>NC_080636.1:14895078-20805078 GCF_027579445.1 Ammospiza nelsoni
ATTTCTTGCAAGTCAAAATGGAGAGCAAAAAATCAACCCTAATTTTTAGTTTATGTATACACTGAAAATAGCAACAACAATAAAAATAAGCTTTTGTAGCAGACATATTCCATCTTCACTATTTTGCTACCTTTGGTAAATTACTGGGGCAGATCTTGAAGTTAAAAACCCATGTTTAGAAATAAGTGCACGCTTCACCCACTAAATATAGCAGCAGACTGTGTGCCCCTATGCAAAAACATTCTCATATCTAGTTTTAACTTTACATATAAAAATAACTTGGAGAAAATACAAAAAAACATTTTATTTTAACATGAAAATATCACAAAAATTAGTAAGCCTGAGATGTAGGGTTTTGGTGAAAAACAAGAGGCTTGTAGTGTTTTGGCTGCTGATAAAGATGCATGTATTGATAGCTGGGGTGAAAAGCAGAAGAATGCACTTATTTCTTCTGCATGTCAGTATCTTCAAACACAGTAAGCCACATGCACCCTTCTCTCCTTATGTAGATGCTGGTTCACCATGTTTAATTCCAGCGGAAGTGGATCTGACGTGGGCGGTCAGCCCCCTCCTTTACCAATGGCTTATGGAATTCACGTCCTGCACGAGAGTGGATATTTGCCCAACAAAACTCACAGTAATACTGCAGGCAAGTGACATTGGCACAAAAGAAAGGAGCAAACTTCCCACCGCACCGCGCACCCTGGCACTCGTCACACATCTGGTCATCCAACACGTATGGCTTTACCTCCACCTGTTGGAGCCAAACAGAAACAATTCCCATTAATAACTGTTTCTACTTGAAGTTGTATGAAGGCAATCATTTTTCTCTGGTGTAAAAAAGAACCCCAGAAAACCCCCTGAAATCTGCAGTCAGTCGTACGAACGCCTTTATATAACCGATCAGTTATTACTCGTTATCATTTATCACCTACAGACCCATCTACACTGCAGAACACCTCAAGGCAGACCTTTAGAAGTACTCTGTGCATGTAATAAACAGCCACATCAGGAATTTCCCCTAATTTACCCTGAGAGAGCGTTCTTTGCAAATGAAATTATGAATTTCAGTGTAGAAGAAAACACAATCACTCCAAGATCTCCTAACTGGACGTCAATATGACAATTCTACGTGGTTTAGCAAAAAAAATAACTGAACATATGAGATTACCCTTTAACATAGAATTTTTTTTTTAAAGTACCAGTGTCTCTGCATGTACTACATTTGTGTGCAAATTAAAAGTACTTTCTGCAGGCTGTAATGCAGATCTTTTAGCAGAGCTGTTCACTGTAAACTCACACCCTATTTTTAAAATATGATCAAATTTGGCACTGCCAATTTGGTAATCTATTACTTTCTCTTTCTGTGGCTTTGAACTGTATAGGAATTTTTATTCAATTCAATTCTGAAAATATTTTTTTAAAGACCATTTTGCAAGTCTACAGACAGCTACAAACACCTGTCTTACACAACTTCTCTCTCCCAAACTCATCTGACTGCCAGAATGGAAAAGTGGCAGGAGTCCAGTGGTAAATATGCATTATGTCTTTGCAGAACTGTGCTGCTTCAGACTGTGATCAGACAGGAAGAATACTTCATAATAAAACACAAAATGAGTTGACGCAGTCATTAAGGAATGTATTGTTGTATCCCACATTTTCCTCACTGCTGCATGAGATTGTTATCCTTAGATACTAATACTTCTGAAGATTGCCACATATAGACATTGACTGTATGCTCTGTACTCAGACAGAATATTCCTCAAATACAAAGAAGTTTAAAATGTTACTTTTCTCAGTGTATTTCCAGAGGAAAAAATTTACACATCCAGCTACCTGCCCTGAAGTTTTACAGCTGAACAGGCTTCATGTTCTTAGCTTCAGAAGTACAGGCCATCCTAGAAATGTCAGAGTGTCTTCCAGTATTTTATATTCAGTATGAGCTCTTCTTCTTATTTCACTGCAATGACCTGCCTTATCACCAATTACACTCACACTTTCCAATAAACAGCTACCTTAGCAGTAACTGTGTTCGTGGCTCAGAATTACTGAAAGCATGAAGCAGCATTTATTTCAAGCTTCAGTGCACTAATGCACCAAGATCAGTACGAAGATGATTTCAAAAATATTAGAGAAGCACTTTGGGGAATGGAAATATTACATGATGTCGATGCAGACTGCTGGCATATGAAAGTTAACAGTACTTTAATGAATTGTTTGGAGTTGAAGCTCCAAAGAAATGTTTGGAGCTGACCTTTCATAGATGATAAAACAGGATGAGGAGTACTTTGCTGAAGAAAAACATCTGTTAGACAAACTAAATATACCTACACATCAAAAGAAGTGGAGAGAAGCTACGGAGAACTTAGTTAAGGAAGAAGTTAGCATCACAGACAATGTTTGTCAAGTGACTGTGGCACTAAGATTTCTAGTTAAGTTCGGAAAAGGTATGTGCAAAAAATGCTATAAATACTTTGAATTGAAGTTCAGAAGGATAAACAGGTGAACTGCAAAATTTAGCAATTGAAAAAGACTTCTACACAGACAAAACTGGTTATGAAAAGAATGTGAAAGGACGGCAGACCTACCGAAACTGGATATAACTGGTATGGAAGGCAATGCTGAGGTAAAGGGCAGAACAGGCTCTGCCTCGAGGATTTCAGTGAGATACAGACTTTATCACCTTCCTGGCTAATGTACACAAACACCTCAGGTGAAGGCAGTACCCAAAGTAGGACTAGCTTCCTCACTTACAAACTAGTGGTTTATAGATTTATACTCACTGCTTGCTCATGTAGTACTGATATCAGAGTATTTTCAGAGCCTGAAAAGGCATTAGTGTAAAAGCTCAGTGGAAGTAAAAAAGTATTTCTGAAAATAGTCTTTTTCATACTTTCAGCTGAGATTCAAGATGTTCCCTAGAATGATGCTCTTCTCTAGGACTCCTCAGTAATGCAAATAACTGGGTGGTAATAAATATATGTAATTATATAAATAAGGTTTGACGTTATGGTTTAATTAAAGAAGATAATTTAAAAAATATAGATTAACCCTCCTGTCAGGTAAACAAAGAAGTTCATAAACCCTCTCCATCATGGGACTTAATGACAAGTTTATTAAAATAGTTAAGATTTGGGACTGCTGTATTTTGCCAGTGAAACACCTCAGGAGCAGCACACATTTTTGAAATAAGAAAAAAAATAAGTACAGTAATAAAAATGTTCTCTTAAATTTGGAAATTCCAAATTTAAGAGAACACTTGAGTCAAGAGATTAATTTTTCAAGTGTTAGAAAAGCAACACTAAAGAAAGAACCTAAATTATTTCAAAAAAGAAGCTTTAAGAATTCAGATATTTCAAGAGAAAACCTAGATCTTCCTGCCTTTTCTCCTCCACATCTCCAACCCATGAACAGCTATCTCCAGATTCTAACTATGCTTGGCAGGGGTTGTATGGATTGTTTTCGTTCTTTTTTTTGGTAATGTGAGATTGAAGAAATCACTGAGTACTGTTTTTATAAATTAAGTTTCAACGGAATGGATGTAGGTCAAATATTGTGCTTCTCAGATCCAGCACTTGCAGTAGATTTTGTGTTGGTTTTTCTTTTTCCAAGCTCCAAGAGGCCTGCAGTGTTCCATCACCCATTAACAACCTACATCCTTTTCTCTGCAAACAGCAAGCAGTGCCATTTCAGACTGCTCAACATCCAAAGAGCCCTTTAGATCTCTGGTGACCAATCATAAAAAACCAAAACCAGCAAAACAACGGACGTGCAACCGCAGCCCTCAAAATCAGGATCATGCCTTCTCTTACAACATGGCACTGCCAGTCCACCATACACCTCTCTACTGCAAAGGACACACTTCCCATGGGAAGAAGAAGACAGAGATAAAATTCCCCATGGTTTACAAGGTACAAGTCCACGTCTTCCACATTTGAGGGAGATATAATTTGGATTGGAACCAACTCTATATCTCAATTTTCAAGTCAGGCAACTTCACAGACAAATGCCCATTAGACAGTTCCTCAAAGAAACTTAATAATACTAGATTCTGAAGCTAAATGACTCATTTAGCATTTGTTGAGAGGAAATTCTGGATCCTGGTCCTTACTCCCATTTTGTCCAAATTCTCAAATGCAAGATGATTAACAGTTTTATATCCCCTCACCCAATCCCAAGGCCATTTCTTCCTGTTATGTAAGTATCCAAAAAGCAGTTACAAGTCAGTGACAGCTGCAAGTCACAAGGATAGCAATCCCATGACCAAAATGTAGTCATCACATCTAATTTGAAGCCTAGATGACTACCCACATCCACGCCCACTCATCCTCTGGGAAGGTCCATGTTTGGGGATTTCAGCTCATAAGGCAAGTGCTATTTGAGACACATACATAAAGCTGAATTACTCTGCCTACGTGAAAGGAGAGAAGCACAAGCTGCCTCCTCAGAGCAGACTTCTGTTAACTGTACTACCTTTTTCTTGTGTCTTTGATCTGTAGAGGAGACTGGACCTTGAACTACTTTACTTACTTGACCCTTCCTCCTGTAAGACCATAGTTTTTTCATTTTTTTAAGAACACCTATTAATGCCAGACTATCTCTGCAGCTCTTGACATCAAAACTAGTGACCCTTAAAACTGACATAATTTAGATGCCAGTTTTGCTACTCTTACACTTCTAATTAGGAGTTATGAAGTTCACTAGTCTTCTTTAAGTCAGTTTTACTTTTCCTAGGAATAAGCATCTGTAGCAAATAGAAATATACATTGGTTAAGTACTAAGAAGACTTTAAAACAGAAAAAGTAAGACCTTTTGTATTTTAAGTGTTAAGCCTCACCAACTTTCTGAACACTAACAATTAAGGCTGAAATTAAGGGCAGTTTGTAAGTATCAAGCTAATCTGAAGCCAATGAATACAAGAGTTTCTTATGAATGACAGAGGAATTATCACAGTATTTGGTTTCATTAGAATATGGGAGAGAGATTTTCAAGCCCTTTGCCTGTACACAATAAAACCAGGAACTCCAGAATGGGAAGAACATATGGTCCAACATATGTCAAAGGAACAAACTGCTGCTCTGTGGAAACATGTTGTTCGTCTGGGGGCATTCAGCCATAATCCTGAAAGTAGTGGAGTTGCATGAATGCTAAAAAAAATACAGAAACTGCCTTGAAAGCAAATCACATGCAATGCTACCACACTCTGAGAAGTTTCTTTACAGAGCAAAACCCTTTTTTAAAAATTTCTGTGTAACTTACTCGTTTATCAATGTCGCCATGCTGAAGTTGAACAAACCGAGCACTGATGGCAGCAATGTAACTCTGCTGATTGGAAAAAGCAACACGTCCAGCACCTTTAGGGTATTTCAGCTCAGGGTCCGTGTCAATTCCTGCGTAACAAACTCCCCCGTAGAGACGGTCCATGATCATGGCCAATTCCACTATTAAGAAACAAAACTGCATTTATTCAAAGTATTCTTACACACAAACTTTAAAAATACGATAAAAGTTAATTTTAATTATCAATTTTGCAAGAGCCAATGAAACAGTAATAACAAGATTAAAAATATTAAAGAAATAATATTGAGTAAGCTATTCATTACTCAGCAGACAGATCTTTCACACTGTGGGTACATAAATCCAAGGAACAATGGAATTGTATGTTCTTGATAACATGGAACTAGAACTCCAGGGTAGTTTTCTTCAGAGGATTTCAGCAAAAGAGTTTTCGGGTAGGCATTGGAATGTAAGCTGTACAAAATAGATCCTCATGCCACAAATTCCTTGGTACAAGTTCTCTGGCTGTCCTAATGCTCTACGTCCTACTTGAATTTAAAAATGTAGTTAGCATTTTTTCATCGGCCACAAAGAACTTGATTATCTCTACAGTGCTACACTTACCACAGATACTGAAGTTCAGAGAAACAAAAATTTCAAATTTTACAGATCAAGTACCTTGGCAATCCTCTGACTGCCAATTTATACTGAATTCAGTTGCAATTCACTGGGGTGGAAAACACTGGTTTTTCAGAATTAGTACCCTCTGGATTAGGTTATAGAGGTGTCAGCAGTCCTTGAGGTTCAATAGCTGTTTGAGGAATCTCCCTAATTTTACTGCTTTTGTGAAGTCATTATTCTTATTTCACAGTGCCATAAAAATTTCATTTTTACATATACAGGGTATTTGTGAGCTAAGCATAAGAATGCATCCATTAAATTTATCACAGACATTCGGCACAGTAATATGGAGCACTGGACTGAATTTAAAGAAAAATTAATCTGTACTTGGAACATACTGTGTTTACACTCATTTACAGAGCTTGCATTACAGTTAAAAGTAGAGTCTTAAAATACCAAAAAAGCTTGAGTATTGCAGGTCCAAGACGGAAAAATTTAAGATCCTATGTATCCCAAATTGGCACTATTACTTCTCAGTTTTCTTACATCTTTCATCTAAAAGTTCATCTTTCATCATCTAAGAATAAAATTCATTACTACCTATGAAAGACTAATGAAATCCAGAAGCCATTCTAATAATAAAGGGGATTTCAACCATTGTATGGTTTGCTTCTGCTTCCAACATCCACTGCAGCCCATTTCTAGCAGGCCACCTAAAACATTGTAAAAGGCTGCTGCAGACAATCTGAAAAAGCAGACCATCTAGGCTGTACATCAACCATTCTACAGCTACAGAAATATTTATTTTTTCCTTCACACCTCTGGCAAGAGTCTAGAAAGAGTCCTGCAATCTCATATAATGTTGTGCCATAAAAGATAGTGCTAGCTCTCTGAATTTCTTCCTTTTTCCTCTACACCTGCTTGTTCAAATACTCTGTCACTGGTTGTGTGTGTAACCTGACAGCAGCAGAAGAGCAGCTAATGCACAATGACAAGCAGGTACAAATGCCACTCCACAGTCATGGAGCAGGGCAGAGATGCTTCCATAGCATTATTTTAAAACCAAACTCTTAGTTTTATGCCTCTTGTGACATAGCTTACATTACAGCTATAAAGAGATAATACTTCCCAGCAAATCTCAATGATGAATTGTGATTTATGGCCAAACCTACAGAGTAGAAAAATTCAAGAATACATGAATATTATACAGCAGCCAAAACTACCAAGACTGTTCAACCCATATGCATCCATATCTAGCTACAAAAAAATTATGCATAGTACAAATTATTTCTAATACTTTCTTACTTTAAAAAATTGCCACAGATTCTACTCACCAGCTCTTAATGGTCTAGGGACTCCTCCAACAAAAATTGTTTTCCGAGGATCAAGCGGTTGCGAACCGTCCATCACAAAGTCACTGTCACTTAGATTCCAGGGACGGATCTGAACCTATTAAATTGGGAAAGAAAACAGTATCCTACTTCAGGTTTCACCACAATGTGGAAATATGTTCATCAGCCTATACAAATTGTTAGTCATAACCTCATTACTGTAGATGTCTAGTTGCTTTGTTTTAATCCTATTAATTCAAAAGACTACAATTTTAAAACAATGCAAGTGTTCCAGATGTTGACCTCTGCCAACAGTAGTTTACTTTTGTTTTTTTTTCATCTTCACAATTTCCAATGCTGCTTTAGACAGATGGCAGCCATAGCCTGCAGGCCACTGACTTCACTTACTGGCTTGTCCTTGATAGTGGGGCTGGAAACACACAGATAGAGCTTTCCATCTTCTTCAATGCAGGCATCAATCAGGGCCTGTACAGAACTCTCTTCTTGGAACAGGAGGAATGCGTAACCTGGAAAAGAACCCAAACCAATTGATTGCTTTTCTATCTTTATTTTACAGAATCATCTTTGCCACTGATTTTTCTACACAAAAGAAAGTCAAACCAATTCTTTCACATTAGTCATCTTCTTTAACTATGTACTACATTGCCATAATTAACAGAACTTCCATCTGTAAAGTAACTGTCAGATGAGACTAATAACCAAATAAAAGCAAACGTGTCTGCTCTATCATACACTGTGAGTCTAGGCTAAACATCATTCATTGGCTGCAATGGACATTATACAATGAAAATCCGACTTGGCACAAAGGACTAATCTCTATTCTGGAGATTAGATCAAAGTATTTTATTACATAAGTGACCCAGGAAACCTTTCAAACACTACCAAAAAAAAGAATTAAAAAAATGCTTATTTAATGCTACATAAAACCAAA
The DNA here is from genome assembly GCF_027579445.1 of Ammospiza nelsoni. Lineage (NCBI taxonomy): Eukaryota > Metazoa > Chordata > Aves > Passeriformes > Passerellidae > Ammospiza > Ammospiza nelsoni. The sequence continues at coordinate 14,903,260 of NC_080636.1, forward strand.
CAGTCAGACAAGCAAAGAACAGTTACAATATGAGATACACTGAATTTGTTACTTTACAAATACCTCAATAGCATAATTAGGGTTGTATACTAAAACAAACTTTAAAGTGACCATAACTCACATTTCTTTCTGAAATTACTACCAAGTTAAGAATTTTCACACAAAGTTATGTCTTATGACTTTAATGGAGAAGTAAATGCTGAAGCAGCTGCCCTAGAGTGGGCTTGGGAAAAGGGAACATGGATGCTTTACCAAGCCTTTTGGAAATCTTGCTGTATTTCTGCAAGAAGCTAACGAACCAGCAGCCACTTACTGCAAACAGACACTGCAGGTCATCAAGGTAAAGGTGGTAGGGTGTGTCTTGAAGACCATTAAAGAATCAGTGCATTAACAATGTAAGATTTAAAAAACAAATGCACAACTGATTTTAGACATTTGGGAACAAGAACAGGATTTTAAGAAAAAGTTGTAAGGTCCATACTGGTCCTTCCAAAGCCGTACCTTATTTCTTACCCCTGATACCACAGTCCCATCATAGCAACATAAATGGGACACATGACAAGATTTTATGTATTCTATATTTTTATTTTTATCTTATTTAGTTTCATAACAAATATGTCATAAGGAATCTCTGGACTTGGGCTGAAGCATTTTCCTGTAAAGTCTATTCTTCACTGCTGAACTGTAATTTTTTAATGACAACCTGTTTAACTTAAGTTTAATCAGCAATAATTTAGATTCAAAATTTGTTTTAATGGGAATATATTACAGTATTTATCACAGAATTTAAAAACCACATATTAACCATGCTAAACTCAGTGAATGAGGGCATGTGCCAACTGCCATGGGTGAGATAAGCTCCATGTGAGTGTCCTTACTTGGTCAAAAGAACACACAAACATTCCAGTTTGAATGGAGAGCCCAGTACAAGAATGATGAGAGTGCAAAAACTTGATTAATCAAAGGGAGGGTTAATTGCACATGATACTGTAAAAGGAATCAGAGATACAAAGATTCTCCAGATACTGATTTTTCATCAGTTCTTCTCCTAATGGAGTTCAAAGGTACTGCCATGTGGTTCCAGATATACAAGGTTGCTAAGTGCCTACATATAATCTATGTCTGTAGCTATCAACATGCTTAACTGCAGCAACTTGCAAAAATATAGAAAATTAAAGTATAAGAACTCAAGAATTGATAAAGATTATTGCAGATTTCACAGAATATTCTGAGTTGGATGGGACACAAAGTTCTCTGAGTCCATCTCTTAAATGAATAACCCATACAGAGACTGAACCCACAACCTGCATTTTTATTAGCACCATGCTCTAAACAACTGAGCTAATCTCAGGGTCACTTCATACTACCACTCCTGACATGGAAAGGAAAGCAATAGAAAAAACATACATTAATACTGCCTTCTCAACCTCATCTAAAAAACATGTACTCATGTCTTTTTTTACCCCACTTAGTTCAAAGCCTCAGAAAGCCTTGTGTCATGAACTCAGCTGCACTACTCCCCTCTGAAGGAGTAGTACACAGCTCTAGACCTTCAATGATTTACAATGCTCACTAAAGAGATGGACTGGTGAGCACTGGAACAGAAAGCACATTAGCTAAGTTTGAAAAGCTGAGATGATTGAAGAGTCCTACCAGATTAAAATTTTTCATGGTATTCATTAAAGATTTTATTTTGGTATTAATTATTTAGAGAACAAATCAAAAGCAAAGCATTCTGGACTAGATTCATGCTAAAATGATTTTGTTAGCAAGGAAAAGAATTATTTATTTCAAAGTAATAGGAAAGTTACCAGAGGGAGAAAACATGCTTCTTGTTATGCATATTCTGTGTAGAAATCAGAGAGCAGCTTTAAGTTTTATCAACTTTCAGCTAATTCCTGCCACTAATGGCTTAGAGGAGGAGTCAAGAAAATCAGTGCAACCCAGCATGGCACTGCCCATGTAGTGCCATGCCAGTGACTGCAGTGGTATTTTGGGTTGGGGCTGGTTGTCCTGACACACCCTCCACAGTCTGAGGGCACTAAATGGCCTCAGTGCAGTGCAATTCTTTCCTAGAAACTGCTGCACCTCAACTTATATCAGAAAGAACCAGTCCAAGCTGCAGGTTAATACAGACAATGGATCTACATAACCCATCTTTCAGCTTTTCCTTTAGTCATCTTTGATGGAGAATAAACTCCAAAACACATGTAAGGTGAAAAAATGTGGTGCTGCACTATATTTGTGAGACCCATGTATCCAGTCTTTTAGATACCCTCAGTCTGGTAAATGAATCAAACTCAATGTGTTCATGTTACAGTGACCTGAATTGTCCTCCATACTTCACTGGCTGTACTGGCCAGATTCACATTGATTAAAGGAAGCTTAGACATTAATCACATATGAAGATTCCTACAGTTACTTGCCTGAATCCTGAGTTTGATCCTATCCAGTGTGATCAAAGTAGCAGGTAACAAGTTCAACAGAATTTGTATGGACCTGGGGTTTTGCTTCTGAAACTAGAAGCAGAACATTTCCAACTTGAGTTTTTCAGCTAGTCAGCTCTGAGTTAGCAAGTGGGAACCTTGAAGAAAGAAGTTACTGCACAACTGTTGTCACACAAGGCAGCAGAAACACCCAGTTAGAATAAGACTGGGGAGACTGTCCTGTTTAAATCAGATTATCCTCTGAGACAGCCTATAAATAGTACAGAGGTCACAAACAACTGGATGTATTTTGGAAGGCATTTTTTGAATTTCCATATCTTTATGGCACCATTTCTTTGTGAGCTTCATTATCAGAAGGAGGAGTCCTCAACCCAGCAAGTTACTTTGGACATGTGTATTGTTTCACAAATAAGTGTATGTGCCAACTACGTAATAACATGAGTTATGATAAACAGTGGCAAGTCAGAAAGGAAGGAATTCTGCATCACAGTTGGCAGATCACTCTTACAGACTTTGTACTTTGAGCTGAACTGAGGTTTTTTTCAGAACAGAGCTTCCTTGTAAGATCAGTGTAAAGTTGTAAAAATTCCTGTTATGTTTCGATCTAATTTTGTGGTGAACCACCACAAAATGTAATTAGTTAAGAACAAGCAGTTGGTGTTTCTCAGGAGGCAGCCAGCCTTGATGGATCAAGACACTTTCTGAATTTCTTTCAGCAAGGAAACACTTATTATGAACTTGGCCTTCCCTCAGGACCTTCTGTAAGCAGAGAGCTTGGAAGGAAGCACAGACTGGAAAACTGAACAGTAACAAAGAAAAAAAAAAAAAAGGCAAAAAAAAAGCAACCCAAAACAAAACAGGCTTCATCTCTTCACCACAGAGAAGACTTACATGAATTAGTCCAGAATGGCCTAATTCTGAGATGTCTTTGGAAAGCAATACTATAGCAAATCTCTAATGAAACTGAACAAAGAAAAATATAGACACCGAATTAATTTCATGCAGAGTGACAATTTAGAAAATAAAAAACATTAATTCTCTGAACTAATATAGTATGTATTTCTCAACTGGCAATCACTGACTGATCTCAAAACTTTTTTTTGCCTATCCTTAGCCATTTCAGACATCTTATTAATGTATGTATAAATGGTTCTTGTCTGTTCACACAAGTAATACCAATGAGAGACAATTTTTAATGAAATTCTTCTACAAAATAATTATGGGTCATATGTATTGCTTTGACTAAAAGAGATATGTACACAGTAACACTCAGCAGTTGTATGTTTCCAGAGTATTTACAAAGAGAAATTGACACTGTATTGTAAATGTGTTAGGCTACGTACAAAAAATACTGAATAATTCAGCAAACTAAAAGTTCGGCTGAAATGTTAAGATAGAACACTAAATGCTTTTATTTTTCAAGTAAGGATCAGTTAACTATGGGAAATCAACTTAGCATTTAGGTTGCAAGTGTTTCCTGAATTAATTAGATCAATACACTGAAGTTCTTCTATTTATATTTTCTCTGCCTTTAAGAAGCTCTACTTACAACACAGTTTGGATTTTTTTCTTACTGCAGTAATTATAAACAACCCAACTATATGAAAAAGCATTATCAAATAAGGAAGTCTGAAAATACATCCTTAAGATGTTCAGATGCTGAGACAGGACTATCTCCTTGGAAACAAATGCCAGAATCCATTCCTTTCAGGTAGGAATATATTACATCTTCTGTCTTCTATATATTCATCACAGACTCTGCGAGATGCATCTTCTTCAAAGAGTTCCTTGGGAATTTCTCTTGGTAATTTATGAAGAGAGATGCAGTCTAAGATAATCAAATTTAACTTGACAGTAGCTTTGTGGGCTGGGCTGACAATCAAGAAAGCCAAAGTCTTTTTTTGTCTTAAAATTTCCATGTAGCATTCATAAATGCTATTCAAATGCCTTCAATTCCATTTCCCACTCTTTAGAGGGCCCATTGGGGATAATAATCCTGTCTTTTCCCCAGCATAGATGCACAGATAAATAATCAGTTTACAAAAGAACTATACCTACATTTGTCACTTCCACAGAAGGAATGAATTTCTGCATTCTCTACAAAATCAATAATTTCTGCTTTGCTTTCATGTCTGGATCACACATCTGCATTTATTTTATATGTAACAATACATGACTGTACATATACAGAGATATTCTAGTGACTTAACTACTTGATCTACAGAATGGTTTTTCCAACACTTTGTAAGTAATAGTAAAAATATAATCTAACAGCAACACTAGAAATAATTTAAAAGAAAAAAAAATCAATATTTAACAATTTAACAAAAAGATTAGAGCTTCAACAGGAAGTTCACATCCTAAAAGTGAAAGATGCATATTTGATTATCTTGACCACTTAAGCAAACACATCCTTCTGCATCCTGCCTTTAACCTCCTAGGAAAATATTTATCTAAGATTTTGTCTTAAAAAATTTGATCAAATTTCAGTTTTGGAAACTAGACAGAAATACAAATACAGAAGTGATGATCAGTGATGCATGCAACCTACAGAGTGTTGACCTGATCAGCTCAGTAACAAAATAACACGTTTTAGACTGAGTATGTAAAGGAGCCACACCTGGACCTGCACTGAACCAACAGATTTAAGTGTTCACAGGGACTCTACATTATACCCTTTGGAAAAAGATGAGAGTGTTATCAAGAGCAAGACTGGCACTCAGTAACAGGTCAAAACCTTCTAACTCTCTTACCTTTTGGTGGAAAATAGGACTTGCTCTCTGCTTTGTGAGGCCAGTCTACTACCAAGGGCCCAAATCGTCTGAAGCTGGCAGTAATTTCATCTAAAAACATGTAAAATAATTGCAATTAAAGGAAATTACATAACTCAATGAAAAATACTATTAAGCAAAGACCTTTGCTTCTAGGAAAGGTTGACATTTCATCAGACGAAAAACAAAACAAAATTTACAATTTTCATAAACAAAAGACTTAAATAGATCCATCTTCCAGAGTGTTAATATTTATACAATGTATTTCTGGTGATTTTTAATCTTACATTTGGTTTTTATTGCTTAAAACCAGCAGCATTTCAGAAGCATATGGGCAGCTAAAGCCATTTGTGTAAACTTGTGTGGAACTTCCCTAAATTCAAATCACAATCTGGTTTGAATAAAATCAAATAAATTTACTGTTTAGTGATGTACAGTTCAGAGCTTTTAAAGTAGATATTTATATACCAAGTAACACCACAATTAACATACTAGCAATTTCCTACATATAGGAAATATATACGGGATATCTGCTCTATAGCAGACACTATGCATGTATCAGAGACAGAAATTTGAAATTGTCTATTTAGAGGTGCTCCCAGCAACCATCAACAGCTTTGCTACACGATCTACCATGCCCCTTGCAGAACTTTGAGTTCTTCCTATCCCAGCCACACCTACATGTCAGTGACTGGAAAAGTCTTGGCCAAGGGTTAAAAATACTCTGAACTATATAAAAGCAGCAACTCAAACACAACTATGATTAATTTCTTTCAGTCATATCCTGCCATCATCATATAAACAGGGAGGAGAGAAATAAAATGTATTTCCATGTGGTTTTGTTTAGCATTAGTGTTATAGGCAACTGTGCTGAAGCACATCAAAATAAATCCCTTAGTAGATTATAGGAGGGCATTTCAATGAAAATGGAACCAAAATCTGGCCTTTCCATGTCTGAAAGTTAATTAAACGCAGTCAGCTTATTTGGTTTGCATGTTATTCTAGGATTACCATGAACCTCCTAACAGAACTTCCACTTACACTAGAAAGTTAACATGCAATTTACATTTATCTGCACAGGAGAAACCTCATATTAAACAGCACAATTACTTCAAATCACCACTAGTGTACAAAGAAATTTCAGCTGGCTAACAATCTGAGTTTCTGTAGTACAGTCTCTGTTCAATGCATCAAGAGTGCTCTGCCACTTGACCTTGCTCTGCCTAAGTTTCTATTTCTCATCGGGAATAACATGAATCTTTCTATATCACTGCTGAGATCTTCAGGTAATAGTAAAATAGAATATGAAATTCATTTACAAATGGAAATTTCCCATGACTACAGAATACAGCAGCCACAGATAGAGGAGGGCTAAGATGTACTTGAAAGGAATATGCAAGATAAGCAGGAGCACACACTCTAGGCATTACATGCAACTCTAATCTGCAAGTGCAGAATCGGAAACAACTGCAACACCCCAAAACCAAAAAAGATGATACAAAGCTCAACACACCCATCAACTTACATAAAGAACAAACAGTTACAGCCTTTTGCACAACATTATTTTTCAGCTGACTGTCTTATTTTTACTACTCAAGTCAGGTTTTTCATGACCTGTTTTTGTTTCTCCCTCCCAACATAGGGTGCTTGGTTTCCAGGCAGCTCACCTTCATCAATATCCGGTGGAAGCCCTCCAACGAACACCTTCCGAGAGAAACGCTCGATTCGCTCTCCGTTCTGATGAGCTGAATAGCAGGTGGGGGAATTCAGGACTCCAACTTGATCACTGTGCCCATCATCCAGCAAGCCATCATCTATTGGGAAGAGGGAAGAACGGCCTTAAAAAGAAAAGATAATAATGTACATTAAAATAATTTTGTGGCAGTACGTGGTTTTGTAATTTTAGGGAATGGGGAATAGCAGTCTGGAGAGTCAAAATGAAAACACCAAGATATTAGAAATGTTGATATTAGTTTAAAGAAAAATTAGAGGAATGAAAAAATGTGTTAAACTTCAAAATGGAATTTCAAGATAGCAAGCTGACATCACTCTAAGTGTATACTTCATATTACATTATATGGTAGTTGCTCTGCTGCATCCAGTAGATAAGTGGTAATTTTGTTTTAAGTAAAGGGTCTTATTTATGAAAAGAAAATATTACAGATTGCTTAAGTGAGCTTTGTTAGTCTGCCTTTGGTTTAGCTTCAAGTTGAACTGATAATTTCCTCCACCTGAATTTAGACAGTGTGTCTAAACTCCCTAAATTTTAATTGAATAGGGAAACCAACATCCCTATCACAAGTTTCAAACACGTATTTCTAAAGGTATTGGATACTGCTAACATAAGAATATACTCAATTTCTAAGAAAGCAAAAGAGAATTTTAGTAAATGTGTAAAATGTAACACTTGAAAAATGAGTCACAATGCTGATTTATTCTTCTCACTCTCAATTTACTACAGTTTTGGAGGGAAGCCTTGTGGCAGTTCCTAACATGTAGTAAACTCCAGTGAGTTTACTGTTACCCTGAAAAGCAAGTGCAAAAACTGAGAAATTTACAGGATGACTTTGCAAATGCAATCTGACCCAAACAGACACTTGGAGTGCAGAGGGAAGTGAAAATATGGTAATTCTGTCCCACATATTTCTTCCCCATTTCATATTTACAAATTTTGTAGAACTCTGAACAAAAAAAAAATTCAGAAGGCCAGGATATTTATCTTGGCATATTCTATCTTTTATTGCTTTAGTCAGCAACATAAAGATTAATGATAGTTTCAAATTCAGAACTCAGTCTTTTAATTGCAAAAAGCCCCAAAAGAAAGACTCCGTGAAGCAAAGCAAATGATCCACATCACTATTTCTTCTGAAATGCCATTTTCCCTGTTTGCCACTTATTTAAAAAATAATCATTAATTAAATCAACTGCTTCCCCAGAAGAAGCAAGAAAGCCAAATCAAAAAACAACCTAGCACGCTTCTGGGAAGCAAGCTAGTTTTTAATTTTAAACAGACAAGTTCTTCCAGATTCACCCACTGAAAACCCATAGTCAGGATCAGTAGGTCCCTGACAGCTGAGTCCACAGTACCTTGGCTGTGAGCAATACTGCAGACTTTAATTCTCCAGCTCAGGAGAACATTAGCAGTAAAGCCTGGCAGGAATACCAGCAGATCCAGTGCTGACCAGCTGGGGTGACAGCAGTATGAAAGCCCTTAATTTCCAGAAGACCACTTCAGAACCAGATGTTTAAAAGACAAGGGTGGAAAACAGCAAATATTGACCAATGACTTATGTTACAGTAATGCCTATTGACACTGATGTGGTATCTCAATAAAAAAAACCTGAATGAAAGCACAGGACGATATAAAACAGGATGATATAAAACAACCAAATACCATAAATTATCATGAGGAGCACAAAATTAAAAGCAGGACTGCAGCACTGTATCAAGTAACAAAGAATGTTAACTGCATCATTTTTATGGTGGCATATCTGTGTCTTCAGCAGAAATCCAATGAAGAGGAGTGAAGCAAATGCAGAAAGCTACAGCAGGCTCCTCCTTTCCATTAGAATTGGTGATAGGTATGTTTGAGAATGACTAGGGGGGAGCAAGAGATGCTTGGTCTTGTAAGGACACAATCAACAGGTCTGCAACAGATCAGCAGAGTTGTGGGAAGTGAGGAAGTGGAAGCATGCAGCTGGCTCTCAATGGGACAGAAAGGTGAGCGAGCAATGGAGATACATAGCCAACATAGCTGGATGAAGCAGGCAAGAAGATTCCTCTTGTATATCAACTATTTAGGCATGAGAGGAGCAAGACTGAATTTATGACTGTAGCAGCTGCATACTATAGATATGAATTTAGTTATGAAAACAAGTAAGAATGATCAAATCTTTAAGATGTATATGAACAAGTGGTAAGATTTGGTTGCACAACCAAGAAAGTTGGATGCAATGAATTTCTGAATTACTAAAGTGAATGATGGAGAAGATGGAGCTGTTACCATAATGACAGTGACAGGAGGTAGTGCATGATGGAAGAAATAAGACTCATATTGCAGGAACCTGCAGGTAACTGAAAGTGGAAATTTTAAAACATTCCACTAATAGAGGAGAGTTATTCTCAATATCTTAAATCTAATATTATTGTAATTTAGCTTGGTTTATAAGAAGTGCTTCTTAGACAATAAAACTTATAATGTAGACAAGTATATCATGGGGAAAACAGTCTTAGAATAACTCTCAGAATAACTTATTTGTACCCACAGACCCATGTTAAAATCTAAGAACAATGAGAATTGTTCTTTACAAATAAAACCAGCAGAACATGTTCTGAAGCGATACCAGAGAGCTCAGTTTAACTTTAATGTGGATAAAGGTTTGCCAAAAGCACTGGAGCTCCTGTGAGAGCTAAGGTGACATCAAGGACAATAGATAAACACTTTCAGAGTAATATAGTCTATGGGATTCCTATTACTTTCTTCTCCATCCTCTTCACTTCTAAATGTCTCTCAGATAAAGAAAGCAAAAAGGTAATTTGCTTTTCCATTTCAACAGGCTTTCACATTTCTCTTGATGACTATGAATAAAAAGGATTAGCCCTTCTAAACACTTTTTTGTTTTTTAACAGTAAAAAAATAAGCAGAATCTGGCAGGAATTGTCAGAATGATTGTACTAACTGTTACATCCACTGGCCAAGATCTACAACATCAGCCCTCTACAGATTATGGCTACCAAGCACTAGGTTATGAACCAATGCAGAGACCAAGACAGACACATGAACCCGTGTATGTGGTGAGTACCAGAAGCTACCAAAGATCTTGGTACTTTGTTCTTGCATGTTTTACATGCTCTTTATAAGAACTTCACATCACATCCTAGCACAGTTAAAACAGTAGAGCTTTTCAAGGTTAGTGCACACATATTGGCTTATACTATGAAAACGTGTTTACTACTTCTAAGAGCAGTCTACTAGATTTCTTGCTAAGTTTAGAAAGGCTTTTTGCTTTTACTCTGCACACTACTGCTTCTACAGAAGCAAAAGGAGTTAGAAGGACAACTAGCAAACTGTATACTTTTAAAGGGGGTAATGACTGCAAGCAGTACCCATTAGCATGAACTAAACCATGATTAGAACTGCAGTTTTTAACTGATTAAAGGATTTTCAATTCAGACTCTAAAAGAACAATGATCATAACAATCCAGACTGTACTCCTTCCCTCACACCCTCCATCCTCCCCAAACTAAGATAACATGCAGATAAGCAATTACAATCAATAATCTGGATTAATTAATCATAATGATCAGTAACAGATCAGAATTAATTGAACTGTAACAAACAGAAGTGAATTACCTCGTCTTCGCCCATAACTCCTCGCTGCATGCAAACAAAGGACAAATTGTAAAATGTCAAATAACTGTATCATGCCCACAGACTAAAATATTTAAGATACAAAGAACCATGTGGGTAAGTAGTAAGTAAAAATCTGCATCTGTACTTGGTACTGGTAATTGTAGATGAGAATGCATTAAAATCACATATAAATACCATACTATTTTACTACTAAATTGATGTTAACACCAGCTGTAAGTAAAATTCTTTCATATATTTCAACATCTTTAAACTTGATCTTCACTTCATGTTAATTATGGACAAATTAATTATGGGAACTTAGCAATTCATCCTCAAGATGTGATTTTTATCTTACACAAGCGCCTAAATAACACACATATGGTATCGAAACTGTAAAATGGAAAACACTACTGTAAAAAGCATGTAGCAAGTGTTAAATTAATCACAGACACATCCTGGTCCACATGGAACAGTTTGTACAGTCCTTTGCAGTGACAATGCAAATGCTGTAAGCCGTGACCTTCCTTTTTCATGAAAAGACCTAGCAGAAAATTAACCGCAAGGTTTTGTTTGAAACAAAAGCTGCCTTGTACTAGCAAACGAAATCAGGGCACAAGTCACAAGAAATAGCATTGTATCAAAAACACTGCACAAAGGCAAAGCAACAATTTCGCACAGACTGCAAGTAAATCCAAGATTTTCCTAACTTTTGAGTTTTGCAAGATTCTTAAAGAGATCATGCTTGCAGCTACAGTTCAGCAGACCATACTGATTGCTTCTCTGCCTGAAGGCTAAAAACTAAAAATAGACAGATTACTAATACAGAAACTATTAAGCTTTGTGCAATTTCTTAGTTACATTTCCACAGAGTATTTTCTATTCCTGTTTAACAGACTCAGTAGCAGAGAAAAATTACTTTAATCATTACACAGTGGCATTAAGTATCCAAATAGATGTTACTATTAACCATAAGATCATAGCAACATTTAGGAACAGACAGCTGTGTCTTGGCATTATTGTTTTTATTTTACGAGGCCTCTATACATACACTTTTCCTAAAAGCAACTGTTCTGGGCCACTGAAATACATACTGACTCAAAATCACTGATTCATAAATGTCATTCATTGTTCCATTCTCATATTATGAAATACTTATATACTGGTACCGCCTATTTGATTAGGGGTTTTCAAAAATTTTATTAAATATAGTATTTTTTCCCTTTGTTATCTTGATCCCTCCCTTCCAACTAGAAATACAGTGGATTGCTTATGGAAGTTTGAAAAAAAATCTTTCTTGTTTTTGCTCCCTTAGAAAAGTTATTTTTACACAACAGTCCTGATACTTCTATCCAATTTGCACTGAACTTGCTTTCAGATTTATTCTCTCTCACCTGAAATAATTATTATTGAAGAATTGAAGAGAATAGTTTTTGCTTAAAGGTTTTCATATCCTTAAAACTTGTACTGGAAAGCCAAAAGAGAAAAAAAATCCACTTTCTGAAAGAGACCTGGGTACCTAAACAAGTACAAACACTTTAATTCATATTTCCAACATCAAAACAGAATCCACAAAGCTGTGTATTCTTCTGTGTGACCAGCTCTCACTAGGTGCTGGGGATTCTGACGCTGAGCTTCAGACACATTTTCTCCCTGAAGGCAGGCCCTCAGAAGACGCAGTTCTGTGGCAGTGCTGCAGCATGCACAAATCTTCTCTGACTCCTGGCCAAAGTGACTCCCACGTAGCATTAGCAGCAGCATCACCAAGCCCTTGCCTAGCCCCCACATGCTTTTTTTAAAAAATAAATTCCATCCACAAATAAAACTAGAGTAAGCAGTGAAAATTCAAGTGCAGCCCATCCACAGCAATGTCTGCAGTGCCGTGTTCCCTCTCAAAGGATAATACAGTGAGGCATATTAATATTCACTTTTCGGCACAAGTGTCAGGATAATGCTTTTCTTTTCTTCCACCCCCTTCAGCCCACCAAACCAGCTCAACTATTTTCTTACATTTTCATAGTTAAGACAAGTTGATATGCAGAAGAATATGTTGTTACAGAACAACTGAAGTTTTTTCTTTGTGCATTCAAAAAAAGGAAACAGTAATTTTAAGGAAAAACAAAAGAGTTACTAAAATGTTAAAAAAAACCCCAATGCAGTTAGAACAGTAGATGGTGCAATGTTTTATATATATCGAAATTGCAACAACGTAGCAAAGTTATCTGTGTATTTCTTGCTTCAGTGAAACAACAAAATCAGGGAAAATGGGAGAAAAACTGTACCTGATGCTGTCATATAATTTACTTTGCTTGTATGGCAAACCTTCCTCCCTAAAATTCATGTCTTGCTCATTTAGAGTGCAAACTAGTGTGGGCAGGGACATAGTGCTACTTTGCATCTAGAAAAATGCAGATTTTCTGTATTTATTAAAATAATATGCATATAATGTTTTACACCTTACAGAGCAGCCATGCTTACAGGGCATGACAGCTGTATAAATATAGTTAATTACAGGTTTACCTATACATCAAGACTATACAGATGTATTTAACATACACATAATCAGTGCACATGTTATACATAAATAATTGCAGGGAAGACAGCTCTTTTGGAAAAGGCCAGACACTGCAGGCAAATAACTGATTTACAGCAACAAAAAAGGAGAGATTAAACTGTTTTCCTTAACTTGTCCAAATACCAAGTCATACAGAAATTTGCCTTTTATTTTATAAAGCTGGATATTTTAATTAGCCAGTAACTTGGAAAGATTTCAAATGAGTGAGAATGCACGAAAGACACTTTCATTATAGAAAATATCAATTAGGCAACACATACAAGAAGTATAATGATGCCCAATAAAATTAAATCCAGTAATACTGGAAACTTCCAAAATTAAGAATGCTGCATATACAACAAAGATTATAGCTAAAACCTTCTTTTTCTATATCGCTGAAGTTGCATGCTAATACAGCTTACACCCATCAGAAAAATTAAAATCTCCCTTTCTGCAACATAAATCAGGTCACATATTTAAAACATAAGTAAATACGTTTGCTGTGCATGTTTATCTAACCTGAAGACAATAGAATTGAACATTATGTGAGCAATGCTACCGCAAAGATACCAAATGTATGGTTTCGTTTTATTCAGACACATATTTCATATACACAACCAGAGATCAAATATACACACATTGCAAGAACTCAGCTGAATGATGAAGCTGAATTAAAAACACTATGTTGTGTATCAGGAAAAACTATCAGGCAAACTTCCTACAAAGATAAAATATGATTTGTCACTAACATTATGACATAACGATCAAATGGTGACAGAGACATGATGAAGCCCTTTTCATTAATAACTGTAATTTAAAGAAATCCATAAACAGTTACAGCAATAATATACAGCAATAATATCCCAAGAGTCTAGGCTAAAGGAGGTAGATGCCTAATTCCCATTTCATTCTATTGGATTTGGGTGTCCAAATTCCATTTAAATTTCTTTAGAAATAACACCTTCATAGATTTTAAGGCTGAAAGACATCATTACAACCATTCAAGCTGGGACACTTATAAGACTACAGAAGTTCATTTAGCAATTCCTGTATTGGAAGTTTAGTAATTTCTGATTGAAGTAATTCAGTAATTTCTGATTGAAGTGCTTTCTTTAGAAGCACAACCAGTTATAGTATCTGTAACAAGTCTAATACGCCCTTGCTAAACGAATGAAATGGGGAATTATGTTTCAACAGCAACTCAAAAAATTCAATGCTTTAAAACAAGAGAAAGTGGGGCAAACCCCATAATGGGGAAAAAACACTCTACATCCCAAAAAACTTGACTCTTGCATTATTACTTGTTTCAAAAATGTTCTCTCTAAGCTGAGAAAGCTGCAGTCAGGTATACCCATTCCAAAGTATCTTTTTTTGACTTTTGAGAGATAACAGTCATTAAAAATGCATTACTTTTTTTTACAGCTTAAGCTGAAACAGATACATAATTATACATTATTTATTAAAACACATAAATCAGGTTTCCTTTAGTTCATGTCATTAATTTAAATAATGAAAACTGTAAATATTAATATTAGGTACAGTTCAGTAAGTACATTTTAAATGAGATGGAAAAAATCTATCATTTACAAAGAGGAAAAACCACCATCAAAAAAGTTCTATCTAGAAGTGCTTAGCTGTAAAAGGGCTGCAAAATTCCAGCCTGGGTCATGTTAGAACCTTTCTGGAATCCAGAGGCACCAGTTCACTAAAATAATCTCACTAAAATCCAGAGAGGGTCACTGTTAATTATTAGTGCCCGCATAAATGGGGAGAGGGTGTTTAAACATATTTGTGATTTGCTTTCATGAAGGTCTGGTATTCCTGCTCCTCCTTATAGCTACCACAGTACTTACTGAGAAATAAAGGGACAAATGTGGAGCCTTTGAATTACCAACTATTCTTTTCCCAAAACTCCCCCCAAGGCACCAGTTACAGGGACAGAGGGAAATGTTGGCTTGAACCCATTTAAGTGGAGAAGGAAATTGAGGTTTACAAGTTCATCACCAGGTGTTCAAACCATAATTCTCCTTATGGCACATTTGGAGGAAGTCCCTCAATTCTTGCTAAGAAAGAAAGGTTGCACAGAGTCTGAGCAGCTGGAGCTCCTCAAAAGCTGTTTCCAGTGCTTCTGTTCCTGAGCTGCAAGAAGCTGCAGTTCAGACATGCCAACCTGCAGGGGCTCTGAAGAGCATTCCTGACTGCCCTGGCCTGCACCAACAGCTACATCAGACTCCAGCTTTGTGCTAGAGACACAACAAGGCTCTAAACTCAATTCTAAAAGGCATAATTTAAAAAATTATGTGTTGCAGCACCTTTTAGATACTTAAACTGTTATTTTTATCTCACTTACTGAAGGCTGAAAATAATATTGCATCTTTTAAAGAGGACAGCAGTCATACTAAGTGCTACCTCTCTAAGTACAAGAGAAACCACACAAGCATTAAAAGCAAGATACTTTTCAGTGCATGTTCTAGCTTTGTGGTAAGATTTTAGGATAGACTGGTACCACTGTATCTCTCCAGTGCTCATGATAACAAAAAACCCCTTCTTTCCTAGATATTCAATAGAGTAACAACAGTTCCCATGTGCTTTTTTAGCATGCAAAACTCTAAAAAGAGAAGTTCACCATTCTAAGTAAAATTAAACAAATTAAAGTATTAATCTCTTACAGCCACCTCACTGAAATACTTCAGTTTCTCTTCATACCTTCCCATCTAACACTTCCTTGTACAGCAGCAGATAATGCCAATTGCACATATACCACCTGAACAAACCAGTTTGGAGAACAGGTCTTAAAGCTGCAGTTAAACACAGAAAGTAAAATGTTGTAGATGTTGTGACATCAAGCACATTGATATTCAGCACAGAGGAATCAATACAGTGTTGTCTAAACACTGATTTTATTTCTATAGTTAAGTACCTGTTTTTTCTTTTCAAGATAGTCCATTATCTTAAAGTTACCTATTCAATACCAAAGGATCTACTTCTTCAAATGGCCATTGTACAGTATTTCCCTTTACCGGGCATAAAGGCAAATCTTAGTTTCCTTAAAATTTTAAACAATTTTAAACATTTGCTCAGTGTTATGCAGGGAAAATAGGTATTTGCTTGCATTTTTTATCCATTTGCACAAGTGTAAATGACTGTGCAGAATGGGTAAGGCAATTAAAAAAAACCATCAAAACCTAACAACAAAAAAACCAACCCTCCATATAATTTCAAACAGCAACGAATGTGTTCGGGCCATATTTTTTAAGAGATCTTTACTGTTAACCCTTAGACTCATCAAGTGAATGACAAAATGTGTACTTTGTGTACATCAGCTTCCATGTCTTCTAACCTAGAGAAGCTGTGGCACCACAGCTCTAGTTTTTCCCAATGCAGAAAACACTTATGTGCAAAAGCCCTGATTTATTATTGACTTAGATGGATTACCAAGCTGTGCTTCCTTCTTTAGCTTTGAACAAAGGCTAAAGTTCATGCCTTCACTGAGTAGCAGATGTTCATGAAGTCTGACCTACTGGGAGAGGAACAAGAACATGAACTCTAACTTCAGCATATTTCATGGGTAGACACGTGCTTGACAAAAGCCACTTTCAAAAACCCCAGCAAAAATAAAATGTTATTTCACATGAGTGTAATGCAAAGTGTCTAGTTCACTCTTTATTTACCCAATATAGAAAAACATGTGTTTCTGGCCTTCTTATTTTTCTAATTCCTGTTTCAGTATAATAGATTTCCTACAGCTCTTTGGAAAACATATCCCTGGATTGCTTGAGAACAAAACAGAATAGTGCATCATTATGAGCATTTCAGATTTCCAATAAGCTAGATATAATGAAAGTCTGTTGCAAGATTAGCTCTTGCCATTCAACTCCAAGAAATGGCAACAGTCCCATCAGTGTTGAAGACCACAGGCAAGTAATTCAGTAACAGAATAGCACAGTATAATTTTATACCAACATGTCAGATTTAAACTAAGCTAGAGATAATTAGAAACTGTTATAAGATTAGAACTTACCATTTAACATCAGAAGATTGTCAGTCCCCGGATGTGGATAATTCAAGCGACCTTAAGAGAAAACAAAAACCAAAGAACAAAACAAATGCAGAGGTTTTAGCTATTATGCCAGAAAAAATAATGAAAAATCACGCTTAGAATTTGCCTAAGGGAAATAAAGAGCTAATATTTAACTCCAAGCACATTAACCAACAATACCCTTGACCCAAGTTAAAGCTGACAAGAACAGACTTCTTAACCTTAATTCTCTGGTCATAAGATCTGCAGTGTACTTTGGGATCAGCTCCAATAGGATAAAGCCACTTTTTGTTTCATGACACCCAGAAATAGTGCTGACTGCTTTAGTCTCCTCTTTCACAGCGACTGTGAATAACTGCACTATGCACATTGCTTAACATAGTGGCATTTCTACAACTTCATGCTTCTCTACTGAAGCAATTTAAGAAAAATCATGTCAGTAAAGAAATAAGGCATACAGATTTTATTAACTGATTTATGACTGCATCTTGGTGTATTTCATATAACCCTGGTATGTAATATTTTTCAGTAGGTCCAGTAACATTAGAGCAGTTGCTTATATACAGATTCAACAAAATTAAAGACTATTATAGATAAAATTTTCAGCATTTTAGACAGAAAAAAAAATTACACGTAAACCTTATATCATGACATTAGAATTTTTCAAGAATTGCATTTTACTACACCAGTGGTACGTTATACTTCAGTACTTAAATGAATGGTTTAAAATACATAGCTGAAGAGTCCATTCACTGAAAATTCCTTTTTATTAAAGGAGACTTTTTCTTTTTACAGGAAGCTGCAAATATACCAGTAGTGCACATTGACCTAGAGAGACACTTACAATAACTGCTGTGTTTGAAAAAAATGTGGTTGAATGTGCAAAA
The DNA here is from genome assembly GCF_027579445.1 of Ammospiza nelsoni. NCBI lineage: Eukaryota > Metazoa > Chordata > Aves > Passeriformes > Passerellidae > Ammospiza > Ammospiza nelsoni. The sequence goes on from NC_080636.1 coordinate 14,921,308, forward strand.
AACTGCATTGCCATCTATCTTGCTATTCAAATTTACTTGCTTGCTTTTAATTTGAAGAACATTTTATTTATATATGCGAATACTGTAACTTAAACATCTAAATCTTTTGAAGGAAATGGGAATGCTTGTAGAGGCATAAAGAAGAACCCAGTCTGGAAGCAATGGGCATGTAGAACTCACACATTTTTAAAGGGTCATACATATGCAGATGGCTTGCAAGAAAAAGAAGCCCCAGGGGGGGAAAAGCAAGAAAACCAAATCAGCAAGCTATATATTAAGGCTGTCTAGCAATTCTTATCATACTCTGCTTGGTCCTCTACTGCTGGAAAACCCATGAGCTTAGCAGCAAGACTAGAAATTTCTTTAAGTAGTTCAGAGTCCCAAGGGACACCTTTGGGGTTAAATAAAAAATATTTTTGTTGTAAATCTGTAAATAATAGGGTTTAGGTTTTCCTCTTCTCCTTTAAGAAACCAACATAGTAATTTTCTGCTAAAAAATAATTTTAAAATATACACATTGCAAACTCTGAAAGCTAAAACTTCAAAATAGCAAGATTAAGATAATTTAGGAAATTTTCTTCAGCCTTATTATTTACAGGCATTGTGGAAAAAAAAAAGATTTTTATATAGCTATGAACTATTTGTCGTCCCAGATTTTATTATTGTAAGAATGGATGGTATCAGAACACCTACAGATTAGGTAAGAACATTTTGCTGTTGAATTTGGAAGCACTGAAAAGCTACAGGCTCCTGGAGAAGGGCAGATGAATTCCACCCAGAAATGCTGTCTTCTCTAACTTCAACAGAATCTTTGAGCAGGCTAAACAAAACACTAAACACAAAAACCTTGTTGGAGCCTCTATGCTTCTTGTCTTCAAAGTGTCCAGTTTTAATATATTTATTCTGTTATACTGAACACCTACAACTACATCTAATGTTTCTTGGAACTATAAAAATTCCACCCTTCTAGCAATGCATGCTGGTAAAACAGGCAAAGAATCAGGAAAAAGGCATCTTTAAATTGCAGTCTGGGAGCTGCCACAGCTCAGCCTGGAGTTTAACTTACTTTGCTATACTTCTTTTTGCTCTATCAAGGCTAACATTCATTTGTCTAACAGCAAGAATTTCACAGGATCTGTGAAACTGTCATATCATAAACATGATTGTCACTGTCATATCATGTTTATATACATTGCTATAGAAACATTTGCAACAGCATTATTTGCAAATCAGAATGCTCTATTTATCGACAATAACAAATGAAATTGTGAGACATTATCTCAAACTTGCTTGATTCTGTGGTGACAGTCTTTCTCCCTGTCTGAATTTATCCTATTTTCCTATTTAGCAAGAGAGACAAAGGATAGGGTTTTTTTCTTGCAATTATTTCATAAACAGAAGTCAGGTTGAAGGCCTAGCAGGAGAGAGAAGCTCACCAGTGTCAACATCTGGGGAGGAAAACTTCCAAAAATAGTAAATTCTAGGTTATGTAATTCTGCTTTTGCATTCTTTTGCTTTTTTCCTTTATAGCTTCACAAATAAGCTGCATTTCAAACACATATGCCAAGCTGAAATAATGAAGGACTTGTCACCGAGTGGAAGCAAAGGACTGCACCAGGCAGCTGGGCCCATCACTGCAGCCCAAAACCCCATCTCATTGTTGAGGAGATGAATTTGCTAACTCACATAATGAATGATTTCAAGATTAGAAAGGAAAACAACTAACAAAATATTCACTACACTGCTGTATTGATACATGTAAGTTTTATTTACATGGTTATTTCAATGAAACCACACTTTAATGCATTCTTGTGAACTAAACCCCTGTATTTGTTACCTGGTCTACAACTTGGACATACAACTTTAAGAACATTTTAAACACAGAATGTTTGCTTACTTTTCCAAAATGCAATCATTGCTACTTATTTATAATATTAGTTTAGGTTCCTATTTCTCAGCTTAATCTGTTGAAGTAAAATGAACTGTTTTCTAGGCTGTCCATCTGAATTTCATGACATACATAAATTCAGAACATTTCACATATGGAACTGGGTTCAAGATCAGTTTTATACAGAGCTCAGACCACAGCATTTTTGAACAGGTTATTCTAGTTAAACGGACACTTACTATATTAAACCTCACTTAAAATATCATTATGTAGAATACAGAAGATGGAAGCACCATCTTGTAACAATTGACTTTGCTTCTATCACATACATCTGTCTAGCTGGCTATTTTCACTGTATGTTGTTCGATGCATTAAAAAAGATACCATTTTAAGAACAAGGCACAAATCCTATCTAATCCCATGCTGCTTCAATGTCAGTAATCTAGAACTGCATGAACTATTCAATGGTCTTTTAACAGTTCCAGTAGTCTCCACCTGCTTAAAAAGGTAGTTTTAATAATAAAGATGATTGAATAGTTTAAAGTCAGCTACCAATTAGTTAGAAAATATCTATTATTTAAATATTAGTCTTAGTCCATTCCTGAAAAATGTTAAGAAATTAATTTACTACCTCTCTACAGAACTTGTCTACAGATCCAAAATTTGTAACCTCCTATATCGGGAACAAATAAAGTGCCTAATATTACCATTCTGTATCAGAAAGATCATCATGTTACAGAAATTCTCTGTGCAAACCTGAACTTGCAATTTCACCATGCTACTGCTAATTAGTAATTCTCATGTATCATGGCTAAATTGAAACTAGCATTGCCAAGAAGCAGCAGGTAAGCCTGACACTCCTTATACAACCAGAATTCTATCAAATCTAGCCTCCTCTTCCTTACCTAAATGTAATTAATATGAATGGAACTGACTGCCTCACATGTATTTTTCAATGCATTCTTCTGTGAGGACAGAAAAAAAAATTAGAAGCTTCAAGTAAGTTTTGGTGGGCCATTATAGCCACTGAATCAAATTAAGTCTTGCTAATCCAAACATGAGAAAAGAGTAACAAACTTAGTTTTAGCAACATTTCTGTAATCTCATGTTACTGATCGGGCAAAGGAAATATAAATTTTTGTAAACTTCTTTTTTGCATACTCTTATTTTAAGGCAAATTCAAATCTACTTTTAGAAATGTATACTTTTTATTCCTATTTAAATAAACTGTTGGAGGAATCCCCATATATTAAAACATTACTGACACAGATTCACAAGTTCGATACTCTCCCCTTTTTTACAAAGTCTTAGTTTGTTGTATGAAGAGACTGAGAATCAAAAACTCCTTATCCCTTTTCCTTTTTTCTTCCAATAGATCTTCTGAGTAGGACAGAAAAAGCTTCCAAGTCAAGCTTTTCCCAGAAAGAGAGAATGGCTGAGGATGACAGCAGTTTCAGAAAGCAGTTTTGGAACCAGTGTAGTTAAGACAGCAGCACAAACCCGTGTTTGGCCAACACCCAGTTACAGAAAGCCCAGAGACTGCATTTCCCAGTGCTTGCCTATCAACTGTGCAAGCCACAACGAGGCCAAATGGGCTGTCTCTGATAATCCATGTATTCACACAAATCAGTTTATCAAGTCTCAAATATATTCTTTTATCAGAAAAAGTTTCTAAGAAAGAAAGAAGTAACAATGTGTATGTAAGATTTCAAAGCCTTTTATGTGACAAGGGAGAGAATTTTTCCTCTATATTTTTTTCCAGCCTCAGAAATTCTTTTCTTGGCACAATTTGAGTTACTTTAGGAAGAAACTATGCAGCTTTAAACTTTAGAGCTTCATAACACAAAATACAGAACAAATGCCTTTGAAAGAAAGACAATGCTCTTTGTGCCACAGTCTTTACTAGAAACATGTTTAAAACAGCAGGTAATGAATCCCATTAAATCAGTCTCCTCAAGACTAATATATATTGCACAGAAAATGTAACAACTGCTTCTAAGCTTACTCCATAATCTTTTTCAGCCCAAATGCACTGCCTTTCCTGCTTCTTGACAGCAAAATACATTGATATTTGGGGGAGCAGAAGTGAAAAAAAGAAAATCAGGTACACAAGTGGTATGTTTGAAGAGTTATACTAGCAATACCTTTATGTGTCAGGTATCAGTATTTTAATTTTTCTCTCAATTGTTTTAAGAACTATTAGAAGAATGAAAAGGGTATGTAAGACCAATGATATAAAAGGAATTAATTTAACTTCAGTTTTTATTTCACTGGAATTGAATGGATGGGATAATCTTAAGGTCTTGTTATGAAATGCATTTCTAGAAAGGGAGATTATACATGGGAAAGATTAGTTTTAATATGATCAGTATTTCTGCTGCAATGACTAGTGAAGTCAAACATCTTCTCCCTATTACTCTACCTTGAAAGTATCTTATTGAAAGCTAAAAATTACTTTTCTTTTGATCACATGTGTTGTAATGACAAAGCTTCGTCTAAGCAAAGCCAAAACCAGTCATCTACAAACAATTTTCTGGCAGGCATAAACTTAGCTTTCAGTGAATCATATTTGAAATAATTTTTTTTCAAGTTCATGAAAGCAAAAGTGGTGAAATTTGACTTGTTCCTAAAATGGATCTTGTCATGCAAAACTTGAAGCTATGAGCTAGTACACAGACTGTCTGTTCTGCATTGTACAAAATTTGAGACAAGATGCTTAGTCATAGTCCAGATATTGTAAGCAGCTAAATCTGAAACACGTGCTTAAAATTCCAGGGACTTTCATTTTACTGCTGTGATCACATATAAAAGATGCATTGTTTTAGTGTGCTTATATTTACTTGAAAACTTGTCATAAAAATATTCCCTAGTTACAAAATACTCTTTAGTTGCAACAAAATATGTTGTATATTAATAAGAGCAACAAATAATATTCTTAATCCTGTGCATTCTGCATGCAAATATGATGGGGTTTTAAGTAAATATTAAGATTTTCTGTGGTGAAAAGCCAGAGAGACTGATATAACCAAATTACAGCTTCAGGACTGGCAGAGAAAGAAAAAAGTTAAAAGTTGCTCAGAAATTACAGAAATGCCCATTAATGGTGAAAAAAAATCAGAAGACAGTAGAGAAGAACTAAAAGGCCAATACACCACAACACCTCCTCCTACCATTTCCAGTTTGTAAGGAACATTTCTCATGCCTTATTGTTAATAACATAGCTGAAATCACATCCACGGAGAAAAAAATATCTTATCCATCAAGTTAAATAGCAGCACACAATTACTCTATTTAAATTCAGTTGGCATGTGCATTGTTCTCTGGCACTCGAACAGAAAAATGGATTTCCTTTGAGTTCATCACTATCTATGGCTTCCATCTGTTTTAGTTCAAACATAAAACTTAGCAGAATTTTCACTGCAAGAACATAGCTGTTTAAATGTTAAAAAAAATCTCTTAACTGTAGACTGACACCATATTCTCATGTCCCTAGAAAGCACAGATGGAAACTACTGAGTTTTTCAAGGTATCTACATATGAACCAAATTAACTTTCAAGTCTTAAAGCTTTTTCTTCGCTTACTCTCCTTGGAAAATTATTATTGGAAATACATTATTTTCATCTATCATAACATAGTGAAATACAAAGAGACGACTAAAAATAAAAATTAGTATCTTCTGTGCTCACTGTGCCTCTGAAATCTCTTCTGCATTACAGAGATAAAATTAAAACAGTGAGATGGCAGGGGGAAACAAGCAACGAATTCCATTTGTCGTGTCAGCATGTACAGAAGGAAGAAACAGAGTAATTTTCATCTTCAGGAATGTGAGAGGTGCCAGTGGCAGTACAGTGCAGTAGATCTGCACTCTCTAGCTTTATGCCTAACAGCAGCTTTCAGACAAGGAAAGAAGGAGAAACCACCTGAGTGTAGCAGTTAGAAGCACAAATCCTCTGTAAGAGGAATGACACACCTGGTCATCTTAGCCTTGAAGAGACAAGCATGATTTTAGCACACAGCAGTCACCACTGGGCCAGCTGTTTACAGGCTTCAAACCTTTTGTTTTACCTAATGTTTTACAAACATGTAGAACAGACAGAAACTGAGTTTAGTAATGGACTCACATAAAATTGCAAAAATGGAATTGATTCTCCCTGGGCCACGATTCAAAATCACCTAAGAAAACTTAATTTTGGCTTCTACTTACTTTAAAGTCGAGGAAAATTAATAGTTTAAGTCAATGCTAGATACTTACAGATGCTTTGTAGAGATTTTCAGCTTGGGGAAAAACTCCAAACTTTTGGCTAACTATTTTAAATCTTAAAATAACATTAAATGCTATCTGAATGCTACAGGTCTTCCAAGTAATTACACAGATCTTAAAAGAATCATGAGCAGACTAGCAAGGTGCCTTCAAATTAGGAGAACAACAGGCCTTTCTGTGCTAATGCAATACACAGTAAGTATAGGACGTTCTAGAAATGGAGAATGGATGGGAGTAAATAATGCTGCAAAAAAAAATGGTTTCATTTTTTCTATTTCTTCAATACAGAGATTTAATTTCTACAAAGCAAGCCTAAAGTCTTGGATAATTTTAAAATTAGATTGTGTTAATCTAATTAGAACACCACAAATCAAGTAACATCTGATCAGCTCAAGTGAAATTGTTTGTGTTCTCTGCCCCAATGTTCAATAGTAAATGCTACCTGAGAAAGTACTGAAGAACAGAATTCACAAGAGTGAGTTAATGTACAGTGAAAAGAAGAGTTAAAATGGAAGCCCACACATAGTAGCTATATGCTCACTGCTGTGGCCAAATGATTTAATAGAGCTCAGGACTGTAAGAGGAACCAGCATTCTAAAGCCAACTGTATTTCTGAACTTCTCCAGATTTGGATGCATCAGTATGCTCCAGTAGATTTGAAAAAATATTTTAAAGGACAAATCCTGATTTTATCAATTAACTTAGGGGTTTTTTTCAGCTTTCACTGTAGAGAAAAGGAAAATTAGGTGGCAACACTTGGAGCGGTTTGTTTTAAGGGACTGTGAAACAATGTTTTCAGTAAAAGACAGCTTAAGATTGACTTTTCACCTGAGTGAAAAAGTAGTTCATTTTCCACTTTAATATGAACTTAGAATCTAAATTAGCAGCCAGTATTCATTGAAATATGCAGAATGGATGACCCTTTTTTCTTTACTTAGCATAATAACATACCTTTAAGTGGATCATGCTCTGCTCTCATAATGTCAATAAGGGAGTTTTCCAAAGAGTGCATATTCAGACTGTCATACATTCTATTTCGATCCTAAAAGAAAACAAAAGCCTTAGTATTGGTATACAAATTCTGTAGTTTTTAACAAAAAACTTGAAAGGAAAAGACAAGTTCCTTCTAACAGCTGCCCACTCAGACACTCTGAAGATGGACAATGATACAAAGTAATTTTATTAACTGTAATTTTAACAGCATCCAAATATAAACTAGAGATGCAGTGTGAAGAACTCTGTGTGATGCAGTGTGAACAAATGCTGTGTATGCATTTGACAGCCTGTGAAAGCCTGTTTCCTTCAAAACTGCTTGAATCAGTTCTACTGATCCACAGCACAGTTATGCAAAAGCCGATTAATGAAGGAGACTGATGTCTGTAAGAGTTCAATTTCATTTCATGCACAAGTGAAATAGTGAGGAAGGTGAGGAACTACAGGACAAGGACAGTCATGTCACATAACAGACAGCATTTTCTTGGTGCTTGGCCACCAGCCCCTGCCAGAGGGCACGCTCACTGGCTTCAGGGCCTTGTATGCAAAGATTTGAGTTACAAATGGTCAGCCCTTAATGGTTAAAGGGTGGAAAATTAAAGCTAAACTATGAAAAGAAAATGTCACAAATCTTACTAATAGATTATCAGCCCCATGGAGAACCATTTCTTTTATGTATGATTATTAGGAAGTTACCGTACTGTCTTTAGAAATACTTTCACTGACAGTAATAAAAGTTTTTGCAATGAACTGAGTATGTTTTCACTGATTTGGTTTTACCCAAGACATTTTCTCCCATGTTTTCCAATATAACCAAGTTACACACACAGAAAAAAGATGACTCCTAAATTCTTTGGTCTTTCTGGGATACCTTTTAGAAACTGAAAACAGTTTGTGTAAAACTACAATCTTTTCTACTTTCAAGGCTTCTGCCTAGACTGTACTGCACTTAAATCCTACAACTGTGCCTTAGTTTTACTGTGGTCTTTAGTAATTCAGCAGAGTAGGATGAAATACATCATATACATCCCAGGACTGATGAAATCCCCTAAAGATGCAGCCATGCATTAGTATGTATATAATAGGGACAAAAGGTATATCCCACATTCACTGTGACTTTCCATGACAGTTCAGCAGAACCACAGATTCACTTCAAACTACATCCCTCAGCAAACATGTATTCTTCACATTGGAGGAGTAAAAAAATTAAGCTTTGGACCAGAAGTCTTCTATGACACACACTATGACTTCTGATCAGCTTTGCCATGATGAAACTCATCAGTTTCATGTCTTAAAAAGTTTAGTCAATGTTGGGATGAAGAGGAAGAAGCCTTTTTCCTCATCTCTATCTCAAACAACTATTAAGAGTAATGGGCTCCTGTTGGGCAAGCAATCTGTTAAAAAAATAAAAATGAGGGTTTCTCTTGTCTCCTGCCATACCCCAGACCAAATGCCACTGACACTTCAAGAGGCGATCTTCAACCTGGTTTGATTGCCAACAAGTCACCATCACTATTTTACTTCATAGTAACCTAATTTTGGGACTGGCTGGCTTTTATTCAGTTTAGTTGCCCTGAGAACCACCAAAGGAAACTGAGGTGACTAATCTGCTTCCATGCCCTTACAGGTTTGTTTCTCAACAGCACAATGAAAAGAACCTGCTTACCACAGCAAACTTGCTTTCTATAGAAGGTGTGAGCAGTGACCAAGCTGGATCTGCTTCCTACTGTCCCCAAGCATTCAGAAAGTATCTCATCAGGATTGTTAATGAAGTCTTAAATTCAGTTTACAGCACTAGCTGGTAGATAGCCAGTGCCCTTGCAAAAACCAACACTGAGTAAAGACAAAACACGTTTTGCTACTTTTGTAGCTGGTAAGGGAAAAGAGCCAGTATTGGTAAAAAGCAGACTGAAGTGTATATGGTGTTTCATCTTTGTAACAGGCTCATTACAAATTTTCTTATTTATTTTAATACTGCTACATACATATGTGCTGAGGTAGCACATGACTGTCTGGGAAATGGTCATTATTACAGACTTAATGACACTCTCTGGGCTCGGCCATGGTTAATTCCCACAACTGGGCTACTGGGGCCTACATCTTACAGAGGAATGGCAAAGTAAAACATGGAACATGATCTTGCAATTTATTTGTAAACTGCTCTACTGGGTGACATGGTGCAATGATTCCAACTTCACGCCTGCATTATTCTATTTTTAAAGTTCTGTGTATATAAAGCAGAAGGTCTTGCTCTGCTAGAAGCAGAAGGAAAAATAAGCTTTTCCCCATCCCTTTTAGAAAATTTGTGGTTTGTTTCCTTGAATTTCATTACTTAATTTTGGGCAGTGGAAACATACAATGGGCAGATACTACACAACATCAAAACATTGTGAATGCACTGCAGTACAGCAGAATTTAAATATGGGAATTGCACTCTGCTATCCCACTGCCCACCCATCACATTACCCAAATGTGAGTTTGGGTACTATCTTGGTAATCAGTGCCTCAAAACTTTCATCTCTATTCCAAATGACTCTGATGAATTGCACGCTATAAAGCAACACTACTTGAAATTTAACTGTCTCTAAAGGAGTAAGTAATTCTTTGGGTACAAGGTTCATTCTAAACCTTTGTGCAGCTCAGCTTTCTAATGCTACAACACTGCTTTGAGCTCCCCAAATACGTACATCATATCTTTCTAGAGAACAGTTCTCATCTATGCTAATAGGAAGCTTTAATTTCAAAGCAGAACTTCAAAGTATTTCAGTAATGCGGGTCACACACCAGCCAGTATTTTCTAGAAAGGTCTGTTAAAACTGGACAATTCCACCACAGCAGGCACTACTAAATCAGAAAACTTCCATTACACTTTTGGTTGGTTTTTAGGACAAGCACAAAAAGCACTATCACAGACCATGATTGTTCCAGATCTCCATGCTGGGAAAACAGTCCCAAGAATTAGGATTAGCTTTAGTTTCATTATTCCAACACAGCTGATAAGCAGTTATCTTCTAAAACAACCTGGACATACTTTTAAAACAACATGGAAGTAGTTCCAAAAATTAGAACTATTTCCATGTTGTCTTAAAGAGACAGTTTCTGATAGTTTTGGAAGATAACTGCTTATCAACCATGTTGAAATAATAAAAGTAAAGATAATCAGTAGTGCAAAGGCACTGATACCTAAGCATATATGTTAATACACACTTTCTATCATCCTAACTCCAGAATTGTCAAGGTTGAATTCCTGTTAAATATTTTCCATTTCTTTCAGCCCTGTGGCTCATCAGTCCTGTGCTAAGAAGCAAGGGAATTCTTGTTGTGTCAGAAGGTCTGTATCTCAGTGGAGTGTCACAACATAATGTTAGCTTTTTTCCTCTCAGAGCTGATAGTTAATTTCTCCCAAACATAACAAATTCTCAGACTAGTTTTTTTACTTTTAACTGTCTAAATGTTTGACTCCTGCTTGATCTACCTTTCCCGTACTAGAATCACAACTGCAGACTGAGTGATATGGTTAAGTAAAAAATCATCTATGAAGGAAAGTTTACAGAAGATGGTAGTTATTTTAGGAATAGGAAAAGCACAAAGTATCCTTCCCACAGAATACAGGTGCTAGAAGGAGCTTTTGATAATGTCATGCAAAGTACACCCAAAGAGATGCATTTGAGAAGTAGTCCCCAAGCCACGCATCTGAATATGCATCAATGGAGAAGGGCAGCTTTCTCTGAAGAGCAAGTTTCAGTACTAAACTCATGAACAAACAGGTTTTTTTGGCACATTCTGCTTAGGACTTCTATATATATCTGTGCAATCTATGCAAAGATTATCCTGTCTGAACATTCGCAGAAAATGCAATCACATCTCTAAGCTTATAAATTTTCACTTATGCATAAAGCAAATACAAGAACCACAGCTATTGAGAGGTGAATAATTTTGCTTATCTGGAACCACAAACACTACTTCATAGTTAAGAAGCTTGACACCTTTGAATTTTGGAAACATGCTTTAAATTACTGATTTGTGGGACTACTTGAAGTAAAAAAATGGAGTGCTAACATAGGTATTAAAATCTGTAAATGGTAGTATCTTTAAGGAATGATCTTTACATGTCTCTTCATATTCTAAAGAAATGTAGCACCATGAGATAGGAGCTGAAGGAGAAAGTCATAAAGTTTATAGTAATTTCAAGTATGGTCTTACTTGGCTGCAAGAAGGACTCCAACTTTGACCTTGATGAATTAACTGAGTTTGTTAAAAGTGAAATTAAAGGAGTCTTTTTAAAACAGCTTCCCCCACTAAAATATTAACAAATTCCATTTTTTTCACCTTAAACCTGACCCCTGAATAAAAATGTGCTTTAAGACTAGAAAGTGACAGGTGATTTAGTAATAAAGTATCTATCTACATCTTAAAAAGTACCTGAATATAGCATTCATTGTTAATGCTAGCAGTAATAACAATTCCCACATACATATTCTAAAATACCTCTACTAAGCTCTAAATTTCAAGTCATTCTCATTTTATTGAGGATATACTATAATCATAAGTCCCTGCTGAAACCATAACTAGTGTGAATGAGAAACTAAATATGAAAACCTATTGGAACCATTTTAGCTCTATAAAAAAGGAGGAAGACTTCAAAGTCAACACAGAAAATTGCTTGGTTACTTTGCAGTGTCATTAGTGGTAAAGATGAACTAAAGATGTCTGGCAGACATCTGTGAATGGCCAACCTGACAGCAAATAAAATGACACCATCAGCTACATAACTAAATTGAGCCTAAAACACACCAAGAACAGGTCCTGTGGCGAAGACACACCCACTTCCCAGCTACAGAAGCATTTAAAAATGAACAAAAAATCCCAATACTGGAGTACTTCAACTCAAAAATATGTCTTCATCACCTGGGAACAACCAGACACCAGACTATGTAGATGATTAAACTCTTGGCAATCTTGACTTACGTGGCAAATCTAGAAAATTTGCATATTGATAATTTCAATGAAATATTCAAAGGGACATTTAGATATTTGAAAGAGAAGTTGTTATTCAAATTTTGAGTTTCTCACACCCTTGCCCCACATCTAGAAATATCTATACAGTCTTGAGTACTAAAGTGCAAATACATCAGCACATATAGCAAATGTACTTTTGGATGGATCTTAGGTGAGAAATTCATTTTAACTCAGAACAAGGCGAGATAAAATACCCATCATATACTCACTCCTTTACTATCATGGCTGTGAAATATCTTGTTGAATTTTTCTAACTCTGATTTTGTATTGCATTGATAGAATGAGCTGTTTAATTCAAGAAAATTTAAATAGCAGCAGGAAAGTCTTCTATCATATGAAGTCATAAAAACATCTGCATGGCAAGACCTACAAACTTCCCACTAATTGATTGCTTTGAATGGCTAATCTGTGCAGCTCCTATACTATTTATTCAAAGGTTGTGATCCTGAAGTTAAAAGCATGGCCACAGAATGCTTTCCCCAGTTAGAGATATCCCCAGTATGGTCCTCAAACACAAATACCTGGTTGTGTGTGATATTTTAATCAGTCCCAAGCAATCAATCCACTGCATTAAAAACCCTGAAACTGTTCTGTTCCAGCATAACCTCAGTAAAAACAAACTGGTAAAGCCTGTTTGTTTAGTGTTTGGACAATTACATTACTCTGAAGAGTAAGAAAATTCTGCAGGTAGATAATCTCAAACCTTCAAGTTTAACATCAGCTGCCAAACACTCAACACCTTTGAAAAAATTGGCCACATTTACTAGTCTAAACATGGCATTAGGAAAGCAACTTTAAAAACTTGCTCTTCACCTAATATTCACTGGTATGTGTATCATTTAGATTAGCTATTGATATGATGTAGAAATGATACTAGAATTATCACATTGAAAATTTGAAATTTTCCAAATGGAAGTGATTCTAAGGCAGAAGAACATGACAGCTGCTTAAATTATCTAAAACTAACACCTGTTGTGACACAACATTAAACATTATTTTGTTTTTCATGTGATTTGCTTTCTTTGAAAACTTGAGCACATTTCAAAAAGAAACAGAAAAAGAAACAGAAAGATCTGCATTTGTGCAAGATACTGCCTCACCATACCAATCCCCAGCTGGAGAGCTATGTTTAAACACAGAATAAGAACACTCAGCTTTCAGGACCATGAACATTACACACTGTTTGTCTGAACAAACAGGAAGGACAAATCAAGGTGAAAACCACCCAGAAACATGGTGTATTTCCTTAATTCAAAAGGGACATAGAAATTAGATTCATGTTCATAGAATGCAGTGGTTTTACTATAATGAAAGTAGTCAAACACTGATATGTAGTATTAAATATTTTTAACAGGTTTTAGTAAAACTATTTGCACGACAGTAAGAAAAACTAAGCTTGCAGTCAAAAGAGAGTTAGCAGAAACTGCAATTCTCAAAAAAAAAAGTAAAAAGTTAGAATAGTTAATAATTTTCCTCATACATGCAGTTTAAATCAAAAAAGTGGATATACAAAACATGATCTCTGTCCTTGGGTTTCATCCACAGATATGCCTGCAGCAAGTTTTTCGGGTAAAAACACCTGCATAGAAGTTTAGAAATATATTTTCAGCTTTGTACCCTATAACCGGGGCTTTTTTTTTTTTTTTCTTTAGGTCAGGGAATAAAAGAGACTATTCATATCATCTGACTTCCTGAAATGCAATGTAGGTGCCTAAAGTGGAATCCCAGGGGCTGCATAAGGTCAGTGGTGGCAGGTATGTTCTTCTAGAGAATTAGATTATCTAAATAAGGAACCTAGATTCTCTCTAAGGACAGAGAAATAGGCCCCTCAATTAAATGCTTAACATGCAGGGTGCCAATACTTGATAAGATTTCTAACTGTCCCTTTAATGATTCAAGTCCAAGGCAACAACCCTTCCCCATATGAAGTACAATGGTGGAAACAGGATGGCTGAACTTAAACAAAATTACATCTACAGGTTTTATGTTTATGAAAGAATTGTATTTGATGCAGTTTGTATTAGCTTAAAATCCTGAGAAAGGCAGAAAAGCTTCTAACAGTGAGGCACATAAGAAAAACTTGGCTATATGCTCAATTTGCTCATGTTCAAATCAGTGTTGCCGTGATGTTTAATTATTTTTTACTTAAAACCAAAACAAACTGCTGAACTTTTAAAAAATCCTAAGAGATGTCTTCCAAAACTTCTGGAACTAATGTGGCCATTGAGAACTCAACTTCATATGGGGTATGTTTCAGTTTTAACTAAAAAGTAGAGAAATGTGCCTTCATCCCTACAAGCAATACTCATAATAGTTCACTCATTTATCAGTAATGACATTCATTGTCACTGGTATATTAAGTTTAATGTCAAGAAATGTTTTTTTTTCATCAGAACTGATGCCAGCTCTATTCTGGGACCCACCCAGCAATGCAAACACCAAAGAATAAAGAAGTTTGATGGAAGGGCAAAGCTTTGAATTTGCATACAATTCCCCTGTGGTTTATCACGTTTGCCTAAGGTACGTGTTTTTTCAGAAAATGGATGAGCAGCTAATGTACTGAATGCTATCCAGACTTTGGAAAAATATATAGCATTTTTAAAAAATGGTAGCTGAATATTGAAGATTACACAAAGTCCCTGAGAGCACTGGCTTTTCTAAGCCAGTTTTTAAATGGCTAATTTTGAGCAAGCTAAAGTTTGGAAGAGTGGTGCTTTGTCCCCTCCACTACAAAATTATTACAGCAGTTAGCCCAAAGAAAAAGGAATTCTGTTGAACTGTGAGTGATGCAGTATGAATCCCAACATGCACACTAAGATGTGTTTGCTCTGTGGAAGCTTGGAAGGGATAGGTAACTTCTAAATGCACATAAATGCTTTTGTGCTAGACTTTCCAAACAGCACAAAATTTAATTTGTACTAATTTTTTAGTATTTTCTGAAATTGCTACTGTATCTTTAATAACTCTCAATCTAAATACCACAGCCTTTTATGGAAGGAGACAAGCACAGTACAAATCAGCAAGATGGGTGTTTGACAGCATTGCAATTGCCAACAAGTCCTGATGAAAAGAAGCATGAGCTCTAAGCTCCATTTAACTTTTTCATTATGACTTGCAAAATGTAACAGTCATCACAAGGAATTAATCATATAACAATAGTGTACTAACTGAAAAATAAGAACATGACAGTGTAGCAAAATAATTTATGGAAACATATAGTGTTTCCACAATAGCAGTAGATAACATTGCAACCCTTCAAAGAGGTTTATTTTTACTGTGTTCTGCAACTATGACTTTATACATGTCAGGGAGATTTAAGCATAGACAGACCAACAGCATAAATATAGCCAAACAGGCCTATTTAATTGGTAGTCTGGTGCTCATAGGTGTAACCAAGAATTAAGAATGCCCAAATTCTTATTCTGACATTATGCCTCAAAAAAAAAACGCCAACTCCTACACACAAACATTAAGATATTATAAAATTATATTGCAAGGATTTCTTTCCTAGCTTATTAGGCACTAATTATTTAGACGATAGCCTAAACGCAGAAGATGCCTGTTTAGACATAAAGTGAGTTCATCAATGTTCAAAAACTGCTGTAGAAGCTCCTGAATGTTCAAAGTATTGGTCACCTGGGCCTGTAAGGCATACTGGATGAGCAAATACATTCACAACCTGTGTGTTCAGCCATGAATGAAGTCCAGTGTATATGTCACAGCAGTTGCAATGTATGATGGCATTAATATTTTTATATCTGTTCCTCAGGTTAACATCTTTGGGACAGATTTCAGTATTTACTTTCTACTATTTTTGCTGCCCTGCACTGCAAAGCATTATCTATCTGTAATCTGTTTTCCTTAATAGAACACAATTCCTGAAGAATACACATTTTCCCCCCAACCTTTCTACCCTTTCTACCTTACACAAAAGGTAATTCAACTACGATATTCCAGCTAGCAAGGCTATTTAATGGAATCTGTCTTGACAGTATCAGGTCCAAGGGTGTGTTTCAGCAGAAATTTGGCACATGCAAAAATCAGGTAAGCTTCGAAAACACTGCAAGTATCAAGTGCACCTGAACAGTGTCAGGACATGGCCTCCTGTGCCAAATTCACCAGAAAAATGGCATGAAAACCCAGAACTCTAAAGGAAAATCCAGCCCCAAGAAGCACCTTTTGCCTCCAGTTCAGCCGCTTAAGCATTAGATTGGCATTTATGCAATTACAGCTCAAATGCGGTCACAGTTATGACAAATGAAGGGCCTCTGCTAACAGGGAACAACTCAATTATTATAGGCAAGAATGGGAAAAATAACACTTTACCAAGAGATTACTGAGGGTGGAGTTAACTGATTTAAAGTCACATGAGATGTCACTGGCAAAATTCAGAAGGTGAATTCAGATCTTTAGTTCTAAGATACATCCTTCCATTTAGCACTTCTAAATCACAGGGCCTCCAGACAAAACAAAACATAAAAGGTGCTACCACCTGGAGGAAAAAATCCTGCTGACACATAAATATCAGCCTAGAATACCAGTGAAAGACAAACATGTCAAAGACCTGAAAACCATCTACAAAAGTAGGAAAACGTAAGTAGAAGGATAAAGCAAACAAAAAATACCCTGAGGTTGAAAGGGAATTTTAAGAATACGAGCATTACCATAGGCAGAAAATATTGCTGGATTAAACATACTATGTTTTATTGCTTCATCAGTGCCTACAGCTTGCATGCTTTTTGACAATCAATATTCTCATTCAACTGTGAGAATCATATATTGCTGAACACACTCAACACATGGGCATTAATTGCAATTTAAGACTAAAAATCATACAGAAACAATTTTCAAACCAAGTATCAGGACTGCAACCACTTTTTAGTTCTCATTTGAAATGAATGAAGTAAAAATGCTATGCAAGACCATGAACACGGCAGGTATACCATCCTTACCTGCAAAGGAAGGAGAGTATTACTGTTGGTGTCAGTTCGGAAAACATTATCTTCAATCCACGATTTTGGTGTCAGTGATGGAGTAGAGCGAGTAAATTTAGGAGGAGCTATGACATTACCAGAAAAGGGCTTCTTCAAAGGAGAGATCTGGTTCATAGTTCCTGGAATTCCCATGGTTCCAGTTCTACGATGGTCTCTGCCATGCATTCCTCCCCAGGATATATTTCCTGTGCTCCAGCCGCTGCTCTGATTGCTCCAGGGTGACTGCTTCAGAAGAGGCTAAAAAGGAAAGATTCATTTCTATTATTCTGAAAATACTTGAAATTATTTTCTACTTAAAAAAACTCAAACCCCAAAACAACCAACCACCAAGTAAGCAATGTACAGAGATTTCTATAAACCACTCTCTTCTGATAACATGTAAATTAGGTACTGAAGCAAGGAAGAAAACACAGCTTCATTAAAAAAAAAAAAAAAAGTCATTCCAACTCCCTCATATGTCTCCCCAAAAAATGCTGCAGTACTTGTGCAGGCAATTTTGATTATAATTTTTATTATTATTATCATTTTAGCAAGTGGTAGCATTTTTAAAGTTATGCAGAAGAAAAATTTCAGGGTGTAAAATGAACTTTCAAAAAACCCTGAAACCCGTTTTTGTCATACATTACTTGTTATTATATGATCAAATCACCGCAAAAGTAATATTGAAGAATTTTCAAATATATAAATTAAAATTGAAGAATTTTCAAATACATAAATTAAAATAATTATTAAAATAGTATTTCTGTTTCTACTCAATGAGTAGTAGTATTTCACTACAGTGAGTAGAAATTTGAAAATTAAAATTCAAATGGCAGATTTAATTCCCCCCACTCCAGTATTTTGAATATCATTGTCTCAGTATTACCATATAAGAGCAAAAAGAGCACTGACTACTGTACAGAGAATCTGTTTGAAGGAGCTATCTGAACATTTCCATTAAAATGCATTATTCTGAAGCCACTGCTCAAATGTTTCTGGAGTAATGAATGGAATAATTTCTGGAGTAATGAATGGAATAATTTCTGGAGTAATGAATCTGTGGGATTCAGCAGAGTGTACTCTAGAATTTTTTTGATGATTTCTTCTCCTATCCAGATCTGGTGTACCTTACAGCTTCCTAAATGCACTTTTAAGTGCACTATATTCTGTGATATGAAATGGAAGCAGTTTTTAGAAAGACAATTTTTAAAGGATTAAGTTTTTATTTGTAAGATAAAACTTCTGCTAAAAAGTGACCTATAGTGGTTGTCATGTTACCAAGAGGTAGATCCACTGAGCATGACTGACAGTGAAGAACTGTTTTTATCTTTAGTAGTCTCAAATCTGACTGTTCTTGGAAACGCTTTTCCTCAAACAGAAATGCAGTGGGGGTGTGTGTCATGATTCTAAATTCAGTTCTGTGAAGTGAAAACACAGTACTTTTATCTCTAAGCTTAGCTGCAAGCAACCCTCAACCTGCATTCTAATAACTTAAAAATTTAAAGCATGTCGATATGTTATGTATCAGGTAAAAAAGAACTTTCTGAGGACAGAAAGATAAAATTGTAACAACACCTCCACCACCCTCACCCCCAGAAAACAAACAAAAAAACCGACTAAAGCCATTCTTGGTCAAGTGATCAGGAAAACATCCTATTCTATATAATTATAGATAATTACGTTGTAAAACTTGAATACTTGCGTTGGAATTTTGGGAGAGGCAGGCACTCTATTGTGAAACAAACCTTCAGAGATAATGCCAAATGTTAACAAGCCTCTAATATTGCCAGCTATGCTGTCATGGCACTGTTTAAGTATACCCATAACTTGTAAGTGAGAGAAAATTCCTGTACACCTCACTGTTGGAGAATTGCTTGGAATTTGTTTGAAGAAGGTTATTATAAATGTTAAGGACAACCAGCTCCTAATCATAATGCATCGTAATGAATTCTTCAACAGGCATGCAATGTGACTCTCCAGTTCTGATACAAATGAATCTCTACTGATTAAATCTGACTGGATTTAATACTAGAATGAAAAAAAATTAAGATGAAGCCTATGTAACTTTACCTTTTCATAAATAAGCAAATTATTGAAGTAAAATGGGTTTCTAATGCAACAGCTAGTAATATTAACACGGATTTGCTTCTCACTGATTTCTTAGAATATTCTGTTCCAGGAAGAAATGTAAACTTCCATTTCAACAAGGGATTGTTAAACCCCTCGAATAAAATCGGACTAAAACCGGCTACAGAACTTGAAACACTGCGCTGTCCTCAGATCCACACTCAAGCAATGTCAGTCAAAAGCCCTGGAAAGGCAGCACGGTGTCAACTTTCGCATGTGACCCTGCTCTGGGCGACCCGCGCCCGTCCGCCCGAGGGACGGCCCGCGCCTGGGCAAGGGGCTGCCGGGGGGCGGCGCCGGCCGGAGCTGTCACACTCATTGTTCGGGGACACCGCGCCCGCCAAGGGCGACTCGGGGGGAAAGGGGGGCGTTTTCACGGCGGAACTCCCAGACACCAACAGAAGCGGTTGGGCTCTCTTTTTTTTTAAGCGCAAGCCCTCTTTTCTCGTTCCGAGTAAATCCCCGGCGTCCCTCAGGAGGCGACGGCGCACCAAGGAGGGCAAGAAGAGCACCCCGGCACTTGCCACCCGGAACGGGCGGGGAGAGCGGCCGGCAGTGGGGCGGCTGCTGTCTACAGACCCCTCCGGGCCGACCCCTCCGGCCGCCCGGCGCCGCACCGGGCAGGGGGCGCAGGTGCCCTCCCTCCCTCCGGGCCGGCCCCGCCCTGCCGCCGCGGTCCCGCCGGGCTGTCACCGCCGCGCAGCCTCGCCCGGCGACGGCGAGAGCGGAGCCGCCCGGCTCCCGCAGCCGGCCGACCGAGGGCAGCGGAGCCTCCGTCCCTTCCCCGCGTCCCCCTTCCCCGCCCCGGGGCTCCCCGCCGCGGCCGCCGCCCGGTACCTGGTGGTGGTTGTAGGAGTTTCTCTGCTGCAGGAAGGCGGCGGCGGCGGCCGCCGCCTGGTGTTGGTGCTGGAGCTGGGGGCTCACAGGGGATCTCCGGTTCTGCTGTTGCTGTTGCTGCTGCTGCTGAGGTAAATTCATCTGCGGCGGCGGCGGAGGTGCGGCGGCCGAGAAGGGGCTGCTGAAGGGCCCGGCGCAGGGGTTGTGAGGAGACACCGGCGAGAAGCTCTGGAAGAAAGCGGGGTTGATCGATGACGGGATCCCCGGGTAGAAGCTGGTCTCGGACTCCGGGCTCGGGGGTGGCATCGCGCTGATTTGCCCGCCGCCGCCGCTGGAGACCGGAGGCTGCTGCGTCTGCTGCGGAGGCGGCGACGAGGTCTGCACCGACCAGGGGGTGCCGAAGCCGGGCAGCGGCGGAGGAGGAGGGGAAGCCGCCGAGGAGGAGCCGCCCCCGCTCTGGTGATGGGGGCTGGGGATCTCCGGGCTCTGCAGGCTGCTGAAGCCAGAGCCGAGCCCGCCGGGCAGGAGGTTCCCGGGGCTGCCCAGTAAGTGGCTGTTCGGGGGGGACTCCATGGGGGGCAGCTTGGCTCTCGCCTGCAGATGAGGAGACGAAGGCGGATTCACGCAGGAGGCGGCGGCCACCCCCACATTGGGGTCCGCGGACGCCGATCCCCCCGAGCAGGAAGGGGCGAGCCGCTCCAAACCCCCCCTGTCCGCGCCGCCCTGGTGCTCGGCGGGGCCGACGGGCCGGTGGTGCGAGTGATCCCCCGTCCGCGGCGGCTCCGGGGGCTGAGCGCTGAGGAGCTGGAGCTGCTGCTGTTGCCTGTGCTCCTGCTGCTGGTACTTGTCAGTGGGGTGGCTGAACTGCTGCTGCTGAGGGGGGTGGTGATGATAGTCTGGGGGGTGGTGGTTATTCAGGGGGTGGCTGCTGCCGAGCTGGGCTGGGCTGCTGAGCTGCTGCTTAAACTCTTTCCTCTTCTGGCTCAGCTGAGGAGGCGGCGGCTGTGGTTGCTGCGCTTGCTGCTTGTTTAAATCCTGGTGGGGGCTGAGACAGGGTTTAAAGTCAGAGGAGGGGTGGCCGAGAGGGGGGTGTCCCGACGCGGGGCTGCTGCCCAGCCTCTCGCAGCCTGGCTGCTGCTGCTGTGTCACCCCCAAGAGCAGCTCATCCTGCATGTTTTGATGATGCGCAGCAGCGACGGCTGAGGGGAAACAGGGAGGGCAGCAGCGACCCGGCTGCCGGACGAACCGGCTACAGTGGGCGGCCAGGGGCAGGAGGAATGAGGCGAGGCGGCTGCGGCCGCTCCGGGCAGGGGAAGGACCCGGCGGTGGGCAGGGGCTGAGGTGGCCGTCTGCGGGAGCTCCCCTGACACCGGCTCGGCGCAGAGGTGAACCCCCACCTCGGCACACTAAAGAGACAAAGATAATTAATAATCTTTGTGGCGAAGTGTTGGGGGGCGGGGGTAGAGTTTAAACACCCGCCTATCGCAAACCACTATGTAAGTCCCAAAATAGCTTATTTATAGAATAAAGCTCTCTTCCCATCAACGCCACTGTACTGCTTTAAAAATATTGCAGCTTTTTGATACAAGCCCATTTTATCAGAGATTTCTCCTTCTTTTTCGTTTACTGGGACCCCCGGTAAGGCGGCCCTTCCCGCCTGCAGTCGCACCCACAGGGATCCACTAGATCAGGAATTGCCCCCGGACAGGTCACTGCCCCCGGACAGAAACTCCTCCGTCCGACCCCCCCAGCCGCCACACCGCACCGCAGGGGGACAGCGGGGCATTCCCGGGCCTGGCGCTGGTGGGGAGGGAAGGAGGGGAGGCCGCCGGTACCTCCACAGGGCAGGCGACCCGATCTCCTCAGCGAGGCTCCTGCCGGCCCCAGCCGCCCCCGCCCCGCTGCCGGCTTGGAGCCGCCGCGGCGCCCTTAAGAGCGCCGGAACATCCGTCACACTGACGTCACGGGCACCGCCCCAGCCCGGCGGACCCTGGTAATGAGCCTGCGGGCCTGCCCCGCCATGAATAATGCATCAGGCTGGGAGCCCGCCCCCCTGGCGCCGACGGGCCGGGTGGGTGCTACCACTTCAGCCAGAGGGAGGTGCCAGCCGTGTGGGCCGCTTGGGCACGGAAGGTTCTCGTTGGGCTTTGGCGACCTTTCTATCATCAAGCGAGAAACACCTGAAATAAAGAGATTTTATTTCGTTTTGCGGCAGCGGCTGCGGTCGGCTTTTATCCCAACAGACTGGGCAGGGGCAGCCGTGACGCCGCTTTCTCCTGCCGCCCGTGATCCCGCCAGCCGCTCACTGGGGGCGGGCGCGAGGGGGATCGCTCCGCCCCTTCGCCTCGCGCGTCGCTCATTTGCATTGACGCACGACCACGCGCCACGGGCGGGGCGGGGGGTGGAGCGCGAGCGCGGCGGCACGAGATGGGCCGGGTGTCAAAGCCCCGCCCAGCCCCGGGCCGGCCCCGCCCCCCCGAGCGCGGTTGCGGGGTGCGGGATTGTCCCTGGTCCCTGTGGGATCGGGGTGCGGGATTGTCCCTGTCCCTGTGGGTTCGAGGTGGGGGATTGTCCCTGTCCGTGTGGGATCCGGGTGCGGGATTGTCCCTGTCCCTGTGGGATCGGGGTGCGCCATGTGCCCGTGTCCCTCTAAGATCGGGGCGCGCCGTGTGCCCCTCTGGGATCGAGGTGCGGGACTGTCGCTGTCCCTATCTGTGTCCCTGTGCCGTGCGGCGCTGCAGCGTCCAGAGCCCCCGCGAAACGTGTGCTCGTCACCCCCTGCTCGCCACACACACGGGGCCTGGCACAAACCTTGTTTATTGGGCACCTCGGAAACGCACGGCAGCTCGGGCGGAACCCGTGCTGGGGTGTGGTGGCGCGGGGTGGTGGCTTCTGAGGTATTCCAGTATCAAAGGTGGGGTTTCACCCTTTCCGTACAGTGGAAGCACAGTTCTTGGCAGCTGTTCAGTGCAAACAAATAAACAGTTTGGCACGTACAGATGTAACGTTGATGTCAATGTATATGTCCCTGAAAAGACTAAAACCAACGGCCTCTCTTTGTGCTCTGGGAAGGCTGTAGCTCAGCAGTGAGAGAATTCATACAGGGCTCTTGAATGTGTGAGTACTTGGGGAAAGTGTCATTATGTGCTTGACCTGTTGAACTTTTCTCCAGGCATCTGTCCATGCCCACTATCAGTGACTGGATAGCTGCATTCCTCCTGCCCCATGGACCTTTGGTCTGACCCAGTGTAACAATTATTTTTTCTTAAGTCTGAATATATTTTCTATATGCATATAAAACATAGAAGGGGAAAAAATTGTTTAAGTATTTCCAGTCATCTTTGATGTTGTTGTAAATGTGTGTATATATATTGGAGAATCCATACTATCTTGCAGGGTTAATATGTAAATGCATTTGCAGCATCAAAGAATAATTGATACGTGTTTATCTTTGCTGTATTATGGCACAGCACTCCAGAATTACTTGTTATGTTGGTATTTGTTTCAAGAACTTGGCAGTCTTACGAGGGCTAAAAAATCCAGAGGGCAGACCAAGGCCTTAGGGATGGTCGCATGCTGAGTAAATGTTACAGGCCAAGGACTGGTTCCTCTCTGAGGAGTGAATTGCTTCACAGCACAGTTCTCATAAGCATTAGTTTGGTGAGCTGCAGAACTGGTAGCATCTGGCTTCCCTTTGTGTTCCTGTCATACACCTGACATTGAGTTGTGTGCAAGCCTGAACAGAAGTTGTCCTCTACCTGGGGCGTTCTCAGGCAATGTCTAACAACACTGGAAGCAGTGCTGCACTGCAATCCTATAACCAGCTGCCTATTTCTGCAAAGTGTGTAGGAACTTGTTCAATTGAGGGTTTTTTTTTTTGTAACCTTCAACTTCCGGGTCCCTCACCTTTAAATCAAGCCTGAATTCTGGCAATTCTTCCTTCAAAACATCTGTCTTGGCATATGCAAGTATTTTCTAAATGGATTGAAAGAAGAGTGCTCACATCCTTCACGACAGCTTATCTCTAGCATGGTAGCCACTCACCCCAATTGCGTGTGTTTGTTAAGTCAACTTTCACAGAGTGAGGATCATCTATTTTTAACCGTGTGAAAAGTAAGTGTCCACTCTGCATTAGCTGCCTAATGTTCCACAAACACAAGACAGGTGCTATCAAAGGATGATTCATCCCCTAACAAAGGTACTTCTAGAGAGAGAAACCTGATCTCTGTTGATTATGAGGAAAGGTTTTGGCTGTCTTGCTGCAGAATCCAGTAGGTCTTTGGTGGTCCCTGGTCTTGTGGCACACACCTTGACTCTAATACAAGCAAGAACAGTTGTACCAAATCAAAGCATCTTGCAGGCTCTTCTGCCTCAGATACGAAACTCCTTGCTGTGTGCTGAGGCCACAAGCTCTGGCTTCTCCTCTGCCAAGGCAAGTCTCTTACCTGGCACCTTGGTGCCATCAGGAAGTGCTGAGTCCTGTCCTTGGCAGTTTGTTTTCTCTCTCCAGTCTCTTGATTTTGGACAATTTGGCCTTTACGCTCTCTTGCATTAATGTTTTTCTCTCCCTTGTAAGCCCTTGATTCCTTCCTGCTTTCTTTTATCCTAGCTTTTCTAGGGAAGGCTTGAGAGCTTTTTTTGGATTAGACTAGTTGGAAGGTAATATTGTCTGAAAATAAATGCCTAAACAAATGTGTAAGAACAAGCTAAACATGTGTTATGCTTCCTTCAGGTACCTCACCTATTTACTACACAGGAACTCCCAAAATTGTGTTGTCATCGTATTTCAAAGCTCCCATACCTTCTCAGTGATTTCTCATGGACATCTCCTCACAGCACCAACTCCTTCTTCTTCCAGCACAGACAACAACAACTCCAACTCTCTTCACAGCAGAGCCAGCTGACTCCACCTCATGACACAACCAACAAACTCCAGCAATCTTCAATCAGCTAACCCACTCTTTTGTAGCACTTGTCTTCTTATTGGACACAGCTGTGGCCTGTAAGGGCAGGCCTGTTCCTAATCTTTGGTGATTAGTACAGCTGCAACTCCTCAGGTGTGAGACTGCCTCCTGCACTATATTCTTACACTCTATCCCTCCACAAAATTTGCCTTTCCAGACCTTAGGGTGCACTGAGAGTCTTGGACTCCATGTTCCCTGATGGTTACTGAAGAGAGACTGCCTGAAGAGGGGAGCATGCTGGCAGAGCCATGCCTCACCTGAGTGACTTGAAGAATGCAAGAGAGTCATGGAGCTGGGATGAGTTCCTTAGACTAGACAACAAACATTACAAATGCCAAGCCGTATGCAATATCACTATACATAATATGTAAATTGAAAAAAACAGATGTTGCAAAGCAAGCTGTCAGTATGGTAGAACCAAATATACATAAGTTATTGTTTTTGCAGCCATTAATCAACCTGCTTCTGTATATTCATTCCAACAAATGTGCCAGACATTGACTTCACCTGGGAGGCCCGTGGTAGAGCTGGGGCTGACAGCTCTCTTGGATTTGTTGGGGCCTGAAAGACAACACATCATATTGTCTGGTGTTCTGCATCATGCAGTGGGTGTTAAATTTTGTGTGGTGAGTTTAACCAGCAATGCTATAATGGAATAGAAAGTATAAGGACAAATCACATTAACCTATGTAAAATAACTATAACTGCATAAAGACAAAATAAACTCTAAGGGTTACAGAGCAGCTCCTCTGGCTGCCATTTGGGTGACATGAAAGGGATCATCAAGGTAGTGGTTTTGCCCCTGAGTGGTTATCATCTCTTCTAGAAATTGCCATGCACAGCTTAAGTTCTTTCCTTTTATAAACCCAGGAGAATTGCATCTTCTATTGGCCAGTGTTAGGAACAGGATATTATTGTATGAGAAAGGATTTTGGCTCACTGTTCTTTTTTTTTTTTGATTGAACAATAAAACCTTTAGTGGTTATAAGAATGGGATTGTACTGAGATGCTGTGCACTTCAGAGTGGTGTGTGGGTTTAGCTCCTTTAAAAAGGTCTGTCTTCTTTTGTGGGGTAGGATCCACACTTTGTAATGCTCACATATCACTTAACAAGTGTTACAGTTTTTGTGAACACACCATAAGTCATTAAACTTAGACATGGTATGTTGAGTTGATATGTACACAGAGGTACTTCAGCACTTCCTCGTTTTATAAATGGACACACACACTGGAATATCAGGAGCCTAAAGTATACAAAACAAAATAGCTCTGACCAGTGGTAGAATCTGCTTTTTCTCTCCTATTAGCTAGTTGGAAAATCACATGCCTGTGATTTTGAATATGGGCTGCAATTAGATATGCACATTAGAAGTATCTTTGCTTTCATTCCAATGCTAAACACAGCTTTTTCGATTTTTTTTTTGCATGTTAAAGTTAAAAGTAAGTGTTACAGATAGTATTGACTTCAAAAAATCTTTTGTGGATTGGCTCAGCATAGTAGAGGCTCATTGCCTGCTTGTAATGCAACAAGTTGTTCTTTCCACAGCCCACAATATTTATAGGCCTTTCACCATTTGCAATGATTTACTACTCCATTTGACCTCTTTTCCAAGGCTCTACAGCCACACACAAAAAAAAAAAAAAAAAAAAAAAAAAAAGAAGGGAAAAAAGTCTGTTTCTTGTTTTCTCTTGCTGTTTCACCATTCCTTCTTGTTTTGCATATCTACTTCTTTTCCTAGGGTCTCTGTTAGCCCTCTCTCTTTAGGCAGCTGTCTGTCCTGCGGTGCTTGCAGGGGTTCTGCTGAAGATCTGCTCCATCTTCCCTGGGATCAGGCTGTTTAGGGAAGCACACACTCTGCTGTCCTGTGGCCTGTGACATGTGCCTGCTTTGTTGCTCAGCCTAAACTGTGACATGGGCCTGCACATGCATTCCAGGAACAGCACATTGTTCTAACTGGTAACAAAACACACGATTCACATGCTTTTGCTAGAGATGCTTCCTCTTAGCCCTAAAGCTGACTTTTTGCTAATGACATTTTCCTTCCATGGAAACATGGTAAACAGTCTGGGACTGCAGGTTATTCATATAGAAAAGCAGATGATGAGGTTTGACATTTCACAGGAAAAAGTGGTCTGAAGATTTATAACAATGTGCTTCATTCACTGTTCTGTTCTTGATTTTTTAAAAGTCTGAAAATAATAGTCATGTACCCTTAGGAAGGAGGTAGAGAAGTCTTTTTCAGCAGTGAACAGACTGTTGAGTTACAGTAGCTTACCTTTTCTCCTGGTGCTTTTTTTTATAAAAAAAAAATAAATTACCCAGCTATGACAAAACTGGGTAAAAAACCCCTTTCTTAGATCACTGTGTGTTGAAATGAAATTAAAAGCAGTGGGGAAAATTAATACCAGTGATTGAAACAGTTTGCTTTGTTCTCTTATTCCTGCCCTCATGTTATGTTTTGGTTTGTTTGATTTTATGGTTAAAAATCTTAAAATTCACAGAAGATGGGCAGCTTTCTTGCTTTATTCAAAGTCTGACTTCCATCATAAAAGCCTGTTAAACTTGAAGGATATAGTTTCTGGTCACAAGAATGCAAAGCAGTGATCTGCTCTGTTTTTTCTCCTTTATGCCCTGGAGTTTAACCAGCACTAGACTAATATTCTCTTGCTTGCTAGTGGCAGTTTCTGTTTCTTTTTTGTTTTGGAGTTTTTTGGTAGTGGAAGTCATTAGACTTTCTCCCAAGAGAATCACTGCCAAAGTAAACAAACATCTTCATGAAAGGAAAATAATGTCTAGAGTATTCAGAATTCCATGTTTTACAGACGAGTATTTGTGGCAACCAACCAGTGAATTAAAGTGAATTAAATCCTCTTTCTAGTTTGCTACTTTTGCTGTGCTAATTGAATGTGGCAATTTCTGCTAGCTTCTCAGTTCTGCAGTGCAAGTACTGGATGCTAATTATAATTCAGGATGAAGAAAAATATGAGATGAAACTGGGTTTAGAAAAAGGCTTTTATTTTTTATTTTTTATTGTTGGGAATTGAATAGTGCATGTAAACCTCCAAGGAATTGCTGTTGTCTCTAAAATGTTCTGCATGTGGTTGGCAAGAACAACAGGGAGAGAGGAAAGTTCAGCTAAAAAATTCATAAAGGCTGTCTGGTGGAATGCATTACAGTCATCTGTATACCTCTGTGCTCTTACCCCTCTGAACTGATAATTTTTAGCCTTCTGATGAACAGGAGGCTGGCAGATTTGCAGCATAGATTGTTTGAAGGTTTAAATACTGTGACTATCTCAGCTTACTGTAAGTCTGTAGATATAATATAAGCTGGAGTTGCTGAAAAGTGATAGAATGGCTCATGTGAACAGCCAAATAAACCTGTGAAGAGCTTATTTTGTGTACTGCAGAATTCTGCACTCTTTCTCTGTCTTTCTACAGGATAGCAATGATTCACCAGTGGAGCAGAGACACTTCAAATTTGTTGACGATGAGACCATATCTAGTTCTTTGTTTAGGCAGTGGCTTTCACAAAGGGCACCAGTGCTAACTGGGAACTGCTGCCAACACCATCATATGTTTCTTGACAAATGCAAAGTGTTCAAAAAGTTGGCACTACAAAATAGAGATACTGTCAATTATAGTTTAATTCTCAAAATGGCTTTTAAGCTTTTAAAGCCTGTGTTGTTGCTGGTGCACTTGCATATCAGATAACGTTTTTGACAGCCCTTATAATATGGCTGGTTAATCTGGTCACATTACTAGAACATAACCAAAATTCTGTGAGTGCTAAGATTTCACTGCTGGCTTTTGCTGTGTGCTGTGAGCAGAAGAAGGGTTTGTGCAGCAGTGTGTGCTACTGTGGCCAGAACACAGTATTTTCTCATCTCCTTTTCTGTGCGCCGTGCAGATGCAGCTGCCACTATTTACCAAACATGAAGGTGTTGTTCACAGCTCTGTGAGTAAGCTTGGGTTCTGCTTTACAGAATGCAGGAGGCACCTCTACTAATTGCACAAATGTTCAGCCTATATTTATGTACCTGAATGTTGTGGTGTAGGAGGCAAATTGAAATGTTAAGGTATTATTTCAGTGATCATTGGCTAGTTCTCCTGAAGCTCATGGAACTGGATTGTGCTAGGAATAACTGTGTGGTGCTTCCAGTGATAGAATCATCTGCTCTGCAGGGTGAAATACTCTAGTGTGACTGCATGGAGAAGACGAGGTAGGAGACCCAAGGAAACTCTGGACATTTTTGGGCCAGGGGGCTTTGAAGTAGCATTGAGTCCTCCAGGTAACCCTGATCTGAGATGCAGCCGGAGGAAGCAAGTGTGTGTCTGTAGCTCCTCGGGCTGCCCCCCTGGAGGAGTGCACAGATCATGGAGCTACTGAAACAGAAGGAGTATATGTACCTCAGCAGGCAATTTAAAAAGTGCTTTCAGTTGCTACAAGAAAATTTGTTAAAGCTTACTTATTAAACTCAAAAAAGTAATAGAAGAACAGGTTCCCTTTCTGAACCATAGCATCTGTGTTGTATAAAACCAAAGGCAACCTATCTAATTTATATGTAAAAATACATTCTCTTGTACTTGACCTTATTTTCTCTTTTAGTGTAAGATGGATGCTCACTGATTTTACACTACCACCCACTGTTTCAGTAAAATTATTTTCAAGAGATTCTGCAAGAAATTTGCTGCTTTAATTAATATGGAATTATCTCAGAAATTACCAGTGCAGACTCTTCAGATTTACCATAGAACTAAAATTAGTCAGTCTAGAGCTGAAGAAGCACAGATTAAAATGAAAAAATACATTCACCATATAATTGTAAGTAATTATGATGATATATCCAGTAGTCAAGGTGGGGTAAACAGCTCTGGGCCAGCCACAGAGATATCAGAGTTTAGCTAGTCAGGAGCCACCAGCCTGCTTGAGGCGTAGGATGATCTCTTTCCCATTTGCTGAGGGCATGCAGCATCTTTTAGGAAATGCTCCATCATTCATGACTGGAATGATGAGACTTGTCCAGTGGTGAGGCTGCCCCCCTGGGAGGGAAAAGGGGCAGGCCTGGATGCCGGGCAGAATTGGACTCAGCTCTGCCATACAGCAAATGGAGCTCTCTCAACACTTGGCTGGTTTTAGTCACGTCCCACCTGCCTTCCTCCCCAGCTTTTTGTTTGTTTTTTAACCTACTAACTTATATTAACATGCTGAGTTATGAACAGTGCAGAGTGACTCTACTGAAGCTTTCACTTATTTTTCTGTGGGTCTCTCTCCTCCTTCTAAATATGCCTAGCTCTAGCTGGGACTCAGAAACAAGAAATCCTGAGGTCTCGCATAATAATTTACATTCCTGATCTGATGATGAATTGTAAATCAATGTTAAGCTTCATGACTTTTGAACGTTCATGCAATTATGATACAAAGACATTGAAAACCAATATGCTAATTTTGCCCCATATATTTTGGTTACTAAAGGTCATATTATCCACATGATTATTTCTTAATGCTCATGTATAACATTGTTAATAATTGTAAAGAACAGAAATCAAATAAAAAAATATTTGCCAAGAAACTATGCAAAGCTAAATGTATTAGAATATCAATGTTAAAATATTTTAGAAGTCCATTAGCTATAAAAAATAATTGAAACCTAGAAAATGTAGGGAAAATATTGCACCTCAATAAAATGAAATATATAAAACACACAGTTAAATGCCATCCAGACAACCTTAATTTACTTCTATAATGAGAACTTGAGGGAAATGTGGAGTTAAATTTAGGTTGTTTCAGTAGATTCTATTCTTTTAACCCTTTATGCCCATATATAAAAGAATTATGATTGTTTGGATGCCTTAACCATCAGCTCCTGTATTTTCATATGTTTAGTTTTTGGTAAGTTTTATCTATCCAAGTACTGGAAGTACTTTCTAACCACATAGCTGCAAGGTGAAGGAACTAAGGAAAGAGCAGAATTGTTGCCTTCATCTTTTCCACAAAGAGTACAAAACCTACTGTAACTTTGTCATTTATTCTCTCGTTATGGCACTGAGAGCTCAGATCCATTTTTATGCAATGGCACAAAACAGTTTGCTGCTTAGGTATATCTTACAGAAACTGAGGAACATCTATGCCACAAATCAATTGTACCCATGATATTAAGAGGGAAGATGACATAGATCTTTAAAAATTCCCAAACCTTGGCAAATGACCTTGAGTAACTGTGATATCATTTCGGGTCAGTGTGCTTTGACTGGTGGTCAGTCAAAATGCATCATCCAAAGAACCTTTGTATTCACAGTTGTAATTTTTTTTGGGTGTGTGTTCATGCTTATACAGCAAGTTGTAGCTAAAGAGCAGAAAACCTCGTAAAATTTCTACATTAGGAAATGAAAGGGCTTTTCCTTTCTGTCCTTCCTCCCGAATAACATTTCATTTTTTCAACATTGAAAGGTTGTCTTTATTAGAGGAAATTTACCAGAGACTAGAGTGGTATAATTATGCCTTGTGGATGCTTTTTAATCTTGCATGAATGCCTGTAGAATTCAAGTGTCCACATGGGGAGTTATACCATCAGAACTATAGGGGTGTAATTATGCTGGTGAATTCTGTAGTGAGACAAATGCTTTATGAAAAGGAATTTTATTTTGGCTCTTTACTTTTAAGCTTTTTCATGTTCTGAACTAAAAGGAGGTGATCAAATCAATGAAAATAATGAAAATTCAATGGTTACCAAGGGCTGGGGAAATTGGAAAGTAATAAATATATACATTTCCTCATAACACTCATGTGCATTTTGGTTCTTATTCTCTTGCCAGTGTTTGAGTTTGTGAAGGGTTTAGTGAAAGGTTAATAAACAAGCCTTGTTCTTTGCTGAACCTCATAAACTAATATATGTAATAGCTAAACACTGGTAGAATATTAGAGATTCTTAGCTCCCATAAAAAGCAGCTGGGGCTTCAGGCAAATAGGACACTGGAGAATTAGCTGAATATGTTTTAGTCCCTGTAGGACCTCAGCAGTTAACACTGATCAAATCAGCCATTGAGTTGCTATAGATGAATTTTCATATGTCCCAGTTAAATTTGAGTTCCTAAATATGTGAGTCCTAGGACAGTATTCAACATGTTCTCTACAAAAGTAGCCCATTTACATGAAAATAACTTTTGGTAGGTCAGTAAGGGTGTAGTAACACTAATAATTATTTACAAAATGTCCTTAGAGTAAATTACAAGCATGTCTCAGTGTAATTGCTGCATAGACTTTAAGAGAAGAAGAGCTCAGTCATTTTGGTGATGTAGTCCAGTCCAGCCTTAGCACTGACCACAGAGCATTGCACTGTATGTCTTGCTTCAAGACCAAGGTGAACTTCATTAGAAAGATGTCTTGTTCATATTTAAAGAGTTCAGAGAACAAAGAGTCCATACCAACACTCACTGTGCATGTGAAGTGTTTTATTTGTGGTCTGAATTCAGCTTTGACTTAACTTGTTCAATCTTTGCTGGGTTAAAAAAGCCTTTAGTGCTGGACAGTATTCAATGAAAATACTTAAAGGCTGGGATCAAGGCATCTCCACCCTTTTTAGTTGTTAAGCAAATCTCATTGAGGCACTTTAGTTTCTCACCGTAAGGCAAGATTTCTGTATCACCAGTTTTTCTTGTAGCTTCTTTCAAGTTTTCAGACATCTTTTTTAAGTAAGGACATCAGTGTTGTCAGCAGTGGTATTACTAATGAGAGAATTACAGCAAGAGCTGAACAAAAGCATGCTCTCCTTGCTGTTTTTGAAACATGGACAAGATTTTGTTTTTCATATTTGTCATCACAAGCCTTTTATGAGAGACACTTTGTAAGGGCCTCCATTGAATAATGTGCTTTTCAAGGCAAGCTTATTAGAAGGAGACAGCAAGGTGATACCTTGCTGTGATAACCAGAATATTTGGGTTTGCCCTGGGTAGTGTTGAACACATTGGTAGTGCTTCTCTCTTTCTTCATATTCCTTTTTTTCCTGCTATTATTTATTTTAGAGTTGAAAAAACAGCCTTCATTCTTGTAAATACTGTTTACTTTTTTTTTCAACATGTGTAACCAATATTTTCATCATTAATGAAGCATACATCTGCCATTTTAAGTGAAGCAGTTTACAAGGAAGCATGGCTGTGCCATTTTCTTTATATCCTATTTTTCACCTGTAGAGTTTCCAGTTTTTTCATCAAAGCATATCCCTGTATGTTCACCCAATATATTCACCCAAGGTAAATGAGTAGAATTAGCTCAAAAAAGTCTTTCCTGTGAGCCGACTGTTGAAACATTGCAAATAGAAGATGAGTCTGGTTCTGGTTACCAATAGAACTCTGTTATTTATTCTTAATTCATGTAGAATAGAGGTCTTTGCATGGTGTCATGAAATGGTTTAAGTGTTCTAGAAAGATACAAGTATGTGGTTTTGCATTTTTACCGCATCACTCTGCAGATGTTTCAGGCCTGCTGTGCAAGCACACTGAAACATAATATTTAAATTTCCTTTTAGATAGCAATGGTTTCCAGTCCTGAACTGTTCTCTCCAGAGCAGGCAGTGTGCTACTCATAGTAGAGCCTTAGCTAGACTATCTGAGCAACTTTTTTGCTGTTCTGAAAATAGTGAGATCAATTTTATTGTGGCTGTGTGGATTTGTGGAAGGGGCAGAGCACTGCAGACATGCTTAGAAAAGGGAGCAAGGAAACCCATCAGCCTGAGGTCTGCTTGCAGAGTGACCCTGAGAAAGAGGTGATTGAAATTGTGAGCATGGAATCTGTCTCCTGCCGTTTGCTTCCTACTGTGTTCAGTCAAACAGCATGTAATAGATATGGTTTGTACATAAATAGGACTGCATTGAATAAATGCCAACCAATGGTTCAAGGTGCAACATACAAGATATCAGAAATCAGCAAATTGTTTGTGGATTTACTGACCAAGTTTATAGAGGTATCTTAGAAAGCCCTCAGTGAAGGTGAACGGAGACAGAAGACAGTGATGAAATTTAACTAAACCTGCACAGCACGTCTGTTTTTCTGTCTGGAGTTCTAACTGAAAATTATATATTTCTAGGATCACTGAGTATTTTTGTTTGCTTTGTGTTTTCTAGTCAGAACATAACTTTGGTGGTTACGGGATAATATAGAAAAACCTGGGGTGGAAGGGAGCTCTGGAGATTATCTGCCCTAGGCTCCAGTTGAAAGCAGGACCCTAGATAAAATAATCTGGTGCCTGTCAAGGCCGATGAGTTCCCCACTTCTCTGGGTAACCTGCTCAAAGTTCAGTTGCTCTCACGGTGAAGGATTTAGTCTTAAACAGAAATGGGTTTCCCCTGAGGCAGCCTATTGCCTTTGGCACTGGGCATCTTGCTGAAAGGAATCTCTGTCATCCTTGTAACAACAATTTAAGTGTTAGAAAATGGTTTTCAACCCTCAATTGTCCTTTCTTCATACAGAACCAGCCTGATTATTTCAAGATTTCTTCATCTGTCAAGCTCTCCAGTCTTCTGATCAGCTTGACAGCCCTCTGCTAGATTATCTCCAATATTTTAGTATGTCATTTTAGCTAAAAGGACCAAGACTGGACACAATATTCCAGGTGTGGCCTAGTAAGTGCTGAGAAGAATGGAATTGCTGTGTCCTCTTGGTTTGCTGGCTGCAGATATACTGAGGAAGTCTACAACCCCATCTGCTTTCATTCCTGCAAGAGCACCAGGCTGGCTTCTGTTCAGCTTGTGGTCTCTTTGCCCTCAATAATACTATTTACTTTTTGACTACATATAATGAAAGCAAGGAACAGAAATTCACAAAGCTTCTGGAAGAAAAGGATTTTACCCTAAAGCCCAATGACTTCAGCCTTCACCTCCAGTATGGGAGAGTTGATTCCAGTTCTTTCCTTCTTTTGGAGAGCTGGACCTGTGTGAACACTGAGCTGTGCCCTCAGGAGGAGGCTGCAACAAGCCACAGCATATTATGGAGTTCCTTCAAACTCACATAGTGCCACAATGATACTTGTGTTTAATATATTCTGATGTTTCTTAGACTAGGGGCTACAGGTGTGATGCCTCCCTGGGGTTCTCCTCTCCTCTCTCCTCTCCTCTCTCCTCTCCTCTCCTCTCCTCTCCTCTCCTCTCCTCTCCTCTCCTCTCCTCTCCTCTCCTCTCCTCTCCTCTCCTCTCCTCTCCTCTCCTCTCCTCTCCTCTCCTCTCCTCTCCTCTCCTCTCCTCTCCTCTCCTCTCCTCTCCTCTCCTCTCCTCTCCTCTCCTCTCCTCTCCTCTCCTCTCCTCTCCTCTCCTCTCCTCTCCTCTCCTCTCCTCTCCTCTCCTCTCCTCTCCTCTCCTCTCCTCTCCTCTCCTCTCCTCTCCTCTCCTCTCCTCTCCTCTCCTCTCCTCTCCTCTCCTCTCCTCTCCTCTCCTCTCCTCTCCTCTCTTTTCTCCAAAAGTTGAAAACAAAATGTGCTTGCCCAGCTCCAGTGTGATCCTTATGACATACAAGGTCTTTTGTTTGGTTTCTTTCCTTTGATGTGAATGAACTTGCCTGGAGTAAAGTGATTAGTCATGACTTGAATGACTCCATCTTGGTGGTGTTGGTGAGTAAGTGGAGCTACCCAAATTATTTATTTTTTAGAAAGGTACTTACCTTAATACTTTTAGTATTAAAAATGGTGGAACTGGGGCCTTTTTATTATTTTTTGTATCTCATATAACTTCATCTATACAATATAGTAACTTGTGATGGAACAAGGAATCTGTTTTGTTTTAGAGGAGCCCGGAAATATCTAAAAGTATTTTCAATTACCACCATTTTTTTTTAAACAAAAGCATCTTGGGTATAATGTTTGATGTACTGCGTAATAAAACCTGGATCAATATTCATTGCTACTCTTATTTGATTTTGCAATCCAAGTACCAGAATAAAAAAAAAATCTACCAAAAACAAATCAACCAAAAAACCCCAACAAAAACAGCCATCAAACAAAACCACTGGCATTTTACTTGCACAATACAAATTGTTCAGTTGAGTTCTCCACAATATATTTTACTTGCAGATTTCAAAGGATGAAAAAGAAAAGATAACTTTAATTAATATATTAAAGGGGAGTAATATTTCTATATTACCTTTTAAAGATATTTTCAATCCCCCAGAAATTTTAATTGAGTGTAATTGATTTGGAATTTTAAAGTAAAATGAAAATGGCATACATTTGGTGTCCATTACACTAACAGCAAAGCAGACTTTAGACTTGTGGGCATTTAGTACAAGTACATGGACAGATTCTGATGCAATGGAGAGGATCACTTTCTAGGATTTGTTCACAATGTCTGAGGAAAAGATGTATTCCTATCAGTAAATTCAGAATGAGAACCACTTCTAAACAACATTAGGAATAATCTAATCTCAGGAAAATCTCAAGGAAATTGTAATATGGAAATATCTGCATCAGGCATGAAATGAATCTGTGTTGGACTTTGTGATGCACCAAGCAGTGTTGGCTGTGGATAGCCAAAAACTCTCAGATACTACAGAATCTCTGCTTTGTGGAAACAAAGATTTTGCACCAGGCAGAATTATGTGAAACATAAAATCGACCGGTTCATCAGAACAATTTGTTTCCCTAACCAAGTGCTAAAAGGAGAAGCTTTAATAGAAAGTGTGACTTCTCAAGGAAATCCTGCTGGGTATTCTAAAGGCTATGCTTTAATGAGCAGATGAGTAAGTTACCTTGGAGAGGAAAGCTAGCCCAGTAAAGAAGGCACAAAGGTGATAATTAAACAAGAAATCAATGTTAAGTATGGAAAAGAGGGGCATAACTGAGAATGAAAATTGAATCTACACAAAGTAAATGACATTTTGGAGAAGATAAAGGTAATAAGGAATTATTACTGGCCGGTAGCGCTTGAGACAATAAGAAGACATTACCAATGTATTAGGAACAAAGGAACACCTCAATAAAGTATAGATTCCAGTCTTGCAGGAACAAACCAGAAAAGAACCAATGGCTGGAAATCAAAGCTTGGAAAATTCAATCACTATAAAGATGCAGTGAGGGTGATTACATGTAGAAATAATTTCCCAGTGTAGGTAGGTGGTAAGTTTGCCATTGCTAGGAATTTAATCCAATTGGATACGCTTTAATCTGAGTCTGGGAACAGGCTTGGCAGCATCTCTGTGGATGGCAGCAGAGGTCATTTGTTCTGTGCAATCTTTACATCTGTGAATTTGTATTTGTGTTTCGTAACTCCGTTTTTTTATATACTGTTAAAGAAAACAGAGAGCGTTCATTGACCACAACATTTTCTCATTCTCAGCTCTACTTTAAGATAATGACTAAAAAACTCAGTCACACTTCAGGGCAACAGCTGGCTGCCTGCAGAAGGAGAGACGCTGATTCTCTACGTTAATTCTGGATATTTTTAAAATTTCATTTTTCTCCAAAGCCTCGGGGGCAGACATGGCTGGTTGTAAAACCTTGGAGAGACTGGGCTGCTTCTCTGCAGGGAAGTCCTCTCTTTCATATAGCTGCTATCTTCTGTCTGGCTGGGGGATCAGACAGTTTCAGGGTAGCAAGGGCTTTGAGCTCTTTTTTTTTTTCTTGTTCATTATGACATCTAGGCATATCTGAGATCATAATGATGATCATTTGGGCATATCTGATATAAACAACTCAATATCATTGCTGGGGTCTGTGAGAGAGGCATCAGTCTTTTTTGGAGTTCTTATTAGCCTTATTTCTTCAAGATAGATTTTTGTTTTGTTTTGTCTTTTTTGGGGGTTTTGTTTGGGGTTTTTCTGCATAACCCAGCTCACTGTGATAAGGGATGGTAAACAGGTGAACCATTATGCCACACACAAAACAGCAAGTTGTCTGTTCTGGTTTAAATCCTGAATTATCACTTACTCTTGCTGCAGTAAGAGTTTTAGGTTACAAATACTGTGTCTTTTTTCAAAAAGGGCTGCTGCCAGTCGGGATGCTTGATGGAGTTGCAGAGCTGCCACTCAGGCTTGGGAGTGCTGCTTTGCTGGCTGCTGTGTGCAGCAGCTAACAAAGGGTGTGTTGTGCTTGCAGCAGCTTTTATTCTGAGTCTAGCTTCCCTTCTGCAGCACTGCTTTTGTTTAAAAACCTACTCCTCCAAAGCAAAAATAAGAAACTTTACTAACATTGCACTATCAGCGAGGGAGGATACAACAGATTTGCTTATTGTTTTGGTTCTGTTGAATTGCAAAGGGCAGTGGGTGGAAAGGGGATGTCAGGAGAAGCTGGAAGCCAAGCTACATATCATCATCTCCTAAGAGGCAAACAGGTCTGCCTGGGTTCTGCCTGGTTGCTGTGCTGGCAGGTGTCTCTGCTCTTAAACTGCTCTGTTACATGCATGTGAAAGTACTCCTGTGCTTCAAAAAGATCCTCCTTTCCATTCAGGAAGCTGTCAACTGGCACCCATTATCATCCTGCAAAGCTGTGAAAATAGACCTGCTGTTTCATCAGCATCAGCATGTTTTCTTCTTAAGCTTGTGAAGAAAAGGCAGCATCCCTCTGATATGAGCCCTTATGTATTCTTTTTGTGTGTGCATATGGGGGACACCTTTTCAGGCTGCTTGTTGTGTGCAAGTGGCACTTGTGTAAATAAACACATTGGCTTGTTGCATAATCACCCTACCTGTGATAAACCATCTATTTTATGATTTATCATATGTCATTTTGCATCACGTGTAACATTAGCTTATGATACAAAAGTGTTTGATTGTGGACTTATCCTGTTCCCACTGTCTCCCAGGTGGCTGAGTACCTATCTATAGCTCTTCATGCCTCAGTAGGGGTTTGTATGTAGGAGCTGCAAGGAAAGGTAAGTCCAGCTGGAAAACTGGAGATGGGTGGATTGAGAGAAATGAAGGGAAAACCCAACAGAACCAGATCATTCCCTGAATGGCAGAAGCAAACAGAACTGGTTTGCTCTGGCTTTGTATCTTTGGGGTGCAAGACATTTGTGTTCGTCCCACAGAAGTGCCCTCTTCCATGGTACTTTCCAATCTCTCTGTGTCCTCATAGTGAGATGTCTCACTTAACCCAGGCTCCTCTTCATTCCATGGCTTTTAGCTACCATTGCTTGGTCTAACAAGAGGGAATGACACAGCAGATACTGTTCTGGAGGTGCATTTATGCAAGGTGGCCAACCTGTACGTGTCCAGCATGGTCAGCAGCTGCTACCAGATGAACTTCATCA
This sequence comes from Ammospiza nelsoni, assembly GCF_027579445.1. Lineage (NCBI taxonomy): Eukaryota > Metazoa > Chordata > Aves > Passeriformes > Passerellidae > Ammospiza > Ammospiza nelsoni. The sequence continues at coordinate 14,960,600 of NC_080636.1, forward strand.
ACTGCTCCTCATCTTTGCTGGCAGCAAAATTAATGAATTTGGGAGCTGCCTTCCATGATGTGCTGAATTTTGCACAGGTCTGTTGTAAGATTTTCCTACTGAAAAATGACTACACTGTTCAATTCACTTGAAGCTGAACAAACATGACAGAGAGACGGTGTGATGCACGCAAGCTTCATTTTCTCACGAAGCCAAGCTAAAAAAAAACCCCAAATCTGCCTAGGAAAATTTTCAGCCAACATTTGAGAAGCTTGCCATTAATTATCAAAATGAAGAAGCAGAGTGTGTTAACACAGCGTTGATTCAAACTATCAGAATCAATTTCTCAAAAAATACATGTGCTGAAAATAATACATACAACACATTAGGCTTGTACACTGCCTGGTTATTCCTATTTAGTTTCTGCATCTGGCCTTGTTATAACAACCTCCAACCCTAAAAATCACCTTTCCTTTCCCCAAACTCAAGAGGATAAACAGAATTTAGAAGGACCATTTTCTTCCTTAGGTGTCAGAAAACCCTTGTCTTTTAAGGTTGTTTATTCAAAGTGAGTAAATTGAACTAGGTCAGCTTGAATTATGGTGATGCTCTTCAGAGTGCCTGTGTTCCTGAAGCATCTCTGGAGGACTGCTACTCTGCAAGGTGTCTGCCACCAACCCATCCCCTTTGCTGTTGCTGCTCACAGAGCTTTGTGCTGTGACAAACATATCTATGCAGGCTGGGCAGAGCAGATTTGGATTCCTTGATGCAAAAAGATGTAGATGCTAAATATGCATTTATTGTATCTGTTTCTATTGTGGTAAAGTCAGTATTTTGAAGGCTTTAAAGTTTCAGGAAATGGATTTATGATTTATTCTGATAACAGCCTTCTGGTGCTTATTCACTTTCCTTCTGTGTTCTGAAGGCCAGTTGGGAACTATGGCTCTTACAAATCATCCCGTGTATTTTGCTTTAATCCTGGCCCTCCTGCACAACTTGGTTGTTGTAAATGCAGTTTATAATTAATACAGAATGTGGTTCTTCTGCTCTGTGACTTAGAAACATTAAAAGACAGCATTCAGTCATAGTTTATGTGTCTAGTGATGCGGACTGGGTTTTTAAAAGAACCCAGAAGAATTAGGCATTCCAATTTCATTAAAATGCTGTGGAAGTGAAGCATATAAGCTCTATTAAAAAGTTCAGCCATTATCTATAGCTCTTGGGTTTTTTTTTCCTCCAATTTAATTTGTGCATAAGCCTGCTTTGGGGAGAGAAGTGGACAGGGCTGATTTTGCTCACCTTTCCTTCTCCTTGGTGCTGAGGAACAGCCTTGCCTTAGAGCTTGAGCATGCTGCAGCTCACTGAGCTCTCCCATTTTGAGCTGCAGCTGCATGTAGCCACACAGGTACTGATTTTATAATTAAAACCTCATTTTCTGAACCATAAAAATGAATGTAAGTATCTGATCAATAAAACTGTTGATATAAATAGTTTGGTGGATACGATGTTGAAAATAATTTACCCATATATATGTGTCTGTCTATCTATCTATCTATCTATCTATCTATCTATCTATCTATCTATGACATCCTGGAAATTATGTGTACTTTTTCACACTCTGAAATTTTCAGGGAGCCAAAGCTGAATTAAAATCCATGCAGAAAATAAAATTGTACTACAGAATGTTGCTTTTAAATACAATGCAATATGACTAAGTGTTACATGTAATATTCTGTCTCATGTCTAAGAGAACACAGAAGTTTCCTTTATATGCAATAATCAGGAAAGTACAAAATGATAAATATAATTAAGAGGAAGATGAGAGATCAATAGGATACAGAGTCAGGTGAAGAAGAGTAAGTAGGGAGTGAAGTTTGTTCTGCAGTCACAAGGGAATGCTGCAGCAGTACAGAATATGCAGAATTGCTGCAGGAAGGAGTTAATCATTGTGCCAGCACTGCTCAGCCCCTATTTATTGCAAAAGAGGATTAATGGTTTTCCTGCTTGGTGCTGAAAATAGAAGTCAAATTTCAGTTGTTCTTGAAGGCAGTTATAATTAGATTGTGAAACTTGTGGCTTTTGGGTCTAAATAATAGGACAAGAATGACTACCCTAAATCAGAACAGAGTGCAGGCTCTTAACTGTTTCTTAGGAGTGAGAATAGGACAAGCACAGTGATAATTTTCCCATTTTCCAGCTGTGCACAATATACACTCTACTTAAACTGTAGATAAGATGGATCATCTATTTATTATCCCTTGCTGAACCCTTTCTCTACACATTGTTCCAATTATTTATTAAATGCATTTATATTTTTGTTAGCCACAACATTCTTGTAACAATAGACTATACTGTGTGGCTGTGATTATATGGAAAAATATTTCTGTTTGATTAAAACTGTAATACTTGGTGCTTGTTAAGTTTTATGTAGGATGAATAGTGAGAAAATGTTTTTTTACATACTATCTATGTTAGATTCACTTTTATATACAATTATTTCTTCTTTTTCATCTCCTTTTAAAGTTGAAAAGTACTTTCATCCACCCTCATACAGTTACAACATTGTACTGCTATTCATCCTGGTTGTGTAGCATATATCATTGCTACCTCTAATAAACCTTTGGACATGGATCATTCAGACTTAGGTGAGGTGTTTGGAATGTGGATGCAGTCTGGATTTATACAATGGTGTGATATTTTGTCTTTTCATACTTACAGAATGATTTTGAATTCAGTTTACATTTTCTGTCTGCCAGTAAGCACTGGTCAGATGTTTTCAGAGAGTTCTCAACAAATCTAAGATTCTTGCTGAAGTGATACTAAATTATTTATTTGTTTGTTATTTGTCCCTGTGTATGTGCAGTTAGGCTTCCCCCATGTGTATTACTTTGCATGTATCGATATTAAATAATGTCTACATTTTTTGTTGCTGAATCACTCAGTGTTCAGTATAATGACACCTTTTGAGGTATTGACTGTTTTGAGTAATTTGTGTCATCAGCAAACTTTACCAGCTCATTATCAATTCCCTTTTCCAGATCATTTATGAATATACTGAAGAGAGCAAGTTCTAGTGTAGATATCTGATCACTTCTCTCCCATGGTGAAAACAATTTATTACTATGCTCCAACACATCATTTATCTACTGAAGAATTTTCATCCTTCTGGTAATTTAGTTTCCCTAAGAGCCTTTAGAGAAAGGACTTGTCAAAATATTTTACTTCTGGAAATCCAAGAACACTACAGCAACTAGCATTCAAAAGCTGGCTGACATCTTTGAAGAACTATTAATATCATCATTTTAATCAACTAACAGTAAATTGAAACCCCCAAATTAGGCAAGGTTTCTCTATTTGCAAATACTACATTATTTGTATACTAAGAATATCTCAAGTACTTTAACTGTTAGTGCTAAGGTTTCTAGCAGTTTGTGACAATTTCTGCAGAGAGATTATTTACCATGCTGGCAGAAACTCCAGTGCGAGGTGCAGCTTTTCACTGACCCCGAGTGGAGCATGGTTTCTTTGCGATAGAAGTCTTCTATTTATTTTCTGTAAATGACACATGCCTGAAGCAACGGGAAGGGAATGAAAGTTACATTTTATCACAGTAGCATTTGCAGAAAGGTGAACTGTGAGAGTCCCTGTTTTTAATGAAGCTTGGGCCAACCATGAGTTCCTAAAAACCTTACCTGCAGGTGCTTAAATTTTTTTATTAAAAAATTGATATCTGAGCTTTATGAACTTATGATTAAACTTTTAAAATAAATTAAAGGTGAGAGGATTAGATGTGGAATTGGAAATGAACTGTGGTACCTTTTGCCTCTAGCTCAGCATTTTGAAGACAATCCAAATGAGATGTGACAAAGTGCAGCACACTCTTTTTTTTTTTGCTGACCTATATGAAAGTGGAGTTTGGTCTCCGCCAGGTTTTTTGTGTGTGAATAGTCATATCACTATCCCTGCTATTGCAATTAGCACTATTAGCCCTTTATTGGAATTTAAAATAAATAGGCCATGATTTAGATATCACAGAGACTAAATTATCCCCTTAGATGATCCACCCAGACTAGAACAACAGCCAGCTCCCCCCAGCTCTCCCTTTTTTGCACTGTTTGACACAAGTTACAAAGGTAAGTTTTAAGTGGCTGATACCATATATCCTGCTCCCATGTTGCATCTTATTTGAAATTTAAAGTATAAAATCCTGTTGAAGGACAGTTCCTGGGTGTGAGTTGAATGAAACTTTTAGTCTGTTGTGGGTCTTAACTACTCTTGGATAACTCCTTCCTGATGGGAGAAACTTCAGCAGAATTCCTCATGATGTCCAAAGAGTTACTCCTACATCTTCAAGCTCCAATCTAAACTTCACACACCTCCTCAAGAGAATAAAGTTAATCTACATTTTCCTTTGCTTATCATGACCCTGATGCTGTTTCTGCTATCAATTCACTGTTAGGCTGACAGAAAATCTTCACACCTATAGGTACAACCACGTTATCTCTCCTAGTCTTTCCACGCTAATAAATAAGACATCATACAGTAGTAGATGCACTGGAAGGGAAATGGGAATTGTTTTTAAAGAGAAACATTGCATGCAGCTTCATGTTGACATGAATGCAGACTACAGCTGGTGGTGACCATCCTGTGCCTTTCTCTTTGTTTGGCTGAAGCCCCAGCTGCTGCTTCTCTTTTCCCCAAAGCACCTAGTGGATTTTCTGTTGGTTCCTCCATCTGAACTTTGTCTCGGCTTCATGTAGAGAAGAGGAACACTTAGCAGCTGCACAAGGCCCAGTTCTTCAACCACACTGCTTGCCAGTGGTTGCTGGGTGAACAGAGGATTGGTAATCCTTACCCTGCTGCCATTCAGAGCCCCAGATGATGTACAGTGCACACAATGCTTCTAGACAAAGTGTTATGGCACAGAACTCTGTCATTGCTCTTCTGGGGCAGTGATCATTATCCAAATGGTCTCTACATTGTGGTAATGGGAAAAATATTGATGGCCTCAATGTCTATTGCATTGGATTATTTCAAAAGCGATTAGCAGTGGCACTAGAGCCAATGACAGGTGATACACTGCTGCACTGCTTTAAAAGTCCTACATGTTATGTCAGCAATGTGCCAGTATTCAGCCTTCAAACAGATGCATGCCTTCAAACCATAAAAACATTAGCTGTTACTCTGGAAGAAAAGAGCAGCAGTGTAAATGTGCTTTTTCCCATACTTTTAGCAAATTGTGGACTATTTTAAGTATTTATTCAAAATAACTATTTGAACAAGAAAAACAAGCTGGCTCTTTCAATGCAGACAAAAACTTAAGCTGTCAATATGCAATTCTTGAAACAACAAGAATTTCAGCAATCAAGTATGAGGCAATTCTTGTTTCCCACACTAGGTCAGCACTTTCTTGTAGAGTTGGTTCATGTTGTCATAGTGTGCTCCATGGAGGTGACTCATTTGTGTATTTTGGAGTTGAGACAAAGCCTACTAGCTGACTTTTCTCTGTTACCTTCCACGTGTTTTCCCTGCATTTGTAACATCACAGTCTGCCTGATATCTGCAAATGAAACAGCTTCTCATCTGTTCTTTCCTTACACACAGAGACTTCTGAGTGTGTCAGGCTATGACTGAGAAAAGGTACATTACATGCTACCTGAAAATTATCACAGAGGGATCTAAAAATGATCTTGCTTAATTAACAGCAAGGTCCAACTATTTGGCAACTGCTACAGCTTGTAAAGTTGGATATAATTATACAGGGCTGAAGACCCCTAATAATGAAGCTTCTATACAGTTTTTCATCTGTATAGAAGTAACTTTGCCAGAATGGCTGTGTTCATATCAACATTACTGCAATACATGATACCAGATGTACCATTTTAACTATCTTGGTATAGTTAAAATGGGCAGTTTAACATTTATGTGTGTATAAAGCCTTTAAGCAGAGAAATGCTCAATCTGTTCTCCATTTTGGAAAAGTAACTATTACCTTAGGAAGATTGTAGTCACCCTGACAACATAAACCTTTGCTCAAACTCTATCAGTTCAATTCTCTCTACGTAGTCAGACATGAAATTGAGTTACAGTGGCTTAATGGGTTACCACATGTCAGTGGAGACGAATTTGTGTGCAGTCCAGTAGCCCATTGCCAATACAAGGCAGAAATCATTAGATCAAACAACTCCATTTCACAGAGGTTTTAAAGATTTTTTTTTTCACATATGTGCTTGTAGTCTAAGAATGAACACACAATCTATTACTATGCTCAGCTGAAGACTAAGGCATTATTAAGCAGTAATAAGCTGATCTTGTAATTGAACTAAAATTAAAATTTTGAAATTATTTAATTAGATCTGTTTTAAATTAGTGAATGAAACTGAAAAGATGTATATAAAGAATGACTATCTTATATGCTGATAAAATAGCACCTATAATGACTGCATTTAGTTCACTTGTATACTGATGGCTGGATATTTTCAGAGGTAGCTTAGAATCCATGATTTCCATTTGAAATATTTCCAGGTGTGCTTAGGCAGCTTCCTCCCATTTATCCCTAGAATTTCATGTTTATGCTTGTTTCAAGAAAATTACACGATCTTTTGGACGTCTGACAATTTTTGCCTTCATAATGAATCTTTTTTATTTTTCCAACCTGTCACAGATTTGCTGACATGTAAAGAAACCTTTGGAGAGCCAAACCACAACAGTATGGAACAAACAGCTATGTTTGGGTTAGATTCTTAACAAAACCATGCTCTTTGTTTTGTAAGTTTTACTGAAAAAGATAAAAGAATTACTCTACTTAAATTAATGGCTCAATGGATATCTCATCTCTTGATTACAATTATGCTTATGGCAAGAACATTGCCATCAATTGCAATGCCTGAAAATGTTGTGGGAACTTCAAGAAACCAAGATCTGACTACACATTGTCAGGTAATGCCTCTAGGGTAATGTGTGGAATAAAAAGAGGGTTCTGCTCTTTCAGAATTCAAAAATATTGTGGTCATATTAAAGTTTATGTTGTTTCATCTTAGCCGACACTAAAGACCATAATTATCTGCAAGAGAAATTTGAATGTAAATATTGTCAGCATTTTTTCACACTTTTTCATTGTGAAACAGAAACCATTGAATGTAATGAGAAGGAAGTTAAGAAACTCCCTCTCAGGATACTGTGAGTTTCTTACATATTGCCACACCCTGTAAGTAAAAAACAGATCTCCTAATTGCAGCTGATCTGGATTACTTGAAACACTGTACTGCAAGCACCTGGCCAAATTCTGTTTAGCTTGCTAGCAGATTCTCCCTCTCATTTTTGAGGGCTGTTGGCTTTTTTGTTGTGTTGTTTTTGTTGGGTTTTTTTCTGTTTGATTGGTTGGTTGGTTTTTTTGGTTGCTGTAAGAAAAAGAGAGATGAGAGAAAAGAGAAATAACGGCTATAAACACTGAGCTATTATCTATAAAATTGATTTATGAGAGCTTATGAAATTTTCCTGCACCTCAGTCCTTGAGGAGAACAGTACTTAGGGAGTAAGAATATTCCATAATTATGCTCATCAGTCTCTTTTTTGGTATCTTCTTTGAGCTGTGAGTAAAAGCACAAATGTTCTTTTTAAGTAAGGTGGACCCTGAGACTGATTTCTCATTGACTTCTAAATAATCTGTCTGTAGTAACTTACTTCTGGTTTACCTGGATGCTTTCCTGGAAATCTGGCTCCCAGGAAGTCAGTTTTCCAGTAAATTGTAAAAAAAAATTTATCAATTTTAAAATCTTAATATTTGCGCAGCATTAATTTGCATACTTAATTCCTTACTGTAAATTTTATTCCATTTTGCCAAATTTTATTCCAAATTGCTTTTTGTAATTGTGCTGTGAATAAAGCAAGCGTTAGAACTATTCTATTTTGATTTTTTTGTGTGTGTTTGTATTTATAGATAAGGATGGGCCCAACTGCCCACCTTTTGATAAGTTAAGAATAAAACAGTTAATTTTATGATTTGACCTGTCAGATTCAGGTTAAGGGAACGTGATTTTTTTAGTCCTACTTACTTTTTGGATAAAAGCTTAAAGGGAAGAAGATCAACATATAACTGAAATTAAGCCCTTGACAATGCCTATTCTGCTGTGTAATTCATAAATTAATGGATCATGAAAAGACCTTTAAAGAATGTTATCCATCAGAAATACTACCTTTGTATGTGCAGTGCTTATATCCCAGAAACCCTTGTGTTGAATTTCCCTTACTAGGAGCCTGCAATCCTTTTGAGAAAGGATGAAAGAACCATAAAATAAGTTTACGTTGTTCAGTCACCAAATGTTATAAATGACTAACACAATATAAGCAAACCAGTAAATCCAATCTTTTGCAACATGTATATTTAACAGTCATAAAATCTACTTTTGAGGATGTTGATCTTAGACTTTTGTTTTAGATACTACTTGCCATATATCCAAATTACTTAGACCTCTGAATAAAGCTAATTTTTCTTTCTCGAAACAAACACATAATTTCCAAGGTGACAAGAAATCTCCCACAGAAATTGTAGAATAATAGGATCTAGTAAATGCTTTCTACTTAAAATAAGTTTACCACCACAGCATCAGAAAACCTTATTGTGAAGGTAATAAAAAAAGCATGACTTCTCATCTGTCTTTTGTTTTTGTTAATTATCCACTTGACAGAGAAAGAAATGTGCATATTAGAATAATGTAGAATTGTTTTGCTGATTTGTTTCCTATCATGACATATAGTGTGATATGCAAATGTGTATGTGAATGAAGAAATATGCTTTTCATTGGAGATAAAAGGAGCTTAAGCAGTTTTCTAATTTTTTTAGGTCTTCAGAAATAGCTCTCAGGAAATCCTAAAATTGTTCACTCCACAGTCAGTTTTAATTTTACTGTGTAGGCTTCATTGTGAGACTGTTGACCGTGTTGGTTTCTCTGGAAATTTATCAGTCTTGGTCCTTAACCATGAAATGCCTTACAGAGCAAGACCTGAAGCATTCATCATTCTGTAGGGAGCTGGGCTAGCAATCCAGAAACCAAAGGGTTTGCTTTTGATGGCTGCTCATGCAGGGCAGGTGATCAGGAGCGCCCCAGAATGCTGGAGCTGCTGAAGGGATGCAAGGTGTCTTGCCCAGGGTATGTCCAGCAGCTGGGTCAAGGAGAGAGCTGGCATGAATAACCACAGTCAGTTTACTGGCCTGACAGGGAGCCTTGGGTACCACCAGGGTCAGGAGAGAGCCTGGTCCATAGATGTTGCTGTGTGAAAGCTTCCTAGCTCTGAGGAATGCAGGGATGCTCCTGGAGCACGGACTGAGCTGGCCAGTCACTCCACCATAGACTTTTTGTTTGCTTATGCTTCAGCTCGTCTAGAAATTGCACTGCCTGGAAAAAAGTAAAAGAGCATTTTGCTTTAATAAGATCAGACTTGTAAACTCGAAACAAAAGCTTTAAAAATACACACTTGTGACATTAGTCTGCTTCTATGGGGCCTTTATTTTCTTGATGAATTACTTTCAGAATTCATTTTTGACAGTTTTTTTCCTTTTGATTGATACATATAGAATGCTATGAGATTGCAGCATGGCAGTTCTCTTATCAAACTGCAAATGGGATCAAAATCAGGGAAGGAAACAGATGCTGCAGTGATTTCCTTGCACAGATGCAGCCCTTCTTCCCTCTGCACCCCAACCACAGCTGGTGTGTTTGAACAATGAGGGCAAGCTCAGGGCACCATGGTGCCTGTGGCAGGATTGCTTTTGGCCTGACTGCTTCTCAAGATGCTGTCTCCTACCCTGCTGCTGTTCAGCAGAAAATGGCTCTATGTTTTGGCACTGACTGCCCTGGTTTGATTTCTATTGCCAGCAGCTGGCCATAGAAACTGCTTTTCCCTCTCTATGTAATGTGCAGGTCTTTTAATTTGATATGTAGAAGTGCCACAGTTTTGAGGCTTATACTTCCTTCACCAAGCCCAAAATAATTTGAGTGAGTTAATTGCCAGGACAAAGTTAGATTATTGTCTGTTATAATTCATCCTAGGAGATGAGCCATGATGTGTACTCCATTTGAAAATGGGGTGGGTTTGTTTTATTAGTTTAAACTTTGCCATACAATATGGAAACAATGAATTGTGGGCACGTTGTTGTAAGAACTGTTTTTATGGAACAGGTGCACAGAGCACCAGATTGTTGCATTTGGGTTGTGCATAAATCCAAACAGATAAAACCCCAAGTGCTCCATTTATTATGTGTAGATTTAAAGATACTATATCTTTGTATTAGGTGTATCTTACACCAAGTTTTAAAATAGAAAATCATGTGTGTATGCAAATTCTTCAACATGATTTCTAGCTTTCAATTATTGCCTAACACATTTAATACTTCTGTGCCCTTCATCTCAGTAACACTGTCTCACAGTAAGTAAAAGATTAATTCTCTTACTTCATCCCAAAAGGCAAAGATAGTTTTTGTCATTCCCTAGTTATACACTTGCATACATAATAGAAAAAAGTAATTTATTTTTTCTGCCAGATAATGTCACATAGAACTTAAGACACACTCACAAATCTGGAATCTCTGTCAAAATACTTTACAAGTGATTTCCTATCTTGTGTAAAGCCTTCCCACAGCCACACAAGGAATTCGCTTGTGAAATCTCCAACAGCCATATGGTAGGTCATTTCAAGCTGGCAATAATGCAGTATTGCATTATTGCAGTAAACTTTCACTGCACAGAAACACGGCTTTAGTTCCACAAGAAAGGTCAGGATTTTCTGAAAGAAGGGAAGAGTGTTCTAGCTTGCTTTTAGAGGGCATATTGTTGTATCACTTAGATCTCAGAGCTGTGCGACTCTGTGAAGTCTCTCTCTAAAATCTGAAGATGAACGTATTTTTATTATTTAGAAACTGATTATTCACTTTCAACAAAGCCTTTTCTTTCTGCCCCTTGGCATATACCACTATGCAAATGCTTAGGATTCTGGAAATGGGAGGAATAATCAATAGTGCTGGCCTTTCCCACTCCTCCCACCAGCTAGCAGTGCTGTTCGTATTTACTACCACATATGGATGTTATAGCAGAATCATTTTTACATCTACAGAGCTGCAGGGTGCTGTATCTCAGTCTGAGGCACTATACCCAGCTTTCTTCTTAGCAATGCTTTTGCTCCTTCAATACAAAGCTGAGACTCTAAAATAAATTTAGAGTTTTATTTTACCTGTTGACCATCTGTACTGTAAACACACTGAAGCAATTCAGGTAAAATACAAAATTTCTAAAGCTTCTGTCAAAATCCAAGGGGAAATGAATAATTGAGATTTTACAAATCCAAACTTCTCCTGCTTCTCAGTTTTTAGTGCTTAGTTTATTTAGAAGGGTCAAAAAATTCAAAATCCAAATCCATGGGGCTATTGCATCTGCCCAACACTGGAAATTTCAAAACAACATCAACTGATCTCAAAACAACCTCTCATCCTGAGAGGAAATAGCTGAGAACTTTTTATGAGTTTAAATGTACCTTGCATTGTAATTTGGAGGATAGCTGAAGCGACGCAGGAGAACAGGAGGCACATACTAATCAGAGAAAAGCTGTACAGATTTTGCATGTTATACATGCCTGAGTGTTGATGGAGCTTTGTGAGCTCACTGCAGAGGCAGTGGTCAGCTGGGTGGACCAGGAGCCATCTAAGAACAAATAAGGAAGCTGGGGCAAATGGAAGTCAAGAAGTTTCTCACATTTACCCACTTAACCAACCTAAGTAAACTCCTAGGAACAAAACAGTTGGTGAAAATATTTCAACAGCAAGTTTCAGGTTGACTTGCTAAAGATATCTCTGGCAAACAAGGTGCTTACAGAAGTCATTTAATGTATCTGCACACGTTGGTGTTCAAACAGAGGTGTACACGACTTGTGGGGTGGGGCAGTTATGAGAGATTGTGCCCCTGCAAAGAGTCTCACCAAAATAAGATTTTAGGCTGACAATATGGACAGGAGTGTTGTCCTTATTCCTTACTCCTGCTGTCCTTATTCCTTACTCCAGCAAGCCACATGTCTCCTCTTTCAGGTGGCAGGCAGGTGCCCAGAAGGCAGATCTCACTGCGGGACAGAGATGGGAGATGTTTGCCTTCACTGATTTGCCTGGCTATCAAGCTCTGTTATGACCACTGGGACCCAAAGCAAGGAGTGATTGCATGCTCTTCCATGGCTTAATGGTCTTCACACCAAACTCTCTCCAGTGCTGCACTATTAAAAGTGCAAGTCACGAAGCGATCAGAGCAGGGACCACAATGTGTACTAGAGCTGTGACAGTTCACACTTCATAATTAAACTGACAGCAGGATTAAGTAAGGGCTTCTTTTATAAAATGAAAATGAAGAGTACAGGATGGTAAGAGGTAATCTGCCTTTTACTAGAAATAAGATCTGAAACATGAATTCTTGTGTTTGTACTGGTTAAGATCCTATGGATGGAAATAAGACGATTTACATTTATTATGTACCATGCCATGTAATGATTATCTAAAATATCTTTTCTTTGTCATGATTTAAAAACAGATCTTATAGTGTCAGGGAAAATATGGAACAAAAAGATTTTGTGAACTTGATGTGTGTGCATATAGATTATCTTAAAATGCTTACTGTTTATGAGGATATAGAAAATAAACTGTTTATTCTCAAGATAAGTTTAAAGTATTAATTATTTTGAATTTTTAATAAAATTGGCACTTCCAAAGAGCTTTACCTAGAAAAATAGGAGCTTCTAAAACAACCAACAATTCTTTTTGGGCTTCACTTTAGCTAGTTGTGCATTCTTAAATGAGACTAAGATTTGCCCTTAAGTTGTTAAAACGCTGTATGTTTTGAATAAAAACTAATTTCTAATAGCACTTATGAATCACAGTATTTACATTCCTGATCCAAAAGACAACAAAGAAGTCACAGAGGCAAAATAATGTCCATATCTGTAGATATGTTCCATAATATAGGAACAGAGAAAATGTTTTTTCCCCTAATTCTTGTAGTTTTCATGCTTTGCTTTTTGAACTCAGTGTGCTTCAGATCAGGACCTTGGTATCTCATTGTGGAACAGCTCCATGAAGAGAAGCTGTGAGCAATTCTTTCTAGACCAGCTGAGAGCCTGTGGGGCAGAACACTCATTTGGATAATGAGATAATATCACCATCAGGTCTTAAATAGGACCACATTCCTTGCTATTGAATTGTTGTGGTCTGTTTGGTGTTTTCCTGAACGTATTGAATTTTTTCATCCTCAAGAACTAGTGTGGTCTTGATGATATGATTAATTTGACAGCATTTCCAGATTTCTTGAAAAAAACTCCAAACCAAGTGGATTAACTCTAGGCTAGCTTAGAAATATATCACACACTGCCATTGTACATAAATTTGATTGACCGTACCTATACATGTGTCCTTTGTTCGCCATCATGATTCTGTTATCTAGTTAAAAACTATGCTTCTCAAAGCATGAAATAGGTTTAAAAAGGATGCTAAAATGAAAAAAGTTATTTTAGTCTGTTTACTACTGTTCTTGACCATGCAACCGTATCACATTTTAAACTTTTGTACACATGATAGCTTGAAATGTGCTTTATTTTTGTTAGTGAAAAGTGAGATTTTCTTCTATTCCTTTGTCTCAAGTAATTGTGTCTCTAAGGTAGCATGGTAACTCATTAGAATATTGAGACAGTGATATTGCTCAAACAGAGTGATGTAAAATGATGCATAGAGATCTCTTTATGTTACACTGTCATTATGTCATTATTGGAAGATTCTTCAGTGACACATATTCAAACATGTATTTCTTAACAAAAGCCAGTTTTTATATTTTTGAAAATATTTATTTTATGGCAGAAATTGAAGTTTTGACTGTATTGCAAATTTTGGTATCACCATTTCAATGTAGATAAATATAAGTGATACCCATGAAAAAAGCAATCTTAACTCTCCTTGTAGTGTGATGGGCTCTGAATTAAATGTTACCACTTAGGAATGAGATCTCAGAATTTTAATGAATAGTTCTTATGAAACCACCAATTTAATGCTCAGCAGCAATAAAAATGTAAATTGAATGTTAGGAATTATTAGAAAAGAAATAGAGAACAAAAGAAACTGCACAAATCCCTACAGAGTTCATGTCCCCTCTTCTTAAAAACATGTAGTGGAGAACTGGAAAAAGTTCAGAGAAAGGAAACAAGAAAAGTATGGAAATGCTTTCACATGAAGAGTGACTTATAGGTCTTCTAAATTTTGAATAAAATAATATGGAGACCAATGGTTCCTCACCTCTTTCCATCAAGATCTAGGTGTCTGTGAGCCCAGCATGTAAGCAGTCCAGAGCTACGTTTTGCTTTTCCTTATGTGGTGTGTACTTAGGTGTGCAATTTGTTGGTGCGTGTTATGTGTGCTGTGAGCTAGCAGAGGCCCAAAATCTACAGAAAAAAATTCATGGAAGAAGATCCCACTGTGAAAAATTGTGAAACACAAACACATTAGTGCTGGCACAGGAGATACCAAACACATCTTCAGGGAAAGCCATGACTGTGTGTTTTCATTCCCTTCCTGAGGCATCTGCTGTGGATTACTGTCCTGGGCCAGGCAGACATTTGCTCTGAGCAGGACCATTCCTATGATGTGTAGCAGTATCAGAAGAATTTATCATGGAGGAGCTGGGCTGATTATGTAGTTTTACTGAGAGCAGATGGTACTTCTTGAATCTGAAGAGTTTGTGGCTGTAGGATAAGCTTACGTGTCAATGCTTGATACAAACTAAATCTAAAGAACTCAGGATGAACGCAGGAGGAAAAGAAGAATCTGTGCTTCTCAGGACTATTGCTACAGGCTGGCTGAACAGAAAACAGACTGGGGGCATGGGCAAGAAAATGACATGAATAAACCTCTCTGAAAGAGATAACTGCTGGCTTCAAACTCTCTTGTAGCCTGTGATGAGTGGACGTGGTTTTAACTCCCTGCTCTTAAATTGATAATCACGGGCTTTGAAAGAGTGCATGAAGAGTAATGTCTACACCACCATGACTTGCTATGAAATGTAAACAAGTGCTACCTTTTGCTTGCCATCTGATAAGGCTGATGCAGACTGATGCTTGTTTCTCACACAGCCTCTTTAGGTGGGTGAGAAAGGCCAGGAGCACGGAACGCAGCCATGGAGCAGAGCCTCTAGGCCAGTTAATATGCCCGAGTTATTTACCAGTGTAGGTATAACCAGAGTGCCTTTTCAGGGTCTTTTTAGCCCCTTTTACCCAACAAGGTAAAGGCTGGGGAAAAGAATAAGTATAGACTCTCTTATTTTGCAGAAAAGCAATAACTGTGATTCTGGTTTATATTAGAGCAGCTTGAAAAGCTGCCCTGCCCTGGCAGCCCTCTAGACTTTATGTCCAAACTTAGATCACATGTGTTCAAGCTTATATCACATATAAGTACACAAACACTTACTCACTTGCATAAACCCCTGGGCTGCTGGGCACAATTATATCAGCATTTGCCTAAGTTCTACGTTTATGTTCCTTAAGAAAGGCTATCATTTAATTTTTTGCTTTTTCTCAAATTTAAACAAAACTTTGAAATTTCAAAATTTACTGAGAAATTATATTTGGGAATTGCTTTACTTGAAGTCATCAAAAGAACTCTTTATCAAAGACTTCAATGAAATAAAACCAGTTTGTTTTGCCTTTGTAATTTCGACTTTCAAGTGATAACATATTTGAAACATTGTATATAGTGCTTTAAGTGATGAGGTCCAACTGAAATTATGTAACCTTTTAGAAGTAAAACCAAATAATTTTCTTTAATTTTTTTGATGAACTCAATACATTTCTACAGATCATTGAGTCAGCACTTGCTAATGAAAAGCAGTTCTTCTGGAACTGCTTCAAACAGCCCTTGCAGGATATAAGACATTTAAAATTCCAGACTGTAGATAAAAGCCCTCCTCCTCCAAAAAAAAAAAAAAAAAAAAAAAAAAAAAAACCAGAAAGAAAGAAAGAAAAAAAAGAAAACAAAGCCTTTTACTTTATAAAGCAGAATTACTCAAATTAAACAAATGTTTATGTTTTCTGCCTGCATGTCACACATGAGTGTGACAGTGAATATAGTCTAACACATTTGACAGTTCTGCTGGTCTGATTTGGTACTTAATTCTGCTTTTTTTTATCCCCCAAATTTTTGCACAATATCTGCTTTCATCCTTACTTATTAATACTGGCTGGAGTCTGTGTTATATTCCATCAATGCAGCAATGCTCATAGGAGCATTTTGAAGTTAAAATAATATCCCAGCATCAATTTTTTTACTCTACTGTATTATAACAACTCTTTCATCTTTGTTTTTAAATGCTATTTTGAAAACCACAGCTACTCAGGCTTCATACCTTGCTCACCAAAGGAACAAAGACTGAGCAGTGCTTGGCTCCAAGTGTCAATCAGGACATCACAAGTTAAACAGCAGTCAACACATTGGCAGATGAGTAACACCGAGTGGTTACTAAGCAGTGCCCAATGCTGTTTGTCCTCGTCTACCTCGGCAGCTTAATGTGTTTACTTATTCATCTGCATCTGCTAGGGTGTAGCCAGTGTCAGTAATGGGTAATTTTCCCTGTAGAGGCAAGGTTTTGGGGCTCATCTTACAAAACCATTCAGAGCTGGAGGATATTAAACTGTGATTAAACTAATTGATTTCAATAGGTGCTAATCATGCAGGCTCTGGCAATGCACTGTGGTGAAAAGCTTTAGTGTGCCCTGTCCCTTGGACAACAAATGTGTATCACACTTCACCCAAATTCTCCTATCAAGATGAGATTTTTTTCCATCACAATTTGGATATGTGTTTGGTTTTTCTATAGCTGTACCCCACGCTGAATGGATTCACTTTAGCAGTCTCAATTTTCTACTTGGGAATAGCCTGTGGATAAGTCAGGTTCTCATCAGTGTAAGGAGATGTTACAATTTAACGCCTATTACAGGATCTGATTAAGCAAATGGAAATGACCTAACAAGTTGTCCCACATGTCTGCTTAAATGGTTACTCCAGTGGTAGTGTTTACTGTGCCCTGAGTGACAGATGTGTGGAGGTGGCAGTTTGCTGGTCCGTGCTTGCTCTTTCATTGAGGTGGGTCTGAACGCAGTGACACTCCACTACTCCCATCTTTGTGCCACCAGCAAGGAGTGGCTGAGCAAAGGATGTGCAAAGCAGCACCATGGAGGGGCTGGTAAGGAGCCAGGAATCCCAGCAGCCTGTAAGGGAAGGGACTTAGGGAGTGGGGCAGGACAGAAACCTAGCCCACTTTCTCCATGCACTGGCCCACCTGCTCCATGTTCTCATCCTGGTGGGGTTTTGTACCTCTGAAAGAATGTGAGCATCCCCAGGACCATCTTATGTGCCTTCCTCCCCTCCCATCTTCTGTGGAAACAAACCGCTGGCAGCTTGTCAGCCTGGGTCCTGTATGTTGACTGTAAGTTTTATTTAAATGACTTAGCAGGAGTTGAGGCTTGCACCCGTGTATGTGTGGGAAGAAGGTCCCCAGAGATACTATAGCATGGAAAAATTATCAAAAGCATAATGTAGCATTCCCTCTCATTTGGAATAGCCTTTATTTCACCACAGCTTTCATTTCAGTCTGTGCTGCCAGATGAAGGATGCAATAAGCCTGATTAAATTTCCATGATTTATATATCTGCAGCACATTGAGTCCATAATTAAGACAATGGGGGACAGAGGCCCCAGCTGTGATGTGCAAACAGAGACCTTCACATGCCAGACAAGAGAGGGATGTGTGAGAGAATACAAGTCAAGACTGATACAGTATTGATCAGTGTACTGGGTGTCAGCCTGTGTACATTAGTATCTTCTTACAACTTTTGGAGCCACATCAGAAGAAAAGATGGTTGGGGTAGGTTCTCCAGTAACTTAAATTTGATTAATTTACTGAATTACAGCGAGATGTTAAACAAGAGTCAGCTGGGAGAAAGCTGATTGAAATATAGGTGTCTGTGGTGGAAGCTGGTATCATGAATCTGGAAAAGGAGAGTGGGGCCATGTGAGAACCTGCAGGTACCTCCATGGAAAACTGGAGGAGGAATCAGGAAGATCCTCTCACTGACCCACTTAGGGAAGAGGAAATGACCTAGCCAGGTAAATGAGGGCAGGATTGCATGATGAACAGGAAAGCTAATTGTGTTGAATGCAGTTTAAGGATCACAGAGGATGGCGAAATAGCAATGCTCAGTTTTGGCTGAACACAGTTCTGGGGAGAAGAATTTGAAAGGGATGAGAGAAGGAAACTCATCTGACAGATATGACAGATATGTACCAGATTGCAAGTAAAATACATGACTATCAGTAAGGTGAATTTGTATACAATGTACTATAAGTTCAGGATAAACAAAAGAAAGAATGTAGGAATACAGAAATTAATGTATGTCTGCTTTGTAAACTTGTTTCCAGATTGTATTGTTGTAGGTACCTCTCTGACAGCAAATGAAGCATCAAAACAGCATTGAGTGACTGTCCCAGTCCCACAGAAACAGGCATCTTAGCTTCTAGTCCTACTTGTCATGGGTGGCCATTGCTTTCATGTCAGAAATCCTTTACTCCTGGTGTCTGTTAGCAGTTTTAACAGAGAGACAGACCTGTGATCCTATTCCTGACAGATAGCAAGACCCACAGTAATTGGAAATAAATGGGAAAACCAGACAAGGATATAAAAATTAAGTAGGTTTAAGATGAATACTTCTTTGTAGCACTTGAGGAGGAGCTCAGAGTGACCAAATATCATCTGCTGAGAAATAGGAGGATTTTCTTTGGATTTTAGGAAGGAGAAAATCTACGAAGCAATGGTGAGCTGTTGTGTGCCCCAGATCAGAAGACAGTGGGGAGAAAAAAGCCATCCTGTGTTTTCTCTGACACATCTTGGGATACAAATGGACAGGCAGTTTGGCCATGAGGGACTCCATGGCTGCTGCCAAGCACAGCTGCTTTGTCATCTTTTGGGGGTAAATAACCCAGTTGCATTCTGCATGCCTGGCAGGCTACTCCTGAAGGGTTCAGGGCAGGTGTGTCCCTGCCCATGCCCAGGCTCATGACACCAGGTGTGCTGTGCAGCCCTAAAGGTCCATGGTGCAGTGAGAGGCAGCTATCCCAGGTGTCAGGAGATCCACAGAAGGAAATGGGAATCAATCACATTGTTGTAGCAAGGTACGGGGCATGGATGCCTTTAATGCTGATGCAACTCAGATGTCCCCAGTGCATCTGTGTTGGCAGTAGCATCCCAGATTAGTGCAATTGATTTGCTCTTTTCTGTTCAGGCGTGTTTCTCCCTTTTGCCCCAGGCAGGCTTGTAACAGGAGCTGGAAACACCTTTGCTATTGGTGTCCTGTCCTCCAGGCCTGCCTCTGCCCCAGCTAGCAGGTGAGAAGAGCCTTTAGGATGCTGAAAGGCCAAGCTCCTTTGTGTAGGGCTTTCAGAGGTGCTGCTGGAAACAAGATGATGCAGGGGATGAAAGGGCAGCAGGGACCTCACCCCTGCCATCTCCCTGCAGCCAGGCCATGCAGCTGAGGTGTTCGTGGGGACAATGGCAGCGCCAGAGAGATCATGGCCGTTTTCCCCTCCTGTTGAGTGGAGCATGGCAAGAGCAATGAGTTCCCTCCCCACCTCTCTGCTGCAGCAGCAGCACAGACACCCCTCCTGCAGCTCAGTGTTCCCTGTTCATTACCATCCCCTTACCTCCACACCTGTTTGATTTTGCATATTCAGTTTGGAAATACTGTCCTTTTTGTCCCCTTTCACACCATCTGTTGACACAATCCCGAGTGTGTGTGTGTGCGTCTGGGTGAGATCCAGCTGGCAGGAGGTGAACACATTCACATCTCCCGAAATTGCTGATTCAGGGAGGGGAGGCGGGGGACCCGCACGGCTCCGGAGCCCGCAGCTGAGCAGCCCGGCATCGCCCGCCGCCACAGTGCCAGCCCTTATCAATGCACAGCCACCCTGTCACCCCCCGGCCTCCCCTTGCCCCCGACGTGCCTGTTGTGATCGGGGGAACAATGGCCGAGGCAGAGTGCCCGGCACAAAGACAACAGCTGCACTCCCGGGTCAGCCTCCCCCGCACAATGGCCATGTGTAACCCCATCCCGCTGCCCGCCGCAGAATAATTTATTTATAGATGCAATATCTCTTTCATTGGCCTATTTAAGAATGTCTTCCCATAAATGCATGGAAATTGAAATTATTCTCTGCTTTCCCCCCCAAAAAAGATTAAGGTATCTGTTCCATATAGATAAATAGTGCAATTTTGGAGGCGAAGAGGGAGAAAAGCTGTTGGAATATACGCAATAAAGGATGAGGAGAAGTTGATTAATTGTAATGCGTGCATTTTTAAAAATTAAATTTATCTCATTATTAGTGTCTTTGCAATAATAGGCACATGTTTAAAAATAGGAAAAAAAATACTGAAGTCAGGGGAAAAAAAGCCCTCCTAGGCAATGAATGCTAGTCTTTCCTCTGCGAGAGATGACTGGTTGCCTCTTTGGCAATAAAACCTCTTTCACCCTCACACACTGTAAGCATGAGCATCTGCTTAGGACAGAATTTTCGACTATCCAGGAGACAGTGAATCATCTCTTACATGAAAATATGGTTTGTTCAGCACACTGCTTTCTTCTCTTAAATACAGCATGTGCAGCCTATGTATCATCTAAATGTGTAGTGTAACACAAGATCAGAAATGAGGACAGTCTCTGAGATCTCTAAGAAGAACTAAAACCAATAAAAAGTTTCCATACTCTCCATTTCTTTTTAAAAAAATCTCTTTAATTTTGTTTTTCTATATTTTCACTACACCTAAGTTTCATTTTATTCATCTAAATCCTGGTCTCTAAATGCAAACAAGTAGAAGCTTTGTGACAGCACTTTTCTGTGCTAAAGGAGTTGCTTTAAGGATCAGGAACCCGGGGTGCTTCATCCATCCATGTTTTGTGTGCATCCATCCATGTTTTTCCTTTTTCTGTAAGGAAAACATGACAAGACAGTCTCCAAATAGGAAAAGGCTCTCGTGCTGCTAAACACTCTCCAGACACCTCCATCAGATTTAAAAACCTAAACTAAAAACGAAAAACTCCTCATGATATAGAACACACTTTATTGGTCACTCTGGAAGGAATTTTTTAAATGAAAACCACCATATATAATATTATCACAGTTTCTGCACAAAGTGTATTGGAAAAAATGCATGGCCTATTTATATCATCCTCTCTTCCATCCCCTGCAGTCCACAGGAAAAGCCTCATGACTGGCAGCTGTTTGACTACCCTATTATCTGAGCCTGCGTCCAGTCTGGCTAATTACAGTCACTGATTACTAAACACTGAGCAGCACTGTCACCTGCCTTAGCCTGACAGGATTATACCATCTGTGCCACATGGCCAGGGTATGGAAAGCTGGTGAAAGGTCACAAAAAGGGGCAAATAACCCTTAAATGGGAGGTAAATGTATGTTTACAGACGTGACAGCTGACTGTCATTAGAGTATATACACGTATTCACAGCTGAAGATACTTCTCAAGGAAGAATAAGGGGCATACGAAGTGGGGCTTTGTCAGACAGTTGGGGTTTTTTCTGCCCCTAAAATAGGTGTTATTCACTGGGCAGACACTAAATGCACTTCTGCAGACACACTGACGTAACACCGGGACCAAATGTTTTCCCTCCTTACCTCCCCAGACCCCGTCTGCCCAGCTGCAGCAGTTCAGAAAAGCTGATCTAGTGGAGCTGCTGCAAGCCTTTGTGCAGGTGAACTGTCTGCTCTAAGGGAGCTCATTGGATCTACTTGGTTTGTGGGCACAGAGGCACCAAAATTAACTCCAGTGGGTAATGAAGACTGGGCTACTCTCAGGGAGCAGCACAGGAGCCATAAGCAGAGGTCCCCCCTCCCCAATGCCCTCCCTCTCTAATACCCAATACCCCAATGCCCTCCCCAGTACCCAATACCCAATATCCCAATGCTCTCCCCAATACCCAATACCCAATATCCAATACCCAATACCCCAATGCCCTCCCCAATACCCAATACCCCAATGTCCTCCCCAATACCCAATACCCAATACCCAATACTCCATGCCCTCCCCAATACCCAATATCCCAATGCTCTCCCCAATACCCAATACCCAATACCCAATACCCAATACTCCAATACCCAATACCCAATACCTAATACCCAATACCCAATACCCAATACCCCAATGTCCTCCCCAATAGCCAATAGCCAATAGCCAATACTCCAATGCCCTCCCCAATACCCAATATCCCAATGCCCTCCCCAATACCCAATACCCCAATGCCCTCCCCATACCCAATACCCAATACCCAATACTCCAATGCCCTCCCCAATACCTAATACCCCAATGTCCTCCCTTTCCAATACCCAATACTCCAATGCCCTCTCCAGTACCCAATACCCAATACTCCAATGCCCTCTCCAATACCCAATACCCCAATGCCCTCCCCAATGCCCTCTCCAATACCCTGCTCCAGTGCATGTCTTGCCTCCTCCTGCCTGCAGTGCCTGCATGATCATTGCTCCTTCCTGCACCTCTTCTCTCACCAATGCCTACACACTTGTACCTGCTCTCTGCTCTGCCCAAGCCTTTCTTATGGCTGTTGCTTTTCTTCCCCTGCACGCTAGAAAGTCTCCTCTCTTTTCCCAAGTACACGTGACAATGCACCCTTTTCACAGAAATATTCATATATTACCTGTTCCTTGTTTTATGTCTCCGTGGATTTAGGTTATGACTTTCCAAAGGGTATTTTGCAACTTTTTCTGTGTATCTGGGCTGAGCCCTCCTGAGGTCAGAGAGCTATAGTGTTTATTCACTGCCTTTTTGGATCATTCCAGCTCAAATCTGATCCCTCCTACACCTTGGAGGTTATCTAAGTTATCCTGAAATCACCATAAATGGTTGGCTTGGGAATTTTTTCTTGCCTACACCAGCCTCTGGAGCATTTTGCAGGAAGTATACACCCAAGAGCATCCACAAAGTGGCCCAAATCTGACAGTATATGCTTCTGGGTCCTCTAAGCTTGTCCAGGGCTATTATCTGTGGAGAGGACGGTGACACAAAGTCTGACATGGTCTCACGGTTGTCAGTCTTCTGTTATCAGCTGCTTAGTGAATTCTACCAGCACCTGCTGTGGCCACTCCCCCAGGTTAGGGTTCTGGTCTGGTGGGTAGGGAGCATCCTCCTTCTTGCTGTATTCTGCTTGAAATATGCAGATATTTTAGCCAGAAAAAGCAGCAGTGTGTGCAAATGGAAGTGATTTATTTTAGCTAAGTCATGATGTCACACGCTTACTACCTTGCTTTTATTCTCCTTGGATTTCTTGCCTATACATTCTTTTTTGCTGTCAAATTTGTATTATATTTCTCCAGTTGTGTTCAATTGGTCTGGTCATTATTTACCAGGTGTTCTAGTATGTGATTCTAAGATAGATGTTTGACTGAAAAAAATAACTACAAATGGCCTTGCATAAATCAATTCACACCTTAAAGAAAAACACATGAATCCCCAAAAGGTGCATATATGTCATAATTGAAGCAGACTTATATTTAATGGAGTGTAATCTTCTTAGAAATCAAAATATAATTTATTTCATGTCAAATAGGTGACCAACATTTGACAGCCACTGAGTAGAGGGATTTTTCAAAAGTATCAAATTGGGGCATTTAGTGCTCTGAGTTTTCACAGCCGACCTCTGATTTGGTTTTTTTTTTTTTTGTTTTTTTTTTTTTTTTTTTGTTTTTTTTTTTTTTTTGTTTGTTTGTTTGTGTTTTTTTTTTTTTTTTTTCTGGTTAGTTGGTTAGTTATTTAAAATTTATCTCAGGAGCAGACAGATTCAAGAAACAACTTACAACTTTGTGTACACCTGTGCGTACAGGTATATGTTCACTAGTGTGCCAGTGGGGTCAGACTCTGACATTTCGTGGGCAGTATCACCATCCAGGCTGGGGCTGGGATATTGGAGCAGAGGCATGCAGGGATGATCCAGAGCACTGGCAGGGAGCAGCAAGGTGAAATTCAGTGGTACAAAACACGTGCATTCTTTCAACCAGTGCTGAGGCTTTCTGCTGGAAAGTGAAAAGGAGCATAATTGGGATGTGCAGGTAGACTTCAGTCATTGATGTGCTGTAGCTGTGGAAATCCCAGGCTGATTCTGAGACACACCATTTCCAGGGCAGATATGGAAATACTTTTAACTCATTTGGTTACCAGCAGTTACCCTTTTGCCTCTTGACCTTCCCCTGGGTGAATACAGGCAGGTGTGGTGCTGCCCACAAGCCTGGTCAGCCATGCCCAGAGCAGATAAGTGCAAGCTGAAGCAGGTATGGAAAGCACTTCCTTGGATGAACAGTGGGCCTGGCAGCTTAATTTCAGAGAGACAGCTTAGGGAGTGTAGCTCATTTAGCTCCTCAAGACAAATGCTGAGAGAGAAAAAGATGTGATTGCTCACTCTAAATTTATCAGCAGAGGCAAATGCCAGAGAAGGAGAGGAACTATTTAAGGTGAAGGACAATGTTGGCCTAAGAACAAATGAGTGCAATCTGGCTATGAATAAATTTAGGCTGAAAATTAGAAAAGGGTTTCTAACTATCAGAGGAGTGAGTTCTCAGCTTTTTAATAGGAATTCAAGAAACTCAATTCTTATTCAGTCCAATTTGATAAGATTATTAAAAAGCTGCCTGTGATAGGAGGGAAACAGTCTATGGCTTAGAAGGTCTCCTCCATCTCTGAGCACTGATGGATACAGGTTGACTCGACTGGAGTTATATTAGGAATTTTCAAAAGTCAGAAAAATTGTCAAGAGAGTGTTACAAATTTTTTATTCTTTGGACTGTAATGTCTCCTCTGTATTTCTCTGCCTTTTCTATGCACCTGTGAAACACAGAGGATAATTCCACCTCTCCTCCCCATTTAATCACACTGGGGTATTATGAAAACACCCTCACTGTGGTATTATGAAAATATACTATTTACTGTTTGTGTAGCACTCAGGAGTGCTGTGAGGATGAGTATCAAAGGAAAAAAAAAAAGCTGTGCTGAAATTAATAATTTTGGCTGCACAGCTAGGTTTGAATTACATCTAGTAAATCATGCCTAGGGCAACACACTGAGTGAGAAGAAAATAAAATATTGAATAGTTGCTCATTAAGTGAACACTAGCTATTCCATGAACTGAATGAGGCAGGGCCCCATGGAAAATACAGTATGTGATTTTTGTAATTGAAGATTAGAAGAGGGCTGAATTAAGGTTGCACAAGCCTTTCCTTATGCCTTTCCAGCATTAAGGATCTGGACAACCAGGAGATCAGGCCCAGCCAGTGTGTGTTAATGAAAGGCAGGTTCTGCTGGACCAACCTGATCTCCTCCTGTGACAAGGGGACAACTGAGACACTGCAGCGCTGGAGGGAGTCCAGAGAAGGGCAGTGGAGTGGGTGAAGGCTCTGGAGCACAATTCCTGCGAGGAACAGCTGGGACTTCACCCTTGGGAAAAGGAGGCTCAGGGTGGGACCTTATTGCTCTCTACAAGTACCTGAGAGGAAGCTGTAGTGAGGTGGGGCTTGATCTCCTCTCAGGTAAAAAGTGACAGGCCTTGGAGCATCTGATTAGATATTTAGAGAAACATCTTCACTGAAAGGGCTGTCAAGCATTGGAACAGACTGCCCAGGCAAGTGGTGGAGCCACCATCCCTGGAGGTATTTGAAAGAGGGGCAGCTGTGGTGCTCAGGGACATGGTTTAATGGAGGACTTGGCAGTGCTGGGTTAACAGTTGGACTCGAGGATCTTAGAGGTCCCTTTCAACCTCAATAACTCTGTGAATAGCCACCCACCCTCCTATCCCTCCAGCCTGGCTGCAGGGAGCTGGTCTGGAGTGCCCTGTGTGAATGCCCCCACAGTGCTCTGCCCTTGGCACAGGCAGCTGGAGAAGAATGGGAGGGCTGCACCCACAATCAGCCTCTCAGAGCCAGGCAGAGAATAGTGTTCTGTCTTGTGGAGAAATTGGAAATTGATTTCGTCCCAGCTTGGAACTCATCCTGTCTCTAGAAATTCTGTGTAAATGTAAGTTGGAGGAGTGATTAAAATCTCTGACTGTTAAGCCAAGAAGATTGGGTAGCACAGGCAAACTACCTTTGCTGTGAATTTTGAGGTGTAGCTGGCTTAGAATATGAAGCTCAGGCTTTGGGTGTCATGTCAGGACTACCACACAGATACTGAAGAGGAGTCCCAGGAGCCTATGTCCATTTCCAAACCTTGCACTTCCCTTGAAAGCATGTTTGGAACAAAGGTTGAAGATATCAGTGAAGGAGCAAACATTCTATCATTATTTTTCAAGCTTGTTGCAGGACAATGAAATGTCCTGCAATACATGAAATAATTGTCACCAGAGCACCATGGATAAGGTGAGTTATGGCTCTGGCAGAAAGAGGTGCCCCTGAAAATGTGGCTGGCAGTAGCTCTGCCTTGGGCACACAAACACTGATATCAGTGTGTATGGCTTTATTCTTGCTGCAGTGCCTGCTATGCCACCGTCAAATGCTGAAACAAAATCTTGCTATTTTTAAAATAGCTTTGATATAAAGGTCAAACTACTAACATGTGTAGTGATTTTGGGCCCCTCTCTTTCTTGGCACCTGATGTCTTCCTCAGCTGAGGGCTGGTTCCCAGAGTGGGGATGCTCACCTCTTCCTGGACTCTCTGCATTTTCAAAGTGGGCACTAACAAAGCAAGCAAAACCTCAGCCAGTTCTGAAAATCAAATTCCTTAAAAGTTATCCAAGAAGCATATATTTCTCAGCCTTGAGAAACAGTTTTATTTATAGGCTCACCCAGAATACTTGGCTGGATATTTTCTGTGTGAATTGATGCAGAGGAGTTTGGTGTGACTGTATATACTATTCTAAGGCAGACACACCCCATATTTAAAATATTCCTGGTTTACTCCAGCCAACAATATTTTCATCTTTGTTTGTCATAGCATGCATGTCTGTAATTATGCACTGATGGCACATTCTTACTAACTGAAAATATTATCAGAAAATACAGAGCTATCTCTAGATGCAGACTTTGTTTGTGACAGCACTGTTTGCTATTGAATCACAAGCCACAGAAAGCAGTGATTTGCACAAGAACATGTAATGCATAAGAAGTGTGCTGAACACTACTTCTGCACAGGAAGAGGGAAGGAAGAAAAACATATTCATCTCAGTAGTGGTTAAACGATAGTGCAAACCAGTGATTACGTGCTAATTATGACCTTGCCCCCTTACAGTCAGCTCCTCAGTAAACATGACTGCTTTTAATTTCCAGCCCTTCAGCAATAAAAGCCACTGTCTCAGGCTGAGTTCAATTCTTTTCTTCAGATTTTTTTTTCAATGAAAATATGTGTTTTTATACTTCAAAACCTTAAATGGAATGCTGGGCTTTTTAATATTTAAGGGATTATAATTGAAATATAAAACTGGTGGTAAAATATTAGCTTTTATAAATCTCTTCCTTTAAGCTTTTCTATCATTAAAAGGCATTACTTACAAGTTTAAAATTTAGAGACTTTTAAACATACATATTTTTCATTTTCTTTAGACATTCCGGAATGTTTCTAAAGCTGAAGAAATGTTGAAAAGTTGTAGAAAATAATGTGATGAAAGAAATGGGTGCTTTTCATATAATGTACATGGAAATAAAAAAGTACAGAAAGGGAGAAAAATGGGAATGAAGCAGACAAAATTACTTTTTAAAAAATACAGGTTAAAAGTGTATTTTAAAAAGTAATGGAGAATCTCACTGAACTGGAAGTCACCTAATTAATGGAACTTATTTCCATTTTTTAATATTTCTAATTTTTCTATTTCTTTTAACAATAAGAGGCAAGTAAGAACTGAACCCCAGAGCTTACATATTATCATGAATTTCAGTGTGACAAACTGTAGCCACAGACAATTATGTGCTATCAGTTGCTGAAGTGGAATTCATTATTTCCTACCTTAAGCTGTCCTATAAATTTGCTCTGCACTGTTAAACAGATATCAAGTTTTGCCTAGAGATAGAAACACTGCTGATGAGCAAAGGAGATCTTAATAGATAAGTTTGTTGATGCTTCTATTAGACTCAAGAAACATTTTGAAGAAAAGGCAGAAATCATTCTTCCATGAACAGTCACGTTGCATTTTCTCAGCATTTCCCCTCCAATGTTCTCGCAGAGCACAGAGATGGGATCACGGTTTCAGTTCCCTAGCCTGGGTTAATGCAGAGCATATTTGGATGCAGGATTGCCTAGAGCTAATCTCCTGGCCCTGGACAAGCCTAAGGATCATCATGGTGTCTCTTGGGTAACCCAGGTGCTCCAGGGTCTTTGCCTGCATCACGTTCTCCTGAGGTTTCTAGGGGCACATCCACTGACAAGTGGAGAAGTTTCTGCCTGACCCACTCTGTTAATTCATCCCAGGAAACTTCTCTGGGATCTCTGGGGGGCTTGGCACATGCCATGGCAGCACAGGGGTGTGCCAGAGGATGCACTGACACATTCCCGTGGAGCTATTCCCTATCCATGCTGGTGATTGCAGGTCAGTGTATTGTAACCCCAGTGAGAGACAATGTGAGTCAACAGCTCCACCACGGCAGGGTTGGAGGCTTTTGTGGGGAGATGGGATTTAAATAATTGGCAGGGGCAGGAATGAAACCTGACTTAACTTGATTAAAGAGGAATCCTAGCTCAACTTTGTGCATGTGAAATGCTGAAATCAGAAACAGGTTTATTCCTATGACCTACCTGGAGTTCAGACACTTTTTCCCACTAAGACACACCTTTAAATGCTTTGCAAATATCAGCAAACTCAGTTTCACAATGGGAGTTTCTGCTGGCAGGCACACTGCATCTTCAATTTTTGGATGAGGAAATAAGGCAGGATTGGTGGCTGGCTCCAGGCCACGTCCCCGTGTCTGCGTGGCGCTGGGAAGCGCTGCAGAAAGACATCCAGGCTAGCACGGACTTCTGTCAGAGAGGGGCTCCTCCCTGGCTAATTAGTCTGCTGCTGGGGAGCAAGGTCTATCCAGCAGGGCAGAGAGCTCTGCTCGTGCAATCCTACCTCCAGATGCTTCATGTGAGGATCCCATGGCTGCTCTCCAAAATGCTTCTCCAGCTCCAAGGACTTCCCAAAGAATGAAGTGTGCTTTGTGGCTCGAGGACAGCATTTATGAGAACAAGCCTCTTGCAGCTGTACTCAGAGCTGAGAGCTCAGAACTCTTTTTTGTCCCTTTTAATTTATTTATTCAAAATTTGCTTATTTATAATCGAGCAACAACAACAAAAACAAAGGGATTAAATAAAAGTATCCAATCCCTAAAAATATGCAACTGTAGTTCATGACAGTGTAGTTCCAACAGGGAAGTCAGGAACTCGCTGTGACTCAGTGGCTGATTGTAAACTAAAACATAGGGAGGGAGTGCCTGACTCAGCAGATGCCAGAGCCTTCAAAGGGATTAGGGCTGTTGCCAAGGAGCTCCACCCTTTTTTTCCCTCTTTAAGTGTGTCTTAAGTTTCTTATTCTTGCATTACATTATATACAAAAAGTGTGTATGCCATTGAATTGGCACATCCAGAACAGGGAGCACTTACACATCAGATTTTCCCAAAGGATTACAATTGGATTTGATCTGCATGTGCACACCATTTCATCACTGCAGAATCTCTTCCCTAGAATTAATATCCCCCACCCCCTGAGATTTATAAACACAGTAGATGCAAACATTTCAAAGAGGTACTCTAAAAAAAAAAACTCCTACCAAAATCTTAACTAAAAATAAATATTTGCAAGGAGACTACACCTGCAAACCCCTCAGACCACAACTTCAAGTCCCCTGGCACACCTCCAGAGCTGCTGTATCACTGTGGTTCCTTCGGGAAGTTGCTCTAAGGAGCCTTCTCCACTGCAAGATGAATTTCTTTCTAGGGGGCTGAGACAGTTCCCCATGCCAGGTACCAAACCATTTCCTAACTTCTGCCTCTGTGCAACCTTTAAAACTGAAAAGATAAAAATGCAGGGAGTTGGTCTATGCTTAAAAAGTTTTGCTGGCATGGCAAGAGTATAATTACAACAGTACAATCCCTACTGTGAGTTCAGTCCTACCATCAAAAGGCTTTTTTGTTGTTATAATGTAATCTGTTCAGCAAAGTGGTTTAATTCCTACCAGCAAAACAACTTTTTTTTGCTGGTATAAGCTGTTTCTCTGCGCTGGGTGTTGGCTGTGGCAGGGCCAGTGCTGTACCTCCATCAAGTGCTGATGTGCCCAGACGATGAGCCACAATTTTGCACCTCCCAGGGCTGAGGCTCTGATGCTCCAAAGGGATTAGGTGCGTGATGAGTGTAGGGTCAAAAGGGAATTTCAATCCACCTTTCAGTCTGGCTCCTTTGCATAAGCCCTTTATATTTTAAATCTCTGCAGATTTGTTGGCCAGGGCTGAGCTGGGTTGCCTGAATGACCCAGCACCATTTCTGACACTGAAGACATTTTTGGACTGATACTGAGAAAAACAATGATTTTTTTTATCACAGGACTGTGAACTATCACTTTTGTAGAAAAATTTTTTTGAATATCCAGCTGTGGCTTTCTATATACCTAAATATACTGAATGTCACCTACCAGGCTGTGGTGACTTGGTGACAGCTGATGCAAGGTGCTACCAGAGAAATGCAGATGCTTAATTGGGGTTTCACACTTACACTATCTCCACCCCTCAGTCCTTCCCTGCTGTTTTTTTGTGGGAACGGAGCACAAGTTTGCACTTGGCAGATAAGGGATGGGATTTGAGATGCCCTTCCTGTCACCCTGTCCTTCCCAGGGGTGGGAACTGGGGCTGGGTGTCTCAGAGGGCAGCGGTGGATCAGGCCATGGATAACATCTCTCTGATCCCAACCCTCACCCCATGAGGAAAGGCACAGCCACATAGGATTTAAGGCTTTTTCATAAATACATGTGGCATGTTTGGTTTTACCCACATTTCATCAGTTTTTATTTTAGTCTAATTTTAATATTCTGTGCGATTGGTGCCAGAAATAATAAAATGAGGCAATAAGCATGATACTCTCTTAGCCTGCACAACCATTGACTATTTTGGGGGTTTTTAGTACTTAAGAAACAAATGCTTCAACCTGTTTTATCAAACCGCCTGGCCCTCCCGTGGCGGATCACTGGAGCCATTTTCAGGGTATTGGATGCCAAAAAAAGCAGGGACAATCTGGAAGGAACAGGTGTATTGGCTTCTGTTGCTGCTCGAAGGAGTAAACACCTAATTTGCTGTTCCCACAAAGGAGGTAAACATTTAGCTCATAAAAAGTTTCCTTCCCTCTGAGAAAGTCCCACTGGTGTTGACCTAAATAAATTCCAGAAGTCAATCTTTTTTTTTATAAAAGGTTTCCTTCCCTCTACAGCACACTACTTTGCATTGCAACTGCTTGTAAAGAGAAATGTTTTTTGCACGCAGGCTGGACATTTTAGTCTCATGGGTGGTTTTGGCTGGAAGGAACTGTGCTGAGGTGCAGCAGTTTGGGCTGACCTTCTCCTTGCTGCTGCTGTGCTTTGGGCTTGCTGCTCTCATCAGGTGCTTTCCAGCAGACATGCTTCAGTCCTAACTCTTCTCAGGGTGTGGGGAGATAAAAAATAATAGAAAGTAAATTTTGCTGTTGATAAAAAAAGGAGTATTTGAAGAGGTGTCTTTTGAAGACTCTGGGAGTTACACTTTGGAAAACCTAACAGGCCTGGTGGAGATTTTGCAAGGCTGATGTGTAAATCTGCATGTGCTCCATGTTTGTCCAGTGAGGCACCTGAACTGAGCCCAGAGGGTCCTACATACCTCATGTCCCCTCTCCATTAACTCCAGACTCTCAGAGTTGGAGCAGCTTAGGAAGACTGAAGAAGAGCAGGATTTGGTCTGGGGATGTGGACACTACACCAGAACAGACCCAACAGAAAGAGCACTATCAGTAAATTGCTCTTTTTATTTCCTTATTGAATGCAATGAACCTGACCATCTTCATCCTGGTAACTCTTTGTCTTAGATTTCATAAACTCCAAAAAAGCTTCATTCATACTTTTAGAATAGTAAAAGTATAATAGTATAAAATAATAAAAAAAATTCATGGTATCTCAGAGTTAACTACCTTCATGTCTTCAAATATATTCTTTTTTGTTTCTTTTCAAATTAAAAGATATATTTTTTGAGCTGAAAATAGGGCCAAAAGTCTACAGGGTTGTACCTTAGCAGCAGCTTTCAAAATCAGAGTTCTCATGAAACCTGACTTGCTGCAGTTGTTTTGGTTTTTCTCTTTTATCTGATTGATTCTTGTCTTGTTTGTTCTTCACAATTCTTTAGATACATTCTAAAGAATTTCTAATTCTTTAGAAAGTATCTGCAACAATTGAGTTTTTCTGAGGTTTGCATTCAATTTGAAAATTGTACATCTGAAGCTGAAAAATAAGCTGTGTACTTCTGTGGTAAAATGAGGTTTGCCAGGCCCCTTCAGCAGCGACAGCAGTTTTGTGGTTTGTTTCATTTGACATGGGCTGCAGGCACCCTCTCTGTGTGCACAGCTGCCTTTCTTAGATGAGGGGATAGGTGCAAAGGTTCTGAGGGTTTTTTTGGTGGGGTTTTTTTTGGTTTTGTTTTTTTCAAATAACACCTGCAGAGCAGTGGAGAACTCTCTGGTTTCTAGTTCTGGCCACGCGATTGTAAAACAGCTCGGCCAATTCCATCCTTCAGGACAGCTGTGAATGACTCTGTTTTCCACCTGCTCTTCAAGCCACTCAGTTTTAGAGCTCTGTGTTCTGTTGTTCAGACTCTAAAAGGTATTTATTATTTCCACTGGACACTTCACAAGCTTGTTGTTTAGACAGTTGAATTATGGATGGTGATTTTTTTGTAGTCCAGGACCTCAAGGTGTTCTTGCACTTGTCTCATCTGTGCTGGAGAAGCTATGTTACAGATGGCTGGATCATTGATGTGGTCAGTCTGTGCACATTTTCATTATTCACCAAGAGATACTATTTCTTTTAAATCACCTTTTTTAGTTGGGTCCCAGCATTTTCCAGTGCTGCTTATACTCTCATAGCTTCCCTCTCTTGCTGAAATCATGCATCTCCTTATACCGTCCAAATTTCTTGCATTTTTCAAGTGAAACACTTGTTTGCTAAGTGAGAGTTTGCAGAGACAGGGTGTCCCTGTGGGAGAGTTGAACATGTACAGGTGTCAGTAGGGTTTCTGAGAGCCCCTGCCAGAGCCCTGCCCCTGCCCTCCTACATGAGACGCACCAGTGCCCAGCACCAGACCTCTCCACAATGGTGCTCTCTGTGGGTGGGGTGGATTTCCTTTTAAAAATTCATATATTTCCTTCAAAGCAGGTATTCAGTTTCTCTTGCAGTGACACCAAATGAAAGCTTGTTTCTTTTCTCTTGCCTTCATCTATTTAGCACCTACTCCTGCTTTGGCCTGGAAGAAAGGGAAGCTGCCCAAGGGTGAATGGCTCTGACTGCTTTTGCAGTTCTGTGAGAACTGAAGTCCTTGTCCTGGGAAGATACTTTTGATCTCCTTCTCGTCAGTTCTTCACCTATGCTCCCTCTCATTTTTATCCCACTGGTGTTTCCTTTTCCTTTAAGAAATGGTTATTTATCTTTACCTTTATCTGCATAGTCTTTTACTGAGGAACAGTTACTCTCTATTATACAATATTCTTCTAATACTTCTGCCATTGCCCTTAAAATGTTTGAGTTTTTTTTCATTCAATATTAAATGGCACGGAGCTATCACCTAGCCCCAGAGAAAACTCACTAGAAACATTGCTGTCTCTCTGTTTCTGTATAACTTTTGAAACTATCAAAGAACTAACTTCTTTTCTCACTTAATCATGTGAACCTGGGTTTGATTTCCCTCTTGCTTCTTATGTGACTCAATGCTGAATATCTTAGAGCAATTCAGGATTTTTTTTTTTCAGTGGTGGAGGCTTTATCAACAAAATTTCCAATTTTTTAAAATTATCAATATTGTTTGCTAGTATATGCTTTCCATATACCTGTTTGTTACCTTTCCCATAAACCTGTTTGTTATTACCTCTACTGTTACCCTTAAACTCAGGTCTTTTATCTGCTCTTCTGTGGTGCTCCTGGGCTTTCTGTCAGAGCAGCACGATGGCCCATTTGTTCTTGCAGTGACTGGGGTAGCATCAGTTCTCTGCCAGGTAGCTGCAACTTAATGACTGCTGCACTGAAAACCAATATTGAAGGTGTGATGACCTTCTCCACCAGCTTTTAACACTTTGACACTACAAGTTAGCTAGACCAGTTAATTTCCATATGTTTAACCTTTTGTACCTTGATCTCACTTCTAGAGTATTTCTGCCTCTGCTGCTAACCTTTCTACAGTTCTTAACACTTAACTGATATGTATTTGTTGCTCAGTTTTCAGCACTTTCAAATTATTACCCATATTTATAAGGTTGCTTTATCTCTTTTTTAAAGCAGGTTGACATGCTAATCAACCTATTTTGTTCAATGGATTATTTATTATATATATGTGTGTGTAATAAAATCTATTTATTATGGTCTTTTTCATCTATTTTCTTGAATATTTCCCAGCTATAATTGAAATTTTTTAATTTAAATTTCCTCTTCCAGGTGATTTCTTGCATAACAATTCCCAGCTTTGTGAACCTGGAACTTCCAAAGATCCAAGCAGTAATTCTGCTTGCACATAATTGCATCTGTTAAAAGGCCTAAGCAACAGTCATTTTCTATTCTCTGATCAGTTTTTCTGTGGCAGACTGAGATGTAAGGCAGAATTCCTTTCATGTAGGTACAATTTGTTCTGAGCATGAAAAGTGACACATAAAATGTCTTCAGGACCCTTTGGTGTAGGGACCAAGGGGCACCAGCACATTTCACCCTGCTGTCTGTGGGTGCAGATTTTGTGGTTCCAGCAGGCAAACCCCACACAGCTCTTACTCACTGCCTCACCAGGGGCCTCTGGGAAACAATCAGGAGGGGAAAACTCATGGGTTGAGATGAAGACAGTTCAACAGGGAAAGCAAAAGCCACACGCACAAAGAAAGAAAAACAAGGAATTGATTCACTGCTCCCCATGGGCAGGCAGGTGCTCAGCCATCCCCTGTAGAGAAGGGCCACATCACACGTGGCAATGACTTGGGAAGACAAACACCATCACTACAAATGTCCCCACTGCCTCCTTCTTATCCCCAGTTTTATACACTGACCATGATGCCACATGGTCGGGAACGCTCCTTTGGTCAGTTTGTGTCACCTGTCCTGGCTGCCTGGTCACCTGTCCCACCCTCCCATGCACCCCCAGCCTCCTCTCCAGTGTGGAGGTGCAGAAAGCAGGGAAGGCCTTGGCTTTGTGTAAAACCTGCTCAGCAATAACGAAAACACCTCTGTGTTATCAGCACTGTGCTCAGCACAGATCCACACACAGCCCCATACCAGCCACTGTGAAGGAAGCTGACTCTAAACCCAGCACATCCAGCTGGGGAGAAAACAATCCCCCTGCACACTGCTGTGATTGCTCAGGCTGGACTTTTTGTGCTTGTGCAGTTGGGACACTCAAGGCATCTGCTGTGATCTCCGCTGCCTCTGATCTAGGAATGGAGAATGACAGAGCACCACTTTTGGAAATTTGTGGTCACTGAAACCTTCCTAAATTGGAGGTTAACCAGGGTTTCCAAGTGTTTATTATAAGGATTTAGTTATCAGGTTTTAACAAGATAAATTTGTGGATTAATAAATGGAGTGAATTTGTGCTCCTATGAGGGTTTCAGTCCCTTTTGTCTGTGGCCAAGGCTCATATGACTGGAGCAGAGGCTATTGAATCCTTCTCCAGGTGTCAAAATACTCCATTTTGTTCCAAGAATCTTTATCTTGAGCTGAAAATATTCTTTTATTCCTCCTTCAATTTCCTCCTTTGTGTTAACATCCTGTTCTTTGGCGTAGTCAGCAAGGAACCTGGAAAGTCACTTTGACTGAGATAGGGTAGGGGTGGCCTGAACTCTACCAATCCTTCTTTCTGTTCAAGGTAAGATTAAGTTCAACAAACCCAGTTACATTTCACTCACTATGTACCTCCTGATTTCTTCAACAAAAAATTGTCCTGTGGATGATAGCCAGCATGCTTACACACCTTCAATTTAACTTCAGAGTTGATTAGTTCTGTATAAATTTAAAACAACAGGTTTGTGCAGGAAAGGAAAGTGATTGTATAATTTAAATTTGTATGAAGCACACAGGGAGGCTGAATTAAGATGACACAGGCAACATCTGTCCCAGTACATTATGTTTTTGAATGCTGAATATATAATGTGCTTACATTGATTTGTGTATACATAACATATATATTAAGGGGTTTCAAACCTTCCATTTTTATATGTCCTTATAAATTTTCATGCTGAAGTATGCACCATTTTAGCTTAAACTTTTTCCAGACACTCTCATAGACCCCTTGGATTAAAAACCCCCAACAAAACAACAGGCAGTATGTGGAGTATATGAGCTACCAGACAGAAAAACATAAAATAAGGACTCATATGGTTATTCAGTTATTTTCTGGAAAACAGATACAATATTTTTTCCTAAAAATTCTGGATTTTTCTAATCTTGTTCAGTTTCTTGTTTTGCAACTGAACTCACAAGTTAAGCACACTTTATCTTTGCTTGCCAGTGGAGCATCCCTTGCCAGCTGAGTTGCAGCTGGAGATATGGTCTGTGCTACAGCTGAACTTTGTTGATAAGTTCCTAGGTTTTGAAATGGACTGGGAATAAGAGGGGAAGATGTGAGCAGACCCCCAGGGCACTCTCCCTTCTGCCTGAGATGGAGCTGTCCCATGGCCATGAGGCCGAAGCCTTGGCAGAGCTCCCTGTGCAGTTCAACCCAGTAATTCAGCCTGGAGCTGGAGATTGTGTTAGTCACAGTGCATCCTTGTTGGCAGAAAGGGCAGGGGGGAAGGCAAGCATATTCCATCACTAAAACCAGCTAATAATAGCCTATGCTTAGCTGCAAGCAGAGAGGAGGTGGGAGAGGTGACACAGGAGGGTTGAGGCGGTCTGAAACGGGCATGTGGCTGCTGCTGGTGCAGCCAAAGGCTTGGATTTCTGCCATCACACATGGGGGAGGCAGCAACAAAGTGATTAATTTCTCCTTGGCAGGTGATTAATTCTCTGTGGCTTCCAAGGGAGGCAGCCAAAGTTGGACAGAAACCTGCTAAAGATGCTCAAATACCCAAACGTGGAAAGTGGATGAGAAGACAGAAGTTTGCTTCTAAAAAATGAAGCCTTTACAAAGCACTTGTGGGACAGGCAGAGCTGATGGATGGCTGTGAGCAGGGGAGCATGGTAATAACGTGCACTGTAAAGGAGAGCCAGGAACTCTTGAATTTTAATCTGAAGGCTGATGCCAGCTCTTCCCCAGATCCTGGGCAAGGTGAAGTTCACTCCTGTTGAAACCACAGGGAGTTCTTGCATTCATTTCAGCCAGGCCAGGATGTCACTTTTTTTGAAGGAATAACATTGACTGGAGGGAGGAAAGGTGTCTGGGAATAAATCAAATACCTTTTACAGTGATACATACATTATAATCACTGCCAAACAATTCCTTGCACATAAAGTTAAACTTAAGTTTTATTGAAGAAAAATAGAATAATAACAATCCAAACCACTGGCTGATATCATGTGTTGAAAGGCTCTGCATGGCCAAATGTTTCTGTACTTATGGCCCATTACATTTCAGTTCTCCTTCCAGAGTTGCTGAGCTATTAACTTGCCAGAAAACTCCCCGGTAAATCATAATCAAAAGAGTAAATAATTAATACCTTTTGCCCTGCACTCAGTGTGAGCAGACATCCAGTTCCAATACCTGCACCAGTATTAGAAATTTGGGGTTTACACGTTGGCCTGGGAGCAGAGCTGAGGAGGAGAGCAATGGACAGAGCTGGGGTGAGGGAAGGGTTAACTCTCTGCTGGATGTTGGCTGGGTTTCTGGGGATTTTTATGCACACAGGGCAAGGCTCCATTTCTGGCAGTGAGGGAACTGCTGATCACATCCCTGGCTAACGGGGCCCAGAAGTGCCTTGTCACTGCCACGGGGTCATGGGCTTTTCTTGTGACTTGTGCTCATTCATGTTGCTGGAAAATAAAACCATTCACCATGAATTCAGGAAGCAATGCTAGCTTCAAATAAGCACACATGAAATAATAGTTTCCTTGTTTTGGAAGGTATTGGGATAGGTGTCTTTTTTCCACACAGGCAGATTGTTTAAGAAGGGACTGACATTAGTGAGTAAGATATCTCATAGCACGTGAGAGTTAAAAAGTTTCTGTACATAGAAAGCCCTGAATTTTTAAATTTTTTTTTATAGGTTTGGTCTTACATAGGTTTACATCCTTTTAGTTTCACTTTAGGTTTTTGTATTTAGTATGCCCCAGAGTGATAACCACAGGATTGGACTTGACTCACAACACAAATGTCATGAAACAGCAAACCTTTAACAAAGCCCCTGGTATCACTGGACATCTGGCTGTGTTTGGGAAGGGTCAGGCTGCCAAGAGAGGTGTACCACAGAGCAGCAGGGCACCATGTTACATGTACAGTTGGACACTGATGGCAACAAGGCAAGGGTTTGGCTTGGCTAAATTTCACAAACATTAAATATAATTTGAGAAAATCAAAAATCACAAAGCAATGATTATAATTGAAAGACGTGCCTGTGAAATGTTTCAGTATCCTGAAAAGAAGCGTTTTTGAAATTATCATTAATTTAATTTTCACGCCACTTATCCTAGGATTTGTGTTAGACACAATCACAACTAACCAAGAAAGAGCAGATGAATAACAAGGATGGCCTTTCCAGATAATACACAGTGGTTGAGGATAGAGGAAAACAGAACTTAAATAAAGCACACTTAGTTTTAAGTGTATAATGAGGAGGTCACTTTCAGTTATTACAATTTAGACAAACATCCTTGGAAATACTGTGGACAGTTTTCACATAGTATTAGCACTAGTATTCGGAAGAATTATAAAGGTAAGTAGCACCTTATATATGATGAGAAAAACAATATAGGAATATAACAACATCACAATTTAAATTCCTGAACTCATCTCATATACTAGAAGTAGTTCTGGCTGGTCCAACTCAAGAAAAGATACAGAAAAATCAAGAAAAAAAAGTCCAAAACAAACAAAAAACCCAACTTGAAACAAAATCTGTAAGGCATTCACGGTAGTTTGGCACTGTTTGGCTTGGAAAAGACAAAGTACCGTGAATGGAATAATGCATTGTTTTATAAAACCTTAGAGATATTAGAGAGAAATTTATGCAGATTGCATGCTGTTCTCTTAGTTTAACAGATTCAGAGGCACCCACAGAAATTATTAAATAGAATGCAGTATAAACACAAGGAAAATCTGTTCCACACTGTATGTAATTATGTAGAATTGATTGTTACTGAATGACATGGAGATGAAGAATATAAATGCTCTCAAAGGTATTAAATGTAAAAGGAAAGGTCAGTCTCTCTGTAGCAAATAAACACATTTCATCCCTCAGGTGTTGAAGTCTAAGTCACAGATGGCTGGATCAGGGGAGGATGGAAAGTCCTTGTGTTCAGTGTATCCTCTGCAAGCATCAGCAGCCACTGCAGGGGACAGGGGCTGGCCAGTACAGCGCTCTGGATCTTCCAGCTTGCCCATTCTGGGACCTGACACTTCCATATTTCTGTGTCTAAATTTTCTTTTTGGAAATTCAGTTTTGCTTACTGATTTGATAAAATAAGATCAGGATGAATTAGAATTTCTTGTGGGACAAACCATCCTAATTTTGTATAATTCTTATGTCTGACATGAATCAGTCTATCTTGCATGGATGAGGGAGCCAGGCTGTGTTGAAAAGAAATCTGTGCTTTCTTAGGGAAGAAGTTTGTCTTTAGAAGTAAATAATTTTTTCTCCGAAGTCAGACAAGGTTATGTGTAATATTTTTGTCGCTATGTGATGTTATTCCTCACCTGAATACAAGCTGCAGGCAGTAATTTGACACCTGAATATGTGTCTAACTGTGAAGCAGACCTTGGTAAAACAGAATCCCACAATCACAGAATAAGCTGTGTTGGCAGGGACCCACAAGGGTCATCGAGTCCCCCTCCCAGCCCTGCACAGCACCATCCCCAGGAGTCACACCATGTGTCCCAGAGCATTGTTCAAATACTTGAACTCTCTCAGCTTTGGTGCTGTGACCGCTGCCCTGGGAAGCCCTTTCCTATGTCCAACACCCTCTTGGTGAAGATCCTTTTTCTAATATCCAACCTAAATCTCCCCTGACACAACTTCAGGCCATTCCCTTGGTTCTGTCACTGTCACCACAGGGAAGAGAGCAATGCCTGCACCTCCACTTCCCCTCATGAGAAAGTTCTGGAATGCAATGAGGTCTCCTCTCAGTCTCCTCTTCTCCAGGCTGAACACACCAAGTGACCTCAGCCTCCCCCTACATGGCTTCCTCTCAAGGCCCTTCACCATCTTTGTTGAATACATTGATCTTCAAAGGAATGTAACAAAACTTTGGATTCTCCCCTGCTTTACTGGGTGCGTACAATAGAGTATCATCTCTGGGTGCACCCCAGAAATGTCCTGCAGGCAGCAGCAGCACAGGGCAGCTGTGGGTTGACCCCCAATACCCGCCCCTGCTCAGAGCAGCACCTCCTGGGGGGACACAGAGAGCAGGGCTGCTGCCTGTGCAGGGCCACCTGTGTGTGAGAGAGATTGTCCCCAGCTTCTCCAGCAGCCTAACTGGGTCAGTGAGGAGTGTGAGTGTTTGCTCAAATAATTATCCTTGTGAATAGGCACATCTTTCCTGGGATCAAGCTAACAGACAGCTAGCTTACAGCTAATAATACCTTTACTCTGGTAAAGGGCATTGTGTGTGCCTTTTGAGCCCTAAAAATCCTGCATGTGGACACAGCCCAGCAATGTATAAACTCTGGAAATAGATGGCTGTGTTTTTCCTACCGGTATTTCAGTTCAGTTCCTAGTACTGATGTTGCAACAGAGGTGCTAGAGAAACTGAGGCACGTAAGGCATCGTGAACTCATCTCTGCTGTGACACAGACAGGAAACCAGGAGCATCACAGGGTAAACCAAGGGGCGTCTTCAGATCGTTAACTTAAAGAAACCCACCCAAAACCCAGACATCCACACCCACACTGTTATTGAAAAACCAGAATATCATCAGGAAGCAGTGAGTCACCATGTGGCCATTGCCTTTTTTTCGTTAAGGTGTTTCCCAAATGTAGAACTTAGGCTTCCTTTTCCCTTTAGATGAAGCACCTGGTATCACTAGGTAAGCAAAAGCCGTGTTATGTTCATTAGCAATAGTACTGTGCATAACAGCCAGGAGGAAAACAACTTGTTTTTAATGTGATGGACGAGCATCCAAAGGACTGGGCAGTGGGTCCTTCGCCTGTAAGAGCTGGGGAGCTTGTAAGAACAGCAAGGCTGTGCCGTGGTTTGGCTGTGTGACAGTGCACAGGCCCATCACAGGCCCATCACAGGCCCAGTGTGGTGCTGGGGGTGGGCAGAAGTGCCCCAGCCCCTCATCTCCAGCCCCTTCTCATCCCATGCCAGTGCTTGAGCAGAGGGCTGAGCTGGGCTGTGTGGGTGTGTGGATCTGCAGCAACAGGTGTGTTTGCATGAGGAGGCTTAGAAAGGCCCAAACAAGTTGCCCAACGTATTTTTAATAGATTATTGCCAAAACAAAATGACAGAGAATCAGAGTTATTGCCTGAAGAAGGTCATGGAAGTTGTTTGTATTTTAAAACCTCTTGTTAGCCTATGTTGAGGCATTACTATTAAAGTAATGCGTTCAGCCTAATATAATACATCTAATTATATGACGTGAGCCTCATCTGATGACTTTTGCCCATTATATCTGACAAGGATATTTTAAATGAGAGGCCATGTGTTAGAGCAATTTCAGGAGATGAACACAACAGCATATGGTTTCAAAAATAAAATATCTACTATGTTATTTGCTGTGATTAAGTACCTACTAATGCAATTGTAAGGTAGGGAAGCAGGTCTTTCTGGTTCGTGAATTATGCCAGTGCTGAGTCATTGCTGATTTTTTTAAAGTTTTATTATGAATGAAGGGCTGGGTCAATGCCAAATTCCATTTTCCTGGCTGCTTCTTTTGTTCCTGGGCAAATTATTCAAATCCCTGGAATCAAGCACCTTAAAATGAAAACTACAAAAGTTGCAGAAGAAATATCTTAAAAATTTGAAACAACCAGCACAATGAGTGACCCTGTGGACCCTGAATAGAGGATGGTACCAAAAATGAAGAATATGACATACACTATCATATGACAAAACTCTGTCACTATGAGAAAACAAAACAAAACAAGCTATTAACACTTTCTGTTGCAGAAAAGAAATGTAGCCTCAAATGAGCATGCCCACGCAGAGGATGAAAGGAATGCAAAGGCATCCTCCATTCCCTCTGAAAATATCAGAGGGATAAGAAGTGAGTGGAGATTAGAGGGCTATTCTTGGTGCCTCGTGTTGCTGTTCAGACAGACACTGAGCAGAAGGGGTACAAAAACCAGGGACCACAGAGTAAGAGAGAGAACACAGGAGAGAGGAGAAGCAGCACACTTTATCTGATGATGCTGTTTAATGTAAACGTGCACACAGACTTTGGAACCTCAAGGGATTTTCTGCAGTGCTGGCCTGGAACAACATTCTTCCTCATATCTGTGCTTAGGCCAAATGTCACCATCACAGAGAAGGCTGGGGACTGCCTGTACCCCAAAACATGTGGCTGTGAGGAAATGGGGTGCTGGACTGTGATCTCCATGGGCCAGGCAGCCACACATGCACAGGTCCCTGACACAGAAGAAGGGTTGCCCTCCTTGCTCCACTAAAAGCAAGGTGATCCCAGCAGGATGAGCTGTATCTGGAAGCTGCTGTGGTCACTCCCTGCCAGGTAGAACCCAAGTTCATAATTTGATATTGCTTATTTTCAGGGCAGACAGGCAGCATCAGGGCAGTATCAGGGCAGTGAGGAAGCAAGCATTGAGGGAGGGGATTCAGGCAATTCTGCACTGCTGGGTCTTGGCTGGGTGCTGGCAGGGCTGGCACATGGGTGGCAGCAGCAAACTCAGAGATTAACTAAAATTTTTGCAGATCTGAATCCCAGTGCATGCTGAGACATTGCTGGGATGACAAGTAAGGTGCTTGGCTTCTCTCCAGCCTGTGAATCCTGCTCTCAAGACACTTCCTGAGTCTTCCTCTCCCCATGCAGAGGAGAGTGGCAAAGAACACCCACACCGTCCTTCACTGGGGGACTGTCACATTAGTGACACCAATATTGTAGAGATATGAGAAACTCACATTTAAATATCTTCCTTGTTGGCTGGCTTGCTTGTCTCTCTTCTGGGAAAGCCTAATTACTCCACCTCAGGGTGTTTTGGGACAAATGTTCTCAAAATTATTTACATTTTTCAACTTTGGCTGAGTATTTGTTTTGTTAAGTTGCCCCCTAGCCTCAGCTGAGCATGAATCCACTTAACCTAGCTAAACCACTTTTGCTTTCCTCAGTAGATATGTAATTGCTTCAAGAAAAGAGGAGCAACTTTAAGAGGAGGGACAGAGCAAGGCCTCCAAAACCCACTGCATACTTTCATGACTAGACTGCTATGCTGTATGCTAGAAGCTGGGTTAAAAGACTTTGGCAAAAAAGTGCTCTTTTACCTCTCACATGAAGTCTATAATCACAAGAATATAGATTAAAGGCAGTGTATGGGAGGAGAAAGCATTGTATTCTTGCTGTATTTTCTGGGAGAAGCCTGTCTTGGGTGTTGAATGCAAAAGAACATGTGTGATCAAGAGCACTGCTAGCAGATGATGATGTGCTCTGGCATGGAAT
Source organism: Ammospiza nelsoni (assembly GCF_027579445.1). NCBI lineage: Eukaryota > Metazoa > Chordata > Aves > Passeriformes > Passerellidae > Ammospiza > Ammospiza nelsoni. The sequence goes on from NC_080636.1 coordinate 15,004,632, forward strand.
CACCTAGGCTCTCTTAAAACCTAAACTCTTCATCTTTCCTTGACTAGTCTGAGGTAATCTAGGCGGCTCCCTGTGTGCCATGCAGACTAGAGGATGCCTCTAAAGACAAGTGCAGACAGACAATTGTGTTCTGCCTGTGGCCTGAGCTGGCCAGATGAGAGCCAGCTGTGATCCCTCAGCTGTATATGTGACGTTAGCACATTGGATCAATAATCAATAATCAATAATCCTCCATCCTTGCTCAGGCACAGCACCCTCCAACACTTCTGAGCCACAGCTGGCTCTTGCCCATGCCAGCCAGAGGAGCCCATGCCCACTTGTGTAAGTCTGGTATGAGTTAGTGCTAAAATCCTCACTTGCTCTAAAGACTCTGGGTGCCAAAATGTTAGATCCTGTAGTGTTTGGTGTTGTACTTCTGCATGTTTGACTTCTGGATGACCAGGAGAGCCAGGTTGGAGAGCTGGTCTAGAATTGCACCGGGCAAAACGTGGGAAGTTTCCTACTGTGGATGCTGTGGTCTGGGGTCACTGACAATCTGGCTTTGTCCATGGGAAGCCTGACTCTCTTCTGAATGGTGAATAAATACTCCAAAATATAACCCTGTATTACAAATTTTGTTCAAATTTGTCTTTTATCTTCAAGTATGTTGTTTCCAGGAGCAAGTGCTCTGACTCAGATTTTATTCAATATCAGCTCCTACAAGTTTAGTTCACTAACAGGTGATAAATATTAAAGCATAAACATTTCCCAAAGAAGTTGCAGAATCCTTTCTCTGGGACCCAGATACAAGACAAGATCCATATTTAGCACTGGGAAAAAATTATTTCCTTGTGTTCATTAGTGAGTGTAAAGGAATTTGGTTTTTGGAAGATAGCAGACTGCAGTTCTCCGCAATTTTTGGTTATTCTGGGCTTCATTTTTTAATTTCTTAAGGCATTGGTATTGTGCAGTGTAATGTGGAATAGATTCAGGTTAAAGACACAAAAAGTATAACAGAAAAAAAGTTCTAAACATCTTGACTTTTGCATTGAGTATTTTTGTCTGAGATACCAGCATATATAACCATAATTGCCAAAGTCTTCTAACTAGTATGTGTGCATGTGATTTAAAAATGCAAGCAACCCCATCAAAGGGCCTCTTGTTTTTTGATTCCCTGAGAAATGAATAATATTCAGCACATTTTTTGGAAACCGCATTTAAGTCAACCCTGAAAGTGGGGCTGGACATTTAATATTCAAAGAATTTTAACAACTTCAGCATGAAGTATGAAAAAATAGAGTTGCATTTAGGATCCTTGTGTCTGCCAAAATAATACCCTCATGTTTTTCATCTTCAGAGCACTTTGCATAGAGTTAAAGGACATGTTTGGGTGCATTAGCCCAGAGCAGTAAGCTTGGCTTGGTGGTGCTTCATGGCCATTTGCATTCACTGAAACACAGAGCTGCTCCCAGATTTAGCAGCCTTGTGCAGCTCAGTGTAGCCCTGAGGTCTGGCCCACAGCCCGAATCAGGCCTGGGGGATGTTTGGCCGTTGGATCAGGGATCAGCACTGCTGCTGGGTGCCCAGGATGCTCCCTGCCCATCCTGGGAGCAGGGGGAGCTCATCCAGCTTCTGCACACCCACACTGGGCCATGCTGGGGGAGCCTCTTAAGCTCCACTCCTGGATGCTCTGGCTTGGAGGCTGGAATGCTTGACCTCACTTTGCAGTTTCCACAGGACTATTGTTTCACTCAGTGAAGAGCTGGGGTTTTTTGTTATTTAGACATTTTTTTTTTATGTCACCAAAAACATTATGGGCATCAATCTCTTATCTTCACAGCTTTGCTGTGAGTTTTGGGTGATCTTACAATTCCCATTTTGCTGCTGAGAAACTAAGCACACGCTCACTGAAAGTACCTTCTGTTGTTTATTGTATTTTCTGAGGCACTGAGGCTCTGGGCCACAGAACACAGAATTAACTCCAGGCCAGAAGCATTCCTCCTCACTGCTGTGTATCCACTCCACAGCCACTGCTGACTGTCCACCCATGCCTGATCTCTGGAAAACTGGGAAGGTGACATGAGTTACCAACCATTCTAATGCAGCTTGGTCTGAAAACACTGCCTGGTGTCCAGAAGGGCTCCTTCTGGCATATGCTCAGAGAGAGTCCTCTCTCTAGGTGATATTTCTTTTTAAGCAATTAAAGTATTTCTCTTCCATCTCCAATTTGTATTTTCTCCTCATGGTTATTGTGGCAGATGTGGAAAGCCTACCATGGACAACACTTGAATTCACTGCATAACCCAGCTCTTTCCAGGTGCACCAATTGAAGCACCAATTGTATTTGAAGTAAAAAAGCATGTGAGTGACTGAGCAGCTTGAATTCTGCATTTCCTCTCTTTGGAGACATTGACTTGGCAGTCTCAGCATCTCTGTTGTGTAATAATTTATAAATGTACTGGTGGATTAGGTAGAGGGTATTTGGAGAGGGATGTGGATGTGTTTATATTCCTGCAACTACCAGCCCAAACAGTACATGATGTCAGTAGGCAGGTACCCTCTTTTTAGAGAGGAAGAAAAGGGTATGGGTTGTTAGAGTGACTGGAGGCCCACAGCTGCTCTTTCAGTTGTGCTCAACTCGTGTTTTCAGTACTACAGGACCTACAGGCAGTTCCCCAGTCCTGGACTATCCAGGTATCCAAAGCTTCTCAGTTGCTTGCCACAGAGCAGAGGTTTTGCTGTCAGTGAACTTTTCTCTGTGGAGGGAGGCTGGGATACCATTGCAGCAGCTGTCTCACTTTCTAAGACCAGACGCCTTCATCTTCTTCTGGTGGGAATCCTCATCTGGGCTGTGAGGGTTTGACTGAGTGTTGGATTTGGCGCAAAAGGTTTTGTGACAGGGATCCCTATTTTGATCATTAGAGCACATTCATGCAAATGTTGGGAGTATTGAGAAATTATTTTTATTACTTTTTTCTGTGTTAGCAGAAGGAAATGGAAAAGGGAGGTAATCTTTTCTTCTTCTATTGTGTGGCCTTGTTTTATTGAACTTAATGACTATTCTTATGTGCTGCTCAGTGGGTGCAGAATCAGCACTGAGTGCCTCCCACTAGAGTAAACCTGTCTGAGTGGATTTCCTCAGCTTGCTGTGCTTCATCTCCTTGCTGTGACCCTGCAAGCTACTTGTGGCATGGGAGAGAAAAAAGTAAAAATAATAGGAAAATAGTAACTATCCTGCCCACATTGGGAAGGGGTGATCATGGATTGCTGGGCTCCTGTTCAAGTGGTGTGGTTTTAGGACCTGGTCTCTTCGCCAAGGCTGTGCAGAAGATGTGGGGAGGTTTAGACTCCTCTGTGAGTGGGGATTCCCACCATGTACAGCCCTGGGCAGGCAGGCAAGTTCCTCTACTCAGCTTGAAACTTCATGTCTGCTTTATATTTTTTGCTCACAAACACCAAAAGGATCCTGGTTTAGCTCCACCACGAGGTCACCTGTGGACCTGGAGCTGCAGAAGCAGCTGGTGGCCCTGGAGCTGAGCAGGAGCAGGTACATGACTGCTGCCTAGGGAAGGAATTAGCCAGTGACACAGTGGCTTTAGGGGTCCTCCAGAAAACACCTCCAAACACGGGGCAAATCTGGCTGGTTCCTGCTCAAGGACACAAAGTATGTCCAGTGGAGAGCATGGAGCAAGGCTGAGAGGCTGGAGAGAGTCAAAGGTCTGAGACCTTCCCTCGCTGCCTCTCTCCTAATCTTGTCCCTCTTTGCCAGGGATTACATCCACAGGATTGCCCTGATCCTTTGATCCTCTCTCAAAGTCTCTTTTGAGACTATCTCAAAAAGTGGCCTCCAGCACCTTTGGTGCACCTGGCTGTATCTGTGAACCTAGGTGGGAAGCTAAGTAGAATTTCAACAGATTTTTTTTTCCTTTTTTCCCCCTATTTTTCTTTTTTAAAGCAGTTTAAGCTATTTTTGAAAGACCAAGATAATTTTATACTTCAAGTAGTGTTTCTCTGATTTATCTATTTACATTGTAAGCATAGAGAGGGTTTAAAGTGCCCATTGTCCACATTAGCTCTTCTTGTCTTTCCTCTCATCTGCATCTGGAGGGCTTTGTTGCTGTGGTTTTCTTTCATTTTCTAGACAGAGCTGGATGTTGAAGAGATGAGACTTTATACAAATAGAGCAGTGATATTTGAACAATTCAGATCATCATCATGAAACAGAGAAGAAGTGGGGCTGAAAAGCAGACATTTTAGCCAGAAAGATCTGTGTATTTAGAATCTAGGGGCTAGTTCTTGCTAGTTCAGAGATGATGCTTGAGGGACTAGTGATTTTTATTTTTCATTTTTACATAGAAGATGTACAACTAAGCCGCGGCTGCACTTAATGATCAAGGACATAAAACTACAACTGTGTGATATGGGCTGGCATTAGGGGAGCATGCACACTGACCACGGGAAACAGCTGGGCAGGCTTAATGCAGATTAACTGATACCTGGTGGCAAGGTAGTGCTGTCAAACAGCCGATTTCCCTGCATCATTTCAGCCCTTAGGATGTGTTTGTGCCGTCTCTGCTAATCCCTGGCAGATGTTTGGAGGGTGGCACAGCCGGTGCCTGGCTGCAGCAGCGTGACCTTGTGCAGGATGGGCAAGCCTGGGGTGTAAAAAGGGGCCCACACACACATCCTGAGCACAGAGAGCCCTGACAAATCCTGGTAACCTTCTAAGGGGAGCTGTGTGAATGATCCTTGTCAATACTGCCATTAGATTAGTGAGGGACAGTGACTACTCCGGGGCGATGAACTCCATTAGAGTCACTTAATAGAGCTCATTGGTAGTAAACTGACTCGGTGATTTGCTTTTCATCAGCTCTGCTGGCTATTGAGCCTCTTCTCTTCAAATGGCATGTGAAACCTCTGGTGCTAGCTGGCACCTGTGGGGTTATTTAGCAGAAGTTCACATAGAGTCAGCCAGTTTGGCAACAGCTACCCAGGTGCCTGGGAATTGTAGGTAACACTGGCAAGAGTTTAGGACTTCTCCTCTGTCAGCTTTAGGTGTGTCAGGTGTTTGTGCAGAAAGGGTACCTGTCTGATTTTTGTTGCTTGCACACGTCTGGATGTGTCTGTGGTTTGTAGCTTTGGAGTCTGTGCCCTGGCAGCTGCTGTGGCAGTGCCAAGCACCAGGGACTGGGGAGCTCAGCCTGGATGGAGGGTGGGTGTTACTGTGGTATTTCATGAAAAATCTTTTTGCTAATATTTCTTTTTCTGGGAAGCTTCAGCTTCTCCTTGTTTTGCTTCAGCTTCTCCTTGTTTTGCTGTTTCGGAATGTGATTTGGAGAATTGTTTACTCAGCATGTAAATAGTTTTAATTTAATAACTAATTTTAGTTTAACTATGTCAAGACTTTGGTCAGTCATGGGTTTTTATTATTCATTCTTTTCTAGCCTTCTGTGTGTATCCTTTATAGTTTAGTACAGTTTTAGTATATAATTTTCTTTTAACATAATATCATAAAATAATAAACCAGCCTTCTGAGAAACATAGAATCAAATTCTCATCTCTCACCTCATCCTGAAAACCTCACAACACCACAGGTCGCTGGGTGATGGAAAACTACTGGCTCTCCTCTCTGGCTTCTCCATATACACTGTAAGCCAGAGGCTTCAAACAATTGCCATTTTCTGCCAATCTTAGGTTTATATATTTGTGTGAAAGCACAAGATAAAAGATGTCTGTATACCCAAACACCCTCTGAAGAAGCTTTTAGCTTGAACAAAATTGAGTTTAAAAGCCTGTCCATCACCTGAAACCTGATTCGTATCCCTAGAATCAGTGTAGTGGAGATTTTCCCTGTTTCACAAAAGTAGCTGTGTGACAAGTTATGGATGACCTGTGGGTGTTCAGAGGCTTTGCTCTCCCACTACTCACCCAGGGCTCAGGGCAGCCTGGCCAGCAGCAGGGCTGGAGCTCCAGGCGCTCAGTGACCTCTGCCAGCTCCTCTAGCTTCGTGTCTCCACCTTTCCCTTATCATCCAGAGGGGTTGTGCAGACAGGTTTACGCTTGGAATGATCATGAGCTGAGTGAAAAACTGCCTGAGTATGATTATTGGCTGCAGCAATATTGTACTTGGCAGCAAGGTGGCCTCTCACAATTACATCTCCAAGGATCCTGCAGACACAGAAATGCCTCCAATTCTCCCACCAGGGAAAGGCTGTGAGCTGATCAGTGCAAGAGCATTTTGACAGTGGAGGTTGGGTTGGGCTTCTCCAAGAAGAAAACCTACTGGTGAGCTTGAGTCCTACTCCCTACCTGGGCAGCAGAGCCCTTCAGGGCCAGGAGAGCACTGACACAAAGGCCTGTGGACGCAGCCTTGATGCCCTCAGCTGCAGCCGTGCCTCCCCTGCCTGCTCACACAGTGATGTGAGCTCAGAGCATCCCTTGCCCTGCCTGTGCTGGGGGATGCAGGGAGGGCTCCCACTGTGCCCTGTGCTGGGGACCCAGAGCTCTCCTGGCAGGAGCTCCTCAGGCTCAGACTGCACCTCCGGTGTGACACGGCTCATTTCACTCACAGAGGTGGTTGGTGATGCTTTGTCACCTTGCTTCTAGCAGATACAGATCAGCTCTTTTATGCCCTAAAGAAAATACAGCCATATTCCAAGGTTGAGTGATGACCCTGCTGAAAATCTGGATGGAAAAATTTGCTGTGTTGCAATATTATTTTATTTCTTTTTATTATTCACAGTGCAACTTTTTATTTCACTTGTGGTTTTGTGTAGAGGTTTCAGAAGGATTTTTTAAAAAAATGTTTCATTTTGAAGTGTCACACAAAAGATTTGAACATTTTAGGAAATTCTAGGACTCAGTTTGAAGTCCAATTCATTTGAAATAACAATGAACAGCAGATTTAGGTTGGAAAACATCACCAAGATTTTACTTCAGTTATGGGATGAGGACAAATGGGAAAAAAAAAACGTAAAAGAGGAAGGATAAATAATTACTTTCCTCACAACATGCAGCAATAAGAAATGAGAAACCTCTTCTGACAAGTATCAGTGTTCTCACACTTTCAGAGGGAATTTTTTCTTCTGGAAAACCACTGTTTTAGGCAAATAAAGCTTACCCAAACACTGTCCTGATTTGCATAGCTGATTAAGAATCATCAGCCCACATGGTAGCAAGGGCTGTGACTGCCAGCCCCTGAACTGCCTACACTGCACTGTGGTTCTGTGGTTCTACTTTTACAGGTTCAGTGCCCAGGTGATCCTTGTGGATCCCTCTGGCCTGGCTGGAAGGGGGGCTGCTCACTCCCTGGTAGTGGTGGCAAACAGGGGCTGGAGAGGGATGGGAGGTGCTTTTGAAGGGACATGTCCCTGCCTGTAGGGCCAGGGGATGGTCCCAGTAACACCTGCCCTCTGTGCTGGCTCCATGTTGAGCCACAGCCTGGGATGTTGCCCGTCCCTGGGGCAGGGAAACACTGGGGACACACAGATAAGGTAATGTGCTTCAGAGGAATTGGTTTCCTGTCCCTGGGTGACAGGGAAGTGTACTCAGCACATGTCACCCATGTCTGGTGAGCGGCCACCCTTGTTTGCTGTACCCTTCCTGTCCCCTTGCCACTCGGTTTTGATAGGAAATCTCTTTGGTGCAGAGATTCTATTGATTTCATTTGTCTTCTCACCACAGTGATCTGGACACCATGGACTCGTGTGAAAATAAAAAGTGAGGTGACTAATTTGCTGAATCCCTAATGCAGGGAGTCAGATGGAAATTGGTTGTTGGCCACTGTACATCACAGAGCAGAGGTGTCACTCACAGTGAAACTCATCCTAATAAGTGAGCTGGCAGGGCTTGTTCCCCCCACAGTTTCTGCATCAAGAGTGAATTGCAGTAATCCCATGTTAAGGTGACACAGGTGTGGATTCATTTCCAAAACTGCTAGTCCCTCTGGACTCCTTGCTTTTAATTATATTTTCCCCACTCATGTCAGTACAGCAGCAGATTTAAATGCTGGTACTGCACTGATTAAAATTGTATTTAAAAATAACTTTGTCCTTTGGTATCGTTCTGTGGGATGCTTTTGTTTGTTTTTGAATTGCTAGGTTTTCAAAGTGAAATCTGAAGCAGAAATTGGATAGGAAAGTTTCCAAATAACTTCACCACAGGTATGCACTGCCTGTCCTTGGACAGTCTATTTTAAATAAAAATAGGTACAACCAGTATTAAGAGAAATTTATTCATAAGGGGATTGCTGAAGGAGCTGGCTGGTGTCTCCTATATCTTTCCTTCTCTTAACACGTAAATCTGTGTATATATTATCTTTTTGTGAACCCTTCTATGCACCAGCTGTGGTAAATTGTGTACAGTGTCATTGGCAGTGATTAGTGACTTTCATTTGCTTTTGGTGAAAATCTTGTGCTGTCCCCATACTACAAAAGACAATTTGTTCATTGGCCTTACCTATAAATTTATTGTACATTCCTTGTGCCCCCCTGGTGTTTGCCTCCTCCTGGAGGTCACCCAGCCTGAGTGACCACCTTGCCTACAGCCTCCTCTTCTCACTCATCTTATACCTCTGGACTCTTTATTTCTAGGGAAGGTTCATACTCCAGGTAGTCCCTAACACTAATTTCCATAATCTCCTCTTTAATAGTCCTAAGGATGCCAGTGGTCCTCTCAAACAGCCATGGAGAAGAAAAAGAGCAGATTCATGTAGGACATCCCAAAATCCTGCCTGCTCAACCCCACTTTTGATCTAGATTTTCTATTTGTTGACTATTTCAGCTAATTCAGCTTTTTTCCTCAGTAGGGAAAGCAAGAAGGTGACACTTGTTACTTGCAGTGGTGGAACTGGATCCTTTACTGAGGGCTCCTTACCACTGAAATGGTACAGTGGCACCTTCATGGCACTAGGTCTAAAGTATGCATGACTGCTAACCAGTGTTTCTCTTAATGACTGATTTTAGACCTGATTTTAGGTCTAAAATAGGTATTTCCCTGGCTCACTGTCCTACCTGCATGTTGCATACCCCTGGAAGCAAAGATTGCTGCATCTTTTGCATCAGAGGACCTCTGTCCATTTTTCACTGTCTTACCATCATGCTTTTATTTGAAATGAGTGAAAGGAGTGGTACCATGCTGTGGATCAACCATAGGTTTGACATGACTTCACAGAGAATTTGGACTCTTTTGACTACAATTTGGGAAATTTGGCAAAGAGCATTAAATAGAGCTGAGTGAACTCTTTGCTCTTTTGGCAACACCTTTCCTCCTTCTGGCATGATCAGGAGCTGCCATCTGTTCTGTCTGATGCTGTTTTCTGCCAGAAACCTTGGATTCTTACCTCTGGCTGGATGTGCTCTTTACATTCAAAGTCCAAAAAACAGGCTGGCCTAGAGGCTTCCAGTTCAACCAAATTTCAGGGAAGGAGCAGAAAAAACCCAAACTTGGATTTTTAAAAAGTCTGTGAGAATTTTTCTCCATAATTCTTTCTCTTCCTTCTTAAAAATTCTATTTCCCTTTTATTTACAATGAAAAAATTTTAAAGAGGGAGGAAAGATCTGGATAACAAAAAGTAATAGTTTTAAACTCCTTTTTTTGAGGAGGGGAAAGAGATACTGGAAAAATCTACATGAAGTTTCTGACAAGGTCTGCTTAAATTTTTGAAAAGTGCAATTTTTCAGTGAGAAATTTGTGCCTCGCCTTATTTTTAACAAGTACAACCAAGAGTTATATGTAGAAAATGTTTCCTGTATTTGCAAGGTAAAACCCCCATATTTGTCAACAATAAATATAGCATGTGAACACATCATGGATGTCTGATAGCTCTTTATAAATTAGATTCCAGTGCTCATCTGTGGCTATGCTGGTCTAACAGCACAAATCCTCCTCTTTCAATCATGAGAGGAGAGTTTATAAGAGACATTACAGAGGACGGGGGCACCTGTGCTTCCCATTTGCACATTGGCGAACATAAAGCTGTAAAATATGGACTAACTTTAGAGGAAAATGCCAAGATTTATCAAAGAGAGACAATAGTTATATATTGGCTCAGGAGATGTTTGTCTTTGCATCTTCTGAGTGAGGGCTGTTTTAAGTAGGGCTAATGGATTTGTCTGAGCAGCAGACTCACTGCTATGAGAAAAAGAGAACCCCTGGCATGGCAGTATGCATGAGAATGGTGATTTCTGGGGGATGGCTTTTCCTAAGAATAGACTTTATATGCAGATGAGCTTTAAAAGAAAGATGGAATTAGTGGGAGTTACCCGAGTGCTCAGTTATTTAAACTCTGACTGGGTTTGTATTCATCTTCATATCCTTCAGCCACTTTGGAAATCTGACCTTGAAACATCCAATGCATCCTTGTGGGCACATTTCAGGAGAAATCCAGAGGAGGATGAGAGGTGGGTAAGGAGAAGTCACAATGGTGTGGGGCTTCTGCTGGTGCAAAGAGACCATGTCAATAATGCTAGAGAGACTTAGTGTGTCTGCATGTGCTCCTTCAAACCTACATCAGAGGAGAAGTGAGATTGATGACTCCTTTTTGTTATAAAGTAGGAAAATACCTACTCTAAGGTTGGTGTTTTGCAACTGATTTCTCAAACCACTAGAATTAATTACTTTTGAGGCCACTCCTGCAGATCCACCAGGCAGATTTCCAGGAAGGTAAATCCCAACACCAGCAAGTAGTTGGAGGGCTACAGACAAAACTATCCTCAGAGGTACTGAAGTTGTGGGGGCACAGAATTTGCTTTTGTGCTGAAGCACACCTGAGACAGCCTTAGTGGGAATGTGGGACCTCAGCATTGCCTTAATTGTGAAAAAGAGCAATAAGTAGTTACCACAGGAGGTTCAAAAAAGGCATTGCCCAGGGCATGCCAGTTCTCTGATCTTCTGGCACTCACTTCACAATGAGGTGAAGCTCCACGTATGGGCATTTATTGCAATTATTATTAACTATTATTACTGTTGCTATTATTATTTATGTACCTGTGCTCTAAAGCGACTGCGTTGTCCTACAGGAGCCTGAGGATGCACAGACAGAATGGATTATCTCCTGACTTAAGTATGCAATGGAAATTTCCAGTTCCTTTTTGTTGTTTTATGTGTTTGGTTTTTTTAATACAGTGAAATTAAATGCAAGAATCTTGTAGCACAGCAATAAGGAAAAAAAAATTAATTGAGCAAAAGTCATCAAATGCAGAATTATGGTTCCCCCAGCAACTGTAATGAAGGCAGAGAAGGAATATATAGGCTGGTGTTGGAGTGAATGCTGCACACTGCCTGGAATACAAATCCTGGCTGTGTTCAAGGGGCTGAGTGATGATTACTGCGAGAACCATAACTCTGCATTTCCTGACTTTTTGCAATTAAAATCTCAACCTGGGTGATGCATTAGCATAGGCTTTGCATTTAATTTGCTATTTTCTTTAGAATGAATGTGTGCGTGGATTGTGTTTGAACATTTCATAGCTTTTAATATCATTTATTCTTTTGTAAGGGAAAAATCAGGGGAATAAAACATTTACCACATTAGCTCCCTTCTTCTCGCTGTCGGGGGGGGCTGGAGGAGAGAAGGAGGGAAGAAAAGAACAAAAGCCTTAGTGCAAGCAGTGCAATTAATTGCATTTTTAGCTCTAAGAGACATTTGCTGACAAATGTAAATGTCCATCACTGCTTTTATGTTAATATTTGTACAGACTGGCCAATCCATACAGGGATGGGTCTCCTCTGGATCTTTAACCCATACACAGTTGAACTAAACACCATTTACCATACCATGACCTTGGAATGCTAGAAGCAAGTCTGACAAGATCTTTGGTGGCCCCAAGCTCACAGTTTCTCTAGGCCATGATGTAAAGTCCAGAACTCATGTCTGCAGTCCTTCTGACTGTATGAAGCCCCAGTGACTTGAAAAGCTCAAACTTCTGAATGTTTGGAAGTGTGTCTGCTCTGCAGGATCTCACCAGACTCTTTCTGTGTCCTTTCTGTATCTCCTCTCTTAGCCACAGGGGAATTTAATGGATTGAAGGAGGCTTCATGTCCTAGCTAGTTGATATGCTGTGGGGTATGGCCAAAATCCCAGTGCTTTCAGTGGGAATGGTATTCCTCTGCACGATGGAAGATCAGACTGAAATCCACCAGTGCTAATTGGATTATAATGTTTTTCTTTCATTTTTATCTGTCTGGAAGGAAAGTTGACTTCTTTCACTCCCTGCCTGAGCCCTGGAAGCACTGGAAACCTTTTATGCTGAGCCCAGGGACCAAACTAGCCAAGTCAGTGCCTGGAGCTTGTCCTGCACACCAGCTCTCTAAAGAAGCTTCTTCTCCTTACCACCACCCTGGCCAGGAGCAGTCACTTGTTCTGGACTGATTTATAGCCTTTGGGCCTAATAAACATCAGCAAAAAAGGAAGAATCAGTGCAGCTGGTTCTGTTTATGATGCAAGTTTTATTTTTTGTTTTATTTGTTCATAATGTGTTGATGCTTACATAATTTTGTTTGACCTTTGCTTTTGTTCTTTTGCACTTTAACCTTTCATAGCAGCTCTTTATTTTTTGCTTTGTGCTCAACCATTTCATGATGGTGACTCAAGTCTATTCCCTTTGTTCTGAGCCTTGTGCTTTTATATCCCACTCCCCATAGAGCCATCAAATTTCTTTTAACCTAAAGGCCTTCTGCTACCAAAGGTAAATCAGCCTTGTCTAAGCTCATTCACTTGAGCCCACCAAAGAGAGCTTCCCCTCCCTTTCTGTCCATCCTCACATGAGCTCATGTCCATGTAAAGATGTCAGGCATCAAAGTTCAAAGAGAAAATAGCTTGGCACACATTTCCCAGATGCTGTCAGACTGTTGCTCAGGCTCTGAAAGAATTAAATTATGTGAGTACTCATGTTGCTGTCAGAGGCCTGATGACTTCCAAGAACAAACACTGTTATCTTTAAACTAGAAACCTAGTATTTCTGAAAATCACAAAGTTCTACTTTATTGTTTAATGTATCAAAAAATCGAGAAAAATGTGAAAGCCTACTACTGTTAATTAATAGTGATGTGTAGGATGGATATATATTAAAACAGGTGGATCGCACATATCTCTATTAGAAATGACTGAATTTTGGAAAAAAGAGATGTGACCTAGAGCAATATGGCTTAAAGCACTAGAATGAATGGCTTCAGTAGCAGTAGTGTTTAGTCTTTCTATAGGTAAATTTTGATCTTTTATTTTGACATAATGGATTTGGAAAAACTTCTCATGACATTCGTGGGACAAATAGGAGACAGACAAAATTAATTTTGTTAAAACGTTTACTATGTCGCATTGGCAAACTGCATTTTTTGTCAAACTCTTTTGTTCCTAACATGCACAAGTGACATTTCATCACATTTTTTGTCAACAGAATGTAATTTTATTCCAATCATTCTGTCAACAAAAAGAAATACCATAAAATCACTTTGCTCACAAACATAAATTATATGTTCATTTTGTTTGTAGAAGAAATGGAAAAATCAAAACTTTTTCTGTGGAGACAATGAAGACTGATAGCATTTGTTCTGTGGACAAAATATTTGTGTTACAGGCAGCAGTGTGTGATTTTAAGGCTGGCTGGTGGGCAGAGCATGCATGAAATTCAAGGTGAAGCAAAGAAGAAGCATTTGAATGTGTTTGTTCCAGCCTTGATCCAGGACACTGAGGAGAAATCAACGGACTTTGAAGGCCCAGATGTGATGCAAGGCACTGCATACACAGAGAGCACACAACCCATGAGAGGAGCTATGCCTTTTTGGAGAGGTGGCTGGCATGTCATGGAGGGTATTGCAGGGCACGCAAAGGGCAGAGGGTAGAGCATTTAGATGGCAGAATGGATTTCCAACTTGCCCTTTCATTTTACTGTCTGATGCCCTGATGTGTTCTTTTATTTCTTTCCTAAATAACTGCTTTCTTGCACAGCATAGGTAATGCATTAGAGTCAAGATACATCCTTTTAAAGTGTATTTTTACAGAGTAGGGCCATTGCTGAAGAGCCCACATACTCCAGCACAATATGAGAAAAGCCTCTGTATATTTTAGTGATTGCCAGCTGCTTTCCATTTCCCCCATTACAGCACATGAACAGCCTCTCCTTTTGTCTTCATCTTTCAGCCCAATAGTCTAAATATGGCAAAATAGACATCACAAATAATTGTTGTATTTTGAGTGTTTAGCTCACAACTATATGTGCTTTCTGATGACTGGTTGAAAGCACTTGTGCAGAATACCAATTTCACCCTGCTGTACTTGGAGAATGAACATTCATTTTAGCTACTAGGTTTTCAAGAAAATTGGTACCCAATCAGGATATCAAGAAAAATAATGCTGTAAAATTGACTTCTCACACCACAAATGATCACTAGTGAATAACCAGCATAAACAAAGGGCAGGAAATACTTCATCAGTTAAAGATGATTTTATAGATGATTTTGGTACAATTACAAGCAACTTGCACAGTTGGTTTTTTTTTCATTTTGTTAGACTAGATGCAAATGGAGAATAAGGTTAAAAATCTGTACTGGACAGGGATTTGTGATCCTTGAGTTCATTCATTGCCTCTGGCACTGAGCTGCTGGTTAACTCTAGGGAAATTGTTCCATCTTCCTGTGTGCAAAGGTCCCACCTATAAAAAAGAGGTAATGGTTTCTATTTCTCTAGTTGTGTGAGGAATGCTGCAGAAAAAAAGAAAGTTTGAAATGGAATAAATCTCCTTTTCAGTTTTTCATACTCCAACACCTTCTCTTCCTTCCCTGTACACTTGGGCAACTACTTAAAGCTGGTGGGGCTTTCACCAGCTGGTCTCAGAGAGTTGTTCCTTTTCTCTTTCTTGCGAACAAGATACAGCTGCTCTGCTCCAAGATCTGCTTCTACTTGACTGCAGACTATTTTTTATTGGCCTTCCTAATTTCTCACTATTTTTCCTTGAAGTGATCCAAAAGGCTGCTGCCAAACCCTTACCTATGTTCACCCTGTGACACAGCTGACAGGTTTGTATCTGAATATCACCTCCAAGTCTCCTGGAGTTTTCTGATCTCCATCTCTCCTTGTCTCGACTGATCAGCAATGCCAAATCTGCTGCCAGCATGGCTTAGTGGTTGGCCTGTGTCCAGCACTTGCCTTTCCCTCTGACTTCTCCTGTCCTGGGCCTGCACCTCCCTTCTTGGCCACCTGCAAGCTCCATGACTGGTACCCTGGAACGTCTTTGTGCTTAGCTGCTTCCTCAGGTATCCCTTTGGCCTTTGACCCTACTCATGGTTCAACATTGAAAATATTGCATATTCCAGTAATTTTCTAGTAATCCTGCTTCTGGGGTCACACTGATTTCCAGGGAACCTCTGTACCCCTGTTGTTTTTGTGTTTGGCATCGGGTGATATGTTACAAAGGGGAAGAAAACTGTTCTTCACTTCTAGCTCTGTGTGGAGCTTTCTGTGCTAGAACACTTCATTGTAGCACTCAGTGACCTGTGTAACTCTGAATGCATGAGCACAAATGTGCACAGGAGTTTAATACTTAAGGATTTTTAAAAGTATGGGAGGAAGAGATGAACAACTAATTTTTGAATACTCAACAGTGCTGTAAAAAGCAACTTGTTGAGACAGAGTTTTGCAAATTTTCAGGGTCCTAGAAACAGCTGTTGCAGACTATTTGAATCTTGTTTGCAAAACAAAATTTTTAAAAGATTGAACAATGGTACAGTAACTAGATTCAAGCATGCAGACTCACAGTTCATTTTTATGTGTCCAATAAGATTATTTTCATGCTGCTTCTTAAACTGTCCCAGAAGAGTATGGTATGTCAGTTCATGGGCTTTTATCACTGAGAATGGTGTTTTAAAGTACAAATATACACTCAGTCTTCAGCTATGAAATATTATCTCCCTTCAGAAGTCAACTGGAAGTCAGAGAAGAGATAAATTAATAATTACAAATGCTTCATAACTGCACATCAAGTCCAGTAGTCTTGCATTAATTGAAAATCCCAGCCCCTCATGAGATCAATGGGAATTTTCTGTTGACCTTAGCAGGGAGATAAGCTCGTACACTCTTTGAAGGTAAGCTCCCTTGCCCAGATTGGTGTTGGTTGCAGTTCTCTACCTGGCAACATTAATGTCCTTGAAGCAGAAGAGGGATCATATTTTACAGCCCCTCAGTCCTCTGGGTCTGTGCTTTTCACCCTTTCTGTTTCCCTCTGCAGTAAAGCTGTGCACTGTTCAGCCTTTAACCCTTCTTTCCACATGATCTCTCTCATTTTTGCAGTAATTGGTTCGCCTCAGGCTCAACTCACTCAATCAGGGTGCTGTGAGCTGGCCAGAGGGTCTCACAAAGGTGCTGATTAACCACCTCCAGGACTATGACCCTCTGCCCATCTTCTGGCATCCTGCAGAGTCAGAGAAGGTGGGGACTGCGTGATCAGCATGAGAAGTTCATTTAAAAGTTAGCAAACGGCTTCTAAACAACAAAGAATGGAAAATGGCAGCTCTGGCAACTCCTTGAAGCTCTATCAAAGCAATGGGAGAGCTTGATGGATGCTCTCAGCTGCAGCAGTGGCAGCATCCCCAAGGTGAATGTCAGGCGAGGGCACACTGACTCCGAGGCTGAGGATGGTGGCAGAAGAGATCCCTGGGGGTGGTGCTGTGAGCAAGGGCACTGAAACCTCTCTGCATTGAGTCTCACATCTGCATCACCCATTTTGGGGCCAGAACTCAGATTTGTTTGCATCTGGAGGAAAGGTGACAGCAGGTGACACAGCAGCTCTAGAGAAGAATGGCAGCAGCAGCCCAAATTTGGGAAATATATCTGCACTTTTGATGTCCTTCTTGAGGAAGTTACAGGAGGGATTTTGTTGTTAAGACCAAGAAAATGGAGGCTACTCTGTATGACAAACTATCCTTTAATGTCATCTGTGGAGGAAGCCATGAGTCTCCCTCAGCCCATTCTCTTCAGTCTCTGATCAAAGATGGAAGTCAAGCAGAAGACAAAATTAGGCATGCAATTTCCGATTCATTCTCACTAGGTTTGTGCTGATGGCTTAAACAAAAAAAAATATCAAAGCTGGGATTACAGGCTTAGCAAGAGGAGTGCATATTTCAGCACATACTGGGCTCTTTGTTGTTCTGTCACACTGGTAGAATGAGACTATTAATGCATTGTCCCAGGCAGGCTGCATTATAAAGCCCAGTGGCTAAGTTAAATGAAAAAGACCACTAAGAAAAGCAGTGTGCAGCTTCCCACTGCTCCCTTTTCCTTGCAGAAATGTCTAGATGAGGCAGGGAAGAGGCAGTGAATGAAGTTGTAAGAACATTTCATAGAGGAAAACTCATGTTAGTCAATAGGGCTCCTCAGCAAAGATTTCTAGCATCTACTCACTGCCCTACAAATTTTCCTGACTTTCTGAAGTGCTATTTGTCAGAAGGCCACAAATATTCCCTCTTTGTGCACAGGGATGGAATTACATGGTGGGCTGTAAGTGCTTCCTCCAGTTACCTGTTCAGCATTTCCCAAGTGACTGTGGCACAGGCATCCCGTTTTTAACCATAATATTAGCATGAAAACAAATTCCCTGCTTCTGAAAAGAGAAAAAAAATAAAGATTGTTCAACATTTTGCATCAATGTGAGTTATCTAAAGAGGGCTTGCCTAATACTAACTTGGTATGCCAGTAACAACAGGTTTTAGCATTCCTTACAGAAGACCAGCAGTGGCCCCAGTGCAATTTAGGAAATCTTGTCTCTTAATATCTGTTATTCATTAATGTCTGCTAGTTAAACTTCCTGGCAGTAGTGAAATCCACACTTTTTCTTGCCTCCTGGATGCAGAATTCACGAGTGTCTGGTGCTGAGCCAGCCAGCCAAAAACTCGCTATTCTTTGCCCAGATTAGTTGCTAAATAACAGTAACAACCTGCTCTGAAATATAATATTATGACCTTTAAATTTTGGCCACCCCTAGTCAGGATGATCCCTAAGGAAGTTGTTGGGTTGAGACCCAAAGCCACCACCCATTCCCTTAGCGCTGCAAAGCAGGTTCCCTTTCAGCTCTGGCTGTCTGCTAGGCTGCTCAGCTGAGACTGACAGCTAGCTTTGGGGAACTACTGCTCATTGCAGCTCATAACAACTGCATCACTCCACTGCAGGAGGATTCCAGTCTCCTGTGAGACCTGCCATTGCTTTCTGGGAATCATAAATGAGCCCTGAAGTGTCTCCAGTGCCCCTCCAGCACAGGTACTGCAGGGCACGGGCAGCCAGTCTTGGCAGGCTGGGGGATCATGGTGCAGGGCCAGGCACTGCTGGGGTGAGCTGGCAGGCTCACATGGGGGTACGGAGTCCATGTCTGCTCTGGGTGGGCATCCTATTGCAAAGCCCCCAGACCTTCTCAGTGGTTTCTCGTGGTCACCACCTCACAGCACTGACTCCTTCTCAACACAGCCAGCAAACTCCACCTCCCTTCACAGCACAGCCAACCCACTCTTTTGTAGCGCTCATGCTCACTGGACGCAGCTGTGGCCTGTTAAGGGCAGGCCTGTTCCTAATCTTTGGTGATTAGCACAGCTGCAACTCGTCAGGGGTGAGATTACCTTCTGCACTATCTTTATTTCCTTACATTCTATCCCTCCACAGCTCTGGGGTGGGTCAGAAGAGCCACTGTTCTCCTTTTGTGCTCAGATTTTCTCTCCCTGCCTCTGAAAGCCACTCCCTGTGTCACCCCAAGCAAACCCATTCACCTGCCCATGTCTCAATTCCAGGCACTATCAACTGTGTCTGTGTAAATGGCTAAAGTACAAACAGTGGGTGAGCACCATCTATTCCAGGCATTTCATAGAGAAGAAACAGAGGATAGGTTATGTCAGGTACAACTACTCTTTTAATGTACAACTTAATGAACGTTTACAGAGGGCTCTGGGTACCAGGGTTTGTAAAGGTACAAATATAGCAATAAAGGCAGAAAATACTGTCTTGTCACAATGCTTCTCAGCTGTTTTTTCTCTCTTCAACACTGAATGAGCTAGGAATGCCTCATTTTTTTCTTTCCCCAATGCTTAAAATGTTTTGTTCCCTTTTTTGTATTTTTCAAAGGTATGTTGCCAGTGGGAAGAATAGCTGATACGAAGGAGAACGTTTCTAGGAGTCACTTTTCCCTAGGTTTGACATCCAGATCCTGCTGGTTCACAAACAGGCCACAGAGAGCTCTTGATGGACCAGCAGGTAAATCCTCGTGGCTCTCCAATGCCATCTGGCTGCTGGTGTTGCTGGGGCAGTTTTGGAGAGCCCATCCAGCCCCAGCCATGCAGCCACTGCAGGCAGTCCAGCAGCACTCTGCTAATCCATCTGCAGTAGGATGGTGACTGGTGGGAACATCCTTCCCCATTTCCCCAGCCTGGGAAAAACTGAGTTGCTTTTTGGGCTGCTTTTATGGCAGAGATGGTGTTAAATAACAGTTAATCTGGCAACCTGTCTTCCTGCTGCTTAATTCTGAAGGAAAACAAGACTAAAATGAAAAGGCCTTTTCCTCTTTTATTTGTTGTTTTACTAATTACAGTATTACAGCATTTTCCAAGGCAAATTATGTAGTGTTTGGGGGGATTAGCAGAGTGCAAAACTTACTATGGCATATTATACAGTGGTGGCTCATGGAAGAAAAGTAGTTAAATTCAAACCCTTATAATTTAATGTGTTTATCCTAATGCAGATTCCATATATACATGTATATAATAGCATCTGCACAACATTCAGCAATGCTTAAAACAGAATTTCTTCCCCATGAGAGAATGAATAAGTCATTTGTCATATGTTTCCTTTAATTCATGGCTACAGAGCATGTTAGAATTGCTTGATGTAAATCTGTCTCATCTATTTGACAACTCTGATATTGAGTCATTCATTTTTATTCTATGACTTAAAAATTTCTGTATTGCAGCTAGAGATGGGTGGCTAAAGTGCTAGTTTTGGACTATGGCTTGAATGTAACAATAGCTTTTGACCCTAGCTCCAGTCCCAAGGAAAGTGAATTTGGCAATCTCATTTCAATTCATAGTGAATAGCTGTTCACATAAAAAAATCAGCACCTACCATTTGTCATACTTGGCAGCTTCTGTTTAAGAATGGTCCAGAACTGCATTACCATGGAAACTAAATTACCTTCTCCTACTCCAGGCTCAGAAGGTGATTTCAGCCAGTGGTGGAGGTTTCATATCGCTGACAGAAAGGGGTGGGAGTGACTGGGGGAGCTGCCACGTGTGTGACCCACAGGGATGCTCGCCTCAGCCCTCCCTCCTGAACATTGCCATCTTCTGGTCACTGCCATTGGGCTCACACCACATGGGCTTCTCTCACATCATGATTTATTTACTGATATTTCCTATGGTAACAGCTACCAGCTCCAATTGGGAGCAGGACTGTGTTTTGTTTAGCGCCGTACATGTGTTTAAAGACAATTTCTAGTCTGGAGACCAGGCAAGCGTGAGAAGATCCATATATTCCTTTTAAACTTGAAAATTAAAACAAGTTAAGTGATTTGCTTGAGATTACACAGAAAAGTGGAGGCAGACCTAGCAAATGAATTACCATTTCTTTATTCTCAGCACCCATCCAGGGTGTTACTTATCCAAACCACTTAATTCCTCCTCAGAATTACTACTAATTTGTGCCAGGTGAGTTGGAAATACCACATGGTTGGATAATTTTTGTTCCTGTCATCTACAAAAAGGCTGCTGATTCATAGGACAGTACTTTATTTCAAGTGAGCAAACTTAATGGATTAGAGATCAATGTTTACTGGACACTGAAAGTTTTTAATGTTATTTAGATACTGTACGTTGATTTTGTAATAATAAGCAAAAACTGCACTATAACCACTCCATCCTTCAACAATGACCAAAACAAAAGATGATTTCAATCTGCTGAGCTGCATACACCACTCCCTTTCCTCACAGATATTGCTTCTTGTGAGATATAGAAAGGCTAGAAAATAAATAAACATGAAAAACCAACAATAATATGGAACGCTCTTATGCTCAGAGAGCTAGAAACTGAGCAGAAAGAAACAAAAGTTTTGCCATTCCTAGTGTGGTGGCTTAGGTGCAAGGACAAAAGATCCATCAAGGCCAGGCTGGATGAGGCTCTGAACAACATGATCTAGTGGAAGGTGTCCCTGCCCATGACTTTTTAAGGTCTCCTCCAACCCAAAACCATTCTGTGAGACTCCTCTGAAGATTCAGCTCTTAGTGCATCAGATTAGCGCCGTGGAGCAGGAGTCCTTCCCTTCCCAGCTGGAGGTGGATGCAGCTGGGAGGAACCAGGCCATGAGCACCCACCCCTGCAGGACACCCAAACTGGTGGCAATCTGTGGCCTTCCTCCCAGAGACTCCTGCCCCATCCTCCTTCACCCCTGGGCATGGGCTGCTCCCATTTCCTAGGGCACAGCAACAGCAGGGGCTGCTGAGCATGGACGCCGTTCTTGCTTTGCCCTTGCCATGGCCCTGGCAGAGCATTTGGGTCTCTTCTGCTCTGCATTTGCTTTTTATATGCATCTTTCCTATTTAAGTGTCACAGATCACTGCACCAGCTGATTAGCCTATACATGAATGGAATATAAAAGAGCAAGTCCCCAAGTTGTAGGTAAGACCTTTTGTGAGATTGACTGGCTAAAAATAAAATGGAAATTGGCTCTGAGCTTTTGAGAATCTGTGTCTTCCTCAGGCCACAGGAAAGAAGAGCAAGGGGTAGCACTTCATAATTAATTATGAATTTATAATTGATTTGAAGCCCACAATCAACAACCTAATAGAGGAACTGCTATTACTTCTGGATTTCCAGAGTCTATGTAAGAGTTTGATCCTCACAAGCAGTTTTCACAATTTCAGGGCCTTTTTCTATTAAGTTTGATTTTTTTTTTTTTCCCCAGCATCTTAGTCTTGTGTACAGTTTTTTTTTCTGTTTAAGGGACCAGATCAATAGCTGTACTGGGTCTCTAGGCTCACTACAAGTGAGTGCAAATGGTTACCCTCCCTGGGTAGGAATGATTTGCTTATTCATGTAGGTTTATGTATTGTTTTGAAGGTTGGTGCTTTTGGCAGATAAACAATGCAAAAATATTCTGTGCTTCTGGAGCACATAATCTGATGTTCATGGTATACAAAGACTCCTTACTCTGTGCTATAAATACAGCATAACTTCTCTCCCCTCAGAGTTGCATGGGCCTTAAGCAGACTGGTGGGGTGGGAGTTTGAAAAGCAGTCAAGGCTGACCTTTTCCTGCCTCCCCCCTAACACCAATGGTAAAAATTCCTGCTGACTTCAAGGAGAGTGGAGCTGGATCAGTGTTGAACACTTCTGAAAATCCCACCTGTAAAGCTTGCAGAGTTCATTATAGGGGCAAAATTTTGTATAAAGCCCAGCAGGGACATACAGAAATTGTTAGCAGCTTATTAATGGCCTTCACAGTGGATGTGTGTATTGAATTTAATTGGGCTGCATCCCAGTAAGGCCCTGATATGCTTATGATTAATTTTCTTTACAGTCTGCCTTTAACTTTTCTTTGAAACTGGATGGACACTCCATATTTGCACTTTTATAAAAGACTGGCAGTGAAATAAAGCATGCAGGTAATTATGCCCCAAGGAAGAGCTGTGACTGAGGTAGACCCTCAGTTAATGTATGGTAGCAGTTTGGTGTCAATACCTCTTGATGTCCTGCTGAAATAAAGCAGCATTCAATGTGATACTATTTAATTTTTGTGGGTAAAACCATGGTTAAGTTTCTTTGTATAAGGTCTGGTTAGTAGCGTGAAGACATAAAATAAGTGTTGAGCACAGTGACACACTTGAAAGGGCAGGTTATATTTATTCTGTGCTGTGAAGGGCATGCTGCTTGCTAACTGTAATTAGACAGTGTATCTGGAAGTCTGTGGCCAAATAGCAAAGATGTCTTTGCAGAGTATAAAAGGACTATTGTGTTAGTCCCTGGTCTCAGAGGGTATGAAGATGTTTCCCACTCCTGTCTGTTATTACTCATACTTGGTTACTTTTATGTAAATTCAGCCATGAGGAGAGCTGACAAGGCTGTGACATGAAGAAATTTCACCTTTTTCACTGAAACAGGGCTTTTATTGTCTAGTAATACTGTCTTAGTTCCCTGCAAAGGAAAGAAAGAGATGTTATTGAAAATCCCATAATTAGCAGCTTAAGGTATAAACCATATAGAACCCTGTGTTCTATGATAAACCCCCTAATTAGCTTTGTAGAAACTGTTTAAAAGCAAGCATACATGCATTCTTATCACTAAATAATTATTTGCAAATAAACTCTTTTTCAACATATCTTAGGAAAACACAAGATTATTAGTTGGCAGAGTTAAGCCAGCTGAGTAGCTGAAAAAGCATGAAAAGAGCTACAGAAGTTCTTTTGAGAATCCTGCTCTCTTTGACATTATTTCTCTAAAGCTTGATTTATCAAGAGGAGAATACAGTATTCGGTTTCCCCATAAGTAAGTTCTTTTCATGTTTTGTCTTTGAAATGAAAATCGTCTTTTGGAACAAATATCTGGTCTATCAGATAACTGCATGCTTGTCATCCCTAGCAGTATGCTGGCAGGAAGACTGGGCGAGGATTTTTCTGCAGTACATTGAGTACACAGTGCTGGCACTAAATCAAGAATCAATTCCTCTGATATCGAAATATTGACTTGGCATGGGCAGTCTGATTTAAATGTTTATCATTCCCGACTTTGTAGGCTACATACATACTGCAAACATTTTTCATTGTGGGTATGAGAATAAACATCTTTACAGCTGCCCGGCCATTTCTAGCAGAATAACAAAGGGGCTGTGTGCATGTATGGGAGCCTGTGTGTGTGAGCAAAATTGCCAGCAGATTAATGCAGCATCACTTCTGTGCAGGGCCATTTAGAAGGAGTTGAGAAGGGTATTTTCAATATTTGGAATTACACAGCGTTGTTTCTCTGAGTGCAAACACAGGTTTCACTGCTCAGTCTGGATAGGTGCTGGCCACCGAGCCAATGGAAGGGAGAACACAAACAAACCCCAACGCAATTATGAAAATATTTAAAAATCTTTGCAATGTGAAATAATACTACTACTAATACCACTAATAAGAAAGTAAAGATAATTTCCCCTAGGCAATCAGAACACCTATTAAGTTAGCAACGGCGTTTAATTGACATTATGGCATGCTTCAGTGAGGAAGACAATGGATCTTGCGGGTGTGCAAGCGGAACACATTTGCATTTCATAGATGATTAAAATAGATTTGATTGCATTTGTCTGAAGCCTGGCAAGGGAGGGCACATCTGCTGCATTTGATGTGCCCTGCGTTTCCCAGGACTAATGGAGTGCACTGAGTCACCACAAGACGGGCTTTTACCTCTGGAAGTCCCACGGCACCTTCTGCTGCATGGCCAGCTCCTTTGTTAGCCCTGGAGACCTCTTCTTATAAAGAATTGATGTAAAGTAGAGCAAGAAGGGAAGGATTTGAGGCAGTGAACTTGTCTTCATCTGGTTATGCAAGAGCCCTTGGGCTTTCTGCTGCTTCAAGGTAGAATTTATAAGGTGAGATGAAAGGTAATTCAAGTCATTAATTTGCGTTAAGGGCTGGCAGAACAACAACAGCGCATTTAATCTTGCTGTGGAAAAAATTGGCGATTTGAAGACTAGGGGTCAGAATTAGGGGTCTGACTTGCTCTTCCATTCAATTTAAAAGGGGCTACTTCAAAATGGAGAGTTTTATTTACTAGAAATATAAAGCTGAGTTAATTGTCTTCAAAAAAAAACACCCAAGGACTTTAAATATAATATAGAAACCAATTAATTAATGGTACTAAAATGTTTTCCTCCTGCTTTTCATTACTTTTCCATCTAAATTCAACATTAAACCACCCCAGCCCTGTGAAGGACAAGGGCTGCCCTGTTCTTTGCAGGGGTCAATGCGCTTTCCTGTGAGCCCACCTTTCCTCCCCAGCCCAATGACCACTCAGCAGCTTTCTTTTTGGCACTGCTGTGCTTGTTTGCCAGCCAGTGAAACCACCATATGGCTGATGCTCTTGTCCTTTATTACTTCCTCCACTGCCCTGTGTCTCCTGGACCCTTACTGGCTTCCTTGTCCATGGATTCTGCTGTTTATTGTTTCTCTACTCCAAGCTGCCTTCTATTTTTGCTGCCTTAGTGTTCCTTCTGGTCTTGCTACATGTTGTGCTCTGCTGTCCCTTATTCTCTCAGCATCGCTCTCTTTCATGGGCCAAATGATTGCTCTTCCCTTTGAGAAACATCTCCTAAAAACACATTGCCCTTTCATCAAAGAGTGAAATTAAGAGGAGCTGGTTTGACTGGGAGAACATGGAAAATACAGCTCCTCAGCCGATGAAAGCAGTTTGCTCAGGACACCAATGTCTCAGAGTAGCTGGACATATTCAACAGCAATTATGATGGGTGACTAAAGGAGCAGGTTTCTGTTGTCATTACATTGCAAAGGTTCCACGTTGCTAGAGTTTCATACCTCCTTGATGTTTCTCACAGACAGCTCCTCTAAGCACTGACTCCAGTTCCCCTCAGCCAACCAACCCACTCTTTTATAACACTCTGCTTATTGGCTACAGCTGTGGCCTGTTAAAATCCAGCCTGCTCCTAATCTTCAGTAATTGGCTCAGCTGCAGCTCTTTAGGGGGTAAGATTACATTCTATACCACCTTCATTTACCCATACTGTATCCCCCTATAGGTGCTGCCCTGCCCCGTGGTCTCTGCATGGCTGTGATTGTGGCCACAATTCTGCCCTGCACCCTCAGCACTGTGGGCTATTGGTGTTCCTGTCTTTCAGT
Organism: Ammospiza nelsoni; assembly: GCF_027579445.1. Lineage (NCBI taxonomy): Eukaryota > Metazoa > Chordata > Aves > Passeriformes > Passerellidae > Ammospiza > Ammospiza nelsoni. The sequence goes on from NC_080636.1 coordinate 15,030,458, forward strand.
CCCAGTCCTGGCTCATAGCATCCCTGACATCTCTGTGATCTCTACAATTCTGGAATTGCTCATTTTCTGCCTCTCGCTTCTTCCATGGCTCAGTTCCCTCAGGAACAGCCCTGGCACTGCCCATCTTGGGGGTAGTAGAGCAAATAATCCTTCTGCCTCTAGGAGAGCTCAGATACCACCCATGCCTTGTGTTTTTCACTGGGACACTCCTGCATCCCTTGCTCCCTGAACTCCTTTTCTCCTGGCCATGGCCATGCCTTGTTGGTCTGGACAAGTTCCATGGGCTGGGTGATAGCCACAGGCAGAACAAACTCATAAGTGCTGGATTTTTTTTTTTTTTAAACTATGTTACTTGTAGGAAAAAAATTACTGGGGATGTATGTCACATTGTTAAAACAACAATTACAGTTTGCCTGTTGTGAGTCTTATTTTAATCATGTACATGTTGCAATTTTCCCCCCTTTTACTTAAATAAAGTATTCCCATAGAGAAAGAGTGCTTATAAAAAAAATTCTCACCGTTTATTGGCAATGCTTTCCCCTTCAGCTTTGTTGCTATTTAATCTTAGCCCCTTGAGACAAGTTGCACATATTAACCTGTCAGAGAAATGTTAAAATTGCTTGACACTTAGAAATATATTCAGAAAGTCCATAAAACCATCACAATGGTTCTGTTTTTTCTCCTCATCTGGTCATGTACTTTAACAACATTTCTCCATGTACTGGATCTCTCACCCTATTGTTTTTTAATGTGGTCTCCCAGTTGGAAATGGCTTTTTGGAGGGTTTTGGATCACCAGCCAGAGAAATGTGGGCCCTTGCTTGTGGCTATCACCTGGTCTGGGGTCCCTAAGACATCAAGACAGACAGAAGCCAAAATCCTCATTTGAGTACTTGTGCTAGGTTGTAGGTAAAGCATCAGGGCAAAAACTAGAGCTGAGCCCTTCTGAATGCTAACTGATGGAGTAGTGTGGGCTATTATCTCCATAAAAATATTGACAGGCTGACTGGCCTATGGCTGCTTATGCATAGCTCCTTTTATAAATTACTGGTGATATTTGTTTGCTGTGAATCCCCTAATAGACCAAGACATCTCATTAAGCTCTGGGGAAGGTCTATTTCATTGGGTGCAGCTGGCCCTCATTTCTGAGGATGGAGTGGAAGCTAAGGAAAGGCCAAGGGAAAAAGAGCTTGGATAGTGAAGAATGATGATCAGTGGTGTCTGCTTTTCAATTATGTTTTCACTCACAGGTTTCAGAATGTAAATTACAAATTTGGGAATCCAGCTTTAGACACACAGTCTGGGAAACAAACATTTCATAGGGGCACTCTGGATCCTTCAGTCAAGAGAAGTCCCCACATAACAAAAATTTCTGTTTCCACATGACAACACAGACACCAAACTCAAGGGGAAATATGGCTTTTAGCTTCAACAGTGTTTATCTGTAGTAAATGCCTGGGATATTCTTAATCAAGGCATATAAATAAATATTAGTGCTTAGGCCTGCCCTTGAAGCAATGTAGTATGGAATATAAAAATCATAATTAACAAACAGGTCATGAGTTTGCAGGTCATTTCATTTTTATTCAAATAAGGAAAAATGATTTTTTATGTAAGCATGTTCATGCTAAAAAATTGTTTACCATGTTTCAGAAACACAAACATAAGGCTAAATTAAGCTTGATCAGTCAAGTCTGACTGTATCCTCTTTAATATAACACGGCTGACAATTCTAATTGTGAAGCTTGCAAGCTGTAGAAAAAGCATAATTTTTATACACCTTTGGGAGAGAGCTGGTAGCTAAGAAGTTTCTCTCCCTATTTCAGAAAGAAAAATGTTCATATGCAACAGAAAGATCTTTATTTGAAGGCAAAAATAGCACCTCTCTGTCATGTGCTCTAATTAACTTGCTGTGATGTCGCTCTGGTGATGGACACAGAAATAGACATTTGCTTTCCTAAATCCTGAAGTAGAAAATGAGGCATGAGTCAGGAGGATACAAGAGGGCAGAACTCATTTTCTTTTAATTACTTTTATTCAGGTTATATCATCCAGCAGCTGTTCAAGTCTCATTTTGAGATGTTGGATCTTCCTGAAATCCTAGCATGTAATTTTTGACGGGACTTTCTCTCTTCTCCTTTATACATCTATAAGATTTTATATCTAAGTGCTGATAGGGAACATAGACACGTGAACAGTGTTCCTATTCACTGCTGAAGGATACAATTGGCCATCGAGTTTCTGAGACTAAAATTCTGGTTTTCAGTTCCTCTTATGTTGTGGCAGGCTTCTTCCAGTCATGGACAAAGGATTGAACCTTCTATACGTGTCAGTGGACTTGTTTTTCTCTGCAAGGTCTGTAAGCACAGTCTCTTGCAAGAGAGCACTTACGTGGTTTTTTTTGTGCGTAGTTCTTTTCCATACCCTCTTGGGATATTGGGTGACAAGTAACTGCCTGGTCTTCTAATTTTGGATGTGACCCTGAAGGAGTATAGGATGCCTGAGACAGCGTGAAAAAGGCTATATAGAAAATTGTAGTACAGATTTAAAAAAAAGAAAGGAAAAAAAATCTATGTAGAAAATCTTAGTATGAATAAAAAAAAAAGAAAAAAGCTGAAAATAAGAATGTCTATATAGAAACCACATTATCTATCCTATTTGAGGGTATTTGAAAGTCTGTAAGGTCTCTGAAGCCTACTTTCTATGTACATTTAGGATGCCTTGACAATATAAATCAATATTTCAGTATTTAAAATCTAGGAAATGAAATCTGTATAAAATGGAACTGCCCGAATGAATTTTGACAGCCTCTCCTAAATGCATTATTTATTTTTTATTGTTTTATTTTTTACAGATGTGGATGGTGACTGAGCTACTTGTAAACTTGTACCCAGGTAGCTTTAAAACACATAATTTTGGCTGAGTTCATAGTAATGATGTAGTTTAGTTATAAAACAATTTTTGTTACAAACAACTTTACAAGCTTTAAATATATATCAAACTACTGAATATATGAGAATGATTTTCATCTATACCTGAAATGCTCTTTATGGAATGGGTGATTCATAGCAGATCCAGAACACATATAAAACTTCTGAAAATATATTTAGCAAAGGAAGTGAAGGATATTTAAATTTATGTTGAGCTGGAATTAGAAAGTGCCTACAACAGTGCCTTAACAGACAAACTGCACTGAAGAGAGAGTGCTGTATCCTTAGGATTTGCAGGCTGACCAGGGATTTGGTTTAATTCTCTACTTCCAGAGGGCCACCTCAGCCCAGCATCACAAGCAGCATGTTGTGCCTCTGGTTTCCCAGCCCAACAATGGCACCACTGTAAATGAGCAGCTCCAGGTTTTACAGCACGGCCCTGTGTCCTGAAGGTGCCACCTGACCTTGGGCTCATCCTTGTTCAGCTTCACTGTTGCTGGCATCAGCCCCTCTGAGTCAAACATGGGGGCTCAGTACTACATTTAAACCCTGAAGCCCACTCTGTTTTAGCGTCTTCTTCCTATTTTTAATCATTACTCTCTGTTTAAGCTTTTTTCCTCCCCCCTGCAAGCTCCATACATTCAGGATTCTTCTAAATGGATGCAAATGGCTCTTATTAGAAAAACAGAAACCAGAAAATCACTCCAGGACAAAAGCTATCCCCAGCATGTTTTAATGTTCAAATTAGAATACCCTCCCCAGTGCTAAAATGGGGTTTATAATGGAAATGCTGACATCCTTACCAGACCCTACTGGCCTGTTGCTCTTTTGTCCTGCAAGTTATTAAAATCCAGCCTGGTTGCCTAAGAGACAGGGTAGCTACTTAGAAGATATTTAGCCATCAGTAAAAATTAATGTCCAATGTATTTATTGGAAAAATACACTTAATTAAGCACTCAAGTTATACAAGCCACCCACCAACTATAAGTATGTTCTGGCAACAGAAGTGTTGTTATTACCCTGGGTCTGCTTCATGATGTTATTTTCTTAAGTAAATGCATTTTTTCAGCCTAACAGTTCTGGCTACAGCATAGTGATAAGTCTGCACTAAAAGGGGGACATAGTATTTTTAGTCTCCTTTTCCAGTTACCAGTAGTTCATTAGTGACACTGTTGTGAGAGTGTTGATTCATTAAGAGTCTTTTCATTAACAGTCTGACATTCATATGTTGAAGAAAAAGCTAGGAAAAGTAACAAGACACTCAGCATTTTCTTCTGCTTCTTTGGTACTTGTATCTTTTGTAGTTTCAACAGATGAGTTGTGAGCTTTCAAGACTGTAGGTTTTAAGCCAAATTTCAGTGGGTGCAGTCTATTTTTTCTTAATTTGCACACTTAATGTGATTTCAGAGGCAAATTTTTATTTTTCTAGTGTAAGAGGTAGATGGCAATACCATGTGAAAATCAGATGTAAAAGTTCTGTTGCTTTTAATTGGAGCCTTAAAGGCTAACATGGAAACACTGGGGAAAATATGACTTTTGCTATGTTACTTAAATAGGCTGTTAGCCACATCCCTAAACTTTATATGGCTTTGGATAGATTAGAAGCTCTCTGCTAAGCTGTCAAATATATCATATTCATGTAAATTCCTAGCAAATATATAAATATGTATTTTTTGTTGTTCATAATTGCCATTTAATTGTAGGACCAAATCCATAGCTTAACATTCATACAACGCCTGATACTTTAAGCATTGCACAAATATTAACTAATTAATAAAAACATCTGAGCAGCTCTTCTGAGACTGTCAGATTCCAGAGAAGTAAATTCCTCTCCCTGAAAAATGGGACTGTTCAAGCAAACACACTGTAAGCTTTTAAATGGCAAGTCCAAAATGACACAGTGGGACACCATTTCATGCCTGAAATCTGAGCACAAAGCCTTTATTTTTCCAAGTTATTTTTTTTTCTCCAGTCTTGTAAATAAATACTAGGTAATGACTTAGGAAGCAGAGGGGAGGCAGGCTAGAGATGAACTTGACATTGGCACTTACTTTGTTTTCATCTCCATATAGTATTTCATTGGAATATAATATTACATTGACTTATGTATTCACTCAATCATTAAATTCAACAGGACTCTTCAGTTCTGTCATCAAAAAAGCAAAAAAATCCAGCAAAACAAACTGTATGGATTTAACCTTTGTTCTCCTTCAAGAGAATTCATCAAACAAATGTGTGGCCTTTAAGTACTTTACGAGTTATTTTGGCTTTGAAAGGTCTGATTTAGTGATGCAAAACTATGTGGTTATCTCTGGCTTGCAAACAAGTCTGAAAAGCTCAAACCCAACCCACAGCATATTGTTTGATAACTTTAAGTTATACTGGCCCTTCTGTTTTCCTACTCAGAGCTTTTCTTTCCATGATAATCTTACAATTCTGGTCCCTCTATCTCAGTCCAAGAGATGGCATTTCAAACACATGTGACCAGCAAGTTGTTGTTGCTGTGTATTTTTATATTCAGCATTGTGTCTATAGAACAGTCAGGACAAAGTGAATCTCCACTTGGCAGGTTGTGATTTGAGGTGGACAGAACAATAAAAGATGAAAGTCTCCAAGGAGAAAAACTGGCTTGAAGAGAACAGGGTATGACTGGATTTGTGTTTTGAAGTTTTTTCCTTGGAAGTTATATTTTTGAGAAATATTTCTTAGAATACTTTCTTGTTTAAAATAGAAGTGTTAGTGGCTAGTGATTTTTAATTTTTAGTTTCCTACTTTCCTTCTTCTCACCCCTGTCATCTGGGGCAATGCGGAGACAATCTATTTTTAATCATCATTTGTGAATTTGAGAACTTAGGCAGCTCTTTATGCATATATCTGATGAAAAAAATATTATGGAAGATGTTTTTACAAAACTTTTTCTGTCTTCTAAAAAACTTCTAAACATACTTTACATTTTAGGACCAGCTGTAATTGCAGGGCCGCAAGCAGGGCATAGAGGCTGCAATATCATCTTAGGTTTATTTCATATGGGAAGTAGTGCTAAGTAGTGTTAAGGAAGAATGCTTTGGTAGCAGGGAGCCTCAGAAAGTTAGTCCAAAAATTAAATTGCAAAAAGGGGGTTGAAGAAATGAAAATGACACTGACATAAGAAGCTGGAATCTCAGAAATCACCCAACAGTTTGATCTCTTGCTATGTTGTCTGTATGTCTAATTAAAGAGCTATAATTTATATAAGACAATTTTAAAATAGTGAAAAAGTGTTAAAGATAATGTAGATGTGATTTCACAAGAGATGAGCCATTTATTTTGTTTGACAGCCAGGGATAACTGAATGGAAGTGAGATCAGGAGGGCATGATGGCAGAATATTCATTACCTAAGTAGGATTTTGGCTCTAAAGCTTTCTGCAACTTCTGATCACAGTTTCCCTTCACATTGCTCAACATGGTACATCAATATTTAGACATTTTGGATAATCAGCCAATAGCCTACAGCTCACTGTACTTTTTGTACTGTGTACTCTCTATCCAGGGAACTTTGTTTAAGATTGTCAGTTCCATGAATACCACTTCAAGCATAAACCCTGGGCACTCTTACAGCAAGAACCTTACAGCAAGATTTGCCTGCATGGTGAAGACAACAGCTTTATAGTAGGAGGTGAACAGACATTAAAAAAATCTTCAAATGAGAGCAGAAGGGAAATTAATAATCACTAAGTGTGAATTTACAAGGTCTCTTCACATAAATAAATTAAAATACTCTCAAAGACTATCAACAGATCTTAGCAGACTGGACAACAACTATGGAGCTGAAACAGAAAATAATTTAAAAATATTTAAAAATAGAGGGATTTAGGATTGGCCATGCATGATCAAAGTTTTAACTCTACTTGGAATAGAATCACTGCAAATAGAGCTTAAGGCCATCCCAACCACAGCAATTCTTTTTAACCTAATCAATCAGTGCACAACTGTGCCCTAAATCTGCAGTTCTTAAATATTTGATAGAACTAATTAATATATTAACAAAAAAATGCATTTAATCAAGATGGGGATAATCATAATAACTCTCCCCAAAAATCCCTTATGGTTTTTGACTCACATCAGTGTGCTGTGAGAGCCCCAGGCTTATTTTCAGTGGCTTTGCTGATGGATCTTGTCCTGCCCTGAGCCAGACATGGCAGAGAGTTTGCTGTACAGGGGTGAGCAAAATATGGGGCTTTGCTTCATGGGCTGTGAGCACCTCAGAACACTTGTGTTGGAAAAGGAGAAAAGCACTGGTTCCCACCCACCATTTTGCACTTTTTCACATTTTTGGACATAGTTTCTTTTGGCCCATGTGAAAGATTTCTTGTGCTGTTGAGGAGGACTGAATAACCTGTGTTTTTCTGCTCTGCTTATAATTTCATCAGAAAGCTGAGATATTCTACTCCAGATCCTCAGCTGGCAGGAGTCAGTAGCTACCCCACAGCTGGAGTGGATCTAGTTTATCTTAACTTTTGGAAGCTCAATAGCACAATTTTTGGAAGGTATTTAAAGTTCTATTTCTTAGTTCACTTTCCCACAATTACTTATTTTTTATATTTGTTAGATTTTTTTTTTGTCTTTTTCAATTTTTTTTTCCTGTTCTAAAATCCAATCTGCTTTACCAGTAAATGAAAATAACTATTCTCTCCACACCACTATTTTAAAATGACACTTTGCATTCAGTTAAAAACCATACTAATGGTTTTGGTTTCTTTCCTTTTTCCTATTACTATTGCTATCACAGCTGCTGAAATTTTTAACATACTTGTATTTTTAAAAATAATTTGAATGAAAAATAGTTGGAAGTCTCCCAGACTGCTGTTGAGGAAATCTTTCAATTTAGAGTTTTCAATTCAATTTCCATTAGAGAGCACTGTGACATTCAGCCCAGGGCACTGTGCAATATTCAAGCAGTGTGGGGAAGTCTCTAGGGACAGTGCAATACGGTGAAAGAGGGCGTCCACAGGAGAGCATTGTGGGACTGTGCCACTGGAAGAGGTGAACTTTCAGATGTATTAAAAAAGCAAAAGCAAGCAAACTTTCTGCCCATTAACCTGGCTGTTGGAGCAGTGCTACTCATGGAGCAGCTGGTGAAGCAGCAGGAGCTGGGCGTGCAGGGGAAGGCAGCAGTGGAGTCTGAGATGGTTTACAATGCAAGGAGATTGCTGAACTGAAATGAGCAATGCAAATATAGGCACTGCAGAAAATAAGAGGAAACTTGTTGCCATTCTAGCGCAAGAGTTCTATTGCCATTACATTGCAAGGGTTCCACATTGCTAGTTTCATACCTCCTTGATGTTTCTCTCAGACAGCTCCTCTAGGCACTAACTCGTCTTCTCACAGCAGCCACTAGCTCCAGTTCCCCTCAGCCAACCAATCCACTCTTTTATAACACTCTGCTTATTGGCTACAGCTGTGGCCTGGTAAAGTCAGGCCTGCTCCCAATCCTTAATAATTGGCTCAGCTGTAACTCCTAAAGGGGTAAGATTACTTTTTATACTGTCTTTATTTTCTTCTATTGTATCCCCCTACAGAAGCTGATGTGAATAAGAGCATTTAACAGATACGAAGTTACTGGGGCCAGACTAGAAAGCGTTTTGCTATGAGTGCTACCACTGCTACCAGCACCTAGAACTTCATGCAGTGGTTGCTGATGGAGGGCATCTCCTTACACAGGATGAGGTGCTGAGGTAGATAGAGTTGTTTAAAGGCAAAACCTGGGTACATCTCACTCTCCAAAAACTCTCCATTGCTGTAGACAAAGAGTACTGCCATCAGCATTGGCACAGGGCACTGGGGAGCCATGTGTGGGTTTTTGAGTTAGCTTGGACTGAGATTTTAACCACACTTCTGGAGCTCAAGATGAAGAGCACTCAGCCCTTTTGGCTAATAATGACCATACATTGTCTGAATAGCTTCATGTCCTCGCTCACCTGACACTGTCCCAGACAGCTGAATTCAGATACTGCTACATATTTTTAATTTAAGGAACAAAGTGGCAGGAAATGGAGGAACAGAAAGGGAAAGAGCAGTGGCACAGCTGCAAGGTTTTGTGTGTGGCTGAAGGGCAAGGATGATTCAGTAGGGAGAAACCCTGGAAAGGAGAGGGGAAGGGTGATTAGATAGCCTAATACGTTTTTTTCTTCAGTGTTTAATTTCCTTAGGAGTACATGCCGCATTTTATGTCAGTGACAGATAATGAAGGAGTCAAAAGATAATAAGCTCGGTATTCAGAGAAGATCCCAAGAAGTGGTATGTTACAGGGCTGTTTGGAAAGCTGAAATTCTCTGGTGATAGGAGATGGATGAGTTGGCTGAATGCCCCATGAGATTTTCCTCAGTCAATCTAAAATTAATTCTCCTTCATAATTAAAATACATTTTATATTTTTAGGAACAGTTCTCTAAGTGGTTTTCTTTCCTTTTTCCCCTACTCCTTTTTACCGTGTATCAGAGCCAGCCACTTTAATTGCTAGTTTGCCTTAGGATGAAAAAAATCCCAGAATGTTCATGGCTGTCTGTCTTAGCTACTCATTTGATCTTGTACCCATTGTATAATCTATCATGTATTTCTTTCTGCAATAGCTCTTTAAGGCAGTGACCTGCAAGTATTAACTCACAGATAAGGAACTGTGACACAGTCAGAAAATGCAGGTTTCCCAAGGTCCTGGGGTGGTGGGTGATGGACTAGGATTTTGAACTTCAACCTCTCATTTTTTGGACTGTTTTTCCTGCCCCGTAGTCTGGGGCTTATCAGCCTTATCAGGAGTTATGTAGGTGACACATGGATCCATGACAGTGGCATTCAGTCCACAGCAGCCCCACACAGTGGGCCAAATGGAGTTCTCAAAAAGATGCTGCGCTGGCTTGTGCCTGATCCTCCCACAGCTGTGGATAAAGCTCCTACTGGTTTCAGTTCAGATGGTTCCACTTCTGGAGCCCTCTGGAAAAACCCTAAAGCAAATCAATTTTTCATTCCATTTTATTTTTTTTTTTATCATGCTTTAGTGGAAACTTCCTCTGGGGTAACCCCAAACCAGCTGACTCCCACCTCCCTCCCATGTTTCACTCAGGCTGTTTGACTGAGGATATCCCAGTGCTGACCCCAGCCCTCATGCCAGCTCCTGTTTCTGCCAAAGGTTCTGCAAGACTGGCATCAGGAGCAACAAAAGCTGCAGCGTCTGACCCTCATTTAAATTAGTTACAAACTGGAAGATGGAAGCAGTCGTATATGTTGGCAGATTTCCTGGTGTTCCCAGACACTGGATCACTGCAATTCATCTGAATTCCAGTTTACCCCATAGGAATACAATGAGTCAATTAACCCTTTAAATAAATCAACTAATTCCAGGGCAATCACACAGCATCTGCTTCTGCATTTTATCAGTTACATAATAAAAATATTCCTCTTGTCTTTCTGTTTCCTATTGCATTCTGTGCTTTGGATAAATACCACCAGTGCCTGCCAAGTCACAGTTGCAGAGACCTACTGCAGAAAATGGAACCAGAGACACACACTGGGAGAAATCCTCTTTAATGCAGTGCTTCAAATTGAATGCCTGCAGTGCTACACAGAATCACAGAATGGTTTGGGCTGGAAGCAACCTTAAAAATCATCTGGTTTCATGGCAAATTTAAAACTAAAATCCACACCTCATTAAAAATGAATCCTGATGAGTAAGTTAAGTAGAAGAAGAATCAGTAATTTATGGTGATGAACTCAGCATTTTCCCTCTCCCTTTTTGTGTTGTGTCTGTCTTTGGAAGCCTGTAGCATGTTACAAATGAAGTGCCACAGATGAGCTAGAAATAAAAAGCTAGGAGGTTTTCCAAAGAGACAGAGAATAAATACAGAACCTCCACAAATGCAAACACACATGCTCTGGACTGTTAAGAGTTTTGAATTGCACAGTGTTTTATCTTCTCAGAATTTCCCAAGTGGCAAAATATATCCCCAGGAAAAGACATGACAGCAGACAAAAAGCAAAGACAACCACAAAAAAAAAAAAAATTCAAATCAGAAAGCCTACCATAATACAGCTCAGAATTACTTGTTCCCTGAATGATAAAGGAAAAGCAGTAGTCATGACAATGATCAATTTTGCTCAAGAAGGTTACCAATTTAACAGTGGGTAGACATCTCACAGATATCCTGCCTGAAATAGAACAGAGGGAATGAACCAAATGATTAGATTTCAAAGTGGGAATTAGCTTATGTAGTTTTTAACAGAGTGCTTTGGAATAGGCTCCAAAAAGCATCCTTTTATGTTGGTGTTTGTCACTCTGTGTTATTTCTTCTGTTGCCTAACATGGACTAACCTTAGAATTTTTATCCTACAGTAGTTCCCAGATCACATATCTTGTGTGTAACACTAGGAAGGACTTTTTTTAGAAAGCCTTCTAATATTGATGATCCCTTTTATCCAGCTTTATTCCTGTTACCTTCCTTTTTTGCATAAACACTTGGCAATATATCTTCTGCTGGTTAAGGACATTATGGAGGAGCACCTTTTCCAAAGGTGTTCCTTTGAAAAAAAATTCTCTTTGAGGACTATACTAGTTCTGTTACCTTAAATACAGTAAAAATCCCTAGAATATTAATATCATGAAGCTTTGAATGAACTAATTTCTTTGTTTAAAGTTCTCAATCTTTTAATGATAAGATGCCTCTTCTTTTATTCAGAGCCATAGCAGAGGAAGCTTTCCTAAAGTGAAATTGTCAAGTTTTGACACTGGCACAGGGCCAAATGCCCCCACGAAAATACACTTTCTCTGGTGTCTGCTGTGAGATTTTGACCAGGAATAAACAAAGCAGGCTCCCACTTGAAAAAGAAAAAAAATTCATTAACTAAACTACAAAAACAATTACTAAACTACACACAAAAGAAAAGAAAACACAAGGAAAATGAAAACCTCACAAAAAACACTCTCCTCCTCCTCCCCCCTAAATTCCTAATACAATACGTCTTCCAAAATCACCAATTCTGGGTCCAACACCACCCTTTAGAATGCTCAACTTTCAGTTCCTCAAGAGGAGAGGGAGTCCTTCCGTGTGTCGTGGTGGCCTTTTCCGTCCTTGTTCCGGTGCTCTCACCACCGAACAAGAATCAGGGCTGCTTCCAGGGTTGTCTTTTTAAGGATGCTTTGTCCAGTTCCAGAAAAGCACAGTATCTCACCTTTGGGACATCTGTCCCCCCCATATTTTATATACCCCCTGGGGCCGAGGGGTACCCACACTGAATCTTCTTTGGCTCTGGGACATTTCTCCCCCTGGACTCAGTCTCTGTATCACACGGAAACATGGCTCTGTCCATGGCTACACAAAAGAGTCCAGCATAAAATGCCACTCCATCTTCTCCATTCTTTCAACATCTCTCACTCACTCTCTCTCTCTGGTCCAGACCTCCATCACTCGTCTAGGAAGGGTTAATGTTCTGTGAAGTTTTCATTGTCCAAGAAGGGTTAAAAACTCCTCCAGGCGGCTGGACTCCTGGCTGCACCCTCCCCCCATATCCTCAGCCGGGCTGCCTGCTGCCAGCACATGTTTACTAAATTTCAAGGTAACGGCCACAAACACAGGCTGCACTCTCTCTCTGTCTGTCTCCAAGGGGGGGAACAGGCTGCCCATTGCTTCCCGGCATTTCTTTACTTCTTCCTTCCACCCTTGGGGGGGCCAGGCCTACCTCTCCCGGGCCGGGCCGCATGGCTTTTCCCCTGCCCCCGCCCAGCCAGCAACTGGGCCGGGGGAGAGACCCAACTCCTTCCCGCTGGAAACCCAAAGAGAAACTGCCAGGGGAGAGCCCTGCTTTTACCCTGTGTTCTCAGAGGTGGATCCAATGCCCAGTGGTTGGGCCAGATGGCAATATTCAAATCTGAGCACTCATTGGCCCTATCTACAGCATCCCAGAAATCCTGCTTCCAGGTCAAACCATGACAGAAATTCTCCTTTGCCTCTGTTTAAGGTAGCCATGTGCATAAAAGTATGCTGAAATGAAACCTCAGTCCATCTGCTTGTAGTCAGTAATTTCCAGGTGAGGCTGACATTGTTTCGGCAATCACTAAAAAGAAATGTTAAGTGCTGTAATAGAGAGTCAGTGTTGTCCATAGTAAAAAGCAATATAAAGTGTGTGGTAGGCAGTGGGGAAAGTTATAATAAAAGTGGTGTGAAGGTTTATAATAAACCTTCTAGCTCCAGTGAATCCATGGTTCTCAAGTAGCCAGTAGAACTAGTGATTTTCATTTCCTGGCTCATGCTGAAGGTTGATGCCTCTCTCAAGTAACAGGATTAAGAGACCAATGGTGTAATATTTTGGGGAGGGAAAAGTGCTCTCCTACTGGTACCTGAATGTTTCTGTCCTGTACTGTTTTACTTCTGTGTTTGCTCTGGGAAGCAGTGGTAACTTGGTTTCAAGGGTGGTTTCAGTGAGGACAGAAGTTCCATGGCCATGCACCTCCTGGGCTGTGTGTTTGTGGCGTCCATCCATGCTGGTGACAGTGGAGATGTGCTGCCAGGCCCTGCATTTATTCCTCAGGCATGCTCAGGTTCCTGGTTTGTAGAGATTTACATCTGAGATTACTTTAACAAAGTTGGTATGCTGCAAGGAAGGGAAGTTTGAGAAATTCCCACTAGAATAACATAGAATAACTGTCTTACATCCAGTTATTGGTATGGGTCATAGGTTAGGATGATAAGTAAGATCTTCAGAGTAATGTTTTGGCAAGGTTGAAAGTGGACCTTTGAGATTGGAGAGCATTGAGAATATGGCTGTACACATATTTTTCCCTTATATGTCTGCTAATTTCATTCACATACATTTAATGCTCTATTAATATTTTTTTAACAGGAGGTTATTTGTAGGCTATCAATGATGATTATTATATGAGGATTTAAAGGTTTAGATACAGGTCTATGAGAAAGTTATTTAATTAAAATTTCTTGTGACCTAAATCAAGTGGAAAAGCTGAAATACTGGTTACTCTCTGGGCATAGCAGCAGAGGTTATGATGCCGCACTGGGAAGGGGTGCAGAGGTACAGACTGATGGCAAACACAGTGGCAAGGATGACATTAATGTGGAGGTGAGTTAGCAGACATGTCACATAGTTTTGTCTACACAATTAGTAGGTGAGGCAAAATGGTGCTTTTTAAAACTGGATAAGTCAATTTGAGTTGGGTAGCAGAGTTTGAAAAACCGCTTTGGTCATGTTATAAAAAGAAGCCTCAAACAACTGAAATTGTGTTGGTTAGTTTTTTACTGATCAGACCCTACAGTCTGGAGGACACACATTTTTATGCCTTTATAAGAATTATTTTTACTTTAAAAAAAATCCTGTTCCTTTACAATGAAATTAAATTAAGTTTTTATTTGTTTAGCTCTTTGCATAAGAGTAATTGATACTTACTAATTACAAAAAATTTAGTGAAAACCCAGAGGGTCAAGCAAAGTTGTAATGTAAAGACAAAAAGAACAGGAAGATAAGAGGTTTCTTTAACACTTCAAGTGATATGATATGGAAGCATTTAGGCTGACAGGTTCTTAGAAAAGAAATTAAAGTCCTTTTACAGACCAATCCATGATTGCTGCATCATAACTAATACACAGAAAGAATGAAGCTTTTACCAGACACACCAAAAGTTTGGTTTTGTATCAACAGGTAAGGAACAGTGCTGGCTGTATTTTCAGTGCCTGACTAGAATGATAGTAACAATTATTTCTCAGGGATTGTTTTACTGAGAATTTAAAGATGTATGGTATGTGTATCATATAATTGGCATCTGTATTGCCTCAGGACTGAATCAATGTAATCCAAGACTGCAGCTACATAAACTTCCCCTCTCCTGTAAGGGAAAGTTTTCTTTGCGTGATGGTAGGCTGCAGAGCCATGATGAATTGCATAAATATCTATTTAACTATTTTGAGGCTGAATTGAATAAGAAAGACTTCATTAATTTCAAGAGTATCTTTAAAATTTTATTTATTTTGGATTGGAAATAAAGATGAAAATAATTAGGAAGAAAAATAGATATTCTACTGATGCATTTCTGTATCACTCTGCTACAGAGAATTGTTTTTATAGCACTACTTTTGCTATTTGTCTCAGATGCAGATTTACCAGATATCAGGACAGAAAAAGTGGGAAGAAAAATGTCCTCGGCACAGCCTTGTACAATCTTGTACAATCCCCAAGTGCCCCACGTCACTTGAGGCAGTAGCTGGCACAACCCTGCCCCTAATGCTGTCTCCTCATTATCAAAGTAGCTGGGGAAAGCAAAAGACTTCTGGATACACACCAGAAGGCATTTTCAAACTCTTCCTGTCTCTTAGGGAAAACAATGGATTTTAAGAAGGCAATGAGGAAGGAATATTTGAATAGGGTATGAATATCCATTGCATAGTAAAAATGGTTTAAAGAACATTCCTGAAAGGTGGTGCCAAGAAAGCCCTTGTGCCACTGCCAGACATGCACTGTGACTTTCAAAGTTAGGATTGTCCTCCTTTTACATGATGTCCACCAGCCCATTCTTATTTGGTGTAATATTTTTTGCTCCATCCTGTTGGATTTCCTCACCCATGTTGGTGTTCTTGTTCTGGCCCTGTCTGCAGCTCCTTGGCTCCCACAGAGCCCAACACAGGGTGCTTTGCTGTCTGCCCAGTTATCCTGACAACAAGCTCCACCAAAGCTGGCTGTGTTTAATACTGAATCCTGAAAATGCCTTTTACTGGGAGTTTAGAGCACCCCTTGAGCCAAGCTTGCTTATGATATCTGTGTTTAGGACCTGTGTCTCTCCCAGGCATGAATACCCCGATTTCTTGCTACTTCTAACTGCAGAAATCTTCTCTCCATCACAACCCAGCTTCTCACACTTAGGTCTAAAAGTGACCTTGCCTGAGCTGATGGGCCTGGGCAACTCCACAAAGCGAAAGAGCAAGCTTTTCTGCAGTTCTGGCATGATTGCACAAATTCAGCTGGTTTGCAATGCTTCAGCTCTCCATTTCCCAGGAATAAGGAGGAGAACTAATCAAATCAATCCAAACAGATAATCACCACCAGGCAAGCAGATATTGCCTTTAAACCCTTTCCATCTACTCTATCTAATCCCCATATTCCTACTGCCATAAAATAGACCCCACTCTCCTCCCAGGGCTGTCAGAATGGAGGAAGCATTCAGTGATGCGGATAAAGGTGGGAGCAGCACTTAAACGGTTTCTCTCCTTCCCTGAGAGGTATCAACCTGCATCATTAGGGATTGAGAACTGCTACTTTAGGATGAGCTGCAATAAATTCTGTCTTGATTATTGCCTCATTTCGGTTCCAAACTATCAATATCAACATATGGCTTAAACACCAGTAAAGCAGAACACAAATCCATGGATGACTTCATTTGTTGTACAAATGTTAGTGAGATAGAAACAAAAAAGATTTAGTGATTGACATTTCTGGAGAACATGTGCATTTTAAAGTCATCGTTATTCCACTAGTATCTAAACTGCAAGAATAACAATAAATTTGACTTAAGAGGGAGACAAAAGAGGCGGGTGAGTACTCTGAATGTGGATTGCTGTATTTTCTCCCTTGTGACTGCTGAAGGTTGTCATTGCTGAATGATAGGAATTCTGAGGTCTTGGTAGTTATTTTGCTCATTTCAGTCCAAGACATCCCTGACTTATGCCTTAAATATTAAGATTTATAGAAAATCTTCGTTAGGCTTAAAGGTGTTTCAGTTCAGTAGAGTCCTTGGCATAAGCAGTGTGTCAGATGTCAAAGGAAAATTAAGAAGATAGTTTTGAATGTTCCATGAAACCTCTGGAAAGCCAGATAAGACAATATTCAAAGGAAAGAGGAAAAGGCAAAATGCACAGCCTCTTTATGGTGGTTACATGATAACTCATCAATAACAGTCTCCTATTCCTGCTTTGGGTCCTTGACACAGTTTTTGCCCTATGCTGTAAGATAATCCTGAAACTAACTCAGCTGTAATCTTAAATCAAAGAAGAACACTTGGGAGACAGGTAGGAGGACTAATAGTTCAACAACAACAAAAAAAAATCCTTAACTTACATGGAGAATCAGCATGCACAGATATCTCCTTTGAGTCCAGAAGCGCCTTTTTTGGATCTGCAATTTTTTAAAACTTTTTTATTTTTTTTTTATGTGAAAAGTACCAGTAACTTTTTATACAAAAAACTTCTTAAAAGAACAACCTTAAAAGATGAATCTGATCACTTGGACTCAGTAACAACCTTCCTAGGTCATAGAGTATTTTTAATTAACCTGATGTTCCAGTTATATTAATTACCCTTGTGGTTCCAGGTTAAGGCAATATTCTCTGCTTCCCCACCTCAATTTAAAAGCAGTGATGCTTTGCACATTACACCACTGTGCTTCTGTTATTCCCATGACTCAGGAACATATTGAAAAAAAGTTCTGTAAACATATGTTTAAACTGGGAAGTATTTTCAGATGAAAGACATATGGAAGGGAAAAGGCCTCCCAGAAAAAGGAGAAAACCCCAAACCCTAAAATGAATTATCAGTGAGCATTACCAAAAATTCAGCTTTACCACTAAATGCAGCCTTTATAATTGCTTGCTGAATGAGAGCAGGGCATCAGCACTCCATCTTGCATAAAGGGTGATGTCTGTGCACACCATTTGCCTATTATTTCTAAATGGAGAGTCTGAATGCAATCTGAGACCATCTGAGGCACAAAGGAGAGTCCATGGCTCAGTGACAGTCTGGCCTGGGTGGGGTTCCAGGCTAGCAGGGAGCTGCCAAGCCAAATCACTGAGAGCAAACCACGCTGGGAAGTGAGTCCTACAGGCTTTCATAGCCCATACACTCTCTTTCATTAAATAACTCTGAATTGTCCCTAAGCCAGTCCTAGAGAGTTAGTGGTTTGGTAGCCAGCCAGCATCTTGTTACAAACTTTCTGGCACAAACTAGTAATGTTTGTAACAAATTCTATGGATGTGTTAACCTACGGAATTTGGAAACACTTGCTTAGAGGTCCCCAAAGACTATGAACTTCAGTACTCTCACAACTTATGTCATGAAGATCTTTCCCAAAAAAAAAAAAAAACATCATCAAGACTTGTGCTCAAGAAATAAACCAGAAAATTGTATGTTTCATTAACTGCTGCATAGTGTCTTTTTCTTTTCCAGATAGTGGGATATCCATAAGCAGGTCATGACTGTCTCTTATGTATATATGAAAAATACTTTTCCTCTGGATTGATTATAAAAAATTTGCACTCACATGGCAAAATGCAAAGATTGTTGCTTAATAGCAATTTGTAATGTAAGTCACAGGGTGCTGTTTTTCTACATATTTTCCATAATTGCATGGATAAAGAAGAAATTCTGTAATGGCTGTTTCAAGACAAAAACCAGGCTTGCTGTCAGTAGACAGATGCCTTACTGGACTCTGTGGTGTCCTTAGTGGAGCTCCAAAGGCTCTATACAGTGGTAAAATCCATGCTAGGTCATGCAGCTGCATTCTAGTGCCTCTAGCTTGAAAACTTGGTTTGGCAAATTATTGTGTAGATATGACTGAATTTGGGGGCTGTGCTCCTAAAGAACTTCTGACTGTCTGTTTCTCAAAAGAGAATTTTCCTGAAATGAAGACATGTTATAAAGCATTCCCTAAGATTCTTGGTACAGTCATTTCTTATGAGTAGGTAGGACAATTACTGTCATGGTGTTTGGAGGCCACCGTGAACATTGGAGCCCAGTACGTTGTCAAAGAGCTGGGATTTGAAGTTTTGACTTTGATTTGACTGGAGAACTGGTTGGTGTCTACCTCACTGCAGCTTGTAAGAAAAGGCTCTACTGCCCCAAAGCCATGCTTTAGAAACAGTATAGTAAAGGTATCCAGAGTAAAGGTACCCTCTGAGGCAGCAGGAGAATTTCAGAAGGGCTCTTATGGGTTTATACAAATTACTCAAGGCTCAAATAAAACATGTGGAAATGTGGTGGCATTTGGTAACATATATTAAGTATGCTGAGTAATCCTACAGCAAAGGCAGGCAGCTCTTTTTGTCTTCCTTTTAGTCAATTATGGTTAATTATTGATATGATAGAACTTTATATGGATTTTTATATGGCTTATGCAGTTGGGGATTTTTGGGGGTTTTTTTGGTTGCTATTTTTGGTTTTCAGGGTTGTTTCTGTTTTGGTTATTTTGCTTGTTTGGGTTTTTTTAAAATTTCTGCTTGTAGAGGTCAGTAGATGCAATTATTTGTGTGGCTAATTCATGAGTCATTGTTTAAGAGATGAGGATGATGATTCACTTTGACAAAGCTATTAATAGGTGCTCAGCACTATATTTTAAGGTCTTGGAAGATTCAGTCCCCTTTCCTTTCACAAGGAAATGTAATGTTGTAAGTCTTTTACTAGCTTAGCTGTTATGCCAGAAGCACATCATTCACAGGGTTACCCTCTGTGAACACATGAGAACTAATAGAGAGTTTTAAATAAGAGCTGACTTACACAGCACATGCCAGAGGATACATGACCTAGTGATGGTGTCTGGGAAGCATCTCCTCTCTCTTTCATTTTCTTTTCTTGTTTAGCCCTTTTCCCCTCCCCCTGCATTGCACCTGGGCTGTTCATAGTCTCAGGCTGTGCTCACAGACCCAGACATGGACAAATGCAGGTGCCTCTTCTGGGACCTGAGGTTGGGCAAGGCAGCTTTTGCCTGCTTGTGTCAGGAGTTCCATCAGCGCAATGCTGCTGCTGAGATGATTCATTCTTTCTCCCTGTGGGATTTATTCACTTGGGATAGGCTGTAAACTATGCTGGGATGAAGAAGAGATCAGTCTGGAATTCTCAGACATTGAGCAAAGTCTTTGCTGGTTCGTGTAGATTTACTTTTTGGGCTCTCGTGTGCAGGGACTGGGTCCTGTGATTGCAGCCCACTGGGGAGCTGTGTGAAGGCCAGCCCCACCTCAGTATTAGCTCAGGTTTCTCAGAACCTGTCCAGCCCAGTGTGAAACCTTCCAAACCCAGAGCTCTGGAGCTCTCTGTGGAGCTGCCTGGGCAGAAGTGCAGTGAGCAGGGCTGATCATTGCCCATGAGGTGCCACTGGCAGAGGTCAGGGGGAGCACTGGGTCCAGTTCTGTCTTTATCAGCACAAGACAGGATCAACCACACAGAGTGAGTCCGAGGGAGGGGTCACCAGGGTGGTGGGGGGCTGGAGGGAGTGAGGTGGAAGGAGAAGCTGAGGCAGCTGGTTTATTTTAGCCTGGAGAAGGAGCAGCTGAAGGGAGATCTCCTCACTGCCTGCAGCTACCTACTAGGGAAGCTGAATCCAGATTCTTATGAGAGATTCACAGTGAAAGGGCAAAAGGCAACAGACAGGGCTTGGAAGACAGGAAATTCCAGTCAGCTATTAAGAATTGTTTTTTCACTGGAAGAGCAGGAAAATGTGAAGCAGATTGGCTGGAGAAGTGCTGGAGTCTCCATCCTTGGAGATGCTCAGAACTCAAGAGGACAAGTCCAGAGTAAGCAGATTTAGTGCGGCAGATCTTGCAGGTATTGGATTAGAGTAACTACTCCAGTTCTTTCTACATAATTTTTTTTTGTATTTCTATCATACATAGTAGATCAGCACTGTCTCAAAACCAGCCCTGCATTGCACAGGCACAGGTGTGTGACTACCATTCCTTTCCTTGTCAGAGAGCATTGAATGAGTGGGAGAGGCAGAGCATTTCAGTAGATCTACCTGAAATTTCTTAATGGAAAATCCTAAACTAGCAGACAAATGGAACTCTAAAACAAAAACACCCCAAAAGAAAGATAAAGTATTTTAAATTGGTCAAAAATTTGTACAATTCTGTACAGGACTTGTTAGTCTCAGCTTACGTTTCCTTTTTCTGCCCTTTTTAATTACTAAACACAACCCCAAATTCTTGCATAAAAAAGGCCATGTGATGCAGATGGAGAAATGTAGAAATGTGAAAATATTAAAATGACTATTCTTCTTTCACTTCTGCCCCTGGTTTAGGGCCATTGTGATGTAATCTGATTTAGGACTTTGAGACATTGTGTGAGCCATCCTCTGAGGCTGATTTAGACTCTTTCAGCAAGTGTTCTTCTCTCTGGTAAGTTTTTGTCAGAGGTCTGCACGCAGCTTGCTAATTCTCTTCATGCCACAGTAAACTTCAGTGAAGTCAATAGCTACTCTGGCAACAAAGTAGAAATGAAAGAGACTCTATTTCCAGAGCTCCAAAATAGCCACTGATCCATCCTTTGGAAAACACTGCTCTCAGGGGGGTCTGGTGAAGTGGTGTTGGGTTTCCAAACAGACAGAGAAACAGGCAAGTGTATTCTTGAGCATTTCATGCTGACTCTCAGTGAAGTGACAAGGATGGCTTCCCTGGAGGGCTGGCTAGCTATAGGGCGAGATTAAAGAGATGACTTTACCCCTCCTAAATTAGGTGCCAGGGATTACTGCCTCTCCTGTGTCAATGCCTGCTCACTGGAACCTCTGCTGGCACCAAGCTCTGCTGAGTGTGGTGGCAAGCCCTGTCACCAGGGTCCCCTGCCACTCCAAAGTACGGATTTAAAGGCAATCTTGAATCCGGAAGGGAAGAAGGAAGAGAGTGTAATGCTGTGCTGTTTCAGCTGCTAATTGTGCCCAGATTAGTTAATTAGATAATTAACATAAGAATGCTCTCTTTTCATATTAGAGCATCATACATTTACAATAGAGCTGTTCATAAGTAGAGTGCTATGCTGTGGGAAACACTAATTAATTTTGCAAATTTGGACCTTTAATTGCTAAAGTGCTGTTCTTTCTCAATGTTTGTTTTAGAGTAATGTTAACTGATTACTGCCTGTTTGGAGAAGTATTTATTCTCTCTGCCAGTTGGACACATTCCTCTTGCTGTGCAACCAGAATCCCAGTTTATTTGCACTATTAACTGCACTTCACTTCAGAGGAGCCTGCAAGAGATGAGATTGTCTGTAAGCCCAGCTGACATTGGACCCAGTAGCTGCAAAAGCAATGCAGCCCATCATTTCCAGTTAGGACACATCCCAGTCATATATCTCTGCAGCCTGCATACTCGATTATTGGAACGGCATTCATCCTGGCTTCAAAGCAGAATCTGGAAAAACTGCAGCTGGCAGATGCAACCACCTGCTTCCTTTGCAGCAGTTCTCAGAAAACATCAATCCACATACCAGGCACTTTGCTGGCTCCCTAATGATCTCTGAGTCAATTTTCAGGGCCTTGTGCTGAGTTCTCAGAAGCACTTATGTGAGCTGGGGAAGCATCAGCAATATCTGCAGGGTTTTGATGGCCTCCTCCTCAGACTGCAGCTCCTTCTACCCCAAGAGGATTAGATGTATGGGCAGCTCTGCAGCACCAGCACCATCCCCTCCACTCAAGGAGTAAATCAGCAGCTATTGAACCAGAAAGAAAGCAGGCCTCCATGGGATTCTCTTGCCCAACAACACTTGCATTTGCTTGGGTAAAGGGAGACATGGGCTTGCTTCCTTCTCCGAGGCTTCTTTATGCAACACATAAAAAATATTGAGTTAGGAAATTGGAGCAGAGTTCTTCACTATCCCTTCCCCACCCAGCTAGGAGCATCAGCTGTGGCCAGTTTTCTTCTGGTGTGTATGGGAACACAGTGTTCCCACCCTTGACAATCATGAGGAAACACAAAAATCTCTAAATTAGCAAAAGGTCTGTGTGTTCTCAGAAACACCTTGAGGTGAGATTTAAGACTTTTTTTTTTTTTTTGCTTCTGGCTGACATCTGCAGTAGAACTGTAGATGCTGGTCCAAAATGCTTACTTACTATATTGCATAGAGGGCTTAGCTGCCTAGCTCAGGGATATTGAGACTAATCTGAACAGAAGATGTCAATGTTCAGAACTTTCTGAATCTTTTGGTGAGTGAGAGCTGACTCAACTGTATAAAAGTCTTACCTGTGAGTAATCACTGGCTGAAAAGTTTCAAGTTAGACACTCATTCAGCAAATCCGAGTCAGCAAAACTCAGATACCGAAGCTGAGTCCGGGGATGAGCTCTAAAGAAATGCTTTCAACCTTTTCCACTTGCTCAACTAATTTTTCCAGTAGCTTAACCTGTTTCAACAGGGGAAATAGAACAAAAAACAATAGAAACATATGCTGAATAGATGCATATAAAGATATTTTTAATATGAGCTTGATCATTTTGAGAAATGAGTGCAAATATTTCCACTGCGATATTGTTGCACCTTAAACCTTAGCAGCACTCCTGGAAGAAGGGAGAACAAGAAGAAAATATGTCATTAATTGTGGGACAAAGGGTGTGGAAAGGAACCTTTAGTAGGGGAGGGACTGTATGACAGTGGAAATTACATGATACATTTACTTATTACTCGTATTTTGCTTTGAGCCTAAACTGCTGCTGTTTTCATTGCAGGCTTCAAGTTGCTGCAATCATTCATTGAGGTAACAGTACAAAGCTGCCAATTTGAAAATAAGACTTTGCTCAGTAGCAGAAGAAAATGAGAAATTCAAGGGTAAGCCTGAAGATTACAAGGACCTTGAAAATCCTACAGAAATTGAGCCTTTTAATTTAAGTAAGAAAAGAAATTAAGGTTCAGATTTTGCTGTCTGCCTGTTGAGTTAGTCCTATTGATTCCAGGTAGGCCACACATTATTAAGTACCATAACAGGTTTTAGATAATTACAGTATTCATCCCTTGGGTAGTATACTTTTTAGAGTTTATGTCTTGAGTTTTATCCCATAGATTATTTCTAGTGCTAGGAATTTTTTCAAGCATGAAAAGACTAGACAAAATGTTTCTAAGAAGCATCTTCAATGCTTTTTTTGAGTGCAATTATTTGGTCTTATGTACCTTGTTCATCCAGTAAGTTCTAATTTTTTTCTAAGCCTTTATATTTCTGAACCAACAAGGTTCACATTTGCTTTACTGAGGGCCAGGATATGGAGCCCATGTACTTGTTTTATTATATTCTGAAGATATGTCTACACCTAATAATACAGTTTCTGAATGTCTGCTTTCTTCTGACTTTTCCTTTACTCACAGTATTTTTCCTGAAGCAAAGTCCTTCACTTATTCCAGCTCAGTGTCTACTGGCTGCCCAGTAATGTTTTCCAGTGTTTGTAAGGATTTTGGTTTTTTGAAAACATCCTCCATAACCTTTGGAAGCTTGTGCTGGTTGTAGTGAAGTCATCTTTAGCCATGCAGGTCAGAAAGCAGCAATGTGCAGAAGGCAGCCCTTCTGTTTGTACAGCAGCTCCACCAGGCAGAAGTTTCTGCAGCTGGGGGAAGTTTATCTGGATTCCAGCCCTGCAGCATCTGCAGAATTCACGGCCTGACTGCAGCAAGGCTTGAGGAGATGATATCTTCTCCCCCCTGCTTTCTCCCTCTGGTTCTTGCACGCACACACATATGTGCACTCCCTGTTGAGACACAGTTCAGCTGCTATATGTGCAAAAGTCTTGTCTCTCCTGAGATTATTCATTTCCTCATGTGCTGTTCCATGTAGCAAATGATGCTAAAAGGTGCCCTGTTTGTAGTAATGCCCACAGGAGACACTTTTTGTGTTTCTCATCAGGGCTGCCTGTGCGAGAGGAGCAGAGTCAAAGCTGCTGCTTAACCAAGGCCACATCTCACAGGGGAAACCTCTGTTCCTATTCATCTGCTGGGTTTGGATGTAAATTCTTTTCCCCTCCACCATTTTAGTACTGTTGATAGCACTAGTGTGGACTCATTTTAAACTAACATTAGAAAAGAAAAGGCTTTGCTGATGTAGCTTAACTTTTGGGGAGGAATAGGCAGAAGCACAGCTCTATCAACAGGAGCTACATCGCTACAGAGAGTTTCCCATCTGGGAAGAGTGTTTTCCACTTCTTGGTGTCAGTGAAACTTGAGTGGGATCCCTGCAATTACTGTGGGAGTATGGGGAAAGATGTAGCCATGGAATTAATAAGGTGTTAAGATGGAAAGTAAGTTCTAGCAAAGGATTGTCAAAGGTATTGATGACTGAAGGTGAAAATACAAGGCAACTCTCAGTTAATATTTTGGCAGAACATTTCTGTATAAGATGCAGGCTATTTATGGCAGCTTCTCAAGGAATTAGTGACCTTTGAAGAGGTGCTGAAGTGGCAGAAGCAGCAGAGTGACATTTGTTGTTTCTGTAGTACTGATTCAGACATGCAATGTTGACTTTATTGAGACATTCTCTTTCA
The DNA here is from genome assembly GCF_027579445.1 of Ammospiza nelsoni. NCBI lineage: Eukaryota > Metazoa > Chordata > Aves > Passeriformes > Passerellidae > Ammospiza > Ammospiza nelsoni. The sequence continues at coordinate 15,055,624 of NC_080636.1, forward strand.
ATATAGTTTACTCAATCTCAAGAGTGCCTGGGCAACTAAATGTGTGTGTGTGTGTGTGTGTGTGTGTGTGTGTGTATAAAAACGTGACAAAGAAATACTTTGAGAAGTATTGTTTCCTAGCCAAATATTGGATTTGTGTTAATTGTTAATTCTACTTTTTTAATTCCAGAAATTTTGTTGACTAAAGAGGGCTTTGACTCAGATGTTGGACCGATGGAGAGATGCCCACTTTGGTACAAATATGTTGATGGAAGAAGTTGCCATTCTCGTGTACTCATCACTGTCTGCAGGGGTGATTACTGTCACCAGCAATTTCCCCGTTAAAGTCACTTAAGCTATCTTAATTGATTTTTCGTGAAGTAAATTAGAGTGCTCTGACAGCCTGCTCTGCCAGCCCTCTGATGAAGGCTGCAGCCTCCAGAAGGGAGGTGATTGAACTGGCACTTATGGATCTATAAGAGGAAAGGAAAGATGGTTTTTGTCTGTGCCCAATCAGATAACAATTCCTGAGAACTTTTCTTGGACTTTTAGATTTTTTAAAAATTTTGTTGTTATCTCTAGATTATAAACAACATAATGCACCATGCTCATTGTGTTTTTTTAATGCTATGTCCACTTTTATCTATGGCAAAATTTTTTTTAATACTTGTCCTTTAGAAAATGCTGTGATGTTGAAATCAAAATGTCCTTCAAGACAGTATTGATTTGAATGAGATCTGTCTGTGAAAAATGTCTTAAATAGAGTTGCTATAATGTGTTATGAATTTTCTGGAATAAAATAATGTAATTCATCATTTTAATGTTACTTCTGGAAGTTTTGCTTTCATATTTCTGCTGAAAGAAAACATTTTGATTAAGCAGACAAGGGTTGACCCAAAATGCCTTCTTTTGATTAAGAAGCTTTAAGTAACAAAATGCCTTTGTGCTGATTTGTTGTTGGATCAACATTACAAATTGCAGAATTGCTATGAATCTGTAAAAATGTATCAGAGTAGGCACATGGTGCAGGTGACCTCTCTAGGAAGGAAACCCTCTCTGGGTTTCAAGTTGTAAGTCCCCAAAATGCGTTAAATTATCAGGATGGCTAGTTGGATAAAAAATCTTGTGTGGATCCTACTGTTGTGTGAGCAGTTATGTCACTGAAAGGGTTTATTTCTGTCCTAGCTTTATTGGCTCCATCAGTAACTTGAATAGAGGGGTCTACAAAAAAGTCACAGAGGGACTTTTACAAGGGCATGCAGTGATAGGATGAGGGTTGATGGCTTTAAATTAGCAGAAATCAGATTTAGATTAGATAGAAGGAAGACATTTTTAACAATGAGGGTGATGAGGCAGTGGAATTGTACCCCAGAGAGGGAGTAGATGCTTCATTCCTGGAAGTGTTCAAGGCCAGGGTGGGTAGGGCTTAGAGCAAACTGGTCTAGTGGAAGATGTCCATGCCCACAGTCAGGTGTGGGAACTAGAGCCAGCTAGGTCTTTAAATCCCTTCCAGCCCAAACCATTCTATGAATTAGCTCCATCAGTAAAATCCACTGATAAACCTCCCAGTTGTGGGCAAAGCCTGTGCCTGAAGAATGCAAAGTTTGATTCTGGTTCAATTTATTTGGAAGAAAATATAAATTAATGCAGTTTTTCTTACCTTTTAGCTGCATTCTCTAGTAACATATAAAGTGAAAGACAATAAAGATCAGATGCAATAAAGTTTCTTTACAAAGAGACTGAAAGTAAATCCCATATTATTCCAAGTCCTCTGAAGGCACAAACTGCTGCTCTGAGCATGTTGAACCCTTATTTATTGTGAACGTCTGATGAAAGAGAAAGGAGTGTGGCACTGGGCATCCTGCTGTGCAGAAGGACAACACAAATGACTACAACACTGAGAAGACAAATGAGCACACAGAAGGGCACATTAGTAATTGTGACCCCTCATTATTAGGCACTGTCCTATTCAGTACCATAATTTTGGTGGTAATTACTACTAATTGTTTTAATTTCTCCCTCCTGAGCTTTCTTAGAGTTCTTACCATGAGGTCAGTTTTTCTCAGCTGCCTTCAAATATGATAAATGTAAATTTTATTTTTATATTTGAGTCAGGACTTTGTAGCAATGCCTTCTTCCTCTTTGTGCAAGTAGAGAAAAGAGGCAGGAGAAAATGCTAGAGGCTCCACTGCTTTGCTTTGATCCTTCTCTAAGAATTATTAAAAGTGAAGCCCCTAAGTAAACACCTGGGTGTGGGAGCTGGGAGAAGGACATGCACTTCTACCAGGGCATGATCAGCAGCAGCCTGCTGGGAATGGAGATGGGTCCTTCATTCCTAGCTGTCCTTCTGTCAAGGTGAAAGGATTTCTGAAATGCATTTCCATACAGGGGAAAAAAGAAAACAAAACAAAACAAAAAACAAACAAAGAAAAGAAAACCACCCAGATGGAAACTACATAAACTAACTAAGATGAGCAAAGCTGGCAAAGCAAGGCTTTCTGGCCTTTAATTTAATAATTCAGGGGCAGGGGGTCAAAAGGGAGCTAGATGAAACTTCAGGAAAAATCTTAATCCTGTTGGTAAGTTTTTCTTTAAAGGAAATTTAGAAAAATACTTTGGCTTTGTCTTTGTGTTTCTCTATCTTCTCAGTTAAATTGGATGTTTCTGTGATATTCTTTTTCACTACAAAGTAACTTTAATTAGCTCTCCTATGGTGTAAGCCCTTCCAGCATAGAAAAATAGAGTTACATTAAATGTCCATGTTCTCAGGCTTGCAGCTGCCTGCACTTGTGAGGCAGTCATGGAAAAGGAAAAACACAAAATTGAGGTGGGAGGAAGGTTTTGATTTGGACTCTTCCTGGTGAGAACAAGTCATTAAACAAATGTTCAGTTTCCAGATTTGGAAAAATTACTGAGTATATTTTGCAGAGCTGCTTTAGAAGCAGCTGAGTAAGAGCGTGGTATCTCACCAATAGGTATTGCCTCTGAATCTTAGGAAAGGAAGCAGTAGACTATGACTTTGAAAAAGCCAAATAAAGGCCAAAGGCAGGTTTTGGCTTGCCAAATAGAAACAACTTCAGTCTAAATGGAATAGAGTCCTTTGAGTTTTTATTTTATGTTCTCTTTTCATTTTCACTCTTTGAAAGAAAAATAAAGAAAATCCCTAAATCTGTGGACTGGCAGAAAAATAGCCTTTGCAGGCAAAGGACTGATAATAGCACATGTGGGTACTGCTGATTTCAGTAGGAGTGCTTGGTTCAAACAAGGACAAATTAATATCATCAGTTTTTATCTTTGGTGCAACTGGGAATTCCTGGCCATCTGATTATGGGCTCGCAACACTTTTATGGAAATTTATCAACTTGCTTTGAAGTTTTCTAAGCTTCCACTTGCATAGTGAACATATTGATAAGAGGTCTCATGGTGCTGTGTTCACACATTAAAATTATGTGCATTGTCAGAGCAGCGAGACTGCAGTTTAAAAATTGTGATAATGTGGTTTCAACCTGAGCTCCTTCCCCTCACTGCACTGGGCCTTCCAGGAGACAATTTGCCTTTCCCAGGCATTTGACAGCTGCTGTCAAGGTCAGAGCTGTCCTGAATATTCTTTCATGGAAGGTATCCACAGACAAGCCCAGTTCTAAAACACAGCAAGGGCTAGACTTTGCCATTTATACATTTATATATAATTTTCAAAAATCCTGTGTTCCACAACAGGTTTCTCTTGCTTCAGAGACAGTATGCTTCCAAATTTCCTGAAAGCTTACTTTTATAATCATGTAGTAAAACCAGAAATTTCCCACAGCAGAGAGTTTACTTCTTCATTTAATGGTTGCTGCCTCCCAAATCAACATTTTTTTATAGAGGAGGACACACAAATGCCTGGAGTATGGAAGGATTCACAGCTGTTCAATGGGGTTGGGACATTAGTAGTAACATACATATATAGAAAATAGAGGCTATTTTATGGAACAGACAACAGGAACTTTACTGCTATTGGCAAAGGATTTTTTGGAGGCAAAACATAGAGCCTTCCTAAACCAAGACAGATATTGGCATCTGATTCCATTAATGTCCCTGAAGTATCCCACTAATTTACTGTGATATAGCTATTCCTATTTTCCTGATTCTAAACTACAACTTTCATTGCCTAATTAACCAAAACTCCATGAGAATGAACAAGCACATCATTTTGCTGAAGTCTGCCCAGCTGTCATCTGTAACTTCTAACCCAAGTAAACCTGAGTTAGGGCAAATTCAGAGGTTTTTTTTTAGGATAAAGCTCATCAGAATGGAAATAAGCATCTCACTCAAAGTTAAGGTCAGTCTGGTGTTTTCTGTACTGGGTTTAAAAATTGTTGGGTGGAAGGATTTCTTTTCCTTGCCTTTGGCTCTGCTCCCAAGGCACTACATGGGATCCCCCTGGGGCTCAAGGAAGCCCCTGTAGAGGCAGCACAGGCTGCTGGCAGCACCTGCTGCCCTTGGGACCACAGCAGGGAGTGCTGACCACAGGATGGGCAATCTGTATTGCCCTCTCCAAACATACTGGCTTGGAGTCTGGGCCATGCCTTGGCTGCAATGCTTTGGAGCAGAGGAAGACACTAGGCAAGAGCTGATGTTAAGCTATCTTTAGGCCCCATCAGTTCTGCCTGGCTGATCTCTCTTCTAGCATTAGACCAGTGTCAAGAAATCCTGTTTTCCTGCGCATGCTGGCCCTGGAGAGCAGTTCTGGGAGCTGTGATCTGCTCTGCTGCGGGCAGAGGGCCAGCCCAGGCATTGGGGGTGTGCACAGCTGTGCCTCCAGCAATGAGGGATGTGGCAGGGCTGGAGCAGGGAAAGCAGTGCTGGGGGCAACAGGGAACTGCGGGGGCTCTTGGGCTCTCCCCCTCAGGGGACAGCAGGCTGGCTGGTGGGGGAGCCACCATTCTACTTCACTGCCCAGGGCACCATCCACCCCCCAAGGCCAAGCCCTCCTTTGCTGCCAAGAGACCTTTTCAGCCAAATGTTGTCCCCAGTCCCAGCTGCAGCATTGGTGGGGGCTCTCTCCAGTCTGCCCAGGATGTGCTGGGACCAGGCCTGCCATGGTTCAGGGCTTGATTCCAGGGTTTGTTTCTGTTCTGCTGTTGGAATCATGGAAAGCTGCTGGGGAGAGGAATGAGAGGTTGCTTATCATTTTTCAGTTGACAGTCCTCAGATTTCTCTTTGTACATTTAAAGAGTAAACCCACTGTGATACAGACTATTGTTATTCATCCAAAAATGTGGAAATGGTACATCTTTGTTTAATTGGAAAAAATCACCAACATTTATATCTTGAAACATTCATCAGCTGCTCAATGAGACAGCTATCTGCATGGCTTTTCTTCCAAGAAGAAATTAAATACTTCATCTTAGAAAAATCCTGTAAGCCTGTTTACTGCTATTTTAAACCTAGATAAAGAAAATAACTTCTGATTGTCTTTAGATCATCCCAGTTGACAGTATATCAATGAACATGTTATCAGATTATAAATGTTGCTATTTTTATGAGTCTTGCATTCCTGTTTTTGCCAACCAGCCCTGTCTGTATCTCGGCCGACATCTCTGCATTAGCTCTGTGCCTTCCTTACAGCACAGCATGCAAAGTTTTGTAACTGCCTTTGCCTCAGCAGACATTAGCAGCTCTATTGCCTGTATGAAATGATACTCTGGGATGTATTTCTTTACTCTGCTGCAGTGATATCTGCACATGATGACTACTTGGAGACAAAGAACCATGTCAAAAAGAAAGAAGCAGCTTCAGAAAGTTGTGGGAAAATGCTGCTTTGCTCTCAGCAAAGAGTGAGTTTAAAATATCTAACTGCTCCATGCTGAATACATGATAGGACTGCTTCCAGAGAGGAAAAACTATTTAGTCCTTGCAGTGGATATACAAGCCCTTGAGGCAAGCAGACATCTTATGGATCTGACTCTGAGGAGCCAAAAACACCCTAGCAATCCCATGGAAGATTTATACAAGATTTTTCATCTTTTTGGAATACACAGTCTCTACTGTTCATTTGGTATGCAGAGAGATTGAACCCACAATTCAGAATACACCGAAATTTTGCAGATATGAAAAAAAATAGATGACTATATATGTAGATAAATAAAATTTATAAATATAGATTATAAAAAAGCCATGTAATACCAGCCAGCATTTCAAGTAGGTTGTCCATCTTGACATTTGAGCTTCTGAACATTGTGTTTTACAGAACAGCAGATCCCCATTTCTCTGCATCAACCCCTGCTTTGGTCTTTTGCCAGGATGGCAACATTTAGAAATTTCACAGCTGCCTTTCCCCATGTTATGTGAAACATTTTGCTCTTAAGAAAGAAATTATCTTGACATCAGTGGGATATAAAGCAAATGCTGCATCCATGTTGCTGGTATAGGTGGGAAGGAAATATTATTTGGAGTCCAGAAGAGCGGGAGAGAAAGGAGGGGAAGGGGTTTGTGTCAGGCACCGACTGCATTACAAAGGCATTAGTGACAGGTGGGGACAGCATGCACAGAAAGAGAAAGAATATAAAATAGCTAGTCACTGCTTTTACCACAAAGGCCAGGCCTTGGCAGTTTCTGCTACTGAAGAGAATTAGACAGAAACAGTCTCCCCAAGCATCCTAAGATGCCATCTGGCTTATTACAGAGGAAATCCCCATTGGCAGTCTGGGGTTTTTTTCCTTCTTTTTCTTCACAACAACCTGAATGAGTGCCAAGATTATTTCTCTCTCTCATGCTCCTTCTATTTGGCATTGAAACATCACTCTGTGGAAAAAGGGAAATATGCACTGCATTGGCTCAGATGAAGGCAGCAACTTAAGGAGCAGGAGCCTTTGCAAGCTTTGAGATGGAAGCAGGGCTGATAAAGGAGATTAAACAATCTGAGACCCTTTTGATGAACAAACTGAACCATCTTGGTGCTGAAAAAGTAGAGATATAGTTGATAGCTCTGATATACTGTCTGTGCTTGCCAGGAGAGCTATCTATTTCCATTATTAGCCTAGAGGGTGACGCAGGCAATGAAAGTGAGTCACCAAACAGGAGTTCAGGTGAGATGAAGGTAGCATGAGCAGGGAGCACCTCTTTATTACAATTCTTCAAATCACCCACTGTGGGTAATTACTTTGTCACCTCCTTGTCCTTTCTGCAAGGTTTCCTTTCCTGAGATTAGCAATATGCATGCACAACAGTGGTCTGTATCTGACAGACAAAGAGACACAAGTAGTGTGGTTAGTTTTAATTATTTTTCAGCGAAACATCCACATTAGATGCAGAATGGAGCTGATTTAAATTACAGCTTGCCTGAAAACTGTGATTGACCTGCAAAAAGGTCCTACCATGTTTAAAAAGATGATTATACCGGAGGAAAATGTTGAATATTTTGCCAGACACTGAATATTAATTCTTATCCTAAATACCTTTGTGTGTGTGTGTGTGTGTGTGTGTGTGTGTGTGTAGTAACACATGCATATACACAAAGGTAGATTTTGTATATATTTTTTTATTTTTTAAGTATCCTTTTTTCTAGAAAAATAACTTGTTTTGTGAGTTCCCCTTAATCTCAGTAGTCTTTTCATTGCAGAAATCTTTGCAATGAAGAGCAGCTAACAGTTTTGGATTTTTTTTGCAACCTAATAATTTTCATATCAGATTGAAATGTTAGTGAATATTTTGTAAATAATCTAGTGTACATCTGGGATGTATATATGTCCTGTATGGAAGTTTGTCCCTTATTTTCACACTCTGGTAAGGTAGGACACTTGCTCAGTTCTGTCCCTGATATGATGCACCTTTCTTCAATCTTTTTTATTACCCTATCCTCTATAATCTGTGGGTAGAAACAGAGCAGCCACATCCCATCTCCTTCTGCTTTTTGTCCAGTCATAAAACTAGAGATCTCTCAGCCATGCTGCTTTTTGAGATTGTACTTCAATTGCATTATTGTTGTGTTTTCTTCCTTCTTTCCTGCAGTAAAAAAGCCACTGAAGTATTTGCTTTAAAAATATAGAGCTTGTTCAAAGTGGTTATGTTGTGGGTAAAATGACCTATTGATACCCAGCCATCTGGGAAAGGGGTGTTTAACAAACATAGGAAAAAAAGCAGAGCACTCAGCAGGTTTGGGAGAATGGTATCAGATGTCTGCAAAGCAACTGTTCTTATGTTAAGACTGGTGCTTCCTGGCTTTGAAGTGTACTCTAAGTGCATGAAGTGTACTGCCTACAATCCAGGGGGTTTTTGCACTTTCTATTTCACAGTGGAAGTTTCTATTATTCCTTTTATCATGTAACAGCCATATCTAAATTCAGAAAATATTATCAACAGTTCCAGGAAGAAAAATCTTAATTCTGTCACAGAAAAAGGAAAGAAAGGTTAAAATAGGGGCTCTCAGGTATTACCAGGAGCATCCTACTGCTACAAGAAAAAAAAAAAAAAAAAAGTAGTAGAAAAGGAAAGAAAGTAAAAAGGGAATTTAGTACTGGGTGTGAATAGGGAATGATGAGTTATGCTGTTTCCTGACAGATTTTGGTTTTGACATAAGATCCACATATTTTGTTTATTAAGAGTGTTTTCTATTGTTATAAATATTTCTGGCAGTGGATTTTAGCTCTTCCCTGGGATACTTCACCTGCCTGTGAGAGGACCTGGCTGTGTGCACACAGCAAATACCTGGGGCAGCTGCCCTGAAGTCACTGAGTGGAGCCTCTGTGCGAGCCATTCACCTCTCCTGCAGAACTGAGAGAAACCTGAAACTGTTCACAGCCAGAGAGACTGAGGTCAGGTTGCAGAGGTGTCTTTGAGGACATGCCCTTTATGGCCTCTGTGCAGGATAACCTCACAGTGAAGGGACTGAAATCTCCTTACAGAAAACTCTACTTTGCAAGTCTCAGCAAACTGTGATTTGATGATCTCAGCAAAGAATAGCTTTGTCTGCAGCGCTTGGCTCTCCCCCTCCTCGTGGTGGATCCTGCTGCCAGGTGAAGAGACCCATTGACTGCCCTGGGTTTGTGCTGCTCAGGGCCAGGCACCCCAATCTGCATTTCCAGGGGTGCAGCTGGAGGGCACGGAAAGGAGGAAGTGTGGGCAGAGAGCACCGGGGAAAGACCAGAGAGTTGGGAATAAAACTTTCTTCATCCTGGCCATCGATCTTTGTGCGGGTGGCCTCTGGAAGGGACTGTTTCCCTAGACCTCATCCTGGTTTTTCCAAAGGGAAATTTCCCAGACAGAGCTTCTGAGCCACCCCCCACTGATGAAACAGGGGGGATCAGTCACCAAGATTTGGGAGCCAGTGGGGAGCTGGACTAGTAGATGGTAGAACTGTACCTAGTAGTAATAAAAGCTCAAGATTTTATTAAAGGTTTGCTACTGTTTGATCACTGCTAGTCAATAAACCAGCCCTTATCTGAGGAACCCTTTCTGTGAAGTTTGAAAAATGAAAAAATAAAATAGCCAACATCTAACCTGACAAACTCTTGGTCCAAAGCTAGCCCAGGAGTTAGTTTATTCAAATCTAATGAACTGCCTCATTGTTTGAACAGTGCTGATAAGTTTTTGATAAAAGACCTTGTGTTATTGCTTTTACACTGTTATATCGTCCTTGCAAAAGACAAATTGGTCAAAACAGAGGACAAATGTACTTCCTTAGAAGTCTTTTCACAGAAAATATATACAAAATTAATGAAATAAATGAAAAAGAAACACATAATAAACAAAAGAATGACATTTATGTGCAGGAGACATATAAAAATTGCCTCTGCAATAGAAAAGACATCTTGATTGTGAAATTGGCTACTGTTGGAATAGCACAATTTTAGTAATCTCTCTATCCCAAGCACAATATTTTATTCTTATTCTCCTTCAAATCCATCACTCAGTTTACTCAACTATAGGAGTTTTCACCCACAAACATTGTACTGACTGTATCAGTAATTCATATCTGATAAGAAATGAAAATATTCATGGGTTTCTGCAAACTATGTGCTGGAAGTGTGGCACAGAATAATGAATAGCCCTGAGTATCTGAAGGTATTTGTGTCTTCTGTTATCTTTAAAAAGACAGATTTTGAAAACACGTGACATCTAAATTTTTTACATTGTTATAGTAGACTTAAGCATTGCAGTTCCTCCCTAGGAAATGAGAAGATATTCAGAGACCAGCAGCACCACAAAACCAGGTTCCCCCTTTCTCCTCTCCTGCGGACTAGGAGGTCTTCTGGTTACTGTGTATAGCCTTTGCTGGAATTTGTGAGTCTGAGATGTATTTTTGCATTTTCATTCAAATACCGGGCCTGGAAAACGGGTATTTGGAGAAATTAGGGGACTGCCTGGTCACTGGAATTCTCCTTTCCCCAGAACAGAGATGTATGCCCTGATCACGTGTGTAAGGCTGGCCCATGCCATGGTCAAAGCCCTTGGAAGCTGTGCAGACTGCATTGCTGTCTCTGCCCACCTACAGATGCTGAATGCCATGGCTGAGCCTGCTGGACTGCAGAGTTTGCACTGGAACAGGGCAGCACAGAATGCATTGGGTCACTTTGCAGTTGTGGACAGTCTCTTTTTTTTTAATCTCAGGTAAAATAAGAAGGACATGCATTCTGCAACCTAAAGGCTGGGTGTTGACAGAGGTTGGATGGTATCAAGATTCTGTGGCTGGGTCCTTACCTGCTCTGCTTACCCAGAAGCACAGGAACCACTAAAGGTACACCAGCTCTTGCTGCCTCCTGCAAATCCATCTGGCTATGAAAAACCCACCCATGGTGCTTTGTTCAACTGCTGCTGAATGGGGAGTTCCAGGACAGTTCTTATCTTTCTGAGTGCAATCACATTAAGAATAGTTCAGCTCTTTCTCAGCACTCTGTGTCCAAATATTTTGTATGTACTGTAGCTTAGCAATGCCTCCCAGGAAATATTATTCTGTCAGTAGGCAAACAATTGCTTAGCTTGAAAGAAGTGTAATTATTTAAGGCATGCACAAATGTTTTTGGCTGCGTGGTGCCGTAACATTATTAACTGTGGGGGAAAAGCTAGCTAGCTCTTTTTTAGAAACCATATTACCATTGTCCTAAAATGCAAAATTGCTCTAAGTCCTATTCTGACCAGAATTCCACATTTGCTCTTGATAGTAGATTGGATTTCAGAGCAGGATTAAGTAAATAAGTCATATTAAAATGACAAAATGGGTAAATAGAATATAATGTGAAATGAAATGTAAATTGGATTTAGGCAAACACTTTTATACAGACCTCCCGTCAAACCCTATCAGACTGCTTCAAATTCCTACTGTGATTTCTGCTCGCAGTTCTATTACATGTTGCCACTCAAGGGCATTTGATGTTTTCTCTCTCTGGAAATTCATTTGCATTTAAATGATTTGAAATAATCATAAAAGCCAAGTGCTATGAAGTTTGAAATTAGTTACTGTCTATAAATTGCGATGCCATTAAAAGATGATTTTGAAGAGCTTTGCTGTCTCAAATGTATGCAGATTAAAATCTAACAAAGTACACCTTGTTACAAAACTGTAAAGAATGGTGTGACATGGACTTAAATTGATTTATTCTCCTACTAGTGCCTATAAACTTTACATACTTGGGTTTCTTCTGAAAGTGGAAAAAAACCCTTTCATTTGCCTGCTGATTCTGAGCCAAATTGTGTTCTCAGATGGGGTTTCATTGGGTGTATCTGACACCAGTGCTTGGCCCTCAGAGTTTAATCTATACGGTCTATTAAATTTCTGGAAATGCTGTATGAATAGTTGGGTCTCATAATTTTTTTATGGAGGGAATAAAGGAGTGGGATCAGGAACAATGGAGGCCATTTACAGTTGGCAGCATGCATATGCCCATTTACCTGTGTCTGTTCAGTTTTCCTCCTCTCCCTTGAATTTCAGTGTTCTCCTGGTAGGTGTTTCTCAAGGATCTTCTCTGAGAGGCAGCTGGTGCTCCTGGTGTGTCACCCTGGAGCCAGCCTGGCCTTCTTGCCTGTGGAAAGGTAAAACCTGGTTAGGAGCATAAATACATTTTGAAATACTGAAGCCCCTTTTGAAAGAGAGTTCTTTTCTCCATTCACCTCCAGGCAAGCTCAGGCAAAATAGAGCTGTCACCTCATAAACTCGTCTTCTACCTCGCCTCCCCTAGCACTATTCCACAATTCCTCTTTTAACCTATTCCTGCTCCCTGTCTGTGAGACCTTGGAGCAGTACATTGCCTAATATAAATTCCTACTCTCTCTTTGTTTTTTACCATTGGGATATTATAACTTTACATTTTTGGATACCAACAGTGCATTCCAAATATATTTTCCTATCCCCAAATAATTTTAAATGGACTTGACCACAAATATATGTACGACTATGTCTAGCTGTATAACTTGATTGATCTTAAGATGCTTGTAATGAGGAAAGTGAAGTTGCCTTGGTTTATAGGTCTCAGAACCCAGGGATGGAATTACCTCTTTATAAACATATTTATGTGTGGATTTTTTATTATTCAAAAGAAAGAATGAAGCATGTAGAACCAATATTAAAGGGCAAGAAAAGGTTTTGGTTTTGTAAATCCAGTATAGTGGTTCAAAAATTCCTGATATCGATTCTTTGAACATGAAATTAGCTTCCAGTCTCTAGTACAATAAAATCTCCTATATTTGTTTGTGTATGAGTGATAAAACAAAGCAGCTGTCTTAACCACCTCTTTAATAAGCAACTTTTTTTTTCTATGAAATTGTCTTAGTGGTTAGTGCAAACTACCAGATAATCCTTCCTGATCAATCCTTAATGCAAATTCAGTCTGTGCACGCTAGAGTGGGGACAATACCTGGTCTCTCAAGTAGGGCTTATGGTTGCTACAGGGTCAGATTATTTATAGGGAGTGGGGAAAGTGAGACAGGAGTGAGCTGATAAGTTTAATACATTATTGTTACTCTAGCATGCACAGGCCTCTTATGTTAGTGTTCTGGTAGAGTCCTGACTGCCTTATTGGAAAGAAAATCCTTATAGATTCACTGTGCAGCTCAGGCTAAATATCCCCAAATAAAGGATGAGTCTGTTCAGTTCTCATCATTCCTTGGAAAATCAGTTGGAGGACAATGGATTCTGCATAGGAAATGAGAGGTGGGCTATTTGCCCTGGGCAGGTTTTCATTGCAAAAGTAATTCTGGCTTCTACCAGAAACTCCCCTTGCCTTAATTATTGATCCAAGAGCAAGCATCCCTTCAGTCCCAGATGGTTTCATCTGAGCAGAACTACAGACTGCCAGCATCTTTCTTTCATTGAAATGACCTGGCCACAACCATGCACTTCAGTCACTTTCCCCAGTCTGCATCAGGAGCTTGGGACAGGACAATTTTGCCCATATCCATGGAGGGAGAACCCTGGAGCAGCACAGCAGCAGCACTGAGAAGCTGGGGGTAGTCCCTGGGAGTCTGATCAGTGCCTGAAGTGTGAGAAAGAGCTGAGATACAGCAGTAATTTGGACAGGGATGAAGGATGCACCTATTCACTGTTGAACTGATCCAAGTGGTTACTCCAGGTACCTGCTTTTCCCTCATGAGAGAAAAAAATGCTCTTGAGAAGAGAAAAAAATGCTCTTGAGAACAGTGGATAGTCTGTCTTTCAATGGGAAATCCTTTTTAGCACACTCTATTGAAAAGTTGGAAGAGCTTTCGTTTGAGCACAGTCCTCCATCACAGCAGGGTTTACTTAAATAAATTAAAAGCTTATGAAAAGACCATTTTTCTGGATGCCTCTGTTACATGTGTCCTTTTAAGAAAGACATCCAATAAATGAGATATGGCCATTGATTCTGTCCTGCTTTAAATCAATGTTCACAGACCACTGAAGAAAGTTTTGCAAATCATGTGGCTTTGAGAACTCTTACTACTCAAAACAAGACCTGGCAAAACAGATAAAAAATTACTCATAACTGCAGATGAAATTGTGGCAGGAGATTTTACTGAAAAACAGAACATTTTACGAACTCAGGGCAAAACAATATCTCCCAGAACATATTGCAATCTGATCTCTGCAGATGTTATTGGAATAATGCAGAGTTTGATAAAAATACATAAATTATACTTTATTGTGGTGGATTATAAAATATGTTCTGAAAGGGATGGTAAGCACAGCAGGCATTTTGCTTTATCTAGTCTGACAGCACTTCTTTGCCATTAAATGAGGAGGCATAACTTAATATGTGCAAAAGGCAGAGAAGGAAAGGGCCTAGATTGAAAACCTTCCAAAGATAGGGCTATCTACTTGTGTGCTTGCACAGAGCTTAGCACAGAGACCCCTGAGTGTTCAGCACTCTTCCTGGTACAGACAATAGCATAAATAGCAGGGAAAACTTTCTTTGTTCAAAAATGATAATGTTTTCTTTATATTTTCAAAGCCTCATATTTTTGGACAGAGCTTCAGTGCCCTTTTGGTTTCATCTGCTGTTTTTTCCTAACCACTCCCTACAGGCATTTTTTTTAGCTCTGCTTTGACCTATGCTAAAGAACATAAAATTTTGGCTCCCCAAACCTGTGTAAGTTCAATATTGCAGCTCAAACCTGTCACTGAACAAGATAGGTTTGAGAGCCAGAACTGCAGCACTGAATTTAAAACAGTGGGAGGTAACCCCATCTCCTACTACTGCAATGACATTTTTAGTTTTAGGGTTTTTTCCCCTCGGGCATTTCTAAATGTTCTGGAGCAGAAACTAACAGATGGGATTTCTTTAAAAAGATATAAACCACAGCTTAGGGTTTCAATATGACTTTTTTTCTACCAGAAGGTAGGTAATTAATGAATCAATGTGCAGCCACCATACACTGGAATTTAAGCTTCTGGAAATCTCATTTGTAACCATAAGAATGCAAAGGGACACAAAAAGCCTGATTTGTTTTTGTGGCTTTCCTGAGTTAAAATTAAACCTATTACCAAGCGCTGACAATGCAATATTGTTGCATTAAAGCCACGTTTATAGTTTTTCATGCAGAATGTTTCCTGCGAATAACGACCTATAGAATTTGTGGTATTTTTTGAAGGCAGAGGTTTAAGTTATTATTCTGCTGTTGCAATATCTGTTTGTAGCCACAGATGCTGTGCCTACTGCCTGTATATTGTCTCTGCTGCCTGCAGTTTCCTACCCTGCTCACTGCTGTTAATAGGGATATTAGACATTCACCAGACAATACAGTTCCTTTTAGTTATCCAGCAGGAGACTGAAGTTTGTGAAGATGCTGATTGTGTCCCAGATTTATATTTCTATAACTCAGCTCTCTTTGGAGCCACTGGATTGCTTGTTGCACCTCCGTTCTTCTCATTCATTTTTTAGGTTGCTCTGTTACAAAATTCCCAGCTCCCATTTAGTCAGCTGTAAACAGTAGGCAACTGCTGCAGAGGAAGGTAGTTATGTAATTAATACATTGATTTAGATTTGTTTAATATAAACAGGAGAATAAATTTAAATAAAGGTGAAATGCTTGGTTTCCTCTCTGGAACTCACTCAATGCAGTGGAGAAGTGTACTGGGGCAAAGAGTTATCCCTTCCTTGCAGAGACAAGTGCCCTGTGCCTTTTTTTGCACTGCCTCCAAGGAATGAAACAGCCACCAAGAGCATGGCACTAGTCAGAAAAGCAGTAATAGTTCAAGTCTAGAAAGCATTTCACAATGTCCTTAACTTTAAGCATTTCTTTTCAGTCCCACCAGCCTCAAAAGGATTTAACAAGGCACTTAACATCCTCTCTGAACAAGGATACTTCCCTGGAGCTGGCCTTAACAAGGGAACTCTCCACTTCCTTTTGCTGTGCAGTCTAATGCTCTGAGTTCTGCCTCTTGTGCCACCTCTGAGGAGCTGCCTCTGCCTTGGGCAGGAAAAGGATGAAGGCAAAGGGTTAAATAATCCACTGTAATCATAGATTTGCATCCCATCCTGGCCATCCCATGGCTGGTCGTTTCTGTCATCCATCCACCCTTGGATCTTGCCCAGAAAATGATGGAAGGTCACACGTGGGGTCCCAGCACGTACCCCAGAGACTGACCACACACAGCACAGCTCTGAATAATGAAATGAGTGCGGGGAGGGGTCCCTCAAAAGGCACTGCAGGATTGCTAAACTGCTTTTTGCATGATTTTGGACAGTTGTTTGTCCACTTCTAATTATGCTTTTGCTGTTGATTTAAATTGGAACACTAGCAACATTTTCACATGATCTTTGCTTAGGGGGAAAGCAAGCAGAAGAGTGAACACTGATTAGGGGAAATGAAAGCAAATCTGTTTACTGATAATATATGTGGCAACACTGAGACAGGTAAATGGTACTTAGGGACTACTCTCTGCTCATGTTTATGATCTTCAATATATTTGTGCATTTCTCATTTATTGCCCAGGCAAAGTTTGCATTTCCAAATTACAGATGTATCATGATGATTTTGGTCACAACAAAGTTACAAATTCTGTCATTCAGCAGACCTACCATTCAGTACTTCTGAATGTGATTTTACTGGTCCCTGTTCTTGTTGGAGAATATACTAAAATTCAGATTAAAGGTAAATGTATTCTTTATGCACTGGATTTTTTCATAGCTTCTCCCTCAGAGAAGATTTTCTTTTCCTCATTTCATCTTGAAAGGTCATTTTAGGAAGAAAAAAGCCCTGTTGCCAACTTTTTAAATAATTATGATCTCCAATAAAATGCCATCTATTTTTAACATTGTACTTTTTAATGTGTCTTTAAAAAAGACACAAGTAGATGACTTTCTCCATGAATAATGTATCATTTCAGAAACTTTGAATGCTATGACATAAATTATCAACTACTTTCCTACTGTTTGCTGATAAAGTGGGGGTGTTTTCCACACACTTTGCAGTCAGATCATGTTTGGAGCCAGCTTCATTTTGTTGCTGTATTTGAATGATGACATTTCATCATAGTTTATGCCACTTAATAGCATAAAATGTCAGAAGGAAATGATCATAACACTTCTGCAGGTGTTAAGTATTCCCTGCCTCTAGCCTGTGAAGTAAACCATGTAAAGTAAAATCTTTTACTGAAGTAAAAGCGCTCTTTAAAGTAAAAGCAGACACCATGGCAAAGGTAGTGGGAATAGGAACACGGAGTGTGCCTGGTTTAGCAGAGGAAACATGTAGAAAATGCCCCTTTAAAAATGGTTGTTGTCTTTTAAGGATTTCCAGGGATGGTCAGTATTGATAAAAGCCAGAGAGAGCCCCCAAAGCTGTGTGCAGGGTCTGGTGGAGCACGATGGTTGGACTTCAGAATGGATGGTGAGTGAGCAGAGCAGAGCATCCATGGGCAGGGCAGAAATGTTTCACTATCCTCAGATGACAGGGTCAACAGCAGTGGTGATGTATTTAAATTGGTAATTCAGACATTAAGCAAGAAAATGCTGAAACATTTAAAAAAGAGAATGAGAAGAAAAATGAAGTGCATAGCTGAGACTGTATTGTGGCAGTAAAATATCCAACTGGCTTAATGTGCTTCAGGAAATAGTGATGTTTAGGATGAAGAGAAGGAGAAAATTAGTGGAAGTGGAGAAAACCAGATAACATTTTTTTTTCATGCAAGAAGCATATTAAAGCAAATAAAGAACTGGAGGGGGAGAGTCTGCTGGGACCTGGGGCTTAGCAGAGAAGTGGTAAAGCAAATAGCAAAAGTTAGAGAGAATAAGAGAGATGGGAACTGAAAGGAGAAAATAGCCTCACAGCATGTGGAAGCAAAATGCTGGAGGAGACCCTGAGGGAGACCAGTATGGATTTATGTCCTACAATTATAATTAGTGAAAATGATGGGATAAAATGAGATTTTGACTATTTAGGAGCACAGAACTATTTCTAAATTTTAAAGTAAGTTTTACATTGTCCTTGTCTGCTAATTTCTTTCTGAACTCCCTCATGCACTGCTTGTCTTTCCAGAAAGCACCTTGTCTGTGACACACCCTGGAATGAACTGCACTTGTCAGTGGAAGATACAGCAGGAAGAAAACTCCAGAGAAATTGCAAGATCCATTTGTAACAAAACATAACAAATACCAATAAATTGAATGGTCAGGAATAGCACCTACATAAACAGGATGTGGCAACTGGAGTAGCATATTAAACTATACTCATCAAATGATCAGATTTGCAGTGGGACAAGAGTATTTATATTTTTAAAAATGCTTTAAGGCTGTCAGATCCCTGGAGAAAGGTTATGCTTTGCACTGAAAATTCATGAAGGATTTGGACAGGCAGAAATGTGACCGTTCTCATATCCTTTGGAAGGCTCTGGATGCTGCAAAGAAGGCCCTACATTGGTCTAATAAAGCAACACTTGCAACATCTACATGCCTTTTGGTAAGGAGGACAATGGAAAAGTGAGGAGTTTGTGTACTTGCGTCCATGCATCTTGGGAATGTTTATAAAAGCATTAACTAATTAATTAATTAATTTAGGATGGCTGTGCTTTAAGGATGTCTTGCAACTTCTGGCTACCTTGGAAATCACCCAGTCAAAATCATCAGGATTTTTTCAAATACCTAGTCATTGGATATTTTGCAAAAGCAGTCTAAATAACTTTGGAAAATGGACAGTCTTGGATAACTCAGAAAAGGTGCCTGAATATTTCCAATATTTTACTACATATAATTCATTGTAGACTAACAGCATTAATGTCAAATCCAGCTAGTTGCACAATAATTGAGGATTCATAAAATGTTTCTGGGAATCACCATGTAATTACCATTGTCTCCAGTGGTGGTACAGGAAAATAATATGCAATATTTCAAGATATTTAATTAAGAAGTGTCAGTGAGTTACCTTGAAGATAGCTTCTATCACCCCTGTATGACAGGGTTGTGTATGACTGGATGATGGATGAGTCCCCTCAGTATGAAAGACAGATGAACTGAGGAACATCAACATGATATGCAGAACTCATTATGATGAAGTATATATAATTGTTGTTTACTCTTTAAAGGTGACCTACAAATACAATGGTTACTTTTCTTGTCTTCTTTATAACGCAATAAAAATTTCTACAAAGTTCTCCAATAGAAACTGTGCTTTTTTCATTTTCTTAGAAATTCTTGTCCACTTTGTTTTTTCCCCAAAGACTTCTGACCCATGAAGGAAGTAACAGGTTTATGGTATCAGATATGAAGGCAAAAAATATGTTTGTATGAGGGCAATTTCTTATGTGGTCTGCTTTGGATGTGGGAGCTGCTATGAATTCATGTGTGGTTCACTAATAATGTCAGCAGCAAAACCCATCATCCCTGTCTTGGGAATTGTAGAAAAAAACTTGTTGCCTTCACAATGATAATGTAATATGAGATCAGGGGAAAGCAGAAAAGAGAATTTAAAGAAAGATGGGTCTCCTAATGTTTATTCCTGTCAAAGGAATTAAGAACTACCACTTTCTATTTATGTTATTTAGCATAAACAATGGGCTTTGTGTTCCTTGCTCAAGTCACTGCTCTCTTACCCTCTGTGGGCTGCATTACCTTACATTTTGACTAACTGCAGGTTTTCCTGCTGTCACCACACAGCTGACTTGATCTCAGCCTTTAGTTTGGTGTTATGGTTTTGGCCTGGCAAAGCCAGAGCCCCCATGAGTACACCTTCTCCCCGGTGTCTGCTGTGAGATGTGACCAGGAATAAGCAAAGCAGGCTCCAGCTTAAACATAAAAAAAAAAGTTTATTAACTAAACTACACACAAACGAAAAAAAAAGAAAACACGAAGAAAATGAAAACCTCACAAAAAACACTCTCCCCCTCCTCCCCCCTAAATTCCCAATACAATACATCCTCCAAAATCACCAGTTCTGGGTCCAACACCACCCTTTAGATTGCTCAAACTTTCAGTTCCTCAAGAGGAGAGGGAGTCCTTCCGTGTGTCGTGGTGGCCTTTTCCGTCCTTGTTCCGGTGCTCTCACCACCGAACAGGGATCAGGGCTGCTTCCAGGGTTGTCTTTTTAAGGATGCTTTGTCCAGTTCCAGAAAAGCACAGTATCTCACCTTCTCACCTTTGGGACATCTATCCCCCCCATATTTTATATATCCCCTGGGGCCGAGGGGTACCCACACTGAATCTTCTCTGGCTCTGGGACATTTCTCCCCCTAGACTCAGTCTCTGTATCACACGGAAACATGGCTCTGTCCATGGCTACACAAAAGAGTCCAGCATAAAATGCCACTCCATCTTCTCCATCTTTCCAACATCTCTCACTCTCTCTCTCTCTCTGGTCCAGACCCCCATCACTCGTTCATTTCCTTCGTCCTCCTCCACTCTTATCACTCGTCTAGGAAGGGTTAATGTTCTGTAAGATTTTCATTGTCCAAAAAGGGTTAAAAACTCCTCCAGGCGGCTGGACTCCTGGCTGCACCCCCCCCATCTCCTCAGCCGGGCTGCCTGCTGCCAGCACATGTTTACTGAGTTTCAAGATAACGACACAGGCTGCACTCTCTCTCTCTCTGTCTGTCTCCAAGGGGGGGAATGGCTGCCCGATGTCTCTTGGGACTCCTCCACCCTTCCATCCTCCAAGGCCTCCTCACCCCCATCTCTGTCCAGGCCCAGGCCTACCACATGGCTGCCCCTTCCCCGCCCAGCAGCAGTGGCTGGACGGGGGAAGGGAGATCCAACCTCGGTCTCTTGAAGTCCCAAGAGAGCCTCCCCGGCCCGAAGCTCCGCTTTTAACCCCTGTGTGTTCTCGGAGGTGTGTCCAAAACCCACTGGCTACACCAGGTGCCAATATCAAAATCCAAGCACCCATTGGTTTGACCACAACATCCCAGAATTCCCACTTCTTCCTGGTCAAACCACCACATTTGGGAATCCTTGCTTTTTACTCTGACTCTTGCTTACTAGCCCATTTTTCTTCTGCTCTATCAGTGCCCTTCTCTGTGGACCCTAAGGTGATAATTACATTAGCTGTACTTCATCACAAGCTTGTTAGGGCCTGACAGTTGATTTTGGCTGACTATAATCAGCCTTGTCCCCACTTGTCATTGTCCCTTTGTGCAGTGGTTGAACATGACTCTTTCTACATTAGCAAGCAGTGTGCTCCATTAGGAGAGGATCTGCTGAGTGAAATCACATGCACTGATCTCTGTGATACGTGCGGTTTGGGGACTTGGTGCTGGCCACAGCCTGGTCCTGTAGGCTGAGTGCTCATTAATGCCTGCAGCACATCTTTGGGTTTGTTTTCATCTGAAAGAGGTTGGTTTGTGTGCTCTGAGATGGGTGTCTTGTGGAAGTCACAGCAGGTAAAGGAGAAATGGTTGGTAGATTTAAAAATGCATTTCTGACCATCAGTGCTGATGGAGGTGCCTTTGCTGCTTGCTGATATACCTGCTTCAGGTGCTCTACAGTGAGACCAGATTCCTGGGGCTTGCCTGTGTTCTGGGTTAAAAGGTAGGTGAAAATATTTTTGTGGTTTTTCTACAAGTAAATCTTCTCTTTCTGTGCTCATTTAGCAGAGGGCAAAGGCTCTTTATTCTCAGTGTGGGCATCTTGACAAAGTGTAATCTGGATTTATTCCCATGGAAGTAGCTCAGTGTGATATCCAGCTCAAAACTAGATCATCTCAAAACTAGAACAGGTGAATCTTCTCCCTTCTGCCTCTTCAAGATGGCTGGGGCCTTTTTATTTCCTTAGTCATAAATTTGGACATGAAAAGGAGAATAATTGCATGCATCTACTCTTTCTCTCTCTGCTTTTTTGCATGTCAAAGTACTTGATCTGTATTGAAGTCCATGAGTCTCTCATCTTGAACTGTGCATATAATTAATAAAATTATTGTAATAATAAAATTAATAATAAAAAAGGATTTAATTATATTCTGTCAATGAGTATAAATTTAAAATGGACTAGTGGAGTTTGTTGAAAGACCCTACACATGAAGTAAGAATATGTGCAGCTGAGACATCAGATGAGTAAAATTGTGATTGAAGAAATTCTCCATTTATTTGACAGGAATATTTATTTGAAGCAAGATTGAAAGCAAGGGCAGAGTGTACTTTTTGCATTTGTGGCAACCACCAATGCTGGAAGTATCAGAGCTGAGAAGAATGGTTGTGGTGGGTTTTGCATTCATTGGTCATGGGTCATGTGGTGAGAGTAGATTTGGATCCGTTCTGATTCTTTCACTGAAAAACCACCCATGAGAGGTTTTTATTAACACAGCATTTGGTTCAATGGGGCTTTGGTTCATATCAGAGACCCCACAAAGGTGCTCAGAGCACAGTGCTGCTGTGAGGGAAGGCTCTCACAAATGCTGTATTTGCTCATTTTTCTGTGATTCTGAATGTGACCTTGTGTAAAACACATGCAAGCTGACTTTGAGTAAACTATTTTTACATGAAAATGTGGCATCACTATTCTAAACTCTTTATTTATCTCTTTCTTTCCTATGTTTTTTTTTCCTTTTCTTATTTGCAGGTCTTTTGTGGAATATCCATTATTTAATTTATTTCATTCTGCATTTTTTCCTCCAAACGTTTCTTAAATAAAGCTCTTTTCTTTTTTTCTGAATTGTAGGTCAAGGCTAGAAGCAACAATGATGCTTCTCTTTTTTCTAACACAAACATACACTTGTGAAGACTCATAAAGAACTTTAATACCAGTAAGCACAAGTAAAGCTTGTTGACTGCACAGGAGACATATTTGCAGACAGAGTGAAAGCATAAACAATGTGTGATCGTTGTTCCAAATCAAAAGAAAGTCAGCACTATGTGAAAAGTTTATAGGCAACACACATGACAAAAGTACCTTGAGATGTTAGAAGTTAACAGCCAGATCTTCAGCTATTAAAAAATGGTGTTAACACCACTGATATTGCTGGATTTATAGCAATCCATACCAGACTGTCCTGGCCTTCTGATTTTTATTCTGCATTTTACACATAATTTTTGTCATCAATCCCCATTTATGTCAATGACATATGCATATTTCACACAGTCACAAGTAGACAAAGAGGTGCATTCATTGTTATAACTGATAAATTAGTGTCTTTGTTCAAACAACTTGCATTTACATTCACTGTTAGAGAAGGAAAAGCTTCTTAAAAATTTATAAGCTGACTATGCAGGTTAGCTTAAATGTGCAGTCATACAGTGTTGACTCAGAGTTAAATTTAGGAGTGCTTTGCAAAACTAGTGGAAAGTAGAGCATTTGTTCAACATCACAGACTTGCAAATGGTTGAGCTAAATATATGGTGAGCATTCAGTCACAGGTCAGGCTCAAACAGTGTGCTCAGAGTGCTCTCTGTGCATTGGTTGGTCTAATTTTGGAGATCATTTTGTGTTTTATTCAAAACTAGACAGGGCTGTGAGGAAAACATGGGCCTATGGGATACAGAAGAAGAACATGGACCTATGGGATACAGAAAAGGTCTGATACCTAAAGCAAACTTGATGCTCTGCTTCTCTTTGTGTGCCTTATACAGCCATTTCTGGAAAGAGTACTCAGCTACCTGGGCTTAAGTTCTCTCTGAGCTGCCTGTGAGACACCTCCCACAGTTACACTGGGCATCCCCAGCCCATCTGACAGCAAAAGGATTTTAGTTATCAATTATTTCAGATTCAGAGGCCTCCCAAAGTTCTTAGCAAACTGGGGCCTGGGCTTTCAAACCCAGACATGTATTGTCTGAGTAAATGTGTAATTCATGTGTGTAAATGCACAGAGTGCTCACATAAATCAGTTGCTCTCATCTACGGGTGACCAGACAGCTGCCTAAATGGCCATGTTCCCATACAAATAACTTATTTAGAGACAAGAATTAGGCCTCCATGATATATGGATGTCATTGTATGCCCTTAAACTGATTAATGGGAAAATGATTTTTCACCCTTTATTTGTTTCACATTCTCCCATCTCCCTCTAACCTGTCCCAGGACATAAAACACTCTGAAATGACCACCCAGTCTTTCCGATTATAAATTCCTCCTGGTAGGAGTATTTGCTTTATGTGTTTTCTCCTGTGAGCCCGGTGTACTCTCCTGTGCCAGAGAAGTGCTTGAGTGCATGTCTATAATTCTCAGCAAGAGCAGTGCCCAGGGGCCATGAAATCACCTGCCAGCCCATCACCTGTCTGCAGAGGTGCTGCAGCCAGCCTGCAGAACACCACTGCTGCTGGAGGTCTCCTGAGCAGCTTGGTCCTCAGAGGCTGTGCTGGTACGTGCTGAGCTTGTGCTTACAACAAAGACAATATTTGAAGACTCTTCCTCACCCTTTGTAAAGGGTCCTTCTGTCACAGTGCACTGTTGGGGTAGAGGCTCATGCATTCTTCTTCACTGATTGCAACTAGGAATAACACTTAGTCATATCTAATCAATCTTTTTAAACATGACCAACTAATACCTGTCCACTTAGCACATCAAGTAGCTTGAAAGGCATTGAAGACTGAGATGAGTCCAGCTTCAGATGTTACTTGAAAATGAGTGATCAGTCCTGCCTGGGCACAGGACCTTTCTGATATGTCATGAAAATGGCTGCAGAGTCCTTTTCGAATTTGTTATTTAGCCAATGACTTGCTGACATCTGAATCTGCACAATTTGTAATGAATAATTTAAACCATAGGGAGCAGAAAGTGTGACTGAATTAAAAGATAAAAAAAAAAAAGCTTGAAAATGTTTTCATGATACTTTTTCTTGCTTAAAACTTGAAGATCAAACAAGAAAACATTGTAGTTTAGGATCACTTCACACTGTACAAGGAACCAGCAGAGTTGCAGCGTTGAGCTCATTGGGTTTATTCACTTTAAATGGCATTTCTTTGTAGTCAGTCAGGACAAAGCTGTAGACATTAACAGCAAAATATTAAACATTTATTTTGTGTGATTTTACTTGTATTCAGATCATTCTGTAAGCAATTTATGTTACCAGATAGACTTTATTCCAACATTGTGTATGAATTACCTGTTGCTCACCTATTAATCCTGCTTTTCTGATTCCTTTTCAGCCAGTCTGAGTGGTGCAGAGATTCAAAGAGTCCAGAGCAATGTTGGAATACAATGTTGGAGTATTTTCTGAAGTGTATATTGTATGTCACTGCTCTGAGGTTAAGTTAGGAAAGTTCAAGATTTCTGCAGTAACCTTTGTTGTGAAGAGAAGGATTGCCAGACTTGGGGTTTAGGTTGCAAGTTAATGGGCAGTGGGAGGCAAAGGAAGAACAGTGTCTCTCTCCTCTCTGAAGCACCACATCCTGGTGGTAGCAGGTGGCTGGATGCTGGGATCAAAGAAATCATGCTCTCTTTATCTGTGATAAATTGCAACATTCCTTGCTGACTTCCATGTTTATGATCATGGGTGAATTTGATATATTTCAATAGAAAAAAGTCCAGGAAAGTGTATTTTTCTGTAGAGTGATGAAGACAATTATAATCCTGGCTAAAACACATGTGCTCAAGGTTGCAAACACAGTGAGCAAGTGCAGTGATGGCTGGGCTAGATGTGGCTGCCATTGCTCTGAGCAGTGAGGTGTTCTTTACTGATGTTGTGGGTGAGTGAGTGAGGTTTGTGCAGACCATTCCTTCATAAGGCAAGAGGTTACTCTCAACCAGGTGGAGAGAGCTTCTCTTACGCCTTGTGGTAAAGGAGAAGCAGCTGGGAACACTAACCACAAACCTGTGCTTTTTTGTTAGCTGGCCATTTGCAGTTATCCAGTTTTTTAAAACTAACTTATAGGTGGCTTCCAGGTCAATTTTTATGGCTTGCTTTGATATATGATGGGGGACACTGCATAGGCTGAATGTTTACTCCCATGTTTTCTTGGGCCACTAGGTATCTAGCAGATTAACTGTGAAAAAATTTGTATTTAATCCCCCCACAAAAGCCATTCAGTCATAAATACCTCTAGATTTTTGAGTACAGAATTTGAAACATGAAGTAACCAGAGTCCATATTCCACATATGGATGTAGGAAGTAGGCAGGAGGCATTTCTTGAGACTGTTCAGAGAGAGGTCATGTAGGCAAATGCTCAGCTAGCACTGAATGAAACAGCTTCCAAAGAGCCTCCAGAAACAGAGTGTAAACAGACCTAAGCCATAGGTGAAAATGTGTGTAAACAGCATTTATTTCACTCCACCTCTGCTAACCCAGGACCACCAAATGACTGAGGGTGCATGTACAGCAATGAAATTTCCTATTTCTTGACTTGGTGTTCTGCAACAGCATTTCAGTCTTTTTTTCTTTTGTTCCCTGGGAATTTATTGTCTGAAAAATTCTCTGTGTAACTATGATTTCTTCTAGAGGATCATCAGGAAGACCTGTAAGCTGTTTCCTGACAGGAGATTGAGAGAGAAGAGAAAATGAGCTGTTAACAAGAATGCTGCCTGCTGTCTGAATTGCCCTAATTCATGAAGGGACATAAAGCTCAGACAAAAAATTTATGGTGCCTTAACCCTGGGAATGACTCAGTTGTTTAACAGCATGTTTGTGCTCACACAAGCACGGATGTGGGCTGAAGCAGAGCATCCACTGGAGTGCTGCCATGGATGGACAGGGGCTTTTCAGGAAGGACCGTCCAGGGGGATGGAGGGAGTTCTGTCTGAGGGCAGCAAGGATGCACAGAGCTCTGCCCTGGCAGGGATGATGGGACAGCTCAGAACTTGCCAGTTCAGATCAGCAGGAGTAATAATGTGGGTGTTTTTGAGCAGGGTGCCTGCTACTGCCAGCCTGCCCAGGAAGAGCAGATGAGCCCTTCTGCAGACAGCTGGGAGAAGTCTCATATCTGCAAGCCCTGGTCCTCACAGGGGCCTCCAGCCACCCTGATACCTGCTGGAAACAGCACAACACAATGCAAGGGGTCTGGGAGGTTCCCGCAGCACAGGGATGGTGAATTCCTGACATGGGCGGTGGAAGAGCCAACAAAGCGAGACACGCTGACAGACCTTATACTCACCAACATGAAGGTTGTGGGCAGGCTTGGCTTCAGCGACCATGAGCTGTGGAATTCAGGGTCCTGAGAGGTGGGAGAAGAGCCAAGATTAGTATCACATATTAGTATCTCGACCTCAGAACAGATTTTGTCTTTTTCAAAGTCCTATTTGGAAGAATCCTGTGGGACGTGGCCCGGAACAGATGAGCAGTCCCTGAAGGCTGGCTGATTTTCAAGATCACCTCTTCCAAGCTTGTGAATGGTCCAGCCTGACAAGCAGGAAAGCAAGCAAAAGTGGTGGAAGGGCTTAATGGATAAACAAGAACAGCAAGGAAGCTTTATCCCCACTGAAGGAGTGGGGAGAACAACTAAACAAACTGTGCATGCACAAATCCTTGGATCTGAGGGAATTTGAAAGAATCTCCCTATAGATAGAAGATTCTGTGCTCTGAGCAGCCATTTCACCTTTTGTGACATGTGAATTTAGTTTTTTCTCTCTGAAAAGAAAAATCTACTGAAAGCTGTTTTACTTTTCTCAGAATAGCCCCTTCTCTAACCTTGCAAGCACATTTCATAGCTGCAAGGTGATAATAAAACTGTTCAGAGCTGAGCTTAAAACAAATACAAATCTGGGCAAGAAATATAAATAATAATTGTAAACAATTGAATACATCAAGTAATCTAAAGCCAAAGTAAATAGTTTATGAAATGTGCATAGTTAACTACTATCTAATAAACCTATTAGCAAGAATAAACCACAAACAGTAAAAAAGGACAATAAATGAGTATCTCCTCAATAGGGCCGCACTGATGTATTCATAAAATAAACATTATAATTACAAAAGTTGATTATTTAGAAAACTCCTGAAACTGTATTATTTGCCACGTTTGGGGGGTTTTTCTTTGTGTCAGGATCTGTTAATTAACTGTGGTGTTATATTTATATAAGAGGTATCAATTTATCCAAGCTGCTATTCCATTTCAAAAAATCTCAGAATAAGATTCTTCACCTATTTAGTTGAAAGCTCACTGTCCCACAGAGCCATTCTTTAATCACTTCAATGCATGCCTCCATAGAGAGCAGAAAGTGTTCTTGACTTTATTGAGATACATTTCTTCTCCCAAACTGAAAACTAATCCAGATTCAGAGTCAAAAGATCATCTTGCTCAGTTCTAAAAAGTTTTCTTTTAATTTTTTTTTACTAATGTTAATAAGCCTTGAAAGTTTGAGTATTGTTGCTGGTGTATACTTTGATCAGTGGATTTTAAAAGGAGATCTTTAGCCATAGCCCTTATTTTCATTACGTTCAGACAGCACTGAATACAACAGAGACCAAACTCATTTGGAGGCTCTTAGTGTCAAAAGGAATACATACCAAAAATTATAGAAATAATATTAATAAGAACACAAGTTTTAGTGAGACAATTTTTTTAATTTCTGTCCCTTACTTGCTCTGTGATTTTTGGCCTGAGGTTCTCTGTAAGGACTGAACAGCATTTTTAAGAATTAGTGTGTCCTCCTGCAAAACGTGTTTCTAAGTTGGGTTGGGTGATAAAAATGCCCTCTCCCCAGCTGATAAATCTTTCCAGTGACTTTTGCTTTTCATGTATCAATAAGAGAGTTTTTCCCATATGACTGAGCAGATCTGTGAGCAGCAAAATAAAGGAGACAAGCAGATGAAGGTGCAGCAGGCTGGCTGTAATCCTGTCTTCCTCTTCTAATCCCTATTAGATGGTTTTGAATTTATTCAACACAGCTTTACTCCTGGATCTGCTGCAACAGTCTAGTAAAAATTAAAAAAAACATACCTGGGAGAAAAAAAAAAGGAAAATAAAAAACTTGTAAATACAAATCTTCATGCCACTCTTTTTCTTCACCCAGCAGCGTGCTTCAAAATGTGGAGAAGCCTGGTTAGGAAGTGATCAGCCACTGGAAAGCAGCATTGGTGACTGCTTTCTTAAACTGAGGACAGCAAAATGCAGAACAAGGCTGCTTTTAGCATAGCCTGCCTGTTTCTGGCTTTGTAGGACAGAGAGCTCTCCAAGAGATGCAGGAGCTGTAGGAGCTGCAGGAGCTGTAGCAGCTTGGAAGTTCAGTGGCAATTATTCAAGCTAAAGATGTTCTCACTGTTTTACTGGCTTGGCTCTTAATTTGTTTCCAAAACCTACAAGTGTGTATTATATCTTGAGAAACCAGCAATTGGTTTGGGTTCTGGTTTTGTTTACTTGCAGACTGCAAAGAGCAATATTTTAATAGAGTTCTGTTTTACATTAAAATTTCATTAAAATACATTTTTTCTGTCCTTCTGGTGCACTGCTTCTGATCACCAACATCCAAAAACTCACTCTACCCAAATGAAGGATTGATCTGATACACATTTTCAGGAAAAGACATAATGAGTAATTGGCTGTCGCCTAAAAAATTGGATAAGCATGTTCCAAAATGAGCAGTATTTATGGCTGGTTTATAAGCACTTAAAAAATAGGACGGAAATACCAATACAGCCTTGACTACCAAAGAGACTTTATGGTATCCCCCTTTAAATTATAATGTCTTGAATTTAATACATTTTAATGTTCCTAATTTTGAATTAGGAAGGAAAAGGAACTCATGACATTTGCACTGTGTGACTCTGCTACATGGAAACTCACAGCATCTCATAATGGCTTAGATGGCAATAATAAATAAACAAAATGGGCCTTAAGCTATTTTTTTCTCATTTGTATGCACAAAGATGTCACCAAAGTCTCTTGTTTTCTCTCTGTAATGGTAACAGAGTCCTTGTTAAAACTATGGTTCTTATAAAAGTCAGTTACCATTAACTTTCTAATAGTTTTTATCATATGGTTTTACTTCTGAATCCCCAGCATCTCTTGTGTTGGCTGTTGAGATGCAGTTGAAAATTTGGATGCAAGTGGATATTTACCTATTCAGTAAAGAGAATAAAAAGAACACCCAACAGTTTAGGACATTCTGTATTGCACTTCGTTTTTCCATATCCTAAAGAGCCCCACTGCTGGAAGCACAGTAAACAGAGATTTCTGGGTGAGACTTGGCCATGGTGGAGGATAAAAAAGTTCTTGTATTTTGGGGGTAAGTTAGATGGCATTTTTTGTTGCTTAGTGGTTTATTAGGTTGCACTTCATCATTTGTGGGTTCACTGGTTTGAGTGCTGTTCTTAATGAGATGTTCTAGTTATCATTTCTGCCTTTAGGGTAGTTTTGTACTTGAGTCAGGTGAAAGGTCAAAGGCCTTGTAGCTGAGGGAGTTAGGGTTCCTGTCTAATTGGTGCTAATGAATATTCAGCTGTTAAAATGGAGAGAAAAGCAGTAGAAATCGAAGTGAATAGTGACTGAGAGAGCCTGAAGAGCAGCAAGCTGCAGGATTAATCTGGTGATTCATGTGCTTTGTGTTTTATACATTGGCTGTGTGAATAAGCATCAGCCGTGTGATGTCCATGAGGGGTTACATGGCAAAACCACTTTTTTCATTAAATGATACCTGCTGTAGCACTGCCTAGGGTTATTGTGACCAAAGTGTAGGACGCAGCCCTTGGTCTTGTTAAACTTCATATTGCTGCTCTAGGCCCATGTATTCAGCCTGTTCAGGATCTCCTCTGCAGAGCCCTTCTACCCTCCAGCAGAATGATACTTGCACCCAACAAGGTGCTGCCCATGAATTTACTAGGGACAGACACAATCCCCTCATCCAGGTCATCAATAAAAATACTGGATAGGACTGGGTCCAGTACTGATCCCTGGGGGACATCACTGTGACTGGACATCAACTGGATGCAGCATCATGGTATTGGATGAGAAGATTCACTACAGTTCTTGGATGAAAAAATTCAAGGCTATGTATAAAAACAGCTTGGAGAAAAATGGAGAAGGAGCTGCAGGCAGTTCAGAACTTCCAGGTACATAGTGTACTGGACAGCCAAACACCCACTCAAGGGGTGTTTCATAGAAATACATACATTTAAGGCCAAGGCAGAAGTAGAACTTGGATAACTGAGTAGTCTATCTAAGGAATAGACAGAGTATTTTCTGAACTGAAGAGAGAAGATGAGCAAGCAGGAAGATAACATGGCAGGAAAGAAAACAAGAAAAGAGGCTGGTTTCACAAGAAGAGAGGAAAAGAAAATGGCAATAACTAAGGATAAAGACTCCAGGAGAGAACAAGATAGTGTATTAAAAGCAGAGAGTGTGAACAGAGGGTGAAGAGAGCACAGAGGATTGTATGAGGGAAGGTAAGTGGTGGAACACTTGCTCAGTGTTCAATAAAACAAAGTTGTCTTTCAGGATGACAGCTCCCTGAGATCCACAACTATAGACAGCAGTTCAGCAGATGTATACAAGGGAGTGGGGAAAATTTGTGGGATATTACCAGGTAACCTTGGCATCAAGCAGACAATGGCTCAGGTGGATTTTAGCCTTTGAAGGGAGTGAAGTTGTGAGAAGATAATCCAATTAGGTAGCATAAGATCTTGGGATATTTGGTCATTGCAATATTGGATTGGACATTTACAAAGAAGCTGGTGCAATGGTAACTCTGAATCCAAGAATCCCAATTTCAAGAGGGAACCCAACATACTAAAGGAGTGAGTGAATGTAGTCAGCCCAGACTGAGGAACTTGGGAACTAAGCACAAATGACTCTGGGAATTTCTTTCTGTCAGAAGAATGCAAACTGTCAGAAAGCTCTTTCTATGCTAGAGTCAGCCCTTACAGATCAGAAAAAAAAAGATTAGAAATAAATGGAGAACCTATATTGAGGAGAAAAACTAATGAGCAAATAAACCTGGCTTTTGCAAGGTAGTCATTACTGGTGTAAAAAGAATAGTGCTGGAAGTTCAACTAAGTTAGAGCTGGAAAAGGATATTAAAATGAATAGAGGAAAAATGTTTGCTTAGCTGTAAGAAACTTAGGTCAAGGAACTTGTGTCTAAAATGATCCTCCTGTTTTGATCAAAAAATAGTATTCTTTTTCACAGGCAGAGCAAGGATTATTTAATCTGACACAATGGAAGCTGAGAAAGGGTGTATGAACACTGTCAGCAAATACATCTGGGTGGAAAGGCACCACATAGGAATCAAAGGTCAGTCTGGATAATGAAGGAAAGTTTGTGACCATGATAGCTTTGAGGCTGTGGAAAGGACTTCAAGTGGGAATAAAATGGAGCTGGAACACTTTATGGATGAGATTATCAGAGTTATCTATGACGGCAGGAATTTCTGCTTGGTGACCGGGGAGTTTCCTTCCACTGCAATGTTACTTCTAATTTGAGAGCTAGCATAGCAAGTCTTTCTGCCAAGGAAGGGAAACACAATTGTGAAAAAAATGTTAGTTTTCATAATGACAGAGATGGGAAGCATGACAGTAGTTTTGATAGTCTGGGTGTATAATTATTATAGGCTTATTATTAGCCAAGATTTTTGGAGTCCATGTAGTTTTAAAACTCCCTTCTTTAGTTACAATTCAGCTGTGGCTTACAGCATAATGTTTCTTTGGCTAGAAATGAAAGCAGAAATGTCTCAAGAAAACAATGAGCATTTTTATTTTATGATATGAAAATACTTAGGTTAAAAATGGACAAATCAAAATTATTTAAATATAATCTCTTCTAACAGTCTACCAAACCCTCATCCTCAAATTAAATTAAGTCAATTACATTTCTCCTTTTCCTTGGCTGAAAGCTTTTCAGGAGTCTTTTAGAAGAGCATTTAGTCTCAGTTCTCTTTCTTGCTTCTTTTGCTCTTTCTGCATGTCACTTTTTGTAGTGGAAATTGTACAATAATTGGAAAACATATCATATTGTTTCAGCTGTGGGATTGATCAGTAAAATTTACTTACTGAGATTTATAGCATATGTTCTGAAGATACATTTTTGGGGCCATCAGGCTATATGGGATATGAATGAAGGGGATTTTAACTAAACCTGTGATGTGAAGCAGCAGATCTATCAGTTTTTGAAAAAGAATATTTTTAAAGTCACCTGTCAATAAATAAACTTTGGTGGATAAAGTTGCAACCTGCTTTGCAAGACAGAAGATGAAATGGGCCTTGCCAAGGTCCCTCAGCAGCCTTAGATAGCAGTCAGTTGTTCTCAGAAGGCTACATCCACATTTTGCTGCCATTTAGAGGCAGCACTGCATACCCAAAGGGTAGGAAAATGTGGTTTGTAGTAAAACAGCTGCTAATAATAATGCAAGTGATGAGCTGAAATGAACAATGGATGTTAAGTTTTTAAAGTTTCTTTAGTCCCCTCTAGCTATGCTACCTATTACAAGCCTGCTTTGATTTCACAGCAGAGTATATCATGATTCAGTGGGAACCATACTACTCAAACCAATGTGAAATTCAAATCAGGAAATATATGTTTGTGGGAACAAATGGAATAGGATTGAAGTCTTTTGTTCATGTGTTACAGTTTTCTTCATAACAAAGCTTTTGGATGGTTTTTATGTGTGTATAAAAATAATAATAATAATTAAAGAAAAGAATAGACAATCTGAGAAAACTGTCTTTCCAATTAGAAGAATCCTTTATTTTATGATTTATGACATTATTAGCCTTAAATTGAAGGATGCCAATGCTGAAATGAGTGATTGAGAAATATGTGAGATTGCATAGAAATGCATCCTTCATTTTGTACAGTAATAAATCATTCAGTTAGGAAAAAATTCCTAAACCACTTCAATTCTAGTTGTGAGAAATGTCTTGTTACTGCAGGCAGAGTTTGTTAGGTGCCAGAAATAAAGCATAACAGTCAAATCCAGCAACACTGAGAAATGATGAGGTGCACTTTATTAACTTATTTGACCTATTGATTTTAAACAAGGCAAATCTAAATTTAGCTCAGTTGTCAGATCTGGCCTGCATGAAGCAGGACTGAGGGATTGCTGTAGGCTATTTTTTCATAACGCATCTCCTAAATTTCATCTTTTGACTCTTATTCATTTTGTTCCTCCTGAAATATTTGCAGGTTTTTTTGCAGCTAGGTAACTTGCCTGGATCTATGTGGAGAATGGTCTGAATCTTTCAATAGAAAATAGTGCTTCTTGCCCACAGCTCACAGCAGGTGGAGAAATATCTTGTTTGGAGAGCAGAGACCAATTCAGACTGCAGACAGATACACAACTTCTTCCAGCCTAATTTTCAGAATTGCTTTTGTACCCTTCAGGTGATTTGCTTTCTTAACCGGGATTGGAATCTTTACTCCAGTTATACCTAGGCCATTTGATTCAGTGGTTGCAGCAGAGAACAGCTGGCCAATATTTATTTTTGTGTTTAATTCCTGTTTTTCAGTTCTATTCATGTTTTAAAATGCAATAAAAATTTTATTCTTACAGTGGTTTATATTATTGCCATTTGATTATTTTTAATCTTCCATCTCTAGAAAGGCATCATTTGCCTCATCTTTTATTTGATGCCCACCTGTAGACTTACTGTGTTGTGTCTATCCTTCCTGCCAAAATTGTACCAGAAAGAGGGAATAAGCTCCCTTCCTGACCAATTATTCCCTGAATCTTAGCATTTCTACTTTGGTATCTGCTTCAGTGTGCAAAACCATTTGATAATTTTTTTTAAAATGTAATTTATGAGAAGATCAAAAGCCATTGTTTGTCTTAGAAAAACAATTTTTTCTCTTCTTTTTCAATTTCCATGTGAATGTTGTTGTGTGGGGTATGTCCCCACAATGTGTGTGTTGTCCCAAAACAAAGTACCCTGCAGAAGTGATCACTCAGTTTTGACTGAACTCTGTAGATCCACCAGCAAAAATGTTTATAAGAAGTATAAAATATGACTTTTCAGAAAGCAGCAGAACCTTAAACCTCTTCAAAAATATAGCCAGCTATTTGGATTTAAAAGGAAATTTCTTTTTAATTCCACATCTTTTCTACAACAAAGAAAAAGTTCAATTATTGCAGGATATTTTGTATTCTATATTCTGTTTTTCCTTCTTGGCATGGGTTAGCTTCTTTTTGAGAAATCAAATTCAGAAATGTTTTTATCTTGGGTGACAATCACTGAACAGGTGGCATCTACAAAGAGGAGTTATAAAGGGATTAGTCAAAGGCAGGGTACCACAAGTTCTTTTTGAATACATGTAGGAGTGACATGCAAGAGGTGGGGACTGTTTGGCTTGATTAAATGCAGGTGTTATGAACATGGAGCAGAAGAAAGGACTTTATTAAGTTAAGTTAGTTACTTAAAAATTTATGAGACTATGAAAAGTACCAGCTCTTTCCCAATTAAAAGAAAATCAACAACAACAAAAAAGGCATCCTATGGACTGTGGAAGAGCAAGAGGCAGCAGCACTATGAAAATTTTGTTTTGCTTTGTTTGCTTAAAGGGATCTGGGAGTTGACTCAGCCTTACCCCAGCCTCAGTCACAGCCCTGCTGAAACCCAGGGTCTCTCCTGCCTGTGGTCCTGCTGATGCTGCTGCTGTGGGGTGTCTGTGCAGTCTGCAGACAATGTTTGTGGCCAAGGGCACGTTTCCATCGTGCTCTGAAGCTGAAAGGAGATTGCACAGTAGCCAGCACATGAATGAAAATTCATTAGAGAGGGCTTGTATGGCGTCAATTCTGGGTGGTCTTAGACACTTGTTGCCATTTTTTCTAACCTTTCTGGTGCTCTCAGGAAAAAAATGCACTGAGTTAGCAGCATTCACTGCTGATGGGAGCAGGTCTGTGAGATGTTTCTGTTTTGCTGCTGGATTTCCTCCTGTGCCAAGTGCTTGGTTTGCTCTGTTGTGTGTGTCTACAGCACACTCACGTCAATGCAGCCTTGGTGGGGTGGCTGCTGCTGTCACAGGCTGGCCCTTTCCATAGTGCTGTGTTCCTCAGGTGATCTAGAAAGCATCTCTAAACTCCCAGAGGTTGTGATCCTGCTTGCTCCATGGGCAGCACGGCAGTGTAGAATTTCTGAATCCAAAGTGGAAATCTGTTCTTAGACTCCAGTCTCTGAGTCTATCAACATGTGGAGGGATAGAATATTGATCTATCCCTCATCTATCCCACTAGCTGCTCATTTTCAGCACTTGCCCAGTCTCTGTGTCTCACCTTGCAGAGCATGATTGCAGGATATACATTTTCTAGGGAATAAGCAGTGGTAAATATTGATATTACTTTTAAATAAAATTATTTTTGATATTTCTTGTTAAATAAAATTTTACAAGAAAATAAAGATAGTGCAGAAGGTAATCTCACACCTGAGGAGTTGCAGATGTACTAATCACCAAAGATAAGGAACAGGTCTGCCCTTAACAGGCCACAGCTATGTACAATAAGATGAGTACTACAAAAGTGTGAGTTAGCTGGGTGAGGAGAGAGATGGAGTTTATTGGTTGTGCTGTGAGGAAGAAAGAGTCTGCTGCAAGGAGATGCCTATGAGAAATCACCAAGAAAGTATAGAACTTTCACAATACAGCAGCAACATCAACACGCAAATGGATGTTGATTTTCCAGCATCAGGGAAGGGACACTGTCTAAAAATATCAAAGCCACTATGTAATTTAATATATGTTTGGCCAAAGAGAGACTTCTAAGTGTGATAAAAGTGCTGGTTACAGGTGGCAGCAATGCTGCCTCTAAAAGGAGTATTTTATTATCCCTGTCTCAGAATGAGAGCGTGGCCATGTCAGAGCTCAGTTGATCTCTCACAGCTTTTCTTTTCCACTCAGCAGAGCTGATTTTGAGAACTCTGCAAGTGTTTCTCAGGCACATCTGTAATTTGCAGTGAAGCCTTGTATGAATAAACTTGAAGAAAGGCTGCCCTGAGATGATAAATCAGGGCCAGAAATCTGAGATAATTGTAGGATCCAGGACCACTGGGATCAGCTCTTATTTCAGTAGAATGGTATGTACTAAGAGTTTTATGACTCTCTAGTCTTTCTTACAGCTACTTATGGAAGAATTTTATGGATGATTTTTGGTGTCTGCATGAAGGGGTAATGGTAATATCTCCTTAATAATGCTAGGTGATATATTTGCCGTGTAATTGTTGAAATGTGTGGAAATGAATTGCCTTTAAATTGTGCATGGAGTAAAAATTGGCCAAAAAGTAGCATTGAACAACAACAAAACACTCCAATATCCAAAAAAAGGAGAGAAAAAATATAAAGACATCTTTTCATCACTCTTGCACATATAATGTGGAACTAGCTGCTCATTTTCAGCACTTGCCCAGTCTCTGTGTCTCACCTTGCAGAGCATGATTGCAGGATATACATTTTCTAGGGAATGGGCAGTGATAAATATTGATATTACTGCGTTAAACACATAGTAGCACAAGTAATAGTCAAGAAAAATCTTGGCTATTTTCAACAAAGATTGAAGAGCTTCCACAGAATTTGTTCAAATCATGCTGCAAATACATGGCTCCCAGAGTAAATGGCCCTTCATAGTACTTGGAAATTACATCTGGAAGTACTATTTTCTGTACAGCCTAGAAAATCTAGTCTCTCAGCTTCTCTGGCTCTCCAGCCTCCAGAATTGCTGCTTGAATGGATATATTGTGCAAAATCAGATTGATTTGGCATACAACAGGGTGCTCTCATCTCATCGCACAGAAAGCCAAATGCTTCATTAAATATTTTGCCAGTTCTACTTTTTAGAAACAGCACTTAACTGCACAGTTACTACAGCCATTACAATCCATCCAAGTGCTGCAATAAATTGCCTGTCGCCCAAATGGGAAAGTTTACATAATAGAACAAAATACAAGCTTTTATGCTACTAGCCATTGAAAAAATATATACATTTACACAGTTTGGACATTAGATAAAAACTGCTGGCTTCACAGTGTTACAGCCAGGACTGCAGATAGCTAGTAGTATTAATAGTCCCCATCTTTCTCAAAAAGGGAGCTTTTAATTTCTGATTTTAAATTAATACTGCTACTTCTGATTCTGAGTAACTCATTGAAAGTGAAAGGGCCTAATTTCTTTTTCTACAGCTGTCCTAGGAAGTAGGCATTATTGTATAGTATGGACTTAGGTAGATGCCCAAATTCTCACTGCTGCTGATGCTGATTTTTACCCATTCTTCTCCCCCCAGTGCTCCTTACATGGACCTGATTCTGCAGATGCAGAGGGTGGAAAAGAGCCTAGAAATTAGTCACAGACACCAATGTTTTCTTACTGCAGACAGGTGTGTCTGATGTCTGTACCTGAAAACCATCACATTCTAACTTACATAACGGAAGCAATGAGGCTGAACCGTGGGGTTTTTTTGTAGAGAATTTCCACAGCAGGCAGGTGACTAATTGGAGTTTCACAGGTGAGGGTAGTGCATGCAGGAAAGCCTTGTCTGCTCGCAGAGTACAAGTACAGCATCCTCATCCTCGTGTTGAGGCTCCCACCAGTGCAGGGGATGCTACAGAAGAGCTCTATTTCAGAGGGGTTATAGCTGGACACTGCAGCTTTCAGGTGGCAAAGCCTGCAGCTCTGGAGGCAGAGTCTGCAGGCTGGAAAAGCACTCACCTGCCTTCTGGCCCAGCAGGCAGCTCCTAAAGCCACCCAGGCTCCTGCTGCTGCTCACTGGTGAGAAGGAAAAAGCTGGGATGCTGCCCTTAGAGGCAGACAGCAGGGAAAGTGGTGTCAGTGGGTGGGATAACTGTGGTCCCTGAAATTACAAGACTGGTGATAAATAAAATTTAACAACTTTCTTCAAATATAAATAGATTTTAAAAATATGCATACATCTATCTATACAAAGACAAATAAATACATCCAGAACTTCTGTCATGGAAAAAAATTCTTTAGACTCAAATGCTTTAGTCATTTTTAGTAGATTTTTTGTTGCTTGAAGTGTCTGACAGGACCTACTGTTGTTGGCCCAGGGTAGTCTGGGAAGGTCGTTGTAAGTCGTGCAAAGAAAGGCTAAGCACAGCACCCTTTAATTTTCATGGACAAGCTTGGTTGAATCACTGGGGAAGCCATGAGTGATCTATTCACAACCAGGGACTTTTAATATATTATGCTCTTCATATATATTATGAATGTGTGTGGCCCTCTAATTACCATCCAATCATCAGAGCATCAAAGTGTCTTACTTTGTTTACAGTCCTGAAAAACCAGAGTCAGGTTTTATGAGCCTGACAATATATCCTCTTTTTTGTTTATATTATGTGATTTCTTTTTAATCAAATGAGAAGAAACTTTCTACATAATCATTGCAATAAACCTTTTGTGAGTCTTTTAGAAAATTATTTTGTACTTGCACTGCTGAAAATGGATGCTGAGTCCTATTTATATGTTCAAAAATGAGTCCTTAAATCTTTTAAAGTACAGAGGGTTTGGAGGACCTCCCTGTAGGTGCCCCTGTTTATATTGCCAAAGTTTAGCTGGTGGTTGCAGAAACCCAGCAGCCAACTTACTAATGAGCTTGTTTTGACAGGACTGCATAGCTCATTGCTTATTAATGCAGTTGCTGGCTGGATCATGCCACACTTTCTGGAACTGTAAAAGTGATTCAAGATACTCTATCAAAACCAAGCTGCAAACATAATTTGGAATCAGACTCACTGGATTCACAATCCAGTTCAAATAATCAGGACTACAATGACATTTTCCCATGCACTGCTATTCTCTTCAGCTCAAAACTTTGAGAGTCTTCAGTATTCTGTGACAAATTTATCCTGGGGATAACTCAAATGAAGTGAGTGAAGCCACACCAGGGATTTATTTGGCTCATTACTAACATCTTGTCTCCTACCAGCATGCTCTGCATTGCTCTGCTGACACACTCTGGGGCGTGATGAAGACAGAAAGGGTCAGTTCAGCTTTCAGGCTCCTCTATCTTTTCCATGGCAAATTGGTTTTTTAAATTTTATTTTTAAAATAAGAGGAGTATAAGTGCTATGGGCTGAAAGTAGTTTAGAAACCAAGGAATATCAAAGTCATAAAAGCGAGAATTGCAGTGATCAGTGGGGAGATACCTTCCTCAAGTTTATTCCTCCTGTTGTGCTAGGTAGTTGAAATTTTGCAGTGTAAAGCACTTTGTTAATGTGTTTAGGGGTTCATGAGGCCTTCATGATCTGTTGACTTGCCATAAAACTTCCTATGGGCTTTTCCATATGCAGTTTTTCTGGAAGAATCCTTTTCCTTGCTCAATTTCTAACTGAAATGTGTAAAGATTGATTCACATCAATCATCATCTATGACATCAACAATCTTTGACAAGCTTGAAGAATTGATCCATTTGGCCTGAGAAGTAATCTGGCATTGAAGTCCCAACACTGTCTACTCAAGGATGACCTCAGGGCATGTTTTGCAAAGAATCTTTATTAATTTAGATTTAGAAATCTCCAGAATAAATACAGTAGCTCTGTTTTATTATTCCATTTACACAAATACATAGAGGGAAACAATGGAAATTGGAAAATCTGAAACAATTTCTTTTTTTTTAAATAAAAGTATTTATGACACCGTGATTACATTGCATACCTGCACATGCATGTGTAGATGCACACAGACATGTGAAAACTTATGGATATATGCACACAGAGAAGTATGAACATCTTTCTCCCTGAGGAGGTATTTGTATCTCATTGATTATACAACATTGTCCTTAAAAATCATGGAGAATAGGTTAAACAAAATTCTCTGAAAATCAAAAAAAAAATATCTTAAGAGTATAAGAGTGAAGTTACATTTCCAGTTTATGGAGGAGATAAGAAAATGCCAACATTACAGGAAAGTTTGCCAGAATGTCTCTGCCAAGACAAGATAAATCCAGAGCCACACTGTGCTATGTCAGATCAGATCTCTGGGGATCAAGGCTTGGAAAACAAAAAACCCAATTATACTCATGGAGTTCTTTTATCACCTCCAGGACAGACAGAGGACCATTACTGTGAATGAGCAGCACACTCACCTTCTGGTTTTTGGACCTCTTCAGCCCAAGAGCTCCAGAACACCTTGTTTGTGTAGCTCTGATACACAATTCTGACACGTTCTAAGAAACTTATTTATCTACAAGTCCATGTGTCTGTCTTACTATGCATATAAGCACAGTATGGATTTGCCTAATCTCCTCTGTGAGACTAAAATGTCTTTTATTTTCAGCACTCCCACAGATGTCACTGGAATTACTTGGATATACCTGAAAGCCAAACTTGGTCTTAAGTTCATAAAAGTTGATAGTATCAGTAGAATACTGTAATTAAAAGATCTCCTACACTTAGCAGGAACAGTAGGATTTAATAACTTATGATTTCAACTCTGATATATGTTCGTGGGGTTAGAATAAGCCTTTTACTTTTCCATACTAAAAGAATCTGCACTGACTGGTTTTGCTCCAAATATTTAATATGATTTATGATAAAAGCTCTTTTTTTCTTCTGTGAAAATGAATCCAAGGGACAACTTCTCTCTTCTTTTAAAAGTATTAAAAATTGTTTTAAATTTACTATCTGTATGCATTGATTAAATAGAATAATTTTCAATAAGAATAGGAATGCATCAAAATTGTATCTTTTTATTTGTACTGCTAGGTATTCAGCTTTGTTATGGCC
Source organism: Ammospiza nelsoni (assembly GCF_027579445.1). NCBI lineage: Eukaryota > Metazoa > Chordata > Aves > Passeriformes > Passerellidae > Ammospiza > Ammospiza nelsoni. The sequence goes on from NC_080636.1 coordinate 15,096,998, forward strand.
CTGTAAACTTTCAGCTCTCATTGGTGGAATCAGAAGCAGGAGACTGGTACATTTTCTTCGGCCTCATGATAAGACATAATTGTTTTTGTTTCAGTCCATGTTGCTTTCACTGTCATGGAATTTGGCTTCAAAATTAGCTTTGAAAAAAGGTAACATCACAAATTGAAGAAATCTGACTTAAAGAAATTTGTTCATCATTCCACCTGCATTTTTTGATATATTATATACTCATATGGTAACCTAAATACTGAAAACTCTTCAATCTTGGTTGAGTTAAACAGAAAACACCTTTTGACTCTTAGTGAAATGTCTGATAAATATTAATTTCTCTGTTTTGTTGAAAATCTGAACATTGTCCACATTCCCTACAATTTCTTCCCCTGAAAATATTTGGTTCTGGGCCAATGAGATAAAAATTATATGATCTTTCACTCTCCTCTGAATTAAAAAGGGTTCACATAAAACGAGGCTATTATTAAGTGCACTGTGACTTACAAGATTCTTCAATGTACTCTAAACACACCATCAGTTCAATCTTACTACAAGGGGGAAGCAAGCTGCCATAGCTGCCATGCTGATGATGTTGTGATCCTTTCTAATCACCTGTGCTGGGATTAACTCATCGAAATTTTATCCCCTTTAAGGCAGAAGTCTTGTTCTAGCTGATCATTACAGCTTCTGCTGTTCTAAGAGCAGTGAGATGAGCCTGGTCCCTGTAGTGGCACCAAAGGGCTGGAAAGGATTTAAAGAGTACTGAGAAGAGATGTTATAGGGAAAGGTAGAGGGAATCAACAGCCAAGGAGAGTGGGATAACCCAAAGGGAATGAAAGGAGAAAAGGCAGAGTTCCTGTTCAGCAAGGGAAAAGCTCATTGAGGGCACACTTCATTAAATACTTACATACTGTAAGCAATAAATAAATGTAGGGTGAGAAGAGGCTCTCAAGGACAGCTGCACCTGGCTTTTTGCTTAGGAGATTTAGAAGTGCAAGCCACCTGGGAGAAAAAAACACAGACAGTTCAGAGGTGGAGTGAAATTTCTTTACTAGTCTGTTTTTCCATGTAAAGACTCATAAAATTAAAATGATAACTAATAGAAAGGCATTTATAAGATTTCTCTCTCTGTGGAAGATGTATTTCTAGTTCATTTCAGAAGTCTTCTCTTCAGGAGCCCCACCATGATGGTGTGCTCCAAAGTGGGGTTTGCTTTTATTTTCTTCTGATTATTCATTTCCCCCATAATATGGATGCTCCAAAGTTTTTAAAGTTTTATTGCCTTTTTATAAACAGCTAATGCACCTGTTGATATGGAGGTTGCTTTTTCAGAGATCTACATCCATTTGCATACACAGTTTTGCTCAGAAAAAGGAAACAATTAGGAAGAAATTCCTTACCTTGAGGGTGTTGACACAGTTTGCCCAGAGAAGCTATGGATCCCCCAGCCTTGAAGGGCTCAGGACCAGGCTGGATGGGGCTTTGAACAAGTGTAGTGGAGGGTGTCCCCTCCCATCTCAGAGGGGTTGGAACGAGATGATCTTTAAAGTTCTTTCCAACCAAAACCATTCTAGGATTCTATGAAATTTAGCACTTCTTGGTTAGGCAGTTGGAGTTGGAAGATGGTCTCAAGGATGCATTTTATAAACACTCATCATATTTTATTTGAATGTGTTTATACCATATAATGACCACCTTTGCTAAAATGTTAGGGAGTGTATTTATGCATCTTCAGTACCCTATAGCATACAGATGTTTGAAGAAAATACCAATAGTAAGAATAACAAAGGCAGTTTCCAGGACTTCAAAGTAATAAGACTCCATGAAATCCTGTTGAAGTCTATGGTTCTTCATCAACTATTTCTGCAGTTGGGATGCTTGGGGGCAGATGCATGCTATGAAAACAGGTAGCCTGTTGATTCAGACATCATCAGATCTCAATTGCTTGGATGAGAGGGACAGAGGCATCTGTTTAATTAGCTGTGTAAGTATAGAAATCTATGAATAGACCAAACTTGTTCAGAAATGGCCACTTCTGGCAAACTGATAAGTGTTGCAGTAATTTTTAGAATTAACAAACAGGAACAGAGCAGTAGCTTAGCATGGAATTAATTATGATTAACTGTAGAACCTCAAATTCCTTCTAATCTTCAGAAATTTAAAAAAAACAAATAAGGATAAGGTTAAGACATCTGATTTCTTTAACACAAAACCCCCTCAGAATTATACATGGCTGTTAATCATAGTTTGATGAATTCTCATTTATATTTTAGGAGTAAACAAAATATCTTTAACAAAAGGCTTAAAGAATTTCATGAAAGTGTGCCTTTCCAGATGTACAATATTGCTGGTTTGCTTTTATATGACCATCATGTGTTTCAAAGTAAATTTAACCTTAATTATGTTGAAAGTCTCTGTAGATTTTTTAAGTAGCTGCAAATCTTCGATGCTGAATATGGAGCAACAAATTTCCTATTAGAGAAACATATTGGTAATTTGTTAAACAAGTCACACCTGATTGCCAGTTATGCCTCATTAGTATGCTGTTAAGACAAGCCCCTTCACATTTAGTTAAGTATTGTTTCAAACAACTTGCAAGCAAAAATTTTTCTTTGGATCTTGGAAAGCAATATTTTATACATACTCAAAACCAATAACATTTGAATGACAGTTATTTTCAACTTGGGATTTTGACAAAGACTCTTAATTGTTATTCCGAGGCAAAAATCTTCATTAACGGGGAGTTGGGTTATGAATATTTATCAATTACCTAAGGAGAGTATCCTTGAGAGGAAATGTTATTTTCTAAATAATTCAGCCTATGAAAATTAGTCTGGGAATTCCTAAGTTTACATTTAAAATACATATGAAATTCCTACAGCTCTTAAAACCTGAACTGCTTCAAATCCTCACTAAACCACTACTTTGGCACTGTCCTTGTGCCCAAACTGCCATACTTGGTCTTCATGATCCAGTTTTTTCCTCTGAAGACAAGGAAACCTAGTATTTTGAATACAAAGAGAGTTCAGAGTGATGGCTGGGTTTGGGTGCAGCTGAAACAGGATCACTCACATGGGTTCTTAAATTTAGTTCCATCTGTTGATTTTAAGAAACCACTTCTTCCTTCTTTGTTACTTCCTTCTTTGTTTTTTTTCCCCCGTAAATAAATAATAGCTGAATAAAGGAAACGCCCTGGTTGAATAGAGAAGGTTTATGAAAATCAGAAAGCAAAGGATGAACCAAACAGAAGGAATAAAAGGACGATATTTTTTCCCTTCTTTTAAGCTACCTCACCACACCATGATCAAAAGCAATGGAACTGATGGGGTAGAGTTTCTTAAAAAAAAAAAAATCATCCAACACACATTCAGAGAATGGAACGAGTTCATTTGAGGATGACAGATTCTTTGCGTGTAGCTCAGTAGATGAATGCAGCACTGATGGAATCACAGAGTTTTCAAACAAGATATTATTATTTCATTATTTTACACTGGTCCTTTGTTTGCACTGTACTATTTAAACATTGAAAATGGTACAAGACTTTTACAATCCTGATCTAACCCACATTCCAAATACATGAAATGGGTAAAATTGTCATTTAATGAGGACAGAAAAAGGTTGACAAATAAATATTTATAGAATTGTTGAATAACCTCATCCAGAGTTGCAGTCCAATGATGCTTGTAGCTGGTCATTGTGTATTGTGCTTTGGAAAAAATGCCATGTGAATTCCTCTCTTCTGCTGTTCAATTATAGGGAAACTCTTATATCAGGGTAGGAGTAGGACAACAGAACTAACAGCAATGGGACTTACTGTTGCCTGCTTGTTGCACAGATGTCTCTGCTGGCTGAACCACAGGTACTACAGCCCTTGCTTAGAGCCCCGGTTCAGATCAGATCACTGTTAAAACTTACACTCATGATAAAACACAACTTTCTGTAGTTGCATGGGAAAACTTGGACAGATAAATGTAATTGGAAGCAGGTGCATGCTGGAGTCTGCAGGCCTGAAGCAGCCCTGAGAGATGCATACAAAGCTGGAGTGCTAATTCAGGACTCAATGTTTCGTGAAGCTCAGCACCAGCCCAGCAGAAACAGGAAGAGAAGAGCACGAGGCTTACACTAATCTGTGTTGTTAATTTAAGCATAGGAAGTCTCCCAAATATTGCCTGCAGGAAGGACAAGGTGGCAAGTGCTGCTCTCAGGGCTGGGAGGAGGCAAAGTGCACTCTTCACCTCTTGAAATGGAAGCAGACCTGCTGCGTGGCAGGACCTGTGGAGTGCCTTGGCTGCTCAGTAGGAACAGTATGTGCTGGCAATAAACTGCTACACACACTGAGTGTTGCTGGTTTTCTAGATAGGGAATTGTAGAACTGTTTGTTTTCCTGACCAAATGTTGAAAAGTGGGTATGCTCTCCTCTGATCTTTACATTTTTATCCTAATACCCCAAAATCCTGGTGATGAATGTCACTCATTGTGTGAGTGTATCTGTTTTACCGCGTGTCTAAATGTTGAGGCTTGCTTTCAGGAATTAAACTATCTAAAGTAAATAAAACTATCTAAAGTAAATCTATATATAACAGTATATTAAGACTGATGAATATCTTGGGTTGTACCATTTACCAGTGCTGAAAATGCATTTTCTGTGCAATTCTGGGTTATTGCAACACAACTGAGTCAATGCATCTGGCTGATGCTTTATTCCCAGTCATAGCTTCCCTTTGGCATTTGTCATCTTGGTTGAGAGGGAAAATCCTCAGCAACTGACTGTTGAGGTTATATCTTATATGTGAAGAAATGGAGATTTCATTTTACCTTTCTGTATGAAGAAAAGAAGCCAATTTGACTGACTTATCATGCAAGGGAGAAGACTGCTAGCTCTTCAGATCCATCCTGTACTTATTCTTTGCAAATGGGGTTCAAAAGGCATTGTCTGTTATGGCCATAGAACTACTGAAGACACTAAAATTGTCAACAAATTTGGTCCAGGAGTCCTGTTTATAGTGAAAAAGAGGCTTCTCCACCATCATTAAAAGGCTATTCCATTTTTCATGAGGGAACTTTGAAAACAGTGTGTTAGCATCATATTTAGCTGTATGTAAATAGACCAAGTTGTAATCAAAAACTGAACAGATGGTTTCCAATTTGGGGTTTCACTAAATCGTTTTACAATTCATGAGAATAAAAGTGAGGAGTAGACTTTAGGGTTGCACCACTTAGTGAAGATTTCCTTCAGAAATGCCATAGGTTATTATAAGATCCAAAAGGTGCCTTCATACTCCCTGGAATGAATGATTTCTTGCCTTACAAAGATTAGTCAGGTGGCATTTGATGTTTCTGTGCCATCTACTGCTCTGGCAGCTTGATGGCAACTGCAGCAGCCGTGCTGTCCTGCTGTCCTTCCAGCCCCTCTGCTGTGTTATCCTCCAGCTCCTGCCTTGCTGCTGTTTTTCTCAGTCTATCATTTAAGTAATTCACATTGGAAGTATCTGACTGTTCTTTCTCTATTAAAATACAACCATGGGATACATAATAGCAGGAAAGCAAAGCAGTCAGGCAACCTTTAATTTTTTTTTTTTTTTTTTTTTTTTTTTTTTTTTTTTTTTGGTGTGTTTAAACCATTTTGCTTCCAGCAGCACAGCATTTGGAGGAACAAAAGAGATACTAAGCAGAGATGAACTGGATGGGGAGGGAATTGAATGGGTTGAAAGATAAATGACAATATGCTCAAGGGTTATGAGAGCCATCTAGCGATAAATACACCAGGAGTGAAAAAGGTCACTCTGAATAAGTGAGTGCAAAAAGTAATCAAGCATTAGAAAGAAGGACATGCCATGTGTAAAGAATGAGGTTCTGGAGTTAAGAGTATAAATACTGATAAGGAAAAGAAAGTGGGAGAATGAAAGCAGATTGCCCAAGAGCTTTCAAAAGTTGCACAATAAAATTGGCTTCAAGAACAGCAGGACAAAGAGATACTGCAAAAGGCAAGGACTTCCACAAGGGAAGCAGATGCTGGCTCCAGCCAAGGAGCAGCCAGGCCGGAGCTGGAGCGCAGAGGCAGGGGAGTGGGCACAGCACAGCCTTTCTTGGGAGGCTGTTGTGCCCAAAGTCAGCCCCCACAGCTTTGGGGCTGCTCTGACAGAGAGCAGCAATGGCTGCAGAGGGGGCTGAGGCAGGGGCACAGCACAGATGTGTCCTCAGCAGCCCTTTGTTGCCACACTGCACTGCCATCAGGAAAGGCAAAGCTGTGTGCCTGCAGGAATTGCTTCAGGCTGGCCCTGCTTGCTCTGCAGTCAGATTCTGCACAAAGCCTCTGTCTGGCATTCAGGGAAGATCTCCCCTGACATGCAGCAATGATAGCTTGCTGGGAATGTTTTTTACTGCTACGAGACTGAATCATATGCAGAGCCTAGTCATTTCAACACCCACCTGGTTCAGTTTAACACAAGACCTATTTCTATAAATTTTACAAGCCTTCCATATGGCATATACAGAAGATTAATTTTGGACCCCTACTGCATGTTTACATCTTGATTCTGGGCACTTTAATACGTAGTTAAAGATGGAAAAAAATCTCAGGAAAAAAATCCCTGTGTTTCCTGCCAGCTTGTCTAACTAGTTCTTATCAGCCTGTCTCCTGGGCTGTGAGAGTGTGTGGGCTTTAGGCTTTTCATCTCTGCATGCCATGGACAGCCCACAGGGTAAGGACACAGAAATGGCAGCTATAATGCCAATGTTAAGCCAAACAAGATCAATGCATCAGAAACATGATCTCACCTGAGGGAGGGGATGCTGTCCAGAGGGACTTGGACAAGCTGGAGAAATAGGTTTGTGTGAACCTCATGAGGCTCACAAGGCCGAGCACAGGGTGCTGCACCTGGGGCAACCACCATTATCAATATAGACTGGGGGATGAACAGATTGAGAGAAGCCCTGCTAAGATGGTCTTGGGGTGCTCATGGATGGATGGAGGGATGGATGAAAAGCTGCACATGAGCTGACAATGTGCACTTGCAGCTGAGAAGGACAACAGCATCCTTGCCTGCACCAAAAGCAGCGTGCCAGCAGGTAAAGGGAGATGTTTCTGCCCCTCTGCTCACATGAGATGAGTGGAGTTCTGCACTCTACTCTGGGGCCCTCAGCACAGAAAAGAACCATTTTCAGACGAGGGCCACAAACATGATCAGAGGGATGGAGCACCTCTTGTATAAGGGCAGGCTGAGAGAGTTGGGGTTGTTCAGTCTGTGTAAGGGAAAGCAAGAGACCTTGCTCTGGCCTTTCAATGTTTAAAGGGAGGCTCTTATAAGAAAGAAGGAGACATATATTTTAGCAGGGCCTTTGTGACAGGACAAGTGATCATGGTTTTTAACTAAAATAGAGTAGATTTTTGACTAAATATAAGAAATAATTTTTTTATGATGAGAGTGGCAAAACACTGGAACAGACTCTCCAGAGAGGTAGTAGATGCCCCATCCCTGGAAACATTTCAGATCAGGTTGGATGTAGTGCTGGTTGAAGTTGTCCCTGATCATTGTATGGGGAATTGGACTAGATAACCTTGAAAGATCCCTTCCAACATAAACTATTCTACACTTCTGTGAATGTATGAAACCTGATTTGTCTGACCATTCAGATAGACTTGAATGGTATATAGCTCCTGATAGTAAAGTTCTCCAGGTCTCTTCTTCTTCCTTAGAGGAGGATTGCAGGTAACAGTAGGGGACATTTAAGAAACTCAACCAGTGTCTGATGAATTATACAAGAAAAGAGTGATGGAGAACATATTGGTGTTCAAAAACCCCTTCAAATCCAGAGTTAAAGTTGTGATTGGGTAGGAATGGGGGAATTCTGCATAAAATAATTTAATTTTGGCATTTGGGGAGCTGAGTAGCTCCTGAGCCATTTGAAAGATCTATCATGGAGTTCTAGAGTGTTTCCATACTTGTAGCAGCCCTTGGCTCCCATTGTTTGCTCTGATGTTGCTCACACGAAACTCCCCAGGGTTTCATCAGAAGAGAACTGAAACCTGCATCAGGAGGTGTGGAACACTCTGGGGATGCGAATGAGGGGCACAGCCTACAAGGATTGGGATTTTAGCAAGGCTACAAGCATTGGGATTAGCATTTTAGCACCACTGGAGAATTTTAATTGCTTGCCAGAAGGAAGGGAGAAGACCTACAGTGAGGTGTTGCTTTTGTCTTTTTTCTCCAGAAATGCCTTTTTCTCTTTGCTAGTTGGAAAAGACAAACTTTGTTTGTTTGATTGTTTGTTTGTTTGTTTGTTTGTAAGACTCTCCCATCTGCTTTCTTCCAGAGTTATTGAGCTGTGGTTTTAATGTGTGACAATCACTGAAATTACATTTAAATTGAGATAGTTCTTGCTTATTTCAAAGGAAAGCTAAGCATAAAGAAGGAACAATCCAATACAGAATTTCTTTCATGATTGATCTCTACTTGTAAGGAGATTTTCTGCATTTCTCCCTTAAGGGAAAAAACAAACCTTTGTATACTCTTAAGTGAGATCAAGGCCTGTTTTGAAAAGATTAACATATAACTGTACTGGGAACAGCCAACAAGACACACAGTGAAGGAAACTTCATAGCAATGTGAAACTGGTATTACTGGAGGTTGTTTGTGGTTGATTATAATGAAGATAACAAAAATTAAGAAAATGTCCGATATGTGATACCTAAAATAAAATTAAGATGAATAGTATTCCTGCTTGGTCTGGCCCTGCTGGGGGGTTTAGCTGACTCTCACCATTACTGTTTCTGCTTGGAAGCTGAGGAAGTATTTTTATGCCCCAAAGACATATGGCCAGCAATAGAGAGTTATCAGAGAGATGTGTGTCTCTCCACCACAGAAGAATAAGTGTGAAAGCCTCTATGTCCACAGTGCATCAGTGGCTTCTCAGCACTGCCTGGCTTTGAAAGCTAAGACATCACAGGATCTGTAGCTCTGAAAATGATGGTTGGCTTGATCCTAGGTCCAAAAGCCCCACACTGGGCACAAGAGATGGATGGGCTGTTCTGCAGGGATCCCAGCACCCAGTTGCCTGGTCAATGAGCCACTGGTGGCTTCACTTATGACAATATGTGTACGTGCACAGAGGGCAGCAATTCCATCCCCACCAAGGAAAATGAAGGGGAGTGGGCAGGACTATGCCCCAGAATTTAGTTTATGCTCTTCCTAAAGGCATTAGAGGGGACAGACCTGCCCCCACTTATTCAGATTGAACAAATTCCATCTGAAATAGCAGCTGGAAAAAATCTGAATTTAATTCCTAGGAAATAAGAACACAAGTATTATCACAGCTGAGCCCCATGTGCCACTCACGTGTGATGACGTGTTACAAGGTTGTGTCCCCAAAAGCTGGGCAGAGATAATTGTTTTCTGTCTTTAACCATTTTTAGGAGTTTTGTTCTCTTCCTTTCAGCTTTAATGGCTTGCCTCTTTCCTGTGGTCTTGATAATCAATGCTGCAGTGTTTATTATCAACACTGAGTGATTTTTCATGAAGTAAAACACAAAGAGTGGCCTTGCTGAGTAGGCAACATGAATGTATTTGATTTGTATTTTATTCTCAACCATTTGTTTCTAACTTGACCCCCTTTCCTCTCTGCAGCTATCAGGCTTTCAGCATAAATGATAGAGCACAGACATGTACTGGCTTGCTTTGTGTTAAGCTATATTCACAGCTGCTGATGTTTCATAAATCACACCTGAACAACTGAGCTTTGGTAGAGGTCTGTGGATCTTATATTGGTTCTGCAAACACATATGTGGAGAAAGAAGTTGAGAGGAGTATGTGTATAGTTCTGTGGCTAGGGAGTTCCGCAAGTTCCGCAGGAGACATTTCTTACCCTATGCAGAACTTTTCCCTGCTGGCTGTCTTCAGGTCTAGCATTAACATCATGTCACAAGCAAATGTCAAAGATGTTTTATCAGGTTATTTCATTTTGGTTTTGCCATTAATATGCACCTACATTGTTTCGTCTTCTTTGTCCTTACACTCCAGTTATTAAAACACTTTAATATTCCCTATGGATGTTCTTTAGTCAGCCTATACATATTTAACACAAGCAGCTCCTCTGAGGGAAGCAGTCCTTCTATCAGCACCTTTGCTGAAACAAGCTTATGTCTTCCTGGAATGCAAAGTGGAGGAATACACTTGTAACTAAATGACTTCAGAGAAAAAAAAAGCATCAAGTGAACATCATGGACTCCTCAATTACTAATTTCTGAAAATGACACTGATGTACTAAAAAAGCCATTATGCATCAGTATGTGTTGTCTTACAGGAGTGAGGTGTCACATGGCAAAAGCACATGTACAATAGGAAGAAAAAACGTTACCCTTAAAGATATTATATTTATAATATTAAAAAAAAATAGCTGGGCAGTAAGATGGAGCTTGGAGGCAGCACTGAATTGAAAATATAATTTTGCCTTTGGGTCTTCAGCCATCTCTGTTTGAGGTAGATTCTCTGGCCAGTGATGGACTAAGGTCCTCCATAAATATTTGAGAAAAGAATGGATGAAAGCATTTCAACCAAGCATTTCAACTCTTTTGTCTTAAGAATTATTTTAAGCACCTTAGCTGTGTCTAACTTCCACCTCCCATCAGGGTGAGTTTTCATCAGGGTCATGCCTTTATGATTTTCCACTCCTCTATTTCAGTGCCTGCAGAATGAACTATTCTTCTCATGGATGACACATTTTCAAGCAAATTTCTATTTGCTGCTCTTTGCTCATCACTGAGTTGCAAAATATTCTTGTCCCTCATCACTGCATAACATTATGTGAAAAATAAACTAATGTAGCATTTTCTCCTTTAGGTTATGCATGTTGATATTCATTCAGACTGGACCTAAGGCAGAACACTCTCTCCTGGAGAAAAATCACCTCCTCTGGCTTTAGGTGGATCTTTCTTCCTGGCACAGAAAAGGATTCAGGGATGAGTGCACAGCTGACTTTTCTCTGTCACAGTGATGACTGTCTCTCCAATAAAAGCATCTCCCCATTCTTATTGTTCTATGAAAATCAGATATTTTTAGCTCACTTTGCAGACACCAATTGGCAGTGACATTCTGCCCTTTTAGAAAAGTAAATTCAGTCACTGAAAATATAAGTTCCACTCCTGCAAACAGATATGTGTGGATAGTCTGTGCCTCTCTGCTGATCCATATTGATCAGGGATAAGGGTCTGTCTCTGCTGATAGCTTTGAAGGTTCAAGGTCTCTGTTGTGGCAACATGAGCAGTTTGCTGAGAGCCTGTACATAAAAGGAAACTGGGAGATGAAGTGGAAAATCTTGTCTCTGACCTCCCCCCCTGACAGCATGGGAGGAAAGAATGTCAACTTGGGCATTTTTCAGCTTTAACTATGAATAGCTCCAGTGGAGTTAATGATACTTAACTAGTGTTGCTGTAGACAGCTAATCTGTTCTTCTGAGCCTCCCAAGGCTCCCTGCCCCTTTCCCCCTTTTTATTAAAAAATGAACCCACTCAAGGCAGAATTTTAATCTTCTGTGACCTGCAGTTTTCATAAAGAGCTGGTTGGACAGGAGCAATCATAAAGTTTCTGTATCTGATGGAATTGTTGTGAAGCATTTGTTGTGCTCCCCACTTGTGGTTCAGCTGATAAGCATAGTTCAAACAATAAAAAAACATTGTTGATTGTCAACAGGCATAACAAAACCAGAATGTGTTCTGATGGTATTTTAACAGAGATATTCTTTTAAAAATGTGCAAAGTTGACTGTGCTGTTTTGGATAGACATTTTCTAAATGCACAAAATGCAACGGGATAACAAAAGACATTAAAATCTTTAAGAGGAAAGAGATCAGACAGATTTTTTTTTCTGTCCAATCCATTAAGTTGTCTCAAGGATGGATTATGTGCTGTAATTATCACCATAAATGCACCTGATTAAAAAATTTACATAATTAGTGTATTATAAAGTAGCTTTGAAAAGAACTGCTACATATATTTGTGTTTGTGTGGTGTATACATATATATGGTCAGAAAGATCATGCACACATATATATGGAAATTATGTATGTAGTCCAAGAAAGGCACCTAGTAACCAGGACCTTCTTTCTGTCATAATTCAAAGACCAGTAGCTGAAAAATGAGAAGCTGGAAATCTTTAGGAGAAGATTTCAAAGTGGTTTATAATACAATAGAGTAGTAAGCCACCAGTTTCTGAGAGCTGTAGCAGCTCTGCCTATGAGTAGCGTTTGTATGGTGGCAGAATACAGGGGCTACTACTGGAAGTTTTTGCTACATGTCAAATCCTTTATGCCAAAAGTCCCTCAGTGAGGAGCAGCACATCATGTGGGCTCTGACACTTGGAGTCAACTGCTGAAATGTCATTGAGAGAGGAAGTTTGAGATGAGATGAGCAATTTTAACACAAAGATTTTCCAGCTTCCTCAGACTCAAGTTCTAAATTTAGTCTCTCCTCTCCTCTCCTCTCCTCTCCTCTCCTCTCCTCTCCTCTCCTCTCCTCTCCTCTCCTCTCCTCTCCTCTCCTCTCCTCTCCTCTCCTCTCCTCTCCTCTCCTCTCCTCTCCTCTCCTCTCCTCTCCTCTCCTCTCCTCTCCTCTCCTCTCCTCTCCTCTCCTCTCCTCTCCTCTCCTCTCCTCTCCTCTCCTCTCCTCTCCTCCTTTCCCTCTTTCTAAACAATGCTGGAGAATAGTGTTAGGAAAAAAGAAATATTTATTGACTTTGTAATGGGATTAAGGAAAATTGGAAGAGAGTATTATTAACCCAAGGGATAAATGTTATATATGCAATCACTGCTATCCAAACCGTTGTTCATCTGGAAAACCAATTTAAGTTAAGCCTTTTTTAATTGCTTCTCTGTGTACATTTACTCAAATCAAGGAAGGGGCAGAAATATTTATTTTCTCTTTGCCAGAATTTTGTTGTGAATATCTACCTTTTTTTTCTTTTCTCTTTTGGAGACCTCTTATAAATATGGATTTGAACAGAAATGTCTGCTTCAGAGTCAGAATATCTCTGTCCACCGAAGGAAGGAAGATTTCATACTGAAGCAACAGGTTGCAGCAGAAGGTGTCTAGATGAGATTGAGAATTTCTCAATACCACATCACAGGAACTCCTTTATATCAAAATTAAGCATTTCATATTAAACTGTTGGAGAGTGTTCAGGGGAGGGCCATGAGGATGGAGAGTCTGGAGGGGGAACCTGGTGAGGAGTGACTTGGTCTGTTGAGGCTGAAGAAGAGGAGACTGAGGAGAGGTCCCATTGCAGTTACAGCTTTCTCCTGAGAGGAAGGGAGCAGGCAAGTCCTCACCACCCAGGCACAGGTGTGACCCTGGGGGTGGCCTGTGCAGCACCAGCATTTGGACTCCATGATCCAAATGTGTTCCTTCCAACTCAGCACGTTCTCTGATTCTGTGGTTCCCACTTTTCCTTGGCTCTGGACAAGAAGAGTTTCCTTGGAAAATTTGCTACTTCTTTTTCTGATTTTTTGTTGAAAACTCCTTTCAACAAAAGGAGTTTTACTGCAGGATGGTAAACAGATGCAGCAAAGGGGCTGCACTTCAATTGTAGCTATCACTCAGGCTGGTTAACTGCTGCCTGTGTGTTCAAAGAGGGAAAGGCTTTGAGATGAACTGGGCAATGTAAGAATAGAGATTAGTTTAACATTTGGGACACTGCTGACTGTATTTCAATACTGACCTTGAGCACTACCTTGTCAGTAATGTATATATTAAGCCTTTGAGCACCAACATTATTTTATTGATGAAGTAACCTTTTGCTTGTGGTAATACTGGGAAACCACTGCATGTATTTCAATGGAATTTTTCTATGTGAGAAAAGCAACACTAAAAAGCTCAATTTTACCATTTTCTTTTAGGTGCAAAGCAGCCCACAAACCTCTGCATAAAACATTTTTCCTTTGTCAGCATATCAGAGGTAAATTCTCAGTGCTAAATCTTGGCACAGTGTGTATGTGGAACTTCATGGCATACCTGTCAGATGTTCTGATTCATTTTTAGGACTCTGAAATATCACAGCTATAAAAGATTTAAAAGTTCAGCGCAGATTCAGCTGTTTAATTCAAAGAACTGTGCTCATTAACTGTTTACCTGCCCTTTGCATACTCTCCAGGCTGAAAATGGGAATTGGCACCTTAACAATGAGCAATGCACCAGCAGTGTGCTAATGAGCTGCTTGGCACAGTCACCTCCATGCCACTCTGCAGAAGGTCACTCTCTTTCATGGTGCCCTGTGTGGGGAAAGGCAGTGGCACCCAGGCAGGCAGCCCTGGCAGATGGAAGCCACAGAATCCACTGAACAGGGCATCAGCCCCTTCTCTGCCCTCACACCCACAGCAAATCCATATCTACAATGCCCAGTGCTGGGTCCTGTGGTTGCTGCAGATTTCCTCACCAAACCTTTTACTTTTCCTTTCATTTCCTGCCACTTCCTATCAGCTGGAGGAACATGGACACAGATGGGTGGTCCTTGCCTTGGAAGGTCTTACGTGTGCTGACAGCACAGCTGCAGAACAAGACTTGCCTGATTTCACAGAGCAGATTTCAAGGCTGCTGCATACAGGGTTGTCCAGTATACATTTGATCCCCTTATTTACCTATAGACCCTCTCTGAAATCTTTATAAGAAATGAAGCCAAACAGTTCCTAATATTGCTTTAAAAATATGTAGATTTTCTACTGCCCCAGCCCTTTTCTCTTCAAGAAGCAGTTCTATTTACTGGAAATTTTTGGCAGCCACAGGACAGTGAGTTTTAGTGCTGCATTCTCTTTGCTGGGAGATGCTGTGGAATGTAGACTTCTCTAATGACAGCTCCTTCAAGCCCTTTTCAGTCTTGCCGAGTTTCCTTATTAATAGAAGAGAAGCAATCTTCCTTCAATGGCAGCAACTCTCTAGGCAACTGCTGAATTTATAAGAATACAGATGGTGCCTGCCATTTCTTTTTTTCAGCGCCATGCTGCATTCCTCATCTGACATGTGGAACTTGTTTGGTACCACAATGCAGCAGCTGGAGACACTTTTCTTAGAGGTAAAGGAAGTTTTGCTTGCATTTTTCTTGGCAGCATTGAATTTTGCCCACCTGCAGACAACATTAATATTTTTTTCCTTTCTGTGATAGCAGAGCTCGTGATGGTGATCTGATTTGAAATATTTTGGCACTATGCCTCTTCCTCTCTGCACCACAAACTGATAGAGCTAAGCATTTCCCTCTTTCTAAACAGAAAAAAAAAAAAAAAAGAAAAAAGTAGGCAAGGATCTAGATAGATCTGTATGTAGCATTTAAAGTATTTAAATGGAAATGTTATGCTTTGGGATCTATCTCTGGCAGATAACAGTGCTAGATTTGAATTCTACCAAATTAAACAAAACCCAAGACTTTTATTAGAAGAACAAAATGAGGATGAATGCTATAGAGCTGAGTGCTTTGCAGCTCAGGCTGATCTTTCCTGACAGGTTCTGGTATGCTGCCGACTGCACTGGAACAGCCCAAAAATGGACAGAAAGAGGAGGATCTCCTGACTGAAATGCAAACATGCATTAATCATAGGGAGGATGTCTGTGTCTTGGCTTCTGACAGCAAAATCCATACATTTGGTTGATTGCATGCTGTTGGTTACTGGTTTCTGGGATATTTCCCTATTGTGTTTGTAAACAGCTGTTATTGCAGCAATTTGGGTTTCAGACTCTGGGCTTTGTGCTTTCAACTCCTCTCTCTCTTAATGGCTCTCAAAGCAGCCTGCTGCTCCAGCGTATAGCACAGCTGAAGAAAATGGAAAGGCCTAGAATAAAATGGCATGGAAATAGTACCATTTCTGATGATTTAGATGATACTTTCAGCAACTCCCTTGCTCCTGGCCCTGTTGGAGTGATTACCAACTCAGTTTGTCAGGCTTTAGATCTGTGCTGCTTAGTAAAGATTTGCAGTTGGAGACACTGTTTGGGCTCACCACCAACTCTCTCTGGCAAAGGTACAAAGAGTTAAAAAGGTTCAAGCAGTCTTTTCAAAGTAGGTAATAACTCCTCCTATTTGACATGTTGTTAAAGGTTTCCCAAGGTTTTCATCCAGGGTACCTTAGAGAAAATATGCATCCAGATAAAGGCAGGTATCTGGGTGCAAGCAGTTTGCCTTAGCTTTTGAGGGCAAATATCAACAGGCTGACAACTCTCCTGTGTGCAGGCAGAAGCTTTCATTTGCTACATGCATTTAGCACTAGCACATAGCAAAACTATGTTCAATTGTAAATATCAGCAGACTTCTCTTTTCAAATGTGCAGGAAAAGACAGTGGGAGCAAACCATATCCTCCAGCTGCAGTTCAGACAGATATTTTCTTCACTTATTCAGTGTACAGGCATTTTTTATGCAAGTCACTTGGATTTGAAGTGAATTACAAGATCAGCTGTTTTGACAGGCCAAAAGGAATATTTTTAGTTCCACAGTTAGTAAACCAAATCAGCAGGACATGACTTTTTGTGTGTTCTCTGTGAAAACCAACTGTTCCCTAGTGTTGGAGGTGAAAGGGTACATTTTTCCTTTGGCACATGAAATGACTGAATTTCAGCCACTTCACTGTTCTAGCAGAGCTTGTTCTCATAGGAAGACTTGGTGGGTAATTAGAAATATCTGTAAAAGCAGCTAGAATTGCCTCTTCTTTGGCTCTTATCTAAAAGTGTTTTTAAAAAGTAGCTGAATAATTTGATAATGTGCTGAAGATTTTTTAATATAAAGCACTGAACAGAAATGTTGCAGCTTTGTGGGCTGTTTGAGGCTTGCATCTTCTCACTGCATCAATGGAATCCATTCTGTAGCACAGGCACCCAGAGGTGGCAGGCAGCTGAGAGGTCTGGGATCAAAATTTGCTCTTCTCACTTTCACAGAACCATAGAAACCTGGAATGGTTTGGATTGGAAGAGACAAAGTTCATCTAGTTCCAACCCTGTCATGGGCAGGGACACCTTCCACTAGATCAAATTGCTCAAAGCCCCATCCAACATGGACCTAAACATTTCGAGGGATAAAGCACCCATAACTTCTCAAGGAAACTTGTTCCAGTGCCCTGCAGTAGAGAATTTCTTCCTATTTCTTCCTAATACCCAATGTAATTCTGCCTTCTTTCGGTTTGAAGCTCTTCCCCCTTGTCCTGTCACTACATGCTCTTGTAAAAGTCTTTCTCCATCTCCCTTGTAGGCTCCCTTTAGGTACTGGAATGTGCTTTAAGGTTTTCCCACAGCCTTTTCTTCTCCAGGCTGAACCACTCCAAATCTCTCAGCCTTTCATTTTCTTTACAGAAAAGAAAAAAAAAAAAAAAAAGAGAGAGACAGAGATATGAAGGGAATAAAGGGAATATTAAAGTGAAATAAGTCACAGAGCAAAAATAAAACAACTGGATAATCCCATTTTCCCTAGACTTCTCCAGTGAAATAGAAAAATAGCAAATATTATGTAAGAGACTCAAGCCCTTCTAATAAGGATGCCTGCCTTCTTGCAAGGATAAATTGGATTGGCATGTCTAAACTTGGAAAAGGAGTTAATGAAGGAAACTAAAAATTGGTGCAAAGGAGAGAAAAAAAGCAAACATGGAAAAAATTGTTTATGGTTTCTCACAGTTTCACCAGTTGTCTTCTAATGTTTCTATAATTTGAGCCTGTTTGGGGAAGCTTTTGCCTTTTTACCACAGGATGCTGTGGATGTTAAAAGTACAAGTGGCTCCAAAAGGCAATTAATGGAATTAATGGGAAATGAAAAGATTCTTACAGGATGTTAAACACAGGAAAATACAATAACTGGCTTAGGATGCTAAGGTTTCTGACAGCTGAGAGGATACATTAGGGAGAGTATCTGAGTGTGCTTGTGCTTTTTCTATCTTCTTTCCTTTATTCATTAATGCCAAGTTTTGATCTGAATACACTTTTTGTCCTTCAGCTTCAGTATTGCTAAAAGCAAATTCTGTGGTCAAAAGAAGGCAGTAAATGGTTCTAGCTGATGCCTGTCAATTACTGTGTTGAAGTATTTTCCTGCTTCCTTTACATCCACAAAGTAGTGATTTCAGAGGAGTTGGTGTCAATTCACTGAAGTTCCAGTAGCAAAAAAGCAAAGCAAGAGGAATTACCTAAATCTGAGGTCTTAATCCTCCTTAGTAGGGTCCTTCTCCTGTATGTGAAAAAACTCTGAAAAAGTTTAATAGTGGAGCAAAACCAGTCATTTAATAATTAAGTCACAACTTAATTTATCAGCACTTACCAATTTGGGGGGATGAGAGGGAGCTATGTGGGGGGTGGGCAGGGGTGGTTTAACCTGCTGCCCTAGAACTTATTTGTGCCTTTCAAAAAGCACATGTGTTTGGGTGAAAAACTCCTACCACCCTGTTACTTCTGTCCAAACAGTTTTAAGTTTACTTTTCCAAAACAATTCCATTCACATCAATTGCCTTTCAACTCTATCTGTATATAAAAATGTAATACTCATTAGTTATTGAAACAAAGTCTTGATTTTAGAGCTGAATATTTGATATTGGGGTTTTCCTATTGCACTACCTTACAGTTTTCAGAGTGCTAGATTCACTTGGATAGAATATATCTTTTTTTTTAGTATTCAAATAAATGCAAAATGTCTCCATTTAGTCCTCTCATTAATGTTTAAAAGATAATTTTCTTAACAATTAATATGAGTTCTTTTGACATTGCAGATCTGGAAGACAGATGTAAAACACCTGTAGGATGGCTCCCCTTGGCCCTGTTTCTTGACTTTGGCAGCAGCAAATTTGGTACAGTTTTAAAATCTTTCTAGTTTCTGGTCTAGATTTAGGCACTTTTCCAGATGTTGATTCTTCTCCCTTGTTGAGTCTCTGCTTCAGCTCCAGCCCACTCCCCTGGCCCACAGAGGAGCCACAGGACAGGTTATTATCAGCTCTGTGGTCTGTCTCTGCAAACAGCACAAGAGGATGATTCAACACTTTTTCTATCATTACGTGTGTACGGCACCTTGAAGGGGAATGAGAGGTTCTTGTAGAAACACCAAAGGAACCCCTGAAAAGCTGAGCCAGTTTCTCTGCTCAAGAGTCTTCCCTTGGCAAGAGGACCCAAGCCAGCCAGGTGGGCAGGTTCTGGGGGATGGGGAGGGACTGTGGTGTGCATTGCCCCTGGCTGGTGCCAGGCGTGGCTGCTGTGGCTCCTGCAGGCGCTGCACCAGTGCTGCTGGTGCTATTGATCCTCTCATCTCCCAGCTGCTCCCTGGCTGTGCTGCAGTCTAAATCCTTCTGGCAGGGCTTCAAGCAAGGTAATAGTTTATGCAGAGGCAGTAACAGAGCTCCATGTAATGCCCTACTCCTTTTTTATATGGGCCTTTTTTTTGTTTGAGGGCTTTTGGTAATTTGTTGTTTGGTTGGTGGTTTGGGTTTTTGTTTGTGGGCTTGAGCCTTTTTTTATTGTTTGGTTTGGTTTAGGTTGCAGTGTGCACAGTACTCACAAATGCCTCTCTGCTGTTGGTTGCAGGTTCACGGGTCAGGTGCCCAGAGAGAGGCTGATGAAGAAACCACAGTGTCACCACCCAGGACATTGCTAAATCGCTTCCCCCATTAACTAGTGGCATTTGAGTTAAACTAATGAGAAGCATGTCTGCTGCAATGCAGTACACATTTATTCTTGGAGACTGCTTTCTTCAGCTTATTTACTGTTTTACCAACACTCTTAGTCACCATTACAGCTGATTAATGATGCTTTTCATTAAAGGGAAACTATTACAGACATCCTTATTTGATCTACTTTGAAACTTTTCTATTTCTGATCATCGTCTTCTGTCCCTCCTTTCTCCTCCTTCTCATCTTTTCTTAGAAATGATAAGTGAGGCAAGAGATAATGCCTTCACAGCCTTTGAGCAACGGCTATACATATGGCACATGATGAAAATCAGACAAAAAAGTAAAGTGATATTCTTGATAAAACAGGTACTTTTACATTAATAATCTGCCATCATCTAAATTGCCATAAAATCCTCAGCTAGACTGATATAATCCTAATGCCTTTTGCACAATAGGCAGCTTTTAAAGTACAAAACTACATCTCTTCTCTGATATAATCTGTCTTTTAACAGAACTTGCTGTATAAGGGATGGCCTCAGTTTTTCTACAGCTGGGGTATTCAGCTGCTTGCTTTAGGCTTATCTGACCTTGCCTCTTTTCTAAGTAGCTCTCTGAAAGGAGTTTTTAGTAATATTAGAAGTGCAAAACACTCCATTCTGATTTATTTATTTTTTTTTAACAAAACACATGCATGCGTGTTCTGAGGATTTTGTCCAGAATTCTGGACAGACCCGTGGATCTACTGGATGGGAAGCAGTGGCTGTGCCCCCATCAGGGGATGTCTTTTTGAAACCAATTGACTCCATTTGATTTTCTATGCTGATGTCTCATTTTGTACAATGAAAATAAAAGGTGTATTTTGGGCATTTTTTCCCCACTTTTATAAGTACCTTCTACATTTAATAGCAGGAATTCCTGGAAAAGCAAAGTGAAGACACTTTCTGGGGCTTTAGCATTCCCCTCTCTCTGATATGCCAGTGTGCAGAGGGCATGGCTTTTCCAAACCTCTATCCACTGGAAGTTAACCAGTCACAGAAGAGCTTTGTCTGATTGGGAAGGAAGAGCAGAGACCACACAACAGAAAGAAAAGCACATTTTCAAAAGAATGTGTAGGTCAATTATGCCTTACTCATATAACTTTTTCATAAAGAACATATCATCCAGCTCATAAATGCCCAAAAATATTCAGCCTAGTGCAAAGACAGCATCTTAACACCATGCTAGAGAGATGAGGTAATGAGGAATACCCCTCTTTTCTCACAAGTATCAAGTTACAAATATTTTACACCATGATTCATCAGCTATGTTTGACTTGCAATTTATCTACTCAGTTTGCTACTGTTTATCTTTCTTCCTTCTGCCATGCTATCTCCTTGTATTCTTGAGCAATATCTTCCTCCTCCTAGGTTTGATTTCCTTTCACCCCAAATCAAGGGAAATAAAGGCTCAGCAACATGTCAATGAGGTATCTGGATTGAGGAAAAAATGAGAAAGGTAAAAAAGCCAAGGTTTCCAGAGATGTGATATTTTGACTGAGCAATTTTATTCCATGGCAGAAGGCAGTCTGATAGGTAAAATATTTTTAAATACCTCTTTGCAGTGGTGCCACACAAATAGAGACAAAATCTCTTATGAAACCATTATCTGATTTATTTCTCTGCACCAATCACTGTTATACTTAAACCTTACAGGCAACTGTCCCTATAACACATTTTCCCAATTCTTTAAGCATCTCTTATGTCTTTGTCCAATACTAAGGATGTGGCTGTGCACTCATCACCCAGAATTGCTCAGCAAAATATTTTCTGGAAGTTACTCAGTAATACATAGGAATGGTGCATTTTCTGTTTGAAAAAGGAAAGATTTTACCCCTGGAATTGAAGCTACAATTGAAGATATTGTACCTGTGAGCAGCTTCTTGAATATGACAGAGGAGAGTGTGTGAGGAATAAAAGTACAGTAAATGGCTTCCCAAGGACAGGAGCTGTTTGCAGCCTTTCTCACTCATAAACAATATTTCTGTTACCCACCGGACCCAACTGGGTGATTAGTAAATGTGGAACATGAGAAATCAAATCAAGATGGTGTTATGGAGCTCAGTGGACTGTGGTATTAGAAATGTGCTTTACTTAAACAGCACTGAATTTTTATTACCTTTAGTCAAAGAAAGACACAACATGATGCAAAGAATTTTCTTGTGATGTCCAAAATGTATTTTTAAGCTTAGTTCTTTGTGAATTTTCTCATTTCCACAACTCCTGAGTGTTTTGTTTATATGATTTCCCTGATCATTGCAATGTCTTAAAGGATTACAACCTCTTAGGGACATGGAATTTGCAAAGTGTGTTATGATCACAGTAAAGGCAAGACAAAGTTCTGTGATGATACAGTGGTCTGGGTCAGTATATGAGCACAAGGTCAACAAGCAGTACATTGATGAACATTCAGTCTGCACTGAGGTGAGAGGAGTAAGACACACACTTAAAACAAATGCTGCATCTGAGACATTTTCAACAAATAATTTGGGTCCCAGTAGTGGTTTACCTCAGTTGCCCTTTACATTCTGTGAGGAAAACCTGCACTGCAAATATCAGCATTTGCCTTTGTTTAACAGTGGGAGTAAGCACAGATTTAAAACTAAAAAAGACAAAACATATCAGGGACACCTCATTCACAATCCCTTCAAATCACAGAGGACTTTTTAGTGCTTCAGATGATATATTGTTCCCCACACTGTAATTTCCCTGGTTTATCCAGTCTTCAAAATTTCTTATATTCATTTTAGAAAGCCCATTATACATTATAAACAATTATGCTTAGCTCTTTTCTCAAAGATTTATCCTTTCAATTTTTTTACCATAGGTTGTCGCTTTGAACACCACCTTATCTGCTCAGCACCTGATAATTAAGTGAATTACACAGAACTTGCTGAAACAGCACATGGTGGTGATGACTTGAATCTAACCTTAACATATCCTTGTTAATGCTGGGGCCAATGCCTTAATCTAAATATCTACTTATATGCTCTGATTGGGGTTTATTTAGCTGCAGAGAACCTTGTCAAGCACAAGAGTTGGCTGTAGATCAATAGCTGCATGAGCCCAGCCTGCTCTCCTGGACTTTTCTGGGTGATTAGTTTTGCACCAGGGTCTGCTGGCAGCCTGCCCATGGCACATGTTGGGCCAGGAATCTCTTTGAACTGCCTGGCATTTGGGTGGGAAAACTGTTTACTGTCTTTGGAAATTCTTATGTGGAAATTCTTATGTTCTATCTTATGAGATACTTCTATGAAGTATCTCATAGTGGTTATTTTTAAAAATATTAAAGAGAAAAGTTGATGAATCAGTTCTGGTTGTAAACTGGAGATACATACATAAATAAGTAAAGTTTATTCAGGGTTTCAGATGAAATGATAAGGCATGAAGCTAAACTTTTTTTTTAAAACTTTCTTCTTCTTTCTTAATGTATCAATATGGAATGAGTAGCATATCTTCATTTTTATCTGTGGGAATAATCTGCACCTTTCCCTTCCACTTCTTTCTCTATCTTCCCTCACTCTCTTCCTTTTGCAAATTGTTATGCTCCAGGTACACTTATGGGCACTGTAATAAAATTCAATAATGCATTTCAAAATGTTATACTTCTGGAAAATTTAAAACTGCAGAGAGTTCCAAAAGTTAGGCAGCAAAAATGAAATAGATTTTAATCTAAAAACATCATAGATTTCACTTCTGCTATTAAAAATTTTCACAAAAGAATAAAGAAAAATGGGAAAGTGTACAAAATGGGAGTTATTTCTGCTGTCATTTCAGAATTTAATATTACTATTTGTTTGTATTTTATTTAAAAGAAAGATGGGGGATTTTGAATTAAAAATTCATTTTCATTTTAGATGCCTTCCCTCCAAATCAGTAGAAATGTCCCTGCATCTGGCTTCAGGATTTAAATACCTCTGCACATGATGGGTGCTGCAGGAAGTGATTCATGCTGTTGTTTAAGGATGCAGTGAGCCTGCCCTGAGAGGTGCCTATATATCTCCTGCCAGTGGAAGGAGAGAAGACTAGAAAACTAGATTAGGCAAGAATGTTTGGAGGGCTGAAGTCAGAAGTCTCTTCCCTTTTGAAATTTGCTGTGGGCAATCCCATGCATTGGTAGGCACCCAGATCACTGTGATGATCTGCCCTGAAGTCCCTAGACTGCAAATCCTTGGGGCACAAAGAATTTATGTGTGTGTGTGTGTGTGTGTGTGTGTGTGTGTGTGTGTGTGTGTTTAAAGCACAGAGCATAATAGAACCATGGTTGTGGGGATAACACACAACTGTTAAACAAACTTCAATGGGTATTGTTTTGTATTTTTTTGCACCCAACCTTTTGTAAAAATTATAAAGCTGCCCAGCCCATTAAACAGGAACATCGTGGACAGTTGCTAAAATCATATTAAATAATTTCCAGGTGTTCATGTGATGTTTTTATAAATATTAGATAAGAGCACAAAATGGCCAGGCATTTTTGAAGCTGAAAATAATAAATATGTGGTATTTCTTTATGATGGTTCACATTTAATATTAAAATCCTAGTAGTGAGCCTGACTTTGGAAGGCTATGTTACTAGAGGTTGATCTATAGCTATGAATCAAATTATTTAATGAGGGCTGTACCAAGCCAGTGACTCCTGAGTTTGTCTGCTCTTTCTCCCATAATGGGATATTTATATTCTTGTTTTCTTTCTGACCCTTAAAAATTTTTATATATATATATATATATAAATATATAGCAGACTCATGAAATATCATGAAGAGTATGTTATTTTATATATATATATATATATATATATATAGTAACATACTCTTCATGATATTTCATGAGTCTGCTACAATTTCTGCATTGGAAGTTGTAGTTAGTTAGCTTCCAGAAGACTTTGCAGTGACCGCTTTGAGTTTATACTTTTCTCAGAAGAGTGTCGTTAACATATCCATCCCCTTAAAGCAGTTCCAACTGGTGACTCCAGTTAAGAAACAACATTCTGTGAGTGACCAAAATTTAAAAAAGTTTCATCTGTACCATGCTAACTCCTTTGTTAATTTGGAAAGCATTGGCAGCTCTACAACATAATTCACATTTCCTAGGACTAGAGGAGAGTAGGACAGCATAGGATGGACGGGAGCACAGGAGGTCTGCAGTGCAAAATCCTGCCCAAAATCTTAGTGAGATCAGTCAAATCTTCATAGTCTGCAGGGATAATTCCAGTCATATTTACCAGTTACCTCTTCTGAAGCTTGAACACAATCGGTCTAAAATTTTTGGCAAAGCAATTTCTTGGAAAATAGTATACAGAAGCACTAAGACACTGAATTGTGTAGCCATTTAAATCAAAACTGTCAAAGAAAAGAATTGTGATTGAAAGCATTTTATTTTAGAGTTACTATCATTGACAGAGACCAGAGTAAAATTTTGAAAATATATATATGTATATCTATGAACATATGCTTTTTTCCTTTAGGAAAATTTTTTATGGAAAATGTTTTAGGCATTACAGTATATGATATTTATACAGATCCACTACTAAGAAGGGAAAAAAAACAAAACCAAAACAAACCAAAAAACCCCAAAACCATAACTATATAATGAGCAGGCAAAAATATCTATATTTTAAAAAACATGTTTATCTTGCAACTGAAATCAACATTTTTCCTGAATGTCATTTTCAAGGTAAGAAGCTTATTATTATAGCAATGTCTCCAAAGCATCCATTTCTACTGTTAACAGAAAAAAAAATCCAAATTTCTCTTAAAACAGACAGACAAAATTTGACCAGATTTTAATCTAAATTCTACCTGCTAACGTTTTTAAAGTGTTTTTATGGAAGATTGAGCAAACTAATAGAACAAACCTCAGTTTTCTTGTAAAGTACCACAAATGTTCTTGATCTCCATCCTATCCTGAGACAAAACTTCACTCTATACCATTTACTACTTTTGTCAATTAAGGTAGTGAAAATTAGCATCATTTATACTCCCTTTAAGTTGCATAATAACAGTCAGAAGTTTTACATGCCTGTTTGATAGGAAGTTTACATATAGAAATATGTGTATATTTGCTCTTCAAGAGAGCAAAAAATAGAGTAAACTGTTCAGCTGTGGTACAACACAGATAAAGCTAAAGGTCTTGGATCAAACCCTCAGTGGGTGAAAAATAAATGACATTTCATTGACTTCAATGGAGGTACTCCTGTATGTGCCAGGGAGGATCAGGAATATGAAAGGAAGCATTACAAGAGCCATGAAGAAAACAAAAGCATTGAAATATTCTAATATACTGTGATTGTGTGTGGATCCCCAGAGAGGTGCATTCTAGAAATAGACCAGGAACTGCAATTACAGTGTGGATAAAGAAAGACAATGAGGCCATCTCATTTCAGATTCATAGGGTCAGAAAAGAGAAATTGCCTGGCATATTCTCCTCCTTTGAAAACCACATATGTTAACAAGGAAGGGAGAGCACAGAACCGAAAGCAGAAGAATTTGCTGCATCACATTTAAAAGCTTTTAGAAAGGAGTATTTTTCTATGCTTAAGGAAACAACAATGCTGAGTTAATTCTGCAAATAGGGCTAGGCAGAAATTTGAAGAGCTGAGGTGAAACCTGAAGTGAAGCTGAATATTTACAACTTCACTCTGCCCTAATCCTAATGCTGCAGCACGAATACATTTTCATAATCTCTGTGCTTGTGAGTCATCCTGGTGTCCTTTGCTGCACAAATTCACACTGGGCTATGTAATTATTTTTAGAAAATAGGAACTTTGTCATCTTTGCCCTGCAGAGGGATCGGGCGATGCCATTGGATCCCCATTGCTTTCCTGAACTTGTGACAATGAGGAACAAGTTCACACCAGTGATTATTCATGAGCTTTGTCATAATCAGGATGTGTATATGTAGATACAGAGCTACTGGGAATGGTTTCAATTAGAGCTCTGTGTGATTGGGAGTAGTGATGTTTGCTCCAAGCTTTACAAGCTGATGAAAATAACCTTCCAAACATGGAATCTCAGTCCCAAAGAGCCTGAGGGGCTTCCCATCCTGAAGGAAGGATCTGGCACAGGAAGAGAAATAGTGCACATGATTGAATGCTTTCTTTCCACACATAAAAGTGTGAGCCTGACAAAAAGTGCTTGGGATTACTGGACAGCTAAGGGGCTGCGTAATGAGATATGGAGCCCTTCACCTTTGGGTCACCTGTGACATGAAGTCATTACCATCTGTCAGCTGTTTAGCAGCCTATGTGAAATGAATGCTGTCCTCTGTTCCCTGTGACCAGACCTGCAGCCAGCCAGAATGGCATCTATTGGCATATTTCAAAGGACACCCAGACCACTAAGATTTCCTATAGTGCTGAGAATGAACTGACTCCCCTTGATCATAGTTGTTTTTCTTGTGCCTCTTTCCAGCTTTACTAGAAGTTGATCTTGATTGTGGGATTGTTTATGCTGTTTGATATCCCCCACTCCCTCCTGTCAATAACTATTTAATATAAAAACACATTAAAAAGGCTGGGAACTGGAGCCACTTGCCCTGCAGAAGAAGGGCCATTAGAACAGCTCTTGTGGTTCAAACCTGGATTGTGCATAACTCAGCACCTTGTTCTGAATCAAAGTCCAGGGAAAAGAATATAAAGGATGTAAATATGGAAACATTTGTGTCCATCTATCCTAAGATGCATACCCATACATCTTCTCCCTGATCTGAAGACTTTCTGAGCAAGGTGGAGTTGTTTGTCTCCTGATGGACCTATCGTTCATGAATTTGGCTGCTTCTTTCTGTAATACATTTGTATTTTCTCTCTCTGCAGCATGACAGCAAAGAGCTCAGAGTGCTGGGCTCCTTCCTGCATTTTACCTTCTCTTTACAGCTCCATCACTTTACCATGCTTATCTCAGGGGTCACAGCCTCAGATGGAGAACCAAACATCACAGCTGAATCACAGCCTGATGCTCAGAGAACTTTCCAAGGACATTTCTAGACATGCCTTGACATTTCCCAGGGGAATGGAAAAAGCAGTTTTTCTCATGGCTGTGAGGAATCTAAATCCCATCTTCTCACTTCTTAAGTACATAATTTAATCCTTACATATTAAATGGAAGGACAGAGCTGCAGGTGGCCATTCTCTGGGCAGTCTAAAGCCAGGAGAGGGAGATGCAGGGCACCTGTTTTATTCTGATGGTTACACACATGAGCAGTGGAGATCTAACAGGCTCAAACCAGGAAAATGTGTCCACACTGAGAAATGCACCCAGCAACCTCCTTCTTGTGTCTTGCCTTTGACCTTTCCATATGCACAAGGAACAAAAGATGTGACTGATTTCCCAACACAGAGGACAAGAGGAAGAAAAGGAACTGAGGCATAGTGTGCCTGGTTTTCCTGCTTGTGCAATGCTGTACAGCTAGCTTAGGTTTTAAAGGATCACATCTTTGTTGTGATACCATTTTTTTGACAAAACTTCAGATTATATTTGTGCTGTGACATCAAATTATTTTCTTGCTATAGATTTGCTATTCATTGCAATTTTGTACATTGATTAAACTGGACCTTTGTAATGTTCAATATTTACAGTATGCTTATGAACAATATATCCAGACTTGTAAAAATGTAAAACATCCTCTGACTACTATTCCCTTCTTTTTTGCATAGTGTCAAAAAAATTCCTCATGCCCAAGAAGTGCTGGCTGAGGGGGCACACAGATAGAGATGGGCACAAGAGCCCAAAAAGTGCTGCCAGACACAGCCATTCCCTATGACAAATATTTCCTTGTAATGCTTGCAAGGACTGAAAACTTATAAACAATAACTTGCAGCCTGCACAGAGAGTAAATTAAAGCAATTGATTGAATAGATATAGCTAAAAATAAGAAATCATAGGCACACTCCATAAAATCACAAGTCCATAAACTCCACTACAGTGGAACTCCCATGTAATGAAAGGTAAAACTCTGCAGGACTTCTCATACATTCCCTCTTTATTTAACACAGTGCTCGGGTTTTACACTGCTCCTGATAAATGAAAGCCATCATATTGTTGCCATGGACTACCCCTTGCCTAGGACTTTCCAAAGCAATAACTTTATGGGTTACTGCATAAACATGGGCTTGATGCATAGAGCCCTGACTGCAGCATTGTGTTGCTGAAAATTATTTTAGGATGTCCTACAAATATTTCTGGGAGCAGATTCAGCAGTGTATTACCCACTGACTCATTGTGCTGTGTCTTGATTCAGTGGCACTGGGAAATGTATACACATCTATCCCATAATATATTTAAGGGGCAACTTCCAGTGAAAAAAGACATTTCAGCATCTTGGAGTGCTGGTACGTAGAGCATTAATGAATCTAATTGTAAAGCTAATAGGAAGCAATATTATTTTCTTATGAAATAAAGAAAAAATAACCAAACTAAGTGGACAAAGAAACAATATTTTGAGTTCTATAATTCCTGCAATTTAGGGGGCTTTTTTTGAAGTCATCTGGCTGACAGCATTATTAGTATAAGGCACTGTAAATAAAGTCATAGCTGCATCATGAAATCAAAAGTATCCACCCAGATAAAGCTTTACTGAGAATTACAGTGGCTTTTGCCTTGAGGTTTTGCCCTGCTATGTGAACCCCTGAGATTTCATCTGAATGAATATTTTGAGAATTCCCTATTTCTAAATTTGCCAATTATATTTGTAGGAGCTGAATGTTTTCTGACTTAAATTATGTATTTTCTTTAGATAAAGAAAATCCTATGTCTCATAAATATTTCATTAGAAAAATAAAAACATGTAAGCTTGTTTTACAGATAAGGTGTCAAGGTTTTAGGAAAAAAAAATGCCAGGGAGAAGGTGAATTTCAGAAAGAAATCCAGTGAGGAAACTCGGAATAAAGTAATTTGCTTTAAGGTAAAAAAAGAAATACATTATATCCACATTTCTATACTTACAGAATTTATGCAATTCTCGTAATTATATATGGAAATAACCAGTTATTATAGACTGCTAATGCAAATGTGTGAGTAGTTGAAAACACACATACACATTTTAGCATAACAGTATGTTGGAATTCATGTGCAGATTGATGTTTATATTTCTATTTGCTAATTTACAAACAATATTTTGTCACTACTGTATAAATATATGTGTGTGCATGTAATACTAACATCCAATGCTATATTTCAATGTGTATTTGTTTCATAAATATATGCAGCAAAAATAAGTTTGAACTATTTAAATATAAATTCAAATCTACAGATAAAAATGCATATTACAGCAACTGTTTGGAATTGTTGATCTTTCTCAACATATTACCATTGCTGGTAATGGGATGTACTTTGTGAAATTTCAACTTTCTGAGTCAAGGGGTTAACATTTAATCAATAGTTCTCACTGTTATGGGCTCTTCTGGGAAATACTAGGTTGTGATATATGCTATGCATCATGAAGCAGGAGTTAGAGCCTGGTAGAAAAATAATCTGATTGCAGAGTTTCATTGACAGTGCTACTCATACATTCTCTGTATGTCACTATTTTCCATAAAGTCCACATAAAATTGCCATGGTCTTTTCCATTATAGTGTCTAAAAGATGTTACATAGCAGAATGTTATTGTGCTCCTGTGAAAACCCAAGCCAGGTTCCCATTGGGAGTTACAAGGGGCTGTTAATAAATTGGAATGTAACAAACTGGCTCTCCTATTTTCCCAGTTAAACAATTGGTATGGGGGCTCCTTACTGGAACACAAGCAGAAAAACTGTGTGTTTTCATCTTTTTAAAGTACAAATACTGGTCAGAAGAAAAATCCTTCATCTAAATATTCTGAAGAATTGACAAATTATAATTCCAGCATCATAAATTAATAGATTTTAGAACCAAAAAGGAAAGCTATAGTTACTTAATGTGGGACAAGTGAGAGGTGACAATGGCAAGATAATCCTTATTCATAAGAATATCTAGTGTGCTCTCTGAGTTGGATACCAAGGGATTATTCCTGAGTCATGTCATGCAGTCTTTGCTCTACAGAAGGCAATGGGGGCTCACCAGACTGTGCACGTCACCAGACTGAAGGCTGGACAATATCTGAACCAAAGCCCAATTTCAGGGCCCAGTGTGCTGGGACAGACTTAAACAGCCTCACTGAGCCATTCCTGCTTCTGCATGGCTTGATGAGCAAGGCATGGCTATGACAGGAGTTTTGCTGAAAAATACCCAGGAAGACCCAACAGGTTGTGTGACAGAGCAGATCCTTCCTAAAAACATTTTTCTCAGTTAAAATTTTCACCATAACATGAATCTCTTTTTCCTTCTCTCTGAAAGATATTAACACCTCCTTACGGTTTCCAAGACGAATTTTCAGGTTTTGTGTACAAGTCTGATGTTTTACAAAAACATTTTTTATTGGACCCCTCTTGCCCATATGCTCAGAGGGGTCAGCAGGACCCCTTATCAATTCCTTGGCCTGACCTTTTTGGAATGGGAATACCTGAAAGTTTCCATGCTCTGCAGGGTTTCAAGACCACTGGGGACAGTGAGTGGAGATTACAGGAAGCCCCATCTTCCTAGAAAATAGTTGTAAGTAATGATTCTTGAAAAGAAGTTTTTTTCTGCACTTTTTTTCTTACAACTATTAAAAGAGTACTGAGCAGACAGCAGCAGTAAATGGAATCTCATTTATTTTTTGTTAGGATCCATGCTCAAAATTTTTGCTTTCTCTAAGATATAATTCAGGCAGAGAAAATCCCATCAACATCACTATCTGCATTTCTTTTGCTGTTTTACTCTGGGGTTTTGTATTTTGTATGTGAAATGACAACACAGAAGAATTGTGTGTTACTTGTGTGTTATCTTTAATTACAAACATGCTTGCTATTCCCCTCACAACTTTGCAAGAACAGCTAGCTAAAAGAGAAAACAGATCCCTCTTTCAGGATGTTTGTGGCAGTTTTTATGCTGCAAAGAGCAATGGCAATCAGCAATGTATCTGTTTCTAGGAGGGATTCCTGTTTAGCACACATGTCACTAAACCCAGCCATCTAACTTGAAGGAATCATTATTTTACTACATAACTTAAAGGAGACCAGCCCCTGTAAATCAGCTATGCACCATGCATGTATATGCTTTTTTTACTGCCTGTTTGGGGAGATTTTACAGAGTAGTTCTCCAATAAATAATTTGATTACTGAAATGTAAAGTCTGCCTATGTGTTGCAGTGTAGCAGCGATGTTCTGAAATGAGGCTACATCTTCCTTACAAGAAAAATACATGCTTGAAGAAGTACTGCATTTTTAGGTTGCATGCAAATGAGCTTCTAAGGAATACAGAAAAATTCTTGTTTTCATACAATCTTTTGGTTTTCACTGTACCCTTACATTACCCACTTCAATTTTCCTCCATTGATGTACAGGCTACAGGTAGTAGAAATGGTATGCAAATGGAGGAGAGACTCTGTCCTGGATTTTTATGTCCTTCAAGTATGTCCTAACTCCTGACCCATGGAGAGACTCTTAAAAAATCAAAACAAACCAGACTGCACGTGGGCTGATTTGATATAACAATGTATGGTACGCAAAACAGCTTGGAAATAGGGGAAAAACAGTGCCACTTTTGGCACAGCTCTGTCATTCTTACCTCTGTATAGCTCTTCTTCAACTGAGAGCTCATACACATACTCATCTTCCTCTCTCCATTTTAGTGTCAATGTCAGTAAGTACGAATTAAATTTTATTTTAGTTAGTGAGATGAGTCTGCTCTAGACTCACATCACACTGATGGGCTGTGGATGCAAGTGATTTGTGTCTGAAATATGTAAGTAGTGAATGTTCAAGTGCATAGAATAAAATTAATGGAGTAAAAAGTAACCATATTTACTTTCCTGAGTTCATGCTGAACCATTTCCTAATCTGTTAATGTTTCATATTGCTTGTCATGGGACAAACATATTTGACAGTCTAAGCAATAAATCCAGCAAATATAGCTTAATGTCCTGTCAGAACTGGGAGCATGGGCTCAGGTCTGGTGCAGCTACCTCAGCACCACCTCCTCCTGCCAAGGCAAAGCCATGGTGCATCGAGTCTCAATGAATCAGGCAAACTCAATGACAAAGCTCCCTTTGACACTGATGATGCAGAATTGGAGTATTAAACACTAATGCCCTGATTCCCTCTCCATGGGCATTAAAAATTTCATTGAATTTTCTATGATGTTTCTCTCTGGCCTTGAGATCATCCTTTTCCTTGGCATTACTCTTTGAACAGAGAGTGTTGCTTCCTTTTTTCCCCCCTGACATCAGACAGGCTTTTACTGCACAGTTTTGCTCAGTAACTTATTCCAGGTACAGAACACAGACTACAATCTCACCTGAGAATATGATCCTCACATTCTTCACCTTATGCCATGTCCAGTAATACACAAATCAGAGAAGCATTTTTCAAATTTGACAGAAAAGAGGTTGTCATCTGAACATCTTACCCAGTACTAATCGCAATTCATTGACATTTCTTTCTGAATAGAGTCAGACAAAACAAAACTAAACAAAATAAAACAAGTAGATTCATGTGATAAAGATTCAGTACAAGGTAGTAATTTACTTCAGCTACTGACTATATTCAACTTGATTTAAATATCTTAATATTTAATTATCTACATTCATCTTACTGAAATGCACATAAAGGAACATCTTCAAAGAAATTAGCTTTGAACATTATTTACAGAGAAGGTGACAGCTGTCTAATTCATTCTCTTGTGCCAAGGGAGAACAGCAAAGTGATGTAAAAAGGTTTTGAACTGTATTATTTAATTCACATAATAAATTTCAAGTAGAGTCATGTGGTAGGGTTCTGTGTGGTTCACTGCCTTTCTACTGATTGTCTTATTAGATGCTTGCACATCTATGTCTGGCCCACACAAATGATTTCTCTAGCTGTCTTGAGTAAACTTAGAACAGCAAAATAGTATTCTTTTACAGGAGTGTGTATTCCTCTGGTGTGTGTGTGCATATTCAGCATGAAACACTCTCAAAAGCACAATACTTTTTCAAAGGCCTTAAGGCAGAGGAATGTTAATGTGATTGCTTTCAGTGCTGATTGTGTACTCTGTACTGAGCAAGTTCTGTTCTGCCCTGAGTTGCTTATTGACTAGAGCCTGATGGCAAATGGCAGGAAAACAATACTGCAGGTGGGTGGGTAGATAGATAGACCTCTTGGGCTCCTGTCCAGTAATGTTACGATGCAAATGTTATTTGTAATGAAAAAAAAACAACAAAACAAACCACTTTTGGCTTTGATTCTCTGTATAAAACAGGGTTGGGAGTGCTAGGCTCTGCAATTTCTATAATCCTTTTAGCACTGAGCTGTGTAATGCTGGTCTTTCATTAAAATACTCTTGAGGATAAGGAAGAGCAGTTATACTCCTGACCTTACCAAATTTAGCATTTTGGAGAGAAGATTCAAACTTTAATGTCAAAGAGCTGTTGTGTCAGTCCAGAGAGCAGTAAGTGAAAAGAAGACTGAAAAGCTGAGATGTAAAAAGGTTAAAAACTATGTTTCAGCAATAAGGCTCTGCAGAAACTGATTGCTCTGATGTAGATTAAGCTGTACACTGACCTTTCAAAGAATAAGCATTTTTCTCAGCTGTCACTGTGTGAATGCACGAAACAAGCAATATCATTAGGGAAGACACCCAGGCTGGTAGACTGAAGAGATTATGTCAATGAGTCATGACCCACCCATTCAGCAAATGAAATGAAGGTTACAGCTTGTACATATAAAATTAATTTGACTGAAAAATTGCAATTATGTTTCTCTCTTAAAAACATATTGGTCATAAAATCTGGGATTATTTAAAGCTTGTGTACTAAAATATATATAAATATATATGTATATAAAGGGCTAAAATCAGATGCGAATTTCTCCAGCCTTTTGCACCTACATGTGTTTCCTACTCAGAAGGAGACAGCATTCTTAGCCTATGAAAATTATGATTATTTTAGACATTTTGCATCTGGCAAATGATATTTAAGAAATAGTCTCTGCATGGTGCTAACAACATCCAATCATTCTTTGCACTTGTTAAATTGAGTAACTCTGGGATATTTTCACCATTCTTTATAGAAAAATATGACTGCTCTTTTGAGTCCCTAGTAGAAAATGTGACACTGGGAAAGCAAGAATGCAAAATGGTTTGGGCTGTGCCAAAATAGAAATTGCATTGGGAAGAGTGTGGTCAGCAGGTAAAGGGAGGTTATTTTTCCCCTCCACTCTGCCCTGGAAAGACTGCAACTGGAGTGCTGTGTCCAGTGCTGGGGTTCCCAGCTCAAAAAACATGAGGAACTTCTGGAGTGGTCCAGCAGAGGGCTAAAATGGTGATTGTGGGACCAGAGCACCTCACTTATGAGAAAAGGATCAGGGAGCTGGGCCTGTTTAACCTGGAGAAGGGAAAACTGAGAGGGGACCTCAGTTTTCAAGGTCTATCAGTGTCTGAAGGGAGGGTGGCAGGAGGATTGAGCCAGGCTCTGCTCCGTGGAATCAAGCAATAGGACAAGAGGCAGAAACTGGTGCACAGAAGGTTCCAACTGAATATGAGGCAAAACTGCTTCATGGTGAGGGTGACCAAACACTGGAAGAGGCTGCACAAAGAGATTGTGGGCAACTGCTTGGATATCTCCTTCTCTGGGAATATTCAAACCCCATCTGGATGTAAACCAGTTCAACCTTCTTTAGGAGATTGGTTGCACTAGACGATCTCCAGAAGTCCCTTCCTAACCCAATTATTATGTGATTCTCTGATTCTGTGTTTCTGTGAATCTGGGGGACTATTTTTTCTTTGTGAGCTGCAGTCAAGACTCCCACCTGGAGCACTGTGTTCAGTTCTGGTGCTGCCAACATAAGAAGTGTTGGAGAAGTCCAAAGGAGCACCATGAATTTGATAAGATGATGGGAACGTGTCCCCTGTGAAGTCAAGCTGAGAAAGTTTGGGCTGTTCAGCCTGGAGAAGAGAAGTTTGTGTGGAAATCTCATAACAATTTTTCAGTATCTGAAAGGGCCTGCGAGGAAGCTGGAAAGGGACTCTGCATCAGGAACTGTGGTGGCAGGACAAGGAGTAATGGGCACAAGTTAAAAGAGGGGAAATTTGGGTTGACTATCAGGAAGAAATTCTTTACTCTGAGGGTAGTGACATGCTGAAACATGTTGCCCAGGTAGGTTGTGGACGCCCCAACCCTAATTGTGTTTAAGGCCAGGATGGATGGGGCTCTGAACAACCTGGTCTAGTGGGAAGTGTCCCCACACTTGGCAGGGGAGACTTGAACAAGGCAATCTTTAAGGTCCCTTTCAAGCCTTTACATTCTATGATTCTATGATACAAACCTCAGATGAGCCAGCAGCTCAGGTTGAAAGTGTTTCTACCCTGCTGGAGTACATTTTCATGGCAAAAGGTGTAGCACACGCACTGTTTTCTGGCACAGCACCAAGCAGGAATTAATCTAACTGCACAGACCATTAGATGAGGGGATGGTGGGGGGAATTTCAACACTGAAACACTGAGCAAACCTTCCAGAATACTTTAGCTCTTGGGGAGCTGAATATACCTTTGTGTAAACACATTTTTGCTGCACCAGAACACAAACTACCAATATTAAAGCTAGATTTTGTATATTTATTCTAGTTGCAGTTGAAGCAGGCATTGCTTGACTCACATGGGTTTGGTGTGTGAGCTGTTGCTGACTGGAGGGATCTCATTTGTTGAATATCTGGGTTAATATAGTAGTCAAGCAAAGCCCCAGACTCAAAAGGCAGCAAAACACAGGCAATTGAAGTATTTTCTTCCATGCCTCTTATGCAACAGGGAAGAAATGGTAAATATGCAGCTTTCTACAAACAGTCTTTACTAACAAGACAGCTACTTCCACTCACGAAACGCACAAACAAGCAGAAAAAAAATTACTTTTCTTACCCAACCCCCTCATTTGTGCTTGAAACTCAAAATCAGCCTAATCCCTAGTTAATCACAGCCCACCAAACCACTGCATATATGCCAATCAAGGTTATGTAAGCTATAAAGTGCAGACTGACAGCAGGAATTTTACATGCTTGACTCAATCCCTTTGAAAAGTGCCATTGATCTGGGTGACTCTAGCACCAGCCTTTGTTATACTGAGTTTGGAAAGAGCTGTAAGAAAAGGGGAGGAGGAAAAAGAGGCTGTGGCTGTGCAGGCTCCAGCCTCAGTCACTTCCATGAAGGCAGAGAGGGAAAGGAATGAAAGGGGAAGACACTGTGTGCTTCCTGCAAGTCACTCTTCCCTCACTCACTGTGCCTGGGGGACAGTGTGCTCCTCACTGAGTGGCTTTATCAGTCTCCAACACTGTAGCAAGTTGGATA
This sequence comes from Ammospiza nelsoni, assembly GCF_027579445.1. NCBI lineage: Eukaryota > Metazoa > Chordata > Aves > Passeriformes > Passerellidae > Ammospiza > Ammospiza nelsoni. The sequence continues at coordinate 15,133,987 of NC_080636.1, forward strand.
GAAATGTTCTCCCATTCTAAGTCTGCCTCTCCTTAGGTCATGCCGTTCTGTAGACAAGGGCTTTTTTGATTAAGCCAAAGGAAAAATTATTTTTCAAGTTTCACTGCATGCATAGCTATTGATGACACAGGCCTCAGACGAGAAAAATTTTGTTACATAGGTGAATATTAAGAGCTCTGTGTACCCTTAATATCCATAAATTTTTGCAAATGAGAAAAATATAGCAAAATATATATCCTATTCATGTGTTTGACTTTTGAAACTCTGCAAAGTTGCATAATGAATCTGGAGATCACTGATCACAGAGCAGAAGTTCATGGCCTTGAGGATTATATTTCTCTTCGATGAGGAAGGGGTTATAGCACCACTGCCCCATTCTCAGGAGTTCTGGTCAGGGGGGAAGCTCTTCCCATTCACATAGAGTAGTGATATTCATGATGATATCTCATTTTCTGCCTGCTCACTGGCTTTGTAGCAAATGCGTCATCAAACTATGCATAATTATGCTTTTATGTCCATTATATACATATATATGCATACATAGCGTTTTATCCATTCTGTGTAATATTTGCCACATGACATTTTAATGTGGACCATCATAAGCCACCTTCATTTCCATAAGTGGCTCCTGTTAAGAAACTCTAATCTTGTGATAAGTTCATGATTTCTGTTTTCACTTAGTCCATTATTCATGCTCCCACACACAACGTTGTCTTTCCTCTTTTTTCTTGTTTTTGGTTTCTAAGAGACCCACAAATGAAAGGAGCTTGTGCTATTACATTCTGACATTTAGCATTCCTAATAGTCCATCTTGCATTTAGACAGTAACAGCATTTGCTTGCTCTTGGATCACCTCTTTTACATTCCTATTTGTTTGTCATAGCCTTACACAAACATGCAAGGTGAGAGGCTTTCCTTGATGTTTCTCTTGGAGTAATGATAGTCTCATTGTCTTTTGCTACATTTTGTGCCCTTGTGACTAAGTCTGAAATTAAAGTTGAGCTTCATGCTGCATAGTCCTTGTCTACTTGGCTGCAGAAATCTGAACATTGGAATCTACATCCTGAGGCAATTTAAAGGAACTTTTGCCAGAATATGACTGCCCTCTTACCAGTTCAGATAGCCCAGAGGACCAGAAAAGACCTTTCACAGATCTGATTGTCATTGAATCCAGACTCATTTCAGTTTCCTAACAGTTTCATCCTTATAGAAGTTCACTGCTCACGCCTGTCCTTGTAGCCCATCAGTCTGAAACTTTGTCCTTCTTGACTGTGTGGTCCAATATACAGACTTGCTCATCATATTATACACAAGAGTTGTTGGAGGGGTTTCAGAACTATGACACTTAAGAAAAAGACTGGTTTGTATTCTGCTGAGGTTAATAGCTTTGCAGAACTCATAAAAGCATTCACAATTGTTCTTGGCTGAATCATTATAAGCAAGCAGGTGCTTATATATAATCATATGTTTTGGGAACCATCTCAGATCATTTGTCTGGCTCAAAGGATGCACCTCACAGCTTTTCATCTGAAAGGCATAAAATGACTCAAATTGGCCACTTGGCTTTCATTTCTACCAGAAACAGTGTGAAATTCAAGATCACTTTGTTGTTTACACATCTTAAGCAAGAGACACAGAAATGGCACTTTTACATGTCAGAAGTGGTTTCTTTTCTGTTAGAGTAAAAAGTCCCTCTACTTTTTCATCCTGCTTTGCAAAGTCTGTTATGTAAGTTTGATTTGTTTCTTGGGTATAAATTTATAAATGTTCTTTCTGGCCTCTAATAGTTTTCACTTGACTTCAGGCAGCTTAACATAAGGATTATTACTGGTAAACAAACTCATTGACAGAAAAGCCAATGACCCTTTAACATATACAGTGGTATTTCTTTAAAAGCATAGAAAATCCTAACTTTGTTGCATGATTTTAACATAAAATGCTCATTCTTTTATTTAAATGAAAAGTTAAGTATAGTTAAATGTTTCTCTTTAAACTGTCCATATCCTCATTGAAGAAATCTCACTTTCTTATACTGCTGCTCCTGGACCTATATCTGTGGTTTAGGTTATTCAAATAATTTTTTCAATTATTTTTAGTTCTTTTAGGTGATACCAGTAAGATACCACTTTTGAATAGAGTAGCTCATGGAAAAGAACCCCCACAATTCCACAACTGCTTCTTTTTTTCACAACACAGTTTGTCTAGTTTCTCCTACTACAGTAAAGATGCGCAGAGTGGTGAAAGGAAGACTAGGACTTGATTGATGACATTTCACTCTCTTTGCATAGTCAAACTGTAAAGGCAACACAAGATCAGGGGACAATACTACCAGCAGGACAATATTTGCAACAGCTTTAATTAAGACTGCTTTGCAGTTTGTGTTGCACAAGCCAATGGTCACAGAACGCCTGGTAGATAAGGTCCCCTTACCCTCTGAGCAGCCTAAGTTACTGCATCTCCTCCTTCAGAGGCTGAAACAGTAAAACAGTTTTCTACTTAAAAAAAAATAGCAACAAAATGGAAAGAAGGTATGGTGCCCTCCAGAAAATAGATAATTTTTCTTGTTTTTTTTTTTTATTCCCACTTGTTCCTTTGCCCTTAATACCTTAATACCATTTCCTTGCAGCAGACAATCAAACTGCTAAAAGAAAAGCTTCCAGTACTTGTTTCCAAGTCTCCAGGAAAGGCTGATGACTATCAAGAAAATGTTTTCTTTATGACTTCTCTTCTTGCTTTGGGATCAAAACTTGATTTCAAAGGGCATCTATGAACTTATATCTGACATCTCAGTGAAATACCTGGGAGGGCCCTTCAATGTCAATGAATTCCATGTGAGACCTAACAAGTACTGTGTGTCTTGTTTTGATCAAGCTGTACAATGAATTGTACATTGATTTAGCAACTGGAGTAGGACTTGTGTGATTAATTACTGAATTTTTTCTGAAGTGCCAAAGTGTCCAAAGTCAAATGTTGCTATACTAAATCAGTAATACCTCTCTGGTAATTCAGTGTTTTTACTTTTTTCTTTTCAGATATGTGCAGACGAAGGCAGATTTCACACTTTGAAAGTAGAAAACTTTTGTTATAAAAACTTTTCTCAGTTAAAGTGATTGCCTTTGGAAGGTGCGATATTCATGTGTCTCTCCACAGATTAATTCTCTTGGATCTTATCAGCAGTGGCAAAGGAAAATGGAATTTCTATCTCCTTTACTGTAATTTAGGCATGCCTAAGCATTGTAAACACTGCTTTTTCTAGCCCTTTAAGGATAAATTATCAAGTGGTAAGGAAATACTGACCTCATTTGCATTAGGTTTAGTTCAGTACTGATATTTCTACTAGGTGAAAAATGTTCTCTTGTACTGAGATTTTTTAGGGAGTGAAAATCTTCCAATATACAAATTTGAAACCCAGAGAAAGATAAATGCAGTTTTCATTTCTTCTTTCTCTACTGTGATAACTAAGACACCAAATATATTTTATCCTTGCATGTGGCTTATTTTTCTATATGCTGCTCTGTTCATCATCCAACTAGGGAAAGAAAATCTAGCCTGTTATTAACTATTCATGGAGTTCACAGTAGAAACTAATGTAATTGTGGTGTTGCGTGGCTGCTTACTCTCAGGGAGAGGCTTTCTGCTGCCCTTTCCATAGCCAGACCTCCAGCTGACAGTGCAGGCAGCCTGCAATTGGCCATGAGCAGGTGTTCTGAGAAAGCCAGAGAAGTCAATAAACAACTGGAATTGAACCTAGACCCTGAAGAAACAGACAGCTCGGGGTAGTGCTGCAGCAGTGGTGTCTGAGCACAGCAACCCAATTCCTCTTTGTAATGAATGACCAGAGGGGAAGTAAAATGGATTCTGAGCAAAGTAGGAAAAGAACAAAAAGTTCTCCTGAGATTTGGATGTCAAATGAATGTATAAGGGAATACTTACAATACATCTTGTTTAACTGGAATTAAACTTATCTTTAAGAACATCCTCTTACTTTCACTCTCCTAAGAATGACTGATTATCTTTATTTAGTATAATATTGTAAGATATCTACTTAAACCAGCTATTAATTAGTTGCAGGAGTATGTTGTAAGTAGTTTTTAATGAATGGTACTGATATAGATAAATATTTGTATACTCAATATATCGACTGAAAGTTTAAGGAGGAGAAAGGCTCTGGTCAATATCTGCAAGATCAGCCAATGTTTCTTTAATTATAATCTTGGAGGCATTCACAGCACTTGTTTTTAAAAAGTGAAGTGACCTGTTCCAGCGATGAATCCAGTCACACTGGCTTACTGTATGCTCATCTCTGTAAGTACATAAGAGTTATGTTTGCCTGAACTGAGTTTTCTTTGCAGTTTTCCTCTAGAGATTAAAGTGTGCTGCATGGTAAGAATCAATATGTGACATCTTTCATAGGAACTGGGCTTGATAGAATATTTATAAGAAATTAGTGACTGGAGTAGTAGAAATCTGTCCTTCACAGCTAAAGGTGAGCAGATGACTGTGCAAATAGACTGCAAGTGTTTTAGGAATTACACCAACAAAACTCTTCCCCATGACCCACAGCCTAAAGCCATGAAATAAGGCCTAGTGCCCTTGAATATGCAAAAGAAGACAGGTATTTGGAGGTGGAAAATGGTTTTGCCACTTCAGCTTGTACCAATTGTGCCAAAAAAAGCTTCTGAGTCTGGTTTTGGACCTCATAATTTAAAAAAGAACTGAAGAAATTCCATGCATCTCATGTGTGGCCAAAAGTCCTCTGACAATGGAAAACACAGAAATTTAAATCATTAATTTGTCCAAAGGAGACCAACATAAGCTTTTATTTGATGGCATGCATGCTATTCTGAAGACAAAATAGTCTTTGCTAGTGAGAATTAGAATGTGCTAAGAAAGGCACTGTGAGAACAAGCACCTAGAAGTTAAACCTGCAGATTCAAATCCTTCCTGCAGAAGGAAGGCACACAGGTGCTCGGCATGCACTGGAAGAGGCTGCTGAAAGAAGTGCTGAATTTTTCATTTCTTGGAGCTTTCATATCAAAACTGACTGCCTGTCTGGAATTGCCTGAGTTGAAATCACATCCTTGTGTTCAATAAAAGCATGCCTGGATGTAAGGCTTGATCAAGGATCTCCTACTAAATAACCTAGTGGTCCTTGTTGACTTTAAAATCAGGCAATCTATTTCTTCCACAGGCTGAGGGGAGAAGAAAGAGATAAAGATTATTTCCATATTTTCATTTTGGGAAGGTGCTCAGAGAAGTGTGATGCTGTGGTATATATATATAGATAGATGGACAGATGAGAATTGATGACTTCTTACCTTGATAAGAAAATTCTCATATTTGCAATATGATTAAAGAAACATCAAAATAAAACAGATTAATTTTTCCTTTAATTATCACAGTTTCTACAGCTGTTGAGAAAATTATATCTTCTTTAATATGCCAAATTTCATATTATAACCAACAGATAACAAGGGAATAAGGGTAATTGGAATTAAATTTATACAGGGGAGAATTCTCCAGTTTAATGTTGTTTAAATGAGTTTTAACATATTGAAATTGCCAGAAACTCACATGTGAATAAAAGCTGTTAAAGAAAAAGAAGAGGAAAGAAAAGTAGGATATCAAGTAAATACAGTTCCAGAAAACTTTTGAAGTAAAATAGTGCAATGCAACTGGCAGCTCCCATGAAGTTCCACTACCATTGATCAGTGCTCAGTTAACATAAGTGCCAACACTGATAAGGAATAGATAAGTCTCACAAAACATGATTCTCCTGGGTGACAGGTTATTTTCCTCCATGACACTAATCCTTTACTTCTTGCAAGATGAGAAACTTCAGAGGAAGCTCAGAGGAGAGGCAGGAACAGCAATTCTCTCAGAGAACAACCTATTTTGATGCTGGTATTTGTTTCAGGTCAGCACCAGTCATGTTCAGAGCTCCCTGCTGTGCAAAGCTTTCCCACAGAAGCGTGGAAAGTGACCTTGCACAGTTGGTCTGACAGCTGAAATCACCAAGACACAGGGTGGGCAGTGAAGGGACCAGAAGCTGGGGTGACTTGCTTGAGTACCCAAGCAGAATTGAATTCAGTCCTGGGACTCTGGGATTCTGAGCACAGCGTTGTTTGCTGCCCCTGGGAACTGGGATGTGAATTAACACTAAAGTCTAAGGAAATCCCAAGAGCCTGCGCCAGTCTGCAGCACCTTCCTGCTGGGGCTCCTGGGGTGTCCTCAGCCAGCCACCTACCACACAGGGAAAAAACATGTCATGATCCAGCCTTTTCCATTTTTTATTGCTGAGCAAGGTGTTACCCTGGGTTCACACATATCTTGAGCAAAATCCCAGCTGCATGAACATCAGTGGGATATTTTCTGTTGACTTTGGTGGGAGCAGGGTTTTGCCCCTCAGGCTCACGAATCAGAAACAATCTAAGCTTTGAAAGTTTGGCTTTTCAATGGCATCAGTAGGAAAGGAGCCTTTTCCTGGGCCATCCAAGATATTAACTTTTAGGGTTTGGCCAAAATACATGGACAAATGTAGTCTTCATCTGTATAGACATCAATGATGGGTGCACCTGCATTATTACCATTTTATTTTCTTTCTCAGGTATAAAAACAAATCTCTAAGCAAATCGTTTGATTACCCCTCCTATCCTGCATTTGTAATCAATTGTAGAGTGATTTTGAGCGCATGAACTAAATGCCTTATGGGTGAGATGAAACCGAATGATGGCATGGGGAGAGCCCTGAATGTGCTCTAAGAACTAATAGATGCTGAGTCCAGGGGCTAGAAAAGAATTACTCCAAAATAGACCATGTTCAGAGTGTTTTTGGGTGCTGATCTGCATCGTCAAAACTTTTGCTCTGCAGATTGGGTTCTTAGTAATATAACACAAATATATTTCCAGCAATTATATGTCCAGGTTTGCACTATATTGAAGCTGGCCTTTATACATATTCTGTCTGTATGAGACCTAAAAAATTTAAAGTAGAGTTCAACATAGAAGCTTTGTACCTGAGGCAGTGTTTGAGCTATATCTGTATGAATGACTAAAAATGACTTTAATTCATGTTGCAACCCACATTGATTCCATAGATCTTCTGGATATCCAAAAAGTCAGATGCTCTCTAAGTTAGGGGTCCCATAGTTCTTAAATCATGTGATCCCAAAATCGTTGGAATAATTTATCTAGTCAGAGCAGAACGATTTCAAGGTCTTGCTTTTTTTTTCTCCAGGCCAAGACAAACAAATGAGAGCCTTGCCTTAATCCTGGGTGGGTGTTAGGTACACAGGGAACTGCTAGTGCCTGCTTATGCCCACACTGTGCAGAACACACTGGTTCATCATCTCTGTAGGCTGGCCCAAGGCAAAACTGTCATGGATTATCAGAAGAAAAATTCAGCTGATATTATATCATGGTATAACCTGAGGCAGTAATGAAAAGAACTTGCTTTTTATGTGCTTTCATTTGAATCTTGGCTTCTGTAAGAATGCACTGAAAATAGATGTTACCCTGTCACTAGATCATGACTGAGATTTTCCCAACTCAACACCCTGCTCTGTACATTGCAGGAAAATAGAGTTTTTGTGCTATTAGCGTCAGTATTTTCTATTACAAAAATAGAAAATAAATATTTCTATTCTATTACAAACACAGAAAGTTAAGAAGACAATAAGTTCACTGTATAGATAGCAATGCCTATGTGGAAATGATATAGATAATTAATACTTATCTGAGGTATATAATGCATGCTGTATCAATTTGGACTGTTAGTTCCTATGTCCATTTCGTCTCTAGTTTACAGTCAATAAGGTTCCTGAATGGCACAAAAGTGTTCCACTTAAGTGACATGTTTTCTAGGAGGCTGTCAGATATCAAGGAAAAGAGACAACACTGCCTGGAAGGACCAGAGCTCATTCTCAAGAAATTAGGTGAAAAGATGATTTTATGACATTACGTTCTGACACTCTGTGAATCAGTTTTAATGAAGGATATGCTTACTTTATTTTGCAGTGATGAATCTGAAAATATTTAGTGCCCTAGGCCTGAAGGAAAAAAGGTGTTTTTTTAATGGAGTAAAAAGATGTTGTTATATCTTTTTATTGAACATGAATTTGAGAACTAAAACTAGATAAAAATACTTTTGTTCCCATATTTTTCCACCAGAAACTGAAAAAAAAGCAAGACTGTATATGTCATCTTTCTATGACTAGCTGGGATCTGCCTATAAATTCCTATTGCACATGGTATTTCACTCAGATTTTTCAGGGAGGAAAAGATTCCATTTCCTAAATCATCCCAGCCTCCAAAGAGCCAGATGACTTTTTTATTTCAGAATTATGAGCTAATTAAAATCATTTAACAGCAATATAATTTAAAGGTCACTTATATACATATATGTACAAAAAATGTCCAGGAGTCTTTTTAATCCACTTGTGAAGTGCAACTGTTTCTGCAGTGAGACATAACAAGCAACTAATAATAAAATTACATGATAGTTTGAGAGGGCAGGTGAATGAAACTTCTTCCTGTCGCAGCTGTGCCATGACATAAGTAGAGAAAAATGCAATTATCCAGTTGGAATTTGAGAGGGACGTTAGAATTAACATAATTGTTTAATTGTTTCTCTAAAGAAATTGGAGGACTTACATGTTACTGGGGAAACTAAAAATACCTTAGAGACTTGCTACATATGGACTTTGGTTTTGCTACCATTGAAATAAACCAAATTTTCTCACTAGGAAGAAAATGTGGATTATCACCACTGCAAAAATTCCCTCCTAACACCTTCATTTCTAAATTTGTCTTTTTAATACCACCCTATGGGCTCTGCAATCATATTCTCATGGATATTTATGCATTTCTCTCAAGTAAGAACAAGCCAACATGACACAGTACCTGCTCTTTCTGGTGGTAATACTGGCTGATGCCTTTATTATCCACAGTGGACTATTTCTAAATTTAGGATGTTTCTGAAGGTAAATAGACTAAACTGATTATGTCTATTCTTTTAATGTGGTATGTGGTTTCTTTGGCATTTGGTTATGCTTTTTAAAATGTAATGATAACTGATAAGATCATCTCCATCCTTTTCTTCTTTCCACATCTGTTTGAACAATTTTGCATAACTTATGCAACAAGTTTGGGGTTTGGTTTTTTTCTTAGTTGAGCTGTTTTCTTCCCTGGCTTTGCATTTTGTTCAAATTATGATGAATTCAATTCCTATTACAGTCATTGTCATAACTGTGATTATTTGCTGAAATTAGGAACAACTAAGTGGTCCCAGAAGATTGCATACTCCATTACCCAAAAAAACTCCTATAATGTAGCACCACAGATAGGAACAAATAGAAAAATGAATTCTACCCAGTGTGGGTAGAATGGTACCAGTGGTAATAAGTACTGGTTATTGGTGGTACTTAGTGGTACCAGTGTGATAAGAAGCCTCCTTTGTCTCATAGTTATGATTTCTTTTTCTTAAAATATCAAAGGATAACATATAAGCTGATCACTATTTGAAAAATGCTCTTCCTTCAAATGTAATCCACAGGTCTGGTTCTGTAAGTACTGATTCCACTATAAGCATCTATGAATGAAAAAGCTGTTTATTGAGCTTTTACTGTCCTTAATGTTAACTACTGCAATTAATGAATGGAACTGCAATTAGAGTTCAACTAAGGGTTTTCTAAACTAATAATGGGGCCTCATGGATATTGCTCATGACTGTCTACTGGGAATTATTTAGCAACCATGAGACCTCTTATGTATAGGACCTCAGTTTGAACTTTCATGACTCCTCTTCCGATAAATTAGCAACGTCCTGCAAACTCATAGGACCACATCTTCCATTGTTTTTTGTTTTTTTTTGGAAGAAAGACAGTTTTAAAGTTAACTTTACACCCCACAAAATCAAAATGAAGACTTATAACACTGAACACATCACATAAAAATCTTCAAGATGAGAAAATTTTCTTTACTTTTCTCTCTGTAATGCAGAATCCCACTTGGAGGACAGAGACTACCCTGACACTAGAACCAAGCTTCCAGAAAAAAACTGCTGAATTCATTCAGGTCCCTACAGCCTTAGAGAACTTTCACGACAATAAGGTAAGGTTCACAACAATAAGATAAATTATGCCTCATCCTTTCAGCTAATAATGTTCCTATAAATTTGCCTTTTTTATGAGCGTTCCTACCATAAAACTGTATTTGTTCTTAGAAGATCTGTGTCTGGACATTAATACCATAGCACAGACCTCTTAAAATGCATGTCTGCAAAAGATTGTGTACATACTTGTGTCCAGGCTTGTCAGTGGATTCTTGCCTCTGAATTACTTGATCTGTCAAATCTAAGCCTCTGCTCAGGAGCCCGTGTCTGCAGTTCTGGGTCCCTAACCAAACAAGAAGTTTCCAAGGGCTCTTTGGCCATTTCCTGAATTATCCTTGAAAACGGGACCCAGTCAATTTGATGCACTCCTGCCCTGCTCACAGCTCCCCATGGAAGTGGCTCAAACTAGTTCTCAGCTCGTGTTTTTCATCAGGAGACTCTCTTCCACTGAACCTCCAGAAATGCCTGCCACATGAGCACAATTTGGTGCGCTGAGCACAGAGGTTTCAAGGGAGCTTTTTGGCCAGACTACGGTAATGATGAACACAAGCTTCCTCAAATTGTCCTCACAGCAGACATTCTTCCTGTGATAAACTTCTAACAATGCTTTTTTAACAAAAAGTCACCTTCATTTATTTGGCCTAATATTTTACTTACTGTAAGCTTTCAGCCTAATATACATACAAGAACTGAAAAAAAAACCCCAGAATACCTATCACACAGGGGTACAAATGTTTTAAAACAGCTCATGAGTTTTTGAATTTTAATTAAATCTGAAATCTCATGAGTTTTTTTCATAATTATATCCTCAAAAATTATTTCAGTGTAACCTGAAAGTATGATTTGTTTTCTAGCCACTCTTTTATCTGCTTTGTGTTCTCTTATGGAACTGCAAGTCATGAGGTGGAAATAATCTGCTTCAAAAGCTCTCAAGCAAAATCCAAAAGGATCTGTACATGTCCATCCAAAATTTTGATATTTGAACTCAAAATTATGTATTTATTTATTCCAATTATATTTTTAATGGAAAGTCTGGAAGATGCTCTAAACAAGCTTTAAATGCAATATATAAATACAATGAGGTTTACATGGTGAAATGTGACCTGCACTTAACTCTACACAATGGACACTTGTCTGAGGTGGACACTGCCCAGGGTGGCTTTTGTGTTCCTGAGTTTTAGTGAGTGGTCTCTTTCAATAATTGAAGTGAGGACTGCTCAGAGGTGCCTGATCCAAGAGGAACAGGGAGAGTCTACCCAGAGCAGGTCCTGGCTGAGGGAAATGCTGACACTGAGCTGATGTGACAAACCAAGAACTTTTCTCCCATCTCTGTGTGTTTATCTGCACTGAGCTGTGTCATGTGGTAAGTCATGCCAGGTGAAGAATGCAGAGATTTCCCAGATGTGGGAACAAGGAGATAGAACAGATCTGTCACCTTTGTTGCCTGTAATGCTACTCTAAATGCACTAGCTACCTCCTCACAATTCTGTACCAAAATTACATTAAAAAAAATAAACTGCATCAAAATAAAGCAGAAAGAAAGAGGTAATTTAGTCTAAGAACAAGTGAATGGGCCCCAGGGTTTAATAAGATAAGTTACTAGAGTTAGAACAACAAATTTCCAATGGTTTTACCAGACACTGATAATTCACTCATCGTGTATTTAGTCCTCTGCTTGTTCATTGTTCTTTTTGGGGTTTGCTGGGTTTTTCTTTATAGGAGTAGTGGTTAATGGGCTGCAATGAGGATCAGGAGATCTAAACTAAAGCTCTTGCTCTGCTGTGGATTTCTCCTATCACACTAAAATGTCATTTTACTGCTCAGACACCCCTGCACTGAGAGTTACCATTTGGAAATTCCAGTAAATTTAAGATATTGGAGACAGTCTAGCTGTGATAGCACCTGCAGAAGAGCATGTTTAGAGCAAGTATATTTGGTATATTTGAAATGAATGGTTATCTGCAGGGTCTTCTGTCAGCAGCATTCATCAGGATTTTTGTAGTCTTAAAACAGTTCTAGGGTTTGAGAGTATACTGATTCACTAAAGATGTACTGTTAGCTGGAGAAGGGTAAAAAAATAATGATGTGTTGATTACAGCAGGGAGTGACCCAGAACAAACAATAGATTTTATTTCAAGCACTATGAAAGAAATAATGGGTTTCTGGGACCACGCAGGGAAAGAACAAGTTGGGTTGGTTCACCTGTTGGTTTGTGTACAGAATCAGCATTTCCTACACCAAGATGGAACCTACAAATTTTCTGCTGCTCAAAGACAGGAAAGGACATTAATCTTGACATTTGGGCTACTTATAAATATGCAAATGTAGATGCCAAATTCTGTCCTTTAATTTTATGGGATAATGTTGTGGTGTGTTGGTATGTTCTGTTTCTTCCCCCCCTTTTGTTACGATGGTTCTGTCCTCCCAGTTTTCCCCACCCTAGTTTCTGTCTATTATTTAGTTGCTATGGTTGCCCCCATGTCATGTAATTTCCCCACCCTGTATCTCCTAATATGTATTATTTTCCCTCCTCCCTGGGCCCAGTCAATCACTCCCCACCACTCCCAGTCTTCCAGAATGTTCCTCTCAGTGGGAGTAGTGATTGGCTGAGGTCCCGGGGCCCCTCCTTTATAATGTATCGATTAGTTCTCCCTTACAGTCTATTATGTTAAGCACGTCCCCTGACTTCCCCTGATTGGTTTTTTGTAAATCCCACCTCCAGTTACCACCTCCCTTTATAATCCCATGCCCAACTTTTTTTTTCTCGCACGGTCACTCCCTGCTGGTCGCCCCCCGGGACATTAAACTCGTTTGACCCCAGAGAGTGTCCGGCTCTTTTCTGCTCCGCCCTATTCAGCAGCTCTACCCCGAGACCTCGTCCTGCAGGCACAGCCCAAGGCTATTACCGCCGAGGGGTGCTTGAAGCTGCCAGCCCTGGGGCCTTGCCACCGGGGCTGACACCCCCTGCTGCAGTGGGACTGTTGGCCACCTTCTCAGCTAGCCAGGTCACAGGGTCTCCGGCCAGTCATCGCTGCAGGATAAGGATATAGACTTTGTTCCCATACTGAGACAGAGCTCTGATTGTAAGTAGGAATATGCATGGATGAAGCTCTTGGCTAAATGTTCAGGAAAAGTGGAAGGTGAGCTGGGGCACACAGGGTATGGAACTCTTCAATGGCACTAAATCCAATGCAGCAGCTATAGTTTACATGGTCCTGAATTTCCTCTCCATCAGCAATGCTATCTTTTAATAGCAGAGCCAGATGCACTGTAGCTTTCTAAACAGGTAAAAGTGGTATGGAGAACAGATCCAGAGTACAGTATACCAAGTAATGTCCAGCATGCACTAAATACTGAGGAGACAAGTTGAAAAACAATTATATTCAAATAGTATGCACAAACCTGCTCTGTTCTCACTTGCCAGCAACAAATCCATTTAAATAACACCATCTCAAAGCACAAAAGAAAAGGAAAGCTTCATGAAAGTTTCTTTCAGGGATGACTGCATCACCCCAATCCTTTTACTTTGCCTCTTCAAGGAACTCTTTTTCCCTGATGTGGAGATGAAGAATTAATCATCCTGTTACATAAAATGCATACTCCATGGGGAAGATGCACAAAGCACGCAGGAGACAGACGGTTTTTTGTAGAGTAAGGTCACCCTCAGGGGGTGAGAGCACAAGGAAAAGTGGTCACTGAGTAATTACTATTTCAGGATGCTCTGGAGAATTGCAGGCTTGATACCATCTGAAAGAGCCTATGATTTTCAATTAACCCTTTGATCCTTTAGATTGGTAATTACCTCAGTATATGTTGGGGAGCAGAGGAATTGGAAATGTTTCATTTGCCTGGTGGTCAATGTCTGCCACAGGTGGGAAACCCAGGCAGGGCTCTCCTGAATTGGTTGTCAAGAGCAGGAGATCCTCAGATCTTGAGGAAGACCTCTACTGCGAGGTCAGGAAGAGACAGGTAGAGAGCAAGCTTCAAGCTTATGATCTTCTTATCTGCTTCTACCTGGGTCTGAAAATGCCTATCAGTGTCCTGCTGACCTGGTGATGCTGGCAGGCTGAAACCAGTGCTGGATTGCACTGAGGTTTAGGGGGCAGGAGCCAATGTTATGTAAATTCAGTACATGCGGAGGCAGTAGGTACCATCAAGGAAACTAAGATATGATGAGTAAAGATAAAAAACTAGAAGATTTTTTTGAGTTAAGAAAGGGGATGGAAAAGAGGATATTCTAAGGTGTATCAGGTTATAAATCTTCACTGTGTTTTAATTACTGCAAATTAAATCTCTGCAGTAGCTTATTAGACACATACTATAGTTTTAATTAAGTAATTAGGGAGTTTGATGAAGAATACAAGGATTTTGGTGTTTAAAGTATTCTGGAGAGTATATAGTCAGGGGAGTCTTTTTTCTCAGGTGTCTCCATACTATATAATGATTAACCTTGAGTGAAATATTACAGGAAGCACTGAGAGCTTTTATTCATGAGTCACAAGCATAAAACCTGACCCAACAGCTCTTTGAAAAAACTCTGCAAGGAGAGAACTTTGTCAGCGTGAAGCCTGTAGCACTTAGGTCAAAACGTGCATTCAAGTGTCAGGTAAGGTGTGGCAAAACAACATTTGTCTCTTAAAAGGACAAACTTAATGAGAAATATCCATAGCAATAAGCAGAACTTCTGTGTTACAATGTGTTGAAGAGATAATGCAGTTGCATTTAGGTTACGTGTGACATAAGTTTCAGATTTCTCACTGAAGGGTCTTGAAAGAAAAAATGCAGTTTGAGAAAATGAATACAGCTATCCTCATAGTTGTTATTCTTCCATCATTCACTGCAAACTTATGGCCTCCCAAGTGTAGTGTCATGGAATTTTCGTAGAAAGGACAAATACAACCTCATGGGAAAGATACATCATGTTTGCTCTCTCTTGAGACAGCAATTGGATTTGTCGTGGAGAGGGGAAACCCAAGGTCCCCAGGTTAGCACCAGTGCAGAATGTGCCCCTAGAAGTCTTAGGAAACTGCATGAGAGCTGATAACATTGTTCAGTTGGGAGAGTCCTTCAGCATATTGAGGTATAAAGAGTAATTCCATCCTAAATAACATTAACTGCCTAAAATCTCTTCAAAAGTGTATCTGCTCAAACATATGAATACTGAATAGGCAATATAAACTCTGTGCTGGTAGCATGCATTTGGTAGCAATCTAGTTTGTTATTAATGAATCAGTATATTTTGCTCAGTGGGGCACAAAGACACATTTAATCTTGAAATATCATTAGTGTTGTGTTATTTTGTGGCACATTTCACCTCAAAGATTACTGCATTCACTTCAGCTTGAGTAGAAGGTCTAATCCATCAGTTAGTGCCATCTCATTATAGTTCCATCAGAGGCACCTAATGACTATGGATACCTAATATAAGTTTGTGGGTGATTTCAGAAAGTGACTCAATGCACTTGGGAGGCATGAACAGCACTCTTATATCCGAGGAAACTAGGAAGAAAGGGAGAAAGAAAGAGGAGCTAAAAAAAGGAAACAATTAAAAAGATTAACTCTCTTCTGGAAATGAGTGTTTAAAATTACCATGTATCCTTCCATAATTAAATATTTAGATAATCTTTTATAAATTAATGTGTATTTTCTGTCTATCTCTATATTGCCAGTTTTATCTTCAGATCCATGT
Source organism: Ammospiza nelsoni (assembly GCF_027579445.1). Taxonomy (NCBI): domain Eukaryota; kingdom Metazoa; phylum Chordata; class Aves; order Passeriformes; family Passerellidae; genus Ammospiza; species Ammospiza nelsoni. Next base: position 15,149,786 of record NC_080636.1, read on the forward strand.
TGATATATGCTATATACACAAACACCTGGATATAAATGTGCACATTCTTAGAATCTGTAAATACATAAGAATTGCATTTTTCCATCACTGCATACAACCAGTTCTGTGCTGGAATTAATTTTCTATTGTAGCTGCACAAAAAGTATTCAGAAGAAGAGGAATTGACTGTTGAGTCAAGGAAAAGGCAGAATGTAATACACTGAAATAAGATAGACTGCCATGGTCAAAGTGCTGCAGAAATGTCAGTGTAGTTACAAATAGCCCGGCACAGTCCAGTTTCTTACTTTCATTAGAGATTACAATTCTGTGAGAGTAAAATTTATCTCTGTAGTGCAGATTTTGCTGGTTGGTCTAGGCTGGATCCTAAATCAAAATAAAACAAGCAGAACTGCTTGGAGGGTGTAGGGGCCTGAATATATGTATTAGGTATGGAATCCCCCGGACAGCCGAGAGCTGTGGCAGCCGGAGAGCTGGGACAGTGGAAGATAGGACAGCCGAGAGCTGTGGCAGCCTGAGAGCTGGGACAGATATGGATATTGTAACTGTGTAATTGAGAAATTGTTAAAAGAAAAGGGGGGGAAATGTAGGGGCCTGAATATATGTATTAGGTATGGAATCCCCCGGACAGCCGAGAGCTGTGGCAGCCTGAGAGCTGGGACAGATATGGATATTGTAACTGTGTAATGGAGAAATTGTTAAAAGAAAAGGGGGGAAATGTAGGGGCCTGAATATATGTATTAGGTATGGAATCCCCCGGACAGCCGAGAGCTGTGGCAGCCGGAGAGCTGGGACAGTGGAAGATAGGACAGCTGAGAGCTGTGGCAGCCGGAGAGCTGGGACAGTGGAAGATAGGACAGCTGAGAGCTGTGGCAGCCTGAGAGCTGGGACAGATATGGATATTGTAACTGTGTAATTGAGAAATTGTTAAAAGAAAAGGGGGGAAATGTAGGGGCCTGAATATATGTATTGTTATAAAGGAGTCCTTGTGAATATATATATGTAGTGAGAGTCCTATGTATTAGATAGGTGGGTCCTGTTGCTCTGGATGAGCTACAGCTGTGGGATCCTTGGTTGGGTAGCAGCTGTAGCTCATGAAGGGCTCTGGGATAAAAGGGGGTTGGGTCGAGAGCCCAGGAGGAGCCCCTATGGAAGCCATGAGGAACTGTGCTGCAGAGAGGAGCTGCATAATAGGACCAGCAAGAAGGTATGGACTTTAAGATGGGACTCCAGAAATATGAAATACAATAAGATAACAACAACAATTGGTGACCCCGACGTGATGGAGGTATGCAGCCTGAAGAGCTGTGGAAGATAGGACAGCCTGAGAGCTGTAGCAGCCTGAAGAGCTGTGGAAGATAGGTGTAGCAGCCTGAAGAGCTGTGGAAGATAGGACAGCCGAGAGCTGTGGCAGCCGGAGAGCTGGGACAGTGGAAGATAGGACAGCTGAGAGCTGTGGCAGCCGGAGAGCTGGGACAGTGGAAGATAGGACAGCTGAGAGCTGTGGCAGCCTGAGAGCTGGGACAGATATGGATATTGTAACTGTGTAATTGAGAAATTGTTAAAAGAAAAGGGGGGAAATGTAGGGGCCTGAATATATGTATTAGGTATGGAATCCCCCGGACAGCCGAGAGCTGTGGCAGCCGGAGAGCTGGGACAGTGGAAGATAGGACAGCCGAGAGCTGTGGCAGCCTGAGAGCTGGGACAGATATGGATATTGTAACTGTGTAATTGAGAAATTGTTAAAAGAAAAGGGGGTTGGGTCGAGAGCCCAGGAGGAGCCCCTATGGAAGCCATGAGGAGCTGTGCTGCAGAGAGGAGCTGCATAATAGGACCAGCAAGAAGGTATGGACTTTAAGATGGGACTCCAGAAATATGAAATACAATAAGATAACAACAACAGGAGGGTGGTGTTCACCTTTGTTTTGCACTTAGAAATGACCCCCACCATCCAGCTGGTTTGCAGGGGGAGGGGGTCTGGTTGATTACTTATTTATTCTTTCTGGTTGAAGTCTCCCGACAGCATACACCATCTAAGTATGTCCATCTAAATTTAGGGAATTATGATCACTCTTCTATAGCAGTATAAATACATCAGACTTCTGCTACAAGCTCTGTTGTTTGAGACCAGAGCAAATCACCCAGAAAACCTACAGAATCTCCATCTTTGGAAGTTGGCAAGTTTGCTCAGCTAAGAAAGAGCACAGCCATTCTGCTCTCAGGCTGGTAAGAGACCTGCTCAGAGCAGAAAAATGGTCTTGAGACACCCAGAGGGGTCTCTTACAAACACAGTTTCTATGAGTCTATAAATATGTTTGGCTTTTGCTGCAAACACTCCAAGTACTGGGAAAAAAACACGCCAAACTTGCTAAAATATTATAATAATTTCAGCTGGGGATTTCTGAATGTTTTCAATTTCTTGTTAATTTATTCCTGAGCTCTGAAATGTTTGAAAACCCTGAAAATAAATGTCTGACTCACAGAAGATATCTTTTATGAAAATCTACCAAATTTACAAATTATTTCTTTGAAACTGGGAATTTTAGACCGAAATGAAAGTAAAGGCTGTCATAATTTGGAATGAATTCCAGTACTATGCCAGATTGTACCATAAGTGAATAAACAGGGGATGATGGCACCAGAGCAACAGTATAATTAACTCAGTTTAGCATTTCCAGGGTTTTGTATCAGTAGCTCTAGCAGGAAACAGACAGCTCTGCTTTTTGGCCACATCAGTATGCAACCAGCACTGAAGAGATCAGCAATAACCAGTGAGCTGAAATAAAATAGTTTTCCATGCACACATCTGCTAATCCAAGGCAGAAGGTATTTGGCTTCACGACTCCAGAGTTTGGTGAGAGCTCTGGGTAGCTGTCAGTGGAGAGCAGCCCCCCTTCTCATCACCTTTGTTCTGCAGCATTAACCTGTAGCAATTGTTTAGCAAATAGCTGTGAATATCTCAGTCTCGGGAAGAGCTAAAAGAACATCGATCTAAGGCTTTATTCTAGCCTTTGGATATGCAACACTTCTTCTCAGTAAAAGTGTCCTGAAAACAGAGCTAAGGACATTTCCAAAGATCATTTTTATATGATCCAAACCATGACTTAGTTACAAACTCACACACAGCCTAGAGCAGCAATGTTAATATTTGAGGGCTTTTTTAGCAAAGAAGCCTATTCTAAAAAAGGTGGGAAAATAAATTTCTAAATGGGATTTCAAACTCCTGTAACTGTTAGAATCTTTATTGTTTGATAAATGTATTTAAAAAAGAAAAAAAAATGCATTGAGGTTAATGGGGTGTTTCCCTAAGTAGAAAGTCAGAATGGACACCTGAGATCTTTATCTCTAAAGGTGTTGGTGTAACTGAGGATCCTCAGGATAGGATTTCAGATGCCTTAACTGACAAGATGTGTAGTAATACTCATGTGCTATTCCACAAGAAATTTAGCTTTGTAACTATGACTACTTACTGTTGTAGAGAGCTGGAGGAAGAAAGAATCAATTTTTATGCCAAAGTATAGAAACGTGGCTTATTTTCATGAATTTGAAGTAAGGAGATAACTCACCCAGCTTGCTGTAGCATCTGTAATCTACTATGTTCATAATGATGTCCATAATGCACTGTATCACAGCAAATTAGCTCCTAACTCCCTCAAATCTTGTCTCAGTATTACTTGACTGACCTCATTTCATTGTCTGCAAAATCCTTTTATTTGTTTTGGTGTTGTTTTTTTTTAAGAAATGGAACTTTGAATGATACTTTGTTGGCAGATATATTTGTCTCCCAGGACCATGAGTTGCCTGGGTGTAAGCGAGGGCAGAGCTTGGCTCCAAATGACTAAAATGCTCTGCTCCCCTGGCTGTGAGATGCTGAGGCAGTACATAAAAATAACACAGAGCATTAAAGCTTCATAAGTAGCAGAAAGAAGGGTTGGAGTGACCTAGTGTGCCTCCTGCTTCCCAGGAGCCTGCAGCAGGGTTTCTGTGCCTTCAGCCGGTCCTGCTCCAAGGTGCGGGTGCCTGTGAGAACCCAGAACATCCCTCTGGCTGTCCAAGAGGGCCAAGACCCCTGCCAGGGGGCTCAGAGACCCTGGCACAGAGCCCAAAACACCTGTGGTTCTGATTATAACCTGTGAAGCAAGTTACCAACCTTATATGAAGACCAGCAAGCCACAACAGTTTAAGTAGAATAATAGTGAAGTTATCACAGAGTAGAAAAGTAGATTTTAAAGTTTCTGGTATGGGGGTTCAAGGGGCAAGAGAGAGAAAACTAAGCGTGTCCAGCCTTTCTCCTTCTTCTTCTTGGCCTCCATCTTTTGCTGTGATGGTGGCACTTACAGATTGGTTTAGAGTAGAAGCTCACTGTCTAATATAGGTATTGGAAAGTAATTGTAAACATTGTATGCACAGTTTTTAGTATAAAGACATAACACCACTCTAGAGACAGGCAGTGTGCCTGGAACTGTTCTGCTGGATGGACCTCAGCAGGGGAAGAGAAAATTTTTTATAGATAAAATACAATAAACCACCTTGAGACCGAGAAATGAAGAGCCCTGACTCCTTCTTCAAGCGCCGAGCTAAGAAAAGAGACTTTTGAACTTTTCCCAAAGTCACTCTGACAAGCTAAAGATCCCGACAGGTGGAGAGGAGATGGCTCCTGGCTGGGGAGGAGCCACGTTCAGGATCCAGCAGCAGCTTCTTTGGGCTGGGAGCTGACACTGCATGGAAAAGGGTGGGATGGACCACGAGTGTGGGTGCAGAGCTGCTGGTGATGGGGGTCTCAGTCTTTGCTCACCATCTTTCCAGAGTTGTGTCCATGCTCACTGCAATTTCCCTGCAATGTGACAAGCATTGAATGAATCTTCTATATTTTGAATGAGCTATAGCTTCCATGGTGTATTTTCGTGGTAGCGTGAGATAACCTCCCTGGACAGTTCAGTCTGCACAAATGTACTCACTGCTTCATGGAGCATTTCTGTTTCCAATCATTATACCTATCGGATGTTTCAGAATGTGTGATTTTTAGGTAAACTGAAAATGGAAAAAAAATACAAGTTAGGTTCAGTATAGAAGAGAGGAAGTTTAATGAGAGAGAAAAGCTAACACTGCAGTTCTTAAAGCACTGGGGAAATTTAAGCATGGAGTACCAGAAATGGGATTTCAACCTTTGTTCCTAATACGTGTTGCATCTAACAATTCCATTTGTTCCACTGTTCTTCAGTGCCAGAACTAAGCAAATAGCTTGCAATAAATAATTTAGCCTTTGAATTTAACCTTCATTCTTTCTCATGGAGTCACAATGTACTGGTTGCAGTGGTTTCAAACTTTTTTGGAACTCAAGATCATGCAGCTTTTAGGGGTGAAGGGAAGTTGGAGATATTTTTTATTGAGATGTGCCAGTGTGATATGACACTCCCAATTGATCACAAGGTACTGCTTATCTTCTGTGATCTGATTGTTGCAGTGGGACAGTGAGGAGGGAAAGTGAAAGCAGTCATTTTGAAATGAAACATGAATTTTGCCTTTTGAAAAGATTAGCATCTTGATACTTTTTTGAGTAGGAAGGTTGACATGGAGTTGCTACAAGAAACAGACAAGACTTTTTCTGACTGAGTCAGTAATTCTAAATACTTGGTCTAGGGTTGCATCTAAAGGGGACACTTGAAAACAGGGCACCCCCAGACATCTTCCAGAATAAATTTCACCTTTTGCATTGCATCATGAAATTGACTTTTATGTCAATGAGGAAAGTAAAGGATTCCCTGATGTCTCTACTACAAAACAGAGGCCAAAACCAGGTCACTTTGGGTTGTGTTTTTTATCAGTCTTCAATTCCTAGCTCTAGTAAAACATGTCTGTGATTTCAACTCAAGAGACTGTTGGCTTTTCCTCAGACAGGGCCATTTCTTTCGCAATAAGGAGTCACAAAAATTCGGCTAAGAAAATGCCACAAAAGAGTTTCTCATTCTGCAGCTCAAGGCATGCAGAATAAGCTGTGAGGATTAATGCTGAGCTACTTTTCCAAGAAGAGAGAGAGAAAAGCAAGTTGCACATATCTGACATCATAAAATACTACTATGGCAACAACTCACTGTTTGTCTGCTTAACATCCATTCGTAAGGAAAAAAAAAGAGCACAAATATCAGAAAACATTATATGTTTTCTGCTGCTCTTTTGGTAAGTAACTTTATGTCTCAAATAAATAAGCAAGTTTTCAGAATTAAAAAGGGAAGCTTTGGCACTACCAAAGTGTCAGTCTTTCTCTGGGTGATTACGTTGGAAAAAATAAAGCCTCACAAGTCATCTTGTTGGAAAACTACAAGGTTTTGAAAGATCTCAATAGTGCAGAGAAACCTCATGTATCTTCCTTTCTGTCTGGAGATGCGAATCAACAACATTTAGAATGGGTTTGATAGAGTTCATTAGAGAAAAAAAAAAATTCTATATGCAAATGGAAAAAGCACTAGAGTAAAACAGTAATGAATTGGTGCCAATCCAAAAAACAATGAGAGGGATAACAGATTTTACTGATCTCTTGGCTTGTAAAACAAATGCAACTTTTTTTTCATAAGTTTGCATGAAGTGCTTAAGAATTCAGATAGGTTTCGTACAGACATCCATAAGCAATTTTCCTTTAGCCCCAGTGACAGATAAGTATCACAATTTTCTGGACAGTGAGGATTGAAATCACAGAAAAGGGTCTTGATAGTCTTTTATTTTTAGAAATCAGAACTCAGCTGACAAAAAATATTAAAAATTCCACTGTTTTTAAAACAGATGAAATACCTAGACGCTGAAAAAAAGATTAAATCCTTTTTTAAAAGTATGAAAACAACACTTATATGACAAAAATATTTTCCTGTTTTTCTATCTTTATGTCCTTTAGATTTTCCTTTTGAAAAAAGATGAAATCTCTTTTATTACTTACTATCTTAAGTTTTCTCTCTTCATTTATATCCATCCTTGACAACAACATGCAATTTATTTTCTAGCAAAATTGGACAATAGGAAAAAGTAGAATGAAAAACATCCTCCCATTTAAATGCAGAGATACTGGCATATGCAGGAGTAAATGCCAGGCACTATGCAGAATCCAAGGATAATCCTTTTGTGTACTACATGAACTTGTGAAATCATTATCCCAACAATTAACCAGCATGATTAATGGGACAGGGAAAAAAAGAGAATATTTGCTGCTGCTATTCAGTTGATGCAGAATCTAAATGTCCCCTGACTTCATCTATTTTACTGTACATCTTACTGGGGTGTCTTCAATCTTTTGGAAAGAGAGGCTGCCATGAGTCTTGGGCCCAGCTATTTTTGGCTGTAGCAAACATTACACTGATATTATCATACTGCCCCAGCTACCATTCTCTTTTTCTTACCAATGAATGCACTAGGGTCTTATTAAACAAATCAAAATTAAAAAAAAAAAAAAAAAAAAAAAAAGAGAGAAGGGAGGGAGAGGAGCAAGGCAGAAATCGAATGAAGCTGAGTGGGCTCTGTGTGCAGGCCGTGGCCTTGCTCCCACTGGGCCCACGCAGCACGTGCCTTTTTATCTTAGTGCCTTTAAGCCATGGTGGTCTGTTCAACCTTCTGGGGCTACATATGTCTCTGCACCAGGATAATTGTTCTCAACAGCATGAGCTTAACTCTATCATCCCTCCTGCCTCTTGACTTACTGTAAATTAAACAGTGGCTTTATTAAAAAAAAAAAAAAAAGGAAGCTGGGAAGTTTCAGCAGCTCTTTAAGACTACCTTTTTAAAAAGATAGCTTTTTTATGGGAACTATGGATCATTTTTCTGGTTTCTGTGTGATGACATGGAAATAATTTTAAATATTCCCTCTGTGCTTTTTTTGCCTTTTTTTTTTTTTCTTTTAAGCCTCTGAAGCAAAGAACAATCAGAAAGAAATTAGATTAATGGGGAAAGAAGACTAGACATGGACTGACAATATATGTATGGAAAACATGCAGGAAGCCAAATTCCCATTCAGAGTTTGCCAAATTACCCACAACTTCTCTTTTAAAGCCCTCCTAATAATGTGCCATTGTATGCAAAGCCTATAAGAATGGAGTTAATAACAGTGTATGAGTTTCAATTACGTATTATGGATGTAAATTTTACAAGCCCCCTCTCCTTGGTAGGATAGGGGAGATCTTTGTGCCATGCACAGTCAAGAATGCTCTGTCAGCACTGAGCAAATAATAAAAAATAGTAATAACAGCCAGAGAGGCTCTTCAGTTCAACTCACATTTTAACTGCTTGGTCTAAAACTCAAGCAATATAAAGCTTTCACAGATGTTGTCATCCTGATCTGTACTGAAAATGTTCTTTAACACATTAAAATCCCTTAAATGTCTTGTTCTTTTACATATCTTTGTCTTTTCAAGAAGATCAGGAAAATTTAAACTTTGTCTTCATCTTAATACCTTTCCCAGCACCTGTTTCAATTTAAATAAACATTTTTTGCAGACACTTATGCTTAGTCAGATGACACTTTTCCAGCACCTTTTATGTTGGCATCCTTTTTCTCTCTCTGGAAATACCTGCATTGAATGATTGATTTTATTTTTGGAGAACACGAGAAGAGATTATCTTTTTATTTTCAGAAGAACACGAAGAATGGAAACCATTGAGCCATAATTTTATGTTCTTCACTGGAATCTGTCCAAACTGGCATTTGAGTCAAAGCAGATCCCATCATGTGAGGGTTTACCTCAGTCAGCTAGGCAACTGCAATTTTCAGCATCTACACTATTGTATTGCTGTGTGCAGTGGCAACAGTGCTGATACTGCTCAAGATTTTAGGTCTTCCTTGCAGAACAACTGTGATCTCTCACAAAGATTGTGTGTTTTCTGTTATTCTGATAACTGTTTCCCTTAATCTGCAACAAAAAATTACTTCACCTGAAAGAACTCAAGTTTACTTCTTCTTCACATGATGTATTAAGATGCAGTTATACTGCAGCATAGCAAGATTCTTTACTGAATTACTCTCCTTGGGTCCTAAGCTGGGCTGCAGAGGCCTCGGGTCTCTGTGAGCTTAGGACTGTCAGAAAATTGTTGTGTCATTTTCAGTCTTTTTACACAGGGGATTTGAGGTTAAGCTCCAAAGGGAGCTTTACCAACAGATCTTGAAGGCTGTATGGGAATCTTGCCCAGGCTGCAGTGTCCTCAAGGGCAATTCACAACTTTTAACTTTTTTTATCCATCCACGTTTTAAAAAGTGCTGTGTTGGCCCATGAATCTTCCTTAAGCAGGTCTTAAACAGTATTGCACAAAACCTGAAATAGTTCTGCTCACAGTCTGAAAAGGTATTCTGAAGATGAAGTTTCTAATTTTAAGTAGCTGTTACTGAGTCTCCCAGTCAAGTTATAGTTTCTTTATTAGCAAATAAAATTCATTGATCATTTTCCACACCCTTGCTATGCTGGTATCTGTAAAGACAGCATGTTTCATTACCAGGTTTGTCACAGAGGCAGTAAAAACTCTGGTTCACTGATTCACATAGTTGTGAATAGTGATATTATGATGGTTCATAATGGCATTCCTTATAGAAATCTGCTGTGGATGTTTATGGAAATATGTATTTACTAGATGTTTATTCATATATACTGAAGTATGTATGTGAGAGTACACCCACCACTAGTGCAAAATAAACTCTGGTGACATGACATGGGTAAATAGGTCCAAGCCTGCAATGACTGCTGCTCACCTACAAGCTGAACAAGCTGTGGTGATGATGATGATGATCCCAAAGCTGCCAAGACCTTCCTTTCACAACACCTCAGCATTTGAAGCCCCACAATGACTTGTCCAAGGGTGACGTGTGACCCCTCTGTGGGACCTTCAAAAGAGGGCAGCAGGACACGCTCCTAAGGGATTTGAGGAGGAGCTGTGAAACCCTTCAGAAAAACCGGGAGAAGTAATATCACATTCCTTTGGGCCTACAGCAGGAAGGTAGCGCTGTCCTTGGCCCCTCCTGTTGTCACAGTCACAGTTCAATGCTCACGCTGTCTGTGTGCCTGGACAGGCAGCCTGAGCTGGCAGATGCTCCTTGCTCCTCTCCATCACAGCATCAGGGATCATGCAAGGCTAACAGGAAGGCACACAATCTCCCACGTGTCAGCTGAAAGAGCAGTATTTGGCCCCTGTCTTAACACGGTCCCATTCCTCATGAGTGCAGATCAGCTCAGAGATCTGCAATTAGACAGCTGCAGGTTTCCTCTGTGCTCGTCCAAAAAAAATATTCATGCCTAACAAGTAAGACAGGCCAAACTTAAGCTACATATTTTCTACAGATTTTTTTCCTGAGGAAACATTTGGCTTTTTATATTTGCACAGTGCTGTATGCATGGAATTTGGCGATATCTCCTGCATGGAGCCCTTTAGGTTCTCTCAGTTGGCTTTAAGTATCTGATTCATCGAAAAACTTTGTACAATTTGGGCCTGGTGCAAAGCCAGTTTAAGTCAAGGCTAAAGCAAAGCAGGCCCTTATATACTCTGCTTCAGTATGGATTAATCCATGATGTTTTAGGCATTCACATTAAACAGCTCTAGCCCAAATCCTTGTAAATAATAATAATTGTTTAGAGTATAAATGAAGTAGTAAAACTTACATTTTAAGAGCTACTTGGGATGTAGCCAAAGTCCTAAATAAACAAACTACACATTTAACTGCTGACCACACTGAGCTTACTGAGAAGCTGAAAACAAATGAAAACTTCCTCAGCTAAAAAAAAATAAAAAATCTAGGCTAGGCTAGACAGAGAAAAAGAGGCTGCAAAGTTGCAAGAGAGTGAAATAAAGTAGAGACTCAGAAGATAGTTAAAATGCTACTCTTGTCTCTAGGAAGAAACCTGACTACATAGCAGTGAGAATGTCTTTTTATTTCCAGAGCTTACTAAGGCTGTGATAGATGAATATCTGGAATGTATTTCTTCTTGTGTGAACAGACTACATATCACTATCATTAACAGTAACTCAGCATGTTTATCACAGTGCATTTCAAGGAGGCAAGAAAACACACAGGTTACAGTTCTAATACTGCAATAAGTCATGGAACCATCAACTTACTCATTGTTTTTAGTGTAAATTTCATATTTCACAAGGTTTTTTTCTCCTTAGAAATGGCTTATGCAAAAATAGCAGAAATATGTTGGAATGCCATGCCTGAGTTTGGGTAACATTTCTACAGATCAGTTCAAAGCAAAGAGTATTTCTTCACTCAAATGTGTTATGTTGACTGAATAATGTGTTAGTGCAGTCAAGAATACGGTATTTGTCATCCCTGACACTCTGAGAAGATATTTGCTCAAATAGAGTTCAGCCTAGTTCTGCAAAATATTTGTTGCTAGGCTCCTATTCACTATTTGTGGGTAAGATTGGATGCCTCTATTATTTTTAAATTTGTTCCATCTAAGAAACTGTTCAGGAGTCTCACTGTTTTCAACATTCAGATTTCATACCAGTAAGAATTAATTACCTCCCTGAGAAAAACCCCTTTCGTCCTGATGGAGGCCATGTCACTGCAGCAGAAATGTTATTCAGCAGCCACTGGGCATCCTTGGTGGTGACATCTGTTTGGTTGTCTGGTGAGGAATTGAGGTATAATCAGTCATATAGGTGTTGAATAGTATTGGCTTCCTGACAGATCATCAGAATGGCCATAGAAGCAGTTTAAAAATCGGTCTTTTTGTTTCTGCCACCCAGTGAAACACTGTGATGTTTGGAGATCAGTTTTACTTACAGTACTGCACAAATCAGGACAAGAAGTTACTTCCAAGACAGAAAAATAATATGTTAACAGGGGAAAAAGAAAAAGAAATTGCTTTGCCTGTTTTTTCTTTACTGATTGTGAATGACCAGCTGACTAACTCACCTATGGCATCAGAAACAAAGAGTTAAACCTTCCATTTTCTCTAGAATTTCTAAATTGATTACATATTATTGCCTTAAATTTAGGCAGAACTGTAAGGCAGAGCTTACAGTCCTATTGTTATTGGTTAGTGAATAAAAGATGAAGATTAGCATGATTAAAGAGAAGTGAAACAGGGGTTCCGCAATATTAACTCAAGAGAGTAATTCTCCTGGACACTACTGGGACTGTGTCCATGACTGAGGACAGAAGAATTATGCTCTAAGGAAAGCAAAAAGGAGAGCCTGTCTAACCAGTCCCCTAGGGGGAATGGGAGTGATTACAGGGCATGCTGTTTCTCTTATTTTATGGGCATAGGCAGCCAAGTGGAAAACATGTGAGGAAACCAATGCAACTGGCATCAAGTCTAATGTAACTGAGTCCAAACTAGCAGTTGAAAATTATGACCTATTGTTTGCAGAGCTGAGAGTGAAAGCAGGGACTTGGTTACTGATGTTTTGTGTCTCAGAGCAAGGCCCACAGTTAAAAACTGTTCATACACTTAATTTTCACTGAGGGAAGATCACATGGATAAAAGAAACTGAAGTAAAGATTTGGAGGGTATAGTCTTGGCAGGAAAGCAAGCAAGAGAAATTTGGGGGATTCATCTCACATAACTGTAGGCACTATACTACAGATAGCTATATTAGAGCAAGTCACCCAGACTCCCTTTAAAGTCAGTAGAAATAAATAGCTGCTTTTAGAGTGTAATTCATCTTAACCTCAAGTAAACAACTAAACTATCTGTGACTGTGCCCCAGAAGTGTCTGTTTCTCTGCTTTAACAATGCAGTTGTTCAGATGAGACTGTGCACACTGTGGATGGAGATATGGATCATCCCTCGAGGTTTCAGAGGGACAGCAGGAACAAGGGATTGACAAGGTGCTGCATGCAGAAGGGAGGTGCTCCCACATTCAGTTCTCCATGGGCAGATATGCAGGAGATCTGCAACTACCCAACATTCCTCCAGAAACTTGAATGTTCAATTTTGCCATCATATACTCAGTACCTCCACCTCTGCTGACTGTATATGGGGGAAAACAAAAGAGCAGAAAAACAAATCACTTTCTTGTTATGTAATTAAAAAATATATATAAAGACAGATTCCAAGTATAGCAGCATTTCAATACATATTTTCCAAAATGAACCCCTTTTATTTACATGTAGACTATGTATGCAACAGCCTTGGCTGTTATAAAAGAGGCTGCATTCAAGCCACAACCCAGAAATAAGTGCTTTTGCTCTCAGTTCCAATGGTTTCACTGCAAGCTTTGCCTAATGAGTTCTCCAGACTTTTTGCAGGCATCACACTCAGCTGGGTTGGTGTCCAGACTTTATAGCTGCTAGACTTGAAAAAGTGCAGTAAGACCTTAAAGCAGGGAAACTCAAGCTAGATCAGATAGCTAGCAGGACATATTTATTGCCCAAGTACTCTTAGGATCCATTAGGGTCTCCATTAAGACCAGTATATTGAAAAGACTAAAGAAATGGCAGAGGAACTGTTACTTACTTGATGTTATGAACAGCATAGGCCATATCATAAACTTCCAAAAACAGAAACGTAAATCATAAGAAAGTTATTGGTTTTTTGGTAACAGAAAGCTAAGAAAATGTTTTTCTCACACTGTTTCTGAAGGCATTTCTGGCTATGCCACTATATGTCAGAAAAAACCAAGACATTACAAGGTCCTTGAAGTAAAACTACCTGACGATACTGGTAAGGAAGACACTACACTTCTTTGCTGACCTTTTCTCTAGCACTTGAGTTTAGATTAGCTGCTGTATAATATCAGAACATTTTGAGTTATACAATTCATATGCATTTTCTGTGACTGATGCAAAGCTTCTGTGAGTCATAAAAAACTGGCGAAGCCAATATGACAAGAGAGAAAACTCTTACACAGTACTTTCAGAAAGTTGTACTTCAATGCATTGTGATTGTTACTTTCCCTTCAGTGTTTGTTTAAAAAAACCCTCCAGAATCTGTGATTCTTTGGGCCTTGTTTCACTGGATATTTTCCAAGAACTTAAGAATCAAAAAGGCCTCCCACTGCTCAATCCCTATTCTGTGAGAGGCAGAAATGTTAGACAGTTTCAGCCTGAAACAGTACTAAAGAACCAGATATTTAGTTTTTCTGACTTAAAGGGAACAGGAATATTTTAATATGCATTCTTCTTAGTAAGAGAAAGAAAACGCATAATAATGCTTTTTTATGGTGCCCATGCCAGAAAGGAAAATATTACCATCTGAATATTCCAGTCCTAAAAAGCATACCAGAAATGATGCTCTCCAGCCTTGCCTTCCTGCTTCCCCACAGTCAGCTGAGGCCTTGGAGCTCACACTCACCCTGCTAAATTTAACAGCCAGTCTAATCCCTCACCAATTTATATTTTCAGCTTTCAGAACTGCCTGTGGCCATGAGTTTTACAATTTATGTGTTGTTTGCAAAGTACTTCCTTTTGTTATGTTTAAGTCTGCTGTCTAATAACATTTTGTATGACCTGTTGTGAATGTGGTGCCTCTGCAACTTCTGCCTGGCAAAACCTGATTTTATAGACCTCTATTATATTTTCCCTTACTCATTGCTTGAAGAGTCATACTTTATTTAGTCTCTCTTCCCCAAAAAAGCTATTCAATAATCTGATTTTTATTGCCCTTTTCTGTACTTTTCCATCTCTACTCTGTAATTTTTGTAATAGTGGGACCAAAAATGCACATCGAATCCAAGAAATGAGTGTGCCATTGATTTCTACAGTGACATAGTAATTTCTGTTCTGCTCTGCTCTTTATTCTTTTTCTGACAATTCAGATGATGCTTTTTGCTCTTGTAACTATCAGCAGGCACTGAGCTGACATTTTCCAAGAGCATTCACAATGAGTCGAAAATCTCTTTCCTGAGGCTTATTAGGTAATTTAGAAGCTCTTGAAGTATACATTCATTTAAAATTGTTTTTCTCACATGCACTGAACTTAGCAGCACTGAATCTAATCTAATGTTTAACCACTTGGATGGTTGATATTGTGAGATGTAGCTGTAACTTCTCACAATTCACTTAAGACTGACTTTGCCATCTCACTACCCACCTCACTTTTTACTGCTCCATCTGTAAAACCTATCAATCTCTGTCTAATTTACCAGTGCAGTTAATTTTTTTATTAGCATGGCTTATCTGAAGTCTTGGCATAAATTGCTTCAGGGATTCCTTTAATGTATCTTGTTTTATATTGTAACTTTTTCATCATTGTGTATGCTTAGTCTTCTGAGACAAGAAGACCTGTTTGAACATTTTTTTGTTCTGTACTTTTCTTTCCATTCATTTTTTTAGCTTCCTCTCTTTTATTGCAATCTTGAGCTCCTATTTTATGAGATAGTACCATGAAATATAAATAATAATATGGGCCTAAAATCCATTAATTTGTGGGATAGATTCAGCATTCAATAAAGAGAACAGTGAATTAAATAATGATAGACTCCCTGTCAGAAAGCAACTGAAAGGTGACACCAGAATGTATTCCATTTACTACCTCTTGTACTAAACCTGTAGACACGAACATAGGCTGCAGCCTACTTCTTAGGCACAATCTCCACTCACAGGCAAAAAAATTCCTCAGAAGCTGTGCAACTGTACAAATTGCATTTCCTTCATTCCTCACAAGAACAAGCAGCTTCTTGAATTATGACTTTAGATTTAAAATAGGAAATATATCCAAATTCTCTAGCAATACAGTATTTCAAGTCAAAAACTTTCCTGATGCACTAGGACTTATCTGAAATCTGCCTCTCATAACAAAGCAAAATTTGCAGGAGCTTTTCAAAACTGAAATGTTCTTTGTTTGCTGTTCTCGCGGCTGTTCTCTCCCTGTCAGCTCTAGGGAAATTTTGAAAACTTCTATCTCCTTGATTCTGATGTAGATTATAGAGTGGGAGGTGTTGGTACTACAAAAACAAAGTAATTGCTTGCCTACACTCTAATGAAAACTACTGCATGAAACATGACTGTCATAAGTGATGATGGCATTATCTAAAGCATTTGGGTTTATATTTGATTTTAGTGACTGTGCTGATTATAAAATAAAGAGTTCAATTCTAATGATATGTATGCATTCACTGGGGAAAAAAACAATTCACTGCCACTGTTCCCTTTTGCACTGATATTTCTGAATCAAATAATCGCTATGAAATGTTGGCCTCCTGCTCTTCTGGCTGGGCAAATTAAGAATAACTCCAGAGAAATCTCTGAAACCAATATAATCCTAATTTATCTCAATGTCTGTTCACACATGTTCCCCTTCCCAATTTTTTTACTTCCTTCCTAAATTTTATTCCTCACTACAATTTAAGTTGGGGCAGTTTTGGACACCCATACCCAACAAAACAAAATTATCTCCAATATTTCAAGGGAAAAAAATATGTAACACTACATCAAGAAGAAAGAGCAGTCTTATATGGGAGTTAGACAGATTTATGTTTCATTCTGCTCCAAATGGCCTTCCTTTACAAATGGCATCATCCAGTTGGGACTGAGCTTTTACACAGGATAGACTCCGTCTCATCTTCCCTGTTCTGTAGCGACTATTGTTTTCAACATTGAGGATAAAGTTTTCTGAGAGTCTTTTCAAATATTTCTGAACTGGGGATATTGTGGTTTTTTTAAATTGAGAGCTTTCTCTCCCCTCTGAATTTGCTACTGCACATGGTCCTAATGAGCTCATCTCTTTCACTGTGTCTTTTTGCATGTTTCCACACTTGGTGCTTTTCTTGCAGCTCCAGTTCCTGTGTTGTGTGGCTACAGGAAGAAATCATCTTGATGTAAATTAAAAATAAACAAAATGTTTTATCTGTCATACCTACAAAGAATGGATGGAAAAGTAATTTGGGTTCATCTTAAAATTTTAAAACTCACTACTGATTTTGAAAGTCAGCATGTTTTGGAAACATAACTATAAAGTAAATTTCATAATTTCAAGAGGAGGGTGAAGATATTGAAAAAGGTCCTGGATCTGATTACAAACTTACAACTGCACTATCAACCATCAAAAATATTCCAGTGTTTACTTCCTTCCCTAAAGAGACTCTTATGCCAAACCTACTTGTTTCTAAGCAAGGATGAGTACAGGAGAATTCTGTATGGATTCTCTTAATCCATAATTTTATTATTATATTTTATTATAATAAATCCATATTTTATTATTATCTTATAATAAAAGCTAAATGTTAAGCTTCCTAATGGAGCTCTCACACTACTGTATGAGGCACTTTTTTGTTTTTTATTTATCCTTTCACTCTAGAGCACAAAAAACTTATTTTTTAGAAGATAAGAAACACAGAGGGAATTTTTCATCAGATCAAAAGGGTTTAAATACTTTATACTGTCACTCCTCTGTCTGCTGAAGTTGGTCTGTGGCACTTCAGAGTCTATTATAGGGTGCTTTTACTTTAGTCTGTAGTGGGATAGCTTCCCAAAATGTCCTTCCAGTTTTCCATTTAAGAGATGTGTGGGATGAGTAGATTTTGTAGCTGCTAAAGCTATTTATTGTTTACCTGAATCTGGATTATATTTTGCTGCCTCTAAGAAGGCAGTCATGGAAAGAGATAATATCATCAATTAATATTTATGAATGGATAGTTTTCTTTTAATGGTGAAATCGATACTTGTCCTCAGAACAGTTTGTTTTACTTATAAAACAGAACAATAAGCAGGACCACCAGAAAGCTTTTCAGATTCCACAAATAAAAAAAAAACCTGCTCTATTTTTATCTAGATTTTTGAATCTTGTTCTTGAGCCAGTTACAGAGTGTTCAAGGAAGTTATTTAGTTAACCTCTAGTTTTATCATATTCTCCTTGGTTGTGCAATTCATTTAAAGACCTATTCCATATTTCACTGAAGGTTATACACATAGATGTGGTTATGGATATGTGCATCTGTGTGAGTATTTATGGAATTGTCAGCCTTCAGAGAATTGCCTGTGACGTACACAGATTTATTTATCTGGTTATTTGGAGCATAGTTTCAAAATAATTGCCAGGTGAGTTTGAGATTTTATTGCTGGTACTCTCTATTTCACAGCTTTGCTGAAGTGGTTTAATTATCAGCTATTAGAGGTGATAATTCATGCACCAAATCTGAAGGGAGCTTTAAAAAAAAAAAAAAACAACAAAACCCTCAGTATGCCTTCAATGCTAAAGAGAAGAGTTCTGTGTGCTATTTATACCGCTTAAACTTGCTTTTGCCATAGCAAATAAACCATGATGTAGTGCTGCCTTCTTTTTTTTTTTTTTTTAGTCATTTTATCCTTCAAGTTGTGCGCATTGGCTGTGTTTTTGCCTAGGGCTGTCTGCTGGTGGGCTGTGTGACACCACAAATGGTGCTGCAGTGAGTGGAGACAGGCTCGCTGCTGATGGCTCCCACTGCCCCCAGGGCTGAGCTCACCTGGCGAAATCCCAGCTGTGCCCTGCCAAGGCCAGACCCAGGGGATGCCTCCTGGTGCTGGGGCTCAGGACTGATGGATACACACCACGTGCTGACCCTTAAACACTCCTTCAAGGATAAAGTACTTGAGCAAGGGTGTTACGCTGAAGCTGTTGGATATGGGGATAAAATGACGCCACGGGGGAAATGGCACCCCCATGGGAAGACTGTCATGTGGAAAGAGCAGAAATGTAGACGTACTTTGAACTATCCTGAAATTATGACACCAATTCTTATTCACCCTGCGTGGAACCATGTTATTCTGATGTTTGTGAAGTTAAAAATAACGCCATAATCTTACAGATATCATCTGTGTCTGACGTGAGGTATTGATAACATCTAGTTCATTGGTAGCATAATACATGTCAATAACAACTTTTTTCTTTTTTTTTTTTCTTTTTTTTCTTTTTTTTTTGTCCAAGCAAAGCTGAATGTTTTTGAATCCAAGGCTTCTCAAACCCAGGTGACTCAGGCATCTTGTTTTTCTTTTGTTTGTTTTATAATGCTGTATGTACCCTGAAGATGAAATCTTTCCTTCTGTTGCTTGTTCCTGTCTTGTATTCTTTCTCAGACTGTCTTTATTTACAAAGCAAATAGAAAATCTGTTTTGAGAGCTAAGGAGCAGGATGAAGGTCTTTGTAGATTACAATTACTTCAATTAAATTGCGTTCTGTGTTAAAATAATAATGCTTTGCATTAGAAATTGTCTTACCTGAAGAAAAGTTGGTATTTTTTCTCTGCATTTTGATGTAGGCTTATATAAGCATATGAAGTAGTAAAATTATCACTATGGGTAATATCTTAAAATTCTTAATGAATTTTAAATGAAATGTCTTCCATTCTAAGCTTGCATTGGGAAAAAAGTAAATCTCAAACATCACTCCATTATTTTTGCTGAAGTTTCAAATATCAAAAAAATGCACTGAATTAAGAAGAGAGAAAAAACACTAAAACCCCACCGTGAAGTAGAAAAATTAGAAGTAGTTTATACTTAAAGAAAGAAATACTTTAATTAGTAAGAATAAGATAAAAATTAACATAGAAGAAATAGAATGAAAAAAATACATGAAAAGGAATATAAGCTAAATGTATTATTTATGTTAAAAAGGGAAGTAATTAAAATTAGAAAGCCAGGGAGATCACATGACTTCAGTTTTAAATTTATTGATATTACATGTCAAGTTTTTTTTTAATTATACATATTTCAAACTCTCTATTTCCTCCTGGTTTTCTTTGTTTTTTTTGCATCGTAAAAGGAAATCACAACTCCCCAGTCAATTTTTTTAAAATTGTATTTCAAACTATGGTTTAAAATAATATTCCCTAGTTCTCAGTCTATTCAGTCACAATCACTGGAATTGTGTGTTGCCATGTATTTGTTCTCCTGACTAGCATTTGAGAGAAAGAGGCTGCACTGAATGCCCAAACACTGCTCCAGTGACACCATGGACTCCATCATCCTGGAGTGGCAATTGAGGGAACTATTGACAGGCCAGGGGAAACACCACAACTGACAAATTTCTTCAGTATCATTGAAGACAATGAGGCAAATTATGCCCTTGATACTAAACATAAATTATGTGCTCTGAATTTTGTTCATATGGATTTGGTTAAAAACTTTGTCCATATTGGATGATAGTGCTCTGACTGTGTTATAAAAGGGTAGGGAAAAGGGAAGCAGAGGAAAAGTAGATATTTTGGGGGGTTCTTCTATGGATAAAAATACATTTTTATTGACTCATTTTACCTCAGATGAGTATGTTGAGAGAATTTTTAGTTTAGCTTCTTACTACAGCAGATGGGGATCCCAGCTGCTTGTTTCTTTCCATCCTGACAATCTGGTTATATCAGTTTTTCCAGCAGCTTGCATGTCGAAGGCTTAATCACAAAGAAAGAGGCTAGAAATAGCCCTTCTTTAGAAAACAGAACTGAAGATAGAAATCAATTTCCACCTTTTCTCCTGCCTTGGGTCACTGGTAGTGGTGATACCCACAAAGGGCAGCTTTGCTAAGGGCAGGGTGACCAGAGAATGCCATGGACACCTCACTTCTCATCAGGCAGCCTCTAGTCCTCTGCTCCCACAAAATATAGGTGACCATCAGTCCAAGAGATTTCCCATCAGACTGGGACAGAGCAGGATTTCCAGCTCTAAGCTGAACCTTGAAAATTTTCTCAGCTTTATAAAGTTTGAGGGTTTTATTTTAAGTCAAGGTAATTGGACAATGTGAACTTTATGGCTCAGCCTCATAACCCAAAAGCTGAAATGGCAATTTATTTAGAGGGAGATCTGATATTAAACTGTAGCACTGATGGCTGTGACTCCCTTAGCAATTGTCTTGAGAAACTTTACTTTTGGGATTGTTCCTAACCTAATGAGGCAGAGTCTAGATGGCTCTGAATCAGGGAGAAAGACAAGATGAATTATTGAATGATTTTGAAGATTGAAAGAAGAAAGGAACAGTGAAAACTTTTGAAAAGCTAGATAGTCACACTGAGAGTGTCTTCTCTGTCTAGTAAAATAGACATATAAGAAGGGAAAAAACCCAAACAACTGCAGGACTATTTTCATGAAGCTTTGTTGAGCAGAAGTTCAAAGTATTATAGGTAAGGTCTTGAATCCTTCTTTAGCTACACATTTAAAATGTAGTGAAAAGTCTAAGGAGTGAAATCTAAAAGGTTTGTTTAATGAAATGTTTTCCATAAAACCTTTGCAGAAATGGGAGGAAAAACAGCATTAACTACAGTAAGAGGAAAGATTTGCAATTAAGTAATTTATCTAATGTTACAAAGAAATCTCTGTCTCTTCCATTATATTCTCTTTTCACACTAAGCAAGACATTCAAACCAAGCCTTTTACAGCAGGTCATGAATTTTAAAAAAAAATCCCATTTTTGAAACATTCAACTAGCATAAAGCATTTGAGATCTGCTTTTTGAAAGTTTAGAGGGCTCACTGTTGTGAGTTAAATTGACTAAATTTGTTTCTTTTCCATGGCAAATTCTGTGCTGTGTCTTCTGAAAATATCAGGTGATAGCTATCTTAAAATGGGCATGCAAGGCTGGTGGAGATTTTGACCTTTATACCTCTGTGCTGCTACTGCAATGTGTTCAGCTCCCCAGTACTGAGAGCTGGCTGGAACTGCAGGCAGGAAGGAGCAATCCTCTCTGCAGAAAGTGTTTGAATAGTGGGGAGCGTGGGGCCACATATTAAACAAGTCTCCATCTCCATAACACTCTGCTTCATCTTCTCTGAGAGGTATATTGGGCTGTAACTGGATGGATGTTACTGCTGCGAGTGCAGAGCGAGCGCTAATTCCTGAGGGGGCTCTTGGTAGCCTCTTCAGAGCTGTAGTAAATAATGGCTAAGTCCATGAATTACACAGAGTTAATGCACTGAGCCTTGTGTTCTCTATATGCCTTGTCTTGCACTGTAGCTGGTCTGCTATTTACTGTATACTCTGCAGTTTCAAAAAATGTTTAAGCAATCTTTGACCATGAAGAATCTGCTCTGCTCTGCTCTGTTTGATGAACCCCAAAGTGTGAACTGTTGCCCAAAACCTGACTGAACTATTCAACATCCTTTACTTTTTCATCCTGGGAAAAAAATCCCATGGGAACTGCTTTGAGCCACAGTCAAGGCTGATTTTCTTGTGCTATTTCACCACTTCCAGTTCAAACCTGAAGTAGAAAACATGTTGGTGCATGAAAATTTGAAGATGATTTCTGAACACTTTCTCACTAGCCAAGAGGTGCAGTCTGAGCTCAGATTAGATTCAACTGCTCTGTTTATTTGTCTTAGTGAAAGATTTGTCTCTTCTTCTAGCATAATAAATCCCAACAAAAGGAAACACAATCTCCAAAAGCAGAGTGTGGAATGGGAATCACCTTACCTAACTTTATCAGTTATCTTCTCCAGGTTGTCTACATTCCATCTGCAGGCAAAGGAGAGAGGGAAGCATTTCTAAAAGCTGATTCATCCCATCCTGACTGCTTAATGCAGGTGAGTAAATTGCCATCTGGATGTGCCTGCAACTGGCTTTATCTCCCTGCACAAGCTCTAGAGGGAACCTAGATAATCAGTTTAGACTAGACAAATTTCAGATGAATGAAGATAAGTGTGATGACTCCTATCCTCAGGTGTGCATCTGTGTGAGAGAATAAGCATAGGTGGAGGGAGAGATAAAAGATGGGCACCATTTAAACACAGTGTGAGGGTTATCTTACAGTCTCTCTGTATGTGTTTCCTTATCTACTCTCTGTGTGTGGTTTTGTTAGTGTGATTTTCTTTTGCTCCAGGATAACCACAAAAAGGGGTGCAGAGCAAATGATGTTTCTGATCAGCAATAGGTAACACTGCCAGCCACTGGATCCTGCTGAATATCCACCCAGAGGATCACCAACAACTTGGAAATCTCATGAGCAATACTTCAAAGCACAGACTGGCACCATGTTGCATGTTGCCTTAAGGGTTCAAATGGTTTGGAAGTGAAATCGCTTCCATGGTTTCTGTGATTTGCATGTGAAATTGATTTTATTGGATTTATTTGATCAGGAAGCACAAGTGTTTCCCCGAGGAATACAAATAAACATGTTACTAGAAACTGAGTAGATGTGATAACCATAAATCTGGGAAGCAGTGGCTGAATGTTAGCAAATTTTACATAACTGCAGTTATTTTATAAGGTTTTGATTTCCTGTATCGGTTCATATTAGAGAAAAACACAACACTTTGAAAGGACAAATTGAATGAAATTCTGCTGGATGCCAAACCCCATCATTTTTAGGAGTACATTCCTGGCTTTGAAATCTATTAATATTTTGGACTTGAAACCTAGAGACATTGCTTCCTCTGACTGATTAATAATTTTCTTTGAAATGTTAGCATTTATTATTTATCACTGATCCCTATTTAAAAGCCCATTTTTCTCCTTCAGTTATGACAGTGGAAAGCTCAAATCTATTACAGCAAGCCTGTAGTCCTCAGCAGCTCTAATTGCTTGGTTGTGGCCTGTAGCCCCCTTGCAATGCAGTGTCTTTATGCAGACAAAATGAAGCAGTATCAGCTCCTGATGCCCCCTGTGTGGGGATGTCACACCCCTTGAATTGAGCTAGGTGATCCTTGGCATGTCCCCTCCTCACCTCACACCTTCTGTGATGTCTCTTGTGACCATGTTATCAGCTTAAATATCCTGAAAATTAAACTTTTTTTCCCCTTC
The DNA here is from genome assembly GCF_027579445.1 of Ammospiza nelsoni. Lineage (NCBI taxonomy): Eukaryota > Metazoa > Chordata > Aves > Passeriformes > Passerellidae > Ammospiza > Ammospiza nelsoni. Next base: position 15,173,391 of record NC_080636.1, read on the forward strand.
TCATTTCATAGAACAAGTAATGGGAACTTCAAATGCCCGCTTTCTGTGGGTTCTCATAATGTCTGTGTGGCTTTGTCTTTTTTTAAAGCCCATCAGCTCTCCTGGAGCTGCAAGGAGAGGCCAGCCCCAGAGGTCACTTTCAAGCAGATCTGACTTTTAATGGCAGAAAAATAAGTAGAGCATCATTCTTATAAAAAGGAATTAATCTCACCTAAATTTAGTTGGTAAAAATTAGGTTTCCCGTCCTAGCCTGTCAGCCAGATCCTTTCTGGTCTGTGGAGAAGGACATGCTCTTCCAGAGGCTGATTTAGTAAGACAAGTCCTGTTCTTGTTTCTTTGTCAAAATTTTTTTTGAGATAGGAATAATTTTTTTAAATCATAGTTGTCTACCTGTTCTCTGTGCATGATGATAAAATTATGACAACCACTATAAAACAAATTAATCAGCCCAGTGTTAGTTCTTATATATGAGTTTGTTCTAAGGAGGAGCAAAGTTTCTAAAGTTTCCGAAGTTTCCGTGTTACACAAATCTTTCAATAAGATGTGCAGAAAGAAACCACAGGTGATTAGAATCTAAATTATTTCATTGTTTAATATTCAAGATGAATTACATTCTTGTGTTTAGATTTCCAGTTTAGGGGGGAAATTACTATTATTTGAAAGGTCCAAAATCAAGGATAATGTAGCAAGCAAAGTAAAAAATTCTAAAATAAAAAGTTGACACAGTTATTTATTAGAAAGAATTTTGTTTGGGAAAAGTATCCTTATTTGCATATTTTTTTCTATTCACATAAGCATACAAAAACTCAAGAAAATATTCTTATTAGCCAGGTTGGAGAGTTCTCACATAAGAATTGGTATTACTCTTTGCAGCTGTTACAATGTTTAATTGGTGTATGTAATTTCAGTTGCTTGGTAACAACAACTTAAGAATTTCCACATTTCTGTATGTTTAAAATCTCAACCTAAAAATCAGAAATCTCTTTAGAAAAACATCCAAAGCAAAAAGAAGACAAGTAAAAGTATTTAGCATTTTGTTCTAATTTCCCAAAGCAAAATTAACCAGTGTAACTCAATTTTCATAAAGGTTGGTTTGTTGTTTTTTGGTTTTGTTTTTGTTTTTGGTTATTTTTTCTGCATGGAGAAATTTGATGTTTTCACCAATTCCAGTAAATTTGCTTGCCTTGGAGAGTCTTGATCTTCACCTAACAAGTTGAAAAGAACTCCTCACTCATGTCAGCTGAAGGTAGCTGTGGTTGCTCAGGTCATGGGCCATGGCAGCAAATCACTAACTGTGGTCTGCATATACCTGGAGTTATTTCTGACTTTTATTGTTTTGAACTAGAAGCATTCACATTTTTTTACTTTGTTATTCTCCTTTAAAATATTCCTTCTAATTTTCCCTTTCCATGTCATGCAATGTTTTTGCTTGTCTGCTGGAAATCCTTGTGAGGAAGAGGGTCCATGATACTGCTTTTTCACACTCCTGTTACTATTTGCCTAAAGCCATGTGCTCTTGCTCACCTTAAACCTCATTTCTAAGTCTTTGAGGGTCTTTGCCGTATCCATCACAAAATGTTCTGGTCCCTGAATAGAATTTTGAGACACCATGGATGTGAATAATAAATGTCTTTTATCTTTATAGAAAGTCACTAATCTTATGGTGGTCTTTGCTCACCTTCAGATCCAGCACTGCCTCATCCATCAAATGGTTACCTACCCTCATGTTTGAAAGGAAAACCCACAGAAAACTAATCATCAGCAAAACCTTCTGTGAGAAACAGAATGACATGAGCCTCACAGAGCTGTTGGAAAACAAGCCCGTTGCTTTTGTTGAGTTTCATCTATACTTAGCATTTTTGCCATGACTAATCCATTCCTTCACTCTAAATTTGCCATGGCAAAACGACACGCCTGGATCTTTATACTGAACACCAAACACAGCTAAACCCTTCACATGTGCTATCAGGGAGCTGCTTGCTTTCACCACCAGAAAGGTCATGCCAGAATGGTCAGAATACAGAACAGCCCAGGGTAGAAGGACATGACATATTGTTATGCAGAAATCACCCTTATCACTTGTGTATGAAATTGCAATGTCTATATGTATCACTCTCTAAAATAAGACCAAACCAGATGGAGAGATTTTTAACCTCCCATAACAAAATTGCATTACAGCATTGTAATTCTCATCCTCTTTTAACTCTTGCAGTTATTACAGTTACATGCACAAGCACTCTGCAATGTTTCTTCTTCCTGTTGCTTAGCTGGGTTTTCAGTCTCATAATTCTATGAGTATAATATCACATAAAACTCCTTAAACTAGCAAACAACAGAAGGAATCTAATGTTTAACCACTTACACACCCATGATAGAAAATCAGAAAAAAAAAACCCAGATGTGGTTATTTGGCTTTCCATTTGTTCTATTTTTCAAGAAAAATGCAAACCATGATCCTGGACACTGCTGTGGTTTCTTGGTTTGACATATGTTCCCAGTTTTTGTGAGAGAAACCAAAGTACAAATGAAGTTCATTAGACTGTTTATTTTGAACAGTCCATTTCTACCCAGATTAAGGAGAAAAGAAACTCTACTCCTAGTGTGTAGCTGAATACCCAAGCCAGACTTTTACAATGTGCAGAAGTTTGGACTTTCTTTATGACCTTTCTCTTGATTAAGCTTCTGTGATGATAATGAGAGAATAAATCACCTCTGTTGATTATGAAGTACGAGCTCAACTACTTAACTCGTACAGCAGAACAGAACAAGAGCACAGCCTAATGTTTCCTGTGCCTTAGAGATACTGTCAGCTTCCACCAAGCCTGTGTGTCCTGGCAACAAACCCTTATGGGATGTGCTGTGCTCCTCCACGGGGAGCCCAACTTTCCCTCCTTGCTTCTGGGGACTGCACTCGCATCTTGTGATAGCTTGAAATCTGTGCAGCACCTCTAAAATGTGCTGCCACAGATGGTTCATTGGACAAGTCTCCTGCCCTGGCTCACAAGCAGAGGAGAAATTTATGTTCCCTACATTTTTCCTATAGCTTCTCAGCAGAGGTTAGGACAGAGCCCCAGGCATGTTCTAAAGCGTCACTAATGTTTTCCATATCTGCAGAAACAGGGCCAAGCCTGAGTCCCTTAGCAGTTCATGGTGAAACTCACTTTGAGTTTTGGGACAGATACTTGGCCTATGTTCCTTAGTTTGTGTTATTTTATCTGGTAGTCCCTTGTGCTTGAGGAATAAACCATTAAGACTGGGTTTATATATCAGCCAAGAAAGAACGAGAAGTAAGTCAGAATACAGAGAAAAAGGAGAAAAGAAGAAATAAAGCTCCAAAACGCTTTATCATGGTACTGACAGCCTAAGGAGGAGAGAAATGGGGTAGCTGTGTTGTACTCTCAGTCCTGGAGGACAGTGAGGGAATCTGAGCCTCAAGCTTGGCAAGGCTGCTCTGCATTGCTGCGAGGCAGGGTGGAGCATCCTGCAGTGGGTCACACGGTGAGCAGAACAAATTTGTAAGCTTCTTCTTTCTTCAGAACATACCAAACCAGTGAAAGCATGCATAGCCTTAAGCTCAACTGTTCATGGCAGTGAAATACTTTCTGTGATAGCTTGCTTTGCTTTCTTCATTTTTATTTCATTTCCTGATGGTAAGTTTTAACTTAACAAAAACTATTACCTTTATTTAAATTGCATAATATGCAATTTTATCAATGCACCCTCTCTAGGGTGTAGGAGAATTGACAAGGTCCAACTTAACTGGCCTGCTGCTGTAAGATATTGGAACTGGGGTCATTCTTGTACACCAGAATAGCAAAGCTGAGTTTGTGCTGCAGGACAGACAGTCCCTCAGGAGGAGGGACTTGGAGGCTGCCAGTGTCCCTCTTCCTATTGGCTTCCCTGAAAGTTACATAGTGTGGTTGGTTTATTTTCCATAAAGGACCCTACATTCCTTAACATCTTGATTAAAGTACTGCAAATTGGGGTAAGGGATATGTATGTGGGGGGTTTTGGTTTGGCATTTATCTTTTGCTTGAATAGATTTATCTTCTGTTTGGAGCTGCGTGAGCTCACTCAGAGTAAATCCTATTCTAAGAGGTGGTTGCCAGGAATGCAATAGATGATGTCTGTTATTCCTAGAATTTGTTACTTTCATTTGCCCAAGAAATTAGTCCTATCATCCAAGTCAATGATGATGCAGAGGGAACTAGGAGAATAATTTCTAGGGTTTTTAGATGTAATCAAACTATCATAAGCCTCAAGATGACTGGTTCCTCCAAATGCATGATTTTTGGGCTTGACTTATGGCACTGTCCTGGCTCAAGGAGGGAAGTCTGCTCAATGCATAAAGGCTTCTCAGAACAGAAGCTATCTCCAGCCATGTGGGAAGGTGTCCAAGGGTGCCAGTTGTGTGGCCATGGGTCCATGGAACATTGCCCCACTCTGAACTGCAATTTCTCTGTCTTCACTAAGTTCCTATCACTGTCAGACCATCCAAGTACTTCAGTTAGATCTATTTGGGATGAACAGTATGGGAGTTTTTTCCCCCTCTTTCTTTTAGTGTGCATGTTATTTTGTGTTCCTGTTAGAGAAGGCAGATGGAAAGATTTACACCTTGCACTTGAAGCTGAATGTGTTGACATTTACTGTAGACCTTAGAGACTTTATGTGTCTTGACTGTCTCAGACTAAGCTTCAAGGAAGTCCTTTCCCAAACAATCTTTGCCTCCTCAGAGATTGAGCTTTGCTCCATTAGGACAACTGAGCTGATGCCAGATTGGAGTTGTCTTTTTCTCTGAAGTTTGTACTGAGCAAACACTACAAATGAAGTTAATATGCCCAGAATCAACCCTAAATATCCCATTGAACAGAATCATAGAAACATAGATTGTTTTGAATTGAAGGGAACCCTAAAGATCATCTAGTTCCCACACTCTTCCATGGACACCTTTCACTAGAACAGGTTATTCAAAGCTCCATCCAGCCGGGCCTTGAACACTCCCAGGAATGGCACATCAATATTTCTCTATTCCAACATCTCATCACCCTCACAGTGAAAAACTTTTTCTTCATATCTAATATAAACCTCAGCTCTTTCAATTTAAAGCCATTTCTCCTTGTCCTATCACAGCACACCCTTGTACAAAATCCCTCTCCAGTTCTTTCTTGGTCTCCCTTTAGGAAACGGAAGGTGCTATAGGGTCTCCCTGAAGCCTTCACCTCCTCAGACTGAGCACCACAGGTCTCTCAGCCTGTCCTCATTGGAGAGGGGTTCCAGTGATCATCCCCATGGCCCTCCAGTGGACTCACTCCAACACTGTATCTCCCAAAGACTTTAGACCTAGATGCAACACTCCAGGCTGGTCTCTGCAGAGCTGAATAGAGAGGCAGAATCATCTCCCTCAGCCTGCTGGTCACTCTGGTGCTCCCCAGAACACAGCTGGCTTTCTGGGCCCTGAGAGCACATTGCTGGGTCATGTCCAACCCCTCATCCACCCAGACCTACCCCAAATCTCAAAACTTCCCTCAATCCATTCTCTTCCCAGCTTCATTTTGTGCTTGGGATTATCCTGACCCAGGTGCAGTGTCTTGCAGGTGATCTTGTTGAGTTTCATGGGGTTCACATGGAGCTACCTTTTGGGTGACTCTTAATAGAGATTATCTCTCCTCTCTGCTGATGTGCTGCATCCCAGCAATGCTATTTTTAATGTGGTTGATATTTGCACGATGCCAGCAGATTTAGTTGCACTGGATACCTCTGTTATGAGTTGAAAGCAGGCAGGGGTATAAGTTGTGGAGATTTTCTTATCACATTTGGGATTTTATTTTCAATATGTGCTTCTCTAAACAAGCAGAGAGATTAATTTTCCTATGTGAAAAGATTTACTACCTGCAATATTGCATTGAAGTAGTAATATTTTTTGACCACGCTTGGAGTGAAATATTTTCGTTCATATTTTTAAAGGCTGTGAGAAAGTCAGAAATCATGGCAATAAAATAAAGCTGTTTGTTATTCAGAGAAGAATGTTATTAATAGAAATATATTATGGATAAGGGGATAATTCTGTCACTGTACTAACTAAACATGCCTGTGTCAAGGGCAGGGCTGAGGTATCTTTTTTATTTCATATTGTTTGTGAACCTGTTTATAGCAATGTTGAAACAAGAATCTGTATTGCCTGTGAAGACAGACATGCACACAGGCAAAGGGATGAGAATCGATACCATGTTATGTAGCGGTACTTCAGTCTTTTCAAGAGAGGCTGCTTTTATAGCATTAAATGAAGTCAGCCACACCTTATCCTCTGCTCCTTAGGGCAAAGAGCCTGATGTAATTTGTCTGCATGGCTGGTGCTTTGGTCCTTGCAAAATGTGGTGGCCCCTGAACACCTTTCCTGGGCCTCAGGCTCCCCAGTGCCCTCCCCTTCCCCCCAGAATCGACTGGGTCAGTGTAGCCCCAGCCCCGGGAGCCATGGGCAGCTTGTGATGACCTCCTGCCTGGACCCTTGGCCCTCTTCCCAGTGCTGATATAATTGTTTTCAAACTTTCCAAAGTAATAGATATTGATTTTTGCATATGCTTGCTATTAAAAAAAATAAATAAATTAAAGGCCCCTGAATATGTGCCTCCTTTTTCATCCTCTTTTACATCATTGTTGTCAAGCTATATATTTTAGCTTGAATTTTTATACGTAGATTCTTATGTACTGAGGGTTATGTTCTAGAATTTACTTTCAGACACAGCTCTATGATATATACTTACAAAAAACACTTTGCTAAGTGTTAGTGTCCTCCTGTAATGTGTGCAGTGAGAGGGAGACAGATACAAGGATTCCTTAGGAGTAAGTAAAAATAAGAAAAATTGTAATTTTGGTCTAGAATAATGGTCAGGATGAGTTTATCCTTCCCCAGCAACACAACAGAGAGTTTAGGAAGTTGAATCTGGTTAGATGAGGTTAACCACACATGTCCTGGGATGCTGAGCATCCCTCATTGTTGCCTTCTGTGAGATTGCACTCACAGTTAGAACAATTGCTGCTAGTCATATTTAATGTATCATATTTCACATTACTGTTATTTTGCACTTATTGGGTCACATTGCCAAAATTAATTAGTAAACCACAGTTCACAACCTTTCATCTCATGTGCAGCTCCAGCTGGACCTCTCTCTTCTGACACTTGCCTTTGGAATGTGTAGTGTTCCAGAGTAAACAAATGAGCTTACTTATGTGAAAAAATTGTTCCCCAAAGGGAAAAAAAGGTTAACAGTCAGACTTTTAGTTTATTGTACATGTCAGGATCTGATTATTAGAGATACTTCTGCCCAAATTAGGGTGCAAATAAGACCATATAATCTGAAGTTAATAGTATGGATTTTATTTAACAGTAATGTGAGAGAGAGATAGAAAGGAATAGAAAAGAGAGAGGGGGAAAAAGAGAGTGAGAGCGAGACAGATTAAGTAAGAAGGTATTCACCAGCACAAGAATCCAGAGAGTCTCACTGGTCCTCTTCGCCCTGAGTTCTTGGGATCCTGTAAAACAGAGTTCAGTGGGTTAATAGATGTTCAGGTACAGTGGGGACACCAAGCACTTCCCCTGGAGGGGAGAGGTTTACACTGCCTTTTGCAACACTGTGGATCTTGCACAGTCCATGGTGGAAGGCTTCAGAAACAAATCTGGGGGAGATTTGGAGGTACTTGCTGGTTTGTGACATCTTCAAAGACATGATACATCAGTGTAGTTGAGCCAGTTATGCCCCATCAGGAGGGAAGAATACCCTACCTGTGAATGTGAATGTGAAATTCCCTTGTGACTTTGACCTTTTGGAATAGAGGGGGGTGAGAGGAGGAGTTTTACAAACAGAGCCAGTTGTGTAAGGGAGGACATTTGGCATAATTGCCATGGTAAAAAGCACCATCCTGCTTCTACAAGGTTTACTTCTTATCTGTCTCAAACCCCACCTTGTAACTTCTAGAATGGGTCATGCGGACCAGAGGCTTCACCACCACATACCCAAAACCTCCTCCTTCCCCTCAGCTGGGCAGGGGGAGAGTGTGCAAACCTGGCCTTACCAAATGGCTGATAGTTTTGATTCATTAACCATTATCATTTCAGTCTCTCATAGTCCAAATTCCCAGAATCCAGCAGGCACATTTTTTGGGGGGTGGGCTTTGGTGGTTGTGGTTGAGCAGTTGCTCCTTTGCACAGTTTGCTGCTGCAGGCAAAGTCCTTCAGTGATCTGAACACTGTTTGAGGCAATTCTGATCTTTAAGTCTCTAACAATGCTTGGAGCTCAGTACATTGCTGAAGAGAATCCATCTTTTTCTCTTTTCCTGCAAAAAGTCTAATTGTAAGATGTATAACTTTATACCCTCTAGGTCATTTATTCATGCAGAAAAGTTATTTAGGAAAAATTTGTAAATCTGAATGTGACCCATAAAGCAAAATTATAACAGTGATTCTGACAGCAGGAAAAGTATTTCAAAAGGTGTTTCACACACTTCATACAATGCTCTTTTAGCTGTTTGATTAGCTGGATTAGATCTCCTCTTCCTCTAAGAAGAGAGATGTGTCATGATACATAGAGGGGGACACAATTCATTCAATGTGACAGCTCAGCCCATAGGTCAGGGAAAGGATATTTTTCAAGTCAATGTTTTTTTCTAGTCATCTCTAAACTGCATCACTAAAATTTCCCATGATGGTATCACAGAGACAGGCTAATAAGGCTGCATAACCTTCTCAATCATATCACCTTTGACATTACTGACATAACCACATATCAGCCACAGAGTTGTTTCTTTAAGTTTCTCTGCATATGCACACATGGGATTCCTGTGTCTTTTTCTATCTGAACACTACTTGCATTATGAGTCTTATGAAGTCATATGGATTCCAAAGTACTGCAGTTAATAGGATTAATAAAGACTGCCACAAAATTGACATTTTTTACAGACTCAAAACCAGCTTTATAGATTTCCACTTTATTTTTATGTCTGACACTTTCCACAGCATGATGGATAATGTTACAGTGACAGTAAATAGAGTTGACAGTAGAAAGACTCCTCATGGAAGACAAGATTTTTTTTTAACGGCTCATCTGTTGGATATCTCTGCAGAATTGACTCCAGGTTGTAACCATTCTCAAGCTATAGCCAGAGGGTCCTGTGGACTGTGATTTTACCTTGCAGGTTTAGCTAACACAGAATAACAAGGCTTGTGCCAAAGTGATTTTTATTGCAGTCCTCTGAAGAATTTTCACAACATTCTGACTTTGTAGGGCTTTTGACTTCAAATTTGCTTTTGAATAGTTATCCATAATGGTTGCAGGTGTTTCATTTGAGTCAACTGCAAACCAAAGAAAGTCAGTTGCAGAGAATCAAGAGATTCTGATATTGAGCCATAAAAAAATAATTGTAAAATGAATCATATGGTAGAGGCTGCCTAACTTAACTGATTTTACTGAGAGACTTTGCAATAGCTAGACACATTATAATGCATTGTCTGTATCCAGGTGTTTGGGTATCACAGTAATGAGTGCTAGGGAAACATAGAAAATTCATATTAATTAGCATTTCAAATGGATGATTGGAAAAAACTCTCAAGAACATCTTTTCACAAATCCCATTCCTTGTGAGTTGCTGGGGGGCTGCCTGGACCAGTCTACATGGGAGATTGTAACTGCCATGATAAGGCTTAAAATTTGCAGAATGATAAAATAGAATAAATATTAATAGATTAAAATTTGCAGAGTGATTGCAGATAAACTTGACAAAGTGCTAATTTGTTCCTTATGGAATAATGACTTAGCCAAAAGGTCCTGGGAATAAATGTCTATTGTCTCCTCTTTTTTGCAGCCAATTTTGTCTCAGCAGACAGAAGTTATCCCAAGGCTTGTATTAAAGCACAGTGGAGGGAAGCTCAGTGTATTCATACGTAAAAATGATTAGCCAATGCTATGATGAGTCACCACACTGGCTCTGCTGTGTTTTACAAAGTTCATCTTGTGACCTTTTCAGTGTAAATATGATGTGATGGAAATGTGCAAGACATCTACATTAAACCTTGGATGCAGTCATTTTACCTTCAGCTGGAGGTTTGATGAATTTTATGAAAATTTAAGTGCTCGAGGAATATGCACATGGCTTGACAGTGCTGTGCTCCTCACAAAGGTAAAGATTGCCAAAGGGTTCCCTTTCCTAAGCTCTGAGCACAGCTCCTAGGATCCACATCTTGGTATAAATCCCAGAATGAGCTTAAAATACCACAAACTGGCTGTTCAGAGGCGTTCTTTTTGCTTAAATTCATATTTTTCCCTGCCTGGCTACAAATAACCACATTTACTAGAGTTAATGGAAAATCAAGACCAAAGAGGTGTGAACTTAGAAACCCAGGCAGGTAATGGGTTGAATATATCTTTTCTCAGGGGGAATTCCTTTGTGATTTTTTCTAACCTGCACACCTGCTTAAAGAATTAATCTTAAAAGCTTTTCTGGGTTTATTTTTTCTTTGCATTGGCACTTCTCTTTCTTGCCAAATAATATTTGGCATTTGAGAAGGACTTAAATTTAACTTCTAGGCAAAATTCAAACTTACACACACTAGCACACAGCTGAATTATCTCAGTTTGTATTTTGTACGTCCTCATATTACTGAGATCAAAATGTCATTTATTCCTACTCAACTATGATCTTGACTTTTTCTTCTGTGCAGAATAATGAAAGTTTTTCCAAAGAGTCTAGGGAGATACTCTTTTAAGCCCATACATGTACATATGTATTAAAAAATAACAAAAACAACCACATTCAAAAAGACCTCCTAAAGCAGCATTTTTCTGATAGTAAAAGTATCCTTTTCCATGAATCATCACAATTATTTGCAGCTACAGTCACAGAAGGTTCAGCATTTGTTATATATCCTCTACAGATATTTATAACTTGATCCCATCTATGAAGTCATTTTGCATCATTTTCCCCTTGATATTACTTCTGAGAGTGTCCTTTTCACTAAGACCTCAGGAAGTGCCAGCGCATACACACTCATGAATTTAAGCTGTCCCTACATATTAACTAATTAATCATTCAAATTTCATTTTGTTTTTGTTCCTCTTTATCACTATGTCATTTTTAAAGGAGCAAAACAATGAAATACAAATAGCAGCAGTTCACAAGTCATTGACAGTTGTTAGACTCACAAAATTTTTATCTAGATACAAGGAAGAGGCAATTATTTAATTGGATTTAGAATCAGTGGGACTGAAAGGACAAGGTTAAAGCAATCTAGTGATCAAAAATCTCTTGTATTTATTCATGACAAATCTCCGTGCATATTTTTCTGTATTAACTCTAGCTACTGAGTTGCTAAATCATTTTTGAAACATGTGAGTTTGATTTTCCTGTAGCTGGTCACATTTTGATAAACACTTGTTTCTGAAAGTGACAAGAATGGCATAGGAAGCAGAGGCACTGCAAGAGCTGGGAGGAGTTCTCAACAGCTCCATAGCTGGTGGGAGTTTTTCTCAGGTGGCATGGCTTATGTGGTAATACTGTAGACTAAAGGTTTTTCGTCTGTGAGTGGAATTTTGAAGAGTTGGGAAGGGGTCAGGGGCTTTTTTGGCATGATGCTTGTCAGCCTTTGGTGGGCCACAGAACATAGCTGCAGCTATTAAAGTGAGAGTGAAGGCACACTGGGGGCTCGTTCAGTGCTGGGACTTGCTGAGCAGCATAAAATGAAGAGCTGTGTTGTCACATTGGGAACAAATAGTCCTTTATCTGAAGGGAAGTGGGCCTGGTTGTATTTAAGAATGTTTTGTGGTCTCTTGAGGGCTGAAAATTCAAAATACTTAGTGTTTGGGGTTTTTTGTTAAATCGCACACTTATTCATTTCTCTTGTGGATAGCATGGATATCTTTAATTTATCTGATGAAAATGCCTGAGCCTCTAAACTTTCACTTGCCAAACTTCTTGGTTCTACACTTGAGACAAATGGATGATCTAGAGAACAGCATATAGACCTACATGGTCCTGCCTTCCTATCCACAGTTTCCAGGAGTTGCTAGATTGGAGGATTTCTGAAGCAGATATGGATTCTCTGAGGACTCCACAATTCAGCACCCAGTGAATGAAGATCTACCTCATTTGTAGTAAGTGCAGCTTCTCTTTGCTCCTGAACATTTGCAGTGGAATAAAGAGTAAACAACTCTTCCCAAACACCCATACCAATAATGACTGTACACACTTTTTTATTCTACAGGCTGGAGACCCTTAGTCTATTTAGATATTCCTTATACAGAAGTGGTTTTACATTCCATTCTTCTTGAAATATTTCTTGCATTGGTTGTTTTTTTTTTTTCTACTTTTTAAGAACAGGGAGCAAGTACAAAGCGTAATACCTGAGATGTGGGCAAACCACAGATTTATTCAGCAAGATTTTGTATATACTCTCCTTGTTTTGTACTCCTCTCCTAATGAGTCCTGCTATTTAGATGACTTGCTTGATTGTTATTAATCAGTGAGGTGATAGATCCATGAAATTGCCTATTATAACCCCATGGTCCTATTACTAATTAGCATCAGTCAGAGAAGTGGTGCTGGATCAGATTTCATGTGTGTTTGGCCAGGGTTTTCTCCATGTGCATTAACTTACATTTTTTACACTGATCAATAAAATGACTGATGAAAGTCATTCCCATAAAGGAATGCAACTCTTCAGAGGTGGGCCTCAGCTCTGCTTTTGTGAATATTTTAGAAATCTTCTAATATTTTCAGGTGCCTCCAATCATTTTTTCTGTGACCTATGTAGGGAGAAAAGAATATTATTATTGCGCTAGCAGCTGTCAGAAATAAGAAATCTAATTAAGTCTGTCTTCTAGATGCGCATTCTCATTCTGTCTTGGGGAGGTAGATGTCCAGATAAAGAACAGTTAAAGTGAAAATAACAGTGGTTTTGTCTGGTTCAGCAGCATTCCTAAAACAAACAAAACCCCTTTGTCCTTGTGGCTGCAGATACCATCTCCAGGAGCTGCTGTGCAGTGCCAGCCTGGATTACACCGGGTCAGCAGAGAGGGATGCCAGGGGACAGGGTGAGCTGCAGCCCCCCAGACACAAAAAGGGCAAGCTGTGAACAGCAACCACAGCTGCGGGGCTTTTCCAGGAGTTGCAGCTCATCTCTGCACTTTTGGGGTTGGCTTTGCCACATTTCTCTAAGGCGTGGGGCCAGGAAAGCTTCTGCACTATTAATTTTTTCTCTCTTCAGTTGTTTTTTCACACAAAGCACGTGCAAGGGCTGGATATAGGGTGTGACTTCTTGCTGTTCAGTCAGATTCAGAATTTTGGTTACAGGCAGCTCAAACTTCAATTTCTTGCACATCATCTCAGGCCAGAGGAAAGAGCTATTCAGGAAACTTCTGTCAAAAGTTCCTCTGAAATTCTCTTCCATCACTTCAAATGAAATATGGTTTGTTAAGACTTTTTTAATCAGACTATGAAACACAACTTGAAAACATGAAAAATGAAATTAAAAAAATCATTAAACACATTCAATATAAAATTAAAGTGCTTCACCAATTTTGGAACAATGTTTTGATTTGGTGTTTGTTTTATCTAAGGGGGCCATTTCTGATTAAATTTATTTTTTTCTTTGTATTAAAGATGTTCAGAAACTTGAAAATTAGGATACAGCGTTTGTGTTCTGGAAAAGAAATACCCTAATCAGACTATCATAACTTCCTAGTATCTCGATTTTTTAATCAGGAAATGTTGAAATGTTTGTTTCTACTCCAAAAATGGGAAGAAAGAAAATCGAAATGACAATTGTCTTTGTCTTAACTCATTTCTATATGTGGAAATTCCTGTCATAGTCCCTCAGCTCCTGCTGAGGCTATAGTCAGCAACTTGAGGTTTACTTAGTACAAAAATACTGTCAAGGTTTTAAGGACATTAAATGAAGCAGTTCATCAAATTCCTTTTCCTTACACATGATTCAGATATTTGACAGTAAAATGCCAATTTGTTTAAAAAAATAATAAAAAGGGCATCATATAATCTTAATATAATCAAGGGGAAAAAATCAGTTATGGAAGACCTCAGTCACCAAAGAGATACCTGATTTAAACTCTGCTGTTCTTTGGCATCTTGTTCTTCCAATTTCTGTGACTGAACTATTTCAAACAATGAAAACTACATCCTTCTGTGAACCTCAATTTAAGACCTGGACTCTGCATGTTTGAAATGACTTCAGAACTAAGCTAACAGTGCCGCAGCAGAGCCCTGAGCTTTGGCACTGATGAAAAGCATCCAGCAGGCAGAGATGTGCTTGCTGGAGTGCCAGGTGGATGCAGGAACCTTGGGCTGGTTCACTGCTCTTAATAGCTTTGTGCCTTCACACTCTCCTGCTGTCATCCCACTCGTCCAACACTGCAGGTGATGCTAGACAGACAAGTTTTGGTAACAACTCCTGTGTCCCCTGCCAATTTACTGTCATTAAAACCCCCAACACATCCACAGAAAGGTGTTTCAGGATGTTGTAACTAAGCAGGAAAACTATCTACAAAGGCCGAAGTGCTGAAATACACACACAGGAGACAGTATGAACATGTCACAAGAGGGGTCCTTCCATTCTCTGCTGGTTCCAAAAAAAAAAAAGAAATTGTTGCAATGGCTCATCTCCAGCAATGCCAGTTAACATGAAAAAATTCTCTACTCTGTTTTTTTTCTGCTTGTTTTGGGATAGTATAATGGTATTGGAACTAAATTGCAAGTTCTACTTTAACTGTAAAATGCTTTGTGAAGAGGCAGATGAAGAGTCAATCAGTTCTAATTTTTATGAGTCATTCTGTTTAGCTGAAACTTCTGTCATACACTTGAGTGTTTAAATAATTCCAACTTTGCTCTGAGATGACTGTTTATCAAAAAAAAGTGAATGACCACTCTGATTGGACAAAAAATTCTGAAACTTGTTAAACCTTTAATGGAAAGTTATAAGGCGTGATTGCCTGTAATAGTAAAATGGTAGAACCTGATGCGTCAGGTAATTTCTTGAAATGTAGTCAGGTGTCCTATGTCCCTAAATTTATCTTGTACTTGACTATGAATCTATTTTTAAGTGCTGCCTTGTAATCAATTGTATATTAAAGGTCTTCTTAAGTCTGTGAAGCGCTTTCTTTGTCTGGACATCTGGACAAAGTGTTACCACCTGCAAATACTGATATGTCTGTTTAGCTCTTTTCCAAACAAACATATTAACTGCAGTTTCCAAAATAGCTCAGCATTTTTCACTATAAGTTTCTAATTTGGGAGTAAGCTACATACTTCTATCTGCTGCAGTTTTGTCAATCACTTTCTGAATTTACAGCAGAGAATTCAGTTTTCTTTCATGATTACTTTGTTTTCCTAAATGGTTCCTGGGGAAATACTTTTCCAATTAAACGCACTGTCTTTCAAGTGAACTTATTTATGAAATGGTCTTCATCATCCATTGTTTAATACTCTTGATGCATTACAACAGACTAGAGAAGTACAATTGTCCTTAGTGGAAGCTCTGTCAGCGTGGGCTCATAGCATTCTTATTTTGGTGATTTTCTACTTTTGTCTTAATTATTGTTCCAAAAACTTTTCTGAGTATTCATAGCCTGTAACTCTGAGAATTCCCTGGTTTCCCTTTTTGGAAGGAAAGAGCAATGTTTGCTACCCTGCCATTCCGTGTTTTTTAATGAGCTATTCTGTATTCTTTGTTAGAAACAGCAGCTATGCTTCTAAGAGATCTCCTGGAGGGCTGCCATCAGTCAGGTGACATGCTGCTCTTTAATTTATCAGTTTAATTTTCCTACTCTTCTTATTTTGACAGATCAGCCTGACATAGTGTGCTCTTTATTTCCTGATAAGGATAGAGCTTGGATAGGTACCTTGGCTGTATTTGCTATGGTGAAGACTGATATTGAATTTTTGGTGCACTGTAATGCTGTTCCTAATATCTAAACTCAGCTTATTTCAGCCTGTCTTTATGTTTTACAGTCAGGTTCTGTGTTATTATGTAAAATTCTGATTTGGTTATAGGTTTCTGAAAAATCTATTTCATCATGACCTTATTGCAATGTCAGGCAATGCAGTTAAGCAGCTCCTGCTTTAAAGCTGTTGTCCTCAGTATATGGACACTTCTTACCCAGCACAGCCAATGTGCCTGCTCCTATTTAAATCCCTTTCCAAACAGTGGCTATAACCTGTCCCTCTCCATTTCACCCCAGCTGCCCTTGCATTTCTGACTGCCCTCGCAGATATTTGCCTGAGTAAAGCTCTCCCTGGCTCTTGTCAATATTTCTCTTGTTCCATACCAAAGGGAAGTCTGAGAACTTGGAGAGACTGTGCCAGCAATCTGCTTGCACTTAAGTTTAAGGTGGAGATTATTTCTATGCTGAGGCTTTTCTTATGCACCTTCCCTCCTATCAAATAGACTGAAACCCTCCCTGAACACCAGCTGTCCAGATGTTCACTGGTTCTGTATTGGGATACCTGGTGTAACTTGTCTGGTTCTTGCTGTGGGCACACTGGGTCAAAGCATTTTCCCCAGCAGCCTGAATCTAACTTACAAGACCAAATCTCACTTTCCCTGATATATTACATTGACATGATGTAACTTCTCTGAAACATTTTTTAAATGCTTGCTGCTTCTATTTGAAGTGTGGTAATATTATTTAAAATAAAAGGTTTAAATGAATAATGTGTTAATAAAGAGTGACCTTTCCATTTTCAAAAGTCTAAGTAGAAAACAATTGTACAAAGAGCAGTTTTAATGGGAAAGTCAGTTTTATGCCAATAGCCTATGTGAAAAGATGATGGCACCATTTCCTACAAAACCTATTACTGTATAGGGAGATTGTCACTTATCCCAACACAGACTGTGCAAAGATCAATGTTTACCCTTCTCTGAATCACATATAAAACAAATGATGTGAAGAGAAGATTCACCATCTATTTAAAAACACTGGTTTCTATTTTGGACATAACATGTAAAATTTCTGTTTAGCAATTTCAGTTAATTGTTAGATTAACATTTTTGGGAACAGATTGCAAACTTCAAAATGGAAAAGATCATTTTAGGGAGGGAACCAAGGCAGCTGTCAGTGAGCAAAAATTAACATAAATTTGCATAACAGATGTACAGTAAGGTGTCTATGACAGACAATCGCTGAATATTAATGATACAGACCACGACATCATTTGCGTAAATGCTGTCTGCTGGGTATTGAAGCTGCTGCGCTATTTGCAGAAGACAAAGGAGCGCAGAGCTGAACAGATGCACCAAATACATCGATGCATCTTAATTTATGACATCCTCATGAAAGACCTTGTGGTGCGATTTCAGGTTTTATTACAAATAATTCGGAGATAAAGGAACTAAGTAATTATCTTTTCCACTACAGTCAGTTCTTTCAAAGGGGAGGGAAGCTTACTTGTGACAACCATTGTGGTTTGTTTTTTTTTTATGGAAAGCCTCCTTAAAAAATATCCCCATTACAAAGAGTCATATATTCATCATCATTAAAAGATTAGCGCATATTAGCATGCTTCATGGGACTTGCCACCTAACGTACCGTCACCACCACAACTGGAGTACTCGGACAGATTATGCATTTCAACGAATCTGCAAGGAGAAAAACTGCAGAGAAAGACAATGATATAGGCTGTTCAAAAAAAGAAAAAATTACCGATGTAATGATGTTTTAGATGACTGTTAATTAGATTTCACCCTCAATCTTTCCTGCCCTTAGTCCTTGTTATAAGCTGCAGGTACAACCAGAACCACCCAAAGATTTAGAGGTATCTATAGATATGCCGAATATCTTACTACACTATTCCTGAAGCTGGAGAAACTGATGGAACCTATAAATAGCTGATAACAAAAAAAAAATACTTGGGTCCCTGACTATACATTGCAGTAAAGTTACTGAATGAGAACAGGATAAATATAAGAAAATAACAACATCAAACTAGACTTGTAAGCCATGTGTATAGAAAATCAGGCAAGGCATGGGATACTTCTCTTCTGTGCTATTAATTTATTTTGGCCTTAATGGATTTCTCTCCAAGCCCATGCTACCATAAGAAAATGAATTGCTGACATGATGGATCTGTTGGTTGCACATACAGAGTTTTATGTGCATAGTATTCAATTTCATTCTTGTCAGCTAATCAGCAGCAGCCAGACTTTTTATTTCAAGGGATTTCCTTTTCCCATTTGAACAGAGAATATAGCCCAGTAATCACTCTGCAGAGCCACTTTGTGAGCTGTTATTTCCACCTGCTTTTTCCTCAGAATCTCTATCAAAGCCCTAATCCAGTAACCTGATAAAATCCTTTCAAGGTCCTGTAGGGTCCATTGTGAAACTGTTCGTCTGAAAGGACTGTGGAATAACAGGAAAGTTACCCTGTCCCCAAAAGAGCCATATGGTAATTATTTTAATGGAAGCTCTGTATGGCCAGAAGGCAGTTAACATGTTATTTCACATTTTGTGTGAAAGAATGGAAAAACTGCAGTCTGACACTCTTCTGTCCAATTTTGCTACCAATGTCTTTTACAGAAATGAAGCTTTATTCTGTGTTTCACTACACTAACAGCAGGTGATAGACTGATGCCCAGATATGCTAA
The DNA here is from genome assembly GCF_027579445.1 of Ammospiza nelsoni. Lineage (NCBI taxonomy): Eukaryota > Metazoa > Chordata > Aves > Passeriformes > Passerellidae > Ammospiza > Ammospiza nelsoni. The sequence goes on from NC_080636.1 coordinate 15,192,031, forward strand.
CAAGAGGTAATGGTAAAAATGCCCTTTCTTTCAGACTTTGTCTGCATTCACAGTCTCACTCCACTTGGGGAAAGAGATGGTGTGATAAGTGGAGAAGGAGCATGTCCAAGGTGTCCAAAACAGGGATGAACAATGGAACTGGAAACTTTCTTTGATGTGATGGAGACCATTGTGCTTTATTGTCTCAATAACAGAAAAGTTCTTACTTACTACAAGTGGCTCAGCATTTAGGTGGTCTAAGTTTTTATACAACTGTAGGGAAGCAAATTGCTGATATTCCCTTCAGTAACTTCTGAGCTGCGTTGACCAACTTCAGTCACCACTGGCAGAGGAGATGAGCCTCGAAGACAGCTGAGGCTGCACTGAAGAATTCTGTTTCCCTGCTATGAGAGCTACTTTAGGACTCTTTGTCCTAGTCTGCCTTGTTGGACCACAATTTTCTTTTAATTTCTTGAGTAAACAGCTGGCAGAGTTCCTTGGGCACCAACAATGGGAGAAGCTTCTGGCAACTTCTCACAGAACCCATAGGCTCACCCTGCTACCAAACCTTCCTATGCAAACCCAATACAGCTACTACACTTTCATGGAAGCTTCCAGGCAGCTCTACCAATGTGCTGGCTTCCCACTGTGGCTGGAGGAGCAGACTAGTTGAAAGATTATCTCCAAAAAAGATTACCTCAAAAAGATTATCTCCAACAAATAATCTCCAGCGATTATTTGTTCTGACTGATTAAAGGAACCATGATCCTGGGTACTCTGGAAGTCTGTGGAGTTTGAGCCCAAGTTTCAAGGAAGGAGGAAGAGTAGGCAACAGTTATTTGTAGTTTCTGTTTAATGTTCTTCCTTTATATTTGGGGGTTAGTAAAAAAAACTTAACTACCACCTCAAGGAAGCGTTCAGCATGCATTTTTCCATACAATTCAGCCAGTATCCATGTGAGGACAACAAACTAGTGAGAGGAACTGCTGTGCTTCTGGCTGGGAATGCAGTTCTGGAAGCACTTGCAAATGGCTGCATTGTCATGGGGTATGATAGGGCTTCTTTGGTGCCTGCCAGAGGGCTCATGAAACCTGTACATCCTGTCACTGCCCAGTTGCCAGCAACACGAAAACACTTGGCAAATGAAACATGAAAAGCTTCAGAGCTTGGTTTGTTCGCTTTTGCACTATTGTAAAACCATTGATTTAATTGGATTTGCTCTGAATTTATGCTGGTATAACTGAAAGGAAAAAATGGTTCTGTAGAGGTAATATATATTATTTTATTCATTCCATTTTTCTCTAAAACAATTTAAAAGCCTTGGCAAAAGAAGCCCTAGGTTGATGCATAATATACCAAACAGAGCAGTAACTAAAATAGATCTTTTTTCCACCACTGTAATTCTCCCTAGGTCACTTTTTGAAAACTGCTACAACATATTTTAATAAACAAATACTCTTTGTATCCATTTGGATACAGATTTCACAGGGAGGTCACCTTCTGAGTGGTATCCTGCAGCTCAGGCACTCTCAGCAAGATGTGCCTGAGGAATGGGCTGCAGAATTCCATGGCCTGTTTTGGAAAAACAAATATCATATTTGTTCTAAATGTCATGTGAAGATCTCCTTCCATGTCTGAACAGCTATAAGGTATGGTGTGGTGATATCTTTTCCTTTCTGCTTTTTTAGGTGATAACAGCAAATTCCTCTACTTTGGGGTTACTTTGTAAATAAAAACTTATTGTTAGCAATGACTAAGTTATAGTTAAGCTACTTTATTGTTTTGCTAATTTTGTTGTGAGTTCTCAGACTAATTCTTGGTTCCTGTTCCACCCAGTATGTAAAAATCCTCTAGTCAGAAACTCAGGGATCAGCCTGGGTAAGCATGAGGGGTGTAAACACTGACTGGGAGCGGTGATCCATTTGTGAGGCATGGTCCCCTTAAAAAAGGCAAAGGAGAGCAAGATTTTTGATGAGGCACAGGAAGGATGCCTTAAAGCTAAGCTGTAGATATTATCAAAAATGTCTTTTCAGTACTTTGGAGCCCACTGTCCTGATCATATCTACAAACTCAATAAAATAGTTTTGGGAAAGAAAAGACTAAGATGACGAGTATCACACCAGAGTGAGCAAAGGCAGGCAAGGATCTTGTTGCTGTGGTTACTCAAATTGATTATGCAAAGGGTAGTTCTGGGCTTTGGAGGAAGTGGGGATGATGTTAGTAGATATCCATCTGGAGATATTAGGAGGGAAGCATTCTATACAATTTCTACATAAAGGATTTGGAGAAAATAAAATAAGGAGAAAAGATATTGAAGAGTACATCAGTGTGAGGATGAGCAGAAAAATAGAAAAACAGAGCCAAGAAAACTCCACAGAGGATCCAGAGATAGTGACAGACAGGGAACACATCAGAAATTAGTACAGAAGTTCAAACTAGGAAAAGCATTCAGTGAGACAGGAAATGCAAATGGTGTCAGAGAATTATGTCTGGTGGATGAATAAAAAGAAAATAGTGAAATAAAGTGAGAGAAGGTGAGTGAAAGGTGAGAATGACTGGAGTATAAGCTTAGTGTTCAGAGAACTTAAAATGGGAAGGTGCAAAAGAGACAAAGCAATAAATTTCAGATAAGGTCTGAAGGTGTAAAGAGGAAGAACTTTTGGTGTCAAATTGATTAAATGCTAAAGAAAATGTTTGGTCTCTAATTTTCATTTAAGATTAAACCCTAGTGAAACATGCCAACCCCACAGCCTCAGCAGAAGTAAATTCCAAAACTGGGAAAACTAATTTGAAGTATCTTACCCCAGAATACAGTAGTCATCATTTATGGGCAAAGTTTAGAGCAACCCAAAAGCTTGATGCATGCAGTAGATAATTAAAAATAAGAACGTGAAATGCCAGTAAGATAGACTAGGCCACAAAAAAGACTTCTGTGAGAATGTTCCTAAAAAAATATAAAGAGAATGACAAGAAAGAGAAGAAAACCTTCTAAAGGAGAAAACTTGTATATGTATTTTAATATATTATAATCTTTATTATAATCTTGAACCTTCCATCCAAATCAAAGAACAGACTGCAGCACAAAATGTTATCCCAGTTATGAGAAACTGATAAAATAATAAAATTGAATCTATTCAATCTGAATAACAGTGGGCAAAAATCCACTAAACACCACCTACATACCTCAAGCCTGAATTGACCCATGTTACTGCTATTAACTAGTGGAATGTTCTTGGGAAACCCAGCCAGGAATAAGAAACGTAGCCCTGAGATGGGGCATATGTGTCAGGAAAACAGCTGTGTAAATAGTGAATCTTTTGTTTTCCTGGAAAGTAAAGAAAAAATAATTTTGGGTTTAGCGTGCAAATGAAACATTTTTAAGGTAAATTAAATTTCTTTTGGGCCAATTACTTGCAAAATGACTTGCTTATATGTTTAGGGTTTTTTGTTTATCTGGGTTATTTATAGCTTAAAAATAATAATTTTTTTTTACAAAATTTTCTAAATGACAATTTTGAAAGAAAAAAGTATAAACACACAATTTTCTTTAAATATAAAAAATTATTTTGGGGGTTAAGGACAGCTATTCAAGCCTCTTGCGTCTCTAGCTATTGAGTAAATTCATTGTAACTAGTTGTTATATTTGCTTTTCGTTGAATAATTTCTTCCAGAGATACTTTAGACAAAAACTTTCACAGAAATTTAGTCTAAGTTAAGCCACAAGTCTGTTTTTCACAGTAACAGAAGACATAAATGTTCTCATAGGAGCAGACAGTAAATCGGAAAAAAAAGATGAAAAAAACAAAACTAAAGCAAAAACAAAATAAAACAAAACTAAAAAAAAAAAAAAAAAACAAACAAAGAAAAACAGACCAAAAAAATAGAAAAAAAAAGAAAAAAAAAAGGAAAAAAAAAAAGAAAAAAAAAACCTCCAAACCTATAAGGTCGTTTACATGTATCCAACAAAAGAAAGTCACTGGATCTAGAAAACTGCTGGTGTTTCTTCACTCTTTGGCTTTCATGGGACACTGATGCTGGTTTTTCAACCCCATTTGGAAGGGGCCAAGGTCCCAGCTGGGAGCCTTGCCATGAGAGGCTGGAGCAGGGCTGGGGGGGTCCCCAGGTTCTCCCAGGAAGGGGGGGAATGGGTGGGACACACAACACAGTTGTCAGTTCTGGGATCTGGTGGTGGCAAGGAGAGAAGGAATAGGCTATAGGAGGAAGAATGGGCTATAAAAAGTAAAGTTTATAGCATTTCCCATGGTCAGAAATTTAGAAAAAGCTCCATGTCTGAAAGCATGAAGATTCAAACAACCCAAGGCAATTTTCTAGCTAAAAGTAGTAAATCTCTTTCAAATAGCACCTTCTCAATTTCTTTCTCAAAACCTTTTTTTCAAAAGAACCCTAGCGTGCCCTTTTAAGATATATAAGGTTTTCTTAGCTGACAACTTTTATATTTTCTCATCCTCTTTCCCAAAAAACCCACTCAGGCCAGATTTTTTTGCCCAAATCACCCAAACTCCTCAGCCAGGCCATGGTTTGGTGAGAGCCATTGTGAATACACAATACACAGGTGCTGGAGTGCAGTGAAATGTTTGGAAGACCTGGAATCAGGAGTCCCATGGTTGCCTTCCATCCTGCGCTGTCACTGCCTTCTCCCACTGCTGGGGCTGTCTGTAGTTTGCATTTGTGGTCCAGTGCCTGAATTCCCGGCAAACCACAGCTTTGTGAGTTTAGAAACCAAAGGAAAGAGTTAAGAAATTACAAAATGTTCAAAACAATGAAAGTGTTAAACAGAATTTGGGAATGTTTAAACTATGATCTTTATTTCTACCTAAAAGGAATTTAAGAAACTTGTGAAATACAGCTTTCCAACCAAGTTTCAGTCATGCCAGAAATTAAATTGTGCTTCTAATTGAGAATTTGGTTGTGTCATCTCAATGAGAAATTAAAGCATGTTTTCAGTTTTTGTTACACAAGTGTTTTTCTTCTTTGCTGCTTCTCCTTTTTTTTTTTCACAGCTTGTTCTGTTAATATTTGAGTGTTTAACCTTGGTTTTTGTTCTCACTCCACAATACTAGAATATCTCTGTGACACGTATTCCTTGAGCTATTCTCTCATATGCAGGTGGTACACATTCAAGGTCATGGTCCTTATTGAAAAGCAGGAGAAAGGTGAAACACAAAAAATTATCTGAGTAATTTTCTGTTTCTTTTGCTTTTATTGAAACTGAAGCTTATACTGAATAAGGACCTTCTGCTTCTTTTCAATATAATACCAACACAGAGTATTTGTTTTGGTATTACCAGGACTAAATTTCAGTTTTTTAAGTACAACAAAGAGAAATACGGATGTTGTGAATCACAGGGAAGAGAGTACATGGTTAGTTGATGTCCTCATTGAAACACATGTAAAGTAATTTACTCTCTTAATGTGCTTGCAGAACTAAAAATGGGGGGAGGAGGGGCACGGGAGTGGGGATGAATTAATATTTATACTTGTGCTGATTTTGGCTGGATAGAGTTAATTTTCTCAGAGCAGCAAGTGTGGGGCAGTGTTTGGGGTTTGTGCTGGAAGCAGAGCTGGCAGCTCAGGGATATTTTAGCTATTGCTGAGCAGCCCTTCCACTGAGCCAAGGCCTTTCCTGTCCATCATCCCACCCCAGCAGAGAGGAGGCTGGGGGGGCACAAGGGGCTGGGAGGGGACACAGCCAGGACAGCTGAGCCCAGCTGACCACAGGGATATCCCACATCATATGGCTTTGCACTGAGCATGTAAGGCTGGGGAGGAAGAAGGAAGGGAGATATGTTTGGAGTGATGGTGCTTTTCACCCACACCATGGGTGTGATGGAGCCCATCCTTCCTAAGAATAGCTGAACTGCTGCCCGTCAATGGCAAGAGGTGAATGAGCTCCTCATTTTGTTTTGCATGTGTGTGTGGCTTTTGCTTTACCTGGTAAATTATCATTATCTCAACCCACAAGTTTTCTCTTTTTCACTCTTTCAATTATCTCACCCCAAGCGAGTGGCTGTGTGAGTTCTCAGCTAGGTTTAAACCACACATATTTTCAATAAAAAAATCATATTTAAATGAGAAGGCGACATCTTTTTATGTGTTTGTTTTTTGGTTTTGGGGTTTTTCTTTTTGTTTTTTTTTTTTTTTTTTTTTTTTATAAATATATAAATTATACAGTGGAAATAAAAAAATTTAAGAAAATGAATCTGTTTGTCATATCTGTTATCATTACATTTAGACAATACTTCTTTCATTCTGAGACAGCAATTTTTCACCAATAAGCAAATTCAGTCAGGAAAAAATACATATGCTCAAGCCCAGATGCTTCATTAGTTAAAAATCTGGCTGCTGAGTTACTAAATCTGAAACTTCATAAGGAACTACTAGAAGTGGATGTGAAATATCCAGGACATTCATGCCATAAATGTGCAAATGATAGAGATGTATAGAGATTAGATTTCTCTTTATATGCATTTTCATAGGCAAGTATTTATGCAGCTTTTCCAGGACCAAATTAATCTTGGTACTCAAACCCAAGAATTACTCCCAAGTCATGCCTGCAGCACATGTGATGGAGTTTAAACATAGCAAAGTACCACTCCCAGCTCAGGTCTGATCTACTCCTTTGTGTTTCACAGCCCAGTAAGGAAGAAGAAGTTTAAACACCTATTTCTACCACAGAAATGGAACTCTAGTGCCCAGACAGGTCCTCTGGAAAACCTGTAGCTGCAAGGAGCCTAGTGCTCCTCATCAGTGAGGCAGTGTCATGTAGATGAGCTGAGGCCCCATACTGAAGATGCATTATTTGATTTTTAATCAGAGGTTTTTTCCTTGTTTATTTCTTTGTCACCAGAGAAAAGTTTCTTTTGTATTTATATGTTAAAGATCTTGTATTCTAACCTATCTGATCTCAGGAGATGGTTGATGGCTTTTTTTTCAGTTGCACTGTAAAAATTATTTCCTCCAGAACAATTGCCTTGTCAGCAGTGTAGTCAGCAATATTACACATACAGTTCGCTTTTCCTTCACTCCCAATGTTATATTGCATTACATTTTTGGAGCAATCTCCTCCATAAATCTGCTCTCTTCAGTTCTAGAAAAGCAATTTGCAATGCTGTGCTTCCTTCCCAAACTTCACCAGGTACTGTTGCTTTCTTGGTGCAAAATAAATAACAGGGTGTGATAAAGACATCTATTTTGACAGTACTGATTAACTAGTACAGCCGTGTCCCTTCCAAAAAGCAGCTCCTTTTGAGTGAACAATCCATTTCAAATGGTCTTTGGTCTTGTTGCTCTGCTGTGTAATCCGATTTTTGTTTGTGTGTGTATGTATGGGCTCTTGAATCATAGCCAGCTCCATTGGTTCCAAGTGATCCTTGGAAGTGTGCCAGTGTAGAAGTAGAGAGAGGACAGGAAAATGAGACATTCTTCTATTTTTTTTCCCCCAAGAAGCTTTTGTAAAAATCAGACCCTTCTTGGATGGTGCAGGCCCATCACTACAGCCATTAGGAGTTGGTTCAAAACAGTCAAAAGCCTCCAACGGAATCCATTTTATGTATATATTTTTATAGAACAAGGATTAGTGGTTGTTGTTGTTGTTGTTATTAGTCATTTTAAGGAAAGCCCAATGAAACAATTGTTTCTATCTGCACCAGTCTTTTGAGTTCTGTTATCCCATTCCCAGGAACTACCTGAGCTGTCTGTTCCTGCACTGGCAGCTGCCACAATGCTCCTTGTACTTTGTTGAAAACAGAGCCGGAATTGATTTATAAATTTCCATCCTATAAAACTAGTTTCAAAGCATTTGTTTCTAACTGTGGATCCATCTACAAAGAAGATCTTAGAGTTGCTTAATTGCCTGCAGAAATATCTGCTTGGCAATTACATGATTTCTGCTGTCTTTTGACCATGAGTACTCCATGAGCAGTGTTGATACTACCACAGCTATTTCAGACTTCAGAGATGTGTTTATGAGACAGTGAGGGGGGCTGATAGCAGGTGTCTGGGCAAAACCAAAGTCTCCTGTGTAGAGGACTTATGATAAAATCAAGGCATAGTATGTCAGTGCCAAAGAGTGGATGAGTGTTTCTGGGAGAGAGAACTATTCTCTTCACATCATTCTGGCATAAGGCACAGCAGGGCACACAATGCACTAAGAAATGGCAGGACTGTACTGCAGAAACAGTCACTTCTTTATTGAGAAGTTTCTCTCTCTCTGCTTTGAGGAGTTTCTCTAATTATTTGCAAAAAAGTTCTGGGAAATCTTCAATGTTCAGGCATGTGACCTCCTCTCATGGATTTACTTGTCATTTTCCCCTTAGTCACTGGTCATTTTACTCTTTTTCCTTTTTACATCCCACTGTAACCTGTTCTCACCGTCATCCCACTCTGGAGCACATTCTTAATTTATTTTCTATTTTGCAATTGATGTGCTGCATACAAAAAGAGTGCTACAAAAACTCTGAGGTCTAATGGGGGAAATTCTGCATCAGCTATTAGCTTTTCTAGGGCCTCCTGTATCTTAGATCCTTGCAAAATCAGAAGATATGAGAATGAAGATACATGACTGAAGCGATACAAAAGTTACATTCTTTTGCCAGGTACAGTAACTACTGCTTCCGTGCCCAGAAAATGGGAACAGCACAGCTCCATCATCACTCTTGCAGTCTTGGAAATGGGAGGCATATGAAACTGGAAGGTGCCATGTAGGAGTAGGAAAATCTCCATGACTCATCTAGGATAACCATTTCCCACCCTTGAACGATTTTTATCAGTCTTGTTTTATACTATTTGATTTGATTACTGTGGTCTTGTGTGTGTGTCAGTAGTCTTGAAGCCAGCTTTCTGTGAGCAGCTGGATCAGCTGAAGTTCTCTCAAACTGACTTCCAAGTTCATGTCTAGCTATGTCGAGGATGTTCTCAGAAGGGAGATCTGCTTAGACTTAACTAAGCTCCCTTAACAACCACAAATAATTTCCCCACTGGTTCTCTGTGTTAAAGAAGGAAACTCGGTTTGAAGATTAATTTCAGCTTCTCCTTTTCCCAGGGTGTTAAAGGTCAGTCCCCTGCTGATTCCGGTTTGATTGAGCCTTGAGGTCATTCCTGAATAGTCTTAGAACTACAAAGCATAGTTTGAGTCATTGCGAGCAAAGAAAAGTGCTGCAATGCAGATCAGCAACATAAGAATATCAGGATGAAAAATGACAGCCCCTGAGTAATTTCATTAGTGTTGTTAATACTTGAGAGGTCTGAGGGCAGAATTTGTACCAACCTCATGCATCAGAGTAGGATTAAAACTGAATATCTCAAGCCACATCCTGTGGTGATAGAGAGGAAGGAGCAGTTCTCCATTATATGTGTACTTGATGGGGAAGTCAAAAAGGTTGTTGTCTCTTGTTTAGTTCCAACGAGTAAATCTAGCCCCATGGTGTGACAATTATTTCCTCTGACCAAAGAAAATATCCAGCATGGATCCAGCTATGTTCCTATATTTTCCTGGATCCCAGGAGAGCATTTAGTTTCTGTGACTCTGTAAGCCTTTATGCTCACATCTGCAAGCAGTTGAGAGAATAACTTTGGATGTAGGTTCAATGACTCTGAACTTTTAGCTTAGTTCTTGCCTGTTACCCCCGTGTGCAAAGAAAAGGAGAAGGAAGGGAGAAAGGAAGCTTTAGAGAGTGAAGAAAAGGTCAGCATAAAAGAAAAGCAGTGCAGGACTCTGGGTGGGGCAGCAGATGGAAATTAGTCATTTTGTTTCTCTCAGAGGCTGCCCCAGCCCAGCTAGATGACTGCAAACAGATTGCCTCACCTTTACAGCTTGTATCAGTTTAGGCTTGGAGCTTCTTGGTGCAAATCTTGGGACAGTGAGTTTCTTTCGGCAGGCTCCCACTCTTAGCTGGAGTATCTGGATGTCATTGTACCATAAATTAATTAATTAATTAATTAATAATATTACCAGGGCAAACACTTAGATAATGGTGTGCATGGCCTCTATTCTGAGAAGATGGTTTTGCCTATGATGATTTCTCTAGGCAATACAAATGTCCCTTCTCCTAGTTTATTCCAAATAGCTTCTATGAACTGCTGGCACTTGAACTATCCATGAAGGGCCTGTTTGTTGTGTAGCTGGTACTGTGGGGAATAAAATTTGTGCATTAGAATGCAACGGGGTTAAGCAGGGGAGTCTGCAATATGCTGCAACTACTCTTGGGCTGGAGCTTTTCCAAGCCTCTCGGTTTTCAGAAGCAAATAAAGTTCTCCATTGGGAACAGGCAGAAAAGCAAGCATGTTACTACATCAAGCATGAGCTTCTAAAAGAATCATAGAAGCATTTTTGTTGGAAGGGAGCTTTAAGATTAGGAAATCCAGCTGTTAACCCACCACTGCTATTGTGTTAACCCACTAAACCTTGTCCCTGTGTCCACATCTGTGCATCATTTAAACACCTCTGCCACTTGCCCAGGCAGCCTGATCCACTGCTTGACCACCCTTTCACTGAAGACATTTTTTCTAACATCCAACTGAAACTTTCTCTTGCACAACCTGAGGCCCTTTCCTCTTATCCTATATTTTGTTCCTTGGGAGAAGAGACCAACACCCCCACCTTCCTGCATCCTTCCAGGGATTTGTAGAAAGCATAAAGGTCCCCCATGAGACTTCTTTTCTCCAGACTAAATGCCCCCAGCTCCCTCAGCTGCTGCTCACAGGACCTGTGCTCCAGACCCTTCCCCAGCTCTGCTGCCCTTCTCTGGACAGGCTCCAGCACCTCAGTGTCTTTCTTACAATGAGAGAGAGGCCTAGAAATGGACTCAGGATTCAAGGTGTGGGCTCACCAGTGCCCAGGACAGGGGGACAATCACTGTCCTGGTCCTGCCAGCTGCACCATTGCTGACACAGGCCAGGTGCCTTTGGCCTTTTTGGCCACCTGGGCACAGCTGGCTCGTGTTCAGTCACTGTCACCAGCACCCCCAGGTCCTTTTCCCCTGGGCAGCTTTCCAGCCACTCTGCCCCAGCCTGTGGCACAGCTCTGCAGAACCTTCCTTCTCTCCAGCAGATCAACACTCCCACCCCACTGGGTGTTATCTGAAAACTTGCTGAGGGCGCATTTGTACCCTTCCTCTGGATATATTCCTTCTTATACCTCATTTCCTTATTAAGCTTCACGCACAGAAAGAAAGGCAAAGATTGACAATACAAGACTTCACTTTGGAAGCTCCTTAGATTTCCTGAAATTGAAGCAGAGATGTTCCTATAAAACCCTTTCCCTAAATTCCCAGCTTAATTTGAGCGAATGTAAAGGTTGACCCAAAGTGCAGGGAAGTCAATGGAAAACTGTCCATTGATTTAAAAAGACATTGAATTAGGCCCAGGATGATTAAAGGGCTTTCTACATTGGCTGAAATTTTAAGATTAATTCATGAGACCAAAGTTCAGTCAAAGTTAAGTGGTTTTGAAAGACACCCCTCTCAAAGTTTTTTATTTCAATAAAACACTAAAATGGTATCCCCCTACTTCAGAACAGTTGCTCTCTGAAACAAGGCCAAACCATTTCATTAACTTTGCATCATCAAGTTTAAAACAATGGTTTTTTGTGTGTGAGAGTGCATATGCAGCAAGCCTTGTGAAATAAGCTTTTTTCTTTGGGGCATCTTCTGGTAATTAGGAAACAATTAGATGTCAAGCTAATTAAAGCAGCTTTTTCTTATATATATAAAATAAATCTTATGCTCTGAAGTGCTTCCAGTGTATTCAAAGCACTGAAATTGAGTCTGAAAGAAAGGACTCACATCTGCCTCTCAAGGTCTACTCTCCTTATAAACTCATGAATAATCATTGTCACCAGCTTATCACTGTCAGATTAGGGGTTTAGTATTACATTTTATTTAGACCTGATCCAGATGGCTGCCAAGAGGATTTCAGGCAAATGAACAGTGAGACAGACTCTCATCAAGGAACATTTTACTGTCTGTGCATACAACTGTGTTCTAGGTCTCCAAAATAACTTACAAAGCTGACAAACTATTTTTTATTTTAGTTCTTTTTTTAACTTTGGCACCTGTGAACTTAATCTTGATCTGCAGCTCATCAATATCATTTTTCTGGCACAGGAATATAGTCAATGACCCATCCTTCATCAGATATTTCATTTACTTGAATTTACCAAGTCATTCAACTAACAAGCTGAAGAATAGAAGCAGAAGCCATGAAGTTATGTGTGGCTTTCTAGACATGCAGTGACTTGGCAAAATTTGACATTCAAAACTGCTACCACAGCATTCCTGGAAAACCCATCTGTTTTCTTTTTCTTGTAGTTTTGTTGTTTCCCATTACTCAAGGGATATCCTCACCTGTAATCAGTAAAAGAATTTCCCATCATAAGAATATGAAGAGATGTCTTTGGTAGTGACTGGCACAAAAGTGCACCTCTATTTGCAAGTCTTTGATAGAGGAGAGGAGAGCTGAACAAATAGCAGCCATTGCAATAGGATATGACACTATATCCAAATCAGGTCTCCCTTGACTTCTGAATGATAGACTGCATTTAACTTCTTTTTAAACAATGCATGTGTGAATGTATATGATATGTAAATGTATAAAATAAGTTAATGGTTCGCTTTCATTTATGCAATACTTAAATATAAATTTATCCCAGGTTTTAATTTTATGTTTTATTCCAATATTAGGTCATATCTTCAGTTCCAAGTCCACCTCAGGAAATGTTTTGTCTGCAAAGAAATATTTGTTCCAGTCTTCCTTTTTGTTAATTAAATCATTTCATTTTAGGAAAACAAAATACCTTGAGAAAAAAAATTGTATGTTTCTATCTTTTTTTTTTTAATACTGTTTTTAAAAAGTTACATTTCTCAATTTTTGTTGTATTTTTAGATTAATTTTTATTTCAAAATTCTTTATTTAATTGCACTGGATGTAAGTGACATCTTAATTCAGAAAAGAAGGCTTTTTTGTCAGTGTAAGCTAATGAATGTAAAAAGTTGCCAGAAGAAAATATTTCAGCTCTTATATCTTCTAATCCCATATCAATAATAGTACTATTCCATTCTGAGATTGCTATGCTAAGAAATAATTTTAAAAAGAGGCTTCTCTGTAAAAAAAAACTTAGAAAAGTAAAAGAAAATTCTGCAATGAAACTGTTACTAAATTGGTTTTTTTTCTCACAGTTCCTAACACAAGGAATTTTGAAGATACTGATTTAATTTTTCATTTGAGGTGGAATAAGTTTCCCATTAAAGTTTCTGTGCTTGATATTTTACTGTGGTAAAGGCCACCATGAATCCCTTGTGATTTCTGTGACCTTCAGACTTGAAATTATCTTGTACTTAGTGTAGTCTTTTCTCTCAAAAAATAGGTTGAAATTTTTTAAATGATGGAGACGACATAGACACATTAATGGTGACTATGTACCTCAGTCCCCTAGACAGTTTTGAGAATCTCAGCTGCAGATGTCAGATTTGTTATTTTGTGATGAACCTCTGTAGTAACATTGCATTTGTACAGATAATGGAGTCATAATCTAGTCATCATTGTTCCATGTTTCACACTCTGCTTGAACTCATGTAGTAATGATTTTCTGCATGATAAGTGCATTTCTTAGATATATTTGCTATAAAATATAAGGTCTGTGGTACATTCTGATGGCTACAGAAATCCCAGGATGGTGTGATTATAAAATCCTTGGTGGCATCCAGCCTCACATCATAATTTCAGCTCATGATATAAAACAGTGAGGCACAGTCTGTGGGAGTGGAATATTTCACTTCCTAGAGTATGAAAATAAAATGGGAAACAAAATGGAAAGACCTGGAAAAGCAGCACAGCAAATGCCCACGCTGTGACCCAACAGTCTTACTGCAGTGTTAGGCCATGCACTCCACCCCTGTTCATCAACTCAGGAATATCTGAGGGTCATGGAGGGACTACAGAGTTACTGCACTGACCAAACTGTGACGCTTGGCTGCTTGTATGAAACCAAAAGTTGAAAGGACTATAACAAGTGTAAGTAGTGGTCTGAGTACGGTTTTAGTTGGGCGAGAGGAGAATATCAGGAGACTGATTTCAAGGAGACATACCCAGCAATTTCTAAAGGTCAATCACCTTTTCCAGCCCTTAAAGTGACTCACCTTCCCATGAGAGAAGGTGGCAGAGATGGAAAAAAGGGAACTTGTCCATTTCTTCTTACTATAGTGTGAACTGGAGAGCAACTCATATTTGTGCCATGTTCAAGCACCAGTTAAAGGGGGACCATAGGATTGTCTTTGCAGCCCTGGTCACATCTCAAACCCAAGATTAAGAGTCACAGTATTGCCTCTAGAGAGGAGATTATGCTGTCCCCAAAAACTGACTTTACAGTATATTCTTCTTTACTTCTCATTCCTCTGTCATGTACTATGTTGCATTGCGTTTTTTCTTATTATCAGTAAAAGGACAGAATAAATAAGCTATCAAAGAGGATAAAGTAAATTAAACTATATTTTCACTAGTTTGTGGCTTTCTAAGGATGGTTTTGGCTTGTGTCACTTAGTATTGTCTATTATTGATCTCACTGTGGAAAAAATGTCATTTGTGGTGTTACTACAAAAAAGTACAGAGTCAAATTGAAGTGAAAGGAAAGCATGGCGATTGTAGAAATGGTGATACAAAAACTCTGCCATTTTTAAATTTAGCCACTCACCTCCATTTAAACTGCAAATAGTACAATGATGTCTCTTCCTCATCAATTAAGGCATCAAATTTCTCTACTGTCACTGCCTTTCATCTAGTTTGGTATTTATGTCCCCACCTCTGAGATCTTGAATGACTCTGTTCATGTCTTCATTTCCAGCCTGGGCTCAAATCATGTGGTCCTCATGGTCCTGTTGTTCCACTAACAAGAACATCCTAAATGTCTCCTTCTCATCTTTCTGTCTTCTTTTTGATCTATAAAGAATAATTTTCATTTCTGCTCTTTTAGCTTCAAGTTTTGTCAAACAAGATTTTTTTTTCTGCTCTCAGATTTTGAGTTTAATAAATTAAAAATCATATATCACCATCTCAGTGAGTCTCAGTGCACCATATGACCCCATAGTCTCACCAGGGTAAGTTTTATGGGAGACAAATTTTAGTGCAACTGTGGGTGCTTGGCAAGCAATTATAAACTCTGGTGTTAAATCCATTTTTAAAATCTGGTTCTTGGTTTTCAAAAGCTGTAGAATACTTGAAAGGTAGGATGTAGCTTCTGACGGCATTGCTCATTTCTTTATATAAGAGATATTTAAATGACACCTAATTTCTGCTCGGCTGCACAGGCTTGACATTTCCCTTCATTTGATACAAGGTGGGATGCTCAGTCATTCATTATTGGGGTTTCTATGAAACTTGTTTCTTTTACAAGTCTCTCTGGATATGCACAGTGTTGGGAGGGGTGGATTTTCTTCCTGCTCTGGGTTGCAAAGAGAGAGCATCAACAACCTCAGAGCTCTGAAGTACTCTTCAGTCAGAAGTATCTGCAACTTTCATGCTTAGCACCTCTCAGGACTTGAAACGTGCTCCTTGAATGTCAGGGAGAAATGCTGTGCTAGCAACACGTGCCCCAGCACCAGGATTTGAAGGTGATGTCTTTCTTTTCATCGCCTCAGCTTTTCATGCTTCCCTTCATACTCTCATTTATGCAGTGGAGAATCCCTGCTAAGCACACTTAGTGAAATCCCAGGCAGTATGTTTTCCTTGTGATTAGTTTGAATATCAAACAGCTGTCTCAATGATATGTTGATGTTAGCAAAAGTAACATCTGACATTTACACAGCAACCTGCAACCTTAAATATTTTCTTAGAATTATATAACAGGGAAGAACAGGCTTTGCTTACAAACTCTTAACTATGAAACAAAACCCTGCTACACTAAGACAGACACCGAGTAGAACGGCACTTGTCTTGGCTCTGTCCTTTGGTTTGGACACAATTCCTGATAGGAGTTCACCACCTTTTTCTATAAAAATCCATGGCCACTTGTTCTCTCTTTTCTCTCTTCAGCGTTCAAAATGGGGAAACCCCCAAATGGCTTTTTTGACAAAACCTACTTGGTCTTCTTATGAAGAAAATTTTCTCTGGAAGAAAATTCCCTATGGGATTCCTAAGCAAAAACATATTGATACAGCCTGTGACCAAACAAGTCTTTGAATTTCTGGCTGCCAAGTATTAAAACTGTATGCCCCTGCTACATCATTTTCCTAGGCATCAGCTCTTGGCCCCTGCTGAAAGGGAAAACAGGGATAAATATTTCATTTGATCCAGTAGAACAGTTCTTCTCTGCAGTTAGTATTGATCCATCTTACCCCACTTAAATGTATTCCCCCCAAAATTGCAAATGTCTGTTTATAGTGAAGTTATAAAATCAGAAACAGGTAACAGATTGCTCACCTGACTGTGTGAAAGCTGTGATATCTTACAGCTAGCTAATTAGTCTTTTTCTCCTCTGAATTTTCTCTGGAAATGTTTTCTT
The DNA here is from genome assembly GCF_027579445.1 of Ammospiza nelsoni. Lineage (NCBI taxonomy): Eukaryota > Metazoa > Chordata > Aves > Passeriformes > Passerellidae > Ammospiza > Ammospiza nelsoni. The sequence goes on from NC_080636.1 coordinate 15,208,520, forward strand.
GGCCCAGCCAAAGAGTGGTATATTACCTATAGAAATTTGAGTGGAATTCAGTTCAACTAACATTAATTATTTAAGGTCAGGCATCCAGTCTCAAGTCCTCATTTAGACCCTCTTTGTGGTCAGGAAGGATAGACACTCTCCTCCCCTCTAAGGGACACTATCCATCTTCTCCACTGTCTCATTAAGGAGTCCAGAGTGTAACCCAGGCTAGATGACTTATTTCTGATGAGCTAATAGTAGGTTACATTCATTTCCTCCACTCTCTTTTCCCTACAAAAACACACTTTTCCATGAAAAAGGAGGGAAGGAGGGTATGATAGCCTGGACCCTCATTTTGCTCAGTAGATGGAGATATCTGTCAAACCTCAGGATTTCACCTTTTCCACCAGTATCATCATTCCAGTCAGGAAATGTGATGGTTACTTATTGTCTCGCCCAGTTCATTTTGTACTGCTTGTCTATGTCCAGCCAGTGATGGCTGTAGTTTTCATCCTGCAGAACAGCCAGGCATGCAGGTTCTGATTCCCGGATAGTGCCTGTTTGCTATGCTGATGCACAGAGAGAAACAGCAGCTCCTCAGGTGCTCTGTCTCTCTTTATTCCCAAACATGAGGCAGCCAACAAGGGGTAAAGGACCTGTCAGTCGAAACAGACGAATTAAATTTGTAACAAAAGAATATCTTCAGGCAGCTGTTTAGACATATCACTAAGAATCCACAGAGTCACTTTACCCTCTGCTGCAAACAGCAGAGGAAATTAGGCAGCTGTATCCTCATTGGTGAGTTTATTACCTAACGCCTGGAAAGTGAATATCAAAGATGCTGGTGTTGCCAGGCAACTGCATGAGGATGACAGCGGTCAGAGCACACACAAGGACTCTGTTAGAGGAGCATTGTACAGCAAAGGTCAGCTCCATTCACCACTGTGTGCCATGGCATGTGATTAACAGGGTGGCTGGTTCTGTCCTGGGCATGCACACAGCTCCTTTCTGGTCATGATATGTCTCTGACAGCCAGTGAAGGTAAACCTGAGAAAATGGAGTAGGAATCCTCTGACCAGCACAATGAACATGAAAGGAAATCTCCTTGCAGACAAACATGGTCTGACCTTCAAAGTGTCCTAAATGCAGGACTGAGCTCACAGGTTCTGCAAGTGCTAGTGGAGGAATGAGGAAATTGAGCGTGCCTAGGGCAAATCATTGCCTTTGAGCGTGGCTGGCAGGAGATGCAATGTCTGTACATGTACCTCCCTTATCCTCTAGAACTGGGTGCTTGCCAGGAGGCAAATGGTTAATTCTGAATGGCTCCTGATCCACGAATGGCTCCTGATCTAATGGATCATGGCTGGCCCTGGACAGGTGCACAGCCAGGGCTGTTCTCTTGGTACTCGTGGCTGCTCTCCAGTGCCCGGGAATGTTCCCTGACACTAATTTGTAAACACAAGAGCAGCCCATGACGCTGCTCCCTCCATATTTCTCATCCAGTTTTTTGTCTAAAAGTGGTGGAACCCCAAGGCTGTTAGATCCTAACAGTTTACCCCTTGGCTGAGCAGTGTTGTGATCTTTGGGGCCGATTTGCTTAATTCCTTGTCAAACACAGCAAGAGTGTCCTACCCCTTCAGAGACCCTGCAAGAGTCCTCATGCACCCTTTGCTAGACAGGAGGCTCTTGCACTCTCCATGCTTTCTCTGGCAATAATGAATCACATGACCCAGGGAAAGGTGTTTAATATCCCATCCCAAATGGTTTTCTCATCAGCATGCTTGCAGTATTCATTATTTAGCAGATAGTGCTGCTATTTAATCTTTGTATTATGGTAGCATCTGGAGGTCTCAGCTGAGAGGCAGTATACAAATACAATGTGAAAGACAATTTCTTTTCAAAAACTTAACAGTGTAAGCAGAAAAGCAGCATTGCAGAATGATTTGCTCCAGATCCCACAGGGGAGTAATATCAAAGCACTATTTTTTTGAATGCTAAAATAACACTATTCGTGGAATCTTTCCATATATAAATAATAGAATATACCAAAGAATAGTGTTTACTTTATGAAAGAATATTTATGACAACCCAGAGAAGAAGGCTTAGAGAAAAGTTGTCTAAAGGATATATAAGTGAAAACAACACTTAAAGCAGATACATCAATGAGACTTCAATGAAAACCCTCTAAATATGTTCTTCTAAAGACTACTTCATTAAAACCTGATTTGAGATGAAACTGATAAAGCACGGTTTTGGGGGGTTTTTTTGTTATATATATATATCCTGTATTTCTGAATGAAGTAAAACTTTTTTCACTGAGAATTGAAGACACCATGAAACCAAACAGTTTTATAAATTCATGTGTTTTTTGCCAAAAGGCACATGCCAGAAAATGCATTAGAAAACAATCAACATACTTGACAAGACCAATTTGTAGATTAGACTTCTCAATTTTCCTTTCAAAACTGTTGTTAAGAATTTTTATAAACTTAAAATGGTCACAATCTAAAAAAATTTTACTTCTTTTTTTTCAAATTTTTGTTTTCCTGCAAGTAATTTGTTGCTGACCCTAATTGCACTGCATTTTGACCTGCTTGTACTTTATAGGATATTATTTGCAGAATTACTCCTCACATTTTGAAGCAGACTGTCTGTGTCTCACATTCAATGAATATTTATGGTTGTCTGAGTACTTTACTGCCTTGGTTCATAAAGATATCTCTAGTAAGGAGAGAATATAAGCCTGTGTATCAAGTAGGGTGCATGTTTTGAAAAGCTTTCCTGAACTGATTTGAGTCCAAGCAACATATTGTCTTTTGCATTATATTTTGTATCTCTGGTTAAATTTTAATTCACATAGTCACAGAAAATTGCTTTTCTCCCCTCTTGTTTTCTCTGTATCATGGCTCATTCCTTGTACTCACAACTGTGGCATATTCCAGGCGAAACCCTGGTGTTTTATTGGATCCAAAAGAGAATGCTGAGGTGCCCTGAGCCATCTGAGGTTAAAATGGAAACTTTACACAATCAGGGACATTTGGATCTGTCTCTGATGCTTGGATAGCACTGAAGGTGCTCTTTGACTGATGAAGCTACTCTGTAAGGTAGCAATGAATCTGTTAATAAAATCACAAAATGTAGCATGGGAGCAAACTCTTTTAGTCCTCTGAATAACAAGTCCTTCGAAGTTTATAACTGGGCAGCAACTCATCTGGCATATAGGTAGCACCTTTGGCAGGAAGCTGGATATGCCCATTAGAGATAAAGAAACCTCTACCAATGTCACTCTGCTGGCATGGAATGGGGTGATCATAAAAATTTGCAACTTTTCTGAATCTTAGACATGGTTTTCTTTATTGATTTATTAATTTTTCTTTATTCAGAATACATCAAAGTCTACTGACTGCATGTAGAAATAAACAGTGAGATATGCATTTGCAATCAGACAGAAGTCCAAGACCCACTCTGTTCCAGCAAACACCTTTAACTTCAGGTGGTTGAGTTGCCTGTCAGGGAACTACACAGAGAAAACATTTATTTGGGCAAATGTTTGGAGAAGGAACAAAAGAATGAATTGCATAAGTAGCAATTTACTCAAAGCTGCAGAGAATGCTACCAGCAAAAGCAACAGGCACCAGTTTTGCCTTGTGTATCCTGTTAATGGGTTGCCCTTGCATCCAGTTTTCTCCCCTGACTAATGGGTTTTAATCTGGATACCTGACATCCTATATTAAAAAAAAAAAAAAAAACATGGAGAAAAAGAGAAAAGGATTAATCCTCAGACATCTTTTACAGAGATCCTCAGTGCAAGAAAAGAGCCAGGGACTCTCAGAATGAAGTTGTAATTTGATGAAACTGCATCCACGCCATTTCGGATTGTCTGTCTTTACTGCAGTGTTCTGTTGCAGCCAATGACAATGAGCTCATGGGATCTCTTCTCAAAGTTTCCTTAAACTGTGACACAATTTGCTCACTTGGTCTTTAATTTAGATTTGTTAGTCAAGATCCCGGTGTGCATTCACAGCCAGGGGATGAGCACCAGACAGAGAGTGAAATGGGGCATGGAGACAGTGGCTTCAGCAGAAGTGTCCCAGGCTCCTGTCTGGGCTCTCACCAGCAGCAGTTGTTCTGCTGAGATCCTCATCACGCAATGCTGAATAAAGACATTTCCATTAGTGAATAAAACAGACCCATGTCGAGACCTCTTGGCTTCAAGTGACTGAAAAGCAGCAGCAGAGCAGAGCCTTTCCAGTGCCTGAACTCCTCGATCACCTTTCTTGACTCCTCCACTTAGTCCACTCAATATGGTTTGGGAAATATTATTTCCGACCATAGCTGCTCTTTCTTGTTTTATTTCTGTAAAGCTATTCAGTAAGGCTGGGTTAAAAAAAAAAAAAAAAAAAAAAAAAAAAAAAAAAAAAAAAAAACCAAAAACCAGCAGCTGTGAATCTGTATTATTTAATACCATGAAGTGTTTTCAGATATAGTTTTTATCACTGGCCTTGGACATATCAGGAAATTATAAAAATATATCCACTCCATCATTTAACTTGTGCTAGGATACAGAGTGGGGACTTTCAGAGAGACTAAAAACTAGCCATCAAAGCTGTTTTCAGTAATGCTATTTCCACATTTTTATGTATTTATGGAGGAAAGGATTTCAGAAAGTCATAAATCTCCTCTTCTGAATACTTGCACTTCAAACATCATAGAATCACAAAATTGTTTGGGTTGAAAAGGACCATAAAGATCATTTAATTCCAACCCCTGAATATGGTCTAGAGTTCTTGGGAAATTGTACATATTTCTGCAATTTCATTATCTATGAAAATTCTCTTTTGCCAAGAGCTCGTATGATGGAACATTTTTTTGGGAAAGAAATCATGAGGCCTCATAAGGGAAGATGGAACTTGGTGACTTCGTGATGTGAAGTCATTTTTATGACTTCACTCAAGTATTGTGAAGAAAATGTCAATATTTCCTTATGAAGATGTTTGGATTATCTGAGAACATAATTGGGAGTTTGGGGTAATTTCTGAGAGGGCATGTATTGAATATTTGCTAATCAAGGTGTTTAGCTTTTGAACTGGAAAAAAATAATGAAGGTGGATTCACAGAATTTACTTCTATATTAAAAGTGGAAAGATGATCAAATCATCAAGCTCCTGCTGACACAGCTGAATTAATGTTAACACAGCTGGGAATTTTTTCCTGAAATTCTCTCTTGTGGAAAGGCTGCAGACTTGCTAAAAGTAATATCTCAGAATTTAACACTTTCAGGCTTTTGAGAAATGTAATTTAAACATAAAATTAGATCTGTATGGTGGTTCAAAACTTAGATACGCATTTTTTAGTCTAAACTAATATCAAATTCAAAACCATTTTAGATCAGGTAAATTTAAATATAATGAGTAAAGATGCTTTGCATTATGGGCAAGATGACTTTAAAACCCACACAAATGAAAAGAAGGAAACCTGTATCAAGAAACTAAGCATTTTCCATGTCCACAAATTAACTCAGTTATTCCTATTTTTATTCATTTAAGATTTTTATACTAAATGCTTTCAAGGTTATGACTAGCTTTCTCTGTTAAATTTTCTTCAGCTATCAGAAGCTTGATGTACCATGCAATCGAGTTTGCAGTTACTTCACATGTGGCTTTGCTGAAGTTTGAGCAACACTAGCAAATGCTTGTTTCTTTTAAATAATTTATTTATCAATGTATTTATCTTCTACCCATTGTAAAACTTCCACTAGGAGTTTGACAACAAGTATGACTTTAAAAGTTTTTAGATAAATGTTCTGCAAAAATCACTCAGCAGAGACAATTTTTAGAAGAACAAATGAGAGAATGTTTATTTCTTGCCACAAAAAATACTATTATGTGAGAAAGAAAAGTGACTTGTCTTAAATTTAAGATTAACTTTATCCCCTTAGCTTGAGCCTTTAATCTGTAGAAAAGCCTGGGGATTTATGAGTGTTAACAGACCTGAATTTTTTATTTCTCCTTCTTTCCTTTTACTTGTTCATTTTCCATCTGTGTGTCCCCTAAGAACCTGAGAGCAAAGATTGAAAGGAAAGATAGATGATTTATTTGATATGTCTTTATTCTGCCAAACAGACAGCAATACAGTTAAAAGCAAGGTGATGGTTGATAGTTCAATAAAACATAAAATTTTGAAATTCAGTGGCACTGAGTGTGAAGGAGACAACAATACCTGGAAAGGTACAAATTTTTAGATGAGCGCTATGAATCAATGGTCCTTGTGGATCCCTTCCAATTCAGAAGATTCTGTGATTCTGTGTAAATAATATTAATCTTATAGAACTGTGTTAAGTATACCCTGAGAGGTGAGGCACATCGTTTGATGTTCAAAATTCACAAGAAATTTGCCTGGTGCCAAGGTTGCTCAAGATAACTGCTCTAAGTATGGACATTTTACAGTATATGTTGAAATATGTGATTACAATATCCGTAGTGTGCTGAATATCCTTTATTGAAAAATATACTATTGGTCTTTGGTGCATATATTTCTCTGGTATGTGAATTTTGATTTTAATTTTCTAGTGGAAAAAGGAACTGAACAAGGTCTTCCTGAGAGTCATACCCTCACTGTTACAAAAAGGTCTATTATGTAAAGAATTCTCCTCTAATACCCAGTTCTAAAGACTTTAGTGATCATTTCAAAGTGATTTTTTTCCAAGAGAGGACACGAGGTTCTGCATCCTAATTTAATTGAGGTGTTTGAGCTTCAAAGAAAAGCTGAAGTTTTAGATACTTTTGTGCTTTGTGTTTCCTATCAAAACAGCTTCCAATCCAGTAACTTTTTCTCTTTTCAATCACTCTTTTCAAGCAGTGCGCTCATATAGAGTTTATGTCCTAAAACATGGATTCCAAACTGAATATTTTGCCTAAGATTTATGTTTTGAAACATCTGACCTGTACCACTCACATTCCTTAACCAACCTTGTCCAAAAGAGGCCATGTGGCTTTTTATTCTTGCAACTTCACTGGAGTAAATAAGGAAGTATCTCACTAAATTCAATGCAGTGACAGTGGCACAATATTGTTTTTGATAGTGCTGGATTAGGTCTTTCATAACAAGTGCAATTAGCACCTGACTGATCTGGGAAAAGCAATTTAATAACTAATGAATATTGGAAAGATGTGATGTAAATGCACTAGAATGTAAATGCACTAGAAATAAAGTCACTCAAAAACAAATGGGAAAATATAAATTAGGGGAGGAAAAAAAACTTAAAGGCGGTAATGAAGATGTGTATTTAAAAGTCAAAAATGTTATTTTTTTCCTGAATTGTATTTTCTGTGAATATCCAAAAAAACCCTTATGTTTTGTACTATTTGCTTATTTGGATCATCCTGAACAATTGTAGGCTTCCTCCACTAAAAGCTCCCTTAGAAAAGCAATGGAAAGCTTCAGTTTGCAACCCAATAGATGTATGGGAAATGACTGTGGGAAATCCCAAGCTCAAAAATTGCAGCAGTAAGGGGGGGGGGGGGGGGGAAGTGTTTTCTTAATTGATGATTTTCCCATGTTTGATCTCATATCTGTAGAAAACCAGAAAGTTTGGCTATGGATTTAGATTAAGCAAGTATGCAGAAAACCAAAAGAAACAAATATTTGAAAAATCAAGTACCTTATGTGACATGAACATAAAATAAGGGATTAATTGTTTTCAAAAGACATGAAATATATTCCTTTTCTAGAATAAATGTTTGTAGTCCTCACCACAAAGCTGAAAAGAGTAGGGGAGAGGGGAGAGGAATAGGGATAGGTAAGGGGAAGAAACAAGGAAAAGGGAGGGAAGACCATCTTTGCCCAGTTAAAGCAAAATAAAAACTGAAATGAGATTTCTCTTACAGCTTCAGTGATGCTTCTTCTGCAATTCTGTTTGGAAATGGAGGAGATAATTGCATTTTTAACTTTGAACCCTTGCCATTCATTTCTGTGCTGTGACCTCAATAGTCTGTGTGATTGCCAGCCTGTTCAGGTACCAAGAGCAAAACAGTGGGAAATGACACAGCAGAAATCAAATTGCATGAGTCATTTTTTTTAATTTCCTTTATGTTCCTTATATAATTCTGATGGCAGCAGAGCTAAAGTTAATGAACAGTAGTAAAAACATCTGCTGAAGCTGTGTCAGTAGATTCACCTCTGTGTTCACAACTGCAGCACCGCAAAATTTATCCGAGGTCTCTTTGAAACAAGTTTTTAAATGAGGTGAAAAGTACCAGAATTATACAGCTCATGAAGGAACCATATAGTGTTGTGGTACCATAAATAAATGCTGACATTTCCTCACTAGTAACTACAATGGCAGTGGGTAAAAAAATTTGAAATTCAGGGGGTTAGAGTACTATAAAATTTTTACAAGGTTAAGCAAAGGGAGCAACTAGAGCACTGTGAAATGTCCACTGTGCCTTTTAACCAGATTTCTAAGGGCAAATATCACCTTCTTCCCCTCAGGGGTGCCCAGACTTTCAAAAGTAAAACAGAAGAGCCCCATCAGATTAGTTTCTAGGTTTTGCAGCAGGAGACATTGCTTGTATGTAATTGCTCAGTCTCATTATTCATGGGCTAAGAGCAAAGTGCTCAGTCAAAAGAAATTGGCAAGGTCTGGGGCATTACAAGGAAGATATTTAAGATTTTATTCAATAAAATACTTTATAATAACTTATGAAAAATTCATTTCCTGAAAGAGGAAATTCCAAGCATCTACTTAATTTGTGTGTGTTGCTATTGTCATATGCAATCCATGTAAGGATGACCATGGGGGACCAATTGCTTTCTTGTGGGAATCACATGAGAAAGGATTGGGGGTTTTTGTTGCTGCTTTAATTTCAGTGGCTGCTCCTGGAAATCAAGTAGTAAAACTGCTCTAATAGCTCAAATTCCCACAGATGGTTCACTGGAATTATCATTTTTCTCCCTCATACCCATGTGGATAGTGACACTGGCAGGATAGCAGGATGCTGGGCCAGGGTTTGGGAGCTTCTTGATGATTCTGAGATTTGTTCATCAAGTTCCTTAGACTTAAATGCTTAAAGAAACAACTTAAATCCAATGACTCTTGCTTGTCTGCAGCTGACTCGTGGAGCTGGTATTCTGAATACTTTGGCTTGGGAAAGCTCCTAACGCACATTTCCCTTCCTTCTCCAATCTGATAAATAAAGATAATTAAAAATAAGCAACTAAGAGCAAACTCAATAAAGGCTGGGCTGCCTAAAATCAGGTGTAGGTCCAACACTATCTGCACTAAAACACTGTGACCTTGAGTCCTCCCTTCAGTTGCTACAAATTCCTGGAGGAGATTGGAAGTCATGGACACCCACTTGCTTTCTGCTGGGCATCCATAACTCTCTTGAACTGATGCCCAGATGCACCTCAGGTTTGTGACAAAGCATATTGATCACATTCAAATTCATCATGGTACAGAAATCAGATTTATAAATTTCTCCACTGAGGCCTGGATATAGACATTTCAAATTGGATTCCACTAAAAATACACCAGATATTTTGATCAAGTTTTGAATATTTCTCTTCCTGCTTGTGCAGAAAATGCAGAGGTATCTCCCTCTTGGAGAAGGTTTTAAACTGATACTTGGGGAGACAGAGGACATGGAGACAAGATCTAGGCTATGTACCCACTGACTGCTCTCAATAAGTTCAAGAGCTACATTTGGGCCAGGACAGCAGTGGCCTCAGGCCCTCCACCCTCCCCTAGAAAACAACCACTGTGCTTCCAACCATCTGACCATATTGCATGTGTTTGTATCAAAAAACTTGAAGGTTGAGCCAGGCCAGCATTACACAGGTTGCCTGCCCAGGGGATTAGTTTAGAATGCTAGAGTAACACAGGGGCACATCTTCAGAGGCACAGAGGAATTAGGAATAGCTACATTCTGTGTTGCAAGAAGGAGAGGAGGTCACTCTGTATTACCTTGAGCTCTTACTTGTGCATCAGCACTGGGCTGCCCTGAGGAAAATGAAAAGAGGAATATTGTCACTATTTGTGCTCTCAAAAAGAAGAAAAAAAAAAAAAGCAGTCATTTCCATTCAGCATATTTTAGGAAACGTCACAGGCTCTTTGCTTTTATGAATTACATAGAGGTGTAGGCACCTGAAATGGGCTTTATATAGATTATTCTATTCATGGAGTTTTCCTGGTAAAGAGTTACAGGCAATTCCCTGTTCAGCCTTTAGAATTTCCCTTGGAGAAAGTGCAGATTATTTTGAAGACTTCTATGATAGACCTTATTTCTCTTTAAAACTGTGTAAAAAGGAGAGGAACTTGCCTCAGTTCTATGAATTTCAGCCTCAGGAGGGCCAAAACATCTCTTTCTCTGCCAAAGCACATGGGTGTCAATGTGGATCCTGTTTCAGATTTCTATCTGGTTATGTTTATTTTAAAGATCAAGGCTTTCAGTTAAAAAAAATCTAAAAAGTAACTAAAAGCTGTACCCCATGTACATTACAAATTGCATGTACTTTACAGCCTTAAGAGTGACAGCCAAGGAAAAAAAACAGTTTTATCTTCATCATGGTCTTGACTCCTGCAATCTATGGAGTGAATACAACCCTTACAGGTGCCAGGATATTAGTGTCAATAATAGGTGTGCAATGCAGATATTTGATGGATAGCAGAATGATGGGGTGCTGTTGGGGCTCACAGGACCACTCTTTGGGGTGGTAAGGATGAGACCACACTGCCTTATAATTCTCATGGGTCGGAAGCTCCTGGGAATGCAGCTGACCTTGTGCACCAGTCACAGCTGATCAAATGTGCACTGTGGCTTGTGTTTGCTGTAGGTGGAAGGTTGTTATGGGAGAGGAGGCAGCAGACAAGCAAGGAGTTATGGCTCTGTTGCTGCAGAGGTCAGGGATTTCCAGCTCTGTCTACATGCTGCTAATCCTTGCAAACAAAGTGTCTCATGCAGTAGCCTGGAAATTGTAATGGTGACGACATTTTGTCATCCAAAGTTCAAAAAGAGCTCGATTTGGTTTGGAACTGTCTCCAAAACTCAGATTCTTACTGTGAAGGAACTAGTGCTTCCTTAGAAAACTGGAACCAACTAGGATTTATTGAACCATGGCAATTATAAATAAGGGATCATTACCTGCAGTTTTATGTCCTTTTCATCCTGAATTTTCTGGATGCAGCATACCCATTCACTAACTCATAGCCTCATGATAGCACAGAGTTATAGCTGTTTGACAAATCAATTGATACCAAGAGGTTAAGCAACTGGGTTATTTTCACAGAGGGAATGACTGCATAGCCAGCAATGAAAAGATGCCAGAAATTCTGGCATGAGGTTCTTCTAAATCACTGTGCATCATTCAGAAGACACTGATAAATATTTGCCTTCCTGAATGCTGAGACACAGTGCCCTTTCCTTAAAGTAATGCTGCATTCCCCACTCTAGTTGTATTGTCTCTTGCAATTCTAAGGCCCATGAAAGGATATGATGGTGAAGGACATTTGGTCCATTTCCCCAGATTAGTCATTCCTGAGAGATATCTGTTAGGACAGGCAATAGCAGTATGATGTTCTTAAAGTTCTCTAATATTAGAGATCCCCTGGTCTCCATCTGTAAAACCTTTTCAGGTGTTTTCTATTCCGAAATTTTTCAGTACTTTTCATAAAGTCTAACCCACACAATTTTTGTAATTTAAAAATGTTTCTTATTCTATGCTTTGTGTCCATAAGCACCAGACATTCCTCCACATCCTTTCATAAGAACCTTTCACACACTTGAAAACTGTTATCCTTCTCCTCCGCCTACTCTTCTTTACTCTCTTTGGTCTCAGGGTCATATTTCCTTGACTTCTGATTTTTACTGAGCCTCTGCAATACTTCTCTAGCTGATCCAACTTTCTAGAAAGTTATTGCCTGAAACCAAACCTGAGGAATGCCTGAGGGAGACCTGATCCCCCCCCCCATGCAGTTTACAATATAATATCTGTTTGGCTGCAGGACTGCTGCTGCCAACTTTCTTCTCTTTAATTCCTAGGCCAGTAATTTCTATCTGAGAGTCTGCCTCAGAGTTCACAGAATCATAGAATTACAGAATGGTTTGGGTTGGGAGGGATCTTAAAGATCATCTAGTTCCAACCTCTCCACTATGGGCAGGAGCCTTTTCCCTCAGACCAGGTTGCTCGGGGCCCCATCAAACCTGGCCTTGAACACTTCCAGGCATGGGGCATCCACAGGTTCCCTGGATAGTTTCATTCAGTGCCTCACCACTTTCTGGGTAAAGAATCTCTTCCCAACATCTAATCTAAGTCTATTTCAATTTAAAGTCATTCTCCCTTGTCCTATCACTACATGACTCCAGGATGTTCCTCTTGGTTTTATTGTAAGCTCCTTTCACATAGTGGAAGGCTGCTGTTGCTTTCCCCAGGGCCTTCTGTTCTCCAGGCTGGACAGCCCCAACTGTCTCATCCTGTCTTCAGAGGAGAGGTGCTCCATCCCTCTGGATGGCTCCATGGCCCTCCTCTGGACCACGTCCACATGCTCCAGTCCACATCCTTCTTACGCTGGGGGCCCCAGAGCTGGATGAAGGGCTCCTGATTGGGTCATTTGTTGCGTTATTGACATTTGTCGGTATTAAATTTTATCTTGGTTTTTCCAGTCCATTCTTGCTACCTGTCAAGATGATTTTTTAATTTGAATCCTACCCTCCAGTTTATTCACAGTCCTTCCTAGCTTCATGTCAGCTGCAAATTTAATAAGTGTAAATTCCATTCCATAACTCCAGTCATATTGCATGCACTTTTATAAGCTTTAGGAAAACTGAAAGAAATCAGCTGACAATTTGGCAAAAGACTGCACTCCTGGGTACCACTCAACTATAGAAAAAGTTTACTTTTGTTTTTCCTAAATGTATCTGAGACTTCCATGGTTCTGGTGCCTTTTTAAAACTTTCAATATTTTTGACCTTTCCTTATTTTTCTGAATAAGGTTTTTAGTATTAACCTTTTTTATTAGTAGTTTTTAAAAGTCTGTTATGGGGCAGAGATACCAGATGTAAGGCACTAACCACTCATATTGTGCTAGCATTTTTAATGTTGTAGTGAACTACGTAAATCACAAATACAAAACAAATGCCACCAACATAACAAAGATTATCCAAAACTGCTGACACCAGTAGTCTCCAGGGAAAAATTTCTATGTGATCAGTTTTAATCAGGCCTTTCTCTGAAGCTTTTATGTGGGCTTCCACTCATGCAGGTTAGGGCATCTGCCAAGAGAGTATTTTCCTTGCTGTTTATGTAGTGCTGCAAGTGAACATTATAACTCAGAGGAAGGAACGTAAATCCTGGTATGTTTGATTTGCTGGGCCATGGTGACACCTTTTCCATCAGAAACAAAGCTTTCTTGTAATTCAGCTTACTCAGCAGGGTTCGTAAAGCTGGATAATCCCATGACTTTCAGCTGCTAAACCTGTTGAAGATATTTAATATAAAATGACAAGAGCCACCGTTTTTTAGACTATTTCTTTAAAATTTAAAAAATTCTGAGGCTACTGACCCATCATGAACCAAACTTAAAACAGTGTGTAATGGTGTCTTTGTTGCAGATCTTTGTGATTTACATCCAATGAGAAATCTGAAGTTTCCTGGGAAGCAGAGGATTTAAACTGAGATTACATAATAATTTTTGTCTTGCTTATTGTAAGAGGCACTAAGAAAACCATTCAGGTCTTTAAAAATGCCTTTAATGTGGGACTCAACAAATGTCAGGAAAGTATGTTTTTCTTAACTCTACTAGTATTCAAAATTTCCCTTATTAACGTTTATCTATATTGGTGATTTTTTTTAATAGCTACCCATATGTGAAGTCTTGTTTGCATCCTTGGTTACCCAACAAAAAGGATTTTAAATGGATTCTTATAGCTGTTGAAATCCACATGGGGTCTTGGACTACTTTTGCCTGTACCAGTTATCAGAGTTTTCAGTAATACCCAACAGCTGCTAGACAGGATGTACCTTCTTTTTCACCCTCTTCACAGGAGATTTTTGTTAGTAAATTGCATTTTCAGTTGTGTCTATGAGAAGATCTTAATTCCTGGCATTGGCCCTTTGGACTGCACCTGAACTCTTAGCAAGCTGCAGGCTGAGATGGAAAGTCCTGCTAAATGTTTAACCAAAAGGCCCGTGGTCCTTTTTCCTCAAAATAAAAATACTCACTTCAGTTGTTCTCCATCTTTAGCAAGATACATCCCAGAGCATAATTTTAATTTTCTGCTTTCAACAACATTTCTGGCAATGTCATTTAGTTCTGTGTTCGAGCATTTTCTAACACACTGGGAGATATCTTTAAAGTTTGCCTGAAGTAATGCGAACTAAAGTTTCTGAGATAACTTAATCCTAAGGAAACCTGGATATATTGCCAAAAAGGGACATTGACACTTACCATTGTGCATTACTCTTGATACAACCTTAAGCAAGATAGCAAACAGTGCCAGTTGAAAGACCCAGTGCAATCAAATATAGAATTTGAGAGGAAAAAGACATAAATAAGACTTTAAATATGAATGAAAAGGAACTCTGGGCACAAGAGGACTTAATTATTTCTCTATTTTTCCTCTTAGTAGGACTCTCCAGATCATAGTTGGAATTCATTTTCTTTTGGTTCTTCCTCAGGTATACTGTGGCCACAGTCTCCTTTTCTGTGATATCTGTTTTCCAAGGTCCATTAAGAGTGGATGCTCTGTGTAAATTGAATATCAGGTCTGGAGACACTGTCCTGGTATAGCAGGGCCTGTTGTAACCCCTACAGGTAGGAGGTTGTTAAATGTGCTCAGAAGCAAATGGATCCAGAGCTGCTGCTGTGCTGCCAAACCACTCTGTATTCCTGATTCTTCCTCTGTATTCCTCAAGGGCTGGTCAGCAAAACAGTGAGTGTGGGAGAATTGTTTTAGAGATTTGTTGTTGTCAAGAGTGAAAGGAAATTGGCAGCCCGAAACAAAACTGAAAAATGTATCTTGCATTTCTGCAGACAGGAATCATTTTGGAAATAATCAAGAAGAGAAAAGTTTGATAGTGATTCTTAGAATGAAGTACAAAGGTTTTGATACTGGCTAAAGTGAAAATAACATGCACTCCTAAATGTATTCCTTGCCTTCTAATTTGTCATGATACACCAGCTTAGACATATGTTTTTTGCGTTTTTGAAAAATAGTCTAACTTAATTTTAGTCACATAGATTTTCTGCTATGATACATGAACTTTGATAATTAAAGGAGCAATTGTATGATGGCAGGATAACAGGCCTTCTGGATAGGAAAAAAATTGGTAGACGCCATATATCTTGACTTCTGCATGTCTCTGGACTCTCATGTATAAGCTTGGGAAACATGGACTAGATTAAAAAAACAGGTGAGTGCATTACTCATTTAAGAGATGTGTATTAAAAGAGTAGGTGTGACTAATTCCTGATCAAATTAGAGGGATAGTTTGAATGGGTGTTTAGAGGAATTATCCTGAATAGTAGGCAGTGCTTTTTCAAGACAGGATAGAGAACACATTTGTTAAGTTCACAGAGAGCACCAGCTGGGCAATATCTGTATGAAAAACCAGTATTAGAACTACAACAGCATTGATAAATTAGACAAATAGCCTGAAAATTAGAATGTAATTAATAAGCTAAAAAAATACAATGCTCTGCCTTTTTGCACGAATAGTAAACCACATATAAGCTGAAGGGTAATGCAGCAAATCTGCAGAAAGGTTTAGAATGAGTCACCAATGAAATACCATTGGCTGCAAAAGAGAGACAGATACATGTGTGTTTACTCATTAGGTGTCACCTGTGTTACAACAGTAAGATTTCTGAGTGAGGTTACATCCTCAGTGTATGTTCTGTAGACAGCTTGGTTGATGGAGATCAAGAAAGATGAAAGATGCAGATTAGCTGGGGAGGCACCAAAGGACAGCAGTGAGAATGATGAAGATTGAGAGGGGACATTTGGGGAAATATGAAGGTGTTGGATATTTTTGGTCCAAAGAGTGGAAGTTTAAATAACAGAAAGCTTAGATGACGAGGGGAATGAACTCTTCCCTTTGTCTGCCTGTTGAATAAGAACAAGTTGTCTTAAATTGTGGCAAGACAAATACTAATTGAACATAGGAAAATTTTTACAGGAATAAGAGAAATTAAGTTTTTGATCAGTGAGTCTAAAAGAGCACAGGAAATCCCACCTGAGAAATCCCTAAAAGATGTTTGGACAAATGTCTATCAGAAATAAGAATAACTTATGCAGTCTCAGAGAGGAAAAATGACTGGATGATTTCTTCAGTTATTTTCTGGTTTTGTTTCATATAATTCAAAATTTGTCATCATTTTTGACAATGTGTGAATTCCTTTGGCTCATATAGTCCTACACTTGACTTTTAGTTTTTCTGTGCTTAAGACACAGTGATTAATCACTATTTCTGACAAACTGTCAACCAAAGCAAAAGAAGTATCTCACTCGACATGTGCCTGACTTATCACAGGATCATGTTATCCACATTTTTTCCTAATAAATTATAAAGTCATGTGAAAAATTGCACGTACTTATGATAAATTTTCCCTTTTGGCCTCTACTCTGCCATCAGTTTTATGTTCCCCCAGGGATATTTCTCTCAAGCCAAGAAGTTCAAACAGTTACCAAAAGGTGTCTGCATCTGGCAGGGACCCTATGGAGAAGAGAAAATTATGGAAACATATCCTCTCTTCCCTTCTTCTCTCCTGAGGACAACAGGTAGCACCTCGAGTAGAGGGGTACACGATACTCATTCATTCCCAATCTGCCATTAAAATGTCCAGTGACAGCTGGTGATCATGCTAGGGGTCATTCCTGACTTTGCAAAAGCATGCAGAGAATTCTTTCTAGTTGGGTAATATCCTAAACTATTACCTTTGAAAAACGTTTTCAATACATTAGGATGAAGACTAAAACTATAGAAATATAGGGAATCAAAGGAGAAGTCCCAGCTGATTTCAGCAGGGTTGAATCAGATCCCTTGCAGAAGATATCCAGAGGTCAATGCACTGGTTATGAAGTTTTTCTTCTCTTGTAATCAGGTCATTTGGTCTCATATTAACAAAAGCATCCAGAGAAATATATACAAAGAAACAATGCAAGGACATTTTAAGAATGCTGCTTATGCCTTATTTGACTTCTCTTTGAAATATCTGCCATATACCAAGGAATGAATAACTCGGGCAACCCAATTTCCCAGCGATAAAACCTTTACAGAGACTCCACTATTGCATAGTCCCTTCTTCTCTGTGTAATGTTATTTAATGTGAATTTTCTGCTGGGAAAGCACAAGTAGCCTAGATAAAATGGAAGTATTGCAAACTTGCTTGAGAGTCACACTGAATTTTTGCCTCTTTCTGAATATAACAGTTATATCAGTGATCAGTGACATTTCTGCTTTGCATTTTATACATCATTCGTTTCTGTATTTCCCAAATCCATTTCTGTAGTCTGACATATCTGTAAAATACCAATATTTTACAGAACACTGCCCAACACTACTGTATGCCTACAATTTCTTTCCTGATACTCATACACAGACACAAAATCATAGAATGCTGAAAAAGCATAAATAGCTGTGATTCTAATTTAACCACTTTAAAAATTCTCTTCTGCCTAATAAAATTATTTCAGTCAGTAGTTTGCATTGCACACTGCTAAAGCAGAGCAGTGAAGTGCAAGGTTTGATTTCATCTAGCAGAAACCATTTAATTAGGAGTCAAAAGAAGTCTGCCTGAAGAGATGTCTGTAAGAAATCCACTTTGACAAAACTGGAGTATGTCTGGGATTTTTCACCTTGTTTGTTTCTGCTCGTTGCCTTGCTTCTACTGATTAATGTGTGGTTCCTCAAAGCCTAAAAGATCTATGCTGACAGGTAGACTTTTTTCCCATAGCCCTGAAATTTGTTTGAGCTAAACTTTGCTGAACTAAAAACTTAAGCAAGCATTGAACTTCTGCATGCACTGTTTTTTTCAGACCAATGAGAACTAGTATATTACTCTAATATTTTTTTTTAAGTGTACCTAAATCACAAACTGGATGTGGGCAGTGGTGAGTTGCAGAGAAATGATAAAAAGCTTTTCCTTCAGCAAGAAGTACCAGAAAAAGGTTTGTTTCCAAAAACTGCAGAGCAGTGGGTAGGTTTAGTTCACATTCAGGTAGACCAAACAGTCAAAGTTCAATGAAAGTCTTGCATTTTACTTCTGACTAAGGGATGCAAACAGCATATTACCACAAAAAGCCAAAGCACAAAGATAATTTGTGAATAAATATCCATCTTGCAAATCCAGCTCAAGACTTGTGTGTTTTATGTATTCTGAAAAGGGTCCAACCTCAACCAGTACTGGGGGGTGACATACCTGCACTCTTGCCTTTGACTAAATTTGCTAAAACTGCTGGGGAAGATGTGCTCAGCCTTCCTTCCTCAGGAAAGCAAGCATTCTGCAGTCCGCCTCTCAGTGCAGAGTAAAACAAAATCCCCCAGAGCAGGGGCTGGCTCACAGACATGTGCATTTCCATCCCTCCAGGCTGATAAGCACAGCCAGCAGAGTATGAATGAACGTGCCATGTATGCAGGGATTATGCAATACGCGTCCGCACCGTCCCGTCCGCATTAGCATCAGCGCGAGCATCTTATCAGCCTGGGCTGCTTCACAAATGAATGCTGCCAGGCTGCTGGAATTATCTGCACAGTCAGATACTCATTTTTAGCTTTTTCATCATGTCTGAAGACAGCTCCACTTGATCTCAGCAAAGTTATTTTAAAATCTGAGAGTTTGCCAATGTTTCTTTTTAAAGGATCACATCTAGTGTGACTCATTACTCCTGGATTTCATTTGTCAGAGCAGCCAAGTAGTCTAGCTTTTACATCCCCAATGGCCATTATCTCTGTTTGCTAACAGCTAAATGGCTGATGCATGGATACACATTATTCCTGTGTTTTCATGCAGAGAGAGATCTTTTGCTGGGAACAAAACATTAAAACAAGACACTAGGAGAATATGCTAATCCACAGATTTTAGAGAAAAAATGGTTATTGATTGGAAATATGTATATAAGGGATATTTTACTGACTGCTAGCTCTAGGGACTTTATTCATTGCATTTCTTTACTTTTAGATTATTTAATGGATATGTTCAAATAGAGTCTTATGCTACTGACACTATATGTTAAATAATAATTTCTAGCAGCAATCAATATGTTAATTCCAAATACAGCAGCTGGTTCCACAGTATGATCTTTACTCATCAAACTACTGCCAGAGCCTGCCTCAAAGTAACTATGTGAAAAACCTGTATGTGTTCAGCCATCCATTTAAGCCATTGAAGTTATTTCTACTGGCCACTGAGTAAACCTGATTTTAAGGAAATACCTCAGTGAGTTAGGGTCTGAATCATTGTAAAATGGAGCTGAAGAAGCCATTTGATTAACTAATGTGGAGCCTGAACTACATAATTATAAGATCATGTACAGCTGGGGCAGAATTCATTAGACAACATTAGAGTTACCTTTCGATAAGCACAAAGAGTAAAATAATTGTTGCTCCATTAAATAGATGTACTACAGTTTGTGCATTTCATGTCTGCTATATGGTGCTGCAGATGCTTTCTGATTAGCAGTGAAACATGATGATGATCTACAATTGCTCAGAACAATTTCAAGTGATAATTAGCTCAGCAGAGAAAATTCCTACCATTACTTCAGGAGGTCAAAGACGATGTAATCCAAAATCTTTCAAGTCATTAAAATTTCACGTTTATAAAAAGATCCCCTCTAATCTAAGGGGGGGAATAAGACTAGTATCAACAGTAAAAAAAGATATAAACATTAAAATTGATGCTACAACCTTTACACTGTTGTTTTTTTTTTTTAATCAGCAGTGTACCTTCAGTGTATTCCAGTACCTTGCTACTAGTTGTAGATCTATTAATGTGAATGATACCGGGCCAATTTTGACTAGGTAGATGTGATAAAGGCAAGATTTCACTCTAGAAAACAAATGGGAACATCTTCTAAGGCATGGAGATCCAGACAGTGCTGACACAAAGCAGTTGCACGTGAATGTGTGACTACATCTGCAGCACAACTGTTGAGTTGGGTTTGCAATGAACCAGGCAAGCAAAAATTCTATTGTGGTATGACAATGAGTTTTGGTAATGCTGTTGCCATAAATGTACATGGTCTAGTCACATAAAGACACCATTTAATCTTTGAAAATGTTACATTTTAAAATATAATATGAATGTGTTACTTGGAAGGAAGGGCAAATAAAAGAGCAGCAAATGGTTTGTTTGAGTATTAAATGGTTGATTAAATAGATAGCATCTGCTTATGATGACAATTAAGTGTTGTCATCAAAGACTTTTTTGTCATTTGAAAAGAACTAGACCTGTGATAATTGTATTTAAAAAATAAAAGAACACTACTGTGTGCTCTGTGCAATTAAACTACTTCTCTGCTGTTGCAAATGTGTGCTTTAAGGTCACTTAAAGAGTCATCAGCAAAAGCATTATTTTTTAATAATGAAGCAAAAGCACGATGAAGTTCATTGGCAAGGTTTTCTCTACTACTCACTAGATGGTTAAAACACACAGAGAAAAAGCCAGGTAATATGTAAAATCAATGTATCTAAAACCAAAATCAACCCAAAAATTACCTGTGTGGATGCTGGCAGTGTGGGGGGGCAAGCATAAGGAGAGGAAAATGAAGGAAAAGAAAGTCATAAGGAGGATCCTCCTGTTGAGTTGCAAGGTTAAACTGAGCCCTGGACTTGACCAACAGTTTAAGCCTAAAGGTTTAAAAGCACTTGAAATTAACAGCATTTAATTGATAGCTCAAGTTAAACAATTTAATAAAAACTTCATGTAGCACAACAGTAGCACAACAGTAAATCACTTACAGGTCTAACTTACAAACCTGAAGTACTTAAGAATCCAGGAGAGCAACGTTCCATTCACTAGAGCATATTCGCACTTGCATGCGCACCAACCTAAAGAGTAGGTCCAAGGTATATCTGTGAGTAATTCCCCTTGAATCCAGTGAAATACTAATTTCAGATGCCTTTGCATCTTCTAAATGGCCATGAGGTCAAGCCTTGAAGAGTGAGGGATATCAGCCCAGAATTCACTGCTCTTGTTTGGCAGTGATTCTGCAAATACACCAAACCTGGGAGTTCACTGACTCTGAGAGAAGTCCCACACAGAGGCAGGCTGCTGGTCAGCTCCCACTGTGGTTCAGGAGAGCTCAAAGGGTCTCACTTCAGACCCCTGTTTGCAGGGTCGCAAGAAGGTTGGCATTAATAATTTTTCATCCTGGCTGCAGTTCAGGTTGGCAATTTCCTTTGAAAGTTCAGTTACAAAAATATTACTTCATTTGGGTTGTTATTTAGGCAAGAAATGTAAGTTTCCAAGGCTGTTCATTAGAAACAGGAGCTTGTTAGTATAATTTCGTGGAAGCAGACAGTATTTCTGATAAGCTCAAGAGGAGCTTAGCCCAGGTGCTGTTGGTCAAGGCTGAGGCCTAATGAGCATTTCTCAGATCACAGTGTGGCCCAGGGGAGCAGGGGTGGGGGGAATGCACGACCACATCTGCCCATTGTATAAACTAACAAGTGATTAGAACATTAAAACTTGGAATAATTCAAACAACAGTTACAGGTCCCTTCCAGCTTGAGATATTCTATCATTCTGTGATTCTATGGACAGTTCTAGGTCAAAAGACTTTCTGTGTGGTTTGGGAGTCAGCAGAATTTACGCATTTCAAATGCCAAAAAAGGTCATGTGTGTATCGACATGCTGGCATATCCATAGCACTGAGCCAGCACTTTTCAGAGGATCCACGAGCATGGCATTTTCTGACCTCTCTTACATCCAAGCTCCCTGGTAAATGTCTGGACTTCAGACATCACCTGTCTTCTTAGGGTGTCTTGCAAACCATTATTTGAACAGACTGTATCTGGCCTTAGAAGGGCCTGTCTGTGGTCCTGAACACACACATTTGCCTTGATATGTCTCCAGTCTAGCTGTGACTGTGTTACATATCTGGGTACCATTTTACATTGGGTATTTGTAATAAGGGGGAGGAGAGAGCTTCAACCCTCTTTAATCCCCCAGTAAACCCCTGCCTTGTGTACATCTTCCCACCTAGAGCAGTTCTCCTCACAAATGGGTTGCTGTGGTATTTCAGCATGTAATTTAGAGAGAAAGCAGCTGATAACTTAATTTCTAATGCATCAGCCCTGCATTGCAGGATAAAGCCCAAGCTGCTAGAGGGGCAGTGTGGCCTGTGGGCAGCATGGCACTACCATTCAGGGGCTGTGAATCCTCTGCCTGGCCACAGTGCATTTTTTTTCCACAGAGTGACCTTGAACACATAATTTGTCTTGTTATAATATGAATAAGATGATTCAGACTTCAATTTAAAACACTTCAAAATCTATGCTTGAAAAGCTCTATATGAGCATTAGCTATTATTGAAAGCAGTGCTAGGATCTGCACCAGGTCCCCTCTGTTTCTGCATCTATTGTTCCTTACCTTCATCACTCCTTTTGTCTTCACTCCTTTGCCTCCCACAAACCCCTTCCCATAATCAACCTCCATAGACTGCACTCAAAATAGACCCCTTCAGCAGCCTGAAATAATTGCTTCAGTTTAAGGCAAGTAAAGACATAGAGAACAAATCAATAAACAAGCTGATGATTTTCTCCAGCAATCCAAGGCAATTATATAAACTTA
Source organism: Ammospiza nelsoni (assembly GCF_027579445.1). Lineage (NCBI taxonomy): Eukaryota > Metazoa > Chordata > Aves > Passeriformes > Passerellidae > Ammospiza > Ammospiza nelsoni. The sequence continues at coordinate 15,231,288 of NC_080636.1, forward strand.
CATATGATCCTTGTGCTCCCATTCCTCCTGCGGTCTTTCCTCTTTCCTTCTTTGCTGTTTTGTTATTATTCTTACTTGGCATGCTACACCTGCTCGAGCCCAAATGGTCTGAAAGGCAAGGGATGTGTCTTTTTCCCTTTACTGTGCCTTACATACAAATGTAGGAATGAACATTACATTTGAAGCATTTTCTGAACACTTTGATCATTTACTGTTCTGAATCTTTGCAAACACTTTGTTTTCTCCCCTGCAGTGAATCAACTGCCTCTTTTGGATCTTTTGTCACTGATCCTTTCTGTGTGTTGCAGTTTTCCCTGCCGCAGAGCTGAGATGGGTTCTTTTGAAAGCATTTGCTTCACACTCATTTATTTCTTGCAGAGTCACGTCACCCTAGAGCTTGATTCTCACTGCTTTTTGCAAAGAGTTTCTCCCACTACTTGGGGGCTACTGATGATTTCCTCCTGCTCTCTCTCTCTCTGAGGAGTGTGGGTTTTCCCTTGAGAACTGTCCATGATTTCTGAAGAAACTGAAGGTTGTAGCTGCATGAGAAGGAGCAAGGGGCTGTATTACAGCATGCTCAGTCTCTGACAGGCACAGCCCAAATCCCTGAGGAAGATGACCACAGGGTGTCACCTCCCTAGGACACGTCTGCAGGTCAGGACTTTCTGACTAGGGCTTTTTGCAGTGATATAATGATGTTTCCTCTCCCTCCTCTACTCCTGGACTCACTAATATACTGTCAACATATATATAATATTTTTAACATAAAATGACTGGAACAGGGAAGTAAGGCTGCCTGCCATTAACCTCAGAATTAACATTTTCAAATATGAATCCAGAAAAACTCCTGCAGTCCGAGAGACCATCATTATTTAATAGCACAGTTTGCATGTAATTCTATCATAGAATGTTTTGGTTTGGAGGGGACCTTAAAGATCATCTAGTTCCAAACCCCCTGCCATGAGTGGGGTTACCTTTCACTAGAGCAGTTTGTTCAAAGCCTGTCCTTAGTTGCTTCCAGGAATGGAGCATCCACAGCTTATCTGGGCAACCTGTGTCAGTATCTCACCACCTTCAAAGTAAAGAATTTATTCCTAATATCTAATCTGAATCTACTATCCTTAATTTTTAAACCATTACCACTCATCCTATTGCTGTTTCCTGATAGAATGCCTCTCTATCTTTTCTGGAGGCTCCCTTTAAGTACTGGAAGGTTGAAATAAATAAATTGTTCCTCTGTATGGAAATCTTAAGTAAAAGGCAAGAGATTTATAGAACTTGAAGAGAAACCAGAGTTCACTTATCACTTCTGGATCAGTCTTAGTGATACTGTGGTAGATTTGAATCCTTTAGGGTGAAGTGATGAATACACAGATTCTGGTGTAAGCAGTAATAGAAAAGACATGTAAATCTTTTTGTATTATATTTATGTAAAGATAATGAAGAGTAGAAGCTTCACTCTATCATCTAGCCAGAATCCACTAGGTAGTAGAGCTACACAATTCATTTATTTCAGGGCCTCATTTGATCCACATAAGGTGCTCTTTTTCATCTTCTTTCTTTCTCAGTATTTTTTTTGAATCCTAGTTTCCAATGCAAACAAAAGTTTGAAGTAAAATTCTGTCCATAATATCAGGCCTACTTCAGGTGCTGGACCTCTCTGGGAAGACTTATTTGGTTCTTCTTGCTCATTTGTGAGTCTTCAGGAATTTTGTTATGGGATATTTTTCTGAAGAAAAGGACAAAAAAAAGAAAAGAGGGCATTGGAAATACATCTATATACAAAAGATTAAAACAGAAAAAGACATTAACTGTTTTCTTTCCTTGACCATGTATGGTCATTAGCTTATTTGTGTTAAAAGGTAGATTAGATGTTAGGAAAACATCTAGCAATAAGTGCAGGGAAAACTGGAATAAACTACCAAGGAAACTGATAAAATCTTTTCTTGGCAAATTTCTGTGAAAGAGAAATATCTGTCAGAGGTGATTTAGTTACCTTTACCTTGCTGCAAAGCAATAAACTGGACACTGGGAGATCCCCCTCTGCTCTTCCTTGACTTCAAATACAAATTGGCATTGAAGACACTTCATCACCAGGCCTTAGCTCCCAACAGCATTGTATACGGCTGTAATTGGTTTAACTATTCCAGGAAAACACTCCTGCCCATATTTTTAAAGAGGCAGGCTTCAGAAATCTGCCAGTGGAATAAAGCCTGAAAGAGAGCATTCCATCTGGGGCAACCCTTTTTTGCCGTATGTCAGTCCCTGTGAAATGTTTTATGTATGTATTCTTTGGAAATCATCTAGCAGAAACAGCTGTGTGTGCTGCCCACCTGCTCAAGCCTACAATCTAGTGTTATTTCAATTAGATTTGATTGCAGGAAAAGTTTATGAAACAGCTATCAATGATTTCATGCCATCTGGCTTCCGCTTTTCTTCTGTTTAGAGAGACCCTGTGTTTACATTGATTGGCCTTCTATATATACAAGCATGATTGAGTTTTATTATTCTTTTTATTTGTCTGATAGCGGTGTGCTTGTTGTCTTGCAGTGTGCTGTACAAACTTACAACGGAAGAGAAACTGTAAAGATTTCATGTCATGAAGTTTGGATCAGACACACATGAGGCTTCAACTGAGAACACACCAAAAAAGAAACTATATTTTAAAAATTCTAGCTTATTAATTAGGATTTTTATGGTTATTTTTTTTACACAGAATAAACTGACTTAGTTTTTGCCATGTAAAACCATGGCTAAAATTCTCAAACAAGACAGTAATGTGGTTCCCTTCCAGAGTCAACAGTAGACATAAACTTTATCAGGAGGAGTGGGTCCAAAGCCAAGTCTCAGGTGAAGTGGATTTTGTCTGGAGTCACTTCTTTCCTCTGTTCATTATCATGGGAGCTTGGACACCCTGCCTAAGATGGGCTCACCTTCTCACCTGCTAAAAACAGAGATGAGCCATCCCTTGGCAACTGAAGTCCCTGGCTACTTTTAAACTCCTCAAATTATGGAAATATTATCTTTGGTTATTAGCTTTTTTCCAATTAGCTATTTTTTCTTTGATAACATTTAGAAGTTTACTCTCAGGTGCAAGATGAACGTAAGTCTTTCAAAATGTTAACATTATTTTTCTTTCTCCCCCCAAATTTTTGGTGTTTCTGTTGTCTGTGAGGATTTGGTACATAAAAGTCAATCTGGAAATGAATGTTTCATTGGTATAACAAATTCATCTTTTAGCTTTGACCTGATTTCAGTTATGTCAGGCGTTACCCCTGGTGTAGTTGAACTTGACATTTCAAATGACAGCTGAAAGGTTCATCCCTGTTTGGGCAAGCCAGCTCTAGGAAATGACAGTTCAAACTCACACTACCATCTTGCATGTTTGTGCCTCCTGAGAGGAACCAAATTTAGGTGCATGCATTGACTTTGGAATTAACACCATCTGCTCACACTGTGCCTGCCTAGGATTTGCTTGGTCTGCTTGCCTCTTTCTTCCCAGAAGGACAACATGCTGTGTGGGGCTTGCAGGTGGTCTGGGCATATGCTAGGCTGTCAAACTCAGTGGTCTGGAGGCATCCCTACTCTCTGGAAACACTATAACCTTTTGAAACTCTATAGAAAGGGCTATGATACCATTAGAGGGTCCAAACCTCTTCTATATTTTCATTACAGTTTATTCCATAGCTGTGTACCTGCCTGGAATATTAAGTACCAACAGAAAATGAACTGAAAGAAGCAGGATAAAACTGTAAATGTTCTGATGAACAGTGTCTCCCTTTATTTTCTGTAGTGCTCACTACAGTGGGGATTTGCTCCTGACTTTCATTGCTTTGTGTGACTGCAGCATAGATGTCACTGTGCTGTTTCTATTTAAACCAGTGTGCAGGCATATAACAAACCTTCAGTGGAAGTTAGCTGTTTAAACACCTTGCACCTGGCCTCTGGTACTTGCAAGCTGAGAACCATGCTATCTCATATGCCCCTGCTGCCTTTTAAAAAAAGATTAAAAATCTCAGAATTCTATATATTTTCCTTGCTTTCACCATGGGGCCAAGTTTCAGATGTTTTACTAGGAAAATAAAAAAATGCATAGGCCATCTGGAGTGGAAAACAATGTACTGTTACCACATTTTTAAACCAAATATTTGAAGAAAGTCAACAATTGTCTTTAAGATCAATGAAAATGGGGAAGTGGCCAACATATTTGCTTTTGCAGAATTCCTTATGAATTATTTACTACTTCACTAAAACAACTTATGCTAATAATATTCTAATAAACAATGCAGGTCTGACTCATGTTCAGCTGAAGAGATATGTGAGGAGAACCCAGGAAACTTTGCTGTAGACTCTCATAATTCTCTGTAATACAAATGGTATAATTACCCCAATACTGCTGAATATATATTAATGTAGGCAGCTGTAGATATAGCCACCACATACTTACAAGGATATGTTTAAAGAGTAGCTAAATACTGATTTTACCATTATTCTATATTTTTGTTATGAATTTGCATGACCACAGCATGTAGTGGCCAGACTAAGCTGTAATCAGTGGCATCAATAAAAACAGCATGTCTGCAAGAACTTTTACAGGTAAAACCAGTGAGCTCTGCTCTGGGCAACACAAGATACTGAGGCATGGGTACATGCACATTAGCACCATGGATAGGTGTTGCAGGTTCATTGTTTAAAGAAGTAGCATCCTGCTGCATTGCAATCAGCTGCAAGATTTTTTGTCTATATATGTGCAAGAACATCCAGAAACCTAAATCTGAGACATTTCAAACCAGGGAATTAGGAAGATGAACAGCTTTGGGTCTACCTGAAATATAGGGATTTATTCAAACCTATTTCATGAGGCCATGAAAGAGCCAGGTCTTGACTCAAGCTTCCTAAGTCCCTCCTCATATCTTTGCCTTCAGATGAATCCTCTTGTAATCAGCAATGCACTTTGAAACTAACTGCTTAGAGTCTAATTATCACCAAATCAATTCCTGTACATTCAGAAATATAGAAATCCCAAATGTTATTTGGGTTCTGATGGTGCTAAGATATACACATGTGCTTGATGCTGATCCTCTGGGTTCAGTGGAACTGATCACAGGTTTAAAGTAAGGAACATGGCTAAGTCTTTGCAGGAGTGGGTCTGAATGGCAAAAATTTAAAATCTCTATAGTAATTGGCAGCTCTCCATTTTGATTAATGCAGCCTCCTGGAAAAACGGAGGGCACCCTATCACAAACACAGGAAATAACAACCCTGACAACAAGCTAATACAAAGAGTCTGAAAGAAATGTGTTATTGTCATGAAGAGAAAATCAGCAGTACAATTGGCAATTTAAGGAATGGAGACATCATTAAATAAATACATGTGCAAAGCAGAGGCTAGTGGTACTGCCAAAAATAGACCTGCAGAATATGGAAGTGATTGAGCTATTTCATTAGAAAACTTCTTCATACATTGGGTGCATCTGAGCTTAGATGTGCAGTAGGAATAAGCAGTATTTGTCATATATATATGAGATTATAGATAGATATAATCTTGGACAGCATGCTGAATAAAGTCAAAGTGGAGGGAAGTGAGTAAGAATCAGTAAAATTAATCTTAGTCCATTATCTGTAAATAAAGCAAGGCAAAAATTTTGTTATGAACCCCAAGCCATTATGGTTTTTTAGCAACTTAAAAATCATCTCAGATTTGTCAAGATATGAAAAATATTTAATGAAATATCTTGAGTAAATGAAGGTTTATTTATACATCTCCATTGAATGCATGCAGATCTTCATTTTTCTGCATGGTTTCAGAGCGATATGAAATAACAATTTGTGGCTTGACACTCTGAGCTGTGTTTCACCGTAGGAGGTTTTTGTAACTCTGGATAGATCTTCAGCTGGTGTAAATTTTATTCCAGCTGAGCATCTGGTCCTTTTTTTAACTGGCTTTATACTAGCCAAATTAATATCAAAACTGTGAAGAAATATGTTCATAAAATAAACATAGTATTCAAAATGTATTGCTGAAGAAGTATTGTTTCAAAACAGATGCTGAATTGTCCTATTGAATCTTTTCTCTATCTTGTTACATTAGACATACAAAAATTTAAGAGAATGGGGACAAATAGAAGAACTTGAGGAGTGTACATCACTGGAAGGCAACTGAGAGCAAAATTTACATACATCACAACATCTCTAACTTCCAGAATAACTCTTGTTTCTTCAGAAATATACTGTGTGACTCAGAAACTCTTAAGTAATACAGCACTTTCTTTTGCACCCAAAATAGAATACAATAGAAAATTACAGCTGGGAGGTACCTACAACAACCATCTTGTCCAACTGCCTGACCACTTCAGGGCTGGGCAAAAGTTAAATCATGTTTATTAAGGACATTGTCCAAATGCCTCTTTAACAGTGACATCCTTGAGTCATCAACTGCTTCACTGGAAGGAGTGTTCCAGTGTTTGACCACCCTCTCAACAAATAAATATTTCTAAAAGTCCTGTATAAACCTCTTGAGCTTTGGAACCATTCCCATGTGTCCTGTCACTGGATAAAAGGGAGAGGAGATCAGCACTTTCCTCTGCACTTCCACTCATCAGGAAGCTGCAGAAAGCAACGAGGTCACCACTCAGCTCCCTTTTCTCCAAACTAGACAAGCCCTGAATCCTCAGCCACTCCTCTCAGGACATTCCTTCCAGCCCTGTCACCAGCTTTGTTACCCTCCTCTGGATGCATTCAGAGACCTGAACATCCTTCTTGACTTGTGGGGCCCAGCACAGCACACAGTGCTCAGGTGAGGCCACCCCAGGGCTGAGCACAGCAGGACAGTGACCTGTGTCACCCAGCAGGACAGTGACCTGTGTTACCCAGCAGGACAGTGACCTGTTCTGTCCAGCTGGCTGTGCTGGGTTTGATGCACCCTAGGGCAGGGGGTGCCCTTGGGGTTGCCAGGGCTCTGCTGGCTCACATTGAGATGCTGTTTTCCTTGAAACTTCAAAACCCACTAAGCTGACAAACAAACTATAAATGGGCTGCAAAACCTTTGGCTAAAAAGATAATTTCACTGTATATGTTCCTTGGCACAGCGTGAGGACTTCTGAAATGCAGAACTAAAGAAGCAGTAGAACTGAAGTACCTGTCTTTCTAAGCAGCTTCTCCCTTTCTGACACAGCAGTGCCAAAGCAGCAGCGCCAAAGCAGCAGCTCCCTCTGGGAGCCTAAACCATGTTCACCCAGACCCTCTGCACCCACACACAGATACACACACCACATCTCCAGAACCACAGCCTCACATGGTGAAACACATAACGAGTTTGCACTCACAATATTGAGATGAAATTCAGGCATCACGCAGCCCAAACTTCCAGAGGCAACCAAGGACTCAGAATAACAGACCTGCCACATGCCTTCCTTCTCAGGTACAACTCAGCATGAGGAGAGATGCATGCAAAAGAAGCAGCATACTGAGCCCCATCCAAAAGCTGCCTAACAGCCTACGGAGATTCAGAGGCTTCTGGCATCTCACCTGCACTTACTTGCAATCTGGCAGCTGTACTGGCCTCTCTCAAGAGAAGATATACTCAGTATGTCAGGGAATGCAGTGGGAGCTGAAAATGCCTGAGATAAATCTTCAAAAATTTGATGGTTTTTTGGGAGTATTTCTAGAATTCCTGAAGGAATTTCCACCATCAATTAGGTCTATGTAACTGTCCCTTGGTTTATTTTGAAACAGCATAAAAAGATTTTACCGCATGGAGAGTGGAGTGGGCCTTTTTTATGTTATACTCATATGCAAAAATCTCATACTTGCATTGAATTTGACTGACCAATTCTAGTCCTGAATGTCCTTGAGAAATGACCCTGAGCTTCAGACTACAGGAATAGTATGGCAAGTCATGCCATTCAGAAGTAGTAAGTAATAGGTGGAAGTCCTAGGCAAGAACAACCCTATTCTGATGATGAGCAAATTTAGGATGCTTTAGAATGCACAGTGAGCTTCATAATATGCTTGTGCAGACAGCCAGTGCTTACAAGGAGATTTTGGTAAATGTTTGCTCAGGTGAGTAAAGATGAGATTTCTTGGCTTCCTACATGCATCCTAAATTTCCTTAGAAACAGACTGGATTACAGGTGCATTGAGAAGATGAAGTGAAGATATCTCTACCAGAAAAGAGTTCCCATCTTTAGGTATTGGCCTTCCTCAAAAGTTTGCTAAGTGGGATGTGAGAAACAAGGGCTAAGACATTATAGTCTCTCCCTTAACTGGGGTAGTATCTAGACTTTCAGGTTATACACAGGGTAAATTCTCTGGAGCTTTTCTCCTCTTTTAACATACTTTTTTTTTCTGATAGTTTTAATGAAAGAGAGTTCCCAAAGGTTTTTGTAGAATAAGAAATTCTTACATGGGATGGGAGATGGTTAAATACCTGGAGAAAATGTGTTGTTCATTGCTTCTAGAACTTTTCCAGAAATGACTGAAGGAATCAAACAAATCCAGATCAGGGAATTTCAAATTTTTCCTCATCTTCAAAACAAGTAAAACTCCTTACTCTCTATATCTCTACCATGCTTCCTTTTAAAAGATGCCTCTAAGTAAAAAGGAACCCAAGAACTTTGCTGTTCAATCTTCCTAATATTTAAAGGATTTCATCTGTTAAAAGTAAGTAAGACTGTCCTTTGATGAAAATGCTGAGTGGCATGTCACTCTGCCTTAAATCTGAGCTGAAAAAAATCAATTAGCAGTGAGGAAGGATAACGCTAAAATATATACTGCAGTAGGAGAAGCAGCATAGAGAGTGCAATTTAGAATGATAGCTACATCAAGCACAGCAGACTTGATTAAAAATTTAGCAGTTCTGCTGATGAATGTCCTAGTTCAGATTTTGAAAACATCTATGAACTTAATTTTCCACTGATTAAATAATCATTTTATAAACCGTGTATAATTCATGTAATGTTAACTCAACAATCTTGTGAAATATGACTGCAGCTAAACAGTTAACTCCTGCCCAGTGAAACAGGACTTGCAACAGACCATTAGCATGAGCTGGGCAGGGAAAAACCCTTGATCTTGGCTGTCCAGTGCCTTCACATCTGTCACTGTCACTGAACATAGAGGTATATACACCACCTGAGGTACTCCTTTCGGGCTAAATCCCCATTTCAAGTGTTTCCAAATAAGGGTCCTTAGCAGTGGGTGCCTGAATCCAAGGTTCAGCACCTTTACACAAAACCTGCACTTGAGAGATGCTGAACAATTGATCTCAGATAAATCCTTAAGAAGTAAGGTGCAATCATCATTGATTTCAAGGAAAATTAGTGCCCTCTAAAGTGTAAAACTGTGATAACTCAGGTTATTCTTCACTGACTTCATCCCAGATGATTGTGGTAGCAAATTATAGCACACCCTGGAAAATAGCTCAGTTTTGCTGCAAAAAATTGCCACTGAAGTATAGCATAGAATCATCCACACTTCTTAAGAGAGGTAAGGGTAGTGCCTTGTTAAAATGTACAGCAGCAAAATTATGTATCAATAATAGTTATAAAGATAGCCAGGCAAGAGAGGTTATGAATTGTAAGGATAGAGCAGGTTTTGACTTCCTTGATGAGAAAATTCAATTGGACTTAGCAGAAAAGTGTGAATATAAAAATAGTGGAAACCAGGAGACAACTGGTAATTATCAGAAAAAATGGATTCTGGAAAGAACCCAATTCTTTGAATATTTTATCAGAGTCTAAAATAAAGATCAATATATCTACACAATGAGTGATATGGTGTAGAAAGACATGGTGAAGTGCTCAGAGACCTCAGAGACTGGTTTTCACCCAGTGTGAGGAGAAAATATACAGCTAAATTTAGTTGAGTTTAAATCAATAAGGGAAGAGCAATGGGAAAGTTGAAGGGATTGTTCACAACACATCACAATAGCAAGGATTTTGAAAGGCCAGAATAAACATATTTTAATTTCATATATTGAGAAATGTAGAAAAGCAAACCTTTAAGAAGATGAGCACAAGAAAAAATGCTTTAAATTTTTGTATGACTTCAAGGGCTCCTAAGTGTGATTTTTAGGGTTCTTCTCCACTCAAACATATTCTTATTTATACAACAACTGATGTGGAGTGATATAACCTCTTTGGAAGAAAATGGGAGAAATTAATATCCCAGTTATAACTTTTCTAAATGTTCTTGGTGTAAATCCAAATAAAACCCAACAAATATGGACTGGCTCACAGCTTTGAAATGTGCTTGAAATTTGCTGTAAATATTGAAGTTACATTTGCCTTGCAGTTTTGCCCGGGTGTCATTATGAGGTGTTAGTTTCACTGATGCCGCAAGGAATGTGAACTCAGATTAAAATTAGTGAGAACTTTGACATACATATTTGCAAAAAATCTTCTGTGCATTGTAACACAGTTTTGCCTCTGCCTTGCACCTCTGAGGACCCTCATGCATTCCAGAATTTGGAGGCAACAAAGAAGCCAAAAACACATTTGAGAAAAAAAGGCAAATAAATGTGCATTACACTTCTCCAGAGAATGCTGCAATTACTCGTATGTGGGACTTCTAATGGCCAAGATTTCCAGCAGCCCCTTTCCTGTTTTCTTCACCTCCAATCGATGCCAAAATATCTTATTTTTCTCATGCTGTAGCAGATTTCATGGGTAATTTCTGTACTTGTCTTGCTCTGGAGGCTATTAAAAGCTTGGAGGAAAAGCATATTGACTGGGAGGTTTTTCTTGGCTGAGGCCCATAATAGTGAAGCAGAGCACCCATGTAATCAGGATCCACCCTCACAAGTTTAAAGCTCAGTCTAAAATCCACCAAGCACTCAGAGGAAAAGCACAGAATTCAATACATGTCAGAATTGCATGCAAATGGCTAAATACAGTGAAATATTATCAATGTGTGCAATGTGAGCTGTGCTTATGAGTCCCTGAGCAGCATCTGAGTGCCCTCTCTGTTACCCCTGAGGACCAGCCAGTCTGCAGAGTCAGGCTCCCAGAGCCCTTGCTCACTTGCCTTTAAGACACACACTGACTGATAAAAGTTTATCCTCCATTCACTCCCTTTCTTGATAATGCAAGTTATCAAGTCTCCCGGCTGTATTTATACCCTGCCCCTAGCCCTAGTTCAGAGACAAGAAATGAAAGTGGTTTCTCTCCCTGAATATGAGGGGAAACGTTTAGATTGTATATGTTCCTTTGTGCAGATGGGTCCATGCTTTCAAAATCACCTTTTTGCTCACCGAGGAGGCAACACGGTCTCAGCTAAATGCTACAATGCTTATTCTGTCACTAGGTGACATCATGTTGCCATGGCAATGCTTGGCAGCATTTCACAGAGGATTTCTGCATTTCAGATAATGGAATTTGAAAGGGCTTTGGTCTGAATTTTTCAGGGTCATTTCAAAGCAGAAGATCCTGTCTTATCTGTTATAAGGAAGGGTGGTGGGGCAGGGGGAAGTGGAATCCAAATCTCAAGTACGATAGGGATAGCTCATGTAAAACTGAGGGGAGCTGACCTTCAAGGGGCACTAGGCATCCCCTCCACCCAGTTTGTTTCTTCACTGAAGCCTGAGCTGTGATGGTGCTGGACTTTTCACTTATAGGCATATGCCCTACAGCACACACATCTCTTTGCAAATTAATAGCTATCATCTGTCATGTAAAATGGCGTTTCAAATTTACATCACTGGCTTCTACCAAGAGGTTTCCCCATCACTAGCTGCCATTCTCAGAAGGATCAGGAAGTACTCCGAAAAATCAATGGATTCTTCTGAATAATGGGAACATCAGATTTTGAAAGTGATGTAATTTCATCAGATCAACTTTTTGATACATGCTGTTTTGTACTCTGTTAGATGGCTAAAAATTGATTGAAAGAACAGTACCGGTGTCTGAAACTCATAAAATAAAATAATTATCATCTGAAAAGTCAGGTTGAAGTTTATGAATTTCAGCACAAAAGCATGGCATCATGGGAAGTTTGATCACTTTTACTAGGCAATAGAAAAGTCTGTATTTTCAATATTCAGGTACTTGCTACATTATTGATCATATGTGTACATTCTGGTTTTGAGAGCAAAGGAAAAACTATTCAGTGTACTTTTAAGGCAGCCAGAAAATAACAGTTCCTTACAAAAATTATTAGGAATTCCTAAATTTTTACACTTTTCTTTCAAAAGAGCCTTCAAGCAGAAATTGTTCAGGACAATTATGGATCTATAGATCTGGGCAGCATGCAAACGAAAATGCATGGCAGGCAATAACAAAGTTAATCACCAGAGTTCTTGCCTTTGGGTAACTGCAGTTTATCTGCTTCTCATTTTTGTTAATACTTGGAAAAACAAGGGAGACTTCAACAATATTCTCTTTTCAAAGTTTGTTCTGGTGTGGGTAAGTATTTGCAATTTACATGAAATGGCACTAAATATATTTTATCTCCCACAAATAAGTATCAAGTAATCATTTTAATGAATGGGAACACCCAATGATACACAACATTAATGTCAATTCCTCCATATTTATTAAACAACTATACATTTCCTCATACATTATTGCACTAAAGTGTGTGATTCTTCCCAGACTCAGAGCACATCTTGAACATTATTGAAAAATTGTGAGTAAACATGGGAAAACTGCAAGGCATTTGCACATTAACTTTTAGCAGTTATAGTTTAAATAACCCCATTAATGTGTGATATTATAAAGTTTATTACTTAGAGCCATGATGAGCATAATGAATGAGCAAATGGGAGTACTGCAGAATAAATAACACTTCTTTGCTTACAAACATCCCCATAAGTTACAATAATAAAGTGTAGAAAGTGACAACCCAGGAAGAAGCATCGTTCAGTTGGCTACACTAAACTTTTCTACTTAGGCAATAAAAGAAGCTACAATAAATTTTTTATTTGTAAAGTTAATTTTTCATTATACCGACTAACACAAACAAAATCAAAATGTCAGCAAAGATTTTGCATTGATTTAGCCTATTACTTTAAAAGATATTACTCATCTCAAAGGTGGTTTTTGACACTCTTAATGTGTTTTTGAAGAGAGCTTTATGGTCTACAGCTAAGACACCCTGAAAGTTTCCACTTTTGTAAATCAAGAGAGAAGTGGAGGGGGTAAGTGGAGTTTTATAACTTTGTTTTTCCATACACAAACATAGAGTCAAATGTCATTGAAACCTCCTTTGGTTGCACTCAAAAGTGCATCTTTTAGAAATGAGAAGGGCAAGAGTTTGCTCTTGGGCCAGTGCTGTCTTTCTGCAGTGTTTTTTCCAGGTGACCAATCCCATTGAAGGCACCAGATTTCACCAAAGGAATGAGTGAACAGGATTTGTCCTATAGCAAAAATAAGATTCCACGATCCATTTAAAATGTAACTTACAAGGTTAATATAAGCTTTTCTACCCGCATTCCGTGTGTTATGCACAGACTGTGAGCAGAAAGCCCAATCAGAGCCCAGCCTCTCCACAGCCATTTCTCAGAAACTGGACTGTGAGACTGCCTCCTTGCACAGTGCTGCAAAACTTGAGCCTGCAGAGGATCAAGCATATGAATAAAATGGTGAAAAGGTAATCATGAGCAATTAGTGTTTCCATCCTGCAACAGAAATATCAAGATCTGGAATGCTTGAAATTAGAAATTTTATTTAAAACAAACAATCAAACAAAAAACCACCAGAAAAACCCCTTGCATTTTAATAGAGAATTATTTATTCCAAAGTGAAATTAAAGTTAAATTCTCATTTTTCTGATGAATTAATACTTTATCTAGAAGAAGACCCTGAATTTAGGTTACCAAAGAACCTAATACTTTATGTTCTTTTCCAGTGTAGTCAAAATCCTTTATGTCAGTAAGGTTTCTGACTTTGGCTCAGTTACAGGAGGTGCAGGACTCTGCTGCAGTCATGGCATCAATGCATCTGAATTGTGCTGCCTGTAGCACACCAGCTGCTGGGAGGACAATGAAGTTGAGTATGATCTATTGGAGATATAATCATTCTGGATTTTAAGCCATGTTCATTACTTGCCTTGTTCCCAGAAATAATGTTTTCCTTTATAGACTTGTTGACCACAATTAAAGAAAAAGAGTAAACTGGGGGGGAGAAAACCCAACCTAAATAACCAATATATGATGATCTGGTTCTTCAAAAATTTCACATTGGTATGATATTAGCCACTATCAGAGACGGAAACATGGGATTGCTAAACTTCTCATTTGCTCTAAAACTGCCATTCTTGACTTCCATAAGTTAGGAACCTAGGAGTCCCAAGGTAGAATGAGAAAGGGATTCATCTCACCTGATTTCAGCTATCTGAACTTAGGAATTCATTTAAGTGGTTTTTAGATTAAATTCTGATTTACTGAATTCCTTGATCAGTCACTTGAGAAAAACTGCTAGTTTGGGAGTCCTGGGCTTCTGAAGATTCTTCCATCTCCTTGATGCACCTGATGTTGAAAGTAACAGAATGAATTAAAATATATTATCATGTCCCTGCCTGACACAAATTTGATTGAAAGTAAGGCTGTCCTGCATGAGTGTAGCATATTCTCATCATGAGGCATGGGGAATTTGTGGCAACAGTACATAACTCAGTGAGTGCTATGAGAATGATCTCTGCCAAGTTCAAGACCTGTAATATCTCTGATGGTACACGGTGCCTGGTGAGTAACAGCCATACAGCTGGAATCGTCTTTCTTCAGTTTATCAAGAGGTGAGGTTTGATTGATAATAGATGGGGTGCTCAATTCCCTTTGAAACTGTTATAAATCAGTCAGATAGTTACAAACTGAAAAAATAAGTCAGGATTAGTGAAGGATTTTTCAAAGACTTTTTCAGGCTGTAGGTATTGCTTTGCTGAAAGTCAGAAGAAGAACTGGGAACTGAATCGGGTTTTTTCCATCCCCCAAGAAAAAACTATCAATCCCAGGTCTGTAAGGAGAAAAGGACCTGGGTACTTTGAAGCTATGCCCCAAGCTTTCTGCATCATTTAGGCCCTGGTGCAGTGCTCCAGGATGATTCACCTCAGAAGCTTAATAGGAGAGGCAGAACTTGGGAATTTCACCCTTATGATTGCAAGGATGGAGCCTGCCTATGTGTCCACTGCAGAGCATGACTATGCAAGTTAGGGAAGGAAATTATTCCCTTTAAAGAAGGTATTTCAGTGTAACCACATCAATCTAACTGATCCGAGAAAATCACCAAGGATTATGAGGAATCTTTCATTTTAAATTAAGCATAGGAATGACCACAAATAAAGTATTGCCAGTGAGCATCTGGGAAAGAGCTGGTAGCAATGTCTATTATTAATGTTATCTAGCCATTGCCCTGAAGAGATCCCACTTTCTGTTGCTTACTCTCTGTCAAGCTTCAACTGCTCATGCTGAAATTTGACTTGGCAGGCAGCACCCAAAGGGGGGTCACAAAGCTCATCTAGGGCAGAACAGAGACATGCTCCTGCATCTGTAATAGCAGCTTGCTGTTGTGTAACCCTGCTGGAGACAGAACTTATGTCTCACCACTTATAATCACTCTGGCCAGAGCAAACTCAGATTTCTCCTACAAAGAGTCCCTGACTTCAGAAGCAGGACTGGTCCTGTAACCAGAACACTAAACAGTGGTGGATTTCTTAGATGAGGAAGATTTATTTTCTATTTTACATAAGGAGTTATTTGATGTGTCTTTTAGAGAAAAATATATTCATCAGTTTAACTTGGAGTTCAGGACAATATGAAGGATGATGATGAGTCCCTGGAAATCCTCACGAGAAAACCTGCATGCTGCATTCAAACCATGCTCATGGGCATCACCATGTAATGTGCAGTAAGAGCTGAACAAGTGATCAGGAGAGTCAGCAGGCTCAGGGAGAGACTTTCATCTCATTTAAATGCACCTACAATGCAGATACCAGAAGCTAGGCAAGTCACCCAGGACTCAACTTACAGTCTGTGGTCAGAAATAGGCACTTTTAGTGATTCATCTGACCTATTTACCTGTCTAAGAGGAATTGTACTGTGATGTAAGAGGTTCTGTTTCTTTCCAATAAGACAACCTGAAAGGGACTGTGACATAGAGTAGGTCTCCGCACACCAGACTTCTGCATTAGTTGGATGAAACTCGTGGTCTGTTTTTGTGCTGTACATAGACCTTTCTGGAAAGGGATTGAATGCCAAGGAGAAAACAGAAAACTTGCACTCTAGAATTCATTAGGTTGCAAAGACCTGGTGCTGTTAAAAGAAATTCATCTCTTGAATGACTATAGTGTCAAGCAAGAGTAATGTGAGCAAACAGAGATACCACCATGAGATGGATAAATGTACAAGGGCTAGTGAAATAAACTACTTTAGTATCTGAATTTGGAGAATAGGAAAATGCTCTTCCCTTCCCCAGCAAGGAGAATTTTTCAAAATTGTAGCCTAACTTTGGAAAAAGACTGGAACATCTATATTTTTTTCTTATTGACAGTAAGGAATTGCATTATTTCTGTGGGGATGTATTCTCTGTAGGACAGAAGAAGATTTGCAAGAAAATTTATCACCAAGAGGCTGCAAATACATTATGCAGGAGCATACCTTCCCCACTGTGTTCAAGCACTAATCCACAATAATGACAAATGCAGAAGTAAACACAGGACATATCTCCTGAAGATACTGCCTCTGAATTCAACAATTAGGTCAACATTAAGAGAATCAAGAGCCAGATGACAGAGCTGAGAGATCCCTCATTGCCTGGTTGAACCTCTTTGCAAAGAATCCTGCTATTTAGCAGGGGCTGTTTCTTCACATGTCTTAGACACTGTGCACCTCTAAAGGCACAGTCAGCTGCTGGTCCTAGGAGTATGCAAGGAAGCCTAGAGACCACAGAGATAAGCAGAATCTCTATTGCTATTGGCCTAACCACAGAAAGCAGGAAAAAGACAACTATGGAGGATGTTGAGGAACACAGAATTGTGGAATCATTTAGGTTGGGAAAGACCTGAGAGCATTGAGTCCAGCCAAGTTCAACACTAAACCATGTCACTAAGGGCCACAACTACATGGAAGGCCCAGAAAACAGAAGATGTAAATTGGGCAACTGCAGAGGAGCAGCAGTCAGATGCCAATACCATAAAGAGGTAATGATGTGATTTCTGATCTCATCAATCATCTGGCCTGAGATGGGGGCCACACAAAGAAAAAAAAATCCATAAATTAATAATACAGAGAAAAAATTGGACTGTATGTCCTGCCACAAAGTCAGCAGCAAGGAGGAATCAATGGAAAAAAACAATGCAGACAGGGACAAAAGACTGGATAAGATATTCTGAAAGTGTGAAAGCCTTCCTGGTTGTAGAGGTGTTATGGTACAGATGTATTCCAACAGGGGTATTTTCAGGAAATAGTTTCATGAATAAACTTGGAGAGAGAAGAATAAATGGTAGGAGAATAAAACTGGTGAATGCATCCAGAAATCCATTTACTTGCTAGTGTCAAGAACCCTAGTTGGATTCCTTCATGAAGAAATTATTCAGCCCACAATCAGATGATTTATCTTTATAAACTTTAGCCTTTATGTTGTTACTTAGGAAGTGGTACAGAAAACATAGTTCACTACACTGTGACAAAAAATAAGGGGTGATCAGGTAATTGAAAACACCCATTCTGGAAAGTTGTGTGGGTGTTACTACTGGCTCCAAAATCTGCATTAATACTAGCCTTTACCACCTCTGCAGTGCTTGCTTTAAAGTATGAAGAGAGCAGTATGGTGATAAAATTTGTGGTATTAACAACAGGTATTAATATGTTGGTGGTCATCTTGATTAACTCACCAGGAATTAAATCAGGAATCTTCTGATATTAAAGCCTGAGCTGATATAGTCAGAATCAGCAATAAGAAATCATCCAAGAAACTAATTTGTATCCTCAGAGATCAGACAGAAGAGGGGGTCTGGACTGCAAGGGCCATATTACAAGTTTGGTGAGTTTAGCAATATCAAAGTATAGAAAGAGATATGGCCTCTAGATTTTCATTTTAATGCTGCTCCAAAAGGAGTTTTAAATTATGGAAATCATTGTGGAGTTAATTCTTTTCCTCCTGGCTGGTACAAAACGTGAAGTCTTTCACATGTGTATCTTACACTGTTGAAATATTGCACTTTATTTTTTTTCTAGATAACATTGTCAAATAATATCAAGGGCAAAGGTTAGGATCTGAAAAAATAAAAATTATATTGAAAAATTTGTACATTTAAAAAGTAGCAAACATATAAAAAATAAAAATTTGTATGTTAAATGAAATAGATCTGGAAAAGAATTCCCAAAAACTAATAACTGTTGTCACCTGAAGAGTCAGGTATGCCCTTCAGTCATATAATATTTGATGTAATAAAACTTTTCTGATACAGATTTCAGTGCACTTTAACATTATTCTTTATTAAGATGGCAGTTAAAATTTTTACAATAATTTTCTATCTGAGTCTTCTTAACTTTATCTTTAAGGCTGTCCTTTTATTCTCCCTACACACATAGCATTATGTTTTATATCTCAAGCTTTGAGGAAATTGAATCCAGTATCAGTTCGAGAGAATTAAATTTAGATTGCTTGGTTTTGAATGGGTAAAAGATTGAATACTGAAGAAATTTTTAGAAATTCTCAAAACTGATAATCAGTAACTTAAGGACAACCTCGTAGTTAAGGTGCAAAACTAAACATCATGAGATTTAGATTCACTGTGCTCCTTCAGGTCTTTTTTTGTAAGCTGATGCAAATATCCATGTTCCCCATCTGTATAATGGGAACATTATTATTCCTCTGTCTGCATTGCCTAGGAGTCCTGCAAGCTGCTCTTCAGACTTGTAATATTCCCTCATCTGTGAATGCTCTGCAAGAGAAAAGCCTTTGAATGTATTCTTATACAGGGCAGGAATGATCTTTTTATGCTTTTGAACAACGCTGTGCAGCACTGGGATCTGAATCTGCTTGTAGCTCCTTCTGCTGCAGAAATACAAGTGTTAATAATAATTAACAATATTAGCACCTTTTAATTGTTCTGCACTTGTAAGCTCCTTCTTACCTCTTTGCTCTGGGTTAGGGAACTCCCTATTGTCTGCTTTAGCTGTGGTAAATACCAGTGTTGCTCGATATTATCATGGTAGTCAGAAATTTATTCAAAGAACATCTTATGATTACAAACAAAACAAGCAGTTTTGCACTGAGGAGTTTATAAACTCCATTAGAGATAGCACAGCAAGACATGAACAGAGAGGAAGCCTTTGAATTCAGTGCCTTTCACAGAAACACAAAGCAATAGGCTTTTCTTTTCCCTCTTCTTTTGTCCTCATTTACTTTCTTCTGGTTTTCTTGGAGTCCTGATGTGTGGGCATTCTCCAAATGCTGGGCAAAACATGCTTTGCTGCTAAGTTTAGGCCACAATACACAGGAAGTCTTGAGGGAGATGGATGATGCAAGACATCCTGTTCTCCTTGCACATCCCTGAATAAGTGCCACTTCTTGAAAACAAACCATGATCTCTTATTCATTGAACCTGCAACTGCTCACCTCCTTCCTTGTGGACAGCTTTACAAACAGGAATGATCCTTTGGCTTCCAGCAATCTCTTATTCCAAGGCAGAATTGGTACCTTATGATATGCAAATCACTGCTCAACAAAAAGAAGAAGGAGTAAATTTAGGTCCTGGTATAAAGACTGTTAACATTAGAAGTGAAATTCCTATTGGGCATTTGGCCAGGTCTCTTTCTTAGCCTATGTAACCTGAAAAGAACGTTTCCTCTTTTTCCTTCTGTAGTTTGCTATCATGCCCTGTTAGGACATGCCCCAGGTGGGCTCTGGTTCCCACATAGGATTGACAAGAAGGAACAGAAGCATGTTAAGAGGCTTCAGTTTCCCCTGTGCCAACAGCAGCTGGTGCAGCTTGTCCTGCTGCATCACAAAATGCAGCTGCTGTTGTTTTGAGAGGCATGTCTGGCAGAGCAGACGCTGTCTGCTGGAGCAAGGGGTTCATTCCTGACTGAGGCCTTGAAGTGCTCCTGTCTACTAACCCACACACACTGAATATAACAAAGGATTGAGATGACACTAGAATTTGACAAAAGAGTACAAAAGAGTCAGGAGTTTAAGTCCAGGTTGACAGCACTTCATGGAGAAGTTATGGAGCCTCCACAAGAGTCAGTGGCATAAGGAAGGAGAAAGAAGTTGCTGTGAGCTACTTTCATTATGAAATGTTATACTGGAAATGAGAATGTCACCCCAGAGCAAAACGCTAACTTAGTTACCCTGCAGACAACACCAATTGAAGAAGAATTACAGGTTAAAAAGGAAAGGGAAGAACCTGTCAGCAGGGCTAATAGCAGCTAGCAGGTCTCCAAGAGTGGAAAATGTTAAAGGCTGAACTGCTGCCAAAACCCATGATGAAGCCAAATCCAGCAGGGAGATTCTGTGTTTCATCAATAAGCTCTGGATCAGGCCCTTCATTTCCCCTTTGCTCACTGCAATGAGCAAGAAGTGGCGGAAAGAGAAGTGACTCACTCCTGCAGGAGGCTGCTTGGCCCCTTTGCCAGGCACTTGGCTGACAGGACATTGCTCTGTAGGGCATGTTATATCTCTGCACTTTCCTTATCAAAATGTCAATACTTTCTCATTGCCTTTGAATGTCCCTAGGAAAGTACATACACAGTGCAGGAAATGAAAGTCATGAGATCCAAAAGGCTGAGATTGGTGTTCCTAGGAAAAGGCCCAAGCTAGAGGCAGGAACCTGAGATGAAGGGTAAACAAGAGTTATTTACTTATTTTTGTATGGTTACAGTTGCAGTTTTGAAAGGCAGGAACAGAAGTTTGCCGCCTGGCCTGCCCCTGAATAACTGAGTGTTATAAAATTTTGGAAGTCAGGAAAAGTAATGAGTCCCACTGTCAACTCTGAAGAATGCAGTACATATTCTCTTTTACCAGCCTTTATTTTGGCTTCTCAGCTACTATCCGTATTTGTTGAACAGCAGTGCTTTAGCCTAGGCAAAGAGACACATCTGTAACAAAATAATGGTTGCTCTTGGTCATTAAAACTTTGCCCGTATTTCAGTAAGTCTGGGCTTCACTCCTGTGCTCCTACTCTGACTCAGCTTTGTTCCCATTTTGTCTTTGGTACTGGGCATTTTGAATTTGTAACATCAAACAGCAGAAGGAAGCACTAAAATTTACTGTTTGGGTTTCTTTATCCAACCTTGTTGTCTCATCAGTGTCTCTATAAGCTGTACCAAAGACATTGGTCTTTGGTCCTACAGTACTACCATTGTAGCAAGTATAAATCAGAGCTGATCCTTCCTTTTGCATATTGCAAAAAATGCTAATAATAATAAAAAATTCTCTAATGCTCTATTTATTCTAAAATATCATTTGATTTCATATCACAGGATTTAAAAGTGGAAATTATCTGTTTAGCAGCAAGATTGTGCCCCTATTCTAGACTTGAAGAGCCCATCTCCCACCAATGTGCCATCCTGTGCAGATTCCATGAGGTCTCACTTATAGGGCTGGTCCTTGGCACAGCTGGACTATGTAGAAAGGAAAACAAAATCTTGGGCTCTGTCATGTTCTCCAAGCAAATGCTGTGAGCTGATTTTTCATGTAAGCAGTGGAAACCACAAAGTAATAAACCCTCTGAAAATGCAGCCTGGATTTGAGGTAAAAATGCCACAAAAATTGATTGTTTTAAAAAAATTGGCTTTTTTAAGTAACAGAAAAAAATGTAAGCTGTGAAACAGCAACAGAAAGTACTAACAGCAATAACAAGATAGTTACTAACAGGCTAGGTTTTCAGTTTCAAGGTAAATTTGCATTCACATAGATGTACCAGGTTAGATTTTGCATGAGAAAGTCAGTGAAAAGAAAAATTCAAACAGATCACAGACACCTACTTGTTATTCTGCCATATATGAATTTTATGTGGATGTTTGGTGGCTGATTACTTGGATAGAGACAAATTTGTTTTATTTCTCTCCCTGCAGCTTGTTCATTAAAATTCCGCTTTACTCCAGCAGCCAGCATTGTGCTGCATCCTGACAACTGCACAGAGGAAAAGTGCCACAACAGACACATGCCAGCTGTCCCTTCCAATCCAGCAAACTACTGCTTCCCCACCTGGAAATGTGGTATTTATCCTTTTCCTGGGGAAATAACACGTTCTGCAGCAAGGCAATGGAAGGCAGCTTGTTCGTGCACAGTTAAAGCACACACGTGGTAAAGCACAACAGCCTCTTTACTCTCTGCATTGCTTCAGTTTCACATGGATGCATACCAAAACGATTCCTACTCATCTGGTTTTTTGGCAGCCACAAAATCCAGCTCCTGTTCTGCTACCTCCAACGTGGCTTCTGAGCCTGTGAAAGGTGTCTGGCCCCGCGCTCACCCCCACAGGGCGCGGAAGATCCGATCCGTGTCCTCGCAGGGAGCTGCCTGCCTGCCCAGCCCTGGCTCTGGGCATGTCTCTGGAAATTCCAGGGACACATATAACAGCCTTATCTTCTGGATTAGGGACAGAAATTCCTCCCTCTGCTTCAAAATACTGGCATTGTGCCAAATTCCTGGATACCTAAAATTAAGCCTCGAGGCCATATCTAAACAAGGACTTAGGTACCCTGAGGGGACCTTAGAAGGAATTCAGGCACCTGAGCACAAAATTGTCACAACAGAGTTGTGGAGTGCTGCTTTTCTATTTTCCAAGCTTGGAGGAGCTTAAGGCCCAGAGGTGCTTTACTTTCTCAAAGTATCTAAGCACCTAAAGCTGGGTTTGCAGTGCCAATGTAGTTGTTCCAGAGCTGGCATAAGTGGATGTGACAGTACCTAACTCAAGTCTTAGAAACCCTAACTTTGCAATTTTATATTTGAGTAAAACAGTTTAATTTTCAATGGTGTTGATGGCTTGCAGCACCAAATCTGCTGATGGCCAGCACCCACAGGGAGAAGGACATGAACTCTGACACTGTGTTCTGATTCCTTTTTTTAAGTAACTAAATTTATAATCTTGTGGGGATTGACTGATCTCCCACATAGTCTCATTTACATGGTCAATTAATCAGTGCAGGAAGTTAAACAAGGGTATTTTAATATACAGGAAAAATATTTGCTTTTAAAAGGTACCTAAATCCATCTATTGAACTCCAGCATCTTTCAGGCCATATTGTTAGGTTGTATTATATTTGAAATGCAAAGGGGGAAAGTGCTTAGAAAAACTCTCTGCAGCAAGTTATGCCTGGTTGAGTTTCACATTGAATTCTTGTTTGCTCATTCAGCATTAGAGAGGTATTTGGGCCAAGGCTCTAATAGGTGAAGAATCAGAACAGGAGGAGATTTTGCGTCAGTGTGTGGGCTGTGAATGCAACAAGGAGGTGATTAAATAGACACTGGCAGCAGAACATAAAGTTAGCAATTATGAGGCCATTTCCAGGAACAGGCTGCCCAGAATAAAATTATTTTGCTAAAAATCAGCAGGTAAAAATAAAAAAAAAAAATCTTTCAAATAGGTCTACTCTTGTGAAAAGATTGGGTTTTCTTTCCTTTTCCTTTAGAGCTGCAAACTACATGGTTGCACAGCTTCCCTTTGCACATATATTGGTGGCTATGTTTAATATTCTTGCTCCTCTTTACAAAGCTGGTAGGACTCATGTAGAACATTAGGTTGGAGAGTGATGCTGTCTGCAATGCTAAGGCATCAGGAAAAAGGGAGATTGTAAACTTTTTGCACCCTCTCACCCTGATGCTGATGTGAGCCCAGCATGAAGAGGCAGCTGTCTACAGTGTGGATCCCTACTGTGCTTCACCATACATAGGGCAAGGGGCAGCAACATCACCAGATGCTCTGCTTAGTGCCACTTGTGATGTGAAATCATTAGAAACTGGGCAAAAATCACAGATTTCTTCCTACAGGCTTCCAGATTCATGAGAGATGACAACTCTTCAGAGATTCCTGATATGATTGCCTTTAAAATGCATTTCTGAGAAGTGAAGACCAAATCCTGCAAACTGTGCACATAAGTTATCCAGCCCCCTGCCCTTTGTTATGGAATTATACATGCACCATTGTCATATTGCAGAAGTCGTTTTATATCGATCAACAGGAGATATTGAATATGCATTTATACATGCTGAGAGCACCTCAGGTGTAGAGAAAATTATGTTATGAGACATAAAAGCATGAATTTCCACTGTAAGAAGACTGATTTGAAAACTCAATCTCCTTTAAATATTGTTAGCTGTGCAGCAAACTTGCTGTCCTTACACATATCCACTGAGATTAAAGCAGCGGATATTTTTTTAGGGATTTCAGGAGCAGCTGAGTTTGCAAGATTATTTATTAAAAGAAAATATCTGAAAGATATCTGTTCTGTTCAGAATTTCACATTTTTGTTTATATCTCATAAATGTAGATACCTCATAAGTAATCTTTAAATGCTTCCCTCTGCAACCAAATCCATCCCTCAGAATATAGAGTCAAATAATGTGCATATCCCTGCAGCTGGTATCAGCTAAATACACCACTAATGAAGGTGTGATTTCTCAGCATTTAAAGTGAGTGAGGAAAATTACAGTCACCTGGTCTCTTTTGCCCTTTGTGCAACCAGGCCCTAGCATTTTGTCAGTGCTCCTTCCATTTCCCCTGACAGACTGACCTTCGGTGTCTCGCCTCGATTTTCTTCCATCGCTGCAGGTAACACAAACAACACAATTTCTATAAAAGTCACCATAGAGACAGATCCACCACTAAATCCAGAGCCTCATCCCTGCAGTCAAACCTTGATACATCAAACCTGAACACTGAATCTGGAAGCTTTAACTTCTACAATGAGGGGATTGACAAAACTAGCCTGGAGCTAAGCAGAAATAAGATTACTGAGGTACAAGGTTTTACTCAATGTTAAAGAGATAGCACAAGTAAGCTCTATCCTGTGCACAAGTAAAGGGGTGGAAGGATTTCACTTCTGTGATTTTTTTTTTTAGGGAGAAAAATATTCTTATATATCTATGCTGTGAGGCATAGGACACCATAGAGCCAATGATGCTGATCCAGGAGAAATTGTGTGGACACCTGTAAATCTGTGCGCGCTGCTGTTTCTTTAGGAGTGTTGCCATAGGGTGTTGGCATACATGCCCTGGCATAATAACAACATAATAGCCCAGACTCACAAGAAGAGTGCAGTGCATGGTTAGAGGACCCATGTTCTCCAAGGAGTGTTTTTGCAAACAGAATTGAGGTATATTACAGTTATACCAAGTAAATAAAGCAGTAGATTTGAGTGCTGGGGATTTGAGATTTGACTTTTTCTGTGTGAAAAAGTCCAAAGATATTTCATACAGTCTTATTCTTATTCTGACAAAATATACAAAAGAACAAATGGTTCAATCATTTCCACTAAATACAGCTTCAGGCATATAATTAGCAATCTAGAGAGGATGATTGCAAGTGAACGAGCATGAAAAGTTACACTGTTATCATAGATGAAGTTATAATATTTCATTATCATTCCATGATGCATGAATTAATTGATATTTATTCACAGAGGTGCATTGGAAATAGTGGTGCCTTTTATGATAATTGTACCTATTTTTCAATCTGGGGAGGAAAAAACTGCCTTTAACACTATGACTTATGAGACAGACTTTCAAAGAGCAGCTAAGTACTTGTACCTACAATAATACTGCAGTTATGTGAATTTCTTTTATGTATTCATGGTTCCCATAGCTATGCCTATATATATGTGCATAGTGTTTATGGCACATAATGATGTATATGAGAATATGAACATACACCTTGAGGGAAAAATAGTGGGTTTAAGTGTTCTTTTTATGGGAAATAATTAATCAACCCACAAGTGAAATACTTTCACCCTTCAAGTGAAATGACAAGAGTTATTTGGCATCTTTGAAGGTTACATAGCTCCTAAACAGGATGGGAAAAAAGCATACCTGTTTGTGTGGGTTTCTCTCTGAGGATTATGTTGCTGCATCCTACAGGCTTAACATCAATCCTGGGGTTTAAACTTTTAAATTCTTAATCACTGGAAGCAAATAGCAGGTTAAGCTAAGCTGTGAACTTTGGTGTATTTTTGAACTGCTTTGTGAAGCCTGGATTGACTTTGTGATTGGATGGAGAAGGGTGGCAGACAGGAGTATTTAGAAAGAGTTTTAGAAAATAGTTGAGCAGGTTTTGCCCTACACACTGTCAATATTTATTACCATTGTTGAAAAGAGGTGGACATGGTGCTGTGTTTCTTTGCTTGCTAAGACTAGAAGTTACTCCTTTCATATGCAATAAAAGCTGCTGACTTGGCCATGAAACCTCAGAGATGCCAGAAAACATCAGGAACTCAAAGAAAGGCCAGATAGTATGTGGTCAGCTGGAATCAAGGTGAACAAAGAATTTGAAGAGAGGATGCCAAAACAGAAAAGGAGGATTTCATAAGTATTGGAGGTAAAATAGGTGACAGTGAATATGGTGGGAACCCAAGGAAGTAGAATGCTTGTAGACTCTAAGGAGAATTGTATTCATTTAGAAATATCCAAGTACAACAAGTTTCAAGTGGAAACTGCTGAGGATTTCTTCGCGGATTCATCTGGTCATATCCAGCTGGGAACTGCACAACAGGAGCATGAGCTTGTCTTTCAGGGCCACTTGCAAGATGCTAAAGTTGGGTCCAAGAAGGACCCTTCAGTCCAAGATTACTGAGCTAAAAGGAAAGGAAAGAACAGCTTGTAAAGGAGACTGGACAATAACAAACTGTGCTCTCTTCTTGGAGCCAAGTCTCATGACATCATTCTGGGAAGGCATTTTGAGGTTGGCAGGAAAATTTTCACTAGTGAAATTGCACATTAGCACAAATGACACTTCTGTATGTGATAACATATGAAGAGATTCAAGGGGCCTGGTAGTGAGGAAATTCACTGTGATCCTCTATCCCTGGAGGCTCTCAAGTCAAATAGCTGAGAATGAATCTTTATATTCTATAAAGAAATTATGCCTGTAGTGGAGGAAGCATGAAAAATGTTCAGAATCCATTGTTTTGTGGAAGAAGCTTTCTGCTGAGGAAGAGGTTGGTTTATAAAAATGGAAAACTTCCAAAAGTCTGAAAGTTTTGAAGACAAATGGTATTCATTTCATGCCAAATCAAGACAAAGGTCCCAAAATTAAGCAAACTCAGACAGAACAAAAAATATCCTTGATACATAAATATATCTCTATGTAAATATCAGGATTCTGTGTAGTAGTCAGGAAGAATTTGAATTGCTCGTTTAAGACCATGGTTTAGTCACTGGTACTAAAACAGCAAGATTTGACTGGAATTTTAAAACTGCAAGTTCTGTTTCATGTGGAAAGAATGTTGTGGAAAAAGGGGAAGGATAATTATTATTACTTCTCCATAACTAATGATCATGAATCCCTGTAGAACAAATCTCAAAACCATTAAATGGAGCACTAGTGTCTGACATAGATCACTAGATCACACTGTGGAACTACACAAGAGGATCTGTAAGATTCTTTCTATAATAGTGTGGAACAAAAATACCGGCTATGGTGTGGGGGTCAATTTCAGTTAGGTGTGATAAATTGTCGACTTTGGCATTGCTGATGTGTCCTCAGAAATTTTTAATTTTAAATATGAACATTCTGTAATGCAAAAAGCAAGATAAAAATGCAATAATTATAAATTTGAAAGCTGAGGCATACTGAGAGCCAAGTGACTGACTTTTTTGCCTTTGTCCTGTGTAAACAGAACAAACCCTGTGTATTTGCTATCTTAATGGACCAATTTGCTATATGGAAATTAAGAGCTGGCTCAGCTTGATTTCATTGTATCCTGCAAGAACCTCTGCAAGAAAAAATCTCTGAAAATACAGTGCCAAACAATGTATCAGACAAATCATCAAAAAGCTCCCTAGTTGTCAGATAGATATATTCAGACTAGCATAAAGATTAAAAGTTTAAGCGTGAACAGATATTTGGAAGAGTTTACCAGGTATAACATCTGGTAGTTCAGTGGGAGTGTGTGGTGTGGTGTCAGAGTAACTGGACTATTTTTTCCAAGAGACATCCCTCATTTCATCTGTAGCTGGGTCTGAAAGAGAAGTTAATTCAGGAAAATCCTATGGAGTACATTAGGCAGGGAGCTGGGGTAAATGTTTACAGCATTGAAATCCTAATATTTTTTGTAAAATTTAGGAAGCAAAACATCAGACCCTGCAAGGTCACTGCGACTCAGTCCTCACTATCTCAGTGCCTCTGGAACACGAGACTTCTTGCATGCTTTAGACAACTGTCCAAAGTCTCAAAGTTTTGGTTTAATTCTAATGGTTGTTTCTCCACCTTTTTACAACTAATGTATAAATCCTTTCAAATACTGAAGAGACAGAATTCTTGGCCAACATCATTTTCACTTCTCTTTTACAGAAGTCCTGCTCTTACTTCTTGTCTTTTCCTTGGTTTCTTCATTCATTAGATTTAAGTGTATTCTTGTGTGGCAGAGTGGAGATATGATTTGTTTGTTTGTAGGCAGGTAGTACTTTGTACAAGTATTGACTGTATATGTTGATTTGATTGATGAAGATAACTGTAGCTTTTGTTTAAAACAAAGTGTACTTTTAATTGAAATGCTTTCTCAGAGCCTTTAAATATGCTAATAGGGTTATATGTATACTTTTCTTTCAGGTCAACTGAGAAAGCTGCTGTTTTGGGATCAGCAGGACCCCACTTTGTGACTGTATCATGGGACACACTGAAGGCTCCCTGTCCTACTGATCTCACTGGTCCATATCATCTGTTTAGGAGACAGCAGTTCTGTCAACACAAGCAACTGTCCCAAGGAAATTCAGAACAAAGAAAATGTGCAAGTTTTGAGGTCATATGATGGTGATTTGACTCAAATGAAAGAAAGAAAGTCTCACACTGCAGTCTCCTCCAGAATTAATTGAGGGGTCAGAGCAAGCATGTCTCTTGGAGAAAGCAAAGAGGGCTGCTGACTGTTTCTTGGCTGTGTGCATGCATACTCCTCAAAACCCTAGTAATCTTGTGTTTAACATTTTTCCATTGAATGTATTGAATGTAATTGTGATTTTGAGACCTGCTTAGTTTAGAGGTGATCAAATTGAAGTGGCTAATTTGGTAACATCAATGCAGGGTCTTATCCAAATTCACTTGGAGATCCAGGAGTAGGTCTTTCTTCTTGGAACTAGAAAGCAACTCTATGGTACTAAGTAAATGTTCAGCAAGAGGTATTGTTACCTGTGCTGTAGCTCATTGCTGACATAAATTGTAATATTTGTTATTAATCAAATCCATTTAATGTGTAAGATATTGAAGAGAGTAACTACAGAGGTGCCTCTTTGCTTTCTGGGTAGATTGACATGTTTTATATCCATTTTCAGCTCAAGATGGAATATTGTGTAAGCTGAGTCTTCAGAGCTGCAAATTAACATATCCTATCTAGGCATAAAAATTATGGCAGTGTCTTGCCAGTTGTATCACTACTCTGTACTGCATTCCTTATTATCTTGCAGGTTTTTACCTATGTGCATAGATCAGCAAGGAAACAGGGATGAGAAGTACAGCAAGTATCCATCAGAATCCATCCATCAGAAAAAAAGGATCAAGAATATCTAAAGTATCCTGATGGACCTCCATCTAACAAATATATTTCTTGGACTTTGTGAAAACAACTCAAGTGATATTGATTTCAGTTTCTCAAGTTACTGCAGTGGCTAAATACCCTTTATGTCATAAAGTCTTACCCAACATTGACTCTGAGTCAGCTGGCCGGAGTAGGGTGCTAACACCAAGGTTGGGGTTCACTCCCTGTATGGGCCATTCACTTAAGAGTTGGACTCAATGATCCTTGTGGGTCCTTTCCAACTCAGAATAATCTCTGAACATTTAACCTGAACTTTTTTGCTTCAGAGGCTCTTCCAGAGAGTTCATTTCTCTCTAAAATGCAGTAGCACATTCACAAGTAACAAGGAAAGTATTATTGTCTCCTTGTAGAGTTATTTTATGTATTTAAACACTATTGCACTTCTCTCTAGTTTCCTCAAGACTTAAAAAATCTATTTCTTAAAACCCTTTCTCATTGGTCATACCTTAATTCCAACTCACTGCTTTCTTCTCTTTCTCTGTCTTTCTTGGACCACAAGAAAGACAATTTTATCAATGTTGACTAGCACAGAAAGATTAATTTCTATATGATGTTCCCCTGAGTACCTTATGCACCCCAATAATATTGCTTTTCAACAGTAATATGGTGTTTTGGGTTAGTGACTCACTGTTCTTGCCAGGTCCTCCTCTCCCAAACTGCTTCCTGGCGAGTTGTTCCTCATTATGTATTTGTGCAGTTCATAATCTTTGATAAAATATATAACTTTGTACTTGTCCTTATTGAATTGATTCCCATTTTTTTCAGAACATTTTTTCAATTTATCAAGATCATTTTGCACTTTAGTCCTGTTCTTCAATCTCATTACAGCCTGGATGATTCTGGATCACCTGCAGATCTAATAAACTCATATTCTATTCCTTCATCCAAGACATAAGTGAAAATATTGGCTAGGCTCAAGACAAATTGGCTGAAATGTACTTAGACATCCTTCTATTCTGACATTAAATTAAAAACAGCTTTGTATCCACCCTGTAGCAGTTTCACTTAGTTTTCTTGACTTGCTTATGAAAGTTTTATGTGAAGCTGTATCAAAAGGCTTTGTAAGATACATGGCTTCTATGGTTTCTTCCTTATCCCTCAGCCAGTTAAAAGAGTTTGACATGATTTCTTCTTGCAAGATTCAAATAGACATGGATTCCTCATCCTGGAAAAAAATTAGATAGTCTATAAAATCCTGGAAATTGGGAAGAAAGTATAAAATGAATGATCATTCTCTGCCCCTGATAAGGCAAACAAATGTCTTGTGATGAGGTTTCCAGGCCACAGCTGACTTCCACAGCTCTCCCAGCTGGGTTCTTATGCCTCCATGTCAGGGATTATTATTTCTCATCTTCTTCTTGTGCAGGACCATCACTGTGGTAATAATTTTCTTTATAGGTTGGTGATAAATACAATTTTATATATCACAAAGGATTAATGAAATGCCACAGGTTACTTCATTTCATCCCGATACAGTAAAAATACTTCTTAAGCAAAATGGTTGCTTATTTACAGAGGAGTTTCTGAGCCAGTGATGTTTACCAGGCACTAAAGAACTGTTTTCTGGTCTGTACCATCTGTGATTGAAGAGATTTGCTTGGGTTCCCAAGAGAGCCACACAGCCTGGATGAAGACTAACAAGCAGCAGCATGAGCAGGCTACAGGCAGTGCCTGATTTGAATCAGAAGTGACTTGCATATCTCATCAGTGGAGAAAAAGTGTAGAGCCTACAGGGGAATGAAGTCTTTCTGTACCCCAGGATCAACTGAGTGAGGAGAAAAAGCATCTATGGACAGAGGTTTTAAATGGTATTTTCACAAAAACTGAGGGAAGGCTTATAGAAAGAATCAAATATAAGTTCCTGTGTTGGGGACAAAAACATGCACCAGTTGCTCATCTAAGGGCTATTAATTTATATTTCTGACTTATTCAAAATAATCAAGGGGGGAAAAAACACTTTTAAGAGAAAGCTTTCACTAAAAAAAATAGGCCATTAGGAATGAGTTTAATTTCAACTTTCACATTTCAAATATTTCCCACTGCACAGACACAGGAGAACTCTTCAATCTGCCACCACTCAGCAGCCCCATAATACTGAGTTAATCTCATTGCTCAGGTTTTGGGTTTTTTTACTTTTGCCTCTTTTTCTTTGAAACTGTAAATAAAATCTTTTAGGGAAATTATCACATGGCTTGTGTTGTGTGAATACATCACACAATGTTGACCAGGCTCAGCTACAGCTTTTAGGTGCTGCAGAGAACAAGTACATTGCAAGCACAGGTGCAGTATCACCTTCATGACTAATTAATATTCCACCAATGAGACTACTTTCTATTTTGATTTATAATATTTTATCATATTCATGCCTTAGGGTCAGTCTTGTATATACAAAGCTTTGTAGGAAAACACAATATACTTTATTCTCTTCTGTTTGTTATTAATACATAGTGTGGGGCCCCAGAGAAACACAGAAAAGCCTGCAAAGAATTCTGGAGGAAAAAAAGGATTGCTTTTCTCAGGCATTATTTATTTAGTAAAATTAAGCATATTAATCAATAAATTAATAGAGATAATTTTCTTACAGTCCACCTGCGTAATCACTTAGACTATTCCTTTATATTTCTAAGAATTTTGATACCTTGTTATTCTGAAATATTCAAGTAACCTGAGACCAAGAATGATAGCTCTTTATTTATTCTTCTTCCCTGTCAGTCTCATATTCTCATTAGATTCTTGTTACCTATGCCAGGACAACAATATTCTAATTTATCTGTTTTTCTGTTCTCTGGTAATGAATTAGCAGTGATGGGAACCATAGCAACTGAAGCAAAAACTTCATTAAGCAAGAACAATTTTTCAGTTTACACTGTACGATGTGAAATTGCTTTCAGTAACAAAGTCTTCCACAGAACAATTATAACTAGAACAAAGAAAGCAGGAAAGCAGTTAAGCTGAACCCTGGTGCAGAGAAGCCTGTATTTCAAGCTGTGAAATGCTGACCAGGTTTCCATCTTAGGAATAATGCTCAACATATCCACTAACTGACAAAAAAACCCCAGAAACTTCATAGGTTTCAAGCAAACATTTGGCAACCTTCACTGTGATTCATCCTGAAATGTTATTCTAGGCAAACCCATATAGCTAACCCCACCAGAGCTCTTAAAGAAAACCTTCCCGTCTGAAATAAATGGGACTGGAATGAACTACCTGAAATGTAGATGGTTGCTGTGAGAAAAGTATCTGTATCTGTTCCATCACCCTGTGCTCTTGATGTTGCCAGCAGTTTTTGTGCTATGAAAAGACAACAGCCATGGGCATCAGTCACAATGGCCTGAGCTATCTGGAGTCAGACAGTTTAGCCCTCCTGAATTAAATCTCACTCAACCTCTTAAGATGAAAGCCTACTTAGGCATGCAAAAAGGGTGGAGTTAACATTCTGCTGTGATACAATGATGTTAATGACATCTCAGAGGTTACCATTCAAGAAAGATTTTAGAAGATAAAAGAACTCAGAAGTGATTTAATAGTGGAAGTAAACATTCTAGCTGGAAAAACCAGCCATCCCAGGCTTCCTGTAAGCAACAAACTAAATAATCTGAAACATGTACTGGTACAACGGCAACTCATTGTCCTGTCATTTAATGAGAAAGGAGGACAAGAAGTGACCAACAGGTGTTTGAATGCATTATGAATATTTCTTTTTTATGTGTTAAAGACCAGGAGAGCAGCCTTGTTTAAGTAATAAGGCAGAACTGATTAAGAACATGATAGAGGAACAACTTAAGTGAACCACCATAAAACTGAAGAGCCTGTGATTCATAGGGAAGAGAGCAGCAAAAAAACCCTTTTGGCACTTGAGGAAGACTGACTTCAAGAAACTCAGAGATGTGGTAGATACTAGCCCATGAGAACGAGTATCAGTGCACATGGCACAAAGGGAGATGTGAAGAGAAAGAAACACAGAAATCACAGGAAAGCATCCTATCAGCAGTGAATAGATAAGACCAGGAAGGTATATTCTCTGTGGCTCAGCAGGGAGGGACACTGAAGGACACTGAAAAGCCTGAAGTGTTTAGTGGCTTTATTACTCAGTTCTCACTAAAAAGGTCAACTGCAAGTACAGGACTAGCACAATTAATACTGGCAGCTAAAAGGATTCTATCTCAGGTGGAATATATAAAGGGAAATGCATAGTGCATAACTAAAAAGGCTGCTCTCAAATTGGCTAGATCTGATTAAATGTTATGTGAGCATGACTAAAGAAATCTTAAAGCCAGTACTGGCTATTTCTGAGACTTCATAAAATGGGTGAGGCACCTGCAGACAGCAAAAGAGCAAATGTAGTACCTGTCCTCTGAAGCAGGAAAAGGAGGCAGTGAACACAGAGGCACAAGAGATATTCCAGATCAGAACAGAGGTCACTGAGCATAGCCAGTGTGAAATGTCCAGGTAAAAGTATAACAAGTAGAAACCAAAGGAGTAGTGGTACTTCACAGCCTGCAGGATGTAGCTTATTTTAGAAGTCTATTCTACAAGGATGAAAGATTTAAATAAAAATACAGGAAGTGCAGAAGTACAGAGTAAAAATTATCATGAAAATGTGGTCAATTACATACATGCATACATACATCTAAACAGAAGGGCTGTGATTCAGTTACCACAATTTTATCATAATAAAATATATTCTTTGAAGAAGTATGTAATATTAACAGAGATCTGACCTCCTGTCTGACTCCAAGATACTGGACAAGGTTCACCTTTCTTGCTTTGGTTCTTAAATTGGAGTGAAGATGGAATTTGTGCAGCAGCTCATTAGGAGTACAGGTATTTGGAAGAAAGCTGCAGACAATGGCTGGATTATGGGAAATAAAAGGCAAACAGATAGGACCTTTGTCTGGAATTTTACTCTTTTGCTGAGGGGTTTTCTTAGTTATTTCTTGAGACTTTTTTAATCAAAAATCCTTCTAAAAGGGTGGCTACTGCTATGGGAATATGAAACTTTCAGCTTTGATTTTCCAGTCCCAGTATGAATACAAATAATTTTTTCTCTGTTGAGCCATCTTGGTTTCTGGTGATGCTACACGTCTATTGCATTCTGCTCACTTTATCAGGTAATAAACAACCTTAAGAAGAAAGCAAGTTTCAAATCTAACTGTGAATGTAATAAATAACTTTTTGAAACTCAAAATATTATGTACAATTCTACTTTTGTGTTTGAGAGGAAATGTCTCCAAACTTGTCTATAAAACATGCTGTTTTGAAGTTTCAAAGTTAATCTTAATACATAGAGTCTTTAACTTTTTGTCACACACATCCACACAATATCTCTTTTCCTTCTCTGAGGTGAACTGGTAAAGCATTCCCACAGAAAAAGCTGTCTGTGATTTCACCTAAGAAGACATTGTAGTTTCAAGACATAATACCCTAATATAACTTTTTGTCTCATTTTTTTCCATTACAGAATTATTGTACTCTAACTTTTTTGATAACTCTATAGTGCTCAGCTGTGATTAAAAACCAATATAAAATAAATAAATAATAATAACATTTAATAAATGTATTGTAAATAACAAAAATATATAAAAATAAATATGATTATTCCTGATTTTGAGGCAAAACTAGATAAAAATTGGTAAAAAATGTTAAATAGGATCATTTTGAAAGAACCTGAATTTTCAAGTAAGACAAAAAACTCTGTCAAAAAACACAGGAAAATATAATGTTCTGAGACATAACAATTTGATAATTTATTGCAGTGTTCTAAGTTTAATAGAACAGAGGGAGCATAAAATAAGAGTACCAGAAGAATGTGAATCTTTGCACATTTATATTCCACTGCAGAATGACAAACTTTAAGTACAGAAGCAGAAGGCATCCAAAAATCACTAGAAAGTGTATTCCTTACCCAGATGTCAAGAATATGTAGGAAGCTAGCATGAACTCACTTAACTCCAGCACCAGTAGGTGCAGGTAAGGCTTCATGAAAAGTTAGGAGTGAAAAATGTGTTTCAAAGTTTGTGAAGATGCCAATAACAAACCTTGTTTGAGTGTGAGGCTTCACCATGCCAATGGCTATGGTGGGCACTTTAGCATGAGGGCATGGATGCAAAACTCCAGAGCTGCTGAAGGTCAACTAATAAAATTGAGATTTTTTTTGGATGAATTAAATCCCATTAAGTTCAGAACAAATTGAAAATCATGCATTTTGAGAGGCCCAAAAGCTGCTTTTCACATTTTTAACACTTTGAAAAGCCAAAAGTGTATTGGGAGCATGCCTGAAGTAGACTACTATATATGTATAATAACATGCCTGCTATTAACTCTGTGATATAAGGAGAGAAGACAGGTTTTTCTAGGGAGGTGTTAAGTTATTCAAAATAGCATATTTGACCTCTAAAAAGAGCTGGCTCATCACAACCAACAGGATGCAAAAATGTTGAAAGAAGCCTGCCTCCTCTACTAAAAGCAGTGAAAGAAGTGGCTGTTGACAGTGGGAGTTAGAAAACAAGCTGAAGGTTTTCTTTGGACATAGAAGCTTTCCATGCTGGCCTCAGGCTTAAATTTTTTATCCCTTCAACCAGGGAACTTCTCTCAGCAGATAATGACCTCAAGCAGAAAAAGAGATATTCTACCCAGGCTATTTGGAGGCTGCTATTTACATCCTGTGAACAGTTTCTGTGCATTTGCTAGTTTTTGCTGCTGGAATATCAAGGGGTCCCCTACTTTCAAATGGTCTTCACCAGTAAAGTCAGACTTGAGAAACTTAACCACCAGTTTCATTCTAGCCTGGATCCATTATCAGTTTTATCAAAGAGTACTCATGCAGTTAGTAAATAGTTTTATTATCTTTAAGAGCTACCCAAGAAAGAGATGCTTTACTAAATATATTAAATCTGTGTGAGCACGACTGGGAGGTTGGAGTATGACGTTATCTGGCAGTTATCATGAAGATCTGTTTGGAGAAAGATAATTCCTCTGTGTAGCAAACTCAAGGCCAGCTAACAAAACTTGCTGTGATTTTACATGTCTGAACATGTCTGGAGATAAAACTAAGCTATCCTGGATACCTTGTAATCTGCTCTGAGAACCATGACTTTCTCCTGACCCTCTGTGCAACTTCCAGAGTTATGAGATACTATGAGGGTAGCTTTTCACAGTGCCTTCCATGTCACACACCTGAGTTATATAACTGGTGGGAGAAGATTGCTGTAAACCTCTGGAAAACCAAATGTGATTATAACCTTTGGAACCAAATGTGATTATAAAACTGAGCAACAGTCTGCGAGAACTCAAGTTTTGTTCATATAGCCAGTGAGCTGCTGGCCAAGAGCATCAGGGCAGATCCTCAATGAAGGCAGGAAAGGTCAAGGCTTCTTGTTTAGTGAACAAGCAGATGCTTAGTTTATTTCTGTAAGAAATAAGGTATTAGGTTATGATGGCATTGTCTTAAAAAATTTCTGCAAAATTGTTTCTGAATTCCTTATGTGTAAAATTTACATAGGGAACAAAAATACTTGATACTGCCCTTAAAGATTATTTCTATCTTTATTTAAATATGAATATTTTTAGCTGCATTCCAAGACTTCTTGCAAATGGTTTAATATACTTGGGAAGTAAAGGCAAAATGTTTTTGGAAGGACATTTCTCAGAACTGCTGTAGTGTTATCCACATGTGTCCAGATGTGTAATCTGTTACAGCTGTTACAGGAATAGTGTCTGAACCCTTCCATGACTTTCATGATATCTGTGAACCTCTCCTTATGGAAAGGACCTGACTAGCTATATTCCCTCCACACAGAACAACCAGGTCATCAGGGTGAGCAAAAGCAGTAAAGCTGAATGGCCTGCATGAAAATTGAAGGCCTTCCTTTGTCCAAAGAGGCTGGTGAAATTGTTACCTTTGAAATTCTGAAAGCCTCATTCACAGGATCAGGGTGGAGACAAAATCACCCAACAGCCAGCCCACATCAGGAACAGAAGTTTGCTAACAGAAATTAAAAGACTTCTCCAAAATGTATTCCTTTTTCCTGGCAGTTTTGAGGGTTAAGTCACTATGTGAAACTTTTTTCTACAGAGAAAATAATTAAAAAAACATCAACCTGGCATTCTTTTTGCCTGGAAATGTGTTATCAGACATTTGAAACACCAGTAATTTTGGCTTTAGGAATCATTTTTGAATTTATTTTTTTTTTTATTTTATGAAGGGCTTTTATGGAAGACAACTGTTTGCATTCAGTGTGTGAAATGTGATTAATAGTAGATGACTTTGATGGATGCTACTTGTAAAAGTGATGAAATTCAGAAGGGACTTAGTCATTTGTGCATGAGTATCATATCCACAGATCAGAACTTAAATAGCCAGGCCAGGGAAAAAAAAAAAAGCTAAGCACAGTGGGTATTTGGCTTTTAAAAATCCTTAGAAAAAAGGTGGAAATCACAACCCCGATCAGCAAGTAAACCTGTCAATCTTGAGTTCTCACCAGAAGCTTCTGAAGATGATACCAATGAGCCAGCTAGATAGCTTTTCTGTGGCAGAACTGAGACATTTAGGGCTTAAGAACTGAGCTATTCCCTTCAGGCCAACTAGCAGATGAGGCTTTGAAAAAAATCAACAATAGAATATCAAAAGCAAGAACTTCTTTGTTGGAGGCTTCTGGGCTCCTGAGAACATGGCTTGGTTGACAGATGAGAATATGCCTCTTTTACAGCTCTGGATTCAAGGCCCTAAAGTGTGGGATCTCAGCACCTCAGGATGGAGGTGCAGAGAGGCCGAGACCACCCTTGGGGGGCTCGGGAATCCTGGAATGTTGCCAGAAGTGTCTGGTGGCAGGATTTTGATCCTACACAGGAGATGAGACCTGTATGAGGACTGGGAGGAATTCACTGGGTGAATGGTGAAGGGATAAGTTAGTTAAAGTGTAAAACACAGGGTTTAGGATTTTGGTACAGGGGGGTCTAAAGAAGTAAGATGGAGGAATTGGGGCGTGTCCTGTCCTTCTTCTTCTTCTTCTTGGCCTCCATCTTCTGTGGTGGTGGTGGCACTTGGGGATTGGTTATTACTAGAAGTGCACCGGTTAATAAGGGTAGAAGGTATTGGAGAAAAATGATAAATATTGTACACGTAACTTTGGGTATAAAGATAAGTGACCGCCCGGGGGCTTGCAGAGTGTGCCCATGGCTGACTTGCTGTGCAGACCTCTGTCGGGCTGAAAGAAAATCTTTTAGATAAACAATTAATAAACACCGAGACCGAGACAAGATCAGAAGTCTCTCCTCGTCCTTTGAAGCGCCGGGCTCTTCAAGGCCATCCCTGGGCCTTTCCAGGCCACTTAAACAACAGCAGAAAACCTTACAAGCCTAAACAGCCGAAAACCATACACTAAAGTACCCCTGGCATTTGACTCCTGAAGATTTAAGTAGTGACCAACTCACAAAAAACCCTTGGTATCTTAGGAAATAATTCTTGGTGCCTTACTTTCATCATAATACTAGATAAGCAGCCAAATAAAAGAGCCAAATTAATAAAATTTTAAAAAAATTTTAAAAAAAATTTAAAAAGCAAAACAGGCTTTTTTAAAATAAAACCTTGGAGGGGGATAGAATGTAAGAAGGTAATCTCACCCCTGAGGAGTTGCAGCTGTACTAATTACCAAAGATTAGGAACAGGCCTGCCCTTACCAAGCCACAGCTGTGTCCAGTGAGGATGAGTGCTATAAAAGAGTGGGTTAGCTGGTCAAGGAGAGAGTTGGAGTTTGTTGGCTGTGCTGTGCAGAGGAAGGAGTCACCTCTGTGAGGAGCTGTCCATGAGAAATCACTGAGAAGGTGTGGAAACTTTGCAATAGGATGACAACAAAACCTGTTTTCTGGCATCAAGCTGGATTTATCAGGACTGTTACTTTTTGCTGTCCTTTTGATAGGAGGGCTTTTGGCCAGCCAGTGGTAGAGCATAGAGAACAGTGGACACCCAGGCCCTGTAAGGGTAATTAGGGCTTTCTCCTGCAGAAGAAAATACCAGGTGCATGGGCACTCTCACCTTCAGAATGCTGAAAGAGAACAATCTATGAAGAACAGCTTTAACTGAAAGCACAAAAGCCAAACTTCCTACCCCTGTGCTTCGTAAATATCAGATGTATGTGAGGCAGGATGATCCACACAAAAGAAAAACAAACGTGCCTCTGCAGACCGGGAGAGACACAACTGCCAAACTCTTGGAATGCCAAGCAACTGCAGTTCTGCTGTCCAGGAAGTGTTGGGAGGTGTGAATAAACATTACGAGGGATGGAAATGCTGAAGTACTACTAAATACACTGGGCTGATTTCAAATACATTTGTTAGAATGCTAGATGTGGGTCTGCAAATAAAAGCTTAGCTAGTGATTTTAGTGTACTAAGTTTGGGGAAGATTATTATCTAAGCTCTTTTCACACCTAAAGTCTAGTAATGTTTTGCACAAGTTTTTAAGATATCTTAACTAAATACAGCAATAAATGCTCTTATGGAACATCAGAAAAGTCTTTAAACACACATTGGATTGACTGAAGAACGCTTATGTTTTGTTCTGTCCTCTCTTTTAAAATTTGAAACCAACATAAAGTCTTCTAACTCAGTATAAATGTAACATTTTTACAGTTTTTTTTATATTGAAAAAGAAACTATGTTAAAATAAATTTATTCTTTCTGACTGCATTGTGCAATACCTTTTAACCAGTCTGTTGAGATAAAGAAACACTACTTCAGTGAAAGGTAAGCAGCAAAAGTATTTCAACCTACCACAGAAGTTTTACTAAGTAACATGACAAAAAAGGATATCTGTTACAAGAGCATTGGTCCAGGCTTGCTGAAATATATTTGAGCAAGTCTAGGCATGCTCTATCTTAGTTTTATCAACTGTGCCATCAGCCAGTTGTGCTGCTGAAAACCAACAGAACATAATCCTTAAAACTGTTTGGAAAACAAGTCCTTGCCATGGTGATGCAGAAAAACATCTGGTGACATACAGAGGCAACCAAGCAGGGGCTTTGCAATAGCTGAGTGTCTAATCTAGTACCAGAGGCATTTTAGGTTTGAATTCATAGCCTCCAGGAAACGAAGCATAGATTGTGAATGTTCATACAAGTCATGATATTTTCAGGAGTTGTTTTCTGCAGGGCACACAGCAAGCCACCCTCTCTCTCTGCATTCAAATTGTTTTCCAAGGCCATAGGCAGATTGTTTCCCAAGTCTCGCTCTGCTGACTGGAAGTGGTACTGTCCCTGCATTCCCAGTCAGAAGGCACTGCCCCACAGCTGTGGGGACACTTCAGATGCTTCATACCTACCACAGGTACAGCCACCTCACCTTTGCTGGTAGGTCAAAGCTGCCACCTGACTTTGCCACCTGAGATGTGGTTAACAGACCCCTTCAACTGGCAAACCTGTGTGGACAAGAACAGTGCAGTAATTGCAGCCCAGTAGGATGGTGCCATCTTCAGCTGCTACAGCTGCTTGCAAAGTGAAGATCTCCCTGTGATTTCTGTACACGGCCTCAAAACAATCAGCTTTGAACTTACACATCTCAATAACCAAGATGTGTAAGATGGATCTCTTCCCAGAGCTCCATCTTACACATCTTGGTTATTTATCCCAGGTTTGTATGTTATGGCTTTATACATGGCTTTAGGCTTCCCATCTTATTTTAGAAGTCTAACATTATTTCCCTAAAGGTCTACAAAATTAGTTTAATAATACAAAGTGCAAGAAGTTTTTAACACAGCATTCATGAACATAACTATTCAGGAACTTAGTGAAGACCATTGAGTGGTCCAAAACAAAATTTCCCAGTAGCTGCTATCGTGGAAGACTGATTTCCATTACCTTTTTCACAAAGCCCTGTCCATCACCTTTTTATTAAGCCCTGTCCTGGGGTGACTTTATGATGCTTGTACCCCCATTTGTCTGTATAGCCCAGAAAGAAGTTTTGTACCTTTAAGATTGGTTCTGAGAGCAAATTGGAGAGAAGAGGCACAGAGTTTGTTTTCAGCCGCTGCACTCACTCCTCCGCATTCCTGCTCCTGGACTGTGCTGTCTGTGGGCAGACAGACAGTGGGACAGAGCTCTTTGCTTTTAGTTAGTTTTTAGCTATCTGAGGCAGAGAATTTCCCTGGACTGTGTTTCTTTTTCTTTGTACCTGTTTAGACCCGCTCTGGCCTGAACACCAGAGGAGCACCAGCAGCTCCACCTGTGGGCACTGGGCCGGGCCTGGGCCGCGGCATTTCCAGCACCAGAGGGACTGATGAGAGACTCAGCGAGCTGAGCCACAGCCCAGGAAGGGACTTTCTGAGTCTGTCATCTCTTCAGACTAGAAAGAGGTTTTGTTGTTTAATGGTGTTCCTTTTTTTGTGCTGGTGAATGCTTTTCCTGTTAAATAAACAGTTTTTTTCCACTTTTCTCCAAGGAAATCTTTTTCCTGAACCAACTGGGGGAGAGCCCGCTTGAATCTGCTCTCTAGAGGACCCCCTTTGGAGGATTTCTCCTAAATTTGCCATAAACCAAGACAAGCCCATGAATCAACTACATTCTCTCCCAGTGGTCCAGATTATCAATTCTTTTTCTAAATTCAGTAAAGATTTCCTCATGACCTGATGGAAACAACTTAGCACTTTCAAAGACGTTTTTTGCCTGAAACCAAAATAAAATATGAGAGATCATGTCCTAAAACCCCCTTTTCCACCACTGCAGTTTTAAATCATTGTTCCTGGTAGACCAAAACTCTAGTTAATAATGTAGAGAAGGTCTTAAAAGTGAGGCACAGCAGTGTCAGTACCTGTATCTCTTTTCGTTTCTATGGTAGACAAGTAAATATAAGTTTTTCAAAAAATATTTTGTTCTTCAGAGACCCTGGAACCTTCATCTTCCTTCTTTGTTCTCACCAGCTTGTTTTAAACCCCTCTTTCTTTGTCTCCATGTTCATTGATTCATGGGTTTTGTGCAAAAGAGCAGCGTAAAGCTGTGCAGTGAGGGTGTCATCACTGTAATTGAGCATTGATTATTTAAAGAACACAGTTGTTACTTTGGTTGATGAGACCATCTCTCAGACTGACATCCACTCTGAGAACAGAAACTTTGGGTAATTTACCAGACCCTTTTCATACCCCTTACCAGGATTGGTTTTACCTTTTCTGGATCTGCAATACTTCAGCGCAGGATTGGGTCCCTGCAACGGGTGCTGCACCTGGTGCTTTACTGAATAATAAAGACAATGTTGCCATGATCAAATATCCGTAAATATTGAGAAACATGTAAACAAAGCACAGGTTGTCTTAGATACTGAAAAAAAATATGCTTGGCTGTATTGGAAATTGTAGCTTTTTATTTAATTTCATTTCTTTTCCCAGGCAAAACTTTCTCTCTTTGTATCATACATCATCTTGATCTTCCACTCACGCTGACAGAAAGAGGATACAAATGATTTTTAGAGCTCCACAAGGATAAAAATCAGCAGGGATTATTAAGCTCTTTTTGAGCTGAAAAATGCTATGCCTCAGCATCTGGTTAATAAATATTTATTTTGCTTCTATTTCTGTGTGTGAGTGAGACCCCCATCATGTTTATTTGAACAGAAATTATGGCTAAAATACATATTTCCAGAGAAGGATATGTTAAAGGGAATGTGTCACACCTTGGGTGAAACTCAGATTTTTAAAGAGTGAAACATCTCTCTTCTTTTTATTTTTCTTTTTTCAGCAGCCAAAAAATACAGAAAAA
Organism: Ammospiza nelsoni; assembly: GCF_027579445.1. Lineage (NCBI taxonomy): Eukaryota > Metazoa > Chordata > Aves > Passeriformes > Passerellidae > Ammospiza > Ammospiza nelsoni. The sequence continues at coordinate 15,274,712 of NC_080636.1, forward strand.
TTTTGAACAGAGAGAAAATCACATCTTGGCTTTTGGACTACGATTCTCTACAATCTAGAATGAAAAGGCTCTTTTGTCAGAGGACACACATTGGCAGGAGAATGGAATATGCAACAAGTATCCTTACAAAATGGTGATGAGAATCCTCTCTTTCAAGGGATGAATGTTCTGCGTCATGTGCTTTGGCCTTAGACATAAAACACAAGACAGTTTTAAAGTATCTGTAGCCTTGAAAGTTAGTTACAGGATATTCACACATTTAGTCTGTTGTTTTCTGCTGTTGAGTCAGTTGTCCTAAGTCAGCAACACACAAAATGGTAATTACTATTTTAACAACCTTAATATATTAAACAAAAAAAAAAAATATTAAGGAAACGTCGCAGAATATGGAAAAGATGCAGCTGTGGCCCAGAGGTATTCATCTCAGCAGAAAGCTGGATACAAACAGTGGAGGAATGGAAGGGCTACAACAATCCCATTACAGTCAGCACTGCTGAGCAACTTAAATACAGGGATTGCTGCCAAATTCACAATAAATGAATTAGATGTGTTTCCTGCCTGGGAAAAAAAATGGGTGGAAATATATGTACATCATGTGAGTAAACTGAAAAGACCTAATCTTCAAGATATTACACTGGCAGACCTTTTAGTGGTACAAATAATAGGGAGAGGTGAAATTTTGCCTTGATAACTGCAGCTGTAAATCCATGGATGGAACATTGTTAGCAGCTACTCAGATTTCTATTGATGGGCATGCAAAAATAGACCATTTTCAGCTGTTGTGTACTGCTGCTGTTTCCGATGGGCAAAGTGCTGAATCTGCTCTGTGGTGGGTTTTTTTTATTTGTGATCCAGAATTATATAGTGCAGTCATACTGACATTTAATAGTGGTCTTATTATTGTCCTGAAATACTTGCTCACCAGCTGCAAAAAAACAACATTTTATTCACCCTTGCATGCTGTGTGGCTTCCCATAGATGAAATGGTATTTATGCTTGACAGTATTCCAGTCAGTGTCTCAGGAAAACTGATGTGCTTAGCAAGAACTGAAGCCCATCAAAATGAAGGTTAATCTACACCAAGAAAGGAGCTGTCATTCAATCATTGCTAGCAAGGCTGCAAGGGTCTCAGCAAGCAACAGAAATGACAGTCCTTTTGGGATGGTTGGTTTATTTGTGGTTCTTTGTTTTCTTCTTCTTTTTTTTTTTTTTTTTGAGAATAATGTGTAACCAAGTTACAGTACAGACACTTACCTGGCAGTATAAAATAAGCTGCTGCAACACCCTACAGACTTGTTCTTGAGGAAAGCAAAAAAAAATGCTGATTCCCATGCTAGTCAGAGAAAGTCTGGTTAGATTGGAGTCTGGACCCTGAAACACTTGCTCAGACATCAAAAATCTTGGAGTGAACAAAGAAAAGGCTGATGTTACAAGGGAGGAAATTGGCAGATGGAAGCCAAGAGAACTGCTAGCTGATGTCTTGCTATTTCTGCCTGCGAGAAGTGTAGGAAAAATGTTGGTTTCTTTGTCTACCAATATTTTTGTTGTTTGTTTTAGGGCTTACTGCAGGAAAGAAAGTGACTGTGATGAGAAAATGTGGATTGTGGTGCAGCTGAAGTGTTTGTAAAAGGGCTAAATTCACTGCCAATGTAATTCAACATAACTGCAAGCAACGGAGCTAACCCAGGGGTGAATCTGGCACCCTTTACTTTTCAGCTGCATTGGTACATACTCATTAAACAGAGCAGATTGTATTAGTCCATTAGTGTATGCCATGTTTTTAATCTATATATTTTGCACTCATTTTGGTGTAGAAGTATTAATTATTATGATTGAGGGAAGTAGGAGAATTAATTTCCTTTTTTAAAATTCATTTATTCTGGCTACACACACATTTTCAGGTTTTCGTCACTGCAAGCATTGAATCAATTTGTCTTAGGATCATCAAACCTGAGGGAGAATGGAGAGACTCTCTGTCCACACTGCAATAGATGGATCCTGATCATCCTCTAGGCTGGCTAAACACTATCCCTGCCCTTTGACAAGGCTAATCTGTTCAAGCTCAGCACTGTCCAAAGCAGCTTCCTGCAAACAGGCTCATACCAGGCAATTTAGTACACCAACTTATATGCTGTTACTGTACGGCCCATGTGTCTGCCAAGCTAAGTCAGGAGTAATAGAAAAACTCCTTGCATGGAGAAATTTTCATGAAATCTCCAGTTTAATCCAAAGCTCCTGGAGTGGAGCAGGGATGGAGGAGAGTGGACCACAGCTTCATCTCTGGTATTTCAGTTTCTTGGTTTGTGCATGTTCATTTTAGGCTTCTGCCCCTAAACAGCCCTTTTTCTCTGTTTGTTAGTCTATCCAACAACAACCCTCCAATGAAATTTTCCAATTTTTGTTCACTTTTTCCATCTAGTAAACAAAGGAAAGAAGTTTTTTCTGTAAATGTGCACAGAAAGTAAATTTTAGGCCTGATTGTTTAATTATGGAACAAAAAAGAAATTAATGAGAAAATAATGTGGTTATTGGAAATAAAGTGCAGAAGGAAAGTTGAGGTCAGCCAAATGTGGAAGATAAAGTCTATCTAGACTGACCTACCTCCATACAAGCCAGTTCCACTCCTGGGATCAGGACAGCCAGGTCAGCATAGAGCTGTGCCAGCTGAATTGAGCTAACTCATTTATACAACCCCTGGGAGCTGAATGAGTACACAGAGTGGCACCATGCCAGGCAGACATACTGTCCTTTTTCCTGGGCTATCTTGGCTATCTCTCCCATGACATGGCATTGTGTAATGTAGATGTGTCCTTAGGTGACCAACCAGCATGCTCAGCAAGCAAATCCCAAACAGCAAATGCTCAGACAAAGGGCTGTAATCATTTATGAATGCTCTATGAGCACTGATATTTGTTCAGATATAACAAACAAAAGGGAAAAATCTGGGACCTCATTATAGGCAAGATATTAGCAGAGACGGGAGCTAATTTCAGCCCTCTCTCCCCAGTTTGTTTGTTGCTGGCATGTCAGTCAGTTGCCAAAAGTATAGCTCCATTTTCTGAGCCTAGCTTTAATATTCAGAGACATTTCATCTTGCATCACTTTTTAAAAACTTTTATTTGTCTGGCGCAGCATGCAATACATCGTGCCCTCACTTTTAAGTGTGAAACATACAGCAGTTGCTTTTGATACATTTCAAACATACTGTTGTGTTCACCCATACAGAAACCCTTCAGAGAGTTCTGCTGTTCTATTCATCTTAATGCAAAGGCCTGTTTGGAGTTTCACACTCCGAGTCATTATTTGTGTGCTGCAGCACACACTGCATTACTCTGCGGTGCCTGAAGATCTTTCAATCTCGGCCAAAAAGATTTATTTCTAGATTGCAAACATTAATAACAATTCAAATGGACACAAGCCTTTGACAACACCCTTGGATGTATATGCATCTGTGCATGCATTTTTGGAGAGAGGAGACCCGAGAACAGACTTGATTGCCATCCTTAGGGCCAGGTCTTTGCACTGTTGTAACACCAATGTTTTGCCAGAAAAGGACTGATAGCTGTGTTATAAATTGAGATGGACAAAGCATTTGGAGTTTGCTGTTACATCAAGCAGCTTCATTTCCATGTGTGATCTTCATAAAGAATGGAAAAAACATGCGTAATGCAAAAATATACTATGTTATTTGGACACATTAAGTATTATTCACAGAAAACCTTTCATACATATTTTTTTTATCAAGAAAAAACTAGAAGTAAATAATTTAGAAAAACTTGTTTCTTAACGTAGCGGCCATTTTTTTATCCTAGGTTTTTATAAATGGAGTCATGCCACACTGATTTTCCCTAATTCAGGAATGAAGCTACTCTGGTTCTTTCAGCCAGTGCAGTGAAATCAGAAGGCCCAGGTGATCTGGGCCATCATCTCTTTCCCCTGCCATTTTCTCTCTTCAGCAGAAGTTGATGGTTCTATTTTGTTCCCTTGAAAAGTGCTTTCAGATTTGAGTATGACTGGAGCCTTGTGTAAGTGTCAAGTGAAACCACATTTCTAATATTTAGTTAGACCAAATTCTACTCCTACATATACATATACAAATATGGCTCCTGTTAAATGCAGCAGAATGTCACAGAAAATAAGAGAGAAGTTTACACATTTAGCAGATGACATATGAATCAATTTTCAAGCTGTATAATAAAGATTTGTACACCTTAAGTAATGCTTAATCTGAAGCATCCTGATGGACTGAATTTTGATGGAGAATGTCCATTCTTAATTGGATGCAGGGGTAAACAAGATGGAGAAGAGGCTGAAGTACTTCATGCCTTCTTTCCATCAATCTTGAACAGCAAGACCAGCTGTTCTCAAGGTGCACAGCCTCCTTAGAGCTACAGGCTGGGGCAGAGTGGCTGGAAAGCTTCCCAGCAGAAAAGGATCTGCAGGTGCTGTTTGATGGTGGCTGAACATGAGTCGCTGTGTGCCCACCCATCAGGTGGCCAAGAAGTTTATAAAGCTCTGAAAGTGACTTCCCAGGAAAGCAGTAGAGTTGCCATCCCCAGCTGTATGTGAAAGACTTGTGGCACTTGGGGACATGGTTCAGTGCTGGATTTGTCAGTGTAAGGTTAACAGTGGGACTCAAAGATCTTAACAGACTTTTTCAACAGAAAGCATTCTGTTTTATTCCAGTACTTAATTTCTGCCTTGTAAGTTGGTATGAAAGTCAGTCTTTTAGAGGCCTCAGACCTTTTCTGTCTGTAATTTTATGCCCAGTGATGCTGTGGGACCTGCTCCTCCTGTGACCTGTGGGCAGAGGAGATGTCAGCCCTGCTCAGGGCTCACCACACACAGCTCCCTTGGATGGAGCCAAGGAGAAGTCCCAGTCTTGCAGCTGCTGAGCAGCCACACTGAGCCTCTCTGGATGCATTCAGTACCCAATTCCCAAATGCAGAGAAAAGTCATGATCCTGTGCTGGGAAAACAGTAGCTGCCAGATGTATTGGGAAAGAGATAAAGTCTTTGTCAGCCCCTCAGGAAACACATATCTGAAATGACCAGCTTGATGTCGGTGGAATTGAGGCCAAAACTACATAGAATTTACTGCAAATCAATGTGTTGTTGCAACAGCTATATCTTTCTATTCCTAGTGAAAAAAAATCAAGCTTCTGTGACCCTGGTTTACAACTGTAAGGTACTACAAAGTTTAACCTGAGCAAATTTTTTCCAGTTTGGATTTGTGTTTCTACAACAGAAAAATCTTATGGACTTTCCTCTCTATAATATGTAAAAGTTGTTAGTAATTTTATTTAGGTTTCCTGAATACTCCCAGCAATTCCTCTGCTTCAGGTCCTTTTCTCAGAGCAAATAAATATTTGCAACAAGTAGAGCTGTGTAAGCTAGCAGAGGGGGGAAAAAAGACAAAAAACCTGGCAAGCAAGTTCTCTGTTTCTTTGAAAACTCTCCAACATCATGAATCCTGTGAGAGCTTAATTAAAATGAAAAGGGAATTTTCAAAGGGATAAAACAAAATAAGCTTTTTTTAATGCTATTTTTGTTCTGAGCTCAGAAAATCTCTTTCTTTTTTTCAATTGGTTTCCCCAAAACATAAATATTGGCAGCTTTAAGGTTTGTTTTTCATCCTCTTGAGCACGAAGCAGTGAGTTCAAAAGCTTTTTCCAGTGAAGCTTAGAGGGTTTGCTCACCAGAGCTTGTATTTCTGACACAACTAGTGAGTCTAGAACTGCAAACACTACCATGAAATCAAAGTTGCCATTTCAAGGGAATTATGATTAAATGGTAGTGGTGTTATTTTTGCTGATAATTAGAGGAACATTTTTTTTTCAGACGCAGCAGTGTATAAGGGCCAAGGTCAACCAAACCCGACACATCTTACGCTCACATGATTAAAGGATATTTCTGCAGTCAATCTCACTCAAGAAGCAGCCACTTTTCACTCTCAGCTGCCTCTCTTTAACCAGTGGCTGGGTGTTGCTTTAACATGAGTCCAGATCAATATGTGCTTGTTTCAATCTATATAATGCTTATCTGCACCAGCCATCTGTTGGTAAGACACTGCTAGTAGATATTTCATAGTTTTAGAACTTCAGAACAGAAATTGCTGAAACTTTAAATGGATTTTTTGGGTATCCACATTCTTGGCAAAAAATGCATGAGCCCCTTCAGCCCCAAACGAGAACAATTACAAGCCAATATTTAAGTGTCAAAATTTTCAAATAATCTGAGTGACAAAATGGTTTGCAGAGACAACTTCTGCAGTAGACTGACACTGAAATGTGGAAACTTGCATGTTAACTATTGGTGCAAACACAGTTGCAGAATCCTGTGTGAACTGCTTTAGGTGCCTTGGCAGGGACTTGGACTGGTTCCAGAGGTCCCTTCCAACCCCAACCTTTCTGTGGTTCTGTGAGTCCTTTCCAACTTCACAGGTATAAATCAGTAAATGATTGCTGTCGCTGTGGTGGGTTTTCAAATGTTCTGGATGTACATGGTGCCTTTCTGCTCAGTCATGACCAGTTCTGAGCACAGTGACAGTGTGTTCATGCACAGGGTGATTGTGTGTCACAGCACAACCACAGCAGGTGCCATGGAAAGGCCGGTGGTGTTGCACATTCGGTGCAGTGCTCAGGCTTCTGATCTAAGCAATGCAATGTAAGGGCTTGTGGGAAAGTGAGGAGCCAGCTTTGAGGTTTGCCTTTACACAACTGAGTGCTACACCCCACCAAAAGCATCCTGCAGAGCTCAGTCCTACTGCCTGTGACATTGCCCTTGAGCAGATCAACTAATAGAGACACATAAGCAGAGTCATTTATGTGCCCAGTGTCAGACACAGGAATTAACAGGGGCAAGTTCCTTTTAAAATTGGAGAGGGAGCTGGCCTCATGGACTCATCCCTCTAGACAGCACTGCTGCATTCATTCAGAAGTTCCCTTAAAGTGCTTTTAAGTAAACGTATTTTCCTGCACACCGCTTGCCAGTCCTATATGTGGTGAACATCTTTCCCCTTGTGGAAGAAAGTGCTGTGCATGTGTTTTTTCTTCCAGAGGTCATTTATGGGACAAAAAAATCAGTCTTCTAGATGACTAGCTTAGGATTTTAAAAACATGGCTTGTGCTAGATTTATTTTAAATATTGATGGCAAGATTTAGTCAAGGTTGTCTGAGGATAATGGTGGCTTATGCAACTAGTCAGCACACAGCTACATGCAGATAGATTTCTCTATTTCACGGAGGGGTTTTTTTGTATCTGATCCAAAGGTCAGCTCATTCTTTCCCCATTTATTTGTAATTTTACCTGGGTCTTTAATGAATTATGAAAATTAACAGAAATTAGCTCATGGTCCCATAAAGAAAACACATTTCTAATTAAAAACTATGTATATGGGTCACACTTTGAGAAGGAAGCATAAGTCAAGCATCATTCTTCTTGATTTGTTCCAGGTCACTGTTTTTGTCTCCCTGGCTGCAAAACACTAATGGATCGTCATAATAAAAATTCACTTTTGTACCCATCTCTTCATTTGCACTTTTAATATCTATTTTACTTAATGCATCTTATTCTACCCCACTTGCAGCTGCACATACACCACACTTTATTAGAATAAAGTTTTATCCTTTTAGGTGCTGTAAATGAGAGGAGATGATGTAGAGAGTTTTCTTTGCAGCACAGGCAGTTCTAACATATGTTAGTATAATAAATTCATTCAAGACATTTTTTGAGTGCACATTCTTCTCAGAGTCAGTTTTCTAGACACTGCAGTTGGTCCCTCAAATCTAATTGGTTTTTTATTGACATTAAGAGAAGGATTCTACAGCAGAAGTGTTTTAAAAGACAAATTCAGTAGGGAAGATTTTTTGTGCTTCAAGGAATATTGAAGATGGGTACATGAAAAGGGAGCTGGAAATGGAACCAAAGTAGATATCTTCTAATATAAGCATTGTTTGATAACAAATGAAAGACCAGAGCTTTTGGACTACTCTGACATTCTGTTGTTAAAAAAGAAAATACTGAAGAGAAAAGAAAGATGTGATAATGAGCATGAAAAAGAAAATGTCAATAGAATATATCTCCAGAGCAGATGATCTAATGCTATGATTATCAACCATTTTCTGTTTCTGACTCCCTTGTAGATCAAATGTTTTCAAGCAGCTCCAGATACAAGTATTAATAGTAGATAAACAACCCTGTAGCAATTTTGATCCTTAGTTTGGAAACATTTGGCCTGATGGATTCACTACTGGGGCAGCACCTTGGGGACTGAGGTGGATCATTGTGTTACCTGAAATAAGCAGAAAAATGTTGGCTCAAAGAGCTTCCAAATCAGATATTAGATAGCTGTAGCAGATGGACAGCAAGACAACAGCAAGGTAATCCTGACAAATGTAAAGCATGACAGTTACACTACTGGCCACCCACCTATTGCCAAATGTTTCACAGATTTTGTGGGATTAATATATTGAAGGCCATTCTGTGTTGTTGTCTCTTCTTTGCAGGTTCCATGATCTTCAAAATGTTCTATGGATGTTCTGTGGATGTTTTAAAATGTTCTATGTCTCGTGGTGCCCAGCACCTCTGCAGGTAACAGCAGCTGATCCAAGGTGCTGTTTGAAAAGCCTTGGAGCAGAGGAGGGGGAAGCAGAAACTCCACAAACCGCTCACAGTAACTGAGTTTGTGGCAGGCCTGTTCATGTGATCCCTGTGAGTCACAGCATTCCTCTCTCTTCACCTCAACTTGGGTTGGACTTGAGTTGCCATTGTATGCTACAAGCTCGTGCAGAGCCCCTACACCTGCCAGCTGTGTCATGCCTTGTGACACATCTCTTCTTCACACAATGTTCTGGAGGCTTAATCGTAAACATTTCGTCGAGGGCACATCCTCTGGAACTCCTAGCAACTGTCAACTCTATTTTATTCCTGGGAATGGTAATGCTCTCTCAATTCAACCCACTCGAGAAATAGTTTCTAATTAGCAAACCTAGTGGAATCGAGGCTTCCAAGCCAATGAACTGCTTTTGAAAAATCACTCTGACAAATGGAATTTGCAGGTAACCTCCCTGAACTTCTTTCTGAAGCTTTTATTTTAGGGTGGGAATAAAAAAGTAACATTAACTCGGCCAGGCATAGAGAGAGAGCAGCTTCTGGGCTAATAGTGAAGGCCTTCGCCCAGCATAAAGAAAATTAGACTGCTAAGCTGTACTTCAAAGGACAGTTTCCCTAATTTACATTGCATACATTTGGGAACAGAGACTTATCCCTTTAAAGTGAATGTCCTAGACAGAAAGCTATAGACTTGAATATAAGTCTAATATTTGTTTTTATGTCTCTTAATGGATATTTAATTAAACTTGTGCAATTTGGCACAGTTCAAAGGCAAAGGACTGAGAATACCTCCATCCACAGATTTCCTAAAGTTGAGCATTTCCTAGTGGTAGATGGGAGTTATGGTTTCCCTTTCTTTGGGAAGAAGACAGGTTTCCTTCATCATCTGTGAATAATTTAACTGGCTAACTTTTACTGAGTAAAAAGGGATATGAGACTACTTTTACTGTATTCCAAAGCTTTGGTTCACACACTGGTAGCTTCTGAAAAAGAAAAAGGCATTAGACACCCAACTGCAGAACCAGTCTCAGGGCTGAGCAGTGGGAAACTGCAGCACTCAACCCAGGTAAGGGACCTACATTTAGGGCACATATTTTTCCTCCTGCACAAAGTGTGACCTTTTGGCAATCTGACTCTTAGCAGATTAACTTTTAGATGCATACTTAACCAATCCATCATTCTGGGAGCCTAAGGCTGTCGTTTGAGAGCTGTGAATCCCATTAAGCTTCCACACACCGAAAGGTTAAGAATCACGAGGTTGTGATTCATCCCGTTCCTTCTGGAGTTATTATGGAAAGAAGCAGTGGTAGGAAGGAGAAAAAGCAATGTCTGGGAGTTGCTGTTGGGGTTGTTCCTTCAAACTTTCAGCAAATTGAACCTAAATAGAAGAAAGAGTCATTACCCAGACAGACAGATGCTGGGGAAAGCACCGAGACAGATGGATCATGAGGCAGATTTAACATATTCACCTAGTCTTCTTGGAAGTACTCCCACAGCCAGGGGACAGCTTTAGCCAAATGGGATCTCTGTCCATCTGTCCTGATGAGGTAGGATCCCTTGGCAATGAAAAATGTAAGACAAATAAGATCAGATTAAATATAAATAAGAAGGAACATGATTATCTCATGCCTCTGATTAAGGTACTGGACTATAAGGATGAGAAATGATCTTAGGTACTGTTTATAAATTTCATTTTTAAAAGCCATTAGATAAAATACATAAAAAGATTTGGGTGCAGAATTGAATTCAGAGACTTTCTCCCAGCCCATGGCAATGAACATTTAACAGCCTTTGGGGTGGGAGAGAGCACTTTCAATTTCACATGCAAGCGGGTGCAAGTGAGGTGTACATTTTTTTCTGCCAATTTTATATCCTTTTTAACTGCCCTTGAACAAAAACATTCCTGATGTAGTATAGAGCAGCCATTCAGCCATGTTAGAGTAGGTGCTATGCATTAATTGTTCTGAAAGCCAGCAGTTGCATTACCACAAAACCAATAAAACAATTGACATATTTTATTTTAAAAGTAGCTTTCCCAAAGTGCTAGGTTCTAGTCTCAAGAGCATAATGGATAGATTACAATAGAGCTGGAAAATCTGACCACCCTTCTTTTATACAATAGCATAGTTATTGGAGATTTCAGGTCACGCACATGGTTGTATACACTGCATAGATAAGAACTGAAGTTGGCCTTGAACTGGAAAAGGATTAAATAAGTCACTCTCATTTTCTGATAAAACCCCAGGCTCCATGTGACACTACTAGATTGTCTGAGTCATATCTTCATATTTATGAAACATAGTTAGTGTTTTCACACATTTCAGGATAAAAATAAACATATTGTAAGACATTTTTTCAAGGAAATTTGCCATCTTCAAAGTACATATTTTTGCTCTTCTGGTTATCAATTGAAATGAAAGGTTGCAGGAAGACACTGACAAGGTTTCTGGTTGTCCTAAGTTGTGTTTTGGTTGGGGGGGGGGGGGTTGTTAGTATAGGGTCTATTGCATAAGGTTCCAGAAAATTTTGGAATTGAAGTTTTTCCATGTCTGTTCAAAATATGCTGAGAAAGATACATTTTCAGCACTTAAAGAAATTAAATTTAAAAACTATTTTTCAAAGATGTTCCAACCTTATGTAAAAATAAAAAAATATCTTGTCAGTTTTACATTGCAAATTGAATTTCATACAGTAAATACAATAATGTAAACTTGTGCTTTGGAAATGCTGTGTTTTGTTTAAACAAATGGAAGTAAAATCAATTTGTATAAATTCTGAGATATACTGGGAAGAAAAGTATAGCTTATGAATATGAAGGTATGACTCAGCCAGCCTATTAGTATCACAAGGAGCCTACAGTTTTATGAAGAAACTGAATTAATATTTGTTCAGCACTTTGAAAATGTAAAAAGCAGTGTAAGTGATTTCTAATTGTTGACTTTACTGTTTAAAATTTGAATGAATACCTGTGCAAAATTATTATATTTTGGAGTAATTCATGGGACACCCCACAGTTAAACTTGTGGAAGCCTCACATTTTGTAATATGAACAGAGCAGTTGGTACAACTTGAACATTGCACCAACATCTGCAGTTCCCTTGCACAACACTCACCTGAGTTACAGGGTTACATCAGGAGCCCCTCACTGAGTTCCTTGAACACATGCCTGAACCTGAGGGTTGTGAGAGAGAAAGAGTTAAAGATCAAAGCCTTTAATATTTAGGTGCTATCATACTTAATATTTAAGGGCTTGATCCACACTTCCTTAGAGTTCCTAAGTACTCTGTGATGCTTCTGGAGAATAGAAATCAGGTAAATATTCAGACCCTGTAGAAAAATATTAAGACTCCTCTTGCTCTTTATATCTACCAGTCAATCCTGAGTTTTTCTCTGTCTTGTGTTCCTGTTACAGTAGGATTAGTGGATCATATCTGCTTCCCAAAAGATTTAAGTTTGATGATCTGGGACTGTCTTGAGTCACCAACAAACCCTTTACTCTTCCTGGCCTTCCGCCTCTTAGAGAGGCTGAGAAGAGAGCAGAGCATGGATTGGCAACTTTTTGCATAATTACTGTGACCATTATGACAGGAGAAAAAAAAAAAAGTATATCAGTGGTCAAATAGAAAGAATAATTTCACGCTCTGGTCTGGTCAGCCTTATCTACTGCTTTAAGGCTCCCCTCCAAGGATTTAGGCAAGGGAGCTCAGCTTATGGACTATGGTTAGACACAGGAATGGATGACACACCAAAATGCTAATTAACTTGTGGATGAAGTCTGTTACTGCAGCAATTCTTAGTGCATTATTCAAGACCAGATACATTGAAAAGGAAAATAATGAGTTTCTGAGGGAGTTTTAACACCCTTTGTGTTAAACAGAAGCTTAAACAAAGACTTTCAAGATTACACTTTTTTGTCTAGATATTTCAATTCCGCCTAAATTCTATATTTGGCCTCACCATGCTTCTTGGACTTGGCCCCAGGTACTTCCTTGCATTGGGAGGTTATATATATGGTCCTTAAAATACAGCAGTTGATGTGTTTGAATTTTACTAGCTAATCTTCAATGGTTATCTGATCCCACTGTATTGATAGAAAACACATGCTTCAGGCAATACCATAAAATTCACAGCCAGTCAGTTTTACAGACACCAAACAAAACACACAGATAAATCTCAAGTATTTAGTGCATAGAGTAAGTAGCTGACTTAATTTCTTAGCTACCATAGATTTATTCATTATAAAGATATTATTGAAAATAATTTTGATTTATGAAGGTCATATAAATTCAGTGTTATGTTGAGAAAATGCTGTTAATTTATTACAGAGAATAGAGTGGCCCATACTCTTGCTTGCAGAATTATTTCTTTTCTTTTATAATGCAAAAACCATGTCAGTGAACAAGACCTCTGCACTTTCAGCTATTCAGTAGAGAATGACTGCCAAAATCTGAACCCACCTTGCTTAACTGACCTTCTGAGAAATCTCTGCTGCTCTAGTTGGAGATGATTTTTTGGGGGTTGGATGGGTGGTTGTCATGCCAGCCATGCCAGCATCTCTGTGCAAAGCCCTGAAGATACTCCCAAGCCATCAAAAATTTTCTGTGGCAGGTTAATAAAGGCAAACCTTTCTTATGCAGTCAATACTTAAAAAAAATAAATGCCCATCCAAGCATATACACTGATATCTCCAGTAGTGTTTGTTCCATGAATGTTTTCTGGGGAAAATCAATTCAGCCAGGAGGCTGAGCAGAAGAGGTTTATCTGACTGCTTACTCTCACTATCTTAAGGGCCAAGTTCAAAACAGCACTTTGAGTGATGTGCTTAGGTTGAAATCTGCTTCCAGCTTCTGAGCACCCTACTCGTCTCCTATCTGCATCTTCACAAATTTGAAAGTGGCTCCTGTGTGAGTACAGGTAAATCTGTCTGTGCTCACATATTTTCTGCTTCAGGGACTAAGGTTATTAACCAAAGTGTCAGGAACAGTGGGATTTACTTTCTGAACAGATCATGCATAAGAACAAGGACTTGCTCTCCACTGACAGTGTCAAAGTATTGAGAGCCAGATTTTAACACCAGCTCTGAAACTCTTTGAGTAGATAGGGAGTGGAGTGGAGGTGAATGTATGTGGGGCACTGCCACTTGCTGCTGTGATATTGCTCTTGATTTCTGAGATTGTTAATTGCTTAATTGAGCCAGAAAGAGTTCCCATGCTAGGATGCTGTGTTTAACATATGCTATATAACTGTCTTATTTTATTTAATTTACATATAGAGAATTTTATCAAAAATATCCAACACCAGCATTCTCTTTATCTTCCAAAACTTTGTTTTAGTTCTAATATTGCTTCACAAATTAAAGGCCTAATTATCTTCCCTGCATATCCATTAGAGATTCTGTTCAGCTTGCCAGGAACCATGTTTTTTGTAAACTAAACTAAATTAGCTGCTGGAATTCTTTGCTTTCAGATTTTTAAATCACTGTAACAGATCTCAGGGGCCCTTCTAAATTCTCAGTGTCTCTGTTGAACTGACCAAGAATCCCAGCAGAACCCAATGGCATGGTGTCCTCACCTAACCAAGTCTCCTCCACGTTCCTGCTTTTGCTAAAAAGCACACTGGGCCTTATTGGACAAATAATTGGCAATATTTCTCCACATCAACCTCCAACAAAGACTCTCACTCAATCCTGTTTCCATCCAGTGGTTATTGGTTTAGAGTCCCACGTGCTGTCTGGCAGTTTATGACTCTCATTCCTAGAACAAAGTTCAAAGAACTCTGGATCACTCACTTGCAGACAGTTGCCCATAACTTATCCAAACTGTACTAACAAAAAACATACTTTATTTTGCTTATTACTTGCAGAAAAGATGAATGATGGCTGTGCTTTGACTTTTTTTTTTTTGTACTCCAATATCAATAACATTTAATTTTCCAGGAATATTGTCTTACATTATTACCCTTCTAACATAGAGGTTAATGATTTTATCAAAAGCCAGCCAAGTCAAATGAAATAATACTGTATAGCTAACTGCTCTCCTGCCATTTTCCTTAAGAAAAAAATTACTCACATTGCCCAATGATAGCACTTATACTATTGCAAAATATATAATTCTGAAGATAAAGCAGACCAGATATGACCACACTGATTTCCCTCTCTTTTATAAGGCCTATAAGTGTACATTTATAGGTTCACAATGAGCTGGTCACCCCTGCAAATTACAACTGAGGAAACAGAAACTGCCAGTAGAGAAATCAACCCTTGCTTGTTAATCACCTTTGTATCATTAAAATTCATCTAAACAGAGCAACATAGAAAACATTGCTGTACCAATGCACAGAATATGTCACTGTTTCAGTTACATCTCCCTCCAATCAATCATAAACACTGTTTGCACATATTGGTAGTTTTTCCTAACTTATAAGAACTTTAAGAGATGTAGCAGTGGTAGGCTGCTCTTTGTGACCATTTCACCCCTAATAAAAAGCAGAATTGGCTTGGACACATTCTTAGTCAGAACGTCCTTAGTCACAACCCCAAAACTGTCTCTCCTTGCCTGTACTTTAACTTTATGAGAACCATCATCCACAGATTAGCTAGGGCTGACTTCTCTGTGCATGCCAAGGTATCTCTTCCATCAGAGTCTCATTAACCTGTGCAATGTCACCTGATTTTTACTTGCTCTATTGCTTGTCTTGTCATCAGTTTCCATTGCCCCAAGAGCAGAGCCAAAGAGCATCCTTCAAAACTGGTAAAGTCAGCACCATTTATTTTGGGAAGGAAAGGACAGAAGTTTATATTTAATCATGGTTTATTATCTCTCTACTCAAGGTTCTGTATTGCTCCTGCCATTGCAGCACCTGAGTGTTTTACACATAAAAAGGTTTGGCAAGGCTTTAATTCCCAGGGGACCACATAGTGCCTCTGGCTCTGCTCCCTGCTATTTCACTCAATTGCTAGGATTTCCAAGGGACCTCTGGGTTTAGGTGCTTTACTCTCACAGAAACTGAATGTAAATTTTGCACTTCAGTCCTTTAAGCTGTTGACAGTTCCCATAGTTATACTAGGAAAGAAGGAAACTGAAAAGCAGCCAGTGTGCAGCACAGGAAATATTAGTGACCTGAGGATTTTCCTATGTGCTTCTGTCAGCTTTTGCCCCTGTGGTTCTTTCTGAAACCTGTGGAGAGTATATGATATGAGAAATTAAATTTGTTCCTTCTCCACAAATGCCAAAGTAATGCTCATTCCTAAATCTTTGCTCAAAGAAGGCTCTGCTTACACAGGGGGAGGAGGCCAGTGCTCTCCACACCCATCCTTTGAATGGCTCTGGCTCCACTCCCGACTGAAGAGTCAGAAAGAAAAGGTACAAAGAGTGCCAAATAAACAATTTTAGGCGACATGTTGTCAGTAGAAACTTTTGGGCACATTTAAGCAAAACATTTAATAGTGCAAACCAGCATTGCACAACACATCAGGAGAGGAGCAAACCATATTCCATTGGAGCTGCAGGAGAACAGGAGAATATGTAGATAAGACTAATGTAATTACCAGAGCAGTAATTTTGTCAGGTTGCTAATACTCCTAATCTCAAAAAAAAAAAAAAAAAAATAAATAAAATAAAACTAAAACAAAACACCAGCCCCACCCCCAAGAAAAAAGAAAGCTACCTCACATCCTCAACAGATATTAATGAAAGCAAGTGGTTTAAATCTCAAGTTTTATGTCTCATTTGAAAGATCAACACAGTTGTTCAGGGCTAGATAGTGTAAAACTTTCCATAAAATTAAATGACAAACAAATTATTATTTGGTTTTACATCCACTAGAAGCAATAAACAGTGAGGCTCACAGCTTCTGCAGCATCTGAGTAATTCTAAAAATTTCAGGACTGCGGCATGTAAGTGGTAAAACATCTGTTCAGTGTGGAGGGTTGTATATATTCTTTGTAGTTGTTTTTGTCATCTCTTGCTGATAAATAGTTTTGGGGGTCCCTCTGTATAGAAATGTCTACATGGAGAGTTTACTTTTTCAATACCTTGTTTGACTCTTAAAAGTGGAACTATCAAGTCCTCAGGCTCTTTTCCACTCCTGTATCTCAATAATTTTAAATTATTTGGAAAGCTTTTTACATTGAAATATTATGGTCAGTTATATATATGATAGATACCACATGCCATGATTTGACCTTTGTTCTAAGCCTTTTGGTATGATGTTTCTAAAAGCTAATATTATTATCTACATAGGCAGACCCTGAAATTGTATGCAAATTTAAGAAGGCTGTGTTGCTTCTAGGGCTGGAGAACAGGTTCAGATTCTTGGTTGACCATACTACAAAAATACTGACATAACTTTTTAAAAAACAGTTTTGGAACTGAGAAGGTTATCACCAATGCCCAAGGTCTTCCTACCTGTCTGGCTTAAAGTTTCTCTTTAAAGAGAAAGAGGTGTGTTAGGTTGGCCATTGGTTTCATAGCAGGCTGGAGTTTCTGGTTTGCTACAGAACCTGAGTTTGTTTGACATTTCTTTATGGTAGAAATGCAATCGGTGAGTGTCACCCATTGAGTTTATTCAAAAATGTGTCCACTAGACAAATATAATCTCACTTCTAATTCAGATTTTGTGTTTTTTCATTGAAACAATTACATTGTCAAATATTAAATTATACTACACAGACTACTAAAGAGGTAGAATGTATGTTTAAAAATGCTTAATTTTTCAGAAAGTAGACTCAGCATTTTAGTGAATCACCAACTTCACTTTTCTTATTCAAGTCTCATTTTACATTCACAGCAGATAAAAAAATGAAAAGGCAAAGAAAACTTTGCCTTTTAACCTCAAAAGGATTTTTTCACTTAAGGAAAGGTAAAGTAACCCACTCCTTCCAAGAATTTGAAGTTTCCTACCAAGGCCCCTTAGAAAAAAAATTACAACATTTTATTTACACCCTGCAGAAGGGAAGTGGATGCAGAAAGGCTTGCCATAGCTGCCACATATATTCCTCTTTCAAAATGCTGCAGTATTAGCAACATGTTTGCATGGCTGTAAAGTATAATACCACACAGTGCAGCAGACTGCCTTGCTTCTGCAGCAGGCACTAGTGACATATGTTATGTCACTTGAGACAAATGAATTAAACTTATGTTGCTATTTGGAAGTTGTTCACATCTATCTGAATTGTTTACAGAGGGGAGAAAAAAACAAGTTCTTGCAATAAATTTGTGGAGCAATATACTGCTACACAGGACAGAGGGGATCTGTCTTAGTTTCTCCTCTAGAAACTGGAAATACATTGTGCAGCGGCTTACAAAATTCAGGCTCTCTTCTTCCCGGATACTCATTGTCTTTCACATATTTATTAATTGCAGTTTCTAACCAAGGACATTACTTAGCAATGTGGGAGCATGTTTTCAATATGAGATTGACCTGTGACTTACCAGGGTGAAAAGCTAATGAGGTCAGCAGGAGTACCCAGAATGAGGGGGGACTCCTAAAACTCTCATGCTTTTAAAATCCTCTCAGGGTAAAATGAATTCACTGTCTTTTCTCACCTCTGCAAGCCACATGGATGGCAAAGTAATGGTGGGTAAGAAAAGGAATATATTCCCTGCTGTTCTGATTTGGTTTATATACAGGTCATGCAAGTTTATGTAATCTGGACATACTGCAGCAGCATATATCAGGAAAAAATCTGAAGTATCAGAGGCTGTTCTTGATACAGTAGCACTCAACTTTTTTTCTAAAATTTCTTGGGGGAAAATATGTTGAATTCCCAAAGAAGGAAGTCTAGCATGTGAAATGATGAGTGGAATTTTAGATTGCTTTCATTGAGAAAGGATTTTAGGATGGGAATATTGTGAAGTAATTTCATTATCTTTTGGGAGCCTGTTATCAGTGGTATTCAGGTTATAGTCAGATCTCTTGCTGCAGATGCTTCAGTTGAGCAAGAGAAACAGCTCTTATGATTCTGGGAAAGGAGAAGAACTAACTGGTAGAGAGGGAATGAGAACACCATCAGTGGGACAAGCCTCCTGTAGCCTGAATATATATCCACCATGCCATTTTCTCCTAAAGAGAGCTCTATACAGCTGTGAGCAGATTATCAAGTAATTTTTTTTCCTGGATGCTAATTTCTCATCTTAGTCTCCTCCTCCTGCACCTTCCTAAAACTATTTCAAAACATCTATATTCAGATACAGGGCAAATAAAATCCTTCTGAGTGACTGGAACCAAAGTCAGGGACTTCAAGTAACCAGTCTGCTTATTTTTGAGATTTGCAGAGGTTTACTGTAGGATACAAAGAAAGATACCCAGCAACAAAACATGACGTCAGTCAGTTATCTTTTAAAAGGTAGTTAAAAGTACTAATCCTATTTTCAGCACTTTGTGTGATCACCATGAACTAAATGTCCATTAGAGCACCTTTCTAACAGCAACTAATACGGGAAAGAGCCATGCAAATCCACTTCTTCCCAGCCACTGTGAATACTGAAAAGCAAGAAGAAAAAATTACTTCAATCCTATTAGGACAACGATGCCTATACATTCCAGTCCAAGATTAATTCTTTCCCACAAGGGCATATAGTACCTGACTTCAGCCACCTTTCCAAAAGAAAGAAAGAAAGACATTTTGAAGAAAAGGGAGATAAATCCTGATTCCTTCAAGTCATTAAGCATATGTTTAAGTACACGTGTAATATTCAGCAAAGCAGAAGCATGAAGTATAGATTTGTTTTTTAATCATTTTTTGATTAAGCTGAATGTTGTATGCAGACATGGGAAGAAGTAAAAGCAAGTTGAAGGGTTAGCTGTTTAAAAGGCCAAGTTAAACAAGATGTAATTATGGCTCCACTTAATCTTTTCATTCTACTTCAAAGCTTCCATGTGTGGGAAGGAGCTTGACACATTAGAGTCAGCTTTGCTGTCTCATTTATCTTGACTTTTTTCAATGATCAACACTTTTCCAATATGCCTATTTCCTTAAAATACCACAGGACAAATTCAGCCTACCACCTCCAGAGAAACCACACTGATACCAGTTAGCCCAACTCCTTTATAAGGTTGAACCATTATTTTCCTAATTTGGATTTTATTACTGGTATAAAATCTTTAAAATTACAGACAGAAACAAGCTTTAAGGCATTGAGAGAAAAGATAAAGGGCCAGGACCATAGACTCTGAATCCTTTATCTTAATATCTAATAATAAGCCCACAGGTAATAGCATGGCCTGTGAGACCACCTAGTCAGGTGCTTAATTAAAAAGCAAGATCAAAGGTCATTGCTTCATTTAAAATACAAATCTCTGCCTTTGATACTATAAGGGAAGGGGCAGTGTGCAACAGCCTGAAATAGGAAGCTTTGGTTCATGGGTCCCAGGCCAAGCCCAAGGTCCCTGAGGCTGGAATGCCCCAAGCATACCCACCCTCCCTAAACCTTCCTGAGGATGGCATTTTGTGCTTGTTCTGCCTGAGCCTGGTCTCACCTGATCCTGGCTGCAGGCAGGGTGTAGCCCCACATTTCACAGCAAAAAGCAAGGCACAATTCTTCCCAAGAATATTCTTATCATTTGCTGGGCCTGTGTTTGTGCCAAAGTAGAATGCAATATGGAGATTGTTTATCCAAAGTGAGGGTGTTTTGTTTCCTCGTGTGTGTGTGTTGGGACTGCCGGGTGACAGTCATGAGATTCTGTGCAGTGTGTGCAAGGCTGAGTGCTTGGCAGACTCAGTTTTAGGTGTATAGAATAATATACTATGATAAAGTAATTAATTAGCCTTCTGATATCAATGGAGTCCTCCTCATCATTCTCTCTCCCCTCATTGGGGGCCCCTGCAAATTCAATAGCAGGGCTCCAAGGTCCAGGAGAGCGTGGTCAGCACCAGGGTGGTGTCCAGGAAAAGTGGAACCCCTGCAGGTGAGGTGTAGGGTAGGCAAGGGTGTTTCACAGCAAAAGTTGCCTGCACAGCTTACAACAGGAAATAGTCTGTTCCTCAGCCTTTTCCTAATGTAGCATAAAATAGAAAGCAGGCCATGACAATATTAAAAATTTTGAGTTTAGTGACAGAGGTAGGTAACATTTTAAGTTCAGAGGTGGGTAGGATTTCATTAGGCACAAGTGAAAAGATTAGACTAGGTGTGATAGTAAAAACCAAATCTCTATGTAGCCTTATACCTGTTCCTCATGTGGCTTGGAGTTGTGAGAACACGCCAAACATATTTGAAAACTTGAATTTAACAGGAGATATTACTCTCATTTAATTCAGCCAGACTATCATTTAACATAAATCCACAACCCTAAAATATAAAAAATAAAAAAAGAAGCCGTACAACTTTTTTTGTTTTTTGATTATGTAGTCTCTTCTGAACCTTCTACTTCAATAGCAACTGCCTGTTTGTGTTGTTCTTCCAGTGAAAAACAAGTTACGACACAAAGATTAGTGATTGAAAGTATCTATAAAATCCTAAAATAAGTTGATCAGTTGTAGCATTAATTACCTCTGCCACGATGTACAACAAAATTTAAATAAGTGTAGACTAACTTTGTTATTGTGCAAAATCCTGCACAATAATGTGAATTTGTTGTTATGGGATTAGATTTTGATCCCTGGGATTAATTTTCTATTATTGCTGACATAACTGACACTGAAAATTAAGTATCATCAATGCAAATTATTTTCCTTCAGAGATTCTAGAGGAGCCTTTGGTTTGGGCTGAAGCTCACCCCATTCCTCAATGTGGCACTTGGGGACACAGTGAAGGACTTGGCAGTGCTGATTAACAGTTGGACTCAGTCTTGGAGAGTTTTCCAACCTAAATGATTCTATGATTCATTGTGAAATAACACCTCTTTCTGCCACATTAAAATCTGAGGAAAAACTCTCAAGGAGCTTTACCTTGTTTTGCAGTTCTTCTCTCATCTAATGGGATTAACATCCAGTTCTCATTGCAGTAACAGCCCAAGCCTAAGGGTTTATGAAAGTCTGACACAAAACCTCTACTAATTTGATTAATTTCTAAATACAATGAATGAAATTTTCTCTCCTTCCTAACATCAACATCATTTAATTGTCAATTTTTTTGGAAGTACCATTTTGCTCTTGATCTTAACAAGTAGAGTATCTCTTCTAATACATCCTAAGGATAGCTGGTCACTGTCAAAGTTAGAAGCAGCTATCTTAGTGCTCTTCTCCATTTTTTGCTCTTTTGGCAAATATTTTCATTTTATGTTTGTCTTGATCTGCTCTTCCATCGTTAAAATGAATGTATAGTGGCTCATATTCTATGGTATCAAATGAGTCATCTGAATAGTTAACTGATGATGTCTTTACTTGCCTTCAACACTCCTTTCTGTGGTTTGCACAATTCTGGGCACGGATGTTTTATTTTAAATAATAATTGAATTCACTGAGTAAAATTTGTGATTAATGTAGGTGTGAATTATTCCAGAAGCACTAGACACTGGTGAATAATGGAAAAATATATTTTCTGAATAATTTATTTGAAAGATAAGAATTGTACAATAAATTATTCAACCAATATGATTCAACTAGTCTTGAGTAATTTTTAAGGTAGCATGCACTCCCTCTACTGGATGACTTGGTGCTTCCAAAGGAAGCTAAAAAACTGTAGTCATGATTTCAGAATTATTTTTCCAAATATCTAAAAATTCTTGGCTACAGGACAGGGGATCTTTCATATTTATACATAAACTCAGAAGGGCATATCTTATTGGGTAGCCATCTTTTTTAAAGGCCAAAGATTTAAACATAATTACTTGGCATAGTAGGCTGATGTAAAAAAATATGTATAAATTTCATCCTTAAGTATTTTGTAACACTCTGTGATGAACTATGGCTTGGCCAGGGTAGACCAAGGCATAAGACAAGAGAAGTTTTAATTCAAACAGTGACTGATGGCATCATTGACCATGGGAATCCCAGGATGTCTGCAGCACCCTGGGCTTTGCAATCTTAATGCTGGTCCAAGTCCTCAACAAATATTTCACTGTATGAACATAATCTATTAAAATATTGATGATGGGAAATGGTGAGCAGATGTTGATGCCATAAGAAAAGGGATGGGCACTGACAGCTCAGTCTGCTCGTAAGGTGACCCCCTAAATATCCTTTCCCCTCCCTCATCATAACTATGGCAGTGGCTTTGATCTGTGTCATACATTAAGGTAAACGCATTTCATTTCTTGTCCCAGTTCAGCTGGAGACATCAAGCATGGAGCTTCCTGGCAGGATTATATAGTTTGAACTATATTATCCCTTTTCCAGTTACTTAGCCTGCCTGGCCCAGTCTCCTCACAAATAAACAACTCATCCACAATTGCTTTTTCTGCACCGGTCCTATTTTGTTATATCAGTACACAAATTTGAGGACTTTTTGATGGGTTTCTCAGTCATTTCCGCCCTGTATGATATTTCTGATGTGCACAGTTGTCCTTGCAAGGTACGACAATCAAAAGGCTGCCAACAATCCCATCTAAATTCCCATGAAGTTCAGCCTGCTGTCATGTAATTCATGCTAACTCTAACCTTTGACAGCCTCTTACTTTGATATCTGTTTCCTAAGCCATGTCCAGCAGTCATTCATAGTAATAATAATAAAAGACTATGATCTGGTTGTTCTTCCTCAGCATAAGATGCTCGTCTTTTCTTGACTTGCCCTTCAGATCTTTTGATTTCAGACTGTGAGAGGTCCCAGGTCTTTCCAATAGAGTTCATCAGACTCCACTGAAATCTCTCTAAAAGGCTCTCTAGAGACTTCTGCAGAGAAGTGTTTTAAAGTTTGTGATGAGCCTGATCCAGCACATACTGAAGGACAGTCTTTCAAACTGTCTATTCTTTTTCTCTGAACTTCAGTCACGTCCTTTGAGAGTAATTTATTCTGACAAAACCAAATTCAATCTGATTTTTAACTTACATTGAAATCAGTATAACTTCAGCGAAGTGACAGAATACAGATACAATAAATGAAAGAAAAAAATCAAACCTGTTTTTTGTGACAGCAAAGGAAAAAAATCCATAATTGCTAACGTTAGAATTGGTGCTTTAACTGATGGACATCAACCAACCAAATATATTCAAAACCCATTCACTTTCATGCTATAATCTTAACCCCATATACCAATAAAATTGCATCACACTGCCAATCACGCTGCTATCAATGGTCTTTAGATTGCAGCTTTTATGGTGAGAGAATGGATGGCATCCCTTTGGAGAAATAAAGAGAACAGGAAATATATTCATGGCTTCATAAGCATAAATTTAGAGTGGAAATCTTGAATTAATTTGCTTAGTTCAGATTTAAAATTGTATAAATGTTTGTCATTATTTCTTGTGTAAAAATGAAGATTCATATAAAGAGAATTTGTCAGAATGCTCATCACATTTCCATTATCTAGAAAAAATGTGACTTGGGATCCATTAAATACAAAAGAGTGAACAGCTAACTCACTTCCTGATAGTTATATCAAGGTTAGTTAGGGTAATATATCTGTACAGTACATAGGAAAGTGTTATAGATTAATTTATAATCTCTCTAAAAATGGTGTTGAAGAGATATTTTTAGCAAAAAGAAAATAATGTAATTTAAGAGTAAGGGGCAAAAGTGTTTATTGTCAAAACTATCCTTTCTTTTTGTACTAATATAACTAATGTAACTAATATAAATACTCTCATTGATATTAAAATTCTGGAATTTAAGCATCATTAAAATGGACACTTTTTTTCTTTAATAACATTATTCTTGTTCTTGCCTTGATAACTGCATCAGACTCTGGAACCTGCTTTGGCAGGGGGTTGGACCAGATGATCACTGGAGGCCCCTTCCAACCCCAGCCATTCCCTGATTGTGCAATTAATGTCACCAAAACTCCTACCCATTATTTCCTTCAGCCCAGTAACTCAGTGCACCCTGAGTGTGCAAGTGTCTGTAGCTACACAGTCAGTCTTATTACCTCTGCAAAAATTAATCTCTAAGAGCATGAGCACATTTAAAACTGAAAATAACTGATTTTTCTATTTAATTTAATTTCTGTTAGAAGAAAGGAGTCCCATATCAGGATCAGGAGTTTTGCTGTCTTCAGACCCAGTGCAAAACCAGACCCAGACACCTCCAAAAATTACTAGAGACCACACATATGGCACTTTTGCTTATCTCCAGTGGGCCTGGGGTGTGTTGCAGAGACTGTGTGTGTGCATTTTGCTCTGTGCATGAGAGAGAAATCGGATGCATTTGAGATCTATTTCAGTTGTGATGCACACGCAGGTCACCTGCCAGGCACCCTGAGCCCAGCACACCCGAGACACCGTGGAAGTGGCAGGTTGAGTTACCCCATGAACAGGTGGCAGGTGACAGGGCAAGAGTGAAGCCATGTCAGCTGGCTCGGAACTTGCCAGGTGGTGGGCTGTCAACTTTACACTTTGGTAGATAAGAAAATGCACCAGAGACAGAACAAAGACACCACATGGAGCATTTTCCAAGCAGGCGTGGGAAATGAATTCATGTGCTCTAAATTCCATGTGAACACCCAAACTACAAGACTCTTCTTCAACTCAAAAAAAAAGATCATGTTGGGAAAATATAATATAGAAAATGTAAAGATATAAGAATAAATTTAGAAGTTCTAATATAAATAATATTTCATTTTGTCCAGGACAGCAGTGTAATTTTGGAGGAATTCAGACCCACCTTTTTCTTGCTGAAATATCTGAATTTCAGGAAAAAATTCAAAAATATTTAAAGGAGCAAGATTTTCAAACCTGGTCCAACACTAAATATTCCAATAAAAACCCATCTTATAACAGGTTTGAGAGGCAGTATTTTTTATTTGTAAGGAACAGAAAAGCATTCACAGCACAAGCCTTTTTTTCAGAATTGAAATAGAAGCCTACACGACCCTTAGGTTATCAGGCACAGCACTTTTTTTAGAGTGCTCTTTGAAAACATCAGCTGTTACTATGGTTGCTAAACACTGCAGTAAAATGTTATTGTTTGCATGTGAATTGTCAAATCCTAGTAAATACAGATTGAAATGTTATATGTCCCATGACTGCCTCAGACTGAAGTTTTGTGGAGTATTCTGTGTCTAACCATTCACAGTCTTTCTCTGAATGAGGCTAGGTTTTGTCTGTGTTGGAAATGCTGGTGACCTCTTCTTTCACAAGCTCTTGTCCTTAGAGAAGACTCTTGAAATTTGGCAGGAAGGTGAGAAACTGAAGATTCACAGCTGCAGTGGGTGTTAAAAGAACTTCAAACACATAAAATACCATATCATATTACATACTTGAAAAAAACCTCACTAAATTATTCTCTTTTTTGCTTTATTTGCTCCACACCTTTGTTTGACAACTGCAAAATGCAGCTGACAGTACTTATCTTTCAAAAGCATTGGGAAAATAAAGGAAATTTTGTGGAAAGCTGAAAGTCTTTACCAATAAGCTCCACTTAAAAAAACACATGAGAAATTAATGATTCTGTTTATAGGAGACGGTTTGGGAAATGTATGGTAAACAAAGTAGAATCCACTACAAAGAACAAAGATGAAAAAGTTTTCTATTTTTGCTGTCTAGAGGAGCCTCAACCTCTCTGTGTACTGAGGCACAGGTTTGGGTGAGAAGGCTCAGGAGATGGAAACACTGGTTTGTAATAAAAACATTAATAAGTTGTATCATTGCATTACTTAATGTATGAGCCAGGCAAACAAATGTAATACAGCTTGCAGAAACTCTGAGAACAAAGCACCTGGTTCCTCTGATGACAGATGGAGTTCCTAGGTGTAAAAATGTCAACTAATATTACACATGGATGCTACTTTCACCTTCTCATCAAGTTTTCACCAGCGTCTAATGGAAGTAGGCATTTTTCTGTGGATATGAACATTTTTCCTGATCTCTTCTCTTTAATAGATCTTTTCATTTCAGCTCTGGCAACACAAGCATCGTTGCAATTTGGAAAATGTTTGTATCCTCTTTTAATCATGATATGTTAGAGCTCCCACTCTCTTCAAAAAAATGCAATTTTTGGAGCCTGCTAGCGAGATAATTAGGCTCTCAATGCATTCTTGAGCAATTCCTCAGGTTTTATTAGCTTTTACAGAAAGACTGTGCAACAGTATGAAATATATGCAAACTAAATATGGCAGTGTAACCACGTTAGCTCAGATGCATACACTGTGTCTGTCTGTGTGTCTGTGTGTCTGTGTGTCTGTGTGTAGTTTGCCACATGGAATAAGAAGAGTTAAGAATTAGGACTTTTGTCTGTCCTTACTTTAATGTCCCAAGTCTGAAGATTTAAGCATCACACCAGTTTCTCATCTTGCCTTACAAGAATCATTCCCTAAGGACCCAGGCTGTTTATTCCAGTAGAACCTCCTGGTGCCTGGCTGCTAACCATGTGTACACCCATGACACTGCAGAGCTGCACAACATCTTTAGCCAGGCACTCCTCTGTTGCCTTATTTCTACATCACTCACAGAGGTCTGGGACCAACATAAACTACTGATAGGGATTTTTTGTAGTGATGGGGGAGCTCCCACCACCTAGGGATCAGCACTCATGGAGGGCATGGCAAGGTCAGTTTTGACAAAACAGCAGAGCACTGTGTCATTAGACATTCATTTCTCTTGTAAGCACTTCCTAATGAAGATCTAAGGCTTTCTGGAAATCCTCATCTCTGGCAACAACTGCAATCAACTGTCAGCACCACAGAGCAAAGTGTGACACAAAGTTCATGAGGACCCGTTTGCTCTTGCATTCGTCAAGGACCACAACTATTATTTTGGACTCAGACCAGCTGTATGAAGCACAGTCTATGAATGCCATGTTCAACTGCAGAGAGAGCCATCTCAGGCAAATAATTGATTTGTACTTTACTGCTCTCCCTTCTGCTATTGCATCAGGACAGCTTGTAAGTGTCAGGGTGTCCTGTGGTTCCCTAGAAACAAATATTCATTTTCTTTAAATTTTATGTGGCCAGGCATACTTGATTCTAATAGTGTGTGAACCAGGAAAGTCTGTGATAGGAATTTTTGTTTGCAAGTAGCAAATTAAATTATGCATAAATATAAGAAAAAGGTGTAATGTTTATACGATAAGAATGATTTCTGCTGAGATTTGGAGTTTTTTCACTGTAACCTTTCTGAAGCTCCTTTGACACTGTACAGTGGGTATTTTAAAGTTATTCATGCCACCACTTACTAAATAAACATCTGAATTATTTCTTAGATCTAGGATAAACTATATCAATTTCTCTTTCTTCTGCTCTGAGGTTGCTTATATTAAGAGGCCCTGTGACTCAGTTAATCTTTGCAAAGGAACCATTACACTGGTAATAAAATGGGAAATGAGTGCAT
Source organism: Ammospiza nelsoni (assembly GCF_027579445.1). Taxonomy (NCBI): domain Eukaryota; kingdom Metazoa; phylum Chordata; class Aves; order Passeriformes; family Passerellidae; genus Ammospiza; species Ammospiza nelsoni. The sequence goes on from NC_080636.1 coordinate 15,302,681, forward strand.
GGCAAACAACACCTCTATTCAGAGAGTCTAGAGGTGCAAAACAATTTCAGAGAACTGTAGCCATTAGCAAAAAGAGCAGATTACCTGTGACAGCCAGCCAGATATATGCACAATATATTTGATAGAGCTTTTACAAAGAACAACCAGCTCATTGTTATAGAAAATGCACAATAGGTTTTAAAAGAATGGTGACCAGGATGAATGCTTTGGGGCTGTAAACACCAACATCAACGTCCCAGGCTACAGAAAATCCATGGAAACAGCCTAGAGTGTCTCTGGTGGGTATGGTCCTAACTGTTCTATAAAGAGGCTCTTCCTTGTCCCCTCTTACATCAGTCAAAGGTAAATGGAGACTGAAAGGGACAGGTAAGGAAGAGCAATAGCTCGAGCAGTCTTTGGAGATCACTGGCATCTTTAGGTTCTTTAAGTCTACATGGATACCATCAGACAAATTAACAGGAGAAAAATCTGTCAGGGGTTCCCAGGTGTGCAAACACCTTTCCTCATCCCTCAGGTTCCTGACTAGCAGTGTCCTGAGGCTGGTGGATCACCACGGGGAAGCACCACCAACACACCCATTCTGTGCTTATGTTTCCCCCTAAACATCCACTACAGCACACAGCTGGAGCCCAGACACTGGAAAAGGGGGGTCAGTGGGTCCCAGCCTTATTGGAGAGGAGCTGCCAAACGCTCCAGAAGATGTCAAGGCTTCTCTAAGGCATGGCAGTGCCAGGGTGAGCAGCAAGGCAGCCACAAGGAGCACATTTACCCTGCATCCCCAACAAGCCCCTCTGCCACAGGAGCCAATTACCCCAGCGATTCTGGACAAGGACCCCGGGAGGAATTCTGCCCAGGCACCAGTCACTGCTGTTAGATGCTGCCTCCTGGGGGCAGCAACAGAAACCTGGAGCTGCCAACAACCTGTAGAAATCTCCATCTTGTGCCTTTTGGATCCCCAGTGACCCTGGAGCTGCAGCCTTTGTGGCTCTCTGAACCCAAACCCAATCCCAATAACAGCTGGGGGCTGAGGCTGAGGTCTCCAGCACCATTGTTGGCTCACATTAGAATGGTATGGAGAGACCAGCACTGGCGCAGTGCCTTTTCCAGGCCCAGGTGTAGGCTTGGTGGCTCTCTGAACCCAACCCTAACCAAAATGACAGCTGAGAGCTGATGATGAGGCATCCACAGCATTGGTGGTCCAGACTGGTAAAGGTTGGATGCCAGTTGTTATTATAAGGCTGAATTTGTGAACTCATAAGTTGCAGGGTAAGACTTAAGCAGGGCCAGGACTGGAGGACAGGCATGTTTTAGCAGACAAGAGATATTTCTAGGCTGAGGAACTCATAAGAAGTCTCAAATTTTGGCTAACCTTTTGCTGGAAATTGTTTCATCCCCCACTGAGCACAGAAAGTGAAAAGCACAGCAGTAAGGAAAAGCAATCCTTGCTTCTCTCTAGGACTTGTATTTCTGAGGAAGTCAGAAGAGAAAATATCCCAAACTCATGGAACATCTCCCTTCCAGGTGATTCACAGCAATGTGTTAAATCTGATTGAATGTAAATGTTTCTACACCACACTATTCTCTAGATTCTTTCAACAAGTCAGTGGAGACAAGCCCATTCAGGGTGTAATTCATGTCATCCTAAGGTAGGTATCTAACTAGGCCAGCTAATTCACACTTTAAAAATGGCAATCTCTTTTATTCAGATTTAAAATTAGGTCATGATGGTGTGTTAAGATATAAACACCTGGAGTAGGAACAGGTAAACTTTAGTGGTATAACTACCACCCATCATCACGCAGCTCAGGAAAAGGCAGTTGTAGTGTTCCATCTCAAGGCCATTGTAGTGCCTACATTTTGCTCCATTTTTTTGGCAGCTCTGATTTGCTGCAGTCCTGGGATGTAAAGCTCTAAAGAGCTGGTACCTTTTCTTCAGAATCATCTCAGATAAAAGTCTGTTTTCTACCTTTCTCACAATGAAAATTAGCAATGGGGCTTCATGTTGCAGACCTATGCAAAACACCTTGCTCTTACACAGCTACAAACCCTTTTAAATCAGCCTTACCATAATGGCTCTTTTAGTCACAGAAATACAGCAGGGAACAGGAGAAAATCCACATATAAAATTGTTTCTGAATGCACTGCATCAGTCCTAAACACCATTTGTTTTCTCTTCTCTTTTAATTAGGTTTTCTGCAGGCTCCAGCCATTAACTCTGTTTTAAAACAAACTGTCCAAGGCTTTTCTTTGATAACGGTTTAATTTTAGCTTTTTCACCAACCTCCGAAACACAATTAACTCTCATGTCTGGTATCTCTCATCAGCTTTCCCTGCATCTCCTCCCTTGGCAGACCTCCAAATCAGGTTCATTTAACACCCACAAAGTTCCCACAATCCCATCTCTACTGATCTCACTTTCCCTGCACATCAGCTCACTATGGAGAGCAGTGGCTTCCTGTATCATTTACATCAAAGCCATCAGATGCTGTGAGCAGCAGTGCTTGTATGACACTGTTTAATCCAATCCTCACTGCTTAAGTGCCCAGTCAGGACATGGAAGGAGTCTGCTGCTGCTTGTTCTAAATGAGCAGCACAGAGACATTGCCAATGCTGCCACCATGAAAACAACAGCATGGGTTTGGGCTTGGAGTTAATTACTTTCCCTTTTCCTCCCTGCAAAGGCAAGAGATGATCAGTTCTTTTGGATTGTTCACTGAGTGTAGACACAGCCCCACTACAAGCTGGTTTTCCCTGCGATTTTCAGCCAGCTGTGCCAAGGGACACAGCCCAGCCCTTCCTCCTTGAGGCACACATCACCAAACCAGCACTGCAGTGCTTCGGAGGAAAGCAGTGGGTCTGATGGGGACAGGAATGCTCATCATCATTCCCAGCATTCCTGGAGAAGCTCTCATCTGAAGGTTTCAAAGAATGTACCTTTTCCCAGCATCTCACATAAGGCATAAACCTTACAATACCATTGGCAGGCTAGGCAGCTGCATTGCTCAGCTTGCTGAGTCCCTGGGGAAGCTAACCCCAGCACCACTTAAAGCAGAGGCACTTTGTTTGAAGGCACTGGGATCTCAGTCCTTTGGAGAGCCAAGATACTTCCTTTGGGCCTTGCAGTTCTTGGCAATTAGGACTAAAAATCTGGACCACTAGGTAGCACAGCACAGTACTGAGATTTGACACAGTGGAGCCAAAATGCCTTTGCTTAAGAAGGCACACATAATGCACATGGCAGAAAAATGCATACAAACCCCCTACAGCAGGTGAACTGAGGACCTGTTCATAATTTTTGATCACCTACATCTCCAATTTAGAGAACTCATCTCTCTAGAGCCGTGGCACAGCAGTGAAGTATGCACCTCAGTCCTCAGTTTTATTTTTGGGGGTGAGATGTCTTTCTCCTGATAAGGAAGGGCCCAATGTACATATTTCTTCTCAGGTTTCCTGAGACTCTGAAAGCTCAATTCAGTGTTATAAGACTACTTTTCTCTCAAGATTTACATAATATTTGGAACAAAAAATAAATGTACAAAGTTAAAAAAATAACACTGAAAAAATTAAGACTACAGCAAAAGAAATTAATGTCAGTCCTAAATGCTACAGAGATCTGCATGACAGAATTTATACACATTCTGTCTTATAGAAATGTAATTGGAAATCTGTCAACATCATTAGATGCCTGGGCATTTTTACAAATCTGCCCCTGAAGGAGCTGTGGCATAAAGTAAATGCTAAAACAAGAGGGTTATTACCAATGATGTTTTCAGCAATGGATTATGGAAGCTTAAAATTATTTTTGTATTCTCCTTAGCTTTGTATAGAGTTGGTAGGACAATAACATTAATCAATGTGTACAGAACTATATTCCTTGTTGTGAGTCAGTAGTTCAGGACTCTGGCAGGCTGTAAAGCAATTTGCTACAGGGCTGCTGTGTGACTGTAGAAAAGTATCTTTTTTTTAAATTCCTTTTTCTCTCCATTTAGGTTCTAAGAGTGTTGTGGTGGAACTCTTGCCCATAGCACAGTATTTGGAGTATTCCAAGCAAAACTGATGAGATGTCCTTATATATCCTTGTTCATCCATAACCTGAAAATTCTTGATTGATAACTTTAGAACAAAAAGTGTCTTTGGAAAACTGTGGAAGCAGGAAGTGAATTTTGCACTGTATTGTGATAGGTCTCCTCCATTTTGTTTCTGTGAAAACTGTGCCACAAGCTGGCTTATGTTTGAGTCCATCAATATGAAATATTGATGGATACAAAAATAAGTCATCACTGTTGGTGTACACAAGAGGCTTTATTAGAGCCATCAGTGTAAGGAGTCAATGTAATGTGGCAATTATATTTGTGGTTGAGACTGAGAGACTGGTTGTAGATGGCAAGAGAAGGAAAGAGAATTTGCTCTAACCACAGAGGACTTTTTTTGCCATAAGGCAGGTCTTAGAAGGAGGCAAACTGATGAAAGCCCAAGCTTCAGAGAAGAAAGGTGCAGCTGACAGGTTTAAAATAGCTGGCAGACTCTGGAGAATGAGAAAGGAGAGCTGGTGATGGAACAAGGCATATAAAATTCTGTAAGAGATTTGACAAAAATGGTTTCAGTGGAGTAAGAAGAGCAATTACTAAATTGGTGGGTGAGCAGTTAAGTAAAGAGATTAGGAGTAGCTAGGGTTTAAGACAGATATAGCCAAGGATGGGGGAGAGAGATTACTCATGAAACAAAGGGGAAAAATAAATCAGGTAAAAGCAAATGAAAATGTATGTATAAAAGTGATATGAATTTTTTGTGTGCGTTCCTTTCTATATTTTATTATATTTCATTTAGATTCAGAACCAAGTCAAGATTGAAAAATACAAAATCCTTTGCAAGAGACAAGGTCTATCTCCTGTACAATCTTTATTGCAAGTGAGTTCTGGCTAAAATCACTTTCTGCTTTTCTTGTTTGTCTGATATCAGATTGCTAAGACACTTGAATATTTTTGGCCAATTGAAACTTCTACACTTTTGTATAAACCTATCTTGAAGAATTCTGAACCACTTAGTTCCAGAATAATGCTTTTACTTATTTACAATGTATTCAGTGGCAGTTCTTCATGAAAACTTTCAGGTTTATATGGGAAATTGCTTTTCTAGAATATTTAGAAACTATTTTATTTCAGTTTAATTGCTGGGGATGTGACTCCTTTAGTTGTGATGCAATCCATCACTTACCACTTGTAGTCTTCAATTATTTCAACTTTTATTTTTTTAAATATGGTACAGTTTCTTCCAGAAAGGGAACACACTTCACTCTTATAAACTCATCACATGTCAAAGTAGTCAGCTTCCATTTTTTCCCCAGGAAAAGCTTCAAATTACAGATGATTTTAAGTGGTAATCTATTGACTTTCATTGTTGTCATGACAACATCATTGAGCATTTTTCTGCACATCTTTTCCATTCAGGTTTTGCTTGTAAATGTACAATTTACTTTTAAGATCATTTAGAGGATGAAATGAAGCTATATTAAAGCTGTATTTAGACAGTCTTTACACTGATGTCTCTAAGGTTGCCATCAAATTTCAGTAGATGCAAACTGACATATGCCATATTTTTCAGCTGAGACAAGCCTGAGAGAAACAAGGTCTATGGTTTGGTCTGGAGCAGAAATCAATTCATAAAGTCCTATGCCAGTTTCCCAGGCAGTAAAACAAACCTTTCTACAAAGAATAGATTCTCATATCTTGAAAACAAGATGTGGAAGTTCCTGTGTTGCGTGTGTTTACAGCAAAAGTGTGGACAGTTAGTCACCTACCTCAAAATTCATTAGTTTTTATGATTCATTTTCCAGTTGACACTGGGACACTGCTCTTGCAGCAGTGAAGGGTAATGGTGGGAGAATTGCATGGAAACTGAGGAGCAGTCCCTGTCTGTAGTGTTAGCTGAAGAAGAGGAAGGGGTATGTGAGCACCAGAAGCAACTCTGCCAGTGTGACAGCACTGAGTGCCTTCACATCCCCTCCTTTGGGCAAGGACCTACTGCTCTGCACAACTAACAAATTATGGCCCCTGGCTTCTCATAGCATGCTCATATTTCTTAAAGCATCCAGTTTTTATCTAATTTCTGTTCTCCTTACTCCCCTGCTTCTTACCACATCACAGAGAAAATACACTTTCAGTGTAATCAATTCTAACTGCCAAGGATGCATTGCTGAGCCATTTTTTTCACACACTCTTAGTTTTCTTCTTCTGGAACCAGATCCCTTTCCTCTTTAACCCTTTCAAATACAGAATCTGATGCATATTTTTAATTAGGGTAATTTTTTAGTTACATCCTCGTGGGTACTGTGATTCTACTTCATTTGGAACACCTTGATTTAGAAAAACCCTAGAGCCCCACAGCTTTCTTACAGCTCAGCTCTACTGCCAGAATTTGTCATTTCCCTTCCTCCAGGGAATTTGGCAGTCCAGACCATTGACCTGCAATGCCTGCTAGTTCTCGGCATTTCCAAACATTTCATGGCTTTTCTAATTGTATTGCCTCCTCCAGTCATTTGCTCCATGTGTCAGGAAAAGCCCTCAGGGCTCTTGCTCCCCATTGATTTTCAGTTTCTGGCAAAGTGCTAACAAAGTTTCATATCTCTCTGTTCCACTGTCAGCTGCAAATAAATGCTCCTATTTTCATCTGCTCCTTGGGGAGCATCATGCAACAATTTCTATTCTGTTCAATATGCAAATACCCTGGCTTCCTTCTGTTCCCTCAGAAAGTGAATAGGGTTTCTAAAGAGAGACAACATATTTTATTAGATTAATGGAGTGAGAAGAAAAAAGCAGAGGAGCTTGAGAGCACAAAAGTTTTTCTTTATTTGCAGAGAGAGCTGTATGCATGCTGCTAATATATATTTATAACAATTTCTTAGCTGCCTCACATCAAGAAATATCTTCAGATGGGAAGGAATTTAAAAACCACCATTGTGTGGTAAACCTTATGGGACTGTCAATGTAAGGTGTCTGGGAAGCCCAAGCAGGATGTAGGTCCTTTCAGAGGACACCACACATCCTCTCAGGTATCTGAAATGCACATGTTTTGAAATAATGAATTTTAGTAAAATTTATGCTTTCTGTGAAAATTCATAGCCATACTTCCTTGTTATTCTTCTGTTTGAAAATCAAAGAGCAGAAACTTAGGCAGCCAAGTCACATAGCAGAAGTAATGAACATTGATAGTGTGAGTGGATGGCTTGTGAGCAGTCTATAGCTCAAATGTTACTCATTCAGATTATTCAGAAAACACCTATGAATAACAAATAGTCAGAGAAAATAAGGGACAATTTAGCGAATGGTCCCATCTGCACTTCTCAGAGCTAGTTGTTCGAAGGTCATGGCAGTGGTGATGTTAGTGGTGAGTTTGACAGTATTGAAGTCACTGCAATAAAATCCTATTTCAAACACACTGATGGCAACAAGGGTAAACTATATGGGAGTGCAGATGAGACCCAGAGGAAGACTCTCACTCCCATTAGTTGTGTGCAACAGTGGCTCTGCTGTTAGTTACTCACTCCAGAGTAAGCTCAGAAACCAGCTGATCAGTTAGTTATTCAGCACTCAGGAGTCCTTTATACAATCTACTAGCAGCAGAGAGATTCTGGTGAAGGTTTTCTACAAGGACAGAATAATGAGGATGTATGTTCATGAGGATGTGTACCTTAATGAGGTAAATAAATAATAGAAAAACTAATTTAAGTAAGATGCAGAAACAAAATCTTTGGCTCAGACAAATGATAGAGTCTACCCAACTTCACAGTGGAGTGGGTTGCAGGGATCATAAATAACTGCAAGCTTGTGAGCTCTGGACCCAGAAGCAACATAGCCACATCAGAGAGACACAGTGCTTCAGTCAATTAACTCAATTAGATGGCACTGACATGTTCATGGTAGGGTAGATATGCCTCTAACTGCTTCTAAACAGGCTTTAGGTGTTATGCCCAAAAATGTGATATAGTAGAAAACATAATGCCAGAGTACTCTGGTGCCAGATAATTAGAATGAGAGCTGCATTCTGCTGAGGAGTGGGATAAAGTTGTCCCCAGACAAGGACAGTGGTGCAGGTTGTGCAGTGGAGCCCTGGCCTCAGGTCCCATGGGAATGGAGACACCAGCAAGGGTGAGTTGTTTGTTCCAGTAAAAGGTGGGATTTGTAATCGACTTTGTGCAAGATTTCTTTCTATCTAGTACTAAATTGTTTTCTGCTCAGCTGCTTATCTGAATCACTAATTTTATGAATTAATTATCTCCTGGGTTTTGACATGAAATATATATGTTTTTCATAGAGTTCCAGCTTCCCTCCAAAGACAACAACAAGCTGACTTGCAAACAACTTTGTCCTTTATAATATTAACCCTTTTTAACTATCTAAGCGAAAATTATCCTCATTAACCCAAGTAGATTTTTGACTGAAAAAAAAATTACAAAGATCTAGTTAAGAAAGAAGAGACAATATGGACAAACACAAGAGTGAGTGAGGAAAACCCTCACCTGGAGCCCCTGTGTATCACTCCTATGGCACATACCCAGCCAAGGATCTCTCTTTCTTCTCTCCTACTGTTTCCCAGCACAGTCAGGTTTTCTTTTAGAGAGGAGATATGTTCTGCACATGACAGCATTCAGCTTTGCTCATGATCTAATAAGCAGTGTGTTCATATGAAGCCATGTCTGTCATGTTGTCATGTCGGCCTTACAAAGTGATACAGCAGAGCTCTCTCACTTCATAGGAATCAAACTCTTTGTACAACCAGAGGCAACCCAAATCCATTTAAAAAGAAACAGTATGTGCAGTCTCATATTGAAGGAATGTCTTGTAACAAATGCCTTTCAGGGCTGTCTTGTAGTTTGTGATTCCAGGATCTTGCTGAAACACCTGAATAGCATCAATGTGGCAAATTGCTGCTGTGGTGGCCAAGAAGATAATGTGTATTATTATGTATACATTATCTAGTCAACAGCACACAGAACGTTAGTGAAGCATTTTAAATTGTACCCTTCATTTTTTACTCCAAACAGTGCACCAAATATTTTGATCATTATTTTTCATTAAAATTATGTCTTTAGCTCCTCTCTCTATCTTGCTATCAGCTTTTACTAAACACATAAGATAGATTAGTGGAAGTAGGATCCCATGTGATTCAGAGATTAGATAAAGAGATGATGAAAGGTCTTAAACAGAATGAGGAAATAACCTGGGTGTTCTAAAAAAGCAATAATAAAATACTCAGAAAAGAAATGAACTCTCATTTTTTGTGCTTGCAGTGTTTATGAAAAAGCATAAAATACTTGTATTTTCACAAATAAATTGTCAATTTTATCAGTATTTATTTTAAGCTGTGATTCCCAGCATGGTCATCTTAAGGTTATCTTGTTTGCAAAGAAAATTCTTTTGAATGCCGTCATAGAAATACCCACTTATTTGTCATATGAATTCTATCTGTGTCTCACTCTGTTTCCTAATTTGCCACAGCTACTGCATTGAAAGCAGAGTTACGCTATTTCTTTACAATCTCCAGGCTCCTGTAAAAGTCACAACAATGTCAGAGTGTTAAATTTGTGACAACCCCCTCAGCACCAAATTTCACAATAAATCATGGAAATCACCAAGATAATATTGCTTCCATGGGATGGGGAGGAAAGAACAATGTAGAAGGTGTGAATGGCTCTTCTGTCTCATCCTGACAGTAGCAGAGCAGTTTCCCGGGACCTCTGTCCCTGGTGTCCCCTGTCATGTTGCAGGCCCTCAGCAGGAGCAATCCTCATGGACTGCCACTGCCCTTCCAGTGTCAGGGAGGATGCAGACCTGGCACCTCACCTTGGCATTCTGCATAGCTCTGCCTCGCTGCTTTTGTCTTTGATGGGCTATGTCCCATCAGCTCCTCTAACCACACCTCTCTCCTGCACTGGATGGTAAGCCTGATGAGCAATCTGATGAAGTTTCTTCACAAAAACTGTCAGGACTGCTCCTGAACTTCAGTCTCTCCTCAAAAACTAGAATATTTGTGAGACAGGAGCCAGATGAAGTAAGAGTTGGGTATTTCTTCAGTTGCCCACAAATTTATTGGTGACAAAAATACTTGCCTTTCTCTCAGGCTGCCTGGCTGCATAGCCTGCATACATGCTTTTGGGTGTGAAAGGCTTCAAAGCCAGCTGATCCAACTACTTACACTGCTTTCTGCTGTGCATGACCTTTCTACAAACTGCAGTTGGAAGATCAGTGCTCTCTACATGCACACTGTTTTACAAGGTACAGCAGAGGCAGTAATGACAGTCCCCAGCATGTTCTGCTGGCACTGTCAGCTCCTTTTATGCTGGAATCCTTACAAGATGATTCGACTGATACCAGGCAGATGGAATAAATAACCTGAAATTCTTCCTGTAATAGCCCAGAGGTCTTCTGCTGAAGGCAGCTGGTACTTGTTAGGTAGATTGTACCTGGTCAAAGGGTGCCCATCAGCAAGACAGGTGTGTGGGAGGATGTCTGGGGAGAGCTTGGTGCTAAGGACACGTCTGCATGCTCATGCCTGGCAACTACACACATGGCTGTACATTCTACAAGACACCTGAGATGCTGACAAGACACAGTCTCCACCAGCTGCATGCTGAGCAGCTCCATGAACTCTCCCTGACACTTTCATTCCCAAGTTCCCATTGGAGGAGGTAGAGCACCCTGTGTTCCAGGAGTGGAAAGGTTCAGTACCAAGTTTAAGATATTGGAAAAATATTTATGTGTTTCATTTCCCTTTAAATTAGTAGCAGTCAGGCACTCAAATACTGTCAAAAACCAGGATCTTGTGGTTTTCCCATCACTACTGCAATAGTGCGTAATGGAACAGAGAATAGCAATCACACATTTCAACTTCTGTGCTACTTCATTAGCTACTGGACCATTCTCCCACTGTGTGTAACAATATGGTCTTACCAAGGTTACTCTCATCCCACCAGCACCTTCCTGCCTTCTTGCTGCCTTCCTCTCTCCTCCTCTCATGGAAGTGCAGCAGCCCAGGGCGCCAGTCACTGGTGCTGGTAGATGACAAGGAGTAATCTGTGCCTCCTTATTTCTTGCACTGTGTTTTTATCCCTGTGTTGAGGGTGGAGACCTAAGGTCTAAACATGCATGTGCAGTTAGAGTTCAAAACAAAACAACTCCCAAAGGAAGTCTTTGAAGTTGAAACCAACAGCAGCCTTTTTCTAATTTACTTTTTCCCCCTCTTAATTTCGGTTTTCCTAGAAGGAAGTGGGGATCTCAGCTTGCTTCATGTTAAAATAAGCATAAGACATAACCTATGCATCTCTAAGCATCTGCTCTTCTTAGTGCATTTATATAAAGCACATTTCTGGGTTAGAGCAGTTACTATGGTGTATGTTCCCATGCTGCCATTTTACATCTCTCTAGAACTCGGGGGGGGGGAGGGAAGTTAATTTCCTATAAATGCTTTCTTTTGCACATCTGTTCTCATGTGAAAGGGCCTTTCTGAGGACTCTGTATAGCTCCTGAGGAGTTCAACAACAATAGGAATACATTCTTAGTTTGTATAGCCAGGATGTGGATCCATTATTTAGGAAGTATTTCAATTGTCTGATGTCATTCAAATTTTCTCTTATTCACTGCTGACTACCTAGCTCTCTGTGGTGGGAGAAAGAAAACAACCCTTCTTGCAGAGGTAATCACACTGCAATCAAACTGTGCAATATGATTAGGTCTGCCTGAGTCCTTGGTGCATTCTCAGTGCATTGAAACAGTAATCCCAGAGGAGCCATCCATTGTACATCATTCCTCTCAGCACCGGCGGCTGATAGAAGTCATCGCCTAAAGAAGCTGCAGAATCTGAAAAACAAACATACTAGAAGGGGAATGAAATGGAAAGCCAGAGCAAAGAAAAACAGCATGAAAGAAAAAAAGGTGTAATTTAGGAGGGGGAAATACAGTCCAAAGGAAAAACACATCCCAAGTAAACAGACACAGTGTTAAAAAAACTCCAAAAACTAACAAAAATAAATTCTCAAGAAAGTAAAGCTTGGTGTGAAAAGAAAGGAAGGGCACGGAAAGAATCAACTCTACTTCCTCTTCAAAATCAAACCCAGAAAAAACTAGGCAAACAGAGAACACAGAACAAGACAGAGGAAACTTAAGAGAAAAAATATGTGAGGGGGAAAAAAACACAGCTCCTATGTGAAATCCAGACTAGTCTGCAAAGGTGAAGGTGTCTTCTCTCTTAATGTCTTGTAGGATATACGGCCTATAGTAGGGACTGTCTGCAAAATGCGCAGCTCAGAAATGCAGTTACTTAACTGGGATTACTGTGTTTTTATCATTGAAGATGGAGCTGGTTTTATCGCCCACAGAGGGCTTATGGTACCATATCTGTTTTATCTTGGATAGTATTGCTCTTCAAAGCAAGTTCAGGGTGCAAATAGCTGGTCATGACTTTCAATCTGCTCTTCTCAGGCATCTGGAGCTGTCAAAAAGGAGGCCCCATTGACTCCTGGAGCTGAGTTTCCACTTACAAAGTTTATTCTTTTGGCAAACTTTCCCACCAAGAAAAGCATTCTCTGGAATTTTCAAAAAAGCAACCACAAAAGGACAAACCCAGTGCTGCAGTGGAGATGTTTGAAATGACAGGGAGCTTCACCCTTTTTTAGTACTGTCACTTTGAGCTACCTGAAAGTGCAAGAAAATGTAAAACGAAGGTTTTCTTTCTTTACTTTGCTTGCTTCTTCTATCAAATCAATTTATTTCTGGGCTTGTGCTTTCTAACACAAAACTAACATCAGGTGAGTCTGTCCTCCATTGTGAGTAATCTCCTGCCCCTCTATCCCCCTAGTTTTCACTGACTTTCATGTTTAGATGTTCAGCAAGTCGGCCACCCACTAGAAAGCCAATTCCTATGGGAAAAAAAGTGCCATGTTCTATGCAAGGAAACCCTTAAGGATTTATTAGGAAAGCTTTTTCAGGAGTTTTTTTGACAATTTTTTTAAAGATTTCTGTTAACACTGAACTGAAGGCTTTGTGAGCTCTCACTGTGATACACAGCTGGGAGCTCTGTTTTCCATTTCTGAATCTGTACAAAAATTCCAGGAGATGTTCATTTTATAGTGACAGAACCACACTGTCACTTTTCAAATTTTATTTTGTAAACCAAATGACAGAAAGCTTGAGCATTGACTTAAGTCATGACCACATCACTAGTTCTGATTGCTTTAGTTTAAGTAGTCCCACAGAATTGTTGAAGGTCAGCATCCCAATTATAGACACCTTTGACAACTGAGTCTTAGCTTTGTCTCACTCACAATATAAGAAAGATGTTGAGAAAGTAGAGCAATCCCAGGATAGGACAGCCACAATGATAGAGGCAGGACTGCAGGCAAAGACTGGGGAATCTGGGCTGGCTCAGCCTGGAAAAAGAGTGATTTTGGGAAGACTAAAGGGCAGCTGCTGCTATCTATGTTCACAGCATCAAGGAAATAGGTCTGGGGTGTTCACAGCAATGCATGGGTGGAGGATGAAGAACAGCAGACTTTGAAACAAGAGAGGTTCAGAATGGAGGTAAGGGAAACATTTCCCCATGCCAGTCCAGCAGTGGCACAAGCTGTACGCAGAGATTGCACAGTGTCTGTCCTTGGAGGTTTTCAAGACCTATCTAATACAGCTGTCAGCAATTGGTCTGGTCTCACAACTGAGTCTTTTCTAAGCAGGAGATTGGTCTGGAGACCTCTTGAGGGCCCTTCCAATCTGAATTTTCATGTGATTCTGTTTTACTGTTAATGACTGGTGACCAAATGAACATTAGGACTTACAATAGGTTTTACACGAGTAACTGTGAGTAGAGCCCTTACACAGTGCTGTTAGAGATAGCCAGATCCATCTGTCAAGTACATTTGTAGATTTTTAGGGCACTTAAGAGCTTGAATTATCCCATACCAGGACCTTGACTAGGACTTAAACAATGCAACATTTACCTTTACATTTGTAATATAATAATTGTCTCCTAGGGCTACAAGGATCTCTGACAGAAGTGCCAAACTGCTCATGAATACAGGTAATTAGGAAAAGAGAAACAAATAAAGGTGATACAAATCCAGCTGGAGTTATACAGCACAATTATGCCACATACATAATGCTTTAAAGAGAATATCAGACCTATAGCCCTATGCAGTGGTGGAGGGAGATTATTTTACCATGGGCACCTGAATGTTCTGTGGTGTTGTGTATAATACTTTAGTGTTAGTTATTAACTAAATATGCTATAAGCACTAGTCTAAGAAATGTTGACTTTTTGTATAGTCTTCAGTGAAAGCTCTGAATTGCATCTCTGGCCTGTGACTATCTCTAATGGAGAGGCATAACCCACACTGGGTATAAATCATGACACACTATACATCATCTGGCTTCTAGGTTTGCCTCCAAAGAGCCCTGCACATTACAGTTACTTTTGCAAGTAGTGTACAAATCTTTTCTTTGAGCTGTGAGGAGCTCAGCAGCCCTGGTAAACAGCACACAGTGGTATAAGAGCCACTGCAGTCACAACAAAAATTATATGTTTCTTCCCTAAAAAGCTGCTAGCATGGTCTTCAACTTGACAAAGGAAAGAAATTGCCCTAGTCAGCCCTAAGCACTTGTTAACAAAATTTCTATGGGAATTTTGCTGACAGAAAATCCAGTTTGGCCTACCTAAAACTCCCCTACTGACTAGTTTATAGAATTTCATGGTGAAAGGTTTTTTAACTGGTTATCAGTAACATTTTCTTTTAAAGTCAATCACTATTATGTGACAGTGTAACTTTGCCATATTTTGAGTTTTTGTCCTAAGGAACAGATTACAGCATCAGTGTCACACACAGACTACAGTTTCACTAGCTGCCCTAAATCACCATGTATTACAAGTCTTCCACAGAGATGAAGACCTGTAACAAATCTTTCTAGCTGTACCAAGCCACAGTGAAACCAGTCACAGAGGGGGACCTGGATAAGCCTGAGAAGTAATTCATGAGAACCTAATGAAGTTCAACAAATCCAAGGACAGGGTCCCACACCTAGTCAGGGCAGTCCTAGACAGGAGTACAGCCTGGGAGATGAGCTGCTTGAGAGATGTGTGGAGAAAGATTTGGGGGTGGTTGCAGACTAAAAGCTCAACATGACCCAGCAATATTCACTGGCAGCCCAGGGAAAGCCAGTCATGTCCTGGGATGTATCCAAGGCAGCATGGCCAGCCGGCCAAGGGAGGGGATCCTGCCTCTCCACTCTGCCCTCATGAGACTGCCCCTGGAGTGCTGTATCCACCTTTGGAGCCACAACACAAGAAAGATATGAACATGTTACAGAGGATCCAGAAGAGAAGATAATCCAAGGAATACAGCACTTCTCCTATGAAGACAGCCCAAGACAACTAGAGTTTTTCAACCTGGAGAAAAGAAGGCTTTACGAAGACCTCATTGTGGCCCTCCAGTACTTAAAGAGGACTTAAAATCTTGTAATCTTTTGAGGGAAAGAGGCTTTTTGCATGGGCATATAATGGTAGGACAAAGGAGCACTGTTCTAAACTAAAAGAGGAGAGATTTACATTAGATGTTTGGAAGAAATTCTTTATCAAGAGGGTAGCCAGGCACTGAAATTCCTCAGAGAAGAGTTCCCCAGAGAAGCTGTGGATGCCCCATCCCTGTAAGTGTTCAAGGCCGGGTTGGATGGAGCTCTTAAGCAACCTGGTCTAGGGAAAGGTGTAGGGCATATGGTAGAGGTTGGAACTAGGTGGTCTTTAAGGTGTCTTTTAACTTAGCTGTTCTGTGATTCTATTATATTATTCTATGATTTAGATATCATAAAAGACAAGCAAACCATCTAATACCCTGACTAATGTGATTTGTCTCAAATCAAGCAAAATAGATATTTAATACAAAACTATGGAATTGCAGGTCAAGAGTTTTCAACTCCCACTGTTACTCATTATTGCAGATCTTGGGCTAGGAGATATTTATACCCTTGGTGTTCCTGTCCTCATTTAAGGTTCCTATCCTTCTTCAGGATCTGAAGAACAGCAACTTCTGCATAATTCAATAGCACTGAGTCTATTCAGCTCATGAACTTTTTTAATAAACAATCACGCAGAGCACAGCTACAAACAAACATTTTTGTCAAACTGACATGTGGCACTTCATCTTGAGAATCTCAGGCATTGTCAACTTTTGATGTCAACTTTATTCTGAAACATTACAGTAGAGTCACTTTTTTTAAACTGTTAATAATACAAATATAAATTGTCTGCATTGAAAACAACATTAATAATGTGGGCAGTAATGTAATAAAAATATCAGAGCAAACAAGTGCTTGATTGAAAACTGGCTGTGATGAATTATGGACTGATGATACACAGTTTTTCTAACTCTCCTTGACGGTCAAATATAATATCATCCCTAGCAAAACTCTGAAGGAGAAATAAAAGGATCAGCAGTCTGGTTAGATCTAAATGTGCAAAAATACCTATATATTTAATTTTTTGTACTCTTAAAAGTTAAGCTCTCAAATACATGTGATGAGCAGCCACTGCCTCTTTGAGTCTCTATCTCGCAGCACTGATGTGTGTATTGAAGTCACCAGTGACATATTGGTAAAAGACTGATTAAAGAGCATCTCCAAGAGCGCCTGCATCCTCCTCATTTTGGAGCTGCAGAGTAGGTCTTATCTCAACACAACTCACTGAAATGTGGGCTGGCTCAAATGCAAACACCCAGGTGAACACTGTTCCCTCAGGGCTGCAAAGTCAAAGAATCACTGGCCACTGAGGATGCTCAGTGATGTGATCGTCACACAGGAGCCATTTATAATTTATGGTTTGAATCTGACCAAGACACAATCTGAACTCCAGGACTGAGCCACTGGAGGAACTTCAGTCGATCAAGAAAGACAAACAGATCTTTGCTGTTGATTTCAGCGTAAAGATTATCTCAGTCTCCATTTGGGGCTATAAACCAGATGGTTTGGGGGCATGAAAGTGCCTACAGTCTCTGAAAAGCCACACAAGAGTTAATGCAGCCCAGTGCTCAGTTTCTGTAGGGTTAGAAAAATAATAAGTGTTTTTCTACATTTCTATTATTTGTCATGAAGAATTAAGCCACCTGGAATAATTAACTCACAAAGGCTGCCTGTGTAAGTGCTGGCAGGCAAAACATGTTGAGCTAGGAAAACTTCCATAGCAAACTTCATATTTGAAGAATATGAAGAATATTTGAAGAGAAGTTTTTCAGTAAATTTGTATAAAGACAAACAGAAAGTAAGACAGCAGTCATGGAAATGTGTATATTGCAATCAGAAATATTTGTATTAAAGACGACATGCACTCTACAGGGAATAAGCCATTGACATTTTAATTTATGAACAATTTATATTTTTCCCTTTTTTCAGTAGATTGTTCTCTCTTTTCAGAGAGAAAAATGCTAAATCTAGTTTTATTTTCCATCCTCTACCCTAATCCATTATTTTTCCTTTGAGTGATCTGATACCTTTTATTACTGTTGGTTTTTCCTTTAATATATTGCATTGTTCACACATGAAAACCTCTGTTTTATTTGGACATTTGAAGAAAGAAAACCAGGAGAGCTGTAAATAGCAGCAACAGCATGGCAGGGTAAGTGCCAAGGAGCAGCAGGCACCAGGGGAGGCTTGAGACTTTCCATGGAAGAAAGCAAAGTCTAAGAGTTAGGAATCCAGCTGACAGGGGAATTGAAAATGGGAAAGTAGTGCTATTGTGCCATGATTTCTGGTAAAAATGTGGTTTGTGTGGACAAGAAAGCAGCTCCAAAACAGGAAGCTGGGATGTACCTGAAGGATTTTGGCAAAAGCAGGGCAGGGCAGGGTTCACATATCTGGACAAGCAGACCACAGTAATTTCTTGGACTATGTAATATCAGAATTCTAGCTTCAGTTTATCATCCAGAGCTTCTTCCACAGATAGCTATCTCTTGCCAATCCTCCTTTCAAAAGGAAATTCTGGAGACTGCCATGACAATCTTTGTTTTCTCTGCTGGCTTATTAGTCCTTGTGGTCCTTCTTGTCCATTTGACTTTTCTTTCCTTTTCTTTTGCACTATCCTTTCACACCACATCCTCCCATGTGCAGCATGCAGGCATTTCTAGATTATTATTGAGTTATGCCAGCAGTCAGATTTTCATGTCTCTTGCAGGTGTATATGAGAACATCTCTCTGATGATGAAAGTACACTTTCAAATTTGCCCTTGAAAAGTGAAGCAATCAATGTTGGCAGCATTTATTCCTTCCTGTCAAATATTTTTCTCTTTCTAGACTCAATAAACAATTTAAGAATAATCTTTTATGACAGAGGTAGTGCAATCCAATAGAGTCTCCTTTGCTTTCTCATTTGTCTTACATTTGTTCAAATCAAGGAGTAAGAAATCTAATGGATAGCAGAGGCAGTGTCTGGCTCAATCATCTCATCACTAATTGGTTCTGTGATTAGTTCAGACAAGCAGTGGAGAAGGTGGATACCAGTTTCTACCATTTCTAGGTGAGGGCAGATTCCAGCCCATCTGTTATGTAAAATATCCACTAACTTATTCAGCTTCTCATTTTCCTGATTCTGTGGAATCCTCCTCAGTGACAAAGTTAGGATATCTCTCAGGTTTATTAAGGTGACAGTAGTCTGCTTTTGCACAGTTTGCCTGAACTGTACTGGTTCCCTGCAGCACACACCAAACCTGTTTGCCAGGGGGTTTGTCCACATTCTTCCAGGGGAAACATTATCAGTCGAGGCTCACAAGTAACCATTTAAAGAATTTTAATGTTCATGAGAAGTCCAAAATAAGGTATAGAAAACTTCAAGTTAGTTATGAAACCAGTACAACAACATACTCTGAATTTCCCTCAAACATCACTGGACAGACTAACTAAAATATGGAAAAGCCAAGGCATTTTACACATCCATTCAATTTCTGGGCCTCCCTGCGAAGAGGAATACATTTACAATGGTACTGTGTGTTATCATTATCTCTTCTTTCATCTGAGGACATTTTTGGTTGAAAATCAAAGCTTTGGCACTGTCTCCAAGTTCTCAAGAATTTAATTCCAATGTAGATGATGTTATGGCAATTACTTACAAGAAAAACATACCAAAGCTTATTTCCTGTACATAGTGGGAGCCGAGCAACTTGAAAGACTTTTGCTCTAATAAGTCTAATTCAGACCATCCTTAATACAAAAGAGCAGAACCAATCCTGTGTTCAGAACACCATATTTCTGAGCCCCTGTTTACTTCCTTCCACCCATACCCAAAAGCAGTACTCAGTGAATCTACTGACTTTCATGGTTGTGATCTGCTTTGAATGTTGTTGTTTACAGAAATTTCTCCCTTTTTACTGTCTAATAGTTTGAATTCAACAACAATACCATTTTGAGGACAAATATTATTAATTAGCTATTTAGCTACAGGGCTTTGTGGTATGATGTACAAACAGATATTGTGAGAACTCTGTTCCCCATAGCTCCACCTAAAGCATTGGCCCATCTACACAAAACCCCATTTAGCTCTGTATTTCCTATAAGTTCAAGTTGTTAGCAAACACACTCAATTTGCCAGATGTGTCTGGTTAGTAAAGTGGATAAATTAGTGTTATAAATGTCAACTAGATCTGATGCTCTTTTTTCTGAGGATGTCTTCAGGACTTTCTCCTCTACAACAGCATTCAAAGAGTACATTTTTCTCAGTTTGAAGTGATTCCAGAAAAGTAGAGCAACCAATTCTGTAAAGTGTTTAGGAAATTCATGGGGAACAAATAGCTGGGGTAAGACTAATACAAGTTAACCTTAGGCCTGTTGCTCCACAGAAACCTACCATGCTTAAAAGGGAGAATGGTAAATTCAGAAAGAGCACTGCAAGACCTCATGGCACAAGATTTGGTCCACGATTGTTCCAGTCCTTCAACATTTATGTAAATGTATAGGGAGACCCAAGTAGAAGTTTAGTTCCATCTGTAATTTTGATCTGCCATTCATTTTGAAACCCCCTTTGGAAGACATGAGTGCAACCAAGCTATCTGATATTTCTCTTCTTCAGAGTATCAAGAGCATAATCTGGTCTGGAAATGCTCCCTACCTTTCAGCAGTAGTATGACAAATGATGAGGCGGTATAACCTCAGAAGGGATGCTGAAGAACTAGAGTGAATACTATGGAGATAATCCTTAGTAGTTAGACGGTCTGCTGCTAGCCCTAATGCATATCTCTGCAATACAGAATACTGTGCTGTCCCTCATGAATATGTGTTAAGTGCCATTTTCTGTACATTACAGCATTTTAGACAGCTGTTCACCCTTACTGTTGTGCCTATTGCTGTTTCAACTGCTTATCCTGAAAAGTTAAAATCTTCTGAGGTATAGCAGTCCTTCAAAAAGTACTACTTGTTGGACCTGGTATGTGCTTTTATTCTCATTACTTCCTCATTCTTTTTGAACCTGATGTATAATCCTCCTTAAATGAGTCTCTTTATGCTATAATTTGGAGCTGTTCCACTTGATAATTTATGCTATCGACACTAGTTAACATGATCCCTAATCTCAGTAGCTTTTATTGAGCTTTTATCAGACTACTACTTTGAGTTGTTTGTATTAATAATAGCTAAGAGCACTGTCTGGAGCAGCATTGTGTGCTGCCTCCATGCCCAACTGCTCCAGGGGCTGACCTTCCTCCACATGAGAAGCAGTGACTAATGAAAACGCGCCTCCACCTTTCCTTGTTTTCAGGCTCACACATCCTTGAGCATATACTAGTTTAAAGTTTGTTTGACATCTTGGATCAGCTGAAGGTTGTAAGTAATTTAAAGTCATTCGTCTAAGTCAGCCCCTAAAATGAAAGCAGTAAGGGTTTATTCCACAGGGAGTTACTTGTGAGCAGCTAAAGTGGGTAACAGTCCATTGCACAGTGCAAAGCCGAGCCCAGTGGAAAGTAGATGAAAACCTATACAGAGTTTAAAGGGCATCAGCAATTATTCATTTTACCCCAGACAGTCAGTACAGGGGCCACTTGTCTTTTTATCAACAGTATCTGATAACATGAAGAAATTAATAATTTACAGAGGGCAGGCAGTACTTTTCCATTAGAAGCTATGTGGAAAGGAAGAAAGAACTGCTGGTACAGGCCAGAATGCTCCCCACAAGGTCGCTCTGCCTCTGTGCTGCAAATGTGTTTCTTTTTAACCCTTTCATAACCAACAAAAAATACAGCTCCCAATTGCATTCATATTTACCTTTACTGAGCGCAGAAAATAACCCACAATCATGGACATATAGATATCAAAGGATTTCCCACCTTTGTTATCTTGTGGTCTTGCAAGCTGTATAGCTTTGGATCTAGAAATTCCTTGGGTGGGAGATCTCACAAGAATCCTGGATGCTTTGGGGAAGGTATTATTCAATCCCACTATCACTGTGGAGCTGACATAGCAAAACTCAACAGTTTACCCAGTGGCCAAAAGAGCAATGAGACGTGGTTTCACCCAAAGTGTTTGCCCACCAGTCTTGCCTTCCCACTCCATCCCTCCATGCCCCTTGTGGCATGCCCTGCTGCAGGGGACATCTGTGGGTGGCTGTCAGCAGCTGCCCGTGTGCCCACTGCCTGTCCCATGCACACATAAACACTGGCACTGCCAAACAGGGTGCACCATCACCGCCTCCAACCTGCCTTTTCCTGGGTACCAGGCTGGATCTCTTCCTGCAGCTCACACACAGCTTCTTGCACAACATCTGGGGCTGCCATTAGCTCTGTGGCTTTCCTGCTTCTGGGAGAGGGAAGAAAGACAGACAAGCAGATCCACAGAACAAGGACAGGGTTAGTTATGATATATTGTCTAAGTCAGGCTAAAACATTAAAAAAGCTTACTCAGGCCATATGCTAATGTAATATTAGGGCTATATACTGGAAGGAGCAGGAAGTTATAACACCATGATTCTTACAATGTCCTCTGCTACATGCCCAGCATAGTTTTTGGTTAAATCTATTACAGCTCCATCCATGTTGTTAAGAAAAATCCATAAAATATAATGGATGTACAATAGTGAAAAAAAGAATTAAGATTTATACAGTTTGTACTTAGATTAAATAATTCCTTAGAATACATAGAAACTATTAAAAATCCAGACACAATAACATTGCGAGATAACAGTTTTATGCTTGTATATGATTTCTTCCTCTTCCTGATAAAAGTTTTTTTGGAAGACTGTCCTGAAAAGGAAATGAGGTGGGGACAAAATCTGCAGGATTGCCATGCATGGTGTTTATGAATTTGGTTTTTTATTTTGTTTAACCATGTTTAAAGCATGTGCATCTCCAGAACAATTTTTACTGCAAATATTTTAATCAACAGTATGAGAGCAACATAAGACAGCATGGAAAGTGTATGCTGAAACACAAACACAAGAAGGACAGGATTTCATCAGACTTAGTTAAAAGCTTCCACTGATGCCACAGGAGCATTCTCAAAAGTGCAGTCATTTATAGTTTTATAATTGGCCAATCAAGGTTGGATTTTTTTCCTTCTAGCTTAGTTATTGAGATATATTTTTATGATTCATGGAACTCTCTTTATCTGTCAAGTTTTTTCCCCTGATGATATATCAGGTTTCCTTGTAGGCTCCTATTCATCTTCTATTTTCACTCTGTGGATAGAGTGAAGTAGGAGAATTAGGAAGGTGCCCAGCACTGGTTTACAGTTGAGGCAGAAATGAAATTTTCATTTAAAGGAGGGATCCAGTCACTTTTCTATGCACTAAATATATTCCATTTTTCCTAAAATTACAGTACTTACAGAGTATGCAATGGATTTTCTGAGAATTTATAAGTAAATCCATTATTTAGTTTGAGTTAGAGTTAATTGAAAATAGGTACTTTTATACCTTCTCTCAGACTTTTATTCATCCCTAGTGACTTCTGTTATAAAATATAGACTCTTCATTATTCATATATCATCAGAATTATTTGAACTCTTTTCATAGGACATTTTCAAAGTAATTATTTTAGAAATTATGTCCTTTTTTGCTGTTATTCATCAGAGCTGCGAGTTTCTAATTTATCAGTGGGAGAAAGGAAAAGTGTTGCTTAGGGGGATCCTCAGGAGTTCTCTCCTTGGCTACCCCTGGACATTGCTCTTGTTCTGACAGTCCTCAGGGGACAGGAAAAAAGAATCACTTTGAGTCAATGACAGCTGAAATCCTTATAATGCCATAACCATATTGTTATTACACAGCGTCACACCAGGACTAAGATTGTCCAAACAGACAAACATTGTTTGGTGACTTAATATTACTGCATTTCTCTGAATTTGAGGGTAGCCCTAAGTTTCTGTGATGTATAATGTTTGTTTGGGAGATAACTCTACCTTCAATATCTTATTTTACCCTGTCTGTAAGTGCTTATTCTTTTATTACTGCAGGGTCTAGGAATTCACATGTCCCATAAGCCTTGTACTAAATGCTTCACAAACAGAGAACAAAAACCCGATAAGTTTGCACTTTAATTGCAAAAGATGAAAGAAAGAATAGAAAACCAAAGGGAAATGTACAAAAAAAGATAAGATATTTTTGGCCTGGATAATAAGCAGTGACCTCAGTCTACTCCTCACCAGACTACTGAGAAATAATATAAACCTTGCAGAAAAAGAGCAACATTTTAAGGAAAGATCTGTAAGAGTCCAAGGATTTCACTATGCAAATACCCTGGAATGAGAGGCAACAGGGGAGAAAATATATGTGAACTGGTTAAGAAATAAATGGAAGGTGCAGGGAGCTGGATAGCTGCAGACAGGTATCGAAATGCTGATGCAACTGAAAGTGCCAAAGGAGGCTCAAGTGATGGGAGGATGTCAGATGAGACAAGTGCTTTCACCCCACAGGAAAAGGGCTGAAAAGGGAGTGGCTGAGTTAGCAGTAAAGAAAATTAATTATCCTTGTTTCACTTTTCTGGAGTGGTGGGAAAACAAGAAAAGTAAGCATCTTACAGCAAGGTGGAATGTGGAAAGAAAATAATTTAAAATGTGGAAAGAAGTTATATCTCAGGTGATGCACAGTTTTGATATTTTAATGGCAATTTCCAGTTTCTGAAAAACACCTAAAGGAAGATGGATTTATTTGGCTAGTGTACTTCAGTAAGGTAATTTAGATCTGTATGCATAAAACAACTAACACAATGCAGTGTCTGTTAGTTTCCATGACCACAAAATCATAGCAAAATACTGCTGTGTTAGTCAAGGAACTGAGACTTGGTGAAAGCTCTGCAGATGTGGTTGGTATAGACAGGGAAAATTGTGGAAATGGGGAAAAAAATATGTTATGGCTATCAGCTTGCCTCCAGAGTAAATTAATCTTGTAAAAAGTGGTCTTGGCTGTATGTGAAAGTAGGTTTGCTTCACGTGCCTGAGGTAGAAAAATGGAGGGAATGACAAAATAGCAAAAAAAAATTGAAGGAGGTTTGCAATTGTAATCCTGTATGAATGGAAATACTCCAGATTAAACAATAAGAAAGGGTGGGCAGAAATATGCACTTTTTTTCCTTAATAGAAAATAATAACGTTGTGTCACAATGAATACAGATGTAAAGTCAACTTAATTGTGCTGCCATTAAAATGTATTTCAGCACTGTGATCCAGACCTTGATCATTATCACGTTTAAATCCCTGTACATGAGTATAAACACTAAAATTTTTCACTGCATGAGGCCACATGAGCAACAGGCATAGCACATACATCGAAAGTCACCAGAGCCACCAGCTCTGCCACAGCACTGGGGTTTCCTCCTCAAAGAAGGAAATTCAAACAGACTAGCTGGCACCAGGGTCTCCTGATGCATGACAAACAGAAAGGAAAGGCTTTGGAACAAATATCTGTGGTCAAGAGAGCTCTGTCATTCAGTCAGCTGAGGGAAGAGATCTCAGTCTTTGCTCCTCACCCAGGCTTCCTTCCCAAGGGGAATTTGAAGATGTTTTCCCTTCCATTCTGAATTTCTTTTTGGTTTTTTGGAATTGTAGATCGTCCCACAGAACACAAATTGTAAATTTCAAAGCAGCTGTAATTAAACTCAGTCAAGAGTATAATGCAGACAACTTTTTTGGTAAAAAGGAAGGATAGAAAATTAAAATGCACACAGTCAGTGATTGGTAAAATAGTAGATCATCACATAAATTTGCATTAATTGCACAAAAGCTGAAAGTACTTCATTAAATGCTCTCATAATACAGTAACATCTTTAGAAAATTATTTCTGGTATAAGCATGTAAATAATTACATACTCTGTGTCCCATGTAGTTTTATCTGCACAAGCAAAGGGGAACAGAGTGTTACAGCTCAAAAGCACACTGATTTTTGAGCAATTGATTAAAAAGAACAAGCATTTTAATGATGTTCATCAAAAGTGTTATACGTATATGAATTGTATATTCAAATATCTGAGAATTTGAATTCCTAAGCTCAGTTCAGTAAGGAAAAATCAAGTGTATAAATGATGTATTGTTAGGAATCAGTGCTGAAGATAAGGATTTGAGAAAAAATCTGATTAATTTCAATGTAAATGAGCAATGTGATACTGAATGTAAGTACAAGGATGTGACTGGTCCATGCAGGTCCCTGTTGCAATGCTTATAGAGAAAACTCTTTATTCCTAATGAAAAAGCTTATTAATAATGACATTTCAAATCAGTCTCTATTTTTAGTAATTTTTATTTCCACAGTATCTGAACATTTTATAAGAAAAAATGCTGCTATCCTTTTAAGTCTAGTCTGGCATTAGATAATTTCTCTTTTTGCAAAATGGTGGGATTCCAAAGTTCTCCCATTCCAGATTAGAAAGAAAAGTTTCCAATTGATGAAAAAGCAGATAGAATTTCTTTGGAATGACCTAGATGTTGCTCTGAATTCATCAAGAGCCCTGAGAATATTCTTTATATTTTTTTTGCCTGGAACTTCTGTATCCTGTAAAAGAATGACCACAGTAGGCCACAGCTGAAGTGAGTCTCCAGAGCATTCTCCTGTAGAAACCTGGCTTGCATGGATCAACTCTGTTGTGTAGAAAGCAGGCTGGATGTCCGGGCCCAGAGAGTGATGCTGGGTGGAGCTACATCCATCAATGGTGTTCCCAGGGCTCAATATTTGGACCAGTCCTTTTTAGCATCTTTATCAATGACCTGAACAAAGGGATTGAGTGCACCCTCTGCCAATTTGTAGATGAAACCAAGTTGGATGTGAGTGCCAGTCTGCTGGAGGGAAGAAAGGCTCTGCAAAGGGACCTGGACAAGCTGGATCGATGGGCTGAAATAATTTCTATGAGATTCAACAAGTCCAAGTGCCACATCCTCCCCTTGGGTCACAGAATCACAGAGTCACAGAATCAGCTGAGTTGGAAGGCACCCACAAGGATCAGCGAGTTCAATTCCTGGCCCTGCACAGGACTGTCCCCAAGAGTCACACCATGTGCTTGAATGATCAAATGATCCTTGAGCTCTCTCAGGCATGGGGATGTGACCATTGCCCTGGGAAGCCTGTTCCAGGGCCCAACCACCCTCTGGGTGAAGAACCTTTTTCTAATATCTAAACCTACCTTGGCACAACTTCAGGCCATTCCCTTAGGCAACACTACACGCTGGGAAAGCTGCCCTGCAGAAAAGGATCTGCAGGAGGTGGTCAATAGCTGAACATGATCCAGCTGTGCCCAGATGGCCAAGGCCAATGACACCAGGCTTGTTTCAGAAATAGTGTGTCAAGGGAGACCAGGGCAGGGATTGTTCCCCTGTATTTGGCACTGGTGAGGCCACACCTCAAATCCTGTGCTCTGTTTTGGGCTCCTCATGACAAGAAAGACACTGAGGTGCTGGAGCATGTTCAGAGAAGGGCAAAGGAGCTGGGGAAGGTCCTGGAGAACAGGTCCTATGAGGAGCAGCTAAGGGAGCAGGGGGTGTTTAGCCAGGACAAAAGGAGGCTGAGAAGAAATCTTACTGTTCTCTACAACTCCCTGAAAGGAGGCTGTAGCCAGGTGAGGGCCGGTCTCTTCTCCCAGTCAATAAGCAGTAGGAGAAGAAGAAATGGCCTCAAGTTATGCCAGGAGAGATGTGGACTGGTTATGAGCAAAAATATCTTCCAAAAATATCTCCCAAGGCTGCCATAGGGAGTTGTCATCCTTGAATGCATTTAAAGGACATGTGGGTAGTGTAGATGGGGCACTCAGGGACATGGTTAATGCTGGGCTTGTCAGTGTTTGGTTTACAGCTGGAGTTGATAATCTTAAAGGTCTTTTCCAACCTAAATGTTTCTATTATTTTTTTGGTTTATTTTAGCAATACTCTCTGGATCTCCTTGACAGAATGTTTGGTGAAGGGATTTGATTCCAAAAGCAATGAAGACATGGCCAGATTCCTGGAAAAAGTTTCATTTATTTTTTCCAGTTTTATCCAAAGAAGAATTTAATTTTACAATTTTAAACATCACCACTCAGAGGTGGGAGTTTGCTATTCCCCTAGATTTGATATCAGATTTGGGAGTGAGTAGTAATTATAAATTTCATCCAAGAATCCAGAAATTAATGGCAATGTCACAGATCCCGACCATGGATCTTCCCAGCTTTGCTGTCCTGTTAATATGAGGGTAAAAACTATAGCTGCCCATGTGATGTGTATTGCAACAGTAAAATTTTTTGAGACAATGCCAAAGGCCTTTCACATTTCCAGATGTAAATGGAAAACTTGCTTTGGCTTTCAACTGACAGGTTCTTCTAGTCTTCACTTCTGATTTTGTTTCAGCTGACTACAGGAAGGAGGCATTAGTTCAAAGGATGCTTATGAGCACCTATTTTAGGATAGCAATAGGCAGGTAGCAGATCACAGGTTAAACAGCGTTGGTCAAAGGGGTTTGCTTTCAGAACAGCACTTTCAGGCACCACCTGAGTGCTTTGCATCCAGAAGCATCCAGGAGTGTGTGGGAGGCAACCTGGAGTCTGAATGCCTTGGAAAGAGAAGGCAGAAGAGTATAAAGCTCCATACATATTGCAACTGCAGCAGTAAACACCCACTATGTGTACAGTACATTAGCTGTTTTCAATCATAAATGCCATTTCCTTTGTGAACCTATGATGAAATTATATCATACATTAGTTAGGTAGAAGTGCCCTGGTCTGTTCAGTTATAGCCAAATATCAACCAAGAGGATCACTTCAGGCCAAATTTCCTCCTTAAGCTGAATTTGTGAAATGTCAGTGTGCATCATTCATCTGTTTGTCACTTCTGGGGAGCATTTGTTTACTTATTACCTGCTTGTAAAAGATTTTTCCTTTCTTTTGGTAATGTTGGCCCCAGTGCTTCACTAATGAATGATGCATTTAAGCTCATATTTTTTCCTAGGTCTAATGACAAAGATCCAATTCTGTTAGATCTTTTCTCTCCCTCTTCTAAAAAATGACAAATAAACACTTAACTCAGCTGAATTACAACTTAACAGCTGACTCTGCAGGCCCATGCAAATCAAAATGAAATCTTAAAAACACAGATGTAGTTATCAGAGAGCTAATTATTAATTTGACTGCTGCCTCTCCACTCCAGATCTTCACTTTGTAATTGTAAAACAGAGGGGAGGAAGTATCTTTGGGTCATATTCCACCTGGTGTTCCATGGGGAGTGAGCATGAAGCATTCTTTTTGTGCCTGGACAGGAAATGTGTCCCCTCCAGGAAAGCAGCACACAAGCTCTCTCTCCAGGATGGAAATAGCTGCCTTAAGTTCCTGGTTTGTGGATGTGTATCAGCAGTGATAAATGGCAGAGGGAGGTGCAATTACTTTTGTGTCTCTGTTAGCTACAAGAACAAGGATACAGAGGTCACCGTGCACCAAACCATCCATGTTCTCAGTCCCTGTAGAACAGGACACTCCTCAGTGAGAGTTGGTAGTTTTCCTTTTCCAGAGATCATCCTTGCTCATACAGATCTTGCATTCTATCTTATGTGAAGAGATATTCTGCATCCTCGAGGCAAATTTTCCTTGAACCATTGCAACCCCAGCTGCCATCACCTTTTCACCATCATAAATGGGGGACTGATATCATCTTCAGTACTTTGGAATTGTTCCTTTCTTTCAGGAATGAAAAAATTAATCATGTTTTGGCGAACAGTTGTGCTGCACCCTTTAAATGAATTATGCTGAGATTTGTTTTTTTAATCATGACACTTTGGGGAAAGAATAATTCTTGTTTAGAGGTGAGAAGCCCTGACAGCTGGATTCCATTCTTTACCAACCTCCTTCTCCTCCCCAGCCATGAGCAGAACAGTCTCTTAGCTGTACTGTCATAGCTATAGCTTTGGTTAAGGCTTTTTGGAAGACATGGCATTCTTTTCATTTTAAAGCTCTGTCTTAACTGCTAAATAACCATAATTCCATCTTTGTATCCAGTTATAAAAAAATGGCAAAGGTACACTTTCAAAATTTTTATAATTTATTTATTCTGGTACTATTGTGACTGTATTGTTAATGCTTACATTATTTGCTTATAAAAAGTATGTAACTGACTTATTAACATATATCAGTATTTGTACAGTGGTGACAAAACTGTACCCACATCATAAAAAATTCATGTGGTCTGTTATAAAATCTTTATTGTTCAATGAATTAGAAGATTTACCCAAACATATGCATTGTATTCAACTGGACAGTGCCAGCTCTTTGTGCTTCTTCCTAAGTCTTACAACCCTTGTTTTCTTAAATTTTCAGTTCATGAGGGATTTTATTCCTTCAGACTCTGAAATGTTTGTATCTGTAGAAATATTTTTCTAACCCTCATGATCAGAAAGAAAAACATTAAATCAAAGACAATAGAGCCTCAAAAAACAGAGATCTTAACCCCTTTTTGTTATAATGGTGAGAGATATAGGAAGAACTGAAAATTTGAGCAGGTTGCACCACATTATTTATAAAAAGCAAAGAATTAATTCTCTTAAGGAGTAATCAATGAAAATCAATGTGCTCTTAATGACACATCTGTAATTAAGTTCCTCTGAGTCTGCTGTACATTTAGACTATGACCATTTCATGTCAGTCTGGGAATATAGGGAAGTTTTAAAGATGTTGTAAAGTGGCCAGAGAGCAACAACAATTAGAGACAGCACTTTAAAATATGGAGCTATAAAAAGATGTGGGTATAAATGTTCCCATATTCAGGGCTGCAAAAGAAATTTCTATTGAAGTCAAGAAAAAGGAAAGGGGGAAAACAAAAGACAAATCCTAATGAAAGCACTTTTCAAACTAGCTATATTAATAAGCCATAAAAATGCAGATTATGGATACTTTAGATAGCATTAAATCCTCCTCACACAAAACTTGTGGCCACAAAAACCTTATTCAGCAATATGGAAAAGAATTTTCTTCTTATCTAGATAAACATTTTGTGCTTTTCCAGACAGACCATATTGTGGACTTTTGTGTATATATCCCTGTGAGTGATTTTTCTAACTTGGCTTCTCTGAATGTGCAACATTTGGAACTCAATAAACACATACTGCAAGCACTCACACAATACATGCCAGATCAATATTTCATGTTTACAAAATGATTTTTTCAGCAGAGCGACACTTTATCTCCTCTAGTCCTTCATCCTCCCTGTCAAATCCCTAACACAGAAAAGTCATTTTCAAATTAAGAAGTCATTTCTTTCTCCTCTTAGATACAGTAATAGTTTTCTAGTTGCAATATGGCATGACTGTATGCAATGAACCAAGCAAACCTGTGCCTCTCCCTTTGCTGTGGGCCAGTTCTGCCAAGAGCCCTGTGGCTTTCCTTATCTTAAGCACTGAACTTTTGATCAACCCTGAAGGAAAAACGTAGGGAAAAAATAATGGGCTCTGAGATCTTTCTTAGCTTGGAACAAAACCTCCTCCAGGCAGCAAAGGAAATAAACTAAAAGGCTTTGGTAGTAGCAAAAGAATTAGCTTCCTTCCAATTTCTTTGCAGGATTGACTACAAAATCTTTGTATGGTAGGTAAGACCAAAACTTACCCTGATAAAAACACACCCTACAAATTCAGGAAAGATTCAGCCACACACTTGGGTGCAAAGATTTACAAAGATTGTGTGATGAGGTGTATCACATTTTAGTGTCAAAAGGTTGGAGCATGTGGATGTGGCTCCCCAGGTGCTCCTAAGGGTAGCCCAAAACAGACTGTGGTCACTGATAGAGAACTAGGGGACCTGCAGGACCGTGCTGTGCCTCAGAGAGATGGATGGATGGATGGATGGATGGATGGATGGATGGATGGATGGATGGATGGATGGATGGATGGATATATGGATGGATGGATGGATGGATGGATGGATGGATGGATGGATGGATGGATGGATGGATGGATGGATGGATGGATGGATGGATGGAAAAGTGAGTTAAATACTTAGTCTCCCTTTAATACCTTCTGGACAGTGTGGAGGGACACACACATTGGCATGCGAACATTTTGGTTTTGCTGCATCAGAAAGGTTTTTCTCTACAGGAATGATCAGCAGAGCATGAAAGGGTATGATTAATTTTGGATGAGAATATATAAATTTTTATTCTTTTTCTTGATCTTGAGAACAAGTGAATTCTGAGAATCTGAAAAACTATGGACAGGTTCTGAAGTCTGCATGCTTATCCCAGTCTCCATGCTGCATGTCCTGAGATGCAGATACACTAACCCAGGCTTTTTCAAGCAGTGGCTCTAGTGGCATTTCCATAATGGTCTAGTAACATTTGAGCCTGGCTGCTAATCTAGGACATTTTACACAGATTTGCAGCTGTGAATTCAAGAATGCAGTAGCTGATACAAAGTGGGATCACAATAATGTTCTTTCTTTGCCAAGACTCCTGTCAGAGGCATTCTGTTAGAGCATTTTGCTGCAGAATGTGGCTTTAAGGCAAAAACTATGTCAATTTTAGTGCTTGGGTTTCAGTCACATGACAGAGAAAGCATGCATTTGTAACCAAACTTCTAAAATAACTAATTCCTAGTATTTTGTTCTCTCCTCAAAGTTGCAGCACTTTCTAGCTTCAAGTTTTCAAGGAAATCTTTCCAGAGGAAAGTTCCTTAATCATAAATTCAAGCACCACCTGCCTCATGCAGAGCTAAACATTGGAAACCATCCATGTAACCTGATCCTGTGAAAATTGTGTTAGTTTCAAATGTGGCCAGAGATAAATGAGATTCATGCAGAAGGAGGAATAGGAGCTTGTCAAGAAATCGCAGTTTAACATAATACATGAACAGGACATGAGATGGTCCCAAGTTTTCATTGTTTATTTGTTTACCTGCACTCCTGATTCTCTCACCCCTCAGTGTCACTAAGTTTATATTGAACAGGGTTACACATTTTTATTTCATGGTATGATACTTGGAAATAATCCAATAACTCAGAAAATAAGTAATGGCACTGTAGGGGACTGAATTCTGAATACTTCAGAAGGGTCAGAATACATGATATGTTTCTTTTAAGGAAAGCACAGGAAAAAAATTTGCCTCAACAATTATACTAACCAGGGGAAAAAAAGTCATTCTTCCAATTCTCATGGCAGAAGAAATTCTAGACATAAAAGCTAAGGAAAATAAAAATAAGTTAGATATTTTTAATCATTCCAGCATACTTTCTTTTTAAATATGACTTCTTGAATCTCATTTGAAGTAGGCCCATTAAACCTAATGCACTGAACATTATGTGATCTGAATAAAATTGTGTCTATAGAGCTAGCCCCTCTAATGCAAAGTCATAAGGAAAAATATAATAAACTATGTCATTAATTCACTGCATCATCCCTTCACAGTAGCTCAACACTTCCTGAGTGCTATAAATTTTTGTTGCTTGTTTTAACTATCTCGACTGATCTTATTGACATAAAAAATTACTAAGGTAGTGTAAGATTTCTGGAAGCTTTCACATAACAAGTTCCTTACAAACTCACAACTAATCAGTTGGTCTGTTTAAAAATTATTAAAATCTGTTCTTGGATCAGATGCCAAACTTTCCTTCAGATGTTTTCTATTTGATCTTCAAATGTACCTGGATAGTATAACTATGTATAAACTATGTATACCTCTGTTTCTCAGATACAGTAAAGATGCAATGTTATTCAGATTGGAAAGATGGTGGGTTTTATTCAGATCTACTCTTTAGCAGGTCAGTCCCCAGCCTGTGCTGGTACTTGGGGTCATTCCTCCCCAAGTGCAGGACCCCACACTTGCCCTTGCTGAACCTCACTGAGTTTCCTTCTGCCCAACTCCAGCCCATCGAGGTCCCACTGAATGGCAGCACAGCCTCAGGTGTAGCATAAATGCATACCTGAGCCACTCCCAAGTCTGTACCACCAGGAAACCTGCTGAGGGCACATTCTATCCCATTGTCCAGGTTGTTGACAAACAAACTGAGTGAGACTGGACTCACTATTGATTCCTAGGGAACGCCATGGACTACTCTGCTGCCCACAGTCCTCTGAGCTCTGCCATTCAGCCAGCTCCTGATCCACCTCACTGTCCACTCACCTAACCCACATTTCCTGAGCTTACCTGCACGGATATCATGGGAGACAGCGCAAAACCCTTGTGAAGTCAAGATGGACAAATCCACTGATCTCTCCTCATTGATCCATCCTGCCAGGCGATCACAGAAGGTCAGATTGGTCAAGCTTGATTTCCCCTTGAAGAGTCTACGCTGACTACTCCTGATGACCTTCTTTTCTTTTATATTCTTGGTGATGACCTCCAGAATGACCTTTTCCATAATCATTGCAGGGATGGAGGTGAGGCTCTCTGGCTGATTGTTTCCTGGGCTCTCCTCCTTCCCCTTTTTGAAGATAGAAATAACATTGGCATTCCTCCAGTCATCAGGCAGCTCTCCCATTCTCCATGGTTTTTCAAAGATTGTGGAGAGCAGCAGAACAGCAACATCTGCAAGCTCACTCAGCAGCCATGGGTGTATTCCATCAGAGCCCATGGATTTATGGGTGTTAAGTCTGCCTAGCTGATGACTCAAACAACCCCCAAATTCTGTTTCCCAGAAAAGGATAGCTGTAAGACCATCACCTAATTATGGTAGTTGATGTAAAATGAGAGGAAGACAAGAAATGTCCTCTAATTTTCTCCCATTAAAGCCCTTCCACAATGCATGGAATAATATTCATCAGTAAGGAAAAGGAGACCATGTGTGGTTATTAATGTATTTAGATTGTACAGAGGCCTCCCGGTGGCACAGAGAGCCCAGATTCCAGTCCCTGCCCCTCCTCTGCAATTTTCCTCCTATGTAATTTTGCAGTTATCATTCAATGTCATTGAAAAACTGACCTCTGTCTGACACCACAGGCCTCTCTCTGTATAGAAGCATCATACTGTTACAGGAGTATTGGAAATACTGTCTTAGCAGTTCTCCAGATAGCCAGTGCTGGGAAATATCTGAATACCAAAGATTAAATAACACTGGACAGCAATAATTTATTGCTTTTAGTTTGGCTGAGGAGTGTGAAGAGAGGCGATAGACAGGTAAAAGTGACTGTACCTGTTACAATAATTTTCTGACATGCAAGTTTTCTTCTATTCTTGAGACTGTAGAAGGTGAATTACATGATATCAGTTTTGGTTTTTTCAGAGTTTTTTATTGCCATACATTTTTAGAGAACCTGAGCAGCTGCACTTCAAATGTCTGTGATGAAAGAAGGTGGAGGAGATGCTGTGAACTGGTGGCAGACGAGTGTCAATGCATGTTCAGTGAAAATGTAAGTGATGAGCAGTGAGGGTCCTTTCTGAACTAAACTGCCCCACTTTTTCTTCTCTCCTGCTGACAAGGCAAGCATCAGAAACTTTCATCAAGCCTGCTGACACTCAGGGAACATCAGCAGGAAATTTAGCAAATAATTAGCAATCAGAGTTTGCTTGTGAAGAATCGAGTTGCAGGAATCCTTTATTCCATCTCAAGGTAGCAGGTTGATAATGAGGAGCTCCAGTCTGACATAAATCCTTGTTTTCTCATTGCCTCTTTTTGTGTTAGTCTGAAGATAACAACTGGAAAAAAAAAATCACACTCATATTTCTAGGTCTGATATTTTGTCCTTTGATGAGGACACTCAGCATGGTTAGTCTAATTATTTTCTTCCCACTGTCTCTTATTGTCAGCCAAAATGACGAGTTTGCATAGGTAATGGTTTACACAAACTGCTTGTTCTCTCAGCCCTGCCAAGCTAGTGCTTTCAAGGGGCCAGCTCCAAGTGGAGGCTGCTTTAGAGATCAAGCACCCACAATTTCCACAAAGTCATTAGCAAATTACAGGCATATATTGTCTATTAGGACTAGATCCTCTCTGTACAGCTCAAAGCTTAATACATGAAACTCTGCCTAGTGCATCATTCTCTCAACCTCATTAAACACTTAATTACTTTTATCTTGCACCCAGGATCATACCAGGAGAAGGAAATGATGGCTAAACACATTTAAAACCACACCAGAATTGTGATGCTCTCAGTAATGGAAGAGCTATCTATCAATTCTGCTTTTCCAGGGATACTAGGAGGGAGGCAAACTGTCACCAACATGACTGGTGTTAATCAGCTTAGGGAATAATGAGAGACCTATTTCTACTTGAATCTTCAGTAAGACTCCCATTCATTTTAGAAGGTCAGAGATTTCCACAAATACGTCCATGCATTTTTCTGCACATTTGCTTAGGTAGCAGGCACAAGAATCATAATGCCCAAAGCATAAAAATGGCTGCATGTATCGGTGTTGAACCCTTGCCTTGGAGTTAATGGTCTATTTACAGAGTGAATAACCATGAGTCAGGTTCATTTCCCATACAGCTCACAGCAGTTTTTTTAGGTTTGGCCTAAGGTACAGAGAAGGTATGGAGAAGGAATGGTGCAGAGTTTACTGGGATTGGGAGTGGAGTCGTCCGGAACAATTTGGTCCTGAGACTATATGTGATGTAGAGCTATGTAAAATCTGACTTCCTGGAGATTACAGATGTCAAAATTGGCAGGATGTGCACAGGAATTTCTGAAATACATAATTTTTGCTTTTGAAATACATTTTACAGAATATGAGTTTTATTGTGACTTCTGAGCTGCCTTTTTCCCATGGTCACAAGTAAAAACTTTTGTTAAATCAGAAGATACATTTAAATTCAAGTTACACTGTGATTTCACTTCACATTTCCACTAACCTACATTTTTATGATCAAATAAACATCAGAAAAATAAAATCAAGACAGGTTCAAATAAAAAGTGTAGTAACTGTCATCAATATTCAGGAAAAATTCCATTTTCTTAAAAAATAATACATTCACTGTATTAAATTGATTTCATTTTCTAATTATTAAAGGTAACAAGAAGCAGGACAGGAAAGGAAATGTTTGCACAGGACAAACAAGCTGACCAGACTTGCATCAGTGGAAGCCATGGTGCACGACCTGCCTCCTCCAGAAGCACCACTGACAGCTTTATATTCGGCATTTGCCTTTTCAGGATTATTTGTAATCATATAGTGTCTTTCACCTGAGGGTCTCAAAGGGTTTAAAAACAGTTTAATCTATCATTGCTCACACGCTGCTGGAAGGCTTGCTCCCCATTCCCATCATCCCAGCTGCCAGCCTGCAATCCATCTCCTGGTAGATTTTCAAACTGGAGCTGTCGTTCCCAGGCATAGGAGGTGTTCCCTGAACACAACCCTAAAGCTCCTTCACTGATCTCCCTCAAGCCCTCTTGGAAAAGAACTTCCTGTACCCAGTTATTTGCTCACTTCTCCATGGACTATGAGTTGCTTGAGTTTTTTTTATTCTAAGCCTATGAACCATTAAGAAGTTAGGTCCAGATATGTAACTTCCAACTCCTAGATGCTATGACCTTGCAAATATTCTAGAAATAAGTAATAAATCTGACAAATGTAAGTGATCCTTCCAGATGTGAGGAAATGAGAAGCCAGGCTCTTAGTTAACTTACTGAGTACTTAATCACACAGTCTTTGAGGATCCTTGAGCATACCCAATATAGCTGAAGGTGCAATTTGAGTGATAAATTATGGAGTGCATAACAGTAATTTTTAATATTCACAAACCCAGTCTATTCATGTTCAGAAAATCACTCTCTTTACATGAGAGAGAAGTAAATGACCCCTTGGATACATGACAAGTTTTACCACTAATCTAATATATTTCCTAGGCACATAACACTGGAGCATTGAGGACCAGAGGTAACATCCAGTGAAGTGACTGGAAGGAGTCCCATTGAATTGGACAGAATTTAAATCAGGCCTGAAGCCAATTAAGAAAGCTGGACATTGCTTGACCAGCACAGCATTTATGCTGCTTTCCAGTGTCTGACCATATTCATTAAATTTTAAATGGAAACACTTTTAAATTGGTGCTGACGCTGCTTTAGCACCATAACACTGTGAAATTTTCACTTACTATTGGCTTTTCATTTCTGTGATATTCCCATTAAGAGTAATGTCTATTATTTGGAAGGGTAATATGGAAAGAAATTACACAGTTTGCATTAACTCTGCTGTTGTGAGCTGGTAAATATCAGCAGATGCCTTAATGAGGCAATGGCATGAAACCTGCATGCAACTATTTATTCAGCCTATTCATTATTGACTTTTTATAGTTCCTTGCATGTATTTAAAACGAAGAAAATAATCATCCAGCACACTTACTTCTCTTGTTTAGTACCATGCTCTAGCAGGTTTTTGGGCTTCTCCTTTCCTTTACTCACTACCCCTCCATGAGAGAAGAAAGCTGTCTTCCTCTTTCTAAATTCATGGCTCACAGCAGACAGATGAAATTTTTCATGAAAAATATGTATCTTCTTAGTCAGGCTGATAGGCACAAGTAGCCAAAAGGAGCAGAGGTACTGAATCTGACTTATGTCCATTTGGAAGGTAGTAATCTCACTAAAAGGTCATTACTTGTTTCTTGCATCTTTAAATGTCCACATGCAATCATTCATAAGCATCCCAAACTTGTTGCATGCTTGTGAGTAATCAGAGAAAAGTAATTTGAAAAGTGCAGGTGGATGTCTCATCACAAGTGACTACACAACTGAGAAAGGGTAAATTAGATAAGTGCCTGGAAGAGGTTCACTAATCAAGAGGTCTTAACACAGACTAAAAATAAGGCAGTAATAAGTCTCCCTGTAAGATCTGTTTCATGTGTACTTCAGGGGTGATGCCTCACTTATTATTTTGAAAATTAGAAATCCAGTGCTTTTAGAATGCTTGGGGCTTTTTATTTCACTTTCTCTCTTTTAACATATCTTGCATTTATTGCTATCAATATTGTGTCAGTGAACAACATGAAGACAGTAGGTAAGGAAACTTGTTTTTGAAGGGTGCTGCACAATGAAATGCTGTTTTGATCAATATAGTAGTTTGTTATTTTGATGTATTTTCTGCCCCACAAAATTGTGCTTACATCTGCCAGGACATGTGTGAACAAAAGTCGACCAAAAAGGGAGCTGGTGGAAGCGGTTTGCTCAGCACTGCAATTATTTTGTTATTACAAAAATGTCTCATTCTCTCCTGAACTTAAAACAAGACCTTTTCTTCTGTGTTTGATTGACTGGCAGAGAGCAAATAAGTGGTCACAATGCTGATATCAGAATGACCAGGAATCTTAGCATCGAGGCAGTCATCTAGGAAATGGGAATTGTGGCCTCTATTTTTATTTTAAAACTTGTTCTACTGGAACTGAAATTAAAATCCCTGTTGGTTATAGCTTCAATTTCACATACCTTGTACTTTTTTTTCAGCCTATTCATTAGCTTGTTTAGAACCTGAAGTCAAGGGGAATTTCAACAGTGACTTCAGTGGGAGAAGTGTCAGATCATTAAACCTCAGTACTTTTGAAAGTATGTTTTAAAAGCCATTCAGAAGGGAGCCATGGGAGAGAAACTAAATGAAGTGACTTTACCTTACTTCAAAGCTCAGGAAAAAAAGAAAAAAAAAAGAAAAAAAAAGAAAAAAAAAAGAAAAGAAGAAAAAAAAAGCCTGCTCTTTTTATTCTTTAAATGCAGAATCATGTACAGCCTGAAGGAAATATTTTAGGAACTCAGACAACTGAAATCCTGCTCTGTGATGGTGTTCAGTATGATATGGATGCCAAGACTAATCAGTGGCATGCTTACATCAGCTCTGCTACCTGATTAATTAATTTGCTGATATCTGGTGTTCTCCAAATCAAACTCATTTCTTCCAGTCCAGATCTGAAAATCTTCCCTTTGTTTGTTTTATTTAAGTTAAATTATTCTTGCTATCTTTAGAGTACCCCTTTACATCTAGCCTGATGCCAGCTTGCAGAACATTCCTAATATTTTTCCCTTGGTCCTTTGCACCTCCTGCTTCCTACTTCTCTTTGTCTTGCATATTAGCATCATTATTAATCATCTCCCTTCACCTGGGAGATGCTCTAATAATAATTGGAGCTCTAATAATAATTTTGTTGTCATATATACTTGAATTGTCCCTGATCATGTCTTTTTCCCATGACATTTGCATCTTCTGTAGTTTTTTGCTCTGTAGGGAGCAGTTCCAAGCTCACTTCCCTCTATCTGTTGCTTCCACATCTGAAAAGGGTTGATGGCTTTATGCAGCCAGCAACCTCAATGCATTGCTCTGCCATCTGAACCACCCAGCTTTGTAAAGAATATGAAAAGTTATGTTGAAACAACCTTCCTGCGAAGTGTTTTACATGCCAGAGGCTGAGCAGTGACTTTGACGGAGGAAAACCTGGGAGGTCAGCGATCATCTGACATCAGCAGGGCTGGAGGGCCTGTTAAGTTTTAGTGTGTTCTTCCAGTATTTGGCATCTCCTGGGCAAAAGGAATGCCTCTTGCTGCCAGTGTTCACCAAGTTTTCTATTGAATGGACTCATTGGCTTCCCATGGCATGTCCAAAGAGCAGAGAGACAAGCAGAATCAATTCTGCCTGTTCCCACTTAGCAGTAACACTACTGTGGTCTTGGCAAGTGCAGCAGATGGCCAGATTTTGAACTTCATTTCCCTTCTGCCTTCTGATGCAGATTTATTTATGCAAGTGCTTTTTGAAGCAGCAGCCCATCACCTTTAAGTGCTTCCCTGATCACCTGCTGATTTCTCCAGCCCTCTTTTCTCTGCAGTTAGGGCAGCACTAGACCTGCGAGTGATTTAGGAAGAAAGGAAATGCTAATAGAGAAGCAAACACATGCTAATGGAGAAGCAAATACAGATGGGAGGTATTGGGCCTATTTTCTCCCTTCCCAAACCAAAGGTCAAACATACATTATCAGTCTGAATAACCTTCGGATAAAGAAAACCATTACCATTTGGGAAAGCAAAAAACAATGCCTTTAAAATATTGCCTTGACATCAGCTTGCAAAACAGTGACTGATAGGTCTAAAGAGACTTCATAATTTCAGTGTCATATCTGAAGGAAAAAATCTTTATTCCTCAGAACCAGCTGAGGGCTTCTCAGCCTGAAAGAATTTAATGCCTATGAGAACAATTTCTACCAATTGAAACAGTTGGCTTAATAAAACCTTAACTCTTCTTGTACGCCAATGGTTACAGAGAGGTGTATGAGTCTACAGAGCTGTGTGCAAAAGGCACAACAGCTTAGGAAGCCTGAAAATATATACAAAGCTCTCTGGGGATTTGCAATGGGAGACCTTGATATGACAAGACCAGTTGGAGTAAGTGCATCACTGTATTCAACTATGGTTTAATATTATGGTCATCACTGCTACTGAAAGGCTGGATCTGGGTGCAGGAGACACCATATTTCTTATTCCACTACAAATTTCTCAGCAGAAGGGCATACCTGCCAGACTAGACACTGACTGCCATATCTGGGTCTGTGACACTGCCCCCTCACAAGCTGTGACAATCAACTGCTTTGTTTTTTCTGTTGAATGCCCACCAGTTGTGCTCATCTTGTGTTTCCTCTGTTGACAAGTACCAGGAGTAACTCCTGCAAGAGACATATCTCAGCTGGTTCAAAAGCCAGATTAAAACGAGTTATAAGCATTTATGGAAGTTAAAACAAGACCTTCCTTTGGATTTCTGGAATCATTACAAAATTGTCCTCCAAGAGCACACTTTTCTAGGAGCAATCATGGAGTTTGAGTCAGTGACAGAAAGCAAACGCCACATCAGTGTGATACAACAGCAGCAATATTTCAAGATGATTGATAAGAAAAGCACTTCCTGGAGGTGATTTTGGCAGGTGCCCATTAATTCAGTTCTCCAGCTGCCACTTTGGGTCATAAACCTGCCAGGAAGAAGGGACCACAAGCGGCCACCTACTCCCTCCTCAGAAACAGGCTTAAGCTTACACTTTGACCAGACTAAGTGTGTATTGACCAGACTAAGTTTTACATTCATACACTGAACAAGATTCTCTTACCAGCCTATTCAGTTTTATTTCTAACATTCAACCTAAATCTTCTTTGCAGCCAATTTATTTATTTTGTTTTCTCTTGTAAAAACTTTTTCAGTTATTCAAATACTGCTACCTTGTCCCATATTTATTGTGCTCTCTCCTGCCTGTATAAAACCACATTCTTTTAATGTATACACAGGCCATTTTAATTGAGTATCTGATATTTTTACTCTTCTTTTTTGGGATCTCTTCAGGTGGGGTTTTTTCAATGGATACATTATTCAGGGCAACAACTTCTGAAGACAAATGGAAAAGAAAGATTTCTCCTTTGTTTTCTGTATGACAAACTTTCAGTACCAGTCCTATAATTACAACGTCCAGTATGTAAATGCTGCTTTTCCACACTGGTTTCCCAGTCTCTGTCTTAAAAAATGTCTTAAAATTTCAGTTTAATCCTAGAATAAAACAAAATCTTAACTTGTACCCCAGCAGGCCTATTTTTAAGTCTGTTGGGAAAAGCCAATTATGTCTTTGTTATGCTTACAGTCTTTGTGAAAATTACAGTAATTCTCAAAATGTCATTGTAGAAATTCTGTGTTGTAAGATTTTAGGAAAAACTCTTTCTGTTACCATTCTTTGACTTGTTTAACAAAAGACAAGGGTGACGGACTCTGTTATTTGGGGCAGCAGATGCC
Organism: Ammospiza nelsoni; assembly: GCF_027579445.1. Taxonomy (NCBI): domain Eukaryota; kingdom Metazoa; phylum Chordata; class Aves; order Passeriformes; family Passerellidae; genus Ammospiza; species Ammospiza nelsoni. The sequence goes on from NC_080636.1 coordinate 15,344,777, forward strand.
ATCCCATGGTGGATGTGCCTTGTAAAGTCAATATTAGTAGCTCTCAGGACACAACCATTGTCATCAAGAAGGTGAACATCCATATCTTTAAGGATCAGATATAACAGAAAGCAATGAGTGAGAAAAGATGTAAGAGACATCTAAAAGCCAGTTGACTTTGCCAACTTTTTTCTAGTCCTTCAAGAGAAGGTTTCAGGACCAAAGTGTTGCATATCCATCTCTTTTCTACACTGGAAGAGGAAAGTGAATTTTTCTTCACAGAATCACAGAATGGATAAGGTTTAAGGGACCACAGATGGTCACCAGTGGAACTTCCCTCAAGCAGGGCCATCCCAGAGCACAGGGCACAGGGCTGCATCCATGGTTCATCAGATGGTTCTTGAATATCTCCAGTGAGGGAGACTCCACAGCCACTCTGGGCAACCTGTTCCAGTGCAAGGTCACCTGCACAGTAAAGTTCTTTCTCATATTCAGGTGGAACTTGCTGCAAATCAGTCTTTACCCATTGTCTCTTTTCCTATTGCTTGGCAGCACTGAGCAGAGCCTGGCTCCATCCTCCTCCCACCCTCCCTTCACACACTGACAGACATGGATGAGGTCCCCTCCCAGTTTTCTCTTCTCAAGTCTGAACAGGCCCAGCTCCCTCAGCCTTTTCTCATGAGACAGATGCTCATGTCCCTTCATCATCTTCATTGCCCACTGCTGGGTGTGCTCCACGAGCTCCATGTCTCTCCTGTGCTGAGGAGCCCAGAACTGGACACAGCACTGCAGATGTGGCTTCAATAGGGCTGGGTAGAGGGGCAGGATCCCATCCCTCCCTGCTGGCAATGCTCTCCATGATGCACCCCAGGGCACCATTGGCCCTCTTGGCCCCCAGGGCACACTCCTGGCTCAGGGACTTGCTGTCCAGCAGGACCCCCAGGTCCTTCTCTGCAGAGCTGGGCTTTCCACACTGGCAGGTGTGCTGGTGCCTGGGGTTATTCTTGCCTTGGTGCAGGACCCTGCATTTGCCCTGGTTGAACTACAGACTTCTGCCCACCTCTCCAACTTATTGAGTTCCTTCTTAAGGGCCACACTGTTCGTGACTGGGTTTATTTACACCGTGTCTACTGGTTCACCAGGAAATTCTGTCTGGACGGCACTCACACAGTTTCAGTCAGAGTACCAAGGGAGCAGTCCTGCTGAAGGTATTGGCTTGTGTTAAAGAGGTTGAGTGAAAGAGTGAGACAAAGAAACTATCCTGAGGCTGTTCTTGTGTTACAGCCTTCATAACAAAAATCCAACAATCTTATGTTTCCTCAAAGATCAAGAGTAACTGAATACAGGAAAAATACTCTTGGGAAGACAGATATAATGGCACAAACTGTTACCTGTTTCTATCATGACCCAGGTGTCAGAATTCTTGTTCCCTGAATCAGTTCCAGTGAAGAGACCAGCTTTCCACCATATCTATCCAGTGTGATGCAAAGCTTACAGCTGAAGTAATTTAATTTCTTCCTAAGTGTGACCCCAGGATCTAGTTAGATGACATTTTCCCTGATACAGACAAGCCTTTCGAAATGCTTCATTTTCTCTGTCTGGACAGACAGTGAAAGTTACTGTTTTATTGAAATTGTAATGAGGATGGAATTGTCTTTGAGAGGCTTTTGTTGAGTAGAAGCTATACATTCCCACTTTCCTTTTACTCTGCAGAAAACTCATTACTGTGGCACTGGCCACAGAGCAAAGTGTAATCTCTTTTATCCTATTCTTTGTCTTATTAAGAAAATGTCCCATCTCTTTGCCATTATTTCTTCTTTTTGGTCTGTGTAATTAATACCGAGGTCCTTGCAATGTTGTGTTTCACAGACCATATTGGAAATCAACAGTCAGAGCCACGGACTTAGCAGAAATCCAGGTCCCACCATCCACCAGCAGGCCCAAAAGGAATGTTCATCACTGCTTTCTGCTGTTCAGTCTCTTCACTCTGGTTTTTCTGACTTTCTTTCTCAAACAATGCTCAGCCCCCCACATCAAGTATTGCTCTGGCTCTGAACTTGTTATTGACCCTAAAATTTCCAGTTCCACCTTTCCAGAAGGTCATTTTTTTCCTGTCTAGCTGGTAAGAAATATGGTATAGGCCAAAGACTTATCCTTTAGAACCTCTTCATATCTGAACAAGCTTCAGATGGCCAGAAGATTTTCTAGCTAACAAAAATACTTGAGAAACAAAAGAAGAAAGAAGAAAGGAAGCCACAAGTAGGTGGAACAAAATCAGTAATTCTGAATATTTAAAATTATTTGAGGTACTTTGAACCTCACTTGGAAAACACAGAAATACTTTATATTCTGAGTGCTAATAATTTATTATTTGATATGATTAGTAACTATATTACCTTATAAAAAATCAAAAATGTGCTAGCCAGCATGTTTTAAAACACATGCAATTTCCCTACCCAAAGGAAGGTATGTAAGTTCCATGCAAGGTAAATTTCATGTGAAAAGAAGGTCAGACTAGGCCAGAAGTTTACAACTTCAAAGGAACTCACTATTTCACACTGGCAACAAATCTGTTTTTCCAAGTTCCTTGCAAGCAATGCAAACAAAATATGTTTGGTTAAACAGCAAAGAAATGGAGCATTCCTTCCCTAAGAGAGGCTTGAGGAATGGCGTGTCTGTGGAAGGAAGTGGTTTCTTCCACATTTTTTAAGGTGATAGAAACAAGGAAAGACAGTCAGACAGATTTAAACTTAACTTGATAAAAGGATTCAAGTACATAAATCAAACATTTTGTGTGAAGCAAAAAGCTAAGCTCCTTCATAAGGAGATGTTGTTCAGTTTGGCACTGTAGGAGAAATTACACAAACCATTGCCCACAGAAAACATGGCATAATGAATAAAATTTGTCTTGAATTATTTATTTTTAGTGCTTTATTTTATCTCCTCTATCTTGCACGGCCTAGAAATTGTTCTTGATGAGAGCTTTTTGAGCATCTGAGTGTCAAATTAAAACAACACATTAATGTCTTCTATACATAGAGGTAGAAAGATTAGAGTGGAGTGCTTAGAAATGCACTAGATTCAACACTTTCCACTAATGGGACCACTAGTGAGCACCACTTTACTGCCTTAAAATATATCCATAAGATACAGTATTCTTGGTTGCATGATGACTGAATAAAATTTAATAGATGCAGAAGTGACAGAGCAGAACTAATCCTTTCTAAAATACCAGCTCTATAATAAACCACATTTGTTTGGAAATCTGATTAAAAACATGTCTTGCAGCACTAGCAAGACCTTAGAGAGTGGAAAATCAAACCTAGTGTGGGCCATAAATTTTAAATTACCAGATCACCCATAATTGAAGTGATTTTTTTTTCGTTGTTTGTTCTTATTGAGGAAGGTTTTGTTGTTGGGTTTTGTTTTGTTTTGTTTTGTTTTGTTTTTTTTTGTCTTTTTGTATCAGAGCCCAGTATCTCTTTAACACCTTGCAAAAGCCAAGCCTTCCTGACTGTAGTAACAAAGAAGAACCAATCCTCCTGAGTATGTCTGTGCTGGGCTTCTGGATCAGAGAGGATGATGAGTGATCTTCAGCCCAAAATGCCACCACATCTTAATAAGTGATTGTGCCAGTGCAGCTTGCTTGTGTGCTCTCAGCCCATCCCAAATGTCCTTAGTGAGAGGGGATTTAAGAAACCTGTGCCATGACCAAAGAATATACCTGTGAAGAATTACCAGAGCTAATGGTGGGTAAAGGGCATGACAAAAACCAAGGCAAATACATTGCTCATTTAAGCACTTAGTCTACCTACAGTGGTCCAGTCTGCTGCCAGTCTGGTGGACTGAATGGACACTCAAACTGAGATCTGGATTTCCTGCCAGATTTACCACACTGAATCTCTAAATTTCCTCTTCTATTTCAGTACTTTTCTGCATATTAGATTACACTATAGAACTACCTCATAAAGGAGAAGAGGACAGGAAAAGTGGTGCAAGACCTACATTTACTTTCAAATACAAAACATTTACCAGCATCTGTGGGTGGTACTACAAGTTTTGGCTATATCAAACTGAATATCTTGATGAAAACACTATCTAAAATTAGTAAGGATAAGAAAAGCCACAAAGAAAAATTAAATATTGTACTGAATTGGTGTTCATGCATTGCATACTGTGATATAGTTAAAGAGAACCAATTCTAAACTTATTTTGAATACAGAAAACAGGCCTGTGAAGGTAGTTCAGGCTAAGTTCTCCTACTACTATGCCTAAATAGGCCATATGAGATATTTCCTTAAGCATTTCATTCATTTGTTTTCCCTCTACACCTTGCAGAAGAACTCAGAAAACCCTCTGAGAGCACCTTCCTGACAACAGACTTGGAAAAGTGACCATCTGAAAGTTTATTCCTTCATAAAAATTCCAAACACATGTACTTCTATAATTTTAGTCACTGTTTTCTTCAATATGTCCTTTGTCATCACTGCAGTCTAAACACACAATTAAGTTGCTGATGTTCTGTGACAGAACTACAGAATGCTGAGATACTTTCCCTGTTTTGATTTATTTTTCTTGGAAGAAATCTTTTTCAGTAAGAGCAGATCTTTTATATGAGAAAATGTCCATTACTTCAAAAACTTGAAATTCCATTGGCAGAAAAGGCATTTCAATTGATTCTTTCTCTCAGCTGAAGTATTTAGGAAGCAGAAGATTACACTGAGAATATAAAATGGGGCCACACCTCAGAGTGAGTCCTATCTGTGGACACTGACTTGGTTACTCAGGCAAGTAAATACTGGGTTTACTGCCTTGAGAAGATTTGTAAGTAGCCTGTAAATCATGCATCTAAGAGACCTCAGGAAAAAACCACCCTTATGTTTTCTTGGAAGATAAATAAAAGTCCAATGTAAGTGTAAGGAAAAGCAGGAGGGTTTGCTCCCTTACAGCACCTACCACCCAGGGAAGATGCCCTGCAATCATAAAGATTTGTGTCCCTCTTTTGAAGCTTGTGATTCCTGCTCCTCCCTCTCTGGATGGGTGAAGCTGACCCCTGGTAAGGTTTACCCTCTGTTCAGCACCAGAGCTCACATTGATTCAGAGACAAGCCTGCTGTAAGTGTCTCTCAAATATTTAACTTTCATTTTTATGAGGAAGCTTATTTATAGTGGATGTAAATGGAACTGCACCTGTAATGTAGATTATCTTTAAACCTGTCCCTCCAAAATCCCGTCTCCCACGGCATAAGAGGGCAAAAGAGAAATACAGGCTCCCTGTCCAGGTCTGTCTTATACATCTCAGTTTCATGGTTTTAAGATTTATGAACCTAGGAGCAGCCAAATTCTTTGGAGACCTTCTAGTCATGTCTCACAGGCACTGAAATGCTTTATCAAGTGCTTTATCTTCATCTGGTCTTTCCTTCTTACCTTGGCTAACTTTGTGGCAATACTAGAGGTCCATATTGGGGAACAACCAATTTTTAACCTCAAAATCTTCATTAGTAGATGGGGAAGTCTTTATTCCCTCTCTGCGTAGTAGAGAAGTAATCTGTCTCCTTACTCACGACTTTCTCAGACTCTTCCTCCTTCTGCTTAATGTACTTTGAGTAACATGTTCTAATTTCAGTTTTGGCAGGAGAAAAGAAGAGGAGATCCTGTCCATAGAAGCCACACGTAATAGCTTGCTGAACTCTTACAGGGAAACCAGTCAGACTCCAAGATGCAATAATAAGTTTCCCTCAAAATATATATGATTACGTAACAGGTTGCTCTGTTAAAAATTAAATAAGGCTTGAAATATACAGCAATTTGCAGGCACTAGGGAGCATACCTCATAAAGAGAGTGCATTAGCTGTTTCTGCTTTCTGAAATCCAGCCTATAAATACTGTAACATCTTCCTATTTACTTCAGTGTGGGAGGACCAGACTTTGTGAACCTGCTTGTTAAAATCAGCACTCAGTTGAGTTTGACTGACATTTTTTTAGCTGTGCTTTGGTGCTTATATCAGTCTAATCAGCATCTGAAAATTGTTCAGGTCTCTGGACACTGTACCTTGTGCATTCTCTAAACACAGCATGAATGTGGAACTCGATCCTATCAGGAAGAGTAACAGGGCCTGAGCAGGATCCAAAGCTCTCCCAGGGGCCATGCAGCAGTTCATGGGACTCAACAGTGTCACACTAGTTTGGTAGAGGTTATGCTAACACCTCTATTTACACTCCAATGCAAATCAGACATTTCTCAGAGTTGTACGGAATTGCTTTCCAACAAAAGTTAGGGAGGCAAAGTCTATTCAGAACCATCCTACTTGGTATCACCACCACCATCTTGTGGTTCCCAAACACACTTAAAAATCAGGCCCCTATAGGCACAGTTCTCACTGAAAATCATACACTGACTCTAGATGAGGTATGAACTCACACAGAGGCAATTCAAAGGCCCTCTATGATCACGTTTCATGGAATAATTATTTATTGGAAAGGTGAGCAGGGAAGAAGGAGTCAATAGACAAGCTCCCAGCTTACCTCCGGGGCAAAGTTTCCGTCCCTCTCAGAGTAGCTGTTCACAAATTTTACACAAAGAAAATCCCTACCAAGAGCCAGAGTCCCTTGGCTGGTGTCCAGGACCAGAAGATGTGGGTGCCCACTTCTGTCCAGGAGCAGAAGACTCTGACCCAAGGGTGGGCTCAGCCCATGAGGCCGTGGTTAGAAGGAGCCATTGCTGCAGGTGGGGTCCTGCAGGGCCCTGTGCCTGTGCTGATGCCCCACAACAGCAGCTCAGAGGTGGGTGAGCTCAGACAGATGGTTTGCACCAGACAGGCACAGAGGATGGTCTGAGGATCACAGAGGGACCAACATTCTCCCACCTAGCTACTCTAAGACTGGGATAAAAATTTTTAGGGCACTGTCATGTCATTCCTGGGGTGTGCCTCCGCAGCACTGCTCTTTTCCAGCCATGCAGAAAGAAGTTGTCAGTCCACTACTTTTCAGGAGTACTTCACCCTTTTATTTTTGTAAAGCTGCATGGGAAATGGTAGGTATATGAATGCGTCTCAGAGAAGTTAAATGAAACAACTGTGCATTGGGCTTGTGCAGTTTCCTTCCTGTCACATTCAAACCCATCAGCAGCCCAGTCCAAGCACACACAGGGCTAGGTTAGGGAGCTCATCAGGCATGCTATCCTCGCCTTCTGACTTCCTCTTGGAAATAAAAACGGTGGCCCTAATGAGAATTAATTAGGATTGGGGGTGGAGAGGGGGATCCATCATGGTTTTGTTTGTGTTGTTTATTTTCTGTAAACCCATGGAGGGAAAAAAATCATATTACTTCTCTGTGCAATATAGTAAACGTAATAAAAAATGAACACATGGTAATTAGCTTCTCCATTAAGTATACCAAGCATAGACAATGGCAATCGTGCAGTGCTGATTACAGACATTATCCTTGCCTGGACTTTTTTTTTTCCCACCATTCAATCAACACTGCTAAATAGAAACTTCAGTGTTCAATATTATAAGACACTAGCTGGCAGTTATACAAAGATGCTTTACACAATGTCATCTGGCTGCTTGCCTGATTCTCATATTACTTTCCTGTCTTGCCTTATACGCTAATACGCATGGCTGATTAGAAGAAAAATGCAGAAGCTGCTTCCCTCTCCTCTAGCTTTTTTCTCCAGCTTCATGCCTTGAGGGAAAAAAGGAATCACATTTGCTAATTTCGCCAGCAGAGCTTAACCTGGGAATGGAACAATTCTCTTTCAATTCCTCATTAGTTATAACTCATACACAAACACTGCCTTACACCAGACTGATCGGGCAATCTTTGATTCCACTCAGAGAAATGGTGATTACTGTTGCTGTACAGGAGTCCTCTAGTAGCCTTGTTAAAGAGGGTCTCAGAGTTCAAAATAAACATTTTCAAGGGCTGTACAGTATCCAGGGGTCAGATGTCTGGAAACAGGATTTCAGACTGAAAATCCCAGAAGCTCAAATGACTCTGGAAAATGTCGAGTAGCTCCTTAAGTGACTGCTTTTGGGTGGATTTGCTGGTATCAGTAGGTCCCTTGGGGAGTCACAGTAGAGTTTGTGCCAGTTTCCCGAGGAAGATAAGCCTGCTCACAGGAAGAATAATTTTCACACATTGAAAAAATGTGGGATTTTGTACTCTTGTTTACATATTTCTGTTTTACTCTTTTATTTTTTATGGTAAAACTATATCAAGGCAGATGTTGTAGAGCCAGGTTTCTCAGACAAACATTCGTTTTTCCCTGGCTATTTTAGCCAGGTTTAATTTGAAGTCTAGTCAGGTGTCCAGGATTTCCAGATGTCTAGCAGCCACATCAGAGCAAATTCTGCGTATCTGAAAAACCTGGCCATGCATTTGGACATGCTTTATAGTAGAATAATCAGTGCCTAGGATGTCTCAGACACATGTTCAGGTGCAAGTCACCTTCATGGCAAATGTATCACAAGTCCAGTAATTTCCCAGTTCCTCAGTGAACCTTTCAGGAAAAGAATGGGGGAAAATGTGGAACGCTTATATTAATAATAGGAATGTTTTGCACTCTTAACTGATCTATCTCTGCATAGATACAGATCAAAGATCTTCCCTTGCAACTCAGCAATAGCTCTGGAGTCAGGCTGGCTTGTGAAAATGTGGGTGCTGTAACAATTGACCTGAGTGCACACAGGGCAGCTGGCCCTGTGTCCTTCTCTGAGGATTGGGCACTAAGCACTGCAAACAGCCAGCAACTGAAAGTGTGAAAAACAATTTTCCCAATTTATTCCACCATCACAACAAATACCCTTCAAAGTAGTCTGAGAATTTAACTGGGCCTTTGAATTTACACATACATACATAGGTATGCATACGTAAAATTTAAATACAAATGTGTTACTATATATTGAAATGTGTTGGTGCTGTACAGTTGGGGAAAGTTTAGGCCACCTACAAACCTCCTCCCTCTCTAGCTTTGTAACTGCTATACCTAAGCTTATGCCAATGGCATGATATACAGTGAAAGCTGAGGACTACAAACAAAGCACCAGGGGACAGAAGAGTCTCCTTGAAATAACTTTTTTTAAATATGCACCAATGAGGGTAAGATTTCTGTGGCTAGGAGGTGAATCCTAGGATTTATGGGCATGACAGCAGAGTTTCAGTTGCTTCTGTAGCCTCAACACAATGGTGCAGAAAAGTTGGGCTGGGGACACCTCTGCTCATCTGCAGTGGCTCAGGGACCCTAAGTGGGAATTATTAAGGTTTGACTCAATGCAAGAGATATGGAGTGTTGCAATTAGTCCTTCTATTCAAAGGTAGTGGTGAAAGCAGCTCACAGCCCACAGGATTGTACATCTCTAAAGAATATTTTAAATACCAGGAAACCCCTTTCACATATTTAATGTTTAAGCTAAGCAGGTCTGCTTTGCCAGAAATGTGTTCTTTTGATAAGTTCTCCCCCCATCAATGTGTACACAAAATGTAGTTTCACTGCTGGTGCTCTTCACACATTATGACTGGCCAAGAAAAAAAGGCAAAATACAAGTCAAGTGCTGCATTTAAAAGCATATCTTAAATCCTATCCAAATTATACACTCTTTTTTTTTATCATACGTACACTTCGTGGGGTGATACAAAATCCCACCTGGTCAGCTGCATATGGACTTGCTTCTTTCCCCTGAGCAGAGCAATAAGCAGGACCTCAAACACCCCACCTAACTCTGCTGTTAGAGAGAAACAGCTCAGTGCTTAAAGAAAGCTTTGAGGGATGTCAATCTGCTGTGTCAGACATCAAGTGCTGTTTTTTCCTTAAGAAAACATTGAAGTTAGGCTGATGGATGGAGACCTCATAAAAAATTAGGTTCACACTATGATTAGGAAATGTGTCTTTTTATCTTTAATCTCCTCTCACTTCCCTCAGCACCTCTGGCTCTTGCAAAGGCTGCAGCACTGATCATGAGTTCAGTCTTGTCCTCCATGCAAGTCATTTTCAGAATTCAGAGAGTACATTTTAAATACAAGGCTACTTAAATATATGACCTCTTAACCCAGCATATGAGAAGCTGTTGATGACACCTATGAATGCTTCAGACCTCAAACCCAGCCTTTGTGACCCAAAGAAGACACAATCAAATGCCCAGCTTTCATGTTTTCACATGAATGTATGAGTGCATTCCTGCAGAGGAAACAACTAGTGCTAGAGTGCTCTTCACTTCAGGAAAAACAGATCTAGGCCTGGTGCAAAGCTGATCTGATGAAAAGTTACAGTGATATTTTTGAAAACAAAAATGTAATAAATTAGTAAGGAAATTATTGTATTATTCCTCTGTGTGTGTCTTCAAATTCAAGCTTCATATTTTTTAATAAAAACAAGGTACTTGTCTCAGAGAGGAGGTAGCTGGGTAATACTTTATGATGAGTTGAAATTATTATTTGTCTCCAGAAAGGCTGGATTCTGTTTAATTCTGAAGAAAAATACCCCTATACATGTGTAGAGCATGAATGAATGAAACCACACACTCACAGACACCTGGTCCTTCAGCACAGGTCAGGACCATTTCCACAAGACACCTTGCACTGTGTTCCTCCTGGCTTCTCCACCACCACTACTCACATCTTGCATGTATCCCCAAGAATAAGGAGTGAAACATCCCTCATACATCACCAACCCTTCCAAAAATACTTTAAATAAATGTGTTTTGAAGGGCAGCTGTCACATCTCTCAAGTTCTATAGGCTGCTGAGCACATAGAACCCTGTTCAGCATCAAGATTTTGATATAAGCAGTTACTGCTGCACTATCTACAGGACTTACTGGGATTTAGATTCCTTGTAGGTACTTGCTTTGGACTGTAAGAGTAACTTTTCCAATTTAACTGGAAAAGAAAAAGAAAAAAAAAAAAAAGGAAATTAAAGTTTCCCCTAACTAGATCTTTTTGTTACTTCAAACAATTTTTAATCATGCTTTTCTGTGCAAATGGCTGCTTCTTTACGCTAGTTAATACTAACAGAAAATTTCTTCAAAAGGCATTTTACATGTGCATCAGTGTTTACTTTGGTAATGTATTTTGAAGCTTCCTGCAGACTTTTCATGGTGAAATATCCTCTCTTGTACACCTTACAGTAACCTTATTAAATGATTTGCAGCTCTGATTTCTTAAGTCAACACATGGCGTAATATGACATCAAATTACATCTGACCTTCTCTGTTCCTTCAAAACCACACTTCATCAGAAATATGTGCATTTTACAGTAGATATATTTTACTTTAAAATGTGGTCACAAGAAGACAAAGGTTGCCAGAATTACCTATCTTATCTGCAGGGCAGCTGGTAAATGCATACTCAGATTGCTACGGTCATTTTTCTTCTCCCTATTTTCAAGCTAAAATAACATTATAGCTTATAAACTACAACCAAATAAGGCAGTGAACTCAGATAATGCTCAGGGGAGATGATAGAATGCCTATCTCCTCACAAATTAGCCACAGTCATTTAGGATCTATAATGAAATCTGGCATTTTGCCAGTTTCTCAGCTATTTAATAAAGGGTTATTTAAACCATGATTGAGATTTTTTTGTTTCTTTCTTTTGTTCTTTTTAGAGAAACAAACAATGTATTTGAATTCTTGAGCTTAAGTCATTAGAAGATGCATCTCTGAGTTAAAAGAGGTATTTTGTACTGAGCTGGCATGGGTACTTTGTCCTGACAGACTGTTTTCACACAGTAAAGCAGATTCTTTTGGACAAAGTTTACCACAAGGCTTTAATGTATCAGGCCAGAGACAAAACACAGTGAGGTAATGCCACGGGATAACACTGAAATATTAGTGAGGAGGAAAGCTGAGAGCTGGCAGCCTCAGTGCATCAGGCTGAGGTTTTATGAGCATCTGGGCAGGCTGAAGGGATGACCAGTGCCAGCAGGCAAAGCATCACCCTTTCCTTCTCCCGCCACACAGTTCTGCCCCTCCTGACACTGAACAGGAAAACATGCACTAGGAGCTGCTCTCACATCTGCCATTTAAATAATTTTTGTATTGTGCTGTCCCAGCTCTGAGCACAGATACCTGACTCTTCTTTACTCTGGATCTAGACTGAGGTTACACCAGTAAAGGAGCCATTCCCTGCACAGGATGAGCCAGAATCCACTCCAGCTTCAACACTTCATTTCCCTGTCCCAGCAAGCTCTGAATGTAAGCAATTGGTGGGAAAAGGGACATAAGGACACTAATTCCAGCTCTGTGCCAAGCAGGAACTTACTCACAGAGAAATGGAGTAAACGCAGCATTTATAACAGGAAGATGCAGTGCTACAGCTGGTAACAATAAAAGAAGCTTTACTGTATGAAAAGATCAAGTTTTACATCTGTATAATCTAAATCAGGTTGGTTTAAATGCTAATGCCTTCAGTTCTGCAACACATTTTCCCCTTAGTTTAATATTGCCTTGGTAGTGTGACCTTCAGCTTTTTTCACAAAACCCCTTTCTCTAGTAATTTGGTGAGAGAAAATTAAGAATAAAGCTCTTGTGTAGGAGGACTACTGGTATGAATAAGCTTTTTCAGAATGTAGTACTGAATTTTTCCCAATTTGCATGGATTTCTCAGTGTATTTTGTATATAGGCCCAGAGCTTTGTGTGTATTTTAATTACATCTCAGGATATAGAGTGCTGGCTCTTGTTGTTAATGTTGTCAGGGACATAAAGCTGATGTTAGGCAACAAAAGACTGAAGGAAATTTACCACAATTTTAGTTTTTTCTAATTTATATATGATTCACTTGGTTCCTTGCTCTTACATTAAAGTTCTTTCTTTACCAACAGGCTTGATAAATCTGGTGACCTGAAAACCTAAAAGAATGAAACAAATATGTTTAATTATTTATATGAGGAATAGGTTTTATTTTATTTAACAGCTTTCTCTCTCAGATAGCTTATTTCTAAGAGGGGTTTGTTGGGTTTTTTTTGTATAATTGAAGTAGTCCAAAGAAAGGAACAGTGAATTTCACAGTTGCTTTCATTTTGTTACTCCATTTCTTAATCTTTTTCCAACTAACCTACTCAGATTCTCTCCACATTTATTTATTCTTATCTTTTATTTTCTATGCCTTTGTGTTCAGGTGCTGCATTTATCCTGCACAGCACCTAACACATCAGAGTACTGACATAGTGAGTTTTGTCTTGCAATTTAAATCATATTCTTGTAGAATCATCAAACCATTTAGGTTGGAAAGGGCCTTTAAGATCATTGTGTCCAACCACTAACACAGCACTGCCAAGCCCTCCATTAAACCATGTGCCTTAGAGCTATGTCTGCATGTCCTTTAAATACCTCCAGGGATTCCACCACTTACCTGGAAAGCCTGCTCTAATGCTGAACAACAATCCCATGAAAGAAAACATTCCAAATATAAATCTTTCCAATCTAAACCTGCCCTGGAGCAATTTGAGAACATTCCTCTTTGTCCTGGTTGCCTGAGAGATGAGACTGACGCCCACCTGGCTACCAACCACTCTGAGGTAGTTGAAGAGAGTGATCAGAGCCCCTCTGAACCTCTGTTTCTCCAGGCCAAACAGCCCCAGCTCCCTCAGCTGCTCCTCTAAAACTTGTTCTCCAGACCCTTCTCCAGTCTTGTTGGGCTTCTCTGGATTTCCTCCAGCACCTCAATGTCCTTCCTGAACTGAGGGCCCCAGACCTGGACACAGCACTCGAGATGTGGCCACACCAGTGCCGAGCACAGGGAAGCAATCATTTCCCTAGTCCTACTGTATCATTGCAGGGTACCCTCAGGCAGGGAATAATGCACTCCAACTCCATGATTTCTGAAGGCTGAACAATTGCTCTATTAAGCTATACTATATTACACTAATACTGCACTATATTAAAGAGATACTACACTAAAGAAAAACCCATGACCCTTTCCAGACAGTCACAACACAGCTTTGACCCAGTTGGTCAATCAATCCAAACAATCATCAGCAGAGTCCAATTAACAAATTCACTCTCAGTAAACAATCTTCATAACACATTCTACATGTGCCAAACAACAGGCACAGCAAGGAGAGATAAGAATTGTTTTCTCCTCTTCTCTGAGGTTTCTCACTGCCTTTCACTAGGAGAAATCCTTAGGAAAGTTGTGCCTGCTGCTCTCTGTGAAGAGATCTGTGGTCACACTACTGGACATGCTGTTTCTGCAAGGCGGTGAGTATGATTCTGAAAGGAACACATTTTCAATGTTGTCACCATCAGAAACTGTCTGTGATGATTATTTAGCTCCTTGTTTCCTGCCTCTTAAATACCCTTTGACACCAGATTAATTCAAGAACAACTTTTGTTCATCTTCAGAACTCAAAACTGAGCGAATTGTAGTGAGTATCATAACAAACATTGAGGCAAAACCTCAAATTTGAGAAAGTTTCAGCCACCTTTCTAGGCTGAAGTGGAGTACTTTTACTTATTGTTGTTTTTATTAAGGAACAAGCATTCTTTGGCAATTGTATCAATTTGATAGATTATTTTTTCAGTTGTTGCATAATGTATTAATGAGTAATGATTTTCATTACCCTGGTCACGACTCCACTGAGACATTAACAGGCATTTTTCCTTGAAGAGCACAGTTTGGTAAGCAACCAACTGTTAATACATGAACTAGAGGAAATGGAGTTGAGAGAACAGAAGCTGCTGTATGGCTGGCAGCTATAGATGTACCTTTGAAAGTGAATTTGCAGCTGGACTAGATAATCTACGCAGTTTTCTGTTGCCCCAGGCCCGGTATTTCATCGAAATCATGGTTGCTTACTCAGCACTTGCAATAGAGCATGTGTGCATGTGGGATTTCAGCAGAAATGTGCCAAGGAGCTCGCTCAGCCAGAAATGTCAAACTGCATTCAGGCTAAAGTAAATGAAAGTTTGTAATTTTGGCCTTTATTAAAGCAAGGAAGTGAAAAAACAAGCCAGGATACATGTCATGTAAATATTTGTGTGAAGCTGACTAATTGCAGATGAACTGAACACGGGAGCTGAATTGAGCTATGGCTTAGTCAAAAATCAACTTGGTCACCATTACCATGACTATTTAGTCACCGTTACCAGCCATAGGGGAAAATGACCTTGTGGGTGAGGAAGTAGTCAGGGATTGAGCCTGGGTTTAGTTCCCTGTTCTGTCACAGGAGCTGCATGTGACAGGATTAGATGGTAATATCCTGCCTCAGTAGGGCAGGTGATTTTTCAGAGAGAAACAGGAAATAAACAGGTCCTGAATAGCAACTCAGTGCAAGCAGGGCTGATTGTGTGTTAATGAGATGCTGAAATAGTTATTCAGTAGATGCAAAACCAGACCTGGCCCCAGATGAACCTGCATAAATGAAAAGCATTAACAGTAGTATTAAAAACAAGCCCTTCACCTTCACATACTTCAGGTCTTTATTTGCAAAGACTAATATACTGCTTTCAGTAATATGTCTTCTGTTCTGTTGATGTGAACACTTTGGATAGAGTGTCTTCTAGTTGTATGAACACCAGTAGCCCAGAAGTCCTGATTTTAGCTGTGAGAAAGGGAAGGGATTCTCTGACCTTCAGCCAATTCTTTACCCAGCACAATGTGAACCTGCTCATCCCACCAGTCATCAAATCAATTAAGCAGGACTTTCCCTTTTTAATCCCATGCTGACTGTGCCTGATGGCTGCATTGTTCTTTAAATGCCTTTGGATAATTTCCAGTATGATCTTCCACACAATTTGTCCAGGAACTGAGGATAAACTAACAATTCAGTAGTTCCTGTGTCTTTCCTCATGCCCTCCCTGTAAATTGGAATACCAGTGGCTAGCTTCCAGTCAGTGGGGATGACCCCAAACTCCCAAAATCTTTGAGAAATGATTGAGAGGCATCCTGCCATCACATGCACTTACTCCTTCAGTGCTCTGGGATGAATCTCATCAGGCCCCATGTGCTTGTGAGTTCTCAACTGATACAGCTGGTCCTTGGAACCATCCATACCACATATTCATCATATCATATACTAACATTCCAGTATGATATATGCTTCCTTCTTCTCATCTCTCATCTCTGTACAACTTCATCTGCTGGTGGAATTTAATAGCACTTTTTTATAAAATTCTTAAAGTGAGGGGTAAAGGGTTTTGACTTTCTTGCACTTACCAACTGGGACCACCAAAAGATTTGTGAAAATAGAATTTTCAGTGATAAAGCTGCAATCCACAGTGAAAGTACCTGAAACCTCAGGAGAAAGACCTTTCATTCAGAATTTCCAAGCTGCCTTGCTAGAACTGGGAGCTTCTGATTATTCAGTTAATATTGGTAGGAACAGCACTGTGGGGGCATAGCTCTTCTGTTCCCCCTCTCCCTCAATCCTTGACTACAAAGTGTGAAGTTTCCGACTGGATTCACAGAGTTTTCTCTGCCCACAGAAAAGTCTATATTGCTTAAAACTTTTATTTAACTTGAGTCTCAATTCTAGATTTCAGACCTTTATTTTTTTTTTCTTTTTGGTCTTTTTTGGGGTTTTCAAAGGACAAAAATAGACTCTCCTTTCCTTACCGGTAATATTCTACAGTTTTTGGATTTATGATCATTCCTATAACTATATCTGGAAGTTATCAGAATTGTTAACAAACTTACAGAACTCTTGACTTCACATGTAATGATAAATAAATATATTTTGTCCATAGACTAATGAAAATTGCTCTCTACACATTAAAGTTTAAATAAAAACACCCCCTGGCATGTTGCAAGCACTTTTACCTGCAGAATAATAACATTTCCTTTGATTAAAGCTTGGACGTCTTACAGTTCATTGATTTATAGGAAAAAGAGTGTGACAAGACGTTCAAGGAGGGAGTGGATATTGAATGGAACTCAGATTTTGCAAAACATTCATATTTTTCTTTTTTAATAAGGACAAGTTCCCTGGTGAAAGATGGAAAATAAATCAATCAGTTATTTTAAAGAGATATTCGTTCACTCACTGTGATGTGTGTCTTAATATAAACACAAGTTTATATTAATACTAATACTCCCACTAAATTCAATACATTTGGAAGCTGAACACAAGGTTTTTGTATTAACCAGTCATTTCATAGCTCTGAAGACATTCCCCTTTTCACCTGACCATCTTTCTCTCACCTTTTTCCTGTTAGATCTCCATGTACATTTGGGTTGGCTGTCTCAGAAGTGCTCCATGGTTTTCTGAGGCACAGCCTTTGTTTGCCAGAAGTCTTTTAAACTGCTCACAGGTGAGCACTCAGTAGGCCACAAGTGTTACACTGACCTACTGACAGCAACTGAAGGTGCTAATTTTTCATCTTTTTGAATAGCTGGTCTTTATTCAGCTCCTGGAAGAGGGGCTGATGTTTCTTGCTGTTTCTACAAAAGAGTCCTCTTGAGAGTTCAGGGCACTTTATTTCTTGGTTGAATTGTATACAGCCCTTTTATACTTTTTTTTGCAGCAAGCTAACTTACATGTATTTCAGTACTAAATGCACAAGAATTCCCTAAAAACCATCAAGAGATTAAATCATTAAAGCCCAGAAAGGACCATTAGATTGCCTACTCTTCATATCACAGGCCAATTATACATCATTTTCACACAGAGCCGAAACTGGTTTCTGACAAAACTGTAACTTCTCCAAAGGTATCAAATCTTGATGAGCATACTAAGCAATGGAAAATAATCCATCTCTCCCAATAATTATCTGCTGTAATGGAAATCACTAGTAAAAAACTGCACTGTGTTTTTCAGATTAATTTGCCTGCATTCTGTTTCCAGGCATTGATTCCAGAAAAGCCCTTTAGAAAATCTTTTTTTTTTCATTAAGTTATTTAAACACTACCAGCAAGCCTTGTGTCGGATAGACCAGATGAATTTGCTGGGTTTTTCTTTGTGAAGAATTTCCTCTTTTTTTTCCTCATATCTTTCTACCAGTCTCAAATTTCTCAACATTTTTTTAAAGGAAGGTGGCAGAAGAAAAGATGATATTCTAGTATTAACCCTATTCTAGTTTATGGAAGTTGAACTAATTTCCTCATTTCTCATCAGTGATCTCCACTGTATACATCCCCAGGTGGCAAATCTTGGCACATTGTGAAAACAGTTTTGGAATTAGGACTTTTAGCTCTTAAAACAAATGAAGAATCCCAGTCAGTGGCATTTCCCTCTGTGCACTAATTCCTTGAGGTCTATTATTTTTCCAGTGTTTAATTCTATTTCATGTATTCAATACTGATATTAAAAAGAGCAAGGTTTTTTAATCATGGTCAAATGCAGTGCTGTCATAGTCTATTCATCTATCTTGACAAACCAAGTCTTAATTAAAATTAAAAAAATACATTGGATTTGATTCACGTGACCTCTTTGCCAGAAAATCATGTATTTTTCATACTTATGCATTTTTATTTCTTTTCAGATTTAAACTTTCATATTTTCTACATTTCTAGCTTGTTCTGATGGCAGGTCAGCCAGTCTCTGCGTATTCTGTTATCCCTAGTTTGTGGTTTCTTTTAGTATTATCATAAATTTAGTAAATTTGGTATTTTTCCATAGGTTTCTGTGATTCATTTCTAGCCAGCTGTCTTGGAGAACTTTGAAAAGTTCTCTTATTTTTACTACATGTATTTTTAATACACACACACTGTCTTCCTTAGCCACAAATGGACTGGGCAGTTCTTCCCAGCACTGCTGCAAGGAAGTGCCTCTTGTTCCTTCCTTCCAAATTCTTTGGAGCCTTTTTGCCTTTGGTAGCCAGAAGAAGTGTAAAGTACTTTTTAGACCCCCTTCCCTTCTTGTCAAAATACTCTTCCCATGATTCTTTTTGTTGCTGAACTTATTGGATAAACAAACAGAGTTAGGCAGTTCAACCTGCTGCCAGTACAGAATGCAAGGGTCTTATGTCTATTGACTAAGTCTGTTAACCAAAAACATTTTTAATCAAACACTGACTTTCTTGATTCAGAAAAGAAAAATCACACACCCTATGACCAGAAGTACTAACTCAAACTACTACTTCCTACATCCCTTGAGTATTCTGTCCCTCAGCCAGCCGTCCTTGGACTCACACGAGGGATCAGAGTTATTGGGAGGGCATACACAGGTGGAAGCACTGCAGGTGCAACTTGGCCAGATTTACCACAGGTGGAACCATCTAGAATGCTGTTAGAGAGCTGGAATAACCCATACAGAAAGAGACACGGAATTTTGGCTTGCTTTGCCTTGGCAAAAGAGAGTCTGAAATTAAATTTAATAATGTAGTGTTTAAAAAATAAATCATGGGAGATGGGCCAGTACGTCTGAAGGAGAAAAGCTGGTTAAAGCAGCGGTTTTGACACCAGGATAAATGTATCTATATTGGCTAGAACTGGATGTAGGCTCAAGTCCCTGATGTAATGTGGCACACTGCAGCATCCTCACGCTCAGCAGTTCCTTCCACTACTGTGTCTCATGATTTCATGGTTCTGCCTAAAACCCACTTTTTTGAGACTTATGCCTGTCTACAGCAATCTGTGTTTTCCTTAAGAAATAGCCCCAGTTGCAAAGCAAGGACCATTTTTGTCACTCTGCTTATCAAATGCTATAACATGCATTTGGGTAGAAGATCATTTCTGAGCAAAAATATCAAGAGCACATAGTAACCTGTCTGAGCATTTATGCAATGCAAATAAAGATTTCAATGGAGAGTGAATCAGGATTGTTTTTCATATTATTTCCTTTTTTGTTTGTGTCTTTTTTCTTAACCTAAAAATATTTTTTCCTCTCATTTGAGTAATCCCGATTACAGCTGTCACAGGTGGTACTGCAGTAACCATTGCCTAATAACAAAATAAAGAGAAGG
The DNA here is from genome assembly GCF_027579445.1 of Ammospiza nelsoni. Taxonomy (NCBI): domain Eukaryota; kingdom Metazoa; phylum Chordata; class Aves; order Passeriformes; family Passerellidae; genus Ammospiza; species Ammospiza nelsoni. Next base: position 15,364,595 of record NC_080636.1, read on the forward strand.
TAATAGCAATCAAACAGCTGCTGCAAGTATAAAGAAAAAGAAAAATAAAAGAGAGTTCTTTGACACTAGATGAGTATGAACAAATGAGGATTTCTTGTTTCAATATGTATTTTAGAAGATACCTTTCTTCTTCCAGAGTTGTACCTTTGCTCTTGTTGTCCCAGTAGGCAATATCAAATAAGATTAGCAAAAAAATCAAACTATTTTACAAGCCAGCAGAAGAAAGCACCCAGGTTTAAGTCTTCTCTTGCTAAACTTCTGCTAAAGCAGGGTTAAAAACTCTGCATATCAAAAGGAAGAGAATATGTAACTACTCTCTGTAAGCTATAAAACAAAACTAGATTTTCAAAACCTGTTTATCATTAGCATGGATAGGGAAAGGAAAGAAAAGACTTTGAAAAATCTCTGCAAGCAGATTTTAACTTTTTATAATATACATGTCATTCTTAATCATTCATTGGCTAGTTTTATACTGTAGCTTTTGGCCTACACGTCTCTTAGAATATGTTAGCTGCAAGTATTAGAGATCTGAGGACTTTCTGGGAGCAAATGCCATGTTGTAAATAAGAGGAACAGAGCCCTTAACACTGTGACCAGTCCAAAAAATTACAGTTATTTCTATTTTCCTGAAATACCATATTTCCAAGATGTGAACATCCCGACATGTCAAACAATTTTTATGACTCCCAAAAGCAGTCACATTATCATGACTTTTAATTTAGTGACAATGGCCTTAATTAGGTCAGAACATCAGCTAGAAAATTAAGTAACCACAAAGTAAACATGTCAACACAATGGGAAGAACCCTGCTTGCAGAGTGCATCCAGCACTTCATTGTTCTTGGATTCAGTCACCAATCTCTTCACAAGCCCCTGTTTCCAGTTGAAAAGGCTGTGGAGCCCCACAAAAGCAAGCTGAATGTTCACTATCTGTCCCAGGCACCACAGATTTCTGGATGATGTTCAGTCAGGGGAACACAAAATGAGCACTAGGAGGCCTACCAAGCTACAGTGCAGCTCAGTGGTGGAGTGCTTACAAAATTGTCCTACATGCAGACATTAAGACTTCTTCAGAGATGTAAGTGATGCAGCTATTCACAGTTTGAAGGCCAGAAGGTGTTCGCCTGTCTATTTAGCTGACAGCTGCAATATTGGTGAGGTATCAGGGTATAGCACAAAGGCTGTACCTTTCAGGTGACTCCCAGCTGTTACACATAATTCAGGACATCTAGTCTTTGGAAAGACCTCAAATGGGGGAAGGCCATCTACCAAAGACCAGTCTAAGGTTCCAAGACACAAACAAAATACCACCCAGCACATGCAACTCTGTCTACAGAGGCAGACCAAAAGAATGAGCCAAAGGTGAGGAATATCATTCACATTTCCTATTGTGAAGGTAAGCCTGCTGGGCACTGAGAGTCTTCTAAACAGAGACACTGAAAGCTTCAGTAGAAAAACAAAGCAAAATACATTAGTGCTCACACAGCAGCAGAGTCTTGGGACTAAGCTTTCCACTGTGTGTGTGCATCTGCCAGATTTACATTGTGTACCTGTGAACAGTGGGGGCCTGTGCTGTGTAGACACAGTCTGAGAATGGCATGGGATCTAACAACAATGTGGAGTTAAAATATACCATTAATCTCAAAGAATTCTAGCTTCCTTTTAACTTTTGACTTGTCCAATACTCGCAATTTTTGCTTCTTTCTTCTCCTGAGACAATGTATGCTGGCACCCAGTGCTCAATTATTCCTCTCTCAATAGGCAGTATAATTATCAGGCTTTTCCTCTCCAACATACAGGGTTATCTTCCTGTATTAGAAAGTTGTTCTCCTGTTCAAACATAAATGGGTGGCATATTGAACACTGTAGCACAAGACACAAAAGTTGCTAATATATTTTCCATTTTCACCCATTCTCCCTGTCTTCCTAAATCTTACATTCAGCAACTTGCAGGTAGCAGAATTAATTACTGAAACACATCAATCACCAGTTTTAGGTCCATTGTGAAAAGCAAATTAGATTTCCTTGTGTAATACAAAGGCCTTTCCTTTGTTTTGCAATAGAAATGACATAGCACTGGCATGAAAAGCACAGAGAGGAAAAAGACAAAAGGGAGGAATTGGACTGTGAACATAAAGGACATATTTATACTGATGGACACAAGAACACCTCTGGAATAAGAACTGTATTGGTCTGATACATAGGGGTATGTTAGTACATTGGTCAACAGGAGTTAAATGCAGTCTGGCAACCACATTGTTGTAAAAAAAAAAAAAGAGAAAAGGGAAAAAAAAAGAAAAAATATAAAAAGAGATAAAGCTTCTTAGAATCATTTAGGGTAGAAAAAAGACCTTTAATGTCATCAAGTCCAACCATGAGCCTAGCACTTCCAAGCCCACCAGACTTGAAGAATCCTCCTTTGCTAGGTTATTGTTTCTTAATGAGCATATGAATAGCCAAACTGATGAGAGCCACAGCTGGCAGAAGACAGGGTTTGAAGTCACAGTTGCCCTAAGGGACTTGACCAGGAAGAACTAAGCAAATGGCAGGACTAGACTCCAGCCCTTCATCACACTGCCCGAGTCACCACCTATTTTCAGCCCTGGGCTAAGTCTGGCTACTGTGTATTGTATATTCCCCAAAGTATTTCTCTTCCATTAACCTGTCCAGTCTCTCCTAGTTCCCCCCTAAACCTTTAGTATTCACTACATCCTTTGGCAGGCAATGTCACTGACAGATCACCTACTGCATGAAGAATAACCCACTTCTGCTTGTTTTGAAGCTTGTTCCTACCATCTGACTTTGATGATCCCTAGTACTTGTAGTGGAAGAGACAGTGAACCATCAGCTCCCATCCATCCTCTCCACCTCACTCCTGATTTTATAGCCTTCTAGCATGTCGCCTGTAATTTGTCTCTTTTCCAGAAAGAAGAATCTTGGCTTACTTAGCTATTCCTTGCACAGCACACATCCCATATATTGATAGCCCTTGACAATCAAGGACAATTGAACCTTTTTCCAGTTCTACCTATATTCTTTCTGAGATGAAAAGGCCAGAACAGTATAAAGATACAGACATGCCATGCATTTATATAAAGGCATAACCAACTCTGGTTTGTTCTCTATTGCTTTACCAATAGTTCCTATCGTTTGCAGTTTTGTTGTTGCTGTTGCTCAGTGCTGGGTGCTGGGCTGTCATTTTCATGGAATTATCAATTGTTTCCTCAAAGTCTCTCTCAAAACTGGCAAAGGCTTGGTCAGAACCCCTCATTTTACAAATGAAATTTGGATGATGGTTTTCCTGCATCCATCACTTTACTTTGACATGCATTTAACTTCATAGACTATCCTGGCTGTGTAAAGCCACATTTTCATTCTGAGCTGTCTTTTCAGCCATGTTGCATTCTTAGCAATGTTTCTATAGGAGCACAATGCACACAAAAATTGGTGTCTCCCACCCTCCATTCAACAGGACACCTCCACACTGAGGTGTCTTACTGAAATATCAGTGTGAGGAAAGATGAGACATGGAATCCCAGAAAAAAAAAATTAGGGAAATACAGGAATGAAGCTGAAAGAACTTTCTATCTGTCAGTAATTGTTAATGCACCTGGTTTTGGGAATCTAAGGTGTAACTTGTTCATTTATTTTATAAAGTAGGTGAAATTCAGCATTTGTGTGGGTGTGTGGAAGTCTTGCCTAAGGTCTGGAAATCAAAGAGAGTGGGATAAAAATTAAAGGCTTACAACAAAGTTTCCTCTGGACATATCAAGCCCATGTAACTGCTTTCCTTGTAAAACTTGATAGTGTCTTTTATTGAGATTAGAGGAAGAGTTTACTACACAATTCTAAATTGAGGGGGTTTTCAGCCATAATAAAGAAACCTAGAAGATTGCTAAGGAGTACACAGAACAGAGAACTTGAACTTGTTTAGTCAGATTTTAGTGAACAGTGTCATATACAATTTTATAAGTTTCTGCAAACTCAAAGGAATTTGGATGGCACAGACCTATCCTATCACCCAAATTCTGTCTGAAAGCATGATCTGGTTTCTGCTCCTAATTTTGTCTCATGCAAGGATATTAACACTTGCCTATTGTTTTGTTGTTGCTTTTTTGGGGGGTGGGGGTTTGGCTGGGTTTTTATTTTTGGCTCATAAACATTTGGTGTCTCACCCAAAATACCTGGGAAGGGTATGTTGGAGGTTTATTTTCCACTATTGTATACATACTTATTTTCCCCATATTTTGCCTTCCAATAAACTACTTCCATTATAAGATTTCACCAGCTTTGTGACAGAGTTTAAATGTGAAGAGTTTAAAGAGAAATACTTTACAACAACTGTTACAAAATAATTTTTTTTACCCAGCATGGTTGTTTCTGCCAAATTCTACTGGGCCTTTCTAAACATCTTCTTCCCTCTAAAGACCTTGTATCCCCCACATACTTCACAGGGTCCCTTAACATTTAATTTGTCTTGAGTTATTGCAGTGGCACTGCCTGCTGTTACAGTTACTGCATTTCTTCTTTTTTTGCAGCTTTGCTGAGCTCTCCCTTATTAATAAAAGTAGCAACATTTGCAAAGGGCCTAGAGATCCATCTGCTTAGCACAACAGACATGCAGGATCATTACCACCACTAATAAATAACAACATTCTGATTCCTCCCAGAAATAACTGTATTTATTTTGTCTAGAGCCCTTCTTTGGAAAATAAGCTGGCACAATTTGTGATGATACAAGCGTGCATTGTGTTCTTAGGTCAGGGGAAAATGATGGAAAATGAAGTCATCCCAGGAGCCTCCTGCATACAAATGGCAGCAGGGCAGGGCCTTGCCAGCTGCAGTCCATCCCAGAGCCTCAGCAGGGCCTGGGGAGGGGCCCTGGGAAAGCCCAGCCCAGGAATCAGGCACATCCCTGGGGCAGGGTGAGGGCTGGATGGGCTCTTTGGTTGAGGGCCAGCTGAACTGAAATGTGGTCCTGGGCCATGAGCAGGGTTGGAAACCCCCCAGGACGGGCTGGCAGGAGCACACATCACATTGGTGCCCTCAGACCATGGCAGTGTGCCCTTGGGTGAACTCCAGCTACATTCATCCTCTGCTGTCTTCATCCTCCAGCCCCCCAGTTCCCCCTTTAAAACTCTTGGGAACTGGTACCAACAGGTTGCAGCACATTATTAAACCTCCTGGGGTGTTGGTAGGCCAGGCTTTAACTGGTGCATGACTGAGTGTTTCAGAGTCCTGGCTGCATGTTCTGATATTAACTCTGTTTGTCATGCTACGTAAGGGCCATGATCAACAACTGGCCTCAGGCAAAGGGAAAGTAATCAGTCTTTTGGAGAACTTTTCCAGTGGCTGCCAAGAATTTTCTGCATGAGGAAGCCTATTAACGAGTATCATGTGAGAGAGTGTTTACAGAAAGTCAGAAAATGCTGACCCAGGATGAGGAAAATGTCTCCTCTGCGTAGTTTCACAGCTGAATAACTCTCTGATATTTCATTGAAGGAATTTATAGATAAGAGTTACAAAATAACTTGTACAAAAATGCTTTTAAAACATGTTTATACCAACAACAGCGTGGCCCTGTATGATAATACTTGAGCAGAGATTACGCTGCAAGGGACAAAAGAATGTTCCTGGGGTGTGAGATCTGTGCAAAGTTGGATCTCAAAGGTCAGGTGGAACATCTGACCCCCAAAGCTCCTCACTCACCACCTCACCTTGTGACTGAGCCAGGGCAATGGCAAAACCTTGTGCACAAGTTAACTTGATGTCCTCCTAAAGGAAACTCAAAGCCTCCAGTCATGTAATGAAATAAACTACGCCATTTTGAATGGTAGATATTGTTTATTACACAGAAGGAAAAGGTCATTTTAAAGTTCCTTTCCAGAAGCTTTGTCAGAAAAGCAAATATTCACATCAACTATGTCTTTAATTGTGTTGTAATTTTGCTTCTTTTGGCTATAAATCAATGTTCAGAGCTGAAACGTGGGATGTAAGCATGTAGGCTGACAAAATCATTTCCCTGACAAAAATATATATCAGAGGATTTTTCTCAAACCAAATAGTCACTAATAACATCAGTTCAACTCTTTTCTTGTGCTTGCCCCTAGACTTTCAAATTACTCAAGCAAAGCAGTGAATTGGCTGCTCTAAGCCTGTCACCAGGGACTTGCCAAACCCGTGGTGAGCAGTGAGGATGACCTGTCACATCATATTGAAGCATTTCTGTCACCTGTGTGATTCCTGTCTTGTCACTGAGCTGGGGTAGGCACAGGCTTCCTCCCACGGCTGCTGCTATTTGTGCACAACTCCTGAAAATATTTTTTATTAGTTTTATTTAAACCCAAAGTAATAAAATGGAGGAACCTGTTGTGACAGAAGAGATTAGTCAAACCTGTTGCCCCATGACATGCCTGAAATTAATGTTTGCTTTGAAATAGTGATATTTCCATTTAAAAAAGCTAGTAACCAAATCATCCTGAACCAAACTGCCTTTGTAACTGAGATTCTATCTACAATGGCATTTAACATAAACTGTAAACACAGAAAATGAATTTTTCTTTTATGTATTACCTTGTGCTCTAAGCAGATAAATTTCAAAAGGTTGTATGTTTTATCTCTCTTTCAAACTTCTCCACTTTGTGCCTGTCTGTGCCTATGGAGACTTACACACATCTCCTTGTGTACGTGCTCTATGTACCCAGGGAGTGATGATATTATAAAAGAAGTTTCAGAGCAATTTAATCTGCATTCTTTACCACTGCAGGTGAGCACTGCCAGCTAATTTTGCCTGCATGATCTCCTAATATACCCAGTTTTCATTATGAAAAATTATTTTAAAAAAATATGCCTGACAAATGTTCCTGCTTTTCTTAAAAATGATGAATCTGAAATTTTATCCAAAAATTATACCAGACTGAATTTTGCTTGGGTTTTGTTCTTTGATTTAGGTTTAAAAAAAAAAAAAACAAATTCAATCTTTTATGCAAAGAGGGATAAACTAAATAATAAAACTGCACAGAACCATGTTTTCGTGACCTTCCTTATGCATCTGCTGGTGGAAAACCGTATAAATTACTTATACCCCACACTGGCCATGCAGGCAGTGAGTAGTGTTTTGGTAGGCAAGCAGCCACACACTGCCCCAACTCCTCCCAGAGCTGTGAGAGCAGAGATGACAGAGCCAATGGCTCGTGGGAACATGTCCCCAGTGGAAGACGAATCCTTTACCACCTCCTGAAGAAAGGTTTCCACCAAGCCCAGGCTGTGTCCCCTGCTCTGCTGGGGGCTGCACACGCCAGGCTTGTTCTCCTTAGAGGGTCAGGGAAGGCTGAGCTCAGAATGACAATGTTGGCTGTGGATTGGCATATCTGGATCTCAAATACCTACAATGGAGACTGCACAGTTTCTCTAGGCAAACCCTCTGTCCCACTGCTTGCTTGTGGTCATGGAGAAAAGGGTCTAAAGCACAGAGGCTTGTCGCAATGGCTTCCCCTCAGAAGCACTTAGGCAAATGCTGTCAGAAGCTGAGCTCCCCTTTCCATCCAGTGTCCTCAAAAGGGACATTCTAATCAACCCATTTGGCATGTTCTGGACTGATCTCCCAGCCCCCTGACCCCTGTGGGGCAGCTTTTGGAGATCTGTGGCCAACAGCTGAGCTGTGACAAAAGCTCTACGCACCCTGCACAGCGATTCTGCCACCTGAAAGCCAAACATGTCCATTTAAAAGACAAAACTTTATCTTCTGCTGCCACCATTTCTCTTTCTTGCTAAAGAGGACAGGGTCAGTAATCATCATATCTGAAAAAAGCTCTGAGATTTTGGTGCTGAAGCAGTTAAACGAGCAAGGTCCAAGATCCTGGTGAAGCTCAGTCGGTCAGAGCACGGTGCCAGCAATGCCAAGGTCGTGGCTTTGATCCCATTATGGGCCATTTGCTCAGAGATGGATTCAGTGATCCTTGTGGGTCCCTTCCAATTCAGAATATTCTGTGATTCTGTAAGCCTTGGCCAAATTCTGAGCAGCTAATGAGATTTTAAAGGTGTTAAAGTTCTGCTGAAGAAGCACAGCAAGCACAGAGGTGATATTTAAGGACATAGGCTATTAAAGTGATAGAAACTTGCAGCCTGCAAGGCTCAGTGCAGTAGGTGTATTTTCTCTGCTTTGGAACAATAGCTAAGTACTGTGAGAGAGACTCCCTACAACTGTTTGTCACAATCTTGGCAAGACACAGCTGAAGGAGATGCACAATAATCTGACTGACCTTTTGCAGCTAAGAGAACACAAATGCATGCAATGCAATTACCTTGTGCTATAGTGGCAAAAAAAAAATTCATTTCAGCTCTGGACCCAGACGAGAAGTGTTCCAATATTTTATTTTTTTCCCAGTAGTGATGTCTGAGGAAAACTCTGAGTCACCCAGACAGGAAAGAGATTAGTAATGTCCTCCTTGAACTCTAAATAAAGATGAGAACTTTCCAACCTGATGTTGGGAAGAAAAGGTCTGTTTGCTTCCTGTAAAGGTAGGGTGGTATTTTGCAAGGAAAAAATGGAATGCAGGATACAGAAGCCATCTCCAACCAACCTCACTTCTCAGTTATTGCACAGATATATCTTACAGAGCAACTGGTTTCAGTCATTGTCAGAACATCAGAATAGTAAATCCTCTGCTTGATTCAGTGTGGCATCTCTTACATTTGAGACACAGCGCAGGGCAGACAGATCCATATGAGTGTTGGTAACAGCAATCTTTTGCTCTGTACACACTCTGTCACAGGGGCTTGAAAGAGAACCACAAAGCAGAATACTGATGGGCCTTTTGGCCAGTATGAGAGCAATTCTGCAGGAGGCTTTGCTTTGCTCTGTACCTCTCCTACTGATCAAGAGCACTGATATCAGGCACACGTGCAGCATGTATGGGTTTGACACGAGCATTGCACAGGCATTTTTGCTATTTAGTTTTCTTCTGATTCTTAGAATTAAGAAAAAAAAACCAGAAAAGGCAGATTGATATAATTGCTAGAGCACAGAGTACACTGAGTTTGCCCAAGGTCAGTTCCCCCAGCCTCTGCCTCCCAGTGAATGTCAGACAGTTACCAGTGAAACAGTTGAATGTGTTCCATTTTTTAAAGGATTGAAGACAGGATTTTCAGCATAGAGAGACTGATTTGCCAGTAGGAACAACCCTTGCATCATCCCAGATAACTGGAGCCCTTTTATGTGTGCAGAAGATATTAATATTTCCAGAAAGCATTTTCTGAAAGGCTTGGATTTTCAAATGCAAGAGTAGCAAGTCTGAGAATAACACAGGTCCAACAAACTATTGACCTAAAAGTCTGAGATGCATGTGGTATCCAAAAGGAAAAAAAATCAAAGAAATCTTTCCCCATTAGAATTTCTAGACTACTTCTGTCAGTCATGCCCAACTGAATGCTGAAACAGAAATGCCAAATGGTCTCATGGTTCTCATGATTCTCTCCATTTTAGGATCAGAAAATCAAACTCAATCTGTAGAAGAGAGTCTAGTGAGCCTCCCAGGGTGAAAGGGATACCCAGTATTGGGACTGAGCCTGAGCTTTGTGGCTATCGTATTCCTTTCACATCCAAAGAAAAGGAAGGATTTGTAGCAAAAAGAGAGGTCACCAGAAAACCTGCACCTGGAAGCTCTCACTCAATCAGCCTAATTCCTGCAGGATCAGTGAGAACAGTTAAATAGTCCTCAGGACATGCTCAGTGCCTGTTCTGGGGCTGTCTGTGTAATTCCTGCCCATTAGCACTCACAAACCCCACCGAGGTATGATCTGTCTCATCTGGGTAAGTGCTAACTGCTGACCCTTGGTCACATCATCTGTTACTCCAATGCACGCTGCAATCTCGAGCTTTATTTGAGATATTTAGGGGTGGCTGCAATCCATATATGACTCACTGATTATATGAAAGCATCAGTCTACCCTCTATGGTCTCTGGGTTAAACTGATCCAATCCAAATTACATTTAAACAGATTCAAATGCACACTCTTGGCTCCTGTACAAATGAATAAAATTGAAATAGTACCTACTATAAAGGAACTGCTCTTGCCAGATTCTTTAAAAAGGCCATGCTTGATGCTGATTTTACTTCAAATGTCAGACTAAGAAGCATCTAAAGGGAATTCAATTTTTAAAAATGCACTGAGTTTTCAATGTATTGAAATACAGTGCACTTACATCTCTGCAGTTCAGAAACAAGTAATGGCCTGAACTTTCTGCACCATCTTGAAAAATTTGAAATCTTTATTAATTCAGCACGTCTGCCAAGAAGCATTTAGACTATCCACTTAGAAATGCCTCCAAGAGACACAGTGCTGGGGTCTGCATGGCCAGGACAGGAACAAACTGGGGATGCAGCATGACCAGGAATGGCAGTGCTAGAGCAGAGAGGAAAAATTACTCCCCCATTCCATCCCAACTGTTCCTTGCTGATAGAGACCAAGTCATGATATTTGCCATATTAAGAGTTATTACTCTGTCTATGGACAGACAAGCTAGACACAGTCAAAAATGGATAACTCCATTCACTTTGCCTTTGCAAACCTTTCCTTATGCTGAAAAACCATTCAGTAGAATTTACCACTTGGCAGACATAGAACAAAGCTATTTCCAAATCATAGGAAAACTTTTCTACAGGATTTGTAGAGCAAAAGTAGAAAACCAAAGGGGTGGAAAAGGTTTACATATTGCTGAACTCAGGGCAGAATTAAACTGAATGAAGAAAATTCCTGGAAGAGTCAATACGCTCTCTCAGAACTGTCAAATATTTTGGTTTGCTTAAACTGTGTTTATGTTACTATTATTTCCTAAGTTCACCTTGATAAAAACTAGCTGACTCTGTCTTGATACAATGAGAAACAATTGAGCAGGATAAAATGAAAGAGAATGAACAATGACCTTTCCTTCTGCAGAGCCCATTGCTGAGAGAGGCAGGTAGAGATCTATCTGGTAATGTTTATCTGACTAAGGCAATTTACTGGATGATAGCTTTCCCCATAAGATCTAAGGACAAAAATGGCATAATATCATCTCACAAGGGACACACTAATATGAGCCCTAAAATGAAGCCCTCTGTGCTGAACCAACTGTATATTTCACATATAAGCCATGCCATTGAGATGTTTAATGTTCCTCTGGAGAGCAATAGACCAGTGACAAGAAAAATAAACAAGAGCTGGAGATGAAGATGTCCTTGAACCAAAAGTGCTTCACTTTAGGAAACCCAGTAAAGTGAGCAAGAAACTGTGAAGCATAGTTGCCTTAAAATTGGCAATATTTTTGTGTCTTCAGTGGGATGACTTGGGTATTTTATACCATAGTTCTCAGTGTAATTATGAAAACATTAGTTTTAGCTCACTCTGTCCTACTGAAAGGTAGAACTCCTTCTCCTGATGAGAAAAAATCCTTTTGGTGGGAGTGGAGGTTTAACCTGTGACCTTGTAGATCTGTTCAGATATCCTCACCACTGGGCTGCCATGCCCCTCTCTCCTTTCCCCCTCATGCATGTGTTCCCTTACATTTCAGCATGTCAATAAAAGAGTTGCTGAATCTTTTTCCTTTAGAACATTTGATTTTTAACCAACAATTGCTTTGTGAGAAAAGTCCCTGCAAACACGACATGAAATGTACTAACAATCAGGTTAATCTAATAAATACCTTTATTTTCATGCAGTTCATGGCCACAATATTTCAAAATAAACAATCTAAAAATACACCCAAAGGTTTGTTGACTTTGTCTTCATATCACTGCCTAAATGCATCAAGCCACTGGATCTGGAGTAAATATAATTAAGTGAGCAGAAGTGCAAGGGTATGGCTGGTTTCATAAAGGATGTGTACAAATAAACATATATAATGGCACCTAACCTCTAACTGGGGTGAAACAGGAATCACAAAATGTCCAGAGGCAAAAATGATACAGTTTATACAATAGCAAGATCTTCAGTGAAACTAGTTTCCTTGAAGTTGCAGAGTGAAAATGCATTGCTAAAAATTTAAAATTATCTAGACAGTAATTCCTTTTCCTCCAAATTTTGAGATTTCCATAAGTATTTCAGCATAGCTGATCCAAATTCATTAGAGCTTCCCATTCTGTGAGGTAAAATATGTCTTGATTTCTCCTCTACACTTAGATGTTAAACAGAAGTCAAAGTGTCAAGAGTGGCTTGAGTAGTAGAAATTTTTTTTTCCTGTTCTGATTTCAAACTTGGAACTTGTGGCTATTCTTAAAATTAAGATATTGATCATTATTTCCAATCAGTCATGCTACAGTCCCTATTCTCATGCCAAGGTCTTTTTTTAAGTGTCTCAAAAAGTAACTGCACTATTACTTTCAATTACAGTTTAATAATTTATGAAATTACTTAGTATCATACCTGCAATATGTCAGACAGGCTTCATTACATTGCAATGAGGTCTGATTTAACAGTCATTATTGCTGCTGTTAAGGGTTTGTGGGGGAAAGATTTCTGCAACTGTATTCATTTTAGCAATTTTAGAGTAAAATAAGCAGCCACAGATAAATGACAATACACAGTGAGGTACTTAAGTATACCTGAGACTCTGCTGTCTCCTAATTGCAAATACTTGCCTCTTGGAATAGTTCCATGTTTTGCACTCAGTTAGGGAAATATTCTCCTAATTTTTTACAGCAAATTGTTTTACCAGCAAGGATGAGCTGTGCAAACTCATGAGGAAGGTAAGGACTTGCATAACATTCCCTGGCAGCCAGGATGTGGGCAGCTTAACTAGCACAGAAACTCCTTGGACGTGTTGATAAGGACATCACCTCCATACAAAGCCTGCTCAGGTCTAGTTCTGGCTCCCTGTTGTGGATACTCTGACATGTGAGTTTATACCCCTGATCTATGAGACTATCAAGGCGAAGCAATGTGCCAAGTAACAAGGAAAAAAATTATTCAGCTCAATTAAACTTTGAATACAACAGCATTTGGGAGGAAAGCACATAAGACTTTGGCATTAGTTCTCAAACTTACCTTAGGTGGTCATTACTGAGGGTTTGCCAACTTTGAGATCAGGGGTTATTCCAGATTTTGAAATGAACTCAATAAAACAGTTATCTGTGTTTCTCAGGGCATCTCCTGTTTTGAAATGAAGCATGAAAACCTGCAAACACATAGTTTAACGTAAACATTACATAATTTTTATAAATTTGCATTTGGTTTTCACTGCTGGTATGAAAAGCTACTTTTTCAGATCTCAGTCTTCCCACAAAAACCAATCTAATTTTTTAATCATGTGTATAATGCCAGGCCAAGGAAGGGACCACTTTCTTTCCTGCAGTTATTTTGGGCAGAGATAAAGGAACAGAAACAACGCAAAACAAAACTGTACTTCATTTACCTGGGATTTTACAGGAACAGAATTAAACCAAAATTTAACCCTCCCAAACAATTGAAAACAGCCTTTACTCCAAGATTCATAATTCTGACTGCTAGACCATGGGGCAATATTCTCTTTAGTTTGTATTTTATATAGCTCCAATGCAACACATTAAAGAAATAATCAGTATAATCTTTTGCTGTTGCTTTCAGCTCATTAGGAGTTTTTTCCTGACTCAAATATCAGCGGCTGAAGATGATTTGAGGCTTCAGTCCAAAGGGCCATTCGGGGGCTGTGCTCCTCAGGAGCCACAACAGCCTGGCAAGAAGGGAAAGGTTAACTGAGGCTTCTGCTGGGGAAGGAGATGAGAGACTGGCATGTAGAATTAGAGTAGGAGCAAATGTAAGGGGGAAAATGAATCACAGTATTGATGTCTGGAGAGAACAATATTATGACTGTATGGATTTAATGACTGCTGATATCTAGCTCAGTGACAGGTAGTCTCATCTACAGGGACAAAAGTACACAGCGTGCTTCGAGGAGACCTGGAGGCAATCCTTCAACTCAAATCCCATGATAGGATAATATGCTATGGCTTCTTTTATGCTGGAGGTGGCATCCTTTCTAGGTCCCTTCTGAGTACGTCAGTCGATGATAACAGCATAATTTGCCTTAGAAATTTTAATTCCCCACACACACACACCCTTTTCCTTACAAAGAAGAAAAGCGTGAACAATTCCTTTGAGCTATCCTGAATAAATACTTTAAGAATATTAAAAATCAGAAGTGGATTAAAGCTTTCTGAGTGAATTCCAAACCATGTAGGGTGCTTTGCTAATTTTAAAAGGAGGGATGTTATAACCTTCAGTGTTCACACTGTGTGATAGGCAGGCATCACCACTGCTGGAAACAGGCAGAGTGTATCTGTGGCTGAAGCCAGCTTTATAATCTCTTCTGGAACAACATCTGCCTGTCCTTCCTTTTTCATAGAGAAAATTTAGTGAGGAGCAGGTAAGGCAGTTCTGTGACATCACAGTTGTTCTACAGGAGCTCCTGGATGTCATTAGCTGTTGCACTTTGTTTCCCTGTATTTTATATTCAGCATGCATTAGCAGTTGCTTGTTTTGAAGTTCTCCAGGGTATTCTACATCGAAGTTGCCTGGTAGCAGAACAATCTGTGTTTCTCAGATATGCAAGTGACTAATTTTCCATCAATCAGAGATGAGACTTAAATAAATAAAGGTACTTCATGGGGCTGCTGTGCCTAATGATAAGCAATTATATAAAGTCAAATTAAGGCAGTTCTTTGTGAAGGTCCTGTGAAATTGGTTAAGCAAAAAGAATAACTGCACCATTTCAGTGATTCATCCTATTGCTCATTTCAGTGGGAGCATTATCTCAGTTAACTGATGCAATTAATATGAAAATGAGGAAATCATTGTTTAAGGAGATGAAGAGAAAGAGGGGGTCTTAATGCAGCAGCAGTGGAAAAAAAGAGTCACAGAGATGGAAATTTGCATAGGTCAATGGTAATGTAATGCATTTAGCACATATTCAAAGCTTAACTTGCATAGTAATACAGATCCATTAAATTCTCATTATGATGACCTGTGTCCAACACAATTCAATTTTTCTGAATCCTAATGATAAAAAGTTAATTATGTAAGGTGAAAACCTTTTGTACTTGGTCTTAAAATAAAGCATTGAAAGGGCATTGAGACTATCTTTTAGACATGCCAGGTAGCTTCACTTCTGCTTAATTCAATATTTTATTAACCACGGCAAAATCTGAAGTTTGGCTCCTGTGTGCACCACAAATTTTTTATATAGTCAGTGACAATAAATAGGCCTTTGTCTGTAAAACCACAATTTAGTGCTAGTCAACTTCTACTTACAAGCTCCAGTTACAGATTGCACTGCCAGTTTATCCTGGTTTCCCTATTTTTAGTAACCAAAAAGCCTATCCAAATTTGGGAAAAGAAGGGAGAAAAGACATCCTTTCCCTCTCAGCACTGTATACACATTCCACCTTTTGTTTGCTAGACGTGTCTTCAAGCCAATGACGTGGTAGAGTGTGACGTCTCAGCAGCTGTTCCTTCTCATCACCTGATTTTGCTCCTCACCACAGCTACAGGTGGAAGATAAGAGTCTGAGTGCTGCTCAGCCTCACACCATTTCCGTCCACTTATGCCACATTTGCAGATCATGCTCATCCTTGGACTTACTCATCTGAGACAGGGAGCAAATGTGCCAGTTCCCTGGTGCACTGAATCACGCTTTGTATTAAGCAGAGGTGTGGAGATCTGCTAAAATCAGTCCAGCAAGGCAGGCTGCCATGTGAACAGGCTGTTCTTCTGAAAAGGCAAGCATGCCAGAGCGGCGCCTTCCTTACTCCTTTACATTAAAGGCACCATGTATCTCTCAGACCATGTCAGGTTGTTTTAAATTGTGATTAATTTGCATTTAATAGATGTGTAAGGCACCTTTATTAACAGCTGTGCAATGTAAGTCAGGCTAAGTGCAAAGGAAAGCCAAGTCCTGTGCATATTATTCTCCCTGACAGGTTTTTTTGTCCTGAAATTTGCATTATACTTAGAGTACACGACTGGTGTTTGTGGAGGTGATCCAAGTCATGACTTTAGCTGCCTAACAGCAAGCCAGAACTCAGGATTCATTTGACAAAATGCAGACACCTTCAGAGCAGATGTCTGAGCTGGTCACACAGGGCTCTCCATGCAGGCAGTGAAGACACGCAGCCTCAATACTTCACAAAGCAGATGGCTGCACGTGGTCCTGGGCATCAGCCTGGCCCCAGAGATGCAAAGCTACATGAAAAAAAAAACCCAATAACTCTAATTCTCTAAATCCAGGATCCAACCTTCATGGATTAAATTCACAGGAGTTTAAATTGCCACAGTCCCCCGAGCATGCCTAAGCTCTATTTTTTATCTCCTTTAGTGCTTGTCTGAGTCCCTTGGAGGTAGTGGACCTTCCAGGGAACCAGTCAAGCTCTCCCAGATGGCACAGGACTAATTCAGGCCCTGCTCCTGCATATACACATATATGAAAAGGGATTTTCCTTACACACAGAATGGGCATCTGTCAGAGCAGGGCCAGTGCTGGAGCAAGGCAGGGCCCAGGCTCATCTCTTCCACGATTTGGCCATCACATACCATGATTCAGTTTCTTAGCACCACACAGTGTTGCAGCGTGATGTAATAGCCTGTTTCAGCTATCCCAGTTCCTCCCCCCCACAGGGTGTGCCAACTACCTCTCCTTGCCCCCTTGCTGAGTGCTGTCTATCAGTCCTGCATTTCAGCAAGGGCATCACCTGATTGGCAGAGTTCAAAAGATGCCTCTCAGCCCTGGGGATATTGGGCTATTCAGGTGTCATTTATCCCCTGAGACTTCCCCTCCCTTACCTGGTTGGTGGGACCCCTACCCCATCCCTCCCCCTCTCCCCGGGGTTAAAAGACACAGCAACCACGCAGTTCTGGGTTCTGTTGGAGCTATAGCTGGATTCAGAGGCCTGAGGGCCAGGAATAAAGCTCTGGAACAAAAGCCTCCAGCAGAACCTGACTCCTTCTTCCTTCACTTTGCCTAAAGCCTTTCCACCAGAGGTAAACCTGAGCTCCTGCTTGCCTGGACTTGTCCCAAGCACCAGCTGCAGCATCCAGCCAGCCAAAGGTGTCTCTGAGGTGAAACCACCGCAGCTGCTGCCCTTGGTCAAGCAGCAAGAGCCAGACCAGCCCAGGCACATTCCATCCGGCAATATTGGGATTTAATGCCAGTAACACAGGAGCTGCACTTCTACAGCTATTTCAATGCTGCTAAATGCAGATAACAAAGGGAAGTTCTAGATTCTGTAACTGGAACAGGGCAACCCTGGCTGTACAGACAGACTGGGCAATGAGAGCCAGGAGAGCAGCACTGCAGAAAGGGACTTGGGGGTCCTGGTTGGTGGAAAGTTGAACATGAGCCAGCAGTGCCCTGGCAGCCAGGAGGACCAGCCCTGTCCGGGGGCATCAGGCACAGCATGGCCAGCTGGGCAAGGGAGGGGATTGTCCTGCTCTGCTCTGGGCTGGGACAGCCTCACCTCAAGCGCTGTGGGCAGTTTGGGGTGCCACATTGTAAGAAGATGGTGAAGGATCTTGAGGGGAAGCCATAGCAGGAGCAGCTGAGGTCACTTGGTCCATTCATCCTGGAGCAAAGAGTGAGGGGAGACCTCAGCCCAGTCTACAACTTCCTTGTGAGGGGAAGAAGAGGGGCAGGCACTGCTCTCTTCTCTCTGACCATTGACAGGATCCATGGGAACGGCCTGAAATTGTGTCAGGGGAGGTTTTGAAAAAGGTTCCTCACCCCGAGGGTGGTTGGGCACTGGCACAGTTCTCCAGGGCAGTGCTCATAGCACCAGCCTGGCAGAGCTCAAGGAGTGTTTGGACAATATTCTCAGGCACATGTGTAACTCCTGGAGATGGTGCTGTGCAGCTCTGGGAGATGGACTTGGTGATCCTTGTGGGTCTGTTCCAACTCAGGATATTCTGCGATGTAAAAGTAAGCAAGAATTACATGGCTACATGTTCTGTTGGGCCAGAATCCTATTACAGAATAATTGATCTCAGTAAAAATTATATATCTATTGCAGTTCAGTGTTAGGAATTGAAATACTTTTACAGATTTAAGCATATACATTTAGACCTTTGAGGTCTAAATCTTTATGAACATTTTTCAGACTGCAGCTTTATATTTTACAAAAGGTAGAAAGTAGGTATGGTACAAAAGTTCAAAGGTTATACAGTCATTCTTCTGGCTGCTTTCATTGGCCTCCTTTCTGGCAAGGCAGTCGCTTTCTGACCCCCCATGCTGGTAAGCAAACAAAATCTAGTTGAAAAATAACTCAGATTTTAAAAAAAATCACTCATTAATACCTTGATTTTAATCTTTTCTGGTTTGTCATTTCCCAACATGAGAAAATTAAGGAGTGCTGGGTGAAACCATGTGATCAGCCTAGGAATGTATAGAGAATTAGAAGAAATGGTTATATATAATTAATTGTGATTAAACCTAGTAGAAAAATAACTTGTAGATCACACTAATCTTGCTTAAGGGCAGCTACTTCACAAGTACCACTCTAATTAATAAGCCTCAGTTAAAGAAGAATCAATAAATACTGCTATTCATAGAAAATGGATATTATGTGAGGAGAAAGATTGGGCTTTAGAATAATTTGGTTTCCTCCAAGCGCAAATTAAGATTCTTTTAGGGAAAAGAGAAATACCAGGTAGTGACAAATTGAGGAATAATCCAATTTAAAAGTTATTGATTTCATTGTTTATGAAGATCTGACAAAAGCATTTTATCTCAAGCATTGATATTTGCCAAAAGAGGAATTCTACTTCTAAAAATAGAGGAAATCTACTTTCCAACACAAACACTAATGTGTACTGCTAAAAGAACCTCTAATGAGCCATATGAACAAAGTAACTAGCCAAAAACAATACTAGGAAACCCTGGTGACCACATCTGGACAGCAAGAAATTCACAGAGTAGACATGTATAATACAAAAACTCTGTGATTATTTTAATTTTCTTTACTGTCACTACCTAACACTAAAAATCCAAGATATTTCCAAATCAGAAGAGGCTATAGTAGAGATTACCTATTTTTTTGCAACAAACACAGCAATATTTTGCCAACAAAAGAAGATAGCTGAAACCTTTTCTGGGATTCCCTGCAAAAAGCTGTACAAAGGACATTTTTTATAAACCATCAAAATATTTTTCTTTGCATCATACTTCTGTGAGCTGCTAGTGTTGTGTGACAGCATTGGGACACATTGATGTCCAGTTTCAAAGTTGTTGGAGAGGGAAGGTCAGAACATTTAGGTTATCCACTAGCCATAAGGAGCCATAAGAACATGGGAAGAGTCTTAGCCAGAAAGGGAAAGCTCAGCTGTTTCATTATCCTGATTACTGTGGTCAGGGCAGGTAGTTTGAAAAGAAAAATAATTTTATTATCTTTTTACAGATTGGAGGTTTCAGGGCCTTTGTGAGCTAGATCTGGGCACTGGCCTTCCAGTACAATTAGTTCTGTGCACAGATTGCTTGAATCTCCAGGAATTTGTCTAATCTTTCTCTGAAACACTTTTAGCCCTTGCAACACCTGGTAGCAAGGAATTCCTCAGCATCTGTGTTTTAGGGTTTATGAGGGTGTCTCTTTCCACCACTGTTTTGGAGTTCTTTCCACATTCTTCTGCATCAAAATGGCAGCCAGGTATCTTTTCTCTAATCGCCTAAAGGTATACAGGTCAGTCAAGGACAACAGACTATTCCAACATGCCAAAGGACTGAGGAGGTTTTTCAGTGTGCCCACACCACATTGGTTCTTTAGTGCTCACCCCCTTGCACTGTAATCTCCAGTTCTTTCACAGAAAAACATCCAAGTCCATCTTTATTTTCCACATCTGTTAAATATCTGTGATCATCAGTGACCCCAAATGGATTTGTCTCCCCTAACTTCATGGGTCTGAAATTAATTTGTCTGTACTCTTTATCTGTGCTCTGTCTTTTGTCAGATAGATTCCTCTAGAGTGGTATTGAGATCACTTATCTCAGGCCCCAGTTTAAGGTTAGATTAATTGCTGCCTGTGAATGTCTTTCCCTCTTCATTGATGAGGTGACTGGCTTAGACTAGGTACACAGGTTCTGATGGTTAAACTCAGCTGACATGACTGAGTGCCTTACAAAAGGCAATAACAGCAAAATCCAAACCAACCTTACCTTGCTTTTCCACATTATCACAAATATTAGAAAATTGTGTAAAACCTTGGCATGAAAAACCTTCCTGTGTTTCCCTAGTTCCTAATTCTGCCATAATGAAATCCATACAGGCTCCATTCAGAATGTTCTATTGCTGAAGAGGTAACATTATAATTTATATTTCAGGACCAATGGGACAGAAGACCCTTAGTGTCTAAGCAGATCCTGTGGAACTGCCCCTTCTGCTATTTCCTTCACCAGCTGCTTTTGTAGCCCCAACCCCAGGCAGTTTGCCCTACCTGTAGACACAAAGAGTTTGATGAAGCTATTAGAACCACAATTAGATTTCAAAGCTCCTCAGAGGTGAGGTGACAGGTCCACAGACTTGGATGAGACCCACTTCTGTTTCTAATGCCATCAAAGAACAGAGCTGAAACGTTCTGTCACCTATTGCTACTCAACAATGCCAGCCAGTGCCCCTTGGGCAGCTCAGCCACCTCTCCCCTGCTACCTGCCAGTACTCACCCTAGGAAATCAAACCTTGCAATCAGTGATTTTCAGGGCAGCATCTTGTATCTCATAAATAGGATATCAAGGTTGCTAAAACAAAAAAACCCAGCTTGCCTCACTAGCTAAGCCCTAGAAAATCAGGGAAGACAAAAATGGCATCTTGCCAGGCTGTCAGTTCCCTTCTCTGTTTGTTCCCAAGCTTTTGCTGTTGGCAAGAACACATCCCTCTGCTGCAGTGATCCCTGCATAAAATTTAAGTAATCATCCTGATAGTTTGCTAGACTAAATTTTTGCTGGATATTTATACAAGAATGTGAAAAGCTATTTTTGTGCAACAATATTGCTCTGTTCTAACTCAACAGAGATGAGGATAGAGAAATGGGGAAAAAGTTGCTGCTGTAGGAGAGGGAGGGGGTCTTAATATTTCCTTTGCACCAGTACAATGCAGCTGCTTCTTTTGATAGCTTTAATGCAGCCCCTTCTAATTTACATTGGTGTAAGTGAAATCAAATAAAACCCATTATGCCTCTGAACCCAGTAGACGATCAATGTAATGCAGACTTTTACAACCCCAATTTCTTTCTGTAATAGCAAAGAAACAATATGGGTTTACAGAAGGGCCAGGCTAAAGATAAACCTCCCCTGCCTTCACACTCTTGGGCTGCAATCATAAGAATCTAAATAGCCATTTCATTGTGAAGACTGAGGTCAAGAAGGACAGAAAAGATCAAGTGAAAGCCTGGGAGCTCAACCTGGAGATAATCTTGAAACTGAAGAATGCTCAGTGCACAGAAGATCAGCTACCAATTATGCAAAGATATAGAAAATCTGAACATTAATTAAGATTATTTTATTACTCTATTAATAATGAAGTCAAATTGAGTTATAATAAGTTAGAATGTGAAGATGATTTCTTTGTATTGTTAAATGACTTGTTTCAATTTTACTGCTTCAGAATTGGAGTAAAAATGTATTTCAAAAGGAATAGATACATTTGTATTAATTATATGATAGGGGCACACTCAAAGAACTGTTAAAATAATGCACTCTAGACTTGCTTGAGACTCATCTCTTGTTTCAGGCTCTTCTCCCTGCCCTTTTTTCTCTATTTCTCCTTTCTTAGCACTGTCATCTTCCTTGTGAGTTGGCAAACCCCCTTCTATTTCTGGTGCCAAAACATCATCTGCAGCTCTGCAAGTTAAAACAGTCTGTCTAACTCCCTATTTCAGCAGTTTTCTAATCTTCTCTGAAAAAAAAATTAAGATTAATTCTTGTCTGGAGAATCTGCAGCAGAACTCAGGATAGCTCCACTGGATTCAGTGCAGCTGTCAGTTTACCCCAGATGAAAATTGCCATTCCCCATTTTCTTTTCTTCTTTACATTCTTTGGTAATTTTTCACTCTGCTGCTCTATTTAATGCAAGAAGAATTGTAGGGGCACTGCTTGTATAAAATATGTAATGTGAAACAAACTATATGCTAAACAGTCAAGATAGTGATGATCCTTCCTTGACACATACCCCTGAGTCAGTGGAAGTGGCTGTGGTAGAGACAGAGAGAAGGCAGCTCTCTGATAAAATAGCCGTTCACTTGTGGTTACTGAGATCCAGTTTCGGGGGCTGCCAGTGACTTGTCTTGCAGTATGAACTGGCATGAGAGGAAGGCATCTTAAAAGTTGTGACTTTCACAGATGGCTTGGAGTGTCCTTTTTGACTTTGCAGCACAGGAGCGTCCTGGATGAAGTGGTTTTCCCCAGCACTACAGCCTGGAAGGAAAGTAAGGGAAGAAGGTACCTGAAAGAGGGAGGTACCATTGTGCATGGTCCTCTCAGTCCACAGTTTTACCTGTGCAAATGGAGAGAGAAAAATCCAGCTCCCCTGTGATGAGACCCAAGCACTCTGAGGAAGGAGATTTCCTGATTCCCAGACTTGAATTTCTCCTGAAATGAAATGCTCTCTACACTCACAGATTCCTGCTTCTACCCCTGCATTTCACTGTAGATGTTGAAATCACCATTTCCCTTTTCAAACTCAAAGATGCTCTAATCAATATCACTGGAAATGTCATTCAGCCTTTCACTTGGGGGAAAGGTGATGCTGACATTCTACTTTTCCTGAGTTTCCCAAGAGAACAGTTAATCTCTGTGACCTTGCAGATATTTAAGGAACCCTTCACAAGATAACACTATTGTGACAGATAGCAGGGACCTTCTCACAGACAGCATTTTGCCAACAGGGACCACAGAAAACATCTGGATTCAGAGAGGAAATAGTCATTTAAGAGGAACGCAATTTTGTTCATCAGTATCACCCAGTGATATGCTAATATTTCTGCCCATTGGAAAAAAACATTCTTGTACTTTTCAAGCAAGAAGACCATGACCTATGAATCTGACAGTGGGAAACTGAGGTGGTAAAAATATCTAAAATTTACATATTGCATATTGCTGAGTGAAGACCAGACCCTCCCATCCATCATTACTAGGTTCCTCTTCACAGTTCTTGTCCTTCTGGAAGGAATGTAAGTGTACTCTGGATGTGCATCAACAGGGATGGCAGTCACTGAAGCTGAATCTAAAGATCTGGGGCACAAACCTCCAAGGAAATCTGCTTTAGAAAAGCAATAGGAAGAGATACAGGGGTTAAACAGTAGAGATCATTGGGACCCTCGTGAAGCTGCTTTGGTCAGTCAGGTGTGGGCACAGCAGAAAGCAAAATAAATTAAACTCCTCCAGCTGGAAACTAAATATGAAACAGCAAGTGAATTTGTGCACTTCATGACTGAGTGAGCAAAGCTTAATTCTCTAATTATTACCTCTATTCTACCCACTGAGATAAAGAGCAAGTTAGAAGAGATAATCGGGTTCTAAAACACTGTGCCCTCTTGAATTCAGCCCAAATGTAACAGTTAGCAATCATTCCAGTACTGATGCAGTCTCATCTCTTGAAAGATCTATAATAATGCAATATTTGCTATTTTGCAATTTTATATATCAGTATCAGGTGAAGAGATGCTTCATTCTTACTTATTTTTTAACCTACTTTTCATTGCCTATTCAAATGGTTCAGCTGCAGAACCGTGCATCTATTGCACAAAAGTTTGGCTAAGTATTCTACATTACATTATTCTAAATATTCATATTTTTTTAATTTAATATAAATTCTGCTAATACCACCCAGATGTCATCTTGCATTCACAGTTGTAGTTACGTCAATGGCAGATCACATTAGGATTGATCATAAAATTCCCAGGTTTCACAAAAGCACTCTGTACTTGTAGCTACTCTTCAACACCAAAGAAGGCGGGCAGGGAGGTCTTTTTTGTTTTTTTTTTCAATATGAAAAGAATAAAAAATATCAATACAATAACTCTAAATGTGGCTTGCAGTCAGATTATGCGTTAATTATCCCATGACCCCTAAGAGTGCCTGATAACTAAATAACATTCCAATTGTTTGTTTCAGCACTTCAAGATTAAATTTTCTTCATTCAATACCTCCACTAGATAAAAGCAAAAAAAGTGGAAGATATTTGATTTAGGTTCATACAATTAAGAAGGATATCAAGGAAGCTGATCTATTCCTCCTTCTTATCTTGTGCCTTTCTTCATGAAAAAAAAGAGCAGCTAAGAAATGAAAGTCTGACTGAATAGCATCTAAACTCAACACAAAGAGGAGGATTGTCAGGTTCACTCTGGAGGTTGTCAGCCAGCAGAGTGAGGTACTGCAGCAGCTGGGCAGCAAGTCAGCTGGCATGGCTGAATTTTGGAGAGGTGCAGCAATTCTGAGCATGAACAAATTTGTTGCCATGGCAGACACATTTCCAAAACTGGCTACTACTGTGTGTTGTGGGCAAGGAAAGGGAACAAGGGAAGAAAGTATCTCACCTCAACTGGCATAAGAGACTGGAAGAACAGTGGTCACTTCCAGGCCACAGAAAGGGTCAGGGTCCCCAGTGCCAATTAATGGTGCTCAGAGAAACTTCTTGGTGAGCAGGCTGTGAGCAGGAGGAATGGAGTCTGAAATGGCTTTAGGAGCACACCAGAAGTGGATCTGCAGATCAGTGCAGCACAATACACATCCCAGTGTTTGATTTCAACTCTACTCAACTCTAAGCTGGCCCCATAGGTTCAGCCCTAGCGTGAGAATGAGCAAGCTGTGTTTTGGGAGAGCACTTTCCAGCTTAGTTTCATTTCAAAGGAACCCATTTTTAGATGCCTTGAGTTCACTCTGTGATATAAATCAATTAACCAAAGTGTATGGAATAAGAACAACTGGGAAATACACGGTTAAAGGACTTACATGTTTCAGGAAAGATACCTTTTAAATTATCTTAAATATTAATTAATCAAAACAGCCAAGTAAATTATCATGAGTGTTGTTGTCAA
This sequence comes from Ammospiza nelsoni, assembly GCF_027579445.1. NCBI lineage: Eukaryota > Metazoa > Chordata > Aves > Passeriformes > Passerellidae > Ammospiza > Ammospiza nelsoni. Next base: position 15,389,617 of record NC_080636.1, read on the forward strand.
ATTGCAAAGGCTCCATATTTTTATCTCCTTATTGTAAGGGTTTCATACCTCATTGATGTTTCTCATAGGCATCACCTCTAAGCACTGACTGTTCCTTGTCCCCACAGCAGCCACTGACTCCAGTTCCCCCTCAACAAACCAATCCACTCTTTTATAACACTCTTCTTCTTATTGGCTACAGCTGTGGCCTGTTAAAGTCAGGCCTGCTCCTAAGCTTAATTGTTAGCCCAGCTGCAACTCCTTAGGGGTAAGATTACTTTCTATACTACCTTTATTTTCTTATATTCTATACCCCTACACGAGTTACTTAGTGCAGTGTTTTGTAGGAACTATTTCCCATATGTTGTCCTCAACACAGGAAGAAATCTTCTTTTAATTTCCCCTTCTTGTTTATAGACAGTGGTTTCCAGAGTCAGGTAACTCTGAAGGCTCTACTTGTTCTTTTGCTCAGTATTTCCTTTCACAGATTTCTCAGGATTTTCCTGAACAGAGACTGAGGCAGAGTTCCCCAAGCTTTCCCCACTTGTTGCCCAGGGCCTCCAGCTGTGGACATGACAGATGTTTTTAGAGCAATCCACAACACAGAAAGTCAGGAGTAAAACAGAGCTAAAACTGACCTCAATGCTGACCATCAGCTCACCCAGTCACAGTGAGGGCTGTGAAGGTTTCTCCTGTTGCCTGTGATTACAACCTGCAAGCCTGGAGCTAAATGTTTCTACCCCATTTGCAAAGAGAAAAAAGCAAGGGAGGTTCCACCTCACAGGATCTGATAATCCAATTAGAGTATCCCTGCAATGTCAAAGAGCCAAGTTCAAACCACTCTTCTGGATGATTGAATCTTTGCCTTTTCTATGCTGGGGGTTCCTCCTGTGGGAGCTATTCTTTGTGCACACAGCATTAAACATTTAGCAGGGACTGAGACCTCAGCTTCCTAGATCTGAGCTGAGTACACTTACCAGGGGGGCATGGACTCAGTCAGAGCAATTATTATTTAACTTAGAATTAACCTGAATAGAAGCTAGCTGAGCAGCTCCAACAGGAGGGACACCCATGGAGAATGGCTGATAGCCATTTTCCTGGCACATGAGACATCAAAGCCTGCTTAGGAAATGGAAATTTGAGTCAGGACTTCCTCTTTCCCAGAAAGCATTATGTTATTTTGGGAGGCAAGGACTGCAAGCCACAGGTCACAGGTGATTTTGTATCCCTAATGCCTCAGGAAACATTGTTTAAAAGTGTGTGAGAATGGCTATTCTGAGAAAACATCTGTGAGCCTCCATGGACAGAGGATGTGTTCCAGGTGAGGAGATGGAGTGCCTGTGCCCAAGTGCACTCTCCCCTTCCACATTTTGGGTGAATCTAGTCCTGCTGTGCAATGCGGACCAGTCTGCTGCTCAGCAAATCAACAGAGCAAGTGAATTGGACAGAAATCAAATTCTTCCCTCAGTAATGATACAATTCCCCGAGGTTTCTGGTGCTGTCAGTCATTTCTAGATTACAGGTGTTCAGGACAAAGCAGGTGGATGAATATGACACCAGTGTAAAACCACCAGTACCTGCTCCCTGCTGGATTGCTGCAGTGACAGACATGCATTTCTGTCATAAGAAGAGCTGCAGAAACAGACAGGTCATGCTGACAGGACAATATGTATATTTTGTGGGAGAAGATAACAGTGCCAAAAACGTGGCCCTGCTATTTCTTTACATTTGAGTGATTACACAGATAATCTCATGTCTTTTTGAATCACAGTTTACAGGTCCTCACATCATTTGATGACAGCAAGCACTGTGTAGTTCTAGGATCCTGGTGGGCATTTTCTCCCTGGCATATGTTGAAATTCAAATTCAGTCCCTGCCCTGTGCCAAAAAAAGATATCTAGATTATGAACCAGAGCTGTTTATTTGGCATTATCAGCTGACATTGGAAGCTAGTTAGGAATTTTCAGTGTATGGAATATAACCAATGCTCTCACATGTCAGCTCTGCAGTGCAGATAAAACCATTCTGAAAAAGTGTAAGCTCTCCAATGACTTTCTGTTTAATTTATATTTTGTTACTTTAAATTTTTTATGTATTTCCATTTCTCTTCTAACTTTCAAGAGAAAATTATGAGATCACAGAAGGCTGCCACTTCAGATATCAGGAAATCTCAGCTGCTGAAAGAAAGAGCTTTGCTGTGTGATGTATTCAGCTTCACTTTCAGAGCCAGAAGTCTGAAACAGCATGGGATGTCTTTGGACTTCTTAGTGCTACTCATTAAAATTCAATATAAACTTTATCCCATTTTGAGATTCTTCTGTATTAGGGCTGAGCTATTAGGCAGCTATAAAATCTGCCATATAAAATTCAGAGTAATATAAACTACTAGCATATAAAAACTTGCGTTAATGTAACCAAGGTTACAACTGATAATGCTTAAAAATTAGGAAATAGCAAATTTATAGCAAACTCAGACATTAATTCTCTTCAATTTGCTCATTATATGGATTACAGCCCAGGATTTTTCTGCCTGTTATTTTATTCCATCTTTATTCCCAATGATTGCTATAAATTAAGAGCATTACAGCAAATTATCTGTAATCATAAGACTACCTATTTTTCCCTCAAATAAAATAGTATAATCCCATAAATACAGCTGGGCATGCAGACATGTGCTTGATTTCTCTTTTAAAGAAAACTCTTTAATTAAAAAAATCCTAATCCAAGATAGAATTAAAACCAAAGTGATAAGAGAAATTAAATTCTGAAAGAAAATCAAATGGCATGAGTCTTTTAGCATTAAAATTAAACCATTTTATCTGGAATTTGACTTCCTGCAGGATGCTGCAGTTGCTAGAAGTTAGTGAAAAATGCATTTCAATGCACTTAAAGAAGAATCTGTTGAGGGGCAGTCAAACAGAGATACCGGCTCTGTCTGACAAAGTTTCAGAGTGGAAAGCTGTGAGAGGCTGCTAAAATGTTGTGGAAGCATACCAAAGCATTTCCTGTAAGTAGAGAGCTAATTTTCCCCCCAGGTTTGTGGTGTCACTGTTGCCAGAGACAGGACACGAAGCTCTGGTGTCCCTGGGTGTCCTGGTTGTGCTGTTCTCACGGGACCAGGAGTGCCGGTCTGCCATAACTTTCTGATACTTGACATTTCATTAAATTAAAGCAATTAGCAGCAAAAAGCAATCAAAACACTGCAGTTGTTCTGTGCTGAGAAGACTGGAACACTCCCTTCTCAATTAGCTTTCCACAGCAGAATGGCAAAGCACTTTCCAAAGTTAAAGTGTTACACCAGGAAGCTTCTTATATCCAATGCTCTCAATCAATCAGCTTTGGTTCATAAACCCAGCAATTAGCGATACAAAAACTCTTGGAGTGAGACAAAAATTAACAACATTTTTGTTTATATAGGACTGGATTTCCTTTGATCAATGTTTGTAAATGACTGGAAATGACATAAAAAGGTGAGCAAGCTGTAAAACTTCACAAATAAATTTTACATGCTAAGGCCAAAATTAAAACTAATTATATGTGTTTTGACACAAGAATACCCATATTTTAAAATGAGCTTTCATATCCTCTCAAATGCAACGGCTGTTTTTGCCAAGGCTGTAGATGCCTTTCATCAGCACATCCATTCTGAAAGATGAAACTACAGACTATGGATAGATTGCAATGCACATGCACAAAATTGTGCAAATTTTGCAGTAGTCATTTCAACTATATTTCCTGTGTATTAGGACAAAAAATGTTCTTAACATGTTTTAAAAAATGGAAACAACACAAACTAAACTTCTTACGGTCTCAAAACTAGGATGAACTAAGCATTCTAAATGGAGAAGCAGTTTGGACTGTTTTTATTTAATTCTTATTACTTTTAGTCTTGTTGGCTCTGTGGAAGATGTGAATGTTTAAGGATCTCTAGTATTCTTCTTTGGTAATTATTAACGAGTGTTTACAATTCTCCAGGTGGAAATAAAATGGTAGACAACAGCCAGTGCCATTGTCACATCGCCTGATAGGTACTTTCCATCTCCAGAATTCAAGAGCATTACAGATAGATAACAGTGCAATTTTCCATAGGCAAAGGTTTAAGGAAAAGAACATGAACCAATGAATATAAAACCTCCATGCAACTATAGAGTTGTGCCCCATAGTTCCATTGCCTCAGTAAATGCCATCTTCAAGAGAAATTCATATTCAGTTACCCAACTATTTTTCTCCAGTAGATGATGATGATGATGAAGGAATTAAAATGTATCAAGTTGCAGTCAAAACATTACTCAGATGCTCGCCTTAAAGGGCTCTCACTGCACAATAGAAGAACAAAAGCTAGAAGCAAAATGGTTTTTCACTTCAGCCCTAGCTGCAAGACTGCTACTGGGCTTGTTCTACCCACTTCTTCAGGTGAAATGTATTTTTAAAAGCCTTTGAAAGAGGAACATGTGTACATGCTTCCTTTAACCTGGAGACCAGTGGCATTCCTCAGGGCTGGTATTGGGAGTGGCACTGTTTAACATATTTGATGGTGACATGGACAGTGGGACTGAGTGAACCATCAGCAAGTTTGCCAATGATAGTTGTGAAGACAATGCTTTTTCAGGCTTAAAATAAAAATGTGGTTCTCTAAAGAGGGGGAGGAAATCCTTCATTAATGTAGCCAAATCTTACACATCAAGAAGAAAATAAATAAGCAGTTGACATTTTACACTTTTGTGGGTGAATCTCCATGTCTAAAGCATCCACAAATAAAATTTTCATATCCATTTTTAACTTCACTTTTTTAGGTGCTGAAACTTACTGAAGCAAAAATAAAGCAATGAACTAAAGTAGAAGGAAGCAGACTGAAGTTGTTAACAGCTAACAGCATGGGTGTTGCCTAAGGCCAGAAATAGCTGATGGATGATAAACCAGTCAGCAGACAAATCCTCATTACAATTGTAAATTTTGTGTCCCTAACAATTTACTCTCTTCACTATCATCCCTACGCTCACTTTTTGCAGCAGCTGCACTATCACTTTCCAGTGCTGGCAGGGCTCTCTTATTCTTATCCCTGGCACAGAGCATAAGCTCTGAGATTGCCACTGTCAGAGTAAAATGATGGGTTTGGAGGAGCATCGTGGCACAGGGACCAGAGGCAATGTCCAGGTGTGTACTGGCAGCCTACAGCATGCAGACAGGGAAAGCTGCCCAGTGCAGGATTTCTGGGGAAAGTTAACAGGGGCAGGGAGCACCTGCCCATGAGCAGATGCAGCACACGCTCCATATCGCATGGAAGGGTGAGGATGCACAGCCACAGAGTATCTGGCTGAACTCTGCTCTCTTGTCCTCAGTTCACAGAAAAAAAGTCTCCAAAATAATGCAATAGTACTTGAGCAGAAAACTGATGGAAATATTAGGTGCTCAGAAAAAGTCACAAATAAGTTTGACCCAAAAAACCATCCTCTTGGCTCTCAATGCATATAAATATGTGGTCACGTGCTCTTCTACACCCAGCACATTTTTACATTTAGTCACATAATTATAGACTATATCATAAAGCACACACAAAAGAATAGAAGCAAGGATGCCTGAGCAACCTTTACTTCTCCTTCCCTAAGAATCTGGTGGGTTTATTTACATCTTAAAAGATGGTTTTTATATGTAGAATTGGTGTTGCTCACATTACAAATAGGTGAAACAGAATGCAACATGCAGAGGCAACTTCCAGCCTGCTGCAAACTCACTGGAGCCACTAGACTAACACAAGTTGCAAACGTGGTCTGCGTATAAACAAAGAATGTTTTTTTCTTGGCTCATGTATATTCCGGCCAGGCACTGAGACAGAAGCAGCTCTACAGGAGAAACTTAACTCCCCTTCCTTTAAAAGTAAAGTGGTGAGGGTAACTACCTAGCTGCTTGATTAATGAAAATAGTCTTCAGTGTGAAACCTATAACTAACATGTTCAATAGGTCTCTCTTTATTGATAAATTACCATATATCCCCAAGCATGCTAAAATTAGGTAATAGGGCAGAGTTGTAAATCTAATTCAATTTTTATTGATGGACCTCAGCTTTGTATCCCATCCTGTGGGACCAAACCAATGGGTTGCTTTTATTCCTTTCTAATTTTAGAGAAATACATCCACTGCACTCAGAAATTTTCTGTCTACGAGTTATTGCTGAGTGCATTAAACAGGGAACTCATTACTCTTCTACCATTTTTTTGTTACTTCTTCACCTCTTTCTGTTTGTTTCAGTCTTCTAAGCTTACATGAAACAGAAAAAAAATAGGAAGGTACTTTCTTACTGCTTGGATGTTGCTGTCTGAACTTCTATTTCTCATTTTATTTGAGCTTGGATTCAGCTCACCTATTAATTCACTGATGTGTTGAATCTGTCTGACACACTAAGAGCTGCCTCTGAAAGAATGGACCTTCTCAGCTTATTAAGGTCCTAAAAAAAGGTATCAGCCTCACTGCTCCAGCTGGGAGAATTGGGTCTTCTTTTTTGTTTTGGGTTATTAGCCTTTGATTTATAAGATGTGCTACCATTTGCTCATGTGTTCAGCAAGGTAACTCAAAAAGAATTAAAAATCACTGGTGGGATCCAATTATCTCTTCTGCATGTTATTTTGCTCAGCTCAGGAGGAACAAAAATAAAATAAAATAAAATAAAATAAAATAAAATAAAATAAAATAAAATAAAATAAAATAAAATAAAATAAAATAAAATAAAATAAAATAAAATAAAATTTGCAGATTTGAATAGAAAAGTTACTGAACCAGATACTTGTCAATTTACTTCATATGGAAGAAGTAGTAACCTGAATAATTTTAAAGGTGAAATTCAAAGCTGAAGCAAACTTTTGTCTAATCCTTGTTTTACATCCATAAACCTAAGTGTATTTCTCATTCTGGTCCCCTCTCCCAATGGTTCAACTAACAAAAAATTTCTTCATTACTATCCATGGCTCTTTTGCCTTTTTCTGTGCCTCTCTCTGCCCACAGCCTAATTACCTCCCCAGGTTGTTCTGGGGTTAATTAGGGTCAGACACTTTGGCAGTGTAAAGTGATTTATTCCATGGACTTGAAAGAAGCCAAGGCAATGTCACACATACCTACCAGCTGAGAACCAAGAACTCCAACTCCCTCTTGTTCTCAAGCTCTGGGCCCCCACAGAACACCAGGATCCTTGTGCCTTTCCTGAGAAACATCAAAAAAGTAGTTTGACTGAATTAGCCTCTCAAATGTTACAATATATATCGATATTTCCTTATAAAGGCAGATTCTAAAATTTAATTTCTGAATTTCCAAATTCCCTCTGAGAACTGGAAGGAAATAATTTTCATCTCTTGCATGAGTGCAAAGAGGTTATTTTAGCAAAGTTTGCAATATCGAATATTTAACTATTCTGTCATATAACAGTGAGCAAGCTGGGGACTACTCAAGAAAGCTGGATTTCTTCAGAAATCTATAGATATTCTGATAATATTCAACTTCCAATATTGATTTATTTATTGCTCTGAGATGCCTGTTGCTTTTCCATTATTCCTTGTTACTAATCTTTGGGAGTCTTCTACATTTTTTCACAATCAGTTAAGTTTAAGGGTTCATTCACAGATAAGTCAGACTTTTCAAAAGCTGGGGCTATTGGCCATCAAATTGTCTTTGTCAGAGCCACCAAAACTGTGTTCTCTTCTATTACTATGTCTAACTGCTTGTGCACAGAAATGTACACTCCTGAAATTTTGATGTCAGAAGGCATCAAAGAAAAGGATTATAGGAATTAATAAGAAGCTGCTGACAAGATGGCCATTGGCAGAAAAAAAAAATCACCCTTTCACATATAAAACATAGAGAGCTGGGATTTCACTTGCCGGATAGAAAGGCATATTAAAGATAAGAAATAATTTTTATATGCCATTTTATGATCCAGATTCTATTATTTCAAGACTTCCATACTGATAAACAATAGCAATATGAGAAGATTGGGCATTTTGAATATTACTGCAGGGCTTATGTGATGACTTTCTTAGTTTTTGGGAATATATGGAATATATATACTTTATGCTTTCATTGTGAGGTAAATCTCAGCCTTTGCCTAATTTATGGAAAAATAAAAACATCACTGGTTAGAACTAGCAAGATTTTTCAGAGGGCAACACTATAAATCCACAAAACTGCATACTTTTCAACTGACAATACTAGATCATTTGAAAAAAAAATGGCTGTTTCCATCTGGTCAGCATCTGTTAAACTCCATGGTTTACAGGACACATAAGATTTTTTTTTGATCTAGCTTCTGCTAAGTTTGACCCAATTTAATTTCAAAACAACTAGATGCACAAAATTAGAGATATGAGAGTGAAAGAGGACAATCTTCTTTGTACTTAACCTCAGAGATACCTGAACACCTCTGGTATGAAACACAGATTAATTTCTTGGCTCTTCTGCATGCTGATCCCAACTATCTTTATTTCAGTTCTTGAGAATCCTGTCCTTTGATGAAAACCACTATGGAATAGAAGACATTTTGTAGCCTTTACTTATTATAAGCTTTACATGTTATTAGCTTATTTCATTGGCCAATGACTATGAAAAATACTTTAAAATTCCTTCAGTCAAGGACAGCTTTCTCAACTTGTGAGACAAGCAAGAACTGACACGGGAAAGCTGGAGTGCCCAGGATCCCATGCTAGGTGAGGAGCAGTCCGTATGTCTCAGCTCCATCCTCTGTCCCTTCACCCAGGATCTCTGTTCTTGGTGGGTACAGCCAAGTGGCCACTTTAGAAGCCACTGTTACTGATCTTATAGCTGTCTCAACAACCACAAATTAGTCACAGCAGTAAGCAATGCTAGTTTTACTTGTTAGCATCATCTGATTTCTCTCATTGTTAAACATTCAACTTTTGTCACTTCAGTTATTGAAAATTTACTCTTTAATAAATACAGGTCACAGAAATTCATGTGAAATACATCTGCTGTATTAGCAAAGATATCAGTGGGTTCTCATCATGAAAAAGTATTAAATCCTTTTTTTAATACTTTGAAATGCATTTTCATACAAAATGCCTCATTGTCCTGTTTATTGGGTGACTTTCACCTATTTCATACCATCGTTACTCTGCTTTCCCTGGGGAATTACTACTGATTTGAAGCAGCATTAGATAAAGATGAGGCCATACCATAATTCAGAACGACTTGAAGTTTCCTTTATTTTGTGAAAGGATGATTTAACATTAGATGAAGCATTTCTTGAAATCTTTTAATAAAATTGAAGTTCTACTGAAATATCATGTTTAGAGGTAATCGCATGCCTTGGAAGTCACGGATTATGTGTATCATGTAAGATATTAAACCTGTCAAGATGTTGTTTTTAATACGTCTTTTAGTTAAGACCATGTCTTGACATGAATTATTCCTAGCATAGTTTCTCACACACTGGTTCAGCAAGCAATCACCCACTACATCCATCATTTCTGTGGCTGTCTCACCATATGTCTCAGAGGGGTGTAGGGGGGAAGTTTCTAGTTAATATTTTTTTGTTTTGCATTTGGTATGCAAATCACTTAAAATTGAATGATGTGGCAATTTCAAGTAGTATTGTCTTAAGAAACACTGGAGTTTCAGGACTAAGTTAAGTTTGATAGGCTTAGTGGATGGTTTGTTTTCTTTTTTCTGCTTGCATCTTAACAAAATTTTACAGCTAGAAAAAATTCTCATTATAATCTCCAGCCTATTTCCTCCTCAGAGATATGCTTGCAAAAATTGACTTTATATTATCTTAGCGAAAGGCTTTCTGTTCATAATATTTCAAACCTTCATCTGTCCTTGGCTGCTGTGACATTCATCCATCTGACAAAATGGGGGGGAAAAAATTGCCAGCCTCTGAGTGAGTGCTCCTTTAAGTGAATTTGTTAGCCAGGCATGAAGGATGCTGTGCTCACTGAGGCCACTCTGGGAGCCACAGCGCGAGAGTCCGTGACTCCTGCACGGGGCAGGGCAGGGAGGCTCGGCTGCCCTCCATCCACTGGGCTTCTCTTGCTCCAAAGAGCAATCTGCTTCCATCAGCTGGGAGTTAAAACTCACAACCTGTGTAGGTTGCTCTTGGCTCTCTGAAGATGCACATAATGAGATAAACAATGGTTTGTAAGTTTCAGATTCATTTCCTGACCTCACAAAAATCTCTGCATACTGCTGCTTGGTATTGGGAATTGTCCAGCCATAAACGCATGTGAGTAAAGCACAGAAGGCTCAAATCTAGGGAATGAAGCAGAGCTTGAATAAAATCTTTGCACAAAATCAGAAAGGCACCAATACCTGAATTTCTCAGCTGTATAAGCAGTCAGGCCTCAGCTGGACCCAGAACAAGACAGAGATGGGGAAAAAGGACACTATTAATTTCTATCTGAGATTTTCTAGAGGGGTTGTGCTGGTGACTTGTGACTTGTGCGCAGACTACAAAGGAGTCTCTCAGGCTGCCTGCACTTTCTTTCTCTGTAGGTAATAGCAGGGATGCACAGAAATTTTTGCCACCAACAACTGGTTTTGATTTCATACTTTGCAATTAAGACACATTTTAAAAGCAGCTCTTTGTTTCATAGGATCAAAGATCAACTTGAAGCTTAGCTTATGAGACACATACAGCAGCTTATTGAGCATGTTTTCATCTTCCCATTCATCAGGAAGAGCTTCACACTTCTGACAAGTGTTCCTCCTATGCAAAGCACTTATGTACAATCCAATTAAATTAAAAGTGAACAGAAAGATCATAGGATCACAAATTTTTTATACACTTTCCAGTGGTTTTTTCACATAAAGTCATGCAGAAAGAGCCTGGTGGAGGGGTGGTATGTAGATTTCCTTCTGCCAGGTGGCTGTACAAATATATCTCTCTTGGTGCCTGATTGATCTTTTTACTTGTGAAGGTTTTTCTGCATAGTGGAAGAGCTTCAGCCAGAGAAAAAACAGATCACAGCCCACACACCCTGCTCCAGCTCCCGCTCCTGTCCCAGCATCACAGCTGTTGGGCCTCTCCTATGGAGCATAGGTGAGAAATTTGGGATTGAACCTTTCTGGGCAGAAAGCTGAGATAGAGTCTCAAGAGTCTTCACAAATGATCCAACTTTGACTATAAATAAATTAATTATTTAATTAATTTATTTAAAATGAACCAAACAAACAAAAATATAATAGGAAACAGCCATGGAGTTTAGATTCCTCCATATATATGTGAGAGCCAAGGAAACTATTTCAAAATTACTGTTCCCAGTATATGCACTTTAATTTTGCTGATTTTTGGCACCTACATCTTTTTTTTTTTTACAGGACATCCTTACACTGTATCCTGGAAAGCAGTCCCATTCATTCCTGAACAGAAGAGCTACAAATGCTACATTCCCCACTATTCACAGAGAAGTGGCTGTTGCTCAAGCTGCCAGGATACTGTCAGTGACCAAATTTCTCAGCTGAGAATATTTCTGTTATTCAGAAATGGGAAGTCTTGTGATTGAGTGCCTGTGAGAGCCATTTTGTCCAGCACAAAGTAGCTCTTTGGAGCTAAGCTGTGCCACTGCATCCAGCAATTATTAAGGTATTTCCCTTGCACACTGATATTTTGAAGCTAGACCTGAATGCTCCTGAGTCACACTATGGAGCTCCAAACCTCTGCATCTTCATTGAAGCATTACTTTCTCTTTCACACAAAAAATATTTGGTTCTTGAACAGCCGCTCTTCACAGGCACCTGCCTGGGCCCTCCGTCCCACTGAGGTCACTGAGCCACTTACAGTCCTGTTAGGGAATTGTCACCAAAAACTGTTGACCCAAACCCCTGTGGGCCATGCTGGTGTTTAGGTCTCAAAGTCTTTGCCTTTCAGATGTAAGACAGGAAGATACAGAGCAGCCTGAAGCAGTGATGCTTTCTTCCATGGCTGTTGTACCACAGAGCGAGAGGTTGTACCATAGAGCCATAAAATCACAGATTTTTTTAGGCTGGAAAAGGCCTTTAACATCATCAGGTCCAACCACTCACCTATCACTGCCATGTTCACCCCTAAAACACAGAATCATAGAATCACAGAATTGTTGGGGTGGGAAAAGACCTGAGATCAGCAAGTCCAATGAGTAACCCACCACTGCCAACTCCATCCCTTACCCACGTCCCCAAACACCATAGACATACATTTTTGGAACACCTTTAGGGATGATGATTCCATCACTGCCCCTGGCAGCCCGTTTCAGTGCTTGACCACCCTTTAAGTGAAGAAATGTCAGAACCTGACACAACTCAAGGCCATTTCCTCTTGTCCTATTGCTTGTTACATGGGAGAAAATACCAACCCCCACCTGTCTGTAATATTCTTCCAGGTATTGGTGGACAGCAATAAGGTCCCTCCCAAGTCTCTGTTTCTAAATAATGCCCATCTTTGTCTTAGATAATTTTTCATGGAAAATTTCTTTCTTCCATAAAAAAATATGGTTATTTTTATTTTACTGTTAGAATAGAGCCTGCAGATGTGACCCAAACCTCGATTCACCTCTTTCAAAAGGAACAAAGAACCAGATGTGCTTGGAAAGGTAGAATAGTCTTTGGCCAGGAATCTAGCTGAGGAAGACCTACAGAGGGCTCCATTTCACACTGCTCCCAAGGGGAAAGGACATTTCTTATTTAGCTGAAAAATAATGACCACTCTCTGAGAACCATATATTTTATTTTCTCTGGGTAACTCACAGACATTTTACAATGGCAATAAAGATTTAATTTAAAGCATCAATGATGCAATCTTTCAAGGGGTAATGGTTGGTTTAGTCTCTGGCAGCTCTTTGGTCCAAATATCTTGGTCTTCACTTTTCATGGGCCATTAATGAAGAGATGAACTGCAGAAGAGAAACTTGATCCATTAAATCCATGCCATTAGTTCTTTTGTCCTCTTTGCCAATTGTATCCAGATCCAGGTAGTGACTGGAATTTTCCACAAATATTGATTGCTTGTTTCATTTTTCTCTACCCTTTGCATAGTTTTTATTTTGGTCTAAGCATAACTTTTGCCTACAACATCTCTCTCATAAAAAGAAAACTTGCTATGAATACTGATATTTTATTGATATTTTATTCCTCAAAAAAAGCTATGTCTTTGCATAACTCTTGATCTGGAATGTATTGTTTTGCTGCTTAAAGAAACATTAATCATAAATTCAAGAAAGACGGGGAAACAGAAAAAACAAAGATAAAACTGAAACAATAAATGAATAAAACATTGGGAAGATGTAAATAAATTCACCAAATATGCCTGTTAAATCCTAAGAATATGAATGATTTTATAGAAATAATGGCTTACATGCTAAAGCAAAATGTTTCTGATCATGACTGTTGTAGTCTGTTTTGATAGCCCAAGATATTCCACTGTCTGACACATCTGAAACAATGAAGTAATTTTCCTTTCAAAGTAAAAAGAGGTATCAGATACCTAAATAGAATAAAAAATAATTTTTTTCTACTACAAAACTCAACCAAAAAATTTGAGTAATTTTTCTTAAATAAAGATAATGAAACCAGATTTGCTTTCATTCTAAAAAATGCTATGAACATATTTAGCATAAATAGATGTAATTTTCCAATATCTTTGCTTGAAATGTTTTTTTTCTATGAAATATGAATGCAGAAAATTCTTAACCATTTAAGTATCTGAGATCCTAAAAGGCAACAACTTTTGCTTAGTACCAATTATTGTGTGTTTCTTATGCTTAGCTATCACCTTACAATTTTAAAGTTAATTAAAAATATTAAAGAAAGATAAACATTGTCTTCCAAATACAATGGGAAACACTAAAAGAGACAGACATGATGGAACCAAAGATTCACAAACAGGGAGGGAAGAACAGCACTCATTTTCTCTCCTGGTGCCTCCTCTGTATTTACACATGGTGAGAGTTTTGGCATCAAGTCCCTGAGTCTGTGGGGTTTGTCACTTAAATCTTAGGGATCTAGCACCGCTGCGCAGCATGAAGGAGTTCAGAAAATGTCCACCAGAAAAAATATGCTTCCAAAGTTAAGAAAGAGAAGGGAATTACAAAAGCAGTGAAAATGCTGCACAAAGGATTTACCTACTCATTACCAGTTGTAGAGGATTTGGATGGATTTTAACTACAGACAGTCAACTCTTCTCACTGTGCATACAGTAAGGACTGCACAAACAGGCACAGTCTCCATTCAGATAATACATTTATTTTCTTACACTACATGGCAGCACCAGAGGCACAGAAAATCTCAGTTTGCTGCACAGCCTGCCTGCTTCCATGCCTCATCCAGCACTCTTCCTCTGCAGGAAACTGAGCCCACAGCCTTCTTTACAATATGGATGAGCTTCTTCTTCTTGGGGGCTGTTAACATATCCTCAGTTAAGTCAGGATGCCAACCAAAAAACAACACATATTTTTTGAAACTAAAAGGAAAAAAAATCCATCTTAAATAAACCTTAAATTATGCATTTATCCTGTCTATTAAGTGCTAATTTTCATGTAAAGAGCTTCTAGTGTTCCTTGCTTTCTGTCTTTTCTTTCTTCTGTACAAAGACATGAGTAACTCACATCTTTTGTAAGGTGGCACTGACCTGTAAAAAACACAAAAAGAATGTGTTAAACAGAAAGGAGAGAAAGGCTAAATAAATGTATAATTATTTTGTTTGTCTCTCAGAATATGCACATACACAAATAAACACCCACGCAGCTTTCCATGCTGTTTTACTAAAACAAATCTTCAGAACCCCAGCAACAAAGAGCCAGTCACTTATTAGTAAGAATCCAAATAGATATTACAGTCTGACTACTTGTGCTTTTGAGATGTAAATATCAAAATTGCTTTTTGAAGAAGTAAAATGCAAAAGCAGTTAAAGTTCAGAATTCAATTTTTTTCTCTTCTTTTGATAAATGCATTTACATTTTAATTTTCAGTGTTTTCAATTTTCATCAGTGAAAAGCTGTATCCCTGGATGAAAAGCACAATAATAAAATGTTCTCCACTCCATAATTTTCTTGTAATTCACAGAAATGATCTGAGGGCATATAGCTCACGACAATATATATTATAGCATTCAGTGCAGAGAACTCAATTGTTAGAGCTGCAATTTCAAACATATGTATATTAATGAACTGGCTGTGGCTTCATTTTAAATTCCTAAAGACTTTTTTGCTGACATAGAATCATTACGACTGTAATGTTAGAAACCTGAAAAGATTGTCAGAACTGTGCATGTTATTTCATTTATTCAATCAATACAAGTGTCAATGCCAATTACACTGCAAAAATCCATACAATAGTCCTATTTTTTAAGTCCATATGGCACCATAGATCATAAGAGGAACAGAACAATGTGACATGCCACATCTTACATAATTTGGCAGAGCGGTGTGCCTTTATTTATAAGAACATGCTATAAATCTTGTTCTGCTTTTATTGCAATCAGTTCCCTTTCTACCCTCAAAATGATAAAGCAGATTTTGCTAATCTAAAACAAAAATCAAAAGTCCAAAAAAACACTGGAAACATTATTGGTCTTCATCTATAGCTTGGGACAGTTTTTAGTCATGCATCTTAACCACTCTGGCTACTAGAAACTGCAGAAAAAAAAAACTGTTGTAACTTGCTGAACAGACAACAGCATCTACAGTCAACAACTGCTCACTGCAGTACCCATTATAAAATGCAATATTGGAGTGCAGAGCTACAAAAAACATTCAGACTATTCTCAAAAAAACCGTGGTACATCAATAATAACATCAGTCGAGAAATCAGAGGATAACAAAATACATAGGAGGTCAGCAAAAGCCTGGAAGATAAAGCTCAGCAGTGAGGGTGAAAAGCAGCACAGAATGGAGAGTGCATTCAGCACAGTGCCAGAGAATAGAGGCAGGCTGGAAGCAATAACTGTGGAGACCCGGCCATTCCACCTCTGCTGGAGCCCCTGCCATTCCATCCCTGCTGGAGCCCCTGCCATTCCATCCCTGCATGGAGTCCCTGCCATTCCATCCCTGCTGGAGCCCCTGCCATTCCATCCCTGCATGGAGTGCCTGCCATTCCATCCCTGCATGGAGTGCCTGCCATTCCATCCCTGCTGGAGCCCCTGCCATTCCATCCCTGCATGGAGTCCCTGCCATTCCATCCCTGCATGGAGTCCCTGCCATTCCATCCCTGCATGGAGTCCCTGCCATTCCATCCCTGCATGGAGAGCCTGCCATTCCACCTCTGCATGGAGTCCCTGCCATTCCATCCCTGCATGGAGCCCCTGCCATTCCACCTCTGCATGGAGTCCCTGCCATTCCGTCCCTGCATGGAGTCCCTGCCATTCCACCTCTGCATGGAGTCCCTGCCATTCCATCCCTGCATGCAGAGCCTGCCATTCCACCTCTGCATGGAGTCCCTGCCATTCCATCCCTGCATGGAGCCCCTGCCATTCCATCTCTGCATGGAGTCCCTGCCATTCCGTCCCTGCATGGAGTCCCTGCCATTCCACCTCTGCATGGAGTCCCTGCCATTCCATCCCTGCATGGAGCCCCTGCCATTCCACCTCTGCATGGAGTCCCTGCCATTCCACCTCTGCATGGAGTCCCTGCCATTCCATCCCTGCATGCAGAGCCTGCCATTCCATCCCTGCTGGAGCCCCTGCCATTCCATCCCTGCATGGAGTCCCTGCCATTCCATCTCTGCACGGAGCCCCTGCCATTCCATCCCTGCATGGAGCCCCTGCCATTCCATCCCTGCATGGAGCCCCTGCCATTCCATCCCTGCATGCAGAGCCTGCCATTCCATCCCTGCATGGAGAGCACGCTGCCTCAGGAAAGTGTCCCTCTGCCCAGCCCAGTGGAGCCCAGGGAGCCCTCTGAAGGCTTGTTTTGTGGGAAAACTGCACTCTTCTTTACTGCAGATGTGAAACAGGTTCTCTTCTGCTTGCAGCAGACACCTTGCCCTGCTCACATTCAACTCTTTTACCTTTCTAAAGCTTTACTTCTCTCTGCCTAGGTTTGTGGAAGCTCCCACCAAGTCTCCTTGCACCTATTATATTTATGTTTTCTGATCAGGTTTAATTTCTCAGGTTTGGTCAGCATATGGCTGTCAGGTTTGTAGTCCTCCTTCAGTGCAGAAGAAAATGGACCTATAGCCCTCCCTCCTTTAGCTCTGGTGCTGCTGAAGGCACTTCCCATAGGCATCCTCCACAGCTCCACATCCTCCCATCTGCGGAGCAGAGTTTCTCTTAGAGGAGGAGGTGAACAATCCTAGCCTTGGAAGCCAGCGACTGGGAGCCAGCTGCTTTCTGGAAACATTTCTAAAGACAAGCATCAGGAAGATCTATTCAAGCTAAAAGTTAGAATTGGCATAAATTTCATAGTTGTAAGGGAGGCACAAACCGCATCATACTGGAAACAAACACACAAAATAAAAAGCTGGTCTAGGAGTCTAACTTCTTTTAAGAGAAGTGTCAATAAATGTGAGAATAATATTATGCAACATAATGCTTGCTTGCTCAAACCTGGAGTATCTTCTGATAAACTGATACCATTTCAAACATGAAAAATATGTAAACAGTAAAGTACTTTAAAAATAGGATGGGGCATATTTACTTTCACCATAATTATTCTTCACTATATTGACATAATTATATGCATTATTCTAAATATATGTGAATTTATTGGCACAGTGATGTTGTCAATAAATTTTTCTTGTGAAAAGGTCTATGAACCAGTTGTAATCTGAGTATTTTAGTGCAATTGAATACATTGCACTTGTTCACTCACAAGATTGTGTCCTTCACATTTTTAGAAACTTAGTCAAGACTGTTGTGTTCAGTCATCCTAAATTTATTTGACCTTAATCCATGCTTGATGATGCAGTGAGAGAGCCGAAAGGGACATAGCAGACATAATAAGAGATGTGCCTCACGGCAGGGAGCAGTTTATTCTAATGATTATTTATAAACCCCTTTAGTTCCTCAAGATGTGCTTTAGCAGTTGATTATATTTTTCTTCAGCATTTTAGAAGCTGTTCTTAATAATATGGCAGAGTTTTCTAGCTGTCAGAATTTTGCTTCTGATTAATTTTGCATCACTTGTGATACTAAGAGGAGACACTTGTCCCTAGTCACAGCCTGTATAGCCAAAGAAAGGGAACTTTGCTGCTGAACACCTACTCCTAGAACAAGCAAGCAATAGAGTGGCTTTCTAAGTTAAAACTCCCTTTGATTTCTCCAGATAATTTTTTTCTCAAGTTAAGGCCGCAGGGCTTGGCTTGAGTTTGCAAGTGCCAAGGAGCTGAACTGAGTTTTACTACTCCATTACTCATGTGTCTCTATTTTTCCCCAAACTCTTTATATAGCTGCCACAGCTCCTCTGCACCTTGCAAGAGATGGATGAGCCAAGAAACACCTTTTTAGCAGTATCTGTAGCACTTGCCAAGTGCCAAGTCATCTATTTTACCTAGGATATAAGCAGTAGCTCTGTGTGCTAGACTGCAGGCCAACTGTCCTGTAAATAAATCCTGGTCTTTACAAGTTGAACCTCTGTGCACATTTAAACACTTCATCCTTCAGAACTCGAGGCTGCTCTGGGATGCAGAGCAGCTACTGAAGGAGCCTGCAGCCACAGAGAGCCCTGCAGTAAGCTACTGGGAACAGCAGCAGAAACAGCTTCCCAAAAGAGTTTCTTACAAAGCCAAGCTTAGAATCCAACCACTTCAGCCTATGACCTGCTGCTCTCTCCTCCTGCCTAGGTTTGACTCTGGGATTTCAGAATTTGAAGCTTCCTTTAGCATCCTTTTCAGCAGCTATCCACAATGGATAAGGAGTTCACAGTAAAGTAGAGAGAACAAGGGAAATATACAGTGTGATATGCCAAGGTTTGCTGTTACCTGTACAGTGCATTCCCCACTACAGGTGTTTGGCAGAAGTGTTTGTTTCTTAGGAACCACTGAAGTTATTTGCAAGCTGCTTCTATCACAAAATGGCTGGTTGTTCCTATTCATAGGCAGGGCTAATGTATCTTTCTGACAAAGCAGCTTTCATGAGAAACAGAGTTTTAGACAGCAACTGCAAAAAATGCCTTCTTTACAGAAAGACACAACCAACTGACTGCAGCCTCCCTAACTCTAGTGCAGAATTGGAGATTTTAGGCAGGAGATTGAAAAAAATCTATGGGTGAGGAGAGGGAAATCACTGCATCCTTTCAGGATTACTTTTTGTTCTTGCAGCACCTACTTCTCCAGTGGGCTGGATCCTGCAGGATGACAGCAGTAGCTGTGGATTCTGTCCATCCAAGAAGGTGACATAAACTGTGTCACGCTGACAAGTGATCGCACAAAAGTGCTGTAACCACTACACACACAAAGACACTTCAACTTGAAAAATCCTGAAAGAACAGTGGGGCATTTTATAGTATTTTTTCATTGGTGGCCATGCAGTGTTGGGGGGATTAAGCCCAATCCCTCTCCTGCAGCTGTCCCTGTATCCCCTCTTCCCATTTCAGCACAGGCAGAGAATTTCCTCTCTCAGATAAGGGCAGTCTGCTCAACCCACAGCCTGCACAGGAACTCAGCACACCCAAACTGAGAATGCCTGCCCTCCCCATGACTTTCTGCAGCTTGCAGTACCATGCCCTGGCTTATCCCTGGTACAAAGCAAAAAATGAAAATTACTTAGAGTGCGCTTTAGTTTTCTTAGTCTGTAGCTTCTGGCTTTGGTGGGCTTTTCTGCTTGCAGCTGAGCTGACTTTCACAGCAAATAGCATAGATTAAGTTCTGTGCTCTGAGCAGGGATTTCTCATTTCATACATCATTTATAACTTTCTGCAGTGATTCCACAAAGTCAGTATTTCTCCATAACACAAAGATGAGAAGGATGGAAAATATAGCTGAAAAAGTGACAAACCTGCAAATTGCATTTATGTAGAATTCGGTTGCCGTAAAGTTTCTACAGCAATTTTATGGAAACCCAGCAAATTCAGTATAACTAAATTTGCAGTTCAGGAAAGTTATGCATTTATAGATTTCAGCACAGTGGCATATTACAGCTTAGCAAAAATGCTAAATATCTCTCAGACAAAATGAAAATTAAATCTGCTGTTCTACTTTGTCAGATCAGGTCTTTGCCTATGGTATGTTGGGCATAGATTTCACTGCTCCCTCCTCACAGAAGTGAAAAATCACACAAACAAAACCCACTTTCGCAAAGGTTGCAAACACTAATTACATCAGGTTGCCCTATAACTGGCAAGTGATGTCTTTTTTCATTTTTTGTTTCCCTGGGATATCTTATCCATCATTCATTACCAGAATATTAACAGAGGTGACTTAGAACACCACACTTTGGTGACATCCAGATTCCAGTGAAGTAAACAGCAAAAATCCCACAGGTTTTATTAGAGCCACAAACTGTTCCTCTGTACTGAGTTCTTTTTATAGTCAGAGCCAGTTGCCAAAACGCTGGTCCTGATCCCACTTTCATAGCTGGATAATCAGGATTTACTACCACCTAAATCAGTGAAGCCAGAATGGTGCAAATGAGAGAACCGGGGCCATCTGCTGTGAATTTCCAGATATCAAAAAGGAACTGAAGAAGGGAGAGATTTTCTTACCAGCCTTCAATTCCTAATTGGCAAGGGTTTTCTAAAGAAAGTCCTATCGTGCCTGTCACCCATATTTAACTGTATCTTAAGTCAATAGGAAATAACGTCAGTAGAATACACACACTCACAAACACATACGTATGAAAACATAAAATTGAATTCAGCTTGAAATGTTTTTCATTTCAGTACAGCATATTGCCATCAGATAAAGAAAAAATACATATTATTCTCTGTCTAGTTCTTCCAAAGGAAATAATACCAAAGGTTTAAGAACATGCATTGGCTTTTTTTCCTGATAGGATTTAAAATGTTCTTTTCCAATGTAAGTGCAAAACCAAACATTAAGGCTGAAAATCAGCACACTAGACACGCACATTCAAAAATGAATGAATGAATGTGCTGGGAAAAGACTGGACCTGCTGCAGCCAGTGGCACAATTCCCACTGACTTCCATAGGGCCAAAATTCCACCCAGTTCCTAGGAGAACCATACAACATTATGCATCTCATTTAATGGACTACGTTGGCAGGCATGATTTATTAAGATTCACATGCAAGAAAGAAATCAACTGCATTGTAAAAAGTATTTAAATTAATGTATCTGTTACAGCATACCTCTAAATTAAGATAAGATTCAAAATCCTACTTTTGGTACTGCCTGACTTCAAGAAGTATTGCAGTAAGGGAATTTTGAACTTGATTTGCCACTTTTCCCACTGCAGAACAAGGTGTCACCTACCATACGAGTTTTATCAAAACCTCTTGGAAAAAAAAAAAGAAAATAAACCTTTAAATCAGACTATATTATGGCACAAAATGTACAGAGGCATGAGTAAATGATTTAGTTCTTTTTTAAAAAAATTGATTCCCTGCTTATTTTTAACCCAATTACAAGTCTGTTGGCTGCCAGTAAAATTTGGATCCAAATATTTCTGCTAACCAAGTGGAATTGTTTGGATAGTACAGTCAAAAATTCTAACATCTTAATCAGTTTGCTTTCTGACTTTTTTAATAACAAAAGTAATTGGGTACATTAAAACTGCAATTCTTGAAAGTCCAAGACAAACATCATAATAAAATACCAATTTCTTTAGGGAAAATTCTAGTATAATAAAGAAACCAAGTGGATTTTATTGAAATTACTTCCAAAACCTATAAAAGTTAACAGATTAATCTACTTTCCATAAGTTTTGCTGCATCTTGGGTAGTTTTACAGGAGGACTGGAATTACATGTTCTGTTATGCGACCACTGCACCTTTTAAAATGTTATGAACATCTTGTCACTTGATTGTGGCCAGAAGAGCCAGAGTTCAGAAGCCCAGCAAGGGAGAGGCTGAGGGCCATGCCCTGCATGTCAGGGCTCCCCTGTGACCCTGTGAGAGCAGTGCTGGACTGGCCACACCAGCACCCTGTGTGCTACAAACAGGAGGAGAACAGGTGAAGCAGAGCACCAAGGCAAACCCTCAGGTGCATCCAGGGGCTCTGCACAGCACAGGACATGGGGCACGAGGACACCCTCTCTGCCCCCAAAATGGCAGACCCTGCAGAAAGCATGTACAGGGCAACCATAAAGAATGATATTAACTTTCAGAGCAAACAATTGCCACCCCCAACCAGTTCCAAACTAAATATTTTCAGGCAAATATGTACTGAAAGTGAATAAAGTCTGACCACTGCAGGCAACTGTCAGACACTCTAAATAATGAGATTTTGTTATAGGCATTTCTTAATGCAGAACAGCAGTAGCAATGAATATGCTGGGACAATGCAGGGGTTTTTATTCTCTTTCTGTGAAAGAAAATAAATGGGGAACTTCATATATTAATTGGCTCCAAAACCAAAGAAAAATAATCACAAACACACAGCAAAACCCATTGCACAAACAAGTTGTATAACTTCTTTTGAGTGCTTGATTAAATATTCTCCTAAAAGATGTACTTTACTTTTGCCATAAACACATGAAGGAATGCCAAATTTACCACATTCCCTAATAAATTATTCATTTTCTGTCTTCTAAAAAACCACATCTTCTTTCAGAATTCATTTTATCTAACTTCAGTTAGCAGCCATCTTGCTATGCCTTTCTCAGCAAGACTGGAAAATCCTCAGCATGAGCCTTGGTGAAGAACCCTGTGGCATCTTTGTTATGCCTTAAGCACCTTTTCTTCAAGCCCATCTCTCAACTTCCCTTTGATAAGAAATGAACATATTTGCAGCCCTTCTTTGCTTCCCAGCCCTTGTGGTCCTGCCCTTTACATCATATTCTCCCCTTGTATATGCTCCCTTATTTGTGCTGCAAACTTCATTAACCAGGAGCCTCCCAGACACACCATCAGTGTCCTTTGTCCAGTAAAACTCTCATGGAAAATCAGCTGTTAACCACTGAAATACAATCTTCTGCTGTGTCTCCTCTGCCCTCCAACATGCCATGAGAACAAGAAACTTTCACAGCAATTTCAGTACTGGGTGTTGTACTGGTTTTAACCTCATTCTGTGAGCTCTTGGTGCCCTGGAACTCCTTCTGAAGTATCTTGAGAGATACAAACCATCATTGTAACCAGTTCAATTCCCTCCTCCTTTTTTCCCCAACCATGCTTCCCACCAGCATGGTGCTGGTGAGCATTGTCCATGAGGCTGGACAGGCACTACCCACCTCCTTCCAATTCCCAATGGCTTCCTTCCTCTGGCCACAAATACTGTGCCTCACACTTTTGTGAGCCACAAATAATTGTATTTTCTTTTAAAATCTATGTTGTTTCTTTCGCTTTTCACAGTGAAAAGAGAATACAGTTTATTAGTTGGATCCTGTGGGGTTTTCTCAATATTACTGGAAGAAGCCAATATTTTGCTGACTAAAGGAAATTTATAAACAGCCAATTTCTAAATGAAACAGATGGCTTATTAAAAATGAGCAGTCACTTCTTTGGCACACAAAAACAGTTTTAATTATTTTTGTATTATAATATTACTGGTTTTGTTTATGTTAGAAATAAGAAGAGTGACGGTTATCACAGTCCCACCATGTTAAGCAACAAATAAAAAAATAAATTGTGTGGTTTTGTTACAAATTGCAAATATCCTGTTACCTTCACTTATATGTATGTATGAATTGGGTTTGTGGGGCAAGTTTCTGGTAATGGAAGGGGGGCCATCTCTGTGGAGCTGCTGTAAGATTTCCCCATGTCCAGCAGAGTCAATGCCAGCTGGCTCTAAGATGGACCCAACACTGGCCAAGGCCCAGCCAGTCAGAGATGGGATAGCACCTCTGGGATAACATTTTTGAGAAGAAAATAAAGTTACTCTGCACAAGTAATGGCAGCCAGAGAAGAGAGGAGTGAGAACAAGTGAGAGGAACAGCAGACACCAAGGTCAGTGCAACAGGAGAGGCAGGAGGTGCTCCAGGAGCCAGAGCAGAGGTTCCCCTGCAGCCCCTGGTGCAGCCCATGGTGAGGCAGCTGTGCCTCATGGAGGGGATGGTAATTGGTGAATGATCTCTCTCTGCCCTTATCTCAACTTCTGAACCTTTCACTACATTTTCTGTCCCCTGTCCACTTGAGGAAGGCAGTGATAGAGTGGCTTTGGTGGCCACCAGCATCCAGCCAGGGCCAAATCACCACAATGCAACAGAACTAAGTGAAAAATATCAAGCTGGTACTGAATTTAAGATCAACTGGTTTTGTTTATTGTCAAATATCCCCAAACTTGATTCAGACCTGCTAGACAGAAAATTCACTGTAGTGGATTCTGAAGTGTCCATGCAATGGTGCCACTTCTTCATCTAGTTCAGGGTTAGATCTTTCACACACATTGTGGATAATCTAAGTTAGCTTTTTTTCTTCTTGGAAAGTAAAAAAAAAAAAAACCCAATCAAATACAAGACAGTCCTAATTTTGCAAGTGCAAAAGTGAACCAAGACACATTTTCTTAAAGTGCTGGACAAAAATCTGGAGGAATTTCTTGCACTCTTGCATCAAAACTCTCCAAGAAAAGCTTCACACAAACTTCAGACGCATCTGCATGGACATATGTTATCTTGTTAGAAGACTGGAAACATCACACCAGTTTGAGTCACAGGCCCAGTATTTCCTAAGAGATGAAAACAAGTTAAAAGAAGGCAAGCTGGCCTATTCTTCATGCAAAGACTATGGCTGTTCATGTGAACTAAACTTCTCAGATAAATTCTGAAACCAGTGATATTTCCTTTTCCAATCAGTGTGCTGTATAAAACAAGCAGCTTTGAATATATTTGTTTGAACCTGGAAAATATTACTCTCTGAAAATACCAATAAACCTAAAGAATATTAACACCTTTGTATCTAGATGAAAGCTGTAATAATTCATCATTTGAAATCACTATTTGTGTTTTCTTCACAGATACAAAGTAATTGAGCTCTAGAATTATGTTCGCCAGAAAAAGGGTGTCACTGCAAAACCTGTGTACACACCATCAAGCTAGCATTTTTTATGGCCAAGGATCTGCATATTTGTTGATTATCTAGTCTGTGCAGCTTCCAGAAATTTTAATCAAGAACTAATCATGGCAAAGGAAAGTTAGTCACAAATACACACCCATAATAGTTAGCTTCTCAATCTTCCTAAGACAGACCACACTGGACTCTGCTAGAACAAAGTTGCTGACGCCATCATGAAATATTGTTCTATATAAGCTAAGTCTGAGGATTTCAAAAGATTTTCAAAGAAAGTAACCTCCTGACTTCCTACAACTTGGTCTTTGTGCCTTGATTCTATGAATAATGAATTTGCAGTAATTTCATTTAGAAAGAAGCTGATGAAAAGGTCACTTCAAACATGGGAAATTAGGCAATGTGATTCTATCAAAAGTCATATTGAAAGGATTCTTTAAAAAAAATATAAAAAAAGGAAAACTGAAGAGCAGTTAAATATATTAATCTTGTTCCACAGATGTTTGATATAAAAGGATGCATGAAAGAAGTTTCTACAACCCCTACCAGGAACACTGCCACATCCAGGCTGTGCCTCAACTGAACAAAGAGAACACACACATACATGTGCTGCACTCTTCGGCTGTTGCCTCCTTTCAGTAGGATATTACATGTTGGGAACACTGCAGCTGCTCAGTGCCACATTGGGGAAGCAGCACCAGCTCTCACTGCTGCAGGATTTGGTCCAAAATAGCTGAAGACACCATGGTTTTGTCTTGCCACCTTTCCCAGGCACTAGCAGAACAGTACAGTGAAGCAGAGTACCAGAAGTCCTGACACATCACAAGTACAGGGATTAGATTTTTGAAACGCCTTTACCCAGCAGGACAGCAACTGAGGGCATTTTTAATATCCATGTTTTATCAGATCATCCTCTGTAACCAACAGTAGTTTTAGACACTGATGTGTGGCAGCAAATCCTTTAGTAGCTGGCCTCTCCTGTGATAAAACATACTATTTTCTATCTTGTAGCTTCTCTCCACCCTAAAAGGTTGTCATTCATGCATTGGTCATACTGGGTAACATTTATCTGCAGTAACAGTGATTGATACTTTTAAGTCTTAAATTATTAGCAGTGTGGCAAGCATCTAATTGCTGTACTTGGTCTAAAACCAGAAATAATATCCAGTCTGAGTTGAATTAAAAGCCAGACAGTGACAAAACCAAGAGGATTTGTGTGTGTGACAGTGCACTTGATTTATTGCTTCAGATTGCAAGCAGGGAAAGGCAGTGTCAGTACTCATTTTCAGGTGACAAAAAGATATAAAGAGGTTATTATAAGGACTCCAACAAGTTTCTGCAGGTCTGATCTGGGAGAAGATAATAATGCCAGGTACTACACAGGGATGGAGCAGAAACACAAGAGACTGAGGATAACTGCACTTGCAGGAGCCTCCCAGAAAGCACCTGAGGGCTTCAGCCCCTGAGAACTGTACACATCCAAAATACAGATTTTCAAAGCTTTTATCTAGTCCTGAGGCATTTCAGCTGCAAACAAATAGTAAAGTCCCCAGAGCATGCTCTATTTTGCTTCTAGGAGAAAAGCTGTGCTCAGAAATGAAGAGCTCAGCACTGAGCTCACGCCTAACTCCCAGCAGGACTGGCACAGCAAGGTCCCTGGTCTGTCTCCGTGGTTCAGCCCCACAAGAGGCACATATCCTGGCAACATGTATGCCAAACACAGCAGAGAACACACCCTTTGGGTCATACTCATGTCAAGAGGAATGCACTAAATCCCTGATGCTTACACAGCCCACTTCTCAGAGCAGGACCATCCAGGCCCTGGATACCCAGAGGTGAGTCACTGGCAATGAAAATAAAACCTTAGCAGAGTCACATATTTCACACTTGTTTCTTTCTTGCTTTCAGTGGGTGTCAAAGTTTTGACACTGGCACAAGGCCAAATGCCCCCATGAAAATACACTTTCTCTGGTGTCTGCTGTGAGATTTTGACCAGGAATAAACAAAGCAGGCTCCCACTTGAAAAAAAGAAAAATTTATTAACTAAACTACAAAAACAATTACTAAACTACACACAAAAGAAAAGAAAACACAAGGAAAATGAAAACCTCACAAAAACACTCTCCTCCTCCTCCCCCCTAAATTCCCAATACAATACATCCTCCAAAATCACCAATTCTGGGTCTAACACCACCCTTTAGAATGCTCAACTTTTAGTTCCTCAAGAGGAGAGGGAGTCCTTCCGTGTGTTGTGGTGGCCTTTTCCGTCCTTGTTCCGGTGCTCTCACCACCGAACAAGAATCAGGGCTGCTTCCAGGGTTGTCTTTTTAAGGATGCTTTGTCCAGTTCCAGAAAAGCACAGTATCTCACCTTTGGGACATCTGTCCCCCCCCATATTTTATATACCCCCTGGGGCCGAGGGGTACCCACACTGAATCTTCTTTGGCTCTGGGACATTTCTCCCCCTGGACTCAGTCTCTGTATCACACGGAAACATGGCTCTGTCCATGGCTACGCAAAAGAGTCCAGCATAAAATGCCACTCCATCTTCTCCATTCTTCCAACATCTCTCACTCTCTCTCTCTCTGGTCCAGACCTCCATCACTCGTCTAGGAAGGGTTAATGTTCTGTGAAGTTTTCATTGTCCAAGAAGGGTTAAAAACTCCTCCAGGCGGCTGGACTCCTGGCTGCACCCTCCCCCCATATCCTCAGCCGGGCTGCCTGCTGCCAGCACATGTTTACTAAATTTCAAGGTAACGGCCACAAACACAGGCTGCACTCTCTCTCTCTGTCTGTCTCCAAGGGGGGGAACAGGCTGCCCATTGCTTCCCGGCATTTCTTTACTTCTTCCTTCCACCCTTGGGGGGGCCAGGCCTACCTCTCCCGGGCCGGGCCGCATGGCTTTTCCCCTGCCCCCGCCCAGCCAGCAACTGGGCCGGGGGAGAGACCCAACTCCTTCCCGCCGGAAACCCAAAGAGAAACTGCCAGGGGAGAGCCCTGCTTTTACCCTGTGTTCTCAGAGGTGGATCCAATGCCCAGTGGTTGGGCCAGATGGCAATATTCAAATCTGAGCACTCATTGGCCCTATCTACAGCATCCCAGAAATCCTGCTTCCAGGTCAAACCATGACAGTGGGCCACTGAACAAATACAGTCATTCAGGGTGGGCATCACCTTCTCTAATTTCTATTGCCTGAAAGTTAAATGCCTACTCAAGGAGATGCTGCTAACAGAAGGAGAGACACTTGCATGGAGCAATTTATCCCATGCTTCTTGGACACACACCTTAGGTCAGGCAGTTCACTGTCTGGAGGAGTGTCTCCTAGGGATTTGGGACATGTCTGTTCAGCAGCACAGTGCAATCCATGGTGTCAGGCAGTCCAGGTCTCTTTGTCATCAGCCCAGGGCAATCCTGGGGCTCTCCCTTCCTGAACATGGGCTGAGGTTTTCCTGCAGGAACAGCCAGGACATGCAGGGGGGCAGGAAGAACTCTGGGTTTACGCTCAGATGTAGATGGATTGCAGCTGGAGTAGACATCTGAGGATGAGCAACACATCCTCAGATGTGTATTGCTGTACTACATATTGCAATATAAACACAGCCTGTATTCATAGCTTAGGTGAAGACCCTTTTAGCCAGGCAATTAGGAGGCATAAATCCAGAATTTAATGATACATACATTAATAATACTTTTAATGGCCCTTATTAAACAAATAACACCAGAATGAAACATGAACGTGTTCTTTCTCACTATCTTTCAGACTGGATACCAATGTCAAATAATTTTAATGCTAATTATATTTTTTCTTTAATTTAATATATTACAATAGATTTTGTGCACATACAGGGCTGGATTTGAAATAACTGTGTCAAAAATAAATATTCATTGAAATTTCACTTAAATGAGAGAAATGAATTTTTAAAATCTGGTCATATTCGATCAAACTTTTCTCTTTTCTTTTTAACTAGAATTGGCCAGGTCACCAGTTAAAAGCTATTTTCTGCTTTACTCTCTTCTAAAAATAAGGTCTTAACTGGGGCTACTTTTCAGAACAATGAGATTAAATTATGCTCAAACTAGAAATAAGCACAAGCTGCCTTCAACTACAGACCATGGTATAACATGGTATAATTTACGGTGTTGAGATACCTCTCAGTAGCACTTGGTTTGCCATGATTAAGTCTTCAACACTAGGATACCCTGATGCTTTGGGGAGCCTGCACAAAAGGAATAGTATCTTGCAAATTATATTTTTACTGAGCACATAGGTGGACTAGAGGAAGACTAGGCTACCAACCAAGTGCACTTATTCTCTGGTTGTCACAGGTCTCTTTTGAATAGCCACAAGTTTCTGCAGGATTTATGAGCTTAGGCATGGAGATACCTGCTCAACACAGAGTAGATGAGAGAGGAGACATGCACCATCAAAAAGCATTATTTTCACTTAGAAATTCTTGCTAAAGAAAATGCTACTAGAATAGCTGTATTGTTGCAAAACAGGTATTTAAATAACCTGCTTTGCTTTATAAGCATGCAAGATAAAACTAATGGATGCCTGACATAAAAGAAACATTAAAATATAGGCTGAAAAACAGCCTATTGCAAGCAAATTAAAAAAAACTTCTCCTGGAACTGTCTTCTGTGATCCAAACTTACCTTAGTAAAACAAGTTAGGACTTTCATGGCATCTTAGAGAGCTGAAGTATTTGTGGAACTCTGTAATCCAGCCAATTTCATAGGTACAGTGAGTTCTTGATTTCAGATAACCGCCATTTCAGTGTCAACCAACACACTTTCCTAGCAAACTTTAACCTAACAGAGCCTATAGGAATTTCATACCAAGTTAGTCAATAGAATGAGGTTTTCAGTTACTACCAATGTTTTCCTTTTGTGGAAAATTGTGCAGCAGTGGGAGATTTTATCCCTTATTTCTGCTCTTTTCTTGATTATTTGGAGGGGCTGGTGACACCTTGGGGAGCTGTACAGAGATGTCTAGCCATTAATGAAGTGCCACTTGCCTTGGGGAAAAAAAAAATTAAAAAAAAAAAGGAAAATAATAATCATAAGTACCTAGGAAATTCAATCAGAAGTGATAGTTGTAGCTAAGTGGAAGTCCTGGATAAATGCAAATTTCTGCTGCGTGGATTGACTCTGCAGTGTCTGCATGTCTGCGCAGAGAGCTCAACACTTTTTGGCTTTGTGGCTTATACCCAGTGTCTTTGCTGGACATTGTGCACACATATCTGGATCACAGTGTTACTGTGCTCTACACACAGGTGTAAAACCTCTCTTATTAGCAACAACCATGTGTGCATGCTACATGGCATACACACACACCTCCTTGCCCAGGGGAAATAGAGAAGCCCAGCTGCTATGGAAGTCAGCCCCTTAGAAAATACTGACTTTGAAACAATCAGATAGGAATACAATTGGTTCTAGGGCTTAAGAAAATAAACAAAATAAGTTTATCTGCTGCCATTGTAGTTTTAAGATAACATTTTCTCTTCTGGGTATACAACCAGGAAACAGTGCTGTAGGCTGGTACCTGGACTGGCCCCAATATCAGTTCATCTCTTGGAACTTTTGTCTGGCAGATGCTGCATGAAAAAATATAGTTTTGTACCATCTAGCTGCAGCACATGCTGCTGTGGGCTCAGTGGAGTGGTTCTGATTTAGTGTGTCTGGGCAGTGAACAGCACACTGAGCTGGGCAAGGCTCTGCAGCCGGGCGAGGAGCAGGACAGACAGGAACCTGGTGAGGCAGATCATTCTCAACAATAGTCTCTAATGCAGAATGAAGTGGCAGAAACAGTACATTATGGACATTATCATCATTATCTCTTGCTACCTCTAATAGGTTCTTATATCATTTTGCTCATTTTTATAGCTTGCTGGCTCAGAACCGACATTCTTTGTAATTCACTGGAAGAAATGCTTGATTTCAGCTCCTCTAGTTCTAACCATACACACAAAGGATGAAATAGGGATGTGTCTGCTGGAGTAGATCAACCCTTTCTTGAATAATTCTAGTTAAGAAATTTCTAAAGTGTGGTATTGTTTACATAAAAAAGGGATAAAGGAATATTCCTTTTACATTTCTTTTGGGCTAGCTTTTTTTTATTTTTTTCTGTTGATTAAAAAACAACAGACAGGAGAAAACTAAACAAAGCTTGGTCCTCATGAAGCTGCAAAGAGGGATTCAGCAGAAAAAAAATCTCAGAAGACTATGTAAAGTGGTTACACAAATTCCTGAACTACTATCTGTAGGATTTTCTCAGAAGATAACTGATGGTCTGCCTCTTTCAAACTGCCTTAGGACATGAAAGAAAATGATACCTCATTACAGAAATGTCATAAATTGTTCCAGCATTTTTATCATCTGAATATGAAAGCTCTTCTATGAGATGGCTAACAACAGGTTAGTCATCTGTGTTATGATAGAAATTCCTCTGGAAATGCAAAATAATTTAAAATCACCACTGTCCCACAGTGGTGCCAAGAGCCAGCATGGGGGCAGCTCTCGAGACCAGGTAATATGTGCTTCTTTCTACCTCCTTCTTCAGCAGTTTATTGCTTTTCCCATGTGTCTGCTGGCACAAGCAGTGCCCTGGGTTTCTGCAGGACCTGCGGGGGTTCACACCCCAAGGAGGAGGCTCAGGGACAGCAGGGAGATCCCAGCTTGGTGATGGAGGGAATGGAGGGAAAGGGGTGTTGTAGAGCATGGGTGAGGGGAAGCAGAAGCACTGGGGTTGCGGAGTGGGAGCCAGGCTGGAAGAAACATAAAAGAAACATAAAAGCAAAGAGGCATGGGTGTGGAGTCTGCAGGGAGGAAAGCCAAGTCTGGACACCTGGAGCACACATGGGAGCTCAGTGGGAAAACAGAATTCTGCATGAAGTGTCTGAGAGGTAGGAGGTTTGAGAAGAACGAAAAGGAATCTGCTATGCATACAGGAGAAAGCAGGGATACTGCCACCAGCAACATTCCAATATGCAAAATAAAACAAAATTTACCTAGTGAGTGTCATTACTGAAAAAGGCAGTTTCAGGTGTCACATCCACTCATGTCTCACACTGTTCAGTCTTTATTAACCTACCCACACTTATTTCTTTTTATACCCCAGTCATACTGGTATTTCTAAGCATTCTGTTGGGCCTGTCCTTATTCTACTCAATAAGTATTCTTCAAAAGTATTGTTTGCTCTGTTGTGGGAAAAGAAACTGAGAAATGGAGCTGAGTTTTCTGCCTTGTTTGCTCTGTATTCTTTTCTAGACTGCATCACTCTCTTATTTTCTTTTTTAAGTACAGCCAATTCTTTACAGTCTCCTACTCTTAGCAATTTTTCTTATGATGTTTATTGCTGACAGTGTTCTTTGCTATGTCACTCTAGTCCTATTTACAGCTGGGCTGGGCCAGTGTTGTTCCAACTGCTCTAGCTGAGGTCCTGGGTGACATGACAGACAGTCACACACCCCCTGAAATACCACGTACACATACATGTGTATGTGCTCAGTGTTTGGTTTTGGTTTTTGTATATATATATAGATAGTTTATATGTTATCTGTACATCTGACAATGCCTCTTAGACAAGAACCAAAACTTGCACTTGAGGAAGAAGACAGTAGGTTTGGGATTAACCTCATCTGCTGTGGGTGCTTGGTCTAATCTTAGACAAGAAACCTCTATTCTCAACACAGACAGCAGCACCTTTATCTGTAGGAAGTTCTGTTTCACTGGTGACACAGAAACCTTGTCCTTATCATGAAGCTTTTGTTAGCTGTGTGTAAACTGAACCCCAGCCATCAGAGGCCAGAAGCATGAGGTCCAAAGCCTTGAATTTTATTTGGACTTCTGCAGGTTGGTTTGGGGAAAAGATCTTATGTTTGTGTGGGTTCATGTTGTTTTCTGCAATGTGCTGGAATGGTCAGAGTGCCAACCCTCTCCACACTTCCTATATATTTATCAGAGATAACATCCTACTACACAGTGCTTCTTTTATTCTGGGGTTCCTGTATGCAGTGAAACAAACAGCAGCAAGGAAGCACAGATATATCTGCCAAATACTGTTTTCTTCTTCAGGTTCTGGAAAATTTTTATATTTGATGAACAAATATAGATGTGATTATTACTTTAAGACCTTTTTTTTCACTTGAGAGCTGGAAGTTTATCTAAGAATGTATTTAAGATCTGTAGCATACTCTTTTTTTCTGCATGTTTTGCAAAAAGAGGCAGTCAAAACTTCATTTTTTCCCTTTCAGTTCTCCCTATTAATGTGGATGTTGAGAATTTGATTTTATGTCTTGTTATTGACAACATATTAAGGCCACACACCAAGAGTTTGCTCTTGAATACCACATAACCAGTAGAAACACATTTTTAAACTGGTGACTTCTCATACCACTGGAATTTTCTTCCAACACTGGAACAAACTTCTGATGAAAGAGAGGCACTTATGCAGTTGATAGACAAGAGGTCACACCTGTACAAAGCAACGGACCTGTGTCCATAGATTTCTTCCAGATGCCATTAAATGCACCAGTCCATGTGTATTTTTCTTGGAGTTACTGATAAACTATTTTTCACAAATGAAAATATCTATGAATCCTGTCTGTAACTCAATCAGCTATAATTTTCAGCCTCAACAGCGGTACAATGTGATAGATAAAATCCCTTGTCAATCCAATTCCTTGATCACAGCTGACTGTCTTGGACAATGCTGTGAGGAGTAAGAAAACAAAGCATTCCTATTTCATAGTAATGCCCTGGTTCTCTAATGACAGTGAGGATTGTTGCTGAGAATCCTCTTTATAACACTGACTTCATACACTTCTATCTTAGGATATGTTTTTCAAGCGATCATTATCTAATAATGAATTCATTCAACAAGAACTTTGTCTTCACACAAAAAGATATGATGTTATACAGTTTTAAATAAAACATGGAACTGCAACCATCCATGTATTTAACTTTTGCTTGCAATGCCAGAATACACAGTTATGCTAGCTTTTCAGAGGAAGCACAAATTAAAAATGCATATTATGAAATGCATTTCATGTGAACAAATGTCAAAATGGTACATAGTTTCACCACTTGACTAAGCTATAGAATTAATTTAATATATTAAAATGAAACTACATAAATTACAACAGAGAAAACATTGGCAGAGTAGCAAATTCAGATTAATATTACCTGCTGTCCTACAGAGATTGCCTAAAAATGAAGGATTCTATATTCTTGTTTTTCTACTTCAACTTACCATCTACACCACTCACAGTTAGAGATCACATTTAGTTTAAGATATACTGGGGTGGCAGATGTAGCTCACACAAGCCTGTGGGTGAGCTGTAATGCAGAGTTGTTAAATCTTAGGAGCAACACTGCGCTTTACAACCTCTGCATCACACAGCCCAGCACCGACACTGCGGGGATGCTGCAGGGCCAGGGTGCACCAAGGTACAGCCCTCTTTAAAGGCCCTTCACTGCACTTCATTAATACAAATTACAGTGAGACAGAAAGGACAAGATAGCACAGATTACCCTGTGCCACATTAACAAAATTTCCTACAGCCGTGGATTTTTAAAGGGTAAGCAGAATCTGAAATCTGTCGTGCTTCTAAAAGATGAGAAAGGGCTGAAGCATCTGCACACATACAGCAGGTAGCTAATTTCAGTCCTTTTCCCTACATATATTCGGGAGAAACTAACATAATTATTGATAGCAGAATCCCCATTTTGAAAGCTTTTTCCAGCACAACAAAGTATGTAATAACACTATCTCATGGACATTAAATGCACATAGGACATGCAAAGAAGCTAGAGAAAACAGTTCAAGTGGGAAAGCACACTGAGTTTAGCAGCTGTTTTCCTCAGCCTGGATCCCATTCAATCCATTAAATAAGGGCATAAATAGTTAAATAATAGCACCTTCTGAAGGTGCTCAGCTTGCTCCAGGGTGACCCAGAACAGGCTATCTAGCCAATGGCCATTTACACCTCCCTCCTGATCCACTTACTGAAATGTTTTTCCCCACTGATAAAGGCTGTAAGCATGATTTTCCTTGCACCTGCTTTGGGGACTTGCCCAGCTCTGTAACCAGTTCAGCTACACAGGGGAAAGGCTATAAGAAACTTGGGTTTCATAGCCTAAATTTTTTAAGTATTCATTGGGATCAGGTAAGATCAGACCTCATTCTAAGAGAGAAAGAAAGTGAACAATGGTAAGACTGAGCAAGACATAAGTATTTTGGAAGAATAGACCTTGTCCTTACAAAGAGGAAATGATAGAGACAGAAACTGCTTTCTGCTGGAAAAAAAAACTGTACTGCATATGCAAAGCTGGAAGATGCCTAGGGGAAAAGACAAAGTTGATATCAGTGTGAGTGGCATCTTGGGGAAAACCCCAGCTGACAGAAGGAGGTTGCATAGAGGGAAGAGTGCTGGGAACTACTAGACGACTGACTGGCACATATGTGCTTTCTGGTGATTAAAATAAGCCATTTAAAAACAGACCTGCCTGAAAAGCAAAAAAGTAAATTACATTATACTGGATGGAACAGCTACCAGATGGTCCAGTTACCAGCAGCTACTAGATTTTGGTTTTGTTTTTTTAAATGCACACATGCACTCACACGAGCAAACGCTCATGGGCCAAACTGGACTGTAAAAGCCATCTGGCACTGCCTGTGTAAGTTTACTACACTGTGAAACCTCATTCTCTCTGACATTATTTGTGGTTAGAAGACTAATTCCAGTTTCAGCCAGGCAACTAGACTGCAATCTGGAGCATAAGAATCAGAGGGCAACAGAAACAAAGAGGGAGCCATAGGGTGAATTTTCAGCTGTGAAGAAGCAACTTCCAAAAGGAAAGTGAACTTTATTCTCTCAGTTCCTAAAATGAGTAATGGATAGTAACAAGAAAATTTCCTCCATTCTTTGCTAAATCAAATACTGTAAAACACACATGTACCCCTTTATACATGGCAGAGGTCCACAATCCTTTTCTAAATAGGATTTGTATTTTTTACAGTCACCTACTGCTTTAGTCACCTACTCTCCATTAGGACATCACAATATTAGATGAGTTTCTATTCTCTATTTACTCATCTATACTTCCAGTTCAATTCCATTTCCCTGCTTTGGCATATTAAGGGGTCTGTAATCAAATCCAGGTATATCCTAAAAATAAAGAAGTATCTGCCAGCATGCACAAATGCCATTTGATATGTCATCACAAGGCATTTATAAAATATGCTTATAGCACTCATCATATTAATCTCCTATGCACCCTTTTTCCTAACTTTTAAGGAAGATGTTTAACAATGAGTATTCCTAAAGAATTTCATTCTGGTAGTAACTAGGAATTATTTTATAAAACAGTCAAGGCAATAAGAAAAAGTAAAACATGTACCTATTGTTGCACTAGAGACAAAATCCTTGCCCTGAGATCTAATCTGGCAAATAACTCAATACAGTCAGAATTCAGCTTAGTTTCATTAAATACTCTTCTTGCCTATAATTTTTTGTTGTAAAGAAGGAAAAAGAAACAAAATGCAAACAACAAATTTCAGGTCTACAAATATGCACCAACAATCAGTATAGAGCTAGTTTTCTACCATATTAAAAGCTACCATATTAAAAGCTACCCATAACCCATGTGTTATGGGTACCTCCCCAGCTGAGGATGTAATACCAGTGCTGCAATACTGGTGCTAGACCAATGCCCAGAGCCCAAGCTGAGGTTCAACACACAGTACAAACACAGCCCAAAGTAAATGCTTGGCCCCTATTTACCTTCCATCTCCAAAATTCACTCACAAAGCTGTGAATTGTGTGAACATGAAATATCTCTGATCTTCAGCGCATCCTAACAAAGCTTAAAGCACTGCAACCAATGCACAAGGTACTAACACTGCCATGTGGCTCACCTGTGAGGGTGGAGAGGCTCAGCCTTGTTGAATTCATCTACATGGACTTGTCTTTGCTGTATTTCACAAAGAAAATTCTAATAGCCTAAATTGTGGCTGAGCACATTTACACAGGCACTGGATATAGCTCAGTTTGTTTCCAGTATTCTGACATGGCAGTTTAGAACTCTGAATAAGGAGTTTATAAAATTTATGAGTCTTCAATATAAGAAGAAAAATGCTTGTGAAGGAGGTAGTAGAAGCTTCAAGCTCCCCCCTGTAGGCCTACCAACTCTTTGCAACCAATTCAACCCAAAATGTTCCCAGGAGAGTAGCACGTCAGATAAAATGTAATAGGACGCCAATTATCACTATATAACTCATTCTTAAATTAATTCAGGTTACAGATAATGCTCTGGTCACAAAAGATGACACCTGCAGTGCTTCTTAGCCATTTTCTCCTCAGAAACACTCTAGAAAAGTAAAGCAAATAACGAATGTGAAAGCTAGGATAGCTCACTGGCATTTCCATAAACTCCTTTCCTCTCCTTCCCATCTTAAAAGCATTGTTTTCATGCTTGAAAACATCTGCTGAGGAGGCTGATCCACAGAGCTCCAACCCAATTCTCTCCAGAGGTCACGGTGGGCTCAGTCCCACATCTGATTATTGTCTATATTTTAGAACTGAGATATCAGCTATATATAATAGACTAACTTTACAAAGCAGAAATATCAATATTTTGATTACAGCAATTTGATTATAGTCAGGCTGTAGGTATTTCATTTTACAGCAGTGGAAGTACTAAGCTTTCATTATGATAATTCTGTGGAATTTAGAGAGAAAGATCCATTCCCCAAGGACCTGTGAATCTCTTCACCAAATGTTAGAGGCAGCCTCTGAATTCTAAAACTTGAAACCCACTAAATCTTCACATGCACTTATGATGCCTTTAATGGAATTTCACTGATGGAGGATAGCTCTTCAAAACTTCTTGTTGTAGGACCAGAAGATGACAAAGGTATTCTTTGCTTGAACTCTTGAGAAGCTGTGTACAAAAATGTTCATTGGGTCAGACTGGAATTTCTCAGCCCTCTCCCAGTCCCACCACTAACAAAAAGTGGGCTGGAGGTCTCACTTCCTCAACTTGTAATAATCCCTCTCATTTAAAAAATACAGTTTGCAGCAAATTTGGTGTAATTTAAGGATTTCTGGTTCATTTGTGCTCATTTTCTGATCACATAAACTAAGAGACATTCCTTTGGATTTTTAAGTTTTTGACAAAACTAATCCTTGGGGTGCACTGATATCTTTTAGGCAAGCCCCAAAAGATCAGACCTGAGCACACTTTCCCAAGGAGGACACAATCAGATGTGCCATAGCACAGAATGTTCTATTCCTGTGGTCCTGGAATCCCTGGTTACTCAATACACAACTTCCTATTTAAAAGCAAATGCTCCCACTAAAAGAAAATACTTTTATCCACAGCTGACCTACCCTTCTGCAGGCACCTGCCTCGTCTTTTCTACTTGCAGCTATATGCATTTTCTGGAGGGAAAAGAAAGAGTTAAAAGAAAAGCAGCCTAATCTCCACTCACACATTTGTCAACTTCCCCAAAATAGCTGCAGAATTTAAGCATAGTATGCCATTTTCCTCCCTGACAGGTTAATCCATTTATTATTCATCCATTTAATGAAAATACCATGTCTCCATGCTAAGAACAAAACAAAACCTCCAACAACACTGGTTCTCTTCAAATCATATTAATAATCTTGCACAATTTGATTTGTCTTTGAATTCAGCTTCATTTTTAACTCCAATTTAGAAGCAGGAAACCTATTTCTTCAGATTTCATATTGCTGCCTCTAGCCACATTTATGGAATGTTTTCTGCAAAATTATCAGCATTTCATTACCTGCTTCTGCAATAGCCATGTATCTACTGTGAAAAGGTCACCCAAAAGTTAATGAACCTCATGCTTATCCAAGCTGCTCTTCTCCGGTGGGACAGAAATTTTCATGAAACTCTGCAAGGCTCATCTTGCAAAGTTTCCTGAATTTACTCTAAAAAAAGAATATTAGTAAGTCACGGAGAAAATCTGTCTCCTTTTCACAGGCTCCATTAAGCTTTCTACAAAAACATGGGGCTTGAGTTCTCAAAGGCATTACTCCTAAAGGGAAGCTACAGCAGTGTTTTGAACCAGTCACAGAACTATTGTGACCATGTACTACACAGAACAATCATACTCCTTTTCAGGATTTAATTCTTTTGCAGGATTCCCTGTCTTACCTGGAAGCACCTTTAATACAAAAATGTGGGGTTTTTTACAGATTAATCCTATCAGAAAAGTGGATTCATGATCCATTCAGGTAGTGTGCCTAGATCTTTCTAGCCC
Source organism: Ammospiza nelsoni (assembly GCF_027579445.1). Lineage (NCBI taxonomy): Eukaryota > Metazoa > Chordata > Aves > Passeriformes > Passerellidae > Ammospiza > Ammospiza nelsoni. The sequence goes on from NC_080636.1 coordinate 15,428,910, forward strand.
AGCTCCGGCCAAGCAGCATGGTTCCCTATGTTTCATTAATGAAGGGAAGAAACAGGAATGGCCCCATGAACAATATTTGGTTATCTCTCTGGTATTTCTTTCTCCAGTACTGATGACTGTTGCCATGGTCTCTGCCTTCCAGTTCCTTCAGGTAGCCTCCACTCCAGCAGCTCTCACTTGAAGACCACACCAAAAGTTTGCTTTCATCAAGAGGTGACGTGAGAGAAGTGCAGCACAACCTATTATTTGTGAGCCTCTTTTATTATGCCTCACTAGCCTTTATTAGGTCCTAACACCAGAGAAAAACCTGTGGCCATTTACTGCCTGTTTAGTTGGAGCTCACAACACTCTGAAACATTTTTGTGGAGCCTGACACTGTCTCAAAAGTGAAACACTGCTGTGACTTAGATTTTTAATCCAATATAGTGCTTAGACAGAATATGTGTCTGAAAAAAATTGCTGGGAAAAAAAGATGATGAAAGGATGATGATGATGAGAATGATGATTATTAAATTTTTGGAAGACAATTTCTTGTACCGAGGATGACATTTAAAAGAAATTAAGAAGAAAAAACATAAAAGTCAAAGACAGTTGTTTTGGAATAGTTCTGCTTTGCATTACAGGCAAATTGCTCCAATAAGAAGAGGGATGTTTTGTCTTTTACTCTCAGAGGAAATGATTACAGCACTAAATGTCTGTAAGGAACTACAAATAGAACAAGACTTGTGTTTAAGGATTGTTAACTCAACTGAATGCAGATTCTGCTAGACTCTGTGGAGTCTGGATTTCATTCACTGATATCCAGAGTTTCCAGTTCAAGTGAACTGTGATTTCCACCTGCATTGGCCACTCAATGTCATTTGACATTGACAAGTTCAAACAATGTCATTTGCAAATGAAACTATGTTGTCTAATGCTTTCATCTCACAATTAGGAGTTGGTGTTTCCCAGCTAGATGAGGTTATGGAATTGAAAAATGTGTGTTCTAATAAAAAGCCAAATTAACAGCAAGGGAAAAATGTAATAGGGATAGATAGATAGATAGATAGATAGATAGATAGATAGATAGATAGATAGATAGATAGATAGATAGATAGATAGATAGATAGATATACATAGATAGATAGATATAGATAGATAGATAGATAGATATAGATAGATAGATAGATAGATAGATAGATAGATAGATAGATAGATAGATAGATAGATAATTTTTAAGGGGGGAGGATGGAGACAGCTGAGTAAGTTTGTAAAAACTATAAAAGCTTCTGGTAATGACTAGAAAAAGACTAGGCAAATCCAAAATATCTATCGGTCAAAAAATCCATGATGTTTCTCATTGGCCCAGAAATAGTAACCTTGTCTATTATATGTCCTGCCATTGCATCTCTCAGTTATTGGTTATTCTTAGATCTGAATAAAAGAAAAAAAAATCCTTTCTCTATCTTGTATTTGAAATGTCCATATTTCAGCCTAGTACAAAACAAGAAATTAATTTGGAGTGGAAAAATTGTTCCTTCTCCAGCTGCATTACCAAATCCCAGTCTCAGCCCTCATGGAGGTCTCCCTGGGGCTTCAGCCAGGGTCACCTATTTCATGGTTTTCCCGATAGTAATATGGGATAGCAGCTCCCAGAACAACTGAAGGGTAAGTGTTGTCTGAAGCACAACTTGGAAATGACAGGCACTCACAGACGTCTTAGGGCCAGGACACAGAGGCACAGCAGGGCTTGGCCAGGTTCAAGGTTTGAGGCACTGCAGAGGACCATGTGCATGATCACAACAACTCAGGCTGGAAGGGACCTCAGACCAACCTCCTTATCAAAGCTGGGTCAGCTGTGAGATCAGACCAGGGATTTAGTTACTTGGGTCTTGAAAACCTCTGAGGACAGGGACTGTAGAACCACTCTATCCAAAATGTTGGATATTTTAAACAACATGTTTAAAATACATGTTGTTCAAGTGGTGCCTCATAACAGCAGTTATGCCAGGGCTGAATATCCCACTGGTTTTAAGTCAACAACCCTTCCTGCTTATCTGTCTTGACAGGAGTTGTCACCATGGCATCCAAGCACCTGAAACAACTACCCAAGGAACAATACTGAAATTGCAAGGCAGCTCCCAGCACAGCTATGAGAACTCAAGGACAACACAATACCCAGTGCATTTGCAGGCTGCCAGGAGCTAACAGGATGCTCTTATTTCTCCCTAAACATGGGTGACCCTGCTCCTGCAGGAAACCTCCAGCTGCCTGCCTGTGGTGAAAGCCAGCAGTGCTTCCCAGGCTGCCAGCAGATGCTCATTACTCATCACAAGCAGCAGAAATGTAGGTGGAGCAATGAGACAGGTCATAAACAAAGCAGGTGAGGCTCTGAATAAAAGCAACTCTCTTTGAGAAGTTACACTAGAAAATGTAAGGAACTCCATTTTTCCTCATCTGCTGCTGTAACTACAAACTGCATAAAGCTCTCCCCTCAGTCTTTAACTGAACAAAAATAATGTTTTATATTCTGCTTTTGACCACCAGACAGAATGAATCCATGCAGGTTCATTTGTTCAAGTAGACTGCATGCCTTAAGCATAATTATTTAACTGTACCGTAACATAATTTCCTAATAATCTTCATCAAATTTCCTCAAGCTGCCAGAATACAGACTGTATTTAAGTAGCAAACTCTAGGTATTAATAGTCAAGAGTAATTGGCAGTGAAACAACGAAAAACCTATTTTTTCTTGATACTGCCAATAGACAAGTAATCACAGTATTTTAGCTTGCTTATGTATCTCAGGCAGAAAGGCTAAGATCAAAATACCTGTTGTGAGAAGACTTATACATATGTCTCTCCCACTTTCAAAGAGAAATTCAAATATTACACAAAGTTAAAGCAAAAAAAAATCAGTATTCAATAATTTTCATATTTTTCAACTATGACTGCTGTAACATTTTGGTATGCAAGAGAGGTCTCAGAATGGGGCAGGGAGAGGGAATGTCAGTACTGAAAGAACCTCAGAGCTGCTTTGCAACACTACACTTACACAGCAGAGAGCTCAAGGACTTGCTGACCTTGGGTACAGTTACTGGCCAATTGTTCCTCAAGGAAAGGACATTACATTGCTTGGACCTAATAAGTGAGGCAAACACTTATCAACAGGCATGGAAAATACCTGCTTCTTTTTTGCTCATTCCATTACCTGTTTACAAGATTAATTTGAAATATGAATAAGTAACATTAAGTCTGGATGTTTGAACATGAAGTTTATGAGGTCTGAGTACTGGCATATTAATTAATGTCTGTGGTTCATGATAAAAGACGATACACACAACTTGATTTATATGGCTGAGTTTTGAATTGTGGGAGTTTCTGTCTGTAATTGAGAGCTGGGAATGGGAAAGGAACAACTATGACTTACAAAGCAACAGGCTTTCTAAGTCTGCTTTTAGAAATACTTTGATGACTAAGTAAGCGCTCAGATGTTAAGAGAGATTTGGAATGAGATCTCGCCCCGCCGCCAGCCAGAGCCGAGGCAGCTCTGAACGGAGCTGGGGCTGGGGGGGCACAACGTCCCAAAGTTCGCACCGAAAGCAGAGATTGCCACCTCCTGGCCGAACCCAGGGACACGCACACACATCCAGGCTCGGTCGAAATTGTGTGTGGGGACCTTATAAATGCCTCAACCACAGAGGCAAGCTTCAAACCAGAGCTCTCAAATACCAAATATAATCATTGATGGATAATCCTGAGGAAATCAAGCTACATCAGAGCAGTGCCTCGCACTTTTACAGGGGACCAGGCAGCATTATGTTGTGCTAATTCCTTTCCATACTGTCAACAGAGAACAAATGCTCAAGGAAGTACTTGCTTTGTTTTCTTGCTGAAGCAAAACAGTCTATTCCAACAAGACATGCATTGTACACACTACTAGAAATATGTAAAATATAAACCCTAAAATATAAATGTTGGTATTCTGTTCCCTTTTTTATTTTCCCTTTCTCCCCCACCTCGATTTTGGATTTTTTCATTCAGGGTTGAATTGAAAGCAAAATGTCACATTTTTCCAACCTGAAAACACAGCCTGATGTGCTCAGGGGCAACTGCAAGAGGCCACTGGACACTGGATCTGGCTCATTTGGCTCTGAGAACAGAACCAAACCACAAAAGTTAAAGCACTGGAGAGAGATTACTTTCATATTGCCCCAAAGGACCTTGTGTGGACTAGCACCATGTCATCAGCACCCAAGCTCTGCGTTAAACCCCAGTGCAGGAACCATGGTGAACTCCAGCTGTCCTAAGGAGTCCCTCCCTTTCTCCCCTTGCTCAGGAGCAGCTGGAGAGCTGCCCTGCAGGAAGGGTCTGGGGGTGCTGCTGGCCAACAGCACCTCAGTGGGAGCCAGCAGTGGCCCTGGGGCAAACCCCACCCTGGGGTGCATCAAACACAGCACAACAGCCAGGAAAAACAGGTCACTGTCCTGCTGGGTGACACACAGGTCACTGTCCTGCTGGGTGACACACAGCTCACTGTCCTGCTGGGTGACACAACAGGTCACTGTCCTGCTGGGTGACACAGGTCACTGTCCTGCTGGGTGACACAGGTCACTGTCCTGCTGTGCTCAGCCCTGGGGTGGCCTCACCTGAGCACTGTGTGCTGTGCTGGGCCCCACAAGTCAAGAAGGATGTTCAGGTCTCTGAATGCATCCAGAGGAGGGTAACAAAGCTGGTGACAGGGCTGGAAGGAATGTCCTGAAGGAGTGGCTGAGGACTCGGGGCTTGTCTAGTTTGGAGAAAAGGAGGCTGAAGGGTGACCTCATTGCTCTCTGCAGCTTCCTGAGGAGGGGAGATGGAGGGGGAGATGCCAGTCTCTTCTCCCTGGTATCCAGTGATGTGTGGGAATGGCTCAAAGCTGGGCCAGGAGAGGTTCACACTGGACATTAGCCAGCATTTCTTTACCAAGAAGGTGACCAAACACTGGAACGAGCTTCCCAGTGTGGTGGTCAATGCCAAAAGCCTGTCAGGGTTTAAACAGCCTTTGGACAGTGCCCTAAACAACATGTTTAAAAACTTTTGTTCAGCCCTGAACTGGTAAGACAATTGGAGAAGAGGTTTTTTGTTGGTCCCTTCCAACTGCAGTATTCTATTCTAGTCTAGTCTATTTTATTCAAAACTGTGTGTTAAGCAAAACCAGGAGCTCCCAAATTGCCAGAAAATAATTTATTATTGTGAAAAAATGTTGCTGCAATAAGGCTCAAAGTGAAAAGAGCTTTTCTGTGCTGCAGGCACAAGCACATGTACTGAACCTGCTGGTCTCTCACTGCTAACTTGTATTCATGACTTCTAAGCAAGTTACTTGCTTTGTAAGAACATTATTTCTTACAGGTATGTATTGGCCATTCAGTCAACTACTCTCTTGCACCCTCCTTCCTAGCCAACAGATTATTTCCCACTAAAAAAGCTGTTGAAGTTTGTCTCAGAGCTGCCATTTTGCAGCAAGTGGCCCACAAATCCCAAACTGGCTATTACATGTGTTGTTGATGAAGGCAAAAGAATTGTGCCTGCTTCAGACTCCTGCCAAAATTTGTAAGTCACACACCAACACACAAACAAAGTGATTTGTTGTAAAGGTGAATTTACGGCTGAGGAAAGTTGGAGGAGCTCAGTGGATTACTGCCTATCTCTTCTTACAGAGAACATGGGAACATTTTCCTCAACAACAAATTTAAGTTTTCTGGATATTGGAGGGGATGTGCCCCTTTGTATAAATGTTGGAGAGCTTCTTTCACTGAAGACAAGGTTCAAACATATGTAGCTATTGAGTTACACAGGTGTACTCAATGGAAGACTTTGACAAAGCATCTTGGAGAAGACACAAGGAGAAAAAACTAAGAAAACTGTCATCCTTCAAAAAAAATGTGGAGACTATTGCTATTGATTGGAAGAAACGGAATTATATGGTCCTTGTTTGGGAAATAAAGACACTAGATTGAAAAAAAACATCAACAGAACTAAGCCTGTACATCAGCAGAAGAAATAAATATTGGCAATAAATAGACCTGCAAATACTTTTGTAGAGACAGTAGCATGCCTGAACTGTCTAAAGTTTGTTACTTTAAGTCAAAATGCAGGAACTGTGAAAAGAGGGTTAAATGAGAAAGCACAAGGAAATAAACAATTGGAAAGTTTTAATGAGTTTTGCAGTCCTTTAAAAAACATGAAAGACCGCTGAAGATTTACAAATGAACAAAGGCAAGATAGAAAAGGAAATCAGGTGCATGTTAGCGGAGATAAGAGCAGCATGCAGCCAAATAGCAAATACTTAAAGAAAATTTTCACCTCATTATGTTTAAACCTCCAAGAGAAACTTTGCTCTTTTACACTCTCACAATATGAAGGCTAAAAGTAAAATTATGCTTTGAGACTTTAAATAGATCATGACTCCCTAGCAATTTTAATTAGGATGCTTCTGTTTATACAAATGTGTCTTTGGGGAACTCATATGAAGAATAGAATAAGCCTAGATGAATAAATGGAATAATTTTGATATCCATAACTTAGGTTTCCTTTGTCTGCCCAGGAGCAAAAGGATACAAAAATGCATAAAATTAATCTTTTTAAATTAGCAAAATCCCTGTTCATTTAATACATTATTTGCATTTTCCTAGTTTGCTCATATGCTAGTGCAAATAGACATCTTAAAATAGCATTGCAAGTACACACAGAGCAGTATCTCAACAGAATGTAATTGTGAAAAGCAAATTCTACCTGCAGTTAAACAGGAGTTTAAAAAAAAATACAGGGTGTGGGAAGGAAGGAAGTGTCGGAAGGAAGTGTCAGAAGGAAGGAAGGAAGTGTCAGAAGGAAGGAAGTGTCAGAAGGAAGTGTCGGAAGGAAGGAAGGAAGGAAGGAAGGAAGGAAGGAAGGAAGGAAGGAAGGAAGGAAGGAAGGAAGGAAGGAAGGAAGGAAGGAAGGAAGGAAGGAAGGAAGGAAGGAAGGAAGGAAGGAAGGAAGGAAGGAAGGAAGGAAGGAAGGAAGGAAGTGTCAGAAGGAAGGAAGGAAGTGTCAGAAGGAAGGAAGTGTCGGAAGGAAGTGTCGGAAGGAAGTGTCGGAAGGAAGTGTCGGAAGGAAGTGTCGGAAGGAAGGAAGGAAGTGTCGGAAGGAAGGAAGTGTCGGAAGGAAGGAAGGAAGGAAGGAAGGAAGGAAGGAAGGAAGGAAGGAAGGAAGGAAGGAAGGAAGGAAGGAAGGAAGGAAGGAAGGAAGGAAGGAAGGAAGGAAGGAAGGAAGTGTCGGAAGGAAGGAAGTGTCGGAAGGAAGGAAGGAAGTGTCGGAAGGAAGGAAGTGTCGGAAGGAAGTGTCGGAAGGAAGTGTCGGAAGGAAGTGTCGGAAGGAAGTGTCGGAAGTGTCGGAAGTGTCGGAAGTGTCGGAAGGAAGGAAGGAAGGAAGGAAGGAAGGAAGGAAGGAAGGAAGGAAGGAAGGAAATTCGTAGACAGCAGGCTATCTTTGCTATTTTGTGACAGGATGAGAATCTTGAGATGAGCTTTATAGAGGAAACAGATATTGGAGCCCCTCCCTTCCCTATTCACTCTGCCTGGTTTAATAGCAGAGGGGTAATCTATAATATACAATCCCAGGAGAATCTAGAAACACTTTCACCTGTCCCAGAGTTTTGGATTACTTGTCTAATAAATTATTTTAATCCTTCCCTCAGGCAAAGTGAGAAATTTGGCATATGGCAAATCTGTCCTTCCTCCTCTGCTACATAAAGGTAAAATCCCACTCTGATTTACATGCAGTGCTCTACCACCACAACTAATGAAATTGTGTCAGGAAAAGTCAAGGCATAATCTAGTGATACAGATGTTTTTCAGGAATGGTAGATTTCACAAACTTTCACTGTTACCAATTTCTATTGAGTTCTGAAAATTCATGTATCTTTCTCCTGACTCCCTTTCTCTTTCAAGATACTTTATTGCAGGCTTGTAAAGTTCTGTTATGGTGCATAGGATTTTAGTATATGGGGAGTGATCATATTTTTTATAATCTTGTCTCTTCAGACTCTTCAACAAGAGGTAAATCACAATTTTGGCTAAAACAAGAATGTACAGAAAGACATTTTAATATAAAATAAAATAAAATAAAATAAAATAAAATAAAATAAAATAAAATAATAAAATAAAATAAAATAAAATAAAATAAAATAAAATAAAATAAAATAAAATAAAATAAAATAAAATAAAATAATAAAATCCAAATTTTGCCAGGAAGATTTTTGTATCAGTTCTTCTTAAATAAAACTGATATTACAATCACTCAGTAAACAAAGTTGAAAAAAATACCTTCCAAGCTCATACCAGGAGAGGCACAAAACCAGGATATAGAGAGTTGTTCTATTCATATGAATAGGCAAATTTTGAAACAATCTAACAGACTGATTTGGAGGCAGCAGTCCTAAGAAGCTCCTTTCCTCTTTAGCTTTCTCAATGGCTACACAGCTTCATGTTCTTGCTCCTTTTTACTTTAGAAATCAAGAAAGGAAGACTAAAGTATTCTTGTCTAATGTGGGCAATTACTCATTCTGTCTCTGTGGAGGAAGAGTTGGAAGCTAGTGCTTTTTTCATTAATGGACAGAAGTAAATGCAATCAAAACTCTGGAAAATTTCAGACTGTTTTCTCACAAGAGAAATCAAACAGTCCTGGGAAAGGAATTCGGACTTATGGAGAGTCAAAGAAACAAATTTTCATCTATTCTCAACACCCAGAATGAGAAAACTGTCACCAATTTAGATCATTTCCTTTGATGCCAGCTGCCCTGGCAGGACTAGAATATTTTTTTATCAGTGATAAACACTGCAAAACATCCCACTGTGTGTATCACCTGAGGGTAACAGAGCAGTCTGAGTTCCAGGGAGAGCTGTCCTCATTTCTCAGGTTGGACACCTTAGCTACCAGCCTCTGAACCTGGCACACGTTTTCAGCAAGCCAAAAACCACCTTGTCCCCCTGCAGCATGCAGAAGCATTCCTTTCCCTCCACCAAAGCACCTACATTTCTAACTCCAAAATAAATCTACTGAAGTGCAATGCTGCACTCCTAAGAATTCCTTTTACTAAACAAGCTCTATGACATTAACAAAGCCAGTCAGGTGATGATCACTAACACACAGCAATAAAGATGACAGGAAAAAATCTATAAAGGACCTGTTTGTGATATCCAAGGCACAGAAAAAGCTGCACACAGAGCACTCCTGCCTCTCCTCTCAGAAGAGGCTACAGCCAAGCCAGCTGGATCCCGCAGCTCTGTGACAGCAGAGCTGTTTCAGCCACCCATCTCCCTTCCAGCCAGCATATCCATAAAACAGGAAAAAAAGGCTCTTGCAAAGTTGTCTTCCTTTACAGCCTCACTAGCTCCTTTTTACTGAGCAAAAATGTATTTTTACTAATCCCATTGCTGAAGAAAACACGACACTTCTCCATTTCAGGAAGGTTTAAAACCTTGCTAAGAGCAAATAAAAGCTAAAATCCCAAGACATTCAGGAGAATAAATTTTTAAAATGCTCTCTTCCTACTGTACAATCAAAATTGGGATGTTGGGATGTGTGAATGTTGGGGCTTAGCACTGGTAATACTGTTAATACTTTTTCTTGACTTTCCATTCTCCTCTGGTTAAACAAATTAAATAGGAAACCTTGCATTTCTCACACTCCCCAGCGTGAGTCTGGGATTGTTTCCCCTTGTCTGACTCCTATATCAGTTCCTATTCAGAAAGCAGCTGGTCTCTGAATAGATTCAGAGCTGGTTATCTCCACACACAATATATCATAGTCGATCCAGGCTTCAATTATTTTTTTTCCCCAGGAAACAATTATTTCACTATTTGTCAGTCTTTCTCCAACCCCTGCCCCATAACTTTTGAAACGGTTGGCCAATTTTAATGAAACCTGGCAAAAAAGCACAAATCTTAAAGACATTAAATTCATATCATCTTTGTGCAAATCAATAGGTGAGGAGGAAAGATTTTGAGCAAGCATTATTATTTCTGCTGTTTCACTGAAGATTTTTTTTCCTCACGTTTTCCACATTCTTCAGAACAAGTCCCAAGAGCTGTCCTTGAAGTGCAATAGCTTGGGGGCACTCCTCTGGGAAGGCAGTAAATCTGAACTCCCATTCAGACACTCCACCTGGATTTACAGTGGTGTCAGCCGCAGGTGGGCAACACACTCCTTTCTCTCTGCCCCTGAGACAGAGAGACAAGCAAGGATGCCAGGCCTGTGCTGGGGTATCTGCAGCAGACTGGCAATGGGGGCACCCTGACTGCACCTGAGCCGCTGCCCCAAGTTGCAGCCAGAGCCAGCAGGGTGGGGTTTCACTACAGCACCTTCTCACTGGCCCCTTCCACACACCCACCTTCCCAGTGACCTCAGACAGCGTTCTCTTCGTGCTCAGCAGCACCAGGAACCGAGCATGGCAGGCAATCAACAGCAAAAAAATGACCCAGCTCCTTCCCTGCCTCCACCCCACCTCTCCTCAAGGAATGCTCTTGAAATGTGACTCAACATTCCTATTCCTCCAGACCTTTGGCACCTCCAACACAAGAGAACAAGACAAAAGCCCAAATTATTATTTTTTATTTTTGTTATTTTCCTAAATAACACTTTAAAAATTTTCCACAGAAAATACTATTTTTGCACTAGATACAATAACTCTCATTTTTGCTTGAGGATTACAACCAAGGTTGCAGAAATGATGGCATGAGCAATTTTGAGCACCCTATTATTTAGTAGAGTCCTGCTTTGATCCATCTCCCTGCTGACTTCAATGGAACTATACCAGGTATAAATTAAAGCAAAATTCAGTCCATCAGCTCTACTTTAAGCTTCATGCATTCCATTTAAGCAATGCTTCCACCTTGATTTCACCTTGCTGTAGTCAGCAAAGAATGCTGATATAAAATGTGTCATACTTTTGTGTATCCACTCACTCTGCTTTCATGTTTGAGCTGTACCATTTTACCTTACCATTAAAATTACATTCAGGCAAAAGTGAAAGAGTGTAGAAAGAATGTATAATCTCTTGTGCTCTCTGGAGAACAAGCTTCCATTAAATTTTCTCTGTCTCCCTATACACAAATAGCAAAAACATGTATTTTCCAGTCAAAAACAAACACCAAAGTAAAAACTCTATTAAAAGGAGAACAGTAACTCCTTCTAACATTTTTCTCCAGAATGGAGAAATAAAGTGGTATTTCTCCAGCATGCAGGAACCTACATTTCAAAAAAGGAAAAGAAAAGGCAAGGGAAAAAAAAGGAAAAAAAAAAAAAGATATGCTGAGATCATCAATCACATTAGCAGGAATTAGAAGTCTGACTCCCTAGATGCCAATAACAATCCAAACAATATTACATCCATTAGTCATTGTTTGCTTGTGAAGAGGTAAGAAAGCTGTAATGTGCCTGTCCCTTCTCTCATTGCCATGAAAGTGAACAACACAACCTTGTATCACCAGTCACAGCCACGGCCACACAGATGGGCTTTCCTCTCACAGGCAGGTCAAGGTTCCATCTGCCCCTGAAGATTCCTTTCTTGGTTACAACAACAACAACAAAAACACCCACAAAAAATCATGTAACACTGTGTATTAAAGTTATTTGTGACAGTAATATTTTTTTGCTCTCAAATGTCACCCTCTAAACAGGCTCTATTCATCTCACAAAACTTGGGCATCCAGAAACTCAATTTCTTGGCATTGACAGAGACATAAAATAAGAAAAATTGAGAAGAGGCATAGCTGTACCTTCAAAATAATGTACTTTAAAAAACATTATGTGTGAGTTTGGTGTCACACTGAAGTTCTGAAATTGGAAAAAATAATCCTAACTTTTCAGATAAAGTTATATGCAGATCTGTAACTTTAAATGCTTCTACCATGTTAAGCTGCATAAAATAAAATGAGTTAATGTCTCTGTATATCAATAAAAAGTATTAAAAAATGCAGGTTGATAAAATGTGAGTTAGAAGACTTCTCAACTTTTTCTCAAATTATAACCAGGCAATCTTCCCAGCAACCAGTTATATTAGCTACTGAACATGAAACTTCAGTATTTTTACAAAGCACTTCAGTCTATCTATTTAACTTGCCAATTTGACAAGCCACCAAATGTCCATCTCTGCTGAGCTTAAGCATCACTGACAACAATTATCCTGCTCTCCCTGCTGGGAGAACCAGGATCTCATGGTAGTTTTAGTTTTGCTCAAGGAACCTCTTTAGAAGTGACCAAAAAGTTTTAGAAGTGTCAGTGCAACGTCATGGCAGCCTATTCCAAATAAAAGATTTCCTTTCATCACTTTAAAATGTGTTGTCTAGTCACTGTTTTCATTTCTGCACTTGCCAAAGGCTTGCCTGTGGAAAACACTTAGGACAGGCAGCCTTCCATTGAAGTAAAATACATTTGCTGCTCTACAGATAATTCACTTAAGCCACAAGCTTCACTTATGCCACAAGCTTCACATTTTACACAGGGCCTACTAGCCAGCCAAATAAAAGATATATATACCTGTTTCAACAAATAAAAACACGACTGACACCTGGAAGGAAACATGGTTACAAAGCCAGAAAGAGCACTTCAGGCATGCACCATTAAACAACAGTTTATCTAAATGCTTTTATTTACATACCAAAAAAAAGGATGGCAGAATCATGTCCTCCATTTCTGGCAGTCCAATAACATTTTATCTACTGCAGCTATTCCCATGTAAGGATATGGACATCACTGCAGTCACATCCCAGCTGAAGGTACAGTCCGTGCCTTGGCTACATTTCGGTCTTGCAACTACAGCATTTCATGCTGCAGCTCAGCTGAGCCACATATGCTGTTATTGATGAAGCATAAAACCTCAGCAAGGCTGGCACCATTTCTCTGCTGCTCCAAAACACAGTGCACTAGATTGTGATTACTAGCGCTGCTCCTAGGCATAATTTTGCCTTTTTTTTAGAAAAATTCCATAACAGTAAGCACCAGAAAATCTGAGGCTTTCTCTAACTAGAGACAATCATAAAAGTATACTGTTTATGCACAGGGAGAAACAAAAATGAAATATGCATCAGGCAATGCACATTCATACAACAAATGAATTCAGCATCCACAGTTCTGGGGTTTATCGTGCCATAATAAACAACATACCAATAAGCTACACACTAAAAGATAATAAACCTCAGAGATGGATGGTAACACAGATGGTGCAAGGCACAGACATGTTACCACATATGTAGAAGAAGAAGTGAGCAATTCATCCAGGACAGATCTCTTGTTGCTGTCGGGCAGCTTAGAGCTTTTACTATCCAAGAATCTGCTCAGGCATTTCAGTTATTCCTGTTGAAAAGTCATGATTTTTACTACAGAACTCAAAATGTTACTAAAGAGCTCCCCTTTCTGCATAGCCTTGTCTGTAAAAGGTGACAGTGGTTAAAGAGGAACATCACCTTTGTAGGCTCAGTACTGACAGCAGTACTTTATCTTTGGAGACCACAGAATTTTGCAATAGAGTTCATCATAGAGGAAGGGCATCTCCTATCACTACCAAATTTGTTCAGATTAATCCTTGACTCCCATGCAAAGTGAAGGACTTTTACCTTCTTTTTTTACTTTCTTAATCCAGCTGTCAACTGGATTTCAGTTACTTCATAAATTTAGATTCATTATCAGCATACTCATCATGAACGAAGTTTTGAGGAAAAAAACACACAAAGTGTTTCACTGAAAAACAGAAACCAGAAAACATCAACTAACCTGTCAAGTTCAGTTACCACTTTTATCAATTATGGTATAAACTGACCTCAAGAGAGTTTAAATCTATGAACACTCTGAATCAGCTGGGCACTTTGGCCACTCTGAATTTGACACTTGTAGTAGGCATCCACAGAATAACATTTCTGCAACATTGTCTTAAAAATAGTGAGCTATTGTCAGTGCTTTATTTTTATTTAAGCTACTACAAGCAACAGTATTTCCAAATTCACCATAGTATTTTATTCCTATTTCTGCTTCAGGTGAAAATCATGCCATTTGTGCCCCTAGTTAGACAAAAATGAGACAAAACATGAGACAAAAATATGTTAATCTGAAATCACAAGTTGCATGGCTTGCTGATGTGACAGCAATGGCTGAAATGGCTCTGCCCAGCCCTGGAGAAGTTCTCATATTCAGGGACAAAAAGCAAGCGTAGAGCCAGAAAGAAAAAAATATCTTCCCAGTCCCCTACAGAGCAGGGATTCTGAGCCACAAGCACCTTCCCTGAATTTTGTGAATTGTTCTTTCAAATACTTGTCCAGCCTGAAGTCATGTAACAATTTGTTCCCACAATATCATATACATTTCATTTCTGTTTGCCTCATATCTAAGTATTTTCTCAGCAATTTAAATATTGCTTGAAGTTTAGGAACTGCATCTGGAACTACACTTTACTTAGAAGACATGATGAAACTTACTGAGACTTTATATATTAAATATATGCCAAAATATTTAAAAGTTAGACTGTCCTAAAAGAGAATGCAAAAGCAACTTTAGTTATGACCAGTTGGTAGACACATATAGCAGGGGCTACAGGTTAAATTGTATCACACAGCACCAGGTCCAGATGCCTCAAACAATTCCAGGGACGGCGGCTCCACCACCTTGCTGGGCAACCCATGGCAACGCCTGACCACCCAAAATATGAAAAATATGAAAAGTGAAAAATGTTTTCTAATATCTAGTATTAGATATTAGAAAACATATCTAATATCTAATAACTTATCTAATATTCCTTGCCTCAGCACATTGGACAGTTGTCACCGTAACACTGTCACATGAAAAACAACTGCTAAGAAGGTAACCAGGAAACAAGAAATGGGTTGAAACCATTTTTTTCACAAGAGCACGTCAGAATACACTGATGTGTAAAGGTGGCGAGTTTCAATTCAAGTATTTTAAGCATCATCTTCCAGCCGCCTTCTCCAGGGGTGCGGCGACAGCGGCTCCTGAGGCCGGACGGGGCGGGAGCGGAGGCAGCGCCTGCTACACTCCCAGTGCCCCGGAACAGCCCGCAGTCGTCCCAAGCAGCACCCGGACCCGGACCCGGACCCGGACCCGGTCCCGATGATCCCGATGGTCCCGCCCCGCCGCCGGTGACCCCGCGCGGCCCCGCCCCGCCCCGCGCCGGCCCCGCCCCGCCCCTGAGGGAGGAAGCGCGCGGCGCCGCCCGCACGGTGATGGCGGCGGGCGCAGGAAGGGGCGGGCCGCAGGGCGGGGCCGGGGCTCGCCGCCGGGAGTGCGGCAGCGGCGAGGGGCGGCCGGGGAGAGCCGCGCGCCCGCGGTGCCCGCAGCGCCCAGCGGCGGCCGCGCCACGCGGGGGGCCGTGGGCGCGGGGGGAGGAGGCCGAGCGGCGCCGCGGCCGCTCCTCTCCCCCCTCAGCCCGGCGGGTCGGGGTCGCACCGGCCCGGGGGCCGCGAGCGGCTCCGCCTCCTCCGCCCCTGGGCAGGGCCCGCGGCGGCTGCGCGCGGCCCCGCCAGTGCTCGTCCCGCGCCGATGGCGCCGCTCTCGGCGGCGGCGCCCCCGCCTCCCCCCGCGCCGCTTCCTCCCGCCGTCCCCTTCCGCTTCCGGGGTCACCGCCGCCGCTGCTCGCTGAGCAGCCCCGTCCCGGGGCCCGGCCGGCACCGCCGGCAGCAGCCGCCGCCCCGCCGCCCCCATGGCCACCAACCCCCAGCCCCCGCCGCCCCCGCCGCCGCCCCCTCAGCAGCCGCCGCCGCTGCCGGGGGCCGGGGCCGGCGCGGGGGGCGGCGCGGCCGAGCCCGAGCTGGTCTCCATGATCGTTAACCACCTCAAGAGCCAGGGGCTCTTCGACCAGTTCCGCCGCGACTGCTTGGCCGACGTGGACACCAAGGTGCGGGCGGGCGGGACCGGAGGCTCGGGGGGGTCCCAGCGCCCCGGGCTGTGGACGGTCGGGGACGGGCCCGGTCCGGGACAGCGCGCTCGGCGGGGCGGAGCGGCCGCTGGGCCCGCGTGGGGCTCCGGCTCCGCTCGCGGCCGGGGGAGAGCCGGAGCCCCGTGTTGCGCGGGGAGCGCGGCTGGCCGGCCGGGCACGCACGGTCACACACAGCCGGTTCGCGCGGGCTCCGGCCGGGCAGCGTTTAACGCGCTGAATCCGCAGGGCAGCGGCTGCGCCCGCACAGCACCGGGGGTCCGACCGGGGCTCCCGCTGTACCAGCCTGGCCTCCGGGAGGATAACCAGCCGCTTTCATGATGCTACCTGTCCAACATCTCTGCTGTTGCTTTCTAGCCTGCCTACCAGAATTTGAGACAGCGCGTTGACAACTTTGTTTCCAACCACTTGGCAACTCATACCTGGAGCCCTCATCTCAACAAGAACCAGCTGAGAAATAACATTAGACAGCAGGTTCTCAAGTAAGTTACAGCTCTGGGATTTCTCTGAACATGCCCGTGTGCTGTGATAGGTGACAGATGGTCTGGGTCAATGTAAAGTGGGTTGCTTTCTTCAGAGACGCTTCTGAAGAAGTTGGGTTGTTTTCCACTCTCAGTGTTTAAAAAGTTACTACTGGGGTTAGTAACTCTCCATCAGTATTAGTCAGAATGAGACTGCAGATGTTCTCTGATCTGATCCAAGCTTATGCAGGGAGGGGACCTCAATTTTGACTTGAGATGTAACTCTAGCTAAAGGCTACCTTTACTTTTTCTTTTAAGGGCGATGTTAATAAAATTGCAGTTATCATTTTTAGAGCTAAGGAGAAACATTCCACAGACTAAACTCTGCAAAGTATAAAGCTAAGGTCATGACATCGAAAAATGGATTTAAATCTGACTGGACATAGAAGAGGTTTTAAGAACTGGTGTTATGTTTAAAGTATGTCAGACAGTTTAACCTGTATTACATTATTTCACAAAGGTTCCTGCAGTCTTTCTTCTCAAATTTTACACTCACAAGAGACATTAAGAAATTTTTTCCAGGTACCATGAGTTTGGCCATTAAATTGGGTCAAACCCTGGATTTGGGGACAAACCTAATCACTTGTGCTGTGGTGGTACCATTGGTAACTTGTACTGAGGCCTGTTTGGTTTGTAGGGAGGAGAGCAACTGTTCTTTGTTGTTAAAGAAGAAATGACAACAAGAGATAGCATGTGTCCAACAGAAGACTACAAGGGGTATAAAGAGATAAGCTTTATAGCTGTGGGTTTTCTTTTCTGTTTTATTTTACTGAAGATTAAATGTGTTCTATACAGCTGCAGAACTTGCCGCCTTATACTGGGCAGAGAGTAACTTAGGGTAGTGACCAGTAGTTTAGTAGTTATTTATGCCTCATGCCGTCTATAGTTAATCTCTTTTTTGCTATGGTAATTGGTGATACAAGGCTTCTTCTAAATTTTTTCCAAAATATGTTTTTTGCAGTTAGATAACACTTTTAAGTGTGACCACTAATCATATAGCAACAGGCTGCTTGTTGGATTAGTTCCGTGTGCTTGCATTGTTTTTTTTCTCTAGCACGTTTTTTCTTACGAGTAAGGCACAGGCTAAATACATAGCT
Organism: Ammospiza nelsoni; assembly: GCF_027579445.1. NCBI lineage: Eukaryota > Metazoa > Chordata > Aves > Passeriformes > Passerellidae > Ammospiza > Ammospiza nelsoni. Next base: position 15,446,468 of record NC_080636.1, read on the forward strand.
GTGAGAATGCTCAGAAAACATTAGTGCTTCATTGGAGCACATCTAAATGATCATATTTCATTAATATATTATTTAAAACTAATTTTTCATACTAATTTATGTAACTTTGTTCCAGGTCTGGAATGTTGGAATCGGGAATTGACAGAATTATTTCTCAGGTTGTGGACCCAAAGATCAACCACACATTCAGACCTCAGGTGGAAAAAGCTGTCCATGAATTTTTAGCCACATTGAATCACAAAGAGGAGGCAGGCCCCAGTACGTCTCCAAGTGAGGAGAAAGCAGATGCTTCTGTTACAGTACAAGGTATTCTGCTATTTCTGAGTAGTCTGTTAACAAAAGAATGGGGTTTGGGAGTGCAGAATCGTTGACTAGGTTTTCTGTTGCCATAACATTGTTAGTATCAGTATTAGCAAGCTAAGCTCCAGGCAGCATGCCAGAACACTTGTCTCTTACTCTATGTGTAAAGGTAGAAAGCACAAAAGATGTCACACTGTTATGACCATGTCACTCTTTCACTTCTGCTTGAGATTGTGGGATCAGTTTATTGTGGGGAGAAGAGTTGGTCTCAGTATTAGAGAATCAGATAAGACCTAGACTGTAACAGAAGAATGATGCAACTTTTTTGTCTGTCAGTAGAGAGAATTCTTTAAGAGGTAGTTAACAGCAGTTGCTGTTGTCATAAAATTTGGATGGCTAAGGTCCTCATATTACCTGTATTAATTTCTGAACACTCCTGCAGATAATTGTCTATTCTTTCCTGTTCTGAGAGGCTCTGCAGCCATGCATCTATTTGTAACCTTTATTTAAATCCACGCCTTTTTCCTGTGAAGCCCCCTTCCTTTAAAATGGGTTAACAAGTCAACTGCAGTAGGTAGTACTAGTCTAGTTGTCCAAGTTCAGAGCTGGTTCTAAAATGATAGAAGAGTGCTAAGGTATTTCTGATAATCCTGTTGTTATATAGTCCATATGCTGAGTCAATTTTCCATTACATTTATGGAGATATTAGAGGTGTGAGCTACTGCCTTTCTCTTGCAGTGTATATACATGTATATTCATAGAATATATATTATATACGTAGTATTTTAGCCACAGTCATCATCCTACTTGGGATGTTGGTGAAGTTGAACAAGGGCTGTGCTCAGATGTCCCTCCCATTGACAATCCTCACTTTCTCTAGGCAGAGCTCAGGAACTGTGGTGTGTCACAGAGCAAAATGGGTCTCTAGTAATTGTACGGTGTTTGCTGCAGGAATGCAACATCTTGGAGATTTTTGTTCAGTTCTTTTTTTTTAGCCAAAATCTCTCAAGGCAGAATTAGTCAAATATTTTAGTTAGGTATATGTATTTTGTAGAGAGTGCTTATTCTGTTTCTTTTCACGTGTTTAACCCTCTATCAGAACAGAATTACGGAAACAACGGTGAAGTAAAATTCGTTTCTTTCTTACTATTCAAGGTGTCTCTGCTACAACTTCAAGTGCTAATGTAGCTAGTGATGCAATGTCCATTTTGGAAACAATAACTTCTCTTAATCAAGAAGCAAGTGCTGCCAGGGCTTCCACAGAGACCTCCAATCCCAAGAACAATGACAAAGTTGCAAAAAAACTCTCATCTCAGCAGAGTGTGGATGGTAGTACTGATAAAGAGAGAAATGCAGAGGACTTGCCAGACAAAGCAATTTGTGACCTTTCTGGAGAAGGGGCTGAAACACTTGCAAAGTGTGAAGATTTAAATGAGCTTCCCTGCCAAAGTGAAGAAACAAAAAATTCAGCAAAGGATGCTAATACATTTACAAGTAAAGATATTCCACAGGAAAGTGAAGATGTGAAGAGTAAATTATTGGATAAATCTGACAGGAAATCAGAGAGCAGTGAAAAAAGTGAAAGAAGAAAAGAAAAGAAGGAAAAGCTAGACAAGAAATCTGATCATTCAAAGAAAAGTGATGATACTACAAAGTCAAAAGAAGAAAAGCAAGCAAAAGAGTCGGAACCAGTGAAACACTTAGTTCCAGAAAAAAATAGCAATAAACACAAAACAACTGAAAGCACTAAAGAAGGTATGGTATGGGCAATGCTCTTCCTCAAAATAGGGATGAGGAGTGAGGTTTTTCAGTTAAATCAGGAGTTGAATCACTATATTTGGAATGTAAGTTTTCTGCTAGTTCTGGCAAAGTGGTCTGCTAATGACAATTGGATTTGATCCCTCTCTTAACTGAGGTAGCCGAATTAGGAGTCAGATGACCTTTGATTTCTCAGCTATGTGATTGGTCATCTTAATTTGGCAAGTTCTCTCAACAATTTCAGTCCTCATTTAAAGTTTATAGTTCTGCCTCAGTGATTTTTGTTTTGAATAAACTAGAGTTAGCCTGGTTATGTCGTTTCAGTGTTATAATTTTGTTTTCTTATTTCTAATTCTTAGCATAGTTTTGTTTTCAGTGACAGAATTGATGTTTTGGTAGGAAAAGTTTAACAGACTCAGTGTGCTGCCTTACAGCCCTTTGTTTTTACTTTTTCCTTTGCAAGAAAACATGTTAATCGATTCAGATGTGGATGTACTCAGTGACATCACGGTCAGCTCTGTCCACACCAGTGACCTTTCTTCCTTTGAAGAGGAGAGCGAAGAGGAGCCTGTAATTTCTGACAGTACTGAAGAGGGGGAGATCACATCAGGTGGTAATACAATTACATTGTTAACTGGCAATAAGTATGTAATGGTTTTGTTGAGTGCACCATGTTGTAAATGTGAGGGTTTGCGATATTGTACCTACCTATGGGAGAGGCTTTGAATGTGAACTGGATGATATTTGTGCAGTTGCAAAAGATGAGTAGTGGGTTTACTTTTTTTAATATTTTTATTCATATAATATAGTATATTGTAAACATTGTAAATCTTTTTTATGCTACAGTATTACATAGGTGACAAAAGCACTTAATAGTGAATGTCACTGTTCTGTGGGCTTTCTTCCTGTCCCATCTGCCATGAACTTGGAGTAACACCTGGAGTGCTTTGTGGTTGTAGCTGACTTTGTAGCTGACATATTGGGTTTAGAGCTTTAGGGTTCAGGAGCTTTGCCACAGTAGAAAGAACAGGAATGGATCTAGTTCTAAAAGTTCAGAAACACCAAGTCATTTCACTGATTGCGTTGCCTTTTTGTGTTCTCCCTGTGTAGTACAGACTTTTTCATTTCTGTAGTTAATAAAACTTTCCACCTTATAATGCAGAATGCCTTAGTCCCTGAATGAGTTCTCTCAAGTATGCTCACAGCTTACCTTTTCTGCTTCTAGCTTATATTCTAAAAATCTAATTTAGAAGCACTGAATCACTTGTGTATTCTCTGGCTTTGGTCTTACTTTGAAACATGACAGATTGTGTTAGTTATGACTAAATATTTATGAAATGAAGGCAAGCCTTAAGTACATTTGATGAATACAAATAATTTGTACAGTATTGCACTATATCTAGTAATACTGATAAAACTGGAATATATTTATTTATTTTTATTTGATTAATACTTAGATGTGTGTAACCAACAGTGTGGTTTTTGTATGTATTTCAGTAGGCCAGCTAGTTTTTATGTGCTGAAATACTGTACTGGTATTTTTGGTGTGGGGAGAGCTAGAATTTAATACACAGCAGAAATTATATTGACTTCTCATGCATAGCTAGCTACTAAATACTATGTGCAAAGGGGCAGTGGGATTAGAGGCAAGAGGGGTAAGCCCAGTTGTTGTGTCCTGGTTTATTAATGGGCTTGTGTTGTGCAATTTTTTGGCTGAATGATATACACAAACACATCAATGCACTTTGTTTTTTTCATAATCTGGTGATATTTTGATACTAAAAGAATTTAATTTGACTGTTCATGGTTTTAGAGTAAATAACGGTTGATAAGTTTTGAGTAGTTTTGCCTTCTCAAAAGTTATGCTGAAAGCACTGGCCTAATTTATCAATATACTCTACCCTGACCAACCTTTGTTTAGATGAAGAGGAGAAAAACAACCAAAGTAAGACGAAGCCGCAGGAGCTGAGCGATGGGAGAGCCAAGCCCATGCGCCACGCGTACGTGCGCAAGCCGTTCCTCTACTCCAAGTACTTCAGTGACTCTGACGATGAGCGAACCGTGGAGCAGCGCCGGCAGTCCATTGTGAGTGCCCCTGTGCTACTGCTCACATCCCTGCCCCAAAACTTTTTAGAGCAGAAATTCCACTGCTGGTTTGGTGATGGTTTGTGCAAGGGGGAATCTTCAGTTTCTTCTCCCTTCAGGGATTTTTCTTTTAATCCTTATACTACAGCTGCCCTTTATTCAGGTTTCTGTCAATATGGCACAATCTGGTTATAGTTAGAAGGCTTCTGGCAGTGAAAACAATGATAGTTTTCTATCTCCTTCCCCTCCACACAAAATACTGCAACAATATGGATGAAAAAAGTAGCATATCTACCTGCAGCCTGCCTTCATCACGGTTTTTTGGTAGATCAGGCTTGTGGTAGAGTACTGCAGGCTACTTCATTACCCCAGCACTTAACAAATGTAGTCCTTGCTGACCGTGAAATCAGTAGTTTGTAGCAAGTCTGCAGTCGCTGAGAATGGAAACAGATTTAAGCATGTGCACTCTGTTCTGTGGCAGAAGGGCCAGCAGACAGAAGAAGGAGCAGCAGTTCTTTTAGATTTCTCTGTTGGCCAGATGCATATATTTATACCTATAATAAATATGTATATATTGTATGTACATACAGAGAAAAAATACATTCTTTGAGAAGGTTGCATAGCTTCAGTCTGCAGTGTTGAGCAGCAAGGAAATTCTGGAACTCAGCTAATTTACCGTCACAAAAATATTAGAGGATTCCATTAACTTTTATATGATTTCTAAGGTGTATTTATGTTTTACTTTTCCGTAAGCTACAGTGTTCTGTTTTCTGGGGGGTTTGGACTTCTATTTGTAGTCAAAGAATGATCTTTAACCTAATGATAAATCATTTACCTTGGTTCTGTATCTCTAGGCCAAAGAAAAAGAGGAGAGACTCCTCAGAAGACGAATTAACAGAGAGAGACTTGAAGAAAAACGTAAACAGAAGGCTGCAGAAAAGACAAAATCCCTAAAACCTGGAAATCAGAATGTTAAAGGTATGAGAGGAAAAGCTGTGAGTGGCCCACACCACCCTGCTCTCGCTTACCCTCCGTAGAATAAAACATTCAGCTTTGAATAGTGGTCATATAGGGCTATTGTCATTTCCTTCCCTTAATAACCCAACATCTCAACAGTGATGTAACAGAAAAAATTATAATTCAAAGAATTAATACAGAATTTCTTCTTCACTTTTTCATATATCCGTTGCACTACTTAGGCTTAATTAACACCTAACTGCTATTCTCTGCTATGCCTTAGTACTCTCTGTACTGCTTTCTGTCATGTTTATAGCTGAAACTCTAATATAATGATGTGTATGTGTTTCACCATTTGTGTATTATTTTAGGAAAAAGTGGCTTGCAATTAGAAGAACCTTCATCAAAAAGTCTAGAGTCAAAAACAGCTGGTACCAGCATTAAGGATGTGCTTAAAGAACAGAAATTTTTGGAAAAAAAAGTGGCCCTGAGCAGAAAAAGAAAAAGACATTCAAGGTATTTACATATTTGCTCAAAAGGACTTAATGTTTTGAACATTAATTTTTGCAGATTGGAAAGGTTCTTTTCTACTTTCTACTTAGCCTTATCCATTTAAACAGTTTTTTCTTTAAATATCTGCATAATATTGTTGCTAATAAGCATGAAATTCTAGCAGAAAAATTACAACTTATTAAATATGTTGCAGCTCAGTAGCTGTCTTTGTGGTTTTTCACAGAATGGTAATAAAGACATGAGAATGGAGAGCTCTTACATGTTTGTGAGTCTAATAGGCAAGTCAAGTTGGCTTCATCTTTAGATAGATGTTTCATGTAGATACGTACCTTTGTACATAACTGTCTACATATACGTAGATAGGGGGCAAGGAGGACTTTTACCCATATTAGGACAACAACAGTACTAATGTCATCCTAATACTGCTTAAAAGCACTGGTATTCAGGGTATTTTTGAAGCTGATATGTATAATTTTATAAGAGAAAAAAGCCTGGGTGCATTAGTCAGAAGTTTAATGATCATGCTCTGTTTCTGTATTTTTAGTGGCATTTCTCTTGCATTCAGCTTTGAATGCAGAAAGTTTGCAAAGCAGTGTTAGGCTGGTACCGATTGTTCTTTGTTAAATTGTCCAAATACCTGTTTCAGGCATGCTGAAGATAGCTGCAGAAAGAAAAATGAGCCATCTGAAGAAGATTCTAAAGAAATACAAAAGACAAATGAGGTATGTGTCTCCTAGGTATAAATCTTCCAGTCTTCCCTTTAATTCTGATGGTACTCTTTCATATGTCCACATCAAACTGCATATAGTTGCATTCGCTCTCACTCATAAGTTTTTCCCTGCCTGTTCCTTCAGTTGTATTAGTGATCTGACATCACTGTAGTAATGTTTTCTGAATTGCAATAGCCACTGAAATGTGGTCTGTGTACTCAGTGCTGATGCATGTTGTAGTAGAATCTGAGATGCAGTTTGAGCCCTAATCTGTGAAGCATGCTGGGTTTTTAAAAAGAGCAGTGTCTCTTATATGCAAAGACTTGAGCTTGGTCTGTTTTAACTTCTCACTGGAAAGTGAAAGGAAAACTGACTGTGCTCCACCACAAAAGGAAAGAAAATTTTTATGGTGAGAATTTTATGAATAAAATTGTTTAAACTAAAAAAGGTGGTGTGGAAGTTCAAGTAGAAGCCTACATGTATCTTTAAGTTTTGATGTGTTGTTCAGTTTCAGATTTTTAGCTACAGTTTTGTTTTACCAGACTGCATAATAGCTATTTAAGGTAGCCTACAGAGTACTTGAAATTGTGATTGTCTATTCAAAAACCTTTTAAAGTCATTTTAGAAAAATTACCTTATGAAGAAAAAATAATAAAGTTCAGACAGCTTAAGGATAACTTCTGCTTTCAATTTTTCCGCTATAGCAGATAGCCGAAAGAAAAACGGCAATTTTCATTTCCTGGCTATAATGAATTTTTATTACAATATTAAGTGTATTCCCTAGTGTATTAAGGTTTTTTTCAAAAATTTGTGCTTGTCAGTTCTGTTCAGGCACATTAGTGAGGGAACTGTGTAATGTGTACTTATATATACTCTTTAAAAATCTCTTTTGTAGACCTTTGAAAAAAATTCTTCCAAAGAATTGAAGCACAATCATGGAAAAAATGAAGTCTGTAAACAACTTAGAAGACTTTCGGAATGGGGGCATTTGGCTGAGGAAAGCAAAAGTGATTCTAAAGCAGAAAAAGAACATAAAAGAAAAACTTCCACTTCTCTTCATGCTGATGGAGCTCAGCAGGACAGCGAAACAAGGGATCCAAAAAAACAACTGGATAAAGCAGAAGTCAATACTGAAGAACCGCAGAAGCAGAAATCCATATCTAAGAATGAAAAACATCCCAAAAAAGATACTGACACAGAAATTCAACATATGAGAAATTCTGCCAAAAAAGAAGCCAAGTCTTACAGAGATAAAAATGAAAAGGAAAGAACTGCTTTAGAAGATAAACTTCCTTTAAAGCACAAATATAAAGGAGATGGTATTCACAAGTCAGGTGAAGATGTTGAACTTCATTCATTTGAGCGAAGTTTGAAAGGAGAGGATGGTGGCCAGAAACATAATCAACAAGTAAAGGTTTCCTCAGATGACAAAAGTGAAAGAAAAAGCAAACACCGAAGTGAACGGAAAGTGTCAGTAACAGGGAAAGATGGAAAAAACCCTTCTGAATCAACCTTAAAAGCTGAAGAATTGCTGCGGAAGGAAAACAAAAAAGACAGACATCTCTCAACAGACAAACCAAGAGCAGAATGCAAGACCAAAAGGTCCTTGAGTGATTCTAAGCCACAGAAGGATTCCCTAAGTGCCTCAAAACAACCTGGTTCAGCATCACACAGAAGGAGTGAAAGCTACTCAGAGGATAAACGTGAAATAGAATCAACTAACTCTGATAGTAATGTAAAACTTGAAGATGGTGTTCATAAAGATAGACGAAGATCTAAGAGCCTTGCAGAAGACAAGATTTTGTTAAAGTCCAAGTCAAAGAGTCATAGTAAACAGTTCAAAGCATCTGAAACAGAATTACAAGAATTAACAAAACAAGACACTGGACAGAAGCTAGACAAAGATAAGAGCATGGAAGACAATGATTCAGATAAACAGCAGAAATCCAGGAATGAAGATAAAGGTTTGGAGGAGAGTGGTGCTGAGTTTCAGCTTGCAAGTGGCCCACAGTCAACTCAGGGATCACAAAAAGACTTTAGTCACAGAGTTAAGTTACATTCTGGAGAAAAAGGGGCTGTAAAAGAGAAATACAGAAGTGATAAAGACTTAAGTAATTCCAAACTAGAAAGAAGGTTCTCTGCTGAAGGTCATAAAAGCAGAAACTTAAAGCACAGCAACAAGGAAATAAAGAAGAAAGAAGAGAGCATCAAATTGGAAGATAAAGATACTAAAGAAATGGATAGTGGGCATGAAAGATTATCTAATGTCACAATGGCAGTGGATAAAAAACAAAGCAAGAAAGTCTCCTGTGAAAATAGGAAAGGCAGTATATCAAACCAAGATTTACTTAAGGAGGGAAAGCAGTCAGCTAGCACAACTGAAAGCAGCCAGGTTCCAGCCCCTCAAAAGGCAACTATGAATAATGATGACTTGCATGCTGGTCATGAGGAAGAGCTTGTTGAACTTGATTTGAAAAAAACAAAAGCACAGGAAGCATCTAATATTGATGGAAAAAACATTCAAAACTCTCTCCATGCTACAGATGCCAAGTGTGCAGTAAAACAAAAAGTATCTCGTTCTATTTCAAATAAGGAGTTAAAACACAGTTTGGCAGATCCTGTAGCTTGTGAATCACAGTTTCTGCCTGCAGCTGAAAAAACTGTTGAACAAGATACTTCTAATAAACAAGTTGGTGCCTTAGACTCTTTGTCCAAAAAAGCTTCCATGGCTCAAGGTCCCAGTAAACAAGGGGCTTACAAAACAAGTACTGTGTATGAAACAAGTGGTAGAATCTTAAAGAATGCATCCAGTAAGGATCAGGCTTCAAAAGATAGCAGAAGACCAAAGAATTTAAAAACTGTGATAAATTCTAATTCAGATGATGTTCCTTTAGCAATTAATTCTTCAAGAGAAGATGCTGCTGATGCAAAATCCATAGATATGGATATGTCAGATTCTACAGATTCTTTAGGTACCGTGTCTAAAGAATGCCACAATTCAGAGGGGACTTCCTTATTGGAAGATGCTTTCCTTATGAAGAATGATACAGCACAGGTTGTATACATGGAGCAAGATCGTGCAGTGCCAAGCTCTGTCATGAAAGATGGTGATAATACCATCGTGGCAAACAGTACGGGAAAAGTGAATGAGGTGTCCCGGCCTGATGAGCAGGCAAGGGAAGACAGTACAGCTGGGGTGTGTAGGCAAGAAGATTACAATGAAGCAGCAAAGTCAGATGGCTCTCAAAAAAGGAAGTTAAAAAGAAAAGAGGGAAACTTGATGTCTGGCAAAACTGAAGATCATGGAGGTGTAGCAACAAAAGAACTTACAAGAAGAAAAGGAAGAGAGTGCTTGAATATAGATCCTTCCACAAAGGGAGAAAGAAGCACAATGATGGATAGTGTGGAAAAGAATAAGGTGCATGACACTGATAATATGATCCAGTCTTCCTCCGTTTTAATGCCTGAAGGAGTTCCTGAGGAAAGTTTCAAAGGCTCTGTTATAGCCAATGGGCAAGAAGGGACTATTGTGGTTGGCATGGACAAAAATGAAAGCAATGCTGTAGGTACCAGTGCAGGAAGTAGTAAGCATAATTTGTTGTATAGCAGCCTACAAAAAACTCCTGCCAGTGCAATAGGAACTAGCACAGAAAAGATCACTGAGAGCACTGCAATGGCAACCAGTACAGGAGGAGAAGGAGCTGAGGGTACATCACATTCTGGAAAGGACAGTGATGCTACAACCACTTGCTCAGAAGAAGGTGAGGTGACAGTAATCTGCACAAGCATAGAAGCTGATGAAGGTTTCACAACAGGGATATGGGTAAAACGTAGTGAGGACTGCAGTTCTGTCACAGGAGCGGATATTGGTGACTGTACTGTTGCAGCAGCCGAAGAAGGTGGTGGCAGTGTTGTCACTGAAGGATTAGCAGAAAGTGAAAGCTTCCTAACAAGTACAGAAGGAGAAGCAAATGGTGACTGTACCATGGTTGATGCAGAAGAAGGTGGTAAGGATTTAGTGAACCCAAGTGGAGTGGAAATCGAAGACAGTGTAAATAGTGCTGGGACAGAAGAAAAAGATGATGCTGTGACTAGTGCAGGCTCTGAAGAAAAGCCAAAGACTTCAACTTGTGTAGATACAGGCAAATTGGAAAGCTCTGTGTCCTGCTTAGGTGAAATGGAGAGCGATGGAGCTGTAACTAGTGCAGGGACAGAAACAGGTGAAGGGTCAACCAGTGGTGATAATTCAGGTGAATTTAGGGGCAATGTTACAGCTGGCCAAGTAAAAGAACATGAAAGTACTGTGACTTGCACGGGTGCAGAAGAAAGAGGTCATAACTTCATTGTGTGCTCTGTGACTGGTACAGATACCCAAGGAGAAAGTACCGTAACTGGTGCATGTGTTGCAGTGGTCACAGACAACAGTGCCACAGCTGGAACTAGCGGTGACAAATCTGAGGATATTGTAAATGGTGAAAGTGCAGTGACCAGCACAGGCATAACCCCAGAAGATGATGCTGAAATTTCAGCCGTCTGCACAGGGATAGAAGACAGCAATGAGGGATTTGTAGTTTGTTTAGAAACTGAAAAATGTGAAAGTCTAATGGACAGTACAAGGGCAAAGGAAGAAACCAGTATCACTACAGTCAGTGTAGGTCTGTGTGATGATGAAGGTTTTGTGACTAGTACAGGCTCAAAAGAAGAGGATGAAGAAGGTGAGGACATCGTGAGCAGTACAGGAAGAGGAAATGAAGAAAATGAACATGCTTCTACTTGTACAGGAGTGGAAAGTGAAAGTGCACTGATTTGTATCAGTGCAGAAGAAGGTGAAAGTTCCATTATCTGCATAGTTGCTGAACAAATGGAAGCTGAGTCAGGAGTGGCTGGCACAGATACAAACAAGCTTACTGTCGACAGCATGACAAGTGCAGAGAAAGAAGCTAATTGTGGCGCAGACGGCAGAAGTGATAAAGGCATTGTTGAAAGCAGTGTGACCAGTGCAAGTGCTGCAGATGAGGGTGCCTTAGCTGCACAGACAGGAAAGCATGAAGGTACTTTGCTTCCCTCAGATGCTGGGGAATGTGAGGGTCCCATGACTAGTGCTATGGCCATGCAAGATAAGACACAGTTTGGTGCTGAAGATAAACATGAGAATGCCATGACTTCCTTTGACAGCAGAGGACTTGATGCCTCTATAAGTAGTGCAGTTCCAAAGGATGAGGCTTCTCTTACTCCTGCTGACAGAGAAGTAAAGGTAAAAGGTGATGTAATCTCTACCAGCACAGTGGAAGATGCTCCTTTACATTCAGCCACAGATGCTGAAGAGGGTCCACTTGCTGTTGCAAGAGTAAATGAAAGTGGGGAAAACTCTATGATCTTAATAGACTCTGAAGACACAGTGCCTATGCCCAGCACAGCTGCAGAGTTTAAAGAGTGTGTGAATACTTCCAGCAGTAAGCAGGAGAAAGATGAGTGTGCTATGATTTCCACCAGTATTGTGGAGGAATTTGAGGCTCCTATGTCAAGTGCAGCTATTGAATATGATTGTCAGATCCCCTCAATGAAAACAGAAGAAATAAATGAGAATACCATGGTTTCCGTAGATATGGAGGTGTATGAGGTTCCCATGCCTAGTGAATCCAGCACAGGAGGAGATGATAATGGTGATGATGGAAGTCACCCAACTGCTAGTGGGAAGGAAGAAAAGGATGAGTGTGCCATGATCTCCACAAGTGTTGTGGAAGAACAAGTAATCCTAATGTCAAGTGAAGTCACAGAAGAGGTGATTCAACATATCTCAGACACAGAGTCAAAGAATGAAACATTAATGATCTCTACAAGTTCAGCAGAATGTTTTGAAGCTCCTATGTCTAGTGTAGCTGTGCGAGATGAAAATAAACTCACTGCTTCAGAAACAGAAGGAAGATATGAAGCTGCTATGATCACTACAAGCATGACAGAAGAATGTGAGATAGTCTTGATCAGTGCGGCACCACAAGCTGAAAGTCAGCTCATCGTAGCAGGAGATGAAGGTGCCATTCTCTCTCCAAATGCATCAGAGGAATGTAGGGTAGTGGAGACCACTGCAACTGTAGATGAACAGTTTGGACTAACTGCTTTCAATGCAGATGGGAAAAACAAAGGTTCTGTGATAATTGTGGGAGAATGTGGAGCTCCTGTGCTAAGAGTTGCAACTGACGGTGAAGATCAACACACTGCTTCAAATGTAGAAGGTAAGGAGGAGGGGGCAGTGATCACTCTGAGCACAATGGAAGAATGTGATAGTCTCTTCACTTTCACAGTCATTGAAGAAAATCAACTTCCTGCTGAGAGCACAGAAGTGAAAGACAAAAGTGAAGAAATTTTTGATACTGCTAACCAGATTGAATGCATGCTTTCAACTACAGGCCCAGAAAAAAGCGAGAATTCTTTGCTTGTTATTGGGAGAGAGAACGAGACACATGAGAGTGGGGTGAGGACAGAATCAGCAGCATCTCAGGCCACAGTAGACAGTGAAATCACAGAAGCAGATGAAAATGCAGTGAACCTTATAAGTGTAGATGAGGCCCTTTGTGTGGAGATTAGTACAGAGACTGCTGAGAGCCCTTCCCCAGAGGCAGGTGGGGATGATGAGCAAGCAGAAGATGTTTTGCACGAGGACGACACATTGGAACTCTCCAGTACGATTTCAGAAGCAGTGAAAGAGAGTGAAGCTGTAAAGAATGTAAACTATCAATTAAATTCAAACGTACTTCTAGAAAGTGACTCACCTGACGTAAGGACTTCCCTGCCTAAGACACAGGCTCTTTCCTTAGTTTCTGCAAATGAAGTGACTGTGAGCACCAACCATGGTGAAGTAACAACAGAAGCAAAACTAGGGAAGAAAAGGGACCTCACTTCGTTGCCTGTAGAAAAGCTATGTGACAGTGATGACAAAACCACCTTGGTCAAAACAGGTGATACTGGCACTGAAGTTGCTGTTCAGAAAAGTAATGCAACCTTTAATTCAGGTGAGCATTTATTTTTGTTTTTAATTCTTCAGTTCATAAGTTGTCATAAATGAATGAACATTATAGTTAGGAATAACTTATACTGTTCAAATATACCTCACTTCTTTGTTAATACACTTAAGCTGTTAATACACTTAAGAATTGGTGACAAATAAATAAGCATGTGATTCTGAGCAAACAAGGCTAACTGAGCACAATTACCTGAGCTGTGTTGGAGAACAAATATTAGAGTGCAAGAAATTACTAAAATACATTGACTTAAAGTTGTCAGCCAATATATAAAGTTATTTGCAAGGGGTAATTATTATGAAGGTACACATGGGTTTTGTTATTAATGTGTTATGAAATTCAAAAAGTTTTTTAGGAAAGAGGATGCATGTCATTTTGACATATGTTCATCATTTTAGAAAGGTAACTTCATAATAATTTTGAAGATTGAGATTGGCCACCCTTAGTCATAACTGCAGATTTTCTCTGGGTTATTATTTAGAGATCATGTTCAGATTCACTATATTACACTTAATTTTGTCTTATGAATGTACTTGAAATGGTTCTGCTTTGTGTTACAAAGGAATCAGCCAGTTATCCTAAATAAGTATTTTAATTTAGCAATAGATGTCTATTTTAAATAGAAAATTATATGAGTATATGGCATGAAGGATATCATACTCTGTATCCAGATCTATTTTTCTACACTAGCATTTGAAGTGAATCTGCATGATTGCTGGTTCCTAAAATACAGTGTAATGAACATCCTACTATTTTTAACCTTGCATGTATTTAACCCTCTGAAGTAGCTGAAGCACCAATTTTTTTGAACAATGATGAGGTACATAGATGCTGTAATGAAGTCAAAGTTGTGACTTCATTATAAATTTTAAACTGTAGAAAAATCTGTTTATGCCACAGAAAGTGGAATGATGCTGGTCAAGTACTATTTTTTAAATCTTTTCCTTCTCGTGTCTGTCTTTGCTATAATTTAAAAAAATATAATGTGGATTTAGGTCCAGTTTATTAAAGGCTGGCTTTATTCTCCAGTCTTATTGACATTTGGGTTAAGAGAGCAGTCTCTGCAGATTTTGGGATTTTAGGAATTTTTCTAGGAAAGATGCTGGTGTAGTAAGCTTGAAAAATGTTGCTATTTATGCAAGAGTCAAATGAGCCATGAAAGTGTAAAATATTACACAGTAAAGTATTCCTATCTCAGTGCTTGCCTCAATCCTTGTTGTCCATTGATGTAGCTTTTATAAATGGTAATGGTACTTATTCTGTGGATTGCAACCATAATTTAATCATTTTGCATGCATCATTGGTGAATTATCATGTTGTAACTATTTCTCTTTGTTTAAAAGAGCTGTCCAAACAGGGTTCTGAAATAGGTTTTAAAGAAATGTTGTGAAACTCATGTGACTGCTGTTGCCATGGCCTGTTTTTAAGGTGTTACAAGCATACAGTTGATCCCCTGGGGAATGAAATGGGAAAGGGTTTATGATTTTCTGAAACTGTGTTGATGCTAACCGGAGCTACTGAGTTTTCAGTCTCTGTAGAAATTGAACATTTTCAGTGGTTGTGGTTGTAGAGCTGACAGATTTAGACCTAATTGTCACTTAAAACAAAATATGTCATTAGTGTTAACTCTTAGCTGTGCATTTATTAATACAGAGGTAGTTTGCTGTTTGGAATTTGATCTAAAAAATCTGTTGTTGGCTTCTTTTTGAAGGAAAAGCAAAAAGTAAAAACCAAAGTTAGAATTCATAAATAAGCAAGAAAAAAAAGCCAAAGTCAGAATTCATAAGTAAGCTGTGGTAAATCCTGATACCTGGTATTTTCCAAGCCTTTTGTATTTAAGGAGAACATAGCAGTACTTGTGTTCTTGCAGATGCCAGATTTGGGTTTTATTGAGCTGGTTTGCTGTAAACAGACTGGCTATTGTTTCTCTTGTCCACAGGAAGGGTTTAAATTTATGTGCCATATTCATGAGGTAGTACTCAGAAATATCATTCTACTGTAGCATGAGATAAATGCATAATGTATTCTGATCAATTTAACATATTTCTATTTCATTAGGCAATAATGCAGCCTTACCAAAGTCAACAGAAGAACTAGAAAGTACCTTGAGAACTGACAAGGTATTTGTTATTTTGAAAATTTTTACTGCACTGTTTCTTGCTTATTCGTACATCTTGCAAGGGTTTCTTCCTGTACCTTTTGATTTTTGTGCAGCAAAAATGGAGATTTAAAAATTTAAACTGAAGAACTTTCAAAAAGTAATTTTTCAGATTATTCGGCTGTAGTTTTCTAAGCAGCTGGCTTTTAAATTGTGGGCTGTCCATGTTATTCTGTGTTAGGAATAATTCCCTCCTTCAGCCATACTCCTTCTGTGATTGAGACATTGAAGCTTATTTTTTTAAAATTGGTCATACTGTGTGCATGTTGCTTGATAGGGCCTGCAAAATAGTCACCCACACCCCAGCTCTTAGGGCTGGCAAGTTATTCCTTTGAACCAGTAAACAAACCTACACTGCTGTGCATTGTGTTGCAGCACTTCCTGGCCAGTCCTCAGAGTCACACATCTGTGTGTGTGAGCAGCACTTGCTGCTGCTGTGTTCTGATAACCACAGCCCCTTATCTGCTCTCCCAGAAGGGTGGGGCACCCTGCATCATCCAGGGTGTTTGGGCTCATGGTCACCTATAGCCTGTGTAAAACCAAAGCTGGCTCTGTGTGTCTGGGCTGTGTTCCATAGCAGGCTGGATTCCACATGGTTTAATTCTTCATTCAGAGGCAGGAGTGCATTCATGTATCCTGCCGTGCTGTGAGAATAAGTTTTTGAGGGATAACACGGTTCAGAGATTCAAGCATCTATGAAAGGGTGGACTTCAGGAGAGTGGAAGTCAGCTTCAGTCTGGTGGGAGTTAATTCCACCTGCAAACAGCTGCACTGTTGATAATTCCACCTGCAAACAGCTGCACTGTTTACCAGCATAACATGGTTCTGGAGTCAGTATAGCCATAATGTAGTGCTGTAGCTGGGTTTACAATGTTCAGATCAGACTTAATACACTTAGCTCCATGTAGCATTATTTCTGCTATGGTAACTTTGAGCTGATCTGCAACTTCTTTTTTTTTTTTTTTTTTTTTTAAAGCAAACATAAAAAAATCTGCCTGAAACACAACTTGAAGGGAGATCATTGTACCTTGTTATACATAGCAGATCCTTTTTTTCCATGTACAGATGAACATTTCTAGGCTATTGCTTTTATTTGGAACTCTGAGTAGGTGTTGCCCGTTGAATTCCTGAAATCTGCCTTTTTAAGCTAATCTCTGATGCTAATGTTAACTCTAAGGTCAAATCTAAATACTGTACTGTTGAACTTAGCTCTTACTGTTCCTTCTTAATATATGTGCTGATGTCTTTAAAAGAAAGCTTTTGAAGACTTTTATAATTCATGACAAGACAATGTTCATTGTGACACGCAGGAGCAGAGTGAGACATACTTGTTCTGAATATCTGCAATATTTGTTTCTTTTCATTTTGTGCTTAGTCACAACAGCCTGAAAGTGCAAGAAGTGAAGAAGGATCTGTGGATCTTCAGACTAAAGAATTGCAAAAAGGTGATTTTTATGCTTGATAGCAACTTAGTTTCATGCTGAAGGGACTAATACTTATGATGGGAGGATTACAGATTTGTTATATATGGCATATAAAGGAATTGAAGGAAGCCTTCATAAGTCTTTATCTCTATCTAGAAGTTCAGGGGGCCTTCAGTTATAAGTAGGTAATCATCTAGTTAGAAACCTCAGTTAGTCACCTTGGATCTGTGCTCAGTGATTACTTTTCCATGTATTTAAACTAATCTTCAGAAGGACCAAAACTGAAAAAGAATCCATTCCTCCCAAACCCAATTTATGCATTGCAGTTGTTTGGCTTTCCTGTTAAAGCAGAAACAAACGCCTGCTTTGTGCCCATCTTGATGGATTTTGTGCTCCAGATGTGTTACAAAGATGTTCACAGCACTGCCAGATGAGAGCTAATCCTCAGTTATTGGAATAGCAAGCAGAACTAAAATGAGTCCCAAGAGGTACCAGTGTGACTGCTGCTTATATTGTCCAGGGAGGTTAAAGATGCATTTCCTCTGACAGAAAGTTGCAGCTGAAGGCCTACATGCTATGAAGGGACACACTGTTAAGCTCACTGCTAAACTTTTAGACATGGAAAGCAAAAACAGCAATAAGGTGAGATATGAGCATTGGTATAAAACTTTTGAATTCTTTTTTTATTCTCACAGTAGGTCAGATGCATATACCTGGTTATAGGGTGGTCAGATGCATATACCTGGTTATAGGGTGGTGTATATGCATCTGAGTGATAAGAGACATGCTCTGCTCACAAGAAAGCAAATGTAAACCCTGAGAATTGGTTAGAAGAATGTAGACATCAGAATGACAGATCTAAAATTTTAACAGATTTTTCTGTACTGTGAGGTTTCTTTGAAGTGCCTTTAAAACTCTGCCACTTCCCATCACTCAGTCACCCAGCCAGACAGTACTTAAAATTTTAAATGTGCAGATTGAGCTAGCTGAGATAATCTTGTTTCTTGTAAAATGTTTAACAAAAGTCCATTTGTTGTGTAAATCATGTTGGATGTGACATACTGAAGACTAATGCTTTGTAGATCTTGGTAGAGAGGTTTTTTCTCCCCCACAATAATCTCTCTTATATGTATATATGCATGCATATATACATACAGCTCAACATACGTAAAAGGAAGTTGTTTAAAAGACAAATGTGTGTCCTGTCATGAGTATGAACAGCAGACACAGTAGTTTAGTAGTCCAAGATTCTTTGGAATGTAAACAAATCATTGCTGTTTGAGTGGGTAGGAACTAGCTCTTAATTTGACACTGCTTTAAAAATTGAAAGATGTGCAGCTCAGCAGTATAGCTATGGAAGAATTGTTGCTAAAACATGGAGATATAAGAAACAAGCTACAAAATATATAAAACTTTATATTAAAAAAATGTGGTTTTATTTGATTTTAGGTTTATATTTTTAAGGAAAAGTTGCTTGGAATGTTTCAGCAGCTTTTTTTAATCAAGGTATTAATTTGGTGCTTTTATGAATCAGATTTTAAGAACACTTGATAGAGCAGCTTCTTTATAATTCTCTTTGTGTATTGAAAGTTATGGAATTCTTTCAAAACTCCAGATCACTCATCAACTGTCATAATTATTTTCCCTATTTTTGTGATATGGAAGGCTGAGGCTGTACTTCATCAGAGTATAGTGGAGTTTAGCAACTGGACAATTTCATTATGTGCATTCTGTCAGCTACAGGTATTACTAGTACAATTAAGCAAACTTTAGTTCTCTGAAATTATAATGTAGCTTAATCACGTTCTACTTCATCCCATGATCCAGAGTCTAGGATTGTGATGGATGAAATTCTGATTAAGATGGTGGAATTATATTTGAAATTTCAGTCACCATAAATTTGAAATATGACAGCCCCTTAATTACCTGTATTTCAACCATAAGGTGATTCTCAGTTATCCTGTGTTGAGGAATTCATATTCTTGTTTTGTTTTGTGGGTATATTGTTAAAGAGAAGATTGGATGTCTTTTACTTCTGACATAGAAAGTTTTATGTAGTTTCAGATTCTCTGGAATCCTTTCAGGGAGGTGAAGTAGAGGATACTGTGATACTTTGCATTTGCTCAGCTTTTCTAATTGTGATAAATTATTTTTAGTAGATATCCCGCAGAGGAATATTCCTTTGGAAAGAGAAACTTCTCATGTAAGTACTTTTTTTTTAAATTTATTTTATAAATCTGTACTGTATTTCTCTTACTTGAATTTACTTTTATTTATATTAAGTATTCTCTAAAGGAAAATATTATTTTTGTATATGCAGAGATTATGTTTATTGAGACTCTGCAGCTGCATAGGTTGATGTCTAATTATTCTTTCAAATCTGCCAGTAAATAAATCTTGCATTGTTATTCTGTAGTCTGTGACTATTTCGAGGCTGTTAACTGGCAGAAAAGAGAAGCTTGACTGATCTCCATGAGACTAGAGAAAAAAAAATAGGGATTATTCTTGGAGGTTTATATCACAATTAGAAACCTATTTTAATGCAGTCTGCTGTCTTTCACAAGATTTTATAAGAGGCATAACTCTTGCATTGCAAATGTAAAGTGTATATTTTGGAGCAAAACTAAGGCATTTAATACAGATAGCAGGCTGAAATTGTGTTTGTGGTTAATTAAACTCAGGTAGTAAATATATTTATTACTATATTGAAATGCTGGTTGGCCACATTTCTGATGCTAATGAGATAATTCTATTGTTCCTGTGGTAGGAGAATGTTCTTTAAACCCAGAAATATTCTTTGTGATTTACTGTGATGAAGTACTTTTAAAACATGTACTAGGGTGCTTAATTCTGATCTTGATAGAGACTTTTTTCAATAAAAATATCAGTCAAAAATTTTGAAAATACAGCAGGTTTGAAGTTTTTTGATCATTTTGTTCTATAGTAGGAATGTTACTTGAGTCCTTTGTAACAGCTGCTTTCTGTTTTAATGTATGTTGTGCTTGGAAGTAGCCAGTAGGGAAAAGTTTCTCCCTTCTGTGTTTATAAATTTCACTGAGAAAAAAAGAAGTTATCCTTCTTTGTGTTTTGTGTGTAGGTGGAAAACTCGGCTACCCAGATAACAGAAGAGCATAGATCTGGAGGAATTCAACTTAAATCTCCAGAAAAAATGGATGAAAAAAAGTGTAAGTGATACAGAAGTACAGGAATTTCTGCAAAGCTTTTCTGTGAGAAAACCTTGTTCTACTGTGTCTAGGCCATAAAATGGTATTTTTGAGAAAATAGTAGAGATGGGTAAATTCCAAACTCCAAAGCAATTTATACTCCCAAAATAATTTCTAATATTTCAGTTATTTGATAAAAATATTGCAACAAATGTAATTACTGCACAGAAGAGCATTATAGTCATTTTCTCAATCATAGGTGAAGAAACATTTTTTGTTCAGTCTATAAAATAATTACTAATTTTATCGTTCTAAAATAAAAGATAAGGAAGCTGATCATTAGGAAAATCTAAACTTTGTGGGAATGGATGCTTCCTTTTCTTAGGTGGAAAGAAATAAATTTTAGTGTAGCCTTTTATTTGTCTGCAAGCAAAAAGTGAGAAGGAGTGTAGTCCATTGAATGGCATAAACATTTCTAAATTTCATTTAGATGCAGCTAGCATCAAAATAAGTTAGGCATTTTGTTGATACAGTATTTACAAGACTGACAATGTAATACCTCTTCAAGCTCTGGATTCAACTTCTTATGTCTTTTCAGCATCAGAAAAATTTAGAAAAAAGTTAGTATCATTAATAATAGCATTTTTTCATAAGAGCTTTTATTCCTCTTCTAAGAATTGTGATCTGATGAAGTGAGTGATTAAAAGTCATGTATTCATTAGTGTCCCACATAGCATTAACTGCTTTCCCTGTCTCTGGGTGAGTTGAAGTTGAGGTTGGTGTTGTATTTCTTGATGTGTTACTTACCACATTTCAATTTTGAGCTTATCTTTAAAAACAAACAAGCAAACAAAACAATCCACACCTGTAATATATAAGAAACATGTAATTCTCTTCTGTTATTGTGTTGTCTTCCCATTTCAAAGAGTGATTAGAGTAACTTTCTGTTCATATTTTTGGTAGTAAGAGACTATTTTTCAGACTTTTGAATTTCAGTAATAGTGAGCTGGTATGTAGGTGACACAAAAACATGACAAATGCAGAAGACACTTTTTTAACACTTCAATTGTTACTTGTTTTTGCAGGCAACAAGCAGATTTCTCAGGATGTGCTAAAAGATGATGAACAAAGTCAGTGTTCCAAAATGAAACCTGGTAACATTAAGGTATTTTCAAGAACTCTTATGTTCTGCAATTGTAAATAAGATGAAAATCTTAACCATAATTTCTTCAGCAGTTTATTTTTGGAGATGTTTCCATAATTAAGCTACTTTTGCATTGTATTGAGTACAAAAGAACTGATTAGCAAATGAAACTTTTCAGTAAGGGAGACAATTAAAAAACAAAAAAGGCAAGTGTCTGTGTGGACTCTTTGAGGTGTGGAAGTGTGAGAGGACTGGGTTGCACAGAGGTTGGGAGCTGGGGATCTCATGGAGCATTGTTGGATGCCAGTGCTCCAGTCAGTTCAGTGTCTGCATGGGTGTACTGATCTGAGCTCTTCAAGAGAGGGTGCATTGCACTTTTCCTGAGTTCTGCTAAATCAAAACAGGAATTAGGACAAGATAGATGCTCTTTTTAGGAGTATATGCAGTATATTTGGGACTGCCTCACCCACTGATTTGTGATGAAGCTTCTCAACATTAAAGCTTTTAAGAGACAGTACAAAACCTTGATGAGTAAAATAACTGCTCATGTATTGGTGTGGGGTGTTTCTTTTAGTGTAACTGGCCATGATTTTTAATGTGTAGTAAAGCATCTTTCCTCTCTTGTTTCAAAATAATGTAGGACGTTATTTCAGGTGATGCAGCAGAAGTGTCCAAAGAAATTGATGTAACACAAACACCTCCTAGAAGTACTGTGGAAGGAAAAGGTAATTAAACTGCCCATTATGGAAGATTTTCTGAACCCATATTGAATGCTTATTTCTTTTCATTTGAATGATTTTTGAGAGAAAGTGGGAACTTGATCCCAGCAAATATACTTGCATATATTCTCCGGTTGATTTCTGCTCTATTACTGCTAGCAAATAATGCATTAATTTTAGTTTCTTTAATGATGAGAAAAGTTTTGATGCTTTTGCTGTTTACCACCCACTGGCTCCATTATTGCTTCAGTATGTATCTTGGGTAGGAAAGCCAATGGGAAATAAACAGGTAGGTAGGAAAATAGAACAACCAGCATTATGTGATAAGAACATCTACCTCTGACTACAAGCAAGGGCTGTCCTACGTAAAAATCCATGACATAACCATCAGATCAGTTTTGTTTGTTTCTGTAGAGTAAACAACCAGAGAAGAGTGCAAGTTGCACTGTTGTAATTGACTAAATTGCACTAAAATAAATAATAAAATGTGGTGTGTCCACATAATTAATGTGGCTTTGTTACTTCGGTCTGTTTTTGTGGGAGCACTCTGAGAATGTTCCCTGATGTTAGTTTGGCCTATTAATAGTTTTGTTTCTCATTGAGCAAGTTGACGAGTCTGAATCTGTTCTGCAATGTGCTTTTGTATCCTCAGCTTCCTGTTTCATGGAACATGTGAGAAAAGGGAATAAGGGCTTGTATTTGTCCTACCATTTTATAGAATGTCACAAGTGTGAGCTTTTGTTCTTACCTTAAAATAGAAGACCTCCCTAACTCATCTGGCATTAGTGGGAAGCATTTTGGCAGATCAATACACTGTTGCTACAAGGCAAGCAGTGTTGATTTCTGATGGGTGTTTTTAGGAAATTTTAGGCTAAAGAATGAAATAACATTTTCAGTGTTGAGGTTGTGGCTTTTATTAGTTCTTTTGCCTAATGAAACAAAGGTATACAATTTCTTTCTTTTTTTTCTTATGTGTGAAGATGAACCTAACTTTGAACGGGAAATGTCTGAAAAGAAAAAGCACAGTCCAGAATCAAATGAAAATTCTCCAGAGGTGAGTGATCTTATTCATGTTAACTCACTGAGATAGTGCAGGTTCCCAGTACTCTTTGTGGTACAAAACTATTTTGTTGACAGCCATATTAAAATTGTCTTCAAAAAGTACTAAGGACTTATGTAGCTCTGTCACAAAGTACAAACTCACAGACCATAAAACATCAATGTCTCAATATGGAAATAGGACTAACTCCCTTCCTAGGCTTAATAGTGCTTACAAAATGTCTAGAAAGCAATTATATAGAGTTGTATTGTATTGAAATCATATTTTTTGAAAACTTGGTAATTGATGTGGACAGTTTAGTCATAAGCAAATAAAACTTGCCTTTTAAAATACTATCAACAGTTTTTAAAGTCTTTATCTCCTAGGCATGTACTTGAGATAATCTGCAGTATGGGTTATAAACAAATGTCTGATCCCTCGAGATTAAAATTGATGTTGGCCCCTAGAAATAGACACTGATCTCAGAAAGGTGTTGGCTTTCATCATTTGGGGATTTTTTGCCTCAAATTTGGAAGAAGAAGAAAATTTAAAGAATATGTTTTTATATTTGTTCACTCAAGGCTTGAGTCTCTAAGAACCATTCTGGGGGAGATATTGCTAAACCTCAGTAAATACTGAATGGGGCATTTAAACTTTCCTTGTGTATAAGAGAAAGTCCTATTGGGGATTTTGCATCTGACTTTGTTACTTAAAAGTTCTCTTTCAAAGCTTAAAACTTCAAAGGAAGGGGCCCTTTTTTGCTAAAGATCCTGTTTATACAAAGAATTCAGCAATCTGTGTATTGGGATAATTAGAATATTAATTGTTTGAAGCACTTGCTCAACATACAGGATGCAGCCTGTGCTATATGGCACTGGGAAAAGGGGCTCATGGGATGTAAAGTCTGGAGTTCTTGTATGGGGTAAGCCAACAGCATTTGTGACACTAAGAGATTTTGGGGCTAGGGGAACAGAAGGTACTGCATTCTCAGACATGCTTTGTGCCTCAGTCAAACCACTGAGAATTTTGTATAACTGGGAGTTGTCTTGTTTCTTTTCACATATATTAGTGGATTTCTTAACAGCAGTGTCTCTTGCTATTAAACTTGCCTCATCTGTTTTTTTAATTGAAAAATACTACTTCTGCCACTGTCACATTATGAATTCAGTTAGCAGTCTTTGTATTGTATTGTATTCAGTTACAGGAAGCAAAATATTTTTGTCCTTTACTTTTAATAGGAAAATCAGCCTGTAGTAGTGAAACGCAAAAGGGGCCGGCCTCGTAAATACCCTCTTGAAGCAGTACAGCCTGGTGGTAAGTAGCTCATAGTACCTGCGTGGGAAAACAAGGATAATAGTGATATTCAAGTTCTGAACTCATATTTCTTCCCTCAGGTGGGGAGTCAAAAGCTGATATGAGCACTGGGAATGTAAGTGCCTTTATTTTGTTTGGGTGCATTTAAACACAGTATTTCAAGAGCCATTTATCTGTTTAACAGTTAACAGCATTTCAGAAACATCATATGGAAAACTTGATATTTGAGTTCAGTCTAAGCAAACAAAACTTATTAATAGTATCTCTTAATGTAGATGACCTTTGTAAGCAAAATATAGTGTTAATTCAGAATGTAGCAAATTACCTACCAGCTTCACACTTAGTTCACTTAATACAAGTGTTATTCTAGCTAGCAATATATACCTGAGTGCAGGGTGAGTTTTTGGTGGTGTGCATATGTGACTTTTAGTTCGTGCTGGGAGTAATTTTGGCCTGAAGAGCAAGGGTGACTTTATTTCAAAAATGAGAGTTTTTTCCCTCTACTGAATATATCATAATAATAGCACATAGAATCTTTTCATAGCTGTAAAATAAAATATTATGTAAAGCAGTTGTATTACACATCATGTGAGAGATGGAGACATAGTGATGAGTAACCTAGGGGCTCATGAAACATGTCTGTTTTCTAAAGTTCAGTGGTAGTTTTATTTCCTAAGCCCTGTGAAGGATATTCACAGCTAGGAAGGTGGTCTGTTGGTATTGTTTCTGCAATCCAGTTGGATTACAGCACAGGACAGTGGTGGGTCAGGCATGTTTGTGGAGTGCAGCCAGTTAGATTTATTCTGGTTAAAGGCTTCTGTCTAGGAAATGCCTCTATTTCAGAATCAATGGTATTGCATAGAAAAAGGTGGATTTTAAAAATGGAGTTGTGTTGAAACAGGTTTTCCTACTGCTTGCCTGGTGAGGCAGCAGCTGGCATGGCTGTTGGAAATCTTGAGAATTTACCTAGTTTATGGATAAAAGGAATTATTGTCTCTGCTTGTTCTGTCCTCATATTTCAGGCAGTCCTTTGAGTCCTGTCCCTTCTTACAGGTTGACTGGAATTCTGTTTCAGAATTCCTAGTCTTTCCTGGTTGATTTTTTTTTTTTCAATGTTAATTCAATGAAATGTAATTTGAAGTGGTGTGGATTTTGATATTTGGTTTTTCTGTTTTGGTGTTGTGGATTTGTTTTTGTTTGGTTGATTTTTTAGGGTGTTTTTTTGTCCAAATAATGATTAAATTTAATTTTTAAGTCACCCCCAGAAATGAGTGTACCTTGGCACCCTCAGTACTGGAACAGAATCATCTTGTTCTGGTTCAAGTGTTCAGAGGTCTGGTATTTCCTAGTGATGAGTGAGGGGTTGGTGTGAGCTGCAGGCTGGCTCAGGGAGGAGTGTCTCACCTGAGACAGGAGGGCAGGACAGTTTCCCCAGGGCTGCTTTGGGGGCACGTTGCTACTTTAGGGGAACCATAGGCATCCTGGTGTGGTCATTCAGTGGGGAAAGCACTGAAGTTTTTGGGCAGTCATAGGATATTGTGTAATTATATATAGCTTTTCCTGCATACTGAGTAAATAAACAATTTCTGGTGACTTATAGTTCTAAAGTGACTGTACTAACTTCTTTGTTGATAATTAAATACTTGGAAATGTGTTTGACTGAAACTGCTTTTATCTTTTGTGTCCTTTATTGCAATGACTTTAGTGTCAGGTTACTAAAAGTGCTGTGATTTGTTTATGGGCTGATTTGTTTCAGCTATTTATCAAAATGAAAAAATGCCTCCTACTCTTAAACTACAGTACAAACTTTGTGTGCTCATTAGTGTTCATGTTTTCTAGATTTACA
Organism: Ammospiza nelsoni; assembly: GCF_027579445.1. NCBI lineage: Eukaryota > Metazoa > Chordata > Aves > Passeriformes > Passerellidae > Ammospiza > Ammospiza nelsoni. Next base: position 15,472,618 of record NC_080636.1, read on the forward strand.
GATCCATTCTACATTGAATGTGAGCAACTTTCTGTGATAATGTAATGCAATGCTGAATTTTCCTGATTTTTTTTTTATTAAAAAACCCATTTTTTTAATTTCAGCCGCAGTCTCCTACCTCTGCAAGTAGAGGGAAAACACCTCAAACAGGTAAGCAAATTATACCTGCTTCAACTTGTAAAATGAAAGGTGGAAGAAATGGAAGAGGATTTTTACAAAAATCACATGAGTCCTTCATCCTGACATCATCTCTGGCAGTCAGTGTGTTATTCGTGAATGAAAGCCTCTGAAGAAAGAGATGAAATGAAGACTTATCCCTAATTGCTACCAAGTGTTTAGCTCCAAAAAAGAGCAGCTTGATAAGAACTTATCTCAAAGATGTAGCAGCACTGCTCAGTGCTGAATAATGCATTGCAGAATATACCAAATGATTGAGTAGGCTAAGTAGATGGCAGAGCTTCAGAGGAAGGTAGGTGCCCCATCAGACTGGCTCTTAGTGATTGTTTTCCATTTCTGCATGTTACCTTTCATACACTGACTGTCAATCACACTTCCTACAATACCTTTCAAATTTTATTCTGCTAATTGTTGATCTGTGGATATGTATCTAAAGATCTTAGGGGTATCTTGAGAGGATATTTCTTTCCCTTTTCACAATTGCTGTAAGATCTTTGGAACATGGTTGCTTAGCTTAACTCAAAAATGTATTTTAAGTGCTTCAAACTAAAATACGATTAAGTGAAATACCTTTCTATTTCTCTTTTCTAATTTTTCTTGTGTATAGAGTCTGAACTGCACTGGTTGTTTAAATGTGTCTTTTTAATTATGGCCATTCATAAAAAAAACTTTTTAAAGCCATTTTAGGAAGCAGGTGAACTGAAAAGTAGATTAAAATGGTTTGTAAGCAAATGCAAACAGGCAGAAAATCTGAGAAACCAAACCTTCAAAACAAACCTTCTGGAATTTCCAAAAGCTTAGGTTTCTACAGATATACTAATCTGGCTGCACTGAGCATATGGGCTGTTTCCTATTTTCTCCACATTTGTTAAAATGTCAGCTTTAATCCATATGCTTCAGAATTGTCTCTGGAGGGTTAGCTCATTGTGTGGTACTTGACTTCCATGAACTGCCAAGAGAACAGACAAGAATGTGAGAATGAAATGAAAGTGCATTCTGCTTTGCTTTTTATTCAAAAGCACAGACACCTAACTGTGTACTTGAAGTTTGAGTGCGTTATGCAACATGTCTATTTTCCAGGTAACAGGCTGTTGCTATTACAGCAATGTTCAGAGGAATATAAAGGGGAATGCACTGTTAAAATTTTCATCCTGTATTAGCATTCATGGGCATTAAGGGGTTGAGAACACCTGGTGATGAAAAGGAAACCAAGTTGAATCCCCCTGTGCAGTTCACCTACTCTGGTATTTTCTGGGTGTTCTGCATAAGGATTTGCAGTAGGGACAGACCCACATGTGGAGTGGAATGCAGAGTTTTATTTTTGGTCACTACAGCACATGCAATTAAGAGACACATGTTTTCTGAAGGTATCATCCTCCCATAACACTAACACTGAACTTGAAACTAATTACTTAACACTAATTAACAGTTGCTGCTCTAAAATTAGTATGATTTTAGATACTGTGTCTTAATATTTTTATACTTATCTTTAGGCGAAATGCTACATTTTGGTATCTTACAGAGGGTAATCTGTTAAAGGCATGTCATGGACCTAGATGGGATTATTCTTCAGTCAAAAACCCCTTTGCTACAGATTTGCCCAAGTGAACCAGAATTATGAAGTATCTCTTTTGAACACAATAGAACTAATACTGATAATGCTGATTGTATTATGCATGTGCTTATGTTGTGTGTAGACCTTAATACAGTGGACAGTCCAATATTCTATTTCGGTTATGTTTTGAACACTTAACTATATTTCTGTTTTACTTCATTTGCATTTGTATAAAAGTTTTCCCCATAACCTTACAAAGGAGTGCCAAAAAGCTTGTGAGTTTCAGAATATGTTTCTGCTCTTTGAGATCTATTTTAGGTCCTTTGCATTGTCATTCTTTTGTTTTCTCACTCTAATTGGTGAGGGGTTTAGAGTTTGTGTCCTCTCTTATTTAGCTTTCAGAAATTAGACAGCAATTTTATGGCAGGGGAAAAATACATAAAAACTTGCTTTTATTTAGGTTTCTCCTTTTTACTGCTAAGGATTTTTATCCTTGCAGTGTTGGAGATAATTCCATTTGACAGAGTTTAAAAGCTTTGTAAAATAATCTCTCTCATCACAGAGTTAGGATAGAAATAGTAACCATAGAGAGAAGCCAAGTTGAGACATGGGATGTAAAGTTAAAAATCTGTTTTAACATGTATAGGTTAGCCTGTAAAAATTACTGAGTTTGAAGTAAGAAGTGTTTCAGCAGAGAAAGTCATGTAATTCCCATGAAAAAAAGTTCTTAAATAGTATCTTTTTGAGCTTCATCTTAGTCATCTTGGTATGAGAATAGTTAAGCACTAGAACAGGTCACCTGAAGGAACCATGTTCTTGGAGACTTTAAAAGTTGGACTGAACAAGATCTTGTGCAAGATTTGATCAGTTAATTCTTTGAACAGGAGATTGGACTAGGTGACCTCTAGAGGCCCCTTCTAAGCCAAATTTTTCTATGATTCTGTGATTGGTTGACAGTAGTTAAAGGGGGTAAGTATCTTCTGCTTTTCCATTAAAACAAAACAGCATATGCAACAAAGCAATAAATACTGTCAGTCATATAAAGCCTTAGTACTTAACAATTTAATCATTGTCCCAGTCTCTGTATGTAACAAAGTACAAGAAAGCTATTTTCTAAATTAGAAAGAGACTTGAAATATTTTTAGGGCAACAGTGATGTTTACACAAAGTTGAGAGAGTATGAAAGAACTCCTTTTAAATTGATTGGTAAAAGATTTGAAGTTCAGGATCAAGTTTTATTCTTTCCTTTCTTTTTAGGTGCAGACATATCTAATAAGAAAGAAACAAAAAATGTAAGTGTGATTTGTAAATTTACAAGCAGTATATAATGAAAAATGTCTGTCTTCTGTGTAAAGTAAATAGTTCTTGACTTCCATGGTTCCATTTTGTCTCTTCAGGAAGATGAAGCTGAGAAGGCAGAACTGGTTGTGCGTAAAAGGGGAAGAAAGCCCAGGCGCTCTCTGGTTCAATCTGAGGAAACGGGTAAAAGCATGAGAGGCTGTGCCACTCCTAACAGAATCAGAAAATACTGCTGTGCCTTTCTGTTTACTAATAGCAACAAGATAAGCTTTATTCAATTTTCCTTTCTTGAGGAAAAATCATTGAGTTACAGCTAGTGTAAATATTATGTAAATATGTGTAAATTGCTGTAATCTCATGTCAGAATTGCTACATCCCAGATGCTTCTATAAAACCTCATGAATTTTCTATGAATTCTGGCTATGAGCTGTGTAAGTAAACTGTGGTGAATGTGTTAGCAAGATTAAGTCAAACAAGTGTGAATTAAAAATGTTGAAATATGAAGGAAATGGAAAATTACTTACTGAAAATGGGACTTGTGACTAGAATACCTTTTCTAAATTAAGTGTTCATATCCTTTTGGAGGCCTTTTGGAAAATTATAGCATATGTGTAAAATTTTAAATGGACAGAAACACTGGAGCCAGAGAAGAAACGTCGGAAATTGACTTCTTCTGAAGATGAGCTAAAAGAGCAAGAGGAAGGTGAGGAAGAGGATGGTGAGGAAGATGATGATGCGCATTCTGGGGCCACAACTAGATCAGCCACAAGATTAGAGGCTCAAAGGTAACTGTGTAGACACTCCAATAACAAGCTTTTTTTCTACCTTATTTTTAGGTGGTGTGGGGTTTGTTGCAGGGAAGACTTGTGACTTCCTCTTTTTGCCTTTTTCTGATTATTTGTTTTAAATGGATAAGAGCTTCCCAAATATTTTTCATTCTAATTCTAGTACCACTCTTCAAGGAACGAAGGGACAAAAGGTGAGGTTAAGGGAAATTGTCAGGGTCTCAAAAGGCATACTTGAGTATGTAGCAAGGTAAGAATTGATCCTATTGGCATTCTTCATCCTAGTGATGCCTCAGAATTTAAGTCTAAGGACACTTGGTTCTGATGGGTAAAGTGGGACATCAGAGTTGACTGTGCACTTCACCATTTGGTGTTGGAACAAGTTGAAAATAAAATTATCCCTGTTGGTTTCTTTAAGTACGCTGTCCAAGTTAAATACATCAATCTGCAGTACTGGACGACTTCATTTCTAGTATGGTGATCTGCAAGCTTGGAAAGCAATCTTGCTGTGAATGACAAGTGTGGGTAGCAAGAGTTCTGTTTTCAGGAAGCCATTCCTCATCTGCCTTAGCACTGGTCTGCCTTTTGAAGGCATACTGAATTCTAGCAGAGCTCATCCTCTTGATCTTATTGTGGAAACAATGAAACAGCAGCTCTGGGAAGTTTTGATGTGTGTTGCTGTCTTTCAGAAGAGAATTGAAGTGCAGGCATTTTTTTTTATGTTGGTGGTGGGATTACTTTCAATTGACTGTATCTACTTCCCTCTTAAGGATATTATGTTTTATTGTATATATTATATGTTAGCCACAGTGCTCTTAAACTGATAATTTCAGAACTGAATCTGAAATTAGTTACATGATTCTTCATTTACATAAAAACTGTGAAGGTTTACCACTACTGCTTAGTAAACAACAGTTTTGTTTTGGTAAAGCCACAGGGACTTCCTTTAGTGTCACATAATTGTTAACTCTAAAATTGTAATAAAGGATTAGGTATTTGTGGGTTTATTCTGCTTGCTTGTGGAAACATCTGCTTTTTTTATAAATTCGGGGTTGTGTCTCAGATTTCCAATGCTACCTTTCTGACACTGATTGCAACAAAGCATTTCTGCCTTAAGGTGCTGTGTACAGTATGCATTTTATAAATAGCATCTGGGAATAAGTCTGTGGAAGAGGATGCTTCTTCATATTCAGCATTGCTGGATTTCTCTGACTTAAGTCACCTGTTTTCTTAACTATTAAATTAATCACCAATAACCAGATTTTCAGGTTTCTGAACTTGTGGATACCAAGACTTACATGAGTGAATTCAGACTATAGTATGTTCTTTTAAACATAGACACTTATGTACAAAAATTATTGCAAGATTTGGTATGGATTGGTTTGGTTTTGGTTTTCTTTGTAAATACCAAATACTGACAGTAAAGCAATCTTTTGATTCTACATTTGATACCAAAATACCCAGCCTGGCTTCACAGTGTGTCTTGAAGCAGGCAAATATGGTTTTCTCACTGTTTCTTTTGGCAACTTTGATTTACTTGTTGCAAATACTGTGCAGTCTTGATTATCTGCACTTGGAATGCAAGAAGAAATTGACTTGGTAAAAGTATTTGGTTATATATAAATTCATCATGCTTTTGTGTTACAGAAAAAAGGCCAGCAAGCCAACCACACGTGCAGCTTCTAAAGGCAGCAGTCCAAGTTCAGTTTCTCCTAGAAAACGACAGAAACTAGCAGCTAAAAAAAGATCTCCAAGTGATACAAAAATTAATAAATCTCCTCCATTGACACAGTAAGTATTAAAGTTGAATTCACTTTGAGGATTTGTTCTGGAAGCCAGTACAGTGATCCTTTCCTTATATGTAACATACTGCTTCAAAATCTGAACAGCAGACTAGTTTTGTTCTGTTCTCATGTGAATTATAAAAGCTTTTAAAGGATTTTCTTCTGTTTACATTTTTTCTTTTTCTTCCTTTATTTGACATTTGGAAGACTAGATTTTTTTCTTATATCCTTGGAAACCTCTTGGGAGAATCTGAAAATGCTGTTTATGTAGTATTTTAACTTCAGCTGTGATTCTTTCCTGGATGGGGAGTAAGAGCATCGGTGGTTCAGATTAAAGCTAAATATGATGACTTGATTCTAATGCTTTAAAGATCTAAGATCAGCTGATAAAAAGAGGAGAAACTGAGAGCCCTTATAACCAAGTTTTGAATATATTTCCCTTTCCCTCCTTTCCTGTTATACTTTTTAATTTGCAAAGCTGAGATCATAGTGCAGAATCCCAAGGGAGTAAGTAACAGACGTGGTGCACAGTTGCTCTGCATCTTGTAGTTTACCTGTAAAATGTGTTGTATGCCAAACAAGTGTAGCTGTCATCCTTTCTGAAATGTGTCAGTGTCTTCAGGCTGAGCCTGGAGAACTTGTGCATTGTGCACTGATGACTGTCACAGTACACCTCAGCTCCATTATTTTGTGTGGTTATGAATGGCCAAGAGTTTAAACCCATTTACAGTTAGTTACAGCTGAAATATGGTGACTATATAGATGAGTGTGAATGCACGGGGTATGTGAAGTCTGCCCCTTACTCCCTCTTGTGTATGCTGGGCTTGAGACACTGTTGCTGCTCTTCTTTGTGAGACAGGGGACAGGATATTGAAGTCCATTATGTTCTGTTATAAATCCACAAATCTTTCCAGAGAAAGAGAAGGAAGAATAAAATCCTAGCCCCAAATTGTACATGTGGAGCACTCTCCAACATACAGAATCAGTACTCCATTTCTTACTAAGAAGTGGGTTTTAGTAGTAAGCTTTTATATAATATATTAGAGATGGACAGTTTAGTTCAGCTCTGAATAGAATTGTGCCTGACCACTCTTCATTGTGGAAATAATTATTATGTTTTTCAGGTTAAAGGTGCAGTCTGCCAAGCGTAAAAGGGAGGACAGCCCAACAGTGGTACGGAGAAAAGGCCAGCAGAAGGCAGAGGAGGCACCACTAAAGAAAGCAAAGCGATAATCTTTACCAGCCAGTACTGTTCTTGGAAGAGTCAAAAGGAAAACAAACATCTGTGCTTCTATTTTTTTTAAAGCAAAGGGATTTGCACGTGCTTGTTTCAGAGCTCTAAGTTAAACAATGCAGTACTTTTAAGTTACATTTTAAACAGCTTTATAAACTATTGTTTATACAAAATATTATGTACATTTATTTCAGATGAAAAATAAGTTTACTTTGTATCTGAATGAAAAACAAAGTAGTTATATATTTTATCACTGACTTGGAAAGTTGGAGTTTCCCAATGTGACATGCTAATGCAGATGCTTCCAGCCCATAAGGCACCCATGTGCCTACTAATACTTTGTACATAAACTTGTAAAAATAGGTTGTATTTTACTCTGTGTATGAATCTGATCAATGATGGACATTTTATTTATTATATGGAAAGCATTGGTCTGTAAACTTTAGTATATATCTTAGGGTTTTTTAATTATATATTTTACATTCTATGCAGATGTCAGTAGGAAACTTCCCCTCCGCTCCCCCAGGGCTGTCTAAAATCTGAAGTTCTCTAAAATATGCTCAGACAGTTGGTAAAATATTTTTCTCGCATGCATTAAAGTAGTTTAGCATAGTGAAAGGGACTTGGCTCCTTTCTGTTCACATTTGTGGCAAAGTACAGCATTTAAAATGTAATCTTACTAGATTATATTTTCACTTGGAAATTTACTACCAACTTCGAGAAATAAATAGTACTAGGTTAGATTTATTCACAGTCAACCAATACCACCCTAAAATGAAAGTTTTATTTTGCAACTAAACACGTGTTCTTTCAGTATTTATCTTTCAACAAAGAGGGACCCATTGAAATCAAATGTCACTTCTCCTAACTATAGAGCTTCAGCATTTTATGTTACATTTTATACACAGGTATTAAAAATAGAAGCTGGTATTATTGCCAGAATCTTTTTTTAATGTATATTAACTCTGGTAAGAGCAAATGTTCAAGTGAAGTTGTATATAAAGTTAAACTTTTCTTATGATCAAATGTGTCTCTTGTTATGATGTGATGAATTGCCAAACAATCTGAGATTATTTTAAGTGTTTTGTTGATATTCTGGTTTATAATTAAAAAATATTTTGGGGGTTGGAATTTTACTTTTTTTTTTCTTTATTTCTCTTTTTTTTGTGAGGTTTTTTTTTTTCGAACTTGTAAGGCAAATGTTTTGGTCAGATATTCTGCTAGGTTTCTTACTGAGATTTTTGTATAAAATATAAAATGTTTGCCAAAAATCTGAGTTGCCATATTTTATTTTCCTTTAATTGTTTTACTGGGGAACAGCTTGTCTTTACACATGTGTCTGGTTGGAGTCATGTCTATAAACTTTACCTGGTTAGTGTCTTTAAAAAATGTTCACAGGTGCTTACATGTTAGATATGTAAACATACGTAAACTGTTTGCCTGCCTTAGGACACTATAAGAGTGCTCACATAATACTTTTTAGGTAAATTAGTCTGAAAGAGGAAAATACCTTGGCTCTGAAAATTAATTCCTTTTACTTTCTACCTTAACTCTGCTGCCATACATGCCTTGCTAGCATACTGATTGATATAGTCCTTTATGTTACTAACACTGATGCGTATGCACAGCTGTAGGATAAGTTGAATCTTTCCTTTTTTCCATTTTTTCCCCTTTGCCCCCTGCAGCATGCATGGACTGAAATTGTATATTTTGTCTCAGCCTTTGTTCTGTAAGACTGAGCTGCTGGTTTTTCCATGGGTGCTTTCCAGTCTTTAGGTGGGATTTGGAGTCCTTGCCTGCACCTTTCCATTTGTTTCCTTACACCTGGATTCAGTAGTGAGGTTGCTCAGGGGGTTCCTAAGGAAGCCTTGCCACTGCACTCTACATTTATTCTCTCTGCTGGTAGTACCCGTCCTGCTCCAGGACAGTTCATATTTGCCTCTTTCACAAGCAGAGCTCTTCTGAGGGATTATAATGATTGACAAAGCTCTGACTTGTGTCAGATCCTTTTGACTGGCTCTTGTCTGATATCTCAGTAGATAAACAGCTCTGAAGATCAGTGTCAGTCTCAAAACTAAGCTCTTAAGGCCTACTGTCCTTTCCCCTAGTGATGGATAACATTTAGGAATAACATCTGGCAGCATCTCATGTATGGAATGTATCTTTGATTGTTGATTAAGTTTTTCTGTAATATGAAAGCATTAAAGGAATTACCTTTCTGCAGGACATCCACTTTCACTTAAAGAGAGGGTAAAACCTGCCAGTTCCACAGACTTTCAGCTTATGCATATTTTTCACTTGCTGCCACCTTTCTTGTCAAGAAAGGCCAATCACTGTCAATCCCTATTGGGAATTTTTTCCCAATGTTTTTTTTGCTCAGTAGTTTCAAAGTGTCTAAATTACTGTTGCACTTTACAGGAACAGTACTGGTCTGCTGTAGTTAAGCAAAACTTGAGAGGTTCAGGTTGGCCATAAGGAAGGGTTTCTTCACTGAAAGGGCAGTTAACCCTTGGAACAGGCTGCCCAGAGAGGTGGTGGAGTCACCATCCCTGGAACTGTTCAGGAGTGACTGGATGTGGCACTGTGCTGTGTTTGAGTTCACATGGCAGCATTTGATCAAGGATTGGGCTCAATGATCTTGGAGACCTTTTCCAGACCTTGTGGTTCTATGATTGAATGTTCACAACTTCCACTTCTTTTGTACCTTCTGTCGCCCAGAACCCTTCTGAGCATGACAGGCAGGGAAAGAAAAATCTGTTTTCCTTGGGTGTATGCAACAAGAGTCATGTTAAGGCCAAGTAGTAGAGAGAAGAGTCAGGCTCAGTAACTCTGACACTGGTTATGTGGATGATTTTGACTGGATTTATTGCTGACACAGTATCTGAGTATTGCCAGTGTAAGACAAGCAGGTCTAAAGGGTTTATACATCAGCAGGAAGAGCTAGAAGTGTTTGCATTCTTTGGCTTTGCAGAATCCACAATTACTATACAAGAAGCACCTCTGGAGCTACTTCAGAATTTTATCTCATTATGTGACAGTTCTTCCTGCAATTCTCACCTGGTTTTCATCTTGGGACAAATCATACTGTCTGTAAAAAAGTCTTCCTCCCTTCCTCCCGCTCCCTCTTTGCACCTATCTTTTACCACAGACACGCACAACCCATCTTCAGAAGTGAGGTTTGTACTCCAGCTTGAATCTTGACATATGTCCAAAGCAGTGACACTTTCCTAGCCCATGCAAATTTTGAGAGGTCAGGAGAAAAATACTGTCTTGCATTGTGTTGAAACAGAATGTCCTGAAAGTGTTTTGTGGAGAGATTTGCTCAGGGCCGTTTGGTGCAATAACATGGCTAGGCTTCAATCCCAGTCAATTCCTAAACCACTTGGCTGGTTTTTATGTTTTAGTGGCTGTTTGTTCTTCCAGTTCCTTCTCTTGGGACAACTCCATTTCTCTGAATATTAAAATACTGAGTGTGCAGAGATGTGCTGGTGGAAGACTGAGTTCAGCTCCTCCCAGAGTTTTACAGAACAGGACCTTGAGTCCTGCTTGCCATACCTCAGCTGCCTGTGTTACCAGCTGCCTGTTGGCTTGTTCTCAGGATCTCTTCATATTTCTGATGCATTCTACTTAAAGGCTATTTACACCTCTTAACTCTCTTCAACTTGAAATACTATGGTTTTATGTACTATATAGATTTTAAATCACACTAATGAATTTTCTTTTGTGGTGGATTTTTAAACCAGCTAGAGGGTCACCAGTTACAAGTTTTCAGTTTTCCTTTTTAGGTGGGGTCTGGCAAGATTTTCAGTCTTGCAACTGGTGAAATTTCCCTCTAGAGCCTGATCCAAAGTCAGTAGGTGCACTCAGCAGCTGGGGCAAGGTTTTGCTGATGTTGGCAGATCTCTGAGTGCCTCAGTTTTCTATTCCAACAGCTTCTCTAGTAACACATCTACTTCTCTCTTGAGGGAGGCCGGGTTAATCTGTGACATCCATCCCAAATACACATCTACTCTTCTCTCCCAACCAATGTTCCAAGACTATCCTATACAGAGCAATCTCTGGCCCCAGTCCCTCAAAAGCTCCATAAGGTCCTGAGCTGCTTTAATCTCTCCAGAAACTCAGTAAAAAATTGTCCCATAACACTTGGCAACCAAGAGCAGCAGGTGCTCCTGGTTGTAGTGACAATCAGCAGATGTCCACTGTGAAGCAAGTCCAACACCAGCTTGGGTGTCTACACCTAAAAGTGGTTTAAGTCTGATACCTGTATCAGGTTCCGCATTAGGAAAAGATTGTTTTCCACCACAGACTTTTGGTACTCCCCTGCTTTTGGAAGAGGTGGTGGCACCTCTGCAATGCTGAGCATCACTGGTCTGAAGAGGGAGATCTGCTGCCCTGAATCTGGGATGCACTGAGTGCCTTTACAGATCCTTCCAAAGCAGCACTTGATTTTCTTGAAGCTGCACCTGTTCGTATTGTAAAGGGTGAAAGTAACTGGTACACTTTAATTCTCTTCCCAGTAAAATTTTCAGTTTTAAGGTTTAATGGGACCATCCTGACAAAGGTGACTGCACATTCATACAGCATACACTTACTCCAAACTCTTGATAACTCTGGTATCCTCATAATTGCCTGCTTATTTGTTTTGTATAGAGCTCAGAAGACTCATACCTTCAATTTCAACAACCTTCTTCCATCTATTTCATTTGCTTGTAGCTTCAGTTTGGAGGAAATTGCCCATGTAAGCCTTCTGCAGGTCTTGGCAACTTCTTAAAGGTACTGTGCTCTCTTCTTCCTGAATATTCCTTGTCCCAGCTATGTCCATCACACTCCATTACTTCCATCAGCTCCTCAAAAATCTGGGGCCTGTTTCAAACAAGGTGGGTTTTTCTCTACTAAAACATGAAAGTTTAAACACCAAGGAAATTCTATCTCCATTCTAATCTCTGTTTCAAGATGTTTCACCAAAATTCCTTGAAAGGGTATTTCTCATTTAAACCCGCTTCTCTTTCAAATCTCAACTTTTTAGTTATCCTTTGTGAATAAAGTCCAAAAGAAAAACATAATAAAAATAAATGTCTTGCTGGGAGTCCCTGGATAGCTGTATTTAAAGCTAGGAACATAACACTCTTGCCAAACAACCGGGGAATGAAAATATGATTTGAAATGGCCGTAACGTAGTAGGGCACGAATAGATTTTTGGCACTGTCTGTCAGAGGGGTGGGGCTGCATGGTCAGGCAGTGACTCTATTTCACCAAGACACTTTTCACCTTCCCTTTTCTGCCCCTTTGCCAGTGCCTTTCTCCGTGCCAGTGTTGAATTGTACAGTCACAGACTGCTGGATCAGGGAGCTTGAAACTACCTCTGCAAAATAAAGCTGCAGATTAGTTTTTAATGTGATTGTTTTATTAAACCAGCTGCTGATGAAACTGGGCAAATCCTGCTGCCTGCACAAAGATATCCATGTGGCAGAGAGGGGCTGTGAAATCACCTTCCCATTGTACCATGGATCTGAGTGCCCTTATGTTCATCATCGAGGTGCACCATTAGCTCTCCCATTTATGGCATTTATGGTACCTCTCTATCAATAATTGGTGTATAAGTGAGCAGTGAGGTAATTTGTGGGCTTCATTCTTTCTAGTGACAAAACAAAGAGGCTTCTTGAAAGAAGGACAGATTATGCATCCCCAAGGATTCTAATTTTTATTTCACGTATTTGTTTAGGGTTGACAACAAATTGTACTGACAATTGAAAGGTGTGGATCTCTACCCTCACCATCAATATCGCACATCAGTAAGCTCAGGTCCCCTGAAATGTAGGAAAGCTGTTGCAGGGCCCTGGTCCCTGGTATCACCAAATACACTGAAAATATCTATGCTTTCCACTGGGGAAACATAAACCTTTCTGTCAGTTCAGTCTGGAGGTTGGGTACCTGCTGCAGTCCTGGTGAGCTCCATTTGGGGCTTTTCCTTGTGAAGGACAATGCTTACATGTGGCTCCAGCTGAGCCATACACAAAGTGCAGCTCTTATCCAGCTTAACTAGCTGGTGGGAGTAAAGCTAAATCTATAAATATTTCAGAATATTTTGGACCCTCAGAAACCACACGAACAGACCAAAACTGAGCCACGTTTTTAAACACAGCTCCTTTGCTGATCACACAGCTGGACAGCACAGGCACTGGCTGTACCTCTGTACGTGTACGGAGGATGTAACTGAGAATGAATAACAGAGCAGCATCAAAGCTATCAGTCCTACTGTCAGCTGGAGAACTCAGCCCTCCAATGATGGCTTTTTCTTTTCTAGATTTCATTGTAAAATGTCACACATGCTGTGCCATGATTTATATGAGTCAACGTACATTAAAATGAATGAATAAAGAGGAATACATGAAAGAAAAATGCTCTGTGATCACATTCATGATACTCCAGCATCAGTTCCAGTATATAAACTTGAAAATGTTAAAATTAAATAGTCATTCCTGCTTTGGTGCCCAAAGCAAGCAGAGATTTGGAATGTGACTTTCCTTTCAGACAATGATAGGTTCACTCTGCTCCTTTTGTATAAACAAGAGCTAAGGATTGCTCAGTAATATAGTGCTTATTTAACTCTATTTGTTCAGGATTTTTCATGCTAAGTAAATAGGCAATATAAGGCCACTTTAAAAAGAAAAATAAAACTTATGATAAAACTTCTTTCAACTAATTTTGAACTTAGAACTCTATGTGGTCCTCAATGACAGGAAATATCCTCTTGGGGAAGCCCTAATCAAAGTAAAATGGTAGTCATCCATTCCCAGCAAGATGCCACCTCCTTTTCTGGATCAGAGGAGGGCATGTGGACAGAGACTGGCATGAAGGTGGAGGAGCCACCAGATATGAGCATGAAGGGCCACAGAGGCCAGGGAGGCCCTGGAGGTTGTGCCCTTTCTACACCCTGCTGCCAGCAGCAGTGGGTGCCACCAGATCACCACAGAGGGGCTGGAGGCTCTGAGAGGTTGGTCCATTTCTTTATGAAGGTTTGGCACCAACACCTCTGGAAGTCAGGCACGGGACAGCCTCTCTGATGGGGAGAGGAAAAGGCTGCCTGGTCCACTGGGCTGGCACTCCAGGCTGTCCCAAGTATGTGATGTCTGACCAGACCCCACAGATACCCAGTGATGGCAAACACACACCACCCCCCATGGCACCCAACCCTTGCTGATCATTAGGTGTAAGGAATTTTTTCTAGCCTGAAATTCTCTGTTGCAATTGTTGCCTTTTATTCCCTGTATGACCAAATCTGTTTACAGTGGGGTCCCACCCCCTTAAGACCTGCACTTTGCTTGATCTAGTTTTGTTACTTTTTTGTTTTCAAAAATCAAAGCTGTATTTGTTCTGAGCTTTCAGTGGCTCATATATTTTTCTTCCCACTTTTCTACTGAAAAAAAAAGGCAGAACAGAATAAAACCCTCAATTTAGGCAGAAGCATAGAGCAAAGGTTTTGTCTGTTTTGAAATAAACATATAAAAAGGACAGAGTTCTGCATTAAAAAATAAATAAAAGGATGGGAGTTTTTTTCATTATAAAACATGTCTGGTGGAGGGAGTTTCATACAACAGATTCAGATTTTTGCCCTGCAGTCATGCTTTGCAGGGATACCTTGGTTTGCCTTAGCCTGGAGCAAGCAGACTCAGGGATCCTTTGCAAGTGCATCCAAGAAAAAAGAAAGGCAGCTGGGCCATGTAACACATGCACAAGGCTTTGCTGCCACAGACATATTGTGACCTTCATTTTTCTTGCATGAACAAAATACTGCCCACTTACCACTACCACCTCATGATGAATATTCACAGAGTTTTGTTGTATTTCCAGAACTGGGGAAGTTTTTCTTCTGAAAACAGCAATAGGCTCAGTGTGTAAGTGATAAGCACTTAATAATTGGTTATTATTTGCTATGATGATTATACACCACAGTGGCAATAACCCAAAACTGAATAATCCATCACAAGTGAGCACAAAGCCAAGTAGGTGCTGCCACAGTAAAGGATGTGGGGATGTTCTGTATTGAGGCACTCTATGAGACAGAGAAGGAAAATTCTTCCATTCCTTCATAGTGGTCTCCCTTTCAAGGAAGTCATATAATGGGCAAGGGAGGTACTCCACTTTTTCAAGTTCTCCTAATTCTTTTCTTAAGACTTTTCCGCTTGATCTTTTGAGATAACAAGATTGTTCAAAGACACCAGTGAATAGAGGGCTTGCTCCACAGACCTCATTCCTTCACTCCTCTCCTTCTTTTTCCACGTTTCTCAAATTTTCTCAGCTTTTATCATGCTGGAATGGTCTGGAGCCAGTTCAACATGCCCATTGGACCAATATTTGCTCTGTGCTGGCCCAACAGCTAGAGTATTTTGTCTTGGTCCAGTTGGGATCTAGCAAGGGTGAAAATACTAAAATATACTAATAAAAAACTTCCAGCCTATTCCAATAATCTGGCCAGAATCATCAAAAGTGAGAGGTGAAGATCCTGGTGCTGCTGAGCTCCCATTTGCCAGTAAGGGAGCCAGCCTAGCAGGGCTGAGGTCTTATTCAGCTGCTTTTGAGATTTTCCCAGCCTCCTCCTTCTGTAAAATGCCCACCTAGAAGGCAGGTGAATAATCTATCTAATTGCAAAGCAAGGCCAAACTCTGGGTGCTACAGAAAGGGACTCCAAGCATCGCTCCTGTGCTTCTGAGCAAGTCACTCAGGAGCTCGTGGGGACAAATTGTGCAAACCTTCTCTAGAAAAGCAATCGCTGGGTTGCAATTCGGTTGGGAAAAAACTGTTTTCCAGGCACGGAGAGTCCTACAATAGCCACTAGATGGCAACGGGTGCCTGCCAGGTAAGCGGCGGGCACAGGCAGGACCCCGCTCCTGCCGCTGGAACCCAGAGCCCGGCGCAGCATCGACAGGACACACGAGGGCTCGAGAGAGGAGCAAGGCAGGGCTGGGATGCTCCTGGGCCACCACTCATGGATATCCTGAGCCACCCACCCACTAGCTCCTCCTGAGCTGCTGCTCGGCACGGCACAGAAGGACTCACCCCTTGAGCAGAAACAGCTTTCTTCAACTCTAAATCCATGAGAAGGCTGTGCAGCACGCCATGCACAAGCCCAATCCACCAAGTGTTTTGTTTTCAGATATAATATTAAAATCGATATAATGTGGGTCTCTCTTTATAGGCACATCAAACTTCTTCAGGAGCAGTGCATTTAACATTTTTTTCCTCAAGTGTAATGAGTTAGATTTGGTGGTTTAATAGAAGCCATCCATCTATTCCATTCCATGCTGTTTCCTTGTTTAGGTCCTTCTTATTTCTCTCATTTTCCAGTCCCCTCTTCCTAGCACTTTTCCAGACTAATTCCCACCATCCTCACTTCTTATTTGACCTGTCTTTCACTGAATGTCCATTTGTTCCCATCCCAGCACTTCAATTCTCCCACAGGATCCCTTTAATCCCACCTCATTCTCCTTTGCTTTCCTCTTGTTATTTTCTTTTCCCTTTCCCTTTCCCTTCTCCTCATCAGCTTTTTGCACAACCTTGAATCACATATAATATAATGTAACATATATTGTAACCTCTCCCTTTGCCCTTGTCCTCCTTTAATTTCTTAAAATATCCTTTCTTCAGCTCCATTCTTCCCTTGTCTCAGTCTTCTTGGCATGACCAAGAACTTTTGTGGATGAAAGAGTACATGGAGATACTGACATTGAAAGGTTAGCCTTTACCTGGGGGCCTTTACCTTATTTGTACTGGGTTCTGTGAGTCAATATGATGAGGGAAGTTGTGTAAATATCAAGTAAAGCAATAATAATCCCCTTTTCCTTAGCCATCCTTATTCCTCATTTCTTTCAGTTAACTCTGATGTGGCTGGAATCACTTTTTAGGCTTCCAGGATGCAGAAAACAAGAATTGGGACAGACTCAACATCAAAAAGCAGCTGACCCAGAAGTTGGGGAAATAAAACCTGTTCTTCAAGGAAATTATTGAACAGTCTCTGGCTCTTGGAGAAAATGCACAGGGAATTTTTCTGTCAGCTGGGGCCCAGATGGGGCACATTACAAGGGATGTGTATCTAAGCAAGCTACAGCCTGTAACAACCCATTATATTCATAAGCTGGTCTTATCAGGAGTCTCAGAATCAACACTTTCTGAAAGGCAGTTTATTGAATGCAAGAATATGGTACTGCAATGCTCCCAAGCACCACTACTACTTTCAATTTTTCAAGTCCAAAGGGCTAGGGCTATTGGAACAAAACAATTCATAGATCCCTGCCATGACACCGATTTGTCTTTTCAGCTCCTCAGCTGCTAGACTTGCCTCCTCCTCACTGAAAGGATCTCACTATCTCATTCTCCAGGTGTTCTGACATTTACTATATCCTCTGTAAAGGCAGCTGTTACCTTATACCAAAGCAGGTACCTGAGCTGCCCAGGCCTGCTTCTGAAGTCACCATGAGGAAAGCAGCCCCAGGAGCTGTAGGGTGCACCTGGCCATGTGCAGGCCAAGGACTGAGGCATTTGGGGTTGGATGGTGGAAGTTCTCTCATGTCCTCCACAGAGCAGGATGTCCACTCTTCCTTCTGGCACACTGCTGCTCTTCCAGAGCCTGCCAGCAGCTCACAGGGATTCGGGGTCAGCATTCAGGTCTTACTCTTGCAGGGGTTTGTTACAGTTAGATGTTGAGGAGACACTAAAATAGATAAATTAAACCTTGTGAAAGAAATATGATTGTACATGAAGGTCCTTGCCCATGAGAGATTTTTGTTCCCTGCATGATGACTATGGGTAAAGTCAGAGGCATGGATATCCATGACTGATCCAGAGACATACATTCCCTCTGTGTTTGGAAAGCTCAGTCAGCCTGACCAAATCATCACAATAGTACAAAGATCTTGGACTACAACAGCTTTGTTGCTTATTTTGCAGAAGACCATACTGCGGACATCTTTTTGGAGCTATCAAGCATAACAACTCATTTTATTGTGTTTCCTGATGGGGGAGCATATCTGGTGCAGAACAGTCTTTGAGAGGTGTTGCACAAAGTGCACAGTGTGTGAAAGAAATATAGCCACATCTGAAGTCCTCCAGAGATCTGAAAGGAGAGTTGATAGCAACATTTTTACCAAAGCCTGTGTTTTAATGCTTCCTACAAGCAGCAGTTTACTTTGGTCCTGTACAGGCTTGGAAACCTAAGAGAACATGCATAAAAGCATGGGGTTGTTAATCAGCTCTCATAAAATACAGATGATACTATAAAGCACCAGAAGGTCACACTACAGACTACCCTCCTTCCAAAGCAGAGAGAGCAGAAAGCTCTCATTTGTCCTGCCAAAAATAACCTCGTCCATAGTGCAGGATATCACAGTTTGCCATCTTGGAAAAATTCCTTCCAGACAGCACTCCTCTACTCCTCTACTACAGAAATATGCCTGTTTTACTTGCAGGCATATTTCTGAATCCTTTAGTTGTGAAAAACCTGGAGAAATAAAAGGATTTTCTTGGTTTTCCAAGGAATCCATAACTGATGTTTTGTCCACCTACATTTCTGTCCATCTCCCATCACAAGAGTTTTCCACTAAGTCATAGGAATCCTTTAGTACTGGATGCTTTTCCAACCATCTCATTTACACTTGGTCATGTAATGGGTAGGGTACAAAGAGAAGACAGAGTGCTTATTTGTAGTCATCCACAACTGACGTGCCCAAAGTATCTTTCCTTCAAGAAATACTTAGAAAATAAGAACAATACCTGTATTGCCTGAAGACAACTTGTGTAATGTTTGATTTTTTGGTTCGTTATTTTCAGGCAGCCAATTAAATCTGCAGGTGTACTGAACAAAAGAGAGTCACTAATTTAGTTGTGAAGTTCATGTAAGTATTTGCATTCTCACTGAGCAAGCCAAAAGAATTAGTGATTGAATGTAAAAGCTGTGTTCAGATGTAACATACAGTCACTGTACATACAAAATCATTGCCAGTGGAAACAACTCACACAGTGAACCTGCTAATTGCCCTAACTCCATAAACTCAGCCCTGGATCCCAGCTCTCCATGCTCAAACTGCTTGTCTTGGCTGCTCCACCCCAGGTCACTGGGCAAGGCCAGCAGTGTGAGCTTGCAGGGCAGCTGCAGGCAGGGAGCCCCATCACACAGAAGGCAGAGCTGGAGGCAGAGCTGGGGAATTCCCTCCCAGAGGGGTCACAGTGCTCCCAAGGAGGCTGGGGTGCCTCCCTCACATGGAGTGAGAATCTTGGTCCAAACTGCCTGGCTTCCTCCTCTGCTGGGCACTGCTGGCACCAGACCCAAACCTGGGTGCAGCTGCAGCTGCTCTGACACCTCTGACTGCCCTTCCAACACAGGAAGGCAATCACACAGGCCTGGGTCCAAAATAGGATGGATATTCCACAACTCTCATCTCCACAGCACACCATGTTTGAGACACTTGAGTCAGTACAGGAGATCCTGAGTCAGGCTGCTCCTCAAAGCAGCATCCCATCAACCAGCACTGCATGCAGGAGACTGCCCAAAACACACAGAAATGTTACATCCCATCTCCACAGTTCAGACTTCCTATTCAGTGGGAGAAGGATGTGAAACAAACAAGTCCTTGATCTCAAAATCTGAAATTTTTGAGCAACCAGTGATCTGTGAAAATGTTTAAGTCCCAAACGCTCCCAGATTTTACCTTTGGTGGGTGTCTACTCCTGATATGAATAATAAAGAGATAGAAACATTAATATAAAATTACTACTGAATTGCTATCAATAAAGAGGTGTCTCCTAGACAAAGAGGTAAAATCACTTCAGAAATGTAAACAGTGCCAGTATCCTGAGACGTTCATTTGATTTATCTGAGCATCAAAAGCAATAAAAATATTTAAATGTTAAATACCCCAATGCAGCCATTGATTTAGTTACCAAGTTAGTCTATCATATGTGAAATCATAGTCTATCATATGAGCTCCACTACTTCAAACAAAAAGTAGGAAAGGTTATTATTTCTATATAGGTGAAAGAGCAGTAGCAAAGGAAACCTGGACTTCATATGATGTTGTACCAAATAAACATCAAATGATTCATCTGTGCTAGGAGTGTTCTTAAAAGCCTGGAAACTTGCACACAACAAATGCATATACTGTAATATGGTTGATAGTCATTAAAATGTTCTACTAAATAATAGGGAAAAATTCAGAACAAGTAAATATACTGTATGGATGACTCACTCATACATGACACTTCTACTTCAATTTTTCTATCAGGTACTGCAAATAAAACAGATTAAAAGCTAAATACAGGACCTACAAAAGCTTTACTTAATGACTGTGAGAAGCACCTGGCTATTTGCACATGCTGATTTTGTTTTTGTTAGTAAAGCAAGCTAATCTTATCCAGGTTGTATTGCTATCCTATAAGTAACTGCATCAGAAAGTAAGGAACTTATAGCCATTTATGTCTTTAGCAGGAAACCTAGCATAGAAATAAGGAGACAGTCAAAGAGAAGATTTGTTTCAAAAGCTGGTGGTGCCTGGAGGCTGTTGTGGGACAGGGCTCTCAGTGAGTACAGAACTTGTTGCCTCCTGGCACTAAGCAGCAGACACAACCATGCAGCTCCACTCCTTCCTGAGAGCATGATGTGGTCAGACAGCCTGCGTGTCTTTTCCCTGTCAAGGTCTTGCAAGGAGGAATAATTCAGGAGAAACTGCCATGCAGTGAAATGAAATGTTGGTAGGTTTATTTTCATGCTTGGTTCTCTGCATGCCAAGCCTTCACTTGTTAGTGTAAAGATGAAGCAACAAGAGGGAGATTTGGGTTGGTTTTCCCAGAAATAGCATCTCTGAACAATAAAACTGGGAGAAATTGTGTCACTGCATATATGCAACCAGCAAAATTCAGGCATTCTTTCCAGTTTGGTTATAAACTGCTGTAGAAGTGCTTTTGTTTGAGCCTCCCAGCCCTAAAGGACATGGGCTTTTCCCCATATAAGGAATGAAAGGGATTGTAAAGCAGCTATTAAAACCTACTGAGCTAATTTGTTAAAAGGTTGTCACATTAGTGAGAATAAAGATCTCATTGTCAGAATTACATCTGCACATATTCAGTTGAATTCTAAAAATAATTCAAATTTTTCTCTTAATTGTGGAAGGTAAATCCTCCTCTCACTCAAGTCTGAAGCATCCTGCAGGTGACATCTCAGTAACAGCACAGGATCCTGATGTCAACTGCAAAAAGCAATTTGAAGACTGAGTGTTGCAGCAGTCACTTATATGAGATCCCTTGTGAAATACATAGAGAAATCTTGAGAGGAGAGTGGTTTAGAGATGTACAGCTCTCACCTACTGTGTAGTTACAGTTACATTTGTTAGAAATAAATTGTTTCAATAAATTGATTCAAGAAGTGGAGTCAAAACCTGTCCAGGATATGTCTGTGTGCCTTTGTTGCACAGCCAGAGAGCATCACAGCTGAGGTAAAAGCCATGAAAGAAATCTTCCCCATTACCAAGAAGGGATTCAAATTCCTTACAGAAGGAAGCACTGTTTTTACCACTGCCATCTTCCATCTAAGTCCCTGAAAGACCCAGCAGGAGACTCAGCAAGGATTTGCATTGCCCTGAGTATATGAGGAGGAAAACCAGTTTGGAAAGACAGCTTGTGTCTAGAAAAAAATCACCTCTAATAAGGTATGGCAAAAGTAATAGCTACCACCATACCACCATGCAGGCTCTGGGAGGTGCTGCAAGTGTGTGGCAGCCCCTGGCCATGAAGCTCCTTGGCCTTCCTCAGAGCTGAGAAGAGCTTGGAAGGCAGAAGTGGTGCCGTGCTAGCTTGGCTCTGCCCCAAAACTGGCACATGGAGATTACACCACTAATTATTTTCCCATACTGGGCAAATCCTACCCTGAAGGAAAAGCTATAATGTTTCCTTTTCCCAGTGCACTGTACTCCCAGCCAGGGAATCATCTGGATCTCTTTATACAGTATTATATATTTTGGAGAAATCTGTGCTCTTTACAAAGGCTTTTTTAAGGTTTTGCAGACACCTTTCCTTGTGCTTTCACATGTGGTAAAAAGGCTTTATAAGCAGAACATCTTTCCCCATTTCATCACCCCACGTGTCATCGGCAGCGTTTCTGTGGGAGCGCTGCCTCTCACCTGGCTCAGAAAGCTCCGGTGGCTGAGAGAAGCCGCCCCACAGGGCAGCCAGGCAGGCAGGCTCCCCTCCGCTGTCCCGCTCCCGCCGTGGTTTGTCACTGCACACCGGGCACCGGGGCCGTGCCTTGGCACCCGGGTGTCCGCCTCGGCCCCGCTGTCCCCGCCGAGCACGGCCCTGAGGGCAGCCCGGGCCGGGCAGTGCGGCCTGGCCGCCTCTAGGTGGGGCAGCCCGGCCACCGGCGGCACCGGCACGGCCCCGGGACGGCGGAGGAACAGTGGGGCGAGCCGGCCCGGGACAGCCAGCCGGGCCCGGGACAGCCAGCCGGGCCCGGGACAGCCAACAGGGCCCGGGACAGCGAGCCGGGCCCGGGACAGCGAGCAGGCCCCGGGACAGCGAGCCAGGCCCCGGGAGAGAGAGCCGGGTCCGGGACAGCGAGCCAGGCTCCGGGACAGAGAGCCAGGCCCCGAGACAGCCAGGCGGGTCCGGGACAGCGAGCCGGGCCCCGGAACAGCCAGCCGAGGGTCTCCGGTGGGAGCGCGGAGAGGCAGCTGTGGGCACGGCGGGTTTGTTGTTTCCCCGCTGAAATGTAATACACGACTGAGAAACGCGGGATCCGTGTGTTATGGTATATCACGGTGCGTGTATTAAGGCTTGTGGCCGCTTCGAGACGGCGAGGAATGGGAGGTGCGGAGCTCTGCCAAGGATGGAGGCAAGGTGGGAATCGTGCCCCCCTCAGACATCCCCTGCCTCTCCACTGCGTCCATCACGTCCACTCCGAGCCTTTTCCAGAGAGACTTTCCCGGTTTCTCCGTCGCACGCTCGGAGGGGGCCCTGTGCCCCCTCACGCCGTGAACGGGAAGCCCGAGTGCTCCGGTGCTGCCCCGGCGGAGCGCGGCCGGAGCGGGGCCAGCCCCACGCCAGAGCACGGGGCACAGCCGGGCCGCCGCTCTCCCCCATCCCTCCATCCATCCCCTCTTCCCTCCTTCCCTCTCTCCCTCCCTCCCGGTGCCCGTCTCCCCGGCGGGGCTGGGGGCCGGGCGGGCCGGGACCACCCAGCTGGCCCCCGGCCCCGGCACGCCGGCCCTGCCCGGCCTCCCTCCGCTCCGCCGCTCTCTGCGCCTTACCCCGCTCTCCTCCCGGCCTCTTCCCCAGGCATTTCCTCCCCCAAACAGAGGTTTGCTGATCAGAAATAGGGTGCAGAGATCGCCTGAGTAGGCGGAGGAGAGAAAAAATTAAGAAAGAAAAAGAGAAAAGGAGATGGGGAAGGAAGAGCTGAGCAAATTAGCAAAGAATTACAGCCACTGTAAACCATATGCAGGTATTTCAACAGCTTGGGCACAAAACTCTGTAAATCAGAGCCGTGCCGGAGCACGGCGGGAGGCTGCACCGGGAGAGGCTCGCTCTCCTCCCCGCCGCTCGCCGGTCCCCGGCATCGCCCGCTTTGCCTCTCTCGGGGCGCTCTGCCGCACCTGAGCAGAGCCCGACAAAAGAAACCCCCTGTCCGGAGTTCCCGTCTCCGCCGTGCCCCGAACCCCCTTCTGGCCGCCAATCCAAACCACGTCTCCCACAACCCGCGCTCCCAGCCCTTCCTCTATCCCCGTGTTTGAGGCCGCTCATCTCTTCTGACATCCCAAATTTCATCTCTTGGCTGTTAAGGAGCCTTTAAAACACTCGTGCAGGACACCCTTCCTAGCGTCCTAAGTATCCCCCTACGTATATTCTCGTAAGTGGATTTCTCGCAGCTTCCCTAGAAGCTTCTCGTTTACCTCTAGCTCTTAAAAAAATTTCCCTTTGGATATTTCTTTAGTGTATCGTGATACCGAAGTCTTTGGTGGCAAAGCGATGGCTTTCCTAGGGAAAAAATAGGTAAAAGGTGAGTCCAAGCAAGGTTATTAAAATGGTCTGAGTTTGTTCAGAAAGATAAAGACAGTTCCCGCTTAGTCAGGCAGAGGTACTCTCCAGCTTTGCGCTGTGTATGAAAGTAGAATTATTTATTTTATGGATTTATTTTTTATGTAAAAATTATGATTGAAAACATATAATTGGTGCCAGAGTCGTTGAAAATCAATTATTGTCACTTCGTAGTCTACTGCAAACCGACGTTCATCTCTGTGAGATCAAGTAGGGAGGTGTTGGCGTGGCCACACGCCTGTGGAGAAGCCCGGTGACACCCTGAGAATTTAGTTCATGGAGCAAAGCGAGTTTGCGGGTGTCTTTTTTCTGTGCTTTATCTCCTTATGTTGCCGCGTTCACCCAGCACCAAACACCCATGTTCGTGCAGCACAGGCGTTTCATTTCTCGTGTACCTGCTTGATACCCTTGCCGGTATTTTTATTAGCTCCGAGAAAGCCAATAATATTTGAAAAAGAGAAAAGCGTGATGCTTGGGGGTATATTGTTGTTTTGGCAGCGAGTCTCAGATATACAATTCACGTGCGTGTAATAGTTTCCAAAGTCTTCCTTTGCAGGGCCGTTTTCTTTTAGGGAAAGCATCGTTTAGGGAAAAGAGTTTAATCTGCGAGAAATTGCTTTCCTAATACGGGCTTTATAAGCCCCATGGACAGAAGACCGTACTTAACATAAACCCGACCATGTTTTTAAACAAACGCAGTAGTGAAAAGCGCATTTTTCAAAACCGGCCGAGGCTGATTTGCGTTTACCCCGACAGTGCGGGCGGCCGGGGGCTGGGGCGCTCATCCCGCAGCTCGTACTGCCCCGCACGGGCAAGGCGTCTCGGCCCCGGACAGACTCGGAACAGGCGAGTTCCGACGCCCTTCCCCAGCGGCGCGCAGCAATGCCCGACACACTGCGGCGTCAGTCCCGTCCCCTCCACTTCTCCCGTCGGGACCGAACCTTTCCCCCGCGCCAGGCTACAGCGCTCTGCTGAGGCGCGGCGAGGGGGGAAACATCTCTGCAGTGCGATCCCGCACTGTCCAGGTGGAAGCCGCCGCTTTCTGCCTCGGAGAGGGACCGTCCCTTCGAGGGTCTCCTCGGCCGGGCGAGGCGGGGGCGCCCCGCGGGCCGCAAGGGGTTAAAGGGACGGCGCGCCCCGGCGCGCGCCCCGCGGAGCCGCATCGGCCCGCGGCGGGAGCCAATGGGCGGGCGGGGCGCGCGGGGGCTGCCCAATGGGAAGGCGCGGGGCCGGCGCTGTCGGGCGGCCGTGAGGGATGGCAGCGCCGCCGGCAGAAAAAGCGGAGGGCGGGCGGGGGCGGGACAGAGCGGGGCGGAGGCAGCGCCCGTGCCGCCAGGGACCCGCGGCGGCGCCCGGCGCAGCGCGGTGGCCCCGGTGGCCCCGGCCCTATGGGCGGGCGGGCCGGCAGTGGCGCAGAGAGGCTGCTCCCGCTGGCGCCCGCCCTCCCGGCGGCAGAACAGGGCCCGGCACCGGCGCGGCGGCGGCCGGCGATGCGGTCGCCCAGCTGAAGACGCGGCACGGTCCGCTGCTCGTCCGCGGGGCTTGCCCGTCGCCGGGCCATGTCCGTCCGCGGCGGCAACGCCCTGACGCCTTTTTCCATCCAAGCCATCCTCAACAAGAAGGAGGAGGGCGCCCGCCACGCGGCGGGGCGGCCGCCGCTCCCGGGGGCGGCCGGCGGCTGGCGGCTGTGCGGCGCCGCCGAGGACCCGCCGCTGCCCGCGCCCGCCGCCCGCGCCCCGGCCCCGCGGACGCCGGCGGGCTGGGACTCGGACTCCGCGCTCAGCGAGGACCCCGAGGGCGAGCGGCGCTCCGAGGAGGAGGGCGCCGGTGGCAGCGCCCGCCCCGCAGAAGCCACGGGCGGGGGGCGGCCGGCGGAGGAGGAGGCGCAGCCCCCGGAGGCGGCGGAGCGGGACACCACCGGCCTCAGCGACAGCGAGATGTCGGCCGCCGTCTCAGGTAGGGGCGGCCCCGATGGCGGCTCCTCCGCGCCCGCGCGAGGAGGGCGGGAGGGCCCCGGAGGGCTGGGAACCGGAGATGACCGCGGCTCTCGCCGGCTCCCTGGAGTTGTGCGACAGGCTCGGTTGTGCCGGGGGGGAGAGAAAACCCGAAACGCGTCCCGCGGGGCGAGGGAGGGCGGATCGGGGAGGGCCTTTGGCCCGGCGGAGCCCGCAGCTCGCCAGGGCGCCCGGCGCTTAAAGGAGAGCGAGAAGCCCCGGCCGCTGCCGCCGGCGGCTGTCCCGGCGACGGGGCGGGCAGCGGCTCAGCGGGCTCTCCGCTCGCCCCGTCGCTGCGGACCGGCCGCAGAGAGCGCTCCTGGCCGCCTGTGCGCGGGTGCCGCTGTCCCGCTGCCTGCCTGCCCTGACCGCCGTGCTCTCGCCCTGCCCGCAGATCGCAGCCCTCCGGAGGAAGAGGACGGAGCGGGCAAGTGCGGGAATCTGCTGCCGAGGGAGGAGGAGGCGGCGGCGGCTCCGAAGCCGCGGAAGAAGCGCTCCCGCGCAGCCTTTTCCCACGCGCAGGTCTTCGAGCTGGAGCGGCGCTTCAACCACCAGCGCTACTTGTCGGGGCCCGAGCGGGCCGACCTGGCCGCCTCGCTGAAGCTCACCGAGACGCAGGTGAAGATCTGGTTTCAGAACCGGCGCTACAAGACCAAGCGGCGGCAGATGGCCGCCGACCTCCTGGCCGCCGCCCCCGCCGCCAAGAAGGTGGCCGTCAAGGTGCTGGTGCGCGACGACCAGAGACAGTACCACCCTGGCGAGGTGCTGCGGCCGCCCTCGCTGCTCTCCCTGCAGCCATCCTACTACTACCCCTACTACTGCCTTCCCGGGTGGGCTCTGTCCACCTGCGCCGCAGCTGCCGGCACGCAGTGAGAGGCACACACACACAACCCCCGGCCCCGACACCCCCAGCATACACACTGGCAGCCAGGAAACCCATCTTCCCTCTGCCACCCCCCCATCCATCAATCCGTCCGCTCAGCTTCTCAAGTCCAGAGCCCCAGCTGCAGCTCTCAGTGCCTCGGACAGTATTTATTATTATTTTATTGTTATTTTTATTATTAATATTTTTGGATGGTTCCTCACCCTCTCCTCTTTCAACGTAGGACTTCTTGGCCACCCCCACCCTGACCCTCACCCTGTCCCCATCCCGCCAGCCGAGGACTCTCGCGATTCGGCACAACTTGTTCATGGTATCCATGTTGTCAGTGTATTTGGTGTAGACTTTTTGTTTGTTTGTTTTATTTTGCTTCGGAGGGGTAGAGACTCGATCTTGTGTGGAGAAAAAGAGAGAGAAAACAAAGGAGAGGAAAAAAAAATACAACCCGCAAAACCAATTGCAACTCAAAAGAGGAGATCAAGGACTCCCTCAGTGGATTGTAAGGAAGATAATTTTTGTCGTCTGAGTCCTTGGTCTTCCAACTTGTTGCAAACTGAGTGTGCCTTGTATGGTGCTGAATGTATGGAAACCTCTTTCAGGTCCCCCTGCTCTTGTTGCCCATGTTATTCCTGTACTCCATGATCCCTGGCAAAGGATAAATATGTCACAAAAGGGTGAGACTTATATCGAAACTCTGACTTCTTGTTTTCCTTTTTTTCCTGAGATCTTTCCGTGTTCGGGGAGGGAGGAGTTATGGATTTTTCGCACTTTCCAGATGTATTAAAGTTGTTATTTTTATATTCAATGTGAATATTTCTAGTCAGGCTTTTTAAGAAATCGATGTAACAGGAAACTTTAATACCGTCAGTGCCTTTTACAATTCTTCTGCAGAGCTCTCCTCCAGGGGTGGGGGTTTCTGATCTGCTCAGTAATGTAATTACAGTCTCTTTCTTCCAAGGTAACTCGTTGCTTTTTTTTTTTCCTTCTTTTTTTTTCCCCCTCCATTTCCCTTTTAATGGCACTGTGCACTCAACTAGATTATTTACTTCAAATGAATTGTGAATGTTTTAAGCTACCCGCTGTACTTGTTTTGTTGTTTGTTTGGTTTTTTTTTTAATTTATAAACTTTAGTTTAACACTTACCCCTGCTGCTTCTGTCGTTTCTGAGAGCAGACACGGATTTCCCCAGTGATATTTTCCCCCGCAGCAGACCTCAGGCCGTAGCTCAGATCACGTCCCTCCTTTCCCACTCGCACGGTGGGGATCGTAGAACCTGGCAGAGATCTGGGCCGCCTTGCCCGGCTGCACCGGTCAGCGCTGATGCCCGTTCCCTCTGCGGGAGGCAGAGGGGACCCAGGAGCTCTGGCCGGGTGCCCTAATCACTTCTTTGGTAGCCCCTGTTCCAGATGGAGCGATCCCCCATCTGCCGGAGAGCCGGGATCGGTGGCTGTGTTTACGGGCGCTGGTAGCGGTGAGTGCGCGGGGCAGTCGGCAGAGCCACTCGAGCTGCTTTTCCCGGTCGGTGGCAGCCTCTCCGTGCGGGCTGCGGCCCCTCTACCGCGGTGAAACCCTGGCGGATCCCGGGGCGAGTGCGCGGCTGGGTGCATTGTTTTCTCTCTGCCGGAGCCTGGCAGAGACACCGGGGCGCGGGCTCAGGATTGGGCTGCAAGAGGGGCCTTCGGCGGAACTGCCCAGGCCGTCCGTATCCCGACACTGCCGCGATAGCCGCTTGGGGCAGCCTCCCGCCTTGGACTGAATCTCCTCCAAGCCTCTCTGAGAGCCCGGGCCCTCGGCGCGGTGCTGGCGGCTCTTCCCCGCCATCGGCTGCTGTCCTTGGGTGTCTCCCCGGGGCAGCGCTGGCCGAAGGGGAGGGCAGGCTCACCTGGGGCGGGCAGCTTCCCCCGGGGGTCGGGGCCGGGCAGCGGCGCTCGGAGGGACCGGACCCGGTGATGGCTGCAGCTGTTTGTCAGCGCCGCAGGAGCCCTGCCCGGACCAGGCTCACAGGCGGCCGCATTGCCTGGGCGCTGCTGATTCCTCATCACCGCCGGCTTCTTTCCTTTCCTGCCGGTTCGCACGGGCATTCGCTGCGGCTCCCGGGCACCGAGTGGCTTGCCCTATCGCTTCCCGGCCGCTGTGCCTGCAAGCCGCCCCAAGATGCCGCCGGGCTGTTTCCCTGTCAGCCCCTCGCTCCGGCTCCCCTTGCTGTCATTTCGCTTTGCCCGGCTCGGGCACACCGCAGGTTAGATGTCCCCGCGCTGCCACCTCCAGCAGCACTCGGCAGCACGGGCTGGGGACGAGGTCTCTGTTCCCAAAGCCGACAGCCGCCGTGACACCGGAGGAAATGCTTTGGGTTTGGTTTTGCTCTGCCGGGCGTGTCGGCGGTCCTCCTGCCGAAAGGAGTGCTCCAGATGCAGCAGTCCCTTGGCAGATACGGGAGGACTGACATTTATTTGGCCGGATCCGAAGCTCTTGTCTCTTTCTTCTTATTATTATTATTATTATTTTTTATAACTATTTCCCTCCGACATTCCCAACACTTT
This sequence comes from Ammospiza nelsoni, assembly GCF_027579445.1. Classification (NCBI taxonomy): domain Eukaryota; kingdom Metazoa; phylum Chordata; class Aves; order Passeriformes; family Passerellidae; genus Ammospiza; species Ammospiza nelsoni. Next base: position 15,501,942 of record NC_080636.1, read on the forward strand.
CCTTCCTGGAAAACACGAAACTTTTGGACAGCAGAATCTGGACCCCCGTGCACTTAAGGAGGTAAAGAGGTGCCACTGCTGCCCCGCGGTTTGCTTTTTCCTGGCCCCTGGGGACGTTTCTCTGCCAGCAGCCCCGTACAAGGCACCGAGCCGCTGACTCCCATCTCAGGTTCGATGGTACAGCCAAGCTTGATCCCTCCTCTATTTGTCCCACTGCAGACAGTGTGGGATGCTAAACAGAAAAGCAGAGGTGTGGGGACTGCAGAGCCCCCTCCTCACAGCCTTTACTGGGAGGTAGGTTTTACACAGCAGAGGGATGTTACCTGACGTGTCTGGGATGATGCATCTTTAGATTTTAGTGCTGCAGATAAAGGGAAGTTGATTTGTTTTGACTTGTTTTGGATTATTTTGTGTGAAATATGGCACGGTGATGCAAACTGAAAGGTACAGCTCACACCAGCGGAGGTTTTGTCCCCGGCGGAGGTGGCTTCTGGCAAAGTCGGCTGTGGTTCTATCGGACCCCCTGTTCGAGGGAGCAGACTATCTCTAAGCCTAATTTTTTTTCGCCCCCCTTTGGTCACTGTGTTGTATTATTTTGATTTGTGCTTGCTAACAAATGTTGTGCTCTAGGGAATCTCCTGATATAAAAGGGAAGTGACTGTTATTAGAGATTCCTTGGGTTGTAACACTGGGTAACAGACTCAAAATGAAGCGTCAAGTAATTTCCTATGAACCAGGTAAAACTAACATGCATTTTACTCGAGATAGAAGTTGCTGGAAAAGATGATCCAAATAAAGTTGCCCGGAATTTTAGTATTGGTGTTTAATATCGAACATTTATGCATCGACAGTGTCCTTTTTTGACGTTGACAAAATCTGATACTTGAGAAACGTCAATATGTGATACTGGGAAAATTTAATCGATAATTTAATGGAGTTTTTCTGGAATTTGAGGTATTTCTATTCCTGTTTTTTCTTAATAATTTTGATTTTTGAAACATAAAGCAAACTCTCTGCATCCTTTATATTTTCTTAATGGCAAAATCTCCAGTAACACGCATGTAACTGTATGAGGCCAAAGGAATTACTCCGTATTTTCGGCTCTTAAGTTATCAGCAGAACCTGGGCTCTAATACGCTCTCTTCACACACCCTCAGACACGCATTTAGCTCATCAGCACATACACGGCTGCTACGTAAAAATAATCTCCCTAACGATGTGTCTCAATTTCGGTCTCTCTCACAAACCTCGAACCGTACAGGGGCCGTGGGAATCATTTTCCGTCTGACCGTGGGCAAGCTGTAGTCTTAAAAAAAAATTCTTGCAAAGACAAGGGGGAGAAGGGGGAAATACCGCAGCTCCAAGAAATTCGATTGTTGAAATGTAATGTAAATTGTGTATATCTTTGCATATGTCTCCATTGGCGCTTGTGTTTGTGTATTAAACAGTCGCACAGGCGCAGAGTCCAGCTCTGCAGACGGGAGGCTGCCTATATTTAGCTACCTCCCGCTCGCTCGCAGGGTAATAAAACAGGAAACCACGTTGATTTGCCCCCCTCTCTGCACACACACACACACAAACACACTCAGGTAGAAATCAGCGACACTTTCCCGGCAGGAGGAGAAGCAGCAGAAGACCCCGGGGCACAGCAGCCCCCCCGGCCGTGCAGCACCTGCCCAGCCTCCCAGGGGCTCCCGGGAGCAGGGGCCAAAGGTGGCCCGAGGTTAAGGGCCTCTCCCCGGCAGGCCTTGGCAGGCTTTTTCCGCTCCGCTGCTGCTGTCAGTGGGACGGCGACGAGCCCCGAGGGCCGCGGGGAATCCCGGCCGCCTTTCCAGCGGCTCTCCCGGGGCTGCAGCACCAAACCACGGGAGCAGCCGCTCCTCTGGAACAGCTCCGAAGACAAGGACAGGGGTGCTGGAAAGCCACACCCCGCGGGCTCTGGAGATCCAGGGCGCTGCGGCGTCTCCATCGAGCAGCCTGGCTATTCCCAAGGTGATGGGAGACATAAAGGGCAGGTCCTTTTGTCCCGGCCACATAATCAAGGATATTACCTCTCCCAACCTTTCTGAAAGCCGCAACAAAGTGGACTGATCCTTCGCGTTGTCCGCTGCTGCGGGAAACAGCGTGATTAACCGGGGAGCAAATGGCGCGTTTCCCAAGCGGGTGTCACGGCGGTCAGTGTCACGACACCGCACCGCTCCGGGACAGGCAGCACAGCCTCCTCCGGGGCCGAGCAGAGGCTCGGATGGGCCGGCAGGCTCTGCCCGGGGCTCCCGGCCCCGCTGGAGCTGCCGCCTGCGGGACCCGCTCCGCTCCGCGCCCGGGCAGCCGCGCTGCCCCGCACCGGCCCTGGCCCGCTCCTTGCCGAGGGACCGCGGAACAGGGCGGACTCCTACCCGCAGGTGGGGCTTGCCATTTTCCTAGAACACGTTTAATATTTGTGGTGTGGGATTTTTGTTTTGTTTTGGGTTTTGTTCGTTGTTTTTTTAAAGGGAGGGACGGAGCGGAGAGAGAGGGCGAGTTCACGGCCGGGCCGGCCCGGGAGGGGCTGTGGCGGTGACTAGGGCAGGCCAGGGACAGAGCTGCCCTCCTCCACCCGCAGCCGCAGACACGTCCCTGGCTCCCTCCTTGGCAGGTCCTACGGCCCACAGAGGAAAGCCCTGGCAGAGCCTGAGGGGTTGGCTCCTCGGTCCGAGGCCCTTGGGGTGACCGAAGAGATATCCCCGGCTCTTTCTCCGGTGTTTCCCCAGACTGCTGCCCCATTGCGGAGCCGACAGAGGTGTTTGGCATCCCAAGTGATGCTGGCGATAGTCAGCGTGATCCTCGAAAAAAATTAGAGTAGAGCTGCAGGTTAAGCCGTTTTGTGGTTCTCAGGTGCGCCTGTGGCTTCTTGCCTAAAATCTGACTCGGTAGTAAAGAGGCCACGGCTTGGGCTCCAGAAGGACAGGGATGGCAGCCAGCAAACATATCCTCTGCTGAAACAGAAACTAGCCAGGGAAATCTCTCCCGCAGCAGTGGCTCGGCGCTGGGAGAGACAGAAAGGGGATCGGAAGGCAACCGGCAAGGACTACCTGATGTCTACAGAGGGGTGCAAATGGCCACCAGAACTGGTGAACGATGTTCTTCCCACCAGAGCAGGGACACTAATAATAATAATAATAATAATAATAATAATAATAATAATAATAATAATAATAATAATAATAATAATAATAATAATAATAATAATAATAATAATAGTAGTAGTAATAAATGGATTTAAATGCTCATAGGTTTTAAAATATTTTTTTATTTATTAAAACAAAAAGGAAGGAAGGAAAAAAGAAAAGAATCATGGGAGCTAGGAAGGCCACACGCAATCTTTTCGTGCACGGCCGATTGACAAGTAAAACAGTGCTTTCACACCGAACAAGAATGGTAGAAAACCATAAAACGGGTGAAAAGGAAAAGACGGGTGTGATTTTCAGCTCTCCGGGTCTGGAGGGTATCGGCTTGCGAGGGGCTCCGGCGGCCGGGGGTGGCCGCAGGCCGGGGCCGGCGCTGGGGGAGCGCTCACGGCACAGGAGCCGCTGCTCGGGGCAGGGCGCGGGTTACGGCGTTGCTCCCTAAATTGCTGTGTGGGGAAAGCAAATCCTGCGGGCAGTGATGGCTCTGAACAACACCTCTGCCCGCTGCTTCAGAGCCCGACCCTGCCTGTGGGCTCCGGCGGTCTGAGGAGCCCGCTCAGCAGCGGTGATCCGCCCCCCGCTAGAGCCGTCCGACAGCGAAACCCCCGCTGCTTCTCTCCCGGGCCGGGGTAAATCACTCTGCCCACGGATCTGCGCCGCGCTTCAACTGGCCAGAGAAACGCTTTGTGTCGCAAAGGACTCGAGTGATAATTAGGGGTGAAATGCGCGTGGAGAGGACTAATATTATTTTTGGCTTGTGCGGGAATAATACGGATTTGCAAACTGTACGAATAAAGCCGGGAAGTCTGGAAGGGGAGGGAGGGAAGGTGGTCCTGCCGGCAGAGCCAGAACTCGGTGGCGGGGTTTGTGCCGGGCTCCTCTGTTCAGGGGGCGAAAGCGAGGTCGTGTTTGGGAGTTGCCTTCAGGCGCTCGACTGCGGTACCGGGCGGCGGCAGGGGGGCGGCGGCGGGGGGAGCCCTGAAGGCACCGCCGAAAAGCCACGGGGACGTTTCCCTTCGTGTCGTGCGCGGATTTACGGAGGCGGCGGCATTGCCACTCTGTTCTGCACCGTGGCACGGTACTTAAAATGACCACATCAGACAAATAGTCTTTACTTGACTTATTAATATAATTATTATTATTAATAATAGTAATAGACGATTCGAGATTCTCCTTATTCAGTAAAGAATGAAAAATGGTGGCAAAGGGGGAACTTCTATGGACGTAATACATTTTCCCAGAAGAAGAAAAGAACACGTGCTCATTTGCTGGTTATAAACCCCACTCTGCAGGGGTGCAGACTGTGATCTTGTCAAGCAACTGTGAAGCTTCCTTTAATTTGTCTGAAATTTTACTAAGTTCCCGGGTCAAAAAAGAAAATGTCTGGAAGAAGCAGACGGGTTTCCTCGGTCTTCGAGAAAATCTTTTGCTTTTTGCTGCGCGGATTCGCGGCCACTGGGAAGTTGTGTTTAGGCGTCCATGTCAGGTCATGGCTCGTGGGAACACAATAACATTGTTTTACCCAAAATACTTCCAAAAGATATTGAAATAACCATTTCGTTTTTGCGAACAAATTATTTCACTAAAAAGGAACAGAAAAGAAGGTGCAAGGAAAAAAAAATCTATCGCAAGCCCTCTTTACGGGGTGAAATTTAAAAGGAAAACCCCGACATTTTTATCTTGGAAAATTGCAAGATTTGCAATATGGAAACTACTTGTAAACAGACCTCGCTTAGGGAAGATTGTTGTTTCCAGTGGGGTGCAAAGCCCTCGGCCAGGCAGGCACGGCAGGGCTGAGCGGGGTGCGGCTGGAGGAGGCGGAGGGGCCGGGGTGCTGCACCCGCGGGACCGGGGCAGCGGGTCCCGGGACATCCCCTCACACCAAGGACAGGAGCAGCTACGCGGGATGCAGCGTGTGCCTGGCAGAAGACATATTCCAGAAGCTCTCCCCATCTTTTCTCTCCTGCACTCCCGGGAGGTGCCTGCTGGCTGCTCGGGACAGCCTCCCATCGCTGCCGCATCCCGCCCGGCTCTCTGCTCCTTGCCTCCCACTCCCAGCAAAGCCTTCTCTGACTGATCGAGCGCCTGTCGCCTGTGCCCTGGCCATGAGCAGGGCCATGCAAGCTCTCGTCCCCGGCCGTGCAGGCAGCGGGGCGGGAGCTCCGGGCGGCCCGGCCCCGGCAGCGCGGCGGTCCCAGCGCCTCTCCCGGGCCCGGCCAGCGCCCCGCGGGGCTGCTCCCGGCCTCCTGCGGCCCGGCAGGGAGGGTCTTCTCAATGCCAGGCCTGTGTATTTGTAGTTTGATTTCGCACGTCAAGGATAATTTCTTCATACAACTTAATGGACGCGGCTTGACATCCATAATGATCGCTAATCATTCAAATTATTTTTGCTAGCGCCCAGACATGTTCCAGTTGTTGTGATAGATCGCGTTTCACCCATAATGACGGACAATTACCATTTCTAATTCGCCGGCTTTTGACACCTAAATCCACCCACCATATGTGGCTGAAACGCGCCGGGCTCGGCGGCGAGGTCCTGATGACATTTGCAGCGAGCCCCTCTCCTCTGAGCGGGGCACCTGGGATGCCACCCACCCCCCGGCACCCCCGGCCCTTCCCCAGGCCGCCGCAGCCCTGATGCTCGCCATGGCCAGCCCCGGAGGGCAGCCCGCGGCCGTGGGTGTGCGTGAGGCGGCCGGCGGGGCCCGCAGCCAGTCCGACGCGGAGCAGTCGGGCCCTCTTCTCTTCTCTTTTCTCTTCTCTTCTCTTCTCTTCTCTTCTCTTCTCTTCTCTTCTCTTCTCTTCTCTTCTCTTCTCTTCTCTTCTCTTCTCTTCTCTTCTCTTCTCTTCTCTTCTCTTCTCTTCTCTTCTCTTCTCTTCTCTTCTCTTCTCTTCTCTTCTCTTCTCTTCTCTTCTCTTCTCTCGTGTCTCTTCTCTCATGTCTCTTCTCTCCCCTCTCCCCTCTCCCCTCTCCTCTCCCCACCCCGGCGCCCTTCGGGGCAGCGGGCTGTGCTCTCCCCGAGGCGCTGACGCATCTCAGAGGAATCCCAGATGGAAAGCGGCTCGATCCACGAGCCAGAGCTGTCCCTGCGGGCTTCCCTTTCCGCCGCTCTCGTCACCATCTCGGCCAGGGAAACCCGCGCGTATTTGTGCTTCGATCCTCCACGGCCCACGGCCTTGAACTGTCCTTTGTGGGAGAGACAGCAAAGCGCGACGGGGAGCTTTGGTTGCAAACAGGGCGCGCAGTGCCTTTGCATTGCTTCCATCGCGTTTCTTGGGGTATTTACGTCCGCAGTTCCCCTAGAGCTAGGTGCACACGGTGTGAGGTGTCCCTGTGGGACCCGGTGCAGCCAGTGGAAGCAGAATCGGCAGCTCCGCGCCTCCGTCCCAGCCCCAGCGCCAGTGGCTCGGCACGGCCCGGCCGTCGGGGCACCCACACGCTCTGCGGACAGATTCACCCCAGTACTGGGTCTCGTTTGGCAAAAAGAAAGCGTGACGATTCACTCTGGGTGATGTTTTCGGGGTCGTTTTGTTTTATTTGTTGTTTGTTTAGTTGTGTTTGGGTTCGGTTTTGTAATCGTTCTTAAACGAATGAATCCACCGTCATTTGGCTTTAATCCCCGCACGATGGAAGCACCATGCGCATCGACCTCAACGTCGATGGCACAGCATTCCTGCCCAAGTGCTGCAAGGCAGAAACTCCACGTTTGTACAGAGCGGCAGGCATTGCCTGCTTTTTAAACCCTGGGTATTTCTGCTGCATTAACGTCTGTTGAGCCACATGAAACATTCCCTTCGTCAGGAATTACTGACCGTGGATACCCCGGTCACAGCTGCAGGGACGGGCAGAGAGGGAGCAAAGTCAGGTGCTGATGCTGTGCTCCTGTGCCCCGCTTTGTAGCGCTCCCCGACGCAGCCCGATGAGAGTCAGAGTGACGCAGAAACCCAGACAGGGCCACGCAGCCACGCGTGTTTCCAGGGGGGCTGGTGATTAGCGGGGTGAAGATCACACATCGGAGCATGCCGGGGCTTTACCCGGCCCTGCGCAGTACCCCTGGTGAGATGAGTCCCCAGCTGCTCCCCCCGAGTGCCCCTACAAAAGCCACTCATGAACTCGTTTCTCCGCCGGGGCGGGAGGACCGACGGGCGAGGCGGGGATGCGGACGGGGGGCACCGCAGGGCCGCGGCCACCGGAGCCCGGCTCGGTGCAGCCACAGGGAACTGTCATTGCCGGGAAAGTGCTGAATCCGGCCGGGCACTGGCCCTGCTGCACCTTCTGCGGCAGCAAAACCTCCCCGCAAAGGGCGAACAACACACCGACCCCCGCTTTGGACAGCTGAGGTGCAGGAAATGGAGTCTCACAGCCTGTTAAAGAGAGCAAGTGCAAGGATTTAGCCGTCCATTTAAAATAACACTTTAAAATAAAGACTAGAGGGGTTGCCTGTCTGAGATTTCTTGGATCCCGATGAGGTATTTTGATAAGGATTTCTAGTTAAACTAGTTTATTTCTAGTTAAATTTCCAAGCATGTCTGAAGTGCTATTGCACTTTCCCCAAGAATTAAACAAAATAGTTTCTCAGCTCTTGAATTTGAGGTAAAGATGATGGAAAAAAAAAAATCACCAGCCCAGTACACACTAAAAACTCCGAGCAACTGCGCATCAGCAGGAACCACCCGACTGCCGGGAGCGGCGCTTCTCGCCTGGGCAAGGCAGGCTGGGCTGAAACGCCCCTCCAAACGGACCTCCCGGAGTTCCGAGACTGGGGCCCGAACTGCAGCATGCCAAGGAATAGACCCACGTTTCTCACGGGGAGCGGGACTCGGGCTCAGGTGCTCGGTAGTACTAAGGAAGTCATGAAGGACACCCCAGTATGAATCCCTCAAATTCAGCAGAACAGTAACTGTTAATGACCTTTCCTCGCTTTGGACATACAGGTTTGATTAAAGGCTCTTTACAATTATTTCCCCCTAAATTTTCTGGCAGGCGTCCGGACTCAGATAGCTCCATTTCGGGCAGGTTCGGTCTGGGGCTTTTGCCACGGTTTAGATCACATTCACACCCTCTCCACCCTGACCTTCACATGCACACCCTCATCGATTACAGGGAGCTTCCTAAAACCAGGAAAAACACCATGGCATTCAAGAACTAGTAAATAAACTTTCCTATATGTTTTTGACAAAGATTATCCTCTTACTCTATGTATCAACTGGTGATATATAAATTTGGGGGGGGGGGGGGGGGGGAAGAGAGGGGAAAAAAGAACTCATATGTTCATTCTCTGCTAGGATAAGAAAAGCAATGTTCCAGAGACAGAAGGTCCCTTTTCCTTGATAACTTTGTAAGATACATGTTACTTTATGCCTTAACACACCACCTTAGACCTGCAGATCTCAGTGAATTATGGAGCAAAACCTATTCTGTAGAGCATACTGTATCTTCATTCCTTCTGCAGAGTATTTTCTAGGTATTGCTGGAACAGAAAGGTCTCTCGGCTTCCTAGCAACTGTTCCACAGTGGTATTAAAGAAAGGACGAAGATCTCAGCGCTTCTTGCTTGTCTCCTGTCTCAGGAGATCCCTCTGGACCGTCCCACAGTCCCCTGCTGGTACGTGGCGTCTGACACTGCCATCTTGTGTTCTACAGCTCCAGCTGTTATTTACGAAACCAATTGCAACGAAAACGTGTAGTTACGAACATAAAAGGTATAGCTGAGATAGTTAAACACATGCTCTCAAAGGGAGGTGCCAAGCGCCCGTTTTATTTAAAAGGCTAAATTTCAACATTTTAGCTCCTAGCTAAAGAGCAAAGTTTAAACATATTTGAGCCCGTGAGACCTTCATGAAATGAGCAGGTTTCTCTGTCTCTGTCATGGTACACCTCTCAGGTACTCTCAGCTCTCTCCAGCGTCGCTTTTCTTCTAGTTATGTTTATCATTCTCTAGGAAGAAAGTAGTAGAATTTATTTATCCTGCGCAGACACAAACCTGAAGGTCATGTCAATATTTTACTGCATATTTTCTGCCTTCACTACCAGTGCTGTAACCTAAGACAAATCTATGCAGACTCACCATGCAGCTTTGGCTTCAGTAGCTAAAACAGCATGAAAGAGAAAAGCTAAGGAAAATCATTCAAATGAGGCAAGACAAAGACATTTTACCCCATCTTAATCATTTGAACTGATAGGCACAGACATCAGGCCGGTGAGGACAGATGGAGGAGAAGTGAAGTTGATATACAGGTTTTATACCCAGCAATAAACGTCAAAACATTTTGGGCAGCTGAAAAGAGAAGAGTGTAATGGCAACAAAATGGGCATCTCTGGAAACACAGAAGTGCTGTCAAATTGTACCTTTATTTTTTACTTGTTTTTTTTTTCTTACAGAGAAGGCCTAATGGCATGCCAAAGTTTATTTTACGTTTCCTGACTTCTTTTGTTAATGTTATGATCTTGATTACTTAAACATTGTTTTCTTTCTTCATTAACATAAGTATAGATTGCAAATCACTGTAACTCTTTAAAGTATTAAAATCATGTAAGAATGGTGTGATTAGAGTAAGTGATGAAAACTTTCTGGTCAGGACTTCAAAACATGTCAAATTCCTAATGAACAACTTGAGTAGGGTGCTGCAAATAATGTTAATTAAAAATGTCCATGCACAGTCCCTTTGAGGGCATGTGAATAAATACATAGCAGTTTCTACTGGGAACTCAGTTCATACTGAAAATGAGGAAGTCTTTATAATCCATAACTATTACAGAGTCTTGATGAATGCTCTTTCTCATATTTCCCACTGGAAACCATTAGATAATCTGTTTTTATTATATAGAGCCAAACATTTGGCTTAATATTTTAGTTTTAGAACAGACCACAGAAGCATGGGGATATTAGCCATCCCATAATTTTTAGGGGTGCCTTAAAGTCATGTACATTTATTCCTGTCTTGAGAGTTTCTTTAAATTACAATCTTTGATCCTTGTTCTTCTAAAAATGTTACCCAAGATACATATAAAACAGAAGTTTCCTACTCTGTTTTTTCATTAACCATCTACCTTCCCACCCACTAATGCTGTGAATTTAAGAGTCTACATAATTGAGTCTGTAAATTAACAAAAAAATCCAGACAGCCAGAGCAACCAAGTTGCAGATGGTACATTGGCCTTAATGTTCTTATATTAGCACATTAGGCAAGCAGAAAGGGAGCTTTTCATTCATTATGCTTATGTGTTTTGGTTTGGTGGTAGTTTTTTTTAATGGCAGCAAGATGACTTTCTTTCCCTGACCTTCCTTCAAAGCCAATATCTTTTTGGGGCCAAAGATGAATTAAGTCAGATAGGAAAAATGTGTGATGAATGGATTATTCTGGGTATCTGAGAAAGACGATGAGTAGGAAGCAATGGACTGCAAGAGTAATTCAAACTGGTTTTCAGTGTTCTAAACTATGAGTTATTCAGCATTTCAAATTGACAGCTTGTAAATGTAAATTTTATTAAATGCAGAGCAATAAAATTTTGTAAGTTTCTGTCATTTTGAATTTTAGTGGTTGAAATTGAAGCCTCTATCCTTTTAAATCACAACTTGTAGGAGCACAGCTCTATAGCATCCATTACTCCTAAATGTGTGCTTTTCAAAACCTCATTATTGCCTTTGCTCACAAAATATCCTTGTCAGGATCCAGGTCTGCATGTCTCGTGTCAATGATAGGCTGGCAGGCTCATGCCCTCTGTTATGTTTACAGTGTATATTGTATAAAGTTTTCTGCTCTTCATTCTCACTAGGCAGAAAATAAAACAGGATTAGCAGTGAAATCACCCTTCAGACCAGCCAGATTTTCTCCTTTGATCTCAAAAAAAATTTCTTTGCATGTGCAGTGCAAGAGTCTGGCTCAAGGATCCTTGTTTTGCTCTTGAGACAGACATTGCCTGAATGAGGAAAATGAAAACATAATAACGCCTACCAGTTAAAGCTGAAATCTAGCAGGCAGTGTCTTGGAAAAGTTCTTGTATGACAGAGTGAGATCAGTGGAGAACTTTTGTAATATTTTACTGGATAACAAAGCTTGAGTAGAAGGCAGTTTTGCATAGGCAAAGGATTGCAGGAACTCAGCCAGACAGCTCAGAAATTTATGAGACCAATTTTTTTTTGGACGATTATAACTGCCATCGAAGAACCGAAGTGAAGTGACAGAATTGCACAGCATCCAACATGTTTGTGTTTGCCAGCAGGGATCTAAAATCCAGCCACTTCACTTGATGTGCTCCAGCAGTCACAGACACATACTGTCTGTGTCTGTGTCTGTGAGTGTACATTCGTTCATTTAAAAGGAACACTAGCAACTCAAATATCATATTTCCTTTAAAAAACCAGGCATTCTACTTACAAGTGAGAATTGAAAATCACTCCAAACATTTTAAATTGTGTCAAATGATGAGAAGGATTAAAGACACACCACATCTCATTTTAAGTCAGAATCTCAATTCTCATAGTAGCCTAGATATTTTTATAGTATTCTGTTAAGTCTATGCAATAAGCTGAGTAAGCTCTCAATTAATTGAATATATTGTCAAATTGAATATGAATTTGAGTGTGTTATTAACTGGTGAGAATTTTACCAAAGTAAAGTAAGATAAAAAACAACTGATGCATTATAAGATGCTAAAAGCGTAGGTGGTGGAATTCTCAGGAAATAGAAAATAATACCTAATTTAATTAGTAATAATTGCATGTTCTCAAAACCTTAATTGCACCATTTCTTCTTGGTCTGCTTGAGTAGAGTACTAGATATGCAAATTCTGTCACAGTTTTCTTCCAGCTTTTGCTGGGATGCTTCTCTTAAGTCTCTCTTCCTTAGTATTTTCTATATTTACCACGTTGCTAATGCACCTCTATGGTTTGGCTTGACTTAGATCTGAGATAATCATGCCATAAAGCACTTCATCTCCATCAGAAACACCTACAGTTTTGGCAGCAGTAATAAAATTGCCCTCAAGATGTAGAATTTCCTGGGAAGAAATTAGTTTGGAAGCATATAAGCTAGCGTTGAGGAAAAACACTTTGAGTGAGTCACAATTTTGATACCACATCAGAAGAAAATTGATACAAAGTAGGGGTTTGAAAACCAGTTATCCAAGAGATGTAATTCTGCTGGTCATAGTCCCTTATGGAAAATTGGGGGATAGTTCTGATTTTAGTTTGTCATGTGCAATAAGAAAGACGAATGGAAAAACTCAGAAATATTAGTTCTTTGTCATTCCAGCTGAGACACATTGACACTGAGCTGTGAACTTTACTGTGCTAAATGATATAAATAATGTCTGAGAAAGTGTGTGTATTAGAGCTAGGACAGACCAACTTCCAGACAGGATGTCAGCTCTCCAGTTTGCTGGATGTCACAGCTCACAGAAGCTGCAGCAGCTGGAGGGACTTGTGCCCAGCCTGATTGCTCATGTCATGGCTTAGGTCATGGATGAAGATGAGCTCATCCACAGGTGAGGCTGTGGTGTGGGTGAGGTGTGGGTGCACATTCATTGCTGCAGTGGTGGTAGCAAACCATGGAGAAATTGTGGATGTGACATCCTGAACTGCTGCAGCTGCTGGCTCCTGAACACAGATGGAGCCCTCTGTCACGGTGGGTAGTGACACACACACCTATTTGGCACAGAATATATTTCAAAGCTGATTAAGATATTGCATTAAGCTATTCAGATGGGGACCGTTTTCTGGCAAAGTTAGTGCTTTGCCTTCATTTTCAGACATGGCAATGAGATGGCACAGCTGATGGCTGCCTGGTAGGTCTGTGGAGGAAATGCTCATCCACCAGAGTACTGTATCTTATATAGACTATTACAACAGGACATAGCTGAGTTGGAGGATACTAAATGACACTCCATGGATATTTCAAATTAATTTTGGGCTGAAATCATTGTTTGCTCAAGAAAATCAGTCTTGGGTGTCTGCAGTCTGTGCAAACTTACCTCTCCCATGAAAGTTTCACAGGAAAGTGCGCATCCAATAACTCCAGACTGAGCAATACACCTGACTGCATCGCTTGAATATTCACAGCAGCTAAAATCTGTAGTCAGACATGAGGATCTCAGTTCACTAGGTGATGTACACAGGTATAGCCAACAGATCATATTTGTTCCCTAAAAACTGCAAATTGCAATCTAGGGAAAAAGAAAAAAAAGTTTCCACATTCATGGGGGACAATCAAAGAACAATGAGACAATTTTACACAAAATGACAGACAACTGTACTGGATCATCAGTACCTTCCAGCTGCGAAGTACTTATAGATGACGTTGCACAGTGAAGGAGCAGAGGAGTAGAGGCTCTACAGCAGCCAGTATAATAAAGTCTAGGAGTCTGGGGAACTAACTAGCTGTAAGCACTCTAAAAGCATGGCTGGCATGTGCTGCAGTGAACACAGAGCTGCACTGTCATGACTATGACATCTGCAGTTTAATGTTGGAGATAAATGTATATTTGGAAAGGTCAAAGTAGGAAACCTGGAGCTCTTTTCTCACCTTTGAGGCTAGGTTGTATAGACTTGGCAGAAAGGGGATTGCAGAGGGTTTCCAATGTCAAGATTCATTCAACTCATGTATGTGCAGTTCCTTGGATGAATATCAATAGTGAATAATTATTGCTGTGAAAGCTGATCATAAAAGTGCTTCAAGGGATATATCCACTATCATATTTATGTCAAATGTATTAAATATAATTTGCAATTAATAATTTATTCAGAAAATTGAGTTTGTCTTCTGAATTGTTCACACAGTCTTCACAGACTGATAGATTATATAAAAGCTTTAATTGATGTATTTCCAAGGGATTTCTTTTGACATATAGTTCAGAGTGAAAAAGAATGTTAATAAGGACCTGTAGGCAAGTGAAAAATAGGATACATTGCAACACAGGTTTACTTCACATGTCATGTTAATGAGACAGTTGATTTGCTGAAAGATTTTTAGACATGTGCAATTTAGACATGATAATGTATTGGGTTTGCGTGTCCAGGTTTTGGTAGCGGGGCTGGGGGTGGGTTCTGTGAGAAGCTGCCAGAAGCTTCCATCATGTCCAACATGAGCCAATACCAGGTGGCTCCAAGATGGACCTGCCACCAGCCAAGGTCACGCCAACAGCAACAGTGGCAGCACCTCTAGGAGTTAAGGAGAGGGGGAAAAAATCTGCACAAGTGTATCTGAACAGAGAAATGAGAATATGTGAGAAGAGCAAACGTGCAGACACCAAGCTCAGTGGAGAAGGAGGTGAAGGAGATGCTTCAGGCACTGGAGCAGAGATTATTTATCCCTCTGCAGCCTGTAGTGCAGACCTTGGAGAGGCAGGTGCTCTGTTGAGCTCCATGGTGGAGCAGAGATCCACCACCAGCCCCTAAAAGACCCCATGCTGGAACAGGCAGATCCCTGAAGGAGGCTGTGACCCTTGGGTAACCCATGGTGAAGCTGGGAAAGAGTGTGAGGATCCTCCCCTGCAGAGGAAGGAAAGGGAAAGACTATGTGTGATGAACTGACCACATTCCCCCTTCCTTATCCTCCTGCACCCCTCAGGGGAAGGAGCTGGAGAATCAGGGAGTGAAGATGAGCCTGGGAAAAAGGCAGGGGTGACAGAAAGGTGTTTTAAGTTTTGAGTTCATTTCTCTGTGTGGGAGTAGCTACACATTAAGGCAGAAAATTGGAAATTGGTAGATAAGGAGAAGATGGGAGAATTAGATAAAGAGAAAATTATGATGGATGTTACTGAAAGAAGTATCAGGTTGCAGGGGATGGGCCACCTGAGCAATAAGTTTCAGGTGCAACATTGTGTAATGCATTTCTTAAAGAGCTGCCCACAAAAAGCAGGATCTGGCTGATTAACTGGCTAAGAGGATTTTGGGAAACTATGGCAGAGGCTCAAGATACTGGGCCAAGAGAACTGGATAACTGTGGCCCAAAACCCTCGATGTGGGGTAAGATTCAGCCATATAGACTGTAAAGTCATACACTTGGAAACTAGTAACTAAATATTCAGGAGTATTCAGGAGGAGATGAGATTTAATAGCTAATAGTTCAGGAGAAGAATGAGATGGCTACTAGATCTACTGGAAATGTGATTTCTGTGTGAAAAAAGCAAATGCAATTATTGTGCATGGTAAAAAAAGCTGGGGGAAAGGGGAGGAAAGTGGACATTTGAGATTATTGTACTTGTCTTCCCAAATAGGCAGGCTGAGGCTCTGCCCTCCAGGAAGCATCTAAACATCTGCCTGCTGATGGGAAGTAGAGAATTAATTTCCTTTAAAAAAATTCGCTTGTGCGTATGGCTTTGTTTCACTTATTAAACTGTGATTATCTCAACCTTCATCTCTTGCTTTTGTCCTGATTCTTACCTTGCTCCTGCTGTGGGAGAGGGACCAAGTGACTGGGGGGAAGTTTCTCTGTCAGGTGGGATGTTGTGGTTTACCCCAGCTGGCAACCAAGCCCCATGCAGATGCTTGCACACTCCACCATCAGCAGGATGGGGAAAGAACTGCAAGGGTAAACCCATAACATGGAATGAAACCACCATGCCTTAGACAAACTTCCATGATGAGTGGTGAGAGCACATGGCTTTCCTGCTTTCATGATGGAACTTGATGGTATCCTTCAGGAATTCAACAACAGAACACCAGTGATTCAGGTGGGTCCTTCCAAAGCTGCAGTACAGGCTAGAAAATAATTCTAGATTTTCCATGGTGTTATAAAACGAAAAAAAAAATCTTTTTTTTTGGACTGGTAACAGGTCAAGACTGTGAGAAAGACAGCTTTATCCATTTTTGCAACAAGCATTGTGGTTTGGGGTCAAGAAACAGGAGTTCCCAGTGATCCTCTGTGTTCATGTGGGAAATTCCAAATTTGCATGACTGTGTCAGTAGAAGTTAGAATTACTTAATTTATAAATTAGCTCTCTTTTTGTAGGTATTTTTGACCCGTTTTCTTTCTGTAACTGTTGTTAGCCTCGCTGTTGCTGGACTTTATACTCTGAGTTACATAGTGTAGTTTAGTGAGAAAAAGTGTTTACCACACTGAAAATGTGGTGTGGCTTTATTAGTAAATTCAGCTAGTGGAAAGACAAGAGAACTTGTTTGTCCATTCACACAACTGGAGAGCAGGTTTCCAATGTGGGTTTTTCATGTTAGCTATGGCTAGAATTACTGCTCATGTCTTAAATACTAGCCAAGTGTCAGTGAGTTATTTCCCTTTACAGGGAAAAAGGTAGTGCCTTACACATATTAAAAAGCTACTGCTGACATTTCTCTCCCCTCCCCAGCAGAGTCAATGCAGGAGGAGATAGTTCCAGTGGGACCACATGCCATGGTCACTATTGCCAGAGGGAGGATGCGGTCAGCTTTCTCCTAAACATTTAGCTTGGCCTCCACAGTCCTGTGCTTGGTGAACCTCACTGGCCCTGTTTTACTGGGCAGTTTGTGGGGAACAGCTGCCTAGTGGTTCTTCTCTGTTTTGTTAGGCATTGTAGTTCATAAAAGTTGCGGCCTTCAGCTTAACCATATTCCTGAGTGGAAACTCTTGTTCACTGCAGTGTCTGGGCCAAAGACCTTTACATCACTGCAGCCAACAGTGTTAAAAACAGTCACTCCTTACGTGACCTTAGGTTAGCAGGAAGCAAGATGGAAGAATGCCCTTCCAAAAGCAAGGATTTCCAACTTGAGTAGGAACTGTTTTTTACATGTACAAAAACAAGTCATTATTTACCATTTCCACTCAGTTGTCTGTCTAGTCAGGCACATTAATCACTGAGTTTCACTCAAGGCACAGTCATCAAGCAGTGCAGAAGAAAACAGTGTCTGGTAAAGACATTAGAGATGGTATTGGTGATGTAGAAACAAGTTGGGTTTTATTTGCAGATCTGTAGTGCAATTAAAACCAACAGCAGCTCTCTACTCTGCTCCAGAGATGAGTGGCAAACCCAACATTATAATGGAAGTAAATATATTTTCTTTTTAAATGCCCACTTTTGCTTTTCTTTTCAAGGACACTTTCCTCATTCAAACAAATGGAAAGTAGATGTCCACATTGAAGAAGAGGAGTGTGTGCAGATCCCAGCTACAGAGACTTGAAATAGAAAAACTGATATGAATGAAACTCAAAAGAGAATGAGTGTTGTTGTGTAAGCATGGGCATAAAAAGCAGAACAAATATTAAAAGAATGTCTTGTATTGGTAACAGAGGACACAGTTCATGTCAATCACTCTGAGAAGTGTGTTGTTTCCATCAAGTGCTGTAAGGACAGCACAGATGACTTGGAAGCTAATGACCATGCATTCTTGAAGAGGATGGCAAAAAGGTTGAAGGCTCTCACACATGCTATTCTTTTTTCTCTCAGTGTAGATTCCACCTCATTCAGCTTGATTCACACCTTTTCTCAGAGCTTGAGAGAAGCACACATCTATTTCCTATGTAGGCAATGATTTTTAGTGATTTTGTAGATACTTGCATAAGGGAGTACAACCTTATACTACATTCAAAAAAAACCCTCCCACATTCAGAGGTGTAGTTTGCATTTGTACAGTTTGCATTTGCAAACATGGTGGACTGTGTGTGCCACAATTACTTAGTCAGGGTAGCTTAAGAGCAAGGAGGCAAAGGAATCAAAACTGGAACTGTACTATTTCTTCAAACAGAAACTGATTATCAAAAATAGTTTTCTAATTAAACTGTAACAAAATGACAGGATTAAAAAAGAGAGTATTTCTGACTTCCAGCTCAAAACATGAGCAGAAATGAAAATCAATGGCTTGCACTAAAAAATTTAACCATGTTTGTAGGGGAAAATGTGAAGAAGGGAACAAGCGCAACACAAAAATTCACAGGGGCCAGGAAGGAAAATTCCTTTAAACCCAAATGAGGTGAGCTGGGTACCTGGCTCTGTCTCTTGAGATGGATGAAGATGTTACATAAAAATGTGGACAGCGAAGAGTGAATACTAAAAACTCCCACTCTTGTCTCTGCCCCTTAGAAATTCCCACAGATTTCCCTATCCAGCCCTCCTTTCCTACCTACATATAAGCTCTAACTCCTCCACTGCTGCCTGTCTCCTCTCCTGAACATCTCTGGCCTGTGCTGTCACACTCTACTACCTGTGTCTCCCAAAAACTCATTCAGAAGTTGCAGTGCTTCTACTTATGGAAAGTTACAAAATACAGACCAAATGTCAAACAATATATATTTACTTAACAATATATATTTATTGTCTGCATCACTTGGTGACCCAGGCTCTTTTCAGTGAAAACTCCATTCAAAGTAACTGCTCAAAGATTTTTTCTTAATGTTTTAAATATGCATAAGAGTTTCAAATTATTTCTATATTGCCATCAATGATTTTTTTTTTCACTGCAGTGATCTGTTTGTTAATTCCAGTGCTTTTCAACACACTTCATATATTTCCTTTAACTGTGAAGTATCAAACACTTTGAAACTAGCTTCCTTTCATCTATAAAATGCATATTTAGTAAAGATGGCAATGACAAAAATAGTTCAATTTGAAAGCCTCCCAGAGGGGATGTATTGTAGCAAAAGTTTGTACCACTCTGTAAAATGACCACACCATGCTGTTAATGAGCTTGCTGAACATTGCAAGCAAGATGTGTCAAGATTTCCAGTCAGATTGTTTGCCCTGTTATGCTGCTTAAGTTAAATAAGGGTAAACAACACTCTTTAGTAGTATTATTGTTAAAGCATTAACTCCACCAGGCACCTTTTTTCTTGTACACTTATCTTTTATACAGTAAAAAGTGATTTTGGTACATTCCTGTCATTCATAGACTTAAGCAAGGAGGTTTTTGGGAGCTGAGTTGCCCAATTGCATTCCTATGCCATCTCCTGGGGTAGTTTCCATTCATTTTTCTTAGTAGCCAGTAGCAAGCATGCATGTTTATCCATACCAAGTATTATTGTACTTCCAAAATAATGTTTTAATATATAACTGCTTATTTAAACAGATCAGATACACAGGCTCAAGACAAATTTAAGCCCATGAATGCAACATCGAAGATAAAAAGGAAGAAGTAAATTAAATTTTGGGATGTTTATTACAACACACACATTTCTTTGTGGTATTTCAAATGAAAATACACATAGTCTGGACACCTAGAGCACCTTGCTCTCTTATCATCCTGCTTTTGCACATGTAGCTTCTCATCTTGTGAGTTAAATAGAACCTGTTTCCCCTCAAAATCAAGAAAGCTTTAAATTATTATTTCATATTTTTTTCTTAATGTGACTGAGGTGGCATTTGAGAAATATGAGCAGTTCCACCAACAGTGGTTTGTCAAGCATGTGTCTGCCCTGGTGTGAGATGTGGAGCTTTTAAATGTCTAATGCCAACTGTACAGCTATTCAATATGTCAGAAATCATAAAGGGCAAGTTTCACGTTTGTCCATATTGCTCTTCCTTCCAAGAAATGCTGACTCCGGTGCTGATCTTGCTGAAGTCCTAAGTTAAGAGAACTTGCAGTACAATTAGGCTAAATGATTATCTGAAGTGGAAAATAATGAAGAACATGTTAAATTTGATTCAAAGTATGGAGTGACAAAGGTGTGTGTCTTGTTTTCCATTAGAATCTAATGTACTTTATGGTGTATCTGCCCCCCTCTTTTAAATTTTTTTTTCCCAGAATGTCATTAGAAAAGTATTTAGCCTCAATTATGCAAACACATGAATACATGATCAATACGGAACCTTCTTCATCCAACTGAGGATTGAGTAAAACAGTGTACCTGTAATATTGGAAATTTCAGACATACATATCATAAAGAAAACCTGAAAGAGACTGAAACAGGTATGATTGCTATTCAGACATTATACAAACTTGTTCTAAAAATTCTTAGCTTGTAATTGAATCCATTAAAATACATCTATACCTCAAAGAGTTCCAGATGGTTCTGTTCAAATTGTTATACAAACAATGTCCAAAGAATTGTTGTCACTCATACTGGAAAAATATGTCAAATGGAGGCTTGAAGAGATTTGGTACTATTGGATATCATTATTAATGACTTTTGAATAGCGTATGGTTCTTAGACTTCCAGATATAAGCAAGTCAGGATGGTTGGCATGCATTTTAGAGGATAACATTATAAATAAAACTTTATAGACAAATGTTGCAAGTTGCCTGAAACAGGATTAAATTCAATGGGGAAAAGCAGAAAGGCACTACAGTCAAACAGAAATAAAGCTTCAACATGTATGAAATGCCAATAACAGGAGAGCATCCAGAGGCTCTTTTAGTAAATCAGGACTCATATGAGTCAGCAATGTCACACCGTCAAGAAAACAAACATCATACTGGGATATGTAAACAGAAGTCTTGTATGCAAGACACATGAAGTAATGCTTCCACTCTGCTCAGTATTCCCAGGGCCTCAACAGAAGTACTGTATCCAGTTTTTGGCACAGTACTGCAACAAAGTGGAGAGGGGCCAAAGGAAAGCAACAAGAATAATCAGAAGTCTAGAAAAGACAACCGAGGGAAAGACTGACTGAAGAGGAGTTGTTTAGTCTGTGGGGAAGATGACAGGCTGAAGGGACACTGGCAGTTCTCAAACTCAGGGAAGGCTGATGCAAAAGAGGAGGTTAGAGCCTGTTCTCCCTGGCTATACAATGTATTTTATATGTAATAAAGTAATGGCCTAAAATTCAGCTAGGGCTACCTTGACAAGTTTTCTTACTGATTCCTTATATGGATAGAAAAGTTCTGAGACTGTGAGAAAATGGTGGAGTCTCTAGAATCGGGATTGTTCAGTCTGCAGAAAAGAAGGCTCCAGACCTTACTGCACAGGCCTTTATGTACCCCCCCTAAAAGGGATATGAGAGTGAGAGAGAGACTTCATACAAGTGCATGCAGGGATAGAACAGGAGGGACGGCTCTAAACTGAAAGAGTGCAGGGTTAGATCAGATATCAAGAGGAAATTCTTCGCTGTGAGGGGCAGTGAGGCCGCGGCACAGGTTGCCCAGAGAAGCTGCGGCTGCCCCATCCCGGCAGTGTTCCAGGCCAGGCTGGACGGGGCTCTGAGCAACCCAGCCTAGAGAAAGGTGTTGGAATGAGATAATCTTTAAGGTCCCTTCCAATGCAAACCAGTCAGTGACTATGATTTGACTGCCATAGCTATTTATTTAGTTGCCATATGTAATTGCCATAGCAAACCCCCGCCGCCCGCCCGATCAGCCCCACACGGGGCGGCCCCGCCCCTCAGCGGGGGCGGCCGGGCCGTAGTCTCGCCCCGCCCCCCGTTGCTTGGTTACCGCGCAGGGCGTCACTGCGGGGCCCGAGCCACGGCGGCGAGCGGCCGACAGCCGGGCTGAACCATCCTCCGATCCTGTGGGGGAAGAAGTGGGTGTGTCCCGAAGCAGTAGATGGACTTGTTGCTGTAGCTCCCGCCCTCAATTTACCGCTTTCCCCCCTTTTCTCGGCCCTGTCGTTGGTTTCGCCCCGCGCGGACCATAGCGACGGAGGGCGCGCCGGAGGAAGATGGCGGTGGTGGCTCCGCCGTTGGTGCCGGCTTTGTGAGCGCGACGCTCGCTCTTTTCCCTGTCCCGTCCTCGCTCCTGCACCCGGCTCCTCCCGGCTGCTCTCAGCCTCTTCTTTCCCGCCGGGGCCGTAGAGATCATGTCGGACTCGGAGGAGGAGGAGAGTCCGGACCGCCAGCTCAAGCTGGTGGTGCTGGGGGACGGCACCACCGGCAAGGTCAGTGCCGGCCCCGCCGGCAGCTCCTCTCCCTCGCCGCGGTGCCCCGAGCCCCTTCGCCGCCTTCCCCCTCACGCTGCCCCGGCTCTGCTGCTGAGGAGGGAGCAGCTCGCGGCGCTTCCAGTCTGTCGCGCAGCCGCTGTCGCGATACCCGCTGGCTGCTCCCCCTCGGCTCCAGGCCCTCCAGGCACGGGGGACGCGGGCTCTTCCCGCCGGTGTCCGCGCCGTGCCCCGCAGCCGAACCCTCTGGCGGGCCTTCCGACCCGAGGAGTATCGTCACCTAAAAGACTTACACGACTGTAATCCAATTTTCTTGAGCCGCGAGCAAAGGAGCGGCCAGTAACGTAGTTCGTGCTGTGCTGACGGAGTTGCCGTGGTCCCCGTGCGCTGCCCATGTCGCGACGGAGGCAGGAATGGCTCGGCCGCAGCCGCTGGAGCAGCCCAGAGCCGCTCTCGGCGGCTGCAGTGCCCCGGGCGGGCAGGGCTGGGGTCCGGACCGGGCACGGGGGTTCGCGGCTCCCCTCCAAAGGGACGAGCAGGGAAGGTCGCTTAGCTGGGGCTGCAGCGCCCTTCCTTTCGGATACAGAGCTGCCAGCCTCCCGAGCTGGATGAAACACTTTGCATCTAGCGGAGTTACTGTTCAGAGTTTGAAAAGGCACTGCTGGGTCTATTTTAGTTTGGAACTTCTATGTTTTTGTTTTTAATGAAACCCTGTTTATAAACGCTTATTTATCAACAATAATCAAACAATAATCAAAACAATCAAACAATAATCCAACAAATTTCTCTTTGTAAAAGAGAAATTTTGACAAGGAGAGACCAAAGAAGGCAAAAGAAAGGCTGCTTTCTTGACCATTTAAAATAGTTACTGATCCTAACTATTCCCTTGAACATTGCATATTGGCATATATAGCCTGAATAATTTTGTGAGACGCACCTGAAAATAGTAAATTTATTGTATGATTGAAGTATACAGTTCTTTCCTCTGTCATTAACTTTTGAAATTGCAAGGAGAAGAAATTCTGCGTGCTTCACAGTTCATATGAGAAAAGGAAATGTTCGTAGAGCTGGTTTAAGTGTAGTGCCTTGCATTAATAGGAATAAGCTCTAAGTGAAAGTACATGTGGTTTTGCTCACTTACTTACTCAGAGCTCTGTAAAGAAACAAAACATTTTTTTTTGTCTCCAGTGATTCTAAACCCAGTCTGAAGTGGTATTGTGTTCATGTGAGTCAGTAGATGGGCAGTTCCAACCAGCTGTGTGATGAGAGCATAATAAATGTACAGCATTGACAGCTGAAGTGCTGTTTCATGGGTAGCATTTCCCAGGAGTTTCCCATTCACACTGAAGAATCCTTTCACTGCTGCTGTTGAGCAGCTTGTGGCAAGACCTCTTGCCAAGCATGGATTTTCAAGCATTCTTGAGTTTTGATGTATATTCCTGTTGGTTCCTACCTCTCTCTCAGGAGCTGCCACTCACTGCATCTCCTGCTGACTCCAGGAATCTCACGCTTCCAGGGCAGGTTCTTGGGCACGAGCAGCAGCAGTACTCTGGTGGGCTGCCTTTCCTCCCGTCCCCCCTAGATGATGCTGTAATAGAGGCTCCTTCCCACCATCCCACTGGCTGGCAGCACTCACAGATTTATTGTAGGGTCTTGTAAAAATAAAGAAGCAATTGGGTCATGGAATGGAAGGATAAAATGTACCTACTACTATTTTTTGCCTCAGAAGACTAAATTGTTGAGGCTCCTCTCTTTTGTTGTCTACTCGTTCCGCTTACTTGTTGAAACCTGTGTATGTCTATGTGTTTTCAGCTCTAAATTGCCTGGCTCTCACATCTGGTTCACAGCTGGTCTTCACACACATGCATACTTACCTCTCTTTTACTGTGCAAGGTGTTGGTTTTTCTCTTCCTGTCACCCTGGGACCATGAGACAGGAGGTGTGTAGAAAATGATGGGATATATCTGAAATGCTGTATCTTGTACTTAGTGTGAGGTGTTCACATTTGTCTTCTTTTACCTCCTCTTTTCCAAAGAAACAACAAAAAAAATTGTTGTTATGGGTCAGGTGGAAACTTGCTGTTTTCCTCACCCATTGCTTAGAAGCAATGTGACTCGAGTTCTGTGAAGGGATTGGTAGCAGCTTCAAAACAAATCAATGTCAGTTCAAGCTAAAGGTAATGTTTGTACTTACACTAGCTAGGAATTGCTCTATCCATGAGGCAAGGGAGGCATGATGTGCTTCTGTTAATTTGTTTTGAGGTGGTTGAATTGATAACTGGATACTTAAATTTTTAAGGGTAGCAATAAGCACTGCTGGAGCAAACATAAGTAAAGAAGAGTAAAAGTGGAAGAAGGCATAAGAGAAGTGAGACAGTAGAATGTGTAAAACTCTTAGAGTAAAATAGAGATGCAAGATAATGGTAAACTGTGGAAAATCAAAATTGAGGGAAGAAAGGCTGGTTAGTCAGAAGATAATAGAGGATGATTTTAATGAACTAGACAAACTATGAAAACAATCTAAAGACCAATCAGAAGTGGGGGCAATGGGGAGATGAAAAAATCCAGCAATTATTAATAGCAGTTGGCTCTTTGATTTTGAATATAGGAAGGACATATATACACACAGCTGCCTTATGTGTCTAGGTTTTAAATCAGCCCGCTCTTCCTGGGCCAAAATGATTTTCCATTAAAATAAACCAACATTACTACTAGTATGGATTGAAAAAAAAAAAAAAAAGATGTTATGATCCAGATATTTCTACTCTTTTTGTGCATAGATTGGCTTAATACTGAAATATACAAGGATGCTGATTTAAGATAGAATATTATGATTTGCCAATGTTGAAAAAGGTTTTGGGCCTCTGGAAGTAAATCTCAGAGCTATTAATGGGAAGGGAGGTCCTGAAAAATAGGTATGATGAGGTTCTGTTTGTTTGCTGTCTGTTGTAGCTGGAACTGGAGTATGGTATCAGAAACATCCTACCTTTCCTTCTGGTAACATTGGATGATGAAAATGAAATAATGAATGCTCAAGCTATGGGAGTTGTAGGAGCTAAAACATAGGTTGGCATAAAAAGTAGTGTCCTGCTTACTTAAGGATTTTTTAGAATAGAAGATTTTTAAGCATTTTGAATTGTCTTGTTACACTTGGGCTCAAAAACTTCATAGATGGTGACAAAAATATTTTTATCACTGTTGAGTCTCGCGAATGGAGAACTGAATGAAGTGTGCTGTGCAGATTGGCCCAGCTGCATCAAAGAGACCTACATCAAATGTCAAGAAGTTATGATAATTTTCTCTTTTTCAGTGGAGAAAGTTGCATCAGTAGTTGGCAGTGGGATGGAAGGACATTAGCTTGGACAGTTATGTGTTTTTATGGTAGTTAAAGCATTTCATCATTTAGCCTAGTGTTTGTTTTAGTTTTGCTTGTCCTAAAATTCTTGTCAGTAAGATAGGACATGACTGAGGGATTAGTGTAGCTGTGCTTGGATAATGGCATTGATGTTCTAGAAGGGAGTGAGAGAAAGGATAGATACATGTGGTTTTTGGAAAATAGATTTTCAATTTGTGGCTAAAGTTTGTGTGTGAATGGAAATTCATGGCTTCAGAGCTATGTGCTTGCATCTAATTGAATTTTTGGTTTAGTTTTCTTTCTTACAACTGTGATACTACACTTTGGCACCGCTTTCTCAAAACTTAATTCTATAGGACTTTACTCAAAGAGGTCTCATTGGTGGGGTTTTCCCTACAAGTTTCTGGTTGCCCTGATGAGTAGTCATTGTCAGAGCTGGCTATCATTGCTTGTTCCATATGACTTTCAATTTAATTACTTTTTAGTTTATTTCATAGATATTTGCTTTTTTCCCTCTTTACTCATTATGTAGGTCTTCAGGAACAGCATGTCAAATTCAGTTTATAGTGAATTGTTGACATTGAAAAATAGAAGCAAGGAACTGTTATGCCTTTTATGTATGGTTAAATTCAATCTTTGCTTCTTTGAAAAAAGCCTTCCCAAATATCCTATTGTATTTTGAACTTAGAATACTGTACTTTTTTTTCTTTTACTGCTATCTTGGTTGCTGTATATTAGAGTTCAAAGACATTTTCTTGTTTTTAACAAGGCTTCTTTAACCCCAACCTTCTTCAATAAAGTATTGATATTTGGAATAGGATGTTTACATTAGGTGTGTGAACCTTCCAAACGGATGGAATTTTTGCTGGAAATTCTGCTATGCAAGCTGGTGACCTGTTTGTCTTAATAGAGCTGCAAAGGAACAAAGGCCTTCATAGTATTGTATTGTTTTCTGAACCTGACATTAAGGGGTGGAATTGTATGGAATGCAACCTTTCTAAAAAATGGTCACTGATTACTTATTTATTTTTACAACTACAGTTCTACTGAACCATTATTTAACTTTCATTAATTGTTATATAGATTGTATTCAACATGTCCTCAGGTAAAACAGTAGGGCAAAATCTTTTCTGGCAAGCATGGCAGGGAACACTTCTGGGATTTGAAGGGAGTATTTGCATTGTAGAGGCGCTTGAATATGCATTGACATAACTTCTTTGTTTATTGTTGTAAAGAAGTTTGAACTGTTGCTCTTAGCATTTTGTGGATAAATGCTTGTTTTGTGAAAAAATAGAGGACCCTAGACTGGTAATTCAACACCTTGAGCTCTAACATTTATTAGGAAAAAATTTAAGAAGGAGTTAGTCAATGATTTTGTGCTATAAATTCCTTTGCATTCAAGAGCACAGTGGAGAAAAACTGTTTCAGAGGACTTTGCCATGGTGTTGATTACTTGCTACTCTTATAGGTCAGCTGTTATTGAATATGTGTCATTTCTTGTTACTAACAGCCCTAGAAGTCCTCAGGGATTATTGAATGTCAAAGAATGATAAGCTAATATTTACTGAGCCTTTAAAATAAGAAGGGAGTGGTTGCTTATTTAATGAGGATCTTAATTAGTGTGTTGGAGAATATAGAATACTGTGATATAGTCAGATGCTACTTGAATCTGTACTCTAGGCACTAGTTACTTTTCCAAAAAGGAAAATTTCAAGAAAACTGAATAGTGTATTCATGCAGTTGTCTTATTCTCATCTACATCTTTAAGGTCATAATAAATTAAAGATGTCATTGTAATCTTGACATGCTAACTGTTGAGATTAAGTGAATCAGTTCTACAGACTCTTTCAGTACTGTAGTCTGAATCTGTATTGAATTTTATTTTGTGTGTGTTGTTAGGATTACTGTCACATAGCTGAAGGCAGAAGAATCTTCTCACGATTTGCTCTCTGTGGTCTTCCCCCTTTCCACAGGGATATAAATATATAAGTGTACTCATGCTATTTCTAGTTTACTTGCTTTTTTCCCCATTTGTTTTTTTATTTTTAATCCTCTTGGGGCTTGAGTTCAGTGAAGTAAATGAAAATGTTGCATTAGGCTAACACTGACTTGTGGAATTGTTTCCTAAACATGTCTTCTGATATGAAAATATCATTCATTGTATATATGCCAGTGATAGGAATATAAATATGATACAGAAACATGAAAACAGTAAATCTTATTTTATTTATTTGATAGGAAATCTAATAGTTGAATAAATATTTGCCAATTCATAATAGAGTGTTACTGCTGGAGCTCTGGTGATAATGTTTTAATGCTAAAAAGGGTGGTTTTTTTCTGTGTACATTTGGCATTAGCCTAATTTAGATCTTTGTTATAACCTTCTATTCAAGGACCTTGCCTATTCTCATATTTCAGAACTATTTGCATTATTTTGCTATTGCATTTTTGATTAAATGTGCTCCTAACAGCAATTCTGATAACAATTGGTATGACTTATCTCTTCATGGCTTGATAAATGGAAAACTGGCAAGAAAAAACCCTTCTGGCCTGCTTTGAGTTTTCTTAGACAGTGTAAAGGTTTTGTGAGCTTCTTAGTATTTTTCCTTCTCTATATAGATAAAGAAATATTTAGATTTTTTTTCTGTAGTTAATTTGTATATTTGTTTACAAATGTCATGCCAACAAGAGATTTTTAAGTGTACACTAATTTGATGTTGCTTGTATTTTATAATTTTTAATATTTAGTATTTTTTTCACAATACAGACTTCTGAATTATTTATGATTGTACCACTATTTTCTCCTTTACTTTTTTTGTGGGCCTTCTTTGCATATTTCTTTCCTTTTCTACCCCCACCTCTTTTTTTTTTTTTTTTTTTTTGTCTTCAATGGAGACACTAAATTGCTACCAATAGAATGTAAGTGCCTTGCTTCAGTAGTTTGCCCAGGTTAGTTGTGTATCCTTTCAGCCATATACACTAAAAGCTTATTATTAGGTTAACAGAGTATTGGTTTGCTTTCATAAATCCACAGAATTCCAATTGAAGAAATAAATTTTCAAATTTCTGCTGAAAGGAATAAATCTATAAATGTGCATTCTTAATATGTGTTTACTTTCTTTTTCTGTGTGCAAGAAAGGACTCTTCCCATTTAAGAGTTCGTGTAATCCCTGATCCCAAAACTGATGTACAGTGGCAGAATCTGGCCACACTCAGGAGCCCTCTGTGGGATCCTGCACTGTGCAGGTCTCTATTCTCTCCCAGAAAATTGGTCTGGGATCATGGTGTTCCTTACCAGAGAGGACCCTTGTTTTTGAAATGAATGCTTTTTAAAAATACTGAGATCTTCAGGTACAGATGGTGTTGCCTAGATTTATGTCTGTTTGAGCATACTAATGATACCTCCTTCAAATCTGCATAGTATTTCGTTAATAGAACTATTAGAGTTTTTTTGAAATCAATGCAAATATGCACCTTGCTTCTTTTTGCATAAATTAGTAGCCTTTGCCACCTCCTGTTATTATGTTGAAACTGACTGGAGTGCTTGTCAATCCAAATCCATGAACACTGTTAGCATTCATTGATTTAAAAAGTGCTTAACTGTATTTCATACTTTTGGGTTAACATAAAGTTTGTTGCTGTTAAAAATGACGACTTAATTTGATACTGTTCTGTTTTAGACATCCTTAGCTACCCGTTTTGCTCAAGAAACGTTTGGAAAACAGTACAAACAAACCTTAGGACTGGACTTCTTCTTGAAAAGGATATTATTGCCAGGTAAGAGAATAAAAACTAACTCTGAAAGGCTGGGTGGCAGCAGGACTTGCAGAAACAGATTCTTCAGAGTAATGTGTACTAAATAAGCGAAGTGCAGTGATTTTTATGGCAAAGTAAATTAGGTTGTTTGGAGAATATTTTGTTCATACTTTCCTGCCAGGTGTCATAGAGTTATGCATTTGCAACTTACATCTCTAAGTAAAGCACTGAATTCAAATAAAAGGAGTGTTATCTATATTGATGAATTTTATAATCCCTGCTTAAGTGCACTCATTTTCCACGTGGGTAGTGTAACATACAACAATGAAATGGAACTTTAGAGATATTAATTGAAAAAGTATATGTGTTTTGAAAGAAATATATATATTTTTAAATTAAATACACAGCTTATATTTGAGTTGTGTGGGAGATGCATAATGCAGCTATGGACTCACATAGGCTCTAATATGTGAATGCTGTTTTATGCAAGGCAGCATGAAATTGCTGGCATTTAATAGACCACTAAAATTTAGGGTCCCTTGGCACTCATAAAAATACAGTTTGAGCATTCAAGATGTTTCACTTCATGAAGGCAAAGAAACTATTTAGATGCCAGTTGCGGCACACTGCATGGAAAATGCAAAGAAATAATTAAAAAAGAATAATTGCTGGTTAAGTTTGTCTCTGGACAATTGGGGTTTAAAATATGTCTTTTCACTGATTTGTGTGTGCTCATATTCTAAGTATGCAAGTATTTAATTAAAAACATTTGCTTCTGGATTCAGAAATCAGAAGTTAGAAAAAGTTAGTGTAATTATTAAGAGCTGTAGAGAGATTTGATAAAGTTGATGCAAGTTCTGTAGTTCTGTCTTCTCCTTGTGGAGGATGAGGAGGGAAGGAAACCCAGAAAGTAAGCATTTTATCTCTAAACTGAAGTTATAAGAAAATGTATACAGTTCTTGAACTTATTTTTAAAAAAAATTATATTGCAAATAATTTTTTGATTGTGTTTATATATTTTCTTAAGTGAAACAGAATAATCTTTTCAGACTACCCCTGTGTTCACTATTTTGGTTTGGCCATTTTGCTGAACTTTTTTAGTATCTGGTGAATGATAAAGTACCAAATCCCAGTGCTTATTTCTCCATAAAATCAACAGAATAATTTTTTTATTGTCCTGCTCATGCCTCTAAAAATACCAGTGTGTATAATGCTTAACAGCAGTACTTGCAAGTGGAATGTGTACACAAATCATGCAGTGTGCATGCTGAGAACTTGTATTTTGCAGGTTTTTATTCCAGCTGTTAAGCATACAGAAACTATTAGTACGTTACTGGGATTCTAAATATCCTTGTTGAGTAGAAAATTTGGAAAATTATCAACTGTTGCTTCATTCATTTTTGTTCATAGTTTATATTGTGTGTGAATTTCATTCATTCATAGTTTATTTTGTAATAAAATCAGAATGCTAGTAAAAATAGCTCCAAAAATCTGTACATCTGTTTTCCTCAAAACAGTAGCATTTGCATTCATATTCAGGAAGAAACATTTTTCTGTAGGTTGTCACTCTGGTTTTGCCTATACCTATATATGTATTTAGGTGTATATGGCTCTCTGTTTCATAGGTAAACTGGATTAGTTGTAGGGAGTAAGAGAGAGGGAGGTTTCATTTCTAAATGCTGGAATGGGAAGCATTACTTTAGTAAGTGGATTTTTCTAATTTCTAGATTAGTTCTGGGTTTGCAGAGTTTACTCTATGCTTGTTTACTTGACAGGTTAATTGAGACCACTGCACAGAAATTATGTGTATCAGTAGGAAAAAGGACTCGATTTCTCTTGTTCAGTAAGAGAACTGATGAACAACTATGGTTCAGTAGTTGTTGTTTTTTTTTTCCATCTTCAATGTAAGCAAAGATTCCAGAAATTAAAATTACAGATTTCTAGAATTACACAGGAGTTTGCATTGGGCTTCATTGAAATATATTATAACTTACAAAATAAAGTACTGTTTTTCTGGATTTTTTTTTGTTTTCTTTTAAATTTTTTTTAAGATAAAAGAGGCATTTGTCTCCAATTGTTTTAGTAACTAATGCAGTTTTGCAGTAAATATAGTAAATATTTTGCATGGTAAAACAGTACAGTTAAATACAAATCAGAAGTACTTTGATAAATTTTGAATGTTTTCTGTGTTGCTCAACATGTGTCTAGTGTTCAACATGAGAAATTCACTTCCTGCAGTTTGTTCAAAACACTTTTTTTTAAAGTGCTAATCAGTTTCATTATATTTATTGATGCAGAATCTTGTATAGTCTGGATGCAGCAATGGTGTAAGTTTTAGTGCTTAAATAGTGTATCTGTTACTCAGAGGGTCTGCTGATAGAGACTCCTAAGAGCCATAGTTGTATACTTTTGGGGAGGTTGTGGGTGCAGCTCAGTAAACAGGATTCTCCTGTTAAAAGGATTTTTTTAAAGTTGTTTGTGTAAAAAGTGTTCAGACTTGTGTCTTGACTGTGCAGCACTGCAGGTAAGGTTAACCAGTGCACCAAGGTTCCTCCTGCAGGGTCTCTGCTGCTGCAGCCCAGTGGCTTCACTCCATGCCAGGAGCAGTCTGCACACCTGCGCTGTGCTACCTCACGTGTTTCAGCTTTGCATTGCGTGCATTTTCTACAGAGTAAAGAAGTGCTGGGGATTTTTTGTCCCTTAATAGTGTGTTACATGTTATTTTGACAGTATTCTCCTGTTATTTTTATTGGAGAGTTAAGACTGTTTCTAAGAACTGTCTTATTATGCATGGTTTCTTTTTGTTTTGTTCTAAGTCTCTAGTTTTTATGTTCCTGTTAAATTGAAAAAATAAAAGATTTCAAACTTTTTGCAGAGAACTTTGTGTGCTACTATCTCAGTTGTTAATTAAATACTTGCTAGGTAAATTGCCTGCAGTTTTTCCTTTTGTCAGAATAATCCTAACATCCTTCTTTCTTCCCCAGAATCAATCTGAGCACAAAGCAAATATTACAGAACCTATTTGGAAAAAAGGGAAAATGCAGCATTTTGCACAGGAGATGATCAGTATGAATTTCATAGTTAGTGGGGTCCTAATTAAGAAGTTCACCTTAAACAAACATCCCAATTTTCTTTTCCTTGTTTTTTTTTTTTTTTTTTCTGTTGTTAATGAAACAGAGTAAATAATTTGTAATAGGAGATTTTTTTTAATTGGACAGTCACAGACTATTTAATGTAACTTACTACACTACAATTTTTAAGGTTCCATGCAGTTATCCAGATACTGGGGCCAGAATGCTGTGCATAATTTTCCTTAGGAGGAAAATCAAGTTGAAACTTTTTAGAGTACTTGAACACAAGATTAGGCATCTGAAAATTACTGATTTTGAAAGTGATAATATGCATAAAAGTTTTTTTTTTTCCAAAATACATGTCATGAATAACACAGTGACTTTCCAGCAGAGTACATAGGGGTAGAATATTGCAGCATGGTGAGCCTTTGAGCCTGCATAGTTTGCTTACCCACTGAGGATGGGTAGTCTTTTCAGACTGAGGATGCACTGGTTTATGGAAGGCTTTCCTGCATTGTTTGCGATCATTTATATTCTAGGCTTTAAAAATAATTAATTAATTAATACATAGTATATGAATTATCAAAACAAACAAGCTTTTTGTTGATTATAAAAGGTTGCCTTGATTGAATTGGGGTGTTTATGATGTGTTTTCTAAGCTCCATGTAGATTTTTTCTTGGTATTAGATAAAACTCAGAGTAGCCTAATATCATCTCTGTATTTTTGACACCAAGGTAGTAGTTTTGGGAATCTGCTCTTTTAACCAGATTAAAGCAAGATTGCATTATAAAAATATAATATGGTATATGTAATTTCACTGGTAGCATATATTCAGCTATATAGATATAATTTGCTGTTATTTTCACCTAGTACAGTGATACATTTCCATGGAGCACATTCCCTTGTGTAACCAATGGCAGCGTGTCAGTTAGAAATTTACAGCTGAATGGATCCTGTGGGGTAAAATCAGATGGTCAACTACATAAAATAGTTGAATTAAGAATATATCTTAGCAAGCCAAAGTAATGTGTTTATTTTCACTTGATTTGTAATTGTTGTGATGTGAAATTTGTTGCATTTTTTAAAATCTAGGAGTAAAATTAATAGGCAGTTGTGATTATTTGTGAGTATGTAGAATTTGTATTAACATATAAGTGTCATGTGAGTTGTGTGTGGGTTAGAAAAAAATTTGTAAGTCCTTACTCTGTTAGAGTTTGGTGCTGCAGGTAATCAGAACAGTTCTGAAAACAGTTTTTACCATGCAAAATGTGAGAAAGTATACTTTAATATGTTTGTATGTATATGGTACCTTACCTTTCTGTGTATATTTTTGATCTGTGAGTTGCTGAGTTGTCTTGGAGAATATGTATGATTTGTAGGATGTTAAATATTCTACATGATTTTTTGCTAGTTTTGTTTTTAAAAACCTATTAACAATTTCAACGTAGCTTAAAATGGTTCAGAGTAGAAAGGAGGGTCTATTCTTGGTGTAGATTCTTTGAAGATGAGACTGTGTAAATCATGTACAATTTAGCTTCATGCCTTAAGGTGAAGAGTGCAGGAATTAATCATAGTTTGCATCCTCAGCTTAGATGGGTGTCAGCATTTCCATTTTTTTACTCTGTCAACTATACAATTCTGTAACTGTATACTGCTATCAGCATCACTACCAAAATGAAGTTATCATGAAGATTTTCCTCACTTCTTGATCTGTAAGGAAGATTTGGAGAGGGGATGAGGAAGGAACACACAGTATGAAATAATGTGGATAAGTTGGCATTAATTGTGTTACCTTTCAGTTCCAAGTACCCCACTACAGAACGTTCTTTGTGCATTTTTACATGTTTTGTCAGTGGAATATATTATATAATTTCTATTCAGGAGTGTTATACTTTATGCAATTCCAATTATTTTCTGTCACTATTAGATATGTTAACAGCTAGCTATAGTTTATTGCATCTTAATGACTTAGCTGGACACAAATGACTTTTTTCCCAGATGATACAATTATTTTTGTTTCAAAATTTAGTTCCTGTTTCTTGTATACTTGTTAAAAGCTATTGTTGTTGAATATATTTGTGTCTAAATTGTCCAGGTTACACAATATCTGTATAATTTTTTTTTTCCAGGAAATCTAAATGTTACTCTTCAAGTATGGGATGTAGGGGGACAAACAATAGGAGGCAAAATGCTGGATAAATATATTTATGGAGCTCAGGTACAGTATAAATGCTGATAATTATATCTTATAGCAATGATATAAAATTAATTGAAACTTTGTTTGTAAAATTATGCATACATACATTATATTTAGCTTTTAGTTGACTGATTCATGAATCTCAAAAATGTTGAATGTCTGTTCAATCTAAACTTAATTGATATTAATATGCTACTTTAATTTTGGTGTGTAGCTAATTTTTTAGAGCTGACATAAAAAGCAAAGCAAGTGTGTGCATTTATAGAACTGAATAACTCCCAAGAACAGATGGTTGTTTCCAGGCTTTGTGTCTTGAGTTAAGAAAAGCAATCACAATAAATAGTAAAGGCTATTTGGTTATCCACATGGTAGATAGAGTGGCTGCTTTCAGAACAGCTGCCTCCTGGGGGGAAAAAGTAGAAGGAGGAAATTAAGAGCAATCCTACACCATTAAACTCATACATGCAACTGGGGTTATAAGGGGGCAAACAAAAAGAGACAACCAGGTAGCTAAATATTTTTGCAGAACTCCTATCCAATGAAAATTAACTTTATCTTCAGGTTAACTAAGCAACTTTAAGTGGATGGTAGGATTAAGAGTTAAGTATTATAACTGCATCTTGAGTCATGAGATGATTTAGGAGGATGTATTATAAATGCCAAACTTCTTAGCGTGAGTGATCCTAATATGTGCTTTGTTCCTTAATTTGGAGTTTGTAATGAGACCAATAGGCATAAAATGTGCTATTTGATAATGTTATACAACACAGGAATGGCTAATGAAAGAGATTGGGATTTATTAGTGAATTGGATAAAGAGAAACTTGTCAATGTAATGTTTTGTCACTTTCAAAACAATGTCAATATTTTTAGCTGTTGCATCTGTTTATAGCATGTTATTTTTTTTAATAAAACCCCATTTGCTAACCTGTTACGGATCTAGCAAGCAGTAGGAGAATGTGGCTTCCTTGACAGAGGGAATTTGATTAATCACAAATTGTTGCCATATGTCCAAAGTAAATTTAATGAAGGAAATAAAAGGCTATTAGCTTTGTCTGTATTGAATTTGGTGATAAATGTAGGAGTTTCTTACCAAAAATAGCAGGTCAAAGAGTTAATACCTGTGCCCAAAAGTGCAT
Organism: Ammospiza nelsoni; assembly: GCF_027579445.1. NCBI lineage: Eukaryota > Metazoa > Chordata > Aves > Passeriformes > Passerellidae > Ammospiza > Ammospiza nelsoni. The sequence goes on from NC_080636.1 coordinate 15,537,363, forward strand.
AAGCAGTTTATATCAATAAGACTAAAGTTTGATTTTTTTTTTTTTTTGTTATTCAGAACACATTAACAAAAAAACCCTGTGTCCAATCTCTTTGTCTTTAATCTTCCTCCAGTCCTCATTTTAACCCAATTTTTTTTAATGGACTGGTGATTTTTCTCTCCTAATGTTGGCATGTATTGCCAATGTCTGTAAGAGGCTTCTTATCATCAAAGTTGAGTTCTAACACACTTTTCTATTAGCTTTATAACAATGCCTGTTAAAGATGCATAAAATTGTCTCTATTTTCATCTATTCATGAAATGACATGAATAGTTTGAAAAAGCGCTGCTTTCAGCTTATTTCTAGGCATAAGCTTATTTAATGTTGAACATCGGTACCTTTTTATAAGACAAATAGGAAAAGCAAAGAAGAACAAGTAGGAGTATTTTTAAGGGTAAATCCTTTTAAATATGAATAAAAAATTCCTGTGAATTGGCAACAAAACAGCAAGAAAGTAACTGCGAAGAGGTAGCATGGAGTTTGTAAAGGTAAAATGTGCACAGCCAACTTGATTGTTGTCTGTGGTTAGGTGGTTAGCTGTGTGGAGAGGAGAGCAGTGGATGTAATTTGTCTTTGCTTCAGCAGGGCCTTTGACATAATCTCCCACAATATTATTAAAATATTACAATAAATTTACTGAAAATCTGAATGGACAGCTGGATTTAAAGGTCTATAGCTCAGTGTCTTACTGATTTATTTCTTAAGGGTTGGTACTGGACTTGTTTCTTTTACTGATTCTTTTATCAATGGAGCAAAACATTGTAAGTTTATGAATAGCACCAATTTGGGGAGGAATGGTCACTGTGCTGAAGTGTAGGGCTGCTACTGAGAGAAACCATGACCAGCTGAAGGAGTGGACCAAGAGAAACCTTGGGAGGTTCAGCTGATGACAGATGCCAAGTCCTGCACCTGGTACAGAACAATCTTATGCAGCTGGGAATCAACTGGAGAGTGTGCAGTGAAGGGCCACAAAGGTGATTAATGGTCTGGAGCATCTGTCCTATGAGGAAAGGCTGAGAGAGCTGTGACTGTTCAGCCTGGAGAATAGAAGGCTAATCAATATATATCCACCATGCAGGAAGGATGCAAAGAAGAAAGAAGCAGGCTCTTTTGTGTAGAGAACCAGAGCAATAGGCACAAACTGACACAGGGGATTCCTTGTGAACATCAGGAAACACATTTTCTGCTGTGGGGATGACTGAGAACTGGCACAAGTTGACCAGAGAGGTTGAGAGTCTCCATCCTCAGAGATAGCCAAAAGCAGTCTGGACATGGTCCTGAGCAGCTGGCTTTGGGTGCCACTGCTTGAACAGCATCATTGCACCAAATGATTTCCAGAGGTCCCTTCCTACCTCAGTCATTCTGGGAAATGGCTTTGGAGGAAAAAGCTCTTGGATGGATGTCTTATTGAGGTAAAAAACCAGTTGAATGGGACTTTGCAATGCATCCTTGCAACAGTAAAAGCTAATTGAGTACTGATCTGTGTTAGTAAGAATGAAGTAGTCAAATCAAGGAAAGTGATTATCATGCTCTCTGACATTTTTGAGGCTACATTTGAAGTACTGTATTCAGTTTGGGGTTCCCCAGTGCAAGAGAGCCTTTAAAATATTTTAGTAACTTGAGTGAAGGTCGCTAAAAAAAAAGTGTGTGTGCCTATGATGGGCACTTGGTCAGCGTGTATGGTGCAGCTGGGATTTTAAACATCTTGTTTGTAAAGTACACAAGCTATACGGATATTGGTAAAGCAGGTGATTTGGATCTGTTGCAGAAATTGTGTTTGTCTGTGTATTCTTCAAATCTAAATAATTCAGATTTAAAGTACATGTGTGGAATTGTTTGTAGCATATCTATGGCAGATGCCGATAGCCTTGTGTAGGTTTCCATCTATTTGATCATTGTGAGATTCAGAAATCATAAGCTGCTAAATTCTTATTTTTGTGCTCAGAATTAAATATGTATGGTAGGACTACTTCTGAAATCCTATGGCCAGCTGGAGATGGAAGTTTAGAGAATCTCCAGCAACTGAAAAGATTATGGTCTACAGTTCACCTGATCTTGGTTGAAATTTGATCAGAACATCAACAAGAGTAAATGGAGTATCCATCTAAACTTCACTGCGAAAACTTGCCATTAGAATTTTCCTTCTCTCTAATGAGAGATGAATCAATTCTCTAGGATAGATCATTTGGTTAGGTTGCTGTTAAGATGCCATATTTTGATTGAGATCCCCTATTTTTTGTGCCATATTTTAAAAAAAGAATGGCAGATTTGAGCATGAGAACTTTCATTGGTTGCAGTTGGAGGAATTGCAATTCATTTCTGTCTTTAAGCTGTTGCTTTCTCCCTGCACATTTTAAATTTTTTCCTGTGATATTGCTCATTTAGAACAATGTGGTTACTGCATCCTGTCTTGGTAGCTGAATTTCAGTGATGGGGCAGAAGAACTCTGCAAGCTGTGGAAAAGAAGAGCCCTTTGATCTTTATAAATAAAGGGTGTTAATAATCAACACTGACTGAAAGCTATTTAAAACTACCACATTTATCTCAGAATTGAGAGATGCTGAGAGTAACTGTGTAGTCAGTTGCCACAGCTGTACTGATAGAGAGTAAATAATTCAATTATGACAATTTAATCACTTAATCACATGTATTTGAGTGACCATGTCCTCAGGATCAGCAAAGACAGGAGTGGTTAAGTATGTGTGGACTGTAAGCTGCTTTCATTTGCAAAAAACTCTGTTTTCATCTGCATGTTTCTGCAACAATTATGTGCTCTTTACTAAATTAATATTCTGTGACTAGAAAAAATACTCTAGAATTTTGGCCTGGCTTATTTTATAATATTAATGAAAATTTGAAAGTTCCTTGATGCAAAAGTCAGTCATAGGACGAGGGTAGCTGAGGATAAATGAAGAAGAAAACATATATTTTTAATTATTGTTTTCTCTAACTTCCTTTTATTGTGCCAGATCTTGACATTAACTTGGCATGTCTTAAATTTTGGTTATCACTACAAATATATTGCCTGGTTAAAACACGTCCATACTAACACTTCAGTTTTGAAATAAGGCTGCTGCTGTTTGCATGGTAAATCTTTCAGAAGCACTCCCATACTTACCTGTAATTGCTGCCCCTACCCACATATCTAGTTTAAATTATCATTAAGATCTGGCATATGCTACATCATAAATTGGCTTGTTAATAGGAGTACTGCAGACTCTACTTTCTCCAGGGAGCAGCAAATAATTTCTGCAATATTTTCAGTTTCCAGTGACCTATTTTTGAAAATGCTCTGTAATTCCTAAACAAAAAGCACTCACATGTGCACTAACATAGACAAAATGTCTCTTACTAGAGTGTAATTATGCAAGCAGGGACTATTCACCATGTTGCTGGAGACTAGAGAATCAATGTGCTGTTCTTGGCATGTCGTCTACCATGTGTTTCAAACCTCTTTCATGGCAGGGAAATACAGTACTTTTGTGTAAAAATGGCAGTGTTAATTTTCCTCCTGAATTCCTCACACATAATAGGGAAACAACAGTTTTTATGCTACTTGGTTTGTACCTCACACGAACACCAGTTATTGTGGGGGAAGGGTAGATATAAGTTTAATTGTGTTAGGAATTTACGTTTTAAAAAAGGAACTTACTATGTTGTGGTAAAATGTTTAGATATGGATAATATTGGAACTAGACTAGTGAAGAGATTTTTGCTTTTAATTTTAGAACATTAGTCTCAAAACAAGATATGATGTTAACAGCTCACTGATTTACACAAAATGTCTGCTGAGGGTGGGATAATACAGAAAGCCATAAAATCATTTTAGTCTAGATTTTAGCTAATTACACACAGAAAACTACATATTGACAAGCATTCTATTTAATCTCATAAAGCACACGTAATGATAGTTAAAACAAAGACTAGTTTATAGGAGACAAAGAACAGAGTTCTATTTATGCTAACTTTCTAAAGATGTACATTAAATAACTTTGTTGTCATTTTAAAGCTAATTTTACAGAGGCTTATTGTTATTTGTCACGTCTACTGCTTGGGAAACTTTTCTGCTTGCTTGGGAAACTTTTTTGCTGTAACAGAATTTCAGCTTGAGGCTTACATACTTTTTTAAACTATTTTAACTATTTCTCAAAAATTTTCTAACTTTATGGATTCTAACATTTCTCTCTCTCTGTTTGACTCAGAAGTTTTCATTCTCTTGTTGCTTGCTACTTGCGTTTCATAGCTCTATTGCAAAATTTCTGCTTATTATCTGTTAGAGACTTATTTACACTAGACTGAAGCATTGCTATATTATGGCACAGCAACTTAATGCTGTGAAGACTTAATTTTTGAAAGAGATGATGATTCACGTTTGGCAACAGTCACAAGTCATTGTTCGAAAAACTCTGGTCGATTCTAAGGCTTTAATTCAAAACTTTTGTTCATGTCAATACTTTTATCTACTGCATTTGTGAGATTTCGTACACTCTTTGTGTTTCTACTTCTTAACTCTTTTGTTTGTATAACAAATACTTCTTGAACTGTTTTGTTCATCATTCACTGAACACAACAGAGTATACAAGGTACTACTATTAATATTAGTATTAGAACACTTAATACGTAAAGACTTATTTTGCAAAGTTGCTTTAGCTAAGGTGCAAAACTCTAATTTTGAAACAAATCATTTAGTTAGGAACTTCTATCTTCTTTAATTTGGGCTGTCAGATCTTTTAATTTTTGAATGATTTTGTGAATGGGTTCAGAATGATCAGACAAATTTATATAACACAATCTTTCAAATTCTTCACAACTATGCTTTTGTGTTAGTAAAAGAAAATTAATGGCTGCTCTGTTTTGAGGAGTAGCATGTCTAATACTATCAACATTGGTTAACATATCACTGATTGCAGAGGATGTGGCATTAGCTTGTTTGGTTAGCTAACATCTAACTCGATCTAATTGTTTCAATGCTACTGCTGAAGCTAATTGGGGTAAAAATATACTTGCTGAAACTCTTGTGGCGGCATTTTAAGGCATAAAATCACTCTGACAGTTCTTATCATAATGAGGAATAGCTCTCGCTCTCTTTTGTTTCTTTTTCATCGCTGCTTTGGCAGTGGGGGTAATTATGGTGAGTATACTAATGCCACAAGGGTTACTTTCAAGGTGAGCTGGAATGCTTTGCTAAGTTCTGTCTTTGCAAATGAACTAATACTCTTTCGGCAATTGCTGTGGATATTGATTTATCTTTGGAAACACATCTCAACTGTTTGAAACATTACACTAAAACCTCAAATTTTTATATGCAAAATAATGAGGAGTAACACTGAACTTTGGGGGATCACTTTTTCGCTAGGCACGAGTCATGAAAGTAAAACAAAAATTTATGGTCAAAGAACTAAGGATTTCTAATTCTTGAGGTTCAGATGCTGTCTTGAGAAGTTTTTTGGACTAAATGTTCTAATTGAAGGAAGGACTGTTTCTATTGTCAATTCTACTTGGTTTACTATTGGATTGTTTTTTGACTAAAGGCAACTCTTTCACTGGCACACCAACTAAACAGGTTGAAAAAGGCTTTTCTGGTTCTGAATTAAACAGACATATAGTATCTGATCTGGTAGCTTTGGCTAAGGTCACCTAAACATTCGTTTTCGGTTGATCTACAGGCAAATCTGCACGACAAAAAACAATTAAAATCAAGCAAAACAAGTATACTATTTGATTTTGCTCCATCTCTTTCAGGAACTAAGTTTTGGCAGAATTCTTTTTACACAAAAACAATAACTTAATTTTTTACTAAAAATTAGCTTTGTTAAATAAACATTCAGCATTTAACTAGCATACTCATAAATAATATTGGCACAAAATCAGAGTTCATGGGTTCTACTGATGCACAAAGAACATCAGGCACAAGAGGCGTCAGGCGAGACTCGGGATCTTTCGATTCGGTTCACGTTTGCGTACTTGCTTCTTCAGTTCTGGGCTCGACAACAGGTTCTGAAGTGCGATATGGTTTGACGTTTTTGGCAGGAACTCAATTCCAGCACCTGTGGAGACAGAAGCATACCCTTTGCCCCACGTTATTAATTGGAACGGACTTTTTATCTGTCAAGAGTCAGGGTTTCTAATTAGTACAGGAGGATGTTCTTTCAGTTTTGCTTGTGTGTTATTTGAAAAGTGCTTAAAGATTGGTGGATCTGGTTCTGTACTTGAACTGTTTAGAAAATTAAAAACGTACAGAGCCTTACTCACTCTCATCTGTGGGGTGATCTCCGTTTTACTCCATATACTGTAAGTTTGTTGAAAATACGATGTATTTTTTTAAAAGAAGTTATGGGATTTCTCTGTAAAATAAAAGAAAAAGATGAAATAAATTTTAGCCATGGAGTTGTGACTAGTCTTTCATTAATTATCTCTATCATACTAAGTTGTTTATAGAGTGCTGTTGTGGTGAAAATCTAAGGAGAAAGTATTCTTTATGACCTGGATGCCATGCTGCCTTTGTTTTGCATCTCTATGATGTTATACCTGCCATCTTTGCTTTTTGAAAGTGCAGCAAATATTGCCAAGACTAAAAAAAAATGTTTAAGAAAAGAACGTGCTTTAGAAGCAGTGTTTTAGATCACAGAGAAAGGGACCAAAAGGAAGTGAAGTCAGCCCTAGTTGCAAACTTTGTTAAATGATTTCTTTGATGGTAAATCCACTCTGAATACCCTTTTATCCAGAGGGGTAGGTAGGCTACAGTTGTCTAGAAGACATGAAGCAGAGTGGAATTTTGATGAAGAATTGGTTAGAAAGAGTTGACTAACCTTAAATGCTCACACTTTCTTATTTATTCTCCATCAAACTCTGATTAGTGTTGAAGATTGTTTAGATGATCTGCTCTTCTACAAGTTGGTGAAAGAACTTGACAGCTGGTGAAAGAAGCATTGCCATGTGCTCTTTCCTCATTTACAACTTCCAGCATTATGGCTGGTATTTTTTTTACCATACCTATCCTTTAGATTGAGTTTCTTTTCCACTGAGCATTTAATAACTTAAGTATATCCTTCCTGGAGCAAAATTTAGATTGTGAGACAGTTTAATTTGACAATTAATTGCCAAGTGCCCAGGCATTTGGGTAGCTATAAAAATAGTCAGGAGAAATTAACTGAGATTAACTTAGAGGTGTAAGATATTAAGTAATAAATTGTACCAAAATTGGAAGAGGGAAGTGGATGTTTAATCTTATATTTGATTAGTAAAGAAGGAAAGATAGCAAGATAGCAAGAATTGGATGTCATATGTCTTAATTTCCTTGAAGGAACTGATGAAAGCTGTTCCTCAGAAATTAATAGCAACTATATAAGGAACAAAAAAATCAAGTTTGCCAAAGAGTTAGTAACATTGGAGGAAACAAGATAGGGTGGTATTGCTGTCATAAGAAAGTAGGAGTTGGAGGGATCTCAGTAGGATCTGTTGCCCTCCTTCAAAGCTATCCATGTGTAATGACTTTTATCAACCTTCAAAAATTTTTCCAGTGTTGGTGTACACGACTGTTATAAGTGGTGTATTTCAGAGCTTTGCTATTCTTAGTCTCCATAGGGTTTTTTGTTTTGTTTTTTGCTTGTTTTTAGTACTCTTGCTATAATCTTGCTGTGAGTTAAACTTATCACTACATGTTGTATTGATCACAGATTTGTAAGAAAGTGCAGGGTGGAAGGATGTCAGGAGGTTGGAGTACAACACTCTCTAAGTAGGGTCAACTGAGAGATGGAGCTAGGCTGCTCAAGGATCTATTGAGTCCTGCTTGTAAACTTCTAAGGATGGAGACTGAGCAACCTCTGGTCAACCTGCTTTATCTTCCTCATGGTGAAAAAGCTTTTCATTAGTTATGGTTTGAATTTCTCTTATTTCAGCTTATGCCCACTAGGTTTTATCTTGCTGTGCACTGCTGTGAAGAGCCTGGCTCCATCTCCTTCTTTGCTTCCTCATGGGTATGGGAAGGCTGCTTTTAGGTCTTCCCAGGGCCATTTCCTCTCCATACTGAAGAATTTGGGTTTATTCATCTCTTCCTCATAAAACAAGTGCTCCAGCCTCTGATCATCTTGCTAGCCCTCTGCTGAAGTTACTCCACTTTTATCTTGAGGGACCTAAAGATGTGTTTTGACTGGATGTGTTATTTTAGCTATGACCCAACAAGTGCTGAGTAGAAAAGTTTACTGGACTGGTGGCTGTACTTCTGCTAATGCAGCCCAGGATTACGTTGGCCATCCTTACTGCCAGGGGATGTTGCTGGCTTGGATTTGGCCTGCTGTCTGACAAGACCTGCAGGTCATTTTCAGTTGCTCTCCAGCCAGTCATGTATTGCTCCCCTCAGCCTGTATTGCTCATTCCTTCCCAGCTGCAGGACTTGGCACTTGTCCTTGTTGAATGTTGAAAGGCTCCTGTTCACCCATTCCTTGAGCATGTCTACATACCCCTTTGAGATAACCCTGCCCTTGGGCACATTGGCTGGTCTTCCCAATTTAGTGGCTTCTGCAAACTATGTATAACAGCATATACAAAGAGAGCTCCTGTTATCTTCTCTTGAAATTTGTTACCAGTATCATCATGGCTAAGTCATGCATTTGTTGAAGGTTTTTTTTCCCACTTTTTCCATGTCAGTCATGGTTTCCAAACCTGTGATTCTGTTCTTCATTTCTTCTATTGTACCCTTTATGGGCATTCAAGTGTCCAAAGATGGATTTTTTTCCTGGAATGTGTTATGTCAATGTGATATGTGCAAAATAAGTTTGACATTTTCAGCTGTGAGCTGTAACTCCTTGATCCTATTATATGGAGCTTGCTGCAGAGCCAGATGCTTCCTATTGTGCACTTGGCTATTGCTTCCTTTGAACTTGTCATGGTATTTATTGAAATGCATCTTTTTATTTTTACACTGTTTGTCATCATAAAATCTGAGCTCTCCTCAAATAGTCTTGCAGTCTATACTAATTTGTTATCAAATGTGAAGTTATTAAGTGTACACTCTGTTTTGTGATCTAAGGCACTCCTTATGATCTGAGACACTCCTTTTAACTATCAGTTAAAACTGGGCCCAGACAAATGCCTGAAAAAACTTGAAAAAGCTTTTCTATTGAGAGTAGGTCTTTCACCCAGCAATTTTATATGGATCATACTGTTTTTTCAGAATATTTGTGAAAACTTCGTGTGAGAAACAGTGTGCAGATGTAGGGTTTTTTTGCCAGGTGTGAACTTCATGAGAACAAGTGTGCCTGAAACCAGTTCTGACTTTACTCCTCATTTATAAGATACTGATTTTATTAGGGTGTAGTGGAAAGCAGGGGCAGAAGACTCAATAAGATCTGAGAGCTGATCTTAGAATTGTGGAGGGGACAGGGATGACATTTGGACTGTTAATAGGCTGTGCTTTATAGTACTGAATATCTGTGCTGAGGAATCATCAGAAGTGTCTGCTTTAAGTATTTGTCACCTGTAGCTTGGCCCAAAACCTTGGAAATATATGGGACTCCTTTTTGAGTTCTCACCATGTCTTTAGGTTCTCTTTTGAAAGTTTAAAGCTCACCCATAACTTCTTATCTTCTGCAACACTGAAGGAATGGAATCTGGCCTTTATCCCCAAAAGGCAGAGGAAACATGACAGACAATGTGCAGAAATGTATAATTGAACTGCCTTTTGTTTTTCTTTCAAAAAAGGGAACATTGAAACTACAACTAATATTTGTTAAAACAAAAGACCTTCTCCAGTGTAATTTTTATTTTCCTGTTAGTGTGAAATACTATTTTGGGTTTATCATAAAGTCTATACAGTTTGTAATATTTCTGATATAAATAATTGTGCTCTTGACTGTATTGCCAGTTATTTCCTGAAATGTGCATTTGGAACACATGAAATGCAGGAGAAATACTGTATGTGTATAGTGTAGAAATTTATAATTCCTTTAACTGACCCTTGAAAGATATGATGCCATTATTTGTTACTGCTCTATTCTATGACAATAATAATTTAGACTGCTGCAAATCTTACCATGTTAAATTATTTTCCAGTCTGTAACATTTTAAACATGTCTTTTTATTTAGGGCATTCTCTTGGTTTATGACATTACCAATGGCCAGAGTTTTGAAAATTTGGAAGACTGGTATAATGTGGTGAAAAAAGTGAATGAAGGATCAGAAACACAGCCACTTGTGGCCTTGGTTGGAAATAAAAGTAAGTTACTCATATTTACTTATAATGAAATACTCTGGATGTGGTTTGCTATTAAAGAAATGACATAAGGTATATGTATATTTAGCAAAATGCAACTGAATACTATCTTGTGTGTTTTTGCTGTGTACAGATGACATATTTGGGTATACTTCAGGATTATGGCTGTGGGCAGATAGATTATGTTATGGGATTTGTTGCATCATGCTTTGCCTAGCCTGCAGCCTCTCTCCCTGTGTCCTCTTTACTTGGAGAGCAGCACACAGGAGGAGGGAGATCACTCCCCCATGTTTGAATTTGATAGACCCCAGGAAATAACCATGGCAATGGAGAACTGGGGAGCATTTCTGGGTGTATTAAAAGGTATATTTCATGGTTCTGTATGTTAAGAGACTGCTGCATTAACTACTGGTATATGTTTAAAAAACTACACTATGCATTAGGCATAATACCTAGGAATTGCTTATCAGACTTTTTTCAAGGTTATCTGTAGTTGTGTACATCAGGTGATTTGTGTTGTTTTGGGATTTTTAACCTCCTTTTTTGATCACATAAGTATAATATAACGGTTTTCTTCTGACCACCAAAATACATCACTTTATATAGTCATCACTTAGGTAGTGTCCTAATTATATAGATTCCAAATTTCCCCATTTCCGATTAAAAAATCTTACACAAACATTATTATTAACATACCTGATGTCTTGATCCTGGCTTTCTTACCCATTTTTTTGTTGAAGATGGTAAAAGCAACATATAAAAATTTTAGAATCAAAGTGATAGAAGTGGGTACATAATTTTTAAACACTACAAATATGTTATTTGAGCAACAGAAAATATTTTATATTTTTTTCTCTTTGCAAATAATTTGTTTATGTTACAGTGACCATGTCATCAACAAACCTGAGAGAAGAACCTTATCCAGCATATTAGAATTGTTTAAAATAATTTGAAAACAATGTAGAGACAACACTTTCATTTAGAACCATTAATTGTAGCATTGCTACAGTGATGCTGTAACATTTTATGACATTAATTATGAAAGACTAATTTCCTGTGAAGAAAACAGAGAAGGTCTTAGAGTTACAATATATAAATAGCACTTCTGAAAGCATAACACTGACAGTGTTGTACTCTAGCTGACCAGAGTCAATAATACAAATTCTGTTGAAATTCAAATGAAAAGTATTTTTCACTGGTTTCTATTTTGCCCTATTTGGACTTCCTTGCTGGAGTTCTGCAAATATTACTAAGTATTTGCAGTAAGATACACTGTAACATAGCATAAAAAAATGTTCCTTTACTGAACTGGCACAATAGGTGTAGAAAATGATACATTGTCTTTGATTTGGAGGTTATTTCTTTTTTTTTTTTCAAATATACATGCCCACAATTCTTTAATATCTGATGTTTCCTTGGGAGCATCTGGAAGTAGAATCTGGTTTCCTAGGTGAGTTTTCAGACAAATGCTGACACTGACTGGTGAAAGGGCTTTCATTTTATGGAAATAGCAGTTGAAGGAATTACTTGCTGCCTTGTTTTCCGTCAGAAGCTGTGTATAAAGAAAAGCAGCAAAATATTGATTTCATGTGATGCTAAGAATGTTTGTTGCTGTTGCACATGTTGAGCATGCAGGGGATACTGTTTACAGAGGGGTGTTTTTGCTTTATTTTTATTTCAGCATGATAAAAATTAGACTTTGAAAGTATATTGCTTTTCTGAATTCTGTTGTAGGATAAGAATATCTAGGAGGGCTTCCACCCCAATACTAAAAAAATTAATAGTAGGCTGCTGTCGTTACATAAATGGAAAACAAAGTGTTTATATAGAAGCATGGTTTTGACTCTCACATATTATGAAGAGATAATAGTACTGGTACTAGCAAATATTAAGGAGGAATCACTCTGATCAACTTTTTTGCTTAGTAAGTGATAAAACACTCATGCAATGCAAGAGCAAGAATAGGTTAAGAGCCAGGAGAAGCCATTTGATGAATTGATGGACTTACTTGACCTCATGCATCATTCAGAAGAAATACTCTAGTGAGTGGTTTCTGTCTCAGGATTGTACTTGGTTTTTTTGAGCTGTACATGTCTTTTAGGAAAATATCCAGGTAAGCTCACTGAAAGATTAGAAATGTCAATATCCACAGGCAAGTTATTCTAACACTTAACTTTCTGATAAAAGCTTTTAAAATTTGCCAAGTATGCAGTTATTTTCATTCATAGCATTTGGAAAGCTTTGGGCCAGTCTTTAGACTGATAAGAATTTGGAAGCTCAGCCTCTGTTTTGAAACTTTGGCTTAAACTTAGTTACTTAACTTGGGCTGTCCTTTGTCTGTTTTCTCTTAGTAACTCTGTCTGAAATACATGTGTATTTTTTCCATTTGGGGGAGACATACCTGGATTTTCTCCAAGGAAAAAGCTATAGCTTGGAAGAAAACAAAAATATTTCTCTACACAATATGATACAGAAAACTCTACACTTGAATTCTATACAACTTCTCTGAGTAATTTTGTCATTGAAAGCAAATTATTTGATACCTAGCAGTATCTGGTGCATAATTGTTTACTACTGTTAAGTCATGCAGTTTTATAGGTAATTTATTAGTGGTTTCTAGTATAAATTTGTAGTCATTTTGTTAAATGTTAAGTTTGTGGGGATTTCTCTAGTATTCCATAAAACTTGAAGAAACTGTTCAGTGCTGATTTAAATGAAACCATGCTTGTTTTCACTGTTCTGGTTTATTGTGCATTGCAATAGATTAGCAGCATGAACACAGTAAGCTGCTGTGTCTGTTTAAAGCATGATAATTAGCTTCAGAGTGGTGTCAAGCTATTAAAATGTCCTGTTGTGATTGTAAGAGGTTAAGATTTAATCATGAAACATTTGAAAGGTAATTTCTACTTAAAAAGCTCCTATCAGTTGCTGGTGTCTCATCCATCAGAGATTTATTTGAAAATAGTAGAGCAGTATGAATTGATACCTAAATTCTGGAATTCTGGACCTTCCCACCTCTCTTTTTTATTTTCCCTTTTTTCCACTTCTCATTTTGTTTGTTTGTTTTGGTTCTTGTTTGTTTTTGATTTTTTTTTTTTTAATTAGATGAAGCCATGTTGTTGCCCAATTATTTATTCAAAAAAATTGGGAGAGCAAGAGCTTCAGAAATGCTGATCTCCGTTGTAAATCCAGGACTTTATTGAAGCTGTCTGGGTTCCCTCTGGGTGCTTAGTTTCAGTTTCATTCTTTTTTCCCTCCTGTACCTTTTTTCTTTTTTTCTATAGCCTGTCCGACACATTTGATCAGACAGTAGAAAGCTGATTTGAATCAAGGTCTTGCCCAGACCTGCTTTCTGCACCAATGATCAATTATCAATTGTCTTTCCATAGATTTTTGTCTGTGCATTTGATGAACAACAGAAGGAATTAAAAAATTTAATGTAGAGATATTTTTTCTTATTAATTCTAAGTCATAAGATCTTAATCATCCTGAACTTTACAGCTGACATTTCCTAGTAGCTTACCTTGTGTTATTTTATTCTTATTGAATACAAAGTATATTTGAAGTGTGCTTATATCTGTGTTGCTAGTACCACTTGCTTTGCACTGCTGACTGGGGAGTAACCCTTACTGTTAATTTTAACTTTATGTTTTGGAGTTTCTATGCAATAACTCAAACCTTTTGTATATATTTTGCTGTCAAATACTTTGATTTGTATGGTATAAATGAGACTATAGTTATTAAGTGAATGAATTGTGTTTTGTGCACTTAGGATTGTTGCTTAAATTAGGTATTGATAAAGTTCAGTGATCACAATGGATCTTCTAGTCATTAAGTGTGAATTAGAGAGGGTTTACCATGTTTCATATGATTGATGTATTTGCTTCCTTTCTACCTTGATGGCTTTATGTATTTTCTTCTGCACTAATCTATAAGCAGTCTCCTCAAGTGTCATACCAGCATTTTCAGTGGATATATTGTAAACAAAAATTAACCCAGGTTGCATGGGAGCTATACTCATTGTGATTTATAACTCCCAAGATGGTCTTAGGGCGCTGGTTATCTGTAGCTTATGTAGGGGGTAGGAATTATCAGGTACTGGTGTATAGTGGCTAGATGAATGATTTCTGTTCTTAGAGATATTAACCAGATCCACTCCTCAATAAAGACTAATAACTCAGATTTTTAAACAATCTTCATGACAGATGAGGGCACAGAGGAGAATGCATCAACACTAATTAAGAATGTTGACCGTTTGTTCGTCTTGGCCATGATTAATTGATCTTGGAGTGCTATCTCTGAACAGGAAGTGGGATGCTGTTACATTGTGAAGTTTAAAGGTTACATTTCAGTGTACCCTTTAACTTGCCCTTACATGCAACATAAAATGTTTTTACCTATCTTATCTGAGCAGAGAAAGAAACATTTTCCAGCCCAGATACAAATTAACATTTGGTTTTTTGTGTACTAATGTGAATCTGGCTAGTCATGGGACTTGCCCAGTGTGCTTTTTGACTCTGTTGCTGCATTATATACTTAGTCTGCTCCGTTGTACTCAGAAAATTTCTTCATTAATACTCACTTTGATAATCTGTTTTATTTAAATTCAGAGCTGTGCATTCATTCTCTTGTCCCTCCCAACCGTCCCCAGTTTTCTGCTCTTGCTTCCTGCGAGCTTGCCCTTTTAAGGTCCTTCACCTGTAATTAAGACAAGTGTTGAGCAGCTAATGCAAAGACCCCTGTTCTTTAAAGTATTATGCCTGATTAAACTAAAGTTCCTGTATGCCCAGCAGCAGGTCTGGTCACCTGAGCCTTACACATGCTCTTGGGATTGGAGGGTAAACTACTTACATGTAGAGACTCCCTTAAAAAGAAAGCCTTGTCCTGTGCTACAATAATTTTACCAACTCATTTGAATAAATGTAGAATGATACCCTGTTTTAAAATATATATAAAATGTTTGTCTCAACCAAACCTGTTTGTCTCAACCAAATGTTTGTCTCAGCTTGTAAGATTAATAGAAGATTGGAGTCCTATGGATTTGTTTCAAAGGTCAGGTAGCTTTTTAACAAGAAACTTAAATTAACGGAAGAGAAAACCGCAGGTAAAAATGATCTTTTATTTGCCATAATATTATATTTCCAAAACCCAGTATCTCAATATGCTCTGTGTTACTTTAGCAGTGGGAGCAACCTAGGAGGACACACATTTTTGAGTGAAAAAATTACCTTGCTTGTCTGAGAAAGCATTTGTCTTGCAAGATTTTGATCCTAAATCATGCTTAGCTTAACATTAATAGGCCTGAGTTCCATCCATGCTGAAGGGATCTATTAATGTATGTCTGTTAAATTGCCATGTGGACAAGTCTACTAAACTGTGATTAGTAGGCAGAGCTTGAGCCTCAAGTGCTGTTCTTTGGAAAGGATCTGAGCTTACAGAATTTTACACAGAAGAAAAGAAGGAAGGTTTATTGCTCTTGTGTAGTATTTACCTTGCCATTTTGTATTGTCTGTGAAAGGAAAACACCTGGCAGGAAAGATTACAAGGATCTGTGTGTATGTATTGCATTTTGGCTCCTGTCTTTGTGTGACTTGCTGTGATCTGTTGCAAAGGGCTGCAAATCAGCCCATGTTGTACTTCAAGCCTTCTTTCACTAAATGATCTCTTGGATGAGAAGGCAGTGGACACAGAAGCTGATTAGTAACCTGGTTAAAGGCAAAGTTTTAGACTTCTGGACTTTCTTAGAGTGCTGCAGCCATTATTGAAGCATGTATACGGTATAGTTTTTGATGGTGAATCCTTTTTTTTCGTGCTGCTCAAAAGATAATTAACAATCCTTGTCAAATAATTGAGCCTGTATTCAGCCCAGATAGCATTAGTTAGTAGTGAGCTTCTTTTTCATTTGTGTTCTGCTGCAGTCTGGGGTTCATGACAGAGTTGAAGCTGAACAATATACACAACTTGCACACAGAAGGTATGTTACTGTTGTACTGCTTGTCTGAGTTTGAGATATGTACAGCTAGACAGAGTCCTGACATAAATAGGTGTAGTTCTATGAAAATCAATGAATTTACATTCAGTTGAACCAGGGCAGTTCAGGTATGTGCAAACTATTTGCAGAAAAAATGTTTTCTCATTTGGGTCATACAGTGCTTGTACAAGAAAGTGAGTGAGAAAGTGAATAGTCATGAACTATTCCAACTAATAAACAGTTAAGTTATGCTACACTTTTTTTTTTTTATTTTAGTGACAATGAATAAACTGGTTTCTTCTTCCTACATGTAAAATCTTGAGCTGGACTTGAGATTTTTGTTTTGTGCCCTTGAGTTTTGTGTGCTATGACTAACCAAGAACCACAACCAAGTTGAAGGACCTGGTAGACAGTTGTTAGTGTACTTGGAACTCAAACACCAGTGCTACAGAAATACCAGTAAATAATGTATTCTCATTCCCTAACAGTTATGCTTAAATTGAGAAAAATCTGTAGAAATGTCATTGAAAATTGCAAATAGAAGTAAACTGTTTAAATACAAAGGTTAGAACAGTATATGTATCATGTTTTTATAATAATACACAAATGAAATGCTGAGAGATCTCTTACTGTTTCCATGGATTTTGTCTGTGGTTTATTTAGCAATGTAGACATACGCCCAATAAAAAAAGATGCTGCATAAACTATAGTTCAGGCTGAATGTGCTTCTGTTTTTGGTTTAGGTAGAAATGTTTTTTCTGGCTGCGTCCTTCATACTTAGGTCTTCTTACAACAAATGGAAAGCCCTTAATTGTACCTAAGGGAATAGTTAATCTACGGTGGACATATGGTGGACAAAAGCTGAGTCTAGTAAATGAAAAAAATTATAAACAGAAAATGTGTGAATGTCTGCACAGTCTGAGAGTCATGGGAGATATTGTGCTGTTGGATTGGAGCTTATTTTAGGTTAATTTGCTATTCTTTTCTATTAATATATTAATAGAAGTCAGTGGAGCATAATATCCATAGTTTTAAAACCCAGTCAAATTCACGTCTGTTTTATTAGATTGAAAAAAAAAATACCTGGTTTTAAAACAGGGCAGAATTTCTTTTCTTTGCTGGTTGTCCTGCTCCTACCTTTGCCACATGACATAAATGCAATTTCGATTTCATTAGTGGAGGGAAACTCTCTGAAATTTTTAAAAGTTATAACATTTGATTGGGGGTAGTTAATCAGTGTTAACCCTGAGCAGCTCTTGGGCTTTATGGATTCAAGCATTATATGTGGTTGCACTGCTCCAGCAAAAGGTTAAGTATTAATGGAAAATGTTCACAGCTCTTTTACTTAAAGAAAACATGTTACTTGTAAGTTTTCTTTTGATTTTACTTTTACAGTTACATTGAATGTCTTCATTCATTTAGCCATCCATAAAGCAAATATTGTTGCACATGCAGTGGATAATAAGTCTTTTTAGGACTACTTGTGTGGTATGTCACAGATCATTAACTGCAAGTAACCACCTGACTTGAGGGAAGTCTGGAAGCATCATTACAGTGAAGTAAGCTTTTGTTTCTGTATCACTGCAGCACATTGATTTGTAGGAATGTCTCCATTAGCTACTGTGGAAATATATTCTCATATATTATTATTGAAGGAAGTTGATGAGAGAAGATAAGCAAATTTTGAATGTGAATAGGGCATTACTATTAAGATTTTGGATAAAATGGAGAAAAAGACAAATGTTATTGTAGCATTATTTTCTATTTAAAAGATAAGTCTAGATAAGTCAGTAAACTAATATTTTTTTAAAGCTTTTGAGTTTCAGAGTCAGACTGATAAATGTAGTAACAGTTGTACAGTGTTTTAACTGAAATGCAGGTAGTAGTTGAATAAATGTAATACTCTGTATGGGCAGAGAGTGTGGAAGAGAAGTTTATTCCTAACCAGCAGGGAAAAATTCAGCTTGTTCTACTGATTTCAATGAACCAGAAAAAGAAAATCAAGACTTTTATTGGAAGTAAGCAGTTATTATTCCAGTTCAATTTAGAGAATGAAGGATAGTTTATGCTAATATGGGAAATAATCATAATGGATAACCTTCACTTTCTTTGTGGTATGACTGATGTGCATAGAGATTGAAGAACAAAGAAAAATGACAGGGAATGCATTGTATGTACATTTTTTAATTGTGTAATTGTCAGGACATCATCATGTTTATTGGGGTTTTGCTAGCGAAGTGGAAATTAATGGTGCCATTTTGAGTTTAGCCCACAGTAACAGCTCCATTCCTGAGACACTGTGGGTTTATGATACCCATTTCAGTACAGGAACGTGTGCTCTGCTAAATGCGTGGCTTTTTTTGGGTAGAGCTTTAAGCATATTAAGCACTTATGGTTATGAGTTCAAATATTGTTCCAGTATCTGAGAAGACATGTCTTGATGAGGTACCAATTGTGCTGTAGTTTCTTTCTGCATTCTACTTTGGTGTTTTTTATAGATCATGGTTTTTTGAGGGGAAAATTTGTATTTGGAAAAAAAAAGAAGTCATTCCTTATGTGTGTGTAATATGAGACTGTGAAGATGTTACCACAGAAGTAACTACCAGGCCACTATCAAACAGATCACCGAGATAAGTCTGTTGGTTAAATGCAGAGAGTGTTGTTGTTATTTACACTCTGTGCTTCCAGCCATTGTGGTTTGGAGGATAACTTCAAAATATCCTTGTTTTAGAAGGAAAGGTTTAAGACTCCACATTAAATTCAGTTTAAAATCAATTAAGATTTACTGAAATTTGTTGGTTAAGGAGGGTGGAGTAAAGTGATGATAAATGGTAAGTTAGTAATCTAATTTATTTATTTAAAATAAAGTTGTACAAGAGGAGGCCTTTATGTACATTACACATAGTTTCTATTTCAAAAATACTGAGTTCCCTATGAAATTTTCATGATATATTTTTGGTTTTTTAACTCTAGTTTTTTTCAGAAGTAGTCTTAAGATAAAAATTTTTGTTGTTTACATGTGTGTAAATTTATAGCAGAATTAGTGAGCTACTCCAAGTTTACTCTGGTGTTCTCGTGCTAGCCCCTAGTTTATAATATTCTTCTGGATTACCTTTTTTAATATGTATACTATGAGGGTTTTCTTTGGTTGCAAATATTGTCCAATATTTTTACCTAATTATGTGTGATGACAGGAATATATTGTACTGGTATAATACTAGTATGTAGAATTCTACACATGGTAGAATTCATTAAAGTTTTGAAATATGTGTACAGAAAGAGGAATAACATTAAATCTTTCTGACTTTGACTGGAGAACTCAATCATACCTAGGTCATACCATTTAAAAACTGCCATCAGGATTATTGCTTTTTGTTTCATATCTAAACAAAAAGCATTAAAAAAAAGGTATGGCCTAAATAGTTGAATGGAACACAAGAACAGTAAAATGCCTTGGGAAAGGCTTGCTTTGGAAAAATCCAGGGATATAATCATGATGTATATTTAGGACAGCTTTAAATTGTTGGATTTTGTAACCAAGCATTTTTTTGTGGTAGATAATTTAACATGAAGGCTGGAAAAACCAAGATTTATACAGATAGCACACCTTTGATGCTGTGGACAGGAAGAGAGACCCTCAGTTCCTAAAACCTTACTTCATACATTTCCAGGAGCTTGATGTGTTTTGTTTTGCAAATGCCACTGTGATGTCTCATGGGATGTGTATCTTTATGCTTCTCTTCATTCTTCATTCTCCTACAGGCTTTGCTGCTGATGCTATGGGTAGAAAGGCTGATTTAGTTGTTTTATTTTTCCCATTATATTTTCCATGATGTAGGTATGCCTTCCCCTTAGGTATGATAGGACTTAGTGAGAGTAGTGCACCAGGAATACTGTCCAACTGGCAAATCTAAACTGGGAGGAAATAACAGTGTAAGACAAGCAAAAAAATCCCTCTCACAAGGCACCATACTGATCCTTCTGATTCAAACAGTTTGGTTCTCTTGATTGGAATTTTTTTAGGGAGTTAGTTTTGTATGGAAAAAGGAATCTTTTTGAGCAGAAAAAGTAGTTTTCAATGTAATATATGAGCCCTAGTAGTTATGACTGATAGTTCTGAACTAGTTCAGCTGTAGAAAATTTCCAGAGTTTTTGAGTTTAATTCATTGTTTAATTCTAAATATACTGTTGTGGTAGTTTATTTTAATAACATTACCCCGTGTACTTGCAGATGCTGGAGAAAAGAAGCTTAGTCTGGTTGTACTGTAATTTTGCAAGGTTGAAAATGGTTCAGTGTGAAGAGTACTGACAGTTGTTTCCCAGTAATATTCAGTACTGCTTTAAAGTAAATTTTTAGAAAGCACTCCATAAAGCAGCTCTAAAACCTTTTATTTCTTAAGTTGTCTCAAGCTGTACAGAAGAAGTAAAGGAAACAATATAAAGAAAGATTAAGGAGCAGTCATTGTAGAGATCTCTATTGCTAGCTAATATGCTGCCTAATTAATAATTGAGCAATTTTATTGGGCTGACTTCTTAAAGTATATGTGCTAAGATGATCTGCTTTTACGCTGTAAGTTTTGCTGTTTTATTTTGGGAATGGTGTATACAAAAGTTTATTAGAGAATGGTTACTGGTCTAGTTGCGTGTTTCAGTGGTTGATCACTAGGGCAATAATGCTAGTTTCTGAGCACAGCCAGCACTTTTTCCAGCTGCTTTATAGTGATATCTTGAAGCTTAAAATGTAATCTATATGGTAAGCCACAAAAGCCACTATATATTAAAGCAGACTCTGACAGTAAATCAAAATTGAACAGCTGGCAACACTACTAAAGTCATAAACTTGTTTATTAAAAAAACTAAACAGAAGAATTATATTAAAAAGAGAGGAATATGTTCTACAGACCAGTGGATATAGCTTAAAACCTGGAAAGTGCTGCAGATTAAGGGCCCAATTTATGAACATCTGTTCTGGCAGTTTCTGTGAGATTCTCATGTTCTTTACAATAAAAGTGTGAAACATGTTTTTCCCCCCATACTAATCATGCTTTTCTGCAGTTCATAAAACTTGCATTGAGCCTTATGCAACTGGGCCTGTCTGCTTTACACACTTGCAGAGTAATTACTGTTCATGAAAGAGTACTATAGCAACATCACAATCCCACCATATACACTTACCCTCACTTGTTCCAAGCAGTCTCATTGCCTTCAAAAGCACTGAAACAAGACTGCAGTTTCCTTCATATTTTTCAGCTTAGAGCATGGCAATGAACTAATAATGGAAGCAGGATGCTAGAGAGCAAACTGGATAGAAAAATATCTTGTACATTTTTTCTCTAAAATTGAAGCATACTTACCGTCTTTCAACTGTTAACTCCCCTTATCTCCTATTTTTGAAATAAATAATCATAGAAAGATTATTTTAATTGTGATATTTACATGGAATAGTACCCTACTTTTTTGGTCATATTGACAGATATGTAAGGGTAAGCTTTAAGATCTGATCTGCTTTGAGAAGGAACTGAAAAATCAAAAGTTTAAAACTGTCTAGTTCCATTGTCAGTGGTACTGTTTGACTTTTGACATCACTGTGACTAAGATTAGTTTCAGAGATTTTAGCCACAAGCCTTCTTTCATAATCAGGCTTGGTCTGCACAGCACAGGACGTATTTTGTTCTCTATCTTTTACTTCATGTCCAGTAATTCAGATTGAACTAGAGCAGATCATTTTGGAAGGCCATCACTTTTTTTCTAAAGCAGTACAGACTGCTAACATCCTGACAAAGTCTGTGATTAGGAAACCAATACGTAGAAGGAATACTGAGCAAATGTGCAATAAAATCACTTTCCCTGTTCTCAACGGATTATATTGCTTTATTGATGGAAATGATTACTTTTTATTTGAATGCTTTCTTTTAATTTGAATTTGATCACTGTAACTGTGTTATGCCTTATTTATTAGGTTGCAAAACCACATGCTTTTGTAGTTATTTAATCTGAGGGCTACGCTTGCAGTTGAGAATTCTCAGGACAGGAAAATTTCTGTGTACCTTTTGGGTACTTTCTCATACATTTAGGCTCATACTAACTGACAGTAGGGAAAAGAAAGGATATCTGATAATCCTTTGGACAAAGAAATGTCTTGTAGCAGCAAGGCATTTTCTGTTTCTATGTCATCCATTTTGGAACATTTTGTAGTGTGGGTCAATCTCTGTCATGTTGATAGTGTGTATCCATTTTTAAAGTTGCTTGGCCAATTTTTTCTCCAGCTCGCTTGTGGAATATTAAGAAACTATATTTCAGCAAAATATATATTGTCATTGATAGCTCTTTCTGTCTTTCCATTGAGTGATACTCTTATGATTAGTTCATTTGTAATGCTGAGGACAGTACTATTAGGAAATAAAACATAAAGTAACTCAGAGTATTTTAACAGTTCTGGATCTTAAGTTTTCATTTTGCTCTAATACAAAACTTGAATTGGTGCACTCTGGATCATTTTATCTGCAAGTGGTGTTCAGTATATTAATGTCAGTTCTTAAAGCATGTTTTTTTTTTTTTTTATAGAAGGGTCAGAGACATGAATGCTGTATTTGCTATATCCTTGTGTTTACCTGTGGTAAATTTTTATTTTTGGCTTTTGATTTGTTAAAATGTACAAATGTAATTTATATGCACCTGCATGACTTGATTTGTGCCCTGGACTTAGCAAGGAACTAACCCAAGAGAAATCAAGGCTTTGTATCATCAAAGACAATATCCCAGAGGCTGTTGTCCCAGAGGAAACCCAACGAAGGGATCTAGGTTGCAATATTTTTTATTGGACCTGACTGGAATGTTCTGGATTTCTGGTTTTGATTAGCTCAGATTTTCATATTTATAGTGAGCCTCTTGTATGTGGGTGAACAAGGGAATCCAGCAAATGACTGCATCACTGTAATTTTCCATCTGCCTCTCTCTGTTAGGCTCTGCTGTCCAGGCTGGATTACTTGTCTCTCTTCTTCCACTTTTTCATGTTCTTCATACTCTACACCTTGTCCCTTGTGCTCGGTGCAAAGACAATGCCCCCAATGTTGTTGGTTTTCTTTTCATCCATAGATGACCAGGATGCGTTACTTCATCAGCCCAATATAGCAGGCTTTTTTCTTTTTTCTTTTTTCTTTTTCTTTTTCTTTTTCGTTTTTCTTTTCCTTTTTCTTCTCCTCTTTTCTATTCTCTGGCTTACTTTGCATAATTTTTTACTCTATTACAGAAGTTCTAACAGCTTCTTTGAATAAACTTGATGGATGAACTACTAAATTCTTTTGGTTTAAGTAGTAGCTCTACTAGTGTACTGAAGAAGATTTCTTTTGGAGCTGTTACAGTCTACTGGGTGCATAATCTACATGAATTAATGTGATATTTCCTTCATAATCCTATGCATTTTCTCCCTTAGAGCCGCTTTTATGTTTTCTTCAAGAACTTTAGTAGAATGTACTTTAAATATGTGTTGATATCCAGAATTGTTATATTGTCATAGTGTGCTTTTGTACTTAACATGTACAAGTAGAAATAAGCTGTGCTATTTTTATTCTTTCTGTGGGTTGTTAGAATTTTGTATTTAGTGCTGCTTGTTAAGTAATTAGGCCAAGAAGGCAGAATTTTTTGAGTATGCTGGTGTTAAAAATGTAGACTGCTGTCTGGTAGGGTTTTCAAATGGGCTTAAACCATTGCCTAGCTGCCCAGTTGCTTTGGTACTTAAAAAAGTGCCCCTAGGAATGCCTGTTTTCATCTTTCAATCTCTCAGTACCATTGCAAGTGTGATTCTAATGTTTAATTCTTCTGAAGAGGATGTCTAAATGTAGGGGAACTTCAATTATTTTGATAACCAAAGCAGTAAATATCTGGCAATATTAATGAGCTAGTTCTGACCTGAGTGTCTGCGTTTTTTGAGTTTCTAAAAGAATTTGTGACAACATTGGAACCTGTGAAGCCACTTCATTCTGGAATTAATTTTAGGATTGGTCCAAGGGAAAAGCATAGTAGACATCACAATTCTATTATATTTGCAAAACAAAATTTAGTTTAATTTTTCAAAATGTTTTTTAAGAAACATAGAGTTAACTTCTCTTTAGCAAATAAAATCACTTGAGTGTGGTGTGCACTCACCAGTGTAGGGAAACTTATTTTGTGTGTTTACTCTACCTCACTTCTTGTTCTGGAATTATTTTCCCTAGCATCAGCACAGCTGCATCATCCATTTCCACAGTCCTTTTAACCTCCGGTTTTAATTAAAAAAAAATTAAATCAAATGCTGTTTAAAGCTTCCCATTTAGTTTTGGGAAAATAAAAGTTCACATCTAGCTTAGACGTGTGTGAACAGCTGTTAAAAGCCACAAGCAAAACGATACTTATAAAAGTGCTGGGGGGAATTTTAAGAGCAAGCTGCCAGTTTGAGTGTACTTTTCAATGGCTCTTCACTTTCAGCCAAATGGTTTTAACAATAATTTTCTTTGAAAAAAACCTTTTTTTATAGAACCAGCAGCCCAAGCAGTTAGGCCAGTGGTAATAGGAGGCAAGTTGCCATTTCTCTTTAACTTTTTATGAAATTTTTCTTTGAATCTGAGGAAATTGCTCATTAGAGAGGTTGGAGGGGCTGATGTCTGCCCATGCCCACCCACATGTAAGTACATCTGTCCCCATTTGATTCTAATGAGGGATCTTGTTCATTGAAATTCCCAAGTTTCAAGTCTAAGCATAATACTTCCCCTGTGCCATATTTTGCAGGCATTATAGTCCTGCTCATGATTTAAGTATTTTGAGGTAATCATAGGATTTTTCTTTTTTAGTCTAGGTTACTAAATCTGATGAAAATCAGTTGGGCGGAAACAGGCAGAGAGTTCATCTGATGTTGAATATTTAAAAGAAAGAGGCAAGACTTAGACTTTTCCTTGTTTAATCTACCTTCTGAAAGAGAAAAAGCAAAAAGTCATTCCTTCAAGAGCATTTTCTCTTTACTGATATTGGGGGTCATGGGGCTAGAGTGTAAAATGCTCCATAACCTTATATCCATGTGTACATATCTCTGGGATTTGTTTGAGCAATTTGTTTTTGTCCTGTCTGGCTGGTCTATTCCATAAGTGATGCATGGTCACTTATGATGTGATGCGTGGTCACACTGCAAAGCCTTCCCAGAGGTTTGGTGGCACTTGGAGCAGATGTGACTTGTCCCACCAGGTTACCCCATGGCAGGGCCATACTGAGTTCACTTAGCCTGAGCTTACTGTGTCAGTGCTCGTTCAGAGCATGCATCTTGATATGGAATTGTCTTCAGACAGCTGGGGAGCATCTAAGGTGTAGTCATTGAATGTTTTGTGTGGGAGCAGAGATGCTACTGAAGTTTCTTCAAAGCTGAAATTTTCTTTTTTTTTATTTTTAATTGAGGTTGTTGGAGTGTCTGTTGGCTTGTAATCTTAGCAGATTACAGCCTGTCATAACTGGTGCTGTCACTGGTCTTGGTACTTGTTGCTTTGCTGTGTTGTGGTTTCCACACTTGTGGAAATACCTTCAGTATCATTTTTGCTCCCAACAGTGTGGCCTGTGGTGTGCAGCCAAATACTTCATGTTCAAAGGCTTGGTGTGGCATTCATTTAATGCATCTGCTTTTGGAATATGCCACTGTTTGCTTTGCATAGACAGCTGGTGAAGATGAGTTGGGTTGCAAGAATGTCAATTCTTTCTAAGTAACTTGGTCATTGTTTTCTCCTTATATGTCTGAGTGTGTTTTGATTTCACATTATTAGAAAGTAAGAACCCAAAAAGCTTTTTTATCACTTCCAGTTTGTTAGATATCTCATTTTTATGTTTAGCTTGAATTCTCCACAAATTTCCTACCATCATTTCTGAAATGAAAAGAAGAAACAAGTAGGACAAGCAAAATCCCAGGTGAGTAATTTCTTTCCAACACAATGTGTATCCCTGGTGTCAAACTGCAAAGCTCTGATAAGACTGGGATTAGAATTTTGGGTATGAATCTCAGAATTATCCTCAAGAATTGAGAAAAATTTTGATGATCCCAGTTTACAAAGGAGAGCAGTGGTGACCAGAGGAATGAAAAAGCTTTTATATGAGGAAGAGCAAAATAGATTGAGTTTCCTAGAAGTCAGGAAAAGACAAACAGGTGTATAAAACCATGAAAAGAGGGTAGAGAACAATTACATGGCGTCTTTTCAATACAAACCCAAGGAAATCTCATGCCTTTTGTTTAAGCAACAAGCTTAAAATAAACATATTAAATTACTTTTTTCACATTGTGAACAACTAAATTGTTGAAGTTCTATTCATTGTAGAAGCCAGAAGTGCACATGGCTTCAGAAAGGAACCATAGAGGCTTGTGAAGGCCTGGGCCACCAGTGGCTATAAAACATTTCAGCTGTATTCCTGGCAAACTGGAGATGGAGTGTCAGGCTGAGGAACTCAGGGTGCCTCAAAGTGGGGTGTGTATCAAGGAGTGATCACTGTAGTTGTACTGTTTCTTATTTTCCTGCCTCAGTACCTGCTGCTGAATGCTCTTAAAGGAAAGTTGCTGGAGTGGACTGTGTTAGACCTTCAAGTATTGGACTTTAAAAAACCCCAAATTCACTCTCTCAAGCTGTTACAACTCCTGCTCCCCTACTCCAAGCTCCAAAAAAATCTTCTGGGACAGTGAACAAAACACTTCCATACATCCTTGCAGTTTTGACCTTGGTGCCTCAGGTTGTGTTTGTGTGCATTACTTTGTAGCTGGTTGGTTAGAACACTGCAGGTGAGAGAATGTGATCTGGATTCTGGTGGTTGCTCTACAGTCTTAATTATTTTTCAATACAATTGTCTTTGGATAAAGTAATTAAGAAGGCTGGGGAACAGAGAGAGGTACTGAGTACTCAGTAGTCCCCGGTTAATTAATTTTAGGCCTTCAAGGTCATTATTTTAAAGTATCTGCTCTTAACCAGTTAAACTGTGTGAATCTCACAGACTCTTCTGAAAACCCTGTGTCTTGCCTAGACTATATTAAAGAAAATTGTGATACTGAAAGGTTCTAAGAATCTAACATGTTCTTTAATATGTTTTTATTAATATGTTTTAAATGGAATTTTGATGTTGACATAAATTTGTCAAAGAGTGGTCAAAGTGATGGCCTAAACAAATGTTTAACCATTAGCTAAAAAAGTTTATTTACTATCCTAATTTAGAACACTTCACCCATGGAAATGTGCTTGTGGAAACTCTTAATGTATATTAGAAGAGGAGGAGTATTCTAAGTCACAAAGAAATTAGGTCGTCAGCGGGGCTGTGCTAAAATTTTAGTAGATAATATCTTGGGGTTATTTGCAAGGGACTTGTTAGCTTCTTGATGCAAATTCTCCTTTCCTTTTCCAAACCTAGCAGAGGAAGTTCTGCTGATCCTTGAGGACTCCAAACTATAAAAAAATAATTGGGTTTGTTTCACTGTTTGAGGTCATGACTGACCAAATAGTTTGGGAAAATATACTTTCAGCAACTAAATTCTGCTTTAAGTCAGATGTAGCTGATTTCTCTAAGTTAAAAATGGAATGAAGCAGAAACTCTTAAAATCACCTTTGGTTTTAGGAAGTCTAAGAAAAGAAATGTTAAAAAGTTCACAAAAAGAAGTTCCAGCTGAACCCCAACTTACTTAATATTTTCAAATCAAAATGAATCCTGACAAAAACTTACGAGAGCATGCATTGTGTTCAAATTTAGCTGTTCTCAGTGATGTATTTCCCACAACACAGCCTAGTCTGAGGTGGTTTTGTCATTGTCTTCACCCACTTTCACTTTTGTCCTCTGCAGTCATGGTAGCACTGCATGAAGTCAGTTTTGTTCACTAATCCAGCCTCAAATGAGCAGAACAAAGACGAGTTTTCTTTGAACATGTGGATTCTTTTTTTCTGCAGTGGTGCTATCACTTCAGAAGCTTTGAAAGTCCTCAGCCAGTAGCCCAGGAAAAGCCAGGATCATCCCTTTGATTTGCAATTATGGTAGCTTAAACTACTGAAGAAACTATCACTTTTCTAACTGATTTGAGGCCTGCCTCTTCTGCTGAATCATCTACTTTCTTGATGATAGTCTTTTTGGTGTGAGGTTGGTTTGGTTAATTTTATTTTTTTTCCGTTTGTGTGTGAGAGAGAAGTAATAAGAGGGAATTTGATTGCTTTGCAAAGGCAGATGACTGGGTTTGCTTTGATAAGAGTATGGGCCTTCATTTGTAACAAATTGTGTATAAAGTACTTTTCTTATTCCCTTGGTTCCTTTATGCATTATATAGCTTCTAAAGTCTTGGACAAGGTTGTTAATGATTTTTGTTCAGTCCCTTGTAGATTGCCTGATGACTTGGTTCTCTCTCCTCATCTGAGACTGGTTAATACAGTAAAGTTGCAATATTAATATAATCCATATTAGTGTGTCCACTATTTGATGTTTTAAATTTGTTTGGGAAAAGGCTTTTGTAGCATTTCCTCAATACCTGAGTCAATAATGGCTTTCTGTTAAGCTAATGAAGTTCTGGACCACATGTTCACATTATGATAGAAATTTATGTCAGGGAGAAATGAGATATATACTCACTCTGCTCAGAGGTAAGAATAGTTCTTCAAGACAGTGATGAACCAACTGATGTATTGATTAAAATTCAGGTAGGCTTTTTTGCCTGCATGACTAGATTGCGATGATGAAGTATGTGAGTTGGCAAATGCATAGGATTTCTAGTGTCTGCTCTGAAATCATCATATTGTTAAGTATAAGTAGCTTGAGTTCAGTTCTTGTAGTCTTTGAAATGCTGTGGCTCATTTTAAGAATTAGCTGATAAATTTACTATCATTGATCTGAATGTGCTTGGGTTTAATTTCTCCTTCTGTAGTTAATTGAAGAATGTTATATTTATTTACTAAGCAGCCTCACTTTTTTGCTTATAAAAAGTCATTTAATATAAATTTCATTTGGACTATTAATTTTTTAACTGCCAGTTAAAATCAGTTTGGCTTAGTAATAATTAGTTACAAAAGCTTCCAAATGGAAGAAAAACTGGGCTGCTGTTAAATAGGATTTGATACACATGGAACAGTTAAGCAGTAATAAATTGCCTAGTAACTGAGTAATTTCTCTCAGATATGTGCCAATCTTGTCTCTACATTGAAAAATTTTGGAAGAAGAACTGATGTTTGAAATTGCTTAATGCTGGAGGTTTATTGTAATAGCAGTAATACTGACTTGGCCTGATCTTTGAACATTTAAGGCTTGCTTTTATATCCCAGTGAATGATTTCATGTTCATTTATAATTTTTGTTGTGGGAGAGTTCCCAGAGGGGTATGTAGGAGAAGGACTAAGTGTCTCCAACTCCTTATTACATCTGCTGGAACCACAAAGGAATCAGGCATGGAAGGGCCCTGGAGTTAACCTGGGTTGGCTCTGGAGCAAATAATTCAGAGTATTGGATAAAAGCATCACACTGGAGAGGATAGCCAAACACAGCTGCTGGCCTGGTGTCAACAGAGGCATACCTGTGGAAACAGTCTGTGTGGATGGATGCAGCAGTAGCCATCCAGAGTGCTGGCATGGGCCCTCTGGGGAATTGCGTTTTTTTTTTAGGTGAATGCTTTTTATAGAAGTAAGTTTGGTATTAATAGTTCATTTCTATGGCTTCATGAAATAGATTACTCTGAGATATGTTCCTATGCATTATTTTAAAACTCTGTTTTAGGAACTGCTAGATAAGGATAAGACTGTTTTTTGATGTTTTAATATGTCCAGATTTACTATTTTTTGGAAGAAAGTATTTGTCCAACTCTACTTAGTATGGAAGGGGCTGTATAATGTTTGAATAATAGGCAAAACTGGAAATTGGTTCCAAGATTTTTTAGGGGTTTGGTGGGGGGAGGGCAGATGGAATTAGTTTTGATTTCTGTCTAGAGCTACAGATTGCATCTCATATCTAATAAATAGATATCTGCCTTTAATAATATGAAAAAATTAGTTTTTCATATGCAGTAATGAGACTGACTTTGTTAACTTGCCAGCCCTTTCCAGTGCTGAGAAGGAATTCAGCCCTTGCAAGCTCAAGGAGGCTGCAGTTCCACAATTGGTTGGCCTTGTGCTGAAGCACGTTTGCAGCTTGAAGTTACCACTGCTGCTCCATGGGAAATCGGATCTGAGACCTGATCTGGGTTAAATGGAGCAGCCAAAAAGAAATGGCTATTTTTAACATGGATCAGCTCACTGAGCTTGGTAAGCTCACAGGAGCTGCATGGCCTCCTAAGTAGGTGAGGAGGGAATAGTTACACTCTGGCATGAAGGTGGGGATGAAGAGCCAGGAGTGGGACAGGTGAGACTTTCCAAACTTTGGTGCTGGCATCAGTAGGTCTTGGAACTGTGACTGCAGAAGGAAACAGATGTGAGTGAAGGCAGGATGTAAGAAATGTTGTATAAGTTTTCATACAGATTGAAAGATCCTGAATTTCTGAAATTATAGTGAGCTTTATATTTTATGACTGTCAATCCTGTAAATCTTCATGAATTTCAGAATGGTATTATTTGGTAGTCCTCTTAGTACTTAAATGATGGTGACTATACTTTGTCCTGGTATTGATAAATTCTGTGATAATGTAGTAGATAGGTGAAAACTAGAGAAGATTTTGAAAGAGATGAAGAAAAGCTGATCCACACATGGCTTGTGTATATATTAGACTAGCACCATCTTCTGAATATTTAGTACACTGCAACTTCATGTCTTCAATAATGCACTTAAAGAACACTTGATATTCATTCAACTTAGAATTTCAGAAATTGCATTACTATAATATCTTTTTTTACACTCTGTTGACCTTTTGGAATTGTTAAATTCAGCCAAAACAATGGACATCTCTGTTTGAATTGGTAGGAAAAATAGACTTTTTTTTTTACCCTTTTCTTTTACACTTTTCTGTCCTAAAACATAACTTTAATAATATAAGGAGGAAATTTATTTTTGAAAAAAATCTATTGAACCTAGTAGTTTGTCACTATTTAGCTCAGCTAAATCAATCTAAGCTTTTTTTTGACTTGCAGTAATCCTGATAAAAATAGTTTCATGTTGAATCAGAGAAGAGTTTCTTTTTTTTTCTGTCAGCAAGTCTTGTTTAAAGTGCTGGGGCAGTCATTGAAATTCATTACAGGGAACTTTGGAAACTACTGTCAAACTCAATAATGTCTAATCTAAAGAGAAATGTGGTTTTTGAAGTTAGGCACATAGAAATGAACTTGTAGTGCATATGAACATTTAAAACATATAGTGCAGCCATTGCAGCATTGAAAATACTCTCAAAATATTATGAATCAAATGTTTCTATGTTTCTTATATGTTGCTCTATAAAGGGTTGTCTTAGACTGGTGAGGGAAAATCTTCATTCTAAGTGGTATAACTTTTTTCTTGTTGGTATTGCTAACACGTTAGAATTAGAACATGATGCCTCACTTGAAACTTGATTTTTTTTTCAATGTGTATGCCTAATTACTGTGTTTATGAAGGATGCTGGATCAAAATGTGAAATATCATATATATTACTTACATAAAATTCTAAGAATGTCAGAAGAAATGCAGCAACTAGAGTTTCAGAGATACAAAAGAATTATTACATATTTTCATGTTCTACTGTATTTGAGTTATGGTTCTTCATTAACAGAATTTCTGTTTCTCAGAGATGGTTGAACTAATGCTATTGCAGTATAATTTATAATTTCATTAATATGTCCTTGTCTAATGTTGGTGTTTTAATGTTCCTGTGGGGACTGGTATTGGGCATTGGGATTATGGTTTGTGTGAACACAGCTTATTTTTATTTGCCTTGCTTTCTCAGCATCATTCAATAAACATTTTCAACTGTGTTCCTGTCCTGTGCTGGTCACTGTGCCTGCCCTGTGATTTTTATAATTGAACTAATATAGGAAGATAAATTCAGCTGGGTTGTGTTCTCCTGTCCTAGACTTTTTCTCATTTCTCCTTTTCTTTAGGAAATAGGCACTCATAAAGATGTTTGAGTCTAGATTAACACATTTAACTTAACTTTGTAACCTAAACTTCTGATTGGCACTAAGATTAGGAAGTCTGAACATAAGTGTGAAAGAAGATGAAAGATGACTTAGTGCACAAAGCAGTAAATTGATGGCTCAGTGAAATTTCCTGTGATCTTACACTAGGGCCATATAAGAATCTGACAGACTGGATAAAAAGCAACAGTGAACAAATTGTCTTCTCTCCAGGAGTAGCTTGTTATCTTAGGACATGTTTCTGTGAGGAAAGTAAAAACTAATTAACCATAGGTGTGAAATTAGGGAACATCAAAATCTTGTGACACGATACTTTTGGGAGAGTAGCATTAGTTTGCTGGAGCCAGGCTGTTCGTTCTCCATGCCAGAATGCACAAAAGTGTTTCATGTTCTTTTTCATTCACAGCCCCACTTTGTTTGTTGGGCTTATTCAAAGGATGTGTTTGTTTAGGTCTGTACACTGCAGTGAACAGAGATGCATGATAAAATCACCTGCACAGAGGTGTGTGCACCACATCCAAACTCCCTGTGCCTCGGTTAATGTTCTGAGGTCACTGTCTGCTGCCTCAATAGATCTTCAGTGTACTTGGCCACTTGAGCTGCAGGATGGGGAGAAGGCAGTCAACAGTGCCTTTCCTCCACCCCTCTTGCTTTCTGTGACCTTACCCTTTCAAAAATAAAAAAAGCAGAGTACTTCCAGTTGTTTTAATCCAAAAATAATATTCAAGGTGACTCAAATTTGTATTAGTTTAATAATATAATCTTTTCTGAATACTTGTTTCCAAAAATGTCAGCATTAGGGATAGGGGTAAGTGGTACAGGTACCTAACAGAAGAGATCAGATTCCAGCTGTCAGTGTAGTCTTAGTCCATTCAGCCAAATGAGAAATGGTTGCAAGAAATTCTGCCAAGAATTTATTAAAAATGAAAATGGGAAATGTCTAGCTGAGAAAAAAAAAATCTTATTTTCTCTCTAACTGTCTCTTTAGCTGTGTAAGCCAGTCATCTGTCATCCCAGTTTTGAAAAGAAACTTGGGTGTATTGTTTTTCCTTCATAAGAAATTTTATTTTTGTATGAAAATATGCCTGCTCTTTGTATTTGCAAAGGTTAACATCATCTTAAAAATGACCTGCCATCTACCAGACATTAAACATGCTTGTTATTAGGCAAGAATCCTGTCACACTCTTTAGTTAGCTGCACTTGGTGCTGAGAGGGAGGCATTTGCTTCTGGCTGGTCTTCTTGTTTTCTGTTGAAACCTATTTTAAATCTTGCAAGTGTTAACCTCATTAACCTAAGATGCTCAAGAACCACTGTTTTAGTGCTTTAGCAGAAGTGCTGTAATTGTTTGTTGTTTAACAGCATTTGAAAGTCTCATTTAATATGGGGTATTTTTTGTAAAGAGAAGTTAATGTAATAACTGCAGCTACTTTCATAAATGCCAATCAGAGAACTTGTCATGCTAAACACATTATTTTTTTATTATTTCCCGTGTTAGAAGAAACTGTCAGCCTCATCAATTTTATTTTAATGTATGAAATATTCTTATTCCAAGAAGCTCAGATTTTGTGTCTTTGTATGACATTTTTTGGACAAGAAAGATAATTTCACATAAGCTTTGTACAAATAAGTGGACGCCTATGTGAGAGTTGTGCATAAGACCAGGCAAACCTCATTCACAGGCATGAGGTCTTTCTGTTTTTAAGCAGAGACCTAGGAATTGTTCACCTTTCCTTTCCCATATTAGGCATACATTTTCATGTCTTGCATCTGTAGGAATTTGTCTTTTGGAAGGCACTCAAATAATAGATTTGTCATTTAGAAAGCATTGCAATTTTTCTTATTGCAATTGAGAAGCATATTTGCTGATAGTTCTAATTTTTTTAGAGGAGGATGTGTTACAGTGTTTTGTGTAAATTACAAGAGATTTTAAGCTATCATTTTTTTGCTTTCTGAAACCAGTGATTTCCTGTTGTAGCTGGAAATGTTAAGTGTAGTTTTTAAAGTAGTAAAGTGTAGCACCACCTATTATTCTGCCTTAGCAAGTCTTCTAATACAACATTTGATTTGTTACTATGTCCTCATAGGAAAGCATCAGCAGTAGAGTGTTCATGACAGCGAGAAAGTAAACACATGCTTGCAATCAAATTAATGTATTTCATCTGTCTTCAATTAATAACAATCTGTCATGCTATCTATCTGAGAAGTGGCATAAACAGTTTATTTTGTGTTTGGAATAACTTCCTGGAGGTAGTTAATGTGACATGTAGTTTGTCTGACATGAGTATAACCAGATCAACACTCTAGATGTTTTCTTGATAACCTAAAAAAATTACTGAGAAAATCTGTACTGGAACTATATTTATATTTCCTTTTGAGCTTCCTTAAATCAGAATAGGGGCATAGTTTTCAGGACTTCCATGAAAGAGTTTTCTTTTCTTGGCAGTTACACAATTTTAGTGTGAGAAAAAGATTGAAAGTATTAACAGAAAATTAACTATGAAAAGCAGCAGTTTTCACTCTAACATTTGGGACTAAATATTTGAGAATGTGTGCTGTAGTTATTTAGAAGTACCAAATCAAAACAGATTTTCAAAAAGCTAGTTGATACACAAAGTCTGCTAGTGCTTCAGACCAGTTCGTGGGCAAGTTAAGTTATTGTTATTTCTGTATAAATCTGATTATATTGGATAATAATAATTAGATATTAGATGCTTTCTATTTACACAGAAAGAACCTTTGTGTCTAAATAGAAAATGAAAGTGCAGTTGCTTGAAATTCTAGGTAACCTATTGAAATACTCTTTAAAATTCTAAGATATAATGAAATAGCTCTATCTTTTAATGAGAAAAATATAAGTAGGTTGCTGGTAAAACTGTACCATAAAAAACTAGGGAGGGTGGGTTTTTTTTTTTGGTTGCCCTTTTTTTATTTTACTTTTTTCTTTGGCTTGGTGGTAGAATTAGGATTAAAACCAGATAATATTGCTTATGGCAAAAGAGGCTTGAAAGGGGGTTCCTTCTGGCCAGAGCAGTGGGCCATGCTAAGCTATTCTCTGTTGACATGCTGTGATGAACTGGAAAGTAAATCCTTCTACCTAGAATGTTGTTGTCAGAGTTCAGCTTGATTTCTGGTTTATTTTTAACAATAGTGGATATTTGGCACCTCCTGGAGAAATCCCTCTTTGAATTCCCTTTTTCATACACGTTTGCTTATGCACGGAGGAAGCGGAACCGTCACGTTCTGGAATTGAACTGACTGTGCTTGTTGAGCAGCGTGCGCTGCATGAGGACAGCGCTGCATAACAGCGGTGTTGTCCTCAGTCTGCTAGGTTTTCAGGTGCCCAAGCCAGCTTTGTTCTTAAGAAATCAGTCAGAAATTATAGCAAAAAGTAGGTTGAAAAAGACATTGTCATATACAGACCCCTTTTTTAATGACCCTGGAGTATTTTCAGAAGAGAAAATGTGTACATAATTTTAAGCACATGTAAATCAAATTAATAAATTATTAAAGCATTTTACTTGTCATGTCTGTGTGGGCTAATCGTGATAGCTCATTATTTAAACATTATGTAATTGTATACCTTGTGTGCACAGCTGCAAATACTTTGCAGAAAGATTTATATTTCATTTTTCACAGCATACTATAAAAGAACATATTTTTGTGTGGTACTGTAGATTAATAAAGGTGTTTACTCATAACTTTAAAACTACTCTTAGTTATATTGAAATATGAAATAGCTATAATATGTAAAATAAGTAAAAACCAGAGAGTTGTAACTTCATTTATGTCTTACTACCAGTTTTAATGGAAAATACTGTTATCAATTAAAAAAAAGTTCATCTTAAAGAGGACTGCCCCTTTGCAACTGAATCCTTTGCAGTTTTTACAATTCAAGGTCTGAAAGCAGGAGGTTGTCAGATTTGGGTGGAGAGGCATCCCTCTAAACTGTTTCTTGTTTCTTTCCAATACATATGGTTTAGAAAGTGGATGGGTTAATTATCACTGGTACAATCATTGAGAACAGCTTATGGTTTGCAAGTATAATCTCACAATCCAGGGGAAGTCCCAACAAAGTATTAAACACTCAGACTTGCTTCACTTGCATTATACTCAGTTGTCCATGCTGTCATCAGCAAGTACTGTCACTAGTTTCTCAGCTGCTTGGAAGTACCTGTACAAGTTACAGACAGTTTTTGTGTTTCTTCCAAAATTAAAAGGAACATTCATGCAAAATGGATGTTTTCCTACTAAAAAAACTCCTATAATTTTACGTGAAGCTCTTCTCCCATGATGTTATGAAAGAAGAGACAGACTTGCAGTCCTGGGGGAAAGAGAGAGAAATAAAATGAGTAGCAGCCTTTACATTCTGCACAAATGATGCTCTGTTGTCTTTTTTAGAGCATGTGCAGTTATTTACTTACATAGTTTTGAAAGATTTTAAACAAGAACATTCATCATTCTTCTGACTGATGATACATATTTTAAAGTACTTCCTGGCTTTGTCATTGCACCAGTTGTTTTAGGTAAATAGTTACATGTATTTTATTATTACCTTGATTTTAAGACAATACAGTTCTGGGATTAGATATCACACTCTAGTCCTCACAGCAAACTGCTGAGATAATTATATTGGTCCTAGCTCCTGGATTTTAGAGAACCAGCTGAGTTCAAGTAGTTTTTAAGCTGCTACATCAGATATGGTGTAGTGGAATGGAAATGATAGTCTGTGCATGGTGGTGCTGTGTGGTTCATTGCAGGACATTTTTTAGCTTTTGGAATGACACAAGCATCTAAATAGTGGAAGAGAAACAACTTCGGCATTAGTTTATTTACCATTAGTGGTTTCAGAGCCAAAAGCAGCAGAACTATTCAATCAAGATGGAATTGCTGTTGAATGGCTGGGTGTGGGTAGATTATAAAGCACTCATTTGTGTTTTATCTAGTACTTTTAAAGGTTTTTCCATTCCCTTGCCACAGCCCAATAAGCTAAAATTTTAGTGACTTAATTTCTCAAGTAAATTCATATAGACTTTTGACTTCGAAGAAGAATTTATGCTGTCTCGAGTGTTTCCTCAGAATTTTTAAATCATAAGATAGGTATCTTGCCTTGCAGTATTTTAAAGTATGGTTTCCTTTTCCATTTTGATTTAGCATTGTCCATGAGATTTTCACTGCAAATAATTGATGTATAATAGTAATTTGAGGGGTAGTTATTGAAAATCCTTCTATAGATCACCTGAAGATATAACCTAATCAAGTTCTCTCTGTTTATTATTTAATCTTACTTTTTTGTCCTTCTTTGAAATGTCACTTGTAGTGTTCTTACAGGTGTTTTCTTTTTTTCTTCTTTTTTTTTTTTCTTCTTTGTTGGTTTTGGCTGGTATAGAGTTGGTTTTCTTCCAAGAAGTCTTCAGGAATGCCTTAGAGGGAGTATCCTTGGGATTTCTGTGGGAGTTCAATACTTTCCCCCTATATTCTCTTTTCTCTTTTCACCTCACTAGATCTCTGTTTAATCTCACCTATAAATCAAAATGGGACTCCCTGGAATTTATGAGAAGTAAGCATTTTAGTAAGTCTTACCTTACTTTTGCAACAGCAGATGTTGATCTGTGCTTGCTCAGAGATTTTCATTGGATCTGTTTGCCTTGCTGAGAGCTGCATTTGAATTCTCAAAGTTTCTATTCTGTTTTTGTTGTTCTGGTATCTTTATGAGACATGTACATACAGATGTGCATCAACCTGTTATGGAACAGCACTTTTTCTTGCTAGTGTAATTGAAATGACTCTTCATACTAAAAAAACCTTAAAGATGAGTGTTTAGTCTTATTTTAGAGAATCAACAAGATGGGCTCTTTAAAGGATAAGCAAGGCAATGACAATAAATTTTGGAGAATATCTGTCAACCATGTATTGTTTGTATTGTCACTTGAGGCTTTTAGTGTGTATTTCAGGCATAAAAATGAGCAAAACTGCAACAGCCTATATTGTGGATGCCTTTTCTTTGAAAGGGACTTTTGAGGCTGATGAGCCCCCTTTTCCTGTCCTCATCAGGCTAGTCTGGGGAACAATACTATCTCACTCTCTTTCCCCCATTGCTCATGACGTCCCTCTGCTTCTCTTGATACAAGTTTTCATGTAAGCATTCCATTTAGTGAAAATATATTAAGTGGTTCCATTCTAGCCAGGGAATTAGCAATGTACTCCTTTGATATTTTAACTATTGCTTTCATAATGTATATTTTTAACTGCCCTTTCTGCCTGTTGATCCCATTTTTAAGACATTTAGAATTTTTGAAATCGTAGATCAAAGAAATAGCCTCACTGCCTTCTCCAACATTTACACATCTTGGGTGTTCCTTAGCTTTTCATGATCAGAAAATATCCTTTAATGCACATAAGAGAGTTTGTATTCAAGCACTCAATCAAAAATACTGGTTTGTAACATTTGTGTGCTGTCGTGTGTCACTGTTTGCAAATAGTTAAATCTCTTTCTACTTTTCAAACTTGTGTCTTGTGTCCTTTTGTCTCCTTTATTCATTCCATTGTGAATCTCTAGCCATCAGTTTGTATTCTACTTGATGAAAATGAAGCTATTAATTTTGCCCTGCTATTACCCTCTTTCTCATTCCTGAAGATGAAGAGGATGACTGTACCATCTGGCACGTAAACTTCACTTTGGGCCTTTCTCTAAATGTTTGTGTTTGATGTGTGGCCAAATCTTGCAGATTCCTTCTTTGAGACCTTTGTTAGATATTGCCTAGCATAGCCATTACCAGAGTTAAAATGTTCTCATTTTGTATCTAAATTTCAATAATTCCTTTTTCTTGGCTATTGCTGTGTTATCTAGTCATTTAGAATATTCTGCAAGATCATTTTCCAGGTTTATAAAATCAAACGGTATTTATGTATCTTATTCGCTTTCTTTCTATCCAAAACTTATTTGTCTTTGCTGTTAAACTTTTCATGGCTTAAGTGCATTCTCATATCATTCTTCATCCCAAGATACCTATTCCTGCTGTTAATTGGCTCATCATATGAGCCCACACTGGCCAGCTGTTAGTTTTCTGTCTGTAAAGTCCCTGCATTCCTTATAAACATCTTTTTTAGAAAATCCTTTTTCTCCTCCAAATCTCTCCCTAAAGTCTTTTTGCTGTTATCTAAATAAAAGCTGGACAAGACTTATCTCCTGGTGTGCTAAGAATTCTGCCTGTTGAGCTGACCAATGTCAGATGTTAAAGTAAAAAGACTGGAGGGTAACTGCTCACTGTCTTCAGCTGATCTTCAGTAACTCTATGATTATGCCCTTGGCCCGTGGGCAATGCAAAGCAATTGGACTTATGGTCATTGTCCTTCATTGACTTCAAACTGCAGATTTGGGTAGTTGAATATTTATTAACTCTTGAAACACTTCTTGTGCTAAAAATGTGCCCTTTTTCACCAAGAGCTAACGTAACATGAATCACCTGGCATTTTCTGTGGGCTCTGAATGCACACATGGACTGTCACCTGGCAGCTCCCTGGCATGGCAGTGCCTGTGCAGTTGAGAGCAGACAGCCTGAAGCTCAGGAGGCAGAAAGTGAAGTACTTGTGACTGGGGAGAAGGACTGAGAAACACACAAAGTTCAAAAACATAATGACACCTTGATTTTTCACTTTCAGTCTGTTTGTTTCTATGATCTCGTGTGCTTTAATTTCTCTTCTGTAGTAAAGGATATACTCTACTGACCATATATTATTATTGATGTTTCTTTATAGGAACTAAGAGGCATTTGATGATGATTTCCAATATGCCTGTGGCATTTTTTTCCTGGAAATCCATCAACCTTTTAGCCTGTTGTTTTCTTTGTACACTCTCTATTCTTTCCTTCCTGGGAAAGAGAGTTTGAGAGAGATTCTAACTAGTGAACTTGTTTTTATGAATTTATGTAAGCATGTCATGGTCTTGTAAAGGAATATAGTATAAATGCTGTCTATTTATTTAGTTAGTTCTATTGGAATTGTGTGTAGGTTTTTGGAGTTCAGGTATAATCAGAGAAGTATAATGAGTGAAATCTGGAAGTGGGGTTTAAGTTCCTTTAAAAGTTCATGAAATGAAAATAAAGAAAATACATTTTTATTTTTCCCAAAAGAGTAATCGCACTGTTGTTTTTTCTAAGCTGCACTTAAAAGTAATATATCAAGCATAAAAATAATAGCTAATAATGAAATGTTTTAGTCAGTATGCTGTATTTTGTTCTTAAAGGCATTTCAAAAGAGTCTATCTTTTATCTTGGTAGTTATTTTTCAGAGAATAAAATTAAATGCATGAGTTTTTAACAAAATTGTTATTGACTTCAGGATTTATTTTAGTAAATGTATTTGTTCTTCTCTTTTAAAATGAAACTTTATTATAGAGTGGATATTTAGTATTATAGAAAAACCATACTAGAAACATTAGTGTTTATAGCTTAGTATTTTAATCCTTCACAAATTAATGTCTGTGGTAACTGGATGATTTTAGGCCTGTTCTTACAAACAAGGCCTTACTGATGTGCAAGGAACAGTAATACGTGTCAAAAACTCCACATTAACCAAGGTAAGCAGTATAAATGGGGTGTAGGAATCCCCTGTTAGGCTAAAAATCTCCAAGAGAAAATCTCCAGAGCCTACAAATTAAAGACCTCCAATATCATTTAAAAATAAAGCCTTTTATGTAGTAGGAGAGCATTTTTTCAGCTGATAATCAAATAACACTATTATACAGGCTTACTAGATTTGCAAATTTACAAGTTTTTACAAGTCAGTTGGGTCCCTTCCTCAGGAAATCAGTTGAAGTTTTTTTTTCCTGTATTAACTCAAAGAGCTTGCTTGTCCTTAAATCCTTCTGAATATATTTGCCTTATAATTTGACTACATTGAGTCAACACCCTTATAGGAACTGTAATGCAATAAAAAAAAGAGAAACTGTTCAATATAGTTTCCAATTACCTTAGGATCAGATTGGAGAAACTGGAATGTACACAATAAAACCTGCACAAGGCTTGAGTTCTGTGAGATTTTGGAAGGAACCAGTACTTTTCAGCATAAAATACCATTTGAAAGCTTTACTCTGCTTCCAATGGTTGTAAAGTGATAAAAATGAAAATATGTATGTGTCTTGAAATGTGCATTTTACTCTTTAAAATTTTCTGAACCAC
Source organism: Ammospiza nelsoni (assembly GCF_027579445.1). Classification (NCBI taxonomy): domain Eukaryota; kingdom Metazoa; phylum Chordata; class Aves; order Passeriformes; family Passerellidae; genus Ammospiza; species Ammospiza nelsoni. The sequence goes on from NC_080636.1 coordinate 15,578,815, forward strand.
ACCTTTGTGGAATTGAAAGTCTCATATGTAAGTAACTAAGCATCACTGCTTTTACTCAGTCAATTTTTTTATTATAGTGAATGCTTTTCCTTTGCCATGTTCTGCAATAAAATTCTTTATAACTTATTTACATTTTTACTTTGGAAAAATATGTCGATTCAGATGTGCCTGGTGAATTTATTTTGTATAAGTCTTCAAGTTACACTGGAATCCCCAATATGCATCTTGCTTCAAACAGAATATGGAATATTAGTTCTGTCTTGTTTTAGTATGTAGCTAGCAGCAGAGTTTTACAAAGTATTTGATTGTATGCAGAAATAAATTTGTACTTTGACATATGAATTTGTTGCATTTGGCCATAAAATTTTAGTTGTGGTTTTATTTCAGTTTTGCAAACAAAATTAGTCTGATAGAATTAATTGCTTTTATTTTAGCAAATTATTACAGAGAGAAAGAGACTTGCATTTGCATCTACCTGTAAAGGAAAGTATTATATCTGGTGTTTCCAATGAAAAATTTCTAATGTCAGTAACTGAACAGGATCCAGTGTAACAATTTTTCATTTCTTCAACTTATTTTTAGTTGACTTGGAGCATATTCGCACAGTGAAAGCTGACAAGCACCAGCGATTCTGTCAGGAAAACAACTTCAGTAGCCATTTTGTGTCAGCCAAGACAGGAGATTCTGTAAGTAAGGAAAAACCCCAAACTTGTAGATGTCTGTGTTTTTTTTTCAAGATGCAGCAGTTATATTTTTCTTCACAACTGTTGAGAACTCAGAGTGCTGCAGGCCCTTTTTTGACTCCCTTTGTTGCATGAAAAGTAGATTATTGTATGAATGTGTACTATTCTTATTAAATTACAGTGGTTTCTCATCTGATTTTCAGTTTGAGGTACAGATTTTAATGGAAATGTTCTGGCTTATACATCAGTGTGAAAAAACTGAGACCAGTTTAAATCTCTGTTTGCTGTCAGCCTGTAGTTAAGTATATTTCTTTATTCCAGGTGGAGTCCCATCTATAGACCATCAATATAGAATTTTCCAACAATTGGTAAATAATGTGACAAGACCCTGTTGCAATAAAAGATTTTAATATGAGTCCTGAGCCATGAGAGACATTCCCTTTGCAGCTCCATTGAAATGTGAACATTCTGACATTTGTACCAGATGCTTTGCAGAGTACATTTTTGAACAATTATTTGACTCTGAGCTAACTGGGTTATTTGTTTTAGTTGGAAGCATATGAAAGAAAAGGTTCTTTTTCAGTTGACACTATCAGTCAAGTTAAATAATTTTGTATTGTTTTGCTTGATTTCTGTCTCATGCCTAATGAGTTTGTCATTGCCATAAAACAGTCTTGTATCTGTCTCCTTAATATTACTGTTGACAAGAAAGTTTACTTTAATGTGATTGAATAGCAAGACCATGGTCAAGTACATGGAAGTATAGTCCACAAATGGAATGACTTGTTCAGTTCTTTGATGAATCTTGTGCAGTGAACTGCCTAATTTTGTAAGATAATTGTTTTTCTGTAAAGCCTAACAATGCTGCTGTTATAAATGCAGTGAGTCCTGATTCTCTTTATAGTTTGTGTTAAATCCTTGGCATATTTTTTTTGTTTTAAGTGTGAAAATACAGGCTTTTTATGCCAGAAACAGAAAAAAAATTTGTAATACTACATTTAGTAAAATGTGCGTCTGATAAAATATATTCTTTTCACAAGGAGACCACCAAAATCAATTAATTTTATAATTGATACATTTTTCATTTCTAATTATGACAGAATCTTTATTTCAGCTTTTTAAGTCATTAATTACATCAACATTCCACTATATATACCGATTTTACTTTTCATAATTTACTGTTTAAAATAAAAGTAAATCTGAACATGACTAGAAAACATTAACAAGAAATCTCTGCCTAAATATCTACTAACAAAAGAAGTAGTTTCAATAGTTCATTTTTAGTTTCAATATAAATTTGAATTATCCCTTTCACTGCTGCTGCACGCTGATCATTTAGAAGATGGAGTGTTTATCCTAGACAGTGATTTTAGAAGAGGCATCCATTGCTACTGTGAATATAGACTAGAGGTGTCTTAGTTATATGATTTGTTTTGTTTCTGTCAGATCTTTTCAACAGACTTATTTGCAAAAGCTGATTTTGTGTGTATAGAAAAATCTGAAAGTCATCTCAGGGGCAAAAAAATTTAATGTAATTTTATTATTACAGTTTTATTATTACTAAGTGTGTTACTGTCCACCAAATCACTTAGCTGAAGCACTGGACTTGTGCTTGATGTTTTTTGCAGAGTGTCCTCAGGGCAGGTGATGTAGCTGAGAGCTCCTGAGCTGGTGTGGGTTAAACTAGGTCTCTGAGCCTCAGAATCTCTGTTCAGTGTGCCCTTTCTTGTTGTGTACATGTTGGTAGAACAGACAAGTACTACACCAAGGAGTTGAGAGAAAGAGCAATTGTTTTGGAAGTGACCACACTTCATTGGTTGTGCCACTAATTTATTTCTGGTTTCCATCTGGGGTGTTGGAAGAGATTGTGTAAATAGTATTTTTCTTAATTTTCACTGAAAATGACGGTGAGCATGTACATAGATTTTTTTTTTTTTTTTGTGGGTGGCAGCTGCATGATGCAAACCAATGTTTGTTAGGTGTTTAGATGGTGAGCTCAGACATTGTTAACAGCCCTGCAGATAAAATATAACTTGTAGCTTGGCAATACAGTGTTTAGCAGGACTGCACACTTAAGCTGCTCCTCTTGAACATGTCATATTCTTTCATCACATTTAAAATGCAGTTTTACCTAAACAGTGAGATAGGTAGACTGTCATGAGATGAATTAAAGCACTTGTTTAAAACAGCATTGCCACCCAGTATTATGTGTTAAACCATGTCCAAAGTCTAGCTCTGCCAGGCTGCTGCTGCAGGCTGTACAACGTCCTGCTTGTTCCTAATACTTCTATTTAGTGAATGTTTTGTGGGAGTCTTCAGAACTCTCTCATACTGCTGTTTTTTGGACATATGTGGTAGAGATTTTTGTGATGTAGATGTGCAGTTCTGTTATTCTCAGTTTCAGAAACCTACATCTCTTATTTCACAATACACTGGTAATACATTTTTGTGCTCAACATTAGTGAATACCCTTATTCATATTTTATAGCACCAAGAGTAGGATTTGAAAGGTGGGTTGTGTAAAAGCTTGTTTAAACTTAGGTCTCTGGAGGCAAAGTAGAAGTGTTGCTTAACAATCCAGCATACTGTTCATTCCTTGTACCATTGTTGAGTTATTTTCTCAAATTTTTAAACAAAATTGAAAGTACCAGATGAGGTTTTATTCAGATCTGTTTTGCACAGGTCATAATTTTGTATATCATTGTTTACTGTTCAGGAATGGTTTGATATATTTGAAAGAACCTCAAAGATGTCTGTTTTTGATCATTGAAATGCAATTTATTTTCTTTCCATAGGTCTTCCTGTGTTTTCAAAGAATTGCTGCTGACATACTCGGCATCAAATTAAACAAAGCAGAATTGGAACAATCACAGGTGATTTTCCACAAATACATGGATTTTTTGGTATTTTATTTAGTATTAAAAGTGATCTTGTGGATTTATAACTGTTCTTTAAATAAATCTTCATCTGTTGTTCTGAAGGTAAATATTTGATTTCATAACAGCTTTTTTGAAATACGATAATTCCTTACTTGTCCATCATGATCAACTCCCTGAAATAAGAAAGAACATGTTCAAAAATGAAGAAAAAAATTTATTTCTAAGGATATTTGTTTAAAAATAGCGCTTAAGATTAGTTTGGAAATTAAATATGTGTGCATATACAGGTAGCATGGAAGATATTAATGAAATTATATGCTAATGATATTATGGTATCATACGGTTTAAACTGAAAAATTTTTCTACAGCCTAGTTTCAGAAACCTCAAAAAGAAAGATTAAACTACTGAGGCAACCCTGTGTAATGACATTTGAGATTACAATTATTTAAATTTACTTAATGAACCCAAGTGTTGCTATTCTAAAATGGTGTAATATCCTAGATCTGCTTTTCAATACCAGTGTTAAACAAGTACCACAAAATAAGCCTATAAGTTTATTTAAAATAAATGGCAAAGCATTTCTTATGCACAGCTTGGTCTCCTTCTTTTTGAACTATACAATAAATATGTAATTTCTGAAAGTGCTTTGCCACAGCAGTGTTTGCAATCTGTGTTGAAGTGGTTAACTAGAAAACTGTATTGCAAACAGTAAAATTGTAAAATAAACTTACAGGGCATACTTAACAAACAAATTAGTTTTAAAAAGCTGTAATTTATAGGCAGAGAAATACTAAGTGTGTCTTTTAAATGTTCTTTTACTGCTAAGGTACTATTCATCTATTATTTTGAGCTCTGTGATTATTTGTCTCTAAATAATTGAGCACATAGAGTTCTTCAGTTTTTCTTTGGTTGTTTAGCTAGCACTGGACTATCAGTCCAAGACCTTTCTGTGCTATGAGTGGTGTTCTGTAACTCAGGTGTAAGATTGTAGAAAGGTGTGTAATTAAATTTAAAGGAGATAATAGGTTATACGGAAAACTTTATCTTTCCAAATAAAGGGTCTGGTTATAGATTGTTTTTAAAGCAGGAACTCCATATGGCCCCAGTTCAAGAGTACATAATTATATCAAACTGGTATCAGATTTAAGTAGGCTTCCTTCTACTTTAGTATTGTAATTAGCTTTTAATTTTGTTGAGTAGATCAATGGAATATATGGGTCAGTTGATATTACACAAGTTGCATTAGCAATAGCCTATAAATAGTTAATTTGCATAATTTAAATGTTGTGGCATATATTACTGTTGATGTGAATCTAGGCTCTGATTATCAAAAAAAAAAGAAAAAAAAAAAAAAACTCTGAAAAACCACCACTGACAAAATAAGCAACAAAAGAAGAAACAAAGCCAGTAAATGAATTTGGACAGAAAATGAACTTCACTGTTGTCTTTCAGGTACAGCAGAAGTCACTATGTGGTGCAACATGTGTTTGTAGCTAAGGAGTGTGAGATGCTTAATTTGCAAAGTTCTGTTAATGGGGCATAATTTTAATCTACTCCAATCAAGCAATAGCTCTTTGTTATCAGTAAAACCTTTGCTCCTTTTGAGAGGGTTATTTTGAAGGGATTCTAAGAGTTTCCCCAATGAGAAAGTTGGAAAGTCTGTTAGCTGTATCTTAAGGCTCATTGTTGTATGGAACCAAACACCCCCAATACTTCATAAGAACAGAAAAGTGAAAGTCTCTTCATAATCTGGAGAGTGAAAACTTGAACCTTCATATCCTCAGGAAGATAAATTCACTTGAGAGAAATTCATTTGTCTGCAGTAGAAAAGTCTAATTGAGGTGATGTGCAGATGCTGTTTGCCAGCAGCATGGAGCTGTTCTCTTGGCTGGAAGGAGGTGGAGTTAGAGGACAATGCCATAATCAGGTTTCTGTTTTACCATAGACTCTGGTATGACAAATGCAGGTCCCTTCAGTGTGGTGGTGGTGTGAGTTTTTCCCTCTTCCATCTCTAAAATGAGCATGTGTGTTCCTTAATTTGTGGGTCAATTATATGATGTGTGTTCCTTAAAGTTTTTAGGCATTGAATACTCTAGGTACTGGGCTATAAAATTAGATCAGTGGATAACCAGATGCTAGATAAATGCTATAAAGAATCTAATAAATACAAGACAATAGTAAGTGTGACTTATCTGTAAAGTATACAAGTGTTGACTTGGATTCAATCTTTAAATAAGGATTTTGGTTTTTACAAATGTGCATTATTTACACACTGGATTATATATTTGTGTTTTCCATATTTTGTGTAATGTGAGATTTCCTTATTTTAAAAACTGAGATATTTCTTGCTTGAATCTGTTTGTCAGACAACATCAGATATGTTCATTCAATCTAGGCATTAAATACTGAATTTGTGTAAAATGCCAACAGTCAAATGCTATATGTGTATTTTTATTGTCTAGTATTGAGAACATGCTTTAAAGTTATTTCTAGTGCTTGATTTTGTGCCTGAAGATCTTATTTCTTGTGTTTAGAGTTCAGTTATGATTATTATAGTCTAGAAGATTTTAGATATGACTCATAGGTGGATACAACTAAGTAATAGGAATTCCCAAACATATTATTTTAACTTGTATGAATTTGTGGGGTTTGGCTCATGACTTTTGAGCTTTGATGAGTAGCAGAACTGCAGATGCTCTTGTGAAAAGTATGTGAGGTTCTTGGTTGCCTTCAGATTAGCAGCACAACTTCTGTTAATTGACTGCAAGAACAAGCCTTGGAGATTGAATTATATTTACTCTGCATTGTTTCAGAAAACAGCTGCAGCAGTTTAAGATATTAATGCAGCCCAAGCTATTTGCTGCTGTCCTTTTGTTGGAATGTATTGCTCCCACATCAGAATCAGAACATGGAAGGTGATCATGTGCTTTGGCCACATCAGGGTGAAGTTGAGCAGCTTAGCTTAAACTGCTGCTGAAAGTTGTTTTAAAGAGAAGCTGCCAGACTCTGCTGAAGTGGATGAGGTGCAAGTACACGTTACATTCCAGCAGCTCTCCTTTGGCAGCAATGATCTCCAGCAGAGGAGTAGGACAGACATTTGGGGGTGGTAAGTTTTTAAACTATCTCAGCTAGAGCTACTAAACCTTGTCTGTTCACGTGCTGAGATGGCTGTTAATCAAACCTTTATTTGGACAAAACTGGTGAAACAAAGAACTAGATTACTTTTCATGTGTGACTGGAAAGTAGAGCATGTTTTTTCAAATAGAACAGTTTCAAAATGAGAAAATTGCAGAGTCTGACTTTTCAGTCCTCAAAATACTCTCCCTTTTAAATTGCAAGGGTCTGATGAAATGTGAGGAAATAGCTCCTTTATTAATCAAATGTTTTTCTTTCTGTATTTTTTACTTCCAACCATAGTGTAAAAACTGCATGGGGTACAGCTTTGTTCCTTGGCATTGGCAAGAGCTAGCATTTTTGGAAGTGATGTGTAGTTTTCTCTCTAACTAAATACTGGTTCAGCAGACCAGTGTGTGTGTGCCAGCTTTGTACAATAAAGTGTTTGGCAGATAAGTCAGAACTGGAATACGGAGCACCTGGACCAAGAAAGGTTATTTCTCATTATTGACAGTGATTTGAACCATGGCAATGATACACTTGATGTAGGATCTGATGCAAAGAGGCCCAAGTTTTTAATTACCAAAAAGTTAATGAAAGAAATGTTGGAATGATATTTTTAAACTGTTATTTGGATGAAATTCCATTAGAAAATCCAAGTCATTTATGATCATCAGTTTTTTGCTACAGTGTAGGTAAGCATAGGTCACTAACCTGCCTGTGTTTACAGGATGGGATTTAGACCAATGTTTGAGGAACAATTAATTGCCTGCTGATTGCAGGACTTTTTCTCTTGGGTTTTTTTTTTGCCCCTCAGCTCTAGTCAAATGATTGGTATGAAGAAACTAGGTCCTGTGAGGTCAGATAATGCTGTTTAATGCTAAAACTCCTACTACTGCCCTACATGGGATTTGGCAACCTTTCTCTTGATAACATCAGGCCAGGAGTCCAGTAAATCATGAGTGTTGTCCACTAGATAAGATAATATGAATGTGATGAATTAAGCTCAAGAAGAGTACTTCAGCAGCTCATAAATCCAGGTCCTTTGAAGCCTATTCGATTATTGTTGCTTGTTTGACATACAGGTTTTATTTACAGAGGTAATCTTTAATGTATACTGTTTATATATTCCTAATCCAGTTTATATATTGTTTCCCTTAAAATAATATAATTTAATTATTTATGAATTCATTTTAACTTTGAGAATATATTGTAGGAAAGTTGAAGTATTTAAGAAAAAGTATTAAACTGGTTTAGGGTATCTTTCATAGCAGACTTACCTCCTCTGCTGCTTCTTTGCTGAAATTGTTCCATGAATTTTACTTCCCTTTGCATGAACCCTGTATTGACCCTGGATTAATAATGAGAACCCTGTATCTATTACCTGTATTAATAATAAGAAAACAGTTTTTTTGGTTTGTCTCTAAGGGGAAAAATGGGAGCCTTTTATTTTTAAATGAAGCAAAGATAAATCAAAACTTATAGCATTTTGATATGTGGTTGTTAATTTGGTCATTGCTTTTGGATTAGATATTTATTTCCATCTTATGTGATGAAAAAGATTCATGTGTACAGCTAATGCACTTGTTATGTGCTAAAAATGTAGTATTTAAGTATATTTGATTTAAAGTAGGAATAGGCCACTGTCATCTTTTCTTCCACTAAATTCCCTGCCTTTTTATCCTGTCCCTTCTCTAGCTTTAATACATTTTTGTTGATTGCATGTATGAGCCTTTCACTTTGGTGCTTTGAGAGGGCATGTTCTGGAAAAAGCTCAACAGGCAGCCCTGGTGCTGAGTGCTGCTTTCAGCCAGACTGTTGCTCTTGTATCTGCCTAAGGCCTGAAAATGCACTTTCCTTTTGCTTCTGCATAATCTTATGTTATCCATTCATTCTTTTCAACTACTGATTAATCTCTCCATTGTTTTCCTTCTCTTTTCTTTTTACATTCTTCTCCTTGCCCTCTATCCATCATGTTGATACATGGTTAACAGAATGTTGTCAGGGCAGAACTAGTGAAATATCCTGAAGAAGATAACCAACATCACACTTCCAACTGCCAGAGCAAAGTCTGCTCAATGCAGTAGTTCAGGTATTGATGGAAAACTTGGTTTGTTTCTTTTTTATGAGCTGCATTGCTTTTACATGAAGTAACAACTGTTAAAGTAAGTTCTTTTGGAAGATTGTGTATTGTACGTGTAAGTACTTGTAATACTCAACATATTATTTTGGAACTTTTTAATTACAATTAATTATGTAGTGTTTCTAATAGTCAGTTTGTAGAAACTTTGAAACGCTTCATGTTAGTGTATTCAGTGCTGTACATTCAAAATATTACATAGCTGTCTCAGATGGAAATGTATGCAAAATAGTATATTTCTGTCTCCTTGTGTAGGAGAGAGCATCAGTCTTATCATGTGCTTTGTAAATAGAATGTGTAATATCTGTTAGATTGTACTAGAGAATAAATATAGTATGCAGAGCTTCTTTTTAGGTTCATATAATCTTTAGCTAGTGTGCCTATCAAAGCTTTTTAAAAATATTGCTGTATTTAAAATTTACTTTGAATTCTGTCCATATTTTCTGATGAAATGCTTGGAGTAAAGACAAAAAGACTTAGGTACAATTTCCAGTTACAATTTAGGCAGTTATTATTAAAGAATGAATGGCACAACTTTTGCAAATAAATTCTGTTTTATTACTCTGACACAGAAAACTTTTCATGGAAGTAAAACTTTATTCACTGCTTTAGGAAGAAAATTCTAGTCCTTTTGTAGTGTTGTGATAACCTACCAAGGCACTTGCTTCTGCTTAGCATGAATAAACCTAGAATTATAACAAGCATTAGCACCTGATAAGGTTTCCTGTAAGGTAGTGGAAAAAAAATACTGATTTGTTTGTTATTTTCCCCTTTGTATTTCATCAAAATCTGTTGAATGCTTTGCCAGCATGAAGTTTCTGTTTTCTGATTGTTACTGTGTTTTCTTTTGTGACAGAGAGTGGTGAAGGCAGATATTGTCAACTACAGTCAGGAGCCTGTGACAAGAGCCGCCAATCCTTCCAGGAGCTCAATGTGTGCAGTTCAGTGACCACCCTGTTCTTCTCTGGCTCGATACCTTTGCAGTGCTCCTGCCTTGATGCAGGCTCTGGGATTCCAGGACCTTGTTTTAACAGGGACCAGCACAACAATGCCATTAGAGGTTTCAGAAACATCTTCACCATTGTCCATTAGGAAGCAGCAGGCAGTTTTTTGACTGGCTCAAATTCAAACATGAGACAACACACTTGAAAAATTTCAGTCTATATTCTTTAAAATTATATTTAAATGAAACTGTATAACTGTGTTTATGTTTCCTCCTCTCTATTTGTCTGATACCAGAATAAAAATAGATGAGGAAGCCCTGCACTCAAAATGCTTTTAAAGACATCACCGTGGAATGGTATTTTGCCAAAGCATTTTTAATTTTTTTCTCCAGTTATTTGAACTAACACTCAACAAAATGTTACTTGGAAAAGCTGTTGTTGGAATAACTTTAAACACATAATATATATTTTATCTAGGGATAATTTTGAAAGTGTTCAATTAATATATATACACTTAGCACAAAATGTATAAGTTGTATCCAGTGAGAAACAGTGCTTGAAATAAAGCTGTTATTATAAAAGTAGTTATTTCTATGAAATTGTCTCCATGGATGCTCTGAAAAATGCTAGTGTTTTTGTGTATTTTTATCACCACATCAGCATTTCTTCTTGCACTAATAAATAGGCTTATATGTCTTTATGAACATGGATGAATCTCAGTCAACAGTTTGGTCTGTAAATGATGAGTGGTATATTCATCATGCATTAGAAACTGTTGATAGATCAATTAGCATCAGTCACTTTAAATGACTAACAGAATGACTTTTGGCCTGGTATTCTTTTCTTTCGAATATAGAATAAATGACAAAGAAAAAACTGTGTGCTCTGTGATCTTCACACTTGTTCCCTGTTGCTTTTCTAGCAGCGCACACAGTTCTCTGCTGGCACATCTAAACAGAAAGCTAAGAAGAGAGAGAAGTTAAGCCATCTCAATGCCCAAACTGGAAATCTTTTCCTGTTTAAACTCTAGAATGTGCTTTCTAATAACTACAAGGAAACATTTGGAGATTCAGAGAGTAATGAGGCTATGAAGGAGGCTTGTATATTGCAAGTGAAAATTATGAGGTTCTTCAAGTGAATGTTAAGCTGTTTAAGCAAGTACTTATTAGTTGGAACAATTAAACTATTAGCAGTTTAACAAAATATCTAAAATGTTTTAACTATGTCAAAAAATTGCAGATGGCAAAAAATCCTATTTATTAGCTTAACACATAATTATATAACTCTGTGATATGACTTAGTGTGCATTGTTTAGCATTCAGATCTGGGGAATTCTAAGAAGCTGAGATATTGAGAAATTATGCTGCACTAAGGTAGGTGTGATTTGCAGTAAATGATTCATTCTAGTCTGAATTCTTGCTCCTTCCCATAGGGTTTGTGTCCCACTGCATTGCTTTACTGTATAGTTAACTGCAGCTATGGAGGAGAACTCTCTTCCACTACCACCAAATGAGAACTTATCTTCAAAGAGTTTTTCTTTATAGTTACTCACTTCACAAGTTTATGGCCTCCAAGGCAGGTGGAACGTTTTTTAAATCTTTACATTTCTTGGTGTGTTTGTGGCCTCAGCTCTGCTCGAATGTTCAGATATTGACAAGAACTGCCCCCTCTGAGAAGCTGAGCACAATGTAGCTCAGGCAGGTGGCTGTGGTCTTTCTCTAGTCCAGGTGTATCATCTTCGTGGTCCTGCTTCCCAAGTCATATGTAGTATGATCATAAACACCCAACTTCTTTAGTTGTTTAAGTTTTTTTCTTTAAAAAATTTCTCTAATTTTACTTTTCAAAAGAAAATGCTTTTTTATAACTTCATATGCAGAGTCCATTATCGTCTTGAACAACAAAAATTTTTGCTTTTATATTTTGGGTATTCTGCTGTACGAAAAATGTTTTATGTGTCCCAGTACAAGCTGTTTTACAGATGGATTTTATGTCTTGGTCTCATCACAGTTTTTTACTCTCAATGCCTATTTTTCTAGCTGTCTTTGACTTGTACATCCTTTTGTATTTTATTCCTCTTGATCTTTTCACCAACTGCTATGTTAAAGGCCTACCTTCTCTGAAGATATTTTTGTTTATGTTTCCAGACTGCCCTCATTCTTTCTCCCTAACATACATGTATATTATTTACACTAACCAGGAATCTCCTCTCTTCTGTGCCCTCAGCCCCTCCTTTTGCTGCCCCTCTTAACCTCCTCAGCTTTTTGTATTGTATACTGACTTCCACTCTCTCTGCTTTTCCCTCTCCTTCCTGCCCCACAGAGATCCATTACCTGTCCACCTTTTAATCCTTACAAATGAGCTTTGCTCTTTTTGCTCAGCCCTGGGGACCCCACCTTGAGCCTTCAATTTCCAGCTGCAGTCTAAATCCTGGGCTGTGGTAGCTGCTTTTGAAGTGCTGCAGCAGCTATGGTTGAAGATGCAGCACTGCTGTTGCTGGTGCTATGGCACAAGTTCCTCCAGGCAGAGCAGCAAGGTTAGAGATGATTCTGAAGCATTAAGCAGTATGGAGAGAGGGAATAGACAGTGTTCTGCAGGGAAGGCAAGGGCTCTGGTGACTGGAGGGATAGACAGAAATCTGCTTAGAGAAGGACTGTGTAAGGACTCCTCTGGGTCCAGGTGCCTTCTGTAAGTAATGTCCCACTGCTGATTCGTGTGATTCATGTATAGTAGAGTTGAATTGTACCATATTAATGCACTTAAAAAGTTTTTTTCAAGGTGATAACTGGTGGAAGGCAATTCAGCAAACAGTTACGAGGTAAAAAATGCAGCGCTCTCCAAAAGTGAGGCGACGTGCTTAATGTCCACTGACATGGGGAGTGGGCTGGGACAAGTGAAACGTGTTTTTTCCTGAAGCTGAGGCCAGATGAAGGGAAGAAACATGTTCAGGCCCTGATCTTACACAGATGCACACTGGTGAAGTGATCTGCCTGCTCAGAGCTGTTGTAACTAATCATTTCAGTAACAGCTCTGCAGTTAAAGGTTGTTGCTAAGTTCAGCTCCTTGCTAAGGTCAGCCTCTGTGATGTGGTGGATACCAGGAGGTTCATTGTGTCTGGCTGCATGGTTGAATATCAGTGCTTTTAAAACATGGATCTGAAGCATTATTAGACTCATGCAACTTGTCTTTTGTGGTTCTAAAGTTTGGTGAGTCAAACTGAATCTGTTTCACAAACAACAGTGTGAAGTTCTTTTCCCTTGCAACATGGGATGCTGTGAGTGCCAGAACCTGTGATGAGTTCACAATCTCTCTGAATACATTGTTCTTTTGACAGTTCATAAAAGTCATAAAAACATGTGAAGCTGCTTTTTAACCAGACATTTTTTTAAGTTTAGACACATACAAGGTCACCAAATTATGTGAAATGTGCTTGTTTGAGGAATTTGATAATTGTCAGTTCTATCTGCATCATTAGGCATCTGAAAACCCCATTTCTTTAAATCACTGCTTGATTTTCACTGGAAGAAAATGAATTTTGCATCAGGCAGCACCTTTTAAATGCAGAGCTAATTTGCTTGTCAGCAGGTGCACCTGATAGCCTGATATCCAAAATTTTATAATAATTTTGTAAAGAAAAATATAGTAATATTTGAAGTTTGTTATTCTGCTTTTTTTTGAGAATGACAATTTAGATAAATTGCAGTTGTATTTTTCCTTTTAAAATTTATTTTATATCAGGAATATGGTTGCTTTTTCACAAAGATTTATAATCTTTGCTTCATGATGTTCTTGACATTTTTACAAAGTTGTATTAGAGGGTACAATTTAGTAGGTAAACATTGGTATATCTAACTTGGACTGTAGTGTGCTGCTAATGTTTTGACAGAAGATTGAAGTGCTGTTCTGTAACATAACTAACAAGTTTATAATAATGGGAAATTTTCTGCAGGGGAATTTTTCCTATTTAGGATACTTATATGCATTTCTGATGTAGCTTAACAGTTTGTTTGAGGGGCCTGATAGATGTATTTAAAGCAGCATTGACTTTTATAGAAGTTATATTTACAAAGCTGGCATGATTAACTACTTTTCTTTCTGGAATTTGCACATTATTTCCCAAGCAAAGTTGTTATTCTACAAGGCTGTATTCTTTTCTTTCTCAGTTCAAATACTATTGCTTAAGATATAATCTGATTTCTTTAGGCTGTCTTTATTTAAAACCAACTCATAACCACTTAAAATGTCAAAATAGCTGAATGTTGCTGAAAAGAAAAAGCTAAAAGTTATCCATGTTTGCATAGGGGTAATGGCATACGTATAAGATTAAAACTCCAGTCCAGATAATTATCTGTAGGAAGCAAATTTATACTCTGATTTCAGATGCTATGAATAGAATGTGATTAGAATTTAATGTGCTGCAGTTTTATTTGCAAAATACACAGGTCCTGTATAAAACCTCTTTTTATAAAGTACTCTCTAGAAGCCTTGGGGATCCCTGTTTAACTTGCAAATGCCGAAGTTTGATCTTCCCCAAATAGAAGATAGTGAAGCTCCTGAGTTCCATGAACTGATTTCTATTTTCAGCTTCCCATAGAGAGCTGACTGTTCAGCCAATTTAAACTATTTTTTTTTTTCCTACTCCACTTCATCTTCATTCATTTTGGCACCATTTTGAACTGGAAAACTTCCAGTTAGCTAATTGGCCATTTGCCTTGTTTTATGTGGGGGTGATGTCAAGTGCTGAAATAACCGATTGACTGAAAGCAATCTTGTTTCAAAGGCTGGTCAGAACCAAACCTCAGAAGGTACAAATTTCAGGTTTGTTTTGTGTTTAACTGCTACACAGCAGTCCTTATCCTAGTGGACGAACCTCAGCGAAGAATATAGATTTGAGGTCAAGAGCTGGTGTTTGCTCAGATACCACATTTAGAGCCCTGAATTCTGGAGGAAGTAGGAATCCAGAGCTTTTTTTAATATCACTTTCAAGACTTCCTCTACTTTTACTCTATAATATCATACTAGCAATCAATGCTTTTAAGAAAATATTAATTCAAGTCTCTATTTAAAAAAAAAAGTGGTAAGCATACTTTGGTTCAGGAAAGTTTTTCTTTTAAGGATGAGTGGAAAAAACTGCTTATTGTATGAAATATCAGTGGCATAGTTGAAGATATTTAATGCACATTAATATTCATATTTGGTTGTTATGATCTGTTAAATATCCCATATTCTGCTTTCTCCTTTTCTTATTTAAAGTATTCTTTAAATGATAATGATTATAAATAGAAAACAAAATACCAAAGCAGTTTTAATTAATTTGTGACTCAGAAAAAGTCCTTCAAACTGCTTCAGGCAAGCATTTTTTCTTTGCTAGCTAAACTTCATTTCTGTCCTTTCCTGGGCTGATCTATACCAGGTAGCTTGGAGGATCATGACCTACTAATCCTTTTTGATTTCTAGTGAGCTTTTAAAAACAAAGTAGACCAAGAAACATCAAAGGAGGATTTAAAAAATACACACTGTGCCCTGAAAAGTAAATGTTGCTTTGGAAGGCATTCTCTCCTTTAAAAAAGAGATTAATGCTGTGGTTCAATACTATTCGCCAAAAACACTTAAGCATATGCTCAAAATTAAGCATGTATTTAAGTTCCCTTGAAGTCTATGCTGTTTAAGTACACACTTGAAGCTAAATACATTCTCTCATACTTTGCTGACACAGAAATTCTGGCTCCATTGAAATAAATGCCTTTGAGGATAAAATTCTTTCAGGAATTTCAGTGTTTCTTAGATTTTTTTACCCATTGTGAAGGGTATAAAGCCACTACAGCCACTAAAACTAAAGCCACTCCCAAGTTAAAAAGAAAAAAAAAAGAAAAAGTTTCTCATATGATCAGTTGTTTTTCTGATATTTTCTCTAGCATGAATGATATGGAAATTGAAAAAATAGAAGTTGAAATGTGGTTCAGTTTTGTGAGCAGAATATTTACTTGACATTGGGCAAGTGCTGTTTTTGGAACAAATGCTTCTCAGATCCAAAATGAATCAGAAACAAAAGAATCCGGAGGCATTTGACAAGTCTCATTGCAAACTGAATTCCAACTGATTGTGCAGGAAAACATATCAAGTTCCCATTTGTAGTGTCTGAATTGCAGATCTGACATGGAGGATAAACAAGAGCTGGTACTCCTTACTCAGATTTGGGGAGGTATTTGATCACCATCTTGGAAAAAATGAAGTGTGATTTCTGGAAATATTCCAGTATTTGTCAAAGAATGGTGAGGCAATGTTTAACTGCATAATGGAAACTGGAGAGAAATGTTGACATCCCACTCAATAATCCAATTGCTTTTTTATCTCTCCACTGTCTTGGAAAGAGAGCAAAGTGTAAACCAACGTTTGGCACAAATGGGCTGTCTGTGCCATTTAGGAGCAATTTGCATGTAATTGGTAACAATTATACAGACAACCCATTTATAACAGGGAGTGAGCTCACAACCTAGCATAAACTACAAGAAAACTAATCATATCCCCCAGGAATCACACACAAGAAAGGAAATGGAACTTTTTCAGTTAAACCTCTTCAATAGTTTTATCATGCAGAAATTCAGGGATGCAAATAGCCTGTATTCAACAGGTTATACAAAAGTGCAACTTGTGTTTCTGCCAGTAAGCTTGGATATAATCAGGACTCTTAAAGAGGGTCCTCTCTATCTTTTTTATTTTCACTCAGGTTCTGCTAATGTTGCTGACTAAACAACCAACCTCTGAAAATTCAGAGTCTAACTGTTTCCATATGGTCAGCTGCTGAACTGATGAGGTGGCTTCCCAATCTCCTTTGTCAAGGGCACCTGGTGCCAGCCAGGTCCCCAGCAGCAGAGACTCAGGTGACAGGTAGTGGTGACACTGAAGTGCAGCTGAGCAGGCTTGGAGAAGCTTCAGCCAGATACTGCAGCTGGGGAAGTGTAAGTTAATTGACTGAGACACAATTAGTTTGATTTGCACATGTCAGCAGCAGTTGAATGTCTTCCACTGTCTTTTGGATAAGACACCAACTGACTTTTAAAAATTATTATTTGTTTTCGGGTAGATGTAAACTTACTGTAGTTGTTCTAGTTGTGACAACAGGTTGGATGTTTCTGTGTCCTCCTATTTTGGGCAGTCTTTTCCTCTTTGGTTAAGAACCATACTGATTCAGGTTGGACACAGTTTCTGATGCAGGTTTTGAGAAAGTCTGAATCCTGATGCTTGTGCAGGCAATTCATTAGCTGACTCTCTGAGGAGCATTCAGTATGGTGCTGCAGTATCCATTCAAAGGGGCTGCTACAAGCAGCTCATAATAATTCTGGTCTTTGTGATTGTTTCTCTGCCCCTAACCTCCTGGTGTGGTACTAGTGCTAGGCAATAAAAATTGGTGATTGGTGAATTGGGTTTTTTTGCCTGTTTATAGGATCTTATTAGTCTAATTGTCACATATTCACCAAGAAATTCAGATGATAATATCTTTGAATTTATTTGGAACAGGACACTGCAGACCAGCATTTTCAATGGAAATAGGCAGAATCTTTGGCTCTGAATTAGAGGAGCTGCAAATGCTCCCTGTGTGCATTTGTACAAACCACTTAAACTGTCTATGTCTTGGAGCTCTTTGCAGGCTGACCACAGCACTCCATCCAGCAAGCTGCCGTGGGCGTTTGTGGGAATGTCCTGTGCCTGTGTACTGTGGTGGAGCGGGAGCTTTGACTGGTTCCTTGTTTAGACATGGGAGGCATCAAGCAATATTTTCTAGGATTCTTGTCAATGCTGCCATTGTGCAAGTGTACAGTCTGATGGTATCCCTCATGTAGCCAAATATTTGGGATGGACCTGGACAAGGTGTATTTCAGGTAACAAATAGGCCCAAGTTTATGAGAGTTATCCCAGCAAGGTTAGTTGACTGTTTACATCATGCAACTCATAAACATTGAAAGATGTTGTCTATTTCTGCTCTGAAGACACACAACTGGCAGCTGAAGGCTAATGCAAGTTATCACTGAGGCATTCCGGCAAAGCCTGGGGATAGATGAATGCTTTGCCTAAGTGTGCCTTAATCACTTTAGTCAATCTTGGGATTCCTTTAAATTAATGAAAAAAAATAGTCTTTTTTCTAGTCTGTTCCTTTCCCTAATTATTTTTGTAAAAGCCACAAAGTTACCAAAACCACTTTTTTTCTTTTACTGTCCCGCTCATTGGAGCAGTGGTTTCTGTTGAGCCCTTCACACCTGCAGCCACCCTCAGCAGCAATCATTCTGAGCTGTTTCTTCTATCCCTGTGTATTTTAGCAGGACATTGTGCTCACACACACACACGTACATCTGTGTGCCTATAAATATATGGGAGCCTCCAAACACTTTGGCACATAATGAGTGTCTTGGTAGTTGGTGCTAGCAAAGTTTTAGGTGTTGGGTTCTCTCTCCACCTATCTCTATTTACTGTTTTAAGCCAAGTGTTTCAGTACTGCTAGAAGCATATATCAGACTACATGGCTAAAATTTGGAAATAGCTGCAGTATTTAGTGGTAGATAGTAGATATATCCATCTCTAAGCTATGTTGACTACATCAATACAGTAAATAAAGCAGGTCCAAGGAGCACTGGAATGTTGTTGTTTGCTGTGGAGCAAAAATGGCCAGACCATTCCTGACCAGAACTCACCTTCTTCTTTTATTTACATGGTGCAGAAAGAACTGCAGTGGGAACTAGGGCAATGGGAAGATGGTTGGAGAATGGGAATGCAAACCAACTCTCACTGTCATTTCACCAAAGCACTTGGATGTTCACAGCAGTATCAGATTGCAGTATTTCAAATTTGCACTCCGCTTCACTGTCATTAAGGCAGCACAATTATTTATGTTATAATATAAACTGGGAAAATGATCCAGCTTAAAAAATATGGAAGAGGAGCATTAGAAGATGGGATCCATGTTGCCTGGCATGCATTCTTTAAACATGGCTGAGGTGACAGTGAGCTGGAGCACAGAGGCACTACTGGTCAGTGTTTAGGTGAAAACAACTCATGGAATCACAGACCTGGGAAAATGTACACCTTTTTAGCACCTGCAGTCCTCAGGCCATGCAAAAGTTGTAAAGACAAGTGACAAACACATCCTTTCCCGGGCTCTAGATATTCAAGCCATCATTTGTTTTCCCTTTCATGTTGCTGTTAATGGCATAAACACAACAGATATTGATTTTCAAGTTTTTTTAATCAGCTGCCTCATCAAAGAATATCTGGCACCAAAAGACAGGTCTCACTGTGTTCCATATAGGAGATATTTCAGATGCCTAAGATGAGATGAGTACTTGAGAATCAGATTGCAGGGCTAGGGTTACCTCAGGTTTTGAAAATTGATATCTTTAACTTCTTTTTATATAAAATAATTTGTGTTTTCTTTTAAAGTATAAACTTCAATGAAGAAAGATGATTACCTTAAGCAAAAATGACCTACTCCTTTTCTGTACCTCTTTAGTGGTTTCTTGAAACAGCAGAGAAGAAAGAGAGAAGACATGCACAGAGTCCCCTTTCAGCCAATCTGAAATCCATTGCAAAGAAACACTTTACATTCATCCCTGTGTTTTCTGGCACTTTTTTCACAAAAGGAACAGTTGCAGTTTCCAGTGTACCTTTCTATTCTCTTGTCCATCTGAAGGTGAATAAGTGACCTGAGGAAGGGAGTGTAACTTTATGGCATATATGACTCCATAGTGGTTAGAAGCTTTCTTGTGTAGTTTTGTTCCTGGATCAAGAACAGCCATGAGGGAGAATCATGTGTTTGGTATATGGCTGTCACTAACTAATGTCATTATGCCCACCTGCACCAATGCTGAAGTTGCCCTCTTGTATGGAAACTACAATCCTTAGGAATAGCCTGCTAGTTTGTATTTGCTGTGTGAGTATGTCATGTATGTAAATGTTTATGCCACATAAGTGAAGATGCCATGTAAATGATCTACATTTGGTCAAATCAATCAAATATAGACATTCCTCTTTATGATTTGCAGGGCATTGTTTCTTTGCTAGGGGAAACAGAAAAATATCTATTCATTATCTTTATCAAAAAGTGCTAAAATGCCAATGTTGTTCTGGAATTAGCAAAAGTTGATTGCTGTTCAAATGCAAAAACAAATGACGGCATTGTCACAAAGAGTTCACATTGTAAATAGGAGTCAGGAGCCAAACACGGATGCAGAGAGATAAGGGTGAAGAGAGGTTCAGATGTACCCTTAGAGGGGGAAATAAAAAGCTCTGTGGTGGGATTTGAACAAAGGCAGCGAGCTCATCTGTGATCTGTGATGCTTCTTGATGCTGGGTTTGGTCATTAAAATTACTTGTTCAGATGGTAAAGGCTGAGTAGGCCTTCTGTTTCCATTTTTCAAGGTGGAGGCCAAAAAAGGCTTCCTGGATTCCCAGGGGAAGCAAAGGAAGTCTGTCCATAAATTTCTGCTCTTCAAAATGCTACATTCATGTGCAGTGTGGATAGCAATGCCCACAATATTTTTTCAACATGAAGAAGTTACATGGTGGCATTGCAACACTGTCTTGAGTAGGAGGGAAGAGCTAGGGACATGACTGTCATGTTTGGTGGCACTGCCTGAGCCATCACTGCTAGGATCAGAGGACGCCTTGACTGTATAGGAACTTCTGTGTTATTGTATAAAAAATCCTTTCTTCTGTGCTAAATGGTGACACCTAGGCAGATCCCCATCAGAAAGGAATTCTGGTTCAACGCTGTTCATCAGGCACTTAAAAAGAGGGCCATGGACAGAGCTCTTGGATCAGGGCCAGGAGGTCTGGACTTCCCCCTGGTTCTGTGACAGACATGCAGCAGCAGCTCAGGAAATCCATACGTGTTGTGTTCTGAGATTACAAGTTTCCCATTCCTTCAGATCAATACATCACTACCCAAGGAGACGGCTGGCACCACCCTAAGGAGGGTTTATGTCCCTTGCCTGCAGAGTGGCTCTTTTAGAAAGTGTTAAAACGATGAGCAATTATAAAGTATTAATTATAAAGTAATTATGGACAAAAAGCAGAGGCTCCTTGATCCAAGGTTGTTCCTATACTAAGGTGATGTGGCCTTCAAACCATTTATTAAATTTTAATAAATAAGAGTTTATCCATGGAGATACACATTACTTAATCTCCTCTTAGTAGAGTCAGGAGATGGATTTCATAATAGTTGGACTTCTGCCTTTGATTTCTAATTGGTTACCATTTACACTCACAGAGTCATTGACCTTTCAATTTGTAATTTATGAGAGAGACTTATATCTGATGATACTTCAAAATATTTAAGATATTACATTTTATCCAGAACAGCTGAATAAATGTTCCAGAAATTTACTGGGATTTGATAATACTGAAACAAACCCAACTTCATTTTTTTTCAGTATGCTGCTAATTTTTTTATTTTTTTACTTGACATATTGTACTTGCTCTTAAAGCTGCAAGTAGAAAAGATTTATCTGCCTTGTTCTATGATGTTTGGAGGTGGGGAGGCTTCCTATAGAGTCCGAATGCTCCTGATTGCTGTGAGTTCTCTGGAAGCTGATATTGCAGGTGGAATTCTTGTATAAATTATTTGATAAAAGAAAAGGTTAGTTTTGTTCATGCCTGTAACAGAGATGTGCTACCAGAGGTGAAACTGCAGAGTGAAAGGCCAGTGTGTCTATGCTGCCGTGGCATTTTTCAGTCTACATAAATGAAAGTGTTTTGTTGTTGGCCGTGGGAGTGCACTGGAGGAGCTCAGCTGCAGCGCTGTCCTCAGCAGGGGAGCTCCAGGGGACAGCGGTGACCCAGGGAGTGCACACAAACCTCCAGCACTTGGATCCAAGGCTGCCAGTCTTGGCCCCAAGCATCTGCACTCAGACTGTGAACTCTAAGATGCAGAGACAGTGCCACACTCTGAGGGCTGCAGAGGCATCTGTCCAGAGGCCAATAGAGGACAGACCATTAGGTTTTAGGACAGTAAAATTTTGAATTAGTGTAGTGTTTCCCATGTGGCTCTATGGTCTCCTCTTAGGAGCTGGCACTCAGTGATGATACAATCATAGAATCATTAAGGTTGGAAAAGACCTCCAAGATCATGAAGTTCAACCTTGGAATATGCAGAAGAGATATGTTTCGTCCTGGATATGCACCCATGTCTGGCTTGCCTGAATTATCCAGATCACATCCTGTAATGCAGCTTTGTTTGTCAGTTCCAGAAGAGCCTGCAGGCAGGGATGCAGAGGAACACAGCCTTAGTAATGAGAATCTGGATTTGTGTTTGTGAGTGACCAGCTCATCAACAGAGGCTGTTCCTCAACATGCATGAGTGTGCTGATTTAACCACCAAAATGATGTTAATGGGAGAAAGTTTCCAAGAATATTTTTTTAGTTACTGTAGAGACAAGAAGTTGTAACATTGTGTTTAAACATTACTCTTGCCCCCCAACAAATCCAGTAATGAAGTGTCATTTCATATTATTTTTTTAAAAAACCTCAAATCTGAAATGATAGCAAGAGTCAATTCAGAATATGTAATATATTTTGTTTTTTGAACTAGAAAATACATATACATAACTTCTCACTACAACTGTTAATGTTGCCTGCTTTCTATAAAATTACTTTTCTCTCCTTGGCATGTTTTGCTGAGAACTGGTCCTTAAAGTGGTGCAGAATGAAGTATCTTGAAAGTGGGTTTTGTGAGTGCTTCCCTCTACTAGGGGGTGTTAAAAACACCCTCCTCTACTAGGGGGTGTTTTTAACCCTATGTGCTGTTTTTTTTTTTCAGTTCAAATTTATTTTTCTTAAAAACTGATGTCTCCTTGTATAAAAATTATTGGCATAGCTGCTGCAACTTCTTCTGTAATGATTCACCATATGAAATTATCCCTTCCAATTCTCTGCACAGGATTTTTAAAAATTTTGCTAAATTTTGGCTGTTGTGGGTCAACTCTTGAATGGGTCTTCAGGAGCTGGAGAGGAGCTCATGAGAAGAAATTCAAGGAAGTCTGGGTCTAACCCCACCTTTTCTAAATTTTGTTTCTGCTGGAGTCATGACTTGGATGGAAACCTTATTCTCTAGGTGTGGCTGAGACTAAGATTGTGTGAGGAATTGGGTGACTGGGGCATGAAACTGTGGAAGGGGACAGGCTGCCAAAGGGATTGGGAGCAAGCAGAGTGGTGGAGGATGGAAACAGGGGTGTTGTGAAAATGCACACGTGGTTGAAGCAGTCAGTTACTATGGGGATGTGCAACACCACATCCACCACTGAGGAAATGAATCCTGCCCTTCCAGCAAGGCTTTCAGGCAGCAGGTAACAGAATGTGCCACACCTTTCTGGGTGAGGGAGGGAGAAAATATCTCATCCAGTATCTGGGTGAGATTTTCTTTAGGGGAAAGAGTAAGTGGTTGTGTAATGAGAGATAGGGTCAAAATGTATAGGCATGAACAGGCAACTTTGCCTTTTTTGTTAACTTTCCTGTTTCTGGTTTTTGAGCCTTAAGGTTTTTCCATATGGCTTCCTTGATTATTATATTAATTATATATTATATTATATTATATTATATTATATTATATTATATTATATTATATTATATTATATTATATTATATTATATTATATTATATTATATTATATTATATTATATTATAGATATAATATAGTATAATATAGTATAATATAGTATAATATAGTATAATATAATATATATGTTTGATATAATATACATGCATATATAAATAAGCTATGGTGAAGCCAAGGCTGCCAAGAGAAGTTTAGTAGACTTTAAAGCAAATTATCCTATATTTTTGTTGGTTTTCAGTTAGATTGAACTAGCAACATTGTAAAAAAGGACCTTTTCATCTTCTTAAAATATATCCCTCAGGATTATTCCAAGTTACCACAAACAGGTTGTGTTGGGAATGAGTTCATGTTCTTAAAGTTCCATCAGTAATCCATGCAAATTAATTTTAGTCTGTGGGTTTTTTTTCTTATGCTGGTTACTGCAAGTTTTTCGTGCCATAGGATCATTTGTTGGTTTTGCACATTATTCTTTTTGTTTCCTTATGGAAAGCATAGGACTGAAAAATGTGCTATCTTGCTCTGTGTTTCCAAGTTGAATTTGTAATAGCTATTTCTACACTGTGAAATAAGAGTTGGTTTTTTTTCTTTCTCTAAATGCAGTTTAACCACATGTATTCATGGTCTGCATGAGATGGCTTTTGATTCATGCACAGTCCCACTACCTGGCTCCATGTGAGCAGCAAGTTCTGTCCACAAGCTCCAGCAGGATCCAGGGCCCAAGTAAAGAAGCAGGTTGCAAATAACAGTGCAGAAGAAGCAGAAGACATAATCGACAAGGGAATAGTATTTGCAAATAAATTTTTATGTATTTGCCTAGCACTATTAAATAAAAAATCTGGGAAAATAAACTGCTGTGATTATCTGACAAGTGAGCAAAATTGCCAATAGTCACTACCAGTAAAGCTTGGAATTAGTTAGTCATAGCAGGCTAAAGGGTAAAGAAATTAAAGTACCTCTATGAAATGCCAAAAATAACTGCAGATAAAACAAAGTTTTTTTTTTTTCACTTCTTCTGGCCCTCTTGCCCCTCCCCATCTGGTATTAATTTTGATTTGATTTGAAATAATCTTTAAGACATCAAGGGCGTTAGGGCTTTGTAGCTTTAGAGGACTAGGTCTGCTTTTCACATTGAAGTAAAAAGAGTACACCTTTGAAGTCCACTCATGGTTCAGAAAGGAATACCCCCACCCTCTCTTTGAGAGTGAGTGAAGCTCAAATGGTTTTAAATTTTGGCTTGATAGGTCAAGTTCAAAAATATTTTGGAGCAGTTTTGTTTCCTCTTGAGCTTTGTGTCAGCCTTGAGTGGGATGCTGCTGACTCAGAGACAGATGGAAAGATGTATTTAACAAGTGGAAGATTTAAATGAAATTCTTTTTCCCACCCAATTCTACATTACACTGTCTGAATTGCTCTGCATGTTGCCAGCTCCTTAATTGCTGTCAAAGCTCCTATTACTTCTCACAGAGCAGAATGCTGAAGGTCATAACCAAGAGATTACATTTTTATGCCAGATAAAATTTCTTCCTGTGGCTTCTCACTTTTGCTTAAAGGAGTAAGAAGTATTGCCACTCCAAGGTACCAATCTTAAAGCATACTGTGACAGCAGCATGCTCTGCTGAGGAACAAGGCTTCATTTTGAAGGTTGCCTGAATAATGAATGGATTTGGCATTCGTCTTAGCCATGGTGCTCACTCTCATAGCAGGAGAGAGCTGCATGTTTAATTCTTCCCTTGGTTTAAAGCTGCTTGAGCTGGTGTGTAGGAAGGTGCCAGCACCCAGCTGATCAGCAACAGCTGTGTACAAGGCAGCAGCAGTTCTGAACATCTCTGTAGGGCCTGCTAGCACTATAGGGCCTGCATCTCTGTAGGGCCTGCTAGCACTATAGGGCCTGCATCTCTGTAGGGCCTGGCCTGCATCTCTGTAGGGCCTGGCCTGCATCTCTGTAGGGCCTGCAGGCACTATAGGACCTACATTTCTAGGGCCTGCAGGCGCTCAGCTGCAAGAAAACCCCCTTCCCTGGTGAGATCTGCTGTTTATCTGGTGTGTCACTCCTCTGGGGGGTGGCAGGAGCTCCTGTGGCTGCTGAGGCTTTGGGTGCCACTGTCAGCGTGGCCAGGTGGGTGTGTGGGGGCACGGGGAGCGAGGGGGGTGACACATGACCTGCAGCAGACCACGGCTCCTCAGCTGCTGGGTGTTTTGGTTAGTGGGGGAGAAGCTGTGAGTTTACTTTTCCTTCTGAGGGCAGCCTGGGAGGTCCAGGCTGATCTGAACTGAGAGGCTTTCAGCCCATACACCCAGAGCAGCTCTCAGAGCCCTGATTGCAGGTGAGCCCGGCCCTGGTGGTGCCAATGCCCCGGGCACCGGAGCAGCAGAAACTCCTGGCCAGGGACAGGCAGTGCTGTGGTGACATCTGTCACAGGCAGGGGCAGCAGTGACACAGACCTCCCTCCTATACAGCACAAATCATCTTTTGGAGCTTTTCCTACAATACTGACACCTTTCCTGGTCAAATTTTATTTTCATATCACAATTTTTTGCATTTTTTAAAATGCAGTGAAAAGTTTGAAACTAGAGCAGTGCCTGTGCTTTGACAGAATGCTGTGAGATTAGATGGTGGCTGTGGGTCTGCCTCTCAGGGAGTTTTACTGTTTGTTCATCGGTGTTACTGTGAATTATTTTGCTGTAGTGCAAAGCTATAAAGTTCTTTACATTAATAAAAGAAAATTACTTAACAAGAATAACACATATTAAACCTATCCTTTCTTTGCCATGGTTAAGAATGCTGTATCATTAATATTCTCTATGTAGTAGATAGGAAGGGAACTATTGTAAGATTAACAATTCCGTTGTCTAACTTTGTGAAACAACATTAATATTTCTTTGCCTGGAAGAAAACATGTCACTGTTGATTTATAGCCTTTGGTCAAATACTTGCATAAAGTTTGATCCATCTGTTAGATTATACAAATTTTTGTAAAGATTAATTGAAGCATGTATCTTGCTGAGGTTTCTCCTTGTCTGTGTGTCTGTCAAATAGATAATTACACTGATTAAATTTGTCAGAGAAAAGGAATTCCAACCAGATGTGTGAATAAATGTTTTGTGCTATTTTAGCAATTAAATTCTTCAGTTGAGGCTACAACTGCAGGAAGCATTGAATTTATTAGACTTAATAAAAAAGTGGTATTTCCATGAGACCACCTGTGAGATTTTACAGCAATGAAAATATTTAAGATATTTGTTATGTTTCCTTACGATAGTTTCATTTTTTTTTCTTGATGTTTCTTTCAGCACATGTAGAAATACAGTGCTTTGAAGGAAGAATTGTTCACCTGTCTCTGGTAATCACATGTTCAGATGGGTAATGTCAGGCCTGTCGTACCAAATATGTTATACAGTGGTAAGTTTATGGATTGAATTGCTGTATTTATTTAGGAAGCAATAAAGTCCTTACCTAATAGCAGAATATGAAACTATAAGAATCTCATACCCTATGCAAAGCAGATGGGCCTCACAGATTCTTTGCATAAAGTCTTTCCATAAAGGCTGATTTCAATTTTTCAGAAAATGTTTAATGCACCCTGAACTTCCTATCATGACCTAATTTCCATATCAGACAAATATTAGAGCATATTAGTTCTAAGTGAGGCCAGAGTAAGTCCTCTTAAGAGACACAAAACTAAAAAACTTAAGTGTATAATTTTACCATTTACAGAGTTGTCCTGGGGAAATTCAATATGGATGTGCACATGGACGCTGAGAAGAAGGAATTTAAGGTGTGGACTCTGGGAGCCAAATCTTTTGTGAACTAGCACCATGTGAATTTTACTTTTTCTTCAGTAAGGGAAAACATCCCAGATGTGCTCTAGTCTCTTAAGTAGAATGATTGCTGCCAGTTCAGATAGTTTTTGTTCAAGCTTTGCTTCTTTATGTAATCAGAATTCTTTAAAATTTCTTACTATAGGCAAGAATATCTTGCCAAAAGGAGTTTTATTTTATGTATTAATGTAACTAAAAAGGGCAAAAGATGATTTTGTCAAATAGTAAGAAGATGAGAATATAAAGCACACAGGTAAACATACTTGTGGAATTGGCCCCAACTGAATTTCAGAGAAAGAACTGAAACAAGTGTAAACACAACATGTTTTTAGGTGCCTTCCACTAGATACATTAGTAGGATAAATATCAAGAAAAATAGGTTTGAAAATAGACTATTCACTTGGTTATTATCATTTGCAAATAGTTTGCTTATGTTTATGTCTGTGCAAGCTAGCAGAATTTTAGATCACTAATCCAAATACTGTAACTCCTGAATCCTTACAAAATGCACGATCCTGATGTTTGAATGCTCAGAAAACTGAGGAAAATATTTATTACTTTTACTGCAATTCAGCACTGGGAATGAATATTGTGTTTAGTCTTACAACTGGTTTTCATCAAAATGACTTAAAATCCTGTAGCTATATCCTTTTAAGGGAAGTGCCCTTCTGAGGACTTGTTTTACCAGAGTTTATTCCAGCAAGAGGGTAACTCCACTTTTAATAATTCAATTGTTTGCTGTAATCTATTAACCTTTATTGAAGCTCTATATCAGGGATATGTATCACCCAATATTTATCTTGTGTTTGAGTATGAAGGATAATAGTAATTCCTAGCTATTATTTTATTATTATATAGAATTCAGGGTTTGGCAGTACATTTGCTTTTGATTCATGGCATGGTGATATTTAGTCTTCCTGAATAAGTTCTCTCTGAACTGCTCAATGATATTTCTGGATAGAAGAACAGAAGAATTGTGGTCTATTGAGTTTTGCACTTAGCTTGAGAAACATTCCACTTCTGATAGAAGAGTAACTACAACTAGATTGTTTCAAAGTACATAAGTGCATTTAAGACAAATGAGTTATTTTTAGTTCTGTCTATCATAAGGAATTTTACATGACAGCTGGCTGATGAGGCATAAATTGGCATTCTTCAGTGTAACTGAGACGACCCACCCTTGCTTCCAGTCTTTGCAGTCCCGCTGTTAATCTGACAGCTCAACAAAAGTGACTGCTGTCTTTGGCTTTAAAATGAGTCCAGGTGATCTAAGCCCAACAGCTGTGTGTTTTTGGCCAGGAACATCTGGCACTCATCATGGTATGTATTGTTGTGTGTTTTGTTTTACATGTGCCAATACTGCCTTTAAGCTACTAGAAGGCCAAAGTTTATTTTGGCTGAGTAGTCAACTATTTAGAATACACAATAAAATCAGATTGCTCATTTCTCACCAAACTCCTACAGCTGTTTTGATAAGGTATAGAGCAAAGAGGAAAACCTAGACATGACTGTAACTAGAAGATGAATACTTTGGTGCATCTGCAGCAGGCTCACAGCTTGGGTGGTTGCAGGTCATATATATAAAGGAAAAGAGATTGTTTCAAACTGGTATCCATCATTAGTAGTAACTTAGGACAAATATTAATATTAGTGAAATCAAAGCTCCTTGAATTTTGAATGGGCTAGTTACATGTAATAAACTACTTAACACATGATGAATAGCTTTGAAATGGTAGCCTCTTCAGCAAATAAATCTCCATTAAATAAATGTCTGGATCTTTTTAATTATCAGAATCAGCTATTTAATATTCAATATATGAAGATGAAGGCACTGATGGCAATAAGGGTAAACTGCTTAAAATGTAGAAAGTTTTCCTGAGCAATGTACATGTGACAGAAATATTATTCTGAGGTATTCTTTCATTAAAATGACTTTTAAATAATTTTAATAGGGTAAGAAACATATATTTTTACAACAAATGAGAACCTCCATCAAGATCTTAAATTTATGCAACTTCAATCAACCAGTTAAACCTTAAGTACATGATTCCTGAAAGAAAAAAGCTAAATTACAATAGGTCTGTTAGTGGGTCACAAAGGGGAAACTATTTCAGTCTGTTCTGGAAATCAATATTTAATGTCTGGGTATGAATTTAGTCAGTGGTCTGCAATGGAAACTTCAGGTGGTATTTTCCCTTGTTCACTTTCACGTATCCATCACAACTTACAGAGCTGCTCAGTTCCATGTGAGATACAAAACAGAACCAGTCCCTTGCTCATTCAGTTTAGTGCTTAAAGGTGGAAAGAGAATATGCACTGGGAAACATGCTGAAAGGATTAATTTCAAGTTACATATTTGGGAAGAAGAAGATGGAATTAATTCAGAAGTGAAGGTGGCATTATATTTATCATAAACTTCAGCTTTGTTTCCATGTCAAGCTATCCATTGGAGCCATTTCAGTCATAGGCCCTAGAGGACCTGCCATCTTTGGGTATCACCTAAGACAAAAAAGGTAATTTAGCACAGTACAGAAACTGCTCTCTTTTAAGTGTAGCAAGGAGAAATTAGCTTGCAACAGAAATACTTGAAGTGGATTCTGCCATGTCTAGCTGGAAGCTCAGCTAAACTTATGGTAGTGTGGGAAAAACCACAGTCAGAAATGGGGCAGTTAGGAGAAACTGCTGTCTGGGCAAAGGGATGAGGTGATTGCCAAATGGTGCCTTGAAGTTAAAGGGAAGCTCTGGTTTTGGTGGAAATATTTAACATAAAGGTGTTAGGAGAAAACAGTAGTGGGTGTTTGTGTTAAATGGATTGCCAGGGAGAGGCATGGGAAAGTTATGTGTGTTTTAAGTGACTCTGTGTTGTACTTATACTTTCAGAGCTGCTATCCTGCCTTTTGGGTAAATAATGTTTAGAAAATGTTTATAACATATACAGTCAACTTGATGTTTAGGTCTTTCAGAGCCTAGTAAAAAAAAGGGAAGTAGCAGTACTGTTAACATAGTTCAACCCTTGTGTATTTAAATTGTAAACTCATGGAGGAAGAATTGTACAGGGATATGTTTGCACATTGCTTGACACAGTGGGTTCCTGGCTTCTGTATCTTATTATACTACAAAGAGCAAACAAGAAGCATAACTGCATTACAGTCACTATATTTTAGAATTATAGTTCAGGCAGTAGTGATCAAACCAGTGGTAAAATGGGATTTCAGCCTGGTTTTGCACATGTATAATTTGAAATTAAATCCTCCCAACAAGCCAAGAGAACTATAGCTGTAGGGGGAGCAGATGATCAGAGTTCAGAGGCCGGATAGTTAGTGGAAGGAAAAGTGGGCTCTGGGGTTTCCTTTGTTTTACCCATATATATATCTGCAACCCATACAGATGCAAAATTGCATTAGTTTGGGCAACTACTGACTCCCTCTTCTCTCCTCTCTTCTGACACATTGCTTCTTTCTGCTTGTACAAACTGCAGCTGCACAGCAAGCAGCACACAATACTAGTCTTGTCATCCCTGTACTCTTCAGCACCTGCATGTAACCTTCATCACTGGAAATAAAGGCTTTATTAAGTGCTTTTGGGTGTAATTCTTAACCCATCCCCGAGCTATTACACTCAGGTATGTGTCGACACACAGGACAGTGTCATTCCTTATCCAGTAAAAGTGTGGTGTGTTAATGATACAATGAGGAGATAAAATCTTGGTGAGGAAGGGGAATGAAGCCACAAATTTTTTTCACAATCTTCCTGTTCTTCCAACAGGAATGGGTACATGCATTCTTGATGCTGGAAGGAGTTGAATGTGACAACAACAACAACAATAATAGTAATAATATCATCCCTTCAGATCTTCCTGGGCAGACTTGTTAAAATAAAACTTCTTTCCCTGAGGAATCAAGAGATCATGTCTGCCTGCTCTGTTCAAGTCGGAATCCCACTAACTGCCCACAGGGGGAGGGCAAAAACAGTAGAGATGAAACCCAGTGTGCATGTGAAAGGGGAGAATTTTGCTTAAGGCATCTGAAGTATCATGGGAGGCTTAAGATAAAAGTTCTTTTTGTGTTTGGAGTGCAGCTGTGGAGTATCTGACCTCAGGCTCAATGGCTACCAGGGACTTTTAGCTTCACCATTTGTTGGTATAAAGTTTCAAGAACCTTGATTCTGCACTGCTAAAATGAGATGCAATGGATGCTCCCTCTAGCTCTTTGGCTGAATTAGCTAGAGGGCATAAACTCAAGAATTTTTCTTATTGTTTTATTGAGTAGGAGAGACTGACACTGGCTTTACATGCAGATGAATTTTAAGTATCAGTTCTTAAAAGTCTGTTTTCCCAAGAAGCCTACAAAAAGAGTATTAGCACCTGGCCCCTGAGATTGCTGCCCCTCAAGATGACTTGTTCAGTTTTCTTTATGCTTTTCTTGTACCTCTGCAGTTTCTGTACCTTCTTGTCTGGTACTGGAATCGCAATGTTTCTGTCATGGAGATCATTCTTCTGCTCAGGGTCAGGCTACAACTAATACACTGATGTCCACATCCAGTGAAGTCAAATACAAAGAATAATGTGTTTAACAACACTTGAGGAACTGCAGTCAACACCTCTTACTCTGCAGATGCCAATGACTGCCCTTGCTTACAGGCACAGGCTAAATCCTCACGCTGGAATTCCTCTTGTATCCGTATTTATGCTTGTATCACTCTCACCGCAATGCTTTATGTTACTGGGACTAAAATTTTCAGAGGAGAGCAAAAATTGTTCCCCATCTCAGTGGGATAAACAGCCTGAGGAGACATATTTTTCCAGATAAGGACAACCTTCAAAAGAGGTTCTCATAGTATTTCATTTTTGGCTTTGCTTTGATTTTTTAATTGCAACCATGCAGAGGTGATATTAACTGATAAACTCATTGCCTAAAAAATGTCCCAAGTAAAATAGGAACTCTGTGTGAGTTCCTGGACCCCTCTGTGTTGTGGGGTACAAAATCCTTCTGCAATGACTCAGTATCCCAAATACTGCACAGAATTCTTGTAAAGACATTCTGTGTTGTTTGAAAACATAAGTCAGTCTCCACATCTCTCTAAACAGGTTTATATCTTTTCCTAAGCAACTGAATGAAGAATTCATTTTGTCATATTTGAAACCTGTTCAGATGTCATCACTTTCAAGGTTCAGCTCAATCTTGAGCATTACTAGGTTCATGTTTCATTTCAACAGTATGGTAAAAGGGCAGGGAAAAAATCAGTGGGAAAAAAGCAAAAAAAAAGAGTAATGGAGTTCTTCTCTCTAAAAAATAAAAAAAATATGGAGGTTGAGGGTGATAAAGAAATAGGACTAAGAAGGGCAGAAATTTGTATGAAAATGTCTGTTCTCTCTGTATTATATGAGAAATCACCATGCTGGGCCCAAACCAGTTTCCTTATCCATGGAGGACAAGTTTCCATTTAATGGCAGAGTGAAAATAAATTGCCCCTAGCATAATAAGAGAGGGAAGAAAGAAAAAAAATTAAGACTTTTATCCCTTCCAGTGTTCAGCATGAAGATTTTTCACAAACTTTTCAGCTTGGAAAATTTTTTCCATCTCTTATCATAAATGTACTTCTTTACTGTTCCAATTGAACAGCTGCTGCATGTCCAAGTCTGGCTGATAAGGTGAGCTAGTACTAGACCTCAACTATTAAGAATCTATTATTTTGCCCATTTCTCACCTCTCCTTTGTGCATAATGTGATATATGGTGCTAATCGTTAAATTTCATAGGTTAAAAAAATTGTGAAGTATGTTTGTCTTGTTTTCTTGCAAAATGTTGCTTTTTCTTGCAATATGTTGCTGTAGTCCTAACTTGCAAAAGATATGGTAAGAATTGTTGCTTGAGCTTTCTACAGTGTAGCTAAATCCAAAGGACTGGCTGGGAAGAGCAGAAAGATAGAAAATTTGTTCTCTTTCAACTGAACATTTCTCTGTGGTAACCCTTTTCTGTTCAGCTGCACAGCCAGAGAAATGTGGAGTGTGGAAGTTCTTGCAAAGAAGATTGGAGAATCCAGAGATTGGTGCTTAAATGAACACACTCAGTTCCTCTCTCGAAGAGTATTAACAATTAATAATTTCTCCATTTTGTAGCTCCAACTAACTAATCAGAATCATCACTTTTTGTCTGCATCTACTGCTTCTCTACCAGGACAGACTGACAGTAACCATGCTTTTTGACTCCCAGAGTCAAAATCTTGTAAAGTTGATTAATCTTTTCATCCTGAATCCACAGGTTTTACTTTCATGATGCATTTTAACTGACTTGTAATATACCAGCACCCTCTCTCTGCATAGATCCTGATACTATAATCCTCTAACTGTATTTAGGGGCAATGGTGTTCTGATTAGCTTCCAGTTGTGATTAATCCTTTTTTTCCCTCAGATGACAGTTGTTTATATCATTGGTGGTGCTCTCGATTCTGGCCAGCCTTTTCTTATCAGTCAAGTCCTTTTTCAACACCTGGACCTGGCAATGGATTTCATGCCTCAGTGCATAAGAGCTATTTTAGAGCCACCAACCACACTGATGCTTACAAAGTAAATGTTACATTCTCCAAGCAGCATCCTGCTTCCCAGTCCCTGTGTTCTTCTTCCTTCCTATCCTCTCCCTGTCCTTATCTTCTCAAATTATTTTAAAGTAAACCTGTGATTCAGACTAGCCTGGGATATTTAGCAGTCAGTCCTGCCTTTACAGTTCCCAATCATACACTGACTTCCAGTAGAAAAAAAAAAAACCTAAAAGGAAAGAAAAATAGTTTTTATTGTACTGAGTCTGACTTAAACATCTGCCTTCTCTTGGCACTGTTGAAGCCTGGGAATTTGGGAATTTAACAATGCTGTACGTGGAGTTGGCCAGTAGGTGTCAAAATAACCTGTCATTTGTACCACTGCAGTGTGACACCGATCATGGTTTCTCTCGTGCAGTGTTCATGAAGAGCGGGCTCAGCGAGGGTCTTGTGTCCTTACCCAAGAATGGAGCTGATGTTGTGGCAATTTATCAAGAGTGGCAATGCTGTAAGTGCCTGTATTACAGATGCTGTGTCAAATCTAGTGAAACCAGCAGATACTGGACATTTACTCAGGCTGGTAATGCTGCAGAAAGCCATGCACTCCTCTGACCTTCCTTCTCCCCCAGTAAAACTTAGCAAACTGGGTGTATACTTTCTAGTAGTTTGCATATCGTGCTGCCATAAATTGAGATGAAAGCTTCATTTTGCTGGCTTCTCGGCTTTGTTTTCTGTCCTTTTGTCCCACCACATTTGACCTTAAACCTGATTTTTCTGAATGTCTTGACCTGAGAGCAGACCTGATGAGTTTTGCCCTCAGGGGTGTGCGGTGGCTTCTGCTGACATTAGCACTCAGGGCAGCTCTGTGAAGTGAAATAGTTCAGCCCCTGCATTTGGCATGTCCCTGAAAAGTTAGGGAAGCCCTGCACATACTCAGGGCATTTGGATTATAAACAATTATCATGTTCTTCAACCACTTTACTTTCAAAGACAGAAAAATAATTGATGTTTTTGTAGAGTTTTCCAAATCATCAGCTTGTGTAACATTCTCATATGTGTTTATTCTTTTCAGCCTGAAATTTTCCTGCTTGTTAATTAATATAGGAGCATTCTGTGGTCTCAGTTTATCAGGGTCAATGTAGGCACAGGTTTGCTGCCCTAAAACTCCACATGCTTCTACAATTTAGTTTAGTATTTTGAAGGAAAACACCTGAGTATGTAATTGGAGATTTTATAAACCAATTTTTTTTGTTTTAGTTTACTGATGAAACAAAGCAAAAACATAAGCAATGAACAGATTTAACCCATCTTGTTTGGGAATGGAATTTTTTCTGATTTTCTAGTTTCCTCAAAATGCTGTATGTGCTCCCTCTGTGATGCTGCAAAGGAGCCTGCATTTCTGATGCAGGATTGCCTGGTGCTTGGTGCCACTCAGGTGGGAAATAAGATGAGCAATTAAATTAGGTTAGCAGCCACTTAGATTAGCAATTGGTTGAAATCTGTTGGTTCCTCTGCCTGTCAGAGTGTGCCACACTGGCAGAAATGTGACACTGAAACACCTCCCCCAGTGTGACACTGAAACACCTCAGTGGCCAATTTATCTAGAATAGGGCTGGTTGTTTTGGATTTGACCTAGGCCAACCCTTCAGCTTCTGTGTGCATGGCTCATCACACCATGGCTTCCTCCTTAGTGTGTCTGTTTATGGGTGATTGTGGTGGAAAATCTGTGTTCAGCAAGTATGAGATCAAAACCAATAGAAAATATGAAAGATTGGGGGGAAGATCAACTGTAAATGAGTCCAGAAAGTGCCTTGGATAGGAAGTGAGCTGAAGCACAAAGGCCAGCCAAACGGAGCCTCTTCAACTGAGCAGAATAATCAGGGAGGATTTGGTTTGAAACAGAAGGCTCTTATTGAGGGCACCTCAGAAGCCATCACACATCTGGGAGATCTGTTTGTACCTTGACCTTTTGGGAAAATATAATTTATTTTAATAAGATTTTAAAATGTAATACAATGTAAATTGACTCCTGCCCTTTCAGCTTTCACTTATTTCAGATGAGTTTCTGATCCCTAATGCCACACTATGGTAGCAATAAAAAAAGTTTTTATAATACCTTATAGTAGCTGCCAGTAATAACACTGGTCTATAATGAAGCCAACAAATACTGAAATTTGAGCAATTTGTAAAGTCAGTAGAAAATGTGTAACCACATACTCTGGCAAATAGGCTTTTGTTACATAATAATCTTACAAAAAGCAGATGCAATTTCAAAGCAATAGAAAATATGTGTTGCATACTGGAATAGGCTTGTTTCAAAATTCATCTCTTGCAAAGCCCATGGCTGCATGTTTACTGTCCCTGCCTTCTTCTTCTCAGCAAGACTGTTTTCTGGCTTGCTCCTTGCCCCCCATGGAAGGTGAACACCACCCACCACGATCATGCTCCATTAAGATCTTGTGCTAAACCAAAAAGTTCTATGGAGCTTTCATTTATCAACTTTCCCCCAAAGTGCTTTTTGCATTTCATCAGGGATTTGCAAAACTATTCACAGCTCCAGAAACCCAGCACTGGAGCACCATGATCGATGGGAGAAGAATTCAATAACCACCCAATGTTTTTGATCAATCCTGGGTAGTCGATTGGGACAGGAAGTGAATGAGCAGGAGATGATGAGCCAAGGTAGTTGATTAGGAATGGTTGATTAGAAATGGGTTGGGACTTTTAAGTGCTCTTTGCAGTTAGAGCCTCGCTTTTAGGCCTTATTAAAAAAAAGTTATTTTAAAGAAACATGTAATTTAACATGTTGATATGTATTGGTTTAGGCCCATCCCAAGTATGTATTTTACCTTGCAAAGATACTTGGGATGTAAAAATATTTCATTTTTTTTGATTTTACAAAAATGATTTTTTCCATGAATGGACAGTTTTAAATGCACATGTAAAATTGTGGACAAGATAGTACTGCTTCAAGACAGAATGGTGCCCTGAAACCACAGATCTCTGTTATCTGGATTTATTTTAGTGCTCTCTGTCTGAATACAATTGCAGTTTTTCTTTGTTTATCTTAGCTATCCTATAAATTAAAATATAAATGCCTTCATTGACAACATTGCCCCTTCTCTCCTTCAGAGCCACAGCTGGTGTAGCATGGTGAGATCTTTCAGTCCTGGAATAAGAGAGTTTGCTTTTGCACACAGCTTTGGAGTGTGTCAGTCTGAGCTCTTTTATTTTACATTGTAGATGTCTGGAAAACTGCTGTGTCTCCTCAGCTGGGTATTCTCATTGCTTAGCACATTCCCTGCAGCCCCCGGCAAAGCCGTTACTGTGGGAACAGGGGAATGTCCAAAGCACACGATGTTCTGGCAGATCCCAGCTGGCAGGCAGCCCTCTGGGGTCACAGCTACTCAGATGTGGCGTGGGTTGCTTTAAATCAGACCATTGGCAAGCTCCAAGGACCAAGAAATTTTTTGCTGCATCCACTTACCCCCAGCAGATACCGGGGCAGCCGAGGTTAGAGGCCAACACAGCCCTTCGTAGCAATGTCCAGGTGGAACATCAATCAGGGATTTCCATGAAGAACTAAATGGTACATTCAGTTTATTGACAGAAGAGGCTGTATAAAAACATACACGAGAGATAAAATGATAATGCTCATTCATTTATTCTATAGTTTTTATCACACAAAACAAGGGGTTGGCACCAATATTTTTTACAGACATATTTAACTAGAGTTAAATGGGACTGTTCTTGTGGCTGGCCATGAGTAATGATGAAGTCACTAAAATTAGGAGCTGAATTGTTTCTGAATCTCATAACCAGGATGGAGGTCCTGTTGTGCTAAGTTATTTATAAACATTTAGTTGAATATTCCATTTCTGAGCATTTAATGGTAAAAAAAGACAAGACATGACATGGGGACATAATCCAATAAAAAGTAGGATAACTAAGTGAATGTAATAACTTACATCAAGAGATGATCCTCACATTAATATGCTTTTACAGTCATAGCTGAAATTTTAATCCCACTGAACAATCCATAACTGTTTTTTAAAAAATTATTGTATGCTGTATTTAAACAATTTTTTTTGCTGGAATGAAGACTGCAGAATTCCATTAAATTTTTCTTCATTACAGTTTGTTAATTCTTATGCAGAATATATTTTCTTATGTTATGAACAGTTATTTGCATTTATTATTTAATTAAAGCTGCCATGATTTTTAAAGTCTCTTAACTTTCTTTGACTTGTTTAGTTTTGTTGTGTTTTAATCACAACCTAGTCAAGTGGTGAAGAATAAATAGTAGATAACAGTGATGAATGAAGCTGAGTATCACAGAAAACAGGTGTCTGATCAAGCTTCTGCTGAAATCCAGGAATAGATTCCTATTGACCTTTGTAAAAACAAAAAGAGAAATGATCTTTCAAATCCAGTTGTAAGTTTCATGAAAAATTAGCCTGGGCAGTTAAACACACTGAAACCCCCAGCCACAAGGCACATTAGTAGTATAATTTTTACACCTGAAAGGGAATATAAATTGAAGTTTTATTTTTCTGAGAATAGAAGAGTTGTCCTCTTATGTTATTGATTATGGATAAGGTAGGAAGTTCTGAGTGGTCTTCTGAAGGACAAAATAAATTTTGACAGAATATGTGTAGATGAGGTATAACTGTATAACATATCATAACATGCCATATGACAGATAATTATATATTGCTTTGATGCTTACTGCTTAAAAATACCATAGCAGTTCTCAGACAACAATTTTATATGAGAGAGAAATAAAAGGAAAAAGAGGCGCTCTGCTTTCTCTGCAGTCTAGGAACATTGCTGTTTACAGAATGACAGAATTCAATACTAATTATTTTGAATGTAGTGAATTTGACTCTTTAATACACAGCTGATAAAATTATTCTGCTCAAAAAAATTCTGTGGGTTGCAATTTTAAGGTGGTATGGAAGGTATGGAAGCTGAAAGAGAAAGGGCATAAACAGAAGATGGAGTGTTGGGATTCTTTGTTGAAAGTTGGAAAGAAAAGCATGATGTGTTGAATGCCAAATCAAAACACAAATAACAAAGGAAGGCTGGATGTAAGGAGAAGCATGAGAAAGAGATAAAAATTGAGGGACTCTAAAGGTGGAATAAGAACATCTGGATTCAGGTAGGAGGTGTACTTCACTGTATCTGAAAGGATGAAATTTCAATGGAGAAGTCACACTGGACTGGGTAAAGAATGAGGTCAGTGGGGAAGAATTCAGAATGCCTGTTCATGGCAACTGTTGAAAAGGCAGGATAAAAGGATGGAAGCCAGAATGGGTTTTGTGCATTTCTTCTTCAAACAGTGAAGGAGAGTAAGGCACATTTCTGTCAGAAGTGTGAGGAAACTAATGAGAGTGAGAGGTTAAGGAAAGGCAGGGAGAGTAACAGGGCAGCAGGAAGAATGTACTGGATCACTGTCTGATGGTGGGAGTTAGGTAGTAACAAGTTCCAGAGTTACTGGGGTAGAATAAAGGAGGAATAAATTTAATACCAATAGCCTTTCTTTCAAATGTGCTCTCATTTCTTAGTGGCTTTTCTTTATAACACTGCTGATAGCCTCGTGCCTCCTTGATATCACAGACAAACCAAAGCACAGGCAATAGACTCCTCTCCTGTTATGCACACAATGTAGAGAGTGTGTTCCAGTGCTGTGTCCAACAGGGATGTTGAAGTAAGGTTCTGCTTTTTATTTTCAAGGGCTTGGGCTTTCAAGACTTTGGACTGAGTGCCAAAAACAATTCATCAGGAACGCTTTACAACTCAGCAATACAAAATCTGTTAGGATACAGACACCCACAAGACAGAGTTTGGGGAGGAAATATGTAAAGCACTGGTTGACCTCAGCATGATTAATGGTTTTTAGCACATTGAACTCTGTTGCTTACAATGTGAATTTTACCCTGGCTCACCCATAGTTGTTTATTTTTTTTTTTTGGAAGGAGGTGGAACCTCTGTTTGTGAAACTTTCATTCATATAGAAGTTAATGACAGTCCACATACAACAGCAAAATATTTATATTGGGACACTACTGTCCCAGCTGATTCTACTTCTCAGCAGTTTGTTCCCTTTAAAAGCAGCCTTTAATAATTGCAGACCTTGCAGGGTTTATGCCAATCATCTCTGTCATGAAAGGATTATATGAAGCTCATTTACTGGAGTAGAGCACTGAATAAGATATCTTCCACCACCATGAAGTCACCCCAGACCCAGCTCCTTGGATTAATAATAACCTGAGTTTGAAGGGACCCCTTAGGATCAATGAGTCCAAACCCAGTCTTCACACAGAGCAACCTTGAACTGAAACTATTTGTCTAAGAACATCACCCAACCACTTCTTGGACACTAATAGCAGCAAGTGCTCCAAGGTGGACACTCGCTGTCTCCCCTAATCCAAGCATTCTGGTCCTCAGTGTTGCTGAGCTGTGACATATTTCCAGTTACAGACAGGGCTCTACCTTTTGCTGCAGCAGGTCCTGCATTCGGAGACACTTGGTCACCTGCACACAGTGAGTGGGATTTGTGACAATGAGCTGTAGCTGAAATGAACAGGGTAGGCCTGTTTCTGCTGACCATGGCTGGGATGAGGCTGTGCAGCAGGTGACAGAACAAGAGCTTCCAGCCTGTGAGCCCAGCACTCTGAGGCTGTCCTGGACCATGGGTCAGCTACATGTTCCAGTGTCTCAGGGCCAGGCATGCCAGACCTGGATAAACTACACAGCACATGGTAAGCACTGCTTACATCTTCTGAGCTGATTTGTTGGCTTTGTGACAGGATTCACAAACCCTCAAAGTCAAAGGACTCCTTGACTTGTCCCAGTTTCAAGAAGGCCAAAGAGATCATAATTCTTTTGGGGCTTAGCTGCACAGGAACTATGCTCTTTTTTTTTTTCTGAGCAGTATTGAGAAGGGAGAATAAAACAGGGGACTGCTATTAGCTATGAGTCACATATGGAGTAAATAAGTAAAAAAGCTGAAGGGCTGGTTCTCTCCCAAAGGCTAAAGAATTAGAGGTCCAACCTTCAAGTCACTACAGTGTCATAGCACTGAAAACCAGCAGCAGACAAAACTCCACTGTGTTAGAAATGCTCTGGGAGTAGAAGAAAAGGAGGAAGGTGGCACCTGTTTCATAAATATGTACCTTTAACCTGGAGCTACAGCTTTTGTCTGGTTGACCCATTATATAAGCAGAAAGTCCAGACCTGTTTCTGTAAGCTTGTAGTGTGCATTCATCTCTCAATATGACAGTTTCCATATTTCACCCTGGCTCTGACTTGTGTTACTTATTAATCCTGAGCTAAGTTTAAAAGAATGAACGTATTCCACAGGGCTTGAACTTAGTTCAGGTGTTAGATTTCAACAATTTACATTTCTTTATATTTACTTTATGATATTTTTCATAATTGTTGAAGTGCAAGTTCAAAAGATGTATGTTTAAGCTCCTTAATAACAAGGATGTTTTTAGAAACATCACCTAACATTTTGGAAGGTTTACTGCCTTTTTCTTATGAAGCTCATGCAGTTGAAATCTACAAAGTGCTATTCACAGGAGTTATGTTTTTGTATTTATCACTTGCTGCTTTGAAGTGGTAAACAATTCTGACACAGTATTGAAAAATATTAAGATTAATGTAGAAAAATTAATGGATGGTTTTCCATGCAGTTCCAATGCTGCCATCATCATTGTAGCATTTCATAGTTTTCTACACAAACCATCCTAACCGTGTGATAAACATTTTAAATATTAAGCATAATCTTGACTGAAATGGTACTATATAGAAATATTTATATGCACCTTGCTGGTCAAGGCCAATGATTAATTCAGTGCCTCTTCAGACCTACAGCAAATTGCCTTCCCCAGCAGTAAGACAAAGAATGCAAAATACCCCGGATTCTGAGTTTTATCATATCATCTGCCTTTCTTTCTGAAGGTTTCTCTTAATTGCATATTTATGAGGAAACATGAGGTTAATGTCCAAAGAAAATGTGGTGCATGCCCATGGACCAGAAGGGAATTGGTGAGGAATGGAAACTTCAGGAAGCAAAGGAGGTAATGGAGGGGCTGAAATGAAAAGTCACGTTTCAGAGGAGGTGATTTCCTGGTGATGCTGCTGTGCAATGGGATGGTTTTGGGGAGGGTAAAGGGGAGGGTGGGACAGTAGAGCAGGGCTGAAGTCTTGAGACTCATTTCAGGAGATAGGAGGTGGTTGAGTCATGACCTCATTTGAGCTCAGATACCAATTAAATATCTAAGATTTTTCCTTCTCAGTTCTGGAAATAACAGTTACATCTTCTAAGATATATTCTGCGTATCTATTTATTGGAAAACAACAGCATATAATGGAAAACAAATGAGCCTATCTAAAGAATAAAGTTACTTTGAGTAGTGCAATGTTAAAGAAATACACTTTTATTTTTTTTTTCTATAACCATTTTCAAGATAAAATATTGGGTCTTTTTTTTTTTTTTTTGTTTTTTGCTGTTTCCCCCCATGTTTCCAATAGAAAGTAAGTTTGTTTTCAAACTTTAGTTGAGTTCTGACATGAAAAATGTTTAATATTTAACAAGTTAAACAACAAACTGTATGAACCATTCAATTGCTGCTTTCTGAAGAAAAGCAAATAAGAAAGTTAAACCTTGTATTTGAGTTACCAGATGTAGGGGAATATAATGTAGGTAGTATAGAAAGTAATCTTATTCCGTAAGGAGTTACAGCTGAACCAACTACTGAAGATTAGGTGCAGGCCTGATGTTGACAGGCCACAGCTGTAGCCAATCATAAGAGTGTTATAAAAGAGTGGAATGGTTGGCTGAGGGGAACTGGAGTCAGTGGCTGCTGTGAGGATAAGGCAGAGTCAGTGCCTGGAGGAGCTGCCTACAAGAAATATCGAAGAGGTATGAAACTCTAGCAATGTGGAACCTTTGCAATGTAATGACAATAGAACTCTTGCGCTATTTTGACAACAACCTGGGGTGAGTGGGATAAAGATG
Organism: Ammospiza nelsoni; assembly: GCF_027579445.1. NCBI lineage: Eukaryota > Metazoa > Chordata > Aves > Passeriformes > Passerellidae > Ammospiza > Ammospiza nelsoni. The sequence continues at coordinate 15,621,556 of NC_080636.1, forward strand.
TGATAGGTGTTACAGGGAAGTGGACATTTTGAATTCTGGAGTTTTTTTCACAGAATCACAGAAGTTCAAGACTGGAAGAGACCTATAAGATCATCAAGTCCAGTCGATGTTCTAACTGTTCAACTAGATCATGGCAGCAAGTGCCACATCCAGTCTTTTTTTGAATTCTTCAAGGGATGATGACTCCACCACCTCACTGGGTAAATGATTCCAGTATCTGACCACTCTTACTGTGAAATATTTGCTTCTTAATTCTAACTCACATCTCGCTTGACGCAACTTGAGACTGTGTCCTCTTGTTCTATCTGTTATCGCCTGGAGAAAAAGACCGACCCCCAGCTCACCACAGCCACCCTTCAGGAAGTTGTAGAGAGCGATGAGGTCGCCCCTTAGTCTCCTTTTCTCCAGGCTGAACAACCCCAGCTCCCTCAGTCGCTCTTCGTATGGCTTGTGTTCCAAGCCCCTTATTAGTCTTGTTGCCCTCCTCTGGACACGCTCAAGTAACTCGATGTCCCTCCTAAAGAGAGGGGCCCAGAACTGGATACAATACTCCAAGTGAGGCCTCACCAGTGCCGAGTACAGGGGAAGAATGACCTCCCTGCTCCTGCTGGCCACTCCATTTCTGATACTGGCCAGGATGGCATTGGCCCTCTTGGCTACCTGGGCACACTGCTGGCTCATATTTAATCGACTGTCAACCAGCACCCCCAGGTCCCTTTCCACCTGGGCACTATCCAGCCATTCCGTCCCCAGCTTATATCGGTACAGGGGGTTATTGTGGCCGAAGTGCAGTACTCGGCACTTGGACTTATTGAAGTTCATCCCGTTTGATTCTGCCCATGCATCTAACCTTTCCAAATCTCTCTGCAGAGCCCTACACCCCTCTAGCAGATCTACACTCTTTCCCAATTTAGTGTCATCAGCGAATTTACTAATAAAAGACTCTAAGCCCTCATCCATATCGTCAATAAAAATGTTGAACAAAACTGGCCCCAACACAGACCCCTGAGGGACACCACTGGTGACTGGTCGCCAGCTGGATGTGACACCATTCACCACCACTCTCTGGGCCCGGCCCTCCAGCCAGTTCTGAACCCAGCAAAGGGTATTCCTATCCAGACCACGGCCAGCGAGTTTGTCCAGGAGTATGCTATGGGAAACAGTGTCGAAGGCCTTGCTGAAATCCAGAAAAACAACATCTACAGCCTTCCCTGCATCCAATAGCCGGGTTACCTAATCATAAGAGGTGATCAGGTTAGTCAGACATGATCTACCCCTCCTAAATCCGTGCTGGCTGGGTCTGATACCCTGGCCGTCCTGCAAATTTTGCATGATGGCACGTAATATAAACTGTTCCATTATTTTGCCAGGTATAGAGGTCAGGCTGACTGGTCTATAATTGCCAGGATCTTCCTTTGCACCCTTTTTGTGAATGGGTATCACATTGGCCAGCTTCCAGTCATCCGGAACCTCACCAGTGATCCATGACTGTTGGTAAATGATAGAGAGTGGCTTTGCAATCTCATTTGCCAGCTCTCTCATTACCCTAGGCTGGATCCCGTCTGGTCCCATAGATTTATGAATATCCAAGGATTTCAATAGTTCTATAACAGCCTCCTCTTGGATAATGTGGGGACCATTCTGTTCCCTAAAACCAACGACCAGCCTAAACGGACGGGAGTCTTGAGGGCAAGTCATCTTCCCATTAAAAACCGAGGCAAAATAGGCATTGAACACTTCTGCCTTCTCCTCGTCTGCAAATACTAACTTCCCACCTTTGTCCAGTAAGGAACAAAGGCTGGTCCTACCTTTCTTCCTACTATTAATATATTTATAAAAACATTTTTTATTATCCTTAACAACAGTCGCTATCCTGAGTTCAAACTGAGCTTTGGCCTCCCTAATTTTTTTCCTGCATACTCTAGCAGCCCTCTTGAATACTTCCTTGGAGACCTGACCCTTTTTCCAACTCTGATATGTCCTCTTTTTATTCCTAAGCTCATCCAAGATCTCCTTTCCCAGCCAGGCTGGACATTTGCCCCGTTGACTGATCTTTCGGGATACAGGAATGGTTTGTTCCTGCGCCCTCAAGATCTCTGCCTTGAAGTAAGCCCACCCTTCCTGAACTCCTTTATTTTTAAGGGCAGCTTCCCAAGGGACGCTCTGAATTAATCTCTTAAACAGGCCAAAGTCCGCCCTCCGGAAATCCAATGTACGAGTTATACTGGTGCTCTTCCTAATATCGCCAAGTATTGAAAACTCTATTAATTCATGGTCACTCTGCCCCAAACGACCTCCAACCGTCACATCTCCCACCAGCCCATCCCTATTTGTAAATAACAGATCTAATGTAGTCCCTTCCCTAGTGGGTTCATCTACCAGCTGTAACAAAAAGTTATCTTCCATTGATTCTAAGAATTTTCTGGATTGCCTCTTTACTGCTGTATTAAGTTCCCAGCAGATATCTGGTAGATTAAAATCACCAACAAGAACAAGGGTTGATGATCTAGAAATATTGCACAACTGCTTATAGAATAAATCGTCTACTTCTTCTTCTTGATCGGGTGGACGATAACAGACTCCCAATATGATGTCGGCGTTGTTGCCCTTTCCCTTGATTCTTATCCATAAACATTCAACACCTTCTTCCTTTGTTTCAATTTCAATGGCATCGAAGGTTTGCTTAACATAAAGAGCTACGCCACCTCCTCTTCTTCCTTTTCTATCTCTCCTGAAGAGTCTGTATCCAGCCAATGTAGTACTCCAGTTATATGAGTCATCCCACCACGTTTCCGTGATGGCAACTACGTCATAGCTTTGCAGTTGTACCATGGCCTCCAGCTCTTCTTGTTTATTGCCCAAACTGCGTGCATTGGTATACATGCACCTCATCTGGGCAACTGAGTTCACCCCTATCTTACGCTTGCAATTCTTGGGCCTGTTTCCAGTTAGCTCAGCTGGTTCCCCTTCCCCCTTCAAGCTTAGTTTAAAGCTCGCTCAATGAGGTCTGCCAGTTCATGAACTAAAATCCTTTTGCCCTTAACGGAGAGGTGTACCCTATCTGATTCCAGCAAAGAAGATGCTGTAAAAGTTTCGCCATGATCATAAAATCCAAACTTATGTCGATGACACCAACCCTTCAGCCACTTGTTAATGATACAGATTCTTCTATTTCTTTCATCATTATCCTCCACCACCAGAGGGACTGAGCACATCACTACCTGTGCTCCTGCCTTGTCAATTACCTGACCCAGTACCTTAAAGTCCTTCCTGATTGCCTTAATGCTCCTCTTCTCGATCTTATCACTGCCAGCCTGAAGTATCAGCAGTGGATAATAATCAGAGGGCTGAATCAGTGTAGGAAGTCTCTCAGTAATATTTTGTACCCGGGCCCCAGGGAGGCAACAAACTTCCCTGTGGGATGGGTCTGGTCGACATATAGGGCCTTCAGTTCCTTTCAGGAGGGAATCACCTACGACGATTACCCTTCTTTTCTTCTTGGTACTAGAGGTAATAATTCGTGTTGCAGGTGAAACATAATTAGGAGGTTCACTAGGCAGACAATTCTCTCCTAAACCATCTAGTTGTATCTCTGGATCCAATATCTCATACCTGTTTTGTAGTGGTACTTGGCTGGATGATGGAGGGGGGCAGGTCTTTTAATTTTTACCACCCCACACAGGGACCCATTTCCACTCCTCTTCGTCCACCAAATGCCCTTCTGTCATCTGAGAATGGGAGGCATATAAGTCCTCAGTCTCTTGATTAGTAACCTCCCTTAAAGATGATAGTGCTGAACTCCACCAATCTATCTCCCTTTCACTTTCCCTAATACTCCTTAATCTTTCAACTTCTTCCCTAAGCTCAGCCACCATTAGAAGGAGGTCATTCACTTGTTCGCAACGTAAGCAGTTCTTCTCCACAGCACTCCCTGATGCCACCAATAAACTCAAACATTCTGGGCAGGGGTGGGTCTGTACACTCACGTCCTTTTTGGAGGGCCCAACTTGATCACTTATACCAGCCACAGCTTTTGATCTTGTAGAAACCATTGTTAACAAACACCTCAGAAACAACCAGACGGCAGGGGATTCAAAATCCGGAGGTTCAGGAATCCGGGGATTCAGGAAATCCGAGAGTTTAGGAATCCAAGGATTCCAAAATCTGAGGTTACAGGACTCCAGGGATTTAAGAATGCAGAGATTTGGAAATTCAAGGATTTAGAAATCTGGGGTTTCAGAGTTCCAGGAGTTCTCCAGCAGCAAGTCAGCACCGCAGAGCTGCTAAGGTAGTAACAGAGACTCTTCGAGGGATGCAGAATGCAGGGAAGGGAGCAAAGCACAGCTCAACAGTACAGCTCCATGACACAATTCCGCGGCACAGCTCCAAAGCTCACCTCCACAGCACAGCTCCGCGGCACAGCTGCACAGCCTAGCTCCACAGCACGGCTCCACAGCACGGCTCCGCAGCACGGCTCCGCAGCACAGCTCCGCAGCACAGCTCCACGGCCCAGCTTCAAGGCCCGGCTCCGCGGCACAGTTCCGCAGCACAACTCCGCGGCCCAGCTCCGAGGCCCGGCTCCGCGGCACGGCTCCGCAGCACAACTCCGCGGCCCAGCTCGGAGGCCCGGCTCCGCGGCACAGCTCCACGGCCCAGCTACGAGGCCCGGCTCCGCGACACAGCTCCACGGCACAGCTCCGCAGCCCAGCTCTGCGGCCTAGCTATGAGACCCTGTTCCGCACCACAGCTCAGTGCAGGGACACGGTCTTGTCCGCCATTAAAAAAAAAAAAAAAAAATTTTTTTAATTACAGCTATCAGAGCATACAAGACCAAATTTGGTTTCTGGTGCCTACTTTTTAATGGAGCGGGGACACATTGACATATAAAGGTGACATATCTTTGGAGTTACCAGAATGCTGTTGTGACTTGGTACAAATCCTGCCTACTTCTGGTTCAAATGTGACTCTGAAGCAGGAGTAAGAGCAATGCTGTGTGTCTGTTCCTCTGCTCTTTCCATGTTTCATGGGCTGAAGTCGCTCAAATTCAGGGTCTGGGAACTGCTCAACTCCTGCAACAGGGGTAGGTTGCTGTTTGATGCCAGACTCATATATGTTAAGTAAAAGGTGTTTCTCCTAAAAAGTCTGGTTGTGCTCCATGAAAACTCAGGGAAGTAGATTTCAGCCATGGCTTTCAGCTGTAATTTTGCCAAAATACTGGGCTTGCTTTCCTTGTAATTCTTCCATCTTAAGGTTGACTACTTTGACTGTTAATTCAAAATGAAACTTTGGGCCAGTATGTCTGCTTCTGAAAAATGGAAAAAAAAAAGAAAATAGCTGAAACCTCAAATAAAGGATTCACTTCCATTACAGAATTTTATAAGGTGATATGTGGCATATAAAACCTTGTATTGGGAGCTTGGGATCACATGCTTGTGTTTCTGCTTTCTCTCATCTGGAGTGAGCGTGGACTATCTGTGTTATGGTTTGGACTGGAGATGGTTTTTCCCTTTCACTTAAATTGGTGACTACAGGATGTGGCAGTTCTAATCATACTGAAAATTGCTGTAATTGTTATCAGGCAATAAACATTCAATATATTTTTGTAAGAAGTGGAGCTTAGTGGAAGTTTTCCAGTATTTGAGAAAATAGCTGGAAGCAAAATGGTAGGGATACAAATTGAATTTAGACTTTAAATACTGAGAAAGTTGGCCTGGCTTATTCTCTTAAGAAACAGGATTACTGTAACACGCAGAGCAATGCAAGACATGTTCTCAGCTAAGGATGAATATGAATGTCTTTTTCATATAAAAACACATTGTAAGTGCTGCAGGAATGCATACCTGTCATAAGCATAACTGTTGTACAGAAAACAGAACAGGATTGTGCATTAAATGTTCTTACAAGGGACATAATTTTCCTCTTTGGTTCTCTCAGCTGCCATATATAGGCAACTTTTACCAAATGAGCCTGCAATAAAAACTCTGTATTTTGCATTCACCTTAAAACAATCAAAAGATAATGTCCGTATAATTTAGGTGAGAGCTGTTATTTATTACTCTGAAATTATAGTACTTTTTAAAGTACTCCATATGTGTCAATGGGAGGGAAGATTCTTAAGTTGTTAACATTTGATCTCCTGTTATAATTAATCAGATCCAGAATGTAGCTTAAATAATGTGTTTATATAGTGTTGTCTAAGAGTTTTACTTACAGTACTCCTTTGAAACTGTCTGTATTGAATGGGACTAAATATAGGTGCAGTCTTTTTCCTTTTGATAAAACACATTTCCACCGGATAATCCTCTTACTTTATTTTAAGAATTGATGATTTTAGAAAAGGTAAAACTAATTCTGAAATCCCGTAAGTATTTTATCGGCCTTTTAATGTCCATAACTCATTTGCTGGAAGCATTGCAGGATGGGAATAAAGTTCTTGGATTATAAAGTTCCCTTTTAAAATAAACAGGAGGAAACATAGGGGAGAGACAGAAGAGTGTAACTTGTTTAACATTTAACAAGCCTCTTGATCCATTTTCTGGACTAACTGCTGTGCTTTTGAAGATAAAAACAATTACATAAGGTATGGGGGTGGTTTTCATGCTCTGGGGGTTGAGAGAATTTTGGATCTTTACAGAAGCAGGAATGTGACTATTTGACTGAGTGTCGAGGCTGATTTTTTTTCTTTTAAACATTTTTCTGAGTGTGTCTGTGAGAAATCCAGGTCTTGCAGAAATCAGTGAGAATTGCTCATTCCCTTTAACAGGGCCAGGATTTTGTATGCGAATGTTCAGGATTTCGGTCACTGGCCAGCTCCAGTGGTGCTACATTTCAGCTTTTCTTTTTTACTACTGCAAGCTGCCTCATTCCTGGCCCTAGACTGCAGAATGACTCCCAGGAAACTTTTTCTCTCTGGACAAGTACAATGTTGATGATGGTAGCATGGACTCTGGTTAGCTGAAGCACAGCAATATTGTGGTTAAGGACTGGGAGCCCACTAATAAAGTCTGTACATTTGCTAGGCTGTGGATGATGTTAGACTGAGTTGGGTCAAAGCTCACTCTTGTAAATTTTGGCCAACAAGTGGGAAACTCCTGCATGGGATCCTAATGTTAGACAAAGAGCCTTGGTCAGAATTGGGATATCTGATAATGCTGTAATGTAACTATTGGAGAGAATAGATCATGCAGGAGAGGAGATCTGGAATCTCTGGATCTCTAACAGAGTGAGGATTTGCTTTATGCTGCCCTGCAGACAGACACCCAAATTCAGTCAGCTTGACCCTCTGACATATGCCTGTCTCCAAAATGGGTTGAAGGAAAAAATTTACCAAGATCAGCTCAGAGATAAGGAACTTAACACATTTTTCAAAGTCTCAGTGGTAGTTAGACCTGACTTTATTGCAGACCAGTGAATCTTGAGGTTCTTGATGCCTAATTTATGTCTGAAAAAATGGAGCTGGACACTAAAGTCATCTATCTACTGATAAGCAAATGTAGATGTTCCTGTGTATTGTATTTGTGGGGACCCTTGTGGCAGGGAGGAATGATGAATCTGACTCCATGTTGTCAGAAGGCTAATTTATTATTTCATGATACTATATTATGTTAAAAAATGCTATACCAAACTAACTAAAGAATACAGAAAGGATACTTGCAGAATGCTAAAAAGATAATAATGAAAACTTGACTCTCTCCAGAATCTTGGCACAGCTTGGTTGTGATTCACCAATGACTGAAAACAACTCACAGCAGAAACTAATGAAACAATCACCTGTGGATAAACAATCTCCAAACATATTCCACATGAGCAAAACACAGGAGAAGCAAATGAGAATTATTGTTTTCCTTTTTCTCTGAGGCTTCTCATCTTCTCATCTTCCCAGGAGAAAAATCCTGGGTGAAGGGAGTTTTCAGAGAATGTGAATGCCACACCTGTGCATTGTCTGCGACTGACTTCTGGGCTCTACTCTTTGGAAGAGACATTCTCAAATTCAAGGTAGGGGCCAGAAGCCACCCCATACATTGAATAAAGGTGCCAAACAATGGGTTTGAAGAAAGTGACTGAGAGATGAGTTTGTCCATTTGCCTACCAGGCTGTAATTTGGCTCATGCCTGAGAGCTGGATGTGGGATTCCTAGTTTGTCAGCCTCTAATGAGGTTTCAGGTGGGAGGCTGGTGTTAGAGGTACTCATGAGGCCAAGGTGACCTGAAAGCAGGTGGGTCACACGGAGTCCTGCCCTTGCACAATGCTCCCAACATTCGTCCCAGCAGGTCCTCTGTTCAGCTGGCATTGCCACTGCTTTCCACTGGGCTGCAGTCTTTTCAGGGCTGACCTGGAGTTTGTGTGTTCCTCTGTATTGCCTTAAGAAAACTGGGGTTGAATGAAAAGCAAATTCCATAAATCCTTCTCCTAGGATGTATCTTCAGTGGAAGAGAGAACTGTCCTCTAAGACAATTCAAATACCATAATTCATCACAATGTTTATATTCAGATTTTAGGTTACTCTCCTAATACAGTTATAAATGCATTGTACAGTCATCTGGTGGTTGCATATTAGGCAGTGTTTCCCAGAAGTTTCCACTACTCACAGTATCTTTCATAATTTTGGGGGTTAGGCCAATTTGTGATTTTGGTTACAATCCCATTTTGTTAGTTACTGCAAGCATAAAGAAATAGATGGTAGTATGCAATCTCCAAAAATGGGAGAGTTGAAAAGGTAATTTTAAGCTATACTGAGTGCAGAGGAATGTAGAATAAGTTAGAAGTTTTAATTTTTCTTTGTTTTTTTTGGAAGACAAGAACTCTAGGATGAGCATCATCTAACCTATGAGTTTCAAAGCAAATATGTAGAGTTCTGAACATTCCATGTGCTTGAAATTGTGTATTTAAAATGTAAGCCTCTAAGAAGATGTGTATTTTGCCTCTCTTAGTTTCCTCTCAAAATCAGTAAAATGTTTTGGATTAACCATATTCAAACAATTTGTGTCTGCAGAAACTACCACGGATGTTCTGTGTGTTCCAGTTTGCCATGCTGCCGTTCAAATCTCAGATCTGGTGCAGTAAACAGAGGTGGTGTTTTTGGTTTCCTCAGTCCCTGAGCAGCTTCCCTGCTGTGTGTTAGCCACACCACTAACTCTGTTGTAGGTCAAAAGGAAAGTTGGCAACTTTACAGCTCGGACACCTCTCTGCAAACAGCGTAGCCTATTCCCATCTCTTTCCTGGATGATACTGGAATTTCCTACTCCTCGTGGCTCATGTGGCTATTTTCCTCCTCCCCAGAGTCTCTGTCTCTGCCTTGGACTTCTTGGTTCCTCTGTTCCCTTACCTGTGTGAAGCAGCTGGGGACAGGTCTGTGAGGGAAGGCAAAATGCTTCTTGCAAGTGGACAGTTTGTTTCAGATAAGGAAGTGAGGGGTGTGAGGTGGCTCAATATATTGCTCCAGGAGGGGTTTGCTGGAGCCAGGAAAATCCAGCTCCTGCAGACTGGCTCCACTTTCCTTTCACCCCCTCCTGTGAGTAATGTGAGTTGTTTATTTCTTCATAGGCGCCCTTGCAGAGAACAACTAGGCGTTCATTTCTCTTCCCACCTCCTCCTTGCCTCAGCCTCTCGTTTTTCCTTGAAGAAGTGGGCAAAGCTGCAAGGGAAAACACCTTCACTGCCTGTCCTTGTGGGATCACAGGGCACTGGGGCAGAACCAGATGAGCTGCCTGAGCATGGGGAGGAGTAGGACACTGTGCTGTGTAGGGTGAATTTTGCTGGGGCTTGCAGCCCACTCCAGGACTCGTCTGCTCCCAGACCCCGAGCAGAGATTTAGATTCTTTTGCTGCTGCCCATGTGCTTGTGTGCAATATCCTACCAGAGATTTCATACATTTTAAAATGAATTAGAACCTTAACCTCCTCTTCCTTTAATAGTTCTCTGTAGTAATTGTATCCTTCTGCTATTAAAGTTCTAAATAATGACTGAAATAGATTTTTATTTGATAATTTACAGTTTGAAGAGGATTTTAAAAAGAAATTAATCTCTTTACATGGGAAGACACTATGTAATCTTCGAAGACATTCCAAGTTTCCTCAATATTTTACAGTCTTTTTGCTATTTATTTTGTATCTCTTTTCTTGAAAATGTTTATTTTGGGTAGGTCAAAACAAAATTCTCCCTATGTCTCTCATCAGCTGTAAGATGAATGCACACAGTTGGAACATGTTCCATTGAAACTCTCATGCAGAATAAACAAAGTCCTGACCAAAGGCTTGACTCATGATATATCTTTAATGACTATTGTAATGAAAAAGTATTTAACATATTCTCCACCAAAAGAAGGGTGTAGCTTTGCTGCAGAGTCAGCAACACATCAAAATTAGGGATAAGGAAAGATTTAAAGGGGAAGGCTGATATGAGACTGGTGGGCATTGGAAAGAAGCTGGGCAGCTGTGTGCTCATTAAAGAGGGTGAAATAAGAGTGCTGGAGGTCAGGTGTGTCACAGGGAATTTCTGGTGTCACTGGTCAGGCTCTCCAGATGGAGTCAGCCTACAGAAATGGGTGTTATCCCAGGGTGTTGCAGGGGTGTAGTGACCATTTGAGCTCCTGTGGGCTGTGTCATACCAAACTGTGATAAAGCAATTTTGCCTCACATGTTCACACAGTCTGTGGGGAATCTCGGGGATTGTTTTGGGAAGAAATGTTTGATATTTTGATGGATGAAGCTGGAGGTGCCTACAAAGTCACTGCACATCCTTAAACAAAGCTGATCTGTTTCCTCTGCCTTTTCTACTTGTGTGACAGTGAGTGTAACACTTGGCAGTCAACAAATGCTGCATGCTGCTCTTGTCATCATGTGGTGGGGCAGGAAAACTGCTGACATGGAAAAGTGCAGAGAAAATCAAGCAAAAGTGATTCATAGCTTGGAAGGCTCTGTGTCCTGGGGAAAGATTAATCAAAATGGGCCCACAGAGCTCGGGGATAATAATATGCATGCATGTTATAGTTACTGGGTGATAGAAAAATATCTTTGGGTGAGTTGGGCCAGATTCACAGATGTTATTTTAGGAGGTACATTTATTATTTTTGCTATTAAGAAAGGTCTCTCTTGTAAAAGTCTAATCTCTCTGTGAGTGAGGGGCTAGGAAACCTGCACTGTATAGATTACAGACCCATGGTATTCACAACAGTCATAAGGAGGACGGAGTAGAAAGTCCAAGAAAATTACACTTTCAGACCATTGCTTAGTGAAGAAAGGATGCTATGAGAGCTGTGGGACAGGCTTATCAAAAGGAAATAAAACACTTTGGTCCTTGAAGAGTTCAGGTATCTGAGAGTGATTCAGACTATAATCTCATTCCTTGCAGTAATAAAAATTTAAAATACTCATTTTAATTTTAGTACTACATGTTACTTGATAAGTTTTGGAAGGTGTGCAGTTATTTTTCTGTAGGTCTAATTATCTTTAAGATGAAGACAGTGATTAAAATGGTCTTAAAGATTTGATCTTATTTAGAAGATTAAGAGATAAAATGTCCTTTTAACCAATATGAAAATATACAGATGATATGAGAGGAAGCACCAGTTTCAACTAAATTTCTAAAGGAGTATATATAATCTAATCATACTCAGTGAATGATTTTCTATTTTTATTCTAAAGAAATTTTTGAACTTGTTGGCCATTTTTACTGAATTCAAGTGCCAATGTTTTTTCAGAATTGTGAAGCTCCTCTTTATTATGAGAAAGCTAGAGCTAGGAAAGACATTTATACATACATGGATGGATGGATGGAAAATATTCAACAGACATACCCTGATCAGGCCACTGGCATGCACAATGTTCAGAAACAAGCACAGTGCCTCTTGCTTGACCTGAAGCTGATGGATACAGGAGGGGTGGAGGAGAGCATTGTGGATAACAGAGAGGGGAATTTATCAGAGGAGTATGGAAAAGGGGCTTGGACTGTAGCATTACAGAGCAGGGAATGATGCAAGCCACAAATCTCTAGGAAACCAGGCTTTATTAGTTCCACTGCTTTTGGAACAACTTGTTTAAACTTCCCTTGTAGGTAATTAACTTTCTAATGGCACTGTGAGATGGGCCACCTGCAGAACCCTTGGGCAGGGGGATTCACAAGCATGTGCAGTTCAAAATAAGGCCTCATGGAAAACTAGGCAAAAGTGCGTTAGAATAATATTTACATTCAGTAGCATTAAGTACATCTGTTTGTTATTAGTGGGAGGCTGAACTGGCTCAAAAATCTTCTGCAAGAGTGACCCAGCAGCAGAAGGCCAGGTACCTCTGACAGCTTTTCTACAGCTACCAGTAGAGATGTTTTCAAAAACATGACAAGATTTCCCTCTCAATGTCAATTTGAATACAAAGAAGATAAAATTTAGATTACTGTAATATACAAATATTCCAGCTCTGTCCTTTTAGGTGTTTTGCTTTGTCCTTATTTTCTGTTACTCCTGTGTTTACACAGTAAGAAAACTGTGAAGTTTTCGTACAAACTAAGGGAGTGCAGCTCTGGCTGAAATCAGTGCAAGCAAAAAGATGGTCAGCTTGTTTGAAAAAGCAAGGGTGATAGGTGACAGTCTTTAACCTAATAATTTAAAACTTTCTATGAGTGTCATTTAATACAAGAAAATTATTGCATCTTACTATGTCAAACATGGACACAGAACATGCATTTTAATTTTTTTTTAGTTCAGCTTAGTCTGCTTACTATAAATTTGATGTCTGAAGATTGTACACATAATTGCTAACAAGGATTAATGATTTCAATGTAGCTGTGATGATTTAGGCTATCTGGAACTAATGTTTAGTGTCAGGTGGAAAAGCTTTTGCGTAGCTAAGAACAGAGTCCTGATACTTCAATCCTGTGTCTTAGACGTATGTGTGTGTGCTTATGCACAAAGCTGTATTAGGGAGATAGGTTACTCTAGCTTAGGGTTTAGGAATTCTACTGACCATATACTCAGGCTTTTGTGTTTAGTTTTGTGTTCTACTAGAGGTTTATTCAATGTAAATCTAACTAGTAACAGCTATTTGTTTATATTTCTGTCTCTTGAGATTTTTTAAGAACCTGAAGGGAAAGGAAAAAAAGACATTTTGTATATGTGTGTTTACATATAACACATAAAACATAAAACTATGGTGACCCCCCCATCTGTGTTAATCTTTCAACCTGAAGTGTCCACAAATTTCAGAGAGCTTTCTAAATCTGGAGGTTGATGTGGCAAACTCTTACTTAACCACAGATGATTGTTGTCTTTCCTCTAAATTATTTAAAAAATCTGTCCATCCAGCCCCTCTGAAAGTTTCCTTTATCTTTCCCTTAGATTCACACTCACTGTCAGAAACTGTCTTCCTTTCTGGTTCAGAGCCTGCTGTCTCTATTCTCTGAGTGTTTGTACAGACTGCTGTTTCCTGGCCAGTTTACACCTTCAGTAATCTTTAATAGATATTGTGTTGCACCTTAGTATTGCAGCTATAAATTCTTGTGCTGTACAGTCTCTGGGATGAGAGCTCCTGAGCCCGTTTTGTTTGCAGGGCACATTAAAGCCTGTATATAAGTGATAGAGGTCAGTTCTGCTGCCCAGCCACGTGCACCCATGTTATAAGGATTTCCTAGGGTGTGGGTGTGATGGTTCTGTGGGGCTGCCAGGCATCATACAGAAGTTTTGAAGGTCTCATGTGTCCCTGGGAAGACATGGCTCTCCTACTGTGGACCAGAGGATACCCAAAGGTATCTCTGGTGGCAGTCACCTCTTACTTCAAAATCATAAAAGCAGACATTTATTAATTATGCAGTTTCCAACAGTTAAAACAATTTTTAAGGAGAGGAAAAAGCAAAAATTTTGATTTGATCAAATCTGGAAGAAATCTATCATGGTTATGATAAAAGAGCATTGATTAAAAAAAAACACCTCCAAAGAGATCTGACACAATAGCAACAAATGTAGAGCTGTGTGTCTGGAGATTAGCAGCAGAAGTAACCACCTTGTGACAAGACTCACAGTGTTGTTTTGTGGTTTAGGAAAAGCAAGTAGGTATGACCAAAATGACTGTCCTTTGGGAAGATGGGGTCAAAGGGCACATGCTTGAGAGCCACAAATATGAGCTATTCAGAAAACAAACAAAGACCTCTAAACTAAAATGTGCAGGTGACTGAAAAGGTCACCTTGTGAGAATCACAAAGAATGAAGCAAAGGGAGGTGATGAGGTGTGTTTGGAACAGTGGCCTCATCTCCTGTGTAAGTGCACCAGATGAGGAGCAATGCGGGTCAGTAGGTCCCACACTGACTTCAGGATCTCCAAACTCCTCCAGTCTGCATGAGGCTTTGGGACACAGCTGCTCCTTTAATGAGTAGTAATGTGGGTGGGTAATGTGTTCAAAATGTGTTGGTTTCTAGAGCTGTGCTATTTAAACAGCACAGAATGGCAAGACTTTGAAACTAGCCTTAACATTTTATGGGCAGTGTAGCTGCCTTTAAAAAAAGGAAGCAAATATTAATTAAAAAATGGGAGACCACCTACTTAAAATATAACTCTGCAAGACAATAATTTCATTAAAACAAACTTATATGCAAGCAGTGAGTCACCCTTTCACTTCTGTAAATGTTTGTGCAGTGTGCATCTGTTGAAAATCATTTGGATTCAGAAAGGCATGGATTTGATTCTCTCCTTTCTTGCACTAACTCCTATTAGTACTAAGTAGGTAGATTACTCATTCAGGGATTTACTCATTCAAGAACTCACTTCCTTCAGTCTCCCTGCCGGCTGAAAGCTTTCTGCTCTGATATTGGGCTTTCTGATACCAGCTCTGGGCAGTGGTACTACTTGTTTCCTATAAACCCTTTTCATGCTCATGTAAAAGCTGATGGGTCTGCTGAAATCAGGCATCCTTTTTCAAATAAAATTTTGTATAAATAAGTTGAACTGGATTCCACTCAGATCTTTCAGGCCTGGTCTAATATGCCTTCTTTTCATTCTGGTAATTTTTTATTTGCTTCAGGTTTTGTTGTTTTCCTCTGTTACAGCTATTTTGAAGAGTCTCATTTTGTTATGTGTGGTCACTTATCTGTTGCAATCCACTTAGTGGCTTCCATATGTTGCTAAAATGTGTTTGGAAGAGGGGATTAAGTTACTGTTTCTAGCTGTGAGTTTGGTCACTTGGACACGTTCACTGGGATGTGAGATCCTGGAGTCCACAAGAGCCTTCCAAGTGGAGATTTTCTCTTTTTTTTCCTTTGCAGTGGGGGACCCCACACATGCTTTCCCTGTGAGCCCTGCTCTGAGGAAATTCACATAACATCACAGCTTTACTACAGCAAAGTGAAATCTTTGCAGCCCAGGTTCTGGTGTTCCCTGCCCTGGGGTCTGAATTGAGGTGCCTCCCTCCAGAGGTAAAAGAAGGAAACAAGGGTTGGGAAAATTCCCTCAAAACCCTTAATGTCTGTTACATAAACATTTATTGAATAATCCCTGACAAAATTGGTTCAGAAAGTGAGGCATATCCTTGCTTTTGTCTGAGTAAAAACTGAGGAATTAGGAGCTCAAATAGGATATTTAACTGTGCGTGACCAAAAGGACTTCAGTTTCTAGTGTTTTTTTTAATGAATGCTCATTGGTAGCATTACATTCTACTAATTACAGTGCTACTTTGGGAATGTAAGTCTGGGAAGCATTGACTAAGTAATGTTTTTAGTCAAATCTGTTTCTTTATGAGTGCTGTGACAGGTTTAACTTCTACTCTTTTGTATCAGCTTTTTGCCAGTACCTTCGTATGACGATTTTTTGCTCTTGAGTGTGTTTTGAGAAGATGACTTTTCTTGTGATTCTTAGCAGTTCATAAAAATAAACAACATGTAGTGGGTTTGTTTTTGTACAACTAGGGATATTTACCTTATAGGATTCTATATAATTGGCTTTGGGAATAGTTTTGGGAATGAAGAGCTAAGGCAGAGGCAGAGATGAAGAATCTGTTTAATTTACTTGATTATTTCAAGCCAAGTGAATATGCCTAAGCAGCACAGAAAAAACAACTAATTGGTCCCCTTTCCCAGTGAGGTTTTGCATGGATTCTGTACTGTATCTCAAATACTAGCAGTGACTGCATCTAGTAGAGCAATCTTGACATGCAAATGTAGCATTGAACACAACATGATGTTGTGTAGGTTTGTCCTTTTCAGCCTGTTTCAAATAGTTTGCTCTTCTGGTTTTTCCACAGTTATGATTTTCCAATACCCATGGAAGGTACATTAATTTCTTTGGTATAGTATTGCATGGGATTGAACTCAGTAGTTTTCCAAGTCCTCTGGTAATGGTTCTGAAATAAAAAGAAAAAACAAAAATTCTGAAATAAAAAGAAAAAAAACAAACACAAGAAAAGCCACTATTTTTGTCACAATTGTAGTATATGCTGCAGCAATAAATGGATACTAATGAAAAAGAAATCAGTGGATTCAGCCTTTGCTCTTGTGAGTGGCAAAGTACCTGAATATTTAAAGTAGTGATTTGTCTGAAGAGCTGGGTAGGATTTGATGAAATAAGCAGTGGCTTCCTTAACCTGCTGGGCACCAAAGTAACTTTCATTATTAACTGAAGCAATCCTGTCATTAATTTGAAGATAACTTTCACAACTTGGACTGAAGCAGAGGGGAAGATAGTGATCTCTTCATGCTCATGACCAGTGACAGGATTACAGGAAACAGCATGAAGGTGAGTTGTGGGAGGTTTAGGTTGGATATCAGGAAAAAGCTTTTCACATGGAGGGTGGTTTAGCACTGGCACAGGTTCCTCATGGAAGTTACACAGCACCAAGCCTGGCAGAATTCAAGGAGTGTTTGGACAATACTCTTGGGTACATGGTGTGATTCTTGGTGGTGTCCTGTGCAGGGCCAGGAGTTGTACTTGACAGTCCTGATGGGTCCCTATGACTGTGTACATACAGGCAACTACTTGTGTGAATGCGCAGAGAAAACCAGAATGTAATGTCTGCTAGGCAGCCAATAACCCTGAATTGTATCTTTCTGTTTGCCTCAGCCAGGAAGCCACTCAGCTATTTTTAAAATCTCTATCTGTGAACATAAGAGTCTTTCTTGAGGAAAAAATAACAAAGAATAATTTCAAATGCCTTGAAATTTCATACACTTTTTTAGCTCTTGATGCTTCTCCCTTTCTGTCAGAGGGTTTACAAGTTTATCCAGACTAAAGGCAAGAGTCCAAGAGTTCTTTCCAGAAGTCCTGCATTTCAAAAGAGTCCCTACATAGCAAGTAGGCAATCTTAGAATCCTTCATTCAAGTAGTTTTACTGCTGACTTGTTGCTTATCTCTTGGCAAGTTCCTAGGCAGTTTGCTAATATTTAGATACTAGAGGATGGTGATGACAGTCAGATGACAGCAGTTTGTCACTAGAGTTGTCACTACTCTCTGGAGTATTAGACCATGAAAAACATGGTTGTATGAAATGTTCTTTGTCAGCTGCACTTTGAAAACAGAAAAATGAAGATTTACAGATTTGATTTCTGAAATTAAATTGAATGGAATTACATGGAATCCAGTCTGCTTTTCCAAATGTTTATCACTGTAAAAGAGAGCTGATCAGGTTAACTAAATCCCAGGTCTTTAATTTGAGCAAACAAGCTAATTTTTTAGCTCTAGTATATAAGTGAGTATATATAAGTGAGATTTTCAACAATTACTCAAAACTCATGGTGTAAAATGTAGTAGTAGGAATATGTAATTTATGAATAAATCCATGAGATCTGATATGTTCTCAGCATCATAAATCCCTGGCCAGATTTATATGAAAGATATATATTTGTTAAGGAAACCAAGTATTAGTTGTTCTTATGAAATACACATACTTTGTGGTTCTTGGTATGTGTATTAATGATATTGACAAAGAAGAACTTTTTTGTATTTTACTTCTCTGTGTGGCAGATTTTTTAAAAAAAGACTTTTGCTTACCAGGATGAATGAGGATCACCAGGTCTGGTCCTGCAATGGAAAACTGGTTGATATTTCTGTTTAAGAAGCAAAGTAAATAAAATACAATCCCTGGAGTGGATACCTCTGCCATGTTCCCTTGGAAAGCCCCTAATTGGACAGAGGTGCCCTCTGTCCAAGCACAGAGCCCAGCAATCAAATACACGTGGGGTCTGAATTCCAGCAGACTTTATAGCCACCTCTGCACAATAACAATAAATAATGAAATAAATGCAGGGCACTTTTGCTGGTTGGTTCTCAAAGCAGTCTACAGACCACTCAAACAGTAGTGCATTGATTTTTCTCACCCTTGGAATACAGCGATCCTGTGTCAAAACATGGCTGCTGTTTAAAAGCACAGAGCAAGATTACAGAGTGTTTAGGACAGGAATTAATATTTGCGGTAAAAACGACAGGATATTTTTAAGGATGCAAAACATAAGCATTATGGAATGTGGGTTATGTCTTTTTCAATGCATGCCTGTCCTTGCTGTTTTACTTCAGAGCCAAGAAAAAAATTTGCAGAAAATGGTTCTGTTATCAATCCTTAGTCACTTAGCCACTTGCTTTTCCCTGGTTAACTTATTTTTTATTTTATTTTTTTAAATTTTTGGTGCTGAACTACTTTCACTGTGCGTACCTGCAGTGTAATCCATACCAGTAGCTGAATTTAGGCAAACAGGAGAAGCAATTGTAGCTCTGTTTGCAAAACCTGTTCATTTTATCAATCTGTTTGATACCAGTAGCCAACAAAGAATGAACACCAAACACCCCAGAGAAGAACCTGATCCTCAGCTGTGCTTGAACTCCAGCTGCCCTGGGGTCTGCGCTCCAGACCTCAGCTGCTCTTGGTACCTCAGGTAGGAATCACCTGAGCACCCCTCTCTGATGTGATCGTGCTTGTGAGCACACTGTTTAACAAAGCTCTCCTGAGGTGCTTGGAACTCCTCTACAGATGTTTCTGCAGTCTGTCAGCCCTTCTCAAGAAACTTGGAGCTACAACTTAAAAGGCTTTACTCATTCTGCCTGTGATCCAAATTTGTTTGCTTGCATTTGTTCAGATTAAATGCAGGTGGTTTTTACTTGAAAATCCTGATGTCTTTTGGTTCTTCCACATCTAAAATATTTCTTTCAGTGAGGCCAAAGGTGTGGTGATATTTTCCTTAGTTTTTATTTCTCTTTCTCATGGGTAAATATGGGCATCTCTATTCCTATTGTTCAGTTTATAGGAAGATGGCCTGGTTTGTTTTTTGAAAACTCTCTTGCCATTACTAACTTATAGCTTTTCCTAAGTTCTGAATCCAGCATGAAAAATTTTAATTTGGGTATTTAATGATTTCTAGTATTAAGCTTTGCCTCACACCATCATGCTATCCATTTACTCCTCCCTTACTCATAGGAAACCAATAAAAATGTTAAAAAAATTACTGTGTTTTTATTTTAAAAAAAAAAATTGGGGATGAGAGTGCCAAAGACTATGCCATCTTTTTCCCCCTCTCCCATATTTTCCCTGAATCCTGAAAGAATATCCTTGATAATAACAGTTGACTATTCAGAAGTAATTCATTTTAGACTCTTACCTCAGATAAAATGGCAAGATATTATTGATTTACATTCCTAAATATGTAGAGTTTGGGTGGTTTTATTCATGGTAAGCTGTAATGACATGGTTAGAGGATCTACTGTGTGTTTAACAGTGAGGAATGAAGCTCTAAAGGTCTGGAAGTTTGGAAAAGTTCAGATGCCTCAAAATGTCTGGATTCCTCTCAAATTTTTTTCTTAGCTGTATAAATCTACCACCCAGCTGTCATCCTCTGAGGAATTAGCAAAAAAATGTATTTCTAAGACAAATCATTTGGCTGATGAAGAGAAATATGCTAGCAATAATTTTGTGATTCACATTTGAAAGTAGAATATTTCTTCCATTTCAGTCTGAAGTCAGGGCTGCAAGAAGGTTCTTTCCAGCAAACTTACAAAAGCCTTTTTCTTTCTGCAGGCATTTAGCCACACCACTGTGGGCTGTGATCTTGTCAGTTCTCATAAGCTACTAACACCAATGGTAACAAAATAAAAAAATAAATAAATAAAAAAATCCCTAGTTATGGGATGTACATTTCCATGAATTGGTTTGGTTCATCTTGTGCATGAAGTGTCAAATCTTTTTTTTTTTTTTTAAAGCATGAAGAACATTGAAAGAATTTTGAGCAGTTTTCTCCCTACTAAAAGCTAGTTATATGAGTAGAAGCTGTATCTTAGAAGTAATTCAATAATGGCAAAACCCTATTTGGCGAAGATGTAGCCTGAAGGGCTCATAGTCCCTCTCTCTGTGCCTGTCCTACTGAGGTAAGCTGAATAAATGAGACAGGATGAGGCCCAAAGCATGTAAATGAGTTGGTGTTCCATGGTACAAAATTGTGCCTTTTCTGTAACATAACCCAGCACCAGAACAGACAAACTGAATGTGAACTCTCTCTCCTTTGCTACATAAGCAGTTATCATTCAGGTGGATTCAAAAGGGCTTTACAGCCTTGCTTGTTTATACAGTGTGTTAATGCTCCCACCACTGAAAGCCAGCCACCTCTGGCTGGCACCAGTTCAACAGAGTGTAGCAGCAGACTGCAGCATGGCAGGCACTGAGCACGGCAAACATCTCCATCTGAAGATGCCCAGAGAGCAGCAGGAGGGAGAAATGAAATTGCACAATGTGCACTCAGAGATGACTTGCAGCTCGAGGTGACTTGTGCCAAAAGCTGCCTGGGATGGTTAGAGATCAGTAGTTGGGATGAGCTGGAGCTTGAGCCTGGCTACGGAGGCAGCACTGCTGTTCTCTGGCACTCCCTGGCACTGCAGCGTGGCAGAGTAGCCCTGCTAGCTTGAATGTGTCACCAGCACTGCTAGCGAGAGCAGCTGAGATTTCTCCTCTTAGCTAGACCTCGCAAACATAAGTAGAGCTCAACATCTGAGTTCCCCTGACAACTCTCATTTTCATTTAAGTAATATTTCAGTTGGTAATACTTCTTTGAATAGGTAGGTTTTTAGAGAGAGATGCAGTTGCTGCTCTGCTGCAATAGGTCTCTCTTCCTGTGAAAGCAAAGCATTATGAATGCAAACGACTTTTCTAACTAACACTGTTGAGAGGATGGAAGTTCTGGTGGGAAACCTTCCAAGTGAAACTTTGGCTTCACTCAGCTGGAGTGGCACAGGCTCTGTACTAACAGCACCTTTTTTTTTGTGTGTGTGTGTGTCCCCCTCCTTTTTTTTTTTTTTTTTAACCACAAACTTCCCTGTGTCACAGCTCTGTGCAAATATTTCCCATATGTCAGCTGGCCGGGCCAGTAATCACTTAGGGCTGGAGTGTAAATTACACACGCGGCAGCACGCGCACAAATATCTGGCTCCTAGGAATCCGTAATTCAGTCAGATTTAACTGTGGTGAATGGAACTGGCTTTAAATTAAAAACTTTCTTTTAATAGCTGTGTAGATTCAGTGCTAGAAGGGCTATTATTCTGTCTCCCACTTTATCCCCAGCCAAAGCAGAATGTCTTGCTTGTGTTTTAATGGTGCCTCTCTTGCTGTTTGCTTTCTCAGTTTACTTTCATTTCTACCCAGTGTGCTGTCATTGTGCCATGAAGTAGTTTCGTTGGGTAGGAAATGATCTTTTTTGAACATCTAGAATGTACATGGCATTTTGTAAACTAATTAATAGAGTATGCTATTGTTTACTTTATATCTGTAATACTGCTGTTGAACAGTTGACTGCAGTGTTTCCGACAGGGTAATAGTTAGAGAGTATTTTGATTTTAGGGAATTCTAGAAGGCTTTAAATTAATCTTTTCATTCAAGATGGTAGGAGTGCACTTCTCACCCCAACACTGAGGGTATGCTAGTGTTTATAGGAGGCAGAAGAAATAGAATAGTGCAGGGGATTTGGATTTTTTAAAAAGAAAAGCTTTTCAGAAAAGAATGCTTTGAACAACCTTGACTACAAGTTTCCCTCTCTGCTCGTGTGTGAGTGACTGTGCACAGGTCTCCTCTGGTCCCCGGAGGGACTGTGCTGTGTGGGGCTGATGGGATGGGGGAGCTGGTGTGGGTTCCAGGCTGCAGTGAGGAGATGGAGGAGCCCCCACTCCAAACTTCAGGGCTGAGGAGCAAGAGCTCTTGCTGATGGAGTCACCTTCTCTCAGCTCAGCACCACTTTTAGTGTTACTCTCCCTGTACTTGCAAAGGTTTAGAAGTATCTTTGCATCCACTTTTACTGAGCAGTCTTTACACTGGCTGTGAGTGTTCCTGTGCAATGCTTGCCCCCTTTCCCTCTTGCTTCCCTTTCCTTGGTTTCCTGTGTTTTGTAGGTTTCTGTACTTCAAATTTCTTTTTTTTTGTCTTACTTAACCTCCTATTAAAAAAATTTCTTCTACTCCTGTCTGTTTTATTTCCCAACATTTTAAAATTTCTAATATAAGCAGACATTCCACAAGAATGCTGTTGAAAAATAGAATAAAATGGTTTCTACGTTGGAGAGTTAATAGATGAATTTGTCCTTTGTCCCTTTTTTGCAGCTGAATTGATCATAAAAGCATATATTTTGCACTGAACAACACTGTGAGTGGACACAGCCCACAGTATATTGTGAACAGGTTCAGTCCCAAGGACTGGAGGATATGTTGGGTTATAGGCGGCAATAAAGAGGTTGTAAATACAACATTTTGGTTGTTTAAAATGGATTGTATAAATAATCCATAATTGGAAATAAGATCTAACCTCATCTTCAAGATTTAGGAGGAAGAATTCCAAGCCCAAGAGGCAACATGGTAGAATTTTCACATTTTCAGTCACATTTGATATGAATTGGCTGAGCATGATCCTGACAAGAGCACCCACCCACATGGACCTCTACACAATGAGAATTTCTGAGTAAGTATGCAGATGCCTGCAGTCTTTCCTCCTCTGGAGACTGCCACCATCCAAGGAGTTAGTGGAATTGGCTCAGATGAGGATCACCTATGCCAAGCTGGCTGGTACCAGTAGACAAGGCTTGTATTGTACATCTTCCAGGAAGATTTATGGGTAGCTCTGGAGCTTCTCTGGGGAGAATTCTGAATTCAAGGGAGTTTTAAGGCCTGGGGAGAAGGGCATTGTGTTGTGATTTGGTTGGGCTAGAGAGAAGAGCCTTCACACAGGGCAGTAGTCCTTGATCATGCATGCAAACTGGAAGGTGCAAACTGTTTCTCCTTCACCTGCTGGAATAAAACTGCTCTTAGATTTTTTCACCCAAAGTTTCTTGGAATGTATGGATAGCAGCTCTGCAGAAATCACATAAGAAAAATTAATCTCATTGCCTTTGGTTGTAAGGGGAAGAAGCAGAGCAATTCTTTTCCACATTTTCTATAGCTCAGAATTACTTGCTATAGCAATTATTTTTGGGAGTTCAGAGTATTTTTAGGATCTTTTTATTTTCTAGCAAGAACCCACAGAGATAAAAATGGTTCTTGCCACACCGGTACGGTGGCAACCGCTGCAAAGCACAGTGCTCCCTTGGGATGTGAAACTCAGCAGCTTCCCACTGAGCCCTGGACCAGCTGTGGAAGGAGGAGGAATAAAAGGTGATATGAGTTAAACTTATGCTGATGTATGAGGTGACTGTAGGTTTTTGCTTAGAAGCTGCTAGAAGGTCATGGTATTTTACCAACTGAGATTTATACATTTGAAAATGAACCTCCAAATGGGAATGTTTCCAAAGTCTAATAAAGCAGAGCTATGCTCATACACTGACCTTGGCAAGCCTGCAGGTATGTTCCACAACTTCTACCACCTTATAAACACTAAGATGGGTTATACAGAAAAAACTATAGAGGCTCTATTTAGAGACTTATGGTAGCAAGTAGGCAGAAAAACTTCAAAACCACCAATTTAATTTATTGAAGGTCTCAACAGGAGTATATAGGAAAAAATTCTGTCTTCCACTGCAAATATTCCCACAGCAACCCAATCTACCTGCCAAGAGTGCCCAAAGTTTAGGGCAAAGGGTGGGGGAACAATGTTAAACCTATTTAATAATACCTCTAAACAAAACCTGAAGGACGAGCATGAACCTGGATCCATATTTTACCTGATTACCTCAGCACAGAAGCCTATGGGTGAGAGATTTGTCAGTCTGGAGTTTACTATTTATGCAGTTATATATTGTGGTTATAGACAAAACAAGAGAACAGTGACTGGGACTAACAAACATATTTTCAAGTTTTCCAGCCCGCCTCTGATTTTCATTAAGGTTTTTAAAATTTCTTTTGTGAATCCGAATTGGAAAAACATTTGTGAGATCAAGAAGTTCCTAGTTCCAACCAAAATGCTGGTTAAGGGTTCAAGGCCTCCACTTCCAGGGAGACAAGCATGAAAAAAAACTGTTGGGTAAAAAAAAACAAAACTGGAGTCGGGACCAGCTAGGGCATAAATTTGAGGAAGTGACAACTTGCACCAGCATCGTCTCAGGTTATCAGTGCAACAGGGCACTGTGGCTCTGCCTGTGCTGCTTCTCTGCCACTCCTGAATCTAGGAATTTCTCGAGACAAATTTATGCTGCCTTTGCTTTATTAGCACAGCATAAAAAGGCTATAATGTATGATGTAATTATTTACTTCTATAGTTCTGGAGGATGACATCTAGTTTTGTCATAATTTTGTATTAAGCCATCATTAGCTTTTTCATTAAATGTTTTTTTTGTTGTTGTTGTCAGCATGGGCAGTGGGATTGAGTGCACCCTCAGCAGGTTTGCCAATGACACCAATCTGTGTGGTGGAATTTGCTCACTGGACTGTAGGATGCCATCCAGAGGCACCTTGACAGGCTTGAGAGTTGCACCTGTGTGAACCTCATGAAGTTCAATAAGGCCAAGTGTGAGGTCCTGCACCTGAGTCAGGGCAATCTCAAGCACAAATATAGGCTGGGTGGAGAATGGATAGGCAGCAGCTCTGAGGAGATTGATTCAGGGATGTTGGCTGGTGAGAAGCTCAACATGACCCAGCAATGTGCACTCAGCCCAGAAAGCCAACCATATCCCAGGCTGTGTTAAAAGATGTGCATCTAGCAGGGCAAGGGAAGTAATTCTCCCTCTCTGCTCTAGTGAGACCCCACCTGCAGTGCTGCACTGAGGTCTGCAGTCCCCAGCACAGGAAGGACAGGGACCTGTGGAAGTAAGTACAGAGGAGGCCATGGACATGAGCAGAGGGCTGGAGCACCTCTCTTATGACAGGCTGAGAGAGCTGAGGCTGATCAGCCTGGGGAAGAGAAGGCTCCCAGGAAGACCTCAGAGCCCCCTCTAGTACTTAAGGTGAGCTTGTGAAAAGGCTGGAGAGGGGCTGTTCACAAGGGCATGTACTGATAGGACAAGTAATGTCTTTATACTGGCAGAGGGCAGGCTTAGATTGGATATCAGGAAGAAATTCTTTACGGTGATGGTGAGACATTGGAACAAGTTATGCAGAAAAGTCGTGGATGCTGCATGCCTGGAAGTGTTCAAGGCCAGGCTGAATGGAGCTTTGATCGACCTGATCTAATGGAAGGTGTCCTTGCATATAGCAGAAAGTTGGAACTGGGTGATTTTTAAGGTCCCTTTACACACAAACCTTTCTGTGATTTTATGCTGTTTTTTCCCCTTGCGTTGTCTTTCCAGGATCAGAAAAAAAAAAGGAAAATAATATTTTACAACAGTCAAAGAAATAGTGTTTTAAATCATCATATATCTTGTGTTATGTTGTGTTTTTAGACTTTGTAAGCAAAAGATGTATTTACACCTCTGGCATATTTCTATATGTAAGTTCTGAAGGGGCTCTGAAGCCTACATGCTGATAACATGTCTCGTGTGTTTGCATGCAGCCTTCTGCTATACAAAGCCTTAGAACTGCCCCCTTCATGGCCTTTTAGGTTCTTTTTTCCAGAGACAAAATATTCCAGCATGAATAAGAGGTAGAGTGCACAATATGATGTGAATAAACGTGTGCTCTTTGGAGCTGCCAGCATGTTCTGTCTTAGCAGAGCTGCTGAAGGGATGGGATTATGAACAGGGTCCCAACTGCAGGAGTATTTGTTACATTATATAACTACTATATAGCGTTTTTCCCCCAATTTTACTTGCTGCTTTCTAAAAGTTATTTTTTGTTATATTTTTAACTTAGTTAAATGCACGAGGTGTTGCTCTCCAGCTTAGCCTATAGTGTGTAGCTCTGACAAAATGGTTTATACTTTAGGGCTGGGTTTTGTTTCTAGGAGTGTATTTCATTATGCAAAACTGACTTGGTTTGTGGAGTCTTGCCAGTGCTACCCATAAAGTGGACTCTCACCTAACATAAACTTTTTAGGACTTATCCTACATCTGCAGTTCACGATTTGTGGAACATACAGCCCATGTGCTGGAGGATGTATGGAACTCCCAGCTGGTTTCATTAATGTAGGTTTCCATTTGTGTGTTGGAGATCTACTTTTGTCCATGTTGTGCAATGTTTTTGCAATGATTTTGGCTCTTCTAGCATTAAGTCTTTTAAATGGTGGAATTTATTCTTGATTATACTAATAAAAGAAAAGCACTTATTTTTTTCCAAGGGTCATATTATTGGTCTTGTAAAAGAAGCATCATTCACCAGATATTGATCCCTCTTCTCTGGTTGGAAGGACTGGCCTTCCACTTCCATGAAACAGTATCTGGCACAGCAAACAGAAACTTTTTGCATTTAAATGTTATTGGCCTCTCATGAAAACAGAACATTGCACCAAAAATTTGTGCCTTTATTCCATACTTTTTTAATAGAAAAGACTGAATCTTGCCTCTGTTTGGTGTGTGTGGGTTTTTTATGAGTGGGGTTTTTTAAAAAACTTTTTCTGTAAGTAATAAAACCAACTTTGAGTAGAACATCTTACCTTATTCCAATGCTCACTTCACTCCTGCTGACTGTATTGATTTTATTTGGGCTCAAACCCAAATATGCCTTTTTTCCAAAGTGTGTGAGTGTAAGCCCATGACTTGGGGTGGCCTGAAGTCAGCCTCAGTGCATGCCAGAACATCCTGGGACTAGGACAGATGTCAGTACCAACCTGAGTTTGTCCCTCTCTGGAGGGAGGGCCTGCCAGGTTCTTTGCAGTCAGAGCTCTCCTGTGGTACTCTCATATGTCAGTCAGGTAGATAAATTCAATGTGTGATGCTTCTACAAGAATACCAGGGAGGTAAATGGGTTATTTAGCTAATGTGTCAAGGTTGACCTCATAGCATAGAGGATGCAGTGCTCTGAAGAACAGGTTGACAATTGGGGTACTTAAAGTCAGACAAGGCTGTCTTTCAGGGTTTAGTGTATTTTTATATATGTGCCTTCCCAATCTGTAACACAAACAAAATCTGTATAACCAGGAGGACTGTATTGTGAAAGGAAGACTAGAGGGAACTGAATGCTAGAGTATTACATCATCTCACTTTTGGTGATTAATTTCTATTTCCTTTCTGCTATACCTTTTCTCTGGAATTGGATGTAGTTTTTGTCTTTCCCTATTTTCAACATTATTAAAACTCATTATAATTATTATTATTACTACTACCTTATTATTAACTTACTAATGTGCAGGAGTCTTTGCACATTATTTCCTCTCACTTTCTCAAAATCCATGATTCTTGACCAGGACAGAATTTTATACATCTTCTGCTATATTCTCTTTTTAAAGTATTTAAAACACTGAGGCCTAGGATGGGAGTCCTTGCTGCAGAATTGTCAACAATTAATTTTGTAATTCAGCTCAAATTTATTCTTAGAACACACAAAGGGGAACCAGCTTTGAACTGTGTGGCTCACTATGTGTCTGCAATATAGAACAACATACACCAAAATTTCAGGAGCTCTAGACATCCACTGTGATTATAGTTCACTGACTGTGCAAATGCCACATCATTAAACTGAACATTTGAGACCTTGGAGCTAAAAAACCCACAATTGTCATACCTTCCATAAGTTTTGTCACTTATCTTTCTGATACACTACAAAATCTTTATAGGTTTGAATATATTATCTGTAGAAATACAGTTTTATCTTGGAAGACAGGTATTCTAAAAGTGAGAAGGCTATTTGCTTGTGTCTTTGGAGATTAGGGAAATCTTTTTACCTTTTCTCAAAGGGTACCTCTGCATTAGTAATTTCATAATTAGTCCTGGAAGTGTGCTTGCAGTGCAGAGAGAGACTTGTCCTTAATGTCATGTGTGCAAGGTTGTGCTATGGACTGACACTCAGCAGTTTATGATAGGGCACCAAACATGTTGCATACTGCTTGTATTATACCTACAGAAGTCATACATGGATCAAACTTCTGAAACACTAAGTTCATAAACTTTAGAGAGAGCTAATTAGCTCACTATTAATGGATAATTAAAAACACTCTAGAGAGTAGACTGGCAAAATGTGATCAGCACTTGTGAATGAAGTATAGGATATCTTGGGGAAGCCATTTGAAAATGGCCATTTGCAACACAAATTCCTTGGCAGTAAAAAAAATTTTCACCATTTTCATGTATCAGGAATGTCGTATCTAACTTAACCTTTTTGTAGAGAGATTAGAAAGGAGGCATTTGAGGTGGGTAAGGGGTGCTTTACAGAAAATAATCATGGGACAGGTTGAAGCTGTGGATGTGTCAGAAAGTTCAGACCCCTGACTGGGAAGCTGCTGCTCAAACTTCATAACAAGGATCTTTTTCCTTGTCCTGACCTCTCTTGCCAAGGTTGGCATTTGGCTTTGTAGCACATTGGTCAGTTTGTAGTCAGCATTTCCTCCAATGTTTATGCCTCTACTTTAAAGGTGGAATTCTCATGCTGAAGATGATAATCCTTCATCATGTAAAATGACCATGCTGTAATAAGATCTTCTTGCAGGGTACAAATGTGTTATTAGGTGTCAGTCTGCAGGCTCGGGTCATCCACCAGCTGTTACACTGCACAGGTTGTATTTTTTTGCAACATTTGGTGGAACATTTCAGGACAGTGGGATTATCTGAACCAGATGTGAAAAGGCATTTCTCTGACACAAGTGTGCAATTAGTCATAAGTGATTGCCCGTGACCCCTTATGTGCAAGGGGAGAGAAACTTAGGGTTAACTGCTGTCTGCACCTTAACTGAAGAGGGCTATAAAAGTTCCTCCCTTTTACTTCTCAGACTGCAGCCAATTTTCTGCTTGTTTTTGCTTCTGAGATTTTTTTTTTTCAGGGACAAGTAATCCAGGAGAAACCTAGAAATCTGAATCCTACTTGGAAAATTGTGACAGAACATCATTGAGGAAGAGACGTGAATCCTAGTTTTTCTGCACCTTTCTCTGCTGTTCGTGGTTACAAAGACACTGTAATATCACAGTCTCTTCCCAGTAAATAGACTGATATATTGGTCTAAGGGCAAGAACAAATTAAAGATGTCCCTCTGACTAGATAAACTTTCTTTTATATGGAGCAAGACTTCATTTTGAGTTATTGCTGCCATCAACAGCTCCAGTAACACGACAAAGGGAGAAATATGCGTCTCACAGGGCTTTGCCCTTCAACATTTACCCCTTGGCTCCCTCTGCAAACAGGTAAGCAGTCAGCACAATTCCTGGACTTCTGCTCAAGTGCTATTTCTAAGATCTAACACACCTTACTTGGTTTCTGGGTGGATCTAAGTGGCAGCTCTATCCCTGTTTATCTGTAGGGTTCCAAGTACAGTGGGCTTCCTGTATCTGCTGTATGCTTGTTGATATAATTGAGTAGATGAGTTCATAACAACAGGAAAACCTTTGCAGAAATCTGCTTACATAGTTATGATGGCATAGGGAAACATGTGAAGCCTTTTATTGTTTAGAGACAAATGGAAATCTCAAATGCTTTTGGCAAGCCGCATATTAACTTATGTTCTTTAGCTGATTAATGACTTCCTGTTGTCGGACTGGCGTTCATCTTTACCTATCTAGTGTGACTTTCCCTCTGCTTTCCCTCAGTTATGTTTGTAGGCTATAAATTGGTCAAGGGTCTACATTTATTTATGAAAGAAAAGATCACAGCTAAGGCACAGTAACAGAAAAGGGAGCAGGTGCTACATAGACTTTGAGCAGCAGGTGGGGATATAAACCCCCACAGGTTGCTAACTGTTGTCGCAGACACTAGAAGTAGTCAAAGATTACTAAATTGAACTGTGTTCTAGCTGCTTTCTTCTCTCCAGCCAAAACTGGCTCAGGCTTAACAATACTGAGTCTTATTTGTTAGCTCTCACCCATGTTGCTAACACAGTCAGTGCAGAGTGGAAGGAGGTAGGGAAATTAAGTGGTACCATCTACTCACTGAGATGTTGTGTGAGGGCAGAGTTGCTCCCTGACCCTTTCAGAGGACCAGTGGATGAGGAATCTGAGACAAAACCTGTCTGACATGAGGTCCTCAACAGTAAGCACAACAATTGCCTATGGCTGGCTTTGGAAAAGGAACAGACCTTCACAATTTCCCGTGTTTGTAACCTGCCTAACAGCAGTGCAGCTCTCAGGAGAAATTCCTGATGCAGCACTATACTTTTATTTGCAGCCATGGAGAGGTGAAAGAGGATAGATGTCAACAGGTCATATCATCATATCATGACATATTATATCAATCTCCTACCCTATTCAGGTCAATAGCATGGGGTCAATCAGGCCCTGTGAGAGTTCTCATCACAGCTCCTTCTGTGGACAGTGGAAATTTGGATTGTCTGAGTCAAGTGATTGTTTGTTAAGCATTGAGCCTTTATGGGAAATCAAAAGCCTTCCTTCCCTCTATGAGGTATTTCGAAGCTTTAAAAATACCTCTTTACCCTTTCTCTGTCAGAGTGGGGTAGAAACCACAGTGTGGCCAGTGAAATCTTCCAGACAGTTGTGTTCCCAGTGTTAGCCAGGCTCAGACAAAGAAGCTTTGGCATTTTTCCCCTAGAGAAATTTTCCTTCCCTTCAACAGTGGCTGGTTCTTTCTGAATCTGCCTAATTTTGAGCAAGAAAGATCTCAGTTGAAATTTAAGCCTTTCATCATCTTCTTTGAAGGGCTTTTTCCCCTCAATTGCTTACCATCAAGGCTGGTCTGCATGTAACAAATTTACCTCTGAGTTTTTGAGCACTGCCTGCACTGTAGAATTTAATAGACATCAAGGGAAGAATATTTGTTGGTAAAACAACAATTTTTCAAGATTTATAGTTTCTATCGCTCCTGTTTTTAACCTTACCCTCCATCCCAGGCACCCCTCTCAGCATGCAACTGAATTTTTCTAGTTTCATGGTACACTCAAAGTTTTTCAGAATTCAGTATTCATACCAAGTCCTGACAAAGCATTGAGTGTTCCCTGAATGTTCAGATAAATATTAGATCCCAGCATTGCCCTCCAGATGGAGAAAAAAAAATCAAAACAACCTCTGGAGGTAAGGTCAACTCCATCCAATGCTTCCTTGT
Source organism: Ammospiza nelsoni (assembly GCF_027579445.1). Lineage (NCBI taxonomy): Eukaryota > Metazoa > Chordata > Aves > Passeriformes > Passerellidae > Ammospiza > Ammospiza nelsoni. The sequence goes on from NC_080636.1 coordinate 15,652,986, forward strand.
TAGCTGTGACAGTTCTGTCCTGACTGTGCACATGTAGGTCCTCATCCTTCTCCCTGCAGCTGGATAGATCAGGGTCAGCCTGAGCAGAGGATGGGTGGAAGGTTGGTGACACCTGCATGTGGACCTGATCCCTGGGCAGAAAGTGAGATGCTGTTCCAGCAGTAGGGGATTAGCATGAGTGAAAAAGAGCTCTGACTGCAATTTCCCTTTGGCAGCTAAGGTGCATGCTTGACTTTGAAGGTGGAAGCCAGGACATGGAAGCAAAACGGCCCTTTTGCCTCCTTGCAGTGTGATATGTGCTGAAGTCTGGTGGGATCAGCACTCTTGTTTGGATTTCTGAACTCCTGCCAGATCAGGGCATTTAGTTTGGATCATAAGAGAAGTAGAAACTGTTCACGAGGCTTGGGTCCAAATTTCCACACCATCTGCTGTGTTTGTAGATCAGTGTGGAGGTTTGAGCCCCCATAAAAGTAGAGGGAAAAGAAAGTAATGTTTAATAAGGGAATTAAATGAAGGAAAATATGGAATGAACCCAAAAGGTGTTCATCCATGTTGGGCATCATAAATTAGGAAGCGAGTAGCACTAAACAGAGAATAAGGACAGGTATGGGAAAATGGAGTGCTATACTAAGGATAAAATGAAGTCAGTTTTCAGTGGAATAATGAGGGTGAAAGTGACCAAATCTTGATTACTCACCTGGAGTTAAAAGTTATGACTGATGTCTTCTTTGGCAACTTCTGTCTGCAGGTTCTGGAGCCAGAGAGAGCTAGGAAATGGAAGTGTGGCAGTTCAGAGACTCTGGTCTTGAACCAAGACAGTGTGCTCAGATCAAATTTCTGCTCTAGAACTGCTCCCGTAATTTCCAGTTTGAGCCCTTTGTGTGTCTGGTTGCAGAAAATCAGAATAGGTGTAACGGGAAGAAAATTATGTTTCAGTGATGGGCCTGACTTATACAAATGTGAAATATTGATAATTAATATTGTCATGGTTAATTACAATTAGAAATTGGAGAAATATCAAGAAATGCAATATAGTAATGTTTAATTGGAGAAAATATTATGTTACACTTTCAAATCTCATTGTAGGAAATTGCTTTCAGATGAAGTTACCATACTCATTATTTCAGTTGGGAAATAACTTTCAGAAGAAAGGCCTGGTATTTCATAATAAAGATAGTGTAAATTTTACAGTAAAACTTGATAGCCGTAAAAAGGAAAAAAATCACAGAAACATCTACATGTCATTGCATAAAAGCAAAAGCAGAGTCATGGTTTTCCTTCTGAATACCACTTCCTCATTTGAAGTGATTTTCATTGTCTTTCCTAAAAACTAGAAGCATGCTTCAAAATTTTAAGTTGTCAGTGGGACAATGACAGGTTTAAACCCCATTAAAGCCCTGTTAATACAAAAACCCAAGCAATATTATGTGCCATCAAATCACAGAATGTGAATTATGACTGAAACACCTGGCACTGTCTCTTTAACTCAATGCCTGCCACATCTGAATGTGAGGGGAGTTTTTATTTTCCTATCTTGGGGCTGCTGCCTCTCCCTTCCTCTCTCATCCATGTGAGTTTATTTTCCATTCTGTTTTTGTTGTTTAGATAGGTGCAGTAATGGCATTCCCAGGGCAGCATTGGGAAGCACTGGCTTCCTTTGTGGAATAGGAAAGCAAAAACTATTTCAAAACTGAAATTTGATTATGCAGAGTACCCTGTATTTGGGGCAAATTTTCGTGAGGCTAAACATAAAACGCTACCCATGTACATTTCTTCCAACGGTCAAGGAGAGATATATATTAAACAACCTGATCTGTAATCCTTGGTATTAGATTATTTGTTTGTTTTAGACAATGAGGAATGTTATTTGATCTTTTAGTCACTGCCAATTGTCTTGCAGTCTACACTGCAGACGCACTGGGAAAAGATTATGTTCCTTCATCTCCCAAATAAACTTTCTGTTTGTTTCAGCTTTCAAGCCTGAATTTGTGTGTGTGCTTAGGTAAATTTATGTTCTCCTTGAAGCTAAAGAATACAGTAACCTGCTTAAAAGAATCAAGCTATAAAAACACCACCTTTTTCTTGTGCACTGGTAAATCCATGAGATATTTAGGAGCTTGGTATCTAAATGGATAGACACACATTTTGAAAGATAATTAAAAAAAACTTGATAAAAGATTAAACGAGTGTAAAATACTGAAATGAGACCTTTAAAATGTTCTTTGCAACTCCTCAATACAGGTTTTAGAAATTTTGTTACATAACTTCAGTAATGAATGCACACACATCTGGCTTTCTGAAAGTGATAGCACTTGAAAAATAACGTTGCCTTTCTCTGTTAAAAGCAGTTAATGCTCTCCCTTATATCTTCTTCATCTTTAACTCATTAATCCTTGCAACACTTCCCTGAAGGAAAGAAATATTACTAATATTTTATAGACAGAGTTATGACACAGGCAGATATTAAGGGAATTTCATGGCATAAATCCTCCAATAATGCTGATACCAGGGGGCTTTGGATGACTATATGCCTGGGAACCTGCACTGCAATTTTTTTTGTCCCAGACAACACCATTAGCATGGTCAGGGAGGAGATTGCAGCTGGGATTGCGGAGATGTCAGATTAGTGCTGCAGCCACTGGGCAGCGTTTCCGTGTGCTGCCTTCTCTTTGTCAGCCCACTTTGCAGCCCTCACCGGGTCATGGAATGCCTGCTTGGTGAGGTTGTATCAACAGCATGAGACATTTTAGCTACCTGTACATTCAGGGCAGTTCTAGTCAGTGTCTTGACTTTGCAAACAAGGATCTCTAGCAGGTACCTGACATCCATTTTTGGCAAAAATTATGGTAGGAGAGCCAAGAGAAACATGGAGCATGGGACAGGCTTCAAATGCTGGCTGTTGATGAGTGACATGTCCTTTGTTCAAACAGCTTTTTGAGTATCTTGTCCTTGTGCTGTCCACAGCATTAAAGGTAAATCAAATGGTTAAACTCTACCTAAAACAAATTTTCTTTTAATTTCTTTTCCAAATTTCCCTTTATCTCCACATTTCGTATGTGCAAGCTATAAGTTGCATTTTACTCCTTTGTTCTGATAGATGGTCACCTTAAAATTTACATAAGTTCTACAGTTCCTTGATTCTTTGGTAGGGAAGCATAGGAAAGATATTATTTTGGATTAGAAATCCCAACTGAAGCAACACCATGTAATTGTTTACTTAGATTAAGCTAAAAACATTTGTCATTAAGAGTGCAAGAGGTAATTTCCTGCCAGAACACCCAAACCTTTGACATTTTTCCTTCAAAAAACTTTAAATGTGTGGTAGAGTATCAAAGCCTTTTCCCTGCCATCATCAGAAAAGGTCAATGGTTTCTGACAGATGCATATTAAGACTGACTTAATTATGACTGAGTGCCACAAAGTTTGATAACATCTGTTATCCAGTGACTAAACAGTGTCTATAACTTTTTTTTTTTTAAATAAAAGGACTAGCAGATGAAAATGACAATTGCAGTTGGGAAATCTGAACTGGCAGAAGAAAATAAAAGTCCTTTTTTCTTGGAATATTTCTAGTAATTGCTGTAATTTTGAAGCAACTCAAACATTAAAAATTCCCACACGTGGCCTTGACAAGGTCAGTGAGGCCTCAGTAACTTTTATGTTTCCTGCATGATCCCTGCAGGTTAAAGAGAGGGCCTCACTGAAAGGAGGCCAGCCTGTGGAATAAAAGCTTTCTATAGGCCTGAGGAGCAGCTGTTCCTGGGCTCCTATAACCATTCTCCAGAAAGCCTATTTTCACAACTCAAGCAAAAATCTACCTGCTAGATCATTAAAATGTCAGATTGCCCAGGTCACATAAAACATTTCACAAATAAATACTCTTGGGCTCCAGCATTCAAGAGGCTGAGTGGGACTGCCTTTCTTGGGCATAACTCATAGCATGTCTATTTTAGGTTGCTATTGATCATAATTGGAGTTAAACATCTTTTGTGCAAAATAAATAGTAATCAACAAACCTGAATTGAACTTCATGGAGTCCTTGCTGCCCATTTTTTTTTTTTTTTTTAAAGAAAAGCTTTGTGTTAAAGCAATGGGTTTTACTTTAATTTCTTTGTTTTTTCCTTTTATTGCAGCTTTTATTCATTATTCTTTTAGGAGAACTGTATTTTCAGGTGAAGATACCAATGTGCTGGTTGGTGTTTTGGGCACCACAATATAAGACATAAAGTCATTAGAACCAAAGCCTCTTCAGCAGATTTCTCGGGGTCTGTAACACCTAAACAGTTTATATTTCAAGTGTCTTTTTACACTAAGCATGTGAAAGTCTCAGAACCTCTGCCCAGTGTTTGGTGCTGAGGCCTCAGGACTGTGTCCTTTCTGACCTTAAGGATTGGGTGATTCTGTGATGTGCTACAAGACAGCTGGGATTTCCCAACTTATTTCCACTTCTCATCTTGTTCAGACCAACCTGTACCACCCTGAGCAACTCACTTGAGCTCCAAGACCCCTGTTTGTCTACTCCAGCTCTAAGCACCTAAACAAGGAACCCGAGTTAGGAGCCTGGGCACTGTGAGTTTTCAACCACCACAGAGAGGAGAGCTGAATTGGGTCAGTAAGATTTGGAAATACATACATCTCAAGATGCCCAAGGTTAATTTTGGCTGAGCCTATATAGAACCTCTGAGACCTTAATCCCAGAACAATGGGCTTTCTCTGTTTGGCTTTCTCTGAACTTGAAGCTAGGAACCCTTAATGAGATCAAGTTATACTTCACTCTTCTTCCAGGGAAATTTCTCTGAGTATTCTCCGTGCATTTCTGAGTTGATGCTAATATTTGTAAACAGAATCCCAATCTAAAAGCAATAATAGCATCTGACACTCTGCACATATTTCAAGATTCGGGAGATGGAAAATTTTTTGTTGAATAGAAATGCACATTTATTACTCAGCAAATCACAAGTAATTTTTTTAAGTGGAAAGTTCAGGAGCTAAGAACTAATGGAGTGAGATGTGAAGGAAATTACAGACCATTTCAGAACTGCTAGACAATTAATCAGCTCTTGCTTCATTTGTCATGTATGTACAAAAGCTGCTATACATTATTATGCCCATGCTGTTCTGCACTAGAGTGCCCTAAGTGGGGATGACTTTGATTAGTTCCTTTTTCTGACAGACAAATATTGAACTGCTACTTAGTTTGAATAGTTTTCTTATTCATACAGATCTCTCATTGGCTGTAGCTGAAATGAAAATGAAAGATTAGAAAGTTTACTACAAAGTAAAAGGGTTTAGTGAAGTAGCTAAAGGGAATGAATAGTTTAAGATTTATTACTGACTGGAGAGTTTCCTTAATTTGTCTGAATGATCTTAAAGGACCCCAGATTAAGTACCTAATTTATTAATTAATCTATTGTATGAAAATTACTACTGTATTTTAAGCATTAACTTTTAGCTACTATTTAAATTAAAATAAACCCTTTTTTGAAACTTATTTGTACCTTTTTGATACCATCACAAAGACCAACCAGGATGCTGTGTACTAAGTGGTTTTGTGAAAATGGTGAGAGTGCCAACGGAGGGCAGACTCTAAGTACTGTCCTGTATCTGTTAGTATTGCCATTTACTGCACCACACCAGCTGAGACTGAATTTTACTGGAAAGACAGGACCATTAATGTCTGCTGTTTTCACTGGGATATACTATTAGACAAAAAGAGAAGCACAAGTGTGATATTATGGTAACAGTAACTCAAAAAACCCCAGATTTTCAATATTTTTATTAGTTATCCAACCATTTCCACCTCTATTCACTTTGTTTTTTGTATTAATTCATTGTCATATTTGAGTATGTGTCTGTTATGTTATTGAGAGGGTAACCTGGATTTTCAATTCGTTGATTTTGTTTCATGTTTGAGTCAAAGAAAACGCTGGAGGTCATGCATATGGCAGGAGTCCATAACTCCTGACTGCAAGAGCTACTGATAGCATCATTCAGTCAAGTTGAGATGCAAATTCTGATTTGCCTTTGGATGTTGATGAATTCTCACCCATGCGAAGCCCAAGACAAAATCCTTACCTGCTTAAATGGAGTTGGAGGCTTTAGATGTTAATGATTTCTTTCATCCGCTCTTTTCTCTTGTTTACACTTCTGTACATTTTTGTTTCTACTGGCAGTGTTGAGATGCTGATTTCCAGAGTGACCATTTTTGTTTCAGAAAGCTGTTATCTATGAGTGGGATAAGAGTGAAAGGGTACATTATGCTACAGGTGGCATGGGTTATGTATTTCAGGCCTCTATTCTTACGACCAGGGTCAAAACTGAGGGTGTAGATTAATTGTGTAACAAGGTGTCAGAAAATATTCCACAAATAAACAGAACACGGTTAACTGAACACTTTGAATTTATAGAAAGTCTAAATTATATCCTTAAAATAACATGATTATTGCAAAGTTCTAGCCTGAAGCTAAACTGGGGTTCTACTTTGAATGAAGGAGCTCCCAAATGGCAGGGACTTAAAAGGTAACTTAATATGCTCCACTACTAGAAATATAACAGACTTCTTATTGGGACATGTTTAAAAAACAGAATGTAGAATATTTTTCTGATCTCACTGATACATATTTCTACAAATAACACCAGAGAGAAGTGAAATCTGGTGTATGGTTTGCAAGAAATCAACTGGACAAAACCTGAGTTTCATTTTGAGCAGTTCTACATATACAGAGACTCCCAGCAGAATCTTTAAAAATAAGCATATATTTCCCCAATGACATCATATTTTTGTTATCTGCATTGTACCATAGCAGTTTTTCTTAAAATAAAAGACAAAGAGAGCTACAGAAAAGTTAGACACCATAACATTTCAGTTTAGCTCTGTTTATTCCTGTGACTGTGTTTAAAATATTTTGATTAAGTAATGGTGTAGTTAAAAAACAGGGATGGTGAGTACTTCCAGAGCTGAAAATTGTGTAAACTAGTGCAGAAACTGAACTTAATACTTTATTTTCCCTACAGATTATAGATAAGAGATCCATACACCTGATTTCTGAAATATTTAAGGGGAAGTAGCAAATACACATTGACCTTTCAGTTCACACTTAAATTATAAGTTTTATTTTTAGTTCTGTTTTGGGGACATTAGGGTTGTTTCTGTTTATCCAGTGGAGTTGGTGAAATGAGAAAATAAAAGACAAAAATAAAGAAAATGTGTGTGGTAATAGTGTATTTCAAGTGAAGCAGCAGATAAGTGATTCCAGGTTTTAATGGTCATTTCTAATAATTAGAGTCTGTATGTGTGTTTATAGATTTCCTTCATGATCAGTAAAGGCTTTGCTTCTGCAGTGTCTGTGGGTTTGTTATATATATCCACATGAAGCATATGTGAAGGTAAAAGGTCAATTCTGCTGAACTGAACCATCCTGTTCTGTGGCTGATGGGCAGGGGCAGCTCCTTTCATTTAAGGTCTATGCTGTTTCTAATAAAAATCTGTATGAAAATCTGTGAATGAGATTTGGTATCAAATGCTTGTCAATATGTGGCTTTCTGTGTGTGAGTTTTAAAACAATTAAGTGTATAAACCACAGGTTTTCATCTGGTTTAGCTTTTCTTTCCTGGTTGCCAAAAGAAATTAGAGTGTGAATGATTCAGTTTCAAAATTTAATTAAAAAAACTCACATTAGAAACATGATCATAAAAATGCCTGTACCTATTTCTTCTACTTGGACCATTTTGTTCCTTTTTTAGGTTGCTTTTAAACGGGAACAGGATGGACATAATGGAACTAAATACTTGTCTTAGGTTGCAATGCGAGGTCTGGCTGGGGGTGTGTATTCTATTGCCATCTGTTAGAACCAGGTGGGGCATTATCTTCTGTTAATGGGTCAGCTGTTAAAACCAGGTGGGACAGTTTTCTTTATGTCTTTCACAACCCATCTTCCCTCTGGGGAGGTATCTTCTGTTAATGGGCCATTGGGTGTCACTGAATGACTGGTAAAATTACAGAATCCCATTGGTAGATGCTCTCCCAGGGGGAGGAGCCAAGCATTCCTACCTGGATATAAACTGAGCCTTGGAACACCACAGGCAGCTTTTTCCCACTGCATTCCCAGAAGGAACTGGGCCCATCTACACCACCACTGGACCTTCTGAGGAAGACTACATCCTTCTACAGGATCACTGTTTCAAAAGAAGCACACCTGTCACTCCAGGAGGACTGCAGCCACCATTTAATGGGACTGCTACCAACATGCTGATCCACGGAGTGTCAGGTCATATTCTGACTCTGTCAGTGTTGTTCTGTATTACTGCATTTTTATTTTTATTTTCCTAATAAAGAACAGCTATTCCTACTGCCATATCTTCACCTGAGGGCCCCTTAATTTCAAAATTATAATAATTCAGAGAGAGGCATTTACATTTTCCATTTCAAGAGAGGCTCCTGCCTTTCTTAGCAGACACCTGTCTTTTCAAACCAAAACAATATACCTGAGAAGAGACACATCTATGGTGTAAAGTACAATGGAATTTTGCTTTCAGCTTGTGTGAAGAGATGTTGGTACAGAAAGAGAAATACAGAAGTGCTGTCTAGAGCCCTACAGGTCCATATGAGCCAAGGTTTGTGGCATTCTCAGGGATCAGTTTCACAGCTGGCACAAAGGCAGTGCATAACACACATCCTTGTCCAGCTGTACCTCAGCCCAGGATCCCAACTTTTGTTTGCAATACTATCACATAATTTCAACTCTCTCTGCTCAGATAGCATCAGCTCATGCAAATCAGCCTCCTGTCCTTGTTATCAGTATAACTGAAGTTCTACTGACTGGTGTCACCTGAGACTCCACTATGAAGTGTATGGAACTTCAATAATTTTATCCTCTGTGTATGCTACGTGCTATCACCACAGTCTACCAAGGATCAGGTTAGTTTAGAAGCAGTTTTTATTCAAGAGTATCTAAATAATAATTCTCTGCCTAGCCCTAGGCAGAAATTATTCATCTGTCAATATCTTCCTTGTAAACCAGATTGAAGGTAGTGTTTGGGAGAGGCATTAGTGGTTTCTAGAGGCAGATTTGCATTTGCATCCAAAGGTTTTAGAAGGTACTTGCAGGTGCTGCGTGGAGGAGCAATGTAAAAATTTGAAAACATTTTCCTTGACTTTGCAGGTTGCATTTTCACCATTAGCTTGTGCTAAAGGAAATCCCAAGTAAGCTCAACATGTATTGCAAGTGCAAAGTTAATGCCAGAATTTTCCTGGTAAGACTGCAGTTTATAGTGTTATAGAATGAATAAGGGAAATAGAGAGGCAGATGGAGCAAATATTAAAACAGTAATCACTGCTGTCCTAATGATTCAGTCCAGGCTGTCCACTGACATAACACTGTGTTTCCATCCCCTGCTTTCCTTGGAAGTTGTGCTTGGCATGGCTGCACTTTTAAGAGCATTTGGATAAATAAATAACATCTCTCTTCATTATTTATTTGCCTTAAAATTTTAATCAGTATTTGTGTAATCAGTAGTAATTTGCTACATTCCTATTCAAAGAAATTGGCACAGTATTTAAACATAATCACCCAATGTAGCTATTTTATTTAAGTACTGGGTTCTAAATACACATAAATTCAGCAATTATCATTGGAACAAATTTTAGACTTTGAAGAGAATTATATGAGGAGGAGTTTTCTGTAGTTCAAATTGGAAAAACAAACTTCATTTGCCCAGCTGAGGAATCTGACTGTGACTTTTATGCACGTGCACTTGGTGTTTGATTTTTGAGTGAAAAATGTACAAAATTTTAGGAAGACTTTCAAGTGACAAAATGCAGGGCTTCCCTCAGCTGCATGTGAGTGTGCTGTTTGGCTTGTGAGGCTACAAAATATGCCTTTCCCTTTGGTTGATTTTTCTTCTACATAAAACAGCCAAACTGAATAATAAATCAAATGCTGATATCATTTTAGCCTTGGTTTTTTGTCCCGGGCTTAGTAGGAATGGGCATCCTTGTCTATGGTGTCTGAGGGTCTTTGTTAAATGTTTTTAACCCAGTTTACAAGGAGGAGCTTATTCACCTGAGCTGGAGCTTTGTGAATGAGTCCTCTGCACTGGAGCAGCTCAGGCATATGTCTTTATACTGTGGTTGGTTAGAGCTGGAATAAAGTGCCAAAGTCAGCAGCTGAAATAAGTAGAGTAAATCAAGTTAAGAGGGAACAGGACAACATCTTGGAAAAGGAGGGAATACCGGGTAAAGCCATTACCCAGAAGTTCAGGGTTAAGATGATGAGATATAAATGGATTGGCATTTCCTGGGTTTATAAGGGCAGACCCTAGTTTGTGACATCACCATCTGATGGCTTTTCATGTTTTCCTGTGCCTACTTGGGCTGCTGGGATGCTGCAGATCCTCCTTTCGATATCTACAAGAATTAGAACAGTCCATGAAGGATCAGATCCTTTACAACAACTTTAAAAAAAATCTTTTGATGGTTGTCAGTCACTATTGTTTATTAACATAAATTATATCCATGTGGACATGTACTGGATAAATGAGCTTCAGGCTTTGAAAGACACATGAACTTGCAATAATCTGGGTTTAGTGCAAATTCCTAACTGAGTGCACACACTTCTGATTTGGTGTCTGGTTAGGTTGCTTTGTTCCCAACTGAATGGAAGTTTCCCTAAAATTATTTATGTTTTAATCAAGGCAAGGCACTTATTCTAAATTAATAGTTTTATAGCCTCACCTTATGCTGAATTAGTGCACTCTGTACAACATCTGAGTGGTTAGTATTTAACAAATCTGGGAGAAGAAGTATTAATCCTCACAGTGAGAATTTTCAGGCTGCATGATATAAAGGTGGGTGTCATAGTTTAACCTCAGCTGGCCACGCAACTCCACACAGCCTCTCTCTTGCTGCCCCCCCAGCCTGATGGGGGACAGAATCAGAAAAGCAAAAGTGAGGAAGGTCGTGGGTTGAGATAAAGGCAGTTTAATAGGGTAAGGAAAAAGCACACGTGCAAGGAAAGTGTGATAAAAGAGCATGAATTTAGGTAAAAGGATAATTCCTTCTCTTATGACACAAATCTTAGTTGTGAGGTGCCTATTCCTGAATATTTTACTCAGCAGCTGGTCTCATGAAAGATTCTTCCCTTCCACTGTGGAGATAAAGTGGCTGTAAGCAAGCAGCTCTCCAACACAGGATGGCCTGTAAATGTGATTCTTTCATGATTTTTGGGGAAACAATAGAAATGAACATCTAACAAAAGACCTAGATGTTCTACCCAGAACTCAATGAGGGGTTGGCCATAAAAAGCTTCCAGGAAAAGAAACAAAGTATTGCACAACTTCCAGGACTGCGCAAATCTGTTGGGTTGAAGATTCAGGATCAGAAAATAAGAGTTTCATCAATCTCTCTGCACCCTTGTCCTTAGGTTTGTCAAGAACACTGGAAAACCAGGCCCAGAAGGAATTAGTGAACAGAGTGAACAGAGGAACTTTTACCAGTTTGGCTTCATTCACTTTAAGAAAGGTTTTTTCCTGAATGAAGAAACTGTATTCATTTATGAGGTTTTGCTTTCTGAATGCCATCATGGACAAGAAGTGGAATATTCCAAGGCTTGGTACAACTGTCTGTGGGGAAATAAGCACTTGTAGCTTATCATCTGCTGCCTGTGACATATGCAAAGGAGAGACTGCAAAGTCTAAACATGCATCTGAAACGCTGTAAAATTGTACATGTTGAGGTTATCAAAGCCTCCTCATAGAATGTGTTTTATATTGCCTGTCGCTGCCATTACAGCAATGGCTCCTAAGAGCTGTAATAATTAATAATATGGTGTATGATTAAAATAAGGAATTGTGCTAAGGAATTGGTGTGTATTTTCAAAATTATTGGATGTAGTTGGAAACATAGCTGAAAGAAAGACTGTCTTCATATAACATATTGCCAGAACTAACTCCTTTGATTTCTTAAAACTAGATGATGATTGTTTGATCATTTTATTAAAAAAAAAAGTCTAGGTGTCAAAGAGTTTCCTTATGTCTAAACAAGTGTTATTAACTTCAATTATGGCTGCCAGGTGGAGAACTGTGCAGTTCTTTTACCATGTTTCAAAATATTTCATTTAGACATTTTGGAAAAACATACATCCCTATTCATAACCCCTGTTACTGTTCTGATTTATAGGTTCTGCTCCACTGTAAATCATTCAAAATGAAAAAAATTAAATTTTATGGCATCAAACTTATGTGGCATCGTGCCTGAGCAAAGGGCAGAAGGAATGTGATTCTTACACTGCCAGTTTCTATTGAACTTAATTTTTTTTAACAGATGGCTGAGATACACATAGAGAGAAATGTAGAGTGTACTTATTCTTTATTTGGACTTTGAATTAAAAATAAAACACTCTCTTCAATAATTTTTCCAGTTGTTTGTGAAACTTTGACTGCTAAGTAATTTTTTTTACCTTTTAAACTATACAAATATTTGCAACTGAAACTCAGAAAATTTTGGTTTCAGGCCATGCACTTTAATTGCTGTGGATGGTTAAATGTATCATTCATTTAACCTGACAGGCTCTTGGAGAAAAAGGGTTGTGATGTCTGAAGTGGCGTAGGGAAAACTGTGAAATCTTATCATTTTTAAATGGACAAGAATCTTGAAATATATTAAAATCATGGCCTGTGTTATCTAGAATGGAAGTGGTTTTGGATGAGGGGATATGATATTACATTTTTAGGACTTCTATATTCTTTATTTTTCATGTTCCCTAGTAGAATACATCAGTGCCAGTGAAAGTTACTGACCTGGCATGATTCCTGGCTCTGAAGTGGTTCATTTTTGGCAGAAGAAATTTCTGCTCAAGTTTCTGAGAGTTTCCTGAAAGGCACGATGGCATTAGAGCTTTAGCTGTAACTTTAACTCGCATAACAATACAGGAGTTGGTTTTAAACTTCAGTTGAGCTAACAAGTAAAGTGATTCTTGGAGACTATAGCTCAGTATTTGGTGAAGGTATATTTTTCAGATATTCATGGATTTGAAACACTAGGAGACAAGACTGAAAGCCTCAAAACGGTGGAGACTCATCTTAGAAACCTGGGATCTGTACCTGACCATATCTCAGATTTCTCTCCAGCCACAAAACCTCTTGTTTTAATGAGCTTCCCTTTGCTTTAGCTGGGAAACCTGTTCATTGCCTCATGCTGCACTTCTCAACCCAACCAAATCCCTTAAATATGTGGGTGAATCCTTAGGACCATCCAGGCTCATGAAAATCTGTCAGAAACTTTGAGAGATGCTATCTACACTTTTATCACTTGATGAGCACAGTCTTGGTCATGTAAGAGATGACCAGAGCCCTCGAGCACTTCCTTACTGCAGCAAAGTGGTTAACAATGAGTATTTTAAGGAACTTGAGATACAGCCAATTGCAGACATTCTTGACTAGTATAAGGTGTGAAAGGCAGTCCCTAGTGACAGAACTGCACCTCATCATACACCAGTCATCAAACCCTACTCTTTCCACATTGAATGTGGATAGCCTTTTAACTCTGGGAAATATTTTGGCTTTAAAGAAAAAAATCTGCTGAAAACTGTGCTAAAATGCAACAAAATGCGTTTTCAGAAAGAAAGAATGGCTGAGCCTTGTCTTAATTTGTCTCTATTAAATTAATACTGTCAAATTAATTGTGTCTGATTTTAAAAATATGTTTAGATTATAAGATTGTGGCTTTCTGGTCACGTGCAACTCCATGTGTTACTTGTGTTAATAAATTTGCAACCTTTTCTTTTATAGCAGGTATGATTTTATCTTACTTTTATTACAGGTAGGTTTCTTTGAAATACTTGTTAAACTTTACCAATAAAATGAAATGAATATTGAAATAGCTGATCTCTGTGTTGTAGGTAACAAAAACAATATAAATGTTAACAACATTCCCATTAAATACAGAATCAACTATATTAAGTACCTTGGGGTTAAGATTTTAACTTCCTTAGATTTATGGTGAGAATTAAAACATCTCTTGTTACATTTGTAAACACAGAGCTCGTTAGATGAAGGGATTTTCCTTTATCATTAATAGGTCACATTAATGTGATAAAAATGTCTGCACTCTCAATAAATTTTATTCTTATTTAAGTAGTTACCACATAAAGTGTTTATCCTTCAAGACTCTCAATAGCACTTTTATATCCTCCAATTGAAATAATAAAGAGCAAAGAATGAGAAGAAACAAATTAATCCTCTCCTGGGAAGCAGAAAGAGAAGCACTGCCAGATTTTAAGCTGGAACATTGATTTGTTAAGCTTTTTTTTCTCTCTTTCCATGTTTTAAATGGGGAAATGAGTGCCTAATACTGAAACTACATTCAAAATTGCCTTGTAGGAAACACTTTTGTGTAAGGTACCTGATACTTCCTTCTAGTCTTCCTTACTCTTTTAACCAGAATAGGCATTTCTGGAAATGGAAAGGGGAGTGAGTTTTATTTATTTTTGTGTGTATTAATTATTATAACACCATAGAACGGAGAAAAGGCAAAATTGGATGAGGTTCTGTGCCCATATAGAACTGATGTGAAAGTGATCACTCACCAGCTTTTTCCTCAAAAGCTCTGTCCTTCTGAAAACTTGGTCATACTTCATTATTTGTATAGATTCCAGGTGTAGTTTCATTTGGAGTAAATTTCCTAATAGACACAAACAGAAGAGTTTTCAAATCTTGTGTTTTCTAGGCAGTAACTCACAAACCCTAAATCCAAAACATTCACAAATACAGAGAGAATTTGTTGGTGGTCTGCAGGGAGCAGACTGATTGATCTGTGTGGAATTTACTTCTGGTTTCTAGCTGCTCTTACATGTGTTAATTCATCCACTGAGAAATGAAAATTCTCTGTGCAATTATAAAGTTATCTGGAAGCAAGGGGGTGAGTGGTATAAGATAACCAGACCTGTGATAAGATCTAAAAATGCTGTGGAAAAGCAACATTGTTCAGAGTGGTGAATGAATCAAAGAGATAAAATTGGTATGGTAGAGGAATGAGCTTCCAAGGGCAGCAGGGAGGGAGGGTGAGTGAGGAAAAGGGATGATGATGTCTGTGGTCATTGGAAGCAATGTGTTTATCTCTATGGGTGTGTGACTGCACATGAGAGACAGGAGAGGGACTGATTTTCTGGGCTTCCCTAGCCCCTCAAATGATATTTCTTGTAAGGTGCATATAACAATATACCAAAGTATAGTACCAGATTTCATGATGTAGTTTGTTTGCTTCATGAATGCCTTTTTACATTTTTGCAGGATGTAACCTGAAGGAAATCTACTCCTTGGACATAACTATTAGAGTAGATTATTGATAGAACATAAATTCTTATTTCTTTGAAAAGGTAAATTAGGAAGTTTATGAAAAGCTTTTTCCCTCTTAGAATGTTGTCTAAAGATCTTCTTTTCAAAAGAGGATGAATGAGCCTGGACTTTTCCACACTGTCACGGTCATGTTCTTTTAAAATTCTAGGGAAAACCTAAGGCAATAGCATAATTTTATTTTTTTCCCTCAGTTTGGAGGTTTAACTGCCTAAGGAGGGAATGATCTCTCATTAATCACCACCATCTTAAATGTCTTCACTTATGGAAATCAAAGCCAAGCAAAACTCAGGAGTTAGTTCTGCTGAGATCTTGTATCAAAGCTGAAACACTCACCTGCAAACCCAGAAAAGGCTCCTTGGGCTGTGTCTGATAGAGTCAGTAACATAAAGTTAGTACACCACTTAAAACAAAAAAACCCCTAAACCTTTCTCAAGGGGTGGATAGTAAGTATTCTGGATTTACCAGGCTGACACTGTAGGCTATTCCCATGAGCTTTTAGTGAGCTTGAATCCATCATGACCTGGAGGGTCCTGGCATGGAGGTGCCCACCAGGCACACGATGGGTGCCCGCAGGACCCCAAGGTGTCACACAGGAGGATCTCTGTTCTCTGGGCTGGCTGGAGCTGGAACTTTTCTCTTTTGCGTGAGGGTGGAGGCAGGAGAAATGTCCTCAGGCCAGACTTGGAGCTCAATTGTTTTCCTTGCTGAGAAGCTTTGCTAAGCCACTGCAGGAATCACAAAAATTTGGACTCTGTCAGTGGACATGAGGAGTGGGAATCAGAAGTACCACAGATCCTCTCCAGCCTCATTTGCTCTACTGCTGGATTTTGGACACTATTATCTCTGTCTAAATCCTCTCCACAGCTGCTGTGGAGCAGCAACATTAAGGCAATAACAGCAATTTTGCAGTGGTTGCAAGAAGTAGGGAAAGACGTTGATAAGTTTAATTTCCTTTTGTTGTGTTGATTTATTTTTTACATTTTCTTTGAAAAGAAAGTACATAATATTGCTAATAAGAAACTTTTCATCCCAACAGAGGGAAACCAGATTTGTAATTAGGAACATGAATAAGGTTTAGCAGAGAGACCTTTCTCATAGGGGAAAACAAACATGTAGGAAAGAACTTGAAATACAGACAGATCAAAATTTTAGAGTGGTCCTTTAATCAAGATGGAAGAATTACCTGTACAAAATAGTAACCATATTCCCAAACTGCATCCAGGAAAATGATTAGTTGCTATTGAGTTTGGAAGAATAAGAACCTTTGGCAATACAGAGTGAAAAAAGTACGTTTTAAAATACAAAGGAATACATGGAAAACATTTTTTTTATCTGGGGAACTAGAAATAATACACCTGCAAGTATAATGAATGGCATAATATTGGCACCACATGGGGCATTGAGCAATTTGTACCACAGTTATAGGTTCTTTCTTGCTATTAATCTCAAATAAAATAAACATCAATTCCAAATCCTTGTACTTCTGGCTCTCATTTATTGTTCACCAACTCTTTTCCTTTGTGTTTTGTCTTTGCCAGCTCTTTCTGTTTTTCTTATGTTACTTGTCCATTCTCTCGGCTGTTTCCCTGGCTCTGCTCCATCTCCTTAGATTACCTTCAAAAAAAGAAAAAAAAAGTACCTCATGTCCTGAACTACAAAAGCAGTCAAACATGTACCAGAATGTGTTTTGCTTCACTGATGGCTTTTCTTAAAAACACACTAAGTAGCAAATACTGGCTTGTAAGAGACTGTTATGTGATCTGAGTAGCATGGGGGAATTCTGTAATGCATTTCATATATTAGATGTTTATGTTCTTAAAACTCTGAATTAAGAAAAAACAATCCAACAGAATATAAAAAAAAACTTGCTTCTCCTTTTCGAAATTTACATCTTGGACTTATTCTGTTGCTCTGAGCATGTGCTTGCTCTTGGTATTGTAGCTGTAATGATCTAATTCTTCAGTTTTTATGCAGACTGTGCTTTCTATTTCTAATTCCTTTCAGCAACAGGGAAACTCATTGCTTTTTCTCCCTGAGTTCCCATTACTGATTGAGCATCACCATATGGATGACTCCCTGTGGTAAGGATGCTGCAGTATTGTTACCATTCATGCAGTGAATTTATGTCCTCCTCTGATGGTATTGCTGTGCCTCAGATTTATATAAAAAGTTGCCAGGAGTCGCCAAAACTGACTCTGCTCTTCTAACCCTGGAATCATGCTAGCAAAATGAGAGTCAGCTCAGGTACAATGTAGTATGAGTAGCTGACACATTGCTGACCCAAGGCTAATAAGTGCCAGTGAAAATCAAAAAGCAATGTGTACACTAGGCAGATGTAAATGTGGGATAACATTTAGTTCAAACACTTTAAAATCTCTAGAGATTTTAAAGAAAGAAGGCTTGAATCAGAATTTCTTCTTTTCCAGGTAACTGTGCCAGCCATTGTATGCAGGAAGGGAGACCAAGCACGAAGGTTTTATTTTAAAATATTTATTCATATTTAATTAATTCATTGTTACTAAAGTTCTTCAGTTTGATCACCAGGCCAAGGAAAAGCACTCTGTGAGTATTAAACCCTTACATATGACATGTACACATTGGAGTCCCCATATGGCTGATAGCTCCATTTTTAGGCTCTGCACCCTGAAAGGTGCTGATCCCCTGCACAGCCTGAGCTGTGTGACCTCAGTCTTGCTCCTTTTTCTGATTCCTCAGGCTCTGCCATCCACCGTCAACAAGGCTGTGACTTCTAGGCAATGGCTTCAGAGGCACACACCCTGCAAGGACAGCCTTAAGGACTTTCTCTCTAGAGCATATGGTGTTACAAAGTGAAAACAAACTTAAGTTCCTTGGTCTGTGGTTGCACAGCACGGTTATTTCAGTCAATAGATAGGAAAATATGATTTTCAGAATGAGAGTCCTGCTATATAAGTCTGGTAAATCCCAATGTTATGATACAAAAGAAAAACAATGTTCTTGTTATTTCTGGAGGTTTAAGGAGATTGCCTACCCTGGGATACAATGGTACTTTTCAGCTATTAAGTCTTCTAAAACTCATTGAAAATAGTCTTCCATTCCAAGAAAGGTTACATTGTGTTCTGCATGTATTAAGCAATGTTCTGAGGGTAAATTCAAGGATACAAGTTCTTTTATTCTTAATTAAAAAGAAAAAAAGTAAAAAGGATTAGTTTCAGAGCTGTATAGTATTTACTTCAGTAAATTGCATGGACAAGAATAAAATGCTGGACAGAAAATAAAAACATTCATCTCTGTTTTGTGACAGAATTCAGGCAGCTGCAGATTAACAGGGGGAACAGTAGGCAGAAGAGGTAAATATCTAAATAATTATATTTGTGTCACCATCAGAGACTAAATTAAAAATTACAAGCAGATTCCTTAAGGGAAAAACAGAGAAACAAGAGCTGGCATAAAAACAAAATCATAGGGCTGTCGAGATGGGCTGCATTCTCAGTTGGGCTGGTCTACACAACCATATGAGGTTCCAGTGTGTCATGTGGAGGATATGGAGAGGAAAATTAGCAAGTCATTAAGGAAATGACTGGTGAGCAGCTCATGATATACTGCCAACATCAGCTTATTTGCATTGCTGAAGGTTGAAACAGAATGTTACCTGTAGCCTACATGGGAGGAGAAGGATGTGCAATAATTATTAATTTATTTATACCTGTAGGCTGCAGTGTAGCTCTAATATTGTAAGTGGAAGTGGAGATAGAAAAGGAGATGAAAAATAGAAGTGGCAGCAATTGACAGTCAAAGATAGATTAGAGTCATGATCCATTAAAATATGAGAAAGATTAAAATTAGCTGTAGCCATTGTTTACAAGCAGCCCTAGCCGGACATTGAGTGATCTGTATCTAGATCTTATTTTAACTTCCTTGTTTGGATGCCATTGTTTTGTAGTGGTTTTTTTGCTTTCCTTTCAAGATCAAAGCAAAACTCTTGCAAGATGGTCTCAATTAGAAGAGCATATATAGACCATTGTATGTCAGCATACAGAAGAGATTTGTATGTGAAGGTGGGTGCTGGAATTGGAAACATTAATGTGAAAATACCTTTGATTACTTTAAAAAATCTGAGTGCTAATCTTTTGCAGTAGCAAAGTGAAGACCTCCTCATTGTATGATTTGAATAAGTGATGTTTTTCTTCAGTGCCTGGCATAATGTTTAAAACTCTGCTCCTGTTCTTCTCATCCTAGCACATCCTTCACAAATTGTTTATTTTTATGCTGCTTAAGTCCCCACTTAAAAAGGTGACCCCTGCAGAGTCTGACAGAGGCAGAGAAGGTGCATGAGGGGAGTGCAAAATTTACTGATTGCCCCACTTCTGAAGGCAACTTATATATTCCTCCTCCACAAGGGAATTAATTATAGCTGTTCCTCACATAAAGATAGCTGTGACCTTTTGCTCAGTGAATACACTTATGAGGGCATCTGTGCTGATCAATAATTAGTTAAGCACTTTGAAATGTTTTGGCCTGAAAGACACTGTATAAATAAATGTAGCATATCCTTCTTAATATATCTCACAATATTTGTTCTAGGATTTGATTTGTGGAAGATACATTCTTTCACAGGGTTGGATTCTTCAGAACCATAAAGCCTATCTGGATATGAATGGAGATTTGCAACAAATATTATGAACATAGGAGAAAAATCTGTTTAATAGAAATTACTGAACCAGAAAGAAATTAATTTATCCCATTTTTATATATATAGTACTTGATTTTTGTTTTATAAGTCTCAATTTTTAAACAGAGTTTGTGGGCTATATCCAGGATGTAGGACACCCCAAGTACTGCAGAAACTCCACCAATGTTCTCAAACTTAAAAGATAACTGGTACTCAAGTACCCTTTGATCCCTTACTTCAGCTGGCTACAGACAATTCTCTGCAGAATCCTTTGGGGATCTCTGTCCCTGGTCACTTCAGGACTGTAAGTTTCTATTATTTTTTCATTGTGTCAGCTGCCTTTACTGCAGCAGTCACACTGGCTATAGGATTTCTTTTCCTGGGCTTAGCATAGTTCTGCACCCATCCAGCTGTTTCCCTTGTGTCCTGTGGAGTCTTTCCTATTAACTGTGTCTTAGAATTTTAATGCTCAAGCCTGTTTCCTGATTTAGGTAAGTCTCAGTAAACCATTTATAACCTATTTTTCCATACATACATGAGGTACTGTTTCAGGTCTCCATTTTGTGCAGGCTTGAAGTCTGCCTGGACTTGTGTGAGATACAATTCTCCTCTCCTGTTTCTGCAAATTTTTCCTTACCAGATGTGTTATCAGTGTCTCTATTATTTGAGTTCATCTGGCTTTTGGACAGAGCAGAGGAATCCTCTCAATGAATGTCCCTGTAAGATGTTATGCTTGCTGGCCAAAGGGAACCATAAAAAGCACTTGAATGTTTGAACCCAGCCAGATGTGCCTGTGAGTTAGCAGCACACACAGTCAAAAGGGTTTCTGGCTAGCATGGAGACATATTTAAGAGAAAAATAATAATAAAAAAAAGCTTTAAAAGGACCTATGGGAAGCCAGTCCAAATTGCTTGCATGAGATTCTACTTTCAGGCCACCAAGGAAACAGAAGTTTGTCTAGTTCAGCTCTGGGGTTGATGGGCACAGCTATTATTCCCATGGGGCTGAAAGTACAAAAAGCTGATATACTTGGTCACACCTAATGTCACACTGCTCTCTAATCCCCAGGCTGGAGCAGGGAATGACTGTGTGGCACCAGTCTACTTGAATTTTATACCCGAATTTACCACATGGTTTCTGCATGATTGGTGGCCTCCTGAGAATGTGTCTCTGTGGCTAAAGACAAAAAAGTGTACTGCCAAAGACAACATAAATATAATTATGTCCTGGGTTGGTATGAACAGCCTGAGAAAGACATTCAGAGCCTTCTGCCCTTGCAAATTTCTCTCATATATTTGGGGGATTTTCCCTATTGTTATGTTCACAAGTCAACATAATAAGTTCCAGATTTTTTTTCTCATTAATTCCACTAAAGAAATTAACTGGGGGGAGCATTAAGTGTTTTCTGCTTTCCCTGAGAAAACAGTGTGATGATGCTAAACAGAGCTGTGGCAGCTGTGTTTGCTCTCTGTGTCCTCCCTGCTGTGTGCTGCTCAGGCCCAGGAGGCAGGCCAAGCGTTTTCCCTCCAGGAAGGGCTGACATTCATGACAGAAGGATCTTCTCTTACATGTTATGAAAATCATCAAGGGAATTACCCAAACTGCACCAAGAACATCTTCAAATTCCTCTATAGCCGCTTCATCTGAGTTTCTATAGTCAGACAGGGACAGTTCAGCGGCTTTGGACAAAGCTTGTAACCTTGATGGGTGCCTTTGGTTGACCAGTTTGTGACACTATGAGCAGCCTGGTCTTATTTTTAAAAACCTCATAGCATTCATCACAGTACTTTTGAATATCTAGTACTATATTCTTAATTTACTTAGCCTCATCATGTATGGATAAAATTTGCATTTTAAATGCTCATCAGATTTAATTAGATGTTGACAGACACTTGCTTTACAAATATGGTTAAACTCATATATCTTTTTTCCCAAATATAGAGTGTAATGGTGGAAACTGCAAATGTAGCTCATTGTGCTTCATTAGAAAGAGAAGTATTTCACAGCTGAGCACTTTTATACTTGCTTATTAAAGAAAGTGGTAGGTGTTGAAATATTTTAGGCAAAATCCAAGCATGCAATCATTATTAAAGTGCCCAACACTATCAGTGTCTCTTTTAATTGCTGTTATTCAAGGTAGTTTTCAAACTCCTTCTCAATGTCAAACCATTTTCCAGAGATATTGACAAATGGAAGTAATATTATTTAAGGTCATAGCTTCTGTCAAAATGAATTCCATATGTCATTAGGTCAGGACTCATTTATGTCAAGGGAAAGGTCTGATCCTGTAAGTCTTATGTACCACGTAAATCCTTGTTTCAGATGGGGTTTCTTTGCTGGCTGAGTTACATAAGGACTGGAATGTAAAGAGTTAATAATATGCAATATTAAAATGAAGACTATTATCAGTAAGGGTTACAGCATCTTTTCTTGGTTTCTAACCTGATGTTTTACTTCAGCCTACAGAAGCCATAGGTAACACTCCAAGTAAATCACATTAATAGTTCCCTAAAAGCGGTCAAATTACACGATTACTTAAGAAAACCCCTGGGTGCATGTGTGCGCATAATGTGCTGTATCAATGCAAAAAAGACAGCAAACAAGACTAAAAAAAGCTATACTTTTTATTTTGCCAATGAATCCGTTGCACTTTGCAATGTTTAAGTGGGCTTATACAACATAAACATTTGGGACATTTAACATATCAAGCTCAAATAAAAATGACACGCAGATCGTTCACTTCTGAAGCTGCCTTGTGTTCAGTTATTGGAACACTCCATCTCTGTGGTTTCCGAAATATTATAAGTATATATTCCAGATTAAACTTTCTATTTTCCTCAAGGTAGTGTTGCTTTTCAGTCCTCAATGGCTTGGTTTTTACCTAAAGAATCAGGTCCTATCAGCAAAATCAAAGGCAATTACACAGCTCAGTAGTCATTTAGGATTTCTGTGGCTCAATTAAGCATGTATAGCATGCCACAGCCACTGAGACTCTGTTTATTCAGTGCAAGTGCTCTGTAATTTATTTAAAATAATCCATCTTTAACAAATAAAGAGGCCATTGACTGGCCATTGCTGCAGGCATCCATTTCAATGCTGCCTTCTTGATGGTCTGTTTTGCTGGTTTAAGTTAAATACCTGACAAAAGTGATTCAGTTTTTGGGAAATAAGATTTGTATGCCTAATGTTTATTTTATTTTACACCAGTAATCAGTTAGAACATCTTTTTAACAGATTGACCATTAAAAATGATTAATGCTTTTCATTCTGATAGCCACAGGTTGTGATTGCTAGATCTGTGTGCATGTGTGAGTGTACATGTGTGTGCGTGTGTTTACAACTGCTCAGGAGCTGTGTCTTTATGACACTTTGCTAATAATGTTAGACCTATTACTGTATATATTTATTGGAAATTAGATTAGATAGCTATGTCCACTGGCAAAAGCTCTTTTCTTTCCCAATGTGTGCTTGCATGTTTTTTTCTTTTCCTGCTTGGTTCTTTCAGAAATGAGTCATTCATGTAAGCAACACCAGCAAGCTGCCATAAAGACTTGCCAGTACTAGTGAATCTTCTCTGAGAAGCAAAAGATTGCAGTATAAGTTCCTGGTAAGTGCTATTACTTGTTGCACTGGAAACATGCCTGACTCAGAAGAAGCTTTTTCTCTGTAACATGAAACAGCCATTAAAAACCATCTTGGGAATAGAGCAAAGTATAGTGCTAAATTTCCAGTGGAAAGGCAATAGAGAAGGCTGTTGGTTAAAGGGCTGCTTCTTAGGGTTAAGGATAAATAAAACTCTGTTAGCCACAATGGCACCTCCTGTCCAGCAGCCACACAGTATAACTGTGTCTTGTCCTCTTTTCAGACTTAAAAAAGAAAAACAACCCACCAAGAACAGCCCCAACCTTAGAAGAGGTGAAACCAAACTGTTTGTGTTATTGAATAATGGCTTTTTAATGGTAGTTAAACAGAATCATGGACAGCACTCATTTCTTTATGTAAGCATCTAAAGAGAGTATGTCACAAGTTCACAGAAGAATTTTAAAACCAGAGCAGCACATGTTTTGTTGCAGTAAGTTTATTCTCACATTATTTATTCTTTTTGTTTTCCTACAGAAGCCTCATTAATAGTGCATTTGTACCTGCTTAGATGAGAATATTTTTTCAAGGCATGCTGTTTGAAGAATGGCTAATTCTATTTTAAACACAAAGATTTATTCCAGAGCCCTGGAGACTGTAGCACGTTTACAGTCACTTAGATTGTCATGTTTTCAAAGAGAGTTGTGTTGTGCCTAAAGTTGAAGAATGCAGCTGGCTTCACTTCACATTTCAGCTACACAGGACAATCTAGTCAGTACCTGCTCATCTGGAAATAAGATAAATCAACAGAGACTTTGTCTAGCAAAAGTTATTATTACACATAGTAAATTACCTAATTTTAATAGTTAATCACAGGGATAGGACTGGAGTCATGGAAGAGCAGTGAAAACTATTTTACAGCTTTGGAAATGGGCTAAGTCAACTTTGATTTTGTAAGGAATTCTAATTTATATTTAGTCTACAGGCTGAACTAATTTATCTTCAGTTTTGTCTTTAAATGTTAAATGTCTCTTAAAATGGTTTGCTGGACTTTTAATATTCAGTCACTATCCAGTGTTCAACATGCAGTTGAGGGAATTATTTTATTTTAAGACAGTAAATCAACAAGCATGGCAATACTACAAGCTAAAGAAGCACTAGCTACTCCTTTATGGCTCATGATTGTACTAATAATTGTGGCTAACTTGTAGCTGCACATATAAAACTGAGGCAAAATGATCTTATAGGAAACAGTCACACATTTGGCACTGGTGAGGCTACACGTGGAATTCTGAGTAAGGTTTTGGGCCCCTCATGACAAGAAAGACATTGAGGTACTGGAGGTCCAACAAAAGGAAGACAAGAAAGACATTGAGGTCCAGAGAAGGGCAATGGAGCTGGGGAAGGGTCTGGAACATGAGTTCTATGACAGGCTGAGGGGGCAGGAGGTGTTTAGCCTGAAGAAAAGGAGGCTCAGGGGAGACCTTGTCACTCCACAATTACCTGAAAGGAGGTTGTAGCCAAATGGGGATCAGTCTTTTCTCCCAGATAACAAATGACAGATTGAGAAGAAGTGGCCTCAAGTTGTTCTAGGGAAGATTTACTTTGGATATTAGAAAAAATATTCCATGGCAGGTGTTGTCAAGTGCTGGAACAGGCTGCCCAGGGAAGTGGTTGAGTCACCACCCTTGGAGGTGTTTAAAAGATGTGAAGGTGTGGTGCTTAGAGATATGGGTTAGTGGTGGAATTGGAAAGGCTGTGTTGATGGTTGGACTCAATGATCTTAAAGATATTTTCTACTCTAAGCTATTCTCAGACTCTGTGAAATACCTGAGAATGTATGAAATGGAACAAAATCTCATCACTGGACATCGAAGCTATGCAACAAGAAACTTGGGGGTGAAGGGTAGCCTGAAATCCTCTCTTATTGGCACTTGCCTGGTGCTCTCTGCCATGGTGGATACCAGATCAAGTTTTCTGTCTCACCTAGGAGAATGTGCTGGTTGAGAAATACAAGAGGATGGAACCTGAAGACTGATCAATGAGAGGCAGGAAACACCTATGCGTCTCTTTAGCTTGGAGGGTGTTTAAGACAGACATCCACATATTTGGGGAGCTTTCAGATTACACAAGGTGCAACTGGAATATTTAGACATCTCCAGGACTAGAAGAATGTAGAACCAATTCAGATGCAATTTACGATTTAGGTCCTAAACTCTTTCTTTGTGTGAACTAATCCTTGATCTTAAAAACTACTGCCATGGAAGTGTTACCTCCAGGCTTTAGCACAAGGAGAAGCTGAGATACCAGATACTGAATTAATTGTCCAAGGTCACATGAGGCAACGAGGGAAATATGGAGTCAAAAAAAGTGTCCTAACTCCAAGCCTTCTGTCCAGTGTGTGGGATCATGATTCTATGCTGAATGGGATCTTTGTTTGGGTGATGAAATGTAGTAGCCCGAGAAAAGGTAAGAAGGCTTTAGGAGCACAGATTTGCTTTGGACTTATAATTCAGAATGTTGCTTTTCATTCAGAGTGGTGCAAATATATTACCTTGGTGAGAAACCAGGGAGAGCAGGGACCACAGCATGGGAGCAAGCCTGCGGGTGTACGTGGGGAAGAGAAACAGAAATTATGCTGTATAAGGACTTGGAGGACTTCCAAGTAGTTTTGTTCATTATTAGTGCTTTTATGTGAACAAGAACAGCCTTCCAGGCTTGGCTTGCTTAGAGCTGGGTAGAGATTTTGTCAAGTTGTAGTCCAAATCCATGTTAGAATGTATGTGTGTGCATAGGTGTGCATAGTGCTTCCATGAGGTCCAGAATGTGCAGCTTTTTATCTGCTACCACTCACATGCTCTGCTCCACTCTCTCCTGTAAGTTCAACAAGCCTTTCATTGAGTCATATGACATTCTACTTCCAAGCTTAATGGTATTTTTAGACAGGAGTTAATTGGATAGGCTTTTTTTCTTATCGAAATACACATAAAAATACCAAACTAAGTGATTAAAGGATATTTTAAAACTAAGTGCTTTATATGAAAATATGAAAGCAGTTTTATTACATCAGCTAGGGTAAAAATGTTGATATTTAAAAAAAAATTAGTGCTTCATTTGAGTTTATGATACTTAGAAAAAGGTAAAAACAAATGCTTCTGTTACACATTAAAATAATTTAATTTAACAAAAAATATTATTGATAGACCTTTTCCAGAAATGTCTCAAAACTATTGTTTAATAATCATTGTTTATAGGCATATTAATGACTGAAATCTTCAAGAAAAAGAATATGTGATCCTGTACATAAGCTGATTGAATATTTTTGTTTGTTGGATGTTGTTTATCGATCTGTGAGATATTAGTTCCATCATGAAAATTCAGAGACACTTGAAGTTTCCTAGTAGCAAACCAGGATGTGATATTTAACTTGTTTTGCAGAAGGACATGAGATGTTTTTACTAGAAAAGGCAGATTTTATGTTTTAAGTGACTCCTAAAGTAAGATAGAAAGGAGAACCTCCTTTTATAAGTCATGTTTTAGAAGTAAGAAAGAATTGGAGAAAGTTTTATCCGGCTGTACAGGCTTGACCTTGACTTTGAACTTTAGTTTATTGTTTAGATGTTAATTTTAAGTGGATTTAAATAAAAGCATCCTCTAGCTATTATATTTAAAATAGTCTCTTAAAGTGATAGTAATCTGTAATCAGAATTTCTGTCCAGGAGCTGGGGAGTGTTTATGTCATTCTGAGGACTCTGAAAAACAAGTCAATTTTTGATGAAATAAGCTCACAAGAGCTAAGTGCAAATTTCACAGTTCAGTGTTTTTTTGACTTTTACATTTTCTTTTTTTAATTTTGTCACAGTTGCAATGAGAAGGGAATAAACATTGTATAATTCCAGAAATGTGATGCAAATGCAACAGAGGATGAAAACCAGAAGCTGCCTTGCTGCCAGGCTAGGGTACTTTGGATGAAAGGTTCTTCAGATCTTCCCCAGATGGGAGAGATGAGGGGAGCTGAGGGTGGAGCTGACCTTGGGGTGGAATGAAGGCTCTTCTTTGGGCATGGTTTGTGGTAAGAAAGTGCTTTGCATTTAGGACACTGGTGTTTCCAAGTACCTGTGGCTCCAGTCAGGCGTCCCTTGTGGCACCAGGGTCTCTGTCAGCTCAGGGTCTGGCTGCTGTGAGTGAAGCACACCGCTGGGGCTGGTGAGGGCAAACTCCTCCTCCTTCCAGCAGCCTTCCAGGCAGCTTTGTGGGCTATTGTGTGGCAAAGGAGTTGAGAAGCAGGAGGAATGTCCTTCAAGAGCTTATTTCAATAACTAAAGAACTACAACTGAATCACTGCCATGATTTGGAAGTTCTTGTGTTCTCCATACAAAACACAGCAGCACAAGGAGCATCAGCTCATCAGCTTCCTGTTATGACCTCTAAAACACTTTTCTCTGTAACAGCCCACGCAGACCAGATTGAATAATGGGAAATATATCTACTTTTTTGTGTGTGTGTTTTGATTTTGTTTTATTTTTTTTTTATTTTTCATTGCAGAAACCTGGGGACTTAGCCTCATGGATTAATTTGCTAGGGTTTCTACAGCATTTCAAGCAGAGGCGCCTGGAGTGCAATACCCACATGGAGCCCTTCAGGTACACAAGACAAAAGAAAATGGAATGTGAGGGCAATTTCAGCTGTCTTTAGCATTTCCTAGTATTTGCAAATCAGTCCTCCTTTAAAAATATTTAGGGAAGGACTGATTTGTGAAGCAAATATCTCAAGGTCCAGTGGCTTGATTAGACACATGTTTATTCTAAAACAAACCCTATCACATGCAAAGGGAGCCTGGAATAAATTACCTTAACTTTGTCAAGGGCTTCAGTGGAGGATCTGTCCCACTGTGTATTTCCACATCTTCTGTGTAGTCATTTAAGATGCATGAGTATGGAAGCTTAAGGCACTGTTCTAAAATTGTACATGTCTAATTACACAACAGTGATATTACTTTTAATAAGAGAGCAAATTACGAGGAAAAGTCAGGTTTTTCAAATGTAAATATTATCATTATGAGAAATTGAAGACATGCAGCATTGGTGCTTGCTCATCACAACTAAGAAAAGGTAAAAGTAACACAAAAAAACATGGTAAGAAAGCATGTAATTAAATCTGATTTTAACCAAAGCTGTTGCTAATAAGTAGCGTACAGCTTCTCATAGAGGGTTGTTTTGGAAGGAAGGGTGATTTCTTTCTCTCTCTGAAAACCCCACTGCCAGCCATCTGTTGATAATTATTGTCCAGTCTCTGTTGAGTACTTGTGATATTTAATATTTCCTCACCACTTGAACAAATAAGTGATAATAACTGCAAGGTACCTGACCACAGGAGTAGAAAGAGTAGTGTAGCATGTAGCATGAAAGAGTCAGTGTACACCTTGGTTTCTGAAAACAACTCAGTTTTCTCTTTGTGATAAAGATAAATCTGAGATCCTAGGGACTTGGAAAATAGGTGAGTTGCACAGTGTCTCCAGAAGAAAATATTTTTAAAATGATGAACAACTTAAAATTTGCCCATCTCTGTTTGTGTTTCTTATTATTTTTAATTTATATTATTCTTTCTCATAGAAAATTTTGGGCAATCTATCTATTTGTGTATCAAATATTTACAAGAGAAAAGCTAGAAATAGATCAGTTTTTGCAGTTTTAGTTCCTTAAATTGTCAGTGAGTAGAGATCTAATTTAGAAATGGTCTCTGAACTTGTAAAAGAAACTATAATTGCTGTAGAATTCTAACTTTCTTTTTCTTGTATTTTGGTATGTATTATTAATATTAGTCTACGATTTTATTTAAAATACTTGGAATTTTACAAGTGCTATCTAAACCTAATTACATCTGCCAACCCATCACAGACATGATAGCTTCTAACCTTATTTTATAGATGGTCTGGCAATAATATATTTCATTTAAGCTTTCACAGTCTGATATTTAACTGCTTCTGGAATGACATCCCCTATTGATGACATTTCTCAGCATTCTTGAAGACCTAAATCCAAGGTTTTCCAAAGCTGTTTCTGGACCCTTGACTTCTAAACTATTCTAGTCCCAGTGCTCTGAGAAGCTGCTCCCCATCAAAGTGCCATAAAGAGAACACAATGAGCAGATAGCAAGAAACAGTGCTTGCTGCTTTTGAATAAATGTTTTTGGATGATTTAGCTAAAGTCTCAGCACAGGTATCCATTGGAATATAGGTATTATGAATATCTTTTCCTTATTGCTCTGTTCTTCTTGAGAGGATCCAGCAGTCCCAGCCTGAGTGCTCTCAGAGCTGCTGATGTTTGCGCTAACCTCGGTTGCAGCTCCCTCCATCTCTAAGGTGGTTTCCCAAGCAGCTCTGGAGCCTTTCCCTGCTCACTCTCACATCCACTGCCTGTGCACAGGCTGGTCTCCCTCACCCCATGTACAGATGGCAGAGCAAGAAAAAAATTCCACTAATGCCAATTCTTAATTCTTAGTTGATTATGCGTTCCATACAGTTGCCAGGCGCTAGTACTAAACCCTTTCTCCTCAATAAACCTTTAAATTTTATGGGTGAATTGAAAATTAAATTGAAAATAAAACCACTGAACAGGAAATAGTGATTTTTAAAGGTTCATGCAAAATCATTTCTAATACTGCTTGATAATGAAAAATGCACCACAGGTCCTTGATAGAGGTTAAATTTCTTAACGGATACAAACCCCACAGCACTTTTTTCAAAGAAATTTAGTAGCTAATGTGATTTTTGAAAGTTTTTTACATTTCTGAACATTCACTTTCCTTCTGTGTTTTTTTTCATACTGTTTTAAAAAATGAACAAATGTCAAAGAGACAACAAAATTCCAAAGTTACCTGCTCATCACAGATCATGGATTCTTTTTGTTTATCTCTTTTCCTTGATTGTTCTGGAAAAGCAAAACTTAAAGATTCTTGGGACATTATGAAAACCATCACAATAAAATAAACAGGAATAAGATAAAGATTTGATTCGAATACACAAGAAACTGGTTTCATTCCATGCTACCTTTTCTTTTTACTGTTGGAATGTAACAAATATTAACTTCTACTGCTCTGCTGCACTTCATTACATAAATATTTGTGTAAATTCACACTGTGACTATATGAAGTGCTTTGATGGGCAAAGAGGAGAGTTTCCCCATGTGCTGGTTTCTTCTTTATATGAAGAAACAGCACTGTATGCACTGACTGAACTTTCACACTCATGCTGTTCAGCATCAGCTTGAGTTCTCAGTTCTCTTTTTTCCTCCTTCATAACTGGTTTACTTACCAAAACCAGCTCTTGCTGTTGTACAACAATTCCTAAGTAAGTGCTCTGAGCCAGCACTATGAAATTCAAAAGTTTTTTTTAAACAAGCTGCTGATCTGGAGGTCTTTCTATGCCCCATTTCCTTTAAAATATTAATTAATATACCATGCAAAATTCCAAGGAACTCTTCCCGATTGTGATCTCACTAAACCCTCAAAGATGAGAGTGTTTGGAGATGGGGACTTTTTAATACTTTATTATACTCTGCTTCTAGCAATGAATGTTCTTTTCCTTTTGTCAGTTTTGCAAAAGTGCTAGTGGCAATATGTGTGCAGAAATCCTCAGGGTATTTTGTATTAAAGTATTTATTTATAGTTGTACATATACTGAATCTATCCTTTCCCTCCAACAATAATGTTGGTATATCTCAGGTATCAAGGCAATAGCAAAACCTTTCCTCTGTTGTATAAACATTGTTGTAGCCATGGCAGTTCAGGACATCACAAGAGAAAATATTGGCATAATAAAAGATGTCACCCACTTCTGCAACCTTTGCTTCTTTATTATATACTTTGTTGGAGACAAGAACCTTCATTAGATCACTTTTATGTGTTCCAGTTCCACTTACAACATAAAAAAGATAAAAAACTATGAGTATGGATGAGTTCCCCTTTAAAAAGGAAAAAAAGGAAAAAAGTAGATGTACGTTGTCTTTACAGAGTTATCTCTCACTGAACATTGACTCAGGTCAGCTAGTCATGATGAAAAAGGGCTTAAAATATTTGGTTTTGCTTTCTGCCAATATATTTCCTCTCACTAGTTCATAGTTTTTGTAACTGTCCATTTATTGGAGTAGTTTAGGAGGCAAATTAGTCATGTTGTATTAGGCATCTCTTAGATTTATAGCCTCATCATTATACAGGGAAAGAAATTTAGACTAAATTGGTATATTAATCTGTATCTTAAAACACTGAAGATGGGAACAAAGGAATTTTGCTTTGAAAGGCTTGTGAAAAGTTTTAAAGCATACATTGCAAACCACTTTCA
This sequence comes from Ammospiza nelsoni, assembly GCF_027579445.1. Classification (NCBI taxonomy): domain Eukaryota; kingdom Metazoa; phylum Chordata; class Aves; order Passeriformes; family Passerellidae; genus Ammospiza; species Ammospiza nelsoni. The sequence continues at coordinate 15,684,905 of NC_080636.1, forward strand.
TATGGACTGGAACAATTGATGTCTAGATTTCTGGGGTTCTTTCATGATTGTTATGATATGAATCAAGATCCAATGGCTACATACCAGACTATTGGAATTGTCAGTAAAAACTTGTTGTGGCTTTCTAACAAAATTGAAAATGTGGAAGTGGCACCTAACAAATACTACTGTCAGATCTAGAGAGCAGCAAAACTTCAGTTTTTCTCAAAAAACATTTCATGCTTTGGTTAAAAAAAAGAAAGAAAAGTTTTGATACAAATCAGCCATATAGAATACCTTGCTGTACATCTCTAATGGTCCATGTGTTTGTGCTGCAGAGCAGTGAGCATGGCCAGGTTTGGTGGATGTTATGCACCTAGAATCCAATATTTAATGGAATGACATAGCTACATCTGGATTTAGAGATCTCATGAGTAATATGGGCTTCAGCTAATAGAATTCAGCCCTCAAATTCAGGCTCATTTTGTTCCTAAGAAATTAAATGTCTTTTTTTCCCCTTCCAGAATTTGAATATATTTTTTAATTTGAAAGAGGTACTCTTTTGAACTGAATTGTTTTTGAAGGCACTCATAGTACTACCTTTTCACTTTCCTGGATTTTTAATTACAGTATCTTTCTTTCAGTTTAGTGAGGGAAACTCAGACTATTTGAGCCAATTTGAAGCCTATACTGCGAAACCTGGAGTGCTTCCAGTTCTTGGTGAATGAATTCTGTCCTGTTCCCTCATGCCTTCGAGGAACTGATTTCTTCACTCCATGGAAAGGGAAATCAAATAGGGTGACCAGGAGGGGATTACTGATGTCTCCAAGGGGATCAGTTGGGATCAAGCAGAGAATAGAAAACAGGGACATACTGTGGCAGAAATATTATACAGGTTAGGTATTGCAATAGTTCCCGTGGGCAGATGTGGAAATAGAGTCCTGTGAGATCTCTTGTGTCATCCAATGTGTTTATGCGATGGGTTTCCTCTGGCCAGCAGCCAAGCACCCACACAATTGCTCTCTTGGTTCCTACCTCCTAATAGGATGAGTGAGAGAATAGGTAGAGAAAAAAAATGAAGAAACCTGTGAGTCATGATAAAGACAGGTTAGTAAGTGAAGGAAAGGGAAAAAACCCCACAAGTGACACAAACACAATCATTCACCAGCCCCACAAACAAACCAGTGCCCAAATATTCTCTGGATGATGGCTACCCTGGAAGGGGAAAGACAAAATCCTCCTCCTCCTTCTGCCATCCCAGTCTCACTGTTGAGCATGACATTGCACAATCTGGACTGATCCATTTGTGCAATTAGACTCAGCATCAGTGGTGTCAACTCAGTCTATTGTGCTCCTGCAACCCAGTTACTGGACAGGGAGTGGGGAAAAGAGGAAGCCTTGGTTGTGTACAAGCACTGCTCAGCACCAGGCAGAAGGCTGGCATGCTATCCACTGTTTTGGTCCTTCTGAACAGCACCACACAGGCTGCCATGAGAGAAGTTACCTCCACCCCAGCCAGACCCAGCACAGGTCACTTGGAATTCCGACACCAGCTGAGGCAGGTGTGAGGATTGCCCTGTTCTGGGTTGCTCCTGAGTAACCAGGGAATACGGAAGACATGCTCAAGGTAGAGTTAGGTATTCAAAATTAATTTTAGCAAAACAAGAATCGCCTTGGATACTCTTTTAGGATACAGCTATACTATGTTTTATCTAGGATTGAAAAGTGAGTAGCAAATAATAGAAAAATTAAATATAATTTTTAACTGTTACACATTCAGTGGGTACCATCCAAATATGTTCTCAATGAGCTCAGATGTTCTGAAAAAAGAGTATTCAAGTAAATGAATACAGGGCAATACATGATTTGTATAATCATCCTAATTCTGCCTAAGCTCAGTGTTCAATTTTGCAGCTTTTAAAGTATTATTTCAGGACAATTTTTGTTTGTGTAACACTTATTCTTAAAATTACATCAGGTAGCTTGATATAAATTATATTTCTGAAGTGATAATCTTGGGTGAAATTAGTATCTTTAGAATGGAAATTGTTTTCACAGCAGGAGATAGACAGGCAGACATATATTGACATACCAAGAGAATCTGATTAAATAGTCTAACTTTGAAGTTTTAAGAGAAATATTAGCACTTCTCAATATTCTGCTAGAAAGACAGCTAGTGCTATTTTCATAATGAAAATTATTACTGAATAATTCAACATTTTAAATCTCTTGTGAATTTGTTTATTCATCCATCTTATTTGGACAATGGAATGTGTAAGCTTTAATGCAACTTGTAATCTTTTGAAAACTGATTGAGGATCATTACCTAAATCAAATAATGATCATACTTTTCTAGAATGGCTTACTAATCTCTAAAATTTCTAGATGAGAAGGGCCATTTTAACATGCATTCTAAGTTTCACATTTCTATTTTCATATTTTAGTTAGAAAAAAAATTAAAAATCTCAAATGACTCAAGAATCAATCTAGTATGGAGTGTAATCAAACATCAGGGCAGCCTCTGAGGCATTTATCAACAGATACAAACAACTGTTGCCACTACATTCATTTTAGGAGCCAACCCACAGGTCTAGGTGTTACTGCTGGAAAATACATAATGCAGCTTCACATCAGGATCCTAGAGCTGCCAAGCATATCTCCAGAGGAACTTTAACAGTGATTGCACTTGATGAAGGAGGTAGAGGAAGTATAATCATGTGCCAGCAGCACCAGGAGGATAAGACCAATATTGAAGTGAAATACAGTTATGTGGATTCTTATGCAGCCATTAAAGAGCAGTTTTTCATAGGATGAGCTTTGCCTGTAAAAATCTCAGGTGTTTCCGCCTTCTGCTGGTCTCTTTTTGTAAATATAGAGGCTTTTAATTCTGAGGAAGCTACCTCACAAGGAAATGTCTGAAAACACTGAAGTCAGTAAATCCCATGATCATGAATCGCCTCTATGATACCATGCTAGCTGCTGAAATTCCCAGTAGAGAAGGGCTGTTTTAACATGCATAAGTAGTTTCACATTTTCGTTGGAAAGAGAACTCAGGCCTGTGACAAAGTAGGAACCTTGCTGAGAGTGGGGGAGGAGAGTTACAGGCTGCAGTCCTGGAGATTGTGATATTGTAACAGTCAATATTGACTGAAGAAAAGTACTTTATTTCTGCCTTTTATTTAAATTATCTAGTGCTTGAAGTGAACGCCCACTCCATTGCAATCACAGCCAGCAAACAGATGTCTAGCCCAGAAGAGTCTACAAAGCAGTTCCATATGTTCCCACTCTTCAGAACTGCATTTACAGAAAAAGCTGGAGCTTGTTAAAGAATTTCTGTCCAATTGTACCTTTCTATCACAATATTTGAAATCCATATCTGTGCAGGCAGTGGAACTAAAACCAAATATTTTATTCAGGCCTATTTTGATGCTAAAGTAACCTTCCTGTTGCTGTTTGTGCAGCACTGTCTCTCTATCTATAGAATGCATGCTCAGCATGGGAGCTCTTGCCGAAGTTCCTCCTTTTAACCTTTTTTGAGAAAGTCTTGTTGGTAGGAATGAAGCACTGAATTGGGAGAAAAAAAATACACTCCTGGAAAGAAAGTGAGGGAGAAGCCATCTGAGAAATGAAGCTGTGCTAATTTTAGTAATGACTACATAAACAAACCCATCTAAATCTGAGTAAGGAACTCTGCCCTGCAAGCAGAACTTCTCAGATTGTCCTCCAATAAAAATGATGGCTCAAGGATTGTAGCTATGTATTGCAGCAAAGAATTAAGATTTCTTCATTCTCAATTTTAATGTAGGTGGAGGTATACTTTCCCTTTTTACAAATAAAGAAAAAAAAATCTACAAACCACAACTTTTATTTTGTGGTCGGGATGGCTTTTTTCTTCTGTGTTGGAGCAAACCTGAGCACAATGTGGCTGTTGAGTCATGATAAAGTTTACTGTAAAACCAATAGTCTATAATAATTTCTCTGGAGGAGGAATGGAAAAATACGAAAATGTGAAGAATGTAAAAATCTGCAAAAATCTCATTTATGAAAAAAGAAAATTCACTGTGTGTATGAGAAAGATAAAACTAAATCATTCACAATAAAGAATTGTCTATGAAATTAACAGATGAATATGAGATTTGTTTTCCTACTAGAGATGAAAAAACACCCCTTTTGTTTTCCTACTAGAGATGAAAAAACACCCCTTCAAAGACAGAAAGAAATCCCCTGCTGACACTGGCATTGTTACTGAAAATCCATATCCTCCATTTTAGAACTACAGATGGAAGAACAGCTTTCAATAAACCTGGAATATCTTAAAGTATTTTGGTGAATTTAGTCTTTTGAAGAATAATCTGGAAAAGAGCTCTTTGACCCTACATCACCCTACTGCTCTCCTTGGTCTAAATGTTTCTGTAGCCAGGAAAAATAATTGAAAAAGAAAAGAAAATCAGAAACTACTTTAAAAAGAGAGAGTAAAGAAATTTTCAGGCTTTGAGAAATTTGGAAACCTCAGAGTAAAACAATTGTTCAGGGCCCATGTATACGATTGATCAGACTTTTAGCATTTTTCCAAAACAGACTGTTCACCTCCAATGAAGTGCTCTTATGGAGGTAATGTCTATCTCTTCCCATGCATAATACTCCTTTGTCTTTTGACCTTGTCCTGCATTTTCCTAGTCTAGAGTTCATCAGTGCAATGGCAGCATATATATACCAGGATATGAATTCAAAAGAATTAATTTCACAGGGCAGGTTGCAGTGGGAGAATTGCTTTGCATGTAAAGAGACACATATAGCCAAGTATTAAAGAAGCCAATAAATAGATACCCTCTGATCTCAGCTCAAGTAAATATTTTTTACACTACTGAAACACATGCTGACCGCAGAGGAATATGATGTCATAGCCACTATCTTCCCAAAATGGGTTTTATGGGTCGCACACCTACTTTTCCCCAATATTTGTTTTCATCCCATTGATGGAAATGTATACATTAGCAAGGTAATAGGAAACATAAGAAATGTAGAATTCAGCAGTCTGCTGTGTGTATCTGCCTAACTCCTAATGAACTTGAGAGGATAGATTAAAAGTGTATAAGACAAAAAATGTAGGAGGAGTCACTGTTCCTTTTCATCATTATTCTAGGTAAGTATTGTATATTGTAGTTGAATGCATCTAAATACCACATGAATATGCTTTTATAGAGGTAGCTTCAGTGTACAGATAGGACATTGTTGACACAGTTTGCCCCTACAGCTGGTGTCTTTTATGCCTCTGTGGGGTGGTTATACATGTCTAAATAGCCTGTTACAGCACAGAATTAACCCTTATCCTGTCTTTTTATCAAGGCTGAGAAAACTTGTTTTGGTGGGCTAGATCCATCAGCAAAGGAAATGGTCTCTCTGAAACTCAGTTTCCTGGTCCAGAGCTTTGACAGTAAATATGGAAGTAAGAAGCAACTGGCTCAAACACACGTCATGTTATTGATACAGAACAGAAATGTATCTCCAAGTAGACGCAACAGAAACCAAAGCTGTAGCCAGCATTCATGGTAACTGAGACATGATGTAATCTCAGACAGGGTCATCAGTGCAAAAATGCTTTTTCTATTTATTTTTAAGATCTTTCTATAGCTGCTGGTTGTAGAAGGAAGCTGCTTCTCACAGTGCTACTCAGCTGAATGAAATTTCTGATAAGCTGCTTGAGCCGTTTTTCTCTTAGTTTAAGCCACAATTCTGGAAAATATTTTATGCCCTACAAGAATATTCCTGAGGGAACCAAAAATGATTTTATTTCCTCTGCTTTTATCTTTAACTGCTGGATATACAGAGCACACAGTGCCTGTCTTCTGATACACCTTATGGTATTGGGTATGGTCATGCATACTAGTGTACATCTGTGAAAATTTGCTAATAATCTAGTTACCTGATGAGCTAGATATTAATTTTAATTAATACATTGTCTAACACACCTCTGCACACAATATTTCTAGTATTGAATTTTTTCCTCAGAATTCCATTTGCACTTAAATGTTAGTATAAGTGACTATGAAATGTGATTACACCAGCTGATGTGAGCAACTAGGATGTTTCAGGTGAGCTCAGATTTTGTCTTTTTCTTTCTTTCTTTCTTTCTTTCTTTCTTTCTTTCTTTCTTTCTTTCTTTCTTTCTTTCTTTCTTTCTTTCTTTCTTTCTTTCTTTCTTTCTTTCTTTCTTTCTTTCTTTCTTTCTTTCTTTCTTTCTTTCTTTCTTTCTTTCTTTCTTTCTTTCTTTCTTTCTTTCTTTCTTTCTTTCTTTCTTTCTTTCTTTCTTTCTTTCTTTCTCTTTCTTTCTTTTTCTTTCTTTTCTTTCTTTCTTTCTCTTTCTCTCTTTCTCTCTTTCTCTCTTTCTCTCTCTCTCTCTCTCTCTCTTTCTCTTTTCTCTTTTCTCTTTTTCCTTTCCTTTCCTTTCCTTTCCTTTCCTTTCCTTTCCTTTCCTTTCCTTTCCTTTCCTTTCCTTTCCTTTCCTTTCCTTTCCTTTCCTTTCCTTTCCTTTCCTTTCCTTTCCTTTCCTTTCCTTTCCTTTCCTTTCCTTTCCTTTCCTTTCCTTTCCTTTCCTTTCCTTTCCTTTCCTTTCCTTTCCTTTCCTTTCCTTTCCTTTCCTTTCCTTTCCTTTCCTTTCCTTTCCTTTCCTTTCCTTTCCTTTCCTTTCCTTTCCTTTCCTTTCCTTTCCTTTCCTTTCCTTTCCTTTCCTTTCCTTTCCTTTCCTTTCCTTTTCTTTTCTTCTTTCTTTCTTCATGTTCCAGAGAGCTACAGAACTTCCTGATTAGGTGTAGATACCTATGTAGCATCAAGGAATGTCTTGAAAAGCTGGATTTGAGGAAGAACAGTGAAGTTGTTTCTCAGGCCTTGCCTCTTGAAGCTTTGATCTGTGTAGCCTCTTTTGTCCTCAGTGATATAAGAGGAAAAAAGCAAAGAAAATATATAATTTCTTCCAATCTGTCTTCTTGAGAAACAAATGGATCTATCATGAACTGCCACTGGGGATGGGTAGCCGGGAGAAGTGAGGGTGGAGGAACACCTTGGGTAAGCAAATCTGAAATTGAAAGGAGACAAGTAGTGTGCTTGAGAGAGTTAGGAAGAGAAAATATTTGTTTGAATACAGGGTTGGTGATCATTCCCCATTTCCATAGCAGGAGGTGGAACCAGTCTGAGATAACCCCAAAAATGGGATCATACCTGAGTGTTGACTCCTCAGGTGGAAGATGTCCATGGGCTGGTCTCTGATGGAAACAGAGAGGACTTTTGCTTTGAGAGCACAGTAACAGCAGATGCACAGCACACAGTTTGAGGAAGGTCCTGGTGCTGTTTGTGGACCTCAGAAAGAAGCATGCACAGCTGGACCATTAAGGCTGTCTTCTGTGGTAGTTTGACTTGGGACGGAGAAAACTCAAAGTGACTGGCAGCCAGAGAGGAGAAAGGGGTTAAGAGGTGAGAGGAAAGCAGAGTCCTTGGGGAGCAATTGGTTTCATTGCATTCATTTTGTTTGTGTTTTTCCATCAGTGGGGAATGGCCATAAGTCCACCTGCAGCTTTGGTCAACTCTGCATGATTTTTCAGTCTGCATACCACAGAGGTGAGTGTTTCTGATTTTTCAGCGACAGAACAGAGGGAAATCCCATGTAGCCCACACAGTATCTGAAAATGTACACAGTGGGAAATGGGATGAAGACTTTTGGATCCTGTTCACTTGTAAATGTCTTATATATGTATTGGCACATATTGGGTCATAAAGGTGGACACCAAAGGCTTTCTTAAAAATGAAATTTTTACCCCTTTACATTTTACTTTATGATACATGCAATGCTCTCATATATTTGAAGAGATTTTACATTAATCCCTAAATCTAAAACAGACATTAAACTATTCAAGAAAGAGTGATATTTAAATATTAAATTGTCCTTTTAAGCTATCTGTCCTCACATTGAAAGCAGGATCCTCTCCTCTTTTTTTTTTTATTGCTATCATCACTTTTTAGGTCTCCATTTCATTATTTACCTAACCTCTAAAATACAACTATGGAAGTCAAATCTTGTTATCTGTAATATATAGGCAAACCCACTTAATCTAGTATTGTCTTTATGACTCTAGTTCTTTCTATCACGTAGACAATATTTTTAAAAGATATAGAAAAATTATTAATTGTAAAATTGAAGGTGATGTACATTTTGAATGGGAATTTAAATCCTTGAGATTCTTTGTACCTGACTGTTGCAAAACAGAATGATAACTGAAGTGAAAATGATCCACTACCTGTATTTTTTCCCAATATTGACTGTAGTTGAAACCAAACCACCAGATAGCCCTTGCCTGTGGACCTTGCCGAGCTGTCCATTTTCCCATGCTTGTATCCTGACTCCTCACAGATTTATCTTTTACTTGTCCTGGCCTAATCCATTATTATATTTTTCTTTTCTATTTAATGATTCTCAGAAGCACACCTCAAAGATGATACCAATGACAGTTTATTCCAGGAATGCAAATGTTTCCTGCGTAGTTTTAAAGAAGGTAGAATAACAAAAGCTGTCTGAACTGGGAGTCTCAAATATGTATGATACAAAGTGCCTTTGATGTAGCTTATAAGACAGGACCATTTATTAAAAATTATACACTATGCAAAGGATTTGACCAGGCTCCACAGCCAATTTTAAAGGAAGCAGGATAGGGTTCTCAATGTGCAGCTATTACCATTCTCTTTGTGTACTGCTTTTTCATTCTCTTTCCCCATTTTTTTGCATGAGCATGGACTTTAGTTAGGTGTGGTTACAGAATTATTTTACATTATTTGTCCTGGAGAGACCTTAATTCTGGAAAGTATGTCATTAAGCAAAGTGTAAAGTAAATCTTCACGAGGAAAGCAAACACAGGTGAGGTCAGGAAAGGCAAAATCTTTAACTAACCATAGACATTTAGACTACTTTCATGCAACAACAAAAATAGGCCAATATTCTAAACCATTTATATTCCTGAGGCAAGCTATTTGCTCACTGTGAATGGAAGAGTGTAAATGATAATATTAATTTGCCCTCCAAACAAAATAATTACCTATAACTCTGTTAAAAAGTTAAAAACATTGTTCTTGTTCTAATACATGCCAAATACTCTTAAAATCATATACATATATAAAAGTACCTTTAGTTCAAGATTATCTTCCTGACTAAAGTCTGATCCCAAGCACAGTGAATATCAAGTGGAGTTACAGTCTGCGCAGAGGTGTAAATCATCTGAGAGCACCCGTCCAGATCTGAGAACCCTTGGAGGCAGGGAAGGGACATGAATGAGGGGACTGTTCTCCACGTGAAGACTGGCTCACTGGAACATGCCATTCCAGAATCCTGTTGGGGAGCTAGCAAAGGAAACACTCGGGAGAAATGCTCCACAAAACCACAAAGGTAAGTAGTATGCAAGGAGAGAACAAAGGCAGGTGAGAACAAAGTTGAGGACACTGAATTTGAGGACAAAATATTTGTAAAATTTCCTGAATTAGTCAACCATGTTTGTTTGCATTCAGACCTTGCAAATAAGTTTGTCTGAATGACAAGCACCATCCAGTGAGACAAATTTATGTAAAATTTATGGTTATTTTTGAAAAGATGCTTGGATACTTTCATCATCAATAAATGCATCATTTCTGCCTAATTCCCTCCCCACAATTAAGGTATCATGATTGAGTTATTGTAACTCTTAGTACAGACAAATATTTATATTGTCAAGACTTCTAAGACTTTTCTGTTTGTCAGTAGGTAGCATTTGCTGGTTAGGTCTACAGTAGGTTTTATTGTGCTCTTTAACTGCCTGTTCCATGGTGGTCTAAGCTTTTTTTGTGACAAATGACTGCGTACAATTTGGGTGCTATATCATTAAGACAAGGAGAGGCATTTATGTTTTCCTCAATGTAATGTAATTGCTAATGGGTATTCACTTTGGGGGAATGATTTGCTTATTATGACAAATAGTGCATTTTCAAGTATTCAAAGATCTTTTTTTGGAAAGAGTCCCTCCTCTATTGAAGGTATTACTGTGACACAGCATGAGAGCTTTTGGTATAGTTATCTGAAAAACTTACCCACTCCCTATAACATGTTTAGATTGCTTTTTTAGACTCTATAAAATTTTAGCAAGCACTAAACATAGAACTTCATTCATCATCATACAAGCAAAGGCTGCCAAAGGAAGCCTACTCTTCCTGAGCTAAAAGTGGCAACACTCCAGTATTGGCAGAAATCAAATGAATCATTTCCTGCTTTTAGTTTTAGATAAATAATCAAAAAAGATTGTCTAGAGTCTGATCCAAAAGTAATTTTTCATAGCAAGGAATAAAACTGCAGCTACAAAGACTTTAAGTGGGGAATGTTATCCTGTTAATTACTTGACTGAAAAGGCCCTGAGGAACCTATAGACAGATCAAAATATCAAAATCCAATTTAAAACAAAATGTTAAATAATCATATTGACTTTTAAGTAGAGTAACCTGAATTCCATTGAGAAACAGAGAAGTAAGCAGATTTAATTTGCTCTTGATGCACTGAATGAAGTTGGTCCAGCAGGCTCCAACAGGCAGGTGGATCTGCCTGCTTTCTGTGGGAGAGAGAAGGCAGAGCCGGCAGAGCAGGGGCAGCAGCTGCCACTGTAGAGAGTTGGGAGCAGTGATTGCCATGAGGAATTGCTATTTGTGAACCCTCTTTTGCTCTTTCAATTTTTCCTCCTCTAGTATCCATCATAAAAGGTGCGTCTAGACTGCTGACAGGGTGATGCCAGGCTACATTTGGGCATGTATGTTATGGGGAGACCTAATTAAAGGGGTTGGAGGAGAAAATAATGGGGTAAAGGAACACTGGAACCACAAATGGTCGCTGGAAAATAAACAGAAAAAAGTGGTCAGACCAGGGCATGAAATCAGAATTCAAAGGAAGAGACTAACAGAGAGAAGAGTTGGGAAGGTTTTGGTTAAAGGAACTACAAGAGCTGTGTTGGGCAGAGGGGCTGGGTCTGTCACATGAAGGATGAGACGAGGTGGGGAGAGGCCAGGACTCAGTGCCTCTAAGAATCCCTGTGAGCCTCACATCTCACAGAGGCTCAGACTCATGGACAAGGGATGCCCCTTCCTCATTTGTCTCACCTGCCTAAGTGAGGACAACCTCTAGGAGCCTGGGGGAAGGCATATAGGAGGAGTGCAGACAAATGAGAGATCTTGTCTGATTTGAGACTGAAGAACAACTAGTTCAGTAAATAACGCCTGGAGCAAAAATAAAGACCAAAGGACAATTATGGAGTCCTGACCACAGCTTAATGCCTGATTAACTGCCAGCTTTGATGTTTATAAGCTGATGAAAAGATGGTTAAATCAAATTTAAAGTAGTAAGTAAATTTGCATTATCTATGTTATTTAAAAGTAGAAATGACATGTTATTTTTCTTCCAGGTAGTAGTAGCATGACATTGCCATTAGCATTGAATGAACACAAGATCCAACCATTACCAGATCTACTTCTTGGGCTCTTTGAGTGTTCCTCACAGGTCTTTCAGCTGGACCCCGGCAGTCGCATGGGAATTGCTACAAATGCCAGATGGTCACTGTGCATGGCAGCTTCCCTCTTTTGCAAAATTTAGTATTTTTCTAACAGCAACATCTGAGGCATTGCAGCTGTGCAATCATCCCAGTATGGAGTTCCTGTAGTATTGCTCCTCAGTGGAGCCCAGTGCTCACAGGAAACAGCACTAGAGCCAGTTTGAATCACATATGGTGATGTACTCCTACAGTCCATGTTGTACCTACCAACAGGTACAGTAAAATCACCCTTCACTTGGCATTCTCACTCACCCAGATCTGAAAATAAGATTGGTCATGTCTGGACCGTCTCCCACTCCCTTACAGGAATGTCATGGGATTGGAAAAGTGAGCCTTTTGAGACATATAAAGGGAGAGAATCCAGTCATCTGACTCTCAAGATTGGCTCTGAATCATGAAATATTTCTCTGTAGTGAGTGGTTCAGAAGAAGACCAGCAATTTATATATGTAATATAAAAATTACATATTGCAGATTTGTGTCTAAAACTAGTCAATGATTTCTGTTTAGGATTTTGACTGTACGACAGAAATCTATAAACTTGTCTTTCCTAGGTTTATGACCCAAACCCCCAGCATTCTTGCACAAATCACAAGATTACAAGTCTGAAGGGAATATTTCTCTGAGATTTTGTTTGGATCTGAGTGAGGCATTTTTCACTCAATCTAGAATCCAAATCACAAGGGTATTCTTGGCATAAGGCTTGCAGTTGAAACCACTCAGAAATACACATGAATATTGACTTGATATGTGGTTTTGGATCATTTCAAAGAGTAAAAGGTGTGATTTGCTGTCATTTTTGAGATATAGACTATTAACTCTTTTCATGTCCCCAGGAACAGAAGCATAGTGTGATGTCTTTATAATTCATATCAGTAGACATTTTGAAATCAGTGCCAAGTCATGGGTGCCAAAATGTTCAGACTATAACGGCACAACTGATAACTGTTGCCAAATTGGGTGATTTTTATGACTAGTCATGCAACATCTAGTTTTCTTAGTGCCTGAGCTGCTAAAATCAAGTATTACATAACAATGTAATTGCATTCAAAATAATAAAACAATGCATTGGTTCAGTGTCTGCTTTTATGGTTGCCAACAGAAGCTTAAAAATGTGACCATACTGTAGACTTAGAATAACAAAACAAAAGACACTTTCTTCTTAAATTTGAAGTACCAGCCAGTCTCATAACTTTTGGTGTCTGAGTCATGATTTCTGAATGCTTGGGCTTGGCAGTATTGTACTAATATGTTTTGTTTCAAAATTCAACTTCAGAAAAATATAACATTTTCCGTCTAGAAATTTGTAGGTCAAGAGGCTACAAGGCATGGAAGGAAGGGAAAAATGAGGGTTCCCTCTACAAACAAGACCTTTTGATGCTGTTTTTTCCTAAGGAAAGAAACCCTGAAGGAGGATCCATATTTCTAATCTCTTCTGGTGGGGCAGAGCTTGCCTGACAGGGGGATTGTGGCTATGCAGAGGGGTTGCTGTGTTGCCTCCACGTTTTGACACCGCAGACAACTCCGCGGGGAAATGCCAGTTCAGAATGCCCTGAAACTACCTTCTCTCTGTGCCCAGCCCAGAGCTGTGGGTGAATACCACATTTCTGCTCACAGGATTGAAACCCAGTGTCTTCCAAAATAAATATTGTTTCTTGGTTACTAATATAAATAAATGTATTGCACATTACATTTTTGGAGAAGAATGTGCAAGACCAACATTTTTGAAGTCTAAAGGAGAGGTCCTCCCTCTGTTTTCCTCCAGTACTCTTACAGGGAAACTTCCACTTGAGTCAGTGGGAATTTACAAGGCTAAAAGTTGCAGAGGCACCCCAAAGTACTTCAGGCTTTTCTTCTTTTTTTTTTTTTTTTTTTTTTGTCTGAAAATAAGAACGATATTTGGACAAAAATTTTATTTGAGAAGGAGGAACAACTCTGGTATTTCTCTTTCTTCTTAGTGTTATGTCGTGTTAAATAGTTGTAAGTTCAGTAGTTTCTAGCTGTCCAAAGGGAAAAACGAATCATTTGTTCACTAATGGAATATTAAAGAAGACAAATAGCAGAGTTAAGGGAATGATTTATTACACTTCACATCCTACCGTATGTCCACAAGTTCTTTTAATGCTTTTCATAAGAAACAAAACCTAGATTCACTTTCCCAGTGAATTTAGAACTAATTATTTTTCAAGAAGTTCTACCTTTCCTCTCACTTCATTTAGACTTGCCTCAGTCTAAATTCATCGTAGTTGTGATAGATGATAGTGCTGGGAAGAAAGACAAGGAGAGAACAAATACTTCCATATATTAATCATCAGTTTTTAAAAGACAAAGAATTGGTTTTGGGTAGGGAATGGGACTAAATTGTCTTCTCATTCTTAAAGCTAAATCTGTGGTTTGTAAAGAATTAGTGATAGATCAGCCTTAATGCTTAGCTGTTTGGATTGTGTTAAATTAATCCCTTGAAGACATAAAAGTGCAGTCATGCTGTGTAAATACTTCATGCCTCTTTAATGTGTATAATAACAGTAAGAAATTTAATAATAGTAAGCTTTCTCATCATGGCCTTATAACATTGTGTCACAGATACCTTCTTTTACTTGGTGGAAACCAATGTGGTTCCCTTGTTGACAAGTTTGTTTTCTTTTTAATTAAGTTATTTCTTTCTGTTTTTCCACAAGGTGTTGATTTGGGATGTGGTATTTCAAAACCAAAAAGCCTATTTCTCAGCTGTTGTTCCACTCCTAGTTTCAGAGCTTGTGTGTATGTGGAGAGAGGCACATTAAAAAATGGTTTAGGCCAAACTTTCTCCTTTCTCCCTTGAAAAGGAGATTGCCCCACTGGAGAAAAAAAATCTCTGGTCAATGCTATTCTCTAAGCAGTTCCCAAAAGGTGTCTGGGAGATTCTGACACCAGGCCAGCAGTTTAAATTTCTTACTTTCAAACACTATCACCTAGAAGTACCTAAAATATCTTCATTTTTTTATAGACACCTTTGCAGAGACACACATGTGATCAGGACTTATGGCTTAGATGGGTAGAGTCAAGTTGTAGACTTCCACTATTCAGTCTGTATTTCAAGAGTTTAAGAGAAGTGGAAAACAATGTTGCTGCTGATTCCCACTTAGCTCATATTTCTTTTAATAGCAGTATATTTAAGGTGTAGTCCAGACGTTGGAGCTGGATGGTGATTTGATCCCAACTCCTAGAAGTGCCTATTTATTATCCACAGCAAAGGGATCTTGGTCGTGTAACTTGAAACAACCTTAACAATATTCATGTGAAACAAAGTCTAATATATAGCTGTGTGAGTGACTAAATTTCATCTGCAAAATAAGAAGTGTTAAGTCTGGTTTTAGTCTGTTTTTATTAAGGACACAGATTATCTGCAACTAGTGGCATGGCATTTATTCCGGTGTTTGCCCTTGGCCAGATACATTCTTTCAGGCATTTCCATAATAGGATGTTGCTTTTTCTTTTCCCACACAATTGCTTCCTTAAAGAATTTTTAGAATACTAAAACAAGATGCTGTTTATTGACCACATGGCTAGTTTGAACTGCAACTTTGGCAGCACTCAGAAATTTGACTTTAATTAGGAATAATATAGAGCTACTATAGCTGGTTAGAAATGAAACATGCTCCATGAGCAAATAATGGAAAATCAGGAAATTAAGGTCCTGTGATGTGTAATTGGTAGGCTAAATCTCTTCTGGTGTTCTACTTCATGTTTGTCAGGTCCCATTAAAAATTCAACATCCCATATGAGGATACCTCCAACAGTGTAAAATTTAACTATGGACAAATCATGTCTTCCTATAAAGTGTTTCATTTTCTAAATGCATGTTTTAACACCTGTACTTTTGTTAGTAAATTAATGAATAACTTCCTGGTGTTAGAGGCCAGAAGGAAAAGCAAAAATGAATGTAGGCACATTGTATGAGTTGGAAGCTATGTCACGCAGGGAGAAACTAAAGAAAAACATTATTCTAGCAAAATGGAAAAACTGGGCTCATCTACATCAGCAAAACACAACTCTAACTCTATTAATTTATGTACTATTTATTTGTAATATAAAAATGACAAAAACCACAAGACAAAACACAACAGAGATTGTTGCACAGCTCCTGCTTAGTAATCCATGCAAAGTGGAGCAACCAAAGACTTTGGGAGCCATTTTAAAGTTTAGCTAGAATATAGGCACAACAAAGCCCTGAGTCAAAGAAAAAGCTATTTAGTTTCAGTTTTAAACCTGAAAATATTGGGTGAAATTTGTGGAAGAAAGATCAAAGACCAAGTAGCTGGTGGATGTAGTGGTCAGACAGGAATTTGAGGAACACATAGTAAAGCATTGCTAACCTGAAAGCATTCACAAATCATCAATCAAGTTTGGAATGTCATGAGTTTGGGGAATTTTTGATATAATAAATATAGGACCTATTTTGTCTTTTAAAGACTAAAAATCAGGACATTTCTGAAAATGTTTTTAAAAATCAAGTTGTGAACTATACTGTTATGTTTGGAAAGAATGAAAGCTAAGAATCTTACTCTCAGGATAAAAAAGAACTTTGAGCAAACACTTGGGCGACTTGCAATAAAGGTCATAAAATTTGGCAATGCAGAGATAGATTAATCTGGAAAGCACTGCAGTTGAGCAAAACTGCTGGCAGTAATTATGTGAGAAATTGAAAACAAGGCTATATAATTTTTATAAAAATAGCAGTTATCATGCATAGGCCTGAACCTGAAAGCTGCAATAAGCTTAGAATTCTGATACTTGACACACTCATATATTATTCCTGCTTTATGAAAAATATACTTACAAATTATCAAGAAATCATCAGAGTTTTTAATTTCATTTATGTTTTTATCTTATATGATTTGTCTTATGCTCTACTTTGTTGTCCTGTTTAGAAACAGAAATAGTGGCAAGCAGTATGTTTTTAGTATGACATTTGTAGAAGTGAGGAAAAAACCCTTTTATATCATGGATTGTAGACTATCAAAAAAGTAAGAAGTAAAACTTAAATCATACAATCAGGGATGGACTATCATTATTGTGCTCTAATTTAGTTCAAAAAAGATCAAAAAGTTTTAATTAGTCTGGGCTATTACGTTTGACTGCTTAAATTATTAGTGACCTATACAGACAATGAACAAATAATATTTCATTTTCTTTGTGATGGAGTCAAAAAGTGCTTCAAACTCTAATCAGAAGTAGTTGATATTGGAAAGATCTTATTTTTGGTTAGAATAAAAAAAATGCTGTGTTTATATTCCAGTTCAGAATTGGACCTATTTTACAGTAAGCCTTTTTAGCAGTCTAAGAGAAGGAATCCAAGCTGCAAGGGCTTTTTTGTCACTTCATTTCTGTGTCCTATAAATGTTTGCTAAACTATTATTTTATTAATCTGGTTTTTGTAAGGAAAAACCCCACCTCTTCTTTTCAGCTGGGGAATTAAATGTCAGATTTCCTACCCAAGGACATATTTTATGGAGAAGTTATAGACCCTAAAATTAAGTTTGCAATGGAAAATGTGACAAGCTTAACTATGGCAATGCAAAAAATTGATTCTTAACAACATATGAACTATATATATATATATATATGGAATGTATTTGAAACATATTATGCACTTATTACCACTTAAACACTTAAAAATGGAAAAAAACAGCACACACCCCAACTGTCTACTAAATATTATTTAATATAGGCAGAACACATTGAAAATTGTAGGACTGAAGAGTATATGGGAAGTGTTTAAACAAATCAAATGCAATAAAACATTTCATTTGAAATGTTATGCAGGTGATAAAACTGTCATGCAGAATTACTATTTGGCATGCTTTGAAAAAATATAATTAGGAGAAAGGACATAGGGAAAACCTAATCACTAAAGAAAAACCTGTGAAAATGAAGCATATTTGTATTTGTTCAAGTGTTCAAAACCTTTATTAACAGCTGAGTCTGACTGTTGTGGCACAGTGTGGTGGGACTGGACACTTTCATGCTCATGGGTATCAAGATGTGTGAACAATTTGGTAGCTCATGACACATGCTCCTGCCCCCTTACCAGCCAAGCTAATGAATCTAGGAAAAGGGGGAAAAGAGGTCATACAGAAAGTTTTTTTTCACCTTTCCCCCTTTTCCTTCTCTTGAGAGGAGAGGTGAACTGTAAGTTATATGAAACTCTGGCAAGAGAAAGTGGCAGAGAGAAGAGGGGATGACAAAGGGGAGGAAAAGAAGAAAATGTAGGATAACTTTAAGATTTATCCACTAAAAAAACCAAAAAACACCAAAAAACAAGAAGAAGTGAAGTGGAAAGAGACATGGGAGGTGATTCTTTGGGTGAGTAATACAGTCTGTCCACTTGTTAGACAAAGGTTGGAAAATAAGAGTGTTCTACATGTTGCCTTGTAGTTATTTTTTTAAAGTTTGGGAATGGACAAGTAGGCTTGAGGGGATTTGACTACAGATTGTTAATACCATTTCATGATTTTTATATAAATGATATTTTGAGGGCAGCAAGGATAATTTTAGAATCTAAAATAAAGACATTATCATAATTATTAATTCAATATCCCTACTCATGCCAGAAGTTCTACCAATTGCTCTCTGTTGACATACACTGTTTCTCTTATTTAGTTGCCTATGATAAATCATCCTTTCCATTTCAGAAGGAGCAAGAGAATCTCTTGCTCTTGTTTCCTGTCATACTAGCATCATTGTGAATACTCGCTCCTGTTCTCTTTCAGAATACTTATTTAGTTACCTTCTCTGCCTTTGCTGGCACCAAAGACTTACTGTGCAAGGAGAAAGGTCAATTCTGTCTGGTAAATAATAACCGTAGTTATTATTTTGAGAGGAGCATGAGTTGCTGCTACTTTCTCTATGCTTGTCCTTAAGGCACAAGATGTTTTCACTGCTCTGCCATTTCTTCTTTCTCCCCAAGGTCAGTTTCATTTTCAGTGGATACACTTAGACAAGTCTTGGACTTGATTCAGTTAAAATTACTGTATGTTTGGCCTCTGTATCATGGAAGCACAAGCAAAGCAGCTAAACACTGTGGAAAGTTTTTGTTCTCTGTTTTCTCTGGCCTTGCATAAAGTTCTTCAGTTCTTCAGTGCAGAAGCTTAAACATTTTGCTTTGAATTGAGTCCCCTGGAATTATATGCTTTCTGGTCTTATGCTAAGTTGTAGACAGAATATAAATGGGCCATTGCTTCTCAACACTCTTCCCAGTAGCTGGTTTTTAAAAATTTATTTTATTTTATTTCATTTTTAACATGGCGAAGTTCAGTATAAGATTCAGGCTCTTTGTCTAGACCCAGAAATAACTCAGCTTCTCTTGTCTGTATGGGGAAGAGAGCCAAACAAGACTGAGAGGTGGTGAAAAAAGTTAAACCTCTGCCTTTCCCTATTCACAGAAACTCTACAAAATTAGAATAAGTTTCAAGAATTACTATAAAAAAACCCCAGGGAATGTCTACTTTGCCTTGAATTGCATCAGTAGCTGGATTTCTCTTTTGCCTTTTGGCTGGTAACTGAGAAGAGCAAACCAAAGTGGTCTGGGAGGCTTCTTGACAGTGTCTTGGTGGTGTGCTACAACTCTAGCTTGCTAGTCCTCTCAGTAATTTGTGATTTGTAAAGAAGAGGATATCCAAGGACATATGCTGGGATTAATTAAATGTTGCCTTGTATATTTTAAAATTACCTAGCCTAGTGGAGCAAAGGTCTGTTTTGTAGTCAAAACATTATGGCATCATATTGCACAGTATGAAAAATGATGCTGTCTGCAAGGTGTTGGAGACCCAGACCCTGCTAGGAAAAGTCTGGAGCAGAGTTGGAGTTGCAGGAATTTCAGAATCAAGTTCAGGTGTCTGTTAGTCACAAGGTCACTACATTCATTATCTCCCATTCATTCTGCCCCTTTTGTTGGTGAAAGACAGGTTGGTGAAGTCTATAGACAGAAACAGAAAGTACAATTCCTAGTTTTCTTTCTTCAAAAACTGATGACTTATTATAAAATGTTTAACTTCTGACAAAAATCAGCAAACTCTTTAAGCATTTCCTGCCTTTGTTGAAATGGCTGATGAATAAGATTATTTCATAAACACCACCACTGTTGGTTAATAAAATAAACTTGTGCAGTATGTGCTGGTTTTGGTTGGGATAGAGTTGATTTTCATCACAGTGGCTGGCATGGGGATGTGTTTGGGATTTGTGCTGAATACAGTGATAAGAGAGATGTTATTGCTGAGCAGGGCTCACAGAGCTAAGGCCTTTTCTGTTGTTGTGTGCTGCCACACTGGCAAAGAATTTGGGGGTGCCTGGGAATTTAGGAGGAGGCACAGGTGGGACAGGTGACCCAAACTGGCCAAAGGGATATTCCAGACCATGTGACATCATGCTCAGTGTATAAAGAAGGGGGAAGAAAAAAGAAGAGGGGACACTTAGAGTGATCGAATTTTTCTCAGGTCACTGTTATGTGTGGTGCAGCCCTGCAGATGGCTGAGCACCTTCCTGCCCACAGGGAACAGTGATTAATTCCTTGCTTTGCTTTGCTAGAATGCTCAACTTTTGCTTTCCCCACTGAACTGTGTTTTTCTCAACCCATGAGTTTTCCAGATTTACCTTTCTGTTTCTCTCCCTGATCCTGCTGGAGGGAGTGAGTGAGTGGCTGTGTGGGGCTTGGCTGCTGACTATGAAACTATGGGGGCTGAAACTATGACACAGCAATACAATTTACATTAATCTAATTTGCATTTGGAGTACATTTGAATTAAGATATCAAAAATATCTGTGCTAGCAAAGACTGATAAAAAATTCTAAAGTACATTTAAATTTGTGTTTTTGACAAGAAAGTTGAATGATTTACTATTTATTATATAGAAGCAGTTTTTAATCTTTTTGTACACTTAATATTCTGCTAGAGGAGTAGTGGAGGACTTTTGGTGTTTTAACCACAATTAAAGCTATTTGAAAAAACACCATCACATTAATTTGATTCTCTAAACATCTTGGTTTTTTTTTTTTCACTATATTTCAGATTCTTTTCATGGTGACAGCAGTTTTTTAGAGGCTGACATATAGCTTCTGTGAAAAAAAAATCAACAAAATGTTAACCAGATTGTAACCACTCTGGTATAATTTAGCAGAGCACAAGAAGTATGATGGTTGTTGAATTTTCTTGATATTGCAAAAAATTTCTGAAATTTATAAAAAACAGTACAAAGAGTTACACTGTCTCTATTCTCATAAAGAATGGGACTATTAGTAAACGTAAATGGGACTAGCAAAATTGATGTAAGAAACCTAATAAATAAATGTGAGCCAAAGTAGAATACAATTAATCAGCACATGCTAATTTAATTTTATCTCTTTATGATACTTGCTTGCATAACATGCTGAACATGTTGTGCATGCAAGATCTGAGTTTATTTTCACAGCACGGAGTGAGATACCATTAATTGCTACTAGGTAAAGAGAAGGAAAGTATAATTAGAAAAGTGGGTACAAATCTCTATTTAGACATGTTCAAGGTAACTCAACACCCTTGATTCCAATCTAGGGGCGTAATATTTCCTGTTGTTTACTAGAGCTGCTCAATATAAAGAAAGTAGGAATTAATGTCTGTTCTCTTATCAAATCTTGCATAATTTGAGAGTCAGGCTTTGACTGACCAAAGTAAAATAAGCCAGCATTACTTGTGTTCAAAATAATCTACCATTTAGAAAATAGCAGCTGCATCAAAAGGTTGCTGTTCAACCTAAAAGAACAGTATGACTGCAGGAGTAGAGAAAAAAGCCTTGTATGAAAATGCTCTGTACACTTTAAAAAAGAAGTTGGATTAGTATAGTTACAATTATTCAAGGTATGAGTTTGGTAGGGAAACATCTCAGTTCCATGTTTTTAGTCATATTGGGTGGGCAAAAAAAAATATTTGTCAGCTGCTCACTTAAATCTGAGCAGAGTGACACCGTTCTGGACAGCCCTGCTGCAGATTGTCTTCACGTCTGTTTCCTTTATCTGCTGTTGTTTTGAAGATCCTATAATCAGTGCTTTAACTACATACAGACATGTATATTAACGGACACTGGAGACAGGTCCAACCTACTAGAAATTTAGGCACAAAGGATTATAAATGTTACTTGATCCCTTATAAAGCCCAAGATACCTGACCAGTGCATAGGCTCTGTTTCTTGATGTAGTCAGGTGATAACATATGTACACTCATGCAGCCTATTTCAGCAAGTGTCAAACGTTCATGCTAAGTGCTACATAAATTATCACCTAATTAAGCACTGTTATGGTTTGGATTGGGAGGGAAGTGTAAACTTGATTCTCCTTAGAGAGCTATATGCAGAAATATGATGTAGAATTCATTTTACGAATAAAGGTCAAAGATCAAATTTTTTCCAGATTTTTTTGGAAGGAAGAACTGGAAAGGAACCTTGACTTCCTTAATTAAATCCTTTTCTGCTCATGAAAATTCAAAGAGGTTAATTTGGTTTTATGTGTACTTCTCCATTATATCGTAGAGATGTCAGAAGCACTGTTCTGTTAGTGGCACAGTTTATACCCTGTTGGCTTTCTAAATTTCTCATTGCTACTCTTACATCAATAGTTACTGAATCACAATTTACAAATATCAAAAACATATTCACCTGAAGTATGAGTTTAGGATTGAAAGGTAAGGCTGTTATGAAACGGTCTTATCTGAAGTTATTAAATATATACAAATGTGTCTATAATTATATTCAGAAAAATATACCTAAATATAATATTTGCATGTTAGAAGTGAAGATACATGTACTGCTGCTGGTCCAGCCATTATGTTATCCTGGCTGGCAATGAAATTTAAAATACAGAATCTGATGTCAAGCCCTCTTCATGCTTTAGATGATAATATCCTTTAGGACAGGAGCAGCATCTATCTATGTTTAACTCACCTGGCAATATGTGGATGCAGGGTTGAGTGATTTTTTTGGCCACTGTTAGATTATAAATGAAGTAAAATAATGATCATGGAAGAGGCGAAAACAGTGAAAGATATGGAATTAAACAGAGAAATCAGAAGTCAGATTTACTGAGAAGCACTTAGGGATCAAACTATGCATTTTCAGGCAATAAAGAGATTCTTCTAAAGCACTCTGTGGTACGACACCAAAAACAACAAGGAGGTCAACATTAGCAGTGTGACAGTTATAACATTGATTCAGAAAATTGTATCCTAGTTTGCTTTTTTTTCCAACTAGACAGCTACCAGCTGAAGGCTGCTAAACACCTAGGGACATCTGTGTTGAAACAACACATGGGAGTGGAAAGAAACAGAGTGGACTGGGAGGAAAAAAATAGTCAAACACAAGGAGGCTAAGTAGCCAAACAGGCAGTTTCTTATCCCAAAATGATTCTGACATTTCTCCTTCTCTGCCCTTCAGGAAGGTAGAGAGGGGGGATATGACAGCAGTGAAATATTTTTCTGTGTCAAGCAATTTTCCACTTCACAAATACCACAGCTGGCATGACAGGTAGTCTGCAAAGATGCCCAGGGCTGCACTACTGTAGAGATGATATTATTTCCTCTTCTCCTCTCCAGGTGAAGTCTGAAGCATGCTGGCATTCCTATGTTGGAAAATTTGCATTGGCATTACCATTACCAAGAAGCAATGACATTGCTCTGGGGTGTCTGACCTAGTTAAGCATTCAAACTCTTGCCTGAATGAGAGAGGAGCTGTTTGCAAAGTTCTTGAAGATCTTCAGGGGTACTAAACCACCTCAGTGCTGGTATAAGCAGTAATATTTTCACTACCTTCTACGAAGTCTTGTTCTTTATGTCTGCATGTTCTGAATGATCTGCTTTTACATATTAAATTTTTTTCTAAAAATTTACTGAGGGCAAAATTCAGAAATATATATCTATGCATACAAGACAATATGACTAACTGTCAGTTCCTGATCTGGAGATGATGCTCAAAACCTAAAGCGAGACCAAATGGTTCTTGGACTCTTTTATATCAGTCTTTGTTTTCAATGCATGGATTTCAGAGCAAAACATGACATTAAATTTTTATTTTACCTCTGAACTTTGTATTTTCTTCTCTATTGTAGTACTCAAAAATATTTTGCTATATTGTAGTCGTACTTCAATGCTGCAAAAATGTGTTTTCTGTTAATTTTGGTACATTTAGCATCACAGAAATCAATAGTGGAGGTGGCACCTATTAATAAAGAAAATAATGTCACATCAGTAGGAAGATCCCAGTGTTTCTTTATTGTTGTCATGCCAGCAGTATGCCCTACAATAATCACAGCCACTATCAGACAGAGGACTGCTTCTTACAACATCCAGGTAAAATGACAGAATGTTCAGTCCTTCAACAAATTTGTTCTGTTTTTTATATTATAACTATGCTACTCTGCTCTTGGTTCAATGGATGTTTAAAACCTGCAGATAAAAGAAAAGCTGCTTTAAATTGTTATTAAGTGGGTGATGATCTCGGTCCCACAAATCAGCAAAATCACTGGTGATTCTGCAGCATCTGTTTCTCCCTTTCTATACCACAGGGAACTTAGGATAAAATTCATACAATGAAACAGGCTTCATTTACTTTGATGAATGAACAGCCAGGTCTATAGAGCTTGATCTAGTCCTAGCTTTACCATTTATTATCACTGTGTCTGTGAGCCAGACTTACTGATGTTGTCCTGCTTTTCTCAACAGGAAGTTATTCTGATGCTTGAATTTGCAAAGATTTTAAATGCCTGTTGGCCAGGGAACAAAAAAAAAAAAAAAAAAAAAAAAAAAAAAAAAAAAAAAAAAAAAAAAAAAAAGCCAGAACAGAGTATTCTCTGGGTTTCTATTTTTTGTATGCACAAGCCAAGCAATTCCATCAGTTGCTAGTTTTGTTAAAAGGCAGACTGGATGATGCAACAAATATGAAGACATGAAAGAAACTCCATGGTCTGCTCTTTTGAGGTCTTAAGCAAAGAGGAACACATGTATCACTGGCCTGAATTTGGTTTACTGATCTTTCACTTCCTCAGCTGAATGCTTAGGATCAGTCAGTGTGCTGGAAATCCTACTGGACTCACAGCCAGTGTGTCTGCAACACTTCTTTCAGCAAACACAAACCAAACTTAAGGGCCTGGAAAACAGTACAGCAATTTGCTGGCCCAAAAGCAAAAATAAACTGTGCACAGTGTGTCACATCAGCTCTTAACTGTCTCCAGGAAGTGAAATGTTTGACAGGGAAATATATTTGCTTGTGGCCTCATTTGATTCATGTTTCAAGGAAAGAATTGAAGTCATACCCCCAGTGGAGCACTTACATCAGTCAAGGGGAGGATACTGCAGACTCCAAGATGTCATCTTCCTGCACCCTCCTCCCTGCTTCCCTGTGAAGGCATCGTGCCATTTAAATGAGGGAGATTTTAGAAAAGGGGTACAATGTGTTTTTCCTGTGCAGGGCAAATTGGATAGGATGAGTTAGCTGTAGAAATCTTTCCATATTGGGAGGGGATGGTTTCATTATGGTGGATTTCTTTGCACCTAACTTTCCACTCCATCTCAACCTAGTATTAGCAGGGGCTTCCTGTGTTGGTGTAAACTTGGAACAACTCAACAAGGAAGCTGTGAAATTGCCAGTCATGCAAAAATTATATGCCAGAAGAGACCAGGTCCAGAGTGCAGAAAGTGATTTATAAAATACAGTTGATAGAACACAATCCAGTTTCTAATTTCTGATTGGGTTCCTAATCAGTTTTCTCCATCACACTGCAGATCCTGTTAAGGAAATCCTCTTGAGTAAACTCGGTGTTAGCTTCCTTCAGACAGAATAGTAAAAGTTAGGCTTAAAAGTCATGATAAAATTTTTAGAGATAATTGGAAGAAATTTTCTGGTGTTCTAGTGTTCTTTCTTTGTCTCACCTCAAAGTTCCGCTATTTTTAACTTTGTTCTTCTTGACATGGGCCCTGTAAGAAACTTACCACAGCACCTCTCCACACTGCTGTCATTGATGGGGAGGTAACTCCAGAACTCCATTAAATATGTATTTGTGTTTTTATGTTCTAAATATTTCTTAAACTATTTTAAGTAGGCAAGCAGATATGCTAATGTACTAAAAATAAATATTTAAAAATACTTGACCTCAAAATACCGATCCATGAGAAGTAGAGGGTAAAAGGACCTTTAAAAGGATCTTTTCCTTGCACCCTTCCCAGAGCAGAGCCTCAGATTTATGGACTTGTGGTTGAGGCAGATGTAGACTGAGCTGCCACCCGAGATGGCATCATAGGAAGGCCCAGGTATTTTTCAGGTTCCCAGTACTCCTGGCACAGGTGTTGAAGCTCCCAGCACAGCATGGGGATTGCAATCAGTTCTTAGTGAGATAGTGCAGTTCACGGAGGCTGCCTTGGGGGTCACAACCCATGCATAGGAGAGGCTGTTGTGAACACTCCCTCTTACACAGCATGTGTGTGGGAGCTATGGCTGTGGCTATAGCATGAATTATATTTTTGTGTAATATTAGCAAAATTGCTAATAATGGCTAAAGAATTCAATTTTACTTGCACAGAACTGTGTTCCTCTTTTGAAAAGCATGAATCCTGCTATCAACTTGTTCTCTTGAATTTATTTATGCCCTTTCAACTTTCCTCATTTTGTTTTGTTTTGTTGTGGATTTGATTTTTCCCCCCCATTTATCTTTTTGCCTTTGCAGCAAGGAGGGAGCCAGCCCTCTGTGGCTCACCAGTTCTCCATGGAGCAACAGGAACCAGACCACAGCTTGGGCACCTCAGCAGGCTCTTCTGAAAGGAGCATCAGACAGAGAATTAAAGAAGGGTGTGTTCTCACAGCTGCCCAGCACTATCAACACTAACCAGCAGGATGATCTGGATTTCTGCAGCCCTGTGCCAGATGGCCTCTGACTCCAGTCTTCATTGCAGGTCTGTGCTCTGTGGTTATGGCAGGACTTCATTCTGAAATAGCTGCTTGGTTTTTGAAATTCAGGCATGGCCCTCTTATTTGGATATTTCAAGCTGCAGGTTTCAGTTGAACCCATAAGCAGCAGCTAGGTTTATAAATGAGGACAGATTTTCCCAAGTATTTAAAAGCTGGGCAGAGTGATAGTGTTTACAGGCAGCTTGCTCCATGCTGAATGAAATCCAGAGTGATCCATTCCTTTGGAGCTTACCCATTGCAATGCACAGACAGTCAGAAGTTACTTTGAATGGTTTTGTCCCACATAAACCGAAATAGTTTGCCTAATGTAATGAAAAATACAGAAGATTCTACAATAACAGTGAACAATGTGGGTTTTAATTTAAAAATTAGTATTGCAGAGAACTCAGTCTCTTAATGAAAGCTTATGGTCTTAAAATCAAAGCCAAAACCTGGTTTTAAAATTTGTGCTTTAGAGCCTTGTTTTGAAGATAAAAAATGTTTCATTAAAAGGCAAATATCTCCAAGAAAACGAATTATGTAAATACATGAGTCTGGTTTTTTTTTTGTTATGCTGAGGACTATATCCAGTCTTGAAATACTTCAGAACAGAGAGGAAAATTGCCATATAAAAATAATGGCATGATACAGCAAGGCAGTAATCCAATATAAAAACAGTGCAGTGTTTTTTTTTTTTTTTTCCTTTTTTATTTTTTATTTTTTGTTGTTTTTTTTTTTTTTTTTTTTTTTTTTAGTTGTTTTTGTTTTTGTTTTTTTGCACTGCAGTGCAGACAGTGTTTGGAGGTTTTTATGAACAAATGCATATCTAATTCATATGGAATACAGTCCTTGTTGCCAGGACATAGTCAGCTTAGTTTCAGTGGTTTTCTAGAGTTGCAAGGTGTTGAAATAAAGGTTAATTTTAGTCAAAGTGGGGCAGTTCATTTTTCTGTAAGTTCACCTTTTCCTTTGTCAATGATCTCAGTGTAGTGGGGAGACTTGTAAATGTTATGAAGCAGCAATGCCCAAGAGCAGTAGAGACAGGGGCTTGAATGCTGGAAGTGATGAAGAAAACCAATTCACAGATCCTCTTCAAAAGATAAGGAGCTCCTTTCCTTACTGTTAGAGGGAGTAAGTGATCTGCAGGGATGCCTCCTTCCTACACAAACCATTTTCAGTGCATGTCTCTCTACTGACCCAGTCAGTGTTTTCTGGATGTTTTGTGACACCACAAAGCAGCTGTTCTTTTACTCTTCTGACTAAGACATTTATATTCAACCCTGACATTTTAATCTAATAAAAAAAAAAAATCTTTTTACCTCCTTGCAGTATAAACAGAGAACCTCTATATAATGGGCATCTGTGGAATATGGAATTAATCCCACTAGTGCGGAAAAACCTTCATAAGTCTCTTGCGGCTTCATCACTCTTTGAGTTATGAGGTCTTCCTCTCACTTGTGGGATAAAGTCCAAATCCCACAGAAGCTTATTATGTGTCCACTATTTATTAAAACTTCATCATTTCAAACAAAACACTTAAGAAAGACACTGGGAAACATTTAAAATCAAAGAGGTTTCAGTCTGAGGAATATTTGTTATAGTTGTAGGTTTTTCAAAGTAGAGAAGAAAAAGTTCATTTTAGTCCTGATAACCACTGAATTTGCTGCTTCTGATTATTTTTCCTTTTTTTCTTTTTCTCCATGGAGAGATTCAGAATGTTTTTCCTTTCTTTCCTACATGATTTTATAAATCTTTCAGTATCCCTCTGAAGACTTTACTTTTCTCTGCTTTGCAACCCAGTGACTACAGCCATTAGCCATGAGTGAGAACCCTTGTTCCCTGACAAATGATTGTAAATGTATGCTCTTGCTGTAGTTTGATTTGCAAAAATGTCCTTTACATGACAGTCCCTGTTTTGGAGAAGTGTAACTTCACACAAATATACTGCTCTGTGTGGAGCAGATCTGGCACTGGCACCTTTCTGAATCTTTTCAGAGACCTGAAGCTGCAGGGGCTGTGCTCCCTTTCAGCTGTAGGGAGGGCAGATGAAAAGCACAGTGCAGCTAAAAGGTGCTGATAATGGTGTTGGAATTGTTTACTCTTTAAAAAGAAATGTTCAGGAAAGAGAGCAGACTGCCTCTGAGGGGTGGAGAGCAGAAGAGGGTTGCTTAACCCACTGGAAGATTGTGGGCATGGTATATCATTCTTTACCGCTGGAAAAAAATCAGGTCAATTTAAATAAATTCCAGGGAAGCAGACAAATCTTTTATGCATACTTGAACTCTGAATCTCTTCACTTGTTCATATGTTCTTCCAATTATTCACTTTCCTTTTCTGAGCCCTGATAGAGAAAACAGGATCTGAATTTAAGGCAGGCAGGGGAATAAAGAACAAACATCCATATCTGCTGCCTATTTCTACAAATGCTAAGAGTTACTTCTAGTCTCCAGTGAGAACTCAGGATGGGCCTGCTTTGAGAGAATCTCTGAGATTTACAGCAAAAAGTGTACAGCCAGTCAGAGAGCTTCCACTTGATGACAGATCTTTCTGCTCAGGCTGTGCTGATGAGTGGGACTGAATTAGCACAAAATGACCTTTTTATTCTGTTATATTATGGATTTATACTCATAGAGGGAGCTCCTCAGTAGGGGTAAATTGTCTTAACTCTTTCAAAGGACTCGAATTTGGCTGTTTGAGGTTTGGTCCTGGCAAAAGGTGAGCACATATTTTCAAGCTCCATGGCTTCATCTGTCAAACCCACTGTCACCCTGTGGCACCTACAGTCTTCAGATTTCTTGCATTTCTTTTCAATGATATTAAAACAACTTTCTACCTGTTACAATGGATGCTGTTGTAGCCTAAGTGTAATAATCTTTTGGATGTAATTATTTTTAGGCGTGAAAATTTTGGAATGTAATGGGAAGCAACTGAGATAAAATTAATTGCTTTTATTTTGAATTATTTTATCACCTTTATCAGTCATATTTTTTCTTTTTCATTGTTTGAATAATTTACTATCCATACATTATTAAAAAAAGCAAAATAGGGCAATTCTGATGACAGTGTTCAATTTTTTTCCTCTGCTGCATGCACAAACATGTGATAGCAATAAACAGAAAATGTGCATAAATTCAGTTTTTAGATTAAAAGAACAGAAAAGGCAAGCAAAGCATGGGCTGCAGAAGCAACAGGAAGTGAAAAGGTGGTGAGAATGAAGCAAGAATGTAATTCACATTTTTTATGAGTGGCCACCCGGACGACAGAGTGCAGAAGCAGACCGGGTTGTTGTGAGAAAAAACAATGAAGAGTGCACATGTAATAATACAAAGTGCCTGAATGAGGGGTAGGGCTGGGGCAGTGCTCGGGAAGGCTGTCCTCAGTTGGGGCTTGGAGAGGGCTCATTGCTTACTCTGCCTCCTGCTTTTTTGGTCCCCTTAACCCCCCTTCACTTTTTTCTTAAAGGAGATTGGTTTTGGTAGGGATGGTCCAAAAAAGCACCCTCTTGAACAATAAACACAAATGACTGTGGTGGTCCTGTCAGCTTTGGATCTTTGTAAAATAACCAGTGATCCACAACATTTTCTGGAATTGATTTCACAGGCTTTCCCTCTACATCCTCACTGACAGCCTGGAAAAAAAATTCCCCTACCGCCATCAGTGAATGCTATTCATTTTCCCATTATTGTAAATTCTTGCAGGCAAAGAGTCCTAAAGAGCAATCCCTTTGAAACAAAAGTGATTTTGCTACTGAAGGAGTAACAAATCAAATGCTATGCTCACAAACTCTTAAATTTTGAAAAGAACATTTGCAAATGATTAAACAGTTATGTATGGCGAAGACTTGAAGCTTTGACGATTTATTCAGACTTTGTAGCCTATATTAGAATATAAATTTTTGTTAATAGTGGCATAAAATGCATTAGGGACATGGTTTAGTGCTGGACTTGGCAGTGCTGGGTTAAGAGACTTGATGATCTTAGAGGTCTTTTCCAACCTAAACGATTCTATGATTCTATGATAAATGCAACATTCTCTCCTGTTCCCTTCCCCCCTTTTTTCCTAAGTGTAGGACTTCCAAGATTTTTGGAAGCAAAAAAGCATCTGTTTTTCTGTATGTTTGCTTTTTTTATAGACTTCATAAATCCAGCAGGCCTCTATTTGGACCACTAGGACCTTTCAATAGAAGCATGTTTTCACTGGGATTTCCACATTCATAATTATTCCTCTCGTTTCTCTGCTGTGAGAAGACAAGCTGCTATTTCATTGCTTTGGGGAAGTTAATAATATGGTAGGCAAAACATCAGGAAAAATTATAATGAATGAACCTACACAAATTGTAAGGAAACACATGCTGCTGTTATAAAATGTTCCCATCATAAATCCCAGCAAATCACTCTCTGCACAAGTGAATAACTTTTTAACACATAAACACTCAATTAATTAAAGGTAATATACTATATACACTCAAACTAGTGTGACACAGAAAAGACAGATTCAAATAATGGCATTCAAGATTGTAGGCCCAGTCTTGTCTGCCACAGCCCTCCTGAGAGATTTGGGAATAATAACACTCCAAAGTAACTCTCTTCTAGACCTGAAGTGAAAATGAAGTTCTCAGCCTCAGTGCTGCTATACAATATTATTGCATTCACTTAAGGCATAAGTAGGAAACTCCCTACTTTTTTTCTCACCTTATTTCAGGCATACAGAAAATGTTTCCTCAGCTTCATGTAGGTCACCATTCCCTCCTCTTCCTTCACCTCCTTCTCCTCCTCCTCCTTGTCCCTCTACTCTTAGTTTTTTGTATTTTTCTATCTTGCCCAGGATCTTGGAAGATTATTTATTTTAATAACTGCATTATTTGCAAGGCCAGCATATTTATTGATATTGTATTTTCTGTCTATGGCTGTGGTCCAACTCCAGTAAGATGTATTTGTTCATTTTGAGAGCCAATTTGGTTAGAATTTGCTGGGACTATTGTAAAAATATTGGTTAAGTAAATTTTTCACTCTATAGGAAAAAAAAGGAAGTGCAAGGGAAAACAAACAAATTTTGAAATGTTTTCAGTTTTGATTACATTTATGTCAAGATCAGATGGAGACTTAGCAACTGTAGAGAAAAATAACCAACTTGTACTCACATAAAAAAGAACAAAGCAAGGTTCAGTTTCCCAATGCAGGGCTTATTAAGTTTTCTCCAGTTTTCTGCAGCAAGAGTCACTTAGAGCAATCCACCAAAAGTAATGACTTGAATCCAAGATTTTCCATTCAAGAATACTTATATTTACATACTTGCTTGAAGCTCAGTGACACTGCTGCATGAATGAACGAATATTTAAATGTTTTCACAGGGAGAAATACAATGATAATCAATTTTTATACCATATTTTACCATTCTATCATACCAGATAAAACAGGAAATTTTTTTAATTCTTTGAAGGTTTCTGAGATCAAGGAATTTTTTCCATTCAGGTTTAAACTCTATATATTTACTATGGCCAGTCCCTATATGTATCATATATAATAGAGATTATGATTTGTCATGTAACCATGGCCAAAGAAAAATTAACCTTTTCTTCCTACTCTCCACCCCTCTTTTTTGCACAGCTCAGGTACTTCTATGTTGATCCACTTTCTTATCACTCTTGTGATTGTTAATTCTAATAACAATTAAAGTTTACACAGGCTGAGGAAACACAGACAATTGAAATTAAAAAAAAAGTCTGAGGCTTCTTCCACTCAGGGTAACAGAATCATTAAACATAGAATGGTCAAGGTTGGAAAAGACCTTCAAGATCATCAAGTCCTACCATCATCCCAGCACCACCACCAGCATGTTCACCACTAAACCACATCTCCAAAACCAGGGAGCAATAGCTGATGGCAATAACTGGGGCCGGTTTGGGTACATGATGTGTGATCACCTCTTAGGAATTTTTTTATCATATCTGACCTTCTGCCTGAGTGCTGAACCACTACCACCACCAACAAATCACACAAAGTGTGTTTTCTCTTTCCAGTTATTGGCAGATATTTACTTTTTATTTTTTTAATTTAAGTCCTATATTTTCCTCAGTCAATACATACATTTGAAATTGACTTGGGATATTTTGATATTTTATGGGACCTTTCTGTCTTTTCTGCTTCTTTCCCAGTAAGTATATTAGTAAATATGACAGGATTCCCTAAAAAAGCAGGCCTGAATTTCAGAATAGCAATACACATTAGATTTGGAAAAAATTTAATGGTACCACTCAGGTTGAAAAACTGGTTGATGGGTTGGAAAATGAGATGCAGCATTACAAACATCTGTCCTTTCCTATCCCAGTATCTCTGATGGTAACCCTCTCAAAAGACCATCCATGAAAACTTCTGTCTCACACAATGCACATTAATATCTCCTACCATCATGGAGAAGTCTTATGGGGTAAAAGTCCCCCCATGTTTTTTGGAAATTGCAGAGGAATCCTTGGTAATCCTAGGAGGGGGGTGTGGTTATGACACAACCTAACCACATAATGGCCTTTATGGACCCTTACTCAGTATTCCCAATTTAATCTAAGTGTATCCAGGTTACTTGGTCAGTCATCTGAACTGATATTTATAGGGTTTCCTAAAGTGTGTAATGGAAAAACTGCTGTACTGAACACACACCTGTTGGACTCAGCAAGCCTGATTATAGATTATGAAATTTCAAAGAAAATTACTGGATGTTTGAGAGCTTAAAAATGAGCCCTCATGTTTGGCCACAGATATTTTAAATGATTCATAAGTATTTAGGCCATTTAAAGGCTTGTTGGTTGCTATAAAACTTTATCCTGTTTAACTTTATCCTTCACTTATGAAGTCTGTTTCTAGAATGTATTCCATTACCCTGCCATTATTAATCATATTTCATAGTTACTCTCTCAAGAACATCTATTTCTAGCCACGGAAGTTATCTTATATAGTCATATTATCCAATGATGGCTCTTTTCAAGCCAAATGTAACACTTCCAAACCATCCTTTCAATTGACGTTATACTGATGTTGACAGTAGCCACTAGCAAACCCACGTGGGAAGAAGTGAAAATGAATTGATCCAGTCCTAGTTCTTGTCAGCTAGTGATTATCCAAGATATGGATCCTCTGAGAGATTGTCTGAGTCCTTTACCTAATTTTTAATCTTTGGCCTTCACACTGCCCTGTGTTCAAAATTTCCACGGTAACTTGGAAACTTGATACCTAAAGTGCTGCTGGTTGTGCTCTACTTTGTGTGTTGCTGTACATGTTCATATTGTTCATCGATTTTACTCTTGTCTTACAAAAAAAAAAAAAAAAAGCGAAACATTTGAGAATAAAATTATTGCAAAATCCGGGCACAAAACAAGCCAAGGAGATGCATGTTGTAATAAGCAGTTTATATAGTTATATGGATACATTTTTAAACGGAGAGAACTAAAATGGAAATCACTCCATAATCTTTAATATTGATTAACAGTGTCATACATTTGAAGGAGTAATAGATGACAAAAACAGGACAAAAGGAGGATTAAACATGGACTATATATTTTGCTGAAAGTCAAATGAAACTTGAAATCATAGACTACATTTTTGTTAGGGTTTCTCATTAATAACATGCAATTAATTTTAAGGAGTATTATTTTTTATATATTGCATATTTTTTTTTTCCAGAAATCTCATTCAAACTACTAAAAATGTTGAGTTTGTTATAACCTGCACTGGTAGAATTTACTTTACCTTATTCATTTCTGCCATTGGAAAGGTAGAAACCAGCTGCCTCTTGAACAGTCTTTCAAAGCTATTCAAGATGGAAAGAGAAAATGCTGTGTTGAAAGCCAATAAAACATAATTGCCTTAAATGAAATAATGGAGAATTTTAGGTAGGTAGTGTGTGATTACACATTTTCAATTTATTAATTTTTCTTTCTGTCAGGCCAGAACACACAGGCCATCCAAGCTGCCTGGTTCCAGGCTAGGTTGGAGCATCTCTTTGTGCTGTGCAGGTAACTGCATGTGCAATGAGCCTGTGCACTCCTGGCTTTGGGTAGCTGCAGAAGAGAGAGCCATTATCTTCAAAAGTAAAGGTTTGTACAAAATACCTGCATGTGCACACACAGAATGTGACACTGCTACAGAATAGAAAGAGGGGAAAAAAGGAAAGCTGGCCGCTCAAACAGGAGTTGTCCAGATACATGCATTTGTTAAACTGAGAACCAGCCCTCTGCTCCTTTACTTGGAAAAATTCCTGGTGAGGAGATGACTTGCTATGGATTTGTGAGGTAAACGCTTCAATGGAAAATAAAATCTGTCTTCTGCTGCCTGGCTTGAGGCTCATTCCACTTATCCTCTGACATGACCTCACCAGGAGTGGAGTCCAAAGCCTTCCTTGGTTGATGCAATGTGCCACTGCTGCTTCTTTGCCACCTTCCCTCCTGTCCTCAGAGATTACCTGCTCCTCCACCCAGCACCAGGCAATAACTCCTTCAGACACATCTAGGCAGTCCCTGATGCCAATGATCAGGCACTGGAAACTCAGCCCTCCTGGACAGGATCCAAGCCTGGTCCTTCCTGCCACAAAATATCAGACTGAACTGGAGGCTGACAGTGTCCAGAGCTAAAATCAAATGTTTTAGCAATAAAATCTTACATCAGAACATTAATATGAATACCTTTCAAAATCCCTCTTCTGGGCACTGTAACAGATTCATCTGCCCCAGATGAGTGGACAGTGAAATATTTCCTCCTTCTGTACTCCAGGTCTCCATGGTGAGCTCAGATACCAGACTGTTGTACAACAGGTCAAAGTCTTTCACACTGTCCTCTTGTCATTGTTCAATAAATTTTCAGAGTGGAAAGAAACAACTAAGATGTTGCTACTAAGATTTGCCTGCATGATGACAAAATACTTATTATAAAGAAGGAGGTGTGAATTGTTATTTACCACCAAAACTAATGTAGTAACAGGAATGAAACACATCAGAGCCTAACAGTTCTGTTGGAAGCAGGTTCTGTCCTAGTTGTTAATAACTTTTATAATGATTTGAACTGCCTTCTTTACAGTCTTCCAGCTGCTCCCAAAGGAAACTTTTTCCTTGTTTAGTGCCTCCAAGTTTCTTGAAATGCTTGGATGAATGGTCCTCTGTAACAGCCAAAAATTATTTTATCCATTGAACTTCAGAACATGAAAAATATACCATCTGGTTAAGTAGTGACTTGATTTTGGGTCATTGTGAAGTAAGTTTTATGTAGTTTGCTGGGAAGGGTTTGTTGTTCACTGTGCTGTTGAATATTACTGAAATGTAGAAATTGATACATTATTATGTCACAGAAAAGGTGCACGTACATAAGCAAATGCCAGTTCCAGCTTTATTATGAAATGAAACAGAGCCAAGGAACTTCCTGGATCTTGTAACTCAGACATCTATATTGTTAAACTGGCCCTGGTCAACATCCACTTTTCTCAAGCAGTTCCTATGTTCAGCTTGGATTTAACTAAGGTCCAGGATTAGCAGAGAGCTTGCATTTGATAATTTCTTTTTCAAAGGCTAGCAAGTTTAGTGGTATGGAGTCAGAACAGCTATATGCATGTTTAATATACTAGTGAAGACCTTAGCTTTATAAAACATGCATATTTCTTCAATGGTCTTAGAAAATTCAATGTTGGAAGCAAATATTAGAGTTTTCACAATTTTTGGTCAAAGAGCCAGCAGCTGCTTTCAGGTCACTGCAGTTACCTGGGATGCGGTTGAGAAAGATAAGATGGTTGCCCTTCAGCAGTTGTCTAATGAGTATTGATTGCACTTGTGTCTGTGTTTGAAAAAAGGACCATCCAGAGTACTGAGGTGAAAAAGTTGTACTGATGGTTGCACGTAAAGTAAGTAAATTAGTGAACATATATTAGTCAATATAAAAGACACTGACATATGCTAACATTTAAGGAAGCATTCCAAGGTGGGCTCTTTTTTTCCTATCAGCCTGTGAATTTTGGACAGATGATGTTGATTGTTGAGAAAAGATTTTTGTTGCTGTCAATGAATTTTATTCATTCCTATTAAAGCCAAGACAACAGAAGCAGAAGAAATGTCCACTGTAGTTTATAAACTCTGTAAAGCAGATGAAGATGCCTAGCTGCTTTGCAGGCTAAGATCTCATAGCTGAAGTCAAGTACAAGAAGACAGCTAGTAATCCAGGCTGAGCATGCCCCTATGCAATCACAGTTCCAGTCTCATGTGTGTGCCCGTCCAACACTTACAGAGATCATAGTGCACCCACTTCCACTGAGGATTAGATGATCTCATATCAAAGCTTTACCTTTTGTAGACAGAAGAGTAGGAAGGGCTAAGACCACAGGAAATGCCCATCCTAGACTAGTCTACACATAAGTAAAAAGTGGTAGAAATTGATGCAGGAAAGATCCTTTAAAAACCCTGTGTTTATTCTTAACATAGCCTTAGTTCTGATTTTCTCAACTGAAATTATGTTACTAACATATGCATATATTTATAATATTTTCTGAAGCTACTTTAGCCACAATTCTAGCTAAGTTAATTTTTTTGGTGTTTAGCTAATAAAAATGTACGTATAATCATCTTGGAGTGAACACATTGGTTAAAGTAGATTCTGTTAAAATTCTTTGGTTGTGTTATATTTTCAGTTTTTCATATTTCAGAAACAGACATGAATCAAGTTAAGTAAAGGTTCTGCAGATAGTTAGAAACAACTAAATCATTGCTCCTGCCAATCAAAAGTTAGATTATATTTTCAAAACAAAATAAAAATTGTGTAAAAGTAAAATTGTGAAGAAGAAAACAGAGCTGTTGGGGGTGTGTGAAGACTTAAACTAGAATAAATTATTTATCCCTGTTGATCATATTCAAATGCAAATATTTTTTCAGTAAAATAAATACTTTGAGAATAAAAGGATTAACCTCCCCATTTTCTCTAACAAAACAAGGTTTCATAATGAGGCAAAGCTTTCAGTCATATTTTACTTGTCATCCAATATTGCAGACTGGTGGTTATAATAATAATTAAATCCATTATTGATTCACATCTAATCTCTATGAAATCTAGCAATAGTGACAGTAAGGATCCTTTTGAAAAAATAAAAACAAACAACAAGACCCACATAGTACATGGGGTGAAATTCTGGTCCCGTGGAAGTAAATAGTAAAACTCCCGTTGACTCCAAAGGGGTCAGGATCTCTTCCCCTTTCCCTCCACCCCCAGTGTGTAACCACAGCTGTGCTTTTGCTAAGCCACATGCAAGAACAACTTATGAATCACATCTGGTGACCCTGTTTGGCATCTCAGCAGAGAAAACATCAGGAATATTAACCCCTTTGTAACACAAATTAAAACAAAAGGATTTTTGGGCTTCTTGGATAATGCAAAAGCTAAGAGAAAGAAAATAAAAACAGAATAAAAATATTTTAAGGGAATGGAAAATCAGGGCCACAAAGAAAGAAAAAAAGCTGCTGCGGCATTGTAATTATAAAATTTAAGATTTAACACATTTTTCTTTCTCTCTTAAGTTCAGCTGCCAATGTAACTAGATAAATTTGTATGGTTTGTTTCCACTTGTTCTCACTGACGCAAGCTGGCAATAGCCTTTGTAGAATTTCAGGCTCTTTGGAGTCAGTGTCTTGATCTTCTGTCAAAACCTCTTCATTTTCCAAGAACCTCTTAATTTTCCATTTCCTCCTTGGCAAAGCTTAAAACTATCTCCAAAAGCTGTATTAGCATTTTTTCACCTGAGACATTGGAATTTCCACCATCACTGGACTTCTTTCCCTTTTCTGTCTTTGGAAGACATGTTGTTAAAATCCATTGTTAATATCCAAACCTCTGCTCTTTCTTTCTTTTTTTTTTTTTTTTCCTTTTTGGGAGGTGTGTGTATATTTTACTCTGGGAAGGAATTTCACAGTCTGAAATTTAAATCATAGCTATCTCTATCCTGGGCTGGATGAGCCTTTTATATATAAACATTCCCAAAACAAAACATTTGTTATCGGAATCTAGAAGGCAGCACTGTACTTTCTCACTGACTAGGTATCAAACAGTACCCATAAAGAGACAAATTCCTGCATTTAAATCTCACTATAAGGTTTTATGGTAGTTATTTTACATATGACTTTCTACATGTGGAGAATTTTAGAGAAAGTAGAAAAATGTACCACACAGAACATTGCAGACCACTAGAGAAAATAATATGTGAGCCACATTGTCGTGACATCATTAAGGCCATTTCTATCCTGTTGCCTTTGTTTCTTCTATTTAAATTAAGATTAATTAAGATTTTGCTGGACTGCAGAATATGCTAATTATGTCTGAGGGGTGAAAGGCCTTGACTTAACACATCTACTGGACTTTGTGAAGTCACAGAGCTGAATTTTACAGGAAAGACACTGTGTACCAGAAGCAGCAGAATCCTCTAAATTATCAATGGTGGTGCATCAGTGCGCTGGACATGTCTGGTTGAAGTCTAGCTTCTCTTAGTGTTTGATCTTTCAGCTGTCTCTTTTGGAAATGGTATCTTTGCTGTCTTTTGTGAGCATCTGGCTGCTTCCTAGTGGGATCATGGCCACAGTCTCGCTGGATATACCAGTACCTAAACCCACTGAAATCAGATGCATCAGAGCATCTGAAATCAGATGTTTCAAAACAGAAACTTGTCAGTACAGAAATAATTCTGAACAACTCAATCTCTTTAACTCCAGGAAACAATTAAAATGTAATTACAGTTGGGTTATAAATGTACAGTAAAAAACTAGTAGGTTTTCTTTCTTTTTTTTTTCCTGTCAACACAACAATCTGAGATAGTCGTTAGAAAAAATAGACATATTTTCAATAAATAGAATGCGAAGTTAAAAAGACTATCTGGAAAGGTTAATAGAAAGTGTCTTTATTTTGAACATCAGTGAATGAAATTTCTTTTCACATTAGTATAGCATGGCAAGTTCTTTCAGAGTATGAGGATTTCTGTCAGCTGTAGGGAGAGTAATGATGAAGAAATAGCACTATATCATAATAATACAAGAATTCAGTGAACACAGAAGTCAGCACAGGGCAAATTAATAGACTTGATGCAGCAAAATATTTCTGTTTCTTAGAATACTGGTGAAGTTTTTAAACTATTAACGGTCCAATAATAAAAATAATATTAAACAATGTTGCTTGAGAAATTCACAGTAATATTACCCCTTTTCCCACATTTTCAAACCTTTTATCCTGCAGAGAATTCTGATATTGGAATTCAATTCAGTATGAAAGCACATGTTACAGTTTTAATAACCTATGACAGAATTTCCTACTTTTCAAACACATATTATTAATGCTGAGGTGTGAAGTGTCAGCAGGCACAAGTAGGGCAACCAGGGCTGAGAAATGGTTGTAACGGGGCATTTCAATTATCTGCATAGAAATTTATCCTTTCCAGTGGACGATTTAGAGAGAGAACTTCTTGACCTCTCAGACTATAATTTTTATAGCAGTGGGTTCTACAGCACACATGAGGGAATGTTACTCGGTCCTATGTAATATACAAGTGTTGGTTCATAAAGTAACTATCGCTGAGCCACTAATTAATGGTGACCACAGCATAATTAAGTTCAACATTCTCAAGGGAGTGATTGAATCAAATATGGCACTGTGACACTAAACTTTTGATAACGAAATTTTTTTCAAGGGCAAAGTTAGTTAAAAAAACCCTGAAGTCAAAAGTGAGGAAATTAAAATCCTTACACTCAGCATGGAGGCTTCTTAGGCATCCCAAGAGTCACAGAGGAATGAATGCATCTTAACAAAATATAAAATAGAAGGCCATTTAAAAGCTAGTACAGGTAGATTGCAAGGTTCAAGATGTTATTTAAGACAATATGGTAGCTTTCAGAAAACTGAAATAGAGTCCAACTCAATGAAAGGATCAGATATTAGGGAATTTAGGAATTCTAGAGAAAAAGGTAAGGTATAAGGTGAAAAGTCATAAATAAATCTGAAAATACTAACAGTATATTTGTATGTGTCTCAGTTCGGAACTATGTCAGAAAATTGGATTAATCATTTTCTCATCCTTGGGAAGTTATAGTTAACATGGATTTTAGAGAAAAATTTTAAACAATGTTTGTCTTAGGAGTTGACAATGAAGCTGGGAGATCTGAAAGAAAATAATCAAAGGAATTCACTGTCAATCAAGTGATAAACTGGAAAACATCAGTACACAAGGCCTTCTAAGAACTCAGATGGAAAAAAAGGGTAGTGGAACTGTTAGCAGGAAAGCAAAATTTTGTATGATTTGTGATTCTAAGCTGAAATGTGAAACAGCAGCAAATGTTTAAAAAGTACTTGAGTCAGAGAATTGCAGGTGGCTTTAAGTGGAAGAACTAATTAGAATAATCAGTAGGAAAAATTATAAAGTTGCTTTCCTAATATTTTTTACTTTACTTTAAGCAGAAACAACCCCCTTATGAGAAGGAAGGAAGCACTGCCTAAGGCCAACATGGCCTGAACACAGAAGAAATGGAACAGAAGGCAGCAAAAGAGGCAGGAGCTGCTGCCTGGCTTGGGATGAAGCGCAGGTCCAGCAGCATCAGGCTGAAAATTTGCCCTTTCCCCTCACCCCAGTGAGGCTGGTGAGCGATCTAGCCTGTACTTGAATGCATCAGGATCTTACCAGCAGGGTCTGGGTTTGGCTCCAAATGCAGACATCACACTGGTCACATGTGTTAACCTCCTGGTAGCACTCACCATTTAAACAGGACTATCTCTGTCTGACAGACAACTCTAACTGTGCCTGATGGTCCTCATGCATGAGATGACCCAAAAACTGAATGTCATTGTGGTGACGCCTCAGTTATGTTATGTAAATACTGTTCCTGTTTCCAATCCAATACAGTCTTTCTTTGTCAGTCATTTCAGTCACTTGTGCCCTGCAGTAGCCTGACCTCTTTCAACTGAGCTGATACTGAAATCTGAATTAAAGG
Source organism: Ammospiza nelsoni (assembly GCF_027579445.1). Classification (NCBI taxonomy): domain Eukaryota; kingdom Metazoa; phylum Chordata; class Aves; order Passeriformes; family Passerellidae; genus Ammospiza; species Ammospiza nelsoni. The sequence goes on from NC_080636.1 coordinate 15,726,408, forward strand.
CTTGGATGTGATGTACAACACCCAGGCCTTGTTACACAAGTCTGATAATGGAAACAACATTAACTGAAGTGTCTTCTGGAAGGATATAATGATATTCCATTGTGAAAAATGTCCAGGTCCTATATTTTATATGCTGATTTTTTTAGATAGAATTTAAGAGTAAGTCTTATACCGTTCTGGCTTCTGAAGGATACAGATTCATGATATACTTTGAAAGAAAATCTGACTTTCCAGAGAGAGGAATATAATCTAGAGATAAAACACATGGCCATTTTAAATAGCTTATGCATTTGCAGAATAATTTTCATGAAAAATATTATGTCCTAAAGGAAACATAGAGCCTGTGGTGTTGATGGAAAGAGCTTACAGGCACTCAGTTTCTGTAACTTGCATAATTCACTCACAGCTTTAGTTCTCATGAATAATGCTGTCATTCTAAAGTCATGTCAACTTTAATGCCTTTACACCAACCCAGAACATCGGGTGTTGTGCGTGTGCATACACGCAGTACATGGAGTTACTATCCAGATAATAAACCATCAGAATAGAGACTAAATTCATTTATCTTGCACCTTGACATCCTCCCATACACTAATCCATTTCCACTGGGACTGTTTTTAACAATCTGGCCCTCCCAGCAATTAAGAACAGCTGCCATTTTTTTTTAAACAAACCTGCCAGGAAAATATTTCTTGCTTTCCTCACAAACCTGGAATTCTGAGCCACCCTCCCACCCCCAAATTACATTGGACTGATTCCCAGGACATGTAATGTTCAGTCCTGGGCTAATGACTGGTTTAAATTTCAATAACCCACAGTTCGTTAGGACCAAAAATATATTATACCATGGTAGAGATGGGATTCCCTCTTTTCCAACAGGATATGGCCTTTTTTAATCTCTGCTAGACTTGCTGGTGTATAAAATAGCAGAGTTTAAAAGTTAAAGTTATGTAGGTGCTGGTTAATGTTTTAAAATATTTTGTATTGGTCTGCTGCCTACAGCTGCAACTCTAACTGAGGCCCCAGTGAAGAGCTCTTGCAGAAGCATGTGGTCACAGATGTTCCTCACCATGGGCACTTCCTGCTCAAAAGAGGGAAAGAAGAGAAGGGAGTTGTTGAAATTGAGTTAACTATAGTCCTGAAGAGGGCTAGTACCAAGCTGCAATTCAATGCCATGACCCAGCTCCTGATCTGCTGTCCAAGCCTCATGAAAGCCTCAACTCCCCAGCTAAAAATAGCAGTTTTAACTGCATTTTCCGATTGAAGCTGGGGCATGTGAATTTGTGATCTGTAGGCAATATGGCTTTATAGGCACTGAGAAAAGTGACTCCAGCAAAGAGCTGAAAAATCCTGCAGCATGGGTAAATCAGATTATTTGTGTCATGATGTAAAACACCTGCTGGTGTGAAATGTCCTGAAGACTTTTACTGCTGCTCCATGGTCAGCTTAATCATGAAGTCAGACATACATATCTTGTGTGCTCATCTTACTCCCACCAGTACCCAATATTTCATTTATTTGCTCTATTGAAAAGATGTCAGAGCTGGTATTTTTTTTTAATTTAATCTTCACAGTGTACCTGCCACTAGTATTGAATTGATGCCTCCTTCTGAGATGTCCCTGTCATGTTATAAATAATCTCTACCAAATGATATGTCTACATTTAAGGTACAAGGTGGTTTGGAGGGCAGAGAGTAGAACATAACCCATCACAAGAAAAGAGGAGTAAAATGGTTGTTTAATCATTATGAATTGAGGAAAAACTATCACACCATATTCTTCAGTACAGCATGGGTGTTTTCCTCATTAAAGCAAGGGAGAAAACAGCTTGGCTGGCCTATGACAGGATCCCCAATGCATGATAGGTGTACAAAAGGAAGGCCTCTTACTCTATGGCCTTTCACTGCTTTGGAAAGATGGATTTAAACAAATTTTTGCTGTGGTCACCTTTGGCCATGGTGTCAAACTCATAATGTGCAAAACTACACCATCTTAAAAACACAAAAATGGAGCGAGACCATCTCTGCAATGGCTGCAGCAAGTTCAAAATAGTGAAGAAGTGACCTTCAGAACACCTTAATGGAGGTGATCTTCAGAACACCTTAATGCAGTTACCTTCAGAAGACCTTAAGGCCTTTGGTCCCTGCTTTTGACAAATCAGCAGCATTTCAGAATTTTTTCTTAGCAAATAGAAATGAGACCAGCTTCTTAAAATTATCAGATAACAACAAAGTATTCAGGTTTGCATCCAGATATTTCTCCTTCATAAAAATAGATGTTTACATGTAGCTGGTTTTTTGCTCCATGCTTTCATGACTTTGTTTTCAGCAAATCATTAAAAGAGTGATGACTTACTGCACCGCTTTTTAAAATCTAGTCACAAACCACAATCGCTAACAGGAAATGGAATGTTTACTTGAGTTTATTATACAAGGGTCTGGATATGAGCTGTGGGAATTTTACACCTCATAGCAACGGTATTACAATTTATTTACATCTTCATGTTGGCAGCTGCACAAACTCTTATGAAATAGGACAATCACACCTTAGGGAACAGTAATTATAGGCAAAGGTATAAATAGTATAAAGAAGTGCATGCTTTTGGCACTTAAGTTGAAGAGAATAGAAACTATTCTGGCAAATCTTCAAAAACATGGACTCTTGTTCATTATGAGGGCATGAACTAATTAAAAAGAACTTGTCAGAATCAGCTGCATGAATAAATTCTAGTCAATTCTGGCACAGTTGAGCTCCAAACCCACGAAGAGCTAAGTTGTTTTAGTGATGTCATAATTTGGACATTCAGAGTATGATATCATTTTTGACAGAATTAATGCAGAATTAATACCATATGTATAAGCACTAATAGGTATTGAATTGAACAACCAGTGATAAGTCTATGTTGGTTTCCAAAGTAACAGACTGGTTTTTTTCTTCAGAATGCTTACATTAATATAATGTCAGAAGGCAAATTTAAAATACATTTCAACACTTTTATAAGAAAGCATTTAAGTTTTACATCTTTACCTCTATTTCAAAAGATGTTTAATAAGAAAAATTCAGTTAAACTTCAATTTTTAATAGCAGCAATAGTGTCATAAGAGAATAATTTTAAAGTGATTGCAAAAATTGTCACCATTTGATAGCTGGGTGGTGAATTCCTCTGAGGATTAGTGGCTTCATTTATAAATAATTTATAACACATACATATATATGCATAATATAATATAAATGTATATTTATTCTTATACGAGGAATCCCAAAGTTAAAATGTAGTTGCATTTTGCAGCTTTTTAGTTCCTGGTTACTGTCAGGGACCAGGTGTTACTCTTTCTTAAGTGCTTTGGCTCCCATCTCCTTTCCTTCCCAACCCTGATATATTAAATTCTTTCACTGTTATGCGTGGTGGTTTTAAGGTCTTCCTCTTCAGTTATTCTTCCCCCCAGGATACAGTTATAGATTGAGGATTTATGGCTGAAACAGGCTGAGCTGAAGAGCTAGTGAACAGAGGTAATGTAGGGATATGGAAAAGTTTGCTGATGGAGCTAAACATAAGAATTAAAAGCAAAAGTTGACCCTGGGGTGAGAGAAGCTCCCTCAATACTAAGTACAAGTGTAGTAAGCTCAGGAAAGAAATTTAACACCAACAATGGGCAGAGTTGCGTGAGAAGAAACTGCCTCCATTCTACATTTACAGGCATGGGATTTGAATTAGGTGTTGAAAAGAAGGAAAATATTATGGAGTTAAAAGTGTATGAGAAAGCTCCATATTCAGCACTAATAGGAAGAGTAAACAAGTTACTCTTAATTAGAAAATATTGAGAAACAAAGAGGAACTCTCCTTTTGTCCATGTGCATCCCTGGTCTCCCCCGTGAGGCTGTAGAAAGAAGGTTAAAGTTAGGGAGAATGACAAACTGGATATTGAAAATAAGAAATACATTCTATGTCAAGAATAATTAAGTAGACGAGAGCCCCTTATCCTAGGAAAGAGACAACTGAAGTGCAGTGATTGCAGACAAAGACAATGAAATTGAGTGCATTACCAAGGCACTCCCAGAATAAGTGAAATAAACATTATCCTATAAAAATCTCACGTCAGATTCAAAACAAATAACAAAGGAATAATTTAAATTAATTTTCTTTGGGGTGTAATTTTATGGTAGAATTCACTGCCATTGTTTAGGTGTGTCAGAAAATGACATAAGTTAGTTTTAATGCTACACACTGGATGTGGGTCTTAGTGAGTACTACATCTTGTTAATGGTCTTGCATTGTGTCTGTAACTTACAGTCCAGGCTCTTCTGATGAGCAGGGAAATTGCAAATCAGTGTGCCTTCTCTTTATTCATGTACTGAACAGTACTTCAATGTGTCTGAGAGAGGGTGGGCATGGTCAGGAGCAGACAGAAGGACAAATGTTGAGTGAAATGGCTTTTTGGTGATGGGAAATAAGAAGGTTTATCCTATGCAATGACTTTGTTCAGTTTAGGCACTAAGATGGATGTGGATTCAGGGCTCATTTACTGACAAGCAATCTCCTCTGCATCATCCTGCCCTGCTAGAATGCAGAGCTTGCCCTTCTGATCACAGCCAGTATCACAGCTCAAATAAAGTCAAAAAATGCCCTAAAGGTGTTTATTCATCAGCCAAGTGCTTACTGCCAGTAGTCTGGCCCAGTGCTAGTGCACTCTATGGAAACATTCATCCATGTTTTTGTGATGGGTACAGTATGTTCTGGAGAAATATAGGGTTTGGTTTTCAGAAAAGATCATTACAAATGAAGGCAGGATAAGGAGAAGATCTGAAGTTCCTCTCCACTGTCTTGCTGATGATTAAAAGGCAAACTGAAGTCAAGATTATTTTCAACTTCCTATAATATACCTCTGATTTTCTTTGACTCCTTTCCAAGTTCTGAGGTTTTAAACAAAGAACAAGTGACTATCTGGAAAGCAAACCAGTGTTCATTGCACTTGCACCTGCCTTGGATTCCATCCTTTTGTTTTCATATTACCCCTCTGGGTTTCTGATAAATTCATAATATGTTCCAGGCTACCTTTTCATCGTCTAGCCACAAAAGCACAGATCCACATGGGAGGTTTCACAGAGTGCATTAAGTATGCAGGATTCCTTTATTGCTTAAGTAAGAAAAGCAAACTATCATTTACAGGGAAATCAGAGCATCAAAGGGGGAAGCAGAAAGATTTAATTATACAGTAGCTGCACATTTGTTGCATCTAGTGGAAGGATTTTGCTTTAGTTCAATCTTAAAGATTTTAGATATTGTAATATGCAAGGAAAACAGACAAGAGCAGTGAGAAATAAGCATGGTTTCTTTCTATTTAAACAACATCAAACCAAACTCCTATTTCTTTAGTTCATCCTGTCTTAATTTATGCACTTTAAAATTGAATGGTTCTCACAAAACCTGTAATTCCTTCCACTTCTAGTGATATGGGTATTTTTGATTGAGTATATAATATTCTGAATTACTTTATTTCTCATTTCATAGGATTTCTCCCAAGCATAAACATCAATGTGATTACAATTCTCATATTTCTGTTTCCCTCAGTGTGATGGTTTCCACACCCAAATTTTCACTAGTCCTGCTTTTTTTTTCCCCTCCAGCATATTGCCTAAATGGGAAAATTTTTATGAAGAGGAATGTTTTACATTTGCTCTTAAGCTAGCAAAGTCTGGACTTGTTTTGCCTTGGGGAAAGGAATGGGATGGTCAGAGCTGTATGTGGAAACACTGCAAGTATCTGTATCTGTGGGTGAAATGTGGCCTCAGTGAAGAAAAATTCTATACTCTTTTTGGTTTAGAGAATTTCACCCATTACCATGAACAGAAAAACCCATGAAGGTTTTGAGGTAGCCAGGCCAAAGAATAACAGTAACATCTTGTAATGACTCACTTTGTGTTCATTAGGCATGAATTGGTGTGTGAGAGGGAGAGAGGACTTAATCCTTTTTTGGAGACATAGCCCTACTGACTAGCATTGTAATGAAATGTAACTGTATATTTCCCCACAGACTTGGTAACTGAAAGACAGTCCAGTCTGGGATTTTTAAACATGATATTCAAATATGATTTCATATTTTATTTGGTATGTGTTCCCATTTGTGGGTCTGAAGTCCAGGCTAGTATTCCACTTGGGCTTTACGTAACAAACTCTTCTTGTGTGCTACTTACTCTGCTCAAACATTGCTTGAACTAATTTTCCCCTGAAGTCCCACTACTATCAGCTTGTGAAAGAGGTATTATTAAACATGAAGGAGCTGGCTGAAGTGTCATAGTTTAAATGCAGCTGGTTTAATTTGCACTGAGCATTGTGATAGGTGATTCCTCACCCTCTGCACACATACATCCCCCCACAACACCCCCACACACACATTCCAAAATATAATTCCAGACTCCTGAACATGGTTACCAGGTATGGGGTTGTACACTTTCATATCACATTGACATTGGAGCATTACAGTCTTCCAGATGTTCATGTACCAATGAAGGAGGTGCCAGCGACCACAGGCTTTTATACTGGCCCCTCTGAAGTCACCTGAACATTTGCTATAAGCATAACCAGAGCCATTAGAATCCTGGAAAGAAGATAAGAGCAATGTAAATGCATAAATAATGTAATTTATTATAATTAAAGTTGAGAATACTGTTTGGTGCTTCAGCAACATAAGCAACAAGTAATTGAAGATTTCACTTTCCCAGGGAAATAAAATATTTTTCCTGGCATCATATAATTTTCTTTCACACTTTTTATGATGTCCAATCTATTTTAGGAGATTTTTTAAGAGGCCTGTCTTTTTTAGGATCCTTTTGATGTGTTTATTTTAAAATATGTACTTTTAATGGGTTTAATATGCCTAGAGAATGTTAAAGGTATCAGTAGGGAAAAAAGTGTAAACAGATAAATAAAGAGTACAAATACTTGAAGTACATGGTTATCCTCAATGTCAATCCAACCCTGTTAATAAGGGTCTCTTTGAAGAGACCATGTAACCTTCTTTTGACCTTTAAAAGAGACATGCCCAAACTTTACTTAGTTGAGAATCATATGTTACTTCACATGAATAATTTAACATGTTGGCTAATAAACTTGAGCTGCATTTTATTTCAAGTTACATTTCAAGTTTGAGTCTGTTTAGGATTTCCAGACCTTTTGATACATAACAGCTCGCTATAAATATTATGAGAGTTCTGCTGGATATTTCCATCTTTAAGAGGAAAACAATTTCAAGGCTGAGAAAAAAATGTTAAGTACAACATAGACTTACAAAACAGAAGGCTGACTTGGACATCAAGCATCCAGTCCCCTATATGCTAAGTAACCATAAAAGTCCCACTTCTGAATTGGTTAAACATCTTAAAAAAGAGAAATTTTTACTGTAAATGCTGTCTGTGTTTTAACACTCATCCAGATCCTCTGCTGACATGTAGAGTCTGTCTTTTATTTTCCAGCTTAAATGAGCTGGTTAATAACTTTTTTTTTTTTTTTTTTTTTTTTTTTCCATGGGATAGTATTTACTTTAAGTAGTTCTTCAGCTGCTTTAGTGTTTACATCTTTTGGACTAGGAAATACCAGTTCGCCACGGTGCGCTGGTGTAGACGGCCTCCTTGAAGAATATTAACACAAAGGAATCCCACGTTCCTTGGTTACAAATGTGTTGCAAGAGAAAGAAGTGGGAAGAGAGTGTCTTTTCAGATACAGACAGGAAATATATACACTGGAGAAAGAGTCTCATTAGGTTCACAGCAAAGGCTATCTACCTGAGTTTTGTCAGACTATTGCAAAATGTTTGTGTTTGCAGCGTGACAATCATTCAAGAATGAACAGCTCTCACTTTGCTCTGCTTTGTTCTGTTCCTTTATTTCATGGATTGCAATTTTTTAATCATTCTCTCAAATGTTGCTGCAGATTCTTGATTGTTCATTTGGTTTTTGAGTGTTGTGTCATCCCAGCTGTGTTCTTTGTTATCAGACAGAATTTGAAGTCTGTGTTCTGCACTGCCTAGAGGTGACTCTAGCAATTGTAGCTTCAGGATGCTCTTCCCAGAAAGATGACAGAGCTGGAACTTGCCCAGGGCATTATTTGATATAAAGATTTCAGGCCATAGGTACTATAAGTAGCCCTTCCATGCTTAAAATATATCAAATACAATGAACTCATGTCTTTACTATAAAGCAATTTCTTTGCAATTGGTTACTAACACAAGTTCTTCATCTTCATTTCTGGCATGAACCAAGGGAATTTTATGGTTTTCTTTTTTTGAATAGGTTCTTAAACACAAAAAAAGGACAGTTTTTTAAAACTATTTTTGGGTTGGTTTTTTTTTAGTTTTGTTGGTTAAAGAGAAAAGATGATGAAGTAACAATTCAACATGTCATTATAATCAGAAAAGTCTCTATGTCAGAAGTCCTTCTCACACCACATTACATCACCACTTATGGAATCACAGCCTCTGTTTAGGTGCCTTTTAATGACAGAGGAAAACAATTCTTTCACAAACGAAAACGTCTTGTTAACAGCTGAATTCACAGCTCAGTTTGCCTCTTGGCTGGGATACACATTCCATCTGGAGCTCTATCAAGACAGTGCAGGGAGGTCTGGCAGCTGAATAATGAACTCTAAGTAAATAGGTCATTACAACACGTTGTTTCTGTGTTACTGGATTTCCACAATATGTCGGATTGCTTGTGAGCTTGCAGCCTGGACTCTCATCTAAGTGGGGTAACTCTACCTCCCCTAAGTTCAGGTGGCAGAGATGTCAGTCTCAGTCATCTGAGTCACTGACACAACAGTGCTCTTTTTCTTGAGCACTTCCTGACCAGGTACAATAATGCATATAGTGACATGTATTTAGAAATCTGCTTTCTTTAAGATGAAAAATTCTTGTACCCAAAAAACATTATGTAGGGTAAATCTAAATTATAGTTTCTAAAGGCTTGTAGATTTATAAGAATCATTGAGATCCAGAGAATACCATACTGGTGCACTGCTATCAAGTATTTCTTGAATATATATATATATGTGCTCTGAATTGGATCTGAAACATTAAAAAATTATAAAACTCATCAGTACATGTATATCCATCAAATTTCTATTTCTGCTCTTATTCATATACATATGTATGAAAGAAAACTTTCTTCTTTTACCTATTCATTACATTCTAGCTCATATGCTTGCATATAAATTCCAATAATTTTTTGCTCCTGGTCTTTTGTGACAACTCATTTCTTAGTGTGCAGCACACTGTATAGATCATCTGGATTTATTCAGAACTGTGGGTTAACAAACCTCTGGTTGTTAAATGTCAAAATTACAATGAGAATTGTGCTCCGTACATCTATTGTTTTACCTGAATAAATCTTTTAAGACACAGGATTGATTCCTTACATCTCAGCTTGAATAATTGGTGCTTACTCAGACTTTCTGAAGCCCTTATTTGCAACTTCAGTTTGCCTTCCTAATTAGCAATCCCTCATTGTCATTTGAAATGGACTTAGAATTAACAGATCTGCCCAGTTATCATTTTTGACTGATATATTTGAAGGTAGTACACATTTGAGGTTCATCTTTGCCTCTGTGCCTTTGTTCTGCTCTGTGGCTTTTGTGCTTTACCCCCTTGGCTGCCACAATGAAGTGGAAAGAGCCATGTACTGTGCTATAATCAAGGGTAAATACATACCCTTGAACTCAGTGTGCATTTTGCCATCTGCCAGAAGTCACTATTTCAATAACAGGAGAGATTTTTGCTCCTAGTGTTGCAGTCTGAGACCCCTCTTGATGGCAAACATGTTTCTTAGACATCTTGCTCCATCCACAGTCAGCTTGTTTTTTCCCAAATAACATTCATTGCTTTTGGGTCTGATGGATTCCTCTCTCAGAATATAAATACAAAAAACCAAAAACTAATGACATATAGGCACACAAACTACTTTTTATTTAACAGACCTCTTAGTTTTATTGCCTCCTTAAGGTTGATTACCAGTATTCTTCTCTTCATATTTAGGCAATTTTAATCAAATTGCACTTCTCTAAAGACAAATATTTCAAACAAAACTATGCTTCCACTCTCTAGAAGAAAAAAAGAAAAGTATAAATTATGATCATTAAAATATCCCATATGCAGCAAGACATGTATAGACAGACAGCCATGCCCTGGACTAAATCCTACACAGATATAAACTCTACAATGTGTAGGAAGTCCTCAGTTGTGAATCATTTATGACTGGATGCTTAGATTTTTAATTGGGTTTTTACACACTCTTTGTAAATATTCTTCTCATACTATCCTCTCTGCAATCAGCCCTTCCCTCTCTATTCATATTTATCTGTTTCTTCACCAATGTAGTCTTGGAGGAAAATCTGAGCCTGGATTTTATTTTATTTCCACTTAAATCCTTGAAATGTGGAATTCTTTACTTCAGGGGTTTAAACTAGACCCTCAAGGCTAGCTTGGCAGACTTCTCTGGTTTTAGAGGATGGATTTTTCTGTTTTGTTTAAGAAGGTATCACAAGGAATGACTCTTTAGAACTTTCAGCATGCAGTAAGAAATAAAGATGACTAATATCTATTTAGCAAGTAATGATGGCTTAGCAATATTTACCACTCTGATTTAGCCTCTCTGGCTCCATTTCTTAGGATATTTTCCTGAATTAAATTTCCCTCAGTTCTATAGCCAGCAGCTGTCCACAGGAAAATAAAAAAAGTCTCAAATACTCCAGAAATAATGATTTCATATTTCTAATAGGTTCCTTTAACTGCACAATCAAAACGGTCTCTTGTGCCCTCTAGCATGTGGTATGTCATAATAAAAAAGTTCAAGTCAAGCAGCTAGAGAAATACTGGCTGAAAAAATGAAAAAATTTATCTTAATGGGTTTTCGTTTTTCTCTCAATATGTAATAATTGATCAATAGAAGGGGGAGAATGTGTTTCCTTCATCTCTGCAGCTTTGCTCTGGAGCTGAAGTTGATAACCACACTGGGCCTGTTTAATGAGGATGTTCATATGAAGTTTGTGGTTGCTTCCCAGCCCCAAAAGGATTGTGCTGTTTTTCCATTTATGTCTAAGTGTCACAATATTTTGTTTCTAAATGGTTAGGTTAGGTCATCTTGAGACCAGCTGTGCTAAAGGATTTAAAGAAATACAAGAACATGTATACTTAATACGTTTTTAGCTCAAATTTGTTCCCTAGTATATTTAGTCTAAGCTCACTAGACAAATCTGTGCCTGGCAATTTTAGTGGAGTTGCCTGTCAGTTTGCAATGGATTTTTCCTGCAGAAATTTTGCATTATTTTGATGTTTTAAGATATTTGTTTCTATCATATTTATTTTTCCTTGTAGACAAAAAGAAATATTCTCCTCTCTTGGTTTAAGTGATATCAAAATATTTGCTAAAATTCTGCCAGTGCTGTTTGTGGCTTCTGAATCATTAATTTACTTATTAAAGGGGTTAATTTTAAATCAACAGAGATTTCTTGAGATCCAAAAGTAAATTTTAAAGAAAGTATAAGCAAATAAATGAACAAGCATATATTTACTCTTATAGCTCAAGTAAGGATTTTTTTCCAAAGCTTTCATCAATAGTGTATGAAAGAAAAGAGTTATACCAGCTAGACATGGGCATCTTATATTTCTAGAAATATAAAAACTATATTAATATAAAATAATTTTATCAATACAGTATAAAATCAGAACTATATTTCAATAAAACAAGAAGCAGCTTTTCAATTTCTTATGTTCGCTCAAGACAATACTAGTCAAAGCTAGAATTTCTGTATACTGTTAAGATACACTGTGAATTATTAAATATTTGCTATTAATCAAATTATGTCAGAACTGATTGCCAGCAAAAAATGAGAAGTTATATCTCCTGTGCATTCTGAACTGCAATTCATTGAAGAAAACTTATTCAGGAAAACACACATTTCTTCTGGAGTAAAAATATATATTAGAGCAGATTTTTTCTAAGGAATCTGAGATCATAGGGCTTGAGATTTCCACAGAAAGGAAGATTACTTTGAAAACAGTAGAAACTTTGTATCATGCTCCCACTTGAAAAATCCTTTAATATTTATGTCAGAAAAGACTATTTAAATCATTTAAGTAGTCATTTGAAAGTTTAAATATCCACTTTTTTCATTCAGTAAAAAACCTTGAAATTAATAAATTGTTTCCCTAGTTCACTGAACTGGATTTTAGTTTTCAGAACAATCAGTAAATACCTAGGGCACAGACTTATTTTCCCCAGTATAAAAAGTGCTTGACTATAAGAAGTCTTAAGGAAAAGCAATTTCAAGAGGCTTGCACAAAGTTGTAACCAGTTATTGTCCCCAAATCAGGTGCTTAGTTTATAACAGTTTAAAGAAACACAAAGTTCAAAGTTATAGTTCAACATTTTAGACCCTTTTACTAGAAGCACCCCAGTAAACAGAGAGTGATGCTTAGCATCACTATGTAACTATGATTTTTGATTGAACTCATAAAACATGAATTTCCTGATTTTGCTAGTCCCACTGTACCCAATAATATGGAAAATATTATTGGCTCTCCCCAAACCTTAGATTATTTTCTCTTGTATAAAATTATGTTCTAACCCTCATGAGCATAGTTAGCTCAGCTGCAAAATCTTATAAATCTACATTTTTACAGAAAAAACCCTAAATTTTTCTGTCAAATTATTGCTCTATATGTGTATGAAATGAGTTTTGGTCACAAAACAGAAAAATCCTATTCTTATACACTGATTAGGAAGTATATGAAGGAATGGATGAACAATGGAGGAAACAGTTAGAGCATTCCACAAATGTACAGGGTATAGGGTAAATCTGTACAGGATTTTCTCAATTTTATTTATGTACCTACTGATGCAAGTGAATGTCTGTTCCTGTAAATGGTAACAGAGGACAGATATTTAGGGAGAGAGTTAAAATTTTGTTCATTGTAGAAAAAAACTTGTGTGTTGGAAAAATATGTGCAATGTATTGGATGTTGTGCACAGAAGTGAGAGCACATTTAAATCACAGGAAACTTTCTGCATGCAGAGCACAGGAACTCCACAGCACCAGGGTGGGTGAGTGGCCCATGGTCTCATTTCTGATGGTGCTCAGCTGCTGCAGGGGAGGGTGTAACAGACAGACAGACAGACAGACAGACAGACAGACAGACAGAAAATCTGTCCTGCTGTCACACAGTGCCTGACTCCTGCTTTACCATGAGAAACTTGGTATTCTGCGGACAGAATGTGTTTTCTATAATGAAATGTCCATCCCTGCTAAAATCATAATAATAACACTACAAATGTCCTGAAGATGTTTGGTAATCTTTTTCGGTTTAGAGGTTTTAAATTTTCTTCAGAAAAGTAGAAAATTTTGGAAAGAAGACACTTCTATTATTTTCTTCAGGAAATTTCTTTGGATGTTTCAATGGATATTTGTTCTTGTTTCCAGTTGAACACTATAATTTAATATTCTTATTATTCATATATTTTAACCTTGGTAAGCCAATGTCCTCAGTGCTATTTTCTGGCAATCAAATTATATAATTGTGGATTTCTTGAAAAGGAATTTCTGTTATTCTTTGTGGTTTGTTCCAGTTTTTCAATTGCCATTCTGCATTTAATTTGGGGAAAGAAACCCCAACAGAACAGCAGTTGCCCTGCAGTTTCTGCCCCATTCAGTGTTCTACTTTGTCAGACTATCTCTCCTTACCCTCACATCTCTTTTTTTCCCCTTGTTAAATGGAAGCATTCCCATGTCTTAAAACTTTCTGGTTTTCCCCCATTTCTTAATTTTCTTGAAACTGCACACTGCATCTACAGCCATTTGATGGAGGAATTGTTTCTGGGGTGAGACCTCATCTGATTTTTGTAGTGCAGAAAATATTGAAAGTAAGGGAAGGTGATGGACAAAGACAGAGGGCATGGAAGTTAATGGACAGTAGCAGCTATCAAAGAGCAAATGAGCTAAATAGAATTGTGAAAAGGCCCAGGAGGGGGCAATGCAATGTGAATACACCAATTACTGCATGCATTCTGTTGCTGCCTGACAACACCGCATGCAATCCACTCATACAGGGAAACAATAAAAAGAGTATCCTTCCAATATGGTGCCACCATCACTTCCCTTCAGATCTTTCAGTTTGAGTGCCCTCCCTGCCATAGAAACTCAGAAACAGCTGTTCTATAAGCAGCTACTAATAGAGAAACAAGCTAACATATTTTATTTAAGAACATTTTCTGTTCTCTTACAAAATGCAGTTAAGTAGAAATACTGTTTTTAAATAAAAGGAATAAATGAAAAAAACCCCAAACAAACAGAAACATAAAAAGAATAAAAACTGAATTCTGAATTACTTTTTCCTGTCCTCACTCAACTGTAAATAAACATGAAATGAGAAATGAAAGCTATATTTGTGCCACATATTCCATTTACTAAGAGGCAAGAGAGTCATTCACAGGTTCCATTATGTGGTCATAAATTGTAGACGAGTTCCTTATGTTTGTCTTAATAAAAAAATGTCACTGTCTACTGATAAATTGAACAAACCCCACTAGATCCCAGCCCTCAGGCCTCATGGCAGATGGAAATGTACATTTGAATGATCAATTAAGCCAATCTTCTAGATTGAACAGGGAGAAAACAACTGTTTAAGGTCTATTCCTGCAGTGACAAACATCATTCATCTCTAGGCCCAGATGTGTTATTTAGAAAGGCAACCTGTATTACTAAAAAAACTCTTCTGTGAACATGCATGGATGACTTGAGCTCTTCCATCCCTCACAGCCAAAGCAGAAAGCTCACCAGCTGAGCAGCAAGCCTGGTAGCTGTCTTCCTGGGGCTCCTTCACAGGTAACTTTTTTTGTATAATGGTGCCCTTTAACAAAATATTTTCGTATTACTAATCCTTTTAAAATTATACTCAACAACTCAGAACCACTACATAGAAATTCCAACTGCAGCCCTTGCTTTTGAAATTCTATGCCACAGTTTGTTTTTTAAGACAACATATAGCTGCTAAGAGATATAATAAATGAATACATTAAGCACTCTCCCACACACAGAATTAATTAAAATATAGTGTATCTTAGAAGAAATACTGTTCATGTCCCTCTTTAGTCTATTGTTTAGTTAAATTGTTCTAGAGTAGTAGTGGTTTGGCATTACTCTACATTATTCACTGAATTTGCATTATGGCCAAGGTTTCAAAAAGCATGCCTCAAAATAAAAGGTGAAAGTCCTTATTTCTGGAACTAAATGAATGCCCCAAGTTCAAGAATGACCTTATTATAAAAAAACAAACAGCAACAAAAAAAATTCAGTACCATAGGAAGTGGCTCATTTCCCACATCACCCCAGTTCTTGGGCTGGTGTAAATGCTTTATGTGACCATTCTGACTTTGTTATTGGCTAAGGAGAATTTTATTTTGGAGTTCAGTGTTTCAATTATTTTTGCTGTGTCACAATGCAAGCAGTTATGCTTTCTCAAATGAGGCAGGGAGCAATAATGGACATGTGGAGGACGACTTGTTTAAGCTAATACTAGCCCAGAAAACACTTTTTGTGAACACATTTATCAGCAAGGTGGTTCAGTGCACAGCTGAAAAGAATTTCTCACAAAAAACACCAGTGTTTTCACTTCTGAACAGAAAGAATTGCAAATGGTGTTTAGTTTTTGATGAAGCCAGGAACCAAGCAAGCCTTGTCCCACAGCTCCAGCAGGGAGTGGGGCAGGGCTGGCTCTTCTCCTCTGAGGTCACAGCCATCATCACAGCCAAACTCCTGCCGTGGGACACTGTGAGGGCCCCCAGGACTCTCCTCCAGATACTGAGGAGGAAATGCAGATAAGATTCCCTTGAATCAAACAAGGCAAAATTTTAAGCTTAAAATTGAAATTTTAAAGCGGTATTTTGCTTGGGGTTTATCCCAAGTGAATGTCCCTGCTTGCACTTCCCCTTCCCCTGCCAACCATTTTTCTGTCTGACTACAAAGCTGACAAACCAACAAAAGACCACAGGTATTCACATGATGCTAAGTGGTATTTTGAGGAATCCAAGACCCTTTTTTGACTTGCCACAATTTGAATTTTAAGAATTTCATGTTTAAGAAGAACAAGAAACTGTCTGTGGTTGCTCTTCCAATCCATCATGCTGATTTTTTTGTCTATTTGCTCCTTCTAACACAGTACTAGAGAAAGATTAACCCATGAAAGCAGCCATTGCTGGCATTTTTTCTCATAGTAAAACATGTGTTTCTGTTGTTAAGGGATAAAAAATGAACAGCAAAACAAAAATTTAGTTTAGAGTTATTGAATATGAATGTATACATATTTGTTTTTTTTTTTTAAATTATAAGCTTGTGATAAATAAGAAGTTTGTAAGAACAAAGGTTCCCATATGTTAATTTTTAAAAGCAATAGTTCTTAAATAGTTTTCTCTTATAAAAAACATATAATTTATACAGCACTTTAAAAACTTAGTTTGGGAAACTAATAACTAATCACAAAAAAATTGAATTCGCTGACAAAATCCAATAAAATAAATTCTAATGGCCAGAGGTAGAAGTCACCAGATTATTTTGAGCATTTATATATATATTATTTTTTACTAATACCGGTGAATGGTGGGTCAGTACTATGTCACTCAAAAGTAACAATCCAATAGTCACTCTCCATTCTGGTAGCATGGTCCAAGACAAAAAGCTGGTGGGAGAAGGAAGATGTGCAAGGCAACAGGGAGACAGTGCTGGTTAGATCAGAGCAGATTCAGTGCATGAAATTCAGAACATTGCCAAGTTCTTTCAAGCTTCATACAGTGAAAGTGTACTTCAGTAGCTGTATTCATACTTATGAAAAGTATGAAATGCCAAAGGAGATATAGTGTGAATATATTTGCTGGAAAACCCAACAAATAGCTGTGAAAAAGCATATAGGGAAAAGCTTGAAAAATCTTTCAAAGTTTGGTATAATCATAGACAAGGTTTCAGTAGAAGAATAAAGAATTCAGTGGAAGAATTAGAATGGATTCATAGCGCAGCAAAAGCACAATATCACTTCAGATATTAGTAGTTTTATCACTTATATTACAGCAGAGTTTAAGAGGGGAAGTCATGCTCCTCTGATGAAGAAACTCTAAGCAAGCATGTTATTCAAAAATACTTAAAACTTCTTTCAATATTTCCATATGTTTTATCTTTGTATGCTTTTGGGACAGGTTTCACAGTAGCTTCACTACAACATTAATTTAAATTATGAAATTTATAGAATAATTTAATAAATTGAAATTTTCTTGGGGTGAAAACATCCCTCACTCAGGGGTGCTTTGAGACCTGAAGTGAAATACTTTAAATTTGGCACCACCATTTTGGGGGTTTCCCACTCTGGAGAACAACTCTTTTTAAGTGTTTTCTGTTTCATAAATATCAATGCTCACCTTGTGAACAGCATTTGCCCATTCTGACATAAAATAGAATTTAAAAAAATATCAAGTACTCTGCAGAAATATCAAACTGTGAAGTTCCAAGTAAGAAACTCTACCTCCCACATTATCTCTGTGTACCCTGCCACATGTTTAAGCTCCAAGAGCCTCAACTGAAGTGATGTTTACAAATATTACCACTGTATTTTTCCAGCCAAAAAAATCCAACCTGATAATCTAGTATCCAACTGGATTGGGATTGGTGTTAGATGAAACCATGCATTATGTAGGAATTTTATGTGAAATAAGCTGTCTTGCACAGCTTGTGGATTTATATATAAAGCTCAATTCATTTGAGGAGCACTTTATTCTTATCATCCATCAGCCAAAGTGAAGTTCTCACTGTAACTCCACTGTAGATTGTATTTAATATAAACTTCCTGAGTCAAATGCCATTATTTCTAAAATAACTTGAAAAATCATTTGCATATTTCCCAGAATGTCACTCAGGGGTATTGGTCAGACTTTTAACCAGTATAAACCTGATAATTGTTTCTGCTCCAAATATGCACATATTTTGATATCAAAAAACTGCGCAGATTAAGTAGAAATTTTTTTTTTTTTAAAAAGAGCCAAAAATACAGCATTACTTTAAATGAAAGATTTATCTCTGAAAATCACCATTCATTCTCAGGTCTGTATAGGGAAACTGCATTTTTTACTTATATATGAAATCCCAAACCCCATATTAAAGCCAAATATCTTGCTGCTCCAAATTGCTATTTTAATGCATCTGAATAACCTTGATTGTGGAATAAAATGGAACTTTTATTATGCTTGTACAATAATTTGATTAGAGCTTCAGAAGAAATCTGCAATAGACTTTGCAATAGTAGATATTGGTACTAATTTTTCCAATGGAGCTACAGAAAATGTGAAAAATTCATCT
Organism: Ammospiza nelsoni; assembly: GCF_027579445.1. NCBI lineage: Eukaryota > Metazoa > Chordata > Aves > Passeriformes > Passerellidae > Ammospiza > Ammospiza nelsoni. Next base: position 15,744,787 of record NC_080636.1, read on the forward strand.
CAGGAGTAATTGCAGATGAACTCAGTAAAGTGCCTTAGAAGGTGATCCAGATTAAAATGACATTTTAGTACTGTTATGGTGATGAAAATGGGCCAGAGTTTCTAAAATTCTGGTTGAAGTGATACTGAAGTGAAAGGGTAACATGCAGCGTGGTCTCTGAGGAAGATGTGCGTCAGAAATTTCATGTGGGGTTGGATGTCAGGTAATCCCTGGTCTCCCCTGCATGTCTGCTTTCTACATATTTCCATCCCTGTTTCTTGTACTGTGCCATAACTACATATGCAAAGAACTCTGCTAAAATAGGCGGAAAATGCGTTTCTCCTCTTCAGTGGTCTTTTGGCCATCACAGTCTGATTTTCTCTGCTCTCTCCCATCCACACTGATGTCCTGAAAGACTGGAACTGCAGTGTTATGGGAAAATGAGAGGAACCCATCCCAGAACTCCTTACAACCTGATATAAATTGGGTCCTGTACAAACTTTTACAGGGACAAATGCAAGCCAACTTACTGTCCTTTCTTTCAATACCTCACTAAATTAAAGACCTGGCCTCATCAATTAGAACTGCTGGGTAAGGTTAAAAAAATTTCCCAGATGGTGTGAATTAAACTCTCTGGCAGATCTACAGGGTTTTTGTTACAGGTCCCTGAAAGCAGCACTAGAATATCAAGACTAAAAATATATCAATAACTTCCTATATATTTATCTATATATATAATACATGTTATAGGTAATATAAGCATGATATACAAACATATATGTAATATGCATATAAATACATATAATTTTATAGTGTAGAGGCAGGCGAACACAGTGTTCAAACAAATACTACCTGTTCCATCAGAGATACTACAAAACCTAAATAATTAAGCATCAGCATATACTTCAACCAAAACACTAAAGTAAGCTTGTTAATAGTTACTTCAACTCTTCCTACAAATCTCAGGCTTTGAATGTCACTTCCTCTAATAAAGACTGTCAGCAGAACAGTTTGCTGTGACAGGACTGAGTTGGACAATCCCTCACACCCTGCAAATCTTAAAAGAAATGTACATACCTGCATTCTGAAGATACTTTCTTCATAGCAAAGAAACATCTTGGATTACAAATATTGATCTTTGTTTTTGAATTTTTGATTTTTTCCACAGGTCTTTATTTGAGTAACAAAAGGAAACAATTAAAAGATGGTTGAGGTTATAGTAAATACAACTTAGCTGCTTCAGTGGTGTAAGATTTAGATATCTTGAAATAAATTAGTTGTATGTTAGAAGAATGGTAATTTATTTGGCTAGATGGTTCTCATTATATTTTATTCCTCTCAATACGTTCACTAAAATTCCTGTATAGCACTGAGCATTTGGCATTGTGCGTAGCAGGTGTCTTTCTTGAAACTTGTCCATTTAAGACTTCACTCTTGGGTGAGGTTTAATTCTTTCTCACAGGTGAGCAAAGCATTTGAGTACACAGATTTTTTTTTTAAGGAAAGAAGCACCTGAAGTAAATGGGACTCTGCATGCTTGAGGATGAGCATGTCTTATGCACGTTTGGCCTTGCCACTATTTGAGAAGGTACTGAAGGCAAAGAGTATTGCCAGGCACTGTGTGGAAAGTGCTGTGATCCAACACAATAATTAGGCAGTAATCAGATACTGACAGGTAAAGCTGAAATGAAATTCCCTTATACTCTGCTCCATGTGTGGGCACATTAGAAGCCAAACCCTCCTGATGTAAGTTTGAAACCTCAAACTAGACCCTAACCAGCCCTGAGATTCTAGAGAGGCAAAGTGCAGAGTCCACAGCCATGCCCCCCATGACCATTTTCTTTTGCCTGTTCCAAGGTGTACCTTCTTTTGCTGTTTTCCATGCTAGATAATTACTAACTGGTGTTAGCATACCCTCTAGTGATTTCTACTTTCTGACAATTTTTAAACAAATAAAATAAAATTTAGCAAATGAATCTAAATTTCAACTGAAAAATTTGGTTTTAGGCATTTTTATCTGGAAAAATCTGTCTCACCTTTAATTCAGTGCCAGCCTCTGTGTGTTTATGTGTGTGTATGTATACATGAATAGATTTACTTTTTGAATATATTTTTTAATGAATTAATCAGAAACGCTAGACACGTTTGTCTAGCTGGATGTCATTTGCTTCTCAGAACCAGACCACTCCTTTGGATGATAATTACAGTCCTCAGATATCGAATTATGGAAAAATGTACTATTTTCCACATCAGCGTCTGCCTTCATGGCACTGTCTACAAATATTCATGTTTCTGGTTTAGAGATTGCCTTCTGAGTGTCATACAAGTTTGATTACTGACAAGCTTTCTAAATAATTTCCTCCTCTTTATTATTTTTACCTTCTCTAGTTTCTTTGCTCTCTTCATAAAACAACAATATTGATTTTATAGCAATAGATGTAGAAATTTTTGGCAATCCCTTTTACATTGAAGCAAAGGTGGTGGTGCATCCTGATAGTTGCAGCATGATTTCTTTGTCCTTAAATTATTGGTACAGATTAATAGTGAATTAGACAAAATTATTTATTGGTTTGTAAAGAAACAGAAAATTGCCTGATGATGTCATATACTTCCATGAAACAGAGTATACACATTTTATGTTAGAACTCTGACACAACCTTTTGACCAACTCAGGTAAGGAGGAACCTTTGTAAAACTAGACTTAGTCAGATAATTACACTGTGATCCAAGCTGATTTTGTTAGCTCACTTAGACAAACCTTTCGACCATTCAGACTCCATGATTTTTAGAATTCACCATTAACTGAGGAGCTTAGGATGATGGATTCTTCTAATTTTCAGATCATTCTGGAAAGAAAAAAATCAAGAAAATCAAGATTTCTGCTTTTTTTTTTTTTTTTTTTTTTTGTAAATTCAGTTCTTTTGCCAAGGATAGACTGAAAGTTCAAATGGTAATATTATATAGAAAACAAAGAGTAAAATTTCCATGCTTCATTTGACATAAGGCTATTGTCTCAGGAACACTTTTTGAAGAGTAGATTGGTTGGTCTCTTCCATCTTTCATTTATGCTTTTAACTGCATGGCTCTGGGCAACAATTTAAGTGAACTGAAGTTCTGGTTTGCAGAAGTCAAGCTGGGAATGAGATCTATAGATTGACTGTAAGGAATATAAGGTATTATTGGCCCTTGATGGGAATGTGCACATGTACAGCAGGTGCAGTGATGTCTGTTGCTCCTGGATACAGAAGAAAACCCATAAAATGAGAAAGTCCACAGCCAGTATAATCTCACTCATTCCAGAAGAGCTAAAACTTTGTTTTTCCATAAAGCAAATTAGATATTGTAGATTTCAAATTGCCAAATTCTCCAGCCAAGTAAAGCAGAGATCTATTCCTTGTTGCTGAGACCACCTACTTGGTTTCTCCTCCCAGCAAAAAAATAAATGCAGCCTGGATGCAATAATTCTTGGATGATCAAATTTAATTCTGTTTTCAAGGTCATCATAGTGCAGTAAAGCTGCAATCAGGCAGTCCAGTCTGAATTCACACAAACATCACCTGTAAGTACCATCTGACACAGAGGTGTATCACATTAGCTAACACTGATGGTTTGCTGTGTAATTGCTCACCTTTTCTTTGGCAATGTTACCTTTGAAAATCACCTGCTCACAAGGATTAGGGGAAGGAGGTCTTCTCACTGATAGAACTGGCAGAGTTTTATTAATAAATAATCTAACTTTTATTTGTGTAGAGTAATTAAATATTATAATGTCATTTGTGTGGAGGAGAAAATGATGTGTACTCAACACTAGTGTTGGTTAACTGTCAATTAGGTAACTGAAACAAGAGTTTTGATCTATTTAAAGAGAATCATTCCTGCTAATATTCTGGGTGTAAGAAATATTATTCCTTTTGCCTTCAACTGGTCTTATGGCTGTATCAATAGGGATATTACTGCAAAAAAATTGTTATTTTCTCCAGCATTTTAGTGTTTTTTCATTAACATATGATTTCCATTCTGGACCACATTTGAAAAGAAGAAAGGTGTCCTAGATTTCTCTTTGTATGTCTGTTAAACAAGAAACACTCTATGATGTGCAGTGATACAATGTTTGTCTCTGTAGGGATGATTTAAAACCCCCACCACATTAGTCATTGCAGAGAATTTGACAGAAACAGTGAAAAGAAAGAGAGAACAAAAGAGAAAAAATGATATAGCAACCAAAACTTGGAAGTATTTTATTTTGCAAAAACATTCAACCAAAAATCCCATGGCAACTAAATCTTAAAGAAAAATCTGTATTCCAGTGCAAAATGAAACCTAAAATGTTTAACAATTTACTTCAATTAGCCTTAAACCAGCTATGACAGAACAACCTTGATGACATTTAAATTGCTGTAACCAGATGCTGGAGCTAACACTCCCCTGAGATGACAAATGAGCATTTACACTGTCAGACAGTTCCCTGCCAGTCTTCACATCCAGACTTTTTTTTTTTGCACAATTTTTTTTTCCCCTATCAGAGAACATTTAAATTATGCAACATTTCACTTAGAGAAAAAAATTATTTCAGTCAGTGAAAAATGGGGCTTGTTGAAATCCTGTTCCTGCCACTGTAGCTCTGGACATGTTTGAAGTTTGCTAACATATTTCTGTAGCTGATAGTTGATCTCTGAGCTGATTTTCAAGGGTAGCAGAAGGCAAAAAGTACCAACCAGCACAGCAGCTGCAGAAATCTGAATTTTTTTTATCACTTGCAACACATATGATTTCCCACCTATCTTATAATTTGCAAAATTCAACACCAACAGCAGCTGGTTACAGTACACATATAATCTGTTCTTGGAAATATGATAAAATTACAGTTGCCCAGCTGTGGGGACACCACAGATTTTGCCACAGAATGGAGAACACACTCAGTATCTGTGGCCTATGAGCAGGAAGCTAATCCCTAACTAACATAACAGGCAAGAACAAATGCTATTTGCAATGTACTCTTTTTAAAACTTTAGCGAGCAGAAAAAAGCCAGAGTTGCCTTTTTGCTTAAATTTTCTTTATTTGTTTACCACTTCTTTCTTTACAAAAGATTATTTATTCCCTCTGAATTTTTCATTTAGCTTCTTTTTGTTTGCTTTTCTTGCTATTTCTCTTTTATAAAATAATTTTTTTCTCTCTTGAGGGGAAATATTTTTATTTTGCATCCACAAAGTAAACTGATTAAATAACTGGAGAGTATTTACTAAGAAACAAAACCCCTTTAATATTGCTCTCTTTTTGTTTTAATCAATTTTGATTACTTTTGAACTTAAATAGTAATATGTGGATTTAATATTTAAATGTAAGGTCTTCAGTACGAGCGGCTACTTCTTAGCTTGAGCTTTTTATTTTCCATCTTTCACCTTCTTCACTCTTTTCTTGTGTTAGCTTGGATTAAATAGAATCTTTATTCGCCGGCAGCGCGGGTGGCGCTCCTTTTCTGGTCGGCGGGGATGAAGCAGCGGGTGAGAGCTGCAGGGGCTGTCAGATGTTTATCCTGTGGCCAGGGCTATCTCAGAGGCAGCTCCTGCAGGGCCCGTGCGCGCAGTAGCCAGGGAAGGCAGCCGTGGCCCATGGCTCAGCACCCCACTCATCAAAGCTGCCCATCCCTGCCTGGAAAGCTGCTGCTTCCCCTCGCACAGGTTTGTCTGGAGCCAGAATGAGCTGCCTCCCGTTAAATGTGTGAAATGGCCGAGTGTGCTGGTTTGCTGATGCTTCCAGAGGTTGTGGGCTGGCAAAGATCCGCTCTATTCACAATTTTATTGAATCATTTTATCAGAGTCGAGGGCTGCATGCGGCAGCTCCAGGGGGAGCAGGACGTTTGGGAGGTGGCGGTGCCAGCTCTGCTCTGTGCCTGTGCTTTGGGGCTCTCCCAGCCCGAGCACCCCGGCTGAGGGACCTGGGCAGAGACACCAGACTTCTGCAGGGAGGATGCTCAGAGCAGGATCCAGACTCTGCAGCGTGGGGCCGGAGGGGAGGGATCCTTTCCTGTTTAAAATCCTTCTTTACTTCCCTCTCAGTCTTACAGATTACCTGTACCTGCTCAACTTTAGCAAAGGAAATCTGACCCCAAACATTCTTTATCCAGCAGTTCTTCAGGGATTGCAGCTTTGACCCAAAAGAGCTATTACCTTTCTGAGACCTTTCCTGGCTATCCAGCAGAATGCAGAAAACTCCTTAGTTACTTCTTTTCAGACTGAATCAAACTCTTTTCTCCCCAAACATTCAACAACATCGATGGCGAATTCCCCAATGGGAATATTTGAAAGTTGCAAGAATAGAGCTTCCAGTTCCTGTTAGCACTCTGAAAATGCATGGCTCTACCAAGAATCTCATGGTAAAACAGATGAGTACAGCTGAGAACTTGAAAATGTATGGGACATGAAGGATTGAAATCTATGGTTGTGTTGTTTTCAGAATAAAAAGGTTGCTCTTCTTTATTTTCATTTATTTGTTTCATATAGTACAGCAGGTACAAGGCAGAATTTTCCAAAAGATTTTCTGGAGATAAGTAGTAAAGTGTTATAGAAATGTCACTGCTATGATTATTGGATACAGGGTGTTTATATAGAAAAGAACAGCAAAAATTTGCAATAATGGAAAAAAGCCAACAGGACTTTCAAAGACTATATTCTCAGGCTTCTGAATTTAACTCACTTTGTAAATGGGAAGCAATTGGCATTAGATTATTTCACAGCTGCCTTTGCACTTCTGCCAGGTTCCTCTTAAACAAATTGCAAGGCATAGTGTAGCAGATCTTAGGATTGCTTTTCTCTCTTCCCATTTTCTATTGTTTTATAGTTTTCCAAGACTTTATTTTGCATATGTAATTACATGTTGGTTTTTTTTCTTTAATGCAGAACAGAGTTTCCCTCTTGCAAAGCACTTTGGGAGTCTTCTTGGGAAGCTAGCAGAAGGAATTTTAATGTGATATAATATTTTAAATATTGTATGAAATTAGGAAGCAGCACAAACAGTGTCATTATACATAACTTTATTTGAGTCTGCAATTTTTCCTGTATGGTTTCATGCATATAAATGGAATACCCTGGGTCTGGTCATGTGTTAACATCTCACATTTCCTTTCCTGCCACAAATGCTGCTTATTATAATAGTATGAACTGAAATATGTATTTTTATTGCTGTTATTAAAGTAGAAACACACAAATATGGGTTTGTTTCCCAATATTACCTATGTCTGTTTTACAGTCTGATAAAAGTTTTGGCTGACAGAGCACTGAATAAATGTAGCTCTGTACAGCATGTTTACTTAAATATTTAACTTGTGAAATTTAATAAAATAACAATTTAAACAGATAAGGATTAGTCAAATACAAAAACTATTAGAAACATTCACATAATTAAAAATTAAAATTTTCAGCCATTATCAGATGTAGGAAAACCACATAAGAATCCATAAAAAGTTTTCAAACTCCAATAAGTTAGGTATAATAGACCTTTTTTGTCAAACACAAAAATAAATATTATTGATTTTATGAATAAATACATTTTCTTAAATGATTTAGAAAGCTCTGTTTATTCATATACAGACAGTGTTTAGAATATGTAGTAGCCAGTATGTCTGCAGATATATTTATGTTGGACTGTTTAGATTGGCTTCACCTCTGTAATAATTTATAACAGTTTCAATGTAAACCTGCCATTGAGCAGGTCATAAAGGTCCTGCATTTTAACCATCATAATTTCAGATAAACCCACAAAACTATTTCTTACAGGAAAGCTCTAGTTAATCCTTGAATATCTTTGGGATGGAATTTGTTTTTTTATTTAGGAAAATTTAAAGAGCAATAAAGGCTGCATTTTAACAGTGTTTGATATTCCAGTACTGGTGATAATTTAAAATATATACATTTTGTTTTGTTTTATAGCAGTAACTTTTCATTGACACTTATTAATACAAAATTTCTGCCCTCCAATTGATTTGAAGTCTTGCTCAAAAAAGAAAGCTACTGTTCATTTTCAAATGTTTCATTGTACACGAGAAATGCTAACATAAATGCAGTAGTGTTTTTCCACACTAAATGAAGATAGATAAATGCCTTTTTTTTTTTTTTTTCACATGATAGAAGTTTCTAAAAGACACGCATTCTGGAAGTATGAGAATTATTAATTCAATTTATAAATTTTAAAAGTACCATCTTTTATCAAAATGAACAGTTTTTAACAAAAGTTGTACCAACATACTTATGTTCAATGAAATGTTTTTGAATACTAAAAACGAAAGTTTTAAAAAAAGCTGATACCTTCATTTTATGGGGATCAGCACTAAGGGTGCCTTCAGGATGGCTGCAAGAAATTGGGTAGAGCTTTCCCATTAAAAGGATGAAGTTGCAAGCCTGTGGCATGTTTCCTAGTAGAAGATTGCATAGACCTCTGTCCAGACAGTGTGACTATTAACTTCTTGCATGAATAATCATGGAATCACAGAATCACCCAAAGATTTGGGTTGGAAAAGACCTTAAGAATCCTCCAGTTCCAATCCCCCTGCCACGGGCAGGGATCCCACCCACTAGATCAGGTTGCCCATGGGCTCATCCAATTTGCCTTGATATTTCAGCTAGGCTTTGTCTGATGCCATTCCTTCAGACTCTGATGCCCAACATGTCAGCAAAGTGATGTTTAATTGACTACACTCAGAAACAGTGGGGATTATGTGACTAAGGGAGGATGTAACCCAATTTCTCCAGGGAAGTTTTATATGTACTCCATTATTTAGGGTCACAATTAGAGTGTTATTCAGATACTTTGATGGATGAATTTTTAAATTTTTAATGTAAGACAAAACACTGAACAGTAACTTCAACACTGTAATGTCTTTAAATCTATTTTGCTAGTTTTAAAATTAAGTTGGACCGTTGTGGCAAACAGTGTAGACTGTGTAATACTGGTCACAGTGCTTCATTTACTACCAGAGGGATGAGCTCTTGGGATTTTCAAATGTGTGGACATAATTCCAGTGCCATTATACCATTGATTTTCAAATTAAATTGGCAAGCTTTTCTAAAGTCTTTTTGTGCTAGTATAAATGCTCTGATGCCTAAATGTAACAGAAACATAGTTTCACATTTTTCTTTCTATAGTCTATCATTCATTCCCTGGAAATCCTGTTCATGGCCCAGAAGTCCCTTTGATATGAGGTGATGTTCAGCCATGGAAGAGAGATCTGGTGGTATGAACCAATGCTTTGTACCATTTCTTATATTTGAAATATGAGGAACATTATGAACTCTCTGATAGAAGTTTAGGAGAGATTTCAGTGGCCTTTGATAGTGGATGCGTATTTTGTAAATACTTCAGGCATCAGAGAGGTAAAATGCATCGCTATTGAAAGCCTGCTTTCCTCAAAAGTGGGAAAAGAGAAGCTGCATTCAGAGGTATGTATATCTTTCTACATATACATTAATATATTTATTACTGATATGGACTCTGGTCCAAACAACATAGATGAAATTTCCTGTGTAGATGACATTTCCATATTGCACCTGTACATGAAAGATTAACTTCTATAATCTGTTCTCAAAAGCACATAAATTTGATAAATGTGACTTCCTCTCTACAATTTTATTGAATTTATTTGTCTATCCTACACTACATTTTTAATGTATTTATGAAGATATGATTGGTGCATCACACAAATGTTGATTTTTTGTGGTGTAGTCAGTACCAGGCAAGAGAAGTGAGGGAGATGGGCAGCACAATTTCCTATTGCCTTGCACAGCAGAGTGGAGAGCCATTACTGATAATGTTTGCACAGTGGTTACTTGGGGTTTGATGGATGGAAATGTCATATTTGCAGCCAGGGCAGAATCTGGGCAGGGGGGAGGATCCATTTATATCTGCCCTAGTATGTGTCACTGGATTTCTAGTATTTACTATCTGACCAGATGTTCCGGTGAAAATTGAAGATTGGAATGTTGTATTTTAAAAATAGCTTGGATAGTTCATCTTTTCCCCAGAATCTTACTTATTCTGTAAATTAGAGCGATCAGGAGTTGTTTAATTATTACAGGGTACTCAGATTGTTCCGACTGGCACACTCTTCCTTCTGCTTCTGCATCAGCTTCTATAGTGGCAACTTTTCAGGTGGGCAAAACAATTGTTACTTCAGTTCCATTCCCTCACCTCTGGTCACTGAGGACTACCAGGTTTTGTGCTTACAGTTTGGCGCACCTGACAACTTCCAATATGAGCTGGACCTAAACATCCTTGTTCCTGACTGCAGTTTGATGGTGAGGATGGGGATGCTGGGCTTGTTAATGAGGATTTTCCCTTCTTCACAGGCATTTGAGTGATCCCCACCAGCTACCATTGGGGGAGTTTCCTATTTTTCTTTTTTCTCATGACACAGTTTTATTAGATTTGCTTATAGAAATATAGCAAAACAGAAAAGGCCAACTGGCTTTGCTCTGTAAATATTTAAGAATAGACTGTGTGGACACATGGCAGGTATAAACCAGATTCAAGTGATCTCCAGGTTGCTAATGGTCTGCTAATCTAATCCAAGTGTTACTGAAAGTGGTTTGTGGTGCCTTTGAATTTATGTGTAGTCATGGCATGCTGAGTCTTTCATTGCACTATTTTCCTACTTATACTGTAAAATAAATTCACACTTGGCATAACAGAAATGCTTGACAGGAACACTTTCATATTCACAGTACATGAGACAATGACTAATACCTTGTTTAATTGTCTCACAGCATTAGCAAGGAAGCTGAATCATATGCACTCTCTCCAACCACACACACACAAAGGGGCAGACTAGCTTAGCCTGTTGCACTTCACTGTCTTTCCCCCACTACCTACAGCTGGCCTCTTGCAGAGCTATTAAACAAGATTTTCTGATATGCTTTTCTTTTCCTCCCTGTCATTTTCTTGAGGTTTTTGTCCCTCTCTGACTTTTCAATTTCTCTTGCATGCAGCATTGTGCTTCCTTCACTGAGATCGTATCAGATTCTCTGCTGTGTAAATTGGCACAGCCATGCAGCTCTTGGAGGCTCTCTGCCAGTTTACACTGATAATCTATCCCTAAACAATTATACTCAGCAGTACCAAAAAAACACTTGCATAAACAGAAAATGTAGGAGAACATTTGGGCCAAATCCAGTTTTCTTCAGATTCTTAAACTGAAGAAACTACCAGGAAACAAGGACATAGAAAGGAGGCTTGGGGGAGAAATCAGGGCACATTTGGCCTGTTCCCTCAGTAATCAGCATAAAAAATAACAATATAAATCCCTTGCTGTCAGTTCCATCAGTCACAAATAATCAGGAATGAGTAGATCAGATGGCACTTAAAATAAAAGTATTATCTCTGAGTTTTTCTCTATTTCTCAACTTGGTTGTAAATCCTACAACCTTGCAGATACTGTGCTTGACAAAAAGATAAACACTGATATGGGAATTTTACCATTATTCTGCAAAAAAGGGACAAAAAAGTCAGCAGCTGCATTATTGTGCAGCTGGCACAGCATTCTTGAAGATGGTGGAGCAGAATAGAAGAAGCCATGAAACAGGTCTGTGTGTGAATCCATTAAATGGAGGTTATGGCATCTGACCTTTTGTCTGAATGTCCTGGATTTGCTGGATTTGCAAAGCCCTGGTTGTCGAGAACATGCTGTAGAACATTTTTCTGATCACCAGTCAAATTCTGCTCATCTCAGTCATGCAAATTGCCCTGCTAACTTCAGCAGTTTATCAGCATGGTTATTGTGAGAAAGCTTTGGTTTCAGCACTACCTGGGTTTTGAGCAAAACTTGACTTTTGTAGTCAGGGAACAGGAAATGGTTCTGTGCAAATATTTACCAGTGCTAGTAACTATGAATTTCACATTTACAATTGCACTGATGTCTGCCTAGGGCAGAATGAATCATGCCTTTTACTAACAGAATGATTTATCATATAAATATTTGTTGTAAAAGCAGGACACACTGTTTGCAAGGCAGCAAAAAATATAATTTCATTACTTCAATTAGAAGAAGTGCTCTAATTGACTTTAGACCTTGATAATCCGATAAGAACCATCAGAAACCCTGTTACCCACTTTACACTATGTCTGTTGGGTCATGTTTAAATAAGGCTGTAATTCATAGAAATGCTTCCCCTTGTTAAAGTGTCAATAAAGTCCTTATTGTTTAAGGAAACTCCTGGCCTGGTAGAATGTCTTCTGCTTCATCTGCAAGTATTTCCTATTAAAAACGCCAAAACAAAATAGAAAAGTCCTGGCTCTCTTATGCTTTTCCTTTTTTCATATAATATTCTACACAAATCTAAATTGTACCTGTCAGATTGTTGTGTGTGCCTTGCACACTGCAGATCAAGCCATCATAATATAATCAGGTTCTTCTTATGAATGTGACCTAGAGTTTACATTACCTTTACCTTTTGCTGGTGCTGATGGCTTTTTATCTTTAATCTTTAGTCTAGATATTCATTCCCAGTTTTGTGGCCACCCCAAGGTACAAAGAAATCAGAATATATAATTTCATTCTGGCTTAATTTTTATTTGGATTTATTTTCTACTGAGGAAAAACCACACAATAAAGAAAAAGATAGGAGTGACAGAAGAGTGATAATATATGTTATCCAAAAGACAGCAAATTGGGAGAGAACGGAACATATCTAACTCTAAATGTATATTGTCCCTTCCAAAAATAGCTGTGAGATTAACAAAGGACACTTACAGATGTCTTCTCTGCTCTCTTGTAATGAAAATTATAAGAACTGTATTGCAATTTTGATACAATTCTTTCTAGAAATTTAATTATGCTCTTGTACACTCTGTTTTCCTTACCTCTGTCATGGAGATAAAGCTGTCATTAGTTTTAAACTCTGCAATCCAAGTATCTGCAAGACTGAAAAGTGAGAGGAATGCCAAACCATGGGTTCCGCAGCAGCCAAGATGAGCCAAGAGAGCTGAACATTTCTGTGAGCACCTCTTTGGAAAAGACAAAATCCTTCCCCCAGTGTGTGGAGTCTGAACCTCTGTAGGAATCTGGACCTCTGTAGATATGAAAAGTGAGGAGGAAAATGACTAATACCTTCAGATCTGGACCTCAGTGATAGGTAATAACAGCAGATATATGAGCTGGGTTTTGAAATCAGGTGGATAAAGAAGAGTGTCACGTGCCATGAGTGAGAATCCCTTACATGAAACTGATACACTGGTGGAATAGATGAATAAAGGAATTTAAGACAAAATCATGAAGTTGGCACTCCAGGTCAATTGTACATGGGCAAGCAGCCACCTCAGAAAGGGACTGTGTTGCCATGAGGTCAAATACATTAGCCCTGTGCAAAAGGTGTCAGAATTAGTACACATTTCTTTGCTTGTGAAATAATCCTACAACTTCATTTTCTCATGGGGTAGTTTGGCTTCCTTTTTAATGTCTAAATGTAAGATAAACTTTTAAACTCCTTATCTTACCCCACATTTTCATATTATTTATTCCTGTGTTTTATTTATTTATAAAAATTTCAGTCTGGGATGAATTTCAGAAGAAATAATTTTTCTAAGTTTTGCAGTTTACTTGGTTTCCTATTTTTGACTAGATCTATGGATGAAGGTCTGTGAAAGCAGTTCTGATGTTATGCAGGAGAAATTTAGGAAAATTAGAAACGTAGGCTTGTTGTTAAATTGAGGCAACGAATGCACAGAGCATTAAAGTGAATATTACATGGTCAAGACTCTGAGACACTTGCACTGAGTTTAATCTGTCAAGGTATGGTTGTAACTAGCTGTAATTTTCCTGAGTGATTATAATAAAAATATAATCTATGAAGTGTATGAATGCAGGCACATCTTGCTGAGAAAGTCACCTCCAAGCTGTTAGCTTTCCACAGTCAGAATTTTCCTGAAACCCTCAGGATGGTTCTGCCGGGCCTGACTAACCAACAGAGATGGTGCCTCAACTGGTATTGGCACACATACTGAAGAAAGTAGTAAAGGAGATGGGTACATCTAGGACAAAAAAGGAAAAGACTATTCAAGAAATAAAATCAGTATTTTACATGAAATTCTATCAATTGCACAGCTTTTCTATATCCATGAGGGTAGATGTAAAAGCAGACATACAATTAATGAGTAAAAGTGCTGCCATTAATAATGCAAATGAATAAGTTATGAGCAAACTATTTGTGAGGCCTTCAGGCAAAACAGTAACACGTATCAAGTCAGTGCTTTTTTATTCATTAAAATAAAATATATTAAATCTCCCTTCCTGCTGTGTTTCTTGCCTGCAGGATGGAGTGTGATGAAGGAGCCCTTCAAACACAGGTTCATTTATGCAGCTCTGGTTTCTGTGAGTCAGACAAGTGGGAGACTTACAGCAAAACAAGATCTCCAGGTACATATGGTTTTGGAAATTTTCTATTCTACTTGGTTAGAATCAGTACCAAGCAGATGAGAAAGCTGTGGACAACCAGTGAGCAGTTCCTCATCTGCTAGTCAAGATGCAAATCCCCTTCTCTCTGGTAAGTTGTGAATCAATTAAAATTTTTATTGTTTTATGTTATGTTAAGAAAAAAAACCCTTTTCTCATATAAATCAGGTCAAAAATATAGTCCCAAGTTTTGAATGCTCACCTTTTTGTTGGTTTTCCTTATGTGTTTTCATGGCAAGAGCAATGGAGCCTTCTAGAGTATCAGTAGTCTGACACTATAGTTAAAATGTCATATTCATTTCATAACCAGTGTCTCTATTTTAACATTTTTTTTTTGCTCTGAACAAGAAAGCAAATATTCCTGGACTTGCTTTCTTGTCTGGCATACATGCTAGGGAAGAAATGCTCTGGTTTTCAATTTTCTCTCTGTTACTTTAAGGGGCAAACGTAAACGCATGTCCAAAACACTTTACTGCTTGTAAAGCTCTTCTGTATTTTAATGTGCCTCAGTATGACAAAATAAGAGGATATCTTTAAGTTTAGTAAGTCTCCTTTTCCTGTGTACTTTAATTTATTTTTCAGGCTTTTCAAAGTGACTGTGTGGCACTCTATACATTGTAAAAAAAAAAAAAAAAAGCCTCTAGAAATGCTAGTCATGTCTCAAGTGAGAATAATTGGCCCTGACAGAGAGGAAAGTAGTAATTGGAATGAGAGTTGTTTAAATAACAGTTTAAATTTTCTTTCCTTACTTTCCCGATTATATGCACTATAAAGCAGGATTTCTTTGCCTTGGGTGTTTCACAGAGTCGTTTCTGTATGCAGCATGTCCACAAGTATAACTCAAGTAATAAGCCTGGCTATAATTTGGACTAGACTTTCAGTTTAGCTCCCTTACAGACAAATACACTATTCAATTGGTATTAACACTCTATCATCAAAATATTCAGCTGGCTGTAGCAGGACAGGCTAATTGCATCCTCTAATTCTTCTAAGTTATCATTATTTCTTCATTCTGAATGGTTAAATGGAAATTCAGATGCAACATGGAGGAAAAACATGCTTAAAAACTTGAGTTATGAATATACTTCATGTTCTGCTAAACACTCTCCTCACTGTTAGTATCCAAGGAAGAGTAAAGTTACTGTCTTTTAGCCTTTCCTCTATGTGATTTCTGATTTTTTTTTAATATAGTTTGCTCAGAGTTATGCAGAACAGGTGTTTTAAAAAGCTTTGGAGTATGTCAAAGTTTAGTACACTAACATGACTGAGATTATTTTCTTATTGAGTACATCAGTCTCCAGCAGTAGATGTAGCCCTCATCTAAATAGTAGTGAGGGTCTGTGTGGTCACATCTGCCCTACTTCAAAATATTTATGGCAAATATAAATCAGGGCAGGGATGGACTTGAGAACCTGGAAGGATCAAGTGGCATCTGCAATGGAACAAATGAAATCTAAACATGCCTTAATTTGCAGAATAATATGTGAAGAATATTTTACAAGCTTGGTAATTCCCTACTGCAGCTTTAATGGACACGGCCAGAATGCATTAGCCCTGTTAATCTCAGGGATCACTAGTCTTTCCAACAACCTTTGATGTTTGTCCCTTGACCTTTATCTAAAACATTTAAAGTGTCTTAGATGAGTTGAGTTTGGTATTTGTTTTCCACTTCTGCTCCTTTTTTCGTTTTTTGTGTGTTTGTTTTTTTAACATTTCGTTTGTTGCTGGTGTGTTGGTTGTTCTTTTTTTAAAAAGGAAACAAACTCATAGGTGAAATTTGACTTCATTAATGTAAGTGATAAACTTCTACTGAAGTCAATATCAAAGAATTTTACTCTTTTTAAGCAGTGGCTCATCTGCTTTTGAATAGTGGATCTGAAGTGTCTGAAATTCAGGACTCAGAATCATTTGAATTCTGAATGCTGTCTGAGCTGTAAAATGGAGACCAACAATTATAATAGTTTATAATTCGCGAGGCCATTTTCTGTTATATCCATTAGAGTAAAAAAATCTGGACTCTTAACAGATGCACTCTCTTTTCATGTCTGTGAAAAATAAACTACCCAGGAATTGAAAAATACAGAGATAACAAAATGAGATCAGTTTCTTTAGTTCACCAATATTTACATGGTTTTCTGTGTACATTTCATAATATAGATGATGTGGCATCAGCTACAGGTGTTTTCCACCTGAATTTTTTTAGTTGCAAATATATTCATTATTTTTTAATAGTGAGCTATGTAAAATATATTTATATGTGGAAATTGCTAAACTCTGTTTGAATGTAACAATTCTAAAAAATGCTGAAGGTAGAAATAGGCAGAATGCAGAGATTTTGTGGAAATTTCAGCCCTCATGACTGAAATTAAAATGTTGGCCTTTAAAAACTTTTCAGTTTAATTTCTGTTCAGGTATATTAATGAAATGCTTTACAAGAGGTTCAGTTCAGCTGCCGGTATCTGTTTCTCTCTGATGAATCCGGCCTCTTCTGCTGAATGTCCATGAGACACCAGTGTCTTTTGGTACTTGGGGTGTTGCACAGTTTGTGCCCAGATCCTCATCCAGCACAAGACAAGCACAGAAGCACTCTGACTATTTTTGCTGTGAGCATCAGCCTCTCAAGAACATCATGATGCTTTTTATGCAGGAGCTGGCAGTAGGTTTAAGTAAATTTGGAAGTCAAAGAGCCTTCATGCACAAGGAAAAATTGGGGTTGCATCAGACTGATTCCAGCCTCACTTCAATGTGCCTGGCCCTTCTGTATTGCAGATCAAGAGTTCAAGTATAAAATGACACTATGTTTTAAATAGGTAGTTTCAGTGTAAGCAGCAGCTGTAAGTGCAAAAAGCAATGATATTGCCATCACACCCCTAACAGTCAAAACTGTTTGGAAATCTCATTTGTTTTTCATTAGTTACCGCAACAGTTTGAATAAAATCCTGTTCAATCTCAGCAAAGAGTACTTTGGAAATGTTAGTCTGTTATTCTTTAAACAAAGTTCAACAGCTATTAACAGAGTACTTGTTTATGATCTTCTATAAATATTATGTTTCTGTACTTCTTTGAAAATGTGGACTTTTTAATTTCATTTTTATTTTAGTAAAAACTGTAAAATTATGACTCACCAGCTGCAGAGTGCCAAGACAGGATATTTCCCAATATATGGGGCAAACAACATTTTTATGTATTTTTGTTACCAATCATATAAAACCCAGCTTATTTTTATAAATGGCTTCATAGGCCTGCGTCATAAAAGTTGCATATAATTTTATCCCAGTTTTCAGGGATTTTGGTGCCCATTACCTAGGAACTGTAAACTCTCGCGTTCCTGAGCAAAGTCGACATTTCAGTGATCAGCAAAACCCACTCATTTTCATGCAGAGGTGGCCACCTTTCTTCTACTCAGCCAAGATCACAAAACCCAGACAGAAAGTCGAACTGGACAAAAAAAAGGAGCAATGTTGCTATGAGGTTGCAGTACAACAGCTTAAAAGGAAATTGCAAAATTAGCAAGGGGTGAGTGGCGGTGTTTTTCCCAATCCCTGAGGTGCATATGCTCGTGGCACAGCCACACTGATATCACCACTTACCTGCAAGCCATCTAGAAGAAGTCATAACTGGAATTAATGAAGGGAGCAAGCTTCCATTACATTATGATGGCTATAAAGCCTGCTGCAATAATACCTAAGTGGTTTTACCTCCAGAGCACTGAATGTGCCTAACCAAAAGGACTTCTATTGAGCTATTTGTATAATTAACATGGAGACGTTAGTGAGTAGTTCAATCCCCAGATGTATATTTTATAATAGCTTAACCTTCTCCCTTACGGCTGCTGCTATTAAAAGCAGTAGATTTAAGAATTAAATCCAAATTGATTGAGTGGTGGCACTGTTTTTACTTGTATCTAAACCTTTCAGTGGCTTTTCTCAAAACTGAGTCTTGGTTTAGGACATACTAATGGATTCTAGTTTCACACAACACCTTTCTTTTTATCACTACTTTTATTTTTAAAATGTTTTGTTGTTTTATTTTTAAACTAGGGCTAGATCCATTCCTATTAATTGGGAAAAAACACCAACAAATAACTTCATGTAAGATTTTGTCTCAAAGAACAAGAAATTAGTTTAAAATTTGAAATTGAGTTTATGTTTTTTCTTTCCAAGTGGTTTCAAGGCATAATATGAAAACCTCAAATCTAACCTGAGTAGAAGGCAAATTAAATAACTAGGAAGTTTTTTCTTAAATGCTAAGAGCCTGAGGAATAAACAGGAAAAGCTGTAAGAGTGGTAAACAAACTCAGAGGAGAGGAGGTTAAGTAACTAAGCAAAGCATGAATGCAGAATTTATGTTGGAGGAAAGAAAGGAGGCTTATTTTAAAGGCTGATTGACTTTTTATTATCTGTTGTAGGAAAATCCTGCTATGGGTGTGAAGAGGAGGCATTTAAGGAAAAAGATGCTTTCAGACACAGTTTCATGTGCAACACCATATGCAGAAGAGGAATACATCTTTAGCAGGTGATTAACAGGGGCCAATAAGTTGCAAAGAGTGATTTGGAAATTTAGCTTGGGTCTTAGCCAAAGGGAACCAAGCTATGGGAAGGTAGGATGACTGCTGAAGACTTAAGGCTTATAAGAGGTAATATCTGATCAAAGGGACATAAGGACTAGGAAAATGTCGGGATCTTGGATGGTCTTAGTAAAACAAAGGAGAGTGGATTAGACTTGAAGACCCTTGACACTAAGTCACAAAAGTTTATGAAAGGAAAGACTAAGATCAACATTACTTGTGACCCCTGTCTCTTGTTCCTCAGCTTTTCACCTCCATAAGGAGCCTGACTCCTTCTCCCTGGTGGTATCTCAGGTGCTGTGTGCTGCTCTTGGGTCCCCCAAGCTGATCAAGCCCAACTCTCAGGTCAAGTGCTCCTGCTCCAGGCCCCTCCCATTGTGGTTGTCTTTTCATGAACACATCCTAGGGATTCCTTTCTTGTGTTATAGAAGACATTACTGAAAGTAGCATTGAGGCACAACCTGATGAGCACTGACTGAACAGGGATAATCCTTTTGCTCTCTGTGACCCTGTTGATAGAGTCCTATATTTTTTTTTGGCATTGCTGCTGTTGTATACCTGCTGCCCTACAGAACTCAGGATTTTTTAACAGGACTGCTCCCCAGCCAGTGACACCTCAGCCTGTCCCTCTCACGTGCAGGATGTTGTGCTTGTCCTGGTTGAATTTTATGAAGTTCTTGTCTTGAAGCCATTCCTACAGCCTGGCTGGGTCCCTCTGAGCATGTTGCCCACTCGTGCCTCCATCTGCTGATGTCTGAGGGCACATTCAGCCTCCTCCCAATCATCAGCATTGAGAGGCAGTGGGGGAAAGGATGAGGCAGAGAGCACTGCACACACAGCAGCTGAGAGACTGGAACCAGGTCTGGAACAATACTTTTAAAGATATTTTAAATAAAATATATTCAAAAAAGCAGCTATATCCTGAAATTATCTAAAATTACATTTGATGTGAGAAGCTTCTAAAACCCCACTTTCAGTGGGACTGTGTAGTGTGCTGGCTGAGTGCTGGCTATGAGTATCAGGATAAACAAAGTCAATTTACCTCTGAGACAAAAAGAATTCTGTCGCATTCTTCTGGCTCGCAGGATACAGTATTCACCTAAATCTGTTAGATCTGCCAAAAAGTATCTTTTCAAATAGAAATAGGGTGTTGCTGTATTTGGCAGCCCTTCTCCTGTGAGGCTGGGTGATCATTCTCAGGCCAGGTATGACAGGGTCACAGGCTTTGTGAAGCACAGAAGTTATGATTCTGCCTTTTTTCTTTTGCAGACATTAAAACAAAATAGAACAAAACAGAGCAGGATGTGAAGTGAATGAAGTTTAGATACAAAACCAAAAGGAAATTAAAAGACTCCTTTGCAGTTCATGAGGTGACTCTTTGCAGGCTCTCAGTAATTTATGGTCCTTCCACAGTACTTTATAAGATTATTTCAATTTACAATAAGTTGCAGTGCTTGACTCTCATTCTGGATAATCTGACAGCCAGCTCTGGGACCAATCTTGGTGTGACAACAAATTAAATAGACCTTTTCTTTCACTGTTCTTTGTTTTTTCCCCCTTTTCTCCTGTTAGGTTATGTTGCAGTGTTGTCTTCTAAATGGTGCTCAAGATTCCTTTCCAGGCACATGATGTTCCTGGAGTTTTTAACTGGTTTTTTCCAGCTTCACTTTATCTATTACACACTCCTATAGTAATTGTTCTTAAAAGTGAGTTTCTGAAGTAAAAATAAGATTTGAACTAGTGGTAGCATGTAAAATCTGTTCACAATTAATTTTCTGAAATTCAAAAGCAGATTTTTATTGAGTCAGCTTGAGTTTGTTATTCAGACTTTGGGTAACAGTTGAAATCAGGTCAAGTGAAATTCACTGTGCATTGGCAAGGAGATTCACACCTCAGCAACACTTAAAGTCACATGGGATAAAATGTTTAATTTTAATGACATTTCTATCAGACAAGATAATAACAGCTATGTCCAACCAACTGATTGAACCTTGCTATGTGATTAAATACAAAACACATCACAAAACATGGAACACAAATATCTCATGTGAAACAATCAAATGAAAATGACAGTTCAAAGCTGAAATCAGACAGGAAAAATTAGAACTTCAACACAAAATTTATAAATTAAAGATTAAAATTACAAGTGAATCTTACAGGCAACATACACAGGACACTAGGGGTTTCTTTATGCATTACTATTCAACTTTCAGGTGCTGTTCCTGTGAAGACCCTTCATGTAGCTCCCTCTTACTTTACATAACCTGAAGTATCTACTAATAGGGAGCCTCGAGTCCTGCTTTTCTGAGAGAATCTTGGACTATCACTTTGGAAAGCCAAGAGTTTCTCAGGGTTCATTTTGAGCATCTGCTGTATTAATATTTTTCTTTCTCTCACCTCACTTGCCTCTGTCCCCAGTTTAACAGACATGTTAGAACAGCCCCTGGGTCTGGTGGCTGCTGAGGCACTCTGCTGTGCACACGTGTTGCATGAGGGAGTTTAAATATGTCTGTTTGGGGAGAGGGTGCCTGAGGCTTTGTTACTGAGCTCAGTATCCCTCTGTCTAAACCCCTGTTCTCAACCTAATGCTTTCCCTTGCCCTTGCTTTTATAAATGACTTTTAAATCCCACTACAAGTTATCTAGCAATAAATGCTGAATGGTACACATATGGTAGACCTCTTGTTTTTGTTTCTCTACTTAATGTTTACTGAATACTTGAGGTATGTATGGTTTAAGAGATTTTTATTGTATGTGGCATAATTTAAGCAGTAGTGGTAATTTCCAAGTTAATAGAGAAGGACATTCTGTTTGATCAAGAACATCTGTTTGCTCACCAGCTGTGCAGCTGTGGTCATCCAGAAACCTTGGTTCACCTCATCTTCCCACAGACAATTAAAAACAGAGTCAAAAATACAAAGGGGGAAGTACAACCTGCTTGAGAAGATGCTAAAAAGGTGTTCTAAAAAGGTTTCCTTTCCTAAGAGGAGAAAAATTTTGTCACCATTCTAAACATTGCCCTGCTGCTTTGTGATTGGAGGCTAAATCTTGCCATAAATTGAGAAACAAGTGGTCTGTTTTGTGCAGGTATACTTACCTTTCTAAATAATACCTGCCAGGTTCAGGGAAATGACATCTTGGTGGTTCGATCTCAGACTATACAAACAAAAGAATTTCCAGTGGAAAATGCATCTTCGTGAATGGTGGCTGTTATTCTGATTGAGGAGCTGCTGCCTCCAGTTATTTCTCTATGTTAGTCAGAAAAGCATTTCTTTCTCAGACCTGTGAGCTACACCCATGATAGAGCCAATTCTTTAGGAACAAACCTCTTTCCACTTGTTTGAAATGTCAAATTTCAAAAGTGGAATTCCTCCCAGAGGAGAGCCTTAATCTGTGAGTTAATGGTTGTTCTGAGGGGATTTTTTCTGTTCATCTATGAGTTATGCATGCTTTACTCATCATTCTAGCTATACCCTATACCTGGGTGGTCTGGAGGAAGGTTTAAAAAATCTCATATATCCACTTGAATATTGATGTAGTATTTAACTTTTAAGTCAAAATTTTAGTTAGGACTCCACAGCTGAAATATCAGTAGATCAGTAGTAGTTATTTGCACAGCTCTGTTTCTGAAGAGGCATAATTATGCTTGGAAATTTTTTTGGCTAAATCCTGCTCTGAGTTGACACCTGATCTGTGAAACAATGAAGACCTGCCTTCACAGACTTGTCACTTCACCTATTTTGCTCTTATCAGCTTTAATTTTTTTCTTTCTCAACAGTTTCTTATTCATTACTAGATTCATACATTTATATTGATATGTATACATATATATTCAATACTATATACATACATACATACATTTAGATCTATACTTTTATTAAACATAAAAAATAGTCTTCTATCCCTGTTTTCTTGGATGAAAATTCACAAAAGTGAGAATAAACAATTAGAAACCAGGGTATGTTTTCATTCTCTGCAGTGACATAAATGGTACCCACAGATATTCCATGAGGGCTTACCACAGCATGATTCTAGAAGTCCAATTTTGTTCCCAGATGATATTCCACAGCAAATACTTCCCTTGAAATCAGAGGAAAATTAGAATGACATATCTGTAATATTAGGAAAGAAACAGAAGAAGAAACTGTTTTTTTTTTTTTTTCTCTTGCATGACTCTGTCCTTTCTATTGGAGCTTTGAATGGGTTTCAAGAAAGAAATCTTTTCACTTGGTCTCTTTCAGCATCACATTTCATTAGAAGACGTCACAGACCCTGTTCTGTTTTAACAATTAGTCAGAATAAATGATCAACAAAGTGAAATATTAAGGCAATATTTAAGACCACGTTGGATGCAGCTTGGAGCAAGCTGGTCTAGTGGGAGGTGTCACCATCCATGTCAGGGGAGTTGGAACTAGAGGATATTTAAACTTTCTTCCAATACAAAACTCTCCATGATTCTATGAAATATGGAAGGAATTGGGAATGCTTTAAAATGGGAAGATAAAGCTGAGGGTAGATATTAAGGGGAATTGGAATCAAAATGACAGCTATAAAGAGGAAGCAATTAAACTCTACTGCATGTTTGATGTGTGTAAGACAAAAACCACACTAAAATTACCACACAACCTTAAGAGATATATCAGGAAAACTTGTCACTGGTAAAGACATTGAAATACTGAAAAATGTTGCTTGGGAGATTAAAAAAAAAGCTTATTAACAGTTTTTCTGAAAGGGTAGATAAACATCTGCCAGAAAAAGGTACCGGTACAATTGATACTGCTTCCTGAAATCTCTTTCAGGTCTTTTATGTGATTTCAGATTATATAGCTAATATTGGCTATGTAACCTCAGCTGACACTTTTGCCTTTAGAAGAGCCGGTGCTTTGCTAAACTGGCAGTCATATGCCTGAATCAAGCAAGAGGATAACCTCCTATGTCTAGCAGAAATGACACAAGTTTTCCTTTTCTGGCTTCAGCTGCTTATCCTAGGTTTTAGAAAATATAATTACAGATGCTGATTTGTTTCCTGGAAAGCATAATTCTGGTACTGTATCAAAGGTGACTCAGCAACACACATCTGATTTTAAAGTACTTATGCAACACGAAGTGACCACATAACAATCCCTCTTAGGGCATGAAAAGTCAGGCAAGCTGATTATAACCCTAAGATTCCTAATCTTTTGAATGACATTTACTTTGATTTTCCCAATGCTCACAGGAGAGTGTGATTGAGAAGTATTTTGATGACACCAAAAAGAGGAAGAAAAGGAAGATAGGCATTTTCCTGTTCTACCCTGAATATTTTTTCTTATAAAGAGGAAATTTCATCTATGTAAAATATTAGAATGAATTGTTATTTTCATGGGAAAATTTCCAAGAAAGAACTGTCCCTTAAATAAGAATGCATGTGATTTCATGCGTATTCTTTCAGAAATATTCAGATTTTCCAAAGTCCACATTTCAAAAATTATAGTAGCCTGAAGAGTATGTCACTAACAAAAGGATGATGAAGTTCTGTGTTTATTGTATTTCTCATGCTTTCTCTATCAAATGTGCCTAGTTTCACTTGGCAGATAACTGTGAATCTAGCCTCAAACTAGAAAGGTAAATTTGCAGGGCTGACTCAGACACACTGAGTCAAAGAAGGGACTTGGGCAGGTGTCCAGTCCAACCTTCTCCTCAAAGCAGGATCAGCTCATGCTCAGCCAGAGTGCTCAGGGCTGTATCAGATGGCTCTTGAAAACTTCTAAGGGTAGGGACTACACAGCTTCTCTGAGCAACCTTCTCCACTACCTAGCTGTACTTATGTGGAGATCTTTTTCCTTTCATCAAGTCTGAACCTGTCCTCATTCAGTTTTTGACCTCTACTTGTTCCCCAGACAGCTCCATCTCCTTGAAACCTCCCTGTGGGCTCTGGTAGGGGCTGCTGTTGGGGCTCCCTGATCCTGCCCCTTCTCCATGCTGAACAACCCAATTCTCTCCAACCTCTCCTTCTAGAGCAGGTGTCCACCACCACGGCTCTCTTCTGCTCTTTCCTAGGCTATGCAGCACCCCCCACATGTGTTGAGTGAAAAGATTTTTGACAGGGTAAACCCAGTAGCAGTAACAGGTAGACAAAATAGAAAGAAAAATCTTTTTTCATTGAAATAAAGAACCTGCCACTGACTAGGTGCAATAATGGTGAGTGTTCAAGCAAAATAAGAGAAACACCACACTGAAGGTTTGATTTGCTTTATGCCAGGCTGGATATGGGCTGTTTCTTTCATTTAGCTGATATATTTTAATGATGGTCATAATACCTTGTCCTCTGAAGTACTAACCTTCTGTGGAGAAGGTTGGAAGGGCTGTTTGAATTCTAAGTCAGATGTTATTGTTGAATATCTTAGCTAGAATTCTTGCAGCCATTCCCAAGAACCAGTTAGTTAAAGCTCTAGTAAGTGAGTCCCTCAAAACTGAAATAGCTAAAATTTAGCCTGTACTTGGTCAGACACTTTTATTTTAGAACTTAAATCATAGTAATTGTGAAAATATATCCATGTATTCAGACACAAGACCTTTAATATTTTTTCTTTTTACTTTTTATTTTAATATGGACCTGTCTCCAGAGCACTGTGGTTCAGAAGAACACCTGAAGGTGGAAAGAATGTGCATTATAACCATGGTCTTTTGAGACAAATTCAGTGGTAATGATTCATTTCTAAAGAAACAAGTTATCACTGTGGGGAACAGTAAATACTTGAGAACACTGAGAAAGAGAGTAAGTTGAAAGCAGAAATTAGTCATAGCTTATAACCAGTTTGCTTCAGTATACTTGCTGTGATTCAGACATATCAAGTGGTTGCTTAGTTTAAGAGGGGAAGGCTCTCTGCTTCTGAATCTTGACTTAAGAGCTTTAGTCCTTGCTGAAAGAAGAGTGAAACAGCTGTATGACAGGTTGAGATGTGATGGCATTTATCTGTCCTGTTTTCATGTAGGAACACAAAGGGCACAGTGGCCCAGACTCTCAGCGTGTGGCTGAGAGTCTTAGGCAAAACCAGGAGCACTTGTAAGAACAGATTTGTTTTGTTCATGAGGCTTGGACAGGCAGTGACATGCTTACTTTGCCATAACAAGCCATGCTCAATGTTTGTCTTTGAACAAAAGGTTATCAGTGCTGCTGTCTGCGTACAAAGTTAAAAACTGTTTTCTAAAACACTGTTCCAAATTGTCATTTTAAATACACCCTACAGGTGATGGCAGCTTCACCAGCAGTCAGGGATCATCACCAGCTAATCCATCTTGTCTACGTGCCAGCGGGCCAGGGAGCGGCACCAATGGCTGAAGCAGTTCTGTTCCTTCCTTGCCTGACCTTAAGGGTTTATGGGATGGGAAGACACAAGTAATGATCTTTGCCTTGCATTTCACTTTAACCACAGAGTGTGTTCTCTTGCTTTCTTCAATCAGATTTTGAAAGACCCTAGAGACAGGGCTACAGCCAGAAATCCAAACCTAGTGGGTGGCTACTCCACAGCCTATTGGATATTACTATATATTTTTTATTTTATTTTCTACATTTTCAAGATTTTTTGAATTCTCTGCAGGTTTCATTAGACCTGGTTGTCCTCTTCTCTTCTTTCACTTATCACTGCGGTTGAAGAGCAATCCCTTTGTAATGTAAATATCTCAACTGGATACTTAAACATCAATGTTTAAATAAGAAAATGATAAATCACCCCAAAACATCACTAAAAAACTATGAATATGTACATTGCTTATACATCAACTGTTATGTCTCACCTTCCCATTCACCATGTCAGAAGGCCATTTCAGTCAGTACTTCTAGTCTGTGAACTGCAGACATTTCTCTAAAGATGGTCTTTCAAGAAATATTAAGTATTAAAAGGTTAAAAACTAAGAAAACAGTAGCAAAAGAGGAAAAAAAAGTTCTCCCATCAGGCCAATTGATTCTAAGGGCAGGGTCACTGAATGTAGCATTATTTCTCCTGGTCATGTTTCTTTCCTACCAGAGCTCCAAAGTAAGCTGACTGTGTAAGCAGGATTGAAATACACAACCCCCTTGTGACTGGAAGCAGTAAAGCATTCTCCACTTGCGGTTTTCTTCAAATGAGCCTGCATGGAATATGTGTTTGAAAACAGTGAAACTCTTTATTAATCAAGTACTTCACTTGCCATGCCAGCATAAAGTTTCATTTATGTCAAAACTCCCTTAAAAATGGTTTGGAGTGGTGTCTTGTACACAGACCTTCAACAGAAGAAATATTTTTGGAATTGTAAATACAATAATCTAGGCAAATATTTGCACCTTTTGAGAAGCTGCTGCAAGATCTTTGACCATAAGCTAGAATTCCAACATTTTACTTTGGTTTCCTACTGTATGGAAATAAGGAGATTAAATAACACTGCATCTAACATGCAGTCAAAGTTATCCTAATTATTAGAAGAGGGCTTTTGCAATCCATATCGTAACCATGTGAGATAACACTCTGAATGTCCCTATAAGATGTGGTATCTAAAAAGAAATCCGGATTTTAGTGTCTGCTCAATGTTATTTTGAGTCTCTAAGGCATTATCTGGCTGAGAATTCTATCTGAAACTATGGATAACTACATAGCTTTAAAAAGACTTTTTTTTCCTGAAATAGAGATCCCTTAACTGCTGAATTAGCAATATCCATTCACAGCACCCCATTTTTTCAGAACCAAAACCCATATAATATATATGCAGGGGAAGCCCATTTTACTTGAATTTTTTTTTGTGAATACCTGGGAGAAGCTGAAGAGGGCAAAGGAAAGTGCCATGCCTATCCAGCATAAGTACACAGAGCAAGGAGAAAAGCCTGGAGAAGAAAGAATTTAACATCTTTGTAAACCAAGATGCATTAAAGAGGTGCTTGATTTCATTGCCTCCTATTTTTTTCCTAACTGGAAACAAGCTGAATCACCTTGTACATTTGTCTGAGCACTAGGATTAGGAATGTTATCAGCCCTATTGACAGATAAATCCAATGGACTGACTAGCCTGGAGTCTGCTCTCACCAGCATCACCTTCATGCTCAGTGTTTGCAATGGAATGTGGAGCTGCCCTTCCCTGTAGGACACTCAGGATTGAAATATATTTCAGACAATTTCCAACACATAGTTTTTTATCCAAAACATAGGAGCAGTGGGGCATGTGTGCTCCCCCTAAACCTTAAAATATTTGAGTAGCTGTGGGGAGTTCAGCTTCATGGAGATGGAAAGGTGCAAAAGTGCCTTCAGTTTTCTGTGCACACATAATTTCACGGTGTCCTCAGCTTGTTCTCTGTAAATATTCCATTGAAGCACCCTGGCTTATATCTTCTTTAAAATACTGTTTAGCTGGCAGAAGGACAGCAAAGTATAGACTTGTGTTATATATATTTACTTTCATGAACTGTTTTCTTTTTTCCTGGCTTAAGAAAGATCAGCCAATGCTCATTCACTCACTAGAAAGGACCCACTGATCCTTTGACAGGTACAGCAGAACTTATTTTTCATTGTGGCATGAATAGTTTGTTTTGTTTTACAAAAAAACACTTCACACCAAAGCAGAGCCAGGAATTATCATTCTTCCTATGCTTGTACAGGTGCACTCTCTGAATGAGGCACACAGCCTCCGGTGGGCTCCTAATGGAGTGATGACACTAACACTGCAACAATAGAAGGGGCCTCCAGGGATGCAGGCTCTGGGAGGCCAGTCCAGGTAGGAATGTGCTTTTTAAGAGGGTTACAACTTGAAGCATTCCATGAAGCTGACAACTCTTTATACTGCCTCTGCAGACTTCTCACTGCACAAACAAACACAGGTACAGTAAGCCATATCAGACTGAGGGATTTAAATCTCACTAACTTGTGTGAGACAAGCTTGCAAGAAATTAGTTTTCAACACAGTTCACCACAAGGTGTGTGCTGAGACACCCAGCCCACAATGCAGATCTTCAGCTCTTGTCCTGTATCACTGATTCTTTTGTTGTTTTCATCTATACATCTTTATAGCTATTTATTTATTGAGAAAGGGATCTGCACTCTACACGCAAGCTGTGTGTGTTTATGTGTGTGCGTGTGTTTGAGCAGGGTCAAGTACAGCCATGTGAAAGAAGGAGTCATGGCAAAGCTGTTTATTGCGACGTGTGAATGAAAGAGCTGAAGTAAAAATAGTGGTGTGAGTGGCAGGGGCAATGAAGCCTGGTTTCCTGCAGGGCTCACGGGGAGCGCTGGGATCCCGTGCGGATTCACCGGTGTCCAGCAAACGGCGAGGATAACACCGCGCTCTGTCAGTGGCATCAATATGCTCTCTCTTCTATTCAGAAGCTTATTTTAACAAAACTTTCAGGAACTGGAAAGCTTGGAGAAGAGAACCCCTCTGATGTATTTATAGGGCTGCCGCATTCAAATGTACCTAGAAGGAGACCAGTGGCAGTAATACCACATGTACCTCCTATGTTTAGGAAACCAAAATAAATTAATATAACAAAATACAATAGTAATAATGAAAATGAAAGTCCCTGTTAGAGTATCTGAAACTACATTGTTCAATGTTTACCCAGACATTTGGGGCTCATTTCTTGTTCACTGTTTCTGTTTGTATTGCTGTGGAGCCAGGGGCCATGGCTGCTGCTCAAGCTGATTGTTGCACTGAAATGCCTCTGAAAGCTCAGTTATTATTCATGTCTTCAGCCCATTCAGCAGCCTGTTTAACAGGGTACATCTGATTCAGTGTAACTCTGTGGCCCATTGACTTCTGTAGAGCCACCAACATGCTTGAATTGCAGACTTGTTTCACTAACTTGTGGAACTGCAGCTTTAAATAAAAAGTACATGATAGATGTACACAGATTGTGTGCATTCAAGGTACAGGAACATTTGGACCATTTTCAGGTTTTTCAGTGAACATAAGGATTCATACTTCTAGGATTAATCTTTCCTCTGGAGATTTGTATTTCTGCAGAACGCCCTGTAGGTTTGAAAACATTGAAGAAAAGTAGTCTACCACATTTCTGCTATGGATTTTAGGCAGGTAGATGGAAGTTGCCATTTACATGGTATGACCATGTTCAGGTAGTGTTTCCCAGGCCCTGGTTCTTTGGGGGACATTTTGCCTAGTGCCAGCTACCAGAAAGACTTAGTTTCAAACTAGTGCAGAAGACAGCATCATTTTTCTCTGCAGCTTCTACATTGCACTTCCACCAATAACTGAGGCTAGAGCACATTAATCACATAACTTATGACAATTTGGTATCCTCTGCTTTTAATTGCAGACCCAACCCTTTTAGCAGTAAGTACTGTGGGTTGTGTTGTGTGTCTTGCGGCACTGAGGCATTTTCCTAAAGAGTAGAGATGGCAAAAGGTAGGTGTAAGTGGGATGTGATCGTCCCCAGTGGGATTTAATCCAAAGTAAATATCTTTATTTCTTGCAGGAAAGATGTTTGGGTAGGAGTTTTTTGTTCCACATGCATCTGTCTAGTTCCTGCATTTTTCTCTCTCTTCTTAATCCTTAATATCCTTAGTTAATGCAGAGAAGATAATTTTATTGATGCGGGTGAATGCCGTTAGAATGATGTGTTGAAAACATGATTGGAGGGGAAGCTGCTCAAGTAGTTTGTAGAAGAATTATTTGAAAGGTTAAGAAAAAGATTTACAACTAATCAACATAGCTCAGCAGATCACTGAAGTGCTATTTTGTTTGTCTGAGCTGATAGTCAGATGTCTGCAGCCAGCTTTACACTTTCACAATGGTTAAGTGTTATGATTTGAAACATGCAGCAGATCTTATTGCTGACAGGGTACGGCTGTTTGTGAGATAGTATGAAAGCAGTGTCACAAGAGAGGCTGTCTCAGAGCTATCCAGCATTTTGGCCAGTTGTGGCATCATTTTATGGAGCATTCATGAGCTCCTGTCCTGGAATAGTCTGCATTCCCCAAGATGAAATGACAATGCAGGGTCTTCAGTCTGTGCCTGCTCTAGGACACAGAGCATTACCATTGCTGCTTGTGCTGCACAGCCACCTTCATGCAAACTCTCCTGGGAACACAGAGAGGGGTCACCACAACTGCTGCCACTCAGCACATTGTAAAAATTAGAGTGCTGCTGCTAGGATGTCAATGGAATTTAAATGTCCTCTCAAAAAAGCCCAGAGGTACCTTTTGAAAGAGAGCAACATGACAACCTTGCTTTTCTGGATCATCCCAAACTTGGTTCTGCCTAAAATTAACAAAGGGTTGTTTTTTTACATGACTTCTCTCTTGACAGCCCAGATGAGGTGCCCCATGCTTTTTGTAAATAGTCATAACAGAAACTTCAGTGATGCTCTTTACACTGATCAGGAAGTGCAGTGTTCAATCAAGCAAGGCAAATTCTCCATGAGCATCATGAAGTCACACATGCCTGTCCTCACCATGGCAGACCAGCAAATTGCTGGGCCACTCTCAGGTGAGGGGGCTTAGGATTGTCAATTGTGTCAGCAGATGTGTCACTCCCTGGAGCTTCAAGGACAGGCTTCATTTTGAGGGTTCATTGTTACAATGGGTCTCCAGAAACATTTTGAGGAGAACAAATCTTTGCTCCAAAAACCATTTTTGGCACTTTGCCTATGCTGTTTTACCGGGACAGATGGACAATGTTAAGGATATGCTTATATTCCCAATGGCCATATGTTCCCTGAGAAGAATATTTTGATAAAATGGTAAAACTGCTGATTTTATGGAATATTCATACTAATTATATATTTAATATACATATATATACACACAAAGAGATTAATATAATGTTCATTGACAGTTAACACTCATAAGCAAATAATGGAACACATATAAAGCAGATCTCTTGATTCTCTGAAAATTCTTGCAAATGTATTTTAACTTTAGATATTTTTTAGAACATTCTATTGGAGCAAAGTTCCTCCTGCACAAGTCCAAATCACTTTTAGGAGAAAAGTTGAGCAGTAAGATCCAGGTTTGTTGGAAGGCAGGAAAAGAAATGGTGGAGAGGACCAACGTACACAAATAAACTCTTAATACTTCTTTCACTCTATGAATTATCAAAATGCAGACATTAGATACATTATGGTAGTCTTTAAATGAGTATTTTTTGTTCCATAGATATTAAAGTGTAACAGAAGTGGAGAAATGCAAACATACACTTTTGATTAATAAATGTTGAGAGAAGTTCTTTAGGATTCTGGTATTATCTATTTCTTTGAGAGCAGAAAGGTTGGACACGTCTCCTTCAGGAGCTCTTGGTCCATGGGAACAGAAAGAATTAACCTGACATTTCTGTGAAAGGCATGTTCCTCAGGTTCACTGCAGTATGACTGCATTGCCTCAAGCTCATCACGAGTCAGAGGACACTTATTCTTCTGTCTGCCAATTTGTGTCTGTATTGTCTTTCAGCTGACAACTCCAGTGCCTCCATAATAATGAGGGCTTCCTGAAGTGATGGACTTTTTTTTGTTTAATTCTTTAGCTGGTCTTCCCAGCAGTTGTGTTTTTTGACCAGCAGCCATGTTGTGGGAGAGGCATTTTTTTTGTTATATTAATGGTATTTCAGTTATCACTGCAACCTTTTGGGTGCAAGGAAAATAAAATGTTAGATTTCCAATGCAATACATAAGCTTTATTTATATCTTTATTTTTAAGGGGTAATGCCCTTAGGAGTCCTCACTCAGGAGTTGGGACACAGCAGTCACCTCTCTTATCCTGTTCATAACTTCTGAAAAAAATTACCTGAAACAAATTTAAGGGAGTGACTGAAATTAGAAGGAAACTCAGTCTTTCAATCTTAATGAAATGAAGAAACTTGAAGCTGGAAGACAACTTCTCCTGTTTGTAGAGGCATGGGAAGTCCATTATTGAGGCAATAGGATCACATTATGCCATCCTTGAGTTCCTTAATGGGTGTTCATTTAATTAATTAAGGGCATCTGTTCAGTACAATTGAGACAAATCTTCTGGAACCTACTGTACATTACACTTACACAGACAAAGTTTAAAGAATATGTGTTTGAGAAGTGCCTATTTTGAATGAAGTCCAGTCAACATAAAGCATTACAACTAGTTTTGAACTGGGTATGTCTTACACCTTCATGAATACACCTTCATGAATATACTTTCTACCACTCAAACTGACTTAACTTGAGTGTGGACTCTCTAACTTGAAGTGAATTAATAGTATTTTGTGTTGTTATGAAAGG
Source organism: Ammospiza nelsoni (assembly GCF_027579445.1). Lineage (NCBI taxonomy): Eukaryota > Metazoa > Chordata > Aves > Passeriformes > Passerellidae > Ammospiza > Ammospiza nelsoni. Next base: position 15,777,973 of record NC_080636.1, read on the forward strand.
AAGGCCTCTTTTGTAGTCATTTGTGCAATTGCTGAATTTTTCAGCTACTCCCACACATAAACTATACTTTAGTACCTATGTAATCGACTCTACAGTGGTTTTCATTGAGAAGATGGAAAGAACATGAGATGTTAGCTTTTCTCCTTGGTTTGAGAAATTAAGGCAGTTTTTATTTTTTTATTTTCCACTAGACTCTATAATTGATTTATGTATTCCTACTTCTTTATATCCAGGCACAGAGCTCATGAATGGATATACAGAAGGTAGGTGCACTCTGCATGTTTCTCCTCCCAGGCAAAAGATTTCCTTCCGACCTCTCAGACATTCCCAAGCAGAGTTTAAATGCTGCCTGTGGAGTACATCTGCATGGAACTTTAGGTGCGTAATCTGCCTGGCATTCGGTCATCTTAAATTTTAAAACACTTGGCTCTTAATGTCTTGGCTCAGAAGGAGGGATTTTGATCCCCACATATTTTATAACAGGACTTCAAATACGGTCTAGGGAAAATTAAAATGTTACCCATATTTGGAAGAAAGTTGTCAGTCTCAAAGCATGTTCTAGATGGTTGTTTTGCAATGTCCAGGGAAAAGAGCTGGGAGTAGCTCATTTTATAGCTAAAATGAAAAATGTGGGGTTTTTCTAATATGAACAGCCCACTGAAAACATAGCCAAATATTGCTTTCGATAATATCACTTTTCAGTTTATTTCCAGTTGTCTAAGACCAGACATTTAGACAAGGATTGCTGTCTTGCAGGAAAATAATGGAATGGATCAAACATAAACTGAAAATCTTCAGTAGAAAAGAGATAGCAGAATTTAATGCTGTGCATAATGCATTTTTGTTATCTCAAATATACCAAGTCAGAAAAACACCTCCCCCCACGCCCATTTTTAAAAAATATTTTCATGTAGGAAAACCTATTTTCTGGTGTTTAACCTAATTTCCAACAATAGTTAAAATGTGATCTTTTCTGCTTATGCAGGTATGGACTTAATGGAGACCAAACCATAGTGACTTGATGGACTGTCTGGGTCAACCTGTCATAGAAAGGTCCTTTTGAATTAGAATATTAACACAAACATTTTGAAATGTTAACCTGAATTATGTGTAGGAAGGAACATCCTGGAAGAATGTTTGAACGTATGTGAACACATCAGCTTCTGATAATGCAGATTGTGTCGTACTACCTATATGAAGAGCAAGAGTCACTTCCCCCCTGCCCCTATTATTGTTATTAGGTGGTTTATAAGATTTTACTTATGCTTCAAGTAATACTTTGCTGACTTATTTCTGATCCAAGAATAAGCAAAATTCATCCTGTGGTCCAGAGTTCTCAGCTGCACAAAGATTGTTAGATGACTGTATTCACCAAAATTGTTGAATATCATTAGATCTCATGCTACAAAAAGTACTCTCTCTATATCTGAGCTTTAGATCAGAAACTAGTTTTACCAAATTTGCACTTAAAATTATGCTTTCTTTTTAACAGACATGTTAATACACCAGACCAATACAAGCAATAAATCACTGATCTTTTCTTCTGACTGATCAGAAGAAAAGATTAGCAACAATATAGTTTTGTTGTGGAACAAATTGAAGTTTTTATCCTTTTAGCAGTTTAAACAACACACATGAGGAGAGTACTGCTTCTCAATCTGTTTGTCGATTTTAGTGTTTGCACTGTGCCCATCAGAACAGTGTAAAAAGTGTCTCTAGGGTACGTAAGTGCTTAAAAGCATTTAAGATCCAAACTCAGGAAATGAAAGACCAAACTCCCCCACTGTGTTGGAGCCACTTATTTCAGTATGATTTTCTCCAGAAACTACCTGCAATGTGAATAATAAGCCTATGAAAATCAAGCTATTGACTCTTCTCAGATATGCTGCAGAAGACATCCATTTTGCCTTTTAGAAGGACCCGTGTGGTCAGACTGTCCCCTGGACCTGGCAGCCTGTTGGAAGCAAGGCAGGGGCTCACACAGGGCAGCAGAGGAGGCACCATCCAAAAAGCAATTTTGATCGATGGGGTGAATTCCTGTGCTAACATTTACCTTTTCACTCCATCTCTCCTAGAAGACTGGCTAATCCTGCGTATTCTTAAAACTGAAGTACTTATCATAGAAATCAGGAGTAATATTTTCAAGGTGGAAGAAATGGAAATTTCGTGTGCTTGTTGCTTTGCATGTGTGTTCAGCCAATAACAAAGATGAGCTATTCATCATATGAAAAAAAAAATTCTTCACCTTCTTTCATTAAAACCCATAATTAACAGCTTCCATCATCTAGCATTAGTTGTTACTGAGTGATCAACACTTACTACTGTCTGTTACAATATTTACTTAGTGATGGTAAACACCAGGTTTCATAAATTTTATTCAATTGCATCTTGGATGAATCTGGCACAAAATACTGCAACAAACAAAATCTGGGCTTTCATAAGTTGTGGATGTTACATCCAAAACTTCTCATTATCCCTGGCAGTAGCTTGGCATAACATAACTAGGATGGCTTCATTGTAGCATTAGGCAAGCTCAGAAATAGTTTGTGGAAGGATGATTTAGAGCTGCTGTCTCAGTGAAATCAGGAAATGTATTAATCCCTTACAGAGTGGGAAAAAACACACCAAAAACCCCCCACAAATTTTTGAGATCAAGCTAAAAAAAAATAAGTATTAACCCCTCTCCTACAATAAGCCATAATTCTTTTGAAATTATCCACCCTTGTGTTATGTTTACTTGTTCTTTTAGTCACGATTCAAGCAATTCAATGCATATGAACATGTTGTTTTAAGAATACTAGTTTGTTTTTAAAAACTACTTCTCATTATGAAACAACTCAAATAATTTTCAAATCATACTTCTCAAAAAGTCCAAAGTATTACCACATACTTAATTCCTAGCACTTGCACTTAAAAATATATATATAAACACCACAATACAATCTCCTGATTGTATTTCATGTTTCATGTGCAGAAACTTTTTTGTTAACATCTTCAGATTTTTTGGGGACGCCTGATTTTATTGCTTTTCTCTGGGCATTTTATTGCTGACCATGCTGTTAGAGTTTAGCAATTTGTCTCACTGTGCTGGGCACTCAAACAGGAGGTGCTTGCAGTACACAAGCAACAGGAGAATACAGGCATGTGTTTATTTACAAATGCAGACACATCAAATCAGGAAGTCACGCACTCCCAAGTGCTTAATGGCTGTGTACACTGGAACATCCCAGTGTGATTTATCATTGTAGTATGATTCAACCAATTACTTAATGACTTAGAGACAAGGGCTGCAGTCCTGAGTCAAAAGCCTGTAACTTCATTAATGGAAATTTTCTCACTCTGGGATCACAGCACTTTTACCACTGAAAATGAGAAAGAAAATATTTCGTAGGTTTCAACCTTTGTACTCAGAAGACAGTGAAAACTGAAACTATATCCCTTTGGTAAACCTTCAGCAAGAAAAATTAATCAGATAGCAAAAGGTGTTCAGGGACAGATTCATGCACTTAGGACAGTAAGCTTGACTCATTTCACTCTGACTGGACTGTGCTAAATATAAACCTCTGCTTTAAGAAAATTAATATTTAAATCGAAATTGTTCTCTTGTAAAAAGCAGTGAACAAATTATTAAAAGGTAGAGCATACATTTTACATATTTCCTTTTAAAAAATAATAGTAATAAAGATAAAAATGCAGTAAAATTCCTCCAAAGTAATCTCGTTAACAGAGCAATATTTCCCTCTAGTGGTCACCCACAAGCAGTCAAATTTTCCCGAGTTTCTGATCGCAGAATTGGGATGTGCAGCCAGCTTTCCCAGAGACCTGCAGGCAGCTCTGCTTGGCGGCTTTGCAGACCCCGGGATGGGAGAGCCCAGGAGCCGTGGCTAGAACACCTCTCTGGAATTGCTGGGCAGCTGCGGGAGGAGAGAGCCATTACATATCTATCTATCTATCTATCTATCTATCTATCTATCTATCTATCTATCTATCTATCTATACTTCTATCTATACTTCTATATATCTATATATCTATATATCTATACATCTATACATCTATACATCTATATGTCTAGATATATAGATATATAGATATATATAGATATATATCTATATCTCCATTATCAAAGTCATTATTTTTCAATTGTTGTTCAGGCTATTGAAGAGAAAATATTCTGCTTTGAAGCATTTTTGAACAGACTAGAAGGGGCAGGGAAGGACATAGTCACGTTGTAAGAAGCACTCAGGATCGTGAGGAAGCCGAAAACCAAGACAGGCACCTGGAAGTCACAGGTCACTCAATGAAGCCATCTCAGCCCAGCACAGCCATGGGGGAAAGAGCAGCCAGTTCTAATTGTGATGAGCCCACATGGAAAGTTTTAGGGGTGTTAAGTTCCTAATTAGAGACACTCAGGCCTCAGCATGCTGTGTTGCACAGATGTACGGCTGCCCAGAGCAAGATTGGTGCTGGGTAATGTGGGCAGGCATGATAAAAAGTGGAATTGATGGAAAACATTTACAAATACCAGACAGCTGGGTCAAGGAGGGGCTGTGCCTAAGTAGGGAGGTTTCTTGTGTCATTTTAACTTATTTCTCTCCAGCTCTCCAATTCATTTAGAAAACTGCTGCACTTCTGAACCTTGGGCCCTATGCAGTGTTCAGAACACTGAGTTTTATTCAGCTCTGAATTTTAGGCTGAGATGATTTTGAATGAAAATAAGGTGTGCTGATTTCTGAGAGTTTTTTGTTCATTAAGTGAGAGGAAATGGTTGGAGAGAGGGTGGAAGAATTTTCATGTTAGCAAAGACATAGATAAATGTTCACACATTCCTGTTCTGATGGGGAAAGGAAGAGCAGGGGAGAGATTAAAGGAGTAGAGGAACACAGAGGAGGAGGAAGGAGATGAAAGGAGCCCATAGATGATGATAGAAAAAAGGAGAGAAATGTCTCAAGCTTTGATATCTTCAACTTCTTAATGAATCTAAAATATTTGGCAAAAAATGTGCTATGCCAGAGTTTTAGTGAAGCTTTCAGACCCTCCTAAACTGATACACATACACACTCCAGCTAATAAAATACATTCAACAGTAGTGAACGAAGGCTGAGTGACTGGAACATGACTTGAGGAAAGAAGAAATTGCAAATAAATTCTATCAGACGTAGTTCTACAAATATTTTTTCAGGCTTTTGTCTATTTATGAATTAAGAGTTAGACAAGAGTGCAAAGGTTAGACTACAATCTGTTCTCTTGTTGTAGACCTTGGCACTGGAAATAATATGTCTGGTCATTAGGAGAAGTTAAGCAGTATCTAATTAAACTGAATCCTCCCTAGGAATAAACAAGCAACATTTCTTGGATAATTGAAAATTAAACATGATGAATAATTTTTTAAAAATCCGCAGTTCTCAGATAGACAAATCCAAGACACAAAAGCTGGTTCCAGATCCTGTAGGGATGTTGGTTTAGTTAATTCTAGAGCTAAGCCAAGTGAGTTCTCCGTGAGGTTCACCAGTGAATCTACCAATCACTGGGTTTTGGGTGTATTTCTTGCATACAATTGGTCATGGGAGAGAGCAGATAAATATATGATTTTCTTTCTTAGTGACATTACATGGTGACATTTTTATACACTTTCTCTTCGACACTGTAATTAAAGACTACCTTCTGTTAAATACGGTTATATATTTGTTTCATAGACCATTACCTAGTCTGAGGATCCTAAACAGAATTTTTTCCATCTATTCCTCTTACTCAAATATAAGACACCATAAATCTGTCATCTTCCATGCAGTCAGAACTTGAAGCACTTTGAGCTGCATGTGCTTTTCCATAGCTTTGAACAGCAATACGACGGGGCTGAGGGTGTGAGATTAATTGTTCATCAGCTGATCAGCACCTGTGTGCCTGGTCTGCTTTCTCTGAGCACTGGGAAATCTACTCTAGTTTTAAAGGATTAATCATGGTAGCCTGCAATCCATAAAGTATCTGTGGTCTGAGTTCCTCTCCTCTCCTCTCCTCTCCTCTCCTCTCCTCTCCTCTCCTCTCCTCTCCTCTCCTCTCCTCTCCTCTCCTCTCCTCTCCTCTCCTCTCCTCTCCTCTCCTCTCCTCTCCTCTCCTCTCCTCTCCTCTCCTCTCCTCTCCTCTCCTCTCCTCTCCTCTCCTCTCCTCTCCTCTCCTCTCCTCTCCTCTCCTCTCCTCTCCTCTCCTCTCCTCTCCTCTCCTCTCCTCTCCTCTCCTCTCCTCTCCTCTCCTCTCCTCTCCTCTCCTCTCCTCTCCTCTCCTCCCTTTTGACATTTTAATCTTTTGAAGACCTAGGAGTCATTAAATGGAGTTCGCAGTTTGTCCTCAAAATTCAAGCTTGTGAACAAATATTGGTTATGTTGAAGATCTCCAGAATATAGCACTTATTTTGTTTGCAAATTATTAGGATTATACTGATTTCTCAGTCTAAGATTACTATTTTGAATGCATATAAATGCGAATGTTTCTATCCCTCTCAAGATAATGGCTTTAAGCAGCTTATATGCTTACTGTTTACAAGAGTTTAAAACCCAGAAAAAACCCTGAAACCTTTCCAGATTTTCCTTTCCTTTGATAATAATTTAATTTTTTCAGATTCACCATCTTGATTCCTGCCATGTAAGTAAATTGCTCTTCAAGAGCTTTGTTCCCTTTAGATCTGAGAGACAAAGATGACACCGTGTATATCTAATGCTGGAAAAACACAGTGAAAGAATGCAGAAATTTGTGACCATCTGGCTGCTTGTCCACTTGAGCACAGGCTATAGGGGTCACTGAGACCCCTCTGAGTGCTATTGATACTGGACCCTGACAGGAAACACTTCAGCTGGTCCCCCCAGGACAGAGGTGAATACACTCAGAGGTGTGTTACATCTTCAAACACTGGAGCTGGTGACAAACCAAAGGAAACTTCTAGCTGCTTCTAAATGCTCTTCCTCCTGGTAACATGCTAAATGGTTCCTGTCCCCTCCTGATAATCTGTGGCTTGGGTAAATAAATATCTGTCAGAGGCTTTCTTGCCTCACCAACATCCCCTGTATGAAGGACGAGTTAAAGTACCAACTAGGGGATAAATTTTTAAAAATATTGGAGGATATTTTATCCTTTTGTCCTTTATCATGGTAAAGGACAAAACAGTTGCCCTGAGGGCTGAGAAAAAGCATTTGTAACTCCACAACTCTTTGAACTCCAATTCCTTAGATTCATTTGAGTGGTAGGGAAGCAATTACAGAAATAAGAGAATGCTGCCCATTAGAATGCAAAGGTTTCTCTGAGGTTTTCCCAGTTTTACATTGTCACTATAAACTCAGATAGACCTCAGATAGGAACTCAATTAACCACACACTGCCAATAAATATCCTGATGCATTGGTATCCAGACTGCCAGGTATGTTCTGTAAGTAAGGCACATATTCATAAAACCACAAATAAGATACTCTACACACATAATAATTTAAAGAGACAAAGATGTCAAGGCAAAAAACTGTTGCTGAGTAGTTGGTTTGGTTTTGATTTTAATGTTAGTCCTTCCAAAAGGAAAAGTCCTTATGAACCCCATTACACCTTATGAACACCGTCTGTCCCTGGGTGCCTCAAAATCCCTTCTCCTTTCCTTTTTTCTCTTTTCTGATTATACACAATTTTCATATCTTTTTCTTATAAATCCCTAAGATCTATATAGGTGCATAAAATGTATGTATATGCCTCTGCTGCTGAAGGATTATTGTAAAAATTTTAAAAACATTCAAGTTCTTGAAGCAAAGGTGTAATTCATAAGTATAATTATAATAATATAATTCATAAGTACAATTTTAATAATATAATTCATAAGTATAATTATCATTTAAACTATATAATCTTGTCTAGATGTGGTGCTTAGGAACATGGTTTAGTGGTGGAGTTGGCAGATTCAGGTTAATTGTTGGACCTGATGACTTTAAAGCCTTTTCCAACCTAAGTGGTTCTATGACTGTAGATTGGGATCATTAAAGAAGGAACAAAGTTAGGTCAAATCTTTTCACATGGGACAGGATTTTGGACTTTCTTCTTGCCTCCTTAGCTGAAACCCAAAACTTTTCCACCAGTGAACAAAATAGGAAATCTGTCACGACACAAGGGTGCTGTCACAGAGAAGGGCCCTCTCTTAGATTAGTCTCAAATAAAAAAATAAGTGCTGCTGACTTGGTGCAGTAGGCCAAGAAATCCTGGACTGAGCCCAGTAGTGCTCCACAGAAGACTGGACAGACTGGAGGAACCCTGTCACCTCCTGCCTGTGAAGTTTGGGAGCTCCTGTTTAGGTGATTTGTGCCTTGTGGCACTCAGCTGCCTGATGATTGTAGCCTTTGTCAGATAAGAGCAGGCAGCTTGAACAACTATGATCTTGAACAGAAAGAAAAGTAAATCAGTAAATAATAGCATGCCAAAACAAATCAACTAAATAATCCTTATTTTTCGTGATACAGTAATTAGCCAGCAGAAAAAGTGAGGGCAGCAAAAAGAGCCTGGATAAACTAATATGACTGACAAAAAAGTACACTTCAGCTACATTGGAAAGTAGCTTGAAATAACAGCATAAAACTACAAAAGGGAAAATATAGATTGGATGGTAGAAGAAACATTCTTATTTCCAAGATATTTAGTTGTGGAAGTTGTCTCCGTAAAATAAGAAAACATTGCAAATTATGCAGACATTTTTAAAATGTTATGGAGAAAAGTTTATGGGCAAGGAGTTAAGGTAAGATAAATGTAAAGAAATTTTTTCATTGTATACAAGGAAGTATCTGCTCTTTAAATTTAGTTTTGATATGAAAAGTGATGTCTACCAGGTATTTTGAGATCTGTGTACAATTTTTACATTTAAGTCAATAAGGCTTCATTATATAGTGCGAATGTAAAAAAAAGGGATTTTTTTATTCTGTTCAAAGTGTGAATGTCATTTTCAAAAGCATTATATCCTAAGGTCAGTTGAATGCTCTAAACAATTTTCTTCTGTAAATTTTTGTATGGGCTTAGATTTAAAATAAAATTCTAATGCTGTTATTGCAGGAAGCAACTTTTCATCCATAAAAAATATATTACAAATTTTATCCTGATCTATATCTCTAAGGCCTAAAATGCAAAACTTTAGCTCTGCATACAAAATATATAGGTGCAGTTATAGTTGCAATTTTTAAAAATTGATTGTCCATGTAAATGCACTGTTATTATAGTAAATCACATAGTGTACAGTCTTACAGAATAGTTAAGCCTCTCTCCCCAGCAATTCAGCATAAAACCAAGTATCTGGCAATTAATATGCATAATAAAATAGAACAAAAGTTGAACACATGTATTAGAGTTATCTTGTTTGACTTAAAAAAAAAATGAAATGAAAAGGAGCAGCATAAAAGAACAATGTTGTTTCTGTGAGAAGTTATATCCTGATCAGGTTGCTGCACGTCACTAAGAATACCACAGACAGCTTAGTGGTTTGTTGAGACAAACTTCTCTGGCAAAGGTGATCTTATATTCCAATCACCCCTTGTTAAAAAGACATAAAAAGAAGATTAGCATACAGCCAGCAGGGCTCGTGCAGTGGATTCTCTTGGCTCATCTTGAAGTGCTCCAGTGAGGTCTGGCTTGTTTTTTACTGTTCAGGATCATTTCTTTTGCCACTCATGGAAGTCTCAATGATTTAAAAATAATAATAGCACAAATAGAACACATGACCTCTAACCCACTCCTCTTTGATTAAGTCTCATTTTATAACAAAACTATGACTAATGTCTCTTCCTTTGCCTTCAATAAACTATCATATAATCTGTCTATTATTCTTAATATCCTCTTGCCCCAATAAGACATTTGTGTTTTGTTTGGATTCCCCTGAATGGGGTGAATATTATATCTATAACCTACTGGAAAGCATTTCTTCTTAGACATATTGGCAGGGCTAATTTTGTTTTCACAGGTGTTTGTACTTGGAAAGGGGTTAGCCACAGTCCTGCAGGCTCTACCGCACGGGTACATCACAGGAGCACAGTGTGCTGTGGGTCCTGAGCTGTTAACGGCAGCCAGGGAGGGAGGGAAGGTTAAATTCATCATTTATGCTTTATTTATACTTTCTCTTACTTGTGCAGTCGGACAGGCGGATGCCAGTTTTCCTCAGCTAAGGACTGTCTGCCTGACGTGAGGTTTGATAGCTGGCGAAGCATAATTTATGTGATTTATATTGTAAATCAAAAAAAAAGAAAGAAGTACATAGGAATTGCTGCAGTGTTGCAGTTTTGTCTGTCAGCTGGACAAGCTAAATAAATCCCCTTAGCTTGTCTTGAGAAATTTTGCTTTGATTCAAATAGATGTAGCATCTTAATAATGTTTCTTTCTTATCTTTGCTAAGATTTCTCTTTTCATTTTACTATGAAAATTTGGTCATGACTCAATTTAGTAGATTTCTTGGGAGATGATCTGAGGGAGATTTTTCTGGAGCAACTGTTGCTAAACATGACTCAAGCTAAAAAGAAAGAGTAGACAAAAATTAAGTTGTGTTTCCCCTACCCCTCCTTTTATTTTGGGGATTTAAACACGCGATTCCAAAATTTAAATTAACATAATGTAAATAATGTCTACCTATTCAGAAAAAAAAAAATCCCATGAATTTATAAAAATATGGTTACATTCCATCAAAATAAATAGGTTTAGTGTTTTGCTGAATGGGAGTTAAACACATGGTTAAGTGCCTGCAGCATGGTCCTAGGCTGTGTCCTCTGAAAACCCTGTACTCAGGTTAACTGAGCACCAAACAAACTTCTCATGGAGAAGGGATTCATGAAACCCTCCTGGATGAACAAGCTATCAGTCAAATTTACTGCAACTGCACAGAAAATAGTTATTAGAAGCAGAAGGAGAGCAGAAACAAGCTGAGGAATCAATAGGCTCAGCCACAACAAATTCAAAAAGGAAATATTTGCGTATTTCCTGTTAATGTTTTTATCACCAATGTCTCTCTAACAGGTAATTTCCAATAATTTGTTTTGCCTTTTATTGCCCACAGTACAATCAGCCATGGGCAGGAACCAGGCAGGGTGAGTCTGGCCATGACAGATGCCAATCCTGTTACCAGGGGTGTCCCTTCTGATCTCAGTGCAAGCACAAACCACAGCCCTGCAGTGGAGCAGCACTGCTGAACCAGGATATCGGTCCTGCAGTACTGAGCATCACTCCCAAACCAGTTCTAGAAGCAAATGTGGATCCTGTTTTTGCTTGGCAGAGCTTTGAATAAGGTGGAAAGAACATGGTTTACCAGTAAAATAATTGCTGTGGCAGAAATATGGTTTGTTATCATAACTTAATTAGTTTTCAGGAGGATTGGTACTTTCCTTTGGTACATCTATTGCCTACCTGGAGCATCCAATCTGACAATAATTAGATTTGCATATCAATTCCTTTATTCTTTGGCATGATACAACAGTAGAAAAACTTCATTTCTGCCTAATGATTGCATATTAGAGCATAAAACCCATGTGTTTGCATTTATGACTATAGTTTGAGGCTAGAACTGGTTTTTTGCATGAACTCAGAGGCCACTAAATGCTGAAGTAGTCATGTATATATTAGTGTGACTTGCACAAATGTTATGAGGCCATAAAGGGCATTTGAGGAGATAGAATTCCACCACACACCACCAAATATACATGTTCTACATGACATTGCTAAGAAAAATAAATGAATGATGCTAACAGATTTAAGTTTGCCAGCAAGGACATTTTCATACAGATGCTGTACGAAATAATGGAATACTATTTCAAGTTAAATAATATTTCAAGGTAAACGATATACCAGGTGTTCAGACTTTAAAATGAGTATAGATGAGGAATGAAGAAAGTCTTCTAATGTGTCCTTTCACTTTGGCTTGGCCAGCAAAGTTCTGTTTTAGGCCATTAAACACTATGATCAGATATGTATTACCCAAAGACATGCTGAATTTGAGGGACACAGGTGAGAAAAATTATTTGTATGTATAATCATATTTATTACACTCTTCCCTTGTTTCTCTGTTCCTAGCTATGTGTAGAAGCAGCATACTGCAAAGTGTGTTTTGAAATGGCTTCATCCATGCTCTTATACCCAAACCCACATTTTTTCTAGATGAGAAAAGCAATTTTTAATGTTCTGGTTTAATTTCCTTTCAACATACATTAGTTAAACCTCTCTCAAAAAGTCCAAATTTATAGCAACTACAGTTAAAATTTTTCTACATAACTCCCTGCTTGCAGGTTTCTACTGCTGATATACAGCAGCTAAAGGATGGGTCTACCTAGTGTTTTCTTAAAGTTATACAGGGAACAAGAAATCTCTTGTTGTTTCATCTTCATACTTGGTGAGTTTTCTTTGTTAATCTGAAATGCAGTCTTAGGATTTCACTGGTTTTGGTGAAACTGGCTCAACTGTTGTGTATATCTGCACTATGATCAGCTTGCTCATGCCCTACAAGAGCCATAGATATTTTAAAAGCAAACAAACAAGGGGATCAGGAACCCAAAACTCCAGTAACATCTGCAACACACATGCAGCCTTATTTCTATACATCTCTTTTGATCCTGCTTCCTGGATGCTCATCTGCAACACCACTCCCATTGCTCTGCTGTCCCTGGGTGGTCAGACACGGATCCTGAACAGGTTGGTACTTTGGCATCTGACCCACACTGGTAAAGTGTTCGTCTCAGATTTTGTCCTGCAGTAGAAATCGTCAACCTTGTGTTCTTGAACAACATTTGGGTTTGGTTTTTATCTTGTAAAACCTAACAAAGTAACAGAGAAACATCCAGGTAAGGATGGTTTTTTGTTTGTAAAATCAAGCTCCTCAATATGATTATTCAAGAGGCTTTGACTCTGCTCTGCTGTGTCAGTCCCTCCTAGAGAATGCGGAGGGATCTCCTGGAGAAGCACTCTGTGATCATGTGTTGGTATACCACAGGGTAAATGTGAGCTGCCATTTCCTGACTTTTAAGTAGCTATTGATTCTTCCAGGTAAAATTTTTGCACCTTCTAACATAGGTTTCAGTTCGGTGGGCAATTATTTTTGTTTTCTGGTATTTTTTGTTTATTTGTTTATTTTGTTGTTTTTTCCCCTTTAATTTCCTAGGTTTGTGGTGTTGACACTTTGTTTTTAAAGAAGACACAGAGCTACAATTATGACATGACCTTCAGCTACAGCACAGATTTATGCCATTTGCACTACAAAGCATATTGGCACATCAGCTTGCAGCACATGGTCGTCATGCTTAGAGGGGAAATCATGTGCTTGGGGTTTGTACTGTTTGAGAGTGGCTGAAAATGGAATAGTTATGCTTTTTCTCTCTCCTGAAAATTCAAAATATAAGCAGGAATATATATATTTTTTTTAATCTTTCACCACATACAGGCTTAGAATTAATTTTGTCTGGTAAACAGAAGACAAATCTAATCTGAGTTTAATCTCTAAGTTTAATTTCAGGCAAATAGCGAGAAGGAAAGATTGATACGTCTTGAAAAATATTGGCAAATATCTGACAATCGGAAGTAACAAGCAAGTTAAAAGGTCGGGTTTTTATAATAATCAGTGATGTGAATTATGCTCTTGAAACCTACTTTGAAACATGTTGAAAAGATGCACGGGGAAACTCCTACATCCAAATGACAAGAAATGAGAGGGGATTACATAAATTAGATAGGCAAAATATCCTAATAAAAAGCTTAAAAAAATAGTCATGTTTTCCTGTGAAGTTCTCTTGGGGACTCTGAGCAAATCACAAAGGAGCAAAGAGGATTACAGTCTAGAAATATCAAGCAGCTTCCTAAGACTTTCAGGCCTCCTTTGATGCCATGACTTGAAGAATAACAATAGAGCATCCCCTGTATAACAAGAGATGAAAGTATTCCTGTTTGTCCTACTAAGAGTTAGTGTTCTAGCCACTGTCTGGTTATTATTATGAATGTTTATTTTATGCCAGTGATATGTTTGACCCTGCATTAGATACAAGAGTAAAAGGCAAAACCTACGTAATTTGCATTTTAAAAATATACCTTTAGGTCTGTGAAAAACAGAGATGAAGGGATATTATAGAGTAAGGAATTATTTGAAGCTGCAACTAAATCTCTTGGTTTCTATTGGAGAAAATAAGTTGTTCAGGTAGGTCTGAACACGAGATAAGTATCTTATAAGATCATTTCTCACTGAACTACATGATGCAGTTCACTTCTTACTATATCCTGTGGTCTCACATGAAATGCAAAGCATAACAGCCCTATAGCATAACTGCTCTGCTGTATAACACATTGTTCACAAAGTCCCAGACTACTTCTTTCAAAAACAACACTCAGCTTAGGGGGTCCACCAAATCAGAAATTAATTTAGTGCCCTCTCAAAATTTTAATAATATCTGCCCTCACCTCCGGCTGCTCCACTGGGTGCGGTGGAATAACGCCGGATCTGCGCTCTCCAGAGCTAAAGCCTCCTCTTGTCACAGGGAAAGTTATATACCCAGAGTGACTTCGAGGCACTTATAAAAGCCCATAGGCTGGCCAAAACAAACTCACTAGATGTGAATCAGCATTTCAATGTGGAAGAATTATGATTCATTACATTTAAGGCCAAGATATAAAAAAAGATACTTGGCTAGAAATGGAGTTAAGAAACTGTCAGCATATCCATTAGGAGGTCCTGCTATCAGTCCTTAGTAGTAAATGGATGTCAAACCCTTCAGCAAAGGAGTAACCAGGTACCTGTGGATGATAGCTGTTTTTACAGCTCCAGCAAAATTTATTAACCACTTTTCATTTCAAAAAATGAGTAGTTTTATTCTTTATAAAGCAGGAACAGGAGCTGGAAAATCACCCCATAGAAACAATAAACTCTTGAATTTTTATCCACCTGCAATGAAGTTGTTCACAATTATGGTGTTACACAAATTAAAAATAAATAATTTCTCTTTGAGTGCCTGAATGCCAGCTCTCACGCTGAAAAATTTTTCATCTTCTTCATCCTAAGGAATGCTTTAAAATCTCTGAAATCAGTTAACTGTAGCAGAAAGTCATGCTGCTCCTCAGTGCCACTAGTAGTAACAACCAAATTTCTATAAAATATGCTGATTTAAGCTCCTGTGATCCAGGAACAAAATAAGTGTGAGAAGGAATAAGGACATGTTCCTAATGAGACAATCTGTGGGTCAGAGGACTGCTGGCACAATGTGCCTCTGCTGCATGGTGGAGTCAGCTGTGGCAGGGGCCACCAGTGAGAGTTCAGATACAGGCAGTGGGCTGAGACACAGCAAGGGTGAAAGCTGCCAAAAGGGCTCTGGATCTTATCCCAGCAGAATGCTCCACATATGCCTGGGAAAGCCACCTGTGCCTCAGCCCTGTGGCTACAAAGATACTTGGGTGGTGGAGGAGGTGGGATTTCATTGCTCACGTGGTAGAGATGTGAATTCTGTTGCAGAACTGTCAGGCTGATGATGGCCAGAGAATCTCCCAGCCTACAGTTCTCTCTGCTCAGCCCCCACTCACCCCAGATCAAGAGCATGAGCCATTTCTTAGAAAAATAATAGATGTCTGTCATTGCAGATTGGTGCCTTAAGGCAGGACTTGAAGACAAAGGAGAATTACTTATGAGGAGTTATATTTCCTTGGGTAGGACTGGTCCCTTCCATCCAGGTTCAAAAATCTTTCAGCTAGAGACCAATTCACATTGGCTTCAGAGGAGTTGAAAATTAATGATGTCCACAGTAAGAAAATGTGGAACTAGTGGGAAGCCAACCAGTAAAGTTGTTTTCTGAGTGGCCTTGGGGAAAATAGTGGTAAGGTGCTAGTGAGTGGAGCTTTTCAAGACTGAAAAGGACACTCCAAATCCCTAATTAACTTCAAAGTCAATAGCCTTGCTAGTACTGTAGTTACCTTCTGAAAAAGCAAATTATCCAGACACATTGTTAGGTACTTGCCATTGGTTTTTTTTAGGGCACAGAAAGTTTAATGCAGGCCCAGATGTGCTTCAGGAAGTTTTTACATCAGGCACACCTTAAATTTATTAATGGAAATTAGTGGTTACTTTCTTGGAATAAGGAGTGTAATAAAGTCTGATTTCTGCCTATAATGGTCATGGTGGCCCTTTACAGCCTGGGCCAGGCTCACCTTTTTAATGCTCTTGAGCTGAGGATAAGCTTGAGCTCAGAGTTGCTGTGAGGTCTTGTAGGCACTGCAGAGAGAAACACTGGGAAACAGCTCCTCTCCTCTCCTCTCCTCTCCTCTCCTCTCCTCTCCTCTCCTCTCCTCTCCTCTCCTCTCCTCTCCTCTCCTCTCCTCTCCTCTCCTCTCCTCTCCTCTCCTCTCCTCTCCTCTCCTCTCCTCTCCTCTCCTCTCCTCTCCTCTCCTCTCCTCTCCTCTCCTCTCCTCTCCTCTCCTCTCCTCTCCTCTCCTCTCCTCTCCTCTCCTCTCCTCTCCTCTCCTCTCCTCTCCTCTCCTCTCCTCTCCTCTCCTCTCCTCTCCTCTCCTCTCCTCTCCTCTCCTCTCCTCTCCTCTCCTCTCCTCTCCTCTCCTCTCCTCTCCTCTCCGAGTTAGGGAAGTGAGGATGCAGTAACATGTATCCAAAGGACACCATAAATAAGATTTTAAAAGGGTTATGAAAACTGAAACTGCCTCCTTCCTAGCTTCAGTAAGCAGTCATTTCCTATGCCATCTTCTTTTTGAGATTAGATATACTTTCATTAAAAGATAATCATACTATGCTGAAGGTCAGTAGTAGAGGAAGATCTTGATCTGTCTCCTATAACTTTTCTTGCTGAGAGCTGTTCCAGTTTGTGAAATCATTTTCCCACAGCATGGGGCTTAGCTGGGAAGAGGGCAGAGTATGTGCCTTCTGAAATTAAGGAGCTCCTGTGGTGCTGTTAATCAGTAGCTATTTTTGCTGGATACAAGCATCATATTTAGTCACTCAGGGATGAACAAAACAATGAAACATTAAAACAGTTTAGCTTTACAGCCATTTCATAATTTTTCATAATACTGCTGCCAACTGAAGGGTGTTACAGAGGCTCCATCTCTGATCCCCTGTGAAGTAGGAAAAAGCTGAGGTTTTGGAAAACATTGCCTTACTTCTCTGTGGAAAACTTGGCTTTCTAATACTGTATTAGTATAACAGCTACACCTTTTTCAGTACATCTCCAGTTTTGGAATTCTTACCTAAAATTTCCCAAAATATTCAGTTAGAAATTCCAGACAAATTTTGTGGCAATCCTCAGAACATACCTGAGTTCAGACATAGTAAAACGTGCACCTGGTATGAGAGTAAATCCTGAAGAAAAGCTGCAGCTCGGTGGGGCTGTGTGTGTGCACCTGGGGTCTAGAGGAATGTGTTTGCTCTTAAATAGCTCCTGTCAATTACAGAAGCCCTGGATTGCAAGTGCCAGTCTCTAGGGCTATCAAATGCTTCTGATACATTATCAAATTAATGACACACAACTAATGATGATGGGAGAAATACGCTCCTAGTATTCCCACTGGGAATTTTCATGGACTGCCAAGATCTGACAGATATAAATTGACTTTAATAAATGTCACAACAGGAGAGCTGAGACCTTAACTACCAACATGCCAATACTCAGTGAGTTTGAAAGATTTTGGTCTGAATACAATTATTATTAGCTTTCCTATTTTTAAAAATGGAAAAGAGAAAGGGGAAGGCACTAAAATAGAAAGAGAGATTATGGGAAAAGGAAGATAAATGAACATGTTTATGCTGTAACGTGGATTTTTAAAAATAAATGTCTGAAGGAAAAGAAGGTGACCTCTTGTGTGATGACTTTTTTATATTTTCATTTAGGTTTCTCCCATCACCAGGTTGCCTGTTCTCAGTTTTTGTTCCCTGCAGAGGAAGGCCAGTTTCCTGAAGTGTTTGAAAAGTACTGCCACAAATCCAGCCCCCAAAAACGCGTTTCTCATGACTATGAGGTAAAGAACCTAAGAGACAAAATACCACAAGAAAGGGTTAAAATAGTTTTTCAGTACTCCATCTGCAGTATAACAAATGCACCACAAATGACCCAAGGAAGGAACTTTTACGGAGTTAGTTTTTTTAACTTGCTGCAGTTATTTTTAAAATTTCTGAATTGTAGAATCAGGCTTTTGAGTTGTACTAGTTCTGACTTAACAGGGTGGTACAGTGCTATGAAACCTGTCTCTGTGGCTGGTAGCACCATTTTCCAAATCCTTAGCTGGTGTTGTGGGCACAAAAAAATCTTATCTTGGTGCAGTTGTCTGGTATGGTGTGATGCTGCTTCTTCAATACATTTTTTAAGCTCATACAACCACATGGAAACAACACTGAGATTTATGTTTTTAAATAAATTAATTCATTTTAGAATAAGTTGGTTTCAAAAGGGATAACAGAACTATAGCATATGTCTAGTGAGACTTAGGAAAATATTTATTGAGACAGAAGAGATGGTGGTGACAGTCATCACTGAACAGCTTTCATTTCCTAGTCACAAAAAAAAATATATATAAAAGAGAAACTGAATATAGAAACTATGATTAAACATCACACTTCAGATTTTTTTCTTTGCATTTTGTCATTTTCAACTTACATATATAATTACATAACGATATCATAATCAGTCAAAAGGCTTGTGTATCTAATTCATATTAACCATTCATGATAACTATATCAATATGCTTGAAAGGATGGAAAGATACTGCTGAAGGAACCTGGAGATATGAAGTGGTGTGGACAAACACTAAGATTATTATTCCTTAAAAATGATGTTTGTTCTCTAGCAATTAAGAATGTTAACTCCAGTTGCATTCACTTAGCTATCTCTGAACACCTATGTAAAAACTTTAACTTTAAAAGGCTTTAATTTGCCTGCTGCTTGAGTTGTAAAACAATGACAGATTTTAGCCATGTTTTTGTACCATAGTACAGACTCGTGATTGGATTTTCCTTTTTCTAGCTAGAATTGTACATTGCTGAATTGCTGCATCTATGCTGACTTCTGGTAGTCACTTTCCCCTGATAATTCAAAGGTTCAAGCACATCTAGGAGTGGTCATATTAAAGTGAGAATTTTTTTTCAAGACAGCTACAGAATTTTCTTGATGAAGAGAAAAGTAAATCTGTATGTCATCAATCCAGAATAGCAATTTAATAAATGGCTTTCCCCAGAGGCAAGGTGCGCATGCTAAAAAATATACAAAGTACCAACCAACCTAGTTCCCGTCCCTTTGGGATTTCACAAAGTGTAAAGCGTAAAAGCAAAGCAAGGACCCTGCTTGTATCAAAAACTGTCTTGAAATAAATACCAGTTTTTAAAAAGGCTTACAAGAGAGGAACTAATCTTTTCCTTTGTTTATACCTTCACTATGTGCCTCTGCCCCCTCTCCTCCCACCCCTGCTTTTAGTCTGAGAGCAGTTCATACTTGTTATTGACAATGAGAGAGATACTCTTTTAGGCTTTTCTTCAGAGGAGCACTGAAAATCAGCCACTGATATGTTTATTTGAGAGCTGAGGCTGGAGCAGAGAAAATAAACATTGTCAATATGTTTGGTGTTAAGGTGAATGGCATCAGGTCCTCCCAGTTTGACTTGTAAAGTCTCAGCAACTCTATTGCTGTGTGCTGGTGTTTTAGCAGGCCACAGACTGGCCTCTAAAAGGAAGGGAAAAGTACATGATGTTTGTACAGCTGAAAACAAGATGAAAAACCGCAGGCCCCGTCTCACACTCCATTAGACCCTAAAGTCCATGGAGTACTGCACTCAACACATAAACACTCAGTTTGTGGAAAACTTTTTCAATGTGTGAAAGAAGGGAACAAAGCCTGGAGTCAGAACAATGAACATCTATGTATGCAGTCACCAGCCAGTGCAAAATGCAATGGCAATGCTCAGTTAAACAAACAGCTGATACAGAAACACATTAGACACATTAATAACTCCCAATAAAGTCTCTTGGGAATGTGTCGATATTCCAAGTGCACTGTGATGTGTGCGGTCTATAGATAAAGTAGTTATTCTTTTCTTCTCACTTTTTATGAGTGGAAATAAGAAATAATGCCTCTGGTGTATGCTGGCAGAGACCTTGGCATAGGCAATAGGAGGACCTGGTTTGCATGTCCTGTACTGACATGAAAACTCTTCTGCAATATTCTGTAAAAGTATATTAAGGAAAACAAAAAAAAGACATTAAACCTTGCTATACAGTTGTGTATTGCAGCTATACTCTAAATTGTCTTCATTCTGCTACCTTGTATAACAAAATAATATTCTCCTGTGTCATTACTTTGCAATAGGAAATATAGAATATCAGGAAAATGATAAATGGGGTTGTTTCATTCAGTTGTAAAAAACCTCTTCTTATTTTGAAAGGAGCAGTAAGATGTTTTGCTATATTTTTTCTTTGAATTCTTTGGGGCTATCTAGCTACAAATTTCCAAACCTGGAAAGTAAGGTGTGCCTTATGAGTAAGATGTGCATCAACATAATGATACTAAGAATTATGCTGTATGAAGCATGACCTTAGGACAAACAGGAATGTGTCAAATGAGGTGTTTAAAGTGTTTGCAGCTGATAAGCAGTGAGAGCAAAACAGATTTGCTTCCACCAAATAAGGAAATATTAAAAAACTCATTTCTATTCAGGCATCGGGATTGTTTTAATACTGTTTTTGCCAGTATCCCAGAGCACTGAATGTCAGCAAACAAATAAGATCTCATTCTCCCAGCCAAGCATATTTATTTAGATAAGGAGGATCAGCTGTTTAACTGGCATGGTGAGATGGTGTCAGCAGAGAGTTTCATAATGCGTTCAATTACTGCACTTTGCCACTACTCTCTCAGCCTTTAATCTAGGTGTAGGAGTTAGAGCTGCAGCAAAGGCAGGGTGAAAGGGGCATGGCAAAAGGGAGAAAATATGCCTAAATCCTACCAGCTGCTGTGAAGAAAGAGAAGCTGAGGGTTAACAGAAGTAGACAGGCAGGAAGCAGCCACAGTTGGGAGGAATCTGAGAAAGAGAACCATGGAAAAGATCACTTTGGGATTCAAAATGCCTCTCTCTTACACCATGGGGCTCCATTGATAACAACATAGCTTCTGATTAGTTTGTGGCCAATTAAAACCTGTCTACCTGTTTGCAGACAGGGAGGAAACTGACTTGTAGGTGCTGAGCTGAACGTCAGTCGAGATTTTTCAAATATCAGTGATTATTTTACTGGCATCTTGAAACAGTTTTTAACAGCTGTACAGTAGCTGTACAGTAGTTTTAACAGAATAATTTCATGGCTATTTTAAGGTTGAGTGTTGAAGAATTCAAGTTAGTTGGTCTTCCAATTATTATCTCCAAATACCAGATCTTTGAATACTTTTTCTGACTTCCAGAAGTACTGAAATACATCTCTTGCATCTTTGCAGGGTGCTACCATGAGGTCTAAAAATCAAGATGATTTTCAGTGATATGTGTGTGTAGAGGAGGATTTAAACAACTTGACATGTAAAAAATGAAATAAGCTTCTCTGACTCCTGCCCATGACCTTAATGCTTCTCTTCCAATTTCTATCAATAAAGTTTGAATTAATTCTGGTTTAGACTTGATTGTGGAGGTGAGGTTGTCTACATCACTTTTTTCAGTTTCATACAAAATGAAAGTCAACATTCAAAAATGCACATTTTTAAAATCATATGCTTTTCCCTGGTTGGAAGCTCAGTTCCAGCTACCATTAATATAAACCAGACAAATATAAAAAATATTATTGTGGTGTCCCAATGCATTGATTTAAGGTTGATATTATTGCAGCCTTTTTAGAACCGTGTTTTTACAGGTAACTGTTTCCTGGTACTCCAGTGAGCCAGTCCTACCTTAAAATGACACAGGGGATACTTCACCTTAACATAGTTCCCAATCAGAAGTGCAGACAAGACTGTATCAGGGGTTTTTTTCCTCCATCTCATGCATTTTTGAGGTAACAGCAGCAGGCCCTGTACCCTGGACAGCCTCACACTTCAGGATGTGGCACAAAACTCCAGATTTGTCACGCAGTCATCACACTGGTGGGATGCAAGCTGACCCTATCTCAGGGGCACTGAAACAGCACCTCCTCCCCCATGCTGCCAAAAAATCAGGTGAGTGTGTGTAGGGCCACATGGCCCAGAGGAACCTGGGGCTTGGGCAGCCCTGGAGGGGTCCTGCACAAGGCAGGGTGGCCACGGGGCCGCTTGTGCCATCCATGGTGGAGGGTGAGGGTCACTCCCCGGGGCACCCTGCACATCCAGACAGTGATGCTGCCCCTTGGGCCAGTGACCACTGCAGGTGACCCCGGGATCAGGGCTCTTACAGTGGTCAAGGTCCTGCTTTCTGCCCTCCCACACTAAGCCTGCTCTGCTCTGGGGCTCTGCTTCACTATCGTCACAGCTGCTAATTTATGTGACTTGCAAATCTAATGATTTCATTTGCTCTGTTAATATTGCAGCAATTGCAATTATTAAAGGGTTCCTAGCTGTCAGGTTTTCAGAGAAGTTTTGAAGCATGAGCATTTAATTCTTAAAGGTGAAAAATTAAAAGTGAAATTTATTTAGTTTGATGCTTAAATCCCATGATTTAAAAAACAATCTCCCTATTCAAAGAAGATTCCAGAAACAAAACATTATAAATGTACTAATGTGAGTAATACAAAACTTTAAAATAGCCTTTTGTTTTCCCTTTTATATTTGATATTTCAAATTCATTGTGAAAAAGAAAAATTAACTGCAGACTGCTGGAGAGTTCACCTTACTTTTCTAAGATAATAAATGCCTTGAAATACAAAAAATATAAAGCATATTTTATCTGAGATAATACAAATTACTTCACATCCCAACCTGTATTTTTAAGTTTTGCAATTTAAGATATATATTTTTGTTTCATTCTTTTTAGAAAAAAAAAGTAATGATGGCATTTGCTGAATAATGTTTAAACATTTTTGTAATGTACCTCCTTTCCACCCTGGCTTTTTCTTTCCCTGACAGTATTAAGTCTGTAACACAGAAATCCTCACATTCTCCAGATGGTAGCATAAATTTTCAGGTCAAGTGATATTAAAAATAGATGATAGCCCAGACCTCGTGAGTCTCTGCAGAAAGACTAAACAGTCACAATAGGGAATATCATTGTTTTGGTTTTCTTTATGAGGTTTTATGTACTCAGCTGTTTCTTCAACGTGCTCTCAGTGCAGGGAGACCCTGATCACTCTGAATTCCAGTTCCACCTCACTTCCTACCCTTTATACTTTCTAAGGCCCCATGCCACACAAGTCAAGGGAAATATATCCACACAGCTGCACCATCAGCCCCTAATGTGCTCTGCACTGCTGATACTCCTGCTCTGCACTTCAGAGTATTTATAACCACAAATGAGTTCTTGAATAACCTGCTCTTACAGCTCCTTTGGAGGAACACAGTCCACTCCAGGGCATTTTGTCTTTTTGATTAATGGATAGAACCTCTCCGAAAAGTCTGCTGAAAATAAACTCTTTTAAGCACAGGAGGTTATGAAAGTGCATCATAATAAAATACATCTTTGGGTAACCATATTTTGTAGGCAGACAGTAGCTGCCAGCTAAGGGGTTGAGCTTGTCTCAGATGGTTTCCTAGCATGTCTATGAGGGACTATTGAAAAACAAGGTAGCTTCAGGGTGGCACAGAGCCCCAGAAGCTATTTCATCTTTTGTGTCTGGTTCTACTTGGGCCAGATCTTAAATAGATGTTTCTCACGTGGCCATGGGCATTTGCAGCTCAGAAAAATAGCTTTTCAACCATGAAGGCTGCTTTTCACACCCAAGTGGAACTGGCAAACAGCCAAACCATCTGCATGGTTCATGTTTACACTGTAATAATATTTTGGGAGGAAAAGAAGCTCTGTGGCTTATCAGTTTCCTTTGACCTATGTGGCTAGCACTTAGATATCTTCTTGTCAATCTACATTTGGGGATTTTTATTTTTCCTACAAAAGACAAAAGATAATGAAGATAATAATTTTTCCCTAGTGTCCCCTTGCAGTGGGATGGATTTGTCCTTCACAAGTAAACCTACCAACCCAATGTCAGGGCCATTCCAGGAGAAAAACCCTGCTGGGTAAAACACCAAAGTGAGCTCAGGAATTGCAGTGAGGAGCTGCTCTTACAAAATAAGGTTACATCTACCATAGCAACTTAGCCCATCAGGAGCAAATCTGATGGGCAAAAGAGTCTGTGCTTGGGACCTGACACCCATTTCTGTTCTCATTTCAGGGGGTTCCTTCAGCTTCAGTAAAGGCTCTGACCTCTGGAACAAAAGCTTGTGAGCATTCAGTGGTTTGATAGAGGTCTCAAGGTTTAATTTCATCTGAAAGGAATTCAGTTTGGGTGCCCTGACGTTGCTCCACAATGTGTCTCACATGTGGTAAGAGTGGCCAGGCCATTAGATGAGTCTCTTAAAAGAAAATTCTCCTGATCTAAACCATAACACTAATATAAGCATAGCCAGCATGTAACAGAACTGAAACAGAGTTCCCTCCTGAGAAACTGCTTTTCAATTTCAATATTATGTGCATAAATTTTAAAATGTCCATTGTGCAACAAGGGGTGCATGACTAAGAAGGCTTCAAACACCACAATGCATCCAAATTTTTATCAGCAAGGGCAAATCTGCTCCATGAGAGCAGGGGACACCTCTGAGGAAAGGTACACACTGTGGCCCCCTGGGCATGCTGTATGGTTCCATACCCGTGAGTCACACAGCAATGCCGAGATGCTCTCTCAGGAAATTGTGCTGTGCTCCCAGCCACAGGAATAGCTGCAGCTCTGCAGAAAAGCAGTTCAAGGATTTTCAGTGCGTGCTCTGTAAGTCTTGACGGGACAACACCATGTTGCCTCTGCTGAATTGCTTAAACTTCCCTCAATTTAAAGCTATGTGAATTGGTATTTTCCCTTCTTTCTTTTTGCCAGGGATCTTCTCTTTACTGTGGGCTGTCCCTGATCAGTGATGCTCTCAGTTGTCGGGGGCCTGTTCCAAGGCTGCTGTTTTTGATTGCTGCATTTGTGGCTGCCCGTGGTGTCTGTTCCCAGGCAGTGCTGGGGTGTGGGCGCAGCAGCCCTTTGTAGCACAGCGCAGTTATCTGCTGAAATCTGTGCTCTGCTCCTCTGTTTACACTTCCCCGTGTTTGCTTGCTTTCCAAACTGCTACCAGACATCAGGTTGCTGGTTTTAAGTGTCTGTCAACAGTCATCACCAAATCCTTTCCCTGATCAGTGTTTTGCAGTCTGTGACTAGGGAACATACTTTCTACTCTTTTTGTCAACATGCCTCTTGTTATTTACTGTTTATTTAACAGCCTAGTAATCTCCTCTGTCTATGCCTGCTTTTAATTCCAGATTTGATTCATCTTCTCAAGGGTAGAATCAGCCCTTCCTGTCTCATAGCTTTCTTGTATGCCCACTAGTTCATCTGTTCTTCATTTTAGGACATACAGTGTAGGCTTAACATTAAAATTCAGTGTCAGTAAATATTATACAAATAACCTTCATTTTATCAGTGCTGTTTTCAGCTTATTTTGAGTTTTCATCAGCCCTCCAGAGTAGAATATTTCCATGCCTGCTGGTACTACTTTTGCTGCGCAAGCAAATGTATGAAATCACCTTCGGCATATTTAGTGCTCTAAGTTATCTCTTGCTCTCAAGTAACAGGATTAGCAAAGGAAAACAGCTCCAGGTGAGATCTATACAGGGCTGGTGAGAAGGCATCTGAAAAAAAGGGATTTAATTTGTGTGGCACTGGGAAATGCAAAGTTTGATGAGAGCCAGCAGCATCTGGAGGTTTCAAGACACACCTAAGGTTGCTCATTACAGCTGCTTCCAGTTCTTTAGTAATTAAATTTTGCAAGGATTAACAGTTATGGGACCAATTTGAATCTGCTTCAGTAAATATCTGAACTGTTCACAAGGGGACATCAATATTTTCTCTGTGAGAGAAAATTGTTTGTTGGAGGAAGATGGAAAATTGAAGCAGACATTTATCTAGCATGTATATGTCTTGATCATTTTACTAGTTACATGGAAAGTAATAAATTAGAATTGAACACATGGTAAATGAGCTATCTTAAAACTTTTCTGTTGGACTTTTCCCTTAGTTACATCAGAAGTTAGAAGCTGGAGGAACAATTGGACTAAAGGAAGAAGAAAAATGCACATATTCAGCTTTTAAATATGAATAGGGTCCACTTTTGAAAACAGACTCATTTACCAGTATTAAACTCAATATTTAGAAAAACATAGTGCCTCTATTAACCAGGTCTTATGTTTTTGTGATCCTCAGTTACATGATTTTGTTGCATAGAAACAGAATTTTGTTTTGCAAAAGGGTTTGACATTTAGCTGTGTATTAAACTGGCAAAAAACCTGAAATATTTACATTTTCTAGAAACCAGGCTTCCCAAATATTTTCTTGTTTTGGATTGATGGTTCTTCATTTGACAGAATGGAAACATTCAATTTTCTTATGGTTTCTGTGGGCAGGATTTTGATCATATATTATATAAGTATGAGGTAAACTAAGAAAAAATAAATTAAAAGTTATGTCAGAATAAAATTTGAAATAATAAATTGTGAATATAGCCTCAAGGCATGTTTTGAAATTGTGAAAAGTGCTGTTTCTTGGAATGAAATTCCAGCAAAACAAACTGTTTCTGTCAAAATTGCATATTATGTATACAGAATTTGCAGCATACAGGATTTGCAGCAGAGTTTTTGCTAATAAACCACAATTTTAAAATAACCTTATTTTCACTGAACCTTAGGCAAAGAAGAATGATCTAGTTTTTGAGACAGACCCTAAACACAACACCCTCCATTGCATCCCCTGTATAATTATTTATTTTGATTGTGTTAGTATTCAAATTTTATAAAAAGGCATAGTTTTACTGTGTGCTTGACAATTCAGTGAAACAGATTGGGTAAGATAAAGACATACAAAAGAGAAATAATTTGGTAAGGAAGGCAGGAGAAACATTATTATGCAAAAGTTTGTGCTTTTAAATATCCACCTGAGCCTTTTCCCCTTTGTTTATGTGTATCTCACCTCCCATTATCAGTGTCACCTGCCACTTTCATACCCTATCCCCAAGCTCATTTCCAGTCCCCTAAACATGGCCACATTTTTCTTCTGAATTCACTATGATCTACAATGTTGAAATATTCAGGCTACTTAAATGTAAGCCTAAATACAGATATGAAGATGTTTCTTTAAGCTACACAGACTGCAATGAGGGGAAACAGAAGTCATATAGAGCTTAGGAAATACTTGATGACTCTGACAGATATATGCCTTATGGCATGTTCCCAGTGAAGCCAGATGAAGTTCAAGAATGCTTTGAAAAATGGTAAAGGGTGAAAATAGCTGTATAAAGACAACATTTTTTCCCTGGAACTGATTTTAGTTGTTTAGTAAATAATACATTCAAGAATTCAAACCAGCTAGGAAAATGACAACAACCCAAAATCTTCAAGATAACTTCCACAGATCCTGGGGTGAAAGGATGACAGCAAAAAGGCAAAAGAAAAAAAAAGTTCATACACAGCTCCTTCAGAGTACCCCATGTATGTTGCACTGTTTAGAAAATGCATATCTGAAACCTGTGCTTCTTAAGGGAGGCTGTGGTTTAGCTTGGAAATCTCCACTTGGAGCCTTCACTAGTCTAGTCCACCCTGGTTCCTCAATGACTTTTGAGGATAGGGGGTTGAAGAGGAAGATTTAAGAGACTCCAGAGTGCAAACATCAGTTGTGAAATAGGACAGGACAAGATTAAGCACACTCACAACAGCTGAAATATAACTGTGCACTAGGGAGTGACCAATCATTTAAATGGTTGCTCCCTATTACATCCATCTGCACTTTTCTCAGCCTCCCTTAACATTTTAAGAGCCTGGGCTGCCATACTGAGGCAGCTATGGAGCATGCACATCTCCCTTTAATGACAGTGAAACACAGGACATGTGTGAATCCAAGGGAAAGGAAAGGAAAGGAAGGAAAGGAAAGGAAAGGAAAGGAAAGGAAAGGAAAGGAAAGGAAAGGAAAGGAAAGGAAAGGAAAGGAAAGGAAAGAGAAGGAAAGGAAAGGAAAAGGAAAGGAAAGGAAAGGAAAGGAAAGGAAAGGAAAGGAAAGGAAAAGGAAAGGAAAGGAAAAAAAGGAGAGGAGAAAGGAAAAAGGAAAGAAAAAAGAAAGGAAAGTCTGTGGCACAAGCAAATACCACCTAAATATATCCACATAAAATATTTTCATCTGCTATAAGTTTTTATATGATTGTCTATATTTTGACTGTATAACTTTTCACTTGAATTTCATTTTTCCTGT
Organism: Ammospiza nelsoni; assembly: GCF_027579445.1. Lineage (NCBI taxonomy): Eukaryota > Metazoa > Chordata > Aves > Passeriformes > Passerellidae > Ammospiza > Ammospiza nelsoni. Next base: position 15,806,342 of record NC_080636.1, read on the forward strand.
CAAAGTACATTATTTTAAGGGTGACAATAACTGGCTTCAAATGAGGTGAAACCATCACATTGATAAATGAGTTTCTTGAGGAGGGCGGATATACCCTGGGAATACACTTTGAAAGACCACACACCTCTGCTTAACTAAGCTTGTTAGCTTTACAACACGTTACAAATACTCCTTCTAATGCACATGGCCGTGTAGAGACCTGAGCACTTGACTTTTGAAAATACAGTGTATGTTGCATGGGAGATTAGTCTTGGTTTTCACACAGGTCTTTTGTGCAAGTCGGCTGTTCAACAGATGAACACTGCCTTTGTCTCTTTTTTGTTGTATGAGTACTTTTTAATCTTTTAAATTTTTTTCTTTTTTGTGTCACATTCAAAAAATACAGGTCAGGTTTTGACATGAAACTTTTAACTGGAGTCATCAGAGACCATCTCATTTGCTTGCTGTATAGTTCATGTTCCAATACAGGGGAAAAAAAGTCATGGTATCAAATTTTTAGAAGCATTTCAAAATTATACTGTAATTTTTAATGACACAAGTTGCTGAACTTCCTGTGTCCTGAGCAAGCATTATCTTGCTCAGACATTCTCACATTGCTCCCCTGACATTGTATGCAACATGATGGAAATCTGGAGAAGAAGCCCTGGCATAACCCCTGGATGTACAGGAACATGACTGCCATCCACATGGAAAATATGATTCATGCTGCAAGATTTACTTCCTCTCTTTCACAGCTTTTTTGTAATTGTTGAAGTAATGGCTCTGTAAATCTTTGAGAGTTACATCAAAAAATACCTGTGTGATGCTTTACTCCATTATCTGCTTTACCCAATGACTTTAAATAAGCTAAGAACACAGCTAAAAGATAGATTTATTTTTTCTTAGCATTTGTTTTCTTCTTCAAGGAATTGCCTGAGGGACAAACAGACTTGATTTTTCTTATGATTAGATGCTGAAAGGATGGCAGAAATGGTATGTTTCATAATGTACTTTCCCCGGCAATGTTAGAAATACGAAGTTAAGCAACTGATTTGACTGAGATATCCAAATCCCTGTTCCTGAAGCCTAACGTCTGATAGATACATTTTTCTTGTTCACTTAGTCTCCCTCTATTTTCATGCTTTAGCAGAATGCTTTTGGGGCTAATCAGACCTAAATGTAGTGCAAATGGAACCCAACTTTCAGGGACAGATTTTCTGAGAAACTCGGTCTTCTGAACTGCTCAAAAACTTTTTAGAGTATTAACTATAGTGGAGTCTGAGAGCCTCTCAGGTGAATAATAATTCTCCATGGTGAATAACTGGGTTAGCTCAGTGCTGAGGCATTGGAGCTTTCTTTGTGCCAGGCAGTGTAAGCCCAGGGGGACCCATCTGCTTGGGCAGTGGTGTTGGAACACTGGATGCAAGGGGAGCTGCTGTGGCAGTCTGACTCCTGTGCAGTGGAGTTGCAGAGCCTATCCAGGAGTCTGCCAAGATCTGGAGGCAGTAGAATCATTGGAGATTTGTCTCTGTGTGGTCCCAAACCCCCCTTATCCCGGACAGTAGCAAAATGGTCATATTTGGGATCAGGGCTCCCACTGCCAGGAAAGCTTTGAAGTTAAGGAGGAAAAGTTTTCGCAGTGGGACATCTCCCTTCTGAACTGCAGCATGTCAACACTTTCAGAAGTGAATGCAACCCCTCTCCTCTGTGCAGGTCATCTTAAACCACCCTTCACCCCTCCCTGCCTATCTTTTGACAGATATTTGGAAAACATTTGAAAGAAGGGAAAGGAAAAGAAACAGATCTCATACAAAACCTTGGGGTGAAAGAGATCATCTTCATGTGTGTGTCTCTCCTCTTTTCTCCTCTTTTATTGTGCCTTTCTGGCACCCTGAGGTCAGATTTGGAGTGCTCTGGGGAAGATTTGAGGAGCCCTGGCTAAGCATGGCTGGCAGTGCAGCCCTCCCAGCCCTCCTGAGCCCTCCTGATCTGCAGGGGCAGCCTGGCTCCCTGTGTGCTCCTGCTGCAAGGACGGCTCTGAACCAGCATCAGCAGCACCCAGCACTGCTCCCATTGGGACAGGTTTGCTGGGCAAGTGGCAGAGCCCTGTGTGCTTGCAGGAGACAGGAGACACATTGAGACAGACAGAGGTGGGAAATCGGCCAGATTTGTTAGCCCAAAACCAGCCAGAAGTGTTAGCCCAAATACTTGCTTCTCCTAGGACACAACCTATATATATTAAAAAATATAAAAACTCCATGAAATTTCTTTGTTGTTTGTTTATGAAGGATGGGCCTGGCCCATGGGGATGCCTGCCAGATACAACACAGGCAGGTGCTGTGCAAACTTCCCACTGCAGCTCAGCCAGTGCCCCTCAGCCCAGGCTGGCTGTGGTCTCAGGGCCCTCGTGATGGACGGAGTGGTGTTTTTATGAAGTGCTTGGTGGTGGCTGCTGCCCTTTCCCACTTGCTGTACGCCAGGAGAGCAGAACACTGAGCCATTCTGCCCCAAGTGTCTGCACTAACACCCATCAATTAGCACCTGCTTCTCAGGGCAGCCTCTCCCTACCCACCAAGTGCTGCTGGCTGCTCACACCTGCTGGGGCCAGCCCTGCGTGCCACACACCAGCAGTGGGTGAAGCTGGGCCGAGAGCGGATTGTAAATCAAGCCCTTATTTCACCTAGATCCATCCCGCTCCCTGAAAAACAACTTTTGCATTGGCATGAGAACTGGGCTGATGGCCACCGATATTGGGAGTGAAAGTGGCATTCATAAAGCTCCTGGCTGGGAAAGGCAGCTCAGCACTTCAGCCGGCTGCTGCGGGGGGAATGCTGCCTCCTGCCAGGATGCACTGGGCTCAGATGAGAGCCAGAATCCAGAGCTTCTCTGCAGCTATTTGCTTCTGGAGTGCTGGGTTTTTTTTTTGTTTTTTTTTTTTTTTTTTTTTTTTTTTTTGTAAAAATGTGACAAGTGTCTTTTTTTTAGAGAGCTGCCACCAATACTGACTGGAAATCATCCAGATGTTTTCAGGATGAGGACTTTTCCAGGAGTTAGCGCTCATCTTTTTTTGCAACAGCAAGTCCCCAGGTGCAGCTGTGCCTGGAGCACTGATTCCTGATGACAGTGGTGTGAAAGGCTGTTTCTGCAGGCTGTTTTGGAGGCTCTGATAGTCTACTGAAAAGCCTGAATTTCCTGGCACCCGTTTGCTGAGGTGGAGCCCAAGCTGCTACAGCTCTTGCAGAATCAGACCCAGAAGCTTCTATGCCTTTAACTTCAAAGCACTGCAGCATCTGTTCAGTTAGCTCATCCAAAAGAAATGCAGTTTGTGTGCTATGAGATGCTCCACAGCATGAATCAAAGTGCAGTTAAGTGGGCACCACCAAAAGATCACCTTGAGAAATGTTCATTCCTGACCTGAAATAAACCACCCTTTGGAATATCTCTAAGGCTATTAGGAAGATTATCTTTCTTTATTTAGCCCGTGTTAAGTACCCCATCTGTGCCTCAGTTTCGTCTTTTTGAGCTTTAAACATCTTAGGCTTTCTATTGTAGCCTAAAAAATTTAAAAATCTATACATATGATGTGCCCTTTATCCAACCTTCAGTGGCAGTGTCTCCTTTGCTGTCCTTCTTCAGTGGAATGACTTCATTGTTCTATCCATCTTCATTTTATTTCTCTGATGTATACTCTTTTCTGGTCTTTCTTATTTTCCTTATCTTCCCTTTTATATAACTTTTTTCCCTTTTCTTTCCTTAACTTCAGTATAATCTTTTGTTTAGGATTGACCCTTCTAAGCATATAAAGGATTTCTACATGTCCAATATGAGTAGTCTTAATACTAACTTCCTACTATTCATCATAGCTGCTTTTTGGACATGCTAATTTTTATACCTTATGCTTAAATAATTTGGGTTTTGGACAGACTTTTAATCTCATTTGTTTATTTATTTACATACATGGACTGTTTATAAATGCAAAATACAATGCTGGCAGTAATATACATGAAACTGACTTTCCAAGTGTAGTTCAAGAGAAGGTTTGGAAATATTGAATGAAGACACTTACTTGCAACTGGTCAGGAAATAGTCCTTTTTTCTTCTTTCAGGGACAGTTAAAAACAATAAGGCTTTTTTATCGTCTAAGTACTTTAGTTATGTTGGAAAAAAAAATCTCCTGAAAAGAAAATATTAGCATTTATAGGTGTTGTTTTCATAAAGAATTACCTCAGTAATTTTGTTAAAATGGATGCCATTCATGCAGTTTTGCACTTCAGCAAAAAACACCTTTCCATTAAAACCTCTAATGGAAATTTTTGAACAACTTGAGTCAAAAAGTTCATCCTTTTTTAGCACAGCTGCCAATGTACTTCTGGGTCATTTTACAATTTCGTCATTAGATGGTGCTCAAGAGATTAAATTCATGCTTCAGGTCGTGTTTCCAGTTTTTGTTTAAGAAACTGTAGACTAGATGCAGATCCTATTTCTTTCTTCAGAAAATATATATAATGTGTATCTCTGGACTAATTAGTGGAAAATTTACTCCTTATTTCGACGAGATCAAAGTCTTTACTGATTAACTGGTGTGATGGAGAACAGACATTGAGAACTACCATACTGTCAGACCCAAACTGAAAATATAGTCACTCTTTGGCTATGTCAACTAATCAATAAAATTGTCGTATTAAAATTAGTGGGCTTTTGACAAAGATCTAGCAAGTGCTTTTGTTATGATGTGAGACACACCTGGAGCTCGCTTCTTTTGGTTAAGAGCATTTAAAGAAATTCAATAAACAGTGCTTATAAAAATATTCCTGCTCTTTACAACGTGTATAAATTTTTTTAATGTTGAGAAATTTTTAACCGTGAACCAATCATTTCCATGATGATTTTCATTAGAACTAAGGCTGGATAGAAAAAGAAGTTATTTTTGAAAACTTACCATATTTCTAATTAACACTCCAAAGTGAATTCACCATGAAGATTGGTCCCTTCACATAACGTGACTAAGTACTGCTGTGGGGTTTTAATTACTATAAATACTGGAGGGATGGTTGTTTTCACAGCATTTTCTCCCAGTGCTGCTCATAGCCATGTTATAGTGAGTTGCATGCAGACTTTTGATCTTGTTATGCCTCTGCTTTGAGCTGCAGATTCCCAAGGTGGGAGTGCACCATCTGCCACACAGACTCTGAAGGACAGCCTAATACAGATGGAGAGTGCTGGAGTGGGACCACAAGGAACGCTGTGACCTCAAAATGTATTGACTTGGAGATATCAAGCAGGGAAATAAATCCTGCTCATTTCTTCATCACATCTTCATTAAGCCATTGCTGCAAAAAAAGACTTTTTTCCCACAGTATATTTTGTCATTGTTATGGTGTCTGAGGAGGTGTTCTGAATGGTGTCCCTGAGGAGGAAGTCAAATGAACCTGTTATTTATTTCCCTTTATCTGTGCCTGTGAAGCATGAGCTCTAAGCTGTGTATTTGAGCAGTAGAATTTAGAAAACAGCCCTATATGCATTTGTTTGTCATGAAGTTGGGTTGGTTTTGTTGAAAGTATTGGGGCTTCCGCTGATATACCAACAGAGATGTAATATTTAGTCAGGATTCCCACAGGGTTAATATTTTAGCATTTGATATTACCACTATTTTTCCAGGCTTAAAAAAATATTTTTTTTTTCTTTCACCTGTTGCATATTATAAACCTAAAATAATGTTGGTGACAAAGTAATAATGATGTAGTTGCCATTAAAAGATGTTGAGGGCATATTGCCCATAGCCTTTTGTCAACATCAAAATTCATAATAGATCAAAAACTTACAGGTATATGGACCTTTCATGGCATTAAAGAAAGACTAGAAGGTAATTAGCACTTGATATAGATATTTTTCCCTGCTGACCACCCTAATTTGCTGGCAGAAAATGTTAACAAGTTCTTGAATGTATTTTCATGTTAATTGTTGAACAAAAAGCTATACAGATAAAACCTCAAAATTACTGTTAAGGAAGAATAGTGGTCATGCATACTGATTAGCTAACATCTTAATAATAAAATATTCCATACTGCAGCTTATCCTGAAACCACATATGAAGAATCCTAGTTAGTGCCTTCAGTAATTTGGCTTTTATCTGTGATGGTGGTTGCAAATTTAATGTTGTAGAGATCAAAACCTAAATAGCTTGCATTTTTATTATGCTATTTGTTCCCACTTTATCCAAGGAATTTCTGGGTAAAAATAAGTGGGAGAATGTTTCCTTAACAGGGAAGTATAATTCACATCATATTTGGGAGTGGGGGAATAAAGGTCTAAAAGATGTTTGTCAAAGAATGGATCGTGTCTATTCACAACAGTTATAATGAAAAGGTTTTCCAAACAAAGAATACTTTGAAACATTTTCCAAATACATCTACATTCTCAGATAATTTTATTTCCTTCTGGAGACTGATTATAAGAATGAATTTTATTTTCTGCATTATTCTAGATGAAACTAATTGGGTTGGTTCATAATTTGGTGTTCAGTTTCTAGTGTTATTGGGGCTTAGTCCATTAATGGACTTGAAATTTACAACAAAAGCCTAAAAAACCTGCTCATAGTTCCATTTAAGCCATGGCAAAGGGAAGCAGATGTCTTGCATATTAGCTAGAACCTGCAGCTTCTCTTTACGTCCCATATCAGCTAGTGTGAATAACTGCAATCAAGCCTGGCAGTGACAAATATGAGTTACATTGACTTGTCCTCACTTGGAAATGAACACTTTTTTTAGCAAGTTAAATGTGAAATGTTTTTTCATCCTGATAAGCACACATTTCCAGCTACTGTGGGTTTGTCAGTCAGAGGTGTGTGTCTATGCTGACATTTGAAGAGTTAACAACTACATAAACTGAGAATAAAATATGCAATTGAGTGCAGAAGACATGTTTGGCACCTTAATTTGTTTTCTCTCATACTCTTTCCCATTAGTCTTCATAGGCATTAAACATGAAAGGGTTCAATGAGGATCTGTGTTGGAGCTCTACAGATGAAGACACTTGTAGGGGAAGAATTTTTATTTATCTTGTCTCACAGAAGTGTTGGAGAAAGGAGATTGCTCACTGAGGGGCTGTCCTGGTCCATCAGTAACTCCTGTTGCATCACATGAGCATGCCAGAAGGACCTTATGGGTCATTATTAAACAATAAAGGGAAATCAGGAATTCTGGAATCATGTCCTTAATGTTCACCCTCTCCTTGTGTTCACCCTCTCCAAGTTCAGTCTCTTAGTGAAGTGCCTGCTTCCCAGTGCTGCCTGTGCAATTCAAAGGAGCTGCTGACTCCAGGTGGCAGTTCAAAGGACAGAGAAGTCCTCATCCATATTGACACAAAAAAAATCAGTGCCTTTATCTTTTCATGGTGCAAGATGATTGCTGTTGAAAACAATAATTTAGGGCCAAAAGTTGCTGTCTACAATCCATTACGTCAAGTATAAGTTATTAAATTAAAGGCTTAGGGAAAGGGCTATGTTTGATAGATCTAAGTGAAAGACCAAAGTTCCAAAATAAAAAAGAATAAGAAATTGCTAAAAAATATTGCAGACAAGGTCACTGTTTATTTGTTTGTTTGGTTGGGGTTTTTTTTTGTAGCCTTCACAAAAAAAAAAGTAAAAAGTTCAGGGTAATGGACAATCAATGAGAGTTTTACCATAGTTATTGTTGAAAAAGTTTGAAATATTTGTGTTGCCAGGTATGGATATGCCAGAAGGCATTAAGAAACATTAAAGCCCATTTTTTTCCTATTTTTCCTTCTCTCCTGCATTTACACAACTGAATTAACATTGTGCATTTCAGGTGATAAAGACCAGGACCCTGTCACCTTTGCAGCTACACTTGTGCTGTAGCACAGCTGCATGTGACCTGGTGTTTCAAGGTAACTCATGCAAGTTGGAATAGTTAGAATATGATATTGACAGATTTTTTATCTTTTTTATCTGTTTTTCCTTTTTAAATTTTTTTCTTTTCTTTTCTTTTCTTTTCTTTTCTTTTCTTTTCTTTTCTTTTCTTTTCTTTTCTTTATTTTTCTTTTCTTTTTCTTTTCCTTTTCTTTTCTTTTCTTTTCTTTTCTTTTCTTTTCTTTTCTTTTCTTTTCTTTTCTTTTCTTTTCTTTTCTTTTCTTTTCTTTTTTTTTTCTTTTCTTTTCTTTTCTTTTTCTTTTCCTTTTCTTTTCTTTTCTTTTCTTTTCTTTTCTTTTCTTTTCTTTTCTTTTCTTTTCTTTTCTTTTCTTTTCTTTTCTTTTCTTTTCTTTTCTTTTCTTTTCTTTTCTTTTCTTTTTTCTTTTTTTTTTTTTTTTTTTTGCTTTCTTTTCTTTTCCTTTCTTCTTTTTTTTTTTTTTTTTTTAGGGTGAGCAATCCACAGAACAATTTGAGAAAGTCAAATTACATAAATCACCAGGAACCAGAAACTCTCATTTGAGGATTTCAGATGAAATGTACTGCCAAGGAAAAGAAGTAATGATGAGAACTTGCAATAAATAATTGAAAGTAGAAAGTTTTTTGGTAGTCTAGAAAGATAAAAAGTTGAATAAATATAAAATAATGCTAAGGGGAATTTTGAAAAGTACAGACTGAATGTCTTACTGATGGGTGTGTAGTATATAGATATTTTAAGATCAAGGTCATGCCAAGACAAACCCTGCCTTGAGAGCTTTTACATTTTTCACATCATGCGAGAACAATATTGGGTTCTTCCATAAAAATATTCCCATTCTTACTTGCTGACATACACTGCAAAACTCTCTTGTGGTTCATGTTGGTCCATTACCGTAAAACACACACAGGCAGGAATGACCTTTCCTAGATGGAAACGCCACTGACGCGGGTGTCTGGCACACAACAGCACCCACAGCCAACAGCCCTTTGGAAAGACAATGCTGTCCATTCCACAGCTATCTACAATGTTTTTGAGACATTAAAACATTTCCAGGCTTGGATTCTTTTTAACAAATGATAACTCAGAAGGAGTAAATTGCTCGCACTATTTCTCGGTAGACTGTAACCAAATGTGTGTTCAGAGTAACCCAACCCAAGTGAATTTCCCTTAAAAGTGCAAGCCAAGCTCATCTAAATGGAGGGGGTTTGGAACAGATGAAAGAAGGTTGTGAAAATAAGATCCTTTCAAGGGAAACAAGACAATCAAAATGCACACTGCCAATCAAAATACCCAGTCCTGATCCAAAACAAATTAAAGAAAACACCCAAATGAACATTGCGCATTAAATCTTGTATAGCTCCATCAAGATATGTTGTCTTAACTAATTTTCCACATCCAGTCAGTGCAAGACTGGCAGCACAGATTTCTGGGTTAATTCTCAAAGAATGAAAAATCCTTAATTTGAACTGGCACTAAGGGATTGTCCCACAGAAATGCTTCTCTGTGGCATGTTGGAAATGAGGACAAGAAAACAATAGTTGGAAAGTGTGGGAAAAGAGCAGGAGGATCACTTTCAGCTTTAGGGTTTAATGGCAATTGGCAGTAAGGTCAGCATGGATGATATAACACCAAGTTGAATTTTTCAGAGAAAGAAGTTGGAGGAGCTGCTCTGTTCCCCTTCAGGTGCCTTTTGGGTACTTGTTTTTTAGGTGGTTCCAGTTGTACTTTGTTGTCTCTTACAAGTTTCTGTTACCCATTTCACTTTACTAGACACCTTTTTTTTTTTATTATTATTTTTTTACAGTCTGCCATTTATGATAATGAAATATTTCACTCTCTCCCTTCAAATTTTATAAATTCAGTTTTGCCTGCAAAATGAGTAGCTCGTTTTTAAAAATAAATCCACTTTTGCTCTTGTTTTGATACTTTTCACATGCCATTTTAAAAAATGCTTCCAAAAAGCCTACTGATGCAACATAAATTTTCATTTTTATTTTTTCCTTCACAGAAGCAAAAGAAAAGTCCTGCTGGTGTGTGTGAAACCTTTCTATATTCCATGCAAGGTGCCCTGCTCTCATTTTTGAAGTCTTTCACTTATGAAAGAAAGAAACATTTTTTTCCTTCTTCAGACTGAATTCTGACCTTGATGCTCAACAAATAAAGTACACATTGTTGACTCTGCTTCTGTTGACTCCCAACTTCACACACTGGGATGTATTGATTTTCTGTGAATGACAGTGAAATGCGTATATTGATCTGCTACACCTGGCAAGATGTAACTGGTGTTCTAGGAATCAGATCTGCTAAAATTATCAGGACTTCTCAGAGTTAGTATCTGCAGAGGAGTCTAGAGATCTCTAATGAAATCTTGCTTGAGTAAAGATAGGTGGAACAATTGACTTTAATCTTGTCATTTCTGATTTCTCTCCAACATTGGAAAGCAGCTTTTCTAATGTGACTGCTCCTCATCCTCCTCATTTTCTGGTTCCCCAAAAAAACTGCTCCAGAGATATGGAAATTTTCCCCATCTTGTTTGCTTAAACAAAGCAATGAAGGAAGTGTTGCCTGTGTTGGGGGTGTTTAATCCAGTCAGCAGCTTGGCACACCTCAACTTGCTTCTCCCACGCCACTGGTGACTCCTGGGGACTTCCCCTCTTTTTTTCAGTCCTCCTGAGTTTTTTGGTTCTACTCAAAATTTTTACTGTTCTGGTAACTGGAAGACAGATTTTAAGTTGCCTGGTAGTGTTGCCATAACCGTTAAAATGGATAGTTCAGAGTTTTAACAAGTGAATCCTGAACAGTATTTTGAGAAGGGGCAAATTAACAATGTATTTTCTTTCTTCTCTCTTTTTCCATACAAACTCCTGCCAAGTTGACCCCATAATTTCATCATGATATCAGTTCATAAATTATTTTATTGTCATTCCAAACCTACTAGAGCAGGATACCTTGAAATTATTTTCTTTGACATCATAGATTTGTGTATCAGAAAAATCTTGTTAACACTCAGAGTAATTGTCTACATCAAACAGGCTATCTGCAGTTGAGGAAAGACTATGATAATCAAAAGGACTGAAAAATTAATTGTGTCAAAATAGATGATGATAACACCAAGTGATCATTCTCCTTTCTAAAAAGACATCTGATGCAAATATTTAGTAAACATTTATGCTTCATCTTGTATTTGGATTAGCATTTGCAATTATCTAGACACTGTTGCTTTTCTCTTGTGACATTTGGAACTTTAGACTATTAATTATATTAGGTTAATTATTAATACTTTAGATTAAAATAATTAAATATAAGAATATTAATCTATACATTATAAATGGGTCCTCCATTTTATAAGTACATAGGAACCTTCTTGACACAAATGTCCTTTAAGCACAACATAAAAAATTAACACATTGCAATAGATACATGTCTGTAACTCATTTAGTTATTGTTTCCAAGGGTGAATTAAAAGAACTTCCATGTACTTTTAAGGGAATTACCATCCTTCAAATATTTTCTTTATATGTATAAAGAATAAAGAATAAAGTAATTTATGTGACAGATCATCTTTTAAATGATGGACTATGTACATTCCAGACAAAAATGTCCAGTAGACTAGTAAATATAAATCTGAATAATGAGACTTAATATAAAACTAAATGCAATATAAAATGGCAAAGCACCTTGAAAATCATGAATATTCTTAAAGTGATAATTTCTTTTTTTGGCTTAATAATCCTTTATAATTTATTTTGAGTAATCTTCAAAGTACTCAAAATACTATTAAAAGCTGGCAAATGAATCTCCAGTATTTTTTCACCATGTTGTGGATTGCAAGACTACAGTATATGGAGAGCATTGCCATTGAAGAATGTATAGAAAGCCATTGATCTCAGCCTGTAAATAAAAATGAAGGAAATGAAAAAATCATAGGGAGTTAGGGAATGTGGTGTGGCTTTGGCCTTATTATTTTACAGGGTGATGTACAGAACAAAAAAATTAGGCAGAGCTTCTGCGTCTGTGTGGTCCAGCTCTCAGCTGTGGTCTGAGTCACCTGATTTCATGCTGGAATGAGCTGCCTGTCAAATATTCATGGAAGAAGAAAAAAGCCCAGCCCTGGAATATGGTACAACACTGTATTGTGGCATCTCTCAGGTTGCACCAACTGTGTTGTAAAGTATGTGAAGTAGCAGAAATTGCTTGCAAAGAAAGGATATTTTGAGTTGTGGAAGTTAAAAAATGTGGCTTAAATTAGCTGAGAAGATCTGTTCGAAGGAATGTTTTAGAGTGTCTGTTTTCTTCCTAAAAACTGACATTGAAGAAATTTCCATGGACTCTACTCTGATGTACTCAGTGTTTTTGCAGGGATGTCTTCAATTCCATATGACGTGTTTAGGTCAAAAACTATCATTAGCAGCAGTGCAAAACTTCCACTGAAGCCACCATGGCATATTACACTTGATGAAACATCTATTGCCAGTTTCTGAGTTTCAGAAACTGATTGCTTCCCAACCAGGACTCACATGCTTGGTTTGACACAAGAGATGTTTAGCAGCATGGGTTCCTCTCTCTAGGAACCCACGTGTACAGGCAAGTTGCTGTCAGGAATAGCCTTTGTCACCTCTTGCAAAGAGATGCCAACCACTTTGAGTCTGCCTGAAAAATTATACAGCTTGAGGGAAAATCTGCTTGCTTCCTATATAATTTTCTGTGCTTTTGTCCCTTTGAAATATTCTGAGCATCTAGTAATGCTCAGTATGACTTTAACTGTGATGGTCATGAAGGCTACAGCCAAAGAGCTATCTCTGAGTCCATTAATTCTTTTCATCCATTTTTTTAGATAAAAGATCCAACACTGATCCTTAATGACCCCTCTTGTTCTGATAATAACCCTGTTGGATTTCAGAATATGCCTAGTTTACCAGCAATAAGAAACTGCAAGGTTGCTAGTCTGTCTGGATTCTCCCTGTATCTTTCTCTCTTGAGTTTTCCTATATATTAAAAAATACATATTTCTATTAAAAAGCAAGCAGTGCATATAGCTTCTTTAATAACTCTAAGGAATGCTGGTTATCAAGGATTCCCAATTTTGGTGGGTGTTTTTTGGTGTTTTTTTTTTTTTTTTTTTTTTTTTTTTTTTTTTTTTTGTAGCCTGTCTCCAATATTCTTTTTCATATAGTTTTACAGCCACAGAGTTGGCAATCCAGAGGCTGTGACTGAAAAAAGGGTGATGAAAGCTTGGGCTTAAGATAAAAGCCAAAAATTAAACAAAAGGAATGGCTCCTTACCACAAGTAGTTTTTCAGTTTAGCAATGAGGAGGTGCTGAGCAGGGATACTGCTTACCCAGCTCCTCGGGTTGCTCAGCAATTAGGTGGTTTGTACTGCCTGAGCCATCCATGTCTGATTTCCCTAGGATTTCTTACAGTACACACTGTAGTAATACTTGGGAACCAACAGAGGTTGGTGGTTCATTTCTGTGGCTACATGAAAGTTGGATCAAGCCTTTTCTGTGTTGTAAGCAAACATGAATCCAAATTCATTTTTGGTTATGGCCAAGATGAGTAAAAAGTCCCATGAAAGGAAAGCTTAGTGCTGCAGAGAGAGATCTCAGCAAAAGATGGTGTAGGGGGATGGGGAAGGTTGACAAGAACCTGATCTGGGAAAAATTGGAGGAAAATTGGTGGAATTGGAGGATGGCCCTGGGCTTTTGAAGGTGGGGGGGTTGTAACTTTTGCTGGATTAATTCCCTTTTTTTTGCCTTCTTGCCCAGCAGCGAGTCCAACCGTCTCTTCACCTTGTCACAGTAGGGAAAGAGGCTGGTGACATACCTCTGCTGCTTACCAAGGTGCCAGTCTGTTTCTCCAGCTCTGCGCCTTGTGCTTTCCTCACCACCCTCGTCACGCAGGAATAGCCGCCTTTGAGCCAGTGGCTGTGGATGAGGTCTACACCTTTTTTACTTTGTTCCTCTGTTCTCTCCCTATTTAACTCACAAATCTCAGTGGTGGCAGAGATTCTCAATGGCGGGTCCAGCCAGAAGGTAAATCCCGGGATTTAAACTGTTCTGCCTTGCACAGAACTGATCTTACAGAAATGGCACAAACATGGCTGCACTGAAACGCAATTCAGGCTTAATTTCATATTTGCCTAGTTGCTATTGGCAAAAAGACTACAGTAATGCAACACAATAGAAGATAGATAGCTAGCTAGCTAGCTAGCTAGCTAGATAGATAGATAGATAGATAGATAGATCATAGGTGTTGATTTAGTCCCTTGCTTTAAAATATTGCTTTTGTTTTCTTTTAAGTAATGATAAATGGTTTTTGATAAATGGTTTTCTTTTTATTTTTCTATTTTGAGTAGCAAATCAGATATGTTCACTAATCTCCTACCACATGTCCAGGAATCCAATCTTTCTGTTTCGTCATGGTTGCTTGTTAATATATTGACTTCATTTGTGTCCAGTACTTTAAAAAAAACAATTTCTATCAACAAGCTCCATGGACTGAACAGTCCACAGTCTAATCCCCTGCAGCCTGGGGTGGATTATCCAAACTGTGGATCACTACTGCTGATGTTTCCAGCTGCAAGACTGTGCCCTGCAGAGCTTGGCAGGGTAAATGATGCTTGCCAGTCTTTTGTTGCTCTTTAAAGGAGCTATCTGCAAAAGTCCACTTACTAGAGTTTTGAATGCACACAGCCAAACTTGTGATTTTTGCTATCAACAGCTTTGATTTTTGAATGCTTAAATTCTCTGTCATAACCTGCTAATATGCAGTTGAGAACTGAATTTAAAAAAAAATGAGCCCATTAAATATGATGACAGAGGAAAGTGGCTGACTCGTTAGAAAAGCATCTTTGAGAGGGTTTCTAAAAGCAAAATAAAGCCAGAACTGTGAATCAGAAGCTCTACTCAACCCACATTAAGTCTCAAAGGGCCTGTAGGTTAAAATGGGTGCCCTAAAAAAGAGGAGACAAAAAGACTACAGAAAATACGTTAGAGCATACATAGTAACATGGTAATTCAGAATAGAGTGAGTACCCATATATAGGCAACCTGAAGACACAAATAAACAACTTGAATGGACTGAAGACCAGAAAGCAGTGGAGAATCCTGAGATTAGCCAAAGAGGCTCTCTGCAAAGTCTTTTCAATTTGACAGTGCTGTCATTCCTTACTAGTGAGAAGCTGTCCGTGACAATCTGAGGAAAAATACATGTGAGGAAACTGTGCATCTGGTATGTAAAATCTGTTTTTCTCAAAAAGCTTCTCCCCCTGCATGTGTTAAATAATGTATTGCTGTGAGCTGCAGGAGGAGCTGTGGAATTCCACTGAGTGCAGCTGGGAAGATTTTATGCTTCTAAAATCCCAAACCTTCTGAGCCTTGTAAACCCTTTTAACAGTTCAATTTTATTTTTTTTTTTCCAAAATCATCCACAGCAGGCTATTTATCCATCATTGTCTCATGCTCTAGTTACAACTAGCATGCAGCAACTGCTCTGGGAACTGGCAGATACAGTTGGATTTACCAGCTTTGTTTTTGAATGGAGGAGACTGAACTCAGGGATAATGCTTTTTGCTTTTCATAAGCTAATCACAGTGCCAGGATATACTTTCATGATGTAGTGTCTTCTGTCTGGTACCAATGGTATCTGGTACCTCAAATAGAAACAAAACACTGCTAGAATGTGATTTTATGATTCATCTCTATCTAGGGATGTCCCATAGGCATAGTTACTACAGACAACGCATCAGTAATTTTCAAAGTCAGTGGCCTTTACACACTATTTCAGTAGTCTCATAAGCAAGTCAATGCTATATTTAGGAACTTTCTGAAATTCCTGATCTTTGTTTTTCCTAAAAAACCTGACAAAAATGGTCAGTAAAAGCATAACTATTTAGATGTCTGTGGCAGTTTTTGTTCCTGTATTTTGTAGTGATTTTTTTAGCCCCTGTTGCTTTGTGTGGGAGGATGAGAGAGCAGAAAGATTAGACAATGCATGTCTGTGTTATTGTCTGAAACAATCAATATATATGTTTTCTATAGTCATTGCTTCTTTTGAGCTTGCCAGCTCTTATTATGCCTCAGGAAACATCATCTTGCTACAGAGTACCCTTGTGCCAGTGAATATAAAGCAGCAGAAAATATTAAAGAGAATATGCCTTTCAAGTCTGTTATATTCTAGAATTAGTGGGGCAGGTTAAATTTGTATTTTTATCCATAGCCATACTTTCTGTCAACAGTCTTTAATCCTTCTTTGTCATTTTAAAAATATGACTAAGGATGCAGAGTTTTTAAGATTTAATTGGAGAGATGAGAAAACTAATTTTACTCTGAGATAATATATTCGATAAAAGTTATGAACACTTGAAATGGGAAGTTGTGTTTGGAGCTTTCTTTGTACTAAATTAAATTAGCATACACTATCTTTGACACTACAATTACTGTAAGGTCTAATCCAAATATAGATGAGCCTAAAATTTATCAGGGAAAACTACTTTTTTGCAGTAATTTGTATTTAAAGGTAAATATTTAGCATCTCTTAGACTTCCACTCCTGGTACTTGGTAGTTTCCCTTACCTGAAATTCTGTGTTAGTATGTGAATTTCTGTGTCTGTACAAACACAGCAATTACAGGGGTGAAGGCCACTTTAGAGGGAGAGGGCAGAAAGACACTTAGGTTGACAGGCATACAAATGTGTGCATGCTTCACAAAAACTTTAGAGTAAGACTCCAAGGAGCTCATCCATTTGGCCATTACCCTGAAAGATGCTAACTGAGGTTTTCACCAGACTAAAAATAAAATTTGTCAAAGAATTGTGCTGATGTGAGAAAAGCAGCTATGTAGAAAGACTATACTCTGGAGATTATGACCCATGAGATATTGCTAATCCTTGATGTGCTTTAAAGTCTTGTTAAAGAAAATAAAAAAATCTTACAAAATATTTTGAGCATTAAAAATATAAATGTCCTTACATTTAATTACTTTGCTGCCTATTCTATAGTTTTACACTAAGATGAAACTGCAACGGCAACTGCATAAAAAAAATTAATGCATTTATTTTATCATTGAAATATGATTACTGGAGGTTTTTTTAGAAAACAAAAACAGAAGTACAAAGCTATATTTAAAACTGGCCTTGCTTGTCACCCAGAACTTTTCCCTGTTTCTCATTTTACTTGAAGACCTCCTAAATAATGAACAGTTTCTAGCAATTAGTGATTCCCTCAGGTAAGTGAAAATGTAAATCATAGCTTACTCAAACTTCTGTGTTCTATAATTTGTCTCAGAGCTAAAGTATATTTCTTCTCTGTAAATATTTCAAAAGATTTAATGTTACAATAAAATCTACACTGCAATGTTATTGACCTTAGAGATCTCATTTTAATCCTCTTGGTATTCCCTGCGTTTACTTAAATCACTATTTTACAGCTTCATTCTTATACCTGATGAATTCCAAGAGATCTATTGCTAATCCATTTGGAAAATGTAAATCCACAGAGTATTCTCTTTAATCATGTTAAATTACTTTTACGTGAAAGCAGTTAATGGTAATTTAATTTAAATTTAAAAGAAAGGACTAGGATATATTTTAACTTTGTATTCAATGTCTGCACATGAAGAATAAGACAGTGTAAGATCAGATGCAAATAGAGGTTTCTTTATCTGCGTTTGTGATTTAAAACTACATTTGTTTTGGGGTGAATGAGTTGATGGCTAGGGATGTTCTCAAACTTACATTATAAGCAAGAATATGTACAGATAATATAATTGATGCTCAAGCAAAATAATTTACATAAAAGACCTGATTTAACAAATTACATTACTCTAGTCAGGAAGCAGAGTAATCAACTGGTGGGATTAGGGACAGAAGTGAAATTCTTGACTTAATTTTTTAGTCTCTACTCAGTAAATAATTCTTCCAAGCTGACTGTCTACTGAAGGAAACAGGAAGATGGGAAGGCAAAGCTTCAGGCTTAAGCACCAGGAACAGGAATTGCCACAGGTTCCTATGGAGATTTATTTCAGATTTATAAACCCTATCTCTGGGGTGTCTCTCTCCTCATGAATGGTGTTCACAACCCATGTTGGTGGATTTAGGATGCTAAGATTATCCTAAACCCCTGGGTGATGGGACTACAGTAGGCTTTCTGTTAAGACCATTCTCGTTCCTCCCCACCCCAGCTCTCACATTTTTCCTGAGCTAGCGTGGTGACCATCCCCTGCCTCCTGTGGACATGGAGGCCTCTCAGTGAGAAAGGAGACACAGGTGTCAGTCACCACTGGGGTCACCTCTGTTCCGTGGATGCACCTGCTGGTGAAGCCAATGCAGTCACTGCAGGTGGAAGGGGACATCTTTCTATTCTACATCATCTGTTGCCTCTAGTACTCAATTAAAAAGATTTCTTTTGAGCCTGAAGGCTGAGTTGTACCAGACAGGTTGCTTTAAATACTTTAAGAGAGGAACTGTTGCTTTCCCTAAGTCCTTGGGGCTACAGATGCCATAGAAATCAGCTGCTAGAGAGTGCACACGATGACTTGTTATGAAATCCAACTCATTTCTGCTCCATCATTTTCATTCATGTGCTGCCTGCTTGTTAATCCATCAATGCACTCTTTTTCCAGTCTGAATTTGCATGCCTAGTCTCCATTTCCTTCAGGACCTCAACTGACATCCTCTTCCATCCCTTTTCTGCCTGTTTCCTCCTGGTGCCTTCTCTTTCCTAGCCTGAATGGCCTCAGGCAAAAAAAAAAAAAATCTCACTTGCCTGTTTGCACTTGTCTCCAGCCTCCAGGCCAGGATAGGTGTGGTACATCTTGGTGCTTCCCTTTCTGTGAAAGACCCTTGATGCTCATACAAAAACTTTTTTGCTTATACACACTTGACCATGCAAGCTTTGGTCTTGGTTGTGACCACAAAGAATGTTCTCCTTGCCTGTGCTGAGCTCCACAGACAGCAAGAAATGGGTGAACTTGGTAACTCTTGAACAAAGGTGTAGACACCTATGTTGGTAGTGGGATGAATTTTGGGCAGAATATGGTCACATTTATACATTTTATGTATATATCTATATATGGACTGGTGCATTTAGATAGTGTCAAGGAAGCAGAACAGTGCAAAGCTCAGCTTGATAAAGCTCCCCTCATAATCTTTTCCTTCTGTGTTTTCATGGGCACATTGGAACTAATGCAGTGCTCTGTTACAATTGATGAACTCCAAGACCACATGAGGTGCAGAGATTCGGACTGGTGCCCACAGAGCATTCGAGGGCTTTAAATTGCAGGGCCTTGGGTACATGGGCTGCAGCTTACCCAGCTGAAGAAAACACAGCAGTCCTACACAGAAGCAAGAGCGCTATGAAATCCTCCTTTGTTGTCATTTAGGACACACAAAATGAGGCAAGATATTAAGAATCAATAAGTGGTAATCATTATTTTTCTTAAAGGCTGATCTCAAATTATATATAAATTGCTTATTTGTGTCCACTTTTTTTCTAATCATTATGAGAATATGTGTAGTCTTAATTTTTCTGTGGTTGTGTTCAGTTTCACTTCACAATTTGGAAAAACAAATTTTCTAATTTTCTACAAATGATTTTAAGAAAAGTTTAAGAAAATTAAGGGGAAAATGTCCCTTGCCTCAAAGACAGATACTATCAAACTGAAATCTTGCAAATTTTAAAACTGAGCACTTAAAAAGAAGTAGAGTACAGCATTCTTACCTTTTGCTAAGCTTGTGAGATCATATTAAACCTGTTTTCTCTCCTGTTTTTCTCTTGAAAGGTCGTCCCCAGACATCAAGAAAAATGGACCAACTCAGAGATGCTCCAGGTGCAAGTGTAAAGAAGTACATCTTAAGAGGTTTCAAAAAGTAAATAGGAAAAATAGGATAAAGCAGTCTTCTGTCCTTCTGCCTGTTGTCCAGAAAAAAATTCTTCCATGTAACGGCTACGGTTTGGTCACATCTGTTCTAGTCTAGATAAAAAGGGAAGAAGAGGCTGATCTGTAGCTAATTATTTGCATCTGATCTTAAACTGTTCTATTTTCTCCAGCATACATTCTACTTTGCTTCATATATCTTGCCTCTCACTGTGGCTTCTGAGTACATTTGTTAAGCCATTTAAATAAATAAATAATGAAAAGCCCACAAAGCCCTGAGGATTCAGAGAGAAATTGTTTTCCATGGAGCACTTGTTTATACAATGATGTGGAGTTTTGCTGCATAGTTGTGGGTGGCTTGGACACTAGTTACAGTCAACTGCCTAGAAAAATCTGTCTATGAATAAACCATGTAGACATCTGTTGTGGTAAGTATTTAGGTACTTAAATACCACTAAGTAATAAATGAAGCTTCTCTGTCCCTCAGTGGCCCTAGGTGAGCATGATTCTGTAGTGCACTGTACTTGCAACTCTTTACTTATCCTGTTTTACTGAGGACAGTGATGTAGTTTCTCACATAAATAAGAACCACAGAGAATTACCAGCTAGCTGGAGAAAAAAAGAACTGGGAAGTGAAGAATGAAAGGAAAAGGAGAAAAGTGAAAAAGCAGATTATCTAAAGATGAGTGAGGAAATGGTATAATAATACAAGGTATTTGCTGCTGTCCTGTCCCTCTCAATGCTGTAGATTTGATGGGGTTATTTGCATTTGCAGAGAGGTCATAGTACCACTCATCCTATATGGAATCTTTTATTTGATTTTGAAACTTAGAAGAAGCCCAAGGTAGTTGAGAAAAGAAGTGGTAGAGATAAAAATGGATTGAAGCATATTCTTACCCTCAACTTCAGTTTAAAAAAGATGATGTTGCTACTACTGGCTTTAAATACAGCAGGAATTTACTTCATCATTTGCTCTTTCCATGTTCAGAACTCTGCCAATCTTTCCAGGCCCTGTGTCTTACCTGTGAGACCACACAGAAGGGTTTCCCACCAAAACTTGAGTTTCAATAGTTAACTGCAAGTCTTTAGCACTTCACAGCACTGAATCTCACACAGTTAATTACCCTCTCCTTTCCTTTTAAGTTTGGGGGAAAAAAAAACCATTTTTGATAATTGTACATATACAGACACAATAAAATGTTCCTAGTGACACACTGAAGAGAATTTTTAAGTGGAGTTACAGATAGCTGTAATGTAAAGCTTTGTGTAATTGCACCTAATATTTTTATAAGAGAAGTCTTTTCCCTCTGCTCTTTTATCAGAGTAGAAAGAAGCCCATGAACTCCAGCATTACAGAAAGCAACTTTTTTTCGTCCTCCCAAGAAATGATGTGTGCAGCAGGGGAGCAGGTCCTGGTTCTGGGCTGGCATGGTCCAAACCAGCTTTGGACCGTGCTGCTGCAACCTGATGGTATTTGTTAGTAAGTACCTTTGTTGGGTGTAAAGCCCATTTTGGTGGATTTTTAGAGAGAGAGAGGAATTTGGGGACTTTTTCATAGCACTGCCTCTGTGATTTGCTGAGTGCTCACTTCCCAAACCAGAGCCAGAGTGTAGCACATTTTCTGGGAAATCTTCAAGTTTCATGTCAAGATTCTTCATGACAGAGAATAAATAAGATCTCTGTGTAAGTGGTGTCTGCATTTAACTACCATTTTTCTTCCCCAAAATTTATACATCTCCTCTGGAGACACGGTATTAATATACCCATTTGCCCTTCAAGACCAGTATTTGGGAAGAAAATTATCTGCCACAAAGCACCACCATATTAACAGGACTTTTCTTGATTTTTATTTAAGAGACCTCAGAATATCTCAGGGGCAAGTTTCCCAACAGAAGACGCTGTCAGTCTATAATTTTTATTTTATTGACCCATTAACAAAACCTGACAACTAAATTATAGGTTCCACCTTTGGTCACACCAATAGTATTTTTGAGAGGACATGAATGACTCCAGGCATTTTATTTGTGGATCCAGATGATCTCCTTGGCTTCAAACACATATCAAAATGAATATGCACACCAAACAGAAATGAGTGCTTCTTAAATATGCATCCAAAAAATGGAGAATCTGTGCAGCCACAACAGAATTTCAAAGACCAGTGTCCCAGCTTGAAACACATACTTTGTGAATCACTACGGTTTGGTCTTAATTCACTCAGATCCACAGAGCTATCCAGTTTACACTGACTGGTGGTCTGGCCTCTTTTGCTATCTGTCCTTCATCAAGTTTCTTAGGAAGACTGAAAATATATATAAACCAAACAAGGAGCTTTTACTAGGGCAAAGCAAGACAGCCAGGGTTTGTTGCAGCCATAAACAAAACAGCTGAATGCCTGGACCAGAACAGGGAAGGACAAAACATCTAAAAGACTACTGAGACAGGGGAGGGGGAAATTGCATTGGTGCTGCTGCTTCAAGAATTTCTCCTGTATCTGAAATGCAAAAGGGTGTGTCTCTGCCTTCACCCAGGTAGAGGTTAGGTTGGGTTCCTTGGAATACATGGAAAATTCCATTTTATATGAGAATGATGCACTAAGTAGTAAATGCAGTCTAAGTGTCTGTATTTTAGTGTCAATGCAGACCCTTAAATGATTTCATAGATATCATAAATAAAATGACTTTCAGAAATAGAAAGCAGCACTTTAGGTGATTTTTGAAATGACCCACAGAGCTTGGTGTTTTTAATAGTCAACATTGCTAGCATATGAATAAAAATTATGGGTATGGTTATCAATGCTTGGAAAGCTTTGACATGTTTATTTTTATTAACATAGAATCAAACTTCAGAGTACAGTAAGGTTACTCCTGCAAAGTAGTCTATAAAAAGCTGCAACTTTTTATGTACAGTGTGATTTGTATTTTGTTAACTGACATTAATCAGATTGGCCCATCTCTTCTCTAATGTTACACTTCAGTGTTTGTGCATAAGGCTGTGGGTTTTGTTTTCAGTCTAGCTTTACTACATTATGAATTGGTAAGTCATTTGGTCGGTATAGACACTGGGTCATCTAAACTAGGTTTAATCATTTAAAGAACACTTTCTTTTTCTGTTTAATTCACAACCTTGAACTTGATGATAGCTTCAAAACTGTAACTGCATGTGTTGCAAACAGATTGTTCATCTTTTGAGTTGGCCCTAAATTGTTTGTTCTGTTCCATTTTCTTAAGCACTGCTCTCTCTTGCAGAAAAAATAAATGGCTTTTGATAACAAAAGACATTACAGCTACTTGAGTTCCCCATGATCTTTTTTCCTCATGGAGTGAATTCTTCAAAGTACTTATGATCCCTCTTTGGTTTGCTAGCATTGCTCTACAAGAGATTATTGTGGTAGGATTACTCTCAATTTCCAGCAGTAGAGCTGAATTCAGCAGCCAAACCCAGTGGAGTATTTACCACTAATGAACTGGGTGAGGACTTTCCACTGGCCTTGGGTTTGACTCTGCCAATTCTGCAGACTGTGCCCTGCTGAAGAGTAGTGATATGTACCGTCCAGAACATTTCTGATCTTTAAAACATAAACCATTTTGTGGTGCATTATGGAGAACAAAATGTTTCAGAGCTGAGGGAGCATCTAGAGAATACACTTGATAATATGGTTTACTTCTAAGTTGCCCTCTGAGGAGCTGGGAGATGGACATGATGATCCTTGTGGGTCTCTTCCAACATTAAATATTCCATTATTTTCTGTGATTCTAAGAGAAAACTGGAGGCAATCTTTGTGAGGCTTAATGCTAGCAATGGTACATCAAAACAATTCTATTATAAATTATGCAATATTCCTATATAACAAAAGCAGAAAAATAGTTATTTTCACTCACTCCAATAAGACTCTGAGCATAACATTTTGCCTGGTAAGTATTTATGCTTTATATTATGTCTTGATATAAGAAGAAAAAATATCTTCTCGTACTATTAGCCATCACATGGACTATTTTCTTCATATTTAAAGTGAGAAAAGAGTTGCTACTCTATCTGTACTTTTATGAGCAACATCACTAAATATTGGCATTCCTGTAGGTGAATTCCTTTAGGGAGTTCTACAACACTGAACAATATTTTAATTATTTGGACTGGAAATTGATTAGTTATTCCAATGTTTGTATTTTAAAATGGGCTGATCAAGCAGTTTCTTTCAGGATTGCATTTCTCACACCACACAGGAACCTGCTGCTCTCTGGAATGGGTGAAAGAGTCAGTGTTCTTTTAGAGTCACTGCTGTGCTGGCACAGTGTCCTGGATGTTCCTACAGCAGAATTTCAGCTGTGAGGAGCTTAACCCAGTTAACATCCAATTCACCTCTAGATAATATTGTATTTCCAGACAGATTTGCTTTCCTTCCTGCAACTCCAACAAAGCTTTTTCATGCAAGGGACACAGAATAACCCTAAATCTCCTTACAAAATTTTACCTTTTCAAATTCCCTGAAACTTTCCTTCACATGAATTTGCAGACCTTGAAGATGGGATGCTTTCATATTGAGTAGAAGTCTACAGCTTTTTCTGTAGAAGACGGACTAAATCCATTTTCATAGGAAAGGATGATCCAGAAGCCCATTATTCCACATTGTACTGTTCTTTCTATCAGTACCTTTAATTTCAAGTAAGAAGAAACCAAAGCTTTATAGATAGACAGTAGAAATATTGTGTGTTTTTGAAATTGGACAAGGCTGTCATTGATGACTTTTTATTTTTTATTTAGCTTCTCAATATTCTGTAAGGATCTAGCTCCTAGTTGAAGCAGAGTACATAAAGAAAAAAGCTATTTCAAGGCCTCAGGGCAAACCCAAAACATTCAGGTTGGATTTGACTTTGTGTTCATCCTCTAAAGCTCAGTGCATACTATAATCTCTCAAAGATTTTAGTTTTTCTGTTTTTTTTTTTCTTCTTCTTTATTTTCTTTGGCAACTAAAACACATTTTACATAACCACATTATGTGCTTCACAGTAATATATGAGATTTTATAAATGGTATAAATGGCCTCATACAAATTCAAAACAGCACAAGAGTCAATAAACTTATATTGCAAGAGCTCCAGACCACAGCAGGGAAATATCTGAGCCTTTCACACTTAGTTCATTTTTTCCTAAAAAAAAAAAGAAAAAAGCCTGAAAACCCCTGAAATGTGGTTATATTCAATTTATTCACTGAATGTTTTCCTAGCTTTTATTTTTTAATATCTTCATCAAATTATTTTATCTCCACATTTAGCACTGTTACTTATAATCATACATATATCCTCATAGATGTGAAATTGCTTTTACAGGGCAGTAGATATGCTATAAAGCATATAATTTAGGAGGGGATATAAGCTTTTTACTAGTATGTGATAAATTTATGGGTAAATATTCAAACCTAATCAATGTAATTCAAGTGGAACTGAGAGGAAATCTTGTTCCCATGATCATATTTATTATAGGTATATATTACTTATTTATTTCTGGATTAGCTTGATGTTTACCTTTGATGGCCCAATTGCCAATAAGGTGTTTTTTGGTCTCTTTGTTTTAACCTCTGTCTAAAAAATATAAATTTGAAAATATTTTACAGCTTTCTATTTTCTGAATATTTTTTCACAACCTTCATAAAAAACCTGGTTTGTTTGAGATGTATCTTCTTTTTGTGTTCATCTTGGCTCTTCTGCTATTCATAGCATTCCAAGTGACTGCGATCTTAGAAAAGGCCTCCTAAATACATGATTTTTTATCTTACTGTCTCGCTTCAGAACTGTACATAAATAGATATGACATCTTGTGGCCTGATCCCATGCCCAGAGTCCCATTAACCTCAACAAGTGTTAGATCGTGGTCTTCAGTTCCTTGGTTTTATACTTCATAAAGCAGCCTGAAGTCAAACTGTAATTTTACTTGATTGAGACATTTAAAAACCGATAAGCACCAGATTCTTTATTTTCTTCTAGGTGTCATGTGTTTAATTTGATAACTTGTTTCTTTCTAAATAAATACTTAAAGTATGAATATTTTTTTAGACAAAAGCATATTGAAAATTTATCTATTTATCATTTCTCATCTGAAAGGAAATTAAAGTACACACTTGTGAGCAGTGCTTTTACTTGGAACCAACGCTGTACATGAAAAAAAAGGGGTGGAAAATACTTCACTTTCAGATTTCCAGATATGTTGAAAACATATTAAAATTCTTTGACAAATATTTGTCTGTGAATCTCCCAGGCTTGAATGAAGGAGAGGCAAATTAAATGTATGCCACTGTCTACCTATACTACCCAGGTAACAGAAGGTTTGCAAGAGCCCCAGGACTTCATCCATTTTTTCTAATTTTTTCTTAAAACAGGGATAAAACAGTTATTGTTTTAAATGTTAGGGATAAAACAGAAATTTCTTTGTCTGAAATCAATAAAACTATCAAGTCTATTGCTTTAATTTTCTCATCAAGCTGCCCCAAATTCCAACTAGGCCTCTCCATTTCAAATACACCGTATTTCCTGAAGCAGATGGAAAATAAAGGTTGCTCATGATTTTACCAAAAAGAAGCTGCAGATGCAAGTGAACATAATAAAAACTTTAGAAAAAATAATAAATAAAATAATGAGATTCTCAGGACGCTGTGTTTCTTTCTGAGACTGCCTTTAGCTCTGCCTTTAGTCACTTATTCACTCATCCCTCTTTGCTGATTGAGTCACAATAAATGTGTGGCTCTGCCCCACGTGTCTGTGCTCGCATCTGAGGACAGACTATGACATTTCCCTTGACTAGCATGAGATGGAGAAAATTCAAAGCTTGGCACTTTTATAGACAAATCTGCCTTTTGAATAGATGAGTAAAGAAGGAAATTTGTCTATGCACTTGGAAGAAATGGAAGGAGAGAGATAATATATGAGCTTGACATTCAAACAAATTTAAGCAACTTAGCTCCTTTTAGAAAGCCTTTACCACAGGTAGCAATTGTGCTGAACTGGACAGAAAGAAAACTCTTTGTCAAATTGTTTTCCTTCTAGTGAAGAATTTAAATGTCTGCAGTAATGCTTCAGATTTTTCTATCATACTAATTTTTGTTATAGCAACAAAAATGTAGACATTTTAAAGCAATAGTATTCCTGACATTTTGCATATGTTTTTATATTTTATATAGGTGTATGGATGAGTGTATTCAATGCAGTCTTGAAGTGCTGCTAAGACATCAGCTATGGAAGTGAATGCAGTAGCATACAGGCACGACCTTTGAAGGTGCCAAAGTAAATTCAGATGTACCATACAATTCTGGAATAG
The DNA here is from genome assembly GCF_027579445.1 of Ammospiza nelsoni. Taxonomy (NCBI): domain Eukaryota; kingdom Metazoa; phylum Chordata; class Aves; order Passeriformes; family Passerellidae; genus Ammospiza; species Ammospiza nelsoni. The sequence goes on from NC_080636.1 coordinate 15,833,403, forward strand.
TAATTTCAATTATATGAAAATTTATTAAAAATAAAGTATCTATTTTTTAACTACTTTGAAATATTTGAACTTTCCACCTAAAAACATGAAATTTCCTGGCCAAATATGTTCACCTTTCAGCTCCAAACAAGCCATTTAGCTATTCCATGTGAGGTGTTCTTTTCATGTGATGTATTTTATGCAGCTGGGGAGTTATTGCTTTGCAAACACCACAGAACATTTTGCACCCTGTGCTCCTGTTTGCCCTGCTGCTGCTCTGCACATCTGTGACATGACTGCAGAATCCTCTGCCAGGTGTTGCCAGCCCTGCAGGACAGAAATAGAGATGTGATGAAAGGAGGTTGCCCAAAAGGGCTTGGAGGAGGGCTGCTCCTTTCACAATAGTGAAAATATAGATCTGTTGTGGTCAATAATAGCAATGTTTTTCCTCTGTGTAACGTCAACAATTTTGTATCACAATTTTATTTCTGGCAATCTGATATTGCTTTAGATTTGAAACCTAATTTAATTAAAAAGGTGTTTCTTAGAAATATGGATTGGACTTGCAAGATTTTTTTATAGAGATGGAAAAGAGAAAACAGATTTACACATACATTTTTGCCACCAAAATTACAGACTAGGGTATTTATACCCAACATGAGTGTTTACAATGTAACACTCTGCTGGCAATATTCTAATGCTCATCAGGTATTTAAGTGGATGTTGGTTACCAGCATACCTTTCTATTTACTTTACAATTCTTTTTTTACATTGAATAAATGTAATTTTACTTCTAGTGGAAAACCAGGAGAGAAACTTTGCCATTAAAGGAAGCAAGATGTATACAGCAGGTAATTTTATGATCTAGGAACATGTTTCTGTGAGACAAAGCATATGAGTATCTTTAGAAAATAACTGGCTTATTCATATCATTAAAGTGACTTAGGAGCTTAAGGTTTGCAAGGTTAGACTTGCAAGTGGTAATAGTTGTTATAATAGCAATGGAAGGCAGCTCAACTGAGAAGTGAAACAATAAAAAGCAAACTGACTCAGGGATGGTGTAACCACTGATGGGTTACTTTAAACAAGATTGTACTAAAGTGAGTTCACAGGAATACTTAAAGGAATAGTAAATTGCTTTGTTACAGATTCATGTAATCATTTGTGCTAAAGTGTTTCTTAGGAAAACAAAAAAATGAGCAGATGTGAGGCATTTTTTCTGTTAATTTTTATATTATTGAACAACCTTTACTTTGTTTGATATGATTGGTTTGCTGAGCCTGTATTTTTTCCTATTATTTTTCAGTATTGAATTCTGTCTATAGATGGCACTAACTTCTTGCTATTTCAGAGAATCCAAGAAAGAGCTTCTTCACATATACAAAACATTTCTTGGCACTTTGTGTGCCATAATCCAGCAGTAAGAACATAAAATTACCAGTCTGTAATTTGCTTTAAAAACATTAAAAATCCTGTTTAAAAAAAAGATTATAATACTTTCAATGGAAAAGAGATTTAGAATGTCAGCTGTGGATTTGTGAAACATATTTTGAATGTCTTTCTTATATATAAAGATTCAACCTTTTGAAAATAAGTGAAATGATCTAAAATAAGAGAATGTGTATGTTGTAAAGTTCAAGCCTTGTGCTGGCAGCATGACTCTAATAATAGTAAATGTTGCTACAAATGTTTCCTATAAAAATTTAGATTACATCTTCATATATCTTCTGTTTCTATATCTGCATTCATTAGTTGAAAAAGGCTGTATGGTTTCTGTATTAGACAGTCTGGAAAATAGAATTTAGATATTTAAGCACAGTTATACTGAAGTTAGTGTGTTTATGTAAGATTAAGCATTTTCTAAGCGCTAAGATATGGCCTTTTTACACTGTATGCAATAAATAGCAACTAACCTTTCACAGCTGGGAAGCATTGCAACACTGTAATTGACATCATTAGCACACTGATTTCTGGTATTAATCCAATTTTGAACCTGTTTAGTACCATATTTCTTCCTGTGCATTGCCTTATACTTTTTTCTTTTAGTGCTATTGCTTGGCACTGCTTAAGAAAGCCCAGTTCCATCCCCCTGACACTCTCCCTTCAGACACTGATGGACACTGAAGAGTCCCTTCTCACTGAAGAGTCCCTATCATTTCCTGAAGCTAAACAAGCTCAAATTCCTCAGCCTTTCATCAAAAGTGAGGTTCTCTAGTCTTCTCTGTAGCCTTCCCCTGGACCTGCTCCACGAGCTCCATGTCTCTCCTGTGCTGAGGAGCCCAGAACTGGCCACAGCACTGCAGATGTGGCTTCAATAGGGCTGGGTAGAGGGGCAGGATCCCATCCCTCCCTGCTGGCAATGCTCTCCATGATGCACCCCAGGGCACCATTGGCCCTCTTGGCCCCCAGGGCACACTCCTGGCTCAGGGACAGCTTGCTGTCCAGCAGGATGCCCACATCCTTCTTTGCAAATTAAAGATGATGATAGATGAGATACAAAGACAGAATAGCTGATGGAAACAAGAGATGGAAATAACATTGAAGTGGATCTAAGGTGCAGAGCTTAAACAGGGAAGTGATGATCAGATATCTCCATCTGAGAAGACTAAAAGCTTTAGCATATGAAACCACAGATTAGGCTGCAAATGTTTTAAATAACTCTAGTCATTTATTTAAATTGACACCAGATGACTGAAGTGTAACAAATACAGCATTTTTTTTTTAAATCAAGGTAAGGAGACCATCAAGACACTATAGACCCATTAATTTAAAATCAGTAAATCCAGGCTACAATTTGCATTAAAAAATCTTTAGGATATGGATGTAAATTTAAAAAATAGAGACAAAAGGCATTATGGATTTACTAGTCTAAGCTGATAGATTATCCTCAGTAAAAATGATTTCTCCTTTACAGAAATCCTGAAGCCTGAACTTTATACAGCAATAGGAAAGAAAATTTTAAGGACAGCACAGAAATAAAAGTTAGCAGAAAAACAAGGACAACCAATTGTGACACTGAAGAACAATTAGGCTCTCAGAGTTCTCTGAAGTTCATTTTTGTTGCCAATCTGATGCAATATTTTCAAAGTGGAAATTATAAAAGAAGCAATTTAAGTTGAACTTAGGGTGTTCAAAAACACATCTAAGTTACGCACAGGACTGGACCAAAATATTAATAAGAAAAGCAAAATTAATATCCAAAATTTTTGCAGTGGTATAAACACAATTCAGTCAATCTTTCTGAATTTTTATATTCAAGAGATAGAAGCACTGTGTTCAAGGCTACTTTCTTTTGTGTTTCTTTGGGTGTAATTACTTAGTCTTTGGTTTTCAGAAGAAAATAAAAATTTGAAATAATGTCTGTGAAAGATACAATGGTGTTAATATATCCTCAGAACATGAAGCATAAACTGACAATATGGAAATGCTCTGAGGGCAATTTATTTCACTTGCAATTCATTTGGTTCCTGCCATAATTGGAGAAAGGAGTTGAGTAGCTGCCAGAGAAAATGAGAAGCTGAGCACTCAATCACCATGCCTGAGATTCCAAAATTTTAATTGCATCATTCACTGCAAGACTTTGGGGGAAAAGTTCTGAAGACAGAGCACATCATGAGTATTGTGTTGCTGACAGTCTGTTTTCTCATTCCAGATGTCTCAATCCCTGCCGAACAGCAGCACTCAGCTCTGAGGAGGGCCCCTGTGGTGAGGACAGCTCCTGAGAGCTCCTGCATCAATCCCTGGGGAAAGGCAGGCAGATTATGCAGATGAGGAATGTGATTATGTGGATTTTCAGGGAAAAAGTAGAACAATAACATTCCTCAGTTATGTTTCTGTATTTAAATGAAGCTGAACTCTTCATGTGCGCAAATCGCAACAGCAGTGTCCTACTGTCTCATTTTTAAGTACTTGATTGAGATATTGGGAGCCAGACTGACAGTGGAGCCAGTTAATTTTGCAGACACCCACTGCCATGAGCAAAATCTGTTCCTAACTCTGCAGGTGTCTAAAACTTCTTCTGCATCTGCATTCTCCTGGGAAAGATGTTGATGCACTGCCATAGCCAGCAAAGTCTTCACAGCATTGAGATACTTGGCAGATGATTACAGCTTTAGGCCTGCCAAGGTTCAAAAAATTTTCACCTACTTTACCTGGAAGTCTCTAACCAACAGATGTGTTCAGACATGAAATAATTAACAGTGCATTGGCCCAGAACAAGAACATGAAAATTCACATGAGTCTGTTGCTTTCAGTTCAGGATGATCACTCAGAGGTGCAAGAACTGGCTTCCCACCTCAGTGCCAATAAATGTTCAAATCTCTGAATCACTTTCCAGACTGGTGGGAAACATCTGGAGGGTGGAGGCAGGAAGGGAAGAGGGTCAGATGAAGAAAATATATTCTTTCTATATTTGATGGTAAAGGTGGGCTAGTTGAATTTTTACATTTACAAAAATAAAGGAGAGCTAATCAGCTGACAATGGAAGAGTGTAGAAGGTGAAGGTGTAGACCTGTGAAGTGTCAGCATTTATAGGAGGAAGACACTCTGCAGAAGCCATTGCTGCATCTCTCCCTTTCTGGGAACTCTGAGTCTGTGCTCTGGCTGAAGTGGAATAGCTCTGAAAGGAGTGGGTAAGAAATTTCCCAAGCCAGGTTGCTGCTCAGCTGACCTCGTGGCAATCAGCTCCCACATTAGTGGAGGGGTAATCCCAGTGCTAAAGTATTGCCTATCATCTCCTCTTTTGTTTGAAAAAAATAATCATGTCCAGGCATTTAGAAGAAGTTCTGTGCTGAGAATCTTTGAAAACATTTGGACACTAACAAGAAATGCAGCCTAAATTACCCTCTCTTTCAGAGTAATCTGCCACATTGACTATCAAAATCCCTCTTCAAGGAAATTTCAGCACCTATTTGTTGAGTTTTTAACACTCCCCATGCTAGAGTGGCTAATTTGAAAAGTCTGCATTTCACAGTGTAGAAGATGATCTAAAATTTAGGTCTCTAAAATCCCCAAGATTCTCCCATGAATTTATTCATTTGTGGTATTTTAGGAATGGCACTCAGCACACTGAGAATGTTAACAGATGCAAATGTAAGTGCCACTGAGTACATTTTTAATGCCAAACGAGTGTTCTTCGGAATAACTTTCAGCCAGAGTTGGAGAAGTTCCACAGAAAACTGAGATGAAATTTAGTAAGTTGCAGTATGACAGATACAGAAATGTCTTAGAATTTTTCTAGCACATGACAGACATGTTAAACCTTCCACAGTCATCTCAATGTTTGAAATAACTTAGAGAAGAGCATTCCTATTCACACTATGCAAACCCTCAGATTTAGACTCAGAGGAGGTTAGTTCCTGTGATAATTATTAAATCAAACAGACAGTGAGAGGTTCTTGCATCAGCTAGCAGTACTTGATGCTGGAATGGTGAGGGAGAAAGCTACTTTACCTCTGGGATTCATTAAAAATAAGGAATGAACTGCATAGTTTTCTTATAAACAATTCCTTCCTCAAAATTTATCACTATAAGTATATTAAAACTTTATTACCCTTACTGTCTTCCCATTAATGTCTTAAAGCTCTGGTTTCCAAATAAATGCAATGGCAGACCTGCTTGAGAAGATTTCTTAGGTTTATAAAAGGTGCATGGAAAAATTCTGTTTAAAGTATTGCAAAACAATAAACTGATCAGTGAAGTAGTTACTTCTAAATTTCTCATTAAATGGTTCCTCTGCTTTTCCTATACCTCAGAATTGAAGGCATTTGGGAACAGACTCAACAGCTTAGAGCTGTGCTCTACTCTGGGCACAACATGTAGCTATTGTTTCCACCTTTCCCCTTGAGAGATGATGTACAATAGGTAGGAAATCTTATAGGAAATTCTTTTTTGTAAAGTGCTCATTCTGAACTTCAGTTGTGTAATGCCCTTATTCTCTGGTCACTCTTTGTTTGGCTTCTCTAAGTGTTTAATGGAAAACCTTGAAATTCAAACCTTGACTAAAATATTTGGGTGTCTTACTTTTAGGTGTTATTTGGCTAAAAACTGGTAGTGCCTGACACAGAATGGTACAGCACAGTGATTAGTGTTTTTTATTGCTGGCATAAAAACTTTTTTTAGTTGCTGTCTATTTTCTAAATAGCAGCCTCTGTATTCTGCATGCTTCCATTTGATGAATGTGGGAATCTTACTAAAACCCGAGGTCCTGAAGGATGACTGATTTATCTCAGAGAAATAAATGAATTATGTGAGCTCATTTGAACCAATGAACTGTCATTCTGCCATGTTTAAATGCTTCTTTTGTAGGCGACAGACTTTTGTAGATCACATGGACTGTTGTTTTCTTTCACAGCAGCTTTGATGTCTGCAGCAAAAGTAACTGATTCCCATTTGGGTCCTTATAAGTAACAAAGTTTTGATGTTATTAGAGCTTAAAGGTACTGCAATAAATTAGTGCTAGTCTGATTCTATCTATATTACATCTTTTAGTAAGTGGCTTGCTTTTAACGGTTTGTTGCCATGTTTTGAAATGCTATGCAAAGTATATTCAGCACTGTAGACAACAGAAGTGAATTTAATTTAAAAAATTCATATTTAAAATGTTTGGCCTGATTATTCTTCCTCAGAAATCTGGAGAAAGCTTTATTTTTTTTCTGTACATGTTTTGTATATAAATATAGAGGAGGAAGTAACACAAAAAGCATGTGAAACATACAGCTTATGAAACTTGCTAAAATGATCAATGTGTTTTATCCCACAGGAATGTATTTTTTCCCCATTCTCCTAGGTGAGCATTGAAAAAGTAATTTTGCCAGCATGAATTCTTACTTGTTATAAAGTCAATTATTCTGTTAGTCTGTGTTTTACTTAAGAAATGTGATTGTGGCCTGCATTACAAATGTTTTCCTTCAAGCTCGTTTCAAACAGGTTTTTGTACCAGGGATGGCTGATGCATGGTTCTTTCATTTTCACAGGTCTGCTCTCATTGATGATGTTGTGAGTTTTGAAGCTCATATGAGTAAAGAAAAGGGAAGCCATAAAGTAAAAATGATGAAGACACATTGGGGATTTTTGCATTTTTCATTCTACTAGAATTTACTAGGGAGAGGGGTAAAAATCAGCCATTCACCCGGATGCTTAGCTTGCCATCTGAACCATTTACATCAGTAAATTTCCCTTCTTTATGCAGTTCTATCAGTGTATTGAAAGAGTTAAATACACACACACACATACACACACAAAAAAACCCGAGGGAAATTATTGCTTTAACATTGAAAGTCTATCATAAAGGAAAAGAACTAAAAAGTGAGACTTCTTCAAATTTCTTCTTTCTGCATATTTTGTTTGAGGATTGCCTCCTCCTGCCCACATTTGTGATAGTTACTCCTCCACCTGACCTGAATCCCTGAATGTGTGACTGGACGTAGGCTGTTGGCTCTCCCAACTGCTTTGTGTGAGGATAAAGAGGCTCAAAAATACCCAAAACTGCTGAGTCAGCTGGTGGAGAACTAACAGTAAGACTGTGACAGACAAAGAATGCCCAATGCCTTGCCTAGGCAGTCTTTGTCCAGGCAAATCCACTGATGTTGAAAGCTGTGCAGCTCTGTGCAGACCCCCCTGGCCTGGCAGTGCCTCCACAGGGGAGGAAGGAATTTTTGGCTCCTTAAATCTGTGCTGGGGCCTAGTGTATAGAGCTAGTGATACACAAATGAATTATTACAGCCATAGCATGGAAGTAGCTGTTGGTTGCTCTTTGGCTCACTGGCAGTTCTCAGGGATTTGTCTCATGGTAGAACAATTCTACTTGCTGTGGGTTTGCTGAACCCAGAAAAATAGGTTATGGCTATTAACCAGTGAGAATATCTGACTGTTTTAATGTTGCGCATAAAAGTTCCCTGACTGTTCAGAGAAGTAACAGAAGATCTTTGTTATGAAATCACAAGAAACTTCTTTCTGGAACCCAAGAATCTTTTGCTGAAACTGCTTTATATACCAAATATGTCTCCCATGTGAACTTATAAATCATCTGTGTTTTATTACAAAAATACTACCAAGTCCTGACAAAGGGTACTCTCAGTAGGTTCAGTTGTTTGTTCCCGTCTTAAAAGAGGAATGTTGAAATCTGTTGTGTGAGCAGGAATTCCTGGCAAAATAAACTCCTAGGAATGCTGGAGACATAACTGTTTCTCTCAGCTAATAAACACTGCAGGATCTTATTAAACTAGTCCAGCCAGCACCAGGGCAACTGCCCCAAACTTTCCACATATTGCAAAAAGAGGAAGAATAGATGCACTTCACACAGAAGAAGTAATTTTGTACTTAGTGTTTAAGGTGCACATACCTGAAGGGAGTTGGGCTGTGCTGTCTTGTGTGCAGGAGAAAAGCTGCTGTTGATTTAGTCGTTTTGGAGTGACTCTCCTATCTTCTCAACAGTTCTTTAATGAAAACATTGGACTCCCATAACACTGTTATTACTTTGGATAAAGTCTCTGAAGTAGCACCTAATCCTGAGCTGTTCGGAAGTTAAGTGTTTCATGGAAATAGTACTTAGCACTTAGGGAGTGCAGAAAGTTGGTCTCTGCTCTGAGTTATTCTGGACTAACTTACATTTGTGTTCTTGAGCTCAGTGTCTGTATTTTTTTTTTTTTTTTGACAGCTTATTATTTTTTTAACCTGTTTTCCCCCCTCATATTAACATGGACAGTTTGGTTGAACTAGATCCATGAAAGCTACCAGCAGATGCACGCATCTGTCAAAGGGATTGAAATCAATGGAAAAGGGAGAAGCAATCTGCTCAATGTAGCCACTGCAGTCACTGTAGCCTTTAATGACAGTTAAGGAAAAATGGGGTTATATTTTCCATTATGGCTACAGGGCCCCATTCAATCCAGGCAGAATATACTGAATCCTAGAATTCAGTAGTTGGGCAATCAATTTATGAGGGAGATGTCAAGAGAGATGTCTGTAACACATGATTTAAGAGTACCTTTGGTTTTAAAAGAACCAAAGACACTAAACAGTTGCTGAGATAAAAAAAATGTGGGTTTTTTCTTTTCTTTTTTTTTTTTTTTAATTTAAAACAGTACAGTGAATTACAGTTAAATTTTTCATAGTGAGAATGACTTCTGAGGCACAGATTTATATAAATCCCAACACATTCTCCTGAGCGTCACTTGTGAGAGATAGGAGTTCTTGTCTTTCAGTGAGGGATGTGGCTATCTGGCATCAAAGCATTTAGTAACTGAGGTGAAAGAGCAATTCCATTGAAAAGCAGGCAAAACACCAGGCTTTTGGTTTACTGCAATGTACAGGAGGTGTGGTCAATTCTTGTTGGAGTATAGGGCTAACCTTTACAAGGCCATCTAATTTGCTGCTATAATGACTTTCTCTTTAACTGGAACTGCACAGAGAAAAGTTATTCTTTATATGAAAAAGCAGAGATTTAAAAACCTGTTTTAATTTTGTACATAAATTATGATAGGCTAATTTGGGGAAAAAATTCTTTAAGAAAAGTCTGTGGGTACTTTCTAGTTTTAAGCATAAAATGCTGAAGTAAGAAATTTGGCGTCAAATTCTTGCTATGAACCAAGCAAATCAGGGCTTTTGGATACAGTTTTCAACCTATTTCCATCTGATGCAAAAATGTGACACAGACATACTGATTTTTTTTATAAGAAGCTTCATTCTGGATCTTATCAATATCCTGTCTGCAAAAGTTTTCCTATACTTGATATATTTGGGTCAAAATAAAAAGGTTATTTTAAGAAATAACAATTTCTTGATTTTTTTTTTTCCTATGGAAGTTTGTTTCTAGAATAGTTCCAGAAATGTGTTACCTGAGTTAACAAGCTATAATCCATAAAAGCATATGTCTAGCAGTTTAAGGTAAATCTTTAGGTTATAAAATAATGAATATTTTTTATTCTCAGGAGTTCTATATGTAAATCTTATGTCAATAGAAAACCATGCATGGAAATGCTTCATCAACACATAAAAGTTAGAAATCTAAAATTGCCAATTGCCAAGGGAGGGAGGAAGGCAGGAAGGCGGAAGGAAGGAAGGAAGTGTCGGAAGGAAGAAAGTGTCGGAAGGAAGTGTCGGAAGGAAGTGTCGGAAGGAAGGAAGGAAGTGTCGGAAGGAAGGAAGGAAGGAAGGAAGGAAGGAAGTGTCAGAAGGAAGTGTCGGAAGGAAGGAAGTGTCGGAAGGAAGTGTCGGAAGGAAGGAAGGAAGTGTCGGAAGGAAGTGTCGGAAGGAAGGAAGTGTCGGAAGGAAGGAAGGAAGTGTCGGAAGGAAGGAAGTGTCGGAAGGAAGGAAGGAAGTGTCGGAAGGAAGTGTCGGAAGGAAGGAAGGAAGGAAGGAAGGAAGGAAGGAAGGAAGGAAGGAAGGAAGGAAGGAAGGAAGGAAGGAAGGAAGGAAGGAAGGAACTTTTGCCTCTGATTTTTTTTTTCTGAATAAATCTGAATAAACCCTTTTAGATAATAAACGAATAAACCATTTTAGATCTGCTGGACTAAATTATTTCCAATAGCCTTGTGCTCCATGGACTTTACATCAGAACCCCAAGAAATAAAGAGATGTCTAGTTCTGCTTTTCCAGAGGAAAATTATGTGTTTGTGAAGTGTTTCCATTTTCACAGCCTTTCACTCAAACAATGCTATTGGCAAGCTTGGCCTGTTTTTCTAACACTAACAGAAGAGTGCCAAGTGGCAGATAAGGATGGGAAAGAGCAAGAAGAAACCTTTAAATACCACTCGAGAAAGTAATTAGAGAAGCCTGTGGCTCAAATTGCTTCATAGTTCATAATATTTTCCATAGCACTTCAAAACTGGATAAAGGATGTAAAAATGTAACTTAATAGAGGAAAATATACACACAGCTCATCCTCTAACTTGCACTTACTTTGCAGTTTGGCATGGAATTTCTGCAGAAGTACATGCTTTCACATGATTACATTTTGTTTCTAAAATTCTTTTTACTCATAAAACTGGGAATGCTATTTTGAAATTCAGATATACTCACAGCATGGTGTTGCAATTTTCTTAGCCTACTTCTTGTTTTTTAGCATGGTAGCTCTAATAACATGTCCTGTACAAGAAAAAAAGAAGGTATCAAGATACTTCTACAAGGGAGAAAGAGTCAACAAAATCATTTTACCCCTGAGTAGGCAGACAAGGGGAATACCCTGCAGTCTCTGCTTGGCAGAGTAACTTTTTTATTGATTAGAAGGGGATGATCCTGGTAGCAAGGGACAGAACTGTCCCATTTACATCTGATTTCAGAGCATGGTAGTGGTAGTAGTATTTCAATCCAAATTAGCTCTTTGGGCAGTGTGTCTGCGCACTTTGTCATGGTCACAGCAAATGTACAACTGGGCCAATCTCAGGAAAAACTAAGCAAAGCGTAGACTTTAAAAAAGCAAAGCGTAGACAGGTTAAACAGCCTGTGAAAAATATGCACACAAATGCCACATACCACTTTGAGAGTGTCCACAGTACTTCTCTGTGCTTTTCTCATAATTTTTTGAAACTCATCTAAGAAAATTTTATTGGCAAGAATGTCGATAAAGTACTTTGGCTACATCTGTGAATAGCAAGAGCCATCCCAGAAATATTTGCACAGGCATTGACACTGTCTCTTGCATGTTCCGAAGTTGCTTATTCAGAAAGGATAAGCACATATGCGCAAAATATGCAAAGAAGGAGTATTATATTTTCTGAATATTGTGAAAAAACTGTAGGTTGACATACCCTTGAATAAATATTGGGTTTTTTTGGCATATTAACAGTTTCATTCAAGAAATCACCCAACAACAGCTATATTTAAAAGTAGACAGCACATAATATTTCCAAACTTGTTAAAAAAGTTGTAATAAAAAGCCTAAAAAGAGATGATGCACAAATTCAGCTGAGAAATCAAGCCATGGAAATGAGTAATAAGTAGAAATACCTATCAAGTGAAGTTGCAGTTCTGTCTGTGGATGTCTTCGGCTCCAGGAAGGATTTCCTTCCATCTCTCCCTCCTGCAAGATTTATTCACAAAACACAAACTATTTGCCTTACTGGAGGAGTTACTAGATGAAGTTTTATAGCTGGTAAAATACAAATAGGCACACTAGATGATCTAATGGTCCGTAGTCTGAAAATACATTAATGCAAAAGTCTTAACTTACTGAATGCATTTATTAAATAGATAGTTTTCAAAGAAACCTATGGGAATTAAACACCTAAATCTCCATAAAATTAAATCTCATTCATTGCATTTTCCAATCACTTCTTTCTAACTTCTCTGTCTTTTCTTGCTATAAAAGTGGAATAAAAGTCTCTTGAGAAAAAAACAGAATAACATTCTGACTATTTTACACTTTCTGAAACTAAGTGAATTTCGTTATGGACTCCAAACAAAATCTTTTTTAATTCAGGTTCTGCAAAGTGGAATCTGGTCATGTTTCCTAACATGCAATGTAAACATATTTGGTTTGTAAATATTGGAGTGTTTTCTTCAGTTTTCAAACTAATCTAATCCTGGCACTATTTACAGAAAAGGGGATTACTGATTCCCATTTTTCTTTTCCTTTTTTTTTCCCTTGAGACTTGACAGATTGGTGGTAATACTGCAAAATCAAAACCTGCAAATAAGCACACACTATCAGAGAATCAAAGAATTACAGAATCACAGAATGGGTCAGTTAGGAGAGGCCACACTGGGTCACCTGGTCCAACCTCCCTGCTCAAGCAGGGCCATCCCAGAGCAATGGCACAGGGCTGCATCCAGAAACTTCATGAGTAGCTGCAGCAAGGGAGACTCCAGAACCTCTCTGGGCAACCTGCTCCATGCAGTCACCTGCACAGTGAGAAATGCCTCCTCATGTTCAGCTGTAACTACATGGGCCTCAGTTTCTGCCCACTGCTGCTTTTCCTATTGCTTGGCAGCACTGAGCAGAGCCTGGCTCCATCCTCCTGCCACCCTCCCTTCACACACTGACAGACATGGATGAGGTCCCCTCCCAGTTTTCTCTTCTCAAGACTGAACAGGCCCAGCTCCCTCAGCCTTTTCTCATGAGACAGATGCTCATGTCCCTTTATCATCTTCATTGCCCACTGCTGGGTGTGCTCCACGAGCTCCATGTCTCTCCTGTGCTGAGGAGCCCAGAACTGGCCACAGCACTGCAGATGTGGCTTCAATAGGGCTGGGTAGAGGGGCAGGATCCCATCCCTCCCTGCTGGCAATGCTCTCCATGACGCACCCCAGGGCACCATTGGCCCTCTTGGCCCCCAGGGCACACTCCTGGCTCAGGGACAGCTTGCTGTCCAGCAGGACCCCCAGGTCCTTCTCTGCAGAGCTGGGCTTTCCACACTGGCAGGTGTGCTGGTGCCTGGGGTTATTCTTGCCTTGGTGCAGGACCCTGCATTTGCCTTTGCTGGATTTCAGATAGTTCTTCTCTGCCGGTAGATAATGTTTCTGCAGCAATGCATACGAAGTGAGGGAGAGATTTTTCCATCTCACCTGACATGACTGGGGTCACCTGGATGTCACCTTTGTCTGTTCCAGACACTACTCTGTATCATTTAAAGAAAACAAGTGTGAGGTTAGAGTAACCAGAGATTCTTTGGAAAGTAGTTTAAATGCTCTGATCAAAAAAAGCAATATGCTAGGCTTTTGACCAAAAGTTACAGTTCTGAAATTCTCTTTTATATTAATACCTACTCCTGAAAACATTTGTCTCTCAGCCTTTCAGCTGCTAAAGGACTCACCTTGGCTCCTGCATGAGAACACATTTGTCAGTGTTTAGCTTCCCTAAAAGCATTGTCACAACCCATCCACTTAGGTCCATCCTTATCTGTCTGTCCTACTTACAGACCTTGACACCTTGGCTGCAGATTTCCTCAGAGCACATTAATGGGACTAGGTTCTCCAGAAAATAAAACAAACAAACAAAAAAACCCCAAAAAACCAAACCAAACCAAAGACAGTAGAGGAACTCACTAGCTTTTCAAAAGACAAGAGTTCGAAGTGCTTTGTTGTGAAGCCTGGTCAGCAGAGTTGAGGCAGGACACTGCTGCTGAGCCTTAATTGACTGAATGGACATCTTCTGCTACCAGCAATCTGGGCTTAGCATCCACCACAAGGGTTTAACCACTTATCACTGCAAGTTTTGGACAATATTTTCTTCCTTAAAAGTTCAGCTGCTGAACATGCACCTAGTGCCCAGCAGGCAACACTTTCATTTCCACAGCTACTTTACTTTTGTATTTAGTAGAAGTGATATGATTTAGATACCTCAAATCCTAAAGTTTCTTGAATTGTGTCTCATCACCTGTAAAAGCAAGTTTCCACACCATTTCACTCCAGATTTGAACAGTGATTCCCCAGTTAAAGACTGAACAGGTTTTTCAGCCTCTGACTTTTACATCATCTTTACTTGCCAGTCTGGTTCTTTAACGAGATTTTTCAGCCACAAGTCAGAGTGAATAATCTTTGTCATAGGCAGGAGCATGTCTTTGAAGATTACACACCTGCTCCTGGCTGTAATCACCTGAACAGAGAGTATTGTTCAGCTGAGTTTTCCCTCCTATTGCCCAGGACAAATCCTTGGAGCAATATAGTGAGATGAATTACGCAGGGGCCGTGAAAAATGAGCTGATGATGTTTCAGAGCAACAAATTTGCAGTACAAAAAGTAGTATCAACAATTCCATTGGCATCACTACTTCCTCTGTCACAAGCCCAACATTGACAGTGGTTTCACTGTACTATGTGAGTTTTCTGTGATGTTAAACTGACATCAGCATCCTCCTCTTGCATGGGACCCAAAGTGTCTGAAGGAATATGTTCCATCCATAGTAGAGGGTAGTGGTATTCCTAAATTCCAGTGTGAGTAATTACTGCCTGCTAAAGTGAAATGCCTTTGCTTTCATTCAGATATGATGTTTTCCACTTTTCCCTCTTTGGTACATTTCTAGAGAAATTGATCAAAAAATTGGAAGTATTGTCTCTCAGTTTCTACCTCAATTTGTAAGGCCATTTTATTAATGTAGACTGTAATTACCACTAAATTAAAGAAAAAATCATCATTATATTTATGTCCAATATAGTAATTTAAAAATAAATATTTGAGATTCTCCATCCAGCTTTTCTCCTGATTTTATTCGAACAGACTTGAAACAAATTAAATGATTCATGAGTTCATCCTGGCTGGATATCAGTATTTTTTCTTATGCAGAAAGACTAATGAGCTGGAAAGTGACAATGAAAATATTTTAAATGCTAAGTCTGATTCCAGCAGAAGCAACTATGTTCTGGTAATTTCCCTTCAGAGCTTCTGGAACTCTGTGGTGTCAACAATTACTTAGGGAATGGTTAATACATGGACTATCAACACCATGGGCTGTATTGTAATGGTCTTTCAAAGATATCATTAGCACTTTTCAGAATATATATTTCCACATAGTTTACCTAAGAAAGACCTTTTGGATGTTTTGGGTGTTTCTGGTGTCACACGTCTCTACAGAAGGGCTAAAATGAGTGCATGGACTTAAAGGGTAACGGTATAATTTGGCCAGATAGAAATGAAATACTTGGGAAAGGCTATTGCAGTTGGCATAGCCTGCTGCAGGGATAGTTCTAGGATGGTCCTTAAAGGTGCTTTCTAATCTTTAGTGACAGGTCCTACTGAGCACCAAAATGCTTGGGCTGAGACTGTAGGCTGCTTCATGTAGTCTTGCGTCACCCTTCAATACCTTGCTTCAACTGCTGAGGTATTAATGTTTGGATCTGTATGTGAATATTATTATTATTTTATAATACAGCCGTAGTAATAATATTGTAACATATGGGTCTCTATTTTAACATCATCATGTCATTCTGTGATTGTGCAGGAGAAGATAAGCAATTTAGTGCTAGAAGAAATTTTGTGGGGGTGGGTTTTTTCTTCTCAAATGGAATAAAAGATATTAAAACATTCCAGTGCTAAAAATGTCTTAAATCAGACACTGCTATGAGCATAAGTATATAAAAATCAGTAATGGATGACCAGGTGTAAAGTTTGACTTTCATACTGTATTACTCCTATATTATTATTTCTTGAGCACTGAAGTATGTAAGGCACCTCTGAAAACAAAAGGACAGACTTATGAGTAATTATGCCCTTTGTAAGTTCTACTGGATATAATGGCTGAAAATAATTGTTATGAAATGCCTTTGAAGATTGTATTGTAAGTGTGAGTGCAAAAGCATGAAATTAAAAACCCTTGCAATGCAGATGACAGTTGCCTGGGCAATAGAAAGAGCTTCTTTCTTCTTTCTAATATAGCCTTGCCTACAGAATCTGTTTCTTTTCACAAGGTCCAAACATGCCAGGATGAGAAAACAGCAGTGAAAAACAGGTGTTCTCTAAAGGCAGAGTGACCAGATAGGACTTTAGCTTTTAGAGGAGAACTTTGAGATATGGATCCAAAAATAGCTCTCAGTGCCTGGCACACTGGGATGCACATCTTGAGGGAATTTGCTGCAAGAGGGAACAGCACCTGCACAAGCACCTTTTGTAAAACAATGGTGTTTCAGCTCTTGTCAGGAAAGGACTAAGAGTCTTTGATCCAAACTTTCATTCTGTTCATTCCAGGAGAGCCATCAGACAAATTTCTTTCTTTCTTTCTCTCTCTCTCTCTTTCTCTCTCTCTCTTTCTCTCTTTCCTTTCCCCCCCCCCCCTCTCTTCCTCATATAGGGCAAAAAAAACCCACCTGAACTATATTTTTCCTCTTATGCTGACATTTCTGAAGCATGCTTAAAATTAGCTCAGCACCTGCAACATTATTAATAGCTTTGTGTCACTAGCCCCTAGTAGTGGAGTCCCAGCCTATCTGCCTGATAAACCTGGATATATATAAATGTTCTTCTTAGCTGCCATAGAAGAAATTTATGCAGGCCAGAAATTATATATGGACTATTCCATCTGTGTTTTTATCTGGACTCTTACAGGATCAGGACCACTAGAAGACTTCATGGACCTCAGCAGCCCTTTAGTTTAAACACAACTGTACAACATTTGTTGTCATCCTGAAATAACAAATATCTACAGCTTTGTTTTCCCTAGGTGCTCTATTTATAGTTACAAGGCACACCTCACACTTCACAATAGTTACTGACAAAGATCAAGCAGCATTGATATAAAGTAAAGGCACTTGGATTGAACTCGGTCCTGCAAACAATTTGGGCAGGACTTGAGGCTTACAATACCCATCATTAGCTCTGCCTCTGTTTAGAATTTTGCAGACACTTCCTTGTTTAACACTTTTTACTGTACTTGAGAAAACATCTTTTGTTCCCTTCAAGATGTGAATAATTATTTTCCCATGTCCTAACTCTTAAGGTATTCACCATAACAACATGTGCATCCATTGTGGAGCCAGCTAATAAATATTTAGGTCCAAAAGAAGGAGAGCAGCAGAAGCAGCTTAATTTGTCAATTTCTTTTTCATCACTCCCTATCATCCTTCACAAAAAATACCTGCCAATGTCACAGGGCTCTTCTTTGATTGATGGAATTCATAAAATAATAGCAATTAGGCATTACCTGGAACATTAAGTGAATTCATCAGTTTTTGTATTGTAAGAAATAATGCAGGCAGTATGTAAAATATGCATAGTTCAGCCATATCTATTATCATTGGATGTAAAGAAAAATAAGTAACAAGCTGGGTTGTGTATATGATTATCTCAAGACAAAGGAACCACATTATAATGTCATCTCCATCCAAGTTTATATATTCCACATTTACAGTAGCTGCACATAGTGAGTTCTTATGATGCAGCCAACTTTCAGTTAATTTGGCAGAATATATTTTCTCTGTTCTAAGTAGAAAATGAAATAAAATTGGCAATAATTTTATTGTAAAGTCAGTGTACAACTACCTCCACATGTCTGCATCATGGGATTAATAGATGAACAACATATGAAGATTATAAAGTATATATTGATGTGTCTGTTAATATTAAAAATTAAAATTTTTGGAGGATGGAAATACAAACTGCTTTCTGATTGATTGAGAGACAGCTGTGAAGCAGAAAAATCTTAGCCTATGACAGAACAAGGTGTCCAATACTAAAATTTATGCAACCAAATTGTTGCTTCATCGAAATAGTATGACTGCTATGTGTAATAATCTAAACTGTAGGCTTTAAAAAAAATTATATTGAACTTATAATCATGTATTGGCTTTCTTTTGTGTCAGCATTTGAAAAGACAAACAATAATGAAGGACTCACTCCTGCACAGTGCCAAGCACTCTGGGTCTGACTATGCAGAACACTGAAGGCTTGTGATTGAACATAAGGGGTTGTCCCCCTCCCTTTAATGGTAACAGAGCGGGACTGTGACATTCTTTTCAATTAAAAATGTGCTCTCCTGTTAGTCTGGATTATAGATAACAGTGCTAGGAATCAAAACCTAAATGCATAAATTGATTTGTTTTACAAGCCAGCACTTTCCTTTGACATCTTTTCAGAAATATTAAAATATTAACTAAAATTTCAGTGTGGTTTTGTTGGCAGTAGATATTATTTTTTAATATATATACTAATTTAAAAGGAAATATATGTTAATTGGGCAGTTCCTGATTACCTAGGTTTGTGTATAGTCTTCATCACTCCTGGGAACTCCAGTGCTCATCTAATTTAGTTGGTTCCATAGTGCTATTCTCTGTGAGATTTTAATAGCATAAAATATGTCCTTGGAGAGATTAGACTGCCACTGTTGATATCTCAAGGGTTTGGCTTGAATAGACAGTCAAAAAACAAACACACACCAAACAATAAACAAATTATTCTAAATAACAAGCACCAATCACAGTGAAAAATGTTGTCAATTTATATTACATTTTGTCCTTGACTTTCAACATGCATTTATAATGTGCCAATGATACAGCTTTTAAAAGTGAGAAGTCATTTAAAAATTTCACGTTAAAAGTGGAGCACTGCCAGGTTTCCACAGTGCAGGAGGGTGCCTTGAAATGCACCTGTTTCTTTTGATCAATTGTACGAGGACTTGCAGGTGCAGGAGGGGCTGTCTGTCCTCGGAGGATTCTCAGCATCTGTGGTTAATCCTCTACACTTGAAATTAGTGTCAGGCATCTTATTAAACTAGTGGAAGATATGACATAAAATAAGACCTAACCTACTATATCATATCAACCAAAGTTCTTCCTTCAATATGTTTTGATTCCTTGCTTCCTAAGTGCAACCAGAATAAGAGAATAGTATAATGGAGTTTTCAGATAAATAATTTATGTAGTGTTTGTATCCCACATATGGTCTCAGCCTTTTGTGCAAACAAGTACTAAACTGAAAAAGTTCTCATGTAGTGGTGGTACTTTTTATTAGCTCTAGTAAAAAGAAAGGTAAAACTAGTACTTAATATTTTGCTTCTGAATATATCATCTTTAAATAGAGGGAGAGAGAGAACAAGAGAAATTAGAATAAAAATTCCTGAGCCAGCACAAGCCTTTTAAAAGTGAATGTATATGAGTGACTTGATTACAGGAGGAACCTTTGATAATATCAGTCTCAGAGATCTGTTTAGTAATACTGTCAGCTGTGGCACACTGTCATTAAATGAAGGAGCCTTTCCAAATTGTTCCCATAAGAGTTCAAGCAGGATTCGAGGCCACCCCAGGATGGGCATCTTAAACACAGGATACATTTGCACACAATGTCAAAGTGCTCATTCAAATGACAAGGAACTTGATTTTTTTTCCAGTAAGCATTTCCAACAAAAGCTGCAAGCTACAGGACCTTAAAAAATAAAGAAGGACTACAGCCTCTGAAAGTAAATGCAGTGGTAGAGCAAAAATAGTGTGGTTGTTCCATCTGGAAGAGATTTTGTTGAAGGCTGAAGTGCCTTTGTCACGGTTTTCCCTGCATCTCCCAGGTGTCTCTAGAGAAGCTCTCAAGTCTCAGAGGAAAATGTTGATGTGGATGATGGTGCTCTGAAGTGCCATTGCATGAGATCAGCTCTGCAAAACATCACATATAAAATATTCTTTGTTATATCATATTATGAGATAGCAGAGAAAATGTCCTTGCTCTAAGAAGACATCTTATGAAGAGAAATGATTCAGCCAAGAGTTTAGCAGGGAACAGAAACTGTCTCACTCCCAGCTCTTATGGATCTGTCAGTCTGAGGCTGGATTGGAGAACTGAAAGGGGAAATTTCAAGCCCAGAAAAGTGTGTTGTTTCTCTGCCCTCAGGGTTTCACCAAGTAGGTGGAACAACACGCCTTCTTCACAGAGAACTAGACTAAAAAAACTTTTATGAAGTTATGACACAGATTTTGACAAAACCATAACAGATTATGTGCAGAGACTGTGGGCTCTGTACAAATATCATATTTTTGAATCAGTATTTTTCACTACAGGCAATAAAATGGCAAGGAACTGCTTTTCTTTTTAATTGATATCCCATTCTTTAATTTAATTTTTCCTCTGAAAGTTATAGGTGGATAATCTTGTGAAAGACCCATCTTGAAGCATGAGTAATGAAGCCCTTAACAAGCGACTTCATTGCAAAGTATGGCTGTTTCAACATGAATGTTTTATGAGTGGTGTAGTCACCAAACAGGGAAAAGAAAGTACTCTAACAGGTTTGCTAACTTGTTCCATGTGTGCATCATCAAATGCTGGAAGTTTTGCCCTCTGCAAGAGTGTACATCTTCTGATGATCATTAGAAATATGCTGGTTTAGCTGATTTAAGATGTCATCTGAGAACCAGGAAAAAACAACCAAATCAAACGTTTTCAAAATTTTATTTTAAGCAGCATTAAGATCTGGTTCCAAGTCTTACCTTGACTGAACTTTAAATAGCTGGAGTTAACTTCTATCAGCTATCATGCTGATTTATACTCATTAGAAATCTAAAGAAGAGATATTCTGCCTGATGCATCTGTTAAGATGTCCAAGTTGGACCAGAAATCTCTCATCAAGCAGACTCATCAAAACCTAATTAACACATACTGTCCTCACACTTCAAGCTTCATTTAGACAAGACCGAAGTTTTTAATAAGATTTCTGTATAGAATATGTACCTTTCATCTGTTTGCTCTTCAAAAGTTATTAGTGTTTCTACCAGCAAACAAGTTTGCAATTCTTAAATGCCCATCTTTTGTGAAAACTGAGAACTTTGTCTAGCAGAAGCAAAAATAGTAAGGTAGGGTGGAAGCAGTAGAGCAAAAGGTGGTGGCAGGGGCATGAACTGTTCTAGACCTGGAGGGTGTAAATGTGTTCTGCAGAGTCATTTATTTGAGCTGCACAGATTATGAGGCTACCAGCCAGGCAGCTTACTCCTAGCTGAATCTCTTCCAGTCCGAAATTGGATGTAGCCAGACAGGTTACCACATGAGATGTGCCACGTGCTCCACCAAGCTCTGGTATTTCACACAAACAGGTATTTCTACATTTCTGCCAGCTCCTCTTCACCGCTCTGCCATGCTCTTTTGCATAACTCAGAGGAGAATTTACCTGGGAGCCATTTGTGCATCAACAGAAAGGTTGGCAATCACACCTTACCAGGAATGCCATATCATCAGCACAGTAATGGTTTCACATTTTCTGCTGCTGTCTCTCCCCATCTCCTCTGTCTGCTTCAGGCAGAAGACTGGAGTAGTTGTAAAGAAAAGCTTTTTTTTCTGCATAGAAATCTATTGCATTTTTCAGGCTGGTGTAGCCACTCCTATTGCAAAGCCATTATGAGCTACAATTTTCATGTGGTAAGAATGAGTCAGTGTCTTACACCTGCCCTCAGGCTCTTTCTCCAGGTTAAAAAACAACCTAACAGTACTTTTTTCTGGCATTTTGATATACTCCTCTCATACACACCACACTAATGAGATATCTGTTCCCACTGAATGAACACTCTATTGGTACTTATCTTTTAACACAAGTACAAATTGAAAAATCGTGGAAAACTCCTCCCATTTAAAACAGAAAGCAAGGGATATTATAATTTGAAATAAATTTATTCTCCAAGTTATGGTATTAGATACTATGTCTGCTTTAGGTCTCATTTTGTTTTTATGCATATGTTTCTCTCCCCTGCTGTATTATACTTATCATAGAAGAAGGTGAGTGAAGACAGTGGGAAAATGTTTTGAAATAGCAAAACCTTTCTCTCTTCCTCTCACCTCTCCACAGACCACTAAATATAGTCAGCTTCATGTCATGTTAGGAAGAAACTTGAAAGACTTGAAGACAGGGAAGGAAAAGAGGGAAGAAAAGAAGCAGCATACTCTCACATAAGAAAAATTCTACGTATTTTTATGCCCTGTCATGTCAAGCCCACATTAAAAATTATATCCGCTCCTTTCAGATGATCTCCTCCCCAACAAATGAGCAAGGTCTGTAGAATAATTAGCCTTACTAAAAATCTTGGGCTGTGTGAATGTAGTAGCTGATTCTCTGTGGTGTGCTACAAGCCATTGTGGTATTCAAGGTTGGACATCACCCACTTAAATTAGCAGTTTATCAGAGCCCAGGATGGAAACAGCTGCAGGGATAAAGGATGATGAATCACATGACACAGATTAAAAGTTGCTGTGATTAATGGGACATCACACAGCAACAAAAAAGAGAACCAACTGTGGAAAGAGATAACTACCACCACAAGGAGCAAATTATTTTCTGAGGTGATGTAATTAACTCCAAGCCTCCCCATGGCTTGGACGACCAATTCCAAGAAGGTTTGCTATTGTGCCCACAATAATGACAAGGCTGGGCATTCTTGGTTTAAGTACTGGGATATTAAGCTTCATTTTTATACCTTGCAGGGAACTGATAGACTGTCAATGTTGGAGATATGGCAATTTGTAATAGTACAATTAATACAATATATTGTTGTGAGGCTTTCAACTAACACTCCCCTGAGAGGAGAGTGGAAGAAAAGCTCAGATATGGCGTGTTGTGAGTTATGTGGTCCTTTAAATGCTTACACTCAAGAATTGCCCATTGATTATACTTTTTGTCATTGTGTGAAGTCAAAGCAGCTCCCCAAAAGCATTTTAATGCAGTAGGCATGATTAAGGTTATTTTTTTGTTTTTTGTTCTTATTAGTTATATCCTGGAAGGACAAGTGGTATTTTTCTTGTTTTTCCAAAGAACAGTTTTAGCCCTGGGAATCTTCCACTGTTTAGCTTTCTCAAAGTACTCATTGTATATCATCTTCATTTGTTTAGAAGAGAAAAGCTTTATTCAGATCATTTGCCAGCAATTCCTGCTGCTTCCTTTCTTTAGCTTTGAAATGAAGATTTATATGCACCTGAAGGGAATTTGCTGACAACTTAAAATATTGGGGTATTCCAAAATATTCAATACCTGAAAAATGGAAAGTGAAGACAGAATTTTAATTTTCTCTGCTGCCTTTGATACTATAATGATTATTCTAAGCTGTTGAAAAGAGAAATAAATTTTTATAAAGAAATAAATACATGTTGGATTTGGTTTGTGGGAATCTTGCATTGTGTTCTGCTGTGGTGACAGATTGACTTCAAGCTGGCAGTCATGTCTATTCATGTCTGAGAGCTGTACATGATCACACAATAGATCAAAAGGGCCAAAATGTGAACACCTTCTCGATCAAAACTAAGAGAGTCCAAACTGCTTGATAGCTGGTATTTTCCTTTTGACTTGTTCTTCTTTGGCGTTGAATTGGGCACATATATGTGCATTGTGGACCCAATGACAGAGTACTTGTGCTGGCCTGCATGAAAATCTACTAGAAGTCTCAAGATGTCTAAAAACATAACTTTGATTACTTTTATTAAGCTTCCTTTCTCAAAATTTTAATTTCCTCTAATTGATTTCTAGATTGTACAAATGTGAGATGCACTTGGGGAAGTCTAAAAGATGATGCATTGGCATTTTTTGCTGCTGTTGTGGAGATAGCTTTCAAATAATGTGGTGGGCTACTGGTTATGTACAGTTTTTTGACCACTAAAACCAAAATTGTATTGCTTCCTGTCAAGGCTTAAGATTGTGAGATTCTTGAGACAGATGTGTCATTGTTTCATTTGTTAAAAAATTCCTTGCATAAAACAATCCAACGTCTTTCTTTACCTGTAGGTGTTCTAGCTGTATAAACAGAAGATGGAGAGTAATCACTCTATGAAATCTAAACTATAAACTGATGTAGTCTTTGAAAGGAGTCCTAGGGAAGGTTTTATTTTTGTCATTCATATAATCTTTTTCCGTCTGAAATTCATGCTACATACACAATAATAGCATGTTCTTTAAACTGCAGTATACACAGAAAAATATTTTTTTTGTTCAAATAACTAAGAAAAGCTGACAAATACTACTGTTTTTATAATCACTTCAAAAATAATTACTATATTGCCTGTGTCAATAAACAAATATTGATAGAAGCCAAGCTGGATTTTCACTAGTGTTCAGAATATTCATGTAATCTAGGATCAGAAATATCCCAGTATCTGTTTTTCATAAGACGAAAATGGATAGATCAATGCTTACTCACTGTTTAAAATTATTTGTGTAAAAATAATGCCAGTATGACAGATCATTACATAATATTTGAGTGAAGCTTTTATATTGCAAAATGAAATGTGGACATTCTATGGCAAAATATTTCTGATTGGTATTTTAAACAAAATTTTGGAACAGGCTAAACTTGGTATAAATGCCAAGTTTTAAAGAGCTCTTGGGACTGTATCAGTCAAACTGCATTCCTAAGAGAAGAACTTCAGTTTAGCACTCAGTGTTGAATAGGAAGGGAATCCTTCCACAGGCCATTGTTTAATTTTGCTTATAGCAAAGCAGGATTCTCTTGAGGAGGAAAATCCATCACTGGAGAGTTTACGTGCACTGGTTCTTCACTTTAGTTTTCTGCCTTATTAATACGTGGCAGATAAGAAATGTCATTTACTAAGGATTAAAACAGCAAGTCCATAGCAAAATGATACAGGTAATATTATGGCAGGTAGACATCATGTTTAGAACATAAAGTTTCATAATTATTTTTACTTAATATAATTTCCTATTTAATTAATATAATTTCCTATTACAGGCTTAACCTGATACAGGTATTCAGGTCATAAATATTAAGAGGAATTCAATGCTATCTGGAAATACAGTAGAATAGTAGTTAGTGAAAATCTAGAAAGCTCAGTGATTCATCATAGAAAAAAAAAAAAAGAATGCTTCTTTATTTTTTAAATGATGGTTTTTAAAATAAATTCCTGTTGTTCATACCATAAGTACGTGCCTCACAGAAAGGTTGAATTGTAGGAGGTCCATACAGGAAACAGTGAGAAGAGAGAAAAAATATTCAGATACAGGTACTGCAGTTCTCATTAAAAACTAAAGAGAGAACTAAAGACAGAATTTGTCTCTGCCCTGCTGAAGGCAAAGACAAAAACTCCATTACCTTTAATGTGGCCAGTATTGCACTTCCTGCATTTGGAGGCAATCATGGACAGCTGCTGCACATTCTTTAGGCATAATAGCATCCTTGACCAGGTACACTGAGCAGACTAGTGTGTGACTCCATTACATATTTTACAGGACTTCTGATGTCTATTTCCTACTGATTATGCTATCTGGAAAAGACCAGAACTAGCATGAAATATAACCTCCTCTGTTCCTTCTAAATTTATGGTTATTATTGCTATAAATTATTTTACAAACTTCTACAAAAATTATATTTCAGACAGCAGTCATTACTAAAAGTTTTCTCAGCCAAACATAAACCCTGGCTCAGTGGTAATTACTATTTAAAATCCATTCTGTGTTTTTCAAGCAATGTGCTAAGAGTGCTTTTAATTTTCTCCTTGAGGAAATGCATTGTGCAAATTCATCTCACAAAGTGACCTCTGAACAAGCTCTTCTTTCATGACTGCAGCAACATGAAAATGCATGCTTGTATCTGACCAAGTTAACAACAAGGTAGAAGAGGGAAAACTGCAGATCCTTATTTTGTAGGCAGAGCTGTTTGTTACCAAGGGATCCTTTCAAGAAATAGCAGCAGTGTTTTTATCATCCCCAGTCCTTGCAAGACCAGAATCCTGAAATTTTCTTTTCCAACACAATGGTTTCTGCAGTCAGGGCTCTCCTGGCATGGCACTCCAGAAACATATTAGGAAGGGAAGAAAACTGGTTGTGGACAGCATCTATCTATAGATTTTATTTCAACATCCTAGAAATTCTGCATGGATTGTCAAAGTCTTAAAATGGTAGCCTAATTTTAAGTTCATCAGCAGTCACTGACACACATTTTCTAAGTGCTTAGATGTGGATATCTCATTTTTGAAGCTTCATCTTGTTCCCTGAAGTTAGTGTACATTCCAAACAGAGAGATTATGCAGAAGGTCATGCAGAGAAAGGATGTAACAGCAATACATTTAGTACCTAACTTATCCCCCAAGGAATTTTCCTCTAACCAGATCTGGTTGCTTATCTAGTAATTTCCCAAAGAAGTAGAATGTAATTAAAATGGTTAATTTTTATTTTTTAACATTATGAAAACAATAGCAGCAAGACTTTGCATATATATATTTTTTAATGGATCAAGTAACAAAACAGTAAAAGTCTGACAGCAGTTATATTCAGATGACAAGATGCTGCTCGCTTGAATTTTGGCTGTGTTTCAGAGAAAGTGTTCTTTTTTGCCCCAAGAAAGAATACTAGCACTTTTAATCTTATTTTATCTAAAATCATTCAAAACCTTCTCAGTTGTAGCCCAGGTGTCACCCAGTGCTTAAGAATTAATGATTCTTAATAAGAATCATTAGTTTTCTATCACAAATATTTTTGCTTAAAATATGTAGAAGTTTTTTTGTTCCAAATGGGCATTAATGTTGAGTACTTCTCATAACAGCATGGAAGGCTTGTATGTCATGTCTGATAAATGGTGTTTTTAGTCCTTAATTGTGTATTTATAGTTTAGTTTATGGTTAACTGGAAATAATTTAAAAGTACTTACGGGAATGACAATAGTTCTCAGAGACAGAAAGTTGCCAAGATTAGTGCCTGTGCCTTGCAGGAACAGATTGTAGGAAAAAAAGCTACCAGATAAAGGTTCATTCTATATATATATATATATATCTCAAGTGGTTCTAAGACTAGTTATTACTGAATAAGCTATTCCTATCCTCATTGTGTGGCCAGTCTTGTGCAGGAAGAAAAGTAAATTGTTCCTATTTAGTTTAAACTGTTTTGGAAATTCATTTGACCTGGTCTAAAACACAACTGTGAACAAAGAAGTTGTTCAGCTGTCATTATTCAGATTAAATCAGGGTGTTGTATTAAATGATCTTTCAAATATAGAAACATATATTGACTGCAGATTCCCTTTTTTCCACAAGTGCACCGGATATTGATGTTTAACTTCCACTTTTGTCAGAGAATGATTGCAGATACAAGTACTAGAAAAACTGGTGATTTAATGCTTTAGAGACTGCATGGTATTGTGCCACTAATAAAAAGAAAAATCCACAATGCTGAAGTCTGTCCTTTTTTCAGTGTCTTGTCCTCTGTTAAGTCTCTGCTGTCTGCAGTGATCCTTAGGTCTTTTCCAAGTTTAGTACATTTGATTTAAGCTCAGAAGGATGAAAAGATACTTCATTTTTTTATTCTCATGGATATCAGCTTGTGGTTTTCCATTACTAATTTAATTCAAGAATAGAACTATCTGATTAGGACTGGAGGCACACATTTCATAAGTATAGCACTATGGGTATTAGTTGTAAGAAGCATGGAATGAAAGGTACATAATCTGTGGCAAACACATTTTTCCAGTTTTGTTGCTTTCATAATATATTGCAGGAAAACAGTAAATAAATTGAATGAAAAAAAAGAAAAAAAAAAAGAGGACTGTATTTCCCCCACTTTTTTTGCAATAACTATAGAAATCAATGCAGAGCTTGCAATCGTTCATTGTTGTGTCTTTTGCAGGTCATGTCCTGTGCCCTAACACATTGCACTCTCTGGCACTCCCATTTGAAGTTGATCTGTCTCTTTATTTTCAAGTTTTCACATGTTCTCCTGCAGTCAGAGTTTCTGAGTCTGAAACCTGAATGATTGTAAAATTACCATTTGAAGTGGGATAACACATCACAGGGCTTAAGTTCAAAGTGTTGGGTGAAAATCACTTCTCTGCATTCCTGCTTTTAAAATAGATTTTCAGTGGTTCTAGAAAGCTGGGCCACAATTGATGGGAATCAACAGTTACTGCCAAACAAAGCAAACAGTAATTTTATCTTTTTGAAATTGTTGGCCATTTGTGAAATTTCCAAGTGGATTTAGATTTTCATCAACTGGCTGTATTCCAGACTCTTTTTAAGATTTAGAGTGTTGATTTGGCGGAAAACAAATAAAAATATTAATGAACCAATTAATAATTCCATTCTAGGTACCATAAATAAAAATTCTCAATAAAGGAAGCCATTAATAGGCAGTATATAGGTAGTCTGTGAAACTGAAGCTACTCAAAACGTTATTTAGAAATTGGATTTAAAGGTGCACTGCTACAATCAAATAATAAAATGCAAATATTGTGTTGTCTCTGCTAGTATTTTACATCAAGTTATACAACCTGGTAAACAATCATTTCTGCAGCAATAACCCAAACCCAGAGATTGACTTTTCTTATGCCCACACATTTTGTTCTCATTCACGTTTTTCAACAGAATAGGGATTGCATCTACACAACGAGCAGAGAGCTTACAAAGTAATAAGTGTGGTTGAGCAGAATTGCAACCTAAAAAAGCTTCTGGAGAGTCTTTGTAGGTGCTATTTGGTCTGTCTTTTTTTTTTTTTCCTGTTGTTGTTTTTTAATGCTTCAAATGCTTTATCTTTCTGCTGGCACTTAATAATACTGTCTTCTGTTGTACCACGCTTCAGAGCAGCTGGTAAGTAGCACTATGAAAAATGAAGGCCATTATTACTTCATAGAGGAAGCACAAACTTTGAAGCTTAAGTTCAAAGCCTCTATACTGAGGTGAAGAATCACTTTCTAGGCATTCCTTTCCTTGTCTCTTCTGAAAAGGCAGTTCCAGCAGTGGAAGGAGAGCAGCTAGAAAGCCTGAGTCACATATTTGCTTGACCAGCAAGATGTGCTAAAAAGTTATTCAATCTCTCTCCTAATTAAGTGATTTTTTTGAACAGCCAACAAAATATTATAATTAAGCATTAATTAATTAAGAATTAGTAAGGAGGAGCAATCTTGCAGTTCACCCAAATGTTTTGGTACCTGAGGTAAGCATATCATAGTTTCAACAATCAGTAGTAGTAAAAATTTACCACCCAAGTCCTAGAAAACCAAAGTAAAATAATGGAAAAAGAATAGGGAATGATTAATCAGAAGCTTTAAAAAGGATGTGGAGTCTTGTTCTTCATACTGAGATTGTTTTCATTAATTACTTCCACTGCATTCTGCAGACATAGTTGGAGCTTTGTCAGAACATTCCGACCTTTACGTGCTGAAACATACTGTTAAATTCCTACGACACGTATGATATTTTTTACTTTGTTTTTTTTTTTTCTTGTACAAAAATGGTTGATATTGTGTGGCCTGAAGAAAACAGGATATTGGGCAGATTTGTACAGATTTACAGCTTCCAAAAATGAAACACAGTAAATCACTATGTGCTTAAAACAGGAATCACTGAGTGGCAGCAGTTCCATTCATCAACAAGGTCTCTCCTGGACAGATTGTTATAGTTTCCTCTACTACTATGCACAGGAGAAAAAAACCCCCCATAATTATATTTTGTTCTTATATTTGTTAATGTTCCCGTAAGTTGACTAGCTTTTCTTTTAGAACAATACAAGGAAAGAGCCACTTTCTCTGACAAATTAGAAATGGGGCATGTTAAGGGTTGTTTTTGTAGCAGTGACAAGAACAACAAAAGATTTTAAGGTGGACACAAATTGCTGCTATTTTGGTCACACAGCTGAAATTACACCTTCAAAATCAGTGTCTACCTCCAGCTCTCTACAACTGTCGTGTGTTACTGTCCATTCTCTACAGAGAAAACCAGGTCTGAGACCATTTAAGGAGGCTGAGGGAATGGGTCCTGAGGGAACTGGCCATGGAAGTTGCTAAGCCACTATCCATCATGCTTGACATTCCACTTAACTCCCCACTGACTGGAAAAAGAGAAAAATAACCCCAATTTTTGAAAAAGGAAATAAGGAAGAGACATGAAACTACATGCAGGTCAGTCTCACGTGTCTGTCAAGATCATGGAACAGATTCTCCTGGAAACTCTGCAAGGCACATGGCAAATAAAAAGGTGATTGGCAACAACCAGCACAGGCAAATTTTTGTAGGTTTTGCTTCACTAAAGGCAAATTGTGCCTGACAAATTTGGAGGCCTTCTCTGGTGAAATAATGGCAGTTGGTGGATGAAAGAAATCAACAGGTATCATCAACCTAGACTGGTAAGTAGCATTTGACACTGTCCCACACAACATCTGTACCTCTAAATTGGAGAGACGTGTGTTTTATGGATGGACCACTTGGTGGATAAGGAACTGGCTGAATGTACACCATCAAAGAGTAATGATCAATGGCTCAATGTGCAAGGGGAGAGCAGGGATGAGTGCCATTCCTCAGAGGTCAGGATTGGGATCAGCACTTTTTATCATCTTTGTTATCAACATCGAGTGCACCCTCAGCAGGTTTGCCAATGACACCAATCTGTATGGTGGAATTTGCTCACTGGGCTGTAGGGATGCCATCCAGAGACACCTTGACAGGCTTGAGAGTTGGGCACATGTGAACCTCATGAGATTCAATAAGGCCAAGTGTGAGGTCCTGCACCTGAGTCAGGGCAAACCCAAGCACAAATATAGGCTGGGTGGAGAATGGAGTGAAATCAGCCCTGGGGAGAAAGACTTGAGGGTGTTTGTAGACAGAAGGATCAATTTAACTTAGCAATGTGAACTCACAGCCCGGAAAGCCAAACATGTCCTGGGCTGCATCCAAAGCAGTGTGGCCATCAGAGCAAGGGAAGTGAATCCACCTCTCTGCTCTGCTCTCCTGAGACCCCACCTGGAATGTTCACCTGAGACCTGCTGCCTCCAGCCCTGGGGCCCCCAGCACAGGAAAGACATGGAATATTGGAGTGAGTCCACAGAAGGCTAAAAAGATGATCAGAGGGCTGCAGCACCTCTCTGATGAAGACAGGCTGAGAAAGTTGAGTTTGCTTAGCCTTGAGAAGGGAAGGATCTGGGAAGGCTTTACAACAACTTTTCAGTACCTAAAGAGGGCTGGAGAGAGAATTTTTGTAAAGGTGAAATGCTTTAGGATGAAAGAGGGTAGGTTTAGATTAGATACTGGGAAGAAAGTCCTTACTGTGAGGGTGGTGAGGCCATGGCACAGGTTGCCCAGGGAAGCTGTTGATGCCCCATCTTTGGAAGCGTTCAAAGCCAGGGTGGATGAGGGTCTGAGAAATTTGGTCCACTAGAAGGTGTCCCTGTCCATGGCAAGGGGATGGTAACTAGATCTTTAATGCCCCTTCCCACTCAAACCATTCTATGATCTATGATTTGGCTCTTCATATGTGAAAATAAATTCAGAAATAACATTATTTTAAAACACTTTGTGTTTTTTGTTTCTTATATTTGATAGTTTATTCCTGTACAGACTTGGAATGCCTCAAAATCACAGTTTTGCTTCACTACTCATAGGGACTTTTTTTATCCCCAGTTATTTGGAGCAAATAAAATGTTGCTTAAGTTTATTTTACATGTCAGCACACCTAGAAGCTGAAAATCTGCTCCTGGGAAGATGACCTGAGAACATCTTAGGCATTGAAAGCTTAGGAAGACATTTTTTGTAAGAGTTGCTGTGTCAGCTCTCGGCTGCCTATTTGACAATTCCCTTGTGTAAGAACATTCTCAAAAGACTGGTTAAGGTAGTTTATAGCTGTTTTGTGGCACTGTAGAGAGCCTAAGGATTTCTGAGATTAGTTTAAAGTGGACTTGAAAAAAAATACAGGCAATGTTCTTCCCTGTCTCCCCAGTTTCTAAGTATGTTTATGAAGGCTGAGTATGCTTTAAAAAGCAAAAAAAAATATTTTATCAATACATAAATATAAAAGGATGTTTATGAATGCTTTCCAAAGCCCTAAAATGGATGAATAAAGTACCACATCCATGCCCAGAGTTAAAATTTCCAAAGAACCATAACAGAGGACAACAGCAATCCGTGATGTCACCTGCTTTGCCAACTAATTTCAAACAAATGACTGTACAGTCACTGCTGTTACAGTGCTTAATAAGTAAAGTTGAGAGGTCATCAGGATGGATTTGATATTTCTCAGTCCATAACATTTGGACATGAATAGCAGTGCAGATGTTGTCTTATGCAACTGTTGTCCAGGTCTAATGATTTTTTGATCGTCTCCTCATGTTTTTCCACCCTAAGAATTAACTTTTCTCCTTAATATTTAGCCAAAATCCTCTTTCCTGTTAATTAAGCCACATTCTTTTTTGTCATAGACAATGTGATTAGGGCAAAATATTCTCCAAATGCTGACATAAGGGTATATAGAATAACCAACTCACCACACCCACAAAACTCCAAGCGCCTCCCCCTCACAGCTACTGCAAGAAATTAAGGCTGTCCTGGCTTTTGCCAGGGCAGATGGAGATCTATGCTTATTCTATCTTCTATCCATTCTATCAACAGGCACGTAGAGGCTTGGTAACACAACAACGTATCATAATATAACACAGCACTGGCTAATCCATTTTAGTTAACAGGTCACTGTGGCATGAATAAAACAGATTATATTCCTCACTAGAAGAAATATGTGCCAGAAGAGGAAGCATTTTGCAGTGTCCATCAATGGTACCTGATAGTTCAGGACAGGTCCTCTGACAGCTTCTTGTCCTGTTGAGACCATGGTAGCAAAATGAGCTGCCCAGTTTGCTGTGCAGTCCATCAGCATGGACCTCAAAGGAAGAAGAGTTGCACAAAGGTTTATAATAAACAAGACAGAGACTTGCAGAGGAGTAGAAGGGGCAGCAGAAGCATTCGGTGTCTTCAGCAATCCAGCTAAATCTGCCTGAGCTTCTGTCAGGCTTTTTACCAACCACGTGAGCTCCCCTTGCGGACTGAGTCTGAGATCTCTAGGATTTTCTCTGCTTTGACACAGAGGAATGAGTGACGTGGGTTGGTCATGCATCACCCAGCTTTGTCACAGCAGCAGATCCACGGGTTTCAGGGGAATTAGCTTGAGTTAGTTAGGATCACAGCAGCACAGCAGGGAGTGATCCTGGACTGCAGGAGTAATATGCAGCCTGCCATTTCTGAACTTGGTGGCCATGACATTGATGTCATTGCACTGCATTGGATGAAATTTAAATGTTTTACACTTCATGTCTGTGTCAAAATTTAATAGAAAATCACAGGCTATAGAAAGCCAGCATAGAATCTCAGACTCACATAAGTTTATTGCTGTAGAAAAGTTGCCCATTTTAAATAAAAACTTGCTTATCTTAAAAAAAACCCAAGGCAGTTAGTAACATTTTGTACACTTAGCAATATAAAATGTTCTTCTACCTGAGTATGGCTTGGTTACCAAATCCCATCCAATTTTGTCCTTCTCTGTTTATGGCATCCAGACTCTCTTGGGGCATTGGCAGGCAGATGCAGACAAGGATTCTGACTGTTTACCTGCTCATTCCACAAACAATTCCTTTTATTTATCATGCACATCAATCAGCTCACTTCTCAGAACAGTTAGGAGCCCTCATGCATTTTCTTCTGTATGTTCTTCTCTCAAAATTATTTCTTTTGTGCCTTTTTGTAAACATCTAGACTTGCACACTGTGTATGTGAGGAAACTTGTATGACTGGTGATGAATGTGAAGTGAACACAGGGTGAAAATAAGCTTGCCAAGATGTTGTATTTAATAAATACAAAATTTTTACTGCTTTAAAGTGCTTTCATGGCTACTTGTACACAACACTGAAGAAAACAATTGAGAAGAAGTGGAGTTTTTCAGTCAGCATTGCCACTTAATTTTTAACACAGCTGTCTGAAGTAGGCATCTTGTAATACTCCCTCACATATCCATTTCTTAGGTGTATTTATTTGTACCTCAACTATGAGAAAAGAGCCAGATGCAGAAGTCTGGTCAAAAATCACAAAATTTCAATTAGCTAGAAAGTCTATAAAGTCTTAAACATTTTACAGTACATATATATAACAGAATGGTGTTATTCCTTGAAAAGAGTATACATAAAATCTAAAAAAAATCATAAATGTTTAGTCTGGGTAAAAAGTCAGACACTGCAGGCTCCGAGTCACTGAATTGAATAGGAATTTCTTGTTTTACAGCAGCTGAAATGTGGACTTTTTAAATTATTTTTTTTTTGCATTTTGGTGTTCAAGAATAGCTACTGCACAAAGACCGACATTACTAAACAATATTTTCTTATTATATTTGGTAACTTAAAGGTCAACACATGCCACTGATTTCTTTTTTTCAGATACTGTAGTTAAACAAGTTCTGCAATCAAATTTATTACAGATGATTCACTGAATGCTTGAACAGCACAGTAGTGTTTAATTTTGAATGCAATCAATATTTCCAAAGCAATGCACAAATAAAATAAATTTGATACATACAGAGTGAGACCCATGGTCATTGACATTTTCATTCAATAATGTTTTTGAAAAACAGCAAACAATATGTTTAAATCAACAACAAATTCATTGTTCTTGTGGTACAAAGGAAACTACTTTAGAAAAAAAACATGCAGGAGAACGAGTACTCCTCTCTCAATGCCCTAACAAACAGAGCTGTTACAATAATAATATATATTTCTTATGGAAGAAGTAACAATCAGCAGTAAAAAGCAGCAAAGGAAGGTGCCAAGGCCTCTTAATGGAATAACTTGAGAGTACTCTAATCCTTTCCTTCCTGGTTTTCTCTAGCTGCGTGATTTTTTTTTCCCCTAGCAACAAAATGTATTTAATAGTCAATTGAGTAAATTTCAAAATTATTTGTGTAGAAAATAACACTGATATAAGAATTTTATTGTCTACTTGAAGGAATTTAATATAATATGTGTATTTTAGCTTCTACTTTGATTTTTTTATTGCAAGGCTGTGAAACAGAGTTGCCTTTTTATAGAGATCAATGTAAATGGGAATGGTGAGTAACTTTTGAATACGCTGTTGAAAATACTTCAGGGATTCCCTGAAGATCAATATGACTTCAAAGCTGGCTCTGCTTCAAGTCGGAGGTTGGACCAGATGATCTCCAAAGCTTCCATGCAGACTAAATTATTTGAAGGTTCTGAATTTCCTCTTCAGCTGTCAGTCTTTAGCACTCTGCAGAAAGGGCCATATTAAAGAGAGACCAGGAGTACAGTGTTTAAAAGTTAATCTTATTTCTTCAGATATTCTTTAAAAGACAGAAGCTGCACATTAAAAAAAAAAGCATATATACTCAAATTCCTCTAGCACCTGTATAACTAAAGAATAGGAAGGTGGTTTCAGTTTATAAAACTATTGGAAAATTCCAGTTTTGCTTTAATACTGTGGACTCTCTTTTTCATATAAAGTTTAATATATGAGATATCAACAATTTTCACTGTTTGTTAATCTCATGGGGAATGCTATGAAGGGTTTTCTTCCAGATCTCATCACCTACAATAAGTTTTGTGACTTTGAATATGAAATATTTCTTTTCATAAATTGACAGTTCTTGTTCCACCTTAATCCCATGAGGCTCTTCTAAAGAAAAAGAAAATGTATCAGTCAAATTGTATGATATGAAGTGACAGCTTGATTTGTAGCATTTAAAAGATGGCTGCTATTATTATTAGACAATTTGATAGAGTGGAAAAATGTAATTTTCTCTTCTACACACAGTTTAGTTCAGTTTCAGTAACTGAGTTGTATTTTACATGTATTTTATTCATTGGGAAATTTGTCCTTACTTCCATGAAAATAGAAAATCTCTTATGTCAGAACATTTTTATAGCCCTTCTTTACAACTCTACATTTTCACACCATTTGCCATTCAGGCAAATTCATGGGGAAGCCCAGTTTTAGATTAAATATTGAATGATGAATACTTAGCTACTGTCCTCTCAAACCCATATTCCTTTTTCACAACTCATTCAGTTCCAGTCATCGCCATCTAACTCCTTTCCCATGAGATACTTGGTCCCCTGAGTATGGTTGAGTAGCTGAAAAGTCACCTTGACATATTATACAAATACCTGGGTGAAGAAGTTCAGGACTAAATTATTCATCCTTCTGATCTTTTATTTTTTTTTTTCTCTCAGCAAATTCAAAGGAAACATTCCTTCCATTTTTGGTACTTAGTGACAACAGATGTCATGGGAACAATTCCTGAATTTCCATGATTTGGGGAACTGACCTGCTACCAGCTATGGGTTAAGATACATCAAAAAAGAATATATGAACCATTCACTACATGAAACATCCTTCAAAATGCCTTCCCTAAATAGATCAAACAGAATGTATTTAAAATCTAACATAAGATGCGTATGATATGTGAGTCAGTCCAAATCATCCACAGCAGTTATGGATGCTGCCTCCACAAGTCAATACAGAAAATGAATCAGGAGGAGAGAACCACCTGGCTCCATGTGCTGTGCCTCTCTTTTCTCAGAAAATACTGTTAAAATTTAGTAAAATGAATTGACAACTGCAGTCTGATGTATGTTTTTTTTATGGTTTACTTCCACTTTATTTCCTTGATTTGATTAGAGCTACACTGGGTTACTCCTGAATTCATTTTTCATTAAAATATATCAGTTTTACCCTCACTGATGAAGTACAGGCACGTTAATGGCAAGCAAAGGGCACAAAAGTGCATGGCTGATTCTCCAGTTTCTCTGCTGATCTGCATTTGCCTTACTCTAATCCTTTTGGATTTCACACCGCATAAAAGCAGTGTGAACAGTCAATTCTAAGGCTTCAATTCACTTTATAAATAAAACTCAACAAATACCAAAATATGTGACAAATAGAGAGAACAACATTGTAGCCATTTTTAATCCAATATAGGACTTTGGATCACTAGATAACTAAAACAGTAAAGGGTGACTGAAGCTTCATTTTTCAAATCAATAATTTTCCTTTATATTTTTAAAAAAGACAATTTCTTGTCTCACTGATAAATGGCAAATTATTGCCCAGGTCTTGTAACATTTCCTAATGTTCAATTTATCTTCTTGTACTGAATGTATTTACTCTCATAGACAGCAAAAGAGAAAGAAACAAGACATGTGAACAGGAAAATATAAAATCATTTGAAGAAAGGGCACATTCCTACGAAGCACAACATCCATCAAAAGTAACACTGCCACATTTTTGCAACATGATAAACAGCAATCGCAAGGCTGTTGCCAAAATTTTTTTCCATATTTCATCATATGAATTAAACTCATATTCCTTATTTTTGTTATAAATACTTAACAATTCTCAGTCTGTAGAAACTGTTGCTACCAATTACTACACAAAAATGACAAAGAGCTGAGGCCCAAAATGCATGCGCAATGCAAATGCACGTTATCTCTCGGCTCAGGACTAGAGAGGCAGCACACCCTGAGAAAAAAACCCCTAAGAGAGGGAATCTATTGTGAGCCACCAACTACTGCCAGCAGCTGACCTGGGTGTCATAACTACCTCTGTTTGACAGCACAGCGTGTCTGGGAACCCTGGAGAGCAGGAGTCTTGAATTTCTCATTAATCTGTGCATAGAACAACAGTAAGGGTTAAGCCACAGCTAGATGGATGTGGCACTTCATCTCTTCCTGCCATCCACAGGAATGCTTTCCCTGCAAGAAAGCTGGGAACTGCATTCACTTCTCCTGAGTGCTAATTACATTTCTCAGTTGCAATGCAAATGTCTTGCAAAATCCAAATAAACAAGTGAGATACCAAATGTGTTGTATAAATGTCTAATAAATCAGGGAAGTTTTTCTGCAAAGTTTGACTATGAAAAAGTAGTCCATTATTCAGAAGCTGTGGCTGCAAGCTCTGCAGTCATTTTATTATCACACATAGTTCTCTGAACTATTAATAGAACTGGTGCAGCCACAATGAAAGTATATGGCTAGACATGAAAGAAACAGCACAACAAGCCCAGTTCAAAGATGAACAGAGAGATATTTTGGAACATTGTCTTTGTTTGTCTGTTTGAATGTTTTTTAATTAGACTAAATATGGGTATCATGAAAATAGACCTTGTTTGAAAAGAGACAGAGTCTGCAATAAAATGTGCTTATTCTTGACCAGATGTGTGCATATGTGTTGTTGACCTTTTTGTTTTTGATCTATGTAACCTTCAACTATTTTAATCTGATCTCTAGAGCTGGTACCAGATAAGTGAAATCTGTGTGATATGTGTATACTCTTTGTGAAATAATATTTTTTCAGAGTTAATTTTTTAGGAAGAAAAATGGACAAAAATTAATGTGTGGGAATTTAGTAAAGGATGAACAGAAGAAATATTGGCATGAAAAATATTGCTGTACTTTTTCTACCCTCAATAGGGTAATTTTCAATGTCATATGTAACTCTTAAATTTCTCAGTATCCACTGGGGAAGTGGATATATCCAAATATAATATATTTTGCTGTGAACAATGAAGAAAATGCTGTGAAGAATGAAGCTTTAAAATAAAAGATTTCAATGAAGGCTCTTTCCAGCTTGTGGATTCCGGACATTAAAATGCTGTTTTAAGCTCTCTAAGCCCCTACCAGCTATGTGACAGGACCATTTTGTGAGAAACATTTAACTGTGTAAAACAATCTCCCCCTCATCTCTCTCTGTGCTGATAACTCAGCTGTGCTACAGTGCAGTTACTCCTGCATTACCCACTTATGTGGAAGGGCAGAATTCCCTTTACTGAGTTAATTAGTGCAGTAAGTAAAGGCAGACTGCAATGCAGAAATCAGACTAGATTATCACAGTGATACCCCTAAGACCTCCTGGGCCTGCATTTGGTATAATTTCAGAATGGTAAAGTACTGCCCCACAACATAGCTAAAGCATTCAAACACATATAATGAAACTGTTCAACATCTGGATATAAAACAGTCTAGAAAGACAGAAAACAAAATCAACTGTAATTTCATAATAGTCCACAAAGTCAGTAAAAGTCTGAGAGCTCTAAAAATTATACTATCATTTCAGGTACTGCTTCCAAGATGATGTTCCATTTTCAGAGCTAAAACACCAGCCACCTGAGAAACATGAAATTGTTGCACAAGAATATACTCAGAATGAAATACAACAAACTACCTACTTATATTCAGATCAGACAGTCTCAACAGATGTTACACATAGGATCAATATTGAATTGTAGTTACCCTGATACACCACAACTGTAATTATGATCTTAATAAGCAAAGAATAAAATAAAGCCGGGGACCAGATGGATATTTCTTTATGAAAGCTATTTCAGATACTACAACGTGACAATGATGATGAGCCCACCACACTTAAATAGGTTTTGCCAACAAGCTGGGCACCCAGAGCATATGTTTGAAATAACAATCAGGAATAGTAATTATTGTTTAGAAGGCACAGCACTGTGACAAAGAACACCCGTCATTTTTCATTGCAGTGAAAACTAAGTCATTAAATTTTTTAAACCCAACAAGCTAAGGGACTAAAAGCGTGAAACTCATAACCTGCTCTCATATTTTGCAGCCAAATGTGTCTGTCTGTGGCAGATTTTAACCCCCACAAAACAAAATATCTATTGAAATCAATCTTGCCGAAAACTCCTAAAATTCATAGGACAAATTTCTTTGGTGTTAGAGGAAAGTGTATGAGCCAGTGAAGACATAGGCATATGGAGACAGAGGAAAGTAACAAATGGCAAATACTAGACAAAATCTAGGAGAACATTTTCTAGTAATAAGAAATGTATTTGTAATAATTTAAACTCGATTCACAAATTGTATCTAAAAATAACATTCATCAGGGTTTCTTATACAATATAGCACAATGTTCTCTTGAGTGGGGTACATTAGCATGCCTAGCTGTGCAGTCTAGACATTGTAAAGGAAGTTGCTATTGTTAGATATTTTGTCAGATTCCAGAGGAGGAAGTGTCTTAAACTTTCTTCTCCTCAAGGCAGTTGCCCATTAATACATTTTCTTTAGTCTTCAGATTGCTTACAAGAGGTATACTTAGACTGTTTTTCATAACCATCTTACTGTTTTTATTCTGAGACATTGCTCTACATCACCTGTTACATAATTGTAAGAGAGCATGAATTTGAAAATATAAACAGTAACAAGGAAGCTAAATCGACCCTTATTTAGGGTGAGATAATCCTTGATTCAGGAATGTGATTTGACTTCAGAGCAGAATAAAAGCCCTTCCAGTTCTTTCCAGTCTCTTCTTGCACACAGGGGCAAGCCAGGCGCCTATCCCTGAATGTCTTCTGGACTTCAAGTGAATGGGAAATTTCTTCATGTCAGATGATTCAAAGTGCTCCAAGGGAGTACATAATGAAACTACACCAATTTTCAAGGTAGACAGCTGTTTTAGGAAACCTCAAATCAATGTGCAGGTTTGCTTGTGACAGCAGCGCCCAGAGTTTCCATGATTTAGAGAAGAGTTTAGTGGTTAAAACACTTTTTTTCAGGGACCAGGGAAATTTGAGTGCTGTTCCCACCTTACATGACATCTGTATCCCCACCTAAAAGTGCTCACCAGAGAATCGCTAAACCAACTTTTCAAATACCAAAATAATTACTCCACACCAGAAAACTAGAAAATAGCAAACAGGACAAACTCAAGTAAACAGCTATTTAAAGGTGTGCCTAAGGACTCTACTTTTCAGTAGCTGCTGTTCATACAAGTATGCTGCAATCTGCAGTGTTATGTAGAGAGACCTGAGTTAGCTGTAAACAGATTCTTCCACCACCAGCAGTCTGATCACAGCATCATGGAGCTCTTAGGCTGTCATGCCTTTGCAACTCGAAAATAATTTTTCTGAAACGTGAATTTTTTTTTAATTTTTCATAAGAAGGATTTTTCTCTCTAAAAGCCTGACAAAAACACTGATAATGCTTTTACTTTAGTGTTTGATTTACCCCTGGTGCCAGCAAATCTACAGTCAAGGGAAATGTAGTTCCTGACAATTCCTAACAAGGGGCTTGAGGCAAGATGTCAGTTCTGGTCCTGGCTATTCATACATCACAGATACGAGGGCAAAATTTTGTGATCTTGGCCAGGAAAAACCAAGCAGGCATAGCAGGTAGGAAATCCTCATGTTAATGCTGCTGCTTAAACTCTTATGATATGACAGTCCCCAGAGAGTTAAGGCTAATTAAGCCAAGGAATAATGCTTTTGGACCTTTCAGGACAGAGCACAACAGTTTCAAACTCACATATTCAAGCTCAACTGCAGGGAACTGGAGCCTCTTCCTTTTTAAGAGAGAGCCTTCACACAGTGGTCTGCCGTGTATTAACTGAACTTTTCTGACTGATCTAATGTCAACAATCTCTCAGCTAGACACAAGACTTCATGCAGAGAAATGTCACTGGGATGGGGAAGGAAGGCAGAGCCATGCCTAGCACAGCACAAAGTGAGTCTGCTGACACTGTGCAGGCATGGAGCACTTCACGTCTGATTACACTGCAGCATTCCTGCTGTTTTAATAAGACTTTTCCTCTTAGAAGAAATAACTAATGGTGTCACATTGTGGGGTGGCTTTTTCACAACTCTCAACACTTGACAATGCTAAATGACTTTCACCAGTGACCTGAATTAAACTCAATGAGAACCTAATAGCTGCAATGTCAGAGGCCCTCTCTGTGCATGTACAGCTTCACCTGCATCACCTGGGGCAAGTCATTCAACTCACCTGAACACTGCCAGCACTGAATAGTTCACCAAATTGACATTTATATGGATGCCACACTTCAAATGTTGGACTTTGTCTACCCTTACTACTTTTTTTGCTGCTGTTACCCCTGAATAGCAGACATAATAGAACTGCAAATCAGTGATGTCAAAACTATTTATGCAAAACAGCATCTTTATTTAAAAGCAAAATAATTTATTTGAATAAGGCACAAAATTTCATGGCCTGGATGAAATTTTGTGATGAATTTCACCTCATGAAAGCATATAGGTGTTACTATTTTATAGTCACAGACACTGAAGAAAATTGAAATTCAGATTTTTCTTTCCCTTGTTCCCATCCTAGAATAATTCTGATACCATTTAAAGTCCCCCCAAACTTCTCTTTTCAATGTAGCCTGTTCCACTTACC
This sequence comes from Ammospiza nelsoni, assembly GCF_027579445.1. Classification (NCBI taxonomy): domain Eukaryota; kingdom Metazoa; phylum Chordata; class Aves; order Passeriformes; family Passerellidae; genus Ammospiza; species Ammospiza nelsoni. Next base: position 15,875,675 of record NC_080636.1, read on the forward strand.
CTCTTCTGTTTTTTCTCTGCCCATGTATCACCTGCAGGTCTCTCTACTGTCCTTCTACTTTCCTTTCCTCTTTTTTCACTTGTTTTACTGCACTTTGCAGAGTGTTTTACCTTATGCCACTGCCAATCTGTCACCCAAGGCACTAAATCAGCTCTTGTGGACGGGGATCCTCCCCTGGCGGAGTGAGCGACTGCTGCCTCTGGAAGTGCCGGTTCAGCTCGGTGGGCGGCTGGCGGCCAGATGGCAGCAGCAGGACACTTTTACAAACTGTGATTCCTCACCACCCCTGTGGAAAGGATGAGCTTGCAAGACCCAGAGTATTTGGTTGTTTATGTACTTGTATTAAAAATTAATGTTGGAATGATTTGTTCAGCTGCAGTGTTTTCAGTGCAGTTTGCCCAAGTCCTGACTATATTGATCTGTAATATGTTTTCAAAGCTAAAATGAATGTTTTCAGCAGAAAATGATACCATATAAATTTTTTTTAGTTTTTTTTAGCTTTGAGTTTTGTCAGAAATTCTGATTTCAGGCTGTGGCTAAATATGAATCTGTGAATAATCTGGAGAGAAACCCATGTTAAGCTGTGCTTTGATGTAAGCTTAAGCCACGTTTTTTTCTGGTGTTTGCCCGGGGATGGAAGGCAATGCAGCAAGCTGTGACCGTGGACCTGAACTTGTTCAGACCCAGCACACCAAACAGAAACCTGGAGGTGGAGCTGCAGGCAGGGAGTAGGCAAATCCCAGTGCAGAAATCAACTCCATGATCAGAGCTCTGCGAAGAAACCACATGCAGAATTAGAGATCTTGAATCTTGCAGAGCATGTGGAATCTCAGCATAGCCTGCAAAGTGAAAGCACAGCCCAGTGCTACTCTTATGGGAGAGGCTTTCATGAGCATGGGGGAAACTGCTCCACATCATGTAAAGACAGACACTGGAAATCTGTAGGCCCATCAGTTTATTCATAGATATATTTTACTATGGCCAAAATATCCGCTACCTAAGTCTAGATTATTAGTTCTTCGGTAAGTTCTTTCCAGATGAAAAAAAAATGTATTCTAAGAAGTTGTTAGTGGTAACACCATGAGAAGGAAATTTCTGATCTCAGGTCTACAAAAATAAAAACCTAGATAAGACTTGTACAGTGCTATAGGGACAGTCATCTCTTTTCTGTTTCTCTCATGGAAAAAACCTGGAAGGTCTTGCATCACAGAAATGAATGGACTATCTTAGACTGCAATAATGAATGAACTTAATCTACCTTTATCTAGACTTTGCATATTTTTATTGTTAGAGCTTTCAACAGAGGTGATGATTAAGTATTCAAAACAGCGTACTACACTCCAGACATATTTCAGCAAAGAGCTCCTGTATGTGGATACTTAGAATTATTCCTTATTCTGTTTCCTGCCCACACAGTTTCCCTGATCCATTGCTCATTCTGCCTTTTCTGTCTTTTGTTCATAATCCTTTTGCTATTGTAAATGGTTCCCTTGGACTAAGACACTTCCTCTGTTTTTCCAAATCCTTTTTTGAATACCAAATGCACTTTGGCTCCAGGTTTCAGATGATTAGGTAAAATCCTTCTTGCCTCTTTGAGTTCCTGTAGACTCATGAAATTCTTACTGGAGGTAACTCTGAGGAACTCTGTGGTTAGAAAAAACTATGGTGGCAACAGTGAGAAGAAGACACTGCAATGTTGCAAGGCTTTGATTCACCAGGTCAGCACTTCATCCCTTCCTAATCTATGCTATGGTAAAATATCTTCCCTCACACACAGAGAAACACTCATATTTCAGCCCAAAGGCCAAAGAAAAATATATGTAGTTTTAGGGCAGTGAAGACAATATGTGGGGCAGTTTGCCTAACCTTCCTGGAATTTAAATTGTTTTGATGCTAAAAGGAAACAGTTTAAAAGATAAGAAATCAAGTGCATTTTGACCTTACTTTGAAAATTCAAGATGTTCTCACCTCTGACTAGCCATCAATTGAAAATGAAATTCAATTTATTATTTAATAAACCCCATTTTCCTATAACTTTATTTTGAATGAGAAATACCTTACTTTGAACAACAGGCCTTTTTGCAGCATTGCAGTTACTTCTCTGTTCTGGATCTCTTGATGTCCATCGAACATTACTTTTCTCTTTCTCAAGCTGACTGCATTTTTGTTCAGACTATCTGAAAAACAAAGTTTCCTGGTTCGATTCCTTTGAAGACCTCAGCAATAGATTCAACTGCAAGTTAAGCAGCTGGCCTCCAGTAACCAAGGTCAGACCTTTCAAAGCCAACTGAATTTTTATCAGTGGATGCATAATATCAAGAGAAGTCATAGATATACCCTTCAAAATCTGTTTCTGTTCTCATCTGAAGATTTTCAAATGCATTTCCCCTGTGTTCCTTGAAGTCAGCTCTTGGTAAAGAAAGTTTTTGTAAAAATATTTTGTGAGAAGTGTAAGCTCAAGGCAGATTTCCTATAAGGAGTGGATACAGGCTGGTCCAAGAACAAGTCAGGATTTGAAGCTTTTCCATCTCCTTCTCTAGATAGTTCTAAGGCTCTTATCACTTTTACATCAAAGTGCTTTATAGTAAGTCCTTCATCATCTTCTAGTTTGATCAAAACAAACCTGATTTTGATCTTCCCCATATGATAGTGAAAATTAGGAAGTCTGTGCAAAACGATTTAAATATTTCATCCATGGGAAGATGCTTCTTTCTGTCATTGTCCCTTCCACACCTGGGCAACATGTGAATTTACACTGATTCTTTTCAATCAAAAATACAGTTCCTGCTTTCAACAACTAAAGCTTTGCAAAATAGCTTCTAGCTGGGGCAAACTTCTGACTCCTTTCCTGGCATGGAAGTTCATTTGGAAATATCAACCTCTGTACATAAAAAGTTTTGGTAATGCAGAGGCTGGATTGAGAAAGTAAGCACTTTATATATAGTGAGTCATATCCTAAGCTGCTGGTTGAGGCAATGGATATAATTGCTATTAAATTTGTAGGAAAAAAGGTCAGTGTATCACTCCTTACAAACATCTAAAATTTTTAAAATTTTATTTGAATATAAGAAATTCAGGCTAAAAAAGAATATTTATATTGACACAGGAGTAGCCAGAAAAAGAATAGAAATTTTATCACATAAAAAAGGAAATGAAAACAGCAAAATATCACTTTTGATTCAACACTAAACTTTCTTCTACAATTAAGTTTTGTCACTGGACTGAGATTTCATCTAAACATGTAGGAGTGTAGGACATATTAGAAGTTCTATAGGGCCAGAGTTACTAATGTAATGATTATATTAATTTCTGTTTTCATTAATGTTTCATCTTAGAGTTTCTGCTTGTCATCAATAAATTAAGTTTTCAACCAAAACATTTGAATGGGAAAAAAATAAAGACATTCTATGGAAAGAAGCCAATCTTGTCACAAAAAAGTGTTTCATCGTAAAGCTGGTATTATATTGTAAAAGAATTTTGAGCAAATTTTTGGAAGAAATCTTTTTTATTATTCTTGGGTTGGAGACATTAAGTAATAAATAGAATTGAGTAGAAAATGGTAACCACCCTATTGCCACTTTAAACCAACCTCTACGTTTTATTGCAGGGGTGCAATTAAGTTGCACAGAATTACTTAAAGCCTCCATAACAAGGGTATTATCATCTACTGCACTCTAAAGTGTTGTAGAGTAATTTCTTCGCCATATGTTTCAGCTTCATTAGAACATTCTTAATTTTATTCTCGTTTGGCTTGCATTATATTGAACCTTTTTTCAGAAGTTAGTGCATATATCTTTCATTGTGTTACCAGAATGCCAACTACTGAAGCAAAATTCATTTTCAGGTAATCTTGCCTTCAAATAAAATGATGAAAATAAAATAAAATATTGAGCTTCTGAAAGTAACTGTGTGTAGGCTTTAGGTACCCATATTCAAAATCCAGAAATTCCCCTCCAGTGTGGGTACGTTTTGAGGAGGCAAACTTTGGTTTGCACCCGCATGCACATGGACATCTCTGCCCCAGCCTCCTGGAGCCTCACTTAAGCTGGGGCTCCAGCACTGAGTCAAGTTTTCACCTGTACCAGGCATGGAAAACTAAGCTCCTATTCACAGCATAAGCTGCTGTGAATCACATCACTGAAAATCCCATGGTTTGAAAACAATTCTCCACAAAACCAGCATATGATTGTTCTATGAGGAACAGAGCAGATAATGAATCTCTGGCTTGTCAGTAGATTTCCAGGTATGAGTTGCTCAAGGTCCTTCCCTCCTTCTCCCAGGTCCTAGATAAGCTCTTGCACCCCTGGGTTCTCCAGTGCCAAGTTAGGGGTGAGCTCAACCCTCGAGGGAAGTTAATAGAGACTCTAAGTTCTGTGCTTAACTTCCTGGTCTAAATATGCTGGTAGGAATTATGTCTTTAAAATCTTCACCTCTGTCAGATTTGGTTAAAAGCTGTTAGTGTGCAATTTGTTGGAAAATGCACATACATTTATACACATGTGCCCAGAGAGGGGCCATGGTTTCCACTGTGAGTCAGTTTGTAGATATATATTACATAATTAATATGCTTATTTTCTATGATAAGTTCAATGGAAATTCTTTTTATGTGAAATAACAGGCAATTTGGTACTGTAATGCTGCAGATTTCTCATACTGCTTTGATCAAATCTCCACTTTCATTTTTACTGTTTATATTCTTAAACTGCTGCAAAGTCATTTACCTTGTCAGCTCCAGTTAAATGCAACTTCTTGCTAAACTCTGTTTACAGTGGAGACAAGCATCTTTAAATGTTTGAGAAAAAGTACACAGAAATATTGGGGGGGAAAAATTGATGGTTATTGATAGATGTTTATTAAAATATATTTGTAATCTTCTCAAACAACAATCATAAATACAATTTGTAATCTCCAGTGGTTTGAGCCAGCAGAGTAGTTTCTCCTTTTACTTTCTTCCTAATGTCATAGTACGATTAATTCAGTATTGAGGTTTTGTATCCCTATGGGATGTGATAAGATAATGGTAGTACAGACAGACCTAGTTAGACAGAATCAGTTTGCAGACTGTTTTCATAAATATTAACAAGAATCCCCTCCAGACTACCAAAGCAGTGGCTTGTCATTTGCACTGTCTGCCAGTGAAATGTTTTGGTGGCTTAGGCACAAGCAGGCACAAATTAATCAGGTTTGACTGAGCTACATCCTGACAAAATCCTTATCTTCTGCAATGTTGATTTCAAAGCCTACAGTGGTTATTTCATATATCTTATCATTATTCAAGGCCCTTTGGGGGAGTACCCTAATTTCGTAAACATATTATGCTTTTTTGGAAGGAAAAGTGAAACATATGCTGCAGGGAGAACCTTTATAATTTGCTTTGCTTACAGATATGCTGAGCTACTAGTACTTCATAATTATTAAAAAAAAAAAATCCCAATGTGCACAATTATTTTTCTGGCGAGGAACTGTTGTTTTTATCCAAATAGATAGAGATATCCAGAGCTGATCCTCAGAAACTGCAGGCCACTTTCTCAAAGTTGATTATCATAGAGAGAGCTGGGCTGATTCACCCTCTACCCAAGTTCCTCACATGATACTCAGGCAAAGGGAAGAGCTGATGTTGGAAAGTTATTGTTTTCAGTAAAGGACAGGAAGTTCTTTGAGCAATGGTAACCATAATGAACCTGATGGTGCATGGGTTTATGTGTCAGTACTCATTGATTGGAAGCTTAAGAAAGCACCAGCTCTAATTCAAGTATCTCTACAGCTCTTTTATTGAACCTTCTCCAGAGCAGAAACTCCAGCAACAACAGGCAGGGTTACTTTGAAGGGTTTCCTTCAGTTTAAGCATCTGTTTTCTTTAGCTCTCCAAATTCCCTGTGAGGAAACTTGGGAATTTAAAAAAAATTTAAGTTTTGTAAAAATACATATATCCTATGTAAGTATTTTTTTAAAATACATACAACCCTGATTGAAACAAGCAATTTGATTGAAATAGGCTCACTAATTCAAAAGGTGGCAGAAGGGATGGCTCTGACAGAGGCAGACAACATAATAACACAAGCCCTGTTCCCTTAGGAAGAAAAGCCAAATAAAGAAATGTTGTTCTTTCCCAAGCCAAAGAGAAAACTGTCATTTCTTCTATTGAGGTCAGAAACCACAGCCTGGGATGAGCTGGGAGATAAGCAGTTTGCGAGAGGGAAGGACCCAAGCACAAAATATCACCCCATGACCAAGAGAAGGAGATGAAGGAGATGAAAGATGCAGGGAACCAGGGACCAAAAAAAAAATCACTCAAAAGCTCTGAGATTATGGGAGACAGCAGGTAGGAATTTGGGTAGGCTGCAGTCAGTTATTACAAAGATTATGAGTTGTGGACAGGGCAAAAATGTTATCTCTGAGACAGCAGAATAAACTGAAGATCACAGCAACACTTGGAAGTAATTATATTGAATTTATGTGGGGCAGAATTCTTGTTGTAGCACAAAGTTTGTCACAGAGAAGTAGAAAATAGCAACAGGGTTAGATGGAATAGGATGGGACACTGCTGAAACTGTGTGCATTAGGGAATGTTACCTGTTTCAAACTGAAGTTTTTTTTCCTTATGTAGCTAGGGAAACTGTTGCATTATTTTTTTTAATGCTAAAGGGAAAGGGTGATGTCTTTCCTACCATGTCCTCCCTATGTTATCTTGTAATATCTGTTTCAGTTCTTATTTATATATTTTTACTTTTTACCTTTTAAAATCTATTCCCCTTTTCTGTTTCTCTTGATTTTTCTCATTTTTCAATGTTGACTGCAGCCTGTTACCCAGTCTCTCAGTTCATTTTGTGCAAAACCAATTGAAATGTCACTGGAAATTGAAAAAAAAGGGAAAAATTGTTGTTTGATCTGATCTTTACTTTTTAGATGCACTTTTCCTTGCACTGTGATTATCATTTCACTGACTACCACTTCCTGCCTTACCTGCATCACCTGAGGTGAATTTGATCATTGCTGTTCATGTGATTAATATTTTGAATAAATGGGACAACCCAAATATTTTGACCAGATTTCAAAAATGTTTTTACTGTGTGACTCAGAAATACCACAGTGATGGCCTTGATGGTCAGGCCAGTAAAAGTAAAATCTTCCCAAAGTGTTACTGCTCATTGAAGTATTAATAGTCAAAGACTGCAAGATTAAAAGAAACAACAAAAACAAAAGAAGACAAAACTAAAAGCAAAACCAACAAAAGAAAAAGAAAAAGAAAAAGAAAAAGAAAAAGAAAAAGAAAAAGAAAAAGAAAAAGAAAAAGAAAAAGAAAAAGAAAAAGAAAAAGAAAAAGAAAAAGAAAGACAAACCCAATAACAAGCCAAAACTCCTTTCTCCCATATTCCTTAATAAATCCTTACCATTGTTATTTTACCTTCTCTATGGAAGATGCTGAAAACGGGTTCTACTTTTAAAATTAAGATTAGGACAGGTGTCTTGATCTGGGTTTGGACTTGTAACTGTCCCTTTCTTTGTTCACTGGTCACTTGAATAAATAATCTGGATGTTCCTACAGCACTATCCTGGGTGGCTGCTGTTTGCACTGCTCATTAAACCTAAATAGCAAACACCCACCAAAACCTCAAACAAAAGTCAGGTTAAAAGTTCTTGTACTAATGCAAACTCCTCTCATTAAAGGGCAAAATTACCTGAGAGAAGCTTTAAAAGGACTGATGCCTGACACTGGGACAAAGCCAAAGGAATTCCAAGTGCTGTGCAGCCACAGTTCAGAAATAGCAGGAGAGCCCAGGAGAGAGAACTTTGGCAGTTTTGGTTTTCTGGTTTGTTTTTTTTGTTTTTTTCTTTTGTCTAGCCTGTTGGGTGGGTAGAGAAAAAAGACACTGCACATTATTGTGAGCTAACCATCTGTTATTCTGAACAGAGGCATTTGTTTGGCTGATGAAGTTTCAGTTTAAAGATACTCAGCAAATGCACAGTCATAATTAATTTTCCACATTCCCTTGAGAAATCACCTATCCCAGGTGTGCAGACAAAATAGTAATATGGCATCTTACTTTTAGAAAAGATTTTTCTTAAATAAAAAATAAAAAGGAGGAAATATTAACAATGTAATCGAAATAAAGGCACAGGGCTTAAAATATTAATTGCAGAATCATTTCCTCTTGCTTTATTTTCATAGATCAGCCTCTGTTCCTGAGGAAACAGGAGAAGAAAGGCAGCAGGTAGCCAGAAGCAGAGAGTCAATGCTCTCACTTGTCACTGTCAGTGCCTGCTGTGTAGGGAAAATACCAGTCTGCCAAGAGCCAGCAAAAGCCTCAAGGGGGCAAAGTATTCCTAATGGCTGTGAAACTTTGGAAGCAAACAAAAATATGAAAGGGCAAAAGCCCTGCATTTTCCTTGTGCACTCAGGCAGACTTTTCTCAAATGTCTTTGAATATTTTTTTTTCAAAATAATTTTCAGTGTATGTTGGAAAACTGCTGTGAACTCCCGGGGATGATGCAGAATATACCTGGGTTTTGCTTGGAATTTGCAAACCTAGTGTTGAGTGCTTCGTGTGGGGTAATTAACATAGTGGAAGAGTTCCAATTAATGAACTTCAAAATATTGGGGTGTGTGTTTTGTTCAAGGAAGATCTAATATTAGATGGATGTGGATATAATTCACATTACAGCATGCACTGCTGTAAGGAACCCCCAGCAGGTACATTCTGCGCAAGCCTTCCCTCACATCAGCCTCCTCCTGCTCTTCCATCACTGGAAACATGGTCAGACCAGTAAAGAATTGCATATAATTACCAGTATTTTCCAATTTTGTACCTGTTGTAGGCCAAAAGATAAGGCTTTCAGCACATAAGCATCTAGAATAGGATTTTTGATCTAAGGATTCTCCCTCTACAAAGAAGGAAGTCTATGTCTGAGCTCCCAGGGGCAACCCAAGCACACAGGGTTGTCTCCCCTCTTTTCCTTCACACCAGTTTTTTTTTGTTTTTTTTTTTTTTTTTTTTTTTTTTTTAATATGGAAGTTTTTAAAGAAAATATGGAGAAAAACAGTGACACCTCTTACTCCATATTAGGGGTATGGGGCATGGTTGTATTTTGCTATAATGTTAAGTGCAAAACTGATTATGTGGAGGGAGGCCTTCAGGAAAAAAAAAAGTATGAGAAGGAATGAGATATGTACCACATAAAATACTGTGGCAGAGTCTGGATTTTCAGCAGGAGCTTTTGCTAGGACTTTTTGCCATGGAAGTATGAATCAATCTAGCTGCACTAGATCCAGATTTACCCTAGCATAAGAAGAAAATCTAAGCTTCATCTCTGAAAACAAATCAGAAAGCAGTGGGCAGAAAATCTCTTTGAAGCACTGATGTTTAACTAAGTTGAGGCACCCTTGTCTTATTTGGTTGTACAGAGATTTGAGTAATTTCCTCATTTTTCCAACACTATGGTTCATATACATGTCTCATAAACACTTTCCTCTTCATTTTAATATATGCTTTTACTATTCTAGTCTCATAGATAGTTTTCTTGGAGGACTACCTCACTTCTCTCTTTTTAACCAAGCAAGCACTGCAAATTTCTAGCTTGTTCAGGGAAAGGTAATTCCATCTTTTTGTCATTATTCTTCTCCAACAACTACCAATTAGATCTCATTCCCTTGAGAATGCTCTAAAATGGATGTGGTATGTCTCCAAGAGACATTTTTTTTAGCTCATTTTTAAAATCAGATACTTCATTCTTAGCTCCACTGACTACCAGGGATTTTATTCAGCTCCTATGATAGGCCAGGAAGGCCTAATTCTATCTGCAGTGAATATCTGGAATCCTAAGCAGCTGCACTCAGCAACCAGACTGGGAAGCTCCCCAGGTGCAAATTTGACACAACATTCCAAGTCCTGCAAAGTTTCAGTTTAATACATGACTTGATAAGACACCAGAAATGGCTGGAATCATTAGGAAAGAGAGAAAAGTTATGTGAGGCTACGGACAGGAACCTAAATGAGCTGGAGGTCTCCTGTCTGAGAGTCCAAGGAAACACTTGCATTACTGTGACAGTGTTCACAGGGGTTCTTGGATGAGGCAAGAGATGAGAATGTTGACTCCATGTTTCAGAAGGCTTGATTTATTATTTTATATATATATATTACATTATAACTATACTAAAAAGAATAGAAGGAAAGGTTTCCTCTCAGAAGCTAGCTAAGAATAGAATAGAAAAGAATGAATAACAAAAGGCAGCTCTCTCGGACTCTGTCTGAGATAGCTCGGTCCTTGATTGGCCATTAATTATAAACATCCAAATGGGCCAGTCACAGATGGACCTGTTGCATTCCTTAGCAGCAGAAAACCATTGTTTACATTTTGTTGCTGAAACTTCTCAGCTTCATCAGGAAAAATCCTAAGAAAGGATTTTCACAAAAAGATGTCTGCAACACATTAAAAAAAAAAAAAAACACAAAAAAAGAACTGGTTGAGGTTTGAAAGATCCTTTTCACTATGAAAATATCTTCTCTATTTTCTGTACTAAAAGCTTGTTTCAATAAAATTTTCCCACACAGCTCTAACAGCAGGCAATAAAGGTGAGTGTATTGAACTAGAAAAATGGAATAGTTTTTATGATACATTTTATCTAAGCATGAAGGAAAAGTACTGGGGTGCACTTGCAAACTGGCAGTGACAACAGAACTAACAATGTCACTGAGAAATATTTAGATTGATTTGAGCTGGATAACACAGTCAGACAGGACAGTGCAAAGCACCAAAATATGTGCTAGAGCAGAGACAGATACAGAAAGTACAAGGCAAGTCTTTGTTTTTAGGACAAGAACACCATTTCTAACCTCCTTATTTTTGTCTTAAGGTTGTTTTTTCCATGTATATTCAGAGTTCTGGAAGTGACAGGTGCTCATCAGATGCAGCAAGTTCACACAGAATCACAGAATCACAGAAGTTCAAGACTGGAAGAGACCTATAAGATCATCAAGTCCAGTCGATGTTCTAACTGTTCAACTAGATCATGGCAGCAAGTGCCACATCCAGTCTTTTTTTGAATTCTTCAAGGGATGATGACTCCACCACCTCACTGGGTAAATGATTCCAGTATCTCACCACTCTTACTGTGAAATATTTGCTTCTTAATTCTAACTTACATCTCGCTTAAAGGCCTTACTGTGGCAGCAGTTTTAAGTACTGATTTTTCTTGGTGTTAAGACTACATGATTTATCTTTTTTTCACATAACTCAGAGGAAACACACCATTTGGTCGCACTTCAAACAGCCAGAACAATCTTCAATTTTCTGAATAGGTTTGTGAGAGACTGCCAGCATAAATTTAAATCTAAGATATACTGACTAGAAAGTGTGAAGGATACACCACGTGTAGTCCACATTTCCTCTTAGAAATGGTTATATGCCAATTACCTAAATTATTTCATATCCATGTCATATTTCAAGTGTAATCAAAGAAAAAATGTTTTTTATTAAAAAGTGAAAAGAATAATATTTACTTGCTCTGAAGCAATATGAAGGGTAGATGAATATGGAGCTAGATTGTATTTCTAAGTGGTAAATATATATAAAATTATAATATTCAGAATATTCAGATTAGAGATTATGAATAAAAATTATGCTATTATAGGGTGAATGTTTGAGGAATTTTTGAGTTTGATTTTCAAAAGGTAATTGATGTCTTTTGCATTTGATGTTCTACGATTTTTAGCCATCAAAATAGCTAAGTGATTTTCAAACTTAGCCTTTAAATCACCCAACTGTTTTTAGTACATTTCCAGTCGAGATGCTCTGTCAAAAAGATAATAAAAAAGAAAACATGATTCAAATTGCTCCTCTTCTACAGTTATTGATGTAGAAAGTAAGACTAATATTCTGTAAATAAAAAATCACATCTGGTATAATACTTTCATTCTTTAAAAATATTGATATGTGATGTTAACACTGACAATAACTTATTTATTTGTTGAGATTGACATCTGATCTTGATTGCACATGAAAGGATGGGGAAATAACTAAGAGTTATTAGCAATTCTGTTTTTAAGGACAGAAAAGAAGTGTTCTGTGCTGGAAAAGGACTGATTGGTACTTTTTAGGATCAATAGCAATCACAAGTAAGGTTTATTTTCTCTCTCAAAGAGAATGTCAGCGAAAATCAAACTTTGATTCATTTTGTACTACCACATAAAAATCCAAATATATATTTTAGACTGTAAAGACAAGAAAAAGCAATTTTGCAAAAAATTTAAACTATGTCTAGGTACAAGCAGTTCATAATAGTTTTGGTAAATAAATTATAATGGCTTCAAACTTCCAATGACCTTTTTCTTGCACCATTTACAGACTGTCATGCTGACTACCTCTCTGATGTTCATCCAGTGAACATCTGAAATATTGTGGCTATCATCTAAGTAACAGGAGAACATTGGGTTTAAGATTTTCAAATCATAGAAGGTCTCAAAGAAAGTAAGACATTACAACACTGCCAGAAAGCAAATGTATTGTTGAAAATACTTCAACAAAAATTTCATTTGTGATTGTGAAAAGACAGATCTGAAAAAATAACCTTAACCCCCTCGTTTTTAAACTCTGAGCACTTCTGAAAAGGTTTTCATGATATCAAATGCCCTTTAGTTCTGCTTCTGCAGCAGCAGTAGCTCTCTGGTTCTCTCCCTGTGGTGTGAAAGTTGAGCTTAAGGAACATGACTTCAAGAATAAGCAAGCTTGATTTATCTTCATATTCTTTCACCTTTTAGAGGCATTTCCAACAATTCAGCTTTCATAACATTGCAGACCACTTCACAGCAATTTTTTTATGCTTTTTAGAAAATATTTGTAGTATTTCTGAAAACAGGTAACACTTTCTCTGATATACCACCATTATTTCAATTGATTTTTCTTTGCAGCCGTAGGATGAGATAGTTCAGCTTCTCTCTTCTGTAAACAACTTTCAGGCAGCTTTTTCCAAGCAATGTCAATGATTTTTTTTCCCCACTAAATTTAACCTCAATTTTCCCACTTCCTTATTTGAATATTTCCATCAGGGCAGCACATATTTGTTATATTATATAATTTGACCATTTGTTTCTAAACCAGGTCAATCCACAGCTTGACGTCCACTGTAAGCAATGTTTGTGCTTTGACAAGTAACTGTCTCTTAAAAGTTCATCCCTTATTATTCTTTACAATTGCAATGGATGCCTTATATTCACTCTGGGTTTTTTTCCAGTGGTGTCAGTAATGCCACATCTCATAAACTTGTTTGTGATTTTCCAGGACCTGCATCTGCTTCAATATTGCTTTTTGCACTTGATTGATTGCCTTGGTAGGTCTCTTTGGAAGTGTGCATGTTGTTTTGCTGTCATTTTCCTGGCCTGTTTAAAAACTCAAAGCTGCGACATATTTCCTTCAGACTTTCTGTCTTAAAAAAGGAAAATATTACTTTGTTTTATAAGGTAAATATCCTGATTCCTTCCTTTCCCTTTTTACTGAGTGGGAAAAGCCCTTTACTCTCCTGCATTTCTCATTCTTTTATCACAGTGCAGTGTGCCCTAAAATAGGTACTAGTAGTACTGACTCTCTCATTCTCATGCTGAAATTATCTGCCTTAAGTATGGCCTTTTTTTGGTCTTTGTTTTTTTTTTAATGGGTGGCTTTCTGAAATTTCATTCCTGCATCTGCCTGCTGCCTGACAGTGCATTACAGCATTTCACAATACAGTTTTCATAAACTTCATAATACTTTAAGAAGAGAGAAGTTGTGGTTGAATCCCAGGTGGAAACTAAGCACCAGTCACTCACTCACTCACTCACTCACTCACTCACTCACTCACTCACTCACTCACTCACTCACTCACTCACTCACTCCACAACAGTGGCATGGGGGAGAGAATTGGAAGTATGAAAGTGAAAAAAATTGTGGGTGGAGAAAAGAACAGTTTAACAATGGAAATAAAACACAAAAATAATACATATCAGTTGTAATGAAATAGAAATAACAAAGAGAGAGAAATAAAACCCAAGAAGGAGAAGTGATGCAAATGAAAATAGTTTCTCACCACCAAGTGATGCCCAACTGGGCCCTGAGCAGTAATTCCTCTGTCAACCTTCCCCAGAGTTTTATTGCTGAGCACGGCACTATATGGTACAGAATATGTCTGTGGTCTCTTGGGATGAGCTGTTCTGGCTATGACCTCTCCCAGATCCTTTTGCACCCCCAGCCTCCAACTTGTGGTGTGGGGTTAGGAGCAGAAAAGACCTTTACTCTTCTCAGCAGTAGCTAAAACATCCCTGAGTTCCCAACACTCTTTCCATCAGAAATCCAAAACATAGCCCCATACCAGCTATTATGAAGAAAATTAAATCCATCCCAGCCAAAACCAGCACAGTGTGTAACAATTGCTCTAAACAAGTAAAGAAGGATGGGATAGAAACTACTGATACTTGCTTAAAATGGCCCAGACAGGAAATCAAGCTTAGAAATGAACAATTATCTACTGAGTTCTGTTTCTGTGAGAAGTGTTATGATTTTTGCAGATTTTTATTGATTTTATACAGGTTAGATTCAACTCGTAAATTCAATTTTCATGCCTTGACTCTTTTGGACATAAAAAGTACCTATGTTTATTCCCTGAAGTTAAAAGTTTCATATAGTAATTAATAATAAATGATATCCAATAAATATGGTGAATTGTAAGATTGTAACCAGCTGGGAAAAATTGTAGAAGATATTATGGCATGATGAAAATATAAAATGATCTAGTAGGAAACTAGTTTGTTTGTTTGTTTGTTTTTATTATTCATTCTTACATTATTTATTTTTAAGTATATTTTCAAGTCAGGACTAGCATCAGGTGCTAGCAGCACTTCTGACTGTATTACCACTGGTGCATAAGAAAACAAAAAGAAAAATGGAAAAAGTTCTTTCCTAATTGGGTAAAATACTTTAGGATTACCTGTTCACAAGTGAGAAGTTTTTTTGGAGTAGGTTCTGATATTGCAGGTTTCACATATGTGTAGGTGTCCAAGTTTTGGGATAGGGTTAATTTTTTACAGTGGGTGGGAGGGGGGCATGGCTAAGGCCCAGATGTGATTCTGTATCCCCTCATGTCATTGCCAGGGGTGGGGACAGAGGTCTTCTTCTGAGGAGAAGGGCGTTCCTTCTAGGGCGAGAAAGCAGTGCTGGGGTCAGTGTTTGTTGTGAGCTTTCTGTGTAAATCATTTCTTTGTATGATAATATTAATACTCATGGTATTAATATTGTTCTGGTTTGGGGCAATTTTGGGAAAAAAACCTCTAAAGGGGTTTCCTCTAGAAAAACAAATTCAAGCAGCCCCTCCCCCAGCTGGTGTGGAAAAAAGATTTTCTTGGAGAAAAGTGGAAAAAACTGCTTATTTAATAGGTAAAGCATTCACAAGTACAAAAAGTGAACAATATGAGCTCAGAAAGTCCCTTCCTGGGCTGTGGCTCAGCTCGCTGAGTCTCTCATCAGTCCCTCTGGTGCTGGAAATGCCGCGGCCCAGGCCCGGCCCAGTGCCCACAGGTGGAGCTGCTGGTGCTCCTCTGGTGTTCAGGCCAGAGTGGGTCTAAACAGGTACAAAGAAAAAGAAAAAAACCACAGTCCAGGGAAATTCTCTGCCTCAGATAGCTAAAAACTAACTAAAAGCAAAGGAGAGCTCTGTCCCACTGTCCATCCACAGACAGCACAGTCCGGGAGCAGGAATGCGGAGCAGTGAGTGCAGTGTCTGAAAACAAACTGCACACTCCTTCTCTCCCCCCTTCACTTCACTCTCAGAACAAGTCTTAAAGGTGCAAAATTTATTATCCAACATAAACAGAACAATGCTTATGGATACAAGCATTATATACTCAACCCAGGACAAATATTGTTGCTGCTATAGTTTCCTTATTTCATTGTTATTTCCAGTAAACTTTTCTTCTCTCAACCCATGGTTTTCCTCTCTTGTGCTTCCAGTTCTCAACTCCATCCTGCCAGAGCAGAAAGGGGAGGGTCAGGGGGAGGGAGTGAGTGGCAATGTGGTTGGAACTCTTGGTGGAAGAACTACGTTAGGGGCTACTGTTCCTAAATGACAACAGTAGACGAAGACAAAATCGTATTTGATCGTATAATTCTTAACCCTTGTTTCATGTGGATCATATTAGTTTGGTCCTTTGAAACGAATTAAGAAGCATTTTCATTTCTAGGAAATATATTTGAAACCCAGTCCTAACTTTTAAATTCTGAATAATTCTAGTTTACTCTAATAATGGTTTTAATTTCACTTAACCACCCTCAAAAAGAATTGAATGTGATCAGTGTTTAACTGGATCTAATAAAAATTAAGTTAGTAAATGAATACTGTAAAAAATTATGAAAACATTTTGTATGGTTAACGCTTATAAATTGCTGATAATTCACACAATGATTCCTCTATTTGACTGCTTAATTGGTTTTGTGAGATATATTTTGCCTTACAAATGAAAGTGTGTGACTCAAAATTATAGATATTCTCACATACAAACTTTTTTCTTGTTGAAAGAAACAAAGGATGAGTCTCCAAACAGAAATAATTTTACATATATCATATAGTGAGACATACCCTGACAGGTTTTACATTACTGTCTTTCAGGTGGCTCATTGAGTGAATGAATACAGCTGAGTGGAAGCAGCAGCCCCTGGGTCAAACATTTATAATGAGACTTTGAATTACACTTAACATGAAATACCCAATGGAGAGGTTCTCATGAGCTAGTTTTTCTTAGTCATAAATTTTCATACAAAAGAAAAGAGTAATTTTCTTTGCTTAACTTAAAAGGAAACTTCAGCCATCTTTTATCCTTGATTCCATTGAAAAATGGAATAACCTTTCTTAAAAGAATTATAGAGATAGTTTACATACTTGTACAAAGTAGCTTAAGTAACTTGAAAGTGAAATTTACTTAACTCAAAGTACCATTTAATCACAGGATTTAACTTCCATAAATTATTTCAAATGCACACAGTTCAGGATTGTTTATATTCTGCTTATAAATATTTTCTACATTACAACATTATTTGACATGCCCACTTTAAATATAAATATATATATAAATATATATATATATATATATATATATATATATATATTTAAATCTTTATGTATCTTATCCGTTGTATAACAAACTTAAGTAACCCTATAAATCAAATTAAAATGAAAAATACATCTTAAATCTAGGTCAGGAGTCTTCCATGTTTTCTAGATTACTTCTATTTCATGATGATTCTTTAGTGCTCTATAAAAGTTAATAGGCTGGCAAATGGGCTGTGCCATCTGTTTCAGTTGTGATGAGTTCATTAGTCTCTACCTGTAAATTTGAGAGTAGTTCTTAAACAGCTTACTTTTGTCTGTGAAAAGTCAGGCTCATCTCTGTCAAAGCTGTTTTAAATTGTGAACCAGTCTAGCCAGTGTTTCACCTTCTTGTAGAAAGACTAATATGAAAAATTCTCATGATGCTGAAAATAATCAAGGACGTAATAAAGCAGGAAGAGCACCTGCACTAAACCAAACTCACTGAGTTCAAGCTATGTTTCAAACAGGCTTTGAACACTCATCTAGTGAGATGAGCTACTCAGATTTCTCCTTGAAAGTAAATCTCCGGGGGGGGGGGGGGAAAGATGCTGCTCTACAGATATAGTGATATAGCTTTTTTCTTACAATTTGGAAAAAGTCAGCCATAACCAGAAAGGAAATGGTACTATGAGTTTTAATTAGGCAATGACTTTCAGAGAAGAGAGGTATTCTTTTGTGAAGTAGATGAATTACTTGGAGGCAAAGAGAAAATTTAAAAAAAAAATCTCAATAACTTCCTTTTAAAAATCACTGTCCATTCCTGAAAGGAAAATTCTGATTTTTTATTTTAAATCAACTCAGCTTCAAAAAGTATATCACAAATTATTATCTGATTTTCTTAAGAGAGAAGAAATTATGCCTGTGAACTTGTAGTTCTTCTCTTGTGAATAATAGGTTAATTCATTATTAGTCATTTTTGTACATCTACTGAGGGCAGTCCTTTCTCTCTCTCTGGCGAAGAAATTTTAGCATATAAATATTTTTTTTAATAATTTATCTTCTGCACTGTTGGCATGCCTAACCCTGTTACAGAAAGAATAAAGATTATCACTTCCAGACTCCACTGTCACGTGTTGAGATTGCAGAAAAGTGTCAGTTCTACAGATGCTGTAGGCTTTTGATTTAATCATGTGTGAGGGATGTCATGACAGCTGCCCCATTTTCTCTAAACATTAGAATAAAAGTTTTTATTTACAGTAGCAGATGGTGAACTTCAATCCACTCCTTATGTCTCTGTAAATTTTATAAACTGATAAACTGTTAGAACTGGTCAAACACCTTCAACGGAAATACAGTTCACTAAAATTTTGGTTTTGTCCAACCTGAATTATTTGATTTTTATGGAATCTTCTTTTGAAAAATGACAACCAAGCTGCTGGATTCAGGTCAGCATCACATTTACCTCTAGTTACAGCAAAGTTTCTGTTTCTATGCAGCTATATAATGAAGTTCTTGTCTTCCCCACAGCTCTATGGTCTGCTATCATCTCTCATTCCCTATGATTCTCCTCAGACCTGAGTTCATGGCAAGGTTTCCTAGCCACAGTCATTCTCTTGTGCTCCTGCCTGTCTGCCACCAATGTGAAAAAAAAGCATGAGTGTGCTTTTTCCAAAGGACATTGGTGCAAATCTGCCTCAGCTGGGATGTAAAGGAGGTGGCACTGCATGAACTCACAGGCAGAAGTGTCAGTTGTGCCCTGAGAGCACTTTAACCTCTCAGTGGGGAACAGCCTGACCGACACTGCACCGTACCAGCACTTACTCTGGGGCTTTTTCTAAAATGTTAAGCTGATTTCCACTGCACAATGTGGATGTATTGGGGATACATTCTGGGAATGGGGATATATTCTGGGAATCAAAGCCTGAATAATAAAGACTAAAGGGCCAGTGCTTTTAGGATTCTTTGTGTGTGTCTGTGTGCCTTGTAATGGAAAATCACTATTTAAAACACACAAGGTAAACTTTGAATTTATTTGACATAAAATAACACAAAAAGTGAACATAAAGAGTTTGTTTTACTTGAGATAAACGTTGTTATTTTCTTTCCAGAATTTAAAGAAACTGCCCTGATTTATTTTGCATGCTTTCTTATTTTTTTATCTCATACAGTATATTTTAGGAAACTAGATTTTCTTCATTATTTTTGAATGTTTAGTATTAAGAAGGACAGCTTAAAGACCTTCAGCAAGCATACAAATCAAAGCACAACACCTAATTATATCTCTGAATGATCACACCATCTTTTACTATAGAAGAAGAAAATGTCCCCTCTCATAGCTTTTGTTTCTTCGTATCAAAGAGATTGTAGTGAGAGATCAACTAAGGGAAGTCTGAAAAAAATGGAGATATTTCAAATCATAACCTCCTTCCATGTCAGTGTGTTCTGATTTTCAGGGGTAATAAGGATGGTATATAACATACTGTGAGCAACATCAAGATTTTTTTCCCTATGGGTTGCCTATGGGGTCAGAAAAGAGAATGACAAAGAAAAAGATATATCAAGACTTTGACTTCTAATGCACCCACCTTATTAATTTATTTTAGGGTCTTGCTTTTTTTTTCTATGTTAGACACCACACTGGAGCCTTAAACAGGTTCTTTACTCAGCTTTCTGTATGGGCAAAGAACTCTTCAAGGTCCAGGCTGATGCCTTCAATCTGCAGAGTGAAGAGCCAGGCGCTTGTGGAACATCATTATTCCTGGAACAGAAGCTCCTGGGAATGTGGGATTCGAAAGGAAGTTCCTTTGAGGTTTGAATCTAAGTCAAAACACCCCCGACTATACACATATAAAAATGCCTAGAATGCTTTAAAATGAACTTTAGTTGGCTGAACTCAGGCTGTATTTAAAAGTCCCAATTTAGTATTTGAGCTAAAATGACAAAGCTAAAGGAAAAGCTGGCACAAGGAGGTGACAGAGCAAGGATCATGGAAGCAAATAAAGTATTTTAAACATATTTGTGAAGAAGGAACATGGACATGGGTATGGCCTTTTTAGATATTCAATCAGAATATTTATATTATGCTTGTTTCTTTTGTGTTTTGCCTTTTGGAACTCTGGTACCAGCTAAGAACCATCAGGATGGGGTGTGAATTAGTCATAAGCTCTGAAGGTCCAGTCAACATTTTCCAAAAATAGCTTTGAACAAACACTCTTCCCATTGGGCTTGAATATTGTTTCTTATCAAGAAAACAAAAATTATAAACAAATACCACTTCATCATCACTTAGTTATCAGCTTTGTCATGTTTTATAAAATAATGCCTGGTTTTCATGAAGTGGGTCATCTGTAATTCTTCTGAAACTCACAAAAATCCCTTGCCATTGCTGTATTTTTAGCAAAGAATAATGAATAACTGATAGGATGAAATATAGTGCTACATAATTGGCAAATGGAGAACATTTTGCAGAAATCATTCAAACTATTTTGAATTTCATTCTAGTCATGGTTTATTTAACACTAGCAGAGTGCTGGAAGAGTTTCACAAAAGATTGATGACCCTCTAGAACAATTCCTAAGTGTAATCTTTTGTCTTAAAGAATTATGTCACTTTCTTTAAGGGTGCTGAGAAAGATATTACTATGCATCAATAAAAATTCAAGTTTTACCTACCATCTGTATTGCATAAATCAAGTAGAGGGTAAGGGTTTCCCCGGAAAACAATTATGGAGTGGAATGAGATGGCCCAAAAGGCATTTACTGTACTAAAGCATGCTGGTAAATGCATTATGCTGCAGCTACAATGAACTTCAGAATAAATTTTAAGGACAACATTTTCAAGGATTTGTGCCCAGGGCCCAGTATACATGGAAAATGGTGTTTCTTATCCTTTGAGTCGGAAATTCTCTACAATGAAGAAGTGCACCTGCTCAGGTTGAAGTGTAGTTTAAACACAGCTTTAAAGATGGTTGGAAACATTTTTCAGGTCAGTTTGGCCATTTCATTTCAAATTAACTCAAACTGATTAGAAATCTTTTAGGAGAACTGAAACAAATTAGCTTGAAAAGAATGTGTGCGTGTATGTGTGTCCCTTTCATACACATACATAGGAAGTTGTTGGAACTAAATAAAGGGAAAAGCTTAATTAAAATATTTTTTAAAAATTAATGTAGAAAGACTGCTGTCAAATCAGCTCAATACTCTTAATTTAACATTTACCACCTTACTAAGAATCTAGGCCACTGTAAAATCACTTTACATATTTTGACAGTGTTAGAGGAGATTAGACAATGGAAACACTTCAAAACCAATCAAATGTATGCTGTCTTCAATTTCCTGCAATGAAGATGCTAGTACATCCATGTGCAAGTCAAATCATATCTAAAATATACAACATAGCTGATCCTGTACATATCCATTACTATTCTTTTGTAAAGAGATGTTCTCCTTGTCAGCTCCTGAACTAAGGTGCAATGGAGTACACTACAGCTGTTCGCAGAAAACTGGAGTTAGAGCTCTATTTGTTGTTTAGAAAAATACATAAATTTTTGATTCATAAATAAAACACAATAATCTTGAAACTGTCGCAAATTTGAACACCCTTCAGAAATATTTAACTTGACACTAAATAAAAACCATTTAAAGTAAGGATTTATAGAAGAAATTACCTCTGAATGTTACAAATACAGTGAAGAATAAATAGCATGGGATGGTTGTCTAGATTCTGGTGTCACTTATATTTGGAAATGCACATTTTGAATAGAATTTATTTAGTAAAACCCAAAGAGCAAGTGGTTAGACTGTGCAATAAAAAAACCTGCTGTTTTGGAAGGAGAGGAACCTTTCCTTGAAGTACATATCACTTGGATTAGTCAAGAGAACTGGTATGACATCTCTCAAAGGATTGCTAAAATACTATTAAATGAAAAACTGACAAAGACTGTGAAATATAATAACACATGTATTATATTTTCAGCCAAGTAGCCCTTGGGAGGGACCTGCTCTCCTTGAGGAGCTGTGCCTCACCAAGGCAGTGCCCCACCTGCCTGGAGGCCAGGTGTGCTCTCTGACCACCACACTGACACTGGCAGCTGAACCAGGATTACCACACAATTTCATGGGCATTTTGGAGCTATTAATTTTCCACCACTAATGAGCTGAGATCAGCTCAGCTGGTTAGAGTATGGTACAAATAATGGGGCTAATAACCCCAAGTTCATGGCTTCAATCCCTGTATGGGCCATTTACTTAAGAGCTGGGCTCAGTGACACCTGTGGGTCCCTTGCATCTCAGAATATTCTCTGAATCTCTGAGATGCGACTGGAACAGATTATAAGTGGCAATGAGGTCTCTTTTATCAATTACCCTAAACATGTTCTTTCTCTTCTGCTTTCTGTATACCAGTGTTAGTCAAGCTGCAAAGGCTGTATCTCACTCATCAAAAGTGCTGTGACATCAGTCTTTCTCACAGTTATATACAGAAAGCTTATCAGTTTCATTTAATTTCCTGAAAATTCAGGGCTACTCTACAGTCTGCTGAAGCACTCAGTGATATTAGCAATGTTTACTGAGGAAAGATTAAAATGCTGATCACCCAAGGAAGACAGTTTTATAAATTCAGAGGGCAGCTGTTGTCAATAAAACTCATTTTCAAGTGCTGGGCTTTTTAAATGAAAATGGTCACCGAAAGCATGCCTTTCTCAAAGCAGTGCTTCATTGCTAAACTTAATGACTTCAAATTCTGCTGTGCAGTCTCAGCCTCAGCTCTGCTGTCAGATCTAGAATATTACTCAAAATTGTTCTAAAATACACTTCTTACTTTTCATTCTTCTTTGTATGTGGGCTTGGCTTGTGGAAAAGTTCACAGATACTTCTTTCCAGAATGCATGATTTTGGTAAAAGAGGAGTGGTCTGATAAGCCCTCAATGTTTCTTAACTAGATGTAAGTATTCAGTGCATTAAAGTACATTCCACAGTGATTGGAAACCATTTTATTGTTAGTAAATGTCCTGTCTCAAAAACTACAAATGCTAAAAGTTTGAGAAGTCAATTTTCTGATGTAATGATAATACCCTTTACTGGAAAAGGAGGGGCTTCATTGTACTAGTAAATGAAATATTAATAACTTACATTTAAAAGTCAAAATAAAAAACATAATTCTCAAAACTATTATGATGTATGGTGAAACAAACAGATCCACTTTCAAAATAAGACTCTCTTTTTATTTTGACATTTATTTCAAAATCTTAAATATTTTTACAAATCAAAAAACAGTATTTTTCATCTCACATTTTTATTATAAACTTACTAGATCAGTCTCTCTTACCAAGGATCTGTGCTATGTCTGTCATGAAAGGACCCTGCCATGGCCCTTCTTCAGGCAAAAAATATTTTTCCTTGAACAAGAGGTTCTGACTCAGAAAACTTACTTGGAAAATTCTTATATAAAATGGGTGCAGTGTCTTTCAGGTATAGAGCTTAGTGCCCTGTGATTTAGTAGTCTAATTCTGTAGCCTAAAGCTCTCAGCTAGGTTAGCAAAAATCAATGATCCTTGTACTTTAGACTGCCAGCATGTTTTAGGTAGTTCTCAAAATAAAAAATCCAGGAATGATGTGGTGATATAGACTGAGAGTTCTTTAGTGAATGTTGTAAAAGATAGATTAAAGCACTGTGCTGTGCTGAGCTGTCTTTGCTTCAGCCTCTTTCACGCCTGACTTTGCAGTTACCCAGATTCAGCTGGAAGATGTTCTTTGTCTCCCTGGAACTCAGTCATTAAATAATAGCACTAAAAATCTTGTGAGTCAGAAGCCCCAGTTTTCAGTGGCTCTAACATTATTCCCAGACAACATGGTACATACTCTTCATTATTCATTTAAATTCAGTCCAAAATCAGTCCAAATGTAGCTGTAATCTTAACCATGAAAGCCTCCCTCTGCTCTGACATTTTGAAAAGATGAATATTGAAAACAGGTCACAATATCAAAGCCTGTCTGTACAGCACATTTAGAAAAAAATAACTGTAAATTTATGCAAATGGGGCAGTCTTCCTTGGAACTGTAACTTCAGCTAATACATTTCACCCAGGACACATTGCAACCCTGGAGCTAAGTAACTGCAGTGCTCTCATAGTGGAGAGCGCCACAGTTTTTGTCCTACAAAATAACTGCAAGCAAGGACATAACAAAGAGGCTTGGTTTGGTTTACAGCTTGAAGGAGACTACAGATTTTCCTGAGGCAAGCAGAAATCACAATGGCCCTGGTGAACCAGAGCAATTAATAATTCTCCAGCCATCTAAGACAGCCTTGTATGGATGCAAAAAGATCCTTTCTCCTACTTCTGATCTCACCTTGATGCTGCCTGCTGCACTAGGGAAAATATCCAAAATCACAACTGGCTGAGCATTTGGCCAAGCAGTTAAATAAATTTGAGAATTACTTTTGACAGGCCTTTCTTCTATTATATTCATGGGTTTGAAAAAACCTTAAAAGAATAGAACTGAGTTTCTAGGCTAGCATTCAAGGTACATTTTTGAATTCCAGTTGCTCTGCTGTTTCCCTCAGTCCATACTGAATTTTCCTATGACAAGACCCTAAAGATTAGGTGAATCAGATACTGGTTGTCAGCTTGGTAGTGATTTTACTTTGGAAGGAAACATGTATATATTCCTGCTATCAGACAGAATTGATTCTGGTTTTTCATTTTCTGGATAAATATCTAGCCACCAGCTACTGACAAAGAGGAGAGAGTACTGAGTGCTGCCAAGATCAGTGTAAGGAATTTTGGCAGCTGTGGATCACTGGGAGAAGAACATCTGCTATATGCATCCTGCTGTATTCTGGCAACTACCTGCTTAGCATTAGCATGCCCAGGAGCTTCCATTCTGGCACACATCTATGGTTTCACTGAGGGCAAACTGTTTCTCTCTGAAGAATGCATGTGTCCATAGAGCCAGGCAGAAGCTGAGTAAAGGTTTTGAGGATCCAAATTTTGGATTAGAGATCATTGTCTTAGAGAGACAATAGTGACTTACAGAGTTTGTGTCTGTTGAAGACAGCCTGGAACTGAACAAGTGTGGTCAACTGCTTAGTTCTGGATTTAGTTCTTGTTCCAACAAACAGGCTGAGGTGGTTCTAACTTGTGAGTTGCGGACTTCACTGCCCCACTGTTGTACTTTAGAGGTTATTCCCTTAAGGGGAGAAGTAGCAGAAAAAGTTACTTCAGTGGTAGTAGATAATGGTTACCTATCACCTGGGGTGGTTAAAGAGCAGACGGGTATGTAATTGGTCCAGAAAGCCAATCATGAATGGATTCAAACTGAAAGACAGTAGGCTTAGATAGATATTAGGAAAAATTCTTTACCTTGAGGATGGTGAGACTGGAACCTGTTGCCCAGGGAATTTTAAATGATTCATCCCTGGAAGTGTTCAAGGCCAGGTTGGATGGGACTCTGAGAAACCTGTTCTAGTGAAAGGTGTCCCTGCCCATGTCAGGAAGGTTGGAATTAGCAGATCTTCAAGGTCCCCTTGCAACCCAAACACTTCTATGATTCCATGAATCCATCTGCAACCTAGCTACTGTGGCACTGACCTTGTTTTCCAAAGCACTTCTGGAGAGATAACCCAAAGACCTCCACTGTCTTTGACAGCACTCCATTAAAACAAAAAAGATTCTGATTTAAATAGTCACTGTTAAAGGATAAAAAAGGAATGCTAATGAGGTCATTAAAAAGTAACTGGATGCAAATCAGATTCATATAGAATCCTTAGCTTTCAGTGGCATTAAAATGCACATATGCTAAGTGGCATAGTAAGAACTCCAGAAGAGTCACCAGAAGGAAAAGTACCACAGTAGAATGGGTCTGACGACTAGCAAAACCGGTGGAAATTTTTTTTTTAAAGTATGGGCCAAGTGATCAGCTCTGGGACCACAATGTTTCACCTACTAGTCATGATGGACAGACTTGTAATTATTATGAACCTTGAGTTCACACTTGGCTTTACTAATTTGTATCTATAATTTTCACAATTCCATTATGAATGCATGGAGTTTTGAGCCACTGTAAAAATATGATTCCTTCACTGTTAGAGCAAGTGGTAGAATAAGATATACATAAGTAGAGGTTGTTTTGTTTCAAAATCATGGTTAAAAAAATCTTCAGGTCTTCAGTCTTTTTGTAATTGAAAAGTAGCTTATATAAGATAGATTCAACATCATTAGGAAAACACTGCTATTACTTCTGAAAGAGATGGCTTATCATTATAAGAGGAAGGAGTTTTCAACATTTCTTTTTTGCTGTCATATATTCATTGTTTCACAAAATATTAAAATCATATCACTATGTTATTTAAAATGTTATATTTTCAGCACAGAACTGTGGTCTGGTGTCTTTATAATATTCTTTCTTCCTAGGAGTGTGTGATGATTTATATACAGGGAATGTATAATTAATGCCAGAGTATGCCCCAAAAGCAAGTCAGAACTTTTACAATGCAAAATTAAGGCAAAATCTTTGGGTAGGATATTACACCTGTATTTATATACATGGGCAGCAGAGAGGTGTGCTGCATGTCTACTCTGGCAATGAGTTCTAAGGAGATGGGAATATAGGATGTGCTCAGAGTAGCCATTACCCATTTCTGACACCCACTACCACATGTGTTTCATAAAAGGTTCCCATTCTCCTGACAAGGTCTTCGTCTGATCACACAGGACTGTTTGGATCTTGGCATCTCAGTGACTGGATCTTGGCATCTGAGTTTGCACACCAAAGGAATTCTGAGAAAAAATTATTTCATTGTGTATTTCATTGTGTATTCTGAAATTTGGGTTTATTTTGACTGGGACACACACACCCTCCATGCATTAAACCCATGCGCAAAGTTTTCCACAAGAACAAAAATCCTATTTTCTTGCAGCAGAGACAGCCTGCCTCAGATTTTGACTGCCTCACAGCAAAGCAGACAATCAGAAAGTCTTTCACTGTATTTGTGCTCCTTTCTTGGTTTGAAAATTTGTTCAAACCAAGCTTGTAACTGTGTGACAGTTATGAGTAATTCTGATGGAAAACTGTTTTACTGACAACACCTTCAATCTTCATTTCCAAAAGTTCAGTTTTTGTAGGTTGTTTAAAGTCTAGGGATCCTCCATCTTGAAATCAAATCTTGGTAGGTTTACTTCTCAGATTGGCACTCATCTACAGATTGTTTTCTAAAATTGCCTCTTAACAACAAAATTAACTGCTTATTACACAATATTCTCTTTGGTATTAAAGGTGGGATAACAGACTGGGAACAAATGGAAAATATCTTGTGTTTAGTCTTGAGTTGGCTCCCATTGCTGAGCCATTAATGCAGGATACAAATCAGGTGCTGTACAGTGCAGATGAAGCACAGTTATCTGTGATGGACACTCAAGAATGAACCAGCTGGACCAGGAGGACTGGCTGGGCGGGAAATTCCTGTGTTTATCTAGTCTAAGACACTGTGCTTCCCCTGAGAGCTGAGGAGACCATGGCTCCTGGTCTTCTTTGTCTCTTTCTGGTCTAATCCCTTCCAGTGTAATTTTCTTTCTAGGTTTGCCATGTGGTGCACCTGCCTGATTGCTTCTAACCTTAGAAGGGAGAAACAGACCGAGATAGGAATTATGCTACATGTGTTATTTCAAACCATTCAAGAAAACAAATTTTAATTGGAGTTAGCCATCAATCACAACAGCAGCTGTAAAAGATGTCAGGGAGCAGTAAGATCTAAAGGAGAAGGAGGTAGAGCAAGAATGCAAGGTTTCCCCAACCAAACACACAGCAGGACTGAGCAGGGCAAGGTGGGGTTTGCAGTTCCATCTTTTCCTGCACAAAGGGCCACCTTGTCCAGAAAGCTTTTGGAGACTGCCATTAGCAAATATTTTTGACAGTGGTTTCCCCAGCAGTTTGTTTTTTTCCTCCCAAAATATGAGATGTGATTTTCAAATGTGTCCCATCTCACATTTTGTTTATTCAGATTTCTCTGTCCCCAGGGCAACTTTCCTCCAGGAGTATCACTGAACCCACAAAAGCATAATTTTTTATCAACAGGATATGAAATCATATGCAGTGATGAATAGACAGAATAAAACTGACATTCTGCTGCAGTATATTAATTTTGGCACATTTGTATTCTCTCTCCTGACAGGTTGTGTCTAAAATATGTGCTAGGGTTTTTTTATCTATGCCCCACTGGATTGTACTTTATTCTTTCTTTCTGTGTTCCCATTTGTTACATTATTTATTTATATGGCATTTTTTTCTCTGCAATAAACTATCCCTAGTCTCGGTCTCCATCATGCCTTCTCCCCAGTCCTTAAAACACACAGTCAGTTTCCTGCAGACAGTAGATACTTGTCTTATGGCAAGTTTCAGCAGGCCTGTTCTGAGGTTTTGCATTTGGGATGGAAAGCTCAGTGTCTGACAAAGCTACTTGGCAAAGAATATCTCTAGACTCCTACAGCATTAGTAACACCCTGGAGCAGCACATTATATTGTTAAAGTATTTATTGCTGAGGTGGTTCCATAGCACAGAAGAGAATAATTTTTAAGAGGGCTTCCCCGATCTTATGATTTTTTGAAGGTCGAGTGTGCCGCACTTGAGCATAGCTACAAAGTGAAAAAAAGTAACAGAAGACTTCAGTACCCAGCATTACTGACTTTAAGCCCTGAGATTTAAAACGTCCTGTTGGATGTTATGTTGTTTTACTTCTACCACTAGCCAGTCACTTGGGATTGCATGGGCAACCTCATACCTCTTTCTTTTTAATGGGGAAGAAAAAAGCTTGCTACATAAGTTTGGGAAGTTGAATTTGTAGAATACTAACGATATTTAAACAGCCATTCAACAGGTTATGGATGTTAATATTTGTTTGACACAGAGACATCTAAAGGGCTATGGTGAGTTGAGCATTGTCAAGCTCCCTTTAAATAAGAGAGCTCTCAGAGCATCACTTTATGTCATGAAGCATGAAGAAGAAACCTTCATCAAGGCCCAAACTGATAAGGTGCAGAGTGCCGTGTCATACATGAGTATTGGTAGCTCAGGCTTGCCCAGACGACAGAGATGTACAGCCCAGGGCTGATGCCAAGCCAAGAAACTCTTCCCCAGGAGGTCTAATTAGCAGTTTGCTATGTGGAAGTGGTGTGGTCTTACTGCCTCTTGGATCTACAGCCAGTTCAGTAAACGTCACTCTCAGGAACTCTGCACAATCTTCTCTCCCAGTGCTGGTGCACCTGGGGGAGTTTTGAGGAGGTATTGCACACTCTAGGAATTGCAGCAAGGCCACTACTGAACCTACATGTTCTGAGTGCTGTCACTTATGCTGCCTACAGTCTTCAGTTTGCAAAACCCCAAATATGCCTTGTAAAGTGTTCAGAAAAACAGTTTATGAGCCTCAAGATGGGATCTTCCTTTAGCAGTTATATCAAGGTTTCCTAAAATGATTAAAATTAAGATAACAATTTCATCGCTTTACTATGTAAATTTATAAAGCAAGAAAAAAGTTCACACTTCTGCTTCTAATTACTGATTTATTTGTAGTGAACCCTTTCACAGTCTTTTCCCCTCCCATACTTTTAGTGCTGTGCAGAGATTATTAGTGATGAAGACAGTTTGTGCGCTATTCATTTTTTGCAGCAGTTTTGGTGCAGAGAGTGCTGAAACCTCAGTCCAAATGCAAGATGCTCCCAACAGGCTGTGAGCCTTCTCAGCATAGTTTCTAACCCAGGAGCAATAACAGCATTGCCCTCACAGCATAATTATTCCAAGGAGAGATCCAATATCTCTGCTCCTCTACAGCAGTTTTGAAATTGAAAGTTAATGCCTTCAAGAGAGATTTGAAAGAGTTCATTCCAAAGTCAACATTATATAATGGAAGCCTGCCAGTTTAAAATTAATGTGAGAAAACAGGTTACTCATGAACTGCCATTATGGTATACTAAAGCTGGAGACTTTATTTCTAGCTGTGTTTTAGTAAGAAAAATATATATTGCATCATCCATCAGAGCTTGTTAACTGTATCCACTCACATCCTTATCCTCAGTAACACTCTTAATCAGAGTCAATCCATTTTGCATATTGAAGGAAGATAAGACAGGCAATATAATAGCTTGAGATTTCAGTAACATTATCTTGCTTCATAAATATAAAAACAAGTCTTCCTTGGGATTTTTTCATTTTCTTGATGGTTTTTAACACCATCTAACTAACTATAAAAGTCTTTTGAGCATTATCTTATTCCAGAAAACACATGCATATATGTTTATATAAATTCATGTGTTTTTTTATTACATCGGAAAAAAAAATCCCAAAAGAGGAAATGTAAAATTTTAACAGTAACAGCTCCAAGCTTCTTAATTTTGGGAGGAGTAAAAAGAAAATACAAGACTTGGTTCTTTCTCTGTGTTGGAGGTTAAGACTACCAAAAATGAGCAATGAGCAGGTGTTCTCTGACTGATGATGAAACCAAATAAGATGGAACCTAGTGCTCACAAGAAAAGTTACTATGAAGAAGCCCTATTTTGGTTAAGTCATTTCTGAGACGTTAATAAGCCAAGGCAGACACACCTGTAGATTTCCAGATTACACTGGGACTCTTGGGTTGGTCTTTGGCACAGTCTGGTGTATTCTGTCTTCAGAGGGGTAATCAGGAGGTAATTCAAGGCTGAAATAAATAGAAAAAGCTACATATTGCTCAGTTATTTACTCAGCACCCAGCTACAGCTTTCACCCCAGTTTCACTGAATGCAGAATTCAGGTCCATATGTGACTGAGCCGATCACAGAGTTATTGCCTCTGGAAATAGAAATGTCAACACCCACTGAAAGAAACTGAGACCTTCCTGTGGATATTAATGAGGGAACTTGAAAACTGAAGAAAGAGCTGTAGTCTCCCAGTGTAAATATCTCATTGATAAGAAATAAAAGGTCCCAGGTGATAGAAATCCCTTTCTGGAGGTCACATTGCTGTTAGAACATTGCCTCTTTAGTAATTTTGTGGTAGTCTCTAGGTTTGCTAAGAAAACGTGCAGAAGTGCATACTGTTTACATGTCACTGTATGAGAATTGAGTTAGAGAGCTCTCAAAGGAATAAGGATAGAGCTCTTCCTTCTTGCTTTCAATTCCTCCTACAGGGTACTGAACTGACAAAGGGGTTACAAAAATATTTTAACTAGGATAAATATACAGATCTAAAAACTTACCTGCATACAGAATCACTTGAGATAGGATATGTAACTTGCTTTGCTGATCCTGGTCTTTAAAATGTGACCCTTCCTTTCTGTGCTGTGCGATGGAAATTCCTTTCTGATGCTTTCCCAAGTTACTGGTGGAATCTAATTATTAACATTATTGTATCTCTGCACTTCTGTGGAAATGCAAAGGTGCTGAAATGGCCAGCTGAGGTTGATTCTGTATAGTATGAGATATAGTACATGAAGTGCTTAAAAACAGTAATTTCATCATTATGAAACCATGTCTTAGAAAGAAAACCAAGGCATGAAGGGCTGTGCTTGGTGTGCATTCAAGTGCATCAGGGAGATTACAAGACCCGAGTTTTCTGAGCTGAGCTAGGGTTTTAACTCAGTCTATATTGGTGGGAGGTGAGCAGGGGAAAATAAAAAGAGCAAACAGAAGAAAAAATAAAATAAAGCAATAATGTGCTAACTAGTGCATGGATAGGCTATTCCTATCTCTCTGAGGCATAAAAGTGAGACTGAAGGACTTCTGCATGGGAATCTCACACTTTTGTTTCTCTTGGAAATGGTCCTTCAGACCAAGTATCTGCTTGCTGTTAACCAGCTGAAATTTCATCCCTAGGAGTGTGTAGCATAAGATCTAGTCCTGTTTTTGAAGATAATTAGGCTTTCATTTTCAGGGCTGTCAATACGGTACATATACAGTAAACATATTAACAAGAACTAAAGCAGTGGAGTAATGAAGGAGAAACATGGGTGACGTCTGGCTGTCTCTTGCTTATCTCTCCACATTGGGTTTTTGTTTTAGCTTTGGTACTTGAAAACTGTTTTGTAATGTCAAAGGATATGCAGGACATGGGAGTTTTTGAAGAGTGACAGTAAACTTGATTCATACCTATGTTAAACAAAAAATTCAAGGAAACTACTCACCTCCCTGTGAAGATTCCATATGGATGTACAATAAATAATTTTGGTATTTTCTTCATGGAACCGGCTTTTCACCTTGGACACTATCACTACCCTCCATTTGTATGCTAATCAGATTCTTTAGATGAAATGTCCCATTCCACTCTCCTGAAATATATCGTGTTAGTTACAGCTTTAGCTTTGCAGGACTTGCCCTTATATAGATCTGGATTCTTCACAGTTTAATTCACATTTATCCACTGCACCCCTGTGACACTTAGGAATAAAGTCAGAATAAGCACTTTGTAAGATCAATGAAGAGAGCAAAACTAGTGCTGGGACAAGATTGAGCTTAAGTGAAATAGAACATAGAAATGTGTTGACACACTATTGTTGCATTAAAAATTACAGAAAAATGTGTATGAAAAGAAGTGATTGGAGAAGTAGATGAATGGAAATTGGAAGACGCCAAGAGAGCACATACATAAAGGAAAAGAACAGATGCT
This sequence comes from Ammospiza nelsoni, assembly GCF_027579445.1. Taxonomy (NCBI): domain Eukaryota; kingdom Metazoa; phylum Chordata; class Aves; order Passeriformes; family Passerellidae; genus Ammospiza; species Ammospiza nelsoni. Next base: position 15,908,349 of record NC_080636.1, read on the forward strand.
AGAGCAAAATACTTAAAAAAATTTATAAATAATAAAAATCAGGTAATTTAGTTGTTTAGATCTGCCTATCTGTTTAATAGGGTTGTGTAATAGTTCTCTAGTCCAACAGCCTAAAAATGGTCTAGATTAAAGTATTTTTAAAATATGTTTACTTGCTTTGCACCACAGCAAGCAAAGTCATGGATTTCAACATGGCATGGCAGAACTGTTCCTTCTTCAGAATTTAGAATGAAATAAAATGATGGGACAAGTATAAAACCCAAGAAATGTTTCCCTGCTATCTTAGTGCTGAACCAAGAGATGACTCAGTTAAGAAAACCAGAATCTGCTATTTTCTTACCTTCCATCCCTGATGGGTACTCCCTGCCAAGGAAAAAGACAATCATACACTTTTTTCAAGCTAAATATCCTGGAATTGAGGCAGATACTGCTGGTGGAACTGTTCCATTCAGCAATTACATTGTCATATTGACATTGTCATATATTTGTTACCAGAAGCACCATGACACTGCAGGTCAGGCTGTTTGGGAAAGGCAGCCTGGCAGGAATTTCTCATCCAACTTTGGTGACAATTCCAACCACAAAGCTCTTCAACCTCACCTCTTTGCTGATAACGATTCATGTTTCATACAAACTACAGCAAAGTTGTCTAAATGTTTTAAATGATCCCAAATGCTCTAAACCATGAGTTTTAGGTACATGATTGGAAGATAAATGTTGAAATGCTGTGTATTCAGAATACAGAAGTGGGCACACATTCTTCATGCCCTCGAGAAACTCTACACCTGAGTATCTGTGAGTACTCCCAACATCCCATACTCCCATCTGAGAACACAGAATAGCCTCTTGCATGTATTCAGAGTTTCTCCACCAAATATTCATACAAAAAACTATAGGGTAAAGATTTCAGGCCATTTGAAACAACACTAAAATTCAGGGAATTTATTGTTTTGCAAGAAAAAAATATAAGATTTATTAGGTACCTTCATCTTTCATCATCAGAAACATATCATGAAGGTATTTTGCAAGAGAAGAAATCTGAGTGGTAGAGGAGCATTCAGTTTGAGATTACCTCAAAACTCAACTTTCAGAATAGGTTGCTCTATTGGGAAGAAAGTGAAATTAGATTTTCTTATTCATGTTGGCAGAGAAGAATCCTTCATTACAAAACAGTATCAGGTGAATGCACCTTGCTGCTAAGGACAGGGAAATGCAGAGTCAAGGACTTTAGAATGTTAAAATAAAAAGGCCTTTCTGGAAGACTGTGTTTAGAATGAAGCATTTATTCAATAAGGATCACAGTTCTTATTTATTTTTTCCAATGTTTTTTTCATTCATTTGTGGAAATGGAAACAATTTACAGATTTATTTATTATGTTTCTAGGGTTAGCTTAATAGTTTTTTACCATATGCAATAACAATATAAAAACAACGGTGATATTTTTCATCTCTTTAGTAATAAGGTGGGCTGATTCAATCTTTTTTTAAGCACAAATATTGGTTATTTTACATAGAAAGCTGAGTTTTGAGCTGTGAGGAGCTGTTTCCCCAGAAGAAATTACTCTTATGAGTGTGGATTTTCTCCATGCTCTTTCCACCCTGTGAACACACACTTGTCCATTCTCCTCTACAAAATACTGACCCAAAGGAGGACGAGGTGAAGGAGCAGAGGTTGTGGAGTTGCTGGTGTGTGTCTTTAGTAGATCAATAATACTCCTGTTCACACTATGAGTACAGGGGAAAGCTGCATTAAATTCCTAGAAAAAATTCCTTCTAGTGATTCACATGGCTTAAACACCTTTCTTACTTCTTAATTATAATTCTATTTTTTTTCAAATTTAATTTTATCATGTTATGAAGCAAGTTCCTGGGAAGCCTATGGAGTCTGCTATATAAGGAACTACCAAACCTACCCCCTATTTTACTAGAAAAGGAGATTCCTACCAGGCAATTCAGTGTTTTTCTTCACCTTAACCCTTCCTATTTTATCAGAGTAGAAAAGAGCTTTGGTCTGGGATCCATCATAATTTAGCCACAAGTTCTGATGCACTTGATGTCCTATAGCTTTACAGCAAGGTAGATCTGATTCCACACACTACTCATATCTTATTCCATGCTTTCTTTTGGGAGTGTTCTTACTTGCCTAATTAATTGTGTATTTTATTTTTACAGATGAGGACCCTATTCAGTAATTGCTGGAGATTCACAGTTTTTGACTCTGATGTTTCTGCACCAGCACACCTAAACAACATTTATTCTAGCAAAGTGTTGGTACCATCACTGTCCTGTTGTGGATAAACAGTGTGGTGTGGTGACAGTGTATGGATAAAAATGATGGGTTGTGACATCAGTAGACTAGGTTTCTTGCTAATTTAATTTGGTTCTCCTACAGATTCCAGTGCACACAGAGCTGTTTCTACTCTCTACCACAGCTGATCTACTACAGGTCCTTTAACAGGATATTTTAAAGCTGGGTCAGATGTATCTGCACAGTAGTGACTACAATACATATATTGCTAAGGATTTAAACTTCCAAAAGAAAATAAGAAGTGTGTCATGCAGATCCTTGATCCTGAAGGCTACAGAAAGGGTAGACAGTTCCTCTGCCTTGAGTGTTGTTAACACTTCCAACCTTAGGAATATCAGTAAGTGTGTGAGCAATTTCTAACTTTGTCACTTAACTTGAAGTTTCTGAGTTTAGATTGACAGCCAATTTTAGCACTTCTTGATGACTACTTCTCTGATATTCCTTTCACTGAAATGCCTCTTTATTTTTGTTTCTATTTGCTACATTCAATGTAATATTGATTATTAGAAATTTCATACATCCTTTCCCAATAAATATGATAAATATACAGCTGACAACAGGCTATAAAGCAATACCAAAATGATATATTGTTCCTGAGTCAAACCTAGGGACTATTGTGAAACATATTGCAAAGGCTGAACCCTCTGATGGATAGTATCACTAAACCATTTGAACAGAAATCTGTGCCTTAAGGAAGACTGGAAGAATTGTAGAATCAGCATAAAAATTAATTTTGTACACCTCTCTCCTTGAAAATAAACTGTTTTAGGCCAGTTTCACACATTGTAAAAGCTGGTTTGGAGGGAGCATTACTGCCTCTGCCTCACATCACCTCCTCACTGCTGTCAGTGCAGGGAGTGCTGACACTGAAACCCAGAGGTGTGGCTGTCACCCTGCAGCTGTGCCCTGGGTACTCCAGGCTGGTACCTGTGCAGCTGCTGGCAGTACAGAGTTCAACATGCAGCATGCCAAACCTGCCAGTGACACTGAGCTGGCATTTAGGGCAGGTAGAGATGGAAATGTTGAGACTCACTGATCTCTGGCTGTAAGAATCAAGCTTTGAACTGAAAGCTGGCTGTATTAGTCATGCATGGGACATTGGCAGAGGACTGATGCTGCACTAATTACAGGGCTTCTCAGGAGAGTTTTGGGTTCAGGTACAGTACAGAGCATCAATGCCATTGTTAAATGTCAAAGGTGACCAGTGCCCAGCTGGTCAGGAGAGCAAGAGAGGGAGAACCATCCTGCAGCCTGGCCACTGGCACCCACAGAGGATATCTGCAAGATGACCAGGGGACATGCAGGCTTGTTGCAGTCACATCTCACTGCAGCATGGACACATATTTTACACATAAATACTGAGTGTCTGACTGCTGGCTTAGAGGAAACATACTGTTTCGAGCTCCAGAATCTGCTATAGGGGAGAAATCTGTGTCAGTTAGATATGCCAAGCAAATGCAAGAAATGTGGTTGTTGAAATAACCCCTCCAGATTCTAACAAGCCTCTACAAACGTGCTGATATCTAGAATTAATTACTGGGCCCTTGTGTTGCAGCATCAGCTGGGGGCTGTGGCAAGGATTGCTGACTTACTGTGGAAGAAGTGTGCTAAATACCTGAGCCTCTGCTGCTGAAGAGGGTACAAATTCAAGAAATGTTTGAAAGAAATGACATTTTTTCTGTGCTGACATAGCCTTCAGAGTGAAGCATGTACAGCCCCCCTTCCATGTAGATAGCAGTCACAGTTTCTTGTGTTAGTTTTTCTTATTCTGGCTCCAGTGTATCTGAGTTTTAACCTGCAGGACAATGTTAAAGCTCACCTTGAAAAAATGAAAATCTGCCTGAAATTAGCAAGGATACAGAAATTAGAAAAATTAAATTAAATTATGAGGCAGAAAAAAATTGAAAAGGAAAATAGAGGGAAGGAAGCGTCGGAAGGAAGTGTCGGAAGGAAGGAAGTGTCGGAAGGAAGGAAGGAAGTGTCGGAAGGAAGGAAGTGTCGGAAGGAAGTGTCGGAAGGAAGTGTCGGAAGGAAGGAAGGAAGTGTCGGAAGGAAGGAAGGAAGGAAGGAAGGAAGGAAGGAAGGAAGGAAGGAAGGAAGGAAGGAAGGAAGGAAGGAAGGAAGGAAGTGTCGGAAGGAAGGAAGGAAGGAAGTGTCGGAAGGAAGTGTCGGAAGGAAGTGTCGGAAGGAAGTGTCGGAAGGAAGTGTCGGAAGGAAGGAAGGAAGTGTCGGAAGGAAGTGTCGGAAGGAAGGAAGGAAGTGTCGGAAGGAAGGAAGGAAGGAAGGAAGGAAGGAAGGAAGGAAGGAAGGAAGGAAGGAAGGAAGGAAGTGTCGGAAGGAGGGAAGGAAGGAAGGAAGGAAGGAAGGAAGGAAGGAAGGAAGGAAGGAAGGAAGGAAGGAAGGAAGGAAGGAAGGAAGGAAGGAAGGAAGGAAGGAAGTGTCGGAAGGAAGTGTCGGAAGGAAGTGTCGGAAGGAAGGAAGGAAGGAAGGAAGGAAGGAAGGAAGGAAGGAAGGAAGGAAGGAAGGAAGGAAGGAAGGAAGGAAGGAAGGAAGGAAGGAAGGAAGGAAGGAAGGAAGTGTCGGAAGGAAGTGTCGGAAGGAAGGAAGGAAGTGTCGGAAGGAAGTGTCGGAAGGAAGTGTCGGAAGGAAGTGTCGGAAGGAAGTGTCGGAAGGAAGGAAGGAAGGAAGGAAGGAAGGAAGGAAGGAAGGAAGGAAGGAAGGAAGGAAGGAAGGAAGGAAGGAAGGAAGGAAGGAAAAGAAAGAGAAAAGAAAGAGAAAAGAAAGAGAAAAGAAAGTGAGAGAAAAAGAGAAGATTGAGATCAAAGGCCAGAAGTATGGAATAGAGAAAAAAAAAGGCACCTGGCATCTTTGGAGCCATGGGGTATCTTCAGGGATGCTTTGTTTGGGAACTTGGCATGACATGAAAGCAAAAATAGACTCCACAATTCTCAGGACTTCCTTTCCCTTCCCATTAGAGCCATGTACATAGAAGGATTGCAAATTGTGTTTTTAAGATTTAGTGGGTATGACCTTGTTCCTCCTACAGTACAGAGGTTGCTTGTGGGGAAGAGGGAGAATTGAATAAGCAAGGTGAGATAACAAGTGTATTTGTGCCAAATATATTTTATTTTCTTATGATTTTTTTCATTCACATAAATGAATGCACACATTTGACCTCAATAAGATTGGAAAAATAGCATTAATCATTTTGATAAAATAATTTAAAATACCTCTCCCATTGCTAATGAGCTTGTGCTGTTCTAGTTATAAGTATCCATAAAAATGTGTGTAATGTTGTGTTAGGCAATAATTGAATATCTGTGAATTATTATTATTGTTTTCACTCTACTGCATTCTGCCTAGGTAGTACTTGCAATGTATTAAGCTCTCCTCAGGCTACATAAAAATGCAGGCATTTCCCACAATATGCGCTAATCAGTACAACCAAAATGTTCATGGCAAATGTCAATCTGTGAACCCAACTCAATTTAAAAAAAAAGTTTTTCTGTATGCACAAGCATCGTGTGCAAACTACACTTTCCAGATGTTTTTCTTTGTTTTTGGAAAATGAAGTTGATAAAAAATGGCTGTCAGATGCAGACCTCTAAGCAAATGGAATTAAACTGTCAGAAAAATCATCTTAATCTTATGCCCTCAAGTCAAGTCCTTTGCTCACTATTGCTTTAAAAACCTGCCTAACCCAGAATTTAAATCCTACTGAAGTCAAGATTTTTTTATCTAAATAGTTAAGAGTGCTCCTGAACTGGTATATATGTTGACAGCAAAATCCACGCCTTTTAATAAATTTTAAATATATATATATATATATATATATTCAATATGTCTGTATTCAATAGATCTACAAAATCCTTTCCATTAGTCTGAAACAATATAGCAAAGTAAACTTATGTGATACATGTAAGAGATAAGCTTTCCCCTCCTCTTTCAGGATAGATTTTTGAGATGAATCCCATCCATTTCCTCAGTTAAATCATCCATAGTTCTGCTGTAAGGATACTCAAACCCTTCCAGTGTCACATGAAATGGTGTAATATCAGTCAGTACTCCAGCCAACCAATGTCTACCTGTTAACCACGATACACAGCACAATGAAAATATGTTTAGAAGTAACTGATTTAAATGGATCCCAAGTACAAAGCCTGACCATTAGTCTGAATTATTTTCTGTACTAAGAAAGGAATGTTTTTTTTCAAACGTGTCTTGCAAAGCTCACCAGATATTTAAAATATCAAATAAGTTGTCTAGCTTTCACCATGCTAAGCATTTTATGCACTTTCATAGTAGATCAAAATGCATTAGTGCAATTATTATAGAGATTAAAATTAGAAACACTCTGAATTGTATGTTATGTTTCTTTAAAAGTAACCTTTCTTTCCTCATTAAAATGGTTATTGGTAAAACCATTTTCCTCCCCCTGGAACTCACAGAATAAAGCTAGTAAAAGAAACTAAGTACCATTCATTATTGCCAGCATCTGTAATTGTTTGTATAATACTTCATGGAAAAAATATATAAAAAGCCTCATCTGAACTCCAGACTATTAAAAGTGTCAGTGCTATTATATCATTTCTGAAGACCAATTTGCCTTTTTTTCAAGAGGTTGTAATGAGCTAAGTTCATTTTGCTTTCTACCATTTATCTTTTCAGCAGTAATGGAAAATTTCCCCCTCAGGCACAGCAAGCTATTCTTATCTTAGACAATTAGCCAGAAATGAAAGGGATCATAAAGGTGAGATTTCTTCGCAAACAATGTGATGTACTTTACACCATTTAACACCGAGGAATATCTGAAAAATAAATTCAGAGTGGTATATGAATGCAGGTTGGCTAATAGCCAGCTCTGAATAATGTTTCAACTTCTTAACACATGAGAAAGAGGGCAGGCAACCAGGGTCACTTAAAGATATGCTTAGTCTCTAGTTCTGCTGTTGACAATGTTTCATTTTTAGCAGAGCTTGGAAAACTTCCACTGACTTTGAAAATAAACTGAAACAAACCTGTGCAAAGCAATTAATTCATTACAAGATAAGAGGAAAAACACTCATTAGGATGGCTTCCTATACCTGTAAGCCTTCCTTGGGAGGTTTGCAGATGTCAAGGTTTTGGCAAACTATTTGCATTGTGCCCAAGAAGAAGTGAGGTGTAGTACCTGTAAGTAGATTCCTTTGATGGATGCTTTTGGTGCCTGCTTGTCCCTGTGTTGTTGCTGGTGACTGGGAATGCCACAAAACTCTTTCAGGTTGCCTTTATAGAAATCTTCTTCCAGTGTGTTTGAACTACAAACTAGTTCTACTTCTGGCAGTTATTTGACTAATTGGGTTAATTTATGGATTTTTTGGTGCTGGTGTTCTGGAGCTTGATGCTCTCTGTCCCATCCTCTAAAGGATCACTGAAGTGTTTTAAGGCTGGAGACATATTTTATGGCCAGCATTCAGTTTAGGATAGAATATTAATCCATAGTTTATTTTAATCTTTGTGAAGTGACATTACCATGTGATGTTACCAGGTGACACTGGTGCAGTTGGGTGTAGCTAATTCCAAATAATTTAGGTTTATACATCTACTATAATTATCTTACCTCCTCAAATGCAGAGAATGACAATAATGATGAGTCCAAGAGAGAGTTCACAGAGAAGCAGTGTGCAATAGCTGCTTGGTGATTCCTGAGAACAGTGTCATTCCTCAGGAAGCACAAAAGTTTGAGAGAAGGAGAAAACCCCTATTTTCTGTGTACACCACAGGATTAACATGGTATACATATAATAAATAATAATTTAAATTACTTACCCTTTTCCTTCTTTCTTTTTGGACAGTAGCATCTTTAATTTAAATGTGGCTTATAAATCCAACAAAGCTATTTATTTCTCTGTTATGAGAGTAGTTACTCCTGGAATTTCTGCACTGCAGTGCAGAAAGTGGCAGGTAAAGCACTGCAAAGCATGTTACATAGCACAAAGTTACAGTACATCCATATTGCAAAAATAAAGTAACACAATAGCACAGTTTTATAGATACTACATATGCAAATTGTAGAGTGCAGAGCAGGTGTTTAAGGCATGTTGACACTGCTACACCAAGGAGAAGACTCAAATAAAGAGTAAGAAGTGGCAAAGCTTCAATAGGGACTGAACTGTGCCCTAGTCCATTTTATCATTGCAGGAAAATTCTAAGTCTTCTCAGAGGAAGGAAAATTGTTGGCACTGTACTTAGAGCAAATAGCTGCAATTAAATTAATTACTTATAGAAAATTTCTTCTCCTTTCATAGAGAAAATTCTAATTTTGAAATGTTCTAGCTGAAAGAATAGAATTAGAAAAAATTATATTCCTCAGTATTTACTAATACTCCTTACTGCCCTTCAGATTTTCTGGGAAACTGCTTAGGTAATCACTCTGTAAGTTAGTTCCTTCAAACCAAACTTAGATAGCTCAGATTGATATTTGATAGTCTGTCTCACATAGACGGAAAAAGAGCAGAAAGTGGCTATCTCAACAGTGAACTTGGAGAACCCCAGGGGCAGCAGTGCCCTTTGCACTGCCCAGCAATGTCAGGAAAGGTTACAGATAAGGGACCAGCTCTGATGACAAGGTGATTTTTCAGCTCTAGGAGCGGGAGCCATGTGGTGATGAGTGTTTTCCTCTGTGTTCCACCCAGTTCCACATGTTCCACCCAGTTCCACATGTTCCACCCAGTTTTCCTTCTGGCTCTGTGGTCTCCCCAGTCATGTTCAGTCTTACTAGTGAGAATGCACCTTGTCTTGGAGCTGATGGTGTGTGATGAAATCATTTCACAGGCTGTGACTCTTCTAGACTGGCTCATGCAGCACAATTCATGTTACAGCACAGTCAACATGTAAATGCATTTATGTACCACTCTAGGCAATCTCCTGGACATTGCTTAGTAGCAGTTTGCTAATTAGAAAATTACTGTTTGATGAGAAGCTCTGTTCCATGTATAGAGACATCTTTTTTTTTTCTTTCTGAGAGTTGCTGAACTGGGAGATGGTGTTAGTTTTACTCTAGACTCAATGTTTTCTGAGTTATAAATTTTTTATGTTGGTATATTCCTCACTTTTGTCAAGAGTACCAATTAAGAAATGGGAACTCATGACTCAGGTTTCTTGAAATAGAAATTGTTCCACTCTTAGATGAATCACAAGTCTACATGTACATTATTTGACATACCTAATTTACAGGATTATTGCTGTTGCCAGTTTGACATTTTACACTTCAAATAAATTCACCCATAGGCACAAAGCCACTTTATACAGATTTTCTTATTGAAACAAAATGTCACCATGAGAAAGAGACAGGCTTAGTAAAAAATACTGCTATCCTGTAACAAAAGGGTGCTGAAATTTGTAATATAAAGAGTAAGTTTTGACAGGAATAATACTGACTGTCATCTGTAGAAGTATATTTAGGAAAACTTATAGAGGAACAAACTTAAGTAGAATAAAATATGTCCTCAAATTTTTCTGCATGAATCTGACATCCATAATATTGCAATGAATTAATAGTAAAAAGTGAAGTAGGGAAAAAAAGGAAAGAAAAAATGTAATAAGAAACTTCTTAATTGGGCTGAAGACTTTTTTTGTAATGAATGTGTTCCCTGTTACCTTCTATAATTAAAAGAATAAGCATATAATAGGTTTCTACTAACATATCTGCTACAATTTTTGTAGCTTTATACACATGGTCCACAGGTGTTTGATCACAGGATTATGGTGATTCTTAGGAAGCAGAGCATAATCAGAGAGCAGGAAAGGTGTGGAAGTGTGCAGAGAAGGAAAAACACGATGTGATCTAGGGCAGGTAATGAACCCCTGTGTGGGAGATTCAGATGATCAAAGTGATTCAATGGAGACAGGGGTTTGGTACAGAGAGAAATGGGATTGCAACCAGAGAATTGTATCTGCTCAGCACCTGCTTCAGGTCCCACTCTGCAATGGTCCAGAAGCTGTTCTCTGGACTGCTCTCTGCTAATTATATGACAGGAAAATACAAGAATGTTTAGAAAATATTCTTGGGGTTCTTTAAGAATTCCTAACCAGTGATCTTCGCATATTTTCAGAAAAACTAAAGATCATCAGATATGCTGACATCACACTACATAATGACTGAAAAACAATTGTGAAGAGAAATATTATCTGAGGTCACATGCAGAAATATTTCTTCATATGTAGTTTCTTCAAAACTGCATCACAAAACACCCAGCAAGTAACCCTTCTAAAAATGTTTTTCTTTTATTCCTGTAATTATTCAATGCCTATCAGAAGAAAGAAGGTGACTTACAAAACTTCTATAACCATGAAAACCAATGTTATCCTTGATCTGTCTCTAAAAATAACAAGCTATCATCAGTAAAGATAACCAAACTGATAAAACTCCTTGGAAATAAAGTGAACCTTGCCTCATGTTGTGATCTTTCTGATATTCTTATTGAAGTTCCTGATAGATATCAATACTTTATGGCCAGACATCAATAGGACTTTCAGAGACTTTGCATCACAAAAGATTATCCTCTACATCAGTGAACAGTTTAAAATGTGTTAAGACCTGATATTGTGTTTACTGTTCATATGGAAGGTGCCTTAGAGACACTTCCAGGACACACCACACTCCAGGCAGAGATCTTAAAAATATAGGAAAGATATTCATAATATATCAAGTTACTACTAGCAGTTGGTAGCAAGCTCTTTTTACTAATTAACTTTTGCACCTAAGAACTTTTAATCACCAGAAATTATATAAATCCTCTAACAGTTAGGGAAAGCACTTTGGAAAAAATCTCTTCAACAGTGGAAAAGGACAAGGACATTTCCAAACAGGAAAAAAGAGTATCTTAGTCATACTGGTACACAGACTTCTGCTGTGTATGCAATTATTTGGGGCATTGCAGCATTCATAAGCTTGGAAATCTTGAGAATTTTCCACTTCATTTGGCAAATATGAGAATTTCTAGTCTGCTAAATCTAAACAACATGCTCAAATATCACTGAATCTCTAAATAGTACAGAGGCCATTTATTTTTTTTTTAAAGGATAAAGAAGGTTCTGTACATGTGCAAGATATACCTTACAGTATTATCTGAAATATTTACAGAAAAATAAAAATGCATGTCTCTACAACTGCATTATCAGTGTCGTGTTGCTGGTCATGCAACCATTATTGAAATTGGGAGTAGTAATGGTCTCAGTTTTTTAAAATGCAACCAGTGTAGAGCTATTCCTCCAGCAGGGCTCACCTGGAAAGAGATTCCATCTCCTCTTGATGCAACAGCTGTAGTAACCAACAGAAATTGTTGTCTATAAACCCACAACCCTTTGCTCTATCAGAAAAATATTAATAGAAAAAAGTTAACCAAGACAGACAGGTAAAGCACTTGCCAGCTGGGATGCAGAAGGAGAGGACTAGAGACTGCAGGTGACAGAAGTGTGCCATTGTAGAAGTAAACAGCTTAGCTGATGAATGTGGAGGTTGAATATCAATAGGAAAAAATGCACACACATAAATATGGGAATGGAACAACCCACTGTCATAAAATTCATTTGTATGCAGTAATTATTCCTTAAATGTGCACTTTAGCTGAAGACCTTGTGGTATACTTTACAAGATTTAAAGTAAAATCCATATCAACTGATGCATAAAACTGCACACAGAAAGAAAGTTTTGAGAGCAAGCATTAAAAGTTTGTGGTGGTGATAAAGAGTTGTAGCAGTTATTGATTTTTCACATTGCTTTTCCAGTTAATGTGACAGTCATTTGAGTCAAGCCAGATGTAAACAAGATACTGCAGAGACTGTACAAAGTCCACTAAGAATAAAATTATATAAATTCTCAGCAACAAAGAAGCTCCAAGACTGATGTCCTTGCAACCCTCTGAATCATTTAAATTAGCCCCACATCTCAAATAAATCAGGACATGAATGTCTGACAACTTTTGTGCTTCTCACAGCAGTGTCACAGCTTTGGCATATATTAACTTAAACACTGGAACTGAACTAAAACAAACCTTTCCACAGCCAAACACAGATCAGAGCTACTCTGAAGTTATTCTTGGTTGTTCCAAAGGACCCAGTGTGCCCTAGTTGCTTTTTACCTTTAGAAAGCACATGCAAGGGAGAGTTTAGCAGAATCAGGAAGCTAACCTATTACATTGTCCTGAGTGGGTCGCTGGAGGTGAGAGAAAGACAAGAATCTTGTTTCTTGATCAGAAGGCTGGATTTATTGATATATGATATATAATACATTATGACTATGCTAAAAAGAATAAAGAGACAAGTTGCAGAGCTGCTAAGCTAAGAATAGAAAGAAAGAATCTATAACAAAGTTGTGTCCAGGGACTCTGTCCCCAGCTTGCTTCCTGTGATTGGCCATTAATTATAAACAAGTACATGAGACCAATCACAGAGGCCTCTGTTGCATTCCACAGCAGCTGATAATTGCTTACATTCTCTTCTGAGGCCTCTGCCTTACAGAAGACACAGAAATCTGAAAGAAAGGATTTCTGTGAAAAAATGTCTGCGACACTAACCTGTGATCCTATGGTATCTTAATTTGTTTTCTTTTAGGCAAAGCAGTGCCCACTACAGATTTTGTTTTTCTCTTTCTTTCCTTCACAAATGTGGTGGTGAAATATCTCCTAAAGCATAATTTTCTTGATAGGGCCAAAACTTCTTAAGGACAACTCACTATAATTAAAAAACTTACTATAATTAAAATGTTAATAGCTAATTGACCATATAGTTAAACTGAATCAAAATAACAAATAGAATTATTAAATAGTCTTCAATCAGCAGATGCAGGACCATGGTGCAGGGTAACTAGGACGGTCTTTCCAGGGGCAGAAAACTGTTATGGACTGTGGAAGCCTTCTGATCTTTTCTTGCTAGTCAGCAACTTTCCATATTGATCTTTTCTAGAACCAGAAGGGCAACCACTCAAGTCAGAGGAGGGGTCACTTGGTTGAAATTAAAACATCATAAAGACTGGTCCAGGAACGATCAGTAATTGCTACTCTGCTTTCTCTGTTGCTTTGTTTCTTTGATTTTATGTGTTTGACTTATTCAAATTGTAAATTCATTCATGGCAGCAGTTATTTCTTAATAAAATGCACAGTTTCACTAAAAGATCTACACTGAATTACTAGCAATATATTTCTTTAATAAATATTATTGCAGAAATACTAGAAATGCTAGAGAGAAATAGTCATGTGTACCTGTTGTGAGATAAATCTGAACATTTCTTTCTTATAATGTTATTGCTTCTTATTTTTAAGACTGCTATTTAGCAAGTGTTTAAACAACTCAAGATGACCTTACTGCTTTGACACGAAATCAAAGGAAAGAGCTTCTAGTGTCAAAATATTAATAAGAAATGTCAAGAAGTCCATGGATATGTCATTGGAAAATAGAGCCGTCAGCTCCTGTTAGAGAAACATCAGTTTTACATTTACTTCAACAAGTAGTAAACAGTCCTGACAAGTGAAATGTTTCTTGTGTTTCATCCCTTGGAGGATTTAGAGGAAGACAAATGCTGCTGTTTCTGAGGTTCAAATGCAGGTCATGGTGCCACCAGGAGGGCAGGGCTGTTCAGCAGCAGGGAGCACACTGACCGCCCTGCTGTGCCTCCCACTCTGGGCAGCTCTCCAGGGCTCTGCTCAGACGAGCTGATCCTCGTCCCCTTCCTCGCCCACAGGCAGCCCTGGGGACAGGTGGTCCTCAAATAAATGCCTCAAACTGAAGAGGGTGCACAGCTGCAGGCAGCTGCCCTCGCTACCCACAAGCAGCATGCCTTGGCTTGCTCGAGGTTTGCCATCAGAGCACCTTTGTGTTCTATAGGATAAATGGTTTGTGACTCCTCAGAGACTGTTTTCCCACAGAACTGCAAACAGAATTTTGTACATGACACAAATATAAGAATCTTCCCTACTCATAGGAGGGTTTTGTTTGTTTTTTTCTACATAGAAGTTCCAGTAATGCCTTTTTTAAGCTAATTTGTTTAAACAAAATCAGATTTCAAGAGGCCATGAAATCCTTGGAATAAAAGAAATACTTAGATAAAATATACATGAAAAATACAATAAATAAATTTAATCTTAACTATTAAAGGCTACCATTAGGTTGGTTGGACCTACTTAGGTCAGCAGGGAGGTTAAACTAAAGGCTATTCATAGCCTAGCTCAGTACTTTGGTCAGTGAAACAGTGCCCTGCTAAACAGTGTTGAGGATGAGGTCACAGTTTACAACTCATATTGTAGTGAGTTATTTTGAAATTTAGAGTAGTAATGGTCCCAGGTTTAAAAATCTGTTTTACCTCTTGATGGCATGGTTCTAATTATACTGAGTTATTCTCTAGAAGATATCCTGTTATTCTTAGTTTAACTTCATAACTAAATGAAGCTATATTCACAGCTAAATCATTCTAAATGTGTCTGGCTGAACACATTTGCACCTCTCTTGAAGGCAGCAGCCTAAGCCTGACATTGCCAGTGATGTCTAAGCAGCACAGAGAGTGTGCAGGAAGCCAGAAACAGGATCCTTACAAGTGTTCAGTCTACTAGAACTCTCCCACCTCTTTGAACTGCTTCTTACTTTGGGCCAAGCCTAATTAATTCCTTTTGATTTTTATTTCCCTAAGCCTGTATTAACTATTTTTGTTTTGGGTTTTTTTTTTTTCACATTAACACATGCTCTTTTGATTGTAACTTCTATTTCTCTACTGTAAATCCAACATTTATAATTCAGGATTATGAAGTACACAAGTCTAAATTGCATATAAACATGAGCTAATCTTTCTGGTCAGACTTTATGCTCAGTGGTGGTAAAAGAAACACTAGAAATTTCTGACAGTCAAAATATGTTTGTGTAGGCAGGATGGCATCAACTGAAGTTATCGTTAATTTTTTCTTATCAAATACAGTCCCCTTAGGTTAGTCTTGACACTATCAAGAATGTTAATAGTATATAGAATTGTGGCATTCATAATAGCATCCTTTATAAAGAAAATTACTGTGTGTTCAGCTTTCTAGGTACTTTCTTTTCTTAGTGAATAACATTAGAGGAACAGAGATATCAGATATTCTGAGCTTTCTCTGCAAATGCTCAGGAATACATATTGGTTTTTCCTTCTTTGTTTACAAAATTCCTGCAGAAATGTAGCAACATGTTCAGATTTGCATATATGTACAGAGCTTTTTTCTCTTTGTAGTCATGAAGTTTTCAAGGAGTTTTTTGAGTTTAACTGTAACTCATGCAATACTCTATTTAGTGAATTTTAACTGGTGCATATTTACAAACAAATCCCTAGAAGGTACTTTTATGTTTCTTGGAAACACAACTGCATGAAGCTACAGAGATTTATATTATTCTATCTAAAAATCAAACTTGAAAGACACTCTTAGAGAGAGCAAACCAATTTTGCTGAAAGTTTTTTCAGAAACTAGTCCAATTTTTCAAGTAGAAATTTGAAAAAAGTAACAGCTCCATGCCTCAGATGACAGGTTTCAAACAAGTAAGGCATTTCACATTGATAGAGATCATGAAGTCATATATGAGACAAGAATACAGATGGGTAATTACACAGTTTGCTCATTGGCATGGCTGTCTGTATAAGACCTCTTTAAAGCATCACATAATACCTAGGGAAAACTTAAGAGATATCAAATATGCTTGTGACAAATGAACCAAGTTTAAATCTCGATTTCTGGTAAAAATGTCAGTGACAAGTCCAATCATATTATCACTGAAATTCATAAGAGGAAAACAGTGTTTCTGCTACAGGAATAAGTGGCCATTCTAGTTTTCACTAATGTCCTTTGGCTGTACTTCATTATCTGAGACTGCTTTAGAAAACATTTAATAAAACTTTTATTTTTAAGCTTGTACACTTGATGCTGCCTCTAGTTTGTAGTTTTTTCAGTTGCACACAACCCTGAGCGTGTTGATTAGCAGAGATGGTTGCAGGTGTTCCTTGCAGTTTTATTTGCTTGTCTCAACACTCTGCTATCAAGTTGTTGAAAGGAAAACCACTTTAATTTCAGATGCATGGAAAATTAGTCTTCTTTCTACACAGCTGCCTGTTGTCAACACAGTCCTGGCACTGTGAACTCAAATTATTCCTATTTACTTACTCAGGAGACCTGATTAATTTGGAACTCAGTCATGGGACAGTTAGGTTTTTTATATGTTGTTCTAAGAGCTTAAGCTCTTAAAGCCAGTCATGGAGCAGCATCACAGAGCAGCTGAGGAGGGGAGGGGCAGCTCTGGGACTTCTGTGCTCCAGTCTTTGGCTAAAAAACAAGATCAGCAAGAGCTGGTTGCTCAAAGATATTTCCAGTCATATTTTGAATATCTCCATGACATCTCAGCATAACCTGTTCAACCATTCTTACAAGAAAAATAAAAAAGTGCTTTGTTATCTTTAAACAGAATTTCTTGTGTTTCAATTTGTGCCCATTGCTTCTTGTCACTGGACAGCATTCAGAACCACTCCTCTCCCTTTTATTTACTCTCCCTTTCAGTTGTTTTTATGCATGGACAAGGTCCCTCTGACCTGTCTCTGTGCTGAACAGGATCAGCTCTCTGAGGCTCTCCTTGTATGAACGGTGTTTCCCTCCTTTAACCATCTTTGTGGCCCTCCACTGGCCTCACTCCAGCAAGTCCATTTCCTTTGACAAAGCTCCACAGACCAGGTGTGGCCTCATCAGTGTGGAAAGAGGACAGTTGTCGTGTCCTTGGACCTGCTGGCAGCTCTGCTGCTAGCACAGCCCAAGATGCAGCTGGCCGCCTTTGCTGCAAAGGCACATTGCTGGCTCACAGTCATCCTTGTGCTCACCAGAACATCCAAGTCCTTCTCTGCCAGCATTCCTGCCCCCTGAAGGCTGGTGCCCTGCTGAGCTCCCTGAGGTTCCTCTCTGCCATCCCTGCAGCTCATCAAGCTGCTGTGGATGGCAGCCCAGCCCAGAGGCGTTTCAGCCCCTGCTCCTGCTTTGGACCATCAGCAAACCTGTTGGTGCAGCCCTGTGTCCCAGAGTCCATGCCTTTTCTGAGGATGCCAAACAGGATCAGCAGCAGTTCTGTCCCCTGGAGCCCAGTTCTGGGGACTGGCCCCCAGCTGGAACTCACACTGCTGGTCACAAACCACTGGGCTGGCTCTTCAGTCAGTTTTAAATCCACCTCACCATCCATTTAACTACTTTGTACCTCATTTATCTGGTATGTACTTCATCAGCTTTTCAATGAAGTTATCATGTGGGAAACTGTCCAAAGTCTTCCTTTTTATTTCATTTTTCACTTGTCTTGCTGAGGAGTCCCTTACACACATCCATGGACTATTTAATCCCTTTTGCTTACTGAGTACTTTTTCAGAGAAAAATTTTGAGAAGTTTTCAGAATATCTTCCTTATTTTAAGGAAACATATGACATTTTAAAGTTTGACATTTAGAGAAATATGGTGTGCTTAGATCAGCATGCTCTTTAATTTCAATGTTTCAGCTAGATTGTCAGCAATAAGAATTCTGAATTAGTGTTTAAAAAAATATTCTGGCAGGCCTAGGGTTTTGGGGTTTTCTGAAATATTTTATTCATGAGAATTTTTAAGATTTTTTACTCTCTTGATTTGTACTATATTTTTCTAAAAATCAATAAAATTGCAGAGATGGAAGAAGAATGTGTTCAGCTCCTGTCTATGACAGCCTTTGTCTACCCAGAAATCCAGATACAACCTATCATGTGTATGATTATATAAAAGATTACCATTCTCCATTCGTTCTTCTCATCTTCCTTGGAAGCTGTGCTGTGTACTCAGTTTATACAATCCAATTAAAATGTCTTCTTACTTTAAAGTATAAATACTCATAATATTTAAAAGAGTAGTTCATTATTGAAAAATTGTGTTACAATATTTCTAAGTTAGCTGTCGATTCTTACTACAGTTGAGGAACTTTAATACAAAAGAATATAAGTCAGAAATCATTGCATATTGTTGCGGTTCAATATAATTGATGAAATTCTGGACCCACTGAAGTTTGAGAAGTTTTCATTGACTTGAGCAGAACCAGGATATTGTCCAATACATCTGATACTGTCTTTCACATGCATTCTAAAGAGTCAATTATGTCCTTGGTTCATATTAGCATTTTGGTAGTGTCAGGAAGCCTCAGTGAAAAGTACATTCTGATAGATGTTACTCTTTCATGTGTCTTATTAGTCTTACAGATGTCACTCCACAGGCTGCAAGAGGATCACAATTGCCTTGTAGGGTTATATATTTAGGACAGAATCAATGCCTTTCTCCTATTTTGATTCTGAAATTGAGTTAAAGGCTCAAACTGTAAAGTAAACCCCTTTTAAAAAATGACATGCTGGCTTCCTTCCTGCATCAGGTTCAAAAGCTTCTTTCAGGAGATGTTCTAGCTTTTTTCTGAGGCTGCCAGTTTTCACAATGTATTTTGCTTCTGAATTGAGGACAGGTACACACATCCACCCATACAGGTGAGAGATGTGCCAGGGAACATGGGAAAGCAAATTTTTTTGCTTTAGAGTTCCTAATCACCATGAGCCCTTGCTATTTTCAAATTTGAGGGTTTAATATAAACTACAGTTTCTAAATAGCTTTAAAAATTACTTTGACTGGATTTCTACATAGAAACTCCTTTCTCTCTCTAAAGAACCTTGAAAAAAAATCCAACCCAGGGGTCCTCTTTAAATGCCTGAAGATGTAAGATAAAGACATGCAAAACTGAAGAAAGGCTTCTGCTTCTGTATATGGGGAGCACAGAGCTGCCAGGTGAGTGACAGAAGCCACAGCCTGTTCCCCAGACCAATGCCACTGCAGCTGTTGGGTGTGTACCCATGAGCCTAGAACCAAAAACCATGCAATCAGACATCTGCAAGCACTGTGAAATTCTTGATCTGGAGATAGGCAATCTCACTCTAAAATCTAACCTTGCTTTTACTAGAAAGTTACATTGCTGTATGCAGCCAAAGAGAAATTGGTGATTTCACACTGTGATAACAAAAAGAAGTCTCCCAAACCAGCATTGTGATTAACATCACTTTTCTCAGCAAAATATCTTCTTGTAAGCTTCTGAGTACAACTCAGAATAAGCTGTTCTGTTCTTTCAGGTTCTTGATTTTGTTCACTGAATGATCCCATTCAAATCAAATAATAACAGCCTTTACTTGTTATTCTTTAAATAAGAGCACATCAATACCTGACATTTAAGCATGGTGAAATGGAAATTTAGTATGGAGTCAATATTACTGGATAATCCTGTGCTCAGACATGTTTTTTCACAAGAATGAACTTCATGTTTTCTCAGGTTTTTACTTCCTTCTTAAACAATGTGGTTGCAAAGTTTGTGACCATTGGCCTGGAGTTTGTTGTTGAATGTTAGCTAATATCCCACTCCTTATAAACCCTGTGTTAAATGTGAGCAGGTAAGAACACTAAATCACTGTTAGCTTTCCCAGCTGGAACCTAAGTGTGTACTATTCTATATGAAGGTACTGATGTTCTCTCTTTGGCTCAGCTCTGTGCTCTTTGCAGACAGCATTTCCAGCCCTCTGCATGATAGGCATTGTAAAGATGATACATACCAGCAACAGAGAACACAACATTTCTGTTCTGAATTCTCCTTGGTCTCACCCAAATTAAAGACTGTTTTTAAGCAAATAAAATATAGCATTAGAGCACAGAAATTTTAGTTGTAATACATGAAGTCAGTATTCATGTAATTTGTGTCCATAACACAGAGCAGGCCTATCACAGCTGTGTCACTAATCATAGAATCTCAGAGTGGTTTGGCTGAGGTTTAACCACCTGAGAGCTGGCTGTACCACTTTGGCCAGTGAGTGATGAGAAAGTGAAACACAACACTCAGGTAATCAGACCAGGGTATCTCACTGGTGCACTTCCTGAATCAGCTGAAGACCATGCTACCCTGTGGGCATGGAAGCAAAATGGAAAAGTTAGCATATTATTCAAAACACTTTGAGGTTATGCAAATTTACTCTACAAGTTCATTTCTATTGATAGATACTTGAAGGGAGTTAAGGGAGTTGCTTGACACTTTTTTTTCCTTCTTAGATTTCGAGTCAGTCAGAGTGGGTGTGCAGAAACAGAAGATGAGTCCCCCAAGCACCAAAAATTCTTGCTCCAGTACATTAATAGTACAAAGTCACTGCCACAGCAGAGCTCCAGCAAATCCATTCATTTACCTTAGACTGCATATTTAGTCTGCTAAATGTTAAATCATCTTCAGGCAGTCTGAAAGTAAATTGTGGTGTTATTCTTTAGGTTGCAGCTCACCTTGCTTGGCTTTGGTTATAAAACAGAATAAACAAGATAAGACTTTAAATGCTTCTGAGTGCTTTAGACAAGTTTGATAGACTCTTATGGACATTTCTTCACTTTCCATCATGGTCCTTGTCAAAACTGACAGAAACTACTTAGCCAAGTTTTTTCCATACATCTCTAAATTACTCACTGTGCCAAAAGTTTTTATTAAATTAATTAAAATTGCAGAAAGGTCAAGATTTTCTCTTGACAGCATTGATTTGTGAAGCAGCGAAAAGTACTTGAAGTCTTTCAAAGCTTGCTTTGAACCCACAATTGTGATCCATATGAACTATGAAATACAACAGTCATTTGAGGAAAATCTGCAGAAAGATTTTGCCCAACATGATCAGCATAAATATGTTCTTTGAGTTGGTGTCTAGTGAAGTCTGTAACTACTTAATAAAAATGAAGGGTTACAAATGAAACCAGAGTGAGATATAAATCATAAGGCACATTATTTCATTAAACAGCAGAGCCTAGAAGGTTATATTTTTTTTTTTAAGACCAACCTTTTCTCATTTACAGAGATTTATATTTTAAATTCAGGAGTTTTTTGCATAACCAGGGACTGTTGTCTAGTAGGTATACCATGGGCTACATTTTAGAGATTTGAGTAGTAGCCTTTGCTTAGCTTTTCCTAACTGCACCGATTTTCAGAAATAATGTGAATTGCTCACTCTTTTCATCTTCTTTGGGAGAGTCCAGAAGGTTTAGGTAGGTTTGAAGGAAAGCAAAACTGCTTAAAAACTTGCCTTCAGCTGATTTGTCATGCACATATAACCTAGGGAATACTATTAAAAAATTTGAGCATATGTAATATCTCAATTCCAAACTTCACAAATAATTTTATTTTTCATTTATTATATATATATGTGTATATATATATTTTAGAGGAAAAGAATACAAGGAGCACAATAACAGTTTCTTATACAAAGGTGTGGAGAACTTCAGATTAAGGACAGTTGTATTAATTGGTCTATAAATGAAGTAATCAGATAAATTGCATGGTAGTCTTTAAGCATACACATAATTCTGTTGTGTTGAAGGGCATCTGAGATATCTGTGAAAGATGCAAGATTAACTTGTACACAGAGAAGTAGGGAGAGTGGAGTTACAGCCTCTTTAGAGGTAGAGTACCTGTCCTGTGAGGAATGGCTAAGAGAATTGGGATTGCTCAGCCTGGAGAAGAGAAGGCTTCAGGGAGACCTAATTGTGGCTTTCCAGTGCCTAAAGAGGGCTACAAGAAAGATGGAGAGAGACTTTTTACAAGGGTATGCAGTGATAGTACAAGGGGGATTGGCTTCAGAGTGAAAGGGCAATGTTAAGTATAGATATTAGGAAGAAATTCTTAATTGTGAGGGTGGTGAGGCGCTGGCACAGGTTGCCCAGAGAAATTATCCCTGGAAGTGTTTAAGGCCATGTTGGATGGAGCTTTGGATGGAGCTGGTCTAGTGGAAGGTGTTGCTGCCCACAGCAGGGTTCTTGGAACCAGATGGTCTTTATGGTCCCTTCCAACCCAAAATCGTAATATTTTGATTTTAATATGTTTCTATGGAAGTAGGGACTGAATTCTAGTCTGTGCTACCAGTGAGATATAACTCAATGGACTGAGCTGAAACTTGAGTGATAGCTTGCCTTTGCAATTTCTATTCTTAGTGGTTTGCATGGAGTGACTTAATCAGCTCAGGCCCAGCAGATGACAGCAAACGGTGTTTCATTTCCATCTGATCACGTGCTGTGTAATATACATGAAAAGGGCTGAAGCCTCAAACCATACTTATTGGCCTGAGCCTCACAGACCCCTCAGGGGGCCTTTAGAGATGTGATGCCCTCAGCCACTTTTCTTGAGTGTTTGAAGTGCTATCCTTTTATAGCTAGGGGACTTGGTATGTGAAAGTGCTCTAAAAGGTATTACTTATGGGCAGTCTTGTATGAACTAAATTTGCAATCTGTTCTTTTAAACCATCAAATTCATTTTGATGCAGTTGAAAAATTATGTGGTATTTCAGTCATGAAGGATTTTATTTCAATAAAAGTAATAAGGGAGCTTCAAGGGTTGTGATCATTACTGGATAACCACATCCTTAGGGAATTAGAACCATTTAGATACTTTTTCTGTACAATTAAAATATGACACCATGGGATTAAATGTTAGGACATACACCACAAGTAATGACTTCATGCCTTATTAGGTGCAAATAAATGTTAACAGGACAAGAAAGCTAACAGGCCAAATTAACTCTTGGGGCACAAGGGACAAGGATCTGTTGAATTCTGCACACTTTCTGTGCCTGGTATGCCATGACAGGATTCAGCCAAGTATGCTTTTATGGCTGTGGTATTTATGGTGCATACTGATTATGTTCTAGATGTATATTACACCATAATTCAAGAGAATTCAGCTCACAGACAGAAGATTCATCTGGTGCTGACAACATTATCTTGCTTGGCCTTATTTCCACAGGAGTCAGCTGAGCAGCACAGTCAGGGCTAATAGTCTCTTTACTGTGGATATGAGGCTCAGCATCAGATGTACCTGTCTCTCAAAAGCCCAGCAGCAGCAGGTTAAATCCACTGTGATTAGAACTGCAGCATTTCATTTCAGTCACCTTTCCTTCTAGCAGCAATCAATCTTGTGACTCCTTCTAAGGAAAGGGGAGAACTAAAACTGCATCAAGTATCAAAACACCTAATTACCTGGTTGTAAAGGCTAAGAAGACACTCTGATCCTGCTGAGGCAGTTCAGCTCCAAAGTCTGGGCTGAGCTGGGGAGACACAATGAGCCATCAGCAGTCAGAAACTTGCCCTTAAAATCTGTGGTTGCCTGAACCTCACAATGATGGCAGTGGCTGCAAGGCTGCACTGTTCTCCTCCTCTGCTTTAAACAATGCGCACAATATCCCTGTATGGCAAGGGTAACAGGGATTGTCCTTTTCTCTCAGAAAGATTTAAACTCACTAAGGACCCAAATATTTCTTGGTCTATTCTGTGAATATTTCGACACCTTTAGTTGACAGTTCTGTTGTACATGGAAATGAAAAACAATTTGCCCTTATCTACAGGGCTCCAGCTGATTAAATTACTCCCTGCAAACTACAAAACAACAGAAAATGCAGAAGAGAAGCTATCACTAAAATTTCAACTTAGTCCTTTGAGTTACACAGGCAAGGAAGCAGATCAGGACTCATTTTCTGAATTGGCTAGTAAGAGGAAAACACAGCCAAATGTACAGAGCTAAATCCTCTGCTCTCTAACCTGTATATGCTCAGACTGGGAGTCCCTGCTGACTTGTGCTGCCTCCTTGACCCAGCCACGAGCCAGAGCATGCCAGTGCCTGAGCCATTCTGCTTGCTGGGGTTCACTTCCCTCACACCATGTGTGAGAAGGAACAGGGAGTTTTCTTGTCACTAGAAATGAAGTCAGCTCTGATTTGAAGCCCACTTGCAAAACAAGCAAGAAAAACAAAACTTTTAAAAGTGAAGTCTGGCTGATATAATTGAAATGATGGAAATTATTTAAGTAGATGGAAAATAATGGACTTCTTTAGAATATTTGAGGACATCAATGGTAACTCATAATGGTCTCCTTGAGTTAAAAAGGAAACACCAGGAGACCTTTTAAGACCCCAGTGTTCCTGCTTTTCTGTTTCAGTGAAGATGCTATGAGAGCATGCTGCAAATGTAGCCCCAGAAGCAGCAAGCCTCCCTTCCCCTCTGCCCACCCCTCACCTCCTGGCAGGCACATTGCCCCTGGGTGCTAATTGCAGCGTATACCAACTCCTGACAGCCTTTTTACAGGCAAGGCAGGAGGGAAGGAGACATTTTGTTACAGGTCTTTACAAAGTACTAAAAGGCAAATTCGAAATTCTCATTATGCTGGAGTAGTTCCACTCTACTTAAATGCTGGCTCCAGGTTTACTTCATTATCCTCTTACCAGTAATTAAGCTACCTAGAGACAATCAGCAAATAATAAAATTCTGTGGTGGAGGAAATTGGTTCAGACTACAAAGAACTGAATGAAATTATTATACAAAATAGAGGTAAGCAATGGTGTAAAAAAGATATTTAGCTATGTCTAGATAAATACATTCTGAGGGCCATAATATTTCCTCTATATTAAATATAAAAACTGAGGATTTGGAGAAGTTCCTACTCATTACTCCTCAATGAAGTTTATTGGATAAATATGGCTTTTCATACTCCTAATGTCTGATCCATAGACTGGT
The DNA here is from genome assembly GCF_027579445.1 of Ammospiza nelsoni. NCBI lineage: Eukaryota > Metazoa > Chordata > Aves > Passeriformes > Passerellidae > Ammospiza > Ammospiza nelsoni. The sequence goes on from NC_080636.1 coordinate 15,933,248, forward strand.
GATTTTCCTAGATTTTAAGCTGTTCAAATCCAAATGCTAAAGTCAATGCTTAAATGAAGTCTTCTGCCCCTGTCTTCCATCCCATTGCCTGAAGAATGCAAAGACATAAATGCATGGAAGAAGCAGGTTTCTCCTACCCTGAGCTGTAAACAAGTGTTGAAATCAAGTCCTCTTGGAACTGAGGCCAAGAGTTTAGCTGGGCAATGTCTTCACTCTCTATTTTCCATTTCCTGATCTCACTTTAGCTCATGTAGGCTTTTCTTTTTCATATCCTTGAGAAACTTCCCTGAACTCAAGTCAGAGCAGGGAAGGACATGTTAACAGAAGAACTGAAATGGTTTCATTTCTACTCATTTTATAACAAACAAAGAAACAAACAAAAAAAGATAAAAAGAAAAAAGAAAAGAAAAAAATGAGTAAGATATGATGAATTGAGAGAAAAAAAAGCAAAAATGGAGGAGAGATTTTACTTCAAGCAGCCTCAGTAAATCCTAGTTAAATGATCTCAGTTAATTGTCTGAACTAGATTAGAAGACAAGTGATACACAAGGGACATAAAACCTAGCACTTGACTGCTCCTTCTCCTCCAGCCCACAAACACTGATGTAAACTCTGTAGGAGCTAATTAATTCCTACAGATGTGAGAGAAAAATCTGCCATGAGAAAGCAGGTAAATTTTCAGAGGTAAAAGCCTTAGACAGTATGGAGATACGTTAAAGGAACAGCCACTTATTTCCTTTTAAAACTTTATAAGTGACAAAGTACAAAAGAAACTGAGTACCTTCATGGTGCACTTTAAAGAAAATGGATTTTAAATGCTGTCAGGTATTTTCATCAAGTCCTTAGTTACAGAAAGTGGCTCTGCAGCAGTGGTGTTTGTAGACATGCTGGACACCTTGACATCACAGGAGAGAAAGACAGATTCTCTTTTCTCTGTGACTCTGGAGCACTTAATATGTTAACACAATGGGTTTTTTTCACAGAACACACCTCCCCCTCAGAAAGCTGCATTTGTTCAATTTCACACTGCAATGGGCAAATTGAAGACAGCTGGCTTTGTTACTCATCTGTGATTTTTTGGTTTTGGTTTTGATGGATTAGTTGCTTTGTTGCAGGTATTAGTGGAAGGAGACACAAATAATTCACATTGCAAACAGCATAATTGAGATTTTGTTATTGTGACGGTACAATGTAACCTTAAATTTTAAGGACACAACTGAAGTGGGTGTTGGGGAAAATAAATATATCCGTGGCAGGGGATGAAGATCCACCTGAGCCTAGTGGCTCTCTGATCTGATACATTAGAGCTTTAAAATAGAAAAGAGCAACATAGGAAGTCTGATCACTCCTGGTATTTATATCCCTATTTATGTTCTTGCTGTCCTGATAGCATTGCCATCAATCCAATTACAGTGCAAAGTAAAGATATTTGGTGTATTCCAAAAATCCAAAGCCCCTGAAGTCATGTGGTTATAACTCTCTTCCCTCTTTGTGGCTGTAGTAAGTTCTCTGTCCTCAGAGGTATGATGAAACTTTGACTTCTAAAAGGTCAAAATCCAAAAGGCAAATGCAAAATCTGAAAATGTGTGTGGGTCTTTGAAACATATTTTTAGTCCTTCTTTATGATACTCACAGGGTCTGGCTCTAAATTTTTGAGTATGCACAGTAGGTAAGGCTGAATATTTAAGTTCCATTCACAGCCACAGGAAAAAGAAAATATGTCTATGGCAGATACATATTCCCTTTGAAAAAGGTTTGTGTCCTATGAACACCATCAGTGGGCTTAATTGTAAACAAACTTTTCACAGGCTGTTTCTAGAAAATAAACAGCTTCTTGCAAATTATAGAGAGACTGACTTCAACACTACTTATTTCATTAGGAGGACTTAAGAATAATAACAGCCCATTTTATCAGAGCTTTGTATGTATAATCTATTCAGTTTCGTTCATGTTTGGGCTTTTTTTTTTGTTTTTAATTACTGACATTCTGAAAGTAATAGATTTTCATGATTTCAAGAAAAAAAAGAAGTATAAGCTGAATTTTGTTTTTTTTAATAAGAGAAAATAAAGATATTTTTAAATATTTAATATAAAACACTCTGAGGTACATATAATGCATGATAAATATTTTGGAATAGAAAAAGTAACATTTAATGTGATGTATGAATTGCTAAATAAATTTTGGTAATGCTGCCGTTATTTTTCTCCACTATTGTAAGTGGAAATTTACTAAAAGTTGTAAATACACTTTCTAAACTGATCTCTCATAAAACTACTAATATGTTACAAGCAGAATTCTTGTGGTTATTAACCAAATCCTTGCATTATACAACTTGAAAGGCTGTTTCAGGTAATGATGTAATAGTTAATATTTTCTCTGAGAAAGCAGTTAACAAATATGTTTTAAAGCAGAGGAGTTTTAAATTATCCCAAGAAATGAAGTCTACTATAAAAACTTACTTCTTAGGAGCCATTTTACAACTGACAATATAAACAAGACTTTTCCTGGGAATGGATATAAATAAAGTTTGAAATATATTATTTTGTTAAGCTTGGGGTAGCTTTTTCTGGGATAAAATAATAATATTGCTTTGTCCAATTAATACATCATAAATTATGATTCTATCAAAGTCTTTTAGGTGGCTTACTGAAAGACTGCTGTTCATAGCAAGCAAAGTCACTTCTTTTTCAGGAAGAACATAATTTCTCCACTAAAGGGTTTTTATTTTTTCTTCCAGTGCCCTCTATGTGAAATTCTTTTATATTGAGTTCTCTTTCTAAATTTTTCATGTAAACAGAATATGAAAAGTACAGTGATAATCAAGCTCTATTATAGCACTATATTTAGTTTAGAAATAATCAAAAAGATAAATAATGAATAGGCAGCAAAGTCTTACCATTCTCCCCAGCCTGCTTCATGTGGTGTTTTGTTCCAATGTTATTGGCCATTTCTATAAAATTTATTATTCTATTTAGTAAATTAAAACTTTACTGTGATTCAACAGCAAAATTTATCCTACATGCAGAACTCGTGGGAACTTGAATACTTCATTAATTTTACAAAGTCACGTTTCTTTACAAGGCTTCCCATTCATAAATACCAGGCGCAGGTCTGTGGCTGCCATGTCAGGCCCTGCAGCGCTGCCAGGCCGCAGCTGTGGTTTGGCAGCAGTGGGGATGGATTGCCTTGGAGCAGAGCAGAGCAGAGCAGAGCAGAGTGGCAGCCCTGCAGCCCGAGGCTCTCTGGGGACACTGCTGGGTGTTACTGAGGCATGGAACCATCACACCAGGGCTCGAGCCCTGGGCCTTGGCTTTGGTCACTTGCACAGCTCAAACACACAGTGGCACCATGCAAATGCTTGTGTTAGTGTTAGGCAGGAGTAAGGCTAGTCCAAACTGCTGGGTCTCACACAGATCAGAAAACAGGACAGACATGGCTGACATGGTTGGAAATAATGAAACTCTGTGCCATCTACCTTTTCTCCACCTAGGCTTGCATTAGCACTGCACAGCGATGGTGCCTCATGGAGATCAGGTAATGCTGCCTGCCCTGAGCTGGGGAAAGCCCAAGGAAAGCACACAGCTCCCCCACATGCTAAATGTGAAGTTTGTCAAATGCCTGTTTGTGAGGAGTCAGCTATTGCATCGCCTCTGCAGAAGAGCCTGGGCACAGCTGTCATGTCCCTTACTTTCCCACCAGGCCCTCCAGAATAAAGCAAATGACAGCCTGGTATTTATTTCTTATTTTTGAAATTTTGCGCTATTGCTAGTTGTGCTCTGAAAACTCTTGGCCCCTCCTCTTGGCAACAGTTTAAAGGAATTTTGAAAGGTCTCATTTTGGCAACTTCATCAAGCATATGGTTTATAAAAAGGAGCAGTTCCTCTGGTTTAACTATGTAGATGTGTGTCTGCACAGCGGTTTGCTTGCCTAGTTACTACTTAGGATATTGAAATCTGATTTTAGGTGCATTTGACATCTTTAAAAACCTTGTTTATTTCCTGCTTAAACTTGAAGATGCCCAATGGCTTTTTGTATCTGCATTTTTGCTCCAGGGTGCATGTGAAGCAGCAGAAGAATTTGCAACAAGTTATATCTTGCATATACTTATGAATATGGACAGATACTCTTGATATCCCCAGGGATTCATTCAGTAAGTATTCTCCAGACTCATTTGTGCCACACATAAGGAAAGGTCCCATTTGTGCTCATGATTTTTATTCTTCTCAAAGAACTCACTTGAATGTGTAATACCCAGTTTCAAATCTCTTTCTAATTTCTCTCTTCACTGCTGGGATTAATAAGCATCAATATATTCCTTGTCTGGAATTATCTCTCCAGGTTGAGCTACTGCCCATGCCTGTGCATAAACACAGACTTCAGTGCTGGTGCCAGGAGAAGAGCAGCAGCTGGAGTGATGCTGCTGGAGTGATGCTCCTGCTCCTGAGCTCAGCACTTCTGCTGATCACACCATAGGGGCTGAGCTCCTGCTGTCCCTGCAGAGAACAGCCTCAGCTTGTTTCTGGCACTTCTCTGGCACACATCTCACCACAGGGGCTGAAGTGGGGATCCTTGGGGGTTTTTACAGCTGACCCTCACACCCTCGTGGGACACAGAAAGGTTAATGCCACAAAGCAAAACACCCTCTCTGGCATTCACATACCCTCTATGTATATCTAGGTTAATTAACATCTATGTTCATAACAGTGCCTTCCCAAAAGTGCCTTCATGCTTACAGCTAGCAAATGAAGGTGTATCTGGAAAAGTCTTAGGAGCAAAATATCTCTACATTCATTTTTCAGGCAGACACTAGAGAAAAGCTTTTACCTACAGGTGAAAGATCTCCATTCTAACCAAATATAATATATATATAATATAATATATATTAATATATATAATACATATTAATATATTATATATAAGTAATATATATTAATATAAGTAATATTTATAAGTAACATATATAAGTATATATAATAATATACATAAGTAATATATAATATATATATTACTCAATATATAACCTCTCTATAAGTTTTTCTTCCAACAAAGTTGATGGATTATATATAAGTAATTATTTGAATAAATAAGTCTCATTTGAGAGAAAAAATGAATTTTGACTTAAAAGCAAAAATAATGCTTCCAATAAATAAATCTTGCAATAACTCACATTTTTCATGAGCTGCAGTTGTCTTATACTCATGGGATGGGATAAGGAAAAGAGTGAATAAAAATATTTAGAAACTAAAAATAACATTTTTTTTCCCTGAAGAATCAAGATCCTTCTAGATATTGTCTATTTATTTCTTATTTTGAAATTTTATACTTTTTTTGTTGTCAACAATCTGACTCATGACAGTGTTCAGGAGCCTTCTCCACTAAATTTTACTTCTCTCTTACACATCTAGTTAATAATGCTATTGGAATTGTTGATATTTCTGGTAGATGAAAGTCATTCAAGGTGGAGGAACTTCTTTGGCTGAGTTTTGTGAGGAACTCCAGCAGTGAGGATAATTAAATGGGAGCTTCATTGGATTGCTTCTTACTTGCCTCAGAGATCTCTTCCTTCAGTGCCTGCTTCCTCAGGGATGTCATAGAATCATTATTTATGTACAATGTATATGTGTAATGTCATGTATAAACAACTACATATTTCCATGTTAGGAATTAAAAGTTGAAGGAACAGGAGGTAGTACCTTCTGTTCTGAACACAGGAAGCTTTGCATTTCAAAGCTTTTCTCTGTCTTTGGTGAAAATGCCACTATTTATTTGTTTCTTAAATTCAACTTCACCTCCACGAAAAAAAGATCCTTGCATTTCTCACAGAGGTTCTGCAGCCCAAGAAGAAAGAATTGATTGTATTTTAAATCTTCCTGTAGTGAGTATTACAAAGCAAAAGTGATCTCATAAATTACAGTGCATGATCTCGTTCAGTACAGTGCAGAAGCTATGGTGGTTCTCTGCTGTGTAGCTTGAGAGTAGTTTCATTATGTATTATTGAAGCTTGATGGAATTCTTCATCTGCTTTAGAGTCTACCCTCAGTGCCTGAGATTTCATCTGAAATTGAAACACTGCCAATTTCAAACAAATATTGGAGCTGTGTGTGCAATGGAAGACCTTTTAGCACAGCTCCATGAATCACAAACCACATCGTTATCAAGCACACACTGCAGCTCTTTTTTAGCAAAAATGACAGAGGTCCCCAATTGCACAGGTAGATTTGTCTTGCTGACAACATCAGCTGGGGATTCTCCTCCTCTTTTTAAATTCATAATGCTGCAGAAGGTTGGTTGTTGCAGATTTAACTATTTGTGGGAGCAATGAAAAATAAAAATATATGTACCTTCACTCTACCTAGATCTCCTTAAGTCCTTGATCTCTTTTATTATTTTTTTTTCTTGCTGATAAAGAGCAGTTATAGCTATTGGATGCCACAGCAAGGGCACTGCTGTGATGAAGCTGGAGCCTGCAAGCAGGCGACAGGAGAGACTGCATAGAGTCAAGGATCCCCCCAGGACTGCTAGGATGCAAAATGAGGGCAAAGAGATGGCAGAGGGCTAGTGTTGGATTCCATGGTAACTACTATTCTATTTTTATATCATGGATATTCTAAAAATTTACTCTAAAAATTTACCATCACTAAGCCTTCTCTTTAGGGTACCAAAATCTTGAGTCTTCCTGGGTCCCTCTGAAACCCCATGGCCTTTTAGTTGGCTAGCAGTGATTTTTCAATGCATCTATGTAGCCTCCAGCCCAGCCTGAAGCCACAGTAGACAATTCCTTTGACATTGTTTCTTGACAGGTTAAATTTTTCTGTCTGTGTTTTTAAAGGGAGTTCTCAATTCTGGTATATCCTATTCTGGATAATACAGGATATGGGAGGCTGCTCCTTGATGCCCCGTTAGCCAGCTAATGAACTGAAAAATGGTTGTGTGTGGAGACAAGTTTTTTGCACAAAAAAGTCTTCTTTTATCTTTCCTATGAAATTATATTTAAGAAACTGAGAAGATTAAGATTTCTGTTTCCATCAGAGTAGAAAAGCTTTTCACAATCAGAATGCCCTACTTCCAGCCAGGACAATATTAGTCTCTAAAAAAACCTTATAATTTTCTACTATATTCTAGGAATGTTTCAGGAGAGTATGCACACAGTCTAGAATGCCTTTCAACACTGAACATGTAATATCTCAAATATTCTTCTGCCATGTGAGAAAAGATTGCCTGTTCCCAAGGTACATTTCAGACTAGGAATAGTGGTGATCTTGGTGATACTTCCCCTAACTCCCTGTCAGATGGTGTGACTGACTAAAAAGGTCTTCTGCTCACCAAACAAGCAGTGGCATAAAGCTGCTGCATTATAAATAACTGGAAACATTTACTTTTAGGAAAACTCTGCAGTGTTATTGCACTGGGTTTGCATGAGCTCTTCGTGTGCTGACTTCCCAGCCCAGCCCAAAGATCATGGCCAAAGCTTTGTGGTGTCCTGTAGATTCATCCTTAATTCTCTCATGAAAGTAAAGGTGGTGCACACAGACAATCCTCTCATTCTTGACCTCCATGAGCTGCTGCACCACAGGCACCTCCCTTGCACTGTGTGGTAGGAGCTGTACTGGGTGAATTAACAGGAGCTATGCATTGGTGCTGCACTGGCTTTTACAGAGGTCAAAGGTCTGGGACCCAATCAAAATCTTTTTAGAGCTTGAGAAGACCTTGATTGCCCAGCCACAGACTTTGGATCAGGCCCCACATTACAGTGTGTGTCTCTAACCATGAGCACCAGTTAATGCTGTTTTCAAGGGCAAGCTTGAAACAGGTCATTAATGCAGAGCCTGATGGAACTGAATTTCAATGAAAACACAGGACTGAGATTATTATGGCAGGTCACAGAAAGATCAAGAAGCAGAGTTCCCAGTAAGAATCTCCTTACTGGAAAGAGAAAAGAGACAGGAGAAAATAAACATTACCTGGTAATATTTAAGAGTTATTTATTTTGACAGAAAAATGTGGTACATATCTGAAGGAATTTTAAAAATTGCATGATAAAACAGTAGAAAGATATAGAAATTTCTATCAGTTACTTCTTTGTCTTCCATGTCATTTACTAAGATGCATGGCTATTCTGAAGAAGTCCTGATAGTCTGCAGGTATTGGGTAAGGTAATATCCATTATGCAGTAATACTTTTATGCAAATGTTCAAGGAAAAAATGCATTTGAGTAATTTCCTCCAGAGGAAACTTTAATGATACAATATTTTGTTTTACGCAAATTTCCTACCACAGGAGATAGGGCCCTTAAAAATGGTTTGGGTGGTGTTTTTTTTTTGCCTAGAACAGGTGAGTGAATGACAGATTTCATTTTTGGTTTAGTGATAGTCCTGAAGTGCTGTCATTTATAGCACATGACATTTGCTGAAGAGAAAAAGTATATGATTCAAATATTCCTGATTGGGCTGAAGCTATTCTTTATATTATAATATTCCTGCAATCTGGAAGATGCACAAAGGCTTAGCTGATACTAGCAGTAATTTCAAGTGAATTCAAATTAGATATGCTTATTGCAGATCAAAGACACTGCTTAATAGCATCACACTGTTATGGTTGAGAAAACAGAACTGTTTAAGAGAGCTCAAAGATTTTTGTTTTCAGCCCTATGAATTTCAGTGACTTTCCCAGCCAGGGTCCTTCATTTCCAAAGTCAAATATGCAAGGAAAACTTGAATAAATTGAACTCCAAAGTGTTTTCAGTCAGCTGCCTACGATTCTCTTATGCAGCAAATAACACATTTTAGAGATAATCCCTAGCCTGTACATGGAACCAAAACAGATTATTTAATTTATAATATGTTCCTGAAATGGGCCAATCAAACTTAGTTTTCTTACAAAACTTATTGCCAAAACTTATTACAGGAATTTCAAACTGTAAGTATGTTTTTTTAATCTGTTTATAAAAGAGTTAAAAAGAGAACAACAATTGGTTATAAGACATTGCTAGTGAACAGTAGAAGTCAGCAAAGCAGAATATGAAGGGCAAATAAACCCAGGGCTCTTTCCTGATGATGAATTTTTTGACATCCATTAAAAAGTAAACTTTTTCCTTTTTGTAAACTAAATCTAATAGGTAGTGATTGTATTCAAGCAATACATTTCCTATTTGAAAATACTTTTATAAAAATCATAATTGAAACCATGAGCTAACTCCAAAATGAAATCTAGGCTTTATTCCCCATTTCATCTTGTAGACACCCTTTTAGTTGCTGCTCACATTTTAATTATCAGGTACTACATATTACCTTTGAGTCAATGAGAATTGTTTTCAGCAGTGGCATTGATTTCATATACTTCAAACCAAAATAATTATATATTGAAAAGTGTAGTTAAAATATGCTGAAGTTTAGTTACATTTCTTACAAACAATAATGCACTATGGAAGCATTAAAGAAATTTCATGGCTGTTAACACTAGGTTGTTTTGGATGAAATTCATTTGACTAACATGTTTTTGCTAAGCCTGAAACTGGAAAGCTTCCAGTCAGCCAAGCACTAAGGCAGAAAAGAATAAGCCAGGGGCAGCATCCCTTGTATTAGCTCTGTTCCTGGACATAGAAAAGATTTGAGCCCTTCACCTGCATGACCACCAGTGACAGAGTAGGAATGCTTCCAGTGAAACAGCAACTGCAACATTCTTGTTTTGAAAAAGAATTCTGCTTAGAAAACTTTCATGAGGTTCTATTCTTTTTTATAAGTCTAAACTTTTTTCAAATGCCAGACAAAGCCTGCATCCATTCTTGCTGGCGCGTCCTTGGCCAGGGTCAATCCATATAAGTTATCTATGGACCCTAGGTTTTATTTTGGGGTATTTGTGAACAGTTAACTCGAACAAGAACACTCTGTATGGGGAATGAATTAGTTCTCCCTCACACAGCTCTGCATCTTGTACATGGGCACATACTGAAATGAGGAACCCTCACACAGACATCTCAACTCACTTCAGCTTTTGTGAAAGCATTTTTAGAGTAACTGCCCTTGGTCCAGCACAAAGTAAGAAAACAGACCTTAAATACCTGATGTTGCTGCTTAGATCTGCTGTGCAATTTTTCATTGTGGACGTCATGACTGCCTGGAAGTGTTTGGGAAAATCACAAATGAACAGCGCAGTTGGCTTCTTATAGATTCACTTATCCAAAGTGCTGGTGGCAGAACTCTCCCCAGCCAGCTCCCTCATAAGCCAGCTCTACTGGCATGAGCTGAATGTGGAATCACTCACGGGCAGAAATGTCCTTACAGGCCTGTCTGACATGCAGAGGCCACTTGGATCTCCACCACGTCTAACACTTCTGAGGAAACAGGCTCTCTTCCCTGCTATCCTGTGGGCATCATGAGTCATGGCACAGCTAAACTATTCATTCATCCAGGCAATACCTCAATAAAAAGTCATTTATTAATAGTGCAGATATTTGTAAGAATGTCTTTGCATCCCTCTGTATCTTTGCTTAAGGACCCTTGTGATTATTAAGTATAGAAAAGTCACTCGTGTTTTTCTGAAAAAGACAATCCATTTAGTTTTGGGAAGATTTTTCCTTGCTCCAGTTGCTAAGCATTTCTAAAAATAGTAATTCTGATTTCACTAAAACTACTCACTGAATTATGAATGTCTCAGCTCAACCACATGTTTTACAAGAAAGTGCTTAAAGACCAGGAGGTTCCTAAGATGATTCATGTGGTGTAGGGTTTTCTTCCTTTTTTCCTACTGGAGTTCTAACTCAAAATCTGGTACACAGAAAATTTGACTTGTGTTTTTATGGCAGTAAGTCAAACACAAATACTCCCATTTTTGAGCATCCTTCTGCTTAATTGATGAGCTTTATTTGTAAAGGACAGGATGGGAGCAGACAGAGGATCTAGTTGTGAAAGAGTTATACAGTATCTGCTCAGCTTTTTCCCATTTTACATTTTTCCTGCTTTGTTATGATATTGTTTGGTGTGATTTCTGTTTTTTTTTATATTGCTCCCCAGAGATCAGCTGCAAGATAAAAAGGGCTGCAGCATGCCCAGCTACCGTGCAGCCAACAAAAGCTGCAAGAAGCTTAGCATCTTCCAAGATGCAACCTTGCCAAAGACTGGCCCTTTAAACTAGCCCATTTTGCATGTGTGTAGCATTCTTATTTTACACGGAATAAACTGTAGGAGAAAAGTAATTAGTCTTTCCCCTTTCCAATCCTCTCTCTCCCTATCACCCATCCCATTTTGGCTCCCATAAGCAATTTTAAGGTCATTTGCAGGAGGCTTTCCTTCCTCAATGGAATAGTTAATCTTACTGTTTCCCAGATATTAGTGTTTCCTGCTCAGACTAATTACTTTTGGTTTACTTTTCAAGGTCTATTTTTTCAAAGAGATGTGTGTGGTTTGTACTTCTATTCTTAAGCTAGGAAACATAGCGAATAAGAAATTCTTTTATAATCCAAGCCTGGCATTCCTTCAGCTCTTTCACAGCTCCCAAACATACTGCTCACCTTCTGTTCACCATTTACTTTCTTCGTATTTTACCATTGTTTGCATATCTTAATCCAAAAATATTTTAATGTAAATAAGCTGTGAGTCTTTACAGCTTTCTGTGGCACAGCTCAGAGCTGAACTCTCATGTGCCTGTGTTGAGAGCTCTTTCCCTGACAGCATGCAAGTGGCAGCCTTGCAACCAAATGCAAGGCACTGGGCTCACTTCACAGGTATGGAAGATCACATGTTTTGTTCATAATGAGATTGTAATCAAGGTTTGAAATTCCCAAGCTCAGCATTTCTGGCAGTTCACACTTTCAGAGGTGATTACACTTCCTATCAGTGAAGGACTTTCTAACATTATTTCTGCAGATCTTGATAGATTTAGCTCTGAAATGAGGAATGCTACTGCTCTAATGTTATGCTTTTTGAATAGACTGTGTATGTGTTCTGCAGACAGCTCACTGCATCTCAGAAGCATTATAACCTCCTGCTACAGAAAGCACCTAAAACTGCACCAAGCAAATATCTTCTAAAGGTTTCAAGTTTAGTGTGGGGCTAAAATACATGTTGGAACAGGACTGAGATGACAAGTCCTGTTTCAATTTCAATTCTATGTGAAATTTTTCAGAAGGGATGTGTCAATGTCTGTGCTCCAGGCAACTTGTGGAAAGAAAGCTGAACTTGTAGAGGTCCTGATTATTACATGAACACCTGCAGTGCACATACAGCAGTGGAAATGGCACACACACACACACACATACACACACACACACACAAACCCTATAAAAACTTGGGTGGAAAAAGAAAGAAAGGAGCACAGCTCTTGATTCCTTTCACTGAAGTGTTTGACATAGCAATTCAGTATTTAAGTGAGAACTACATGTGGCCAGCAGCAGTAAGATGGCCAGCAATGAATTAGAACAGTGCCCTAGTCCCTGTTCTACTGGGCCTTTGCTTATCACAGGACATACATCCCTTACATAAAATCTGTAAATAGTGGGACAGAAGTCCATGCTTGAATTTTTTTCCACAGGAGGCTTTGCCAAGAGTGGCTTAACTGATTGTTTCAGGAGAGGTCACCAGTCAGGTGGAGATGGCAAAGTGATATGGATGAAAACTCACATCAAAAGGGGCAAAGTACGCCAAACCAGGGACTGAAGGGTATTGAAGTGCTCAGGTGAACATGCTGTGGTTTCTCAAATACATAATATAGATCTAACATGCCTTTTTAGAAGGAACAGAGCAAAGAAAAAGCCTATGGATTTTGCCAAGGTAAAAGTAAAGAATTATTTGTTATAATTTTTTTTTAAAGTAATCAAGATTAATTTTCAAGTCTTTTCTACTGACCTGAGCACTGTCCCTTGACTGAATCATGATAAAATAAAAAAAGAAAAGCTTGCATTGGCCTTACTGTAATACAATGACTCTTGTGTGAGCTGTCACATTTCATGACACAATAAGCAAAATATGGCCACAGCTGAATACAGAATTCATTAGTCACAAAGGGATTAAAACCTTTTTGTTAAAAGACACATCTGCTGTATGTCAGGCAAGGACTTGCTGCTGTCATGCAAATCAAATTCCAACCTAAACCCAAAATTACTTTGTTAGCCCTGATTGGACCTGGAACCATGGTAGCCATCAATAACTGGTATTTGACCAGAGTTTAACTCTTCCCTCTCTTGGATGTCATGGTCACAGGAAACATCAGGCCAAGATCAATTCTCATACCAGTAAGTGTTCATTCATCGCAGGAATTTCTCTGAGCAATTTTCTTCTTGTGGCTATTTAGATTGTCCCCATATTTGACACATACTCCACATCATAGAGGGACAGAAATGATAATTTCAGTGGACATGAGACATACAGATATGAGCAAAGTGACCATCTAGTTCTATGTCTGAGAAAATGAAGCAATTAATTGATAAACAGTTCAGAAAACAACTGATGCTATCTAATAATGCTGATGATGGAAGCAGTGTGGCCAATTTCTTTCATGAATGAAACTCACAGTGTGGTTTCATGCTCTTTTGGCTGTAAATTAATTGGATCTGACCTACAAGAATGTTTGTTACAGTTTGTCTCCACAGAATTATAGTCAATCTTATTTTTTCCTAGTTAAAACCCTAATTAATGTTAAATTCTGTCAAACTACTCAGACAAATGTTGTTATTCCAAAATTTATTGCTATCAAACAAATTAGATTTCAGCTTTTTATAATTTCAAGTAGTTTTCAAAATTGTATAGTATAGAAAAAATAGGTAATTACTTTGAGAATAATTCTCATATTATTATTGTAAATACTTGAATTATTCATCTAAGAATATATTTTATCCTTTGAGTACTTCTGCCTATCATCTGACACCACAAATTTTCCAATAGGAAATGCAATACATTTTAACTTTTGTTTTTCATAGACTTTGTAAGACTTTTTAATGTATTCCCTTGACAAAAAGTTTTTCTCTTCAATATGCCTTAAAGCTTGCACTGGTCTCTTAAAAAACCCTCAGAAGACACCAAAGGATGAACTTAAACCACACAAAAATGTGTTGGACATTGTAGTTACTGTAACTGTGAAAATAAGGAAAGGGTACATTGGATAAAACCAAAACCAAGGGAAAGTGAGTTTCAATATATTAATATTCCACATAATATGTGTTAGCTTAATTATGTTATTTGCTTTGTGAAACCAGGAAAAGAAGAAACCAATCCTTTTTCATTTTATCTGAACCATTCCAATCCATTTTTGGTGCAGAGCACACTTTACACTTTTAGATATTATTATTCAATTTATTTCTCGCTTCTCCAGTCAAGTAAACCTCAGAGAAGCAAATGTGAAAGCAAGAAGTTTGTAAGTAAATATGTTCTTTAGAAAAAAATTAAAAAGGCAGAGGAAGGGAAGGGAAGGGAAGGGAAGGGAAGGGAAGGGAAGGGAAGGGAAGGGAAGGGAAGGGAAGGGAAGGGAAGGGAAGGGAAGGGAAGGGAAGGGAAGGGAAGGGAAGGGAAGGGAAGGGAAGGGAAGGGAAGGGAAGGGAAGGGAAGGGAAGGGAAGGGAAGGGAAGGGAAGGGAAGGGAAGGGAAGGGAAGGGAAGGGAAGGGAAGGGAAAGACCATCCTCTGAAAATGTTGAAATAAAGCATTTTAACAGTTTTCTATTTTTTTCCCTTGAATAATGTTAGTCGTCCAAAATGCCAGGTTTTGGTACATTATCTCCTCATCAAAATATATTTAGTCAGCCTTGCTGAAAATAGAAAACACAGTAAAAACACATAAAATATGCGAGCTTAGTAATGTGGGGCAAATCTGAATAAAACATGCTTTCAGTCCGCAAGGCAGCTGAGGTGCTTCTTCCATTGGAGGCAGTGGAGAGCACAGGAGAGGCAAAGAGCAAAAAATCTCCGCTTTTCCCTTTTCCCGCTCCCTCCGCGGAAGGGAAGGAGCCGGGAGCGGCGGGACCGCTCCGTGCGGGCTCAGCGCCACCTAGCCCCGAGCCCGGGCACTGCACCGCCGCACCGCGCTCGGCCCGGGGGCCGCAAACCCGGACTGCGGCCCTGAACCCGGACTGCGGCCCTGAACCCTGACTTCTGTCTTAAACCCTGACTGCGGCCCTCAACCCTGACTGCGGCCCTGAACCCAGACTGCGGCCCTGAACCCGGACTGCTGCCCTAAACCCGGACTGCTACTCTAAACCCTGACTGCTGCCCCAAGCCCGGACTGAGGGCCTAAACCTGGACTGCGGCCCTAAACCCGGACTGCTGCCGTGAACCCGGACTGCTGCCCCAAACCCAGACTGTGGCCCTAAACCCAGACTGCTGCCCTAAACCCTGACTGCTGCCCCAAACCCAGACTGCGACTCTAAACCCGACCTGCTGCCCTAAACCTGGACTGTTGCCCTAAACCCGGACTGTTGCCCTAAACCCAGACTGCTGCCCCAAACCCGACCTGCTGCCCTAAACCTGGACTGTTGCCCTAAACCCGGACTGTTGCCCTAAACCCAGACTGCTGCCCCAAACCTGACCTGCTGCCCTAAACCCGGACTGTTGCCCTAAACCCGGACTGCTGCTCTTAGCTCACTCAAAGGCAGCTGGCAATGTTGCCAAACTCCAGGATGTTATAATGCCAGGAGTTCTCGGCTAAACCAAGGAAGGATTTCCTAAGCTCGTGTTGCTCGTGAACTGCACCACGGGGTGCCTGGCACTGCTGACCTTCTGCAGTGATCTGTGGTACCAAAGCCCTTAGTGGTGATCAAATCAAGTGGTTTGGACCCTTCCAAAGACCACCCTCTTTAGCTGGTGGTAAGGATTATTCTGAACAAAACCAGCAACAACAAATCCAAAAACAAGCAAACGAAAACCAACAAAAAAAAGTATCAAAAAACAATCAACCAATCAACCCCCTCAAAAAAAACTAAGAAAACACCCCCAAAGAGACAAAAAATGAAGCAGCCTTGGTTTGATTAAATTTTCATTGGGAAAACCTATTTTCGTTCCCAGGTGGATTTCCTCCATAAATGTCTTGCAGAAAAAGGTCTAGAACAGAGCTTGATGAAGCCACATTCCTCCAGGAAAGAACTATAATGTCTAAGTTACCTCTGAGAAATGATAGTTCAAATTACACCAGATAATCTGCATTCCAATGCATTGCTTTGATTGGGATGTTTGTTTGTTTGTTTCTGTTTGACTGTTTTTGGATTGGATTGGGTTTTTTATTGATATTTTGGTTGGGTTTTTTTGTTTGGTTTGGAGTTTTTTAGAAATCTTCTCCTTATTTCCAAACAGAACCTTGTTTTATGTAATATGATCCCATTATTTCTTGTCTAGCTACCCTGGACTTAGGTAGCTCTCTCCAGGGATGTCTTTATACTTAACAAACTTGCTACTTTATCACTTCAATCTTCTTTTCTTTAGGCTACATATTCCAATTCCTTCAATCTTTGCTCATAGGTTTTCAGACCCCTGATCACTCCTGACGGTGCTCTTGTCACCTGGGACCTGGGGCACTCATGGAGAGCATGAGCCTTTGCTTTGCCAAAATCAGATGGAATGAAAGCAAAAGCTTTACCTGACAGCATTGCAAAGCAGTACCTCTGACCTAGGTTTTATAGGAAGTCTCGTCAGTGAATGACTTTAAAAGTACTTAGTGATGTTAGCCTAGTTTGAGCATAGAAGTTCAAACCTTTTAAGAGTTTATTTTACATCACTTTATGTTCTGATAGGAAGCCATGAAATATGCATAATATTTTGATGTCTCTTACTTGCCTTCTTTTAGCAATGCTTGCAGGCTACCAAAAAATTTTCAGTCTGGGTTTGTTTAAAAAACAACTGCAATTAACTCAGGGTTTTTAATGCATCCTGTTTGTAAATAAAACAAGCAAGAAATCCATTTCTCCTAAGATCTATGGTCTCCATATCACCTTAAATAATTAACAGCTCTTACCATGGCAGCAATTATTGGGAGACATTTCCTGGAGATGGCCTCTTGCCCTCAACAAACACATTGACTAATTTTGACAAATATCATTGGTCGCAGAAAAATGCTTATTCCTGGTAGCACATTTAATGATCTGCAAAGCATGTTCCCTTCTAATACTTAGCATTTATAGAAAAATACCTCCTACACCCTGCAATTAAAACAGTCTGAAAAATAATTAGTCACAGGGAAAGAATGTCAGACACGAATAAGGGTTCCTAAGATCACAGACATTTTAGTAATAATTTTTGAACAAATTAGAGAACTACTCAGAAAGCTGCTGAAAGACATAATTTTAATGCTAACATTATTTTTAGGGAGAGTTTATAGAAAATATTCAAAATTAGTGGATTTCATAAAAATAAAATATGCTGTTTGGATATTTATCACAACAAAAAAAACAACTAAACAAATATTGCTAAATTAGGGTTCCAGACCTTTTCCAGAGTATCTCAGAATACTGTGAAAATTAGTTAGCTAATAAGAGTCTCATTAATATAGTTTAGCTTCACAGGCTATTTCAGCAAAAACATTCCTACGTTCCTCCCAGGAGAAAATAAAGAGGAAGTATTTAGGAGAAAATAAACATCAATGGAGCAGTAATGTATTTTATCAGGAGAATAAATTATGTTATCAGATACTGTCGCAGATTCTGGACACAAATTCAAGCCCTGAACCAAGCCCATGCCAAAGGCAGAGTCTATTCAGTGCCTCTGAGAGGGGTGCCTGCTCATCAGGGCTGCCCAGGGCGCTGTCTCATCCCTTCTTGCACATCACTGGCCATGGGCACCACCCAAACCGTGTTAGCCCCGGGGCCTGGGGACAGGGACAGAGGTTTGGCTGCACTCTTATCAGCAGTCAAGATTTCTTCTTCCTGAGTCTACAGCAGGTAATGTTGAACACTGTCTGACACTATAGTCCGCAGTTAGTTTCAGTGAGCTTTTGCATGAAGGAAATTCTGCATGAAGGAGCAGCATAGTTGTTTCCAATAAAAAGAGTATAACATATTCCATTTACAATGGAAATCAACCATGTATCAAGTCTATCTTTCCTTACAGACAGGTTCATTTAACATGGGGATCTTTGTTTGATGTAACAGGTTTTTCAGTATCTTTTCAGTGGCTGATGTTTAAAATGGCATTGGACTTGTCTACACTAGCTTTTGGCTTCTAGTTCACAGATGATCATTGTTATTATAATCCTATTTTACTTTGACTAAGAGGGATTTCCAGGGATTTCCATTTTCAGAAGTATTTCATCTAATG
Organism: Ammospiza nelsoni; assembly: GCF_027579445.1. Classification (NCBI taxonomy): domain Eukaryota; kingdom Metazoa; phylum Chordata; class Aves; order Passeriformes; family Passerellidae; genus Ammospiza; species Ammospiza nelsoni. The sequence goes on from NC_080636.1 coordinate 15,951,474, forward strand.
GAAGGCAAGCAGCAGATGTTTCATACACATCCTCATTAGTCTCTCTGAAAGATTACTGTGTAGGTAGAAACATCCTCTGTTTTCAAAGTAATTGTCATATAGCAACTTCATCTGGTGCACACAATATTCCAGGTTTTATATAATTGCCTTAGATAAGACTCAGGAAGAGAGACAGTGAGGTCTACAGGAACATTTTTGACCTTGGGTATGTCACTTTTACTTAATTTTTACTCACTGTTTCCCTCCTAGTTTATGGCACAAGTTCTTTGACACAGAGATTACCTTTCACACATGGTCTTACAAGAGGTGCCTTTGTGCAGTCAGGGCTTCTCTGCTCAGTGTAATAAAAATAAACAACAGTGACAAGAAATTAAATACTGTAGGCCTTTATTCTGCTGTGGTAATAATGTGAGCAAAAAGGAGTATAAGGGTATGGAGGAGTATGTGGAGCATCAAGCTATGACTCATGAGTGGAGGGATCAAATGCAAGGCATGAAGTCAGAGAAATTCCCACTGTAGTCACCACATACAGGTAAGGAGGCTTTGACTTTATCCACTTCTGTTCATCGTAGAAAACTGAAGCAGAAGAGAAATGGGGAACTTATGGCTATAGTAGCATGGAACAAATTAACTATTCACAATTATGAAATTTTCTGGCTTATTTAGGTAGTTTATGCCAGTCTGAGATGCAGACTCCAAGCCACTTTTGAATAATTCTGTCTGAAAATTAAAGAAAGACAGAAAGGTGAAGATTTGCACTGTGGAATATATTGATACACTGCACCAGTTACAGTAAGTACAACTTTATGTTTCTGTGTCCTTAGTGGGCAACCTGTGTAAAAAAGGTTAAATTAGAACCATAAATTAGAAACAGTTCTTTCTAATTGACTGCTCAGAAATGTTCTACATATTGGGCTGTAAAATTTCCTGTTCTGAGTATGGATACAATGTTGAACACTTCAGTATTCATAGAAAGAGTAGTTGAGAGGATCACAACTGACCAAATAAAATACATTTTCTCCCACTACTACTTCAGCTCCAATTATGAACTTGACTGTACAATCACAGCCATAATGAGATTGTGGCTGTAAAGGCTGGCCTGGTGCAACCATACCTGCACAATCACACTTAGTTCAGCAACACTCCTCATTTGCCATGTTTAAGCACTGCTTTTCCTGCCATTGTTACTGCCATTTACCCATTGTCTGTGTAAAAAAAATCTTCTCTTTCCAGCAGAACTCTTTTCTGTGACTCCTGGGGTTAGTTTAGAGTAGTTCTAATAAATATCAAATTGATTCTGAGTTATACATTTATAATGTGGGTTTCCAGTAATATTTTCAGTATGTCAGGAAAACAGAATGTTATTTCTGACTTATTCTAATTTACTTTCTTTTAGAAAGAAATCTGAATACATTTAGGCTGCAGAGTCAAAAGCAGAAAAAATATAATAATTTGCAGAAATTATCTTCATAAACTTGCATGTAAACAAGAACCAAAACCCCTTATCTGTGATGGGTGAAGGGAGGTAGGTAGCTACCATCACCTGGTGTGCAGGCTGCTGGCATGGGTAGAACGTGTTCACAAGAGGGACTGGGCAGGCACACAACCACACTGCTGGCTGTGTGGGCTGCTAGTGCCTCTGCATTTATCATTTACTAAAAAAACTTGCATAGAAAGAGAAAAGGACGGAAAAATATGAAGATGTCCACATTTAATTACATATTATTTCTAAACAGCTCTTTATGACCTGTCAATGTTATTTTTCATAGGTGTGTTTATGGGCTATTATGGGTATGAGGATATTCCTTCTACACATTTTTTTACTAACACTGCCTAATGGCTGGCCAAATATTTTCTAGTGAGTTGTGTGGATGGGAGTGAAAAATGTCTTTTAAAACAGTCCAAAATTTTACAATGAAAATAAAAAATCACTGTGTAGTAGTATGAAAAAGTTAAAACTTTTCAAGGATAATGTTGATTTCAGTGTAAATTTTAATGAAAAGCTTCCATCCAAATGACTATCCCAGGTCTGGGACTCAGTATTTTTATTCTGCTTACTACACATTTAGAAATATCAGATCTTGATTTCTGACATGCTGAGATGGGATTTCATTTAGTCATCTTTCTTTTAGTCTTTCTCCACCAAAGAGCCACACGATTACCTCTCTCACCCTGGGCCAAACACAACCAGCTGGCCATGTCTTGGTGACAGACTTTTCTTCCCTTGGGAAGGCTTTCACTTGGTCACCATTATGCCAGGGGTTTTATCCTGTAACAGGGAAGCTTCAAGCAGCTTGAATGGAAAGGTTAGTGCAAGGGTATTGTGTTAAATCCAAGAAATTTTATTTTTGGTCAAAATATCTAAAGATAACATTGTTTCTTCTCTGACCTCCTTGTTCTTAGCCTATGAGTCTTTAGCACAGAAATTTGGTATGAATTATTCTCCCTTGCCTGTATATTTTTTTAGTGGTTTTTTTTTTGTTTGTTTGTTTGGTTTTTTTTTTTGCAACTGAAGTTTACTAGAAGGATATGATTTAAGGAGCAAAAGAGCACAATGTTAAGTCGGCATACTAGAAATTCAGTTTGATCCTATCCAATGCAGTGGAACAGTCTGTTACTCCTTTCTGAGCCATGCAAAATCTGTTCACTTGTGCATTTTCAGCAGTAACATGTTTTGAAGGAAAGCTGCTATTTTTTGGTGCCTTATAACAGACCTTAACTCTTTTGTATATGTTCCACACTGGATACTTCCAGGTATTAGTTGCAGTGGTGGTTCACCTAAACTTTCTCAGCAACATCTGCAACGTATATTCAGAAAAATCTTCTAAATTAATAAGGCTCAGAAGTTCAAAGTCATCAAGGCTGGCGAAAAATATTTGTTAGAGAGCTACATTAATGTAAAATAAATTTAAAAACTCCCTTCCACTAAAACAAAACAAACCCGACCCAAACCAAAAAAAACCCAAAAAAAAACCCCCCCCAGAAAACCACCAGTCATTCAGCAGTTTTAGTTTTAGTTTTCAACACAATTAAGAAATAACTGTGAGGAGAAGAACAGTCTAGGAATTAAAATGCAGATAAGATATGGAGGTTTCTGCATTGTCTGATTGTATCCACAGTCATTACAAAGAGAAATAACCCTTTAAATTAAAATAGTCTAGGCCAGTGTGGACAGCCTCATAATTGATGCACTCAGATAACAATTTAAAATAAAATAACTTGTGTAAGGATCAATTCTGAGCATATTAAGGCTTCCTGATTGACAAGACAGATAGCCAAAAATGTCTAACAAGAGATGTTCAGGACTATCTTTAGACTTTGCAAAGCATAAAATGTAGACAACAGTTTCAGACAGAAACCCTTTATTACACACCAAAATTTGACTTCCTACAATATTGTCCAGGACTCTTATCCAAACACTTAAATTTTGTAGGAAATCAAACTCTGCCCTTCTAAAAAAAAAAATAAAATGGAGAATTTTAAACTACTACTTCATTATTTTCATGAAATGATTTCACATTTCAGAGTAGGATTAAAGGTGACAAAATTCATGTAGAATTTGAGAAAAATTGAGAAAATAATTGTAATCCAAATGAGAAGGCTGGTGTATTCCACTGCTGCATCTCAAAGCAGCTCATCAGCTCTGAGGCACTGTAATGTAATGATAAACAAACTGAAGCTCTTCAGAGTGCTCACTCTCTAGGAAAAGAAGGGAGCTTATTTTCTCTCCTAGCACATCAAATATTTAATCAGCCACTGGAACACGAGGCACTGTGGATTATATTGTACCTCAGTCTGCTGTTCTGCCATGAGGGGCCATGGCTCTGGGTGACAGCAGGGACCCACAGCAAACATCTGTGTTCCACCCCATCCTCTAACCCTTCTATTCCTCCTTTGGATTAAAATCACAGACTCATTTTAGGTAACACCAAAGCTCGTCATGAATGCAGTTGAGCCATTGTTTTAATGTTCTGAAAAAAAATCAAATTACACTTTTGATATTTCTGAGGGAGAATACCTCATTAATATCATGGTGGTAGAGTACACAATCAGCATATTTAGACGTTCTTCACTCATAGCAGCATTTCAGATATCCAATATTTGAACTCCTTTGGATAAACAAATATGTGGAAAAATAGAATACTTATATAATGAAATGTCATTCATCATTCAGTGTTACAGATGATATTAGACAAAACGCCAAGTACAGAAATCTGTATAGTGAAACCAACATTCATCTTCAAAAAAATCAATGTGCTAAGTAATAATAGCTAACCTGAAAGAAAATATATTTGCAGAAGCTCAGTTACGCATGAAGAAAATGGATGTGAGTAAAGAACAAATGCTCAACAAGAAATAATACAGCAATTTTTTATCTGCTTAAGATTTATCTGCAGAAAATTTTAGCATATTTTTTTCCAAGTCATGTAAGTTATGCAAAATTCACACAAGATGTGTTTTACATCCCAGAGGATCTTCATTTTAGAAGCTGCAAACTAAACTTTTCTGTTAAAAGACTATAACCTCCCATGAGGTTATAAACAAAAAAGAATCCCTCAAATTAGATAGTACACCAAAAAAAAAAAAAAATAGCAATGGTTAAAGCAGTCACATAGTCCATCTGCTGGGGTAGGCTAATTTAAATAAGACCTTGTCCAACAGTATTTTGTTCTTCAGCATTCAAATTTTAAAAGGGTATAAAAAAATATGAAGCAAACCCTTCACACTTTTAACTGTAACAAACACTTCCTTCACATTTGTATCTAAACTGAAACAGAATATGGTAGGATATTTTAATTAACGTGAGTTAGGGTATTTAGACCAACAAACTAAGAAGAACTCCATTGCTCAAGGCAGTGCTCTGAACTAATGCTTGTGTGCAAAGGATGACTGAATGACTTGTAGTGTTCACACAGCTATCAAAATCCCAGCAAATGAAAAGAAAAACAACTCTTCACTAGGGAAAAGTCCAGAAGTAGATAACCCACTACTGTGGGTGAGGCTGGTTCAAGGAAACTCCCATAATTAAGGTGATTACAATACCAAAGCACTGAGCCAGAGGAATTATCCCAGACCCCCTTGTATTGTTTTGCAGTATTCATAAATGGACTCCTACTGTAAGGACCTGGCACCTAGCAGTGTTTTTCCATGGGGAAGACTGCGCCACACATCAGAGGTGTCACACATGTAGACACCTCAACTCACTGCAGAGAAATACCTGGAATGAATTCATTGAAATTCAAAGCTTGAATTCATGCAGGTCTATATCTACCAGACTTGAAACAATAGGCTTAATTTGGTCATAACAGAGGGGAAGTAAAATACCCAGCAGAGTGTGCATTTTTCTGTATGCTGAAAGCCTGACTTTATGGTTTGACTGTTAAAAATCTGGAGAAACATAGTTGTTACCAAAATATGGACCAGTGCAAAATCCTCAACACAATAATGATTTTGTCAGTATCTCAGACATTTATAGTGATGAAAATACAACCAAAAACCAAAACTGTGTTTGAGCCAAAACCAATATGAGGCATTATACCACAGTGGTATTTTGCAATATCTGGCATCTGTTTAGAGCTCAGTGCAGCATGTATAAGTGCCTGGTGCACTATTGAGACTCTTTGCAGTAAAACATCTTACCTCAAAAAACACACAGAAGCCTTGTTATAGAGGAGCTTTGAGATGAATTATAGCTGAATCTAATAAGAGATATAAACTTTTATTATAATGTCTTTCCAGTTTGTTTATTGAATAACTGAATATCTTTGCTTCTGGATTAGGAGCCATGAGCTATGGATCTCAAGGGCTGCCACTCTTATTTAAATGGTTTATAAAATTGAATACATTTTTTGCTGTCTTAAATTATTTACGCTTAACAAGCTCAGGAAAAAGTCCTTTCCCACATAGAACAAACCTTCAAATTCACTGAAATGTATAGACAATGCCTTTCTGATAAAAAGTTTGCATTCCACAGTTATATAAATGACAGCTCTGCTCCTAAATTGTTTTAATTACACATTCAGTCAAGAATGACTCTCATTCTCTTCCAATTTCATTCAGATTACAGAAAGTTAGAACAAAAAAAATATTTTCTTTATCTCCCAAGACGTTTTCAAAAGCAAGGTGTTCCTTTTTACTTCATTCAAATCATTGTTTTGCTCTTTCCATAGAACCATGCATAAATCACTTAAATAAAGGGGTTTTTTTTCTGTTAATATCCAAGATATAAGCTGCTTTCTAGTTTCATTTTATGACAAATTATCTTTTCATCCCCAGCATGGGTTCTTAGTGTCTCTCCACATATATGACCATAACTTCTCTATGCAAAGTCAGAAACAAATCTGGACACACAGCATTGGTATCTAAATGAGGTCCACTGAGAATTACCAGATCTTAAGAGAAATCAACAATCAACCATCTTCACAAATGCAGTCTCAGCACCATGTCAGTGATGATTCTCTCTATGAAAATAACATTATTTGTAACACTTGCTGTAAGCAAGCTTGAAATTGGAGGCAGTCTTGAAAGAATAAATTCACAATGCTGTATATAGAAGTACTTCATTCTAGGAAATGGACTTTAATTAGAACATCACTGGTGTCAAATTTCTAATAAAATGTTTAAAGACAAATGGAGATAGCAGAACCTTGGGAGCTCTGCTAATGTAGAAACAGCTGTTAATTGCTGGGGATTTACATTTTTATATTAGCACAAATTCTGAGGCACAGAACTGATAAAGAGACACAAAGGCTTTGTATTCATCTAAGCTCTTTTCAGATTTGCCAATAAATGGTGTGTTCAGCCACTGTGCAGCAGCCAGAAGCTCACAGAGCCCTCAGCATCACCTCCTCTGCTGATGCAGCCTGTGGGGATTAACTCCCACCTATGCTCCCAGCCATGTTCTATTACTCCCTGCAGATTGCCCTGGACTGGCTCCATCTGCATTTACAATAAAACTAGTTGCACTCCGTCTTTCCTAAGGAGGCTGGAAGACACAGAAGGATTGCCATTTTGATAGCTTTGCTGCCTGCTTTCTTGCATCTCTCCTGCCACCACTGGAGCATGATATTATCCTCTGAAGCAAAATATTCTGCTGAGCCCTGCATGGATTTTCAGTAAGAAATTTGAGAAGAGATTATTGCATGTCTTCAGTGAACGATGTGAATTTCTCTCTGGGGCCTCCAAGGACCAAACCATTAAAAAGGTGGTAAATTGAAAGCTATAGGTAGGAAGGCATGGAAAGACTTGGGGAAAATGGATCCAAATTACTTTTGTCTCTCCCGAAGCTGTGAGGTACAGCTGGCCAATGAAAGCAATATGGAAAATTCAGCTACTAATCTGGATAAAAATGCAACAATCTAACACCCAAAGAATTCTGCCTTCAGAGAAAAACAGAACAAACAAACAAAAACAAACAAACAAAAAACCCAACAAAAAACCACAAAAACCCCCAAAACCAACCAACCAAACAAAAATAAACTAAACAAAAAAAAAAAAAAAAAAAAAAAAAAACAAAAAACAAACAAACCAAAAAACCCCACAAGCCAAAAACTCCCCAGAAATCCCAAACATATGTTGATCTTTACTACTCAAAATCAAAGAGTGATCTTCACAAGGATGTATTTGCATAAATTGCATCATTTAAAGCATGTATATTTCAAAATTACTCTATGTACTTTCAAAGTTATTAAACAAAATCACTCAGAAACAGTCATTTGGGAGGTGCAGACTGGAAAGAATCTGATAAGAGAAAGAGGCAGACATGACATGCACAAATTAAATCTATTGTGCACAGCCTTGCACCTCAATTGCAGGAAACGGCTGTGAAAAAAGCCAGAGGGCAGCAGTGATATATATGTGGATATATATTTGTGCAAATATATTTCAACAGATAATCATTCAATTATAGAATATCCTGAGTTGGAAGGAGCCCATAAGAATCATCAAAGTCCAACTCCTGGCCCTGCACAGCACCACCCCCAAGAGGTTTTTTACACCATGTGCCTGAGAGTGTTGTCCAAACGCTTCTTGAACTCTCAGGCTTAGTGCTTTGGCCAGTTCCCTGGGGATCCTGCTCCAGTGCTCAGACACACACTGATTTGTCTACTCCCCTGAAAAACTTGATTTGTCTACTCCCCTGAAAAACTTGTATGCCATTCCCTTGAGTCCTGCCACTGGTCACCAGAGAGAAGAGATTGGCATCAGCTCCTCCACCTTATAAGGAAGATGTAGGTCATGATGACGTCTGATCTTCTTCAGGTTGAACAAGTCAGGAAACCTCATCGGCTCTTTATGTGGCTCCAACATTTTGTGGTCCTTCTTTGTATCCTCTCTAAGAGTTTTATGTTCTTTGTGACACCCAAGACTGTGCACAGTATGTGTATAGGTACATAAAGGTCCCTCATTTCTGAGTAGGATACCAGGGCATTGGGGCAACAGTGTCAAGGGAAATGAGCTCCAAGCTAATGGAGAAACCTGCCCAGTTCAGAGACATAAGGTGGTGAACTCAGAGAAGGTGATGTGGAGGCTGTTCCTGAGCACCTCTGTCCTTGTCAGATGGCACTCTGCAGATACAGCTTCACACCAGAGGCAGGCTCTCTTCACTAGCTTGTACACCAGCCACCTCTCTTGCCCATTTCGCCCTGATCCTGCAAATGCCCAGGCTGCCACTGTCACTTTGTCAGGGAAATGCAGTGGATGTCTGTGAGAAATAGAAACACAGAGTCTAAGAAACAGACTTGCAATGCTGTCACTGGTCTTAGGTTGGCTCTGTTCAGAAGAGATGCTTAGAGATATCGAGGACTTGAATGGACAAGGTTCTGAGCAACTGAAGTCTGTCTGTCCCTGCTTGGGGTTGGGTTGAAACCAGTGGCTGAAGTCTTGGACTGTGTCTCAGTGGTACTGCAGGGAGGTTTATCACTCACCACCCTAGACCTCCTTACCTGCTCAGGACAGTAATAACACCAGAGGTCTCAGCACTGGCTTTGGACCTGCTAAAAGACAAACAACCAATAGAATAAACAAAACCCCCTAACAATTCCTGGTTTTCATACAGTTGTTGAAATTAATTGTTTTACACAACTTTCAGGATGTTTACATTTGCCGAAAAGAAAACTGAAATGCTGCTAGAGGAGGGATGACTGTAATCCACATTTTTCTTTTGCCAGAACTGCATGAGGAGAACATTTTTATATAAGGCACATACATTGGTGCTGGAGGTTTTCTCATCTGCTGCTGTGATTTTTCATTTCTGTTGGCTTGGGAAAATTGTCTGTACTGAATAGAAAAGTATTCACTTCTGTATTCAAACACCTGTAAGGGGCTAATAGTTGTAAAGCATCTTCAGTTCATCCTGAAAAGGACTATAGCACCAAGCTAAATGTGCCTGAGAGGTCCAGACACCGTGTTCTGTTCTAAAAAAGCAATCAAACATTTTTAACAAGTTCTGCTAATTCAGAATGAAATAATTAAAATTTACACATTAAAATGCAAGAAACACTTCTGAGATGAAGTTCATTTTATTAAGCTATTTTAATTAAAGTTTATTACAACATAGAGCTTGTGCTCCTTGAGTTGAATTTCTGGCAGTAAAACCTTGGTAATTTGAGTATCTAAATGATCTGGAAGGGAATAAGTGGAGTTATATGCATTTCTAAATGAAAGCAATCAGTTATATGACACATCTATAGACTGGGTTGTGGCATTATCTCAGGCCTAGCATAAAGAGACTCATTTAGGGATTCTGCCCCATATGAGGCCAGGACTGAACTGGGGTTCATTAACTCATACTTCCATTTCTGACAGTGCTTGTTGCAGGGACACAAGGAATGGGGACAGCTTTAGCCTTGATGCACAGTTCCTGACTTATTCCTGCCTGATATCTGTGCCCACAGGAATCCTTTCCCACCATCTGTCCCATGTAAGTGCTTGGCTGCCTTTGCTCCAGGAACATAACTTTTTATGTAGATGGCCTAACCAGGGAAGCAAAATCTTTGCAGTTTGTCACAAGATTCAGCATGAGTAGAGGAGTTATTTTAATCCTTAAAATCATTAAAAATAAATTAGAATCGCTTTTCAATTCACATGTAAACATAGACCATGTCCTTGTTATCAGGCATTATCTGCAATGTCAATACCTGAGTAAAACTGCAAGCACATATTGACATGCATCTTTTGATTAAGTAAATGAGAAAGAGCTGTCTTGTTCTGAGGATTCTTTGCTGAATGTATTATTAGGTATTACATAAATACTGAGATTAACCCCTCTGTACTTTGTTTATCCATTACTAAAACCTACTGCATTGAGAGATATGGTGATCATGCTGTAATGAACTGGAAAGATAAAAGCCAATTCAACTATATTTGCTATGCAAGAGCAGTCAACAATCAGGTTAATAACATTTTTGACAATTAACTTTTTTAGGTGTGAACTAAAAGTAGATAGAGAAGGATGGTCTTTCTTTTCTATGCAGCTTATCATTTGATAAGAAAGCATTTGCAGATTTAATGGTTACTGAGAAAGAAGTAATCTAAGTAGCAAAATCTGGGGTTCTAAAAGAGCTCAATCTTTTAAGAGAGCTTTTCTGCATTAAGGACAGCAGGATTTGGTTCTGTGCTTTTAAAAAAACAAACTAATAAACAGTTTTGAAGATGCAAAGTCAAAAAAGTAGTAAATAAAGGTCTTTGATGGATTAACTGTAGAAAAGATTCAACTAATCATTGCTTATGAAGGGGTGACCTTCAACATAAATAGAGCTATTTTGTCAAACCAAAGTTGATTTGGTGGAAACAGAACTAACAGGGAATAAAATCACAAATTGTCTGCAGTCAAAATGCTTTGTGCAAGGTTATAAAAACATTCAGTACATCTATCAGTGGTAGGGCACTCACATATTTTAGGTCTATGATTGTGACAAGTGTGATATAATAGACTCATAAAGGCTGAGGCTGGAAGGACCTTTAGATCATTTATCTGACCAACATCAAAAGACTTCACATCTCCCCTATGCACCAGTGCACTGAGCCCATCAGTTCTTCAGGACTAGACCATGGCTTGATATAAATGCCAGGAAATGCATATTCTTCCATGTTCTGCAATACAATTCCAAAAAAGTGGAATAAGGTTATAAACGCAGAAAGTGATGAAGCCATCTTCATTCCCACATGGTTTGTGGGGCACTGCAAGGCTGTGGTTTGACTCTTCCCTGTACTGAGGAGGCAGGATGAGAAAAAGACAACTGACACAGTGACAACCCCAAACCTACAACCTGTTGATGCATTATATCATGCAAAGTACCAGTTATTTTTGCTCCACAAATTACAGTAAATATTAGAGGTGACAGGATATAGGAAAAGACAAAGAAATTTTAATGGTTTTCACTGGAGATAAGAAAGAAATGGAACAAGTTATTATGGAGATAACAGTTCTCTAGGATAAATAAAGATCTTTTAGGTCAAAATATGAAATATGGTCTTTCTTTACAGTTTTTAGCAGCTCATATTCAAGTCTGTCAGTATGGTGAGTATTGCTGAAATAAGTTCTACCTTCAAAAGAGTACATTATCAAATTTCTGAATTCATTCAGAAGTTCTTTTTTAAATACATTCTCCCACTTATCTCTGTTATCTCTTGTTCCCTCTTGTTCCATCCAGAAATAAAACTTTCCTGAATTTTTTTTTCTTTCCAGGCAACTCCATGTTTATAACTTAGAATTGGTTTATTCAATCCAAATATTACTTATTGATCTGAAAGAGATAAAAATGCAATTCATGCAGCTGCTAATGCTCTCTGAGAGACTTTACATACCAAGCAAGTGCATGTCATAGCCAAATTGTGGAGTGAGTGGACGTCTTGTAAATGGGAGCTTGTAAGGCTTTTCATTTAATTTTCCTTTGACATTTCAAAGGAAATGGGGCAGATCTCCTCAAATTAACGGAAGGGCATAGAAACCTTTACAAAGAATATTGTTAGGCCTGTGAACGATAAGTGTTACTTTTCATACCTGGTGAGCAGGAAATTTTTATGTCTCAAAAAGCAGAAAAAAAGAAGCAGTAATTAGACTCTCTAATGGTGAAATACAAGTATATGAAATGTCTGAGAGAACTGTATGTCCACAAGGTCAGTTCAACATTCCTACCAATTTAGACCTGAAATTGTTTTCGTTATGCACATCTAATACTGCCTTTCCAGACTCTCCTCAGTTGTAAATAAAGTGAGAGACTTTTATGTCAGTAATTGGGTGGTATTGAGTTATTGAGAAGTGGGCTCAAGGGGCATGATAAAGTTAATGAAAGCTCTTGCACAATACACGTACTTGGAAGGAGTACAAAGGTATAACTTGTCTAGGATGGCCTATTTCAGTAGTCACTAGGAAGATTAATACGATGGTGTCAAACAGAGATAATTGATACCAATTTTATGTATTTAAGTTTCTATCAAGGAAGTGCACTGAAATCCATCATTCCATTTACAGTGACAAGCTGGTGTAATAGCAGCAGAATTTTTAGGTTTAATTCTTTCATAACTTGTGATAAGCTGTTATTCTGAATTATCAAGATTATGAACTGGCAGATTTAAAGATCACACATGGGGCCCAGTAATGCATTCCATATGAAAAAGGCATTAAAAAATATGAGAAAACATTTTCTAAGAACTGAGCTGCAAGGAGATGCTGAAACTGTATAAAAAGCTTTTCAGGTGTAAGGCTACCACATATCTCCCTTCTTTCTGTTAGGTCCCACTGTCCAAATAGTCATCCAGCATCTCTTTGTAATTTTTTGTGCACATTCTGCAGCAGTATCTAAACTTTCATCAGTATTCTGCTATACCCTCACTCTCCCCAGTGTGTCACCAAGGACTTGGGGCATTTGGCTAAACAAGCACTGTGTGGTGAATTGCTGCATCAACAACCAGCAGTCAGCTTAGAGTTATCAGTTAATCACATGAATAGCACATTCTTCACATGCACAGAGAACCCATGTCTTCCAAGGGACATCATCTTCTTGGGAAAGCCAGAGGTCCATTGAAGGACTCTAAAAAGGCTTGTGGGCAGACAGCAACCATGGAAAGGGAAAACCAGCTAGAAAGGGCACTACCTTGATCATACGCAGAAGCACCAATTGTGGGATCACCAATGCATGTGGGTGTAGCCCCACATTTCTCTTCACAGAGAAAAGCAAAGCACAATTCTTCCCAAGAATATTTCTGGGATTCACATTCTCTGAACCTCGGAGAATGTAAACACAATTCTTATCATTTACTGTGCCTGTGTTTGTACAAAAGTAGAATGCAATATGGAGATAGTTTACCCAAAGTCATGGTGTTTTGTTTCCTTGGCCTATCAGGGCCAAGAGTGTGTGTGTGTCGAGACTGCCGGGTGACAGTCACGAGATTCAGTGCAGTGTGTGCAGTTGTGTACAGAGCCGGGTGCTTAACAGATTCAGTTTTAAATATATAAAATAATTTAGTATAATAAAATAATTAATTAGCCTTCTGAGATCAATGGAGTCCTCCTCATCATTCCTCCTTCATCGGAGCCCTCGCAGCATTGCTATGCATGGGATCACCAATGCATGTGGGATCATCAGTGCTTCCTTATAGTCAGTCCTGGTGCCATGCACCCATAACCTCTTGTCCTGAGGGTTACTGATGCAGAACTCTTACTGCTTGCTAAGGACTGCTTTTAGTCCATCTCACCAATATAAATGTATACATTTTTCAGTAGTTGATTTATTAGGTAGGCAATAAAGTTCCAACACAGTTTCTTCTTCATTCAGAGGTGTTTAAAAAAAAACATTTAATTTCCACTGAGATTGAGTGAAAGCACTGCATTGTCAAGTTACAGCTTTCTTACAGTTCATTTAGCCACAATCAGCTTTGTACACACAGGAAAATTTTTAAAATAAATAAACTTTTAATATAAACATGAAAGACCCTGCCGTTCTGTAGACAGATGTTTAAATAAATACTTTGGCAGTTTTCAGCATTTTTGTTTTCCATTCTGCTACACTGAAAAAGGTATATAAATACATCACAAATCTCCATATAATTTCAATATTTAATTGACTGGAAATATATTAAAAGATTTTACAAAAACATTTTCTAAATTAAAGCATATACATGCCACTGTTGCAAATTTAATGTTTTGTTTGCTTATAAATGAAACTCAGTATGCTACATGGCAATTTCAACTTTGCAATGATTTGTGTTTGTTTTGTCTTAATTTTTCGAAGCTGATAATGCATTTACAGGGCCTATGTGATAGAAGTGAATTTTTATTTACTCTCTGATGTTCTGACATACAAAGGCACGTGTTTTATTACCCAAACAGATGAGGAATAACCCAGTATGTTTCCACATTCTTTTATTTAAAGAACATAGAACTTACACTTGTGTTCAGTTGGGATAGAGGACCCTTATTTTCTTGTTGTTGAAGATGTTACATCCCTGGTAGTTTAAAGAAGAGATATTTAACACTAATAATCTTTCTCACTTACTTCAAGTGGAGATGAGGCTTTTGACAATTACTCATCCAAAAGTCCCACATGCAGAAACACTCCAAGTAAGAGCCTTTTCATAACACAGCCCATATTTGTCAAGATGCCTTACAGATGCCCAGTCTAACATAAATTCTCCTTCTTCTTCTGTTCTCTGTGTTTTCCACAACTCATTACAAAATGAAAGACCAAAACCACAGACTCATTCCCTCCCAGCAAGCCTGCACCACCCCAAATGTTCTGATCCATTAGGAACACTTTGCAATTTGTCATTTGACCTGATTTTCAGAGGAAGTCTGAAATGTTGTAAGTGGCTTCATGCAACAGTTTCAATTTATCACAGAAAAGTGTGTGATGGTAAGGAGCTGGTAAAAAAAAATAAATCTCCAGATAAAATGTTTACTTAGAATATGAAAATATTTCAATTCCGATCAGCTACTGCTGTTTATCACTGGAGTTGTATTTTGACTGTGTTTGATCTCTGTTCCCTGTGGGCCTATCGCCTTGTTTGAATTTTTATTAACTGAAAAATATTTTTTATGAAAAAAAGTCTGATTTTCTAACCAGTAAACAGATTTATATTTGCCTGCTCTGTGCAGAGAATATATGCATATTGATTATTTCACACTAATACTATAGATTTTTATTAATAATATAATAATGCTCAAATTTAGATGATGGACTTCAGACTATAACATAGATAACACATGTATGTTTATTTTTATGTTTATAATATAACAACTGTAATATGTAACATGTGCAAATGTATTATTTTTATATTACTGGAATTAATATGCATATTATATATTTATACAGCTTAACCTGCAAGCCCTAGGGTGACTTTATGATTTGTATGCTGAATTGTATCCCCATCCATCTGTTCAGCCCTGAAATAATTTGGCCTTCTTCTGAGAGAACTGGAGACCATTAGTCTTTCATAAACTGGGATATAATTTTCAGAAAATTCATGACAGCAAAGAGAGATTTCTTTTTACCATCTTCTTTCTCTAGATGTCTATTAGCTATCCAAAAAAACCACAAACATACAAAAAAAATTCATCAACCAATTTAAATATTTGATATTATAAGCCATAAAAATTATAACATTTTAAAAACCACTTATTTGTTAAAAATCCCCAAAGACAAACAAATTGCTTGTTGATATTTGCATAGTTTCAAAGTTATTTGCAATGCATTAACACAGTTCTCTTGTATAAAACAGAGCATAACCAGACTGGTATGGTCCTCCAGGGTTGACAGCTTTTGCTGGGCTGATTTTGTAGGAAAGCTCACAAGACCTTCATGGAGGAACAGGCCATTGTCACATCATTTTTCAGTTTCCCTTTCTTCTGTCCCCAGAAACAGACCTGGTGCTTTGGGCTGCAGTGCCATCCTCACTGGAAGCCACTCTGGAATCCAAACTCCCCCCAAACCCATCCTCTGGCTTCCAGCTGGGCTGGCTGGGTGCTGTGAGCTGAGACTATGTGAAGTTCGCCTGGTGGTCAAGGTCCCTGGGCTCTTTTTGAGCACATGTTTAAAATTTCTTCTGCAAACACACAGCAAACCTATGCAGGAACTTCCTTTGAGCCTCTGTAAGAAGGTGTGTTTCTCCCTGTGCAATTCAAAACTTCTGTCAGAAGTTGTCTTGGTCCATTCTTTGAACTTTTCAGAGGATATTCTTTTGAAGGTGCATTTGCCATGGCAATCCCACAGGTGCTAAACCAGTGCTGCTGCAGCAGGGCTGTGTTTAGCCAAATCTATTGCCTCAGCTGCCTGACTGGGTGCCTGCAGCAGCACTGCTGCCAGAACCAGCTCACCTCAAATGAGGCTGGGCTATGGCAGCCCTCATTTAGATCAGTAGTGCTGATCTGTTAATCATCAACCATCTTGAACAAGGTTTTAATTTTTATTATGCCAGATGTCATTCACCAGTTACAATGAAGTGTAAGCAGCTCTATATATTGGTTTTGTTGTGTTTTTTTTTTCCTGGTTATACTTATGCTAAGGCTGAAATTCAAAACTAGGGAATCTTAGAATATGTTAGCATATTCATTATCACTCTAAAGCTACTTAAAAATAAGCCCCAACTGGATAACTACATTTCTAGTCAGATTCTTATGCAATAAATATAAAAATGGCAAAAAAACAGTGCTTGAAATAACATGGAATTAATTTGTCACTCTGTAAAACAAACCAAAGCATGATTAGATATAGTTAGGTAAAGAACAAGACTGAAAGGACTTTCATTTTGTTTTTTTTAATGAATATGTGTTTCCCTTTCCTGCCCAGATACAGGCTGTATTTGTACTTCCGGCTGTTTGTTTCACTTTTTTTTAGCAAGTGCTTATCTACACCCTCATTTCTTTGCCACCATATATCTGGGCGTTTTTCCTCTTTTATCTACTACAAAAATACAAGCAAGTATGAAGATACTTCACCTACACTGGGATAGAATATTTACATTTACTGAGAAAAGAATGCCCAGTAAAGATATGAAGCTGAAAAGCTGCAGCAGGTTCAAAGCTTAAACATCTGAGCTATAAATTTCAACCAAATGTTGCCAAGCCCTGCTTTGCTTCACAGTCCTGCTGCTTAGGTCAGGGCCAATGGACAATGGGGAATCAATGTTGACTGGGTTCCTACAGGATCCAGTGATGTACTTGCTTTGGGGAATTGTAAAGCAAAACAGAATGACCCACATCATGCTACCTGGAATGTACATCAGTTAGATGACATTAATAGGAGAGATAGAATCTCTGGGATCTTCAATACACCTGATCCTTTTTTCTTCTGCCACTAAATTCCAAAAAAAGTACCTTTCAAGTCTTTCACAAACATTAAATATTCAAGTTCCCAAATTTGAACAAGAAAGGAAGTTGCTGATTAATAGGAACAGTTTTTCCTATTCATACAAAGAGGCTGAGGCTAAAATCCTGCCTGTCAAAGACTATGGATGTCCTAAGCTTCAGATTAGAAAAGAGCCCTACCTAATGTGTCCTAGCTTCTATCAAGTATTCATTTCAAACTTTTTTGTTATAAGACAAATCTGTCCACTCACAAACTATTGAGATTTAGATCCAAACTATCTTATTATTCTTAGAATGTAATCACAAACACAAATTGATGGTTTATACTTGTCCGTCCTGGACATTAGCAAGGGTTCAAATTACAGTCTTTTAAAATAAAACAAGATAAAACAGAACCAAACCAAGACCTACAGCCTTACTTTTTTTTCAGCATGATGTGATATTTACAGTCACTGTTATCTTCCTGCCAGATGACCCTCTTTGCCTTGCACTTTAAAAATATGTGTGTGTGTGCTTAAATTACTAAAATCTTTGCTGAATAGTGAGGGAATGAAACACTAGTGATATCATCTGCCCTAATTAATGCAAAAGCCAGATACTGCCCTCAGAGGGGTGGTCTTTGCATTGCACTTACGTTTGTACCAGAGACAGAATTAGACCAGAAATCTTAGTGTAATCAGGCTTAAAGAGATGGCATTTAGAACAGGGAGGTAAAAGGATAAGTGCTCTAACATTACCTATGGCATATAAATAAGGGACTTGAAGACAGAAATGGATCAATTCTGGTCCAATTCCTTGCAAGTGAAACACCACATCAGCATAGCCCCTTGGCTTTAGTGAGACTGTGAAGACGTATGTGCCAGTCTGTGTATCTTGGATTTTAAAATAAAAGAAGGAAATAGCTGAAGGTGAATCCTATCTGGCTATGAAATACCATTTGAATTTGAAAAGAAGGAAAACATTTAAGTTCTCCATGGGGGTGAGCATCAGTAAAGCTTTCAGACTCTTGACAGCTGCAGGGATCTTCAAATGTTTAAGTTGAAAGTACTTACAGAAATCCTGAATAATCAGGAAAGCAACTTTAATGAGGTTAACCACAGGGAGCACAAGGAGTTTTTTCCTCCTTTACTGGCTGGGTATTCTCCTTTGGGAGGACAATTGTAACTGTTAGGGTAATAAATTGAGAAGATTTTTTGCCACTTTTCTTTCTTCAGTTATATCCAGAGGTGAGTTACTATGGAAAATATTCAAAAGTTGCCACCAAATTTTGCTCCTGCTTTTGTTATTCAAAGCCAGTCAGGAACTTGGCTGTACCAATTAAAAGATTTGCTAAAAAAAGTGAACTATATATGCTACAAAAACTGTATTTGTAATGGCTAAACTCTTTTTTTTTTCTTCTTTTTGTGGATCTATGCACATTTGAAGAAAAATCTAAGAAGGAGAGAATATTTTCAGATGGGAAGAAGGTCATTGTGCTCATATTTTAATCAGAACAGAAGAAATGTGCAAAATGTTGATAAACTGTCAAAAATACTTGTAAAGCTACCACAGTGTTTGACAATGTGAGCAAAACTGGTTAGATAATGCAAGCTTCTTACTTTGTTAAGTAAGGTGAAGGGAATTAACTCTTTTCACCAAATCACTGAATCATTTAGATTGCAAAAGACCTTCATGATCATTGAGTCCAACCTTAGACCAATCACCTTAGACCTGCTGAGAGATCTGAGAACTGTGGAACATTGCTTCTTTATGCAGCACAAGGCAATTAGCTGAACAGGTGATTTAGGACAGTGGGCAGCAGTGGCTCCTTCCTTCATTATTACAAAGGAGCAGCTCCAAAGGGTAATTTGAACCCTAGATAGGATGAATCCCTCCCCTCTCTTTGCTGAGATTTAAAAGGGTGTAAACCATTTTAAGTGGGATCTTGTGAGCCTATCAGTACCCACATTGCAAAGAACTGTGTACATTAGTCAGAAGCAGCCACAACACCCTTTGGAATAGTCCAGCCAAACAGTTGGTGCAGAAAGATGCTGAGAAAGTATGATGATGGTCATTAAAGAAAAAATTCCTGCCTTGATTGGTTATTTTGCTCTTGCAAATGTACCATTGTCGTATTTCTATAGACAACACACTGCAATAAAGTAATAAACCAAAGTACAATTCCCCTCTCTAAAAAAATAGAGCTGAAAGAAGACCTGATCCGAATCCAACCACTGTTTTTCTACTGATTTCAGTGGACGTTAGATTATGCCCATAAAATCAACTCAAAATTCTCATCTAACCAGCAATGCAGCACAGCAAAGCCATGACTGATTTTACTGCACACATAAATGTGAGCAGGAACTCTTCTCCCTCAGAATTTGACTTGTTTACCTGATCAGTGTTTAATATCAGACCTTGCTCCTGTGCTTTTTAAAGCCATAAAAATCATGACTGACACTTTTCTGCAAGAGAGGTGTTAGGTCTGGTATCTCAGCTGGCTCCAAATTTGGGTAATTACCTTCTGCCCCTGCAGTTTAAACAAGATACACCATTTGTCTTCATTACCTGCCCTAAAATTGCTGTTCCAATTTGCTGTGCTTTACTGCAATAGCTGCTGCATTTCACTGCACTGCTTTAAGTGGTAGGTGAGCTGATTTCAGAAAGATAGATAGTTTGTATAAAATATTTTGTGATTCTTTGAAGTGAGCAGTGCTCAGAATTATTTTTGATTTTTACAGTCCTCAGGAGTATGCCAGGATAGTCACATTAAATATGGTACTTGGCAGCTTTTGTTTTTAAAGACTACCATATGGTATATGTTCATCACCCAAGCTATTTCCTAGAACAATTCCATATGAGTGTTTGATGTTAACTTTATTTGGGACTGTACTGAGATCATCATGCCAGGTTAATTAAAAGATGGCAAAGAATTCTTACAATGCACTGATGCTAAAACAGAAGGAAGTGTCAGTTGTCAGTGAATAAAATAGCAATGCTAGAAGGTAATTATTTCCTGTTGTTAGTAGAAAGAAAATATAAGAATATTGCAGAACTCTGGCTTAAAACAAACAAACAAACAAACAAAAAAACCCCAAAACCAACCAACAAAACAACTAAAACCAAACGAAACCAAACCAAACAACAGAAAAAAAAAAAAAAAAAGAAAAAAAAGACAAGCCCATCAACAAGAGGTTGTCCAAAACTTGTAGTAAAGATTAACAACTTGAGTGAATTTATTCCTTACTGGCAGTACAGAATGTAATATTCAGAACATTGTCATATAACATGCCATAAGGAACAGAGTACGTGACTCAATAGGATGGAAGTATATTTCAGTTTGAGTCTTTAATTTTTGAGTATTGTTGCTGATAACTTGAAATGTAAAGTGCTTTATCCTCTGTGGGTGTGACACACTCGATTCAAGTAAGGCACTTATTTGATGAAACCTATCTTTCCTTTAAATGTGTTTCTGGCAGTATTCCTGAACAAATGTCCCTTCCAGAGTCCTGGATTTGGCCTTCATTGCAATTCAGTGGGTTTAATTAATCACTAGAATTATTCAGTTTTATACCTGCGCAATTCCATAAATTTGAGTTCAGGTGCTTCCATGCTAGCAGTAGTTATGCAGCGTTGAATAAAATGTCATGCCAGAAGATCATCAAAGCTGCAGGACTACAGGGAACATTTTTTGGTTGCCTCATATTTTCCTTAAAGTGAAATACACTTTGTTGTGAATCAAAGATAAACTTAATATCTTAAAATGTAAAAACCAAAATATTTTCTGGGAAAGCAAAATCTTTTAAAATCAAGAAGTAAGCAAAATTAGAGCAAGCAACTATGAATCAGTATATTGGAATTTTTTATTTAGAAGAAGACTGGTCTTCTACAGGTACTGACAACTGTGTCATGCTTCCTCCCAGAGTGATGTGCTGCTGCTTGGTTGCATTTGTTACAAATGAAAAGCACAACATTCTAGAAAACTGAAACCCACATCTCTTAGGAGAGCAGGGCTAACTGCAAACGCAGTGCAATTAATCTGCACTGTGACATTTCATGTTGCTTGTGGAAGAGCCAACCTCCCCTGCAGGAGAAGGTGGAACTCACCTTCTACAGCTCCCCTACACTGGAGACACCAGTTCCTAACCTTGAGAGTGCCACTAGAGGAGCAAAATTGGAAAGCAATTGGCTCTTATATAGTATCCTTTTCCTATTCCCCTTTGATTAGCAATATTAGTGATTTGGACCATGGATTTCACATCTCACATTGATCTACACCATAAAGCAATAAAACAATATCACCCCTCTGCAATACTTGTAGCCTGGGCGGTCCTCTGTCTTCCATACCATGTCAAAAGTTTCAAGGCACAGGCAGAAGCAGTGCTATCACATCTGGAGACCCCACAGAGCAGGCCAAGCCTGCCAAGAGGCCTGTCCTGCCTGAAATCCTTGTTGGCATCCAGGGCATCAGGACAGGGCTGCAGACATCAGGGAAGTGTGAATTTAATGGTTTTGGTGGCTGCTTGAAGCCCCATGATCAACAATATTCCAGAAAAGACAACATTTTCCATGGGGAAAATATCTTCATCCTTAAGCTTCCAAACAACAAAGAATACTGCTACATACTTTTATATCTTGATTCCAGGCAGCCCAAGAGACCCAGGTAAAAAGTGGTTAGTCTTACATGGCCATGTGAAAGCACACATTCAGCAAAAAGAAAATACTTTCTTTTTTCTCTAAACCCTAGTTCTTTTATGATTCATGATAGATTTTAAAAAAATAGACATTACAGCAAGACAGTGATATTTTGTAGTATTGCTTTCCAAAACGCATTTCTTTTCAGGTGGCTGGAAAATGTTTCTGTTGCTTTTCTTATCAATCCATATGATCTTGCTAAAAGTATGTATGGGGCACTAGCACTCTTATGAAACTCAGATGAGGTTTTGGAATCTAAAAATTCGATCTTAAATTTTTTAAGTTAATAAAGATGTTTTATAGTAATAAAAGAGAGAGGCAGCTGATGCTTTTTGAGGCTAAGCCTGACCTTTTCTGTAATGGAAAACAATCACCTTTAGTGTGTACAATGTTAATTTTTGACCTTAAAATATTAGTATAATTATATTTAACTTTTTTTTCTCAAGAAGAAAGACAACATTTTCAATTTAGTTTAACATTGTCTTTACTGTTACCTAAAGGTTTCAATGTGCAACACACAACATAACTGTGAATGATATTTCCTGGGAAGTTTTCTAATCTCACATTATGTCTGTTCTCTCAAATGCTTATAGAAATTATTGTCAAGTCATCAGACTTCTTTCCACTTTTTCATTTGTCATTTTAGCTCCTTTCAAAATTACATCTAGATATTCACTCTGTAACAGCACTCCCATGAAAAATTTGCCAACCAAAGAGAAATGACCTTCTCTCTCATAACACAGTCACAAATCTCAGCTGAACAGTGTCAGTCACAGCCTGGGTGGAGGTCTGCTTAATAGTTTCTGCAGTGATTGAGACCTGTGTGTGCTGCAAGCCTGGGGCTCACTTTGGAAATGTACGTTCAGTGTCAGATGGCATGTTTATTTTGGGCACATATTGAGGTACTCTGTGCTCGCTTGGCACCTGACTTGGCAGGCATTGTTTGCAGACGTCTAACACTGTTCCCACTGGCTTCTCTTAGGCATGCTATGTGCTACTGGTCAAAGTTCCTGGGTTGAACGTACAATACACAGTATATAACTCAGCCAGCCACAAATATCCCATCTAAATATTTGTCTTTACATTACTGGGGTGCCACACATCAAATGAAAGAGATGCATCAATATATCATTGCATTAAAAAAAAAGGTAATACATCAACCAATCACACCAATGGCACAAAATGTAATCAGACCAAATTCCAGATTCTGTATCTAGAATGGACAGAGTAACACCAGGCACAGTAATAAAAGGGGAGAGGAGCAGCTGGAGAGCTGCCCTGCAGGAAGGGTCTGGGGGTGCTGCTGGCCAACAGCATCTCAGTGGGAGCCAGCAGTGGCCCTGGGGCAAACCCCACCCTGGGGTGCATCAAACACAGCACAACAGCCAGGAAAAACAGGTCACTGTCCTGCTGGGTGACACACAGGTCACTGTCCTGCTGGGTGACACAACAGCTCACTGTCCTGCTGGGTGACACAGGTCACTGTCCTGCTGGGTGACACAACAGGTCACTGTCCTGCTGGGTGACACAACAGTCACTGTCCTGCTGGGTGACAAAATAGGTCACTGTCCTGCT
Organism: Ammospiza nelsoni; assembly: GCF_027579445.1. NCBI lineage: Eukaryota > Metazoa > Chordata > Aves > Passeriformes > Passerellidae > Ammospiza > Ammospiza nelsoni. The sequence continues at coordinate 15,975,025 of NC_080636.1, forward strand.
GGGTGACACAGGTCACTGTCCTGCTGGGTGACACAGCTCACTGTCCTGCTGGGTGACACACAGGTCACTGTCCTGCTGGGTGACACAGGTCACTGTCCTGCTGTGCTCAGCCCTGGGGTGGCCTCACCTGAGCACTGTGTGCTGTGCTGGGCCCCACAAGTCAAGAAGGATGTTCAGGTCTCTGAATGCATCCAGAGGAGGGTAACAAAGCTGGTGACAGGGCTGGAAGGAATGTCCTGAAGGAGTGGCTGAGGACTCTTTCTCTAGTTTGGAGAAAAGGAGGCTGAGGGGCTACCTCATTTCTCTCTGCAGCTTTCTGAGGAGGGGAGATGGGGAAGAGAGATGCCAGTCTCTTCTCCCTGGGATCAAGTGATTCCCATATGGGAATGGCTCAAAGCTGGGCCAGAGGATGTTTAGGCTGGACATTTCTTTACTGAGAGGGTGGTAAAATTCAGGGACAGGCTTCCTCTAGAGGTGATCAATGCCTGAAGTTTTCAGAGTTAAGGTGGCATTTGGACAATGTCCTTGATTACAGGCTTTAACTTTTGCTCAGCCTTGAAGTGGTTGGGCAGTTGGACTAGAAGATTCTTCCATCTGAAATATTCTAGTCTAGTTTAGTTTAGTCTATGCAAAAGCAGATGAAAGAGATGACGTGAAGCTTCATGATACTATGATAACTCCAGTGCCAAAAGCTAAGCACCTTACTGAGCTATCTCTTGTATGCCATTAGTATATTTTGAAAGCAGAGTATGTTATCTCACTCAAGGATTCTTCTAATTATCAGCAAATGTATACTGTGTTGTTTAGCACAGAGTACTTCATGTGCCCAACTGTAAATTCTACATGCCTTTGAAAAACCATCTACATGCACATCTGACTTTCTGGAATGTCTTGAAAAATGACAGAAGATAATGTAATACAAATATCATATACATACACTATTCTTCATACTCTTACTTGCTTTTTTTGAGTGGTAGGTATCCAGTCACTGATTTGCTCATAGCTTCTCTGCCACTAAGAGAACAAGGAGAACAGAATGAATTATACTTTTTTTTCCTATCTTCCAAAGAGTTCTAGACTGTTAAAAACCAGCTATTATATATTTTCATGATTGTTTTTTCAATCACTAATTTTATTACAGTAAACTCTGTATAATAATTGAGGCTGTATAAGGAGTATAAACTTGCTTGGTCAGAAAAACAGGCATGAATGAACAGTGCCAGAGCTGGCTGAATATATCTCCTGTGTCTTGGGAACTGGCTGTCATTCATGTCTACTATTTAACTAGGACAAAGAATTTTAATTGAGAGACTGACTAAAATCTTGCTCAATAAAAGCCTTTTCCTTGAAAAAATTAGTGTCAAATGTCATTGCTCTTCCCTGATATATCCTCATTACTACAGCTTCAGTCTAACAACAGACTTCTCTCAGCAACCAGTTTTTCTCCAACTCCTCACTTTTTAAATGCATTTTGCTGTGGCTCTATATATGACACGTTAATTCACATGAAAATATCTATAGATCAGTTTTACACACTGAGGACTGTAGAATAAAGACTTTTGAAGCACCTGTATATAAAACCACCAGAAGTTAGCATTTAGTTATTTGATAACTCTTTATTTTAAGACGAAATTACAAAACATAAGAAAAAAATCCAACTGTAAGACAATGGCAGATAATCACCCTCAGTGTTGACAAAATGGTAAACAAGGTCTATTTCCTTAAAGAAAGCTTCCATTGAAGCTCAGCTGGTAGTTACTGAAGCAGGAAAATCCCATCTTACAAACCAGAAATTGTTTTGATGGTAAGACTTTGCAATTTCCCCACCTTTTTTATAACATCTTTTATACACACATCAGCAAAAGTTCTGTTTTCTCTTAGCATCAGCAAGTTTGCCAAAAGTCTTTGTTAGACTGCAACTAGGTTTTGTTTCTTTTGAAAATCCTAGTTCAAATAAGCTAATTTGGATAACATTCATCAGACAGCTTCAGGCACAAACCACTCCTGACACATTTCATTTCGAAGAATTGATACTTTATACCTCAAAGCAGTTAAGGTTTTGGAGAGTTTAGCTATTTTTATCTTGAAGGAGTAAAATCAGCCTAAAGTAAATTAAAATAATATATTAAATAAATTGCATTCAGTCAGAAAATGAAGGAAATTATTTGACTTCCAATTTTTTTTTTTTTTTCTAGTTTGGTTAGTTGTTGAAAATACTTCAGCTACATACATACTTGTGCTTGTGAATCATCAAATTTTCCACATATTTATGTATACATTTACTGACTGTGTTGCTGCCAAGGCTGTCTAAGTGCATAAATGAAGCTATATTTGCAGGGAACTGCAATAATCTTTATTAGACCGACTGATACAGCTGGTAGGAAACAAACAAGCTTGCAGGTTTACAAAGCCTGCTCCAGATCTGGAACAGATGCAACCACCTCAGGCTAAATACTCACTGCAGAAAACTACTCTGACTTTCTCTTGATTATATTAAATTTCAGGCAATATGAGACAATTGAAAAAAAAAAAGTGATGGGCATGAGAAGAGCAGAAGGACAGGTTAGCAAAAGGGGAGATGATAGTGTTGTTATCCCCACGGGACAGGCAGAAATTGAGAGAATAATTATCAGCTTGAACTCTGAGATACAAGTGCCAGTTTTTGCTTCAGTTGAATAATGAGGAAATTAAATATTATTTAGTTTTGTGGTAGCTAAAACAATGGAATGCATTTCTAAAGGCAGCAATCAGCATGGAAAAACCTAGTGTGGATCTGAGGAATAAGTTGATATATATTCTTTGGGGAAAATTTTCTCATAATCAGTTTCTGATTTCCTTTGTCTTGAGACCCAAATCCCAGTGCCTCACTTGTGCCAACGCCATCTGCAGGGATTTCATGGAATCACTGGAATATATTAGGGTTGTTCAGCAGGCTGGTTTCCTTTTGTCCTGATCCAATTTATTGATCCCTTTCATGGTACTTTCCCCTGCCACCATAAACAGTCTTACTGTACCACCACAGGTACAGCACATCTGGTGACATGTGTAACAGTGATAACTTAAATGAAATAATGAAATGAAATAATATTTAATTTAAAATTTCTTAGGACTTAAAGAGATTTTATTTGTAATATAGCTATATTACATAAAAAGAATGGCCTTTTTTTTGGACTGGAAGCACTCTGAGATATTTCAGCATCAGAATCTAGAGATGATTTTCATCCTCTGAAGGACAATGCGCAAACATGTTCAATAATTTTGTTATTATCCGCTGCATCAAGCAGCAGATGTATTTGCTTTAGAAAATGTAGTCACCAGTAATTCACTCACTCTTGGCTGGGTAAAAAACACTAGACAGAGAATGAAATGAGAATAATGCTTCTCAAATAATACAGAAAGAACAGTTTAGACATGATTTTGAAACACTATCCCAGGGAAATATTTCTTTGTTCCAGCATACTTAAGTTAAAATATTTAATACTAAATTGCTATGAAGCTGGAATGGGATAAGGAAATACATTGTGTTCCATAAAGCGCCTTCTTTCAGGTTGTGCACAGAAAAAGTAACACTTAAGGGAGTGTGTGCAGCAATTGAAAGGGCAGTGCCTGTGTCCTGCCATGCAGCCTGCAGGAGGTTGCAAGGAAATGCCTGTGGAAATGGAGATGAGGAAGAGACACAGGATGAAAAGAGTTGACTCAGTTCCCCCCTTTGTTAAAGACTTTGTGTGTGAGCTCGCTTAGGACTCATTCATAAAACTCACAGTAACACTCACATTTTAGATACAATTCTGCTCATTTCAGGAGTAATTGCAGTCCAAGCCTCCCTATACCATGGCAAGCAAGAATTATTAACCTAAAATATTGGGATTCAATTTGATGCAAGAATGGCAGGCAGAGCCTAAAAATATGCACAGCCATGTCCTGTACCCATAAGGCTGATATAGCAAAGTGTGGTCAATGACTATATGAAGTCTAAAGATGTAGGAAAAGCTAAGATAAATCATCAATAAGCTCAGTCTTAATTATTCTTGTTCCTCTCACTTCTGCTGAGTGGAAGGTGTAAAAGTGTCAGAGCATAAAGAGAACACAGCATCAGTCAGGTGACTGACATTCCTCTGCCCCCCCGTGAAATAGATATTGGACAACACACACATATATGCACTGATACATATACATGTATATATGTATGCAGACAGATTTCATCAGCAAGCCAGAAAAGATTTGTTTTATATCTTGATTTAACTTATCATTTCAGTAAACTTTTTCTGACAATTTTCATACTGTAGTTAATGTGTCTACAGATGATAACAGTTGCATTGGTTACTTTACTGATGAGTGATAATAAAAAGAAGAAAACTAATTGCAATGGCTTCTCAAGGAATGAGATTTTTTTTCTGTATTATAAAGGGAAAGGCAGAATGATATAAGCTGTAGCAATAAAGAGGAAAATTAATTCCAAGCTTTTACAGATGACTGCAGCTGTATTGCTTAGTATGCATGTCAGCTGCAGGAGAATGTTTAAGAAAGGAGATTCAGCTCTACAGTAACAAACCACAAAGCTTCTTAAATGGACCAAATTCAGCACTAGAGTAAAACACTGAATTCAGAGGAATTACAAACCAGGTAAATTTAGCACCCTGTGTTCTGCATCTTTTAATAATTAAAAGAAAATTAGAGGGGAAATACCTGGTTGCTGTTACAGACAGGTTACCAATGCCATATTAAAGAGAGCACTAAAACAAGATAAAGTGATTTCCTTTCATTTTTAATGTATTTCTCTAGGTAGAACGGTATTGTACAACCTTTCATACTAGAATTAATAGACTTTGTTAGTGATATTCATTACAATATTTCTTTATTTCCCTCTATAGGGAATGTGGATTATGGTATTAGATCGAGGACAAGTTTAAAAATAGAGGCACAATCTTTATTAAAACAGAATTCACCATTAGAGCCTTCACCTCACCAAAAAATCCACTGCTGAAAAGCCACATTCTACTCCAATGGATAAAGACAGAGCTAAATAAGCATTACCCTGCTTTGAGTATAGGTATCATAAAAAGAACCCTGTAAGCTACAGTAACAATTAACCTCCAGTTTTATAATAGTTACAATATTTCTGAAAGTATATTCTGTCATATCTGATACAGCATATTTCTGATTCTCTTTGCCAACAAATAAGTTTAAATGCTTTACAGGCATAAGAAATGAATACATTTTTCTTATTTTAGAAAATTGATTGCTATTATGTTTCACATTGATTTTTTTTTACTTATTCAAATTCTAAATGCAGAAGAGTATTCAAAACCTTACTGACAAAATTACAAGGGAGTTTTATTTTGAAAATTTCCCTTTACAAGAAAAATAGAAGGACAGAAGAGTGGTTTACTATCATTTTCCTAAATCTATGATGACATTTTTGGAAACTTTTAGGTGATTTGGGCTTTAAAGTCCTCTTCTCTAAGAAGAGTTTTGCAATTCCAAAAAGGCACTTTACAGAGCGTATGTTCCAAGAGTTGCATCTGTACTGCAAGATAACTGCTCTCTGTGGAACTGAGAATCTCAGCAATGAGAATCTTTGATCACCAAGCCCAGGGTGCTAGTGGATGATCTGTGTGGACCCCTGCCGTGTTTCCATCAAAGAAAAACAGCCTGCAGGAAGGTTAGTGACAAAGCAGGTTTCATCCTCAAATTACTGTCATGAGGAAGGCATATCATAATAGAATAAGGAGTGAATGCAGATGGCATTTCATTTGCCAGAAATTTTATTTTAGTTTGAATTTTCATCAGCCTCACTGGGACAGTCAATATATTGAAGTTAAGCCTGTCACTCAGTTTTTGAGGATTTGAACCTAAAAGATAATGGAAGAGGAACTGTAGTGCAGTTCTGAAGTTAGAGTGGTCTCCTCCCAAACTACCCTTATTCTGGAGGGTGCCTCCTGATTTAGGGGACACTGATCCAGCTGGTCTCCTCTCCTGTTCAAGATAGAGGAGTTTCCTCATTACCAATACCCAAGTGCAACTGCTTGGGTGCTTCCTGGATAGTCTGTGGCCTTGACAACTGCATGCAGTTCCAGCTCTCCCATGAGCTCTTCCAGCACTTAAACAATCATCTCAGTAAATGCTGGAATGCTGCCACCTCACTACAGAATCACAGAACCAATGAGGTTGGAAAAGACCTCTGGAATCATGGAGTCCTGCCTGTCACTGAACACCACCCTGTCAACGAGGCCATGGCACTGAGAGCCATCTTCAGGCTTCCCTTAAGCTCCAGGGGTGGTGACTCTACCACCACCCTGGGAAGCTCCTTCTAATGTCTAATCACCATTTCTGTGAAGAAATTCTTCAAATATCCAACATAGCCTCCCCTGGATGGTGGTGTCCCAGTTCTAGCTCCCTAGAGGCTGACTGCCACCTGGCTACAACTCCTCTCCTTTCATGTGGTTGTAAAGAACAATAGGGTCTCTTTCCAGCCTCCTTCTCTCCAGGCTAAACACCCCCAGCTTTTTCAGGCACCGCACATCAAACTTGTGCTCCAGACCCTTCACCAGCTCCATTGCCCTTCTTTGGACTTGCTCCAGCATCTCATAGTCTTTCTTACAGTGAAAGGCCAAAAACTGGGCACAGCAGTCAAGGTGTGGTGTCAGCAGTGCCCAGTACAGGGGGACAATCACTGCCCTGGTCCTGCTGAGCACATTATTGCTGACACAGGCCAGGTGACATTGGCCTTCTTGGCCAACTGGCACGTGCTGGCTCATGTTCTTCTCAAGGTCTTTTTCCACCAGGCAGGTTTCCAGCCACTCTATCCTCAGCCTGTAGTGCTGCATGGGGTCATCATGTCCCAAATGCAGGAGCCAGCACCTGGCCTGGTTGAACCTCGAACAGTTCAACAGACCTGGCACCAGTAGGGAGCCCTAGGGGCACCTCTGTCTGCCAGCTGGAGGTAGCACCACTCATCGCCACCCTCTGGACCTGGCCATCTGCCATTTTATGACCCAGAGATGAGCATGCCCACCTAAGCCATGAACAGGCAGTTGTAGTTTACAGCATAACAAACTCCTAGAAAACATAGTCATGCTGACCTTTCCAACTCTGCTGTGGAAGGGAATCAGCAGAAAGAGAGAACAAGAATGAATAAAAAAGGAAATTTTGTCACTTCTATTTATTGTTTCCACCTCTTCAGCAGAACTGCACAGTTCAAAACACTGGGCTGTCAGTGCAGGACATGTGTTGATTTTAATAATTAAGCACTGCTGGATTGCTGACACTATTAGTCAGGGGTCAGTAGACATTCTCATTACAGTTGCCATTTTCTAAGACTTCATAAATGTCATTTTGATTCACGCTGGGTTGAGACTTAGAGTGTGGGTTATCAACTTCCTGGCAGTTTTGCCTCACTATAATAATCTATTTTTAAAGTTTTCAAACCACAGCAATTAAGATTTTTTTTCAGTCTGTTTCCTGTAGCACTCTGTAAGCTGTGGGAACTGAAAAAGCAGCAATTTTGAAACCTCATTTCTTCTCACACTCTAACAAACAACACTGAAGCCTTTGGAGATGGAGTAGCAGAGAACAGTATAAATCAGTGGAGGACTGCTGGAGCTGTGGAGACAGGGTTCTTAAGGTCTTGTGAGAGAAGTCTGAGATATGGATAACTTTTACATGAATGTAGTACCACCCTCTAAGACACAGGTGCTGGGAAAGGAAATGTAGAGCTCATTTAGAGCTCATCAAGTAGATGGAGAACATCTGATAGCTGAGCCAATACAAGGCATGAGGTTGTTGGAAAACCCTCACTGCTGCCTCATTATTCCCTCTTCTCCTGTCCTGCCATACAGCAAATTATGCTATTTACTGAGCTCTGTTTCACAGTCAGGTAACGGATGTTCTATGTGCATCTATGCTATAAGAAATTATACATTAACAGTTTCTCAGCTAGACCTCCCTGCACACTAATCCCAAATTTAACACAGCTTTCCCTCAGGAAGAATGTTAAGTGTATTTTTTGTGACAGAAAAAGGATGCAGTCCTTGCCACTATATATGGATGTCCTTGCAACACATAATAGTTCTATTTTGACGACCCAGATGAATTTGTCTGTTTGGACTTCAGCTACTTGTTTTGCTTTGTGATATTTAAAAAACCTGCAGCAATTTGCTTTTTATAGTGACTTTTTACTCTTTTTTTTTGCCTTTCTTATCCAGCTATGCACTGGGAGGGCAGAACATGTCAGGAACAGTAGAAAACCCTACCATATAGGCTCAAGTCTTAGGAAAAGATAACGTGGGCTGTAACACAGTGCTCAGGTCATGGACACACCACCTCTGCTCACCCAGATGTGGCACTTGAAGTGGAGGGCCCGGTCAGAGAAAGTCTTATGCTCTGTAGTGTGTGTTCTTGTTTTTCCAGTCCTTATCAATCAAAAGTGCCAAACAACTTCAGCAGAGAAAGCTTCAAAGAAACTTGCTGTTCTGTTTTAGGTGTTACATGAGCTAAACTCTGAATAAATAAGAAGCAAATCTCTTGCTGTTCTCTCTATCAAGTCCAATGAACGGTATTTGAAATGGATCCCACTACTCCATATTTCTCCTATTTATTAGTAATTTTTATAATATGATTAAAAGGATAGTAGGGTAAGATGAGGAGCTTTGGTTCAGTGGCTATTGGGGATCTCTTGATGGTCTTAAATTGTGTTAGGCTGAAACACATAACTCCCAGAGAAAAATGTATGCTTTTGCTCACTTGAAGAATTTCAATTACTTGGAAAATCATTTCCACCCATTCCCAAAAAGAAGCTTCAGTGTTCAGACTAGAGCCTAAATTCTGAGATGAACTGGTAAAATATTTTTCATGTCTATTAATTGCTTAAAAAACACTACCCTGAGCAAAGAGTTCATAGACACCATAAAATTAAATGAATTTATTTCAAATGCATGGCCTGAAAGCATAAGTACTGGAGAAATTCTACAGTTTGTTGAATTTTGATTAATTTGAAAATGTATTGAATTTTCATGACACACACACACAAAAATATTTTTAATGTTGCCATTTACCTTAGTTACTGCTCTTCAAGTTTAGTTGTATACTGCTATTATCAAGCAAGGGAACATCAAAATTAGGTGAATTTAAATATGAACATAAATATTTCTTTATTGTATGTGAACCAGTAAATAACCTATCAATTTCATTCTCTGAGTTTCAGATTTAAACAAAATTTCATCAAAGCAGTAAAGATGTACAATTTCTTGTATATAGGAAATAAAAGACAAAGTCAGAATATTCAAATCCACAAAATTAACTTTTTATGTTTTAAATATGCAATAAACCAAGCTATAAGAATTCAATTTTGGTCATATTTCTTAGTACTCTTTGTGGTATTGAAAAAAAAAAGCAAAATAAAGAAAAATTTTCATAGTTTTCATTTGATTTAAACTGTTTTGGTTTACCTTGAAAAGATCAGAAGTAAATATATTTTTATATTTTATATATTTAACATCTGTATTAAAGACACACACATACATATATACGCAAACTACAGCTTCCAAATACCTATTTATCTTTGGTTGTGAGTGTTACTGTTTTGCAGAATTCTCTATAGAGGCTTTGAAACCGCTCTGAAAAATCATGTTTGATGAGAAAAAAACATCCATCTACAGTTATTACAACCACAAAGGAGCTATAGGTGAGAAGCAGTTCATAACTATATTAACCACTCTATAATTCTAAGTGTGGCAATTAACTGAAAGCCAGAGTCAGCATTCCAGTTCATGACTCACAGCAAAGCTACCTGTAAAATTTTACAGAAATTCATTGGAAAAGCTCATATCAATTGTTAAGGGGAAAAATCTAATAAAAAAATTGATATCCAGAATTTTCTGTGAAATTACCCATATGAGATAAAAATATACATAGGTTTATCAGGAGAACAAATGAAAAAAGAGCCAAACACAAAACCCCACACCAAAAGAGTACCCATGTTGACTATGAAAGAAAATTTGAAATCTTGAAAAAGTTAATTAAAAATTCAAGACATAACATTCAGCCAAGTATTTAAAACAAATTGTCTTCTTTCATTTTTTAAGTCTAAACATGGTTTTACATTTTTCAGCTGCATGTTCAATTATATTTCAAAAGGGTAGTAATTTCAGCCAAAGATCGAAGCCTTGTTTTATGTCATCTCTTTGCTCTCTTGGGCACATCATCAAGCTCCAATTGCCCTGATCAGCTGTGACCATTATGATCTGTAATGAGCTTTTTCAAGAGTGTCTCCTCACCAAAACTTTATCTGCTGGTGCTGGAGGTCAGCTCTGACCCATGTGTGACCATGGATCAGGCTGCTGTGAAAGACTGTGAGACGGCTCCTCCCGGTCTCCACTTTGGAGAGTGGGAGGAGAGAGCCCAAATTGGGCCTGAGTGCAAGCTCAGGACCTGCACCTTGCTGTAGGGAAGGGTTGTAAGGACTTGCCTTGCACCAGCCTCCCACTGACCTTGACCCTGTTTTTACATCTCTTTCTTGTCCTTGGTCCTGAACCGCCATGGAAGCATAGAATGGTTTGGGCTGTAAAGGACATTAAAGATCCTCTTGTTCCAACCCTCTGCCATTGGCAGGGACATATTCCATTAGACCAGCTTGCTCAGGGCTCCATCCAGCTTGGTCCTGAACACTTCCAGAGATATAGTAGAAACAGGTGATCCCCCAGCCAGGGAATAACGTGCTCTGACTCCATGATTCAGGAGGCTGAAAAAATGCTTTATTAAGCTATACTATATTACACTAATTCTATACTAAAGAATACTAAAGTGATACTAAAGAAAAACCCATGACTGTCTGGAAACAGCCAGGACACAGCTTTGAGTCAACACATCCAGGAATCAAAACAACCTTCACTGGTGTTCAATAAACAATTCACTTTGGGTAAACAATCTCCATAACACATTCCACATATGCCAAACAATAGGAGCAGTGAATAGAGATAAGAATTGTTTTCTCTTCTTCTCTGAGCTTCTCACTGCCTTCCCCAGGAAAAGCCCTGGGAAAGAGTTGTGCCTGCTGCTCTCTGTGAGCAGAGCTGTGGCCACACAGAGATAGGCCATCCATAGCTTCTTGGAGCAGCCTGTTCCAGTACCTCACCGCCCTCACAGTAAAGAATTCCTTTCTAACAGCAAACTAAACTCTATTCTTTTAGTCATCACCTGTATTGCTGGTGCCTGGTTATCCCTGTCCTGCTGGATGGCCCTGGTTTCCATCACTGGATCTTCTCTGCTGAGGCATGGTGTGACTGCATCCATGCCTATGAGGATCCTGACCGGCCCCCATCTGTGACTCTCCATTCCTGGCTCCCACAGCCCCATGGGATCATCTCGTGTTTGCAATGTCCTGGCAATAATGAGTGAAAATGGATCATGCCAGCAATTTTGAAATGTGGAGGTATGAAAAAAAGAAACAGGAACTTCTCATGATGGACACTTCTATCTTCTATTAGATAACATCTTCTCATTAAAAAAGATACTGGAGGAGAAAAAAAAATCCTAAATCCCAAACTCTTTCTGTGTTGCTTTGCATTTGCCCTACTTGACTGTTTTCATGTGGTACCTGAGAGCAATTGTGAGAAGAACTTGATTGGCGTTTCTAAAACACAAAGTTGTGAATCCTGTGCTGAAGGCCTTCCCATAAAAAAGTGCAAGTAATTTAGTCATCGTGCATGTTAAACATTCTCCAAAAGACCATGAATTTAGCATATTCTCTCTAATTGCTTTCTGTCTCATGTTTTAATTATTCTAAATCAAGCATGAATATCTGAACAACTGATTAATTTCCGTCATTAAGAAATATTTTGATGGTCTGCACATTTTAGAGTGCGACATTTGGTTAAACTATATGTAAACTTTACAATTTAACTTTCTATGAGGAATTATATTAGACCAGTGTTACAGTTTGAGCATTGAGGTATCATCTATTTCATCTTGTTCCATTCAATAACCTTTTTTTCCTGGATACTGGCACTGATTAACTATATGTAATTACAAGTGATAATGGGACTATAGAGGTAGGTAAACAGTAACATGAGATTTGCTTAATGATCGGTTCTTTCTTCCCCCTTAATTTCAAGGTAGTAAACAATGGTAGCAGCAGGTTCATTAAGAGAATCAGTACTTTTATGGACAGTTAAATACTAATTGTAAAGGTTGCTGCATTCAAGTGAATTGTATCTCCTTTTTTTTCCTTCTTTTTTAATTAGAAGAAAAGCTAAGGATGTCAAGAGGAACCACATCCTTCAGACAGGAACATCAATTTTAGAGGAACCACAAAGTTTTATATAATCAGAAGATTAAGACCCAGAATACTTGTCTTACTGGCACTGTTTACTGCAAAAAAAAAAAAAAAAAAAAACCAAAAAAAAACCAACAAAACCAAACCAAAACAAACGAAAAAAAACCCAAAAAAACTTCATTTTCTTTTATGGTTTTGCTTTGTTTTTCAGTTGCAGTTTCTAGCTATGGTCTTCCTCTTTGTCTTTTGGATGTAAAGTGTAATTTTAATTGTGCGTCTGTAAGAAAAAGAAAGAAACGAGGCTCCTGATTTTTCATGGAGAAGCTGTATATTCAAAAAGGAAAAAAATAAGTGTCTGTTGTGGGTGAATTACTGCTTGTTACTATCCTCACCCCTCTTCTAAATCTCAAAATTAAGAAAAAGACCCTTTTTCACTTTCTTTTTTGAATTTTTTACTCATTATCTCTAACTTTCTATCCATACAAATAAGCTTATGGCAAAGAACTTGAGAAATAATAGTGCTGAGCAGAAAAAAAGCAAGTGAATCACATAAACAATATTTTTTGGTTACTAAAGGTGAATACAAATTATTATTTCAACCCCATCACACATTCCACTATTTCTTCATTTTGTCACAGGAATAAATAGCAAATATATTCAGATTTTCTCAGAAGGGAAAATTTTTGAATTCATCCTTTCACTTGCTAAAATTCATCTGATTAGGAGAAAAAAGTGTCAAAAGTTCCCACAGGGGCTAAAGTCCATCAAAAGTTTGGTCCTTCTTTTCCAAACACCAAAATATTTTTTTCTTCAGTGTGCTTACTCCAATACAAATAGAACGTGGTACAGGCAATAAAATAAAATAACTAACTAGCAACAAAGTCAGAACAAAGCACTGCATGTACAGTTCTTTGCCTAAGGAGAGCATGACAGAGAGAATGGATAAGACATGACTAAAATTACTTAGTGTGTTTAATGCATTTCTGGAATCTGCTCTCACATGATATCAGTGGGGGCACTGTAAGAAACTATAAAGTAAAGCATTTTTGCTTTTTATTCTTGCACGAAATTGGAACATCATGTTTGTTTTTTATTTGTTACATAGATTTCCCTGTGGCTATGTCCGTATAAGCAAATGGCATGATGCAGAAAGAAGAGACCAGTACATCAAATAAGTTAGTACTCAGGATCTCATACCCACACTGCATGTGGCTGGGGAGTTTTACTGAATTTCAACAGGTCCCACACATCCAAATGTCTCCAGCACACATTTTGTTAAGAACACTGGCAGTGCACATGTCTGCACACCTGGCCTCTGGAAGGAATTTACCTTGTGTGCGCTGCAACGTTCTCTCACCCAAACCAAGGAGTGGATACAACAGGGAGATTAGCTTCACAACTTCTGTTCTGTTCTCCACCAAAATTTCACTTTAAACACAGCATGTGTCAGGTGAAGCTGCCTTCAAGTTGTTAACTGGAGTACATGTCCTCATGATCTCACTTTTAGCAATGCACCACAAGCCTAAGAGTTGTGCACAACAGCATTTTGGGAGGGGAGGCCCACAGTGAGTCATGGGTGACACATCCCAATCTGGAGAGCACAGCTAGATAACACAGTAGCTGTCTGATCACATGGGAACCACTAAGCTTCAGCAAATTGTAATGTTTCAGATGGCATCTATAATGAAATGCTTTATTTCTTTATGGGAAATTAAAGACCTCAAAAATTAACATTTTTCTTCTTTCTTTTTCCTAAAAGTTTTAGGAGAACTAGTAAGCACATGTTCTAAAATTGTTGCCTTTAAATTAGCTATTAATATTTTTGAAAACATCTTGGATCTTGGTAGCACTAAGATAAGCAGGATGGTAGAGGAACAACAGGTGTTTATCTTACATCAGATACTAACATTTTTAGTGGCCAAAGTGTACTATGATTAATACCATTGTGATAAAATGCACAAAATTGAAAACCAGAAGTCTGCTCAGCTATTAAATAGACCTGCAGTACTTAAAGAGGTGCTGGTTTCCACCAGAAAGTTTTCCATGCTTGTATTTGCTGTACTAAGTTATGGTCACGAGCCATATGGAACTATTAGAAAGCACATCAAGCTTACAGAGATGGTGGAGGGTCTAGAGTGGAAGCCGTATGAGGAGCAGCTCAGGTTTCTTGGACTTTTCAGCCTGGAGGAGAGTGGGTTGTGGGGAGATCCCATCGCACTCTGCAGCTGCCTCATGAGGGGAAGCAGAGGAGCAGACCCCGATCCCTTCTCTGTGTGACCAGTGACAGGACCTCAGCAAATGTCACAAAACTGTGTCCAGACATTAGGAACACTGGAAGACACTCCCCAGAGAAGTGGCCATAGCTCCAGGCCTGACAGAGCTCAAAAAGTGTTTGCAGAATGCTCTGTAGCACACAGTGCCATTCTTGGGGCTGTCCTGTGCAGGACCAGGAGTTGGACTTGGATGATCCTTGTATATCCCTTCCATTTCTAGATATTCAGTGCTATGATTATTTCTTAAAACATAAAGAAAGAAGAATTACACTAATAGTACTAAGTGTACAGCTACCAGATGATTAGGGCAGTCGCCTGTGAAACGGGAGACCCAAAATGTATGCCCAGCTATCTCAGAAGGGTCTCCACTGCCCATATATTCCCAGAAGGACAGTTTAACCTAGGAAATAGCCATCCTACATTAAGTCTGTGAAAGTCCCAGCAAAGAATGAAGCGCAGAGAAGAAACCACACATCCAAAATATAAGGAAAAGGTAGTGTTTTGCTTAGTGATACAAAGACATTCAGCTGGAAAAGTGGGAATCAGGATTGCTTGTGCTATATGAAACAAGTACTGGAAAAATTTAACAAGAAATAAGTAGAAATAGCAAAAGATTCCTACTCAATTCTTTGAAAAAATAATCAGAAAATGAAAACTAAGACCCAGATTCAAAGTGGACAGAGTTGCTGTTGCCATGAGTAGCATATATCTTATCTGAGGGACAGGGACTGGATTTCTTTTATATCTTTATGTGTCCTGGTAACTAAGCCACTCTCCCAATGGAGAGAAAAGACTGCTCGACAGAGATTCACTTGACCACATATAGTCACCTATAATCTTCCCAAAAGAGATTAGATCAGTTTCATCCCACTACAATCTTGACTATAGATGGACACTAGATCAGATAAAGGTATCTCAAATAAGATGAGAGAAGTTACTTTGGTAACTAGGTGTTGCCAGGAAATTGTGATGGCAGTAGGGGCCTAAATCTGGGACTTAAAATTGTCATTTGGGTACTTAGAAAAGATACTCTACTACATTAGGCACCTCAGCCTTTTATTATATAAAGGTCTTATTGATGATACAGGCAAGAGATAAATCCAATTTCTTGTTACAATTTTCTTCCTTGGTTAGCAATAACGCAGCCTACAAGGGACACTTGTAGCACTCAGAAGCACAACAAAGGAAATAAAACAGTTTAAGTGCAGAGACATTTTAAAATGTTAAGTGACACAGTGCTGTGAGTTGCACAATTATTAGAATTTAGCCACTTAATAAATAGCATTTCTGATTATGTGCATCAGCTACCTTTGTGTATTGTAAATCTGGAAATAGGTTAGAAATGACAATTTATTTTAAAGATGTTTCTATTTAAGTTAATGGTATGGAGAAGTCTAAAAATTTTGTTTTACCAAAAGAATCATCTTAGCTTAATAGATACAAGAATTTTTTGGAAAAAGTTTTGAAAATATCCCTTACAGTCTTAGATATACTTATGCCTGTAGCAGCTGATTCATAAATAGAAAACAGAATATTGTAAAGCTTTATTCACCCTACACTTTCAAATTTCCTAAATAGAGATAAACAGAATGGGAACACTAAGATTTTTTTTCTGATTAATTTTATGGTAATTCCAAGTGTTTCAGTTTTAAATTAATTGTTTGAATTCTAAATTATGCAGCTTTATGATCCAGGAGATAAGCAGAGCTCTAAAGATGCCTGTGAGACTTGGAAGAGACAGCATTAGAAGCTCATTATTGCCGGCACATTTAACATGGTTAAAGTAGGGGAAAATAGCCATTAAGTTAATGTAATAGTTAAACTGCATTAATTTGAAAAACTGCCCAGTGAAATGCTTACAGTGATGGTGTTGGGGTTTTGTTTGGCTTTTTGGTTGGTTTGTAGTTTTTTTATTCTGTAGCATCTTCAAATATTAAGAGCCAAAACCATTTGAAGAGTAGTTATTTCCAAGCAACATAATGTTTATACTTGAAGAAATATTCAGTTTATCACTCAAATATCTGTCAGAGTATCAACATTTTCTAAAGAGAGAAGAGCAGATGTTAATATGCATAGAAGATGAATGAATTCAGGACTATTGGGTGATAACAAACAAACAAAATAAGCTCTAACTCTCCTTTGCATTAGTCCCTTCATCCTCTGGGTCCTTTCTTCCAAACCTTGAAAAGTAATGGAACTTAATGAGAGTAAAAGTACCTGTCTCCTAATTGCTTAGGATTCCAAAGTACACATTACAAACTGTTGAAAATGAGAGCAAAAAGGTAAAACCTAAGTCCAAGAAAAGTTCACATTGAAGAAACGTAACAATTGATATAATAGGATTACATTTAATACACTTTATGTCTCCTAAAATGAAGTAATCAACCCTGAAAACGTAAAATGCAGAGTAATCCCCAAGACATATATGTTTACCACTTGCTTCAGAGTGGTTACAGAGTGTGGTGCTATGTCTAATGTCTCCTCAATTTTTTTTTCATATTAATTATACAAAATTCAATTTTTTTTATTGCTGTTGCATTTTTACCACTTTATTGTTATCTTGGCACATTTTTTGGTCTCAATAATTTCTTTGGTAACAGAACCCACTGTTCAACCACTTTGGGAAAAAAAAAAGAGTTATTCCCTTGGTTTTCACTTCAAATTACTTCTTGTGTTTTAGACTTGAGACAATGATCTACTGAGGTTCCACTACTCAAACTTTGTAAGGTTCATTGTAGACCCCAAGGGTTCTGGCCACAGGTGGTGGCATTAGGCAGAAGTGAGGCAATACCTTTGAGGCCATCAAGCTGAGGAATGCAATGTGGAGTACAACTGTCTCAAGAGACAGCATGCAGAAAGAGTAGCATTCCCAGAATTTCACTGTCAGGGCATATCCTTAAATGGGAGCATTAACTGGGTAACAAAGTTTGGAGCTACTTCCCATACACTGATGTATCACACCTGACTTCACATCTGATAAAACCTGGACTGTTGATGTCACTCTGTTTTGGTGGACAGGAGGTGTAGGGCAGATGGGCTGGGACCGAGCAAACAAGAACTGAAATAAGACACTTGGGCATTTCAAGAAGTCATCATCACTGATACTACCTCAAAGGACAACTTCCCAACTCTCCTACCAAAGCAAGGAGTAAACAGATCTGGGACAGGTGGAAAAAAAAAGTTGGGGAAATTTTGCACCTGCTTTGTGTCCCATCTTACATTGTGTGTGTTGCTTCTGCCCAAGCGACTCTCAAGAGGCTTTTGGTGGCACAAGAGGACAAGAAAAGAGAAGGATTGCTCTCTGTTCTTAATCTCAGACATGGAATCAGCCTAAATTGTAGGCCAGAACTGTGCTTGTGGGAACAGAAAGCTGATGCAGATATAGAAGAGAGCAGCAGAGCCAATATCACTCGTTATGTCACTGCTGGAAGATTTCAGGCAGCCCACACATACCTAATTTACTCATTGTAACTAGGAAGAATGTGACTGTTAACAAGATCTCCTGCTTTGTGGCTCCACACCATGGTGTTTGAGGAAGGAGAAATTCAGTCAAACTACTCTTCATTCTTCTTTTGTCACTTTTCCTTCCCATTAGCCTTGACTACAGGATTACAGAGCTCATTGTTCCACTACCCTCCCCATAGGCAATGGTGGAAGGCTCAAGAGCTGCAAATATTACATTTTTTGCAAAAATAATTGGAAGTCTGGTCTGTATGGGGATTGAGTATCTACCTGAGGAAGACCTTGCATGCCTGTGCTGTCCATGTTATTAACCAGGCTTTGGCAGCACTGAAAATGGGTGCCAATACCCAGCTACTTCAAATTTGATGTGGAGAGGTAGAAGTAAGAGATGGAGAAAGACATCAGGAGTATTTTACACTTCTACTTTTTAAAGTAAAATAAGCCTTAGACTTCCTGAATCCCAGAGTGATAATGTTATGATTTAGCTCCAAACCCACACCTGGCAAAATAAACTCAATGGGAATTTTTTCTAAAGCCAGTGTAGTTACCTCAACTATGACTTGTCAGAGATCACAAGTGAGTAGAAAATAAAGTGAAATTAAGAATTCAATAACTTTAGATTCCATTTGAAGAATAACTTTTCTACTACTAAATCAACTGGAAATCAATTGAGGCAAGAGCATCCTATAATTTACTACTCCCAATACCTGCACTGTAAATTGCCTTTTTTCTTGTCTTGGCCACCTTAAAATCCACTGAATTTTCCTGACTTACTAAGGATTTCTTAAAAAAAAAATAGAGAAGAAACAAATAAGAAAAGTTTTAAATTATTTTGTATCTTCCACTGATACTTCAATATGATCAAATATTTGCTTAACATTTTTTATATGAGTTATGATTCCTTGCTTCCTATTAAGAAATGTCCAGGCTACACCAAAAGCACTTTAGGTGAAGATATATCTTTGGAATAGGTTTTTTGAGACCAATTTAGCAATTTTCCAAAATGAAGGAAGTGTTACTTCCCAGCACATGTCAGTGAAGTGAATGTATGAACAAGTGAAAATATCCTCTTCCTCCCACTGTATTTCTTCCTCTCTCCTGAATTTCCTACACTGATTATACAATTATGACCTTAATTGACATGAAATTAAAAAGAACGCAGAATAAGAAAGAGATTTTGTTGGCAAAATCACTCTGTAGTCTCCAAAAGAAATTTTAAATAGCTGGCTCTCTGAGAGTCTTTAAAATGAAATCTTGAAAAAGTTTATGCCCTTCAAACAGGAGTAGAGCACTCTTCCTGTGTAAAATGTGTGCTCCAAAACCATTATAGCTACACACAGCATAAGAGTTTCATGTTTACATACAAGTAGCAAATGGGTATGCCTTGAAAGAACTTGTTTGTTCAGTCCAGCCTTGAGTATTTGGATGCAAAGAGGGCCCAAACAGGCATCTTCTTTGATGTTTAATTCCCTTTAGACACAGATACATAAGAGATGCCTTTTGGTATTTTGTGCCACTATAATAATACCGTGTAGACCTACTGCAACTGCAAACTCTTCTGGCGTATTCCACTGGTAATGACTTGTATTTGAATTAGCTTGCCTGTTTTTTCTCTGACAATTTTTATTCCCTATTCTGTCCATTGTCTTGAATATTGCTTGAAGAATGCCTACCATGCAACTTACCTTAGAGCAAAATAGCTGCAAAACCAGGCATTAGAACCATTATGATCACCAGGCCTCCCATGAGTTTATTCCATAAGCAACCTTCCATTTAATACAAAAATACAGCTTTGATTTCTGTTACAACCTCAAGGGATCTTAAGACTGGAATTTTGGGTTGTGAAATTCAGATTATTGGACTCCATACATCTTTGTTGCATACTTCCATACAGCTTCCATATTAATTTATTCTCCACAGACTGTAGAGTAACCACGAGTTGCATGTGGTTGGGTTGTTCCATGCTCCCAGCTTCACAAGAGTAAAAAGTCACCAAGATTTCCCTATTTTCTTTTGTTTGCTCTACAAGAGTCCATTTTGTTAACTTCCTCTTTGCCCCAAGTGATGGCCTAACCAGTCTCTTTATCAATGGCTAGCAAAGTGAAATGATGTAATTATGTGAAGGGACATTCCATATCATCAAATCTCACAGCACACATAGATCAGCTTGCAAGGTGATGTTACACAGATCAGATGACACACTACCAAAGAAGACAGCTGATCTTTTGAAGGAATCTCATAAGTAAAAATTGCAATTAAGGATGAGAATTAAAAATCCATTACATAATTTAAACATACTGATGATTGCTTCTTGTCTTAAAAAAGGTTATAGTCTTCTCTCTTCCATTAATGCAATTTTTATAAGCAGAGAACATAAGGCTCCCAAAGAGTCGGACAGAGCAAAATGAATGTGGATCTTTTTAAACTTAAGTACCTGCAAAACGCCATTAACTGATGTAAATTTGACACTCAATTAGCCTCTCTGATGTTATAAGTACTTTTAATATTAGGAAGAAAAACATCTCTGACACTAATTTTGAATTGAAAATAGGCTTAATTTAGTTGATTCTAAACTTTTTTTGCAAGAATAGAAAGTTTCTTATTATGAACAATAGGGATTCTGAGAACAGCTACCATGAGTCAGACTGGGACTATGTGACATTTTCTTAAGCATGCTTAACACTCTCTAGTTATAAAAAAATGAAGTTTTCATTTCATATAATTTTGCCAAATTTCTACAACTTCTCACGAATAATTTTACTCTAGGTGTAAATCAATGGCTCATTATTTCCTTATCCCTGAAAAAGTCAGTTAAGTAGTTCAATATATGGCTTTACAATGTTAAAAATACAATACAAGCATAGAATTATGGAGCATTTCATGTTCCCACAGAACAGCTTTCATTGACTTCACTTACAGCTGTGTGTACCCTGCACCTGTGCAAACCAGACTCCAGAGTGTGCCCAGAAAATTGAGGAAAACATGCAATTCAACCACCTGTGAAAAATTTAACAGCTTGATCCCCAAATAAAAGTAAAAAATACATAGCATTTTCTATGCTTTCTTGTTGAAGTATCACTATTAATGTAAATGAGAAGTGAGAGATGAGCATGTGTATACTCCTAATTACTTGAGTGCTGTTCTGGGGTGAACTATGGGTTCTGTGGCTGGAACAAGAAATGGGTTAATTCTGCATTTACACTGACTTTGAAGGTGACTTATTTCCTATGTGATACACCTAAATTTCCACCATAACTATCTTGGAAGAACACTGCACTGGGATACTGCAGATATATACTGTGTTACATGGGTTACATGAAATTATGAGCTTTTACAGCTGAAGGTTTGATGCAGAAAAGACAAATCAGTCTGCCACCACTAAACCCCACTGCCAAAAGGAGTTCTACTTGCCATAAGTGCTTTTTTCTGAGACTTTACAGGCATTGCTGCTGGGGATCTGACTCATTATGAACAAAAAAAGTTGTGCCAACAGAATTTTATAACAGAGACAAAGCTTTTGAAAGACTTGGTCTCACTCATGCAGTTATTTAAACAAGCCTTGTTTTCTTCAAGGCTGCAAGCTTTTCCTTTTGTGATATGCAATTTCAAGGGATCAATGAAGTGTTTGCTTTATGAAGAGAGGCACCTCCTTTCTTTCTAATATTTCAGGTTAAACTATTTCATCCCCTGCTGTGATTACTCCTTATAAGGCAGCAGAACAAAACAGATTTTTACTTGTCTTGTAAACGACTTTCAGTTCTCATCACTATTTTGTCACAAGAATACATTCATTTGGTGCAATTTTCCACTTTTCTTAAATTTATTATTGTGACCCAGAGAGTAACAAGGACACATGATTACCTATTGAAATTGCAAGACATTGATGAGAATGCACATAGTTTTCATAGAACTCCCAATAATGTATTTTCAAAACAGTAGCCCTCAACTTCTGTTTCTGGGGGACTTTTTTTTGCCAAGACACCCAGTGCTACAATACTTCACCAACTGTACCATAGAGGCCTGTACCATATACAGGCAAAACACTTCATTGCCTCACAGAAAGATATTTTTCTATTTGTTCATAAAGCAGGCTTTGTTCCTTGGTGGAAAATGCATTGCTAATGTGCCGGTTCAACAGGATAATTCATATATTCTAGCTCAGTGGGACAGTATGATATGTTACTCAATCTTTTGTTTCCATTTTAGTTTTTTTACAGAACATAGTTAAACTTGGCCAATACCCACATGAAGTAATCTGTGATGACCCCAGAGACAATGAAACTCTTAAGAGCAAAGCTCTTTTTAGTTGATTCTTAAGTTAAAATATTCAAACTTGCCAAACTCAGTAACCCCACAGTGGCAGAGCTGCTGTCCTGGTGTGTCCCCTGGTGTGTCCTGGTGTGTCCTGGTGTGCAGCCACAGCAAGGCTGAGCACGTAGATGCGCACACGTGAGCACCCTTGCATGGACACACATGCATGTGCACGCAGCCAGCCACACAGGACAGCATGGAGAGAAAAATCTGCACTCAGGCAAATGCCAACAGCACCAGAATATAGAGTTCCTCACCCAATAAAATAGTTAGAAATGGAATTTGATGAGAACACAGGACAGACTGCAGTGATTAGGCACAGGGCACAGTCTGACAAGTATCAGATAACATGCCACTGGCCCCTGTTATTCCTAACCCTCTCTTTCCATGCTTGCTCCTTTGTAGACCATGCTGATTTCTCCATTCTATGCCTTTGGTTCCTCCCCTAAACATCTCATAATGAGGTCTTGTATAATACCAAGATGCTCTTCCACAACATCCCACAATGACCCCCAAACTCGGTAGACAGTAGCCAATTACCATCTTATTGCCAAAGTTCCATATCTTCCTGATGATATCTCACGCACAGTTCCTCACAGCATAGCCAACAAACTCCAGCTCTCTCCTCACCCAGCTAACCCACCCTTTTGTAGCACTCATCCTCATTGGACACAGCTGTGGCCTGTTAAGGGCAGGCCTGTTCCTAATCTTTGGTGATTAGCACAGCTGCAACTTCTCAGGGGTGAGATTACCTCCTGCACTATCTTTATTTATTCTTGCATTCTATCCCCCCCACAGTAAACTCCTCACCTCATCACTGGAACCTGTGAGGTGATCCAGAAAGCTCTCCCAGTGACTAATGGTGATGAGTGCCATCCCCAAAGCACTGATGGCTGTCCTCTGACAGCCTTGGCAGGAGCCAGGGCAGGGGCTCATTTTTCCAAGTTTGTTGTGATTCCCTCACTTCACAGTGTGACTCTCTGCATCTTAGTGTTTGTGGATATGAGCTTCTAGTAATATAACCTAGCACATACTGGTACATTCATCAGAAAATGTGGATGACTTCTGGGCAGTGATCCGTTTGGAAGTTCAAAATGGCTTAAATGCAATTTTTACAATAATGATGTGTTATAGCGCATTTGTGTTCAGCCACTTCTTTGATGACTGGAAGTACTACAGTAATGCTTATATAGTCCTAAAACTGAATAAGAATTTATCCTCCTCAGACAGGATATATAGCAATATCTGAATAGTTTAAGTTTACAATATACCACATTAAAATACAATTTTGTTTTGCTTGATATAGCGGTGTCTAAGCTCAGTATAAGAGAATGTATTTATGTCTCCTTTCCTCGCCCATGCCAAAAGGGCACATAACCTTGGGGGGAAGAAGACCAGACGTTTGAAGGCATTAAACATTTTACCCCTCCCAGTTTGATTTGCCACGAAGTAGGATTCAACATACTTAAATCTGTAATAAATTCCTCTGCAAGTGTGTGTGTGTGTACATATATAATATTATTTCTTATAATTCTTTTGTCTTCCCTTACTTGAACTAAACCAAACGAGCTGTGCAAACAGCATTGCTGTGTCATTAGAGGAAGAATCTGTGTCAAGTGGGAAGAGCTTTCAGCCTGGCATAAGGACTTCAGAGAAGACCAGCAGAAGGTGCTGGTGATGCTTAGCATGTCCCAGCCACTGGATCATCAAGGCTGTTGTCTCTTTTCTCAGTGTTCTTCATAATGTGTCAGGTTCAGCTTCTTTCCTCACTGTCCTGACATGCTTGACATCTGTCAGAAAGATGAACTCCTGAGGCTGACCCCTCTGATTGATAAACCTGGGATTGAGCTTAAGGGGCAAATGCCAAATCTTTAGGGTCAATCCTAGGAGAAGGAGAATGCAGCCTCTCTGAAATTACTCAACAAAACTTAAAAAATAAAATTAAAAAAACCCTCAGAATTCTTTAACAGGTACTTTACTATACTTGGAAAGAGGTACAAATAGACCAAACAAAAATGTGTCATGATCTAAAATCATCATCCTAGGATCTTCTGGTTAGTGACAGTCATGTTAAATTATCTTCTGTCATGCTTTCTCTAAGTGGAGCCCAGTCACTGACATATCCTGTCCTTGGCTTTCCCTCTCTGAAGTAAATACAGGCTGAAATGACTGTATTGATTTTACATTTTGTTCCTTAGTTAGAATTACTTCAGTAAGTGCATGCTCTCTCCCAAAGTTTTCGACAATCTCCAGCCCTAATGACTGATTTAATTAGGCAAACTGCTCATTTCTTACCTACAGAAATATAGTTTTGTTTCACAGAAATAGCTTTTTTTCATTCCATTTAAAGATGCCTTTGAAATTCTCCATTCTACCAGTGACACTTCACACACAGAAATGTGGTTTTGATTGTAAATCTGCCTAGTTATAGATGCAGTGCAGCATATCCTGGCAGATAAATGGGTCTTTCCAGATTGCATTTTCTCATCACAGATTTAAGCACCTAAGTTTTTCAGAAAGCTGCGTGTTTATCATGCAAATCCATAAATGAGGACAAAGAATACGTCTCTTTACCAGGCCTTGTCAGAAAGTAGATATGAAGTTATAGAAAAAAAAATCATTTGGGATTTTTGACTTAGATGACCCTTTGAGACAGCCTGCTGAGATTTGGAGAAATGCTGGTAACAGTCTGAGTTATCCTGCAATGTAAAAACAAGTTCTGCTACTAGAACCTATCTGTAAAAATGTTGGGCTGTTCATTGCTGGATCCTTGCTGACTTTAGGAATGTACTGCAGGCACAAGAGACTTGCAGAAGAAATCAGGCACACAGATGAAGCCTGGTTAGACAGCTTACTTCTTTAATCCTTGATAAGATTAGAAATTTCTCCATTACAATTTTAGAATACTGCGCATTCTTTTAAAAAGCAGGTCTGTGTCTCAGGGCCAAAGTAATTTAAAAAAGGAATTAAAGTAAAAGTCTTTATACAAGGTCATGTATTTCAATTACGGAGAAGGATGTCCCAGAGGGAATACAGTAGTATCTACCAGCAAAAAGCTTTTTGCTACCTTATTCCACAACTGGTTTGTGATTCCACAATCCCCTGATCCCGCAGGGGATCCCTGTTGCCCTGGTCAGTACCCGAGTCAGTGTGGGTCAGTAATGGTCCCCTAAAGCAACATTCTGATGTTCCAGTGTGGGTGAGAATGATGCAAATTTGCCCCTGCAGCGGAAACAAGGAAGTGTGGAAGAATAAATGTTTCTGTACTGCTTCTGTCAGGTCACTTCTGCTGTGTTTTGTTGGCACAGCCAGCAGTAAGCCTGTGCGATGGTTTCTGTTTGGTTTGAAGTGGAGATCCCTGTCTAATCAGTACCAAAATGAAAGCATCAGTTCCTTCCACACAGAATGCTGCACTACCTTCAGGGATGGCCTGGGAGAGTCAAGGATGCACTTTGTAATCATTTGTCTCTAGTCTAGCATTATGTATTATTATAGTAATATCTCAATTGCCTTGTCAAAGGAAAAAGGTGCTTTGCACACAATTCTTACTATCTTTTTCTGTGGAGAGAAGTGTCTCCTTTTCAACTAATATCAGAAAATATGATCTATCCATCTATCAAATTTTCAGACACTACCTACATGGCAGATTAACAGATTTTGTTCAAATAAATTTTAGGGAAGATGAATAAATCCTTTTAAAAAAAGATAGTGACACCTGCCCACAGCACCATTTGGTCCAATTCCAAATCTGATGGAGCTATTTGAAGTTCTTCCTAGATTTTCTGGAGCAATATGGAGAGTTGAATTTGGCCCTATCTATGGAAAATGACTTGCTACTTTACTGTGACAATTTGGGGATAGTGCATATTGATCCTCCTACTGTAAGTGATACAGGCTCCATTTTAATTAATTAGATTATTCTGGTAACAGTACACCAAATATTACAGTTTCTATAATAAATTCATGTGTAAATTATTAATTACTGCATTATTACCTTAATAAATGCAGAAGGTAATTTAAAATTGTGATTAAAGGTGCATTATGAGAAGAAAATCATAGCATCTTTTAAGTTCTGTTGTTTACTGCTAGGCAATGATATTACTGTGCTATGACACACTTACAGCATTTCCAGCCATCAGCATTAAGCTACCATTTAGCCAGTTACCAGTTTATTTTGAGATCATCCTCTGTTGTTAAGCAGAAAACAGAATCAATGTGCAGAATGTAGTGTTTTGGAGGTGGGAAAGCTTTGGGCTTAAGCTCCTCAAATTTCATAACAAATCTCAACTATCAGCAATGTTTCTTGGAGCTGATGTAATAGCCAAAACAATGAACAAAAGGAATGACTCTTCCACAGGTGAAGACACATATCTGATGTCAGAGGATTCTGCCCCAGGATGAAGTGTTGAGGTGATGGACAGCATTGGCTGAAGTATTCGTATTTTAACAGTAGCACTATTGAAGAAATATACAAGCTTTTGGTACTCCACTTACCTAGAGTTCCCCACTATAAGAAGAGACAACAAGGCATTTTTCATGTTGTTGCCTAATATGTTTTCATCACATACATTCCTGATTAAAGTGAAAAGTTCTATTGGAACACAATTATGAGTCTGATTACCAGTGTAACTTGAGCTAGTGTAGTTTTGGTATTTAAATTTGCATCACCATCTAAATTTTTTAGCAAACTTTCTTTTTAGAGAAGAAAAAAAGAAAAAAGAGAGACCTTCTTTACCCACACAAAACCAAAGAAAGCTTTCAATTTATTCTTCATTAATATTCTATCTTACTGTATCGGCTCTGATGCTTATCTGATTCCTGGCAATTCTGTTAAGCAGTGCTAAAAGAGATTTAAACATCACGTTTGCTGCTTGTGGAAAGTTCATAATTTTAAGGAAAAAGAATTATTACAGTTCCAGTATTAGTTTTTATGAACAGGATATTCACATCTGACCCAAGAGTGCAGAACACTGTACTGCATGGAGGCTTTTGCAAGCTCTCAGCAAGATAAAACATCCCTGTGAAGTGAGCAGTCCAACTCAGTTACCTTAGAGCTCTAAACACCAATTAACCCTGGGGTTTAGCTCGTATTTCTTCCTTCTCTGTTGTCATTTATATTGCAGTTACAAACTTAATTAGATAATCTATCTGGATGTTTCATGTTTCTATTTAAAATGACAGATTCTCGTGGATAAGGTGATAAAAAAGTCACATGTGTGGGAGCTGTAGTGACAACGATGTGGAATTTCTTTTAGCTTTGAGTGATGGTGAGAATTTATCTTCTAAGAGACAGATATCATTTTCTAGCCACAGTTTGTTTTCTGTGTTGCACATCAATGTTTGCAGCTGTCCTGTATTTCTCTTCACCATATGCCAAGTATAAGGTCCTTTTGCATCAACATGTCACTCTTGCTTAGTATCTTTAAAATTAGTTGAGAATTAATGAGCTTGATGTATATTGCCACATTTTGTCTTTTCTGCTTCTAATATTTCTCAAATGCATAAAGTAGGCAGGTTTTATGGGAGTTGGGAAGTTACTCTAGGTTGAACTAATGCTTACATCCATATGATGCCATAGAATAGAATCATATAACACCCTGAGATGGAAGGGACCCACAAGGATCATTGAATCCAACTTTGGCTCTGCTCAGGGCAGCCCAGAAATAACACCATGTGCCTGAGATTAGTGTCCAAACCCTTCCTGAACTATGAGTTAACTGTAAAATGTTACACACACGCCCCAGTTACATACTCTTCACAAAAAGTATGCTGTAAGCCAGGAACAACACCATGTATTTTCATTTCTTGACACCTGGTCTACAAATATGCACTTAGTCAGATTTCCTTTAGACAGAGCAGTCCTTGAACATAAGCATTTAGGCAACTATGAAATTTTAATGGTTATAATCTCCAATGAATAAATTATCTGAATATATGAAATTTCATACTGATACCAAATTAGCAAAGCAGTGCTGAATAACCTTTCTTTTTCCCCTTCCCTTCCCAACTGTCCTAAACCAAGTTTCTTTTCATAGCCCAGGATATGGGTGAGGATAATAAAAGGTCAATTGCTGCATGAGGTATAAAATTTTTTGCTTGTTACACATAAATTGCAGGTGCACATAAATATATAGAGGGAGAAATTGCCCAAATACATATATATTTTTTTGCTGACTTTAGCCAAATTTGCCTGAGTGTGAGCCTGTTACTGAGTTGCTCAATGCTCCCAGCTTCCGAAGAGTAAAAAGTCACCAAAATTTCTCTATTTTCTTACATTCTCCCATAGTCCAGACTTAGCTGAACTATCAGGACCTTCCTAACAAAATGAAAATACACCAATATATTAATTAGAGCCAAAATAATAACCTATAACTGCAGTTAGGACAATAGTCTAAGCAAGGCAACAAAGGCTTATTCTGCCTTCTCTAGAGAAATGCCAGATCAAAACATAAGGAATTAAACACAACAGATGGCTTCTATGACTAAGGCCAGCTCTCTAAGCAACATGGGTTATAAATACACTTATTAAACAGAATTACTCGCATTTTTGAGTCAAAACCAGAGACTTTGGTATATTTCTCTTCCTATGTAAGTGTCTGAAAGGTATTATTTTTGTTCCAGAACAGAACAAAAATACAATTCTAAAGTTCTTTTGATACAAAATTTTCATCCTCCTCAGTCTAGTGCCAGATACTTCCTGAGAATATGTGCTTTTAATCTCTCTACATCAGTCGAATTAACTTTGACACATAACAATCTGTGGCTTTCAGAAATAACACCTAAAGAATAAATCTTTTACACTGGTCCAAATGTTTAGGAGTTTAGAAGGAAGTAATTGCCTAGGCTATTTCACTAAGCAACCAAAGAGACTGAAATGCAGAAATTTTCTCTTTATATCCTCAGAAAACAGTCAAGGTATGCAGAATGTGAAGAAACACCTCTTCTGTTCTCACTGCTGCATAAATGAAGATGCAATTGAATGAGGTAATTTTAGTAAATCCT
This sequence comes from Ammospiza nelsoni, assembly GCF_027579445.1. NCBI lineage: Eukaryota > Metazoa > Chordata > Aves > Passeriformes > Passerellidae > Ammospiza > Ammospiza nelsoni. Next base: position 16,004,344 of record NC_080636.1, read on the forward strand.
GGAAGATTAAATGAAGGCAATCATAGAATGAGTGGTGCTCTTTTGTATATAAAACACTAAGAACAATCTGCTGTCAAAGATGTAAAGTTTTCTTATGAACATACTTCATTGTGCCCAGGAGCTGAATAGTTTATTACAAGCCTGCAGATCAGCATCTCTGTAGTCCATCAACAGCTGTATCATTGAAATACATCTATAAAAGGGATCAGATGTAAATAACGAAACAGGACTTACCCATGACCTTCCACAGCTATTGAAAAGTGTAAGGAAATATTACATTAAGCCATAAATGTACAGTAGAGATAATGCCAAGAGAATTAAACAACCATCTGGTGTAATTATTCATGTTCTCTAAAAATAGTTTGCATGTGAATGTGGCACCATATTTCCCTATATAATTTAGAGGTTTGAATCTAAAGGAAAATTACAGAAAATCACAGGAAATAAAGACTACACTCTCTCTCTCTTTTTTTTTTTTTTTTTTTTAATGCAGATTAACACATTCTCTTCTAAATAACAAGGCACAGGGAAAAATGCAGGGAGTGGGGGTGACTGGAGAGAGAGAAGTGTAGTATTGGTATTTCTAAAGCAGACCTACATGTGACAACCATCTGAATTCATAATAATTTTTCCTTTATGTGCTGGTGTTTTCATGATACTTTGTAATACAGATATTTTTGGATTGTACAGTTATCAGGTGAGGAATTGCATGAAGATTGTGGGGGCTGCTATTCTAAATATATGATATAAAAATGGGTTTGAAGTAATACAAATGTTAATAAGAGAGATTTTTGTCATAGAAATAAATCATTCATCTCTGAGGAGGTCAATTTGTGCATAAAAGACCATTCCTTGTCCCTGCTACAAGAACTTACCAAGATTTCTAGGAGCATCAGGGAGTTATAGAGAGCTTCAGCAGTCTCTAAACACTGGCCAAAATTCTTTAGCAAGCCACAGACTGAACTGTGTTTGAATACTGCGTTCCAACAACTCAAAACCAAATTAAATTAGTAGCAACCAGTCCAAGGACAAACTGCAGAAATTGTTCTCCCCACTCTTAATTACACATTTGTGTTCTGTTACAACAGGAAAAAGAAATCTATTTATAATACAGGCAGTGCTATGAAATTGTAAATTCTGTTGGACAACTTGAGAAAAATTCAGCAGAAGTATTTTTCAGTGAAAATATGTGACTAATGCACATCAGTAATGAATTTACAAAGAATGTGAAATTACTGCTCTTCACTAAGATAAGATGACCAGAATCACCACAAACGAGGATATGAACACGTGTGGAGAGAATGAATGGATGCTGATTGCAAAATAAATACCTGCAGTAGGTGTTGTTTGATATGTCATTTCCCAAGACTGCATGTGTGCAGGAGATCATACACTGTGTACTCTGGGAGCCAACTTTCCTACACAAATATGGGCAACAGAGATGTGAGCTTAGCTATAACTCTCCCATATCAGATGGAGTTGGACCTCTGTGTGTAAAAAAACTCAGTAAAATATTACCTCAGACAAAAAAAATTTGGAGTTAAAACTACCACTGGAGGCAAGAGTAGATAGGAAAATCACAAGCAGACATTCTCTTGCTGCATTTTATCGTATGAAAACACCACTTATTTCAGTCAGGCTTCAGGAGACACAATTGCACTTGATGTCAATTCTCAATTCCTTCTTCTAACTTTCAGTGATCATCTAAAGTTTAGCGGTTTGGTTTCAATACTCTCAGAATCCTATTAAATAGAGAAATAGTGATTTCCTTCCTAAATCAACTAAGAAGAAATGAAGAACAAGTAGGCAGCAGGATAGCAGAGTTAGGAGAAGGGAGAGCTTAGCTTGTCAAAGTCATGTTCCTAGGAATTTGTTTAGTTGTCAGTACAGACTTTACATACTACTAGAATGAGAAGGAGAATAAAGATTGACACTAAAATGGACAGAACAGTACTTTTATGATTTATTCTCACAAAGTCAAGTTGCTATAAATGCATCTCCACACCTGCTTAGACCAAAATAAATTTTTCTATCACGATGGTCTCTTGGTTTTCTCAGCTTTTTTTTAATGAGGAATTAATTCAAAAGAATTGAAGAAATTCCATGATGTTTTTGTTTTCTGTCAAGTGCTCAAATAAAACCAGTGCTCAGAAGATAACCTTTCTGTGGGTTAATACAAAGGCTATACACACATGTAAAATGAGTAAAGGTCAGTAATTCCTATCTTGTCTTCACTTCTTACAACATTCTGTATTATTTTCTTATAAATATATTCATTAGCTACTAAGAGCTGCCTTTTTAACATTTGTAGTATATATAGTAGAAATGTCTAGATAAAAAGTAGAAGACTACTACAGTAGTCTTGTATATATTTCACTAACATTTAAAACAGCTTCTTTTGCCAACAGCATTCCTTCCTTTAGTACCAAACATTTGCTTTTAAAACATGATTGCTTTCTCAAAAAAAAAAAATTGTTTGAAAGCAATGTTTTTCTTACAAAGGGTACTGTATCAAAAGTAATGTCAGGGCATTCTGTCTGATGAACAAATGGATTTATTATAAGAACAGGAAAATAAAGCAGTAATAAAAGTAAATATCATCCTGTCCACATTCTTCTTTTCAAGGTAAAATCTCCACATAATCTTATGTTAATCTTACAAAAAATAAATTGGATATTAAACATCTATATATACTAGAGATATGGAGGAAATCAGGAAGGGTGGGAAAATATTTTCCATCCATAAGCTAGTGCTTTCTTTCATCTAACTCCTGTTTCAATTCAACACATTAATCATGTATTTCTCTTGAAATGCGTAAGATGACAAATCCCTTTTCAGAACCATGCTTGCCAATACTCTTTATATTATTAATCAGGAAATAACAACTTCCAGATAACCATATTGGATGACTAATAAAATGTTTCATGTATCCAAAAAATCAAACAACTTCAGTGAGCTCTTTACTAGGAATAAAAGCCATTTGAGCATATGCTATTTATGTTAATTGGGCAAGTTGTTATCTGACTATACTTACACCATGTCTGTGCCAAATTCAGAAAGACAAAAGTTGTCTCTCCAAGAGCTATTAATACGTTACTGTGCCTTTTGGGATGGCTGTTTAAATTTAAAGACACTTAAAAAAAAATGTTTTGCTTAAAGAGGCTATTTTGAAAACAGAGAAGCTTCATAATAAGTGGGATTTAAATCAGAACAGAAATTCTTGTTGTTTTCTGAAACCAAAGAAATATGCCTTAAGGTAGGTCAAGCAGAGGACAATTTAAAACTCAGATGTCGACAACTTTTTACCTCAAAAGCAGTGTAATGACCAAGTTGACAAAAATTACAGCCCTGAATGTGTAATACCAGGCCCCTTTCATGATGTGAAACTGCTAACAAGAGAGAGGTGAAATGATGAAGGAATAGCAGCAGCTAATTTTGAATCCAGCCGAGCCTGAAGGAAGCATATTTTCCTTTTTCCATGAAGCTCTTGAAATGGTGGGGTGCTGTAAATCTCTGCAGTGAACAGGCAGTAACAGATGCCACTCCCTTCCTGGAGTGAAGAGCTTCAGGGCTGCTCACAACAGAAAAGCCACCCACAAACACAACATGCAGAGGAATAAAATTCAGCTTGGAAGCAAATGCCCATGTCACACAGTATCTGCACTACGGTGACTTCATGGAGATGATTTTAATATGGATGAAATAAAGCAAAGTTATTAATTATTACAGAAGTTGAAATTATTCTTTCTCTTGAACTAATTGAAGTAGACATTAAAATAGCATCAAAATTTGAGACAATGAAAAGTTCTCCTGTAAAAAAAATGAATACTTAATGCTTCCAGTCTTGAATAAGTATTGGAAGTTACAGCTGTAAACAGAAGGGACAAAAGTGAAATAAAAGAATTCTCTATATGCATAGATTTTTCTATTATTAAAATATTACCCTTGAACTATTTTCCTGAGAGGGGATAGGTCATATCAATTACTTAGGAAACCATTCTTCTCAATATCTAGCACATAAACTAAAAAGGACCTTATCATTGGTATGGAGGTTCATTGCACTCTATGGAGTGTAACACACACAAAATGGTATCTAAAAAACACAGTATGCTAATAAATGCTTCATTATGCCCAGATTAAGGGGCAAGTCTCCTCAAATGCACAAAATGCAAGAGATATGGTACTATTGGTATTTCTATGAGATCACAGTAAATCACAATTTTGTTGCATTCAAAGGATCTTCTGTTAAATTACGCCTTATCAGTTTATGTCAAAAGCCCATTGAGTGTTGTCTTACATAACATCTGTGTCAGATTACAGATGCAGTCTTTCAAACCATCAATACTGCCGATTATATTACCTAAACAGCTGAAAATATATTATGGAGAAAATCCACAGATGTCCATAAAAGCCCAAAGAAGAACTGTCATCATGTTTTAAATACTGTAATCTTTGTGTGCAAATGAATTAGGCAACTCAACTACCTGTCACCAAGCTAGTAACTGAGACATTGCTATCAACTTCTTGGTGGATAGAAGTTAATAGTGATTAACTGCTAATCTAATTAATTGAAAATTCACTTGGGCCTGGATTCATCCAATGGAACTTTAGCTACTTTAATGAGATATTCAAATTAGAAAATTTGATATAAGAAGTAATCTCCACAGTTTTTGGAAAGATCACAGCCATTCTGAGCTTTTTATGTGGTTATTTCACCATTAAGAGGTGTCAATCTTCTTCTGTCACCTCTTACAGAGAAGAAACTCACTCAGGTGACTAAACTGAAGATGTGGAGACAATGTGGAATTGAAACACCTCTGCCACAGTGAGTGATGACTAAAAACCCTACTAAATCTGCTGGGCAGTTATTAAACTTAATGTTCAGATGTTGATCCCATCGAGAGACATCTCTGTATCAACTGAAATTAAATCATCATATGCTTAAACATTTGAGTGGAAAAATCTGAGAGTTCAAGCATTTAAGATGTTTGATAGCTACATCAAACATTTGCTGCAGCTACACTAAGCTCAGCAATATCATAGTTGAAAATAAAGCATCTGAGGTGGTTTGTACACTGAGTGTAGTGTCCTTGTTATTAACTGCAACGATTATTCTGATCTCACTTTGCCGACCAAGCAGTGATGTGGTGACGAATAATGCAATCTGTAGACGGATTTTAGGGCTAGTTAGGAAGAGAAGACTGCTGTTCCTGGGCTGTTCCTGTTACTACTTTGTTATCTTCAGGTATGGACAGTCTATTTCTGATTAGTCACTGCCTCAGTAGTCTCTGTGATGAATACCTAACACTGGAAAGCAAGATATTGCCCTCTGGTGTTGTAAACTGCTGGTCCAGGAGACATAGTGGACACATAGTCCATACACACAATGAGGAAATTCTCGAGGATTATGCCAACCTCTGAATAGAAATTTATCCAAGAAGAAGTTGGATTATTAAGACAACTTTATGCTACTTTTAAATCTTTACTTTTAACTATTTGACTTAGCACTAGAAACATATTGCTCAACAAGATTTTGTTATAGCAGCAATTCCTTGAGCTCTGAAAAGCTTTGGAGATACAAGTAATGCTTGAGTCATGCAGAAGCCAGAGTATGGCTCAGTATGTACTGATGGGAAGAAGTAAATTAGCCAATGAGCACACGGTCTTGGTCTCCTATCTCTTGTTTGGCTCACGCTGTACTCAGATCATCATTGGCTTCAGCACACAGAGTGCCATGCAGACCCAACAGCTGTAGAAAGAGCACAGGGCTCAGGAGCACAGAAACAGTAAGCAAAGGGAGCACAGAGAGGTTCAGAGGATCTGATCCCTCCCCCAGACTCTGCTCCCTGCACCAAGGTTTGTTTACGCATTTTGGCATTGAAGAATCCACAAATAAAATACAGGAGCAATATCTGAGCTGGCCTCTTCCTGGGCCAGGCTGTGTGTTATGAGGCTGTAAGTTACATTCCCAGTTGTTTACTCTCTTCTCCTTTCTGGCCCTCTCAGTCTTGTTTTTTTCTTTGTGCACAGTGGTACAACTTTGACAGAAGAGCAGTGAATAAACTTCTATAATTCTTGTCTTAAATCAGGAAATGAAGGCACAGCTTCTGGGATATGCAAGATAATTTGAACTGCCTCTGAAGGTCCTCTGTTAAAGTAAAGGTGGACAGAAACTGACACCTTCCTTTTCAGCTGAATTTTCAAAGAGAACTAGAAGACAGCGTCCAAACAAGAGCAGCAGCTAAGGCACTGAAGCCCTCCAGGCTGTAAATACCAGTCTTTCACAAGCACCAGCTTTAAAAGTTTTCTGAACTGCTGAAAGCTGGAACAGAAGTACGAATTTCTCTCTGCCTCCAGCATTTCCTCCTAGCTCCCTGGCTGAGGCATCCTCAGTTCAGATGAAATTTCACAAGGCCAGCTCATAATCGTAAATCTCAGCCAACAGTCTCTTTCCACTTGTGATGCCCAGAACAGGCAGTTTCTGGAATATGTGAAATATAGTCATAGTTGACTAAGGCCTCAGTGCAGAGTTGTCTGCTCTCCCTTTTCTCCATAATTCTGTTATTTCTGCACCAGCATGACAGAATCACAGCTCTAGTCCACTGTGTCAGTGCAGGTTTAGGGGCTTCTGTAGCTCCTCATCAGTGGTTTAAACTAACACACTGCGATATGAACTGGAGCAATGAGGTGCAACTGGAAGCTCTGTCCTACTGCCTCTGCTCTCGAGGGCAGTAGGACAGACAGAGCACAGCCACTTGCAGAAAGAAGTATTTTAATTTCCTACTTGTGCACAGTCTCTGCTGCCATCACAATCAAAAATTCAGTATGCTACAGTGAATCTATAGCTTAGAGGATTTCCCTTTAGCTGACTTTTAAGTAAAAGAAACATTTTTCATCCACTGCCAAATGTCAGGCTCTAGGTGGCCAAGTTTGTTATCATAGAAATATTGTTTCTCTGATGGTATAGCGAGCACATTCAATGAGTGTCACCAGAAGTGATCATTCTGTGCCATTTTCACAGCTTTTGGCCTCAGCTGCTGCTACCACACAGGGAAGGAAAATTCCATAATATGAGATAAAGCAGAGCTCAGAGAATAAAAAAAATAACATCTTTGATGCTTTTATTGTGGATAAATTGTAGAGCTGGCACACCCTGCTGCTTTCCACAGAATCAGATCAAAAGAGAGATCATCTGGCAAAAATGTACTAGACTGGCAACTCTTGAGTAGATGGTGTTGATTTAATGCTGTTAAAGTCACTTGAGAATAGAAACTTCAGATAAAACAGAGTGACAAGTGCTTGTAATGAGTTGCTACTTCATTTCTGAGTGGTTTAGAGCTTAGAAGTCACAAAACAGTAAACTTCCAAGTGCTTCAAAGACAACTTTTTTCCCCAGAATTCAGCATAAATTGAGCAAGGAGAGCAGTTCTCAGTGATACATACACGAAGACAATAAATGGATTATCCTGTACTTGTACACATAAGTACTATTAAAACTATGGCAGACTTCTCTGAAAAGAAAAAGCATATCCTTCTAATTTACAATATACAACCTCTCCACCGGTCTTGTTATCTCATCCTTCCCAATGCAATTCTGCTTTATATGGGTTATTCAGGAAATAACAGCACTGAAAAAAGAAAGTGATTTATTGGTCTTTGAGTCACAGAAAATGTAATTTTGGCTTTGACATCTGAAGCTTTTAGGCACTTTAAAAACCTCTGAAGCTTTATTGTGGCATTAGATCTGGCACAGCAACCTGAACAAGGACTTTCTGTGATACTATTTCTCTAAACAGGCTAAAGATTTTGTGAGTGATTAAGGCAATATTAATAATGACTTATGTCTTCAGTGGTATTTAGGTGTCAAATCTCCATTAAATAAAATTTGAGTAAAAGACCTAAGTACCTTTAAAGATCTGAGATCATATTTTTTATACAGTGAACCCCAACTTACATTATCTGCTTCTACTCAAATTTTGAACCATAGCTCAATGTTCTTCTCTGCATGAGCCTGAATTTCACAATCAGTTTGATCTGCTTAGCATGACATTGCCATTTCATTTATTTATTTGTGTGCTTGCAGGGTTTTTTTATCCATGCCAACAGAGCTGCTGTAGATGTGTTGGTCAGAAAGAGAAAGCCATGAAATCCCAAAAGGTCCATGGTTCCCAGTTTGGCATGTCCCTTAGCCAGGGATGGAGTTCCCTTTGCATTTTCTGTTTGCTGGGCTGGGCTGGTCCTACAGTGTCTCTCTGTGCCTGCAGGACCCCAGGCAGTGCAGGGTGACTTCTCCCTCAGCCCTACTCCCCATTCCAGGGAACACTGCCCTGAGGAAAATTGGGAATGCATTGTACTTGTGAGTGCACTGCACCATTGAAACAAGGATTAAACCACTGGTTTTAATTCAATAATGCACTGCTTTTGTCACTAATAGGGATAATTTTATTAATTGTAATATTTTAATCCTTTGATATTAATACAGATTTAGGAAACCATGTGGGAACAGGGCAGACAGAATACAGAAAATGGAGGAAAGGAAAACCACAGTGTTGCATAAAACTTACAGAAGAAGAATAATGCTCTGAAGCTGATTGAGTAGGTATTTTGACTTCAGAATGAGTTTTGGGAGGCAAATTGGGCACATAATCTTGAAACAATATTTCCTGTTGCATTAAAGGTTGCTTCATGCCATCAGAGAAAGGGAACTTGCAAAACTGAGAATGGGAAGAAATGAACATGGGGAAACTGAACATGGCCTGGAAAGCAGAAATTTTACTTCTAAGTTATACAAAGCCATGAGACCTCTTCCTGCAGCTGTAGGCTATAAATCCTTGCTTACTCAGGAAACATCTCATCCTGCTTGGTATATTCACCCAGAAACTCATGAAATATTATTTCCCTTTCTAAGTCTTTGGCATAGCCAACAAACATAATCACCAGCTCTTTTCATCCTTATCTTAGATCATTAACAATAGCTGTTCAACAATAAAATACTAGTGGGAATGGCAACGGAAAATAATACTCAAAACCATGTTCAGTTAAATGTTAACTTTAAACTACGTGATGGTTTTTTTCATCATTTACTTACAGATGTGAATACCTCTGATAGTAAAAGTTTTCCTTCTCTGTGATGCAATACAATTTTTTTTCAGATGTACAAAATTTCAGTTGTCATTTTTTGGCAGTATTATATCTGCTCCCTTTACTATTTTTGTTTGAATTCTCATGTAATTACTTATATATTTTTTGCAAAAAAACAGTGGGAAAATATGCACTCTTGTCAATAAGAACCGTTTATAAAAATTGTCAGTAAAAATTCTGAGAACATACAAAATATCATGTCGGAAATTTCCACTATAACTTATGAAAATTGAAAGTATTGGCAATTTTAAAGTGTTTTGGGTTGTTGTAAAAGCTAGGTTTTTAATGAATGATTAAGTGCACAATGTCTGGCCATCTTCATAGCATTTCTAATGATACAGCTGTATGTTGATCTGATATTCTTAAAGAAATGTTTTGTGTGGCACAAAGCACTTGCAGGTAACTTATCCCCAAATGAAACAAAATACCTGTTGGCACAGCAACAGTGACATGGAATGAGCTCAGTAAGTCTGCAAGTTTCTTAATTAACACAAAAATAGCATTATGTCTGTATAGAACAGCTTTAAATTAAAGTTTTGTAGAGAGCTATAATACCATTTATTCAACTAATTGAGAACAAATGGCAATGGCTTCAAGTCTGCGTAAGAACTAGGAAAATCCTTAATTAAGTATAATCCTGAAGAATGTCTGTGTGTGTCATTTTTCTCTAAAAATATATCCATTTCCCAAACCTCAGTCAAAGCTTCTTAAACTCTCTCATGCAGCATCACACTTGTAGAAAAATAAAAGCATTACTGCTGAAAATCCTGTACTATAATAACACAAAAACCGAGAGGACATACAATTTTGACATAAATGAGAATAGTGGTGTTATTTGTAAGCAAAAAACCCAAAACAAACAAACAAAAAAACCCAAAACAACAAACAACACCATAGGAGCAGTTTCATAAGGAAGTCATAAAGGATTAAGTCTGTAAATCTTAAACCCTGAAAACCATGGTTGAAACCATGGCTGAACTTTTCTAAGCAGCAGAAACAGTGAAATCACAAAGCTTAGAAAGGGGAAACCTGATAGACCTGAATGTATTTGTGGAGCTGGTGTTGATCATTGTGGAGAAGAGCATGAAGTCAAATGACAGAGTAGAAAATATCACAGAATCCATAGGAGCAAGTGGGAAGATGAGTTTGCAGAAAGCCAGGTGAAGATTCAACTTAGGAAAGCACTTCATTAATGGAAACAGGTGAGAATTATCATACATGTATGCACTAAGTGTAGTAAGTGATAGATATTTGCACTGAACTGAATGACATCTATTCCAATGCCACATACTCTTCTAAACAGAGTCCTATTTAAACAAATGCTAAGGACCAGCTAAGGCTTTGCTTGTCACTGTTGGTGGATGCACTTCTGTCCTTAGGCATAACTACACCGATGACTTCTGTTCCCAGCTCACACCCAGTGTCACCCAACCTGAGGCAGTCAAAAGTACCTTGGTGGTTGCTCTACTCCAGCAGCTCAACAGCACAGCAGAAAGAGGGCTCACAGTGCAGGTGGGACTATCAGGCAGAAGAATGAGAGAAGAGCACTGTGGTGGAGGAATGAGGAGGGAGACACATTATTCAGTGGCCAGAAGAAACACCAAGATCATGAAATGCAAAAAATAGTTAACTGTACTTTGCTGCAGTAACCATATAACAACCAGACTAGTTTATGCAAAGACTGAATTTTTATAGACATAGGGATGGTGAGGGAGGGGAAAAAGGGAAGATCTAGGAGACACTGGGCAGTGGAGGATGCTGTAAGATTCCTTGTGTGTGTGCTTGTGTAAGGGTTTTACCCAGGTGATGTTTAACAACATTGAGTTAGCCACAGGCCCCCCCTGCCTCTGTAAGGCCCTGCCTCAATGCCATGCTGTTTGTGGACATGTACTGCAGCCATTGGCTTCTGGTGTTCTGTGTATTTGATTTATTTGATTTTTTTTTTACTTATTTGATATTCGGTAGTATTATTTGATTTAATATTCCTTTACATCTCTTGGCTTCAAATTTGGAAAAAAAAATTAGCTCCTTTTCACCAAATTCTCTATTTATGGAATGAACACAACAGTACACTTCTTTTCCAATGTTAAAAGGAGAACAAATAACATGAAAAAGAACAACCTAAACTCTCTGTTCTTTAAGGGATACAACAAGCAATGAGAACAGGACCCAAATCAAACTATCATCTGGAGGAGAATAATAAATATAAAGTCTCCACACTAAGTGACTGAACACACAGCTCAGTCTTAACAACAGATTTACAAAACACAATAAAAGTAAAACGTATCCTCATAACACATCAAAGGAGAAGACAAAAGAGACAGAACAAGCATACACTTTTTCATTATTAGATGTTGAGTACCTAGAGAAACATATTTGGAGAAAAAGATTTGAATAGGGAAACATTTCTCACAGCAATGAAAAACATTACAATTTGAATTCAATAACAGCAAACAAAACAACCAAGCAGTCCAGGCAGAATTTGAAATGTGAACTGTGTTAATGTTAGAAGTATATTATTTCTTTGATGTTTTACTCCTGAATAGTTTGGAAACCAAGAAACTCATCATGACGGTTTTGCAGGGCAATGAGACCATTTGCATGCATAATATTGTCTTTATCAGAACAAATAGAAGTGTTTTCATTTGCCTGCCCATTTTTTCAGCAGCGCTTATGATATACAAAGAAACAAAACTGTTAAGTTACTGTGTCCTAGACTACCTTTAACCTGCTGCATACAGGCTCAGATGTTCACAGGTGAATTTTTCAAAAACAGAGCATTTGAAAGCAGATAGTTCATAAAATTGCTAATAAAAAATAGATTACATAATCAGAAGCATTAAAGCACATTACTAAATAATGAAAGTTAAAAAACCCCCACCAAACCAAACAAAACAATTTTGTTCATATTCCATTTAATCATATAATAATTGCAACTATCATTGCTAGGTAGATTGTTGCTGTCTATTTTTCACCTGGGGAATTCAGCTAGCTCTTTAAATAAGCCAACAGCACATTTCACAGCTCTTTATTCTCTCCTCCTCTCCAGTCTACTACTTTATTTTTCTTAGAATTTTCTACCCTTTGTACACATACTTGTCTTTTTAGTTCCAATGATGGAAACACTTATTGATTCTTCAAATGCTCAAAATAAAACAAAACTGTTCACTAGACAATATTTTCATTCTGTAGGAACACCCTCTACGATCACAGGGATGGATATGATACTGTATGAAAAACAATGTCTGGTTAAAGTATTATGAATTTCCTTCCATAAATTCTGTGCAGATTTGTACAAAATATTGTCATTCTGTCATATAACACAGCCCAGTATTTCTTCACTCATCAAATAGATGCAGTTACATTATGCTTTCACTAAATCCTCACATTATAAATTATGTGAATGACATTGAGGCAGATTTAGCTATTAATTCCCTGAAATCTGCCCCCATTTCTTTCCATCAAGCCTTTGTAACATTCTGCAGTGGCACCTGAATTTTTTTATGTTTTCAGTTTCTTAAAAACAGAAAAAAATATTTTTCAAAGCATTTATTGATCTTTACTGGGACTTATCGACCTTCAGAGGGTGTTAGTGATTCAGGAGGGAAAATGACAATAAATAAAAATAAAGCTAAAATCAAATGTCCCCAAATGAAACAGAGGAAAAAGTGGATAACCTCAGTGATTACAGATGTTGACAATAAACATATCCACTCCTTTGCATTGGGGTTGGCTCCTCCTTCTCACTGATTAAAGAGGCAGAAGACCCTTGATTTTAGATAAATCAGTTTTATCATCCACCTAAAAACAAGAAATAAAAATAATAACAGAAAAATTTAAAGCAAGAGATCAAAACCAAAACAGTGGTTCCAGTACTGCAGCATGACTTTTTTTTCCAGAGGAAAAGTGTCCATGTAAACATTCCTCTTATCTTTGCCTTTGCACATTGCGAACCTCTGGGGCAAGTGGGCACAAAGAGCCAGGGAAAGCAGCAGGGAGTCATATACAGGAGCCTGCTTAAGTCAGCACAGATCACCCCCTCATCTGTTCTTCCTCCTCAGCCTGAGATATGAGGAAAGGTGCTGCACTTGCCTTCTGGCATCTCTTTAGAGAGATGATCGAAACAAATGGACACAGATATATCTGAGAGAGAAAAATAAATACAATTCTCCCTCTTGTAAGGTGTTTTTACAGAAAAAAAAATCTAAAGTACAAGGCAGACAAATTCAGCCCTTAATACAGAAAGTCAAATTTACTCAACCATGTCAATAAGAAGACGAAAACAAAAGCCAGTTGTAGCAATGCACTGAGTGAATGCTGGATTTCTCTTGCTTGTAAAATTCTTATGTATTTTGATTTTCCTTGCCATTATATAACAGTGGATGAACCACTAGGGAAGAGCTCCATTACCACAAAAACTGGAAAACAAAGGAAGAACCAAAACTGCAGGTTATGCAGCTAATACCCTTCTGATCATCTACAAAACTTGATGGATTAGAGAGATGGGCAGTCACCACCCATATAAAGTTTAACAAGGGCCAGATTCTGAACCTGGGATGGGGCAAACCCTGGTTGTGTATAAAGAATGGGGAAGAATGGCTGGAGAGCAGCACTGCAGAAAGGCACCTGGGGGTCCTGGTTGATGACAAACTGAACATGAGCCAGCCCTGTCCTGGGGCATCAGGCACAGCATGGCCAGCTGGGCAAGGGAGGGGATTGTCCTGCTCTGCTCTGGGCTGGGACTGGCTCACCTCAAGCCCTGGGGGCACTTTTGGGTGCCACAATACAAAAAACCCATTAAACTATTAGAGAGCATCCAAAGGAGGGCCATGAGGATGGTGAAGGGTCTGGAGGGAAAGGCGTATGAGGAGTGGCTGAGGGCACTTGGCCAGTACCCTGGAGGAGACTGAAGGGAAGGGCTCATCATAGTCTGAAACTTCCTCATGATGGGGAAAAGAAGGGGCAGGCACTGCTCTCTGATCTCTAGGGACAAGTGAGAGCACCCAAGGTAATGTCCTGAAGTTGTTTCAGGGGAGGTTCAGGTTGGATATTAGAAAAAGGTTCCTCACTCAGAGGGTGGTTGGGCACTGGAACAGTCTCCCCGGGGCAGTGGTCACAGCACCAAGCCTGACAGAGCTTAGGAAGTGTTCTGCCAAAGTTCTCAGACACATGGTGTGACTCATGGGGATGGTGCTGTGCAGGGCCAGGAGCTGGACTTGAATGATCCTTGTGGCTCCCTTCCAACTCAGTATATTCTATGATTTTATGATTCTGTGATTACAATTGCTAGCAATTGTTCTCAGTCTGTTACTCTGAATAAATTTTTTTATGCCAGAGTTTTTTTTTCCATAACCTTACATCATGTTGCAAACCACCCTTCCCATACAGCAAACTGCAAAAGATGAGAACTGAGTCACAAGCCTTTTCCCTAGCCAGCAAAACTTCCATTACCAATGTGGAGATCATGTGACTTATCAATAAATTACATTTTCCAAGCTTCAACGCTCAGATTTTAAATGACAATTAGAGCTCAGATAATCTTATATTAGAAAAAATTGTTCCTCCTGAATTTGGCCTCTATTTCACACAATCCTCAATTGCTTGCTCATTTTATCCTGTAGAAGGAATATTTTTAGTCCCATGGAACTGAGAAAAAAAAAAATGACATAATTATAAAATAATCACAAAATGCAAAGGCAAATGAAAGATTGTCATCTTAAATAAGAGGCACTCAAATATGACTTGCACATCACCTCAAGACACTGTTCACTGCCAGGGGAGATAATCAGATTCTTTAGCCTTTAATACTAAGATATACACACTCTTTTGATTTAGAGTTGAATAAGGACATGAGAATATAAAACAAGATTTAGGAGGACACTAGGAATTCTAAATCCAAAATGATGACCTAAAAAGGTTTGTTTACACTCAACTAGATGGGGATGGTGATGGGCTGTCCTCAGAAGGGCAGGGACAGGAGGCTGAGGGACAGCAGTGCAAACTGAGAGCAGAGCTTTCTGCATGCCCAGTCTTACAGAAACCAAAAAGGGAAATTTGTGCTCACCAGGTACAGAACTCCTGGCCTAAGCTCTCTCTGCCTCTGGCCTGGGTGAAAGTTTATTACACACTCAGATCACAGCGTTGCAGCCAAAGAAACTGCTTGCCTGAAGAGCTGCTCAGCCTGATTCCTCCTGCCCTGTCCCTGGAGAGGGTACCAGAGAAGCCTGGAGAGGCAGTAGTGCTGTGGACATGCTCTATGGAATTCTTCTGAGGAATCATCTCCAGGCTCAGAATCCTCAAAACCACTTATTATTTGGCACAAAACCTATAAAACAGGTGTTGTTGCTGAATCTATCTATGACAAAATGTCAAGTTAGAGAAGAGTAAATTAGAAATCAGGGCTGCCTGCCTTTATCTGGAGCCCAGAGGAGCTGTTCAAACCCACAGTTCTCATCTCTGAGTAGCAGCAAAATTCTTCTCTTCAAAATCATTTCTCCATATTCATAAAACAAGATCCAAGAGGTGAAGAAGCAGGAGCACAGTGATTAAAGTATACTTGTAGATGCAAAATCCTGAGATTCCTGCCTTCAGCACTGAAGCAGCTCTGCCTTAGAAATAAATCTTAGAAATTTACAGTAAAGGTGCTTTGGAGATCATGTAACATCAATCAATACCATCTCAATTTTCAGTTGTTTCTTTTTTGAAACTCTATAAGATCAGTCTGAAAGAGGTTACAAATATGGAAGTGTGTCTCTGCATCAGGATCTTACTTCAAGTACTTACAGGTATGACTAAACACAGGAAAATGCACAGTTTTAATGAAGTCAGGATCACACTGCATTTCTTTTAAATCAGAGACTCATTTCACGTACCTGATACATTTGCCAGGTATGAGAGTGAGATCACCTAAAAACATGCATTAAACATAGTACCATAGTACTTATTAGCACTATCTATAGTAATATTTCTTTTGTTCCACTGATTTCTCATCAATTGTGTTCACAGCAGTTCCTGACATTTTCTGACACTTTTCCTGTGTTGTTCACTGACAGAGGTCAGCAGATTTTCTTGTAATCCTCATGAAACTTCAGCCAAAGCCTGGGGTTTCTGGTGCACTTTGGACATACAAACAGCTTCAGAACTGGAAGACTTCAGAAACTACACAACACAAAGGTCAATTTCTATCAGCAACAACAGTAGAATATTTTCTCTTATTTCCCTCTTTGGTATACAAAGGCAGGTCCTTCAGTTCAACAAATGCTGGGAAAGTTATTAATATCACACAGCAAAACCATCATAACTTAGTGGTGATATGAGACCACAAATTCCAAGTTGTCAAGGTGTAACAATGAAATTTAAGATGCAAAAACAATATACCAAGAGATAATACAGTGATAAGAAAGCAATATCCTGGGATCTTGAGAGCTGGCTAAACATATTAAAAGAATTTTTTAAAAGCCATGAAAAACCCATCAGTTCTTAATCTGCATCACTGCCATCAGATTAATTTATAAATTTGAACTATATTTTTTGATGAGTCTACATCTACTCTAGTAGAAAGAACGGATTAGTTTTCTGGGTTTTTAATACTGGCTTCTTTTGATGAATAAAGATTCCATTTCTTTACTGAAATCCAGATTTTCTTCATTATCCTCTTGGAACAGGAGCTGAAACCAGCCACAAGGGCCCAGCAGAGATCAGTCCCTTGCTCTGAGCTGTTGGTCCAGTCTTGGAGCTCACCCCTTGAGTCTCGTTCTTTTAAGTTCCTTTGGAGGACAAGCTAGAGATTTATAAGAGCCAAGAATATTAAGAACATCTCTCTGAGACAAAATTTAGGATGACTGAAGCACAGAGTGCCTTCTCTATTTCTTGTAGCTTCGGGTCTGTGACTCTGGGACTGTGTCAGCTGGGACTAAGGTGGCAATTCCATCAATGGGTGCGATGGAATCATCCAAAAAGTAAAAGGGTTTAATGACAAAAACAACAAATGGGAGAAGCCAAGCAACAGACTAATTCCAAAAACAGGATAGGCAGGACATAATATATATTATATGTGTGGTCAGTTGAGAGGGGGAGAGTGGAGTTGAGGGTAAGGGTCCAACCTGAAATAATGATTAGGAATATGTAAAACTCTACATCAAATGACAACTGATCAGGGGGAAGAACTGGGGAACCTTTTAGAATCACAACCTTATATGAACAGTTCTATTACCATATTCTTTCCCAGGAGTCAAAGCTGCTGGAATGATGCTCACCCTAAGATGAGTATCAGTTAGGTTAACTACAGACCACATTCCCCCAGTTTCAACTTGATTCTTTCAGGCAGCTCAACTTCCACACCTGTCCTTGTTGTGGATTAGAGCTAGCACACAAAGAAGTCAGTAATCAGAGCCTACTTGCATCCTAGGGGACTACAGGCTGACTACTAAAATTTTGAAGTCAAACCCACATATTTTTCCCCACACTGACGCAGGAGAACCACAGCTCACATCACGGGCTATACCTCCTCTTTCTGTCTGGAGGATGTCTATGTTTGGTACCAGAATCTTTGATCTGTACTGTGGAGATTTGAAGAAGGCCCTCTTTAATCTCCTTACTAGCTCCTAGCTCAATGGGCCCATGATGCCTCAGGTCATCAGGGTGGAGATGCCACCTATAAATGGGCACAAGACCAAGGGATGGTTACATGGACAGTATTTCTCAGGTTATCCATGACTGTGGGACACATGCTGCCATCAAACAGGCCAAGGGAGTAGAGCCCCTGTGGGATGGTGGGCAGGGGTACAAATATAAGTTTAAAGAAGCCTGACAAATTGATTGCATCACACTGCCCCAGACACACCAAGGCAAGCACTATGTGCTCACAATGGTAGAAGCCACCACAAAATTGTTAGAAACCTACCCTGTGCCTCATGCTATGGCCTATAACACCATCCTGGCCCTTGAAAGACAAGTCCTTGGGTGTTATCTTATATATCAAGAGTTCTCTTATCATTATAGTGCAAGGATTCCATATCACCAGAGCTTCATACCTCCTCAGTGTTCCTCATAGGCAACTCCTCTAAGCACTGCCTGTTCCTGGTCCTTGCAGTAATCACCTGACTCCAGTTCCCACCAACCCACTCTTTTATACCACTGTACTTATTAGCTACACATTAGGTGTGGCCTGTTAAGATTAGGCCTGCTTCTAATCTTTAGTAATTGGTTCAGCTGCAACTTGTTGAGGGATAAGATTTACATTCTATACCACCTTCATTTACCCATACTGTATCCCCCTACACTTTGGAGACATATACCCCTGAGAATATTGAGTCAGACAATGAGAGTCTGTATACTCAATATTCAAGAAAAGCCTTATCAACACCTGGGCTAGGGAACATGCCATGGAGTGGGTGTACCATGCCCTCTACCATGCACCAGCTGCAGGAAAAGGGGAGAGGTACAATAGACTGTTAAAAACCACCTTGAAAGCACTGGGCGGGAGATCTTTCAAAAATTAAGAGCAACATCTAGCAAAGGCCGCCTAGTTAGTCAACACCCAAAGTTCCACCAACCAAGCAGGACCTACCCAATCTGAGCCCCTGCATACAATAGACAAAGTCCCAATGGTTCATTACAAAGATTTGTTAAAATCTATTTGGATCAATTCTACTTCAAGTACAGACATGAGGTTGTTTTTGCTCAAAGACCAAGCTGCACGTGGTGGATAATGCAGAAAGATGGAACAACAAGATGTGTACCTCAGAAAAATCTTGATTGTTGAGTGAAACCCATGTATAAATGTCACTGTTTGCTGAATGACACTAGCAATATCTGTATATAGCTATATATGAGATATATACATATATGTGTATGTGTATATGTATGTTTAAAATTAGAAAATATATTAGTTTTGGTAGTAAACTGATGATATGGGGATAATGGGTGGAATGTCCTAGGGTGATTTTATGAGGTTTGTATCCCCAGTTGTCTGTTCTGTTTATGCTGGATATTGAGTTCTGCACCTTTAAGACTGGTTCCAAGAGTGAAGGGGGGAGAAGAAGCACACAGTTTATTGCAGAAACTGCACTTGCTCCCACACATTCCTGCTCCTGGAATTCCTGCTGCTGCAGCACGGGCAGAGGGGGAGAGAGCTCTCCTTTGCTTTTAGCTGGTTTTTTTGTTTGTTTTTTTTAGTTAGCTGAGGCCAGAAATATTTTGGAACTGCTCAGCTGTTGTTCAGCGCAGGAACACCAGGACTGTCATCCAGGGGCTCCCCATCTGCACTGCAGCCAGGACGCTGGACCCGAGCCCTGGAGAGAGACACCCAAGCCCCAGAGAGACTGAGAGAAAGCTGAAGACACACCCATGAAAAAATCTCTGACCTACAAAAAACATCTAAATTTGCATTCTCTTCAGAACAATGAAAAGTTCTATTGTTTAATATTATTCATATTTTCATGTTTGTGAGTGCTTTGCTTGTTAAATAAATTTTTTTTTCCACTTTTCTCTAAAAAAATCTTTCTGGAACGTATATTAAAAGAAAGACTGCTTGAATTTGCTTTCTTAAAAGACCCCATTTGAAAGTTTCCTCCCAAATTTGCCCTAAACCAAGACAACATGGATCAATAAGGAACAATAAACTCGATGGCACCATGTGCTCCCAGTAGCAGCCAAGCTTGCTGAGAACAATGCAAAGGACAGGAGAGGTCTGGGGCCTTTTATAAATGTTCAGTTTTATGTTCACATCCTCTTAATAACCCAGAGTCACTCTGAAGGACTTTCCATGTTGAAACTGAATAAAAGTTTAAAATATTCTTGTTTCACTCCCATAAATACCGATATCATCTGGATTTCAAGCTGTAAAAGCTCAATCTTTTCAGTATCTAGGGTGAAATGAAGACTTTTGCTGGTCCTTCAGAGTGTCGTTACCCCATGCTTACTATATGAATGCCTGAATTTTCAGATTCTTAGAAAAAATTGCAACTAAAAGTCCATAAGCTGTCTAAAATTAAAAAAAAAAATTAAAAAATCCAAAACAAAACACCTGATTATTCCACCCAAACTGAAACATTTCAGCTTCAATAACTTCTAAAGAAAAATCTATAAACTTTTGAGATGTATATTTTGTTTTAGAATGATTGATTCAAAACAAAAAAAAATCAAAATACCTAGTTTATAAACTGTCAAAATGAACTATTTCCCATTAGAAAATAGTATTTATGGTGGGGTGGAGCTATTTGCCAAACTTGGCATGCATAACATCACAAATTGCTGCAGTCAATCAAAACGTGGTTTTGCATAAATGAGGTATTTGTGTTTTTATAAAAAATTATCCACTGATGTTGTCTACTGATTGCTTAAACCTAAGGTTTTTATATTTTTTCATTTGTTTTTTGTGATATAGTTCCAGCGCTTCTTGCTTTGAAGCGTGATGATCTGCACTGTGAGCAAATTTGGCTTTAGCTTTGTACCCTGTTTGTACTTCAGAACACAACAATAAAGGCATGTCTAAATAATGGATTTTTTTTCCCAAATAATTTTTCGTTTTAAGTTTAAATACATAGATTAATAGCTTTAGGTGTGATTTTATACACTATATTTATTCTCACAGAGCACTTTCCCCATCCTACATGAATTACCTGTTCCTCATTCAGCCAGGCTTTTGCTCCCCTCAGGGTTACAGACCCACTATCCTGAATGGTTGCTGCCCACAAGCAACATGTATTATAATTACTGCAGATGGGATGAACCCAAATAACCCCCTCTTTAAGCAGATCAACTATTAATGACTTCCTGGAGATTCCAAACTCACTCCCATTAAATATTAATTGTAAAACAACCTATTACCCTACTGAAAGCAAGAATAATATCTCCTTTGTGACCTCGTGCATTCTGATGATAGCTAATTCAAGACTGATGGGAAACAGTGAAGCTCAGTGGAGAACAGAGGTGCACAGTGAGATTTTATGATGCCAGTGGCACCACACAGGAACCTGCATGGCTGCAGTTTACTTTGCTGGTAGCCACTGATATTGATCTTCACCTCAATATGTAAAGTCACTTGGATGCAAAGCAAGCTTTATATATAAAGTCAAGGACCCAAAGATCTCTAAAGGACTGAATACAGAACTTCTGCATACTCAGTCAGTTATTAAGTATTAAATTGTCTCCTCTTCCTCTGTTACCCAACTTTTACGAGGTCTTTAATTTTTCACATAAAGGACACAAATACAACCTCATGCAGCTCATAAAGTACAGCTGGATTTTGCTATGAAATTTACTTCTTTATGGAGGTAGAAAAAGAATAAACTGCCCACAAAAGAGCAGTCTAAAATCATAGCCTGCTCCCTCCCTGTCCTGGAGGAAAGGTCTGTGTGGCCTCAGGCACAGCCTCACACAGCAGCCCATCATCCCCAGGTGGGGATGCAGCCCTGAGCCCCTGTGCAGGGCCAGCCAGCCCTTCATCCTATCACATCTGCTGCTTTTCCTCCTGGAGCTCCAGTCAAGCCTCCCACAGCATCAGTGAGTTTGCTGTTGCAAGAATCTCAGGCTGTGATTGACATCTAGATGCCCCACTGCTTTTGTTTGATGCACTGTTGATGCCTCTGGTATGTGTGTCCTAGAGAGAGCAGAGGCTTCTGTAAGGTTATGTTTGCCATGCTGAGGAAAAGCTTCCATCCAAGTGGGGGACCGGGGTGCCGTGATGTCTGCTTGGCAAAAACCAGACAGAGAGGAAATAAAAAATAGAGGAGAGGTGATAAGTAAGCTTTAGGACTGAAACCATTGTAATTGAAAGAAAATACAAAGCACAGCATCAAATAAACAGAGGGATAGTCCTGCATTTTCTTTATACCTTCACTGAATATATGAGGGTTGAAGGTAAGGGTTTGAGGAAGGTGAAAATCAGCCAACAACAGAAAATTGGTCTGCTATGACCAAAAAACCTCTTCTCAAAACTAGCCGAATTAACCTCATAATAAATCCACTGTGATGAGCTTAAGGGCTGCAGCACTACAGCTGAGAAACAGTGCTCTTGGATATTTTAAGCTGATAAGATTTTGTGGCACCTGGAGGCTGACTCCTCAGCAGTGATGCCAAAAGCCACAGCACTTAACAGTGGGTGCTTCCGACCCACTGGCACCAAGAGTTTATGGTTAAAAATTTTATTGTGTGTTTTCCAAGCCTGCGATTTGATTAATGCACTGGCCTTGCAGTATTGAATGAAGCTTTAAGTGAATTTAAGATCCACTATCTCAAAGGCCAATAGAGTCAAGTTATTTCAAAGCTATTTCATATAAATAAATAAAGAAATGAAAGCAAACACATTTCCTCATGTTTGAAAGTCTCAGGACCAAGTTTTCCTTATAGATTCTGAACAGAGCTAGTTCTGTTTTTTCAATCTGTCACTCCAGTTGGACCTAGAATTAGAAATTTCCCAAATATTAGCTGTAAGACCTAGATACCACGTTTACATAAAGCACAAGGAATGTAGGATTGACCACTAGAATATGTATTTAGAAGACTTTTAAAAAGCCAGTCTTAAAGCACTGCCAAGTTAATTGGCTGATAAACCAAGTGGGATGTGTTAAACAAGAAATTTATAATGGTTTTGTTGCATAATCAATAGAAGTTAATTAAATCAAATTAAAAATTTGTGCTTTACAAAAAAACATTCAGACTACATCTGGATAGGATCAGGTTTGTCACAGGTTCACCGAGATGCACCATTTCCTCTTCTGGTATAACATATATCCCAATATATGGGATATATATCATCCCTTATATTAGGATATATCAACCTGCAATGGTTTTTGCAGGTAATTATACCCAAACAAAGAAAACTAATCTAGCCCTAGTGTTTTAAAAAGGCATATAGAAGCAGTAATATAATATCATCTATATTTAAAGCTCATGTAAGGAGCAAACTAGACAACGAGGATTAAAGAAGTAACAAATTACAAAACCTCAGTTAGGAAATGTAGAAGAATAGCAATGGTTGGTAAATTTTCATACCAACAAGAAAGGAAAATATATTCCTTACTCAGCTGTGAAGGGCACAAAACATTTAACTCCATTTGCAATGAAAAAAATTGAAAGATTTGCCAACCAAACAGTAGGAGAGAATAAACAAAATCCAATTGTCTTAGAGGAAGCTTCTGAGAAACTTTCTGAGCATATCTATTACTTTTCATAATTAACAGACACTTGAAACGATAGAAATTTCAAAAGGACTGGAGGAGAGCCACGATTAAAAACTGAATAAAAGCAGGGGCTGTGGGAATTCAAGTGCACTTAGCAATTCCTGGAAACAAATATGGAACAAATTTGAGACTGCCAATTAAATTTAGAGACTATGAAACTGTTCACAATCAGTCAGTGTGAATTTGTGGAGAGTAGGTCTTTTCAAATCAACTATTCCTTTCTTGTTTCAGGATTTTAGGTCTAAGGGACATAATCAAGTTATGTTTTTATATATTTGTGATTGTCTTAGAATTAGGACAATTCTGTTTCTGATTTTTAATCTCAAGACCTTGGAACTAAAACACAGCAAAATTATTCAAAACTTTTGAGATCCCTGATGGATCTCAAAATACAAATCATACTGACAATGTAGTCAGGAATGGAGCTTTAAACATAAGTCCAAAAGGAATTTTTTCTTGTCCCCTATTTTTATCCATGCTAAAGCCACAAAAATTTTGCTAACATGATAACTAATAGGAACAAAGAGTATACTTAATAGTGCTGTTACTTTTACAGGGAGACCTGAATCACTTGGTAGATGATCACAACGGTATATTTGACTATACATTTTCTATAGTCAAATATAACACAAGATAGCTAGGAACCCAGAGTGCAGGTTGTACACATTTCTGTCTTGGAAATAAATAATTCAGAAAGGGGCTTGGAGGTCATCATAGGTAATTGTCTCAACATAAGTTCACAGCACAAAGCTGTGGAAAAAAGTTCTTGTACATTTAAAAAAACTAACTTCAAGGGGATGACAGAAAGGTGGTTTTCATCAGCAGAAACCAACTCTTGAACCTTCCCAAGAAAGGTGAGAAGAGGCCAACTGTGCTAATACACACAGTACTTCTCTTATCAAGGGCAGAAAAAGCTCCTGTATACACTGTTCCCTGTGATGGGAACACATGGACCTTCAGAGTGTTTGCATCTCAGAGCTTTTCTGTAGCATATTATCCTCCCAGAGAAGCCAAATCCAAACTGCATAAGGGTTGGATGCAGTAAAAGGGTTACAGATTTAGTCAGATGCATCTTGTCAGCTTTAAACTATAGAATTTCATTATATATATTGTGCCAGTATTTATTTAATAAAATTATCATTCTGCCAGAGACAGAAGACATTAGGCTGACAGCTCTACACTCAGCTTTAAAAACTGAGTGCATGGATTTTTATACTTGACTGTAAGTTTGAACTATGTGGGCAAACTCTTTAGATGAGGTTCCTTCTTTATGGTAACCCAGATTTTTTTTTCATATTAACAATTAAGTCTTAGATTATTGTTCATGTCCCTAGGAGCTTTCATTCAGAATCTGGTGTTTCACATATTCAAAAGGCATAGAAATAGCATTTTCAGAACAATGCTTTATTTAGGCATCTCTTTTTGCAAGTATTTGAAAGATGTGTTTATAGAACAAAAAGACTCATAGTTTTGTGACCAAATTTGAATTCAATTAATGACTACCAGCTCTTTCTGGGAGAGGATTTCATCTGTTTTCTCACAGCATATCACTACTGCTCTGCATTTCCAATGACTAAGAACCCATTCTACCCCTTCCTGGAGACTCCATTTAGCCTCATTCTAAAACTTGGGAAAAGGAAACTTCCAGTTTGATGGAGATAGAGAATACTTCCCCACAGGGAGACTTCCTGTCTTTCTAGGCTTGTGTCTATTCCCTTTGGTTTATCCTTCAGCAGTTTATTTTGATATAGCTCCTAAAATCCGGTAGTATAAAAGGGATTATAAAAGCATGTAATTTAAAAAAATAATTTCTGCAGTTCTTTTATTCTTTCACTTTCCCTTAAAGGATTGCATAAAGCATTTAATATTTTATATTTGTAGAAAGATCACAAGGTCACTTTTTTCTTTTAATAAATCAGAAATTCAGAGAACACAGGGAGGTAAGAGAGATAACTTGGTTAAATCATTAGCACACTCCTCTGAAAATGTGGTTCAATGTATAATCAATCATTTTTGTCTGATATTTATTACTCTCCTAGGGTCTGAGTAAAGTAGAGATGATTAAACACCTGGAGTATTATTAGGAGGAATTAATTGATCTTCATGAAGGTCCTTTGCACTACAGTTATGAGGTTCTTAAAAGTCATGCCAGATGGACATTTCTTGAGTTGATGCAAAAGAATCACAGTCATGATTCTTCCCCATTCCACAGAAAAGGGGATTGTTTTCTTCTTACAGATTACATAGACTAATTTTGCTAGAGGAAAGAACCATTCAGGAAATCTGAAGTATTCAGGGATTTACTGCTAGTGCCAGGAGGCTGTGAAGAGAAGAATCTGGCTTTGCTTCAATCCATGGAAAATATTTCCCAGATAATATTCTTCAGGTTATTTTGAAAACAAAACAAAACACTTGTTCTTTCAAAAATTTCTCTTCCTGGATGTTAGCTCTTGACTAGTTGAGTTTCAAGGCATAAATATTTATGTTTATTGAATGTGAAATGCTCAGTTCAGTTCTTTTGCAGCAAGATCAATGCCTCTGTTGTAAAGACTCTGAAGCAGGAATCACTATGGATTTAGGAGGATGTTTCCCACTTTAGGAAAAATACATCAGGAGAAATAACCCAGTGTCTGATAAAGTCTCCTGCAGATCCCTCTTCACTGTGTGAAGCCCTTGCTTCTGTCCATGGGTAATTTGGTAAAGATCCATAGACTTCGCCTGAACAGACTTCACCATATCAAGCATCACAGATAAACATCAACAAGAACTGATGTTTATTTAATATTCCATAGGTAAAATTACCATCCACTTAAGTCAGGCTAGTCCAGAAAATAAGTGTAGTGGTTTGACCTGTTCTGGAAGCCAGGTGATCTCCAAAGTCTCTCTGTCATTCCCTTTCTCAGCTGCACAGGGCAGAGAGAATACAGCAAAAGATTCATGAGTTAAAGGCAGGGAGAGGTTACTCACTGATTACTATCATCTAAAACTGACTCCACTTGAGAAAATTAGTTAAATTTATTACCTAGGAAAATCAAAGTAAGATAATTAGAAATAAAATAGATCTTAAAGCCAACTTCCCCTTACCCTTCCCTCCTTCATGGGCTTAGCTTTATTCCTGATTGGCTGCCTCTGCCCACTCAGTGGCACAGGGAGATGAGGAATAGGGGTTGCAGTGGGTTCATCACACATTTCTGTCACTGCTTCCACCTCAGGGGGAATTCCTCACACCACTCACCTGCTCCACTGTGTGGCACCTCCCATGAGAGACAGTCCTCCCCAGACTTATCCAGTGTGGCTCCTTCCCACAGGTGCCTGAAGTTCTTCATGGCCTGCTCCAGTGTGGGTCCCTCTGATAGAATGCAGTCCTTCAGGAACAGGCTGCTCTAGTATGGGTTCCCATGAAGTCACAAGTCCTGCCAGCAAACATGCTCCATCAGGGGCTCCCCTCTCCAGGGATTCACAGCTCCTGTCAGGAGGCTGCTCCAGTGTGGGCTTTCCACAGGTCACAGCCTCCTTCAGGCCTGAGCTCTGGTGTGGGTGTTCCATGCACTGCAGATGGTTCTGTGCTCCACCACGGAGACCTCCATGGACTGCAGGGGGACAGACTTCACCATGAGCTGCAGGGCTGTCTCTGATCAGCACCTGGAGCACCTCCTGCCTTGCACTCTTCACTGATTTTGGGGCCTGCAGGGATGTTCCTCTCTCATATTCTTCTCCCTCTCTTCTCTGGCTACAATTATTTCTGCACAATTTTTTTTTTCCACCTTAACTGTCTTATCCCTGAGGCACTGCCACTGCTGCTTCTGAGCTCAGCCTTGGCCAGTGGTGGGTCCATCTTAGAGTTGGCTGGAATTAGCTCTGCTGGACACAGGGAAGCTTCTGACAGCCTCTCAAAGGTGCCAGTCCTGTATTCCTCCCACTACCAAAACCTTGCCAGACAAGCCCAATACACCAAGCAATCTATTTCTTATCCATAGAATATTTTTAAGGAATGCTTGTGACTCTTCTCCCATTTCATTTCTTCTCCATTTGTAGTTCAGCTCTGCAATGCCTTTCGGGAAACACTGTTAGTCACAACCAAGAAAGCATCTCTGTTTAGTCTGTGAAGACTTAATATTAAGCAATATTAAGGTTCACAGGACTTCAACCAGGGCTACTTCAGAAACTATGACAATTTTGAAGACTAAAGGTAATGGATAAATTAGCAAGATGACTCAGAATGAGCAATAAATAGATATTAATTGAAATCATGCTGACCGCAAGTTTGAAGACAGAAGAATGCATAGAAGTTTAGAAAACTATAATATTCTATAACATATACAACCTGAAAGAAAGCAATTATACTCTGTGATTTTATTAAATTGCACAGTAATTTAAAAATACAATTACATTTTAAATGAACAATTGAAAAGAATAATTACATTTCATTATGTCAGCTGGGTTGCTCAGATGAATACTGTGTAGTGCTGGATCAGTGCGGTGATCACAATTTCAAGATTTCAAGAAAATCATGATTAGCAGCCCCATATGCTGGAAGATAATTTATTATTGCTGCTGGCAACTGACATATTTAAAACTCATTAGTTGGAAATGGGATAGAAATTGGGGAGAAAAATAGATCAAAAGGTAACACTCATACCTTAAAACACCCTTTTCCAACTTCAATCCACCAAGAAACTTTTGGAACTTTTTTTTGTACTTGATAACATAGCTAAAGACAAATAGAAATGCTTTAGAATACCATGATTTGTTAAATCATTTGTTAAACCATTCTGCAGCCCTTTGATCGTCTCTGTGGCCCTCTGGATTCTCTTCCATCTCTCTGCGTCTTCCTCAAATTGTGGAGACATAGTTAGAATCATGGAATCACAGAATATCCTGAGTTGGGAAGGACCCACAAGGATCATCAAGGTCCAACTCCTGGCCCTGCACAGCACCATCCCCAGGAGTCTCACCATGTGCCTGAGAGCATTGTCTGAAGGGTGCTTAGACTCTGCCAGGCTTAGTGCTGTGACCACTGCCTTGGGGAGCCTGCTCCAGTGCTCAAAAAGCATCTGGCTGAAGAATCTTTCTCTAATATCCAGCCTAAACTTCCCCTGATATAACTCCATACCATTCCTTTGGGTCCTGTCACTGGTCACCACAAAGACCTCCCCTGTTCCTGTCCCTCCCCTGTTCCTGTCCCTCCACTTCCCCTTATGAGGACGTTGTAGACAATCATGAAATCTCCTCTCAGCCTGACAAGGGTTGAATAGAGTAGGATGATAATTTCTCTAGGTCTGACAGTAATGGCCCTGTGGATGAAGCCCGGGATCTGATTTGCTTTCCTTGTAACACTGGTCATTGCTGACTCATGTGGCCTGTTGTCATCAGGACCCCCATGTCCCTTTCAGTCTCACAAACCCTGATCTGTCCTTATCTTTGGTTACGCAGGTGCAGGACATTGAATTTTGCTTTATTAAACTTCATCTGTACCTTCATCTCTGTACCTGAGAGTGTGAGCACAGTCCTCTTGTCACAGACATCTTTTCATTAAAATCCTTTCGTTAGGATTTTTTCTGCTGAAGCTGAGAAGTTTCAGCAACAAAGGGTAAACAATGGTTATCTGCTGCTGTGGAATGCAACAGGTGCATCCGTGGTTGGTATCCTGTGGATGTTTGGATTTACTGAGCACTCACAGCAGAGCTGGGTCTCGCTCTCTGCTGAGACACAGACCTTTGTAATTCATTCTTTTCTTAGCTTAGCTAGCTTCTGAGAACTTTTCCTTCTATTCTTTTTAGTATAGTATAGATATATATATAATGTAATATATATCATAAAATAATAAATCAAGCCTTCTGAACATGAGGTCAACATTCTCGTCTCTCACCCTGAAGACTCTTGTGACCACTGTCACATCCTCCAGCCTGTCCCAGGCTCTCAGCTCTCTGTAAGATGTCTCTTCTGATTTGTTTGCCTCACCACTAATTTTGAGTCATCAGCAAACTCCACCTTTTTATGAAAATTCTATATTCTTCTATTTGGTGTAATACTAAAGGAAAGACCTTCAAATGTGTTCTATAGAGGTGACCTAGTTATTAGAAAACAATAAATTTTATATTACCTCCTTTGGACACTTTAAAAATATCTCAAGAAAGAGGAATTGAGCAAATAGATCAGAAATTCATGTGGTAATATTTCAAATAGGCTCAAATTTAGCCTCTAAATCACCATTTGTAGAATCATTCACATTCCCATAAATAAACACCTTGTTGAAAACAGACCATGCGATGAAAGAAGAAAATTTCACTCCCAAACATGCAATTAGAGCTAATGTCAACCTGCAGGTATTTGAATCTCATTAATGGACAGAAAGTGCATAAGTTGTGTTTTAGCTTCTTAACTGCATTGATTGAACTTAGAGAAAGATCTTCTGGTTGTGTAAATATCTGCACTTGCCACATGTGGCAAAAAGTGGGTGATCTAGCTGCACCTTACAAGTCTGAACAAGACCCATCTGTCTCCTTCTGACCCATCTCCTCACGGTCTCTTCTGCCTGATTGTTTTTCAGCCTCATAGTGATTTATTTTTTTTTTCTGGGGGAAATGGTGTTGCCCAAGACAAAGTTTAAGCACAATATTTCTGATAAATAACATTCACTTTTATGGGAATGCTGGTAGTCATGAAAAGTTTTGCATAAATTTTAAGATTTCTGAGAGGTCTTTAAAGTAAATACTGCTTATTCACCATCCTAAAAGTTTCTAAAACAGAAAGAAACTTTTCCTGGAGACATCTTTAAAACTTGAAGTGTTGGGCCCAGATCTGTTCTCAGTAATACAAGGAAAAATCCCTGAGGCTAACGTACTTCAAGTTTGCATCATTAGAAAACAGATTTGTTTGATGTAAAGAAATTTGTCATCCATTCTATGATGATACATTCAATGCAATGCAGAACATACTTGATCAATAGAGCTTCAGACCAATTGTGTGTGTCATGACAAAACCAGAATCCACTGAAATAAACTCATTCTTTGTGGCATTTAACTTATGCCATCTGATGTCAGTTCAGAATTCTCTCTCACAGAGAGTACATTTTCAAGTTTTTTGTTTCTAGTAGCTCTAGGAAGATACTGTTCCCAATCTCAGTACATTTTTTTTGTTCAGAATTTCACTTAGGCTGAATTTTCCTTTTAATCTATTGTTATTCCTTGCATGTCATTTTAACATTGTGTATAATTCTTCATACTCCTTGATATTAATGCATTTGTAGTTGAATTCTACTTCTTCTATGTTATTTTAAAACTCATGGACATCAATCTCAAGCAAAAAAAAATGGGCATACTTCTTGTCCCAGGTCAGATTTTTTCTTACAGTAGACAGTAGCTGGTGCTTGTGGGAGAAAAAAGTACATATGGTTATGACCCTTTTCTTGACAGATGACAGTAATCAGCAATTTCAAGACTCCTCAAGCTGGAGGTTACCTCTGGGCCACTGTATATCATACCGTTATTATTCATGAATTTGCCTAATATCTTTTTGAACCAATTTATAATTTTGACCTCCTTGCAAATTGTCATCATTTAAATTACATATAGAGGGGGAAAAGTGCTTCATGTCTTTTAAGTGCTGCATTTATTATTTCACTAAGTCTTCTTGTTTCTGACTGTGGCACAAAACAACCACTTCTTTACACTATTAATGTGTTACTGACCTTTATCACATACAGTGAGTTTTTTTTTTTTCAAATTAGAAAGTTCCTTACAACTGTAGGGAAGCTTTTCATACTTTGATACTTTTCTTCATCTGAATCTTTTTAAGATGGAAGGACCAGAATGCATAGAGTAAGTAGATCAATTCTGTTTTCCAAACTCTTTCCAAGTTCTAATAAATGTGTTTTTCAGGGCTTCAGTCTGGGCTGTAACGATGCATTAGCAGTTACACATCTCAGAATTAAAATGCATCATGCAAGTGACAGACAAGGAAACTTCAAGCTGGAGAAAACACAGGAAAGTTGTCAAAACACTGTAAGCCTCTCTGTGTCAGGGACAGGAAAGTGACAACAGCATGAAAATTACAATTATTCAGGGCCAGAGTTCCCCTCAGCATTAATGCTGCTGAGGATGTGTTGCAGCTGTGAAGAGATGCAGATATTGTTTCTCAAGAATGGAGAGACAGAGGAAAGGAATAAATAAAGAGTTTTCACTCTTAGCTGTAAGCATTGAAAGTGAACATTGCAAGTAAACATTGAAAATCATCATGGATCATGTGATCTTACAAAAATTACTAAGATCCTAAACCTGCAAGGCTAAGGAAACTCATTGACAGCAAACTGCCTCATCACTTCCAACAGCCCTGCTCACAGTATGATGTCTACCCATAAACACAAATTTTTGCAGTTTCAGGACACAATTTCTATATTACTGGCCAATTTTCAGCAGTAAAATAAAACCAACATTTATCCTGTTGCTGCAAGGTGCTGTACCAACACTTGAGACTGAACAGCACCAGAAGGGATCTTGATTTTACCCCATACTGAGTAACCTATACGATAAAAATTTATATATTCAGTTCAATGAATGGGCCAGGGCGTATATGTATGATGACATCTCATTTTACTAATGTGAAATATACTTATGTGAGATTATGGCTTGTGATTTATGCCTTGTGCTTGACTGCAGAATGTGCACCTTTGCTCAGCAATCCACTGAGAGGAGCCCAAAAGGGTGCCCTGCCTCACCTCCTTCCCCAGCCCCCATCAGGGGAAAGGTGGAGATCTGTGGGAATCCTATTTGTACACAAGCTGTCTTGAGAAAGAAAACACTGGGGAAAAAAGTAGAAAAAACTAGAATCGGATGAAAAGGTGAATGTGAAGTCATCCACTACCTCTACCACAGAAGCTTGTTATTCTGCACCACTGACCATAAGAAAATAATGCCTCATAAAGATATCTTCTTATTATGATATTTTAAAGGAAAAAAAATCCCCAACATAAATAATCTTAAATTAATGGAATTAGACCACAATATCATTATTCTCAATGCTGTTAGAATAACATCCTACATTTTTTAAAAATAATCTCAGAAAAATCTCTAGAAATCCTAATTTTTGTTGTATAGGAAAGAAAATAAATTCCTTTTTTTCTGAGCCTGCCTGTCCAAAACACTTTTAAATCTGATCCCTACATTTGCAAGGCACAGGAGGGTCAGGCAGCAAGAGAAATAAAAGGAAACCAGCACATATTTCTTTATGTGATATTTTTAAGCCCCCTTCATTCCAATTCTTTTTTCTCCATGTTCCTTGTCTTGTGACATTTGGCAAGGCAAAGCCTGAAAACTCTATTATTAGTTAGTGAGAAAATGCAGCAAATGGCTTAGATGGCTTGGCTTCCACATTCCCCTTCTCTTACACAGTGTTATCCTGCAGCTCACCTCACTTGAAAGGTGGGAGAAGAAATTCTATGCTTTGAAACCACTGGTGAGATTGCAGTCAGAGAGGTAGGGAAGGAGTGCATGTCCATGTGAGGAAGGACAGAAAAAATAGAGCAATGTAAATGGTGCTCTGGAAGAAGCCTAATTTACTTGCAATTGGTTGGACTGAGGGTTTGCAAGCATCACAAGGAGATTTCTGAGCAATAGCAGCTAATATATGCTTAGAGACCGCCTACTAAAATTGCATTTAAAGTGCTAATTTTGTCTCTGATTCACTCCTGAAAGGGCAATTTCATTTTCTCTGACATGCCACTGCCAGTGAGTCCTTCAGGGCTCACAAACTGACAGGTACAGGAAAGATAAAGGCAGAAATACCTCTTTCTCAACAGTATTTCAGTAATTCTTATTCGTCTATTTCTCATCGGGCCCTTTCTTTTTTTTTGTTCTCTTTCAAATTTGGTGACATAGGTTTTAGAGGTTAAAAAGGAAGCTGTGGCAGGAAATCCACCCTGCTAAAGAAAATGCAGTGTAATGTAAAGTACTGTTTGAAACAAATATCACTACATAGAAGAAAAACATTTCTATAAGTAGTGTAAAAAAGAGAAAATATTTGTACAACAGTAGCCAAGTAATAGGATATTTTCATTCACAACAACTGGTTTATTGGAGAGACACATAAACATCTCCAAAAAAAAGCCCCAAAACAATCAACACCCAGAAAATGGATTCTTTTTAGCTGTTAGCATAAAACATATCAGGAAATTCCTGTGGCAAAGATCTGTCTCTTCTGAAATAAATGAAGAAGTTGCTGTTGTCCCAGCGGAATTTATTTTTTCACATTTATGATTTTCTGTGAATGCTGGGAAAACCTCGGTGTTATTGTTTTACTCCACAAAACTGAGATGTGTGAGAAGATCTTGCTCTGTGCCATTCCCCCACTTTGTGCAGGTGAGCACAACCTTTCCTACGCGAGGTTGCCCAGGGTTGTGGATGACACACCTCTGGAAGTGTGTAAGGCCAGCTTAGATATGGGGTGTAGCAATCTGGTCTAGTGGGACATGTCCCTGCCCATAGCAGGGGGTTGGAACTAGAGAGGCATTAAGGTCCCTTTCCAAGCCAGACTATTAGAAGATTTTATGATTTAATATTATTCACCTAAACAGGGCACCTTCTTGCCTACCGGGTGAGCACTGATATCAATGTTTTATAGTTTTGAGGACATTTTCACAACAGTGTTGACTTTGGAAAATATCTTTCATTGTTAACACATTTGTATCAGTGTAATATTAGATGAAAATTCTATCCATTCACATAGCATTTTCATACAGTTTTTTAATGAGAAATTTCACTTCAGAATTATAAATTAGCCATTTCTTTGTGCAAAGACTTTGGTTTTCTTGCTACTGAAATACAATGTCCACTTACATAATTGACTTAAATTTTTTCCTTTAAAAGAAGTCTGAATTATTGGAGCTTCTCTCTGCACTGAATCTCTACTGAATATCTACAAGTTTAGCCCCTTACTGATAAGTCTCTTAAGGAATGTTCTGTTTATCATTATTCCAGAAGAGGAAGACAGGTATTTGTGGGTGACATACCTGTGACAGGAATGATATTTAAGCTACAGGGCTTTCTTCTACAGGAAATCACTGTTATGATTACTGCCACTTTCAGATTTAAATGTGTCACCCTTGACTTTCCTTTAGTTCATCAGAAATAAAGGCAAGCAAATAAAATCCCATAAACCTCTTTGCCTCAAATTGGGAAACAAGAGCCCCATTATTTCTATTCTAAGAAGTTAAAGTACATTAATGTCCTATATACCTGAGATCTTATTACTCAAATTCATTTGTGGGAGGTAGAATAAAAGGATGTCTTTTACAGAAACATGAGTTTTACAGAAATTTTAACAGGTCCTTTTGGTCCTTTTTGAATCCAAGTATTGGTTTTAAAACCAAACACAAAAATAACCCAGAAGAGGCAAATGCTTTTCTGTTTGTCTGGGCATAAGCTTACATGAGGATTTATGATTTTTCTGTTATTTTCCAGCAGCCTTTTTTGTCATAGTTTCCTGTCCTTCCTTCTTTGCTTGGCAAAAGCTATTAACAGTTTGTAACATTTCCAAAACACTCTAAAATGTTGTTCAGGAATATGACTTTTTCCAGGTCCTTGCTCATTGCCAGCGATTATTTATCCCAAAAGAAAAACCTTTTGAAAAATATTTTCCTTTGAAATTTTTTTTGCCAGACTGAAGACTATGTGAAACAACACCTCCCTCTCCTTTCTCTGAATTTTCCAGATTTAGACCTGTTAATGTTCAGGAGTAATGACTTAAATTATTATTTCTCATCACTGCTTCATTAGTAGAGTAAGGAATGATATGCATGACATTGCTGTTTTTTTCAATCTTTGCATTTTTAAATTTTAAATTCCAAAAGCACAACAAAACAAGTAAAATTTCAGTGCCAGTTTAAGGCTGAGTGTCTCGAAACCGTTCCTGTAGAACCAAATAGGCATTACCACAGATAAAAGAATCATCCTAAAGACAAGATTGCAGAAGGTAATAAAAAGGAAACAGGACATGATATTATCTTTGAATTACCCATGATTCACTAAAGTTTTACCACAGCGGATATCCTTACAAACTTAATTTTCCTTCATACTACTTCAACAGCAACTGCTGTGCATACACTGTTCATAAATCACAGTGAAAATGCACTGTAAGAGCAAGCAAGACTCTGCATTGTAAAGATAATTCTGCAATAAGATTCTCTATTCAGACTAGTTTCCTTTTATTTTCGTAAATACCTCTACATTTTCAAGTGGTTACTACAGAGCATGCACACATAAGTAAGCTGAAAATTATTGAAAAAGCATCAACGTTAGGGTAAAAGAAAACAAAAGATAATGAAGTCAAGATATTGAATGCACTTTAGAATTAACTTTCTTCAGAAGAAAGGAAGCCTTAACTGAATTCTCAGTAAAAAAATAATTTCAATAGAATATGGAGGAGTATTTTCATATTGTAAATGCTAGCTTTCTCCACTTAATTGATATATTGACATTTCTGTGTTTTGTTCTTGATTCAGAAGAAAGAAACATATATGTAATTTCTCCTAAAATGTAAAATTTAAATATCTCCTTTTGAAAATGTGTGTATGCTAAATATGTTATGAGAACTTTTCTTTGGAAAACTTATTCTCCAAATGGGAAAAATCCCATGTGGAAATGTCATGAACATCTTAGCCAAGATCCAAAGAATTGTTAATTTTGTCAAAACAGCATTTTCTGTACTAAATGGCACCTTCTGCACTTGCA
The DNA here is from genome assembly GCF_027579445.1 of Ammospiza nelsoni. NCBI lineage: Eukaryota > Metazoa > Chordata > Aves > Passeriformes > Passerellidae > Ammospiza > Ammospiza nelsoni. The sequence continues at coordinate 16,040,393 of NC_080636.1, forward strand.
TAGTGTTTATTTTTGTTACAGTATGTCTTAGGACCTTCATTTACTCCAGGTCAATGCAGGACACACACATGCAAGTGTCCTTCATAGAGAGTGTTTATAAACTGAAGAATGCTTTAGAGGAAATTGTCTCATCCCAGTTTTACAGTTAAAAACAAAAACTAAGTTTTCAAAGATAATACAGGAAGTCTGAGGCAGGATCAGGACTGAAACACACATTTCCTAAGTGTCAATGCAGCTCTTTTTGTCACAAGGATAAATTTTTGCCCCACAGACATACAGTCAGAGATTCTTATCTCGATACACAAGCTTGTTTTTAAATTCAACCATTTTTTAATATAAAATTAGGTTTGGAATATAGAACTATTGATTACTGCCTACTGTCTCAAATTAAAGCTCATCACAGGCCTGTATTTCATTTAATACCAAGTTACATTTTACTTTCAAGAAAAAAAGCTTCCCATAAGGATGGCACTGTGTTTGTACCTAAATGACCTTTCTCTAGGAATGTGAAGATTCATACCACACTTCAGCACCTGCATGCTATTCCATCTTTAACTTTCCTTCATGCCCAACACAGAAAGTACCGAGTATTTTCTTGTCTGTGATATGCTGACATTTCCAACCCAATGAAACTGTAGGTGTTGTTTTCACACTGCGTTCTTCCAAACTTTCAAATTTCACTACAGGCAAACCTGCTTCAAGATGTTGCCTGCAGCACTATGTGAACTTGCTGTCAGATCAATTTATTTATGGATGATTGCTGACTTTTATTCTCTTGAGGTCAATATTTGCTTCATGTACACGTATGGATAAGGAGCTGACATATTACCAACATTTTTCAGAACTCTTATACTTCTGAAAATTATTTTCTTCAGAATTATAAAGCAAACAAGTTACTGACATTTAAAAATACACTTGAAAATGAGGAGAAAGAGTAGCAATGAAATCAGAGAATAATAGAATAGCAGAGAATATCTGGAAAGTACTCAGAAGCATCATTGAGTCTAACTCTTGCACAGAAAAAAAATCCCAAAATCACATTGTGTGTCTTAGAGTATTGTACAAATGCTTCTTGAACTCTGCGAGGCTTGATGCTGTGACCACTTCCTGGGAGAATCTGTTCCAGTGCCCAACCACCCTCTGGGTGAGGAACCTCTTCCTAATATCCAACCTAAACCTCCCTTGACAGAACTTCAGGCCATTCACTTGGATCCTCTCATTGGTCACCAGATAGAAGAGATCAGTGCCTGACCCTTTGCTTCTCCTCACGAGGAAGCTGTAGATTGTGATGAGGCCTCCCAGCCTCCTCCCTTCTCCAGACTGAACAAGCCAAGTGACCTCAGACTCTCCTTATACAAATTCCTCTCCAGACCCTTCACGGTCTTAGTATCCCTCCTCTGGACATTGTCTAATAGCTTTATAGCCTTAGCTTGTGGCACACAGAACTGCACACAGGACCTGAGGTGAAGCAACCGCAGAGCAGAGCAGAGCAGAGCAGAGCAGAGCAGAGCAGGGGGGACAATCTGGTCCCTCAGCTGTCTGGCAAAGCTGTGCCTGATGCTCCCCAGGACACAGAGACCCCTGATGCACCTGAGCCTTCCTGACTGCCAGGGCACTGTTCACTCATATTCAACTTGCCAGCAACCAGCAACTCCCAGGTCACTTCCTGCAGCACTGCTTTCTAGCCTCTCATTCCCCAGATGGTCTGTACATCCAGGCTTGCCCCATCCCAGGTACAGAATCTGGCCCCTGCAGCACATCCTCTGATCTGTTGATGTCTCTCAAGTAGGGACTTTCTGCCTTCGTGGGAGTCACCAGCTCCTGTTTTCTACCATCTGCAAACTTCCTCAATACAGATTCAAGTCCTGTGTCCAACTCAATTATGGAGTGTTGAAGAGCACAAGGCTGGAGATGGAGCCCTGTGGAACTCCACAAGTGACAGATCTCCAGCCTGATGCCACCCTGAAACCCTTTGTGCCTTACCCATGAGTCAGCTGCTCACCCATCACATCATGTGTTTATCCAGCTGTGAGCTGGACATTTTCTCCAGAACGATCCTGTGAGAGACAGTGTCAAAAAACTTGACATCCTTAAAGATTGTATCAGTTGGCTTCCATTGACCGAGGAGGTGGGTAATGAGGCCATAAAAGGCATATAAGTTTGTGATAAGAAGGAATTTCCCCTCACAAACCCATGCTGGCTGTGACCAATGACACTGACTGACAGGCCTGTATTCACCTACAGGTACAGAACTTCCTTCTATCCCTTATTGAAAACTGGGAAAACACTTGCCACCCTAAATGCTCACTTGGCAAAACAGCTGCACAGCCCTTACAGGGGCTTTACAAGAACATCCCAGTTTCACAGAGCTGTGTAATAAGTGCCCAGAGGGCACATGATAGAGCACTAAATGGCATCACTTTGCAGTCAGCAGCGTTCTGACCTCCAGTGTGAGTCACAGCAATTTGGGCAGCTTGCTGTGCTAAAGGAAGAAGCTATGGAAGCAGTAATGGTGCAGACATAGCCACAGCCTAAGTGGAATGCCCTGCCACACCTTTCTCTCTGGCCATGGTGCCACCTGTCAGACTGTTCCACGTGCTTGTATCTTCCTGTACCAGTCTGCAAGGTTTGGTCATTTGCTTTGCTCTTCTTTGCTATGCTAATTTTGTTTAGCTCTGGGTTTCATCTTCAGTTGAGGTTTAGTCACAAACTGTGTTACTGGGAGGGTATTTACAGTTGTATGAGTCACCATAGTTATTTTAGTGACAACTTCTTCACTGCAAAACCTGAACTAGGGGCTGACCCCCCACCATGGGAAGTAATACCAAATTCAGAAGATCATGTTTATTCACATTCAATACATAAAACATTTCTAAGTCTCAGCTATATGACAATAGTCCATGTACAGACCCTTATGCACAGCCAGTGTGTGTTTTGACTTTGACTTCATGGGATCAGCACACTCACAATTATACATTATCTGCTCAGAAGGATTACAATGCAATCACCATCTCTGGGAGAAGTCGAAGATCCTGACCAGAGAATACTTAACACAAAATTATCAAGAAGATGCTGAGATCTTATGGTGTGTTGCACATTCTCTGTAGACATCAGAGCTGATATTTTTTTTCATGTAACCAGCATGTCAATTTGAAATACTGAATTAATTCATCTACTGTAGTCTTCACAGCAGTTTGCATCCCTTCAGACTTGTATTTAATACCATGTCTAAGCCTGGAACAAAGCAACAGTCCTATTGAATGCCATGATGCCTTAAATTTTTCACTGCTTAGGCTTCAAAAATTAAGCATCTACGAACTAAATCCTGGTAGGATTAGTGGATATGGGGCAAATTTCCCTTAAATTTGAAAGCCATGACAAATTTGAATTTTTAGTGCTTGCAGATAAATCAACAAAGTGCAATTCAAAGAAAAACTGCAATTTATTTAAACATTACATTTGAACACTACTAATGACAGAAAATTCTGCATATGTTATAGTAGTAGTCTTTTACTCAACGAATCTGCAGTCTGGTAAATAACTCATAAATTTTGCCAAATAGATTAATCAATAAGGAAATGTGAAGCTAAGCCTTTGTATAATATCACATAGACTTATGTAAGAGGCTGTTTCTATATTCTTCAATCATTAGGGCTAAACAGATCCCAGGAACTCCATTTTTGTATTCCATGGGGCTACAGACTAGTTACAATTACATTAGGTCATCTTACCACTTATAGAAATGTTTCAATGTTTCAAAAAAATTTTGACTTTTTCTTTTTAAGCCTTTAGGAGGAAACTAAAAGTTTTTAGACTTAGAAAAATGCTCCTGACAAAAAAAAACCCAAAAAAAAAAAAAAAAAAAAAAACCCCAAAAAAATCCAACCAAAAAAACAACAACAGCAAAAGCCCTGCCCACAAACCAACCAAAACCAAACTAAAGAAATTAATAAAAGAGAACCATAATCAAAAATGACCCAACTCAGAGCCTTGAGTGTTGCTGTCTCGTGAATCTAATTGCACCAACACCACACCAACATGGACCTCAGCAAAGATCATTTCCTGTTTTCCAGAGAAAGAGATATTTCATGATAACCTCCTAGGCAATTATGGTAAAATATTTATACATTTCTCTGACACAAAACAAAAACACTTGGATTGCTGTGCATTGCTTGGGTTTAGTTTTGCTTAAATGAGGCCCTTGCTGTGCCCTAAATTAGCTTCACAGAAACTTTATACAGGACAAAGCTTTCTGCTGATCAGGACTCACAGTGACAGAGCAAATAGCCATGCAGGAAACCAACTGGGGAAAATCATTGTTCTGAGGGATGTTTGTCTTGGTTTTTCTTTGTGTGTTCTGCCTTGGACTGCAGAACAGGGTTCAAGGAAAAGTAGGTCAAGAGGTTTTTACACTGAGAGATTTGAGAATTCCCAAATACAGAGGGAGGCAAGACAAAGGCACCTATTCTCAATTTATCTGCATTATAATGTGCTCCTTACTTGAAATTTGAAATTGTTGGAGACGCATAAACTTATAAGCAGTTTGTGCAGAAATCCTTACAGTGAATAAACAGAGAAATGTATGCATAGAATAAAATCCTGTAATTCTTGTTAGCATTGATTTTATTGAGCACAGAATCATGCAAAGGGATCTGATGCTCCAGTGAACTCCACTCAGTAAGGAGAGGGAATTTAGTGGTAATGTTATGTGTAACCTTAGCCTCTACAGAAGCATGTGAAAAACTGATTTATGCAATGGCAGCAGAGAGGGCATGGAGCAGGAGGATACCTGATGCAAGGAAACAAGACATCAGCAGGCAACCTGGGGAGGGCTGTCAGAGAGGAGGAGAGAACATTTGGGTGCAGGAGAGGAGAATGAGGGTTTAAGGGGTAAAAAAGATGATATTCATGGAGAAAGAGAGGTAAAGGAGAAGAATAAACAGCACAGTCTGTACTATTAGACCAAAAGTCCATCTAGTCTAGTGTCCTGCTTCCAAAATTTGCTAAAAAACATGTCTTGGATATTCTTCTAGACCAGAGAGGGGAACAGAGATAGCTGCCCAGACACCCACACTTTTGGCTGAGGGAGCTGAGGTACCTGCAGGTAAGACAGGTACCTCTTATTTGAACTGCTGTCTTTGGGAAAGAATCCTTATTTAAGGTTCCAGAATTTCCCCATACCTCTGCTTACAGCCACCATCTCCCCATCTCCCTTGTCTGTGCCTAAATCTGTTCCTTTTTCTTTATCAGTTTGCTGAGTAACTGGATTTATGTGTTGATGTGGCCAAACACTGCTAAGGAAACCCAGCTCTGTCCTTTCTTTGCTAGTCATATGAAAATCTAATCCCTTGCTTTGGTTGACGTGAACTGCTTAAGAAACATAAACATCAAAAAAATATCAAAAGACCAAGAATCTCAGGATATTGGAGAGACCAACTGTCAGAGATTCAGCCATGCAACTCCCCAGCTCCCATGAAGCACTGACAGGTTATCAGGGATGAGCTGAAGAAGCTGGGCCTTCATTTCAGCCAGAAGTCAGAAAATTCTGCCAAAAGAAAGTTAGGTTTCAAACATGCAATTTTCCATACAGGCAACCATCTTGTGATGACTTCTACATAAGCCTTGCAATGCATTGCTATTGCAAACATTATCTGTTTTAGAAGATTTCATATCTCTGTCTCTTTTCTTGGAATTCTGGACAGCTTCTGAAAAATTATACTTAAAAGGAATTTTTGTCAATACAACTGTTATAGCTTTCTTCCTAATAGATAAGAGTAATGATTTTATGAAACGGCTCAGTAAGTGATATTATCTCAAGTTTTAACTGGTTTATTGATGTTACTTTCAATGGGAAAAGTTTCTCTTTATTCAATATTCTTTGAAGTTCTTTAGTAGCAAAACAATTTAATAGCTAAAATCTCCCATGAAATGACAACTTTACCCCTATTCTTATTCTCTTTTTTTTTTTTTTAACCATGACTTTTGAGTCTCATCTCTTCTATGAAGGTCTTTTCTCTTGTAGTCCAGTAACACTCCTCTAAATTCTAAAAGGGTGTTTAGGAACTTCAAAGACCTTGGGTTTGTTTTGTTCGCCTAGAACCAGTCACTGCATTTTCACTTGTCCCTGATTTGCCATGGGAGGTTCAAATAAAAGAACAATTTAATAAATGCCCCTCTGAAAAAGAACATGTGTACAGTCCCAGAAAAATAAGTCCTATCACCTTGTCACAGTCTTTTGTCCTCTTGCTGCTTCTCTCCATGTCAGCACAACCCCACAGGATTTCACCTACTTTGTCCTTCCTCTCTTGCACAAATGTGCAGTGACCAAGTACAGAGGGGCACGAGACCAGTATTGTACTGGCAACAAAATGAAAAGGTTATGTCAAGCAGGAATTGATAGCAGAACTATGAAAAATGTCACCTGCAGAGACTGAGATTAATTTCTTGAACCCTAATCACCTCTTCCCCACTAACAAAATAAGCATGTTGTGAGCAAACTTCAAGTCTTGTCTTGTAGTTTGTAGTTCACATAAAAACCAATGATTTAATAATGAAAAAGTTTCTATCTTAAAATGACCTCCAAGTCATCAACCCCAAAGAACCTCCTTCTAATAATAGTGCCATTGCAATTATCATTATATACACACCATGCAGAATCAATTTAATTGCAGCAAAAACCTTTGGAAACACTTTGACCACTGATAGCTCTCTACTGCTGAATGCATTTACAGCAAAGCAATTGGTTATATGACAAAATATATAGTTTCATAAAAGCCAATTGCTACATTACAGAACAAATAAGTATTGCTCAAAATCTTTATAAAAGTCCTTGGGATACTATTTATGTTACTGGCTGTAAAATTTGCTTTTTTATGAGATAGGTTGGACAAAAAAATATTAAAGCAGTGCTTACAAAATTCCTAAAGGAATTTTGCAAAAAGGGATAAAGTAGTACAATGTCTTCAAGAAAAATCAAGGACCTTTAGTGGGTTTTTTTAAGTCAACTTCTTACAGACATTGTTAAATTACAATGATGGCAAATAACAGAAATATTTTAGTCTTATTTCTAGTCTTTCTGTATAATTATGACCAGTACAAAGCATTTTGTATCATAACAATCTTTCAGTTCTCAGTGATGAATAGAGCCATGCAATATAATTCCTTTCTTGAAGAACAGAATGGAAATTATTTCAGCACAAACTAATGGTGCTATTAAATTCATCATGTATACAGACGCAATGAAAATTAGCGGTTCAGGACCCTCCTCCATCTTTGATTTACTTTGTGCCTTTGGAAAAAAAATGCTTGGGGCTACATTCAATAAGGACTTGAAAGCACAGGATTTTGGCCACAAGGCAGATCAGGTGAAGTCTTGAATCCCCAGTAAGAAACAGAGGCTCCTAATTGCCTGTTTGCACCCACGAGCCTCAGATTCCTGATGTTGCATTGAATATACTGCCTACAGCAGTCAGTGGGAAATGCCAGGCTTAGGACCAAAAATGCAAATGTCTCTTACTATTTCCTAAATATCATGCACACTCTAGACTGATTTTAAAAATATGGCATGCTGGGAAAGTAGAACTAATAAATACTGAGAACAGAATACATAGCCTGAATTACTGTGTCTTTCCAGAGGATGACCACTGGCATCCATCTAAACAAAAGGTCAGAATCTGCCTTTTAAGACAATAACAACTACTTTTTTAAAGTTATTAAGGTAGCTTTCCCTTTTCCCTCTTTTAAAGTGCAGGTTGCACTTACAAATAAATACACTTCTTTACGTCCTACCATGAACATTTTTTTTTAAAATTGTCCAGTAGTTGGTATCCTCATCCAGGATGTATGAAAGCCCTAGCTCTAATCAACATCAGCAAAAGTCTGAAGAGTGGAACTATTCAGAGAACAGATTTTAAAACATTAAATCTAAATATCCCAAAAAGACATATCAATACTTTGAAAAATTCTGATAAATATTAAAATGTTGCATTTCCTGCATTAATACATTCAGGCACATTACAGAAATATATGCATATTTTAATATTAGTTTTAATTTCTAGCCATTGATGATGGCTATCCATCTGTAAATGCAGTTCCTGTTTTTGGATGACAAGTTTGTACTGGGATCAAGAACACATATCTTTGATTAGCTGGGCAATAAAGAAGTTTAGGAATGCACAGAAAAAATAAGCCAAGCAGATAGATTGCAATGATTCTGTCTGCCCTAATACTTTCTGATTTAATATCTGCATCTTCATATGAAAATCAACACTTTGACCTTCATCTACTTCAAGCTGTATAATCACCTGTTCAAAATTTCCTGTTTTCTGCAGTCCTCCAAATGTTAAGGAAAAGCTGGGATGTTGTAATAGCTTTGATGGTGGCAGCACTTCTGGCTTTTTGCATGATATTTAGTTAATCCAGAGTCAATCTTCCTGTAATAGGCAAGATGGACTTGTACTCCCAGTACTGCAGCACAGCAGGTCCATAATAGGAATGTTTTAATGATAAATCTGATTCTTAGTCCATGTGCTTTCTCATGCATCACTCACTTTTATTCCTTTCATTCTGAGGCAAAGTTATCTTTCCAAACCATTTCACAGCCCCTTCCCTTTTGTCTGGAACTGAGGCTCTCTGGGAGCTGGCTAGAATTGTGGAGGAAAATAAAAGGAGTTTTTTCAAATATCTTAATGGCAATAGGTAAAAATAACATTAGCACATTACAGGAAAAGGATGGCCACCTCCCAAGCAGGGACAATGACAATGCAGAGGTGTTTAACACATTCTTTGCCTCTGACTTCAGTATGGACGACAGACCAAGGGGGTCTTGGCACCCTGAGCTAGAGGACCATGACTGCAAGAAAGATCAACCCCCAGCTGACCCTGAAATTGTGTGGGATTCAGTTGCATCCCTACAAATCTATGGGCCTTGACAGGATTCATCCAAAAATCTTCAAGATTCTGGCTGATGTTATTGCAAAAGCTCTCTCGATTTTTGAGCAGTCTTGGGAATCCAGAGCAGTCCCAGCTGAGGGAACCTGACAAACGCTGTCCGGGTTTTCAAGAAGGGCTCTTGCCAGGAGGGGGCTGTAAACTACAGGCCTGTCAGTCTCACTTCAGTGCCTGGGGAGGTTTGGAGAAGATTATTCTGGGAGGTATTGAAAAACACCTGAAAGACAGCTCAGTCATTGGACTTTTCAACAGCATTACTCCAACTTAGACATATTTTCCTAAAATGTAAACAAATAAATAATACTTCTTCTTAAAGCCATATCACTGCCCAATTTTCAAATACCTCAATCTTGAGATGAATGGTTGGGGTGAAGTGAGTCAGGAATTCATAAGAAAAACAAAGCCTACACATCACTGTGATTGTAAATACAGCTTTGCCTTAGTGCTGAAAAAGAAAACAAAAGAAGGAAGATCACACACTGGAGACCAGAGCTGAGTTTTCTGAGCAGAAGGGTAAAATGCACTAAGATTTTATGATTACAAGATAGTACAAAGTCTGGCAACTAGATGTAATAAAAGATGACAAGCCAGGAGATCTAGAAGAATAATATCCCATCATTATGAAGTAAGTAGCAGGGGAAGCAGGAAAGCCTATGGCAAATCTTGCAAATACCTCATTGCAGACAGAGGAAGCACAAGAGGAACAGTGGATGCCTAATACTGTTCAAAAGTTTAAGAAGGATCAAAAGTATAAGTGTGATTTCCAACTATCAGATGGCTGCAGGAAGCACTTATGTGAAGTGCATACCAGATAAAATTTACAAATGTATTATTTGGCAAAAGATGGTTTGCGATTCTGACTTAGAGTGTATCATCTTGTACTGACCTCTCCCAAGCTGAACCAAAATAGCAAAATAGTGAAGGGTGAGGCAAAGAAGACAGGGTTCTTTTCTGAACAAAAGAAATAAATGGCTTACACTGCAGTGCTTATTGTGTTCAGCTCTACAGTTTTTCAATTGGTTTCAGCGAAATATTACATGTATACTTTTGAAATATTTTTTTAATGGCAAAAAATTGAAGAAATTTATAAAAGCCACTGCAAGAGAAGATAGATTAAAACTGACCAAAGATTCAGAATTCAGAAGGAAAGAGACATTTTTGTTATTCAGAGAAAACCAGATAGAATTTAATGGAACTTCTGATAACTTTGCAGTTTTAAATATCCTGTAAAGCTGAACACAATGGAAAACACATTGAAAAAGTTCTGAGGGTGAAACACAAAGACATGACTCAAAATTTTTCATTTTACTGGACACAAAGCAACACAAGGAGAAAAATCATCCTTTTCCTATTTTTCAATACACCTAACGGTAGTGCTCAATCTGATATTGTCATACACATAAAATTACTCAAATGCAATCAAAATGTAGGTGTGCAAGAGAAAAATACAAGAAGGCATTCATTCAGGCAGATATGTTCTTCTAATGTTCTCATAACAAACTATGTAAAGCAGAAACCTAAATCAAATCTCTGGGGTATCTGAAGGAACAGAACTTCAAAAGCAGTAATACATCGCCATTAATAGTGCTGGAAAATCGAAATATTGGCTACCAGCATATATGTTCACTGCAGTCATGAGGGATGACAGCAAAGTCTACACTAAAACTCTCTGACCACCAGAAAAATGCAACACATTTAAATTCTTTGAGCCATGAACTGCCATTCCCTGTGTCCTAACTGGCTCCAGTACCATCCATTTCTTTAATGTTGTATTTCCTCATATAAAAATGGAGCCATTCATTAAATTTGATACCACAGTTTAGATCTCTAGATTTTATTGTGTTATCACTTTTCTTTCTGAAACTCTCTAAAGTTTTAAACTCACTTTTCCATACAACTCATCACTGAAAGCTGGAGCTTCAGGTTAATAATATCTTTTGTTTGTTTATTTTTGTTTGTTTGGTTGGTTGGTTGGCTGGCTGGGTTTTTTTTGGTTTGGGTTTTTTGGGGTTTTGTACAACATGTATTGTCAGCTCCACACAGGATTCTATTGTACATAACCTCCTAGCACAAAGAAATCTCTAAGATTCTTTACAAAACTTGCTTCACACCATGGTCCTGTAGTCTGATGACATCCAATGATCTTCCCTCCACAGCCTTTACAACTCACCTAACTTTCTCATATCTGTCTTGAAACAAAGCCAAAACAGGCTTCTACTTCTGTCTCATGCCAGAGCACTGCACTAGGGTACAAGAAATTACATCTCTTTCTCACTTGCAATCATATGTGTCTCTTAATCATCTCAATCACCTAAGGTTTATCTCTTTCAAAATACTCAATTCTTTCTTATCATGCCTAAAGCAATTCAAAATTGAAAAATGCAAAATTTTCCTCATTCACCACTCTAATCTTGGTATTCCCATTAAATAGGACGACATTTTCTATATATATGCAGTCACCTTAAGAGTTCTGATGTGCTGCAAGTACAAGCTCTGTATTTGTAAAATGGGAAACATTTTGAGTGTATGCACAGAATTATGGCTTAAGAAATACTTAAGCCTGGAAATACTGCCTTACTTCTCACTCTCTCCTGCTTCTGCAAACACAGGAGCCTGGAGTAACCATCTGGATGTGGTTCTGAATGCTGATCAGCCCCCATTTAAAGAAAATATTTTCTTTAGTGATAAGACTTAAGTCTTCAGTAGCTTGGGGCCTGTCTTCAAAGTAGCCATATATGGGGTGGGTTTTACCTTGTAAATTTAAAATTATAGAAATGATCTGTTTGTTTCAAGCCAACCAAAACCTGAGTGTTTAGGCATTCACTCATATCTGCAAGGAGAAATGGCTGAATGTGCCATTTTGCTTTTGAGAGGCCTTTGTAGCAGTAGAGAGGGTTTCACATATAATGTGCCTAAATAGGAGATGAAAACTTAACACGAAACAAAAGTGGAAAACTTCATAACCCAAATGGTAAGCCTTAAACTTGCTCTCTCATGCTGTGTAAAATTAAGATTCACCAATGGCATCAGGCTTTGCTCTACTGGACTGGAGTGAATGTTAGTAGAAATACAGTAGTAGTTGCAAAAACTCTCTGGATACATCAGATAAAATCTCATATAATTCTTTTCATTTCTGATGCCCTTGACAGTTTGGGCCACCAGAGAACACAACTCTTGCTACTGCAGTTGGATTGGATTCTACATTCCAAACTTTCTCCAGTCTTGCTCATCACACCCAATGTCATAGCACTTGAAAGTGCTGAATATCTGTCCAAATATCTCCCAGCACATCCAATTCTTCATCTGGACATTTTCAAGTCATTCAATATGCAGATGGCAGAAATTGTTCCAGTGGTAGGTCAAATATTTTATTTTAAGGCTTTTAGCAATGGTAAATCAACAAATTGGAATGGAATCTTAATAAAAAAAAGAAGAAAATACACGTATATGGTAATGACAATCAAACCTGTAAACAGCCTGTGGCCAAAATGTCTGTGATGGAAACATAAGACAAAAAAAAGTGTGCTCCAAAGAAAGAAAAAAGAAAACATTTGTTGTGGCTCTGGAAAAGCTTATATCATTCTAGGCTGCAGTTGATCAAGCACAGGAAGCCAGAAACACTTCAGTCTATTGTCTCACACTTTTTAAGCTTACTTGGAGACAAAATGAGGTGGTGTGGTTAGAAGAGAAGCTGCAAATTGAGATTAGAGGGGCCCATGCTCCAATTCTGGCATAGTTTCTGCATCATTTCATTGGCTTAGCTCACATCTCTGTGCCTTCAGTAAAATGCAGATATTGAGTACCTTTGAAATCTGCTGATTAAAAGGTCTTTTTTAAAACAACAGAATTATTCTGCTAAGTTAAACCTCTGCCTTGCATTTATCTTACAGCTTCCCTTGACTGACATCTTCTTTGCTCTCAGCTGCCAGGAAATTTTGACCCTTCTCATTGCAGCACACCCATTCTCTTGAGGACACTCCAAGTGCCTGCCAGCCTCCTTCTCTTGCAGCTCAGAAGAGTGAAGATTCTCAAACATTCAATATTGCATGAAAACAAGTGCACAAGTCATGATGCAGCCTATTCCACATGGGGGAAAAAGGCACATTTTGGGAGGGGCCCTTCCAGCAATAGCATTCAGAGGTTGTTAGTAATATGCCTTGGGTTGAAAACACAAGATTCCTTAAATTATTAAAGAGACCAGATACTTCTAAGCAGAAAAGCAGTATGGACTGCAGAAAAGCAGTATGGACTACAACTTACTGATACCTGTTTGGAAATAGCATCTCTACTCCACTGGAATTTAGATTTTTCTTATAATTATTTTCCTGATAGTCATTCATGAGTATGCTGGCAAATGACATTGGAAGTTTAACATCTCACTTTCCATTGATCTGTATTGCAAAGGGGCACAGATTAGAAAAACAGGAAGGTCATTGACTCCTCTCTCTTTCATTCAAAGGCAAGTAGCAATGCATCTAAAAAAGGGTTGATAGTGCAGATGTCATAACCCTTATCACAAAGAGGACAAATGAAAGAGAGCAGAAACTTAGCTTACCAGCTCCAGAAAAAATAAAAACCCACTCCTTTTCAAGTGCAACCATTCCAGAAAAGTCTTGCCACAAATCTACTTGCCAGGCTCTATTAAGTTGTCTGGGCATAATGACTATGATATTATCCCACACTTATTCCCAGAGTTCAAAAATAAAAGTAATTGGAAATAATCTAAGACTGAAAGGCTCCAGTCTGTAGAAAATGCACAATGTTTTAATTAACATTTTTGAATTCTGATCACATTCCCTTTTCAAGGAAGAAAAATCCCCATTTTATTAATTTTGGTGACTTTATTTCAAAATGAACAGTGGACTTCAAATGCAGAGCCAGATACCCAGCTTTCACTGGCTTTTACATGCTATTTCAGTAGCCTTTCTGGATGTGATATGTACACTTCTGAAATATTTATTCATGAAAGTAACCCTTAACCCTTACCCCAAGGCATTAATTTAATGAAACTGAACATCTGACCAGGACCATAGCCTAGCCAACTAGGCAGAATTAAGTCTAAGCAAAGTTTGTTACCCAGCTGATAAGGCCTGACTTCCTTCTGTGCAAGAAGCTGAATTGTTCTTAACTCAGAAACTGACTTAAATTTAGATAAAACATGCTGGCAATCTATTGGCTGAATCAGATACTTTCATGTTTCCTGTTTCAATCTCATATACATCTCTTCTTCTATAACAGAACCCTGCCAAATCCCTTCAACCATATGTTCCTTGAGCATTTCTTTAGTTTAGGAAGTAACAGATGCCTGCCCTGGAGGGAAAAATCAATTTATTTCTGTAACTTGGTTCCAGTAATGTAACAGAGTTATTTTGTTTAAGGAAAGGGCAACCAACCCTGAAAGTATGCTTCTTTTACCTTTAAGAAATATTACATAAATGGTTTGTACTGAATAATTTATGAGTTTATACAGAAGAGTTATTCAAAATAGCTCAAACTGTACATTCATCATAACCTTTATCTTCAGCTTTCCACTAATTAATGCCTCTGAAAATTCCTAATTTTAAGTTTCAGGAAACAAGCATGTTTGGAAAAGTATCTCATTTTATGTTCGCAATGAAATATACATGAACCATTTTATGAATTTTAATGAATCTTTATTAACTTTGGTCAGTTAACATTTTTCATTAACAATTCATAAACACTTCAACCTACCCCTATTATGCAGCATTATGAACTCTTATGAGAGCGTTTGATACAAAACAGTCGTGATAACAATTTTGAAATAGAGGGGTAAAAAAATCAAAAAGCTTCTTCATATGCCAACAACGTACTTTTCTCAAATTAAAATTTCAACAGGTTCATAGATACTATTCAAGTGGGTCTGCAAGGATCTAGTCATGCCTGACTTCAGATCCCAGACAGTGCTACTATGTCAACCTGGAATATATCTCATGTAGAAGTTACTGAACTCACCTAAACTTGGCCCACTTGGTTACTGAACTCACCTAAACTTGGTTCAATTGTGTTCATTTGTTCATGCTATGAAAAGTAATTTTCTGTATATCACTTAATGGCATTGGATTTTTCTGGGCAAGAGTGTTGGGATTTGACTTTTAAAAGTATTTACAAAAGGAGTAAAGCTTAAAAAAGGGGAAATAATTATTCTTTTATATTAGGTGTGCCTGAATTTTGCAGTCACAACCAATTCGTCTTTTGGAAGCTCTTTATATGGTTTTCTGGAATACTGGCTGCATCCATGCCCTTTTTGTGTTTTTGCTATAGTCACCTCCCCAACGCTTGCAGAAGTGAAACATGACTAGTGTTTCTCTAGAGAAGAGCAAAGCTCCTTAAGGGTACTCATAAAACAGGTACACATGCTGTGCATATGAACCAAATTTTCCTACAGCTAAATGTTACAGACCTGAGCTGCTAGACTGCCATTTCCCAGAGAGGAAAGGGCCAGCCTGACGCAGACATGTGCTGGGAATTTATCCTGAGAAGCAGCAGCAAACGCTGCTCTGTGGGTGGGAGCTGAGCCTCAGCCTCCAAGGGCTCTCATTATGCTCCAGCTAACTTTGCTCTTCTCTCAGTGACTGGGATTTCCTGAGCACCATTACTAAGTGTCCAACTAACATCAGGTGTTTCAGGGACAGGACTTTCACTGCTCCCCTCAAAGGCCTCTGTCAGGCCTTTGAACACAAAACACTGACCTTGATGGGTTTCTACCTGTACATTACTCACCCAATTAGAAGGATGAATCTGCTGCAGATGGATTTGTAGCCAAATGCCCAGCTGCCCAAATTCTCCCTGTGATCCTTCTCTAGGCCAGAAAACATGTACCAAACAGGAGCAGCTGAGCTGTGCACTGCCTGTGAAATCTTTCACAGCAAGGAATTTCACCAAACCATTTTTATTGTCAGAGGTGAAAGAAATTGGGAGAAAGTGGCATTGTGCTGATAAGTGCACATGAAGTATACAAGAAAATACAATTTGTTGAGGATGCAGGTAGATGAAAAATATCCCCATTGAGAGAATGAGTTCTGTGGGCACTTTTTACTTTTTGTCAGGCCTCTTAATCCGATTGATCAATAATGTGCATGTTTTAAACTACTCCAATCCATTCCATACTCAACATTTTAAAATCAATTCTTCGGTGTTTTCCTTAGACAACATGCCACAATTCACTCTCCTGTGCCTAATCCATCCACAAAATGCATTTTGTCAAACTATTCAATTCTATCCCTTGAATGAAGCACATTCCATCAAACCAAGCTGTCTGTTCTTACAACAGAATGAATTCTGTCTAATGTAATAAGCAGTGTATGAAGAGAGGCATTTAATCTAACATATATGTTTAACAAAAGGAATCATTCCTTGTTTGGCAAGACATATTTTAAATTCTCTATGAATTTTAAAATATTGCGCCACTGTAAATCGACAAATGAATACTATACAGCTTTTGAACAGAGCAACTTATATACAAAATCTTTCTAAAACCTTCTCTCTTTAGAAAATTTGGAAACAGGAATGGTGGATATTATCTAGCTTCATGCTTTGTAAACTTGAATGAAACTACTGAAAAACTGATCTGGTTTTTACTCTTAAAAGGTTTATAGTGATTAACTGTTACAGAGGGAACTGAGTAGAGGCAGCTACAGCAGCTGTGATACTATACTGAGAATTCCTTTAAGTACGCTTCTCACATTCACACTGGTTATTATTGGGTAATGAAAATCTCTTTATTCCCTCCTAAAATCCCAGAAACCAAACCCAGTTCTTTTCAAAAGAATGAAAATGAAATACGACCTTAAAGACACACATTAACATTCCTGACATCTGGTCCACTTGTGTGATTTTGCTTTATGCCAGGGATGTTCCAGGGACTGCAATGAACATTGAAATTGCAACTGACATGTCATTTGTACTCTTCCCCTTTCTGCCATGTGAACAATTCTTACCAGAGTTTTTCTGTGTGAAAATCTGGACAGGAAATATATGTACATGTACTGCTGGGTTAAAGGTTTTAGTAGGTAAAGCTTCATCTGACTGCATCACTTCATCATTAACATCTCAGGTTATTGTAAAAAAGGATACAGAAAATGTTTAGCCTAACACTCTATATTACTTACTTCATGATATATGTCACATTTTACATTACCAGAACTATTTCAAGTATTTTAATTTAGGCTGTACTTCTATTTCTTGTAATGTTTTTCTGAAACATTATTCTTGGGCTATTGTTTGGACTTACACTTGCCCAAAAACAAACAAAAAAAAAAAAAAGAAAAAAAATAACCAGACTCCCTTATAGGACATAAAAGACTGAAGGCTTATAACCTTTACCATAACAAGGTTTCATATGTGGTGTTGGAGGTGACTCACTAAAAGCACTGATTGGTGATAAAAACCTAACACCTCGGAAAGAAAACAAGTGCAATGCTGAGGGGGAAGCAGCAGAAAATCATCTGATTGAGCACTGGAAAATGACCTTGAGAAAAACTGTGGGGGAATTCCAGAGATGAGCAGTATCTGAAAAGGAGGTGGCAACTATAAAAAATAAACTTTCCTGTGAGAAATCTGATTAGGAAAACATGATAAAAATGAATATTTCTTTTCTCCTCTTATTCAACTATATGGCCCTGAATTTTTGCTAAAATCCTTAACATGAAAATGTGATTGAATTTTATAGATCCATTTTTCTTGAGAATAAACCAAGAAATATTCTCCCACATACCACCTGCAAACCCAGCTGATTTAATTACTCTGACTAACTACACATCTGGCAAAACCCATCGTGCTTTCCCCGGTAAAAGCCAAGAGATTTTTCTAAAATATGATACTGAATGATATTCACAGCAAACAGCAAATCAGACAACATATGCACATTTATGTATAGACATGTATGTATTTTCAGGGGGAAATACTTGATATAATACATTATTCATGTCTTAAAACAAACTTAATGAAATCTTGCCTACATTTTAAGGTGAGAGAAAAACAGTCAAAGAGCAAGTAAGGCACCTGAAGTGTGTGAGGCACAAAGGGAGCAGCACAGCATCCTTGTGAGCAGGTGCAGGCACTGGGAGTCTGATGCTGGCATTTGGAAATGCAGATGATGTGCAGTGCTGTGACTGCAGTCACTGCCTTCAGAAGTCCTGCCTGTCTGCAGGACCCAGGGCTCACCAAGCTCCATGGATCCCAAACGGCACTGTTCACCCCTCTGCAGGATCAGCTCCCTTTTATGCACGTTTCACACAGAAGTGCTGAAATAAAATGGTCAGTTCACCTACCTGCTACTTAACTAACTCAAAAGATGGTCAGAAAGTTTAATTCAGGAGTACTTTGGCAGTCCAGGATGAAAGATGTGCTCTCTGGTGAGTACAATGAACTACCCTCCCTCTACCCTTTACCAGAAAGCTTAGTTGAAAAGCTCTTCACTGCACAAATGAATTTGAATTGCTGACAAATGCATGAAAATTAGTGCTTCATCAATTGTATTTGCCATATTTTCAGATTGCAGAATTTTGCATACCGAAATCTCTTCAACATAAACACATAAAAGGAACCAAAGATCACAAAAAAATGGGATTTCTCTGATTTTCCTCAATAGAATTTTACAAAGAAATACTTTAAAAAAAAAAAAAAAAAGAATATAAGGATATGCTCACCCTAGTCAAAAAGATGTTTTCCTTCAAAAGGGTTTTAAAGAAAGAGTAATTCCCAATTATTGTATCTGTTATGCTGAGAAATTGAAGGCTCATGATTTAGGCTGTATGTGCCCAATAGAGTGGATTAGGACTATACAATATAACCAGGATTCACAGAAATTTACAATACAGCCCTGGCTGGTAGGATTTTATGAGCAATATCTTTTTTAATCTCAACTGCAGCACAATCTCCTCTCCAGTTCATAAATACATAATCATTCTTCACATATGTGTCCATTTACTCAAAGATATTGTACAAATGTACTGGATCTATAATGCCATTACTGGTTTGTAGTGCAATTTTTGAGACAAAGTTTAGCTGGAAGCCAGGAAGTGAACCCACACGCCTAACCAGTCTTCAGTGAGCTATTGTTTAAGATATTCTGAGTCAAAGCTTTCTGGTTTTGTTAAAGCAAAAGAAGAATTGCACAGGAAGAGCCCCAAACAAGGACTGTGCCTCAGATCTGACAGAGCCTTGTGGGAGGGAATGTAACCTGTGCTCTGATACGCTCTTGACTCCGGTCAAAGGCAGAATTCCCTCTGGCTTCAGGCTGTAAAATCTTGCTCTTTCCTGTCAGCAATAGAGTTTGTTAAAAGAGGCACCTCCACCACGCCAAAGAAAGATTTATCCATGTGTAAAAGCAGTCTGGTGCTGTCCATAGAAAAAGCTGCTGCTACTTTTTGGCCTTTTTATTTGTTGAACTCAAGGCAGACATTGTTACAGCTGTGAAGGAAAGCTGGGTATACACTCTCAATAAATTTAGGCAGAAAGTTATGAAATTAGGATGTCTTCAGTTGAGCAGAATCTTCTACCATGGAAGCCTTGCATGAAAATTTAACAATGGAGTATTCGAGCCATTAGTGACACTTATTTTCAATAGATTATTTTGGACTTCAGAATTTGACTGAAGCAGAAATTGAGTCTCATTACTCCAATGGGGATATTTTGAATCTTTTTATCACATACTTAGGATTCTTGTCCAGTAAAACCTTTCTTCTCTTTTAGTCAAAATTTTAGTCAATGGTCGCAAAAATTCCAACTAGCACAAAATTTTTACATGGCAATTAGCATAAAATGTTAGGATACCAGATCTGGAAGTGTATACTCAGTTTAATTGTTTCCTTTCTGCATTTTGGAAATTTATGAACTTGTTAGGTAGTTCTCACTCACTGAATAAAAAAAAAAGAATCCCTATTTTCTTCACTTCAAAAACATTTTGTTTTGCAAAAGAATTGGTTCAGAAATTCCAGGGGTCATCTGTTTTACCTTGGAGGGACATGAAAGACTTATTTTTGAGGATTGTCCTGCAGAAATGTGGTAACGCCTGTTTTTCATTTTTCCTTGCTTAGGGAGTCACAAGATAGTGGTCAAATAATTATGCTAGACACACTTTGAGGTAAGCACTGCAGTGTCAAAAATATTTAAATATTTCATTATGATTTTAAACCAAATTTTCACACCCTTTCTCTGAATGGCCAGACTCTTGACTGGTCATATTTATGTACTTTTTCTCAAGAAGAGCTTCATTTACATCAGCTGAGGATCTGAAGGTGGTCAGCTCATAAAGCTTTACAATAACAGTTTTCTGAGAAGTGAACTCAGATCTTGTATCTGTACTAGAAAAAGAGTAGATTTTAACTTAGATCTGTAGCTTCCTGTTGGATGTTCACCAGACTATGAAAAAACAAAATCACATTAAAACAAAAGTATAGATGATAATTCAGCCCATATTTGCAAATACATCCAAATCTTCTATGCCTGGGACATAAAACGCACACAAAATATTCAAAAAGATATTTTGCAGATATTTATGTATGCCAATACTCGACAACACAGTTCTCAAACAAAGGCATTGGTGGGATTTTTTGCAGCTTCTGAGGGCTTGAGTATTTTTTTCTGCTGCAATTTCTTTCCTCTTTCTCTCTTATATAAATATAATTCAAATTTCTCTTGAATTATATTTATAATTAGATCTGAAAAATGACATAAAGGATGGATTTAAAATATTACAAATATTAGATAATGGTCTCTTTCCTTTCAGAGACAATGTCTGTAAATACAACAGTGCACAGAATGCTTTCATGATATAACCATTGTTCAGTTTCTGTGTGGATGCAATTAATAAACAAGTACAGAAGTCCTTTCTCCCACCAAGATCTCTACTAGCCTTGATTTCCTAAATAGTGTTTAGCTGAAATTATTACAGAGTGCAGTGGACAGTAGACACAATGTGCAGACACAGAGGAGGCCATGACCTTTTCCACAGGTGCCTGAGGCACAATAAAGGGTCTGCTTTAAACATTGAGCGCACCAGGATCAGCAGCAGCAGCACTGAGCTGGGTGCCCCAGCCGCACACCAAGCACAGGAAGAGCCCAAAATGCCCAACCTGTGCAGAGCTGCTCCAGTGACAGCTGATGAATAAGCAGATAAGATGACTACACACAGCCTTTCAGGCTGACTAATGTGTTATCTGAACATATAGAAGGAAGCGGAAAATTGAGATGTTCTTACAAAAGGCCTTCAGTAAGTCTTATTTTTAACAAAAAAGAGTCACCTCTCCAGAACTTCACACTAAAATTCAGTAGTTCTGTGTAGAGGTGGCCTTTTCCCTCTCATCATAAACATGAAGAACAACAAAATTCAAAGTCATAAGTATCACTAAGTCAAGGTGAGCCCATATAAAGGTTTGATTTTCTTAAAAAGAAGAAGAAAAAGAATATCAAATGTTAATAACACTTATGAACTAGCAGAAGAGATACGGAAAGTAAAATTTAGCTGTAAAATTGCTACTTCAGGGTTGTAGCACTTACATTGTGCAAAATATAAAGGACAATTATGAAGCCTTCCTGGAAAAAAGTAGTGGGAATAACTCTTTAAGATGGAAGGGTAAGTACATAACAGGCAATTATGGGAAGATGGTTAGAATGAAATAGCTTTGTGATACAAGATTCAGCTAGATTTTATTTCTGAATTTATCCACAGAAAATTGTGCGTAATTTTTCCCTTCTTTAGTACATTTTTAATACCTTTTATAAAAAGCAATTCTGAAAAGCTCTCCTCTCAATTCAATCATTTTATAATGTCGAAATATAGAATTTATTTCACAATATCAAAGCTATCAAATTTATTTCTTCTTATTTTCTAATAAGGTTGTGGATGATACAGTTTACATAAAAATTTATGCTTTTAAATTTGTTCATCTGCCTCATTTGTACATACAAAGAATTTTCCAAATGTGAAGATTACTGCATTATATTTCACTGTGTATATTGCAAAACTACTTACTAGACTTCCTGCTAAAGTAAGTCCAAACAATTCATGTTCAAACATAACACACAATAAATGATACTCCCCTGCAGGAATTTCATACACAGAAAGATGTTGGATGAAGGAAATCACTTACTCCTGTTTAAGAGAGCATTAACACAGCAAAAAAAACTTACATTCGTTATATATCAAATACTGCTTATATTTGTAGATTAGATGTATGTAAAAATGGTCCCTTAACACAAAAAAAGTACTTCAGCCCTATTTTGTAAGGCATTAACTTTTCTTCTAAATTCCTCCATGCGGATTCTTCAAGATTAATCTGGGTCAAATCACATCAAAAGTATTGTCACCTTTTCCCAAGCTACCAAAAGTGTGAAAAAATAAAGGCTAACACTATGTTGCTCAAAACCATTCCAAAAGGATACTGGGATAAAATCAACATTTCTATAACCTGTAACAACCAGGTTCAAGTTAATCAATTTTAATTCCATTGACTTGAAATAGGATATTCCAGAACCAGATTTGAACCTTCATTTCCTTCTATCTTGAATATTTGATTGTTAATTTTGTTCTCACAAGTACACTGCTATCTACTGACTCCTCATGCTTACTGACTCCTTTGTGCTTGATACCATAAAGATATTAATAATCACTACAAATATCAATCCCTCCCTTATTTCCAGCCCACAGGAGACACAGTTTGTTTATATTATGTATGTTTTTTCAATTGTTTCTCTGTGTGTAGAAGAGAAAATTGTGTGTGAAACGTTATTACTGAGGAAATTAAGTGGAAGACACGCTACATAATTAGCTCTCAAATTTTTAAGCCAGTAGTTAATAATTCACTTTGTGGGGGTCAGAAAGGTCCATTGACTAATGCAGATTCTGGTGAAACCATAAACCCGATGTTTCTCATTACAATCTGGCAGCAACCTTTCCTAAAAACTTCATCAGAAAACAAAAATAAACCTATGACGTAATTTATAGCTTTTCTCAGGAACTGCTTACAAGTCAACACAAAGTATTTTTCAGAACACTCTGAAACATTGGGCAAAACTTTCTCGAGAAGTTGACAACCTTTATAGGAATTGGTGAAAACTGTCTTCAGGAACTGGTGCCTAGCAAAGATTCCCTCTTAAATAAATCAAAGATTAAGTTAGGGGTTTGTATTATTGATCTTATGAAAATTGTTCCCTTATTTTTATTTCTTATCTCTTATATTACGTCATCCAGCATGTTTAGGCAAAGCAGATACTGTGATAACGTCTCTGCACAGTGGAAAGGAAGTGAATAATTACAATTCATCAAATAGAATATAAGCATTCAAGTGTCAGCTGTCATAAAGGGAGATTAAAATTTCATATGATTAAGAGCAAATTGGATTAAAAATGTTTTAAAAAGAGACACATTTTCTTTTCCAACTGGAGGTTTATAGCTTGTATATTAATATACATGCACCTACAAAGAAAAGGAAAGCTAGAATAGCTCACAGAAGAAATAACTGTGGGAAGACATGGGAGAAGAGTCCAGACACAGATGGTTGCAGTCTGTATTTATTCTCAAGAAAATATCACAAGGCAGCCCATATGATGCTGAGGAAATAAATAGTGTATTTGGACGCTAGCATATACTGTGTTTAAAAAGATCATCCATCCTGCCAGAAACAGAAATTTTATATAGAGGAATTTTGGAGGCTGCAATTTGTGTGCAACCTCTGCTCCCTCCCTCCCTCCCTTTTGCTGAAATGCCAGGCAAAGACAACAGCAGCCGTGTTGGCTGTGCATAGATAGATGCAACCAGGACTGCTAATGCTAAAGAGGATAAAATTCCTCTTTGTGCAGTTCCAGCTACATAATCTTCTTCCTGGCCCTGCCATTGGCATCTCTTTGTCTTTGTACCAGGTCCAGTCACTGTGTCCCTGCTGCCAGGCTGATGCCCCCACAGCCACCTGTAACACACCTGCACAGGTTTCTGTCGGCGCTGCCCCAGCTCCAAGGGGCTCTGCACCCTCCCAGGGCCACCACACCCAGCAGGGAGGGCAGATCCCTTCCCGCTTTATAATCTCCTTTTGTTTCCAAACTGAGACTTCCCCCGCTGAATAATTCCCCTTACTTTTGTTTTTAACTGGCATAGTGCATGTATTCCTGTTAAAAACTGGAAAGCAGCTACAGAAATCTTGAAGAATATTAGACCTCTTTAATCTTTAGAAGTCTTCTTTTTCTACAGCAAAAAAAAAAGTATTTAATATTTTCCTGGTCTTTTTAATTAAATAATATCACTTTTTTAACTTTTATTCCTGTGTTTTAAAAAGATTGAAATAATTATTCTAAGTTAAGATTCAGAAACAGTTTATATGCACAAATCCACTATTAACAGCTATGTAGCATGTGATTGGTATCATAATGGATTTACTCCATTATATTTATTTTGTACACTTTTAGGGATGAGGAGATTGGTTTTTTGTTCCTGAAAAAAAGGATGAAACCCCAAACAAACAAACAAACAAACAAACAAACCCACAAAAAACAACCACACCAAACAAACAAACAAAAATAAAACTCACCAAAAAAAGTCAAAACACAAAACCCCAAAACCAACCCAAAAATCCCAGCCAAAAGGAATGAGTAGTGTTTAGTCCTGATCAGTTATCTAAGGTACAGCAGAACATTATTTCAATATAATAATGAAAGGTACAGTTAAAATTATTACTTCCTTCCTCTTCCTGTTTGTAAAATCAACTTAGAAGTTATTTATTTCAAGGTTTCAGGACATATGATAGTTAAAGAACCTCATCACAGCTGCAAAGTACATAACACTAACAATGTTTCAAGGAAATATTAGGCTTTTTGAACACTTAACATATGATAATAAGGATATATTATGGAACATGCATTTTGTATTTTAACAATTACTTCCTCGTCTGTGTAGATTGTTTAAACTCCTCAGTGCTCTATCATAACAGTTAGCAAAGTGAAGCAGTCTATTTTTTCCACCAAAAAAAAGTGAAAAAATGCAGAAAATTTCTTGGGAAACTGCACATAAAAAGTCTTTAAGTGGTTTTGTGTTGAAGAAAACCAACACTCTGAGACACTAAACTCTGACAGTCAGAGGTCATACTGGAGTATTCGTCTAAGAAAGCTCTTTGGGTCTGGTCCAAAACATTTTTGCAAGTGAGAATGTACGTAGGAATTCAAGTTTTATGGATCTTAGAATGAAGAATAAGCTTGAACTCTTTAAGTATCATATACTTCCCTGCCAAAATGATAGACAGGTTGTATTTAGAGGTTGATGTCTCTGTTAACAGTATGGCAATGAAAAGCATGCCTTTTCACTTAGGAGGAGAGGGCTTTGCATTGCCAACTATAAATCTTAAGTTCAATTCCAGTGCTGTCACAATATCACTCAAATTTTATATATATGCTTTTTTATGCACATCATCTACCTTCCTAAATGTGTAATGGATGGCTAGTTCATGATAAAGAGTATGTCTTACTAGTTGCACAATTTCATAAGTCTACCCTCATTCTAGCTGGAAAAATAGAAAGTACCTGACCTCATAATGGCCATGTTGAAAAATTTCAACCCTCTTCAGACTTTTCAGTCAGTTCACTATTTGTGCATTTAAAGACCATCATACACTAAGTTCTCAGTGCCAGGAAGCACCAAACACCCTGCTGCACTATGAGATCACTTGCAGCAGACCCACTGCTCCTCCCTGACTGCACTGCAAGTCCTTGCAACCAGAGTTGTTTGTGATGTTTACAGCCACATCTCTCTCTCTGTCTTTGTTTATTCTGTTAATCAAGTTTATTTAGCTTACGAAGTTGTAAAAGCTATTCTCAAATAACTGAAGCTTGTTGATCCCTTTCCAGACATGAAACCATGAATTTTGCATTTTCTTCTTTTGATTGTGAGGATAAATTTAATATTTTATATCAATAATTTAGGACTATCTGCAAACTAGATGCCTAATCCAAACTCTGCTTAATTTTTCTAAGAAGGGTCTACCTTTTTGTTTTAATAGGAACAAGATCATTGTGTTCAAAGCTGTAATAATGAAAGGCATAATAGCTTGGTTTATTCAGCTTTATAATCCTCTAAGGCAGTGCTGACTGAAGGTTGAATAAACATTGGGTTTATGGTATTGGTAAACTCTTAGGAGATAAAAAATTGGGGATAAAGTCTTCCCAAAACTAATAAGATATTAATACGCAATAAAATTAGGCAAATATTTTTTAATCCTTCAAAATCAAATTAGATTGCTGACTTATACCATTAACCTGTTAAATACAGCAAAACAGAGAAATTACCAAATGGGCACTCCTGTTTCCAAAACAGAGAAATTACTAAATGGGCACTCCAAATGGGCTTTGTCTAGAGAGCCACTCATTAATAATTTCAAGATAGTCTTGATAGTCACACAGCCTTCAGACAGGACTGTACTACATTGTTATGGTGTATCTCTGCCAGATGCCAACTTTTATAGCACCTTGAAAATTGCTTATCCATAGTGATTATGCAAAGGATATTGCCATATAAATTATTGGGTTCAACCATCTAAACTAAAGCATAGCTTTAAGTAATTGTTTTATACAGAGCTGTGTGACACCAGCTGAGCCTAACCGCCTTCAGTCACCACTTTTAACATAGCAGTTAAGCCATCTTAAAGAAGCTTAGACATTCAGAAAATAAACTCTATCTGAACCCTCTGTTGCTCCCAGGAAAATGCCATTTGAATTTTAATGCTCTCATTCACAGACTGTCTAGATCCACCCAGTTTTATTTCACAGTTCTGTGGTCTGTGTCAGACCATTCTAGCAACCACTATTTACTGCAAAAATAGAGCTTCAAAGCATGATTCATGTACCTTAATCAAATTATTGATAAGTGAAAAGAAATAATCAGTTTTTCACAATTTCAAAAACTAGAAAAACTTTCTGCCATGCTTTTTGTTATTGAGACACATATTTCTTTTGTTATTCAGAGATGTGGCCAATACATTGGCACAGGGCATTTTTATCAAAGCAGCTTCAGCCTCCTTGCATTTTTCCATGCTTGAATACATCAAGCAATCCTGTGTTTATCCTTGCTTCTGAAAAAGACTGAATTGGAGCTCGGCTTAAAACCACTCTTGTCCCAGAATTTAGCATCTTGGATGTAAATACTGAAATTTTCCTTGCAGCTCTTTCAATACAAAATCATCAACATGTAATCTTTCTTTTTTGGACTTAATAAGTTAGCTTAAACCTTGGAAAATAATTCCATTATCCTCACCACCCAGAAGTACAAATCTGACACATTTGTTTTACATTATTCATAGATAATGAGTTTACATCAGCTTGATGCCTTTGTCATGTTTTTCAAAGTTCAAGCTGCCATGAACAAAGGTAACTCCAAAACATTTGAAAAGTGCTTGTGCATAGACACTTATCCTTGACATGTTGAAAGTCAACCGATTTTATTTTGAAATTAAAACTAGATATTAAAATTAAAATCTAGATATTTCAAAATTGTTGAACTACGGCAGAAATATGTTTACAGCTCAAGTTTGACTTATAATGAATGTGTTAAGCATCTGCAAGGTATAAAATTAAGAATCTTTCTGAGAATGTAACCCAAATATATCTGATTCTAGAGTTTCCAATCAACACCGGTTCAGCAATGAAAAGATTAAAGAAGAAAATAGACCCTGTAAGCAGCCATGGAATGGAGGAACTATGATTTCTCAGGGCCCCAGCTTGCAATAGGGGTTAGGACTATCTAGGGAAAAAAGTCCCCTCCGCATATTCAGATTTCTGAGAGCGCTGGGAAAGCTTGGTACCTGGATATCTAATTCTTTTAGAGCACCTTGAATGATTCAGCCTCCATCTTTAATGGTTTGCTCTCATTTCTTGTAATGAAATTCACCCTCAAAAGACTAAAAACTCTCCTAAAGACCTACCTTGGCTTTGAACACACTGTCCTCTTTCTAATGTGTCTGGAATTGTGTCAGTTTGCTTTGCCCCTGTAGGCTGAGCAGTGGATCAGCCATAGGTGGCCTTTCCCCTGTGCTAGAACAGCAACATCTTCCACAGCCAATGCAAATTATGCATTCTGTTCTTGAGGGATTTTTGACAATACCAAAATACTGAGATGAATCATGAATCCCAATCTGTAATGCCAAATGTCACAGCACTTCACAAACCCAGGCATTACCAGAGATGTTAAGATACCTGTTATGACCCAAGTGTGACCCAGAGATCCTTATTACACCAATTACTAATAAAGTGTAAAACTTCGCTTTTGTTTTTGCACTGTTTTCATTTTGTGCACCTTATTTTTGAATGCTAAATAACTGTCTTGGAGCACAGTTATTGTGCTTCTGGTCTTGTTTCTATTCCTTGACACTAGTGGTTAACCCAGAGAGAGGTGAAAATTTTTTTGAGAGAGTAGACTTAATAAAATGTAGCACCAAATAATACTGTTTCTCCATGTTTTTTCTTTTTTGCCTGTTCAGGAATAAGTATTCAATAAGATTCAACCTACAGGTTGCTGAAGTCAACAGGCACCTTTCCATTATCTTTAGAAGGTTACAGGTGAAGTTTAGAAAGACTAAGAGAAGTCAGATTGTACTGATTAGTTTTCTTTTAGTCTGTAGTAATTAGTTCCAGAAAAAATGTCAAAAATGTTACGAGGTAACCTGATACTTGCTTGGACTGTTATGGAAAGCCAATCACAGAGCAATAATTCTAGATTCTTTATATGAAATGTATAAATACTAAATGCCCATGAAAGCATATTTTTTTCTATCTCTGATGTTTTTCTTCCTATGGCTGGTGAATGCCATGGATCAAAAACCACACAAAATTTTAAGGCTTTTGTATATATACAAAGGAGATTTTTGAAAAATATTCAGTTAATGATACTGGAATAGGTGTGAAAGAAATCCTTTTAAAACTTAATTTTTCATGACTTTCTAGAAACAGGCATGAAATCAATCAATGATTTTTTAAGCTGATATAGTATTTTTGTTACTTGAAAAAAGATAAAAGACAAAAAGCTTTTTCACATATATGATTAGAGTGGCATGTGACTAAAAGCAAAAAGCATGATTTTCATCATAGGATCCCTCTTTTTAAAATAAACATAACCGGTAAATCAAGGAGAGTTTACAAATATGAAACCAAAGATTTTCAATTTCTTTTTCTATTAAAAGTTTCAGTCATCTATACTTAACCTTCTTTGGTCTCCCAGAATGTTTTTAGAAAGAAAATTGAGTGTCCAGGGGCATAAACAGTGTCTTTGTCTGAGAAATAGTCTGCAGATCCATTGTGCCAGTGCTACTAAGATGCTATTTGAAGTATCCCTCAGCACAAACAGGTGAGGTGGCACCTATCAGAAGAGTTCGGGAGATTTTTGTGAGAACAGATTATTTATCTGTGTCCATACATACAGCAAGAGTAAGGAAACAGGATTTGATCTGGATTTCAGTGTTTATTGTGAATCCTCTGTTGACATTAATGTGCTCTGGAAGAAGTCCATGATAGCTGTTACAGCACATAAACAGATCAGCTTTCAGTGCAAAGGATGTCCAGGCATACTGCAAACTGTAAGTGTACATACACTTCAAATGCATTCTGAAAGTGTATGGCACTTCACAGGAACTGTACAAAATTGATTACCTACTTGAAAATGTGAAGGGAAACAAGGTAGAATGGATACCCAAAGTGGAGCTGTCCAGTGGAGTTAATGCAGTTTCAATCTTCTATTTAAATGTCAAAACTTAAAAGAATTTCAGTGTCTGGTATTGTCCTCATTTGTTGGGTCAGTTGGAGCAGCGGCAGCAGTGGGGGCAGCATTGGTGACTGAGGCAAGCCCAAGGGTGAGGCTTAGACTGAGCTGCACAGGGGCACTCCTGAGCTCAGGACACCTGAGCAGCAGCTCTGAGACCCATCTCTGGAGGCCCTGGGCAGCCAAGCAGGCATGAAGGGGCATTTCCAGGAGCAGATGGGAAATTCAAATGGATCTAGGGAGCATGAATGATCCAGGGTGGGACAAGCAGGAGTGTGGCATGGCAGTGAAGGCGTGGCAAGGTGTTTGCACGGCAGCTCAGGCAGGTGAGGCAAGCAGGAAGGACACCTCTACAACCACCCAGGAGGAGCCAACAGGCAGATAAACAGACTTGGTATGTGGTGAAGAAGAGCACAAAAAGACCCCTTCAGCCTTATTAATGTTCCAGTGAAAACTTCTTCAGTTGCACTGACACACTGTAGAGCTCCTGCCCCTCAGCTCTGGAGTCACAGAGGCAGCTGTGCCAGAGGCTGCCAGCCAGCCAGACCTGCTGACAGCAGCTGGACCTGCCCAGGACACAGGCTCCAGGGGTGGCTGAAGCCTCTCCTTGAGGCTGGGGCTGACAGAGTTCTATTGCAGGTGTGCTGTGGTGGAGAACTGTGCCACCTGGGGAAGGAGCTACAGGAGAAAGTGAATAAGCCACATTGTATTTGAGTGAACGAGCAAGAGATTGACTGGCTATTTTCAGAGAAGCTACAGGCTCAAGACACTTAGGAGTCTCAAACCTTGACTGTAGTGGAGAAGCAGGTGGACTCAGAATCCTGTGGGGTAATTAGTCAAGGGTCTGCTGAAGATGAAGGCTGGAAGCAGCTCACTTCACATATCAGGAGGAAGGATTCTCTTAATTCTTAAAATTTAACAGATAGTACTGGCAATTTCTACAACATGTATGAGGCCCAGGAACTAGAAGAACAGACGTGATGAGGTGGGCAAAGGTCCGCACTGGCATAAGTGAAACCTGGTGAGAGAAGTCCTCTGACTGGAGTTTTAAGAAACAGCCCTGTAGGGTGGTTACAGGCTCTTCAGGAGGAACAGGCAGGGCAGGAGAGGCTGAGGGTGGCACTGTGTGTAATAGAAGGGTTAGGACATATGGAGCCCACAGCTGGCAATGGCACAGTTGAGAGCCTCTGGATAGGAATCAAGGGATGTCACTGTGGGAGTCAATCACAGACCTCCCAGCCTGGACAATGACACCAGTGAATTATTCTTTGTGGAACTAAAGGAGGCTTCCAAGTCAAGTGCCCTTGTCCTTCTGGGCAAATTCAACTTCACAGAAATAACTGGAAACATCACAAAGGTGTTGCAACCTGGGTCAGAAGACTCTCAAAAAACCTGTTCCAACTTTATGGAACAGGTCCTAAGGGAGACAACTGAGAAAAAAACCCCTCTTGATCTACTGCTTGTCACAAGAGAGGACCTCGTGAGTGGAGATTGGTGACCACAGCAGCCACAATGACCACAAAGTGATTGAGTTTAAAATTTGTTGACAGGAGGAAAAGTGATAGGAAAACCTCAGCTCTGGTCATGAGGAGAGCTGACTTTAGGCTGCTTGGGGAATTAGTAAATAAGGACCATGGGGAAAATGTTTTTTGCTGGGGTACATCACTGCTGAGGTCCACCCCAATCATTACCTCCTCAGGACACAGGAACAGGCAAGTCCCAAATGTTGCAAGTCAAGGAGGTGAGGCAGAAGGCTGGCTTGGCTGAATAGGGAAATTTCTCTTGGAAATCAAGAAATAAAAGAAAGGTGGAAGTATGGTCAAGTGACATGAGAAGAATAGAGAACTGTTGCTTATCACTGTAGGAAGAAAATTCAGGTGCCTAAAGCTCAACAGGAGTTAAAGCTGGAAAGAACGATGGAGGGAAATAAAAAGAGGGCTTTTATCCCCAAAATATTAATGGCAACAGGCTGGAGAGCAGCACCATGGAAAGGGACCTGGAAAGTTGAACATCAGCCAGCAGTGCCCTGGCAGCCAGGGGGACCAGCTCTGTCCTGGGGTGCATCAGCACAGAATCACCAGCCAGACAAGGGAGGGGATGGTCCTGCTCTGCTCCACACTGGTGTGGCCTCACCTTGAATCCTGTGTGCAGTTTGGGGTTTCACAGTATAAAAAAGACACAAAGCTGTTAGAGATTGTCCAGAGGAGGGCCGTGGAGATGGTGAAGGGTCTGGAGGGGAGGCTGTATCAGGCATGGCTGAGGTCACTCAGTCTGCTCAGTCTGGAGAAGAGGAGACTGCGGGGAGGCCTCATGGTGGTCTACAACTTCCTTGTGGGGGGAACCAGGGCAGGTAGTGATCTCTTCACTCTCGTGATCAGTGACAGGACTTGAAGAAATGGCATGAAGCTGAGTCAGGGCAGGTTTAGGTTGGATATCAGGAAAAGATTTCTCACATAGCAGAGTTGAAGAAGCTTTTGGACAACACACTCAGGCACATAGTGTGAATTGGGGATGGTCCTGTGCAGGGCCAGGAGTTGAACTCCATGATATTGATGGGTGGGTCCCTTCCAACTCAGTATATTCTTTGATTTCTGTGATCTTTTGTGAACAGCAAGTAGTGTCAGAGTAGATTTTTAAGAAACAGGGTGGAACAATTTTAACTCCCAGTCTCAAATCTTTTTCAGAAATGATAAGGTATGTAAGAAGGAAAATAATCTGTATGAGATTTGAGTTTTTCTTTTCTTGTAAGTCGATAAAAAAATTCTATATGTTTCATGAATGTTCCAATAAAAAAAAACCAAACCAGAATTTAGTAGAAACTTCCAATGTACTTGGATGAGAATTCCAGCACAACAGATGATAGTTTTCATACTCACTGCATAGTATTCTCCCCTAAGAGGTACGATGCCTGGGCAGAAAAAACTGAGTGCAAACTACATTTAGTCTTACACATTTCTTGCCTGCTCTACTGCACACGGCCTGTTTTATTCCAAGCTGTGCGTGGGGAAATTTCATCCTGCAGTTTTCAAAAGACAGGAGACATGAACCTGCTGGTGAGTCCTACTGACAGAAATTAGGGGCTTGAAAGTAATGGGAAAGGATGTTAGAAGCTAATGAATTCCCTCAGGCATTTCCCACTCTCCCTCTGAGGGTGTCTGTACCTGGCATTGTTATCCACATACTGACTCATAATCACTCTATTTCCATGGGCTCCCATTGGTGCTGTCAATTAAATACTGATGTAGCTAAGAGGACTACACCATATGGTGGCATTGCTGTGTTGGGTACAGTTAAATACAGAAGTGATGTGAGTTGCATGTATGAAGCTGTATTTTTAGTATTCAGAATGACAGCACAGACCAGATTTTTCTGAAACTCTTGCTCTCATCAACGTATCAAAACAGGGGCCAGATTTTCAAGTTTTCAACTTGCAGCTCCTAGTACTGGGACACAAATTGTTAGATTTTTCAGAAGAGTTTTCAACCAAAAGTACTATGATCTTTTGATTATGTTAATCTGCTATGACAATGAGTGCTGAGATGATCCAGTTTCTCTGTGGAGTGAAGATTTTTATTCCATGTAAATGTAAATCTAGCCATTCATAGAGTCAGCTAGGCTTCTTGTGCCTCTGCTCACTTACAGATGTGTAACTCCATGGGCATAACTCCTGCATACACAGATCTAAGAGGACAATCATTTGCATATTCAGAAAAACTTCTAGAGGGAGCAGAAAGACCAGTATGATCCTTTTTGTGAATGCCATTACAAATTCCTGGCTTCTGGCTCTGGTTACTCCTTTAACTGAGTTGTAATTTTTTCAGGAAGCATTGTTAGAAGTGGAATTTTGTTTTTCTATACATGTGATAACAGGAAATGATGAAGAAGATAAGAAGAGGAGACTCAGGGGTGATCTTATTGCTGTCTCTAAAACTTCCTCAAGAAGATTGTAGCCAGGGGGGACGTGGCCTGTTTTCCCAGGCAACCAGTGGCAGGACCAGAGGACACAGAGTTAAGCTGTACCAGGGGAGGGTTAGGTGATTAGATATTGGAATGGGCTGCCCAGAGCAGTGGTGGAGTCACCATCCCTGAAGGTTTTTAAGGAAAGACTTGGACCTGGCACTCAGTGCCATGGTCTGGTTGACGAGGTCCTGCTCAGTCACTGGTTGGACTCAATGATCTCAGAGGTCTTTTCCAACATAATGCATTCTGTGGTTACTACATGTTATTCTATCTAAACAAGAGAAAAAATATAAACATGAAATAAAATATTTGCCTAGCTGGTACTGTGAAAGCATGTGATTGTTCTTACAAATCTACATGTAAATTTTAGTCCTCATTCAATTATCAAAATAAGAATGTGACCAGTGCAGGTATTGTATTATTTAGGATAAATTTATGATCCTTAGTTAGAAAGTTAAGTTCAGAATCTGACATTATTTTTCAGATCTATTTGATTTCTTTTCTCATAAAATCAGTAACAGGTTATACTGCCCACAGTATTTGATCATAGTATGACTGATGCTTGTGTCACACAATCTTACTGGCTTGTGATGAAAACTTTCTAACAAACAGGAATATTTTAATGTGATTTTCTGTGATATTTTACAGATTATTTCTCCAGTCATCTTTTCTTATGCTGACTGCTGTGACTGCTGTGACTTCTGCTTCTCTTGTGCCCTCACCATTTTTAAATGAATAGTGATATTCTGGAATATCACAGAATAGTACAGAATGGTTTGGGTTGAAAGGGACCTATAAATACCTACAGTTCCAAACCCCCAGCTGTGAGCAGGAATATCTTCCACCAGATTGAGTTATTCAAAGCTCCACCCAACCTGATTTTTAACACTATTCTCCTTCTTGACCCTGTCACTGATGCTTGCATTATGCCAGAATTCTTATCTTAATTGAGTTCTTCCATCTTCAAGTGCCATTTGTTTTGTCTCCTCTTCTGTCAAACACTGAGCTGGGCAATAATACCCATTTTGCATCCACATCTTGGGTTTCCCTAAAGAAAAATGTGATTTCTTTATATAGATATACTTCATTTTGCATTCACTTTTGTGGTATTTCAATTAGGAGATACCCAGGAATGTAGTCCAGAATGGCAGCCATCTTGTGTGATAGTAATTGAAAAAGACAATAAATTCTTTTTTATCTATAAATGTCTCTCATTTTAATTACAAGTTATCTGAGTCATACTTAAATATGCTTATATCCCCCCTTTTCCCCCCTAATTTATATATTCTCTCAAGACAGTACTTCTGAAAAATAGAAGTCACATTTATATATTCTCTCAAGACAGTACTTCTGAAAAATAGAAATCACATTTTCAAAATGTGATTGAGGAAAGTGTAACACTGAGGTAATGTTATACAAAACAAAAGAGTTTATCAGCTATTCACAGCAATCAGCACTGAAAGAAAAGTGTATATATCAAAAGCATGAGGTTGAATTCTTGAGCATATGTAAATATCAGTGACTTCAACAGCACTTTTAAGACTCAGCATCTGTTTGTCCTGTCTGTAGATTGTACCTACCAAGTGGCAATATTTGCAATCAGTATTTAAAGGATATTTATATCAAAAATCAAGTGTAACTCCAACTTCTCCCTTACAGGATGTGAAGACAAAACTGTAATTCTCCTTACGCTTTAGGTGTTTCACAGTGGTGACAGCCCTTTAATGTCCAAGAATCAGAAAATAAAAGAACACCTTGCATATTTTCATTTTTATCATTTGAATGAAAAGTTATGCAGAATTAAGCAATTTAATTTCTGCCAATGATTTCTGAAAGCATTTTTCACAAACACTAGATACTGATTTGTCTTCCAGAACCCACTAATAGGAGCAAACACTATTCATTTTAATTTGTCCTGGGAACTTCAGGTTTCACAGAAATGGTGCTCAGTCACCATGAAATAATAAGGTACACTTCCGGACAACATTCTTCCCTTTAATCTGCAGATTGTGTGATTAAAGGCAAAAAAGGTAGTAAATAATTCCCTAGGGAGATTTTATGCATGTATAAACATGTCTGGAGGAGTGGAATGGGGTTGCTCTAAGAAATAAGGCTTTCTTTGTTTAAATCCTGTTCTGGGGTTTGGTGCCAGTAGAAGAATAAGTAAAAGTCATGATTGTTTTCCATTAAGTCATGAGTTACTTCATTGGCATCCCTGTGAAATCAGTGAGGTGAAGAGAAAGTTGCAACATTTCATTTGTTAATATATTTGTGAGAGGAGGTAATTGTTCCTGTGCTGCTGAAGGTCATACCAGTCTGCCCTATTTCAAAACTTATTTCCTGCTTTTTTGCCTACAGATGATTCAAAATCACTAATAAGATGTAAAAATGTGCACAGAAGCAGTATAAAACATGGGAACTGAGCATATGTGTGCATATAAGGAAAAAAAAATACAGCTGAGAGCTTAAAGGTTTGCATATGTGATTATGCACAGGCTGTGAGGAGTCTGTGCAGGTTTGCATAAAAGCATGAAGTATTAGCATGTTATCCTCTGAAAAGGGCTAACTAGAAATTCAGGCTGTGCAGCCCCTGTTGCTTCTGCTGTTCTGCAGGTCTATGGATAGGTTATTAACAGAGCTAATAATATTTAAAAACTCAAATATGGAAGCAATTCCTCCTGGGACACTTTTTACTCCTTTGGGGTGCATGTAGAAGCCACCGTTGCTACCACATCCCTAGGGTTTTGACATCTTCATAGCTCCACTTCCTGGAGCAATGAGAAGCTTCATTTTCCTTAAAAATGAAGTGTCCAATGCTGCAAGGATTGTGGAAAAGTGTAAAGACCTAACTTGACTGGATTCAACACCCCCAATATAAAAACATAAGAACAATTGTATTTGCTTCCACTAAAAATCTCACAAGTTTTTTAACTGTCTCATTAGTTTTGAAATAATTTTTAAGCCTATCTCAAAATATACTTGGACTTACTAGTGGAGAGTTTACTTGCATTTTTGATTTTTCTATTATTAATCTGGCAACTGAATGAGGAAATGCCAAAACCTGCCTACACTGGCCAAACACAGACACGGGCTGTCATAATGTGTAGAGAAATGGAAATGTGTGTTGGATGGAAACCTGTTAGCAGGAAGGGAGGACAGTTATTAAGTAGATGTAGTCTTGGTACCATTTTACTGAGCCTATTGAAAATACTGTGTTAAACAGCACAATATTTACAGCACGATCAAATAAGAGCAAAACTTGGCTAAATCTTCCAAAATAAGTAGGAAGATCCTTCCTTCCTTCCTTCCTTCCTTCCTTCCTTCCTTCCTTCCTTCCTTCCTTCCTTCCTTCCTTCCTTCCTTCCTTCCTTCCTTCCTTCCTTCCTTCCTTCCTTCCTTCCGACACTTCCTTCCTTCCTTCCTTCCTTCCTTCCTTCCTTCCTTCCTTCCTTCCTTCCTTCCTTCCTTCCTTCCTTCCTTCCTTCCTTCCTTCCTTCCTTCCTTCCTTCCGACACTTCCTTCCGACACTTCCTTCCGACACTTCCTTCCGACACTTCCTTCCGACACTTCCTTCCGACACTTCCTTCCTTCCGACACTTCCTTCCGACACTTCCTTCCTTCCGACACTTCCTTCCTTCCTTCCTTCCTTCCTTCCTTCCTTCCTTCCTTCCTTCCTTCCTTCCGACACTTCCTTCCGACACTTCCTTCCGACACTTCCTTCCGACACTTCCTTCCGACACTTCCTTCCTTCCTTCCTTCCTTCCGACACTTCCTTCCTTCCGACACTTCCTTCCGACACTTCCTTCCTTCCGACACTTCCTTCCGACACTTCCTTCCTTCCTTCCTTCCTTCCTTCCTTCCTTCCTTCCTTCCGACACTTCCTTCCTTCCTTCCTTCCTTCCGACACTTCCTTCCTTCCTTCCTTCCGACACTTCCTTCCTTCCTTCCTTCCTTCCTTCCTTCCTTCCTTCCTTCCTTCCTTCCGACACTTCCTTCCTTCCTTCCTTCCGACACTTCCTTCCTTCCTTCCTTCCGATACTTCCTTCCTTCCTTCCTTCCGATACTTCCTTCCTTCCTTCCTTCCTTCCTTCCTTCCTTCCGACACTTCCTTCCTTCCTTCCTTCCGACACTTCCTTCCTTCCTTCCTTCCGATACTTCCTTCCTTCCTTCCTTCCGATACTTCCTTCCTTCCTTCCGACACTTCCTTCCGACACTTCCTTCCTTCCTTCCTTCCTTCCTTCCTTCCTTCCTTCCTTCCGACACTTCCTTCCGACACTTCCTTCCGACACTTCCTTCCGACACTTCCTTCCGACACTTCCTTCCTTCCGACACTTCCTTCCTTCCTTCCGACACTTCCTTCCTTCCTTCCGACACTTCCTTCCGACACTTCCTTCCGACACTTCCTTCCTTCCTTCCTTCCGACACTTCCTTCCGACACTTCCTTCCGACACTTCCTTCCTTCCGACACTTCCTTCCTTCCGACACTTCCTTCCGACACTTCCTTCCTTCCTTCCTTCCTTCCTTCCTTCCTTCCTTCCTTCCGACACTTCCTTCCGACACTTCCTTCCGACACTTCCTTCCTTCCTTCTTTCCTTCCTTCCTTCCTTCCTTCCTTCCTTCCTTCCGACACTTCCTTCCTTCCTTCCTTCCTTCCGACACTTCCTTCCGACACTTCCTTCCGACACTTCCTTCCTTCCGACACTTCCTTCCGACACTTCCTTCCGACACTTCCTTCCTTCCTTCCGACACTTCCTTCCTTCTGACACTTCCTTCCTTCCGACACTTCCTTCCGACACTTCCTTCCGACACTTCCTTCCTTCCGACACTTCCTTCCGACACTTCCTTCCTTCCTTCCTTCCTTCCTTCCTTCCTTCCTTCCTTCCGACACTTCCTTCCTTCCGACACTTCCTTCCTTCCGACACTTCCTTCCGACACTTCCTTCCTTCCGACACTTCCTTCCTTCCTTCCTTCCTTCCTTCCTTCCTTCCTTCCTTCCTTCCTTCCTTCCTTCCTTCCGACACTTCCTTCCGACACTTCCTTCCGACACTTCCTTCCTTCCTTCCTTCCTTCCTTCCTTCCTTCCTTCCTTCCTTCCTTCCTTCCGACACTTCCTTCCGACACTTCCTTCCGACACTTCCTTCCGACACTTCCTTCCTTCCTTCCTTCCTTCCTTCCTTCCTTCCTTCCTTCCTTCCTTCCTTCCTTCCGACACTTCCTTCCGACACTTCCTTCCTTCCGACACTTCCTTCCTTCCTTCCTTCCTTCCTTCCTTCCTTCCTTCCTTCCTTCCTTCCTTCCTTCCGACACTTCCTTCCTTCCTTCCTTCCTTCCTTTCTTCCTTCCTTCCTTCCTTCCTTCCGACACTTCCTTCCGACACTTCCTTCCGACACTGCCTTCCAACACTTCCTTCCGACACTTCCTTCCTTCCTTCCGACACTTCCTTCCTTCCTTCCTTCCTTCCTTCCTTCCTTCCTTCCTTCCTTCCTTCCGACACTTCCTTTCGACACTTCCTTCCGACACTTCCTTCCGACACTTCCTTCCGACACTTCCTTCCTTCCTTCCTTCCGACACTTCCTTCCTTCCAACACTTCCTTCCTTCCTTCCTCTAAATTCCAGCTCTTATTTGATATATTATTTATTATGTGGAAATAGATCTCTATTCTTGGTTCAGGTTCTGTTAGTGAAGTTTGAATCAGTTATTGAAAATAAGGGAAAGAAAGAATTTAAAATCAAGAATATTTTTTGAAAGAAACTTCATATCAAACTGTGGTGCATTTACAAAAAAGAAACGCCATACAGACACAGAACACTAGCCAATTAAGGACAATAATCTATCTCTAACAGAAGTAATAGGAGATGCTATTTTTGAGACTAATTGCTAGTAGCAGTAGTCCCTTCCTTTTGGTGATACAAAGCATCCAAAATCTCTGTGTGAGATTTAGATAGCATGTCCCTGACTATTTTCTTTGGTATCTGTTTCTCCCACACTGGATTTCCACAACTTTTCCTGTGATTCTTTATGATCCTGCTGATATTATTTTTCTTCCTAACTTCTTGTTCCAAACTTTGAAGAAGCCCTGTATCCACTGTGTAAAAAAATCCTATTAATTGTCTGGTTCAAACTTACCTTTTGTTGACTTCACTTTCTGCTCAATCAGCTGGTAGAGTGGGATTAGTGAATAACAGTTCATTATACCTTATTCATCATCTTGTAGATATTGCAAACCTTTATCAAAGTCTGTTGTCTTCTCTTGAAACT
Source organism: Ammospiza nelsoni (assembly GCF_027579445.1). Classification (NCBI taxonomy): domain Eukaryota; kingdom Metazoa; phylum Chordata; class Aves; order Passeriformes; family Passerellidae; genus Ammospiza; species Ammospiza nelsoni. Next base: position 16,080,310 of record NC_080636.1, read on the forward strand.
GAAGAGTCACAGACTCCTCAGTGTCTCCTAATGCAATGGCTTTATACCCTTACTCCTTTTAGTTGCTCTTGTCTGTACTTTCTCAAACTCCAGTGACTTTTCTGAGATGCAGAAACCTCACATGCACACAATAGTCAAGATATGGACATATTCATGTTTCAAATAATAAAAGAATACTTTTTTTGTTACAATACTGGTTTGTTTTTTCTCAGTACTGTTCCTGATGATGCCACTTCTTTTCATACAGATAATTTCACTCAACTGGTGACAATAAATTAAATCACTCCTCTGAGTTGTACCTCTCATTTCTGAGCACAGCATCATATAAACATGATTTGGATTATTTTTTTTTCTACCTTAAAGTTATCTACTCTCAAGCTAATCTGTTGATTTTTTTTCCTACTTACTTGCTGTGGTTCTATTGAAGATCCTGACCAGCAGCATGGTATTTGATTTCCCAAAATAACTTACAATGATCTGTGAAATTGGAAATTTCACAATTCACTCCCTTTTCCAGATGGCTCAAGATTCCATCATCTTTCTGATGAAGATCTTGAACCAAACTTGTCTGAATACAGATTCACTTTTGACCCCTGTACCAACTCTTGACCTCTTCAAAAGTGAGTATTAAACCATTCCAGTTTCCTATCTAACCATCTTTCAATCCACAAAAGGACTTTTTATTCAACTTTAAAGAAGTTTTATTCCCTCAGGAGTCTTTGGTTAAAAAAACTGTCAAAAAGTTTTAGAAAGTAAGTGCATTCAGACCGCTTTAGCCCCTTTTTTCCCACAGATTTACTGACACACCAGAATGATGAAACAGTGAAGCAGGAATAACCCTTACTTGAACCATCCCAAAACATCACCTTCTTAGTATGGTCAGGTACTTTTTACTCATCACAGACTCAGCAGCATTGTTATGGGGGGAGAGCAGATTCACCAGATTGTAGGCCCCAGGACCTGCCTATCCACACCTCTCTTTAAAGATGGCATTGCTTAAACACCACTTCTCTGGTACAACAGACTACAATTTTTTTTATGATACTCGTCACATTCTCTTATTCCTCTTAATCTTTTTTATGTATCATGTATTACGGACTTTTCTTTCTTCTCCTTTGTGTGCGACTGCCATATTTTAACTGCCATTTTTTTCCCTAAGATAATAACTTCTTCCATTTCCCATAATTCTCTATGATAGATTTTCCCCTGAGCCTGGAAGAGATTGCATTTGATGACTTCATTTTCTCCTGGAACTGCAGTGCACAGTTTAACTTGTCTTGCAATACATACTCCAGGCTCCTGCTTGTAGAACTATTCCTTACAGGACATTTTTGTTGGCTGGTTGAATTGTTCATTTTGGTTTATTTTTTAATGTCTTTTTTTATTTCGTGCTCTTTCTTGAAATTGGGTATCTGCAGGATTTGTTCTTTTCTCTCATGATACAAAATTAACTTCAACTATATCAGTTACAGAGTGGCTCACCCACTAGTAACTCTTGAGTGAGATCCTGTGCCCTTACTGCAATGTCTGGGTTCCTTTTTTTTTCCTCTGGTTCTGAAACAGGCTAATGTAGGAAGGAACTTTATATTGCATTATAAAACATTTTTCATCACATCCTTATGAGGCACTGAACTATATCTAGACAGTTAAAATCAACTATTATTTAGTACTATATTGCTATCTATCTTAACTGCAACTTCCTCAGTTTTGCTGAAGAAAATGCTATTTATTTGCTATCAAAGTGCTGGATTTCACCAACAGATTCCTCAGTTCTCTTCTTTTCCCACAATATTATACTTGAACTTCCCACAATATTATATTTGAACTTAGCATTATACCGCCTGTATTGTGCCTCTCTCACACCCTCTTATCCCCTCTTTACTTTTTATGAAATTGATGTCCTAGCACCATAATAATCTTGTTTACCTCCCTTCAACAGGCTCTGTGATGTGTTTTCTGCCAGGTTTGCTACTGGTGCCAACCATTCTATTTTTTTCTGTCATTTTTAGATTTCTACTATTGCTGCAGAAGCATTTGTAATTTTTTGTCTCGCTCAGTGTTGCAAATGCTACTGAACTGGCACTCTAAGCAGACTGATTACCATTGTCCTTTCATCACAGCTCTCTGTTTACCTCCCTCCTGACCTTTCTGGAGGTGCTTTGGACATTAGCCACACTCTCTTTGCATAGGACTGAACTAAATGTTCCTCAATGCCTGTCAGTTTTCTCTTGCTTCTAGTGCAGAAAACCCTCCATGTTTACTTTATCTCCAGTGCCACTAGCTCAGGTTAAAGTAAAGCCTATTTTTCTAGTATACAACATTACCCAAATATTTATCAGCTGTTAATACAAGCAAATCCCTCTGTTCTATACCTTTGAATCAACCCTGCCCTGAGGCTCTAGACCTTCCCACCCCGTGTGCCTTACACTGGAATTGGCTGTATTTCAGAGCAAGGAGGTCACAGAGGCCAGTGTCCTTGCATTTGCCATAAGAGCTGGTCATGGCTATGACAATTTTCTTTGTTAAAGGACCATGGCAGTCTATACCACACATGACTAGAGAAAAATGGTTCTCCTGTACTTCCACAGGTAAGTAGCAAACATGGACCCAGATCAGCAGCTCTTTCTCTGCTCCTTGAACCAAATTAATCAAAGCAAACTAAGACCTTCTGAGGTCTGCTGCCTTTGCACCCCAATGCAAAATTCTCTGTGATCTTCTCTGATGCCACAACCTCAGCTATCCACATGCCTATGAAACAAGGATATGCTTCATAGCTGCTTCTTCCAGCCCTGTTCCCACCACCTGCTTCTCCCAGCCCTGAAGAGCCCTCAGCACAGACACCCTGGCACCAACTGGGTGCTAGATCTTATTCAAGAGCCCTCTTACTCTGAGACTTGCATACTCCTCAGTCACAAGGCTTTGGGAGAAGCAGGGGTGTGTCCCTGGACTTCACTTGTGAACCTCTCTGACTCTCCTAGCTGCTCCCATTCTTCTTCTCTCAGCTAGGGAGAGCAATCCTGACCTCCTGGGCTAGGGCAGAGCATCCTATCCAATTGTAAACGTGTCTCCTTGGGAAGGCACACCTACCGGCTGTACCCTGAGCAATGAGTAAGGAACTTCAGAGCCTATTGCCGCACTTCCACTTGCACCTTGAGCTTGAAACATGGCTTTGAAAGCATACAGCTATTTATCTTCCCTTCAGTAAATAAAGATTCTATTATCCTCTTAATCTATTTTACCCTTTTAAAGCTAGTTAGCAATAAAGTCAAATCTGGCCTGAGACCTGCCGTGCTGACTTGCCTTCACGGAGCCATCCTGACAAGCCGTCAGAATTCCTGAAGGCACTGCCATTGTTCTCTTCACTTCACTGTCACTTATGGAGGCAAGATTGATGCAAAAGGCTTTCTCATCTTGATGTGAAAAGATTTTATTTCCATATATACATGTGGGTGTCTACAATTGCACAACATGTAAAGAATTACTGAATTAGACCTAGGGCATTCGCATCCTGTTTTTTCTGGTTTTGCTCTAATCTTATTTCCTGCATTAATTTATTTTCAAAGAAGAGAGAATCTGATTGTGTTTTAATATATGTTAAGAGTTCGGATCAGAAAAATATTATTTGTTTTCACTCAATTTAATTAATGTAGCATTTCATATTATGTGATTTCTATGAATTTGCATTGATCTACCTTGACTGTAACAGATTATTTTTTAAAGCTCTATGAATGGTTTATTTTTATTTTTTATGGCTGTATCCTCAACTGCAACAAACTGATATCTTGTCATTACATGATTGCTGTTTGGTGAGAATTTGGCTCTGTAATTTCAGATGAAAGGTCACTTCACCAATGATAGCAAGTCACTTTAAGACGTATATATAAACCAGCTGCTGGTGAAGTATTTTACCAGCCAAGAGAACACAGCTTGAGGCCTTCACTTTCAGTTACACGCAATGGCTCAGATATCTAAAGCTAGCTGCCAAGATAAAAGCAGGAATCTAATCTTATTTCATAGTAATGGTGAGAAATAGCCAGGAAATGTTGTGTTTAGATGCTTATCCCAGGAAGGAAAGGCAAAGGAAACTGGCAGTGTCTCCAGACCTGCTGGAGTAATATAAGAAGTGAACTAACAGCAACATGCTAGAGATGATATCTGTAAATAGAGAGTACTGCTGTGTTGAATAAAGAAAAGTTTCAGATCATCAGGTCATGGCTATGACAATTTTCTTTGTTAAAGGACCATGACAGTCTATATCAAACATGACTAAAGAAAAAATAAAGGGCAAAAAAAGGAGAAGATATAGGAGAGAACACACACAAGGAAATTATAGAATTTTGTAATTATATTGCACATTTATAAATTTTCAAGGGCCACCCCCTGGGTGATGGCTGTTCTGCATAAGTGCAACCTGAGGCACAACCTATCAAGTTCCTAACTCGGGTGAACAGCTTGAGCAAAATAATGATTATATCTACTGTTCTTCAGCAAGCTGTGGCTTTGGCTCTGCAAATTCTCTTTAAAAACTCTTTAGAAACAGGAGCCACAATTACAAATTAGTTGCTGATGCACTTTTTTAGTAGCTTTATTATCGTACTCTGATGCTTCACATTTCTGACTTAAAAGATCAACACACTCAGGAACAAATTGGGAATATATTTCAAGACAACACTGTCTGACTTTGAGAAGATGCAATTTCAGGCATGCAAGCATGGAAACAAAGCAGCACCGTTTTTCATGACTAGCTGTTAGTAACTTAAAGCAGCTCCATAGGGATGAAAGACTGTAATGAAGACAGAGTCACTGGGGATGGCCAGCCCTCTGGAGATGGCACTATCCTCACCCTGCATTAGCCCATGTCAGCACTTTGCAGACCAGCAAAGCTTTGAGAGCTGGGAACAATAAATTTAGGAACCGTGCACAGAAATTGAGGGAAGAAAACTGACATGAGGGAGAAAAGAGAAAATGAGAAGAACATGGCTAAATATCTCCAGAGAACAAATTCATCCTCTGAGACTGACCAGAATGGCCCTTGGCATTTGTAGAACTCTGCCTGCATTCTGTTGACATTCCTTTTTCATTATGTGCAGTTTCCTTCAAGAAAAACTTGATAATGGGTTTAGAAACTTCCATGTTCCTGAGATGCAGCATTACTTGATCTCGGATATAGTCATTGCACGGAGATCAATGAGGGAGAGAATAGTCATTAAAAGAGGATACTTAAGTGTGCCTCTCTCATTAGGAACAGAAAATAAATATTTCTATATTCACTAAAGCCACAGTGTGGATTTGTTTCTGTTGCAATGTAAAAATGCATGATTTATTGAGAATACATTCTCAAATATATATATTTTAACTCCATGCTTTTGCATTTTAAAGCACTATAAAGACATCTTAGGTTAACATTAAAAATGCTGCAGAGATTTCCAGAATGAGGTTAAGAAGCTAGGCAAAGTACTCAGTAAATATAATCAAAACAGAGTGGAAATCAAAATAAACTCACATCTGATCATTCCAGGTAAATGTAAAGAAAACCAATTTAACATTCCTTCCACTATAAAGTAGACATTAATATAACGTTCCTGAAAATTATAGAAAAAATCCTTGAAGTCCTCAGGTAAAGATTCAGTTAAGGACTAATGTAGGGTTGTCAGGGAAGGAGCTCTCCTGCTCAGTTACAAACTCTCTCCCATTGACACTTCTTGTACTACCAGAGAACAGGGGACGAAACCTTGTCCTATCTCACCTTTCTCCCTGAGAACATCAAGTACAGAGAGGGACAGCATGAGCCTCACCACATGATAGGCATTGACCATCTGAAAAACATTCACTCAGCACCACAGCAAGACTGGAAGAAGCAGGAGCAAAGTGCAAATCCTGTACCCCAAGCTCACAAACGTGGGAACTGCCCTTTACACAGAGTAAGAGCAGTGCCACAGTTTTGCCTGGGAGGAGTGCATAAATCTCCAGTTTTAAAAGGGCTGTAGAATAAGCACAATTGTACTGCTTTGGGAGAAAAGAGTTGGGGAAAAAATTTAAAAAAGGGAAAAAAAAAGAAAAAGAAAGCTGTCTTACAATTGATTTGGAAACCACAACCCCTTTATTTTTTCTTTGAATAATAAATCTCATACACACACAACTGAGACAAGAGTCTGCATTTTGACCAAACTCAGAACACTTGGTCCAGTGGGGTAGAGCAAGGAGCTGGGAGAGAGAAACCCCTTTTGCTCAGTCAAAAGTTAAGTTCTGTCTATATCTCCAATACACTTGGGATTAGTTTCCCTAACACATTACTCTTCTTAAAAAAGCAATTACAAGCCAGAAAGGAATAGTATTCTCTGTAGAAAAGAGGCTTTTCCCTTCATTTCTCTTCAAATAAGGTGAGTAAATGGATTTACATTTTAAAGTAATATTGGGGGAATAGAATAAGTATTTTCTAGGATAAAGATAATGTCACTGAAAGTTCACCATGCAGAAGCAGAAAAATGGCAGGGAATGAGGGGTGGAGTTGAGGAATGGAAATGAGTTTTTTATCTGAACTTTCAACCAAAATGGGCAGAATCTGGCATCCATCCCCACACTGAATGCTTCCCTAAAGGAACAGTCCTATACTGAATAAGGGGAAACCAGGCAGCCTCAACTACTGAAATAGAGATTGCACAATGAAATTTGCTTAATTCTTAAGAAAACTTCTTGTTGTGAGGAGAGGGAATGGAGTGTTTCTAGAATTCCTAGAATTACCTTTTTTTTATAACAAATGAAAAAACTTAAAAGAGGCATTTTTGCTTTTAGAAAACTTTGCACATAATGCAAGTATTTATGTGACTCATACATTATAGGAGAAAAGAAAGGTGTTTTTTTCCTAGTTTAAGTTTTAGTGAAAAACTCTTACCTGAATCACCCAGTAATTTTTTTTTAATTCCATACAGCTTTCTGGTGATCTCTAATAGGGAAATTACAAGAACAGTGAGCCTGAAATGATGTATAATGAGATAAAGTCATTTATTATATTTTACATTACTCTGACATTACTTTGCTTTGTTAATAGAATGGAATTCTTTGGCCTGTTATGCTAAAACAAATAAAAAGATAATCAGGTAAAGTTGTGAGAACAAATAGAAAATTTTTGGTTAAGTATATTAAGTAATTTTAGTCATACATGAAGTTGCATCTAAGACAATTTCGACTGCTAAAGAAAACTGAAAACAAAAACTGAGGCTAAGCCACTTATATGCTAAGACAGATGGAGAGCAAAACTTCTCTGTGCAAATTCATTAATTCAAATCAGGATGAACTCGTACCTTTTGATGGATAATGATCAGAGGAGAAGACTGCAAGAACAGAACAAAAGGAAATAAGTAAAAATATCAATCTTTGAAATCTTAAAATTACAGACACAAGACAAACATACTATGAACCCAGATAGTACTGATCTGGTGGAAAATAAAACCAAAATTATAGGGAGATATCTCCTAGGATATCTGGTTTTGCTTTGAAGAAGATTTTGTCTGAACAGGAGTGGAAAAACTTTGTAGGCAGGAGATAAAACATGCTAGTGATCAGAAGTTAAACTAGATTGTGAAATAAAATGGATTAGAATTTGTGGCAAAAGTAGTAATCAGCCTGGGAAACTGCAGTAAAAATGCTTAGACCTATATCCTTCTGAAAAAGCATTCTTAACTCTGAATTTTGTTTCCATCTCACATGAAGCAGGTCCCCTGAATTCCAAGAACCTAATTTTCCTTAGGAGCACTGTCATTTTGATTTATGCTTCAAGCACCTTGGAATTAAAAAAACTCTGCCTTCTTACCACCAAAATTGTAAATGGATCTGACTTGTGGTTCTCATCCGAGTTTATCTGCATTCTTTTCCCAAGATAAATCACTGAATTTGCATTTGGATTGTGGAATGGAGAATAGTGTATTCATTCATAACATTAAATTTCCACTTCTGATTATGTGGAAATTTACTTCTAAAAAGCAGCTGTTCTCAACTATTTTTCTATATAATTTTTCTTGGTCAGATTTGTTTTTTAAAGGATCCTCTCTTATTTGATTTAATTAAATTGGAATAAACTCGAAAGCAAGAGTTCTTCCATCAGTGACATAGCCCTCCTTGGCCTTATTAAACTAAATCTAGTAGACTGGTAAATCTGTGAAGATATTTACACAGGAGTGAATAAATATTTTTAATTAAAACAAGACTTTACAACATCTAGCCCTAACAACAAATCACTATCTATTTAAATGTTTAGCAAAAAAAAAAAGCAGCATTTTACCATGTGAAAAGAGGTGCTGGTAACTAATTTTTAAATCTTTTGAAGTATTTAGGAGAAAATCAATCCAACAAAAATGAAAAATTACCTTTAATGTACACTAATATGTCCATGTTATATCCTCACCCATTAATCACTTGGTGATATCTTGAGCTTTACAAGTACTGCTGCCAAGATTTTGGTCCCGTATTCAGACCAAATCAGGAGCAGTTTAGTGTACAGATGCACAATTTCTTAGTGGTTCCAGAAAAAGAATGTTCCAGATCTGTACCTGAATATAAAGACACTCTCCTCAAAACCTCTGGTCTCCAGCTCTGCCTACTGTGTTCTCTCGAGGAATACCAGAGGTTTGGTGCATCATCTGCCACACACGTATTTCCCACATGAACAACTCTCCTGCTTTCATACCTGAAATTTAAGGCAGAAAAAAATCAAATCCAGCCTGCCTCCTGAGTTATTTTTTCCTTGTTTATGATTACAACCAGAAAACTTGGATAGAGTTGAGTGTAGCCACTGAGTGCAGTCCTGAGTCATGCTCATTTGCAAATATATTTGTATATGCATTTACTCTGTCTGTACATGTATTCTGAGCACAGTTAAGAAAACACACTGCAACCAGGTTCACACATTCAGACCACATTATATATAAATTGTTAGTGGTAATTTATTTTAAATGTATATGATATTCTGATAATGACTTTGTAAATTCAAACAATAAAATAGAAAAAAAAACCCACAGAAAATAATCCAAGTATTCCTGCATTTCAGGTCAGAATTCTAGGGTGCTTTATTCTGTAAAATCATGAGAGGGAGGAATTCAGTGACAGGCCAAAGTCTTCAGGCCTTAATTAATGTCATGGTGATGACAGATCTTCAGTGCACTCATCGCATTTCATACAAATGACTACACAAGCCACCTTTGTTATCTACTAACTGTTCTGTGGGAAGAAAAAAAGGCACCAACATGAAATTATAATCAAAAAGAAATGGTCTTAGACCATCATTTTCAAAGACACTTAAAATGATAAATTTAAAGTATTTAGGATTTCAATATTCTTTACATCTTGAAGTTGTAATGAAAACTTCAGCTGCAATACTTGCTTTCTTCTAGGCTACACCCTATCAGTTTATGAAATACCAGGTAATATTAATGGTGTGAAATTCCACTCCTATTTCTAATGGTTCTATTAAAATCACATTGGTATTTATTTTAAGAAGTAGCAGATAATACATTTGGTGGCTTCAGCTGGCAGATCTCTTACTCTTTCCATCACCCATCTGAACACTTAGCTGACAAACCAACTGGGTAACATGTTTCAGGTATTTGTTGAATTTGCTGTCTAAATCTGAACGCAGACTTTAAAAGGAAGCAGAGGTACCTTCCTCCCTGCAGAGCTGGCACAGTGGAGCAAGGAACAGTCCTGGCACAGTGGGGCAAGGAAGCACAGCTGGATTAGGGCTGAGGGGACCCAGCCATGTACATGCTTCAGGAGAGAAGCTGAACAGGGGATCAGGAGCAGCTGAACTGCCTTGGATGCATTCTGGGTGCAAAATGTGGTGGTTCAGGAGCTGCTTGCCAGCTCCACTCATCAGTGGTGCTGTGGGAGCAGCTCCCTCCAGGAAAAGGGCAGGGATGCAGCTGGTGCTGGCTGTGCCAACAGGACAGCACAGAGGGACCCACACCCTCACCTGTGATAACAGACACTCATGTTTGTCAGGAGCTTCAGAAAATAAACTGTGCCACCTCTTTAGACAGCAACAATGTAATCTCCTGTTGAATTACAGAGGTCTTTTGTTTAATTCTTCAATCAATATCTTCATCCACAACTATATCTGACTCAAAACATAAGTAACTGATCATACTTCTCATGGAAATTTATTTCACATATGCAATATGTTCAATGTCAGTGATAAGCATTTAAAATTATCTGTTTTCACTTTGAAAACACAACACTTTGGAATAGAAAAATTGGAAGGAAAATTCATATCAAGTATTAGACCAAATCTCTCTGGATGGTAGTCAAAGAGGCAAGGTAGTGATTACAGCATCAGCCAGGAGTTTCAGAGGCTCAGAATCAGTAATTCCTCATGATTCGCATTGTTCAAGTGGTCTGAGCATTAGCAGACCACTCCATAACTCTTTGTTATCTTGATTTTACTATATGTGAATCTTACTGGAGGAGGAGATTTTTTGCAATGTTTAAGATCTAAATCTAAGTTGGAAATCTCAAAAGTTTGCTATTACAATGCAAACACATAGTAATGGTGTTAAAATGACTATCACAAATGTTTCTTTCCTTTGTGTACATGCCACAGGGGAAGAAAATATTACATCATCAAGTATGCAGTGGAAGACCTGCCAGAAGGCTGTAAATTATACTGAAGTATAGAGCCACAGTTTTATCCTGCACACAAGTGCAGGAAGGAAATTCACACTTTCCATCAAACACACTACCTGATCAACTTCACCAGCACATTTTTATGCCCCATGTCTCTTAAAAAAAACCAAAAAAACCAAACCACTCAATCTCCTGGCCCAGCATTCATAGACTGCCATAAAATCTGGGCTAGAATAAGTAAGGTCATTCCTGTATTTATTTCTTAAATAATCGTAATCTAGTGTAGGCCCAGTTTTGCAACATTTCTTCTGAGCTCTTTTCCACCCTGCACAAAAACAGAACAGTGTGTCCTGTCCATAGGGGCTGACAGTCATGAGCAAACAAAGGAGATAAGATGGGGCTGGATGACCAGGTCCCAGGAAGCATCAAGATAATGTGTTAAATTGATAAGCAGCCCATGCTTAGCCAATTGCTCACAAGCTTTTAAGCATCACAGTTTTTCCTTGATGAACACAGAGTGCTGAAGGAGTGATCTGAGAGATGATGAGGAGGCATTTTTGTCAGTGCTCAAGAAGGGGGGAAGGTTGTTCTAGAATATATTCATGCTTGAAAAAATAACAAGTGAAAATATAAAGGAAAATGGCACCAGAGGTGGATTGCAATCTGGAAGGGGGCAGCTTGACATGACCTGAGAACATGAGGAAAGGAAGAAAGGAGGGAAATGAAAACCAGCCCCTTCTGTGCAATGCAGTAGAGGAGAGTACCCTGCACAGGGGCTGAGAACTTCTCCTATTATGGCACTTAAGGAAGGCGGAACTGAAAAACTGAGGAGGATGAGATAGATTATAGAATGATGGCCTGACACCAACTGTTGTTCCAAGATGACAGCAGGTGTCTATTTGTAACCACAACCCCAGGGCTTTATAACACAGGAGTGTGACAATATATTTCCCAGTCTCTTAAATCTTCAAAATCTGATGTTTCCAATAGTTGAAGCAGCAGAGTTGCTGCTGCCTCTTTAGTTTATGCAAGTCCCTTTACTGGAGAGGAGTTTATTTCTAGAGCAAGACAAAACCTCTTCAGGATGTGACACTCAGCATGGAAAGTTGCTCAGCAAACAAGCCTTGAAAGCCACAATTGCAGATTTGGTTTTTGCAGAGCATCTCAGAGCCATGACTGACTATGGCTGTAACACTTTCACCTTGGTACCTGCAGCCAGTAACTCTGGCTGTAACACTAATGGAGTTACCAGACTTCAAGCAGGTGTCAAGGGAGGTCTAAAATAGATTTTTGTGGCTTTTCCCCTTGGGTGGAATTAAGGTATTGAATACAAGAGACACAGAAATGAGCTAGACTTGATCTGAAAACTTTTACAGACCTACAGCTTTACTATTGACTTCAACAAAAGTCGCCACCACCTTAAGAGTGATGAATGTGTAGGTGACTAAAGCTGTCTGCAGCCCACACAGTCTCTTCACACCCAGGTTGTCACAGCCACCCAGAGCTGCTCTGAGAAGGGCTAAAATGCCCCAAAAGCACTCACTGCCAGACACAGCCAACACAAGGCTGAAGGAGTGAGAGGTGGATCACTTATCGTGCATGATTTCTTACTGCTGGAAAGTTACAGTCCTGTGTTCAGAGCTCTGTGCACTCAGAGGCATTCCAAATCTATTTAGCCTCTGCTACCAGGTTACAAACTTCTGAACAAAAGCCAGAGTATTCCCAGGATGCTTTCAGATCCAGTAAAACAGTAGGAGAGTGAGAAAATCAGTGCTCTATTGTTTGACTTGGCAGCAATATTTGATCAGCTGCTAGTCACAAGAAGCTCAAAACAGACTTTGATCAAAATACTGATTTTTTGCATGTAAATTCTGCTTCAGAAAAAAATACCTCAAAATCCAGAAAAAAGGATATCTAGAATGTCAGACAAGAAAAATGTACCTAATTCTCCAAGATATATTGCAGACAGAATAGACTCACAAGAAACTTCTGATATGTCCTAACCAGAAATATTTTCTTTTGAGGCAATTGCTATTTTAGAGAATAGAAAAAGAAATAATATAGATATTCTAAAACTTATATAAATACTTTAAAAATAGGGAAAGGTTCTGAAGTGGGAAAAGAACTTTTATATGCACAGAGAGATAGAGGGAGAAGTGTATGTGTGTTTGTGTCAGTGTGTGCACGTACAGATGTGATCAGAAAATTTTAGCCATCTCTGCCTGCCCAGGAAAAGCAGATGCAGTTATGTAACTCAAGTTCATCGCTTGTTGAACCCTGGTTCACATCACTTGTTCTCCAGCTGAACCAAGTGTCAAACATAATAGGGAACACACTGCTTTAACAAGTTAATCTAGCAGCAGTAAAAAATCACTGTCTCAAATACAGCTGATTTGTTTTACTTCTGTTTACTTCTATTCAGTTCCACAGTTATCTGCTTTCTGACTGTAGCTCTCTAAAATTGTGCCAAATGTGTTCCAGATTTTTATCATAGCATATCACAATAGGATCTTTCCAGCCCATGAGAACATACAGACAACAAAGCTCTTTTCTCTTCATTTCCTGAGCTACTGGCAAAAGCAATTTCATTTTCAGGATGTTAACATTATTATTTCTGGCTAAGAAAATAATAACCCATCATTAAAATGCTGATAAGGTATCAGCAAAGAATGTTTTGATTGTGGTTTCCATCTACAAATACACATTTATATGTAGGTTTTTGAAAATAAAGGCACACTTTCAAGGTGAATAATAATAAACCAGTTGCTGAGAAAGACTGTTAATAATGACACAAAATACAATTCATACTAACAAAAAACCCTATATTTGATGTAAACACATCACATAACATGAAGAGGTCTCAATTTTTACACCTAATTGTTGGATTTGGGTTACGTGCTGGAGTTTCCTTATATGAAAACGTTATATAAAAGCTGATGGGCTCTCAGTTCTGTGGGGCACTGAGGAATTTTTTGGTGCTCTACTAGAAAGAGTATCTGTATGGAGAACCACCTTCCCCAGAGTCCTGCTCTTTTCATACTTCAGGTCAGACACCTGTTGGAGGATACATGTGAAGCAGACACCTGACTTTCCTTCCACAGAAACCACAAAACAAAAAGTTTGCAGAAGGGCTTGTGCAGGTCTCCATCTCATCATCACCTGGAGGGAAGATATGAGTGAACATCACTCCAGGGCTAAGGGATTCAGCGTTTTTACCATTCCAGAACAACTTGAAAAGGCTTTTAAACTCTCAAACACAGCACTCCTGGGAAAACCTCAAAACCTGTGAAAAGCAAGGAAAGTAAATCAAGATATTTTCCAAGCAACGGTATTTGTTTTTCCTTTTCTTTTTTTTTTTTTTTTGAGTAATCACAATAATCACAATTCCAATTATTATGCAGCATCTCTAATTACATTGGAAAAAATCACTAGACATTTTTAAAATTAAATTTAATTTAATTTAATTTAATTAACTATTTGATAGAGTGGGCATAAACTGATTTTTTTTCATATTATTTTTAAATACCTCAAATAGGTGTTGCTTTTGCATTAATTAACACCTCCTATTTCTCGTAAATGTTAAAAAAGCCTTTCCAATATAACAGTCCTCTCAGTTCTGCTAGGTAACTTCCTAAAAAATATTAGTAAGTTTTAATTACAGCAAAAAAAGTTGTGAAGCATCTGAAAGCTTATATATTATGTGGCCAGAGAGTTAAAAAATTGTGGTTTTTCTTTAGCAGCTTATCAAACATTCACTTTCCATTCCTTTGTCTTACGGTGCTGTGTATTTTTTTTTTCCATTCATTGTAGAATTCAAAACACAACTGATTTAATGGATTTCCTATTTCTAAACCACTTCATATTACATAAAAAAGGAATGTATTTGTATTCTAGGGTGTTCTTGGTTTGTTTTCACCTGAGGCAAACAAAGAAAGATCTTTCTTAACCTAAATCGAATATTATACAACCCTTCCATGGAATGACAAACTTAACCTTAATGCTTTGAAGTTTCTCACTGCAAACTTTCTCTTCTCCTGTTCCATACCATCTTCCCTTTTTTTTTTTTTTTGACCCCAGCACTTAGGTAACTTTTTTCATTCCTGACTCTTTTAGTGAATGCTCAAAAATCACTGATAGTTCCTACAATTATGGCAGCAACAAATCAGTAAGAAACTGACCAGATTTTCACATTGAATAACACCAACCTAAAGCATCTTCAGTTAAAACAAGTATTAGAGGAGATCCAACAAAACACTTCTGCACCTAAAAGGTTTATAATTTTAGCACCAAGAGGCAGACAGTGAACAGAAGTCACACACTCACACGAACTGGACATCTCAGAAAGGGGCACAAAAGTCACCATCCCTGTGACTGAAATGGGCAGTGATAGCACAAACAATGCACCAATGCTTGGAACTGGCCAGCTAAGCATCTGTGTCTAAACAGACTCCTTTTAAATTTCTCTCCTCTTTGACCTTTGATTCAGAGGCTTCTCCCCTTACCTGAGTGGAGCATCTACTAATAAAAGGCGCGCATATATTTTTTTCAAAAAACAGAGCTGTACTTGACAAAATATGTTAAAACACAAAATAATGAATTAAGATGTCCTTTTGCTGCTAGTGTAGTGCAGTTATAGCCACCTGCTAGACTACAGAAGATCATTTTAGTTCTTCACCAGATAAATTATTTCATATGGCTGAAAGCTCAGTTCAAGTTAATAAGTTTTACTCCTTCAAAGACTGCACAAAACACCAAGACAGTTCCTTTCAGATAAAATGCAACAATGCAGAAAAACATCTAAAGTTGTTTTTTAATTCCTCCTCATACCAAGTTGTGAAGCACTTTGAAAGTTTCAATCAGTGCTTCCAAGCCTTCGACAAACCAGAGTGAATTATTTTTGTTTCTCTTTTGGAAAAGAGAAAAAAGACTAACAGTAAGTATGATCCTATTACAAAGGCCAACTTCAAAAGGTGGCAGAAATAGCAAGCTGAACCATAGGAACAGTGACTGACTGGACACATTTAATTCTTAGACAACTTTCAGATTTATCAAAATGAAACGAATATGAGCAAATAAATGCATAAAATCGATTAAAAGAATAAATGTAACAACTCTTCTCAAGGACCCTTTGCTTTTGCTTCTATTCAAATACAAATTTATGCTTCTGTACAAATGTTCTTAGACCACTGTTTATATCAATACTTATGCATATACATGTAGAAATTTATGTTTCCAGGAAGGAGATATTGACTCAAAAGTTGTGAGTATTTTTGGATGAAAGCAACAGAAGTGTGGATGGCCAGAGATGGGGAACTCCACTAGAAACAATTACTGGGTGATTTTTTAAGTTTGGACTAATATTATTGTAGATTTTTTTTTATAAAAAAGTAAAATAAAAAGAGAGATCTCTAGTTACAGATATTTTTTACATCCAATTTATGAAAATGAAGTAATAGGACCCAACTGTTTGCATTACTATTTAAAGTTTTACTGTAAATATTAGGATAAAAATAACTTTATTGGTAGTAAAATACCTTAGTATTGCTCAAACTATGTCTCCTAGAGATGTAAAAATACTAAGACACAAATAACTAGACACAGTTGTTCTAATAGTTTGGGAAATGTTATAAAACCTAGAAACTTGACAATGTTTAACATGCCATAATAGTATGAGCTGATGAGGTCAGCAGAAAGGATATACTGAGATATGAATATATGAAAGAGGAAGAACAAAAATCCCCAAACACAACCAGTAAGGTCAGGAAGACAAAATAAATCCAAAGGTTCAGTGACATTGCAGCCTTGCCAACCTAGGAAAAGCACTTAAAGCAGAAGCTGGGTAACATACTGGGTAAATAGCAGCCAAGCTAATGAAAAAGCAAGCCAACAAAAGATAGAATAATTTAGTCTAAGTTTAATTAAGGCATTAGAGTTTTAGATATAAACAATTAAAAATTCAGATGAGAGAAACTCGTTTAACTCTTCTCAATCAATTTCCAGGTACGAGAGTTAAAAACTCAAGTATTGCACAGCTTCCACTGACAGTGGGTGATGTGATCCATGTCTGCTGGTACAAAGCCAACTCACAACCAAAGCAGGCAGAAAACCAAAGTCAGGACATTGTTGTAACCTGTTGTAGGTGTCACGCTTGCCCTACTTGAAAAGCAAGAGTGTCCAGTGAAGGAACTGCAAACGAAGCCAAAATCAAAATATACAGCAGAAGTGGGTGTCTCAAAGGCAACAGCCATGACCAGAAAGCATTAGCAGAGGCCACTTAAAAGGAAAAGAACAAGAAGGTGAAACACAATCTAATTCATCAGCTTTAACACAGTGTGGGAGGTATGACAGTGCCGTGAACCATGACAAGTAAAAATGCAACAGACAAAAATGAAAAATCTAAGAAAATGCACAGTTATGTCAAAAGCTGTATCTGAGGGAGGACAAAAAATTATTGTGAGAAAGAGGTCTAAGTTTGTCATTATAAAAAGCTGCTTAAATCCAAAATTTTAGCTGTTGCAAAACAGCCCACATTCAGAGAACTCTTCATTTACTTGGACCAGATGAGGAAAAAACAAGTAAAACCAAGATGAGGATGATGTGGGATTTTGTGGGGGGGGGGTTTAACCCTCTATTTCAACTCTGTGATGTAGCACATTTTTCTGTAAAATTCATTGTACAGAGGCTGAACCTAAGGCACTGGTGGTTAAGTCAAAGAATAGTAAAATGGTTTTACAGAGAGGAAATTTCACAAGAACTCTTGCAATCAAGCCAGTCTTGCTATTTAAATCCTCAGAAGGATCTCAGTAAACTGTTGACCTCACATTGTCCTAAGGGAAACTTATAGAGTCCTTGGTGATGCTAGGCATCACTGTATGTTCCAAAATCCTGTGAGATCCTTATCCCCAGCTGTCCAGATTAGGAGCTGACTGGGAGTGAATCATGATCCTTTCTGGCATATACATACAGATTTCCTTTCTAGGGAAACAGATCCACCACACATCCCTGCTTGTGGCTGGAATGAGATAGAAGGTATGTGCATGCCCTAAACAGCCCTTCAGAAACACTCTCGAGCCAAACACTTTAAATAGTGACCAAGTTATTGCAGATTTTCACTAATCTAAGAGAAATCAGAATTTTTACTGTGTTCAGCACCTTTTTCCATAATTAGCACAAATTCTAAATTGACTGTCTGCAAGAGAAGAGAATACAGCCACCCTATGGCCAGCTCTGCATCATTACCTGCTCAGTCTGTACAGCCTCACTTTACTGAGAGCCTCATTTTACTTTCAGCTCTGCCTTCACACAGCACCTAGAACAGTGGATCCCATCTCTTTGCAAGACTTTCTGTAAGAGAAAGTGTGATATTTTATATCTGCAGCCCTCCATGTGGTTGAAAGGCATATTTGCATCTTTCCAGTGTAACTGCCAGCACTGCCTGCCCAGCACAGCCTTTTCCTTGTGCCAAGTGTCAACATCTGATTGCCACGTGATTTTTAGCTGGCCACATTCCTGAAGTACTGGCATGACGCCAGTAATCTGATGATCTAACAAAAGTTTCAGCAGATTTTGACCCTGAAAAGTGATTCTCAGTCCTTTCCAAAAGTGGCTATTAATATTTATTTTTCCAATCACTCATCCACCTTGCCAGTAAAGTGCTTTGGAAATTTCTCTACTTTTTCCTAAGGCATAACTTCCCTCTTCACCTGAATTCTTTAAGGATGATTAAAGCCACAATTATTACTTATTTACCTGGCTTTATTCACAGAGAGTAATAGATTTAGTATTATCCACTTTTAGCTCAGATTCAGGGAAACACATCCCAAGTATGTGTAACTCTCCCCCTTCAATGAAATTAATAGAAGAAAGATAATTTATTCTGTACAAATTTTGCTGATGTGCAAATCTGAACCCATCAGAACAATGCATCATAAGAAGAACTATGAGTGTAAACATGCTTTTCAATATTATTAAAAGTGCAGCATATGTATTTGTTAAATTTCCTGCTTGCATTTTTTTTACTCTGGTGGAACAGAGAAAATAACAAAGAATACTGGTAGGTGATTAATTTTGCCTATTCCAGTGAATTATAATGTGGAACAGCTCAAGTCTCAAATTAGTGACTCTCAGATAACTCATCCAGAGGCTCACAGGCCACAACAATCTTTCCTACAGAGATAATAACACTTGTTTATAAAGATGACCACTACGGTCAGAGGGAGACAGAAGACAAAGATGCAGACCAGTTGCACGTGTCACTTCGTGACTTTTAACTTTCATCTTTAACTGATTAAACAGAAATCTGAAGCCAAACAACTTCAATTCAGAGAAGTATGGGTCATGGGGTTTTTTCCTCCTAAAAAATGCATTTATAGCTTCTCAAATACACTGTTACAATTATTTTATCTGCATAGTAATTTCAAAAGCATGGCCTGTACTTAATCATCCTATTTACAGTGCTCTGTAAATTAACTGTTGGAGTAATTTACATCTAAGTCCATCCATGCCAATGAGTCCCTGAGGCACTGCTATGGCATTATTGCAGCTCTGCTTTTCATTTATTATGGTTTGGCCTGGATGCTGTACTAATTCTACACGTTAAAATATGCCTACTTTTCTGTAGCAGTTAGCATAGATCAATTATATGTCATATGGTATATTACTTATGTGCATACAGATCTGTATACAAAGGCTGTATTAAGAAGGCTCCACAAAGCCTGAATTTGAAAAGTCTTATGACAGATTTTGGGTTGTTCTTGTGGCAGATGAGTTTTTTTTTCTTACCTCTGTTACTGGGGGGAAAAAAGTATGTAAAATTATAAAATATGCAGACCCATAGCATTTATGTATATTGAATTTCCCACAGCAAGTGTGAGAGACAGAGGCAGCATCTGATTCAGGCACAAGACTGAAGTCTATGGATACAAAAAATAAATGAGACTATCACAGGACAATGGAAGAAGACTGAAAGATTTTAATTCAATGCTGCCCCATTCATACTTGGCCTCAAAGATATGGGTCTTTTTGCACATTTTCCTACAAGGACAAGGAGCCTGCCTTGTCCTGAGTGTGTCATTCAGGCTGCGGTCAGTGCTTTCTTCAACATGGAGCAACCCCACTAAAATGAGTGGAAGAGTTTGGAGTGCCTGTGGAAACAAGTCAACATTTGGCGCTCTAGGGATCAAATCATAAAATTTCAGTCTTCTCACCAAGTTCTGAAACACCAAAATTGCTTTCATTTACAGTAATAGAAGCACTTGCAGAGCAGTGAAGAGGTGTCTTCTCACCCACCATCATCCAATTTTCAGAGGTTTTATTTCAACTTTTAGCTGCAAAGTACTTGTGCAGTGTTTATCAACATAAATAACCTGAAGATTTATCCATTCTTATCTCTGAGAAAGTTTCTTTCTTCTTATGTAACAAAATTATTTTTTCTCTATCATAAAGCCTTTCAGAATTACAGAGAAAACTTAATTCTGGGAAACTGACAAAGATCTAAATATAAAGGAAACACATATAGATGTGTTATCAGAAAAAAAACATTTATTCTTTGATTTGCCTGAGAAATGATGACTCATGCAAATTGTGGCACGTAATATTTCAATGTATCAAAAAAATGGAACATTGTGCTGCTTACATTACACTCATACAGAAACAATGGTAAAAGAAAAATCACTGCTGTAAGGCTGTAAAAGTTAAGCAATGCAACAAGAGGCAATTTGATAATTTTGCTGTCTTATTCACACACTTTAAGATACAGTGTTGAGTGACATGATCAAAGACTGATCTTCTAAAAGATCTGCTTCATACAAAAAGCACAGGAATGCTGGGGCTTCCTCACATGGGCTGTGCTTGTTTGCACAGCAATGGCTCAAACTCTGCCCTTCTCTTTTGGTGTTCATCATTGGGTCGCTGAGTACTGCTGATCCTAAATGCACTGAATGACAATTATTATTTTCCTCTACAGACTGTGTTGTTTTCACAGGATTTTAGAACTGTTTTTGAGATATAACAATAAAAAAAAAAATCTGCTTTGCTCTAGGGATGCCACACATCCTATCCAGTCACCATGCAGGAGTTATGTGAGCTTAAAGTGTGCTCAGTCCAAGGGGAGTATTCAAAATAGCCCATTGTGCTCTTGTTGTCCTGTACTCCTCTTGGCACGTTAGAAACCAAACTCTTCAGAATCTTGGAAACCAGCAAAACCAAGATGATTTTTTCAAAAATTGTAGGCACATCTGTCTACTACCACAACAAAATATCCTGAATAGTTAAAATGATTGACAGCATTCAAACTTCTGAAGAAAGTCCAGAGACCTTTTTGTCAGATGCAACGAAGAAACACCAATATTTTTCCTTAAGTTCATTTTTAGAAATGGCCAAACCATTAAAAAAATGATTTCCCAAGTCAGACATTCAACATGACAAATGTGCGCCCAAACACATTAAATTTAGCAAAGTTATACACTGCTATAAACATGGCCTTGCAGCATAAATGCATTTATTTTGATAAATATGTTTACACTGCAGGATATAAAAAGCCAAGATATGAATTGGATTTGGAATTATCTGCAAACTAGTAAACAGCACTGAAAAGAAATATTTTTACGTATGTTTATTATATAATACTTAATCTCTTCCTGTAATTTTATTTAGGGAAAATGGCCTAATTTATGTCTATTATATGAATAGATATACCTGTGTAGTTTAAAGACTGACTTGTCCATGGGAGGGTACCCAATACACATAGTCCTTATGCCACATCCTGCAGCCCCCATCAGCTCTGTTATCCATGACCAGAAAAAGAAAGGGACAAAATTTTAGTATTTGTCCTCAGGTGGTGATGCTTCCCTCTGCTGTGGCAGGTAAACACTGTCTAGCTCTTTCAAATGAGAATGCCTTCTGATGGACTGTGATGGAGCAGCAGGACAGAGGAGCTCTTCCACAAAAAGGAAGGGATGTGTAAAAGCAGAGCAGATGCTAGCATTGGGTAGCCATTTCTTTCACTTACAACTTTCCTTTTCTTAAGGCAATACATCAAAATATCTATTCAGGACAAATCTCTTATTAGTTATTAAAGATTCAACATGTAGTACTAATTTTGGAATTTATGAATTTGTAGATAAATGTCACCTCTCCACATTCCTTGAAAATATATTGGTTTTTAATTATTTTGCTGTTTTATAATTCGTCATAGATTTTTTTTTTCTCACTCATACATTAGTTAGTTTTAAACTTTAAAAAAATTGCTTACAGTAGAAAAGAAGTTGAACTCCTATAATTGCTTGATGGTACCACCCTGTCCTTTTGAAGTTAAAGCACAACAGTATGGAATTATTTTCCTTACCCTCTTTCAACAGATGAGCCAGAAGCAGACAGTCAGTTGAAACAGTGATGATTACAAATGACAACTTGTAGCATGTGTTATCACAGACACAGTATAAGTAATGCTGCTTACAATGTACTTTGCTAACCATATGGATTCAGGGAAAATTGTTTTTTCTGTAGGAGATCAGATGAATTATCACAGTATGTCTTTCCCAGGATCAGTATGGGACAGGCACACTTGTCCCAGCACTGCATGGGACAAATGCAATGTTAGTTTAAAAGGTCTTTGGCAGACATTGGGTGAAAACCAGGCCCCTTTAAAGCTAGTGACTAAACATGCACAGACATTAGCATGGCTGAGATTGTTCTAATTACTCAAATAATAGTTGGACTGTCAAATATTTTAGGTTCAATTCAGCCTGTTCACAATGTAAGAGAAACCTCTTCTCTCGATGGTTTTCTCTCTCGGTTAGGTTAATCAAATAAATCCCATCACAGGCTCACAGTCAGGCAGGGATGTGGCAGCTTCTTGAAGGTGTCAGATGTGACCCTTGCTGAGCTCGAAGTTTTCCTGAGATAACTGTGAATTTCAAATTCATCCCTTGAAGGACACAGTTCCCATGTATAGAATTTCACACCTCATTACAGAACAGCTGCACCTGATGGACACATAGGAAGTAAGAGATAAAATGGAATTACCCAGTTTAAAGTATGCCTGGACAAAAGATTTAGATACGCCTGGAAGAAGGCATGGCACAACCCCAGAAATGGAAATGTAAGGGATTGTAATTGGGTAAAATCAACATTTCCATGGAGAAAGCTAAAGGAGTAGGAAATGTGAACTATGGGACACCCATTGCTATTCCTCAATGGCAGCTTTCTCCCAAGAGTGACAGATGGCAGAGCAGGGACCCTCCCTCAGCTTCCAGCAGCAGCAGCAGAGCGGTGCCAAGTCACTGTTCTGCATCCACTCTGAACCCTTAATGACAATTTCAGCCAAATTACCATCCAGCCGAAACAGCCTGGGTTCACAGGTTAACTCTGCTGGTGTCATTAAGCTAAGTACAAAAAATAAACATGATCAATCTCCATAAATAACAAAGACTGAGTAGGGAACACCGTTTGAAAACCAGAAAACAGAAACACAGTGGAAAAAAACAAAAAGGGGAGTTATTTATGCTACTGTGAAAGCTGAGGACATAGTTCAGATGGAAAAGTATACATTTATAGTGTGCAGATTTTAACAATATTTTTTAACATAATCTTTTTAATTAGGGGAGCATTTTAAAAGCTTTGGCTCATTTTCTTCAGGGTCACTGATGAAAATCATTTTGAGGCAGCTTAATCCTCCATTTTTTATTATTATTTTGTTCTGTGGTTATTTGAAAACTGTTCAATTTTCCCAGTATGGTAGGAACCTCTCAACCCTGCAGAAGTAATGCAAGAGGCCAAACACACCAAAATCTTCAAAGGCACTACTTTTTCACCTCCAGTTTCTATTTTTGGTAAATATTCTCTAGTTTACCAGACTATGTGATATCAGCTCTACTGGAGACTTCACAAAAGACAGTAACAGCAGCCCCCTAAAGCCTCAGTTTGTGAAAAAAAAAACAACTTTCAGCAAGTGATAGAAGAAAAAAAATCTTTATTAATCCAATAACCAGAAGAGTGTTTATCTTAATGCACTTAAGACCATAGATACATTTTGGTGGGATGTCCATTCCTGTGAACAGAATGCAAGGAAGTGACAAATGAAATCTGCTGCTTTGGAAAACCATGCTAACTGCAAATATTTCTATATAAAACTTACTGCAATGAAATGTTCTAATAAAATCAATCAGCAATCCCAATTATATAACTTATAGAAGAAAATTCACTTTCATCAGCCTGCAGACCAGGGACTGTGTTTGAGCTGTCAGGATAATAGGAACCACCAGGGAGCCCAGAGACTTGCTGGCTCAGTCTCCTGCATGTACAGAGAAAAATCATAACTCTTTGTAACTTCACATATTCCTACTGCCCAGACACTTCTCTCAGACTATTTCTAATGATTTGTCTGGGTAAATGGTATCTTCCAGTATCATTCATTGAGACAGAGAGAGCATAAAATATCTTGGGAACTGTCATTTATACTTTCCAATTCATAAGCGGTTTTCCTTGCAAATATTTCAAACAATCTCTGAAAATAGTGTTATGGAAACACCATGAATCCAGTTCTCCATCATGCAACACTTGTCAGCTGTGAAACTGTGGTCAGTTTGCCCCCGGCTGCTCCATCATCCCTCCTAAAATAGGGATATTAAAAGAAATCTAAAGCCAGAAATGTCAGAAATGGAGCCTCTGTTACGTTGTCCTTGGGGGGGTTGTCGGGAGTTTAGTTCAGGCATGGCTTAAAGAAAAAGGCCACGAAGCCATGCAGCTGAGAGAAAAGTAACAGGTAGCTGTGAAGCAGTTTCAAAGCAGTTTCCAGCCTGACTTCTATAAACAATTAGTCTCTCTCAGGCATCCTTGCATAAACAATAAAGTTCTCAGGCAGTCTTCCCATAACAAAGGTAACATCCTCTCTGGGAAAAGATGGCACCCTGGGAACAGTTATGGAAGTTTTGAGAACCGTTCGTATCACAGTGAGAACACTGATTTTGTTTGATGTAAACAATCAACGGTATTGTAAAACAAAAGGAGTGGTTAGAGTTTTCTCTGTTAGCCTATCATAAAGCTGTATTTTAGAATATGCATGAAGTTCATTAACACTATTACTTAAACTGACTGATCGATCAATAAATTTGGAGTTCGATGCATTATAAGATGGTCGTTCTCCCCCTCACTTCAACAGGGGGTCACACACCAGGGAAGTCAGGGCATGAGTGATAACCTTAAAAATTCGGAATGATAGCACTCCACATCCCCTTGAAAACGTGTCACTGACTGTGCAAGGCTGCAAGAGGAGAGGATAATCAGGTCTAAAATTGGACATTCTCTTCCTCACATTCAATTTTTTCCCTGATTCCCAGAGGAAGGCCACTCTCATTTCCCTTAAATCCAAAAAGGCATTTCTTATTTTTAACCTATCCATTGTCATCTAGGACATTATATGGTGATGATTATTCAAAAATTTCCTCCTTCTCCAGTAACTTGAAAGGAAATTTGCTCGCTGTGCTGCACACAAACTCAGAGTAGTGCACCCAGTGACAGGACATTTTCAAGCAACTTTCAGTTGTATGATTCATTTCCCTACGGCTGTTTCACATGAGTACTAATACTTAGAACTTCCCTGCCAACAAGGATTGGCCTCTTGACTTACTTGTTTGGTGAGGGCAGCTTCCCTTAGGCATTTACCTCATAACATCTAATTAGCAATTACCATTGTACCATCAGAGTTCATGCTTAACTGTGACTTGCTAAGTGATGTGCTCTCTCTCTCCTTTACAGATATTAATGGCTTTTTCTGGCACAGCATCACAAATTTGGTTCTTGTATTAGGATTATATGTACAGGCTTGGTGTATGTACAGCAATACAAAAAATACTTCATAAATACTCATCATGTGAGCACCACAGAGAAACTCTAGATTTCACAGTGATTGTGTCTAAAATCAGCTTAGTTCTGAAGCCAAAAATTTAAATGGCTGTAATAGTCCTCCTGGTAATAGAAAGAAGACAATACAAGAAACAACAAAGTGAGTAAATACTCCCCATTTACTGTGCAAAGTGACAAGCATATACACAGGAATGCAGGTCCTCAGGGAGAAGAGAGCAGGCCCTGACTGGAGAGATTTTGTTTGCATTTGTGACTTAGCAGTTATCCTGCTCTTTGCAGCTCCTGAGACTGAAAGAGTTACACCACAATTGGAGTTGGGAAATGAGTAGCAATGTCCATATGTGTTTCAGCAGAGCTGGGAAATTACTTTACAGGTCAGCTGTTTTCCTCTGAACAGGTGGATACAAGTAAGAGCAAGATGATACCATCAGAAAGCATCTGCTATGTGTCACTTATTAACACTGACCATAACTTGCCAGAAATAATTAGTACTGTGGAATGAGTCATTTTACCTTGATGTAGTCAAAAGATAAAGAAACCACACTTTATCTAAAGGTACCTACATCAGGTCTAAATGAGTTAGTTTAAGCTGCAGAGCAAAGGTAGCCATGTTAGCACAGTGTGACTCTTCCTTCTCGACAGAGCTAATTAGTCTGTACAGAGTGCAGCAGAAATGTGCCTATATTGTTTCTGGCAGCAGCCCAGAATGGGCCTTCCCACAGCTCTGTTGCTCTTTCTGTCAGGAACGTCAGTTCCACATCAGCCAACACTTCCTCTGCTCACCTAGAACTAAGATTTAAAGCAGTGGCACACTCTACTAGCAGTTGGGACATATAGCAGCTTTTTGAAATTTGAAATGCAGGAATATATCACTCAAGCACACTTCTCAGATAACACTCCTTCAAAAAACTCCTTTTCAGAGTCTCAGGCCAAGTATTGGAGGTCAAAGTGATGGGTAAAGAGGAGACATTTATAGAAAGACATATTAGACTAAAGGTTGTTTAGTGTCATCCATGGCAGGGTTAAAAGAAGACCCTTTGCAGCCTATATCTTCTCCTGAACATTGAGACATTGATCTGATATCCATGGTGACATTTAAGTGGATTTCCATGGAAATACTTAATTTTACATCAATCAAGTTTTCTTTGCATGGGCAAAATATGTGTAAATTTTAACAGTAAAATATCTGGCGTGTTTTAGAACCTACTGCTTGATAATCTCAGTACTGCTTATTCTGATTTCATCAGTTTATTTGCTAGATGACAGTCCTCAATCAAGATTTTGTTTCTGTTATCAGCTTTCTGTTATGCCTATTATGGTCTTCAAATTGCTGTTTCTAGTTCTAAAAGATTTCTGTGAATTCTGTTTGATCAGAAGAACTAACTCTGAATGGATTCCTGTAAGAAGTTTCAGTTCTCTACAATAATTATTAATTAACTTAGAATAAAACCAAAAGGCCCATGCACAACTTCACATCAGGGTATGTGCACAATTGCTTACACACATATATACACCTTTTTTTTTAACAAAGGTATTGAGGTATTAAAATATTTTACAAGCGTTTAAAATCTCATTTTCCATCCATCCTTTAGCTAAGGCTAAGGGCAGACCTTGTTGGGCAATCAGCCTGTTGTGCTTCAGGCCTGAAGATACAGGAAGTCTCCCTTCAGCTGTCATAGTGGTGGATGGAGACTTTGGAAATGAGGGCCAGAAGTTCAGACAGCTGAAGACTTTTGTGGCACACTGCCGACCTCTGTCCCCTCCCTTTTCCTATGGCTTGTCCATATGCAGCCAATTCATCTTAAGCTTTGACGCAACATTTGCAAATGTTCTTTGATAAAAAGCCATCCACGAATTCTATCATCATCATTATTTGCATTTATCCTGCTACTGAGCACTGTAATAGAATTTCCTGTCATACGCCATCAGCAACCTATGAATCATAGCCACCTAACTCAGCGGGGTAGGAACTAGTTGTGGAAAATTTAACTTCTACATAATTTCTTTTTCTTCAGAAGTATTTGAATCCACCTTTCAGCTGAGAAGGAACACCAGCTCTATGGAAATTCTTGATGAACTGGGTCCTTTAACACCTTATTACTTTTACAACATGATAATACTCACAAGTGTAAAAAAATGTTTACAGCCTGTCCCAAACACTTGTGAGACACAGTGAGAATAGCATGGAAAAGGTCATTATGAAAAACTTAACAGTGGGTGGCTTCGCAGGTCTCAGATACTGCAATATTATCAGAAAATGCCTTATGGAAGAAAAACTAATAGCAACTTTCTGCCTCTTCTTCAGTGTCGAGTGTGCTTATAGATACTTGCAGCAGCCTCTACTGATATAAAGTTATACATATTCAGTAGATTAAATGTAGCCATGTCTACACATACCAGCTGAAGCTCTGATTTTTAGTCGAACATTTGGCATTGTGACCATGGATCACTTTATACAGGCTATTTTCTGTAATCAGGTGTTTGAAATAGATTAGGAGGGGTATAACTATTTTGCTTAATCATTTCTACAATTATACAGACCTGCAGAGCACCTGTGCTATAGAAGGGTTTTGTGTCCAGATGAAAAAACCATGTGAGTAGTACTGGAATATTCATATGAGAGCTGCCCCATACACACCTTGTCTCTTAATTCCTTCATTCCTGAAAAAAGTTGCAAAATGTTTTCAATTTACATGAAAAGGTAAGGTATTGAGTGCACTGCAATTGCATATGTGTCGTAATAAATCACAAGAGCAATATGATTTCTCAGCCATACCTTTAAGTCCAGCTGCAATTGGGTCTAGACTATTGCAGCTAAGTAACAAAGCTAATTCATCCATACAAGAAAGGACACGTAAACTAAGTTGCTTTTAAAAAAAACACAAACCCCAAAAACCAGCTTCAAGTGTCCACTAAGGAAATCTAGCAGATGATGTCTTTTCATGGTCTCCCACGCTGACTGGACATGTATTAATAAGGCATTAGATGTGGAAAAGATGCCACACATACATTTCTTTTGGGAGGCCTGACACACTGCTTTCTAGCCATGGCATTCAGAAAGTATTTTCTACTGGATTTAAAAATAAAAATCAGAAAATTGATTAATGCTCTGTTACTTCTTCACAGTGAGAGTTCTTCAGCTGACTGACTTTCTTGCTTCTTTCCAATGCCACTGACACTTGAAATACACTAACAATTACACTAACAGAGGCAGTGCAGTCTCCTGCCATTTAAATATACATTTATGACAGCAAAGGAATTAACCCAACTCCAGGAACTCATAGCCCTCATGTAATAATACCGCTATCACTGTCAATAAAATTAGATTTAACCATATTTTGAGCAAAGGTTTATTGCTTTTATTAGTTAACGTCTGAAAATGTTTCTGTGTTCATATTTTCTTAGAGAATTAATTGTTCACCTCAATACTTTTCACTTATTCTCCACTTTGAAGTCTCCTATAATTATTTTTAGAAGAGTTAAACCTTCAGAAACACAGGAAAAGACATCTCCAGAACCAAAGTCTTCACTTAGTTGGAATTTTGATGCAGTTTTTCTTGACAAAGCAGTAAAAAGAAACAGAGCAGATACTCACATAGCCACTGGAGAATTGAGGCTATAAACCTGGGTCATACCTGCCATTTTTCTGTGTCCATTTTTTTAAAGATTGAGAGCAAAAAAATATTGTGATGGCATGTACACCTAATTTAAGATTAATATTGTGACAGATAAAAGCAGTATAGCCTGCCACCTAGAAGATAGATTTCAAACATTGATTCCTTGGATAGTCTCGAGTGTGGATCACAGCCCTGAGAATTATTTCCACTAAGAAAACTAATAGTCTGATCATTTTCATAAGAATGGATTTTTTTCAATTACATGTTTAATAAGACGAAGTTGAAAAAAACGATCTCAACTTTCTCAAAGCACACCAGAAATGGGAAGCAATTTTATTTTAACAATGTTAAAAACATTTCATGCTGTTTTCATTCTTAATTTACATTAGGCTGTGTTCTATTCTATTAAATGTCAGAGATAAGCAAAGGAAATGTAGAATTGAAATATTTTTACTCTATTGAAATAATAATAAATAAAAAATTCTTGAAATTAAAGTAGGGGATAAACAAAAATTAAATCCTTCAGGTGTCCTCAATGATAGTCCTAATTTTTTTTAATGTAGAATTTCACTGAAAGACACTATGCTATCATATCCTCTCTCTCCCACAAACAAAAATCCAGTTTTCGACTTGCTTTAATCTATTAACTGCTTGTAAAGATTATTTTATTACCTCCCTATGAGGTAAATTGTTCCTGTTTGGCACAGACTACTGGAAAAATCAATGCAGACCCATGGAAGGAGTAACAGGAAACACTGGGGTTTCTCAGAACTCCCTGACTGTCCTGGGAGATGTGTCAATTTAAGGCATCCTTTTAGTGAGGTACAGCATATTCACCACTTATTAATCTCACTGTGCTGGTAACAATAAAGCTCAATAGCTTCTTTCATGGCTGATTATTTTTAGAGTTGCAATGGAGGAAGAAATGAGAATGAAAATACAGAGGAAGACACAAGATTTACTGTAAGAAAGACCAACGAGATGTCTGTAGGAATCTCATTACACACACATGCACAAAGAAAAAAGAACCTGCAGTAAGAGTAGCTATGTGAGTACTTTGAGAGGGAAAAACAAATTTGACACAAATGCAGTCTGTGTGTTATTTTGCACAGTATGTGAGCCCACAGAATGGCATACAGTGTGAGCTGCCTTTGTGAGCAAGTGAAGAACAGATCAGACACATAAAAGCAGAGGGAAGAAGGCAGGTAAAGAATACTCATGCCTCAATTGACTGGAGTACAGAAGCCTCACACATCTAAGGTGTACACAACTAGCGTCTCATGAATCATCACTATGAAGCAAACAGGATTCATCTTTACAATAGCAATTGACGTGTAATCTACAGTTTACTTTTTCCTTCTCACACACGGCTCAAAAATGTAGGTTGTCATATTCACTTGATGTTACTGTTAGGTGTTAGATTTCATTATTTCACAAGCAGCTGAAACTACGTCTTTTATAAAGCAAACAGATTGCTCTTTGTTCATGTGATGGTTATTCATTCTGTCGTTAGGTGAGATACCAGAAAATAAATACTGATGGTTTGGTTTTGAATGCTGTATTGCTCAAACTCTGTAAAGTACCTCTTGGGAGAAGGATGACGGAATGCTGTTTTCCCTGTGATTAATCATTCTCTATTATTGCACCCTTTTCATGAGGAGGATGATATAACACATATGGCTGCATAAAAACATTCATACTTCTCAATTCAAAAAATTAAGCTATCTAATCTCCCTATGCTCACGTCCTACCTTGGCCTTTTGCCAACATTTTTATGAACTCCATGGAAGAAAAATTAGATAAGCAACCGATAAAATTTGTGCTTAAAAAGGTCTCAAAGCTAAACATGTATTTCTCTAATATAGTGTAATTTGCAGCACTTATTTGTCAACAGCACTGACAGACACATTTTGGACCAAGCGATTGCCAGATGACCCTGATTGCCTTGCAAGCTGCTGCAGCTAAACTGCTTTACATTGTCATGGAATGAAGAAGAGGAGCTGAAGTTCCAAAGCTGATTTAGTAAGAAATAGACAGTTTTAATGACAGAGACTATTATCCAGCTAGTGAATGAAAATGGTGGAGACATGATATCTGTTGTTGTCCTATGAATGTGAAAGCACTATGTTCATGAAACAGGTCCTCATAGTCCATCTGACTCCAGTATTGATCTAAACATTATAGAAAAGATGCCAGAATATTTAGTGCCTTCCATTTACTCTTCTGCTAAGAGTATCAAATGTTGTTGGGTAATGATTCAAAAAGGCAAGGCTGAGCATAAAGTTCACCTTTAACTCCTGAGTGGAGGGAAACCAAAGATTCTGCACTGGGACGTTTTCTTCCTGTTCTCCATGCCTTCATGATCTGTAAAAGATGTTACTTTGCAGAGCTCACAGTGGGAGTCACAGTTTTAGCAATGTTGTACATTTAATTTCGAGAAAGTATAAAACACTGGTTTTGTCAAAGGAGAGAATCAATAGAACTCATTTTGGCAACTCTTCATATTTTTTCCCCTCCCCCAAAACATTGATTAAAATATAAATATTAACATTACTTTCCTTTTTGCATTCTAGACTAGCTCAATATTGTAGACCTAAGTTTTTCTGGGAGTACAGACTTAAACATTTTTTACATGGTAACAAACAAAAGCACAAAAGTAAAATTAAAGAATGAAATCCTGAAGTTACTCATGTATGATAAATTTTTTCCCATGCAATGACAGTGAACTGCATACACTGGACACATACAAATCCCAGTTGTTTCTCCCTGCAAAGCTAGATTTTATTCTTTGAGTGCATTGCTATAATGCAAGAAGACAAAAAAAGATATCATGGCAATTCCATTAAAATTAATTAATGTGAAAATTAGTGATGGACTACACTGAAAAAGCCAAATTGTTCCACAGTGTGAGCCTGGCAATGTCAGTGGAATTAAACCAGAAATTAATTTGGAAATACACAGATACACCACTGGATTAATTCATTGAGCAATTTCTTTTCATTATGCAAGAAAACCAGTTTGAAATCTAGTGAAACTGTATAGGCTAATCTGATTCAATGCAAGCTGGAATGTTTGCTGTATGATCAACACTCCTTAGCAGTATTGCATTATCTTTGCTTAAGGTGTACAGGAAATGATAAATGCCCTGACAGGCACTGGATCTGGAAGCTTACGTGAATGACAAGTCGAACAAATCTCTTCCTGGGATATGTGTGCACTACCAGTGAAAAGTTTAATGTAATTTCAGATGTGAAAGTGAGGCCACAGAGGCTCAAATTCACTCATAAACCCTCCATCAGCCACCTTATTTATTAGATACTTGATTGTTGCATAATGTTGGCTGGGGAAAAAATGCAGAAAACATAGAACAGGAATGAGCAAGTTGTGCTGTGGTAGGCTGAGTAATAGCAGGTGACATCACAGAGCACTTGAAAAGAAGAAATTCTACTTTTTACATACACTGATTATTTTACTTCTAAAAATGTTAGAAATTTGGTGCTAAACTTTTAAAGTGAACCAAAACAACATTTGAATACTTCATAATTAGATTATTTTGGGACTGCAGTTTAAATGTGTTTGTGACACTGTATTCCATAAAGAAACAGATCTGTACAATGGTTTTCAGCACACACTATTAATAGCTAAGAATATGTCTACAGAAGACCAGGAATTTCAAATTTGGTGCAGTTCTGTAACAGACTTTTGCCACGTATCAGAGTTCTTCAGAGACCATAGCAAATTTCTCACAGATCAGTGTGAGGCTGCAGTATCAAATTTTATGCAAAACAAACGATAAGCAACACAGTTGAGGTTGAGATATCTATAAGTGATTTGAAGTCCAATCATGACTGAGGGATCTTAGCTTAGGAACCTCTGAACTACCCATTTGGTATGATGTGTTGGTAGTTATCTTCCTAACTTACAATCTCCCTCTCCCTTTCTCCTGGCATCCTGTCTTGGTCACGCATGAGGAAAAAGCAAGTTTCTGAGCCAAACCCTCACCCTTGCTCTATGCTGACTCACACAGGAATGCAAACAAACATTTTCAAACAGATTAACGAATCTGAAGTTTGCAGCCACTACTAGAACAGGAACTGGTAGTTATCACGAGATGATTTTTATCACAACTTTGCCATACATTCTGCCCCTAGCAATATTTAAGCAGTATTTTAACAACATGAATGATTGGCTGCACAGAGGGCACATTATTTTATCTCTAGTTTACAATCAGGTCAGAGCTCAAGCAGGCTGCCAAAGTGTTCTTGGATCAAACTAAAAGACATTGGCAGGATGGCATTACAGCTGGCAGGCTAGACTGCAGCACAACTACACAGGGTAGGGTTTAAGTGTTGCCCAAAATAGCAGTCCTGCTTTAGATGGACAAACATTTTTTCCTGCTAAGACGGCTCGTTAAATGGAAGCTGTGACATGCAGAAAAGTGACAAAGCTGTGCCTGGCTCGTGTCTGCATCTCTGCAAGGAGTCATGCAACCTTGTCTCCTCCCTGAAGAACTCTCTTTGCACTATGTGATGAGCCATGCAATCCTGCTTGATGATTTCTCAAGAAAAATGAAGCCTTATTTTTACCTAGGTTTCATCTTCATTAAAAATACCTTTACAACCTGCTTCAAATACTGATGTGGAAGGTGCCCTTTCACTTGCTTTTGCTTCTAAATGAATAAGTTAATAAGTTTCCACAACTCGTGCAAACTGCTTTACCCTTGCCCTTCACTTCTCTGTTGTTAGGTGAGAAAAGCTCTAGAGCATTTTGCCTTCTCATTTACTTTGATTATTTACAGCCCCACTCTTACCTCCACTGGTATAATTGCTTATGAGTTACACAAAATCAGTCAGTTGCCTTTATTCATACTGAATAGCCCCACAGACTACAGTGAAAGCATGCTGAGTGCAGCATACTTCAGTTTATGACACCCATGAATCTCACCAGGCTGAAGAACTTTAACAGGGGAAGTAATTCAGAGAGTAACTTCCACTGTCTGCAAAACAGGACACAGCTTCTACCTCACTCTTCCCAAGACTCTCTGTCTCTAAACACAAAATCTGAGTCCATCCCCTAGTTCTACTTCTGGCATAGCTATAAAACTGGGAAAACTGTGCAATAAAATTGAATGTGCAAGTAAAATTCAAAAAACAAATTTAAATTTGAAAACAAACAATGCCCCACAGACAATAAAACCAGTGAAAATTATGGCATGAAACCGTTGTTACCTTAGAGCAGCCAAAAATGACCTCTCCAGATTCTAAACTTTTCTTAGAAGATCTTGCAAAATATCTACATACAAAAATTATGTTGTGAAAGCTGTTAGATATGGAAGTAGCCAAATAACCAAAATTCAGTGTGGTCATGACAGAGAAGGAAGGTTCTTCCTGGACTTCTGATATCCTGATCTACTATCTCAAGTATCAAGCCAGAAGGAAAGGTCACACAGCAGTGACAGCACCAGCACTTATAGAAGCATAGCCTGCCAAAGCACTGTTCAGGAAAAGGCACAAACCAACCATTCCTGCACCCATACTAGCTTGGATTGTATCTTGATGTACAATTTGCTCTTATTTTCAGCTTTGCTGCACAGCCAAAAGAAAAAGGCATATTGCATGTGTTATTAACAAGACTGAAAACAAGCCCTGAAGCTTAGAAAAATGTATTAATTCTTTGGATGAGCACTTATTTACACCCTAATGTGTTGGCTGTCTGCTCTATTTCAGCAGCTTTATTATCAGGGAGTCACCTCATTCTCTCAGAAGAGAAAGAAATCTAGGTGTGGGTTAAATTGTTCCTTAACATACTATGGACAAATTATGCTTCTGGTTTTGCTGCCCAAGGGATTTCTCCCCATAAACACAAGCACTTGGAATTTTCCCCATTACTCATTTAATCTTTGCTCAGCTGCCACCATGGCATTTGGGACTGCTCAATACCGTTTTCAAAGCCCTGCATCTGATATTTATGAACCTATAAACTGCTGTTGTTTGTTTGAAGCAGCTCAGGCTGTTTGACAGGGTTTGTTTCTGGGTCTGATGGTAAGCAAGTTTTGACTGCATTTCAGGTTCATCTAGAGTGAAACCTTGAAATATCCAGTGAGAGACACCAAATAACTCCAGGCATGTCTATATTCTTATCAGCCTTAGTTGTCTAAAACACCTTCTGAGGATGGGACAGATCAGAACTTGCCTTACTCTCCTTTTATTACTAGTATCCCTTTCTTTCAGCATTGTTAACAAATAGCCACCATGGTTTCAAATTATTTTCCCCAAGAAAACCCTATTTCCCAATCCTACATTTCCTGATATATGCATTTGCTGTGAAAGAACAAAGACTGTAAGGTATATATTTCACATTAGCTCAGCTGTGTCTGTGGAATGCAGACAAGAAAAGTTCAATAATGGCTTGGCAGCTATATATTGTTTCAGCAACATCACTGCAACGATTGTGCAATGGCTGTAGTCCAGTTCTTGCTCACTACAAGGATTTTCTAAGCTAAAGAGAGGCAGGAGCCTGGAAAACCCTAAAATTTTCTACCTGATTTCCTACTGTTTTTTCTTTCTCCATCATTCATGCATCATTATCCTGAAGTGGTGGAAGAAGTAATGCTGCACATCTTTCTGTTTATTTTTCCACTTTTCACAGTGTACAGTGGGAAAGCTCCCAGACTGTGGAGCATTACAAACTATACTTAATGACTCCTGATGTCACAGAAAAGACTGAACAAAGTTTCATCAATATCTCATCATTTAGATGATGCCCCTCAGAGTTTTATTTTCAAATAAGAAGTTCCCATAGTTCTACTTGCCAATGGGAGTATAAACAAGTTCCTCTTTTTTGGAACTTATATGTCTTCTATGACCACCAGCAACTGTTTGAATAAAACACCACCAGATGTGCTGGTTTTGGCTGGGGTAGAGTTAATTTTCTTCACAGTAGCAAGTATATGGCTGTTCTTTGGATTTGTGTTAGAAAGTGTTGATAAAACAGAGATGTTTTAGTTATTGCTGGGCAGCGTTACACAGAGTTGAAGTCTTTTTTGCTTTCCACCCACTTCACCAGTGAGGAGGGTGGGGTTGAACAAGGAGCTGGGAGAGAACACAGGTGACCTCACCTGACCACAGTGATATCCCACACCATATGGCATCATGCTCAGTATGTAAAACTGAGGGAAGAAGAGGAAGGGGAGAACATGGTGTTTGTCTTCCCAAGTCACTGTTAAATATGATGGGACCCTGCTTTCCTGGTGATGGCCGAACATCTGCCTGACCATGGAAAGTGGTGAATTGATTCATTGATTCTCTTTGTTTGTGTGTATAGATTGTGCTTTTCCTATTAAACTGCTTTTATCTCGGCTCACGAGTTTTCACATTTTTTTTCTTCCAATTCTCTCTCCCAATTCTCTCTCCCATCCCACTCGGGTGAGTGAGCAGCTCTGTAGGTCTGAGTTGCTATTTGGGGCTAATCCACTTCACCAGAGAATGTTCCTGACATGAAAAATGTCATTTTCCATCCCGTTTGATTCATCCCTAGCGTGGTTCTGTCCAGGTCCAACTACAGTCTCTCAAGGAATTCTCAGCAAAGGTTGGGGAACACAAGCCAAGGACAGTCCATTTGCCACTCTTTTCAAGAGGGAAATAGTTTAACCTTAAGTTCATGACTAGACCAGACCACTTGACAAGAACACTAATAATATTCCCTGACATTGTTTAATTTTCTAGCAGATATGCAATAACAGTGTCTAGGCAACTCTCAACACTTAATCTACTGAGCTTCAGTTTAAGGTGGGAGGCACAAGGACAATAATGCTTGCTTTCCCAATAGTATTTTGGTAAGTAATTCTCATTACTTCAAAGATCAAGGTAGGTCTAACTTTATTCACCAAGGACATCCATGGGCAGAAAGGGATTTGAACTCACCATAGCTCAGAATCCAAGCAAATGGAACAAATTTTTTTCCTGTGGACAAAGCCTGTAGCTAGGATTAATGCCAAAACTGATAAATGCCTATGGTTGTGCCAGCACTAGCCCACAGCAAATGGGATACTTAAGCAACTCCAGATAGGACTAACCCCATGCTAAGACAGGTCTCTAAAGTACATAAAGTTCTCCTTTAGTTTAAGTTTTCTCTACTAATTATGAAGATAGCCTTGATGACTATTTTGGTATATATACTTTAATTTTAGGAAGTTAAAATTAGAGAAGAATCCCACATCAAATCCATCTGTGAAACAAAAAACAAAACTCAATAAAGAGTTTAAAGGGAGCAGTAAAACTTAGGAAAGTTAGATTTAGATATTTGGCTTAATAAATTATAAGAAATTTTAGCAAGAACTTCTATAATTCAAAATGTAAGATGCAATCATTTCACTAACAGTTTTGCACAGTTTCTAACCTTTTTTCCTCCTAATGGTAAGTTTTAGGGGCTTTTTTTTTTCATTATCATAGACTCAGTGACCTCCAGATAAATTACACTCATTTTATAAAATTCTTTTCAGTTTCTTTTATTTCTCACAATCAAATGTATGTGTGCAACTGTAGTTAAAGGTTAAGAAGTCAGAAGTATTTATCATTGAAATGACACAGATAAAATCTGCTAAGAAACATCTGCTCTAAGAAATTTATTATCGCAATACTTTCTAAGCACTCTCTTGATTATCTTGCAAAGATCTGCATACTAACAAATCTGCAGAAATATCAATTTGCAGTGCATATATACTTACTTCTTAACATATCAGAAAAGCATAAAAGGATGAAAATTTCAGGCACTGTCTATCATGGGGCAAACTCGATTCTAGAAGATTTATCTTACAGTGCCACATGCTTTTTCATATTCTCCATCCCAATTCTATATTTCCTGTTCTCAATCTTGAAGCAAACAGTGTGGGAGATTGTTTGCTCAGATATATCTTGGATCCCCAAACAAATGAGAATGAATGTCTTGTTTTCCTTTGGTGAAAACTGCCATTTCTTGCAATAGAGGGATATAAATAAATACACATCAAATTATACAACATGTCACACAGCAGACAGTCACAAGATGAATTTGTCTTTTTTAAAGGCATAGCTGAGTATAGATGCTGAGAAAATGAAAACAGTACCTCTGTTATAATGTACAGCATGACTCCTTTGACCTGGAGATAAAGGAAGAAAAAGCAACAAAGCCATGTCATATCTAAAGGATATAAAACCAGAGAAACCAGTGTACCCTGGTTTTGTGTACAAGCTTTCTCAAAAGAAAAAAAATATTTCCTTTACATTCCATTCTCTTTATCAATACAGCTTTATTCCCAGAAACCAGTACTATAGGTCACTTAGAGAGAAATCACTCATTGCTAATGGAGAAACAAATCAACAATATATTTACTCAGCTAATGCACTTCCCTAGGTCACATTATACAGGAAAGCTTTTAAAAATCTTTTGTTTGACTGATCATATTATAACCTGAACTATGAGCTACTCTGAGTAGGAGGCCTTGTTTTAATGCAAAGGCTTTAAGGGTACAGTTCAGATGTGCTCACTGCTGGAAGTAAGGAACCACTGTGCTGCAAAACAGCTGTATTTCTGGCAGATGAAAGGTGCCTCAGGAAAATACAAACACTCTCAATACGAGCTCCCAGAATTTCTGCTGCAAACTCGGCTCATGACCCTGGTGTAAGAAGGGACAGTCCCAGCCAGTGGGCAGAGCTCCTACTGGGCTTTCTGGGATGGTGTGACAGAAAGCTGAGGTTTTTCTTGGTCCTTTGAATTAACTTAAATAATCACCATTTTGTGGAAAAGTGAAGGGGGCATTTCATGGTGTGCAGTCTGTTCGGGCTCAATTTACCACTGGGAAAAAAGCCACAGAACGTCTGAACACAAGAAAGCACATCCTGACACTGAGGGAGGCCAAAGACTCCCACAGGCTGTGCCTAAAGTTTGGGGAGACTGCAACCTTGTACCTGACTGCACTGCACCTGTGCAGCACATTCCTGCATTTGCTACACCTTCAGTGCATATGCAGTGATGGTTTACTGAGGAAGAATTGCCAACTTTCCTTACAAAAAGCCTTACAGATCCTCACTCAAAATCAAAGATGCAAACTGAAATCTCATCAGAGGAAACCTATCCTGGCATAAACCATCCGCAACTAATGTGAGTCCATCTAAGTGCAATATTATTTGTATTTCTATATATATTTAGATGCTACCTGGGTTTTAGCAGTTTCTTATTTCTGGTTTTAATCTAAATGCTAGTTTCTATGTCAGAGAATCATAGAACAGGCCGAGTTGGAAGAGACCCATCAGGACAATCAATTCTAACTCCTGATCCTGCACAGGACAATACCCAGAGTCACATCATGTGCCTTAGAGCATTGTACAAAGGTTCCTTGAACTCTGCCAGGCTTGATGCTGTGAGAACTTCCCTGGGGAGCCTCTGCCAGTGCCCAGACATCCTCTGTGTGAAAAGCTATATTCTGATATCCAAACTAAACCTCTTCCAACTCAGCTTCATGCCATTTCCTTGAGTGCTGTCACAGGTCATGAGAGTGAAAAGTACCTGCCCCTCTTCTTCCCCACAGGAGGATGTTGAAGACTGTTGAAGACAATGAGGCCTTCCCTCAGTCTCCTCCAGGCTGAACAGACCAAGTGATCTGAGCTGCTCCTCACATGGCTCCCCCTCAAGGCCCTTCACCCTCCCCATGGTGCTGCATTGGACACTCTCGAACTGCTTTCCCCAAAGCTCCTAAAACAGAAACGACTTCTCAAGGAAGCTGGAGCCAGAACGCACAAAAAAACAAAGTTTATCATAGAATGTTTTAAACTGGAAGAAACCTCAAAGGTCATCCAGTTCCAACTCCCCTGCTCTGAAAAGACCTTCCAACCTTCCACTAGACCAGGCTGCTCAGAGCTCCACCCAATCTGGCCTTGAACATTTCCAGGGATGAGGCATCCACAGCTTCCCTGGGCAACCTTACCACCCTCACAGCAAAGAATAGTCAATAATAACCAATCTGAACCGACTCGTATAGTTTAAAGCCATTCCCCCTTGTGCTATCACTACATGCCTTTGTAAAATATTCCTCACCAGCTCTCTTGTGGCCCCTTTGAGATA
Organism: Ammospiza nelsoni; assembly: GCF_027579445.1. Lineage (NCBI taxonomy): Eukaryota > Metazoa > Chordata > Aves > Passeriformes > Passerellidae > Ammospiza > Ammospiza nelsoni. The sequence continues at coordinate 16,120,500 of NC_080636.1, forward strand.
CTGGAAGGTGCTATAAGGTCTCCACAAAACTTTCTCTTTCCCAGGCTGAACAGCTTCAACTCTCTCAGCCTGTCAAGACACTTCTATGGTTTCCACTAGACAAATATTTCCCTCTACAACATTTTCTACTTCTGAAACTGAATTTTCATTAACAACTCGTTACCAAGAGCTGACTAAAAGAGATAATTCATTATTTGTGAGGAATGTAAAACACAAAAGAAAGGTCTTCAATGCAAAAAAAAACAACGATGGGCATGACAAAGGGCTTTATATTACCGAAAGGAATTATGCGTTGTCCAGCCTATTGTTGTATTCTTTCTCTGTCAGTCTAGTTCACATTCACCATTTTAGTCTCGGGGATTTTTTCAAGGAATGCTATTATTATAACTATTTTACATCAATCAAAGGAAATATTAAAAAGGGGAGTGTAAGAGTAAGTAATTTATGTCATCAAATAAAATCTTTTCTGTCTCAAACGTGAAACAAACCCTTTTTGACTGCAAGTGTCAAGGTCAGAATTACATTTTATTTAGCTATTTATTTTTGTCCTTTACACTAACAAGTACAAAAACCAACCTTCTGAAGCAAAATGAATGCAATACTATTTATGTTCCAAAACAAAATGGAAGATAACAATTCTTTCTGCCAGAATTTCTCTGATTTGAAAAAACATATCCTAAATCTGTATTAATTTACAAGCTCTAGTGCAATTTTTTGTTAATGCTAAAATATTTTAAAACCTATTCTGAGTGGCTGATAAATTGTCATCTATGTAAATTTACCATAATTATTGCTGGTCCACTTCCTGGAAATACTCTAGAATTTTTGTTTTGGAAAGACTTCAAGAGGGGAGGTATATCACCATTTGCTTCTCCCATTCATCTCTCTAGCATGCTAAATTGGCCACCAGCATACATGCACAGCAGTCCAAACAGACCTTTAGTTTGACTCATTACAGATGTTCTTATGTTCTCAGTATTTAAGATAACTGCTTTAGAGAAGAGAGGATATGGCTTTCCTAATAAGTTTGTGTTTTGTTTCAAAACAGCAGTGGCAGTGCCATTCTCTTTTTTAATCTGTTTTGCATTGCTTAGCACAACATTTTGCACTTTGAATGTAAACAGATTGCCCTTTGATGTCAGGACTAATTCCTTGCATGTTGATGGAGCAGAATATGAGAGATGAAATCAATCATATGGCTCTGAGACAAGAATCCATCTGTACCATCATGTTAATTTGAGAACATATTTGGAGCCAAGATAAAACATAACACTGCATGGAGCTAAACATCAAGCTGATCAGCAGAGACACAACAAAATGCCACTGAAGTCCAAAGAAAATAAAATCAGTGAGAAAATTTAATCAAGTTGTCCAGCAGTATTTCTTTATAGCACTACAAACATGTGTGTTGCATGCATAAGTTCATATATTAGAAAAATAATAAACTGCAAAAAATTTGCAGACATATCACAGTTGAGTTTCAGTGCAAGTATTAAAGGGCATTAGATTTTGGCATTGTTTCCTTAGATCTGACATGGAAGCAACTCACCAACCTCAGCACAAAATAATTCAAGCCTAAAAAGTTGCTCCTTCTGTCTATTGGAGTAGGGTACTTTGTTGACAAGAACTGTTGGCATATGAACTTTAGTTAGCCCTATAGCATAAGGGAGTAACTTAGTCCTAGAAATAGATGAGTACATTGAGTGTAAAATACGTGTCAAATATTGTGAATGTGTCTTTGTGGAAAGCCTTTGAGATGGGCTGATTGTGATCACCAGCACCAGAGACTTGCTGGGTGCTGAGGAAGGTTGACCACAACTTTCTCTACCCACTGAGAGGACTCCCTCAGTCCCCTACTTGGATTAGGGTGAGCCTGGATTAGGCAGAAAAGATGTGAGAAAAATCACAGCATGGTAAAGCTCAACAGAAACTAACTTTTAATGAATTGTTCCAATCCATAAAAATTATGTCCTCCATCTGTTTTAAAAAACACGTAATATTCTTCATGTCACTTAACTTGTTCCAAACACTGTGTGGGAGAACACAGAAGAAATATTAAACTAAGCTAGGAGTATTTCATAACATTTTGTGGCATCTCCTCTCAGTAGACTGTACTGTCTACTGTAGTTCTTCACATAGTTGCATTTTATGCTGCATTCCTAAAAAGCCACATGACACTTGCCTTTGGGTCAAATTCATAATCACTCAACAGTAGCACGCATTCATTCAGCTACTAGCAGAAATGACAGAATGTTTTTCCAGTAGTATTCTAGTGGAAGTAATCTACAGAACTGGGGAAATAGGCATGGAAAGCTCTAAGTCAAATACAGACAGCTGAAAAAGACAGACCTATGTATCTTCACTGAAGATTGATCAGTTCAGAAAGACAAACATAAATGTTAGCTGGTCATCATGATTCTTTGACTGTAACTAAGGAGCTACAGATAAAGAATCAGATCATTGAAAAGTGTTTCATATTTCACAGCAGTTTTGTTCTTCTTTGGGCACTAGAGCTGAACTATTCCTTTTCCTCTTGCACCACGTGTCCAAAGCTGTATTGCCTGGATCTTGTAGGCAGCTGAGAATATCACTTTGGGTACAGGTAAAACCCACTTTGCAATTTTTTGCATGGCCTGCCTAAAGCCACAAGTGGGTGGAGCACTCTTCATCCTCTGGCATGCAATCAGCTCAACTTGTCCAACATAAGAAATCATAAGAGTGGAAAAAAAGTGACTTCTTCTGTTAGGATCCAGTCTATCTAACCACAATTCCTGAAGGTATTCTAATAAAGTATGTGAAATTGTTTTATTTCATATAGTCATGAACTTGTATAATTGCATGGAATCCTGGAGTTGAAGGAGAATTACACAAATGTGAAGATCACTGATTAGGTCTCTCCTCTGCAGTGTGGGTGTAATATGGAAAATTGGGTGCATTGGCAGGTATTTGAAGAAGAAAGGGATTCCATTATTCTACTGTGTCATTCTTCCATTTTTCAGAAAGTAATAAGAAAATGGTCCCTTTGCTTTTCCTTAGATGTGGGATGACTCAACAAAACCTGAAATTCTGCTGTCTTCAGCATTGTTCAAAGATGTGATACAGGAAGAACATGTCAGCATGAGGAAGACAATAGATGCAGAACATAAACGGAACACAAAATAGCTGCAAATATTTTTCTATGCCTCTTTCCAAAAGTAACCAAGGAAGTGTTTACAAGGTCCCTATTATGGGGTGCCAGCAGGTCAAAGTATTATACCTAAAGGGAGGGTGAAAAGAAGACAGAACCAGGTTCTTTCCAGTGGTGCCAAATGACAGGATAAATTAAGATACAGGAGGTTCCCTCTGAACATGAGGAAACACTTTTTTTACTGTAAGGGTGACTAAGCACTGAACAGATTGCCCAAATAGTTTGTGGAGTCCCCAACCTGGCAGATACTCAAAAGATATCTGGATATGGTCCTGGGCAACTGTCAGTACATGGCTCTGCTTGAGCAGGGGACGTGACCAGATGACCTCCAGGGGTTCCTTCCAAATTTAAGCATTCTATGATTCTGTGACAAACAGGAAAGAAATCTATTTCGTAAACCTACATTTGAAAATCTTGGCTTGGTGGAGCAATTTCGAAATAATTTCCATACAGTTAATGAACTACATGGGAAAAAAGATCAGAACTGTATGTTGTTGTTCCATTGTATTAGACTGGTAGCCAAGTTAAAAAAAGAATTGTAAAGTAATTGCTTGAATAAATGATCAATGCTATTTGCAAGAAATTTGCATGTTTTAAAGTCTACAGTTATCACTAATGCATTAAATTGGTTTCTTCCTCTAGTATTAATGGCAGTGTTGAAAGATGTGTTCTGGGACACTACTCACCCCACTAAGAAAAATACAGAACTTTCCCTGGTGCTCTTTATCTCTTGTTATTCTTCTCTGGGCCTGTTTATCTCCTATGTTGTTTCATAACAAAGGCACTCATTTCTATCCTAAGGAGCTGAATTCCACTAGAACTAGAAATGGCACACACCTGAGCTAACACACCAACATTTCTGCACAGCAGCTGTGTAGTCACCACAGATTACTTCTGCACCACTCCAGGACTGATCGAGCAATGCAGCCCAGAGACCAGCCCAGACATCCCAAGAGGACGGGTAGGGTATTTAACCTATGCACTGAGACAAGGATTCAGTCCCAAATGCTGATTTTATTTTCTTGACTTTTAATTAGGCTTGTCTGACCTTCTGTGTCTAAAGAATTTGAATAAACATTTTTTCTGTAGGAGCTCTATACCCCCTGCACATCTGACAGCACAGTTTTACTGCAAATGTTTCCATCTCCTTTTAAAAGCAGGTCATTTGTCTAGTTGAATCAGACTTATATAAGACACAGCTTACCAGGGTAGCAAACGTGCATTAGCACTCTTTTATTAATGAGTTCTACACAGTGGGACTCAACCATTCTTTCTGCTGTACTCCCAGAAAACTGAAAACAGGCAATGGATTTAAAGCAACTTTGTAACCAAGTTGCACCTCATTGATACATGCAACTTAATAGGTGCAATTAATAGGTATTTTAAGCTTTTGTAGTGAGACTGCTTAAAACTAAACTTTAATTAATTAACTCCAGGTAATTTCTGCTTACTCTTCTCTTAATTTGATTTAGAAAATAGATCATGTGAGCTGATGCTCACAAATCAGGAAGTTTATTTTCTTACAACTTTTTAAACAAATATACAAACAAACAAAAATATATTTTATATTTTAAAAAAACCCATATCTTTCTAATAATATTTTCATTATGCAGGAATTTACATAAAATATAAATATTTATATACACACAATTATTTACATATGGATATATTAGCCAGACACACTTTAGTAATGAAATATGCTACAGTACACACCAGGACCCATGGACAGAAAAAGCAACCTAGAAAATGTAAATACTAGAAAATATTCTTAGCAGAAATCAGAAATATGTAATTAGATCCATTTTTTAAAAACATCTCAGACTTTGATGAGAAATTAAAATAGGTTTTAGCTCTGTGGGTAAAAAAGCAGCCTTAATAATGACTATTTTAAGTATAGAATATTTTTCTGCTGAAAAAGAAAATCTCAGCAGGGGTTTAAGAAAGAAATATGGCAGACTAATGTGACAGAAATGGTTCCTATAATAAAAGAAGATAGAAAGGGAGGATCCTATAGTAAAGCAATAGGGCAAGCTGAGAACTGACTGCACCTGAAAAAATTTCAATGGAAAGGAAATCACTGAAATCAGGGAGGTGATAGACTGACAAATAAGTTAGACATAGCATAGTCTGCCCAAGAGATTTGCACTGAATAAATAGCTTGTATGCATCTAAAATCACAAGAATTAGTAGCAATATGTGGCAGTTGACCAGTCTCTGGCTTTGGGCAGGCTGCACTAGATTACACAAGATCCCTCTCAACCTGAACTGCTACTGATCTAAATGGGAACTCATGTTAATGATGGTGCTCCAAACCCACAGCATTTGTAGAAAGATGACTTGTAAATAAAGTTTTAATTGTTTTTATTACATAGTTTCATCAATCTATTTGGTGATTAGCAGGATGAATTATGAAGAGGTGGAACCTTGTATTCTCAAAAGTACAATTTGGATCACAGTAAGATTTGGACAACTCAAGGCCTATCTCTGCTAAAAGTATTGGTCCCTCAGCACCCCTGATGCCCACAATCTTCTTGTGCTTTCTCTTTCCAGCATCTCTGAGCTGTGCTGTGTCCTGCTCATTCCAAATCTCTGAAATTCAGCCCCTACTCTTCAGAGGAAATTATATCAGAAACAGCAATTCCCAATATTTGGGTGTGTTTACCTCATCTGCCACCCTTCCTTTACTACGGCTCTGCTGCGACATAAGGACAAAATTAGTTTCTTTGAATGGCAAAACTGGAGTAAAAGACATATAACACAATTATCCTAGCACAGAATTTTTCAAACAGTAGGTCTATAAATGTGTTAAGAGATGTAAAATTTATATTAGTTAGACATAGACACATTTATTTGCTGGAAGCTGCTGAGGAAGGCTCATGATGGGTCTGTGCCACTGGTCATTTCTTTCCCTGAACTATGTGAGTTGAGATGCTTCTATCTTGCCTGTATTGAAGAACAGCAGGCAGAATGAGAGGTTTCAGGTGTTTACACAAAGACACAAGAGCCTAAAAAGGCAGCTGAATTTTAAAACTGCCATATCTTATCAAATACTGCCTTGGAGCAAACTGGTTACTATTCATATACAAACAGCTATTTGAAAAGCCTATCTTACAATCAGTGCAATATATCTTACCCCTCTTCCACTGAGGGAGAAAAGCTGGAAGGAAGAAAATACAGAGGGAGATAAAAAACAATCTATTTTTTCTTTGGAAATTTTTTTCTCCAAAAAAACCCCAGTGAATTACTTGAATTAAAATGTATTTTCCCTCTTTTTCTATAGTGATCATTAAACTGAGACATATGCAACAGAGAAGCAAGAAAAATAATGGCAGGGGAGGAAAAGACTTTTCAGGAAAAAGCTGCAGGTTATATGTATATACATATACACACACACACATATATATATACATATATATGTATATATATATTTTCTATTCAATCATGTTAGATTTTGCTTTTAATTATGAAGTTGGGATCAACCCTCTTTTCTGTCACTGAAAGAACTGAACCGGCTCAAACAATAAGGCTTCTCTAGGAATGTGGGGGCATCCCCAATGAGGATCCCAGGAACAGCTTTCTTATACAGCCAGTGCACAACCCAAGGGCACTACCACCTCTACAACCTTTACCATATTGAAATTGGTCCCAATCACAATCAGATCAATAGCTGAATTGGGCCAGAAAAACCAAGAGTTACCCAAAGCAACTGAGCATGAAGCAGTTGTGGGTTTCGGTTCCTTTCCCACACCATAAAAGAAGTCTGAATAGCACTAACCCTGAGCATATAATAAAGGCTCTTTCACCCATCCAGTGGGACTGCCTTTCTGTCAGGACAGCCCCATGAAAGGCACACTGCTACAGGCTTAGAAAGATAAGGGTCACTCCATCTTTGTAATGATTTTGATTCTTCCATAAAAAGCTTCTACCAACTACCATTCAATATTTAACCATTCCAAGGGCTGGATTCCTGCCTAATAAAGACTCTTGCAACCAGGGAGCCAGGATAATTTAGGGACCCCACCAGTGCAGCCAGCCCCCAGGATGCTGAGGACCTGGGGAAAGAATCAATCCAAGAAACCAGGAAGGTCTAGGCAGAATTTCACAAATAACTGTTTCCTTCAATCTCCAGCAAAACCAGTTGAAATACTCTAATTTGACTACATGATTTGGGGCAGTACTTCTTCTGAATCTATCTAAAAAAGTTTTCATCTGTACTTCTAAAAAGGCCCATAAAGAATTGGTGTCAGCCCTATCACTCAGCGTCTAGGTAACCTGGATCCATCTCTGGAGAAGTCAAAGAACCAGACTCAGAAAGGTAGTGACTTTCATTAAAGCTGTATCTTTTAGTAAACAGATAAAAGATTTGCTTTTCATTGTTTCTAACAAGTGAAATAGGGAATAAATGTTCTTCCCCCGTAGCTACAGAAATTTGAAACAAGTCCAAACATCTTCTCTATTGAATTTACAAAAGCAGCAGCTCCAAGCTCATAAAAATATATCACTGTGAAGCCTACAAATATGGCTTCATTTTATTACTCTTACAACGATAATTTGGAGCAATAAATATTTTACACTGAACTTGTATTCTGTCTGCAGCATGGGTCATCCAATTTCCTCGGACTTCACTCTGCATTTCAGGTTTCACAACCCAGCTGGTCTGTCCCTGGAAATCCTGATGGTGTTACTGGCAGTTACAGCCAACAAAGGCGAACACAGCCCACGTTACACGGGTGGCCTTTGACGAAAGCCTGGGTCATGCTTTCTTTTTCTCTATTAAATGTACTTTGCTCTGTAAGGTCAGTTGATTTCCACTGAATCACTTGCAAACGTAGGCAGCACTTTGAATCATAGCGCCACAGCTGAGTGTTCAGGTTTAGAGTGCACCACAGGAAAAAAAAAACATATCCAACAAATTCTTTTAAAAGCAACAGTGGCCTTCAAGGAACACAGTCCTACTGGATACCATCTGCAGGTGAAAGCATTCAACCTTGAGCTCTGTCTAATAAAGGCTACAAAGCATCTGTGTGTCTGGGTATGTTCTTTTCATCTAAGGTAATCATACCCCTGCTGGAGCTATCACAAGCAACTTGAACATCTTTTTGGTGTTAAGAGCAATGACAGCGTTTTTTAGGCTTCTAGTCCATTTAGTGATGTAACATTCTATTTGAAATAAGAAAAAGACCCTGCAGTCAAAAGGCATTTTTCCTGTAGCATAAATCAAGGGGACAAAACAACCACACAGTGGGTCCCAGTCTTGCCCCTGAGCAGGTAAACACTTGCACACTGTCCATGGGAAGGATGGCTTCAAAGTGTCCCATCACTTCCTACTGCTCCTGAAAACACATGGTATGATTCACCTCCTGCTGGTTGTATGAAAGAAAAGTGGGCCATGGCCTTGCCTCTCTTGAATCCCCTTAAAGCCAGCAGGCATCCCAGAGAGCTGCAGTGCTATCAGGCTCTGTCTAGGAGTGAGCTGTGTACAGCACACACTCTGATTCCTGATTCCCTGCCCATGTCACACACTAAAGGCTGAGTAAAGGCTAACCCTCAACAATACACTGTAGTACTAGAAGAAATATGTTTGTGTTTACTACCATGCAAGTTTTCATTTGAGTTGCAGAGTATAAGTTCAACACAAAGTTGTTTCTTCACCTAAGCAAGAATGTCAGTAGAGTACAATTCAAATAGAGCATGCAGATCAGTTCTGACCTATTACTAAAAAGTTCTCACAAATCATGTAACTTTGGCTCAACAGGGATTTGCTTCTAAAGAAAGTAATAGATATATACACACACACACAAAGTATCAAACCCAATACAAACCAAACAAAAAAACCCAATTAAACAAATAAAACCAAAAAATCCATCTGGTACAATATATTCCATCAGGCAGCAGGCACAGAAAACAAAGAGGGGTAGAACAAATGCAAAACGGTTCTTTCCATCACAGCAATGCCCTTTAAAAACTGACGGAAACTGTCATTCTGAAGATCATAAATACCTATCATTAATATCTTTCTCTTAAAATAACCTGAGGCCAATCATTCCTAATTTAGAGTAGCCTGAAGACTGAGCAATGGACTAACTTTTCTTACAGAGACCTTCTGGCAATTTCTTTACATTTGTGCAAGGCTGTGAGTAGAAAAAAAAATACAGCTCTCAGGCTGAAGGCATAATAAACCCAAATAATACGAGAGGCTTTTTGACATTGAGAGATGTCTGAAATTGCAAGTCTGGAAGCATAGTAATGCTTAAATGGGAAGACAACCTGTTGTTTACACTGCTTCCTTCCACCATCTTTAGCATTTTTTCTGGATTTGAATCTGCACAGCAGGACACAGATGCATGGATTGCTGTCACCTGCTCTGAGCAAAAGGGTCTGTGTGCTGCTAGCAATTTCCAATGGATATAACAGCATTTGACTTTTCCCTTCCAATATCAAGCGGCTAAGTACCACTGAAAATATGGATCCTAACTTTTTCTCACCACAAGGGAGTCTTCTCAGGGTAGTTTGCACAAAACCATCAAGAAAAGATTCTCTTTGCTGGTGGTTTTCTCCTGCTTTAGCAAGCTCAGCTGCCTGAGTCCAGCAGCACCAAGGTGAAGATGAGGAAAGTCATGTACCTGCCTTTTCAGCACCTGCAAGCTGTGCTGCCTTTGCAAGGCTCTGCTAGACTTAGGATGTCACCTAGAACAGAAAGGTGGGAAATCCTGTGCAGCTGCACCTCTGCAGGACTCACACAGCTGTTTGGGAAGATGACATTGCAAAAATTATAATTTTGTACCTATTCACTTCTCTTTATATAGCAACACCTTGAAAGGGGTACCCTACATTCTCAAGGAAAGAGTCTTAATTGCTTGCAAAGCTATGACAAGTCTGACATGGAACTGGAATTTAAATCTTATCCATTTTCAAGTTACCACTAATCTTTTTCTTCCTTTACTTTGTTATAACCAGCATTCTTCAGATCATGTAAAAGCCATGATTCAGAGTCTTGAGTCACCAAATGATAATCTGTTTCTTATTGTGAACAACACTACAGTTAGGGAAAGGAAAAGTCTTAAAAGTTTATGCTGAACTACAGGATTTTGACAGGCCTCTTTCTTACAGCAGTATAAAGCTCCATGCTCAATATTCAACTCCTGGAGCTTCAAGTAACAACCTGAGAATGTTTGACTAAAGAAAATGAATTAGAAGGCCATGGCACCCCTGCATGTTTCACAGAGTCATTTTAAATAAAAATCTAAACTGAACTATGAGGCATAGCTGTGAGGGATCTTCAGACTAGGCCTTTATTTATTTCTCTAGAAATGTTCAATATTAACACTTAATTATCATTTGTCCTCTCTTTTCACTGTAAGGTTCCTCTCTGCATGCTTCACTTCGACCATAAGCTCATCTATACTGCAAGCTCTCACTCATTCTCTGTAGTTAAATCATCCCTGAAAATATTTTTAGGAAATTAGGCTTTTAAGATTTTCCTTGCACCTCCTTCAGTATTGTACCTAGACTAGTCTGGTACTTCTCACACAGTTCCTTTCCAGCCTGGACCACAATAGTACATCTCCTCAATATTACTATTTCTAAATGTACCATCACTACTTCTGGGAAGTAGAACTGGCTATTGACAGCACTGAACACTTGACAAGCAAACTCAGCTGTCAAAAAGTTTACAGATTAGCCTTTTGCATTTTTGTTCAAAGCTGCTACGCATTCAGAACTAGTCTCATTCCCATAGTTTGTTTCTCTATTTCAGTTGTGCCTTCTACTGTCAGCAACCAACCTGCTTTTTCCACCTCATGGACAGCTCTTCTCCTCAGAGGTACTTCACCTGTGCAAAGGCTGGCTTATAGCATTACACTCCCAACCCCAAACCTCTTTCCATACTTTCCTACCCTTTTCACTTTGCTTTTCTAGTCAAAATGGTGCCTTATTCATGTCCTTACACTCTTGCCCTAAGTTAGACACATTTTCTGTAAATTTTGGACCTGAAGTAACACACCTTTTATTTCCTGAATTTAAAATAACATTACAATGTATACCTATTTAATTGTATTTTAAAATTCTACACCCGAATTCCATTAGCTGACTGGATAACTCTACTAATTCCTCCCTGATTTCCCTAGAGCATTCCCTGGTGACAAAATAGAAACCTGTGAGTCTGAATTCTTAAGTCATATCTGCATTATTTCAACCTGACAAATGTGAATTTTGTTGCGTAACAGGTAGCTCCAACATAGACCGTACAGAGAAAGCTCTAACTACTTCTTCTATTAAAAAATTTTCATGTCTTTGCTCCTTCAGCTACTTTCCACCTCCGCATCTCCAATACACCTATTGTGAGAAGCACAGTGTTTGAAATAAAGTTTTCAGATCCCTCTGATGCTTATGATAGCACGAATCCAATGCTCCCCAGGCTGTACTGGGAGCTGCTTCAGCCAGCTCAGGGCTGAGCCAGCAGTAAAGCCACCTCCAGGGCTGGCTGAGAGGCCCTGGGGTCTGTCCTGGGAGGAACATTGCTTCCAGTGAGTCACCACCTTCTCCTTCCCTGCTGTGCAGCCATCCCACCTCTGCTGCCCTCCTGTCTCCAACACGGCTCCTGTCCTCAGCTCAATCCCCAAAGTAGTCAGTCTTGGCTCTGAATCATTTGCTATCTCCTTCAGCAGAGTTTTTCCTCTAAGCAGGCTCTCACATTTAATTTAATCTTTGGGCAGAACAGCCTTCCTTTTGCCTGTATGGCACATGTCAGTCATTCAGGATGTGCTAGAACTTTGGTAACCCCATTTCTCACATCTTCATTTTTGGACTATTGAGGGAAGCATAAATAAGTATTGGCAATGTTGTTTTCATTTCCTTTCTCATTCCTTTGGCTTTAAGAAGTCTCATTTCCTTTTTCTACATTACTCATTAATCAATTAGCAAAATAAAAATATGGCACTGTTGACTCAATGTCACTCTCTCTTACCACTTTACCCACAGTTGAAGAGAAACTACCACCATCATGTCAAATAAATCTCCTTTGAGGAAATTACAAATTTGCTTGATAAAGAGAAGTGTGAAGGCAAAATACTCTCATAAGGCACCAGATTTAGTGGCTTGGAACATCTGAATTTAAAAAGTAAGGATTACATAACAATGAAATGTACTTGAAATACCTTAAGAACTGCACAACCAGTAAATCTTGAAACCTTATTGGCAATTGGGATTCGTTATCAAAGCATTGTGGAAATGCTTCCATTGTCAATATTTAGCATCAGTATTGTACTCACTGATGAGATCTTGTGAAAAGTGAAGAAAAGTAATTAAATCTAAACTTTCTTGAGCCTATCTGTGAGACGCTGCAAGAGATCACTTTGTTTAGCTTATTAAAAAGGAAAAAGAATACTGAGAAATGACCTAATTAGAATAAGAAAGTATGTTTTTGGGCAAAACATATCTTTAATCTACCTGGGAAGGTGATAATATAAAACAGTGGCTTGAAGTTACCCTTAGATACCTTCAGATAAAAGGGTACACAGATGCTTTCTGTTATTATTTTGACACCAAAGATAGTTCATGATTGGAACAATAAAGAAATGATGATTTTTTCATCTTTTGATTCTTTTATATCAAGACTGGGTATTAAAAATGAAATGAGTATTATGATATCTGATCTATAGATCACATGGAAGAAACAGTGATCCCTTATGACTGAACTATGCAGGTCTATAGCTGAACAACATTTAAGTTTTTTGTTTTAACCTGTTTCCAAGACAATCAAAACCCACATTCATGACATGCATATCAGTGTTAAACAGCAAGGCTAATCACAAATTAATGTATTTCTCTACTAGACTCTCAGATTTACAGTAAAACATATGGAAATGTATAAAAATACAAAGTAAAAAGACAGTATTATTGTTTTGGGGCTTTTTCAGTAAACGCTCTTGTGAAATGCTCTATTTTGAAACATTAAAAGTAAAGTATTTGTACATATCTCTTGGTGCTAAAGCAACCACACTGCAATGATATAGTACACTTAAATACAGAAAGCATGTTAAATATGCAAAACCATAAAATAAAATACATTTATAGTTATACCATCCTATTTTTCCTTAAGTACTTACATTTGTTTCTTGAAAACCTTTAACAAAATTCTACTTGGCAGTACTCTTTTAAAAACATAATTGAGTACTTTTCACTCCTCAGATGTTCTGTTACATATTTCAAGGCTGGAGGTAAATGGTTGTAAACAAAATAACTCCACAAACACAGCTACTTCCTCTAAACCACTTGAAATTGCTGGTGATACTTTTATAAACACATCATCTTTGTTCTGCTTCCCCCAACAGAAGTCATGCTTAGAAAGCAGAGTTTCATAATTGGTAGCTTTGCCTCCTGTTATCAGTGCAGGCCAAGGCTGAAGGTAAAGGATATAAGAAAACTTACAACATGAATATTTGTGCATAACACTAATGCACTAAGCTGAGTTTTGGTGGAGTGAGTAAGTGAGACCCAACATTCCCACAGCCCAGCACTCCAGGGAGTAAATGAGGTGTGAGCAGGCCATAGCCCGTGGTTAAAGAAGATACAGCCCTGCTGAGAGGGTCAGGAAGGTGTAACCACCTGATAAACAACACTGCTCCATGGATGAGGAGATTGAAAAAAACACTTTTTTGCCTCAGCTTCAATGGCAACCTTTTCCCACTCTTCTGTCATGGATGGACAGTAGGATGGGGACTGGGGGAACAAAGTACCTCCCACTGTAAGTACAGATCACATTTGTCACCACCACACAGCTTTGTGGAACTTGATGAGATACATCCCAGAGTCCTGACAGAATTGTCTTCACTTCATCACTTCAGGCAAAAACCCTACGACCTGTGTACAACCAGTGCTAATAGACTTTGTTTGGGAATACCCTACCTGTGTCAGATTTGTTAAACTACAAGGAATTTATCAAAATCAACTGAGAACTTAATTTTATTTTTAAAATTTATTTGGGTCTGTATTTTGCTCACATTGAAATTTTGTAAATTTCAAGAGTTTGGCACTTGAAATAATGGATGCAGTGTGTTAATGCCAGTTTAAACTCATTTTGTCTTTAAAAAAAAAACCAGTTCAGTTTATGGTAAATAAAGATCTATTTCAATAAATTAATCTTAGGACTTAAATCCCCAGAAGTTCTTTTCCCCACTGCCCTTAAGGAACAGTATTTCAGTCATTTCAGACATCCATACTGCTTCAAATTCATCTGGCTAAACAGAAAGCATTTCAGGAAGAAAAAAAAAAAATCAGAGCCATTTTGTAAAGTCCCAAGAAAGTAAACAAGAAGTAGAAGAAGTAAATACAAGTACTATAAGTCTGTTATTCATGCAGCCTCGCATGGGTGGTATTTTTATAAGTACAGGAAGGAGGCAATCGAAGGACTTGGAACTCCTTGATCCTTGTGCGTCCCTTCTGGACTGATCCTTGTGCGTCCCTTCCAGTTAAAGATATTCCAGGATTTTATGGAGGCGGGGCAGGTGCGTTTGCTGCGCACAGCCGTTCCTTTCCCCGGACCTGTGGCATTATCTGGGCGAACTCCCTGTTAGCACACAGTCCTGTGTCGCGGGCCCGCACACCCGGGCTCAGGGGCCGCCGCCTCGCAGCCCGCACCCGGCGCGGCGCTCGCAGCCCGCGGGCCGGGCGGGGCCTGCCCGTGACGCGGCCCGGGCGGGGCCCTACAAACGAGCCGGCGCCAGGCTCGGGCTGCGGCGCTGCCGGCCGGGCGAGGCGGGCGACAGCGGGCGCTCGCAGCCCCCCGCAGCCCCTGCACGCCGCCGCCGGGCGCGCTGCCCCGGACGCCGCCGCTGCCACCCGCGGGCGCCCATGGAAGAGCGGGGCGAGCGCTGCCCCCCGGCCCCGCGCCCCGGCGGTGAGTGAGGCGGGTGCCGCGGAGGGGAGCGGCGCGCCGGGCCGGGCGCTGCCGTGCCCGTGTGGGAAGTTCGGGGTGGGCGAGGGTGCCGGCGGCCGTGGGTGGGCTCTGCCGGCCCCGGGGAGCGCTGGCGCTGCCGCCCGGCGCCGCCGCCTGCCCGGCACCTGCTGCCGGCAGGTGGGAGCCCCGCGGCCGCGGCAGGAGAGCGCCGCTGTGGGGCTGCGGAGCGACTGCCCGGCCCGGCGGTACCGGAGAGCTGTGCCCAGCCTCGGCAGGGACGCGCCGAGCTGCCTCAGCCCTCCGGACTCACGGAGCCAGGCTCTGGGAGGCAGCGCTGCCCGTGGGGATAGGAGAGAAAGCTGCGGGGAAAAGCAAAGTGCTCGGCAGCACCTGGCCAGGTGCGGCTTCTGGGCACTTTCTTCATCTTCTTTCTCCTGTGGCAAAATAACAAGCGCAAGTAAGGGCAGAGTGGTGGGGCTCTGGAAGCGAGGCGCCTGCCTGACGGGAGAACACTCGCAAAAGCTCTGCTGAGCATCTTCGATCCGCTCGCTCCTCACATAATGCTGGAGCCGGCGGGATGCAGCGTGCTGAGCTAGAACCTGCGAGCGGCATAGGGCTGGGGGCACAGTGGTCCTTGGGGCTTGGCAGGAGGGCACAAAGCCTTGATTCGAGCTCGTTTCTGTTCTGAAGGACTGGCACCTTAAAGCACTACAGCAAAGGCTTGGTTACTGCAGTTCTCGGTGTGCTTTGCTAGGATAAAGGTGTGTGCAGTTCAAGTCTTGTGGGGGTAAAAGGATGCCGAGAGGGACGGGTGGTAGCCTTCAGATGGAAGAGTTTGGATTTGGTCTCATCTTCCAGCCAGAAATTCAAAAGATCAGGAGGGGGCACACAGCTGAGTACAGGCAGTTCAATCATCTCAGCTGGCTGGGAATTAAAGTACATTATTCTCCTTCCTTTCTCTGTCAGTGTAGTGGGTTAAGGGCTTTCCCAGTCTCAAGACTGTTCCTCTTTGGATTTTGGTGTGGAAAGAAAAAATACCTGTGAAGTTCCAGTAATATCATGCTTGAATGGCACGGGGATAGAATGTCTGCAGGGAGCATCTTTCTGGCGTGAGAGATCCCATGCAGTGCCCACTCCCACTGAGAGAGAGCCTCTGCAGTATGTATGGCAAATGGAACATAGTAGAACACATTCATTTTGGTGAATATATATATTCTCTGGCTATCAACCCTAATTTGTAAGTATAAGTATAATAACTGCTGCAATTTACATCTGCCAGCATTTGTTGCACTCTTGAATAAGTGAATTTCTCACAATGCTCAGAAACGAGCACCTCTCAGTAAGAGCACAGTCACTGGCATCAACTTCAGCTCTCTCTTGCACATCCATCCTTTCAGGACCCACCCTCTTTTTTTCTCCTCTTTCAAAAACGCAGCGGGTTTTGATACTACATAACCAAAATTACCTCTGGTAGGTCAGCAGGAAGGTTATGCATCTGAAGCAAGGCCAGCTGTTTGTTGCAGTGGAGAGACCCTAATTTGACAGAGCAAATTCCAGCCTGAGGATTGCCAGGTTCCCATCTGTGTCCCTTTCCTTGTCAGGATACTACCTTGGTTGCTCTGAACTAGCCATATGCTTGCACAGGCATTACAGAAAACCAGAATGTGTGGAAAACACTTTCTAATACATGCATGTAGGTACAATAAATACAACTCTTCTGCTTTTTATTAGAGGAAATAAAAAAATGTTTTATTAGTCTTACTAACCTGGGATCTCTCCCTTCCCTCATCCAGAAATGCCACTCACATCGCATAAGATATCAGAACGCAAAAACATGTCAGAGCTGATGGATTTCCATGAAAACTTTTGATAATGAGAAAAACAAAACTGCAGTATGCTAAGGCAGACCAAGATGGGAGATCCTGCTGGTCATCTCATTTGTCACTCCAGAACAGGAGGGTTCCCTCCAGGTCACTGTGTAGAGCTTTGCTCAGTAAATTGATTGGTTTAGCTGAGTCTAATACAGTGATGACCTCACCAGTATTCACCCTGCTCCAATGTTATTCTGAAGGCAGGAGAGTGGAAGATACAGAAATCTACTCAGAATATGAACTAAATTAATATTTTGAGGTGTGGAGATTTTTGTTGTTGTTTTTATTTTTGCTGTAAATTACTGGTATTTGAAACAGGGCTTACATCCCTGTGTAAGAGGCAAGAAATTGCCTGGCAGAGGAAATGAAAATGGGATTGATTAGTCTCCTGTGTTCCCTATTTTAATACATCCAGTTAAGGTGAGCCTTTGTCCTGAGAGGGGGCAAGACAGGGCAGAGCCATCTTTTCACACATGCTGTTTTCTTGGGGACAGCTTTGATGAATTAGGAAGCAGCTCTATTAACTGTGCAGTAGATTTCTGCTTCCTAATTAGAATGTGGCCCATTTTGCTTGGAAAGTGGGGTGGGGAGCAATTTCTGGATTTTGAATTGAGCATTTGGATTTATGGAGGGGGTAGAGGAGGTAGTGGTACAGTGTACCCTCTTTACAAAACTGAATCCTGACAGGTATTTTAAAAAATTGGTAAAAGGGGTTAAGGAGATTCCATAGTACTGTTCAGTACAAAAAAAAAAAAAATTCTGTGCATCCTGAGCTTTTCAAGTTATTTTTATTCTGGTGTAATGTCCCATTTTTTTTTTTTAACCTGCATGAGGTTCTCTGAAATCTAGGGTATTTTCTAACACTTTTTATGATCTCTTGCCATGAAAGATTAGAATGATCCCTTCTGGCCTTAAGAAAGAGAGCATGTCATATATAACCATAGTCTATTGTAAATTTGCTACCTTACTGCTCACACTGGAGCCGAACTCCTTTGGAAGTCATGAACTGGTGGCCTATCTAATTTGCATAAACTCTATTTATCACAGCAGGTGCAGAAATGCAGCAGATTTCAGCCAAAAATACTTCCTACCAAGTCAGCCTTTCTCATTTTGTGAATTTCCCCTTCCCAAAATTTAACAGCCTTTTAAAGTGTATTTCTGAAGTTTTAGTGCTGATAGACAGTATCTCATCTTAACAGCACTGAAATTATTATTAGATTTCTTAACATCTGACTATAAAAGTTAAAGCCATGATTTAATCTTTGCTGGTTGTGCAGCAGTTTTTATGTAATTTGGGAAATGTACATATCATCTAGGCACTGTGGGACAGGTTTATACAGTTGCATGTAGTTTCATGGCTCAATGTGCAAATAACTTTTGATATTTCATGATGTGATCAATAGTTTATGGTTTTGGAGACCTTCAGTAGTATGTAGTTCTATTTCCTTTACTTACCTCTTTCCTTCCACCTATCCCCATAGCACTCACTAATGTAGGAAAGTATTTTATTTGTAGTTAATTACTGGAAACTAGAATTCAAGCATTTCATTGGCAAATGTTGTGTAAAACTTTTGTTAAAATGGGTTTAAAAACCACAAGTGTATGCAGTTGGAAGTATAGGAAGAATTTCTTCATAGAGAGGGCATTGTGATACAGTTTAATAGATAAAAGTAAAAAAAAATGCAGAATATATTTTTAAGAAAAAACATTTCGTAATTTGAATTAAATTTAAAAAACCCAAAAACCTGCTCCCTATCTTTTCCTGCTCTTGGCTGAGCTTTAAGTGATAGCTTTACTGGGAATTTTTATGTTACCAGAGTACAAAGTGGCACTTGAACTAATATAAACAACTAAGCAATACATCTTGTGGTGGACAGAGTCTACTATTAGAGGATATACTGTTCATATCAATGAGTTCTTGAAGGATTTCAAGTACACTGCAATTGCTCTAGTTGGGTTTTTTTAAAGCACATCACTGAATACAAATGTTCAGAACACTGAGTCTTTATCAGTTTAGGAAGTTGGTTATCTAAGTTAGGGGAATTTTTTTCACTAAGAGAAGAAGCCAGCATAGCAGATGTGTGGGCTGTACTGCACAGCTTGGTTTAACCAGCAATGTTAGTCTTATATTTTGCAGTACTCTGTACCCAAATATGTGCAAGGGAAAATATAGTCCACAAATTGTCCTGAGGTTCTATCACATCAGCAAAACTAAGTATTCTTTATGGGAACAGACTGTCTTGCTCAGATTTTCAGCTCTAATCTCCCTCTACAGACAAACTTCAGCAAGTGAAGTATAGTTCTCATTCAGTCCAGACTGTATTTTTAGATGGCTGTGCAGAGATCTCTCCAGTGAAGGGATTCAGTTCTGCGAGGAAATAAAATGAGGCTATCTGAAACTTAACCTGTTTGTCCACAGTCCCTAAAGAGCCAGGAAAACACTACTTCTCTTTAATGAAGGTGAAGTCATTTGCATGCTTATGGAAAGGATGATGTCTTACCTCTCCTAGTGACTGTCCTGCTGGTACCTGGGTCCCGTTAGCTCTGCTGAATCTCTCAGTGTGTTGCTGTGGGCTTTTTTTTGTGAGGTATGACTCTGCCTGATGCTTACTGACTGCCCTACAGACACTTCTTATGCCTCTTCCTACCACTTGGGCAGCTGACTCAGAGGCTCTTGTGAAAGTTCAAAGCTAAATCTAACCCTATCCAATTCCCAGCAAAAATTAAGTTATCACTTTAGGAAAAAACTACCTTATTTTGTTAATGCATATTAAACTAAGAAGTCTGTATAATCTAGATGGTTTAGGCAGTGTCACTGGTGACACACATATAGAGGCATAGAAATACCTTTGTAGAATAGTAAGAAATATCAGAAATTACAAAATAGTGATACATGTTTCAAAGAGTACTGAAACAGGCTTAAAAGTCAATGACATATGGCAGCCTCTGGCCGTCATTCTGCATTTACTGATTAAATTTTCTATTTATTTCCAAGTTACTATTACTGTTGAATAGGCTTTAATAATAAAGTCCATATTGAATCTGGTTAAATAAACAGGATGGCACATTTCACTAATTAATTGGAGAAAGCTGAAGAAAAGATTAAGCAAAAGCAATCAGAGTTTTTGAAAAGTCTTGGTATAATCTTCAAAGCACCATTTAACATAAACTGTGTTTCTTTTACAACTTGCTCATTTAGTTGTAGCAAATACAAAAGTAATGGCTGTCAGTTAAAGTTTTTGAACTAATCTGGAACACAGGGTCATGAAGTGAAGTCATATATGCTCTGCATGACTTGTGGATGCAGTGAAGAGAATTCTTAAAGCAGAAAAGTAGCTTGGCAAAGTGCCTGCTTTAAACTCCTCAGTGCATGCTTCTTATTGTTGAAAGAGTTTTTCAGACCCACAAATTATAAAGCTATGGAATACACAATTGCATCATTTTATATAAACCACTGTAATTCTAGACAGCAAACTACAGATTGACCTAAAGCATTAAAGAGAATGTAGGACATAAGAGCTGAATGACAACCCATTTACATGCTGCTTTATTCCTGAAGACCACTCTTCTCACACATTGTGTATTTTATGCTGAATTTAGAGGCACAGTCATGTCCTTTGTGTTGCATTAATCTAACAAAACAAAATAATTGATCTAGATATCAGGCCTATACAGTTTGTGAGAAACAAAATAGAATGGAAAGAAAAGGCAGACAAAGCTCTATTACTTGAAAACAAAACAACAATAGCGTATAGGTACTCTGAATGGCATAGTTACTGATGTGGTTTTTTGGAAGTGCATAAAATAAATGCTATCAGTACAGTAGAGGTGTTCTGCAGTGGAGGATGTGCACCTGAACAAATAGCTGAGGAGGAACAATGAAGTTCTGTATGTCTGAAACAAAAGATATTCCAATGTTACAATGGGATTTCATATTGCAACAGGAAACAGTTGCTTTTGTGTATTTAGAAAAAGCTGTGCCCTACAGAAGTCTTTAACAATGGAAGACAATTGAGGCAGAGCTCCACTGAGACTCAAAAGCCTGCCTGAGGTGGGGCCCCTGGTACCACACCTGTAATATCCCACGTATTCTGATTTCAAAGATGCTGGCTAAGACAAGAGTAGAGCTAGAATGAAGAGACACCTTCCTATGTCTTTTTCTCAAAAGTTCCTATGCTATAGTCAGCTACAGGAAGGCTTGAATAAAAAAGTTGGTGACTGACTCGTATGCAAACTATGAGTTACAAATTAAGAATCCGAATGAATTAATATATAGCATTAATTTTCTTTTTCAAAGAGAAAACAAAACACCCTAAAAATCCCCCAACAACAGCAGGAAAAAAAAAAACCACCCCCCCCCCCTTTCCAATCCAGTGGTGTGCTGTCACTGAGACCAGCAGCTAAAATTTAATTTTTCCAGAGATAGTCTGTTAGAGAACTTGGCTGCTAGCATAGCATATTTCAACCTGACTATTAAGAAATAAGTGTTCCTACCAGAAGGCTTTAAATTCACTTCTTTCCACACAGTTCAACCTGTTCCTTGCTAGAATCCTATTATGCTTTTCCAATAAGGTGTTAAGACAACTGCTCCGGCTTACTATTTATGGAGCCAGTGACTTAAAATATACTGTGAAGTAAGTGGCTATTCCTTTTAATCTGTGACCTTAAAATTCAGCAGAGTTGATGTTTTGTTGTTCTTGTGTACTGAGCTGCCCATCAGTCGCTGATCCAATCTGGCTGGTGCTGTATCCTGTGCTCCCATTGCTGCTGAATATTGTGGCAGCAAAGCTCAGGGAATTTACCTACATCGAATTTTCTGTCACCCAGTGTCTTCCTCCATCAACAGCCACACTGTGGGGCTGTTAATACTATTTCTTGTTAAAAGTGATTTAGATTAAGCTGAGAATGAATAGGAGGAATGGTGGGGACAGGGAAAGAGATCAGAAGACTAATGATGACAGATGAAATGGAACTCTTCCAGACAGAGAAAACTTAACAGTGGCCAAAAATGGGAAAAAACCAAATTCCTCTGCAGAATTGCCTCACATCAGACATTACAGAATAGCCTGAGACAAGGTATGCCCATAAGCTCAAAGCCTGTGGGCATACAAGGAGGCCCTCTCTTAACTTCACATCATGACACTTTGCTTCTCTTTCTTCGCAGCCTTAATTTCTGCTTCCGAACAATATTGCTGCCTGGTAGCCCGTTAAAAATGGAAAAAGGGAAAGCAAATAAGTGATAATCAGTAGAAAACATCAGGAAGCAGACCTGTTCCGTTCAGGATGGAGTCACGACCTCTGTAAATGCAAAGCTATCAAACAGAACTTTAGATTACTTAGAAACACATCATTAGTCCTTGTTGCACTGGGACTTAGGTTATTGTGGAAAAGTCATTAGTTCCTTTTCACATTCTCTGGAGAATTTCCAAAACCTAGCCCTTGCATTTCCTCAGGTTGTTCATATGTAATTTCATATTTCAGCCCTTGTTAACTGGCACAGTATGTGCTGTTCCAGGCTTAAATTCATAATTACAGTAGCCTGCTAAGGCAAAGCAGTCAGGTACTCGGCTGTCATGGCCTCTGCTTCTAAGTGGAGTTAGCAAATACTGAAATCCACACCAGCCCTTCACTGAGGTTATAAAGTCTTTGGAAGACGTTGTAATTCAGGGAGCTTGTGTACACAGCCTGCTCATACTGCAACAATCTAATAGCTCTACTATGTGTGAAACCATTACAATTTCACTTCAAACATTGTGTTAAAAATACCCTGACCTTTAAAGGGTGTTCAGTGGTGGTATTTAGTAGTCTTTTGATAAAGCCTAAACTTAGTTCTTTACATCACAGCAGCTTGCTGGCTAACTCTTGAAATGACCTTCAGAAGTACCCATTGTGCATTTTCTTTCCTGAGTATGGAGTTGGGAACCACAGGTATTCTAGTGTTTTTTTGATTCAGTCATACTATAGTCTATGGTTTTATTATCTCACTTCTTTGCAGGGCCAGTGTGCAAGCCACCTATTTTATCCTTAGAAACAAGTAAGCACAAAGCAAAAGTTAACTTCACTTAAAAATTACACAAAATTCAACTTTTCCTTGGTGTGCTATTTATCTAGAGCTCTTCCTAATTCCTGCCCAGGATGGTGTTGCCTTCTCATGTTGGACAGTTCTATCTACATTGCATTAGCGTTTTTCCCAGGAGGTTTGATTTCTAAGGTTGCTGTTACATGATTCTTTGAGAGGCTGTAATTCCCAGACATCCTACAAGACACTCAGCTTTTAGGCATGCTCTTTTGGTCCCCTTCACACCTTTTCCTTTTTATGTTTTGTTTCTTAGACAAATCTGTTCTTGTAGACTAAAAAAACAATTCTTTTATGATTGTGGTTCAACTCGAAGGAAATCAGATTTTTAAAAAATAATAACTAATAACACCCTGTGTGCAAATGAAAGATTCATAATATTCATGTCTCTTGATGTCAGGAAATAATTTTCTTATGGCATCGTTGCACATGCCTGTCTTTTAAAACATTTAATTGCACTAAATTATCTATGAGCCTGGAGTTGGGAAAGCTAAAGTTTGTTCAGCTTTGAACAGAAAAAGATAATTTGCAGTGTGCCTGGATATAAAATAACGTGCTTTTTCTTTTCCCTCTTTCAGCAAAGTTTTTGCTTGAGAAAAACACATTTGCTCAGCAAAACAAAAACCACTTTTAAGGGTTGTTCTTGGTGGAAATTGCTCTATGCCCTATCACCTAGTTGAGTGAAACCAGACTAAGAACTTCTGTCATGGCAGCTTTTCTGCTGGGAGCTGTGTTGCTTATTGTTCAACCTCAGATAGTGCCTTCCAGACCAGCTATAAATTCAAATGCTGAGACTTCTTCTCAGTCTGTTCAGAGAGAGCTTTTAAAGAAAACATCTCAGAAAAATGACTTCAAGGAAAACATTCATTCTAATGGATCATGTCAGCAGCTGCCACAGACTATTATTATTGGAGTGAGAAAAGGTGGAACAAGGGCTTTGTTAGAAATGTTGAGTCTCCATCCAGATATTGCAGCCGCAGAAAGTGAAGTTCACTTCTTTGACTGGGAAGACCATTACAGGAATGGATTGCAGTGGTATATTAATCAAATGCCATTCTCGTATCCCCATCAGATCACCGTGGAAAAAACTCCAGCGTATTTCACATCACCTAAAGTGCCTGAAAGAGTTTATAACATGAACCAATCCATGAGACTACTCCTTATTTTAAGAGACCCAAGCGAGAGAGTGCTGTCAGATTATACCCAAGTGTTCTACAACCACATGCAGAAGCACAAGCCGTACCCATCCATTGAGCAATTCCTGATAAAAAATGGTGAACTCAATGTGGACTACAAGGCAATAAACAGAAGCTTATACTACATTCACATGCAGAACTGGCTGAAGTATTTTCCTCTCGATCATATCCACATTGTAGATGGGGACAGACTAATCAAAGATCCCTTTCCAGAAATAGAAAAGGTAGAGAGATTTCTGAAGTTATCACCACAGATAAATGCTTCAAACTTTTACTTCAATAAAACTAAGGGGTTCTACTGCCTGAGGGACGGTGGTAGAGAGCGCTGTTTGCACGAGTCCAAAGGACGAGCACACCCGCAAGTGGACACCCGGTTACTGGAGAAACTGCAGGAATATTTCCATGAGCCCAACAAGAAGTTTTTTGAGCTTGTGGGCAGAACATTTGACTGGCACACATTTGTGGCAAGTTAGTGGTAAGCTTCAGAACCTATGTTCCAGTGTACAGCTAGAAGATTTAAAAAGGGCATTTAAGCTATTATTTATTTGTAAAATCCATAAATACTTCTGTACAGTATTAGATTCACAATTGCCATATATACTAGTTATATTTTTCTACTTGTTAAATTTGAAAGCATTTTGTATTGTTTTTCATGGTTGTTAACATTGTGTATGATGTGTCTATATGAAGAAACTAAATTATTTCATTGCAGAAGGTGCTCTCTTGAGAATGTGTTGTCTTTTTAATAAATAAGAAATTCATTTCGACAGAACATTTCTGAATTATTTGAATACTTTGGCCTTCCTGGACTATTTTCTCTAATTGCTAATGAATATGCTAAATTTTACCTTTCCATTTTTCTTAAAGATTAATAATTTCTTTTCCTTTTGCAAATACTGTTGTAGCTAACAAATTGTTCAATCCTGCTTTATGAAATTATTTCCTGTCAAAGTGTTGGTACTTACACGTGTTGGGAAATGCACACCCAAAGGACAATGGATGTCTCTGTGTAATTTGATATATTAACTGCTGTACTTAACATTCATATTCACTGTTATAACAAGTGCTCCTCAATTCTTTGGCAGTACAGTGCAGGTTTCATGGAAGAATTTTAAAGATTATGTGGGGACCAGCTCATAAAATACAGTTAGCTGTAGAAATACGGTCAACCTGAAAACTTCCAGTCTCTGAATGTATGTATACTTCATAAAGAGGTATGGTTGAGAGAATTTAAGCAATATAGAGACTTTTTCAAGGCTGCTTTTGACTGTTCCTACATTTCATAGCGCATTTATGCTTTACCATCGCTGAAAATGAACACACCAGAAAAATTAGTTGGTCTACATTCCAGTAAGCAGGAACTTCTTTCATATAAATATTTCTACATTTGTCCCCTACTTAAGGCTGCTTTCTATGAGTTTTCAGTTGCTTTGTGCAACTGCAGATTGCCTATGGACTACTATTTGTTTAATCTCCTTCCAAGAACAACGATGCCAGGTCTTGATGAGATGTTTGTTGTGGGATTAACCCAAATTCCAGGAAATTGCCTTGTTTTTCATCTGCTAAAAATGGAAAATAGATGTTGGTACATTGGTAAAAACTGCAGTTGTCCTTATCTACAGTGGTTATGATGTGTTGTTCGCCATCAGTTTCTGGAGTTAGAGTTAATCCAGTTTTCACACAAGGCTTCTCACAGTACTTTCAATCCAAGATACTGATTTTTGTTTCATGACCTTGAGTTTAGTTGTTGAATGTGCAATGGCAACACCCAGTAAATTTGAACTTGCTACAATCCTTTATAAAATTTAAATGTGAATTCATTCATTTATTTTCTGGTGAGCTAGTGCAGACTTGGGCACTATAACAAGGTATCATCTGGATGCAAATATCCCATATTATGCCTTTTGCATGAAAATTTGCAGATGCTGTCCCTCTCTCCCACTCCTTGTGCACCTGCCCAAGCTGTATTCAACCTCAGAGAGGTTGGCAGTGTTTTATAAAGCCTACAATGAAATGGTATTGTACTCAATAAAATATTTTCTGAATTGCATTTTTCCTTCTGTATTTTTTCTTCAGTTTCTAGTTTGGAAGACCAGAATTTAGGATTCAATTCCAGTTTAGATTTCAGCTAAATGTTACTTAAGAGCTTAGCTATTGATTGAATAGTGTGTTGCTATTGATATGAAAGCTGTTGTTTGCTGCTGGGTTGTGTCTGAATGATTCACTGCTGACCCAGGATATACAACAAGGAGGCAAAGTTTCTGGTGGCAATAATGTCAAATCTTACATGAGGCAGATACCAAAAATAACAGAATCACAGTACCATCAAGTTTCTCTTAAAGTTTTAGAAGAGAGAAATTCAGGGAATTTTGTGTAAGGTGGGGCAGTATTTTTTCCTACATTTACCCCATTACCTTGGTAATGTTATCTCTGCAGGAGCCAGCTGGACCAAAGTGATTTTGGCCCAGACAAAAGGCTTCCATTAGCGCCTTCCTGCAGTCTCAGATTAAGCTCACCACATTTACCAATGCTTTGCTGAGAAAGGAAAAATACTAGCAGGCATGTGACCAGGAATTGGAGGAGTACATGGAGGCAGGGCTGCAACAAGTGCACCTGCAGCAGGTTGAACAGGGTATCAGTGTTGAATTGGAAATGCCTGTGCAATACTGCTGATGGTGGTACTGAGGATACTCCTAGTGCCTAGTGCTGCTTGATACCAGTAGTTTGCCTGTCTCTAAGCAGGTCACATGCACACATTTCCCCACACACAACATGGCTTGTCTCTATAGAAAGAGAAGTGCAGCATGAAGCATTAGGTCACTATTACGTGTACAGTGCTAGGACCTCATAGAGTGTTGTCTGCAGGATCCAGAGGTGAAGTGACCACTTCAGGGGACATTCTGAAGCACAATATCACAGGAGTCACATCCTCAACACCAAGTTCAGAGGGTCTCACAGAAAGTATATCATACCCAATGCTTACACCTTGTGCAGGGACGGCCTGACTGTACAATACCTTATCCTGGAGGTAGCTTTCTGTTAGCTGTGATGGTGATGAACAATAAATCACACCCACACCAATAATAGTATTAATGTTTACCTGCCATAGGTTCAAGAGTTCAAGAGTTCCAATTCTGAAAACTATTCCATGTGAATGTTCTGTTTAATCAGAGCAACATTCATTTTCCACACTAGTTACTGTACCTAAATATATTGACTAGGCTGTTTCTAAAGAGGTGTTAGACAATAACAAAAGCCATCAGAAAGTGAAAAGAGAATGAAAGAAGAAGACAAAAGCACATTCCATTTGGGACTCTAGAAAAATTAATAAGGACCTTTGAAGGCATGTCATATCTGCTCATAAAAGAAAAAAGTCCCTGAAATACCTTTCCAGTGTTATGCAACACAGGTATTTATTTCTGTAAAGCTCTACTAGCTCAGGTTTAAAGTACAACCACTTGGGTGTTGCTCCAGAGACCTGTTTTCTCAGGGCACCTAGCCAAGCCTGTGATCACTCTTGAAAACTAAAATAAATACAAGACTTTATGAGAATTAAAAGCCGGGCACTCCCCTTGAGTACAAAAAGAAATGCCAACCAAATAATTATTCAGGGTGGCACTGCAGGACTGTCTTGCCCTTTGCGTCACAACACAGATTAGTGTGAAAGCCAGATATTGTACCTGCAGAGGACAAAGATTAGACTGTAATGATTATTCCAGGAACAATGCTGGAAGTTTATGGAAAGGGAAAAGAACACCAAAGCTATTATTTCATCAAGAGTATTTCTACATGTACTGCTGATGCTGCATGATCTTATTACATGTGCTTGGCTCTTCCTTGTATATTTTTCCTGCAGTTACAGGTGAAAAAACATCTACTGTGCTTGAATAAATCAACATTTCTTTGGAACATATAGTAAAAAAATCTATCCATTTTTAAATCTTGCTGCATTCATTGATAAATGTGTGAAACTTAACACTATAGAATATTTTAGATGAAAACTTTTCTAGTTTGGTTCTCAAAGCTGATGATTTTGTGTTTCCTTGTCTACTGCCATGTTCAGAGTCTGCAGAAAGCCAGGATTTCATTCCCTGTTATCATTCAAACAGATTTCAAAGGAGAAATATGGATTATGGAATATGGCATATGGCATATTTCCATGTATCTTCTGTTTTATCTAGCATGGCTGACCATGTATTAAAAATATCACAGATGTACTCTATGAGTAAGAGACTGTACATCAAAACTATTTCTCGTAGGAATATTCCTTCTCCATTCTTTTTTCTGAAGTCTGTGACTTGAAAGTCCTAATTATGACCACCTTGTGAATGAAATTTTTCAGAAGTATGTTATTATATGTTTTCTAATACAGTAACAAAGTAATAAAACTAAAATAAGGCCAAAGCATTAAATTAAACTAAAATAAGTCAACAAAATGTGTTGAACTTGGTACTAGGTATATACCTGCTGAAATAGTTGCAAGGATGTGCCTCTACAGCTGTAAAAATATTTTCTCATTCTTATGCCAGCAACTTTTATTTATATAACTCTAATTCCCAGTTATGCTCAAAATATTGTATTTTCGATATTAATTCCTTCATTTTTCAATTGATTGGAGAGGCCAGTTATGGGTGGAAGCCATGCAAATATCATGTGAATAGAAAAAAAAAATCATTAATAATTTCCTTACAAAAAATAAATGAGATTGTCTATGTCTCCTAGAATTTTAGCAGCGAACATTACTCTTTTCCTGCAACAATAACCCATCCACAGTAAATTTTCTACTTAAATACCACACAACAGTTGATACAGTTTTTAAGTTAATAGTGCAATAAACTCAACAGTGATGCTGCAGATTTTAAATGCCTTCTGGGAAGTATAAAATATGCAAGTCAGGGTGGGGAGCAGCTGGATGCATAGGAACATCTGATCTCATTGGTTTGAGAAAGCTTTTTATTTTTAATGGTAAGGAACATGAAATTTTTGGCTTGGAGATAACTTTATGTTGTCTATGAAAAGCAATGTCTTCCTTTAACTTCCAAGTCAATAATCCTATCATAATTACATCACCTTTATACTCAGTATTTATATTATTCTCTGCAAAAATGTATTTTAAGAGCTAAACCCCCGATAGCAGGTGCATCCCTTAGTATAAGAAAAAAACATTGTAATACAACTCTGACACATGGCTTCGATTACAAAGGCACATTGCCTTGCACAAAGGAGTATTCTGAAACTGATGGCAAAAGTCTTCTTTTCTTAATTTGGATGAAGATTACAGAAACAGGAACATGTGTACATTCACAAAAAACAGAACAACTAACATGCCCTCCCCTCCTTGGTTTCCAATCAATCAGTCAGCAGTATTTCATCAATAAAGATCAGACCAGCTTTTAGGATCCAGCACAGTTCAGTCCAGATAACTCTCAAAAGAAAGAGTTCTTGCAGATATTCTTAACCAAACACTTTTCAGGGTATCTCCTATTTTTGTAATTTGTGTAATTCTTCTTTCCTCCCCTGTATGCTACTGTCCTGTCACATCTGTGCTGTTAACTATTATATTATCACCCTATCAGAAATAGTTCCATTATCTGATGGTGTTTTTATAGAATACTATTCAAATGAATGTGAAATCACAGCATTATGGAGCTCAAAAATACTTTATATGTGTTTGCTCTGATATGTTTTAAATTTTATTTGAATAAAATTCAGCTTATTTGGTCTGTGTCATTGCATTTCAGGAGGAGCTATTGTCACACCATTATCACATCTATGTAGTTATCTAATGGCAAATGATATAAATAGAAATGTATAATCAAAGTAACAAAACTTTCTTGTTGCTACAGTAGCAACTATGTTATTTGACATATTATGAGACTTTCCCCCATAATACAAATGGTATCACTGTTTCTTTGGAAGTGACAAAAGCATTTTGAGAACCATCTCTTAATACATGCAGGAATAGGGTCTGTCTTTGTTCCCTGTGTGACCTTATGTAAAATACAAAGTGCAGGAATGCCAATTATGTTCTATAATCAATTTACAACAGTTGGTGAAGTTTTGCTAAACCTAAGGTATCAAAAGTGTGCATGTTCTGAAAGAAAGGGAATTGGATACCATACCAATGTGTTCCTCTGCAAAGAGAATAATAGAGGGAAAAAAAGGACACATGCTACAAAAATAGAGCACCTACTCTATTTTACAGTGACACTGGCTGGATCTGCAGCTAGGCAGCTCTGTGAATAAAGGATACTGGAAGTGGATAGAAAGGGAACACTGGATACAGGTGAACATCTTGTCATAACCTCATTACTTCTGTTCATATCCTTACATATGATGAACAAGCACTCTCAACTCTCAATTCTCAAAACAACTTCTTTTCCAATTCTTGTCTGTGCCAGAGAAAAGGCATCCAAATCCATCTGGGTGTCCATTGATTCCCATGCCTTGAGGCATTTTTTACAAGTTAGCATGCTATAATGCAATTAGAGTCATTCACCTCAGTTTCTAATCTTCCCCTTTTTTGTTTTTAAATTTGTACTGAGTTTTCCATCTGCTACAAATAAAAAGGTTTGATGAATAAATTATTTACAGCCTGCAGGAGGAGAAGAGTTCATATGAAACGTTTTGCCGAAAAGAGACTTGCAAAAGAGGATATTTTCTCATAGAAAAAAGAGCATCTGTGGACCAGTTGGTTTCTTGCTGACTAAGCCAACTGGATATGATACTATTTTGGCAGCTTCCTTATTCTTGTGTGGGCTTCAGCTGTATGAATTCCATAAGATATTTATTATTGAATGTAACTATATGTTGAATATCGTGCATATGACTGTGTATGATGTTGGCATTCATTTCCTAACTTAATTATTTAACATCAAATGATATTAAAATCCTAGTGCCATTTTTTGACAATAAACTTGCATTTTTAATTCTCAGACATTCATAAACTGGAAAAAAAAGTAAAAGTTGAACTGCCTCTGATGCTCCTTTTTTGACTCACAGAACAACCATTTTTCTTCAGCCTTATGCAAGAAAGTTAAATTTCAAGCATGGTAAGTAAAGGAAAGGATTTACTCTCCTTTAAAAAGATGGCAGTGCATGAAAAATGGATTTTAGCAAGCAAATTAACTGTTCATGTCATTGTACAGAGATTGACAGCTCGTGAAAATGAAAAGGAAATCCTTTCTTGTTCTCAGAGCAAGGGTAAAATGGTGTCAGAGCCTCTGTGGGGACTTGCAGAGTTCTGGTGTGTTTCCTCCACCTTAGCACAAGCATGAGAGTTTTACTGCCTCTCATCTGTCACCTCAAAAAGATTCCTTTTCTTCCGCTGTGCTCCAGATTACCAGCCTTAAATTGGTCTGTTTAGCTGTGAGTATACTGGAAATAACAGTGTAGACAGAAAGGAGAAAGTGGTTTAGGGAAGCAGCTCTCTACTCCACCCACAGAACTGCTTGCCTTATAAACAGTTAGCTGAACCAGCTGGGAGGACAATGTGCCCAGTGCAGACAGAAGGAATACATTTCACTGGGATTGCTGCTAAACTCCTCATTGCCTTATTCAGGCGATAGCTTTGTTGTTCCTACTAAGTGAAGGAGCTCAGCCTTTAAAATTGCATCCATTTCTTTGGCACACAGGCCGTTATGCCGTGTGTTTGATTGTCTAGTAATAAATACTTGCTGGGAATGATGCCCCTGAATTTCCTATTCCCCAAACCTGTAATTCAGAATGTGATTTCAGCAGATACAAGCCATGGTTGAACACTCAGAGATATTGCTTATTCTGGCCAAAGCTGTTCAGAGCTGTGCCAGAACAGGAGTGAATTCAGCTGAAAAGGAACCCAAACAAAACTTGTTTTTTCAGCTGCATCAGGTCCCTCATTCAGGTTATCACAGTTCTGCAAACAGAAGCATCCCTGAATGTCAGACAGCCTTTCATTCCAACACTGCCACCAAAAACTAGCTCATTAAACTACAAACTACAAAAGTCTATTGCAGTACCTTGAGATATTCCTGCCCTCTATTTTTGCTGTCTTAGGTAGAACTTTGTGGGCAGTTATCCTTTGAATTGGATCAGGGAACTGATGTGTCTTTTTATAAATTTGCTTTAAAGCACAGGTCATGCAAAGAGGACTAGAGAAGTGGCATGCAGTGGCCATTTTGGAGGTTGCTATGAATTGCTCCATGGAACACTTTGTGGTGTGACACCACAGCCTTTGTATGTACCTTTCAGCATGACCTATCTGCGCCCACTGACTCCTCTAGTTCAGACCAATCCATGAACTGACAAACGCTTTTGATAAAAACATTTTAAACTGAATGAATGCCCAGGGCTCATTTTTTCCACTTTACTGATGTTAGACCTAACAGTGTTCAAACACTCTGGGTGAAGAGGAGGTGGTGGTAAATGGCCCCCAAACCTGTCTGTGAGGACACTGCAACTGTGGAAGTGCACAATTCCCCACATGTCTTAAAATGTTCATCTTTCAATGGGTTGTGTTTTCCATTCAATTTTTGCCTTTCCATTCAATCCTTAACATTTTGTCCATCTGCCAACAAAGAGTAGACAGTCTAAGATAATTCCTGTTTTTGAAGGAGACACTTTTAGTACCACCCTTAGCCAATTTCACAAGGGAATTGTGCCACAATTTTGTATATTTATAACTGAATATTTGATGGCTGCAACAAACCAGAAAAATAATGACAAGAAAAAGTCTTTCCTTTTCTAAAAGAATATAAAATTATTGATCAATTTTAAACAAAATATCAGTAATTGGGAAAACGTTTATTCTAATCAGCAGGATTGTTATCTTGCTTGGCTCTCAGATGCACTGATTAAATGTGCCATCCTCCATATAATCATCTGTGGAAAGGGAGACAATTCTTTAGATCCATAGACATAAACTACATTTTATTCAGAAAATGCAGAAAGGTAACCTTTGGCATTTTGAAAAGCAACTTCCAAAAGTACTGGATTCTTTTATGGTGGCTCTGATTGCCTCCTGAAGGCTTTGTGAATATTGTCACAGGGAAATAGACTCCACTTTAAAAAAACCCCACCAAGCCAAAACCACACACACACAAAGAGCCAAAACCCAATTCAAGGAGTCCACAACTGAAGAAAGAACCACTACATTTTAAATATCTACAAACTGAAGCAATGAAAATAAAATCTCATCTTTAAAAACATCGAAAAGCATATCAGTTAGTTAGTTTCATTTTTCTGTTTATGCTGTCTCCAGTGATAAACCCCCCTTAGCTTAGCTAAACTTTTCTGAAGTTTTGCTTTCTCCATAGGCGAAAGTTAAAAAGAACCAACCAGAAGGCAAGGGAGACCTACCTCAGCTCTATTTTCTATGGAACAGTTGTAAATGTCTCACAGGAATTTAGCATTATAGCAAGTTAAATAATGGAAGAAACCCAAATAATCAAATAAAATACCCAAACATTAGAAATGCACTAGAATTTTACAGATGGTAAGCCAAACTTTAATATTGTTTAAATTAACATAGGTTCATTAAACACTACACAATTTGATGTCGTAACATTTTTACCATTGGAAAAGATGTTAAGAAAACAGATGTTAAACAAAATTGTCTGTAGTGATTCCATAGCGCCTCTTCATTTCTGAAATGGTGTAAAGGACTTTATTAAAATGAAACTAAATTCCTCCCTCTCTGGCCCCAGAAAAGAATACCAAGGTTATATAGCTAAAACCTTAAACTAGCCAAACAGCATGAGGGAAAAAAGGCATTTTTTAAATTACAAGCAGAGTTGTATAGAGCCAGATATCTTTCAAAGAACAAGAAATCATGTAGAAATTATCTATAATCAATGTGTTCACGGAAACAACCCTTGTCTAATAAAATCCCCTCCACCCAAGTAAGTTCATTTTTGAGTTACTGCCTATCAGCCCAGTGCTTGCTATGTACAGACATATGCTTGCTTGTCTTGTACAGACAGACTTGTTCACTCTTTTACAGACTTAATTTAAAAACATGCCTGCTCTACATATTTTCCAGTAGGACAGTCAATAAGCTGCTAACTTGATATGTTGCTTTACAATTTATCTTAAAACAGACAATTAAGTTAAATGCAGCAGAAGGATGCAGACAGTCCCAGCAGTTATGGTTCACTGATAGTGTATTCTGCAGCTCAAACTGAAGTCTTATGGTGGATCGAGCTATTTTTATTTTATATCCCTAGAAAATTCTACTAAATTACCCATATTTTGACACCTGTAATTCAAGTATAAGGGAGAGAATGAAAACAGATTTTTCTTCTGGCTTTCTTGGAGCTTGTAGAGCAGTAAAGAAGTTACCAGGCTTTTTTGCCTTTTCTAGCATATTCAGTGAATGCCTCAGGAAAAGGAAATGCCAATTTCCTTCTCTCCATTTAATACTTCAAAATAAAACAAAAAGACTATGCAAGTGGTTACCAAGGCAGATTCCAACTTGCTCATGCAGGCAAGATAAGCAGACAAGATAAAGCAGGCAAGTGCAGATTGGTTTATGGGATGTGAATTACAAAGACAGTCATCTTTCCCTTGAAATCGTTAATCATTATTCATCTCCTGACAATTTATTATCCTCCACAGACAGTCAGGAAAAAGCTATACCTTGCAATCTGAGTTTGCAGGCTAAAATGCTAGTCTGAAAAGCAGAAGAAGCCACCACCAACTGCCACAACCACAAACATTTTCATTCATTTCATTGCATGAAATGTCTGCAGGATGGTGCTGATCTGGTAAGAGAGGTCTCTCACACAATGGCCATGGTGAACAAAGACTTTCATAAACTGCAAAGCAAGGTCATAACTGTGCTCAGATGTCAACTGTAATTTACATAAGAGGTCGTAGAAATGTAAAAGTTGCTAAGCATTTTTCTTGCTTTTTTTAAAATTATATAATTCATGTACATGTTCACAGAAGAAAGACAACCAGCTCTGCCTACAACGCACCCAGAGGAATACTGCAGCATCTTTAACTATTTTCTCTCAATTTGGTCTAGGTCAAGAGGTGGCCTCAAAAGAGCACATGATGTTACCATCAAATGGAGGTTAGCTTGGGGGGAAAAGGTGAAAGCACGGGCTTCAGAATTGGTCATTAGTAGCCCTCCCACAACAAACTGACATTTTAAGTAATTCCTTTCTTGAGATGAGTTTATGGACTGTGTACCTCAAAAGATGTTTTGCCTCAAAATCATTAGAATACAGACTTATTGAGAAATAGTGGTGCCGTTTGTGCTGTTTGCTAAGGTCACTTGTCTTGATTGTCATCTGGGAAAAAAACAAGATTTATGAAAGAAAGTGTAGGTTTAGGTGAACTATGATGTCACTGGAAAAGGGCTATATTGCCCTACTTCTGTAGAAATTATGAAAAGGAGAAGAAAATAGCAGCCAGGAAGAAAAAGATGCTGCAGCAATGAGGTCAATGACTATTAGATTTATAGGCTTACCTAAGTTAAACTAAATTTCGGACTACATTCTTTTCTAATAAACACAACAAAGAAAGCAAAAAATACATAAAACATAACAAATTTTAAAATGTTTGTTAAAAAAAATAAACTGCCAATAGAATCAAGCTTTTCAATATTTTTGAAGTGCCCATATGGATATTTCACTTGCAGGAGGCAACAATGTTTCTTTAAATCATTGACAGTAATTGGACATATCTGGCTGTAGACTGCTGTTCTGCAGAGTAACACAGGAAATATAAATTGCCATTGTTTAGTTAATAGTCCTATAAAATAAGCAAAGCCTTTTTCTGATTGACTTTTGTAGGTCAATATCAGAATTGAAGTTAATTTTTCACCTAAATAAACTGGCAGTAAATTGCTTCAATATTTATACACCTGGTAGTAAGATGTACCTCGTCTTCTTTTAAAAAGTATGCAATGCAATGTGTTATACCATTTACAATGCTGTTTGCAAAAATTATGTTCTATTGTTGTTCTGCCTGATTGGCTGTAAAAATCATGAACAGGATTTAAACAACATCTGAATGTTTGTGACAACATTGCCTCAAATATCCAGATGATGTACAACAAAGACCTTTACAGCTTTACTTGCAAAATCAGTCACATAAAGCTGATCTTTTTTTTCTGCTAAGTGTAATTTAGAACATTCTTGCATGAATGTTGTCAGGCAAAATTCCAAAACAGAATTTAAAAGCCTACAAGTACCTCACCATCATCCTTCAAAACTGTTTGAGTATGAAAAAAGATTGTGATTCTGGAAAGAGAACAATAGAATTTCCCCTAAGGACTCCTACGGTGATATTTTTGGAAACAAACAGCTTTTCTTCAGATCTTGTAAATTATACCCCTTAAATAAAATAATTCTAATCTTTATCATTACTGCAATTTGCCCCTGACTGCCAGTGCCTTTTAAATCACTGATACTTGAAGGGATGTAACTGAAGTTAAAGACTTCCGATGAGCTACTTGCTAGAGGTATAACAGACTCCACTTGAATGCTAAAACTTGTATTTAATGATTTATTTATTCAGAATTCCTCAAATATTATACAGTTTTCATATAATCCCTATATTTTCGAGGACACTAAAATAGTTTTGAAGAAAAGAGATCAGGCTAGCATGTTTTAAGCAAAACCAATATTGTCTTGTTAGAATTCATATAATGGAATCCTAGAATCACAGCATATACTGAGTTGGAAGGAATCCATCAAGACTGTTGAGTCCAACTCCTGGACCTGCACAGGACACCCCAAAAATCACACCATGGGCCTGAGAGCATTGTCCAAATGCTTCTGGAACTCAGACAGGCTGGTGCTGTCACCACTTCCCTGAGGAGCCTGTTCCAGTGCCCAAACACCCTCTGGTGAAAAACACTTTTCTGTTATCCGACCCTAAAGGTCTCCTGACACAACTTCATGCCATTTCCTTGAGTCCTGTCCCTGGTCACAAAATTGCAGAGATCTGTAGCTGCCTCTCCTCACGAGGAAGCTGTAACTGCAGTGAGGTCTCCCCTCAGTCTCCTCTTCCCCAGGCTGACCAGAACAAGTGACCTCAGCTGCTCCTCATAAAGCTTTCCTTCCAGACCCTTCTACTGCGACTATTCTTCCCTGAATGTAGCAACCTGGTTCAACATTTATTGCCCCTTTAAATCATCTTCAACTAAAAACTACAGGAATAGAAAAAAAAAAAAATCCACAAGAAAATACCAAAAGGCATTTGCACCTGCTAGAAGCTGACCAGCAATATATATAATGAAATTCTATTAACACAATACAAAAGGAGTTAAAAGTTAATCCCTTATGCATCTGTGAATATAAAGCAGTGACTGATGCTGAAGAATAGTTTTGTAAGAAACATTTTTACTTAGTAGAGAATGGATAAAAGAATAAAATTAACAGAGTAGATGACAAAGCTTAAATGATTTAATGTTTTCATTTTCTGTGTTACCAACACAGATAACTTCTGTACAAGGTCACTCTGGACAAAACAGACACAATCCTACTAGTCTGTGATAATCTTGACTGTCCTCAGTCTGCCTTTTTTGAGGGGAAGAATCATATTTATACAATTCTTTTACAGTAATGTTGGAGAAACAATTATGAATATCACTGTGACAGGTAATGGATATATGAGAATCTCTTTCTTTTGGACCTTCAAGAATGTAAACCAGAGATACTAGACCTTTATTCTGTCCCTCTTCAGTGGGATTTGCAGCTTAACTTCTCCCAGAATTTTTGTGAGTAACAATAAAACATTGGACAGAACTGTTTCTTAAACATATGTACAGAGTCACAGCTATATTATTGCACCTGGGAAACAAGAACTGAAACATGAATTCTGAAACTAACACAGAACTGTGTGAAACTTTTATTTTCTCATGAGCTGAACTAACCTCATTTCCAGAAGTAAAACAAAACGAAACAAAGCAAAATACCCCAACATCCCACTCAGCTCGCCACACTTCCCATGTCTCTTGCAACCTGACTGTCAGCTTTCCATTGATTCATCCCTCATAGACTATCCTAATCTATTAATGCCCCCTCCCCTTTCCTAAAGTCTTTGAAGTTTCAGATCTCTGCTGAACCCAGGCATAGCCCTAGGAAGAGTGCCCCACTGCAGCCTACACGGAGCCAGTTTGTATCCCAACAGCCCAGAAGCCACTCATATCTAAAATTCTTTGAAGTTATGTACCTTAGGCTGCCTTATCTGTGTCATTGTTCTACCTTCTAAGGCACTCCTTTAACAACCTTGTTGCCATTTCCCAGGATTTAACTCTTTTCATTCAGACTGGCAACCAAACAAAATTGAGCCCTGAAAGAGTAATAAATAGTCAATATTAAATTTATAACAAATTCTGAAAGTATATACTCCAAGCTTTATAGCTTGAAGAGAAGAAAATTAATTCCTTAAATGCCATTTTTTTAAAATTCTAAGTTGTTACTTAAACTGTAATGAAATTAAAAAGAGGAAATTTATTTTAAGTACAAGATGTTTAATGACTCAGCTTTACTGACACTTTTATCCCTTACAATATTTTCTGGAAGTTGTGAAAAACCAGGCCTCCTTAGGATGAAAAATGCTTTACTTCATGGAACTCACACCAGAATTTTGTCCTTTACCTTCCCTATCCTGGTGCACAATGAGATTTATCCCACAGAAGGGCTGCCCTGCACTGCTAATAGAAAGTTGCTCTGAATACCCATCAGAAAACACTGCATTTATGGGGTGCTTGCTTCTATTACTCTGGGGATGCTCCTTGCAGCTCTCCTGGGGTCCAGCACCTCTTCCCAAGGACAAGAGCATGTCTTTCACACAGCTGAGAAGGACTTGTTTTCTTTTAGAAAACAGCTGTGCTGTGTCAGGATTCCTGTGAATACAAAGGGGCAGCATTATTTTCATGCAGCTTCAAATGGCTGGGTCTGTTCCTTTGCAGTTCACAGAAAGAAGAAAACATGGAGTTTTCTTCGGAAGAGAGGAAAACATTGGAAGGCTGGCTGACCTGACATTCTGTAGACATTTATTGTTATTCTATTCATCACATCCTGAAGGTGCTGCTTAGGGAGTTGAGGCAGTTTCCACCCCAAAACCAAGCACCCCTCACCTCCTCCCAGTAACCTGAGCACTTCATGAGGACCCTCTCTAGACTAAGTGGGCTCAGCACCATGCATTGCTTCTCCAGATGGACAACTCATCAGAAGTTTTAAAAGCCTGATTAACTATAAAATCACAGTCTTTACATCCTTCAGGGCATTTTTTCTAGTATATCCCTTCAGACCAATGTTCTACATTAATTCACACAAAAGAGTCACATGAAAATAGTGGGGCTTGATGTGAATCAATCAAATGATTAAACAAATATTTTCACCTCTTTGTTATATTAGTATTTTTATTATAGGATTTCTATATGAGGTAAAAGTTACCTGTAATAACCTTGGTAAAACTGGAATTTGGAACATATTTTCAACAAACTTATCAAAGAGCAAGCATCAGGGAAATTCGGGTCATGAAGTAAGTTTTGGCAGGAAGATATTCAGAAGTTTACTACATTATTTCAATACAGCAAAATATGTTACTAAGATTCTAAGATTTATTTGCTATTTAGCCTAACCAGATTTGGTGACCAAAAAAAGCCTCAATATACATTAAATCCAGTTTCTGATCACTGGAGGAAAAAAGAAAAAAAAACAAACCAAAAACCAGTCAGGAAT
Source organism: Ammospiza nelsoni (assembly GCF_027579445.1). NCBI lineage: Eukaryota > Metazoa > Chordata > Aves > Passeriformes > Passerellidae > Ammospiza > Ammospiza nelsoni. Next base: position 16,160,406 of record NC_080636.1, read on the forward strand.
TGCCAAAGATGTTATCTGGCATAATTGGTTTCAATTTAATTTTGATCCAAAATGAAAAAAAACTACACAGACTTTGTTTATATTGGCCACACTTCACAAATAAATGAGGCTGGTGAAAATCTTATGCCTGCCAAGAAAGAACCCCCCTTTGATTATTGGCATTTCAATGCAATTACAGAATTCAGGTTTAAAAATTAGACTGACTGATAAAAAGCACATTCTTCATAAATATTTAACCTTCTTCAGTATGACAGTAATTATAGTGTGGAGCTCAGTAGCTGCATATTCCATTTAAAAGATCTGTCATGCCTTCCATTCGAAATGCTTCTTTTCAAAGGTTTGCAATGCCAAGATAAAAAGAAAACTCCCCCAAGGTGGAAACTTGGACTAAAATATCATCTTCTTAAAATTATTATTATTATTAATGGTAGATTCTAAGGATGAGAGGCTGTTTGAAAAATAGAGAGTTTTTTACAACGACTGCTTTATTTTCCTGAGCAAAATATTTGGTAACATTGGGTAGTCATTCAAATTTTACACGCTAAAAATATCTGGAAAAAAGCTGCAAAATAATTTCAACATGAAATCACTGATTTTCATGTTTTTGTATTGCAACATCCTTTGATCCTGCTGATACCATTTCCTCATTTTAAAAATACTTGAAATAAAGATAAAGTATTTTCTGTTCAATACAGTTGTTTTGTACTAAATGAAATGTTTATTTTCCATGGCCTCTAGATAACATAAGAAAACTGCTACTCATCTTTAGATAGGTATAAATACATTTTGATGAATAAAAACATATTTCCTGTTATGGAAAGCTAGGGAATATCTTTGAAGACGATTTTGATAATGCTTAAATCAAAATTGTGAGGTTTTTAACTTGGGGAAGCCAATTCAGCCATCTGAAGTCTGACAGTCTGGGTGTGGGGTAAAGAGGGAAGAGAAAGCGCTAAACCTCAGCTGTATTCATTAGCTAAGTAAAGAGAACAGGTCTTGTCAGGAGAGGCTGATATTTGTGGCTGTGCTGGCACCCATGCATTTGACCCAGGTTTTCACTTGTGGCAGGGGTGGGATGTGTAATTCTGCTGCCAGGGCAGAGCCTTGGTTTGCTACCGAGCAGCTGCAGTCAGAGCACCTTAGGAACAACCTAGACTTCCCTCTTTCCTGCAAGGAGAGAGCAGGAGCTTCTCCCAGGAGCTATTTTCCCATCCTCTGCCCACATGGTGTGGATAAGAAACTAGGCTAGTTTGTGTGTAGGTGGTTACAGGGAGGAGATAAATAAAGACACATATGTTTATATGGCACTTCATCTCTGCTGAAAGTCAGGGAATTTGGAGTCCCAGCTTCTGCTTATGCAGCTTTGAAAAGCTCCTTTCTGTCCTTAGAGTTGAACTCTTATTAAAGAGAAAATTTCTCTCCACCTTTATGAATGTATAGGTGAAGAGTAACTGGATTAGCCAAAAAAATGCAGTCAAAATTTGAGTTTCACTGGAGAGTCTCTTTAGCACTGAAAGTTTTAATGAGATATCTGTGCTCCGCTTCATCCCTCTTCTAGGCTTTTTTTAAAATATGAAGAACTTTTCTCTTTCTTTTCATTCATAATAATAGCTTTAGCCATAGTTACCTAGATACTACCAGTGACTATTATTATTCATTTACATTGCTTTGCATCTATGACACTGCATTTTTGCCACTACAGCATTTAGTTAGCATGACAATTTCTATAACTTTTGACAGCCACCCTAAATATTTCTGGTTTAAATATGATATCATAAAAATAATGTACAAACCCTCTTATTTATCTATTAATACTTCTTCCAGATTTTTAAAAATTATGCGACGTAGCACTTGGATTTCAGTTCTGTCTTCTATAGTCACAACCAAGTATATACTCTACCTTCTATTTCATACCTTTTAAACAGTTGCTGACCTATAAAGGGACTTTATTTCCTGTGGCAGCTTCATTTCTCCAGTAATATTAGTTTTATCATCCCTACTGATATGCTGTTGACTTCAGAAGACCCCGGCAGATGTGTGGATCAGGAGTTCCCCCTATGGAGCAACTCTTCCCTCAAATAACCTCTCACCACTTCTCCATTAACTCCAGTACACAGGACACTCATCACTCACTATCAGGTGTGTTTGCCTGGTTAAGTGATGATTTCATATCTCTACATTTTCTCTGAGAGAATCCTTAAAATATATTTAAAATGCAAAAGGGTATTGTCATTTAGATGGTTATTAAGATAATTAGACAAAAAGGCTGCATGAATCTACACATCTGGCTAGAAAAAAAAAGCAACAGGTTAATTGACCCTTTGTTACTTCAGATCCTTTTTGTTTCTTCAGAAGGTTTACTATTACATTGGTCACCTTCTATTACTTCTGTATTAAACAATGTATGCCATACCATTGTCATTGACCAAATTCACTTCCTTAGAACCTATTTCTCTTACTACTTTTCTAAATTTACAGAATTTCAGACAGGAAAATAACAGCAAAAACAAAGAGTGAACAATAAAAATAGTAAAGAAAGGAAAAAAGAAGTCTAGCCACCACTTAGACACAAAAAGACACATGAAATTTAAAATAAAAAAAAAGTGGAGGATTTCAATGAAGCAGAAGTATAAATTTTCAAAAAAAAAAAATTACTTTTTCTACTACTGAAGGCAATTCTCAACATTGTGCAGCAGATAGAACTCACTTTTTAGAAACTCACTGCTCTACTTGCCAGCCCATCTCCTTTCTAGGATTACAAAATGGGAGATATTCACCTCTCCTCCAGTTGGGGAACCAGGACCTATTCTATTGATGTGCAGCTTTCCTGGATCAAAACGTATGAACAAATAAAAACTGGAAAAATAATTAATCTCCATTCACTGTTAAAGATTTAAGTTTCCCTCTAAAATTAGAATATAAGCAACAATGTGATGCTTGAATCAGGAATCTGGGTGAAAATTACATGGAAATAAACAAGCAGGTCATACATTCATAAATTTGAAAATATGAGGTCATGCTTCCCTCAGTAAGAGATGTTTATCTGAGGATGAGGCTGTCATTACTGGGACTGGGCTACCTCTCCTCCATGCACTGTGCTATTTCTTCACTAGGATCTGTCACATTTTGACCTCTTCATGTAACCATGATCGTCAAGTACCAAAGATGATTTCCACATTTGCCTCCAAAAGTATGTTTGCACTCCCCTGCATGCTTTCCAAATTCTTTGTACAGCTTAAGAGGCGACACGCAAATAAAAAGATTATGGACTAGAATTTTCTTTGAAAAAATCCCAGTTATTAGGAACAGATAATTTTTATGGTTTGATTTCTAGGCAGTGATAATTTTTGATGTTTAGTTCATCTGGGTCAGCTGTTATTTAAACAATGTTAAAACGCAAGAAGCTACAATAAATGAAATTTATTTCACTGATGTTGCTCAAGTTTATGTGATCATAATCATGTAAGCATCAGCATATACAAGTCCATAATTTAAATTTTCTTGCAGTTTTATAGTCTGAACTCCTCCATAACTCTTGCAGTGAACTGTATCTCTGAGTGTCCATTATGGGAAGGTATTGGAAGACCATAAGCACTTGGTTGTCTTTGTCCTCATTCAGTAGAGAACACATCATCAAAGGTGGATATTACACAACAGCTGTGGCTTAAGCACCAAACAGAGCTGGAAAGCTGTCTGTGAATGCTGGCCCCCACTGCTGCCATGCAGTCTGGGTATGCATGATGGTGTCCCAAGCTACCCAGAGTGCTGAGGCACACCAAGCACCACATGCTCTACAGGGTACAGACATGCTGGGAGGAGATTTACGTGTTCAAGGTGTGTTTATTTTTTGAAAATAATGTGAACTTAAGGAATTTCCATGCCTGTGCTGCCCTGTGCCACTTCAGCCTCTTGTCCCTACTTCTGCACTGAAGTTTACTGTCCCCTCAGGGATATTCTCCTTTATCCTAACATAGTATGTTATGCCAATATGTATGTTGCAGGCCATTTCTATTAATTACAACACTAAAATTATTTAAAATTTTTATATCCCCTTGGAAATATTTTTTCAATATTTTTTTCTATTTCTATCATATATCTGGGTATTTTAAACCCAGAATATTTTCATGAAGCAAGTGTCCCTGATAAGACTGCAGAAATCCTGCTTCAGAAAACTGCTTGTATTAAGGACATTATTATAATTAGACAATTATTAATCTTCAAAGAAGATTCCAAGAACTTACAAGAATTTGGCAGACAAAATTCAATTTCAACTAAACCTTGGTTTTAAAGGCAGAAAAAATCCACATGTAAATGCCAAACAGAATAATACATTCTTCATTAATTTATTGCCATATAATAAGTGAAAAGTATAACTTCAATAATCAGTTATCAGTGAAATTCTTGACATATATAAAGCAAATAACTGAGTGTGTAAAAGTACAAGAAAAATTCAGTTCTTGTCAACAAATATTTCTTAATCTTTATGACAAAGGTGGACAGAGAGAGGGTAGAAGGGAAGGCACATAAATGGAAATATTTTAAATTACTAGATGCAATTCCAGATGATAGATATTTTCAGAAAATTCACATAGAAAGATAATAACTAGAAGTAAAATCTAATCACTGAGCAGCAAAGCAGAGAATGTGGTTGCTGTTAGGAGTCTAGAAACAGAATCAAAGAAGAAAATAAAGAAGATGGAAAATTCACATAGGCATGTGAAGGATGGGGACAAAAGTTGAGGGAAAGAGATGCCCTCTCCTTTCTAAAACACTTGTTGATTTTTTTTCAAAAAAACTGTGTGAGGATATGAGAGAAATAGGAGGTTATGCTTTGCATTGAAAGCCACAGAAAAGGATACAAGATAAGATCTAGTGTTAGCATACAAAGCGTCTCAGCCCAGGTCTATAAAGCTTCACAAATGAGATTTCCACTCAGCAAAACCAATGCTTGTGTGTCCAAAGAAAAATGAAAGGTTGAATCCTCTGTTATCAGGAAATAATTCAGTGCCATTGACTTCAAATAGAGATGGAGCAATTAACATCGGCACTGAACCTGGCCTAACCCATTAGTTCCCATACTAACAAGGGGTTACAAAATTCTCTGCTAATTTGTGACAAGCTTAAAATAGCTCAGACTGTTGCAGCTCAAAAAGTGTAAGATGAAACAAGAGCAGTTGAAGAAAGTTCCTTTTTGTGAGAAACAGCTCTTCATTCTTGCAAAAGCAACGGCAGTGTTAATAATCTCCCTAGAGTTTTCACATGTGTACAGTGAGTATAAATACACTTAAAGAACCAGTCCTGTCTGTAAATCTGAGGAACACAAACATATTCAGGAAGGACAAAATTTTCTTTAAGATCTTAACACAACTAGTACATAAACTCCTCCAGTCTCTAACTCCCACTGGCTGAACTCATTGTGACTGATGCTGTGTGTACTGGTACCTTGAAACTCCAGGTGTGAGAGGTTTAAACAGAGTTTAGACCTGAAAGGGGATGGATGGCCCTTCTGTCCAGAAGATTTACTTCTTTGCTTCTGGTTTGGCCAAAAGTGAGGGACCCTGACTTAGTGTCTATCTCTGCAAATTGCTGGAAGAGTGAGCTGGGCTGAAGCACTGACAAAAGAGCTTTTAGTGACCTTCCTATTCCTGGCAGGGTTAGGAAGCTAGTCACTGTACTGTTACATCAGTGCAGAAGTGTTCTAGAAGAACAGGGTGTGGACAGAAGCAGGCAGGTTCCCTACAGAGGAGAGCACATTTGCTGGCAGGTCACCCAGTTTCTCAGCAGTGTGTCAGAAAAGCTAAACATAGCCACAATTCTGGCAAATGCAGAGTAACAACTAAAGAAGCCTCAAGCATCAGCTCTTTACAGCTCCCTGCAATGGAGTTGGAAATGTTTTGGTCATGGGAACTGAGTGAAGCCAAGATGGATGTGCTGGCTGGATGTGCCCAGGGATTTGTACACCACCACCACTACTTTGCTGTCCTGAGAGCTTATGGAGGTTCATCAATATTTTGCTTTTGAGAAATCTATATATGATTCTTTGTGGTTTTATTCCATCAGAAAGACAAGAGTTCAATAAATTTCTTTCTAGGAGAAATGAGTTTCATTCATTCAAATGCGGAAAGATTTTTAAAATCTTCTGTCTCCTACTGAAGGTAATTACATATTTCAATGGGCCACAGTGCGTGGGCACCCAACCGTAACATTAAATATCCTGAGAATCTGTGAAGCTTCAATGACTTTGCTGGTTTGGGCCTGGAAATGACTTCAGAAAATTAACCTTTTATTGGAGAAATGTTTAGTAGAAAACATGGAAAGTGCAAGCAGGCAAATTATTAACCTGCAGAATTTAATACATATTTTCAACTGGACATTTTGTCCAACAAAGTTCTAGGACTGGATCAAGGTGTTGGGACTGCACGTGAGGCAGATCATCAACCTCTCTTATTAACATCTGTGTGTCTTGCAGTCTGTAGTTAGCTAGGAACAGCAAGCCCTGGAAAAAAATCTAGAAAAAAAGGAGAGAAACCCCAAACCTCGGAATACAATAAACTTATGAAATTGAACAAGATTTTTTAGTATTGCTCAGACCATTAAAGCCAAGAACAGAAAATATTTCATTCCAAATACATGATCTGCTTATTCCTCCTGTCATACATGGAACTTCCGTCTCCTTCCAGGTCTCTGGGAACTAGAATTTCAAGAGGTGCTATTTCTTTTGCTTCCATGTGAAGATCTTCCACTTTATAAAAATAATTAAATATTTATCGTACATTGGACTAAATAAATCAGCATGTAGGTCACACACCTGAGAGTACAGAAGAGAACATACGTGGTTTTTTAATACATAATTTTATCTTGGAGAATAAAAATATTTCTGGGGAATGGAGAGGGAGAAGGAAGGAAGCTGCTAAGACTGTACACTTCCTTCAAGAACTGGAGTTCTTTCAAGTAAATTGTCATTTTCCTAGAGAAAAAGCTTGCTGCAGATGTTCAAGTCATTCCACTACTAAGAACTCCATCTCACATCATTCCAGCTAGCTCAGGAATTTGCACTGCTGTAATGTCACTTCCCCATTCCTTTGGCAGCCCACCAAAAAAACAGAGCTCTCCTTAAGTATTGTTTTACCCTTAGCTGTGCTGCCAGGCTTCCCTGCTCTGCTTCCCGCGGCTCCGGTGGGAGCTGCCTGCACACGCCGGCCGTGCCACGGAGAAACACACCATGAGGCTGACAGGCAGGGCTCATAAATGTTTCAGGAGCTCCATGGGGGAGTTTCCTAAGGTGCAGTATTTCAAATACTTCCACTGTACAGGAAATCTCATCGTTCTTATTTTCTGCTCAAGTTAGGAAGAACATTAAAAAAGAGAAAGCTCGTGGGGAGTAGGCACACAGTCTCCTTCACTGATTTTCTTTTAAACTTCATTTTCAACTCTGAAACAGATACAGCTACCCAGCCCAACAAACACATACTCAAGCTCTGCCATTACCTAAATTGGCCAAAAAAATTGATTCACTAATGTTTTCCATTATATAAAAATAAATACTTATTTAGAGGGTGCTTATGCCTCACAGCTTACTTTTTGCTATAGAATTCCCCTGGGGGCCTAGTTGGTGCAATCAAAAATGACAATTCCTAGAGTATGTTTGGCGAATGCATCAGTGACATTTTAAAAGAAATTTTACCTCATTTGTTGTCTTCTGTCAACAATTTAAAAAAAAAAAAGAGAAAAAGGCATGCTGCAGATCATAGGATTTTGGAATCCAGAAACTCTGTCTAAGGAGAAATTACTAAATAAACTCCATGACAGTAACAGACACTGAGCATAGAAAAAGTACCAACAACTAGGCAAGCTGAGACAACCCAAAACCAAAAAACAAGATGAAATATTGTAAGTAAGACAATGAAATGAGATTTAACATCCATGTGGAAAAGCATGCATGGATTGCCTCTGATAATGATGTTGCGTGGAGGGTTTGCATTTGGTTGGAAGTTTGAAGGCATAAACCCATTTCTCTTTACATTTTGACAATTCCAAGTACTAAAACAATAAAAGTTTTCATTCAGATTATGAAGAATTTATAAATAATTGCTCAGGAACTATGAAGTCATGAGACATCCTTCGCCATAAAAGGAATACAATCTTCAGTACTGATAGAAGTTTTCTAAAACAGATGAAGAAAAAAGTTCAGTAAAACAAGTGGCTTTTCCTGGTTAATTAGATAAAAGCATTCAGAAGTCTTCTAGATCCAATGCTCTGTATGCTGCCATGCTGCCATATTTCCAGTATTATTATCTTGATTATCATAATTCATAATCTGGATTATCATAATTCATAATATGAATTATAATAAATCAATATTATCTCTGTGCATGGTGTAAACACAACATGCACATAATTCTGATAAAAGGGGCATTATATTCAACAGCATCACTGGATTCCCTTATACCAGCAAAATTTGAATTAGAAGGTGTCCAAAACAACCACAGCATTCTCACCTGTGCAATGATTCTAAATTCAATGTGCACATTACTCAGTGCCTTTGTAACTTACCCTCAATTTCATCACTATATTTCCTGCTTGTCTCTTTTGAGCATTTACATCTGCCTGGAAAATAATCTCACCGGGGAAAAATCCATGAGCAAGGAAGAAACTGGGCATATGTAAAACATTTAACATCCTTAGCATAAAAAAATACTTACTGTAGCAAAAGATGTCCCTTTAACAAAGGAAAAATGGAGAAGAGGTGTTTGCAACTTCTCCTTCCCCACAATTTCAGAGGAAAATTCTGCATACTTTGCTGTGCATCATATAATCTTTCTAAACATCTGCTCTAATCTGGTATGATGCTTCAGGTAACTGTTGATCCTAGCTGATCCTCAACTAGGGTTCAGTAACCATAACAAAATAAATATCACAGGAATAACAACAGCAAGGCAGGTTTGGCTTACTTACTCAACACCATGATGCAATCTTTGCTTACTCCGTCTGACTGATGATGAAAAGTCCCTTCTATTCCTACCATTTCCACAGCTTTAAATGAAACCATCCTTTGCCAATACAAGGGATCAGACATAATACTTGTAATGAGATATTAACTGTAGTATAATGGAAAAAGAACTTCTGAACTCTATAAAACTGCCCAAAATTTTTAATGATCATACATCAAAGAATATCAGGATAGGGAGTGCAAATAATTGAATAAATACCTGAAAAAATGACAGAAGAATAAAGAAATAAAGATAAAAAGACAAAAACATTGATAGAATTGTTAGGACATTAGTAGAAAAATAGCTCTTGCAATTTGTCAAGTGATTAAGCTCAGATAATATTCACTAGGGCTACTCCAGCATTCTGAACAATAACATATGCATTGGCAACAAGTTAAAGTGTATTTCCCATGAAGAGTTAGCATCAAAAATGAAGATGTATTGTTTAAGGTTCAGTAAATAAAATCCAAACTTCAGCACCTGTGTAACTGAACATGGATTGTCCCTTTTAGTGTCAATGAAAATTGTTTAAGATTTTAAAGTTTAGCACATACATAGTGAGGTTTTGACAAGCTGTTCAAGTTTTATACTAAAATAATGATATCAGAAATCATGCTTTATGTACAGTTGTGAATTTGCTTAAAATAAATTTTATTTCTTTTTACCAATTAATAGAAAAGGGTGGTGTTCGTTACCAAATACATCTACACACTTCTAAAACAAGCTAAAATCAGATCAGGCTAAGACAAACCCAGACAAGTTATAAGGTGCCACATTCCCAGACTTTTTACGAGTAATGAAAAAAAACTATTTTTACTGGGCTGCATCTGTGATAAAGACATATAGATACTTGTGTACAGCACAGGAGAAGGGTGGGTACACAGACATTGTTCCTTGCAGACAGTGGACAACCAATTGACTGTCACTGGGAGTATATGAACCCTAAATGTAACAGAATTAAGAGATACACACAAACCTACTGTCAGAGATCTTTTGAAAATCTGTAACCACATCAGCGTGCCAAAGCATAAGTATAATCACATTTCTCTTACTTCTGACATGTGGCTGATGTCTAGAATAACAGAACTGTGTCTGTTACTTTGGTGTTGTATAAATTTTTAAATCATGTTTCTGAGTATTAAAGATGTAGAATAAGATAGCTTCTCCTGAAGTCAGATGGCTCTGCTAGTGGAAACTCATGTCTGTCTTAATTATTTAGAACTTTGAAGAATTATCAGTTGAAAGTACAAAAAGGAATGGAAAAAATCTACTTGAATATTTTAAAAGCTTAGGAGAAGATACACAGAAAATTAAATCCCAAGGGATTTTAATGACAAATTATATGCAGAAAGGGTTAGTTTTTAGCACAGTAAGGGTTAAAAATTTGGGAAAGATTCAATGATGCAGTTTATTTCAAAATAGTGTTAAAAAGAATAAATAACAAAGCTTGCTGAAGACAAAAATTTTCATTAATTGGATTTAGACAAGTTATAACTGAAGAAAATTTTGATGCAGAAAAAGACAATAGGGATTTAGAGTCAAATTACCTCAAAATTTGATGGCATTTATATAGTCTACGATACTGTAAAAACTTTCCCTTAGCTACCTTCCCAGATTTAGGATTGAAATTTGACCAGAACAATATCCTATATAATTTATTTTTACACCTCTCAGTGCAATATGTAGTCAAGCAGAGAAAATATACTTGATGAAATGGACTTCTGGCCTGGTTTTATGAATACATTCCAGTGTATACACTGCTAATATAAGAAATATGGAAACATTTAGGAAAAATTTGAAGTTTCTTACTCAAATGAATTTCATAACATTTTGGGGTTTGTTGTGTTTGAATGGTTAGGTTTTGGTAGCAGGAGGGACTTTGTGAGGAGGTGACAGAAGTTTCCCCTGTGCCTGACAGAGCCAGCTGGCTCTAGGAGGGACCCAGAGTGGCCAAGGCTGAGCCCGTGGGAGATGCTGGCAGCTCCCCTGGGACAGCATAGTTAAGAAGGGAGAAAAGCTGCACAATGAAACTCTAGAGAGGAGTGAGAATATGTGAGAGGAACAGCCCTGCCGAGATCTGGGGAATTTGCAGGCAACGCCAACAAGGGAAGAGATGAGAATCTTGAATCCATATTTCAGAAGGCTGATTTATTATTTTATGATATATATTATGTTAAAAGAAAATTATATACTAAAACTATACTAAAGAAAGAGAAAGGAGACATCGGAAGGCTAGCAAAGAAAGGAATGATAGTAAAATCTTGTGACTGACCAGAGTCCTGACACAGGTGGACCTGTGATTGGTCATCAAGTAGAAACAATTCACATGCTGGGTAAAAAATTCTCCAAATCACATTCCAAAGCAGCAAAACATGGAGAAGCTGAAGCTTCCCGGCTTCTCAGGAGAAAAGATCCTGGCAAAAGGATTTTTCAGAAAATATGTCTGTGACAGAGATCTTGATCAGTGAAGAGGGAGGGGCAGGAGGTGCTCTGAAGGCTGGGGGCACTATATTTGGAAAATCAGATACCAAATAAGAACCGCCTTGGTCTAATGTTAATAACCACCTGCGCCACTGAGGGGATCAGGCAGAGAATTCAGGAGCACAGCCAAGCCCAGGAAAGAAGGGAGGAATTAGAATTATTCCATTCTGCTTTGATTAGGAAAAGATTAAATCTTTTTTTTTTCCCCAAGTCAAGCCTATTTTGCCCATGACAGCACCCGGTGAGTGAAAACTCTCTATCTTTTTCTTGACCCAAGAGGTTTTGTGTTGCATTTTCTCTCCTCTGTCCTGTTTATGAAGGCAGTGATAGAAGGGAGCTTTGGTAAACAATTGAAGCCAGCCAAGAACAGCCTAACACATTGTTATTGGGAAAATGAATGGGAAGTTGCCAAACAGGAACAGGGGAAATTATAGAGTTGTACTTTTTCTTGCACAAATTTTAAATAATAAGCAAAAAGAGGGCAAGAATATAGTCAGCGAGATATTAAAGAGTAAACTGAAGTTGTTATGTGAATCAGGCCTCTGTGATAGAAAAGCTTGTGAGTTATGCTAAATATTACTTGTACTGGAAGTTGAGCAATAAATTCTAAGGTCATTAAAATACTGAATTTAAATATATTAAGTACAGTTCATCATTCTGTAAGCTAAATTTATTGCTGGTTACCAAATTTCTTGAGTTATGTCAAGACCAACTCTCAACTTCAGGTTTGACTTAAAAATTGACATTTTCATGCCATAAATGCTTGAGCAGTTCTGTAAAATCCAGGGCTAAAAATATTTGTGTGGGGTTGTTGCATCTCAGGTTTTCTGTTTCAGTTTGCATCTTAGGATTGAACTTGTTAGTGCTGTGGTCAGGAATAGAATAACATGTTGGACTGACTAACCCAGAGACTCTGATTCAGTTATTCTTGAGTAGCTGACATGAACAAACAGATGACATTTTATCTTGAGATTACCGATACATGAATCGTGAAACACAACCTCTCAGTTACTTCAAATTTCATCTGTTGTTTTCAAAACATAGCATCTACTTCCCTTTCATCTCAAAAGGTCTGCAAATAGCAAGATAACACATAATCCCTATACAGTAGCCACCCTGCCGTCTAGAGCTTATCAAAGATTATTGTGTAGGGTTTGTTTTTTTGTCATGGAGCTGGTTTTGTTGTTTTTTTTTTAATGCTGAAATAAATCTGCAATTCATGTGAGCTTGGCTCATTAAACTCTAGTTCTGTAACAAACAACATGAACACCAAAATGGAACAAAAACTTGCCCTTGCAGAGAAGATGCTCAATTACCAGATTGTGTTATCAAGAGTGTGGACAACAGGTCCTGGGAATCAACAATTCTTGTTGAGCTGACACTTGTGAGACTGCATCTGTAGTACTGCAATCGAGTTTTGGGTTATTTGAGATAAGAAAGATGTTGTTTGCTGCAACTAGTACAGGAGATAAGGCACTAAAATAGACAGGGAGTTGGAACATGTGATTAATGAGAAGCTGAGAGAGCTGTGTTTGTTCAGCATTAGAGAGAGAAAGCTTTGGGGACATCTCCTTGCTATGCACAGCTACTGCCTAATGCAAGGATTTAGAGAAGGTGGAGACACAATCCCTTTGCAAAGGTATGCAAAGAGTCAAGAAACACTTTCTACCTCAGTGAGAATCTTGTATTCTCAAACTGTTGTAGCAGGGCCAAAAAAGATCTCTAAAATTCTGAATTGTTTTTTAATACAAAAATAAGTATTATGAACTAGCTTATTTTTACTAGCATTGTTACTATATTCTTCTAGAATTCTCATTTTCATGCTGAGAGATGCACATCAGGCTTTATCATGAAAAAATATTTATGTCGAGATGAGAAGTTTTATGTTACAAGTTATTAATGATTGTTGAAGTGCATTAATTTTCAAATATCAACTGGACCAACAAAGACATAAGGTCCAAAAGTGGAGAAGTTGCAAAGCCTCACTTTGAAGCAATATGCCTGTCCTAGGAGGGAAGAATTTCCCTGCTGAAAGCTACTCAAAATGAGATTTGAAAAATCAGATCCCAAATATGAACAGCCTTGGTCTAATGTTAATAACCAATTTATATTGCTGGGATCTTGGGGAGGATGAAATCCCCCAATCCTTTAAAAGTACCTTCTTACTGAGTGAGTATTTTACCATCTTGGGCTTGATTTAAAAAAAAAAAAAAAAAAAAAAAAAAAACCACAAAAAAAAAAAAAAAAAAAAAAAAAAACAAAAAAAAACCCCACCAATTTTAAAATGCAGGCAGAGATTCAATAAAAATAAATAAAAATACTAAGTTTCATGCATAGCTTGCTTTCTTGCATGGGTCCAGAGTACTTTAAGTACTGTACAAGATAAATAGTGTTATTTCCCTCTTTGAAACAAAAGAAACTGAGCCAATGGTGCTTAATGAATGTACAAGACACCAATTTATCTTGCACTTAGATCTGGATTCTCTGAATATCAGTCCACTGGCCAAGCCACTAATCAACACTGATTCCTGGCAGTATGTTCCAAGCACGCCAGTTCCAATCTTCACAGATTTTGTATGTAAAGTAATGAGCCGTATGGGTTTTTCCACCTGGGGCAAAAAAACCCAAAAAGTGTGGTCTGTTTGTGTTCTAAGGTGCAGGCAAATTGGCTGATCATGACTCTATTTGATGTCCACTGGTGTTTATATAATCCTTTTCCATTTATATAAGCAGCCACTGCATTTCAGTTTGTCCTGTCAGCTTCCTTCAGTCCTGCTACATATCTTGGCAAGAGCTGCTGTATCCCTAAAGGAATCAGTGATTACTTGTTCAAATGGAGCTGCTGCTATATTGGAGAGAGTCTTCACAACAATGGGCTACTTTTCCTGTAGTTGGACTTCTTTGTTCCCCTTTATAATTAATTTGAAACTAGAACATTTCACAAAACTGTAAATGCAGAGTATTTCAGTTTCAATGGGAAGGCATCTGCAGTAAGTGTACTCCATATGGAATTAGTTTCTCTATTCAGAATGTGAATGCAGTACATGATGCCATTCAAGTAGGATTCAGATTCAGTATCATCTGCAAAAAGAAAATACATTGTATTAGCACTCAGTTTTGAAATCTTTCTTTGAAAAATATAATATCTTGTTATCACAGTTAAAATAATTAGATGTAGTTTAAAGGGACACTATCATATGAAAGAAGTTTTGTGATTCAGCTCACTAGTGTTTTATGTCTTGCTATTTGCTGATGACATCAACACTGACTGAAGTTACCAGAGGAATAAAGTGCAAAACAGAGGAGACTGGCAGGTGTTACATTTTACTTCTCTTTGTAGAATTGTGCTTCAAGTCCAGAGGTATTAAAAAGAAAACTTAATTAATAAGGTGCCTTGCATGGCTGGAATCACTATAATACCAGAATATGCTCAATTTGGTAGATTTCTGTGGTAATCAAAATATCTGAGACACATCTTCAAATTTATTTTCTACAGGAAGAGAGCGACAAGATGCAGAAGATATAAAACTAGTATCTACCTACTGTAGATAGCATTATTATTAGCAACAATAATGAAGCAACATACAGTAGATCAAATAGCATCCCCTGTATGCACCCTAAAAGGATTAAATTCACCTTGTTGTGGAGATAAGAACAAAGTTAATGTACTGTATAATCCCCACATAAGTCCAGAAAGCTGTGTTATTTCAGTTGCTTTTCAACAGGAAGGCAAAAGCAAGGACACTGCTTTTGGAAAAAATAATTTATCTCTTTGAATTGATTTAGCATGCCTGCTTAGAGTCAGGGTAAGCAGACAGCACTCATGAGGCATCAAAGACCCCTTAAAGGGTCAACTTCTTCCACTGACAGTGTTTGTTAAGTCTAAATAAAGAAAAAACATTTATCCAGCTATGTAAATACTTTGCATGGTAAAAAATGTGCTTGTTTAAGATCTTGTCTGTTTAAAATCATTCATGAGTAAGCTTTCGCCATCAATACTGTATAATTTTGCCAGTTAGTTATGCTTTACTCTGTGGTCATACATACATTGATCTTTTTCAGTAACTGGCTGAGAGAAATCCAAATAAATTCTTTCATTTTCTTTTTCCTTTTATTATTTTTAAATATAGTGAGAAAAGATGTGATAAACTGTTATCTGGTATGTTTACTTCAGACTATATATTGATTGAATAAATGACCCAAGATAATTGCAAAATTGGTGTTGATAGAGGTGCCATCTTTTAAATAAAAAACAGAAATGGGGACTAAAACACATTAGTTGCTAAATTTTCATAAATATAAGTGCAGCAGAGGTGAAGAGAACTATAAGGCAGGTGCATACACACAAAGAGATGCACAATTGCACAGTTAGTCTATGCAAGCCATTATTATGATTGCAGATGCAAATGGTAAGTCAGCTGTTTAACTGTTCATTTACTCATGTAAGTACTGTTTTCCTAAGCAATGACATTGTATATATGTAAATTGAGAAGCAATCTGATTTGTTAGTGTTGTACTCACTTTGCACAGGGGTAAATAGCTACCAAAGATGAAAGAAAATAGAAAATCATGGCTGTGAAGTTGAATGGCATTAATTATTGGTGGCACTGCAGCTCATTCTATTGCAAAACCTCTTCCTGGTTAGATGTGCATTCAATAGGAGAGATGATTATAAAGGAAAAAATGAGGGGAAAAAAAAGACAACTGCAACAAGAAATATTTCAAAGCTGCTGTAAAGATAAAAAATGTCTATTGCCATGCTCTAGAATTTCTCAGACAGAAAGACCTCTTCTGGGACATAAACTACTTCCATTACATTGACTATTTTTCTTTCAGGAGCATAGGTATTGATATACACCCTGTTTGCTTCAGTATGAGACTCCTAGTGAGACAGGAATATCTGCCAGTCAAAAACAACTTAAGCAGGAATGCCTCTCAATTTAAGATACATTTTCCAGTCAAAAAATATTATGCAGGTTCAGTTATACAAAAGGTCTTACTAAACCCAAAAAGCAAGCTCAAATGCCTGGGGTACAAATAACTATAAAGACTTCAATACAACTTCAATCTCCATATTTTTTATACCGTTTCTGACTCCCTCCATGTGCTTATACCCTGGAAGTTCCTTCACAGTCATTTGATGTTGCTGTGGGCATTCCTTCTCTCCAATGCCAATCCTAATCCAAACCCTAACTTTAGCATGAATCCTAAACCTAAACCTAGTGCAGGGGCTGAGGCTTGGCCTTAGCTGCAGACACAATGCATGGCAAGAAGAAAAGGTTCTCAGGAGAGCCCTGAAATCCAGTACTTGCTTTGGCAGTCACTTCCCAGCCCCATTGAAGTTACAGCTCTAGGCTTTTTCCTTCACCCAGCAATAAATACACAAGTTACCTTAACTTCATCTCAGGAGGTGCAATAGAGACAGAACCCAGAGGTGCAGCTGGAATTATACAGCGATTTGTGACATGGGCTCAAAATTAAACAGCGTCCTAGGTACAGTGTTAATGTGTAGGGCTAAAGTTGGGAAAGGGAAAAGGAGCACAACTGCAGCTGGAGCAGGGAAAAACTGAGAGAATCAGTGGACTATAAAAACAGTTCTTAACTGAGAATTTCTTTTTTTGTGTGGCTGAAAACCTTAGTCTCAGAGTCCTCGTGGCACTAGGGTAAGGATTAGGGTCAATGTAAGGGTTGGGAGAAACTCACAGCATGAAGCAGCAGTTGGCATGGGGCTGGTAAGTGTCTCTGAGAGGAAAGAGCAGGCTCCAAAACACCTCTTTCCTGAAAATTGTACATATCAGACATTGGGCTGGCCTTTTGGAAAGGCTCTGCTCTTTTACCCATTGGTAAGTGCTTTTGATCCCTCTTGGTGTTGTGTTAAGTAGACTTTGGGGGAGGCAGAATAGCATTATTATAATTTTTAATGACACAATCACCATTTTCAGTGTAGTTTAGGAAAGCATTTCAATATGAAAAGTACATAATGAGGATGAACAGGAATTATTTAGCATAATAACACAGGAAATATGTAAAGTGATGGGCTTTGGGACATGAAAAGAGAGAGGAAACAGTAAAAAGAAAGTTTAGCTCAAGTCTCAAGGAAAACTCTCTCCCTTTAAGATTCATTAATAAACTACATAGGTGATAATGTTCCTATTTATGATATTGAGTAAAGGATGGGATGCTAAGGATTAGGCATTTGACAAGATATATTAGACATGGTTTAATAACTCTTTCCAAAAATTATATCCCTTTAAAAAATAAAGTTTTCACACTCCATTTAACATTCTAAAACAGTACCTTTGAATGCTTAGACTAAAAACACAGATACCATTTTGTATGGAATAAAATTCTTTGTTTTCCAGTGTTTTCCACTGCCTCTAATAGGTGATGTAAAGTACTTGCCCTGTTTAATAATTCAATAATATATTTTTCTCTGATTCCCTATCCACATTTTTGAGGGTTTTACAATAGTAAGGATTTTATTTCCCACTAGTTGAACAATTTAAAGCTTAAAACATCAGGGACCAAAACATTCTAATCAAATTTGGTTCTGTGAAGAGAAGGGATCAGTCTCAAGGGAAATTTAAGTAGAAGGTTAATGTCATCAGGACTGTTGAAAGCATTACTTTCACAATTAACTTATAAAGAAAATAAATAGCTCCTGCCTAATTTATCACTATTTTGGGTACATTTATTGGTGCCTTTCTTTGCACTCATGTGGCTTAATGCTTGCATGTACCTTGTCCACCCACTGCTTATTCAGGCTCATGTGGAAAGGTTTCAGTACTATTTCTGCAAAAGAGAATGCATGGCATGCATGGAATAAGTTAAACAAGGCCAAAAGACCCTGATTACTTTAGATACTCCTAAATGGCAGCTTTGCCTATGTTCCAGTGACTCTTTGGGACAAATTTTCTACTACAGAACCTTGCAGGTGTCTGGAGTCAGTGCAGCCAGCAAGCTGCACGTTAACTGAAGCCTTAGATTCCCTGGCCTGGATCAAATCTGAGATTTACCTCTTCTCCCTCACACTTTTCCTACCATTTTGTTATAGCTTTTGGTTCACATTCCACTGCCTGCACAGCCCTGGGCTATTAAGCAGGGTGCAGCAGGCACCCTTGTTGGAGCAGGCACTGCTGGAAGGGAGTCTGTGTCTTTAATGACAGCTACATAATCACTAAGGGAAAGCACTGCGGAGGGCCCCTGCTGCACTGTGAAAGACCCAGAAGAGGATGCATGTCTAGGAACAGCTCTCTTTCCTTCTTTGTCTCATTCTAGATGGCCTAGGAATGGATGGCAAGTTTTATTACCTCTCATTCCTCTTTGATTTTGTTTTGGGTTCTTTGTTTTCTTTCACCATTTCAGTTAATGCTACGGATTCTGTGAACAAATCCTTATGCAAGTCAATCTATTTCAACATCCTTTGTGCAAAAGATTATTTTCTTGGCTAGGGCCAAGCACAAGATTTATGAGTCCAAACATGCCAAGAACAATGCTATATGTAGGTCACTCAGTCTGGTATTAAGTGTACCTTTCTTAAGTGTACTCCACTTCCTCAGCACCTTAGAGCTGAGCTTCTCCTGACCTTCCTCTCCACCCTCAACAAAGCTTTCTGCTTGGAAGATTGCTTGGAGTGCCAGTTCAGGCACCCTGAATTTGAGGCAATTCACAAAACAGAGTTATTCAAAAGACTCACTTTGTTCCTTTTGAACTCCTAATGTTCTTAGGAACTGATGGACACAGGCTAGGATCCATCTTCCCTATAGATCCAAAGCTTTTTAGATGCTGCATAGGCACTCTGATACTTCACTCAGCCAAGACACTGTGAAACTGCAGACATCATCAGATGTTTAAATGCCTGCAGTGAGTTATGTACAGGGAAGGAAGGGATTTTAGACAATTTTTCTTAAACTGTTCAACAGAACTTGTTCCTCATACTCCTGCAAATAAATAGGGACATTCCTTTTTCTTCATTCAAAATTTATTTATTTTAGATTTTGCTAGAAGGTTTTTTCCTTCACTGCAGTGACTTATTGAGTGGTATCCTACTGGAGGACAGAGCAAGGGTCTTCTAAAAGCTATTTTAATAGGAATAGCAACAATAATTCACATGACCACCTAGTTCTTAAGGCTCCTCATCTTCACATACAGGAATGCATTTGTGTGCTATTGATTCTGAAAAGGCTCAGTTTCAAAACTAGAAATTTGGCTTTGTGGATTACACTGTTAAAAAATACATTTAAAGACACTGTAGATCCCACAAACTCAGTTATTCAGAAATTCAGGAATTGCATTTTCTAGGTTAGACTGCCCTGATTTTTCTTCTCTTCCATCACCTTGGCAGAATTATATCACTGAAAGTACACAAGAGTAGAAGTTATTTCTTCTGTTGCTTTGAAACAATAAATGAGAAAGGGAGCTGAAAATTGAAGCAGCTCCTGCCAAAGTTGTGCATAAGTCTGCAGAGAATCCTTCTGCCAATTACTTTTTTGTCCTATCTATATGACTCAATTTCCCAAAGTGTCCTGTTGCAGACTGTAACCTCCATTAGAGAGTCAGTAACATGACAGGGACTAGCAAACATCACAAAAATATTTACATTTTCATCTCTTTTGGGAAAATAATTTCTTTTCACTTTTTGTCTGGTTTACTTTCCAGTTGCAATTTATGCAAATTCTGTATGGAGACTAAGTTGAAGAAGGCTCTTGGATGTGTGAGGACAGCAAATTTCCTGTTAAGCCAAAAAGGTGCCATATTTGTACCAGAAATAGCTGGAATTTTTCAGTTACAGGACAAAAAAATATCATCTGCATGAACATGACTAATCCAAATAAAGGGCCCTGATTTGTAAGGCAGAATTGGAGGTTACACTTGTCATTGGAGTCTAAGGGATGTGTAAGCTCCACATTTTGTTTGTAACTCAGGTAGGTCAGCTTCATAATTCAGTCCTATACTGACAGCCCTGTCACTATGTTAGGTTGATTTCCACCACCAAATATTTCCCAGGGCTCCAAATATGCCACCTATGCTGTCACCACAGATCTTTGCTGCCAACAGAGCTGGTTGTTCCACTTCTGACACATCCATACAAGCTGCTGTCATGTTCTCCAGCACAGCAAAACCTTTAAACATATTTTGAATCTTATCAATGCTTTAAATTAGGTATGTTCATTTACATGAGGAAAAATGAAGCAAAGTCAGTAATTAACTTATGTAGTATCACAGACAGACCACAGTAGAAAAAGGTTTTAAAGCTGTAGTCTCATAAACTGAATTGTTTCATGCCACTAAAATGGCATGAGTTAGTGAGGGCAGTAACTTCTACAATGCTGATGAAGAATAAGAAGAATCATGAACCAAATAGCCCAGCAGCTATGCTGTTTCTTTTGATATTATGTAAGGCACATCATATAAACGAACTAATGCTTTTCAGAAAATCCTTTTAGAACTTACAGCTTTTGTTGTTTTCTCTTGATGCAGCTTTTTGCTCTGAGTGCTGGCAGCAAAGTGAAATTTACTCACATCCCGATGGCCATGTGGAGCTGGTGCTTCAGTGAGCAGAATTTGAGTAAAGTCTTCTTTGCTGCCAGCAGTCAAAGCAGAACATACAGTATTTCCAGGGAGAATGCCACATTTGGGAATGCAAGAAAATACAGATGGCCAAAGGCAACTTAAAAGCTGGGTTATGCAGAGGAAGAAACGAAGCAAGAAGAAAATTGGAGCCTAAAGAAAAAAAGGAGAGGCAAAATCAGACAGGACACAGAAGTGAAGTGAACTTCAGTCACTGTAAATAGGCACAGTTCTGCATGTTGCAGTCCAGTTACGTTTTCTGTCAACTCTAGATGAACAAATAACTTCCAAACACAAAATGGAAAATATATTTATCTTTATAAGTGAATAATCAATTTTCATTTTGATGCCTCAGGTGATCACTGCATCTTATTTCCATTCTGTTTCTCTGCGTAAATCTAGTTGTTGCTTTTTCTCAAGCTGACAAACTCTGAAAAACACACAGCAGAAGAGAGGCACCTCTTTTAAAGTGAATTCTTAAAGTCTCCTTGGAATATCCATGTAGAAAAGGTACATTTAACTAAACACCTACATAGTAGAGCTGCTAAAATATTTTAGGAATATGGAAAGCTGACAAATTTGATTCAACAAAGTTGTGAGCTGTAAGTTTCTGTGATTCAAGTTCTGGGGGAACAAGACAAAACCTGACCTGCCTTACTCTAAAAAAAGCATTAAATGCCATTTTAAGTGCCATTTCCTTCTCAAAAACAAATGAAAAAGAGAAGCTTTTTAATTCTAACATGGAATAAGAACAAATTTTGAAATCCAAGAAACTTCTATAAAACAGCACTGCTATTACCCAGCTGCTTCTCAAATTCATTGTACTAGCTGAGAAACCATTTTCACTTTAGCAGGTTCACTGTGTAATTTTTGCCCCAGTATATTGGGAGGGTAGACCCTTTCTTATTTCTTCTGTACAGGCAGGCTATCAGTTATAAAATTATTGATTGCTTGCCAACATGCATCTAAATCCAAATATTTTTGCAATTCAACATAAATTCACCACTGCATCTAGCTGTATGTCACTGAGCTCGGTAGTCCCATTTTAATGGAATACTTGATGAAGCTGATGTGCATATTTTCATCTCACACATACAAAATCATCATGAGAATGATTACCTTCAGCAAACAAAATAACACATGCGACATTACAAAAATAGATATACCTTTCTGAAAATATAGAAAGAACAAAATGAAAGACATAATGGCCAGTGAAAAATCTGCCTGAAATTCAAGGTTCTGAAAAGGTATCTGTGTCAGAAGAAGAATGGAGAGTGAAGCAGGAAAAAAAATCATTATTAGAATTATAGAAAAAATAACTCAATCTGACAATCTGAAAGCAAAAAAACTAAACCTTATAGCAATTGTGAAATTATAGTTTTTTGATCCTTGGAGAACTAAGGAGGGGGGTCAGCAGCTGACCCACTTAGTGGATGAGGGAAAGGGTGTGAATGGGTTTGCCTGGCAAGTCTTTGACTCAGTTTTCTTCAACATTCTTGTGAAGTAACACTCTAGTCATGATTTGGACAGCCACACTGTTTACTGGGTACTAAACTGGCTGGATGGCCAAACTCAGAGAATGGTGGTGGATGGAGTTACATCCAGCTGGTGGCTGCTCACCAGAGGTGCTCCCCAGGGCACCTCAAGTGCTGAGGCCAGGACAGTTCAATATGGACAACCTGGACAAGCAGATTGAGTGCACCCTCTGTCAATCTGCAGATGACACTAAGTTGGGAAGCAGTGTTGATCTGCTGAAGAGTGGAAAGACTCTGCAATTCTGCAGGCTGGATTGATGGGTCAAGGCTGAGTTTATGAGGTTCAAACAGTCCAAATGCCAGGCCCTGCCCTTGGTTCACAACAGCCCCAGGCAGTGCTACAGACTGGGGCAGAGTGGCCGGAAAGCTGCCCGGGGAAAAAGGACCTGGGGGTGCTGGTGACAGTGACTGAATGTGAGCCAGAGTGTGTCCAGGTGGCCAAGAAGGCCAATGGCAACCTGGTTTATATCAGGAATAATGCGTCCAGCAGGACCAGGGCAGTGATTTTCGCCCTGTACTGGGCTTGGTGAGGCCACACCTTGAATCCTGTGTCCAGTTCTGGGCCACTCAGTTCAAGAACAATATTAAAGTGCTGGAGCATGTCCAGAGGAGGGAATGGAGCTGGTGAAGGGTCTGGAGCACAAGTCCTGAGAGGAGCAGCTGTGGGAGCTGGGGTACTCAGCCTGGAAAAATGTAGGCTCAGGGGAGACTTTGTTCCTACCTGAAACCTGCAGTGAGGTGGGGGTCAACCTCTTCTCCCAGGCAGCAATTAACTGGATGAGAGAATATAGAAGGGGAGGTTTAGATTGGATATTGGGAAAAATGTCTTCACAGAAAGGGTTGCAAACATTGGAATAGACTGCACAGAGAAGTGGTGAGATCACCATCCCTGTAAGTGTTCAAAAAGTGTTTAGATGTGATGCTTTGGTACATGGTTTAATGGTGGGCTTGACAGGGCTGGGTTAATCACTAGACTTAATGGTCTTAAAGGTCCCTTTCAACCTAAATAAGACTATGATTCCACAAGCCATTTGAAAAGTCAAATCTAATTGGCAAGCCATTCCCTTTTCAAGTTGATTGAGGATCTTTATTGTTTTTCAATACACTTTCACTAACTAAATATATTCCCATGTGTTGCTGCAAGTTTCAGGCAATAGTGTCCTGGATGAATATTATTCTAGAAAGACTACTGCTACTTTGTGGTCTTTCTCGTGTTGATTTTAATTTATTCCCTGGATGTTTCATTAAGAGGCTGCAAGTTCTGAAAATATTAATAGAGGTTTAAATAAGACTAGTTTCCTTCCATTGGTCTCTCATATCTCAGCCATTCATTCTTTTCACCTAATTTGATACACAGCTGTAAATGTTTTTCATGCATGTTGCTTTTCCAAATGTTTTTCTAGTGAGACTGCACATCACAGAAGTAAACACACACAAATAAAAAGGACAATTCCTCATCTATGGTAAGTCAGCAAAACTTACTTAAGGTGACAGATTTCCAACATCTAGTAATTTTGTATACACCAAAACATTATTTGTGATGCAAGAAGACAAGACTGATTCTATTCTGTGTTTCACCTCTGTCTTAATACTCTCCCTCCCTGCCAGCTTTCAGGGCTAAGCTGTAGTATACAATGATACCATTTGGGATAAGAAGCCATGCTTTTCCTTTGACTTTTATCCTAGAAAGTGAGTGAACATGCAAAAAGCTCCAGTTTGGTATTCAGCACAGGCTACACAGCACAGCAGAGGAGCAAGCCCAGCCTCCTGAGCCAGCAAAGCAGCAGAAATTCTGCCCAATTCCCAACCCAGAGCTCTCAGCTGTGATATGAGCAGGCCCAACAAAAAAAGTCCTGTCACAGCCAACAGCCCATTCTAGGAACAGTGCTGGATTTGGGGACAGGGAGTGGGGTAAGGGGGACACCTTCCTTCATTTTGTCGTATTTCCAGTGCATTTGTGGATGTGCAAGAACATCTGTCAAGAACAGATCCAGTCTTAATAGGACATAAATTATGGAGAAAATTAAGCTGCTCAGTGATTTATTAAAAAAAACTCACATCATGTTCATAGTTTGAATTTATCTCACTTCAGAGTCCAATAACTTGCTTTGTCCGATAAATTTAAAAAAGCATCTGCTTCAGACTTCTTCTTTATGTATGTATTTTATAGCAAAACTTCTCTTGAACCCCTTGTTCCCAAGTCAGCCTGAGTTTAAATCTGTTGTGATAAGCAGAATACTTCAGACTTTGACTAATTTGTGTAGCTTTTTCCTGAACTTTTTCAGGTATGATAACCTCCGTTTAAAGGTGCAAATATTAACTTTGAAGACAGTGTTTCATTAATTAGTGGTAGCTGGCAATGTTCTGAATCAATGGTTTTCCTTTGGAGAATGCTAATTTGCAGAAACCAAGCAAATGTAGTAATGCATCTGGTGTGTCAAATCTTTCAAAAAATCGTATTTTCCCTGTGAGGTTGTTTGCTGGCTGCTGCAGAATCAGAACCTATGGGCCTCTAATACCACCACCTCAAACATTCATATTTTTCAGAGGCAAAATGAACTGTAGCCTCAAATTCATTCAAAACTTCCTGCTCAGTGATAACAAATGAGACAGCTCAGTCTTATTTCCTCTAAGGAAATGAGGCTTTTCATTTTTTCAGGCTATTAGTTTCCAAAAAAAATAAGTGCCAGTAGTCTTTTGGGATGTGTACCTTCTTTTATTTACCTGCAAAATCAGATTTGCTATCTCTCTTACACTGGTTATGGGTGATTTCTGAAAGATACTTCATTCTTTTCTAGTATCTGTGATACCAGCTTTTACAACTGCATGTATAATTTTTTATGCATCCCCATTTCTCCTGAGGACAAACTGGACCAATCTGCTGAGGAGATGAGAAGTTTGTTCAGCAGTTGAAATACCTTTTATTGATCTGAATCTATCTAATCAGAGGCTACACTTACCTCAGACTTAAACAGGAGATAATTTTTAATGTCCCCCTTTGAAGTAAGGACTGCATCAACCCTTTGGATGGGAATAGTGATATATCCAGTACTTCACCAGCTGGTAAATCCTCCTGATGATTTTGATGACAAAAGGCAGAGTTCCACAGCAGCTTATCCTGATAACATCTGTTCCACAGCAGAGCATTACTCCTTCCTCCTTGCATGACTGCACCATGAGCCACCAGAAGAAACTCATGCCACAAGCTGAGTTACAGTTCTTCTCTGTTAAAAAAAACATTAGAACCACGCAAGAGCTGCTTCAGATTGCTTTAAACTTCCATTGAACCACATTTTCAGGCTGTAATTCAACCAGATTTTTTTTCTGTAACAGTATCTCTGCTTCAATAGCTTCACCTTTTCCCCTGCTGATGACATGCTCATACCTTATCTCAGCACTGCCCACTCAGTCGTACCAGCATCTGTGCAGCTGAGCAGTGAGTCAGAGAATGGCCAGGTTAAGAATAACTGAGGAAAAAGGTTATAACTGATCACCATCTGATACAGTTCATTCCAGCTGCAGAAATTGTGCCAGGTACAAAAGTAGGACGAGAAGGAAGAGTGCCAGGCATAATTAACCTGAAGAAGGAAAGTGGACTGTGACACCACTGAATGAAGTGCTGTGAGCCTACAGCATCTGAGAGAACAACTTTGTGGGACACTCCTCCAGCCACTGAACTCTGTTTGATTTATTCCTGTAATCAATATATATCACTAATTTAAATTACTATTTTTGACATGTATACCAACCAGAATATTTTGTATGGGTTTTCTGTGATTCAGCTTTGTGCTAGTTTCAGCTGGGGTAGAATTGTCTTCACAGTGGCTGGTATGGGGCTGTGTGTGGATCTGTGCTGAGCACAGGGTTGATAATACAGAGGTGTTTTTGTTATTGCTGAGCGGGTTTTAAACAGAACCAAGGCCTTCCCTGCTTTCTGCACCTCCACACTGGAGAGGAGGCTGGGGGTGCATGGGAGGGTGGGAGGAGACACTGCCAGGACAGGTGACACAAACTGACCAAAGGGGTGTTCCAGAGCATGTGGCATCATGGTCAGTGTATAAAGTGGGAGGAATAAAAAGGAAGGGAGGGGGGGATGTTTGGAGTGATGGCCTTTGTTTTCCTTTGTCTTCTCAAGTCATTGTTATGTGTGATGTGGCCCTGCTCTCCTGGAGATGGCTGAACACCTGCCTGCCCATGGGAAGCAGTAACATAATTCCTTGTTTTGCTTTGCTTGTGTGTGGCTTTTGCTTTCGCTATTAAACTCTCTTCAGCTCAACTCATGCCTTTTCTAGCTCTTATCCTTCCAATTTTCTCCCCAATCCTGCTGGTGGGGGAGTGAGCAAGTGGCTGTATGGGGCTTGGCTGCTGACTGGGGTTAAACCACAGCGCGGTTGTAAATGGCTCCAAGTCAAAATGTGACTGGATATTTGAAGGAAAATTCTCCCTGGGTAGGTTGAGTTATCTCTTCTGTCAACAAGACTGTATGTGGCAAAAACCCCTGGTTCTCAGTTGCCTCAGTATCTGTCTAAAGACCTGGCAAGTACAGAAAATCTAGATTTGACCCATGGTAATCAGGTGGTGCCTACCCATGATATATATATTTTATATAGCTCTATTATCTCTACTAACCTTAACCTGCCCCAGCTTGGTGATTCATGCAGAAGTAAATGCCCATCAGTAATTTTTCCCATAATCAATCTAAACATTCTCCATTTACCACAGCTAGAACTGCTTTTAGGAAAATCTTAGTTGGAGAGTTTGTTACTTCATTACACTTAGTGTTATTTTAGACACTCTGAAAGTAGAGGAAGACAATTTCATGAATTAAATGCCCACTGAATTGAGATGTCCAGAAAAGGGCCATAAAAATACCAGAGAGCTGGAACACTTGTCCTGTGAAGAAAGGCTGAGAAAGTTGGGGTTTTTCAACCTGCAGAAGAGAAGGCTCGGGGATGACCTTTTAGCAGACATTTAGAGGGGGCTTTGACAAAGATGGGGACAAACTTTCTTGCAGGGCCTGTTGTGGTAGGACAAGAAGTAGTAAACTAAAATTGGGTAGATTTAGGCTAGATATAAGAAAGAAAATTTTATGCTGAGGGTGGCAAAACACTGGAACAGGTTGCCCAACAAGGTGGTG
The DNA here is from genome assembly GCF_027579445.1 of Ammospiza nelsoni. Taxonomy (NCBI): domain Eukaryota; kingdom Metazoa; phylum Chordata; class Aves; order Passeriformes; family Passerellidae; genus Ammospiza; species Ammospiza nelsoni. The sequence goes on from NC_080636.1 coordinate 16,188,119, forward strand.
GATGCCCCATCCCTTGAAACATTTAAGGCCAGGCTCGCCAGGGCCCTGAGAAACTTGATCTAGTTGAAGATGTCCCTGCTCATTGCAGGGGATTGGACTAGATAAACTTTAAATGTCCTTTCCAACCCAAACCATTCTATGATGCTGTGATTCTATGAACTTGCAGAGTTCTCTCACCTCCTATCAAAATCAGCAAGAGTTAAGAGCACCTAGCACTTGCAGACAGCTCATAAAATCAGCTCCCAAGTGATATGTCATTTCCCCTTGTTACACTATTTGTGTGAACTTGGCTGCAGCTAATAATTATGATAATCACAGAATCATTCAGGTGCAAGGGACCTCAGAAGGTCTCCACTTCAACCTCTTGTTCCAAGCAGGGTAAGCCATCAGATCAGATCATAATGCTGGGTACCAAAGCAGCTCTCATATGTGGTTATTTTCCCGTTTCTCATAGTATTTCCAGGATTCTTTCTTTATGAATAGAATGTGAAGTGGTTCCATAAGCAGTGCCTGGGTTTTAAAATGTTCCATTACACATACTCTCAATATTTAAGTATTATCTGAATGTAGAGAAAAATATAAATTAAATCAGGCATAGATTGTTCTTCTCCTGTGCATTTTGAGAATCAAAGTTATTCTGCCTGACGTGCATGATTTTTCATAAAGTTGTGTTGAAATACAAAAACAACATAACCTAGTGGCCAATGAATCAATTGCAAGGAAATAAAGTTTGAGGTGAAAGCTGTAAATCTCCTGAAACATGAATTCTCTTAAAGGTTCAGCTGTTCCTATCTTTCATTTGCTTGCATCCTGCTCAGCTTGAAAGAGTTTTCTGGTAAAAAAAAAAAAAAATGGACATTAAAAGAATGCTAAAGAAAGATTTATGTGCTTTTCTTCAAGGCATGCTTTTCTGGTATTACCCAATTCAAATTCAATTTCACTCAGCTCCCACATGCTCCAGTTCACTACCCTCTTTCAATGCCTTTTCAGCAGAGATGTCTTACACTGGACTGAAGCTACCTTCAATTGCTGTAGCAGTGTCAAGTCTAGAATTACAGCTCTATCCACAAATTATTTCTGTGTGGGACCATTCACTAGCCCTGTGGCCAGCTGGCATAGAAGAGCCCATGTTCCTGTTAAACATTATTCCAAGATGTGCCATGATGTCTTGACTAGATATTGGTAATGGTTCCTGACCCAGGCTAACTTCTGAACAGTTGGCTCATGGCAAATATTTGAGAGCATAAAGGCTGATCTGGGCCCAAAGCTTTCTAGGGAATGTTCTAGCAATACAACAGTACATACATTTCAGTTGTGGTTCTGGGGACAGACCTCGGGCATGTCTGCATAATTAACTTAAACAGTGATAAGGAAATGTCATAACAGCAAAGAAAAGAGTGGAGGAATAGACTGCTGTTCATGTCCCTGCTTACTTCTTTTGAGCTTTGGCTGGACATTAACTCTGCTACACTTAGGAAAAGTTGAACTCTGAACACTACAGACCTCCCAGTTTGGTCTGTAGTGCGCTCGATCTTTGTCACACCTTATCTGTCCAAACTTCCTGAACCTGGACAAAGACCTGCAATAATTATGAGGCAAAGCCAAGAGAACTGGGTTTGTTCAGCCCTGAGAAAGATAAAGGGACCTCTTAACCCCCAATAAATATTGAATAGAGGGATACAGAAAGGACAAGCAAAATCTTTTTGAAGTACCCAGTGATAAGAAAAGACACAAAGGAAACAGGCTGGAAATTCTATTTACATGTAAGGAAAAACTCTTGCAGCAGAAATGTGGTCAAATACTAGACCAGGTTGTCCCCAAAGGATTCATAATTTCCATCCTTGAAGATACTACTCAGAAAATGCATGGACAAGCTTAGAGAAGTCTGACCTAGATTAACCTGTTTCCAAAAAAGCTAGGTGATGGCCAGGGATGCTTTCTAGCCTGAATTACCAATTATGTTACAGTTCTAAGAAAAGAAACAAAACTTTCTAGGTCCACTCTTAAGGAAGACCTGGAGCTTTGGAGAGGTATGAAACAGGTATGAAACAGGAATGAACAGGTATGAAACAACATACCTGTTCTTGTATTTTGAACCCTCAAGCGTTCAAAATACAAGAACAGGTATGTTGTTTGGAAAGTGAGCAAGCACAGTCCTGTAACTTAAATGGATTGGCTGGTAGGCCATTTTAGGGGGTTTAGTGTGGTCTTTTTCCTCCTTGAAAACAGAGTGAAGGCAACAGCAAGTTAAACTGCAAAACTACTCACTAGCTGTGATACAGCCTACACACAAAAAAAAAATTATTCATCTCTAGTTCTCTTGTTCAATAAGATTGCACTAATGTGTACACAAACTTACTCGTCTCCATTGTTTGGACTTAGAACTGTCCAATATCTCTTTTGGAATTAGAACTCTATTGTGTATATCACATTTCTAAGATAAACTTCATATCTTTCCATCCCACCAGCTCTCCAGCTATTTCTAAATTTACTTAGAATCCTACGTCTTTTCTTCTTTAAATCTTCATTTTTCTCCCTGATGACATGTACATTTATTTGGGATACAGGTTTTTGGTTGCTTATTTTTTCCCCATGATAGCTTTCAGCATAAATTGTGGATCCTGTGGTTCCTGAAATTGTCACAGTGATAGTCCAGTAGGGCCCTTTCTCCTAAACCAAAGATCTACAGAGTGAACAACACTGAATACAACCCAATACCCACCCTTCCTCCAGATCTCCCACAAAAATTCCTGATTTAGAACTCATTACTTTTAGTAATTTTTTACTCGTTAAATTCCTTAGTCCCACTGCCATGAAAGTGGCATCAAATTTGAAAGTAGTCTTTCAGACAGCAAGACATATGAACGCCAACTCTGGACTCTTTTTTTTTCATGGGCATTCATTAAAAACATTTTTAGGATGCCAGTACTGCAATTACTCTCCACTTGCAGATGCTGCAGTGATGAAGCAGCACTCTGGTGTGAGTACACACAGGAGAGGCTCTCCCCCAGGTCTGTGTTTTGTGCCAGTTACCCATGCATTTTTCATTATCATTTATTTTTATTACCAACCCTATCCCTAACTGCCAGTCAGTCAGCCTGCATGCAGACAGTGTGATACTCCCACGGACAAGAAAGCCAGAAGAATTTTAAATAAGCACTTTTTAAAGTGTTTGCCATCTAAACCAAATTCCCAGTGCCACTGTGGATGGATAGCTAAAGTGCATCCACCTACCCAATTTTGCACCCAGGAGGGAATTTCCATCAGGACAAGTGTCTCTCCATAGACCATAAACAGCCTTGCCATGTGTTTCCATGCATGTTTATTCATTCATATGTGTTTATTGATCCAGGTCCACACAACTGATTTTTTGTTTCCAGTTGTGAATGTGGCTTGGCTGAAAAAGCTTAGTTCACACAAATCTCTAAACATCTGTTCAAGTTTTTCTTATTCCCAACCCTCATCTATTACAAATTCTAGGTACACCCTATGGAAAATTTACTGCATCTTTATCAAACAGGAAAGAGAAAAAACCCCAAATAATCAAACAAAAAAACAACAAAAGGAATCCCACAACTAAACAAAAAAATCCCACCAGCTTTCTTCACATCAAAAAAATTCAGCTCCATATAAAAGAATCAACTTCAGTCACCAGCAATTGAATCAAATATTATTTAAGTCTGGAAAGTCAGTATTTAAGATTAATACAGGTGTTGTTCAGGCCTCAGTGCAAAAGTGAACATCATTCATTATGAAAATTTGTCTTGAATCATTATGAAGTTTGTGTATTAGTAGGCAGATCTAGGTCAAATGTTCCCAAGAGCTGGGCTGCTAATGAAACAGGTTGAAATCTAGTTGCATTTTCATTATAATTTCCATACATTTTTTATGAAAGCTTCATGACCAGTAGAAAACCCACCACAGTCTTTTTAATAGAAGTACTCATCAAAATGAGATTAAAATATAGGATTAATTTTGTTTTAGTTTACTATATCGATGAACTTTTTGGGGTTGTTTATTTTTGCCCCATTAAAATAAAGCTTACAGCATGAGAACACATTGCATTATGTCCATTACGTCTTTATTGAGGTCAGCTCTCTGTTCCACCACAACGTTCAGGTGCTTCAGAGACAAATGTCCATCTGTTTCACCTGGAGGGTCTTCTGCTGCAGGATATTCCATCTCAAGGCATTGCAGAACTGTACTCCAAGAAAGTAAAAAGATTACAGCCTCTTGTTTTGCCTAGGGAAGGAAAAAAAACCCAAACCAAAACCAACAAACCAGCCAGCCAGCCACTTTTTTTTCATAAAGTACTGTTTGAGTGTCTCAGGGTATCTAATGTATTTATACAACAGATCACTAGGAGGGTCAGGTGTGCTACTGCTATCCAAGCTGGGAGCTGAAGTACAGACTTGTTTTTTTGTAATGAGAAACTTATCAGAAGAAAAAAAGAAATTAGTCAAAAAGAATTGTTTTGCCACAGAATTCTACTACAACTCCCCTGAAATTGTCAACATCATGATGATGTTTTATGTAGTACCTCATGTAACAGGAACCATCAGGTCTCAATACATTTATGATAGCTTAAGTGTTCTGAAAAGTACAAAAATATCTTCATCCTAAAAGGATGCAACACATCCTAGTTGTCCCATAATTTTCACTTTGCTCCTACTACCTTAGGAAATAAAAAAGAGAGAAAAGTTCTTAAACTGTCAACATGCTGCATGGAACAATGGCAACAGGGTGAAAGAGGCTCCCACTCTAAGGACACCTGCACATCTGGCATAAACTGTTAGATACTTAAATACTGGGAGAAAAACTGAGCCAAGAGAAACTGCTGAACGTGCTCTTGGCATCTCACCAAGGGCCTCCCACTATGACATCTGATTTCACAGTGGAGCTTGGATAGAAGTCAGGAGCCTGTTACCATGTTCTTCCCTCACTTTTCCAAAGTGTATAGTATCCATTTTATGGTTTTAACAAAATAATGATTTTGGTATCCATCTGTTGCTGCTGTTTCGATTATCACTGCTCCTATTTATGTATGAGAAAGAGTTTTTATAACCTGACTGCTTTAAAAGAGAACGAAGTATCAACGGCAAAGTGACAGCCCACAATGCAGCAGCAAAACCTGCTGGTGCAAGAAATCCATTTAACAGCCCCCTGCCAAAAGCATCCACAATGTGACATGTCAGAAGAAGGGGAAGTGTAGTAAGTACAGTTAGTCTATATAAGAAATCTGATAGGATACCCTAGTACAGGACAAGAACAGCTGCTGAAAACAGGTCACTAAGGTGAGATTCACAAAAGCAAAGAAGTGAAGATGCATTCTGCTACTGCCCCCTAATACTCATTTACTAAGTCTGGCCGCTGAAGATCTCTTTCATATTCCATGGAAGTTTTCCCACATGCAGGGAGAAAAAAAAATTGAGAGGCAATTCATTCTTTATGACATCTGACACTTCTTCAAAATCATGGAGCTCTCTCATGGATGGAGTTAACACCAACTTCAAAGTCACCTCACCACACAAAAAAGTTAAATAACAGAATCCAGTCTTCCAGAATGCTGTTCATTGAGTATGGTGTGCTTGCTTCATATGTAGCAAGGAATCAAGTGAAAGAATGTGAATACTCAAGAGGAAAGCTGCTAACATATTTTCAGTGTGCCAAAATTTTTTTTTTCTGATCCCATAAAACATAAAAAGTTCTAGACTACTTTCAGGGGTATGAGAAAAAGTCATCAAACACAGAAACAAAGTCACCAGAAAACCCCTACAGAATAATAACTCAAATATCATTTCTTTATTATTTTATTGACTGTAATTTGTCTAGCTTTTTTATTTTTTTTCACCCATTAAACACGTTAGAAGACTGGACTGCCAATCTCTCATTTTCTTTTAAGAAGACACAATAGCTTTTGATCATACAGCTTTGACCTTATCCAATTTTTTACCGCCTATTTGCTATTTCTAAAGTATTATTCATTGCCCTTTATTACACTAATAAACTTTATTATCTTTTATAAAGCCACCAATGGTTACATGCTTGAATGGCCCTCACAAAAGAAAGCTATAATAACATAACAAGGTAAACCTAATAAAACATTCTTTGTTCTCAAAGCGTATTTGTGATAATGGACCATTACCTTTTATTTATTATTCACATAAATGTATGATGGGGTTTGAACCCTCTCCAGTATTAACTGTCTCAACTTGCAGAAACAATCCAAAAATTTTTTTGTTGAATATTTGGTCTCTAGTAAGAAGACAAAGAATATATTCAGAAAAAAAAATAAAATATTTCCAGTATTATAATTTTTATAGTCTCAGCAACTGCATGTAAGTACAGTCATCTAAGTGCTAGTCACTTTACCTAGTTTCATACTGAGCTAATGCTACCAACTTAACTCACTTAAATATTTAATAAACAAACAAAAAATTTTAGAAGGTGAAAAATGATATTGTTTGGACCCTTGAAATTCTGTTGAATATCACAGTGGAATATCACTATGCCTGTAGATTTTTATCAGAAACCATTATTAGACTCTGTATGCATGCAACACAGGCAAAACAAAGAGTATAACTAAGAAATTTATAGCAATCATCCATGGTGTATGTAGGTCTCATTTCATTATGTGGAGTGCTGTCTTGACACATGCCTATATACAACTTAGTAACTTCATATGGATGTTTTTCCTATAACCTCTTTCTTTGTCATATAACCTCTTGAATTTGTTTATTTTAATTAAGTTCAAAATCCTTTTCCACTTAGGTCTGTAAAATATCTCTGTACTAGAAAGATTTTAATCTAAGGTGCCTCAGTTGTGTCAAACAGATATGAAATACTTCACTGAAGGTCCATCCAAACCACAAGATCTTCTGTTATTCAAGACCAAAACCAAATTTAAAAACCCAGAACAGTACCACAACAAAACCAACAAAGCCAAGCATACTGCTCAAAATACACTATTTCACAAAAGCCTCTTTCTCTGTGGTACCAAAAATCAGAAATTTAGATTTTTAACCAGAATTGTAGGTCAAACCTGTAAAAAACACCTGGGAAAAAGGTCCGATTTAGCAGACTAAACCTGCACCTCTGCTCACCATGATACTCTATGACTTTAACACAGGAAGGACAGACGTTTCACCACACACCAGGAATCTTCCAAAATGCAATAAAACTGAGCTCCAAGGTGTACATAATCACACTCCTGACCTCCTTTTGTCCTACACATTGTCATGCTTTCTCTGTCAAAATGGTGGTGCGGGATGAGCTTGTAAACAAGAAAGTAATGGCTCAGAACAACTCTGTGTTAAGGACAATTTTCCATTGAGCTCACCATAACCAGTTTCCCTTTTCTGACATGAGTGCCAGCATAACATTTCTATCAGTGTCCTACTGAGAACCAGTGCTAAACAGGGATAAGACACATCCCAACTCGAGCCAACACTGTTCAGCACTTTGTGTACAACATAGGCCCAGTGCTTAAGACCTCTAATGTAAATTTAAGTGGAACACTCATGAAATGCATGACAACCATTTCCTGCAATCTGATATACTGATACAACAGGAGTAGGCTCAGATCATAGTTCCATATAATATGCATCAGTCAGGCAAGTAACACATTGTAAATTATTCTTGGCCTAAGCTTATAAAGGTCTTCCTAATGTTCAGGCTGTCTTCCTTTTGAAAAGCACATGGTACTTCTCTGGCTAGCATCCACTAGCATGATAGAACTTGGTGGGAATTTTGATATTCCTGTAATATTTTCTTATTCATGTTAACTCAGTGTGTGCTGGTTCTCCCTTTAGAGGTAGTCATGGGAAATACCTCACTATACAATTAATTTCTATTGAACATTGTAGTAGTAGATTTCTTTTTCATAAGTATTTTGATGCACAGTATAAAGGATAGAAAGAAATAGGTTGTCTGTCTGATCAGACAGCATGACATCCTGCAAAATCTCAGTCATTCTCTACTTTGACCATTTTTAATGCATTCTACAGTACAACATTTTCCTGAATAGCTTTTTATTTTGTAAGTCTTGGGATAAGAGACAATCATTCTTCACACTTACATAAATTGTTCTATTAGGTAAGTACCCTAGTTATCAAAAGTTCAGCCACCAGACACACACATCACAGTCAAATTCCCTCCTGAGTGGGTAGAGAACTTAAATTAAATAAACACTTTATCTGTCACTATTATTTTTCTTTTAGATTCACATCAGTGTTTCTCCTAATTATTATAAGTTATTCTTCTATAGGCTAAGTGGCTTCTAATAGGATCTGAGAAGCAAATATGTATGCTTATTATTATAGAAAAGTAGCATTATTTTTAAATTATTCAGGTTAGTAAATACACAAAGAACTTTCCACTCTTCTGATCGAGGGAGAAGAACATAGCTATGAATGTCATCAAATTAATATTCTTTGAAATTTCTGCTACTCACTCAATTCCAATCACAGGTAGACAGCAGGGAACTCATAGCTGCTCTGCCATTTATGTCAGCAACTGTTTACCCAAATGATGGCAGAGTGTCATAATCTGCACGTGAATTATTTAGTTTTCTATTATTAAGCTCATTCTTAAAATATTCAGAAAAGGCTGCCAACTGGCAGTATTCTCAGAGATGCTGTGTCTTTGTCATAGGCCAAAAACCTAACATTTATTAACAGAAATAACAATTTAAAGACACATATTTGTCCTCATGTTAAAATTATTTAATATTAACTTCCTAGTCATCATAGCCAATCCCAACACTAACACCATATTTAAAAAATCAAGTGAGTCACTTACCAAAGCTATAAGTTCAGTGTTGGACTAGGGATGACTGTGTCCCCAGCTCCTTAGGAAATCTTTTAGGAAATCACACTGAGCATCAGTTTCTCAGGCTGAAGGTCTCATTCTGAATCATCCTGAGAAGCAACTGCAAAGAACTCTGTGAGATAAACTGCTCATGGCACTGCTGATTTCCCTTTACAGGGTTATAATCAACATCCTTTGGGTAAAATACCATTGGAATCCCAGAATCATTCAGGCTGCAGAGATGGGATGCCCTGTTCAAAGCAAGGTAATAATTAAATTCAGAACATACTTGGGGCTTTGTCTAGTCTGGTTCTGAAAGGCAATTCAGCCCTCAAGATTTTTGAACTGCACCTTCTGTTTTGGTGTCATCTGCAAATTTGATGGGGCTCCATTCTGTTTCCAACCAATTTATAAATATATTAAACAAGGTCCCAGAATAGACCCTGGGGGATTTCACCTCTAACCAGCCTTCAGGCAGAGTAGAAACTATTGACTACTAACTTTTGATCCTGGACTTTTTTTTAACTTACTAATTCTTTGTAGCCATTTTGCAGACCAAGGTCAAATTTAACATTATTTAGCTCAAGAGAGCTGCAGGGCTATCAATGGAGAGTTTATTTCCTCCAAGTGGCCATATGCTGTGAAACTGTTCTCATTTACAATGCAGGCTGAACTGATGCCTGCTGCTCTGAGGGCTGAATAAGTATGAAAATGGCCCTAAGAAGAACTAAATTCATTCAATTAAATGTTTAGGAAAATGAAGAGTTTTGATCTTTCAGCAGCTTAATAGTTCAGGATATTTTTCTAGTGTGTTCTGGTGGTCTACCCAGTAGGACCACTGTCCATAAGACCAGGAGGGAGCTTAGAGCAGAAACTGACTCAGATTCTAATAGTTGTGTGGAGCTGGTGCTCAGTGAGCAAAATGGAGTAAATTCTTCTTTACTGCCAACACCCAGAGCAGAGCACAGTGATCATCCACAGAGACATTTGGTAAAGCAAGAAAATACTGTTGGCTGACAGTAAGTTAGAAGATAGCTTATGAGATGAAAGAAGGCAAGTGGGAAGAAAATCAAAGAATTAGGATACAGAGAAAGAAGGGAGAGATAGAAGAATCATAGAATATGCTGAGTTAGATCCTGGGCAGGATCATTGAGTCCAGCTCCTGGGCCTGCACAGGATACCCCCAAAATCCCATGATGGGCCTGAGAGCATTGTCCATGCTCTATGCTTCTAGAACTTCTAGATGCTTCTAGAACTCTGTCAGGCTTGTTGCTATGATCACTTCCCTGAGGAGCCTGTTCCAGGGTCCAACCACCCTCTCATGAAAAACCTTTTCCTGATATACAGCCAAAACCTCCTCTAACTCAGCTTCCTTTCCTTCTGTCCTGTCACTGTCACCAGAGGGGAGATCAATGTCTGCCCCTCGAGTTCCCCTCACTAGAAAGTGGTAGTGACCTCCTCTGGGTCTCTTTTCCCCAGGCTGAACTGACCAAGTGCCCTCAGCTGCTCCTCATACACCTTCCCCTCCTGACCCTTCACCATTCTCATGGCCCTCCTTTGGACATTCTCTAATAGTTTAATGGGGTTTTTATATGGTGGCACCCAGAACTGCCCCCAGCGCTCGAGGTGAGGCTGCCCCAGCCCAGAGCAGAGCGGGACAATCCCTTCCTCGCCCAGCTGGCCATGCTGTGCCTGATGCCCCAGGACAGGGCTGGCACTCCCAGCAGCCAGGGCACTGCTGGCTCACATTCAATTTTCTCTTGATCAGGACTCCCAGGTGCCTTTCCACAGTGCTGCTTTCCAGCCTCTCATTCCCCAGTCTGCAAACCCAACCAGGGCTGCCCCATCCCACATGCAGAACCCAGCACTTGATTTTAAACTTTGTACTGTTGGTTAAGACAGGCACAAAGATTCAGGAAGGGCAAAGTGTGGTGAATTTTAGGCTCTTTCACAGACTTTTTCTTCTGTCTGTAAGTGTATTGGACAATTTTTCATAGTTTCTGGCTGTAGAAATACCTTTATTTTAGCTTTTATTGCCAGTTTGTAATTTCCAGTTTCTCTTGAGAATCAACACAGATCCCAGTGATGGGTTGAACCCAGGTTACAGTTGACAAAGATTCCTTTGCAAGGCCAAAACATGCTCTGTTATTTGCAGTATTTCACTCTTCATTTTCCTGGAGGGTAGATCCAAGACTACTTTTCCATCAACTTTATGCCCAACACTTCCACTCAGCAAAGTAATCAAGCTTTTGGGATAACAGTAGAGAAATTCTCTTCTGCCCAGATTAGCAGAGCTGTTTGGTTTCTTTATCTAGGTTGACATGCTAAATGCCCAGCAGATTCATTGAATTAACATTTGCTTTTACCTCCTATCAATACAGGCAGAATAATCAAAAATAACAGTGAGGGATTGAAGGCCCTAAACATATCTCCACTCTTGGAGACTATGAAACATTCCATCTCACATTTAACAGATGAGATGAAAGGAAGAAAGAAAAGGAAGAAAAAGCTTTTCAATAGCTCATCAGCAAATCCAATAAATCCTACTTCAAATCTGAGAAATACCAGAAACTCCACATACTACTTAGGAATTCACTTTGTGGAAAGCAATCCCAAAGCCTTGAAAAGAACTGGCAAAAGAACAGTTTTCAGAGGGGCATCCAAGTGTACTCTTGCCCTCACTTGCCCCAGTAGTGTGGTGTTATCAAGCCTGTTTGAGTGGTGCAGAGCTCTTTGGTTCTTTACCAAACAGCTTTACCAAAGCACAGTTTGGAATCATTGCCAAGGGGTCTACTGGCCAGAGATGACTGCAAGAAAGCTGAAGAGAGAAGTGAAAAAAAATCTCTATTTTTTATTAACACTCTACAACCAAAATCCACTGCGTTCCACATTCACCCAAACATGCATCTTCCCTGGTACCAGCCAGAACTTCAGCATAACTTTATTCAAGGCAGGACAGGGATGAGCTTCTCTGTTTCTGCACAAGCCCAAGGACCTGCTTCCAGATAAAAATTCTAAGTTCCAGAGACAGTATAAATCTTGACACACACATGCAGAATATTTGCCTTCTGTTTAACAGAGAATATGTAACATTAGCTTATCACTAAAGCAGAGAGACAGCAGGAATCTTGTCTATCTTCTACATGGGTTGCAGCATGAAGTACAGCCAAGTAGGGAACTTGTGCTTTAAGCTTTCTTTTCTCTGCAGTTCTTGACACAGCAGGACCATACCTGCTCCTACACACCACATCTGGAGCAGTGGAGCAGCAACAGTGAAACAGCATAGAAATGCATACAGTTCTTTCAGTGTCCTCCAAAACCAGAAGAAACTACACAAATCCTTACCTAGAGGAAAATGCTCATCTTTCTGTCAATACTAACAAATCAACAATTCTCCAGCTTTCTATTAAAATAAGGAAAAGTAATATTCATTTTTTATTTATCCTTTATTCATGTTATCCTACTATAAAGTGTCTTGAAGGAACATGTACTATTCCATATGCACAGTATGTCTCCTCATTTTCTTTTAGTGCATTTATTATGGAAGAAAATGGGCTTTATTATTCCTTTTATTTTTCTACGCTACGTGAAATGAAGAGGACACAGAAGTCAGCTTCTAAATATTTATGCAAACTTCTGAGTAAACTCAAGAGCAAGAACTCAGTTAACTGACAAAGGGTAACCTTTCCCAAACAAGTAGATATAAAACTAATGGTGGTCAAGGGAACAATATAAATTAAGAATTTATATGTCTCAAAAATCTTTACCTTTCTGAAACATTCATTGTGTTTTTCAGGTAATATTGAAGAAATAAATAACTTGCTGGAAATGGAGGGTGAGTACCCCTTATGCCCTAAGCAACATGACACCACATCCTCTCTCAGCTACCCACTCTTCCTGCAGGTTCAGTCATCTGAGGGATGATTCTTAGCTCTATGCAATCTCCTTGGGCCTTCCTTAGTTCTCTGTGAGTTCCATCCCTCTCCTATCACCATATTTCATTGAGCATAACCACTTAAAGCATTTAAGCAACATAAAGCAGCCAACAAAAGAGAGCTTTCAGATAGACAATGTCTTTGAAAGTCAGTTCAGAGAGAAGCATCTGTCAGACAAGCATCTAAGCTTACTCTTTTCTGCTTTCCATGGGACTTGTTTGACCTTAGGAAGGTTTCCAGCGCTTTGGTAGACATCACAAGCACAACACAGCAGCACAAAACACATCAGCTAGGCAGGCTCAGCAGCTGCACATATTCCAGAACATATTTCACACACAGCCAAGTGGACAGGTCTTCTCCTCTGAGAAGTATTTTTCACTTGGCTACAAGGGAATTCTGTCTTAAAGTCCAGCCAAGTGAGACAACTGGTTTAATAATGTAGCGCACATTGATGCTTGTGTCAGCAAGACATAAAAGAGCAAGATGAATTATTTCTGCAACATGAAAATTGCACATGACAAACGCCTTGTAATGCCAGGATGCAAGAAGAGAGGTGAGGAGATTGGAGTTTTTTACTACTTTCTTTTTTATGATACAGAAAAATAAACAGAAAATGCAACGGACATTTTCTGAGTCTAGCTGGTTCTTGTTGTTTGCCTAGAGTGATAGTATTAAACAGCTATTCACAGCTGCTTCACATTCACACTGTGCTGTCATTTAGCACTGTTACTGGGCTTCTGGGAACTCTTGGAGATAATGACACATGCTTTCATTTTAGGTAGTATTATCTGCATGTTCTTAAAATCCACTAGAGAGTGCATCAATTAACATATCCCAGATATTAATCCATAAAGCTTCCTTGTATTTTTGGTGGTTGTGATTTATTGCTTTTAAGGAGTCCTATTCTTTCTGCTTTTGTTAAATTGTTGTTTATTTAATCACAGATCAGCTGGTTAATCTAAAATTTAAAAAATAATTTAAAAACCCAAACAAACAGGGAGAAATTTCAAAAGTCCTGAGGAACTGAGGAATTTTTATTGGGCAGAGACAGGAAAGTGAAAAGTGAGAGGATTTTTGTAGCTTCTATTTAAATATATCATAAAGCGTAGAGCTGCGACAATTTTTTTTCTTTAACCACCAGATACTAAATATTTTGATATTAAATCTGTCAGATATTAACGTGTTGGGTTGGCATGGGTTGGATTCTGTGACAAGCTGTCAGGAAATTCCCCCATGTCTGAGAGAGCCGGTGGCAGCCAGCTCTGGGACAGACTGCCATGGCCAAGGCTGAGCCCAGCAGAGATGGGCAGTGGTGGCACCTGTGGGGTAAGGGCAGGGTGGAGGGCAATATAATCTGCAATCTGCAGCTGAAGGGAGTGCAGAGAATATGTGAGAGAAACATCTGAGCAGACATTGGTGAAGGAGAGGTGCTCCGGAGACAGCTCTGCCCCTGCAGCCCATGGAGGTCCAGGGTGGGGCTCTGTATGATTAAGGGTAAAAAATTTTCCACAGTTAAGAGAAAATCTTTTTGACTGTTTAACAGATATTGAATACTATAGAATTTTAGCACATAAGTTTTAATATTTTTTTTTCCTCCAAGATCAGTACAATATTGTAAGTGTAACGACTGGCTTTAAAAATGCACAGCAAGCATTTTAAAAACAAAATTGTGATAGTTCAATTATGTCTTAAGATTGCATAAAAATCTCTTGCAGAAAGTCTGTGGAATTTATGTACATTACCCACTTAGAAATAATTTAAGGAAAAAAACAACAATAATAAATAACCAACAAAAGTCTTTCTGCATTTCCTGGCAGCTGTTTGTCAGGTGTCTTGTCTTCAGCACAATTAAAAGGGCTTTAAAAAGAAAGGATTGTTCACACAACAGCAGGTTGTCAGCATGTGAAGTCTTGATTTTTATTCAGGGTCATTGAAATGCAAGGTTCACTCAGATGAAAAATCTGAATAAAAATGTTCAAAATATCTCCATTCCACTCTTCTTTGTAACCGTGTAAAGACTCTAGCTGAACAGTCATAGAAGTTCTGTGAAATGTAGTAGATAATCACAAGATAAGGGCCAAGCAATCTCAGGACATTATTTTCCAATAGCTGTGTGTTCAATGCCTTTTTTGGTAGCATTTTAGTCGGATTCTGCAGTGCCTGTGAGCCAAAGCAATGCAAATGCTGCAGGCAGAGGTCTTCCAGTTTGAATGCCTCTAAGACTTAATGAAAAAAAGAGCAGCAGTAAGGGTGTTTCTTGGCCTGCCAAAAACATCCTCCACCATCTGGGTAAGCACAAATAGTCCTTCTATAAGGAATGCTTTTACATATACAGTTAGTTATTGTAATTTTGACACAGAAAAGCATTTTTATCTTAAATAATCCTAGTGTCTGAATGAATGTGCAAAATGAGTATATATGAGTAATAGTCATGTAAAGTGTAATAATACTGATATGATGAATGTTTCTGGGGAATAAATCAAAGAAGAAACCTGCCTAAATCATAATTACAGCAAATTGTGGTGCAGGGAGGAGAATTTTGATCTTCAAAGTCATAGGCTTTATGATTCTCCTACCAGAAAGATTTCTCTCATGGAAGCAAGAACACCCAAAATAAAGAAAAAGCAGAGGAAAGCCCATGGATTGAAAATGCTAATCGGAAGTTAATCTAAAAATATACATAATTTAATAAAAGGCAATAATTATGCCATTATTTTTGAAACTGTGACATAGAATTATACTCAAGATATTAAAGGCTCTTTAAATTCTTACCCCTACCCAAAACAGTAGGTGTGCTCTGGAAAGCACAGCAAGGACAGCAGCACAGCACTGGCTTTTGAGAGACTTTGTTGAACTAGACCTGTGGGTCACATTCTTACAACATTTACATGTGTTCACATTAAAAAAATACCATGATATGGAAACAGCTCTAAAGCTCAACTTGTACTGCATTTTTTTACCTTATTGTTATATAGTAGGTCAGTATGCATAAAATGGGCTATATACCTTAAATAACTAATTTAATCATTCTGGATTTATTGTGACAACCACCCGTGAGACAGAGGTGTCCAGATACGGCACCTAGGCCAACCATAGCATTGCTTGAAATCAGAGGCAATAAGGCAATAATTTGTAATTCAACCAACCATATCAAGCAGTGAAATGGATTTATGATGGTGTTCCATGAGAGAAATGAAGGTCAGTTTTCAGCAGTGAAGGTGCTGTTGACTGCAGAAGTATGTGATGAAATTATATATAAGTTTCTGTCATCCTTAAGAAAGAGAAAAGGAGCTGAATGAGCTTCCATTCTGTGGTTTAAAAGATTCTCTGTCCTTTCCCACAAAAAAAATGGAAGATCATAGCAAAAGAATGATACTTTGTTATTTATCTTCAACAGCTGAAAAGAAAGATAGCATTATGTTTGCCTGAATCTAATGCTAGGAAGATATTTCATAACTTAGATTTTTTTATTATTTCACCAATAAAATTGATAATAAGCATTAAAAAAACCAAAACCAATATTGCCATTGATATCTTCTGCACAGATGGACAGAATCTTTCCAATGGCTGTTTTTTCAGACTACTGCAAAAATTGGGATGTTTGGGAACTAAATGCTATCAAAGTTCTGTGGGAAAGAGGAGATTCTGCTGTCTAATATCTGACAAACTTTTATTTTCTACATTATTTATTACTGTGTTGAAAGTGTAACTGTGATACCAGCATCTCACTACCTTGTTTCACCTTGCAGGTGCCTGCTAGGATCTTTCCTACAGATGCTCACTTGTGTAAATATCTCTAAAACTGTAATATTGGCAAATATACAACAGATGTACCAGGGCACCTTGGGAAGGGTTGGGAAGGAATCTTCATGCACTTTCAACCAACAATTCTCCCTTTCCCACCATATTTTTTTCTTTTTGATCTTGAGGTGCACATCTGGGCCAGTACTTCACCTTTATACAAAGGTTCTTATCTTACGTGACCCCTGCATTGTAGTCCTAACTACAAAATTCTTTTGTACGTGTTTAAAGTGTGCTTCTTTTTAAAATGTAAGTGAAAAAAATCCAAATTTATGTGAAATTGTAAGAGGAGGGGGGAAGCAAAAATGTGTATCTATGAGTCAGTCAGCCAGATTAGCATGAAACACCTTTTATTTTTTTAATTCTTGTGACTGGGATGATAAGTAAAAATTGAAATTCTCACCAATGCAGAAAAAAATTACAATTCCATAGAAACTCTTCTGGCAACTGAGTGTTTGATATAGCAAGACTTGAGAATTATTACAATGACACTGAAGTTTGCCAAGATGATATCCAAACACTAATTGTGAATTTAATCTGTTGTCCTACCCACACAGCTTTTAAAGCACAAGCTGTAATGAAGGCTAAGACCCAAAGCCTTTAAAGACTCAAGGATCAATTGTTATGAGAACAAGAGAAGGTGCTTAGCAATTTGGAGGATTGTCAGAAAGAAGTATGATGTGTGTTCATTTGATTATGGTACACAAAGGATGCAGGATGAACCAAATGAATAGTGACTTTGTATTTAGTCCTTGATTGACTACATTCCAGATATGCTGAAAGCATAAATTAATCAAAACTAGATCTACAATGGAAAGGAAGAAGGTCTAATCCTTTTGCTAATCCCCAACAAAGGAATAGAGTACTGCATGATGCAGTAACTATTTCAATGTCTACTTGGATAATAGTGCTGCATTCTACAACAAACATCATGCATTATATACACTCTCTTCTTATTCTCTTTGGACAGATGTCTGTAATTCAGGAGAATATTTTGCAGGACAGACATTGGAATACCAATTTGTGTTTTATAAAAATAAATGAGGAAGGAATTGATTAAAATTTTGATTAAAATCTTTGATTAAAACCTTTGAGACCTGGATAGCCCACTAGTATAAATGTTTTCTGGGCATGCTTCTCCCAAAGAGGCTACAGGAGTGGCTTCAGTGAGCAGCTGCCAGAAGCTTCCCCTGTGTCCAATTGAGCCAGTGCAGTTGGCTCCTGGACCTGCCACTGGCCCAGGCTGAACCCATCAGTGACGGTGGTAGTGCCTTTCTCCTTTTTATATATGCCTAGATATTATATTAGGCATATATAAAAAGGAAAAAAAGATATTATTCAGGAGACATTGGAGCCAGAGAAAGAAGGAGGGAGAATATGAGAGAGGAACAACCCTACAGACACCAAGAACAGTGCAGAAGGAAGGGCAGGAGCTGTTCCAGGAGCCAAAGGTGAGATTCCCCTGCAGCCTGTGTTGAAGACTGTGGTGAGGCAGCTGTGCTACCCATGAAATTCCATGGTGGAAGGGAGACCCTTCTACAGCCCATGGAGGACTTTTTGCCAGAGCAGATGCATGCCCAAAGCAGGCTGTGATGCTGAGAAGACCATGCTAGAACAGATTGCTGGCAGAACCTGTGGCCTCATGGACTTGTGACCCCATGGGGAACACATGTTCTGGCTGTTTGCTCCTGAAGGACTGCACCCTCTGGGAATATACCCATGCTGGAGGAGTTTGTAAAGAACTGCAGCCTGTGGAAGTACTCAGTTGGAGAAATTGTCTCATGTGGGAGGGACTCCCTCACTGGAGCAGGGGAAGAGTGTGAGGAGTGCAGGCCCCTGAGGAGGAAGGAGTGGAAGAGACAACATGTGATTGACTGCAGACCCCACTCCCTGCGCTCCTGCACCATTGAGGGGAAGAGAGCAGAGAATTCAGGAGTAAAGATGAGCCCAGGAAGAAGGGAGAGTTGGGGACCTAAGATTTGGGTTTATTTCTCATTATCCTACCCTGATTTCAGGATTGTCTGATGCTTGCAAAGCTCTAATTGCAGCTGTGGGTCAGCAGTTGCCAGCAAAGAATTCTCATCCTCTCTGCCATGGTGCAACAGATTCCTTGTGGGAAGCTCTTTGCTGATAGGCAGCTAAAAGGATCATTACCTAGTGCCATTGTTTCTCTCTCCTCCTGGGATCAGGAGAACAATCAGCTTCTCCTTGCCCAAGGTATACAAATAGATACCAATAAAAGCAGGGATACAATCCTGACTACTTCAGATTCATAATGCACTTGAGTAGTTATGGATAGAAATGTATAAATTGGAGCCTTGACTATAGTCCCAGTGAGATGCATTGCTGGTTTACATCATTTGTTTGAAGAAATATGCATTAAAATAACTAAGTTATTGTGGTAGAAGAACTAATTACTGAAACCTTTTCCCAGTCTCTAGTACTGAAAGAAGAAAGGTGCAGGGGTGAGGATATTGGGCTACAGGGTGCTGAGGAAGCCACCCATCTGTTTTCTTTTCCTTCTGATCAAACTAGAGTGGCAGTGGTTTCAGGGAAAATGCACAAAAATCTTTTTATTTCTTAATGTAATTTTGAAAATTCCTTCAGGTGAGAGCATGCAGAATATTGTTAGGAAAGAACAGAGGACTCTGTGTAAGTAGACTAATTATGCTTTCCTTGATAAATTATGATTCACATAAATCATTATGATCCACAGTAATCTTCTGTTTAGTTCAAAACAGAGTTTGAGAAAAACTCAGAAAAATGTGCAAAATGCCAAAGAAGGAGTGAGATCTGAGCAAGACTGAAATTACTTTTAAGCCTATATTCTTCCTTTGATGCAGGCTTATAAATCAAATTAACATTAATGAGAAATGTGTTGTGCCCATATTCAAACCATGAGCTGAGATTCCCTACTGCCCCTCCAAGATTCTTTTGTATAATTCAAATATTGAACTGTTACATTTAAAGCATATTTTGACTTGAAAATTTTCAAAGTTTAATGTTTATTCTGCCATAATAAAACTTAATAGCAACCAAGTATAATTGCTTCAGTACTATTTTACAAAAAAAATCAAAGTCTTTTATGTTTCTGCAGTTTGGAAAGAAACCTCAAAAGTAATGTTGATGTATTTTGCACAAATCATATAGTCTATGATGCATAAATCACAGTTTGACAGTTCTGTAAATATTGCATTTTAAGGTGTTCAAGTCAGATTTCTAAACAGACAAATAATAAATCAAATAGGAGGAGACACGATCCCTGACTTGAAGGAAAAATAATTAATCAGAGGTTAGAACTGCAAAAAAACCCTATTCTTGGTTTCAAGACAACATTCTTCAAAAGAAAAAAGAGACTTTAAAATAGAATGAAAGACTTCAATTGTTCCCTGAAACAGATTTTAAAATGAGGAAAGTAAGGCATCTGCATTATTAATTAGAAAAATACATCCTATGAATTTTAACACTGTATTTGTTATTTTCTACTGAACACAGTGTTCCTCATAACCTGACAAGGTGATGATCTCAAAACCAAAACAGATGGTCTTTAAAAGATGTACAGATCCTCCCTTTGAATGAATCTCAAGATTCCTATAGGATTTATAATAAAGCTACTAATAAGAAGAAATGTGCTTCTTCAGTAGCTTGCTTAACAATACTTCTGTGAAATCAATTACCTATGTCTGGTCGATTTTATGGCTGAGAGATATCTCCTTGCTGTTCCACAGCTGGTGCTGTAATGCTATTTTCTAATTATTATTCTGCCCTTCTGGACTGGGGTGTGTGCCTATGATTTTTCTTATTCCCAATGTTGTTCTCCCATCTACTTCAAACTCAGTCAATTTTCCCATTCTACCCTCTTGGCGTGGAAAAAGACCAGCATCAACTTCCCAAGCTGGGTTCTTTCACAATCCCTGTCATG
This sequence comes from Ammospiza nelsoni, assembly GCF_027579445.1. Classification (NCBI taxonomy): domain Eukaryota; kingdom Metazoa; phylum Chordata; class Aves; order Passeriformes; family Passerellidae; genus Ammospiza; species Ammospiza nelsoni. The sequence goes on from NC_080636.1 coordinate 16,208,585, forward strand.
TGTCAACAGTTCACCTGTTTTGTATTAGACAGCTGCTGACCTGTGTCTTCTGCATTTCTGCCAACATCTCCATCTTTCAAAATGATCTCCTCATCCCAAACTGCTTCATATTTTTTCTACCTTTTACACACTGGAAACAAATTATATCCTATTCCTTGGAAAGAGAAGTTTGTGGGTTTTTTATATGGTTGTATAATGTATCCTTGAGTGTCTCTCCTTCTGTCAGCCAGAGCAGTACAAGTTATGATGCAGTTACTACTTCAGTGAAAAAGAAAGAGCTGCATAGATCATGTGTCTGGACTCAGTGTCCCACCACATCCTTCTCTCTAAATTGGAAGAGTATGGATTTGATGGGTGGACCATTCAGTGGACAGGAAATCTGTTGCACAATTACATCCAGAGATTAGTGGCCAATGTCTCAATGTCCCGATGAAGATCAATGATGAGTGGTCGCCCCCAGGAGCCCAAAGTGGGATCAGCACTGTTTGATATCCTGATCAAAGACATAGACAGTAGAAATGAGTGCACCCTCAGTAAATTTCAGATTACACCAAGCTGAGTGGTGGGGTTGAGACACACGAGGGATGGGACGCCATCCAGAGGGATCTGGACAAGCTTGAGAAGTGGAACCATGTGAACATCATGAGAGACAACAAAGCCAGGTTCAAGGTCCTGAACCTGGGTCAGGGCAGCCCCCAGTATCAATATAAGCTGGGGGCTGAAGGGATGAGAGTAGACCTGCTGAGAAAGACTTGAGGCTGCTGGTGGATGAAAAGCTGGACATGAGCTGGCAGTGTGTGTCTGCAGCCCAGATAGACAAAAACATCCTGGGCTACACCCAAAGTGGTGTGACCAGCAGGGCAAAGGAGGGGATTCTGCCCCTCTGCTCTGCTGTGCTCTGGCAAGACTCCACCTGCAGAGCTGCATCCAGCCCTGGGCTCCCAGCACGGGAAGGACACGGACCTGTTAGAGAAGGTCCAGAGGAGGGACAAGGTGATGGATGGAGGGATGAGGGATGGAGCATCTGTGCTATGAAGAGAGGCTGGGAGAACTGGGGTTGTTAATCCTGAAGAAGAGAAGTCTCCAAGGAAACCTTATTTTTGCCTTTCACTACTTAGAGGGGCTCCTAAAAGAGATGGGAATGAATTTTGTACAAGAGTCTGCTGCAACAGGTCAAGGAGTAATGACTTTAAATGAAAATGGGGTAGGTAAATTTAGATTTGATATAGGAAAAAAATTTGTGATGTGGGTGGTGAAACACAGGAAGAGGGTGCCTGGAAAGGTGGTGGATGCCCCATCCCTGGAGACATTCAAGACTAGGTTGGATGGGGCTCTGAGCAGCCTGATCTCATTGTGTCCCTGGTCACTGCAGGGGAGTTTAACTAGGTGACCTTAAGGGATCCTTTCCAATCCAAACCATTTTATAATATTAGGCAGTAAAACACTTAAGGACATATATTTGTGTATTGTATAGACAATGAAAGAAAGTATTTTAAAAAATACTGTACAGATTATCCTACATATTTATTTATAACAATCAATGATTTAATAGATTTCTACCAGTTAGCTGGTTCCTGAGGACAGCTGCAGACAGCTCAAACCTCCTGTGAAGTGTTCCTTCATGAGTTAAGCAATCCCTGTCTTGGAGAGTTACTGCACTGGAACAATGGAACTTTTAATTGCTTCTGATTCTTTTGACTGACCAGGAAGGAAAACAAAATGAAAAATGTACATTGTATTTCACACAATTTACCCAAACATCCCCATGCTGTTATCATCAGAGTTTATTATTTAAATCCAAACACAACCAAAAAAAAAAAAAAAAAAACAAAAAAAAAAAAAAAAAAAAAAAAAAAAAAAAAACACCAGAAAAACTCTTAATTGCAAATTTCAGCTGTGTTCCATTGAAGTAATATGAGACTTCAAAACTACAACTCAAATCAATTGTGGAAATAGATTTATTAAATAATATAACCTAGACCACGGACATATGCTATCTATCCCTACTATTTTTGGTGCTTTGTTCAGGTTTGTTTTCAAAGTCCTATATAACAACTGGGAAAACATTTCAATATTTCTTCCAAATTACTGAATAAAATATAATTATGAGTAGAAAAACAGACGTTTCCTGAATTTTTTGCAGAGTATATAGCTCATTAGAGGCATTGTAGTCACTTTTTCTGTTGAAAAGTTTGCTGCTTGGAAAAGCATCACAACCTTTGAACTCCATTCTGGTGGTGTTGTGGGGTTTGTTTTATTTTATCTGTTCTCATATGTACTTCTACCTGTACTACATAGAAATAATTTTCTATTCCTGAAGACCTTCAGATAAATGCAGAGAAAAATCATGTGATCCTGCAATCTCATTTTACTGAAATCTCATGCATTGGGCTCTTTTAATCTTCCTTCAATCCTTCATCTTTACCCCCTATTGTTTGTCTCTGGTTTTCACTGTACTCCATCTTCTTTGTGGTACTGTGTTTTGTAATTTTCCACAGCAAGAATGAGATTTTTAATAAAATTTTACAACAGTGTACTTTACATGGTTTGAGGCATTATAGACATGATGTGGAACTCTAGGGTATGCCTCCTAGTAGCCCTCAGCCAGTAAAAATTCTCTTGTTTAAGTGGGACAGGCCTATGATTTCAGAGAAGAAAGTTGTAATTTCCTCTATATTCATCCATTCAGTTAGCTGGTAAATGTGATTTCTGAGTACACAAGCATCCCTGAATGGCTTCATAATGATCCTGCAGTAAATTAATGTGATTTAATCTGAAGAGACTCGAAGGCAGCAGCTGCATCAGATGATGTTGCCCCACTCCTGAAACGCAAAAGCAGATTTTGTGGTGTACCAGAAGAGCTATCTTTTGCAGAGGGGCAAACAGGACAAACCAAATGAAATCTAAGGCTACCCTTTCAGCTACCTTACTAACAGTAGAATTGTTGATGAGACAGTAGAGTTTCCAGAAGAAAAGAGGTGGCCATGTAGTGGACATGAAATGCAGCCAGGAGGAAAATAAAGCTGCTGAGTTACAGCTTACACTGTGAAACATTAAGAAGCAGTGAGCCCTTGCAAAATGTAGCTTAATGAAACCTGTTGGTCATAGAGATCATAATGAACCTAAAAATTGGACAATCTATTTGCTTATAAACACTGCAGAGTTTCTTGAAGCTAGAATATAGGGAAAAAAGGAGAAAGAAATCAAAATACAGAGATAATGACTTATGAGTAATGCAACCTTAGAAAAAGCACAAACATATGTAGTATTTTGTCTCTGGGAAGATAGGAAACTACACACAAAACCAGTCAGATATTCCCTCCATTTCATTTTATGGATTATCTCATTTTACTTGGTCTTCCTCAGGGATTGGTTTCTTTGGTCTCCTGCCTTGACAGAGATGACACAGTTCTTCATGAATCCTAGTTCACTGATAGCTGGTACCAGACCTGTGAACATGCCATCTGGAAATAAACCATTGTCCCAAATACTATAAAAGAAATGAGATATTTTGCATCACTCCCCATACCAGGTAGCAAAAAGAGAAGATAATTATTCATGTCTCATTGCCATTAGCCATCAGAGTAGGTGGGGATTCTGTTAAAGAGCTCAGGCTTCTGACTCAGCCTCCCTGTGACCCCTGTTAAGGGGTTAAGCACTCAAATTTCTGAGAGATCATCTGTGTGAACCCATTTGACCAGAGCCCTCTTGTGCATGTACAGATTTTGCTTTGCAAGCTAAGACTCATAAACACCCACACATTTCTAAAAACTTAGCAGTGTATAGCAATGTCATATATAACTGAGTTTCTACACACAGAAATCAATACCTAGTGAAACCAACTATTAGAAAAATGAAGAGTGGGAGAGAGTTAAGAATAGTATCCAATTAAAGCTGATGCAGCTTTAAGTAACAGATGTTTTTAGCAACATCTGTGAAAATGAATACACTTGTTTTTCATTCATTTTAGGGAAAAGTTTTCTTTCACAGTTCACTCTCTCCATTAGAATATATTAAACCACTTAAAGCACTTAGCACCTTTTGTGAAATTCATGTCTTCAGACATACACAGTATTTTGAAAAGTAGAGAATGCTTACTTTTTTTAACCCTTCCAAAGCATTTGGCTATTACTCCTATGCCAGGTTGTTTCTATATTCAGACCACTCATCTTCTCTTAATAAACAGTGCTAGTGAATTGTTTTCCTACATTTATAAGCATGCAGACTAAATAAGAAATATCAATTTTGCTGGTAAATGTTTAATTTTATTAATTATGGCCATGCTCTGTCACTGTACGGCTATGTAGTTTCTGACTTAATGTGCAGCAGTTGAGAGAACTTCCATGAAAAAAATGATGAAGGTAACTCCCTATTTATTTACTTGTAATCAGAAAGATAAACAAACTCATTTTTCCTCACCACGAAATCATGAGAAGCTCTAAATCTAAATAAACTCACTCTAAACAACTATGTACTAAGCCAGGCAAGTATTATTTGCACATACTTTTTGTATGAGATCAGTTAAGAAATAAGCTTATCTCATGGATAATGGACCTACACCAGTCAGGATATTTTTAGTTTGAAAGGATATTCTGTTAAAACAAAGATAGCAAATTTGGAAGATCATATAATATTGAATTTGTCTTGCTCTGCTCAAACATTCTTAATGAACAGATAGTGAGTATGAAAAAAAAAAAGCCAACAGAAAGTACAACAATATGAAGGAATAGAAGAGACTGGCACCAGCCACATCAAGGAAAAACATTGCAACTGGATTGAAACCTCACTTCTTTTATATCATCAAATACATTTATGCTTCATAAGTCATGATAAGAGCTAGGACATAAATGTTTCAGGTGTTCTTTGTCTAGCAATTCAAATTAGAAAAACAAGAGGAGTTAAAAAAAAACAACAAAGTAAACGAAAAGTTTGCTATCTAGGAATCAGCATGTTTATTCGTCATTTTATATCTTTTTGGCTAAGCACTGTTTTATTTATAAAAATATACTGGAAGATCAAGTGGAATTCAGGGTTATAACAAAGGAGATGGAGAATGGGAAGATCTTGTGAGACTAAGGGAAAGAAAATTTCAGAAGTTAAAGGCAGATAGCTAAAGCAAAATGAAAGTTTATAAGATAAAACTAGCCTGCAGAAGCAAAACCATTCAGGGGAAACATGGGATGAGGCAAAGTGGGATGGAGTGGATTGGGATGAGATGGGAAAGGATGGTAAAAAGTTATCAGAAAAGAATAATTAAAGCAAAATCACCAAATTGGTCGTGAAATTGGTTCCAAGGAATAGCAATTATGAGCACTGAGAAAGCTTAAATCCCTAGGTCATGAGCCACCTGAAGAAACATAACATTTTGGAGAATTACTGTGGCATATACAATTTTTGAGTTGCGTGTATAATTCTCAAGTTGTGTATGCATGTGAGTGGCATATACATATTTTAAGGTATGACAGTAAAAAAGGGGTATGAATTGATGCATTATGTTTACATGGCAAGTAAACATAATGGGAGTTGGATAGGCACTGCAGTGTCACCCTGATTTTTTGAGATTTTCTAAGCCTTCTAATGTTGACATTCTTGTAGCAAACTTTCTCACACACTTTCTGTAAATAACTCATTGTTTTGCATTCTCTTATAGAAGAAGAGAAATTTGATAGACTGTTAGTTTGTCCAGCGTCATTGGAGAGATGGCACTGTCACCCTCCAATCCACTGTCACTTTTAGAAAACTAGAAAAGTTAAAGTCAGAAAATAAACTTCCCTTTTCTTCTTCACCTTGAGAGCAGCAGTGTGCACTTGTGCTCTTTAATGTCCTATAATGACACTGCAGGAGTGGCTTTTGCTAGAAGAGACTTGGGGTCACCCTCATATGGACAGATTCTGCGCCAGCCAGCTCTGAAATGGAGCCACTGGCCAAAGCCACGCCCGCACAACAATACATTTAAGAAAGAGAGAAAAAGTGCTGTGCAGCAGCTGTGGGATAGTGGAGTAAGAAAAGATTTCAGAGAAAAGCTCTGCAGTCACCAAGTCAGTGCAGAAGGAAGGGGAGGAGGTGCTGCAGGCGCCGGAGCCGAGGTTCCCCTGCAGCCCCTGGTGCAGCCCATGGTGAGGCAGCTGGGCCCCGCAGCCTGTGCAGGCCCAGGTGGAGCAGAGACCTTCAGGCTGCCAGACCATGGGGGAATTCGTGCCACAGTGAGTGGGTATGTCCTCAAGGGAGCTGCAGCCCGTGGAGAGGTGTCCATGCACGAGCAGGTTTGCTGGCAGGGTCTGTGATCCATAGGGGACTCCTGCTGGAGCAGTCTGTTCCTGAAGGAGGGTGCTCCATGGAGGGGACCCGTGTTGGAGCAGTTTGTGAAGGACTGTGTTCCATGGGAGGATGCCAGGCTGCAGCATGCAGGGAGTGTTCATAACAAGGTGTTAGGAACAGGCTGCAACCCCCACTCCATATCCACTCCACCCTTCAAGAGGAGGATGTAGAGGATTTGAGAGTGAAGATGACAAGGAGCCTGAGCAGGATGGGGAGAAGTGGTGGAGGAAAAGTAGTTTCAGTTTGGGGTTTTTTTTTCTCACTATACTACTTCATTTTAATTGTTAATAAACTAAATTGATCTTCTTGGAGTCAAGTCTGTTTTGCCCATGATGGTAACTGGTCAGCCTTATCTCACCCCATGAGTTTTTTCTTCTTATTTTACCTTTATGTCCTTCTGAGTGAGGGGAGTGACAGGTCACCTTGATGGGCACTGGGCAGTCAGTTACAGTTAATCTACTACTGTTGAACAATTATGTTTAGATTTATACCCATAAATGACATTCAAGGTTTAAGGTAGAATAAAGTTTGCCATTCTAACATATGAACATTAAAGTACTAAACTGCAGGAAGTGGATTTCCTACAAGAAGAAAAGTATGTCCAAATGAACTGTCATCCCCCACTGCCTTAATAAGTAATGCTTCCATCAACAGTAAGAGGTTAATGTGCTAATAAAGAAATTTTGAAGGTGAAATTAGATAAATTAAAAAAAAAATAAAAACACACAAACCAGTTTTTTTACTGGCTCCATGCCAGGTATCAGGAAATCTCACAGGATGCACCCTTCAGGACTGTTCCTGAAAGGAAAGGAAGTTTTGGGTGGAGTTTGGTAATGCAGAAAGCAGAAATTCCAGGCATATCCGTGAAAGGGCAGAGTGCTTGGATTAAAAGCAAAATTTCTCCCTCCAGGAAGTGAGTATAAGATCAGCAGTGCCGTGATTTGGCTCACAAATCGATAAAAGGACAGGAGAACAGAATGTTACCCAGTAACCCTACGAAATTATTTCTTGTTAGGAACCAAGCTGAGAGGAAATGTATACACATTGACATAGTGCGAATACATTTATCTACCGCCGTAAGACTAACATGTTGGGGAAATAACTACATGAACATCAAAACCAGAAGATAACATTTCTCAAATCCTCACAATGTGCCTAGATGAGTGCTACTCAGGACCAAGTTCTTGCTATTTTTTGTTGCAGTGGAATATGATCCTCTTTGAATATGAGCACTAAGGAGTAGCCAGAAGGGATGGAGCAGAAAGTATTTACAGGGAGTAATTTGGGTCTCAGATATCTTCATTATGCTCAGAAAGTAGAACATCAAAATGTGGCATAAAACAGACATAAAGTGTCTAGGTGCAAAAAATCTATGTGCAATTTTCTCTTACACCTTAAACTTATTCTTATGAATTTTAGAAATATCTTTCTGATTTTAAAGACCTAACAGAGGGTTAAAAAGCAACAAGAGTAACATTTTCTATCTTCAACTACAAAGACTTTAGAAAATTTTAACTAAGCCAACACCATTTTAAAATCGTGTCACACAAGTGCTTCTGCATAAAGGAGATGACAGTAAGTGGGCTGAAAGACATGATCCAGGGTTGCACCCCATCTTTGATTTCATGGATATACAACCTGAATGAAGACTATAGGATAGAAATTTAAAGCTCAGTAATATTTGCCAGGGAGGTAGTGAATTACAAGAATTAACAATTTCCTTTATTCAATAGAACCTATAAAGCTTAATCCAATTTTCACAGAAGCCAAAAACAACCTACTTGTTGCCTTCTGGTCTTTTGTCATTGATCATCTTGTAAGGAGTAGAAAGGTCTGTTTCTTTGATGTAAATGATACATTCAAAATAAACCCTCATTGTAAGACTAATTGCACTTATGTGATAACGTAAATGCCAAGCTTATTTTCTAGTGTGCATTTTTCCAATGATAATCTGAATGCAGTGTGCTAATGTTTTTCATGTAGGCAGACTGAATTACTGAAGGTCAATTTAGTCAAGTTGTTTGGAAATGAGAGGATATAATGGCATTCACTAGGCACAAGAAGGGTGAGTAATTTTCTTTTTAGGTGAAGAAGAATGGAGTACATTTTCATATGCATGTGTATTATTCAGTACATTGCAAGACTAGAGGACAGGAAGGTATGTCCTGGATGCTGTTCAGTTTCTTGATAGTGGTGAGGTCTGAAAGCAGTAGTAGTGACTCCTCCATTGTCTTCCTTGCCAAGAGGGTACTTTGAACACTTGAGAATCTTAAACTCAACAGGAATTTTCTGCCAGCCTCATGTGAACTAAATTCTAGGGACTTGTTTTTTCACATGAAGCTTAACTGTTGAGAGTTGGTTTTTTTTGGACCTCTTAATTTTCATAGTGCATTTAATCTCATTATCTGTCTTTTCAGCACTTAACTAATAAATGCAGAAGCAAAAGAAAACCTGCCATAAATTCATTACTACTTTTTCTCCAAAGACACAGGTTTTCTACAACACTGTTGGGGATAAAACCCAGAGACAAATTAAAATAAAGAGGATTTGGCAAGACCTGTTTTTTGAAGAATCTAGAAGGGCACCTGATGAAGGGTCTCCAATTCAACTGCTTTTAATATAGACAAATCAAAAATAAACATCAAAAATCTTATTATCACAAATATTATGAACAAAGAACAAAGCTTTACAGGAGAGCCAGCTGTGGATTTCTGCATTTAAGAAATAAATAATTACTTCCAAATAAGTCTATTTGGTTTGGTTTTGTTGAGCTTCCCCCCCCACCCTCTCCCCCCAAAGAGAATGAGTGCAATGTGTGATATATTCCCTAGGATCCCAAAAAATTTGTGCAGGACAATGCAAACCTGTACTCATTAGCGTGGATCACATGCAGTGAATTCTGCAGCCACAAGAGACCATCTGCCCATGGGCCTCATGATGACAAACTGGAGAGTTCCACTCTCACTCACTCCCTCCTGCATCACACTGGCTACATCCCTGTTGAACAAGAAAACATCTCCATCTCTTCAGGCTCCATTTTGATAAAGTTTGCATGTGCTGATAAATTCACATCTTTCCTTGACTGATTGTACTAGAAACAATATAAATGTTAATGGAGGTGGACTTTAGTATGTCCTGAATTTGTTTAGTCTTATTTTAACACAAAACTAACAAGAACAATGAAAACATTTCCATTTCATAATTTTTCTACTTCAAGTCTCACCAGAAAGACAGACTTTGCTTTAGCAGTGCTGATAAGCAGCACTGATAATTATCCTGGATTATAAAAAGGCCTATCAAAAGCCTTAAGTGTGAGGGAAAATTTTCCATTCTCTCTGTTAAAAATAAAGGCAAACACCTTAAAACTGAACTATGGAGTAAGAAAACTCTAACATATAGAACTAATATAAAACACAAGTATTTTCTTATTAATAATTAAAATCTTTAGTTTTTGTTTGTTTCTCAGTAGGTATCATCACAAATTATAAACTGAACTACAAGCCTCTGCAAATTCAGATCCAGGATATGAAACTTATATTTAATCTTACATCATAAGTTTTTGGAGATTATGTCCCAAACTAGGTCTTAATTTCAGCTCCAATTCAAAGGGAGTAGAAATCTCACATCACAAGAAACATCACTGAATATTTCACTGTAACATGGCCTCTCTCTCATGATAACTTTAAGAGGAATCAAGATTGTGTGGAGATAATTCATAATGAAAAATAGATCTAGGATTTTGTATAGCATGAAGAAGTTATTTGCTTCACTTTCACAAAGTGAATATAAGTATTATATTAATAATAGACACTGTTATTTTTTGAGAATATGGTAACATTAATCTCACCTGATTTATTTTCTGGGTTTCTGAGTGTTTCTACTACAAGATTGGAAATATGTTTGATACCCTCTAGTGGACAAAGTAATATATAACTTCTTAGGTTATCAAAAATGGCTTCAAGTTCAGAAAAAAATGCATTTTATCAGGCAGCTCTGATCCACAAACATATAATAAAAATATATGTATATTTTATATTTTACTTTTCTTCTAGATTAAATCATGTGACAAAGTCATATAACAGATTTCTCTCCCACTGCCTGAAATGACCTAGTGCAATTTCATATCATTGATCTGTTTAGTCCCAAAGTAATGGGTTTGGGTTTTCAGAGTTCTATCAGAAAAAGAACAAAAGTCCCTTTAAAATGCAGGATAATTAAAAAACCTCAGCCTAGGAAGCTGCCATTTACTTTTTGTAATATATTTCATAAAGAAGTACAAAGTGAGGTTACTATTTAAAAATCCCATTTTTTTTTCTTTCAACTTGTGCTGAGCTCAGATTTATATGTAGATATTTTTATATCACTTCAGCTACTCACTACCCATTCAAAGTAATCCGGTACAGATCAGACATTGTAGATTTTATTGGATTTCTCTAAGGAGGAGCTGTGAAAGCTTCAGAGGTTGAATTGAGGATTATTGTCGTACATAGATGCTGCAAATATGTTTTTCTTAGACATTAAAAAGCTTTGCTAGGTGAACTGGCTACCTGGAGCAGTAAATCAGATATGGTATATTTCCTTTTTTTTCAGTTTGTTCTTATATCTTATCTGCCAGGTTCTTTACGGAAAGTGCAATTGCTTTTGGCATGTTTTGATGGTCACTACGCAATTTACACTGACTAATTTCTCTTCTTCCATGCAACTGACTGACATTACTGGCTTGACATATCAATTAACACTTCGTCAGTCTTTCCCTCCCACATTATTCATTAGTAGGTCACCTTCACTTATATACCATCATTATATCATTTGATTGCACAGCTATTTCCATCACTGATTTGACACATATATTATTAGTGCTTCTGTTTTCTTGATGCAAATGAGAGAAAATGTAATTTGACTTGGAATCCAGGAATGTTTCTCTCCTCACATATTAGAAAATTTCATAGTACATATTTAATATTCTCTTTGTCTCAGTACTTCCATTTTTATCACTCAGATCTGAACACAATAAAGGGTTTATGTGTTTAAAACCAGCAGCAACAAAGTTAAATGGAAAAGGAACAGAATTTCCAAAGATATAGACTTGGGTATCCCAGAATGGGATCCAAAACATCTGGCGCACAGAAAAGACAAACCAGTTGTTAGCCCATGAAGATTCCTAGACAGGAACCTCCTAGACAGGAACCAAAACCATCCTTTTTGAGAACACAGATTCAGGGACTCTTTCTGTTCACAGACTAAGTCATAGACTAAAACCCTCCCATCCATTTTTCCACATAATTCTTTTCTTTCAGAGACATGAGCCAGGCTCACTTCTGGAGCCTGGCCGGAGACAGTTGTAGTGCTGCCCAGTTAAGCAGCATGGCATTGCAAGCATGGCAGACAGTTCTTATCTAGGACATGAAAAGACAGAGTTTCCACTTTTTTTTCAGATTCAGTTTAAAATTGTAATTTTTTGCCTCCTGGGAGATTGCCCTAACCAAAAAGCAACTATGCTTGTGTGAGTGGAGCAAATGCCTTTCTTTGCAGTTGCACCCACACTGACCAAAGGGCACACAGGGATGGAGAGCAGAGCAGGATGCTGCAGCTCACTGTGAGGACCTGTCTTCCCTGCCTCGGTGCAGCTACATGGAAAATCCTACATGGAGCTTGGATTTAACAGTTACTGGGTGCAGTGAGCAGAAGACTGGCACAGGATATGCTGTTACTGTGCTTAATATGATTGTCTTTGATTTTAGAAAAAATAACCAATCCTGCTTATCTGGAGAAAGGAGTAAAATTATCCACATACCACATTAAAATATAAGTTAAATGCAATTCAGGGAGCAGTCTGCTTTATTTCTTTTTGCCTTCCCCTTTCTGGTTCATATGGACAGCTTTCATGTGAGAGCAGAGAAAAACAACTTCCACCACCTTAAAAAGAAAAGCCCTTGTAAGGGAGCAAGGAAGTTTTAGGACAATTATCTTTTAGCCACAAACAGATGATTGTAACCTGCTAGACTGGATTAAAAAAACACTTTCCAAGGTTTATGAAACCTCCATGTTTCCAACAAGATCTTTTGTTCCTTTTTCTATTTGAAGGAAAAATAAATAAAACTTCCCTACCTCAGGTAGCTTTTTTCTCAGATGTTATGATATTCATATTTATAGGAGAGTTTACATGTATTCTATACACCCGGGAGTTCCTCTCCAGTCTAAGAGACTGATTAGTATTTCTTTCATGCCTGAATAGAGTTCAAAATTATCTCAACTGGAAGCAAGGGAGGGGAATCCAAATCTTTTTCTCTAACAAATCCCTTGAGCCTTACAAGGGCTCAGAAGGTAAGGCAAAGTAAAGATTGCCATGTAGAGAAATTGTGTCACTATTTTTCTAGAAGAAATAACACCAACTGTTCTTGAAATCAAAATCAAATGTACTAACCCAGAGAAATAATTACATTTTTAAAGCCAGTTTAATTTTGTTATTTCTCTGGCTAATCCTTTAGCATAATATGATTTAAACTATCCCATCTCCATGTAGTGAGTCAGTTTTTCTTTCTACATAGATATTTTTAACATATGTTTAGGAGATTGGGGTAAATGAAGGCTGTTTTCTTAATGTAGAAGGTTAGTGATAACTGCATTTTTGTGAAGACATTAAAAAACTTGGTTCAAATTTTAATCTAAACATTTTGAAAAATTAGCAGATGGCTGCTGGCACTGTAGCATTATCCAACTGAAACAAGTGGTAGAAACTCTAAACACTTGTACAAGAAATGGAAATATTTCTAAATTTACATCATCAAAAGAACAAGTTTTCAAAATTTACCCATTCTTTGATGACAGCAAAGGCATACAAAGACACACACCAAAGAAGGAAGACTGCTTATTTTCAGGAGATACATACAGAAATGCTAATGGCTTAATAGTGCTAAAAAGAAGGAATTGTGAGTTCTGGTCCTTTGCCACCAATGTTCTGATTTAGTCATTACTGAATTGATCACAGCAAAGAGACCATTTCCAGTACCTTTAAGCAAAGTGCTTGCCATAGTCTCTGAGCATGTTTCTAGTGAGTTTGATAGCTTATCTCATAAAGCCACACACAGGAATAAAGTTTCCTTCACATAGGATCCCTGGAGCTGCCTGCACTGTATCCCTGGAAAAGGATTAAAGCAGGAAGGAAGCTGATTAATAAAGGGCAGAGCCATGATATCACCCTCCTTTCCCCCTCAAAGGCACGTGAACACCCACATCAGGCACTTCCTGCTGCCTCTGTCAAACACAAGGCATTGATGCCAAAGAATTGAGTTTCTGAGCGGGGCTGCCTTGCAGCAGTGGCCCTGGCAAGGTGGCAATAGCTCTCCTAAATACCTCTCCTAAATGCCTCCCCTCTCAAGATAACCCCTTTGAACCTTCATCTGATGTAGGCTCAAAATGAGCACCTTCCCTTGGCTGTTGGCAAACTTATCACATCTCTGCAAGGAATCTACAACCTGCTGCAGTGTTCACCTGCAGCTCTCCACAGTGATACCCTGCTTTCTCTCTGGGCTGCATTTCATGATCTTGTCACCTTCTATATTCCCCTGGAGCCCAAGTTTCTGACACTCAGGACTGGGAAATGTCTCAGACTGTGGGGCAATGGGGTCGGACTGTGAGTACAGGTCCATCAGTCCATCATTTCCAACCCTGCCTCAGGCTCTTCCTGCAGGCATTCCTGAGCCAATACTCCTAAGGAAGGCTTACCCTGCATTTTTCTACCCCCCCCTACACTTTCATAATGACCTCCTTGAGTTTTTTCCTCTGCTCCCAAAAATTCTCCTGCGATGTGCTCCCAAAACCCACCTCCTCACTGGCATTCTGCACCCCTTGTCTGCAAAGTCTCTACTCCTTGCTTGGGTAGTTTGCTGCAGGAGACAAGCACCAGCTGGATGATAGTATTATAAATATTACAAATCACTTGAATTTCTACTAATTTTGAATTCTGAAAGTCATTCTGTCCTCAGATGCTCAGCAAATCAATTTTTTTTCACAAATTATTCTGTCACAATAGCCTGCATATTTATTTTGCTTTTTCATAAGTAGGACTTTCTATTTTCTTATTTGTTTTGCAAAGAGTATGAATTTCTAAAAATTAATGATCTGCAATCCTCCACAGACAACACTTCAAAAGAAATGCAGGTGGGCCACATATGTTCTCTTTTTGCCAGTCTCAGCCACTCTAATGGCTTCTGATAATATCCAGAAAAGGCCTCTCAGCCCACAGCCTGCAGGAATGGTACCTTATGGAACTTGACATTATGTATATTTGTTGTGGTTGTCCCCTACTGGCTCATCTTATCTCTAAAAAGGCCAGATAGAACCACTGGAGTTTTTAAACTTTCAAAGGAAAGATAAAGGTAAATAAAACAAGTTAAATGCAATCTAGGATGAGCCCAGGTATTTTCCACCCCTCTCTTGCTAAAGATGGTTGATTTTTCATCTGTTCAGAGAACTAGGCTTAAAGATATTTGTGCGACTCCCTGACTAAGGTGTGTGCCAGATGATTTTATTGTCTTGAAAAAGTCAATATACTTTATTTTTTTTATTTATGACACTATGCATGCATTAATCTGGATGTAAATATTCCTACTTGCCTCCTGTGATAGGTGAAGGGAATAAGCTCCCCAGACATAATTTTCTTTTGTCATGTTCCTCAGCAAATTCTGTGACAATCTTTGTCCTCTGCCCAGGAAAGCTGTCACTGTGCTGTCACCCTACAGGCAATGCCAAAGAAATTTGCATCCTTCACAGATCAATCCTCTGAAATTAAAACATCTGGCCAACCCAGCCTCAGGGGCTATAGGGTGTTGGGGTTTTTTACATTGCTTTTCTTCTTACATCTTCCTTCTTTTTTTATTTTATTTCCTTTCCTTTCTGTAAAAATAAAACACTTTGTCTGGGAAACTGGTTCATAATTTCCTTCAGACTCTTATTAAAAGGAAGCATAATCTTACAATCATGCACTGAATAAGAGTCACCTCTTGTTGCATATGCCAAGGATTGGGTAAGCAGTGGTGCTTTTTTACTTTGTGTATATCCAGGGAACCTTTGCTCCTGCAGACAGACTGTGGGAATTCACACTGACTGTCATGCCCATCTTTTGTACAGTCCCTCTTTAGATTCAGGTGGATGACTTGGCAAGGTGCTGTGGGACTGCTTGATGTGCAGAGGCTCGGAAGTGTAATGGATTTGATTAGAACAGCAGGCAGCTTGATTTTTTGTACAAGACTATCTCATGGTTTCCCCATCATGTGCAACAGCAATAAATAAATGACAGGTCTGAAGCTAACTGGATGCTATGTTCCTTAGGTCATGCTTGCTTTCAAGTCAGAAGTAACACAGACACAAATACAGGGAAAGGAATCTGCACAACACTGTGTACCTCTCTGACCCAGGTACTGATCTGGAGCAACCTAAGGGAGCTATAAAAATCAGCTAGATCCTATTTTTAATACTCTGACAGATTCTTTCTCCTATTCCTCAGCCATTAAATCTTGCTTTCCAATCCTGCACAGACATTTTCACTTCAGCAGATGTTTCCCCTTTGAGCTTTTCCTATTTAATATATTTCAAACTGAAGTCTCAAGCTGCTTGCTCACCTCTCTCTACTTCAACGGAGCAGTTGAGATGCAAGGAGAAAAATAGCTCAAGCAGATGTTTCAGAAGTTAAAAATGTTAGAAAAATTAAAAAATGGAAATTGCTAATGTGGGTTTTATATTTGTCTGTAGCATTAACAGATGCTCACAGACTAATAACTACTTCTATCATTTTTGAAGAAAACTGATACTAAATTTGAATTTTAAAAAGCTGCTTTGAAAAGCATACATGGAATAATATGATTTATTACATGCAGTGAAAGACAATAAAATTTTGCCAGAGAAACACTTATTACATTGGAAACAATGCAAATTTTATGCCATTCCCCAAGGAATTTAGTAGGTTGTTGCTTCCCCTGTGGGGGTGTACAAAATGTTAAGAAGGAGAAATTTTCCTCTCTGAGCTTCACAAGATCCAGTCAGTCACAGGCCTTTGGTCCTTTTTACTCTTTTAATACAAGAAAAGTAATACAACTACACCTTTGTGTATCTTGGCTGCAGTGACTATTCCTCTTCAATAGGAACAAGCCAGCTTAGTGCATGTATTTGTGCACACTCTGCTGATTTAAGTGGCTAATGCCATCTTCAAATGGCATCTTCAAGGCACAGCACCTTCAGCAGCACCTTATATAAGGTTATAAACCTTGTTTATAAGTTTATAACCTCTTGACGGTTATCCAGACCTTTCTATGAGTGATATCCTGCTGGCATTTTATAAAAAGAAAATCTATATCTATTCTAGAAGTCTAAAGAGGGAGTACAAAAGATGGGAAAAGCCAAGGCTGTTGATGCACTTGCTAATAATTATACTCCCAGTTTATTTTTGGACTTATATTTCCAGGGCCACTGAGGATCAGAGTTCAGCACTAGGGAGAAACAGGAGATGGCTCAGTGAAAAGGATTATCTCTGACAAAGATGAGCTACAAGAACAGAAGGAATTAGAAGAATTAGAAGCACTGGTTAAGGATATCTTTTACAGTAAAAGATGGCTGGTGATTAACAGTGAGTCAGCATAGGATGCAACAGCACAAACACATTCAAGTTTGATGCATTACCTGATGCATTAGCTACTGCGCATAAAATGGTGTGGAAACTGTTACAATTTACAAATATTCAATACAACAGTGAAACTAGCTGATGTGTCCAAGGCCACATAGGACAGACTCACTCTTTGCCACCATCCCCCCCTCACAGCATTGTAGAATATAAAGAGTTAAAAAGATCCATCAGGATCATCAAGTCCAACTCCTGGCCCTCACAGGACACCCCAAAAATTACACCATGTGCCCAAGAGCATTGTCCAAATGCTTCTGGAACTCAGGCTGGTGTTGTGACCACTTCCCTGAGGAGCCTGTTCTAGTGTCCAACCACCCTCTGATGAAAAACATTTTCCTGATATACAACCTAAACCTCCCCTGAATCAGCTTCATGACATTTCCTTGTGTCCTGTCACTGATCACGAGAGTGGCGAGATCTGTACCTGCCCCTCCAGTTCCCCTCACCGGGAAGTTGTAACTGAAGTGTCCCCTCAATCTCCTCTCCTCCAGGCTGAACTGACCAACTCAGGCCAGGCTGAACTCAGCTGCTCCTCATACACCTTCCCCTCCTGACCCTTCACCATCCTCATGGCCATCCTTTGGATGCTCTCCAATAGTTTAATGGGATTTTTATACTGTGGCACCCCAAACTGCCCCAGCAGTCGAGGTGAGGTTGCCCCAGTGCAGAGCAGGTCGGAACAATCCCCTCCCTTGCCCAGCTGGCCATGCTGTGCCTGATGCCCCAGGACAGGGCTGGCCCTCCTGGCTGCCAGGGCACTGCTGGCTCACATTCAGCTCTGTACCAACCAGAACCCCCAGGTGCCTTTCTATGGTGCTGCTTTCCAGCATCTCATTCCCTGTCTGTCTGTACATCCAGGACTGCCCCATCCCAGGTGCAGCATCTGGCACTTACCTTGTTAAACTTCATACAATTGTGGCAGAATTGAAAACAATAAACCCCCACTCCTCTCACACACTGTTCTGTCCTATTCAGAGTCTGAGCCATGGACTTTCACTGTGGGAAAGTTCTACCTTGAAACAAAACCTGCCAGAATCCTACTAAAACTTGAATCCATTTCCCCTTGACATCAATGTCTGTCCAAAAATCCTTTGATTTCAACAGGACTTGAAGTGGACCCTTTATGAATGAAAAATTAAGAAATGAGAATTTTTTTCCTCAGCTTTCTGTGATAGACACTTTCACACCACATACTGGTGTAAAAATGTTAGCCAAATGATAGAAGCAGCATATACCAAACTATGTTGTTTGTTGGGGTTTTTTAATGCAC
The DNA here is from genome assembly GCF_027579445.1 of Ammospiza nelsoni. Taxonomy (NCBI): domain Eukaryota; kingdom Metazoa; phylum Chordata; class Aves; order Passeriformes; family Passerellidae; genus Ammospiza; species Ammospiza nelsoni. Next base: position 16,226,848 of record NC_080636.1, read on the forward strand.
TCAGAACATGCTTTATGTTTTCTATACTGAGAGATGGAAGAATCTCCAAGCACCTGAGAGAATAAGAAATACACAAAGCTACAGGGAATACACGTCAGAGAACAGTCATTATGTAAGCAACAGCAATTATATTTTAACATCAGACTATTTACTTTTGAACCAAAAACTATGTTTTGAGTTTTGTTTGTAGAATATAAATAAATCTTTACACAGGAGAAATAGAAATTGTTATAGAAGCTGAACATTTTGATGGTTTGAAAAAATATGCTACCTATATTTAAATTCAGACCTATATATATTGTTAGCTCTGTGGGAGGTTTGCATTATTTTCCTCCATTTTTGAATGATACAGTGTTTGAAGTATTGTTAACATAGAATAGAATGTAAATATTTATTCTCTTTCTCCCTTGTTTACGTTCCTTCTCTTCCATTTATTCTGTGGCCAGAATTTCAGATTCAGCTGAAGTTACGTGCACATAATTCAGTAATTCATCCATGCAGGATGGGGGGGGATTTCATATCATTTCTCCACAGAATTCCCTTCTCAGCCAGTTTTCTCAGAAGTGAAAAGTAACACTGCCTGCAAGATTCAGCAAAGATACCTTTTTCAATTTTGATACAATACCATTTAACCTGGGATTGGGTTTTTTTCAGCTAAGTATTGGGATGCAAAATAAAAGTATAAGTCTGCATTTGTGACTGTGGGCATACTTTGAAAGAGTCAGTGTAGAACTATTTGCATTATCCTTTCTAGACACTTGCCTAAGCAATGAACTCTTCAATCCTATGTTCTTGAGATCCTATCTTTCCATGAAAAAAATTAAATCATAAAATGAATGTTGGGTGTTTACTTAGAGAAGAATAACAATATTCATATTTTCAGAAACGAGTTCTTGTCATTTCCTTGGAAATAATAACATTTTCTACTGTGTGTGCTGTTAGTATTAATTCTTACAGTATTTAATTCTCTTTCATTAAAATAGTATTAAAATAATATAAAGGCAATGTTCTTGAAACAAAAGCTTGGAAATTCTTAATTGAGTGATATTTATATAGAGCTGTGCTTGAGTGTGTAGTGGTTTTTCCTCTAAAACACTAAGACTGTTCTTAATATAACATTTGGCTTTCAAAATAATTACTTTAAAAAGATAACATTGTACTTAGATAATACAGTTTACTAAATTTGTTAGGTTTATGCTTTAAATATTTAATGTAATAATTTAGGAATAAATTAGTAAAATAGTAAACAAACCAATAAGTCTTTGTCACCAAGAATGTATATTACAAAAAGGAATAATTCACTTTATATTGTACATTAGTCTACTTTTTGATCCAATAATAAATCAGTAATGATAGACTTTTAGTGAGATCATGACTTACAGAAGTACTGATTCACAACACTTCCAGGTTACTTGCCATGGTCACAAGCCAAGGGAAGGTATGTGTCCAGTTCCTCTACCTCAGCCAAGTTTCTCTTTGTTCAGAAGGCCTTGCCTTTCCTCCTCCTGGTCATTCTTCCATCCCTGATGGGCATTGCTGAAATGCTAGCTGCCTCTCAGGGGGTGAATTCTGCCTCCTGCCTGCCTGCACTCCTGTGAATGGGTTACAGGAGAGAGCATTGTTCAGCAGCCACCCAGAGACAGAGCACCTTTCACAGTATCACTGAACAGTTTAGATGAGCAGGGATCTCTGGGGTTGTCACCCAACATCCTGAGCAAAGGGTTGACTTTGAACTAAGATGAGGCTGTTCAGAGTCAAATCCAGATGTAGTTCAGGAGACCCCAAAGGTAGAGATTCTACAGCTGCTCTCTGCAAGCTCCTCTGATCCTTCATCACCCTCACTCTGACAATTTTTCCCTTTGATTCTATTAGAATTCCTCTTTTTGAAGCTTTTTTATGTTGTATTTTGTTTTTTCATCATGCACTTCTGAGAATAGTGGCTGCCCCTTCTCTACAACTACTCATTAAAGGAAGTTAAGAGAGCATTTAAGTCTCCCATATGATTGCTTATGTATCCTGATTTTACATAACTTGATTTTACTCATCTGCTGCACCACTGAGGAAGTGATGGCACTACTGTGGCACTTGGCACAGTAACCTGTAAGCAGACCTTGCCAAGAAAAACTGTGAGAAGTACCTTGTTCACCCACTTTGCCCTCCACCACACTCACTTGACTTCCTGCATGTTGGAATGGACAATTCTTGTGCTTTGAGGAGCCTCATCTGGAGTTTTCCTTCTCTGAACTCAGTGTTCCCATTGCTGTTGCTCACTCTTTGCACCATCCCCCCTCACTTCTCTCTGACTGATGACTTCTCTCTTTTCTTAAGCATGTTTTCCCAGAGACACCACCAGCTTCATGGATGCACTCAGCAGTGTCCTGCAGAGGATCTGCTCTGGAACCAGTTTGTGTCCAGCTTGGGGCAATCCCACAGGCCACAACTTCAGTTCTCTCATCACCAAACCCTCACCACCTACACCACTGCAATTTTATAGTTCTGTGTATTTCTGGAAGAGTGTGATAATTGTCATGCTTACACCCAAAGATACCCTGAGGCTTTGGGGGCAGGACACACCTGCATCTTTCTGAATTATAAATCCTTTAAAATTCCTTACAGCTGACAGTGATGTCACTGTAGATACCTGGCTTTAATAACTGGACTCAAATCACAATTTGCAGCCTGTGACTGACCCAAAAGTGATTTATGCTGTACAAAATGAAGGTAGCAACTATATCTGTTAACTTTTGTTCTAAATTTGCAATCTGAAACCTAAGAGCTTAGTCATTGCTCACTTGCATCCAAGTGAATTGTTTTAATTTGATTTACTTAAGCATAATTGCTTGCAATTTATAATAATTTAGTATCAGCTTCAGTTTACTTCCAATATTATACATCAATTTCATTCAAATCTGCAAAGAGCATTGTTTAAACTGGTAAGAACATTTCCACTCAAAAAAATACCTTTCTTTTAAACATATTAACTTAGGATTTTTTAAAAGTTAAACATGTGTGAAATTTAACATACAAGTGGAAAATGAAAATCTTATATTATTGAAAATCTTGTATTATTTATTTGGTGTAAAAAAATATGGCATATGTGTTGATAAAGGGAAATTACCAGCATGTGAGTGAGTGGGTGAGTTCAGCCTTTTTTTCACTTACCTTTCAAGGCACAATAAAGGTAAACTAAAGGCAGCTACGGAAAAACAATTTCTTTTGCATAAGAAGTATTCTGGTTTTGTGGGTATTTACAATGCATAACTGGTAATTTTGATTTCTTTATGTCCTGCTGTGGCATAAAATTATGGTAGCTGAAGGACAACAAAGGTTTCCTACCTTTATATATAATTTATATATATAATTTATCTATAATTTATATATAATAAATTTTTATATAATTTATATATAATTTATCTATAATTTATATTTCTTATTAAACAATTGTTCCATTGTGTTTTCCCTTTTTTAATTTATGTTCTATTTCTCCAAATATAAGCTACTGTTTAGACCAACTAAACTAATTTAGGTTGTATAACAATGTTGAATGTGTGAGTACTTAAGCCTTCAAAATAATCCTAAAATACTTTTTCCTTGTTGTAAAATGTTGGTACATTTTAGTTATTATTATCTCTCCAGGGCCAAGCAGCCAGGTCTGCACAAATCCTGGCTCCTCTGTGCTGCAGAGCTACTGCAATCCAGCTGTAAATGGAAGCTGATGAGTTGAGATTCCATGTCCAGAGCAGTCTGGATACAGCCTGGTTGTGAGAGTCTGATCCAGAGCACATTTGCTTTGATCTAGTTGTTTTTCTACATAAATGCCTACACTTATTTTTCTACAGCATCTGTATTCATATCCCCAAGTTACATTTTGTGATATGGGCTTTATCCTTTCAATCTCAAAAATGTATTAATTTATTTGTATGCCTTTGAGTTTTTACCCTGCCTTGCTTACAGTTCTTATGAACACAATCCACAATCTCATTCCTGACACATTATTTTCATTTCCCTTTCCCCACCTTACCCAAACAACAGACCACACATAGCATAGCTCAGAAGATATATTTGACTGTCCCCACCACCACAAAATGTTGATACATAAGAAAGTTAACACATTGCATATTGCATTTTTATCTTCATTCCTCTTACAATGCAATATCTGTTTAACTTAGCCAGTGCAAAATGGAGGAGGATTCTTGGTATAAAAGCAAGGCTTAAGCAACAAACAGTGTTCACCCTGTGCCTTAATAGGAAAAGCAACAAATGAAATGACAAGGTGTCTGCTCCACCTCAGGAAAGGTTTCTTAAAACTTTACTCCCTGACTCTCCTTTTGTGGCTCAAGGCAGTAAAAAGGAAGCAGCAGTGGGCATAGAAGCAAGAAAATAGGTCATTCCTTGTTTAAAAGTTCATGCTGCACAGCAGTTCCTGCCCTCAAAAGCTGTTTTTTGTCAGAAAAGCAGCAGGCTGAATGCAACACATTGTGCATTATGAACTACAGTCTTTTCAGGGTTAAAAAAACCTCAAAAAAATAACAACCCAAACCACAAAACACCAAAACACAGAATACTTGCCATAGTAAAAAAAAAGAATCGGTGTTTTTCTAGAACAAAGCCAACATTGCATTGTGCCAATCTGATAAATTCTTTTTTTCTATATAGAGATTTATTCCCAAGGAAAGGATTTAAGTTATTTACATAGATTCATAGATTCTATCCTGATTTGACTGAGACACACATTCTGGGGGAAGCAGACCTCCACAGAATGAGGAGGCGTGCACAATATCTTCTGTCTTCTGTTTGGTACCTGCTCACAGATTCTGCTGACAAATATTGAACATTCCTCCTTGCCCATGACATTTATACAGTAAAGGCATGGCTGACATTAGCCATGAAAAGAATAATAAACATTTTAAATAATTTTCTGGGGTACTTCTCAACTATTTTTATGGTGGTTAGCTTCCCCTTACAATACACTGAAACAAATTGTATTAAGTTGTTTAGCAGCTTGCAATGCCTCCCCAGGCTAAGGCCTTAAGTACTGGCTCTGTCTGCATTGCAGCTTCTTCCTTGGAAAATTGGTGGTTAACCAGTCTGTTTCTTAAGTGCAATACCTGAGTTCTACCAATCTTCTCTCTTTGACCTTTTGGGTTCGTGCTCAGACAGATGAGACCTAACTCCCAGATGAAATTTCCATTCACTGATAGCTGTATTTAACCCCAGGGTACACCAATCTTCTTCTCAGTAATTCACCTCTTGTTATTCATGTTTCAGCAGTGAAGTTACCTGATAAACACAGACTGATTCACTTCAAAGAAGTACTTACCATTCAATCTTTTTTCTGCAGAGAGGCTTTTGTCTAGTGAAGAGAACATACAGAGCAGTGAAGTTAATGTGGCCGTGAAAATCAAATCATGCACATTGAAAGGGACAGGACAGGGAGAAAAGAAAAATATAATAGACGTAATATGAACCTAAAAGATTAATGCACAGCTATGGATTTGTGTCATTTCCAAAGTAAGCAGAAGTAATGGCCACACAAAGTGTACAAGGCTCATCCAGGCATAGCTCTGAGATCATCATGGTATGAATATATGAATTCTCTCTGCAGCTGCTTGAACACCCTGTGACCTGCGCTGCATGTAGTGTTCATACAGAGTCATAGATGTGCAGTGACTGTTGCCCTTCTCTCACTAAACAAGATCTTGTTATATTTATAAGTAATCAAATACCAAGACCTGTTCCACCTCGTCCCCATACATTAAGAATTACACAGATGTATTGCACTGTATAAAAGACAAGGACCAAGGCAAGTATCAGAGAGATGAAAATATGCAGCCAGAACAAAAGGTGGTGGATGCAGATACCCATATTACCAACTCTTGTTAAGTATTTTTAGTTCAGCACTCAACATCAGTGTGGATTATTTTTGAACACCAAGGACAAGTAGCATGAGTAATATGGGGAAACGGATTAATACAGGGAAATAGACCAGATGCCACTAGTAGCAAGCTAAACTGAAGGGGAAAAATACTGCATCTTATCCCATTGGTGTCAAAAATGTGTGAGATTTCTAGTCACATTTCTGTACTCTCTTTGGTGATCTTACTGTAATGGCAGAGAAGAAAAATTGGTCTTTTCTATTTGCAGTATTTTCAACTTAGAGGTCAGAAAATTTGTACAAAATATAGATTGAAAAACAGGTCCTAGATGAAAATCTCATAAAGAATTTTAAATACTCTGTGAAGAAACAAGTCTGAAAATGCCCTCCAGACTAAAAGTCCTTTTAGTTGTCAGGATCTTCTTCAGCTCTACATTTTTCACAATGCAAATCAAGACACATATCTAATTTTTGAATATCATGTCTCCATTCTTTTGCGCTCCTCCACACACAACTCCTGATCTGTTAACTTAATGTGTCAGTTCTTCCTTTGTTCTGCACTTCCCTTCACATGATCCCATTTTCTTTCTCATTAATATGCCAAAAATTGGAGCACCTTTTCATCCATTTTAACAGCTTCCAATTTCTACTTAACCAAATTCAGCACCAATCCATCAATCCTGCCCTTTTACTGGATGTTCCAATCAACATAGTATGACAGTCAGAACACAAAAGGATCTCAGAAATGCACATGCAGATAAAAACTGTAATGACATGCTAATAAATTGAGACTGAAATTGAAGATTTCATGCATTACAGGAGAAGAAAAATGGTAAAGAAAATGAAAGTAGTCTTATATATAGAGAGAGCAAGTGTCCTTAAAAGTTGCTTGTAAAACAAATCCCATGTAAACCAGAATGAGGAGAGTCAGCACGTCAAAAAATTATTACAGAGTTAAAAGTGCAAGTTTTACTAAAGACTGTGCAGCTCTGCTTTGAAATTCCAGACTGACAATTAAGACAAAGGCAATTTTAAGGATCAAGGAAAACATAATGATCCTAGAGTTTGATGAATATGATGATTAAAAGTCTCTTAAGTTAATTAATTTGAGATAATGATTGAATCAAAACTTGTATCTTAATGGAAGATGACAATCTAATTGCAAAGCTGCTCCAGATGTGAGTATACCAGAGGGAGATACAAAAGATTTCAGAGTTCAGGTTTATTTTGCTGCAAGAAGGAACATAAGGATTGTCTATGAGTAACACAAGAGTAAATACATTCAATTTATGAGATGAAGTGCACAGTTCCCCATTGCATTGCTATTGGAATAATCCAGACCCTAATAATACCTAAGGAAATAAACATTTATGGGAGAAAGGTGCTTCTCCACACATTTCCTAAAGTCCCTGCCCATGCCACACAAAAGCTTTCTTCTTCCCTCCACTATCCCAAATATTTTACATTATTGGAAAACCCTTAATCCCTTAAGACCAATTCAGATTTGTTATGTACGTCCTGTGCTGCATATAGGAGAGGATCTTTTGGCTTGCATTTCACCAGAGAACAAATAAAAATTAGTGCAACAAAATAAAAATGTGTTTCCATACAAGTCATCGTTCTATACAACTGAGCTGAAGTATCAAATTCTCATCAGATTTATGACATGAATAAGAAGCATGACTTTTGCACAACTTTCGTCTTTCTAAGCCATTTAGTAAAGTATTTCACTGCAATTTTTTCCTCAGAGATTTATCTTCAAAAGGAAATAAGACTGATAAGAATAGTAACTCGCATAAGAAATAAAAATGATATGACTGCCTGATTTCATGTTCAGGTTCCCCAGCACTCCATGTTTCTCCCCCTCAGGAGTCGGTGGAGCTCTGGGCAGTGTCCTGGCAGGCCCTGTGCAGGCAGAAGCCCCCACTGGGGCAGGCTGGCTGGCAGGATCCCGGAGGAGCAGCCCATTCCTGAGAGACTGAGCTCCATGGGAGGGACCTCGCTGGAGCCATGCAGGAGCAGCTGCAGCCCATGGAAAGGACTCATGTGGGAGCAATTCACAGAGGATTGTGTGCTGTGGAAGGGACCCCCCTCTGGATCAGGGCAACAGTGTGAGCCGTCCTCCCCTGCACAGGAAGGAGCAGCAGAGACAAGGTGGCTGAATGCAGCCCTCCATTCCCTGTCCCCCTGTTCCACTGCAGGGGAAGAAATAAAGAATTCAGGAGTGAAGCTGGGCCTTGGAAAAAAGAGAGGGGTGGAGGTCATGCAGCTTTTAAGTTTGCTTTTTTACATCCCATTATCCAACTCTAATTTCTTTGCTAATTTCTTTCCTGAGTGAAATCTGTTTGGCCCAAAACAATAACTGGTGAATGGTCTCTGTTGTTATCGCAACTCATGAGCTTTTTATTATCTTTTCTGTCTCTGTCCAGCTGAGATGGGCAGTGATAAGAGGGGCCAGTGGATGAGTGAGGTCCAGCCAGGGTCAATCCACTGTCGTAAACATCTTTATGTGAAAATCCTTTCTTAGGATTTTTTTCCTTCTGAGAAGTTAAGAGGCCTCAGAAACAAAATGCAAACAATGGTTATCTGCTGCTGTGGAATGCAACAGGTGCATCTGGGATTGGTCTCGTGGATGTTTAGAATTAGCGACCACTCGTGGCAGAGCTGGCTCTCACTCTCTGTCCAAGCCACAGACCTTTGTGATTCATTCCATTCTATTCTTAGCTTAGCTATGCTTCTGAGATGAAACTTTTCCTACTATTCTTTTTAGTATAGTTTTAATGTAATTTACATCATAAAATAATAAATCAAGCCTTCTGAAATATGGAGTCAAATCCTCGTCTCTTCCCTCATCCAAAGACCCCTGTGACCATGGTCACAATCCACCAAGTACTTTACCTCTGTTTTAAATATGTATCTTGTTTTATCAGCTTATTATTTATTTTTTGAAAAATCAGGTAATCATTTATTTTAAATATTGAACTTTTTATATACTGATTTAGTCATAAAGTTGTATTTTGTAAAATATTTAGATTTCTCAAACCTTTCCCTTTTGCTTTCACCTTGAAACATAGGTTTTGCCTGCACATTTACAAATCTAACTATCTTTTTAGTCTGATTTTAGCACATTTCTGATGAAAACATAAGTATTTTCTCACTTTCTTTCTAGTATAAAAAACAGGACTAGTGGAATGAGGAAAAAAAAAAGCAGATTTTTTTTTCTACTGTTTTGAAATATAAAACATTTGAAAAAAGTTTTTCAGAGAAAATAATTTTCCACAATTAAATTGCCATTGAAATCTTTTTGAGGGAAAAAATCAGGACTGCTAACAGATCTTCTACAGATATGCAACTGCCTTTCCAGTCTGAGTCAGATTGTTTAGACTGGGCAAATAGCAAGAAAACACTCCAAATGCTCTGTGTAAGCCACCTCCCTGAGCTACTGAAAGGACATTATTGCCCTTCAAAAACCAATGCAAATACCTAATTAATTTTTTTCCCTAGGAGTTTGATTCTTAATGTTGGAAAAAAGAAACTAAATCCCATCTGATTAACATTTTTTCAAAAAGTGACATGGTAGGGCAACATAAATTGTTTTTCTATATTGGAAGATGTTACAAAGAGCAATTAAAACCCAGACGGAACTCTCAGCAAACCACAACAAATAAAAATTAATCTACAGAGTAATGTCTCATTTTTTGCCAAGACTTTTCACTCACTTTTATATCTTTTTTTTTAATTTACTTCAGTGAATAATACTATATATAAACCTTCCCAGAGTAAAGATCTACCTTATGAACTGGAGAAAGTAATAGTTAAAATACAAATTACTTAAGATATCTAAACTTTATTTTGAAATCTGTTTGCAAGAAAGAGATGGCAGAATGTAACTACAGCAGAAACTTAATTGAAAATATTTTCTTTATTCTCTTTGGTTTAGTATTTGGAGTGATTAGAAAGACATAATAGACAAGTTTATCAGGATATGCAAGTATATCACAGAAATAAATCTGCATTACAAACCAGAATTTGCACTACAACACTATTTTCCATCACAATTCACAAAGATCAGTTCCAGGTGTTCTCTAATTAACAGCGCCAGACTTTGCTGTTGCCATTCACATTATCTGTATTCACAGATTCACATTGCATTCAGCAGCTTCTTAATCCCTCAAAGGCATTTTGTAAAATGTAAAGAAAAAAGCAGATTATGAACTCTGAGTGATCACTGTAACCTATGTCAACTCAGCCTTTCTTACAGAAGCTTTTTTCTTTTCTGCCTTTGAAACATCAAAACACACTTGGTTTTAGCAGTGCACAAAAATTCCTGTCTAAAAAATTTTTGTCACACACATCTGTTTCTCCTGCCAGAAGCTTTCACCACTTCCTTTCCCTGTGCAAACCATTAACATGTCAGACCAATTTTGACATATTCCAAAAATAACAAGTAATTTATTTCCTCATGATTCCTTTTTTTATCCAAGGATTCGGCAAACTCAGGTAAACAAAAATGAGTTAAATTAAAGGTCATAAATCACAGGGAAAAAATTATTTCTGTGATAGCAAGAGATAATGTAATACTAATAAAGGTGTCTTTCCAAGGTATTTACTCACATGTATATGGTAGTAAGCTCTTCTGTCACATTCAGGCACGTCACCCTTGTATAGATTCAGTCTGCTGGGTTTTCTGACCACTGCTACATCAAATTAGCTACTCCTCTCACAGTGGCACTCATCTGGAATTGGACCATGACTGGTAAAATAAAGCCATAATTAATTTACTATGAAAATATTTCCACTCTTATATATTTCATTTACTTATGTCATCTTCCAAAAAAAGAGCTGTAATGACAAAATAAAAATATTACACTAATTTTTGTATAGTTCTTTCAACTGCTGTTCTCAAGACAGTCTTTAAAATAAATTAGCTGTAATTGCCATCACTTTTGCTCTAGACATTCTGTTAAATAAAGTTTTTATGAGCTGTTTACCAGTGAATATATGTGAGTTTTCTAAACTCACGTGATCATGTACCTAAATACTGCTAACAAGGCAACATTTGTGATAGAAGACCAGAGGTGTAAATATGCAAATTTACTATGCCTTTTGCACTGGCTGGTTATTCAGGAAATACTGATGAGGAAGGTGAAGTACAACATAATTTTCTTCCTCTCATTGACTCAGCATTGGAACCCCAGTCAGTACACTTATCATTTTGGTACTTCCTTTCCCATGGATTAACTCAGAATTTGGTCTTCATAAGCTAAAGAAGAGGACTGTTAAGTTCAATACAGTTACATTGCTATAAATTCTGGATTAGTTATCAGTTTTAAGTATTTCTACATCATTAGCCACGGGGAGTTTGGCTTTTCAGAACACTGAGAATGCATCAGGCCACAGGTAAATGGCCTTTGGTGTGATACACAACAGTCTATACTGATTCCCTAACATTTTTTCCAAATCTTACAATTTTTTCTACTATGAAGAAAAATTATTTTCTTATGCAGGTGCCACTGATTTACTGAGATATTCTCTGGAGCTACGATTCATCAAAGTGAAAGCCAAATAAATACCACACTGGCATATATATAATAATAAATGTTACCTAGCTGAGCTTGTGTCACTACAAATCACCTCAGCAGACACTGGCATTATCCTTTTTCTTGGGCTTAGTGGGTCATTTGTACCTGCAGGTGAACACATGTTTGCAGGTGATGTTTGCAGCAGTTGGCTGATTTGGGGTTGTTGCACAGTGTGAAAACCAGAGTTCACAGCGCAGCTGTGTCCTCTCAAGAGGGCAAAGGGAGCTGCAGGGAAAGGCATGAGCTTCTGAAAGGCAAGGGGTGCCTGTGAGTTAGTAGGGTGCTCAGAAAGCTAAAATCCTTACAAGGAAAACAGAATTGTTTTCATCATCTTATTTTTACTTCTCATTCACATATGAAAATGACCAAGATGACAAATGAAAGTAAATGTGCATCCAGTTAAGGACAGGTAGTGCCATAAAAGAATAGAGAGATAAATGCATCTCCTAAACACAGTTCTTTTTTCTCCAGTCCTTTTCTACATTATAGCCTTCAAAGAAGCATTAATAACAAGAGCATATAGCATGGTTTGAAATTTGGGGTTATAGTGAAAGAACCAACTATCCATTTCAGGATATAAGAAGCCTAGGAGACAATTATAATAATTTATTTACTGTACTGCACTAATAATTAAACCTGTCAAGGAAATGAGTGAGTAAATTAAATTTGCTGTAACTTACTAGTCAAAATATTTATGGAATTGAAGATATTATAAACATGTTTAATGAGGTAAAAAATATTCAGAAAATGTAGGAGTTTGGAGATTGTTGACTACACTTCCTCAACAAAGCTAGTTCCATGCTGAAATCTATCTACCATCTATCCATTTCTACATCTTCTAAAGAAAAAACTGGATCCAAGGTCTGTGATATACAAAAGGAACCACATATTGTAAAATATATTCTCTGTTCTGGAACTTTTCATAGGAAAGAACTACAAGGGATATAATCAGTATTAGTAAAAAAGAGAATTCTTTTTAATTGAACTATTCAGATTCAGCAGTTTGTACAAAACTAGTTTCAGCATTTGTACAAAATTCTGGAGTCTTAATATAGTGGCTGGTTTCAAGCCTGGATTCCAAATTATTTCAATCTTTAAATATTTTAAATAATTGTAAAATTCTGGAAATATTCAGGATCATGTGGAATTCATTTTTATCAGATGAATCTGAAATAGATTTTCATGGTCGTATGCCATGGGCTCTTACAGATGAAATGAGCTCACATATCTTTGTTCCATAAAATCTAAATTACCAGATCATCAAAACTACTTATTGCAGTTGCTGTGCTTTATGACTTCTTTACTGCTCTTATTTGCCTTTAAAAAACTAAATAATTTAAACCACTTTATTGTTTAGGGATTTTTTTGTAAGAAGTCAGGAACTGTCCAGGGGAAAAAAGTTCAGCTACCTCAGATGGGAAAAGAAACCTGGTCTTGGTCATCTCTGGATTAAAGAATGGATCTTCTTTGGTGCTGTGAAACCAAGCCTCAAAGGAGCACTGAAGTCTCTTACAAAATTATATATGTCTTTAACCCTGTTAATTCTTCACTGTGAGGATATAATGATATTTGATTCTATAATTATTATCATGGCTATATATTTCAGATGATTGATAAGGTTAGCACAGTTTATTAGAAGGCTAATAAGGTTTAATCTTATTCAAACAGGTGCAGAGTGTACATTCTCCTGAAGAAAAAAGTATTTACAGCTGCTGTGAGGCCAAAATAATTAATCATTAATCAGAGCCAGATGAACAAACTGTTTAAATTACATGCAAATGTGGGCTCTCAGCTTTAAAAAATTATATGTTTTCTTTGCTTCTCCCACACTTTCCTTGCTATTGTCTCTTCTTTTGAATTCTTAATCCTTTTATATTCCTTTATTCTTTCAGGCAGAGAGAGATATTTATCATTCAGCTTATTTCTACTAAGCAGAACATCTGTGCATGTTTATTTAACCAGTTTCAAGGTTAGACCCACAGTTTCATTCTTTTTATAGTTATTTCTACACCCTCCAGTGGGAATGTCTCCATAAGAATTTACAGGTGTTGTGTCCAAAGTCTGTTCCTTACTCAGGAGTTCACAGAATTCAGAACATGTGTTTAGGTACAAAGATTAAGTCTTGTGAAACAAAATTCTTTGCATTAGGATAGCATGGAGTAGAGGTATAGAAGAGATGTGAAATATTGGAGTTCTTATCCTAAACACATATTTTGCCAAGTAGCTTACTTCCTTGCCTATTTCAAATGGAGCTGAAAATGGAAAGCTAATGAACATGACATGAATTACTACTGATAATACACTGTGGATAGTCAGACTTCTGTTCCTGGCCTCCCTCTTGCTTTCTGTGTTAGCAGCCATTGGTTATCTGCAGGAACAGTCAACAAAGAGGAATGATGAACATTAAAACCTTTGTTATCCAACAGCCTGGCTCCAGAGCCAGAGGTGGTGTGGTCCTTGCTTTGGCTGATTGAAGGGTATTCCTGTGGAACATAAGGGTCTGAGCTTCAAAGGAGACAGTAAATCCAAGGTTCTTGTTTTAACTCATTAAGGCTAGGGAGCATCAATTTTAGCAGGATTGTTTTAATGGAATTTGCACTCTCAGTATTATGTGTATTCCAAGCAGTACTGTCCATTTTAGGCCTTTCAAAGAATTTGGTCTCAGGGACCTTTGGTTTCAGATGGACACAGGATAGACTCAAGTAAGAAGCACACAGCTGTTGTGAGGGGAGAAGTTGTTTGCTTGCAAAGAAGAATGAAGGCACCTAAGAATTTGGTTTTGTAAAACTGGGTCTGCACTACAGTTTTACATGCATAAATAAGATAGGAATATTTTGGATTTGTTATACAGTAAAATTTGGGTGGTGTGATACATAATGCTGCCTTTATTATGGTCCTTAGTTGCCCCTTTGAAGAATTAAGAGTATACAGATAAAACTAATAGAACTTTTTGGTCTACTGTAATTAGCTCCCTTACACAAACATTCTGAATGATGGCATGTCGTCATAGTTGAGTAGTAACTCCCAAAATACAGTAGTTCACATGGTTTTCCAGTTTTATCACAAACTGAAAAAAAGGAAATAAATAAACCAAAAGCTGTCATATGAACAGATAAAAAAAGGCAATTTCTCTCTCACTCAGAGAAAGCTCAACCTTTTCTCTGATCCTAATTCACTTCTTGTTGAGGCAGAGCTTAATCCCATGTGATCTTCTTGAGAATAATTTGTGCAAATAAGCTGAGGAATACATTAGTTTACACGTGGCATCTCTCTGCAAAAATCTTCCTGACAAAATATCTGTACACTCCACATTTTCCTAAGTCTCTTCAGTCGTTTCCAAGACAGTACTTAACTGTGTAACAGTTGCCTGCATGTTATGATTCTGCTCCTTCATTAGCCTAAATCCTCTTTTTAACTAAACATAGGCCTATGTATGAGTAGGTAACTGAATGGGTAATAATGGTGTCATGCAAGCATTTTCCTATATCAAAATAATATTAGCACAGTTCTTAGGAACAACTTTTCTAGAAGAGAAACAGTGTTAAAAATATAAAGTTGGCATTAAAAAAGCATCTATTTTGCTTTTTTCTTGAATTCTGTATTTATTTAACAAATAAAACCAGATTTCTTGTTGCAGTTATCAAATGCAAATTGTTAACTAAATCAATGACACTACAATTAGCTAGATTCTTTCCTACCCATGGTAGGTGGTCCCAAAAATGAAACTGATACCTGCATTTTGTTTTGTAAGATGCTCATAGTGTAAATGATCACAGAATTTAAACCTGCATTATATAAAAACAAAAGAAAATAGGCAAAATGAAAATATATAAGTATTTATCTCATCTCCAATAATGACAAAAAACAAACACTTAGGAAAAGAGCATAAGACCCGAATTACTATCCAGATAATACTCTGCATATAGTCCACTGAAATAGTTTCCAAACATAATATCCTCATAATTTTAAGATTCATTAAGGAAGATTAAGAATGAGTGTCTTTTTAGGGGCAAATATGTTTCTCTGGATCTTCATTAAGCCCGCTGGACCCAAGATCTGACTAGCTGACATTAGAAAGATAATTTATCTAGCAGGTCTGATAATCCATAGAACTCATGTATTCCTTCTTCAAGTATATTCCCTGTAGTGATATGGAAAAAGAATATCTTCATTCTTCTTTCTTGAATACAGAAGGCTTCATACCTTCACTACTTGAACTGATAACATATCCCAACATAGCCTTTCAGAGTTTACATGCTTCATACTCAAAACTTGATGTGGATCAGTCTCTTTGATGAAGGTTTGAAAGTCAAAAGTTTCAATTTCAAATGCAGAGTCTCATGAAATTTTGAACCTCTTCTGTTTCCCCTTTAAATTCTATTATAAAGTGATAAATATTGCACCAATTAAACTGGATGTGTTAAAATGTGTTACAGACTTCTTAAACCACTGTAAAGATAGAAAAGGAGGACTAACGTTCCAGCAGTTGGATTCTCAGTAAATACCCTGAATATATCAGCATACAGGAAAAATCAATATTTTTACAGAAAGTAGAATATAAGATGAAAAATGATGAATCACATGGAAGCTTATAATCTTATGAGCTTCAGCCTAGCAGGCATTCATTTTGGATAAGTAATCTTAATATCACAGGATAAAGATTATAGAAAGGAATTGCCAATATTTTGTTATGGAAATGAGAAAATTCAGGGTTAAAATAGAGATGAGCGATTTCTTTTCATCATCAAGTGAAAAGATCAGCAAAAACTCATATGGAGCATCTTTCTGTATCTCTGTGGGAATTCTGCTTCTTGTGATCTGCTGCTGCCAGATTTAATGTGCTGAATTTATTATACACAAAGTTGTCTGAGTCACAAGTTGTTTTTATTTCCTCAGTACAGATACTGCTTTATGTTGTTGTTCAACAGCATAAAATGGTTAAATAAAGTGTGTTTTTACACTATATACTCTACATTTTAACAAAAAAAGGACATGAGTTATCAAATATATTAAATACATCCTAACAGTAAGTGGGTTTGCCAGCTTAATGTTGCTTGTAAAACAGCCTCTAATCCTTCTTCAGATTCCTCTTTCAAACATTCATCATATACAATGATTCTCGTTCACCTCTGACCACATCATCTATCATCCCTGAAGAAGGTAATAATCTGGTCAGGACAAGAATTTTTTTTTTCTAGTTTGTTCCATTTTCTTATTTGAAACACAGTAAAGCAGAGCTAAGAAATGAGAGGAGGACCCCTTTGTTATTTGGATTGGCAGTGTCACTGCAGTACTCAGTGCTGTCAGTGAGGAAACAAGGGTGGGAATGTGCAGAGAGCACTTTTATTTGAGCATCTTTGATCTTGCATACTTAACACACACAATTTAAGATTTCTCAGATATCATTTCTTGGCCAACAGTAAATAACAAGGATGAGATATTCAAGTAGCATCATCATTAATCTCTTTACCAGTCCCATGGTGGGGACAATCAATGAGCGTCTCCCAGCCAGGGAATTGTCAGGTCAGTAGGGAAGGGTTGGATCTGTTATGTTTTGAAACTGACTTGATGTTGCTGAAATGTTGTCTTCTGATGTTCTGCTGTGCCTTGTTTATTTTGTCCCTTTTCATGTCAGTATTTTTCCTCCTGTGTTCTTCAACTGTTGAAGACAACTATCTCAGCTACTATGCACTTCTTGTTTTTCTTTTTCTTATCTTGCATAGCTCTAGTTCCTATACTTTGTTATTTCTTAGTAACAGTTTTCTTAGTAAAACCAATTCTTAGTCACAGAGTTATCCTGCATAAAACTCAGACTGTGTCACATGGAGCTGAATCCTTAGACAGTGGGTTACAACAACAGCATTCAGAGCTGAGCAGATTTACTCAGTTTGTGGTGAGCCTGGATTATAGTCTGGCCATCCCTGCTGAGCTCAGTGCCTTATCTACTAGGCCACAGTGCCTGCCTTCAGCAGCAGCACAAACATACCAGCCCTAACTCTGTACTGAAGAACACCATTAAGATTGCAAAGTCATTATTCAAAAGCATTATTTGCAGATGCTGTAGTGGAGTTACTGATACCACCCAATTCACTGGTTTTTTTCTATTTTTATAATGTGTGATAGACTAATCATATTACTCTTTTAAATAGAAGTCCTGCACTATTTAGCCCTCATTTGGAAAGGAGTTATTCTGTTGCCTTCCATTTTCAACACTTTACTCATTGCACATTATTAAAGACAATTATTAATTCCTCATGGCCTTCCCTATAAACCTTGCCTCTGCAGTTACCTATAAAGTTTAACCAGAATTTTTGGCTGTGCCATTCAGGTTAGCTAGGATCACACTTCCAGACAAACGACTTTTACATAACACTTCATTGTTGTTTCCACTCACGCCATGAAAATACAAAGCTCTAGCATCAAACAATCTTCAAAATTACCATGGTTTATTCTTGTATTAATAGTAGCCAATAGTCCAGTATTACAAATCTACTACCCCTTTTTCTTTCATTTCTGCTTGTCATGAAAAGTAAAGGTACTCAAAGTCAGAAGTACTTCAGAGCGGTGGGAAGCCTTTTAGAACAAGCCTACAGAAACAGGGCCTGACTATTCATGGCAGGATTTAACTGCTGTGCCTTCTGCTGTTTGCAGGAATTCTTGATCTCCCTCAGCAACTGTCCTAGGGTCCTGGAGGAAAGAAAGATGAATTAAGAAATACGGAGGAAAAGCTATCTGAAAACAGTTTCACCATCTGGGAATAAAAATCAAAGATTTTTAGATATTAGCTATTTCCATGATTGACTAATCTTGAGATTTCTCGTGAGAAATATTTTAGGTCCTCATTCTTTTTTTTTTTCCTATATCTACAAGCAGGTCCAGTCCCAATTCCAGTTTGCATTATTTAAAGGTGAACTAAAGCACTGAATAATATATTTTATACATCAAGGGATGTTTACCAAATAGATGACCAGCTGTTCTTCTCTAGTTTGAGAATAAAGTCTTTACTGTGCAGATAATTAAGGCAATGTAAGTAATGTAGGCTGAAGAGGAAAACCTTGTGTCTGAATCAATGCAATGAAGAGGCAATAAAATCTCACAAGTGACTACAGTTCCAGTAGGTGTAATTGGTGTCCATCAGTGCTCACTTCCTAATGGCTTCTTTGTTTTCTACAGCTCCCCACCACAGACCTGGGAATTTCGGGAAACAAAATTCTGATTTTATAACAAGAGACTCAATAGGTACTAGTTATCTGCGGAAGGTTGTTTCTTGCTCTGTACCTTTGGCCAAAATCATGTTTCCTTGAATATAATTTCTACTGTATATGTGATTGGCATATCAATTGCCTAGAAGTCTTGACTAGTATTTTGCTTTTATTTTAGTAGTTCCAAATCCTAACTCTTATCCCTGTCAGCCTACAAAAATAATATTTTCATAAAGCACCAATGCGACTATATCCATAAAAATCTAAGAACAAATACTGTTGTAGCAAAATAAATTACATGTATATTTTATTTTCTCTCTCATATATGAAGATCTACACTGATAAAAATGAGCTCACAGAATGGAGGGCCCTGCTATTTCAGTAGATAATCAAACCCTTCACTAGCTCAAAATTTCAGTAGGTCTGACTTTCTTATTTATACAAAATTTCCTTTCTCTTATTTGAGAATTTAGAAAATAACCTTTTTGGATAACAGACTCTCATTTAATTGGTTGAAATTAATAATGGTATAACTTGGGAATCTATTAAGTGTAATGAGAGATTATACTTTCCACAAATATACTAACAATTTTTCATTTTAAAGGTTATAAGGTTTTCACATTTACAACATTTTTTTTCAGCAAAAGTGACATGAGATTTTCCTTTCTGCTTGAAGAAATTCCCTATAGTTGCATATGACTTACAAAATCATTGTGCCCAATGGTTCTTAAAGCAATGACTATAGGATGTTTTTCCCCCTGGTGCAGCTCAAGTTCAGTGTCATTCATCTGCTGTATTGCACCACATGAGGTATTTTTTGATACAGGATCCTGACTTTTTTAATAAGAATTTTGCATTTTGGCAGTCAATGAGACTTTCTCAGATAATAAATGAACATCCTCGCTCACAAATTAAACTTAATCAGTTCTGGAAAAATCCAGAACAACTTTTTGTGTGTCACAGTATGCTGCATTTTTTCCATGATAAAGTGATACTCTCCTAACCCCTCATTTTTCTGTAGGTATTAAGCACTGACAATCTTCACTTTGCTCAAAAGGACCTCTCTGATTTATAATACTTGTACTTACTAATTTATCTGTAAAGGCCAATTAGCTGACTGAAGTGCTCAAATAAGTCAGTAGTAAAATGGCCATTGCAGCAAGGACTTTGCCACTATCAGAGTAAATCATTTCTCCCTTTTAATACGATTCAAAAAAGTTATTTCAGCTGTCCCTTGCCTATGCCTCCTTCACTGATTCAGATTCAGTTTTCTAAAGGCCAATTAAAGTTATGTTTCCTGAAATATATTTCAACACAATTTAGCAGGATACAGTAAGTGGAGAAAATGAAAAAAACAATACAGACCTTTAGATTAACTGAGTACAGGTTTGCAGTGCACTCAGACCTCAGTAACAAACAAATTATTTTTATCTAGAAAGCCAGAAAAAGACAAAATACAAACATAATTTCATAATAAAATAAACACAGAAATTGAGATTACACTGCTGATTTTCCCAGCATGAACACTGTTAAGGTATGAGCTGTCATATAGCTGGGTTTTTGGGGGTTTTTTACACACTATTTTAGCCTCTGTCTTGTTTAGTAGGTGAGGGACTTTGCAGATTTGTAGAGTTCACCAACAGCAGTACTGGTTGTGTTACCATTTGTCATTGAAGCAATTCTCTGCCTAAAAGACACTTCATGTCCTAAAATCTGTTCCTTCCTGTGCCCCCTGCACTTCTAGCAATCTAAATAAATCAAGGCCCCTTTACAGCAATGCATTAATGTGGAAGTAACCCAGAGTTTCTACCCAGCTCATCAGTTTACATCTTCTTATGTATTTTTACCTTGCAGTTATATAGTGAGTTTGAAGGAGATGAGGGCATTATCTGGAAATTGAATACATATATTTTGTCAGGTAGCAAAATTTATATAGACCTATTATTTGTCTGAGTCCTTCCACATCCATCCTGAGAATATATGCCCTCTTTAAAGTGCTGTAAATCTAGATGTCCCCTAAATCACCTTGGAGACTTCTGTAAAAATGAATCGGATTAAAGCTATCAAGAGTTTTCCAAAGTACTTGTCTTTCTAAAAATCATAATACTGGTTTTGTTTTATATTTATGACAGCGGAAAATAATTATTGATTTTTCCAAAGGCAGCAAAGAGTCTTCCTTAAAGTGTTGAAAGGCACTCTGAGTTGGAATGATGAAGTGCCTAACAGCCAATATTCTACAGCAAAAAGCTGTCTCTGTCATTAAAATATATGCAACAGTCAGGCTTTTGCTAAAAATGTGTTTGGTTTTAGAATGTATTATTTATTAAATAAACTTTGTTTTCATTGCCTCTTTTATTATCTTCTTTCTTTTCTATTGTTCCAGGATATTTTATAGCCATTTGCATTCAAAACAGAATGTTAAGATTGTAGAGTGTTTCCTGCTAGACGAGAGGTTTAAAAAGTCCAAAGAAATTTGTAGCAAATGGGAGAATATAACTGATGAAGGCTTACTGGTTGCTTTATTTACCAAAGTTGTTTTGTACTGTAAGCCTGGTACTTCATTAAGTAAATGTCTTCAATTTTAAGATGTAGTATCCTCCTCTTTAATTTGGAAGGTTCTAGTGTTGCAGTTGCAGAAAAGAGCTTAGCTATTTAGTCTCTGAATCTTTATTTTAATACACTGAATTATAACCATAATAGAATCACTTCATCCTCCTGTTAAAATCCTGAAATTAAGCTGAAAGAAAGCAACAGGATCATCGAGGATCATTAATAATGATAAATAGTGACCAGACTGAGAACAGGATGGAAGAGTGTGTCAGGATATAACTGCAGAAGGAAATGGTAAGGCAAAAAAAAAGGAAGCACCATGGAGCTTTAGGAAAGTTAAGCTCTAGGCAAAAGTTTTATGATGGAGGTCCTTACTCCATTTCCAGCAACACCCCTAAAGAGCATATTTAATCTGGCTGGATCAAAAGTCTTTGCCATTGAGCTAGTGACGCTCAAATACAAAAATATTTGCTTGACACCTTGAAGGCCAACTCGAATATTTATCTATCCAACTCCTGTAATTGATTACATATCTAGGGCTGTTTCTTTTCTCTGAGAGGATTTTGAGGTATGAGTTTGGGGGGAGGGAGGGAGGGGGGACACATAGAATTTTAAACAGTTTAAACACAGGCTTGTCTCAGTCCTACTTAAAGCCACAGCAAAACATCAAAGCCAGTCCTACTCCTTCTTCATAGGTTTAGAATATAATTAACTTCTTTTCCTTTGGTATCTTCTGCTTGATGAGTGCCACTTGGCTTAAAGAGGAAGGAAACAGTCTAATAATGTACACACTGAAGTGTACTTTGCTATTCATAGCTCATAATATCTTTCAGAGAAGAGAGGTTTAGTGGCTCAAAATCCTAGGCCAAATTCAAAATCTCTTCCTTTCCTCCCATGCACTAAAGAACAACACATGTGCAGGCATGAGCTCTCACACGTGGTGGCTGGGAAGAGTGTCCTTCATGCTGGAAAAAAAGCTGTATTAACTGTTAGACAGAAAATTAGAAAATAATTTCCCAAGGAATAAGTATGGCTTCCTGATTTCAAAAAGTGTATCAGGTGAATGCCTCTATGAGCAAAGAAATTCATCTGTCACATGGTCTTCCACTTACTGAGGGTAAGATGGGAAAATTAACTGAATGGACTCACAGCTGCACTAATACACAAAAGCAAAGGTCATTTTCTGCTCCAAAGACTTAACTCAGCATGTATTCAATCAAGATTGTATTCTTCTATCTTGGTAATTAGATTGAAGATAAAATATACTCTCTTCTCACTTTTCTGCTCTTTTTTTACAAACAAAAATGCTATCCTCTGTTACACTTCATCGGCAGTTCATAGTTAGTTTTGAAAGCTTAATAGACAAATTTTTCTAGTATTAATTACTCGGATGCATTTCAGAGAAAAAAGTTAGCATGAAAGCTGAATGCTATTGTATTATTTTGCAGGCTTTCTTTTTCCAAATAAGGAAATTGTAACAAATTAAATTAGTTGCAACAAAACATGTCAAAAGAATCAATTTTAAAAAACACATGAAACCAACCCCAAAGATACAGAAGTTCTTTGGAAATAGAAATTTACAGACCAAATGAGGACTTCCTTACAAAAGTTGTCCCTGCTATCAGTTTTAAATGATCACAGTCCCTCACTGGTACAACCTAGATTCATAGCAGCTACAAGAGTCACTGAAATCTGCTGATATAAAGCATAAGATAAAAAAATATAGCCAGCAGTTTGAAACACCTTATCTACAGGGCACTAGTGATGCACTTGGGAAAAATTACTACAAAGGACCTAGCACCTAACTCTTTACAAGTCATCTGCACTACACATTAAAAAAGGGAAAAAGAAGTCAACATAAAAGACCATGAATCTATTTTGCATATGATAAAAGCCTGTTTTAAACTTGTGGTTTCAATGAGGCAGGTAACAAAACCAACATGTCTTGAGGTAAAGAGACTAATTTCACCAATATCTGAGGATCACAGAAGTACTCCTGAGGCTATTAGGCTTCAATCAACAGACCACTGGGAGTCAACAAATCATTTTTAAGAGAGTAATAAATTTATTTTTAAAACCACTGCAGTTTTGGTCTGTTTTAGTGAACTTTAGACTTTGTGAAAAACAGACTGGAAAATCTTCTTGATGGAACTGATTAACCAGTCTGTAACCAGTCTGCAGCAATAGAAGCCCCAGTTCATCAAGATGTTCTGGTTTTGACTGGGTAGAGTTCATTTTCTTCTTAGTAGCTGGTACAATGCAGTGTTTGGATTCAGTGGGAGAATAATGTTGATAGCACACTGATGTTTTGGCTGCTGCTCAGTAGTAATTACCCTGAGGCAAGGAGTTTTCAGTGTCTCGTGCTCTGCTAGCAGGGAGGTGCACAAAAAGCTGGGAGAGATCATGACTAGCAAAGATGATCCAAACTGTCCAAATGGATGTTCCATACCATAATACATCATGTCCAGTACATTAACTGTGGGGAGTTAATTTGAAGGGAGAGGATCACTGCTCAGGGGGAGGCTGGGCCCCCATCAGGGGGTGGTGAGCAATTTTAGTGTACATCATTTGCTTCTCTTGGGTTTTTGTCTCCTTTCCCTCTCCATTTTATTAAAATTATTAGTGCTAGTAGTATCATTATTATACTTTAATTTGCCATAATTATTAAACTTGAATTTTATTTTCTTTTTTTTCTTGACTGTCCCCCCCATCCCACCATGTGGGCAGGAGGGAAGTGAGTGAGCAGCTGTGTGGTACTTGGCTGCCAGCTGGGGTTAAATCATGACAGATGCACAACTTGGAGATAAGCAAGTTGCATCTTTTTTGACTGATATAAGTCCAGTTCTCAAGTGATAGAAACAACAGTTAAGGTTTCAGGGAGGTGTGACACATTAGGATCCTCATCTTAAATCATTTTGTGAGTGCAATGAGAAAGAATATTCTGTTGGAATGAGCATATTTGCTGAAGGGTGATATGCTTCATCAACGGATGTGTTACAGGAGATGATTTCAAACAAGGAGAGAAATTAGGACTGACAAGCCAAATAGTTCTGACATTTCTGTGTGTGGGCAGGGTCTATTCTGGTGCAGGTTTTACCACTGGAAGTCTGCAACAACCCTGGTTGCCAGCCAACATTCACAACCCCTTAAAATAGAAGCAGTAGACAACATACACATTTCTTGGGCTATTTCCATGTTGGGGATTTTTTTGGCTAATAGTAGAATTTGCACTTTAGCCAGCTGGATGGGATCTTAAAATTTGCATAGAAATTCAGCATAACTAAAAGTTATCTGGGATCAAAAAGCCTACCAATGTCATTTATTCAAAATCAAGGTTTGCCCCACCCTTCCATCTGCATTTTTTGCTACATCCATTATGTTAATTTCAAATGCTTTCAACAAAGATATAATTTTAAGCCTAGTGAAAACCATTTCCTGTGAAACAATGAAAGCATCACATCTATCCAATAGCAGAGCTTAGTTGTAAAGGAATATGTTATTGAATTGGAGGAAGTTTCATCTCTTATTCCCATAGAACTAGATAAAAGGGATAATTTGAAGGG
The DNA here is from genome assembly GCF_027579445.1 of Ammospiza nelsoni. Lineage (NCBI taxonomy): Eukaryota > Metazoa > Chordata > Aves > Passeriformes > Passerellidae > Ammospiza > Ammospiza nelsoni. Next base: position 16,251,620 of record NC_080636.1, read on the forward strand.
TACTGTTGCAAAACACTGAGCTTTTGACTTCACGGGCATTCTTTGTTTTTCCTCTGTAACATATTTCAGATAACTGTATTAGCATAAGAAAGCTATCTTAACAATGCAAGATATCTGTCATTTTTCTAAAGTACAGAGCTGATGACAGTGTTTACCAAAAATGTGTCCAAATTCCCCTAGTAAAGACCAATTTTTACTTGCTCATGCCATCATGAACTTTGAAGTCATTTAGTCTTAAGTGTTCTGTGCTCCAAATGCCTCTGCCAAGTGATCTGTGTGTGCATGTGCAAGGAAAGCTTCAGACCAATTGATATCAGAGCTTGAAAAACTGACCAAAAGCAAAGAATTGTCTCTTTAAGTCTTCCATGCTGTGCTTTGTTACTAAGCTAAATTTGCATATATTTTCCCCTCACTCTCAGAGCGGTGGATCACATTTAATTGAATCGCTCTTAACCACAAATTATCACTTCACAATGTATCATAGAATGGGTTGGGTAGGAAGGGACCTTTAAGGTGATTTTGTTCTGACCCACCTGCCATGGACAGAGGGACCTTTCATTAGACCAGGTTGCTCAAAGCCCCGTCCAACCTGGCACTGAAGACTATTGCAAATAGAGTCAGAAGTTCTATCTACTTGTTGTAGCTGTTACCAGGGTGAAGGAAAGAATGAAAAGAAAAAAACAAACCCACACACAAAACTTGAATACCATTGGGATCCTGCTGAATTTGGGTAGCTTAGTTGTGTGCAAATTGTGGCTGCATCTGTCAAAGAATTTCTATGGATTTGCATTTTCTTATGTTTCTAGACTGTGCTGCGTGCAGGATTTGACAGGTATTTGCCATGCCTGTACCTTAAATGCAAAGCCAGACAGCTACCTCCATTATCTGTAAAGAAACATGGCATGGCAGAGGTGAAAAAAGGACAAGGATCCTGGGTGAGAGGTCAGGACTGAGGCTATGGAAAGCACTATAGAGGGAGATAACCTGATACACACAAATGTCATTGTCAGGAGTCTGGGAAGGCACAGGGATTTGGGAGGGGGCACATGGGACAGTTAAACCCACCTGACCACAGTGATATTTAAAATCATATGGCATCATACTTAGCAAGAAAACCAGGGGAAGAATCACAGAATAAATTCTGTTGGAAAAGACCTCTGAGATCATTGACTCCAACCTATGAACAAACAAAACCATGTCAATTAGATTATGTCACTGAGTTCCACCTCCATTCTTTCATGAAAACCCCCAATGACAGTGATTCCACTACCTCTCTGGGCAGTCCATTCCAATGACCAAACACCCTTTCTATGAGGAATTTTCTCCTGATGTACAACCTGAAAATCCCCAGGCACAGCTTGAGGCCATTTCCTCTCTGGCTGGCTGCCTGAGGAGAAGACCCCAGCCCCACCTGGCTGCAATCTCCTTTCAGGCAGTTGGAGAAGAGTGTGCTAAGGTCTGCCCTGAGCCTCCTCCTCTCCAGGAGAGACCCTAACCCTACCCTTGCCCTCAGCTGTCCCTCATAAAACTGGTGCTTCAGACCATTCACCAGCTTCATTGCCTTTCTCTGGACGTACTCCAACACCTCCATGTCCTTCCTGAATTGAAGCAAGAAGGAGAGGATATTTAGAGTGATGGTATTTTTCTTCCAAGTAACTGTTGGGCATGATAGAGCCCTGCTTTCCTGGGGATGGCTGAACACCTGGCTGCCCTTGGGAAGTCTAGAGTGAATTCCTTGCTCTGCTTGCACAGGTGCCTTTTGCTTTACCCATTAAACTGTCTTTAACTCAGCCCATGAGTTTTCTCCTTTTTACCCCTCCAATTCCCTTCCTCATCTCACCAGGGGTAGAGTGGTGTTTGGTTAGTGGCTGGGGTTAAACAATGGTATCTTTAATTTTAGTATCATTTTTCCTATTTCTCTTTTTTTTATTATGTGTATATGTCCGTGTTCCTACATGGAAACAACTTACATGAGTAACTGTGGCATTTGGTATAACTGAAGTGTGTTCTCTACTCAAAGCAATGATTCAGCTCTTTTGTTAGTCTATCTCCAAAAAATATTCAGCTCTCTTTTATCAGTTCTTTCTTTTCAGCCTCTTTGGAACATCCCATTTTCTGTTAGGCATAGTCTTAAACACCTTGGTAAACAAAATATTGCAACATCTGATAATATAGGATTAAAAAAGAAATAGATTTCACTTTGAAGTCCACAACCATGTGAAGACAATTCTGCTCATCCTAGAAGCATTCACAGCATTAATTATGAAACATCTAAACTTTGATATCAGTATGATTAATACTTTAATGTTAAATTATTGTCATTATCTCAGGCAGAATTTTTACTTTAAGATTATTTATATGGTAAGTAGGAGTATTATTTAACATTGGCTCTCCCTACACTATTTGCAGAACTGACGGAGGAACTGAACTATTCTGTGTGAAAAGGAGAAAAAAACCCAAAGTCTCTCAAAAATCAAATGTCATAACAACAAAGAAAAGATAAATTTCTTCAATTATAAAATTTCAGAAATTACTAGGCAGACAAAAAATTAGAAGAGACACAGATTTTCATCAGTTTATAAGAGCTAGGGATTCAGCCTTCAAACAGCAACAAGCTTAACATACTGTACATCATAAACTTCAACAGACCTCACACAGAGCTCCCAAAAGCCCTTCAGTGTTAGTTTTATTCCTCATGTGTCAGGAACTGCCATCTGTCTTAAACTGCATGCATTCTCTCATTTGGGAAAATCAAATCTGGGTGGCAAAGTGTGAGCACAGAACCCTCCTCTCCCCTGCTCTCTAAAGCCCCATCCAAAGGACCCTTGAACTCAGTAGAAACCTACAAGCCCAGATAAATAAAATAATTACCATGGTTTGACAGTTCCTAGTCACACATGTAAAAAAACACTATCCTTTTCAGCTATAAGGAAAAATAGCCAAATAAACCCTCTTCATCTCATCCACCATGCAAGGGCAGAGCCTCTATCTGTTCTTTCCTCTTAATCTGAACTAATTGACTCCAGGTGCCCCTCTGCAGGAGTGGGGCTGGGAAGAATCACTGATTTAAGGGTTTTGACAGATCCTGTACAGCAGCACAGTATTCAGATATTTCTGTGTCTTAGTAGATTACTCTTCAGAATGAAAAGAACTCTTCTTTTTGCTTGCTGAAGCACTGAAAGAAACTAGTTTCATTTTTGAGACAAAAAATGGGGTAACTTTTCTTGGAGAAAAAATATTTAAGATGAATCAGGTTAAATTTCAATACAAATGATCTTATGGAATCTTAATAATGTTTGCATGGGAAAACTACCAGTGTGTTAGAAGAAACGGCAAAGCACAGGAAATAAATCCCTCTGTAGATATCCAATGAATTCACACTTCTGGTTACTACATAGCTGTTCCAGCACATATACAAGCTTTATGCTCCTCCAGGAGGAGTGCAGGTTGATTTCTGTTATGACAATGCAAGTTGCAGTGTTTGAAAGTGACTCAGTGACTTAGGACCTATTTTCCACATTGTCACTCAGAAGTTCAAGTTTTTTGAGAAGTTTTTCTGAATATATAAAAAAGAATTGCTGGTATAAATAATATATATAAATGTTTACATATTAAAATTTAAATCCCATTGATTCAGCCACATAATTATGAAAGCTGACCCTGTATATTTTTGTAACTTCCATTCAAAAAAGAGTATTCATCCTTAATCCAGATACACTTTTAAATTGAGATATTAATAAAACTCAAAATCAACCTTGAGACTGTCTAGACCATACATATAAACATTTTAAGTTTGGCCACTATCTGTAGTTTCAGACTGCAGTTTTGCTGATAGTCCAGAGCTCTAGGGACTCATGTCTGTCAAGGGTCCCCCTTCCATACAAAATTTACTCCACTTAATTTTTAGCAGCCGGAGATTAGAAAAAAGCAATTATCACTCACAGCCATGGCTGGCAGAGAACAGATTGGGGTGACATGGCCAGATGATTATGTTACTTAGAGACAAGGACAATTTTTTTCCTGACAGCATTTCAAGAACTTGTTCAGACTTAAAGAGGTGAGAAAATTATGGAAGTCAAACAAGTGCAAGCATCTCTTCAGAACCCTCAGAGCTCTTGTCCATTGTTCTGGCATTTCATCTAACTATAGCACAGCCAAAAAATCAGGAGAAGAAAAGAAATCAGACTGTATCTTGACAATGTGTAGGTTCTACAGTTGTCCACATCAAAGCATGTGATAAATTCCCTAATCATTTATTTTGCATGTGCTAAGGTGATACATCTCAGTCTGTTTTGCAGCAAAAGGTCTCCCTAAGAAAATGAAAACAAAGTGCTAAATACAAACAAAATATAGAGGTATGGTCATTTCTTAGCCCTTAAGCTCTCATCTAATCTACAATCACTTTCTATATCTTTCAATAACTATTCTCATATCTCATATATTGAATTATAATAATAAAGCAATAATGAAGGAAAACTTTTGAACTTTGAAAATAGACTTGAGAAAATATCTAAGGAAAATTTCAAAATGATAATACTCAAAATGTATTGTGAAAAACCAAGAATACATCTTTGTATGGAGAGTTTCAGAAGAAAAGTTTCTGTATAAAGAGAGTCTGACAATAGAAACTTGGAAAGCTAACCTTTAAAAAATTACCAATTTTTCCAAGTCACAATGCCATGCTACAACACAAAAAATAATAGATTAGTAAAACAATCCCATTCTCTATTAAACAGGTCCCAAAATCTTTCAGTTGCAAACCCCTGTCAAAGCCAAATAGAATAATTTGTTATTTAAAAGGAAAAGTAATAAATTGGATTTTATGCCAAAAGAGCAACCTAATCAAGGTGATGTTGGATGATGATAATGAGACCTTACCAGGAAATCTGGAGATCAGTTTATTACTTTCCTACATGTTATTTGAGTTTCAAATCCTATTTATAAACACAGGCACATTCTCTGTTAGGTCATTCCAATTACTTGGTATATAATGCAGCACCTGAATCAATTCTATCAAGTTGAAGATGATGCACTTAACGAGATCCTATTTGCTGAACAATGGTGGATAGAAGCTTCCTTAATAAAAGAAATAGAAAAAAACCTGTGAGCAAGTAAGACAAAGAGGAAAGTCGTTCTAGAAATGCAGACCTGTTTCCTGTGGCACAATGAGTCCCAGCTCAGCATTTGCATGGTGGAGCGTTACTTACAGATGGAACTGTCAAAATCTGGTTTTCATTGTACAGGATGACAAATGTAGTCCTTGTGGGAGAAACTTCTCAGCATAATGAAATCTAATCTCTCTGGAAAAGATTCATTCCCTGTTCATTTCATTTCTCCTCAACTTCCCCCTAATTACAACATGTTTTATAAGGGCTTCACACCTTTGCCAGCCATGACCAAATAGCAAGGGGATAGAGGGGGAAGAGGCAGAATTGCCCATAATTTAAAACTTTTCTCCCTTCTATGCAGATTTCTCCCTCCTAGAAAGGATTTCTTCTACTTCTCCTCTCTACCACAGTGACGCCCAACTGGGGGAACAGGACAGGGAGTACAAACAAGGGCTGCCAGATCTACACCAGCTGGGCCCAGCTCAGTTCTCTGATTTTTTCCCTACTATGAGTTCATGCACATCTTTAGATATTCCCATGCATTTAAAATGTGTGACTAAAGGCACTGTAGTGCAGTTACTTTTTCCTCATTTCTTTGAGCATTTGCTATGGAATCAGTTTTCTCCAAGATGCTTTGCTTTGCCTTGGTCTCATTCCTCAAATTACTGATGGTTTGGAACATCTTTCTGGCTGCAATTTTAAAGTGGATAAAATGTATAAAAACATTTATATAGCTCACAAACTCCAGACAGATAGGTAGCCATTTCCTTTGTGAGTTCTTGTGTCATTCATCACACACATGAATTTTGCATCTGCTGATGGAGCTCCACATCTAGACATCCTGCTGCCAGAGGCCTCAGAGCATCACACAGCCAAAGCATCACTTTTCTTAGCTTGTTTACCCTCCAGTTTCTACACCATGATATTTCTGTTCTTGGGCATCTTAACAACATCTGTGATGGTGAGAAATAAGCATAAAATGCAAGATAACTAAAAAGTTGACAGCCATTTTAATAATACTGAAATTATTCTAAATTAAGAAGATAGAGTTCAGACTCACTTTTATAACTGTAAGGAAAGATGAAGATTACACGGTGACCAGTACTTAATGCTGTCTTATTTGCTCTTGTTCAGCATGAGTTTACTTTTCAGAGAGCCCCCTCTGTGTCTGTGGGAGTGTGTGCAAACTTCAGTACTGGTATTTGTAGACACAAACAGGTGTTGGCCTGTCAAGTCAGTTATAGTATCCATAATAACTAGTTTGCACAAACCAACAGGCTTGTGTGAGGTAAACAGATGGCATCATATTTTCCCTCCTGATGCAAGCCCTTCGTAAAAGCTTTTGCAAATATTGCTTAAGGATAATTAACAGTGTCAAATGTAAACATATTTAGCACCTCTCTTCAGTTCTACATCGCAGTATGGGTGCATTTGGTATTTCTCTATCCATATCCATATGCCTCAAGACTTATCCTTCTGATATTATGCTTGATTGTAATTGGGCAGTCTTTAATTCAGAGGGACTTTTGTCATTAACGGTAAGAAGATTGCCTCTCCATTAAAGCTTTTTGTTTTATTCATAAGCTTTATCCATATTTTAAAATTCTGCCACTGCAGCTTGGATCTTCCAAGAACACTGCAGGCAATGCTTCCACCTTGATACAGCTCATGTTTGTAGAATACGGTGAACAAAGCCTCAGAGTTTTACCAACATTGTGCAAATTCCATGCACTTTGCTTTTTCTTACCAGTCTCAGATCAAATTAAGACATCAAAATTCTAATTGATTAATAATTTCTCTAGAGAGGAAATTATTTCATTTAATTACCTAAATGACAGCTGAATATTATTTACTGACTTTTTCTCAGGACACAAGTCATAGTCATTTCTATTCCTTCTGCTCCCCTCATTTGATTTGCTTTGCACAAAAGGGACAAGTATTCTGTTAAATCACCTGTAGGAGCCTCTGTCAGAGCCAGCAGTGCAATTTGCAAGGCCAATGTACAACACCACAGAAAATAACCAGCTGACAGATTTGGTAGGATTCACCTCACTTAATTCTAACTTCCTTCATGTAAGCTATCTTGCTAACCTTTCTTCACCCCAATAAGAAGAGCTGGATACACAGCTCATGTTCCTTTATTCAGATTTACTTTCATCTGAAAAGACAGGATATTGATTACATTGACTATAAAGAGTGACTAGGACAATTAACTCCTGATGTAGACACTGGTTCTCCAATCAGAAGAACTTACTACTCAATTTGGAAGTGAATTTGAAATTCAAGCCATTGCTGCCAATCCATAGGCTGACAAAGTAACAGAGAGAGACCCTAGAGTGCTGCTTCCTGATTCTATAGACATTTGTATGACATTTTGTATTTGAAAATTGTATTTGGAAATATGAAAAAATTACCAGAACAATTTTTTATAAGAACACATTAAGAAATACAAAGCAAGACTAAAGAAGTACCAGCAGGAAAAAATATTTTTGCAATGCTGTATCTTCACAATGCCTTTGATGGATGGAAAACTTCAAGATAAACCAGATTCATCCTTCCATCCACTTCTCTCACAGCTCCATGAAGAAAAGCAGTGCAGTCAAGGAATAGTATGAAGTAAAACAGCAGAAGAATAAGTAGCTGAGGGCCCTGCAGCTGATGGCATGCCCTGGCACAGTGCTCATCTGCAAAGCACAGAGCTCTATTTGCATTGTCACTTCCCCTGCCTTCCTTCAACAATGAAATAAAAAGGCAGGACAATTCAAGGCTGTGAGGGGGAAAGTGTCTGTAAACATAAATGACACATTTAGAGGAACACAGGGTCTCTATTCAAAGAACAGAATTCAAAATGTTCAGAGTTCAATAGATATGAAGACCCAGTGTCAAATGAAGAGTCTAAAACAAACGTGTCATAAAAAAAAGCAAACACTTTGACTACTGATGAATAATCTCTTTTTAAAAATATGATTCAGATTTAATCTCTCCTTCATTGTAGCAGAAAGCAAAAATTAAAAAATAAAGACATTTATAGAGCAGTTTAAAAAAATTGTTAGAATACTGTCTGAAAGCACTATTTACTCTCTTCTTTAGCAAATTTATAACTGAGTGGCCATTTACAATAATGCTATGAGCACATTCTGCAGTAGTGTTGAGTAATCAAAGTTTTACACTCTTCATTCTCATAGCATTAGCATTCAGGACAGTAAAAAAAGGGAAGTCAGGAAGAAAAACTAGGAAAGAATGAATATTAGCAGAGAGTTACTGTGAAGGACAGGACAACCTTACTACAGAAGGAAACCTGCTGGCAAGTTCTGTACCTAATTCAATGTTCAGGTACAAGTCACACTGGAGTGTCTTGGCACTGAGTTCTGAAGTGTAGCTGAAGCGAATATGAAACTGTATCATGAATGTTTTGTAATTCTATGTTTATTGATGGACTACTGACAAAGAGAAAGGAAGGAAAGGAAAATGAAAAGGAAGGAAAGAAAGATGAAAAGGAAGGGAAGAAAGATGAAAAGAAAGGGTGGAAAGAAAGGAAAGAAAGGAAAGAAAGACAACCTCAACAGTTTCCACTTTCAAATTAAACCTATATTCTTGCACATTTTTATAGAAACTATATTTTGTGACATATTATTAATACAAACTTACATTAGAGATCAAGAAGATCAAAGTCTCCTTTTCCAAATACAGATCCTTTAAATATTCCTGAAATACAGGATATTTTCATTTAGATTAAATCTACTCTTAATTTTAGGCACCCAAGTATAAAAGTAGATCAGTATCTCAGTTGAAATATATCTTCCCAGGTCACATCAGAAAGCCTGACTGTACTGAAAAGCTCTCCTCTGGCTGATGACTGGTTATCTTAATTGAGGAAGCCATGAGTCCCACATGCTGAGTCCCATGAGCCTTAGGACACTGAAATAGAGCATCTGTTCTACTGCACCACAGTGCACATTTAGATGACTGACTTCTGTATGGTTCCAAGCAAGTGGGAAACCTATTTCAGATAGATCAACAGGCACAAAGACCCTAAACCTCTTATCTTTTATTCCAAATTGAGTTACAACTTGACTTCTTGCTCAATTTTTTCCAGTTATATGCTTCTTTTACTTTTTACTGTTTCATATATTGTTTAAACCGCTCATGTTCTTCTTATCCCCACCTGTGTTTATCACTGCCATTCAGTTTGGTGATATTCTGCTTAGCTTGTCCCACTTGTATGATCAGATAAAGGAACAAATTCCTTCATGCCTTTTCATTCTGGATCCTGATCCATAGAATGAGTCTTGTTTCTGTGTCATGATGACAAGAACATGAGTGAACAATTCCAACGTATACAATAACAAGCAAATTATCACAGCTTTTCTTTCTCTTTCTTTTTGATAAAAATAAGAGTAAAAAATACAATTGTAAGGCCACTGATGACAAAGAATGCAGTAAGGCAGTGCTACAGGAGCAGTAGCTGTCAGCATAGTCAAGGCACCTTGTGGGAAACAGGAAATCAAGCAACTCACAGCGACAACAATCTCTGTGCAATCTGTGGGGATATTCATCAAAGTATGTTGAATGGATAATCTGGAGTGAGCATGCACAAGGCAAAAATAGGCAACAAAGCTGTTCAAACATTACCTGACTTCTCATTTTACAGTTTCCTCACATGATATTTATTTTCTCATCTTTCTGCTCTGGGTTTCTTCCACGACAGAAATGAGCAGACATACATATTGAGGCTCACCATATGGGCTCTGGCACTTTTATATGAGTGTGTTGGAGGCTGTTCTGCTGAAACAGGGACTTAAGATGTCTGCAAGCCCAGATCTGCTTGCTTTAATTTCTCAGCATAATTCCAGATGTGCCTGCAAACCATCCTCTGGATCCTCAGAGTACCTGTTCTTTATTTTTGCCTTCACAGCCCATCACAGTACGCTGACAGACCCACACAGAGGTCTTACACAAATGTTGTCCTTGGGCCACCATTCACTAGAGACAACCTACCAGTCACCCTGTCATCCCACAGATTAGATTTTGTGAGAAGCATTGAAATAGCATGAAGATCTCAAAATTCAGTCTCTTCTGCATACTGCTTGCAGTGTCCATGGAGATGGAGGCTTTGTGGTTTTCACAACCCTAATCTAGGCACAAACCTAATACTAAGCAGAGAAGTAAAAGTCATTTGTCAGGCTGAGATTGCCAGCTCCTGTGGTGGTGCTGAGGAGAAATGTGGAGGGAACAATGTTGTGGCTGTGCCATGGTCCCATTGGCACGCCTTTGTAGTTGCAGCGTCCCTGGAGATGAAGGCACTCTGGTTTTCTCAACCCTAACTCTAAGTATAATCCTAACCCTAGGCAGAACATTAAAAGCAAATATTTGTGAGGCTGAAGGTCCCAGGACAGGAGTGTTGCCAAGGAGAAAGCTGTGGAAGAAACAGTGTTGCTGTGCTGTGCACCTTGGGACGCCTTTTGTAATTGCAGGGTCCCCGGAACTCTGGGCTTTGTGGCTTTTCCAACCTCAACCCTAAGCAGAGCATTAAAGCAGCCGCTTGTCAGGCAGAGGTGCCAAGGGGGGCGCAGCACTATCCCAACATTTCTCCCTCCTCAGCTCTGTCCTCGGCACCACCCAAGCCCTGGGAACCTCAGCCCCACAAATGCCTCTCAGCACAACACGTTCTCCACACTTCTCTACTCCAGTGCAGAGTTTAGATGTTCAGAGGCACTGCCATGGGAAGTCTCACACCTTTTGCAGTATAGGAGGTAAAAGCTACAGAACATATCTTCTCAAGATGCCTAAAGTGACTTCTTTAGTATTTTTAATTCATTAATTTATTTTCCTCTCATAATTTATAATTGTTATAAGGTCATTCTTTTCATACTGGGGTTAGAGTCTAGGAATGATGAATACAAGTATATAACATATAAATCAATTCACTGATTTTTGTGTTGCTTCATACCTATTGAGGAGCAATGTCAATATTTTGCTTTCTCTCTCCCATCTACAATAATTTTAAACACTTTCAGTTAAAACTTTCAATTACGAGTCTTCCCATACTTTCCTTTCTTTTCTGTCATATATCCACAACACATTTTTTTACTCCTCTCTGCAAAATTTTGCAAAGAGCAAAAATATACTCTCAAGCAGCTCATCCACAAAGAACCTCACTTTGATGTTACTGCAATTTTCCATCTCATATGTTTGTTTATTTTCTCGCTTGCTGGAATTTTGAATTTCTCAACCAGACACATTGGCACAATTATTTTTACCCTATTTTATGCACCCTGCTGAGTATGTCTACAGGCTCACAGTCAAACGTCTGCTTCCTCAGCAGCTGATAATCTTCTAAGCTCTGTGGGACTTGTTTACTACTCTGTGCCAAAGGGGCACAGTGTTCTTCGAGTGGCTCTCACAGAGAGCTGTTGAAATTTTTACCAAGAGGAAAATCAGCAATGAGCAGAAACCAGGATAAATTTTATTTCACTTAATTAACTCAGAAAACTACATTTTCAGAAGTGCCCCATTTACTCACGTCTGCTATAGTAATGACATAAACTTCATAATTATTTGGGATATTGTTTTAACTAAAGTGTAAACACCCAATCAGAACCTAAGAAAATTAAAAAGGTATTTTGGTTCTTTCCTAAAATATCCCAGCTGAAATACTGGTAGATTGTGGCAGATGCACAGCCTAGGTGCATAAAACTACCATAACTAACTGCTTAAGCATGCCAAGCTTGTAGTCACCCTATATCTACTTTTGAAACAAAACTCTGTATCTATATATTTGCTGTTAAATGGCTTCTTTTTTCTTAAGCAATGATCTACCCTATGGCATAATTAAGAATAAACAAATAGGATTTTCCCCTCTGCACTCTTTGGTGCACAGGAGACATCTTGTCCCACGAGACAACCAAACCTAATTTTATTTGATGTATTTACCTGTCCATTTCTGATTCAGCTCCTGTATGCTGGACAAGTCACATCACTTCTGATTTCCTGGGAAACATTAATAATAATACTGACTTCCACTGCAAATTGCTTTGAAATTTAATGATAGAAACAAAATAGAGAAGACCGGAATTATCACAATAAGATGATAATCATTCCATTGTTCACCCATCAGTAAAACTTAAAAGGCAGTGCAATAACCTTAGAACTGTATGAAAATTCAGCTTTAGAAGACTGTTCTGCTGTGCATTTGCTAAACAATACACAGTGGTTTCCAACATTCATTTTTCAAGATGAAATTATTACTTGTCACCTGGAGGTATAGCAATTATCAGCAATGCCACTGATAAACAATAACTTACAATAGATAATTGAAGTCCTTCTTCTGTTAAAATTGAGCATTTGTTTTAATATATTTGATTATTTTCAGCATGCTCAGATTTTTCTTTTCTGACAAGTGGAACAGCTGTAAACTACTTCTGTTAAACTATCAAGGGATTGGATAAGCTCCATGCAAAATTTAACACAACCAAATTTCAGTGAAAGGTAGAGCTCTGACAGCATCCCTCTGAGCTGCATGGCCTCATGGGGGCAAATGGATGAATGACCCGTTTCAAATTTATCACCTCAAAGTTCCTGGTGTCACAAGATTTTTTTAGCCTTCCTATGAAAGTCTTACTAAATATAAAATTTAGAAAATTCTTCTGGTATTGGCATCATCCCTTCAGCAGTTTGCATTAATTGAGACAGAAAGATTAAAAATGTGTCCTAAATCACAGGAGTCAGCATCAGGTTATTCCTGATGCCAAAGCAGCCACACCAGGACACTCATACAGATACCAGGGTATCCTTCCCCCCATGCCCCCCAGAAATAAACGGGCCCCTCACTGATATTCCTCTATTCAGTCTGGTTCCTTTGGTCAGTGCAGTTCCAGGAATAAGGTGTAAATTAGGTGTTTGGTGGAAATGCATGAATTTTCTGATGAAGAGAAACATTTTCTCTGTAACACTGAGCGTTGTTAATTGCCTTAGTAGTGCACTGCTGAAATATAAAAAGTGGTCATTGCTGTAACAACCAGGTGACACGTAACTGTATGTTTATCTTGACAGTGTCACAGCAGAAAACAAATTGATACTGGGCTTTGTTTATGTTTATCAGGGGAAGAAATCGATTACTTTTTTCTTGTATTTAACCATTATCTTCCATTGTAGCAGGAATCTGGGAAAATTAAAAAATATATGTACAAGAGAAATTTTGTGACTGCTTTTTTCCTCGGGGCCTCTCCTGGAGCCCTCACAGTGACAAAGGAGGGATACCAGGAGGTAAACAGTCAACCAGAATTTGACATGAAAAATACAATACATGCATCAGCCTCAAGAAAGATGAAAGGAATTATGCCTTGAGTACTAGGCCAAATTTGAGGTATCTTGCTGAGTTGATTGTCAAATTTCCTCTGTCAGATGTTAGAGACTCACCAGATGAAACAAATTGTTAAATAAGGGTTGAAAAAAACCTTCTCATATTCAATGATTGCTTTTTTCATCTTTACATAATGTACAACTCAAGTATTAGAACGAAGAGTGTAATATAGGAAGCTGCAGCAGAAGTGATAGATGCAGTCATTAGATTAGAAATGGGGAAAGTTGTCTTCCAGATTGAATATCTAAGAGTTCAAGGAAATAGGCAAAGTAAAACAAGCATCTATAATAGAACAAAGATAAAATGAGGCAATAAGGATTCATTAATTAATTTTTAAAAATATTTATGTTGTTTTCCATTTGACATATTCACTGGCTCTTTAAATTATTATTCCTGTCATTAGACAGTACTAGTAAAAAGCTGCATACTTTGGTTTGATCTGAATATATTGTCATTAAGATTTAGCAACCTAATGAAACAAGAATAAATAAATAAAATTTTCAGTGTTAAACTGTATCTCATATGTAATACTGCTATATCACTTTATGTTTTGTAGGCTTTTTATCTACATAATGTACTATTCTTATACAGAATGCAGATAAACTCATTTAATAATGAAAATTACTAATTGTTCCATAGATTCATAAGCTGGGCCATATGGGAGTTTGCTGTAGGGAACTCATATTTCATAAAGAAATAGAAATACATTTGGGGGCACATTCTAATCCAGTGTACAATACTAGAGGTACAGCTATACAATTCAGAAATCCCACATTTTAAGCAGCATATTAAAAATTTGTTTAGAAAATTTATTTTTATTAACGAACTTTTAACATCCCTGACTGACATGAAGCTCTATACAGTAAGAACAGAAATCCTTCATAACAACAACTGAGAGCAAATAATGTTATAATGATCAGTGGTTTAATATAATTTTTTCTTTCGTTGTTCTTCAAGTCCAGATTAACTTTGGGAAAATGAATATAAAATCTCCAATACCACATTTAAAAATTACAAGCAAAATATTTGCTTTCTCAACATGTTTTCTGTAAAATGTTAATATATATTTTTGCATTTCTACTACAAATATCTAAATTACAGTGAGAAAAAAAAAAAGAAATTAGACCAACATTTTGTGCCAAGACAGCACATTGAGGTCTCTAAAAAGCCAAATGAGTTTAAGTAAATTCTTTTCCTCTCCAAACTGGAACCTTTTCCTACTGTGTTTGAATCAAATGCATTAATGCACCAAGGCCCACAGAATCAGCTGTATGTCTGTGCCTGTAAGCTTCTGTTGCATTCATTTTAATGGATCTTTGAGGGTGGGATGTCAATTGCAACTGCACTTTCTGTGGAGCAAAAGGTGTAACTTAGAAAAAGTTCCCTTCCTGATATGAGTGGATTTCACTTTTGTATCTGGTGTGCTTGCAAATTAAAAAGATGGGTAAATCTTCTCAACACTGTTAACATCCTCAGATTTAAATGCTATAGATTAAAGATCCAAACAAGGCTCTACATCCCTTCTCATTTCAGATGCAAGGGTGTGAACTGAAAATAAAATGCATTAGAAATGTTTGTCTCAAGATCAAAAATGTTCTGCAAATTATGTTATTAAACCAAAATATTTCCTTTAACGGAAGAAAAGAAACAAAACAAAACCCCCATATTCTATATTGGATGTTATGACCAATCCCTGGTCTTTGCAGTATCGGGCATGGAAAAACCTACAGGCAGAATACCAAGTGTTCCCATTTGACTGAGGATAAGCACAACCCAGTCAGCATTCCCAGTCTGATTTTCCAGAGCCACGGTCTCAAACTCTGACCATGGATGGGGGTCCTTGTTCAGCTTGTAAAGCTCTGCAGTGAACTTTCTCTAGATCCTGGAATCAATGCCTACACAGCCTGAGCCCACACTCATATTTGCACAGTCTTCATCAAAGTATCAAGTTGCCTTTCAGTAGTTATTGCTTGGCTTTCTGAATTCCTCATTATGGCTTCCTTTAGACAAACAGACTAGAAAACAAGGGAGCACAGACTTAGCCATACTAAGCCAGGCTTAGCCAAGGAATATGCTGCATCCTTGTCTTTTAAAAGTATTGTAGGATTGGGGTGATAATCTGTTCTCCTGTTGGGAAAAGCAGTCCTTTCTTCCTCCTGCCCAGGCAAGCTGAATGTTTACAGCAGCTCAAACTATGCTGAGGAGACAATCCACTGTTCGGAGGCACTGGACCAGCAGTTCTGAGGCAGTAAAGGATGATGGTCCTTAATTCCTGTGTCATCTGTGCCACTCACAAGCCTTCCAGAGCTTGTCACAAACCTTCTGTGGAATACATCATAGGAAGTTTGCCTGGCCAAGCTTAGACACACACTGAGAATTTACTGCAAATAAAGCAAGTGTGTCACAGCCACCTTCCACCATCCCACTTTCAGTTTAGAAATAAAACTGAGCTGCTGATCATTCACAGTCCCTGACATTACCCTGATATTTTACTATCTTCAATATTTTGTCACTGGTATCCAAGCCTGATTCTGGAGAGGTTATTCTTGTATCCTACCTTCTCATTTTCCTTGTTATCCTTAAACTGGATTGGATTTCTCTCACATCCCATTCTAAACTGGTAAATATTTCTAAGCAATTTTCCATCTCCCTACTTTTAACTAACCAAAGTAATTGCTGCAATTATTTGACCTGCTTGCAATTTTTATACTAAAACTGGTGCAGTTATGCTACTGTTCTTTCCTATATTTTCATTCTGTCTACTAACATCTAGAAAAGCCCAAATGAACATATCTCATATCCACACTTACTATAACTAAAGAAATAACTTTCTAAAAAATCTGTCCCAAATGAAGATGTATTACATGAATAATGCAAAGCAAAAACATGTGATACCAATTGGATAATGTAATCCTAATCTTACTTATCTCATAGCAATCATGTCATTGATGATTTACAATAAGGGACACAGCATAAGGTACTTTTATAAAAAACTGTAAAGATTATAGCTGAATGTAAACAAAACAATCCATGAAACTGGAAATAGCTTTAAGATCATCCTTTTTCCCATAAATATGTATGAATTTATCAAAGAAAGAAAAGGCTCAGTTATTTTATCTCATTGGCTTCTTATCACTTGTCACAAATGATAACTACTCTACACTCTCTCAATATATTACCCCTTCACTCTCAATCTGTGATTTTTCAATGTGAGAAGATTCTGCTTTCAGCAAAACACTCAAACTATGCAGTGGAAGGATACAGATTATTTGGGCACCAACTTGGACATTAAAAGCCAGCCTCTAAAAATGTAACAGTGACACCTGTCCAAGTTCCATGGACAGGTGATTGATTCTCACCTGATTTTTCCTGAGAAAGCATTAGCTACATAGTTCAGAAAAACTGTGGATAAAATAATTCATCTCTACTCCAGACAGATCTTCTGAGACTATTGAGTTTTTACCGGAAATAAACGAACACCAGTGACAGAACTAAAATGGTGCCGTTTGCATAGCTCTCTACGACCACAGATTTTTATCATAAATAGAAATAAAGCCAACTTTTTTTAATGGTTCCTGGACCCTCAAGGCTTTGACTCTAAAAATTTTCATTTTCCTTCTATAACTCTGTGTCCTCAAAACCCTGCACTTTTTGCTTCAAGTGTCCATTTTTACAATGTTTTCCTTCCAAGATTACAGGTATTGAGCCTTATATGTCTTTTAATAAGTGGCCACATTCTACAAGGCAACTTCTTTAAGAGATCAAGGACGATTCACAGTTCCTTTACAAGCTCTCTATTCTGGAGGATTCAGCAGGCTTTAATCCCTTAGTTCATGTTCTAAGAATAAAAATTTACTGTAAATTTATTACCTACAAAGGCTTTCACCAGATCAGCACCCTCATGATTTAAAACACTGTATCTGGGAGTCCTTCCTTAAATTTCACCAAGAGGGAATTAAAATGATGGAGTATCTTTCAGCTACAGCCATATAATCAAAACAAAAATGGTTATCCACTAAATCTATTTGCTGATGTGACTAATGGGAATCATTGATCTAGTAAGTTAATTACATCTTTGATTTAACCATATTTTTGTTCTTTTTGTAATAGATGTAATAGTAAAAACTCAATAATAAATTATACAGATAAATAACTTTGATTTCATTAGAAAGTTGAGCGAGCAATGTAAGAAAAAAAAATACACCAATGGAAGAGGGAGTAGATCCCCAGTCATCTGCATCATGTCACTGTTAGACAGCATTCCCTTTGCTTCAGCTCACTCCAGCCAGCTCTTCAACAGAGGGGACAAGTCCTAACATACTGAGACATGATCCAGTCATCTGCATTTATACTGAGTGCTAACTGCCCCTTCTTGGCCCTCCTTTGCTGAGTAGCACAGACACAGGATGCACCACACCTGACAGCTGCAGACATTTCAGCAAAGCAGCCTACACACCTCAAAACTCCACTTCCAAATGAAAACCAGTCCATTCATGTAACTGTGTTGGACTATATCAAATTCATACAGAATAATATGACAATTAAAAAGCTGCAAATATATTCAGGTCAGCATCTTCGTAAGTTTTTATAACCAGACTTCTGAATATTTTTGAGAAGAACATGGTCTGAGTGCAGTCCTGCAACATGCAAGATTTGACAGCCATCAAAGGACAGTTAGATCTGAGATCCTTTCACTTGAAGTGACAACTGAAATTATAAAGTTATGATGTAAATTGTATGGAAAGTACAATTCTCAGTAATATAAATATAAATAGTCACCTTTTAAAATTGATTGAGTGAATTGGAGAATCCACAGCATTACCATTTCCCTAAAGGTGTAAATTTAAATGAAGGAAATAAATGAATAGAATATGCCATCACCTTAACCCAACAACATTCTTATCCAACAGGTTTCTGACTTCAGTAAACATCAGGTCTCTTCCTGGATTTTACCTTTTTTGTGCCGCATTTGTTCAAAGATTCAAGGCTGCCTAGAACAGATACCATTAGTGGTAGGAATCAGATTCCTATAATCCAAATACTGATGTATTGAAGAGCCATTCCACTCCTATTAGCCTGAGACTTGTAGCACTTCAGCAAACTCACTGGTAGATCTATCACAGCTTAAAAAATAAGATTTTCCTTAAAATTTACATTGTTACTCCTTTTTCTTCCATATCCATTTCTCTCTCTCTTATGGATGCCTTCCATGACATCATTTATTCTAATGACTGAGCCATACCAGCTTTGTTCCAGGATATATGGAACAATGCCATTTCTAGTGGCTCAGTATCTGCACCAGGTATGGGAAGATGAGACAAATCCTACAAATTTACTGCCATAGTAGTTGCACTGGCTGGATTAGTTACTAATGTGGTGACATTGCTGTGAGCTGTGACGTGCAGGGTACAGCTACACCAGCTGTATGTCAGCACATGTAAGTTCTGGAGACAACCAGGACTATCCACTGTTATTTTACCTAATGAGTGTCCCTGAGAGATAACAGGAGGACTTTAAAAGCCATGAGTTCCATTCCTTCATTCGCTTTTTGAGTATCCCAAAACTTTTGTGCTATACTTAGTTCAGACAAAGCTGAGTAGTTTAGCTCCTATTTCACATAAAAGTCTTACACATATTGACAATCCTTGCCCTTCTGTCCACATTTTGAATTAGTCACTGGTTTCCACTGCTTCTTTTTAAGTCAGTGAGGGGACTGATTATGTAAATTCCTCCTCTTTCTACTTTTCCTATTGCACAACACCAAATGTCACTATTATGACTTTTTCCCCTCTGTGAAAGAGAATGCAGCCTTTTAAATACAGATTTTGCTATGTGGGAGGGTTTGTCCCAACAGTAGTTTTCCTACACAATTCTGAATTTGAAATTTAAATACTTATATATATTTTACATGTAAAGTGTGAATTGCATGGATAAATTAGACAATACACAGGCAAACCAAGAAAGGGACATAGAAACCATGAAAGGAACACCATAATAAGATAGTACTGAAAAATACTTGTGATTACTGGGTGAATTTTCTATCTTCATTTTACTGGAGGTCATGAAATGTAAATGCTAGCAAACAGGTACTGCACACATTGAAGATTTTTCTGTTTCAGCATTTTGTGATAAGGGTGCATTGTCCCCACCAAGAATATCTGAAGAAATGGTGCCCTTTGACAAATATTTCCTCCCAAGTAAAGGCAGAATTTTATGCTGAAAACAGCATAAAACAGATTTGTTTTCACAGTACTCCCTAAAAAATAATTTAAAAATTATTTAACAGGTGTAATGCAGATCAAGAGCTTTGAAGGAAGAGAAAAAATAAACGAATAAAATGGGTAAATGGAATTAATAAAATCACATAAATGAACATAAAATAAAACTTATTTATAGAATGAAAAAATAAAAGAAGGAATAAAACCAGCTTTAAAACTAGCTCTTAAAACTCTCAGGTTCTAAACCAAGAGCTCCCAAAGAAGAAATATAAAGCCACTTGAGGTCATACAAATTACCAGTAAAGTAATGAACTTGATGGAAATTCTGTTGCAAAAGTGGCTCTTGCAATCCAACCTGGGAACCAACAGCTGCCAAAGAAGCCTGGTTCTCAGGCTAACAAAGAGCTGCACTTAAAATCCTAATATCAAATACAGTGATAAAGAATAGGAACCTGCAGATAAAAACAGACAGGTTTTTTTATCAGCCATTTAAAATTAGAGTGCCTGGATAACAAACAAAAAAAGAAATGTTTGTACTCAAAACTTCAAATATTAACTTGAATATCACTAATGAGTCACCATTTCACTGGAAAGGCAGCTAACTTCAGCTTAGAGACACAGTTTCAAAGACCCAGGGGATTGAACTCAATGGAAATTAGCAGCTGTTCCTGAACATAAATTTAGTGCAAGGTAAACACCATTTTAAAGCACAGTATCTCTTTATAGTGGTGTCTGCCATGTAGAATCATTTTCTTACTCTGAATGAGTTAAGTGAGTATTATTATATGATTTTCAACCACATAGATAAATACACATATTTTAAGTTTTATTATCTAAAATTATTTCACATTTTAAAAGAAACCTATTGGTCTATTTTGAATTAAAATGTCTTTCAAAGTTTGCCTGTGAAAAGCCCTAAATCCTTTTTTATTTCTGATTCTCCTTCCTGACAACAGTTTTCAGTCATCTTATTTCCCATTCATACAACTAAAGTCAAACTGGATCTGTATTATCTGTGACTTTCACTTATACTTTACTAAGCTTTTACCTTTATTTATTAAAGCTTGTTTAAGGACTATAAAATGAATTAATGCTTGATGGCAGACCTCAGAAATAAGGTCACCTGTGGATATGTTCAGAACTGCTGCTGTGGAGAAAGATGAGCTCTTTAGACTGACAGGAAGTGTAAAGAGCATCCTCGAAGCTGCTTTGTGTATATGTGTTATTTAGCCCAGATTCTTATAGCAGCTCCATAATGAAGGACCCTTCTATCCCAGTCTAGATTACTAAAGAGAAAGACAGCTTCACTGGCACAAGATTTCTACTCAGATATCTTTCAAAGACACTTTGTGAATCACAATAACTTGGCATGAACTCAGTACTAATTAGCAGTTAAACTCATTTAGACAAGAAAAACTTCCATTTGAAGCCCAGAAATTTAGCTTTGACAATGAAAATTTTGGTTAATGGTCTCAGATACATTAGTTCTCTGCTGGAGTGTCATATTGAATATATGGTTCAGCATTCATCACAGGTAGTAATAGAAGAGGAAGACTCAGAGATGATTTTCTGGAAGAATGCAATGCAAAGAAAGTCTTTGCTGAAGTCCCAGAAGACAACAGCACAAAGTAGCTTTCCTAGTCTGTTGCTATATAATTTTGAAATCATTAAATCTAAATGAGATGCAGAAAATACAAGTCTTGGGCCTGACATCACCTGCTGAGGCAATATTCCTCATGGACATATCAAAACTGTAGAGTTGTGATATTTGTTGAAACCAAACTATAAGTGTGTTTTGTTGGAGAAGATGGGGGAAGGGATAATGGAAAGGATAGTTTTTCTCTCATAGATGCATGTGTCTCTGTGAAGAATCATCTAGCATCTTCCTGACAACCCTGTTATGCTTCCTTTTTAATTTGTTACACAACTGTCACACTCCAAACTCAATTTGTATGTTATTTCTTTTCGTTTTCTCCCCTCTTCCTCCCCACAACATCAATTCTCTCTACTTCAATTTTCAACTTGCACAATCAGCAATCCAAGCAGTCAAAGTAAGAAGTTCCATGATGGATCAAAAAAAAATATGTGCTCTCTCTGCCAGTCCCCCAGTTGCCAATACTAACAGAACAACTTAAGCCCTGAAGCATAATGTTGGACATCTTTACAAAATAAGTGCTGTAATACTCTTTCACAGAGATTTGTATTCCTTCTGCATACCAATATATTCCTTCCCTTAAAAAAATTGCTAGTATATTGGTGTGTGATACTGAATTTGAGTCTTATGTACATGAAAAAGAATGGGAAGGGGAAGAATTTAATCATTTTACTCAGAAAGTCTTTTGATTTATTTCAGTCTCAGTTTGCTCTTGTGTTGCTCTGTTTGCCCTATCAGCACAATATGCCAGATTTAATAAAGTCCATTCGTGCTTCACTGTCATTTTTATTTAAAGATTATTAAAGCACTGATATTTAGAAATTTCAGTTTAACTAAAGGTGAAGGTTTGAGTTTCTTAACTATCATCAGGTGCTTAAGCAGAAATGTTGAGGTATCAAAGGGTGGCTAAATCTCAGGTTTTGGATTGCTGGTCTTGATCTGAACTTTTGACATATGGCATTTCACTCAACTCGCTAAAAACGTCCTTCAGAAGTGATGTTGCTGTGGAGATCATGACACAAGCTAATTAGCACCAACAGATGAAGTGTTGATTTCTCACCGCAAGTGAAACCTGATATAAAAAAATAAATAACTGATAAATGTTAGTAATTAGCATTCGTAATCCTTGTTTTCATGGTTCACACAAAAAATATGGAAGGAGGTTTGCATGGACAGCCTGTATGAAAATAACTGCACCTGGGAGGGAGGAAACACGAGGCAGCAGATGGAGGAGCCACATGGACTCTTCACTTTCTTTGCTTTCCACTAAGTGCTTTCTGTCACCTGCTCCATAGCCCAAATCAGAAGGCATTGCAGGGACAGGCTGTCCCACAGTCCAGATGAACATATGGATTTGGAATCACAAGAACCAGCCAGTGTCTGTAGTGGAAGGCATTTGGCTGTGTTTTCAGCAGTTGGATTAGCAGCCACAAGGAAGTTACACAGTTACCAGGTAAACCCTGCTGGTGGATGCTGGAGTGATGCTCCAGAGGCACTAACCATGAAATCCTCACTGGGTTGCCTCTAAAAGCCTTGAATTGCTGTAACCTAATCCTCACTCTAAACATCTATACTTCAGAGAACAAAGTACAGGAGAAATAAATTGCCCTCTTAGTTTAAATTAACCATTTACACTCCTCTGTGTTCAGTGAAGAGAGATGAACAATGAAATAAAAGGTAATTCATCTCATCTATGTTAAGAGAGAATGAATAGCTCTCTGGAGAATGCTCTTTCTCTCCACTGACTACAGAGTGAGCCTGGATGACTCCTTTGGATTAGAGCTGCATCTTTTTTGATGGCTGAAATAAAGTAAGATGAATCTAGGCAAAAATTACTACAACTTCTAGAATCCCATTTATTTTTCTTTCATCTCAGGTTACCTACAATCACTGTGAACCATACAGATGAGTACATTTTCTCTGCTCATTAAATTTAATTCAGTAACATTCCTTACAAAGCACAATATAAATTTCTTCCAAAATGCCATATGCTGCTCAACTCTAATAAATTCCTACTAACCCTTCAACTCTGTTTAATTTTTGAAATCGATTATTTTCACCCCACATCATAAATTATGCAGTATTTCAGTTTATTTTAATAGCCTGAACAGCGGTCTGTGGGATCTTAAATTCTGTTCTTTAATTCTCTGTCACTTTTCCATTTTATCTTTTTACTCTTAATGGCTATTTAAAGACAAATCTACAGGAGTGATCAAATTTTAGAACTAACATTAATTAATTAGTAAAAAAATATTATTTTAATTCAACAGAAAGACTTTAGCAGATTTAGATTTGCTTTTTTGTGCTGGAATAACTTTTAGGTTTAGTTTAGTATATATCCTCCCTGGGCTTGCGCTTCTTTCTTTTACAGAAAACGATGTAAAAATCTGCAGCTTGCAGAGGATAATTTGCATTCAAAGACACATGGATGGCAATGATTCCACATTCTTTCTGCTTAATTATCTTTCTTTCCCTCTCCATAGCAAATGTAAAGGAGAGGTGAAGAATGAGTTGGACTTTGGTTGTGCCTTTCACAGAGCACTCTGCACTACTGAACTGATGCCAGTCACAGACTAGCAGACCCTGGAGTCCCCAAAGCTGGGCAGAATTTGGATCAACAGTATTTCAGGAGAACACTTCTGTAGAAGACAACACCTAACAAGTAATAATAAGATAAAGAAATTCAGGAATATTCTGCAGACTTGCTTATTTATGGCAGTATTTGGAAATTCCAAATTTTTAATGAATTTTTGTGCAGCATATCCTTCTCAAAAAAAATATATCAAAAAGAAAAAAAACTAATGTTCAATTCATCAAATCCAGAATTATCAGCAGCATCCTACTGCTTAGGGGACCCACACTGCTATCTAGGTTATGACACAGTGGTAATAAATAGCATAAAGGCAGGAAAATGGAATGAACTTCTTGTCCAGAGCAGGACACAAAGCTGGTGAAGGGCCTGGAGCTCTTCTTATGAGAAGTGGCTGAGGGAGCTGTGGCTGTTTAGCCTGAAGAAAAGGAGTTTTAGGGGGATTGTTATCACTCTCTGTACCTCCCTGAAAGGAGGTGGTAGCCAGGCTGATCTCTTCTCCCAGGTAAATAATGAGAGAACAAGAGAAAATGGCCTCAGGTTGCACCAGGGGAGGTTTAGATTGGATATCAGGAAAAACTTCTATACCAACAGTGTTCAAGCACCAGAGCAGGCTGCCCATAGAAGTGATGAAATCACAATTCCTGGAAGTGTTTGAAAAATATGCAGCTGTGCCAATTGGGGACACAGTTTAGTGGTGAACACTACAGATTTGGGTTAAAGGGCATACTTTATGATATTAGGAGTCTTTTCTAGCATTAAAAATTTGATGATTCTATGAACAGTTTGCCATATGTCTTGAAAATAACCTGTTTAGACTTCTCTTTGAGCACAAAGGAAAGGTCAACAAACCACACTTGTGCTTCTCCCAAGCACAGTGAGTGCCAACTGCAGGGCACAGAGGAAGGCTGAGCATCAATTAGTCTGCCTAATTATCTCCACTATCTTCCCACCCCATGCTACTTAGTCAGGACCAGATTTAGTCAGGGCTGCTTTACCACATGGATGCTGGCTGACCTGCACCCTGGGGGCTGAGGTGGAAACCTCTCTCTCTGCAGGGTGGCCTGAGGCAGGGGGATTTGGGGCTGCTCCTGAGGGTCATGACAATAAGGTGGCCACAGGCAGGGCAGGGTGTCCAGCTGCTGCTTGTGGTCAGCACACACAGCGTGCAGGACTGAGCTGGACATGGCTCAGACAGAGCACCCCCGCCACTACAGGCCCAGCTGAGGGGGGCCCAGGTTAAAATGGCCTCTGGGGCTCCCTTTTCACCCCAATTATGATTCAATACCATTATTGTCTCTGAATGGGACACTGCTCAGCAGCACAGCAGAGAAGGTGGAGCCACAGTGTCGGTGTGGCCTTGGACAGGAGCTCAGGCAAAGCTTGTGGCAGGCGCCGATGCAGTGTGACAGAGTGTAATAACTCATGCTTGATAAATGTTAGTAGTTAGATGCAAGCCTAAGGGAACCTAATTCACATGTTAAGCTGCTTGGGAGAGTCTTCTTAAGTTTATACCTGAGGGCAGACCACAACAGAGAGCTGAGCTGGCTGGACTCACTGCCTTAGCTTGTGGTTCACAGTGCTCATCAGCACTCAGGGACACTTCTACATGGGCAGGGAATTGGGCAAAAAAAGTACACGAGAGGTAGTGTGAATGGGAAAGGAAAAGTACCTATAAAATAGGAAAGTCTTTGATACTTGAAAGAAAAATTCAATGCTTTATCATTAGTTTTATAATAAATTCAAGCATAAATTATTAATTTGATTATCAGTGGAACTTCTATAAATATCAACCATTACTTCACAAGTTAATATTTGAAAGACATTTCATTGAATTGAAATGATTGGGGTTTTTTCTTTTTGCTGTTGAGAATTTGTCAAAGATATTAGAAAGAAGTGGTATTTAGAATAAGGCTTATGCTGCTTACTGTGTGCAAGGACCTGCCAGGACCTCTCGGAAGGGGCCTCATGTTCCCACCAGGCAGCTCCCACCTCTGGGGAGTTACCCAGGCTGTGTGCAGAAAGCTGCAAGGCCTTTCACATTAAAGTTCAGTTTTTCTAACTGAACCCTATAAACAAGGTCAGACCCAGCCAGGTACATACATATAAGGTGCATGAGAGGACAGAGAAGGTTTCTGACTTCCTGTGGGCCACTTCAGCAGTTAAAATGTGTTTATACTGGTGGTTTGGGTGGTTAACATCTACCCCATTATTCTAGCAAGTGCTGCACTAGCAGCCTCACTACCTCAAGACCACTGGTTTCTTTTCCTTTTTGTTCTTCCTGATAGAGAGCAATTGCTCATAAGTTTTGTACTATTATGGCTGGTTCTGCAGGAGCATTTATCTAGAAATCACCCAATCCAGGCCTCAGCAGACATCAGTGATGAAGCAGGTGCATTACATGGTCAAATATGCTTTGGCAGACAAAGTGACATTTCAGCTAAAATTGTGATTCTGCAATAAAACCAGTTTCACTGTGGGGCGAAATCAACAAGGTGTGTAAAGGCAGTGATAATTTTCAGCCTTCTTAAAGAGTGTTACAGACGAAAAAAAAAAAAAAATCTTTCTTCAATCTCTATTCTGGTTTTACTTCACATGTAGAACACATTTTAGGACTGAAGAAGCCTTAGCACTCCAGTCTGCATACATTGCTCTACTGTATTACAGTGTTATGATTTCTTTATGATTTATTATGAGTGCAATAACTGGCTTCACCTTTTAGTTTGGTAACTTCTCAAGAGAAGAAAGAGATGAATTCTATAACACTAATCCTTTTATGGATAGCTCCTAAGAAGAGAATGTATTTTTCACAAAGGAAATCTGGCAATGATAGCTGCATAACATAGTGAATGCATAATTGTTTCATCCTGACTTCAGACTGGAAGAGGCTTTTAACTATTCCTTCCATCCTACTTGCCAACAATTGGCACAAATTTCACAGATTTCCATTTGCACTAATTGGAATTAGTTTGTTTTGTAGCACATGACAATTTTGTCACTTTTTAAAACTTTTCAGAGTTTTGCAGAGTTATCAGATTAGAAACTTTGGAAATATGTGGCCTCAAAAATTCAATAATTATTTGATGCCTGCAAACATCTATTCCAAGTGGCATCTACTTCCCTTTGATATTAAAAAAAAAGTATTTTTATTTACATTCTCCATTCCATTTTTGCATACAAGTCTAAAGAAAACCTATTATAACATTGAAATAAAGCAGATGATATTTAGATGCACCCATGCTTTCATAATAATATAAAAATATCTGAAAATTCTGCATGGCTCCCATTGCTGTAAATCAGGTCTGGGTACCTAGAAATGGCTTAAATTAGATCAAATTAATTGGCTTTGCTTTTGATATATTGCAGAGGCAAAACACAAAATTATGAGCTTTGGTGACTCCACCAAGAAGGTAGCTCCATTCTGATGGGTCTGTAGTAGCAATTGACTCAGAACTAATTCTGGGTCTCTCAATACTCAAACTCCCCACCAATGGACATAAAGACTAGAATGCTCCTGCATGGCTAAAAAGCAATTTTAAATATTTTAAAAAGAGAAAATATGAATGAACAAATAAACAAAACTTATTCAACAGGGACAACATCCAAAAACCCAAATACTATGTTCTGGACATGCATTAAAAACATGGGTCTTCACAGTCAATTACTTGCTCCCATTAATTTACCTATAAGAAGTTTTAATTAATTTCCAGAGGTGTTGCAAGTGCTATTACTTTCTCCCTGTACAAATACCCATCTATCCTGACTGTTTTGAAATCTGTGAATAAATAGAAATCCCACTAATCCTGCATGAATAGCTGATCCTCGGATACTCTCTTCTGAAGAATGACTCAACACAATGAAATCCTACTAATAATTAAATTTAGGATGCAATTAAAAATAGGATGAATTTATTATGCATTTTTTTAAAGTTATGATGTGCTCTCCAAGGATCTGTCCACGTAGCTCTTCCAGAAGCTTCTTGTACACCATTAAGTAGTACAAAGTGCTGCAGATAAGTGAGGCCCCACTTTGCAAATAATGAAAGTTGTGTTACAATTTTAGCTCCATGACATCTCAGCAATGCAATAGGATGAGTAACCAAGGAAGGGAGAATATTAAATGAGAGATTTAGAGATGCTACATACTAACTAAACCCAGAGTATCAAGGCTATCAGGTGGCAAAACTCAAACTTTTTATTGCCCTATTTTTGACAGAAAACTGCCCTTAGAACTGGACTGTTCACGTGATAGCATCAGATATTTTCATCCAGTTTCCTTATGAAAATGAAAAGCTTTCAATTTTCCAGTTTGTTCTATTGCAACATCTTCAGAGTTTTATTAAGACTTCCTTGAGACATTCTGAAACATGCATATGACTATAATATAATGAAAGATTTAGTATGTAACTCCAGAGTACATTGCTCTACCTTTCTAAACTATAAGAACAGTTATGAATGTTTTTCAGTTCATACAATTTCAGAGACCCCCACAAATATATTGCAAGAAGGAAGAAGTGTTCCTTTGTACCTCATCTCCCACCTGTATTTGCCTTGACAAGCAGGTTGATGTAAATTCAGGTCTGGTATTGATACACAGACCTTACTAAATACATTTCCTACTCAACCATTTGGCAGTATTGCCACAAGCTGTGTTGGGAACATGCTGTCACTTACTTGAAGAAGATCTATAATTCTGTTTTGAAAATTAGTTTGCACTGCTTTATTTTTAAATTCAAATATGAACCACTCTCAGATCAAGCATTAGTAGGATAGAACAATTTAGGAACTCTGTGGCTCAACACAGCATTGATGACTGGACTGCTAGTGACCTTGTTCCAAAAACTGTCAGGGTGTTCTTGGAAAAATTCCTTCCTGATGAACCTTTATAGGTATTTTAGAAGAGGTTATAAGTCAGCATGTTACATATAAACCTTTCAGTACTTTGAAACAC
This sequence comes from Ammospiza nelsoni, assembly GCF_027579445.1. Classification (NCBI taxonomy): domain Eukaryota; kingdom Metazoa; phylum Chordata; class Aves; order Passeriformes; family Passerellidae; genus Ammospiza; species Ammospiza nelsoni. The sequence goes on from NC_080636.1 coordinate 16,280,502, forward strand.
CTACCTATTGTCATTACATTGCAAAGGTTCCACATTGCTGGAGTTTCATACCTCCTTGATGTTTCTCACAGACAGCTCCTCTAGGCACTGACTCCAGTTCCCCTCAGCCAACCAACCCACTCTTTTATAACACTCTGCTTATTGGCTACAGCTGTGGCCTGTTAAAATCCAGCCTGCTCCTAATCTTTAATCATTAACCCAGCTGCAACTCTTTAGGGGGTAAGATTACTTTCTATACTACCTTTATTTACTTATATTCTGTCTCCCTACATCTACCAGCCATGAATTTGAAGTATGAATTTTTCATGGGGAGAGAGCTAAATCTCTACCCCTCAAAAAATCAGTATCAAATGCCATATGATAACCTGACCTTAGGCTAATCTATGCATCCCCTTGTCACTCTAACATAGGTCTAGCCTGTACCTACACCTGGATCCAGACCAGTTTATTTTTATCTGTCATTAAAACTGGTATTTCCAGTATTTTTATTAGCTGCTTACTCTTTCAGTGTTTGTTTTCCACTAACGCCTGTTGTCTAATGGAAATAATTTAAGCTTTAAGCTTTTTGCCAGTCTGGCTTTCAGCACATGAAAGCACTGTCAGCTGTCAGTTTTCTTAAGAAAGGGTTTAAAATAGAAAATAGCCAATATAAATATTTTTTTGTAAAGAATAAGTTTACATTTAGGTCTGCCTTGCCTCTTCTACAAGTCCAGCACATCTGCTTTGGCAAAATCACTGAAAATGAGGCAGAAGGATCAAAGAGTCCTGCATAGGTGGAGTCAGAGATGTACACTGTAAGAACACAGTCATCTACCATTAAAGTCAGTGATTAAGCAGCAAATAGACTTTCTGAAAAATTGGAATCAGCTTCCACTACTATAAGGTATGTTTTCTACAAAAAGTGATGGTAGGAAGGAATGTTCTCATGAGAACATTGTGTCACTAGGGTGTAAGAACCATAAAAGTACTTTTTTCCCAGATATGAAAGCCAAAGTGAAAAGACAACCTTTAAGAATCTCCTATTTACTCAGATCAAGTTTTCCTTCTGGATTTACAATTTCCAGATGTTTCAGGATTATAATGCCAGCCTAAATTCTGATTTGACATCAAAAGGAGAGAAAAAGAATGAATAACAAGTTTCAAAGGGAAGTAAAGGCCAAAACATGTTTATTGGAGAGTTCTTCATACATTTTTAAAAACAATTATTAAATGTCACACAGATGTCCCTGCATAAGTCACTTCTCCCAAAGCATTGATACTCCACACTCCCAGACCAGACCCTGAGTGAAATCACTCAAGTATTTTATGTCTCCATTTAGGCAGCTACAAGGCTCAGGAGGACAGGAGGTTTTCCAACCTCACACCCCTTCAGTTGCAGAAAGTGCAATTGTTTAATTGGTTTGCTCACAATTACTGCAAATTTACATGGTTTTGATCCTTTAAAAAGTTATATCTGGGCAAGTAGAAAAGTTGCTTCATTATCTTTGGCCCAGCATGTGCACTATGACTCAAGGACAAGGGGTAAAGATATTCCTTTCTCAAGGGGAGCTGAGGGGAAACCAATGGGAAGAAAGAGATACTCAGCACTTTAGTGGTATCAGATTCCAGAGAGATTTCTTGAAAGAAAAACAATTAATCAATGTTTACCCAACACAGACTAACTTTTAAGGACATATATTAACTTTTAAGACATATATATATATGTGTATATATATATGTATAAATTTTAAAATTTGCATTAACAAATTTCAGATCACTTAATTCAGTATTATGTTCTTTTACTTTTATAAGTGGCTTAGATTCTACCTTGGATTTTGACAAAAATAACAGAATTTAGGATCCTTAGTACAAACAAGTTTTTTACTAAGCCTATCAGGGATAAAGCAATAATGATGTCTCAGAGCTACCAGGCCCTTTTAGTCAGTATTCTACCACAAATTCTCTCAACACTTGTGTTTTTGTAGTCACAGCAAGTTTTGGCATCTTCATTTTTTTCCTTCTGTGCTCTGGCTTGATTTTGCCTCACTCCAAATAAAAATTAAAAAAAATATTCCACCGAAATAGTTCCAACCTTTAAGTGATTATACATGTGCCTTTTTTTCTATTTGGAAAATTTTATATCTTCTTGCAATCATAAGTTCAGAGCAGGGCCACATCCTCACTCAGCTAAGCTCTTTTAAGATTTATTAGCTTTGTAATAATAAGCATTGCATTTATCTCCTATTTTTAAAATAGACTATTCTTTTACTCACTTTGAACTTTCTATAAAGAAACTAGATTTTTAAACACCTTTTCTACCTCAGCATACCAGATGATCTTTTAGGTCCCTTCCAAGACAAACCATTCTGTGATTGTAGGATTCTAAAATAAATAAATAAATAAAATAAATAAATAAATGAAGCTTGTATATTTCAAAATTACTTAATACTATGGCAAATATGATATATATAATTTTTATGTTATTTTCAGAGTTTTTTGTTGGTATGGAGACATATTGCAGTGCCAAAAATGCCCTCTTTTTTCCCTGTGGCAAGTTATTTTATTCCTCTGCTTCCGGCAGGTGTCCAGGCAAGCTTAAAAACTAAAAAAAAATGGTAACGATTGGTAGCTTCCCTCCTATAAGTCCAACATATGGCTTTACTTCTGCCTTAGAGGATGAAATTGGGTCTCCAACATCTGTGTGTCCCCAGCCCTAAGCACTTCATAGCACTTCTCCCCTTTTCATTCCTCTCAGAAGCAGGTAACTGATTCTTGTGAAACAGGATTTTTTCCTCCCAGTTTAAAAGATGACAGATTCTCCCCCCAGCTGCTTTCTTCTTTGAAACTGTTACAAAAATTCTTTTCATTGATTTATATAACCTTCTAAATTTAACATTTGACTAAATTTAGTCAACTGCATGCTCTCATACACACTTGTTCCTGTGACAATTTTGTTTAGTTTAAATAACTCTGCTCTCCCTGTTACTTTCACTCATAGTATGGAGAATCTCCTCCCAGACTTTGTTATACAAGCTGTTCCTCTTTATTTTCATCAAATATACATTTTGTTTACCTTCTCCTTACACTCTGCATTTCAATTTCTTATTTTCAGGTAAGATTCTAGACAGTATTCTTGCTCCCCACTAACCAGCAACAAAATTTACATAAGGACCTTTTTGGGAAATAATTTAATGAGAAAGAAGTTGAGCATTGTAATTCTCTTCTTTTGAATTTCTGAAGAAAACCAGACTTGATCACTCAAAAAGCAAGAAGATAATAATGGCAACACAAACACACCCACATCCACCTTGGGCTATATTTTGGCAAAGAACTGTCAATGATGGAGAAAAGTTATGAAAAGTTAATCTTGGGGACATTGTGATAAAAGATTCATAGTGAAACTGAGGATTCTACAGAATGATAAAGTAATAATACTCTGTTTTCTACAGAAAGATGAGAATGTTTTTTAATCTTCTAGCCATAACTATGTAATCTGTTGTAAAGAAACCTTCCAGACTTTTCTTCCAAACAATGAAGACAAGTGGACCTCTCCTAACAAATTGTTTTATGCCCAGTTTCCCATCTCTCTTCCTGTTTAACAAGCAACTAGTTATCTGCTTCACATTAGTAGTTAAACAGGAACTTAAAATTTTCTGCTGAATAAGCAACTATCAGGAAAAAAATTGTTATCATATAGCCCACAGTTTGGAGGATAATATGATAAGCCTAAAACTTTTCAGTCATGGTGCAGCATTGCATTTCACTCATGGTGACATTTCATGCAAACACAGAGAAGTGTCTGTCTTAAAAGTGATCTGAGACCACAACCACGAACTCCAGGGCTCTGGATCTATTATAGAATAATTTTTATTAAAAAGTTAATTTTCCCTGTGATATTCAAATAGACTGAATGTTCAAGTAATTCTTGCTCATTATGAGTCCCACTCATGTAAAACTAAGTTGAAAATGTTTGTTTCTATATAATCTTTCCAGATACTTCTTTCTCTCCTGAGTGAGGGATAAAGGTTGCTTCTGTTCTTACCATTCATTTCATATAAACTTGAGCCATTTGGCAGCTTTTTGGGTAAAGGCATATCATGCTATTTAAAGTATTAGCCTTTTTTAATCTACAGCTCTTTGAATTTGTTCTCTATTAAATTTTCAATTAGTTGTCCCCCTTAAGTCGTGTTGCCAACAAGAAATTATTCATTCTAGCACAGAAGCTCCTCAGCCACAGGAATGCATGGCTAAAAAGATCCTCATTATTTTCTGACAACTCCTTAGGAGCAGTTGTTTGAAAACACTGCAAAATAGGTTGCATTTGAATAATGTAGAAGTGCCTGTAAATGCAGCCTGATTCAAAGCAAAAGCAACAAAATGTCAAGGCTGGCTAATTTTAGAAGGGGTAAAACTGAATAGTTTTAAACTAATCTTTTCAGGTTTTCAGATTCCAGCTCTACCTAGATCCATCCCTCATCCTCGTTTTTTCTCTCCAAACATTTATTTCTGTTTATCCCTGCCCTTCTATTTGAAAAACACCAGGAGTAAGCCCACTCTAAGCTCTGCTCCAGCTCTGTGCTCAAGCCCCCAGGCCACCTCTCATTTTCTTGTCCACCACAAAGGCCCAGAAGGGAGGATGCAGGAGGGGTCAGAACCTCTGCAGGCAACCCCACTGGCCTTCAAATCTGGATATTCAAAGCAACATTGCTAAATAAGGCCATTCAAGAGCTGAAACACTTAGAAGTATTTTGGATGAGGTGTAAAAAATCACTCTCATTGTTTATTCCAGGAGTGTTTGAATATTTTTTTCAAGTATCGGCTTTATATGCTCAAGCTTTTCCTCTGAGGGTTAGAAACATAATTCCCATGTAAAGGAAAGCTGAATCTCACATAACCATGTGATTTGGGGGCTGTGGCCTCTGAGACAAATAAAATGTGTTACAAGACTCACCCATGAGAACTGGCAGGAGTGAGTGCAATGATAGCATTTCAATCATCTTAACAGAATGTTTGGAATCAAATATATAAAATCAGAATAAAATGTGACAAATATTTCTGCCAGTCTCAATTATATAAAAGTTTGTTTATATGCAGTGTACAAGCCAAATCTAAGTTGGCATAGTCCCTCTAAACCAGAATGAGGAAGAAAGCTCTAGACAAATATGAATAACGCTTTTTAAAAACAAAAGCGAATCTGAATCTCAATAAAAATATTTCTCTTTAAGACATGATAAACATTATTTCTTATTTTATTTTCCTTGTATTATGTATCCTTAGGGATTTTTTAGGAAGTTGTAGAAACAGAGTTTTAAAAACAGAAGAATTAAGATGTAAAAATGCATTAAAATTGTGAGGCTTTGCTATGCTTCTTTTCATAACAGAAAACACAGTCACACCAGAAATTAATCATCACAAGCAATAACTTCTAAGAAATTGAGAATCACAGTCTATTTGTCTATAAGATGTTGTTTTTCTTAGACTACTTAACACCATGATGTCTTATTGTGGCACACAGCTAAGGAGCATTCTTTTTTGTGACTATGCTTTGAACTAAGTTTCAGTTGAGAATCCCAACAAAATATATTACGTTATGTGAAACAGATGTATCTGTTATTTTAAAAATTCCAGCCACTCATAAAAATGATGATTTGAGTGCCCAGAAACATTGTTTGGAAAAAATATACTGGAAAAAAATTGGTATTATCCAAATCAGTCCCTTGCATAAACACAGCAGTAGTGGAGCAATTTACTGGAAGGTGATCAGCCTTCCTCCAGCAACACTGTTCATTGCTCTAAGTCAGTTCTCACCCTGCAGACTATTTCAGAGAAATCTTCATGTAACAATCTCTCTTAAAAAACCTGCTCTTTTCTAGCCCTATTTCATTACAGGCACTTTTCGGAATCATTCAATGTGCTATTTGAAGCAGCCATCTGCATTTAAGTTATGTATGTACTGGTAAAGTACAGTACTGCTCATTGGAGTGTGCTACTGACATACATTCATAAACAGAATTATTTGACACAATGATTCAATTCAAAGCATCAAAGTCCTAGAAAACATTTTCAATGTATTTGTCTGCTCAGTCACCTCATGAGGTTCAGAAATTGCTGGTTTTTTGAAGGGTTGCCTTTTGGTAGAGGGCACTAATGAGTTACACCCAGCCAGCAGGATGGACGGTGTATACAATGAGAAGCATGTGCCAAGATGAAAACTGCTTTAGTAACTGCCCAGAAGTGCCTTGAAGGACTAAATGTATAAAAGATATATGAATAACAAAAGAAAAAGCTGAAACTACACGTGAGACCTCAGCATAAAGAGCCACTGACACACTTCCTATTCTGGTTTACTCTGAAGAGTAGTTCTCATTTGGTTTGCTAAATGCTTTTGCTCTCATTTAATATGATGGTAGGTGTTTTTAGCATTTGCACTCCCATGCTAGAAAAGTGACCTTTTCTGTAGTATGCAGGGCAGAATTATATACTGGAGATTAAAATAATTTGCAGATGCACGTTAACATATTAAATATAAAATGCAAATGCAGAAAAATAATAAATATACAAAGTTCACCTGTAGATTTGCTTGCAAAATAATGAGTACCTTGTAGAGAACTAGAGCCCTCAAGGGGTATTTCCTCTGCATATTATGGGAACATTATAGAGAAGTTAACATGGAAATGATTGTATGTAGCACTAACAGTTCACAATAGACTCTGCCAACGACAGGCTAATTAGAGGATCTGTCCATGAACAGCTATGGACCACATCCAGTGTTAGTAAGAGCAGTGCAAAAAATGTTGTATCTTCTCTGTTGTCCACAGATGAAAGATGTGAAAATGCAAAGGCAGTTCAAAGGAGGGCCAAAATAATGAACGAAAGTATAAGAAAAATAAACCCTATTATAAGAGTCTTAAAGAGCTCAACTTATAAAATAAGTGCTTGATCATGAATACATGAAATAGTGGGAGGCCTTTGAACCTTGCTGACAATGACATAACAAGATCCAATGACTGGAATTGGAAATTAGGCAACTGAACTTCAAAGTAGCTGCAATTTCACAAAAGATGACATTTCAGAGAAATTACACCGATTAAATAGTTCATCAACTTAGTTTTACTAACACCTTGGACCTGTAAAGTGAGATTAGATACATTTCTCCAGAAGAGAATTACCTCATCTTTTGGAAGACATTTTTTGGATTGTGAGCGTGTTTTGAAAGGAAGAATAAAACTGGAGAATCTTCCTGGGTTTGAACTCCTCAAATTGGATTAGTATCAGGCATGTCTTTTATTTCTGAGCCCCAGGGAAACCAGGACCTGCACGCACATCCCCCACAAGCTCTGTAGCTCTGCATTAAGATAAGGATTAAAAATTTCATGCTTTTGGATTTTTCAAAATGCTTGTAAGGTATTGAAAATAGGTGTTTTGCCATGACACATTTTTTGGTTCAGAGTGGGGCAAAGGTTCTCACCCTCCAAAAGCAGCAGAGCTTAACTATGGGGAAGGGTAAGTCATAGAGAAGTATCACCCTCTGAGCGTCCCAATTAGTATATTTTATAAATTAATTAATTAGTTAATCATGTAAGTTGATATAGGGAAATAAGTTTCCTCTCCAGTGAGGATGACCTAAACAATCATTTTCCACAATTTTACAGCTTAAGAAGAGTAATTCTGCTTTCTCCATATCATTTTCACTGCAGAAAAATCAATTCATTATTACATGTAGTAAGCATTTATTTTCCAATCACCAAAGTCCTTGGTCTTATGTATTTTGCCTGACAAGCTGTAATATAAATATCAAACAAGTTCTCATGAACTACTACTGTTTGACCTGATTAATTAAATTAATTAAAAATAATGTAAAAATCTTAAATATTGCATTTAACATTTGGTCAGTCAGTGCAAACAAAAGGTGATACACAATACCTACATTCATATATATGCAAATATGATTAATTGCTTAAATAGAGCAATTTTACTAACAGAACATTTCTTTTCCTGGTGCTACTAAAATATGATCAGGTTTCTGTATGTGCTATTACTAATCTATTTCTTATAATTTTTATATTCCTACTGCAGTTAGAGAAAACCTAGAAAAATATTTTAATGATTTCCTGCCTTGGCCCAAATGACTCAGTTATTTCTCAGGTGGCTACTAAGGATTATTATATTTTGCCCGTGTACACCTTTAAATGCATTTGAACCATGTGAGACTAATTTTCACCGTTTCATGTAGAAAGCTAGTATTCCAGCACTCAAAGTTTAAAGAAAGTTTGTGACAGAAAAATTGTGTAGATAGATAGATAGATGATAGATAGATAGATGATAGATAGATAGATAGATAGATAGATAGATAGATAGATAGATAGATAGATAGATAGATAGATAGATAGATAGATAGATACTTTTTGTACTGGCAAAAAATAGCTTATTTTGTAGATTTCTGTAAACTAAGTAGTCTCACAGATCTATAGGTGCTTATAGACCTGAGCTGCCAGATTTCTGAGTGATTTCTAGAATAATCCTGCCAGCTGTGACTCTAAAAATTCCCTTCTTGCAGAGTCCTGCAGGGTCTTCCAACGTCCTAAGTCCCAGCTCCACACTAAAGGGTTTAGAAACAGGGAGATGTGACTTGTACTGAGTGGACTCCCAAAATTAATGGAAGTTTTCACCTGAATCCCTCATCAGTCATATTTGGATAGTAGCATGCCTTCACCTCCCAAGGGTGCTGTGAGGTTTAATTAGTTAATGCTTATGCAGTGCTCAGATGCCACAGCAATCTTGCCATAGGAAATCTGTCAAGTAAATACTCACTCTTCAAAGCAGGTTTCCAACAACATGACACAAAAAGATGAGGGACAAAGTTCCCACTCACTGAATGTATCTAGCAAGGCATCTTAATGTTTTGGGGTTTTTGTTTGTTTGTTTTTTTAATCTAAACAAGAAATTGAATTGGGGAAAAGAGGATCTGAATAAAATTGCCCAGACAAAAATTGCAGCATTTCTTAATTATGAGTACAGACAGAGCAACTTCCAGAAAACTCTTCTAAAGTTGAATATTTATACAATCTTTCAGAGATTAAAACACACAGTTAAATGTAGTTTACCATATATCTTTAATATCCTTCATGTACCACCATCCATCACATGTTCTACATTTTATGTAAATGAGAATCTATTTGCTAATCTCTACAATTAATTAATTTTTTTTTTTTTTAACAAGCAGAAAGCTGAACTCTAGTAACTTGTTCCAGGAAATATGGCCAACCACAAAAAGATAAAATTTTAAAAAGAGTACCTTACAAAAAAGATAAGCATATGCAGAGGTCTTCAAATTTTTCAGCTCAGTGTGAGTTTCTGCTAAATTCTCTATTTCTAAAATTGGTCAACTCACATTTTAACTTGTTCAATTCAAAGTAAAATTTTGAAGTACTCAGTCTTGGGTCACACGCAATGGGATTTGTTATTTTTTTTAATAAAACATTCTAAAATTAAAGGGTAGTTGCGCAAAAGGAAAGCAGTGCCCAGAAATCACTCTCAGCCATTGAGTTTTCTTTCTGAGCAGAATATCAGCTAAGTGCCAATTCCAGCAGAAAACAGCTGAATATATGGGGATGTGCACAGGAACCCAGTGAAGATAATGGGTTCTCAACTGGACAGCTCAGCTCAAGAAGCCTTACAGCTCCCAAAGGAAAGGTGGTGGTCTTGCCCACAGTGTCTTGGCTTGTCTTGATTCCTGACTTGTGCTTCCTGCTGAGCCTTGAGCTTAGCACTGGCTGGCGCTCTGCAGTGCCAGGATGGACAGTGGCTTTGGGACAGGCAGCAAGTCCTGCTTGACCCTTTTTGCAGCTTCATGTCACGTCAGAAGCTCAAAGCTCCTCAGGGTGGCAGAAAGTCCCCTTAGGATCAGTGTGGTGCTCTGCACTGCACAGGTTAAAGCAGGAGGAGAGCTGGGCATCCGTGGTGGACAGTGTTAAATCAGTGCTACCTTGGTGAAATTTAGGTACTTCAGTGCTTGATACTGAGGCAACAACATACAGGTGGGCTAATTTTAACTGTTTGAAACCCCTCCACACGCAACATTTCAGAGCTGGGACAAGAAGAAAAAAGAAAAAAAAAGAAATGAAAAGAAAAAAAAATCATGCTTCTCATCTCTAGAATTTGGGAATTTGGAGTCCATGTTGAGTCCATTTTACGAAAATTGAAAAGACATAGTATGACATGTAAAGCCTGGGCAGTGTGATCATGACTCTGGAACTCAGCAGAAAGAAAGGATACAGGAAAGCAGCTGCCCCAACAACTCAGCTGCTCCTTCATATACCAATTAGACACAAGATACTAAATGTTATCTCACCATATCAGCTCAATTGGGAGAGGCAGAAATAAAGTAGGGTTTGAGTATTTTTTGAGGCAGAGGAATCAGGAGTGTTTTGCTGATCCTTTTGACAATCTCACATTAGCACCAGGCACATCTCTGATAGGGGGCGTTCTGCTCCAAAAGCATGCTCATGTTGTTGGGGAATTTAGAAATATTTCACAAAGGTATCTTTGGGTTTAATTGAAATGTACCATTGAACCTTTCCCCAACCTCAAACTTTATTAGAGGGATATTCTTGCAATTTATACAAACTAAGCTTACCATTCCTATTCCACAAATGCATTGATGTCAGCAGCTTTTACCCAAACCCATATTTGATAACTCTGCAATTTAAACCCACAGGCTGAGTACAAAAAGCTACCTAAGTTGAAAGTAGCTAAACTCATAATGATTTGTGCTGGTTTTAATTAGTATATTCTATAAGAAGCTGAATTGGAATAAAATATTAATAGATATTATTTTCATTGTTCAGCAGGCATGATAGGTTTTTATTTCTTAAACAGTGCTAAAACTTCCATCTGATTTAAGTCACACTTCTTGACAGCACAGTATGCAGATTTCAAAGCTTGTGTCTCTGGGAAAACAAAACAAAATTAAACAAAGCCCATGCAAATGAGCATAATCAGCAATGAAAACTTGATTTGTTACCAGTCAAAACCTTTATAATTTTTTCAGTAAATTTTTGTACCTCACAGACAGACATTTTTTTGCTATATGCAAATATCACATTTCTAATCAACTTGGAGAAAATGAGATAACTTCAATGGAAAGGAAACCAGAAATACTAATAAATTTGATCAAAGTATCCTGGTGTAAAAATAGCAAGATTTATTCTGGTCAAGAAAAATAATTCTGTACTGCAACCTCACCTGATCAGTAATTAAGCAAAGGCTCCCATAAGGCTTCCCTGGAATTATGGTCTTTTAATTTAGCTTTGAAGAAGAATACCTTTGGATTAAAAAGATATGCTCTAACCTCATTTTTATTGACAGAGTTGATCTACTGCTGTAGAGTCTGGGACCTTGATAACACATACATATTTTGGATATGGACATGATCTCCATTCAAAAAATTGCAGAGGCACATTGCACAAAGAGCTTCCCCACCGGATACACCAGCCTTATTTATATTAGCATTTCATACAGGAGGTTCTGGCCTTGTAAGTGACACTGAGGAATGTATAAAAACAAAATTGAGAAGCCAGCAAAATGCCTTTTAAATAGAGGGGCATTCTTTGCTTTTCAAAGCAGTATTATGAGCAAGAGTACGGTGAGAACTGTCTATAAGTGATTGAAAAATCACCTTCCTAGAAAGGTTTAATTACAGTTCTGTAATACTACAAGCACATTATTATTGCTTCAGGGAAGAGATGCAGAATAAACATGTTCCACATATACTAGAAATTCCATTATGGATTTACCCATAAAAGTATCCATAATCAAAACATAGCTCGGAAAAAAATTGGGTGAGCAAATATTGTGGGTTTTTTTCACTGACCAAAACACAAGGACAATGTCTGTCAGACAGGATGTCATCTGTAGGGGCAAAGCATAAACAGTGTATAAACAATAGGTTTTGCCCTGCTTTTTACTAATTCCTTTCCTCAGCACAGGGTTTGGATGAACCCAGGTAAGACAGGAGGTTCCTGCTAAGCACTCATGCTTTTAAATATTTTTATAACTTTTCACTGAAATTGGAAAAACAAGTTTTCATTCCATTTATCTCAAAGCTGAGTTTATTAATCATCCAAATTTTGTTGTAAAAGCTGTCTTTTTGTGTATACCTTCCCATTATGATTGTATTGTTAGAAAACAAGTTTGGCGTTTCTGACATTTCATCCTGTGCTGGTGGCTGCCTGTAATATTTAAGAATGTGAAGGATATTCCCATGCTGTCATGACTAACAAGATAATTAACTAAACAGAAAAACAGAAGATGCAGAAATTAAATGAAGTAAATTGGAGATTTGAATGTAGGACATTTAATTCTTCATCCAAGAACAAAAGGGGATAAATAGAAAAGAGAATGTCTTGCAACTCGGAAGAGTCAATGTTCTCCCAACCAGAAAAGGCAAAGTAAAACCCATTCTTCTCTCTGCCTCATAGAGAAAAATGATCTTTGCCTTTATAATTCATGAAAGGGCACTTCTATTGGCTCTGTCAAGCCTCAGCTCTTCAGTATGGGAGAGCTGTAAGGGACAGGAAGCCTCCTTTCCAGCACAGGGGAACTTGCAGGTCCAAGGCTGCCCATGGGCACTGAGCCTGTCCCCAGGCAGCCTGCAGCTCCACCAGGGCAGCCACGCAGATGGAGAGCTGGCAGGAGGGGAACCATGCTGTGTTTACATCTGTCCTGGGATGCTGCACTTTCAGAGGCACAAAGACACAGCCACTGAGTCCCTCCACTGTAAACGAGACATTTTCCCACAGTGAACAGCTTGGGTATTAAAGCAGTAATGTACCATTTACCAGGCAAAGTACTACTGATGTTAATTATAAAGCTAAAACAACATTTTCTGAAGAAAAGAGACTTTGAGGGACTTTAGAAGCTAACCATTTCCAGACCCTTAGAAATTTTCTAGGGAAGTTAGATTTTTCAAATTCCTCTCATTGAAACAGGAGGTCAGCTCTTGCACATTTTAGCTTTTATCAATGTCTGTTGCTGGAATGCTGGTTACACATTACCTTATTGTTCAGCCATATAAAGGCACATATTTGTCACAAACATTTTACATAAAAAGTCATTCAGGAACATTTGTTCACTTGTAATCAAAAAGTTCTTTTATAAATGGTACCTTTGTGGCCTTTCTGAACTTAGTCTAACAAATGTTTAATATCAAAAATTTCAAAACAAATTGTCTCAAAATGGCTGGGTTTTTTCCCCCACTTTTTCTTCAGTTGAACTATTACTGGATCCCAGTGTTAACAGAGTCTGCAAGCAGATGTAGATGAACTGAAATTATTTTTATCAACAATTAAAGCAAATAAGTCTCAGCAAAAGAATACCACAGTCATGGAGTCATAAGCATAGCACAAAAACACTGTCCTTCAGAAACTGCCTCACAGCTCCAGAACTTTCTGTTCTGCAAAACATGAGCAAGAACAGACTTGTGGAACAAAACCAAAAGTCACATTATTACTGCTTCAGCCAAAAAACAGACAAAAACCCTGACCTGAACACAAACCAAGCAGATCTGGAGGCACTTCTGCAATATACACCACAAAGGTCCATCCTGCAGCAGACAGTGTTGGTGTCATCACTACATCAAAAGTCTTCCTAAGAATTCCTGTACTTACTCCTCCTCAGCAGGATGGTAAGGACTCCCCATAGCACAGCAATAAAAGGAAGAAGAAACTTAATTTGCAGTGGTGTTTTACAAAGGAAGCCATAATGTGCATCCTCATTCTCTAACAACAATTAATGAGAATAATAGGACTCATGTTGACTCCAGTTTATGCTAAACTGGCACTCTGCAGTTTTACAGACAATAATTATAAATGTGTTCATTTACCATAATGATGGTTCCATGCAATATTTTAATTACAATATTTTATTTATGCACAGAGCACTCTCAATGTTATGGCTTAAAATGTTTGCATTAAAAATCCAATTAAAAATATAGTATGCTTTGCAAACACAGAAAAAGTATCTATTGGTTTGGGAGTCATAGGCTGCTTTGATTAAGAATTGGAAATACCTACTCTATTTTTGACTGATTTCTTGAATGGAAAGCATATTTTCAGATAAAATACACATTTTTTTTCATGAGAAACCCAATAAGCCAGTATAAAAGCTGTTGAAAGGGAAGTAGCTTACAACAGAGGTATTTGTTTCAAAAATTCTATCAACAATGTTTATTGGGGCTATACTGTTAGTGGCCCATGCATTCTAGATTCTGGGCTCTCTAAAATGCTGCCAATGTTCTTGTGCTGGGCACGATTCCTGTATTCTATGGACTGATGTTTTCAGGATATACATTTTTTTTCCCACAGCAACACTGACATTTTTTACAAAATGTTATTTTTAGTAGGAAAAAATATTTAATGAAATATATCTTTAGAAACCTCATACATATTTTCTACTTACATATTGGTCTTATGTTTTAAAATACAAGGAAAAAAAATTCTTCATGCTCTCCAAAGTAATCCTATACATAGGCACAAAGATTTTCTGAAATCCCTTGAAACCATGATGTAAGAATAAGGACATTGTTCCCAAAATATTAATTTAGTTTTAAGGAATAGATAATGAAAATAGTCAAACATACCTTGAAATAATATGTAAGCTCTTTTAAAAGATTTAGAAGTTGAGAAAATTTAAAATCAGGAGATATATTTTTCCCCATTAAAAATAAGCAGCTGCCTATTGAAACAAAAAATTTTTCTGTGTGTTAACATTTGAAATGGCTATTGCCACCCAGATAGAGCTGCTGAGTATGGGTTAAGGCAGATGAGAATGAGAGAGCATGTTGTCTGTCTTAGCTCACTTTGAGGTAGATTCTTTGAGAGGAAAGGATGAATATCTCACAGAGCTGATTGGTGCCAGGGCTGTTGTGGCTGTCCACAGGAAACTCACCAAAACCCCACAGAATATTTGTCCACTTGCACCATTTCAACCTACCAGTGCCTCTGATCTTCAGAAAGCTTTGTGGAGCATTTAGCAAAGCTGCAAAAATTTGTTTTACAGGGGAAACCACCTGGGCATTGTGCTGGCTCCAAACCCACGCTCCGTGAAGGAAGAGCTCTGTGAGTTGCCTTTGATTCTTCCTGTGCTCTTCTGCTTTTAAAAGGTTTCTGCTGAAGAGTTTTATCCAAGGGATTAGCTTGTGTTCCATAGTCTGGTTTTGCTCCAACAGATGCCTATTATATCTTGAAACCTGTGAATGTCATGGGATGAGGGTCCTAGAAAAAGCCTGACACCTTGGGTGGTGGCTTTTGCCTTGTTTAACAGTTTTCTTCTCAGTTAAGAAAAACTATAGAGCCCTTATTAAGCAACTGTATTATTTTTGCCTAATTGCACCGCATGTTTTTTCTGCATTGCTAATTTATGTTTCTGGGTGAAAGTTAGATATTAGAACTGCATTACAAAGTTACACTTAATAAACCAATGCAAAGAGTTTCCTTAATAACTGTCTAAACAGAGAGCTTTGGCAGCTTCTATTAGAGATATATTTTGTTACTGTGAAGCTTCTGGTTACATTTCTGGCAAGATCAGGAATCAAATTAATGTGCTATTAAAATAAATTGAGCAACATGCTAATTATTGCCAGAAACGAATTAGTGAAGCCAGATTGTGTTCATTTAAATCAGATAAATAAGTACTTCCTCCTACATGTAACTGCTTGTTGTTGCTGTAAAGACAGCCTTTGAAAAAAAATTTTGACAATGCCTTCTGACAACTGCTTTTCACTTGCTGGTGAAATGACTATTTCAGTCTCTACCACTGTTTCCTATTGTACCAAATACAATTGGTCTGGTACTATAAAGTGCTTCAAAATGAGATTGAGCAGCATAAAAATTAAGCTTCCCAAGAATTCCCACACCTTAACTGTAGTCTAATTTTTCTGAACCAGAAATATGCTCGTGTCTGTGGCAACTCCTACTCATTTCCTTTAATCATTAATGAGATAATACAGATAGCCAAATAAGCAAGAATACCCAGTGAAAAGTTTCCACAATGC
This sequence comes from Ammospiza nelsoni, assembly GCF_027579445.1. Classification (NCBI taxonomy): domain Eukaryota; kingdom Metazoa; phylum Chordata; class Aves; order Passeriformes; family Passerellidae; genus Ammospiza; species Ammospiza nelsoni. The sequence goes on from NC_080636.1 coordinate 16,296,532, forward strand.
CTCTGTAGTGTCAGTCTCAGCATGAAGATCTGGGCCCTGGCAGACATTTTTAGCTATTTATAGGTTGAGTTAATGATATACAGAAGTGAAAACCAAATTCTTCAGTTCTTCCTTCAGAAGTACTTGACAAGGAGTCCAGCTATGCTGTCAGTAGATTTTCAAATCCAGTTTTCAAAGGTGTCTAAATGATTTTAGAAGGCTATATCCCATTTTCCGTTTCAGAAGCAAGTTACTTGTTTGTTAACTCACATTTGATTGTAAGAAAACTTGGTTTTTTTCTGCATCAACTCCATGTAGGCTTGGTTTTGGTTATTTCCTGTTGGGTTTGGGTTTGTTTGGAGTTTTTAAAGAAAATGTAAATGTCCCCAAAAGCCTGTATATTTTTTTCTTAGTCAAATAACAGTGGCAAAAATCCTTAAAGCACTAACAAGGATGTACTGTCTAGCAAGATATTAATAGAACAAACTTGCACTAACTATCCAAATCAACAGAGAGAGGCCTTCTCAGTTATAAAATGAAACATTTTAAAATGCTCAGCTTTTTAATATACTGGGTCACCCCGAGGATAATGCAGGTTCCTCTGATTTGCTCCAGTCTGATGTTTGGACAAACAACTCATGAAATTTCCTGCAGGGCCCTGAAATTTGTTTGCACTGCACATCCCTCTTCTGAAAGTAAAAGCCCCAGGAAATCTGCTGCCTTTTGTGCAACAGAGCTAAACTAAAAGCAAAGTTACACATCTTCGCTTTTCCCTGACTTTCATTTTGAAATTTCATTTAAGTAAGTATAATTGAAAGGTTTTGATTATTTTTTATTGTTCTTGGCAAGTAGTGCTTGGCTGAATTTTTAACTGTGCTTCATATGTTGACTAGTCAATTTTTCAGACAGCACATAAAAGCTAATTCCCATTTTCTCATTACCCTCAGTTACGCTTTTTACAAACTCTTGGTGGCTTGGGGCCTTTTATTTTTCTTGCTTCTTTTTAAGTTGCATAGAAGCACTCCTCCTGAGCCTAGTTCATGGGAGACGGGATTTTTTTGTTGTTGTTATTTTGAATAAGATGGTCCTTTAAGGACAGGGGCATGACTGGCATGTGCCCTGCTTCAGTTTGCTTGGCAAGGGGCCTCTGTACCACAGGGTTTTAGCCAAAAGAAACAGCCAATCTCCCCGACTCCTGCACAATGTGCTGCATGTCCTTGTGCTCCTGTGTTTGATGGGCAGAGGGAGAAGGGCAGTGCAAAGCTCATCATGAAGTCCCAGCATTTTTCTTGTCTGCAAAAGACTTTGTGTTGCTGATGAAAAGCAGATATACAATTAAGATTTGTTGTCAGTTCTCCGTTCATCCATGGAACATCTACATTTACACCTGGGCCAAGCTTGCTAGTTTAAACGGTTGCAAAACCTTTTCTTAATCAATAACAGGCGTGGTTGGTAGTTTTACTAGTCATATTTATTCCAAGGATTTTATTTCCAAAGGCCCCCACACCCACAGTAAAGGCAGACATCCAAACTCAGTAGGTGTAAACTGCTAGAAAAGTCACTTACCACAACACCTGTGTAGAGAAACTTAGTGCAGTGTTACTTCTGCACCCTGGCTGATTTCCAGCTTGATTAAGATATAAGAAATAAGGAGTTATGTCTGTGATCCAGTGAAATAGGAGTTCTCAGTTGAATCTGCCAATTTATTCAAAGTTTTCTCCCTACTACATTTTTCATCCCCTCTAATGACAACTTCAGTCTTTTAATACTCTCAAAGCAATTTAAAAAAATAAGGGTCTTTTTCATGTGAGTTTTCTCTTTTAGTCCCCCTCTAACATAGACCTTGTCTTTTAAGATCCAGTCTCCATCAAAATGCCCATAAATTTTCCAAAAAAGGGATTATTGAATAACTATGTAATTATTAAATTCATAAAAACACACACATTTGGAATATTGTGAGTTATTAGTAGTTCACAGTTTGGCTCATGCCATCTTTGAATACTTTGAAATAGGTTCAACAAGTGCAAAGACACAAAGAAAATGCTGGCCAAACTGCCTCAAAAGCGATCACACATTTGATAGCAAATTTTCAGGTAGCTTTTTTTTTAGAATACAAAGGGCTTTTCAGATGTTTGAAGCATAATCTTCAATATTTAAGGCAGGAAAAATAGCCTTCATTCTTGTAGTATGTGGCAACACAAGTCTACACTCGTTGCTGAACTTTTTTAAAATAAGTTTTTTTGGGGAAAGTGCTGTTTCTTGCATATCTTCCAAAATTTTAATTAATTCTTAATTTTAAAAATTAATTAAGGAATTATTTTTCTCAGATATCCATCTGCTTTACCAACACTGGTTATCAACACTGTAATTCACATGTCATCATTGGTAATTTCCATTATCACAAACCCATTATTGTGAGTTCAGAGAAAGAACAACCTGCTCTAGAACTCTACTAAGAATACCAAAACCACAGAATAAATACAGAACAACAGCAGGAGAAAATTAACTGTAGAAAAATAAAACAGTTTGGTTCACTACCAATATGATTCAGCGACAGCTAAAACTGGGTTAAAGCATTTTAAAATAAACTGAATGTGCACACTTATGGGTAAATAGAAAGCTTAAGAATTTTTGTCTGTAAATGTATGGCCAATTTAAAAAGAAAATGTAAAATAGGGTGAGGATAATAGAAAGATCAGAAACAGTTGATATGCATACAGTTGCAAGTCCCCGGCATTTGACAAGTTGCTGCACATTAGGAGAGCAGACAATAAGACTATTTTTTACTCTCACTGCAGTTATTAAGCTGAGAGAAAGTAATGGCAGTGGACAGTGATAGAGACAGAGTAAATGGAAAAGTTATAAATTCCATTTTTATGTCTAAATTATGTGACTACTGAGGCATCTATTAGGAAATATCAGGCAGAGACAAGCAGACAATTGGAAAATTGATTGAGTCATCATCTTAAAAGTCTTGGCAATACAAGAGCTGACAACTCTGAAACAGCTTTTAGAATTCTAGATTTCTTCAACAAAATGGTAAAATCAAACTTTTGAAAACTGTAAGTCTGTGTGTGTTTGTTTGTGCATATACATAAGTATTTTAATTCCCTCTTTTGTGACGAAGGAGTTTCACAGACCCATAGTGTTTAGATTTGGCTTTCAGAGATACTTTTCAAAATTTATGCTTGGTTTTTAAAATTGAAATTTCACTTCACAAATTCCAATATAAATGCAGATCTGTATGTACAAGTTCCATTAATGACTGCACAGACAGTAATGGTAGAACAATGTGTGCAATAACTGAAAATTTGTCCATGTACAAATAGAGATATGAAGGCCACTTTTAAAAACATTATCACAGTCATTATCATATCTTCAAACACCTGTAGATTTACACCTGCCAAAATTGAAACATTTTCTCCTTAGAATAGAGGATAATTCAAGATAAGTTCTTTTCTACTTTAGCAAAAATTCTTCTGAAAAAAAGATGTAAAATTACTGAAAATGAATACATCTAGATTTTTAAGTCTCTAAATGAATAGTATATCTATTTTTTCACCACAGACTATTTGAATATGTGCATTTCCCTGACTCAAGAATCATGAAGAAGTAAGTACTGTACTTGAATGTTTGTCAACCTCTCTTTGCCACTCAATACTTGGTTGTTATTGCATTCAACTATTGATTATTGATGTTAATTTTATGCTTCCCTCATGCTAAGGAGTACATGGCATCAGTCACAGTCTTTCCACATCTAATCTGTTACTGCCTTCTACTTTTATCCTTTCTGAAACTGCCATGTCCTACTTTATCTCCTGGTTCTCAAATCACCTCTCCAGGATGATTTCTGAAGGGTGACTTTAATCCCACTACACCTGCCTCTATATAAACTGAGCATAAACCTCTAAGGATTGAGTATATAAACTTCACCTGTCTTTCTGGGAGGGCATTTCAGGGCTTTTAAAGAAGGCTAAAGAGCCATCAGCCCCATGCAACTCATCCATTGAGGGGATGTGTGGGAGGAAGGGAAATCACAAACAAATTTCACACATGCAACTAAGGATCTTCCAATACCTGAGAAAAACAGATGTGGGACTCTAGACTCAGCTTGTAGGGCACCTTTTTCCCCTACTCACCTCTAGTAGGGCAAAAAGATGAGGCTTGATTTTGAAGCCAGTTAAAATCCATTGAATGCATGACCAGACCCAAGCTCATACAGAGACTCAGTAGCATATCCTGTCAAGGACTGCAAGCTTTCCAAATCCCACTTGGTTGTCCTTCCCTGTGAAACACTGCCTCCTGTGTTTCTTTTCAACTGGGGCCTTTGAACACAAAGTTTTTCAAAGCAGTTCCAGAGTCATATATTAGTGGATAGCTTAAGAATATCTTTTTAATAATCTGGAGCCAATGGATTTTTTCCATGGGTAATAAGTGGACTTTAAAATTATTATTGTGCACTTTATCCCTAAAAATACTTCTCGTGTATAAGTATCCAAAATTAACAACTCATCTGGGAGATGGACTCAATAACTTTTCACTTTCTTCATATGTTTTTATTTTTTCTTTTGCATACTTCTCCAAATTTATGTCTGCTTCTTGCAAAAATATTAAGACAGAAATGGAAGGCAAAGACTGAAAGCAACTTCTGTGTTTGCTTTGAGATATTTTCCCCAAAGGAGATCTAATTGTCTAACAAGGTGACCCATTTTATTCTACTATGAGGCATCTTGTCTTTTACCCACAATGAGTACCTGAACTTCTGCTCAGGTTACCTCACTTTCACCACTTACACTGCTGTTGCAACACTGTACCATGGATGCAATCCCTTTATCTTCATTTTAGGGTGGCTTTGCTTCTGGGTAGCATCACAAAATTACTGTCCATTTGCTGCACTTAGCCATCCCCACCCTCTTCTCCTCTGTAGCAAACATCTAAAGCACACTGACTCATACCAGCTGCCTGGGAAGGTATGTGTTGCATCAGGATTCACCAGCACACCCAGAAAGGAAATATTCAGCACTGAAATATATTCCCTCTGCTGCAAACCAATTCAGTTATAAGGAACAGAGCAATTCATAGGCTGCTGGGAATGTGTGTTTTATTTCAAAACATGTCTCAGGTAATTGAGAGCAATTACTAAAATTGACAAAGGAAATAACTCCCCAAATCTGTCTTTTGTTTTAGATCCTTGTGTCTCAGACTTAAAAGCTTTACCTTCTTTCTCCTTTATATTTCTCATGCCCTACCCTTTGACTGTCTTTCCACGTGCCTCCTCTCCATGGGTTTTTCCACGTTTCCTTCAGTGCTCCCAAGAGATGGGAGCCCACCCCACAAGGCCTTCCTTTAAACACAGTTTAATTCCCTTAACAGATCCTCTGATTACTAACACAAAAATGTATTTTTGACACGTGGAAAGCTTTAATTTGATGTAATATTTAAGTGAACAAATCAGAGCATGGTTGAGGTTGGAAGGTACTCTGAAGTACCTCTGGAGGCTACCTCGTCCAGCCTCCCTGCTAAAGCAGGGTCAGCTATAACAGCTTGTCCAGGGTTGTGCCAGTTGAGCTCTAAATATCCTCATGGATAGAGACTATAAGAAAGCTGTGCCAGTGTTTGACCACCCTCAGAACAAGGACATTATTTCTTGCATTTAAACAGAATTTCCTGTATTTTAGTCTGTGTCCATTGCCTCTTGTTCTGCCACTGCACACTACAGAGAAAAGCTTGGCTTTCTCTTTACTCCTTTCTGTCAGGTATTTATGAACACTGCTAAGATCCCCCCAGGCCTCCTCTTTTCCAGAGGGAACAGTACCAGCTCTCTCAGGCTGTCTTTGCATGAAAGATACTCTGGTCCTTTGGTTATCATCATGGTTCTTTACTGGACCTGCTCCAGCAAGTCCATCTTTTTCTTTTACCAGTTAGCCCCAAATTCCATACTCAGGGGGAGGCTGCACTGGTGCAGAGTCACCATCCTCAGCCTTGCTGGCAACCCTGAGGGTACATCTTGCCTTCTTTACTGCTTCGTGTTCAGTTTGGTGTCCACCAGGACCCTGAGTCCTCCAAGCTGCTTTCCAGCCTCAGCACGGATTGGTGAACAGAGTTGTTTCCTCCCATACACAGAAGTTTGAATTTCCTCTCTGGCCATTTCTCCACCCTGCCCAGGTCCCTCTGAATGACAGTACAACTGAGTGCTGTATCAACAGCTCCTCCCAGTTTTCCATCTCCTGAAAGCTTGCTGAGGCTGCACTCTGTCACTTGGGCCAGCAATGAAGAAATTAAAGAGTGGTGGCCCCAGTATGAGCCCCTGGTGTTCACCACCAGTGACTGCCTCCAGCTGGAACTTGTGCCACTGATCACAATCCTTCAGGCCTGGATATTCAGACAATTTTCACTAGAATCATATATGTATATGGCACATTCTATTATGCTGTAGCTCTTTTTTCCTATTCTTTTCCCATTCTTCTAACATCATGTTAAAAAGGATATATTATCACATCCTGCACTTACTTTAATGTCCCTGACGTTCCCCGAGTGGGGCTTGATAGAGCAATGCCTGTGACTGGTGCAGTTTGGGGAATAGTAATTTTACTTCAAGTATTGAATTTTGCTAATTTGCAGTTTTCTTCCAGAGGCACAGCCACATTTCACTTTTTTCATCTGCTGGCTTCAGGGAAGAGCTCAAATTCACAGGGAACATAAAGGAGGCCATGTAATTTCCTGCTTAAAGGTTTGCAAAACCCTCAGGTTTTGCATGTCACAGAGGCTACAACAGAAGCTATACTTCAGAAGTTGTTATTTTTGGCAGCAGCAAGAGGTCATAGTTTGGGGAGAGGGTGGGGTTACTGAAATCTTTTAAGGTATGGCACTCTTTCATCCCAACTTGGATTCATCACACAGAATCGCCTCACAACATTTCTACAGAGAAGAGGGGACCTGCAGCTTCTGCCTACCACCCTAACAGGAATTATAACGATCTGTGAAAAAGTCTAATTTTCTGTAAAAAAGCTCAGCATCAGCTTCATTTTCTCTTATGGTTATTTTTAGGCACCCCTGACACCAAGAAAATGTCACTGCAGAAACATCCTACAGCTACCATGACTTGTAAAGAAACAGCTAATTCAGCTTAAACTAGACAGCTCACTGTGGAGAGTAACATAACGACAGCAGCTCGCTGCTTGATGAAAGCAGTCTTGGAGGATTTACCTCCATGAACACAAAAGGCTCTCAGTTCAAAACTAGCTCTGGCAGATTCACCTTGACTGAAGTCCCTCTGGTAACTAAATTAAAGATATGGAGGCAGGTTTTATGCATGAAGTTGAATTTGTGTGTGTGTAGGAGCACTGACATAAAACCTAGTACAAATTGGTGTTCTGGCAGGTAACAGGGTTACCAGCTGATCAGCTGGTCAGCTCCTTACAGAACAAAAAAATAAATAAATAAAAAGGTTTGTGTACAACACCCAGTATCAGGTAATTCTGTCTGAGAAATGATACCTATGCTGCACTTGCAGATATTTTTCTTCAGATGGGGAAAGGGAGTGCTCGGGTTTAGTTAAATGAACTAATTCATAAATACTAATTTTTGAGCTATCACAAAAAATATACTTCATTTTTAGGATGTTAGAGTTTCATGGGGCACTGGACTTACAAACAAGAAGGGGCAAACACAAATTAAAAAATTAAGAACCATTTCTGAGGTACTGACACGTTTATGTATACTTTATATAGATGTCAAATATGTAACTAGACAGCTCTCCATCCTAGCTTACCCTTGTTTTTTAAACTGTGATCCCTGTGGGTCCCTTCCAACATAGGATATTCTATGATTCCATGACTGATGAGTGGCAGGACTCACCCAGTGTGGGTCTATAATTTTGAATGCTTAACAAAATCCAAAAGAATGGTCATGTGCTAATTTACACCATGACACACGTTCTGTAAATACAGAAATGTACTAATCACTGAATGAACTACTGTAGTTCCTTCAGCTGGCAGCAAAACACATGGCTGTGGACCTGCCCAGTATAACTTTGGTGGAAAAATCCCATGTGTACAAAGTCACTTAGCATTTATCATATCAGAGTTACAGTCAGTAAAATAATACAAAATAAGTGATGCACATGTTTTCTCTCCTATCATAAGAAAAATAGGAAGATACTCCCAAAACCTCTCAAAACCTTGCTACAGTCAGTCCTCTGGTACAAAAAGCAAAGACATAACCCATTATTCCTGACATTTTTAATTAAGACAACAAATGAAAATAATATCTCAAGCGAAACTTTCTTTGTACATCATAAAACAACATCAAAGAGCACAAACAACCTTTGTGGTTCACCCTTCCACATACTCTTGCTCTTGCAGTGCCCTACAGAAATGGGGTTAACACAGGGTTTCTGGAACAGTGCACTCATCCTCCTTTCTGTTTTTTCACTTCATTTTCTCACAAAGCTGACCAGAGGGAAGGAACACAGTGCTGCGATTACTCTCTTCAAGGTCTAATAACAGCCGTGCAATATATCACTTTAAAATACATTTTTTTAAATGAACAAGTTGCCCTCGAGCCTGAAGACTGGTGAAATCTCCCATGTTAGATCAAACCAGCGCTTCTGGTGTCAGCCACAGCCCCTGCTGTGAGTGCTCCTTTGAAGTGCTCACAGGTAGGGGCAGCTCAGCAGAGAATGCCCTGCTGTGCTAAACCAAGGAGCTTGAACCCAGAGATCTTATTTTCTGCTTCTTCTGGAAAAAAATCCCGCTGAGCTGCAGGCATATGAATTCAAATAGGAGGCCTATAGGTACATTAGAAATATTGCAATTGATTAAATGACATTTTGCATGGGAAAGGAGCTCAGATTTAAGCCAGGGTCTTTTTGTCTAAGTATAACATAGCTATAAACTGAATTTCAACCTGTTTTTTAAAGCTGGTGGCTTACTTTTGCTGTGGGAGTGGGTTTTAACTACATCTGAGACTGAAGATGTGGCATCACCTGCCTCTAAAGTAGATACAGAGATGTCTCTCTGCATTGAGAAACAACTCTTCAAGTCAAGTTCCAGCTAAGCTACAGCAAATGTAAAGCCAATGTTTTAAGACAGTGTATTTCTTTGTCTGCAGAGAGGAGCTTCAACCCCAGCTGTGAGTGCTTCAAAGGCATAGATTCCACAGCTGGTACTAGAGCTAGAATTAAGATGCCAGCTTCAACATATGCTAGATTTCATGATCTGAAGTTTTTCATCATCATTTTTATCAATGTATACATTTTAATAAATTGGAAGACATCTCTAACACTAATTTGCAATTTTAAATACAGCTAGGCTCAAAAATATTATTTAGACGAAGGAGACATTTTAGAATTTGTGAATTATTTACATTTTTCAGAAGTTATCCTTTTCAAAGGATCAGACATATACCTCCTGTAGTTTGGTAAGGTGCTGAATGTAAGAAAGACTTGCCTTTATTAGCACATCTAGGTAGAACTTTCCTATGATCAGTCAAGGCTCTGAAATATTTATGCCATATACTGAGGAATGATTCATATCCTAGCCAAGTACAATGTTCAAACTGCAAAAAGGCCAGTGCTACTATACAGAAAGATAGCATTATTTCCCAGAATTTGTTCTGAAATAACTAAAACACTTCAAGCACACAGCTTGGCATGTGAAGGGAGAGCCAAGAGTGAGAGTGCAGCTTTTGCCACCCTGTAAGAGTGGCAAAGCAGGTGAGAACAGGCTCCTCATCACAGAGTCACTGTATCCAGGGAAGCTTGGCTCACGCTGGGCTAGAGCACAGATTTCAGAATATTGCTTAATAGAAATTCCACTGATACATGCTTCAATAATATCTCCTAGACTAATCCAGAGACACACCCCCCCTCCCCTTATCCCTGACCCACAGATAATGTGGTTCTGTCGTTCTCCATCTCCTGAGTGTGGAGCCTAAACAAAGGATGTAGAGGTAGGCAAGGGACAGAATAGGAAAACTCCTGCTGGTCCATTGTCTACAGTGTGTATTGAGCCAATAGGACTGGAAAAATATGTTAAGAACTGGCTTTTTTGGAGGCTATCAATTCCATTTTTAGTCATGGCATTCGTTTCATCTGAATTGAAGCGTACTTCAGAGTTTGCCCTTTTATTTTTAATGAAAAATCTAAGTCAATAATTTACAGCCTTACTGGCAAAAAGATATCTTAAAAAAATCCTTAAGGTTTTCTTGGTGAAATAGCTTTATTTTGCCTTGTCTGAATTATTTCATACACAAAGCATTCTTGTGCATTTGGTTTTGTTTATGTGTTTCCTGTCCTTCAAAATGAAATTAAAAGGGACAAAAATGTAGAGAATGAGATGAAATCAGGAACAAAAGTGAAATTAAACTGGAGGCAGCTCGAAGCTTCCTGAGAATCCTTTCTGCATACTCATTACACCTCCCATTTCCTCCCTCCTTCTCTAGGCAAGAGGGAGCATTCCATTTTATTAGCCCACAATGAGAAGCAATACAATGTTTGCTATCTGGCCAGGCTGGAATTATTGTCAATTCTGCTGCTCTGTGCAAGAGACATTAAAGAGCATCTCTTGTTCCATACTGGGGTCTACATTTTGTCTGCAGCTATGAAGCTTTTCCAGTCTTTTTAACAAGGGCAGTACAATGTCTTTGGAGGGATTATATGGTTGCCCTTTTCTTACTGCAACTTAAAGTATAATAGAGAAGCATGGAGTAACTATAGTGCTGTAATTAACTGGAGTGGCTCTGCTGATGTTATTAACCATGAGCATATAATTCAAGTGACTTCTGAATAGCCATAAAGCCCCAGGAGTGACATACAGCTGCATATTCACTTCATAACCATCTGTTATTATCAAAATATGTTGGATTTTCCAGTTTATGGTGAAAGTTTTAAAGTAATGCTCTCTGTGAGATGTTGGAAAATGCCAGACCATTTTCTAGATGGTCAGTGACTGGGGAATTAGGCAAAAATTATAATACATTTGTACGAAATATTAGTTTTTATTTTACTCTATCAAAGCAAATACATGCTTGTAATTCTTATTATCCTTTTTTCCCTCTCCAATGCAATATTCTTTTTCATTCTAATTCTTCATTCTGGGCAATTTACGTACATCTGACATAGCTGTAGCCTGCATTAGGGAGAAGTGGAAAACACAGTTCAAAGCCATTATGACTCTGCCTGCCCTGTGGTGCAGAGCTCAGCTTGTGAGAGTTGTCATGGCTCTATTAAGGTCAACATTCCAGCAACTGGTAGAGCATCTGATGCTCCTATGGTTTTGATCTGAACACATTCATTATGTCCTTCCCATCTGCTTTCCTTTACATGCTAAACATTTCTATTTCAATAACTATGTGCCTAGAATTTTACCTTTTAATTCACACAAGCACTTAAAAGTGGGACACAATCAGATCTAGGACTGGAGTTTGAGCCTAAAGTAACCAGAACTGGTTTATTACAGGTGTCTGAAGGGTGTTTGAGGTTAAGTGAATGCTGCTGCTGCTATGGACAAAGAACCTGTGTGGTTTGAGGCTGTATTATAATTATTACCAGAATCAGAGTTAGTGTAAAATTCTCAGAGAGTAAGCAGTAAGAAGATGGTTGATGAATGACAGTGAGACCCATAGGGATGACAAATGTGACTCTACAAATGGATATGGTTTGTTGAGACACAGTAGTGTCTGGGGCAGAGGTAAGGAATTAAATGAGCATGAAGTGAATTAAATATCATGGTAAATTTTATTGGACTGGTAGAGCTTGGATAAAAACTGCCCCAAGGGATGCAGAATCAGGAGTCAAGGGAATTTATAGAACTGCCAGAGCACGGGCTTTGCCAAGCAGTGACAGCCAGATTCAGGGTCCAGATCAGACAAATTCATGGCAGTGAGGCAGGGGCAGGGTTAACATGGGGGGTCAGTTTTCTGGTCAGGGTTCTGACCTTGTCTGATGGGGGTAGGAAGGGTCAGACACAGCACCGTGGTTATTGGGCAGGATCAAAATCATGCTGGGAAGTCCTTTGTAGGATGGGGTATCAATCAACAGGGTCCATGAGCAGACATTGGCATGGCCTTGGCTGAGCTGGAGCCTGGAATTTCTGTGAATTCATTGTGCAGGGCCTGAGAGCCCCCTTGGACTGAAATGGGATCCTGGGCCAGGGTGGTGGGCTGGTCAGAGCTTTAAAGGACTATCAGTGTGCTCAGGGTCCTGCAGCAAAAGATGAGTGGTGGCAAGAGCCTCTGACAAGAACCACCTTTTGGCTTCAGAATTGGGGTTGAGGCTAAAGGCATAGATTTATGAGATAGCTTTAAACTGTGTCAGATAAACCCCCAGAATTAGGATGTGGGCTGACAACAGTAGCATGGTGGTTAGGTCTATGAAAGGCTTCACTCAAACACAGTTAAGGCTAAGTTTCACTCAGGGAAAAAATAAATATAATAAAAGGCACAGTTTATTTCTAGATCAGTATACACTAGGATGAGAGCTGTGAATTAATTTAGCTGCCTGTTGGGTTGCACAACAATGGCAAAAAAGAAAAATGAAGATAGATTTCTTGAGTTTTTTACTTCTGGGCTTGAACAGGAATAAGTTGCAGATTGATCTAAAGCAAGGATGAAGGGCTTACCTAATCTTCTTCCTTCAGAAAAATAGATGGGGTTTTGTTTGTCAATTTAGCATGGGCAAATACTGAACGTGGATCCCCCTTCCAAAGAGGTTTTGGTTGTAATTGACATTATTGAGTGTTAGATATTAGTAATACTATGTTTGAAGCTGACACCAAAGTGTCAGCTTTAGCAAATCTGTTGAACTAGATGGAAAATTATCCAGTCTTTCACAGGACTTTTCTGAAGCCACCCCTTTGGGCACACAATCACAGTAAGGCCAGCTGGGTACAGGAGCAGGGATCTTGGCCTCGAGAGTAAATCAGCTGGTTTCATTTGGAACAGCCTCAGGGACAAGCAGCAGAGGCTGCACTTTTACTGTGCCAGTGGGTTAGCTGAAAGTAGGACGAAGAGTGACACATTCATGGACAGTGAAGAACCTCTGAGTCTGGTGTGGTAATAGGCAAGGCAGAAGAGGATAAATGGTGCCTTCCTTTTGACTCTCCCAGATGTCTTTCCCTAGGTTTCGTCCCATATTTTAATGGGAGAAAGAATACCAACAATATTAATATTGGACGTATATTGAATGAAACTTTCAATTTTTTGTAAATGGATTAAGTTTGACTCCAAAACAGAGCATAACTCTTTTCAGCTTTCACCAAAGACACTGGTGAAGTATCTTTTTTCCTGCAGTGGAGCCTATCTGTTCTCATTTGACCGACTTTCCCAGCATAAGTTTCTATTTGCAGATATTTTTCACACACTTTTTTGACATTGCATGGATGAAGTCCCAGGAAGCCAGGAGCTGGGGTAGCCAGCAGCATGAGCAGCCGTGACTGCTGCAGCATTTACACCTCCAGAGCCACAAATGTGGCCAAAAGTGAGGAGAGGCTTAGTCTGGGATTAGTCAGGAGCAGATGCCACTTGCAATGCAGGACAGGTCAGGAACATGAGCTTTTATGACAAGATGGATAATTGAGAGGGAGGAAGGGAGAATTGTTCTGAAGAGGAGGACTTTTGTGGGTTTTTTATTTTCAGAGGCACTTAGCTACAGCCAGAGAAAAGCTACTCTTCTCAAACATGAGTGCTGACACTGAGTCAATAGCAGGTTAATTCAGCCATGTAATTTATATTTTAAGACCCCCAGCCTGAGTGATATGAATGTTTAAATAAGTAAATATAATCTATTCAGCAAAGTCTCTTCACTTCCTCCCAAATTAAGCCTTTCTCACATTTGATTTTTCAGTGTGAGTTCTACAGATTGCTAGATCAAGACATCAAAACACTATGAAATTTACATATAATTAATAAACACAGTTTTCCGGTCAGAAATCCCCTGCAGAAACCTCTGGCTTATGAGTTGTTGTTCTCCCCAAAGAAATTTGTGTTTAGGAAATGCCAGCAGCTGTTTTTCTAAAAAAAAATACAATGAGGTAATTTAAAAAGGAAAAATAATAAAATTAATTATTTTTGTTTGTGTTTTGCTGATGATCCAAAAACTCCATCAATATGCTTATTAAAAAAAAAAATGAAACAGCTTTGAAGGTACTTTCTTGCTTTCATTTCTACTTGGAAGAGTTCCCGCTATACTTACCTGTAATACAGCATGGGAGCCATTCCTGGGATAACACTTGAAGCAATCATTTTTATCCTCGCTTAAACTGGATTTCATTGGCAACCTGTAAATACAGTGTGACACTGTTGGACGCACAGATACTAAGGATGTGGATATAGGTTTAGGGGACAGTAGCTGTGCCAGTGTACCCTGCTCTTTTCACTAGGCACATATTTCTCCCCAACCTTGGGCAGGGTAATTTTATTCTCCCTGGACACTAAGAGTCACATTCTAGGCTGTGTTCTGTGTCTGTGAGGGAGGGATCAAGGACTTACATTATTACATTTATATGCAGATTAGTCCACCTTGACTCAGAGTGAAATTAAATTAAAAGCTGCTTACCTGCTAGCTCCTTCCTGACAGCAGGTAGCAAGGAAGAACAGAAATGGCATTTTCTTCAAGTTCTGCCTCGTTACTTGCCTGTCATATGCAGTAGGTAGGCTCAGGTTGTTTCATGATTTGCTGTGGTAGAGAAGCAGTAAGCCACCGACATGATGGGAATAAGGAGGGAGTTTTGATCCAGGCACTTAACTCTAAGCCAGTGTCTGCGGAAACAGTAGGTTTGCCTGGGGCTGTGGGGCAGATTGCCAGACTCTGGCCTCTGGTATGTGCTAGAAAGATCTATACATGTAATGACAGCACCCCTGAGGTTCCCTGGCGCCCATCCCCTGAGACACAGTCTCATCTGCTGACTTCTTGTTTGCTCCCGGGATGTCGCTCATCCATGGAAGAGGGAGATAATAAACTCCTCTGACTACTGAGGCTGGGATTCCTGGGTATTCCTTAGGTGGGTGAAAATAGTAGAAAACTAGAAGGCTTCAACTTCCATTTTCACATGAAGCAGTCCCCAAAATGTCTGCCAGGTCATAACTGCAAGATTTCAAGGACTAGTGAGAGACTTAAAAAGTTAAATATTTTTCCCTCTGATTTCCCCAGGTCATTTGGGGATTTGCACCCTCCATTACAAGATGCAGGGACAGAGATCAGTGATATACTCTACTGTACAAACTTAAAGAGTAAAAATAACTTGGCAGGTTAGAAACAGAAAAAGTCTGAAAACTGTATGAGAGGGACAAAACAAAAAATAATTTAAAATACATATATGACCATTCAGAAAGACATACACTGTAGGTAGAATTATCTTTAGATGGCATGTTTTCAAATTTTTTTTGTGTCTTCTGAGACTGCTTTTTTTACAAGGATCTTCATGAAAATTAAAACACATTTGTTGCCCATTCACATCTTTTCTCTTCATTCCAGAAGAAATCCTCTATGATTTAGATGTGAAATATCTCAAGGGTTTGCACAGAAGCCAGGGAAGGCAAAAATTAGTGTAGTCATAGTGATGCAACCCTAAACCTCTACAAAGTGTTAATATCATCCCAGGAACAAATTCAGACGAAGCATTGTAATTCAGTGACTTCCATTTCTATGATCACAAACCACCAGTTCTTCAAAGGCATCTTTTTTGTTGTTTTTACTGTTATTATGTTACTATAAACCACTTTACATGCATAAAGAATTCCCTCGGTCATGTCCAGTCAGTTTAGTATTTACCTGCTTGGACTGGAAAATGTGAAAACATTGTCCATATGATAGATTTGGTTCTTTTGTAGTCTTACTCATCTTCTCATAGAATACATGATTTCCAATGAGTTTAGCAAAACTTACTGAGAGGCAATTTTTATTCATTCTTAATAAACATTTTTCTTTCAATCCACTGTTTGCCTAATCTCTCTGCTCTATGCTGTGCCATGGCAGAGCTGTTATTTTAGATAAGAAAGTGCTTGGCATAAGAAGCACAGTAGTACAAACAGTAATTACAGGTACCCAGGCCTCCCAGCAGCATTCTCCCAAGTGCCAAATATCTGTGGTTACCTTTCAGGTACCCACAGACCCTGTCTTGCCTGACATCCCTTCAGCCAGCCAGTCACTGCCTGACAATCTACCAGTAGTTCAGACCTTTGCAATAAAGCAGCTGAGACTCAGTTTATTCTTGCAGAAAAGTCCCTTTCTTTATTCACAAATCTCCTATTTATAGGAAATATCAGAAGGCACTGTTAGACCCAACTGGTTAGCAATGACGCTCAGTTCATTGGTTGGTGAATGGCCAGGGCGTACCTCTGTCAAATCTCTCTATATTTTTAGTTTGTAGGGGGATACAGTATGGGTAAATGAAGGTGGTATAGAATGTAAATCTTATCCCCCAACGAGTTGCAGCTGGACCAGTTACTAAAGATTAGGAGCAGGCCTGATCTTAACAGGCCACACCTGTAGCCAATAAGAACAGTGGTATAAAAGAGTGGGTTGGTGGGATCCAGAGTCAGATGGTGATTACTGTAAGGACCAGGAACAGGCAGTGCTTAGAGGAGCTGACTGTGAGAAACATTGAGGAGGTATGAAACTCTGGTGATATGGAATCCTTGCACTATAATGATAGTAAAACTCTTGATATATAAGACAACATAGTTTATGTGTTTTGTTCGCTGATTCCCATGGAATAGATTTCTTGTTTACAGGTGCAAACAGTTTTCTTACCAGAATAGCTTGTTGTATTAACTGCTTTCATTCTTATGATTTTTCACATGGGAAGTTAGCTAGCTGCACTTAGAAGAAGTAACAGGCCAGCTGGTAATTTAGCAGAGTAAGGCCTGATTTTATAAGACCTTTCTTTCTATTTGTATGCAACATCAGGCTATAGGAACCTGACTAAATTTGGGTTGTCCTGTGGTCCAGGAGTTTAACTGGATCATTCTTGTGAGTCTCTTCCAATATGCTGTGGATTCTTTAAAAGCAGGTTGGTCTCAAATGTATGGACTTGAGGTGAGAGATGCTGTCATTAAGCAAGTACATATTATGAATTAAGCAATAATACTGTCTTGTGCAATGCATACCATTAGGGAAACACACAGGAAGGGTAAAGCAAGGAGGGGGCAGGCTCATTGTTCTAACCACCTTATTCAGAGGCAAAGTTTTCATGACGCACCTCCCCAAGAAATCTGTGCCATGTGGTTCAAATTATATTGCAGCGTTTGGCTTGAAATGACCCATACTATTCCACCGCTGTGTGAATATGCTTTATCTTAATCAGTACAAAAGTTGTGGGAAGAAAACCATGCCAAACACTGAATCTTTTCCTGGCATTTCTTTGCAAGGCATGGTGCCATGCACAACAACAAAACCAAATATCGGTTTCAGAGGAGCAATGGCCTAAAGTGACATTTTTCTGTCAGAATTTGCAATTGAGACTGAGTGAAATATTTTCCCCTCCTGGAAGATTTCAGGCTTTTGGCTTGAAGCATACCTTGTAGAGAGTCAACCTTTACTTCAGCCACGATGGCTTACCATTTGTTCTCTTTTTCTCTCATCCAATGCAAAGTCACCTGTCTAGGATTCATTACAACACTTCCACGTGAGATGATGCTGTATTACAAAAAAAGTGTATTCTGTGCATCCTAGCTGTCAGCCTGAATACTGTCCTAACCAGTAGTAGAGAAGTGGCATTCATAACATTCACCAGGCACTTGACTCCCTGATAAAGCTAGTTTCAATGTCTTCTACAGTTGTGTATGTGGAAGTAGAGTTCTGCACCCAGCTCTGGAGTCCCCAGCACAGGAAGGACATGGACCTGCTGGAGTGAGCCCAGGGGAGGCCTCCAAGATGAGCAGAAGGATGGAACCTCTCCCACAAGGAAAGGCTGAGAGATTGGGATTGCTCAGCCTGGAGAAGAGAAGGCTTTGGAGTGGCCTAATTGCAGCCTGATGGAGCCTACAAGGAAAATGGAGAGAGACTCTTTACAAGGGCATGTAGGAATGGGATGAGGGAAAATGAAATGGCTTCAAAGTGAAGAGAAGAGGTTTAGATCTGAGATTAGGAAGAAATTTTTTAGTGTGAGTGTAGTGAGGCACTGAAATACATTAAGTATTTGTGGATGCCCAATCCTGGAAGTGTTCAAGGTCAGGCTGGATGGGGTCCTGGGCATCCTGGTCTAGGGGAAGCTGTCCCTGCCCACAGCAGGTTGGCTGGCACTAGATAATCTTTAAGATCTCTTCCAATCCAAGTGAGTCTGATTATATGATTCTTGCAAGGAGTTGCCACTTTGCAGTTTGGTACTACAGTATCTTGTTTCTACTTGACATTTCTAAAATCTGAATTTAACCATTACAACAATTAATGGCTGTTCAAAATGTTTATGTTTCTGTGGAGTTATCTGAACTGAGGGCATGCAGATTGGTTTCTGTATTTACATATAGCATTGTAAAGGTTGCCAGGGAAACCCAGAGCACTCTTTTAGGAAGAAGAGAGTAGAAATTAATTGTGCCAATCATAAATTCTAATTAGTTTTGCAAGTGGTCAGTTACATAATTTTGCTAACATAATAGAGCCTTTAATATTTATTATTGTGTTCCTAGCATTTACTTTAGGTAAAAAGAACAGCACAAGTGTCCTCCAACATGGCACACAGAGGTCTGTAGTAGTTTAAGTGTGGTAATCAGAAGAGCATCTGTTTTACAGAGTATTTATTGTAAATCCCAATAGTGAGTACAATGTTGCCATGGATGATCTTATTACTGATTCATAGAACTGACCTTTAAAAATTAAAAGAACAGAAAAAGCTCCATTTTAAGGCAGTAGTTGGGATTATATAAAAGTGGTCAGGCCTTTGTCTTGGACCTGGATGATATTTTTATGCCAGTGTCAAAACTGTGATCCTGAACCCTCTGTGATCAGCTGAAAGGTCAAATGGCTCTTTCCCTCCTTTCCTGTAATCCCTACCTGCTGCTGTGCCTGCAGCAGGCTGCCCCTGGCTGGGGAAAGATGGAAAGCAAATAAGGAAGCTTGTGGGCTGAGATAGACATGGTTTAGTAAGTGAAGGAAAGAAAAAGAAAAAAAGCCTGAAACAAAACAAGCGGTGTGAAGGCAATAGCTGAGCAGTGGCTGTCTTCCAAAAAGAAAAAAAAAAAAAACACTTGTTGTTTTGTTGGTTTTTTGTTTTTTGGGTTTTTTTTGTTTTGTTTTTTGGGGTTTTTTTTTGTTTGTTTGTTTTTCTGAGTACATGCTGCGCAGTGTGGGATATCCCTGCAGACTACAGCCAAAAGAGAGTCTGTTGTCAACACTGCTCTGGTCACAGATCCACAGTACAGCACCCAACACACTGCTCTCAGCACAATTAACTCCATCCCAGCCTGAGCTTGTACAGCAAAAAACATCTGACATACCTGGGGAGGTAACTGTGCCTCTCCAAAACTCTCCTGTTGTCCTCCTGCATTCAGTTGCAGCATTCAGGAACAGGAATATTTGGGCTCACCTTTTGGGAGCTGCAAGCCAGAGGATGAGGACTGCAGGGTATTCTGGTGAGAAGCCTTCATCACCTGCCTAGGCACTGTGCAGGAAACCTCCCCTCCTCCATCAGCACATTAGCAAACTGTAAGGGAAGATCCAAGGGGTGCAGGAGCCCACACTGGGTTCCTGCACCTCTTTTCAGTGGACACCAATTAGCTAAGGAAGACACAGTAACAGTCACGGTACAAAAGCTAAATACCTTCTCTGACTACTAGATTATTTCATACAAAAGATGGTGGATAGCTGTCCTTCATTTTTCCTCAGAGGAAAGTGTTTCCAACGCTCCCAGCTGTGTACTGCAGGCACTGGCTGCACCTCCTCTGCAGCCTGAGCAGCCACCAAGGCTCATTTCAGGCAGCTGCTCTGTGCTGACTGGAGGCAGGTCCCTGTTCAGCAAGCTTGAGATTTCAGACCCTGCTTTGAGGTGTCCAAATTGACAGGCACCAGCCAAAGAAGTTCAATCCAAGATCTGGAAAAGACCTACAGCCCTCTTGAGCAGCATCTCAGGCCAGGCAGGATACACCAGGCGCCCAAAACAGAAAGGCACACCTGTGTTCAGCCAACTTTGAAATCCAAGCTCATCAAGAGTGACCTAGCCCAGTGAAGCCAGGTTCCTAATCTCTCTTACTTTCAGGTATCATTTTCAAAAATGAACCCTTTTCTATGCACTTCCTTAGAAGTTCTTGACTATGTTAACTGTTGTTAGATTTAAACTATTTCAAAGTAAATTCTTCCCTCCTGATTGCAGTTTTGCTTAACCTGGTCCACAGCAAAGGTGGCTAAACCTCCTCCCAACCCAAACCCTGCTATGAAGTAAAAGCATCTACAGATATAGATGTGACCAGAAGACAAAATGAACAGTACAACGCACTTTCAAACCAACTGAAGGACCTTGTGATTGCCAAGTGGCCCACAGTCCAATCACACCAACATATATGGTACACGTATCACCTTCAGTAGCTGTTTCTGAATGAGAGCATCCCTTAATAGCCACCCTGGTAAAATTTATTTAGAAAATAGCTATAAGCAATGGATTGGTATAATCAGAGTGCTAAATAGTATGATCTTTTTGTTGTTTTAAGTAGCCCATAAAATATAATATTGATCTCTTTCAATAGTAGTAATGGAAATGCAAATATGAAATACAAATGTGGTTTTCTCTCCACAGACCTGAGAGGTGCCTGTTTTTCAAACTGGGGACTGACCCCCTTTAGATGTCTACAGTCAGCACAGAGATGCATACTCCTTGCTTTATTCCCTTCCTTCTAGAAAAACTCCTTTTACCTTCAGCTTGTTGTTTTATCTCCATTTTTCAGTTGCATCCACCTATTTTCCCTTGGTTTCTGAATCCTTTGGACGGGGACTAATTTTACAATTGTGCCTCATCTGTCACAGTAGGACTGTTCTATGATAGGAGCACTCAAATATATCTGCAAAACCAAATAAATATGCAAATAACTGTAAAAATAAGTAGCAATAAAACCAAATAACCAAAATGATGTTTAAGCAATTCTGGCTATTTTGGGCCAGATTAGGCAATTTAAAGTCTGTCATGAAGAAGGATTTGACATGAATACAGCAGAGCCTTTGCAATGTAGCAACTGATTGAACAAAACATCAGGCAATATTTCAGTGTTTCATGCAGTCAGAGGAGAGCTAGTAAATATGATCACTACTTTTCTTCTTGTTGTTTCACTGTTGAAACAGAAGAGAGACAATCAAAATAAGAGGAAGTGGATTTTTGTCTCTTTTTATCATCTGTACTTAGCCAACTTTTATTCTTAACAAGTAAAATTTACTCTGGTAACAATCCCCTTAAATTCTGTGAAATAAATAAAGTTTCAAATTGAGTATCTTAAAATTTACCTAATAACTTCATGGTTCTTGGAAATTATAAGATCTTTGAAACAGACACTTTTATCCAATCAATTCATCATAAATTAAGCATAACATTGCAACAGAACAATAAAGATGAATTCAGTTGACTTAAATGTAAATGTTATTTCTGTTTCTCTAGGTGCTCCATAACAATTGGTCAGCATTTAAATATGAGTCAATCTTGGCCTAAAATGAAGTCTGTCCTCACTTTTTTGCTCCAATATTTCTTCTGGCTATATATAATGTCATTGAATCTTGAGAGGAATGGGTATTGTTGCTCTGTCTATGCCTCTAGTGCGCACTATCACAAACACAGCTTAGAATTTTGTATCTGGTCAGTCTGGTATGAGTGTCATAAATGGAAAAACTTATAGAACGTACCCAGCTAAATGAAATTCTACATTTTAAGTAAAAAGAGAGGAAAGTGTTCTAAATTGCATTAAAGAAAATCCCACATTTTTGCAGGAGGAAATAATGTTGCTGTGGTGTTGACCAGAGAATGAAGAAAATTCCATGAAGGAAAGATGCTTTGACCCTATAATTAGGGGATTTTAAAAATGGCATAACAATATTCCAAATAAAAATGGTGAAAAATACTTCTTTTAAAGCAAGGTCAGGATTTTATTAACATCGAACATGCAGAAGGTCCTAAATGTCCTCATGGCCTTAGTCATGAGAAGTTTTTGATAAATCCTGAGCCATTTATGTTACTGGTCACCAGTAACATGTGTGTATTTCTGACAGACTCACAGAGATCTCAGTCAAACCTCAGTGCTGCATCTCACAAAAGACAAAAACTACCAAACAGACCAAAGGAGCTCCCTGCTGCAGGCAAAGGAGAACCTGCAGAAGGTCACTCTGCAGGTACATGTTGGGAAATTTGCCATAGGAAGGGGCAGAGAGGAATGAAGTCAATTCAAACACGCAAAAATTATGTTCACCGTATGTATAATACTCATGCAACGGCCTTTTGCAATTGTAATACAGACTGCCTTGGGGGAGCTGCAGGAAGTGTTTTGCAAGGAATGAAACTGTTCTTTTAAAAGACAAAAAATTATACATGAATGATAAAGAGCACTGAGATGACAGAAATCAGTTACCTGTTCATATTCGACATGCTCCAGAGGCATATCACTGCAGTACAGATTTAACCACTAATACAAAATTCTCTATAGCTATAGCAACTGCTCAGGCACACCTCTCCTGCTAAATCCACAGCTGAAAATAAACATATCTTGTATTTCTTGTAAAATTTGCATCTTTGCATTTAAGCCCTTTAGTATTTCCATAACAAACTGTCTAACATGACAGTTAAAAAAATTCATTAGCAATGTGTGCATTTAAATATTGATTAAATTGTGTGTGGGTGGATGGTTTTTGTCTGGTTGTTTGTTTCAAATAGGTTTTGGAGCATGTTTGGAAAGAAAAACTGAAATCTGACTTGACAGCACTGATTATGGGATCTATGAATTTAAATGAGTTGGGTAGGTCCAAAAGGACATGACCACCTTTGCATTTGTAGGAATAATTTGCTGGATAATCCTAACTCTTTTTGCTGAAAAGACTCAAATGTCCAGTAGTCAAAAGGTAAAAGCAGAAATCATCTCAGTTTTTGTTTCAAGGATTTATAAATCAGTATTATTTCATCTGAGTAACATAAGGAGTTCTGTTTCTAAGAGAGGCTCAAGGGCAATCAGAACCAGAGAGGCCAAGAGAACTGAGCTCTGTTGTTTTGGTATCTACACTGCTGGTGTTTAGCAACTATTTTACCAGCAATAGAGATCTTGGATAGGTGCCCCTGGGTTTTAATTCCTATTCAGTTGAATTCAATAAGTACCCTATTCTAATGTAACCAAAACAGTGGATGCAGGAATTCAGTTTCCAGCTTTTCATTCCCTCAGCAGGAAATCATTGCTCTTTTTTCCAAATCGCTGAAAAGAAAAAAAAAAAAACATCAGGAAAATATTCAGAGAATGAAAATGTTTGAAATAGAGAAGAAGGAAATAATTTACATATGTGCATTGAAAAGTTTTGAAACTTAGTTTTGGAGCTCTGCTTGCAGTTGCATTTCTTTCCCACTTACTGTTGCTCTCTAACAGCAAACTTTGTTCAATTCTGTCAGAGCCAACAGGAAAACAGTAGAATATCACCCAGCAGATTCAAACAGCAGGAAAACATCTTTGCCAAAAAATAAGTAAGTAAATAAATTATTTTTTAAATCACTGATAAGTAATATAAATAGAAGTTTTATTATTGATGTGTCCATGCTATTATCACACACTCTAGTACACAATCTTGTGTGGTTTACAGCTTGTTCACTGAGCAGGAAACCATTCAGCTTCACCCTGAGCTCAAAAGCTGCTGCTAATCTAAGTTATTTTGTAATGGTAAGAGTGGGCTAGTTGAAACTCTGAGATTTGTGGTGGTATTTCCCAAACTTTAGGCAATTCCAAGGGTGGATGCTTAGCTATAGCTAAAATGAATGTGCATTAATGCAGTCTTAATGCGATCCCTGGCCAAATCTTTGTTGCAAAATAGCTTTTGATGTTGCTTCTGAATACTAAGTACTGCTACTGCAGTGATCCACAAATATTGCTGGGCAGGCTGATACAGAGCTACAGTCTGGGTAAATTCCAGGGGCAGTCTAGCTACAGTCCAGTGGGTAAAGAGGGTCATGTTGAGAGAACCAGCACCAGAGTAGGGCTTATGTGGTTCTTCCACACCCAGTATATCTCATATATTCTCCATGGCAGAGGAATAAGAGGATGCAAGAATACCACATCAGGTCTAGGGAAAGTGTTATACTTATTTGGCAGAATGGGAAGGGAGCCATGTGGAGCAGCACAGCTGCACATGGAAAGAGAGTTTTAGCTCCTATCTCCCTAAGGAAATTCATCCCTCCAATAATACACTGAATATGTAAAGCATCAATAAGGCTGTTACAATATTTATGTCTACAATGAATGTTTGCAAAATGAGTAGAGCTCTCTGCAACAAACTTGGAGCTGTAAGTGAACATAAAATGTAAGGTTTGACCCAAGATTGTTGAATTTCCAAATCTGCAAAGTCATTTCTCAAATGCACTCTTTATCCTTGCAACTTTCACTCATTAATTTAAACTGGATTCTTTAGAAGTTTCATAGAACAATGGAAATTTCTAGTATTTAAGGGGATTTTTTTTTCTGTTTTTCTGTATTTAGATCTTGGCCAAACATACATGAAGTAATGAATCCAAATAGACATCGGAAAGGTAAAATTCGTTCACTGCTGTAAAAGGAAGTACTGTAGCCTGTTTCTTACTCAGAGCCAGTAAAAGTCTGTGATAGATCTGAACATTTTAATATCATAAAAATTAAAATGAATTGGTAGAAAAAATGAAAAGTAATGGATATCCACTAAGGGGATACCCACTAATGCAGACAACTAAAACATGTTTGCTTCCACTGTGCACCAAAAAATGTTTGGCTTCATGATGGTATACACTGCAAAAAACTAGGAATAAGTTATTCTCTTCATGCAGACTGAAAACATTAGCTTGGCTGATGGCTTCTAGAAAGAAACTGAGGGAACTTTCTCTTTTCCCTCTGCTGCTACCTTTGAAAGTAGGTATTTTGCTGTTTGCTGTTCCAAAACAACAAGACAATGACATAGGATCTCTAAACCTGTTTCCCTGACAGATTATCGTCAGTAGCAAGCATGTGTTTAAACTACATTAATTTCAAAAGCAAATCACTTCATTTACTTAAATTCTTTGTAAATGATACTGCAGTTCACAACTGTAGCTGAGCTGAAACATTTAATGCAAAGCATATAACATTATCTAACTAAAAAGTTAGATAGCACAGCTAGCCAGATAAATTTATTTGATGTACCATATCTTTATAGTGCTAGTTTGCTTAAATGCATTCAATATCCATACAATATAGAAGATTTAGGTTTATGGCTGGAAAAAGGTGTTCTTGGAAAAATAAAACCCAGCAATCAATCATCTAACTGTAAATCTTTTATTGTTGTGGATAGCTGGCCTTAGCCCAAATGCCCACCATAACTGGTATTTATTCACACGCCTTTTTCATGTCTCTGAAGTGAAACCTGCCTAATCTTTTACTTGGTACTCCAATTAAACCTGTATTATTCAGGAGGCTTGTTTGTCTAGCCCCTCTTTATGCTTTAGGGAGATGCCTGCATACCTGAGCAGGACAAGGCTTTGCATCATAATTTTGGGCAAGACAGTAAAAAAAGTCACTCTGAAAACATCTACACAGCTCTTCCTTGCAGCATTTCCAGCTTCAGGGTTTTTTCTGCTGAAGTGGTTAGGATACACCCTTGCAGGATCACAGAGTTTATTAAATCACAGCCCACAATTCTTTATCCCTTTCTGCCACTGACTGAAACACCACAGGGACTAAAAAAAACTGTGCACTCATAGATTCAGAGAAGCCAATGGGAACAGATTTACCTTCTGCTTTCCCACTTAAAGGGTCATATTTTTGATGTTGGATTTTTGTTTTATTCCTAACCTGCCACCCTTTTAAACAAAACTTTTTTAGGTTACCATGAAACGTTAATGTTCCCACAAAATGCACACACTGTTTTATTACATTGCAAATTAAAGGGAAGATAATTTTTTCCATTTTGTCCTTTGACTTCAGGCATTCTCTGTCAACTGGCAGAAACACACCCACATGTGTGCCTCAGAAATATAACATCTTACTATTATTATAAGTGATAGTCTCTATATATCAATTTCCCAGGCAAAGCAATGAAAAATTTCCAGACTGAATAAAATATGAGTCCCCTATAACTTGAGGAGACTCTAGCCTGTGCCAGCTTTAAATATTTAGCTTGCAGTGAAAAAAATTATGCCAGAAGGTCCAGCTGATTGCAGCTACTATCTTCATAATGAAAATTATATTCTTAAATAACAGGAAGAGTGGTTTCTCACTGGTTTGCACTCCTCAGCTAGCACACAGCAAATATTTGGGCAGTTACCTTATGTAGAGGGCAGACCCATGGAAAAGCAGCACCAGGGCTGCTCCCTTCACTGGCCCAGTGCAAAGCAGGCTTAAGAAGAAAGAAGGCAGATGGAGTTCATCCCATCTCCAGTGATTCATGCAGAACAGAAGAGATGATAAACTGACCTGGACATCAAATTGTAAACTGATATTGGCTAGCAATACATCACCCCACAGGCTTGTGTTGAACAGTCCCTTTTTAGCATTAAGCCATGAAATGCATGGGCAATAGCATTGATGTTTATCACTGTAACTCATTTTTTATTGTTGAGGATAAATCAGCCACACTTGTTTTATGAACAGAAGTACAAAGGCTACAAATTAAGACACTGCATTTTTATTATTATACTGGTATCACCTTTAACTGGGTTTACTTCTGATTAGCACCAGTATAACTGAACAGAAAATCAGACAAGTAGCTTGCATGAATAAGTCTCCTTCCCCGTCACCCAGAAATGATCCTGCAAGCAGAGATTAAAGTACTGCCTATACTGAATAAATGAGCATTCAATGCCATCTGCTGGGGTATACAAAAATATGCAGTACCAGGCTCACAGGACCAGAGGGACAAATGCAAAAAGGGTGTTTAGGCAGAAACTTGCTTCTTCTAAAACACAGCTGTAAGGGAGGGTTGTGGGATGCTGGCTGTCCTTAATACCCTTCAGCTATGGGGTACAACCCCTGGACAAGAAGTAATTCTGATTTTAACTCTCTCCTTAGCATAAAAGTGTTTCAGGGCACAATTATCCCTTTTTTCCTAAGCATTACAACATGCGGTAATTATTTGTTATTGGTTGATTGTGATAGAAAGACTTTCATGCTCTGCTTTTGAAATCAGGTCATTATCTAGCCAGAGATTCAAGATTTGTGAGGTTACAGGCAGGCTAAGGATTGAAACAGTCCAGAATGAGAGCACATACTGGGCAAGGTCATACCCATGGCTGTTTTGCATTAAAGAGTCACTGGGTTAAATGTGTAAATCAGGTGAAGTGCAGAGGCTGGGAGTCTCTGTTGAGCAGCTCTTTGGCCCTGTAGCTCATGCTCTCCTGGCTGTACCTTGGGACAGCTTCATGGGCACACAAACACCACTGAGAACAGTTTGTAGCCTGAGAGCTGGAGCGTTCCCAGATTTGGGATTTTCTTCTGCTTCGAAGAGAACAAAACACGTTTCTATTCACAGAGGGATTTCCAGACCAGGGGTCCCAGAGGTCTCAAAGTTCTGCACCAAGAAGCAAAACTCAGGAAAGGGACAGGAGTTCAAGCACATCCTTTTTTGGGTGTTTCTGGGGGGGCGGGCTTAGATGTGCTCATGGTTGTGAATCCCATTTCCACGCAGCTACTTCCTCATGCACTGTACAGGTCCACAAGCCCCTGGGTGGACCTGCTTCATGTCCTTTTTTCCATATCTCTAAAATATTGTAAATAAATACTCTAAAAACTGCAGTTGGCAGACTTTATTCCTTTATATAAGTTACTAGCTACTGCTATAATTTACAACAGAATGGGACCTGCTGACAGCTTTTCTCCTTTTTATACAGAAAAGAGAACTATTCCTGCTAACACCTTTAATTCTGTAAGTACCACATGTTTTTCCTAAAATTTTACTTTTTTTTTCACTTCCTGATGTATGTTAATATCATCTTGGCTATAATACTAACAAAAATGCAATCATCACTGGTTTTTAATGCAAAATAAGGCATAAGAATTTTAAATTATAGATGAGAACTTTTACCTTTTTTTAGTGGAATCTAGACTGGTGAAGTGACTCACCAATTCTCCATTTATGGGCTGAATCTAAAATACACCTTTATCATAAGATCAGGTAAAAATAACAGGAGTCAGGCTGAACAAGGATGTAAGTCATAAATCTCAAGATTAAATATGTAAGCAATACAAATGAAAGCTGAAAAGCAAACAGAGGACATTTCAATATCTTTCCATTTGTATTTGAAATCTGGGTTTGAGTTTCAGTTCAGGCGCATATGAAAAGACTGAAAATACCTTTTAAATCACAAAAATATGAAAATAAAGCACTGTAATTTCTGTGTTTTCATAAGGAAGTTGGACAAAGGATGACTAAAGAAGTTTGATGCAATCAATACTTATCTTCAGATTTCACAGAATGATTAATAACAGTCAGATGCTCTATGGCATTAATTCCGAATAGAATGCAAAAACAGCACAGAGCAGAATTAGGAAAGAATGGTCAGGAAATTATTTACTTATGC
Source organism: Ammospiza nelsoni (assembly GCF_027579445.1). Lineage (NCBI taxonomy): Eukaryota > Metazoa > Chordata > Aves > Passeriformes > Passerellidae > Ammospiza > Ammospiza nelsoni. The sequence continues at coordinate 16,325,187 of NC_080636.1, forward strand.
TAAGACACTTAAAGAATTATTTAAGAAATTTCTGAGATATTAATTTATTCTCTTTGGGAATTCTCCAGAGTCCTGAGTTTCTAAAATTATGGAAAAGAACAGTGGTAACCACAATTTCTTCCAAGAAAGAAAGCAAATGCTGAGGATTTATTTGGACCTGGAAAGATTATTAAACAAAGTCAATCTGAAAGCATATTTTGGAAATAATAGGTCTGATTATGTAAAGAATTGTCAATATGACATGAAGAACATCTCATCAATTCCTCAAACTAAAAGTAATTTCCTTTCCAGCAGAAATACGACTACAATAATGAGAAAGAAAACAGTAAATATTATATATATTGCTTTTTATCAGGCCTCTGAAATTTCCCAGAAGACATTCTCACAAGTACATGCCTGGTCTAGATGAAAGTGATTTCATCTAGATGAAAGTGCTCGCACAGCTGATTGAAAAAATAGCCACTCTCAGCCTAGCTGACAGTACTGATATTGAACTGGAAAGAGTGGTGCAGAGAAGAACCTGAAAACCCAGGTACCTGCAGGGTCTGTCCAGGGTGTGGTGACATTTTTGTGTACTGTGATAAAGACAAACCTCACCCTGCAATGTACTGTAAAGAACACTTCTGGAAGGTCTGCCTCATGTTGTAACAAAGATGTTTACAACATAGAGTGTGCTCACAGGAAAGTAACATTGGGGATATGAGATTCAAAGTCTTTTAAGTTGGTTGACAGTCCAGGAAAGATTTAAAGTATATTTGCTTAGTGAGGATAATAAAAAAGTATATAATTATAGGCATTAGTATAATAAAATTTGAAATAAGGTGGATAGTAATCAATTTATTTCGTGTCCTTGGAGAGTAAAACAAATTGGCTTCAATTCTAGCACTCAAGAGAAAAAGCATGAGCTGAAAGGACAGTTAACTGAAGGGTAGAAGGTACATCAGGAAGATATTGATTCCCCATTATTAATGAGAATAAAACAAACATCAGGGAATAAATTTGAGAATCAAATAAATTTGAAAGGTTCAATGAAAAACAAATTCAGAAGAAACATCAAAGAAGACCCAAGTGCATGGATGCACCTACGCTGTTGGTAACAAAATGTGACTTGTAGAGGCATGGGGTACCCCCAGTTGAGATTCCTCAGCAGCAACATTGGCTCTGTGCTGAAGGAAGGCAGCAGTTGTGTTTCAGTGAGTGAACAGTGAAGATGAAGGATGCAGCAGCACTCCATAACACAACCTTGAACAAACCTACACAAGTGTAAAGACACATCCAGAGACATCCTGAGTCACTCTCAGCACCATATTTCCATGGACTCCACTCTTCAATACATAACTCACTATCACTATCACTTGAACTGCACATTTGTTAGCACAAATTCCCCAAAACACTGAATGTTTTTATTTTGAAGTGTGACATTTATTATGAGCTAGTTAAGATATTCTTGCAAGTAACATATGTAAACAGTCAGTACAATACAAATACCACATGGATAATATTATAATAAAAGATACAGTTTCAAATGTCTGCAATGATCATAAGTTAAACACTCTCATTATATTTTCAAGAGCAGAGAGGCAAAATTCAGAGAAACATTTAAGCTGTCTCCCAAATGGCAACTTCATGAATCTAAATTAAAAATTGAGGCACTCAAACCACTTCCTCAACCACTTTCCAACCTTTCAGTTTCTGTCAGAAAATTTCCCATGCACCAAAATGTCTGGTTATGGCAATGATGTATTTCCACACTGAAATCAATCTTGAACTTAGATCTATTTGTATTATCTGTATTTCTCCTCTTCTCTCCAGAGTGAATACTTGACAATGAAGGGCAAGAGTGACTTCCAGCTTTCCTCTGAGCTATCTGAGGAGGAAGACAATATGTATGAGACTGTAAATTCTTCAGTGCTGGAGGCTGTTCACTCTTTGAGAATCCTTCCTGCCAAACCTCTACAAGAATCTGAATATGCAGGTAACATTTTCTGTCTGGGGAATCTCAGCAAAACCTAGAGTTGAAGAGGAGCAGTACAGACCTGGAGTTTTCTGTCCAGATTTTTTTTTTAATTAAATGGTTCAACTGGAAAATAACACTGGTAGGTGGAAACATGGGAAGAGCTTTGTCTGCTTCTTCATATTCGAGTTACCCTGATCTTCATTAGATTATGCTAAATTAATAATTACACATTGCTCTTTAATTTTAATATTACCTTCACAAGATAAATTCTATTGTCCCATTCCACACCGAATGTGCAAAAAACTGGCTGATCAGACCCACAGCCATTTCACAAAATCTCACTGCTATTTAAGCCTGGAAACCTTTAAGATTGAAGGCATATTAAAGAACACACTAAACTTTCCTCCAGATGATAATGTAGTATCCTTTCTAAAGGAGTTCTCTGATGCTTTAAATAGCAGTAATAAGCAATTACTGTGAGTGTATTTCTCAAGCATTCTTAACTTTGTAAGGTAGCTGCTTTAATCACCTTCTGGTTTACTGAAGATTTTCTAAGTCACATTTAATGCCTAAACATACAGAGGCAATTAATATCCCATTTATGGAAGTGAAATGTCATCCTGGCTGTGCATTGCTCCAATCCAATATAAACACTCTAAAGGTTTTAAACAGATTTAGAAAATAGGGGGGAGTCCTAGATGAGAAAGACTGGAAACCATAAACCTGACAGCTTGCTTCAGTTCACATCAAACTCAGCAAACACATTTTCTACTCATTTTTGTGGGAGTTTGTTTGATGTCTAAACAAATAGATGTCTTTTAAAGTGAGTAAATTCATCAGTGTGTGAAAGGACCACAATCAGTCTGAAAAACAGATATTCTACATTATGTTCCAAGACTAATTTGTCCATTTTATTTGGAAACTTGAAGTAAATTCCAAATACAGTTTTTATCTTGGTTAGAAGTAAAAACCTTCATTTAGCAGTCAGCATCTTATGTTGTTTATGTAAGATTGCCCTGAACTGGCCAAAAGGCATAGTTCTTGTTTTGTGATTTAAGGTAAAACACATTAAACAAAAAGCTACTTTTTGCCTATGTATTATGCCCAGTAACTATAATGTGGCAAGATACAGGAGCGAAGAAAGGACTGAAAATATTTTTCAAAAGGGTAAAATTCAATGCTAAAATTTTTGCCATCTTTAGATAAATACAAGTGCCCTTGAGATATAAAATTAATGACTGAAAAACACATGTTAGCATACAACCTGAGCATTTCTTTTTGATGGCCAGGGATGCAGTTTTTTATTAAAAGCTAAAGTAAAACTTGAAATACTACCTAGAGAATAAAACCCCTACAACCCTCACAAAACCAGAACATCATAACAGCATTGCCAAGAGCAAAGGTTCAAATGAAAAACAAATTCAGTAATCTAACCACAGTTAAGGTCAAATGTCTGCCTTAACTGTTTACCAGCTTATGAAGGCTTTTATTTATAACCACAGTGGGGACATTAACCATAAAGCTGTTACCAGGATCACGCTCATGTTCTCAATATAGCTGCTATAATGGTTGTTAAGTTCTGAAAAAAAAAAAAAAAAAAGCTGTATAAATGATGAGACCTGACCTGAAAAACACATTTTGAACATTGAAACCTCTCCTTCTTCAAACATTATATTACTGAATTACTCAGGCTTGATTTTTCTTCCTCTTTTGCAGATACACGGTGCTTAAGGCCTTCAGGTACCACTTCCCCAGCGAGTGAGAACCCATCTCAGCCCCCTCAACACCCAGCTGTAAGCAAAGATACTAAAATTTTTCCACAAACAGATTTCCCCTTTTCTGTAATATCCCCCAAAGTGCAGTCCATTTAAAGTGCTGGCCACATCACGTTCATGTGCAGCAGGCAGCCCAAGTTCCTGTGAGCTGTTCCTGTTTCACTTTGCACAGATGCCCCTGTCTCTTCCTTTCACTCCTTGGCTGCTGGGCTAAGACTCAGAGGCATCCCAGCCAGGAGCAGCACCCTTTCCACTGGCCACAGCTTCTGGAATTATGGCTAACATCACACCTTTCTTTTGGTTTATTAACAGATTCACACATCTGATCCGGAGGGGAGAACAGTGCCAAATGTAAGAGGTATAATTAAAAAAAAAAACCTCACCCATTTCTGCGAACAGAAATAGTAATTTCTACTTCTATAATTAACTTTTGTACATAGGCAGAGATTACAGGTGACAGAATGGACACGGTTTTCAGAACAGCAGCTGGTTTCCAAAATAATCATCCTGCAAATTTTGCAGTACTCTTTCAACTACCTGACACTGAAGTAATTATTTACAGAAGGAGATCTATTTTATCTCAGGAGTTGTCTGCTCCTATGAGGGGAGAAAAAAAGGCCCTTCAGTTTAAAATCAGATTTTCCTTTTTGCTATGTTGTAAGGACATAAGGGGCAGGGAGAAGCCAATGTCTCCTGAACTCTTTCACCAAAAGCCTGCAAGATGTCCGCTGGGTTTTACTTCTAATAACATAATGATTTTTCACTCCCCATCCTTCTCAGTGGTTTTCCATTAATATATTGTAAAACATAATCTAATAACCAATTTTAACCAGTAATACCAAGTTTACCAATTCCCACTAGGGATTTACATCCTAGGGTGACTACTTACAAAGGCTTTTGGACAATGTTCTGACCTACTCAGAATATGCCAATGGTGGGGTACATCACCTAGCTTTTTTTTTTTTCTCTGCTGTTTAACCTTCAATCCTAAATTTGCTTCAAAATTCTTTAATTTACAGTCAAAAATGTACCTTTAATTTTTGTTCTGTTTCTTGAGGTGAAATCAGAGAAAGGCAATCTTATTCTTCAAGAACTTCATGAAGTCTCCAAATATAAAATCCTCTGATTGACAATTTCACTCAATTGTAGGATTGTTTTAAAAGTAGGTTTCCGTACACTTTTTTGCATTTCATTTACTTTGGCTATAGCAGTACCTCATGAAGTGAGCTACTGAAGGATTAAATATATTATTATCTTTGAAAAGAAACTCAATTTTTTATCTTGCCATTTTCAAATCTTTCAACACAAGGTAATATGGTTCAAAAATTGCAATTGCCAAGCCAAGAAAATGTGATCCTTTTGTGTTTGCTGTAACAGCTGATTTTTAGAAAGTATTATAATTTGACCAGCCAGAAAAATAACTCAATGTAAAACAGCATTTGCTTCCCCCCCCCTTATTTCACACTGTAATGCAAAATGTAGAGAGTAGTAATTTCTACAGATGATGAGAAAGCACTTTATAGGTTGAAAATGAAAGGTTAGATTGATTCTTGTGAGCAAATCCCCATGTAGCCTGGAAAAAAGCTGAATTGAGATAAATTCGAGTAAGCAAGCTTCAAAATCTGCAGAAATCAGTAGGCAAGGACAGTTTGCCAGTTTATCTAAAGCTCTGAATTCCACCAGGATTTAGTAGGTTGGATTTACATGTCTCCATGTGATGTGTGCTGGTGTTAAGATGAGCCAAAGCCAGTACAGGAAGGTAAATTAAACTCTGGTGTTTGAGAATGCAACTGATACATATTTTTAGTACTTCTTGAGTGAACAGTGCTTATAGAGATCACTGTTATTTTTACATAATAGTTACACTGTTTTTAAATATATCCAAACATTTTTTCATATGCCCAGTGCTATTAAGTGGCCTTGCCACAAGATGGCATAAATAGCACAGAAGACTTTTTAAAACAGTATTTTCTAGAAATGTTGAACATTTAAGGTATCATTATTTTATTCAGAAAAATTTGTTATGGTTTATTTGAAGGAGAGCTCGAGATCTGTTGCATGTGCCTTGCATTATTTAGGATTTCAGCATGTAGAACTTAGAAAAATAATTTCAATATAGCAAAAATAAAGAGATTTTTTTTAGTAGTAAGATGCTAATTAAATAATAAGTCATATTTTGATATATTTGAAAAAATAGAACTGAATTCATTGGTTTTCAGTATTTTTATAAATTTCTATACAAAAATAAAAACAGACAAAAAATGCATCCCCAACTCAATAAGCATATATATATACATATGCATATAAACTCTCTGGAAAATATTTAAATTTACTATAACTGAATAAATATCACCCTCAAATGTTTAATTCTGAAAGCAAGAGCAGAGTTCTAGAGGTAGAGCCAGGGGAAGGCAAGGAATGGGGTTGGACTGCCCATAATAATTACAACAATACCAGAATAAAGCTGCAACTTCATTTGTGAATTATTGGGTAGCACTCTACTAAGAATTATTTGCAATTATTCTTAGGAGGAAGAATGAAACTACATGGATACCAGGTAAGCAGAATCTCTCATCAATTCAATTTTTTACTGGTTATTTTGCCATTTAATAGATTTTTTAAAGCAAGCTGCCATTTTGCTAGCACTAGGCAAAGGAAAAGAGAACTCCTGTCTACATTACCTCACTTGCATGCACATGAGGATGTCTTTTGCTCCTCAGTGATTTTAAAATGCCATGTTACAGAATGATGTTTTGTGCTGTAGAGCACATAAACCCTTTGACTCTTGACACAGGCATGCCTACTTAATCTAAATTCCCCACATTTCTCTCAGGTAAGCGAAGTGGGGGTGAAAAAGCTTACAGAGATTTTTGTTTCCTCTCTTTTCCAGGAGCCAACACCTCCCCCACGGTAAGAGCACATCAGAGATCACTTACCTGTGCTCCCCGGAGAACTCAGTGCTAATGGAAGCTCGCATCCATCTGTGCTGCTCATGGTAATGAGGTGGCTGGAAGTGAGCCAGCATCCTTCCACTGCTGGCTGTCTTTGGACTTAACAGGTTCTGATGTGGAATTAGGGAGAACAAAACACGAGCTCTGAGCATTCATAGCAGGAGCTCAGGCCTGCGCCTTCAAAACCAACCTGGCTGTGCCTGCAGACAAGTCAAAAGCCCAGAAATATTGAATCTGGTTCAACCCAGGTATAAATTGCTGGGGAAAAAAAATATTCCACCAATTGAATTCGTGCCTTAGGCTCTGTTCACTGTGATAATATTGACTTCATTCTCACTTAAATCAATTTGCCTCTTTTTTTTTGCTACATATCTAAATCATGTATGGAAATCAACTGGAATATTTCCATTACTCCCACAGAAGACAGATCAAGCCTCATTCCACAAATATATTTTTCTATATATATTTGTGGAATATGCCCACAAATAAAAAATTAATTACTTCTTGATTTGGTCAAACTCAAATAATAACTGCTATAATTAAAAAATCCTTTCAAAAGGTCATCTAGGAATGGCAAGTTTATTCCTCCATGACCACACTGACTGCCCTAAAACATAAAAAGAATTTTAAAATATTATTAGCATTACATATTTATATTTGACTCTAAAAATATGAAATAGCATAAAAGGGCAGTAAATCTTCACAAATTCAAAACCGTATTAATGCAGGAACAAGAGCATTCTCAATCCATTATTCTATAAAATTTCAAAAATTTGTTTCTGTTTGTATTACAGTGGCCAGAATGGTTCTTAATTCTCTCACTTGACTTAATTTGGGTAGGTACTGTGCGGGCACACAAGGCTCCCTCCCCAGGAGCCCACCACTGAAGGCAGCTCTGCCAGGCGCTTTGGATGCCCCTCCAGTTCTGTCCAGCCAACCTCTCCATGCTGCAGCTTCCAGCTGGAGCTGGGCTGTGGCTGCCTGGTCTCAGAGCACAGACAGGGCATGTCCACATCCCTCAGAAAACACCAGGCCATGGCACCTTTGAGTTTTCTGGGATGAAGAACATTTTTTCCTCTGCGTCTGAAACTGGATTGTGTTCCGTGGACCATACACAGAGCCATACCCACCTGGAAATATCCACACTGCAGAGCTGTACTTGGCACACAAGAGCACTCTTTAGTGGCACACACACAGTGCAGTAATGTCTTGCAAATGTAGAATATTATCCAACATTACTGTTGCTGTTGAAGGGCCCTGAAGAGCTCCTGGATCTGAGCTTGGCTCAGCACAAATACATGGAAATACTCTCAGAAAATTCCAGTCTCTTACTTCCAGAACTTGTGCTTAAAACACAGTCCCTGCACCTCCTTTTTTCCCTAATAGCTCTTCAAGGTCTCTTTTGACTTCTCTAGGCCTCTGAAGATGCTGCCAAAGCAGTATCAGCCCCTTCCTCCAGAGCCAAGAATAAGCAGCCAGGTCTTACCCAAGAGGAACACGCTCAGCCGAGACCCCACCTTTCCAATATCAGCAGAAGTCACAAGGTACAGTGCATTCCTCACTTTGTTCCCTGAGAATCAAAACACTCTCGCTGCTCAAACCACAAAATTTTACTTCTGTCATACCTCTGCTTTGCTTAAGAAAGTTATTCTTTAGACAGCTGTGAATAATTGAGAGAAGTGGTATTTAGTGTAATGTGACGCTGGCATTTTTTTTTTTTTTAAATGACAAAATAATGGTAAAGGAGTAGAAAAGCACACAGAATTTTCATGAACACTTCGTTTAAGATTTTTTTCCTTAATAATATTTAGAGGTCTTGCAACCACGTTTAAGTACAAAAATGCTATTTACTTAGCACAGTTAGTGAATCAAGTGCTGGGGAAGCACACTGACTGCTCCAGAGATACAGAAACTCACTCCACATCCCAAAGACATTACATGCAGCAAAAGAAATGACTCATCTGTAGGCAGAAGTCTTCAGCCCATGGGACCAATGAGTCCAAGCTACAAATCACTTCTTGCCCTTTGCATTTTGTACTCCTCAGCCACACAACACCCGTGGGCATTCAGCATCCTTGCACTTGCCTATTTTTTTATAAAGACCTGGCAGTGAGGATGAGCCACCTGAGGCACAAACACGCGTGCCCAGCTGTATGACCCAGCACATGCTCATGCCAGGCTAGGAGTCCGGTTGCTTTTTCCACAAAACCCACACCTGGCCAGATGAGCAGGAACACACTCTGCTCACTGCCACACAAGCAGATGCGTGCCTGCTGTGTGACCAAAATTCACATTCAGTGTTGGACATGCAGGGAACAGGCATGACACAAATCCAGGGGTTATGATGCTCAAATGACTCCTATAGCAGCCAGAAGCTGTGTCAATCTTGTCCATCCTCCCTTAAATTATTTCAATTTCAGCTCATCAGGATGGAATTTTGCTTCATTTTACAGACGTCACTTCAAATCCTTTGGGGGGAAAATAAGCTTAGAAATCAAGAAAATAATCTTTGGCTTAAAGTATGTATTTAATGAGTGAGCTCTAATTATGGGTTATTGGGTTGTGTTTTTTTCCTGAATGGTGCTTAAATTTTTTCATGGCTTAGGTTCCAAAATATGTTGTTTGCTAAGACATTTTATTAATATGAAGTAGCTTCATATTCAGATGCAAGACCTGACATAGAGCTGCAAAGTTCCAAATCCCACAACTGATCCCCTCCCTTGGTAGGGCAGCACAGATTGAAAGCTTTTTGAGAAATGTTACAATCCACGCTGCCAGCAGATATCAGTATGCAGAGCACTTGGATTTAAAAGGTCCTATTATAAAGCCAAATTCTGTAATATAAATACAGGTCATGGCTGTTGTACTAGGGAGTTTTATTACATGAGTAAAACAGAAGTGGAACAGAATAAGACAACACAATATCTGGGGAAGGCACTTGACAAATTTCCTACAAGCAGTTCACTCAAAATATTTCTCACCCCTCCTCAGTCCAGTTACAGCTTTGTAAGGAGAAAACAGACCCATGAGCTGCAGAGGGAAGGACAATGGCACCACAGCTTACAGCCCTTTGCTAGACTGAAAGCAAAGCTGTCCCACCAAATATGTGATTTAGGAGTGCAAGTCTTGTTTTCCAACAAAAATTGGAAGACTTATAAGATTTAACACATCATTATTTATACACTCTAAAAAATAGCTTTATAAAAAAATAGGCAAGTGCAAGGTCCTGGAATGTATGTTAGAAGCTCTGATGTGATTGAAACTTGGATATGCCTGCGGCAAGCAAGCCATGCAAGGGCCATGTCCCTTGGAGGTGGAGGCCAGCCCTGCAAGCACATCTTTAATGTCATGGAACTTTACCACACACCCAGAGTCCCGAATATGAGCTTTCACACACTAAGGAATGGCCCTGGAGACCACACTAACAAATTGAAGAAACTAACACAAAAACAACTATCCAAAGCAAAACAGTTCCTCTCCTTTCTCCTAGCCTTCTTGAATAGTACTGATAATCTCCAAATTTCTTGCCTCAGGCCTCCATGTTGGTTGATGTTTTCAACACAGACATGAGGAAGAGAGCCCTTGTCCCTGTTGAAAAATAGCTCCCAGGGTTTCCTATACCAGATCTTCCTTTTGTCTTCTGACTGATTTAGCAAAATATCTCACTGTCATATTTTTTCAGTCCAGGAGACAGGCTAAACAGGGACTAAATCTCAGAGCCTTCCAAAAACTACTAGATGCTTATTCACACCTTATGTTGCTAAATAGCTTGTAAAATCTGGTACCCTGCCTCTTTCATTAGGAGATACAAGCTACTAAAAGCTGCCATAAGCTTTCATCATAACCAAAACATCTAACAGAATTTGTCAGACTCAATACCTCATCCATTTTTTTTTTGAAGGAGAATATTTCCTTCCCAGGAAAGGATACTTCTGTTGATCAGGCATATCAGGAGAAGGCAGAAAAATACCTTAACACCTATTTAACCAGGGCCATGAGGAACATTCTCCACTCATCTTTCCCTGTTTTGCACCTCCTTTCCTCTACACTTTCCATTTCAGCTCTGTAAATGTTTCACTTTTTAAATTCTTCAGTCTTTAAGGAACTTACTTCCATTTATAGCTGACTCTAACATGTGTAATAAGACTTTTTGGCATGAGATGAGAAGTGCTGAAGTTGATACTCCTCTTTTTCCCTTCCTTTCAGTATAAATCCTTAACAAAGTTGTCTTTTACCATAATGAATTCAGTGGATGCTATTCTTTTTTTAGGGAGGTCCAAGATAATTCTCCTGAAAATAATTCATGTAAAAAATAACCAGCCTCTGAACTTCTCTAGCAATAGCAAAATCCTTCCCTTGTCAAGACGTAATCATCACTGATGATGTACTCAAAGTGATTTTTATTTTATCATAATTAAATATTTTGTTTTTATTATTCTTTCTTTTCCAGACATTCATCTGTTAGGAAATCAAATACAGTAAGTATTCATCTTTGTATGTATTAGGACCATAAAATCCAGACACATTCCATGGCTATGTATGTATATGTAATAGTATTTTAGCCTATCAGGTTAAAAAACCTGTAAGAGTCACATTAGCTTTGTGTCATAAAAGTGTCCATCTTTAATGTGTGTTGCAATTTCAATACTGCTACTTCCTGAATGGATGGGGTCAGTTTCTGAATTTGTTTGCAGAAATAAAAACAAAGGTACAGTGCAAAGCTCCCTGTCCAACTATCCACATAAAGCATCTCTTGTAACTGCCTGATGGGGATGCCTGTGAAGAGGGAGGCACTCTCCTTCAGACAAACAGAGAATCCACATACATTTTTACAAGCAGAAAACTGAAATTATAAGGTCAATAGAGGAGTATAATAGCATTAATGTAATATAAATACTTGAAATATAAGATGACCCATTTCAATATGAAACAAGAACGGACAAATTTTAAATCCAGTTTTAACAGTGCCTGCTATCCCCCAGCTCCCTTTGGCCTCTCCTTCCCCACTCACTTTCTACTCAGACCAATGAAGTAAAGCAGAGGTTTTTTAGCAATAAAGGAGTTTAGTTATGACAAGTGGTTTCCTATAAAACTTACTAAGAAATACAGTCCCTACAACCATGCAGAGTGTTTGTAAAATTTGGAAAGAGGTTATCATTTATAGCATTTTGTGCTTCTTACTGAATGTTTTAGTTGCTGCACTAATGTGTTCCTACTGAATTGGTTTTACTTTTCTCTCATTAAAGGGAACAGAAGAAAGGAATCTAGGGTAGTTAATCCCAACTGTTTCCTTCTACAGCACGTTGAAGCACAAATCTACAGACTTGTCTAAATTTTAAATCCATTGAGTTTTCCCTCCCCGCAGCTCTGACTGAGAGGCTGTCCCAAACCTCACTCCTCTTGGTTAGAAGCTTTAGTTTGAAAGATGGAAGATGGTGACAAAAACATGGTTTGATAGCAATATTGTAGTCAACACTTACTGCTTAAAAAAAATGATATATTGGAAAAAAAGACACCATTTAAAAAAGAAAAGGTTTTTCTTCTCCTGGATGCTGACTCATTACAAACCAAATATGAAAACACTCCCAAGAAAAATAAATATCTTACATCTGTAATTAATATTTCTGGCTGAACACTGTACAGCTGCACAAATACTTCAGCTCTTAACAGACTCTTAGTTTGGTTACTTCTTAAGGAGAAATAGTGTGTCTCATGACACAGAAAAGATAAAATTTAATTTTGGTCCCTTCCCATTCCTATAGATATGAAGGCCTAGACAGTTTCAGTGTGACCTGGAGAAGAGAGTGTGCCCTTGTCAGGGTTTCAAACAGCAAAGAGCAGGTTTGAGAGAGGGACTGCCCCTCACCACAACCCAGCCAGGCTGCAGGAAAGGGTACTGAGGGGCCTCTTGAAATTGGAAAGAACAAAGGCAAAATGCTACCCAAGAATGAACTAAACCTTCTGCTCAGCTCAGAAGGACCTGGGGACCAAAGGCTGAACACGAGCCCCTGGTGTATCCTGGATAAAGGCCAAGAGCATACCAAGCTGTGTCAACAGAGGCACTGCCAAGAGAACAAGGGAAGGGACAATTCCCTTTTTACTTTACTCACCACTCACTGGACAGCACCTGCAGAACTGCTCAGAGAGGGTCAGCACAGGGTCTCCAGGACGTGCAGTGCCTGTGGAATGAGTCTGGTGGGACTGGGCTGCCCTTGCCTGGAGAGGGACGGCCCTGGGGGAGCCCAACAGCTGCCAGCCGGTGTCTGAGGGATGGTTGTCCAAGGCAGAGCATGGTGCACCACCGAGTGCACAGGGGAAGTACAAGAGGCAACAGTCTTGAAATGATGAAGGTTTCAGTCAGAAATAGGGGAAAAAATAATTATGAGGGTATGGAAAGAGGTTTCCCAGAGAGTTTTGCAAGACCTGGTTAAAGCTCTGAGATCCCAGGTCTCATCTCACAGTTCTCCCTGCTTTAAGCAGGTCCTTGGGCTAGGACCTGCCCAGGTCTTGTTCAGCCTGAATAAAACTTAAAATTTCTAAGTAATCAGTAAACATTATTGGGGAAGTAACTTATAAGGAAAGTTCAAAATGCAGTACCTACCAAAAAAACTTTTTTTTTCTCTTTAATAGTTATGCATTATAGTCTTAGATGCATCAAATTAACAATCAAAATAATTTATATTACCATTATTTTTATCTGTGAATCAAAATAAAAAAGAAATACAGTGAAAGTTTAGGAGCCAAACTCCAATCTTTAGAAACCTATCATTCTTAATTTTAACATAATGTGTTGGATTAAGACTCTCCACACAGTGATTTTGAATGAAATACCTGCCATGACAGTAAAATAATTGTGCTGTCAGTTAAGGAGCCTAAAAAGAAGTGACTGATTTTAATCTTTGGGTCTCTCCAGTCAGCCATAATCAATCTCAATTTAATACAAGATCAAGGAAGGAAAACCATATTGTAAGTTGAATTGATACACAGTAGCCATCATGAAATAGTGATCTTTGCAGTAAACCACATGTTCACTTACACCCCTAAAAAGCATAATTCTCATTGTTGCTAGCAGACTGAGATCAGCATTCAGCCCAGGTTTTTGACAAAGTGATCAGTTATTAATGATTGAATGTCTATAAATGACTTAAAACTGGTGGACAGTTGGATCTGTAGTTGGGGTAAATTCAAGTTACAAATCCAAAGAAAAATATTTACTATGTTATCATTTTATACAGGTACCTGGAAGACAGCAAGGTCAGTATTCAATATTATTATAATAATTTGTTGTCTTTTCTTTATATTCCAAAACTAAAATATTATATCATTAAAATTCTAACTGAAACAAGAGACATTCCCCAGATATACATCTGCTACGCATGGAGAGAGTTAGAAACCTCAACAGTTGCTGATAAGCAGCAGAAAAAAGGAAACTTAACTTGGCCTTAGCTACAGCTATTTGGGGAGCCAGGGTAACACATTTGTCCTAAGCAAATGTCTTATGGTTTTGGGGAAAATAAGAGTGTTGGTGCCTAAAAAAAACTCCAAAAGAGATCTGCACAGAGGACATCACCCTTCTGATAATCTTGCTGCTCTACCATTATTTGAGGGTGAGAATTTTGGAATAAAGTTTTTTAAAAGCTTTAGGCTTTTAAAGCTAATTTTTTCTTTTAAAATTTGAAACCTCCAATGTTTTAAAAACATGTCAATTCTTTAAATGTACATACAGGTTTGAAGAAAAGGCTTAAACCACTCACTGTGTCCACATGCACAAAGGTCCATGACAAACAACATTACTCCAAAATACTTTGAAGATAAATACAGGTTACATGGCTTTCATGCTGCTTATACTTTGTGTTAATTTAATAAGTTCATCATTTCCTCTGGCTTTTCCTTTTGTGGATTAAGGCACCATTTCCTGATTTTCAGCAAGAAATAGAATCGACTGCTTTAATAAATTCAATGCCTATCCTGTCCTATAAAAAGGATTGATGAACTCTCCACATACTTCTTGTTCAACATTCTACATTATTTACTATTATGTGAAGCCATATTTGGCATCAGCAAACCCTGTAATGTCCCCCATGTAACATTCAGTCCTAGTCCAAATGTTTCCCACTGAAATCATTAGCTGACTCATTCAAGCCAGACTGATTACAGCCCTTTAAGGTTTTCTATTGAACTGCCTCACCCTGATGTACCCTGAATTTACTTAATTCATTTCACAGGAGATGCTAGGTGCTCTCAGTTAGACCAAAGAGGAAATACTAAGTTCTTATCCTTTTTACTAACAGTTACAAGTTTGGGGAAGAAACCTGAAGTACCTTTTCAAGCACAACATCGTCCTCCTGAAGCCAGGTAGGAATAGAAGAATTTAATCAGTTTGTACTGGATGCTTCAAAGACTAAACATTCTGCCCTAGAAAATTGCAGTTCACTGTGCAACAACAGCAAAATGATACCACTTTCTGATGCCATGCAGTGATATCTTTTGCCCTGATGTATGTCAAGAACATCTTTGGGAATTTCTTTCAAGCCTTTGTAATTGCACAGCCAATTTTTACCTTTAATAGCATGCTGCTGTATTACATTTCTGCTGCTATTTCTGTGATAGGTTGTTAAATATATTGTATAAAGAAGTTCTGCTATCTCCAGCCTCAGAATTTCCTCTCCCCCTCATTTTCTATTTTTATTTACAAAGGATACACACCTGGCTCTCCAAAGGCTGATTATTCTTCCACAGAAATATTCCATAGTTAGACCTACTTTGTTTTTCTAACCTATACAAATCTTTCCTTTCTAAATGTCTGTAATCTCTATTCCACTGAAATATGCAACAAAACACAAAAATATAGGAGACAGCATAGGAAGTGTATGAATGATTTAACATCCTCCCTAGACAAATACAGTATCTCTCATGCAACATTGTTTACAATAAAGGCATTTCACTGGGATAAAATTACTGTATGGAGCAAATATGACCATATTTGTGACCCCTAGCATTCTCTTTTTTATGCTTCTGTTGTGAGAAGTTATTTGGTCAGTATTCCTCCTGGTGTAACACAACAAAATACTACCTGGCCAGCCACTCAGGAGTGGTCTAGAAAATCAGAAGAGGCAGGGAGGAACTGCTCCCTGGGCCTTCCTATAGAGGCACTGGGAACATCACCTGAAATTAGCACTGCTTTACTACACATGCAGTGTATCCTTTTATGAAGACTAAAAACCCCTAAAACTCTATGCAATTTGGAAAAGTGGCTCAGAAAATAAGGAAAATCTGTCAAAAGACACTAAATACAAAATTACCACCCAAAACCTGGGAAGGCCCAAAGCTGCCATCAGTAAGAGAAAGGGGTATTCTGGGGAAGCACAGCTATGCATTGCTCTCTAATTTGACTCTTACACTGCCACTATAAGAAATATTTTTCTGACATTATTTTATTCATTGCTTTTTCCTAGCCCTCAATGTACACGGAGCTCTAAAAACATTTGCAGATCAGGTAAGAACCAGAGATTGCTTTGAAAGCCAAACTAAACATGGAAAAATCAGAATAAGAAAGAGATTCAGGTTGCTATGCTTGTATGTCTGCACTGAGGATTTTCAATGCACTTCCTACTGCCCTTGACTACACAGCATACTTTTACTCTCCTGTAACTGTCTCTGCAAATGTCCTTTTTGATCAAAAAAAATAAACCCCTAAGCTGTGCCAAGAACCTATGATTGCATAACACAAACTTATGGTAAAAGCAAATACCACCAAGAAGAACCTATGGACTGCATTATGTGTTCAGGTCAAGTAGGATTCAAATTAACTGTGGTCACTGCCAGGCAAACCAAGCCCAGCTCCCCCAGCTTTGCTTCACAGGCCCCAGCTCCCAGATTCTGGAGGGCTCCCTCCATTGAGCCTCTTCCTTCTTGTGCTGGGGTGCAAACACACTCTCCTCTGGACACCTAAAAACCCTTCTCTGGACACTAAAACCCCTTCTCTACAGAATCCATAAAGCACATCTAGGTGTCTGTTTGCTGCTGCCACTGCAGACACTTCCTACCGTCCTTACCAGGGCTTTTGCTCCTTTAGGCTCTCTGGGACAGCAGAGTATCTTTTTTCCTCTGTCAATTCCTTGCCCTCCTAAAGCAACAGGGGGAGAACAAATAAGTAGCCTTTCCCCTGCTACTCTATAATTGCCTTTAAAGTCTATATTTGGCTTAAAGAATATTGTAAGAACAAATATTAATTTTATTAAATCTTATTTCTTGACAAGGTGTCGTTAGCTCCCTCTCAGCCAGACTTGGTACATAAGCATTGCAAGAGAATTTTAATTTTACCCTTCTTATCCCACACCTTAAGACACACCAGGAAAAAGATCTGCAAAAAATACACAGCACAGGTCCAAAGCAACTATGGCTCTAGCAGAGGGGTCTCTTTAAAATAAATCTGGGGATGCCAGCCACTAAAAATGCAATGCAAACAAAAATGCAAAAATCATGATCCAATAAGCTGAACGGTAAGAATATACCACATTTTGACAAGTCAAAGTGATTGCAGAAACAAAAGGTTGATGTCTGGTGCCAGGCCCTTTGAACAGTGGTTTCATTACTGAACAGACTGACTGCCTGCTAAAGATCATGGCTCTTTGTCTATTGCTATCTTGTTTTAAAAGCAGAAGTAACACAGTTATAAATCAGAACAGGGAACAAATATGAACAAATATGAATGGAACGGTGAAAGGCAGTGAAAACCACTCCCCCTCTTAAAAGAAAGTCATCCTAGTAAAATTTAATATTGCTATATGCTACACACCAGCATAACAATAATAAACTGATAAAGCATGAGCAGATAAAGCACAATGAAATACCACCCTGACAAACAGCACTGTCTCTGGTGAGAGTAACCAGAAGGAAAAGATGGAAGCCATTGATAAACACATTTTTCTCATTTACTTTTAAAATAGACACTGGATCATTTCTCCCACAAGCATTGCATGAAAAACACAAAACTGTTTTCCGTTATACAGCAGAATATGGTGGTTTTTATCTTCAATTAACAATTTTTCCTCATGTCACATATCTGAAAATTACATTTGATCTTTACATTGAAAGGAAGCCCTTGCTTTTCTGAGGCTGTTTCTGCATCCTCACAGTCAGCCCAAGCCTCCTGTATTACATGACTTCTTGTGCTCCTGACCCAACCCCTGCATTTCCTTAGCTCCACAGAGACCTGGGTAGCTGGGTCCAGCTTGTAAAGACAGCAAATCACATTTGCTGTGGGAGAAGGATTTCAGCTACTCCAGGCCCCTGTGCCAGCAGCACTGCATGGAGAGGCACACTCAGCCAAAGACCAACAGCTTCTCCTTAATGTGAGAGCAACCTCAGCCCTTGGTACTGAATTTGTTAACTCAAACAAGTCACAGAGAAAACTGAAACTCAGCAGCATGGCAGAGCTTCTGAATCATCTGAGGTTTCAACAGCTTGGTAGAAACAATCCTAGTTGGCAATGGAATAATGGGAGGCTTTCATATGATCCAATGTAACAGCAACTGGGATCCAACACAAATAAAAGGACTCAAAGGTGAAAGTAGAACAGAATGAACCACTATCCTTGTCCTACATTTAGTATTTTATTTAGCATTTGCTGTTTCATTTACAGTTTATTATTTTGCTATGTCCACGATAGCCTGTCAGATTGAAGTCAATTAAAAACCATCAGGAATCTTATGTGTTAAATCTCTGGGGGCATTAATCTGAAATCATTGATGCGGCATTAGCATAAGACCACTCTTAACAGACAGCTCTAAATTTTAAAGGTTAATATCAAAATACTCTAAATTAAAAGTACTATGCTCAAAAATACTAAGTAAAACATAGTGTAAAATTAAATTATAGCTTTTAAGAATGCAACCTTTTTCCTTCTGAATTTACTTTTACAGGTTCCACATTAAGTGTAGATAATTTGACAGTGAAGAAGCCACCACCTCCTACATCATACGCAGCATGCAAAAACAAATCAAAACATTTGCTTGTAGAACAGGAAATGCAATCTCTTACCAAACCCACTGAAAAGGTAAAGAGCAGCTTTGCTACATAAAAATACAAGTCTTTATGAAACAAGATTAACACTATATGGAAACACCCCTGATCCCCTCTTAAAGCTGTGGGTGTTCAGCATGACTGAGAAAGTCCAATATGAGCTCTTGAAACAATGGATAAGACTGTAAATGTCTAATTTAATTAACAATTCCTAACAGGACTTCTCAATATAGATGCATTACCATTA
The DNA here is from genome assembly GCF_027579445.1 of Ammospiza nelsoni. NCBI lineage: Eukaryota > Metazoa > Chordata > Aves > Passeriformes > Passerellidae > Ammospiza > Ammospiza nelsoni. The sequence continues at coordinate 16,344,141 of NC_080636.1, forward strand.
TATACTGTGCTGCATGTGCTTTAAATGCAGATTAGAGAGAATCTGGTTTTTATTCTGCTTGTTGTTAATTTCTATACACTGATTATGCTATCTTAAAATTAAGGATTTAAACAAATGTGAGTGGTATGTTGGAGAATACGATCGCCATAAAGCAGAGAAGATCCTGTTACAGAAAAACACTGTAAGTACCATTTATGTCAAAACATGGGATGTGAACTCCTGGGGGAAAATTTCTGTAAGCTGTCCACAATGGCATACAAGTTTTGTTGTGAACTAATCATACAATCTATAATTTAAATCTGTATCATTCAGGATGAGACATTCTTGGTTAGAGATTGTTCAAAGAAATCAAAGGCTGAACCATACGTGTTGGTTGTTTATTATGGAAGAAGAGTATACAACATTAAAGTACGGTTCCTGGAAGAGAGCCAACAATACGCCTTGGGAACAGGGCTCAGAGGAGAGTGTGTAAGTAAAATCCCATCTGCTGTTACAGCCCATGGCTTTTATGTTAGACTTCACAAGTTCTTAATACTAAATATTAGTTACAAACTCTCCCACATAACAAACTTGCTGTTTCATTAAAGTTTCTTTTACAATACCCGAATTTTAAGTGTCTCAAAATTCGAGCAGCTTCAACATAATTTAATACCAAATTTTGCATACCATGCTGAAATTCATATTTTCATCAATTTTAAAATCTTCTAAGTACTTACAATACTTCTATCTATTGTAAGTAACACCTGCAAACTAAAAAGGAAAGAGAAGTTCTATCTTTTCTGGTATACATATTATTTTAGCATATTTTTAAACTTGTGATAATTTAAGCAGGCATTTTCAAATATATACAGCTCCACATAATCTGACAGCAGGACCTAGTGCTATGAAGCAATAGGATAACAGTTGTCATGGATATTCAGAAGCAATTAAATCATGTGGGTCCCTAGCAATCAGTCTTTCAGATATGGTAAATTTCAATTAGAAAATCCCTTTAGATGAGCAAAGCTTCTTTACATAATTAAATTCAATTATAGTCATGATAAAAGTCTAATTCTTATTCTACATATATGGTTAAATGATAAACACTGTATCTTCAAGTCTTTCACACAAGAAAAAATTCATTAAAACTGAAAGTCAACTCTATAAAAATGTGATACTTGCAAAACAAAACAAAAGAACCAAACAAAGATTTTAAAAAAGACAAACACAACGTAAAATTTAAAGAATGCTCAACTACAGACCAAAAAAGCAAGGCAACAAACTCCTATGGGTCATTAGCTATGTAAATCACTAATAGAAATCCAACTCAGGTGAACCAGCAAAAACTCTGCAGCTGAATCTTCAATTATACCCTTTTCATGCATGTAAACACTTTTCAGAACTTACCTTTTGTATAGTTAGACTTTAAAAAGCCTGAAATCACAAGTGACCTGAGATGATTTAAGGCATTTGATGGGTCCAAAGTTTATATTAGAATTTTTATTAGAAAACATGGGATAGGATCCATAAGCTTTCACAAGAGGAACAATGTTTACTGGCAAGTTGTTCTTCGGGGACATTAATGATAAAGGAGGAAAAATCCTTCATTAGGCAAGCACAGTGAAACAGTTTGGAAGCTGGAAGGTTGCACAAATCAAGACCTGTACTGCATCATCCTGGTGCTGCTGTAGTGACCATCAGTATTCTGTAAAGCACTGGCTTCATTAATGAACTGAAACTCCCAGATGATTTCCTGGAATTTTAGTATGACTTAGGAGAAAGCAAGTTTAGTTTTCCATGGTTCTGACATTGTTTAGTCTTCCTGTAATGGCTCTAATACAAACAGGCTCAGAACAGGCACAATGACACAAATAAGGCATGCTACAGCATAATGTAGTATATGTGTATTCTCAGTAGAGAACAAAGATCCAGAACTAAATTTTCATTAGGTTTAACAATTAGGGTAACTGGAAAATTACTTGAACAGTGCATGAACAATTTTTACTGAACTAAAAGGAAAGAGAACACAATCCCTCCCATCTCAGGAAATACCAAAATATATGACTTTGTTGTTTGTTCCAACTTCTGCACAGACAGTACATATCTTAAACAGTGGGTCGGGACTGACTAGTCAAATTGCAAAGTACAGCTCCAAAATAAGAATTCCAAGCATCCAGTTAACAACACACAGAACATCCAAGACTTGGCTCTACCAGGCCAAATCTGTAATCATGACTGCCTACCTTATGCCTTCTTCTTGGAGGATTCTTTCTCTTTAACTCAAATCTTCCCCTGGATCAAGCACAACAGAAAAAATCAGAACTGCTTTGCTGGTCAACTAAGTGTTGCACCAGGGAATCACAAACATGGCAATCTTCCACTCCTATGTATTATTTTCAGCAGTAGACATGAAAATAGAACAGGGCACAAAGGACATATGCAGTAATGAACAACCAGTGGCACCAACATTGCTCAGAAGAGCTTCTTCCTTCTCAGGCATTCTCATAGGGTTCTTCAGAACGGTTCTTTCTTGAAAATTCTCACCTCAATTTTTGCAGCTTATCTAAGGGGTTTTTTCCAAAGAAAGTGACAACACTTTGTAAGGCTGTGAATTACAGAAAATTGCTGCATGTAATTTTTTAGTACCCATTAAAAAGCTTTCCGGAGCATTCTGCTTTGCCCCTCTGCAGGGATATCCTTTGTTACACCACATTTTGCAGTGCAGCCAGACCTTGCTGCTCCATCTAGATTAGCTGAATATTCCCTCTTCAAGCCAATGAGAAAGAAAACTAAACACCAACCAACATGTGCAGACCTATTACATTTTTCCACATTTGTTGATTATATTCAGAGGTTTGGTCTTGCAGTGTGTTTTCACTTTTGAATTAGTCTATTTTCATCCATTAAAAACGCATTTTTCCTCACACATAAATATAATTATTCATAGTTTCTGTATCTTATTGCAACTTCCGATTTTTACTATACAGCCTACAAGTTGTTAACATATTGTATCACCAAATAAGATTTTAAATTAACAGTTACTTTTCAAAATGTATTTCATTTAACTCTCATGAGTGCTTTTATTATTAGTTCCCATGTAGCCCTGTAAGGTCATAAGGAGGGAAAAAAGGGATTGATCATCAGATTTTTATGGTAAAAGTAACTGAAGCTCCATGCAGCCAAATTAGTATCAAACTCAAATATAAGAAATTGAAGGATAAAAAAAAGAAAATAATTTAATCTCTTAGTGGAGCTACATTTTTGCTATTTAGCCACAGATGTTCACACCTACATATTTAATATACCATATTGAGCTTTCTAAAGGCCAAATTACATAAAGCTATAAAGTTCAGATCCCCAAATGACACATACATGGAATTTAGGAACTTATATTCAAAACTGAGCACCCTTTACTTGGCTGTTGCTTTCCTCTACTCCAGACAATGTCACTATTAAAGACCCAGAGATCCCTGTAACACTGGCTTTTTTCATCTGCATAGTTCTTTTGAAAATGATGAAATACAAACCTTGCTCATATTTAAAGCTGATCATGACACAGAGTTTACATACTTTTCTTATCTCCTTTTCAAAACTAGATCTGCCACATGCAAAATACATGGTTTTAACATCTCTGTAGTATCAGTCTCAAATCCCAGTGCAGTGAAAAATGTGTAAAAATGAAAGACAGAAGTAGGCTTCTCTTTATCTTGGTGCCTGCTTTACACAGAAGATTAGAGCAGAGCCTGATGTGTATCTCTGGATCTCCCTATTCCAGCCACAGATACTTTCTCCATCATCACCACTGCATTTGCAGTGACCTTTCATCTTCAAACTGTAAGTCATAACAGTCACATAATTTCACTCAATTAATTTCCATGTGAGCCAAAAGGATTAGCTGCACCCACCTTCAGCAGCCACCAAACTGGCCTGGCCCATGCCAGCAGATCAGGGAGCATTCCCACATTGCCTCCCAGTGACAGGGTCATGTCAACAGTTACTGCAGGAAAAGTGGCACAACAAACAGCCAGGACCTTCAGCTCAGTGAGGTTTACAAGATAACCATCTTGTCCACAGCTTAAATGACAACTCAGGGATGAAAGGTCTCCTTCAGGATGTGCAACATAGCCCAGAGTTACACCACCCCCCCCAACACAATTGAGAGCTACACCTTTCACAAGCAACCTTGAGACCCTACTCCCATCTCCCCAGAACAGTCTGGAGACCTGCAGATAGGAAATTCCTACAGCAGCAGAGATGGGCTGAGTCTCTTCACACAGCGAAGGGAAACCAATCAAATACTGAATTTTCTTCATCTTTATGTCTTTAGGTGTCTTTACACCTAAGAAAACGTGGAGTTCCATTAAAAGAGCTGAGAACATAAAATTCTGAGACATTTTTCACCCATTACCAAAGAGCTAGAAAAATGAACAATGTGGCATTAACCTAGTGAAGCCTAATTAAATTTCCAAAGCAGATGAACAATCATTGTAGACTTTCTGACTTCCCAACCAGAAAACATTCAAACACAGGAAAAGAACAGGCACTGGAAGTGTTAATTTAGAATAAAAAAAAGTAATGAGTACTTTCATAAGGCATGAAATACAGACCACAGTTTTGCCTCAGTTTTCAGTAGCAACAGTGACTCTGAACATAAGCAAAGACAAAACAAATGCATACGTGTAAAAATTATCAAAACAAAACTTGAAAAAATTACCATACTAGCTTTGAGATGAAACAATTTTCATCTTAATACAGGAACAGTTTGCCCAGATCACATCCTTAATCAGATTCTGTTGTTATAAACTAGGTGTCAATCAGGTGGGGGTGATAGACACTACCATGAGACACCACCAAGTGTAGAATGAAGAGCCATGCTTACAGCAAATGTTATATAAATAGGTGATAAGTATTAATGGTCAAAGTAAGCTTTCATTACTGTGTGCAGTTCGGGTGGTTTAATACAATGAGTAATACAAAGGCTAGCTCAAGAGGAAAACACTGATATGATGAGAGCTTTGTGGTGTGATGAGAGCTTAGAAGGTACACACAGGGAACAGAACTCTTAAACTGAAGGACTGCTAATCATTGGAATGGGATTCTTTCACTAGGGCAGATGAGAATAAACACCTTGTGTAGCTTTCTCTTGCTGTTTGATCAGGTCAGCAACCTTGAACCAGACCTTTATCACTTGAGGAGTTGCCTGGAGAATGTCATTATTTGAGCATGAGAGAACATGATGCTTCTTGTTCCATACTTCAAAGGGATTCTATAGCAACTGTCTCAATAAACTGAATGGGAAAACAAAGTGTAATTTAATAAGGTACATTGAAGCTTGCAGTGTAAAATATCATGTACTGCTAATTAAGTGTAATTGGGGCAGGGAAAAAAACTAATAACAATTTATAGTTGCTTCATCATTTCAATATCTATTCTCACATCTGCCATCACAACCTTTTATATGTGATACTGCACTACCAGGGCTTAGAAATGCTTCCTTTCCCTAAGGAGCTAGTTGCTTTGTCCTGCATATGACAGAGACACAGAAAAGAAATATGAGGATCAAAATATGGTGCTTTTTCTTTTAGAATTGCTTTCATCTAATCATAATTCCATGCAAAATGTTACTTATTTTAATACTATCATTTGCAAGTCTTTTACTGTTATAGATTAAACCATCTAGCAACTTCACTTTCAGTCACTGATTACTATCTTTCCCCCCCACAGAAATTTAATTCCGTGGAAGAGATCATTGACTTCTACAGATCCGTTCCCATAACGCTCATTGACGGAAAGGATCAGTCAGGAAACCACAGAGAACAATGCTACCTCACACATCCATTCAAGGCATGCTGACATGGACAATGCTACCTCACACGTCCGTTCAAGGCAGGCTGACCTTTGCCGCCTCATTGTCGCTGATTCATCTGTACAGATATAAACAGAACACTTGAAACGTCTCAAAAATCAGATTCGCCTCTTGAGCAAGGAGCTCCCCATAATATAATGAAGCATTCTACAGATCTACTCCATTTTTTGTTTGTTGCACTTTCACTTTGAGGGTACAAGTAAAGAATATGTCGACATATTAATTCACAGGAAGGCATTGAGACCGACTCCTGATATCTTGACAATGACTGAGCAATTTGCTTATCTTGCACTCTATCTTCTTATTTTCAGATGAAAATGAAACTTGCCCCTGCTTACCTAAATGTCACTTAAACTCTGCTAAGTAGCAAAACCTAATAAAGTATACCACAGTCATTAAATAAATATTCTTGCTTTTAAAAATACACATGAAACACTGTGTGTCACAGTTCTCACTGTCTAACAATTTCATGTGGTGTGCATATGTTTGCTCAACAACAAGCTGTGCTCAGCTGCCACTGAAGTTAGTGTCAGTTGATGCTTACAGGCACTGGAGATTTTAAAGCTAGCTGTAATTATGTAAATTCTATTATTCAATGAGCACTTACTCTCCAACTTAAGCAGCAGATACTTGTGTGCCATACCTGAGCCTTCAAACACGTACATGGTAGGACCATTATGCAGTCACTTTGAATTCATACCATATGCAAATGTAGAGATAAAAATCTTAAGTAGAAAGAGTAGATGTACTTCAAACCCAGCAAGAAAACATGCTTTAGTATGTATGAGCAAAGAACATGAGAATGTGATTATTTTTCCAGAAAAAAATACAGAAATATTTATTCATACAATTCTGAGTTTTGGAAGCCTACCTAAATTCTGTATGTATATGAAGGCAAACTACAGTTCCATATGTACATGAAGGGATTTTTCTGTACAGCATTGATAACCTGCCTAACCACACTAGAAGTTTGACTAGGTTATTGTAATATACCAAAAAAGGTATATTACAATAACCTAGTTACTTTAGAACCTCAGTTACTCTATCCTTTTAGAATAGGAACAAGAAGAACAAAACCACTCAAGCCCAAAACCACAACATTCCAACCCAATTTATGACATAATATGTAGTGGTACAAACTAGCTCTAAAAAAATTCAGCAGTTGATTATTATTTTCTTTGAATCTTTTTATTTCTCAATGCTGAGTCAAAGGGGAAGAAAACATCCACTTTAAATTATTTCTCTCAAACTGATGACACTGTTAAACTTGAAGGAAATTATTCTGACATATTTTTATCTAATAAAAGTAAAAAAACAGAAGCTGCTAAAATGGAGTTTAGCAGAGTTCATAACAAAAAGCATGACATAATCTGCTTTAAGAATTTCATAACCACAATACAATTTAACTTACAAAAGGTTTTCATGTTGAAACAAAAAAAAAAATCTACATTAAAAACCATAAAAACCCCAAGGTTTAACAATTTAGATAACAGATTATGGCAGTGACACACAGAGCTTTGCAGATGTCTACTAAAGTAAACTTGCTTACAGAAGACAAGCATTACTAGTGTACTTAAATCACCCAGGATCCACAAAGCTGAGCAGCAACACTTTCTCCATTTCCCCCAGTACAGCTTTCATGAGCAATGTTCTGATTTTGCCAGTGATAACTCTTACAAAGCAAATTCAAAACTATTTATTTGGTAGCTTCTACAGAAACAAAGTTAATTCAAGCAGTAACCTCTATTGAAGGAATTAAAACAAAAGAGGAATGCTAACCATGGGGTTTTTTGTGTTAACCATTTCAGTATTCATTTTATATGTTATGCTATAATTTTAAAACTGCAACTATTTTCACCATTGAAAGTGCAAATAGCACTGTTAGGTTTGGCATCAAAGCGTATGAAGTGGGGAAAAAAACCCTCAAGTGTACCCATCTAAAAAAATATAATTCCATTTGAATACAAAATGAGAACTGTCATTTCCTTATTATTGATGAAACAGGAAAAACAAAGTTTGTTCTGTGGAATAGTTTAGTCTGATACAAATGATACAAAAATTTTCCATGTGTACACGATGAAAAGATCTGACTTAAAGCACCAGCTATCGGAAGGATTTTAACACTGTATTGCAAAATTATGGGAAAGCAATAAGTGGTTTTGAAAGTAAACTTCAGTCAGATGTAGTTTTAAAATATTTACATTCTAATGTAGATATGATAAATATTTTATCAAAACAATGTATAATCTGCTGGAGTATATAAAAAAATATTTCCAGCTAAACTGTTTACAAAAATGCACCATCAGTGAAAAGATTTAGGGACTACCAGTTTACCAGAGAAGTCCCAGTTCAAACATAGAACACACATCCAGCATTAGAGTCAGTATTGATTTTCATATTTTTAAAACTGTAACACATTATTTTAATTGTAAGTATGTGCTTCAATATACTTCATTCTATATGATTCTAAAATGATTTAAAATTGACAAGATGAAGAGAAACATCCACAGCTCACATACAGAAACAGTAACTTCAGTGTCATCCATCCCTCTTTTGTCCTAAAAAGCTGTCATTTGGCCCTGATTTAGAGAAGTGTTTAAGCAATTGAGCAATGTTTACACTGCACTGAAGTCAGTAGACATCAGACATAATCTGTAACTAGGCACATGCTTGTATGAATTTGAGGCCTACAAAAAATAAATTGTAACAACATCTAAATTCTTAAATACGATGAAAGATTGCACTGAAAATCGGGTTCAACACTGTCATGTAAAAGCTGTGCAACGTGGCTTTTCAGTTTGAAAAGTCTTCAACAAGCTCCCTAGTAAATCAGCTCACCAACTAGAGTTCTAACCAAATACTGAGTCTGTAAATGCTTCTATCACACACAAGGTGGTACAGAGTTTATGTCTGGCTAATACTATTTTAGAACAGCCTTGAGGCCATTTAGAGAAGTGCTTTTCACTATCAGCCCAAGCGTGAAGGTATCTCTGGCTTGATGGCACCGAATCCTCCCGGTGTTCTGCTCCCTCTCATCTACACAACACAGTCTAGGTAAAGACTCAGTACTAAACAAAAGTAAATTTTTTGTGCTATCTGATCTAGCAGGAGTAACTGATTCCATAGATTTTTTCATTTACACCCTTGTACCTCCTCTGAAGACAGCAGAAGTGTTTTTATTCCACTGAAACACAGCACTTGCATTTAAATTTTACTTTTTATGTGTAATGCTTAATTTGCCACTAAAACCTATGACTTACACTTGCTGTCCATGGAGGACCAAAAGTGCATTTCCATACAGATGTGCTCGATCTTTGAAACACCATGCTGTAATAAAGCAAACTAATCCTGTTAAATTTACACAGATCTCATCATCTAAGATTTTAATCCATACAGACCCAGCACAAACCACGTACAGCATAGTATCCTAAGGTAACTAGAAAGATGTTTGCATAGCAAATCTTCTTCAAATTTTTCCTATGGAACAGATGAAGCTGGTCTCCAATACAAATTTCAATCACAAGAGTGCAAAGTGGTGCTTAATCCTCACTATCAGCTTCTCTATCTCTCTGTACCTCTACTCTCTTCTTCACTTGGCTAACAGCAGAGGACTTTTGGCAAAATAAAGCAGTTATTTCCATCCTCCATTTTAGGCAAGTTAGTGTCACTCATTAAAAGCAAGAGGGGAAACCTCCCCTAGGCTCTCACTTAACGTTTTCTTGCTTGAAGAGAAAGAACATCCCAGCCCTTGGTTGCCTCTATTAAGTGTCTCTGTCCATGACTTATCCATTCTTCTTGGTCCATATATACTCTCCCACAAAACCAACACTTAAAGAGACACCTAAGTGCTTCAGCTGGTGAAGTTTCCACCACTTGATAGTTGTTTTTGTGGGTCTTTTTTAGCTTCATTTTTAGCATACTCCGCTTTTTTGCTTGGTTTCCTGTCTCACCATCCTGAAGAGTAAGACGCTTTCGATAACGTTTGACACCAAGACAACTACTTGTCCTTTCTGACAGAACTACTTTCAGGACTTGACCTTTATACTTGTTGATAGTCTTCATGACATTAATTATCTCTGGTGAATCAACATCAGGATGGTTTAGTACCACAACTGGCTGATTACGACGAGGGCATTTTATCAACTGATTCGTTTTCAGAGGAAGAAGTCGAAGACGCCTTGCTGTCAACAGATATGACATATCAGAACTTGAAGTGGTTTCTGACTGAGCTCTTGTTTTCCTCTTAGGAAGTTCTCTGAATCTTGTTTGTCTTGCCTTATTTTTGGGACTTTTTGAATAGGGCTTGCTTTGCTTGCTCACATCACTGCTTTTCTGAAATGCTACACTAGTTTGCTTGCTGTTATTTTTAGCACTTGCCTCTCGCTTTGGTCTTTGCCTGAGTGATATAGTTTGGGACTCAGCACTTGGTTCACTCTGATTAGGCAAACATGGGAAATTACTGCTGAGTGTCTCAGAAACACTGATGGGGACTGGGCGAGGCAGGAACATTTCATTGTGATGCACAGGAGCTGATGTTTCACCCCTGTTTTCTATTCCACGTGAGCTTTGACTGCTGGTAGCATTCAGCACTCTCAGCATTGTCCCTTTGGGGATGAACACCGGGGTAGCAACATGGGAATTTTTAGTTACCCTGTTTTTAGAAGTTCTTGCAAATGTAAAGAGCTGATCTTCACTGTGTTCTTCACTCATCACACTTCTTCCACCATGTGCTTCAGACAAAGTTGCAGGCTGTTCCACTTCAGTGGCACAAACAGCTCCCTCACAGCTTCCTGAACTTTCTTGAGGCAAAAGTAACTTTTTACTAGAAGCCTGACATCTCAAGGGTGCGGATTTCATGTTAGGTTCAGCAGCAGACATGAGCTGAGCAATCTTTCTACACAGCAATGTTGCTGATTTCTTCCTGCGTATTGTGTCATCCCATCTGACATCCTCTGGAACATTTTCAGTCCCAGAGCTAAGAGAAAATACAGATGAAATAACAGGTCCTTCAAAAGGACTGCCTTTATTTTCCATCTTCTGTAGTTCAAGTGATTCCAGAAGATGACTACTCTTTTGGCTTATCGTTTCAGTTCTCTTTACTTTGCTCAAGCCACATGTTATATCCTCAAAAGCTGCAGTTTTAGTAATGTGGAAGTTTTTCCCTCCTTCAGAGGATGCAATAAATTTTTTATCAAAACCCTTTCCAGCTATACGTGCTTCAGTAGAGCTGACTGGTAGATTCCTATGTTCTTTGTCAATCCTCTTCACAGACAATGTATCCTTTTCTTTATGGACAGCAGAAAAATTTTTGCCCTCCTGAGCAGCTTCTACTGAAACAATCTTGGAATTTTTACCTTCAGAAACGGAAGCGTATTTTGGACGGTATGTATCTTTGCCTTCTTCATAACAGTACAGATCACTATGCAAGTTATTTTTTCCATCTACTTGCCCCCTTGAGGATTTAAGATCACTTTTTTTTTCAGCACTGTTCTTCACCAGAGATTGAGAACAAAGTTCTATAACACCTGAATGGACATCAATACCTTTCACCAAATGAAAGCATAATTTTGATGTATCTTCCCTCTGTACAGATATAGAGCTATAGCCTGAGAGCTGAGAATCAGAAGAACAAAAACATTCAGAATTCTTGTCATGTGTACTATCCACATTAAGCTGGTTACTAACACTAGATAATTTGTTTACATTCACTTCCATAGTTAGTAACTCATTTTGACAGACAGAAGATGTTTTCTTTACTTCTTCAGATTGTTCTATACTTTGACTCTCAAGCTCCTCTTCTGCACAGTTCACAGATTTGTAAGTTGCTTCTTTCATAGGAATTAGTTTAAGAACCAGCTGTTGTGCTCCATTCACTATTTTTAGCTCTACTATCTGAGCTAAACAGTTGGAAGGAACTACAAGTTCAGATGGTGCAATTACTGTTAAAGGCATCCCAGGTTGTAAAGGCTCTGTTTTTGGAGAATAAACCTCAACCTCCACACTTTGATTCTCACATACACTCAGTTCAGATGGCTCCAATATTGTCTCATCCTGGATGGATGATGTGTTTATGCTACATTCTACATTTTGAGATGAGCAGACTGTTTTAGTAGCTTTACTTGGAATCTCACAAACCATATTTGAAGACAAATTTGAAAGTTCATTTTGGAAAAGAATTTTATTGTATTTCTGCTTTTTACATAAAGTGCTTTGACTCTGCTTCTTTTGCTTGTGGTTCATGAGAGTACTTGACAGGCGTTTTCTGGGTGTTTCATGTACTCTTCTCGTATGTTTAACTATATAGTCATGTCTAACAGCACCATATTCACAGTGCTCACACTGATATGGAAAGGTTCCAGTGTGCTTCACCAAATGTCTCTGGAATTCTCCTTTGGTGTAGGATACATAACTACAGTGGGAACAAAGAAATTTAATTTCTTCATGTTGCCCTACATGCTTTTTATACTGTAAAGGATCCTTTGTTGAAAATCTGCATTTATCACAGTAGTATTTGCCTGGCAGAAAATTTTTTACTTTAAACATTTTCTGGGTTTTACTTGGGGTTTTTCTTTCATGTTTTTCGTAGTCTGCAGCATTGGCACCTTCAGGAACAAAATCGAAAGCTGGTGGTTCAATATGACTGCACTTCTTGCAGATGAAATTTCTGTCTTCAGTCCACTCAAGCTTCTTATGCTTCTCCATATCTTGCATTGAAATTTTTTGAACATTTCTGCACTTTATACAGCTTATCAGTGACAACTTACTGTTCTCAGCCTCAGTTCCTTGGTAACAGCAGTTCTGGTCATCTGCCCCTTTTGATAGATTTATTTTATCATCAGATTGCTTTGGGGATGTAGTTAAAGAATTATTTTTATCATTAATTTGGCCAGAGTACAATCTTGGTAAAATTTCCCTCATTTTTTTCAACTGCATTTCAGATGAAGCAACTCTGCATCATTTTCATTAAACACAACATCAACACACTGAATGTTTCCTTGGTATTAGTCCTGTGTATAATTCCTTATCAATCAATGATTCAGGCTACCAATCTGCAGAATACAAGCTTTGGAAGAAATTATGTTCAAGCAACTGCATCCATATTATATTCCATGTTCTTCGTCGATTAGCTTGCAGCGCTAAAGAATAAAAAGCAGAACATTAAGTCAATTAAGATTCAATGATCACTGAAATACAATGAACTAATAATTGAACTATTAGTGGACTACAACTGAATTACAGAGTGCAAGTTTACTCTCAATATACCACTGATTATATGCTGTATATACAACCAATAACTCTAAAACATACCAAATCAAATAATCCTTTAACATTTGCTCTCATTCAAAACATTCCCAAATTTGTGTAATTACCTGCTATCAAAACCTGAAGAGTTTATGGTATTTCTCCCATGTCATGAAAAATCTTACACTTAAGAAACATATTTATAAGCCAAACAAGATACTTGATAATAGAACTGAGCAGCAGAGTATGATTTCAGTTCATATATAGCCCTCAACTCAGGACAAGATATCAAGAAACATGCAATTTCCATTTTTATGTGAATTGCAGGGAAAGAGAATGTGACTAGGATGGTTACTAGAAACACAGAACTACGAGTCTGTTTTTAAAGAAAAGAATTTTTAAGCTAGCATGGAATTTCCCGACATACAGAAGGAAGTTCTTTTCTAATCAGTGCCAATGTTTCAGATACAAACAGTCTTGAACACTAATTTGTAACAAGATGTGATTTATGCTTCACATGTTCTCAAAGCAATGAAGTCAAAACAATCTGTGGCTGCAAAATTAATCACTTTTTCTTCTATTAATATTACAGTGTAATCACATCTATATATGTGGACAAGCATATAAATAATTCACTTCATCCTGATAAAACAGAACGTCAATCAAGCAAAATAAACAATGCAACATAAGGCAGAGGGAGTTCAGTAATATCACTGTAAAACACCAAATTAACACGTGCAATATGTTTGGCCCACAGGTTCCAGCACTCTGTCTCTCTACTATATTTAGCAGGAAGAAGATCTCAGCCTTTAAGCTTTTGGCAAGACTAAGAAACTACTATTATTTAGAAAATAAACAATCAAATTAGGCTTTTGGGACATACATGAAGTCCAACCAACACCTTTCTTATTTAACCTCATTAGCTATACTGTTGCACACACTTGCAATCACAAACAGACTCAATTGCATGAGGTTACCTCTGTTTTCCAATACACCCTACTGGCTTGTGCTCCTGAAGTCCAGACCCTCACCAAGTGTACCTACATAGACCAGGGCCTGACTGCACTCCAAAAGCACAGTGCTGAGTTCACTTAAAGCAGCTTCCCATCACAATAATCATATGGCAATCAAGAAATTAAGCTACAATACTGGAAAGACATTGAGGTGCCTGAGCGAGTCCAGAGAAGGGCAACAGAGGTGGTGAAAGGTCTAGAGAGTAAATCTTACAAGGGGTGGCTGAAGGAGCTCGGGGTATTGAAAAGGGGGCTCAGGGGAGACCTCTCTGTAGCTACCTGAAAGGAGGCTGTGGCCAGGTGGGTGTCAGCCTCTTCTCCCAGGTAAAAAGTGACAGGAAGAGAGGAAATTGCCTCAAGTTACATCAGAGCACATTTAGATAGAATATTAAGAAAAATTTTTCATTGAAAGGGTTGTCAATAATTGGAACAAGTTATCTATGGAAGCGGTGGAGTTACCTTCTGGGGATGGAGTTAACATCCCTGGGGATATTAAAGACATGTAAAGTGGCACTCAAGGATATGGTTTAGTGGTTAGCTTGGCAGTGCTGGGTTAAAGATTGGACTTGATGATCTTGTAGGTCTTTTCCAGCCTAAATAATTCTGTGATCTCCCCAGCGGCTTGACAGGAGTAAATATCTGATCCAAGAAGGTTTTCCTGCATCTTATTTGCTCACAACCCAGAAAGCAATCATACTATGGCATCAAAAGCAGCCTAGCCAGCACATTGAGGGAGGCAATTGTCCCATTCTGTTCTCATGAGACCACACCTGAACTGCAGCTGCATCCAGCTTTGGGGCCCCCAACACAAGGAAGATGTTCAGTGCCTCTCCTCTGGACCCATTCAAAGCTTATCACAGAGCTGAAGCACTTCTCCCACAAGGACAGGCTGAGAGAGTTGGGGTTGTTTAGCCCAAAGAGATGGCTTCACAGAGACCTTATAGCACCTTCAAGCACTGAAAGGGGGCTTCCAAGAAGGCTGGAGAGGGACTTTTCACAAGGGCATGCAGTGATAGGAGAAGGGGAAATGGCTTCAAGTTGAAGAAAGGTAGATTTAAATTTGATATTAGGAAGAAATTCATTACTGTGAGGGTGGTGAGGCACTGGAACAGGCTGCGCAGAGAAGCTGTGCAGAGATGCTCCAACCCTGGCAGTGTTCAAGACCAGGCTGGATGGAGCCCTGAGCAATCTGGTCTAGTGGAAAGCATTTTTTCTCATGGCAAGAGGTCTCTTCCAACACAAACCACTCAGTGATTCCATGATCTTCCTTATACTTCATCAATAACTGCTGTACCAGTGCTGCCCTAAATACAGGGCTCTTCAAAGTGTTCTGATGTCACAAACATCAGCAAAAGCAAGTTAGAAAACTGGTTAGGGACAACATAACAAGCTTTTCACTCTTAAGCAGATGGATGGGTGTACACTAAAACTCCTCAGTGGGTAGTTCCAGAACTGTAGTAATCTTGTCTCATTGCAATGCAGACAGCTGTGAAAATGCACACAATTTGAAAAATAAATCAATGGCAGCCTTGCAGGAAGGAGGAAAGTATACCTGATTGCTGTATCATGATCTGGAGAATTTTCTTCAAGCAATTCTAGCGTGGACAACATTATGTGCTCTATTACCCTGATTCTAAAGAAGACTGAAAAGCAAAATGTTTGTGGTAGTTCAGATGGAACATCCTTCCCTGGCTAGTAACACTTTCTAGACTTAAGACTAAACTGCTGACACACAAGTGTGGTGGTAGGCCTATGTTCAGGACATCCACTGCTTTGTTTCAGGAGAAAGATGATAAGAGGGTCTTGATAAGCTCAAGATCCAGACCAAAGATGCTTTATGCATTTCTATACAGCTTTAAGAAAGAAGTAACATGGCATTTGAAAGGAAATGGGGAAGCTATATCAGTATTTGCCTTTTTCTGCTGTTAACATCTGTCCATTAATAATGAAACTGCCCTCCATGTGAACTAACTGAAAGCAAAGTATAGGAAATTTGTGCCATCAGCATCCTTGACCACAAAAACAAAGTACAAACCCAGAGAATTTTCTTGTATTTTTTAAACTCAGTAGATTTCACTTTATGGGAGAACATGAAAAAGAACCCACAACCTTTAAAGGGCAAGAAAGTACAAGAAACAAGGTCCAACATTTTCAGAAGACTTCAATTTAACAGTTCTGGGCTTCTCAATCCAAGACTATGCCAGAAAAATTTAACAGAGGCAATTCAAAGAACAGCTTTGTGCCCTCCCAATCTCTTGCCCACCCCATGGCTACTCAATAAAATGGGGGGCAGAAGAAAACCTTGACATTGTGCAAACATTGTTCAGCAACAACCAAAACACCAGTGTGTTATCAAGACTGTTTTAGCCACAGCACTGTACAGGCTGCTTTCAAGAAATTTAACTCCATCCCAGCCAGACCCAGTAAAAGGTAAAAAAAAAGAACTGAATAACCAGTTGATGTCAAAGTAACATCTCTGCTGTCTTCCTAGCTAGTTTTTCACCATGTACCCTGAACACCAACCTGTCAATAACAAAGGTTTTGATACAAACAGCTCCAATTTATATTTATTTTGGATAAAACAAGCCCAAAATTATATTGTAATTTCATGCCTGTATTAAAAAAAAACATTCAGAAAGCCAAGATCATAAATGTACACATGGAGGTGAACATTACATACATTCACTCCATACCACTAGGGAAGGTGGGGGGGGGAGGAATTCCCCTAAAGATTTGTTTTGGTATTTGAAGGATTGGCAGAAACATGCTTCAGAAGATTTAATTAAAAGATAATCGATTTTTGAGTTATAATCATATGCAGTGCACATAGACCAACCAAAAAATATCATTAGAGGAAGACCTCAAAGTCTACAAAGAGTCTCAATAGAAAACAAGGGAATGGGATGGATGAAAAATTATCTAAGTGACACTAAGACCGACAAAGTCAATTCCAGTTAATGTCTTCACAGGAATGAATTCAGAAAAAGAAAAAAATGTATTAAGAAATACAACAAAGTACCCAGATTAGGAAACATTAAAAAAAAGAGAATCCAGTTTGGAGAGGAAAAAAAAAAGCACATGGAAAAAAGACATCACAAGAAAGATCAACCAAATTTTCCCATTCACTCCTACCGAACACCTGCAATTCAGTGACATTAAAAGGTCAGACATTCAACAAAACAAACATTTCCACCTTTCACACGACAGTATCATATCTTGAACTTTGCTGCTCAAGACACAAGAGACTAACAGATGCACAGAAATTAAAAGGCATTCTAAACTCTGGATATCCCAGCTACATAAAGGTTAAAAAATAAGGATGCATTGAAACAAAGGAAAATAGGACGAAACATCCTCTGCAGCCTGACTAAGCCAAATTCAACCAGTACAAGGGTTTTTGCACTGCAGTAGGTTAAAAACCACTGATGTGGCCATGGTCAGACTGGAAATTTCTATTTACTTCAAATACATCAAAAATTTGTTCATCATTTCAAAGAAGAATAGGTCCATTCCAAGGCTTTAGGTTCCTTTAGTTCAAACTACATGCTGCTATCAATGAAAAGGGTGCGATGAGCAGGATGTATTTAGCCCATGTGAACAAATAAATGAGCCCTTACTTCAGCAAAGCACACACCTCTCATGCACAAAGATCACAGACTGCAGCCAATAATCAGGGTGTGCTTTGGTACTGAAAAGCCATCCCCAAGAAAAACAAGTTTAAACAGAATTGGAGGACACTGTGCATCACTGCATCAGGAGGATGCAGTGTATAAAATTTGAGCCACTGTGAAAAACGTCAATCTCTATGTATGCATGCTTAAAATTACCTTGCCTGCATTTTGCAATTTTATATATATATACATATACACACTCACATATACACTGACTCTTTAACATCAACTACCTCCGTTCAGCAGAGTTAACTGTTCTACTGACCCAACTACACAGCTGCCAATTACCAGTCACTAATTTTAGGCCTAATGACTGGGAGAGAGCCAGAGTGCTTCACTCAAGTATTACATATTGCATTAATTAAAATAATTAATTTTGTATCAAAAACAAACAATTCAAATGCACCAAAGAAATTTCGCCTACAAGTATTTCTTCTTAAAAAGCCATTTTGTCTCACAATAACAGCTCATCACACAGTCGCAACAGTTCTTGGTTTTCAGCTGAAATTCACATGAGGTTTTTCAAAGCAAAATGAATGAAGAGTGACAATGCAGACAAGAAGAGCAATGACCATGCACCAAGTTTTTAGAGCTCATTTTTATTAAAAAATATACAGTTCTTTCACTCTACAGAAAAAATCAATTACACTTAAAATGTTTATTGCTTACAAAGTCATGCAAAACACCGATTGAAAGGAAATCACTATTTTTTGAATGCATAAGTGAAAATTTGTCCAATCTACTAACATTTTTGGCATTGTATGGATGCAGGTACATGTATGTACCATGCAGCATTCTACTGAAATGGAGGTTGCTTCCCTGCGGCTCAAGGAACAAGGCCTAGCTTTATTTGTATCTGAAAGAGACACATTTCTGTCACATCATTCAACTGCTTGGTGGTCTTCCTGCAAAAAGCTAAACAAGGCACTACCAAATAACTACTGTATCAAAAGCAGTATTCTAGAGTGCCCAGAGACATTTGTAGAGTTGTTTATCATTACATGTATGACCAATTTTTTTAAATCTGTGCTGTTCATTGCATCATTTCACACAATTTACAATGATTTTCAAAGTCTTGCTGCATATCCAGAGCATACTGACTAGTATAAAGCATTGCCCTACTCTGGAGCTCTAAGGCCTGCAGGAAATACAGCAAGGAAGTATGGCACTGAAGAAAATGGGAGAAGAGGGGGAAGAGTGCCATTAAAAGCACATATCCCTCCATACCCTCATCTCAAAGCACTCATGTAGATGTTAAAATTGATTTCCACAGATTTCATTCCTGATAAAATCAGGCACATACGGTTTGTACGTGCAAGAAAAGAGCCTTGACTGCAACCACCTACTGCAGTAACAATGCACAACAGACTGCTAGAAAAATCCTGTAAAGCACCACTAGTCTTCTTAACTATAAAGCAGACTTTTTAAATTAAATGTACATTGCAGGACATTCTGGCTACATATACGATAACACTGGATTATTTTTTAGAAGAAAAATCGGTTTATATACCTAAATTACTTCAAGTGTCCAACGTAACACTTTTCAATGACAGACTGTCTTGCAACAAAATTCAATATGGGATTCAATTAAGTCAATCTTATGCCCAAACACTCAAAAGAATCTTATCAGCACACAAAACACAGGACGTTCTATTTAGCTCATGGATACATTTACTAACCCGAGAGCTCCTTTTCTTCAGGATGACCAAGACGACAAACCTGGACAACAGCTTTAGTCCAGACGAGTCCAAAGCGGCCTGATGGCGTCCACGAGACAGCGAGCACCAAAACCCTCCTTTTCTTGGGCATCCAGCCCACGCACGCACCGGCTCCCCGCGGAAGGGAGGCCTGCCCCGGCCGCGGGCAGCGCGAGGCGGCCCGAGGAGCGCGGCGCCGCGGGGGATGCGGAGCGGGGCGGGCGCTGCGCGGGCCCGAGCGCAACCTCCGCCCGCCGCCGCCGCCGCGCACTGCCGCGGCCGGCCCGCAGGGGGCAGCACCGCGCGCCGCGCCCGCTCCGGCCCCGCGGCCCCGCGCAGGGAGGGCGGCGGCAGCCGCGGGCCCGGGGCCTTACCTGGCTCGGAGCGGGACGAGGGGGATGGAGGAAGGGCAGCGTCCCTGGGCGCTGACCCCGCCAGCCGCCGCCGCCGCTGCCGTTGTCTCCGGACACAGGAGGAGCGCAGCGCCGCCCCGCGTCCTGCGCGGCCGCTGCCGCCCCGCCCTGCGGCGCTCATTCCGGCAGGGAGGGCGAGGGAGCCCCCCGCCGCCGGCCCGGCCCGGCCCCCGCCCGCGCGGCGGCGGAACTGACCTCAGCGCGCCCCGCCCGCCGCGCGTAGAGCTCTACCCAGCGCGGCACCTGCCCGCGGCCCGGCCCGGCCCGGCCCGGCGGCACCGGCCCTGCCACGGGAGAGCACAGCCCGGGAACCCCTGTGAGGGGTGCCGGCTCCGCTTGGTGCCCGCGGGCCGCGCTGACACAGCAGGCCAAAGGATACGCTGTGCTCCCAATGTAACCTCCCTACATCCCTTCGATCCCGTTGGGTTTCGCTAGGGTATGGTGTGGGCACACACTTCACGGGCATCACTCAGTAAAGTGCTGCAATGACGTGGTTGTGTATTTTCATGTCCTTTCTATGGAATCCAGAGGATTTAACTGACTGTGTATTGCCCTATAAAGTACCTTTGATGTCACTGCATTATCAAGTCACCGCATGTTAAAAACAAACCATGCCTGACTCAGGGCCCGAAGTCTTGCCAGAAGAGGTCTTTGGAATGAAGCTTTTTCGTCTTCAAAGCTGAACACTGTTGCTGTGACACATTTTCCAATCTGTTCTCTACTGGAATGATTTGAGAGTGCTTAATCTTGTCCAGGCATGGACATACATCCTCAGGGATCTGGGATTTTGGGATAGGCTCTTCAGAAAGGGAAAATTATATACAGGGAAGTCTGGGGGGAAAGAATCCTCTCAATTATATTTGTTTTAGTTCTAAAATGAGATCTTGCCTTCAAGAGTCTGTTACATCTTTTGATTAGCCATGTAAGAAAGCATTCTCAATGCCAGTTTGTAACACTGTAGTTTACTGGATATCTTTAAACTTGTGAAGAAAGTTTTCTGGCTGATAGAGCCTGTTGGGATTTCTAGAAGGTTTTTGACAAAAACTGTCAAAGAAACAAAACTGTAATGGGCTAAGACCAAGTGTCTTCCATGAGTAGCTGTTTAAAAGTGGAGTGATTGTGTGGTCCTTGTAGCATAGAGATGAGGGGTGCACTGCTGGATCAATCTCTGCTTGGACCTGCTCAACATACAAGTGACTTGAAAAGTGAGATGGAAACTCAGGTGACAGCCTTCTGATCATACCAAGCTATTGAGGGACCTGAGGACAAAAACCCACTAAAGATCTGGGAAGGACATTGCTCAGATGAATAACTAGAAAGTAAAATAGCAGATTAGATTTTGGATAGATTATGGTGTTGCACAATGAAGAAAACCATCCTGACTTCAAATAAAAAATCAACTCTAAGATGACTAGTACTGTACAGGAGCAAAATCTTGGCCTTAGAAAAAGATTCTGTGAAAATCTCACTTCAGTGCTTAATTGAGTTGATAAAAATAAGCCTTATGCTGAGATTTGAAAGAAAGCAGAGAACAAAGCAGATTAATGCTGCTGTGTAAACTCATGGTTAAACACATTTTAAAGGCTCTTTGAGTTTTTAAGTTCCCTCAGCTCAGGAAAGACAGAGTAGTCATGGAAAAGGTTCAGTGAAAGGTAAAAAGGATGATCAAAGGTACTTCACTCTCAAGTTCATGAAAGGAACAGCTAAGGAAGCTTCTACCTGAAAAAAAAAGAAAATAAGAAGATTACTATTGATAAAGGGCTAAAAATCATGAGTGATCACTGAAATTTTGAGCAGTTACAGAGTTACAGTTGGAAGTTGTGTGTGTGGATCCCATGAAAGCCACCAGGGACAATTTGCAATTGCTGACTGGTGTCAGCTATCCTGCAGAGGTGATTATGTAGTGTTATGAAAGTTTACTTCCCTGTTAAATCAATCAGTCTTTGTAATATGAACATGTATTCAATTTGTTACCATGTATTAGTTCACAAAGTACAGTGAAATGGAATGAGATGGTGGAATTTTACTGGAGACTTTGAGTTTGTTCATACTCAAGTAAAACAAAATAAAGGACAGCCCAGCCCTGGAAATAAGGACTTTGCTTCTTGGAAGCATAGAACTGTCCATGAAAGATAAAGGACACCCATATACAATCCAGATAAAGCCAGAATTCTAGTCACTGTAATATGTCTTTGAAACCCTTCCAGTGTCATCTGGCAAAACTGACCCCAGGGAGATTTGGATCAATAGACAAGCAGCCAGAATGCTGCAGAAATACATTTGCCTGGCAAAATCTTACAATTATTAGAAATTGATAGTGTGGGTCTTAGTCATTAGTCAAATCATGTTCTACTGGAGTGTTGAAGGGTATAGGAATCATGTGTAAAACCACATTCAGGGTGACCCAGTTTGGCTGGGATACCTCACGCACATGAACAAATATTTACTCTTGTAATTCTGTACTTTGTTTCCTGGCCTCTCAATCGGTCAGCACCGATTGTTGCAAGTTTTCATAAAAGTGACCTACGCTTAGCAGATAGGTTTTTTCAAAAACAGATAAATTAGGAATGTTCCTGCGCGAGGGCGCGCGCGGCCCCAAGTCCGGCTAGCAAAAGGGGAGAAGAGGCCGACACCCCTGCACATCAGAAGCCAGCCCCCCTTGGCGTCCTGGCCTCGGGCTGGGCTGCATTGCGGACTTGGGTTCATGCAGGACGAGACGAGTGAGGAGGTGACCACTTGCTGGGGGTAAAACGTCGGTTTATTGAAGAGCCCACAGGCAGCAACAAGGGCAACCAACAGGTGGAAAAACCCACAGCAAATGGCCCCAACCACGGGGGGAGACAAAGTTTTTACAGGGAAGGGGTGGAGAAGGGAGGGGAAGCCCAGCTAACCAATAGGGGAACATGTGGGGCTGTACATAAGAAAACTGACACAAGAACTTATCCAATAAGCATAGAACAAAGGAGGGGCCCCAGGACGCCAGCCAACCACAACCCCCAGAGAGAAGAATGTTCTCGAAAGCAGGGAGGAGTGGGGGGTGATTGGGCCCAGGGGGGAGGAAAACTTTACTTATATGGTGGGATAAGGGAGGAGCAGTTATGTAACTTGGGAGATTGACAACTAACGGGGGCAGGGGTAACCATAGTAACTCAACTGTCAGGGCAATAGTGGCGGGAAAACTGGGAAGAGAGGAACCATTTATGGAGAACAAAGGGAGAACATACTTAAAATGAGGGAGCAAACTGAAAAACTTAAAAACACACTACAACATGTTCCTAAAATACAATATTATAATATTTTACACAATATTTCAAGAAATAGTTTGCTGGCCAGCAGGTTTTCTCACCTCATCTATCTGTATCTGAGAAAGTCCAGACTGCAGTAAATATACTTCATATCAGTAAAATGGAATCAGTTATCTGTTACTCAACACTGATTAAGCACTTTCACCTCTCTTCTTAGATATGTGTAGCTACCTAGCTCTGAGGTTAGAATGACAATTTCCTCTAACAAATGCAAATAGAGTATTCAGTATTTAAATAAGGCCAAACAATGTCATCCAGAAAAAAGCCTTGTTATGGAATGCTTGAGAGACAATTTGCATCTTCCTCAGTGTTTTACAGCTACATAAATTCAGTCCCTCTCCTGCAGTTTTCTAACCTTTAATTGTTCAAAGTGACTCGATTTCCCGTGAATGCTCTCTTCTTTGCAAACACAAGTTGGACCCGATCAGATCAGATCCGATCAGAGCTCCTCTTTCTTACTTAGGCTCCAGCCCTGAACTGAATTAGAGCACCAAGCAGGGAGTTTCCACCTTATCTGTCCCCTTTGGTTTGCCATGTCCAAGCCAACTTTGGTGACCTCTGAATTCCCAGATCTTGCCTGGTCTTTTGTTCCTTCTCAATTTGTCCTGTGATTCAGCCACCCACAGTGCTGGTTAGGTGTTCTTGAGCTTTCCTGCTGGGGCTCCAAAGGGAGGGCTTGTTACCTGTTGAAGTGAGGGGGAGACGACCATCCTATAATGCATCGAACTCCGATTTATTGATTGATCAGTCACTTTAAATAACAGTGTTAATTAACTTCATGCATATTCCAAAATCCAGGTTTACGATAGGCTAACAGAGAAAACTCTAACCACTCCTTTTGTTTTACAATACTGACAATTGTTTACACAAAACAAAACCAGTGTTCCCACTGTGATATGAAACGTTCCCAAAACTTCCACATCTGTTCCCAGGGTGCCATCTTTTCCCAGAGAGGGTGTTTTGCTTGTTATGGGAAGACTGCCTGAGAACCTTATTGTTTATAGAGTGATGCCTGAGAGAGTCTAATTGTTTATAGTAATCAGGCTGGGAACTGCTTTTGGAACTTGCTTCGCAACTACCTTTTACTTTTCTCTCAATTGCATGGCTCCATGGCCTTTTTCTTTAAGCCATGCTTGAACTAAACTCCCGACAGTTACCCAAGGCTTGTTACCCAAGTAGGAAATGCTGATGGCAGTGCTGCTAATTGGCAAACAGAAGCAGCATCCAAGCAAGAAGCCTCCTTAACTTCTTGCATCCTTTTGCAGCATTCCTGTCCATGAAATTGGTCCTGTCACCAGGAATTCATCACAGCTCCTCAGCTGACTCTGCTTCTCCTGTTGCCATCCTGCATTCCTTTCCATCCCCTAACAAAATTATCTGATATGAAGTGCTGATTGTTGCTTGTGGATCCATAAGAACCACAGGTAGACAGAATCACAGAATCACAGAATGGGAGGGACCACACTAGGTCATCTGGTCCAATCTCTGTGCTCAAGCAGAGCCATCCCAGAGCACATGGCACAGGTCATGTCCAGATGGTTCTTGAATATTTCCAGTGAGGGACGCTTCACAACATCTGTTCCAGAATCTGTTCCACTGCTCAGTCCTCTGCACAGAAAAGAAGTTCTTCCTCAATACTCCTGTGCATTGATTTCGTTCCATTGCCTCTTGTCCTGCTGCTTGGCACCCCTGGGAAGAGCCTTTTTCCATCCTCTTCATGAAGCCTCCCTCCAGATACTTACAGATATTGGTGAGGACTCAGTTGTCTCTTCTTGAGACTGAACAAGCCCAGTTCCTTCAGCTTTGAAGCTCAACAACAAAACCATAAAACAGCTGTGTTTAGAGAAGGTTAGCAAAAAAAGAAAATAAAGAGGATGAGTAAATGACCTACAAGATGAATCAGGTGCTCTAGGTGCTTCTCTTGGAACAGTTTTGCTTTGTGTGTTACTAAATTCACAAGCTCTTCTGTCACTGAAAATGTTGGCATAAATCAAACTCTCTAACACAATTATTAGTACTAGATTGCAGGCATTATTTTATTACAGCACTGGAGGCATGCCAGCTCTTTCCCTGAACATGTGTAGCCCTTTCAAGACTTTTCACTATTTGAACATTTTAGCAAACAAAGAAATTAATGTTTATTGGCTGTAATTTATATAGTTCCCTTCATTACTTATTATTCTGTCTTCTCTTGGTTGTTGATTGATTTGCTTCTCCTCATGCTGATTCGCCCATATTTTCAGGTTTTTTATTATCTTTTTTCCAGGTAAAGAGAGTTTCAGTACAATTGCTGAATTGTCTTTGTTAGTTTCGTCTTTATCTCAGGGTTCTGCAAAATGTCCTCGTGGGTCATCAATTCTGCATTCCTAGTGTCCAGTTTCAGCAATGTATCTCTTGCCCAGGTCTGAGATCACTGAAGCATATCAAGGTTGATTACAGTTCTTTTAGCAAAACTTAAGGTTTCAGTAATTTTCCCCAACCATGTCCCCACCAGAGCAGCTAGTGGCAAACCTTGTTGTGTGAATCAGTGCATAGAGGTAATCACTAAGGTGATTCTTCACTAAGCTGAAGTGCAAAGAGTGGATTTATTTCACTGAAAACACTGGGTGGCAGAGAAACAGGCTCTGTCAGGCTTAGCTCATCCTAGGAAAGAGAGGCACATGGGGACAGTGCTCTGTCAAGCTTAGTTCATCCTCAGAAAGAGAGGCACATGGGGACAGGGGCTCTGTCAGCCTCAGTTCAGCCTTGCAGCCCATGAGGATGGGCAGCAGCTCACTGCCTGCCCTGGTGCATCAAAGGGCTTCACACATACACAGCTTATCCCAAGGCTGTGCTTCCATTATCTCCCTCTCCCAGCAGGAGGCTCAAGTATGTGTATGAGTGTGTTATCCCTACACAGCACTCCTACTTCCTCAAAACAGGTAAACAACACCAGGCATAATAAATGGAGTTTTCCCACACTGACATCCTGAGCAGAACTATTCCCTCCTCACCAAATCTTCCAGTTTTAACCCCTTCCTCCCAGCATTTGCTAAATGCTGGCTACAATGGAAAATTACATATACAAGAGTGGAAAATTAGACTTCTTATGATTCATTGAAACAATTAATTATAAAAATGAGTTAAAACAATTGGAAAAGTTATTAGGAAAGTTATATAATTTCCAACACTCCTCCCAGAAAAGTAACAAAAACAATGTGCTGGAAAACCAGTGGTGATAACTCAAGTTGAAAATGAAGAAGGGCACTTTTTTGAGACAGAGTTTCTCTCAGAGCCAATGCAGTACCTTCACATAATAGTTTCTCCTGTCCCCTTTCAGGACACTGATAAAACTATAGCCAAGTGAATATGGGGGTTTTTTCACTCTATAGGCTGCAATAATGCAGTAGTACAGTCTACTAAACTCAGGGAATGCACTTTGTACAGCTAAACTTTTTTGAGTGGAACATTTTGACTTCCAGGTTAGAAATGTACCACCTGGTAAGCATTCAGAGCACTTAAAGAGAAATACAATCTTTGTTTTCCATAACGTGCACACAATAGCACTAGTCAGGATTTCAAACAGCAAGAGCAGAAGTTTCAGCTCTTGAGTTTCCCAGCCCTGCATATTGCATGCTTGGACTTTGAAGGTACCAGCTGAGTTGATGCTTTGCGTTTCTGCGGCTGCTGTTGGTGCAGTTTGATGCGTTCCCTCTTCAAGTGGCGGAGCAACGTGCGTACAGCATATGGCGCATTCTGGAGGTTTCTTTAGGCACAGCTCGCTGCTGCAGAGCAGATCTCTCGCTCCTACCCCGTGCTGGGCATTATGGCCGTGCCGAGGCTCCGAGCGGCTTTCGGGCTCGGCTCGCGGGGCTCTGCTGCCCTCCAGCGGCCGCCGCCGCGCGGCGCGCCCGGGCCCGGCCTGCCCGAGGGAATCGATCCCGCCTGGAGCGCCGCGGGGCGGGAACCGCGCGTCCCTGGCGCTGCTCGCTCCTCTCGTGCCGCGACATTCCCGGGCTTTCCACCCGTTCGTGGTGACCTCACCACCGCACCGACGGCATCTCCTCTCCCCCCGAGCGCGCACGCAGGCACAGCCTCGGCCCCGTGCTCCTGAGCTACGTGGCAGCGCCGCTGCTGCCTCTAGCCGGGCAGAACACGCTGGCATGGCATGGCATGATATGGCACGGCACGGCACGGCATGGCACGGCACGGCACGGCACGGCATGGCATGGCACGGCACGGCATGGCACGGCACGGCACGGCACGGCATGGCATGGCATGGCATGGCACGGCATGGCATGGCACGGCACGGCACGGCACGGCACGGCATGGCATGGCACGGCACGGCATGGCACGGCACGGCACGGCATGGCATGGCACGGCACGGCATGGCACGGCACGGCACGGCACGGCATGGCATGGCATGGCATGGCACGGCATGGCATGGCACGGCACGGCGCGACATGGCATGGCATGGCATGGCACGGCATGGCACGGCACGGCACGGCACGGCACGGCATGGCACGGTATGGCACGGCATGGCATGGCATGGCATGGCATGGCATGGCATGGCATGGCATGGGCCGCTTGCCAGCGCTGCGGGGCGGCTGCTTGGACTGAGTCATGGCCACTCCAGCAAACAGCCTGGTTTTACAGTCTTACAGGAAACACTCATGTAGACCTCAGCTCGTTTATTAAATTGTTTGATTTGGGAAATAGATTTAAGCATAGGGGTGAAGGCTGTGGGCTGTGCAGTCACATAAGCCTAGTATGGAGGGGCTTGACAGCTGGCCTGCAAGCAAAGCTGAATTAATAGAAGAAATAACAATTGATGATTTTTGAGTGTATCCATAACAAGGAAAACGACAAGGCCGTCAGCATGGAAATAGATTAGAAAAGATACATGAAAATTTTTGTAAGCTAGACTACGTGCATAAGTAGATGTGTATACCTGCCTTATTAAATTTCTGTAAAACTTTTGCCAATTATATTGACACTAATTGCTTTGCAACAATGAATATAATAAATTATTGTGATGTGGTTAATGACTTAAGATCATGCTTTGTTAAGAGTATATAAGCTGGAGAACATGCAGAGTAAAAAACTTTTCTTCTTGGACCCTGATCACGTGTATGTCACGTCCAGCCTAACAGTGACATTCTTGATCCTTTGGGAACTCAGCAGATGAAAGTCGAGCTGGAGAAGGAAGAGCCAGCTCAGAGTGTGGTCAGGGCAGGAACTGGGATGAGGTTCTGAACTACTGGAAACTGGAACTCCTGCAGTGGCTTTGCAGCAGACAGGCTGTGGGCAAACATTAATTTGGGGGTAGCTTGGACACTTTTTGAAGGACAGTAAGCAATGCTTACCTGAGAGAAAGAGACCCAAGGTGAGCTAGAGACCCTCCTGGCACCATGTTCCCTGCCGGTGGCTGAGCTAACAAAAGCCCTTGGGTAAGGGCCTGGGGACTGCAGCCATCAGCCAGACATCTCCAGGGGCAGCCCCCAGGAAGGAGGACAATGGGCAGTGGTGAGCATTCCTTACCGCTGCCTCAAAGAGAACGGGGAGTGAGCAAAAAAAAATTAATATCCAATCAGTTAGATTAAAAACACACCCAGTTACAAGTCAACAGTTCTGCCTCATCAGTTATTTTTGTGATTCACAGCTATTCCTTAAAAAATATTTGAAACTACCTAGGCATAGGATAACAGTCTTAAGCATGCAGTAAAATGTGTTCATGGTATGATGTGTCCTGTAAACCAATACAGCAGGAGAAATCTGAAATAGAGTCTGCATTTTACACAGAAATTAGAAAACTAGTGCTTAGCCAAATACCATTAGAAAGTCATAATACACTTTTCAGACCTTTCAGATTTCAAATTTCATTGCCTTAGATTTCTCCATTGCAACTATTATGAGAGTATTTTCAGATAACTGCCCATTCTGTGAAGTTTTGTTTTGCCATCTATGATGAAATTAGAGACAGGAAGAATATTATTCCTCTTAAATCTCTACGTAGCTAAACCCTGTTAAAGCTGTAGAGGTCATAAATGACATTCTTTTATTTAAAAGAACTTTACTATGTGACTTTTTCTAAAAGTATCTTAGTTAGATACTTAAAAAAAAAAAAAAAAAAAAGAAAAACAGTAATGATGTAAATCCAGACTGCTCAATGAGTGCCTTTTTCTTTAGAATAATGAGGAAGAGCAAAATACAATTTGGGGGCCATTTTTAGTTTTGTTTTTCTCCAATAACTCAGAAATCCGAGACATCATTATCACTTGTGTTTTACTTTTGTATCTATGGATTTTAATTCCTGAAGAAGTAAAGGTGAAGAATTAGTAGAAGCAAATGTTTTTTAATCATTGTTAAGGTTCTAAAATTAGCAAATACATGTTTCAGTCAAGCCTGAGAACAGCATTTGCTTTTGGCTGCTCAACATCCCAAAGCACTGGAGCTGCTCTGCCAGCACAAAGCACCATGAATAGCATGAGACATACTTTAAGAAATGTGAGCCTTCAGTACAACCCTGTGTCATGATGTGGTATCAAAAATGCCTCATTTTGGATCAAAATCATATTAAGGGACATCTTTTAATTTTTTTTATTAATTTTCTTCAATTTGTCTTAAAAAGAGAAGAGAAGGTTAACATTTTTATAGCTTCTGGCTTACATTTTTTCTTGCACCTGTAGATGCTGTGAAATGTTTCTGACATCTGATAGTTAAGGGTGCCAATGGTGTACCTGTTCAATTTAAGAGAACAATGGAGTTTTTAGGACAGTCTTCCAGCAAGACTATTACTATGAAAGTTATTTCCCAGTTTATCATTTGAAGCAAAAGAACCTAAATTTTAGAAAATGCTGCAGAGTCACAAATTTTCCATACTTAAGACTGGTTTTTAAGTTTCCTGCTGCTATGGCAGCCTTAGCAATAAATGCATTTTAAATATCCCTTTGATGAGTCACAAGTGTCTATTGAACTCTCTTTGTGGTGAACTACCATTTCATTCCATTCAAAGACTCCCATTTCTTTTTTTACATCAATCATTCTCTCTCCAATCTGATATTAAGGAAGAAAGAGGTAATGTTTCATATTTGTACAATCACAAAAGAAATCTTACCAAATTCCTTGATCTTCTGACACAGTCATAAGCATAGTGAGAGGAAACATTACATCACATTACCAAGCAGCTCCAAAACAGAGCCTCAAAAACCTTGGGTGCTCACATATCTGAAAAACAACTTTGTAAGCATCAGGTACAGCACACTGAATGCTATAAACTCAGGATTATCATCTCTGCTGTTTATCAGAAATGATATCTAATAAAAAGTCACACTTGTTCCCTGTACACTACATCTGTAGATATTTCTATTTTGTATCTACCCAGAAGCAAAGGATGATAATAAATTACTAGAGGTGAAGCTTAAAAATAAGTCTCTTTACTATAACCACATATCCCAAGTTAGCCTCTTTCTTTAGGAGCTTTAAACCTCTTCAGTTCTACACACAATCCCAAAAGGCCAGAGATACCTGGTGGTCTGGGGAGCTTACATGAGTAATTGGGGAGGTCTCTTAGGCTTCACCATTTAGCTGTGACTGGTTTGATGGCATCAGTCTGGACAATTCAGAGAACAGCTCTGGAGAAGAACTGTGTTGGGAGAACTGTGCTGGCTGAATATTAGACACTGGAGGCTTCTTTTTGAGGACTGGTACACCTAATTTCTTCTGCAGCTTTTACAAGCCACATTGGAAGGAAGTAGATACAAACAGCTTATGGTGAGGAAAAACATATATATGTATCCTGAATTATTTTTTTATATATACACATGTTCAGTCTTGTAATCACCGCTTAAAAATGTGCACTGTTGTAGAAAGGATTTCTATTTTTAAATAAAAGTCAGTTAATTTACTTTGAACAGATAATGGATGCAGGTAATCTTTTGAATACACCTAATGAGCTTATTTGGCTTTTTGAAGTCAATTTTATGTCTCAACAGGCATTTTTAGTGATATTTTTAGTTGCAGTAAATAATTTCATAAAATAATGAGGTTTTCAAGAGGGAATTTAGTTAAGCTAGAATCCTAAGACTAGAATACATTTCTTAGCAACTGCAGATTGGCATTTTTTTTAAGAGAGTACAGTCTTCATCTCCATTTCTGGAAACTATTCCACATAAAGGGAACTAATAAAATTCCAATGGAGACGCTCCTTAGGCTGTTACTTTACTGTAGTGCGTTTTAATTTGCATTACTATTGCTAAAACATGGCCTGGAGTTAAAAATTATTAAATTTACTAAGTCCTTAAAATTAACTATTTTTCTGCTTAAAATCTTGAGTTTAGATTTGTAGCTTTAAACAGCCATTTTATTCTAGAAGCAAATGAATAGTCTGTTTTCATGTTATTAATGAAATTTCTGAGAGTCCTGCTTAAATAAATCGCCCCAAGACCCCATCTACCTCTTCAAAAGAACTTTAAAGCACTTGCCCAATCCACATCACTGACCTATTTAATAACACAGGATGCTGCATGGATTGCTAGTACCTTTAACTATATTTTGTCATAATTAAAATTAAGAAGTGCAAATGGCTCCACTTTTCCACTGTAATGCAATTTTACCAATATTAAAGTTACTTAATTCATGTTCCTAATTTTTTCTAACAAATGTTTATCCAGACACTTCATAACACAATTAGAAATATCATGAGATCTGTGTTCAATTCTGTGTTTAAAAGTCAGTCATCAACTGTCTAAAACAAAATATGGATTTATGATTCATTCTTTTTATGCCCAGAAGTGTTTTAATTTCTCACTGTCATCTTTATTCCAAGTTTCAAAGGCAGGATTCAAAATTCACTACAGCTGATGGAGGTATTTCCATTGATTTTCACTAGGCTTTGGTCAAGCCCCAGATGTCGATGAACAAACCGAAACTCACAGAATCTCCTTGTTTACAGAAGTGATGAAGCAGGTCAAAATCCTCATTTAATCTCACTGTGGGGGATAGGCCACTGATGAAAGAGCACACTAGCAAAAGGCAGATTTTGAAGAGACGGACCTGAAACAACCTGCTGTGCAAGTGCCATTTAATTACCTTCATTCTCTGATCTTAATTCCTCTTGATACAACCTGCTACAGAGTGAACATTTCAGAATAAACATAAGGCTATTTCTGTTCCCTTTGTTTTCAGTTACCTTTGATGCTGGCGTAATGGCTGAATGTACACGATGTTGTAGAGTGCAGTGGGAAGCCTGAAGAGAGTTTTGCCCCATGGGTGAGACTGTGTGGCCCTGTCAGACCACCCAGGGAAATCTTTGACTCCAGCTGTTTCCCTCTGCCCTAAAGCCCAATGTTTTTGTGCTGCCCTTTCCTCTCATGGACATCCTTCTAGGTTTGAAATCAGCAGCAATTGAACTGTCTCAACTTTTTCTTTCTACCCCAACATGTACATATCTTTCTTAAAGTGCATAGTCAGGTGGATTATTGCATAGGTTGTGTAAAACTAGATGACTTTTAAAAGACACCACCAGTGTTGACTCTGCTAGTGGCCACATCCATCAATCATCATTTAATGAATCTGTTCAGAGGGTGAGTCTGAGCCTCCATGCACAGAGGAGGAGATCCCAAACTGCAGGATAAGCACAGCTGACAATATGAAACAGACATTGCATTGCAGGCATACCAGTTCTGAAATGTGGAGTAACAAAGGATGAAAAGTCAAGCTATTACCTTTGCACACTTTTTCTAAGAGAAACCATAATTCTCACAAGTTCACAAACCTAGATGAGACTTCAGGTGAGAGACCTGTGAGAAACCAGCACAGCTTTGTTGTCTCCAGATCAGTGACCATTTACATCAGCTGTCAGTCCAGATAGGTGACCCAAAACTTGGGACAGTCAATTCCTCTGAGGAATTTACTTCTGCACCATAGGTCAGTATAGAAGCCTCATGTGGCTCTAGTTGACGTTCATCTCCAGGAATATTATCATAACATTTGCAAGTAGAAAGTGTTTGGTGGTATATTCATAACCCCAGCATGATCTTCAATTAACACTCTCTTTCATGAGGGAAAGACCAAAACTTCCCAAGGCCTCTTGTTCCTCCTAGCAGCACACACACACACAAATTCTTCTATTGCAAATATATCTGTCAGCACAAAAGAAGAAACTATTCTTGTCAGTGTCGGTTACCAAATGTATTTCTGTGTTTAGAATTCAGGGTAATTTATTCTAATGATTTTCCTAAGAATCTATACACACTGTTTAAATTTCTGTTTGTTCTCGTATCAGCTGTTATACCAGATAGGGTCTAGACATTTACAAGATAGGGTCTGCTGATTTTAACAACTGAGTGCTTGGATGCAAAATGAGCAGACTCACTGAAGCAGATGAATAAGCCTCTACAGAACACCCACAACATTACAATATTTTCCTCCATGCTACTGCAAGAACACAAAGAAGAAAAACAAACTCAAATAGAATATTTGACAGTATTAAACAATATTCATTCTCTTGGGATTGTCTGAATCAGAATTCTAAGTAGCCTGAAACCCTGAAAACAGTTAAATGGAAAAAATATACTCGTTTAATAGTGCTGTGCACCTCCACTGGAGTACTGCAAGTAGAGGAATTATATATGGTCATAAAAAAATTAAATCAGTTCAAAACCCTTTTTGCTACCTCTTTCGCATATAATTTCACAGAAAATCTGAATCAAGTATAATATTGTTTCAGTCTGTTGACTCTTATCCACAACCTCAGGACAGGAAATATCTGCTTTTTTCTTCTCTTCTCCCTGTTGAAATACCATGTGTTGTGCCTTCAAAACTGTTGATAGCCCTTTTCCCCAGAGCAGTTTCTTTAATGAATGTTTAGTTCTATCACCAAGCAGTTAATGGTGAATTTTTGGTCAGAACAGAAGGTGCTCTTCATGGAAGAAGACAGGGCAAAAAGGGAAAAAGCCTTTGTTGCAATTTCCAGCTCTGTGGCACTGACAGAAGAGTCTTTGCACATCCATATGCTTAAGGCATTAATGCACAAGATAGGCAATGACAGCAGAATTAGTGTAAATATAGCATATTATACAGGTCGGTGAACCCTGCATTGCCCCAGATTCCTGAATCTAAAAAAAAATATTGCAGCATGACCAAGTGCAAGTTGTCAAATGACAATGTAAGTTTTGTAAAAAGCAAGAATCTAGAAAATATGGACGTGTCCTACCTAGTAGATTCCACATGGAATATGCATGCTACTGAAGGAAAAGTAGACAGTTATGAAGCATTTTCAATCACAAAAGCAAAGTGGAAACAGAATAAATTATGATAGACCTAAATTTATGAAAAAAAAAAAAAAAGATACTGATAGAAATCTCTTTAAGGAAAAAAGTATAGGACATTTTATTTTTTAAAAATAACTACATATCATCTCAGGTAGAAATCTTAGGACTGTCTTGTGTGATGAAAACTTGGTTGAATTAAAATATGTCTCTGCATAAAAAGAGGGGATATTAACCTTTCCTATTCAAATTAGGCATGCCTTTGAAAGAGAATTTAAATTGAGTAGTAGCCTGGAAGCTTTGATTTACATCAAATAATTGGATATATATTTCTAACATGTAAAGCAGGCAGCAACTGAAAATTATCTGAATCAAAACAAGATTTTCAAAATCATCACTGAATTATTTGGAACAAAGGCCATGAGTATTGGGAACAAAACCAAGAGTGAGAAAAATATTAAAGCACAGATGATTCATGTAGGAAAATCTTCTATGAAAAAATAATAGCCTCTCTGACTGCTACTGGAATTGAAAATTATATTGCAATATCAACTAGACAGTCAAGTGCTCAGGTCAGAAAAACAAATCAAATGCTAGAAATGACAAAGAAAGGAACAGAGGACACAACAGGAAACTTTTTTTTTCCCCCCATATGAACCCCATGTGCCTGCACCTTGGCTATTCTGGGATGTAACTCAGAAACTAGAATGGGTTCAGAGAAGGACAGCAGGGATGATAAAAGTCTGGACCAGCTCTGTGAGGAGCAAGTGCCAGCACGAGAAAGAAACTGCTGAGGAGGGAATACAGTGGAGGCCTCTGCAGCCATTAGCAACAGAGAGAATAAAGGGAGACCAATTGTGTTTTACAGTTCAAGAGCAGCAGTATTACTCTCAAATAAAGCAAGCAGGCAGCAGGTGCAGAAAAAATAACAGGAGGTGACCTTCCACACAATGAGTGAATAAGATATAAAAACTCTTGAGATAGTGTTGTTCAATGCAAAAGAGTATTTGGATTCAATAAGTGGTTGGGCAAATGCAAGGAGAAATATCCACAGGTAACTAAGTTAAGGGGCATCACTCTCTGAAAACACCACTACGTGATCACTGGGCTTTGTATTGTGCACCAGACATCTGCTGGTTTTTGCTAGATTTGTGCGTTAGAAGGACCACTGGCTTAATGTGTCATTTTTATACTCTTAGGTTGCTGTAGTTTTGTGCTTCTGTCTTAACAGATTTTATTTGTATTGTGCATTAGGTTGATACACAATGCAAATTATCTTCTACCTCTCAAAAAAGACAGGAGCATCAGAGAGCTGTTGCTAGGGATCTGTAAACTAGAATTAAATAGTAAGTTAGTGATAGTGATTTTACCATCAAAAACAGCAATAAGCATTTCTTACATAAAGGCAGGTTTGTTGCCACACAAGCAGAAGGAATATTAAAAAGTGATATAACAAGATTGCTACTTAGAAATCTAAAGGCATTTGTGGTGCTTTAGCATATGGGAATTTAAGTTACCCATTGATACTTGGCTCAGATTTCAGAAAACAGCATAACTACTTTTTAAATGTTACATAATATGAATATTTAGCATGTCTTTTTTCATATTATCCCTTTAAAAAAAATTATAATCCATGAGAACTGATCAAAACCTTGGAACACTTTCAATGTTAGATAAGGTAGAAGCTTAGAGACGAGTGCTTAACTAAGCACAGAAAGGAGCAACAGTGTAAGAACTCTAGGAAAGAAAGCTATGAATAAGGTGAGAAAAGCTGTCCAAAACCATCTTTCAGCAGTAGCAGCAGAATGACCAATGACTGAAAACAGTTAATCCAAACCTCTCTGTCCTTTAAAGGTGCTTCAAGAACCCCTACAAAACTGTTGTGAAACTACAGCATGACCAGCCCAGAAAACTCACTCCTTTGGTTTTACTGGGATTAAAGTGTGTCCTTCAAGTATTAGTGTTTCTCTGTATCTTCAATAATTGCATTCAGTTTCTTGGCTGAACTAGTTTAGGGGAGAATTTACTGCCATAGAGCCTGTCAGTGCTGCTCAGCAATCCTGCAGTGATTGCTCCTCCTGCAGTGATTGCTCCACACTGCCTGTGCAGGGCTGTGGAGGCAGTAGCTGGGGGATGATGGACGTGGGCTGCATATTCAAAGGCTGATATTACCTACTGAGACTCAACATCTTGGGCTTCTTCTAATATTAACAGCCAGAGCTGGGGTCCTTCAGAAAGAGGTTCAGGATGAAATTCTGATTTCACCACTTTGAATTTCTCTCTGGAGTGCTTATCTCTCTGCACTGATGTGCAGAGAGCTAGGGCACTGGGCTTGCTATGCTAATATTGAGCTTTGGGACACTCTTGCCCTTTGAAGATCTGTCACTGCATGCCAGAAGCCTGTTGGATTTTGCAGTAGCATCACAAAGCCCCTGAGGGTGCCAGGGAGGCCGAGAGC
This sequence comes from Ammospiza nelsoni, assembly GCF_027579445.1. Taxonomy (NCBI): domain Eukaryota; kingdom Metazoa; phylum Chordata; class Aves; order Passeriformes; family Passerellidae; genus Ammospiza; species Ammospiza nelsoni. Next base: position 16,381,034 of record NC_080636.1, read on the forward strand.
AGAGGCTCCAGCTTGGCTGGAAACACAAACCACAGAAGGTCAATGACTGACGGGTGCAGGAATGCAGCCTTGGGAGCTGGGAAGAGCTGGTTTGGGGAGCTGGGCACGGCTGGCTGGGGAGCAGGGAATTGCAAAGAGAGCAGAGATGTCATTTATGTATGTAAATCATCCTGCCCATAGTGAAAACACAATATAACAGGCAAGTGTAGATAACAGACACAGTCCCTACTAGGGGACGAAGGAAGAGCAGAAATTGCTCCAGCACCATCTCTTCCAGTCACAGAAGAGTAATGTCTGAGCAATGTCACTGCTCCATCATTGCTACCACCTCCCTCACTTTCTGTAAAGAGGGAACACTTTCTGATTTGCCACCCCCTTCCTTTTGCTCCCATGATCCAGCAGTTCAATGTAAAGATTTTTCGTTTATCAAATCCTCAGGTTAAGTAAATAAGTACATTGAAGAGCAGCTTGAAAATCTCTGTTTTCTGCTTCTACTTTCCCACAGGACAGTGTGATTTATTACCCCAGTGATTTATTATCAAACCAATGTGAAATTGGGTTCAGGAGTTGTGATAATGTGCATGCATTGGAAATGTTTAACAGTTTAGAAGTGAAATTAAAATTATGAGATGGCAAAGTGAACTGTGAAAATACCTGTTATATGAGAGAGACTAAGAACCAATGGCTCAATGAATGTCACTAGTTTTTCCATAGTGTTTAAAAATGACACTTGAATACACACAAAAAGTTGTTTCCAGAGTAGATAACTGAATCCTACCTATTTAATTTACAACACTTAGCAATGACTGCTGACCTGAAGAACTGTCTCTTTATTCCTTCATAGATGGAATAAGACATCCCATCGCTAAGTGGACTAGATTTGATTTGTCTCCCTAAAAGGCTTTATATGTTTCAGGAAAAGTCCTCCAGATGAAGTAAAGTAAATCTTATTTCCTCCTGTGTGACTATTCTGACATTAGAGCAAAATAGTCACTAGAACAATGACACACTTCAAGAGCTTTAGTAGCTAAAGTCACAGAAATCCATGCACTACCTCCTTTGTAGCTGCCATCATAATTTCTCTAGTTACCTTCTTCATCAGGCACTCTGCCTGATTTACACCTTGGAGCTTGGTGCATTTGAAATTGCATTGTTATTGCCACACCTTTGAAAGATAGAATCTGGAGTTCAGTCACCACAATGCAAATATCACCCCCACGTAGGGGCCTCCCACACTGTTTGTTCTCAGCCAGGTGCCAGTGATGCAGTGCCTGTGTGAATCTCATTTGCATCTTTGTATTAAGGATGCCTGTCAAATACACAAATTTCATAGCTCTCCAGGTCCAGACTTGGGAATGTTTACTTTTTGTTAATAACCAACATAATAGAACATAATAAAGTGCAGGATGAATAAATGGGCTCTGTTGAAAGGGGTGAGAAAGTCCTTAGTTTAGGGGAGAAGTGTCACACCAATCTCCAAGGATGTCAGAGATGGAGAACTTCTAGAAAGGGACCAATAAGGATTTTTTTTTTCTGATAAATGTAATCTCTGACATAAAACCTGGGTGAAGAGAGGGGTTCCTGATTTTATGGGCCAGCTTAGAGACTTTATGGGGTTTTTTTGTTTTTTACTTTTTGGTATGAAAATATAAAAGAACAATTTTTTAAAATTTTTTTCACTGATGTCATTTATGAGACTACTCATAACTGTGTAGCTGTCCTGGGTGTTTGTGAAGTTGTAAACAAATACTTTCCACACCATCTATCTTAATCTAAATCAAGTGAAACAGGATATCAGCCTTTGGATAGTATTACACAACTTTTGTCGTTAAAAGTAGGAAACTGAAATTTTCAATGAGGACATTTTGTCCCAGCAAGCTGTTTTGGGATATTCAGCTGGTAATATGTTTTTCCACAAAGGCTGCTCAAATCAGTTTGAGATGTAGAATCATATGAGTCAAGAAAGATGTAACACACTGAGGGCTGTGCCTGACACCCAGCAGTCCCCAGGGTATATTAAGCAATTGTCACTTCTTCATACAGCTTAGCACATTTTTTTCATTAATTGTTAGAAAGCATTAGGAATTCCTCTCATACCTTCTATCCAGTAATCATTATTACAGTCATTACCAAGTTAATTGCACTGAGCAGTCATGATTTTAATACTTTTCTTGTCACCTGTTTAAAAGGAGTGTATATAAGCATTATATAATACAGCTACTTAGTGACGGCATTGGAAATGGAATTCAGACATCCAATGGAATTATACTACTCTCTAAGCTCACAGTGTTAAAACAACAAAAACCAAAATAGGAAATTGGAATGAAGGCAAAAAACTTGTTCTGTTTTAATTAAGGAACAGTTCTTACAACTTAAGTTAGACTAAAGGCATGCAAAAATATAAACCAAGATAAAACTTCCCATTACATCTTATTTTAGCTGGAACTGCAAACTGAACTAAGAATATGAACAAAAGATCAGAGCATGTGCCTCAAAGAGGGGTATATAAAAGAAAGATAATGGGCCAAAGAGAAAAGAACTGTGTTAAATTGAACTGACAGTTGTTTTACATTTCTTAATGTTGAATGAACTACCTCAGAACAGAAACAAAATCTAAGAAACATTACTGTTCAGGTGCTTTTATCATGTTTAACCCTTTTTGCATAGATGAGAGAAATGGCTTCTTGAAAAGAGACAGTTAAATAGGACAAAATCCTTCATATGCTTTATATTGAAGAAAAATCACCAAAGTTCCAATAGTTCATAAGAAGAATACAGTAATACATTATAAACTGCATACTAATCATAGGAAAAATATTTGAAAGTATGAAGGTCATATCCAGTCAATCCACAGCCCAATCCCCCTGGGCTTTACCTTGTATTTTGAATAGCATAAATAAAGTTACACAAATATTTTCATTTGAAAAACAGCAGGAGAAATGGTGCAGAGTGGTAGTGGGCCAGGAGGACGCTCCGTGCCTGCACCTCTACCTGTGTCCTCCTTCCACTCCAGGCTGTTTGGAGGACAGTGGCACTCTGAACCCATACCTTTTGTTCTCTGTCTTCTCCTGTTTTCCTGGTTCTCCTGCTGCTCTGATGATGCTGCCCAGCCCTACTCCATCAGCTCCAAGTGCAGGGCTGAACATTGTGGGGTGAGATGCAGTGCACAGTGTTAACAGAGCCACTGAACCATTGAATTCAGTGAGATGCAGTGCACAGTGTTAACAGAGCCACTGAACCATTGAATTCAGTGAGATGCAGTGCACAGTGTTAACAGAGCCCCTGAACCATTGAATTCTGTGAGATGCAGTGCACTGAGTGTTAACAGAGCCACTGAACCATTGAATTCTGTGAGATGCAGTGCACAGTGTTAACAGAGTCACTGAACCATTGAATTCAGTGAGATGCAGTGCACTGAGTGTTAACAGAGCCACTGAACCATTGAATTCAGTGAGATGCAGTGCACAGAGTGTTAACAGAGTCACTGAACCATTGAATTCAGTGAGATGCAGTGCACAGAGTGTTAACAGAGTCACTCAACCATGGAGTTCAGTGAGATGCAGTGCACTGAGTGTTAACAGAGTCACTGAACCATGGAGTTCAGCGAGATGCAGGGCACAGAGTGTTAACAGAGTCACTGAACCATTGAATTCAGTGAGATGCAGTGCACAGAGTGTTAACAGAGTCACTGAACCGTTTGTTATGGCTCCAGCTGTACTCCTTGCTGAGAGTTTCCTGCCAGCAATACACTGCAATAGTGAAGGCTACAAATGTATTGCAGCTGTCAGCCAGCTGTAAATAACAACCAGTTGCATTCAACATCTCAGACCAACGCAAGAATAGAGCCTGAGGAGTCTATTTTGTTTGGAAGAGAACCAAACCTTAGCCATAGTTCTGTCCAAATGATTAAACTGAAGCTGCAGTGCACTTGAAAAAGAATTTAGGATTGCTATTAAATAAAGATTGAGTACTGAAAATCTTTTTGATGAGGACAAAATGTCAGATTAATGTACTTTTGCAGTCAGGACACAGCTGTGGAAAGTTACCTCAATTTAAGTCACTGATTGAGGTGTGGGAAGTAAAACAGTGATTTCAGTTACTTCCTCAAAGAGGAAACTGGAATGAGAAGTCAGTATAACAAGTCATTTGTTTACTCCCCGACTCCACCAAACATGGCTCAAGCATGAGGCAAAATTTGCAGTTAATTACAGATGATTGAAACAGTAAAAAACAAATCTAAAAGAAGCAGAAACAGAACACAGCATTTGGGGAGGTGGCCAAGAAGATCCAGTTAAGCATCACAGCTCAAGTGAGTGGCAGCTGTAGCAGAGATCAGTAGGTCTGTGGAGGCCACAGATGTCACACTGAAGGGAGGTTGTTCCTTTGCCCAGGGACCTGCAGATACTTCATATTGGTAACAGTTCCTGACAAAGCAACACAACTTTTAAGACACTGAATGATGTTTATAGTGATTATAAAATGTATAGGCTGATATTAGATTATTCTAACATTTATAAGATTTATATCATGCCTGAGCTACTTCTCTGTTATTCTGGCAGGAAATGGCCTTGTCCTGGCAGCAGCAGGATGTGATGCATTAACAGCTGTACTGGAGCCTGCTAAAATAACAGCAAAGATTTTCAGATGCAATAGCTGTCCTTCAGTTACTCTAATAATGCTTTATTAAAATGCCAGCTGGAGACAGCAACCATCTCTTCTGTTGCCAAATAATTACCAGCTTTAATAACGATGGCAAGTTAAAAACTTGAATGGGCATTTCTGGCTAATGTCTATACCTAAATATCAATTTCTTCTATCAAAAGAGGACAAAGTCAAGGCAGAAGTTAGAGTAACATGGCCTTCATGTTTTATAGATGAAGTCCTTCATGAATGTGTCTACACTATAGTTTAATTTTTCACTTGATAAATACTGAATTCCTTCTCTTGCTGGCACATTTGAACTTTGATGAAATGGAGATTTTGTGTAGAAATAACTAAATTACTTAGCAGAGGTGCCATTTTAATCTTAGTGGAAAACAGAAAGTTAAATGGGGTCCATTTTACTGGGTTCTGAGTTTTGACAAGAATTAAAATAAATGTTCTTTCTTTCTGTAAAACTTGCTTGGAGAAGTGCCATCAAATCAAATCTTTCTACATCATTCTTTTATCAATAAATAAACATTTTCAGCATTTAATGCAGTTGACAAACAAGACCAGTTCCTCCAAACTAGGATTCTTTTAAGGTGCGTTTTATTTTTCCACCCCAGCTACTCCCAGCCCATCTGGAACCCATTCTGGTTCTGTCTTCAGGGAGTTAATACAGCTATTGATTAGCCATTTCTTAAAACAGCATCATTTACAAGACAGTAGTGAGCATCATTTCACATAAGGTTAAATGTTTACATTAACTGATTTTTCAGAGTTATCCAGGATAAATTTATCCTTATTTTCTTGGGTATGGCTGTTAGCTTAATTTTTTTCTATAATGCCCCAATTCTTCTGCAATCAACAACACTCAGAGGACTTGTTACACTGCAATACTCAGCAAAAATGCTGTAAAATTGTCCAGGATTTCAATTTCTTCAAGGACAGTATTTTAGTTCACAGTTATGCCTATGAATCTGACATTCACTAAACACAAATGGTGAGATTAAGTCAAAGATAATCTCTGTCTGACCTAAATCACTTCAGAATAGTAGAAGTTATTAGTACAATGTGAGTCTTTCCTTCTACATGATTTACATCCCGTTTTCAAGTCCAGACTAGTCAGGGTGTCTCTATAGCTTTGAAATCTAATCCCTGTCTTTTCATAGGACTGTGGGTGGGTTTGACTAGAAAACTTCTCAGTGATAAGATATTGTTGTAATGAAATTTTATTCTGAAAACACCAAAATTTTTGGCTTAGTATTCCTCCTCTTGTGGATCCTGTTTGACAGCCAAAATTTATGAATTACAATGAGCCTTGTCAATATTGTGTTTTATTCAAATATTTCATCAATTAATTTGAATTTTATTCAGATAATGTGAGGGATGTGAAAGCTAGATCTCTTGTTAGACTGCTTTTTAAACTATTTTCTTGCAAGTCTCAAGGCAATGGACTGATGCCTCCTGGATGTCATTTCAATATCTATTTTCAGCGCAGAAATGAAGCCTGAATTGCATATATTAGTATCAGGAAGAATCATAAATGTTGAAGCTGTGGGAAACAAAAATACCAAATTTGAGACCCACCAGCTGGTTTTTCTACAGACAATGATGCAGCCTGGTTCAGAGCTATTTTCTAAAAGCCCAGCCTGCTATTCCTGTAAATGAAAATAATTTACACACTGAACTTTATAGCAGATTTCTTGTAAATTGTCTGAATAATAATCACTCTTGGGACAGTATTTCTGCTATTATTATCCTTGTGTGCCATGAGTGGATTTCTCAGCATTTCAGTTCTCATATTTCTGTGGTTGTTTACTTACCTTCCCTTTAGCAGAAAGGGAGTGATCATATGCTGTGGCCTCAATATGACACAGACAGAGCATGTTTCAAAAACCACACACATAATCTTTGTGGAGAACTCACACATGTTGCTACAAGGCACAGAAAGCTGGTTTGTTGCTAAATGTCATTTACTTCTTCCACAGGACAGAAATAGAGTGGCAGAAGAACAGAAAAGAATCACAAGCACCTCAGCCCTCTCCTGCATCCTCCTGCATTATTTTGCCATGCCAGAGGCAGGTAGCTGACCCACCTGGGTAGCTCTGGATGACTAATGGGCAGGAGGACTTTCACAGGCCTTGACTGTGCAGATGTTGCAATCAGCTGGAAGAACATCTGAAATTCTTGAACATTTGAGTGCAGATGAGATATCATTGTAGTGCAACAATCAATCTTAAGTCAATCTTAATTGACTGCCCTGTGAGGAGGTCTCCTCTTTCCAGTGCATCTCCTGAGGTGAAACCAATTCCATGCAGGGCAGCCCCACTTGCCAGGGCCTGCAGTCCCACCCTCCTGGTCAGCATTTGCACCCCTTGGCTGCCACTGCCTCTGCATCGAGAGTGAGCTGCCCTGTGCCCTTGGCTGTGTTATGTGTGACCATGGTTTGGCTGGTAAACCTGATCAGGGGGGATTGCTGGCTGCTGAAGGCAGGTAAACAACTGCTGAAATGCCATCTCAGTGCACCTTGTGCCTGTGTTCAAAATGGCCCTCGTTTTAGTGTCAGTATTGCATAAAGGATGTGGCTTAGAGCAGAGTGCTGAGCTCCCCAAAATGTGGGGTGAAAAAGCACAAGTGGAAACAACGCTTTATCAAGTTACTCTAACTTTTTCAGATAATAATTAAAGTTTTTATTGATCCTCCATCCTTGTGAGACCCCTGAGCACGGACTACAATTTCTTAAAATTATGTATTTGTCTTTTTGCAGCCTTTTTAAACTTCACAAGTATCTGTCAGTCCCTCCATGAGCCTCAGAGTGTCAGGACTTGCCATTTAAGAAGTACTGCTGTCCAGAGAACGCAGAGGAAAATGTGCCCCAGGTGTGCCCAGCACTGGCAATGAGCAGCTCAGAGCAGTGCAGGTAGCTCACACACATGGATGGCAACACTGGGCAAGCAGTGTGTGAAAAATGAGCTCTTCTCTCTGCAGCAGGGCATTGTCAGCCTGGTGCAAGGGGCTTGGGCACCGTGGTTGCTGATGCTTGGTACCAGAGTGAAACCCTGAAACTGGGCTCATGTGTGTGTGAGGTGATTATTCACTTTCTCTCCCAGGACACTTAGGGCTGAGACAGCATCAGACATTTAGTATAGACAGCTGTGAGCCTGCATTTTGTGTGCTATACAAAATTATAAGTTTCTTTTGCCATTTCTCTGGCAACCACTTCAATTATGCAGGGAAGACTGCCTTGGCATCTTGAGTGTGAGGGTTGTTAATTTTACAGAACAATCCCTTAAATGGGCAGAAACTCAAATATAAATGCATAATGCTGGATCAACTGCGCCTACCTGAAAATGTACACTAACATCCATGGCAATTATTCTTGAAAAAACAATTGGTTAGTTTCAGGGTTTAAAATATTTATAGTAACACATGCAAATGTAAATCAGGCTGTGCAATCGAGTCATTGGGACTCTATGCACAGGCATCCTGGCAATTGTTTACCTCTCTTATGGCCTTGTTGATGTACTTGAGCAAATCACTTCATTGCTGGTCCTATGTCACACCCAAGAATGTCTGAACTGTTGTTAGATACTACCAGAAAAAGGAACAATGTGTGAGAGGTATCTTAATGCAAAAAACACTGCATCGAGAAACTTTATATCCTTCTAGGAATTACTGATTAGAGTGCCTCAGAGATAACTAATCCTATGCACTAAAACAAAATCTCAAGTTGAAAGTCTCAAAGATAACTCATGCAGGTAATAATTATTCTGCATATGGTGGAGACTTGGCCAACTAAAACAATTCAGTGAAAAAAGTCCCATCAAAATACAGAAAATACTATGTAGGAAAACTTCTTTTGTATAATTTCTATTCTCTTAATGACAGAAACATATTGTACCACCAAGTGTCAAATGGGGATAAAAAGACTGAACTCCTCCAAATTGCTTTAGGGTATCTTTCAAAAATTAAACACGCATGGAGTTTTGTCATTTCTGATCACACCACAATATACAGGGAAGTACAGACATGAATTAATCTACCCATGAAATTCAATAACACATGTTTACATGGTCAAGAATGAGACTCATGGAAACAAACAGTAAATATATGCTTAGAAAATAATTATAGCTACTGTTGTTTTGACTGACAATGAAATCAGTCTTGCAGTCACCTACTGTTCTTACTCAAGCAGGAAAAAGTAAAATTGCAGACAAACTGGCTTACACAGAGTAGTGTTAGAAACAGTAGTAAATAGGCAAATGGGAGAAAATACTGACACAATTTTTTGACACAAAATTGCATAGAGATGAAAACCCTCAACAGACATTACAGAGAGAGATATATACATACAGTTATTATATTGAGAGATATTGATGACCAGATATATCACTTTATGGGTATGGAGAGATATATATGCACTTAAATAAGCCACCCTCCCCAACTGGTGACTGTTTAAAATAAATGTGTAAAATTGTTAAGAAATCAGTGTTCTTAGAAAACTGAAAGTACTAAAAATGTGACAGGGAAAATTAAGACAAGTGTGAAAATATTTCTAGGGCTGTATGAAGAAAGTTTATAGAATTAGTTTAAAAGTTTAACATAATAACTGTGGGTGGGGTTTTTATATCTCTCTGAGAAATTATACTACTGTGATACTTGTACCAAATTCAAGTACAAGATTGACAGCTATAATGCTAATCATTAAAAAAGTTAAGCTTCTGGTTTGTACATTTCAAGAATATTAGATATCATGACCCATAAAGACATGAAAGAGGATTGTTATTTAAAGGCTGAGATTCAGAAAAATAAATTAGTCTGGGAAAAAAAATTGAATCAAATCAAACCTCTTTAGCAAATAAAGAATTCATACATAATCACATCTACACTCTCAGATATAATCCATAGGAAAGGGGTTTGCTTATAAAGAGTATCACATTTTGCAACTTTTTCATAGTTGGAACAGAGGATGAATAAAATGGAGTGTGACACAATGCCAGAATGTGTCACAATAATGGCAAACCTGCAGTTAGACCATCAAGCCTGCTTGAGACAGGCATAGAGACAGGCACGTGTGAGCCAACACTAACCTTGGAGCTCTGTGGTTCTCTAACAGCTGCCCATAACAAAAAGGACATGACATAACTCTGCTACTTTGGCACCTCAATAATTCAGCTTGCTCCTAAAGTTAGGTTTTTAATGATTAACAATATTTTTGGCACTTCTGGTCCCTAAAATACCATTCTTGTTTTGCTGAACTAACAAAACAGGGGCTACCCAGTAAATCAGACCAGTGGCATGCAGTATTGCTCTATAAATCAGCAGTTTTGTTCCTGGATTATCCTGTAGGCATCTGCAAAAGACACTAAAGAGAAAATAAACACATTTTCAGGCTTAAATTGCCTTCAAATAATTCTCAGGTCCTGGAAGAAAATATTTATAGGCTTGTTAATTGAAAATGGTGCTGATGTTAGAAGGAGGTTTCATCATAAGACTTATCTCTGAAGGACTGAATGAAAACTGGAAAGAGGGATTGCAATGTTCTCTATACTTAGAGACATTACACTAGTTTGATGTTAAAGTTGTCATGGGCTACACTGCAGGGTACCACATCTCCAAAACAGGCAATAGATTGTTCTTGGACACCATCTGTAATTGTCCTGAATACAACCATTGACTGCAGTAAGCAGGTGGCAATTATAGCTGTGGGATTAATGACTGTGACAGCTGTGGCCATATTCCTCTTCCAGTTAATACCATTTTATACAGGAAAGATACATTTTTTACGTGCTATAATGTTTAATATGAGGGATGCCTGGGGAGTCCAAACACATATGCTTTGAATTCAGTCATTTTTGAACCTGAGGCTACTAGCTAAATTGTATCCTACTCCACATTGCTCCTGGATAATAACGTGAATTGGGAGTCTGGACAACTCATTAGGGCACAGATGAGCTACATTTTTAAAGTATTGAAGAAAGAACTTGTATTACTTCCTACTCTTTGCTTAGAAATATTTGGATTTTTCCATGTATGCGGTTAGGGCTACTTAGGAAGACAAGAGCTGCTGTTGCAGCAATATCTCTTTCTGCTCATCTGTTATGACAGAAACTGTCTCGGTGACTGTTTATTATCCCAGGATGGGTCCTGATCATGATTTACAAGCCAGTGCCTTATCCTATCTCTTAAATTTGGGTTTTTACAACCCAAAGGCTGGAAGCTGCAGCCACACTGTAGTGTTTGCAAAATGCCCTGCTCCAAGCAAGCATAAACTGGCGTTCAGTTCTTCACTTTGTATCTCACACTTGTCATCTGTGTGCCACCACCAGCTGAGATTTTGTTAGCTGGTATTGGGAAGGAAAAGTATTGTGGGCAACCCAAGTGACTACAATGGCTGGATGAGTTCCCTTCCATTTTTGCTTGGAGGTACCTGGGATCTCCAGAGATGAAAAATTACAACATGAGAAAGACACAGTCAGAAACTCTGAGCCTTTTGAAGAACACATATCTCCACTGAAGTTGTCTTTTGCCCGTCCAGAGTTGTGCTCTAAATATGAAACTCAGATGATGGTGTCATGAAAGAAAGAAGTGGCAGTGGTTTATTTCAGTTATGGAATATTCTCCAGTGAAAATATACACACCCTTCTTGTGCAGCTTTTATCTTAGACTTATCAACCCTAGTATAATTAATTCTCAAAGCACTAATTAATCTGTCATACCTATTTTGTATGGCAATGCAAAACCCCATTTCCCAGTGGGTCAGTATGCAGGATTCTTGCCACATAACCATTTTTTCCCCATGTAAAACAAAAACATTTTCCTCCCAGTGTTGATCACTGATTTCATATCAAATAAATCATTATGTCCACTGTAGCAGTGGGTTTCTGGACAGGCACTAAAAAAGGGCACAAATGAATGAATGACTGTGCTTGTGACTGGCCAACTGCTCCTTTGCTAAGCATTAGGTCCACCTAGTTTATTATTTTCAGGAGCAGAGAGGAATTATTCTCATCCACTCCATTCCTGCTCTAGCAGACTGGCCAAAAATGAAATCAATATTTCATCTCCCAGGAAGAAAGCAGGGATAGAAAGGTGATGTTTGTTCTTGTTACTGCAGTGCTACTACAATGCTGATGCTTAGCAGAAGGTAAAAGAGCCCTCAAGGCTGTGACTGACTTCATGAGATACTTGGAAATTCCACTGTAATTCCACTGTAAAATTCATTGCATTATAGGATTTCAGGCCTTTCTGCTGTCTGTCACTAGTCTGCTATAGCAGTGGTCTCTGTAGGGCTAATTTCCCTCCAACACCCCTTTGAAAACTTGCCTCTGTTATGTGTTATTTTTAAGGAAATAAAAAAGTGTAATGCAGGAAGAACCTAATAATGAAGCTTTTGAACTTTACTGGGCCTAGTGTCACTTATACTATTTTTAAATTTTAGATTTTTCTTGATCCAGATAGGATGAGAATGCACTTATAATTAATTGTGGACATCAACAGACAAGAATACAAGAAATTCCAGTGACTGGATTTTTTCTCCCAAGTAATGCAGAGCTTCAAAAACTAATTGCTGTATACCAAAAGGAAAGTTTGATTTGTCTACAGAGCAGAGAATCTCTGCCACAATTATTTCTATCAAATAATTGCAGACTGCTATTTTTTCAAGCAAATACTGTGACTATTGAACTACAGCAATTGCAATTATGTTTGAGAAAAGCTCTATTACCTAACAATTTTATGGACAGTTTGTTCTACCTCTTCACTAATTGTCTCCACCTATAAGCATCATACAAATGATAGTTTCAAAGCCATAAAAACAGACAATCTTTAATTTCACACTGTGTACCAGTTTATATAATCTAGCAAATCTTCCATGTCTATAAATAAAAATGCTCTGAAAAGGTAAGGAAGGGAAGACCATGTCTTTCTTCCTTGCATCATTCTGGGAAGGTTTGGCACTGGAGACCTTTTGTTTGTCCTTTTCTCAAAACAGAATTTTTTCTTTTCCAAATAGTTAATGACTGTTTACATGGTTCAGAGAATTTGTAATTATCATGACAGAAAAAGACAATAATCTGATGCAAGAATGAGGGGATGTGTGAAGGTGTTAGCATGCAATTCAGACATTTCATTACACTCATTCTTGTATAAGTAGCCAAAAACCTATTGTACATCTTTAAGGAGAAAAATAATTACAACTATATGTCCAATGTTAAAAAAAGCAGTCCTATCTCTGAAAGAGATTATACTATTTTGATCAGAAATCTGTATTTAATAAAAAGAGATATTTTTCTTTTCTATCCAGCTTTCCTTCTATTATTGACAGCATTTTCAAAAATCAGGATTATTTTAAGATGCTTCAAAAGCCTAATGGTTAAATCTTCTTACCCACCCTAACAGATTAATGTCAGCTAAAGGGACTAGCATGATACAAGTATTGATTCAAAAGCCACTCTTTTCCTTGGATAGAATCTCCTGGCTGAAGCATTCTGACAGACAGCCAAGAACCTGCTTCCTTTCTCTCCTTTCAGGCAAGGCACAGAGGGACCCAGCACAGAAACTAAAGAGAATCTTTCTGGAGTGTCTTCCTGACAAGGAAATATGCCTCTGCTTTTGTGCCACCTTCCTTCTTATTTTAAATACTTCCTCTCTTCACCTGGGGAGTTTCTACAAGAGTTCACAGGCAGAAAATAGATCTCCTTTTAACCTTCCCCTCCCCAGCTCTCTCAGTAGCCTCTCTCTTTTTCTGGTCCTTTTGGAACATCAATGGTGCTGCCAAGACAATCTTTGGGGAATCTCTCCAAGCCCTCTCACTGAGATCCATACCATTCTCACTGCTGGAAATGCTTGTCCTGGTATGTTCTGGAGTTACAGTCACCTTTTCCATGGCAATTTAAAATTATATCCTTCTCCTTCTTCCTCTTCTTCTTCTTTCTTCTTCTTTCTTCTTCTTTCTTCTTCTTTCTTCTTCTTTCTTCTTCTTCTTTCTTCTTCCTTCTTCTTCTTTCTTCTTCTTCTTTCTTCTTCCTTCTTCTTCTTCTTTCTTCTTTCTTCTTCTTTCTTCTTCTTGTGTCCTTGTTTGTGTTTGCTTTGCAATGAAACACTGAGCTTCCAGGAAGACTTGCATCTGCCAGACCCTGAGTATAAAACTTTCATTCTGTGCTCTGAATTTCATGCCAGCCCTAGCTGTACAGTGGGCAAGGTTGTTTAGTTCTTCCTTTATGTAATTCTGGCCCTCTTCTGTTTTCACAAAGCATCCAAGTTCTATGCAATCAGGAATTTTCATTTTTAAGCTCTTACTGAGTCAGAGTCATGAGAAAAGATTTCAAACATGAGCAGTCCTAGGAATGATGCTCAAGGAGCTCCCTTGGCCAGTGTTCCATGTCCTGGTACATTCCTTTGCAACACAGCCCACTGTTCCCTCCTTCCTCACCAGTTCCCCATCCATTCTCACACCAGTTCCCATCTGTGATGACCCATCCACAAGGGGAAGGAAGCACCTGATCCACCCTGTGACTTAAAGCCAACTTCTCTGGGTCTCTGCACCATCTTCTATGCCTTAGTTAGTTCTTCTCCATAATATTTCTCCATAGCCTCTGGGCTACAGGAAGGCTACTAGGAGAGTCCTTGATTAATGAAACCTGACAGCATCAATCCATCTAAAATGTAAGGACTTCTACAGAAATGTCAAGCACATTTCACAAAAGAATGATAATGTAGTGTTTACAGAAAGCCATGTGAGATTCATATCTTTGCCTTTCTCTAGAAAAGTGGGAAGACCTATCAGGACAGCCTGGTGCCATCTATTCTGGTATATCTATATTGCATTTTACCCTAATTTCCAGGTAGTTTTATGTCCTCATAATTATTCTTAAAATATGCACAAATTATTTATGTCCTCCATGTGCTTCAAAATTTATGCATTTACTCCTGCTGCAGTAATTGTCCTAATTTGTTTGTTTTATCAGGCTTCAAACCAAGGATGGCTTTCTGAATTAGTAGACATTTTAGCGTTTCAAGAAATCTCCTCAACACAAGCACAGCAGAGCAAGCAAACAAAAATTATCAGCTAAATTTTAGTATATTTGTTTTAGCATCCTTCAGGTCAATTAAGGAATAAAACTGATTAGGCTTGAAAGGATTTCTTTTGATCCACATTCATCATGGCTGCTGCACACCATCCACCAGGCTGAGGGGAGGCAATATCGAATGTGACATGCAAAAGCAAAAGAAAACATTCATTGTACAGATAGATAACAGGCAATAAAGCAGACATTTGATTTTCTTTGCCCCTTTGAGTACGCCAAAACCTGCCTTTTTGCTTCCCAACATGGAATAAAGGCCCAAGAGATTCCAGGAGAGATTCCAGGCTGCAGGGCACTGAGTTGACTCTCTGTTCTTCTCTGCAAGATCCAGTCAGAGCTGTATGAATCTCAGGAAGGACTCTAACATTTTCTTCTGACATCATCAAAGACCCTACTCATTCTGTGGCCAAGAGGAAACCCAGATTTGAACCCTAAGACTCGTCAAGCCCAGAGTTGTGGTAGTGTGTGGGTTCTGGCTGAGATGGATTGCCTGTACAGCACAAGGCCTTCTCTCTCTCACACTCCCCCCACCGAGGAGGCTGGGGACGGGCAAGGGTTTGGGAGGGGATCCAGCCAGAACCCCAGCTCGCCCCAACTGATCCCAGGAACATTCCAGAACATCTGATGCCGTGCTCAGCAATATGAGGTGGTGAGTTTTCTGTCTGAGGGGTGGTTGCTCAGGGGCTGCATCAGCAGCAGTCAGTTGGTGGGAAGTGATTCCTTTTGCATTACTTTGGGTTATTTGGTTTGGTTTGCTTTTTTTTTTTTTTTTAATTCTTTCCTTTTTTTTAAACCCTTTACTTATTATACTGTAGTGTATCTCAAAGTATGACTTTCCTCATTTCTGCCATGCCAGTTCTTTCTTCTATTCCACTGGGAGCTGTGAGCAAGCAGCTCTGTGAGGCTGAGCTGACATTCAGGGTGAGCCCATCACAGCCTTTCCTGGCACCCAACACAGGGCACTAAGTGTTCATGAGAATAACAGATTCGATCCTAGCATGGTAGAGGAAACTAATTCTGTATCTATTTAGCAGTTGCTGGTTACAATATTTAGTAGATTGTTCTTGACACTGATTTGTTTGTTCCCTTACCTGCTCCATACCACATTCCATGTCTTGCTGTACATCATATTAGAGAGTGTGTGGAGGGCTGGTTTTGGCTTTTGTAGTTTGCTGTGCTGTGTATCATTTGTTTACTGGCTATGAGAGTAATCTGGTATTTGGGCCTAGCCCTGCAGTCACCCCTATACCTCGGGCATTGTCATGGAAGCAATAAACAATTAAACCTTTTCCCTTTTTTAATTTGAGAGTTAATTTATGGTCAAGATGAAGAATGGCACCTTCCCCATCTGCAGTGAGATGCTTTCTGCCTTGTTACAATGGCTCCTCAGTCCCTCCAGCATCCTTGGGTAATCAGAATGCACATACTGCTGTGTCTCAAGAACCTGTTCTGACTTTTCCAAGATACACCTACTCAGGAATTTCACACAGGAACACATCCTGAAGCAGGATGGTTATGGGTGTATGGGAGAATGTGGGTAAGTGCCTGGAACAGTTTTCATCTTTGAGAATGTGGCACTTCTCCCCAAGGCAGAAGGATGAGAAATCTGATGTGCACACTGGGGAGAATTAATCTTGGGTGAGATAAGCCATGATTTGAATTACATGGTGCCATTGCTGTATGATGCCCCTGCTGTGTGAGACTGTACATCACCATTAACAGCAAAATACCTTCATGTTAAAAAGGCTGGTTTCGTCTAAAATGAGCAGTGAGCAAACAGTGCATCAAAGAGTGGAGTCTACCTACAGGACCTGGCTTTTGAACACTCTTTAAGCCAAACTGACTCCATGTCTGAGCCATCAGAGCAGTGTTGTGTTTGGGGTGTCCCACCCGTGCCACAGGTGCACAGCTCAGTGCAGTGGTGGGAACAGGCTGGCACCAATGCGGAGCGAGGCAGGGCTGCTGGGGCTCATCAGTCTCTGTGTGCACACTCCTCTGAGAACAGACAGCAAACCCAGACAAATAAAAGAACACAGTTATAAACCTAATTCTCACATTTTCAAAAACCAGACCAGCCTGATGACCCCATGTGCCCAAAAGGAAGTCCATGCCACCACCTGTCCATAAGAAAAACCCATCTGGATCAAGAAGATATGGTTGTTTATATGATAAATGTGTTTACATTGATTGCACAGCTCTGTCCTTCTGCCCCTCTGTCCCACTTTTGCTCACAAGCCCATGCTATAATCCCACACAGAGCACTGTCTGTCTGATCAGACCAAACTAATGACACTCTGGGCTGGCAGGAGAAGCACAATACATATTCTCTCATACACACAGAGTTTAACTCCATGTTTACAGATGGGTTGATTTTTCACAGCAGTAAGAGCATGCACTAAGTACTTTATGTTTTCTGCATTTGTATAATGAGAAAAAAAGGTTTAAAAACAATTCTGGAATGGAGAAAAGAGAAGATCCCTTTGCATCCCAGTTCACACAATTGTTTTGAATTGAAGCTGCATACTCCTAACTGAGAGTGAGCTCCCTATTTTACCCGGTATAAAGTCAGACTTATTGTTCACAATTACTGTCATGTAGCAAACAACACATATTGCTCTGGGAATGCCACTCATCAGGCTGGGAAAGACAGGATTTTATAATTATGTTACAGCAACTAGCAAAGAAAATATTTCATTGCATGTTTACTTCTTTAATAGACATAACTCTCATATATTATAAACTATTTATAATCAATTTATTATATGTACATATACATATACATATACATATACATATACGTATTAGATTTGGGTTCTTCCACATTCATAGCTGTGCACAGTGTTGACTTTCACATCTGTTGATAAAATTCCTATTTATTTCTAAATAAAACATAAATAAAATAGTGTTCATCCAATTTAATTTTCATTTTGTGCTGATTTATGAGGCAACTTGCAGGTACAGGCATATGGTAACATGGGAATGCTGCAGCTAAATCAGAGTGCATTATTTCAGTTTGTGATGGCAAAGTAAGAACCACGTGCAAGTCTGTTTGAACATTATAAGAACAGGAACAAACATTCCTGTTCTGGGGAACAGGAATGTTTTTTTGCTGGGGATTATCAGAATTTTAATATTATGTGGTAGGCAAACCACTACAATGTAAGAAGTGAGAACAGATGGGGGGAACACTAATGCTTTCCTAGACTGCAGAGCACAACTGGATATTGTACTTCAGTTGTCACCAGGCTCCAACATCCATGTACAATCTCACATTCAGCTGATAGGAAAAGTGATGAAAGACAATATTTTAATAAATTAAAATGACATCATTCATGCTGCAAGTGAGGACCATCATCCCTCTTAATAAGTCTATGTCATCAGCTATGAAATTCAGGTACAATGGAAACAATGGACAAGAAACACAAAAGAACTTCACACAAACTTGTAGGTATGTTAAATTCAGGGGAGAAAAAGATCTCTCAGTTCCTTTTCTGGAACACTAATGGAAAAAAAAAATCAAACTTTTGATTAAAAAATATTACCAAAGCAACAGCTGTGCTGTAGGATATTTATTTTGAAATTTGTTCTTAACATCTGCACTTGCATTCCCAACTGCTATCTCAACAGAGCAAGATAAGTCACCCTATACATTAAAAGGGTTGCTTGAGTATACAGTGTAATAAAAAAAATATATCTTGTGTCTTTAAAATTATAGCAATATGTAACCAGGTTTCTCAGAAAGTATCTTGCCAAGCCTGGCAGTTAGGCTCATAAAAAATACCAGAGTCAGGGTCGGAGCCAGCCCTAACAAGCTTGCAGTCCTGCAGGTGGCCATAGGTCAGACAGGGAGATGCCAGTCAGAGATTCAAGCCTTTATACCAGCCCCTTAGCTAAAGAAGTGGTCATGTATGAAGTTATACAGGGTCTGACAGCTTCCCAGAAATATGTCATGAAAGTATGATACCCTTTATGAAAGCTTTGAACCTCTGATGGCAGGTCGGGCTCTAAAAATACAATGTGGGAAAAGTCCTGCAGAGAGGAATAAAGGAAGAAAACAATCTGAAGAAAAGACTGGAGCCATTACTGGAGCAAGGAGAGCAAGGTAAGAGAGGAGATCGCTGCTGAACGAGATGGAGCTACAAAGACCTTCAAGACAGAGATGAGGCTTTTAAAGTGATTGAGGAAACAGGGGAAAGGAGAAACAGCGGCAGATGCTGGAGAGTGTTGTGTTTTGAGTGAGGGGGAGTGAAGAGAGACAGTTCCCAGTGAGACTGCAAGGAAAGAACTTATATCACAGGAAAGATGCCCAGAGGACTGTGGGTATAGTTAAAATGTACTTAACTGAGAGGAGGGGAGGAACAGAAGGACTTTCCCAGCCAAGCCGGGATGTAGAGGAGGGAGGAGTTTCCTTGAGCCGGAAGTCTGAGCGACAGCGCGGAGCAGTGCTCAATAGCGACAGATTAAAGGCAGCAGCGAGAGGATTAAGGGCAAGAAATAAGAAGCTTGGTGGCACCAGTGTGTTACACCTGAGCTGCCAGGGAGCCATTCACTGCCGTGCCAGGGATGTTCTGCATCGCAGCACAGGACACACAGCACAAGGACAGGAGTGGATTCATGATTCCCCAGTGAAAAACTAATGACCGGAATAGCTTGACAAGCTCTCCAGGATTAGCACATAAAGTTCTGTACCACAAACTCTTTCCTTCAGAACATTTGCTCTCTCTGGCCCATGCTGTGGACCAACTCTGTAGACTGCCTGGATTCTTCCCAGGTACCTTCAGTTTTCTATGAGCTCTGGCAAGCATCCTTTTTAGAGTGTAAAACACTTTCTGCAGTTTATATTTAAAGCGTGCACATGTGTGCAAGATCTTCACTATTGACCAGGAAAATGGAGATTGGTCTCTGTTAGACTCCTGTATCTGAGATTTTTGAGCCTTTAAAGTCTTGTCATTCCATACAGCTTCAGCATATTTGATCTACCAGTTTCTTCTCTTATAGTTTTTGATTTTGCAAAATTAACATTAATATTTTCACCTCAAGACTTTTTTGACTTGTATTTTTGTATTAATTGAATTTCAGTCTAAGGAACTCAAAAGCTTTTTTCGAAAAATATACCAAGAATAATGTTAATAATTTTGCTGTGATCCAACTCCCTCTTTTCCTGATTTATTTTCACCTAGGGTCTCCAACATAAGCAAGACAGATTTTGTTTCCTAATATGGCTATTTTATTTTCCTTATAATTGAAAATGGATCAGACACTCAACAGTTATATAGGAAGAAAAGTTACCTGCACCACATCTTTTATATTAAATACTAAGAAAATGTGAGTTACAACAAAGTTCATGAACTATTTTAAAAATTTGAATGCATATAGTAGGAAATCTTATTCTAGGATATTCCAATAAGGCATGTTTTATTAGCTAATAACTAAAAAGAAATCATTTGTTAAAAATAGATAAATGAACAGAATCAAAAAGTCAGAAAGAGAATTAAGCAAACTTATTCCTTGTTCAGAGAAATACAATTAGCAATATTTCCGTGTCCTAATCTGCCCTGTGGAGAGGGTGCTTTTAAGACATGCAACATATAACTAAGCATTAGTCAATATAATCCTAATATTTGTCCCCACAATCAGGCTTAAAAAATAAAATAGTCCCATTCTTTTCAGAATAACTGGGAAACCTGAATTAATTTATAATTAACAAGCAGTGCAATATAGGGAAACACACTTGATATAGCTGTCATTATTCTCTTCATTATGAACAAAGGCTAAACTGACACTTCTCCCATTCCACTCTCCAAATATCAGCCACCCACAGGTTAATGGCTGGCAGCAACAGCCCTGGTTGAGGGGAGCAATCTCACACCTACCTGCAAACAGCACCCAATATAAGAGTTCTCATGACCTTCTGATTGCATTAGGAGTTAAAATGTTTGTGTCAGCAATTTACATAAAAGTATAGCAGATTTTAATTCCTGTGCCAGAAAGAGAGATGGGTTGAAAGTGAGGATAGTGCCAGACAGGGAGAATAATGTCAGATGAATACCTACGTCCTTTTTGTCCTACTAGAAAGAGTGGAACACCAGCTACCAGGCAGTGTCCCTCCCCAGCATGGACCAGGCAGCTTCACACTTTGCATTTAGATTAGCAGCTGCAACAAAAACCTCTTCAAGCAAATCTGGAGCTGCCATTTCCACAAAGGGTGCAAAAAGCCCACTAACCAATAATAGAATATAATGTCATTCTAATAACAGAAATTTTAAAATGCAGCCAGCTTAGTAGAGAAGGCCAACTACTTACAAACACAGTAAAAATTGTCTGTATTGCCTGTATGTTCTGTAAGGAAGAACAATTAACAGCAGTTATTGAGAAATTGTTTCAGAGTACATTTCTGCTGCTTCTTGACTCCTGGAAACCAGGTGTACACTCCTGGGGATACCAGGAATACCCCTGGGAACAGTGTCACAGACATACAAACTCACCAGTTTTGCTTGGTAAGAAGGACAAAAATCCTAAAACTCAGCCTAAGATCCCAGGAGACAACACAAGCAGGGATGAGATTGGCAAGTGAATGAGCATCAGTTTAAAATGAGCATCAGTTTAAAAAAAATCAAATCTACTGGAATGTCTCCATGTCTCAGTAAAAAGGGATACAGACAAAGACTATAAATATTTTATATGTAATTGGCTCTACATTTTAACAGTGACTGCAGCGATTGCTGAATCTTGTCATTCTGAACAAGGACTGTCCCTGCAGACAGGCACTGATTAATGATACATTCTCTGAAATTTGAGGCACAGAGACCTTCAGACTTCAAGAACATTTTAAACTGAATTTATATGTCCTTCCTAGTTCATTGAGTTCACTGTTCCATTGTGTCACATTTGCTTACAAGAGAAGACTTGAGACCATAACTGGCTGACATTTTTCCTGTTTTCTTGTGGCACATTGACATAACATTTGGAAAAAATTATGATTTTGAGCAAAATTTTATTAAATGGAAGTGGTCACTCTGATCATACATGAAGAAAAAGTCTATGCCCCCTGGAGAACTGTATGTCTTTGCCATTGCCATTTATGCTTCTATTTACAGTCCCCATTTTTTACCTGATCTCATTATCAGTGTATCACAGTGGTACTCTATTAATGAGACTAAAATATATCCTCATCAAGAGGCTGAGTCAGATTTTAATGTGTTTTTGAGAGAGATCCCCACAGCCAGATAATTTCCATTGTCTAGGAATGTTAATAAATGACTGACAAACTCCTTCCATGTCTTCATTGACTTAACATGGTCCAAAGCACAGATAATGGTGAGTTCTGAAATCCTGACCTTCTCAAAAAGCCTTCAAGGTCACTGTTAAGGATGAGCATTGGAAATTAGGGTCTCTGCCAGAGGGTTCCAGATAACATGACTCAAGACTATTAAATGTGTTTCAAGTAGATATAAACAGAAGTATAATATGTTGTCCAACTACTATTTTCACTTCTTTAAAGTTTTCCTTTTTACTATTTTTAGGCATAGTCCCCGTAAAGTACAACTCCCAAGAAATTCATGTACTTTTGTTACCAGATCGAGTCAGTCTGACTGGACACTCTGCCCATCTCCAGGAGCAAAGGAAGCAAAGTTATGATACATCAAGCAGAAACTCTTGTGCTGGAGACATTTCTTCCCTTGGCAAGCAAGATAAGCATAGAATCCCACAGGAGGTATCAGGTTTCTGCTGAGTACACAGTAAAAAGACTTTACTGCTTAGACATTTTAAGATAGATATATCAGGTTACAGAGGCTATGGGTTCCCAGCACTCTCTTGTCTTGTGTGGTAGCTCTGCCACTGGAAAATCCCCTTCTTCAGTTCTAGAGACAAAGCTCTCCTTCCTCATCCTGCATGTGTGTCCTGGTTTAGGACAAATTAGGGGAAATCTCCAAAAGGGAGCCCCCCAAAACAAAACAAACCTCCAACCACCCCTCCCCCAATACCGGGTTTGGGAAGGAATTTCTCGGAGGAGCAAAGTGGAAAACAAAACCTATTTATTTACAAGTAACAAAAGAACACTCCCCAACACAAGAAAAGAAAAGAAAACCGACTGTGTTGTGAGGGCGTCAAGCTTCTGTTGCAAGCTCCAGGTGTCCTGGACGTCTCAGGTCTGGTCCGGAGCCGGTCCAGTATCTTCAGGGAAGGGTAAGAAAGAGGGAGCAAAAGAAAAGGAAAAAAACAGCACAAAAAAGCAGAAAGCAAGCAAGCAAAGCGGCTAGCCAAGCCAAGCAGCCAAAAAGCCCAAAAGCAAAAAGACCTGGTCAAACACTCCCCCCTCTCTTCCCCGCCCCGCCGCAGCAAGACGGCCGGGGAGGGGGGAAGAGAGAAAAGGCACAGCTGCCAGACACAACACATGATATTGGGATAAAGGCTGTCAACCCACGACACTCCACCCCTTATCCCATATCGTGAATATACAATAAAAACTTCCATTTCACTTACTCACACCTTTGACACTTACGCATTCCTTTCATCTTACTTGCTCAGACCTTTGACACTTACAGTTTCCTTCTGTCTCACATTCAACAAACAATGACATTCATATATGAGTCTCATCCCACAATCAGGTCTCCCTGAGGCACACACCGTGTTGTTCCATCTTTCTGCATTATCCACCATGTATAACCTGGTCCTTGAGCAAAGACAATCCCACGGATGGGTTTGTCTGTACTCGAGGCAGGGTTGATCCATACTGTCTTTCCCAACAAACCTCTGACGTGGGCCACTGGGGCTTTATCCCCATCTACTATATTAAGGAGCTCACACTGAGCAGGACCCGCTCGGTTGGTGGAACCTCGAGTGTTAACTAACCAGGTAGCCTTTGCCAAATGCTGCTCCCAGTTTTTTAAAGACCCCCCACCCAATGCTTTTAAGGTGGTTTTTAACAATCCATTATACCTTTCCACTTTCCCTGCAGCTGGTGCATGATAAGGGATATGGTATATCCACTCAATGCCATGTTCCCTAGCCCAAGTATTAATAAGATTGTTTTTAAAATGAGTCCCATTATCTGACTCAATTCTCTCGGGAGTACCGTGCCTCCAAAGGACCTGCTTTTCAAGGCCCAAGATAGTGTTACGGGCTGTGGCATGAGACACAGGGTAGGTTTCCAACCATCCCGTGGTGGCTTCTACCATGGTAAGTACATAGCGCTTGCTCTGGCGGGTTTGAGGCAGTGTGATGTAATCAATCTGCCAGGCCTCCCCGTATTTGTACTTAGACCACCGCCCTCCATACCAGAGGGGCTTCACCCGCTTGGCCTGCTTGATGGCAGCGCACGTCTCACAGTCACGAATAACCTGAGAGATACTGTCCATGGTTAGATCCACCCCTCGGTCTCGTGCCCACTTATAGGTGGCATCTCTACCCTGGTGGCCTGAGGCATCATGGGCCCATCGTGCTAAGAATAACTCTCCCTTATGCTCCCAGTCGAGATCTATCTTCAACTCCCCTATCTTTGCAGCCTGATGGACTTGCTGGTTGTTTTGCTGCTCTTCATTAGCTCTACTTCTGGGGACATGGGCATCTACATGGCGAATCTTCACAGGTAACTTCTCTAACCGAGTAGCGACATCTTTCCACTCTTTCGCAGCCCAAATTGGTTTTCCTCTTCGCTGCCAGTTCGCCTCTTTCCATCTCTTCAGCCATCCCCATAGAGCATTGGCTACCATCCAGGAATCGGTATACAAATAGAGCCTTGGCCACCTCTCTCTCTCTGCAATACCTAGGGCCAGTTGAATAGCTTTGATTTCAGCAAATTGACTGGATTCACCTTCTCCTTCAGTAGCCTCTGCAACCCGTCGAGTGGGACTCCACACAGCTGCTTTCCACCTCCGTTTCATCCCTATGACGCGACAAGAACCATCAGTGAATAGAGCGTAACGTGTTTCTTCTACTGGTAACTGATTGTATGGCGGAGCTTCCTCAACCCGGGTCACTGGCTCTTGTTCCTCATCCGCGACACTAAAGCTTTCACCTTCAGGCCAATTTGTAATTATTTCCAGGATCCCAGGGTGATTTAATTTCCCAATTCGAGCGCGCTGCGTAATGAGGGCAATCCACTTACTCCAAGTAGCATTGGTGGCATGGTGGGTAGAGGGAACCTTTCCTCTGAACATCCATCCCAGCACCGGTAGTCGGGGTGCCAGAAGAAGTTGTGCCTCTGTACCAATCACCTCCGAGGCGGCTTGGACTCCTTCATAGGCGGCCAAGATTTCTTTTTCTGTTGGGGTATAGTTATCTTCAGACCCCCTGTAGCTCCGACTCCAAAATCCCAGTGGTCGGCCTCGGGTCTCGCCAGGTACCTTCTGCCAAAGGCTCCAGGACAGACCATGGCTCCCGGCTGCAGAGTAGAGCACGTTCTTCACATCTGGTCCCGTCCTGACTGGACCAAGGGCTACAGCATGAGCGATCTCCTGCTTGATTTGGACAAAAGCTTGCTGCTGCTCAGGGCCCCAATGGAAGTCGTTCTTCTTGCGGGTAACCAGATAAAGGGGTCTCACAATCTGACTATACTCAGGGATGTGCATCCTCCAGAAACCTATAGCACCTAAGAAAGCTTGTGTTTCCTTTTTATCAGTTGGTGGGGACATGGCAGTGATTTTGTTAATAACATCCACAGGAATCTGACGCCGTCCATCTTGCCACTTCACCCCCAAGAACTGAATTTCTCGGGCAGGTCCCTTGACTTTGCTCTTCTTAATGGCAAATCCAGCTTCCAAGAGAATATGAATTATCTTCTCTCCTTTCTCGAACACTTCTATTGCCGTGCTCCCCCAAACAATGATATCATCAATATATTGCAGATGTTCTGGAGCCTCACCCTCTTCTAGTGCAGCCTGGATCAGTCCATGACAGATGGTAGGACTGTGTTTCCACCCCTGGGGCAGTCGGTTCCAGGTATACTGCACTCCCCTCCATGTAAAAGCAAACTGAGGCCTGCATTCTGCTGCCAGAGGGATGGAGAAAAACGCGTTAGCAATATCGATGGTCGCGTACCACTTTGCTGCCTTAGACTCCAGCTCGTACTGCAGTTCCAGTATGTCCGGTACAGCCGCACTCAGTGGTGGAGTCACTTCATTCAAGGCACGATAGTCCACAGTCAGTCTCCATTCTCCGTCAGATTTTCGCACAGGCCAGATAGGGCTGTTAAAGGGTGAGTGGGTTTTACTGACCACCCCTTGGCTCTCCAGTTCTCGGATCATCTTGTGGATGGGGATCACGGCATCTCAATTCGTCCGGTACTGCCTGCGGTGCACTGTTGAGGTGGCAATTGGCACTCGCTGCTCCTCTACCTTCAAGAGTCCTACTGCAGATGGGTTCTCTGATAGTCCAGACAAGGTATTCAATTGTTTAATAGCCTCTATCTCCACTGCAGCTATTCCAAAAGCCCACCTGAATCCCTTAGGATCTTTGTAATAGCCATTCCGGAGGAAGTCTATGCCCAAAATACACGGTGCCTCTGGACCAGTCACAATCGGGTGTTCCTGCCATTCCTTCCCAGTCAAGCTCACCTCAGCTTCCAACAAAGTCAACTGTTATGATCCCCCTATCACTCCAGCAATGGAAACAGGTTCTGTCCCCACGTGTTCCGATGGCATTAAGGTACACTGTGATCCAGTGTCAACCAATGCTTCATAGTCTCATGGCTCTGATGTGCCAGGCCATCTGATCCACACCTTCCAAAAAACCCGGTTCTCCCGTGCCTCTTCCTGGCTGGAGGCAGGGCCCCTCTAAGCCAGATTGTCCTTCTTTCCTTGGGCATATGCCTTAGAAGTTCCTTCAAGGGGATCGGACATGTCATCGTCATCATTATACTTAATATCTCGGCTACGAGCGACCAGAGCTGCTATCCTTTTGGTGATACTTTCTCTTTTCTTCAAATCCCGCACCCATTGTGCCAAAGCAGCGGTGGGTTTTCCATCCCATCTCCTCATGTCTTCTCCAGACTCACGCAGAAAAGCCCATAACTCAGTCCGTGGGGTGTACCTTCTCTCCCCATCAAAGGAGTGCCAGCGTTGGACACCAGGACCTCTAATTTGTACAGCTGAGATTTGAATAAGGTCCTCCTTAATCTCTTCCCGGAGTTTCTTATGATTCTCCTCAATTTTATCCTCTAGTTTCTGCAGTCGGGTTTCCACTGCTGCAATTCTGGCATGAGTTGGGCCATGCACAGCATCTGCATACGCTCGAAGCTTCTTTGCCATATCGAGCACAGTCTCATATGTATCATCCAGCTTCATTATTGCTAGGGCAGAAGCGTATTCAGGTGGCCCAAGTCGCACAAGTTTCCTCCACATTACAGGTGTGCATGGTACCAGGTCCGGATTCCTAGTTGTTGTATCATCTGAGAAAATGAGCTCTGCCACCGCCATCTCTCTCAGGCGTTGGATCCCCTGTTCTATGGTCTTCCACCGTGTCTGCTGCATATAGAGATCATCCGTACACAGGTATCGTTCTGCTACGCTTCTTAGGACCCGTTCCCAGAGGCTGTGAGGGTTAGCCCCCCTCATCATACCTTGATTGATGACAGGATCATGTGACAGGGATCCCAAATGCCTCGCTTCAGTACCATCCAAAATCGTAACCTCCCCTGCAGCATCCCAAAGGCGGACTAACCAACTAATTATAGATTCGTCAGGTTGTCGTCTGTAATCCTTTCTTAGGCCTCTGAGGTCCTTCAGAGAAAAGGAGTCAATATTAGCTCCAGATTCTGTGCCCCTTGATGTGGCCTCTGATTTTGGTGAGGGTCCTTCTCCTGCATCATCATCCTCATCATCCTCCACCTTTCGATCGGTCTTGCCTTTACACTTTCCACCTCTTGTATTAGCTGCAACAGCCATGGTTTGGGGCCTACTGTCTGATGCAGCTGCTAGCCTGGAGCCTGGGATGTTAGCTGCAGCCTGGGTCACTGGAGTAGTAACTAACTTATCACCCTGTTCCCTTTCTGCTATCTGCTGCTCCACAGTATCTAGCAGAGTACGGTAAACAAATGCCAAGGCCCAGCTCACTGCAGTAATCCTTTCTTCCTTAGTATTACCATGGCACTTCTCCCTCAAATACTTTGCCACCTCGACTGGATTCTGAATTTGATCAGATGGAAAGTCCCAGTCTATAGGATCAGAAAATCCCTTTAAAGTCTGGCCCATATCCTCCCATTTCCCACTCCAGGCAAGATTTTTCCTGCTTTGTTTTACTCCTGAGTCAGGAGTGTCTCTAACCCCTCTCGAAATTTCAGCTTTCATTTTATACACACTCCAGACAGTATAGAAAAGGCTTAATAAATTAAATGCCAGAAAGGTGGTTTCTTTCAAACTCAGGGGAAATTCAGTATTTTCTAATAGAGATGTCAACAGTTTGGAGGAGAAGAAGGAAGACACAGGCTGAAAAACCCCTTCCCCTTCTTCTCCCCAAACAAACTGAGTACACAGCCATAACAACAGTCCATACATTCCTGACCGACACATCATCACACATAAGACCAGTACAATGACTATTCTGGTTAGTGCCCCCCGCTTACAAAAGCTACTTATTCGGGACAACACCAGAGCTATTTTTGAGTAAGGGAAAAACCCCAGGGACCATAAGGGTAGCAAAACTTCAAAAACCCCTAGAGACCAGAAATAACGGCAAACTTCCACTCCAAATGACATTATGAATCACCAATATGCCCACAAAATAACCAAAACCAAAATATTATTGTTATAGGTTTTTTTTTCCACTGGTTTTTTTTTTTTTTTGCCTCGTTTCCCGGCCAATGCACCAAAAAATATATTGTTCTGGTTTAGGACAAATTAGGGGAAATCTCCAAAAGGGAGCCCCCCAAAACAAAACAAACCTCCAACCACCCCTCCCCCAATACCAGGTTCGGGAAGGAATTTCTCGGAGGAGCAAAGTGGAAAACAAAACCTATTTATTTACAAGTAACAAAAGAACACTCCCCAACACAAGAAAAGAAAAGAAAACCGACTGTGTTGTGAGGGCGTCAAGCTTCTGTTGCAAGCTCCAGGTGTCCTGGACGTCTCAGGTCTGGTCCGGAGCCGGTCCAGTATCTTCAGGGAAGGGTAAGAAAGAGGGAGCAAAAGAAAAGGAAAAAAACAGCACAAAAAAGCAGAAAGCAAGCAAGCAAAGCGGCTAGCCAAGCCAAGCAGCCAAAAAGCCCAAAAGCAAAAAGACCTGGTCAAACACTCCCCCCTCTCTTCCCCGCCCCGCCGCAGCAAGACGGCCGGGGAGGGGGGAAGAGAGAAAAGGCACAGCTGCCAGACACAACACATGATATTGGGATAAAGGCTGTCAACCCACGACAATGTGGTCAACCTTGACACTCTAAATGATGGGAAACATGAGTCTTATCTCCCTAGCTTGTGACAGATTAAATAGATAAAAACAACAATAAAATAGGTGGCAGAGAACAGCAAGATTGTCAGCAGGTCATAATTTCTATAACCAAGTAAAAGAGAGAATATGTCATCAACAAGATGATTACTGAACAAGCATGACTCTTCTTTGTAATTTCAGCTGGGGATGTGCTGCATGTCCCACCTCTGTCCCAGGCACTCCCAGGCAGGTGATTAATGAACAGAGCTGAAGGATAAGTTAAGAGCTTTGCCATGGACTATGGAGGCTGCAACCGCAAATCCAACATCCAATAGAAAATGATAGAAAAAATATCCCATAGAAAAATCTTTCAAAAGGATTATGACAAGGAGTAGAGGGAGGGTGATACCATTTAGAGAACAAGACTAAATACAATAAATGGTCTTCGTGCAGAAAGCCGAGTGGAGCAGCTCCTGCTCTGGAGGCTCTATCCGGGCTCCTGACACTAGGTGTCATTGGCACTGCACCTCCTGGGCACCGGGGCCAGCTCCGCGGCACGGCTGCCCTGCTGCCTTGCTGGCAGCGGCCTCTCACCCGCGATGCTTGGGAACAGAAACCTTCCATTCTTGTTGCTGGAAATAGGTTTGCTCTTTTCTTCAGCCTGTTTTTAGTATTATTGTTCCAGATGCAGACTGATGCATAAAGAGAGAGGGTCATGGAGGGAGGCTCAGTTCCTTGAGCCAGAAGGGATAACATGCTGCAATGCTGCCCTTACATTATTTTGAGATATATATATACATATACATATACATATACATATACATATACATATACATATACAGCTATAGCTATACATATACATATACATGCCCTTGCATTATGTTGAGATATATATGTGATGGTTTTCACAGGGGTCCCAGGACAAGGGAAGAGATGAGAATCCTGACTCCATGTTTCAGAAGGCTGATTTATTATTTTTTTATTTATATTATATTAAAACTATACTAAAAGAATAGAAGAAAGGATTTCATCAGAAGGCTAGCAAGGAATAGAAAGGAATGGAATGATGATAAAATCTTATGACTGACCAGAGAGTCCTAGACAGCAGGACTGTGACTGGCCATTAATTGAAAACAACCACATGAGACCAATCAAAGATGCACCTGTTGCATTCCACAGCAGCAGATAATTATCGTTTACATTTTGTTTCTGAGGCCTCTCAGCTTCTCAGGAGAAAAATCCTAGCAAAAGGATTTTTTGTAAAATAAAATATGTCTGTGACATATATACATTCATATACATATGCATATGCACCTTGTGTGTATATATATATATATATATATATATATATATATATATATATATATATATATATATATATATATATATGTATGTATGTATATGTATGTATGTATGTATGTATATATGTACACACATATACAAGGTGCATGTGGGCAGGTATCTCTGCCTGTTCACATCACAGGCAGGAAGGCTGGAAGGGCCTCCCATTGCTCCAGTTCCACTTGTGCTGCTGTTGGTGCTGCTGGAGAAGCACAGGGCAGCACTCAGCATGCTTTGCATTTTTCTCTGAGAGTGATGAAAGACTTCCTTCAGTCACAGCAGCATTTTGGTCATAGGCAGGGTTACACCTTTATCTTCCTCCAGCAAGGTGCAAAGGAAATTCTCCTGTCTTCTCTCATACTGTCCCAGATGTAGCCAGAGGGGTTGGAAATAGTGTATTAAGGTTACATCATCAAAAGCACTGGTGAATTAAAAATAAAAAACAGTCCTACACAGCTGGAAGGTGGATGAATTTTAAAGAGAGGAAAAAAATTAAATTAATGAGTATCCAATTTACCTGGTATCTTCTCAATAATGTGTTTTCTAAGAAGGTAGAAAAAAGTGATGTGTAGATGAATAGAGGACTACTATCTCCAGGAAATATTTGCATTGAATCCTCAAGGACAAGAGGTTGTCATCTACTCCAATATGGAGAATTTATATATTTAGAAAATCTGGTGTTACAAACCATAGAAGGGGAGGGGGATGTTGAGAGCAGCTTTCAATTCACAAGCTGCTCTGAGATCCAGCTCCATGCTCGTGTTTTTGCCTTAGTTTTGAATAGCCTGGCACACACTTCTGCCAGCACAAGAATAGAGTGCCACAAGTCCTTAGTTCCCCTGTGCCTTTATCCCTCTGTGTGAATCAGGTAGAACACAGCTCCCTTTTCACCTTTGTCTCTGTCTCCATCTGTCTGAGCCGCTCACTGTCGGTGTGTGGTGTCCAGAGCTGCTGATCAGGGTTTCTCCTCACAGCGATGACACACATAGATAGTCAAAATCATTAGAGTGCTCAGTTAAATCTCCATGAGTGGTTTCAGAGGTTCAGGACTGCCACCTGCAGTTTTTAGCTGCAGTTTTGGCTATTTTCAAGGATTAGGTTTTTCATAAATCAGATGTCACCAGAAGCTATTGTTCTCAGGGACCACTGAACCACTTGTAAGAAAAATTCCAAGTTGTCTATCATCTGTATAATGGGCATAACCTGCCACATATCTCCATTTTCAAATAAGTTGTATTGAGACATAAAGAAGACATTCTTCAGCTGTAACAGTGGATTTTTCCATTTTGCCTCTGGATAGTTTTCCCTAAAATTGTGACAATCTCATTCTGCTCTTGCTGATTTTTCAGAAGGACTCATTCTTTTACTAATTTATTAATGTTCCTTGATCTACAAGCAGAACGGCAGAACAGTATTTTGGCAGCATCTCAAACTATATCTTTAGTTTCATCATGTTTATTTTTATTCTCAAAATAATCCTTATGCCATAGTGTACCTTTTTGTGTAACATTAAATATTTCCTAAAAAGGATTTTTTTTCCTTTTGGTTCAATGATGCAAACCCATGATGTTGACCCATATAAGGATGGACTATATTAACTGTGCCAGATCTGAAGTGCTGGCAGTCTTCTTCACTCATTTATGTAGCTAAGTGAAGGGATCTAGTAAACTTCTCCTCTCCAGCCTCACTACCTATTCCCAGAAAGGTACAAGAGCACTCATCTTGGGGACTTCTTTCTTCACAGGAATGAATCAG
Source organism: Ammospiza nelsoni (assembly GCF_027579445.1). Classification (NCBI taxonomy): domain Eukaryota; kingdom Metazoa; phylum Chordata; class Aves; order Passeriformes; family Passerellidae; genus Ammospiza; species Ammospiza nelsoni. The sequence continues at coordinate 16,413,217 of NC_080636.1, forward strand.
CTTAACCAACAGGGTTTGTTTTCATGTACTCTATCTGATTTGCTGTAGAGGCTCTGGTTTGCTAGAACAAAATGTCATGGTAACACAGTTGAACAAACACTCATATTTCCCCCAGCCCTAAATAAGAACCTTTGTGAGATTTCTTCTACTTCCTTCAGAGAGGCCAAATAATTCACCTTCCATGCAAGGCAACAGGCTGCATTTCCTGCATTTCCTGCATTTCCTGCACTTCAGGTGTGGTTCCTGAGAGTGGAACACTCAGCCCCTGCAGTGCTGCAGGGAACGTGACTGACCTGACCTGAACACCAGGAAGAAATCTCGTGTTTCCGTCCTGCTGTGCTTTGCTGCCAGGAGTACAAGATAGCTACATGCCTACTCAGGAGTGCCTACAGAAGCTATGGCTCCTGCAGAAAATCCCTAGCCCAGAACACTGAGGGAAAACCTGTTCCCTCAAATTTACACTGACCTCGTGGCAGAATTGCTGCTTCCCAAACTGCTCACTCAGTTCTGTGCTCTGGGCACTTGCCTGCTTCAGACACACTTCATGTTCTTGAATCATCTGCATCTCTCAGCACCCTTGCTCACAGGCAGACAGTTCTGCTGGGCTGAAGTTAATATTGCATGACTCCTTTCTGAAGGGAAAAAAAAAAAAAGAGAGAGAAAAAACCCTCCTTTCTCCATTTATTTTTAGACTATTGGCACAGTTTCAGATGATCCTGGACTCATTTCTCCATCAACTGACACTTGCCATTAATCTCACAGATCTGTGAGGGAAACAGTTCTTAAAAATTAAAAGAATTTTGTATCTCTGGTAGAAATGCCCTGGAAGTAAGATGAAACCAAAGTCAGAAGCAAAAGCTGCTTCTCCCTGGTGCCTGCTTGCCTGTCAGCATCGCCTCTGCCCACTCCTGCAGAAAAGTCAGGATTTCTGATATGTGGGAGGTTTCTCAGATGGTGTCTGTCTAAATGAAAGACCAAATAATGCTGTTACAGAGCATGTGAGGTATTTTGTTTTGATCCTTTTCCAATAATTCTGCCTTCACAGTCAGAATATACCTTAAATAAATGCTCCTTTAACAATGACTCATCTTTATTTGAAAATATAAAACCTGCTGTTTGCCTTCACTTAGGAAACTAAACATGCATGCCATCAAGTACAGGGAGAGTCACCAAAGGTTGCTTTATTAGTCCCCATTGAAATCAAAAGATCCCTTTCAGAAAAGGGAAACGGAATCTTGCGAACCCAAAGAGAAAACCTTACAAACACATTGGAAAGAAGATAGGGTCAAATGAAATGATATTGAAAATAACCCAGAAACTCGGGAGATTTACTGCCTTCAGAAAAAGGTCTGTGAGGAAATGAACTGCAATGCAAAGGACCAAAACAGGCCAAAACTAAGCTGAGAGATGTTGCAAAAGCTGGGGAAGAAGTCAAGGAGGAAGACACAACTTGGAGGGGAAGATATGAGGGACATGGCATGGATACTTAAAAAAAAAGAAAAAAATTTTCCCCAAAGTCAAAGTCAAAAGGCATGGCATGCCATCAAGGGCAGGGACATGCACCAAAGATTCCCCTATTGGTCCCCATTGAAACCGCAGGATTCCGTTTCCCTTCTCGAAAGGAAACGAAAATGACATTGAAATTTCAATTGATATTGAAAATTAAATTTCCTTTCAGGAAGGCAAACGGAATCTTGTGAACCCGAAAAGAAAGGCTTACAAACACATTGGAAAGGAGATAGGATCAAATGAAATGCAATTGAAAAAAACCCAAAAAACCCCAGAAAATTGGGAGAATTACTGCCTTCAAAAAGAGGTCTGTGAGGAAATGAGCTGCAGTGCAAAGGACCAAAACATGCCAAACATGCAGGGGAAAATGTCAAGGAGGAAGACACAACTTGGAGGGGAAGATATGAGGGACATGGCATGGATACTTCAAAAAAAATGAAAAAAATTTTCCTCAAAGTCAAAGCCATCAAAAGGCAGGCCATATGCCATGAAGTGTGGGCACACACACCAAAGCTGGCTGAAATTGGTCCCCTTGAAGGCCAAAACACAAAAGAAGGACTTACAAACATTCTGGAAGGGAGATACCATCAAAGGAATTGCAACTGTCGGAGAAAAAAAATATTTGGGAAATTTAGTGACTGCAAGAAAATGGACCAGAATTATATCAGGTGCAGTGCAAAGGAACAAACCATGCCAAAACTAAGCTGACAGATGCTGCAAAAGCAGGGGGAAACTCAAGGAAGACGCAACTTGGAGGGGAAGATATGAGGGACATGGCATGGATACTTAAAAAAAAAATTCCCAAAGTCAAAGCCATCAAATAAAGTCCTTTATGCTTAGAATGTTTTCAAGGTGCTGATGCAATGCTCCAACATACCCAGTTTTCAGTGTATTTCACCAGGTTCAGCTCTCTCGTGTGGAAGCACTACCATCAGTAGTGTAAGGATCACTGTTAGAGGGCAGTATTCCATGATGGATCTAACAGCCCAGGAGGGGAGGCTGCACATCTGTGTCTCCTGCCCAACCAGGAGTGAGGCTGAGATGTGTTCCCAGTATGTGCAGGGCACACATCTATGATATATTTCCTTATATTCATGCCCAGACGCACAGATGGCAAATACACAGAGCACTCACATGAGCACTGAGAGCCCACAGGAAATCTGTTTCTTCCTCCTTTCTTTTCAAGACTCTCTCTTCTTCTCTCAAGGCTTTCTCCTCTGGCAAACCGCAGCACTGGCAACTGTCACAACTACACAGTGTCCATGCACAATTTGAAAAGCAACCAAAATGAGTGTCCCTCAAGGAAAGCTCCCAGGATAAACTCAACAGCCTTCTGTTGGCCTTCCAAAACCAAACAGCATCAACACAGCTCCATACTGCAGGCTGCTTTCTTAGGCACTGTGAAGGAGAATTGGTGCGAAAGTGATGGTTAGCTATTAAGTGAGGGTTACTGGAGGAATTACAGGTGCAAAGAGTGTTACAGAGGGCAGGAATGCTGACAAAATGTAGTGAGAAGAGTATAGAAAGAGTACACCAGGCTTTAGCACTCAGGTGTTATTAGTTCCATCATTAGAGTAATAAACTTTTTCTGCCGACTTTAGTGTAGAAAGTATGTCTTCTTTTCCCTAAAGAGACTAGGACCTCAATCTTGCCATTTAAGGAAACTTCTAGTGTCAGAATTTCCACTTCAGTATTAAAAAGGGATCTGTACTTGTGTTGTCTGAGCTGGAATGCCTCAGGTAAAAAGCAGATAAAAAGAGCATGATGGATGGACAAGCTTGTCTAAAGTGAGCCTTGCTTTGTTGCTTGTAATATTCAAATACTGAACTCTGTACTGAAGTTACTAATGGGCACAGGAGTGTTGCTGTAGAACTTCTGGCAAACAATTGCAAATCCAAATTTCAAAGGTCCTTTGGTACATATAAAGAAAAAGGATACTTTAATATGCGTTTATCTAAAGTATTTCTTATGTGTGCACATAAAGCATTCTGTACTAAGATCAAAGTTTTGTGCTGTGTCATGATTACAAGTTCTTGTTTCTGCACTGCTGCGAAAGAGCAGCAGCAATCCTGTACACAGAGTTTTGCTGGGAACAGTTAGGATGTTTTTTGAAATTGCTAAGATGCCAGTTATGAAACTACATTTATGGAAAAAAAAAAAAAAAGAAACAAATAGAAGGCTTGCAAAGCTCAGGAAGATGTGCTTATTAGTCAGTGCTTATTCATGCACTGACTAATGTGAAATGTCACTTGTACAGAAATCAGTGTGTCTCCACAGCCTGCAGCAGAGGCCCACAGGTGGTCTCCAGACAGTTACAGACTTCCCTGAGATCAGAAACATTCTGTTTATCTATCTTGATATTTTTTACAAAGCACAGTTCAAAATTACAGCTCAGCCTTCCCTAGGGTGTTGTGTCACTTTCCTGAACTCTTTGGGAATTTGCTGTCTGTGCTCCTTGCTTTCTTCCTTGTCCCATTTCTTGCCAGCATGAGGGAGCAGAGGAGACAACAGGTACAAACCAGACAATTGTGTCCTTGGGCTCCTATAGCACTGACTGGTGTTTAAGCTGGAATCTCATGGTTTGGAGGCAAGAGGACCCAGATGTGCAAAATAACAAGATACCTCAGACTGGTAATGAAACTTTGAAAAAGGCAAAGATGATTCTTGGAAGTTTTAACTGCAGTATTACAAGCAGAAACAGGAAAATATCAATGTTCTGTTGTGAAGCATTTCTTCTCTGGGGTAACGCATCTCATTCCAATCACTCACACTTGAGACATAAACTGAAAAATGGCCAGGATGACCCTGAATTTGGAGACTCCATCGTACATGGGTGGCTTGACTTATTTAATCCATCCAAGCAGAACTGAGAAATTTATATGATCATTGATTACAAATACATAATTGCATTGTTATGAAAAGAAAATTCTGCCAAAGTGAGAGAATAATTTGTCACTGATTATAGGCACATAATAAACAGCTTTAGGGTAGAAAATTAGAGGGAATTAAAAGCTCTGAATAAGAGTACACTGAGCTTGTGAAACAGTCTTCCAGATGCAATAGAGGATACAAAAATTATGTGAGGGCACAGTGAGGCCAGGTGAGAGATCCCCAGGGGGTTCATCAGGGCTCCCTGAGCAGCTGGGGACACCAGGCCAGCCTCAGCCCTGGGCATCTGTCACCTCCCTGGGGATGGGAACAGCCCAAGACCAGGCCAAGCCTTCAGCCCATGGTGGGGCCTCACTCAGGGGTCCTGTGCCTGGGCAAAGAACACTGGACCCAGCATCACTGGGGCTGGGATGGGCATTCCTAAATAAGGGCTGAAAGGGCACCCTGGGCAGTGTGGGACGGTCCCCAAGGGGCTGAGAAGGGACTGTCAGGCCTCTTGTTTTCCCCCTCTCAGGGCTCCTGTGAAAAGAAAAGCCACAATGTAGCTGTTATTAAAGTGGAGTACTCATTGTACCATGTCTGTAACAGTAAAGGACCATAACTGATACAGGATCACTTCCAGTCCTATAGTCCCATATTGTAGGGCAGAAAAAAGGACTCCCATAATCAATTCTTCCCAAAATCAATAGAATGAACTCACTGGATCAGACACCTAAAAAAAGGCAGTCTAAAAGATGGTGCCCAAATGGCATCATTCTGTTTTCTGCTTTCAGAATGAGTCACTCAGATGAAAAAGGCAGACTGTAAGCCTTTGTTGGTGCTGGGTCCGGTTCTAGACTACACCTCCAAGACACAGAGCACAGTCAGAGATGAGGTGTAACATCTGCAGCCTCTCCCTAGAGCTTTCAAATTCTGCTGATCTCCTTGATGCAGCAGAGCAGTCATCTTCTCTTGACTCAACTCTAAACCTGCCTCTGGACATTAAGGTATTAGCGCTCAGTCAATAAATTTCTCAAGAGCACAAATGATGCTTCATCAGTTTTAGCACAGCCCCTGTCTGGAAGACATCCAGACATCCATTATCACCAGAAAGCCTTCCTTGGCAGAGTTCACTCACCCACTGGAACAGGAGGGCCCTTGCTACTCCTGATGTGCTTGTTTTTGACCATATTCTTCAGGTAAATAATAGGTATCAGAAAGGGGGCAGGAAATCTACAGGCTAGTGAAATCCTGTGAAAATATTAATGAAAAATTAATGAGCTGAGCATCCTGAAGAGGCCACATGGTGGCTCAAAGAACTGTTTGCTCAATATTACATATATTCTACAGCTCTACTCTTTGCAAATTTTAACAAGAGACTCAAAAATATTGGTCATTGTGACTCTAAAGGTTCACAAAACATGTGAAAGCTGTGGCTAGCAAACCCCCCTCTGTTAAGCACACTTTTACTCTCTTGTGACAGTATCTGGTTCTTTAAAGACACAGTACAGCAGCACATTTGGCTGTGGCAGGGTTGTCACTGTCTCCCTGATCTGAGTGCTGCAAAGCTTGATGTGCTAAATAATGGCTTTTATGCACTGGAGGTCATGGCTGTTCTTATATTAAGAGAATCAGAATCTGAATGATTTAACAATTTCATCTGCCAGAAATGTTTTTAGACCATAAAACCTCAACATTCCTGAAATAGCAACAGAAAAACAGACAAACAAACAAACACCACAAACCCAAAGCTTTTAGCACATAACTTGCTGTGGTATCTTGGGGCTCATAAAGTGAGTGATTTTAAAAGCTTTTTAAATGAGGACTGGTTGCCCTAGATTAAGAGTGTTACATTAAATTTGGATGTGCTGCCAGAGTAATTTGGATTGAAGAAGAGGGGGAATAATGCACTTTTAACTTTATATGTCTATAATGCACTTTCCTTTATGTGTGTAAAAGCTGAGTAGCACATAAGGATGCAAGAACACAGGTTTCCAGAAAAAAACCACAGTGATGCAAAACAAGGTGAAAATTCATCCTCTGAACAATTTAGTCTTGCTATTAAAGCAACAAGAGTGAATTTACTCTAAATTCCTGAAATGTTTTTTGTGTGATCCTGTATCACAAGTCTCTGAGTTAAGTGCCCTCTGGACATCCTCCATTAAAAGCAAGTTCACTGAAACTAGGCTTTGACAGTTCAAAACTGGGTGCAATATTACATAGGTATTAATAAACATTTATTTATAACTCAGATGTGGTGATCAGCCTTTCAAGAACATCTGGTGTTATTTACAATACCTTTTTGAATAAAATAGCCTGAATGAATAAGGTATGTACCTCTGCATGTTTTTGTCTCTGCATGCAATTAATGCATGGTTTGCTGAAGAGTAAATAGTGTTCTGGTAGAATCTGGGATCTGTTTGGATTAACTAGAGTTGTACTCTCTGGGCCTGTACTGCCCAGGGAGGATGGGACCAGACCATCTCCAAAGGTCACTCAATCATGTTTTTATCCAACATGCAAACCTTTTTATTATCAAATAGCTATTGTAAGTCAGAGAAGGATACAGATCAGGCCCTCAGTCAGCACCATGGAAGTTTTTGATGCAGTTGTGTATTTGGGGCAATGGCAGCCCACTGCTGACACTCTCTGCCAGCCCAGCAATGGTCACTCCATGTTCACAAAGGCCTCTGAATGACATGTGACATGAAGCCTTCTTTCACGGGTCGCTTGTGATCTCTACAGCATGACAATATTTCTTGACAGCTTACTTTATAATATAATTCTCTGCGTTTAGGAAAAGTCTTTCATCAGTGGATCTCACAGAGCTGTACAAGCAATAGAATTTTTTTATAGTCTGCTTATATAAAAACAGGTTTCATGTTCTGACTCCCCTATTTTACTTGGTAGTCAAAGCTATTCCTTTTTTAATAAGTGTGTCTCATTTAACTGCCTCTCATCAGCAGGATTTTAAATGGAGTGAATGTGTGAATTTCTGTCTGCTTTTTCTCTAGAGGAAGTTGTCAGGAGCAGAGTAAATGATGTTCATATGGGCCAAGAAACAACACAGGATCACTCACCACCCAGATTTTCTAAGCAGGGATCAGGCAAGAACCAAAGGGTAAAACCCAAAACTTTTTTCTCTGAAGAACAATTAATTAAATCTGTTGGGAAAAAAAGAAACCAACTCCCTACAAAGGAACTACAGTTCAATCTACTGTAGGTTTTAGAGGATACTGAAGCATAAACATGTGAGAAGGCATTATTGGCAGTTCTATGTCCTTTGTTAATATATTTAATTCCATTGAGCTAACTCTTGAAATCAGCAGACCAATTATTTATTAATTCTGGCTTAAAACAATTGTTATCATTATTATAGAGCATTTCTCTCAGCAACAAGTGATTCTGCATGGTTCTTTTATGACAGAAGTGAAGAATTGACTGAGAACAGGAAGAGCTCTATGTCACAAATTCAAGTATTTTTAGAATTTTGCCTTTTTAATAAGGACTGTCACTTAATTGTTATCTATCAAACATGCCCCCAGGACAATCTAATGTCCCCACCAGTAAATGCTGTTAAGGCTCCTTTCTAAGGACAGGCCTGACAACCTGTTAACATTAACAATCATGCCAAAATCATCAGCAAAATCAGGAAGTTCTCTTACTAAAAACTAAAAATTCTTTTTTGTATGCCAACATGAGTAATACAAAAAATGTGTACACCTACAGTAATTCAAAGATATGTTACCTCACAAGTAAACAGTTTCAAAAGTTATTTTCCTCCACTTAAAATTATTATGTAGCCCAAAGAAGTCCACAGATTGTACAACAGTCAATAGATGACTTGATAAAACAGTCCAATATCTCCTTATGGTGTTTCCATTATATAGACAGATATTGCAGATGATGACATTGGTGCAACACCACAGAGATTTAGGTTTTAAGTTCTATTTAAAGGCCTGATTCTCTGTTGTTTCAGTGGAAAGAAGGCAATTTAAAGAGGATTTAGACATTTAATTCCCTTAAGGATGGAAGCCTTTATTTTCTATAGTAAGATAGATCACCATTGTTTTCCTGACTGTTCAGTGCTGATGATTTTAGCTTTTGGTTCTTTAGGCTCTGTAAAAGCTAGTCATTATATATGATGCAGAAATTGTAGGATAAATTTGGATCATTATCAGCTATATTTAGCAATCCACTTCCAAAGCATAAATAACTTCACAATTGGAAAAACAGTTCCATCATAATGTCTGCAGACAGACAAAATAGAGCTAAGAAGGCCATATGAAATTTCCTGTCAGGATTTTATTTTTCTTCTGCCACTTTGTATTGCATTTTTTACATGGGCATTAAAGCATTCTGAAATAGGGAAAAAAGAAGTGTTCTTTTTGTCCTGCCTGGAAACTATTAAATTGGTAGATCTTTGAACTTCATGGACCTAAAGTTGTGGAAAATGGGCTTTAGAACCATTGAAATTAGAAGGATATCCTATTCAATGGGAAGAATTTCTTGACACTTAACACATTGAATAGCCCGACTGTAGTAATTTAATAAATTGGTTACAAATGGAGCTAATGTAATCTCACTTAAGGAGCTTCTCTGCTCCTTAAGAAGCTCTGATTCCCCTTTCAGTGGGGTCATTTTGGCAGACTCTACTTAAAATCAAGCTCAGAGAAGCATGGAGAACAAAGGTCTCTGAAGGCTACTTAAATAGTTTGGAATCAGATTTTCACTATGTGGAAAATGATACTAACCTGTCTACAGCTCAATTCAAGTCTGTCCTCATAAATGTTGCACAACTGAGAGCTCCCTTTGCTAGACTGAGCAATCTCCCATGTAAATGAACATTGTGGTGGTTTACACAGTGGAGATGAGACAGTGCCTCTTCCAGAGTAAAGCTTTGGGATTACAACTTTTTGTGGACACGGTCGCATCTTCTGATGCAATCCTTCTTCACCATTTCAGAAGTTCCCTGGAGTTTGATGAATTATTCTCTGACACTACTGCTTTTTTGAAGTCTTTTGCCTCTTTTTTGTTCCTCTTGCCTACCAGGCTTCTTTTTAATTTGCATATGTTAGTCTTTGTCTGCCTCATTTGCTTAATTAAGAGTATGGTTCTGCTCTACCAATGAGAACAAAATCTAACTTCTAAAGAGCTTGTTAATGTAGAATGGAGAAACTGTGTTATGATTTTATTCTTGAAAAGTAATATATTCTCCAGCACAGGATTAATATTAATGTTAGAAGGAAGAAACTTCTCACGCCCCAAGACATAAGAAATATTCCCTGTGCTCTTAACTATGTTAACTGTACATAAGCTGCCATTAGAAGGCAGAAGATCAACACTTTCACATATGGATGCCTCGAGGTAATTACTCTAAGCTGTTTCTTTTGTAGGTCTGATTTTTATGGTGGAGCCACATGCACATCATACCCTCCCTTAATGGGGGTGAGGAAATGTGAGTGTGTTCACAGCAGCTGAAAATGAGGCAGCCTTGTTTTGAGGCCTAAATGGCATTCCTTAACATGCTCAGCTTTGACAAGTTTAGTTTGGATTCAAGCTGTTAGAAACCAGAGCACAGCGAATCCAAGCAAGTCCGGGAATGGCATGGGAAAGCCACTGCATCCCGAGAGCTGTGTCCTCCCGTGGGCAGTCACATGCAGACAGAATTATTCTGCCTCTTGCCAGTGGCATCAGTGGTATGCTACAGGGGGCAGAGGCTGGGGCACCAGCAAAACGTGACAGCTATAAATGGAGTGGCTGAATATCAGCTGCACAAACAGCATGTAGGAAAGAGCACCAGGACCCAAAATAAAATGCTGATGTGAAAAATCAGCATCTCCCATATAAGGCATCAAGAGCTTCATTAAATGAAGGATAATGTCTAACCCTTAGGGTATCCCAGGTACATAAGTGAGAGCTGGAAGTCACTGAAGTTTTTAAAAGTTTGTTTGGTCATAATGCTGTTAATTTTATTTTTTTTAGTAGCTAAAATCTTTGTATGATGAAACTTCGTTTTTATCTGTCTCCAGTATACTCTCACATTTCTCTTCGTGTTGATAACAGCACTGTAACCAAATAGTACAGCCTTTTTTGACAGATCAAATCAACGATAAGTATTTAGAAAAGAATAGGTTTTGTTTGTAGCTGTGTCTCACTAAAAGGCAGTCTATAATCTGCCTCTGGGAAGAACAAAAGCTTTCCTGGTTTAGAAGCTTTGTGTTCCTTTTGTTGTTTGGAGCGACACAGGTGTGGATTCTGTGCACGGCAGCAGACGTGGGAACACTGCTGACAGCAGAGTCTCTACAGCACAGCAGTCCTTGTGACAAATGTGGGTGTTCCTTACCTGACAACGGTTGTTTTGTAATCCCAAATAGGGAAAAGATCCTTTTAGAAGCCCCCTAAGCTTTAACTGGTCGACACTTTTGGCAATTGCAAATTGCCTCGTTTAATTTGGTTTAGGCTGTTGTGAAATAGGGAGGTATAAGTATATATGGCTTCCCAAGGCTCCATTACACCTGTTTCAGGCAGGATCATTTTCAATAGAGTAAAACAGAGTAATCCACAACCCAGATAACGCTGCAGACAGCAGTGAAAGCTTTGTGCTCAAAGACACACCACGTTCAGGTAATGTTTCTCATGGGGAAGTTTGCATGTCCTCCCAGGTGGTGAGTACCTTATGTCTTTAACCAGGAAAACAATTGCTTTTCTTCTTACTTAAGGCAATTATACAGAGTATTCTAATGTAATAACATCTTAAGTGTTATCATTGTAAGTGACTGAATTCAGCAAAGGAATTCGACTGGAAGTTAGCCTGAGGCAAAGAATTCCATGGGTTAATTATGCAACATTCCTTCTATCTCTTCTGAATCAATTGCCTCTTGATTTCAATGTCTGCCCCCTTAAGAGGGTGAGAAGGATCTAATTACCTCCCTCTGGACCACTTGTTACTGCCTATCCCTGTGAAATTCACTTTTATGAGGCTGTGCTGTATTTGCAATTTAACTGGATCAAAACTGCATCCTTCCCCCACTTGTTAATTATTTTGTCATCGCCTCAGATTATTTCTTATACGTTTCCTGACAAGATGTCCTAAACAGAATGCTGTATTACTGGTAAAAGTGCAGAATGGGCTGATATAACAGGGCTTTGTGTTTGTGGGTTCCCCCCACCCCCACAAATTTACATATAATTTTCCTTTCGTCCTTGATGTTACTAGAAAAACGATTTTTTTCAATGGTACTGACAAGAACTACCTTTGCCAAAGCAGGATTTATTTTAAGAACATCATATCCTTGTATTACTAGTTCCAGCTAAAGATGAATTGATTCAAACATAAAAAAGGATGTAGTTTCTGGAGAAGAGGGACTAACAACAGCATTTTGACATCTGTTAAACGCAGTGTTTCAGCCCATCTGAGAATAACATTATACATCTTGGAGAGGAGCACAGAAATTAAAGGTCCGTAGATGCTCCTCAGCCTAAAGTGCCAACAGCCTTTACTTGGTATTGGCTTTTGAGGGCTCCCACAGCTCTTTCCAAAACACAGAGGTCACAGAGAGGGTGTTTCTTCTGCAACCATTCCTTATTGCTGGGGCATGTGAAGTGCACGTGTGGTTACTATTCCAATTGTCTTATATCCAAGCTTTGCCTCAGATTTTCCCTTGTCTCTGACAAAGCTAAGAACCTGTAAAAATGAGAATTAACCAAGGTTTACCTCTGTAACAGCTGAAGCTGATCTAAAACTGTATTGCTGATTTTGCAATATTCTTGCACTCATTTAACAGTCCTGTGAAGCAGGCCAATACTCATTTAATTGAAAACCACCCTGGCAACTCTTCCATTTGGTTTGGCCCAGTTCGGGTCTCAGATCTAGGAACGGGAACACAGGAATGCCAGTATCTGGGCAAGGGACCGTGGAATAAGGGGTAGCCTGGGGAAATGAGTGCAGGATTGCAGCAGCCCAGAATTACATTATTTTAAATGAGAGGGAATTTGATCTTCACCATCTGGAACAAATTCTGATCCTACAAATGTCAGTGGAAACAGAATATTGTACCAAATCTTAGTATGTTTGCATTTTTGTGTATTGAATTATCATGTTGTCATAATATTTTTATAAAGAGAGTAACTCAAGCTATTGTATTTTTTAGCTTTCAGTGTATTTCAGTACACCAGGTTCAGAAAATATTTATCACAGTTTGTCTTTTTCATTGAATTGATGATCAGCATCCTGACTGCACACAAAACTGGTTAGAATTAAAAATAAGCATTAGGTTTTAAAAAAAGAGTATTTATATTCTTGATATTTGCAATAAATAGTAATAAATATTCATTAAATATATTTAATTCCTAAATAACCTTCATATTCACAATTGGTGCATTATCAAATGCCATAATAGCAGCATCTATGGATGTGGAAGATTAATTCTCATTTCAAACTCTTTACCATTTCTGTTTGATATCTGGGGGCAGATTTCACCATTTAGACTTTAAAAAAGGGAGAAACAAAAGCTGCAGCCTTGGAGAAAAAAAAATTTAAAAAACCAAAAAAAACAAACAAAAAACAAGAAACCACAGCATAAAAGAGTATTTTACCTAAATTCCTTTTAGAAAAGCTGATGGCTACTCGGCATCAGACAAAACTTGTATATAAATGCAATGCTATGCTAAGTGATGTGGAAATATCAAAAGACTGTGAAATACTTTCTAAGGAGCTGTTAACACGTGCCTCAGGCTATACTGCTGAGTTGCAAATTTAAGGGGCGTGTTTTCATCAGTATTCAAGTCACCTCTTAGTCAGCAAAGAAGAATGGTAAAAGCTAAAAAAAATATGAAAAGTTGCTAAGAATTTTAGAAATTCGACGTGCGGAGCAGTGCAACAGCATAAACTTTGATTTTTCATCACTTTCTTAGCTACTGCTCTGAAATACAGCTGTAAATACATACACATCCATCGCAGACATTTCCATTTTTTCTGGCCCAGAGTCTTAGGAATAGCATTGGTATTCAGCTCTCAATATGTGAACATCTTTGATATCACTGCCTAATGGTCAATACCTACAGGCCTGGAGAACGGAGCCTTCAGGAATAGAAATCAATCATTACATGCTTCAAAAGCCATGCATGTATCTGCTATCCACTAGGTAAATAATAAATAAACAATAACATTTGAGCATTCTCTGAAGCAACCTCTGTATGATGTCCAGGACATCACTATGTAATTACAGCTATGAAGATGAAGCACTCTTGAAAAAGATGCAGAGAAACCAGGTTTTCCAAATAACAGATAAATGCCTTCATTCATGCCCAGTGCCAGGCCAAGAATTGCAGGTTTTTTACATCTCCTCAGGTACACCAATGCCAAGTGGCACAGCAGAGATATCCCAACTCAGTCACTCAAGAGAAGAGCTGTAGGACATCTGGGACCAGAAAATTCTTCGAGTATTACTAATAATTATGCATCCAAGTACGAGCTGGCTGTGGTTCCCCAGGAGGGTGAGCACTTGAACTTGAGCTTGCTGAAGATCTCTGTTCCAAAAACCTCAAGACCTAAAGTACAAGGACAACTGTGGAAACAAGAAAAAACTGCTAAGACTTGCTAAGCAAGTAATTAAAAACTAAATCAAATATTTACAAAGGGCAAAGTAACAATTCATTGATTCAATTCCCTTCTATGGTCTGAAGAGTGGACACTTCAAGAGTACCACCAGTTTTGTTGGGAAGATCCAGATTTGGATTTCTCATCTCTTAAATACTTGAGGCACCTATAAAAAAGGAAAAAAAAAATCTTCTGAAACTGACTTTGGATTTTTTACAGGAGTTTCTACAGGCACACTTGCTACTTCCAAGCCACAGCCATTATTTGGCTATTTATGAGAACCTAGTGAATATGATATTTATAATGCATCAGCTACATAATTTCAAGTAAATATCAAATCTATATTGAAAATCTTAAGATGTGAGCAGAGGTCAGTGCTTTAAAAAACTACAAAGGCAACCCTTACAAGGAGGGAAAGTATCTTCAATGAACTAATGTAGTTGCAAAAATGCAAACATGATTCTGGGTATGTAAGAAGATGTAATACAGCTTTGGGGCACAAAAAACCCCAAACTTATGGGCAGTGTCGACTGCTTTGTCTTTAGCATGAAATATTGACATAATAAATACATAAAGATTCATGTGTTTCTAAAAAGATCCTAGGAGGTGAAGAAAAAAAAAACAAGCCTGGTTTCATATGGATGACTTGATTTTTATTTGGCATATGGTAATTATTCAAGGAAAATACTCTTGAACACCAAATAAGGGAAAATCTAAATACATTTAGCACAGAAATGAAAAATACAGAAATCTCTTGCAACAATCCCACTGTAGTTAAGTGCAGCCTTCACTGCCCGTTGAGTAGAATGGCTGCATAAACCAACTCAGGACAGGCTCTTGAGAAATTTCAGCATCCTTACACCTTGAAATGCTTACCCCTCTCTGCATGAAAGGCTTTACACCCCTGCACTGCAATACTGATTCTTCCTGCATTTGAGAACCCAAAGCTTTTCCACCCCAACCTGCTCTCCCAGCCCCCAAAGGAGAATCCCACAGGGCTGACCTGTTTTACAGGTCAGTGGGCCAAGAGCACACCAAAAACTTTGCTCTTTTTATATTCTGTATTCACATGCTGGGCAAGGCAGTCCTGTCATACCAGCTATCCTGATGCTTTTGTCCTGTCCTATAGGAAAGATTCGCTCACTTACAAATGAGTTGATTGTACACGTGATTAATATTAATAGATATATTGGAGGGATAGAAGAATTCAATTTATCCAAAGTTATATAGGAAATATGAATGGCTGTACGTGGTTCAGCTTAATTTAAACAGTCATCCAACCTGGCCTCAGGGGACGACTCAGGTGACAAATTAGCAGTTTGTGAAGCACCTCAGCAGCATCTGGACTAGAATGGCATAAAACTATAGGATATTATAATCGTAAATATAAAAGCGATGAAGATAAGACTGATCTTAAAGGAAATACTGACTGTGGACAAGAATTGCCTTCCCAAGAGCTCTGTAAGAGGAGGAACTCGGGGACCCACATAGCCTCTCCCGCAGGAGGTGAGTTTGGCGAGCCAGTCTGCTGACAAGGACGATGGCTCCCCTCCAAAAACAAAGCCCTGCTGTCGCGATAGCTCAAGGCACACTCCCGGTATCCCGACAGCGACGGCTGCGCCAGAGCCCGCACTGAGGCACCCCAAGGGACGCCGCGGGGCTGCCACGGTTCGGGGCGAAGAGCGGCGCCGGGAGAGTGCCGGCAGCGGGGGCGGAGGGCTCGCCCCGGGCTGTTCCTCCGGAGACCGCGGAGCCCCCGAGCCTGCCCCTGCCGCCGGGCTCCCGCGGATGTGCCCCGTGCGCGCCGGTGGTTTCCCTGATCCCGGCGGATGTGCCCCCTGCCCGCCGCTGGTTCTCGTGATCCTCGCGGATATTCCCCCGTGCCCGGCGGTGTCCCCCCGTGATCCCCGCGGACGTTCCCCCGTTCCCGCCAGTGTCCCCCCGATCCCCGCGGACGTTCCCCCGTTCCCGCCAGTGTCCCCCCGATCCCCGCGGACGTTCCCCCGTTCCCGCCGGGCGTTCCCGGGACAGGGCGGTGCCGGCGCGCGCAACCCCGCCCTCAGCGGCCCCGCCGCCGCGCACGCGCGTGCACCGCCCGGGAGCTCCGCGGCGGGGAGCGGCCCCCGCGCACGCGCGGCGCGGCCGAGGCCGAGGCCGGTCAGAGCCACCGAGTGGCGCCCGCCCGGCCCCGGCCTTGGCCCCGGCCCGGCCCGGCCCGGCCCGGCCCGCCCTGCGCGCAGCTCCCCGCGGGGCGGGGCCGCCTCCGAGGCCGCCCCAGCGCGGCCCCGCCGGGCCCGGCCGAGCCCACGGCATTTCCGGGGGAGGGCGCGCGGCGCGGGCTGGCGGGGAGCGGCGCGGCGCGAGCAGAGTTGACTATATATGGTCAAAGGCAGCGGAGAGCGGCGCGCGGCGCGGGCGCTTCCTGGTTCGCGCCGCGGGGCCGAGCGGGGCTGAGCGGCGGCAGCGGAGCCTCAGAGCCCGGCCCGGCCGCGCCCGCCGCCCTTCCCTGCCCGAGCCTGCCGCCGCTGCCGCCGCCACTACCCGTGGGCGAAGATGCCGTACGAGATCAGTAAGCTGCGGGGGCGCCGGGCGGGCGCGGTGACGGGCACGGGGAGCCCCGCGGGCTGCGCAGCCTGGCGCGGCCCCGCGGGATGGCGCGGAGCCGGCGGTGCCTCGCTGCCCGCTGGCAGCAACAAGTGACGGCGGCCGCCGGCACGGCAGGGCGTGTGCCGGTGGCGGGGAGGCATGAAGCGCCTTCCTTTTATTTTGATTTTTTAAAAATTAATTTTTTTATCTCCTTTTTCCTTTTATTTTCCTGTAGAAAAAGTGTTCGCCAGCCTTCCACAGGTTGAACGAGGCGTTTCCAAAATTATTGGAGGTGATCCTAAGGGCAACAATTTTCTTTACACCAATGGAAAATGTGTCGTCATCAGGAACATTGATGTAATGTATCTTGATTTATTTTGTTTTCTAGTGTGGAGCTTTCGCTAAGTTTCATTTTGTCTCCCTGCGCCTCCTTTAACAGCCTGTGCTTCATTCAGTCTTGGCGATTTCAATCGAGGTCACAGATCCGTGATCAGCAGCGGGGGAATGAGTGCATGACTCAGGCATAAAACCATAGGCAGCGACTGTAAAAACATGTAGAAAATCTCTGCAAAATGTGCAGTTCTTTCCCTCTTCCCATAGGACTTAAGAGATGAGAGACTGGTATGTTCTGGTTGGCCCTGTTTATCTTCTTAGGTATCGTTATTATGAAGTTGAGTGTTGTGTTTGCCTAATAAATTAACTCTTCCCTCTTTGCTGTTCGGGGCCCTTATGCTGTCAGAGAAGCGTGTAAATACTTGCAAACCTGTATCTTTAAACGTGTTATTCTTCAGCTTCTTCCCTCCGCCCAGCCCCAACTCCAGGAATCCAAACAGTTATGACTTGCTGGACTCCATGACAAGCTGGGTGCAAGTTCTCAGCACTGCTCACAGGGGATTTTGCTCATCGATTATATGTTAGAATGCCCCAGTTAATGTTTTCAGTAGTGTGGAGGTTTGGGTTTGGTTTTTTTCTGTGATGCTAACTAGAGAAATGTTTAGAGAGTTATTTGAATGATTTCTTTTCAAAGATGACATCCCTTTGAAAAGCATGGAGGAATTGTTGCTTGTTTAGGCCATTGTCTTGCTACTGGTTTTTAAACATAAATATTTCAAAGAGATTGCTTGTTCTTTAGAAATCAAATTCTCCCCTAGTTTTGCTTTCCTATTGCAGATTTGGCCTGCAGCAGGAAGGGCTGCAGGGGGAGGGGCAGGACATACCTCTGGAATTTCTAGGTCTCCACAACAATGGATTTGTTTATGGCTGCTCCTGTAAATCACCTTTGTAAATTGAGCCGTTTCCCTGTTTTGTCTCATCATCCCCACTAAATTCAGACATTTCTTCATTGTCATGCCATAATAGATAAGTGCTGCTAATAGCTTAATTCCTTACAGATTTCTTGATTGCTATCAGTTTTAAATTCATCCACTTAAAACCAAAAGTAAGCTTGCACTCTGGTTTCAGTGTGTCGCTGTAATGTCTTTGTAATCGTGTTTTGCTCTCGGTATCAAGAAAAGTTCGAGTTTCTGAAACCAGAAGCCCCAGTTAAACCCTGTAATGGCACACAGTGTGATGAGAGAAGAGGGAAGAGCCACTCTGCTTACGTTACAGTTTCTGACCAAGTCGTGAATGCTGACCTTCTCCCTTGTACTGTCATTAATGCTCTCCTGACCCTGCTTTGGAGGTTAAATCGGAAGAAAGCAATTTGCTTTACCTGAATCAGCTCACTGAGGATTAGCCCAGTCCAAATGTGAGCTGGGGGGTGTAGGGGACACGGTGACCTGAGAACAGGCAAGGTGGGATTGTGGGAATTCAAATTCAAGCTGTTGAAACCCTCAAGGGAAGGTGAGAATGGAAGTCACGAATCCTTGGTTTTATGGTGCAGTTCATGCTGATAGGCACATTTACCCAAGTGACAAGAGGAGTTTGCTACTGTTAATAATTGACAGGTGACTACAGAATATATTGTACCAGTAACAAAAACTGACCAACCCTTGTTATACCGCTTTTGTGCTGGAGAATGTTGCAGTTTGGACTTGCAAGTGTGTCCACTCTCAGTTGAGAGCTGCACCTTCTTTGCACCATATAGAAGCCTCTAATAGTTTGCAGCTACGAAATTATGTGCTGGGGGAAGTCTGTGTGTAGTCCCTCCATGAGCAGTTCTCCAGTAGGATGGTTGTGCTCTAATTAAAAAAAAAAAACAAACAAACGGGTCATCAAAATGCAGTGATCACCTTTCTCCTTAAGTCTAAAGCTATCTAGCATTAGCTAATCAGATGAATATAGCATTCAGGGTTAATGCTTGATCTCTGAGCATGATCTAGAGACTTCCTTTAACAAGTAGTTCTGGAGCAGTGCTGGAATAGCTCTGTGAGAAAGAGTAGTGATATTTTTTAAGGTTTCATACTTCATTAATATTTTATCTTAAAGAGTCTAACACTACTTTGAAGCTTGGAACTGAAACTGCTCACTTTCATATGTGGCTCTGGTTTCAGTGTTTGACATAAGCCACATAAGCTTGCTGCTGGTTTAATCTAGGTACTACATTTGTCTCAGCTCACACTATAATTTTCTCCTTAAATATCTTTTTAGAAGTGTTTTTTTGAGGGTTGGGCCTGATACAAAAAACATGAAAGTTAGAAAACTGACTTTACAAGCAGAAATAATACTATTGAATAAATAATGTTCAATTTGACAGCCCTGACTTACTGCCTGGTTTCTGGAATCTTATCTACCATATCTTAAATTTGGGTCTTTATCTTTCATGTAACCCTTTAAGTTAGTCTCTCAGCTTAGTTTCCTGGGCTCTTGGAGAATCTTGCTGTAAAATAGCACCTACCATGCCATTAATAACAACATGCAGTGGGATTTGAGCTCCCTGACCATGTAGTGATGCAGATATAGAATAGGGAAAACATTATCTTGTCTTGCTCAGATGAAATCCAGTTGGACACAGAATGAAGAGGGATGTGCATGCTGTAAGCGCAGATGGTCGTGACTTAAGTAGAGCTGTAATGCACTCAAGCAATGCATAAAAGCAGGAATGAAAAAGGGTTCCTTTTTGCATGAGCAAGCTGAATTCTGTCTCCTGAGATGTAACAGTACTGCAGCAGCAAGAACTCTTGTGAGCAGGAGGCTGCTTTCTAACACAGAGCGGGTGTTTTAGTTTTTCCTCATTGGATGGCTGAGTCATACCATAACATCAGGTGGTTTTCTGGTTCAATTGAATAGATCTGTATTAATTATAGCAGTTAAAGTGGAATTTTGTTTTGATCATATGAGTCAAGTTTCTGGAGCTGGAGCAAGCCTGTTAAATGGTAGAAAAATATTTCTAAAGAGTAGTGTATTACTATTGTAGCGTGTATACACTGTAATTGAGAGGAGTGCAGGATGACTTTTTTATACAACTAATATGAAAGCAGTTTTTTGCCTTGATGTCATTCTTTTTTTTGGTTTGTTTGGTGCCTCTGTATAACACTATTGATTTGCTGAGACACAGAGTTCATTTTGTTGTCCATCCTGAAATACCTGAAATATTATGTCTGAAAACATAATTTAGACTGGAAAGATAAAATTATGATGGAGTCACAGTGAATTTCTTTCAAGATTCCTGTACAACTCTTGATACCAGGTCTTCTGGCTTTTAAGCAGGTTATAGTTATCAAGCAAGAGCAAGCCTAGCACATCTCATTGGTTAGTGAGTGATTTTGGGTACATGGTGATGATTAACAGCCATGTGTTGTGGTTGACTGCAGGCTTAAGTTTCATGCTTGACTACAGTAGAATTTTAGATGTATCTTGCAAAGCACAGCTCCTATTTAGTATTCTACTTGACTAACTGCTTTATCCCTGGGCTAGCTCTAAAAAAAGAGCTGATGCTTGGCCTGTTATTTTGGAGAGTGTTTTTCTACTGTTTGGCAGGTATTGGAGAAGAAAGGGTCCCAGCACTTCAAACTTCCCTAAGAGGAAATCCTTTTTTGTGTCAGTTGCTAGAAAGTAGTGTGTTGCTTCAGTGGTACCAGCAGTGTTCTGCAATGTGTACTGCACTTCTCACTTTTAAACAGTTACTCAATTTAAGCTGGAAGGCAGAGTTTGAGAGAAAGGAGTGCAGGGAGGAATTTTGAGTTTATTGTTGAATTTCTGACTTTTTTCCTTTGAAAATGAGGAAGTACAACTTTGTAACTCTTGTTTTTTTCCTTTAAAATAGAATCCTGCAATTGCTGATATCTACACTGAGCATGCCCACCAGGTTGTAGTTGCCAAGTATGCTCCTAGTGGATTCTACATAGCATCTGGAGGTAAAGTATCCATGTGCATGAGACGTGTGTGGACAGAGCTGTTAAAGTCACTGGCAAAACCACAGTAGCACTTCATGTGTGTTTGTGGAAAATACAGTCAAGGGGATGTGCTTTGGTGGACTTAGGTGCATGTCTTTGGAGGAGGAATGATTTCTGTCCTTGTTCCTCTAACCTCTTTCTCAGTGAGCTTAATGACATTCTTGGTCTTTTTAAAATGTGGTATTTCAATAAAGAACCTGGAAATGAACCCTAAATACCTAGTGTGATGAAGACTTGGGTAAATGCAACAGAGTGAAAAGTTATTTCTGAAATACAGGATTATTGTTTGTGATGTTAATAAACTTTGATACTTTCTAGGCAGGAGAGGGATTCTAAAACAGTGTGTACTCAGTTTTTTTCCCTTCTCCCTGACCAAACTTGGCAACATTTATGACTTTTACTTTTTAGCATGATCTAAAAAAGCTTTCCTTGGCAAGTTAGCAGTGAAAGAG
Organism: Ammospiza nelsoni; assembly: GCF_027579445.1. Lineage (NCBI taxonomy): Eukaryota > Metazoa > Chordata > Aves > Passeriformes > Passerellidae > Ammospiza > Ammospiza nelsoni. The sequence continues at coordinate 16,434,567 of NC_080636.1, forward strand.
GCAGAGTGTCAGTTTTCATGTAATGTATATGAATCAATAGTCTGAGGATGTGTAACATGAATTTTTCCAGTGTGAATTTCCTGTATTTTAGGAGTTTTTGACTACCTAAGAACTGAACAAACCTTTAATAGAAGCTTGCATCAAATAATTGATATCTTTTTCAGGAGTGGTATACAGTGAAGAATATTGATAAATACAATACTGTAACTTGTATTTCTTTCAAAGACTTGCAGCTAAAATATAGATTTTTAGTGCTTACCATAGTCAATTAAAAGTGCTTCGGAAGCAAGTAATGTGCCCAAATAGATATATTTTTAAAGTAATATATCTGAAAAGAAAAGATTCAGAATATGAGCCTCTTGGAAATGAAGCACAGATTCCTGCTAAGATCTTAGAATGGAAGTTTCACTTTCAGCAATTTCAAGGGAACTGTATTTTTTTAAGTGTAAAATGTCCTGTCCTTCTTGGTTTCAGAAATTCTAATATAGCTTTCTGATATTTTCTAAGTATGTTTGGAATACTGGGGAACCTTTAAGAACACTGATAGAAGAGTTGTTTTTTTTTCCCTTTTTCTCACATTCTTGTCTGAAAGGGACCACAGCCAGGATTTTCTTGGCTCAGTCATGTGTGTGGACCATGTGTCAAATTGAATACCCTCTTAAAATCCAGTTTGCATTCTGTATTCTACAAACTTGGTGCTCTAGGTTTGTGCAGCACTTAATACTCAGAATAACTATCTAATTTTTTCTTGTAGTCTTTTAGATTTCCAGTCCTTTGTAAAAGAACAGTAATAGATACTGTGCTAGGGAAGTATTTGGTTAATTTTTGTCCTACCCAAGTGAAAGAGTTTAGGTTGCAGTATTTCCCTTAAAAAGCATCTTCTGTGTGTCATTTATAAATAGTTTTGTGATACTGCTGAGCATGGGGTCTGAAGATAGATGACCAGGCTGTTTAAGCTGTTTCTAAGTATAACATGTAAGATTCATTTCTCTGTCTATAAATCTGCATTAGCCATGCAGCTTGCATTAATGCTTCATGAGACAGACCTTTGGCATTATGCTTTTGGCTTTTATGGTAATTTCTCTTATTGCAGTCATAGCAGATGTAATAATGGGATATACTGCAAAGTTAAAGCTCTGTGTCTTATCTGTTTATCGATGGAGAAAATAATTAGATTGTAAAGTCCACATTAAAGTTCTGCTTCAATAACAAATTCTCTTTATAAAGTTCTGAATCTGTCCTTTTAGCAGAAGTGATGATAAGTCTATGACCAGGTCTGAAAGATATGCAGGATGATTGTATGTTTAAATTGAATTGTAAGGATGCACCACTAAATGGTGAACAGAGTTGAAGCATTCTGCTGAGGTGAAAGATGCATATTTTAGCACGTGGTTTATTCTGAAACAGTGGCTTTTTCGAAGGGTACAATACACACAGACTTTGCTGTGTGGGTTTCATTAGAGATGTGTGAATTTGTCTGTGTATAGAACAATTCCTCCGGTTACAATCCTGGCAATCCTGCACCACAGTAATTGCTCTGAATAGCTCTTGGGTTTTACAATACTCAGTGGAAACAGTGACCCAGGGAGCTTTCATTATCTCAAGTCTTAAATTGTTAACTGCTTGTGCCACGTCTGCTGCTTTTGACATTACTGTTCCTGAATATTCTGTTGCATTCCTGTCTAGTATTCCAGATAGTGCAGGCATCCACACCATTAAGTGTGTACATGCTTCTGTACAGGAAAAGTACACTGATGTGCATGAATTGAGTTCTGTGGGCAGAAATCTCTTTGTACATTACATATGCCATATGCAAAGCAGGTCTCCTTTGAAGCTACAAATTGTAGTGCATCAACCACTGTCCACTGTACTTATCCCTTGTAGGTGTAGGGTGGCTTACTTCCCAGTGAAGGGTCACTGAGCTGTGTTGTGGCTGCTGGGCAGGGGGCTGGGCTGGCTTCTTCTTTGTGTAACAGATACTTAGCACATACCAGCTGATAATATTAAAGTTCCTGCTCTCTTACTGTGCAGTTTTTTCATTTGTTTGCAAATGCTTTCTGAGTCTGTTGTATTTGGTGCTGTGTGGCTTGAATCGTAATACCTGCTTAAAAACCTAATTTATTGAAATGGATATAGTCTTCAGCATTCCTAAATAAAGAGATTTGTAGTAGTTGTAATGGGATAAGGTAGTAGGTCTCTAGTACAAGTCTTCAGTGTAGCTGAAAATCTCTACTCTGGCAGATTGATGAGTCATGTGACTGAGTCATGCTGGAACAATAGTTATATTCTGTTTTATTATGGTAGATGTCTCTGGAAAGCTGAGAATCTGGGATACTACACAGAAGGAACACCTACTGAAGTATGAGTATCAGCCATTTGCAGGAAAAATAAAGGACCTTGCATGGACTGAAGATAGCAAGAGAATTGCTGTTGTTGGAGAAGGAAGGGAAAAGTGAGTAGTTCTTTTGTGTTAGTGTGTTTTTATACATACATACATGAATTTACTGTAAACCTCTGCATCCTAACATCCTTGCAGAAAACTTTTAATTCTTCAATGGAATGAAGTCAGTGCTTTTTCCCTGTCTTGACTTCAAGTTGTGCTGTTCTGCAATGATATTTTCTTTCCCTAGTTTTTGACAGCTTTAAATTAGTTGAAAAATACAATTCTGTTACAATTGATTAGTTTAAAAATTGTATGGGACTTGTTTCTTAGAGGTGGGTGGGTATTACTTTCAAGGATAGCTGTTTGGTGGATTTTTTTGTCAAATTCTGATAGAGCAGGAATGGGAAAACAATATTATTCCCTCTTCCTTCACTTATTGGACTCATAGTCTTATTCAATTGATTAAGAGTTAAAAAGTATCTGAATTTTCTACTTTGGTAACATGTCTGTATTTTTAGGTTTTATTGTGGTAGTTTAATGAAAGGACAACAAGCAGTTGTCCTTTACCTGACTAAATGAGATGCTGATTTAGGTTTGAGTCCTCCATTTAATGTTCAAAGACTGTCAGAACTTTTAAAGCAGAATCCAGACCAGGTAGTCTTATGCCTAAAGGGCTGAAAAATATCATGTGGTGCTGTTCCCTAGTCTCCTGCACCATTCTTTAATCCCTGTCATGTACTGTGTCCTTCAAAGAGACTCTTTGTCCTCCATTGCTCCCTCTGCCTCATTGCCCTGTGGGTAGATACAATGTGAGTTTGCTCTCCTTCTTCAAAAACATGGCCAGCTTCCTATTAGGTGAATGCACTTTCAATCTAGAATATTGTTGACAGGATTCTAAAGAAGGCCTTTCAAATAGCAATGCTCTGGTGCTTTAGTGCCTCAGTATTGATTATACTGGGTTTTTTTTTTTAAGTGATTTAAGGCAAGAACTGTCAAGAAGGCTTTTACGTATTATATTATAGCTTAAAGGTTTAAGGAAGAAGAGTTTTAAAAGTGATGGTACCCAATCTAGGCTAAATAGTCAGATAACTGTGATCCAATGTCATTGTTATCCCAGCTTTCTGCAGTCTGTGTTGTGGCTAGGCAGATGGAATAATTTACTGCTTTCTTTTATAAACCAACAGTCTTAGTGAGGAATATGCATTGGATCTCCCAATTTTAGAAGCTTTATATGCAAAACCTGATTGTCCCCTTCAACAAATGTCTCCTATTGAAGATTAGAATCTCTTACCAGCAAGATCTCAAATAGCCTTCAGGGAACTATGATGCGCTTGCATGAGATTAATGAGATGACCTAATTTCTTTTCTTTGAGTGCACTCAAATCTGCAGCTTGCAGATGTTCAAGGAGTTAATCTACGTGTAACTTTTATGAATTGTATTTATTGTGTGCTTTTCTCACTAGATTTGGAGCAGTGTTCCTGTGGGATAGTGGCTCTTCTGTTGGTGAGATTACTGGGCATAATAAAGTGATCAACAGTGTGGACATGAAGCAAACGAGACCATATCGGCTGGCAACGGGCAGCGATGACAACTGCGCTGCCTTCTTCGAGGGACCGCCTTTCAAGTTCAAGTTTACACTGAGTGTGAGTTGAAGTTTAGATGTGTCTCCCTTAAACTGTGCAGTTTCCACCAAGTTTGCAGTTAGTATCACAGCTAGCTGTTATAAGAGAAGTTCTCAGTTCCCCACTTTGAAGCATAGCTGATGTCAAGTGGCTTTTTAAAGCCACATATAACTAAATATTACATGCTTCGTAAAATAGTTCGTCTCAGGCCAAGAAAACCAAAATAAATGGTTGGTTGAAAAGAGAACCTGAAACAGTTTTTCCAATATTCTTTTTTCATTGTCACTAAACTATGGAAGAGGTGAAGTAGGCTGTTTCGTTGGCTCTGTTGATGCTTTCAGAGCTCTGTTTCCCAGTGCAGATGTGTAGAATTTCTTGAAGCTTTCCAAGGTGCAGGATTCAAGAAATGTGGTGATTTGAATGTAATTTTCCAATCTGATAGAGTGCTCAAATCTGAAATCCCAGGGCCACTTAGAAAGGGTGAATGTAGATGTTTGAAAGCATAACTGGATTTCTAATTCATGGAATGGATATGTAACTTCTGTGGTCAGTTTTGTGTTTCCATGTTCCTTTTAACTTTGTTTCTTACTCTATTTGTTACAATCTCTTACATGAAACAAAGGCTGGAACTATTGCAGTGAAGGTATTCATTGTTGCTTAAGGCCAAGGAAAATAAAAAGCCGTAAGCTTCTGCAGCTGTTTGGATGTCAGGAGACCTCTTGCTGCAAAAAAAAATGTTGTAAAGATGTTGGATGTTATTGCAGTAGTCAATTGAAAATGTTGAGTTTGTATTTTAGTTTTAAAAACGGTGTAGTAGGCCTTTTATTTTCTTACACATGAGCCTTGAGTAGTCTTCATATGCTGACTTTAGTAAGGATTCCATTCCAGTTCTAGAAAAGGAATTGTTTTGAGCTCTACGATCCAATGAAATGATGTAGTTGCCTAATATATTTCTGAACTTAAGCTGATACTTGCATTTTGCTAAGCTGGTTCTTTTAGAACTCTGAAGTCCAAATTGCTTACCAGTGCTGCTTAGACTGGTATGTGATGCAGTCTTCCTTTTAAAGTGATATTTGGTTTGATATATGGGATTCTGGTATGGGCTCTTACATGGTTTAAATTAGCCTGCAGTATCATCGGGGGAAAAAAGGTGTAGTTGGTGAAAGTAGGTTAGAACCTGCCTTCCATATTACTAAAAATAGTCTCCCAAATCTCTCTGCATGGGAGCTTTGGCCTCATTGTGGTGCTTCCCTATTTAACGTGTGTTTTTTAGTTTGCGTGGTTTGAATAGTCTCCTACTTGTAAATAGTCTATTTGGGGAGCGTACATCAGTCTTGCCTTATTACTTCACAGAACTACCACTAATGCAATCTTCCAGGAATGGAATTTTAGTAAAATAGTAACTTATTCCTCATGCCTGTGCTTTTTTTTCTTTTGCAATAAGAAGGATATAATACTTTTGTGTGTATAAAATCACTGTGCAATGAAGCGAGAGTTGAAATCTGAGGAATGTTGCAGAAGAAATCAGTCACCACTGGGGAAGAATCTCATGTTTGTAGGCTGCATCTGACTTTTTTCACTGCTTATCCCTGAAACTGGGTAATCATTCTTCTGGTATGCACTGAGTTGTGTTAACTACAGCAGTAATCATGTCACAGTCTTTCCTGGACTGTTCTTGGCCCCATGATTCTCTTCAGATAGAGCCTAAACTTGCCTCGTGGCAATTCTCTACAGCAAACATTTCCTACACAGCTAATTTATGGTTCACATGTAAGAGAACTTCATTGTTGTAGATTGTCTTCTATTTAAAAATGGTCTCTTCTCTTTTTGTTTGCTGATTCTTACTTTTTTTCTACAGGACCATACACGGTTTGTGAACTGTGTGAGATTTTCTCCTGATGGGAACAGATTTGCTACAGCTAGTGCAGATGGGCAGGTAAAACACAAGGAACTCCATTAGAACTGATTTTAGCATGAGAAGATTTTCTTGTGCATTTTGGGAATAAGATTAGTATTGTAAAACCCATGTTGCTTCTTTTTTATGTCACAAGTTGAAACTTTTAACTATCCTCCTGAAAATCTGTAATAACTGATAAATGGTAATAACCAGACTATTTTTACTTGGGTTTTTTTCCCAGTCCATCTCCCTAGCATCCTCTTGCAAGTTATTTTGGCAGGAATATGTTGGACTTTTGGAATAGGTATGTTATGATCCCGAGAGGTCTAGCTGAAATGGTGAATTCATAGATAGCAGCCCAGCTCCATGTGTACTCCCTACTGATAAGGGCCGGTTGACAATGACTCTTTTACCATAGGTAGCTTGTCCTTCTCAGAGGATGGACTCCCATGACAGAAGTGCTAAGCAGCTGCCATCACAGTAGGAGTCAAAACTGTAACATTTTCCAGAATTTCAAATGTCTGGATCCAAAGTATAGGGGACTTGCTGTGATTATTTACAATTTTCATCTCAATTATTTAGTCTTAATTATTCAGTGCACACATGGCTTTTGCCTCTCCTTAAGAAGGACTCTAGTGTATCAAAATATCAGATACTGTCTTGGGGTTTTATCTATTACTGCTTTTCCCTTTAAGTTGTATGTCTTTGTGCTCTTTTAAGATTTTTGTCTATGATGGGAAGACTGGAGAGAAAGTGTGTGCTCTTGGTGGAGGCAAAGCACATGATGGAGGTATTTATGCTGTAAGTATCACTTCATTTGTGCAGATGATGTATAGTGTTTCATTACCCAGTTAATGAACTGCAAAGTCTTGGATTAAGAAATGCATTTACTGTCTTGTGGTGACATTTGTTCTTACAGATTAGTTGGAGCCCTGACAGCAGTCAGTTGCTTTCTGCTTCTGGAGATAAAACTGCTAAAATCTGGGATGTTGGTGCTAATTCTATTGTAAATACTTTTAACATGGGATCAAACGTGTTGGATCAGCAGCTGGGTTGCTTGTGGCAGAAAGACCATTTACTGACTATCTCCCTGTCTGGCTATATCAATTATTTGGACAAGAACAATCCAAATAAGCCTTTACGTGTCATAAAGGTAGGTTAAAGTTCTCTTACTGCATGAGTTTCTGCAATAAATGACTCAGTGATTGAAGCAGTAAAGATGGAATTGTAAGCTATGTAAAGTAGCTATTGAAAAGTAGCTTTGTTTAATTAGCATTGCCAAATGAGCTGTATGTGACTGTTTCTTGAATCAAGAAGTTACTCTTTACATGGGTGGCTCTGTGCTTTATGCACATACCCAGACTGATTATTTCATTTTAATTAATGTTATCGACTTACCTTTTGTTGCAGCTTTTAAGCATTCTTGAGATGAGAAAAGAAATGCAGCATAGATAGAAAACTACCAGAGATGTCTTATTATCCCAGAACTAGTGTATTGTGGACAAGGTGATTAGGGTTACCATGCAATTGAACTTTAATTTTAGGATTTAAAGAGTTCACTGACACTAGACTCTCTCTCATGGGAACTTACATTTTTACATGAACTAGAAACAATGTCCCAGATTTTTGCCATCACTACTATAATTCTGGAAGTTGGTGTGGGTACATGACCATATTTAGTCCTCTTCCCTGAATCATAAAGTGCCTGAAAAGCAGTGATGAAAAGGCTATGAAAGTATTTTGGCTCATCAGGCTAATAAGGACATCCATGGTGCTTATTGTTTCTCATCAAGGACATAGCAATAGCAGTGCTAGAACAGTTAAATGACTGTGGAATAGTGGTTTTTATACTGGGTGACTTTTTATGCTTGTCAATAGCATGTTGTTTTCTGAATAACCTGTCATTCTTCTCGAATAGGTGTATGTATGTGTTAAAAATTGCTCATCAGTAATAATTTATGTTCCATTCACAGGGTCATAGTAAATCAATTCAGTGTCTTACGGTGCACAAAAATGGTGGAAAATCCTATATTTACTCTGGAAGTAATGATGGTCATATTAATATCCTTTGAATGATACTGGTACTTTTTTCTAGTCTCAGTCAGAGAGAGCTCATTAGGAGAGGTGAAAAAAAAAAAAGCTTTGCCAAAGACAAAGTTTATTGGACACAAGTGAATACTTTGTCTAAAGTTTATTTTGCTTTCCCCTAATACCCATTTTAATACCTGCCTTCATGCTTTCCTGCTAAATATAAGCCAGCTCTTAATTTTCAGTTGTTGCTTCTTCATGATAGGTAGCTTGATAGTATGGAGAAGCAAGTAAATATATAAATTAGCCTCTTGAACATCAAGAAACAGCAATACATATTTTCCACTTATGATAAATATGCAGAAAGTTATATTTCCAGCATTCTGAAGCTTATAGTTAAAGCTACAGTCCTTTTTCCTGCCTTTAAAATGGTGTCATGTTGGGACAAGCTCCTATAAATATACGTCCTGTTTCTTTTCAGACTTGTAATACAGTGTGACTAGTTCACATGATGTTACCGTATAACATGAGGGAAAGCCAGTGTTGCAAGGGCTTCTATCTAAAATTCTTTAAAAAGTATTTTCTAGTCTGAGAACTAATGCTAATTACTCCAGTATTTGCTGCCATCTGTGGCAGGTCATTTAGCTTGCTACAGAACATCAGAGTTTCACTTAATAAATATTATAAGGTTGCCCATGGAGCTTATAGAGTCTCCATCCTTAGAGATCCCAAAACCTTACAGAGTCCTGCAGCCTATTGTAGCTGACACCAATTAGAGCAGCAGGTTGGACTAAATCTCAAGAGGTCCCTTCTAACCTTAGCTGTTCTCTCAATTATGTAACTTTTTATGGTGTGGAATCTGACTGCACCAGTATCTTCAAATGTTCCTTAATTCCATTATGCACATTATTGGGATTCTGAAACTGGAGAGAATGATGGCTTTTCTGGGAAAGGCCACACAAATCAGGTTTCTAGAATGGCAGTGGATGAAATGGACCAGCTGGTCACCTGCAGTATGGATGACACTGTGCGCTACACCAACCTTAGCAACAGAGATTACAGGTTAGTTAAAGTGTGGCCTTTTATTGCACTAGAATTGTTTTACAGCAAGAGTGCTGTTGATTTTATATGGTAAATAGAAATGCTGGAGTTTATTTAGGTTTTATGTTACCATGGAAACTTGTAGAAATGATTACTGTACCAACCTTGTGCTTTTTCTGACAATGAGAAATGCATCCTAGGCTTTTCAATTTGTTTTATCCCTTCCATGGGTTAAATGGAGACTTGTCTTGTATTGGGTGACGTAAGGGCTTTGGAAGGGTATTTGCTTTGGGGTAGTGGAGATAAATGTGTTTAGGAGGAGTGGGACACTGTTTCTTCATGGAAACCAGAATATAAAGAATCCTGTTAAGATAATTTAGTTAGTTTAAAAATTAAACTGTAGTATAGTAACATTGACTTTCATTTCAAAGGTGTACTACCTGATCAAGATAGTAAAGTTTCAAACACAAAGCAATAGGAAACTTTTGCTGATTAGTAGATAAGAAAATTAAGTTATGCATGTTCTTGATGATTAGTGGATGATTATTTGAATGGGCAATTTAAAATAATGGTAGACATGGAATAATTTCTTCCTGCTCTGTCTTTTCTGCTTCTTCACCTTGGCACATCCTTATCCAGTGGCCAGGATGCTGTGAAAATGGATGTTCAACCAAAATGTTTAGCTGTGGGTCCTGGTGGCTATACTGTAGTTTTATGCATTGGACAAGTGAGTATTACCATTTGGATTATGAGCTATTGCTGTGTTAATAATGCCATGTATGCTTACACTTAACTATTTCATGTGGGATTACCTTGCACATCTGCAGAATTTCCTAATAGGACCTATAGGGAACATAATTCAGCAGGATACTTGATAACCCTTGTCCCTGCATCCTGACCTATTTCATATTTAAATTTCAGAAAGTGTGGATGCATCTGTGGATGCATTGTTATCAATACAGCTTTGTCCTGGAAGGTTAAACCTCAGAATCACACTCATGCCAGATCTGTTCAGTGACACAGTTTTGGCAAAAGGATGTTTTTATCCTGCATTTTATTTTTTTGCAATTAATCCAATTAACTACTGTTGTTGTATAGCATAAGCAGCTTTAGCTCCTGTGCCACTAGTATGCAGATCACAGTAAACTGAGACATTGCACTGAGGCTCTCTTATATCAAAACATTATTAACTTCTAATAATTTATGCTTTCTGCATGGGTCCTGGTTTTGTGTTTGTAACATTTGATGGTGTTGTCCAAACCTGTTTTCATGTGAGTTAATACCATAGCATAGAACTGGATAGGAAATAGCCTTTAAGGTTTAAGACTGCAGCATTAACTTGCTACTAATTTGGTCCTGCCTCCCTCCCTTTAACAATGAACAAGGAAGGGAGTAAGCATTGCTAAAAATACTGGTTTGTCCATGCTTATTTCACATTCAAACTAAGTGAAGCAAAGCTGAAGGCAGTGGAGAATGCCCTACACTAAATTACAGTTGTGTGTAGTTTAGAACACACAAGTACTGCAGTACAGCAGATTAGTTAGTCACCACATGTAGGCATTTCTCCAATTTCTTTTAAGAACGAAACTGTTCCCTTAAGATGAGACTACAATAAACATCTGAGTAACTAGAGGAAATTTGTGTCACTTACTATTAGTAAAGTAATAGTTTTATATTAGGTACTTTGAAAAGGAGTCTTAGTTTCTGGTTTTCTGCTTGCAGATTGTCTTGATGAAAGATAAGAAAAAATGCTTTGCAATTGATGACCTGGGCTATGAGCCAGAAGCTGTAGCCATCCACCCCACAGGAAGTACAGCAGCAGTGGGAGGAGCGGTAAGGTTGCATTTCCTAAATCTGTACTACTTTGAACACTGGAGCCAGTAACAGAAGCATTTAATAATAGTAGGTGTGTTGTGTTGAGAAATGGTAGGTGACAATTTGTAACAACATCAGTATTGTTTATATGTGTGTATTTGGTGTTCCTGGGCTTTCATACCCTAGGTTCTGCCACAATTGTGACTTAATCTGCCTAATTGTCACCTAAAGTCTATTTCACTTTTTCATTAATTAAGTCTTCTTTCCTTTATTTGCTGTTTTGAAATTGCCAAATTATTTTTATCCAGTGTGTTCTTGAAGTTGGCAAATTATAGAAAATGGGTTAATTTCCGCACTTTGGATTGTAACCAGTGTAAATGACAGGTTATCTAAACCTTTTCTTAAAATAAGCACTTCCAGACAGAATTAATGCAAAAAATTTTCAGGAACTCCTCTTTCTATTGTAAAATGATTCTTCTACCTTTTCTCCTTCTTTGCTGTTGATTTGCAGGATGGGAATGTCCATTTGTATTCAATCCAAGGAACCTCTTTAAAAAGCGATGATAAGACTTTGGAAGCGAAAGGTCCTGTTACTGACCTGGCATATTCTCACGATGGTGCCTTTCTTGCAGTCTGTGATGCAAACAAAGTTGTCACTGTCTTTAGTGTTGCTGATGGCTACGCGGTAAGAACTGTTGTGGAGAGTTGTCTTTGTTTAAAAACAAATAGACTGACAGCCCATGTCTAAGTCTGTTGTAGCTGCTTAATTGTAAATCATTGATGGAAATTTGATGTTTCTGTGACTGTCTGTTTACCTGCTATTTTGGGCTAGTACTGGTATTTAGAGCAGCCTATGTGAACCCTCCAGATGTAAGAATAGTTGAGGAAATGTGCAGCATGGGTTGGCTGCTGGGAAAGCACTGAAATCCATCTAATAACAAATGCATAGTTAAGATAGGGAAGGAGCTGGATTTCCATAGGCTAGCCATAGTTAAATACAAAAAGTACCTTTGGATCTGCCGAACCATAGTTGGTTAGTTTGGGATTTTTGAAGGAAATAACAAAATATATCTGTTAGAGAATTTGTGTGCATTTTTGTAAAATGGACAAGAATGTAGGTTCAGTTTGATAAGAATCATGCAATACAATCAAATTCAATTACATAAATAAAGCAGAATTGGCAATGAAATTCTGCTAGCTCAGGCACACAGTTCCATGGTAAGGACTAAGATATGAAAGGGACATGCTAGGACAGGGACTCTTGCTTTATCTGCCAATCTACTGTCTTTTAACTAAAAACCAAAAAATGGGCAATTTTCACTTTTCAGCCCAAACAGTCAATGCATATCAGCCTGTAAACTCCTTAAACTTTGACTAAAACAACACTGAAGTAAAAACCCAGGATGGCATTCTACAAAAACCATTTCATTTTCCAAGTAAAAATTGAAATAATTTTTCCTTGTGAAACATCTATGGGATTACTTTAGAAGTCTCTAAATTACATTTGCCCTTAACATATCATGCTTTCATAGAAAAATGTCTTAGTGGTTTGTTTTTTTAACAAAGGGGGTTGGTATTTTATTTGCCTACTAAGTATTTAAATAAATCACATAAAATGAAGTCACCACTTGGTTTACTTAGTGCATCCATCTGCATCTGAGATGTACATTGTCTGGAGTCTTGCAGTAGCTTGTTCTGATGCTGCACATTGAAAGCTAGTGATTTCCTGAAGCAGATTTAACTATTGGAATAACCCTTGTCTCTCTGATTTTCAAATAGGAGCATAATGTCTTTTATGGACACCATGCAAAAGTTGTTTGCATTGCGTGGTCACCAGACAATGAACACTTTGCTTCTGGAGGCATGGACATGATGGTGTATGTTTGGACTGTGAGTGATCCAGAGACCAGAGTCAAGATACCAGGTATGTTTACTTCAACATGCTACTTTGGACAGTTGTTAGTAGTTCTTGAGATCCAGCACCGTTTTGTAGACTAACGGTAAGCAGGCTTTGAATGTTCCAAATGTAATTTAGCCTTTGTTAATCTCTATCTAGCCACACTAGCTGGAGTTCTTCTGTTATTTTTGTAGTTACTTTTAAAATCCAGCAGTAGTATTTGATCCAGCTAAAAATAATATTTGCAATGTGCTGAAGTTACCTTATCAAGCCAGCCTTCCTAACTCTTTTCTGTTGCTTTGCACTGTGATACAGATGCTCACAGACTACATCATGTCAGCGGCTTGGCGTGGCTGGATGAACATACTCTGGTAACAACATCCCACGATGCTTCTGTTAAAGAGTGGTCTATCTCCTACAATTGAAATAAGCCCCCTCTTTGGAAGGACCTAATCAGGGACTAGAACTACTGCAGTGGAACATAGCATTTCTTTTAAAAAATCTGTATTGGCCTCTGGGTCTGCTGTCATATCCTCATATCTTTACAGGGTGTTCATATCTGTAATTAAATGTACTTTGAAAGCTTTAGCGAATAACAGTTTGCACATGAAAAGCACTTAAATTATGTCTGGAGCTTAACCTTTGTGCTGAACATTCCAGAGGCAACAGCCAAACGAGTTGGTGTGCAAGGTTCAGGCGCGAAAGATTCAAACTCAATCCGTTGTTCTTTTCTAACCAAGAAACGTAAGACTGTACAGCATGAGAGTAATACTTCTCATTTTTTCTAATTACAGAACATTTCTGTACTAACAGTCATAGTAAGAGTATTTAGTTGTGGTCTGAAACCAATCAAGCTGTGTGCAGCTACTGTATATTGCTTTGCTTCTCTATACTGCACCAAACTGTTGCCTCAGATTTTCTCCTCCAGATAAGAAGATGGGGTACATACATAATAAACTTTTTACGTATTTCATGTCAAATCTTTGTGGTTTATTTTAAGGTGGAAGTGTGGGATTTTAATGTACTTACTGTTGTGGGTATAATGTTTACAAATAATCATTGTGGCAACTTGTTGCTTCAGAAACACAATTGTTACTTCCATGAATTAAGACTGTCGTCATTTCAGTGTCAGAGAAAAGAAATCATTCTGTTTTAAAGATTAAAGATATTTTCTGTTTGAAGGAGAAGCATGTTATTGTTTAAAAAATGCAGTACTTCTACCACCTTTTGGGAAATACAGGAATTAAACAAAGTGAAGTGTTGTTATGACTTGAAGTGATTTTTGAGAAGATGGTGTTTGCTCGGTGAGTTTTATGCCTTTGCATGTGCAGAACAGTTGCATGAAAGCATTACCTCATGCGAAGAGATCCTGATGTTGTGTTTAGTTCCCTTCTCACACTCCACAATAGGTTTAAGTGATTTGAAGCTAGCAGTCCAACAAGGGTGGAGGAGGACACTCTTGATGCAAAGTAGTAGGAAGATTTGTTACCATCTCTGATGGCCAAAAAGAGTTGTTGCTGTCTAGAACCTTGGAAGACTTAAAAAATTTTCTCTGCTAAGTCTCTACCACCACCACCACCTTTCCAGTTGTCTTTGGATTTTATTAAGCTTTCCTTTCTGTGTGGACTCGCGTGTTTTTTTTACCAATCATATTTCTAATGACACTAATTATACAGCAAATAAAATGCTTTTGCTGCTTCTCATACTGTGGCCTATTGCTCAATTGCTGAAAAAAAAAATTGCCTTACAAAAATGAAATGTTGGTGAAACATCTTCTGAAAAGGAAAAAAAAAGTTGATTTCTTTTTAGGAGTGGTGATCAGAATGTCTCCTAGCCTGCAAACCAACATCTACAGTTGAACAGTTGACATAGATTTTTTTTTTTTTTCTTCCAAGAAGTGGGATATTCTGCACCATAGTTTCTTTGTGGTTACTGTGTCTCTCTATTAGCAGTTTGGCACGTTATTCTTACTAACAATGCAAGGACAAGAGAAGTTTTGGAAAAGGATGTGTTTGATATTTGGTTTAAGATCCAAATGAGCAAGATTTTCTCAGTGTTTAGCCCCTAAAACTTGTTCTGCTGTTGTATAGGGACTGGCGCAGGAGGCAATTCTTCCATTGTTCCCGAGTCTGATCTGGAAGAGTTGCTATTGAACTGCTCAGTGGGTTCCTGTGTAGTTGAATCCCTGTCATTTGAGTAATTATAAGGGGGAAGGGAGGAGGAGTTAAGCAGTTACCAGAGCTTGCATGCTATGCCTGAAAAGTGCTGTGTAGGATGAGCTGTTTTTTTGATTCCTCGAAGACCTTGTAGTACTGCTCCAGAAACTCTGCCTTGGATGGCAGTGAGGTGGCTGCTCGTGCTTCAGCTTCCACTGGATTTGTTTATTGGCATATGGCCTGAGCTTCTAATTCCATAAGAGCTAATATGGTCTTTGTAGTTGGCTAGCAAATCCTTGCTAGAAAACTGAAAGTATATTCTGCTGTTGGACCAAATGCCTTAGCACAGGTTCATTGTTGCTCCAGTGTACACACACCACAAACTGATTTAAGGAGTCTGGCTGTACTGCTCTGAATCAGGCCCCTACATTACCTGTGTTTGCCCTGGACTGCAAATGTCTTGTGCTAAACTCAGACCCCTTTGCCTGCCCTCAAACAGAGAAGCAGGAAAAAAAGCCAGGATGGTCTGTACAGATTGTAGTGACTTCAAAAGGAAATGGTCGTACTTGACATCAATATAAAATCAGGCTCAACAACCAACCCCACACCTTACAAAAACCTCAAAGCACCTTAAATGTTGCTGTCTTAAGAGTTGTATTTTAATGTTAGCTCAAGCCCTGTTCAAACATAGCTCCTCAATCCCTCTTATTCTTGAAGGTTTCTGTTTTAAACATGAACATGCTTTTGAGCTCCTCCTGGCAGTTGCTGGAAAGCTGGATTCACTTCACCATGGCTGGCAGTTTGCCTGCTTTACAGTGAAAATGCAGCTTAATTAGGGCAGGGGTAGATTTGGAGAACTAATGTGACCAGTAATTCCTCACAAGGCTGTAATGCAGGCATTCCTCTCCCCTCCCCCTTTATTGTGATTTAATCCTGGCTGCCTGTTCCATTTCTGCCATGCTTGTACAGCACATTGGCCTTCCAAGAAGCTGCTCTGTACAGTCAGCCAGAAATTTACCAGCAGCTGTTGTGTGGAGTATCAGCAAATCCTAAATGCAATTCTTTAATTGGAAATTGGTAGAGGGGAAAGATAAAGGGCATCACTGATCTATTTGGAGATGGAGGTTGGTTGTTTTGTTGCACACAATAGAATTATGAATAGATGCTCTGACACCTCTGTTCCTCTGCCAAATGCTTTTGCTCTTAACAATTAGAATTCCTCAGACCGAGGGTAGCAGCCTTAAAATCTTAATTACATTAATATTTTTCTGAAGCAAAATACCAAAAATGTAGAATCCTTTTACCTGGAACTGATGGGTTTTTTTTTTGGAGGTACATTTTTAAGCAGAGAACCCAGTATGTCACTGCAGATACTATTTTATAGTTGTGTCACAAGAAAGGATTTGCTGATAAAAACTGTTCCCTACAGTAAATTTACCCATGCCTATCTCTGTGATGAAAGCATACAAAGGACAAATAGGTGCCTTTCAGTGGGCCTGGGAGCAGAATTATGCAGTTAACTGGCTGGGCTGAGAACAAGTCACAAGTTCATATACATACAGCAGATGTTTGTTCTGGAGGTACAAAGCTTCCCAGAGAGACTTGGGAATGAAGCTAATCAGGGAAAGAATCACAGAATATCTCAGTTTGGAAGGGACATAACAATCATCAGACTGCAATGAATAAATGTGTGTGTTTTGCATACTAAAGGCAGTTTGTTTGAAGTACCAATATTTTCACTGACAGGAATGAAGTCTGTTACACCAATTAATAGAGAGGGTGGAAGGACCCTAAAGACCTCATCTCAAGTATGTTGTAAGGCTATACTAGACAGCAATGGGCAATACTAGACAGCTTTGTTCTGTTTTCTAATCAAGTCTCAAGAAACTGAAAAGGATGGAGATCATGCAGCCTCTGAGTAATCTGTTCCATTTAAATTTCTCCTAATATCCAGCCTGAGACTCCAAGCTATATTGCATGACCACACATTTATATTATCAGTTACTAGCAGGAGAAGGTTGAACACTATGCCCTTGTAATATTTTCTGTGTTACCTGCTGGCTCCTAGCTGGATTGTAAATTGTTGGCTTCTTCCAGCCCACACACCTCAGCTCCTAAGGAAAGCTGTTGTGGGAGGCATTGTCTGAGGCCCACATGTGCTGCATCACATCCCTCACCTCCTCAGCATTGCTGTCAGCAGTGAGATGCAGAATTATCAAGTGGTCAAGTCTCATTTGCCTCTGACAAGTCCATGTTGGTTATTCCTGTGTCCTGCAAATATTTAGGATTAAATTCCAAGGGGAGTGTACATTCATTGTTCTGGAGACTGCAGTGGAAGCAAACAAGCCCCTGTTCCTTGGGTCTTCTTTTTATTCAGAATTGAGGTCTTTTTCCAGTGATCAGAGCCCTCTCATGATAAACTTGGTTTGTTTCATGTATGATATTTTAAGTATCTCATAATCATGTGGGCCAACCACTTCTACAGCTCTAGTCCCATCACCACCCTATGGACTTGAATGCATCCAGTTTTTTAGGTAAACCCACCCTAACATTGTTTTCTCCTGATGGTTGTGCCTCTCCAGAGCACACTGGCACATGCAGAGGTGTGGGAGCAGGCCTGTCTCTGAAAACCAAAGTCAGAAAGTGTTGAGTACTTAAACTTTTTCTATCACCTTGTGCCAGTTTATTTCTTTTATTTAAGAACAGACCTCCATTTTTCCTTGAAAAATTCAAGCAAAAAAAGCTTGTATGTTTAAATATCTACAGTATCTAAATCTGTAAATATCTGTAATTCTAAATATCTACAGCATTGCTCTGTTTCTCTGTTAAAACAGAGACAGCAGAAGAAACCTTATGTTTTGTTGCCTTGTGGCTTGAGACCTGCAGAAAACACATCATGTCTGAGGAATATGCTTCACTTTAAAATCATTCTGTAATGATTACAATTATTTCTGTGATGTTCAGTCCTGGAGCTGTAATAACAGTTACATCCTGATGAGAAGAGCTTCATAGATGGATGTGTCTTTATGAAGTTCTACAGATCATGGTTCATTAGCTCTCTGAGCCAATCTGAGAGGAAATCAATCCAGAAGCCAGGCTTAGCTGTTCCCTGTTCCCACTCTGGAGGTGAGCTGGCAGCTGCCATGCTGCCCATGGAGCTGGGATCAGTGGGGCTGCTGGCCCAGACCAGCCAGCCTGTTCTGTGAGCAGTCAGCCTGTGCCCACCTCTGAGTTAGATCAGTCAGTTCTGACTTCCTGCAGAGAAACAGAGAAGTTTGAAGTCCAATTTACCCCTGACGCCAAAAGAGGCTTCTTCTATGATAGCCAGAATTGCTTGACATTCCCAATTGCCTAATGTGTGACTGCCAGCAAATCTGTCCCACATGAGCAAGGGAGTCACCTGTGTTTAGCAGCCCCTGAAAACATGGCTTATCAACATCATTCAGGCTGCATTGTCAGATGATGTGACTACCTGAGAGTTGTTTAACATGTCAGTCAGGCCTCAGTGTTTGCCTGTTAATTTGCTTTACTCTATAAAGCTTGCAGGCATTGAAATGGGAAGGAGGAATCTTCTCAGGGTAGCCAGATGTGAATATTACAATCAAATAAGTATTGATATATGTCTATGCCAGGATTCTCATGCTCTGCAGGCAGGCCAGATTTCTGGGTGGGCATATTTAGCCTTTGTTTTCTGGACCTCATTGCCTGTATGCAGCTGCAGCCTGTGCATGACTTGTGCACGGGGCTTGCCCCGTGTGTTGCCTTTGAAGGCCCTTCAAATGCCCACTGACCTGCAGGGAAGCAGCATTGGCTTGCTGCTGATCTCCTCAAGGTTCTCAGAATCATTCTAGAGACTCTAGAAGTGCCCATTGCACCCAGGTGCAACCCACAAGGCAGGAACAGTGGTTCCAGGAATAGGAAACTGTGGGGAAGAAGCTGCAACCAAGTTAAAGCATAAGGTATTTAGACACAGTGGGAGCAACAGCATTTGTTTGGAGGTGGAAAAAAGTCCTTTCTGCTGAGTATTTTTAATAATCTTCATGGGCAATCCATTTCCAAGCAGTTGAAACCCAAATCTTTAATGCATGCTGCAGACTAAGCCGTGCCTCAGTTTACAACTACAGAAACACCTGCACTATATTAAAATGTTAAAGGGAAATGTTGGGTAAGGAAGGGGTTAAGAACACACCTAATCAGATAATAAATGTAAATATTTTGTACTTCTTAGAGTTGGACATTAAAAATGAAGATAGAATCAGGGAATATAGTTGGAATTTCCGAGTTCAAAGGCACCCACAAGTATCATCAAAGTCCAGCTCCCGGCCCTGCACAGGACAACAGGACAAGTATCACACCACACGCCTGTAATTGATGGGTAAGTACCAGGTACATCTTTGCAACCAGTAGTTATCACGTTCTGGGACACAATTTAGTCACCAGGACAGCCCTGTGCAAAGGGGAATGATATTTATTAATCACCCAGGGCTAAAGAACGATGTCATAGTTCCGTGGTACAGGCATGTCCCGCATCGGTGGCGGGGGAGGCTCGGGCCGGGCGCTGCCCGGGGCTGGTGCCCGGCGGGACCGGCCGGGGCCGTGCTCCAGCGCCAGGTGGCAGAGCAGCACTGCCGACAGCATCTCCACTCCGCTTCCCGCTGCTGTCCTGCCCAGACCGACTTTCTGTTTCGGGAATGATTTAGCTGTCCTTGCGTGGGACGGCAGCGTGCAGCTCGCCCGGGAAGGAGAGCAGCCCACGGCCCCGGCCAGCCCTGCTTGTGTATCGGTGCTCATATATCGGTGTATCCCCGCATGGCAGCCCACAGCCCCTGCCAGCCCCGCTCATATACCGGTGTATCCCCACACGACCCAGGCCCCGCTCATATACCGGTGTGTCCGCGCACGGCAGCCCACAGCCCCAGCCCCGCTCATATACCGGTGCGTCCCCACACGGCCCCGGCCCCGCTCATATACCGGTGTGTCCCCACACGGCAGCCCACAGCCCCAGCCCTGCTCATATACCGGCGCGTCCCCACACGGCAGCCCACAGCCCCTGCCAGCCCCGCTCACACACCGGTGTATCCCCACACGGCAGCCCACAGCCCCAGCCATGCTCATATACCGGTGTATCCCCACACGGCAGCCCACAGCCCCAGCCCCGCTCATATACCGGTGTATCCCCACACGACCCCGGCCCCGCTCATATTCCGGTGTGTCCCCGCACGGCGCCCAGCCAGAGCTGCCAGGGACGGAGGTGCCGCAGCAGAAGGCCGTGTCTCAAGGGAACAGGGCTGTTTGGCAAAGGCTTTACATAGTCCCAGATCAGCGTAGCACCATCATGATGAACACCGTTCTTTATTATTTACCATATAGAAAAGGGCCACTGAGAGGGATAGAACTTAAGCAGGCAAAAAGGATCATAAAATCCTAGAATGGTTTGGGTTGGGAGGGACTTAAAAAATCACTCTCGTTGTGGACAGGGACACCTTCTGTTAGACCACATTGAAATAAATAGATGAAAAGGCAAGCAGTGTCAAATATGCATTAATAAATGGTTATTATATTTATATGCCTATGTTTAAGGGCAATTTTGTGACAGTATTTCCTTACAAGAGTAGAGAAAGTGATGTCTGGTCTGATTTGAATCAAAGACAAGGTGATGAGTCCTCAATCTGCAAGGCAGGACAGAGAACCTGGTGGAAAAAGATGTGTGCACTGGAAGTTTGGCACTCGTAAAAGTGGTCACTGCAGGAGTTGAACAGTGCTAAGAGAATCATTTTGGTGCTTGATCAGTTAGGAAAACCTCACAGCTGAAAACAGTAGAGGTTTGTATAATGGTTTTGATACTGTAACAAAGTATGAACAAATGAGCCTTTGTCAGGTGACCAGATCATCTATGACTTACCAACAAAACAAGTTAAATCAACTCCCCTTTATGGTGGTCAGCACAACTTGATTTATTAATGTCTAGGTTAACAAAGTGATTGACAGCAGTTTATAACAAGGCAGCAAAATCTGCTGTATGAAGATCTGGAGCTGGAGCTTTGCTGCCTCTATTCTGATAACATTGAATGCACAGAAAATGTCACAGCTGGACAGTGCAAGGGTCAGTGACCGGCTGAGCCAACCAAGAACTAATATGAGGGGAAGGTCTTTCAAGGTGGGTACATTACACTGCTTGGCAGGGGAGTGCTGCTGGGTTTTGGGGCAGCCTAGTGCAGCTGACAGGTTTGAGCAAGCTGCAGAGCCAGCCCTGCACTGGCAATGTGGGCAGGGTCTCAAGGGCTGTGAGGGATGTGCCTTCAGTAGATACCCAAAAGACAGTGCCTGCCCTAACTTACATCTCCCAGCAGCATAGTTCTTGGTGATGCAGCTGTGCCTGAGGGTACATACACAGCAGTCTTCCTTGATAATAACATCATTTAATCCTCTCAGACGACCTTTTCTGGCAGGGCAGTGGAGAGAGGCTCACCACCCTTGATGATTCCAGTCACCATCTCTCCAGTCATTGTTTGCAGAGGAATCTGGATAGGCTGCATCAATGGGCCAAGACCAATGGTAAGAAATTCAACAAGACTAAATGCTGAGCCCTGCCCTTGGCTCTCAACACCCCCAGGAAGTGCTACAGGCTGAGGGTGGGGTGTCTGGAAACCTGCCCAGTGGAAAAGGACCTGGGAGTGTTGTTTGACAGCAGCTGAACATGAGCCAGAGTGTGCCCAGGTGTCCAAGAAGGCCAATGGCATACGGCATGGATCAGGAATATCGTGGCCAGCAAGAGCAGGAGAGTGACTCTGTCCCTGTACTCAGCACTGGTGAGGCCACTCCTTGAGTTGTGTGACCTCTTCTGGACCCTGCAGTTCGGGAAGGGCATTGAGGTGCTGAGTGAGTCCAGAGGACAACAAAACTGGTGCAGGGTCTGGAGCACAAGTCTGGTGAGGAGAAGCTGAGGCAGCTGGGGGTGTTTAGCCTGGAAAAGAAGAACTCAGGGGTGACCTTATTGCTCTGGACCTGGTTATGGAATATCAAAAAAGAAATTAAACCAAGGCTCACACTGGGTGCAAAGTAATTCAGCTGAGTTGGATTGTCTTGCTAGGCCCAAGGGAGCACAGCACAGCTGGACATGACATTGTGCTGGACCATGTGGCTGCTTGAGTTGTGTGCCTGGTGTGAGCCAGGCTCAGTGTCCCAGCAGCTGGACAGACAGCAAGGACAAAGCTGCCAACTGGCCCTACTCGGGCCCTGACAGCCTGGTCCCTGCTGAGAGAGCGCTGTGGGATGGGAAGCTGTGCCTGCCCTCACCAGAGCTGGGCAGACTCAGCGGAGGCACTGGGAGAGTTGGAGGTGGGCACATGGCCTGGGAGCCACACAGGGGGAGCAGCAGGGTCTGCAGGGAGGTTTTATGGGGACAGAGGCAGGCAGTTTTCCCATGCACACTGAGGAGACTGCGTAGAGATGGCTGGATTTTTTCAGAGACTTTTTCATTCCACCTTTTCCGGAAGATGAGCATTTTGTTATTTGAAAGTTCATAGTTCAAATTTGTGTTATAACCTAGAGTCAAAGCTCTTTCCATGAGTCAGAAATATGCATTTTAAGGAAGAAATACAGGCAGTTGCATTTCTCAATTAGGTTTCTGTCGCAGTAATTGGGATTGGGTACAGGTTTTGTATGATCTGTTCTGTGTACATAACCTGGCACTTCTGTTTGTCCAGAAAATTTACTGGGAGCTTGGGGGACACCTACCATCAGCTGCTATCAGCTTCTACTATTTCAGCTGTTAAGAAGTTAAAGTTAACCTCATCTCAACTGTGGCTCACCTGCAGAGAACAGATGTTGTGGCACACCCATATGGACAAGTGACTAAAAGAGAGTTTTTTAACGGCATGTAGGAGAACACATCTAGCTCAGCTGGCCAGATAGTTCTGTCCTCTCTGAGAAGTTATTGAATTTCATTTAATAAGGCTTCCAATGCATGCAAGTATAAAAAGTTGCTACTTTTTGCCAGCCTCCAGCCCTATCACTAGCTCCAATGTGATGGTACTGGTTCCCAGAGGGTCTCAGAGTGTCATCACCAAGTCCTGCTAGACCTTTGGTAATGCTGCTCTGAGACAGAAGCTACTTAATTTAAATGCTTTAGGTAGTTCCATCTCTTCCTGTTCCCTCGGAGTAGGTTCTGAAAGACCTGATCAATGCACTCTCTTCCATAAGGCAACAGATGGTCAGCAGAGACCACTCAATTTCTCCTCTGAAGTTGCCTGGCTTATGAAAGGAAAACTTGAGATAAAATACATCCTGTGCTCTTGCTGGTAGTTTTTCCCAGATCCATAGAGAGTGTACTGGAATGCAGCATCCAGCCAGCACTGTGAGCTGGATATCCCATTTATGGGCTTTTATCCCTTTTTTCGATGTCTCCTCTTGTACCTGGTGATACGTGGAAATGTAAGACTGGCTTTGAGTGATTATTTACAGAAAGGTGAGTCACTTTCCCAGGTGTTATTGCTTTCAAGCCACTCTATCACCTTGACATGAAGCTATTATAAGTATTAACCTCTGGAGCACCTTCATTGCAATTGAAGAAGCAATGGTGCAACACTGGCTTTTAGGAAGGAAGAGTGCCAATCACTTACTAAAATTGATTCAAGTTCTGCCAAGAATTTTAAACTTTCTGAATATTTTTAAGGAAGAGGAAAGCAGTTTGGATAATGTAAACTGAGTGTCAAAGATAACATCTTTTATGAGGGGTTTTCTAAATGGTGCCAGGTTCTGATAAATGTAATAGATACTATTTTTGAATATTGATATATCTGTCTGTTTTGGCATTGTGTTGTGAAGTTCACTTTAAATTATTAAGCTTTACATTATTAAATTATGATGGCTCCATAAAAATGCTCCATTTTGAAGAGGGATTAATATATAAATCATAATGGTCCTGATTCAATTCACAGTGGTTTGAGTTCTCCATGAAACCTACAATCTTAAAGAGAAAGGCTGTTAAAGAGATCAACTAATTTATATTTTGGCTGCTCTTTTATGTCCAAGTCAATTAGCTTAAAATTCTTCAACCATAAAATCCTTGTTCTTTACCATCTAGGCAAGCCCTGTAATAACCACACTGCACTTACTGGTATGTAGATTGGAACTGAATTCTTTTAAAACTGGAATTCTATATCTTAAAATCTTCCTCCTGTATTTTTAGATGAGTTTGTCCATTATTGGCTGATATGTGATGTATCAAATACTTCCATGATGCGTTTTCATGGCCAGGAGTATGCTAGTGCAGTGCAGTGTGTGCTATTGAAGGTATGTATGGTTTGCATTTTTAATTTGTCCATTTAGCTCCTCCTTTTGCTCAATTATTTGTCTTGTTTATGATTAGCACTTGCCCTTTCAAAGGAGAAAGAGAGCTCAGATGACCACCAGCAACAACATCATGAGTATTTTGGGAAGATTGCCCTTTAGAGATGTGCAGACAGTGTGCCCACCTCCCATTCACAGCACAAAAGGTCTCACTTCAAATGGTTTTGGTAGAAGAGGAGCCTCCAGCCACTCAGCACGGATGTCTCTGCTGAGTCACACGTGCCTGCCTCAGGAGCACAGCGGGATTGGTGCTCTGCCAGGACGATACTGTGCCAAAATTGTGTCCTGTGTGCTCTAAGTGGCCATTCATCAAGTGCAGCTGATGACATCCTGACAACTGAGTCAGGTTTATTTGATTTTAGAAGAGACTTTTTCATTCGCAAGCTGTAAGTGGAACAATCTCCTGCTTGCTATGATCACAGTTTTCCGGTTTCTTTTGCAACACATACCAGTATAATACACCTAAGGTAACACCTACACTACAATCATTGCTGCATGCCAGTAAATTTTACAGGAATATTTGACATGATCATATGTTCCTGTTACCTTATTTAACACAGGGCTCTCTTAGTACTTTTTTTTCTCGTAAATTGTGTCATTTCTTTTCTTAGGCAAGAAAAGGCTTTCCCTGTCACTTATTACCTGAGAAGATGGTAATGCATCATGCAAAAAAAATTGCTAAAGGAAACAATTCAGGCCACTTTTCTGTGGGCTGTAATTGGCTACCCAGTGCCCCCTGGTGAGACACCTCCCCATGCAGCACATCTCACCCAAGTTAAGGTCACACGGAACTATTAGATCATCAAATTTGGCCTGATACATATCAAAGGCATTCAAGTTTCACCCAGGAATGTCTTGTTTGTTACATATTAAGTTTTCAGGTGATAAATCTACACCATTGTCTGGTGCTTAGGAGTGGCTGAGGTCGCTTGGTTTGTTCAGCCTGGAGAAGAGGGAACTGAGGGGAAACTTCATTGCAGTTACAACTTCCTTGTGAGGGGAAGAGGGGGGGCAGACTCTGACAGGACCTTCCAGTGACAGGATCCAAAGGATCGGTTTGACATTGTGTCAGGGGAGGTTTAGGTTGGATATCAGGAAAAGGTTCTTCACCCAGAGGGTGGCTGGGCACTGGAAAAGGCTCCCCAGGGAAGAGGTCACAGCAGCAAGCCTGGCAGAGTTCAAGGACAGTGCTCTCAGACACGTGGTGTGACTTTTAGGGTGATTCTGTGCAGGACCAGGAGTTGGACTTGATGATCCTTTCAGAACCCTTCCAATTCAGAATATTCTATAACTCTGTGGTTTAACAAGATTGATCCCTTCCTGTGCCCCAGCAGAAATATTTCTTGTTCCCACCAGGACCAAGAAGCCAGTAGGCCAAAGACCCCAGGCTGCATACAGACTGCAATCAAGCAGAGCCAGCTACACACAGCAAGATAAAGCCAGGTGAATGTGAACAGCTTGCTCATGTCCACACCACACTGTGCTTGGATTTGTACCTCTCCCAAGCGCTACACTTTCTGATGAGTTCAACAAGTCTGAAGTTATACAAGTGCTGTGTTGCAACCCATCAGGGGCATAGTTTGATAACATGACATGACCTGGGTGTGTTGCATGCCTTGAGAAATTGCCTGAGGGTACAAAGTCTGCTGGGATAACATTGGAGGATTGTGAGGGGTGGAGGAGGCAAACGTGACACAGTTTTGTCCATAATGCCTATTGTGAATGCTCCTTGCTGTCTGCTGTCTTCTGGACTGGGCCACTGTCTTCTCACAGTGGGCTAACTGGGACAGGTGAACAACATGTCACATACTGACAGCTGCTGCAGTGTTGTTTCACCTAAGGGTTGGTTTTACCTAAGACCGGAAGGTAACCTTTCAGAATTCTGCAGGTTAGCAGAATTCCCATATCTTGTAACTGTGTCATGCAGCCTTTTTGACTGATATAGGGAGAAGGTGATTCCAGCTTAGAATATGTACCAGTACAGAAATGGGACCTAGAGTTAGAGTATCTGGCCTGTTTTTTTCACCCAGAACTCACAAACACATGTAGAAGTCACAGACACATATGCAAGTTTTTTGTTGACTAAAGATGTATTTTCTTTGAACGTCCATAATGAAAATGGTTGATGACAGAATAATTCTGTCTTTTCCTCTTGAAAACATCAACACTGCATGAAGGATGAACCTACTTTTACAACACAGGAGATTCCTTGATTTTGTAACAAACTGCCAGACAAGGAAATGGCTGGATGTAGAATTCCCCAGGGTGTCAGGAAAACCTGATTTCAGTAGGGTAATGCTGACATAAATACTGAAACAGCATAGTCATTGATCAAGTAAAAATAGAAAGGCAATATTTTACTTGTTTTGATTACTGTTCTTTTCACTGTAACTTCAGCACAGCCATTAAAACTACTTGATTTTTAAAATTTATAATTCTCCTTTAATATGTATGATAATTTTAGAGAATCATAGAGTGGTTGATGTTGGAAGGGACCTCTGGAGATCATCTTGTATACACTCCAGACTCAAGCATGGCCTCCTACAACCAATTGCCCAGGACTGTGAATAGATCATGTCTAGACATAATTACAGTAACAGAGATATTTCCTTCTGATGCTTATGCATGAATTTTTATTATAATTTCATCGTTGGCTCTTTGAAAAGCAAACCTATGCTTTTCATCATCCCCAGACAACTCTTTGAGTGTCTATGAGGAAGTCTAATAATTTCAGCAGCACTGACCTTGGGAATCTGTGCACTCCAAGATTACACGTTAGAGATACCAAAGAGATTATTTAGCCATTTGTGGACTATTATTTCCTTTTTAAAGTTATGTTCATGAAAAGATTTTCAATTCTTTTATTTGGGAAAACAATTTTGGAAATATGGACTAAGAGTCTCATGGTCTAGATTGGTCCTCCTGAATCTACCAATTTCTTTAAAGAGCTCTTCACTGACTGTGAACTGCCTTTTGGGATCCTTAGCAGTACAGCCTACCATACTGTTTGTTCTTTCTTTTCTGATAATTTTTAAAGATTATTATTTTTCTAATGAGTCCAAAATTCCCCAATTTTTACTTAGTTCCAGTTTGATTCATGACAGCACTCAACATAAAACATCTGTGACCAAATCAAAACCATGAACAAGCAGCAACTCAATTGAACTTAATCTTGAAGTAAGTAATTGGAGTTCTGCCTGAGAACATGTTACTCATTTAAAAGGGGAGGATTTTTCCTTCTAAAAGCCTTGCTGTTGCATACAACAGCCTTCCCTGGCCTCACTGTGCTCTATGGTTCTGCTGCAGATTTCAATCCAGTTTGCCATGTCTTAGATTCTCAAATGTTTCTCACAGTTCACCTTAAATATCGAACTTGAGAAAGGACTTGAATATTAGAATCTTTTCCCAACAGAATCAGAGCATTTTCTTCCTTCTGCAGCCTGGTAACCCAGCTGGACAGGACAGCTCACTGGTTCCTGATGCTCCACTCAGTGTACAAGGGATCAGTCTATCTTCCTTACAAGTCCAGGCACTTTGTAGTTTAGCACCATTTTAAAAAGCTAATTGGAGTCCTGTTGTCACTGCTATGAACACAGCTTAATAAAAACAATAATCTAGATATGACAAGAAATAACACCAAAAAATGTGTCTCAGGAGCAAACCAAGTTCCTTGTCCAAGTGCGCAATTTGTTTTTCAGCTGCTTCAAAAACTTAACAGCTGAGCACAACTTTGAGGTCTTACCTGTGAACAAGCAGCAACAGAAATCTGATGTGAGGGAAAGCTGCAGCATGTTTGTGCAACCATGGCAGAGCAAGGTTAAGACAAGTATTGAGGTGAAATATGTGTTGGCAATGCCAAGCCAGGTTATGGGTTAAAAAGGGTCATTGATTTTGCAACAAAAGTACTCTTTGGGTGTAGGTCACATGTTAGCCTTAACCCATCAGCCACTTGATTCAGTATTGTGGCTTTCCTCATAACAGTAGTGAACCTTTAAACTGAAAATATGAATAAGAATTACAGTGATAAATAATTGGACTTTCTATCAGTAAGCTAGAATTAGGATTCTTGTGCATTTTTTAGTAAATTAATATGTTATAACATTTTTCCTTATTGCCAAGTTCCACCCAGCATTGTCCCTAGTAGGCTACATGACAAGATGTAAAGGTTTGGAACAGGCCACTTCACTGTGCACATGAATCACAGACACTGCAGAGTTTTTGCTTCAAAAACTTAACTGTTGCTAGATCCTTCTGAGGCTGACTAAAGGATACCTGCTCCATTTTCTGTTTTCCTTTTTAAACAAAAATCAGCACAAGTCATCACAAATGCTAAGCCTTTTGAGACAAGAGGGCAAACACCAAGTATTTTGAACTTTTTGTTCCTAATCCTAATTAGAAAAACTCACTGGTAATGTTTTCATCATTGTTTATACCATCCTGAATTTAATAGGTTCCACTTAACTGGCTTTAACAAAGAACCAGATAAAGAAATCTCCAAATTGGCAACTTATTGAGTTCTTTTCCCACCGCTTCTTAAACTGAGCTGAAAGATTGCATTTTGTTTGAAATGTGAGAAAAGATGCAGAAGACATTATGTAACTGATGCCAGTACCAAAATGTCCATTGGTTTCAATAGGCCCAGGATTCATATGTGGTCTGATTTTTGTTCGTAGGTATTTCATTATTAATCATAAATCACAGACTCGCAAACCCAAGGCCCTGCTGTTTTCAATGTTGTACAAATGCAAAAGATCTGTTCACTTTCTGTCTCTCTCCAGAGCTGCACTTCATAATTATATGTAAGATACAAATCTACTTAAAAGAGAACTCATTTCCTGCGACTCGGTTGTAAGAGACAGATGGGGCCATGTTTATAGCCAGGTAAATTCTTTGTTGTTAGGAAATTTACAGGGTAGCTAACAACGCTCACAAATTCATTCAAGGTAAAAAATGGGCTCCACCCCCAGTTGCTCTGCAGTGTGTGTGTAACAAAAAAAATGCTGTTCTTCTTGTGCCTTGATGCAGATCTGCCCAGAGCATTGCAGTGCCAAACATGGACAGCTGAGCTGCCTGAGGTGCCAAAAGGAAAAAGGCCACGATGGCTCAGTGCTGCCCTAAGGTGGAGAAGCAGGCTGAAAGTTAATCATTTGTGTGCTTTGTGTGGCAGGAGTACCCAGGGAGGCGTCAGTGCCACACAGCACATGCAACCATTTTGTCCATATTCTCTCTTGTAAAAAAGAAAGTTACATCAAGCTTCAAGGTTTTCCTGTGCAGGGCGAGGAGCTGGATTTGATGATATTTGTGTGTCACTTCCAAATCAGGGTATTCTATGAGTCTGTGATGCTCCACAGAAAGCTTGTTCTAAGGGGTAAATTTGAAATGTAAAACATATCAAAAGCCCTCATTTTCTAGAAAATTGTTCCAATTAATTAACAAGAGACATAAAACCAGACTCAGCCTTTGAGCTGCCAGATGCTGTGACATGGATATTTCCTTGCAGATCTGAGTCTTAGGGCACTTGGAGAAAAGTCAGGAAAACCCATCAGAGAGAATTTGATTTAATCCTTACTAATGAATCGACAGGGGCTTCACTAGAAGGCTGTATGTGGAATTATTTTATTCCCAGCTTCACTAATCCACACTTTCTATCCAGCAACACTCACTTTTTGAGGTCTTGTGATTGAATCTGACCTGCCAATTCTGTGGAAATTTCCTACTCCTGTAGCTGCTCAGCCTCTTTGATGCTGTGTCTGTCACAGCAGCCACTTCGTGCACCTGGAGAGAGAATATTCCTCATCTTGACAGAGTATATGGACAGCCCTACACCAACATGTTATTATGTTGAAACTTGTCCTCTTTTAACCTTACTGTTGCTATTTCAAGAGCAATTTTCATTTATACAAATTAGACGTAGTGAAGCACGCAAATATCAAACAAATGTGAACTCATGGAAATTTCTCCTTGTTAAACAGCAGCATTTGAGCAATTCAGAAGATTTGTATTTCCTGTTCATAAATAAAAAATATCTAATTTTATATTTTTGCCTGGTCTCTTTATTGTAATTCTGTGTTCTTCACTTTCATTCAAAATGTTTATCCTTATAAGACAGCTTGAAGTGGACTTTAACTATAATATATACTAAATACTTAGTAGGAAAAGACTGTCTCAGACCTGATTAAGACAATTTCACTAACTTTATTTGTTTCCAGTGTTTTCTGGCATTTTTGAAATATTCTAATGGTCAAAAAGGGTAATAATTTAGACAGGAACCTGCTGCCTCTGCCCCTTGGCTGTCACAGACATTTTGGCATCAGCAGATTTCTCTTTAACAAGAGAAGAGAATGAAATGAGATCTGTTTACTGGTAGGATTAGAATTCATAGATCAAAGCCACTCAGAGGATTTTGATGTCATGCTATAAAGCCACAAGAGTTTCAGAGCTGTATAGGGTAAAAGAAAGGTCTTCTCCAGGCAGTTGCTTCCTGAAACTAATATGTAGTCTTTGTATTACTCCTTGGAAAAAGGAGAGGGTATTTCTGTTTCCTTGATGTTTGTATTTGCTATTTTGTGCCATTTGCTCTGTGTAAGAAGGAAATTCAAGACATGTAATGTGATGGAAATGCCCCAAGGAAAGTAGCAGACATGGACGTAGATCTGAGTCACAGGATAGGTAAGGTTGGAAGGGCCCACTTGTCCAACCTCCCTGCTCAAGAAGGGGGAATTTTGCCCAGAATTGTGTCGAAACAGTTTTTTAACATCTCCAGGGAAGGAGACTCCACAATCACTCTGGGCAGCCTGTTCCCACGAGGGCTCAGCTGCCCTCACAGTAAAGTTCTTCCTCATTTTCTGATATTCAGATTCATTCTACCTGCTCACCACAGGTATATGTTACCCCTCTATTAACTACCAAAAATATTGCTTATTTTAATTTTCTGGATTACTTCATTTGTTTGGTAGTATTTGGCAGGAACACTCTGATAGATTTTCTTTAAATTGAAAATTTCTGAAAATATGTTCATTTGGACTAAACTTTCATTGAGAATCAGGAGAAAATTAGGAAGGTAACTCTCCCTGCCTTGCTTGCAGAGGACAGACCACAACACAGTCACTGAAGTGTTCTTTAGGATATCAGAAACCACTGAAGTGGTTTCTTGTTAGTATAAGAAGGGCAGGAGATAAGAAGATATATTAATGGGGAGAATTTCATTTCAGGAAGAAATTGAGTGGCCAAGGCTTGTACAAAGCTCTAATCTCTTAACCTGGGCTTTCTTCCAAAAACATTGCAGTAAAACATTCTTGACATTATCATTCTTACTAATAGACTCAGCAGCTGAAACAGAGGATGAAGAATTTTTTTATTAAGGCAGATAAACTTTTACACTTGATCCTATTTGTTCAGTGTCAGGCGTGCACCTATGAGCCCTTTGCTGACTGCAGCATCTCTGAAAGTGTATTTTTAATGCAGATAGAGTAAAGGGCTGTGTTCCCTTTTTTTTCTTAAATAATTTATTTGGTAGTTTATTGCCACAAATCTTCAGGAATACGCTTGAACATTGAAACCTATTAAAAGCTGAACAAGTAGCAATGTGAGTGGTTTCTCTCCTATTCACAGTATAGTTTCTTTCCTAGAAAATCTATAAGGAGTTACTCTACAACTAAGAAGCACTTAATTTTACATATATATTATTTTAAGGTGGGCTATGAGAATTCACACCACATTATTTTCTTCCCACAGTGTTAAATGATCACATTTCTGAACCTGCTTTTAAAAGATTGTGATCTGAGTCGATGACAGCTCCTCAACAAAAGTCCATGGGTCTGCATGCAGTAAAAAATGATAGAAATGGCAACTCCATTCTCCAGTGATAGCTCTTGTGCTGTGGCCTGTTCCATTAACTGGGAGCTGAATATGCTAGGAAAACTTTTGCATTCCTTTGCCTAGAAGTTGGATTTGGGGAAAAAGAAGAGCAGCTCTTAGGAAGGATATTCCTACCTGAGCTTTAATACAGAGCCAGGCAAAGCACCTCACAGATTACTGCTGTCTTGGTCCCCAGAGCAGACTGGTGTTGCCACCTGGTTTGCAGTGATATCTGTTTACATTTGTACTTTCCCCTGCTCCCCGAGTTCTCCTTCAGACCCAAGCCCCATAAAAGCCCCATTCAGTGATACTGCCTCAGTCACAGTGAAACAGTACTCCTGCCACAGGAAAAAAATTACTAACAATTGCATCACGACAAACAAAGTACCTGAATTGTCACGAGTTGGCATAAATCAGAAACAAAATTATTTTTCCCCTTGGAAGAGGCCTTAGTGCAATAGAACAAGATATGGACTAAGAAAGTAGATGTTAACAAAGAAAGGAGTATATCTTGCAGAGGAAGAATTTGCTGAGAGAATAAAAATAATAAAGAGGGATGGGTTCTCAGCCAGACAAAAGTTCAGCAGAGAATTAAGCTGTGCTTACAGCAACCTGATAAAGGAGTGGGGTCTGGCTTTTCTGGGCTTCTAAAAAGGAATCAGATGTGAAAGGTGAACAGAAAGATCATTGCATTTTTGAAAGGGGACCATTTCTAAATGATCTTTACTTTCTTGTTCCTATCCTAGAATAAAAATAATAGAATCTTAAAAACTCCATCCAAAGACTGTCTGTTCATCTGCTTGTTTACGTCAGTCATCTCTGAACCCAAGACCATCAGTAAATGAGAAAATTAAAATTTTAAAGAGGACTGTGTTGGTTTGAGGGGTTATTACTAGACCTTGGGATGGGTAATTGGCTCAAGGACTCCTGTGTCTCAGGTAGAAACCGGAGACAGGATTATTATTTGGTAAAACAAGTGCTTGCAGCCTGGGAGCTGCGATATAAAAATGTATAAAATACATATATTTACATGTATATAATGTGCATGTATATTTACATGTATACATGTATATATATTTACATTTATATATAATACATGCACATATCTACAATACAATGCATATATAAAATATACCTATATAATGTCATATATAAGTGAATTATATATTTTAATATTGTTTGGCCTTGCAACACATGATTACAGTTATATATTAAAATATGTCAATTTTTGCCATACACAAAATATAGGAATGTATTAAGCCATAGAAAATTATAAGTCTAGAGAATCTGACATGCTAAAATGCTCTACCCAACTTTCACAACTTGCAGGCTATTCCACAAATGACCTTTTCAGACCTTAATTGATAAAAACGCAGTGAGTATGAATTAGATACTTTATTAACCAGTAATTTGCAAAATCTAGTGAGAAAGTCTATTTTTTGTTATTTAGTATGACCTTGATGATAACTCTGGCATCCATGAAGTTTCAGTTCCAAAACACTCCCAGACAAAGTCCTGGTATCTTCCACCAAAGCTGAAGGACTGTGCTTAGTTTTAATCTGGAAATAGGAGATGAAATTGGTTTGCAATCTGCATTTATGATCTCATGGAAAAGTACAAATGAGGAATCACTTTTTATGAAGTAAAAACTCTGGTGTAATTTGAGTGTATGGTTGTTCATGTCAAAGGGAAGAATTTAATATAAAAGAAAGTTATGACATTGCAAGCAAAGTTTATGGTTTTATTATCTATAAAATGTGTCTGAAATATTTATATAAAAACAAAACAGTAACACTTTTTGTATATATTTCAATGTAGAAATGTCATTTCCTACTTTTCTCTCCTTGAGGTCTATTACATGACTGCTCTATTGGGCAATTTATAATATTAATTATGTTTTATTTTCTGGCAATATCTGTTGATCTCACAACAAGCAACAATAAGTCATACACCTTGTATCTTAACCTGTAATCTAGAATATTTCATCTACTAATAGCTGTGTTTGGAAAACTGCTACAAGAAGGACAATGGATAATTGAGAAGTCCAGCTTTATACAAAACAGATCTGTGTTACGCTTGTTACGCAACAACAGCAAGCAAGCCTTGACTCAAAATGGGTTGTGTTTCACTTGCATGGTGACTATAATTCTGAAATATATAATTCTGATACATTTGATGATCAAAGGGCTGGAAAATCTGCTCTGTGAGGAAAGACTGAAGGAGTTAGGTCTTTTCTCCCTGGAAAAGAGAAGATTCAGGGAAGAGCTTCACCACAGTATTTCAGGTTTTGAAGCATGGCTACAAAGAGGGCAGAGGCTCTCTCTCTCCTTCTGAAGGAGCCACAAAGAGAAGGGGCAAGGGATACCAGTTGTTTCAGGGGAGGTTTCCA
The DNA here is from genome assembly GCF_027579445.1 of Ammospiza nelsoni. Classification (NCBI taxonomy): domain Eukaryota; kingdom Metazoa; phylum Chordata; class Aves; order Passeriformes; family Passerellidae; genus Ammospiza; species Ammospiza nelsoni. Next base: position 16,469,004 of record NC_080636.1, read on the forward strand.
TATAAGAAAGAAATCTTTCATAGTGAGTACAATCAATTATGGGAGCAACCTCTCCATGCAGTAGAGTTCCCATCATTGGAAGTTTTCAAGGTGCAAATGAACAGGATGCTAGACAGTCTCACCTGGGCTCCCATTCTCATGAAAGGCTGAATCAGACAATTTTCTGATGTCCCTTCCAACCTGAGCTGTTCTGTGATTCTCCAAAAGTTTTGTAAAAAAAACCCTCCTGGTGCTCAACAATTGAATTTTGAATGTGTTTGAAAGTTCCTGGGCAATATGGGTAAATGATGCATATCTACAGGCATTTTTATTTCCAAAATTGTTGTTTACAAAAATGTAACAGGCTAAAAGATCAGGGATTCATAATCCAAAAGGCCCTACGAATAAGGACATATTAAGACCACCAATACAAGGTCAAGAATGGTGGGAGACTCAATATCTGTACTGTAGAATTGAAGCAGTAGATGATTTTACATTTAAAGACTAAATTATAGAACATATAGAAAAAGATCACCCAGGAGCATAAGTGGTGCATTCAACATTAACTTCTGAGTCTGAGTAATTGAGTATTTTACCATGCAATTAAAAGGTAGAGGTGAGGTGAGGGAGAGCATGGACAGTCCTTATTCTTCTACACCAATGCCTCTTCTGTATCGGCAATTTCTTCCAAATCTGTACTTTTATCTTCCAGTGAAGGGAAAAGAGAGACAATGGTTTCCTTGGGCCCTTGTCCTCCTGTGCACTTTGGACACTGAAGTGAGTGAATGCACCACTAACACTGTCAGCTCTGATTTCACCAGGTGAGCAGCCCAGCCAGCCCACAGCCACAGCACCTGGGTTTTGGGGAATTGCAGGTGTTTCCAGCCTGATAATCACATTAACTTGTGCCCATATTTTCTTAGACATGTCTAAGATTAAGAACAGCATAAGAACTGTTCAATTTCTAATAAACATGTTTTTTTCTGTCTTTACAAATGCTAAGTCTGACTAACCAGTCTGAGTTCTAGAAGGAAGTCTATACCATGACGGATGTGCTTACAAAGTGCCTAATATCCAGTGAGTCACATCTGCAGGTAATCAAGGGAAGTTATCACTTCTCAATCATGGTTGTTAAACACAAAAAATAGGTCACTTGGCCTGTATGGATGAGAAGTGAATTTAAAGAATGAAGAAGCTCCATATGTAAGCAAGACACTGAAGTAAGTTGAAGGATGACTGTGATTTACTCATAGATGGAAGCAGGCTGCACAGACTGAAAACAGAGGTGTGTGAAGTCTAGACATTGTTTCCTGGCATAATCTTCAACAGATTTCCTACTCTGCCTCTGTCCTTAAGGGAAAAATCAGCTACTCTGCATGCTGTGTGAGAGGGTACAGTACCCTGGGGGAGCTCTCCCTGGAGAGAAAACAGATCTTCATGAAATAGAGACACCCTTTTCTGAGAGGAAAACAAAGGAAAAAAAATAGCATATGGGCACTGACAGCACCAGAGAAAATTAATGTGTGTTCACAAGAGGCTGAGGAAGGACTCCAAGGATTTCTCTAGAAGCCCTGGTTTGTGGAGACACCAATACTCTGAGCCTTCCAGTGACCCTCCCAAGATATTTTCTGACAAACCAGAAGAAATCCAACATACACAAACCAGAGGAGCAGGATTTGAAAGGAGCCCAAATTTGGACTCAGAACCCGTTGTTTATTTTTTCACATTTTAAGAGTTCTTGGCATGCTGTTATAGCTCGATGTGACACTCTTCTCAAGAGAGAGGTGTTGGGATGGTCTTTAATGAATAGTAGACATTTATTCTGGCTTATACTTCAAATTTGAACAAAAGCCTATTTCTTAATCCGAGGGTCATATTTCCACCTTTGGCCTTCACTTTGATTTTTTCTTCACATACTGTATCTTACAATTTTTTTTTATTTTTTTTTTGAGAGAGAAACTCTGGTTTTGAGTTTGAACTTAAATGTCTTTTTTTATGTGCCCAAAAGAGACACTTTGACACTAGAAAGGCAGAAGAGGCCAGTAAATGCTCATAGCCTTTAAACCTCGGTCCAGTTAGTCTTTGTGCAGTATGTCATGATAGTGAATATCAGAATTGTGGACTTTACAATTGCTATGCCTCATTTTCCTCATCTCTAAATAAGGTTTGTTGATAAGGGTAAAATTATCCGTGTACTTAAATTATATGTAAATCAAGCATCTAATATGTGTTTAATCTCTCAGCTTGAAGATTTCCTGGATTTAAAAGGTACTTGAGGGTCCCCTATATGTTCATTTCTATCAGAGGGAGAAGTCTCCCCTCAATTCTACATCGTTATACACAAAATCAAAATATTGCTGCTGGCAAGCTGCTGTTTGAACAGCACAGTGCTGGATTGTAGCTGAGACACCAGGGACCTCAGCTGCTGTGCACTACAGAGTAGAAATGTGCATTTGCAAATTCCAGAGCAGTTTGGGAATGGCAATAGAAGGAACTGAACTTTTGAAGGCAAGAAATCTGCCTGTGGGAAAAGAGAGAAGGAAGGGGGAGATGGGTAATTAAGAAACAAGTGAGAAAGATTAAAGAGCTGTGAGTCCTCATGGGCAGAGGGCAGTGGGCAGCCAAGAGGGCCATCATCCCATCATCCCAGCTTCTTGCTTATCACAGAATCGGGTAGGTTGGAAAAGACCCTTGGGACCACTGGGGGCAAGGACAGCTGGCTAATACTGTATCAGAAAGGTCAGGAGCTCAGTGGATAGAGCTCTTCCTAAGCATGTGTGAGATATTGGCGTCCAGCTCCATGGAAGGATGGAAGTGAATGCATGAAAGCAGTATTAAATGTAGCTGGAGCAGACAGAGAAGACTAAAAACACAAATAGCAGGAAAGAAAAGATAATGATAAATAACTCTCCAATTCAGTAAGCTAAATAATCCCGAGAGAGTAAACTATAAATAGGCTAGTATTAGGGTAGAAAAGATCTTCACTTTCTTTTTGTGAGCTGTTCCAGCTTGTCATCTATACAGTCAAAATATCTTTTGATATGAAAAGTGTTAATTATTGTTATCTAACTCCAACATTCAGACTATTTCCAAACCTTTATCACAGGCTACATTTACAGACTGTACTAATAGCTGGCTTTATCTGCAGCGCAGGAAAGCTACAAAATGGAGCAGAAACAAAACATTACTTAAAGTCATGAAATCCATGTTGTGCTTAAAATTTATCAAAGACATGTCAATCACAGTCAAATGTATAGGAAGAGGTAGCTGTAATCTCCAGTCCCCTTTTGCCCAAACCTGATTAAGCCAAAGTTTGTTGACAGAGAATAATATTTTTGTGGTCTGTCTAATGAATAGATGAACAGATAGTTCTGTATTTTAGATTACTAAATGATATGGAAAGTAATTTAAGTATCAACTTGGAATATGCATCCTGATCCTTCATCTCCTACATTTTAAAGAGCTTTGTAATTTACGTACATGATTGAATCAATTACTTCTAGAATAATTTTGTATTAGTTGCCTAGAACTAACTCCTCAAACTACAGACTTGATGATGGCTATGATGGCTAAAAAAAGGGGTTCTAAAATTTTCACTTTGCCTCGGCAAAGTTCAAGATTAAGAGAAAATATCAGTGGAAACCTATTTGTTTTAGGCATATCATGTCTGACGGAAAAAAACCACAAAAAATACAATAGGCAGAATATGTTTGAAGAATGAAATCTTGGAATTGACAAAAAATTAACCATTTCTTGCAAATCCATAAAGATCTTATGACAGTGAGCTTTACCCAGAAATCCAACAGCTCAAAGTCCCGTGGGGAATGACAAATAGCCTGAAATATTCTGTGGCTGTTAATGTGCCGCAATAATAGCCACAATATTCCTCAATACTGGATTTGATTATTACACTGAATCAGAAATAGTTAAGATTTGCACATGTGCTACTTCATGCTGACCATTGACTAGGGATTTGGACTGGAACTGCAGGAGGCAATTGTCAGTATGACAATGTTTTCATTGGTTTTATTAGTCTGATTGCCTTTTTGGTCTTTATATACAAGAAAGATCGAAAAATAAAGTGAAGTGCACCAATTAGAGAGCACTATTGGTAGTATAATTTATTTCCTTAAGGGAATTTGTATAATTTATGTTGTCAAAAGCTATGTCTATTAAAATTATTTTGTCATACAATCATAAAATAATTTAGATTGGAAGTGACCTCTGGCTTCACCTAGGCCAGATTTCTGGAGTAGCAGTGTGGAAGTAACTTCAATGCTAAAACATTTTTCTCAGAATTTGCGTCCATTGTGAACATTATCTTTTTGAATGTACAACCAGAATTTCCCTTTCTGCTTCAAAGAAGAGCTTGTTTGTGTTCTCGTGCCCTTTCTCACCTCCCCCTGCCACATGAAGTGGAAGACAGTAATTAAATTCACTCCTAAGCTTCTGCTTCTCCAGACTGAACTCCTTCAGACTCTGCCTCTATGTTGGATGTACCAATACCCCGAGCAGCTTCCATCCATCTGCACATCCCTCTCTCATCCCCAGGCACCCAGAGCTTGACAGGGTATTGCAGCACTGCAAATGCCAAATCATCCATTATCATGTCCCTTTGACTTACTGCTGAGGCTGCCATTAGTCCTGTCAGCACTTTTTTAGAACCAACACTCGCTCATATAGAAATCTCTTTGAATACTAAAGAATTAAACTAACATATTATTGAAAAGATCTCAGAGATGTAATTTTTCTTTGAAAGTCTAGTTTGGGAATCTCTCTAGATTGTGTGAGTTTAAAGGTCTGTATTTATATCTCAGAGTAGCTAAATCCCTACCCTAGACTTTTACTAAAATGAAAGAAGCCAGCATTAACTTATGTTTCTAAAGAAATCACAATTTCTTATAGGACTTTCTTATGTAATTTTCCTTTGTTTGAAATCAGAGAACTTCTGAAAATACTGAACAAAAGGCAGAATCTTAGGTTCTTTTTTTCTTTAAATTGAATACAATTCGTATGTTATTTTAATTTTTTTTTTCAAGAGCAATATTCAAAGGAAAATGCTCAAGGAAATTGTTCCATTTTTCCCAACAGCCACAAAAGTGTGAGCATTTCTCTCAGAGTGGGGTTGAGTTCTTTCCCTTCCAGGAACAATTGAGCAGAGGAATGCAGCTGAACAGCTTTGTTTAATTAGTCAGTTTTTCTGAATTAAGGATGGACTAACACTCTTAGAACAAACAGTATAAAAGAGGTTTGGCAATGATGAAAAGGAAAAACTGAAGACTTGCTCTTGAAAGAATGAGTGAGAGAATAAATTTCAGCCTGAATTAAGACCTTAGTAAGTAGAATAATATATCTAAACAACCCATTTCTTTTTACACATATATTCGTGTATTTTACAAGCTGGGATGTTGAACTGGGGAGTTCTGAACTAGTTAAAAGAAGAGTGTAGGTGTGCCAGGGGAAGGTGGGTGGTTTGTACCATCTTAATTTTGTGCTCTCTTCACCTGTATATAAATATAGTATATATATATATGTTGCATAGATTGTGATCTGTTAAAAGCTCATATGACCAGACTCCTTATGAGCTGACTAATACTGACTTCTTATAATCACTTGGTTTTCTCCACATATACATTTTTGTCTTTAATTTTATTGGGTTAATTTATTTGATTTGCATATTTTTATAACATATCTACTACAATTATCTTGGCACACATCAGATTCCAGGTCGTTCTTCCATTTGTATCTCCATCTTCACATCCATTAATCCATTGTTCAATGGATTAATGTTCCATTCAATGGATTAATGTTCCTGTGTTCAAATGACTCAGAATATAGCTTCTAGGTCAAAAAAAGAATGTTAAGTGATGGTAAATTTATTTTCTTACTTTATTTTATTTTTAAAATTTTATTTATAAAGTACCTTAGAACTGTGAAAAGTTTATGTTCCTTGACCTGCCTACAGAACTTGGAAAACTTCCAGAAGGGATTTTTTCCTTTGGAAACCTTTCTAATTACTATCACTGCTGAATAACTGATATTAAGTTGTTTGAATTAGCCATAAGAACCCCAGAACTGCCATCCTTTGGGACAGATAATTAACCACAATTTATTCTTGAATAAAACTTAACATTTGCCACAAAATCCCAGAGGCATATTTGTATTTTACAAAACCTTAGTTCATCACATGGTGCACAATGGAGCATATTTACTAGCATAGCCTAGTCTAGTACTGCTACCTCTCACATTAGCATGTATTTACTGGGATCAGAGAGGACTGCTAGAAAGGAATTTCTCATGCAAGACTAAACTCTGCTTTAGGGGTAGATATGTTACCTAAGAAGAAGAAAAAAAGCAACAAACAATACAAATACTGATAGGAGCAGAAGTATCTGTTGAACTTATATAGTGTTATGAAATAATGGAGCTTGTCCTTTTTATATTTTCGATTAAGTATTTGTGCATAGTTCATATGATTGTTGAAACAGAAACCAAGTTAATTTTAAAGGCCAGGTTCTTCAATTGTTCAAAGTATAAATATTATACAACGAAAACAAGTTTGGGTTTTTACTTATCTTCCAGGGTTTCTAGTTATCTTCTTCTCCTTGGTCTGTGCTCTAGAATTAAGTATAGAATTAAGAATTAAGTAAGGTTCAGCCTGCTGTTCAGATATCTACAGAAAAAGATTCCCTGTGGAAAATAAGAACATATGTCTGGACTGCAAATATATTTGAGGGAATATTGATGTCCATGACATTTCTTCATTTCATCAGTGTTTTTTCCTCTGGATTAAGTTCTTGTGCATTTCCTCAGAGAAGTCATTCAGGTGCAGCAGTCATCAAGTACATGAGCTGTCTCTCGAGATCAGAGATTAATCACTGGGTTAAATAGCTGATATTTTTTAGCTGTGGCTTGTGTCTTTCCAGGACATGTCTAAACTCAGTTTAACTTGACCAATGTGGGTTTAGCAGCCCTTGATCCTTACCCTAGCAGCTCAACATTTTCACCATATTGTCTTGTCAATAGGAAAACTCCTTAAGGTTTATTTCAGTGCAGTCTGTTCATAGCCTATTTTTTCCAGTCTGCAGCTACTTCTGCAGTGACTGTAGGAGCACAGAGACTCCTGCACCCAGGAGTGAGCTGGTACACACCCCCAGCCAGTGTGACTCGGAGGTGAGGTCCCAGATCTGGTTCTGTCCTGTGCCTTGCCCCACGTGCAGCTCTGTGGACATGGGCTGCTGTGCCTAACACTGCCTTTTGTCCCTGAGCCAGCTTGGAGACTCTCCACTCTAATCTCCTGTAAATCCTGCTCCAGGGTGGAATGATGATCACTTAGTGACTGCAGATTAACAAGATTACGTGGGCATTTATTTGGCATATTAGGTTAAATTCAAAGCAGGACTTGGATGGAATTGGAAGATTCAAAACTGACTTTATAAAGTCAAGCTAAATTTAATTTTAAACTCAGTTGTGTGACTGGATAGCCATAAACATAGTAAAAAACTCTGTAGTTGTTTGCTGTTTCGGCAGTAGCCATAGTGCTCAGTTTGGGGTGAGATGATAGAAATCATATCAAGTAGGAATCTGCTCTGAGCACACTGAAAAGCTCTCTAACCAGGTGCTTACTGCATGCCTCAATGCAGCAGCTAGGAGCAGGCCTGACAAAAAGAGGCAGCCATGGACATGAGCTGGAGGAGCAGCTTCAGTGACCTCTCCATTCCAGTGCCTTTCAAAGGCTTGCTCACCCCAAGACACAGACTGTTGGCTGCTCTTGAGTGGCTGGAGGGATTAGGGCTGTATCACTCTGCAAAAGTCCCACCAAAAGCAGTATTTCTTTAACTCTGTGTGGTGACAGTGACTCCAAGGCTCTGTATTGGAGTACCATGAATAGCTATACCACAGCCTCAAGCTTTTCTTTGGCTGTATTTTTTTTCCCCAGTGAACCTCCTCCTCATTGCTGCACACTCAGTACCATTTTTTCCAGGACAGGTCATGGCAGTGCCATTCCAGGTCTCCACTAGTCCAAGCCTGATCTATGGGAACTGGAGGAAGAGAAATGGCTCTCCTTATGCTGGGTATGAGACTGAAGCAAAGTTCCCCACTTGCTGATGCCGTTCCAGGGGATAATAGTGGCATTGCTAGAAATGTTAACGCCCAAAGTTTTTAGGGGAAAAACAAACAGGCAGTGGGTGTTAGTCTGTTCCCACAGAGAATGGCTGCTAGTATTGTCCTCCCAGCAGGTTTCTGAGCTGTAAATCTCTGAAACTATACATATGTCATGGCTATGAGAGACAAACTCAGCAGCACACTCTGTGACTCATTGTCCATGGTATACGTTTGTCTTTACACCATTTGCATGGTCCTGAGATGAAAACACCTCAGCAAACTCCTCATGGCCCAACCACAGTCTTGAAAACTACCAACTTTTCATTACTTTCTTAAATACCTCACTGATGTTTTAGAATCATCCTGTTCTATGCTGGTCAGAAAGTTCCAGCAGAGTAAGATGAAAGTGTATAGCATGACTGACTTACTGGGACTTGCCCTTTCTTCTTTTGTTTGTTTTTCTCATATTATTTTCTTCACCCCAAGTGCAGTGAACTCCCTACAAAGAAGCTCTTTATCTGCTGGATATTGAAACAAAATGCCAAACCTGGGGTTTGTAGTCACTACTGTGTAAATATTTAATACCAACGATAATGGTTCTTTGGGAATAAAGGGTGTATCACCAATAATTGTTACTGGCATTGCTATTACAGTCTCCTGGATCCAAGCCAGGAGGTCTGGCAGATGCTGGTGGAAGCACACTCAGACCCTTAAGTGAGGCACTAATGTAAATACAACAGTGTGTCCCCTGTCAGTGCCTATTCAAGCACTGTGTGGTCCCTTTGACTGAACAGTGCTGAGTCTGAGAAAGTTGCTGTGATAATTGTGAACTCAAGGCTGAATTCCTATATAAAGTTCAAGCAGAGAAAGATACTGGTTTGAAAAGAGTTTTGAGAAAAACAACTAGATTCTGGAGTCAGCTTCCAATTTACTAAATTTATTAGCATCCATGTGACTAAAGCTGAAAAATGCAGACTTTCTAAGATGCGTCAGTTCTTTAAATATTCAGCTTGTGTGTTCTTCAGAATGCTCTATATGTAAGATTGAATGAAAAACAGCAAGTACAGAACTGGGTATTTCAATGAATGATAATTTTGTGTTATTGTATTAATGCTTAATTTAAAATTCTTGTTCCTTTTTTTCTTAGCTCAAAGGCTTCCTAAGACAGGTGTTATTGTCTTTCTAAGGCTTTTGTTGCAGTGAAACAGACTGCATGAAAACCAATGAAATGAAGGAAAAACATGCTTGTTTTCCTTGAGGAATTACCTCACTGGTTTTTTTTTTCTTTTGACTTTATTCTAGTACAATTAATGACTTAATATTAAGGCAACAGATTATCTTATCTGCTCTGTGTTTCTTCCCCCACCAGCTGACTTTGTTCCTTACATGCTATTCAGTTTCTTCCCTCCTGAGGGACTTAAGGCTGAGTACTTACCAAGCCAATGCAGGCAGGGAATATGCAGGGAATATGTGGGACATGTTAGGAGCTTTCTTGGGGAGCAGAGAGGTGTGTCTTGTGGTGCCTTTGGTTACTGGGCACCAGAGGGACAGAGGGAGCCCTGAGCAGTCTCTGCCCCATGGGGAGGGCAGTGGCGCCTCCCCCGCCCCCATCAGCCGTGCTCTGAGGGAAATTCCACTCGTGGGCAGAGGGCTTGGCCGTCCACAGCCTTTTCTGCTCTCTGGGAGGGAAGGAAGAGCTTCTTCTCTTTGTCATCCTTTCTCTTGAGCGCCAGCACGGCAGAGGATGCCCAGCAGCACCCCATCTCTTTACTGATTCAAAAAAGGTTTGTTTTTATGGGGAATCTTCTGTCTGAGAGGAGTCTGTGCATGTAATGTCCCAGCTTTTATCTTCTGGAGGAACTGTTCTGTAACTATGGCATTACTTGGAGGCAAAAAAATCTTGAGTGCTTTCTTTAATTGATGTAAGTATAGATTAATCATATGCTAACTTGGCAAGTGGCTTTATTAGAACTGACTTCTGTCTTCAAGCAGTACAGCTTATTATAACAAAATAGTAAAAAGCTCATTATAAAAAGGAAACAAAAATTCATGGGGAGTTTCAGCTCCATGGCACAAATTGTGAGTTGTGAACTTGGGGTCAGACATAGGTATTCTAACCAATATACAAGGGAACAATCTTGCAACAATAAGATCCAAAGGAAAGGTATGGTGGTTTCTTAGAGTGTGCAGTAATTTATGTGGAAACTCATAACAGATAGATGGGCACTCTTGTATCCTTGTTTGTTTGTATTTAAGAGGGATCAAATATTTATGTGAATGTGACTTTTTTCACTCAATCTTGTGGGATCTACTCTGAGTCCAAATACATTTTGAGAACTGTGAAGGAAATCTTCCTTGCACCATATCCTTTACAAAACAAGTTAAGACATTCCTTACTCAGCCAAGGGTCCTAATTCTGTTTTACATATGTTATTTATGGTGAGGCAATTCAGGGGCAAAGATTTACATTGATCTCCTGAAAACACTGGAAAGTATTGTACAGTACTGAGGTTGTGATCTTTTATCTTTTTTTATCCATTATCTTTTTGAGTCCAAAGGTAGAAAAAATTAATTCACAGAAAGCACCCTTTGCTTAGCCACACAGTGTGAAAGGCAAGCAAAGATCACAGACTGCCTCAAGTCTGTCAAGAACATCAAAAGAACAGACCCATCTCTTTTTAATAACCTTCAGTATTACCTGATTTGTAGTAAATTTTCACTTCATGATTTTTGAGAAGAACAATACCCAACATCTGTAAAATTCTTTCTTCCTGCAAGCACTTTTTGGATCATCTATCCTCAGAGGTAGGATGCAAAAACTGGCAATACCACAGACTTTTTTAGTTGCTTGCTTTGAATTTTGTTTCTGTGTTTCTGTTCCAATGGTCCTAATGCTCTATGGTCTAATGGGTTGTACCCAGTCTTTTTGAGTGCAACATTATGGCTAAATCACCAAAATTCTTTACTTGGAAATTCCACTTCCACTAAGTCACAGAGTTGAAAACTCTAAGGCTGAAAAACTGCAAGTTAGGCAGGTCAAGAACCTGGTTTGACAGTGGGTACCTCCCTCTCCTACTGGTTAACTCTCCTAGTGAATGTATTTAATGCTAATCACAAGAGGATGAATCAAAACGAATACAAAATGTGTATGAAATCCTAATATCTTAGTCTCAAATACCTGTGATGGTTGGTCAGACTCAGTCCCACTGTCAGGGAGCTGGAGAGCCAGCTGATGGCAGGCTCTGCACGCTGCCCTGTTTGCTCCTGAAGCAGCCTGAACCTCCAGGCTCCTAGTCCAGACAGGGTTGCTTCTCTCCCTATAAGCCCCTGCTCCAGTCTCACTAACCTCGTATTTCTCATTCTTCCCTTCCTCTGCTCCTCATGTGAGGAAGGGCTTTGTTCCTCTGCCTGTAGGTGAGATTTGCTCTTTGTTGCTCAGTCACAGTTCTGAGAGTGCAGGGGTAGAAGAGGAGGAAGCTAATGGCTGTATGGAGAAAACAAAAAATGGGAAAATATCTGCTTCTCAGTTCTCATAACCTGGAGTATGTGTGGTGGTGGTGGTTTAGTGGGTTTGTTCTGTCCTGTCTTGTTTTTCAAAACAAACCTTTCTAAATAATGCAATGCTGAAACATAGAGTAGCCCTCCCTATCCATTGCCACATCCAAAAAACCTGGTTATCTCTGTGTGCTTCAGCGATGTGTGTTTCCCAGTGAGTCTCATGTTATGGAAACAAAAAGTCAAATATAAGTTCTATAATTTTTACATATATATAGGTACAGCAAATCGCTGAAGAATAATCTTCAGTCTTTCTTCACAGGAAAAAAAAGGAGCTGATAACAAATAGAAATTAACTACTTATTTCTGACACTAATCTATAACCCCAACTGCTTAAAGACAGTTAATCTCTATTTCTGGATTTTCAGTCAAACAAAACTAGTTCATGAATGAGAAGGAAGAAAATGGACAAGTAATGGAACAAGGGGTTTTCCTTCTTTTCCACACTGCACTGAAACAGAGGAATCCTACCAAGGGATATGATAGCATTACATTCTCATGACTTTCTTTTAGCAGACAGAAGTTGTTCCTCATTCCTAAACTGTGTGTTACAGTGGAGAGGGCAATGAAGCTTTTGACTCTTAACAGAATTTTACTAGGAAGGAATTTTATGAACAAACATCATAGACAATGGGTAGAAGGAGAAGTAGTAGAGATTTGTTTACAAAGAGTTTCAAATCAGGTTTCTCTAATTTCAAAATGATTTTGAGGTGTGCCACAAAGTTTGGGGAAGATGTTCCATTACTGTTCCATTACTTTATTACTGCTTCTTAGTTTACAAGTTGGCAGGAGTCTTTTGCGGTCATACAACAATGATACATTTTAATTTAAGTTTAAAAGGAAGAACAAATAGGTAATATTAGAAGCTACCAGAATTTCCAGCTGGAAAAAACCCCTTCAGATTTTTCAATAGGAAGGTATTCCAGTAAAAATCTTTTTGATTGCAAACTGTTTTTAAAAGGATTTAAAAAAAAAACCAATTTGAGCTCTTGAGCAAGTGAAGCAGATAGAACAAGATCATAACACAGGGACTGGAACATTTGAAGGGAATGGTATCAACTCTTAGACTTGCACAAAGGACTTGGAGTCTACATTGCTACAGAAACCAAATCATTTAATTTCATGCTAAAACACCTAACAGTAACCTTGAAGAGGAGAAACTGTAGTTAACATAATGTTTTGTCTGCCAAGCTGTTAGTATTTCAAGGCAATAGTAGCAAACATGAAAGAACATGTAGAGAAGAGGGCAGCTTGAAAGAAAGTCAAAGCCAGATTCCTCTCTCCTTGGATTTTTGCAAAAAAAAGTTAAGCCACATGTGATCTAAAGCTGTGAGAGCTTCTCAGTCTCCACAGTTGCTTGCAGTTGCCACATTATCACTTTCAGTGCTTTCATATCTATAAGATCCCTCACTTTGAAGTCCAAGAGTTTCCTTGGCAATTTAGGTAGAAAAATCTGTATCAGTAGTTCAGATAACTTAAGCTTAGAGGCAACAGTGAATTAGGAGAGCTTTGGATGGTTGGTGTCCAAATGGAGTTGGAATCTTCTGCATGTTTGCTTTCACCTAAAGTTTACCACAACAGAAGTGTAGATCCAAGACCTGAGAAGTAACATCACGTGTAATCTGTTGTCTCTAAAATCTGTGGTCAGTCAGAGACCGAGAAACAAGACACAAACAAGTCTTGATTAGGCCAGAGAAGGCTGTGGCTTCCGTGTAACTATGTGTACAGGCATGAATCAGAGCAAAGATGTGCATGGCAAGGTGATGCAATCTAACCTCTGGTGTGGGAGATTATCTTGTCCTTGATATATCCCACCCACAAAGGATACTAGACCTTAATCAGCTGATGTAGGTCAGGACAGAGGTCACTAATGAGGTCTGAATGCCATAGGGCCTGGTATGGTACACAGTCTGTTATATCTGTTGTGGATTTTTGGGTAAAGAATGAGCCATACGGTTATGTCCCCATAAAGAGACCAGGAACATCATAATGTGTACTAATTCCAGCAGGAATTAAATTACTTACACACAGAGAAAGGAGTTGAAGAGTTAAAGCTAGGGTTTCAAACAAAATTGAAGCTGTGATAATTGCAGACAGCAGGATATTGGGGCAGTGCTTTGCACCTAGAGGGAAAAAAATATTAACCAAAATGATCAAGGACAGGGGGGCCATGTGGCAGTACTGAGCCTCAGATAACATGACATTATGATCTTGCAGAGATAGGAGGAAAGGCAAGATGGGGAGAGCTTAAGGAGTTTCATGAATGAATTTCATGCTTTAACTAAATAATTTGAGGGGCAAACAGGAAATTATAGTAAGAGAAGAACGGGAGAATGAATGGAGAAGATCATAAAAATTTTCCAAATTTCTGTTTCAAGAGAAATGCAAAACCTCTTTCATCTGAAGAACATAGCATTTATCATAACTTGCTGCCTTGAGGACTGTTGGGAGCATATCAAACTACAGCTGACACCAGCATTTAACCCTTTCAAGCACTTAGATATATTCTGGGTGTTCCATGAAAAGAGATTATATGTTTATAAGTATGAGCTTATGTATCTACCCAATGCAGCTTTGGTGGCAGATCCCACAGAGAGAAAAGTTACTATGGTATGTCATCATTTTCCTTCCTTTGAGACAGTAATTCATGCAGGAGTAAGAGAGACTACGTTAAATGTAGCACATCAGCACACCAGCTGTTTCTCCCAGGCTGCATAGAAACTGCAAGTTCTTTTGCAACAACAATAATACAAGTCAGTTTTTTAGCGCTCCTGCCTCCCTGGGTTATGTTTTTTGCAGTCCAAGGAAACAATCAGGCAAGTTTCCAGCTGTTAGTTAACTGCATGTGAATTGGTTTTTTTGAAGAAGGGGAAATATCAAACAGAGTCTGTAATAACTTGGGAAACACCATCATGAGTTACAGTTTATACAAATGCATGGTGTTTCCCTCTTCCATGGTGATTCTTCTCTCAATGTCTATTAAAATCTTGAGTACAAAGTTGGAAAACCTGAATGCTGTGGCATTATAATCATGTTTGCTTGCAAATTATTGTCTTGCTCTCATGCAGCTGATAAAACAGTAACAGTTCTATTTAAATGTCATACCATTTGTTGATAATGAGTTATTAAACTACAGGGTGGATATTTGCTCTCACTACTTCTGCAGAACACCATATTATGCCTATTAAACTGTTTCATCTGAAGCCTAAATGCCACTCAGAAGATTCTTTCAGGGACAGGATTAATTATGTTGTCTGCATCTCGCTAATTGATACATGACGTATTATGGAACATCAACAAACTGTTTTAGAATTAACCATCCATGAAGCAGACCTCACAGTGGCATTTCAGACAGTTTTATGTTCACAGTTCAGCTGTCATGAGACTGAGGAGAAGAAGAAGAGCAAATGTGCAAAAGAGAAGGATTTTACTATACCTATTGCTAAAAGCTCCCAACAATTCCTATAAGACACATCTGTTTCTGCTGTCTCAGTTACCTGCCTGGCTGTCCCCTTGTTTTTGACCAGACCTAGTCTCACTAATAGAGAATCCACTCTCTTTTGCAAAATAAATGAGAGGAAAAAGGTTAATGAGTTTGCCTAATTGCTTTGTGCCCCTCTATGGTGAGATTTGTGAGTCATGGTATTGCAGCAGTTTGCAGGGCTCCAGAGAACACTCAACACCCACAACATGCACAAACCTTTGCTGTGCAATGTCAGTGAACAAAAACCACTGTGAAAGCCTGATGTGCACACTCTCCTCTTGGAAAGGGGTTGGGCAGGGGGAAAAAAGAAGCAGGCATGCCGGGCATTGGTGGTATGCAACATCCTGATGGGTTGTATTCCTGAGCCACAAAACTTGTATGCAAGTACAAGAATCTCTATATTTTTGCTTAACTACAATATTTCTTTTTCCAGGACTTTAGGAATAGATGGTCAGAAACCTGTGCCCCTCTCCTCCAAAGACACTACAAACCTGTTGTACCATAACTGAAGTAGAAAGAGCATAAGGATTCATCTAATAAGATGGGAGTGAAGGGGCGAGAACTTTAATTAAACCTTTTCTGAAAAGGAAATAAACAACTGAGCAAGGATTTTTTTTCAGGAATCTTGAGAGAATGAAAAATATGGAGAACAATAAATTAATTAAATATTGTCCCAAAGGCAAACTAATAACTCAGAGTAGTCCAGTCTTCAATCAAGGTGTGATTGATTGCCTCTTCTCATTCTCAGCCTCTTGCCCTAAGAGAGTATTTACACTGAGAACTCTGCCTCTGTAGGCTGTAGTGCTCCATTTTGTTGGTAATTCTGCTTTGCTGCTTCTGATGCCCTGCTTTTCCCTGTTCTGGAGCATCTGGCTCCAGCTCAGGTTTGCCTGTGCTCTGAGTGATCTCTTGCACCAGTTCCTGACACTACTGCAGCAGCTCAGAAAAAGAAGTGAAGAATTTTGCCAAAACAGTCATTTCCTGTCCATAGCAATTCCTTTTGAAAATAAATCCACCACAACACTCTGGGCAGAAGAGAAACCCAAGGCTGAGGTTGCCTGTTACAGCATTACATGAAGGGAGATTCCTTGGGCACATTGGGGAGATTATGGTGAGACCACAGTGGTGTTTTTGTTTAAATTTCAGTAAACCAAGACATGCTCTGGCTTGTAAGGCAGAGTAGTCTTGAAACATGTGAACTAGTTGTCTGGTAAAATTTAGGAAAATGAGAACTATTTTAGTGACTAATATATGTACAGCCTGTGAGATGTAATTGCTTAATGTAGCACAATGGGAGTGTGCCCAGGGAACCAATGCAAGGATGTGGAGGCAAACCTGCACAACTTCACTCAGGACGGGTATGGCTGGTAAATCTCACAACACAAGAATTAGGGAAATTCCAGATAAGTAATCAGAAAAGAAGTTAAAACTGACAACCTATGTATGAACCCTGTCAAACTCATTGCCACAGGAAGCTGGAGCAAGCAATATAAGTAAATTGGGCAAGCAACACAGAAGAATGGAAAGTGGATCCAAATACTTCAATTTAAGAAGTTTTTAAGGAACCTATTACCAGAATCTGGACACATAAACTTTCTTTGTTTCTCATAAGATTAATTTTACTGTTTTTCTTGTTTTTTTCTGTCTCAGAGTACTCAACTGTCAGCTTTCTAAGAGACTATTCACAATGGTTTCAGGATATTTCAAAAAATAGCTACATGTGAGTCCATTTCTGTGTATTTATTAAGTTTTTCTACATTAATATGCATATATAGCGATTAATTTTATCTGCCACAAAGTGACTTTCTGCAGCTCTTTGTAATCAGCCTTAGATTTGAGTGTCCCTAGTTCACTTTTATGTGAACTTTCTCCTTACATTTGCCCTTTGTTTCAAAATAACTCAATGATAAGTTGAGCAATACAATTCTCAGATAGCCATATTATTGTGTGTTGTTCTTTCATTTACTGGAATTGATTTGATACAGAAGCAGCTCAATTCAGCAGTATTACCAAGGCCAGGTTTAGCATGGTGCTTTAGCTCTTTCATAACTTGTTTGTGTGCTTGGATAGCATTTACTTGCATCCTATACTGGTCTGGAACAGCAAATGACCTTTCAAAAAACAAAGCCACAGGAAGTATTTAAAAACCTGATTTTCATGACAACCATAAATGGGAGATAAGGGGACCTATAAACAGAACTCTGCTGTGCTGCTCTCAGTAATTCCAATAATGGCTTGTGGAATAAGATGACTACTTCGAATATTCTTCTCAATGGCTTTGTGTGCACTACCTATAGATTCCAGTTTTTGTTCTCAGGTTAATGTTTTATTAGTTGACAACATAAGTCTTAGCATGAAAGTAATGCCCCTTGAACCAACAGCAAAGTGGAATGCAGTAACATACTGTTGTTACAGGATTTTTTTGGCCATACATGGCATGAGTCATGCACTTGGACATAATTCAGTCACTATCACACCCTGTTCATATAATTGGCAATAAAACTAGGAACAATTTCACTGTTAGTGACTTGCCTTATATCAGTGTTCTTGCTTTCACACACTACACCATGAAATTACAGTAGCTTGTTCAATTTTTGAACCTTTAATAACAAGAGTGGGCAGAAATCAACTCCCACTGAACCTTAAACCAGTACTTAAGACTGAAGAGACCAAAAGGTTGCTGCAATGGGAAATGCTGGAGTGAAGGGAAACTGAAAAGCTGGAATGCAGTAACTCTCAGTAGCAACACAAACAGAGCATATTGGGCCATTTAGGATGTCATACGGGGATTTTGTGTTGCCTAAGAAGCTGTGCATCTGTCTGGATACTTGTTCCAGAGGAGGCAATCAAAGAATCATAGAATCATTTACTTTGGAAAAGACCTAAGAGTGATAAGGTCCCTCCTGAGCCTCCTTTTCTCCAGGCTAAACAACCCCTGTTCCCTCAGCTGCTCCTCATAAGAGGAGCTCCTGCCCCATCATCAGCTCCTTTGCCCTTCTCTGAACTTGCTCCAGCACCCCAATGTGCTTCCTGGACTGAGGGGCCTGGAACTGAACACAGGATTCCATGTGAGGCCTCCCCAGGGCTGAGTACAGGGGGATGATCCCTGCTCTAGTCCTACTCTTTCCCTCCACAGGAAAATCTGGACCCAAAATGATGGCTTTCTGTCAGTGTCCTTTTATTTTATAAAATGAGATAAAAAATGTCTTATTCACTCAAAATTACAGTGACATTTAATTTCTAACATCTTCCTAGGATATGCTGTCCTGCTTACATAATTATTTCCATGAATGATTAGACCACCTAAATAATTAGGTGGTTAAAAAGTATTACTTACCATCCTAAACAAAGATTGACAATGAAGTTTACTGCAGAAAAATGATTTTACAATTCAACTGCAAATGAAGTAAAGGTGATCTTTTATGGAGAATTCCTTTTTCTGTCACTAGTGCTAACCAGCTGAGAGAGTTCTGCTTTTG
The DNA here is from genome assembly GCF_027579445.1 of Ammospiza nelsoni. Taxonomy (NCBI): domain Eukaryota; kingdom Metazoa; phylum Chordata; class Aves; order Passeriformes; family Passerellidae; genus Ammospiza; species Ammospiza nelsoni. Next base: position 16,487,607 of record NC_080636.1, read on the forward strand.
ACAAAGATACTGTACTAAACGTTTGCAGTATCTTCTACCCCCTTGTCTGGACATCACATTTCAAGTGACTGGCTTTCAGAGCAGAAAAACATGGAACAGAAACACTGCTCAAAGCATTGTTTATTGTCAAAGATGAAACACACCTTAGATCTATTAAGAATTTACTGTTAACTGTGAGCCTGTTTCTATAATTGAGATTTTAAGAGTCTAGCTATTAGTCCAGATCTACTTATTACAGCGAAAGAGAGAACAACAGTGAGTCAGCAATGTTACCCCACACTGCTCAGATCCTGCTCCTCTCCCTGGCATGGCACTCATCCATGCCCTGCTCCTCCCAAGGCTGATGGCTTTGCCCTGGTGAGGGGTGGGTTATGGCAACTCACCTGCACCTCCAAGTCCTTTGGTTCTGGGGTTCTTTTTGCCTGCAACTCCACAGCTTCTGGATTTATGATATAGTTGTGTCTTTGGTACTATTTCTTTGACAATTTCTTTGACTTCCAGTCACCTGGAAGCAGTGATCAGGCTCAGCCAGAAGCACGACCTGCCCAGGTGATGAGGCAGGTCTGGGGCTCAGGTGTGAGCTGAAGTCACCACGTCAGGGGCAGATGCAGCCCTGTCACCCACAGGCAAGCCCACAGTGATAGGGCAGGTCTGAGTTAGTCAGGGTAAAGTTCAGTTTTACCTGGACTGAGGACAGGGCTGAGAACGTCCCTGAGGTGCTCTGCTGAGGGAGGTGGAGGGGAGTCCCCTCATGGCTGGCTGCCATGAGCAGCTGAAAATGGTAATAACTAACAGACTTTGATCCCACTATCTTTGAAATGCAAAGCAGGCACTTCAGCCACCAGCATTTCCAGTGTTTCATAAGCCATGGCAATGTAAGGGAGTTTCGTATCTTTACGTTCATGTAATTGAAACCTACTGAGTGTGACGAAGCATTTTTTGTACCATTTTTTAAACTGCAACAAAAGACATTGAAATGCCTCTGGAAATCACAGCTAAAGCTTGAGAGAGGAGGGAGGACCTACCTTACTATCTTTTTCTTTTATTCCCCAGTTCCTCAAAGTGGGAGAAAAACACACATGTCCAAAACATGCAGGATTTTACCATATTTACATATCAAGATTTAATTACACAAATTAGGATAGTGATACATTGAAACCTATTTTTATATTACATTACCTACCCTACTTTTAGAGGAGAATACTTTGATAATATCTCTTAACCTTCAAGAGAATAAATGGTGAACCACTGTTTGCCAGGTTTCCTGAATCTGAGAATGGAAGAATAACTTGTTACACAAATATTCCTGATTATTTTTAGTCCCTAGATGAAGAAAAATGAAACTTCAAACCTAAAACTACAGCTAGGCAAACTAAAAGGCTTTGACTTAGATTGAAGCAGAGCAGGGATTGGGGTTATTTAAAATAGCTGGACAGGTTGGATAGGGCAAAGTTTGGCAAAGTTTATTTTCCTAGCTTGATTTCCAGGACTGACTTTCAGAAGAAAGTAACATGAGTATATATTTCTACCCTAGGCTTGTTCTGCATCCTTTTTAGGCGCATTCAGCCTTGAGAGGAATGTGTGTACTCCAGGCTCAGGCAGTGCTTGCTGCTCTCAGGGGACTGGAGCCTTGCAACTCAAGATTTGAGCAAGCGCGTGACTGACTGAGGTTGCAGTGCATGCAAAGGCGTTTTGATTCTTTCCTCTCCTCAGAGATCAAGAGTGATGTCTAAGGCTAGAAGAAGTGAGGATGATCCTTGAGTCAGGACAGAGAGCTTGGTCTGTAGGGTTAGCAATTCAAGTGATCTTTCAAAATGATCACCAGTTCTCTAAAGATTTTGAGAAGTAATGAACAATTCCTGAGTGTTATAACTCTGCTCAAAGGCATTGGTCTCAGAAATGTTGAAGTATTCTTTGACATTCAACCAAAAGGAACTTAGATGCTGGGTACTCTGCCTTCCGGATTGAGTCTAAATTTCCCATCCTAGGAGGGCTTCATTTTGTGGCATCATCCTTCTTTATAACACAAATTAGTTTAAAAGTGTTTCCTGTCCACCTGGAGTGAACCTGTACAAAGCAGCAGCTCCGGTCTTACCTCAGGGCATGACCTCACAACATAAAAGCCTTCACTTGTCAATATTTAATTCAACATTTACTAAATGGTACATAGATGTTAGGCTGATTTCACTGGTAATAACTTTGCAAAGATTTAACTAGCTTTACTCTACATGGAGGGTAATGTTGGAAATAACCCTAACAAAATAAAAAACATTAAGCTCATGGCTCATAAGATTTTTCCTAAATGATGACATACCAGACTTGCATGTGTACACAAGAAAAAATGGTTAAAACAACACTAATAGCCAACACAGCAAAGAGTAATTATTAACCACTTTTTCTTGCAAAATAGCTGGAAAACACTTTGTTGTAGCTTACCTTATGAACTGTCATATAAAATCAACAAAAAACTATTTTAAAAGATTCAGTATTCTTGTTCTGTTCCCCCCAGATCTGTTTGATCTCCTTGCACAGAAGCACAACGACTTGGAACTTTGAGATTTTTAAGATTAAAGAACTTCTAAATAAAAATGGTCAGTGTCCTGGCCTTTGTCTCAAAAATGTGCTTTTAGCAGTGCAGGAAGCAGTGCATTTCATCAATGACATGCAGCCATAAAAAGACACCAAATTCCACTTTTGGTGGTTTGACTAAATGAGAAGCTATATATTCTCTCTTTCACTAGAAAAGTATTTATGGATATAGTTAATTTTCCTATGGAATTAGCTTAAAACTAAACTGTATGCTACTCCTTTTCTAGATCAGAACATTTTTGTAGACCTAAAATCTTAGCATCAGTCTGAGCCTGCATTTCCAAAGGGACCTACCCATCTTTATGTGTGAATGAGCATTCACACCTGTAGTTACAGACACTGTACACCCTCTGGTTATCACATTTTCTCTAGTATTTGCGTTTCCAACTTCCTAACAATGAAAAAAACCGTTGCAAACAGCAAAATTTCACAGCCTTCTGTTTGAATGATCAGTTTGTAAGCTTTTAACATGGGCTTGCTTGTAATACTATAATTTTTCTGTTTTGTTTGTGATTTCTTTCTTGTATGACTTCTAACATAGAAGTTCATGTTTTCATTGTGCTATTTCTTGGTTATGTCTGTGTAAGTTGCCCTTGAGATGGTTTCTTTGTATTCTTGATCAAGATGAAACAGGGCAAACTAAAAAACCTGAATCTACAGTTTGGGATAACTTGGATCAAAGATGTAGTTTGCTAAGTTTGAAAGGATTAGTTTTATCACAAAATGAGCTTCAATGATCATTGAATTAATGCTCTTTGAATATGCATGTGTGTCCAAAGCATACATAACTATGTGAAACTTGTTTTATAATGTAGCAGCACCACCTTTATAGCCCTTCTTGTTTATTTTCCTGTCCTTATGCCAATCATGGGACATACAGAGCAACAAGCCCTTTCCAGTAGTGACAGATGCTGCTAGGAAGTAGAGCAGCTTGGTTTTAGTTTTCATAACCAAGTCACCTTGGATTAATTTTAAAGTTGTAAAAGTTTCAGTTCAAATATAGATTATTTGAAGTGAAAATTAGAAGTGTATCAGTCTGGAAGGCCTCATCTCTCATTGGTAGCTGAGATATAAGATTTGTTTGAAACTCACCTGTCTGCTCCCTCATTCTCCCTCTAGAGAATGAATCTCCTATTTGCTTTTAGCCACCATGTTACATAGAGCTAAAGTACAAGACTGTATTTCCTGTTAATTGTAAGACATTGGATTAAAGTCTAAAGACACTTTTACACAAAACATGCTAGGGGATCTGAAGGAGAACTTCTTTCCTGTTGCTCAGAAGTGGTGTTTTCTTTGATTAGCATCTTGCAATGGGAGAAGGATGCCTATGTTAAGCTGAAGAAAAACTGATGCTAATATCTTTTGAGAACCTCAGCAAGGTTTATGTAACAGGGTCACAGGTGATCCGTAGGAGCTGCCAGAACAATCACAACTTGAAATACAAACCAAGTACCACATGCTCAATAATCCCACTTTCCCCAAAAGAACAAGGTTACTTCAAATCCCAGCCAGAGTTTACAGTTTCAGCCAACTCACCTCTGTACAGCTGCTTCTTTACCTAACATATCTTGGATACCTTAACATCTGCAAATTTAGGAATAATCCAACTAAATTACCTATCAGGTCCTTAGAAAAATGCTGATGAGACTGATTTAACATACCTTGAATTTTCCAAGAGAGCAATATGTGTAGGATCAGGGAAAAGGCAAGGCAGATAGCACCTTTTTACAATGGAGTGTTCTTATCTCTCTTAGCTTTGGGATGTAAGGAATTTATAGCAAAGCACAACTGCTACACCCTTGTCCTGATCCATATTTTGTTCAATTTTTAAACTAGTGCTAATATGGAACACCTCTCTATGGCACAAAGCCAGAACAATAGACAAGGTAAATCTTTTTTATTAACTACTGAGAGGTTTATTGGTGTACATTATGTTCTGTACTGTATTGTTCAAACCTCCTATCATCTTGCAAAGGGGTGAATCCTCACAAGTACCACACACCAGCTCTCATGCTGAGCTCCTGGCCACTGTTAAAATATATTTTTAGCACGTGGAATGTTGTGGGTGTTCCTCAGTGTAGTCACTTGTAATCAGGTAAAAGTATAAGAATGCAGGCCCTAGCCTTAGGCACATGCATTTCAAATATCTAATGGTTCAAATTCGGTAAGCAAGGCTTTTTCACGTTTGTGGTATCTGAAACAAAGACCTCTTGTAGGGTGTCACAGCCATACAAGGCAGTTTCTTTTCCATTGGGCAAAAAAGAGACATTGCATGAATTCCAGCTGAAACGTCATGCTATGCTTTGTTTCTACTGTTAATTATTTATTACTTCTGAAATGGTATAAAAGAGTTAAATCTGGCTTTACATTTAACTCAATGACTTCGTTGTCCCTATTTTAGAGAAGTCAGCAGCAGCAATTCTCAGGAGGGCTGCTTCTGAGCTGCACTGAACTTCACTGGAAGAGAAGAATACTTGAGATAAGGGGTGAGTAGCATCTAAAAGTTGGACTTGATACTTTGCAGCAAATCTGACAATGTTCTCAAGGGGTTGACTTGGGGAGGGAAGAATAGATTTGTCTTGGTATAAACCAATGTTTTGAAGTTCATAAACAAATAATTTCCTGTGCTAGCCAAGTTCTCAGCTTCTTTGTAACTAGTCATTAACTCTGAAATCTGTCTTCCTCTCCTAGTGTAACACATTTCTATGGAAAATAGCCTTAATTTTCATCACAATTTTTTAGAAGAAAATCCACCCAAAACCCAAGAACAAACCACAACAGAACATTTCACTTTGAGATAGAAACTCAGTCTTTCCACTTCTCAGTATAAGAAATCAGATTAAGACTTGTACGAAATATTGAAATGCAAATACAATAATTCATCATTTTGCAAGGCACTTTAGGATAGATAATACAGGTACAGGAAAAAAAGACATATGTGGTTTTTCCCCTCTCAATTACTTATGAGACATGTATTTCTGGGATGGAGTGTCTACAGCATTTGAGAATAACTTTTTCTAAATAGTTCAGTAGCATAGGAATGCTCTGTGTCTAATTAAAGTCATACCCCATCTGATTCCATCAATGGTACTTTAATACCGGGACTCCTAGATATTTTTCATAAACACTATATGAAATATTGACTTGTACAGTCTCAGAATAGATCTAGATTAACAAAACTGCTTGAGAAGAAAATAATGCCTTCAGTTTTCAATGGAGTTCAATTGTACCTATTTACATAACCAGATAGTTGTGTCACTTACCAGAATCTAATACATAAACTGTTACTGCTTTGGGGACACAGACATTCAGAATGTGTTCTTCACATTTGATGCTCTAATTAATCAATCTCTTAATTAATCAATGGTGGATTTATTCTGTGTGAGTGTTTATGTGTGCTTTATGGTACCAGGGAGAGGAGCACATTCATTGTAGCACACACCACAAACCAGGGGCAGAGGTATCTGTCTAGAAGCACAGGCAAGTCCTCTGCTTGCATGTCTTACACTGCAAGAAGAGCTCCATTTTTGAAAAGCACAAGCAGTCAGCAACAGAAAACTTCTGCTCTGGCTGAGTAGAAAAAAGATAGCAGCACACAAGCTATGGAATAAGAGTGAGATGCAAAACTTTTCTCCTCCATGCCCTTTTGCCAGAGTTTTAGAGCTGAATCAAAGAAAAATAGAAAAAATAAGATATTTTATAACATGGTGTTATTTCCAGTACTAACCATAGCAAACCAAAGTAATTAAGTTGGGCAATTTTGCCTCCCAAAGGCAAAAATTATTAGATGTCAATCTATCATGGACAATAAGACTTGCTGAGCCTATTTGGGTTATTTTTACACCAGTGTTTTCCAAAGCTTTGCCATTCACACCTTATTGTGGTGCTGTCTCTCTTGGTGCTTCTTTTTCCTGCTTTTAAAAGAAAGGAAACAATTCTGTGCTACAGTTGAGAGAGATGTGTCCTGAGGGGTATAAAGCCCTTTCCATCCCTAAGAGGCCACAAGAGTTTATAATTATAAGGGAGTTTTGTCAGCTGGAGGCTGCTCTTCCACAGTTCTCCTGTCCATAGTAGTGCAATGTTGACACAGACATTATTTTTCCATGGAGATGGTATAATTTTGTACTTGGGAGACAGACAGGGAAGCTCTGCATGCCCAGCACGAGGAATTTGTGACAGGAGAGTCTTTTATATCACAGATAAAGTGCCTGAAGCTTGTTTGTGTTTTGCATTGGGTGGGGTGACCGTGCCTTGGTGTTAGTCCAAGCTCATCTGACGAAGATGGCAAATGGGCCTTCAATGGCTACTGAGCCTTGTGCTCAGACCAGACAACAATAATTGATCCAGTCCACATTTTATACATTTCTGGCTTGGGCTTGTTGGGGTTTTGTAACATCTGTGTCCTTTAACTCAGCTTTTCTGAGGTGGTCATCTTCTTGGTGATTTCATCATCTAACTTAGCAAATATGGCTGGTGAAAATCTTAGTTCATCTGAACTGCTCCCTTTGCATATTTGCTTTTTCTGAACAGCTTTCCAAGAGCTTTTAGTTTTCCTGACTTGCAGTCAGTAAGTGAAAGTTGAATGTTCAATAGAAGTTCAGAATTAAACCTGGATTACAGTTGGTTTATTCATACCTCTCCCAAGTCAGTTTGCTGCACCAGTCATAATGTTCCTTTTTTGTGAACTGCTGAGCCTTCCTTGCCAAAGCTAACAATTCATAGGACTCAGCTGGATTCCATGTCCTACCAGTGAACTCAACTCATACATCACCAAATAAACTGTTGGATAAATAGATAAGCAAACTGTAGCTGAAATTGAAGATGCCCTGGGCCTGACATAGATGAGCCTTTCCTGATTTGTGAGTCACCTCCTGACTAACTGTACATGCTATGGAACAGAAAAATCTAATCCGGTGTGTCAAAGAAAAAATATTGAATTAATATCTTTGGATCAACAACTTTAGAAACTTTACCTGGTACTAGCAATATGAACTTCAGAGGGAAGGAATACTTTTCTACATTATCTACTAAAATTTTTCAGTGAGTGATAAACAGCAGCATCAGAGCAAATATGAGCTTTTCATTACCCTGTGACGATCATCACTTCCTTAGATTTTGTCAAACTCTGCAATCTGAAGATCAGGTTTCTGCTTGCTGTAATCGTGTCTCCCTTCCCTGCACAGGAGTCAATAAGATGCAAAAAATATCATTGACAAAGCCATACAGGATTTCAGTGATTTCTACTCCATCTCCAGTCCAGATTTCTTATTTTTTGCATCAACTAGAATGTCCGTTCTGGATATGGTAATGTTGCTTTTGCTACAGTCAAGTTGATATCTTAAAAAAGTAAAAGAGGGTTACCTGAAATACAGGAAGGATAGCTCAATCTTAACACTTAGACTGATGGTGCATTGCTAGCAATTAAACTTTCCAGACATATCTTAAAATGTTTTAAAGGTGTTCTGAAAAAAATTCAGCCACATAAAATAAGTTGAGTGAGGGAAGGCAGACACAAGTTTTCCTGCTAGTGGCTTAGCTGTGAGGTTATGCCTCCTAAGATGTTTAGCAGATTGGTTCTGACTTTGTTGTTTCTGTTTCAGTGGTATGACCCATATATTCTTTATCTTGTCAGCTCTTAAATTCCAGTTTGATGATGCTTTGTTTGTGCTCTGTCAGAACCTTCATTAATTTAATTATCTAAATTATCCACATACATGAAATCTGTATGGGATGGAGAAGCTTCAGTGAACAGGTCATGACATTATTTTTCATATACTTGTTAAAAGTGGCATGGGACAGGAGAACTGTTTGATGAGACTAAGGCTCTCTCCTATAAAGTTAAATACATTTTCATGAAAGTCCTTTTTGAAGAACAATTTAGCGGGAATTGACTAAGGCCCCTTGAAGCAGAGGGAAAGGAAGTTGTTTGTGGGTTGTTAGTATTGACTGCACTGGTAAGTAGAGAGGGAAGAAGGAATCTTTTCTTTTCTTTTTGTGCTTCTAGGATGTTGTTACCTCACTGGTTTCTCTCACTTAGAAACTCAGATTGGCTTGGAGCAATCTGATATAATGGCCTCAGTAATGTCAATGTCTCATAGAAGTGATTTCATCCTAAAACCCTCTTGTAAATGTGATGGCCTCAACAACCAAACTGCTTCACCAAACTGCCTGTTACTCCCCATGTCTCATGGCTCACTGCCTTGTAGACTCCTGTCCAGAAGACAACTTGTATTCAGGACTGGATCTATCATTACCTCAATGGCCACGTAAGCAAAAGTCTTGAAATGCACTATCATCTCAAGAGGTTGAAGCGGAATAACACAGTAATCCTTGTTCCAAATTAACTGAACAAACTGGCAGACTGCCCAAGATCATACAATGAAGCACCATGTAAATATCAGATTGTCTCTGAAACCAGTTTAGTATCTTCATAAATTAAGATTAAAATGCCCTTTAACATTATTTAAGTACTTATGGTGACGTACAGGCAAGAATTTGCTTGATAGAAGAGTAAATAAATGGACTCTTCCAAATTTGCATATGTGCAATGACCTAGCTAGCATAGGTCTAACAATCTTTAGAATCACACCAACAATTAATCCAAGTGCCCTGGCTGGAGCCCAGCCATAGTAATGTAGTTCCACCTGACTGACTAAACTTCTTTTGTAGTTGCTGTGGGTCTGAAGTTCTTACTCTAACAGTGACAGCATATCTGCTAAAGAGCCTGCATCTTTTACCCTCCTGAACAGTAGCACAACTTTCCTTCTTTTCTTTCTCAGCTATTATTTCACAAGGTAACAGAATGGAGAACAAACAGCAAAGCAACGGCATGATGAAAGAAAATAATGCAGTAAAGAAAAAAGTGGTGAGTGAATTAATCAAATCTTCTTTCAAGGCATTTGTTTGCTATTTGGAGACTGGAGGTGGAAAATAATTATAAAATAATTATTATAAAATAATTATTTGGAACCTATATGAATACTTACTCTTTTTTTGAGTAGCATATGTTTAGTTTCTGTAACTAACCAACAGTGATTGGAAAGAGTCAAAAATTGTGAGCATGTTAAGGTGAGAAATTATGTACATATTAATCACATGTAGCCATGGTATTTGTATTTGAGTATGAACTGAACTACTTGCACCTATTTAACATGAAACAAAACAAAACACAGGTGTCTGATTCATCTCAAATGCACTCTCTTTATTCCAGGGGCTTGATTCTCCTACCTTAACTTATTTTTTTGACTTTTACAACAATTCAAAGGGATGATAAATGTTGTCCAGATCTTCTATCAACATGTATAATAATTGTACACACTCATGAGTATCCTCTAACTTTCTATTCAAACACCAGTCACCTTGATCTGAGCCAATGACATCTTGAAATTTCTGCATCATAAACTGTTTCCCAGCCTGCATTGCTTAGTGGAATTACTTACTATGTCTCTGAGAGCTCTGAGATAGTTCTGAGGTATGTACATATCAGAAGTGAAAACAGCTCAGATTTACACCAGTATCAGCTACAGTCACTTGGGGACAATTCCCAGATGCACATCATTGCCAACTAGAAGGTGTCATTTGACTCTTAGCAGTTCAAAATTCCGTGTTTGCAAGTAGTTACCTTCAAATATAATAGCTGAAAGCTTTTATCTTCCCCAGGTGGCATGCCTAATCCCCATCCTTAACACAGCAGTAGTGTGGCGTTTCAGATCTAAACCTCCTAAGGCTGTGGAAACATCCTTAACATCTTAATTGCCTACAAGTCTTGTGGTACCTTCACTTTCTACCCTCGGCAACACGGGAAGTCTTTCTCACCTTAGTCTAGAGTCCTGCTCACCGAAAGGCTGCCCGGATCTCCAGTCGGGACAGCGGCAGGGGTCCCTGCAAGCCGTGGTCCCCCAGCCCCACTGCCACGCGGCGGCGGGGCCGCGATGGACACGAGTGGTGACATTGCCCTGCCCTACGTGCTCTGCTGGCTCAGTCCCCGCGGAGGGACACCCCGGGCACGGCGGCGGGCGGGCACATTCCCCTGAGTTATGTGCGAGCACGAACAGCAGCGAGGCCGTGCTCCCTCCCCATCGCTCGGGTCCTGCCCGCAGCCCCGGGCACCGGATCAGTCCCCTCCCGAGAGCCGCCTCCTCCCACGGCCAGAGCAGGGACCGGGACAGGGATAGGGACAGGGAGCGGGACAGGGGCAGGGGCAGAGACAGGGGCAGGGGCAGAGACGGGGGCAGGGACAGGGGCAGGGACAGCGATAGGGACAGGGGCAGGGATAGGGACAGGGGCAGGGACCGGGACAGGGGCAGGGATAGGGGCAGGGACAGGGGCAGGGGCAGAGATAGAGACCGGGACAGGGGCAGGGCCGCAGGGCCCCGGACGCCCCGAGCGCCCTGCGCGGCCCCCCCGCCGCCGCCGCCGCCCCCCGCGGCCGCGCCCCCGCTGCCCCCGGAGATGCGCGGCCGCTGCGCCCGTGCGGCGGCGGCGCGGACGGAGCCATGGACGGAGCGGCGGAGCCCGAGGCGCACACGCTGGTGAAGCGCGGAGCGGGGAGCGGCGGCCGCGGTGTAAGTAGCGCGGGGCGCTTTCCGCGGTGCGGGAATGCCCGCGGCCCTTACCGCGGAGCGGGAGAGAGCCAGGCGCTGCGGGCGGGGAAGCTCGGCCTGCGATGCCCACGCCTCGGGGAGGATTAACGGGAGAGGGAGTGATTCCCATCCTCTCTGGCGTGACGGGGAGGGTGGTGCGCGGAAGCTGCGGGAGCCGGAGTAACAGCCCGGGGCTGCCCCGAGAGCCGGGCACAGCTCACAGGTTGCACAGCCCGTCCCCGCTCGGGAAGTTGTTGGTGCCGGTGCAGGGGAGCCAGGCCGGTGTTGGGCAGAGCTAAAAGCGCCGCAGCCGCCCAGCCGGGACGCGGAGGATGCGCGGGGTCAGCGCGGGGCCGGGGGCGCCGCCGCCGCTGCCGCGGGTGAAGCGCCGGCCGGTCCGCGCTGAGCGAGGCGAGGGCGCCGCTGCTGCTCCCTCGCCGCTCCCCAGGACCATCCTATTGCAAAGCTCTCAGGGCGAGGGCAGAGGCGGAGAGAGGGACGCAGGTTTCCATTGCTCGCCCGCAGCCCCGAGGGCAGAGCTGGCGGAGGGCGCCGGGACCGCGGGCACCTGCCGGGAGCGCCCGGCCCAGCCGGAGCTGCTGCTCCCCGGTATGGTGCTCCAGAGTCCAGCCTTCCCGTGTCAATCAGCAATATCTATTTTAAAATATTAAACTTCCTTATGCATGCATGCAATGTTTGCCGCTAACGATTGTGCTTAATTTTAGTCTGAGGAGGGGGCTATAACTAACCAAAGTACAACACTCTAAACTGTGTTTTGAAAAATGAGGTGCGAACTGTCATGCAGTAAATGAAAAAAAAAAAAAAAAAGGCAAATTGAGACTCATGGTAGCCAGCACAAATATTTCACTGCATACTGAACAAGGACTGGAGTTGAGAAAAACATCTGTAGAGCACAGTGCCCGAAAACGTAGGCTTTCACAAGTAAGCATTCCTCGGGTACCTGCAGGTGTTTGCTGTGAGCTGACATGCAACTTTCCTGACTGAACTCTCATTGCTGTGGTGACGGTGACACGTCCCTGCCCTGGGCTGACAGCAGGGACGCATGAGCACACACACACCCGGCCGTGAAGCCAAGGAACACCTGAGAAGGAGGCGTGGCTGCCTTCTTTCTTCCTGGCCATTTAAAAGACACTGGGGCTTGTGCTTATCTTCTACTAATGTTGCCACAGGGTAAATATTTTTTTTGAGCAACAGTTTGATTTTTGGGGTTTTTTTTTGCATTCTTGCTTCATTGTGCTTTTGTCTTTATCTGGTGTTGCTGAAACCTGAGCAAATATTTAAAATAGTAAATGAGGAGACAGGCTGTGGAGAAGCTGAAGTTCATGTTCCAAGTTCCAAAACCTCTGAATTGAGTGAGCCTGAAGTTTTCTGCAGCTGCCTACATACTTAAAAACTCCATGGTATTGAATAAGTTTCTAAACGCAGCTATCACAGTGTGAAATTTTCTATGCACCTCTGTGATTTGCCCTGCAGTATCTTCCACTTAGCCTCACGTGCATATAATTTGCCTGTACTGAAATTTTTATGCATTCATTGATGGTTTTAATAACCATTTGGCTATATGTTCCAAATAATTTTGATTGCAGGATTTTCTGATATGTCTAATGTTGTTGAAGTAGAGCCCTTTAGAAATATTGCATTGAGATTACTGCATAACACTTGGGAACTCACACTTACTGCTTGTGAACCCTTTGGGAGCAGCCTGGTAGACCACCAGAAATATTTTCCCCAGCATTCATTCAGAGTAGTAGCAATTCCTTCTAAGTGCAGGAATGTTTGTGCATAGCAGAGAAATAATAAGCACCCAATATGAGATGTTATTATCAGAAGTTAAATAAAGCCTTATGTCAAGTTTCTGCATTTTGTTGACAAAGTAATGGTGCAAACTCTATGTGTGTGTGTGGCAGGCTCATTTTAAGAAGCTGGCTAATAACAATAAATTGTGTTTGGCTTATGTAATGATCTCAACAGGATATATTTCGTACACAAGGCTTTTGGCCCCCTGCACACTTCCTCCTGACCTGGCCAAAAGCAGGCTGGTTAATGAACTGTGTAATCTCTTAAAAGGTTCCCACACCATGTGGATGAAGTGAAAAGCACTCAGCCACCCTGCAGGGTTCATTTTGAACACTCAGAGCTGGCAGCTCCGAGCGTGGCAGACCCACAAATGCTGGGCTGTACACTGTGCTCCCCACCCTGGCACCCGGGTGTCTCATGTCGTCTCCACAGGTGACAGAGCCGGTGACAACAGTGTGGCACAGGAGGTCTGGCACATGCCCATAGCCACGGCGTGTTCACCTGCCCCGCTGTGCCCACAGGGCTGGTGGAGCTCGTTCCAGTCACTGTCACTGCAGCCATGCCATGTGCCAGCTACACAACCCTCCTTCATACTCAGGACCTGCTTTTCCCAAAGTGAACACACAGCTTTGTGCAGCTGACAGAACGTATTCACTCTAACCTGTTGTGGTGTGGTCAGTGATAGAACTGAAGCTGAGTTCCTTTTAGGCATGCTTAAGCAGGTCTTCCTCCTTTTGAAAGGATTGGGGCTTCAGTGAATGAGGAAGCTGGGCATAAATTGCAGTGAGCTGAGCCTGAAATTCTATATTCTTATCATAGCTGGTTTTTAAATTGAAAACACATTAAAAATACATTCATTTTAGCACATTCAGAGCTGTCTTTCATTATCTACACAATGATATTTGCAATTGACCAGCCACCCAAACACTAACTCCAATGTCTCTTGGGAATGGCTGGGAATGGTCTCTTCTGCCATATTCTGTCATCCAGCAGGAGAACTGAATGGCAGAAAGTAATGCTGGGGAAGCTGGAAAGGAATGCAAATGCAAAATCTCTCAAATCAAAGCAGTTCTGCCTTTTATTCAACAGCTGATGTGGAAGCAGAAAGTGCAGATTTGGGCTGAAAAGAGTATGAAGAGGATGAGGGGAGGAGCCCTGAGGAGGGAGAAGTACGGGTGTGCCACTGGCAAAAGGGCACTGGAGAGTTTGTGGCGAGTGGGGGATGTGGTGTGCACACCATCTCATGGATTTTCAGCCAAGTCAGATCTACCCACAGACCTGTTGTATCACATATATGCTATACCTCACTTCACTGTGTTAGTGATATACTGTCAACAGTTTCCTTTGCTGAGATTATGCTTCCCCAGCGTTCTACTTTTTGATGTGGGAGCTGCTACAACACTTGCAGCAGAACTCTGTGAGGTTGAAAGAAGTTCAAATGTTCACTTATGCCTCCATAGATGTTAAGTGACATGCTGTCACTTCAAATGTAATGTTTCTCAGAATGAGCAGGGAAAAGTGTTTCAGGCTATTATTCTGCAGCAAGGACATCTGCCTGCAGGAGCTATGCAAGATAGCTAAAGGGTGTTTAAAACCTGAGGTATGTTAATTCTGAGTGTATTAGCAATGACTGCTTCTTTTCTTTGTTTTGCAGAATTGGTCTGGGAGTCTTGTTGTAGCCTCCTTAACTGGTGCTTTTGGGTCGTCTTTTCTTTACGGCTACAATCTGTCGGTGGTGAACGCTCCCGCAGGGGTAAGTGACTGACTGAAGCGGAATTTAACATCAGTAGAGGGCAGCCTTGTCCAACTATTGTCTCCTCAGCATCCTGCCTTTAAAGTACCCCTGATTACATAGTAGAAGGGGATTAAATCTCGTATAGCAACATTGTTTGCCCAAAACCTTCTTTCTGCTTCCCGTGAGGTTTTCACGTAAATTCAGTAAGTGTCAGAGAGCTAAATGCTGCTGTTGAGGTGAGTGGGTGCACATGGTTTCCTTCTCATTCTCCCAGGTCCAGGCTAATCATGACTCTTCTTGCACACTTTTATGTGATAAAGCATTTGTAATATCGGACTGGTGAGTATTCAGTGGCTGCATGCACACGTTCAGCAACTTCTGTTCACGTCATCCAATTCTAGAGGGCTGCACAACATTTCATTCCCACAGCACTGATATTGTAAATAATGCCTCTGGTTTCCTCTTAAATAATGGGCCCCCTGTTCTGTTGTGATGTCTTGTTTGGTTCTGAATTCTAAACTTCTTCAACTACTGGCTGCAACATGTGGGATAGATTCGATGAATAGAGCACTGTGAAATCAGTATACAAAATTTGTGGCATTTCATTAAAATATCAGTTATTGCAAATGGAAATCTGAACATTTTGTTTTTACACTGGCTGTCTAGAGACCCTCAATTCAGTCAAGCACAGCAGAAAGCAATTCAGGGGAGTTGCAAGCAACACTATTTTGAAAAGTAGCTCGTAAATATTGGAAATAAACTGTGCCCAATATTTAATTCCTTTCCAAAATAGTTCACTTCCAAAGCTAAGCTCCTTCTTTTATGAAAATCTCCTATTAAAATATGTTGCTAGATTTATACCTAAGCAGGTTTTTCATGTTAAAGCTGGATGCAATATTTATGCAAATAACAAAAGAAGCATTTTTTAAAATTTATGTTCTATATGTGGATTTTACTTGGTAAACTGTTGACCCAAAGGAGCAGGAAGAGACTCAGCCTATAGAAATCTTTAATTGCTTGCTGAATAACTTCTGGGAGTTTTCTTCAAGTTCCTTTTATATACTAGTTATTCAAGGCTGGATAAACTGGATGTTAGCATGACATGTCCAGTCATCACTTTACCTTGCAGTCATCAGAGGATAAAAACAGCTTAGAAAAAATCAGCAAGAAGCTGTAATTCTGTGAGCAATGGTATTGATTGTCCTGCTGGAAAAATCCTTCCTGCACTGCCTTGGGGCTGTCAGCAGAGCAGTGAGAATGAGCCAATTTCTAAACTTTTAAGTACCATTTAAAAAATGGACTGTCCTGGTAGTCAGAACTTTCTGTCACGTTCTGCAGGAGTAAGGGAAAGAAAGGATGATGGGATGTGCTCCTTGGCAGCACTCAGAAAGTTCTCTTTGAATCATGTGATAGATTACAGTGGTGTGGGTGGGGAGGTTGAAGATGCAGCCCTGTGAAAAATGCTAAATTCCAGGTTTTGTACTTAATAACACTTCCAGGATTGTCTGGTTCTGTTTGCAATCTTTAACGTGGCTTTTGTGCTGGAACTGGGCACTATGCTGATGGCTTTGGTCAAACCATTACAGGTATGGATGAAGTCTCCCTTGGTGTTCAGTGTTCGATTGAGAACTTCATAACTCTCTTATTCACGTTAAGCCATACATTAGCTAGGGCTAAGGAGCAGTCCTACTGACAAGGAAGCTGTGTAGTTCAAGAAGAAAATACCACTCTGTCCTCTGGCCCTCTCTCCAGGATTGATGTGTGCCATCCATTTGCCTACAGCAGACCCCTTTCCTGTCCCTGTCCCTGCAGCTGCAGTGACCAGGTTGAAGGGAGAGCAAAGGCTGAGGTCATGGCCATGGTGGGCAGCAGTGAGCCACATCAGAGCTGTGCTTTTTGCATCACAGCAAAAGGAACCTTTGCCCCATCTGTTTTCTCCTGTATGTGACTCAATCAGTCTGCTGCAAGGTGACCCTTTGGGAATGATGTGAGATGACAGAAACACCACAGCTGAGCATCTTGTAGCAGTACAAAAACCAGCCTTGTAACAAGTTATACTGGGAATGCAGTAATTACTACAAGTTGTACCCTGTGTTTCCTGTATAAACTTGGTAGGAATAATAATTTCTTGTGGTGACATGCAGCTCACAGCTGACAATGTCAGATTGTCCTTTTCTGTATAGCATGTTGGGTATCTTCTGCCCCTGTCTACCTCAGTACAATTCCTCTTGATGCTGAAGTCCTACACCCTTAGAGGAGGACTGTATAACCCTTTGAGAAGTAGTGAAAAAAGACTTGATTATGACAGTTGACTAAAACACAGAATGCTTCCAGAATCCTAGAACTGAGCATGTCAGCAGGAGCTGATGGAGTGAAGGGAGTAAATTTAAAACTGAATTGTTGAAGAACTATATGTAAATTCTTCCTGTGTCCACTTCCTTTCAGTGCGACAAGTTGTGTCAGCTCATCAAACCACAGGGGAATTCTCCTACAGTTCTCACTGGTGGGCTTTATTTCAGGTCATCTCATGAGGCAGAGTTAGTCTGACTTCCTGATTGTTACAAGGGGGAAATAAGCTGCACATACTCTGTTCACAGCTGAGCTTGCTTCCCACTCAGTTCCCTGTGGTTCTGGGGGAAAGAGCATGGCCCATCACAGGTATGATTCCCTGAGAAACCCAGAATTACAAGTTTCCATGGGCTCGTTCAAAGAGTCACCAGAATTTATTAAAAACATATGGGAGCATTTGGCAACAGGAAGACAAAAGCTTTAATTGAATATAAGATGAAGCTGTCTTTTTCTGACCTGGATTTCTCCAGTTCATTTCATGGACTGATTGTGGCAATGCCTGTGGAACAATGATGTGCTTTGTGCTCTGTGAGGGAAGCAAAGTCCCTGCTACTTTCTGCTCTGCAGCCCTTGCCCTCTTCCTGCAGGAGTCTGCGGCTCTGAGTTCCTATGGCACAAACACACAGCCTGCTGTGACAGCTGATTCTGTAGTTGTCACTGTGTGTGAGTGACCTCTGTAACTAGGGGTAAGACAAGGAAAAGATTTCTCTTGTTTTTAAAATATATCCATTAAATTCATATATATAAAAATTTATATATTCCTTATATTCCTCTTGTCTTTCTCATCCCAGCACTACTATCATAATGAAGTGAGGCAGCTGAGAAAATAAGATACTGATATCTGTCAGCCACCATTTTTTGTAGGCTTTGTTTACAGGCTAAAATTTCTGTATACAAGTTTATGCTTTTAGTGTTATTGAGAGACCTGATCAAAAATTCCCAAGAGAGTTTTACACAGAATTTAATGGATTTGAATCCAGTGGATTTGTTCTACCAAGTTTGTTTTTTTTTTCATGTGCATCTTCTGAAAAGTTCTATGTTTTATTAGCTTCCTATTTATTGGCAATGGGAGTCCAGAGAGAGGTGTTAGTACATGTCAGAGCATCCATCTGTCACTAGTGAGTGTTTTAGTTTGTACTTTCTTTTCTTGAATATTTGCAGTTATTTGATGTCTCCTTGTAAATAACAAAGCTATGCTGAGAAAATTAGTCATAACACAAGGGGAGAGTAATTTACATACTATTTTTAGCCATTATCATTAACAAGAAATGCTATTAGTGTTCTAAAACTGTTTTCTCTCAGTAATCATTACTATCAGAAATTAATTTCAAATAGACAAGAAGATGTCTGAATCGAAATATAATCTGAGTACTGGTGTTAAAGAACTAAGATGTTACTACTTGATTTAATGGCAGATTCATTTGGAATCTTACTCTGAAACTTCTAAATGATTCAAGCACCAAAATTACTTGTCTTTTTTATTTTTAAGGTTATTTTTAAATGTTTTTTCCCTGTCTGTTTAGAAACATTCAAGATGGGATGAGAGAAATGACCCTGTTCTCCTTTTAATTCAGGGTAAAAAAAAGTTTAATAGAAATTTGATGGATGGAAGACAAGGAATTGTATATTCCACCTTCACCTTTCTTAGCTATTTTGTCAATGGAGAGGTGATGATTTTAGTTTGCTAAAAGCCCTCAAATAGAATATTTCATGTGTCCAAGGCCAGACTTCAGGCAAAGTTTGAAATTCCTAGTTTGAACAGGGAAAATGTGGTGGAATATTATGCTGAGAAGAAACTGGGAAGAAGTAAGTAAAGACACAAGATCAAGCTTTTGATACCGTAGAGCTTGAGAGCTTTTCCCAAGGGTGCTGTGCCCTTCTGCTGTAGTGACTGCAACTTCTTGGTACTGCATCCTCACCAGAGCATCAGGCACAGCGTGGCATTTCCTTGGTTTTGAAGCAGGAGCAGCACAAAAACAAGGAAGCTTGACTAAAGAGAAAGTAAATAGGAGATGTCTCTGCAGGCAAACAGAGACTGTGTTAAAACACTGTCCTGGAGCTATGGCATCTTTACCTTTTAAAAAGATGAAAAACTTATTCTAATTAAACATCAGGGAAGGGAAGTTGTTAGAAGGCATCCTTCAAAAATCTGTGGTTGTGCTCATGTGAGGAAAGCAGAGGAAGAGTGTAAACTTTGGCAAGTTAAAGGCTAAAGGGTGATCTCATCCTGGGCATTCTTGGCTATCTGTGGAGATTTTTCCCCATCCCCATACAAGGTTCGGTACTGCCTTGTAGTTATATGTATATATACTTGGACAGACTCACCTAGTTTTATTGCAGTTTTATCTATAAATGAAGCCCCATTTTTTGGAGGTGAGAGACAGAAGAGCAGAAGTGATTCCTGCAAGAAAGCTACTGCGGGTTTTCTGAGTTTTTAATTCTGTTTCTCTCAGTTGTATTCCTCAAGTGTGATATATTTTTTTGCACATATTTTTGTTATTTATTTTCTTTCAGTTTATCAAGAAGTTTTACAATGAAACTTGGGAGAGGAGATATGGCTTCTCAGTGGATGAAGGCACGCTGACACTCCTCTGGTCAATAACCGTTTCCATTTTTGCCATCGGTGGCCTTGTGGGCGCCATTATTGTAACCCCAATTGTGAAGTTCTTTGGGAGGTAAGTGTTTTGGAAAACTTGCATTTTCTAAAGTAGTTTCTCACTTAGTCTCTCTAGAAGGTTTTACTTTTATTACAAAACAAAACAAAACAAAACAAAACTTTAAATTCTGAAAACTTACTGTGCATCATTTGAGTTGCAGAAGCCATTTGCTCTGAACGGGCAGTGGGTTGAGATCTCAAGGAGTGTGACTTGTCAAATATGCCAAAGGAAAATACATAAAATACAAATTATTTCAGAAAAGACTGGCAGCATCTTGTTTCATGAGTTTACTAAGTATCTTACTGTAAACAAACAAAGCTATCATCATATCTAATTTGCTTCTTAACAGCATTTGCTGTCATACGGTAATAAAAATTTACTCTTTTTTCAATCCTTGTGTCAACTCAAAGCACAGTTTGAAGAACTGGACTAGGATGAAGTTCCTGTATGGCCTTCCCCAAGAAGGTGTTGGGCATTCTGTACAATGCAGTATTTTATCAAGTCTTGACCATAGAGAATATGAGTGTTTTAGGAATGTTTGTATTGGTGTGTGCTTGCATTTTTGCTGCAGGTACTAACTAGGTATTTCTGTAAAATTTTTGTGTCATACAGTCTTTCAAATAGGATTTGAAAGGTCATTTATCATTTATCTATATTTAGAAGAGCATGGGAAAAAACCCTCACCATTGTAGCATTCATCATAACTGCTCGTTTGGATTTTTCTTAATTGTAAATTCAATATTATTTGATATCTTTTAGTCAGCTAAATCACAGGAGAACATCATCATTGAGGCTTAAATATAAGTGTAAACCTTTAGTGTTCTTACTTCCCTATTTCATATTCTGACTATTTCCAATAGATTGTACTTTCCTAGGTCTATTTTTCATTCTCCCAACCTGTCCATATGTCATATTTCATCTCAAAGGGTGTATTTTCAGGTTCCTTCATTTCATGCTTACAGCAAGTCAGTATTCTTAGCTGTTACCCATTCTTCATGATTTTTTTTTTGTCACTTCAGCACTTGATTTCCAATTTTTAAATATTTTCCCTAGTTACATTATTTATTTTTTCAGGTTTTCAATTTCTTCTGCCAAATCATGCATTTGGTTTTAACATACTTGTTAGAAATATGAAATTGTGCCTGACTCAGACTGATTAATTCTCAGTAAATAGTTGAATCTTTATTAAAACAAAGTGAAGTAAAAATGGGTTCACAGAAGTCTAGAATTTTCAGTGAAGAGTAGAAGAGCTTTGTGTGCAGGTTTGTCCAAATTGATAAAATTGTTAAAATAGTTAAAATGGTGGCTGATCTCTGCTGTAGATACACTTCCACTGGAGCTGGTCGGGTTTCCAGGGCAGATCTCTACACTTGCAGACTCTGCCCCTGTTTATTATGTTTATCTCCATGATGCCATGAAAACAGCTCTGTTACAGATACAGAGTGCTGGAGCAGAGATGGGAAGGGGCTGTGAATAAAGGCTGCTCACCAAAGAATGGTTCTTGAGTTTGCTGCTCACTCTGCAGAGTGTTTGTCTGGTCTAGGAACCCAGACTGACACGTCATTATGGTAATTGAGGAGCACACAGTGAAATGTTGACAGAACAATAAAATACTTTGCTGTTAAATTGCTCAAGTGTAGGTTGGAGGGTTGTATCTATGATGAAGCTGAGCTCCATTTACACTGACACAGAATAATGAGCTAAGGGGGATTAAAAGCACTAGTCAGAAATAATGCATGACTTTAAAAGAACACTTTTGAATCATATTGCTATAAGGTTAAAAACATAAATTCCAAATTACTGGATTCCTATTTACTCCAAGAGACATGTAAAGTAATTTTTTGAAAGGGAACCTTCATCCACATAAACATAATTCCCAAGTTCAGATGTGGCTTTAGCTCTTTGTAACTTAAATTCTCCTCTTCTAACGAAGAGGTTCTGCTGCTGTTTATCCTGACACCCAGACCAATATGCTCAAGGGATTGTTTAGGTCACTTCCAGGATCTCTCTCGAAGGAGGGAGAGGCTGAGCATCACACCAGGCTCCTCTCCTTGCTCCTGGTACCGCAGCCATTGGTCACACTCAGTGCCTTCGGTGAGAGAAGGGGCAGCGCAAGGGCTCAGGGTCAGTGTGCACAAATCCCTCTGTGCCATTCCCCGCTCCTCACTCCCCTGTGCTCTAGCGTGGGTCCCCATGGCCCACAGTCCTTGCTCAGGCCTGGATCACCCTCTCCTCCAGTGGCCTCGTTACACCCTCACTCCGTCTGCCCACAGAAGCCACCCCTGCAGCCCCAACAGCCCCCAAACCCTGCCACAGACCCTGCTTTCCATAGCAACACCCTAAATGCAGTGTTCTCTTCTTTTCATTTCCTTTTCATTCTGTCAAAGTCTTTGTTTTTACCATGCTTTGGTAGGCTGTGCTTTTCTCAGCTGCATAGTATAAGGGTTTGCTGGCCAACTTTTTCTCAAAAATATGTAGTTTATAGTTTTTATTTAAATTAAAGGAGAAAAAAGCAGTATCTTCAGATGAATAAGACTTGTTTGACCCAAATGAACATTTTCTTTCCAGTTCTGTCATTATTTGTATCACTTCAGCCATCTCAGAGTGTATATCCATCTGAAAAATCTGTTCTAAACAGTTACAGTCATCAGTCTGATGGTTGTGCTGTATAGACCAAATGAATTGTATCTAATTTTTCTATCTTCAAGCCATGCTATTCATTCAGTGTTCAAAACTCACTAGAAAGCAGGAAACATGATTAAAAATACAGGTGTTAAATATAGCTCCTTTCAAAAACATATGCATCTGTTGTGAGAAGTTGGGTGACTTTTTCAATGGGGGTGAAATTTCCTCTTGATACTTACACATTGAAAAAAATTAGAACTGGTGGGACAGGAAAGGGATAGACAGCTTTCCTGGTCACTCCTTTTTAATTTGTGCCTCAAACTTGAGCAGAAAGTTCTGAGAGATGAAAACTAAAAGGAATTAGGGTGTTGGCAAATCAAAAGTTTAGATGTTTTGAAAATTTTGAAAAGCATTTTTGTGATTTGGTTTATGCTTTTTAAAAAAGTAATAATTTGCCATAAAGAGTATTTCTTTTATTTGAAAAAAAAAAACTAGTATTTTATTTAACTGTTATAGAATGAACTAATTTTAAAATGGGGAAGAAGTATGTAAACCTGTATTTTTATTAATTCCAATAATTTTTAGAAAAGCGTTGCTTTTTATTACTTGAATGAACCCAAACATTTTTCCTAACTCTACAAGTAGGAAGTAATTTTCCTCAATGTATGGTTTCAATATTGAGAATTTAAGGATGAATTATAATGACACAGGTGATGTCACAGTTGGGAAGTTCTTGAAGTGTCAAAAACTGTATGTCACATTAAAGTGCCTGTAGTTATATCAGCTTATTGCTATTTGAAGTATATTCTTTGGGTTCTCCATACAGTCATTTATCCAGAATATGCTTAATTATATTCATCTACAGAGCCTCAGACCTGGCACTTGGGTTTTAGGATGCATAAGCTGGCTCCTTGCTGTGCTGTTGAAGTACAGCTCTTTAGTTACCTATGTTATGTTTTCTTTTAAACTGTGGTGTAGGTTTGAAACTGTACCCACGTGGGTATAGTGCTGTTTTTCAGAACTCCACACATCTAAGAGGCAGTGTTTGCTAGGCGCTTTTTATTTTTAGATATTTAAGAATAATAGCTTAGTGTGCTTCTAATATAGCTACATTTAACTGCCAGGATGCTGGTTTCTACCTAAACCATCTTTGCCTTTTAGGAAATGCACATTGGTGCTCAATAATGTGTTTGCAGTGGCAGCTGCACTGCTGATGTCCCTGTCCTTGCTGGCTGGATCGTTTGAAATGCTCATCCTGGGCCGCATCATCATGGGAGTGGATGCAGGTAAGCTTTGGTCCTGCTCTACATGTCTGAAATTATTGTGCTGTGCACACACTGCAGGTCAGCTTTGGTCACACTCTACATGTCTGAAATGATTGTGCTGTGCACACACTGCAGGTCAGCTTTGGTCACACTCTACATGTCTGAAATGATTGTGCTGTGCACACACTGTCTCCTCTTCCCCTGCCAGAATTTGCTTTACATCAAAGAGGTGTTCCAGGGACTAGCAATAGCCACACTGATTTCACTGGGACAAAATGGCACACTAAGGGCTGGAGGATCTGATGTTTGGAGGAGACACTGGGATGGATGCTCACCACTGCTAACAAAGCTGTTGTTTCCCCACCTTTCCTTTTCCAGCCATGGTAGAGTGTGTTTGTTTCCATGCCATGAAAACCCCTTGACTAGGAGAGTGCTTTCTGCTATTAACACTGCTTTTTGCTGTGCTTAGCAGTTGTTGGGTCCCATGTTAATACCTGCAGGACTAGGGAAGGTTGGTACTTTATCAGTTGTTCCTAGCAATATGGTGTTCCCAGTTTGAAAGTAAACCATGGAGGCGCTGCAGCACCAGAATAACCTGGCAGCTAGAAGGAAGGGTTCCTGCTAATTTTTATCCCAGATTACCATCAAGCAACCAAACTTCTGGAGCTGTGCAAACATTGCCATTGCACTGAACAGGGTCATGCATTTGTTTGTTCTGTTCCTGGCTTTAAACAGCATTCCAACTCTTATTTTATGCCTATTGTGAAGAGTTCATTGCAGCAATAAGCCTGTATTGAGAGGAACATCTGCTAATACAGTTTACAGTAAAAATACTCCATCTGACAATGTCTGTTCTGTCTGACTGATGCACTGGGCTTTTGTTCCCTTACCCACACCCATGTTAACATGATTTTGCTTGCTTTGGGATGAGAAAATTTAAAATATAAAATCTGTTCTCCTGGAGATTCTCATCTCTGAGTAACCTTTGGTGCTCCACATCAAAAAGCAGCCTACACACGTTGCTGTAGATCTGTAATAGATAATCAATCCCATTGTTATTAAATCATGTGAGACTAATTAGACATGCAGGGAAAATAATTCATGTTATGTATGGATAGATATAATTCTGTTCCTTGCATGTTTTTATGGCACTCTTGTGAGCAGATTATCACTCAGGCTCCTTTCAATAGAAATTGTTGCATACCTGGCATAATAAATATGTTTTGACTTAATATATGGGTTTTGTTCTTCTTTTGTAGGCATTTCATTAAGTGCCCTCCCCATGTATTTGAGTGAAATATCTCCTAAGGAAATTCGTGGTTCATTGGGTCAGGTCACAGCCATTTTCATTTGCATTGGTGTTTTCACTGGTCAAGTTTTGGGGCTGCCAGAAATATTTGGGCAAGTAAGTATTTAACAGACCTTTTCTATCAAAGAACACAAGCATGCTCTAAGTGTCATAGTTTCATATTGTGACTGGATTCACAAAAGTGGAAAACAGAAATATTTCCTTTTTGTTATGAAGCACTTTGAAAAGTAGTTTCCTCCATGTCTTCTACAAGCACATACTAAAAGCATGGCTAAGTTTGGTAGATGTGGCCAGCAGGTTCAACAGCTTGAGTGGCGCGTGTGTGTCAATATGCACATCTCCTTTTCCCCCTTTCTTGATGTACATCTATTTTTTTTAGTTTCCAGTTCCTTTGGACACCATGGAAATGCGTAAGAGTTTTTATATTTTTGATCTCTAATTTTTCAGTGTGAGATAGAGCTGAAAAGGCTTGGTTAGAGTTATTGTAAAATCTGAATAGGAAGATACTTGCTTAGTGATTATAGTGTTCCTTGTAGTGCAATCCTTACTTGCCCGGCTTTTAGACTAAGTGATAGAAGAGCAGAGTTAACACACACCTCTAGGGAAAGATTAACTATTCAGATAAGAGGTTGTCTTGTTGTCATAGGCTGAGATTAACTTGGTGGCCACTGGATGTCATCATTACTCTGAATAAATGAACTCGAGTTTTGTTCAGGCTGGCAATTGGAAATACAGAATCACACAACGGGTAAGGATGGAGGGAGCCATGCTGGTCATCTGATCTGACCAGGTGTTTTCCATTCAGAGATGATTCTTCAAGGCAGTGTGGAGGAAAGGTCTGCAGCAATCCTCTCACAGTGAAACTTGAAAACAGAATCCCTTCTGCTAGCCAGAGAAAGTAGTAAGGGGTTGGAAAGTGAGAGGAGCTTTTCCTTCTCTGTCCATCCAAAGGCAACTCCTTTGTAAATACATGATGCCACCCTCCCTGACACTTGTATTTTTGCCTGACCAGCTTTCTTATTCTGTCCCTTTATTCTGTTCAGCTCTCCTAAAGGCAAATGATTTGATTTAATTTACCCTTTACTGAAGGATTGATTTCTCCCCTGCCCATCCAAAGCAATAGATTTTAGGGAAAAACTTAAAATGGCTTTTATTGTGTCACTTCAACAGATGTCCCTTCAATTAGCTTGGGAGCAAGTTTATTACAAACAAGCGTATGAAATGTCAAGAGGCCAATTTGATTGATCAGAGTATGGCAGCCTTTATGTAGCAGGAGATTTTTTTAATTTGGGTTTTTGATACATGCATGCACTTTTAAAGTTGAGGTGTCAGGAAAATTCTTATTCCTTGATTTCAGCTCATTATTGCTAGTTTTATTTCTCTTCTTGGCTTCCTTTAATCACTGTTGTTGCTGCTACCAAATTATGGAGGTAGTGTTTCTGTTTCTACAAATTGCTTTAGTGTGAAGTTAATTAATATCCCACCATTAAAGACAGACATTATGTAGGAAGAAATATGCTTTATCTACAGAATTAGTTTTGTCAAGATGGGTAACATCAGCAAGTAAAAGAAACAAAGTTTTGGCTGATGTGGATCACAATATTTCCAACCAATTTATTGGAGGCAGCTTGAATATTCTAGTTGGGTAGGTGGGTGGGGTTTTTTCTTTTCATTCCTCTTGGTTTCAGTCAAACAGGATTTTTTTTCCTTAGATTTGTGGGGTTCCCATTGAAACTCCTTCAGTGGGAGTTGTTTTTTATTTTGCTGCGCTGTAGTTGTTTGTTTCTTATCAGAATTTGTTGTAAATAATACTACTTACAAAAACTAGTCTTCTGTCATAGTTTCATAACGTTTCTGCTGAGATCTGTCATGTCTATTACTTGTAAATTGAGCAAATATCTAAGAGGTTGTTAAACATTGTATCTAAGCATGGATGGTATTGAAGAAAGGAGGGACAAAACCAGAGATGAGAGTCTTGCTGGAAGAGAATCTTTGGAAAAGGGATGGACATAAGAATGGCTGTCGGCATGACTGAGGTCCTTCTTGTAAGAAAAGGTGACAGCAATATTGTTTGTGTGGTCAAGTCAGCAGAGGGAAGGGACAGGAACTGACTGCACCTTACACAAGGAACAAAGAATAGAGTGGCCTAATCTCAAAGACAATATGGCTACAAGAATGATTTTTTAAAATAAATATTGTGTGAATAATTGCATGCTGAAATTTGTCAGAGTGATGTTTGGAACAGACTCCCGGCTGAAGTAACTTGAGCAGAAAATTAAAATTTTAAATTGGAGCTTGATGCATTTATGTGAATTACATGAGGTTGTTGCCTTAAGTGGTTCTGTAGAAGTCTCTCTGCAGAAAAGGAAAGTGTTTATGTTGGCTGTGGGGCATAGTGTTAACAAGCACTTATTAACAACCTAAGTGATGATTTCCTCTGTTATCAAATGCAAAAGTGTTTCTTAAAATGTGAAATTGTGATAAAAATAGCTCTAAAGCAATGAGTATTACTTGAGGCAACTCAAAAGTCCTTACTGCTTTTTGTATCAAGTATGTTAAGGAGCCCTAAACAGATTTTTTAGCAATCTTTCTTTTGTCAAGATTGGTCAAGGTGCAGCAGGAGGGATGTGGGCAGCCCCAGGTGCAGTGCTGAGGGGCAGTGTCAGCTCTGGCTGGGTTACTGGCTCAAGGCTGGTTGGCTGTTTCCCATTCCTTCAGTTTTCCCAAGCTTTCTATTGAAAGTGCTGAGGATTGGCAATCTTCTCATTTCCTTCTAATACATTTTCATGACAGTTCTGTCAACTTATTCACGTAATTCTTTTGATCAACTATTATTTATTCCTTAGTACTTTTCTGTTTGTTTTTTTTTCACCACCTTCTACAGTGTGCTTCCTCTCTCCTCCCCCTATCACCTGTGATCTTTGTGTTTCAGATTAAACTTCACCTCCTCTAGTAACACAAGCTCTTTAATCTCTTTCTCACCCTGTAAGCTGTTGTCTCCAATAGTTCCTGGTTTAAATTTGAACCTAGGAGAACAAGATTATACAGCTAACCCAGATGAAATAATACTTTATAAAAAAAGAATTATATTAAATATTTACTGGTTTTACTGGGAATATTTTGTCTGAAGTAATGCAGAAATGCAATTTTTAATGCAAATTAAATACAATTTAATTCTTTTCTGTGTCCTGCCATATTGACATGAACTAGACAAACATGACTATGTCCAATTTTTAAATTATAGTATAAAAGAGCAAATGGAACAAAAAATTTACAATCTAATAAAGACTGTAATACCTAAATACAGGCAATATTTTTGATTCTGGATATATAGAATTTCATTGTATTTGCCTCCAAAGGTACTAATTTTAGAATGTGTTTCTTCAGTATGCAGTGCTTACCAAGAGTGATTATGTGAGAAAAGTTCCAGTTGTGATAGCAGTCCTCTGCTGCAGTGACTTGATAATCTTACTTGCTCTCCACAGTCCTAATTGCCTCCCATCCAACAAATTGCAGCTATGCTTTTTATTCAAGATTCTGATTCTTATAGGTCTGGAAAATTCCTGAGGCTTGGGAAATTGCACCATGGTAAAGGGGGCTGGTGATCAGAGTACAGAGCACGATGACTTCATGTGCTGGTGACCTGCTTCTCCCCAGCGCCCCAACAAGCTGTGTGCTTCTTTTCACCTGCTGGCATCTTGTGTTCTGTAAGCCAGAGTCCTTAGCTCTTGAGGAAGCCACGGCATCTGTAGGTGACAACTTGGTGCAGGCCCACGGGTGTGCAATGATGTTATCTGCTGTAATGTGGGCACTGAATTATTGCTGCTGGCTGCAGGATTATTTAATTCAGGCCATTTTTGGTTGTACAGCATGTGCAGCTTTTCATATATCTGACTGAAGGAAAAAAAACCAGATAATAAGATAAGGACAAACTATCTTAGACCAGTCACGTCTTCAAACACTGCCCTTCAGGTATTTCTGTTCTCTCTGTTTCTGTGATTCTGCAATTGAATCACCCAGCCTATTTTTCCTGACAGATTGCTCTTGCAAAGCAAAGGCCAGCACACTGTCAGCTTCAGCTTTGAAAGTTCAAATTTACACTTACTGTCTTGGGGAAATATTGTGTGGCCTGATTCTGACACATTCCATGTAACTTTAGGTATCACTCTGGCTAACTCATCTAGTTCCTCCTGCAGGGAACGTCCTGCTCCACAGGTTTTCCTTAGCATGGTAACATCTCCTAAACATTGTAAACTGTCTGATTGTCTAGTCTATGGCTTCATGCTGTTTAATGAAGGTGGGCTTTAACCTTTCTCTAAATTATAGAGGATTTAGTTTCTGAATCCATTTGCAGTAGTCACAGTATTCTTATTTTCAATATACATTGGGCTTCAGTATCTCTTTCTGTGTATCAATACCAGAGAAAAAAAATGTTTCACAGTGTATATATTGATTCAGGACAGGTAAAGCTGAAACAGTTGCCTTTGCCATGCCATGCTTTCCTCAGACCTCGGCTTTGAGCCCCTTTTTCCTGCTCTTGGTGTACCAGGCTTTGCCAAGCTGCAGCTGTTTTCCCTGGAGCTGGCCCCAGTGCCTGGCCAGCTCTGGCTGCTTCTCTGACTGAACAGCTGCTCTTCCCATTGGTACACCAATGGACAAATAGAATTTGGTTTTTGTCTGTTGACTTCACTAGCCCTACTTTAAAAACTTCAAGTGTTTCTAGGTCATGCAGGCAGGAGCTTGCCTGACTACATGGTTGCATTGTTTCCTAGTGGATAGCATGTTTCCCTAAAAACTTTGCTTGGCTTGCATGGTAAGACTTATCAGGGGAGCACTTCCTGAATGAACCCATATGATGTGTTAGTGTTTCAAGGCAAAAAAAACCCCACAAACACAACAAGGTAAAGATCCTGATGT
Organism: Ammospiza nelsoni; assembly: GCF_027579445.1. Classification (NCBI taxonomy): domain Eukaryota; kingdom Metazoa; phylum Chordata; class Aves; order Passeriformes; family Passerellidae; genus Ammospiza; species Ammospiza nelsoni. The sequence goes on from NC_080636.1 coordinate 16,517,453, forward strand.
GTTCATCTCTTGAGTGTTGCTAGTAGAATAGATTTAGTCATTCTGTTATAAAAAGAGTGTAATCAAGCAGTACAAGGTACAGGAGTGAGCAACAATGATCGGATTTGGAAAGTGGCTTCTTGAGGAGAAAAATCGGGGTTAAACAACTCTTGTGGGTAACCCCATGCTGGGGAAACACTCAAAGCATAAGTGCATCAGAAACAAAGTGTGCCAGAGAAGGTTTAGAATTTATTCTGAAATGACATGATGTCTTTTCTAGACTCTTCTCAATCTTTCTTTAAAAGCACTTGGAATTTATTGCAAAAATCTTGTACATGGTTAGAGTTACAAACTTTATGAATTGGATGCTATTTTTGTCACAGAAGACATATTAATTAGTCTAATTAAACTTTTTTGAGGATTTTTAGCAGCTTTAATGCATATTTGGATAGACAATACCGTTGTTAAAAAGGTATTTAGCCAGAAATAGGTTTGTGATACACAATGACACTGGCCAAATTGTCCTCCTCATAATTCATTATTTTAGCAAAGAAATTCTGCTACTGATATAAGTATCAATATCAATTTCTGCAGCAAATTGAGCTAAATCTTGAAAAGGACCAATTAACTCCATAGACACTGTACAATATGTCAGTAAGGAAGAATCTTTGTGATGAGTCCCTTTCCAGTTAGTTTTTTAGACAAGTGAGCCTTGCTGAGGAATAGTTGTGATAAAACTAAAAACTTCTGTAGATGCTGTGTTACACTCTCATTTTCTTCACCAGACTTCTTAAAATGATTTATTTGATGCAACAGGTAACTGTGTATTTAGGAAAGTTTATATAGGAGTGTTACATTTTGCTCTACCAAGGTCTTTTAAAAGTACTCCTTCACTTGCGCAAAAACAGACAGCGATGGAATAGGTTGTACAGCCTGTGCAGTTGAAGGCTTTTCTGAAAATAAGCTTTGTTTTTTACTTGTCAAAGCTTCATTTTCAGCATGATTTTGCTTTGTTTTTCTTTTATTTTCTTTTTTTTTTTTTTTAACTGATCCTTCTTCCTAAGACTCTCGACTCAGATTCAAGGATTCCTTAAAAACTGTCAGTGAATTACAGATGAGTAGAGAAAGCAACTCCAAATTGCTCTAGGGACCGGTAGCTTGCAGGTGGACACTAATGGCAAATGGTCTGCTGGAGATGCTCTTGAAATGAATCTGACACATTAGCATGATAACACAAAGTATGAATCAACCACTTTCTGAGTATTTTTCTATGAGCTCTTTTGTTCTGTGTGTTTGTCTTCTTCTTGAGCCATGATAGTGACTATAGTTAAAGATATTATTCTTTAAAATACAAGTGAGAATTTCAGAGTATAGAACAGAGAGCTCTTCTGGCAATAAGAGACAGGTGAACTCTTGCAGCTTCATGCAGAGTGTTGGAAATTAAAGTAGCTTATCCTTATGCTGTCTACAGAATATAAAAAGGTGTTTGCACTTTCCATTAGAGTAGGACAAATACCTCCACCAGTTTAGCATTTTCCAGCATCACTTGAAATCCTAAAGTGTCCTCTTTGTAATAATTTCAAACATCTGGCTAGAATAAAAAATCCCATAACATCTTTACTCTGCCTAGTTATATTCTGAAAGTCTAGTGAACTGAAGCAAAGTCAAGATTGGAAGCCAGTAATTAGTGGTGCGGCCCAGAGTTCCAGTCCTGTTCAGTATCTTCAATAATGACCTGGATGGCGGTGGAGCTGTTTGTATCTGTAGAAACATGCTGCTTTGTGGAGTCTATTTGAGTATATGAATTGCTAGTTCTTAATGAGTTCCTAAGAGCAAAGGTGAGTGTAGGACTTGGGATAAATATCAGGAATTTTCCTCATCAGCTCTGGTTCCCAGTTGTGGGGGTTTTTGGTCAGGATTTGTCTAAGTTTAGAGCAAGTGTTTGAGGAAGTGGCCTCATAGTACTCCTGGGAACCATCCTGCTGTTGAGCCAGGCTTGCAAAAGGTGACTCCAAGTTACCCTGGTCCCTGCCAATCCACTGGACTGCTGAGCTTGTACAGTATTTCTTAAAAACACAGAAGCAAAACTGCCTTATATTCATGTGCTAAAATACAAAACTGAATGAAAAGCTAAAGCCTTCCCTGAAGAGTGTTTTAAAACTTCTGCTAAGGATACAGGAGACACATTGGTGCTTATAAGTGGCTGCTCAAATCCTTTAAGGGGATGATAATGCTAAGAAAAACTCAGAGAAACACCCTTACAAAGAAAGGAATTTCAGGAAGGAATTTCAGGAAGGAAGGAATTTCAGGAAGGAAGGAAGGAAGGAATTTCAGGAAGGAAGGAATTTCAGGAAGGAAGGAAGGAAGGAATTTCAGGAAGGAAGGAAGGAGTTTCAGGAAGGAAGGAATTTCAGGAATTTCAGGAATTTCAGGAAGGAAGGAAGTGTCGGAAGGAAGTGTCGGAAGGAAGGAAGGAAGTGTCGGAAGTGTCGGAAGTGTCGGAAGTGTCGGAAGGAAGGAAGGAAGGAAGGAAGGAAGGAAGGAAGGAAGGACATATTTCAGTGCTTATTCAGATAGTCACTAATTTCAGCATGTGTTTGATGTCTGCCTGCACTTCCTGCAACTGCTACCAGACACACCAACTAAGAATTGCTTGAGGCAGTGATTTTGAAGATGGAAATCCTTTTTCAAATATTCTCAGTTTTTTTCTTTTTCTAGCCATGGGACGTTTCCATCCTCTTTTCACAGTAGCACATAAGGCATGAAGTTTGTTACTGCTGAAGCAATTTCCAAGTCTTTTATCAAGGCACAAGCACTTCAATACAAGCTGTGAGTTGCTGATCAGGGACATGAAGGTCACCTCACTCAAGGGTTGATTGATCCAGACAAGGAAAGATGCTGTGCAGGCACCAGGCACAGCCTTGCTGGGTCTGATAGAAGTGCAGAAATGCTGTCAGGACCCTCTGGGTTGTTGCATATTCACAGTTCAGTAGGACCCATGGGAAGAGGTCTACTCTGTCATACCTGCCCTGCTGGGGGAATGTGGTAGAGTTGATAAATTTCTAATGGAGACATTAAGTGAGGTGCTCTGTTTATATCTATTGTGGATCAACTGAGATTATGTATTTACTGGAGATTATAAATCAACTTTTTATTGGTTCCCTGAGACAGACACAACAGTATTTATTCATCCTTTTTCTGTACAGAACTCATTAAGTAATACATGGGAAAACAGCTGTGTGTCTTCATGTTTGCAAATGAGTTTCAGTCCATTAAAGTTGTGCTGTGAGGCTTCAATTCCCAAAGCTGTAACAACATATGGCTGATGGGCCATTTGTAATATTGAAATGTTGCAGTTTTGCATTTGGGAAGGAGAACATCTTACAAGAGAGGAGTTGTCTGAAAGTGGAAATGTGGTTATGGAAATAAGAGCACTATGGAGATAAATATATAATTTACACTCCACAATGAACAAAATACTTAATTACAGAAGATCTAATGTTGGGATGAGAGTTGATCGTCAGTGAGGACTGCTGCTCATAGACAGTGAAACAGTGCTCACCTGACTCTTGAGAAGATTTCTATGTAGCTGTTCCCTGCTTAATTAGGTCAGTTGGAAAAGCAGTAGACAAGATTTCCTGGAAAGATATCCTTCAAAAGATGTGAAGGAAAGAAAGACATCAAAACACCAGGGAGGCTGACAGCAGTTGTTTATAATTTTCTCCTTATCCACTGAAACATAGTTAACCTATGTAACTAAATTTAGAGCATTGTTTATACTGATATTTAAAATATGACATTCTGCTACTTGATCAGACTTAAAAAGGTGAGTTTTTTCACCTATTGTAGCTGACCTAATAACAAATAGTGTCTGTCTATAAAACACATCTTACCTTGTGTAAGTTGGACTCTGCTTCAAATGTTTAGGAGCAAATGAATATTTCGGATTTTCCTGTTTCCTAAGTGTTTGAGTATTTGATAATACTTACAAATCTGTTATTAAGCAATAAATCTTAATTGTTTTCACCTGTGACTTCCTTCCAAGTGTGTTTCACACACTGGGGAAATAACCACCACTTAAAACATTTTTGAAGGTTCTTAACCTTCAAAATTAACATTTCAGTTTTAGTTTCTATTATACATTGTAAAACTATCTATTATTGCAAATTCATGTCCTAATATGTAAATTTATCCTCTACAAATTGGGTATTAATGCCATGGTAGATTGGTCAAACACTGTAGGATAGTATGCAGTTATCATATTGAGTAGGAGGGTGTGTTTTCTACTCCTGAGTGCCTTTGCTTTTGAAACTACTGGCAAAAGAAAAAAAATGGGAGGTATATTATTGATTAGTATTTTGAGGGATTTTTTTAAACTTGAAGTAAATGTCAAGTTAAAATTAATTTCGTTTTGATTTTTTAAAATCCAAACCAAATTTTTTTGTCAGTAAAAAAATGTTAAGATGAAATATTCAATAATTTCCATTGTTTTTAAAACAGCAAATGTGCTTTGGGTGCTTTTATGTTTGTTTTTCTCTTAACCTTAATATACCTTAGTCTAACTTTCATAACTTCACTTTGGCAAAATATAATCAAATAAAAAAAACATTTGCATCCAACGCAATTTCTAGATGCCCTGGAGTGCTTCTCTTCATCTCCCACTACAGTCCCAAAAGGAAGCAGGTCTCTGGATTTCTATGTGCTGCATCTGCCAGTCCCACAGGGACGTCTGAGGTACCCAAGGGCATCAGAATTATTGTATCTTCTCATGTTTAAAAAGCTAAGTCTTATCCTACTCAATTATTTTAATTTACTATTTTTATATTTTGTTATTTATGGATGCTAACCTGAGTCTAAATGCATCACTGAAAGGAAGCTCTGTCAGAAATTTTGTCTCTAGCTCCATCATACCTCTAATATTTCTTCCTAAATAAGCTCAAATATATATGCTGGCTGCTGATAATAATCCCATGTGAAAGCTTCCCATTTCCCATTGCTTTTTCTCTGAAATTTTTGCTTTTCTTGGATATGAATAAATGGGGACAAATTATGCCATATAAGTGTGCAGTGAAAAGTTAGCTGTTACTCCAATAAAAAGCTGGACAAAAAACCATCTGGGGAACTTGTGACAGATACTTTAATTCTCCCTCTCAATACTTCCACGATCTAACATGCCATTCAGTGAAGAGAAAATCATGGTACTCAGACACCAAACACTTTCAAAGCTGTTTTAAGTTCTTATCCAAAGGCCATTTACTCAGTAACAAAAATCTCCTGCTGATTTCTGTGAATTTTATATCAGACTTGTACAGCCTTGAGTCTGTGATTTTCTGTACAGATTATTACCTGGGAAGATACTGATACCTGAGCAATCTTCTTGTCAGAGTTATAGCTGTAGTAGAGACCTGTAAAAATAAACATCTGGGTACAGAACAGCGGTGAAATACACATATTGTCTGAGTTGCCTCTGTTTTAAACAGGAAGGTAAGCAATTTGTACCTCTGTTATTGAAATTCTTTTTGGCAAATTGGGTTACAGAAAGGGTCATGCAAAGAGAAAATTGTGTCCAGCAGGGCTATAACTGTGAGATTAGCATCCCCTGCAGCCAGAGGAGATTGCAGAGCAGTGTTTGGAGTGGTGCAAGGAAGGTAAGAGGAAGGCAATTGTTTTGCACCTTATACTTGAGCAGCTGCTCTGAAGCCTGAGATGCAAAACTTCTCTTTTCTCAGCTGCCACATTATCATCACCACTGTGCCATAGCCTTGACTAAAGGAAGAAAAGTTAGTTCTAAAGCTAAGAAATTAGTTCCATCTCAGTGTTTTTTCAGTCCTTGGCCCCAGGCCAGCGTGGTTGTCCTTTACTTTTAGGAGTGTTTTATGTGGTGTGGTAGCAGATTAACAGAGAAATGCTGAACTTGTGCAGTATTCTGGGCTTTGCATGCCTAAGTAAATTTTCCCAGTCTGTTCTGAGCAAGGATACAATTTTTTTTTTTTTTTTTTGTGGGCCAAATGGGATATTTCTGATATCCAATTTTTGTGCCAAGTCTGTACAAGAAAGGACAAAATTGAATTGCTTGAATATGAGCAGACAGTAACATCATGATGCCCCATGGTACCTTAGGTGTCCCTGTGAGACTGGCAGGTGTGACACAGAATATCACAGAGACCTGCATCCTCCTGTAGCTGCAGCAGGAGGCTGAGGCAAGATGCTCCAGGGCGTCTAAAAATTAGACTAGATGTAATTATTTCTGTCTGTATGTGTGATTATATTTGGCAAAATTAAAATTTTAAAAGTGTTCCTGCTCTTTATAGAAAATGCAAAAGAAGAGACTACCAAATCACTATTTCCTGGATATTTTCAGTATCTTGCATTGCATGCCAGAGGCTTTTGTCTCTTTGTTCCCCACATACAAAATGGGTAAAATATGTCATTTTACAGAAGAACATTATATAAAAAGGTCATTTCTGTTTATAAGTTGTTCAGCACTGTAGTAAATTCATCACAACCCCATCCCCAAGGAATTAATTCCAGGATAAATACTTAAATGGTGATTATTTAATAGTGACTGGTAAATAGACTTGCTCACTGAGATCACAGATCATCCTGTGCACTGGGTGCTAAAAAGGGGAAAAGAGTATTTATTTTGATACCATCTCCTGCTCATTTCAAGCATTAGAGGTAGCCAAGCCCTTGACAGTGCTGTGAGGCAGCATGGTGGCTGCACAGGGATGCAGAGCAGGGCTGGGGAGTGCCCTGTGCTACCCCACGTCCAGCCTGAGCCTAGGAGAAGCTGTCTGGGGTGTGAGCATTTTCCTTGGCTCTAGAATGGACAGGAGACAGGATGGGGGAAGCCTACCTGGGAGCAGCTGGGGTCAGGATGCTCAGTGGGACATGGGGATCTCCACAGCACAGAAACCCAAACTCTGGGCAGAGAGCAAATGAGAACCCTGACTGTGCAATAGTGGCTGAGTTGAGAATGGGAGATTCTCCAGATTATATGTCCAGATATGTCCAGATTATGCTTTTAAAATAAATAGATAAAAATAATTAAATCTATTTATTAAACTAAAAGAGGAGAGGTTTAGCACAGGTGCTAGGAAGAAATCCTTCACTATGAGAGTGGTGAGACACTGGACCAGGCTGCCCAGAGAAACTGTGGATGCTCCAGCCCTGGAAGTGTTCAAGGCCAGGCTGGATGGGTTTCTGAGGAATCTGGGACAGTAGAAGGTGTCCCTGCCCATGCAGAGTACTGGAACAAGGTGATCTTAGAGGTCCCTTCCAACCCATTCTGTTTCTCTGTTTCTGTGAAATTATTCAGAGGGAAACAAAGAGAGTGAAGCCTGTCACAGTTGCATATTTCTTTTACTCCTGTTATTCATCTCATACTGGGATATTTAATTGGCCCATGGGTGCCCATGTCCAGGGCACTACAACACTTCTTCCCAACCTCTGTTGCATGGCCTTGTTAACAATTCTGTTCTCCCTTTAAAATATATTTATGTGTATATTGTTTACCTGGTCTGTGTTGAGAGTGTCTTCACATTTCATCAAAATCTTCGTAATTACTGAGAATACTAAATGTCACTGGTGCTTAAATAGATTATTCAATTTGATAGGGATAGTTCAGCTGTCAGCAGCGCCTGTTGACATTTCTCCATGCCACTTTCTTTTCCACCTTTTGATGGTTACAATAAGTTCCATCTTCTGCATTTTAGCTGATGATTTTCTGACATGGCAACATTTTCTTTACTGTATTTCAGTGCACCATAATCTTGTTTCATTTGCAGCTGATAAATCCATGCCATACTTTATCTCCCTCCCTTCCACCCAATCTTCTGTCTCTGCAGCTTTGCATTTTATTCCATCAACCTTTGAATGAGTCTGTGGTTGTCAAACTTGCTCTACTGTTTAACTGTCTTTTGTAAATACATCAAAGCCAGGTTTTTCATGCTCCAGCCTAAGCAAATATCCATAATGTGACAGTTTAAAATGAAAATTTCACCATCTTGACATGTTATTTGTACCAATTCTGAGCGGGTGATGAAATCAGGTCCCCTATAATTAAAACATTTCATGCTCTTTTAAATTTTTCCTGAAATAAAATGGGATGTGGTTGTTTTCATTTCTCCCAGCAGTGCCTGTGTGCTTCTTCTTACTGCTGACAATTGAGGTAAAGTGCTTTAAGTGTCTTCTCAGTCACCTACACTGTCTTTTGCCTTTAGCTTATTACTGCTTCTGAGCACTGTCCCTCTATATGTCCTATTCTATTCCTTCTTAAAGGGGTTATGAAACCCTCCTTTTGCCTGCTTCTCTTAGTTCTCTTTAGAGGTTCTAGTTCAACCTGATTTCCAGCAATTTTGATGATCCTTTAAGCTTATATTACTCCTACTATTTCTTTTCTGTACTGGGAGAAAGGAGTTAAGATTGTATAATGTAAATGAGGAGAAAAGCAAGTAGAGCACACGCTCCAAAATGTTGAATAGGCATGAAATATTTTGAAATGGATGGAGAAGTTTCCACTGGCTTCAGTGACTTTCTGATCAATTCATGCCAAAATGGCAAGTGGGAGCATATTTATGAGCATTTCTGAGTATTTATGAGTTTACCTTAAGGTTTTAGAAGTTAGCATGATAAGAATTAAAACAGAAATTTTAACAGAGGAAATAAAGGAAACTCAGTGTGTTATATGGCAAAAATAAAGGGCTTTTCATTATAGTAGCACAGTTTTCTAGTTTTTTATTTTTTGTGGAGGGTAAGTTCAGAGTCTTGTTCATAAGTTTTTCAAAATAATGCTTTCAAGAAGAGTTATTTGAGATAAATGTGACCAACATAGAAAGTCTCCTATACACTATAGGAGACTTTAAAAGGAGTGTAAGTTTATTCCATGGAAATCTCCATAGGTAGGAGGGAAGAATGCTGATAATAACAGTATAGAAAAAATACTTTTTTTCCTTTAAGAAGTGTCCGTGACATGGTGGGAAAAAACCTTCAGAAAATATGATGGGCTGATCAAGAGTAACATTTTTATCTGGAGGTACAGTGAAAAATTATAACACCCTATAATTTTTTTATATGGTACATAGCAAAGAGGTTTATATTGCAGGAAATTATTCCAGGCAGATATGGAATGAAGGTGACAAGTTTTACTGCCTGTTTTCCCAAGTTATCCTTTACAAAGCAGTACCCACTTGGTTATATAATTATTGACTGGTTTTAAAGACAGAACCTTAGTTTTCTAATTTTTAAAATAAGATCCATGCTTGTTTGTCCATAAACAATATTCACCACTTTTGGTTCATCTACATTACAGAAAGTTTTCCACTCATGTGGAAAAAAAAAAGAGAAAAAAGGAATTAAGAAATAGGGTCTTGAAGCCTTCATGGTAATGGAGGCTCTTAGGATGACCAATTACCTCAAGCTTTAAATTGTTGGAAAAAACACTTTCTCAAGTTGTTTTCCCATCCCAGGAGAATTTTTTAAAAACACTCCTCTCACCTGAAAGGACAGGTGAAAAGTTTGATTAGGAGATACCCCACCGATTATTTCTGGGATTTATTCAGTTGGTTATCTTGGGCCCTGTTTCAGGTTTGAGACATGGATTACATCCCATACCATGCAGAACATACTTTAGGCTTTGCTGAAATGAAAGAATGTAAAATAAAAACTGACAATGGAAAGTGCTTTCGGGACTTGGCCCTTGAGTAAGGTGATTTGAGAGGGAAGTGCTCAAACCACTTACTGAGCTTAGGAGGAACACGTCACTCTGGTGGTGGACACAACACTTTGAATGATGAAAAATTGCAGTGTTTCCTATCAAAGCTATTTTTCTTCCAAGTGTCACTTTGGGAGAGTATTACTGACTCCTGTTTGCATCCATTTGCAGGAATCTCGGTGGCCTTTCTTATTTGGAGCCATCATTGTTCCATCATTGATACAAGTTGTGATTCTGCCTTTTCTTCCCGAAAGCCCTCGGTACCTCCTACTCGAAAAGCATAACAGGAGCAAGGCAGAAAAAGGTAAGATATGTTCCTTTTTGCAACAAAGGGTGTTTATTGTAGGAATTCAGGCTGGAGACACCTGATTCTGGTACCACACTAGAAGCAGAGTATTCTCATAGGAGAGAATCTCTTGACAATAATTTTTCTCACTTTTTCATTTGTCTCTGTATGCGTAAATATAGCTGTAGCTTTGAAGTTTTTATACATTAAATTCTCCAGCAAGGGAACTTATATAACATTGTACACACAGTGATACAGAACTAACCAAATCATCCTGCTGTTGTGTGCCAGCCGCTCTGTGCAGGGTTCATTTGAAAGTAAAAGGTGGTTTCAGTCATCGTGGCTCTCCCTTATCTACAGTCTTTGCACTTTGTCTAATAAAAACACAGATTCTGTTGCTGCTTTTTTCCCCCCAGTAGTTGCTGTGTTCTGTAATTCAATAACCTTGGTTGATCTAATAAAAACCTCATACATCTGTTTAACTGAAAAATTCCAGTGCTTCCATATTGCTTCAGCTTTGCAGACACAGAATATTTTGTCCTTACCTTAGGTTCCAGATATAAAACTATAATTTGCTTGCGTGATCACAGTTGCTGCATTCCCCACCCCAGTAAATTTACTAGGGTCCCAATACAGGTGAGAGAATGTTAAAAAGTTTGGTTTAGCTTATTATAACAACATATTAAAAACAGGAGTCTATAAAAAAGGAGTTTGATTATAATACCAAAATACCAAACATAAGTGCTTTACAAATTATTCTTAAAAACTTTGTTTGAATATGACCCTTAACATTTTTAGTCATGAACTAGTTGCTTGCAAAAACTTATAAAGTGTGTATCAACACCTGAAATACAAATTTAATAACCTTTTAGCATGAAATTAATGCAACTCCATCTAGTTTCTTTTATTTTGAAACTAACAATTGGCCTTTTTTATTCTGAAGAGCCCTCTGAACAAGCAATAGCATACTGATGAAGAGACTCCCATGCTGTCTCAATTTGGTGTTGAATGAAGAATTCTATAAAGGTTGGAGCCTCAGACATACAGTTCAATGCTTAAAAAAAAAAAAGAGCACAAAAGAAACAAGGTTTTGGAAAGTGTTCTTAAGGAGTCAGCAGAGTTTTGAGGAGGCAGAGAGCAGCTTTTCCAAGGGAAGGGCTGCCCTGTCAGTGGTGCTCAGAGCAGGACCTGGCTCAGGTTGGCTGTTAGGTGGAAACTTCTGCAGCACCATGGCTGGGCAGGGAAGAAATTTGGCTTTTGGGTGCCAAGTTTAAACTGGCTCGTTTCTGCCTGATAAAACTGTAGATATATTTCCGGAGCTATGGCTGGCAAAGGCTCTGCATCTGCAATGCAATTGCATAATGTTACACTTGCTATGAGGAACCATTGAAAATCCTGCTACAGTACCTGGAGACCTCAGCACTGACAGTGAAACTGGACCTCTCATAGGCAGAGTTGAAAAATTAGAAAGCATGGCAGTAAAATAACACCACCTGCCTTGAAATTCACACCATTTACTGTTGCTTGGTAATGTGCCAACTGCACTCTGGGATGTTTTCAGCATACGTGTTCTGAAAATAATTTGAAATCTAATCCAGAGGCATTGGAGGTAGGTTTTGGAGTAGAAAGCATAAGGAGAGCAGTTGCCTGTGGAAATGAGCTTTAGCCACTGGTTTACTGATGAAAAGAAGATGGCTTTCATGAGCCACCCTAAGGACTGTAAATTTAGATACTCAGAGAAAAAAGAGACAGCTGATATAAAAAGCTTTTCAAAGTAACTGCATATGAATATACGCTTTTGGATTTTATTAATTCTATAAGAAAAGACTCAATTCTGAGATATGTTGTAATACACAGTGTAACTCATTTTTGACTGTGGTCTACAGTGGAATTCAAAAAATAGGAGAGTGAATCAACACTTGAGACAAATCATCTGGATATTCGCATTATCAGCAGAAATGGGGGAGGAAAAGTCTAAGTATTAAGAAGACTGGAGGAGTTGTGATTTATTAAAATGCCCTTCTGCTTGTAAGTCATATAATGACAAAGCAGAATTCTTCATTTTAATGATGACTACAGTAATGCTTTTAAATTATTTGCCTCTTAGCTTAAATCTGCATATTAATATTGGAAAATTGCAACTCTTTCTACTGACTAAATCCCTTTTCTTTCCCTTAATGGATCAAGGCTATTCATGCAAATATATATTTCACTGTGGATTATACCTTGTCAGAGAAATATAAAACTATTATTTGCAAAAGGTCTGCTGTATTTAAAGCAGATGACTATGTTAGTCTTTATGAAATACGCCAAAGTATGCATGTATGCCAAAGCTCCTAAAATGGAGCCGACAACATTAATCTTCCTAATTGTTATAGAGCAATAAAATCCAGTGAGATAATTTAGGTCATTGAGTTTCCACAAAGTTTTGCCCTTGCTTTCATCCCCTCCTTTCCATCTCTGTCTCAGGAGACAACCAGTCTTTAGCTACCAAAATACAAATGGTGTCAAACCCTTTTGTGGCAGATGTCTTTAAGGGGCAAATAAGAGATGAGAGAAGGGGAAGGACCAAAACGTGATGTCTGAACAATGAAAAAACGAAGGGATGAGGGTGGAGGGTTAGAGAGGCATCATGTGCAAGCCTAAGTCACAGCACCGTGAGAGAAGCTATTCTTTGGGGCACAGGGGCAGCGATTCCTCAGATGAGTGAGGTCTCCTGAGCCCCATTAGCAGGGCTTTAGCCAGTGCCCTGCTTTCCCTTTTCCAGCCGTGCGCGTGGTGCGCGGCTGAGCCGACACACCCTGTCTGACTTGCTGCTCTCTGCCGCCAAAAGCAGCACTGACAGATGAGCTTGGCTCATCTTCCTGCATGTCACCAACCTATATCCTACTCCCTGAGACCCAAAGGATCTGAACTATCTCTCATATTCCTGTCTCTCACTGCTGAGCGTGGGAGAACTGATCCATGTGTTTTGGGGAGAGAACAGTCCATTGGAACAGCAGCATAATCTGTAAACCTGCTTTGCTCAAGAAGAAAAATCTGGTAATGAAGCAAGGGCAGAACCACCCCAGCTCCTCTCCCAGGTCCCATAACTAATATCCTCCTCATTTGATAAGAATAGAAGGTAAGAAATTGCCTAGCATTTAACTGACGTGATCCTTCTCAATCAAGGCCAGACAGCAGAAGAAAAATGGATATTCAAGTGGTTGAAGAGAAGGACTTCGGAAGGAGATTGTGGAAATGAAAAGTGACAGGGATAGAAACAGGAAGAAAAAGAAAAACCTGCTGCTATAATTGCATCAGTTTAACATCCAAGTTCTAGGACAGTTAAGACAGGGATTTCACACTGGCTGTCTATTAGTTGCATGCCAAGTGCTCCCCTGATCTGTGAGTATCACAACGATGTAAAAGAAATAACATCAGTAGTAGTGATAAAATGGAACATTTGTTACAACTAAAAACATGGGTTATTAATACTTGCAGTTGGAGAGTTGAGGTGTCTTTTTTGAAGTGCACTCTTACAGGGAGGAATCTTGCATTTTCTATGCAGCCACAGTAGCAGGTCACGTAAATCAATAATTCAGCTGGTATCCCAGCTTGCCAGAGAAAAGAATATTGTTATGTCTTAAGGGTCAAACAACTTGGATAAAATGTCACTGCAACATCTGTTGGTGACATACAAAATCTGTTCATCCAGTATGTTCAGTCATACATTAAAAGTCCCATGGTTATGAAAAAAGCATTACAATAGGTATAATGAGAAGCATGGATTTAAATTTTTAGAAAGATGGATTGGGGTTGATATCTTTTCATGTGACAAAAGAGCAAGGCCACTCCTGATTTAAAAAAGCAGGCAGCCAATTTTTTATGAAGGCCTTCAGGGGGCCCACATGGACTGGAGAGGTGTTAAACCCAAACTTTAACAGAGGAACAAGTGGCTGCAAATCAGGTGATTAAATCGGTTGTTATGACTGACAACAAGCACACATATTATTTATTTTTGTTTCTCTGTGGGTTTTGTATGTCTGTAAGGATTAGAAACTATTCTTACTGGAAAGGAAGAGACAGCCATGACTAGTACACTTGCTGGCTTTTGATGATGGCTTCATCTCAGACTTTTACCTGCCAAAAGCTGGAGTGATTGTGGTGTGTCTGATTTGTCTTTAAGCTTTTCTTAAGCCTCCTGTCTTTTAGAAAGGATATTATGTCATTGGACCTTTAATATAACTCTGTTTACCAATTCTTGTGTTATTTTAGGGTGGCATGTATATGTTTTGTTTTACCAGTACATTTTGGCTAGTTTCAGGTGAACCTGAACAGGCCTATTGATGTGTGTAAAACCACAAATACAAGCAGGCAAAAATGTAATCCTTAACTGGATAATAATTCAAAAAAGATCTGTGTATTCTTTACTTAGAAGAAGAGGGAGGTGACATATGCGAAAAGCCTGAAGTCATTTGTCTGTAGTTATATTTTCTGAGATTTTTTTCTCTTAAATTTTGCTATGCTGCATGCTAGTAGATAATCTATATTTTTCTAGATTTAAATAGCATTATTATACTTATATCTCTTCTAGGAAGATTATACTTATATCTCTTCTAGGAAGATATACCCGAGTTATTCTTCTGGATATTCAGTACTCTAATAACATTAGTTTATATGAAATAACTGTTAGTTCATGTTGTGAATTATTTCTGTGGTAACATGGAGTTATTACAGGGAAATTTCTACTATCTATCTTCAACAGTGGCCAAATAAGATGCTGTTTAAGCAGAACTTAGACAAAGATATGTGAGACAGGGTGACACTGGATTTAATATAATTGATCATCAGGGAAGCAAATGTGTCCATGGGAAACAGATGACAATAATACTCCAGCAGCTTATTTTAGGTTTTTTCCATTTCTTTTCAAAGAGTAAGCCCAAACAAACTTTGACTACTTCTCTCTTTTTCTGCCTCCCTTTGCCTGGTGCTGGCTTTATACTGTAAACCACTCAATAGCATTTTGATCTTTTAAAATTTCATCTCAAAATTCATGTGCTAATTTTGTTGATAATAACTGCTTTCTTTGCCAAGTCCTGGAAGTACTATAGTGGAAAAAGAATTAGTAATTCCCTATGTTGCTGAGATGTTGAGTGCCCCTCTTCAGTTAATTTAAAGGCCTGATTTGTTTTAGAGATGGTACCAACTGACTTTTTTTCCAGATATTTGAACCTTTTTCAGGTGCTTCACCTTCACTTAGGTGAGATGAATAAAGACTGGTGGAGTAAATGGAAGGGCTTCCTGACTTCTTTGCCTTTGATTGGAACCATCCAGTTCTTTTCCTATTTTATGAAGGCAGTATTCCAGCTTTTGGAGGCTGAGCTTCTAAAACGTTCTGATCCAAAGGAATTAAATAGGAATCTGGAAATTTTTAAAAGTTTCTAGAGCTGCAACTCCTTCGATGTTTTAAGTGTTACATGAAAATAAAGCTTCCCTACAGAGAGAGGCAGCCAGTCACGGAGGGAAATGAGTCATTGCAGCGAGGAGAGGAACGACTTCTGTGCTTCTCAGTGCCAGCAATGCACTGGTGGTTTAGACTGTAAAACTAATAAATTGAACATCACACATTTTCTTTTGAGACTTTTGAGTTTCCCTATCTCTCTGCTAATGCAGAATTTCTTTCCACATTATTTATATATAAAATTGTGATTCTTATGGTACTGAAAAGCTGGTAATGGAAGAAAATTAAAGACATTGAGTAGCAGGAAAATGTTTTTCCAAGAAGGTTGGGTGATGCCTATTCAAAACTGTGCATGGGTAGCATAGTAATTTCTTAGTATTTCTTGACTTGTTGGTAATTTTAATATCCATCACCATTGCCTAGTGGCATTTACATCTTTTTACTTAATGCCATGAAGAAAAGAAAGGGAATCAGGTGTCTATGTTTTTCCCGCCTTGTACTTGACAATTTTGGTAATTGCAGTTTTTTAGTTCTTCGTCCCTCTAGAAATACAGCAAACTCCTTTGTGCAAAAAAGACAGATTGCTAACTTTTTACTTGATTGCACCTATGTTTTTGACTTGTGTGACCTAAAGTAATGCTGAGGATTTTAAGAACAGGAAAAATAAAGGAAGCTGTGCACTGACCTAATTTACACCAGATGCTTAAAAATCTGAGAGAATCCTTTCATGGAAGACCATGGTGATATATGTCTGGTTGTTCTCATCTTTACTTGAATTTTTCTCAATCGACATTCTAATAGTACTGAGGAAAGTGTAATTTCAGCACGAGACATGGACTTAAACATACTGTAGGCACACATTGTTCTAATTTTACATTTCTTATCACTGTCTTTAAATAGATCACACTCGTTACAATGAGCGTTATTTATTAAAAAATGGGCAATAACCAAGGACAAACCTGAGCAGCCTAATTTTAGTTCTGAGGTCTGAATTTGTTCATTCATTTCTGATTGTACTGCCTGTCTGAAAAGATAAGTGAAATTACTTTTACTGGGAGATTTAAAAATTCTGACCTCTCCTCTCACAAGAGAGAAACTGGTTATCAGAATATATGAATGTTATGAATTGATTCAACACCCAGAGGTCGTTCATGACTTAAAAAAATCATCATCTCTGTTAAGCAGAATCAGCTGGGGCCCATTAAAATGCATTAGAAGTGCTGAGTGCCTCAGAAAAGCTTGGCCCAGAGCTCAAGTTAGCTCCCTCCACTGCCAGACCAAGAGAAGGCAGAATGTGCAGCCTTGTGCATTCAGCAAAGTATCAGAGAGGGATGCTCTGGGAGCTCACCAGTTCATTTGTGTGTCTTATCCATCACAGCAATGAAGTGCCACAAATTGTCCTTTTCACCTGGGTAACGATAAATTTTTTTAACTTCAAAATCTAAATAAATTCTGGATGTATTAACCATGACTGGTCTATCTCTAGTTTTCTTGACCATCTAAGCGATTTTTATGATCCAAAGGTGTGTTAAACATACCGAAATATGTGGTCACTTGTTTATAGGCAGTGTTATGCAAAGCTGTGGATAAGAAAAAATGGTTTTGCTCTTAGGTGAACTAAATGAACTGATTCATTTAATAAAAATGACAATTTCAGGTGACCTGCTGTGTAAAGGATTGTTTTGAATGTTAGCATCCTACTGGGTCGCAAAGCCTTGTTGCAGGGGTGTTTGTAATGTCATTGTTTCTCTGCAGTGACTCTGAGATGATGAGCATTTTAAACATCTCTTAAAATGCCAGCCCCTGGGGTGTGTTCATTAGATTGAGACAAAAGTATCTATGACTGCATAGACAGCATCTGTCAAACAAGGTTGGTGGAGACACATCACATCCAGTTGGAGGTATCTCTGTCTTGAAGGAGGTGGGAGGTGTAAAGCCTGTATTATTAGTGGAGGGATATTTCAGGAAGCTATCAGTGTGCAGTACAAAATGGTGTGGTGTGTTTCTGGGGAGATGAGGTTGGTTGGTTCCTTACATTGGCCATGTAAATTTGTTCCCATGACTCCGGCATTGATAAATATTAAGTCTTGAACTGCTCTGGGTAATTATTTCTAGTATTAATTACCTTGACAAAGTGATTTCTTGTCTATATGCTAGTAAAAACAAGAGGAAGTATGAAGAGTAGTAGCTATTCCTTTCCAATGTCTGCCTTTTCTTGGTTTACCAGACTTATATTATTTTTACATCTTACTATTTCCTTTACATCTTGCTACTTCTCTATCCAATCTATCTCCAACAATGAACAGCTATACTGTTAGGCTGCAAAAGTCAGGTCAAATAGTGTTCAGAGGCACTCTGGTAATATTTTCAAGTCACACAGGGTTTTCACTCTTCACTGGACCTTAGGCTGTATTACATATGAAATAACATAAGAGAGATCTCATAGGGAGACAATTTATAGCTGGGTTTCAGTTTTTGAGCCCAAAAGCAGGGATGAACCAGATCACATCTGGAGCAGAATGATATTGTTGGCAGAAGAATAATTGAGTTGTAGCCCATGTATGCCTCCTGTTTGTGCCAAACATTTCCATTTTAAAGAAGCAAGACAGTTATAAATGCACACCGTCCCAAGTGTCTGGCCTAAAGTACATGTCCTGTCTTTGCAGCCTTTCAGAGATTCCTTGGGAAAGGTGATGTGTCTCAGGAGATAGAGGAAGTCTTGGCAGAGTCTCGGGCCCAGAGGAACACCAAGCTGGTGTCGGTGCTTCAGCTGCTGCGAACGCGCGCGGTGCGATGGCAGATCCTGACCGTGGTCGTCACCATGGGCTGCTACCAGCTCTGTGGGCTGAATGCTGTAAGTGTCCTGCCTCGGGCCATGGCACCTCCTGGGGAGCCCCTTTCCCTTATAACGAGCTTTGGATTACACTATTTACCAACCTCTGTGAATTCCCTTTAGCAGTGACTCTGTGACAGCAGTGTGTGGGAAGATCCAGAGATCTGTATTGCTTGGGGGCTTGTAAAACAAAAAATGTTTGAGGAAAGCCATGTTGTGTTAACTTTGAAGGAATACATGGAAAGGTAGAAAAGATCAGCAAAGGAAGAGGATGCAGCTTTCACTTCTGATGCTCAGATTCTCTGTTTCTGAACATGCCCCATGCTTATTCAGAGTTTTTGCAGTAGACATTTCAGCTTGGATTCATTCAGTTCAGTACTTACAGAAGTCATCAAAACTTCCTATAAGGGATTTTAAAAGGTTGCACTGCATATTTGATTTTTTTTGTTGCTTCAATATTCCTGTCTTGGAAAGTGAAGCAAAAGAGGGAAAAGACATCAAACAGTGAATCCTATTGGCCATTAATATGTCTGAGGCTAATAGATATCAGAAGTCTCCTTCAGCACCTATCTGAGCCTGTATGAGAAGGTCATAGGACAGTTTAGGTCAGAAGATCCCTCCACTGGTCCAAGCCCTTAGTTAGAGCAAGAATGACTTCAGGGTTGTCTCAGGCCACTGAGGGCCTTGTGCAGTTGTGTTTGAAACATATTCAAGGGTCAAGAGTCATAACCCTCCTGGGCAACCTCTGCCAGGTGTTTACACCACTTACACTGTGGAAAGTGTGTTCGTTTCATCCAGCGAGAACTATCCTTGCTGCAGCTTGTGGCATCTGGCTGAGATGCTTTGTGCTGCACAAAAAAAATTTTCTCATGAAGAACCTCAAAGGGAAGGTTTTTTTGTCATAGTTCAAAGGCATTACTTGCTTATATATATAAGCAATATTCTTGCTCATGCAAGGAACTCTCACTGTGCTCTGCATCACACTCCAGCTAGATTTTCCCCCCAAGGCCAATAAATCTATGTGCTTTTGTACCTGTGAATATTAGCTCAGGCTTATCTCAGGTATCTCTATAGCTTTAAGACTCCAAATATAAGTAATTTGTCTAAGACTATTTAAAAGATTAATGCAATTGGAACTCTGGTATCTGAAAGCTTTTTGCAAAATACTAGGAGGGAATTGAAAGAGTTTTTTCATCCTGTGGGGTAAACTACAATAATGTTTGCATAGGTGGAGTTTTCTTCTAATGGTAGGATTTCAGTGCTAATGGCAGGTTATTTTATTCCTCATTATGGATAGATTTTTGAGGAAAAAAGCCCCAGAATTATCTTGTCATCCAGTCTTTTTAGATTTATCAACACATAATGGAGAAAAAATGACACTTACAGTAGTAAACAGACTGTTCAATGGAGCACATTGCCTATAAGAAAAGATCACAGCTAAATTTTCAGGGGAAATGAAGGAGTTTTGTGACTTTGAGGATACTTACTAGTTGATGGAAATTGTCCAGTACTCTGTGGCAGAACAAAATCACACTCTCATGGCTTCAGTGAGGGTGTGGGTAGATAGTCAGGCATCTCCAGTCCAAAATGGATGCCAGAGTTACTTAAGAGCGTCATTGGATGGCCACTTTCTGAAAATATGTCTCAGAAAAACTTTCTTTGTCAGGGAACCTGTGTGTTGAGTTGGCTATTTCAAGCCTTCCTTATTATTATTACTCTGTTTCTCCTCTCATGCAATGTCACCAAACATGAAAAAAAATTATTCACACAAAAATTTTGTTCTGAAATGGATTATTTAAACAGTTGTTAGTAACAGTTAATAGTAAAACCAAGAAAATTGAGAAGTCAAGAGAAATAGCTGGACCACTTGGCTTTCCTGGCTGATGCTGCTCGAGTCATCCAAAGCTCGAAGATGAGAGGACAGGTCCAGGTGTGACAGATACTGGTGAACCCGGGTCTTGGTTTGCCTGAGTGCCTCTGAACCAACCTGCTGGGTGTGAGCCAGCACCAGCCAGGTTTTGCTGGCAGGGAAGGCTCCTTATAACTCATTTGCTTTGTCTGTAGTGCCCTGTTAGTCAGTCTGGTCTTTTCCACAACTACCATCTGGACAGGACATATGGGAAAGTTGGGATTCCTTCGGGCGACAATCTCAGGTCATTCTCCAGGGAAATTGCCAGCTGGCAGATTTGTGTAATCACCCTGTTGGCACCTGAGAACACTTGCTTCTTTTTAAGGATTTTACTTAAGATCAAAATTTGTTTTACTTAAAACTGTACATTTGTTTATTTCAACATTGAACAGAAATCATGGTGAAGCTCCAATCATGTTAATGTTTTCAATTAGAACAAAATACCAGACTGCCTGACCTAAATTTACATAAATTATTTCCTATTCTTCTCTTCTACTCTGTTAACATTTACCTGATACATATGAACCATAATAAACTTATTTATCCTCCACCATTTTATCTCAGTTCTAAATAAGTTACAAAACTAGGGTGAAGTTTCACTGGTGAATGTTATACTTTTTCATATTGAGGTATAATACACTGTATGACGTACTGCTCTAAGGCACTCTTTCCCAAAGTGGGAAGTTGATGTGAATGAGACCCTGATGCTTACCAGACTTGGTATTTTAGAATGTTGCCACTATATATTCTCTGCCTGAATATGGTTTTAATGACTAAAGATGACTGACTTCCTCTAAGTCATACAACCTGTATTTCTATCCTTTAGTGACAGCTACTTCAAGCCTCTGATTAAAACAGCATATTACTTTTCCCCAAGCAACTCTAATCTTAAAAGTATATTTTCTTTCTGTGGATAATAGAGAGAGATTGGGCGGATGGCTTGACTGCAGCTATCCACACTCCAGTAAGGTTAAAGCAGAAATCACACGTCTCTCCTTCTGTCCAAAAAATGAGCAGCCTCTTGTTGCCTCACAACATCTCTTTCCTGTTCTCTCCTCTGTTGTTGCATCCTATTGAAGTATTCCATAAAGCTACACAAAACTGCTTTGTAAGCCGCATGAAACCTGTTTGTATCCTGTTGCTCAAGCTTAAAGTGAGTTTCTTTGATTTACTTCTAAAGTGAATTAAGCTAAATTGAGTTGAAGCTGTTTGTAATTCTGCCTGGGCCTGCAAGTGGAACTACAGAAGCATTGTGCCTAATCCACCTGGAATTTGCACTTTCCCTTCGCCTGTTGTCCTGTTCAGCCCTTGGTGCCTTGGGAGTGCTCAGAGTTTTAACAAGTCTCACCTCAAGCAGGTTGAATGGTTGGACTGAATACCAATATATTGTATTTCAACCTTTAATGATTAATAATTCATTTTATTCTCTCTGATGCAGATCTGGTACTACACAAACAACATCTTTAGTGAGTCTGGGATCAATCATGAAACAATCCCTTATGTTACACTAAGTACTGGTGGTGCTGAGACTCTGGCTGCTGTTTTTTCTGTAAGTATGGTTATGAAAATCCATTAGCATGCTTGATATTTTAATATTATTAGATTTTATTTTCTTATACAGCCAAAAATATAAAAAGAATAGTATGTTGATTAAGTGTAATGGTTGATAATGCAATTCAAAATATTATTTCTAATTTTAATCCTAAACCAAATTGTTTTCTTGGAATATTTTTTTAAGATGTTCTTTAATTTTAGATCCACAAAAGGAACAGAAAAAGTTGGTATGTCTTGCAGCGCTCTGTATGTGTGAAGAGAAATAAGTCAGAAACAGCAAGGGCCAAAGTATATTTAGTGATGACTCATAAATTAGTTCACCTGGTAGAACAACCTTACCTGGCAGAGGTTTATTCACATCTCAGTCTTCTCATGAGCCTGCTGGGCAGCTGTGGAGCTGTTTGGAGAGGGCTCAAGCACAGCACAGCTGCAGATGTTCAGTGTGGCCGGCAGGAACAGCCACCCAGGGAGGTGGAACAGTGAAGCCACCCTGCTGGAGCAAGAGAGTCCCACGTGGTGTCAGTTGTGCTGCTCACTCAGCACAAACAGGCATCCTTTCCTAACCCACGGGCTCCAGAGCGGGTCCTTTGCTCTGCTCTGAATGTACAGGGAGATGTCCATAGACAAACTCAACTATGTACAGGAAAGGACTAGGGAAAATGATACACTAAATGAGCAAACTAAAACTTCAAGTTTTAGTAGGTGATTACATCATTAATTGCTAAAGGAAATACATTTATGTTTGTACTGCAATAGATAAGAAGCAATGGGAGAAATCTTTGGAACGGAAAGCTGCAAACAAGCCAGCAGACCTTTCTTTGTTAGAATTTTTTCTTCATATATTCTATACCAACTCCATCTGAACAATACTGAATACAGCAGCAAGCATTTTTAAATGTCAGAATAATGGTTTTGGAAAAAGGGTCCTTTTCAGTGGCAGAGTAACTGCCTGTGACCTACAAAATGTTAAACTAAATCCAGCTATCAGGTATGTTTTCTTATAGTCTAGAACATAAGGACTCTACGGGGTCACATTTAACCTTTGGATGTTTGTGAATTTCCACAAATCTGTTTTCCGCTGTTTTTTTTTTTTTATATTAAAGAGACTTTTATTTTATGATTCATTTCAATAGGTAGAAATAGAGAAATATGAAAGTGCCTACCTCTTACAATTTCTTTGTGATACTGCACACATGGTTCTTTGTTTAAGATATATGGAAAAATAATAATGATAATTCTACCACTGATTTAGGTGAAGAATACACCTCTTTTATGTGAAAACAGATGATAATTACATGGAGACGATTCCATGATATTAAAGCCATTCTATAAATAGGGTCTGTTATTTTTCAATTCCTTCTGTGCTGTCAGCTTGTGGGGTTTCTTCAGAGCACACTCCTCACACATAATGAGGTGGATGGGTGTTCCTTGGCTCCTGGTATGTGTTTTAACTTTCTGTACTCAAGAGTAGATTTTCTTAATATTTTTTTTGTTAGTGCTACCTGCTGTGCCTCTGGAAATGCTGATGTACCAATACACCTGTTCCCTTCCAATTTCTCAGTTCAGGACACACTGCCTTTTAGCCTTAATTTTATTTCCTTAATCTTCATAAATGTTTCATTTCTGTTGTTTAAAGGAACAGCAACATGAATTTAATTTTTCAGCTGAAGATTTTGCAGCTTCTTTATTTGAGTAAGTTCCCATCAAGATTTCATGCCTAGTGGTGAGGACAGGATTCCTCCCACTCCCAACCTCTCCCAATGTCTCCTTTTGATATTTTTTTTAAAAATCTCTTTCACAGCCTTAAATGTTAAGTCAGGTGTATGCCTTTTATATTACTCAGAGATTATACAGAAGAAAGCAAGAAGAAAACTCCATTTTCCTGGTATTTTTTAATATGTTGTGTTTGCTAGCAGAAACCAGATTTTACTCCCAATAAACTTCACAATTTCAGTAAGGGTAAACAGTTATAGAGGTATAGTTTCTGTCCTCTTAAATGAAATAGCAGTTGGAAATGTCCACTAGAAATCATGCACCATCTGTGATCATTATATATAAATTAGGTAGTCATGAGATTGAGCCTCAGTAAGAATATTTTGGTGTTGATGACCTCCATTAAAGGGACCCTTATGAATGCCAAAGGAAAATAGTGAAATAGAGATGTATTTCATGGAGAAACAAAGAAATATTTAGGAGATGAAATACTGAAACTGTGAAAATTTCTGAAAGTCTCCCTTTAATTCATCTCTTGGGAGCAGCAGCAGCACAACAATAATAATGTTGATGTGGTCCATGAGGAAAGACAATTAATATTCCATCCTTTTCATAGCTCTGTATTGCCTCAGATCCCTTGATATGCCCACTTGTGGCATGATTTGCCTACAGCTCCATCCCCCCTCCTTTCCAGCAAAAGCCATATAAACAAGACATTGAAAGATGAAACATTCATCATAATTTTCCTTTCATTCACATAACTTGGCTGCAACTTCCACTTGCACCAATTTTTCCTAATTTACTTAATGAAATATGTATACCATTGCATCCTGATGCCCTGGCTTCTCTCAAGGGAGACAATATAAATTTTCTGTATATTTTTTGGTTAATGATAGAGAATTCTACCCATTGTACTTAACCCAGATTTGATTTAGAGGAATTGCTAGACAATTGCTTTTTAGTGGGGTGCTCATAATTTGTTTCTGAAGGTTTTTATCCTCTGGAACGAAATACTGAGTAGATTTACTATTCATAGACATGTTACATCAGTAAGTTATCTAACCTGATGCAATTCTTTGAAGCAGGGTGGAATATACCCTAAATAATTCTCTGTGTTTAGTAGAAGTCTGTTCTATAACTTCTAAAATACCACAAACTTAGTTGTTCTTCTGTAAGATTGATTACTGTTGCTGTTTTCTAAGTTTTAGTAATTCGGTTTAATTTTAGTTGTTGTCTTACTCTCAGTGGGCAAAGAAAACAATTTTCCAGTGCCTTTCTTTAGCACAGCAGCAGGGTGAATGGGAGACAGAAGGAAATGTCTGAAAAGATTCCTTCCCTCCTCCACGAAGCCCAGCCTAGAATAAAAGAGAATATTATTCAAATTAAGCATCCCACATCCAATTTTGCCATCTGTGGCACCAAATTTGGTTTTCTTACAGTGTTCACAGAAGGAGTCTAGACGTGACTATATTGAGAAGACTGTGCCCCAAGTATTTCCCATAGGATGATGCATGAAGGTGTTACTAAAAGCCTGTGACAGAGACAAGCTGTGTGAAGCCTGGAATGAGTTAAAATACATTGCAGTACTAGACCACAAGAGAATGTAGGAAATCCTTTGCAGTATCACACAGAAGTCAGGGAAGCCAGCCTTCTTTAGCAAGATGATTCTAATCTGCTTTAGGATGTCATGAGAAAGGGCTCTTAGACTCATTCTTTGTTTCTTTTATTGCTAATAGATCTCAGTATAGAAGGAAATATTCCCTGCTCAGGGCATGACACATATTAAATAAAGGATATTCCAGATACTTCCAGAGGTTTTCTCATCTCCAACACATTTCCTTCATGGTTTCCACAGGATGATGCAAGACATCTCCACAGAAACCCTGGGTCCACCATCAGAGGAGAAAGAGATATGTCCAAGTAACAGCCAGTCTTAGCAAGTGAAAAAAATGAGCTGACAAATACCAGAATCTCAAGGGTTCCTAGGAAGTTCTGTTAGAATCTGATTTTTAGTAAGACTTTTAATGCAGTCCCATGTGACATTGTTCCCACCAACTCAGAATCAGCCTTCACATACCCACAATTTCCAGTAGGATGTAAGTAGAGAGGGCAAGAATGGGGCAAACAGGGCATTTCCCCCTATTTCTCCCCTCACCCTGCCAAGCTGTTGCCCAAGGATTGCCAGAATTTGAAGGTGATATCTTGGTCTGTAGTAGCCCAGACAGAGACAGCAGTAGAAAAGAGATTGGGCAAGCAGCATCTCAGATCTTGGTGTTTGTCAAAGGCCAGAGGCATTTGGAAATATTTTCTCTGCAGGATGAACTGCAGAGAGAGACTGTGCTAATACACACTGGCTTAGGCCACAACTGATCAACATTTTGGTTTTAGGTAAAGATTATTTAGGATTTTTTTTAGGTAAAGGCATTATTCCTTTGTAATTTTTTAATACACATGGACTTTTGAATCGATGAGGACTGCATGTGTTGAAGTATCTGTGTAGTGCCTTCCAAAAGAAAAAGTTTCATCAAGAAGGTCTGCCTGACAACACCACTCCCAAGACCCAAGGTGTGCATGGTTAAAGGCTGCATTTGTGTAGTTCAAATTCTTTTGTAGGATAAATTCAGAAATTGGAAGATGTATCTTTTGCTGCTGAGGATTAAAAGCATTGAATTTGAGTAATTCTTTTATCAATCTATTCGGGATGATCTGCAACAGGGCATCCAAATATCATAATTAGAAAATAAAGCATCAGCCACAATAAGTTGTCACAGATCAAGGTTGAGATCTAGTCTGGCTTTTATAGCATAAACTTGATAGCTCAACACTTTTAACAACTGAATCATCACTAGAAGGAGTTTTGCTTCAGAAATGTCTACAGTTTACTCAAGGGACAGAATAGGGATAAGGAAATGAGTGGGTTTGTGCTGCCCTAGGGCTGTTGCCAAGCACTGCTGAGGCAAAGGTGGCTGGCTAAGATAGGTCCTTGCATGGGCTATGTCCTGGCTGTGCTGGTCTTGGCAGGTATCGAGTATGGAGAGCATCTTTAGTGAACAGAAAATTTCACTGCCAAGTGAAGCTGATTAAGGATGCCTCACTACAAAATACTTCAGACTGAGCTTAGAAATGCAGCAATCAATTCCATGCTTTACTGAGAGTAATCTTTAGACAGATATCTGCAGAAGTTTATAAGATCCTATTGTGGCTTTAATACAGATACAGGCAAATTGATGTGAGAACCTTGCAGACAGACATTTCTTTAAGGCTTGTGCTTATGTGGTCAAAGTTGGTGCTATGCCTTTAAATTCCAGTTTAGGTACTTAAATACAATACCCCCTTTTGTGTTTTAAAATTAATAATTCTTATAGTAGACTAATGGATATACATCAAAGTATGAATAAAACCCCTCAGTTTATAATTCTCAGTCTGTTGTTCCTCTCTTCTTCCTGGGTACAAGATACTACACATTGTGTCATAGAGTGGTATAAATGAGGTTATCCATTTTAATCCTGATATTTAAAATGGAAATAACACAGTGTTAGCTTGCCATGTTAAGTCTCAGTCCAGTCACAGAGTCTTACTCAGACCTTTATCCAAAATATATGAGAAAGAAAGTGTGGCTATTCTTGACATTAACTTATAGAGCAAACTTCTTCACAGAGCTGAGACATCAAGAAAAGCTGACAGGGTTTGCTTAGTATAATATAGGGCCAGGATATAAGTAGGGAATAGTATGCAACCTCCTATTTGGACTGCAGGACTTGCTTGCACATTCATTTTATCCGAGGAAGCTTGTCTGACCTATTTTAATGCACTCTGCTTTCATTATGTCAGCCCTGGTATCTGCAGCTGACTCAAGTGAAAAGGTTGACATTTGCTTCTTTAACTTTATTCACAAGTGTTTCCTGACAGACAGAAGTAAGTTGTGTGAGCTGTTAATGTAGTTTGTATATCAGTTGCCTTTTTATCACAAAACATTTGTGTTGTGAGAATTTTGGATGCAATATTTTTTACACATTTTCAATCATTCATCTGTGCTAACCATCATGGCTGGGTATAGGTTTCTACAAATACATGTTTATGATCACACAGAAACAAGTATCAACCTACTCAGCCTGGCACATAACTCAGGTGTTATCACAGAAAACAGTTCTAATGCTCTTCTGTTGTCTCTACTTGAGCATGCACTGGATTTCTTGTTATTTCATTTACTCTTCTGTACAGCATATTTTGATTTGCTATAGATCTTCAATAGGTAACAGTTACCAGTACATAGCAGTGGAGCATTCAGAACTATAAATACTTGGAAAATGGTGAATCATCTTCCACTTCTTATGAGTCATAAGTGTCTTAGCGGGTTCTGCAAGTGAACAAGTTCTGGATTTGTATAATCATAACTAAAACATTAAGTAGTTGTTGTCTGTTTACACCCTCAAAATCAGCATTTCTTTCACCTGGAAAACTTGCTGTTATGGAAGACCGAATCCAAACTGTCCTTCCTTACTGGAATTTGTTTTGCTTTGAGTTTTACAAGTGAAAACTATATATCACATTTTTTCCATGTTTTGTATGAGAGGCATCTATGAACTTTTTCCCTCTAAGAGAAGCATCATCCCTGGCCCTGTTTTAATACAAAACCCCTCAGCTGTGTAACACCAAGATGTCTTGATCATGACCATCAATCCAGCATCGAAAAAAATAACAGAAATTGCACAGCATGTCAAATTACATGTGCAACATTTATTGCTGAACATATAATCCACTCCAAATTACATGTGAAACATCTGTTGCAGAAGTTTCTTGCAGAAATTGCAGAAGATGGGTCTTACAGACCTATCAAATATTTTTTTAGCCCTCCAAGCCATTGAAGTTGTCTCTTGGTTCGGTGTCTGTGTGGTCATGTGTGTTTGCAAGATGGATTTATTAATCATAATGGGAAATAGCTGCCATATTGTAGAGGTTTTGACAGTGAAGCAGTTGCAGTTTTGAAACATTTGTACCTCATAAGATCTTCTTAATATCAGTGCAGGTCTTTTTAAAATTCCAAAATTCTATTACGGAAGCCGTGGAAATTGTCCAAATAAATATATTTCACCATTTAAAGAAATAAAGAATGAAAAATCTTGCCACAGAGCTGTTTTCAGTGACCTGCAGCATCACAGAGCATATCTCTGGTGAGGAAGTTCAGCTCAGGGTGCAACATCAACGTGTATTTAGGACAGACAAGCCTGCCCTAAAATCCCCTGGTGAGCTCCAGACTGAGGGAGAAGCACTTGCCTCTCAAGGCATTTCATCTGTGGGTGTCTCTGTACTTTGCTTTAACACATTTCTTCTAGATGCTGGCAGTGGAGGGATGTGTGTTGTTTCCCAGAATTAAGAGTATTACTTCAGGTTTCGTTTTAGTTGTCCATTTTTTTTTTCTCAAAGGATGTGCAGAAGATGGCATTCAGTCACCAGTCAATAATGAAATGGCAAATAGTTTTGTGATTCTGACTTCAACTTATTTGAAGTGGTACATTTTAATCTTCATAAAATCCTCTTATTTTTCTTATAAGAAAGCCAAGTGTAATTAGTAATTTTAGTAGTCACCAACATGAAAAGTACATCAGCTGTTATGACAAAATACGTATTAGCCTATTTTAATGAGTCAGACTAGCAGAGTTTCCAGTTACAGCTTTTTAAGAAATTTTCCATTGTGTTTTTCTCTAGCAGATAAGTATTCAGATTTTGTGATTTATATTCAGATGTTAAATATAAATTGAAAATGGGTGTAACTGCACAAGTATTAGTGTTAAAATCACTTCTCTGAGCAAAATTTTCAGCTGCATGGACTTTTTTGCTTGGATATTCTAATTACTCTAATTATCCAAAATGAAAACTAAATGCTTATTCTACATTTGAGAAAGAAAGAAATTTAAAATAAATTTTTGTTTAATTAAGATGTAATTTCTGCTAAAAATATTTCAATCTCAAATTTTAAATTTCTTAAGCTTAAATTCAGAGAGATGTTGAAATAAGGAAACAATCAAAATGCAAAAGCAAGAGACTATAATTCACTTAAAGGCAGTGGTATTTTAAAATTATGTATTGTAAGAACATTATCATAGAAATTTAGTGCATATCTGTGAGCCATTCAAACAATGAACAATTTTTTCAGTGGCCCTAGATAAGGATACAATACTGACTTGCTCTTTCAGACATGTTAAATATTCTAAATATAACTGTGAGCACAATTATGAATGTCGTAGCTTATGAACGGTGTAAAATCAATTCATGGTTGAGTTTTGACCTTCATATTTAATGAGAGAACATATTTCATGATCCACATTCTTCAGTGTTTTCTCAGGAAGGTGAAATGCCACCTTTTGTTTTCCAGGGCTTGGTTATTGAGCGGCTTGGGCGCAGGCCTCTCCTCATTGGAGGCTTCGGGCTGATGATCGTCTTCTTCGCAGTGCTCACTGTCTCCCTGACCTTACAGGTAACGCCAGGGGCACTGCAGATTTTTACTATCTCGTTTATCTGTTTTAAAGATGCTTAATACTGGTTTGTCTCGACATTCCTGCACATGCCAATCCTTTTAATCAGCTTGGCATGAGGAGGGAAAGGTCTCTTGTACTAATTTATGAATCTGTTTGCTCCAAAGATTTTGCATTGAAAAAAGTATAGGGACTTTCTCACATTCTCACATTCAGACTCCTTAACTCAAAGATTTATGCATATGATGAACCATTATGAAGACAGTTTTACCCATAGCTGAATAAACAGTTTACCCATATACTGTGGGTGTATCTTTGTAATTCACTCTCTCTGAGATTTCTTTCATGCTTTATATGTCATTCCTACTTTACATTTGGAAAAATTTCCACATTTGATGTTTCTTTCAAGTTACTTTTCTGGTATTTGTATATATTATCCTTTGGAGAACGTTTGGCCTTAGAAGAAAGATGGGAATAGACTCTTTAGCAGGGCTTTTTGTGATAGGACAAGGGGCAATAATTTTAAACTGAACCAGGGTCAGTTTAGATTAGGTATTAGGAAGAAATATTTTGCAATGAGGATGGTGAAGTGTTGGAACAGGTTGTCCAGCGAAATGATTGGTGCCCCATCTCTGGAAACACTCATGACTAGGTTGGACAGGCCCTGAATAAACTGATTTGGTTGAAGATGTCTCTGCTTATTGCAGGGGATTGGAACTAGATGAGCTTTAAAGGTCTCTTTCAATCAATATCTTCCTATGATGATATGATTCTAAGTTATCAGATGTTATTAGCACTCAATTCCCCAGATATTTCAAATTATCATATTTTATTTATTAAACCAGTTTAAACTCTGGCCCTGTATATTTTTTCTTATTTAGCTTCCATCTATGTAATAGTGTGGTTTGTTTATGTTTCTGAGGATTTTGGAGAAATGAGATTTGCTTTGGACAAAGCATCATGGTACAAATAGGCTTAATCTCAGAGAAATTTGTGAGCCATTCAAACAATGAACATGTTTTTCAGTGGTCCTAG
This sequence comes from Ammospiza nelsoni, assembly GCF_027579445.1. Lineage (NCBI taxonomy): Eukaryota > Metazoa > Chordata > Aves > Passeriformes > Passerellidae > Ammospiza > Ammospiza nelsoni. The sequence goes on from NC_080636.1 coordinate 16,548,390, forward strand.
ATAAGATACCGTACTGACTTGTTCTTTCAGACATGTTAAATATCTACTCCATATTTGCACCTTCTCTTTCTCAGAGACCTTGGATTTGCTTCCAGACAAGAACCCTAGATTGTGTAATTTTAGATAGATCTAAAATTAGATTGTGTAATTGTAGATAGATCTACAACCCTTTTGGTTAATGTTAATGTCCAGGAGACCATGGTTTCCAGAACTAAGGAAATAACCCAGACTAGAAGAGGAAAAACATCAGAAAATGGGGGCCTTTCCTTAACACTGAAAAAATAATTACTTTCTTTAGAAAGGATATTTTTACAATGCCATTCAAGGTAGTGATAGTACACTTACATGTATGGTAACAAATTTTTCAAAAATAGCAAAATTCTATTAAAAATATCATTCACACTTTGCTGCATTAAAACTACACCTGATGGAGAGAGAAAGAAATGGGTATCCATGTTTTTTTCCTCATCTATTAGTATTAGAATCAAATATTCACATACATTATTAAGAAACAGTGTCCTGCAAGCTCCAGAGGAATTGCTCTTCGTATTTCAAGTTCCTGATATTTAGAGATCTCAGTACAGAAAAATCTACTTAGAAATAGAGGAAAGATAGCATATATGGACTTCCTTGTCTGCAAAATCAGATTATAGCTGAAAAGCCCTGGACTGTGGCTTTCCCATGCTTTGCCAAGGTTCAGATCCTGATTGTCCAACCAAATGTCAGCCATAGTCTTCAGCCAAGCCTTTCACTGGTGAACTGTGAAGCTCTGTGGGCCTCCCTAGGTGCTCTTTTCAAACATTACTGAATGTTTTAAAAGATGTGGATGGAGGTGCTGAAGTGTTCAGTGTTCCAGGTTGGCTTGAGCTTTACCACAAGATGTTGTGATTTTTTAGAATTCTGACTGTGGTACATTGCTTGTCTAGTGTTTCTCTACAGGGATTTCACAGAGACCAAAGCCTTTAAACACAAATCATCTAATAAGGTCCTACAGAAATGCTGGGATTTTCTAAAGTAACCCCAGACTAAATTCTGAAATAGATCAAGAATCATGGAAAACACTATCTGTTATCTGCAAGTTTTAAGAAATATTTGTGATATGTACAATATATCTAAAATTGATGTCTTTTATCCACCCAGAACACTGTGTATTGGCTTCCTTACCTCAGTATATTTTGTATCCTTGCAATCATTGCATCGTTCTGCATTGGACCAGGTATGTCTTTACCTATTTTTTCACATTTCTTTGTACATCTGAGGACAGGTATTTTTGCACTGACATTATGCTTGCAAATCAGTTGTACAGAACTTCACTTTAGCAATAAACCAGAAAGTAAGACTTTTGTTCCCTTGAGCTTTTGGAGGTTTCTTTATGCACTATTTATTGCCTCTTTTTCTTTGTAAGGAGTTTGACATTAAACATTAATCAGCTGTTTATACGTCTTCACCACTGAAGTGGTCTAATTGATTGATTGTGGTTTATTTGTGGAAGAGTTCCTGATATTTGATGTGACTCTAATGAAATACTGCTGTAATTCCATCGATCCTCTTTTGAAAAGCTGAGAAAAAAATTTAGAGAAAAATGGGGAGAAGACCAAGATAGTTCTTTACCCTTGTTTCTGGGAAAAAAGTTTGTCAATGATTTATGTGCAAAATACTGTGAAAATATTGGGAAAAAAATAGCAATCCCTTTGTCCTTCTGTAAGGACAAATCTCAGGTTCAGCTAAGTCCACTGTTCTGCTGATATGTGTTTCTTAGATTGAGATCTGGGGGGTGGATGTTAAAGAATTCTGTGGAATAGAACTTTTCTTGAATTTTAAATACCTTAGGAATGTCAAATGTTGACTTGAAACTTCTTTAAAACTTCTTTAAAACTTCTGGTGTTTTATGTGGTTCAGAGGGTTTAAGTGCAGCTACTTGCAGTATCACCATTAGGGTTTTTTAAAATCTTGGTTGAATCACACTGAAGTTTTTTCTCCATTACAGATATGTTCCACCAATTTTTAGAACCTCCAAATCAATGTGTTCTTAAATGTTATATTTCCAGCATATTAAGATTAACCCTCTGCTTTTCTTCTTCACCTTACCATTCTTCAAAATAGGTTCTAGAATTCTTCATTTAGATTCTTTCTCTTTACTGATGTTATTCATGATTTGTGCTACACTTCACAATCTCTTTGGACCAAAGTGTCTGCAGATACATCCAGGACAAACAGCTATTGTTAGAAATTGCTTGCTTGCTTTCTACAGAAATTCATTAAAATTAAAGCTTCTATTGTGTTTTTCACTGTGCTCAGTGCTGTTAAAGCCAAAGAACATTAACAGTGTACCAGCCACTACCTAGTTGGCCTCTCCACCTTTCCTTATGTGTTCAAACATGTCATATCTGACAGTAGTGGGAATATCTGGGTAGCACTTAAAATTGAATTGCTTTTAATGAAAATCTTGGTAATTGATTCTTCAGCTGTTGAGAAGAAGCCATGAAGAGTCACATTCTGATATCTCTGCAAATCAATAGCAATATTTTATCTGACTTTGATGGGGCCTGATTTATCTTCAATGAGACTTCTCTGTTCTCCTTAGAAGATCTTAATAGATCTGAATTACTTTACTGCCTTTTAGCTGGGCAACTTCCATTATTAGCAATGTTTTGAGATGATTGAATATGAAGAGAGCATATATTAGTTTTTTTTCTGAACAAAGAAATTATTTCCAATAAGTCCACTTTGCATCCATTGCTTTTTGTACCACAAGGCACAACTCAATAATTGAGAGCAACTACTGTGTCATTTTTGTCCCCCTTTCCTTGTATGGGAAAGGCATCAATAGCCTGTGACAAGTCCATTGGAGAGTCACCGTGTCAGTGTCAGGAGCCCCCTGAGAAGGGACTGGGTGAGCTGGGCTTGTCCAGCCTGAGAAGAGACAGCTTTGGGGACTAAGAGCAGTGCCACTACCTGTGAGAAGGGTGTTGCAAGGGCAGAGCCACTCTCCTGTTGGTGAGCTGCTTGAGAGGCATAATGAAAGTGTAAAAAAAAAGATGCATACAGATGGTAAGGAAAAGCTTTTTGATTCTAGGCAGTCAAGCAGGCTACCAAGGATACTGAGTCCTTAATTACTACACAAAGATCAAAACTGAATAGTTGGTACTTCTCTATTTCTCCATTGCAGTGGTTGTAGGCAAGTGTCCAGAGCCCAGTAAAAACAGGGCAAGTAGATGAGACATTTTTAGAGAACCAGTGCACTTTTTTTTTTCCAGCTTAGAGACTTTCTGATGTATAGCTTCTAACATTTTCATATTCTCCAGCGGATTTGTTAAATCTCTGTCTGAAACAGCAGAATTTTAGTATTCTTTGGCAAAGAAAACCACGTCTACCACCTTTGATGCATACATCTTTTGTTAGTTTTTGTGTGATACCCTCTAGGTCTTGCAGAAACAGAGCAACTGATCCTCTTCCTCCTTTTCAACATTCTTGTGGTCTTGTAAACTTTTACCTTATCAACAAAGTTTTTTCTGGAATGAACAGCTATTTCTTATTGCCACCATTTCTCAGTGATATTTTATGACACCCCTTTAGCAGGAAAACTTTGGTGTTGTTTTGTAGCACTGATGGCTTAATGAGACAAGACTGAAGTTCAAGAATAACTTTCCCACCTTTCTGGTAGTAAAAGGGGTTTTCCCCATGAAAATTAAGATATATTCTCTATTATAAAGCTGAATATTTTTTACACTTCTAGCCTTTTGTAGAGGTCTTGCCATTCATTTGTAGTGCTTAAACAGGTACAATTGTCAACTAATCCTCTGTATCTTAATTCCTCCTGTAGTTACACTACAAAAACAGTTTGTGATGATTCCATAGGTACAAATCTTAAGCTAGGACTAATTAAGTTCATGTTCATTGAGCTATTGGTACTTGGAAAAATTGTCCCATAGACAACAAATAACATGATGAATTGAGTTTATAAAAATACTGCTTTAACTTTCTAGATCATAAAATTGCCTTTAAAGGTACAATATTTTCTCTCTTGTTAGAACATCTAATACCTTCTTGATAGCTTAGATGTTGTGTAAACCATTTTCTGATAGCATATGCATGAGTTCCATCTGCTGCTTTACAGTGAGGGTCATCTGTTACTATAAACTGTGGAGGGTGTTCATTGGTTTCATTTTTCTGAACTCAAGCTTTTCAGTTTGCAGGTATTTTTGAGGACTGAAACAGTAATGCTAGCAACAGGTATGTTCAGGCATGTGTGGGGTTTGGCACTTCATCATTTTTGTCAAAAGACAAACATCAGAAAGTTTTCACTTTCTAAAAATTAAAGGGCCCCTTATACAGTCAATGTGTGATCTGTGAGAAAATTATTTATTGTTCCATAGATTAGGGAGCCATGCTGCCCCAGACAGTTGTTTCATTGTGCCTATTTGGTTAATTTTACTCAAGTTATTTGCTAGACCTGAAAAAAATATAGGATACATTTCAAAGAATCGTTTCAAAGAATAGGATACAAACAAAGAATTGTCATCCAGCAAAAAGTAAATAGAAAAAACTGAGGGGATTGCAGCTGAGAAAACAAACCAAAGGGAAAAGTAAAAGAACATTTTCAGGATCTGCAGAGAGCATTTGTGCTGTTTGGGTTATGCATCATGAGCAAACACATTGATTTGTAATGCCTTTACAGAATGGGTAAATAACGTGCAGTTTTTTGAAATTTGAATAGTGATAGACAGGTTTAGGTACGTGTGAAACATCTTCCTTCTTTAACTTTGCCTTAGTTAATATTTAATAAAAAAGGAAAACTAAGATTTATTCCCACTTTCTCAGTTAAACCTGTGGATGCCTCTTCATGGACTGAGCACTCATGTTCAACTGTGCCTGCAGAATCAATCTCTTTAAGTAAAGATGGTCTAAAATCTGACTTAAACAGAAAAAAGAAAAGGTTTTGATTATTTTTAGCTATTTTCTTGAACTCCCCATTCACCCATTGTACCTTTACAACAGTTGCTTGTGCCAGCAAGAGATTTTTGATTTTTCAGAGAACATTGAAAAATTGTGCATTGTAGTTTTGGAAAACCTGCTACAGATTGTTCCCTTTCACCCACCAGCCAAATATTTTCAAAAAGAACTGAACACTCAAAAACTGACACAGAATGTATTCCATTCAGTTTCCTCATTTGTCTGCAGGGATGTTGATCCCATTTGTCAGTAAGTCTGTCGTGCATTTTCAGATGAAGGGCTTGCAGGTTTTGATTTTGAAGTTTTTCCCACTCACATAACACAATTATATGTTCATCTTCTGAACCAAATAATGGCTTTTCTGCCACCTGTCAAGATGTATCAGATGGTGGAGCATGTGGAGAAAAAACCTTATCAACTGATTAATTGGAGATTACAGAAACATTGCCATGAGTTCCAGACAAACTTCCTAGTGAAAATAAGCGTAACAAAGACAGTCAAGACCTTGAGAGCTTGGAAACCTGGCATAAAGCATTTCCATGCATTATCTTTGGAAGAAGAGGTCTCTTGGTATTTCTTCCTTAGAAGTGTATTCTGTTTAAGTGTAACACCTTTCCATCCAGTTTTGGTAAGTGGAGAAGGCACTGCTGCAGAGAAGGGACAGGAAGCCAGGGTGGCTGAGGTTAGGCATGGTGCCTGTCTTTAACTAAATGGAAGGATGGGAGGAGGTGGGAGGAGTGTATTGTTTTGATAAAATACGTAGTTTTGAAATAATTTTTTTTTACCACCTTCTTTCAGTAGCTGAATAAGTATTGTTGCTTTCAAATCCCTGCAAATTTTCTGGCTCTGGAAACATGGTACACTGAAGCATTGGAGTTATTTTACCACTGGAAATACGTAGAAATAACCCCAGACCCCAGATCTTACTTGTAGCAGTAAGATCTGTAAAAACTTTTGTGTAGCACAAGTGTGTTGCCCACCCTTTGACCACTGTAGCTGGGAGGGAGATCAGCCACATGTGTGCACAGGAAAGCATTTGGTAATGCCCCTTCTTCCAAAGAGTTCCTTGGAGTCCTTTGGAAAGAAAAGAAAAATTAACTTTTTATTGCAACAAACAGTAACATTCATGGAAGTTCCAAAAATCTGAGGAGTTGATTGTATATCAGTTGCCTGATCATGATAATTCAAGCCATTTTTGTGCCAGAAATCTGTGTTATTTTGGTGGCACTCCAAGTTGGAGATTAGCGTTGAAATCTTTTGCATTTTGCCAATTTTTAAGAATGGGATATATATGCCTGCATGACCTGCAGAGAAAAAGAGGCTTAGAAACTCAGGACAGGGTGAGGATTTAAGGATGTCTGAAAAATGCCAGTTAGCTAGGGAAAAATATAATATCTCTAAGTAACACATGGAAGACTTACACATATATTTTATCTCAGTAATTTGAAAAATTGTTTTATATGAACACTCTGTATGCACATTCTTTTACATGTTTTCTTAAAGACCTAATACATCATATTGCCATGCATTGTCTCACTGTATTGTAAGGTGAAAAATGCTCATTGTGCTGTCAGGCATCATGTCATCATTTTTGAGATGACTTAGAGCTGAATGTTGGGGCACAAAACTGCTCAGGCAGCAGTTAGCAAAGAAGGGCTGCAAAGGTGAAGAAACCATGAAGGTGAAGAAAATAGATTTATATATGAAAAGATCAAGAATAACTTCATGGTGTCTCACAGAGAAGGCTGAGAATTAAATAGTGCCTGAAATAACTGAGGATGGTATTTGAACCAGATGATCTAATATGATCCTAGATTCTTTTATCTTCAAATCTTGTGTTCTTTTTTTATCTCTAAGTGAGATGCTCAGCCCTCTGTATAAAGTCATACCTTGGTGTCTGCAAAGATACACATGTGGCCAGAGGGATTTTATAGTGGGTTACTGCAACAAAATGCAGCCCCTGACTTCATTTATGTCAATAGCTGCTATTTTTAAATCAGTGGCACTAGAGAGAAGAAAGAAAGAGTTTCTTGCTAAGTCATACACAGTGGCTTCAGGCATTTTGGCTTTACTGTCTTATGTAATGTCTTAGAAGTAGTTATTCTGGCCTCGAATCCTTTAAGTATTTCTGTGGACAAGTAGCATTTCCCCACACAAGTCCTGCTGAGTTCAGTGTAGCACAGATAAGGCTGAATTTAGTGTGATCAAACAGGAGTCTGTGATTTTACTTAAATTTCCGCTTTTAAAATAAGTTTCTATTTAGTATGCATAAGGATGACAAAATCAGATCAGTGGTATCTTTCCAGTCATGCTGTGGTTACAGGAAGGAGAAATCAGTCAAATTCAAACTCAGATGAATTTGGAAAAAATAGTCATTTTATGGTAGCAAGATCTTCAGTTTTCAGTTGTTACTTTCTACAGTAATTGCATTTTCAAACACAACTGAGAAATATCAAAGAACCAGGCCATTCCAGGAAAATGTTTCACTTATGCTTGTCTCTTTTTGAGAGTTTTATAATATTTGTCATGGCTTGTGGAAGGTGAGTGAAGTCTTCCCTAGCACAGCTGAATACAATGAATACAATGGAATAGCATTTTAAATTGACATTACAAGGTAAAGAAAAGAAAACTCAGAGGAAATCACTGCTGTGCCCTGAGGCATATCAGAGATACTTTGGTATTTAAAGTTTAAATCAGTCCATGCTCTTACTCTGAATGCCAGCGTGCAACTGTATTGACAGCAGAGCTGTTGTCCTAAAAGGGTCACTTTGAAAGTTACAAGGTTTCTTCAGCCTGAAATGTCATGAGTTCATGAAGAAGACAAAAATCAGCTTTTTTTAGATGTGAAACAACCAAAGGTGTGATAGCACACATGTAGACACAAAAGTACTGCAGTGAAAGGCAGCATCAGTATTATTGCCTGAAATAGGCATTTACAGAAGTTTTGTGTGATGTTTTAGCTTCTCCACTTAGAGTGGGATGTAAGAATTTCTAACACACATGGGCTCCCACAGAGGCATTATGCCAGTCCACTTTGAGAAAGACTTTGAGCTTGCTTGAGTGCAAAAAAACCCACTCTCTCTAGCAGAAAAGTGTATGAAGTAAAAAAGAAACAAATAAAGCCATGTTGTTCTATATTTAGTTAAAAAGTTGTAGGTTAGGTTAATTTTCAATTTTTTTTTTTAATTCTATAAACTAGAAGCATTTCCAGTCTTCCCAGCAGATAGGCATTTTTGACAATGTCAAGCAGTTCCTGCATTGGATATAGAGGGTATTTGTGCAGAAATAACCTTTAGTTTTCCCAGGTATTTAGGAAAAGGCTTGGTTTGTTGATAGTTGCAAGGCCTTTGTGGGCACAACAGCAAAATTAAAATCTGCTGCATAAATATCAGTTAAATACTGCAAATGTGAGTTATGGTTCTGTTCAGAAATTTGTAATAACCTGCAGACAGTACATACCAGTCCCAGCTGAAGATTTTCTGAGAGCCCTGGCCCCATTCCCGTGCTCTCAGGTGCCATCCATCCAAAGCAGGTGTCCTTGGGGCTGGTGCTTTGCCCTCCCAGCTGCAGCCTGCCCTGCCAATGCCCTTTAACAGCTGTGGCTGTGCAGCACAGCCATGGGAGGTTCACTTTCCTTCCCTCCTCTGCTTCTCTCCAGCAATGGAAAAGCTCCTGCCTGCCCCTGGGGGCAGCAGTATTAACTACTTCTATCAAGTCGAGTAGTTGAGAATTTATCTTTTTATTACCTTTGAGTGGGCAAACTGATTTTTTTAGGCTGTTAAGAAATAAGACTAGAATTGCTTTCAAAATTCATTGAATTTTTATTGGTGTAGAGGATAATATGTCCCTTGAATATATTAAATGCAGTGTCATTCAATGTATATTTTGGGATTAATGCCTGTTTTACGTTTTGTTTGAATTCCTTTCTGTTAAAGAGCAGCATAGAGAAACTGTGCAGCTTTTAACAGTTCTGCAGCAAAGTGATTAAAATTCTTCATAATTAGTGGCAGTTCTAAAGAAAAACGAATCCTTAGTATTTGAAAGGCAATTGTATCTGTTGAATAAAGGAATTGCTGGAGGTGACACCTGGAGTTCTCAGCAGCAGGAAAACTTATGAACTTTATCCTGCTAACAATAGATTAAAAAATTATCTTAATTGAAGCTTTCAAAATGTGAATACTTTGACACTTGACAGCACTCCTCCTACCTGAACAAGCAGCTTTTCCTGAATGATCATTAATTAGTTGCTCATGGCTCACAACCCTATCCTGAAGAAATGTACTGGTGCAAAAATGCACCCATGTGTTTTAGAGGTCCATGTAACCATGAAATAAAACATCCATTCAAAAGCTGTGTAAGTGACCTAGGTACATTATTCAGATTAATAAGCATTTGATATGGAAAGCATAGTAAAAAACGTTTCACAGAATTCATAGGGTTTTTTTTCTGTGAGTTCGTATAAAATGGTTATACTTGCAAAGGTGCAAACTAATAAATATATAGAACAATAGATGTGGAATTAATGAATGTAAGGCAATTAAAATATTTTATTTCCCTTATTCTCAGGCTCAATGCACAGCAAAGTTTTCTGTTCATCTCATCTATTTCTGACTAATTTCCATGCTAAGATCTAAATACAAAAGTTTATTAACTCAATGTTGCAATGAACACTGCTCTGGAGTCCAGACAGTGTTTCTTGGTAGCCGATGCACTGTTATAGAAAGATGAATAAACACCAGTAATAGACTTTCAGAGGAAAAAATAGGTCAGGAGAAGTACATGGACAGGGGTACTCAGTGCCAGTTTGACCAAGCCAACAGTCAAAGCAGTTGTTTCCTTTAAATCTCCAGATGTTATCTGTCCTAATGTAGAAACTTCACTTTTTTGGAAACACTGAGTTATGGCTTATGTGACTTCTTTCTGAGTTTCATCAGAAAGAAGGCTTATACTGTTCATCACAGCAAGACTGTTACTGTCTTCAGCTGGTGCTTCTAGTCAGAGATCATCTGAATCTCTCTTCCTTTTCCTTTCTGTTTGTTAGCAAGCAAGTACTGCTATTTGTTATATTTGTTATATTTGTTTTGGTTATTGGTCACAGTAAGGATTTCTTTTTTTGGTATTATTATCTTATCTTTTCCTTTATTATTATCTTAGTTCTACAACTACTGCTCCTCATAACTTGTCCACCATCCTGTAGCAGCAACCAATTTCTTTAATTACCAGCATTTGAGGCCATGTGTCCTGAAAACTTCAGCAGTTTCCAGAAATCATAAGCAGTGAAGGCATGATATGTTACCCATCTTAAGCAGGAGAAGGACAGGGAGAACTCTTTGGTCCCAGCTTCTCTGAAAATTTGGCCCACTTCTTTTACTGTCGGCATCCTTCAGGATGAATGCAGCTATACAATTACATAATTGTGCCCTGCTAGCATGAATAATTTGTTTGTTAAAATATACTGACTTTACAAGATTTCTTTAGCTTGCAGGTTCACAACCAGCAGCATTTTGTGCTAATGGTCTGTCAACTTGAATTCCTAACAGGAAATCATGTTGGATGGTTTTATATTTCTTTCAGAAGATTATCATAGAAGTAATAAACCTAGAATACATTGGGGTTGGGTTTTTTCTTCTTTTCAGTCCTCATACAGTGATGTGACTGTATGAATATTTCTCTTACCTAGGACTGAACAGGAGTCTTTAATTTGGGTATTTCCACACTACTTCCATCTGTATAGTGGATGAATATACAAGGGACACTTCTGTGCTTTTGTTATAGTAAAAACTCTTTCATCATTGTTCTCATAATTGAGATAATTGGTTTTAACAATTTAATATGAACAGAAGTGCCTAATCATCATTGTTACTGAGAATAATTATAAATTTAATTCTATTATATAGTCTCATAATCATAGCTCAGTAGAAAAAAATGTTCTTCACATTCAAATAGAACAGAAAGTTGGGCTAAAATTAGATTTGCGATGTTATATGGTGGATCTGAATATATGGCGGAAATGTTGAAAATATTATTAACTGTTTATGTGGTTATAAGTTGAGTGTATTTTTTTAAATTGCGTTTGATTCTTTGGTAGCTATGCAGCATTATAATTGTGAAGCAAAAAAGAAATGTTGCCAAGAACCAGAGGAGAAATTTAATGTTGACGTTCAGTTTTTACAAAAAGCCAAGACCAAAAAAGCTAGAACAATAATAATAACAAAAAACCCCAAAAACTTACCAAATATCCCAATAGACTGAAATAGTTACCAAAAAAAACCCAAAAAGCCAATGTATTTATTTTGTTCAGAATGGCCTACATACTGCTGATTTGTCTTACAATAAAAGAGGCAAAAAATTTAAATATTGCATTACATTAATGAATTAAAATAAATTCAAGATTAAATACATTTCTCACATTTACAGCCAACAATTATACTTCAAAGGGAGTTTTTATAACTCATCTAAAGAAAAATATCTTTAAAGTACTGAACACATTTGGATTCGTCAGTTACATGATAAGTATTTTGTCAAAAAAATTTCAGAGAAAAATTATTCAGTCAGTAAAGGATTGCTCATAAAATTCTGCTTGAGTGCACTGACTTATGGAAGTAAAAATTCCAGGAAAGTACTCTAATTAATATTCAAGAGGGGGAGAATTTCACTGAAGAGGAAATTATCAGGTGGTTCATGTAAGGGTATTGTGGTTTTTTGCATGGAATATCTGCTGTAGAACTAATTACCTAAATGGACCTAGAAAGAATATTGTGTGATTTATTATGTTTTATGTAATAGCCTTGTTGTTGTATGTCAACCATTTTAGTACAAATTACCTGATGAGAACCAAGAAATAATATTTTAACTACTGAGGTTAGAACAGAGTGAATCAATATTTTTGTTCTGAACCATTGCTTAGTTTTGTTTTATTTACCCTGATTGATATGGGTTGCCTTGTACCAACAAAGTTCGGAATGCCTCCAGAAATGGCTTTCTAAATGCTGTTGGAATAGCAGGTTTTATATAGATGCTAAACCAAAAACCAATTAATCAATGCAAAGTCTTTCACACAATACTGAATTAAAAACTAGTCCTTAATAAGAATAAATACTATTTATTATAATATCAGAGTTTGCAAGGTATTACTTGTGTTTTAGTTTGGTCTTATCATTTGCACTTTTTGTTTGCCACAGACTGACTGCCTTAAAGGTCTTTTACTCAAGTGTTCTTTAATCTAAGAAAACATTCAAATGGTACAAATTAATATGGTTAATGAAATATACCATTTTCTATAAACAAAGTGCCTATTTTACTTAATTCTCCTGTGGAGAAGAGCTGCAGACAGCCAGAAAAGTCTGTAGCATGAAGCTGTGACTCAGTACACCCCTGTCACACCTTCTGTTCCCAGTTCTCTCAGCAGGATTAGCTGGGAGTACAGCTGTCATATCTGACTGTAATGTCATATTTGGTGAGGTATAATCAAATACAAAGTGCAAGTTAAAATCATCTAACAGGTGACAGAACACCTTTATAAAGATTGAGATATCTATTTTGCAAATTTTTTATTCTATCTGTAGACCTACAGAAATGGAAGAAACTCAGTAGCTGCATTGCATCCCTCCCTTGCAGTATTCCTTGAATATATTTTCCCATGAGTTTTGTTGCACATTTTTGGGGGTTTTGTTCGTTGGTGGTTAGGTTGGGGTTTGTTGGTTTATTTGTTTGTTGTTTTTTAATAACTAAAGACTGTTTAGAAACTAACAGGCTTTTGCTCTCCCATTGAAGTGCACTGGGCTGTTTTCCCAGCAGTCATTTTCCAGGAGTTTTGTGTCACTTCCACTGCTTCTCTCCCAGAGCTGCTCTCTAGAGGTGCCTTGACTTGCAAATAGCAAAACCTTTGGTTGGGACAGTGCTTTATCTGCCAACCCTTTTAGGGTATATCAGTCTTCCCTATGTGCCCTTCCTTGCAGACAGAGCCATTTTGCTTGATCATATTTGGAGCTCCACAGACTTCTTTTCCCCCCAAAACCAGAACATTGTTGCGAGGTAATTGTCTGTTTTCTCAAAACAGTTTTCTCAATAACTCCTTGTCTCAAAGCAAGGAAGTGGAAAGTCTGGGAGCTCTTGCCCTAAACAGCCTTTTGGGATTCCCAGGCTCCCCCATGTAGAGCAGAATTTGGAGAGCTGAGACCTGCAGGAGGTCACAAAGTTTCTGTCACCTTTAGAGGTGATTTACCACTGTGACAAATCTCCCTGATTTGTATTAGGCATTTATACTTGTAAGAGTCTCATTTCATAAATCATATGCACAGCCATAACATAAATTCCCAGTTAGGTACTGGATAAAAACAGAATGAGGAGTTCAGCATTTTCCTTCCTTTGTCATGTTTTCTGTATTCAGGCTTTTGCACTGACTCATGTAACTTCTACTAAGCAATATTTATTCATAATTGCTCGCTGAAAAAAACAGTAAATATGAGCACCTAATTTTTCCTGAGAAAACATTTGTATAAATTTAAATATATATTTGAAAATCTAGATCATGGATACAAGAATATTTTTTCTGTTCTAACATTCAAATTTCATGCATAAAAGGGTACTGGATTGAGAGTCTGGAATTTCACTAGCACATGACATTGATTCTGTGTGTAACTGGACTAATTACAGAGATAAATTGATAAAGAACACAGAAACAGGAGTATTTATGCATGTCTAATTGTTCCATGTGGGTTTAATCTTGTTTTATGAAACACCTTATTTTTATACAAGTCCTGCAGTAAGACGTTTGTAGTTTCCAATAGATGTAGAATCCTGCAGGTATAACAATCTTTCTTTACTAGCACTGCAGTATGTTAAGAATTTTTTTATTATGTTCACGGCAATGCTAAAAGAACAAAGTATTAGAAATTAATCACTGTAATTATGTGGTCAATGCATTACCTATTTAAATTCATGTTTGGAAGCTACTTTGCTGAGAAACTCCTACGGGAAATCCTAATATACCCTTTTTTGTTTTATGATCTGAGCTAAAATAAAGCTGCTTCACTGAAAATTATATGGAAAGCTTTCCAGGGGAAAAGACAATGCCAGGTTCATCCTCCATGAGAAAGATCAGGTAGCATTTTTGTGAATTGTTTCGCCCACATACAAATACATGTTAAAGCTGCAAAACTCATGACAAAGTGCTTAAAGGCTTTCCCAAAATTACAGTGGTTTGGTTGGATTGCTTTTGACCGTGGTTTCCAAGCTTCCATGTTTGAGCACAGGCTACGACAGACCCATCTGGCCTAGAGATTATGTAGGGTACCTTGCAGAGATTGACTCTTAAGTGAGATTCACAGTATTGTGATCTCTGCTCAGATCCAGCTTGGGCAGTCAAAGCACAATACAGCTTCCTTCAGCCCCAGGCACTCAGACTTGTATCTCAAAGAACAGTGAGGTCCAGGAGAAAGGCACTCCTTGAGCACATCCCTGGCATCTTGAAATGACTGGGGATGGAATGCTGGGGCTGTAAGTTCAGCTCATCTCAGGTGTCATCACTGACTGTGACTTTAAGGCTTTACAGTTCTCCTTCAGCTCTCCCAAATTTCTTTTTCCCTTCACTCAGCTGCAGAGTGTGTTTTTCACAGTGGTGTGGCCCTTGGGAAGCATTCACAAGCCCTCCTCTTCATCTTCATGAGGTCGAGTCTGTGCTCTTCCAGGCACACAGCAATAGACAGCAGTGACCTGGCTTTATTCCATTTCTTGTGTTCCCAGACCTAACCTGACTTCACATAACTCATGTACCACTTTTCAGGCTCCTTGGTTCCTCCTAACAATTCTTTATAGACATCCCCCTACAGAAGCTTTCTGTTTTGTGATGCTGTGGCTACACTTCTCTAGACCATGAGAAAGATGAGGGGTCTGGCTGTGCCACCCTTCCCATTCCTCCACAGAATTTTTGAAAGTTAGTGATAGTTGATATGTTCTTAGAAATTAAATTGGAATTTCAAGGAACCTGTTTCCGAGATAGTGCCCATGCATTTTTATTTCCATTACACTTATGCTTTCTGATAGTTTTCTGTCCTTTCATACTTTTTTTTTTTTTTTTTGCCTCTGGCTTTTTTCTCTCTTGTATAATATGTATTTTTCCAAATGCTGTTTTTCCAAATGCTGCTTCCAACGGCATATTTTATTATACTGACAAGAACAGCAACACCTCTGTAGATTGTCCTACAGCAAAGGCATGACAGAATAAATGATTATAAATAAGTCATCTTACACAATTTCTGTGTTTCCAGTCTTTCAGTTCCTCTCTCCAAGGGGCAAGCGTCCTGGCAAGCTGCTGCCTCATATGGTATTTAAGACCCAAACCAGATGCTGACAGAACAGATGTGATTGCTGACAAAACAGATGTGATTTGAATCCAAATCCCAAGGGTGTGATAGAATGGCCACTGGAAGACATCAAGCATTCCCATGTTGCTGGAATTTTGTTAAGTTTTGGGGGTTCAGATACTTATTCTACATGTTCAAACTTCTGCTGGAAGGGATTACTTTTTCTTAATCACAGAATTCTGATACTACATATGTCTTGTAGAAAGATACAAAGCAGCAGTTTGGATGGCTTAAACTTTCCATATCTCAATTTCCTATGTATAAAAAGAGGAGTAAAAAAATTTATTTATTCTCCATTTTTTGGTGTAATTTATACTGACACTCTTTGGCACAGAAAGTTCAGTTGAAGGCTTTGCTACCACTTCAGATATATTCTCACAAAAAGCCACACAAGCTCACGATGGAGAGCAGCTCTTTGCTGCATCACATTGCCTTTATTTATGCACATATTCATGGCCTCTGCATCTGGAAGGATGTCTGACAACACGTGTCATCTGCAGGTCGTGTTCTGTGTTTGCAAGTCCCTATCTCACACTGCTCACAGGAGCTTTTGGTGCATGTGTTTAAGCTCAGGCCCCCCCAGCACACAGGGCTACATAAGGATGCAGCCCCATAGTGCACTTAGAGATGAATTCCCAAATGTCCAAGGGTAAAGGCAGTGCAAAAGATTAGCACATAGACTGAGGGAAGATGTGCAAGGAGAAAAGCCAGGGGATGGATAAGTCTGTAGTGGTGTTTTCTTATTAATTTATAAATCTTTTGGAGGTCAGTATTGCTATAGAGGTTTTTGAAAGTAAATATATCTATAAATATGGTTTTGTTTGTTTATACTATCTTATTAAAATGCTTAAAACTGAGGAAGGACTTACATAGTCTTACACAGTGTATATGGGTCTTGCCTACAAAGCTGAATGGTGAGACAGGTAATACCAGCACACCTGAGGACCTAGAGGCAGAAACTGGTAAGAGCAGAATGTTACTAGTTGTACAGTTCTTAAACTGTAATAATAATTATTTCAAAACTGAAATAATTCTGCAAGTAGATATATGTCTAATGTGTAATATTAACTGAATTATGTAGCTGATCAACAAGTAAAATCCAGGTTTTATTCTCTAAAAATAGAAATACTTCTACGGAAATATCGGATGGGAATGAAGGAAGCCAAAGATCATAAACTGAGACTTTCAGCTACTAGACAGCTACTCCCTGGGGGTTACTGCTATATGCCAGCGCTGTACAAAATAGTCCACTGCCTAAGTGGAAGGAAACAAATGTCACAAATGTGGTATTCAACTGCAATTGTTATTATGGAGGTCAGAGTCCTTGGCTGATGGGAGAAATAGACCTCGCCAGAAGTGCCAGCAGTGTCTGATAAGGGAATGTATTAAATAAGCATCAATGACAAGTGTACTCATAGGGAAGCAAAAGTTTGGTCTTTTTTATTGCTGAAAAAAGTGGGTAATAATTATAAAAAAATAGGAGTTAGTCTCTTTGGAGCCATCTTTCCAACTGCTAAGATCTAAAAGTATTTTGGAGTATCTCTGAATTTTCAGAATTTCAAGCATTGTAGTAGAAACAATCATTCTTATTTTGAATAAACAGTTTATCACATGATGCTGTGGTAGCTGTTGTGTGGATTCTCTTCTCTGTTACCTGCTTGTCATCTCTGAAAAGAATGTCAACCAGGAGATGTGATGGCATGAAAGAAAGAAGGGCCAATTCTCTGAAATATGATTTGCACAGATGTGTTTCAGAAGGCCCTGCAGAGCAGTGCTACTCATGGAGGTGTGCGTCACGAGTCTTGTTCATCTCTGCTGATGGGACTTTACTAAAACCACTCTTGTTGGACCCTGTTTCAGGTGGGATTCCCTTTGTCCTCACTGGAGAGCTTTTCCAGCAGTCACAGAGGCCAGCTGCATTCATGATAGCTGGGACAGTCAACTGGCTCTGCAACTTCGCAGTGGGACTGCTCTTCCCCTTCATCCAGGTACTCGGCATCCCTGCCGACTGACATGCTGTGACATCACTGCTGCTGACAATTCCCTTGAGCTTTTGTAAACATGACCCAATCCAGGGGGCAGCCCCAGCTCATCCAGCAAATGGATGCTTCTGTGTGGTTTAATAGGTTTTTCTTCCAGAAGATGAGGAGTGACTGTTTTGGTAGCATTAGACCCTCTGCTCCAGCCCAGCTGGTTCTGCCACCTGCCTCCATGGCAGCTGGGCAGGGACAGAGAACAAGATCATGAATCCAGGAACATTTACTCAGAATACTTTCATTTAGGTAAATTTTTGGGTTTGGGGTTTTTTGTTTGTTTTTGGTTTTTTTTTGGGGGGGGTGTATTTTTTTGTTCTGTTTTTTGGGGTTTTTTAAAATTATCCGGACACATTTCTTCAAAACTGCAGTTTCTGCCTCCTGCACAAAACTGGGGATAACCCCGAGTTCTGTGTAGCTGTCAGATTTGAATTAATGGAACTCATGACAATCCCTACTTGTTCTGCTAATGCTACCTGACAGACCATCTGGTGAAAATGCTTAAAAAGACCCTCAATAAATTCAGATTAAAAGGCAAACTGCATTTTATAATTTCCCACACACATATTAAAGCTTTCTGAGTGATTTAGTATGCATCCATATGAAGTTTGCTGTAGCCTTGGGGAATTTATCATTAGATGTCATAAAAATATCCAGTTGTATGATTAGAAAATTATCCAGTTTAATGAGGATAAATTTTATTTCCAGCTTGAAGGTTTTTTGGGGGGATTTTTTTCTTCTTTTAAAGAAAAGAGAAATAAAAAGAGAAAAAGCTTAGAGTTTGTACCTAAAGATGAAAGCAGTGTTACTCAGACTTTGATTTTTAAAGCTTTTTCACAAGATCAAATAGAATATCTCCTCTTTCCCAAGCTTTAACTTTTTTCCTATTTCAGTCAACCTTATTCTCAAAATTCAGTTTATGAGTCACCACTTTCCTCACATAGAGGCAATATCTTCTTAGCTCATTCTATAAACCTTAACCAGGAAAAAAATCTTTAAGGTACCTTCACAGGATGAATGCATAATCCTGCCTGTGTATTTGAATACTAACCTGATTGCTTGAGAAACAACAGCCACTTTTTTTGATCCTTGGTATGCTTCTACAAAATTATTCCAAACATTTGGGAAACAAATCTGTTAAGTTTAGGGTTACTAAAAAAATCAACCAGTAGTTAGTTTTCCAAATGTCACCAATTAACTAATTTGAATGACTAGATTTTTGCCCTTCAACCATCTGTAGATAAATGTAATCAAAGAGTGGCTTGAGTCATACATTAAAATATATGGATGAGATTGAAAATCTAGTATACAAATAAATTTTTAACAAAATTTAAAAAGAAATTGGATGTGGCTTCTCTTCCAGACCTCATCACTACCTATTTGAAGTGCTGAAATGTGAACAGGGTCACAGTAAATCAGAAATTAGAATGTATATATGTGGAAATGGGTGCAATGAGCTGAAGCAGGCACAGGGAAAAACAAACCAGCAGAAAAGTATAATCTAAAAGGCCAAAAACTTCTGGTGCAGTAGGATAGGCTTCTTGTGTTAAAGAAATACTCTTCATTCGTTTGCAGGGATAGACTTCAGCAATCCAGTGGTGTAGCAGGACCTTAAATTTCATGTCATCTAGAAAAAGTTTCTGTTTACTTTTTGTAATGTGTTGTGCAAATACAAAGAATTACTAAACATCAATAATTACTAAATAATTTCCCAACATGCTATTCTCACTACATGTTAATGCATTTTTATTTCATATTTCAAGTTGTGCTATTAGATTGTTATGAGGCACTTAAAGACTCCATGGTAAATTAGTGATACACTGTAGAAAACCATGGCAGATTTCTCCAGAAGTTTTCTGTCCTAATAATTTCTCTTTCTAGAAAACTCTGCAGAGTCTTTTGTTGATGTCGAAGTCACATTGTATATTCAGTACATATTCAAGAAATATTTAAATTGCTATGTATTTTATATTTTTAATTTTCAAGAACAGCTCATCTTCAGACTTTCCTCCTAATACAAAAGTTTCCAATAACTGGGGAATGCAGAGGAATCTCCCATTGTGATTAGGGAACTGCTATATGGAAAACTGATTTGACTCTTAACTGGGGTTTATATAAATAATCTGCTTGGACCTGTGATCCAGAAGGAGCTCAGTATCATATGGGATAAGGGTGCTAAAACCATGGAAGCCTTAGTTCAGATTGCCCATTAGTACTATGCCAAGACTTGTATATGTGTTTATTTTCCTCCTTTCAGAAACTAATTTATTTGTGCCTGTGAAGTAGTACTTCTGAGTCATTACACTGGTTTCTGGAGGCTCTCTTTTACTTCTACTTTATTTCTTCCTTGGTTTTACACCAGGGATTTTCATTCTCAAGATTCATTTACTCAGCAAGATTGTCTTTTGTTTGTCCTTATTATTTCCTTACGGTGTGATAGCATCCCTTGACTTTTTCTATTGCTCAGCACAAGGACTTCAATAACAGGTGTGCACAGAAAGTTATGCATAGTCTCCCTGAGCCAAGGTGCTTCAAAGTTCTTCAAATACGTTGGATGTTTCATGTAATGACAGTGTCCCTGTGTTAGGGGAAATAGTTAAAGTTCCCCTCAAAGATAAGAAAATGAAATGTAGGTTATCAGAGGGTTAGACGTGCTTGTCTTAATTGGAAGCAACCCACTTCAGAGATACAATATAAGGATCTGCTACATTTTTATGAAGAGATAGTGTGTGTGTGTGAAGGTCGTGGTTGAAATTGCAGTTCATGTCTAAAAATGTCTCTATTTTTTACTTAGGAATTATGTTACATGAGCATAATTCAGTCCTTCTTCATTGTCCTACACTTTCAGCAGAACCTTAAATTATGTCTGGAACAGAAGGACAAAGGGGAAAGGACACAAGCTCTTATCCATTTGTTTCACTGCATTATATCAATTTGAAACAAAGTGAAGTCAAATGTCTACATGAATAACAGTTTTTCTGCTGATCAATTTTGTAAGACATTGAACCATTATCACTTGACCTCAGCACCTCAAAAGCCAATTTGACCCACATCTCATGACATTAATCTTCATGGCAACTTCCAAATGCAAGGAGTATTTGCTGGGAAGAGCCAAAAGTTTTGTTTTAAAAATATTAATGTGTTATGTTTGTTAAATTAATTCAGATTTCTTTCATTTGCTCATTTATTTTGCTGTACCTGCCCTAGAATATATGTTTTCCTGTTTCCAGTATCACAGCCCTGCTTAGAATTTAACTTTTGTTACAGGGTGTGTTAAGTCAGTAAGCGACCATTGTTAAATAGCACATAATGGTCCTCTCAACTACTTTTATATTCCTCCAGAACATGCTGTTCACAGCATGCAAGCTATTAGCAGGAAGACTGTTCTCAGCTAGATTGCTTCAAAAGTAGCAAATTGTGTGGTTTTTTAATTAAAACCAGAATTCTGGTCATTTCAATGCTAGGTTTTTTATTTCAGTTTACTTTTCAGCTTTAAAAAATGAGCTCTTTTTCTCATTCATTTTGGGCACTCAAAGTCAGTCCATGATGCTAAAAATTAAGTATTTTTTACTATTGAATTTAAAGGGAGATGGGGGAAATGCCTGTACATTCTCTCTAATGTGAATAGCAGCCCCTCACAAGCTGGGGATAGGTTTGTTCATCCCTTTGCTTAAGAAAATGTGGCAAAGCTGCACCTGCTTATTCACACATGTTGCTTATGCAGCTCTATTTCATCCTCAAAGTCAGCCCTGATTGCTTGCCATGGCTGGGATCTGATGTGGGGGAATTGCATGAGTATTCAACTTCAATTCTTTTTTGTGGTAATTGCATGTGTGTCTTAGGTAAATAATTTCTTTGTTTTCTTTTTTTTTTTTTTTTCCCCACAAATACAAAGCCTTGATCATCTGCAGAAAAGACAAAAATGAGTAATTCAGGATTCAGCTGGCCAGAATTTGCAGAAATGTTGTTTTTCAAATGGCCTCCTTAGAAAGCTGGTATTAAAAATAGAAGGTGATGCATTTTAAAGTTTATGCTTAACTATTAACTATATAGAAATAGCCCTAACCAGCATTGAAAAATCCAATGCAAATCCTGCTTTGGAGAGGTTTTATTAGTCTGCTGACCTAGTAGGTGCTTCCCTCAGGAGATTGCATCAATAAATGTGTCTGCTGTTCTTCTGCCCTCCCCATGGACCTGACAGGGCAGTGACCCTCAGTAACCCCAGAAAGCCTGGTCCTTCAAGGATGCTCAGTGTGCATCTGCCCTTGATATGGAATGGATATCTACCAGGAGACAGCACTGCTGCTATTTGGGGATCCACCTGAAGCTCTGCTCACCTTTGAACCTTGGGTGTTCCTGCAGGAGGTTTTGCTTAAGGAAATGCTGAGGGAAAACAGCTGCAAGGCACAGGCTGCTGTAGAGCTTTGTCCTGGCCTCCTTCTGACCTTTGGGTTTGTAATCCTGCAGGTGAAAGCCTGGCTTCAGGTATTGCTGAGGAAACGTTCCCAGCTCTGGCAAGGCTGCCTGGGGGTGTGGGAGGAGGAGCAGCTTTGTTCTGAAAGGTGCACTGTGTTCTGAGCCTGAGCAGTTCGTGCAGGCAGGGTGGAGAGGGCAGCATGGGTGGAGGTGTGAAAAGAGCAGCATGGGTGGAGGTGCCAGAGGGACATGGATGGGGCTGCCCTGGAGCTTCCTGCATGCCCAGGGCCGCTGCTGCTGCTCCTGCTTGGAGCAGGGGGTGAGGCAGGAGCCTGTCCTCACGTGAGGAAATGCAGAGATACAGAAACCACACGCTTGCCTTGAATTTTTTCTCTATTTGCTTAGAACTTCCATTCAGAATTGATTTGCTTTTACTTCTTCCTCTGACATTCCCTTCCTCTTTTAGCTACCCCTTCCAACTGTTCAGAGGGGGTATGTTTTGCTAAATTGAATACTTGTATGCACCAGAAGAATCAAGCTTCTCTTCTGATGGATACGAGTATTCAAATTTTTGACCAGAGAGGCTTCTACTCCATTTAGCAGGTGAAATACTGTCACAAAGCATAGAAAAAGGATTTATCTTTTCAATTTTATTATATATATTGTCATTATTCTTGTATCATTGGCAGTGCACCTGTCAGTGAAGAATCTTGAGGCCATCCATGTCTGTAGGCTCAAATACCCAGAGCTGCAGAGAATCCGTGCTTTGTCACCAAAGACTTTAACTGAAGTTCTTCCTCAACTTTTTACTCCCACCCCAGCCCAGGATAAGCAATATTCTCTGGTTTTACTTCTACAGCAGCAGCAGCAGGCTCACCTCTAGCACCTTGGAAGGGGTAAAACAACAGAGAAACTACAGGTTAGTTATGAGACTGTGGTGATTACAAATAGTGAGGTACACAGGTTTCATGGACATAACATAAACAATATCCAATATAAATAAATTCAATAAAAGTACACATCTCATGGAACAAAGATCCTGTTTCCTTGCAGATCTGTCTGTTAGTACCTTTTCTGTAGTATCCATTGTTCAATATATCAGCATTTACTGCACTTCACCACATTATTTCACCTTCTAGGTTCCCTGATGGGCACATCAGACATGTTTGGGCCAATCTATTGCATGTTCCATCCCTCAGATCTTTCCTCCAGCACCAGGCAGTTCAAAATACATCAGAAACAGACAAAAATTAATTAAACATCTAGGCTGAACTGTATCCCACCTATGTCCCACTAAAGGTTTTTACTGAGTTGGGATTTGTGATTTAACATTTTCCTCCCCCTTTACCCTGTATTTCTGTCTTACAACCTTTATCAGTCTGCAGTGCATATAGAGGGTTTCATGTTTATAATGAGTAATTTAATTAGTATGTGATGTTCTGTGTCAAATGCAGGTTTGGGTGATATAAATTGAACCCTGGATGACTTATGAAAGGTTTATGAATGAGGGGTTTCCTTTGCTGTGAGGGTAAATAATAACCAACTTTAAGAAAATATTATAACTGAAGAATGGCTGGTGATGAAAGGACTTTTTATGGTCACCCTGCAGTGTTCCTCCTGTCTGGGAATTATGGGCCTGTTGGAGAAATCCTGCAGGATGCAATAAACCCTACAAAACCCACTTGTAGGATTTATAACAAAATTTAATTTTTAACTTATTCTCTGTAAAACTTCAGTTGGAGGTCCTTGAGGGCTGCTTCCTCGAGGATTGTAGAAATTAAGAAGAGCATGATTATTACAAATAAATATAAATACATTAGGTAAAATAATTGCAAATAAAACATGCTCTCATGAGTGTTTAGTTCAATTAGAAGAGGTTTACTTAGATATGAATCAAAGATAATAAGCGCTAATTTATTTAGCTTATGGACAGCAAAGAAATCAAGAGGAATTAGAAAGGGGGCACAAAGTTGTGGCTGCACCACCAAAAAATATTTATTTTAATTTATTCTAATTGATTGCCATGTTTATTTATATGGGGTATTAAAGATTCACTTTCATCATGGAGAATATTTAATTCAGTGAAATTTTAAAAAGTGAGAAACATGATTCTGGGTAGAAATTCTGCCATTCAGCTGAAGAGCAATTACAAATGCAGAAGATCCAGATGTAAAATTTCAATTCTTAGCAAGACAGGATGATTTATGAGGCACTGCAAAATTTTTTTCGCCTGTCTACTATATCCTTTTGCTTCTGCCTCTGTATAAGCTATTTGTTCTATTAAGTTCTATCTGTTACATGCCAGAATATTTCCCCCCCTCCACGTTATCCATGCTGTTTGGCTTCTGATTGTCAGCTTGCTGAGGACTTCATGCTTCTAGGATTTAATGAAAAAGTATTGGTGATCTCTAGAGTCCATAAACAATATCAGAGAATGCACTTGCTGGCTTTTCCTGTTTCAGGCAAGATTGGAAGCACTGAACTAGGTAATGAATTATCCACAGAAACAAAGAACATTGTGACTAGGCAGGCTGGAAATCAGCCATGGTATTAAAAAGCAGCTGCAGGAAAGGGTTTGTTCCATTTTTTCTTTCTTGTTCCACGCAGGAATTAATGTTCTTCTTGCACACCACGCATGATGCATAATGAGCAAGTGAAACATAAAAATAGTGCCAAGAATTGCATACACCTTGAGCACCCAAAGCAGGGAGTTAAACCAGCCTGCAGTGTAGGACTGCTGTGACTAACGAGGCATGATGAGAGGCTGTTACAAAAATGTGTAAAATGAAGGTTACTGGCTCTGTCTTACTTGTTTCAGTTACATACCTTTAATGGCATCCATAAATATGTGTGTTGAGGAAGACAGGTCTGTTTCTTCTGTCCTGAGTGGCTTTCCCTGGGGTAACCTCAGCCTTGCAGCACCTGAGGTGATGTGTGAGGAGTTTGGCTCTCCTTGGGTTTGCTGTTCATGACCTCAGACAAGGCATCACAGAAATGTCACCTTATTTTTGGAGTTGGAGATTCTCCTTCCGGCTTAATTCAGCCTTGTTAATAAAAGAAATTAGAAAGATATGGGTACATAAGGTGTTTGAGAGTGTAAATTAATAGAGGAGGAAGGGAGGTTTCCGCAAATGCTGCAAGTGGCTTCTGTGGAGCCATAGTATCAAACCTGTTCCAAGTTCAACAAAGCTCAGATGGCAATATGGTATTTATCAAATGTTTTTCACAACTGTACTGCTGAAAGGTAACTGGTAGCTTCTAAATGATCCAATAATCACCAGGAAAGAAATAGTTATGTTTCAGTGAACTACAACTCCTCCTGGCTGGTGGGAGCCTTTATAATCAATTTATAAATGAACTTCTTTACACCTACTCTCTTTGGTTTTACAGTGAACTAAAATCCATAATATTCAAATATGATCTGTACTTTGCATTCCCTTAACTAACTCTTACACTTTCTAGCATGAAAAGAAATGCATTTTAGGACTTTTTTTCCTGCTGTGAACTCCCCTAACTGTAAGAGTGATAACAAATGTGTGCTATTTGGGGTTTTTCCTCATTTATTTTGCAAATCTCAAAGCCTGTAACTGCTGTGATGAAGATGCCCCTGGCTATGGCAGTTTCTCCATGGGTTTGTAGAGGTGCACAGCACTGCTGAGGCGTGCCTCAGTTCCTGTAGCTGGGACTGGGATGTGGTGTGCAGAACCACCCAGTGAAACATCTGCCCCATTTCCAGGAACCCCAGGCAGTGTCAGGCTCAGCTGAGCACAGTGCAGGATTCCTGCTCTCCCCTGCTCTCCCCAGCTCAGTCTGGTGTCTCCCAGCGCTGCCCAGATTGCAGCTCTGTGTGCCTGTGCCAGGAACCTGCTTTGCTGTCGACAGGCACAGGCAGTGTTGGAAGAACCAAAATTTCATGCATTTTTTTGAACATCTCAGCACTCCAACTAGCAATGAATGCCAGTAATGTACTTGGTTTAAAATTGCTCCATACTCCCCATTTTTTCTTTCAAACCATTCCTGCCTTTCTTCTGAATTTTTTTCTCCTTTGTAATGGCCATCTCCTCTGTTTTCTATTCACAGGCTGGTTTGCAGACCTACTGCTTCCTAGTGTTTGCTGGCGTCTGCTTTGCAGGAGCAGCCTACCTGTTTTTTGTCCTGCCTGAAACAAAAAATAAGACATTTCATGAGATCAGCCAAGCATTTGCCAAAAGGAATAAAGTAACTTTAGAAATGCAAGAGATGAACCACTACCCCAGGGAGAGGAAACCAAGTGAAGAACAAGAATCAAACTTCACATCTCCAGTGGACAATGGGGAAACCATAAAAGGGATTGTGTAAACCCAGCGTGTTCTTTCAGGGGATGGGGGAGAGAGTGCTCTTTTTATTTATAGCAGTGCACAACTTGTATATTTTACGAAGATCATGAAATGCTTCTCCTTTGAAAATGTTCTAAGTGAGTATGGGTGAACTCATTAGCAGCTGGGGTAACAGTTGAGACAATGAGGGGTGGAGGAGAGGCAATTGATAAATTAAATGAGATGGAGTTTCCTTGGCACCTGTGAAGCAGGTGAGTGGTGAGTGGGATGGGGAATGTAGACTTGGAGATGTGAAGTGGCAGTGGGGAGCCAGGTGTTGAGCAGCAGCTGGCTGAGCACCCCTGTGTGCTCACAGGGAGGTGGGCATGCTCTCTGCAGGAGGAGGAGGCAGAGGCAAGGGAAGAGATCCCAGTGGGGACTGCTGAGAAGCAGCAGACTGCTGGAATGGCACCAGAATGAATTTCTCCATGTTTCCCAAGATGTCATTCAAGCTCCCCACGAGATCTGACATGGCACTTCCCTGACCTCCCATTCCTTTTCTAGCTATTTTGACTTTCAGCTGCATTGTTTGAACATCTCCCACCTTCCCACAAATGGCAGCTCTGGGTCCTGATGAGTTTCCTTGTCTCACTTGCAAATTCTGATTCACTAGTAATCGAGTTTGTAAAAATCGTGCTCAACAAGAGTTGTCTCTAGTTTCTGGGTTTGCTGGCACTGCATTTCTCTGAATATATATATTTACATAATTTTAATTTTTAAACTTAAAAGGTTTAATATAAAGGAAAACTAAACCTCATGGGGAAGTGAGAGAACTCTGATGGTATGTGTAGGGCATAGTATTGAAACAAAAATTCAAACATGAAGTGTTCCAAGGGTTAGGGTTTTTTAATTTTTTTGTTTGTTTGTTTATTGCTTTTCTTTTCAAATTCCTTTTAAAACAAGTCTTAGGAGCCCAAATTTCCCTGAGACCTGACAATTTAGTTCTCAATACTAGATGTCTGCATAGGAATTTAGACCCCTATTTCTTAAACACTAATTTTTATTTGGGCATTAGATTCTGAACCACCAGGCCTAGCTCTTATTACCAAGTTTCTAAGCTATCTAAAGCTTTGTAAAACTGCTTGATTTCATGAGAGAAAGACTCAGCAGGCTCTCAGTGGTTCAGTCACCAATTAATGGGATTTTTTTTCTTAATGAACATCATCTTTACAGTTTGTAATTTTGATAACAGTTTTTCTTGATCCCTCTAGGTACCTGGATGTTGATGTAAAAAGAATTTTTAAATTAAATAGCTGTTTTATATGGAAAGTCAGTAAGTCTTTGAGCTGCTCTCAGTTAGAAGTAAGACACAAGAAGAAAGTGCAGCATGTAGGTAGAGTCAACTGCTTCCACAAGTTATATTTACTAATCTAGAAATTCATTAATTTGGAGCATTTTTGCAAGAAAATTTGCATATACATTCATATATGTATGCATACATTAATATATATGTATATACATTCCAAGCATAGATGCATATTAATATTCAGTGGCTTAATATTAGTGCCTTTAAGGTAAAAGAGGGTAGATAGAGATTGGATATTATGAAGAAATTCTTTTCTGTGAGGGTGATGAGGTACTGGAGCAGGTTGCCCAAAGAAACTGTGGCTGCCCCATCCCTGGAATTGTTCAAGTCCAGATTGGATGGGGCTTTGAGCAATCTGGTCTAGTGGAAGGTGTCCTTGCCCATGGTGGGGGATTGGAACAAGATGATCTTTAAGGTGCCTTCCAACCCAGGCTATTCTATGATTCTGTGATTTATATTCATGTATATACACACACAGTGGATAATTATTTTCTGGTATCTGCAGGGGGAGGGGGGGGGGTTGTTTGTATTTCTCCAAGTAATAAGCTCATTTTTGTTTTGTTCTACACTGTAAATTACACTGTAAATTATAATCAGAGATCCTAATGTTCAGCTGTTACTACTAATTTATGCATATAGTTTTATACTGTGATTTATTTGTATATGGCATATTTACCACAGACATTGTAAGCTGACCTAATAGGGCAATTTCATTACTAGGTAATTTACAAAAAATTGATGGGTGCTTTTATGCCAGACTTTATGGAGTTTTTTTCCACTGGGATAGAAGTACAGCAGTAAGAAAATTAAATATATGTGAGAAAGAGAATTGAGAATGAAAAATAAAAAAATTATGGGTTTGGTGCTACTATTAAGAAAGAGAGCAAAGTGGGATTATTCCAACAGACAGTCATAAATGGAAGTTAATCAAATACTGTGGAGAAAACTGTACAAAAATATTGTTGTAATAACCACTTTTAAAATTATATATACAGCAAATGAAAGTACTACCTTTCAGTGCCTTTAGTTCCCTATTCCAAGGGTTACATGAGGCTTGCAAGGTGAGTGGTTATGTAAACACTGAGTGTGAATGCCAGCCCTCAAGAAAATGTTATGAAAAATTTCTTCCTTTTTTGCCTTCAGGGCAAGACTGGCAAATTCAGACCTTCTCCTTCAGACTGGGAATTACTTTACTTTGTAGTTAGGGCTACTAACATGGTATGATAAGATGTGCTTTGAGCCATGGTGGAAAATTGGAAACCAATATTATTAGATTGAGCAGAATTTAGCACTTAGTGCTGTTCATCAGCATACATTATAGACACTGTTGAAAATGTTACCACTGGATAACTTCAATTAAATATCATGCTGACCTGATACAGCAGTTGTATCAGAAATCAGGACTTCTGCAACAAGATAAAATCATCTTACATTTGCCTACAGTTGCATTTGGAGCCCAGCTCTGAATGCATAGGTAGAGATGTCTCATAGAATTTCCTATCACAGCTCGGGGGCCCTGTACAGCATTAGCAGCAAGGGGTCATGTTTTCATTTCTGCAATCCCATTTGCCCTCTCCTGTCCTGCCTGAGATGGGCACACACTTTCTGTGTGGCTGCAAAGAGCTGCTACAGACTGAGCACGGTGTGGGACGGGGGTTCCACATCTCACCTGATTTTTCTTGCCATCCAATGGTCAAAGCAATTCCAGGCCAAGCTAGTGCTCTGTTCACTAGCCAGGGAAGTGTCCTCTGCCTTGGGCTGTGGGAGCTGTGCCAGTACTTCATTAACTTTCTCATCTCTGACCCTAATGAGTGTGTTGTTCTTGAAGTTGTTCCATACAGTTTTTTTCCATTGTTACGCTGCTATAATTTTTCCAGCAAGGACAGGACCACATGGAAAATATCAGCAACTTACAGTTTATTTTTTCTTGTTGAATGTATCTAATTGTCGATAGCCTGTGTGTTTGTCAGCAAGTGTTGTGTGGTGCCACATTCCCTTTTCCTGTCTCACACTGGGGTGAGGTACTGTGAGGTCGTGTTTGTATGGGTACCCAAGTCTGTGTGATCAACTATGTCCATGCACAGTGATTGAAAAGTAAACCTTTGGAATAAAATTGAAATTATGTGGATTTTGTTCTGGGTAAATCTGAACCTCCCCATGTGCACATGTTTCAATTCCCTGGGGTTTTGTATGTCCCAGCACAAGGCTGTTCAGTCCTGTATCTGGAGGAGCCAAGTCATTGTGAACTCCGCAGTTGGGTGGTTGGGAATTATGGGAAGAAAATGGCCCCTGAAGCATTTTTTGTAGCATATTTTATTTTGAAGTATTATTTATATTTTAATTCTCAAATCAGATTCCACACTTCATTCTTTCATATGTTTATACTGGGCTTCAGAAATAAAAATGCAGACAACGATGTGAGGAAAATTATCAAAACTGGCTAGTGGTAGTAATAACTGCTTATAAGAATTGTTAAAACTGGTGAGGCTTTTTGCAGAAAGTTGTCATTAGCAATGGATGAATTTGAGTTGCTACAGCTCTACTTTTTGATGAGAAATTCAGTCAAGTGACTATTTCTGCTACAAGGATATGCAAAAACTGAAATCTGAAAGATGTATAAAAGGTTGAATTTCATACTTCAGGTTTTGAAGCCAATTTTTGCTCCACAAGGATCTGCTTTCTAGTGGGGGAAGATGTGAGTAATAATCCATATGGGATAATTTTCATCTTCAGAGTAAAATCTTAAAAAGTAAAAAAAAAGTGAAAAAAATATCCACTCCAAAATCAACTCTTTGAAATTTGCTTTCTTTCATTTGACTATTTTTATGTGCTTTTCCTTAAAGACTTCACCATATAAACTACTGGAGCTCACATCACTTCACATAGCAGGAAGAACAAATCCAAGTACAGCATTCTTAGGAAATGCCTGTGGACTTTCAGTCTAACTCTAGTAAACAGAGTTCAGATAAAATCTAAAACCTGAAACATACAGGCCCAAACTGAAGTAGGTTGGTTAAGGTGAACATTTGTGCAGTTAAAACATTCAGGTTTGACTCCATACTTAATTCTCTTTACAAGTAATTTTATTTGAAAGTGAGACCTATGGAAAGGTGAATTTCTTGGGCTTGGACTCCTAATCAAATTATCACAGCCCAGTAAGCAATCATGAATAACCTGAGTCACTGGAGCCTCCTCCTTGCAGGCTAAGTTGCATTAACCTTGCTTTTGCCATGACCCAAGACAAACATGGGCAGCGGATAATTGAGCTGGTTTTTGAGATGTTCCTGCTAAAGCTTCACTACAGTTAAACTCTTTTAAACTTGGATTTTGACTTTTAAAAAAAAGTACACAAGAAAAGCTTTCAGGAGACATTTACACAGTGAATGGTGAAGTCAACAGTAAACTTCTCCAGTGATTTCAATTCCACAAGTGTAGCCAAGAAAGACACACTATATGTACAGGAATGCTAAGTTTGGCATGTTTTTATCTGCTTTAGATAGCAAACCAGTGGCTTGTTTTCTCAGTCTAGGAAAATAATGGCATAATTCAGAGGCTGCAAAAGCACCCATCTGAGGCGTTTTTTCTGAATTTGGGAGCAGAGGCTTGGTTGGTTGGTTGGTTGGTTGGTTGAGGTTTTTTTAAGAGATCACTTTCAGTCTGGCTCATACACCAAAGCAGAGTACCAAGAATGAGGCTGCTGGAGTTATTGGTTGTCTTAAGATTATTCCCAAAAGGTATAAAGACAAATATGACCCTGTCAGACCCTTGAAACACAATCCATTAAGAGCATGATCTTGCAAATGTAGGAGGTAATTTGTCTGCTGCTGTGTAAGGTACCATGCAGAGACATTGATTTTTGTTTCATTTTCTCTTGGTCCTCTCAGTTAAAAAAGTCAGTCAAGCTAAATGAAATGCTCATCTCTACATTTGTTCCACCTTTTGTTTCTGACTTGTTCCACCCAATTATATAAAAACTTTTACAGTTCACGCTTGAAAATCAGAAAGCAATAGTTACTTAGGAAAAGCAAACATGCCAAAGATTACAAAAGTGATAAATACAATTTTCTCTACAGGCTGGCATTTTCAAAGATGAATTCAAGATTTAATCCCTTAAATCCAAATTTCATATAATTTCATGTCTTTGTATTAAATTCTACTGTCCATGCATATGTGTATATATAGAGACACTTTTATGTTATCCCATGGAAAAAGTTCAGCAGCTTTATTTCCTGTACATAAAATAAATTGGACCATTTGGATACTATATCAAGTTGTGAACTGGACAGGTGAGACACTCTGGGATTCAGACACTTGCATTTACAAACTTAGCCAAAGTTTGCATCATCTAAGGTTTGGAAAAGTTGCCTAGCAAGGCTGTCTCTTTTTGGCCAGCCTTGGACTTTTCATTTTTCACTTTTCTAGACTGCTAGGGAGAGACTATGATGCTAATTCGCTTAAATTTATTTTGAGGCATCAAAGGAAAACATCAAAACTCTTTTCATCCAGCTAGACTGAAGACCCCCAAGAAGCAGCACATATTAGAACAGTCCTCAGGCTAAATATACTTTTCCAGGATCTGGTGATGCAGTTTGTACACCAGAATCACAGCCTTTCAGTGGGGAGGCCTCACTGCCACCCCTCCCTTCTTTTCTCTCCTCTATCCCCACCTTCCCCTGACATGGGCTGTGCTTTGCCTCTAGGTGTGCCAGCACATCTTTAGAAACAGCATTTTCATCAACTGAAAGAATTAGAAAAGCTGATGCTTCTCTGGACCACCATTCAGGCAGGCATGCTGTCACAATTCTTACAGGTTGCAGTGAGCATTATTTCCTGACTCAGACTATCACAGAAGTGGGGAAACCCCAGCACCACCCAAAAAATACATAAAGAGGCAGAAAGGAGGGCTCACCTCTCAGTGGGATGAAAGGGGTGCAACCATGGCTCTCCTGCAGACAGGTACAGCTGCACTTTTAAACTTCTTTTATGGACTTTAAATAGACCATGAGCAATGCAACCACAAGGAAGGTGGAAGAAACTCAGGAGTTTGTGACTGGGCAGCTGCTGACAGATGAAATCTGTGTCTGAGAAATCATCCGAGTGGCTTAGGCATTGCTGCTGTGGATTTAATCAGTATGAAACATGTAGATGGGCATCTGTGGTATCACTCTGAGATCACAGTAAAAGCACTGCTCACTTTGCAATAGTAATCAAAGAAAACAAAAGGCCAAAGGGACAACAGTGGAGATCACAAGAAAAATCTAATATTACAAATTAAGTTTTCTAATGGAATATCAGTTAAGAATAAACATGGCCAAGAAAAACAGGATGCAAGACAGATGGCTTATTTTTTGGTACATGACACCTATTCAATGAGCAATTAAAAATTAATTTAAAGGTAATAGAAAAGTTCAGAAATACATAACCAAAGCTGTAGAATTCATTAGCACAAATTAGAATTAATGAATTTTTATAGGAGTAGATATTTAAATTAATGATAACTTTCATATTTAGGTTAGGCACTAGGAATAAAGAACAGCTGTAGCTAATAACAGCTAAGAAATTTCTCTAGGGAGCTGAATTGCCTATAATTGGCCATTAGATCACACTTCCATCTTCTTTTCAGATGTACAGATAAATTATGGACACAAGCCGATGCTTTTCTGGACCACCATTCAGGCATGCTGTCACAATTCTTACAGGTTGCAGGGAGCAGTGTTTACTGACCATAGAAGTGGGGAAACCCCAGCACTACCCAAAAAATAAATAAGACTTGAGGAAGGTGGGGATAGAGGAGGGAAAAAAGGGAGGGGTGGCAATGGGGCCTCCCCACTGAAAGGCTGAGAGATTGTGGTGTACAAAATGCATCTCTAGATCCCAGAGGAGTATATTTAGCTTGGGCCAGCCTGAGCACTATGCTAATACATGCTGCTTCTTGAGGATCTTCAATGTAAATTGTTCTCTAGTTGAATGAAAACAGTTTTGATGTTTTCCTTTGATGCCTCAAAATAAATTTAAGCAAATTAGCATATAAGTCTCACATTGTTTCAGAAAAACCCAAAACCCAAGCCTCAAGTTGTTTCCACACAAGGAAGCGTTCATATTAAATTTGAATTATGCCTAGTGATAACCATTGGGAGATTGTGTTCTGAACGTTTTCAACTCTTTTAAAAGCTTTGCTACATTTTATTAACTCAGATTTTTCACAGCTGTTACTTGATAGAAGTTTCAACCTCTTCTCATTGTTCACAGCCTTGGCTAATCAGCATGAGAAATGAATGTTAGTAAGACAAAAAAAAATATTCTAACAATTCAGCAAGAGTAGGAGGAGAATCAGCATGTCTGGCAAGCTTGTGTGTTCACTATGAACCAGGACAGCTGGCTCTGATTACTTAAAATTGTAAAAACTTAATCAGTAGGTTTTCTAAATATTCTCAAACTATTTACTAAATAGGGTCAGCTTTGTACTCCAAAGTACTGCCTTGAAGAGCTGGAGTCCAAATGGAGTAGGTGACGTTGGCACTCAGGATGTGGGTGGTGCTGAAGAGATGATCACTCTGGAATTCAAAATTGTTCTCAGCTCTAAGACAATTTTTGGTTTAAATTTAGAAGTGACAGAATATTGTAACACATCATACATGCTTTCACTGTCATTAAGTTACTCAATACTACTTAAAAATCAGATTTTGAAGGCAAAGACATTTCTTTTATCTTTCAAATGAAAGACATTGACAATGCTTTCTTCTGTACACAATATTAGATCATGGGCATTTATGATGGCCACTTTTGATCAGTTATACCATGAAGAGCTTCACTAGGTGAAAAGTAGAAAACTTTTTCCAGCTCCAGTAGATAATGCAATGTCTTTTAGGCTGCTCAGACTTCAGAATCAAAAGAAAAATGCCAAAATAGTCAAATATTAAAGCCACTGCCTCTGGAGCCCCACACCGTAGCTCTTAGAGAGGTTTTACCTTTAAATATTGCAGGTGGGATCTGAGGTAGGCAATGCTTGGCATTTTACCCTTCCCTGTCATCACAGGCCAGGATTTCAGAAACCTTTACACAGCACTGAATATTCACATAAATACTTTTGGTGGTGAGAAAATGATTGATAAGCAACACAAATGAGAGCTGAGTCTGAGTCATAAGGTTAAAAACTAGCAGGACTGAGTCCTTGTTCAGTAAACAGCATTTATTACCAATCTCTCCAGTCTGTGGTCCTAAAGATTTATTGTGGAGCTAAGCAGGGTATGACTGCTCCCTCCTAAGAGTGAAATCAAAATCATCTCTACAAGTTTCTTTTTGCATTGAGAATATGCTCAGTAGGAATTATTACAATGGCCAGATTTGCCCTGGGTGTTTATCTGTAATATTTCATCTGACCTACATGCACAACTCGACCAGCTCAGGCTCTGCCCTCCTTACAGCTGGCTGGGTTTGGCCAAGCTCCTACACAGTGTCACTGCTGGCAGCAGGTCACAGCAGGTCACAGATCCACCCCCTCCCTCAGCCTGGCAGCAGTGCTTGGTTTAGTCCTTTCACAGTCACTTAAAGGACAAAAATCTTACCATTTATTGAGATGATACATGGTAAATGCCTAATCTGCTTCTATGACATTTTATGCTTCATATTTATGAAACTCAATAGTTGCTTTATTCTGTAATTTTTGGTGTTCTCTTTATTTGTATATGTGTTTTTCAAGGCAAAAAATCCCACCCTTGCCTCTTCCCGAGATTTAGAAACATGAGGGATCAGATTCTCTTGCAAAAGAAAACAAAACAAAAAAATCTTTCACAGTATTTATTTAATAAATCATCAAATAACATTTTCACAGCCCCCTTCAAAATCTATGTTTTTGTCATCTGGACAATAGTGAAGGGGCTATCACAGAAAAAGGAAGAAGAGCAAATGTCATACAAGTTCACAGAGGTGCTGAAGCTCTGGCTGCTGCTGTCCTGGAAGGAGCCAGCTCACCTGCAGGGCAGCCCTGGGGATGGGAGGCTCCTACCACACACCTGAGGGAGCAGCACCACTCCCCATGGCTGCATTCTGCTTATCTTTCCAACAGCTTCTCCGGCAAAAAGCAAATTCTGAAGGGCTTGTGAGAAGCAGAAATAGCAGCTAAAGGGCAGGCTCTGCCCAGCCGGGCTCTGCCAGCTGACCCCTCAACCTAAGCTGCATCCTTGGCACATTAGATCGAGCACACAGCAAAAGTGCCTGCAAACATTTCTAGCCCAAGGAAAAATCCCTGCTTGGAAAAAAATCATGCGTAACGCGCAAAAGTTGGGTTTTCTTCAGGTATGACAGACCAGTGCCAATGGCACTGCAGTCACGGCCAGTTTGGTTAGACCTCACTGTGATTTGGTGGAGCAACTAGAGTTCTGTCACTGTGGTGAATAATGACTCTGCATCAGATGCATCCCAGAGCAAAACAGAAGGAAAAACTATGAGTAGACAGCCAGATATTAGTCAGTTATTCCTTGTATACATTCAGCAGAGTATGAAGAATGCTCACAGACTTTATATATCTCTTCTGTCATGATGGTAGTTGATCTTCTAAAATAATGATGTTCAGATAATTGCTCTTTCCAAATGTTTCTTCTGAAATAAAATCAAGTAATAGTTATGCACAGAGAAACAAGCACCTCAGACCCAAGGGGAGTCTTGTTTATGGGTCAACAGTGCAGCTATGTGATTCATTCCCAAAATTACATGTGCAGAGATCTTTTTATTCAAAACATTCAAGGGAATGTATAAAAAAATATCCTTTCATTTTAATAATTGTATTCAGTTAGTAAATGCATTCCCAGAATAATGGAAATCATATGCAGCATAGGGAAATAATTATATATGTATTTTCATGCAGAGTTATTTATATTTAGATTATTTTATACATACACACACACACAAAAATACATATAAAATACAGCTTTATGTGCTGTAAAATATTAAACATTTTTTTCTATTTCTAATGGCAGTAGTTCAGTAAGCTGTATCTCCTTGCATCATGTATGTCTTTACTAAATTGCTCAAACTGAAGCACTTCTCCAGACCAGTTCACAGATTTATAAATTATTTATGTATCTGTCAAGAATTTAGTGATTTGCTCTCTTTAGTTAGAAAGGAGAAGTTCTAGAAATCATCACTGGAATAGTTCTAGTCCTTCAAACAGAAATACAACTGGGTACAATTAGTGAATGTACATGGTTCAGAATTAGTGAAGAGGGATTCCAGGTCCCTGCTGCTTTGGCTTTTTCTACATTCACGACCAGTTATTGATGCAAAATTTATAATATCTGTGTAATTCTGTGAGAGCTGTCTGTGCAAATCCAGGGGCAAATAACAATAGCAAATAACAACAGGCAAATCATAGTTCTTGCAGAACTTAGAGCAGCTTAAAAAGCCACTGAAACTAAGTTTTTGTGAGTTATTTTCAGTCAAGTCCTACACAGAGCATATTCAGAAATTCTCACACAGCTTAACTAGCAGCTTTGAATGCCTCATGAATTTTTATGATCTTGTTAATACTGAAATAGTGGAGTCCTTTCTATATTGCTTAGTTTATGTTGGCAGTAGAATGGGGAGTTATATTAATCTATTGAAGCCTGCATCTTTTTATGTACTCCAGCAAAATGTATGTAGAAAATAACATGCGTAGTTCAGAGGTTTTTGGGGCTTGACAGCTAAAGCCTGGGTTTATACATGACAAGATGGCTCAGGTACAGTAAAACATTTTTTAATTTAACCTCCCAAGCAAAATCCACTGTTTTTGCACAAACTGGAACTGTTCTCCTTGTTTGAGTTTGCCAAACAACTTTAGAGCTGCTCAGTGGGTGCCCTCACCCTGCCTGACCAGGTCAAAATCCTGGCTTCTGATGAGTGTTTTCAGGGCACTGCTAAGGTTACAGAGGGGGAAAATCACATTATTCAGCCTACATGTTGACTCAAAATGACACCAAAACATTGAGAACACCCTTTTTTCTAGTCTCAGCTGCTTCTTTTAAGCACAATTCCCACAGCACCTTCACTCCCCACAAAGTGCCAGCCCACTCCTCATACTACCCATCAATTCCACTTTCTGCCTTCTACCAGCTTGTCCTCTACTAGTGCAAACAGCATTTTACAGGCTTTTGATGAGGATTGTGATTTACACATTTTCACTCCCCCTTCAAGCCCACCACCAGTGTGGTTGAGCCCAGGGCTCATAAGGAGCTGCAGTTCACAAACCAAAGCTGCAGTTCAGCCCTGCAGGTCACAAAGCTGCACTGATGGGAAATGAAACCAATCCACAGAATCCAACAGTTCTGGAATCATTTAGGCTGGAAGTCCTACTCTTGACCCAGCAGTGTCAGGTTCAACACTAAACCTGGAACATCTACATGTCTTTTAAATACCCCCAGGGGTGATGACTCTGCCACCTCCCTGACAACCCCTTGGAAGTGGCTGCCCAGGGAAGAGGCTGAGTCTCACCTCAGAGATTTTGAGGAAGAAGGTTTTGTGGTGCTGACAGACATCAGCCTCTGAAGAATGAAAGAACCAGGGCTCAGCATAAAGAAATCTACAACACAGAGAAAAGCCACATACAGAAGAGCTTGCTGCAGAAATGGAAGATATAAACTGTGCTCTTGCTGGATTCCTCAAGAACCAGTGGGGTTCAGTTGCAATTTCTTTTTTTTTTTTATACCAGCAAGGTCAGCATGATGGTAGAGTAGATGTCTGTGGGAGCTGGGGAAGGTTTTTGTCTGGTGGTGCTAAGGAATAAATTGCTCAAAGGTGACTTCGTTGCAATTAATCCCTCTCTAACAAGGCATTAGGTTACGTCCATGGTTCTCCCATGGCCTTTTGCAGCAGTTTTCTGTTGCTCACAGGTTCAAACTTCTGGATTAAATCATTGGCAACCTGATACAAGGCAAGATAAAATCTTTATCACAAAAAGACTATGAACAGCCAGAAATCACATAGTGAGCAGAAATGCAATGACAATTTCTCTTACTCTATAGGTGCCCTGAATCGCCCAGCCCTGGCTGGGAGTGAGAAATTTGCAGGCACAGGTGTTTCTAACTCCATGTGGAATAATCTGTGCTCCAGCTCTCTTCATCCTTTTCTCTTTTTCCACACTATAATCAAAGCCTTTCAGTGCAATTTTCTTAGCTGACAGAAAACAAGAGATAATTGTTGAATCTTTGAGTGACTTCACCCAGAAAGGCCTCTCTCCCATTAATCCATATATTTTCGTCTCCAGCAGAACCATGCTGTACAGATGAGAGGGTTTTTATTTGCTCAGAACTCATTTCACCCTGAATTTTTTTACAGTGCAGCAGAGAAAAAGCCATAGTCATACTGAGTGTATCACTTTTGGATAATAGCTCTGCAAAATGGGGCTGCCTTCTCTCATCCATACATTATGCACAGAGCCAGGGCTTAACTGCGCTCCCCCCTGGCTGATGGAAAAAGAGCAAAAAAGGAAATCAATAGGAATGGGAAAAAGTTTTAGTTAACATCTAAAATTCAAAATGCTACATGTAATAGTCTCTAGTGATCACATCTGAGCATCACAATATAGAAATGCCACAACACTCAGTTACACTGTGTTTTAAAGCCATGTGGCAAAAAAATAAAGTTGCTGCTAAATAGTTTTATTCTCTTGGCTCAACTTTAGTGGAAGCAGTGATTTGTGTTGATGTTCTGGAGCAGGAGATTCCAGTTTGTGTCATCTGGATGGAACCAGTGGGTGGTGTAAATGTGCTCTCCATTAAGGCAATGTTAAATGAAAAAGCTCTACCAAAACCCATTGAAAACTTCCCAGGTGCCTTGCTGGGCATTGGAACTTGGGAGGCACAAATTTATCTTCTCAAAGGAGTCACAAGAATATGCACTCATACATGTTGAAAATAAACAGAAAATGGAGTGTCTTCAATATATACTCCAATTTCCCAACATCTGCTCCACAATAAACATACACGGCACAGTTGCTGAACATTAGTCCTTTCATCAGCAGAGGTAATTAACTTTGAATAGCTGACTATCAATTTCCAGTTGTTACATAATGCTTTACCTTAAATAGCTCTCTTGGAAGAGACACACCCCATGAAGTGCATCTTAAGGATCACCTTTCAATGTGATCATGGTCACCACGTCAGCCTCGGGGTGAGCTGTGCCCCATGACTCCCCCAGCACCTCCTCAGGTGGCTCTGTGGCGATCGCTTACAACACCACACAACAAGCACTGAAGTTCTGCTGCTGCAAGAGCTGCTGCAGCAGTAAAGGGTGAAATGTGCCTGCAGGGAGGCTGGGAACACTCAGGAACCCACCTGCAGATGCTGCTGCTCCTCCCCTGAGAGCAGAGCCCCGGGACCCCGAGGAGCTGCTCCATCTCCCCCCGGCTGCCCAGGGTCATTGTGTCCCATCACAGAGGGCATCTGGAGGCACAGGGACATCTGATGGGTTTTCCCCTTGTAAAGATGAGCCTGAAAGGAGGCAGGGAAGCTGGCCATGCCTACCACAGCCAGAGTGCTTCTGAGCAGCAGAATAAAAGCAAAAGCAGCGCAGACTGCAGGGGCAGCAGTGCTTGAGGCAGAGAGGACTCGGCTGGCTCTGGCCCCACTCTTAACTGGGAGCACAGCACCGCTACAGGACACCCCTCCAAACCTCTATCATCCCCAGCTTACTTTTTGTCATGTTAATTCCACCATAATCATCTCTCAGGCTCTACAAGTCCCTGATGCAGATATATTATTATATGTTATATATTATATGTATATATATTATATGTTCAATTGTAAATGACATTGAAATCCAGAATCCCCTCCAGTGCCAGTGGCCCTTGGGGTAGAAGGGGCCTGGCTTCTCTCTCTGTCATGTGTTTCCACTATTACTGCTATAAAAGGCATTTTGCAGTGCAACGGTAGCAAATCCACACTTTATGTCTCATTCTTAGCAGTTACAACTTATCTAAAACATCTGACTGACTAAACTACAGGAAAAAAACCCAACTGAAACAACTTTGATTGCACAAAGACAGACACCTAAAATCAGGGCAGTGGCCTGAGTTTTACACTCACAAAGTCTAAAAGCATTCTTCCAACAGTATAAGAAAAACAAGGGTAGTATTAAAATTATTCCCTCCCACCCAAGGCCAAATCCCACTGTTGGACTGACCCTTCTTGTGCTCAGTTCATCCATTGTTCACAGAACAGCACTAGTGACTGGCAATATTTAATTAGTTGGATTTTTTCTTTATAAAATACTAGTGATAAAGGACAGGCTTTTCAAGAGACCTTGAAAAGCATATGAGCAATAACAGAGGTGGCTAGATTTTGACATGAAATTAGTATGGCAAGTTGGGCCGTGAGCATCTTTAAAAATGGCTACTCTGTCAGCACCTGAGCTATGGGAAAAGGTCTGCAAGCAGAATAGGTTTGAAATCTGTCTCGTCTAAATTATTCAAAATAGTTTTTAAATGTTATAGTTTGTGTTGGTCTTTAGGGAGTAAAATCAAGTGCCCTTTTTGTAATTCCTGCAGTTATCATATCTGCCTCATTCAAATTTCTGCCCAGCTGCTCAGTAATCTAATAATCACCTTCCAATTTTACAGGTTACACAAATTACTTTTAAATAGAAAGATATGACAGACAGGGAGAGAAATGAACCTGAGAATTATCTGAATTATTCTTTCCCTGTCCATCTTGACATTGCCTAGGTTTCAGAGATACCAGAGTTGCTGGAGTCACACCTTTAATCACTTTGTGCCAGGAATATCAGGCTGGAGAGCTGATAAATGTGTGCAGTTTGCAGAAAGATTAAGAAAAATAAGTACTACCTGGATGCCACGGTGATAAGTGAATGACAGCATTACATTGCTTCCCACCAAAAGTATTGTCCCAGCTGTAACCAGGGCTGGATGCAGGGCTTTGTTTCCACAGTTACATAATGAAATTTTAGATCAATAATTTAAAAACAAAAAGAAAAAAATATTTAAAATAGTATTTTCCTGAAGTAAAAATGATCCTCTAAATTGTGGTGAGAGCATAACTGCTATTGTGCCTGTGTAAGTTTGCATATATTGGCCCTGAGTGTATATCATCACTATAATAGTGATAAAGTCCTGGTCTTTTACACCCCCAAGAAGAAATGAAAATTTCATGCTAAGGTAAATGTGAAAAATTGAAACTTTGCTAATGACAAAGGATTTTCATGGGGGGGAAAGACTTAGAGGCTTTCCAAGGCAGTGAGACACATCCACAGAGGCTGCGCTCAGTCCTGGGGCTGCCTGCCTCTGATTGTGTCCTAGGGAGTCCTTCCCTCCCTGGGCTATAGGGCAGCCAAGGAAATGAGCCACAACAGCTGAAAGTGAGCCTTTTTCTTCTAAAACTGCCACACAAAGGGATACACTCAGTGTGGTAAGTGTAGCCCACCACAAAGCCAAAGAGCGCAACCCTTCTTCAGTGATCCATAGGAAACTGGTGTCAAAAGATCAGAGCTGCACAGAGCAGCTGATTAATGAGCCCCTGGTCTTGCATGGGTTACAGCCACGCTAGAAGGGGGGAAAATCCTCTGATGACACGAACCACCCGCTTGGAAGAAAAACAGCAAACTTAAACACTGAACCGCCCGCAGCCGGCCCCTGCTCCCCCCACTGCCCCCAAGTCAGGGGTTAACAGTCCGAGGGAAAGAAAGGAGTTGGGTGTTGGGTCCGGCCCCACGTCTGGGGAAATCCGGCACCCACGGGGAAGTGAAAATAAGAAAGGAACGGGGTTTGAGGAGAGCCCTCAGGGAAAGAAGGTGGGGGGTAGGTCCCCAAGGCAGGGCATGTACCCCTAGGGAAAGGTTAAAAGGCAAGGGGGAAGCCCGGAGAGTCCCCAGAAAGGGCCCGGACTTACCACTCCGGCGACGGCGGGTAAAAGAAAACAAAGCGGGGGTCCTCGACTCTGGAGTCGTCCTTTGGGTGGAAGGAGTGTCGACTCCGGTCCTCGGGGAGCGCTGCCCTTATAACAGGGCCTGCTACCACCCGAGGAAGTATGGCGTCCAAGGCACTACAAAGTCCACTCCGCGGGGTCCGGTCAGTGGTCCAGTTGTCCACCTCGGCAGGCCCCACGTTGGGCGCCACACTGCGCGAGGGCGTACGTGGCCCTGAGGCCCGGCTAGCTCAGTCGGTAGAGCATGAGACTCTTAATCTCAGGGTCGTGGGTTCGAGCCCCACGTTGGGCGCCACACTGCGCGAGGGCGTACGTGGCCCTGAGGTCCGGCTAGCTTATGGGAGAAGGCGGCCGACGCCTCCGCGCATCTGAGAACCAGCCCCCCTTGGCGTCCTGGCCTCAGGCTGGGCTGGGTTGCGGACGTGGTTGAATGCGCGCCTATGAGCCGAGGAAGGAGGCGACCACTCGCTGGGGTGGAAAACGTCGGTTTATTGAAGGTGAACGCAACCAACAGGTGGAAGAGACCCCAACAAATGGCCAAGAACATGGGGAGGGACAAGGTTTTAAAGGAGAGGGGTGGAGAAAGGAGGGGTGCCCAGCTAGCCAATAACCAAACAATAT
This sequence comes from Ammospiza nelsoni, assembly GCF_027579445.1. NCBI lineage: Eukaryota > Metazoa > Chordata > Aves > Passeriformes > Passerellidae > Ammospiza > Ammospiza nelsoni. The sequence continues at coordinate 16,591,350 of NC_080636.1, forward strand.
GGGAGGCACAGAACTTAATAGACATATAGGAATAACCAATAAATACAAAGTAAAGGAGGGGCCCTGGGACCACAGCCAACCACAACCCCCAGAGGGGAGAAGCCTCTAGAACAGAGGGAGGAGTGGGGTTGATTGACTGGGCCCAGGGAGGAGAAAAACTTGACTTATAAGGATAAGAAAGGGGAGGAGAAGTTACATAACCTAGGAGCTTAAGAACTAAGGGGGAGGGGGTAACCATGGAAACCGGACTGGCAGGAGAACAGTGGCGGGAAAGCTGAGAGGGGAAGAACCATTTACAAGAACATGGGGGAGGTTACATCAAGTGGGGGAGCAAACACAAAACTTAGAAAACACACTACAACATCCATGCCCGTGCTTGAGCAGACCTGTAGGCACCCCTATTCCATCCTGATTTACCCATGGCCTGACAGCTCAGCCCAGCCCCAGTGAGATGGGCTGGGAGAGAGAACCCCAACTCCAGCCTCTCCTCCCGTGCTCCTGAGCAACCCGGTCTGGTGGAAGGTGTCCCTGCCCATGGGAGTGGGGTTGGAACCAGATGATTTTTAAGGTTCCTTCCAATCAAAGCCATTCTATGATTCTATGGGGTTTTTTTCCATGTACTCTTTCTTCAAATAAGTATAGATTTATATAGATGCCATTTTTTCTTCCTGGATCTTTTGGTTGATTCTTAGTCTTAATCAAGTCCTGCTGATTCTGTTGAAAGCAGACACTAAAGTGTAATGGTAATTACTTCCATTGCAAGCACAGATGATCAAAGAATTCAGTGCACAAGATTTCTGGTTTTCAGGAAAAACCATCCCCATCTACTTATGGCATTTATCTAAATGTGTTTCTAAAACAGTTTGGCAAAGGAATAATTAGTATTGTTTGCACAACTATCAAATACCTTTTCTGCCATCATGATTTTCAGTGAGCACCAATAAATAAGCAAGAATGAAATAAGTAAATATTTGAGTGATGTAGGTTTGAATATGTGGACACATCTTTATTAATAGGGTTGAAATTTTTGGGATCAGGCCTCATGAACCTGTGTTGTTTGGTCCCTTTTCCTCCCTCTTCTAACACCACTGAATAAGTCTTGTAAGATTTTTCTAATAATCTCTCCAAAGTTGGAAAAAAATCATAGAAACATAGAATGGTGTGAGTTGGAAAGTACCTTCAAGATAATCAATATCCAACTCCCTGCCATGTGCAGGGACACTTTTCACTATTCCAGGTTTCTCAAAACCTCATCGAACCTGGAATTGAACACTCCTAGAGGTGGGGCATCCACAGATTTTCTGGGTACCCTCCACCAACACCCTCAGGTAAATTTCTTCCTAATATCTAATATAAAAATGACCTCCTTCAGTTTAAAATCATTCCCCTTGTCCTATCACTGTATCTGTAATCCATTTTAAGGTGTTCCTGGGAGTAAGTGAATCTAAGTCCTGACATCCACACAGCGTTGCACAAAACTCTGGGTCTCTGGTCCTACATGCTGTTCCTGGAAAGCCCACATTCAAATATTTCAGAGCTAGAGAATTTTTTTAAATTAAGATGTGCATTGGATTAATGCACATACAGGCTTTGAACCACCTGGAATAAACTGACATCCTGGCTTTTCCAATTCAGACATAATAGCCAGGTATCTGGAACTGATTTCATTGTAACATTACAGCTGCCAGGAAAAAAACATATTTTTCTATAATTTCATAAAGTATCATACAATGTAATCAATGTGCACTATGGTCCACAATTTATTACCTACAAAGGCTTGAATTTAACTCCCAAAGCACACACTGTTACTATACAATATAACACAAGTAATTTCTGGAATAATTTTCCTGTCCTTTAGGATTAAATTCTATCTTAGTAAATTTCCCACATGCTTCAAAACAAAAACAGTGTAAAAGATGGTAAATGCTGTGGTTTGGCCCAGTCCATTACTAAAATAATAAACAAAGGCAAAATTTATTGTGTATTGGAAGCTACTTTTCAGATCACTTCAGAGAGGACATGAATCTGTTGTGCCAGAAAAGGAGATAAATGTCTCCCTTAATGCATATATCTCTTTTCACTCCAGTAGAGTAGCAGGTTATATTTAAACTCTAGAGGACACCATCACCTTGCCCCTCTTGCTGGTAAACATATTAGCCCCTAAATTTGTTCCTAAACAAGTCAGTATTTATTAGGCTCTAGTCCAAAGCCTGACTTTCACAAAGGTCTGCACACAAGTCCCATTTAACTCTCTAACTTGCACCCTCCTGTTACCAGGCTTGCAAGGGTTTTTCAGGGTGAGAGAGAGAGACGAGAATGTTGATCTCATGTTCAGAAGGCTTGATTTATTATTTTATGCTATATGTTACATTATAACTATACTAAAAAGAAATAGAGAGAAAAGTTCGCAGAAGCTAGCTACACTAAGAATAGAAAAGGAATAAATCCACAAAGTTCTGTGTCCAGGCAGAAAGCAAGAACAGCTCTGCCGTGAGTGGTCAGTAAATCCAAACATCCACCCAAGATCAATCACGGATGCACATGTTGCATTCCACAGCAGCAGATAACCATTGTTTACATTTGTTGCTGAGGCCACAGCTTCTCAGAAAGGGGAAAAATCCTAAAGAAAGGATTTTTCACAAAAGATGTCCGTGACATCCTCCTTGCAGAGCCAGGATTTGTGGTTCAGTTGAAATTCTAATAGGTGGTGTTCACACCAGCTGCCTGGTCTCCAGTGGAACCCTCCTGCCATGGCTCGCTGCACACTGACTGCTGCTCCACAGAGTCTGACAGGAAAGCTGCTGGTGGCACCCTCTGCCCCTGTGCCCCTGCTCCTGGTCCATAGCAGGGGCTCTCCTGGCTGCACAGCCTCCATGCACATCCCACGGGGGTCAGGTGCACAGAGGAATGGCACTCATCTCAGTGAGATGGCCAAAAATAATATTCCTTATGTTCTCTGACAGCTGAGCCCAGGTCTGTAAGTGGGAAGGGAACATGCCCAGACACACTCCAAATCTGCAGCTGTCTAGCACAGAATCACTACAGACATGCTGGCTCAGTTTTGGCCCATGCTAACCAGCAGCCTCCCAAAAATTTCCCAGGCAGAGTCTGGGAGTTGGGACAAGACAAGAACCATTCCTGACAAACAGTTTCTCATTTCTCTGTCATTCCTTACAGGAGATTAGTGTGATGAGTTCATGCATCTAGATAATAGGTCAAATTTCCCTACTGTTTGGAGAACATATTTGTGTGCAACACCATCACATCTCTCAGAAAAGTGTTATGTAAAATTTTCTGGGGGTTTTTTTTGGGTTTTTTTCAATATGGAGCAGGAAAACAGAAAATAATTTCCAGGTTCACACTCACCAATGTTTTCCTATTTGCTGGTCCCTAAAAATTTTCCACTGGCTCCATATTCCTGTAGGACACAAAGCTCGTTGACAGGAAAATTGCTTTTCTTAGACAATTCCAAGTACCTTCAGAAATAGCAGCTGATGCCCCAGTGACCAGACTCAGGGTAAAGCCAGTTGTCCAAGCACAGAACTGCAGTTAGAGGGTGGGGAGAGCTGCCCTTCTGCTCTCTGCATTTTTCCTACTGTACTGAAGCTCCCTAAAAGACAACTGCCTTAATTCTTTGTGATGTTAAGTGGCAGGAGATGACTCATTTTGAACTAGCAAAAAAAAAACCAAGAAAGAAAATGCCAAAGTTCTCAAGTTCAACATTCCAAAAATGACTTTCAATTTGACAAGCATGAGTGGAAAGAGCTCTTCACCAGACTTTGAACTGCATCTCTGCTTAGCCCAGGAGCAGCAAAGCACAGGTCAGGCCAGTGGAAAACACAATGGAGAGCAAAACAAAGACAAAGACAAGGAAGGCATTTGCATTCACAGAAGAAAAAGAGCAGAATCATTTTCATATTAATCTAAAAAAAAAGATGAGGATTTTGTTTTTAACAAAATAAAAGAGGGATGGTACACAATGCAGTCTGCTCCCTGGGAGTAAAGCTGTTGCCATTCTCCACAGTATCTCCAATGGTGCATAAATCAAAATCCTGAAAGCAAAATGAGATGACTCATCTCTCAGATGGGCATCTGTCTTGCTGAGAGCAATGCACAGCAACCAGTTTCGTTCCTGGAGAAGGTATTCTGAGGAAACAGACTTAAAAGCAAACTATCACCAGCTGAAGGTACTGTCTGGTGACAGTGAAGTTTTCTACATCTTGTAAGATGTGGTTTCTTCTCAAGCCCTTAATCAAATTATTACATTCATATATTTCTGAAAGCCATGGCATGGAATGATAACCTTTCCAAGAACATTTCCTGCTTTGATTTCAACACCCTGGTAAAGAAAAATCAACTTTTCTAGAAAGGTACGTTTGCACTCCTGGGGGAGGTTACATTACTGCTCAGGTGTAGCAAAGTAAAACACATTTTCAGCAGAAACAAAGACAGCTTTAAAACAGAAATACAACACAGCACCAATCAGTTTGTCTGTGTACAGTGGGAATGCACTTTGTCTTGCACAAGAAACCCAAAAGAACAAAATGTGGAAGAATATAGGAAGTTATCTGTAACATCCTAAAACAAGCTAACAGGTAAAAATTTGTTACTAGAACTATGTAATAAATATAGTTTACCAGCCCTCTGGGCATTTTTGCCTTCGCTTACTAATCTATCTTCCATTGCAGCCATCGTTAACATTTCAAAATGTCAGCAGCTTTCAAAGAGCCACTGTGCCTTTCAAAGTAAATAGCTCAAAAAAAACATCTTCCCCAAAGTTCATTAGCAATGCAGTGCTGTTGCCATAGTTGATGCTTCGTGCTGATGAGGTGGAAGCATTGTGAACTAGCATATTTTTATTTTATCCTAAATTAGAGGAACCATCCCATGAAGGCTCCCTGCAGGTTAAGGTGGCTGCCCAAGCTGGGGAAGTCAGGCTGAGGGACAGCCCCTCCTCCTGCAGACACAGCAGTGAGCAAGAGACCAAGGACAAGGAACATGCAGACAGCTTCACTAAAGAAAGCTTGGCATGGATGAGAACAGCTCCAGAGCAAGTGAGTGAATGACATGATGACAACTAGATACACAGATGCAATCTTTTCCCAAATACATAAAAAACCCTGTGATATAGGGAAGGACAGCAAAACGTGCACAACCAGGAGTCTAGTGAGCTCTTCTTTTAGCATCTCCACAAGTCCAAGCTGAAAATTCATGCAGTTGTACACAGCCAAGTGGCATTTTGTAAAACAATGGAGAAACAAAACCCATTTATGAGGTATATGTCTTCTGTCAATTGCCTGTTATGGAGCAGGCCTACCTGGTAAGGTGAGTCATGAGCTTATGTTTTCTCCATCCTTGGCAGAGCAGCACATACTGCAGGGGCATTTTAATGGTTTCAAACTAAAAGAGAGTAGGTCTAGACCAGATATCAAGAATAAATTCAGCAACAATTCCATCTTAGCCATGGCTTGCTTCATTCTGAACATCAAAAATCCCAAACACAAAATTTGCATCATAGAAAGATTTTCTAATGGCCAGCACCTGAGTACAAATTATCCAGGCAGGGAAGACACACCTGAGCTCTTATGGTCTAAGGCCATGGAAGGACTTTGTCCCTTCAGGTGAGGGAACACAGCCTGGACTCCAGTCTGAAATACAAACAAACAGGTGTCTCTTGGGGTCTCTAGCTGGTCAGAGTGGCCCTGAAAAGCGTTAGAAAATCTCTTTTCCCAGCCTGGTGGTCGAAGAAGGAGTCAGAGCTCTTAATTTCTTGGTCTCAAGGTTGTTTATTGTCTCTTATCTATAAAATTCTTTCTCCTGCCCTGCCGAGGTCCACTCAGCAAGACACTCAGAGGCACACTACCTGTCTCTGGGGAGCTGTTATCTTTTTATACTAAAAACTATATGTACGATATTTACAATTACTTTCCAATACCTATCATCTACCTATCACCTATGTTAGACAGTGAGCTTCTACCCTAAACCAATCCAAAAGTGCCACCATCACAGCAGAAGATGGAGGCCAAGAAGAAGAAGGAGAAAGGCTGCACACACCCAGTTCCCTCCATCTTGCCCCCTGAACCCCCATTCCAAAACCCAAAATCCACTTTTTCACCCCATGATAAATTCACTATCATTCTACTTAAACTATCCTTCATATAAAGGTTGGTAATTGTTTTTTACAAGGGTTAAATCAAAGGCAGGGTCTTGAGCCCTCCAGGGCAGCCAGAGGAATCTCCTGGGTTCCCACAGGTATCTGGCTTCCATATTGTGGGAGGACTCCCACAAAGAGCCCACAGGCTGTGGAAGAGAGTTGTCCAGAGCTGGTGCTAAATCCGTGTTCTTGGAATGAAGCCTGGACCTCAATTCTGACCTGTAGGATGGGTGATGAGCTTTCAGGCTTTGGGATCCAGAGACTGAGATGTGCTGGGAACATGTCAAAGAGCTCCTGTGGGCTCATTCCCTTCTCTGTCTCTCACCTGGCGTACAGAAACCTGGTTAAAGCACAGCACAAAGACCTGGATTTATCGCTTTACTTTTGTGCAAGACAGGATGTTCAAACTTCAGCTTTGCCGGAGAAAGCTGCCAAACATTTCCACAACATTGCTTAAGCTTCTGGGGACATGCCCCAGGTGTCTTCTTGATCTTTATCTCCCCAAACTAAAGGGAAAAAATGTGTTTTTCTAGCCCTATCTAGGAACTGCTGTGTTGCCAGCTCGTCAGTTCAGATCATGACTCAAACCTGACAATCACGAGACAGAAATATCCCCTTCTAGTCTAGAGGAAGCTAGAATAGTGAAAAAAAATTATCAAATTTCATCACTAGTCTCTTTACCTTTCTAGTTCACCTCCCTTTTCCACACAGCTGTGATAACTGTTAACGTGTTTCCTTGCTAATTGCACAGAGGGTGAGTTTACTTTTATTCTCCTCAAAAGAAAATTACAGTACTTTTCAATTACTCACTTGATTAGTTTCCTTCTTAGTTTCTTTGCTCCAGTGTGCCTTACCCCCTGTCTTCCTCCATACTCTTCCTTGCCTGCAAGTGAGCCCCCAGGCAATGCCAATCCAACAGCAAATCTGCTCCCTCCTCTTCCTCCCTCCTTCACCTCCTCACTGGCCATGGACACATCCCTAATTACACTGAAGAGAAAAGGAACCACCCTGATCCCCCAAGCCTCAGCCAGTCCTTTGTTTGTTGTCCCAAGGAGCAGCTGTACCTGCAGCCCCAGGACCAAGGTCAGTGTGAAGGCACCCGTGTAAAATGACCAATGTTTGGGATTATTCACAAGCCTCAACTTTAGGGTGGCATCCTGCAGTCACTTCAGTTTTTCAGAAGATCCTGCCATGGAACATGACTTTTTTTTATCTGTAGAAACCTGAAAAAGTAGATGTGTATAAAAAAATTGATGAGTTTTTCTCTCCTGGCTGCTGCTTTTTTTTTTTTTTTTTTTTTTAGAACCAGTGTGAGATTTACCAGATAGACAGATATAGATAGATATAGATTATATAGATATAGATATAGATTATATAGATATAGATATAGATAATATAGCTGTGTGAGGTGTGTAGTCCGCTCTTTATTTGCACTTCACTGTGAAGCTGCATGATTGCACGAGATGTCAAAGCCTGCTCTCACTCACCCAGTCTCCTCTGCCCCTGGTACTGCACTAAATAAAACAAGTGCTTTACCTACTCTACTGTTCAGTAAACTCACTCACAATGATGGTTATAGAGTGACCAACAGCTAAGGGGAAAACAATGGTATCATCAGGGGATTAGTAAAAATAGAAAGACAAGCTTTACCTGGAAATGCGTCTTCTTTTGTCAGCCTGTGTCGTTTTTATCTGAATTTGAAAGAATATTTTGAAAATAATTTTTTTACTTGGACTTGAAATGGGTACCTGAAAAATAGCTCCTAAATAAGAACAAATGTAGCTTAACAGAATGGTGAGTCAAATTGGCAAAAGAAATAGAGAAGATTTCTTTTGCAGCATAATGATAATTCCACTGGCATTAAGTATCTCTCAATGCATGATTGAAGGTAATACTCAGACAAATGTCTCCATCACTAAAGGCATAATAATGACCTAAAAATTTGGGGCATATTCAAAAACTTGCATTTCATCAGATCATCCATGCAAACAGCAAATTTTTTAAATCAGCCTTCCTTCATCTTGCTCTTCCCACCTGCAAAAGACACCACTCATCAGTTCCTCCCTTTCCCAGTCTCTTTTTTCTTTTTTTAAGGCAAGTTTCCAGTTCTGGCAGGATGATGGGCTAAGATTAGATACACTGTGGTACAAGCAGGAAAGTGACAGGGCCCACAAAGAACCAGCATGGAACAGGTCCCAGAAGCTCAGGGTAAGAGACTCTGCCCTGCCCACCCCAGTGACAGCTGCCTGTGCCTGAGGATGGGGGCATGGGGGGTTCTGCAAGCCCCCCCCATTTCATACAGAACCCTGGGCTTGGGACCACCCCACCCAGCTGCAACCGAGCAGCCTTGTCTTTAACTTGTGGGGTTTTGTGAGGGAGGAACAGAGCTAGGGGAAACATAATACTGCTGATGGAATTTCCTGACAATCTAGCAATCAACTGGAAAAATAAAAATTACTTTAGATGCACCTGAGTCAAATATTTTTACTTGAATCCTCACATTTCAATATCTTGTTTGGAGTCCGAGTTATCATGATTTGGGTTGGGAATGGGGAAGAGATCTTCTAGACTCATCAGATCTCAGCTGTCAGCTGCACCTCCAAATCTGTGCATATATGACATGTTCACTTTTGTCATCTGTCACTAGCTTTAGAACCAGATCTGTCCTAAGAAGGATATGGAAATTAAAAACCCACTCAGTTACAAAACTAGTCAGTCAGTTACTCCTACTAGAGCAGGATGCTGCACTTACTCTTTTGTTGTTGTAGTTACCTCCAAATTTTAACACTGAAATAAACAGTCTTCCACATTTCAGCTGTGGGAAGGCAAACAACAGGTGGCCTTTGCAGGGAGCCACACACATGTGGCTGCTGCCACTGACACACCCAGCAGTGCCACACGGGGCTCCTGCATGGCCTTGTGGCAGCATGGACACAGTTCTGCCATTGAAAACATTTAATTTCCTTCCTCAGCCTAACACTTCTTCTTTTCCCTCTAAACCCTGCAGCTATAATCCTCCAAGCAGGGGAAGAACACTGGCAGAAGAAGGTTTTTTAATGGCATGTTATCTGCACAGCACTGACTCAAATAGTTAATGATGTATGGGATGTTAAATACAACTTGCTGTTTTCTTTTATCCAGCCTTTCACCCCCTAGATGGACAATTCAAAAAATAACTTCAGTGTTTTGTTTTCCCAGATCTGCACAGGACAAGGTAGTTCGTCTCCAAACTTCCCTAAGATTGAAAATACATGGAAAAAGAAGACAATTCTCTGTTCAATGCCTCTGAGTTGCATCAGTGAGTCAGACTCTGAACTACATTCCCTGCTTCTCTTTTTTTTTGTTTTACTTCTCTTCCTGCAGCTTTATTATCAACTAACAATTCCTAGTAATCTATTGCAAATTTACAGCTGTCTTTTTACTGAGATTACACATTACACATTAAGATGGTGTAAAAGTGCCATAATTCACCTCCAAATTAGGCCTGCAGTGTGCACAAATACTTTACATAAACTAGGGAGGCAGAACTGTAGCAGGGCACAGCTTCTGCATAAGAACTATGAGAGTCATCAACAACTCCATGGTAAAGTGTAACTGAAAATTTGGAACCATTCATTTAACAAGCAAAGAAGCTCACAGTACACTAGACTGGGAGGGTTTGGTCTTTTTGCCATGTGACATAAGAAATAGGGAAGCATAAGATGAAACAGAAAGGCAGTAAATCAAAAGCTGACGACAGCAACTAATTCTTCAGTTTGATATCCTCAGATTTGAAAGGGAAACTAGTGAACTTTAAGACCAAGCTGTGTATTTACAAAATCTTCACCAATAGTTAAAACTGTAGAGGAATCACTGCTCATCAGGGCTACAAGCACAGCACTATTTGTAGCAGGTGGTGATATCATGTATCCTCTGTGACAAGAGACTTTTAAGCACACACAAGTTGCTTCACTAGATATAGAGGCATAGTACTTTAGACCTTTAGAAGTAGGGTTTTTGTTCCCAGAAATTTGACTGTTATTATATTGGTTAGAGAGAACATATCAGAGCTTTTTAGGGATTTAAAATAATGGCAATAAAAATCATGGATGGAGTATAAAACTTCATGCCTCAGACACCAGTGTCTTAAGCAGAATTTAACAAGGAGCAGATATAGAAAAGGAAATGTCTTCATTTTGAGTCACACTATTTGAAGGTGTTAGACAAACCATGCACACAACTTACCAAGGGTAACAAAAGTTCCTTTTGTCTGGGATTTCAGTGCAAGATCTTCCTGAAGACATCAGCAACCTCCATCCCCAGTCCAGGAAAGGATTATTGGCTCATTCTCCAATGCCTTCAGTACCAGACTGGCAGACAGGACATAAACTTACTAAACTTGGGAAGAAGTTAAAACTAACACTTCACCACACCCACGTTAGGGCTTATTAAAAGTTTGACAAGTGACATTTAAGTCCCCTTTTGGAGCTTTTCCTCCACGTCTCCCTACAGGAAGAACTTCATGCTGTGGGAGTACAATGATTTATCTTATATAAGTCACTCAATGGACTTCATTGATCCTGCAATCACTAACCATGTCCGGATTTCAACCAGAGGCCAAATACAGAGATATTTTGTATAATCCACCTTCTTAGATATTTTGTGTTGCTGTATGAATTATTGGCTAAGAGGTGGGAGTGGGAGGAAGCAGCTGAGGCTGAAATGAAGCCAGAAAGCAATCCAATTACTGCTTGCTAAGCCTAGAATATTTTTTGTTGGGATTTTTTTTTCCTCTTTAACTTTTTAAGCGTAGGTTTGTCAGCCTGGACATCTCATCTTTCCTTCTAATCAAGTTCAGAGACTTACCAGTAGGGAGGAAATTAAGCCAGTGGTGTGCACAACATAGACTGCACAGCACAGAAGTCAAGACGGTAAAAAAGCATTACAATTTCCATTTAACACTCAGTTTTGGAAAATCAAAAACAAGTGGAAGTTATGGCATGGGAATACCAGACAACTATTTATATCAAGGACTTTAGATCTGGGCTGGGCCTCTGAACAGGTGGGAACCATAGCTGGGCTAAGCTTGCAAAAGACATTATTTACACCAGGGCCCCCTGAGCTCTGCCCACTGGGAGAGGAGAGCTGGACAGAGAATTGCTGCCAAAGTTAGTCTGGGTGTGAGCTGGTCCCAAGCCTGTCCTTGAAGGAAGGAGATACACAGGTGTGGCCAACTCATGAAGAGCCAGCATGGGGTGCTGGGACCACAAATTGTTAAGTCTTTGTGTAGCTATTAACTTTGTTTTATATTTCATCCTCCTTCCCTGTATTATCTTTTTGTATTGTGCGTGTATTCTAATTTACAAAGACGGCGACTGGCCACACTATGCTGCTGATCCTGTAGAGAAGGCAAAAAGGGGCACATGAGAAGACATTTCCACTGCTCAGAGCCTTGATGGATACAATTTGAGTCCACAGTGCAGGTCCCACCACCCCCAAGAGAGTCAGAGTCACTTCACTGAATAGATGAGAGCAGCAGGAACTTCATAACCTGAGAGAAGGAACACATGAGACCTCCAAGGGCTCAGAAAGTGTGCTCCTCTTTTCTCAAAGGAGAACAGACTCCTAAAGGGATATAATACTAAACAAAACAACCCTGATGGACCTTGAAGATTGTCACTGCTTGCCAGCCAGAAAGAATGCACAGAGGTGTTCTCATGTGACCTGGAAGCTACTGACTTGGACACAGAATGAGACATGCAGAATTAAGTCTCCTCTAAATCTGGGGTTTCATCACAAGGAAAATGAATTTGCAAAGAATAGTTCCTAGCAGAGAATCCTTTCTAGCTGTTGAAGTTGAAAGAAGAAAATTCAGTTTGAACATCAATAGGCTGCAGAAAACTGATATGGAGAGCTAGTATCTGAATCCAAACTTTTGACTCTCAAGCGGAAGCCTGCTACTGAAACAAATACAGACAGATAAATTTTGATAAAACCGGGACTGAACTAATGGGCTACATCCCAAATCCTCCAGAAATAAAGAAGTGTAAACGAGTCACCAATTGGCTGCTCATGCAATGTGCTTCTGTGGTGCTTGGGGCTCTGGAAAGCAGAGGTGGTGCAAAAAAGTAGAGTTCCCAAAAAGAAGTCATCTTGGAAAGAAGAAGGGAGCACAGAAAGAAGAATGATGACGTCTTGGCTAGAGGAAAGATCTAGAAGGTATGTTTCTTCCAGCTACTGATTAGCAGCCCCTAAGGAGATTATTTGACACTTTCAGAACAATTAATCATATCAGATAAAGTAGAAAAAATATTTCTTCCCGTACCAAAGAACTGCCTCTAGTGCTTCAGCTAATATGCTTGGAAAGAGAGGAGAGGGAGAGGGAGAAGGAGAGGGAGAGACAAATTTAGAATGGCAGCCACCCCTTTTAAATCAGCTTCACCACTGAATGATCTGTCCTAGTAGATTAAAGTTATAAAGTTTGTATTGCTGCCATCGCTGTGTTCATTCCATTTGCTTTTATACACAAGGCACTGAAGCATACTATCTTTCAAAAAAGCAACTGGAAGTCAGCTGTGCCTCTTTGAGTCACAAAATAAACCTCTCAGCCCAGAAATGTGAAGTTAAAGGCATCTCTTAGGTTCCCCAAGGCAGCCTGAATGCTGTGCAAAGAGGCACTGATGTAACACAAGCTGTTCTTTGGCCAGCTCAAGTTGGGGAGCACATCACATAGAATGGTCCTCATTTTACATCCTTTGCTGCATCCTTTGCATCCCAGTGCTGCAAAATCCTGCTCCAGGGCGTTTTAATAACCCCTGTACATGATTCAGTGCAGCAGTATGTGGGAGGCAGTGGTCTGCTTCAGCTTACTGTGAGAGAATTTAAAGCAGGTGCTGAACCAGGTGATGCTCACAAGTGAGAAGGAATGATCCTACTCAATCTGAATTTACAACATCATTCCCTTTGTACATACACACTTATGCTGCATTTAAAATCTTGACCGGATGGGATCCAGATTCATCTGCAACATCTACAGGTATTCTTGGGCAAATACCTCTGTAACCTAGAAGGCATTAAAGTTCTTACGTTTTCATTTACATGGAATTTAGGTGCCTAAGGGCAGGACAACAGTCTTGAAAAAATTTTGTTTCCACACCCCGATGATTTTTAAGGCAATATTGCCTCCATATGCCTTAAGCTGTGCCATCACATACACCCCAGTGCTCTTCATTTTTGCTGAGACAACTTCCCACCAGCTCTGGCACCTGCAGACCAGGTGTTCCTGCACTGCTCCCACTTGATTTACTGAGCACACTCAGAACCTGACATTTAGCTTGACTGAGAAACATCCAGTAAGGAGAGTTATTTGCAATGTGTATCACACTCTGGTGGTTAAGGGATCCTGCTGAAAACAGACCAAGCTTCTGCAACCCCCAAGGAGCTGCTGAGCAGAAGGGTGAGCAGGGGCATTATCTCCTCTTCTCAAACCTGAGGCACTACTGTGGGGTGCACAGATGCAGGAGGAGTGCAGGTTTGAGGTGCAGGTCTTTGTGCTAACATGGGAACATATTCAAGTAAAGGTATCATCACCTCTCTTTCAAACATTACATATGCAAAACATTTACTTTTTGGAGTTTGCTCTGCAGATTGTTACTATCACCTGGATATCCTGAAAGAAGCTGCTAAAAGATTAAAAAAAAAAAAAAGAAGACACATTCTGCAAAGATGTAAAACAGCACAAGCATTGCTACCTTATATACTAAAATCTTCCTATTAGATGCTACATGATATATATTTATGTATGAAGTTAAGCGTTCTGTCCTAGGCCCATTCCAGCTGTCCTATCACTGTACAAAACCATCTTTATTCAATAGGCAAAAATAGCAGAACTTGGTACCTCTATATTGAAAAAATGTTGCTAATACTTTCATTTAGCAGAAAGTAGAGCCCCCACATCCCTTGTACTGACACGTTGGCAGATTTAGACTTGAGTCACTAAGAGTCACCTCTGTATCATTGTGTTACAAGTCACCACAGATCAGCTGGGCACAATGAATATATGCATTTAACATATAGCACCACAATTTAACTATGTTCCTTATGCACCTTAATTGCACAGATTAAAGAAGTGATAGCACTGACATACTGAGGGCCATTCTACCTGAGACTTCAATTAGGCACCTTCAGAAAGTTTCTGGAAGGCAATATCTCATATCTCAATATCTCATTTTACCTATGAAACCCTATCTGCAAACACTGTTTTTTAAGAGAATGGCATTATTTAACTTACCAAAGTAATTGTTTAATTCAGAAAATGTTTCTACCTAAGAAGCCATTTAACATTCAGACACAGTCTTACCTCAGTTGGATGTTTGGAAATTAGGCAAAACATTTTCTCTTCTGATGAAGCAGAAATTCTTTGCACACTGTGAAGGAGTTTGCATCTTTGTTTTACCGATCCAGAAAGACAAAAGCCTTGTTTAATATCCATTGTTGAGAGACCTCGAGGTGGTACTTCTTTTCTTGTTGGCTCAGAATGCTTATAGATAAAGATTGATTAGCAAAACTTTATACAACTTTGAATATAAATTAGTTGAAAGAAATTTGCACTGGGATGTTTAATCTGGGAAGACTGTGTACTAGTATTTTATTCTTGTAATGAAAGATAATAAAATTTTAAGATCTGACTTGCTTCTTCTGGATGAATTTGTACATTTTACATTTATAAAGAGAAAAATATATTTAATTACCTTATAAATATGGTTGAATTGGGTTTTTTTAATATATAGAAAAGAACCTATACATGCAAGTATATAAAAATGAAATGCATACACTCTTCACAATGAAAATATTCAGCCTTTATTTCTAGAAAAGCCAAAAAATTAAACCTTTTGTAGAAAAAAACTCCACTACCTCTATGTCTAATACTGATCCATTCTCACTTTGTATTCTCAAGCAAAATCCCCAAGAGCTTTTAAAAAACTTCCATTTACTCTTGTCCTCTAAATTATGGTTTTGGTGAATAATCTTGTGTTGAGAAAGGAGGGGTTGCTTGGGAAAAAACCACAACTAACAACATATATAAGATTATATAAGATTCCCTTTGGGCAGAGAAATAGTGTAATTTAAGTGTAGCTTGAGGTAGTTCCAGATCTGGTGACAGTAAGGTACCTGAGCAGCAAGCTCCATGCCAGGAGCTTCTGCTCACCAAAGGAGACGAATTGTATCAAGCCAACAGAGAAAGCAAAAGGTCAAGGCCAAAGGCCAGAAACTTAAATTTTGAATCTTACTGAAAACCTTTCAGATTGGAAAAACAGGGTCAGAGGGTAAAAGCACTGAACTTCCTGGTTAATATTTGATTAATGGGACATTTTCAAAACTGCATCAGATGAGCTGCAGACCAGATTCCTTCAATTCCTCAGAAGCAGCCAAGCTCAAGTTATGGTCAAGGCTCATCTCTGCTACACAACTACCAGGGCTTCTGGAAAAACTATATGAATTTAGGATTGGATAATAAGGGGCTTGGAACACAAGCCATACGAAGAGCGACTGAGGGAGCTGGGGTTGTTCAGCCTGGAGAAAAGGAGACTAAGGGGCGACCTCATCGCTCTCTACAACTTCCTGAAGGGTGGCTGTGGTGAGCTGGGGGTCGGCCTCTTTCTCCGGGCGACAACAGATAGAACAAGAGGACACAGTCTCAAGCTGCGTCAAGCGAGATGTAAGTTAGAATTAAGAAGGAAATATTTCACAGTAAGAGTGGTCAGATACTGGAATCATTTACCCAGTGAGGTGGTGGAGTCATCATCCCTTGAAGAATTCAAAAAAAGACTGGATGTGGCACTTGCTGCCATGATCTAGTTGAACAGTTAGAACATCAACTGGACTTGATGATCTTATAGGTCTCTTCCAGTCTTGAACTTCTGTGATTCTGTGATTCTGTGGATGTCTTCAGCTCAATATTGGGTCCCTAAACTGTGACCTACGTGCAGCTCGGACAGCAGAGCCCCGAGCAGCTCTCGCAGCCACATCCGCTCAGGCCACAGCCAGGCACAGCTGCGCCGGAGGGGCCACGCTGAGCAGATCTCACTTGAAACCACCTCAGTCACAGCATAACCTCAGAAAAGAAAATGTGGTTTCTCTTCTCTTTAACAACCTAAAAACCTCTCTGTTCTTTTAAAAGTTCAGATTTCCTAAGCATCACATGCAGGTTTTAAGCACCTGTCTTAGGAGCAAGGCACCTGTGGTGGAGGGTGAGACCCTTGTGTGTCAGGAATGGCTCCCTGCAGTCCCCTGCACCAGCTGGCTGACACCTCACTGATTTCATGGGAACAGAACACATTTGCCATTTCTTTCCTTCCTTTCAGACCTCTCTCCTACCGTGAATCAGCAGATTAATAGTAGAAGGTTCAGAGCTTTCCAGCTTCTGGTAGCAGTGAGGGCACAGTTCTCAATACAAAAAAGTATTTGCTGTTAACTGCAGGGAATAATTAATAGGAAGAAATTTTTTTCACAGACTGGAATTTTAATTTTTTTATGATTACTGCATAGTATTTTATAAATCTCATAAATGTGACTGTGATGGCCATGATATAAAGATTAAGTCCATAAAAGTATTTATCCTCCTTAAATAACTGCCTACTATAAATATTATTGACTGTTATCTCCATTTACAACTAAGAATGGATTTCAACATATAACAATATAAAATCATCTTGTAAATTTTCCATTAAACTAAACTACCCTGGGAGAGAGAGCAGGTTCTCTGAAAAAAACAATCCATCATCTGCTTCAAATGATATTACTTCTATTTCCACTCTTGACACACCTAATGCTATTACTGTTCACTACCATCAACTGCAATGATAACACTACAACAATAAACAAAAGGCTGAAGAGACATATCTTTGATGCCCCATTAACAGAAATATCCTCATTTATTGTTTTGTGCACATCATTGTTTTTAAACCATAAGTATACCCTTATCTTTAAAAAAAAATTAAACTTGGAGGGTAAAATCCTGTCAATAAATACGTAGGGCATTATATTGTTAACAAGACTCAAAATAGCTGTTGCTGATCTATGATCAAAGTGGAGATTCTCTGTGCAGACTTCACAAACCTTCTGAGAAGTTTGAAAAGCCTTCCAAAGTCTGAAAACAAACAAATACATCTGAGTAAAAAAAAATATTTCTGCATTGCAGCAGGTGAAATGTTTTGTTCGGTGTGCCGACTTTAAGATGGTTCCATCCACTATCAGAGAATTCCAGTGGCAATATTCATAAGAAGCAAGGAGAAATAATTTCACTGCTCTGTGACCTAAGCACACATCTATTCCCTGAGGTCTTCGGCTGAATTAAATAGGCACTGCATATTTTTAAAGATCTTATGAATTCAATTAAACAGTAGTGAAGATGGCCTCAGAGGAAAGAGAAATCTCTGCATAATTATTAGCACAAGCATAGGTGTGTACCCTGCCTTCTGTGTGACAGTGACAAAAATGGCCTCCTTATTAAGAGTGGTGATTTTGGTACATAGAAACAGCTGAGGAACTCGTGACCTCTCAAACCTCCAGTTTGATGCACGTTCTGAACACTGCCTCCAGTCCTGTCAGTTTTGAATGCTGACTTTATACATGATTGACTCCTAAATGGTGTAAGATTGTGCTCGGTGTCATTGCTACAAGAAAGCTTCCTAATTTTAAAGCCTTTTTTGTTACATGTTACAAAAATTCTCAGTCGGGAGCCTCCCTGCAGACACACATCAGATATGGTTGGCAAAAGTAAAAAATACAATGAAAGCAAAGCAATAAAGTACCAGACTTACCAAAACTTACTGCAGTATTTTTTCTTCCTTTGGAAAGTGTTTTATTTGTGTTCACATCTCAGAAAGACACCTACATTTCTTTAGCTTGTGGAAAAAAAAAAAACATACAACACTATACAACCCAACATCCATCAAAAAGCCAGAGCTGTTAAAAGCTCTTTGAGGGTTTGAAGAGTGAAGGAGTTTATATGATGTTTGCACATTTTACATGAATCACAGAACTTTCGTGTTCTCCATGCCACAGCTTCTTAAAAATTAAGATACTTTCCCATAAGTCCTTAAAATGACTCATCTGTACTTACACACAAAGATATACACAAAAATTACAAATACACTGACCCTTCTTGGGTATGGTCCTATCCAGGACTCACAGATCCAGCTGCCTAAGAGGTAGTTTAAAACTTTAACAAATTGCAAGGTAAGATTTGTAAAAGTAATACAAAACAGAAACTGAAAATTATCTGGGACCTTGAAATCAGCCACCACTCAGGACTAGGTTAAGTTAAAGTCAAACTGTATCATGAATTCAAATAATTTAGGTACAAAAAGAAAAAAAAAGGCCATCAACATAGAGGAGTTCTAGACAGACACTACAGGGATATGAGGATTATAAAAACCCACATGCACTTCCAGTGAACTTCACTCCTTGTAGAAGCAGATGCATTAGTCCTTAAGAGGGAAACCATTAAAAAGTAGGGCAGCAAGTCAGAGGGAAACAAGTTAGAACAATCCTTTTGGGGATGCTTTCATTAAAAGGGGCTGCCCCTTTTCATAGTCCAAGGCAAGATACACATTTCATTTAAAAGTTTATCTTACAATTCTGAATACTCTAGCTTTGTCAGTGGTAAGTAATTAAGACATATTAAAATGCAACAAATTGTCCCTATGAGTTAAGAAAATATTTTCTTTAAGATCCATAAGGTCAAGCTCTGCTTCCAGCAAAGAAAGTACCTTCTGTGTGTCTTTTGAAGCAGAAATGTTCCCTTTCTGATGCTCCCAGGCTTTGAAAGATGAAACCCCCTGACAGACACATATTCCAAGACACTTATTTCTATTATCATAGAACCACCACCAGAAATCGTTTACCAAATGAAGTCATGAACTGAAAATTACTAATAGAAAGTGTCAATTTGGCCAGTTTTCTGTACTGCCCTGACCATGCTCACAAAATCTAGGGGCTGGCTAAAAAATGCCTTCCTTCAGATCTAAGCTAAGGATTCTTTCTAATATTCTGCACAGAGCTGTTACATAAACCCACTGATGGAGATGTCTTCTTGCATCCCAGAGCCAGCCCACTCACTGGTTCCAGACACCCGGGCAGGTAAAGCCTCCATGAGCAGAGCTCTGGGCAGGGGGACGCAGGAACATTTTGTGCACGTGTACCCCTGAGCCACAGCTGCAGTGAGCTGGATCCAGGGGAGCTGTCACAGCCACTCAGGCATCCCTGGGGAGCAGGAAGGACACAAGGGCAGCTGGGGGGACACCTCTGTGCTGCTGCTGGAGCAGGGGAACCACGCAGCACCAGGCTGCACAGCCTGCTCAACCACGCAGGTGCTCAGGGAGAGATCAAGATTTCACATCCCCATATCCCCAGCCTGCTTCTGATTAAATGCAGAAAAACTGGATAAAATACAGGTATTGCCCTGGGAGCTGGAGTCAGCACCAGGTGCCTGCACCTCTTGCATCTGATATCACTGGTTTTTGCACCAATCCAGCTTAAAATGGTCTACTAGCCTCAACATTTGAGTAGTAACTAGAAAATGCAAAAAAAATCTTACTCATTGGGACAATTAATTTCTCCACCACCAGAAGCAGTTTCCTTCATTTTCATTTGAGAAAATTATTTTATTCTGGGCAAGTTTATCTAAGCAGCAGGCTAGAACTATGGTTAACTCTAACAACATATGATTGCTTTAGCATAGGAATGTATTCACCCTCAGTGTCAATGCATTAGTAGGCTGAACCTGGTTATGGGCATGAGATTTGTTTTTCAAGCTTCCCTAAGCCACAGTCACGAGACCCTTCCCTAAGGACAGCTGTAAAGGGATATCACACTGAGATTTCATATCAACAGAAAAAAAAAAAAAAAAAAAAAAAAAAGCTCAGGTAGATGTCAATCTTCAGTGACAAGCAATTGAAAAGGTAATCCAAGATGACACAACTAATTAATATCAAAGACTAAATACATAAAACATTGCTTGCAGACCAGATTGCAGCAGAGCCACCACAAAGGGATTTCAATCACATGCCTCCTGTGCTTCTCCCACCCCATATCCCCAGGGGGTGGAAGATAACCCCAAACCAGCATGAAGGGTTTAACTTCCAAGCAGGCTCAATACTAAGCCCATAACATTCACAAGTTGCAGCATTTGGTTAAATTATTTCCCCTGAACCATGCAGATCCCACTTTTTCCCCACACATCTTACAGGGGCCTTCAGCCCCCAGTTAGGCAGGATGGGGAGGCCCCAGCTCAGGGCCATTAGGGGGGAGGGCTGCAGAATCTACACCTACCACTCAATTTAATTCTGCTCAGCTCATGGCACAGGTATTTTTAAAGGGTAAATTAATCCAAGTGTTGTTCACTTTGTGAGCCAAAACTTGAAATAAATATTGGTATTGCTTTTACTACCTTTGATCACTTGTTTTGGAAATAGCATCAGTTTTGATTTCTGAGCTGAAAGCTTACAACTGTTTCTAATATTCCATTTGATGTAAATGATTCAATAGAAACAGAGTCAAAAATACTCTTTTCAGTTTTAAAGATTGCTTTAAAATGTTTAGTATAGTTGTACTTACAGTACCTTAAAATTCCAGTTAATAAGTAACTAAAAAAATACATTATCAGAATTACTTTCTTCTCTCTGTGTGAATGAGTTCTCTAGTGTCTGCAATGGGAAATGATGATTATTAATATAATTTTCAACCATAATTATTGTTTTTAGACACACCCAGCTCCTAATTCTATCACCAAACTCTTTACATCAATAACATTTTAACAAAGTTCAAGTACAGAATCAAATGGAAAGTTTTAATAGCTTATCCATATGTATACTTGATATTCTTGGCTGCAGAAAGGGATAGCACCACAATATTAAAGAAAAACAGGTATAAATCTAGCTGTAAGAGTGACATAAACAAGTGCATCTATGTCAAGAATTCCTATGAGCCTTGCTTTTACTCAAAAACTGTATTTTCTATCCAGAATATTTGCTTTTAAAATAATAGGGTTAAGCTGTTAGTCATTCTAACTATTCATATAGAAACATTAGTTGGAATACTAGTTATAAAATCTTTCAGGGTGACAAATGAAAGATAATAAACCCTTGATCAATATAACTTTTATTTATTCATCCAGGAACAGAGGATATCATAGGCAACAACGCCGCCTAGGAGAACAAGGATTTCACATAAACTGTTTTGGCAGAAACACGCATTTAAATAATCATCCAAATCACCACCTCACTATCTCTATCTTAAAAAAAAAAAAAAAATTAAAATTAAACAAACAAAAAAATGGAGAAAAAGAAACATAAGATCTGAACAAACCAACAGCCCAGAATTTTTTTTTAATTTAATGTCTATGCCAGCCACATCTGTCCCTGATTTTAGAAGTCATAATACTTAGCAGTGACAATGGCACCTTTCATTTGCAAACACATTATAAACATGAACTGACTGCAATTATACCACAATACCTCACCACAGCTAATCACCAGGACTGCCTGGTCTGCCCTCAGCCTGGGGAAGTGCTGATTTCAGTTTGTACCGCCAGGCCGTGTATGACAATGTCTACACCCTGCAAGGTACTACCCTCAGAAGTGAATTTAGCATAAACTGACTGACCAAGCTACAGCACATCATCAAGCAGGTGTTTCCAGTCAGTGCTAATATTTTCTTTTATATTGCAAGAAGAACTGACCAGACCAGGACACAATTTAATGTAAACCATTTGGAGTGAAAGGTGTTATCTTGCCTAGCGAAATCTCCCCCTCGCAGTCCAGCTCACAGGCAGAGTCAGTGGCAACCTCATGGTCAGGGGAGATCTGGGACATCCTATCAAAAGGGTCCCCACGATGCTCCTCACAGTCAACCACATTTGGGATCATGTTAACATAAGCAGTCACTATCTCCTTATGGTAAAGGGTGTCCTGGTTGTAAGAGATAAGCTCATTGCTTATATTAACAGTCTCCACTGCAGTACCAGTGCAAAACTGACCACATCCCAGGAGGTTGGAGAAAACCTTTCTAAAGTCAGCATTGAAGGCGTAGATGATGGGGTTAAGAGAAGAGTTAGCCCAACCAAACCAGACAAAGATATTAAAGGTGGTCTCACTGACGCAGGGCAGGCCGGCGTGGGGGTCGCTGGGTGGGCTCTCACAGAAGGGAACCATGCAGTTCAGGATGAAGAATGGCAACCAGCAACACACAAAGACACCCATGATGACAGAGAGCGTCTTTAACACCTTGGTTTCTTTCCTGATGGAGGACTTGAGGCTTGTGTGATGGTGGCAGTCAACGTGGCTGCTCCGGCAGCTCTGTGCATGCTCGGCTGCCCTCTCCAAGGAAGAGATACGACGAATCTGCACCTGGGCAATGCGGTAGATTCGGGTGTAGGTGACTATCATGATAGCCACCGGGATATAAAAACTGATCAAGGAGGAGGAAATAGCATAAGTCCTGTTGAGGCTGGAGTCACAGCTCTCCGAAGGTCCAGTGAGGGTATCATTGCTGCCAGAGGTCCCATCAGAGGGTCTCACTGCCGCTAATGCCACCCATGTGGTACTCATATCTTCTGCCCAGGTGGTGACAGCACCTGCTGCTGCCCAGGCAGTGCCAAATCCATCTTCAATATCAGCAGCAGCAACAACATCCCCACCTTTGTGCCAGTTGAGCTGGACAGGGATGAAGGAGATGAGCACAGACAGCGCCCATGCCACGCTGATCATCACCAGAGCCAAGCGCTGGGTCATCTTCCTCTCGTAGCGGAAAGGGCTGGAGATAGCCCAGTACCTGTCCACGCTGATCACACACAGGTTCAGGATAGAGGCCGTGGAGCACATGATGTCAAAGGCCACCCAGACGTTGCAGAAAGCCCCAAAGGGCCAGTACCCAGCCACCTCTGCCACCGCCTTCCAGGGCATGACGAGCAGGGCCACCAGTAGGTCCGAGACAGCCAGGGAGACGATGAAGATGTTGGTGACCTTGCTCCGCAGGTGCCGGTAGCGGACGATGGCCGCGCACACGAGCACGTTCCCGAAGAGAGTCCAGAGGATGAGCAGGGCCAGCAGGCTGCCCGCCGCCACCTGCGCCGCCCCGGGGGAACCCGCCGTGCCCCGCGCCTCGCCGGGGGGCTCCGTCGCCGGGGGCAGTGGGCTCCGGCCACCCCGCAGCATCGCTGGCGGCTCCCGCCGGCGGCGGGGCGGCTCCGGCCGGGATGCGCCGAGCAGCCAGCGCCGCCCCGCCGCCCGGCCCCATGGGGCCGCTGCCCCCCCGCCCCACCGCCACCCCCGCCGGACGGCCCCGCTCGGCCGCTCAGCGCGCTCCGGGCTCCGCGCCTCGCCACTACCGCGGCGCCAGCGCCGCCGGGGTCCCTCTGCCGGCTCCAGGGACCCCGCCTGGGGTCCCCGCCCCGCGGCTCAGTGCGAGCACCTCCGCTCGGGATCCCCGCCCCGCGGCTCAGTGCGAGTACCTCTCTCTGCTCGGGATCCCCGCCCCGCGGCTCAGTGCGGATCCCCCTGCTCGAGGTCTCCGCCCCGCGGCTCCTTCCAGGGGTTCCAGCTCCGCGGTTCAGCGCGTCCTCCTGCTCGGGTCTCTGTCCCGCGGACCCGCTTTGGGTACCCGCCTCGCGTCCTCTCGCTTGCGCTCCCGCTCCGCGGCTCAGCGCGCTCCTTTCTCGCCAGGCTCCGCGGCTCAGCGCGTACCCTGCCCGCGGCACACTCGGCTTCGCGCCCGCTCCTTCTGGGTTCTCTCCACGCCCCCGCGATTCCCGGTGCCTCCCGCCCGGGCTGGCGGCTCCGCTCGCCCCGTGCCCGCCCGGGCTCCCAGCGCGGCGGAGCGGCGCTCCCGCCGGGGCTGCCCGCCCGATCCCCGCCGCCCGGGCCGGCCCGCCCGCCCCCGCCGCCCTGTGAGCATGCTCCGCCGCCAGGGACGCCCCGTCCGGGCACCGCGGCTGGCCGGGGACGGGGCGGCACGGAACGGAACGGAAAGGAAAGGTGCAGCAGGGCCAGCCGCCGTACCCACTCCTTCCCTCCCTCCGGGACCGAGTCACCCTCGCATCGTTCGGTGCCGTCACCGGTCTGTGCGCGGCACAAGAGCAGAGCGCGGTCCCGCCGCGGGGAGCGGGGAAATGACCCCCAGCATCCCCGGGGCAAGAGGGGCTGTCCAGGACGGGCACGGACACAGCTCGGCCGGCCTCTCGCCGGGAGCGAACGGGGCTGAAAGGTGCGGTGTGGACAGCGGGACGGGCTGGGTGTGTTCCACAGGGATGGGAAATAGAGTGCGCCTCCGTACTTATTCCAGTGGCTTCTGCTGGATGGCTGAGATGTATTAGAGGCAGAAAGCCCGGCGAGAGAAAATCTGATTCTCTCTCTTTCCAGCTCCATGGGATGAATCACTCCTCTCGGTAGGGCTCCAGCACAACTAGAAACAGACTATGACCGTGAGCATTACAGGTGTTAATGCTCTTGAACTCACCGTGTGCTAATGTCATGCTTGAGTTTCTTCAGAGAACATGTCTTAGTTATTTTTATTGGAAATACAATTGGTTTAGTTCCTCTAAAACTTAATTTCTTTTCAAAACAGTTGCCAGAGATCAAGCCCATTCTTGACTCGGCAGCCTGGGTTTTGGCACTGAAAGGGCTGAAGAACTGACACTCTCCAGAGGCCTTCCAGCTGCTTCTCCAGGCAGATTGGGAAGGACAAGAATCACTACACCTTGCTGAATCTGCAGTGACATGAAGGAAGATTAAATGCTAGAATTACTAAATACAGAGGGAAAAGGAAAAAACTAAATCTAATTCTGAAACCTTTTAGGTAATTTTATAAAATTGTCACAAGAAAAGTGAAGCTTCGCTTTAGCTCTCGCTTAAGAAATTGGCGCTACTTTTCTACATTTAAGCAGAGTTATATTTAATATAAGAAGAGGAAGAATTTAGCTTTTGTCACCACTGAATTCTAAACAGTGTGACTAAAGCTCTTGTGCTGAGGCAATGTGTTGCTTGCACAAACTCTGCTTTCCTAAGCAATGCCTCCTACAATTTCTCTAAACGAAGAAGCAGATTGCACAAGTATTTGTGCACATGCCCATTGGAGCTGCTTGTCATGGGGATATTTTTTAATGTAGTTAATGGGGACATTTTATTCCAATAATCAATGATCCAGTTGCTTGTTTAGCTTATATTCATTGCTTCAGCAATGTAGAGGTGTGTGCATTTGCTTGTAATGTGGTGTCTGTGTATTTACACGTGTGTTTACACATGTGCTGCCAGTAAGCAGGAGCTATTTAAATAAACACACGTGTAGGTATCTGTCTCAATAGCAAAAGTAGCCCAGTAAAACATAGCCTGCTCACAACTCAGCAGCCCCTTGCCCACACTGGTGGCTTGGTACAAATCAGAGGTGCAGGTGTGTGTTATCTCCTGCCAGCTCTGCCGGCTGTGCTGGAGTCAGGCACAGAGGAGGTGCAAGCAGATGGGAAAGATGCCTTAACTCATTGAAACAAAAATTATAACAGCACACTTGTCAGATGTCTAAAGAATAAAGTTTTGCTATGCTTTGTTCTTTACTGTCTGCAATTGGTGGACCCAAAGTGGAAGACCTTCCAAAATATGCCATTTTTGGAAGAGTTGTATTTGGCTGTCTGAATACTGCAACACAGAATTTAGAGGATGTAATATCCTTTCCCACCTATTTAATCTTTAGGAACCATTCTTGGTTTCCAGCTGGTGTGAACTGATGTTGTTCCCCAAAGCTCCCTGTGGATAAAGATCCAGCTTTGAGCTGGGGGAAGACTTGTCCCCCAAAGGTGCAGCTGTCAATGGCAGGGTCTCCAATGCTGATCCGTTTCATTCATACATGTTCAAAACTTTCTTTCAAGGCAAAGGAATGCATTAGGAGATCAAGAATATTTTCAGTGGTAGTAGAAAGGAGTCCTAGTTTGTGATGGGGTGGCATGTGAGACTAAAACCCCCATGCTGACAGACTCAGTGAGTTGAGAAGAAGTAGTGCAGGAAGGAGCAACAGGACAACTGCTTTGTGATTTTATGGGATCATTCATAATGGCATCAGGTCAGAGAAACAATCATTTAATGGGGACATTTGTTATAACATTCCATCCACTGCCATCAAAATTTTTTGAGCCTGAGATAAAAACCTTTTGCATTTATAGGTTATTAGCATCCTTTTTTAACTTTCTGTAGGCAGTTTGCATATAAATCTCATTTTAAGAATAGTCCATTAAACCCACAGCTGTCACTTGCTGAGAGATCTTGGGTGGGGTTTTTTTTCATCCTGAAATCATCTTTTTAATGTCTTTTGTGCTTTTCCTTCAGAGCTTTGCCTCATTTTTTTTTTTTTATTCACCTGTTAAAATTGCAGTTCTCTCTCACAGCTGGCAGATTGGAAGTAATGGAATTTAACTGCTATTGCAATGATTCTGAGCAAAAAAAAAATTTTTTTTCAGTTCCTGATTTTAGAAATGTGTGTTTTACTAGCTCTTTCCCTTCATTGCCACATTTTCTATCTCCACTTCAAAATACAAATACCCATTGTTCTGCCTAATAATATTTATTTAAAAATCATCAACATGCATAAATTCACACATTCTCTCATTTGAGAGACACTTGGTGTAAAGAGATAGGAAAATAATTAATGCTGAAAGGAAATTAAAACACAGAGACACAGGTGTACCGCTGAGGTTTAGGCTGTAAAAGCATCCCATCAAAACCCTCCCATTACTTCTCTCTAAGCCAGAGAAGAAGAGGGAGTGGTAGAGGCTTAAACATAGAAGGATGCTCAAGTGGAGCTGTATTTAGGAGCATGGCTGAACCCATGCTTAAGGTCAGTTGCTTTTACTCACTGACACTGATGCTTTTTTTTATTGCACAGGTGCAGGTGTATATACAGCCATGTGAGGGTGCTGAGGAAGGAGGGAGATAACTGGTATCACCACTTCATGGAGTACAGAAAAATCCGTGCAGACTGGGTTGGGTTCTGCTGTTCATGTTTCAAACAAAAATAAACATGAGCAATTGGAAAATGATCAGAAATGCATTACAGGAATTATGTCTGGGAAACTTCCTCAGTTGAGGAGAGGGCAACAGGAGGGTTAGAACCAGCTGGTGATATCTGACAAGGGGAAAACTTTTCTGTAACAGATGGCTTTTAATATTTTAGGTAAAATTAGAAAAATTTCAGAGGCTAAAAACTGAATCTATGAGAAATCAGGGTAGAGGTGGGGTATTCATTTTTAACAGTAAGGATGATTAATGGCTGAAGCAATTGGTTTTGGATTGTAATAGATTTGCCATCATTTGCAATCTGAAAGCCAAGGCTGAATGCATTTCTCAGAGGCTGTGCCCCAGCTCATCCCTCAGCTCTGTCTTCATTCCAGGGCTACCAAAGAGTGCTCTGTAGCCCATGTTGTGGGAAAGGTAATTTTGAATGGCTACAGTTACCCCCACTGGCCTTAAATCCTGTTTAGGTTTTTGTTCACATGATTAGCAATATGTAACAGGATCTGTAATGAGTGTGACATGGTTCCCACATCAGCCATGGATCACTCAGGAAAATCATGGAAAAACTGATGCTAACAGAAGACATTTCCACAGTTTTATTTTTTTTTAAATTCATACCAAGCTTGACTTCGTTTAAACCTATGGTTAGAGATAAAAGATGGATGCAAGCCAAGGCCAAGATCAAAGGGAACAGCATTTTTGTAAATATGATTCGTACTGCATTGTCTTTGTTAATTTGGGGGCTTTTGTCTTATAAAATATTATCTTTTCTTTTTAGTTATTTATAAACATGAATTTAAAATAGTGTCATTTTTTCTAATAAAGCAAGAGCTCACATGATTAAAAACTGCTCAAGATCAGTAACATTTGAAAGAAGAAAAATAAAAATAGGGAAACCCCTGTTTTTTACAATTTGGGAATTTTATTTGTATTCTCTGTGTGTGCATGGCCATATCCAAGGGGAAGAGCTGTCCTGAGAAAATAATCAAGATGAAAAAGGTGATTTTAACTTTCTAATGCTGAACACTTCAAGATTTTTATTTTATCTTTTGCCAACTGTACTATCAAACTGCAAATAAAAATCAGGTGAGCTTAATTCCCCAAGAAGCTGCTGTAATTCTGTATCTGACTTCAACAGTGTAACAATATGCCCTGTGCAGTAATTTGAATACAAATTTCATTGTTCTGATTTCTCTGTTCCTCTAACCTACCATACATTAGGAGGATCTATGAATTTTATATTGAACATGTAAAATATAGGCTTTTTTAGTTAAATAATTTTTATTGGAACTTTTACCAACAGCATCATTTTTCTTAGGATTTTACCCTGTCCATTAACATAGCATGAGATTATCTTTCACGAAATGGGTAGGAAAACCAAATCCCTCATGGAACCAAACAGTAATTTCAGCAATGAAATCAGACACTATTGTGAAGACTGTTAACATGATAGAAAAGATGGGGCTCAGCAAACAGAAGTCAGCAGCTGGGTGTCTGCCTCTCAAGGAACACAGATGATGTCTCATAGGGTCAGACAGTGACTCATCCTTGGGCTCCCCTCCTCCCAGATGGCAGCTGCTGCATGCAAGGGAATGGGGCTGGGAATGGGGCAGGGAATGGGGCAGGGAAAGGGGCTGGGAAGCAGGACAGGGAATGGGGCTGGGAATGGGGCAGGGAATGGGGCTGGGAATGGGGCAGGGAATGGGGCAGGGAATGGGGCTGGGAATGGGGCAGGGAATGGGGCTGGGAATGGGGCTGGGAATGGGGCTGGGAATGGGGCTGGGAAGCAGGACAGGGAATGGGGCTGGGAAGCAGGGCAGGGAATGGGGCGGGGAATGGGACAGGGAATGGGGCTGGGAATGGGGCTGGGAAGCAGGACACCCAAACCTCATCTGTTTCACTGGCAATGTGGGACAGCTGTATCCTTGCAGAAGAGCCTGTTGCAAATGCTACACAGAAAACTGCAAAGCCAGGTAATTTTACAAGTGTGCCAACAGTTAGAGATGACAGGGTTTTTAATCTGTACATTTTAGAGTTGTGGAAGACCAGCATTAGATTTTGTAGTTCAGGATTTATTTGGAGAAAGAATTCCAGCTTCAAATTTTTAAATATTAGTGGTAAGGATGAGCAACTTTGTTACTTTGAGATAAAGAGCAACTTTTACTTATTTCTGCCTTTCCCCCCCTTAAGCAGTACTTGAAATAACATGCTCATTTAGAATCCTTCTGGTTTCTTCTCCAACACATGTAATGAGGGTCAAAGGAGTTTCAAGTGCAGAGAGTGTCAACCATCCCTGTAATGCCTTTAGGACCTCCCCATTCTCCTGGCTGGTGCACTGCAAATCAAAGGGGGGAACATACAGGTTGAAAAGCATATGCTCAAATAAATCAAGGCAAATACCCCAAATTCAGCACAAGGTGAATGTATTGCTGCAGTGGAACAAAGTTTGCAAGTGCAGGCACAGCCAGTTCTTCTTGATATAGTGAATTTTGGGTTCTTGACTCTTATTGGATTGGAGAGGTTTTCCAAAATGGAGAATCAAGAAAATAAAATTAAAGGTTTAGAAAGAAGACATTCTGATGCTTGGAAGGGAGACTTTCAAAAGCCTGTTTGGCTAGTGATACATCTTTTAAATTTATTTCTTGGTAACTAAACTCTTAGATTTAAGCAGGCAGTGGTGGAAATCCCTACCTGGGGAGCACTGCAGGCATGCTTCTTGTACCTGGGAGAGGAGCAGCAGGAGGCACAAGGAAGGGGGTTCATGGAACCAGCCACCATTAAGATGTTGTTACAAAGCTGTTGCTTACTGCATTGTTGCTAGCTTCCTACAAAAGTCATTGCCTGCTAGAAGTGAAATTCTAAATTCTAACTAAATTCAGAAAATTATGGACTCAAGTTGGAAGCAGACACAAAGTGTGGACTTAGCCTTAGGTATATTAATTGTATCTGTTCATTCTAATCTTCAGATAAGCCTGGAAAATATTTGATAGCACAATAAATTAGAATAAAGAAGTTATGGTATCATTTAAAATCCTGGCCAGCCACTCACTCCCTCCCCCAGAGTGGGATGGAGGAGAGAATCAGAACAGTAAAGGTACAAAAATCTGTGGGTTGAGAAAAAGACAATTTAACAGGTAATAATGCAAAAGGCATGTGAGCAAGCAAAGTGAAACCAGGAATTAATTCCCCACTTCCCGTGGGCAGGCAGGTGTTCAGCCATTCCCAGGAAAGCAGGGATCCATCACATAACAGAGACTTGGGAAGACAAATGCCATCAGTCAATATGTGTGCCCCCTCCCTCACTGCTTCCTTCTTCTTCCATCAGATTTATGCTCAGCACGAAGCCATAGGGTGTGGGATATGGTGTGGGATATCCCTGGCTCAGCTGTCCTGGCTGTGTCCCCTCCCAGCCCCTTGTGCCCTCCCAGCCTCCTCTCTGCTGGGGTGGGATGATGGACAGGAAAGGCCTTGGCTCAGTGGAAGGGCTGCTCAGCAATAGCTAAAATATCCCTGAGCTGCCAGCTCTGCTTCCAGCACAAACCCCAAACACTGCCCCACACTTGCTGCTCTGAGAAAATTAACTCTATCCAGCCAAAATCAGCACATGTGGAGCTGTTCCTCACTCAAATTAAAATGCTGATGTAGTTCACCAGAATTAATGATTCTATGTGTGGTTTTCACAATATGGCTTTTAATTCCAGTGACATTCAAGCAAAGATTTATTGGAAACTAAACATAAAACACCCGCTGCTTTGTTACAAATGAAGTAGAGAGATAGCAGCTGGTTTTCCTGCAACCCCTGTTCTTTCAAAAATTTCTACCTACTGCATCCATCTTTATTTGTACTTAGGCATAAATTGTGATCCATTTACTTCTGTCAAGAAAATAAAAAATAGGTTGGTAAAGATTTTACCGAAGATCATATTTTAAAGATGAAATTCAGTTCTCTTTTAGGTGAAGAACAGTAATAGTGGAACACAGGAGGCATGCCATATAGAACTATAAGTTTTGCTTTAAATGTCAGCCAAATTAACATTATGGGACATGACACACCTCCTAATTAAAGAAACAAAACCAAAAAAACAACTAACTTAAAAAAAAAATCTAACCATTGACTACTGACATTAAAGTATCATCAACTTCAACATGAAATTGATCCTTTAGAAACTAATAGAGCCAAACCTCGTATTTAAAGTTCTCCTTAACAATTGCATCTGCTTCAATTCTGTTTAAATCCAGATCTCATTTTATTCATGCATGCATAGAATGAGGCCAAATGCTTGGGGACAAGGGTTCCCAGGGAATAAGTGATCCAATGAGCCATCTGTACACACATCATGTCTAATCAGGCCGAGGTGGGGAAAATAAAAATTAACAGATTATTAAAATCTTGAAGTTTGGGAATCTTTTTTATCTCATGGATTTCTGGTGAAGTTGAATGAATTATTTAAGCTAGTGATAAGAAAAATGCACTTACATTACTTGGGTAATTTCCCTCTCTGCTATTCTCTGGAGCCATCTATTTCTCTGCTCTTATATAGTCCACTCAAAGTCCATGGAAGAGAAGTGGACAATACAACACACAAATATTTCCAAAATTATCAAAATGGACATTCATTTTTGCATGATTAAAAGAGGAAATTCAAAGTATTGAGAAATGCTAGTAAAAGGAATTAAATTCTTTTAGAAGGCCTCAACCACGACTCTTCAATTTTCTTCTATCTCAGTGTCATTGACACAAAAAAACACTTGGAAATCTGTGGTCATGCAAGTTTGACTCTTCAGGTAAATTGAGGACTGTAGTGCTCTTTTTGCACCTTAGCAGCCTTAAATTCTGTACACATATGAGTCTAAATGGGATCAAAGCATGAATTATTGAATAGATAAAATTATTCAATGAAGAAAGGGAAGGAGTGGAAGAGCCTAACAGAATGATGAACATCCGAAAATTATTTTCTGGTTAAGATTATGCAGAAAAAAATTGGAATCTTTTGCATATCAAGTGCATTTCACTAAAAAAAATTCCCTTTTAAAAAGGTCTCTTTTAAAGTAATATTAAATTGGAGCACCTCAGGAGAATATCAATGAGCAGCTGTTACACCTCTCTCCTGGGTAAGATGGCTCTTGTGCCTCCTGTCACATGCTCCAGCAGATAGGTAGGCAGAAATAGGGTAGTTTTGTGCTATTTACTGTCTTTTCAAACCTGTCATAAGTCAGTATTGTCAACATATACTAGAGAAAAACAATTAGAAAACAGTTGTTGGAGAAAGCCCAGGTTTAGCATTGAACAGAGAGCTGGAGGTCACACTATATTAACTAAGTTAATCTAAGTATTCTTCCTTGTCCAAAAATCTATGCTTCTTAAAAATGCATGCTTCTATTTTTCCTGGTTCAAAAATCAATATTTCTTAAAAATGTATATTCTCAAATATTCAGAACTTCATGACTCACTATTGCTCCAAGAGTAGTTAAGCTAAGAGCTGCTTCCATAAAACAGTCTGTATTTGGATGAAACAATATTTTTTGAGAGAAGTCCTGTTGTGAAAACCTCTTAAGCATGTCAGGTCAAAATCAAGTCTCTGGTCCTGAAACAGAACCATTTCAGTCAGCAGGATTTCATCAGTGCAGCTTGGAATAGAATTTGCCCATTAGCATGTTTAAAGCATTTGCTCACTGCCAGAGTGCTACCTTAATTCACTTCTCTGAATAAACTTCAATTTCAGCACTCAAAAGCAATTTAATATTGTGGGCAAATGAAATTATTTCAATCATAATGTGAAGAAGCAGAAAGGGCTAAGTAATTGCAAATGAAATCTAACTAAATAAGGATGCTATTTATTTTTGAAACTTCCAGATGTGTGCTACATGTTTGTAATAGAGCATATGGCCACTTCTTGGCCTTAGGGATTTAGAGCTAGCTCTGCTTTGGCTGAGCACAACTGCTGGAAATCAGTTAAAGAACACCAGTTCTAGTGAAAGAATGACATGGGACCCATCCCAGAGGAACAGAGGAAGAAGAAAGAGACTTCCTCTGGCCATTTTTATGAGCACTTGAAGGTTGAAATGGAATTTTTGCCCCTACCTAGTGAAATAAATTTTTTTTATGATGCCGGAATTAGCTGTAGAGTTTGTGCAGGATGAAAGATTAATTATTGCTTTGGAAGGAAGATTAAAGCTTTATTTCATTATCTGGATGGCCATATTTACTCAAATTGTAGAGAGACAACTGAGTGGTGAGAGCTGGTATTTACGTGGAACTAGGTGAGATCAAGCTACTGAGTTGAATAAGAAAGACAAATGTTGTCTAAGAATGAATAGAAAAGCCAATAAAGATGTTATAAAAAAGCATGACAAGCAGCCCTAGGGACAGACAGAGATTACAGCAATGTACTATAGTGTCTCTTCTAAAAACCCCTTAAAACCAAACAACTGAAATTGCTTTGCAGAAGACTGCTTTGCTCAGTCTCCTGATGCTTCATCTAATTCAGACTTCACCTGAGACTTCGATGGATACTGACACTTCTTTACCTGATCTGGGCTCTGCAACAGGCAAAGAAGGTAGTAAGAATTCCTAAGCCAGTTATGGCTATGCATACCACAAAATAGAACTGAAGATTAATTATGATGTGAAGCAATTCCTGAAGCAATCCAAAGCAATTTACCGAATGGTCTGTGCTTGCCATCTAGTGGTACAAAGCCAACATTTTTTTTTTTCCGGCTGCATGAGGGCAGAGTCAACTGCTTTAATTTCCTACCTCAGAAGCAAACCTCTCCCACACAGAAATGTTCCTGCTCTCGGGATGATGGTGGTGATAAGTTTACAACTTTCAGGAACCAGGAGCAGAAATTTTTCAGCCCTTGACCCCCCAGACTTAGGACTAGCTCATCAACAAATTAGCAAGGGTATTCCAGTAATTAATTGATCTGTAGCTCCAGTATCCTGGTTGCTGCTCCAGTCTTTTGTTCTTGCAGGTGAAGACTCTAAGAATATTCAGGCACTTTCACTGCTTTCTCTGAGAATTCAAGCAACGAAATACCAAAGCTTTTTGAGAATATGTTCTAACATCTTTTAAACCACACTTATAAAACTCTTGGCCAAAGGCCCTCCAGGTTTCTAAAGGCTTCAGCTTTGCTTTACAGCACCTCTGTATGAAAACCTATGATTATTTTCCAACCAGGAGACTGATCTACAATGAAATTAGCAGCTCATTAAAAAATTGTGCAGGGAATACATACCATTCTGGCACTGGAACACATATACTTAATATGAGTTATAGGACTAGATTTTTTTCTTTCAAAACATTTCAAGAATACTTGAATAAAGAATTTAGTAAAAGGAATAATTTTATTTCTCAGTTATGTCATAGAGTAAATACAAGAAAATTAATAGAAATATATTTTATCAGAAAAAATTATACACAGCATTATATCTAATCATACATATTACTCACCTGGATTTCTTACTATTTATATCTATCCACAAAATAATAATTCTATATTGATTTTCATCTGTAATAAGGAAATTTAAACTAATTCCCACATCCCAATTTTCTAGCAAATATTTTAGTACATTAATATTAATATTTGAAAATTATTTTAATTTTACTACAAAAAAACCCCAACGCTATGAATTAAGACTTGGAGTTTTCCTAATATCTCTGTGATTCAGGAGAAGCTCTTTCTGGGATTTTCTGTTCTAAGCCATACAGAATTTTTTGTAAACTCCTTTCACAAGTCACAATGAATGAAAA
The DNA here is from genome assembly GCF_027579445.1 of Ammospiza nelsoni. Taxonomy (NCBI): domain Eukaryota; kingdom Metazoa; phylum Chordata; class Aves; order Passeriformes; family Passerellidae; genus Ammospiza; species Ammospiza nelsoni. Next base: position 16,626,290 of record NC_080636.1, read on the forward strand.
CAAAGTCATATAAATTGTATAGAGAACAAATCCCAGTTGACTAAAACAAAGATTAATGAGATTGAATTAACTTTACTATGTAGAGTTAATCATATTAACACTAATATGATTCTGAAAAGTGTATTTATACAATAACACCACATATATAACAAAACATGTGGACAGAAAAAAAATTACATGCTATAAGCTATTGTCCCTTCTTTAAAAAAAAATATTGAATCTTCTATTTATTGGGCAGCTGCTGCATTCACTCATCCATTCATCCACTCTCTCGACTGTTATTTATGTAATTAATTATTCAATCAATTGTTCACTGAGGGACCGTATATGATCTATGTTTTACAATTGACCTCAAAGAGCGAGGCAGCTGAATGCATCCGATAGAAAATAGAAAAAGGCATCGCAAGGTTCACAACAATTATCCAGGGTTCAAAGCCAAAAACTATTTCTTCCAGTCCATTGTCATACTCCGGGCGGCACCCGAACGCCGGTGGTATCCACAGCTGCAGGGAAAGAACGTGAGGCCAGTATTAATCACCAGCCCTACAAGTCAATAGCCCTTAATGACTGTGACTCACCGTGCTGCACACTGGTTTCAGGAGTCCCTAAAAAATCCCTCCCTGTTGCTACGGGGGCACACTGGTGGAAGAGGGTTTCAGCTTCTGCTGTTGCTACAGGTTTTGGACCGTTACTTAAAGGAACTTCCCATGTTCCTCATTTAAATAAACTTTGTTCCCCAAAAGCATATTCACTTCTTCCAGAAGTAAAATATTCTGCCTAAAAACTATAGAACCATGCAATTTTAATGTACTTATCAAACTTGAAAGGATGGGAACTTTTGGGTATTAACTTGTGAACTACATTCAAAATGTCTTACCGAAAGGTTGCAGAGGAATAAAAATGCAGCGATGTTCTTCAAAATTCTCCTCTTGTTGTTAGTAACTGAGTTTCTGCTGTAAAATGAGAAATCCGAGGCTGAGTGCATGACCAAACTATTGTCCTGACTCGTTTCTTCTCTGGCAACACCAGCAGCATCGTTTTCTCTCCCACAGATGCTGCCTTTAAACAGACAGGGTATGTCACCACTGTCACGAGCAGCTCTACCGTTGTAAATCTCTTTGTATAAGGGGCTGAGGGACAAGGTGCTCCCCCGAGATATGGTCACTATTCGAAGAGTTTTAATGTCCTCATTCACCTTCTCCTGCTCACGGTGGATGGATTCAATGATAAAGAGGTTCTGAATATATTTCTCAATAATCACCAGAACAGAGTAGGGCAGGTTATACCATGTGTATTTGGGATGACCTTGGGCACAGATAATGGCAAGGATTGAGCCCCAGGAGAGCAGCCAGGACCCTGCAGCTGTGCCCACCAGCAGCTCTGCATCCAGTTTTCGAGCAGGGTTCTTGGAATTATCCAGTGATCTATCCTCCAGTCTGTAGATGAGAAGGGCGACAATTCCAGCTGTGCACATGAGAGCCAACACGAAGATAGCGTGCAAGTAAAACATAGTGAGTGCTAACTCACTTTTGATTTTTGAGCCTCCAATCTGAATTAAATACACAACAACTATGCCTATTGTGCTAGTTAACACGATTAGTCCAAAAATCATTCCAACAGTTATGCCATGGAATTTGAATGGAGTTTTGGTTTGCTGGTGGTGCTCAACTTTCCGACCAATGTTCTTCCACAGGACATAGAGCATCGTGGATGCCAGGATGTGGTACTCTATATTAAAGGGATATAGGTAATATATTCCCTGAGAAAATATTGAGCAGAGAGTTGTTGTCGTGCAGTTGCATTGAGGTGCATGATCATCTAGAACTAAAGGAGAAGGAGAGATCAGTTATGTGCATTATCAAGGTTCCTTGTTTAAGTGAATAAATAAAACATAAATAAAATATTGAAACAGAAAAGGTAAGACTTCAGTCAAACAACGCCCAGTTACCCACCTAAGAAAAGGCTTCCCCATGCTTCACTGGGGTTTGAAAGCAGAAGGCATCCCCAGCAGTTGTCATAGAATGGCCTGGGTTGGAAGGGACCTTAAAGATCATCTATTTCAAACTCCCCCTCCCACTGTGGGCAGGGAGCCTTCCACTAGACCAGGTTGCTCAAAGCCCCATGAACATTTCCTTGAACATTTCCAGGGATGGAGCATCCACAGCTTCTCTGAGTAACCTGCCCCAGTGTCTTACCACCCTCACAGTGAAGAACTTTTTTCTTTATATCCTCCTTACCCTAAATATTTGCGGACTACAACTTGCACAATCTTGCCAATGGAGAAAGTTATTCATTAGTAAAAAAAACACCCAGAGCAAAATCTTTGTCTTGCAAAACAGCACTAATGGATAGCTTATATTCTTTTGAGCCATCCCACAGAATCCTGTAGGACCACAGGCTACATGCAATCACTCTCCTGGGAAAGATTTGCAAGATTATCCATATTTGGTTTTTACAAATAACTTAGTAAGTAGTAAACTCTTTTTTAACACTGCTATGTTAATGTATTACTGTGATTTAGTAATAAAGTGGTTCCTTAGTGGTGTTCCTCAGTGATGCTATTCCTGAAATGTTCTCAAAATTCTGTTTGGAACTTAGAAGAAAATTACTGCCTTGTTCACATACATGATAATGATCATATAACATTTCAGTATCAGCTAATTACCATGTGCCCTGGAATGGCCATGCTGACATAATCATGAATGACTTAGCTAAATCCTACAGTGACAGTGTTTTGTATGAGTATGCTAGAGCAGGTATTTCACAATGCACCAAGCCTTTTGCTTACCTATAGTTATGTTCCCAAAACCAAGTGTGATTAGTCTTTCCTTATGTTCATTCAATTGATGTTTTGACTCTGTTAACACACCATTTGTCCACAGGAGCAGATTTGTGAAAACAGAATGGATGACACCAAACCTACAAAACAAAGTGATTATTGCAGGAATCCTCACAGACTGTATCTCATTAAATACGTGAAATGAAATTAAATGGATTAACTTTCTGTGTACAAGCTATATGGCACTATTTATTTGTCAGTGAAAGGGGAGAGTTGAAAAATCATCACCAATCTCTAAAGATGTTCTGCAGTCACTTAAATCAGTCTTCCAAAACCTTACAGAAATGCAATATATTAAATGACCTAATGCATTAAACTATTAATAGAATGCTTTTATTGTTTCTTATGCTCTCTTATGTGATGGGTTTTATTCTTTGGGCTGGACAAGCTTAATGTTAGTGGTTGAACAATCTGAACAGGATTATTTGTTTGCAAACCATATTTCACAGCCTTCTGCAGTGCTTCTTCATATTCTCTGTCTGATCTTTCTTCACAGATACCACCATCTTCTCCAACTTCTTGCCCATGCATTTTTGTCTTCTGGAGAGAGCTGAAGCTATCAGAGGGCTTTATTCCATTCAAAGTACAAATGTGGGTAGGTCTCCGTGAATTTTTGAGGCTCCTGGCCTCTGACAAGTCACTTCAGCTTGGTGAAACAGAATGGCATTGGAGAAAGAAGTGTATTAATGGTTCTGAACTTCCTAATAAAATCCAGAAAAAACATTGTCCTCTGTTGCTAAGCAGTTCCCTTTTTAATAGGAGATCATGTATCTATCTCTTTCCTAGACAAATCCTTTCACCTACCAATGCCAGGTGATTTCCTGCACCTGAGGCTGTTTATGTTTCTTCACCAAGAAACAGTTCTTAATTACAACACTGTTCTCAGTGATAAATTTGCAGTTAGAATTTTTTAAAATCTACTTATAAACAGAGCTGATAGCACCAGCCGACATTGCACAGCCTTTTGTAATCACTCTCTTCCTGAGCATGGGGTTTCAACACTTACCCAGGAGAGCAGAACAAATGGAGAACCTTCACCAGAGATGATGTTCCTGAGCAAATTTATTTTACCTCCTAGAGAAACTGGTCACATCATTGATAACTTCAAATAAGTACTTTAAAAATTACCATGTTTGCTTACTTATGTCCTATGTACAGACAGATTAATATACATTAATCCACCTTCTCACAAAAGTAGAAAACACATTGGATCTGATTTGGTACCAGGATACCACCAGGGAGGCTGTGTTTCCAAGTGCATGTGCACAGCTGCATCTAGCACAGCTGTGAGGTGTGGTTGACATGCCTGAGGGATGGGGTGCCAGAAGGACCTGGATGAGCTCAAGAAGTGGCCCTATAGGAACCTTATGAGGCTCAAAAAGGCAAGTGCAAGGTCCTGCAGCTGGGTCAGGGCAAGCCCCAGCACCAATATGGGCTGGAAACATTCAAGGTCGGGTTGGATGGACCTCTGAGCAACCTGATCTAGTTAAAGGTGTCCCTGCTTATTGCAGAGGGATTGGACTTAATGGCTTTTAAAGGTTTCTTCCAACCCAAACTATTGTATGAGTCTAAGACCTAGTTTTAAAAAGGTGCTTTCCATAAAATCAATATCAAATACCTCAGTTACAGTACATTGACTGCAGGTTGCTGATACAAGTTCCCTTTCAGTAGGTAAATAAATAAAACATAATATAGTGCATAGTCTTGAAACACATATGTGATCCTTCTTCTTAAGTAACTCTGTGATATCAAATGTTGATACCACAATAAAATAAGATACCATTTTCCTCTCTCATGAGAAAAATACTTGTATTCTGACACTATTTTGTGTTACAAAATATCAGGGCAGGTTAAATAAGGGTAAATGGAGTTACTTCAACTGTTCTGTTTCTTTCTACTTAATGCAATCCAGAAGAGAATCAATCTCGATATTTTCACTGTCTCTCATACAATAAAAGTTTGGTGTTAAAGCACTGAATAGACCTACACCTATTAACATGCAGATGAGGATCGGATCCACTTTACCTTTCAAGTGTTTTGAAAGACTGGATAACATCCTTTGCATGACACCACAGAAAATATACCTAAATAGAAGAAATACAAAGAAATATTGTTACACTAATGCACATGTGTAACACTCAGAAAGGAATATGCATCTGCAGATAGACATTCAAATGGTTAAAACTTCTGATGATTCAAATTGAGGCAGCTCCATCTCCACACATGTGAAAGAGCTCATGATTTAATGTGATATTTACACAAATCCTGATATTTCTTACATGAAAAATCAGTGGCTTAACAGTAGAAAGTCTAAGTATCACTCACTAAAACACATTTTCCTTCTGTATCTGAAGAGATTTTATTTCAATGACAGACAAAGCCACTGGCTGTGGATAGAGGTATGATTGCTGCAGGGCATGGTGATGCAAAGTTTGAATAATTTATGAAATATATTAAATTCTATGGAGGGAAAGAGATTGATGATGAAAGGATGCCAGACTTGACTAATAAAACAACAAATTCCCAGGAAGCATGAGAAAAGTTTGTACTAACTGCATGAGAGACAACCCCATTAAAAACACAGCAGCTGCACTCAAGGATAGTGCAGAAAACTCAAGGAACAAAAGAGAGAGATAACAATAATAAGTTAGCAAGTCAAGGCAAAGAGGAATAAAATTAGAACTCTCTGTGACAGCATAATGGAGACCTCAGAAAAAGACTGCCACTGAAACAAAACCAAGTGTGGATAGGTTCAAGAAGAACTATACCAATGTTCCTCAGGGATATTAGGGTGACATTAACAGCTCAATAGTTCCTAGGATACTGAACTCATCACTAGGTAAACTATCAGGAGAGAAAGAGTCCCAAGATTTCTCTTAGAAACCTGCCTGGTTTGGTACTAAAGAAATGGTCTGAAAAGTGATAAAAACTTTGGGTTCTTCTTCAGCAACCAGAGTAAAATGGAAGTCCATTTTTCCACAGCATCCATTACTGCAGGATGCCTTCCCAGTCACTATTTCTGAGGCAAGCAAAGCTAGACAAATGCAGTTTTTTATGGCTCAACTCTGCTACCCAGCAGTAACAATTCCTCTAATGAAGCATTTATCAATGAGAGGAGTGGCCACCATAAAATCCCAGATGTAAAGACTAAAATATTTCATGTAGGCTTCAACTGAAATCAAATTGAAATTACCTTAGTCTCTAATGCCATATTCAATTTACCATCCTGGGATAAATGCAGTAAAATCTGACAGCAGATTTGAACCCATTCTTTAAAACTTATAAAAACGTAAGTTTTGATGATCTGTTCAGACACAGGATAGTGGGAAGAAATAGGAAAACTCAGTACAGAAATAACATAAAATCCAGTTTGGCTCACAGAATACTCAGAATACTTCTGCCTGCAGAAAAACATAATGCACAGCCTGCCCTGGGAGGGCAGGTACATGTTAGCTCATACATGAGTGCAGAATGTATATATTCATTTCATGACATGTATCAGGATGCCTCACTTTGAGTAAATGACAACAGAATCTGATACATATCCATTAGAAAACAAATTCTTTGGTTTTTAGATGACACATATTAGGGATGTTCTCTGCTGTGATTTCATTCACTGTTTCAAAGACACAAGAAGATTTTTCTTAGGTAAGAGGTATGTGGTTCATTACTTTTTAAGTTTAAATTTTTCTTTGATTTCTCAGGCCAACATTCAAGTGTTCATTATTTTAAGCTCTGTAGATGATAAATTCAATGACACTGGGTGATGTAAAATTTAAATTAGAATTCTTATTGACTTTGTTCAGCATTTTTATTCATCATTCTTCCACACTCCAGTTCATGGTGGCTGGAAACCTTGTCAGCTCTGGGTCGCTGGCTGTAGTGAAGAATGCTGTGTTCAGATCAGCATACAGAAGAGCCTAATTTCATTGGTTTGTTTTTCAGAGATGAAGGAATTAAGTTGCAGGACATGGAGAGTGGATTTTACAAGAATGTAAAATTAAGATTACTTCAACCAACTCAGAATTTCAGAGAAAAACATAGATGGGCTGAGAGTAACTGTTTAAATTTCAGGGTTTGTTTGTTTGCTTGTTTTGTTTTGTTTTTTTTACTGTCGAAGAAAGCAGAAAAATGTAGGTTGTTCAATCACAACTGCTAGGAAAACATTTCTTTTCTTTCTGAATGACATAAACCCCTTGGAAAATTCATAAAAGTGCCTGGCTATGATTGAATATTTCATCTGAGTGGTTTTTTCTTCCTTCTTCCCTACAAACCTGCTGACAGGGGTTCAGAGGAGTTAATGTGAGAACCAAACAGCTTTGGAGTGCCACCACACACTCTAGACCCAAAGCCTTATAACAAACAGCTGGAATATTTCACAGGAGTCACTATGTTTGCTACTGTGCAGCCACTGATAAGAATAAGCAAATGCTTCTAGAAGAAAAATCCAAGTTCATTTTGACAGGAAAGTTGTACAAGTATTTTAGAACCAGCTAGGAAGTGTTTTGTCCCCTTTAACTTACCCAGCCTACACCTCTAACCACAGAGGAACATCAGGTTAGACAGATGGAATTGAACTTGTGTGGCAAGTCCTACATACATAAGCAAGGGAATTGTCTTTAGCCAAAATACTCATTTCAGCCTGAAAATTCTGTATGTAACTTCAACCAAACAAAAAGGACACATAACTTCAACTGCAGCAGAATTTTTTTTTATCTTTTTTTCACACCCATGTTTGAAACCCATGAATTTTATGGCTAAGCAACTTCAGGTTGCAAACCTTGAATTTACTATACACACAAGCCTTTAGTCCTCAAAAGTGTTCTGTGATATGCTTAGAAATCAAATTAGTTTTAAGTCCACTGATGACAAGATAAAATATATTTTTGAAAAGAAACAAATATTAATATAAAAGTGCAACCAGTGACTTTTACCTGTAAGATGGTGTGGACAGCATGTGTAACAGGGAAAATGCCTTCAGTTGGTGATAAACAGTTTGAAAAATCAATATAATATCCAATTTTAAAGGAATCCAGAATTAAAGTAATCACTGCAAATAATGTAATCCCACCTACGAATGAAAAAGATATTAGAAAATTTTATGTATAGTTATAGTGTCTAGAGACTATTTATAAAATATACAAAAACCTATTTAGGGGAATGAAAGCTGACCAATATCTGTGTTCTTGTTTAGGAAAGTAAGAGCGAATCAATGCTCAAGAAGATAACTGACTCTATGACATAAGTGCCTCTAATTTGTGAGAGCCTCTGCCCAGTACATGAAGCAGCGTCACCACTGGCAGCCCCTGCATGGTCAGGGAGGAGTTGCCAGCCCTGCCCTGCCCAGGACATCCAGCTCCAGCAGAGTGCCCAGCTCTGGGCAGGACAGGCTCCCAGGTGACAGTGGCACTGAAACAGCCATGGAGAGCAGGAATTCCTGCCCTCAGCAGCCCCACAGCAAACTGGGCACTCCTGGGACATGAACAACGACCTCATATCCCCCAGCCCAACCCCTGCACAGTGGGAAGTAACACAATCACTTGGTGTGCCCTCCCCATGGCTGGGGGTTCACACTCTAACTCAGAGACCACAACCACAACAAGCTGTATGGTTTGTTCTCCTGATAAAGAACCAAAGATTTAATTTCAGTGTCTGTATTTCACACACACACAAAAATATCCTAACATATTACTCTATACCCTAAAGAACTTTGAAATACATTTCCCTCTGTTCATTTTTTTGGTGCTGTTATTACTGGGTTTGTACCTGTACGACAAAGTATAATTGGCTACGAGATTACTGAACCAAACCTTGGTTTTGTTTTGTTTTGAGGGATTTTTTGGGGGCATGGATGGGTTTTTTTTACTTTATTAAAGCTTTTTTCAAGCAAGTTTTCACTGGATTTAATTTGGACTTATTTGAATGAAAACCAGATAAAAATTTATGCATGGACCTTAACCAGACCTCATGATATAAACCAGCATCAGTAACTTAATCTTTCTTTGCAATTCCTCACAGAGTAAATAACATCACCAGTATTGACTTGGATTAATATTTATCTTTTATATGGAGCCACAACCTATAAGTTCTAGTTCAACCTATAACTTCCATGTAAGTACTATGTGTTCCACTTGACATGTGGTCGTAAAAAAGTAACACGAAATTTAAAATTTATTTAATTAATACCTTTGTTCTCGAAGTTGCATTGATAAAAATTAAGTAGAAATTATATAAACACACAGTAATTTTGTTTATTTTTTCATTGACTCTTTAAAATTTAACAAAAACAGACTTCAGAAATCTTTTCAATCACAAGGGCATGAATTCCAACAGGATTTTATGCTTCTGCTTTATAATCTCTCTACAATAAAAACACTGCAAAATTACTGGTTGAGTGTAATTTCTACCAGGAGCTCAAAACTTTTGCTTATATATTCAAAATCTAAAACCTCAGGTCTCTACTTCATACATGTGTATGATCCCATAAAGTTTTTTTAAATTTATGCTTTTTAGGTCACCTAATTTGTATTCTAACACATGTAACAAGACTGGAGCCCACATTTTTAAATAGAGGTGCCAGTTTTATTGTGTATGAAACGAAATGGTATCATAAAATACAAAATTATAGGCTACTCTTGAGATCAAATGGTATGTTTCTTGCCTTATCTAAAGAATGTTAATTATGAAATAAATTAGAATTTCTAGTTCTGATGATATAATTATAAATATAACTGATTATAAATCACTCTGCCTAAGTAGGCACGCTCTGAGCAAGGTAGACTAGATGAACTTCAGAAGTCCCTTCCCACCTGAATTATTCTAAGATTGATTTTGTGATTTATGATTTATTTACAAAGTAGGCAGGAAACAGCCTATTTGTCTGAAATGAGTCCATTTCACACGTGTTATGATTGTTTCAGTAAGAAGGCAAAAGCTATCTTCTGAAGCAAAAAGTTTATAGACTACTGACCTCCAAGGATTAGAAGACTTTATATGACTCCTAATTTTAGATTTTTTTCATTTATTCAAATGGTATTTAGATATTTCTGCAATCACCCAGGTGGCCACACTACAAGTGTATACAAAGTGTCCAACATGCTTATTTATGGGCTTCAAAAGAGAATGATTGTACTAATTTTCTTAGTCAAAAATCAAAGCACAACAATAATGGCCATGCATATGGTATGTTAATAGGTTTTCTGACAACTTTTTGTGATAAAAACTTCAGTAGTATGTACTAATACTAGAAGGACACCAGTTATTTCAAGGAAGATAATTCCACCGCTTAGTAATTTTCATTTAAAATTGTAAGAAATATGAAATTATTGCTATTAAGCACTGGTTCATTATTTTTTCCTTTCAAACATTCATTGAAACCTCTGTGTTTTAAGGGATCACTAATAGGATTTTTAATATTGCTAAGGGCTGGCTCATTTCTTGCTAGTAACCATCAAGAAGATCAGAAAAACATAATGATACAGTTGCAAAAACACCAGTCCCACTTTAAAATATTGTTCAAATAATTGGCAATTCAATGCAGGCAGTAAAAAGATACAAGTCGAAGTCTGTCAAGAGCTTTTAAGCTGACCAGTTGTCAATACTTTAAACAGAAACTGTGCTGCTAAAGAGTGTGATAAAATAAAGCCATTTGTTGACTTTAAAATAAAGCCAACTGATTTTCATTTTGACTTCTCTGGCTCACTTCACTGCACTTTCCCAAAAAAATGGTCAGAGAGCTTTTTCTAGCAGGAGAGCATACTTAGGGGAATAACATTTGGAATAAGTCAAGGAAAGACTTCCTAAGGTTCCCTGTGGTAATTTGGGTCAGGATAACTGTGTTTTATTAAAGACACAGCTCTGCCACAAACTTTTCCCACATTCAGACTCCAAGAGTGGTTCTTGGTCAAGCACACAGGTGGGAGGAGAACCAAGCTCAAGGGTTCACACAATTGACACCTTTGTGCAGAAAGGCTTGAGGAAGCCTTCCTGTGAGCAGCTCTTGCAAACTGATCACTGTCCTTCTAGTGTTGCTAAACACGTACAAGGGGTCAGTTATAGGAGGGTTTTGTTAAATCATTCCATTTCAACATTTGTCAGAGCAAAATGGTCTAAGCAGGCAACTGCCACCACTTTTACTAAAGTGATATTCACAGTTTGAAAGGATTCATGAAAATACACTCATTTTATACTGTTTAATACAAGGACATTCACTCTCACAATTACAGCAAAGAGATGTTCTTCAAAAGTAGCTGATAGAGCTAGTAAAAAAATTGCAGAAAGCTTTCAGTGGAAAAACCCAAACAAAATATGTCTGTCCCACTCCTTCCTCCCCTTTCCTTTTTGGACTTTTGATCTTTTAGGTAAAAGACTTCTATGACAAAAGCATGATAAAGAGGAGGGCACAGGGGATCTTGGCAGAGGAATTGCCACCTGAGTTTTTCCTTAGCTCAAATCAGTTTTCTTTCACCAATAGAGGATAAAGGAGTTGTACAGCCTTGTTGTAGCTACAAGAAACTCCCAAGAATAGGAAAGTGTAGGTCATTCCCTAAGGGCAAATTTGTTGAATTGCAGCCTAAGAGAAGCCATGGAACCCACAGCACTTGAGAAGCCAGTACAAAGAGCCATCCTGTGCTGGTAAAAGAAATGGATATGGTAACCCAGTAGCTCAATCTAAGATCTTATTTCTAAGTTTCTGTGACTCCTTATATTCTGTAGGACAAATGAAATGCTGTGAATGCGGCGCCAAAAAAAAAGAGGGTGGGGGATCCTGCTGTACTTACCCATGCTAGGCAGCATTTATTCCATTTTTAGGAGGGGAAAGCTACCCTCTGAGTAACAAAAGCTTAGCTTGGCCCAAGGTAGGATCATATTAAGCCTTGCAAGAATTTCAGGAGGTTGTAAGCCACATAAGCTAATAAATGAAAAATGCTTGAGAGATTAACATTTCCTTGAAAAATAATAAATAATCAAGAGGAACAATGTCACAGTTGGCATGTGAACTCCATACATTTCAGGAAGGAGTCTACAGACCATGGCTATACATAAGACATTAAAAAAAAACAGGTTTTCTGTCAGCAATTCAAAGACAAATGTTAACTGTTGTGAAGAAAGTAAATGATACACAAGCACTGAGATTGAGGACTACATTTCCACAGCACAACCTTACTTTTCAAAACAATCAGGTGTCAGGTGTTCTTGGAATTTTCATTTAGATGTTTAATTAGCTGCTGTGAAAATTAGCTGTTGTCTCATTGCTAGTAAATAGAAAACATTTTAGGGGAAATCTGTCATAACATTCCACTTAAATACTTTCCAATCTATCATTCACAGTGCTGAGACCAGAAGAGGCTGGTAAAACTGGGATTGCCTATTATTGCACAAGCACTGATGTAGGCTGTTCCTTTTCCTTGGTACCTGAAAACACAGATTCCTGTCACTACAATTCTGTGATGGGCTGCCCAAACACCTTCTCTCAATTACCTTTGTATCCTCACTCTGGTGCACAGCTGACTGCAGATAAGGGCCAGCACACCCCACCACTACCCTTGCAAACTTGGATACTTTTTCTGCAAGCAAATGCTTAGTTTAGATTCCTTGTTTAACTGCTTTATGTGCTGATTACAAACTGATCTGGTCAGGGATTTTGTCTTCTTCTGTCTAACTCTAGATGTTTCAAAAGCATCACTGTACACATATAAACAGGAATCTCTGATACATGTTGGTATAGACAGAGCTTCAGAACCTTTCTGACTGGTACTACCATAAAGTAAATTGCATTATACCATCTGGAAAAGGTGATAATTCCTCTAAAACAGCTGCAAGACAGCAACAAAACTGCCTCTTTCAATAGCCATATTTTATTTTTCAAGTTTCACCAAACCAGCCTGGTAAGGAAGAAAGGTGTAGAAGCTTTCAGCACTATAAAGGGTAGTTGGAAAGTAAGGATGTTTAACAAACAGCTTCCCTCCCAATACAATCTTCTAGTATGTTCAGCTTATGCATATATTTACTTTAGACTGCACTGCATGTTCATTCAGTTTGCAAATACCAGGATGCCTCCCGGTAGGGATGGAGAGGCAACAAAGCGGCAGCAGACACAGGTGACGGCACAGATGTCCCTTGCGCGGTACCACTCCGTGCCATCCGCCCATACTTACACTTCAGCCAGCGGGCTCCGGCGTGTGTGTCCTTGTCCCGGATCAGCCTCCTCTGCGTGCAGCTCCTGCAGAGGTACCACAGCATCCACAGCAGCTGGATGAGCATCAGCGTGATGAGGTAGGAGAGCAGGTGGCTCTTGCTGATGCCCACGGCGTGCACAGCCCAGGCGAAGGTGAGCAGCAGCCCGGCCAGGAAGAGGTTGATGCCGTACTGGCTGCTGAGGATCTCGGCGTTTTTCTGCGGGTAGCTGCCGCCCACCGCGGGGCACCCGGCGGCTTGCTCCATGTCCCACGCTGCCGGCCAGGTGCTCCAAGCGGGCGGCCCCGCTTTCCCCGGGGAGCCCCGAGGGCGCTGCTGGCCCGTCCCCCACAGCGGCGGGGGCGGAGCGGGACCGCCGGCCCCGCCGTGCCCTGCCCGCGGGCGGGGGTGCCCGGCTGCCGGGGGAGGCTGCTGAGGGTTCTGCGGGACATTCTTCCCCGACACTGACAACGGCTGGGCTCCGGACCAGGGTGACGAGAAGTCACTCGGACGAAGGTTAGCTCGGAGCCAGCTCTGCCCGCTTGCCTTTGGTGACATGGTCTGTGTTGGGAGACCCGTGCGGTGTAACACATTCCCTGGGCAGGAAAATGCAAAAGACACCGTGTGTTGAACAAACCCCCGGCCCGGCGGCTGGAAAGCCGAGGAACGGCCAGAACCTGGGAGCTGCCCCGCAGCCAGCAGCTGCTGATGGAGCTCCTCCGCAGGGCAGGCAGAGGGATGACACGCGTGCTTCACACTCTGGCCTCCACAGGCCATCTTCTTCTGAGCAATCGGCACTTTCACTGGTAGGACAGAACCTCGTTTTTCAGGAATTCTCTAGACCTTTCAAAAGTGGTCATTTACCTTGGTTTTTTTTAGAAAGTCCCATTCTGACAACACAGTACTATAGGAACTGCTAGCTGGAGAAGCAACTACTGACCTCAAAGTAGCAAAACCTTCTGCAGAATTTAGTCCCCTTCTTATATATTAATTTTCGCAATATTTATATTGACCCTTTTCTACTTAAAATGAATTCTCTTAACTTTAGGTATTTGGATGCTAAGCATAGCTTGGAGGCCAAATACCAAGATAGACTTGTTTTTGTTCTGGCCAAGAGTGTCTTACATCTTTGCTCTGTACCTGTTGGTTGCATATTCATTACCCAAAACATTGGCTTTTACAGTGAGTGACCCATACCTTGCATGAAATTAAGATACTAGTTCAACTACAATTTAAAAAAAAAAAAGATATATTGAAAATACAGCATCTATTTTACTCCACTTCCTCTGGCAAAGTCATTTTAAGCTTTTTCTCTTCTGAAGCCAGAAATTAATAGAGGGGTGTTTCTCATATAACAAAGGACACTTTTGAGCTTACATATAAGTGTCTGGGGTTCACAAGCCTCTTAAAGAACAGGGAAGAAAAACAAAATGGCAGAAAGGTGGAATCAGTGAATCTGGACAATCACCTATTTAGGTAAACATAAAGAAGTAGTTCCTGTCCTTTATTCATTTTGTCCTGTTCTCAAGAAACAGGTATTTTAAGCCATCTGCAAATTTTCCTTTTGAGAAATGCACTAAACAGGAAGAGAGCCCTATGTTTCTGTCTGGCCTGTTAAATCAAAAGCATAACCAGTCATTCAGGCCACCTCTAGCTCACAGCTACATCCACTGTTACCAGAAATGACATTGTGGGATTACCAAATCCTACTTCTATCTCATATAATGTAACCTTTAAAGAATAACTAAGGAAGATGTTTCCATTTTACAGAGCATCTATGGGTAACTGTGATAAATAATCTTCATTGCATGGACTATTTTACTTCAAATTATCCAAGAGCATTCCTTGTCACCTGTAATAGAAAGCTCTTTGGTGCTGGTACACATTCTCATCCTGAAATGAAATAATGTAAATGGATACAGAAGATACCTATGGTGGTCTGTACCAAGAGAATACGCTCAAGCTTTTGTAGAGGTGAGGATTTCAATTGCCTCATTTTTTTTTTTCAGGGAATTATTATGCTATCGCTTTCTACTCCCTTGCCCTAAATTCTTTATTTGGTGGTAAGGAAAATAACAAAAGCAAGGAGTTCACAGAAGTGGCAGCAGCATTGTGTCAGGTTGCAACAATTAAAAGAAGCATTGTTTTATATTCTTACCAGATTTGCCACTACTTCCTTTTGAGCACATAAGTGAATGAGTATTGTGTTGGATACTCAGATCTGTTACTGAAAGACTTTGTACAATGAGCATTTCTACCTGGGATTCTCAGAAAGACATCAAAGTAGTCTGAAGGCAAACAGCTCTCCAGAGGTGAACAGAGTGTTATTACACCTTCAGTAAACCCAGGTGAAGGGGAATGAAAGACAAAGATACCCTGAGTCAAGTACAGTATTTAAAATCTACATGAACATCTATTTTACAGAAAAAGCAATGAGATGGGGTGGAGGTCTCCAAGAAAGTGTAATTAGATGGTTAAACAATTAAATATTGAACACCTATTGATCATTTTTATACAAAGTTTATTAAGATGTTCAGAAGAATGAATTTTAAAAATCATGTAGTAAACAGTAATTTTAATTCAGATTACAAGGCAACT
The DNA here is from genome assembly GCF_027579445.1 of Ammospiza nelsoni. Lineage (NCBI taxonomy): Eukaryota > Metazoa > Chordata > Aves > Passeriformes > Passerellidae > Ammospiza > Ammospiza nelsoni. The sequence continues at coordinate 16,641,903 of NC_080636.1, forward strand.
TAAAACACTTAGAGCAATTATATAGCTGACAAATAAAAATACAGCTATAATTACCGTCCCTGAGCAATACTGCATTTTAAATGTTGTAATAAAGAAAGTTACTCAAATGTACCTGTGTATGCAGAAAAAACTGGTAAAACCTTTTACAAATTGAAGACCTGAAGATAAGCAACTTACACTTTAAAGATGTGAAGCATGACTGGTTTTGGCAAATTTAAATATTACATTTAAACAAATCAAGCTGTTAACTTATCCTACAAACTAGTTCAAGTAGTGCTGAATGCACTTTATTTTGGTTTGTCTGATCCTTTGTATTACATACTACTAGGTCCCAACTTTTTTCATTAATGGAACAGTAACAACCAAAGACAATGTGCATTCTCTGTCATTACTAAACATTCCATGTGTTCAGCAATGGTGTGGATTTGGAAGTCAGAGTGAAGAACACAGTATCCTTTGGCAGTCCAGACTTCAAGCAACACTCACAAGGAGTAGATTTTAACAGGCTTCAATACCCAATTTCTACATTCTCCTATTTTCCAAAAGGCATGCCTGGAAAAGTATTTACACAAGGACCTACACAAAGTGGTCTAGCAACCAGATGGTGCCCACGTCTTCAGACAGTTAAGTATCTCAGTCAACATGAACAGACATTTAATAAAAATAAAATGTTATTTTATTTTCCCAACTGAGTATAACTAGTAGCTTTTAAGTTAATATCAGCCTCTTCATTGCTGAGTAAGGAAAATGGCAACTTCATTAACAGGCACTGCTAAGAATGAAAATTTGATTTACAGAAGAAAAAACTACCTGAATACTTTAAAACACTACATACATAAAAGAATTTAATGTGTGCTCCAAATTTCTTGTGTAGTGTTAATATTGTTCATTGTATTGCTGGTTATTCACAGCTTGATCATCCACCTTTGGCTGTGGACAAACTGTATGAGTACCAGTAGAATTTATTTATTTATTTGATGGCACTGCCAAATGTCAACCAGCTTTCCCTTTCCCTTATCCATACATTTTTTAAACACTAGCAGATCTGAATTCAAGACATTAGATAGTAAAATATTTCCTATATGGTAACACATATAACAGCAGAAATTTAAGAGATCAAGAAATGCCTCCTGTAAGTAAGTTTACAAGTACAAACACAGGTTCCAGATAACAGTATTTTACCTGTCAATTCAAATGGAAAGAATATAGTATTAAAACCCCACAACACTTGATTTAAGTATCACTTACTTCCAAATCAAACAACACGATTTGAGCAGGAAGTTTGAGTAGGTAACCTCTGAGGCCCCCAGAGATAATATTTAAAGGTCCCTTTCAGCACTAACTATTCTATGGTGCTATTACTTACTACCCATGTGCTTAATACTCAAATATAAATAGAAGCTTTACAAAGCTTTACAAAACTAAAGGCTTCATGTTACTAAGAGATGTACAACATATTTATCTTCCAATTATTGACTAATCAGCTGGTTTTCCTATGGTTATGTCCATTGATTTACAAATCAAGTAGATTAAGAATTACTGTATTAGTCAGAGCAAACAGGCAGTATTAGAAACAACAGAAGTACTGGAATGTAACAGAAGTGACATACACTTTGCAGGATTACAGTTACTTGAGTCCTTCACACGAAGCTGAAAGAAAAGAAAAAAAAAATTTAATAAAAATCTTTGTATGTTCTATATACTGCACAAGCTCTATCAAAAATGAATTAATGATTTAGGAACATCAAGTAATAACTTGTCCCTAATAATTAGGCAAATAATTATTTGACCTAATACAGAATTTCCCCACATTCTTCAAGTGCATAGGCAGAACATGGCTAATGATAGAACCAACAAACATGGACACGTTTGTATCAGCAAGTGTCACCCAATATTTTGCCACAGTAAAGAGGTTCTGAACTACGTATTGTATTTTCAGAAGTCTGAGTTTTGTCAGAGTAGAAGTTAATTATCTCCTTAAATCAGGTTTCTTGATATCTCAAAAATAGAGGGGAAAATGCAACAGTGGTTCAGCTTGTTATTAAAAAAAAAAAAATCTGAGTTTCACCATCCCAGACATGAAACAATTTTTGCCTACAACTTTGTCAGTACAAGAGGCTACACTCTAAATCCAGCAATCCAGCACAGTCTTCTTTTTGCTGCATTCCTAAAAATGCTGAGGGATCTCCTCATTAGAAAGTGGCAAGCAAAGCCAAGCAGGCTTCCTCCCCATTCCCTTGAGAAGTACAACAAACAAGACCTGCTGAAGGAGGAGCTGCCCTGGATGATATGAGACCCCTGTGATACAGGGGACATCCTATTTACTGAGCTGTGTTTGGTGTCATCCTTAGCTTTTTACATTTCACTGGATTAATTTGATAAGTATATCTAACAAAATATGTGGCAGTTATTGAGAATGCATTTTTCCAGTCAACAAAACAGATGGGTTGGCCTTTGAAAAGTTCTTTTTAAAAGAACAAATAACTTCTCCTATCTGGCAATTTTCCACACAGCAGGTTGATCTGGACTGTGCATCACAGAAAATGAAAACAGCACACTTGAAGACAAAGACATGACAAAGATTTTTAATTTAAAAAAAATGGAGAAGGCAACATCCATGGATGTTGATATCTTCTCCCCTTTACTATCAGGTCAAACAGCTTTACTAAGGTACCCCAGGCTAGGTAAAAGCTGCAGGTTTTTGGTCTATACATCCCCAAACCGTCCAATGTCACTAATGTTTCTTTTCAATGTCTAGAATGGAATTTTAGAGAAGTGGAAAGGATCTTCTCCCCCTTTTGATAATTGCATGTTCTCTGTTTTCTCTATATGCCACAAGATGTCACAATTTGAAGAATGCCCACAAAACATAGAGAAGGAACCCCTAAACAGCCTCCCAATCCTTAAACGTCTAACAAAGCACTTCCCACAACAAGATAAATACTTTTATGTGCTTAAAAAATTCAATTATTTACCTGAAGGGCTTATCCCAGGAGTGACACAAGCATCACAATACCCATGAACTGAATGAAGAGCAACACAGGTGTCAAAAATGACCAGACAGGCCACAAGGCAACATTGAAACTGGGAGTAAAAGCAGAAAGTATTTGGTAAGTTCAGTTGTCACATTACAGAAACATCAGGCATACAAAGAAAACATGTCAAAAGAAGAAGTAAGACTTAAATTACTTAACCTGGAAATATACTTTGTTTCTGAAAACAAAACACATCAAGGGTAAAGGGTAAAGATACCTTTTACTTTCAGAAAATCTGTATCTGAAGCCCCTGATAATTACCTACTCTGATTTTTCAATAGGCATACATTACAGCTGAGGGAAGCTTTAATCTGAACTTTGATCTTGACAGATTTCAGTTAACTGAAGAGACAAGGGGAAAACCAACTTATTTTACATCTAACTTACAAGAATTACAGATTTGACTAATTATAAACCATAGGGAACTTTTATTTTCTTCAATCTTCCTTTTTTCACCATTGCAACAAATACTGACTGATAACCTGATACAACAGCTAAACAAGAGGAAATCAATTTTCATGCAGAAAGCAAATAAATTAACTGGTACAATGGAATTTTCTTCATTCACGTGTGCTCAGTTCTCATACAATCTCATAAGTAACGCAACTCTTACTAAAAGTACCATTCTCAGACAAAATATAAACCCTTAAAGCTCATATGGCAATAGTCAGAAGTCTAACATTTTGTGTATGTTTGCTAACTTGTAGATTGTTTGATAATGAAGAACTCTGACAGAAACTGATTAAACTGATTTTTTTCTCAGATAGAGAGACTGCACCTTTGTCTTAATTTGTTAACTGCACAAGTTGTTGCCAGAGGTGAGAAATTTACACAAAGATAACTTCAGTTTTCCCCTAAATTTTCAAGACAGAAAAGATCCAGTACATCTCTAAGTACACAATATAAAGTTTCAACTGTTGCAACTCTTGCTTTGTGGATGAAAGTTAAAAGTGCAAGAAATTCTGCTACACAGAACTGGTATTGCCACCAATACACATAGCAGAATTACAGAAATGACAGTTCTTATAAAATGAGCCCATTAACACAGACTTTAACAGAAGTTTGCACAGTGTTTGAACTCACCAAATTGCTGCTGCTATGAAGGTAGCTGTTGTGATAGGAATCAGTGCAGGGTACTGCTCATCATAGTCCTGAATTCCACAGTACCACTCAAGATACAGTATGCAGTAAAAGGCCACACATAAACACACAGCCAACAAACAAGTGCCACAGGAAAGCCACCAGCTGTGGGAAGAAAAGCACATTAAACCATGTTTAGCACAGTCACACTGCAGTTTGCACAGTAATCTTCACTCCAGTCACCAAACAGAACAATATCTGTTAAAAACACAATTGTGGCCTAGAGTTCCTGTGGGTTTTACCTTAAAATGGTCTTACAAAACACTTTTTGCCCTTAAAAGCTGTTAAATTGACTTTAATTTTGCAATGAAACATTCCTTTCATATATTGTCCCCTCAAATATTTTGGAAATTCAATGTGACAGACCTTGTCAGGAATCTACTATACTACCACACCAAAACCACTTTGTCAATAATAAAGTAAAATAGGCTCCACTCCAACTGTGCTTTTCACTATAAATTAGACTGGTGATCTTTGTGCAACAGAAATGCTGCAGGAAGCTTTAATATGATTTCAGTCTGGGAACTCTCAAATTTAACAAGAAGCATGAAGATTATTCTTTACAACTGCTGAAGAAAACCATGGAGAAATGCAGAATTTTAAACTCAGATTCATAAAAACACAGGGTATGTGATTAACTAGGGAGAGACACTTTTGAGCCCCTTTGAGGATACACTTCAAGACTAGTTCAGATAAGGCAACTTGGGAGGAAGATGCACTTTAATAAAATCTTATCTGAAGGTGTATTAACAAATAAAAATTTTGAAAAATGAATCCTTACCATAACTTGATTACTATATTACAAAAGGTAACCCAGGATCTTCCTGCTCAGGTACCATGTGCTCTGGAATGGTACAGCAAACATAATATGCTGGTTTGAAATTTACTACCACTGGAGAATCCTGCACTCAGAGAACTGCAGCCATGGCCTACCTACACAAGCAGTGCAGGAAGACAGGGTTGTAACCCCAAATTCTGATTACACCTTGGAGTCACTGGTTTTGCTTTCACAGTGAGCTGTATGAAGGGTATAACAGGCTGGGAGAGCAGCCCCAGAGACCCCCCCAGCACAGAGCCCTGTGCAGCTTCCACGTACTGATATAACAATGCCAACAGCAAGGTGTTTTAAAAGCACTTCCAGCTGAAGCTATCTAAAAACATTTAACATACATCAATCCCATTGAAAATAATTTAATAGAAAATAAATGGACTAGAAGTAAAAATTACTTCACAGAAATTATTTCACTAATCTTTTGCTGACCTACTCAAAATCATCTACAAATCTTCTAGAGAAATGAAAACTTCTCTTTGAACTCTATGTATTAATTTCAGGGAGTTTATAAAAAATAAAATCAAAACCTAAATACTTCAAACAAAACAGGCAGCTATTTCTTGGATTTAAATGAAAACTTGAAGGTACAGTATTAAAATGTCTGGTATTTAGTCTGTACAAAGACAGCTCAGTAGAGTTTATAGAGAAAAAAACGACTGTAGCAAATTTTAAACACTGTATTTACTTTAAAATCAGTTAAATAATATCAGCTTAGGTGGTCACCTGGTCCAACCTCCCTGCTCAAGCAAGCTCAGCTACTGCCAGTTGCCCAGAATCATGTCCAGATGGTTTTTGAGTATCTCCAAAGACAGAGACTCCCCAACCTACCTGGGCAACCCATCCAGTGCTCAGACACCCTCACAGTAAAAAAGTGTTTCCTAATCTTCAGAGGGAAACTCCTCCATTTCACTTGGTGCCCACTGCCTCTGGTCCTGTCCTGGACACCACTGGAAAGAGCCTGGCTCTGTCTTCTTTGCACCCTCCCTTCAGGTATTTACATGCATTGACAAAATTGCCTCTGAGCCTTCTCTTCTCCAGGATGAACACTCCCAGGTTTCTCTATTCCTACTGCAGATCTTGTTCATCCATTATTTAAAATACAGTGACCAGATGTAACAAACTGAGTATGATTATAGGACTAAAACACACCTTTTTGTAAGAAAAGATACCTTACCTCTCTGCTTGCAGAGTTTCTTTGATATTTTTTAAAAAATCAAAGTAGTATGTCACAGCTATTGATGCCAAAATCCAGAATGCAGAATGAATATTCAGTCTGTTAAGAGGCCTCATCTTCTTCTCTACAGCTGTAGACTCTTCTGTAAAGAAGAACATAATTATAGCACTAAAGCCAGTCATTAAATGAAGTATGATTATAGTTACATAAAGCATGATACTTTATCTTTTTAATTCATTTATCTCGGGAAATTATTCTACTCATCATAATACACTTTGTGCTACAAATATTCTGAAGAACTCTGAACATTTACTGAAATGAAACAGACTAAACAAAGTACCCTTTGATAAAAGGATAAAGCAGTAACAATCAGCACAACACTGTATCTGTGTATCTTTTTAGGAAACAGCTGACTAGATTTTCTAAAGGTTGTTTAACTAATGAAAAAGCCCTGGTTTTATGAAACAATTTTTATTAATTTAGCATATAGAATTTCAGGTTGCTACATCACTAATTTATTTTTATCCTTCTTTATGAATTTTAGTATTTGCAAAACGATTGCAGGCATCATTTTCTTGTTCTCAACTGCAGATAATTCACAAATTTTCAGCTGCAGCTTCAGGAGCTAGCTGGACTTATGCTGCGCACCTTCAGCAGGCAAACTGCAACTATCATTGTGCAGGAAACGACCTTCTCTTTCTCCCCTCATTACCACGTACTGTTTTAGAGAGAGGGAGACATCAGAGCAAGCAGATAAGAAAGCCATTTTTGTGCACGACAGTAACCACGTAAAACAGTATTTATACACACTGTCACAAAAGGTGTCAGAGGTAGTTTTGGTGTCTCTGAAGTTTATCTCAGGAGCTCCAGGTGGGCCGTGTGCCTTCAGCACTGTCACATGTGCCGACTCCTCCACACGCACCGCCACCAGCCGAGCGTACTCACAGCTCTGCTGGAGCTTACAGACAGCTTTATTTTTCATTTCCTACATTCCTCCTCATCCTACTGGAGCTTGGGCCCGGAGCACTCGAGTATTTCATCCGCATCAGGCAGATCAGGCAGTCGGCTGCTGCCAGCCCCTCGCATCCCCCGCGCCCAGCTCGCAGCCAGGAGCGGACACCTGAGGGCAGCGGGGCCGCGCTCCGCGCCGCTCCGCCCGAGGCGGCTCCGCTGCCGTCCCAGCGCCCGCCCGGCGGGGCCCGGCACCGCTCCCCGCGCCCCGGCACCACCCACCGGCCGTCCCGCCGCCCCGGGCAGGCGCCTGCGGCTGCTGCGGGTCCCGGGGCTCCGGCCCGCGCCGCCCCGGGCGCCGCAGCCTCGGGAGCGCGTCCCCGCCGCCGCCGGGCTCCATGTTGGGCCGCTCCGGCAGTGACGCGGCGGGGCGGGAGCGCGGCGGCCGCCACCGCCCTGGCGTGAGGGGCAGCGGCGGCGGCCGGGCCAGGGCCCGCTGTACGGGATCCAGAAACAGCTTCGGGAATCGCGCTGAGCCCCTCTGGAGGGAGCGAGCACTGCCGTGTACAGCCGAGTGCCGCACTGAAGGCTGTGGTGCCGAAATGATTCAGAAAAAAAACCCCAAAAAACTCTGTGGGTAGAAATGTTTTCCTCGTCTGCCAAGCAGATGTTCTCCACGGCAGATGTTAGGGAAATCTCGATTTCTGTGACACAAGCCAGTGGTGTAGGTTAAAAATGATTGTGGCATGATGCTAATTACACCAAGCTCTGAGGTTTGATCAGCGTACGGGCCGCTCACTCAAGGGTTGGATTCCATGACCCTTCTGGAACCCTCCCCACTCGGAATATTGTGGGACTGTGAAATGCAGAGCTCTGGGGGCTTTCCAGAGCCACGGGAATCCTGAAGCACTCGAGACTGCAGCTCGTAACTGCAATAATAAACATATTTGCAAGACAAACTATGTCAAAGTTAAATAAACTAATAAAATGGTAAAATAGATTGTTTCAGTTCTGTAGTTGATATCTGCGTAGCTAGATACAAAGTCACATTAGCATGTTTCTGAAAACAAAACCTTGAAACCAATTGGGCTTTCTTGTTTACTCACACGGACAAATTCAAAACTACTCAATTTTGCTGGAAGGTTAACCTTAGGTCTGGTCATTATAAGAATAATATGAATATTAAGAGTGAATATGTGTGCTGCATATTCTGGGGTGTGTTCAGTGATCAAGCCATTAACATAAAACATTTAAAATAGAAAATTGTTTCTAATAGTAATGATTGATTAGGTTAATTAGATGATCCATGTGATTGTTACAAAACCTGTGCTTTCTCAGAGAAAATTTGGTGGCAAAACATTCCACTTGAGGCAAAAATCCTGCTGACTTCAATGTGGAAGTACCTGTCCAATACAGCAGCTGTTACGTATAGCTTTACTGTGGGATTAAATGTAGAAATACTCAATGAAAGCTCAGATTATTATCAGGGAGGTTGAAGAAACAAGAACCTAATTTCAGTACATGTGTTTTACTTACCAAAATCAAAATAACTGGCTGTATATAGGTAAAAGTTCAAAAATCCAATGTTTCATAACCTGATTGTACTTTTCCTCTCAGGAGGCAAAATATTTTGCATTAAAACAATGATTATGAGAAATGTGTTAAATTTTCACTTACCACATGCATCCTTTGCATATTGTGCAGCATTTATCAAGAGAAATGCCTTGCAGATGCTTCCTTTGTAGTTTTATATTGAAAAAACAGGAAAATAAAAAAGAATGGAATGTAGGCTGTGGATAAATAATTACATATTTTATCAGTAAACTCTAAAAAAACTAAAAAGATCGCTAATTTTAGGCAATCCTAAGGGAAGAAACTAACTGGTAGAAACTAATTAGGGTAAAAGCTAAACTTTCTGTGACTTGCACTGTTTTTAAGCAGTTCTAAATCTGCTGGCTAACTGTATTTTCCTGAATATACTATTGTGTGTTTTATTAATGACTGAGATTCTAGGGACAAGGGAAAACGGGGTTCTCATTGTTCTTTATTACTGCACATTGAATTTAAGTATATTCAGCCTAAAAGATACAAGAACAGAAAAAATAAATCTTTTTCTGCAGAAAGACAGGCCTTCATTTACACCTGAATTTCATGTGAGAGGTGTCATAGTAAGTAGAAATTGTTTTCCCAGCCTTAGAACATGTATCACATAAGGGCCAACCACACTGCAGTCCTTATGACTACAGGGATTATTCTTTATGTAGTTCAGTTGAATATTTTGAAGTTAGCAGCTCATGGGAGATCAGAGCTCTGCTTTCTTATCAATGAAATAGAGGTTTCTTTGTTTTATTTCCTTTGAGTGAAATGACTACCTCAGCCTTCACTTTCATCTTAGTGATTCAAATAAGAAACAAAGGAAATCTTCATGCACTTTCTTTGCAAAAGCTATTCATAGGATATATCTTTGATTTAAACATAGCAATTAAATAAATATGTATGCTTGGAAAGGTTAAGATCTGTCAGTGTTGTTAAACTGAACACTTCTGTTTACCTACAGAGTAGGTATTGTGCAAGGAGCTGAAATAAGAGCTTCCTTCCTGGGCTCACTATTGACCTTAACTGAGACCGCTCATGTTCTGTGTTTGTAGAGCTGAGATGTTTTCTGTGATCTTTTCACAGTGCTTCTCTGATTCAGATATTATTAATCTGCCAAAGAATAGATAGTGATCAGGAGCTGAACCGAGACTGTCACAAAATGAACAACATAATTAACAAAGCATCTAATCAGCGGTCCTGTTATGGATAATTAATTCTTCCAAGTTAATGTTTAACAATACTGTCATGAAAGTTAAAAAGTATTTTAAAATGTGATGCTTGATGTGATAACTTTAGTTAAAACTCTGTGAAATAAATTTGTGAATTTGAAGTTTCAGTGAAAGAAATGTACAAAGGGCAGAGCTTGCAGAAATTTTCTCGTGAACTGTAATCCCGGACTCTCACATAATATGATTCAGTTTCCACATCTTGGGAACTTAATTCAACACCTTCACATTCTTTTATTTTAAGTAGAAAATAATACTTTGTATGTTAGTTGAATGTCTTTAAATATTCAGGTTTTTTGGTTGTAAGCTGAATTTTGGAATCTATTTGGATATTTTGAATTTTATTTTCTTATTGCTTACTGAATATTTGCTGCTTAGTGACTAGTTGGTTATATGTTAATTTACAAGTAATTCTTAATGGCATACAAATGTGGTAGCTTTTTTGTGTCTCTTGACCAAGTAGATGAAAAATTTAGAGTTTGAATTCCCAGTTAAATTCTCACTTTTAGGAAGTCAGATTAGTTTTCTAATATTCCAGCCAATTTTCATAGCTTTTTCCCTATTACAGAAATCAAAAGCTAAATTAGTCCAAATGTTATCTGTTCACAAAACACCTGACTGGAATTTTCTTCATTTCATATCTAAGTGGGATGGGCTCCTTCCTATGTTAAATTTTAGCTGAAGTAGGTTGGATACAATATAGATGTATTTTTTCATTTTGAGGAATAAAATAATAGTGCTATAATAGTCTGTGTTTTCTGTTCACAAACTAAATAAAGTCAGTAGTAATCTGCTGCTTACCTTCCACTATCAGGAGTAAAAGACTGGATGGGTAGAGATTCTCAATCCTTTCTGAACCTATTGTGCATCTGCTCTTACACGGGGTGAAAAAGTAAATACATTGTCTGACTCATCTAGGTAACAAAAAAGCCTCCAAATAGTACAAACAATTCCCCTGCTTTCATCTTGCATTCTTTCAACTGTTTTAAATTCAGTACAATGGAAAAGGACTTAAAAGCATTTGGTGTGAATAACTTAATGCAGATCTGAAAAACAACTGCTGGGTAAAACTCTATTGACTCTGAATGTGGTCCATATACAAACTCCTGAACTCAAGCTGAATTCTCATGCGAGTATTAAATTGCAGTGCAGCCTTGGATTGACCCTTTAGGAAGGAAACAATACATAGAATAGCGTGCTTGATACCAAGAAGGCTCTATATTTAAGCATGCAAGCATTTGAACTTCATGAAGAAAAAGAAAGCAGAAAAGATAAAGGCAGTTTAAAAGGTGAAGAGGCCATCTAGGAGTACAGAAGAAAATGCACCACATGAAGACATCTAATTTATGTAGGTATGTCATTCCTCACCTTGAAAGTTGTCAGCAAATTAGAAAAAAAATAGCTGATGTGAAGTATTTATTTGATAGAAGACCATCTTCGCCCTCAGTTATCCTGATTAGAGATGTTAGTGTTGGACACTTGCCTTTTTATAATCAGCATTTGAAAGATAAGAGGACTGTTCTGTTCTTTCCATCTTTAACTGTGCAAACAACACCAAAATACTTATCCAAATATCCAAAACTCATCCTATTTATCAAAAATAAATCTGTATAAATCATTCTCCTACAAGTAGCTAAGTAAATTTTCTTACTCTCTCCCTTCTAAACCATTTGTTTAGTTTCATTTAACTATGCTTACTTTCTTGAGGGGGTACAATGGCTCTCAAAATGTTTTCCCAAGACTACAGTTTAATGATACAAAGCACTTGGCAGCAATACTCCAGCTATAATTGTTCTTGACTACTCAATCCCCAGTAGTGGTATATAATACCTCTCAGTTTGAGGATTTGATCTGGTTTTAAAAGCCTGCAAAAATGCAGGGGGTGGTGGAGAGGCAAAAACAAATGGCCAGATGTGGGAGAGTGGGAAAGAGAGGGACTTACTGAAACCGATTTCTTTACTTAGGAAAAAGTCTGTGCAACGATGCATCTGTAACAATATGAAACTTAATTCTTAGGGCATTTAGGAACATCCTAAAGTATGTTTTTTGAATACTGAATGTCAGACCTAATTCACACAGGAAAAAACTTTCAGTTGTGGGAATGGGCAATCAAGTGTATCATTCAACATTTACTGCACAGAAGTATTAGTCTCTTTTGGTGTGACACTATTTCTCTGTTGGTGGAGGTTAGCATTATTTTGGGCTGTGATAGAATTTTAACTATGGTTTTGGAGATGTCTAGTGCCACCACTGCTTGTGATTTGACTGATGTACTAAAGCAGTGGTTCTCTCTGTTAACAAGATTGGAAAGTACAGTTCAGCATAGCAACATCTCCTCGCTGTGTATTGTGGGATTCAGCTCATGCTGTTTCTGTGGAGTCTTGAAAAAAAAAAAACAACAAACCAAAGCTCTTACATGCTTCATTCACAGTGAAGGTTTTCTTTGTGTCCTTCACAGTCTATTGCCACTTACATATTCTGTAGGGTCAATTTTTCATGTCTTTTGAACAGGTATTGTAATTAATTGGACAACAGAGTTAGAAGGAACACTGAGTATTAAACTGTCCAAGACAGACAGGAAGAGAAAGATGTTTCCTTTATAAAGACTGAATTCAGCAATTTGAATTTTTGGCTAGAGGATGATTGCAAAATTCCCATTACTGTTCTGGCTAATCTGCATAACATAAACAGATCTTAAGAACATCAGCTGAGTTCAATTTTTTCTTCTCATGGAAAACTTACCCAGTGCTAACCTCTGGAACAACTTCTGGTACTGAAAGTTCACCAAAAAAAAAAAAGCTGAAACTTTCAAAGGCATAACACCTGGAACAAAACTGTAGGAGCAAGAAGCAAGAGGAAAGACATTTTCATGGTATAAGACATGGTAAGAAAGAACAGTCTGGGAGAAAATCCTGGTCCTGTCTCATCCACAGAAAACATGAGCCTTTGCCATGTATGGATACTGTACAGTGTCAATAGGTGTGTATTCCTTCTGGAATTCCTTCTCATCAAGAGAAAAGGCCAGCAGAAGGGCAAAAAATTAGAGTACAAAGGTGCACTTAGTGCTTTGAGTTTATACATTAATGGCTGGATGGTGGAAGTTCATTTTGTGGCTACTTCAAGGAACAGAAGTGTGGTTTGAGCCATCTGCAATGCAGGCAGAATTCTGGTTCTTTTTTATTCTGGTTCTTTTTCTTTGTCACCTAAGTGAGATGCAGTGTTCTGAATACTTTCAAGAGGATTTCATGCTGCCTGAGAGGAAGATCCCATTATGTTTAAAAGTACCTTTTTTCTGGTAAACCAAGTGTATGTGAGTTGAGCTTGACTGTAATCAGGCCTTAATTAGGCTTTTTATACTAATTTTGTACTAATGCATTCCATATAGAAGCTTGAGAAGAGGGGTTTAATGGGTGGGCAGGCATCAAGACATGATTTCTGGTCTTCTGTTACTTTCAAGTAGTTTCAGGAACTATAAAACTACTTCTGTTGGAAGCCAGTATTTTACTGCTGCTGTAGCTGAGGTAGCTGAAGTTGTGTAGCAAGAGCAGTTTCTACTAAAAGATTCTAATGAGAAGGGCAAAACACACAAAAGACTGGACAATTCTAAATCTTCTAGAATAAATTTTAAAAGATAAAAGATGTGTTTGGAAAGGACTAAGATCTATGATCTGCAATCTTGAAGAAAAAAGTCCAATCTAAGCAAAAAGCTTGAAGGTTTTTCAGCCTTTGCTGCTTGAGAGCATAAAAGCATGAGGATTCAGGTGCAAAAGGAATTACATCCAAGAATTGCAAAGAGAAGCAGCAGATTACCAGGGGTAAAAGGAACTGTATCTTAAAAGTATAAAGGAAAGTTACTAATAAAACTTCTTCTAGTCCAAGTGGAATTTAGAATTCAATATAAAGTAATACTTCCTGTAAAAGCACTAATGGGAAACATAATATGCAGCTTTTCTTGGCTGACAGAGCAGAAAAGAAACTTAGAGGACTTATTCCTGTTTTTTTCTTAAAGGCTAATCTGGGAGAAAAAAGGGGTAAATGTTGAATATATTGACTGAGATATCTTGTAACCTGTGAACACAGCTCAATGTACAGAACAATATGCCTTTTTTCACTTATCTTGCACAAAAACTTTAATATTTGCTCTCTTATTTCCTTAATAAGGGTGAGTGTTACAGCCTTAAAAGTTTCTGAATGAAATCATGTATTGGGTCTCTGTATCCTGTGGTCATCAGCTATGAGCCACTACTCATGTAGGGCTCTGACTACATTATCCTGATGCAATTGGATTATAGCACCAGGTGGGAGGATCTGTTTTCACTGGAGAAAGAATGAACTACTCTAATGCACCAGCACAGTGGAGGGCTGAGCACAACAAATAAGTAGCTGTCCTTTGAAGCTTTTTTCTTCCACTGATTAAAGTCCCTGCTTAAGTGCTTATGCTATAGTTATAATGAAAGCCACTAGCTTTAAACAGTTTTCTAATTTCTCCCTTCCTCACCCTGCCACAAAGACACTCACTTCTCAATACAATATTTTAGAAAAGAAAATTTTAACAGTAAGGTATAATTATGGACCTATTTTATGCTGTTTAGAAAATCACTAAAACATTTTCTGGATTAAAACAATACTGGTAAATATGCTGCTTAATTATTGAATAGAAATTAGGGAGGTCCTGCTAGTTTTCTGTCTTCTTGAAGGATTCTCAATGATCTCTGAGGGATTATGCCTCCCTCTGAAACAATTACCACCAAATTTGAAGTAAATTCAATCTGATCAAGACATCATTATTTGCAAGGAGTAAATTAAAGTCCAGACCTGTTGCAAGGGGAAAAGTGAAATTCAATCCTCTTGAGTACTTCATTAATTGTCTAATGAAAAAACATCTAAGTCTGGGATTTTTTTCACTGGAGAGCTGCATGTCAATAATGCAACTATGCATGGACTGGAGTAGCACTTGGAGCCTTCTACAATTAAAGGCATAGACTCATCTACCATACTAAATGTTACTTACCATATTTCATTACATATTACAGATATGACCATACTACAGTATTGCCAGGAACACCCAGAAAGAAAAATATGCCTACAAAGCATACTGCCCCCCCTCTTTCTGCCAACAGAGCAGGAAAGGTAATACTGCAGCAACACACACTGAGGTGATATTATTGTAATTATAACGGCTTACTTGCAACAGACTCCCACTAATGACTGACAAATAGAGGCAAGCATTAGATTCATGTGTGCCAAAACATGAGGGGAAAAAACTGAACATCAGCTGGTGCTGCTTTACCCTTTAGATAGGGAGGGGAATAATAATTTACAGCATGTTTATTACTCCACACAGGCATCACTAACCCAACCATGGCAATGCACAGGGGAGTACACTGCTTGAACCTTAAAGAGTGATAATAGTTAAAGCAGGAAAGCAAATTACAAGGTCACATCCTACTCTGATAGATCATCTGCATGCTATTGATTTGATATTCCTTATTCCCAGCTTTCAGCTGAACCATGATGTTTGAATACTTAACCTGCTGCTTTGCTTCATTCAGTGATCACTGCAGTAAACCCTGAGCATCAGACACCAGAACTCTGCAATGATAGGATCCAAGATTCTGCTTATCTGTTAGACTGAATAAAAACAACTGTTGCATAGCTTCAACAAACAACTAACACCTTAAATTCATTATGTCCTTTCTTGCAACCTTTACAGTGAGACAAATATGTACTCAAAAAAACTGAACCCAGTGTATCACAGTGAATTTTTAGTATTTATACCTTTAATATAGTTAATATTTCTATAAATTTAAATATTTTTACCATGGAGTTTTATAGAAGTGTACCTGCTTGAAATCACTAAGCAGTTTTTAAAAGCACCATATGACTGAGTGCTTTATAATGCTGTTTTTAACAGAGTATATCATAATAGGAAACTTCCTACATGGAAGTAATTTTACCATTAAGTAAAAACCTACAAAATGTCAGGCAGCTTTGTCCCTTACCTGTAACATTTCTAGCCTAGCTACATTGTTTTGGTGACAGCAATACAACAGCCTCTTCAAAGCATGCATAATTTGTGGATTTATTATGCAATTATAAAGTGACAAGATTCATTATATTTAAGCTTGTATTTTAAAGTAATCTATCTCATCAGTCAATTTTCAGTCCATGTAACCACTTCTATTGAAGTCTATTGCATTACTAATCAAGACTTTCAGTAGGATTGCATATACAGAATCTAATCTAAAAACGCATATCTAAAAACACAGTTTTTAGATTTTCACTGAATGTGCAATATTGCATACACAAATCTGACACTTTATTTATGCATTTTACAACACAGAATCAACAGTTTATTAAAGGCTGCATACACTATCCACAGTGCATAAAGTGGGTATCAGCCATACCATTTTGAGTTTTAGCATGACAAAACATTTATTCCACAGTGGGTTTCTGAATATGAAAATCCTATTTGCTTTCAAAAACAGTTCCTGCAAAAAGCCACACAACCCAGGTCCTGAAAAACATTCATGCCTATAAATTATATTAATTACTGGGAGAACTTTAATACAGTAGGCCAGCAATTATTTTCAATGCCTCTTAAAACTTGTACCAAAAATATACATTTTCCATAAAATCAAAAAATAAAATATCTGAAAAAGGTTCTGTGATAAATCTAGAAAAAGGGCAGGGATCCAGTATTAAAAGTTAAATTCTGCTTCCACATACACAATTCAAATTGATACCAATGCATAGTATTTGTACAGCTCACAGAAGAGTATCACTCCATCTGCAAGATTAAAATGCAACAGCTATGGAAAGTACTTTATTTCACAAGAAGTATGCAAACTGTTTATTTCACAAGTTTCACTTTGTCCTTTAGAACTCTAAATTTAGGATTGCTATTCACTTTCTTATTGAAGATGGCTAGGATGTCCTCTTCTGTTTTGTGACGTTCACCAGCTACTGCGTAATATTGAGCTATCACCTGCACAAAGACAGAGAAAAGGTTTTTAGTCTGTGACTATAATTCCATTGGAAGCAATAACACATTTACATTACTGCATTAAAAGTGCTATGGAAGCTATTGTGCTATTATTCCTTTCCAGAACTAGCACTGAATTTCCTGTGTAATTCAGTAAGCAATAAAAAACCTGTCCTTCAGCTGACATTCTGTTAATTGATATCCCACTAAAAATGTTGAACTTTTTGTTTATGCAATCCAGAATTTTCTGAGCTTCGGCATTACACAAATAAATTCACAAGACCATAGGAGACTAAAAAAAACCATGTTGTACAGTACCTTTTTTCTTAGTTTCTTAATTGAAATTTCATTGTCTGGAGCCTGTTTCAGAACTGCTTTGATGGTTCCCTTCCAGTTGAATTTACCTAGGAAATAATTAAATGTACAACACTGTTAGTGAAAGGAGGTATTCTGGGTCTTCTTCTCTGCTAGTAATCAGCCATCAATCTCCTTATTTTGGAATCAGTTTGGCTACCACAACAGTTGTTAACTGACTGAACCTACAACAGGAGGGTGTCTTAAGCATAAAAGTCATCAGCTGTTCCTGAATATAAAATGGAATGCAGATGAAGAATCACCACAGTACTTGAACAACAGGGGTCACAATTGTTTTTACTTAACTTGTGCACTTCAGCTATTAAGCAGAAACTCTTAATGCGGGGATAGTTAAGATCCTGTCTTTTCACACTTAAATCAAAGGCAGTCAAATTTGACCATACCACCTTCAGAGGTCATTAATTGGTAGTTATAAATAAATGATCTGTATGTTCAAACACAGTCAGAGCAGGACAGGTGATAGGCAGAAGTAGGTTTATGTAAGCATAAACTAAGGTCCAATTTATGATTCACTGAGCAAAAATGGGGATATGAGA
Source organism: Ammospiza nelsoni (assembly GCF_027579445.1). Taxonomy (NCBI): domain Eukaryota; kingdom Metazoa; phylum Chordata; class Aves; order Passeriformes; family Passerellidae; genus Ammospiza; species Ammospiza nelsoni. The sequence goes on from NC_080636.1 coordinate 16,659,753, forward strand.
GATACCAAGAGGTCTAAGAGTTGTTACCCTTTTTGTTGTGCTGTCTAATGGGCATGGCAGCAGGGAAAGAGATCCACTGTGGTGAAACATCAGTGTCCACTGGAATCAAGCACAGCCAAAGGCTGCCAGCACAGCACAAACAACAAATTAGAGAAGTAATTCATTATCAGGTGTTAAGAGTAGCACAGGCTACTTACTCTGGAACAGATGTGTATACTGAGTATACACACATTCATGTATGCTGAGGCACAATTTATATCATGGCTTGCTACAGAAGCTGTGTTTATAGCATTAGGTCTTTTCCAGAGTAGTTTTGTAACAATCTAAATTGTTCTTTTAAAAATACCTTTATCTGTTCCCACATTTTCTTCATTGTCATTGACGTCTTCTGTTTCCATGTCTTCTGAAATGCTTTCAGTTTTCATTCTCTTTGTTTTGGTATGAGGTTCCTCTAGAGATGGAATTGGACAAAACACACACAAGAAAGATTTAAAATGAGAAATTCTGACATGGCTTAAGTTTTTGTTCTTTTAACGTGAGTTTATATTTGCAAAGTGGTTTAGGTTTTATAAAATAAATGTACAGTCATTGTTAAAAATAATCTAATTTGTATATCTTATGCACTACTTCAAAATTCTACTTAGTAGTAGTATGCCTACAAAGTAGGTAGTTTATTGAGCTGTGGAATTGAGAAAAAGCCCCTTCAAAAAGAACATGAATATAAATTGTATGATGGATACCTTCTACATGTTTATGTTTGCGTTTCTTTACATTTGTTTCCTCTTCTGTTTCACTGTGATTGCCATTTCCATTTATTTCACATTCATCCTCCACAGTCTCTTTTCCTTTTTTGGACTTTTTAATCTTTTTTACTTCTTCCTGGTTTTCCAATTTCAGATCTTTTTTCTCCTTCTTTTTATTCTTTTGTCTCTCTTCTTTTCGTTCCCTCTTATTCTTTTTTCTCTCAGTTTTTTCATCTGTAATTCCATTTGCTTCTGCCTTTGTATTTTCCCCAGTTTCTGCAGGCTGCTGCTCTTCCTTCTGTTGTGGTTTGTCTTGTTCCTTTTCATTTGAAGTCTTTTGTTGAAAGAAAGATAATTACAGTTTTCAAATGTGCTTTTTGACATTGCAACTTTCCTCTACTAGATCATTGGTAACTGTTCACAACACTGATATCCTGAAATAATTTAAATTGCTCACATATGATGTTACCAGTTACCTGAGAAGCAGCACCAGTGAACTAATGTGCTTCATTCTTTTAACTTAACAGACCAAATGCTAATGAACATCACAGGAGAAATATTATCTTACAATATATGTAATTCCTAGTTGAAGTAAGTGTCTATTGTGTTTTAAATTATTTGTTAAACGTAATTAAGGAAGTGACAGCTCTTTAATTTACACAAACAAAACTACAGCACATTACAGCAAGATGCAGAACTTATTCCCAAATACACAGCCCTTGAGTAATAATCTCTTTTGCCATCCTGTCTTGAATGTGTCTGGGACAACAAACCATTATGACATGGTGCTAAAAAAGGCACTCCTGCTTGAGAATTCCAATTAAGTATATACACTTCAAGGTATGTATTACCAATCATATTTTAAGATCTTTTTAAGATTTCTTAAAAGTGAATTGAAATGCTGTGTTATATAATTTATTTTAATGCTATGCTCTATGAACAGTAATTGTTTACATTTGTGTTTAAATAAAAGGTTTTCAGATTGAAGACCTCTTATAAATTAGTGTAAGTCAAGGGAGAACTGCTTATGACTTTAGTGAAGTTGTATAAACTCAGTATTAATGCTCCAGCAAAACAGTGTTCAGAATTTATGTTATGTTCCATCCTTTACTAAATGTGCTTCTTTCTTTCCTGGCTCTTACATTTGGATTCCTCAGAAAAACTGCAAATAAACTTAACTGGAATCATCAAATCAGAAACACAAAGCATCATCAAGAGGGGATAATGCCAAAGCTTTGCCTACTCTTCCTCAAAAGAATTTGGGTGAAAGGGGGGAGAGCATCTTTACTCAGCTGAGAAATGAGCTTCTCCAACAGCTCTTGAGTAGCAGCAATAGATGCAAATAAACAACACCCTACCAAAACACAAAGAATTAGGCACTGGCAAAAGGTCAGTGACAAAAGAGTGAGGCCACAATTTGGACAAAGGAATGGGAGGAACTTGCATCACAAACTGGAGGATTTCTTGCCCCACTAATGAATAGGTAAACTATGTGCTTGCAAATTTCTCACTCCAATACACATAAATTTGAGACCAATAAACTCTGAAAGGTGTCTTATTCCATCTTAGTGAGTGATAGAAGATTGGAACAAAGATAAAGGCAGAGCTTTTCCCTTTTTATAGTAGCATAAATTAGCCTTCTGATTATCATGGCACAATCGTGTCACCACGTCCAAATTTTCAATCACAACTTTCTCAGTATGAACAACTTCAGCAACAGTTCTGTGTTCCACAAATTAACAATTTAGTCGAGAAATATTACATCATAACATAATCTGTTGGAACTATGGGAGACAATGTTTCCACTAACATCTACAAAGGGAGTCTGAAAGGTTTTCCTTCAAACATTTGGAGTGCATTCCCATTTTATAATGTACCTCCAGTTACACTTACATTTCTGGTTGCTTCTGAGAAAACACCCCACACCTGATCTTGCAAATTGCTGTCATTAATTCTCAAACTGTTCTTGATCCAATTCTGTGCATAGAAAAAACAATAATAATTGAAAATATCCTCCAATTTGATTTCTTTATTGCAATATAACTGGTTCTTGTTTTTTATTTTTCATTTAAGAATCAAATCACTGCTTTTGTCTAAGATCTGGTTAGAGGTTACTCCTATTATATATCTCAAGCCTCTTTGCTGAATTATTTTGTGTAATGTCTAGGAACTGTTAGAAGGCTACACCAATTGCCTCCCCAAGTGGTAAATATATACAAAAGATAGTCCTGAAGCTTTTTGATACAAATGGCTATGTTAAGGTCTCTCCAAATCTTCTGACTGTTCCCATGAGTTAAAACATTAATGATCTGATCTTATTTATATCTTATTTATTTTGTACTGGACATATGGTCACACTCCTAAATAGACATCTTAGTTTATTACAAGAAAGTATAATTTAAGCAAACAGCTCAATGCAAACATTTCAAAGTTGTTTGGGTTATTGCACGTGTTCCTGGCGAAAATGAAAATATAGCAGTAAATTATGCTGTTCACACTATCTGCAAGAGATCAACTTTTAGAAACGTGGAATTCATTGTTAAATGTAATGTAAAGATTTCTGCATTGCAATAAAAACCCTAGGAAATGTGTATTAGTAAATTGAAACAATTAACTGCAAAAACTTTTGATCTTCTACTGCAATGTATCTTATCAAGAGGAGAGGATCTGGAAAATACTAGTTTTCCTGCTCAGAACATTAATCCTGTAGGGAAACAGTCTAACCCTCAGCTTGCTAGCAGCAATTTCACCACAGCTCTATAAGTTCTATTTGAGTGCTTTGGAAGCAAGGCTGATCTTCTCTCAGCCTCACAATCTGAGGCAAAGAACAGAGGGGGGGGGGGGGGAAAGGCCCATTTGTGAGTAATTCTTCACTTTTAATGAAATTCTTTACACAGTAAATTCTCCACATCTGTAATTTACTTTAGTGAAGCATGCAGAGCAGGAGAGTGTCAGAATACTGAGTAACAGGAAAACCCTCAAAACAGGACCTTGCCTTCAGGAAAAAAACAAAGCCAAGGAAATAAGAAATCTTTAAAAGTATGTATAAGAATTTGGGCATTCAATAGAAATAGCAAATAGTCAAAAAAGAAAGGTATTGAAAACAGAACAAACCTACATATGGAGATTAAGGTTAAAATGCAAGTCTCTGACTTAACACCTAATTAAACTGGCAGACCAAGAGTCATTTAAAGCAAATTTTACAAACACTGCCTATTTGAAATTCAGTTATTACACAATCTGTACAAATGCCCAACTAAGTAATTTGTTCCACCTTTATTAAAAGAGAGTAGCAGCCCCTAAAAAAGTCTATTTTTGTCTTCACTGCACAGATAACTGCAAATCTCTATTAAAACATACCTGAAACTTTACTTTTTTTCTTGGAATGTTATCAAAGGCACGTATTTGCTCCAAAATGTTCCGCACTTTGGGGCTTATGTTGGGCTTCTTCATTACCTCGTGAATTTTCTGAATGAAGAAAAACAGAATTAAATCAGCACAGCAGCATAAGAATCAAATGGTACATATCAGGTGTGCAAGTCTGAAATACACTGGGCAGAAATCACCCAGCACCTACAGCTGGTATCGTCTGTTCATAGGAAATGCTCAAAAAACATAAGAAAAACACTGATCTTTGGTTCTATCACTACTCATTAAATGTGTCAAAATTATCTATATAAACATTTATACCTATGTAGTAAGCAGAGGTAAGCAGGATTGCTCATCAGTGCTTTCTGATAAGTTACAAACTGTAATAAAAACATTTCCAACTAAAGTAACTATATCACAGAAGGGATTCTTGCAGCATGAAAAAGACCTGCATTAAGAAAAGAAGCTTTTTGGTTTTGGAGTTAATTATGAAAAATCAGGCTTACTTTTGATGCCACAGCTGACATGCATTTCTTCTGGCAGCAGTGCCAGCTTCAACAAGCATTTATCCCTATATGACAGCCCTGGACATTCCTGTGCTATGGGTGTCAGCATGAGAGGAGAGAGGTTAGACCAGGGCCTCATGGCAGCCCCTCGAACAGCACTGCTGCTTGTGGGGGACAAAGGCTCTGGGCTCCCCAGTTCTTAGAGTGCAGCCACTGGACACTGCAGAGCCTTCCTGTACTTCTGAACACCTGGTGACTGAAAGGCTTGTGAATATGTTAAGACTCAGAAAAAGGTGACTGCTAATCCCTCATCCTTCAGTGTAAGAATTACTTACTATTGAAGCAGGCTACCAATGCTCAGTAAGCACCAACACTCACATCATGCTGCCTTTACAAATGTCCCCAAACAGTGTTCAATCTCAACAAAAGCACTCATCTCTGACTTTAATGGTATTCATCACATGCTTCAAGCATGCATGTAGCTTAGCACCTTCTTAGGATGTATTCTACTTGATAGAAACAACAATTCCATGCATAAATGTGATCTAACTTACTGCTAATGAGGTTTTAAATATGTGTTTGAGGTCCTTCCAAAACCTTTGAAGTAAAGCCATAAGAGAGTAGATTCTTGTGTAAGACAGAAAGAGTAGGAAATATTTCTATCCATGCTGGAGCTTCTCCTGTTCAACATATTTACAAAATATCTGACAAGAGGACAGAAAATTTTCCCTATGATATGAAGCTGTTTAGAATGAGAACTATGAGGATTCCAGAAAGATCTTAAGAAAATGAGTGACTAATAAGGTGAATAAAAAGGTGAAATGCCTTCAACACAAATTCACTCAAAGCAAGAAGAAAGGGAAAAGCAATCCTAATTTCACATCTAAAATGGCAGACTTTAGTTGACCATTGGAGCTTAGATACAGTATCTCAGGGTTAAAATAGCCAATGCCATGAAAATGCCAGCACAATGATCAGCAGCAGTGTAAAAAAAAACCAAACAAAAAAAACACCCAAGAGTAGGTTAACTGACCAATAATAGTTAGAAAGGAATAAAGGACACAGAAAACATAATTATGACACGTGGTAAATCTATGGTTCTCTTATATCTTGAACAGCATTTCACAAGCATACAGTAGAGTGGGAAGATTTTAGAAAACCCAAAGATCTAATTTACACATGAAGAACAACTAAGCAGGGTAGGATTTTTGAACCTTGAACAAAGAATATGAGATGAGGAGGAGTGCCTGACAGAGGTCTACAAAAGCATAAAGGGCACAAAAGGGACTGACAACTACCAATGTCTCTTTGTATGCAGTTGGGAACATTACACTAAACCAAACCAGTAAGATATAGATTCAAAACAAAAACCACATTTCTTACCAGGACAAACACAGACCTATCAAGGAAACACCAACAGACAGCTGGGGATATTGGTAAAAACAGATCTCTGGCTTGAGCCAGTACAGGCTCTTTTCTATCTTTGATAATTACAGACAATAGTTACGGTAGGTGTATACAGTATAAACCATACCTGAATCCACTCCTGCTGTTTAGCATCTCCTTTGCTAGCTTTGGCTTCAAAGCCTTTCCCACCATATTTCTGGTCTTCACTTACACACTTGATGTGTTCCTTATAGTCATCACCCCTGGGTAGAAGAGATTTTTAACCACAGGTCACTGAAACGCTTCACTCCTCAAACTGTGCAACACTTAGCCAACCAACAAGCTGAAGTAATAGATTATTTAAATGAACAGATTATTTAAACCTTATTATTGTCAACGTTTAAATTATTAAAATGTGATGTGCTTAAAGTACGTGCTTGTAAGACCACAGGCATTGCTGTCATGCTACAGCTTTCACTGAAAATTTCTGACTTGCATCTCTTGCATTTGTGACAAGAGTGAGCAAGTGAGTCTGCAGAGTGAGCAAGGTTATTTCCCATTCTTTACATACCAGAAATCCTTGCCACAATCCATGCAAGACAGGCACTGACAGTTTCTGCAGATGTTCACATGCTTTTCAACCTGTGCTTTCTTCACGGCTTCTCCACAGGCATTGCACGTGAAAACCACCATGGTGGCGAGCGGTCAGGAGCCTCTTCCTTCCCACAGAAGCGCAGCTCTAGGAATACAAGAAGATTATCTTAATTCACAGCTTGAAAGAAACACCTGGAGGGCCGAAGCGAAACACACCCGTGCACCCACTGACGGCCAGGGTGAGCAGCGCGGTGCAGAACGTGCAAGAGTTCCTTCCCCCTGATGCCCTCCGTGAGAGCAGGGGAGAGCAGTACCGGGAACCAGCAATCCCTGCATCCGCCACGCCAGCAGGGAACTGGTAACGCCCGAACCCATCACCCGAACCCGGTAACCCCCGAACCCGGTAACCCCCGAACCCATCGCCCGAACGGAGAAACCACCTGTAACTCCTGCACCGGTGACCCCCGTACCGCGCCCACGCCGATACACGCAGGCGGCGTTCCCTGTCCCGCTCCCTTCCCCTGCGGGACCGCGCCGCTCCATCCCGCTCCCCGCAGCTGCACACCGGTGTCGGCGGGCCCCGCCGAGCGGTAACGCTGAGGGGTGACCGGGCCGCACGGCTTGGGAAGCCCGGCGTGGCCGCCAGCCGAGCTCCTGGGCGGCAGCAGCCGTGCCGCTCCCGCTCCCGTTCCCGTTCTCCTCCCGCTCCCATTCCCCTTCCCCCGCACCTCAGCAGCGGCCGCCGCCCCGCGCGGCACGTGCCGCACCGGCCCCTCCGGCCTGGCCGCCCCGCGCCTGCGCTGCCGCCGCCCCGCGCACCGGAACGGGAAGGGCAACGGGAAGGGGAGGGATCGGCGGCGGAAGCGGCCGATGGCGGGGATGGAGCTGGGAGGTGGCCGGAGCCGGTAAGCGCTGGGCTGGGCAGGGCCGGCTCGGCTCGGCTCGGCTCGGCTCGGCTCCTGCCCTTGGGCCGCTGTCGCACCCGTGCCGCGCCGCGCCGCGTTCTCCCCGTCCCGGGGTTGTGTGTCCCGGGGCTCCTCCCGCCCCGGCCCCGGACAGAGCCGGCCCGCAGTGAGGCAAAGCCTCCGTGCGGCACCTCCAGCGGGCGAGGCTGAGCCGAGCTTGGCCATACATAGCGGCTGTGCCGGGGTTCCCGCTCGGGAGCGGCTCCCCGTGCCCGCCGGCCCCGCGGGGAGACGCGCACCTGATGGATGAGAGGCACTTCGCTGTCAAAGTAATTGCAGGGTGCCGTGGTGGGAGATGTTCCCAGGGAAAGCAAATTGATGTGCTTTCTTTATTTTAAAGCCTGGTCAAAACATGCTAAGCATTAATAGAGAAAAAGCACAATAAAATACCAGCCCCCATCCCGCCCATGTAATTCCAGAAACAGGGAATCGCAGAGTAAAACAGGATAAATTTATGTGAAACCCTTTTCATTTATGAGATTTGAGAATGGGTTGACCACTATCTGGTCATGCTTAACAGAAGGTGGTTTTCCTAATTCATTCATTAGAATAGGAAGGTTTTCCTCCATCATTCCTAGTTAGAAGACTAAAAATTCTGATTGTCCTTATAGTTGGAATTGTTATGTTTACAAGTCCACAGGGGCAGCATTACATCCTTGTTAGGGAAAAAAAATAAAAGGAAATAGAGAATGCAATATAAATGTGTTGTGTTGGAATGCAACTTGTCTTTTCAACCTGTTAAGAGGGGATTTTTTCATTTAGTTATTACATTGTATTAAAAACAATACTATGCCAATGTGTCTAATTAATCAGATCCATGGTGGAAATGTATGTAGCTAGAACAGCAACAAATGCCTGACATAATACTAGTACTATATTCTCCCTTTGGAGTTTAGAGGCTGAAGAAACCGAGGTTTTCTTCTACAAATGCTACTGATTTTGTACATGCAATGTGTCTTTTGCATTAGAATCTAATTATTGTGGGAGTTGTCTAAATTAGGGTGCATTTTTTGTGGTTATGGAGTCCAGTTTATTGGCAGCACCATTAGATTTTTGCAGAGGCTCTTTGTGGTAAGCAAATCTCTGTTAAAGTCAGTATTTCAAATGTGGATGGCTGTGTATCTGTTGGTGAGCAATGCTGTGACTCCAGCCAGAAAAATGTCATTAGTGATCAAATTGAAGGTCTAAGCTGAAGTCTGCTTCCTTTGAAAGCTAAAATAAATTGTTAAAAATGTTCTTAATATTTTAAATTAATTTTGTAATTTAATATTCACCTTAGGATTTAATTCCATTATAGGTAATTTAGGTGGTTTTCTAGCATGGACACTGTTGCTAGCCATAGCTGTCATCTTCTGCAGCAGCTACATGAACAGCGCATCCAGGGGCTTCTCTGTGACTGCATGCTGGTGGTCAAGGGTGTCTGCTTCAAAGCACACAAGAATGTGTTGGCTGCTTTCAGTCAATATTTCAGGTATGTGATAGAAAATTCTTCTCTTTAAAAAGTTAGCTAAATGCTGTTGGCTGAGGTTTTCTCTGAGAAGGGTGTTTTTTTCTGTTGGTCGCAGGAACTCTTGGGAGTATAAGGAAAAAGGGGAAATTGTTTGTCCGGAGATGAAGTTGTGTCAAGTATTCACAGTATGCTCTTCTTGATTTACTTGCTTATAGTGCTTCATATAATAGTTTCTGGCATGGACCTGCATTCAGTATTTCTCCAGAAAAAGATAACTGCTTACAAGGAACATAGTAGAGTATATGAACAGAGCCAAATAATGGATAGAATTGATAAAACATTATCCATTTCCAAATAATGGGACTTGTTTGATCAGTCATATTCGAAATAAAAATGTGCCAATATAGGTTATTGGTGAATCTCTGCTTACTCAGATTCTCAGAGACAACAACTGTGTTTTACAGGTGGCCCATTGCACCACATCACTGCTTTCTTACTCTTCTGTACTACCCTTAATGGTGCCTCCAAATTTTGGAGGGTGCTGGCTCTCCCAGCTTAGTGTTTTATATTAGTTATGAGTAAGCTGTTAGATCTGGCAGTTTTTACCTTGTTTTTTGAAACATCTCTAAAGCTTGACTGCTAATTCATTTGTAAGAAACCTACTTGAATGTTATGACCAGAGTAAAAAGATAAGAGGTTCCTTTTTCTCCTCCAGAGCTGTACTGCTGATGAAGTGCAATTATGCTCAAAGACCAAATTTTTAAAGTAGTTAAAAAGAACTAAGAGCTCAACTCCTATTAAAGTTCAATAGGATATAAGTGACTAATTAATTTAGGCTCTCAACGCAGATCTGTTCATTGTAGTTCTGGTTTTAATTTAGATAGGATAGTCTAGATTTATGAAGGAATTTGGATGTGGGCACTGGCTTCAGAGTATCCGCTGCATTTGTGAAGTTTCAGCATAGACTCATTTTAGAGCTCATTGATATCATGCCCTCCTTTAACCAAACCCAAATCTGAGATTTAGCCCACAAAGAGGAACCATTAAGTTTGGGGCATTTTTTAGTGTAGGAAAGTAACTACATAAGAGTGACCTGACCCCTTTTATATGTCATTGTTTACTGTGGAAGTGTCAGGATTTTAATGGGTCTTTGACTGAAAGAGAGTATGAACTCACTTAATCTAGGACTACTTGTGCATGTGAAGAACTACATCTCTGATGCTGAGAATACTTTACATCCAACAGTAAGAACTTTTGTGAATTCATGCATTTTAAGGATTCAATGATGACTCTGTGGGTATTGGTTTTACTGCTGTTTTAGGATTATGTACCTGTACTCTTCATTATCCTTTTACTTGGTTCTTATCCAGTACCAGTAAAAAAGTCCCTTTTTAGATAGGAGAAAATAAATTGAAAATAATGCCATCTTCTTGTTAATATTGCCATGCTCTTGTGTATTTGTGAAGAAAGAACTAGTGGTAAGACCTTTGATAGGCTTACTGATGTTGTTCAATGGACAAGCTCAGTTGCCAGAGGAGAAGAGTTTAGCTGACTTTGAGGTCTGTCTTCTCTGTTTTGCTAGAAAATTTATGTCCTGTTTGATCTGCCATTGATGAAAGGAGAAAAACCATTCTGCGTCAACCAGTTCTGCAAATGTCCATAAATACACCACTGCACCTAATATGTGATGAACAGTGGATAAGAAACCATAAGTACAGGGTGTTACGTGAAAACATTAAAAAATACAGAATTAAAGTTAGGTAAAGGATCATTTGCTTTGATTTATACTTCAAGTGCACTAATGTAGGACTAATATATAAGACAAATCATTGAGCAGTTTTGGGGAATTCATCACCAGAAACAGAGCAATCTTTAGAGTACAAACTTGTTTCATACCAAGCAGCCTATTTGAGATGTATGTATGTTTTTCTTATTGTAGTGTTTGTGAATTATCCGTGTTTGTGTTTGAATATTTGCCTTATTTTATCAGGACCCTTTTCCAGAATTCTTCAGGCCAGAAGAATGATGTGTTTCACTTGGACATCAAAAACGTAGGTGGCATAGGCCAGATCCTGGACTTCATGTACACCTCCCACCTGGATCTTAGTCAGGACAATGTACAAGCTATGCTGGACATTGCACAGTGCCTCCAAGTGCAAAATGTGCTGAACATTTGCCACACCTTTCTAAAGTCTTCCACAGCTGTGGAGCAGGCAGCCAGCATGCCATGCAACAGTGTGTTTTCACTGCAGAACACTCTGGGTACAGATACCAGCTGTGCTGGGGATGCCTATGGGACAAACCTATTGCCTGAGTGCTCAGCTGACAGACAGACTAACAAAGGCTTGGCTGAGCAGAACTCACAGTCTGTGAATCTGCACACCCCATCAGGTGATGGACAGAAACCACCACAAGATTCCTTAGATGGCAGCTGCACAGAGCTCCCATTTAAACAAGCAAATTATTACTATAAATTGCGCAACTTCTACAGCAAACAGTTCTACAAACAAAACGCTTGCTCTGATCACGAGAGAGGAGCAGAACCAGCCTTTTCTTACAGCACATCCACGGAAATAAACACAGTGCAGAGTAATTCTTGCACTGTCAATCACTCTGAGTGTATTCTGGAAACCTCTGAGCATTTACCATCAAACTTCCTGGTTCAGTCTGCAAGTGAAGCTGCTCCAGACCAAAATGCAGAGAGCACGGTTGTGCAGCCCACCAGACAGATGCGGCTGAAAAAGGCAGTGCACCTCAAAAAGTTAAATTTCCTAAGATCTCAGAAATCAGCAGAGCAGCCCCCTGAGCAGCCCCAAAGAGGTGACAGTAGAATAACAGAAGTAATTGAATCTGTGAATGAAAGTGCCACGGACACAACAGATGTTAGAGTTACTGATGAAAAAGAAGCTGAAGATTTAATGAATTCAGAGAATTTTGAACAGACTGTTGAAATGGAAAGATCTCAAGGTCCTTTGGAACAAGAAGGACAATCACAGACTCTTCAGTCACAGAAACAATATACTTGTGAGTTATGTGGGAAGGCTTTCAAACATCCAAGCAATTTGGAGCTACATAAAAGGTCTCATACAGGTACAGTTATCAGTTACTTGGTCTGCAGACCAAATATTTCAGTTACACAGAATATCTTGCAATGTCTCTTGATTTAAGAGGTGCTGGTTAAGGGTCTACTTTCAAAAGGCTGTGGTTTTATTTTGTTGTTTTTTTTTTTTTAATGGATAATCTTACAGAAATAAAGAACTGTAATACCGAATTTTGCTGGGAATTGTAGAAAAGATTTCTATGTATTTGAGGCTTTGGGTGCTTTTTCAAAGAACATCGTGTGAATTTGATGAAAATGAAATTTCAATGAAAATTTTGTTTTTGTCCTGCATTTAGATGAGTCATTTCTAGTCAGTTTGTCAGGTGGCCCAGATGTTTGAGCCAGATGACAACAAAAGGTGCAAACAAGTAAATGGTAATATAAGTGTACTAGAATATGTCTGTTCTCTCTGGTCATATATTCATTGTAAGATGCAAGTAATTGGGGCTTGGTAGTAATTTTTTCTTAACCTGTATAAATATGCCTTATAACAACTTTAATTGTGTTTACCTACAGAATAAGGCTCTTGCAGGCTGCAGAGTAAATTGGGAATTTTGAATTAATGTACTTTGTTTTAAAAACTCACAGGTAATATTTTTAAACCTAACATAGATTTATTTCTAAGTATCTTTTTATTCTAGTGAAAAACAAGCCTTAGTTTAACTGCAAATTATTTAATTTGTCTGTTCAATTTAATGACCATGTCCTTTTATTAGATATGCTTCTTTAGAAGAGTTTTTAAAAATTACCTTGGCTAGGCAGGTAACACCATTGATTCAAACTCCTTGAGATGGTATTACTCCTGGTTAAGCTGTTGAATATTTTTTGTTTTTCTTTTTCCCTGTATTAAATATACAAATGCATCTCTCTCAATTTTGTCAAATAAACATCATTTTGAAATGATCATGTATTGGTACTTTGACACTAAATATGAAACTCTGTTAGCAGACATTAATTTTTGTCAACTGATCCTTAGAATTAAAAGTTTCTTCTTCTATTTTATTAATGGAAAAATCTTCCCAGAACCTGAAATATGAACATTTTGCATTAGCTTCCTGAAGTTTTCAATTGTTAGCTTTAACTGCTTCTATATGTTCATGTTGCTAAGACTTTTTCTAAAATTTGTTCTCCTGTGGAAGAGTTGCATATGTCTCTTACTCAGATCCTCTTTTTGCCTTGTATTTTTTTGAATCTTACCTGGTTTGACCTGGTATCATCCGGTCTATTTTAATATCCTAGATTTTCAGGAAAACAGATGATCAGATAGAAGACAAGAGCATCTAGAAAAGTCCCAGCTAACTGCAGTAACATGTTAGTTTGTGCTAGAGAGACCCCAGCATTCAGGAATTCTCAGCTGCTTTTCACATACCATCTTCTTCCAGTAGTTTTCAAAAATTCCAGACTTGAATGCTAGTTAATAAAGCATTAGCATTCTTCTATGGATGTGCTAAGATGACAAAAGTGTAAGAGCCTAAGTTTAACAAATATCAAGCACATCAAAGGATGGAAAAACTGAAGAAAGGATATGACTAGAAATGCTTGTTTGCTTCCTTCTTATTTTTGGGAATTACTCCCTGTTATTTGCCTGTTATTCATGTTAATTCTTTTTTTAAAATACCCAACTAGTGCAAAAAGAGTGTTGGGGAAATTGCAGTGGATGGTGAGTAGGATGTTGATATTGGAAAGACCTGTAGCAGAAGGTACAGGGCACATCTGTGTTGTTACTGTTAGGTACACTGGTAGTTAAGTAATAGAAGTGTATGCTAAACGCCATTTCTATGCATCTGCCACTTCAGAAAGGATAGCAGATTTCTAGCTATCAATTTTATTTAAAAACATTAATTTTCTAGAGCTAAGCAGAAGGGTTAGCAGGCATTTAAGTCTTACAGGGCTCACTGAAAGCCCTCCAAGTACAGCTTTCTGAAGAGATGGAGGAAGCTGATATGGACATGTCACAGTAGCAAACCTTTTTTTAACCCAAAAATGACAATTCTTTCAACACAAGTGCTGTGGTGGTCTGGTTGTCAAGAAAAAGCATGTGTGAAATTCTCTGCCTCTGAACACTAGGAACTACTAAAGAATTTACAGGTTAGCATGGGTGCATTGATGAGCTTTCTATGTGAAGGCAGCCAGACTGTGTTCAACAGTCATTGTGCTGGCATGTCTGACTGTTTTATTTGTATTATTATCATGAACCTTTAAAGGAATCTCTTAACAGAGCTTACTGCACTGACTTTGGTTGATTTTGACTGAATGTTATAATTTGTTCTTTATTATTATATTGACTTGTCTGAAAAAAAGGAAGCAAGTCTATCTCTTTTATATAGACCATACCTGTCCAGAAACATCCAGTGGTTTTGTTGGGGTATTTTATGTATTTTCAGGCAACATCTCAAAAGAGCAACCCAAAACAAACTTGGGCCCATGGAAAGAACTCTTGGCAGGATGGAACAGGAGCAGAGTAGCGCTGCCATGTAATACAATACCTTGTTGATCCTCAACCTTTTCATTCTGGGTTTTGCTTAAGCCACTTCCAGCATTCCTTGCCTTAGAGAGTACAGCTCCTCACCTTTGTGATCTCATCAGGAACACCACTTCTGCCTCCATGCCTTTCTCCTCTGGAGCTGACACAACACTGCTCTGATCACTGTTGTGTACTTTATCTTCACCTCTTCTTGCAGAATGTTGAACAAGAAGGGATGAAACAGAAGGTAGAAAGCACATGGCAGCTGAAGGGTTAAAAGTAAAGTCCCCTGCATTAAGCACTGTCTAAATTGTAGTCAGTTACTACTTTGCCCCAGTTTTTCTCTATTGCTGCTGATCCAGCCATGTATCCCACTATTGTGTACTTTGTCTTCTTGCAGGGTGTTGAACAAGAAGGATGCAATCCTGGTGTTCTCAGATGAGGTTTTTGGTTTGGAATTTATTGACAGTTGTAGAATCATAGACTAATTTAGATTGCCTTGGGTCTCCTGAGGTAATCTGCTCCAGGTTCCAGCTCAAGGCACATCAAATTAGATCAGGTTGTTTTCCTCATGACCTTGTGTAGTGAACATTTTGGACATCTCCAGAGACAGAGTTTCCACAACCTCTCCAGACAGTCACTCCCAGTGTCTGACCACCATCATGGGGTAAAATATTATTTTCATGTATCTAATTGGAATTTGTCATGGTCAAACTTGCATCTGTTGCCTCTTTTCCCAAGACTGTATACCAGGAACAACCTGCTTGCATCTGCCCTCCCAAGCCTGTAGCCAGCAGTAAGATTTCCTGTGTGCCTTCTTTTCTTAAGGCTCCAGATATGGTCTTACCAGTGACAGGCAGAGAAGAAGAGTCTTCAGTTTATTAGCTGCACTCTTACTAATACACCCTCAGGTCCAGTGAGGCTAATTGCCTCTGAGCAATAGGTTACTTGATAAGCCCAGTGGAGTTCTATGCAAGTGCAAAATTGTTGTCCAAAAAGTCATTTGATGTTTCTTTTTCAAAAAAACCCTGTTTGTTTTATCTTGTGGGGGGAAAACCTCCAATTGTTTGTACATCAGTACAGTTAGAATGAGGCTGCATGTAGCCTACAATAATTGTTTGGAGAAATTTGAGCCTCCAATTCCTCCCCTCTCCCTCTAGTCATTTCAGAGTGGATTCCTGTTCAGATACTATTCTTTTGGTCTCCAGTGACTTCTTTTTTGTACGTAATTTCTGCAAAAATTGCTTCCTATTGTTTTTTTATCCTCCATTTCATATTATCTTGATGCTTTTATGGCTTTCAGAATCCTTCCCAATTGCTACAGATCTGGCTCCCTGTTGGTTTCATTCACATTTGTGTTGTCAGCATCAGAATTTTTAGTATTTTGCAAGTTTAAAATCATAATGAAATCAAGCCTCAGGGCTCTTCAGAGTTGAGTGACTTTATAGTTGATTTACTGGTTTCATAATTTTTATCTTTAATTGAAAGAAAGCTTTAATAAAACTGCAAGATTTCCATTCTTCATTAAGCAGACAAAGTAGGTAAAGCCTCGAGCTGTCATACTAACTGCAAGGTTGCAATCTGTGAAGCAACATAACTGTGTGTTTACTCTGTGGTTTGAATCTAAAGAGAATTGCATTTAGTCCTTGATCTTAAAATATGTTGGAAGAACTTCATCTGTATTTGGCAGGAGGAAAGGGAAATGGAATTCCCACACCTGGATGTGGTAGATGTTGCTTGTAACATTTCCAAGGATGGAGGAAAAATATTGATGTAAAGAATACTTAATGGAAGAGAAGCCAAGAGGTGTTCTGTAAAGTCAGGAAAATTAAAATTAAAGAAGTAAATAAAAATCTTTGTACAGATTTTTTTAATTGTGATCAAGATGAAACACAGCTTAAGATCTCTTTTTTTCCCTTTGGAAATATTCTGTTTTCAAAATCATATGGATTTACACTTGTTTTGTTGCCCTGCACATGTGCCCTGCACAAATGTCCTTTAAATGTGCAGTTAGACTCATGAAAGATGATGATAAGTGTGACTGCCATGGAATGAATGGAATTTGAGCATCATTTTTGGTTTTAAAATTCTAAAAGATGAATTCTAAAATTTTATCAACAGTATAAAAACTAGGAAACCAGGAACTAAGCAGGAGGAATTAAAAAACACTTAAATGAAGTACTATAGAGGAGAAAAAGTTTTTACTAAAACATATTTGTCTTAAATTAACAGCAAGAGAATTGTTGTACAGTCACATTCTAGATTGAGAGTCAAGTTATTTTGGAAAGCTAAAGTGGGCTGCATCAGTTTTTACTAAAGTTGCTAATCTGTTTTTAGAGATTCAAGGATAACAGTTTTACATGTATAAATTCAGAATTTTGGAGCAAAATACTTGGGTAATCTTCAGGTACTTCTATATAGGATGAGAATTTGAAGGCAAATATATATATTTTCTGGAACTGAACAGCTATGTGCTGAGCAGAGATATATGGTAGACATTAAAACCAGGAAACACAATTCTTCAAATTAGCTTCCCTTTAGTCCTCCTTCTTTTTAAGAATGTGCAAGTGAAAAAACAAGTGCCCTTCCCATCACTGTTGTTGCTGGGCCTTGTCTTCTATTCTGTTTTTCCTGGTGTTATGATACTCCTTTCATTTAGAATCAAAGTATTTTTAAAATATTAAAACCTGCGCCCATTCATATCAAAACTCTTCTACTTGTTTTGAAAGATAAATTCTGTGCAAGTCTGCCTTACAAACTCAGCTGTATTTCCCTCTTGAATTTACCCTTAAATAGATGGGTAAGTATCCTTTTGGAGATATTTTTTACTCTTACATTACATGTTTTAAAAGGAAGTGTACCAATTTTAAACATTTCTGTTCTACTGCAACTATTACAATTATTACTATGTTTCTTCTTTTAGGTGAGAAACCTTTTGAATGTAACATTTGTGGGAAACACTTCTCACAGGTGGGAATATTTTATATATTATGGTACTTACACTTGAAATGCATCTCTGTGTTGATTCAAAAGTCTTGGGTTTAAGATTAGATTTTTTTTTGTTCAAAGACACAATTCACTCTAGGGATAAATTATTAAAATGTCTTATATGAAAAAAACATGTTGAATGTTTTAGATGTCTTTGATTCTGTCTGCTCTCAGTAGATGTGTTATGTATTTTACATTCAAGTGAATGTTTATGTATACAGAGCCACAGCCATATTTGAAATACGAAGAACATTAATTTCCAGACTGTTCTTTTGCTTTATGCTTAAAGGTATTTTGTGAATAGCATTTTTACAGTGTCTAAAAAAAGTGCAGATTCAAGTTTTATGTAATGTATTCACAATACAGTTTCATCTTCCTAAATGGCATAAATGATTAAGTAGATTTGAGTCAGATAAAAAGAATTTGTATCCATATACGTGGGCTCAGTTTCTTTCAGTGAGAAAGAAACCACTACCTGTTGGAAGTGACAAAGCTCAGCTATGATTTAAAAAAAGCTTCTTGTGAAATTCCATACTTACATACAGGGCCTAAGCTTTAGCTGCTTTATTGGCCCTCCAGTGTTTGCTTCCTATTTTGGGTGCAACAACTAATTTGTATTTCTACAAGGTTGGTGCCTAGTTGTCTCACATTTCCAAAATGTCTATTTCCTTTCTGATTTCGTGGTTGAGAGGTGCACATGTAAGAACAGCAGACAATAAACAGGTGCATATTTTTATACTAAGATTACATAATTATGGTTGAATAGCTTTGGCATTTCTTATGGGTGCTGGTTTAAGTATTAGAGCTGTGTGCTTTTAGCCTACCCACCCACCACTGGTTGTGCTGCTCTTGCTTCAGTTTCACAGCCCACCATGGGCCTTGTTTGACCCATGAATCTGATGCCTTTGTGTCCTACACCTCGTTGCCAAATATGAATATAAGACTGCATCCAGTGAACAATACTGTTTCATCATGCTTATTGGACAATTTTCAGCAAAACTGGGCATGATTTTTTTTAGGCAAAGAGCAGCATTTTCATTCATTTTGATGGCTGAACTTCCAGCTATTAAAAGAAAAACATGGATATTTCTAATTCCATTAAAAGTACTTTTGGCAAATAGAGTGGTATTTTGTACTACTACAGTGGGGGAAGAGGTGGGAAGTGTCACACAGTGTTTGACAGGCATGACAGACTCCTCATGCAGTGTGCTTTGCTCCTCTAATTACAGAAACAAACAAAACCCCTGACAAAGCTGGAAATTTCTGCCTTTTAATTAAACCCTCCCACACAGCTTCCCTTCCCTCCCTGTGACCTGACTGGCCTGAAGGGGCAGGCAGATACGTGTTCATGGACAATCCCTACACATCAGCACAGAGCCAGAGCACTCAGCCTCTGGGCTGCAGCTCTTTCTCTGCTCATAGAGGGGTCTGAGCTACTTGCAATAAGATTCCACTCACCAGAAAGTAAGATGCAAGGATAATTACTATCTAGTTTTTGCTTAAAATACCATCTCCGATCTTGTCCTTTTTCTCCTCTGTCTGCAGGCACAGAAATAGAAACACTTTTCTTATTTAAGCCTTCATGTTCTGTGCCTGTGAGACAGTGCAGCTGTTGGGCCTGGTGGGATGTCTGCCCCTGCTGAATGTAGCTGATGGGCTGTGTGTTGGAGTGTGGAGCAGAAAATGAAAGTAGGGGAAATTGATGTGGGAACTCATAGTTGGGAACAAACAGCCATCAAAGTCTTTGATTTTTGAGGAAAACATTCTTTTTTACTTCCAAGCCTTCATCTTCCCTTATTGCTTGTACACAGCTTGTTGTGATGTGAGCCCTCTCTGGCAGGTGATCCAGGATATTGTGTTTCACCTCCTCCTGCAGAGATTCTTTTGGGGGCCCAGGTGTATAAGGTGCTTCACTTTGAAAGCTTGCCATTTATAAAAGGACTAAGTCTGGTCCAAATTTAGGAGGAAGTCTATGCAACCATTTCAAGGATTCTTCTGAACATTTTTTTTCTTTCACTGAAATGCAAGCAGAAATCCCCTTAGTTTTTTTTCCATTGGGATGGCATGTGATGCTTTAACCAAGGTTGTGTGCCTGCTTTAAGGCTTAAGAAAGAATACAAGCTATTGATGTTTTTACCATTTTTTGTCTTAGCACAGATAGTAACAAACTTTGCCCTCATTAGGAGGAAAGGACATATGCTTGTAATAAAGAAATGGATCTACTTGCTGCTTTCTGTAAAATGTTTTTATTCTTACTTTATATGCCTTTGTGGGAAGTTGTTGTTGCACTTAAAATTCACCCTTTGTCTTTATCTGGAATAACTTTCAAATGCCCCTGATGGGGTTGGTTTGTGACATGGATAGAAGTAAAGGTGCTGTCTTTTTTTCCGTATGTTTTTCTTAAATGCACTGTGATATAAAATCCCTTGTCTTTGAAAAGCAAAAATTATTCCATTATTCATCTTCTTCTTCCCCAGAAATAAGTACCTAATGCCTCTCCTTGAGTAGATTTCAGTATTAGAAAGTTTGGCCTTAGAAAACAGTTGTTCAGTCACACTGTTTGAAAAAGTGTACAGGGATTAAAGAAAGCTCTTTCAGAGTTCACACATTGATCCATTCAATACTGTCCTCTGTGTGTGTGTGTGTGTGTGTGTTTGTAGTACTTGAGTTCTGGGATATTATACAGTCTGATTACAGTGATAGATCATAACAGGTAATTTATTGTCTAAATGGGTCAGAAGGAATTTGTCTGAGTCTAATTTTTGTTATCTTACTGTGACTGACGAGGACATGATAATCTTTGCATCCCAAATTTTCTTTCCCATTGTAAAGGACTTGATGTTTCCTTAGATAAATAAAAACCAGGCAATTAATCAATCAGAGGTTTAAAAACTGACTGTGGAAGTGTGCACCATGTATGGAACATCTGCAGCTCTTCTACAAGGTGTGTTGTGTGCTTTGAGAGCTGGACTCAGTGGAGTAGCCATTGACAAGGACTGGTGGCTTTAAAACATTTCAAAAAAAGTTGGACTCAGTAAGAAGATTTTACCTAGTCATTGGCTGGCTGGCTGGCTGGACTAGCAACTAGCATGATTTTTAGAGGATTGAGAGAGGAAAGATATGTAACAAAATGGTTAGCAGTAGTCCCATTTGTTCTTTTCTGTACTTACTATTCTGTTTTATTTAGGTATGAGTAAATAGTTTCAGGTTTGGAGCATCTGAGTATTTTATGGATAGAAAAATGCTCACCCTATTCTTTTCTTTTTAACCACCTGGTAGGTGAATTCAGACATCCTTGTGTAACAATATTTTATTTGTAGGACAGGGAAAGTGAGACTGACATGAACCATATTGCTAGTAACTTAGTAAGTTTTCTTTTTCACTGCATTCTAGATAGTGTAGTCTTCATTTATAATTGGATCTGCTTTCAATTATAGGTCTTTCTTTTCTCTTAGCATTTGATTTCAGGCTTCTTGTTTTTATTTTTTTCCCTATTCTTGTCAATGGATAATTGCATACAAAAACAATTTGAAGTACATGGTAGTCTGTCTTTACTAGATAAGAATGCTTGAGTTCATACATGCTTTGTAGTCTTCACTGCCTTAGAAGTAGGAATAAAAAGCCAGTCTCATAGTTCCCATCATTATTTTTTTTAATCTGTATACAGCAACAGGCAAGCTGAATTTAAATATTTAAATGTTTAAATTGCTCTCCCTTCAGGCAGGTAATCTCCAGACACATTTACGTCGACATTCTGGTGAGAAGCCATACATTTGTGAAATCTGTGGCAAAAGGTGAGTAGAATTGTTCATCTTAGTAAAGTTAACATGAAAGAATTTGTTTATGTTTTCTGCTGATCTTCATGATAAACTACAAGCCAAGTGCTAAGGCAGCATGCTGCTCAGTTCTGTTTAGAAGATGCTGGTTTAAACATGTGCTGGTGGGATTAAAATACATAAATGTTTGCAATTGACTTGTTGTAAGATAATCAGTGTCACCAGAGCTTGTGGTCTAAGTTTTTTGTGTATTGGTATGTAGGTAAGAATAGCATGGAGTGTATTTTGTTGTGTTATATGTATTGTGTTGTATATTGTTGTGTGTATTTTGAATAGTGTGAGTCACAATCAGTCATGTGGGTTTGTACCTTTCCCTCACATTTTTGTCATTATTTGGTGATACTTTCTTTTTTTATGTTTTATGAAATTCTGAAGTATGGGAAATTTGGCAAATTTAAGCAAAGCATTAAATGATTCTGCTAGCTAACAGGTGACAGAAAATACACTAATGCAGGAATAGCATAAAATGCAGAATGAATTAGTAACATTAATGGTAAAAATATTTGGAGTTTTTTTCCTTGCATAAATTTAATTGGGCACTGTCAGTTTTCTTAATTGCATCAGTTAATCTGTATTTTAGGTCATAGTCCTTGTTCAGAACATCAGGCATTCATTCAAGCCAATTTCCATATGATCGTTTAGGGAAGTAAGGGCTTTATAAAGACACTTATTGGGTTTCTGTCTTGTGTTGCAGATTTGCTGCTTCTGGTGATGTTCAGCGTCATATAATTATTCATTCTGGAGAAAAACCTCACCTGTGTGATATCTGTGGCAGAGGTGTGTAAGAACCAAAGCTTCTGTCTCAGGCTTTTTGACTGAAAAGTGAGGAATCATTTTAATCTCAGAGCCTGTCATATTCTTCTAGGTTTCAGTAACTTCAGTAATTTAAAGGAGCACAAAAAGACCCATACAGCAGATAAAGTATTCACCTGTGATGAATGTGGGAAGTCATTTAATATGCAACGAAAATTGGTCAAGCACAGGATAAGGCACACTGGAGAGAGACCATACAGCTGTTCAGCTTGTGGTAAGGTTCACTGTGCATTGCTTGGTTGTGTCTTTGCTTTCCAAATGATGAGTAAAAGTTCCTTTGTCAGCAGAGTAACAATTAATCAAAACTATTTTAAGTTGAAATACCATGTTGTGAAAGTCAGTCACAAAATTTTCTCTTGC
This sequence comes from Ammospiza nelsoni, assembly GCF_027579445.1. Lineage (NCBI taxonomy): Eukaryota > Metazoa > Chordata > Aves > Passeriformes > Passerellidae > Ammospiza > Ammospiza nelsoni. The sequence goes on from NC_080636.1 coordinate 16,682,327, forward strand.
ATGTTTCATAGTCTTTCATTTGGTGTAATAAACTCCTTTATTGTAAGTTTAAAAGAGAATTTCAGTTGAAAATTAGAGAAAGGAATTAGGAAAGTAAGAGGAATCAACATTGTGTGTGTTTGCCAATGTGTTTGCTACAGGGCTGCTCAGAGTAGCTGCTTCAAAATTAGATTTCTTTTCAGAATAGTCCTTTTGATGGGAAGTTAGGATTGACATAATTTGGCTATTGATGGAGTCTTTTATTTTTCCAGTTGCATACCATTTGATTTTAACTCCATTCACCCATAGAGTTTGATAATAACAACCTTTTGCTACTTTGCTTCAGCGTCTGGAAATAAAATCAAAACATGATCAATATTTCAGAACACTCATTTTCAAAATCTTTTAGATAGGCCATACTGCCAAGAGGTCTGAAAATGTCTTTTGATCAGGTACATCTTGATCTCATAGGTTACTTGGGATCCTGCACAGTTTGTTGGTGGTTTTTTGGCCATTATGTGTTATTTAGACAGAATTTCATTCATGTTCTGAGGAATCAGCTTCACAGGAGGGTAACGTCCTATGTTCAAATCCAGCTGCAGTATGTTTTATTTGCACTGTCTTAAGGCACAAGAAAAAGTCAATACTGTCAGGAGGCCTTGCATCAGAATGAGGAAATAGATACACAGGATACAAAAGTAAAAACAGTTGTGTTGCTGCTATTAAACAGGCTTGTTTTCATTTTGTCTTGTAGTGGTCTTCTGAATATTTTTGATTTGTGCAAAGAGGATCTGGTGAAGCATTAAGAAATCATTCACATTATGCAAAACATCCAGATGTATTACTCCAGTAATTTTTAATCTTATCATAACTGTTTAATACCAGTGTCTGTTAAATGGTTCTGAAGAGAAATCTGTGCAGCAAAATAAAAAGTATGCTGCTGAAAATTGAGACTGCAGTTGTATTGGGCAGTCATTTAAAATGATTCATTTTAGATGGTCCTTGCAAAATAAATGAGATAAAAATTACAAGCTTACTTTTAGTATTTTAAAGAATGTGAGGTGTCTCAATCTTGTGGCAGTTCTGGAAATTAATTGTCTCTTTTTCTGCTTGTTCTCCTACACTTTGCCGAGGTTCAGACTCTTTTCTTAGCAATATGGTGATTGAGCTTATTTGAGTCTGTAGCTTTGAAGATAGACCAACAGTTGAATATTTTTCTGTGTTCTAATATTTACAGCAATAAAAAATTATAGTTCTCACACATTCTTTGGCCAGAATGTAAAAAAGGACTGCTGCATTATGTTAGCCTAAAGTAAACAAAAAAGCTAACTGTCAGCAGTTTGAGAGTAGTTCCTCGGTAATGAACAAACCATTTCTTTCTATAATGCAGCTCTCACTTGAAGAATATATTTAGAAGCTTATCAGCATACTGTTTTTCCAGACAGACAAATTAAATTGATAGTTTAATTTATTTTTTTCTCTGTTAACAGAGAAATTCTGTTAATTTATTTTTTTCTTTGAGACAAACTGAGAGCACTCACAGTTTTCAAGTACTAATGGATATTCCTGTCTCTGGAGACAAAAACTAAACCCATTCATTGGGAAACACAAGTTAGACAATCAGATCAAGAAGAAGAAACAAGTTAGTGGAATTGTAAAAATAGATGGAACTTGTTTGAACCTGTTCTAGATAAGTGATGGGACATACGATACTTTATTGCTTGATAGTTTTTGTAATTAAAATGTCAGAGCCCAGGAAATTCCTCTGACTGCCCTGGAGGACTGGAGACCCTGCCAGGGGGCTCGGAGACCTCGACACAGAGCCCAAGACCACCCGTGCCTTTGATTTTGACCCGTGGAAAAAATTACCAACCTTATATGAGGATCTGCAAGCCACAAAAGTTTGAGTAGAATGATAGCAAATTTATCACAGGGTGAAAATGTAGATTTTTGGGGATTTTAGAACGGGGGTTCAGGAGGCAAGATGGAGGAATCTGGGCATGTCCAGTCTTTCTTCTTCTTCTTCTTGGCCTCCATCTTCTATGACGGTGGCACTTTTGGATTGGTTTAGGGTAGAGACAAGCTTTCTAACACAGGTGATAGGTATTGGGAAATTATTGTAAATAATGTACAGGTAGTTTTTAGTATAAAAGGCAACACTGCCTCCAAGGGTGGTGAACAGACCTCAGCAGGCCAGAGAAAGAATGTTATAGATAAGAAATAAAAAACAACCTCGAGAGCCAGAACAGAGGAATCCTGACTCCTTCTTCGACTGCCGGGCTGGGAGAAGGGACTTGTATGTATCTCGGGGTCGCTCTGACCAGCGGAAATCCCAAGACTAAAGCATGTGTACTCATTCGTGCTGGGAGCAGTGTGTGACCCTGTCCTGGTCCCTTGCAGGGAAGTGTTTTGCGGGCTCTGGTGACCTGCGGCGGCACGTGCGGACGCACACGGGCGAGAAGCCCTACACGTGCGAGACGTGCAACAAGTGCTTCACGCGCTCGGCCGTGCTGCGGCGGCACAGCAAGGTGCACTGCAGGGCCCTCGAGGAGCTCACCCAAGGGATGGAAACGCCCGACCTGGACAAGTCCCAGAGCTCTGACTCCTTTGGCCCGGAGATGTCTGTCACATTGTTACCAGTGTCTGTTAAACTTCCCATTCATCCCGCTGGAAGCTCCCCTGAATTCGACAGTTCCGCAGATTCTTACTGTAAGCTGCGATCCATGATCCAGCACCACGACTCGGCAAACGCAGAGAAACTCGGTGTGGATTCTGGCAAGGCGCTGAAAGGCCAGGCCCAGCCGGCCCCAGCGGCACCCCCAGCGTACGCTTACCCCGAGGTGGAGGTGCCTGCAGCAGAGCAGCCCCTGCAGGCCGAGGGCATGGCCCTGGTCCGCCCCTCCGTGCCCGGCCTGGAGGCCGAGCCCCTGGGCGGCCGCGCCTCCTCTGCCGCCTACAAGAGCAACGAGGGCCCCTTCTTCTCCAGCATGACCCTCTGGGGCTTGGCCATGAAAACCCTGCAAAATGAAAGTGAGTTGGAACAATGAGGGCTCAGCTGGCTGTACCAAAACTTCTCAGAGGTGGTTCATGTGGCTGCAGTTGCCCTGCAGCACGGTCAGTTTTTAGGCCAGGTGTCTTGGACACTGACAGGAATCAGAGTGCTTGTTCCCAGAACCACATGTAGGCTGCCTTTATTTACACTGCTTCTCAGCAAAGTTTAAATGCACTGTTGGGGACCTTTGTTGTTCTGTGACTGCACTGTGTAGCCATGATTTACTAAAATTTGCCACCAACTAAATTTACCATTTAACTTGGAATTTTTTTACCTAAAAATTGAGGAAAGGATGGCCAGTGTCTAAGTTCATGATATGGGTACAGTTCCAAGCATAGGTCATCAGAGCTGTGTGATAGTGTAGATATGACAGGAGGAAAATGCTTAACCAATCTCTAGTGAACTTGAGTTTCAGTAGTGGCTCTCTTACCAGTAGGGTCATTGGGTTACAGGACCTGAGCATTGTGACATTGAATTTAAATAGTAAATACTGGGCAATATTTGTGATAGTGCAAAGTAACTGTATATCTAGAAACTTTATTTTTTTACAATAAAACCTTTTTTTTAGTATTTTATAAATTGTTTTGCGGAGCAGATTATTTGTAAAATGAAGGCGAAGATCAAGTTGTGAATAAAGAGAAATTGTTTTATACTGCTTGATGTATTTTGTCTTTCTAAGGATTTTCAGTAGTTCCATCTATTCCAGGTATCTTTGCAGTGCTAAAGCGGGTGCCATCACAAGAAGAGCTGCACTATAAAATAAATGCAATCAATACACCAGTAAGTTGTCTTGCACTTGAATGAGTATAAGACATTGGCTGATTAATGGAATAAATAGACTGTCACAGGATAGAAACATTGCTTAGAAAGGCCTTTTTCTGCTTTAGTGCTTTGAATAGTTGCTGCATTTCAAACTGCTTGCTACAGATACTTTTTAACATTCTGTGGAAATTTAAAGTTTGGAAAATACAGTATTCTTCTATCTTTTTAAGGTGTTTTTCCCTCCAAGAATTCAAAACTAGTTGTTACATCTCTTGTTGTGTTAACCACCATACACTACAGTTTGGGGCTTCACTTCCTGGCTTCCTTTACTTGGTCCCTGCACCTTCCTGAACTGCTTTCAACCTGAGTTCAAATGAGAGAATGTTTCTGGCCAGAGTGCAGCACACCTTCAAACAAAAGGGGCAGCCCATTGCAGTGTCTGTGTGAGTCTCAAAAGATACACATTTCTCTCAATAGTCATTTAATGTTGAAAAAAACTTTTTTACTACCTTGAGACCAGTTTAAAAAAAATGAGCTGCACTGGAGAGCAAGTTGGGATTTTTTTTCACCTTTCTTTTCTTGTAGTGCACATGTACTAGAAAACTTAAAACCACTATTTTTCCAGCCAGTGAAATCAAAACAACAAAGCAGGGTGTGTGTGTTAAAAATAGCACATAGTCTAGCTGAGCGCAGTCCCACATAGATTAAGCAGGGAACACTTTCTACAGGTGAACCCTGAGCTCTCCCCTCATTCTTTTACATTGTTTGCTTTGGAACACTGCAGTTCCCTGTGGGAATTGCCCATGTGAATTCTACAGTCCAGGTATTACAGTTCTGACCACGTGTGCTCGTGCTCACTCTCACTCTGCTTTCTTTGCACTGCTGCCTGAGGCAAAATGTGGGTATGTGCCAGTCACCAGCTCTGTAGGTTTCCTCTTGTCAGAAACTATTTTTAAAATTACTTATCCCAAGAGAAAATAGAAATTTGACTCTGTTGCCACAAGGATTTTGTTGCTTGGAACGGATACATCTGCAATTTAAATCTCCTAACTTTTCAGTTGTCTCTGATTCCACAGTGATTTTGCTTTCTCTGTTGCATTTTTGAGGAGTCACTATAGGGTAAGTTTAAATCAAACCATGTTGCAACCTTTGTGCTCTTCTAACAGTGTGTTGGAGGTTTGGAGGAATGTGTAAGACTGTCATAAAGGGAAAGTGGCAGCTTGAGATACTCTAAACACATAGATTACATCAGATCATGGATTAGTGCCGGTGCTTTGTGCCATGAGGGGCAGCTCTGTTGCATTCAGGATTATTCCCCTTGCTTGGCAGCATTTCTGTGAGAGTTGTTTCACACCAGAAACATGACAGGTCTCAAAGCTGCCACCAGCCTGGGGTGCTGTCTGCAGTTTGGAGGGTTTGTTAAAACACCAGCTTGCAATGTGGCAGCTTTGAGAGGGAAGTGGAGCAAACACTGGTAGGAGGAAACTGTTCCATCTGAGTTTGTGCAGCTGGAACCAGAAAAAAGGAGGAGTTACAGCGCTGGGAAAGAGCACTAAGAACTGTTGTTTCTAGCTGGCTTGAAAGAAAAGCTGAGCAAGAGAGAAAATTCAAAAGATTAGTAGGTGGATGGAGTCAGATGGAAGAGAATGAATTTTTATGTAAGGAGTAAAAATTTTGGATTAAGAAGCCCCATCCCTGCAGCCACTCTGCAGTGAGAATATCACTGCTTGACTGCAAGAAAATGTATTTTGCTGTTGTGTTTCCAAAATCAGATACAGTCTATCATGTCAAATTAGTATTGCCTGAGCTTTTGTCAGGGAGACGTCAGCAGAAAATGACCTTGAAAGAGGATCTTTGCTGTATCCTAATAATTACCTATGCCAACCTCTAATGAAGAGGATGTTTGAGTGGGAACAGCAAATAAGGTTTGGCAGTCCTAATGCTGCCCTAAACCTGGCAGAGCTGGAGAGGAGCAGGGACCCCTGTGGCTTTGAGGAGCAGGTGGAAACTGAGACCAGTGCTGAGCCAAGGATATTCCACAAGCAGCAGACACCCATGCATAGCTACTGCTCTCAAATGCCACAGCCAGGGTGCTGAGGGCATGGATAGCATTGGGCCTTTGGCCAGTACCAAACAGTGCACTGGTGCCATTCCAGTTGATGTAAATGGTATGATATTAAAATAAATAAATAAATATTTTTGGGAAGAGGATGTTAGTCAACCTGGCCTAGTAAAATTGGAAGACTTATTTCTTGCAATAATTATCCTGCAGCTCAGAGCTGCTCTTGGTCTTACGAATCAGACTCACTGTTTTTACAGAAGGTGCAGGCGACCACTCAGGGCTTTGTTTGTGTTTGTTCAGGGCAGACATACCTGTCATTTGACTCCTGAGCAATATTTAAAAAATCAAATTAGTGTTTTGACTTTGGAAGGCATTACTGTGGTTATTTTGATTTATTTTGATTAGCTTTTTTATTTATTTTGATTAAAGAGCATTAAATCTGTACAAAACATAACCTGCCATTTTTATGTGAGGGTGTTTACTGTGTATACATAGGAAAAGAAGATATCATATAATGACATCTAAGTTCAAATAATTCCCCTTCCCAAAAAAAAAAAAAATATCCTCTGCTTGAGACTTATTTTCTAGTTTACTTAGAACTGAAAAGGTTGTGTAAGGAAGAAGAAATTTACTAGGCAGGACTTACTGCTTGTTTATTACCTGTTGCCATTGAGCACAGAGTGTTTTTGTGATCTAACACCTCATCTGCATTCTCTCACACTTTTTAAACCTGGCCTACTGGATGTTTCTCAAATTCAGAGGTTGGGCTTTAGAACAGAGCACTTGTGCTTTGTTTCCATGGCTTCTTCAGCAAATTCAAATACACTTAAACTCCTGGTGATAATTTTACAGGGAAGTAATTGCTACACATGAAGTATTCCCAAAAGTGGCATATACAAGAGCAAGCCAAATTTAAGACAAAATCAGTGTGAAGCAAGTGGAACTGGCCCCATAGTCCATTTGCTTCTGGAATCCACTTTTTTCTTTCCTTGCATTGTCCTCCCCACTGTGGGTAGCTCCATTCATACGTGGACAGCTGCATTCAATTCTTGCTGCTCACTTCATGCCCCTTGCCCACCCCTCATAATCCAGCCCAGGGGTTAATGTATGCAAGCTCAGGAAGGACAAGTGTTGAGGCATATAGGTGAACAGAGCTGCAAAACTTTATAAATTCACCAGGCTCCATGTTTTGGAGTAGGTGCTGGGATTTTGAATTTTTAGCTTTCTTTAGCTAAAGAGCTTGTTTGAGGAGTAGTATGTGAGATTAACATGGCAACACATGTAGATGGTCCTGCTTCAGAAGAAGACTTAATAGAAAGCAAATAAACATGAGCTTTATAGACATATTCCAAGGGAAAAATGTGATAGCTTGGGAAATGTATTCTAAGGACAACTGAAGTGCCTCAGATGCAGCTATTTGGTAATTCAGTATGCTAATGACTTCAAAATGACCTGTGCTCCACTGTGCTGCAAATAGATTTCTTTGTATTGGTACACACATACTTGTGCTTTCTGGTCCATAGCCTTATTCATTAATCCTTACTGACATCTATTATTGAATTTGCCTTCTCTAAACAGTTGGTTTCCACCTCTGCTATTAAATCTCCATCCTAGAAAATAGATTAAAACTACCTTTAAAACACAGCCTAGTGAAGACACAAGCCAGTGACTCAGACATCCTTTTTTTCTTCTGAAGACAGCACCCCTACTGTTTAAATATAATTTTTTCTTCTTTTTTGTAGTTGATATTCTCATGTGTGTTCAGATCTGACAACAGTTTTGTTCACTTGGTGAGGGAATTTTTCCTGGAAGGTTACAAAAGCCCATTAACAGCAGCACACAATGCAGTGCTGAGGAGCGTGCATGCATGAACTACAAGTCTGCCAGCTTTTTGTGAAGCTCTGCATGGGGCAGTATACTGAAATAAAGCCTTTCAGACCCTTTTAATGTAGTTCTGACCTTCCACTCTATATTAAACAGATGACTGGAACCAGAAAGATAGGTCATTGTGATTGCAGTTAATATTTGTAAGGACCAAAGCAGCTCTCAGCCTTTGAGGTAGAAGGGAATCATCTTAAGTGTGAAAATGTATCATCACAAGAATGGAGAGGATCAAAGGAAGGCCAGCTGGTGCTCGGACATCTTTTCATAACCTTTATTACAATGCTAGAATACACTAACCTCAATGGGAAGTCCATTCAGTTCATGTATTTCAAATAGATAATCTGTATTCTGGTAAAACAAAGAATGTGAAAAAAAGCCCTTTCTAAAAGGGAGGTGGTCAGCACAAATTGCCTATGATTTAATCATTTTGGTTTTCTAAAATCAGCTTAGCTTTTTCAATGCAAATATATGAATGTTTAACATGCTGATTTTAGAAGTGGTTGAAAATTTGTATAATTTAGGTGCAGAGAGTTCTAGCTGATTTTACTGTCGTTTACTTCTACTTCAGAATAAATGCCCTCCACATATTCACATATTCCCATGTACAAAAAGTACGACATAGTATTTCAGGGAAAAAAAAAGCCAACAGAACAATCATAAACATTAAATCATTCAGAAGGCGTGCATATGTGGAGCTGTGAAAAGGCCAAGATTAAGGCTGACTAGTTTTGACAAATATCCAAAATTTAAGTTTGGGCCTTCACTGTAAACATATATCACATATATCACAATAAACATATATGAAATTAGCAATATCAAAGCAGAAAATCAATGAAGATTGCTCTTTGTTGGTCTGCTGCCACAGTAAAGTCTGTGCCCAGGGGCTGAGGGCTGTGCTGCCAGATCCATGTTAAATGGATAGGGAAAAGCAGTGGGACTGCAGGTACAGACCAGGGCTGGGAACTTCTGCCAGGATATTTTTTAGGTGGGGAATGCTCTATATCACTAGAATATCAAAGTTCAAATTCAACTGTTAAATTATTTAGTCATTGCTTTTGGATTTGGATTTCAATCGATCACTGTCTGGATTTGTCCTATGGATGCAGAGAGTAGAAATTATCCCTTCTACTTGTTGAGCAGGGACTTGCTTCCAGCCAATTCTATTCAATTTTTTTACTGAAGATGGATACCAGTGTCCAAATTGCATTATTTATGAAGTTAAGACTTGCCAGGAAATGCAGCAGTCAGTCTCTTAATATTGCAAAATGCCAAATGGGCAAAAGGATATTACCTTTTCCTACCCAGAAAGTGATGACAGGCAGTCATGGCATCAGCTGGATAACAACTGTGGCCTGTGGGGCAGATCTGAGGGGCACTGAAATTCCAACAGCTCCAGGAAATGCAACTTCATTTCAATTCAAAAGTCATTAAAATAATTCCTAATTTCTAAAGCTCCGAAGAAATGGTATTTAATTTCTTTTTCTCCAAGTAATTTGCATGTCAAATCTCTCTCCCTCTCTCTCCCATGCTCTCCCCCTCTCTCTCCTGTCAGTGATGTCTCTCTCAGCAGCTGTCTAGTCATGAATCACTCCCGTCATCTGAAGCATATTTTTAACACTTCTGGACGTGCTCTAAAAGCAAATGCTGCTAAGCAAACAATTTGCACTGTTTTTCCATACACTTCCTTCATTTGCCCACACCTTTCATAATCATGACTAAAAGCTGGGTCACAGGGGAATCAGGTACTGGAAAATACAACCTTTTGTACTTGTGAGAGTATTGTAATGTTATATCAAGTTCTCATGTAATGCAGATATTGTCTGACTTGCAGATGACTTGAAGTTGCCTAAAGCTTGAGAATTCAGCTTCACTAAGATTCATATAAATGTTGCCTTTGGTTTCACCCATTGTATTCTGCACCCTCTCAAGCTCAAACTTCACTTTGGTTTAGGAATTGAGCAGACAAAAAGGAAATGACTGTCAAAGCTTAGTTCAGCTGCTGTTTCAGTAAAGTAGATTAGATTATGCCATGTTTGCTTCAGAGCAGCTACTTTACAGCCTGAAATGAAGAACATAATCATGGAGCTGATAAACTATTTTCCTTGTAATCATGAGTTTCAGAGCTACCAGAAAAATTACATTGACCAAAAAGGTTTTTGATCTTAAAAGTTTCTCTGTTGTTCTCATCTATTCTTTGGCAGAAGGATGCCCACTGGGGCCTTAGGGCACCAAGGATATTTGCTAAGTGCCTGGAAGGCCTTTGGAACCACCCAGTAATAAGTCAAAGAGGAAAAACATCTTGTTCTTCTGCCACTGGCTAGTAAGTGACTCTTCTGATAACTTTAATATTTGTCAGGAGTACAAGTTTTTGAGCTCCAGCTCCAAATTATTACATTGGCACATGGGCAAAACAGGAATCCTGACTATGCCCAGCTGGAAAGAACTTCATTTTTTCAAATAAAATGTGGCTTTTAAATACCCAGGACCAAGTTACGTTTACTTTTGCAAAGACTAGAAGCAGTCACCCTAAAGGATGCTTTTGTCTGAAGTCCTAATGAAGGTGTTGTACAAACTATGAGCCACGTACTTCCACTTCATGTTTGCGTTGGAACTTTCTTGGTGCTTTGATATCACATCCCTTTGTATTTTTAAGTGCTTAGAAGAACCCTTCTGTGACAAAACACTAAATAATAATTGAAGTCTGGAAACTATCTAAATTACTTCTGATAGGGAGTGCTGTCATATGTGGACTGTGATATGGATGAGCACTGAACACTCTGACTGTCCTGGGTATATTTCATCTTTCTAACAAGCCTGGCTGTAGTGCAATCATCAAAGTTTTATCACTGGAAAGCTTTGTTTTAAACAAGGAAACTCTGTCAGCCACCAGTAATCGTATCACCACTATTCAGAAGCTTAATTATATGATTTGTGCCATTTGCTGTTCTCAAAAACCCCTCCCTTTAAAAAGAGGATTAAATAAAACCTACCTCTAAGGGGGTAGCCCTGGTCATTGCAAGAAAAGCCCAGCACACTTTAAGCGCCTGGAAATCAGAAGACAAAAAGCGTTTCAAAACATCTCCATGAGTGTTGCTGGGCTGATTTTATCCCGCGCATCCCCAGATCAGCGCACCTGATACATCGCTCCGGCCGGCGGCTGCAGCGCCTCTGCCCGCCAGGGGGCAGTGAAAGCCCGAGAGATAAACGGGCTGGGCCGGGCCGGGCCGGGCTGAGCTGGGCCGGGCCGGGCTGGGCCGGGCTGAGCTGGGCCGGGCTGGGCTGAGCTGAGCTGGGCCGGGCTGGGCTGGGCTGAGCCGAGCTGGGCCGGGCCGGGCTGGGCTGGGCTGGGCCGGGCTGGGCTGGGCTGGGCTGAGCCGAGCTGGGCTGGGCTGGGCTGGGCCGGGCCGGGCCGGGCTGGGCTGGGCTGGGCTGAGCTGGGCTGGGCTGGGCCGGACCGCACCGTGCTGGGCTGGGCCGGGCCGAGCTGAGCTGGGCCGGGCCGGGCTGGGCTGAGCTCAGCTGCGCCCGGCAGCCTCCCGCCCATCCGCGGCAATCGGGCTCGGCGTTATCAGCAGGGATAAAGCTCCTTCCGCTTTGTTAGGAAGCGATAATGTGTTAACTGCTTTGTTATCCGCATCTTTAATAAACTGCGACGACATCATTTCTTGCCCTTGGGCGTTCCTGCTGAGCAGAGCTGGAGATTGCACTGCCGGCGAGAGCAGAGCGCGGCTGTGCCTCGGCCTCGTGGGTACTGAGATGTGTGACACAAACACCGTCAGTTCTGGGATGGGTTTTATTTAAACACCGTCAGTTCTGGGATGGGTTTTATCTGAACACCGTCAGTTCTGGGATGGGTTTTGTCTCTGTGCTTTATGTGCTCCCGCCCTATCCCTGAGCCCTTCCAGCTGTTTCTCTCGCTGCAGGTCGCCACACAAGGTGAGCCAGCTCCCTGGCACTCCTGCAGGGATCCCTTGGGAAACACTGACCCCCTGGCAGAGCTCTGTGGGCTCTCTGGACCTTTTACATTTCCCGATACTATGTTTTACACAAACCCTTAGCCATTTCCTTCACATGGAGTGAAAGTGCTCAGCACAACAACACAGCTCTATTTTGATCTCACTGGTAGCCACGTCTGCCATTCTTCCACTGTAGGATGCCCACCTGCCAACTCAGGAAGTCACTCCCCACTAAATCCCCCTATAGAAAAGTGTTTTGGCTTCTGCTTCTGGCAAGGATATAAAAATACTGCACAGCTGCATGTGTTCAGGCCGAAAGGGCAGGGATCGCAGAAGCCAGACAAAGCAAAAACAGTGAGAAGTCTGTGTTCAGAATAACTAGAGTATGAGTGGAAAATGCAAAACTGAAATTGTTCAGCAATGTCTTCTTCAAAACGAGAGGAAAATAGGATAATAATAATAATAATAATAATAATAATAATAATAATAATAATAATAATAATAATAATAATAATAATAATAACAACAATAATATCTGAAAGTATTTCCTGTAAGAGTAAGCAGAAAATATCTTTTAAAATTTACAAAAACTAAACTCTAATAGTAAAGTGAAAAATACAGATTTTGTTCCCTACATGTAATTTCCAAGGATGTCCTGATGTGGAGTTTCAATATTTGGTTTTGTGATTTTGGCTGTACAACTTGGTAATAGATACAGATCAAACACTATCATTAGTTTTAAATCTATTTACACATCTGGAAGCAAAAAAGGAATCTGTAAGGTGTTGTGAGTCAACCAGAATGACTTTGTCAATGCCATAGCTTGACAGCCCAGCTACATTTCATTGCTGTAGCACTTGTGGTGGGTGCTGGCTGTAACTGGAACTGCCCTGTTGTTGGTACCTGTGCCACAGCAGAACAGCAGACTCCCAAAAGTGATACAGGATGTGCCCTTCCCTCTTGCTCCAACAGGGATTTGACTGCTGCTACACTTTCAGCTCTGCTCAGCTGAATTTTTCCAAGGAAATATTGAGTAAATGTCACTGTGCTTATTTGCACATTATTACTCTTTGAAAGCACTGTGCTTTCACAGGGTAACAATTTTCACAAGTTTTATGAGCGCACAGCAGCTGATAACCACAAGTTATGATAACCACTGCTTTTTTATCATAGTGTAAGTACCCAGCTCTACCAGAATTGTCAATTACTCTATTAGCTGGCAGTTTTGTAATACATAAAACCCTTCTAGAACAACTCAAGCCAATTATTTTCAAGAAAACAATTACTTTCCAAATAATTTAAATATTTTGGTAACAGTATTTTTCTCATCAACTGGATTTTATTTAAGTAATCTAAATGAGTTATGTACATTGGACGTAAAGGATATTCAGGCTCTTTGTTAGACTTGGGAAAGCACTGAGGTGTCTCAAAAATACACCCTCCTGTACCCACCTATAACCATGGAAATAGGTAAAAATGTCTCTAAAAGTTGGCTTTGACTTTCCAGCAGAGCTGGTCACTGGTTTTCTTTAGAGTTTGTGTATACAATGCATGTTGGGCCAGTTACATTACTGAATGAATGTAGGGTCCATATTTGCTCTCTATTTGTAGTCACTGTTATCTGGAGTCACTATTTATGCTTGACATACAGAAATGTAATTTTTCCTAAAAGAGAGGAAGAATAAGCTTGATGAGGATGAAATGCCTCTACAGAAATGGAACTGCCATTGTGTATTGCACTCTGTATGACACTCTTTGGGGTTTTTTTAAAAACTAAAAACTTTTTTAAAAACTAAACCATGTCTCAAACTCACATAACTGTAGCCTAAGCAGAAATGATGTTTTGAACAGGCTTAAATTTCAGTGAAATTCCATGAGTTAATATGCTGATCCTCCAGAAAAATGTCTTAAGAAAGTAATTAAAAGCCTCTATGCATTAAGATCACAAGTTTTCCCCACAAGAAAATATTGGAGACTTAGACTTACTGAAGCTCAATGTGATCTAGTTTAAGAAAAAATGTCTGTATGGATTAAAAGTTCTTCCCTTGCAGTGGGAAGAAGGCACCCAGTCCTTGCTGCTGCTCCTTCTAGAATGTTGTCTAATATCCCGAGCTGCCCAGTAGGACTAGACTGGCAGAACAGACAGGATAGCCCTTGAATGGCTGATGTCCTCCTTAGAAGTGATAGATTCTTCCTTGTCACTGCCAAATATTTCCTTACACTCCTTTTTGATTTTCTAGGAGTCAGCATTTACATATGATAACTGGAGATGGATGAAAACAAGAGCAGACTACTGTGAAACAAAAAAATATCTACCTGCTCCTCTCTATGTCCATTGAGCTGTTGCTTTATGATCCCATCACTATCTGCAAATTCTTTTGCTGGTATGAGCCAGTTGGATTGAGTTCAGCCAAGCAAAAGGCAGTTAGGCAGCTGGGAGTGTATTAAAATATACCACTTTGGACTTTTCTGTAGGAATTATGACCAGGAGATTCTCACTAAACTACTACTATTAGCTAGCTTGGCCATCCCAACACTCTTGAAGAATTGTCCTTTTCTCTCTCAAGCCTGAGGCCTGATCTGCTTTTCTTTTGGAATTCATATTTGTCTGTAATGAGAAATGGAATAGAGAATTGTTATTTCATCTTTGTCCAGTGCTTTGAAGATGTAAAATTTTTTTTGGAAGCTGCTTGGTACAATTGCCCATATTATCCTCAGGGAAACTAAAACAACATTTGCTCTCCACAGCCCTTAGTGGAGCATTCAAGGAGATCTCTCTTCCCTTGTGTCCACAGAAGGCAACTGGATGTCTTTACTGCCATCTCTGATTGAAGTCACTGATTCAAGAACCCAATTTAGGGGGAGTGTTGAATGTGTTTGGTGGATTTCTTCAGCTGATGTACTTTAATATTTAGCGGGAATTCTGTCTTTCTGGAACTATTTCCCTGTCTTTCTGGAACTATTCCTCATTTGTCATTCTTATTTTCTATTTTTCACAGTGGTTTCATTTCAACTAATTCTTTTTCAAATATGCATCATGTTCAGAGATTTGATTGATTTAAAATTTGTAAGTACTGGATTTAGATTTCTTAGAATGTAGGTTGCTTAATGCCCTCAGCTGCAGTTTCCTAAAGTAACATAAGTAATTCAAGTACAGCAGTGACAATGTTGTGTATTTTACAGAATACACATAAGGGGGTTTAAGTTCTTAGATCTCTTGCTGTGAAGTACCAGTAATCCTGTGGTAGTCAACATCTGTGCTGTCTGGATGTAGTTGGTCTTGGGTTTAATTCTTTTCAGCCAGCAGGGACAGAATTATTCCTGTGGCAACCAGATCCTGCAGGGTTAATACAATTTCTTTGAAGTTACTACTGAAATTGCTTGCTACATCCTTTTCTTGTTGTTTTTCAAAGTATCTCCTGTTGCATGGATTGTCAGTTTAAAGGAATGCAAAATGGGTTACCAGCAGAGGAAAAACTCTGCTGTTTTAAAGCTCTAATCTTACAGATGAGTGTGATATGCAGAGCAAATAAGCTGCACTGCACATCACAGCTTTTCACTTTTACAGTTCTTAATAACAGGCAAGTGTAAAACCCTTTCCATTTAGAATATAAACCTAAGGATATTATATATAAATAGCAGTACATTTTTAATCCAAGAGTACCCTTCTGATATTAGTTAATTAGCTATACAGTTCTGCTTCGTTCATTGAGTTACTTTATTTCACATGGGAATAGTTCAAAGGTGCACCAGGAGAGCTTCCAACTGGACATTAGGAGGCATTTCCCTGCCAAGAGTGTGGTCAAACACCACAAGGGAGATGGTTGATGCCCCAAGTTAGTCAGTGTTTAAGAGGCATTTGGACACTGCCCTTAATAACTTGCTTTAACTTTTGCTCAGCCCTGAATAGGTCAGGCAGTTAAACTAGAAGATCAGTTTAGGTCCATTCCAGCTGAAATACTCTATTCTGTACTGTCCTATACCATTATTCCATTCCCATAATTACCTTGCTCTACCCACCCTGAAAAATATGAATATAATAGTAAGCACTGTACCTTGTTTGTTAGTAACATCTCTGTTTGCAGATTTGTTTTTCAGTATACCATATTGAAAGCTTTCTAAAAAATATATACATCAGTGGACAGCTGCTGCATTCTAGGCACCGAATTCTAATAATTCATTACTTTCTAAAATGAATAATTCATCCTTTCAGTAAAGGTGGCTGGCTCATTCATGAGTTGCTTTGCAGACTCCCTCTTATTTTTCACTTGTTAGTCATCTGGAGTGAGCAGATGTTTTGTACATCCCCTTCTTTTGTCTTTTGACATTTAGATATCTGTGTAAATAAGCATATTTAGGAATCCCCATAACCTGCCATAGTCAGTAACAGAATTGCCTACAGATTTAGGTTTCTCAGTCATTTGGCTGTTTTGGACAACTTTTCCCATAATCCTACACCCCCTTCCATTCTTTCCGGCATTTCTTCTTATCATATCTTTAAATATCAAACATCTTTTTAAAATGCTGACCTTAATTATCAAAAGTGATCTTTAATTTCCTATGCCTCAGCTTTTAAGTGCCCAAATAAAGAGTGAATCTTCATGAGCTGGCTTTTTTCCCTTGAAGCCTGTTAGATTCCCTGCTACAGACTGAGATACCACAAAATCCCTTGGTGCTTTGAGCAATTCCAGTCAGTGAATATTGAAGTGATAGTGAGATCCAAGAACTCCATCACAAGTACAAATTGAATGAAAGAGCACAGACACAAAAGATACAGAGCTTTGAATTTATATGTACATTAGAAAATGTCTGATTGCTTTATTTTTCCCCCCTCTGGCCAAGTTCTATTTGCAAGCTGAAATAAAGCAAAATCAATGCCATGTGCAAAAACTTAAATGGCAGTTTTTGAAAAATTGTCCCATTAACCTGATGAGTTTCTAATTACAGTAAGATATAAGAGCTTTTTTCCTCATGCTATGTAGGATTTTGTCCTAACAGGTTTTTTTTTTAAAAGCTACCCTGCTGTTAAAATAATTTAACTGCAGTGTTTGAGTATAATTTGTCCTATATTTCTTTTGCTTTCTCTGAGGAGTTACATAACTTTTTCATTTCTAATGAGGTTTCCTAAATATAAATTGTGATGTTATATTATGCACCTCCTTTGGCTGCAAACCAATTAATTTGAAGTGGTTCAAGGCCAAAGAGAAGTTTAGGATCACATTCTAGCATTCCTGGTGAAAGGTTTGTTTATGAACCTTTTTTAAAAAAAATAAATGGTTTAGTGGTTAAGTCCAGCTTTTGTTGGAATTGATCTTATCCTTTAAATTCATGTAATACTCTAAATTAATAGAGGATTGTTTTGAACTGCATGACCTTTTGTTACTTAGATGCTGTTTGAAATCCATTTGTATAATAGCCAAAACGTTATTTTGCCTCTCTAAATCAGGTAACTTCAGCCATTTAAATGACTGTTTAAATCATAAGCAGGATTAACCTGGGAAGAGATCAGTAAAAGATCAACCTGACTTTACCCCTAAAGCTGTGCTTCCTTGTGTTTAAGTAGATCCCATCACTGCTGTCTCCCCAGATCCCTGTGCCAGACAGCTTTGCCTCCTCATCACAGGACTGTCACTTCTGTGCCCCAGCTTAGCCAGGAGGTGGGGCTGATATTTGGGAATATCAGGAGGCCTGGAGAACAAAGCATCTCCCTGTACTGATTCTCCCCTGCCTTCCTCCCCAGACCCAGAGCTGTCATCTCCCTGCTGCATTTTGGCACTTCTCCTCACCAGGAGATGAACCTGCAGGCCTGCAGATGGTGTGAGGAGGCACAGGACATAATCTGCCTTGCAGCACAATTTATCCCTTCTGCTGCACCTGCAAGCTCAGGGCTCTGATTCCCCGAGCAATCCTTCTGCCTTTTACTGCCCTGTATTTTATGTGGGTGTATCACTGATGGTTTTGTCACCATTTGAGAAATACTGCTCTTGAGAATCTGAGTGCTTAGAACTTGTTTTGTCTCAGCATTATTCCAATGTGTGGACTACACTCTTTCTGAAAAATTTTATTTAGATAAGTGTGTATGAATTTAGTATCATTAACCTAGGGTTGCCAGACTTGGAAAATGGTTCAGTGTTTTAAGAATTTCACAGCTTTCGAGTGACCATTTCTCAGTTTTCCCCAAAGAAGAATTCAAACCCATCCTTTTCAGTAATTTTGGAAATAATAGACATGCATACTTTCATTTTCATCTGACAATTCTACAAATCTGACAGTAAGTGAAAACCACTATTTTTCATACTGCTATTTTCTGTCACAAAGGTATAATTTCTGTTCATGCACAGGTTCACAATTCATTTATCCATTACCCATTTCAGTATGAATGCCACAATTCTAGAGCTGTTCACACATAAGCCTCTCACATATAGAAATCCAAGAATAAAATCCTAAAGAAAAAGTTAAGTTTTAGGTTCCCTGCTTTCCCAGTGTGGATTTGCTGGGCAGAGGGAGGGACTACAGGGGCTGTATAACCTGAGCCCTGCCTACTGAGGTGAACTCCTGGCTGCATCATGTGCTGGCAGCCATGCAGCTGCCTCTACCTGGCTGCATTTCCTGCACCTCCTTTGGTACATCACTTCATCCAAGTTTCCCTATCACTGCCCAAGAGTTCAATATAATTTCTGAAGTTTATTAGCTTCCTAAAATGGATAGGTGGGAATGCTCTTCTTCTTTGGTATTTGTAAGTAGCTCAGATACCAGAGGGGCTGTATGCTTTAGGGGGAAAAAAGCTACTGGGGCACCCGACAAACAGCAATAGGTATTGCTGCTCTCTTCAGCAGAGTTTGTTCCCTTTCATGAATGCTTATGTTGCACAAGCAATTGCAGCATTTCACTGCATCAGCACTGTTCCTAATCCTGATTTGGAAACATCAACTGTTAGCTTGACAAAGCGTGACACATGGCACGTTGAAGTGTTTTCAGCTGCACTCACACAACAAATTGTGATGGCTCCAGAAGAGCCATTTCAATCGATTGTGTCAGTAAACTACAACCCACAAAGAAAAAGACATGTGGTCAACCCGAATAAAGCATCATCAAATCACAAATAATAGATTAATTGTCACAATTTTGGCCTCATTTTTAGAAAAACTATTCTGCAGGGAAAAAATCCTGTAATTTCTAGATGCTTTGCCCATGATGAATCAGAAGTCCAGCCCTCTGGAACGTAGCAGTTTACAACGTTTCCTTGATTTCCATATGTGGAGACTGTGTGACTTTGTTCTTCGTGTTTGTGCTTCAAAATGAGGGCTTGATAAGTGATGTAAATGTAGGCTTCCCTGCAATTGTGCTTTCTCCAGCTTTTGTGAGACATGGGCCTATTCTTATTTGAAAAAAGACTTCTATATCCTTTCCTAGACCAAGTGCCAGCAAACACAAGATCCACACTACTTCCTTTTTTCTACTTCCTCTGGTAGTTACTTCATTGGGAAGTGCTACACCTGCTTGATGGTGAAGTGCAAATTTTCAGCTTTCATAGTCAGGCTGATGGCACACAGGGGGAATTCTAACCTCACTGAGGCCATTAAGGTTTCAGAGTAAGTAAATCAGGGTACAATCTGACCTGATGAGAGTAGCTCCCAGGTCATCAATTCTGTGAGTGGGCTGCTTTTCCTGTTGCCCACATACCTACAAGGAGTTGCAATGTTTCCTCAGAGATAACTAACACAAGATAAGGATTGCTGGCCATGACACTTCACTGGCTGAGCAAGGATGTGGGCAATTTGTTAAGCACCTGGAACCTGAGTTACTTTGTAGAAGATAGAGGACAGTTTCTTCCCCAAATTTAAAACCCCCTGAATAACCACAGCAAAATGACCTACAGCAGGAGCCCTGGAGAAATGAGGTGTGCTAGTTTTGACAAATCCATTTATTTTAAAATAATGTCTATGCAAATATACACCTTTTTGCCTTGTTAAGGCAGCAACTTCTGACTAGGAAGCTTTTATAACTAAGTTACTTCATTTTTTCTTCTAAAACCATCAGTAGCAAGCTAGAGGTGACAATTTGATATCAGAAATTAGAGCCTTTTAACAGCTCATTTTACACAGCTGGCAAATAAAGACACTTATTAGTCACAGGTATCTGTATGTGCATGTACCTGCATACAAAACCACAGAGCTTTTCTTTTTTTATGTCACAGTACATGGGGTGACGTGCAATTAAAATGAAAATGATGTAAGCCACTGAGTGTAAGTACTGAGTGACAAGTGTTGTGTTCAGCTGCTTAACAAAAAGATTTTTTTCTGAAAGACTAGAAAACCAGACAAGACCAAAAGCAGGTACCATTAAAGAAATGCACAGTGGCAAAGAGAATAACTCACTCTCTAAACAGGCTATCCAAATTTCTCCTTTTCTCTACAACAGACATTAAAACATATTAAAACATAATAACCTGTGCACATGCTCACATAATGAAAAAAAAATACCTCACCAGCAACTGGGGAATTTAAATCCATTCATCTTAATCCAATACTGATACTTCCTCAGGCACACACTTAATACACAATTGCCCTAAGCTTTTGACAATCTTCACCCAATAGGGCTCAAATATAAAATCACAAAAGCTAGAGATGAAAGAACCTAGTCAGTCAATTTGTTAAACCATTTGCTGTGTTATTTGGGCTCCCTGTAGTATACTGTCAAATACACTTCTGATCATCACTTGGACTTTTGATGTCATTTGGACTTTGAATGACTTTGCTTCACATACAAATGAATGGATTACACTCATCCTTCTGTGGGTTATTAATCTGTTCTGTTCAAGAACACTTGTAAGACAAGGGCTTTGACAAAATTAAATAAAATTCAAGTGTTTCTTGTTTTCTGAGAAACCCCTTCATTTCCACTCACAGGTGCAATTTTCTATATAAAATGAAAACCTTTTTCTTCTACTTAACACACGCAAGCATGATTTATGAAATGTTGCTCAGGTAAGACAAGGTTATTTTACACTTTATTTACTCAGGACAGAACACTGATGGGAGAAATAAATGAGATAGACAAGATGATCCATAGCTGGAGACACGACTTGCTTTGTGCCACAGCCAGAAAGGGCCTTTAGCATTACAGACCATTGATCTCGGGAAAACGGGATGCGTGTTGCATTGAGCGACTGGAACAAACAATGCAGAGAGGCTGCTCATGCTGGCATCTGCGAGAAGAGGTTGGCTGGTTTTGAAGCACGAAACTGGCTCTAGGCTGGGCACCTGTCTGCCTCTCCTCTCTCCGAGCTGCCTACCATGCCAGGCACTTGTTGCATCGCCCACAGCGCTTTCCCTGCGCCGGCTGGGCAGCAATGCACCTGCAAGACGGCAAGAGGAGCATGCTGGCTGCCTCGGGTTACAGGAGACAGCGCAGTGAATACGAATCACTGGGTTTTTTCCGCCCGAAGCCTGTAAGATGTCCTCTGTCTCCCGGCTGCCAGGCTCCGCAGCGCCTTTGCCCGGGAGGGACGCGAGCGCCGGTCCCAGGGCTGGCATGGCCCGCTTGGCACAGCGGGCACGGGCCGGGCTCCCCCGTGCTGACCGCACACCTTCCCTCACCTTCCCTTCCCTTCCTTTCCCCTCAGGAACGGCCGGAGGGAGTGCAGCTCGCCCCCCTCAGCGGCCGGGGTCCCTCGCCGCCGCCGCCGCCTCATGTATCGCAGCTTCCCCGCCCCAACCACCGCCGCTGCCCCGACGGGGGCTCTCCGTGCCGGGGCTCTCCGTGCCGGGGCTCTCCGTGCCGGGGCTCTCCGTGCCGGGCCCCAGCGCTGCCGAGCGGGGCAGGGCGGCGGCTCCCGGTTCCCCGCCCCGCTAGCGCAGGGCCCGGCGCGGCCCCGCCCGGGGAGGGGCGGCCGAGGGGGGCCGGGCGGGACGCGCCGCCCCTTCCACCTGCTGCCGCTGCGCCATCGCCGGCTGGGGGAGCCGCCGCCCGCTCGTCCCCGCGGGCCCCTTTGTGCTGCCGCTGCTGCTCCGGAGCTGCCTCAGCCAGGCGGCGGCTGCGTCACGGCCCCGGCGCTGCGGCCGCCCCGAGCCACCCGCGGAGCGAGAGCCGCGCCTCGCCCCCCGCTCCGCCATCGCTGCGCCCCGAGCCAGGGCCGGCAGCCGGCGGTGAGTGCCGGGGATGGGGCGAGGGCAGCGCCGCGGATGGCGATGGGGACGGGGCTGCGGGCGGTGCCGCACCGGGCCGCGCCGGCGGCATCGCTCGCACCGCGCTGGCGCGTCCGGGGTTTGGGTGCTGCTTTGTGTGCGTGGTGCCGTGGGGTTTTGTTAATTTTCGTAGTACATGGTCTGGTCGTCGTTCGTACTTCCCAGAACGCCAGTGGCTAACCGAATCATAGCGACCAACACGGATTTTTTTTTTTATTTTAATTTTTTTTTTTTCCAGAAGGTATTTCGGGTCCCCCGAGGGTTGGGAAAAGGTCTGGTTTCTGATATTTTGCATTTCTTTGCGTGTGTGCCTGTGTGTGCCAGCAGAAAAATCCCTCTATCCTGGAAGAATGGTGAAACTGGGGAATAATTTCAGCGAGAAGAGCACAAAGCAGCCCCTTTTGGAGGATGGATTTGACACCATCCCCCTGATCACACCCCTGGATGTCAATCAGCTCCAGTTCCCACCTCCTGATAAGGTACAGTAGGCTTTAGTTTCCACCCTGGAGAATCACACCCACATCTCTGGCAAACAACAAAAGAATAGGTCATGGGTAGAGAGCAGCTTAGGAGCGACAAGAAATATGGGGTGTTTCAAGGCATGCTAGTTACCTTTAGGGAAAAACCCCAACAGCTAAGCTCATGAAAATCCACTAATGGTGATTTGCATTAAAAATCAGTGTGAAATGTTAGCAATGGGCATGTCGAGATTTTAGTGCTGCTATATGAAACATATACTATACAAATGCAAGCTTCTCTATACTGTATTGTCATAACCCTTCCTATTCTGTATTTTTCTCTCTTGCATCTGGAAGGTCCTGTGTGTTCTCTGTGGATAATATGGATTTTCTCTGTCTAGAAAATGCCTCCCTGATGGGGAATAGAGCCCTGCCTTATTTCTCTGTAAGATGGGCTTGGGCATGGGCATACTAGCAACAGAGAGCACTTCCATTTTCCTTCTGTGCTTCAGTGAGAAACTAATGCTAACCCCAGACAAGCTGAAATAATGACATGAGAACAGGCCACTGAGTTTTCTCCTTGGCAATTTATTTTGTTCAAAAAATCCTCCAAATAGGCGATTCAGATATCCTCTGTAGCTGGAAGGGGGCAGTCCAGTGAGCTGCTTACATGCTAGAGGGGAAGTGTGCTTCCTGCATTGCTCATTAAATGTCTTGATTATTAGGGATTTAATTTTAAAGATTTAGAAAGGTGATAGCCTGTAAATATGTTTATTGTCCTCACAATAAAGAATTCAGTAAATGCTACTACACATGAGGCACAAAGGAGTAGGATTTTTTCAGGGTTTTCAGTATCCTGTTTTAATAAGATTCTTACTTGTAATTTCCCACATGCATCTGCTAATAAAAAGCTTTGTGGTCTTCATACAGTTTTTATTTTTTGCCTTATGTCTTCCACAAGCTGCATTCTACTTGTAGATAAACTGATAGCTATACATTCCTCAAACTTCAAAAAAAATTCACATAATCTGAAGTTAGGGTAAAGAGTTTTAGCTTGTAAAATTTTCCTTGGTAGTGTGCTGCTTGTAGGCAATACAAATAAATATGTGACCTCCATTTTAATTGCTATCAACAGCATTCTGTGTTGTGTGTAGTGACCAGTTGGCAGGCATAAATGCAATAAGCCATAACAGCTGTTCAGGAGCCTGAGGGTCCATTTTATGCCCTCAGTTACATGGGTGTAAATCTTGTAACTGAGGACAAAATCACACCCTAAGGCTTTAGAACAAGCGGAGTCTTACCGTGTCTGATACATCTGCCAACTGGTGACTGGATAGAACCGATTACCAGGGACCAGTGACCAAAGGGATTTGTTCTGTTCCTGCACTGCTAAGCAGAATGAGGGAACTGCATGGTAATGGCTTTAACCTGAGCAGAGCCTCTGTTGTGAGCCCAGGGGCTCTGTGCCAGCCCGTTTGCTCCTGCTAGAATGGGCAGAACTCCTCCCACCTGTTTGGCATTTGCCTTGAATGAAAGCAAATGTCCAGCTAAGCTAGAAACTTAAATAAAGGGATATTTGATTGGCTCTTCTACTTGCCACTGTCCAATTGTATATTAGTTTTCTTTTCCTTTGGCAAACATAGAGGGGGAAAATTAAATTTATTGGTCCTGCTGGTGTCCTTCTGTAACTGGTTAGTCATGTCAGTGTCTCTTTACTGGTTGTTAGAGACTCAAAGGCAGGAGCAGAGCAACTGACATGAAAAAAAGAAGCTGTATTAAGAAAAGATTGACACACAGATCAGATTCTGAAGTATGCAGACCCTCATGTATAATGAATAGAAGTACATTCTTCATATGTCTATGGTTATTATCCACTTGCAAGGCTCCAGCATGGCAGTGAAGCATAACTTCTTGAACAGTAGAGACTACAGTGCTAAGGATTTGATGATTTTGACAGTTTCTAAATTAAAGGGATGAAGTGATTTAAATTCATATTTAGATATGTTAAACAAAAGAAGACATTACATAACCAAGCAGTTAGAACTGTACATTCAGTGTCAGCTGAATGTGATTTGAGTTGCCTGAGATTATGTAACATAAAGGGGGGAGGAAGGGAACTAAGATGTTTAAAAGCATTCCAGAAATCATCAGGTGGTTAACTTCCATGATGCTATTGGGCAGCTATAAAGTTAAATAGGTGATAACTACTATCTTACTAATTATAACTGAAAATAGGTAAGTTGGTTTTAAACTTATGTCCTGAACAAGTATGTGTAATACTGTGAAAGTGTCTAATAAACTTTTAGTACTGAGTCCAGGTACAGTTACACATTCCAGGTATCACTCAGGGCAGTGAGAAGAAGGGAGCCCAAGGTTTGTCATTTCAGTGTCTGACTACCTGAAGTGTCACCATCCTAATTTCAGAAAGATGGAGAGAGCCTGTTTACAAGGGGCTGTAGTGACAGGACAAGGGGATGGTTTAAACAGAGAGAAGGTTTAGTGTGAGAGTGCAGAGGCCCTGGCACAGGGCCCACGGAGGCTGGGAATGCCCCATCCCTGCAGGTGTTCAAGGCCAGGCTGGATGGAGCTCTGAGCAGCCTGGTCTAGTGGAAGGGGTCCCTGCCTTGGGGCGTGGAGTTGGAACAAGATAATCTTCAAGATCCCTTCCAAGCCAGGCCTTTCTGTGATTAATGTGTTTGCTATTAATACCGTGAGCTGGGATAAAGATAGAATTTGATTTTCAAAAATCTAAAAGAGTAGATACTTATTCCTTGGAAAAACAGAGGAAATTGAGCAAATTGTAATAGCACCATCACTACAATAAACTGTACCCTAGTTTGAGAATAATACTTGGAAAAAGTTCCTGAAAAATGCAGAAGACAAAAATGAGGCAAATAGGTTAGGTATGTGAAAATTTCGTATGATTAGAATGCCTAGGAGAACACTGGAGCTACAACTGACGTAGTGAGTATTTTGGGAATAGGGCTAAGGTGCTAAATTGTGTAGCTTGGGGCAGTAGTTCATAGCAAGGAATAAACTGAAGAGCCTTGGGTGTTTGAAGAAATCTCATTAACAAGGGTTTGTGTGCATCTTGCTGCTTGCAGCTGATAATTCAGAAATTAGATGTTAAAAATAAGAATGCCAAGGGCCATAGTCTGTCACATGGTGATTGGCAACTAGACTACATGGGTTATTTCACTTTTGTTTAACCTCAAAATCCTTCCATCAAAGAACATGGCGTTGTCATCTGTAAGATTTTTATGGGTAGTCGTCAATAATCTTCTCTTGGTGTCCAGTTTGAAATCCCATTAGTGGAATTTCCTGAAGCAAATGAAGGTAGCTATTTCCAAACTATCCAAAGTGGGAAGGTCCATGATTTGGATTTGACCTATCCTTGCTTAGTATAAGAGCACAGTATCACCACAGATGAAAAAATGGAACCTTTGTGAAACTGTTGCATAACAAGTCTTGCTGTAGGTCCATCAAAACCACTTTGAGAGGTAAGTTAGTTGATGATTGATATACTGGAAAAAGGAATAAATAATTTTGCACTTTCAAAGAAGAATTACACAAAGTGGGGAGGGGAAAGATATGGTGCTAGATGTGCTTGTAGCAGATAAAAGAAGAGTTAAAGAATAATTAAGGTTTTTGTGGCCAGCTTTAGTTGACAGTTTTGTGATTGATTCTTTTTCTTAAAGGTTGTGGTCAAAACAAAAACAGAATATGAACCTGACCGCAAGAAGGGAAAGTTCCGTACTCCTAAAATAGCTGAATTCACAATCAGCATCACTGAAGGGGTTTCAGAAAGGTTTAAGGTAAGCAGTGCTATGTGAAGATGTTAATGTCTCAGTTGTGTTTGCAGAAGTGCTTAAAATCAATTGCTGGTTGTAGTCAGAACTGGCTATAACAGAGTGCCTGTTGTGGATATAGCTGGACATGAGAAAAATTAATTCAATGTTATAATGGTTCAAAATTGAACAATTAGAAACAAAATCAAATCTTGCAGCTTTATTGCTTGTAATCCCTCACTGGCAGATGAATTCCAAAGGCATTTCTGTCAGTGTGTGGGCTCCAGAATGTGCCTTGCCAGGGTGTGCGTGGGCTGCACAGGGGAGCGCTCATGGCATGGGTAAAGCTCCTGTTTGTGTTGAAGGACAAGAACCACCAGAACATTTCCTTTTTTTTTTTGGCTTTTTATTTATCACTGTTGCCAAACCATTCTCTTAAAAGCACTGTCATAGTCCATTATGTATTTTTTATAGTTAAATATATGATTTGGCAACCCAGGGATATATATCAGAGCGCTTTCCTATCAGTTTTCCTGGTCCCATTTAATCTTATGGTTTGGTGATGCCTGGTACTGTCACATGGCAGTTCAGAAAGAATCTGACTCAGATTGTGTCCACACCCTTACAACTCCCTTCATCAGTCCCATAGGGAACCTGAGGATTTATCTGATGCAAGGCTTGAATATCCTTTCTCCCTTCACACTAGAGGATAGTTTTTCTTGTTCTGGGTAATTAAAGCAAAGCAGGAAAGTTGGCACTTCAGCTCGTGCTCCCCTGTCCTTTTAACAATAAGACTGCAGGTTTCCAGTGCTTCTAATTTGGCATCTTACCCAAGGATACAAAACATTTTTAAGCAGTAGGCATCCACACTCTGCAGTTCACAAGTGCAAATACCTTTGGAAAGCCTAATATTTAGTATGAAGGGAAAATACATAGTTTCAGTAAAGGTGTGGATTCCCTTTCTACTGCACAGTTCTAAACTCTGTCTGCATGACAGGACTTCTGGGGCACACGCAGAGATTTTGGTACTGTTGTGCCAGAGCTGTGCTCTAAAAGCTGCCCAGGCCCAAGCTGACCTTCAGAAGTGTATATGCAGCTCTCAGTGGAATCAGAGCATGCTAAACAAACAAAGTGAAGGCTCAAGGAGGGATTAGACTATATTTGGAAAGGAACTTTGCAGAGTGTTGCTGCGACAAATGTTTTAAGTGCCATTCACCTGTGGTCTCCAGCCATGCAGTGAAGCTGTGGGGGGAACCCCACACAGCCAAGAAGAGATGTGATGGGGTGTGGTAGGGTTTTACCAAGGAGGTAAGAATCCTAGTTCCAGCTTTTCCTCTTCCTTGGTTTGGGGCAAGGACATGCCATTCCTCAGGGAGAATGCTACATTCTCTCTTTATCTCTGTCACCATGGTTCCAGTCCTTGAGAGCAGTCCCCTTCCTCTCAGGTGAGGAGGGTAGGGTAAATGCAAATGGACAGCTCAGAACAAGGAGAGCTTGTCTGGCTGTCTTTGTGTGTGTCCTGGTCACACTAAGGTGACTGGAAAATGCTTACTGTGTCTAGAAGAGAAAAGAGAAGCAGTTTTTATGTTGAATGCCCTGATAGGACTTTGGTTCCAAGCAGCTGAGCAGAGCCTATACCTGAAGAACTTTGTACTTATGGTTTAGCAGTAGGCCCAAGGGATTTAATTGCTGGAACATTAAACTGTAACTAAGGAAAGGTTTTGAATATCTTAGTCACATTTAAAAGGCTTGTGCATCCTTTTGTAAACCTGGGGGGGTTCTCTGTCTTTGTTGGGAAAGCTGAGCAAATGAGACCTTGCTGAAAACAAATAGCTTGTTGTGCTGTTGGGTAGTCTTTTCTAATTTGTGTAGCTGAACAGCTAAAAGCCTGAGGATTTTTGCATCGCATTTTTATATACCTTTGGATGGCATACTTCGATAAAATATCCTTTAGATGTTATTTTATGATGATCGCTCTGGGATTAATCTCATACTAGAGGGTTGCTAGGTTTTGCTGCTAGGTAACTGCTGCATCAGAGAGAGGTTTCTGTAGGATTTGCTGTCTCTTGGGAATTGCAGGGTGATTCACATTGTGGCTGTAAGTCTAGGTTTCCAGAGAAGAGTATGGGGATTGATCAGTTAGGAAAATTTTTGTTCAGTTAATTGAAAACCATGTTCATGCAGAACATTCAGGTCCTAAAAATGTCCCTTAATCTCTATATAACAATCTTAGAATGTAATTATGCTGCTTGCAACATTTTAAGGAAAACTGACTAGATCTCCAGCGGGGATGACTGTCATATTCACCACTCCCAGTAATAAATATTACATGAATAGTTGATAACATTCCATAAATATGTAGATGAAAAGTACTGATTGTGTGAGGTTTTCTCCTGGGTCCTTATTAATTGTGAACCATCATGTTAACTTCTGCTGTTGATTCTGAGAGAGCAAAAAGATATTTGTTTGAAAATTAAATATTTGTTGTAATTATGAAATGCATTATTTAACTGGTGAGATATTGACTTTGGCTTGTGTTCATGAAAAAACTTTCAGATGCCATTTTAATGACTTCAGTATGGTACATCACCAATGCACAAGCTTGCCACAAGACACAGCCCAAGTGTTGTGCTAAAAATAAGCAAGTGAGTCAGTCATATTTACAAATAATTCACATGTGTATTCTAGGATGTACTCCTTAAATAATGACAAAGCAGATTGCATTTTTGGGATTCAGCAGTGCAGATCATCTAAAGCTGTTCTTCTTGAGAAGTTACACATTATAACAAATGAAGTCACTCCAGCATTGCATATGTCGTGTAGATCATTTGGTGTTTTAGCACCTGGTGAATAATCAATTATAAAATGTATTTTTCTGCATTCAATTCACATTACCACAGTTATAACAGAGCTGAGGATGTTTTCAAAGAAAACTGCAAGTATCATTTTCCTCTATGAAGCCACATTCTGAATTCAGATCAGAATGTCTCAAAAGAATGTGAAGATTTCCCGATTCTGAGAACGCTGTTGTCTTAATTTATTTTTATGGCTCTAACCACACCAAGGAAGGTGTGATTTTTTCACTTAAGATTTTTTCCCTTTGAGAAACAGATGTCTTGCTTTTGTTCTTTGAACAGTGTAGGCTGATGTAGGGAGTTGGTTCTGGAAAACATCTGGAAAGTGACTTTGAACAAGGCAGATTTTTCTCTCTTGTAAATTGTCCACTCTACAGAGTAACACAGGATCCTTGTGAACCAGGACATAGGAGGATGTTAGGGCAGAAGAAAATTGATGGTCTGAGTTACCCAAGGCCAAACCTTTGCCTCCCCCATTGACAGAACAGTGTTTTTACAACCCCCGGTTGGATTTTGTAGTGGGATGTCTACTCTGGCACCCACTGATTGGGCTACAGCTGGCAGTTGTGTACAAACACAACAATTAAAAAAATCTGTTGTAGCAAAGCATGACTTTTTTTTCTGTCTTTGAGAAAACATCATTAAAGAACATTTAGAGGTATTTTGAAAATAAACACTGATTTTTCATAATAAATTTCAAGTCCTTAAATCAACCCAAGCTGTGATATGCCTTCAGCCTTTGGTTTCTGTTCAAAGGCAGTTCAGTTCTTCTGACTTTATCTTTGACATCTCTGCATACATCTAACTGCAGAGTCAAAGCCTCAAGCTTATCTCTGTGCTAACACCATGCAAACTGTGTACTATCAAGTAGCAGTCAGCTGATGAAATGTCTGCATGAAGTTATGGAAGAGGAATTGAAACTTCAAGATCAGTTCTTGCAGTTTTACCTGGTCACTTTAAGACTGCAAAAATGTAAGCACCATATATCTAACTGTTCAGGGCTTTTTTCTGTCTTAAAAGGGGCATCCTTCAAACATGTTTCTGCCTCAACAATTTTCTACCTCTTCTTAGTAATGCCAGTGATTATTATTGCTGCAAAAATAATCAGAAGCAAGGAAAACAGTTCTCTCTTTGCTGCTGTGTGATTACTTTGTGTGATGAGTAGCTCTTTGCTTCCACTTTAAAAGTCTTTTAAGAGCAGGAAATGTCAACTGATTCCTGTACAGGTATCACTTCCTTAAGTAGATTCTGTGTCTGTCACTTAGTGTTGGAAGAGTGACAGGTACTTACTGTCATTAGTAGTTCTGTTTCTCCAGTGGAACTACTCACAGGATTAAAGTTACTCACAAGTATAAGTGTTTGACAGGCTTTATATTTTTTCATTACTACTTCAAATAAGAAAAATAAAGGAGGTAGTTCTTTCAGTGTAACAGTTATTTTAAAGTAATTGATGCAAGTAAAGGCACTGCATGGCAACTGTTATTTTCCTTTTTTTTATGTTTGATATTCTTTGATATGACATTGACAATCCTCCTGCTAAATTTTTGGTTGAAAGGAATTTTGTAGTCAGAACTGGAAGATTTAAGTAGAGTGGATGCTTAACACAGCTCCCCTGCTCTAAGTCAGGTGTCCTCTGCCACAGTCTCCATTAGAAACCCATTTACTGGAACAGAACCAGTCACACAGGTGACACAGATGATGTTTTGGATGTCTCCAGATGCATCACTTAAATAACCTTTCCTCTGCTGTAATAACATTATGCAGCCTTTTTCCTGGCCTGCAGTAGTATCTTCTGGGTTTGTATGAGAAAGTAGTAAGATTCTTATCTTGGTGCCACAGGGTTTCTTGAACTGCTTCCTCAGATCCCTGTTAAGAAATACAATATATGGTGTTGTGTGATAGAAGGTGACAAGAACATTGCCATGAACAGCTGGGTTAAGCTGCAGCTCTAGGATCTCAAGGCCAGTGCCTTGTTAACCTGTTCTTGTGTAACAGTGTGTCCCTCAGGTTTCATTAATCAATTCCCTTGCAGACTGCTCCTGTTGTCTGGCACTGTCGCTGTTAGTAAGCTCTGGTTCTGTAGCTTCTTTTCTTTTCCTGTCCTCATGAATCTGCCTGCCTTTTTTGCATTTTTTGCTGCTACTCCCAGCAATCTCCAGGTAAGCATCCAAGACAGCTCTCTCTTCTTTGTCATTTCTGTTTGAAAGGGACAGTGTTTTGATTTCTACTGCTTTTTCTGTACAATCTGCCCCCAAACCATCATCCTCTTTGAGCACAAAGTTTTGATGGGAATGTTGTGGTGAAGCAGTTGAGTTCAGTGGATGGATACCAGTCATAGAGCTAAACCTGACATGTAATATTAGAAATACTCTTCTGAAACAAGGCACCTGGTTGTCTTCTGGAGTCACAGGTCATCCTGTATATTCCCACAGCAAGTGCAGGGCACTGCATCAGGGTGTTCTGTGTAATTTGCATTGCTCTGTAAATGAATATGAGTCAAATGTTGCATGTATAGATGTAAATGTTCCTTTTTTTCTTTCACATTGCCATTTCCAATGTCTTAACATTTCTTAATCCTTGAGTGTGTTGTTTCAGACATGTTTTTCAGTTAAACTTTCAGGGACAGGCTGAGGTAATAGCAAACAAGGACATAATTTTGCAGAAGCAGTGATAAGTGGAAAGCTGATTTTTGTGTTCTCTAATATGCTGGTAGAGGGCATTGTGTAGCTGGAGATGCAGGATTTTAGTGGAGAGAGGTGAAATGGAGGTCATGGCCATTAGCAAGAAAGTCAATGCAATGTTTTACGAATTTTTGTCTGTGGGATGTAGCCAGACACAATCTATTGTAATTACAGGCTGTCTGCCTAAAATTCTCTTGTAGTTTAAATTTGATAGAAATAATCTTAATTTCCTGTCCTAAGTAGTTGTACAGAGTTGCTGTATTTTACCCCAAAGGTCTCTGCATTTTACTGGTGAGCAAAACATTAACTGGCTCTAAATCATTTCCCATGAAAGGTGCTGTGTATGTTTTCACTCTTCTTGTTCAGGGCTGGCAGCAAGTCTGTGCCTCACACTTCACAAACCTATCAGAAATGAAAGTTGTGTTCTGCAATTGAAATAGGTAATGCATAGATGTGGAGCAGAGAGGAGATGTGACCAAGAGCCAGTGACTGAGCAGTGAAAATCATTGCATAAACTTGTTAGTTCTTCTAATAAGAGGAATGCTTCGACATGGCTTTGTGTGCTGACAGAAGAAAAAGCACGAAGGAAGGTGTGGTGCACAACAGCACAGTATGAGTGGCTTAATGAAAGAATCTCAGGCAATAGCAAGGATTAGACAAGTAGAAGTGAAGGCAGGGGAGAAATTAATTGTACCCAGGCTTTAATGGGACAGTGGGATAAAATAAACAGCAAAAGGATGGAGCTGAGAGGAGCAAAATGGGTAGACTTGTGCATGCTTGAAATACAACCAGGAAAGGGTGTGAAGATGAGCTGGTATTATTGGTACAGTTTTGCTGTAGTATTCCAGCTTGATTAAAAAGGGAGTCCAAATAAACATTAGTGGAGTGAGGAAGAAGGAGACTGCAGTTGCCAGGCAGAGAAAATATGGTTTGTAGTCTTTATAATCTATAGTCTTGTAGTCTTGAGGCAAAGTAGCATAGACTGACGGGGAAGATCTGCTAGATCTTATGGTAAAGGCCTTATCACAAGCTGTTTACATGATAGTGTAGTTGTCAGATATGGTGAGTTTCATTTGTTCAGCTAACTGCTTACAGAGTCTGAAGACAGGTTTTTTGCTCTGGGTATGCTTAGTTCATTCATTAGTCATCTCTCATTTTGATTACTCTAATGGCTTCTGGCTAGACGTTGTCCTTCTTCTGCTCTTCACTTACAATCTATTCAAAAATCTGCCACATACATAATGTCTTGTCATCTTCTCTGTTTGCTTCGTTTTGCTGCCAGATTCCTTAAAACTAACTTCAAATGTCACACTCAAGATGAAAGCAAAATCACACTTTGGATTTCTAGTTAAAAGAAATGGTTGTTTGTCCTATCTTATAGGTACTTCAATAAAGTATTTTAAAAGCCCATCACTCTTGAGGTGTGACAGTCACCTTGGAGTTCTTGCAGGATGTACATGGCAGTGAATGATCACAGTAATTCACAAGAGTTCTGCTCGTGAATGTACTGTGTGGGGTCCTGCAGTGCCAGCTGGCTCCCACAAAAAAGGAGATTCAAGATTTCCTTCCAGAGGAAGGGAAGTGGTGCTTGTGCATGCATGGCAGCTGCTCCTGCCTGAGGAGGAGGGCAAGTTGTGAGTAGTGTGTTGGGAAGAAGAAGAAAATAACTGTAGTTTATAGTGAGGGTGCAAAGTTGCTATGGAAGAAAGCAATACCATGACAGCTTTGGGGTTCCTTGTGGTCTGAAGAGCTGTTTGTTGCCTTCTCTTTTTTCATGCTTTTATCTCTGAAAAGCATCTGGGAAGAGAGGGCTCAGGAGGTGAGGCACAGAGGTAGGGTTGCAGTGTGTTAGGGAGAGAAACTGACTGCCTCAGGTTCAGAAGTGGTCCCTGTGGGCCACTGGGGTGGGTTATGAGAATGAAGAGAAATGGCTATTAGAAGAAAGAAAAGGATTTTCAATTTAAAAGTGAGAAGTGGATTGGATTAACAGGTGATGGCAATCACCTTGGAAAGAAATCCATTGCTAGATTCCATCTGTGCCATTTTCATCTGCAACTGTCTTTAAATAGGAGTTCCTTGTATCTTGAAGGGTGGTAAGAGAAGGGAGCTTCTCTCCTAATAGGAAGGAGACAAGAGCTTACTTGATTAGGGATTTGCAAATGGAGTGTGATTGCAAATCACTGGAGATAATGAGAGTAAAAATTTACATCTTAATACCAAAATTAGTAACATTAGGAAATAGAGTAAGTGAGAGAGAAAATTCTGTGATATTTTTGAAGCAGGACCCCTGAGAACTCTTGCCATGGCTGACTGTGTGGCAATGGAAGAACTTGTGCAAGCAGTGAGAACTCACAGCCTCACAGTGCCACTGAAACCGGGTCTCAGCAAATCACCCGAGGCCATGGCTCTGCAGCTTGCCAGGCTCCAGCAATCAACAAAACACTGGGCTTTGATCTTCTTTTAAAAAGCAGTGAGTTCTCAGAGTAGTTTTGAAGCTTTGAAGAGTGATCCTGCAATGACTGTGGAAATACAGTTTTTTCTACTATCTAAACGTTTAGTCTCAATTACAAAACAGCTTGTTAGTTTGTTGCCTCACTATGTTCCTGAGACCTCATCTGTATGACTGAGTGGTTACAGTGTGGAAATAATATTACAATTCTACTACTGGCTGCTAGTAGAAGGGCTGGGAAACACAGTTAAAATACTTCTATAGAATATTTTTCAGATATATTTTCAAATATATTTTTCAAGAGTACTTCTCAAAACATTTAAAACTCTTAGCTCCTATCCGTGGTGGAGACAAATACGAGCTGAACTGATGTGTGCCACAGCAGCTGTGCCTGATGCCCGTGTCCCGTGTCACAGGCCTGTGTTCCTGAAGGGAGCAGCCTTTGCTGAAGGCTCTGTGGAGCCAGGAGCCTGATAAAAAACCTGTTGGAAGGGCTGAGCTAGGCCACAGCTGAGATGTGTAGGAGTGCTACATTGGTTGTTATTAAACTGGGCCACAGAGAATGGCCAGAAAGGAAGGTGAAAATGTACTTTGTCTCTTGGATTCATGCAGGGAATGGAGGCATGGGAGATGTAAGGAGAACATACAATGTTGACAAGACAGTGTGAGCTATCCATGCTAATTTTTGTGTATGCAAATAAGTAATGAACTTGGAGAAAGGCTAATTAGATATGAAAATTGTTGTCAGTGTGATGTTTTCAGAGGTTAATTAAGAATTTTTTTTCTTTTTGTACTCCAATGACAGCTGAGAAACTAAACATGTTGCTCCATGTCTCATTTCAATTGTTACATTAATATCTGCATTTCTGCTGCTAAATTACTTTTTGATCTGCAGTTCTCCTTGCCTCTACTCCAGCCTTCCCTTTTTTTGCTTATTTTTTTCCTATCAAAAATCCTTATTAAATCCTTGGCTTCAGCAACACACACTACTCAACCTTGATTCAGCCAGAAATACAGCACTTGCTGTTGTCTGCCCACGAAGAGATTTGCTTTCACAGGATGACAAGTCCCTTAAGTTTATTGTTGTCCTGAAATGTCCTAACACCACTGCCACACACAGCTTGCAGTGTTGCAAACTGTTAGTTCGGAGCTTTACCAAAAGGAGGCTGCATGGTGGTTGTTTTTACCAAGAGGCAAAGCTACAATTTTTTGTTGATTTGGCTTTTTCAAATACCAGATTATTCTTGTTTCAATTAATTGACACTGATATGTGTAAATTCGTTTTTCAGAAGGTGTATATAGCTGGTTTACTCATCTTACTTCAAATTTAGATCATATTGTGCTTTGTTTTAAAAAATGAATAATATAATCTTGTTTATTACTGTTTCTTATGCTGTAGCACATGCCTGCTTCTTTCTAACTTGCCAAAAGAAAATTAATCTCAATCACTCTTACTCTGTAGTCTCCATGACCTACTATTTAGTCTATCAGTAGAAGTTTTAGAATAATAAAAACACACATCTGGGATACTTTCCCAGGTAAAGAATTCTGTTTGCTCACTCACACCTTCCACAAAAATGGATCTGATTTAGAGAGTTTTGTACTGCAACTGCCAGACAAAATGTTGTGCTTTCTCTCATCAGTGGGTGATGTAATTCTGTCTTGTGACACAGCAGAAGGCTGCTGGTCTCCAGCTGCTCAGTTTGTACCTGGGAAAGGTTAGCTTGATCCTGACACTGATTTCAGCTTTGTCCTAAGGTGTGTCTTGGACTTCTCTGCTGCCCCAGCTCAGGGGCAGAGAGGTACTGAAGGTGAAAAGCCATGCCAGGCTGTGTGTAAGGCTTCTCTGTGAGCCCTGTGGGAAGAGGTGCCAAACTCCTGGAGGCCAGCCCCGTGTCCAACAGGGGGTGTCTCCTCACGGATCTGGCAGTCAGCTACTCCTGTAGAGGCTCTGTGTGATGAACGAGTACTGTTTCAACCTACAAATTAAGGAGTATTGAGCAACCAAGAATGCAGACTACTGGTGTAGCTGCCCCTAAGTTCAGAGCAGGTGCAATGACCTCTAATCCTCTAATGCTTACAAGAGAGGGCTGCCATGACTTTGTCCATGCCCTGCAAGTCACCTCTGGATGACACCTGTGCTAACTTACTATCACCTGACTCCATTCCTGGACAGGCACAGGGAAAACAAACATGCTTAGCAGCTGACATAAACTAGACTTAGACTTACATCATCCACATACTGAAAAAACAGCAGACACAAGCTACCTTGGTGTGTCCTGGCCTCATGTGCCTTGAACAGAAATGCACTAAATAAAGCCTTGCAGTGCACAGGCAATGTGTACTGCCCAGATGATCCTCTTTCTTCTGAGAGGGGCAGGGTGGAAGCACTTAGGTGCTGCTTCTCTGTTGTCCCTCAATAATTAAGCAGCTGGTTTTATCCTTTGCCTGATTTTACTGTACAGTGCATTCAGAGCTGGCTTCTGCTGCCTGCAGTAACCAGCAGCAGTAGAACAAGCAGTGCATTACTAACATAAGTGTGTTTTATTTTTCTTTACAGGTAACTGTGCTGGTCCTTTTTGCCCTTGCGTTCTTAACGTGTGTTGTATTTCTGGTAGTCTACAAGGTTTACAAGTATGATCATACCTGTCCAGAAGGATTTGTTTTCAAGGTAAATTGCATACCCATTCTAGAAAAACAGTAGAGTATGGAGTATTCTGTGTTGTTTTAGGCATAGCCTTGATTAAGGCATGATGTATTGCATAGATTTGGTGTTTCTTTACAAGGTTAGTGTGCTTCCTGCTGTGCTTTTGCTTTGGAATTTATAATTGAAGTTGTACTATTGCACAGTATTAATAATGTGATTTTGCTAATGCTTTAAACATTGAAAATATAGCAAAAGTCTAAACACTTGTGTCTCTCAAACTGCAGTTGTCTGGACAAAGCCCTCATTTATAGGTCATATGGTTTAATGATGCACGTTCCTCCAAATTACTGTGTCTTAGGAAATGAGAAAATAATAAAATGTGGAGAAAAAAATCTGGAATATGTGTCAAAGAAAAAGTAGAGTGATGTTCTCATTAAGAGTAGTAGAGTTACTTCAGGGTTATTTTTGTACTAAGAACTTCTTGTTCTAGAACAGTGACCCCTGAGCCCTACTGCCAAAAGTGATGCCAAAAAAGGGAAAACACATTTATTGTAAAAAGTAGTGGTTCTAACCAAAAGGAGGCTGGGCTCACTTTATTTGTGTGAGATGGTGGTGCTGGCTCCTTTGCTATGACCTGGACGGAAAGTCAGGAAAGTAACATTGACTTCCCAGTTGTAAATTTCGCAGAGTTGAACTTGGCTGTAATTAGGTAGGAAAAGTAGCAGTGATAATGGCATTATTCCCTTTAATTTTTTTAATAATATTTAGTCATGTAATAAATCAAAAGGGTGCCCAGTATGAACTTCAAAAGGATTCAAGAAGAGATGGCTGCCTCAGCACTCCTCAACTATTCTGTTCAGGATTTTATCTGTCACTTCAAGCACATAAATATCTTACAAGAATCTAGTTCAAAATTATAATCAGTGATGCCCTTCTGGATTAATTTAGGTTCAAGCATTCAGTTGGTTACTGCTTCCCCTTTGTTCAAGGGCAAAAGATACTGTGGTTAGAATACTTGGCTGTAACTCAGGACATCCAGCTTTTGGTTCTGCTGTTGGCTTTTTGTGTTGCCTCAGACAGGCACTGAAACCCCTCTGTGTTCATGTCTCAGGGGACAGTAGGCCTTTTTTTTTCCCCTAAGCTTTCTTTTGGCATTGAACAGTCTGGAATATGGACTGTTATGTGCCTTTCAAGCCTGTCTTGATGTGATCCTGACATGTTCCTGTGTGAGTCTAGCAACAGCCTCCTGCTTCTGCCTCCTTTCACACCAAGCTGTCCTCTCCTTTGGGTTGCAGCTTTCTGGCTTCTTCTGGCTTTTCTTGCCAGTGTCACAAATAGTTAAGGAAAGAACACTTTCTCAGCTACATTTCAGTTGCCCAGTGACCAGAGTCTGGTTGTGTTTCTCTCTTTGTGGTCCTGTGTTTGGGACAGAAGTTAGGCAGAATGTCCCATAGCTCATGCTCTGTTCATAAGGTGCAGTACATACACAGAGCTGCATCATGGTTACTCTCCTGTTGATTTTCTTGGAGCTGGTGTTTTGTTTCCAGCTGCTTGATGGCATAATGCCAGGAGACAGAGCATCTTTGGTCATGTACCTCTTTTAAGAAAGAATTCTGCAATAAGGATATTGGCAAATGACACAAAGCCTGAAAACTACCACTGTTAAGATGACTTTGTATTTATTTGTGTCTTTTTTTTTGGGAGAGTCCATGATATGTCATGGCACAGCTTGGCACAGATGTCCTAGGACACGTGAAGTCTGTCACCTTGTGACCAGTGTCTCTGTGGACTGGCTTCATGTTTCAGGTGGACTCAACAACATTACCCAGCCTGCATGTTCCCAGGCTTTAGATGCTGATGTGATTTCCTGGTTAAGGGCAAAGGTGTGCCTGCCTCAGGAAGCCTGGTGCAGCAGGAATCTCTGCATAAAGGCTGAGCTAACCACAGCTCTGAGTCAGCCTCTCTTCTCTGCTTTGATGCTCTCATCCATGGAGCAGTTCCAAAGCTTTCTGCTGTACTACGCCTCCAGGGCATGAAGGTGTGCTTAAAAAGGTGCTCATTTGCCTTTGTACAGCACTCTTATTTCTGTGCTTGCTTAAGCTTTCTGACACAGCCTCAGTACTGCTGCTGTGCAGATTGCTTCTCTGGAGCACTCATCAGAACCTCCTGGTGAGACTCACCACAAAAACCTGAGTGCACTTAGATCCAGAAGAATTTCCCCAGGGTTTCAGTGTGTTCTGTACTGTGTGTTACCCTTTAGCTTTTGTTGCCAAAGCACCTGCATTCACACAGACTTGTGGGCAGTACAGCAAAGTCACTTCAGTGCATTGAGGACCACACCATCATCTGTGAAATTGGGAATTACTGACCCAGCAAAGTTAACGTGACAGAAGATACTATTTATAAGTGAATTCCACTGGGGTCTTCATGTCAAAGGAACAAAAGGAATCATCTTAATTCAGCCAGATATAGACTGGCAACCAGGGTTTTCTCTGGCATCAAAGGCCATAACCTGTAAGCAATTTCCAAAATAGAAGGGTTGTGAAAAAAAAAAGACTGGCAAGTCACTCTGGAGCATCCCAGTTTCTCCTCATGGCCTTCCTTCTTCTCTCACCTGGGAACCATGGCAACAAATAAAAAGGATGGAAATAAATGTTCTACATAGCTGAAAGTGGCTGGGTACGAATCAGCAGCAGTTCCCATCTTCCCATCACTCAGTCACTGAGTGCATGGCTTGCCTTGACTGGGCACTAATCCAAAGGGCTGTCCTTAGGCAGTACACATAGGGCAGTGAGTGAAAGGAGAGGTTGTTTTCCATCTCTTCTAGAAGCATGAAATCCCAGGAGCAAAAATGCAGTCAGGAGGGAAACTGATGTCTGTTTCTTAAGGCACTTCTGTCAGATGTCTTGCATGTTTGTAACTACAACCCCCCCCCCTCAAAAAAAAGAAACCAAAAAACATCACTGAGTCATTTTTGCCTGCTACAAAGCAAATTGCTTCTGAAATCAACAGAGGATTCTGTAGCTTTTTTCAGACTGTCATTAATCTTGGCTTGTCTTCAGCTCTAATAATTATATTTGGTTGAATTTCTTTGGCAGATTTCATTAGTTCAATGGACTGTGTTCCTTTCCCCACTTTAAATATTTAGAATTGTGATTACATCCCATGACTAAGTGAAATAATCACTACACATATGTCTGTGTCTATGTGCTTCTTAGTCATTTTATCACATCAGAAGTAGTGTCAGTTATCCCAGATAAAACATGGATAATACTTCCAGAAGATGACATGGTTGATGTATATGAATATGCATCTCAAATAGCTCTATTCCATATTCCTGGATTATGTTTTTATAAATCTAGGTCCCAGTCTTGCAGCTGACACACACATTGACTATGAGGACAGGAAAGCCTCTGTTGAGTTACAGTGCTGAACTGCCACAGGTGCTGTTTACCAGGGGTAAATCCCATCTGCTTTGTGGTGCCACTTCAACAAAACTGAGAAGGGAGACTTGTCCCAGCTGCTGCCTTGACAGAAGGTTACAGATGAAGGGAACCAGGGTGGCTGTGGAAACTCTGGGCACTCCTGTGAGTCTGCCAGGCTTTGAGGCAGTGAGGTGCTGCCTGTAGGAGGCTGCCAGTCCTGTGACAGCCAGGCATCTCTGAGCCATCACATGTGCCACGAGATGGAATTTGTCAGGGGCAGACAGGTTCTAAGACTACCTGTGGGCCTCTTGTTTTGACAAGTATTCCTTTCTTCTTTCATACCTTTTGATGATTTTTTTCCTTTTTAGGAGGCAAAATTTGTATTAAGCCAAGACTGTCTGCTGGGTCTTCATCCATCTTTTGCTTTCTGATTTAAAACCATTTGAAAGAGTTGTTACTTGTGCTTATTTATGCCTTTTTTTTTTTTTTTTTGACATGGACAAAAGTCAACTCAGAAGTAAATGTGGACACTTCTAAGGTAGAATCTGGTCCTGAAACCCATGGAATTTTTGCATGTGTTTTTCTGCTGAGAAAGTCCCAATATAAAATTCTGTTTGCTGAGTAGGAGAACAGCAGCAGTTCAAAGCTGCTGTGCTGTAGTATTATAAATTTTAGTCCTCTGGTGCTGGAATCAAGAGGACTGAATACTCTATTTCTTTCAAAACAGCCAGAGTAGAAATTACTAAATGAATTTTTCCTCAAGCTGCAGCTACTTCTGGCTTACAACAGTCAATTCAATTGCTCAGGTGACTGCCCTAACATCGTAAATTATCAGGCAAGATTGCCAGTGTGGCAAGAGGACCTGCAGAGATACCCCAAGACCTTCTGGGGCAGAACCTGGGGACCACAGTATATGCCTAAATAACTTTTTTCTTCAGTGCAACGAGCTGCTCTGTAGGCTCTTCCTGCACTGTGACTGGAAGAGTTCCTGGATGATCCCTGCGACAAATGCACTGCACAGCCACATTCACTTTGGCTTTTAAGATGACAGCAAAGTGGATTTGACTTTTATTTTACTCTCTAAATTATCTATTTCATTTTCCAAAGCTCTGAGCATCTAGCAGGTTCTATTTAGTGCTCCTGCAGTCTTGGGAAATGAAATAATGTAGTCTCACAGCTCCAGAGAGCTTTTTAAAAGCCTGCTGTTGACTACCTCTTCTGACAATAAGGAGTGAAGTATTTTGTACGTGTGTACACACTTCCACATATGCTTGGCCACCCACAGAGTTTTCCCTATAATGTGTGAGCTACTGGGCTGTAAAACTGTTCATACATTGGCAGCAATATATCTGT
The DNA here is from genome assembly GCF_027579445.1 of Ammospiza nelsoni. Lineage (NCBI taxonomy): Eukaryota > Metazoa > Chordata > Aves > Passeriformes > Passerellidae > Ammospiza > Ammospiza nelsoni. The sequence goes on from NC_080636.1 coordinate 16,723,865, forward strand.
ATTAATTTCTGTCCCTCAGACTGCAAACACCAGGGCAAATTGCCTGAAGTTAATCTAACAGTGCAATACAGACAGCTGTAATTGTAAACCAAACAGTTGGAATTTGGTGGGCAGGAATAAACAGCAAAATGTGGCTGGAACTGGAGACTGAATACTTTTTCAAAATTATTTTCAGCAAGCATATTTCTTGTATGTTAATTATTCTGATATATAAACCCAGATTGGTCTTCCTGGCAAATGCATGAGTAATTTAAGGATTGCAGGGAAGAACATTTTGAACACAGTAGGACAATACTGTAGTTAATTGATGTATGTTGCATCTTGACTCACAGAGAGTGACTCTTGTCTTAGATTAAAAGGAAAAGGAGAAAAAAAACCTAATCTACTTCATGTGTGTGGGGGGCTGTATCGGAAACCTAAGCAATGGATTTTCTTTTCAGAATAATCAGTGCATTCCAGCTGGCTTGGAAAACTACTACTCTGAACAAGACTCCAGCGCTCGAGGGAAATTTTACACGGTCATAAACCACTACAACCTGGCCAAACAAGCCATCACGCGCTCCGTGTCCCCCTGGATGACAGTACTGTCAGAAGAGAAACTCTCTGAACAGGAGACTGAAGCTGCTGAGAAATCAGCTTAGTATGATAAGCTAATTATTAAAAGTATGTCATTTGAAGGTAACTAAGGGACTTCAAGGAACTTTTCATTAAATATAATTATGGATAATTTAGAGGTTACTCATGTTTATGGTGTAACTGCTTCTGTTTGCTGATACTGCTTTGCAAAAAAAAAAAAAAAAAGAAAAAAGTGAAAACAAAAACTTGCTGCAGAACATTCATGGGCATAACCCCAGGTGCATATCAGCATTGCTGTAGAGCTTTGACACCATTTTCAATGTTAAAAAAAAATCCAATGTTAGATATGTTCTTGCAGTTTATTGGATACTGATAGATTTTGTCACTGGATTTTCAGGGCTTGAACCTTAGATAAATCATGTGTTCTGTTGTCTGAACAGATACTTAATTTATTAAGTTTTTGAATTCTTTTTCATTTTGCAAACTGAAACACCCCAGCCATAACTAGAGTGATCTCTTGTTTAGCTGAAAGCTGTAAGTAATGTTTAGTTTGGGCTCAAGCAGGAATGATAGTCAGTACTGACATCAGGGCGTAATGTAATGACTTGTATGGAGAAAGAAACTGTCAGGTCGCATTTTTCCTTCCATTTCCTTTCCTGTTTTTGTAAGTGATAATGAAGTTCTCTGCAACAAGGCATGCTCAATGTTTTCTTATTGCTGTCAGCAGGATTTAACTGCATTTCCACTGTGGCTTTAGCATCTTGGTAAGGATGTGCACTGAAACACAAACTAGATAGACTTATGGAAAAACACAGGCAGGTTTAGTGGTGGGTGTTGAGGATAGTGTAAAAAATATACAGTTCAGGATGTTCTAATGAGAAATGACATCTTTTGATCATACTGAAGAGGCAGAAAGCCTATTCACAGTACATGTAGTCCACTATGCCATTTGTTGGATACAGCTGAAGGAGTAATATGTCTAAATTTTCTCCTGTATTACATCACATTTTCCCTTTTTATTAGTTAGAAAGAGCTTTCTGTTTATGTATGGTTTGCAGTTTGATACTTTTTAAAACATGGAGCATCACAAGTGAAACAGTAGTGTGTTAGGTACCACAACTGGCTGTTAAAGCTCCATGTGAAAGAGAGTGAAGAGTAGAACTGTTTGTGTATGGCTTGGGAGGGGAAAAGATGTAGAAGAACATAGTATTGTGGATGCACGTTAAAGGTCCATTGTAATTACAAACTTACCTATTCTTTGTGTGAAATCATGTTTTCATTTTTATTATAAATCTTAAATATACATTATAAAAAGACATCTTATTAATTTAATATACAAAAGTGTGAAGCATCTGGGCAAGCAAGTTGCCTTTTTTATTCATGTAACTTGAATGGGACAAGGGAGAGTGGACATGTCAAAAGTTCCTTTTTTTTAAGGGGAAAACATCAGTAAAAGCTGTTTCTCAAGATTTGTAGTAGAACAAATGTGGTCATATCTACTTCTGTTTTTCTTCAGCAGAAGCCTGTCATTCCAATACAGTAAAAAATAACCATTATGACTCAGTGCTCTAAATTTGATAGGAAATGTGCATTACGCAGTGCAGCTGTGAAAGGCTTTTATTAAGTCATCATGGTATGTGGAATGCCTAAGAAGCAATAAGCTATGTGCCAAATTTTTCTTTGCAATTAAAAATATTAAGCTTATGTGAAGATCTTTAAAACATACCATGTTTGCATTTTCTAACAGGTATCTGCTTTATTGAATACAATTGATTCACATGTAACTTTTGACATTTTCACTCTATGCATAGTAAAGAATAAGAAAGATGCTACCTGTTGCATAAAATGTAAAGAAATATACATTTCAGAAGAGAGATGGGAAAACACACACATTTCGTATCAGCATACTTATAGAGGACATTCAGATTTTACAGGATGGAAAGGTCTGTTTCCCAAGACTGTTCTAAATAGAAATGATTCACGATACATCTCCTCCCCTTAAATTTAGGACAATAAAAACTTTAATGCAAAAGTAAATACTGATGAGAAACAACTTATTTTTCTCCTCATAACAATAAACAATAAAAATTAATAAGCCTTATGAGCTAGGAGAAACAGATTGTTTATGCTTCTTGAAGTCAAAACCATTTTCTGTCTGATTAATCAGGAGGGAGTTTATTGACTCTTATCTACACTTGGTTTTGAGACTTTTTTTAGTTAACAGATTGCTGCCAGGTTTAGTACTTTGAGGAGTTGAATTGTCTATCCTTTGGCTTTATTCCAGCATCCCAGAACATCTGTTTCATTGCACAATCTGTTTGTGTTGTATTCTCTCTTTTCACTTACAAGTAAAGCTCTCTCCTTGACTCCTTATCATTATTAGTACCATTAGATCAAGCTGATTTCTGAGACAAGTAGTTTCAAAGGATTAGAAGTAAAGGTCATTTATGTGCAAAGTGCTCACTGTGTACTGAAGTGGTGTGATGAAATAAACGCCTGAGACAGCGTAGATGCTGCTGCACAGTAACAGTTTTCTCTTGCTCTGGGATGGGAGCTGGACTTCCCACAGCACAGGTGGGTGGCTGTGACAAAACCAGTACTGTTGCTTTTTCTTCTGTTAGGTCTGCTCCAGCTTGTTGCTTTCTTCACAGCTCTTTCAAAGATTTTTGTGTTCTCCAGTGGATAAGCGTGGTTTTATGTTTGATACAGGGATTTAAAATGAATGTACTAATGGATATGTGCACAATTGATTTACTGGAAAACTTTAATTCCATCATAGAGGTATGAGAAAATGCATAAAATACATAGGTATGCTGTTATACCCTGCTCCACTAAAAAAATGTCAGAACATTTACAAACAGAGCATGGAGCCAATATATGTTTAATTAATTATCATACCAGTCCAGGAAAAGCAAGGAGAATGAACACATCACAAGGAAGAAGAGGATCCATACTCTAAATCCAGCATTGTTTTTGATGGCCTGTGAGGGAAAGTTATCCCTGTTACCATTACCAGTAAATACAATTTCAACAGTGGCAACTCAGAATGCCTGTTTGTGGCATCACCCTTCCCTCCCACGAGAGAAACAACAAAATTTGACCTTAATTCCAGGTGAATACAAGTCAGGTTGGCTGGTACCTCTTTAGATTTATCACACTGAAGTCACACTCAAAATCTTAAAATTGCACAAATCAAACTCCAGGAGCTATATTGCAAAGTACAATGCTTCAAACTTAGTTCTAAGTTTCAGAAGTGAAATTCCTTGATTAAAAGGAATCAGGCCTTCATCTTTCTAATAAAGATCTGACTTGAAACAAATGAAAAAAACAACAAAACCAAACAACAAACAAATACAAAATCCTTGACACCTCTGGAGGTAACACAGTCACTTAGTCTCAGAGCCAGTATTTTTCTTGGCTACTCCTTTCCAATATTGACCAGCAGGGGACTTGGTTTTTGCTCTAATTTTTTAGATTGAGATTTTATATTTACATAAGGAATTTTTTTTATATGATACAAACACTAATGTGAGTAACAGTTTATATTACCACCTTTCACAACTGTTTCTCAGGATGGTTTAGGAAACTTAGTTCTACCTAAAAATGTGAAAAGTAAAATAAAATATAGCTTCAGTTCTTGCCATATTTGGTGCACTTTTCAGAAGAGCAGAGCAGTGGACAACTCACCCTTGAAATACCTTTTCTGTGTGCTCTCGGGAGGGAGAAACAAGTGAGCCATTTACTCAGTAGCCTAATTTAGAAACTCCATTTTTATTGTAATCTCAGTTCTCAAAATAAAACAACCTTTCCTTCTATTTAGTAAAAGTGGAAGAGATTTGTTTACTAGGAGCATGCAAGAGGTGTTCAAAATTTCTTCTGCTAACATTCAGCATTCTGTTTCAACCATTTCAACACTGTCTTATAGTGGTAGTTTGCAATTTATGCCCCTCACTTCTTTGTTTTAAAAAAACTTCACAAGTGCTTAAAAGCAAGCCAGGTGACCTTCACGTTTAAAAACTGCTGAGGCCAAGTAGATTTCTGCAGTCCTGTGTAGCTATTCAGATCATGCTTAGCAAGTGTGAACCATTGAGAAGCTCAGCTACCTTGAACAGTTTTCCCAAACCCCTGTCCTGACACCCAACACCCACTGCACCAGTGCCATGGGTGGGCTCTCATGTGCTGTTCAAAAGCAACACCTGGAAAAAACTGAAAGTTAAGAGAAATGAGCCTAAAACACAACTTCAAGATATTACCTCTCTTATGTCTTCATTGCCTTCTTTTATATTCTCTGTTGCACCCACAACTAATTGATGGATATTGTCAATATCAGTCTCCTGTTTAAAAAAGAAATAAAATTGAGAAATAGTAATGAATGTTACAAAAAAAACCAAACTACTTCCAAGGACTTGGGGAACAAGCAGAACTCAAAATAAAATCTGGTATTACTAACATTTTTGTTTCATTGATGCAAAGGTAGAGAGTAATACATTAAAGTTGTAATTTCTTTTTCGGTGATTTTATGAACCTGAATGGAAACTACCAGGACCATGAGGAAATCTCCCATTTATCTAGAGTCAAATCTAACCTGTCTGATTTTTCCAGCTCTTTTGGAAGAGGTACCAACATTTCCAGAAAGGATGTTGTTACATAACACATTTAACAGAACACCAATTCTGAGGCAGAAGGAGCATTCTAACACACATCTCTCATTTTCCATTCCTGGTACATTCTAATAAGTAATAACAGTAAATATCTTGATTTTGAATTTGAAAAACAAAAGTATTTTCCTTCACATTTGTATTAAAGATTTGTTAATTTTATATTCACAAGTTGGCAATCAAGACCAAAATGCCCCCAAGAAAATCTTTAAGTTGTATTTGCTGCTCTAGTATTAAATTATACTAACCTGTTGCAAGACTTTCTCAGTGAATATCTCTTGTAATCTGGAGATTTCCACCACTTTTCCTTCAATTTGTCTTGGCAAAGAACAGAAACACTCTATTAGAAACTAGTGCAAACATGTCTTGCTGCTGCAGATTCAGACCCTCCAGGCCAGTAAGTGGCTGCTCAGGAGGCCACTGTTCTGTCAGTTGCCTGTGAGGCAGCAATAACAGGGACTGGGGCTTGGACAGTGCCTGGTTGGAAGACAACCAGCCCCCAGTGAAGCCCTGGGAAAGGCTCACTGAGCCCCAGAAATGCTCAGTGAGCAGCTTTCACTGCCAGGTATTTCACTTGTCTCCCTTCTTTCATTTCATATAATACCATTCATGCTGGGCTTTAAGCAGTTGACTTTGACACACCCTTTTCATATGCTACTCTGGTGTGTGCAGTTCACCTGGCCTAGGACTGATACCCAAAAGTCAGTTTCTAGCTTGAGTAGCTGTTTGGGTGTTCTGCACAGCTGGGGAGAGTGATGGCACCACTGCCTGCCTCTACATGGGGTCAGCAGTGGCACCTCCCCTACTGCCATCTGGATATCCAGCAGACAACAGGACAGAAATGGAAAATGTAGTACTTTAAAATGTGGATAAGGGAGAATGTAAGAATGCCTTCCATATGTAACCAGTGCTGCCATTCTTTACACTGTGGGACAGCACATGGTTCCTCTCCTGGGCACTGGTGATTTGTCCCAGGAGCAGGCAGGTGTCCTGCAGCCAACGCCCTGCACACGGGGGCTGACGGGGGCATGGGACCAGCACAGGCCACTGTCAAGGGACAGAAACTGTACCTGACTTCATCGAAGAGATTGTTCATCTCACCAACAAGTCTCTGGTTCTCCTGCTCAAACTGGAAAAAGGGGAGAAGGAAATGACACATGAAATGTATATGTTTAACTTCCCAGAAGTGAGTCTGAAATGACAGGTATGCCTTTGAAGAAGGGTAGCAGTATCTCACAGGGAAAGGTTTAGTCTTCTGTCATGGGCAATTTCTATCATAAAGAATGAAGAAAAAGATTTTATTTCTTTGAACATCCAGATTTTTTAAAACATCCAGATTTCTTTCTGCAAGAGGCTCACTGCCTACCTCATTGGTAAAGAACAGCCTTCTCTCCTGGGGTAAAGGATTCCACAGAGTCTAAGAGGAAGGTTACTGGGCACTGCCACCTTCACTGTGGGTAGCAGTCTCAGGGAAGGTGCCCAGCTCCATGAATTGAAGGGGAACAGAGAGCAACATACTGCACAGTTCCATTGATTTCCACTCTAAAGATCCAATGGTTTTGTCAAATGAAGTAATACCAGCATTGCAACACATTCAAGTGTCATTGTCACTGCTGTATGTAGTGACACCACGTACAGAGCAGAGCATTTTTGAAAATACTATCGCCTAAAATATATTTATTTTATATTTACTTCACAGCAGCAGATGCTGTGCTTCATAACTGCACTGCTTTACATTCATGACCATTGTATGTCTGGTTCTGGTGGAGTCACAGCAAAGCCAAGGCACAGGGCAATGAAATAGGGCCACAAGATTTAGTGCTGTGATTGCCAGTTGGTCCTTGAGTTAAGTGGGGCCACCATGCTGCAATTTTTTTTCTGGCTTCTGTAAGGATATCTGTACAAATATTCAGCATTAGAAATCCCCTATTTAACTGCCTGAAAAACCAGATGGTAGCTAATTGAGAAGACAAATTTTCAGTAAAGAAACAGTGAATGACTTTAATCCTTTACAAATAGCACAAATCCACTTGAGAAAGTATTCTTTTAAAAGTCTCTTTGATATTTAAAACCTTCCACTGGCACAGATTGCCTTTTAAACTGCTAAATGATCTTTGCAACTTGAAATCATGGCTGATGGAGCACTTGCACAGACAGCTGTTAAGATATGCTAAAACAGGCAATTGAACAAAGGGTTTGAGCTCTGAACACATGATACACCAGTGCCTCACAAAGGGATTTACATGATGGGAACGTAAAACCAAACTCTAGCAATCAGTATAGCTCAGTGATTTATGGCTTACTGAGTAGCCTCTTTCATGACAGTGAAATATTCTGTTACCAAAGTATGGCATAAAGTGACAAACTGCTTAATATATGGCTAAAAAATCCAGGGCATAAAATAAATAATCACCACTCCTTTTAGTTATTCCACGAGAGAAGTCATTAGATGTGCTGCCCCTGAATTTAAGACAAAACCAACCAACCAAAAAAAAGATGAAGTCAGAGAAAAGTAGATATTTTCATGACTCCAAACAGCAGAGATTTTTCCCACTCAATGCAATCACAAGATACCTGCTCACAATAACTGTAAAAAACATGAATATACCTGTATTCAGAGTTATAAACTGAAATTTATTGTGTAAATCACGCAGTAGGCCTGCAAATATTTTGATCAACATCAAGCTCTCTCCTGAGGGTAAACTAGTGATAGGAATTGGTGCTTTAGCAATGATAGGGCTTTAATTCATTATTTTATCTACATGAAGGATCATGGAAGCATGGCTGAGGATTTGCTAAGTATGATATGACACAAACCATCCCAATTTAAAGCCAACACAGCAGTTCACAGATTGCAGCTATCCTCTTCATAGAATTGTATAGGATAGAAAAGATCTTACAGATCAAGATAACAACCCAAGGCCACCACTACACCATGTCCCTAAGTGCCACGTCTACATATCTTTTAAACACCACCAGGGATGGTGTCTCCACCACTTCCCTGGGCAGTTGGTTCCAAAGCTCAAAAACCCTTTCAGAGAGGAGATTTCTCTACAAAACACAACCTGCATTAGTTTTCAGTCAGAAGGCCCTCTCAGAGCCCAACGCTCATTTCATGGAGGCTGACAGCAAGGGGCCTAAAAGTATTGTGCCTAAAGAAAGGAGAATGATAATATGAGCAGAATTATCTTGTAAAAGAAATCACAAAGCAGGAATAATCCTCTAGATTTTAAACTGGCACTCAAGAACAACATGAGAGCATACAGAGCAGCCTTTGAAGAACATTTTCTCTTTAACAAGCCATACCATCATTGTGTGCAACTCAGTCATCTCTGACTGGAAGAATGACGTGCACTGTGTCTGGGAACACCTCGAATCACTGCCAAGGAAGCTCCACAAAGTCATACTGCTGCAGCCCTTTGCCCTGTAAAGTTCACTCTTCTGACAGCTGTACAGCTACTGATTGAAATCAGTTCTTTTTTCTTTATATAAACCCAAGGCAGTGTGTGTTAATGTAGAGAGGTATTCTAAGAATTTTGAACTATGCTCAAAATGATAAATTTTAGGAGTATCAAAAAATCTGACAGGCTGTCAGCAATCACACCTATGTCAAAAATTTCCTATTCAAATGTAAGCAGAATTGGATCAATCTATAAACATGCAAAGAAATGCAAAAGTGTTAAAATTAATGAAATTCTGTTGTGACAGACATCTTGTAGCTATTCTTTCTAGGAAACCAATCTGATTTTGATAATAAAAAATAGAAAGAAATAAAATGAAGTATAACTTCACAGTAATATTAAATAGTACAACTATTTGTGTTCTAGAAACTGTCCAAGAAAAAGGGCAAACAATTTATTCTTTCAGAACTTTCATAATGATTCTTTTGATGTTGCCTTGACTTCTATTGTTTACTGACTAAACAAAGCAATTTGTGATTGTAGTGGTAGAAAACAGTTTTAATTTTGATTGTTGAAAGATAGCTTTTATTAATTTCATGTCTCCATGTAAATATTTTATAGCATTTTTAAATACTAGCTGCTACCAGAAAAACTAGGAAGTCCCAAGCAAAAAGTGTATCTTTTTACAGCATTATTCTGCATAAAATGTTAAAAGTTAATTTAGGTGAATCTGTACTTCTTTTTTTTACCACACGTGAATACAACAGAAAATACAATAAAATGGACAACTAGACACAGGATAAACATACCATTTGTATTTCTTCAGGTGACAGCTCATCTTCACCTCTGCTATCCCCCCATAATCCAAGGTTACTTTGGGCATCGGGCAGATTCCTGTCTGTAAAAGAACCACCAAACACTTGAGATACTGAATAGCACAGGGCACTGAGTAGTAAAGTAAAAATAATTTTTCATCCATGTTAGACTGATCATGAAATTGTTGTGTCTCCTTTGTCAGTTACTGAGATTCACCCTGTATTTACAGCACAAAATTACACCAACAACCTTTAATGTCCAAACAAGGCCAAAGGTCTTCATGTAGGTTTAATTTTGTAAACTAAAGGGAGCTCCATTAACATACTGACTGAGAGGGATGTAAAATAACACATAATGCACTAAAAGAGCTTTTAGGGCACAAAATACTGTAGCAGTAGTCTTTTAACAGATAAAACCACACAATTTTCAAAATGACAGCCTATATGCAAAGTATTATCTTCCAGCAAGACTTGACAGAACCACCAGTTCCTCCTTTCAGAAACTAAAGACAGAATCTCAAGGATGTTTTGAGCAAAGCTCATAGATGAACTCGATTTTGTCATGCTCTTTAAACTTCCTCTTACAGTGCAAATCCCACACCAACTGTGCAAGGGGTCCTCCAGCATATAACAGGAATCAGCTCCAACCCCACAAATTAACCATAACACATCAAAGCTGCTTCAGTCATTCCAGTAGTATTTTCCCTTTGATTAAAGCTATTCATCTGCATAAATCTTTGTATAAGTCTGGCATAAAAGATCTTGAAGGGCTGTTTCTGGGATATTCCCTTCAGGAAGATTTAATTTTAGGCTTAATTATATACTTCTGGTTATAGAGGAAGAAATTAGAAGAGAGCAAAGAAACTGGCTCAAGAATCCACTGTTTCTGAAGCTGTTCTAGCATCAGTGTTTAAAAACCTTGTAAGACTGCAGCCTTGAGAGAGCCTCTCCTCTCCCCACTGGCTGTAACAATCTTACACAACCCAAGAGAGATCTGTACCACCCCACAATGGATCAGCCCTCAACCTGCTTTGAGGCATCAGATGCAGGTTGCAAATTAAAACACAGAAATATTTAGGTTTTAGTTTTTCATACATTTTAGGCTCCCTATTTATTTCAGTCAATCTTTTAAGCATTTATATGTATTTCAATTTGTTTTCTTATAACTTCCTAGACATATTGTTTTTAATTGCTTAAGCAGCACTAATGCATCATCATTCAGAGGCTGAAGCCTTGTCCTGGGAAGCCTCTGAAAGAAGTGGTCTTATTTATAAACACATATATGAAAAGAGATAAAAGGAGAGGTTTTCCTTTTTTATTCTCCATGATAGTATTTATGGAACTCTTGAAAATATCAATACTGTAAAAGAGTACTGTGTATGTCTCCTTTATAAACTTTTTTTTGCCTTCCAACAACCTAACGAGGATGCATAAACAATGACAATGTTACAAATGGAGGATGCAGATAAGGAATATAATAAATTTATTTTAAACACAACCTCAAACCAAAAAATAGATCAGCTCTTTCTTATAGTAGTAAAGTATAAACGCAAGAATGTCTTTAAAGATTGTTTAGAAAGCATCCAAGTATTTTTTTCCATGGGGTATTATCAGTATTTCAAATCTATTCCACAGAATCACAAAACTTATTTGTTTAGGTAATCAATGTATTTACATTATATCAAAATTACAATAAATTATTTACCGTATTCGAACAAAATAAGATAATTAGTTTATGGAGAAAAAAAAAAGGAGAAAACCCAGAGGAACCAATTAGTTTCAGGCCCTGCCAGCACTGTAAAAAAACAGCACTTGTATCCAATGTGATGGCTAATAAGCAAATATACTTATGGTAAGAGGTAAGCAAGACACATGTATCTCCCCAGGGTTCCTCCTGTCACTGTTGGGATGTTTTGGGCTTTCTGCAGCTTTCATGGAGCTGACATTAATGCTTTTCTGCAATTCAGCTGGCAAAAGCCAAACTACATTTTTATTTCAGAAAGAGAAGTAGTTAATTGTGACAGAGATATAAAATAATGATCAAATACTCTGAACCTTTTTCCACACTGAAAGGAGACAGCTGCTAAGCTTGTGGACCAGTTCAAAAGCTACTCATTATTTACATTTATTTCCATGAACTAAATGTCAAATTTGTAATATGCAAATAAATACTGCCAGTATATAAAAGCACTCTCCACAGAGACTACTTTCCTACCATGAGGCATGTCCACTATAATTCTAATGTAAACAGGTGCTTTGCCACAAAACAAAGGTAATCACATTTTGCTTTGGTTTCTGCCAAAAAACCAGACAAAACCCAAGTTGTTCTTCAGCACATTAAGTAGCACATTCAGCTGTTCATCATAGTGTTCAAATTAAGGACAGAACCACAAGTTGCTCTCAAAAGTATCTTTACAGATGAGATTTAACCCAAGGGACCAAGGCATGGTGCTGATGGCTAATTCATAAAAACAAATGATCACCATTCTCTAAACCACCAACATCTTGAAGATGAAAGAGCTGATTTTAAAATGCAAGCATTTCTCTGGCTTCCTAAAAATTTGAAAAGTTACTTGAAAAAAAAAAGTATAAATCAAAGGCTGTAAAATTTAAGCTGGGCTTCTTGTTTCCTAGTCATCTTGTTCATGTTATTTTCACACTTTGACAGCCACCTACCAGCAAAGTCACAAGGCTGATTCCTATAAGCAGCAACAACCAGCACTTACCCTTATGTGAGGAATCACAGGCTGTGTGCATTTGCATACTGTTCCAGACAGATTTATTTTGATATACAAGTCTCATAGTTTTCTCAAAGTCTACTCAGCAACCCCTCATAAGTACTGCAGCAGCACCACTTGTGTGGCAGGACCCCTACTTTCTCATAAAAATTAAAGCAAAAACTCATGAAAGTGAGAACTGGAGTAATCAAAATTAATGTGCAATAAAACAGCTGCATTTCTATTTACTGTAGTGGTTTGCTGTGTCCAAGGCAACCAAGGAACAGTATTTCCCATAGTGGTGCACAGATTTTTGGAGCTAAAAATTGTAATGACACTATGTGGTGGGAGAATGCAGGGACATGTGGTAACAAGGAAAGAGCACAGGGCAATGAAGATGCTACTATGCTGCTGCTTCTCCAGTGGCACCAGCCCACAGCTGCAAAACACTGATAACAGGTTAAGGTGAAACTCATCTGTGTGCCTGTGTGCTGCATCACTTATGACACACTGTAAAAAGGTAAGCACTAGAAATGGCTCAGAATCAAAACCTGTACCTCTTATGATAAATTCAGTGTTAGAGGGGGAAAAAAGGCACACTGATAGGGCTGCAGAAGTACAAACTGGTTAGGAAGATAAGCAAAGCCATTATCAGAAAATGAAGTTGTTCAGACATTGTGAGGTAATTCAGTGTTAGAGACTTCGTCCAGAAGTGGAGCACCCACTTCACATGAATCCATGCTCTGTATGGCCCTGGAGTCACCTAACAGAGGAACTTTACTCTTAATAAAATCACTAAAGAAACAACAACTATTTATCCGAATAATATGGCCAACCACTGCATTTATTCTACCTTGACAAAGTATTATCACAATGTAATGTAATTAGAAGGAAAAAAATTCCTGCTGTAAATCACAGGGTACCTTGGTCTCCTTTAGACGAAGAGTGGGAGACCACAAGCCAGGGAAAGCAATTTCAGAATCACAGAAAGATCTCTAGGCATGAAACCTGAAATTATCTGCATAGTACTCCAAAAGGCACTTAGCTCCAAAGCTCTGCCAGCACCCACATCCCAGGACAGGCTGAAATGGCTAAGAGAATTGAAATGGCTTCTATCCCTCAGCCTGAGAAGCAGGCAACCAGGAATGAGAACCAATGCTCACAAACCCATCAAGACCTGCACCATCTGAAATGACCCCAAGGTCAGAGATACTGCTTTGGACTTCTGGCTATCTCCTGCACCCTGAAAGATGAAATGAAATTCTCCCAGCAGGGCAACTCAAAGCTGTCAAGAAGAAAGCCCCAAAACTACTGGATGTGACCAGCCAATAACCTCCTCTGTGAGCATGTTCCACCTTCGAGTTCCTACTGTAGGAGTCTCCAACTCAAGGTCTCTGTGCTTAAAAACTAAGAATGTTCTGAGAGAGTCATTGACCTACTTGCTAATTCCTTGCATTCAGTGAAAGAAATATGGAAAAATTAGACAAATTTCAGAAGATATTGATAAAAATAAATGAAAAGGAAAGAGTACATAAAGAGGTTATTAAGAAGATGAAGAATTCAGCAGAGCATATGATTTCTTTAGCTGGTATGTCAAAAAGCTTAAGATTCTGCTTCCTCAGTCTCACAGTATGCTTCACAGAAGCTTGATCATCTCAAGCAAGATGAAAATGGAAAACCTGCCAGTCATAGCAATTGGCCCTTCTAAAGTGAAGTACTATCAACCAGACAGGTCTTGCCACAAAAAGTAAAATGTAACTACATTTTATTCCTACCTTTGCTTTCCTCAGCAGAAAGTTTTTCTTCAGAATCCTCTAAAGCACTCTGTGAAGATTTTTCAGTGGAAAGAGGTGATTTGGACACATTGCTCTGCTCAGGTTCAAGTTTGGACCTAGAAGTACAAGAGCCAATGATTTAACTAATACTATACAGATGTATTTCTCTAAAATGAGAAAAAACACAGATTACTAAATTCAATACTTCAACTCTTGTGAACTTCACATTAAAGATTTTGCAGTTGAGATACAAAATGTACTTAGCAACTGTCACTGAAATATTGCTACAAAGGCAAAGAAAGTGTGAATATTATTCCTGGACAAAATGCACCACATGCTCAGAGTTGAGAATATTGAAGGCTACAGCATAAAAATACTGACACTTTATTAAACTTCTTTTCAAACATCCAGTGTATAAATTTATTTTTTTTTTTAGCCAACATTTAGGTCATGAAAAATTTTTAGCAGCAACGGCCAAGCATTACTTCTTCATTTTTTTCAAATAATAATGACAATTTTACTTTATATTTTCAATTGTCATAAAGGAAATACCATGGAATTAGCTTTTTATACTACTTCTTAGTCCCTATTAGGTAATTTTAATACAAAGACAATGCAAAACATGAGAAGCTTATTCAGTGATTATATATTAAGTACTTGTCAAGTATGTTTCAGTGTGGCATCAAAAAATGTTGAAATTAGAGGTAAAGTATTTTTTCCAGTAAATTTCTGTGGTTTATTGTTGTCTACAATGAATTGTGTAACTGCTAAATAGCAATCAGTTAAATGTTTAGTACTGCTGTTGAAGAAGGTAAAGAACAAAAACCAATGGGTGGAATCGCCTGCTGTGCCAGGTGATTCCACCCTACCCTTTATCACTTCCTAACCTCTCAAATACAATCAGCAGTTAATCTCATTATGATTTGCAATTCTCCCCTGTGCCTAACAGAAGGTCCTGCTTTTTGTGTTCCTTCATTGCATTGTGCCTAAATTCTAACCCTTAATTAGAAAATTCTGTGAAAACCAGAATATAATGCAATTGTCATCAGTGAGTGGTTGCTATTTAACAGTAGCAGGGAACCTTTTTTAGTGATAAAACCTCTGCAACTATTAGGCTTTTGGTAATTTTGCAAAGAAGAATTCTTCTCTAATCTCCTCCCTCTCAAATTTGCCTAATGATAAGAAAAAAAAATACTTATCTACATATCTGTGCAGTTCAACTATTAGTTTTAGTACTACTAAACCACTAATTCCCCAGGTAACAAAAATATCAGCTTGATTTGAATAACTCCATACATAATTCACAAAATCTTCTAATGGAAAAAGAAGTTTAAAATTGAAATTAAATATAATCTTGAAGACCAATAAACACTAAAATTGAAAATCACAACCAAGTACTTTACAGAAAGAAATGCTTGTGTTTCTATTTCTCATCTTTTCTTTCAGTGAAACTAGTCCTAACCAGCAGAACTTTTAAATCAAAATATGTGAGTGAATACATAGGAGCAACCTCTGAAAGGAAATTATAACACTCAGGCAATTTGTTGAAGAGCTTAGGATAGTTATCAATATAGAAGGAAACATGATGAAATATATTTCTATGGCAAACTTTTCAGTATTGTCTGATATGCACATATTTTAAACTGACTAAACTGCAGGAAAGAAGAGCTGCGCTAGGATTAATTTATTTCTAAAGAAACATATTCCTTTATTGTTTGTCCTTATTGTGCACAGTACAGGAATATAGGAAACTTTCAATTTAAAATGAACAAGGTGTCTGGGGTGCACTGTATAAAAGATGCCTGGTTCTTTCAAGGTACATGTTCTTATCACATAAAGCACCTGCTGAAATCCTCAGGGAAGTTACAAATCAATTATACTGTTCTTCTTTAAGTCATAATAAAGATTGGGCTATGCCTTGTGATTTATTTGAATTGAATTTTAATTTAAATGACAATTGAGCCACTACATCACATCTGCAATGCATACAGACTCCACCTGGTCAACATCTGTGTTCTAGTTCTTACATCCACAAAGAGAGACATAGAGGGACCCTCCAAAAAAAAGAATGTATCTTTTGGGTTAATTCTTAATGCCTTACTACTCTTTAGTTAAGTGGTACTCTAACTTCTGAAATAATGCATCAAATTGAGGTTTTTTCTCTGTTTATTCATCTGAGAAATCCTGAACCTGGGAATTCACCTGGGAAGAGTAATGTAAGAGTATTAACTATCAGAAGAGCTCATATTCATTAGCTACTGCTTCGACTGCAGGAACAATGCTCTCTTTCTTTGAACCTCTTTCACATGAAGAATACTGATAAGATTCTGAATTTTTACACATTAAAAATATTACACTGTTTCTGTATAGCTTTTTTTTGAAAAGTTATGGGAGCTACAAAAACACCAATGCTTTACTTTTCTCTCATTACTTCTTACCAAATTTCAGAAGTGGTTTGGGATATTTTGTTTTCTTGGTTTTGGTCTGATCCTCCACATGTACTACCATTTATGTCTCATAATGATATATTTGAGTGAATCTAATTGTGCCTAATCAGGCTGAATCATTCTGAATAAAATACACTTATGAACTTTTGAAAAAAATCTCTCTGGGTTCAATGTAACTGTAGCTGATACTACACCAAACTGATAAACCAGCATCAAGTGTTGGAAAAATGCTCAAGAATTTATTTATGTGCACATTTTTTAAAATTAAAATATAGATAATGGACCTTGAGGTTATTATCCAAATAATGCAGAATGAGAAGACACGTAAAGTTTCTCAGGTACTGAATAAACTGCAAACCTCCTCACTTTCCCTGTCATTCTCACAACTGGGAGTATGCAGAAAAAGAAAGTGAAGAAGTATAGGGTTTGAAACTTGACTGAAAAAAAATCCCACCAGACCAAAAAGGCAGCAAGCAATCACCTTTAATGTCTCCTAGACATATTCAGCTCTATATAAGCAGCCTTAACAAGTGCCACTATAAGAAGTGGAAGCTCTTGTTTCAGTTCAGAAATTACATTCTGGTTTTTTATTTTCATCATGTTTCTGCTTGCCATGAACACCTGCCATCTCAAGTAGTATTTATTGACAACACAGTCAATAAATACTTGTTTAGCAGAAAGATAGGACCTTTAAAAAAAAGTAGAAAAAAAATTGGTGAATTTGTAGAAGTCAAATAGATTTATTAACCCACATTTTCCTATTTGGTGCTTTTATCCTTTACCTAAATGAGAACTACAACACTATAAAGGCACTTTGCCACTTTCAGACTTGACTTCACATGCCTGAAGAGTAAAAAGCCCTAGAATGCACCTGTTGACTGCAGAAGTTGCTCATCCAACCACAAACTTCCATTAAAACAATCTCCTTAGCATCTAAACATGAACAATAGTTTTGCTGAGTGTCCTACAAGTGAAAGGCACAGTTAAACTATTTTTTGACACTACTCACAGTCTCTTCTTATCTATCACTTGCTTAACTCGGATGGCCCTTTGCTCAGAATACAGCTTGCACACTCCTGTTCAAGACAGCAGTAAACAAAATTTCAGGTTAAAAGAGCAAGATTTCATTCTTGGAAAATGCAATCATCCATTTGTAACTATTCAGTAAATACTAAGTACTTTTTAAGTAATCTTCAATGAAGTCCAAGACAGCTGTTCTGTGCTCCTTCACCTGAGCAGACTGGACACCCTTGTGTGCTGAAATAGAAAAGAAAATATAAAACAATCTTTTAACTTTTTACAACAATTCCACAACAGTTTGCACTTTCAGTTGATATGCAAGTTATATTCAAAAGCCTAGTCACATTTTATATATGTTATGTATTAATATTTCTTTTAAACATAGCTACATTTAAATATATATTCTCTAAAAGAGCAAGTCATTACAACAAACCAAAAAATGAAAATAACTAGTGTCCTATAGTATTTTTATATATGCCAGAGTTCTATTACGTCAAATGAACTCTAAACAGGAATAAGTGACATCTAGCTAAGAACAGCAGAATAAATCTAGAGATTTAACTTACTTAAACTATTGAACTTGAATTTTCTGGTGTACAGACTATGTGGAAATTTTTGGGATTTATTGTGTCAAATCCTTTTAATTCACATATATAGATATTTTTCATTTTTATATTATGCAGTTCCCATGCATGACTGACATTCAATGATTCTGAATAACGCTCCAACTATGTTTAGATGGCATTTTAAATCTGATTAAAATCTTTTGTGTATCAATAAAATACAGAGATGCAGCAAGTCAACTTGAAAATAGCAACACAGAAATTCTCTCTCTACAACTTTCACAAGATAGTGTAGTAAAGGTATGACTCCCATATTCAGGTTGTCAAAAACACTTTTAATCTACCAGGACTCTGTTAAAGTTATTTAATTATCTCTAACTTGGAAGTACTATACCTGTATTACCTTACAGGTAGACAAGCTAGTAAAAGACAACCATCAAATTTAGAGAGCTTTGGTTTAGGCCTCTGTGCCAAAGTGCAGAATTACTACTCAAGTAGTAAATATTTAAGACCCTTTTTTATACTTGTTAACCTTGAGTGTTTCTGTGCTATTACTCAAAGTTTGAAGTTCAAATACTGGTATTTGAACACATAAACAAAATTCTCTGCTGTGGCTTCTTTTTCCACTATCATTAAAGAAAATGGAATTACAGTACTAATCAGCCAATGGGATTACACCAATTCAAATAAAAAGGCAAGGAGACTTCCCCCATCTTTTTCCTAAAGCATTTAAGATTCACTATTATGTACCAATATTCAGCATTACCTCAGCCTTTATCAAGAGCTAAAAAAAAAACAAACATGTAAGAGCTGCTTAGTTTACCTTCTGTTCTGAGCTGATGAATGGCATCAGCACAGGTTCTCATAAACACCTGGGCATCTTGATCTATCTGGTCACGCTCTGTATCTGTCATCCTCACATACTCAGACATAACATGGCTGAGAAACAAGAAAAACTTGTCACTTAAAAATCCCCAACATAAAATCCACAAGCACACACCTTACACCTTCTTGCGACCTACCATCTTTGCAAGAACTTTTCTGCAACACTGATTTTCACAGAAAAAAATAATAAGTACAGTAACTACCACTGATCAAAATGCTACTCCCATAAAGTTGGGAGGCTTTTTTTAAGTAAAGTATGTAGAAAAAAGAGAATCTCCTATCATCTTGTACATAACCAAACACAGAGCCGATAAGGAGAAAATACAGCTAGAAAATATAACATCACCCTTGGTACTTATTCCAATAAAGTGTCCTAAAAACACAAAGCGAATTCAGATAAAGGAATAGCTCAAATACTGAAAGAAGTACAAAAAAAAAAAAGGAATTGTCATTATCATAAATACAGTGCTTCATTTTAAAAGTAGCTCTACTATGAAATTGTGAATTCAAACTAGAGAAAGAATACTGGATGCACAATTATAATATCAAATTGATTGCAGTATTTATTAAAACCTGTTCCCGTTGTTTATTTCAATTTTAGATTATACGTTATGCATTTGGTATTTTCTAATGCTATTAATATATATTTTTGTTGCTAAATTAATAAAAAAGGAGACCTGTCCTTAAAATATTAACTCACTGTAGGTAACCAGCAGAAAAGCATATTGTATGAAGATATTTAACAGTGTTTCCATAGCCATAGGTGACAGGATAAAACTGCTACAGCAAAAGAAGTTCATCTTGTGTTTCCTGGTGATGAAGTGATCACAGCCTATTATACCTGCTCTTTAAAAAAGGAAAGAAGACCTTAACTCATACCTGCATTTGAAACTATTTTTTAATATGTGAAAATTTCCTCATGTGTAATGCAACTACATTGCTGCAGTAACACAAGTAAAAAGAGATGTTCAATATTTAGCCTGATCTCTTTAGAGATCTCTTACACAGTTCACTGCAGTAATGGCAAAGCTCCCCTGTGTCTGCTGCAATCCCAGGCACAGGAAAGCAGGAAAGCCCACAACCAGTTCACACAACCCTGTCCCATCAGCTCATCCCATACAAACCCAGCAGCTCCCTCCTGCATCATCAATGTACTGCAAGCAGGGGTCTAGATCCCCTCCACAAAGCTTTAAGTACACTCTAAATAATAATACTCCATAATACTCTTTGAGTATTATATCACAATCTCCTCATTCCCATCCCACATTACTGGTTTTACATAAAAAAATCAGTATATTGTTCATCTGAAAATTAGTACCTACTTATTGGTCAGCTAGTACACAAGCTCATATTAGCAAGCAAACAGTAAGACAAACTAATTAGAAGTAATATTCTATATTTTATATGTTTGTTTCCAAAACTGCCATGTATTTGACATCTAAATATCAGGGCTTTTTTCCCTTCCCCTGTTTAAAACTATTCTAAATGTCATAAAATTATTCTTTATTCCTTGGTAGTGTTTCCATTTATAATTCTAAGCATGTGTAAAGCTAGGAAATCCATTCCTCCATCCATTTCCACAAAGACCAAGACACAAAGGGACCATTAAGACCATCTGGTATGGCAGAATTCATAATATCCTTCAGTGAGCTCAGCCTAGAGAGTTACTTGAGCATTTTAGGGCACACAGACTCAAGTGAGAAATAAGGATGGAGTAACAGCTGTATGACAGCTTCTTGATAAAAAAACTCTACTCTTCTATTTCAGATTACAATCATTAATTCTGGCTGGTCTGCTATTGAACAGGATATAAAGTAAATGTGTTTATATGTCTAGCTTCTTGTACTCCTCCCAGCTTTGTAGTGTTTGAAGAGCTCCACACTTTCCAGGCACTTTTTAACATAAGAGGGTAAAATAAAGATTAAAAACTGCAAACCAGAATTTTCTTTTAAATCAGACTTAGAAATAAATAAAAAAAATTTGCCTCAGGCACACTTCATTTTTTACTAACAGTTTAACTAATGCTAGTGTATTGATACACTGAGGATAATTGCAACAGCTTTTTAACTTTGGGAAGTTGTTAAGTTACTTTCCCTAGTTGCTGATAGAAAAACAGGACAGATTAAATTCTTAAGTAGTAGTTTCACAGTTTCAAAGCTAGTAAAATGCAGCTTAATCCAGTAAACAAGAAACAGAATACTTTTCCTTTTATAACTGCTTACAGTTTACATAGTGTCTGGCACCAGTGCTTTTGAACATGAGCTGGTCAAGGCACTCAGAGAGAAGGATACCTGAAACACAACCTCCTTGGGAAGGCAAGAATGGAGTCATACAATCACATCCCATTATGTCAGAACACATATGGCATCCACTAGTACTATAACAGGGTACTGAAGTCCCCATTGCATTCCCCAGAAAATCTGCACACAGAGATTATACTGAAAATCCATTTAATCACCATCCTCTACCGGAAGAGGAACCGCTCATTAAAATAAAACAGGCCAAAGAAAACCAAAACCACAGAAAAACATCAAACAAAAACCAACAGAACAGAAAAAAAATCCAGCTGTGTCTTGTAGGCCAGAGATTCAAATGCATGCTCAGAAGTGCACTGGCAGTATCTCAGCAGTGGACGGCTCCATTACTAAATCAAGAAGGGCCAAGCAAATCAGGTTTTTTTAGAAGCAATCAGAATAATTAGCGAGATATGCACAGAAAATGAATGGAGAAAGGAGGAAAATAAGATCCTCTGGATTGTCATCCTTGCCAATATGAGAAAACTTCATAAGAAACTTGGGCTACAAGGCAACTCACTTTATTTGTGATTTTTAACTGTGAATGAAGAGTACAGTGAAGACAGTGACCATCAAGTAGGCAGATTTCACCAGTCTAGAAAAACTAGCACGTCAAATTGCAGAGAAAATGCAAACTTAAAAAGGCAAAGAATTCAAATGAACTAGTAGTTTTCATACAGAAATTACATTATAATTTGCAACTCTGTCCTTGATAAAAAGGAAGAGTAGGCAATTAATTCAGTGAGAGATCAATGGAGCTTTGTTGAGCTCAAACAGAAAGATCAGAATACGAAGTGCAAATTAGTTGTGATTTCTATTGACAAGTCTAAGGGAGCACAGCATGCAGGGACAGACTCAGAAAAGGATCAAGTGCAGGATGAGACTCAGTTGGGAAGGGATGCCAGTGATAACAAGAGATTGCTCTGCAAACACTACTATAAGAAACACTTTAAGAATGTTGCCCTGGCTTGTTACTCAACAGAGAAATAAAATTATATGCAGAGCATGAATTAATTCTAGGTGTTTATTGCTTTGTTTTGGGTTTTTTTGGCACTAACTTTTCATCATGAATATCACTTGAAAGCTGTAGTTACTACTTCTTTTAGCTTACTGCATCTGGGCCAAATTTAATACCTCAGTCATTTTAAAAAGATCACAATTCTTTGCTGATATTATCATCAGCAATAGCAAGTGTCAGATAGTGTATTAGTGAACAGGCTGCTGAGTGAACTGTGTGAGAGAGAGAGCTACATGAACCAGGTCATAGCACAAGTGTACCTGAAGGTGCAGTGGCTCCTGGTAGTAGAAGTGCATATCCATCCTATCTGTGTGACAAAGCTGTGCTCTGGAACAAACTAACCAACTTCCAAACAAGCCCAGGGTGTGTGCACATTCATACAGTGTGCAGAGACAGGAGAGCCAGCCCTGGAACAAAATGGGAAATGCATCAAATGACAAGATGGATCCTCACTGCCAAGAACTAGGAGAGAATAGGCAAATGACACATTGATAAAAAGACAAAGGTCAGTAACTATCTTTGAAAATAGGGTTAAAGGGACAAAAATGAAGTGCAGAAGACTTGTAGACCACTCAGTCTAGAAAAGCACAGGAATAAATAAGTAATATTTAAGCACTTAGGAAAGAACAAAAAGATTAACAGCATCCAAGATGTATCAGTAGTACATCACAGGCAGTATAATTTACTGCTGGGATACAGTCACAGGTCTTATGGATGGATGAAAAGCAATCACTGCTATATTTTGGTGTGGCTCTTGTTATTATCTCACATAACATTCTGACCAATGAATAAATGAGTTAGAAGAATAGATGAGTTAGAAGAAATAACCACCATATGAATGTGAAACTGCAAAGTTGAACTTGGGGGTGGTTACACACCAAAACAGAAGGAAACACTGAGTTGTGTTTCACAGGATTTTGTCCTGAATCTGATGCTATTTAATACTTTCATTAACAATTCAGCAGAATGGAATATATACTTACTAACCTTTCAGAGGCATAAAGTTAAGCAAATTAAAACTGTATAAAGACATCAAGACTTCAATTCAAAACAATATTGCCTGGAGAAATGACACGAAGAATTTGAATAAGGAATGGTCAGAAGCTCTTTGCTACAGCAAGAACAACTATCTGAACCCACAGAGAATGGGGAATAACTGATTAGGGAACAGTTCTTCAGAAAGTCATCTGGGATCATACTGGATCATAAACCAAACACAACAACATACTGTTGCATAAAAAGTCATCATTACAATGGGACACATTATTCTAATAACATAGATATGGAAACAGGAAAAAGCAGAATAAGAATATGAAATCTTCACTGAAAGAAATATTTTGAAGCAAGCAAAACACTAGTCATTCTTTTTTTGGGTGTTTCAGCTATAGTACTTCCAGCCTAACATTTCTGTGATTCTATTTTGCTGTCAAAGCACAAGGAAGCAAAGCTGATGTTACATCAGCTTTTGGAATTAGGAATTCTGCTGCTACATAAAATATCTTCTGCTTACTAATCCAACAAAGGTAACATATCAAGAAGAAAAATTTGATTTTCCTCCAACAGTGTATAACAAAAGAGAGAGAAGCAATAAGCAGAAACAAATCAGTTGTAAAATAGTGGAGATTTGCCCAACTTACCACTTGCAGATATTGGCTAGCAAATCCATACAGAAATGCTAGCCATGTGCTAAGTGCCCAGACAAGTATGGATAAGCTTAGCTGCAAATGCAGCAGTCACATTCTTCCCTTTGGGCATCTACTATATTTTAAATCGTTTGATTTCTTACTTAATTAAGTTTTATGCATTTTCATCTACTGCCTTTTTCCATCCAAATGCTGTTTGACATAAATCCAAGCTAAAAGGTCCTTGATTCAAATGACAAAACATTCCACAACATTTTTTACATAGTTTTTTTTAATTCTCTGTGGAAGCCTCAGCTACCAGAATAGGCAATACAGGCATACCTGAATTAGCAGCTACAGTTTTGTAAAATATTGCTGGGATATTCCAGAGTGCTACTATGAAAAATTACTATTTCTGAAATGTGATATATGAATTTAATGTAATTTAAATATATATATATATATAAATAATTTGAAGAGAATACCCCAGAGAACAGAAAAATATACTCCTCCAGAAAGAAAGTATTTACAGACCATCTACATGTTTTACTACTTCAATGCAACAAAAGAAGCCTTACTTGTTGTAAAAATGTGACTAAGTCAAGAAAAGAATGCAGCCTGGCATTGTACAGGAGTCAGTAAAACACTATTTTTAGAGTCCTTTAATGGTTACTTCTTTTATTGTTAAATACAAGGAAACACTCTCCACAAAACACTGTGTAAGCATTCAATGATTTTTTACTAAGTGGCAAATGATGTAACTGATTTATTGCCTTGAGACAGAGAACTCCTAAAGGCAGATAAATGCTAGGGCAGGAGGCATAATTACTGGGCACTAACATTATTTTTTAAGACAGAAAGATAATTTGTTAATAATTTTTCCAGGTGTATTATTTGCAATTAACAAATGTTCAAACACTTAACTGCACAAAAGGACTACAGAAGCATGTAATGAAGAGATATCAAAAGCCACCCATGCAGCCTTTCTGGTGGAAAAAGTGACATTTCTATTCAGAAGTCATCTACACTACACTGATCAACTGCATAAGTATCTCTGCAGTTGCAAAACACAATTAATTAGATGTCTAATAATCCCAGATGGAAAGCTCTTCTCTCAAGTATTTTTCTTTTAAGTATGAGGTGTTCTGTGGAAAAAAAAAAAATCTAGAATTCTCTCAATTCCTTTCCAGTGTCTTATTAAAACACTAGGAATAATTACTGGTCCCTGAAACTGCCTAAACCTTGAAAGATCCTTCAGAGAAACTGAAGGCTGTGAAGGAATCCCAAGAGGATTATTTCAAATTTCCAGGTGTTAGGGCACTACAGCTAGTTCCTTGAAGTACATTTTGCATAAACATATGAGTTGTCTTGGTGGTTCAGTGATCAAAAACATGAAGGAGCTCGTGATGAAAAGCAAAGGCACAAGTTAAGTTGTTCACAGATGAGACATCAGACAAGTTACCAAAGACTGAAGATGGGATTCTCCTAGCACAGTGTAAAAAGCAGCATAGGAAAGCATTGTAGCAAATGGACTGAGAGGAACAATGCAGAATGTATAGCAGTCAATATACTAGAAATGGGACCTCATCTGAAATCCTCATCTGAAAGGAGTTATTGCTCAACAAGAAAAAATGAAAAAGCGCCCACATCTTGTTAACAACTTCAGGACTCAAGAATCCCTGCCTCCACGTTTCCAGGAAGAGTGATCAACATGTGTGCACTGGTTTTGCTTGGGATAGAATGAATTTTCTTCCCAGCAGCAAGTACAGGGTTTGTGTTTTGGATTTGTGATGGAAACAGTGCTGATAACTCAGGGATGTTTTTGTTATTGCTGGGCAGTGCTTACACAGAGCCAAGGCCTTTCCTGCTCTGCCTCCCACCTTCCCAGTGAGGAGCTGTGGGTGCACAAGGAACTGGGAGGGGACACATCCAGGGCAGCTGACTCCAACTGACCACAGGGATATTCCAGACCATATGGTATTCCAGATCATATGCTTCATGCACAGCACACACAGCTGGGGAAAGAAAAGAGCAAGGAGAGGGGACACTGGGAGTGATGGCATTTGTCTTCCCAAGACACTGCTACATGTGATGGAGCCCTGCTTTCCTGGGGATGGCTGAACACCTGCCTGCCCATGGTGAATAAATTCCTTGCTTTGCTTTGCTTGGGTAAGTGGCTTTTTCTTTCACTATTAAACTGCCTTTATCTCAAATCCTGAGTTTTCTCACTTTTACTCTTCTGATTCTCTCTCCAGTCCCACTATGGTGGCACTGAGTGAGTGGCTCTGTAGGGCTGAGCTGCCAGCTGGGGTTAAAACAACGACAAAAAATTCCTTATCACAGAAGGCAAAAACCCTACATGTAAGAGAAAGGAAATAAATCCTAATAAACAGGAGAGGATAAAGGTGCAGTGGCCTGTAAGCCAGCAAGCTTAGATCACTACATCAAGAATTTCTTGTGTTTTACCACTTAGATATTTTATAGGTAATAGCCAAATCAAGAAGAAAGAAAATGAATAAGCAATTACTAAGTCACTTTAGGTATTTCAGTTAAGTAGTTAAAGTTTGATAAAATAGGCCAGGTTTCAAATAACCACTCTTCTAACTGACTTTA
This sequence comes from Ammospiza nelsoni, assembly GCF_027579445.1. Lineage (NCBI taxonomy): Eukaryota > Metazoa > Chordata > Aves > Passeriformes > Passerellidae > Ammospiza > Ammospiza nelsoni. The sequence goes on from NC_080636.1 coordinate 16,750,269, forward strand.
TCATTGCTAAAAATTTTCCTCTAAAAATGAATTAAAGACATACCACCTGTAGCAGGATATTTCATGTATGCCAAAAATAAAAACTCTATTACTAAAGAATTCATAGTCTTCAAAAGCAAGGTCAAAGAAGCAATCAAGAACCTGATCTTAACACATAATGAAGAAATTTTAAAAAGCACACAATAATACAACTTGGTAACTCAAAAGCTCAATTTCATCAACACATTGTGCTGTAGTTGGGAAAAAAAACAGCAGGACTGACAAAATACAGAGTAGCACTTTTTTTCATGAAATTTGACATGTCCTACATACATTTCAGCACAGACTTTCAGTATTAAATTGTTCCAAAACTGCCCCCATTACTTGAGTATTGAAGAGTTGTTAAAACTGCAGTCTTGACTGAGTGAGGCATTTGCTAAGACTGCAAGGCTGATAGCATGGATGCTATGATGCTCTTTGTATCCATGAAGTAGAACAGCACAAGTAATCTAGTATGGAATTTGACATTTTTATGTCAAACTAAACATAAGCAATTTAAGTTTGGCCACTAAGAACAGAATCAACTGCAATCACAGGTGAGATCTGCAGGATTATTTTATGATTTAATAAAGTAAATGACACTTCTTTCCTCTCCTTAATGAAGGCTTGGGTGAGGGGAGAGGAAGGTGGAAAGCACTGAGAATTACCATAACTTGTTACAACTTGTTTACAAAAAGAACATTAAAAACTTCGGGAAATCAAAATAATCTGGACACATTTTTACTGTAACCACTTCCATTTCATGCACACTATAGTTAATAAAATACAAATAACATCCAAAATTTAACCACTACTGACTGCTCCTACAGGAATTATTTGCAGTTTCTCAACCTCTGCATGCACATTCAGTTTTGTCAGTATTAAATTGCTGGCTCCACCTAGTGTTGCTCATGCCCTATTCCTACAGGCACTGAAATGCAGGGAGCCAGTCATAACATGGAGCTGAGCACTACTTCTGCTTGCTCCTTGGAGAGAGCATCCCTGACCCACCTCACACACAGAACTGCGCACACCCTGAGCAGCATTTTCACCAGCACTGACTGAACAGCTCCCACAGCCTGTCACTCTATAAAAAAGGGCATCTTCCTTTTTTGTTTTGTTCTTAAAATAACAAAATACAGCTTTTAAACTCTTGTGAAGACAAAAAAGGGTGCCAGATGTCTACTGATAACTTACTGAGAACACACTTTGACTCCACTGATGAGGTAGTACTGCTGTTACTGTGACAGACCCTTTCACTTTCAGGATTAGAGTTTCTCACAAAAACTGCTCCTCCTGTATGGACTGAGCCTAAGGAACAGCAGATGGCTCAACTATTCTTATTGTCTTTCCCTGGGGAAGCATATCTGTCTGGATAGCACTTCTATTGGCTATCTAGGAAGCTTTTAACCCAAAGTGATTTCAGGCTGCATTTTATCTACTTTGATAGAAGCAACAGCTCAGCTTTAGTCTGAACTGGAATACAGTCAGGGCTGATTCACCTGGTTTGTATGTAACAAAGTATCACAACAAAGCAAATGTTACATTTCTCAAATGCTACAATGATTTGTACTCAGTTAACCAAAATACAGGCTGCACTAACATTTAGATCTTATGATCACTTGACTTAGTACCTGCAGTCCAAAAGATACTATGTTTTTCTTACAAACTCGTAAATTTGTATTTTAATTTTCTGAAAATCCTACTACTAAAGGTACCAACAAGCAAACAGATACAGCAGTTTTGAATAATCTTCAAATTCTGAGCCTCATTTTATTCAGGTGCCCTATTTTCTTGTGACAGCACTATTCTTCCATCTTGTAGTGGTTTACAGCAAGCCAATTAATAACAATCTCTGATTTGGCTTTAGTCATTATGCCTATAGGCTTTAAATCTGTTCACTTTATAAGCATTAAGATAAATAAATAAATAAATATTAGATAAACCCATTTAAATACAGTGCAAACTTACCTGTAAGCATTAATATAATCCTTTCTGTGTTGTAGAAGAAAATCTTTCAGCTTTCCAATATGAGAAATCTAAATGAACAGAAATCATAAATTTCAGATGATTTTATATTTGAAGTTCAGTATTCACACTTCAAACATGAATTCATAAATTTCTTATTCTACAACTAAATAGAATAATAAAATTTACTCTTTTATACTAGAATTTTCACATTTTCCAAGCATAAAAATAATCTAAAAAAAATTTGTTGTACAAAGGTCTAGCTTGGAGAGCAGCAGTAAAAATACATTTCTTCTTCCCAAAGAAAATGAGCTAAATTATATGAAGTAACTGTAACTACAATATTAAACATTAAAAATATTAAACATGGTAACATAGAACATTATCTAAATTTTCAATCCAGAATTTAATTATTCCATAATTTAATGTACAGTTTGGAAATGAATTCATTTTGGAAGACCACACAAGAAATTTTCAGCTCTTTACTGATCAGATATACATGTTCAAGTCCAGCTATCAAAACTTGTATGGCAAGGTACTGACCCTCCCTTCTACTTTTGCCCTAATACAGTGACCAGTTTGTGCCCAAACTAAAGTGGTTTCTCTACTACCTGATAATCATTAGTAAGCTTTGCCAGATCATACATCTCAATCTAATTTCCATTTCTGAATTTCCACCTCACTCTGGATAACTTTTTATTTATTTTCTTTTTTAAGAAATCTTTACAAAGATCTTTTGGAAAGCCACAAAAAAAAAAAAAACAAACTGAAACAACTTTTGAAAACTTCAGTCTAATTGAAAAGATTTGGTGTAGCATAAGATGCTGCTTATTTTAGAGAATGGAGGAACTACAGAAGTGTAGCTTAATTCACCAGAGAAATGAGAAGACATGATGGAGGGTGGGAAAAGGGAAGAGAATTCTATACATTAGCAGTATATATTTTCCGAGGCAACTTTTAAAACTATATTCTCAAATATTAGTTAATAATTCAGTGTAAACAAAGCATGGAAGGCATTTTACAAAACAAAAGTTGTTTTCATTTACAATAAATAAAGTTTACTCCATGTATCTGGGGAAAAGTATCATCAACTGCTCTAGTCTTAAAATCCCATTTTCATGCAAATGATCTTTGCAATTAAACAAACAGAAAAACCACGGAGAAAGAACACAGAGTAGTTTGGATAAATAGAAGATTAATTCCCCCAATTATTTTTCTTCAAAAGCAGCTCTTTGAAAAAAAGTGCAAGGAAAAAATGTACTTTGTAAGACCACAGTAATTTGTACAACTCAAGATAAGTATTTCCTTGTGCAAATAAATAAGCCTCCATTTCCCTATTATTATTATTTGCTCTGTTTCATTTTTACTATAATTCATCATATTGGAAAAGGATTTTCCTAGTTTTCATGTCTCAAGTTTTTTGTGCGATTATCACAGGAAATGTCATCCCATTCATAGCAAACTGAGTTCTGTCAGTACCTTCAGGAGTTTCCCAAAGTGTGTTAGCACCATTATACACAGCAAGAAGGAAATACTGCAATTGTTACAAGACCAATGAGGCACAAAGAGTAAAATAAACCATTCTACAGATTCCTTCTCATTACCACTTATTATTTGTACAGTAATCTCTTTCTCAGCTCAGACTTGGTATGTCATCAAATTTGCTCAATATATAAGTCAAGTTTGACTATGAAAACAAAACATCTAAAACAGTTATACAGTGTTCCAGTGGAACAATCATACTTAATAGGCAGAAAGAAAGTACTACAGAGGACAAAACAAATGTAAAATAAGAAACGCTCCAAAACATTTACATTAACACACGAGAAAACACTAAACTAGAATACAGAAAAGCAAAATTTTGTAAGCAATAAATCTTCATATTACTGCAATAGTTACAATTTAGGAGTGATTAACAAGCAGAAAGAATCAGAATGACAAGCAAGAGCACTGTCTTACAGTAATTAATTCATCTAGTCACAAAGAGCATTCTATTTAGGCTAAAATTGTCATCACGTGTTTGAATTGCACTGACCCCACTTTGCCTCTCCTTCATTTGTAAAGCTATTTTCATGAATTTAGAATGACACCATTATGCCCATACTCACATCAAGCTCTTAGTTCCCAAGATTTGCATCAGAAGTGAGACTTCTTGTTTTCATTTCCCTCAAATTCTAACAGCATCTTCTGCAATCCTGCACGGCAGATATTTCTTTCTCCTTTTGTTACCATGTACGACTGGCACAGCTTTGAATTCAATTTGTCACAACCATATGAACAAAATTAACTTTTTTAATTAAAAATAAGGTCTCACTAGTATTAAAGGGAGGGAATGCTAATTTTATTTTACAAAATTGATTGGTTTTCTGTATGATGCTCGAATTTTTGTAGATACAAAATATCCCACATTATACAAAGAAAAATCCTGAAGATACCTCCAGGGTCATCAACTTGCAATTATATATGGTGTTATCAGAGGCCCACCATACACTCTTTACAAAGGCAGCAAGCTTCAGCCTAAAGGGAATAAAGCTTCTCCCTATTACAACTGAGTGTCTTTACTAGAATCCTATTGCTCTTTTTACTGTCAAATTATTGTCTAATTTCCAGGTTTATTGATTACCAACTTCTATATATCTCTGCTTGCTTCAGAATGGTCCTTTCCCTAAAATTTCTGTTTCCCTGCATGCATGTTTGATTTTGCTGTCAGTAATTCTATCTATCTATCTATCTATCTATCTATCTATCTATCTATCTATCTATCTATCTATCTACCTACCTACCTATCTACCTATCTACCTATCTCTAACTTTTGTAGCCCAGACAAATAACCTCCAAGCTTTTATTTCCTTCTCACAGAACAGTTCTGAAGTTGCAGAACTCACAGCTTCCCTCTGCATTTGTTCCAGTTTGCATCCATCCATTTCCAATGCAAATGACTAGAAAGGCATTCACTGGTGTTGGTTACTTTGTAACTATTTCTGCTGGAAAAACCTTTTTTTTCCTACTAATTTTTCTAGATCCCAGTATGTATCTTGCTTTTACTCCACTGGTCTATGTTTTTTTCATTATTAATTTAGCCTAGAGTCCATTCCTCATTTATACTCCAATTGCATGACAAATCCACACTTTCTGCTAATTTTCTTTTTATTAAACCAGCTGAAGAATATTTTAACCTTAGGGGGCTTTTAATACCAGTAGCAACGCATTGTGAACTTGGCCAAAACTAACTTTATCTCTGTAAAAAAAGTCTTCCCTTCTTGCAACAGTTTTCTTGGGCAGTCTTTCTCACCCTGCTTTCCACCACCTCTGGGATAAATTTTTGTATCTTCTCTTAATTAATCTTCCAAGTAGATCTAGTAGAGTTTTAAATCCCACTTGCATTTCAGCATACCCATTCTTCCACTCCATTTACCCATCCATCATAACTGCAACTTCCAATTTGCTCTACATGCCTGTTTTCAAAACATTTTCACCACCACTTGACATAGGTGTCAAAAGGATAGATGAGAGCAATTTGAAGAAGCACAAACACATCTGAGTATTGGCCTGGTCATGGTTCTCATTCTTTGCATCTGGAAATTCACTTCCTTTTTCTCCCAAAGTCTGGAGCAGAGAAATAACCTGAAACCTTCAACCCTGAAATAAAGAAATTACTTCCTTTCTCCCCCTGCATCCCCACAGAGACAGGAGGGCTTAGAGAAAAGCCCTTCATAGTTGCAGCACTCTTGCACTACATAACAACTAAACCTATCTTACAAGGAAGAACACTGCTGAATTTCCAGATAACTGACATTTCTAAGGGAATCAGGGAATAAAATACCTTTTCTCACAATACTGGAGCACCAGTTATATCATTACAGCAAAAGCATCCTCTTCAGCTTCTGTGCACTACCACAATATGGTGGGTTATGTTCCTTCTAACAATGAGGACTACTTAGGAAACTCCAGGCTCTCCCTCTTCTCTTCCCATTCCCACTCATACTCCTTGAGGCTCAATATCACACCCCAAAACACTAAAATTTTTTTTTTTTTTAAATTACTCTTCTGGAAATAACTGGTTTCTTTCATTTCAGCTCCACAAATACCTGGACCAGCACAAGGGAGGGCAGGAGCTAAACAGCACCAGTAGGGAACTTCCTACAAGATGCATCTGCCATGAATGGATAAGGTATATTTAATTACAACCTAAAAAATTCAACATGATAACCTCCTAAGCTCAGTTACTGAATCTGGGGACTCCAGGAGTTATTTAAAAACTCCAAACTGTAGTTCTAATCATGAAAACTCAATTGACTCTCTACAGTGAAGCAGCAGCAGTTTGCCACTATGTGACAAACAAAAGCATCAACATCATGCAAGTGAAAAACACTATAAATTCACATTAAAGCCTGTAACATAACTTTTTAAAAGTTACTATAGGTTCCAGTTTGCACTTGATCCCCACAGTAAACTATCTCTTTAACATATATATCTGTGTTTTGTTGCCAATACAGATTTTTTAAACAACTCTTATTAAAGCATAAAAGCAATTATTGCATCTAATGCAGGTCTGACACAAAAGGAAGCTGTGAATGGCTGCCATCTGCTACCACAGGTGGCATGCATAGCTCTATTTATACTTGGGGCCTGCACTAGAAATGGTAGATGTTCCTCTGTTTGGAGATTTTTCTAATGATTTCAGAGCAGGCTAAGTTATTTAAAAAGATAAGCAGGAAAGCATTGCCTGCAAAGCAGCATCTTGATGAGACGCAGAGGCTTTAGAACAAGACGCTGACTACGCTTCCTTCAGTCTCTTAGCAATACATAGGGCATTGCTTTCCACTCCAACAAAGAACTGATCCCTCATGAAACAGTAGGGTCCAATTTGCATGCGTTTAACCCACTGCAAGAAGCAGCAGCATTGTTTACGATTAAAATGATTGGAGTAGGTTCCCGTGACATATTGTAGAGAGAATTCAAGCATGCTGAATGGTCATTTTCATTGAACAAATATAGCGTTTTATCAAATTTACTCTTCCATCACAACAATGCCCAACTATTTCCTACCATATAAAATTGACTGTTACACTTTGCGCTGTATTGTCACTCTGAATTTTTTAAAAGATGTACTTTGTTAAAAGAAACTTTAAAAATTACTTAAAACCAAAATATAATTGAAAGGCTTTTGCAGAACTTGTGAGAGTGGTTATTTACTGTTGATTCAGCAGCACTAACAAGCACTGCTGACTACAGTGCCATATTATCCCTTATATTATCCCTTAAAACAGGGGGGGAAAAACTTTGAAGAAAATTTTACATTTAATTTTCCAATATGTTTGAAACACATTATCTCCAATGTCTTACCTAAATAGATTCCATTTACAGATTCATAAAAAGGTGACTATATTCTACAAGCCCCTTGGCAAGAAGTGTAAAATTTAAGATTGGTATAATATTAGTATATTAGCATCTAGGCACCTATCCCGTTTTCAGTTCCTAACATATAGTTAAGCCAAACAAACCCATTGCCTATTTCAAGAGAAATTCTGAATTTCAGTAAGGCATCAGCTTATGAACAGGAACTGCACATTTTTACCAAAAGAAATAGTTTCAGTACTAGGAGGAGATACAGTAATTACTGTAAGAACATAAACTTGTTTTTCCAATGTCTAATTCATATTGAAAAAAAAAAAAAAGAGGGAAAGGAAATTTTCCATGGTTAGTGCATGTAATGAAGGTAAGTGCTTTCAGAAGTCTGGAGTGAAAACCCAAACAGAATAGATACTATAAATGGAAGCAAAATTTATATTAAATAATTTTTTAAATAAGACCTTTAGCTCTTATCTAAACTATTACAGTTGAAAACTAGTTAGAAATGTTTTGATGCAGAAATTACTCCTATAAAGAACTTTTTCAGTGCAAACTACCTTTGGCTAGATAGATGAATTTTTTAAAACCCAACACAGGACGGGCTAGATTCCACACTGGTTATATTTTACCTAGGTTATATTTAAAACACTGTCAGCCCTTTGAATCAACACAGACTCTTGCTGGATGCTGCCAAGAACTGACAAGATTTTTGCTTTTAAAGTACTGTAATTTGGATTTAACATTTCAGAACTGGAACCTTCAAAAGAGGAAATGAAATAATTCGCTGGTACAGTGAAGTAGCTGTAACAGCGATAAAACCAATGAAATGACATTTACCCGTGTGAAGGTTGTTCTTTGAGGAGTTGGTGCGGGTTCGCAGCGCGCCATGGGGTGGAGCTGTGCCCCCAGGATTGAGGCCGGGACTCGCCGGCTGCCTCCACGCGTCAGCCCGGCCGCTGGGCAGCTCATTTGTCTCTGGAGGGGATACATTTGGTTTAGGTTTCCCCAGCAAACGTGAAAGTTTCTAAAATAGGTCACGCAGATCAATTGCTCTCGTAATCTGAGACCCAAAAGAGCAAATAATATCTAAACTGCGGCGAGGGGGTGGCCCGGAGCTGGAAGCGGGGAGACAGCCAGCCTGGCTACCTCTAATCTCAGGAAAATTGTGACTTGGTTCAGTTCCTGCTTTACATCAGCATACATGTTACAGCAACGGGCACAGAAACGTTTCTTATTGCATTTTATTAGCAGCCTTGCATTTGAAGCAAAGGAATTAACCAAGAATGGGGGGGGTCATGTTAACAAAATGTGTAGCATATATGATAAGAACATTCAAAACTGAATTAATTGAATTAAAAGCCATGAAAAAGAAGAGTGAGGCTACTTGAAACTTCAAGGTAAAGATGGAACAAAATTTAATTTTTTTTAAATATGTTTAATATTATTCCTATTTTTCTAATTTAAAACAACACATTTTTAATATAAAAGGAAAGCAAAATTGTAGGAATCATTGCAGGAGATTTCATTAGTCATTGTGGAATACTGGAAGTTAAAACCTGTCTGCAGAATACCACAGGCAGTATTTGGTGCACATTAACAAAGCGATTAAGAAATCTTTAAACTGCAGTAAGAAGCAAAGCCAATTTCCTGATACCTGGTCTGGAGTAGAAAACAATTCATTTTGTTTAATATCAAACTGTCAAAAAAGGAAAAAGTAAAAAAGAAAAAAGCACTGTCTTGTACATTAAAACAAACAAACAAAACCCAGTTTGCTCTAAATATTTTTTTTTTAATTTTGGGGTTTTTTAGTTCCTGCTTAACATATTTTTATATATACTATCTGTGGTTCAAAAAATGTCTCATTGATTTATACTACTGTCAGTTTACATTTAAATACTTTGCCTCTAAAGTGCACTTTAGATCTGCATTTCATTATTTTTATTTTTTATTCATTGTTAATTACCTGCAATGGTAGATTTGGTAGTCAATAACTCACTATCAGCCTAAAAGTCTCATATTTCATCTTACTGTGCCTTTCATAAAAATAATCCAGAGTTACTGTAAGATTCAGTCAAATATATCAAGAAAAAAATTCTTCTTGCAATTCTGTGACACAACTGCTAACTTGTGTTGTTCAAGACACTTCTAATAAGAGTCAAACAAAATTGAGATCCAAGTGCTCAAAAACTCCAGTTCCCCACGGACCACAATACCCAGTATTATCACTGAATGAAGGTTTCACTGGAGTGCTATCTGGGAATAAGGCTGATAAGTATTTTAAAAATGTGTATGGTATTGACAGCAAACTCCACCTGTACAGAAAAATTACTTTGAAGTCACTGATTTTTTTTAAATTTTTGTTGCTTAAGGAAAATATCCATGAACATATTGTATATCCTTAAAACTGTTTTTAATGCTTTGTGCTTTGGATATCTGTGAACAGAAGGGGAAAAAAGAAGTCTTATTTTTTAGGGTAATTACTTACAAATACTGAATTTCAACTCTAAACCAAAGAAATGCAACACACACAGACTTTAAGATAGAGGTCTGCGTTAATTTTGGCACTGTTTCCTTAGCTCTTGTGGAACACACTGGTTTGACACCATCACATATAGAAGCACATCTAGATATTCTGAAAATGGTCTGTTGACAGTCAATAGGAACATGAAATGACCTGAAAAAAATTAACAGTGGGCTTCCTACAATGTATCATCATGCTAAATGGTTTTAATAACTAGTTTTCATTTATCATCAGCAGCAACAAAAAAAAGAGCACAACATCTGATTTTAATAAAACTTACTATTTCCCTTTCTCTTGTCTATTGTCAAACTCCAATCTTAACTTTCTTTAACTTGTATTTTTACACAATCATCCAAAACCTCATTGACTAAAATATATATCCCACCACAATTGTGGGGAATGTTTTGGTTGAGAGATACAAGGAAATTGGTCAAAATACGTATTTGCAATAATTGGCCTTTACCACTGCTGTTGAAAATGCTCCATTTACAACCTTTCAGTAACTGCATTCAACGTAGCTTGAGTCTTTCTGTAAGAGATATTTTCCTTGTCTCTTGTTCTCAGTCTGAGCTCATTTTATTACTACATTTTCTTGACTGAAAGATGTTCTATGATATAAAGAGAGAAGTCCAGTCTCATTTAACAGATACTCAGTAATAAATGGTTGCTCTTTCCGACCATTATTATGAGACCTTTTGATTTTCTGAAAGGTTTTTGCAGTGCAATTCAGAGAGTTCTATGTGCATGCACTTCACTTTGGGACTGAAATCTGCTTCACCGCAATACACTGCAGGGCACCGCAGGAGCTGAACCCAGGGCAGGGGCTGAGCCCGGGGACAGGGGCCGAGTTCGGGACAGGAGCCGGAGCCGGGGCCGGGACAGGGGCTGAGCCCGGGGACAGGGGCTGAGCCCGGGGACAGGGGCTGAGCTCGGGACAGGAGCCGGGGCCGGGACAAGGGCTGGGGCCGGGACCATGTCCGGGACAGGGGCTGAGCTCGGGACAGGGGCCGGGGCTGAACCCGGGCCAGGGCCGCATGCGGGACAGGGGCCAGTGCCGAGGCCGAGCTCGGGAGAGGGACTGGGGCCGAATCCGGGGCCGAGGCCGGGACAGGGGCCTAGCCCAGGGCCGGTGCCGAATCCAGTGCGAATGCAGTGCCGTGCCGAGCCCGGGACAGGGGCCGGGCCTGAGTCCAGGACAGGGGCCGAGCCCAGGGCTGGTGCCGAACCCGGTGCCGAACCCGGGACCAAGCCCGGGGCTGAGGCCGAGCCGCCGCGGCGGCCGCGCTCCCTGAAGCCGCGGCCCGAGCCGAGCCTGCTCAGGCTCCGCAGCCCCTCCGCCAGGCCCTTCCCATGAGAGCCCCGCATTTTCGGTGTACTTACACTCATACACCCATAGTGATACAGAGCACGAACCGACACAACACCTATTCTGTCTCAAAATCCTACAACTCCTGTCAAATATTATTCAGAGGGGCAAGTATTTTCCTGGATTTTCATTATTTGTACAATAATATTCTTAGTGCAAAAATACTTCTATGTTTCAACTCCTTAATTTGTTATACAGACTGAACATTACTTCAGTGGTTGCTCTAGCATTTATACCAAATAAGTTTCTCCCCCACTAAAACACCAAGAAAAACACCCAGTCAGAAATTAGATGTTTATGAATCCTTATGTAAAGACCATATATACAGTTCAAGCACAAAAGCAAAAAATAAATATACTGGAAATAAGCCAATTCTGCACACATTAAGATTTTAATCCAAGTGCTTTATGGTATCAGCATAAAAATTAAGACAAAGGGCCGTTTCTGCCCCCTTTTCTCGTGCAACAGGAAACTCTATGAGCTGGATCCTCTGCCCTACATGGCAGAACTTCCTGGGCCCTGGTAGCCTTAAGTCCTTCCATGGTTGATGCAGAGTGACTGATGCACTGAGAGAGGCATTCACATCCTCAGGAAACCCAGACAGAGCTGCTCCATCAGGCACACACATCTCCTCCTCTGCCCTACTTCAAATGCTCTCCTTCACTGCCTTTTCTGAGCAAGCCACTACTCCTTTGTTACAGCACCTAGGAAATAGAACCATACAAAACACCACTCCTCCACCTCTGGGGAAAACAACTCTTCACCATTAGTTCTTACAACAGTACACTGAGGTGCGTAAAAATACAGCCTTAAAAAAAAAAAAGGATCATGCTTTTAATAGCTCTTGGACCTCTTGGAGAGAGGAAAGAGAGGAATACTAACAGTCAATCTGAAATCCAAGTATTATCCAATTCCCTTCATCCTATCCCTTTCTGAATGTCTTAGAAGGCAAACCATGACGGATTCTCAATTCTACAGCAAGGGCTAGAAGTTTATCACAGCTCAAGTGGGAATAAAAGCATCACAGAAGAAAGACATCTTATCTTGGTCCCACTCAAGAATCGTCTGACATGACCAAAGTACAAGAGAAGAACGTTTAGAGCATGTTGTCCTTCCATATTTCCATTAACTACCAAATGACCATTACACCCCCAAGATAACACATGAAGCATCCAAAAGAAGTATCTCTGAACCCCAGGATTTGCTCATCACAAAATGCTTTTTATGTTGGTTTTCATCTGCCTATGGGTATTTGCCAGCTGTTTTGCCTATAAAAAAGATGCCCCCCCCATGGGGAAAATAATTTCTACCTGAAAAAAATAGTCACATAAAAATTTCTCTCTAGAAAGCGCTTGCAGAATTTGTGAGCAGAAAGTTTTAGCTGTAATTAAAAGGGAAATCAATGCTATTCTCTCACAGCTGAGTAATACTGACAATTCAAATATTTAGTTTTAATCGCCGAAAGTGAAATCCCTGACAAGATTTCAAGTTGTGAAGTAAGGCACTTTTCCTGCCTCACTTTTTCTCAGCCATGAATCTCAGAAAGATTTTTTAAATGTCCACTTCCTGTAATTTTGGTAATTTTAGAGTATAATTATTTTTACATTTTTATGATGCCTTTGGGGTATCATTACAAATATTTTTTAAGCATTTAAACTTAGAAAAATAAAATTAAGTAATAGCTTCTCTTGAGGAGAGACTGTCAGTCCTGTTTTGAATAAACAATCCCTTTTAAAGGCAATCTAAGAGATTTATATCCGCTGTAACCATAGAAATTAATCTAGAGTTTAAACAAAATAGAGTAAAACATAATTTATTTAATGAAAATCAGAACAGTGCTATTGCAAATGAAAGTTGGGTTTCTGTTTTTTTAATTCAACAGACAGCTTTGTATGCAATTGTAAGATTTTACTTGATGGGCTACTTCTTACAACTCAATCATACTCATTTAACCAATTTGAACAAAGCATTCAGATATCTGAGTTTTAATTTCACTTGATATAAATGCCAATCACTAAAAAAAAAAAGCTAAGGATTTTCAGATTTAAAAAGCTAAAATAAATCTATTAAACATCTTCAATGATGAAAGCAATCATGAGAAACAGCTTTGACATTGCAAGGCCAACAGGAACACAGCACAAAAAATTTTATGAGTTTCTCATATAAAAAGTTTGGGAGTAGCAGAGAAGAACAAAAATGCATAAACTGGAAAGCTTTTCTTATATCAGCATAGCTAAAAGATTGTTCAGAAATAGTGGTTCCTATAGACTAGGTATTTACAAGTTTGCCTGAAATATTCTAGCATGCTGACCCTCAACAACAATTGTGCTACATAAAGTAATTCAAGGTTAAACTAATTCAGGATTTATAGATCAGTTAAAAGAGCAACAGCATGTTTTGTATTTTGAAAAAGCAAGGAAAAGAACTAGAAGTTCACATGAGGAAACACTGATGTACTTTACAATGTAAAATCAAAACAAAAAACATAGCCCAAAATCTAGAAAAAAATTCACATCACAATAGACTGAAATAGTTTCCTGTGGGAACATCTGTCTTAGCCATGTAAAGTTGTGAAAAATACTGAAGTAAAAGCAGAAGGAAACTTTATCAAAAAAATACAGTTTAACAGGTAATTTCTCTAATTCTTGTATGTTTCACAGTATACTATTCTATGGCACTTGTGGTGGTTATATAACCTGTATGAAAGTCACCATGTAAGCCTTCCTTGACTATATCAATAGGAAATAATCAAATCATGTCTGGAAAGTAATGAAAAAAAGAATAAAGTTCAGCCTTATTTACAGCTAAACTGTGAACTCAATTATTCCATCTATTATACAATGACAAACACTTTACCAAACCAAGAGAAAGAAAATTAAGCTGCTTAAAAGTTTCTAGTAACTGTTCATAAGCCAGAGTACAAACTCTGAAAACCTCAAGAGATACGAGCTTCTGGTCTCCTTCTCTTAACTCAGTCTGTAGGAGAGCCTGATTTAGGAGACTCAGCCAAACCAAGGCTCACGTGGGCATAAAAAAGCTTGGCTTGGAATACAAATGCCAAAAGAGACTCACTGAAGTGAACTTTGCAAGACACCTCAAAATACAACAATCTGTTCCTGCCTCTGAGTTAACTGACCTGTGTCCTGTAACTGGCTACCATTCCCTGCAACATCTTACTAATTTCTGAAAGTGTTTTATCTATCTCTAGACAGTCTCAAATCCATAGGAACCCGTAACTTCACATAATAGGTGGCTTTTTGACAGTACACATCCACAGAAAACACACAGTGCATAAATAGGGAAAGAAACAGAAACAAACAAAGAAAAGGAAACAAAAGGGCTGGCTGAAATAAAGTGAAATAGCCCCTGTACTGAGACATACCACCACTGTATACTGCTGCATTAAGTCTGAGGTTCCAACCAGAAGTCAACTCCAAAGGGTCTCCAAGAAGAGAGGGCTGTAAACTACAGCATTACCCCCATGGCTGCTCAGGAAAGGAACACGGTCTCCATTCTGAAATTCCTAAGTGCCCAGCCAGCTGTGAGACAATCTCAGGAAACAAGATGGTGGCAGAGACACTGACATGTATTTATTGACAGATTCCTGTTCACAAGGACTTAGCAGCGAGAGCTGCACTGGCTCCGAAGTACACGGAGATAAGATCACAGAAACCACCAGTGCAATGAAAAAGATTGTGCTTACTCTGTAAATTCTGATGAATCAGAAGAGCTTCAGAAGACAAAAATCTATTAAAATACTTACTGTGCAAAATGAATTTGAGTTCTTATTTTACTTGAAACTCTCCATTAGAGAGACTAAAACAGGGACTAGTTTCCCAGGTTGGGTTGCAGTAGCTGAATGCTACTACATTGTGTGGACAAATAACAGAACAACTGGATAAAAAAATACTTGTATTTCAGTAGACAAGCATAGGGAGAAATTGAAGTATCTCTTGTAAGATGGATACAGGTTTGTGTACAGTTTTCACTCAAGGTTAGGCTAAAATGCTATTGCAATTTGCCACAATGTTTCACAGCTCTTACATGAATTAGTGAATGGTCTCTCATGTCAAGGACAGAAATGATACTACATTTTCATTTCTATTTGGGTTACGAGCACCGGATTTAACAAATGTCACGCCACTGCTCCACAGCTCTGCTCTGCATTACAGATGAGTCAGTATTACTGAAATACATTTCATCAGTATTTCAGTAGTCTGCTCATGCACTGGCATGATCTTAGGAAGAGAGAAAGGTAAACATGAAGTACCACCCTGATGAGGACCCACCTCACTAGCAACTTTAAGATAAAAATGTTACGGCTATGAATCACAATTAGAACATGAAAACTTAATACTAGAAAGAGAATTTATCATACAGAGATTAGTCAAGATTAAGTGGTAAATGTCAAGCAGATATCTGACTGTATGAATAAATGCAACAGGAGCTGGTAAAGCTCATTGTGGCACAAGTGTAGAAAAATAAGAGAAACACTGAGAAGTGAAGGAAGGAAAGAATTGCAGATGGAAGGGGGAATAGAAACAAAAGCAGAAGGGTATGGTTTGAAGTAACAAGTGAAAAAACATGAGAAGTAAGGTACACCCAAGCTAAAGCAGAAAATATAATTACAGTGCAAATGAGAGACGGATATCAGAGACACGAGAGCCTAGCGTGTATTAGAAGATCAAGATCTTTATTTAGGATAATAAACCAAATCAAAAGCAAAAAAACCCAAACTCCACACTTAAAGGAGAAAGAAACAAACTCTCAAAGCAAATCTCCAAGGATGTAAAATATTGTTCTTGAAAGTGTTCAAAACAGCCTAAACAAAACACTTTATGCTACATATGTGCTAGCAAGGAGAGGGTTAACCTGACCTCATGTATTAATAACACGTTCTACTCCTTGGCACACCAGCATTAGAACCAGAGCATTCTAAAACTACAATTTTCCCCACAGAAACACAAAACAATTTCAAATGCCTGTAGCTCTAATGTCATACCAGTGGAAAAGCATATTGTTGAACAGAGTGTATAGCAGCAGTGTATACTTAAAGTCAGGATATCTAAACTAGTTTGAAGATATTTCTTCTTTTTTGTCCTGAATGTTCTTCAGTCCCCTACAGAGCAATTCAAATGTGGTTCCTGCATAAGCAACTCAAGTGTCTGTCTGACTACAGCATCAATAAGCATGGAAGAGACAAAAATGAGTAAGGATAGAAAAATAAAGGGAAGGAAAATAAACCCACGTCAAAGTAGAAAGTTTTACTCACACAACTTTGTTTAGTTCTATCTCATTGCACTATATCAAATGAGCTGTACTGTGACTTACGTAGTTTAATTAACACAACATAATTTTTCTTTTATTTAAAATAATTTGAGGACTTTCTACTTTCAAAAGTTTTTTAAAAGCATAACTTTAATGACTACAAGCATCTTTTTACTGCTTCATTAGTAGCCATTATTAATACTAATTAACATCACAAATGGAGTCAAGAAAAGGAAAAAGTCCAAAAAAACAATTGCTGGACAATGCAGGAAAAAATTACTGAATTCTTTTCAGTAAGAAAAAAAAAGAAAAACTACTTATAAAGATCAAGCTTCACATGGAAGGCACTCTGAATTCCTTCATCTTACACAACACATCAGACAGCAACAAGAGGAAAAAGCTTCCCTTCTACTGCAGAAAGTGAAACAACTGACTAGGTATTTGTGGGCAACGAAATTATCCTTCTTGTAGTTAACAGGTTCTTAGCACTTAAATAAACAAGGGTCAACTAATTCTGAAATGTAAAGAAAATCAGCCAAAAAATCAGAAAATAAATATAACAAAGGAATCAAATGGAGTGCAAATTAAGAATACCAACAATAAGAAATCAATGACACTAAAACTGTGAGAGATTTCAACAGAAACCTAACAAAATAAATACACAGAATCAGAAAGAAAAGCACACATCAAAAATGAAAGAGTTGGAAGGAACAAATGAAGGCAAAAGAAAGTTACTTCTTTTAAATAAGTGAAACAGGAGAAAATAGGGTGACTCCTGAAGAACCTCAATTTTTTTCCAGGGATTACTATAAAGTTAATATTCCCTTTAGATTTAAAAATGATCTCACAAGGCAAATTCAATGCATTTCCTTGAACAGAGGCAGCTAAGAGGTGCGTGCTCTCTGTGGGCGTGGGGCGCCTGCTCCGAGGCTCCTGGACAATCACAGGAGCTGACTCCAGCGATCCAGTTTGAAACCAGCCAACACACAACTAGCCACAAAGCACAAATGCTTTCACTTTTCTCTTTCCATTAAACTAAAAACACAATTGGTTTTTTAATACTGTTTTTAATCTTACACTACAAGTATAATGTACGCAATGCATACAGCACAAAATCTATCGGGCAGTCTTCAGAATGCAACTGAAAATCAACAGCAGTCTCTTGCAACAGTCACAAAACAAAGTCCTTTCTCTAACGAGCAAAGAGATGCAACTGAACCAACCATTACTTGGGAAAAACACTTGATGTGGTCATGAAAAATCTTGAGACTACGAAATAGTCTTTTTTCCTGTTACACAAATTCTGTCTATTGCAGCCAGCATAATTCTTAAGCTACTGTTAGCAGCCTTAGAATTTGGGGTCAGGAGTGTCACTACCCCTTAAAATTAAAATTATCCAGATCCAAATAGACACAGTGCTAAATCTAGACTTCTCGTTTCAGGTAACCTGCAGGCTACAGGCTATAGCATCCTGGTCATAGCAGATTTTTCCTATGAAGCTGTAACATGGAATTATTAAAAATTCAGAAACTTACATCAACCATCCCTACTTTCCATTGCAGGCTGGTGGTACATTCTGTGGAAGCATAAATTTAAATAGAATTTCTAGGTGAATTTTATTTCTTATGGTCATAACAGAAAGAGGAAGAAAAGAGAGTGCTAGGGGACTTACTGGAAGCAGCTTATAGTCATATCTTCTATGATAAATCTACCAATAGAAATATGATTGTGAAACAGATGATGACATTTGCTATTAGCAACAGCTGAAAGGTCTTCTTGGCTCCTGATGTGGAGTTAAAGCAGAGAGAAATAAAGGACTTCCCATGCTTTTGTAAATCAGATTTTGATGAAGGACTGAAATTTTAAATTGGATTTCCTGACTTCTGAGTGCATGACAGTCCTTCCTTTTTGAGAGGGGAAAAAAACCAAAACAACAAACCAGACTGATATTATATACTACTACACTTCCTGATAATATACTACTACAAATTTTGCTTTAAGATTATGATTATTAATATGATTTTATACATTTCCATATTACCTCTTCATAACAGTATCATTCATCCAGAAAACTACTATACACTAAAAAACCAAACCAACCAACACCTCCCACCCAAAAAACCATGCCAAAACAGAAATATTAGAAAGCTTTTCCCATGCTTACAAAATATGGAGACAAAATGCATTCCATGCAATCTCTGGGGCTTCAGCTTTATGGTCAATGCAACATTCATTAGATCATTTTTTTCCTCAAGTGTTACAAGGAAAGCCAATTAAACATCAAAAGACTCCAGCTTGTCATGTCAAATTTACTACTTACTGGAACAGTGTGCCTTATTCATCAAATATGTGTTGACTTGGAAGTCACCATGAGCCACATTCTTAACTAATTACAGCAACTGCTACAAATACTGATTATTATTAAGAATAAGTAAGTTAAACTAAATGCACTAATTATCATAGGCTTCACTTGCCAAGAAACGCCATTCTGTCAAACGCACACTGCACAATTAAAAGTTAAAAATAAAGCATTTTTTCTGTCCTTAATCATTGCTCCTCCACTGCTACCCAAGAGATAGGAAATGTTCTCCTGTAACAACCCCAGTGCACTGCACCAGGTTCCATGAACTACACAGCTTTGTTGTGAACAATGCCTGCCAAGAGAAGGCTGCTCAGAGCTGCCCTATGTGGAGTAACAGCACCTTGTTGGAAATATGGTCAGACAGTGAATGCAGCACAAGATTACTCTCATCAAGATGCATATTATATTATATTATATATTATGTGGTTTGTTCTGCTTGTGGGATAATATTAAAAGTTGCCTAGGCTTCAACTTGGTGGTCAAATTGATAATTTACATGAACTGCTACAACTTATAGCTGTGTATGTATTCTCTAACACTGCCTGTGGCTGAACAGATAGTTTACCTTCTTTAACTGAAATAAATTTTTAAAAATAGTTAAAAATTTAGTTTCAGCACAGTTTCTAATCTGTGTCAACTACTGGTAATATCATAGTTGGCATCCATATTTCTAAAAGAGCCAAAACTATCAAAGGCGGGTGTTTCGATCTGAATATTAAATATATGGATATGAGTACAGACATTAAATTACATAATTTTGTTCAGATTCTTTCATAATTTGATTGTGGCAATATTAAAGACTCAAAAGAGCTGTTAAATCCACTTTTTAAAAATTTAAAATTATTTATACAGTAAACATTTAGGACTTGGTGCCATTTCATTAACTTCACTGGAACACAAAATGTCACCATAAACACTAAGTCAACAACAAAAAACTTTCATGATCTAGCAACTAGGTAGCAAAATAAATCCTTTAAAAACTATCAAGCTACACTAAAAATAAAATTAGATATAAATTCAAGTTTTAGACTGTGGTCAATTGAGGTCTAGACAAAACCCTATGTTTGTTCACTGCCTAGTCTCCAGTCTGCTCCAAGTTTGAAAAGGTAATTGAACTCAGTCTATAATTACTGGATTAGATACAGATGGCTCTGTACATTTCAGGGGAGGAAAGAACTGTTTTGATTCATTTTATGATTGCCTGTAAGGTCAGACTTTTCAAAATGTACTTTCATCTGTTAAATAGTTTCTCAAAGTCCCAGGGGGACATCTTCAATAACTGATGTTTTAAGCAATTTGAGTCTATCAGATCCAGTCTTTGAATGTAATATGCTGTCCATTTTCTAGAATTATAAATGTGCATGTAGGTTAATTGCTACAACTCAGAGAGAGTTTCAAAACTACATTTTTTCAGAAAATTGCTAGTTTTACCCAACAACTGTTATGAATAAATATTTTCAGAATTATTTTGATTTAGGATACAGCATATCTTTGGAAATACAAATAATGACACAAATTAGAAATGTCCTTACTCATAATGCCTCCCCACTTGGGGAATGCTCTCTTAGGACCAAAGTGAACAATATTTGAATAGTCTCAACTAAATAAGTGCATTTATTGCAAAAAAAAAAAAAAAAAAAAAAAAGAAATATGTCTTGATAAAAAAAACTTAAAAACACTTGAGAAGACTTCTTTTTCCACAATCTCTTATTTGAGCCTTCATCCTCATTCTTAGTCAAGATAAAATGTGGAACAAACAATATGTAAGCATTGAAATTTCACTCAGCTAAGAATTTTTTGCAGTATTTTCTTCAATTAAATTAACCATAACTCTGCAGCCTGTTCCAGTACAACCAGGATTTCATCTTGCATCATTCAATGTCTTGCTCAGTTAACAGTTCAAACGCTCTGCAAAGAGAATTTAGCTCTGCTCTCAGTTAGGCACTCTCAGAGCTACTGTAATAGCAATTTAAAGCAGGAAACACACCATGCAATCAGAAGGCAACATAATAGTTCAGTTCATAGTCTTAAAAGAGGTAGGAAACAATTCCAAACTTATTATTCAAGAGTTTGAGTTTCTTTGTATTACAACGATCTTCTTCCTTATAAAATTCCAAGAAGAAAATATTTTTTTGTTAAAACATACATTTGTGCTTAAAATAACTATCTCACTGACAACAGCCTCAGTCAAACAAGTTATCTTGGCAGGATCTATATCTAGGCATACATCTACAGAGCTGTTCTGCCAGAGCCTTGGTATTCAAGCACTGGCAATAAGGATAATTGGAGCTATGTTAATATAATATCCTTTGTCTCTCAGTGGGCTAATGAACAAACATGTAATATCTCATGTAATTTCCATGATTAATATTTTATTCATATTATTTCAAAGTCGTCCACAAGAGGGACAACTGAAGGCAGACCCAACCACCACAAAGCCCCAGCAGAAAGACACATTCTAATAACTGAATTATCTGTGTGCCTGCTCAGACAGAAGATCCTGTCCATCATCATCAGGCTGCACAGAATTCCCACCACAACTTACAAGTCTCACCGAAAAAAGAAACTTGTTCTGCTGCATTTTAAGAACTGATTGATACAAATCAGTTTGTTCAAAACATTTCAATCTATAAAATGCCTGCAAACAGACTATGGGTTTCTGCAGTGGTAGCTCTTCTTTAAATGTAAGAGCATCAGTAGCAACCACGTTATAAGCAAATAAAAGTAGTCCTTGAAATGAGCATGCAATTTCACTCAAAAGGTAAAATCCATTAATATTTGTATTATCTTCTTCCTCCACATCTCTAATGGATGTTTTGAATGTATTTCTTTAAAACTGAAATAATACTCATATACAGAATTTGCATGAGGTACATAATATGTCTTAAGTCTCAATCTTAAGAGCTATATAGAAAAGGCTTCTTCTCCTTCCTTGTAAGCAACAAAGTTTCCTTCAAAAAATACACATGCCTTATTTCCCTAAAAAATAAAACTGTACATATTTCAAGTGTATTGTGGAAATCCACATACTATTCCTGAAACTACTGTAATTTTTCAGACAATAAATTGTGAAGAAATGGTCAAGTAAGTGAAATAGCCAGGCCATAGCACCACATGTTCTGTATGCTGCAACACATCAGAAAATGAATAGAATATAAGAAGTTACACCAGGTCACATTTTAGACCAACTAATAAGCTCTTTGATATTTTTCCTTTTTCTTCTCCTTCACATTTTTACTATCTGTAATAAGTATTTGCTGTACAGTCTCTTACATCATGTTAAAATCCATAAGAAACTGTATCTGAGCTCTCATAAGTATTTCCCATCTATACTTTAACAGATTCCACAATGAGCTAAAAATTTTGGGAACGGAAAGCAACATCATCAAGAAAAATAAAGTGCATTCTTACAAGCTAGTCTCAACTCATATTATGTTGTATAATTTTGTCTTTATACAATCATTAAAAAAAAAAAAGATATCCTATTCACATATATTAAATGGAGTCAGTATGCAGACTACAGCGATGTGGCACTATTTAATCAACAATCACTTCATACTGATTCCTTCAGTTCTAAAAATAAATAAATAAATAAATAACCATCTTTGTACATCACTCATCCCCTGAAATCTGTGGAAAAGAAACCTGACAATTAAAAAAAAAAAAAAAAAAAAAAACAAAAAAAATTAAAAAGTGGTTGCTTACTTCACAGTAAGCAACAAACGTGTGTGGTAGATTCAGCATCCTGTGAAGTCAAATACAGCTATTTTACTTTAGAAATACTCTAGCATGATTTGTTTCCCATAAGTTCATTTATTATTAAAAATGAAGAGAGAACATTCATACATTTGCACAGTCCAAGGTTAGACTGATCAGAGTCACAGGTCACTGGAGCAGCAGTCTGGGATCTGGAACAGCAGTATCCAATTGCTTGCTTTGGTATGAAGCAATAAGGATATGTACATCCCATATGTCAAAGGAAATTCCAGAGCCATCTCTGTGCATTAACTGCTGCATCACTTGTACAGTACCATGTGTATTTTGAAATACATGCACTTGACTCAAGAGATTTCAAGTGATGCAGAATTTACCAAATCAAGGATCAGCTGAATCACACCTCAAATAATGCATCCTACTTGCAGCACTGCATCTTATTTTGCTGTTTAGAGCATTCATGAAGAAATAAGTCTTTTTTTTTGACTTGTGATTGTGCATCATAACAAAATAAGGTTAAAGGATTTCTCACTGCAAGGTAATTTTTCAGACTTTAAATCATTCTTGTGGCTCTTTCTGTCAATAGAAAACCCCAAAACCCAACAAAGCAACATCCCACCACTACCACACTTCTGAAAAAGGTTGACATCAGAACTGGACACAACATTTTGCCATTTTAATAGTGCTATACACTTTCCCTTTAAGTGACCATTCCCTCCATGTTTCATTAAACTTACATCTTATAAAAACTTAAGTTCCATTATTTTGGTATTGGCTTCTATGTGCAATATTTACTAGGAGCCAAAACTGCCAAATTACTACCACAGCCACAACCAGAACCAATAAATGCCACCCTTACACATGCAAAGGTAATATCATGCCCAAGAAATACATACACGTATTTCATACATGCACATTTGCATATATGTAATAATTTTTCTATACAGTTGAATGAGGAATGCCTCATTTAATTTAATTTAAGCCTACACAAAGGAACACTTTCCCTTCAATATCACAGCAGAAACTGCAGCTTGCACCACACTGTCTAGCTGAATAGACCCAAAGAAAA
The DNA here is from genome assembly GCF_027579445.1 of Ammospiza nelsoni. Taxonomy (NCBI): domain Eukaryota; kingdom Metazoa; phylum Chordata; class Aves; order Passeriformes; family Passerellidae; genus Ammospiza; species Ammospiza nelsoni. The sequence continues at coordinate 16,773,907 of NC_080636.1, forward strand.
TAACATATAACAAAGATAACTGAAGAAAGAAGAATTTTGAATTAATCAAAAATTTGTAGCTGTCACTTGAAAACTAGTATGCAACAAGGTTCTGAAAGAAGAATATCCCAAGAACACACACATCTGTTTAATATTACAAGCCAACTGTCAACATCCTAAGTGAAGTTTTAATTTAATATTTTTTCTTTCTTGATGTTTTACCTTTAGTCAATGCCTTGTGAGACTATCAGCTTTCTATAAGAAACTGTTAAATATAAAGAAATGTTATTGTAGCATGTTTATAAAATCATAGTTCGAGAACTTTATATTTTTGTAAGGCCTGACCACAACTTAATTATCTGCAGGACATTCCAAGCTCACTATTGCAAGCTCCAGTTCCCAAGCAATTTTAAATAATATCTACTGTACAGGACATACAGCACTGCAAATACCACAACATGGTAGTGTTTCAAGAAGTCACCATTAGACATGGCTTTTATTTTCAATAAATATGTTTCTCTACTAATCATTAAATAGTTTTCATCACCACTACATGTTTGCCTTTCACGCCTGCTTGCTATCAGTGTTTACTTTAATATAAGAGAACAAGTCATAAAAAAAGGCAGATACCATGTATAACATGCTGTATGTTACACACAGAGTGTCCTAAGGGCAGAATGTTCTTCTACAGCTCACACAATGTTTTCCTTCTTTTCCAGGAAAGAATTAGAGTAAAAGCAGGAAACAAAACTTGTTAAATTGGAGATGGGGGAAAAGTGAGCTCACCCAAAAAGTCTCAAAGGAAGGCTGGAAATTTTTAAGAAAAAGAAATCTCAGAAGTCCTGGGAATTCAAATTTGTTTTTTAAAACATCCAAATCATCTGAAAATAGTCAAGAAAAAAAATCCATCACACAATTACATCCAGATTTTACCCATCAGTCTGAAAACCAGCAGATGACACAAGACTTTTGTAACTCAGAACTCCATGAATCTGTTTTCCTCTCCAAAACACCAAACACCTTGGTTTCAACCCATAACTGACAAACTCCTGTTTTTCCTACCCTTTTAATCAACTCTCCCCTTCTCTGGAGGCTGCTGCCACAGAGCCAGGGAGGAGCCCCCAGGGCACTCATGGGGGGCTCCCTTCACACCTCCTCTTCTACCTGACATGCCTCAGGTGTGTATTTTATTCCAGAAATCCCCACAAGTCCTGCAGCAAAACTATTTCTGGTCTTCTAAATAAAGTGATATTTTATTTTCACCTTGACTAAACAGTGGAGGCCTTAGGGTTTTCTTCCATAAGAAAAATTTAAAAATGTATGGAATGACCTTATTAAAACCTTATAGTTATTCTAGTTAGAATATTAGAATAATACTTCATATTAGAGGTCAAATAAATTTAGGAGTAAAACCAAGACCCCTTCTCTTATTTTCCATCATTAATCAACATAACATCTGAGAGCTTATGGATATCCCCACAGAACCTCCACCAACATTCAATTGAAACCCACTTCACTCTTCCTACACAGATGAAAAATTGGAGAGGTGGGAAACAGCAGTCAGTTGCATCTACAGAAATTTCTATACAGAATGAAATATTCAATTTAGAACTGGTGAGATTACTTCCATATTCAAAACTGTTTAAAAGTCCATAAAAAAAATATCCGGTGTGAAATAACAAGCAATCCATTAATAGTGGAAAAACAAAGAGTGAAAGAAAGTTGGATTACATTTAATTGTACCTGGTTTTTATTTTGTTTGCTTTTCAAATGCTGGACAATACCTGCAGTAATGGAATAGATGCACGTTTGAGTCAATGCAGCACATGCACTTTTCTACAGGTCTCACCAGCCTCCATCGAAAGAGAAGGCAGAGTCAGAATGAAAGGGTAAAAAGGGACAACAAACACCTGATCACTATAAAATGTAATTTTTTGCCAGACAGAAAGTTTTGACAAACCACCCTGAAGCCAGGAAACTTGCCTTTTCAAAAAAGTATCCATCATTTAACATTCTATGCAATTATACCACAGTGTAATATTTTAACACTAAAGAACATTTTCCTCGAATTACTGGAAATTATTCATACCTCCAATTTTCACCCCTTAATTGCTCTCACTGCCAAAGCTATCATGCCAGGTTTTAATATTTGCCAGTCTGAAAAATATTTTCAAGTACAATGGACTGAAGTTTCAAAGACAGAGCATATAATTACATAACCTTTCACTGAAAAATTGTATCCTTTTATCTGTGGTGAAACACACAAAAACTTAATCGACTCATTACCAAAAAATCACAAGCTATCAGCTCAGTATTACAGCAATAACTAAACCTGATGACCAAAATGAGTCTCAATTAGCAAAAACACAAGTGTGAGTACTACTCATTGAAAGCAATGATATGTAACCAATTTTTGTGAAAAGTTCAAACACCTTTATGTTTTGAAATAGCTGTTCTCTGAGATTAAACTTTTTTTGTGAAGCACAATTTGCATCCTAAATAAAAATATCTCCTCATTTTATTAATATTTCAATATGCTTCAGAGTTTAAACCAATTAACATATGTGATGATTCAGAATTTGTTTGATAATTGATAAGGAGAAAACTCCTTAGTCCAGACTCGATTTAGCAAAAGATAACAAAAGAAATTACTTTTCCAGTGTCCAAGAACATCATCTCTACCTAAGTGAAGAAGCAGGATGCAGCATGCACAGAAAGAACTGCAGGATACTGGAAGTGTCACAGCCAAGACCTTCTCTGGGCTGCTATCCACCAAACTTGTTCTATTTTCAAAAAAGAAGAGGAGGAGAATAATCAGACACATTAAAGTTACCAACTTCCAGGGAAATTAGCTTTATTTTGGCCTCAGTATTAATAGCTGGAAAAATAAACCTCACAGTGGCATCACTTAACAAATCACACCAATATTCTTTTGTGTTTGCTTATTTTTATGTTCATTTCTGTCCCAAACAAGAGGCTACATTTCAACACAAATAAATATAGACCCCAAGGCTTCTAGCAATGGCAGTGCATCAAGGTACTCAAAATAATGAGCTGTTCTTGCTCCAAAGTCTTTGATAAAGAACTCAGTAAAACAGCAAAAAGTATAAATGCATCAGGTAAATTCAGTAACCTGAAAATATTAAGTTCCAGCTTTTTTCTCCCTTCTTCCCTTCCTCTCTTCCCTACTTAGATGAACTATATCACAACCTCATAATTTCCTGATATTCCTTCTTCTCTCATATTTCTACCTCTAATATTAGACTGTATCTTTTACAACCTCGATCATTCCATTTTCTTCCAGCTATGCCTGCACACTTTCTGTTGTCTCTCTTTTCCACTGTATCTCTCCAGCTTTTCAGACACCTCAAGGCCCACCACCTTGCCCCTAGCCCATCTTTCTCCTGCAGAGGTTATGCTAATGTAAATTATGTTTAAGAAAAGAAGGAGGCTACCCATGATAAACCTCAGCTTTCTTCCACTTCCACAAATGTTATCCTTATTTGTGGCAGGATGAAAAAGCAAGAGCTTGGAAAAGGTGTCAGCTTAAGAGAACACCACAATCAGGAAAGAGTTCATGGTTACCAGCTGCAGGATACAACAATTCCTCCAACTCCAAGCCAGGAAAGCGCCTCCCACAAGCAGCCTGGAAGGAGGTGAGGTGAGGTGAGGACAAAGGCAACATCCTCAAAATGGGAACTGCAGTGTTTTAGACTCCTCAGCACCACATGAGGTCCAGTTAGTCAAAACAAAATTGACAGGCAACTAAGGAAAGTTGTTTCCTGAGCCAACTTTCAATCCTGCTGTTCTGTTAAATTCAAAAAATAATTCCCATGGAGTTAAGAATGTAGTTTAAAACAAACAAACAAAGCAGGGGGAAACAATGAGAGACATTTGCACAGACATTTCCCAAAATGCAGGAGTTCATAACTTTTCCCCAAGGCCAGCCAATACCCTCCTCACTATTTTTGAAGTGACTTTTGCTAAAACCAGAAGCATCACATGGGGAACATTAGTGATTTGGCATTTAGTTCTAATGTACTGAACAAGGTCAGCATTTCATTCTTCTCCCAGTTTGTAGGGTTTTTTTCCCAATCTTTATTTTGCTATTTCCTTTACCAGCTTTTTTTATGTTTCTCATCTACTAATTAAAATTATTGTCTTTCCCTTCCGTCTCTCAGACTAAATTTCTCTAACAAGGATGAAGGAAATGAGAAGTAAAACCAATAAATGCTCATAATAAAAAACTAACATTAACTGTAATTTGCACAAGGGAAGAGATAAATCTGAGATATTAGGCAGCAGTATGCTGTAACTCCCTATTTGAAAAAGTACAATTTCAAATTATACTTTCTGCCTACAACATGGGGGAGGGAAACCCATGTGCATGTAAATAAGTACAAAATGCAACATCATCGGTGAACTTTGGGGGAAAGAGCAACTGTTCATTAACTGTTCATGAGAGAAGAAGGAATTAATCCTAATGACCTCAGCAATGGGCCCAATTTAATAGAACTTAACTCTCATTAAAAGTCAAGTGAACTGAAATCACTCACTGTCCAAAATTTGGCACGGTCATTCATTTCTAATAAAGACTCTAATTTGGCTACACCACAAACAGTATATATTTCCCCTGCATTCAAATATTCTCTCATGGGAGTTATTCTTATGCAATCAGCAGAGTTTAAAAAAATCTTATTAAACAGGCTTATTAAATCAGGTTATAATTTTTTAGTTGGAGTATAAAACCAAAACCATTAAAGCACACAACTTCAGCAATTTTTGGCCATTTCCTTCATAGCACTGGTAAGTATCAGCTATCCAATTACAACAGAAGCAGCTCACTACATGACCATACAGTCTCTGGTGCTCTGCCTGTGTTAGCCCACAATGCTAAATTCACTCTTGGATATGGAAGTTTTAGGATTAAGTCCCTTTCAGTTCTGTTTCAGACCTGGAGAATACATGTCCCATCTCGTAAAGGTTAATACAGCAAACTGACTATTTCATTACTTTGGATATTCCACAGTTTTTTTAAAAGTTCATATATAACCTGACTTGTTCTGGAATCACCAACCTGAACTTGACTCAGAACCAGCATCATAATAATTACAATATATGCCAATAAAATATTTAATATTTGGCTTTTTTATTTTTCTATACCTTTCATTTTTAGAACAGGGATGGTGTTACTCCCAGGACCAGTACATTGGTACCTGCCACTCACTGAAGTTATGATCTATCTGAAACCAGTAGGCAGTGGAAAAGCCTGTGGACCTCCCAGTCTGAAAATCAACTTTTCCCTTATCATATTAGAATTGTATTAAGCACAAGGAATCCTCTGAAATCTAGATCTCTAGATTTGATCTACTAATATTTTTCAATCTTCCTATTTGTAAACACCTAGATATTTTCCAGTGAGTGTCTTGTCTTTCCCTACTAGCACTGTGTACATTACACTATTTCAGTGGCTCAATTTTATTCTTGGTGCCTCTTCAAACAATCCTGAACACTCTGACAGGCATCAGAAAGTACATATATTTAGAAACACTCCCTTTTATTTGTCCTGTGTCAGCAATGACATCATGCTATTCAAGGTGGTCCTCTATAGTCAGCTGGGGGGCCAGCTCCTGGTTTGGGCATTCCCCATGCCTTTTTTAGGCTTTATTTAATGCAGTGACAGTGGCAATGAATAAACTGTAACTTCACACACAAACACTCCTACCTTCTTCTGTCCTAGGAGAATGCTCTAAATACCAGTCTGTACAAAGATGTGCAGGAGTATCTCAAATCTGGCACCAAGGACAAAAAAACAGCTCTCCATTTCTTCTAATAGCACTGCTATTGTAAGTTATCCCATAGGCTGCACTCCAAACAATGAAATAAGTTGGACTCTCACAGGTACACATGAATAGCTGTTTTACATATAAAAATAAAAAATAAAATAAAATAAAATTATTAAGTCACCACTGCCCTATGTGTAGCCAAAGCAATGTACTACAGAAGTCAAGGCCTTGAAATTAAAAGGTTTGCTTAAAATTTATATTCAATGTCATTTGTTCTGGCTTTCACAAGAACTAGTTTTGGAGACAAGTTTTATGTGGGGATTTTTCCTCCTCATTACACATTTGTACAGAGCAGCTGAACATAATTTTTGTGTGAGTATTGGCCTATTGTACCATGCTTTTTTTGAAGAATCAGTTAATCATCCTACAGAATCCATACACAGAACTTATATGAATAACAGATGTTGAAGCCTCATGAATCTGGCATCCTTATGTGTTCAACAGTTTCAAACATGGATATTTGATCATTTTGAAATTTTGCACTTAAAGATTTAGAAGCATTTAACCTTTCAAATTTTCCATTCTCAAGGATATTTATTCACATATGCCTGATATTGTTTTTGAATAATTTGTGTTCCAACTCTTCAGTTTTTAGCTTTTCACAAAACCTTAAATAAGATGATTTCCCAAAGCAAAACAGATTTTATTCAAGACTGCAATTAAATCCACCATGAAATCCAGCTTGATCATTCATTTATATTTATTTCTGTTTATTGGCTGTATCAGCCTTGATTCCATTTCTCCAACACAAATTGAACAGTCAGCAATCACAAAAAGTTCTTGTTCCTTCTATATTTTCAAATATCTAAGAAGTATATTTGACAGAGGATATTCCTAATTGCTCTCATGTGCCATAAAAAAGTAAAAGGGAAGGCCTTTAGGAGTCACATTTCCTAATACTGTCCTAAATAAAACAGCAGCTCAAATGCCAAAGACTTTGCAAAACTGACAATCTTTTAAAACATCCAAAACAACAGACTGAAGGCATTGTAAAGCTGTGAACCAGTGCCACATAAACTGGAGCTCTGAACTGCTTATGTTTGTCACTGAGCACTTACTGTGAGCCCATTTTTTTTACTTAAATATTTCTGCTCAAATCTTTAAAATTCTTCAATCACTTAGCTTAATCCCAAACCTGACACCATACCAAGGAACAAATGCCTTGGATTTGTGTGGCAAGGTTTTGGTATTAAGATTTTGGTTTATTTCTTATTATCCTCCTCTGATTTGACTGGTAATAAATTAAACTCATTTTCCCCAACTCAAGTTGGTCTTGCCCATGACCCAGGTGCTGAGAGATCACTCCCTGTCCTTACCTCAACCCATGGACCTTTCATTCTATTTCCTCTCTCCAGCCCAGATGAGGAGGGCAGTGACAGAGCAGCTTTGGTGGGTACCTGGCATCCAGGCAGGATCAAACAACTACATAAGCCTACATAAAAGTATGAAGAAATGCAAACTTTATTAACCCTGGATACTGCATTTCAAATGTCACCATAAAGTCTAAGAGAAAGAAAATGTTTTGCTTTCATTCACTAAAAAGCACTAACATACACATAATGAATTCTAAGCCTTCTATACATTGCAAGTAATGGAAAGTCTGTCACTGGAACTGTAGCTTTCCTGTAGCTACAGGGTCCTGTTGATCCTTAACAATAATTTCTTACCTGGTCCTAGACATTATGCAGATGGTGAAGAGACTGAGAGGTGTCAAAAATTTTCACCATAAAAAAACATAAGTCACATTACATATCAGACAGCCCAATGGTTGTACAATGGCAGCTGACAGACCAAAAAAAAACCCAAACCTAATAAACAGTGATGGGTCAATGCCAGGGCAAAGTAAATCCTTTCAACAGCTCAGAGCCATAACAGCCATCTTTGATTTATATGAATTGAACAATTTTATCACAGTTTAATAACATCACCAACAACACCAGTCTCTGCAACTAACTTTACCATGGTTATAGATGAACTCCTAACATCATTGTGTTAAGAACTTAGCCTCAAATACAAACACCTTCATCAGCTCTCCAGGGACTGCAGCAACACAGTATACCTGAGCATAAAATAGCCAGGTTCAAAAAAATATAAACTAATACAGAATGCTGAAATATTTACTTGTGAGTAACACAAAACACCAAGAGCACACATCTCTAAACCAGCTTCCCCACACAATATTGATTCAAGTCAAAACTCTTATATTCTACATTCTCTGTGCCTCCCTCAATCCACCTAAAAAAATCATGTTAAGTTTCAGAATGTAAAATAGGAATTTATAACTTTATCTCCCAGGCACAATGAACCTCTACATAAATACAGAAGCTGTGTAGGATTCTGGTTACAATATTGTAGGATTATTGGTTACAATTACTGGTTACAATTTGTTACAGCTTCTCCTCCAAACACTGAGCACCTTCAATCTTCCCTCCTAAGCATCACTTAGAGACTGTATACAAAGAAGTCAAAACCCAAAGAGGTTTCCACAGTCCTTGGATGCTACAGCAAAAGTCACAGTCCTTCAGGGCCAGAAAGGAGAACGAGAACATTCAATGTATGATAATTATTTCACTCAATATAGTTCAGCAAAGTGCTCAAACACCTAAATTATGTGATACAAAACCTCTGTGGGATGGGCTAGAGAGATCTCTGATCCTACAGCTGAGTGCCTGCCCAGTGCCACATTCCAGCTGTGCTGCAGCTGTGAGCAACTGGCTGCTCCTCCTGGAGCTTGGAGCACAAGCAGCACCTGCACAGCTCCACCTGCAAGATGCTGGGCAAGCCCACACAGAATAGAATGTTGAAAGGAGTCGTTCTTTATGCAGACTCTATTATTTCACTACTTCCACATTTCCATGTCAGGTGGAGAACTTGCACTAAGCACTTTGGGCTTTTCTAGTTTGGAGAAAAGAAGGCTGAGTGGCAATCTCATTGCTCTACATTGCCTGAGGAGAGGACATGAAGAAGGAAGTGGCAATCTTTTCCCTCTGGTATCCAGGGTCAGGATGACTGGGAATGGTTCAAAGCTGTGCCAGGGGAGGCTTAGACTGGACATTAGGAAGCATTTTATAATGAGCAGGTGGTAAAACATCAGAAGAGGCTTCCCAGGGAGGTGGCTGGTGCCCCAAGGCTGTCAGTGTTCAAGGAGCATTCGGACAATTCCCTTAATTACTCGCTTTAACTTTTGCTCAGCCCTGAAGGGGTCAGGCAGTTGGAGCAGATGATGGTTGTAGGTCCTTCCAAACTGAAATATTCTATTCTGCAACCAAGTAAGGCATAAAGAAAGTGGTGACTAAGTGTAGCTTATTCAGGGTCTTTACTATTAGAGAGTTTGACACATACATGATTAAACTGAACTGTATTTGGCTGAAACAAACACATAAAATCATCATTTATTTTACTATAAATCTTAATTCTTCTAGCTGCAGTTTCAATGTTTTATTCACACATTAAAATGATGTTCTGTGGTCTGGTGGGCTGTTGGCTCACTATCACAAAGGTACAGGACTTAGAGAGGAAAGCCAGCCCACCTTGCTCCTTCTCACTGACCAGCTGTCAACAGGCACCACGTGTTCACACAGCAACACACTGCAGCTTTTGTTTCTTCTCCAAAGTCACGTTTATATAAGCACCATTAATTAAATCATTGTCCCACTCAGACAGTTCAGCTCATCCCCCTTGGCACTAGCTGTTTACTTCACCTGATGCTCTTACAAATTAAATAAGACATCCTTCTCCACACCTTTGTCCTTCTTTCTGTTGTCTGGACAGTGCACTGAGGAAACTCAGAAAGGGTGAGGAGTTCAGAGAAAAAACTGGGATCATCAGGAAACAGCAGCTGTGAACAGGGGTGAGCCAAAGAACCAGGGCAGAAAAAAATGGCATGGCTATAGCATGCTATCACTGCACAGAACCACAGCAGGGCAAGGAGAAGATGGAGGTCAGGGTAGGCTTGAGTATGAATACAACTTTAAAAAACAAAACCAAACTTGGGAATAGGCAAAAGCAAAGAAGCCCTGGTAGCAGGAAGGTAAGAAAGAGCAAAGACTAGAAGGGAGGAGGAGGTTGGCATGAACCTAGTCTGAGACTGTAAATACTTTGAAATACAGACACAGAAACTGAGCAGGAGGAATAAAAATGAAGACAGAGAAAATACTAATGGCAATGGGACAAAAGGCTTGTTCAGAGGGAACAAACAAATCTGTGGCTATAAGAGTGTCTAGAATGGAACATAAAACCTCATATTTCCTTGTGCTTCCTCTGCTACTATAAAACACTTGTGCATTTCTCATTTAGTCCCAAACTTGCAAATCCATTCTGTAAGTCTGTCTCCTCACAGTTCCTTAGTTTTTCAACATGCAGTCCAGTGCTTTATCAAAGACATGTTATTCAAACCCTGCCTTTGACTAAGAATGGAGGAAAAGAATATGCAGCAAAATTGTCTTTACAGAACGACTATGGACTGAGGACTGCTGTTAATGCCGATCATCTTTCACCTCTTTTACTCCTTAACTTTTCAGTGTTTGTCTTTGCAAGTCTTAAAACTTTCCGACGACCTTTGTACATGTAATCTGCCTAGCGCTGGCACTTAGGTGCCACCCCGTGTGAGAGCGGAAGCCAGCACGCCAAAGGCAGTAAAGGGAGCAGCGCTGCAGACGCAGACGAACCCGTGTGCCATGGCAGCTGTGTTACGTGGCAGCCGGCAGGAGGAATCAACCGTGCTCAGCCCGCAGGCACGGCCGGAGGGGCGGCGGATCCGCACGGACACAGCCGCAGCCCCGGCGGGAGGGGCCGCGCCGCGGGGAACGCGGGCGACAGGCGGGCTCGGAGCCGGCCCAGCAGCGCCGGGCCCCGGCTCTCACGGCGCGCTCCCAGCCCACAGCCGTGTGTGGGAAAGTGCCGCCCCGCCGCTCTTTGCGGGCGACTCCGGGGCCCGCTCGCTCTCCCCCGGGAGCGCCGGACGCTCCGAGGCGGCGGTGAGGGCCGGGCTGCCCGCCCGGGAGGAGCCGCTGCCGGCGGCCCCGGCCGCCCCTCGCCCTCCCCCCGGCGCCGCACTCACCACCTCCCGCGCCCTGCTGGTGAAGTCGCTTTTGGAGCGGGCGGTGCCCCGCTTGAGCAGCTCGTCCCTGGCGCTGTCCCCCGCCGCCGCCACCCCCAGCGCCTTGTTGCGTGTCTTCACGGTCTTCACGCTGGCCTTGAAGAGCAGAGTGATGTCCACCGCCATGGCGGCCGCCGGTGCCGCCGCGCGCCCTTCCCCGCGCAACGCGGCCCCGCGCGGCGCGTTCCGCCTGAGGGGCGGGGAGGCCGCGGCGGCGCGGGAGCGGCTCCGGCCGCGCCAGGCCCGGGACAGCAGCGCCCTGGGAGGGACGGGAGGGACCGGAGCCGTGTCCCGGCACAGCCTGCCGTGTAACCAGCGCTGTACGGAAAATAGAACGTGTACGGTGTAACGATCCCCCTCCAGGGCGTCCTGCGAGGTGTAGCCGAGCAGTGCTGGTGCAAGGCAGGTTAATTAGAGCTGATTAATACATATTAACGCGATCTGCACTGCGATCTGGGGTAGGCGCTAGTGTGAGACTCCCCTAGGCAATGCCATCGGTGTGATCGGACACTGATCTCCCTGGTGACAGGGACCGGACCCGAGGCAATGGCCTGAGGTTGTGTCGGGGAGGTTTAGGTGGGGTGTTAGAAAATGTTCTTCTCCCAGAGATGGGTACTGGCACAGGCTCCCCAGGGAAACAGCCACAGCCTGACAGAGATCAGGAAGAGTTTGGGCACACGCTGTGACTCTTGGAGTGTCCTGTGTGGGACCAGGAGTTGGACTCGATGATCCTTGTGGGTCCCTTCCAACGCAGAGTATTCTGTGTTTCTGTGATTCTGTGTATGTCCCATGATCACCTCTCCCTGTGTAGGCAGAGCAGCCTTGTTAGACCTGGGGTGTGCAGCGATGGTTTCCTCTGCAGAAGAGAAAGCTGAATTCCCAGGACCCCCAGGCTGCTGCCATCCTGCACTGGGACAGTGTCACATCAGTACCTGCAAGGTGTAGCACAATGTTTGTAATCTGATTCCAGAATAAACTTTGTGAAATGACCTTTGTTATAGATGCTATAACTTTATTATAATGTTCTGTACAGTGGCCTAGCTACATGAGATTACGTGGCACCGTGGGGAAAGCTTTTGACCAAATAACCTGTGGTGTTATTCATATAAATATTCTTATGCATACATATGTGCTGCCCAATGCTCCAGTATCCAGCAGACACCATGTAGTTTTTAACTGTCCTTTCACTGACCAGAAGCATGTTTATTCCCTGACACAGTCTCCAAAGAACACAATTTCAAAATGCTACTGCACCCCAGCAGACTGAAACTTAATCAACCAGAACTATTTTTCCCATCTATTCCAGGGTATCAGGCTTTCTTCTCATGTTGATTACTGCTCTGCTTTCAGTTCAGTTCCCATCAATTCAGCCTTAGCTGCATATTAGTGGTTCCCTCACAGTCATATTGTAATTAGCATTCATTCATACTTTGTTATTATTGTTCTATTTTAAATTGTGTTTTTATTGTGGTATGGATACATATTTCTAATTAAAGGAATAAACTGGTTTAAGTCTCTGTCCTCGGTGCTGGATTTACCACGAGAATATATTTATGGCATTAAATAAGTGGACAATGAAGGAGATTAGAGTTGTCATTCCAGGAATGCCAGCAGTACTTGATTGAACCCTGAGCCAAATGCTTTCTCTTTCAAGATTAAGAAATTCAGTATAATGATACTTCAGCAAAGGACATGTTTAATAAAGCTATGTGAAACACACACGTAGTAAATCAGATCCTTTCAGGTATGTTCCCAATATTGATGGATTTTCTTTTCCTTGCATTACCAAAACCTGAGCAGTCACATTTAATAAACTTTCAGGAATGACTTGATCATGCTGACATCCTCAGTCTTAAACTTCTTGAAAACACTTCTGAGACATGTTCATGAATGCTACCTGTTAAGGTAATTTTCATGTGCTGTGGTTCTGCCATCCTTATCATAATTATTAACTCATTCCACGTGCACATTCTTTCACAGGCACTTGCACAGGTCAGTTTTTTTCAGTAGAAATAAGAAGGACACATCTTGGCCCATAGTAGTATGCTGCTGAAAGTGTAGGTGATAGCATTAACCTGTGGTTTTGTGCACATTCAACTGTATGGTTTGTTCCAATATTTAATGAAGCGAAGATTTACACTCCCTTAAGGTATTCTCACTGAAGTGGCCATTGGATAAGAATCTGCAGAGTTTTTCTATTAGAGTGCTGTTTTTATTATATTTAAACTGTAGAAATATGAAAGCTATTTTGAAATTTTGAACTTCACCTTCCCTTCCTTCTTTTAGAAAAAAACCAATGTTTTGGTGCCTGTGTCAAGTAATAGTTTAATTATTTTCTAATGAGATTTAAATTCTTTACAATAACTGGAATGCTCTATAGGTGTTTTGACCAAAAAAGGAATCTACAGTTCATTAAAGCAGAGTAAATTTTAACAGACATACTATATTTTACCTCCTAATTTTGCAAAGGTTTATACACACATTAAACTACTTTGAATACTTCCACTGAGGTCAGTGGAACCTCACAAGGCACACACATACCTCTTTTACTAGATCAGGACCTTAGCTGGAAATTCTTTGGGCACAAGATCACGTCTTTATTTCTACTTTTACTTATTTATTTGTGCTTTATGCATGTGACCAATAGTTACTGAAAAACACCCCGAAACAGTAATAGTAATATTACACAACCAATTTTGAACCTCAACAGTCTTAAAACTTCCATTCCAGCCCAAGGAAATAAACAGAGACACATTTTAGGAGAAACAGAGTATTAAAATTCCATAAAGCTGATCTCATCTGTCAGAAATAGACTGAACAGTTAATCTGGCAAAAGAAAAACTTAAAGTGCCTTTTTAATGTGAAAGAAGGTTGCTCAAATGGACTGACTCATTAGGTATATAATACCCAGGGCCTCTGCTGTAGAGATAGATAGCTTTGGAGATTACAACTGCTTTAAAATCAGCTGCTAAGAACTGGTGCCCAGAGCTTTCATGCGAACTTGATCCCAGCTTCCTGTGTACAGTAACTGCATCTCCTCACTAGGCATTTGCACTTCCACAGCCACCTTCTTTTAAAAGCTTAGAGCTTACTTTGGAGCAGATATGTTTCAATAGTACATACTGGAGCTTCCTGTAATTGCTAAAAACACTCACCTTGAAATTTAAGATTTTAGGGTTGGAGTAAAATTCCAAAAACACTCACAAAGCACTACAGACCCACCTGGAGCAATGCAGGTAAATTGGTGAGACCACATGCACTGTGCACTCTGTTGTGCCCCAGCAGGAGCATGTCTGGAAGAGAAGAAATTAGGACATTGCAAACTACAACAGTTTTGTGTTCATTGTAAGGACAGCAAACTGATTATCAGGTCTTGGTATACCTTTCTGCTTAATAGGCAGTCTTAGGAAAATCTGCCAGTGAAAAGGAGTTCATGTTTCCCTGTGATTATCAATCAATGTGCCTGTTAAAGAGGGGCTGATGGGGTTGTCTCAGAGACAGGTAACTCCTCAAATTGTAATTTCCTTTGGTGTGAAAGACAGACAAAAGGGAAAAAGCTCCTGAACTTCCTCCCAATGTTACAAAGGTCCTAATTTGGCCCAGGCAATAGAAAACTACATGTGGTCCATTTTATTTTTTTTTTTTCTGGCATAAACCCAGTAACTTTCTTTATTAGATGCCAGTGTTGCAAACTGAAGAGAATATAATGAGGAAGGCAATTTGTTCACAGTGCACATTTGTAACCAAGACAAATCAGAAAGGGAGAAACTCCATTTGATGTCAGCTTGAACTTTTAAGCCAGTAGTGTACATACTTACTGGCTTACACTCAAAGTAAATACAACTTTGTTGATGTGCAGAGAAATTTTCTTCAGTGTTTAAAAGTGGGGCTGGAAGACAGTACAACCTGTACAAGGAAATATGATCACTTAATTGAAACAGAGTTTTGTGGAAAGAATGGATGTTAACTGCAACTTGTGTTGTCTGTGGCCACAAATATTGGCTGCTAGAAACCAGTTCAACTGGCAGAAGAGTGATCTTCCATTGATTCCCTGTTAACAACATGCAAAAGTGATGGTAGGGTGGCCCTTACCAAAGGATGGGTAAAACAAAAATGCAAAAAGGGTAGAAAAATTAAAATGTAGAAAGAACCTATTTAAAGAATTATTGTAAAGGAGACCAGGGGAGGAAAAGGATAGCTTCTCTGAAGTTACTTACAGACAATGATAGGGGAAAGGATGTTATGAAATCTGGATCTTTTTTTTTAATTTTCTCATAAGAAACTCAAATCCTGATGTGTACATAACAAACCATCCAACATGATGGTTGGATGGGCATTGAATTGATGTTATTTTATGTGCTTTGAAAGAGGAAAAATTAAATTAGAATTTTAATTCTGTTTCAATTGATGTAAACAGCAGTGACCAAAAGATATGTCAGGGAAACAATGTCTTAATGCCTGAGTGCTTACCACATTTGCAGGGTCAGAAATAACAATAAGCCAAACCAAAGAAATTTCCAGTGCTGGGATTTGAGTCAGGCCCAGCATACGTCACTAGAAATCCTACAAGGTCTTTGCCAAACCCACAAAGGACTGGAGTGATTCCATAGCTCCATTTGGACATTTCTGAGGTTAGGCAATGGCTCACTATCTGCTGGATATCATGCAGATTAGCAGGAGTGGCTTGTCACAGTCGCCTGTACAGTAGCTGAAGGCAGCACCATTTTACACCAGTAAAGGCACCAAATTAATTGACATGGCAGTACTCAGAATTAAGTTATCCTTAGTTCTACTACTTATAACTTTAAGCTTCTGTATGTTCTCCAGATATTTCCCTGGTTTTGTTACAACAAAGCTCCCTGACCCTTTCCATGGCTCAGTTGCCCAAATCACTGCTGTGGGTAGTACAAGGGAAGGGGTGGGAACAAATAACTTGTGAAGAAGGTGTAGGAAGGCTCTGCAACAGTCTCAGCTCAGACTGGTTTATTCTGTCAGTGAACAAGCACTAAACACAAACCAGCAGAAATAAACCAGGCAGAGGAGCCTTACAGAGAATAATTTTATTCTTATTTGTTTAGTAACTCCACAAAGCCAGTGGAAGAGGCATGGAAATAAAGTGTTTTACTCTATTTTTGTTTATCTTGGTGGAAGCAGGAGTTGGAGTAGATGTAAATAGGTGTTAGAGCATTTTTGGCAGGTTTGTAGCCTGCATAACAGCTCTGTATAGAGATCCTGAGCTGGCTCCAAGCAGGCTGCCATGTCCACAGCATACTGGATTCAGTGCCCTGGCTGGCTTCTGCCAAAGTGTAATCATATCCCTTTTCAGCTTAGATTTATACAAAGGCATTATTATTGCAATATGGAATGTACCTTACCTGACAGGGTCTTTTCATGTTGATGACTGAGTCAGTGACCTGGTTTTCCTGGTCATTTTGTCTTTTCCAGCTGATGAACCTGCTGTTTAGAGGAGAAATTGTTTTTGTTAGTCCCTAGAGGAAAATAAGGAAGTAATTTATATTCTTTAACTCTAAACAATCTCAGAGTTTTACAGTCTCAGCTCATTGTCTAGTCACCTCTACAGCCAGCAGCCCTTTAGGTACATGTGCCATTCATTCTAAGGGACATCTGTGGTGGGTGAGAGGAATCTTATTCTTCCAGTGCCTGTTTTCACAACCAGGTTTAGATCAGACCTTTAGCTCAGACTGGGCATCCTTGGGGATTAGAATAGTATAATTTTTCGTATAATGATGATTCCTGTGATAAAAATATAATATACCAAAATGAAATGATTCAATACTTCCTTGAGAACACTGGAGGGAGCTCACAGAAAGAGACAGGAAAGAAAAAGAGAAAAGGTGGCAAGAAAGAGAAGTTGTTTCTGTTCTGTGAAAAGTTCAGACTTAAAAGATTGCATTTCATTTCAATACATGTACAAATGTAGGAAAGAGGTATTTTTGCTTATATTAAATTCTGGTGATTTTTCTCTGTATTTGTATCCTGGCATCATTGTAACTTTCTATTTTGAACACATTTACTCAGAAAACATGCTTAAGAGGCCTTTTCTTTTTCATTTAAATTATGTTTATTTGAGTTCTCTTGTTTCTGTTCACTTGGCTTCATGCTCTGCAGTCTGATATTTAATCTAAAATGAGGGAGAGGGACTTTGGCAGACTGTAGTTATACATCCCCTAGGAAAATACCATCATCTTCAGTGAACACAATATAATGAGGAGGTGTCCTATTACATAATTGAGGAGGCATTGTCTTTTATATGCATTCTGGTTCATTTTTCACACTAAATTAATCTTAATAAACATCTGCTTTGAGTAAAGAGAGTTTTGTGATATTTCAACCATGACCTCTCTGGAAGTCTAAATGATTTTGCTTTATGTTTCAGACTGGAGTATTCTTTTGAAACATTTCCCTTTACTATATGATAATCAGTGTGTTAACATGAGCTGATTAATCCCATCAGTCAACACTGATACCATGGCTCTTGTGCCCTTTCCCTAATAGACTTCTGCTTGCAAAATCACTGGCTTCCTAAATGAATTCAGGGCAATCTTGCAAAATATGGAGGTCAAATTTGATGATCACAATGGTCCACTCTGGCATATAATCTATGAATCTGTAACTCAAACTGTAAGAACTACAAATAACTGTACCATAGCAGTAAATTAAGAAATAAAACTATCTGTTTTTAAGAGAGATCTTCATATATTAATGAAAAAAGTTACATAAACTGGTTGTCTGAAATAGCTGGAACAAGGATTTGGTGGCTCTGTAGCACTTCCAGATCTATTTTACTGTGTTTCAATTGCTCATCAGCTTGCTCTCGTTTTTAATATTTGTTTTATAACAGTTTTTGATACAGTTACTAGGATAAGAAATTAAAGATGGATTTTAGCTTTTTAAAGAAAGGCTCTCTTTCATTTCAGATGACAGACTGAATTGAGGCCTATGAATAATGCTTGTGTTGACCTGCCAGAATATGTCTTCACAGCAATGAATTCTCAAATACCCAGGCTGAGCTTATTCATTTTGAAGTCAATGGGAGGGAAGGCAATACAGCCCAGTGCTGAATCAGGCTGCATTTTAGCATAACAGCAATCATATAGTGGGGTTTCTAAAAAATAAGAAAATACTTTGCAAAAGCCACATTTGGTTTTCTGTGCATGATTTTTGCTGTAGAGTTTATCTGTTCAAAATCCTGCCATACTGCCATACAGCATGTGTTCAATAAAAATGTTCAAAATGTATTGCAGAGTTCCAGAGCTACAGTTCTGTCCTGTCCTACGAGTTTGTAAGATTGGACAGAGTTGCAGCTCAGGGAAGAACTGAACTGAATGAATATGGGGTATGGAGACATTTCCGAGAAAAGTAGGAAGTGGGTTTGGTAATTTATTCGGTAACACACTAAGAATCTGGTCCAATTAAAATAATGGGCAAAGTTTACACTGGCTCAGAGGGAATAAATACAAAGCAAACAATTTTAAAAGCAAGCTTCTTACTCCAGAGATACATCTCAGATGAGACAAAAGTAGTGTGCCATTCCTTTTCGTCATTACCAGTTTCATGGCTGTTTATAACAGGATTGAGACTGGGAAAAGGATTGTAGACCATCATGTCTTGGCTAAATTTCATCTCCAGTAGCTGTTTAACTACCTTCATTTCAATCTGTGGTTTCCATTATTTATAGCGGTGCTAGATTTTACTACCCCTGCTGCATTTTCCTCAAAATGTACTTGCCTTCCACTAACAGGTGACTGGCTCCTGGTATGTTTTGCTGCCTCATGGAAAGGTTTATGGCATTTTGTAGGTATCTGTGAAACACTTAGAGCTACTTGTTTGAAAAAGACCTTGGAGATGCTAGTTTAAATTCATAATCTCTGGAAATCCCAATATGTAAATCAAAGGATTAAAGCAAAAACATAGTTTCTTTTTCCACATTTCCCCTGACTCTGTTTTATTAAAGGTTACTATTTATCGTGCTGTTTCTGTTTCTTGGGCGGCTCGCTGGCAGAGCCCCGGCAGGCTGGGGACAGGGCGGGAGGAGCGGGGAGCGCTTCCAGCGGCTCCGGGGCGCTGACAGAGCCGGCCCCGCTGCCCCGGGCTCTCATCGCCGCTGTGGGGCTGCCCAGAGCCGGGGCGGATCGCCTTGCACCTCCTGCAGCTTCATGTTTCCATCGCATTGGCTTGCTCACGAGTGCCAGCATATCTAATGCAGCGAGGGTGCGTAACCAGAGGCGACCCGGAGGTCAGGACTGCCTTTTCCAGCAGTGACCCCATGCAGGGGTGATGGAAGGAGAGAGAAACCATACCTGTGCAATGACTGCTGATCCTGGATGCCCTTGTTTCTGGGTGTCTAATTTGAGATATTTTTTTAGAACATGTGAAGATAAAAATCCTCTGATAATCAGACATCTCTATGGTTCTCAAATCTAGCTCACATACACACACATATGCACACACACACACAATTTCTGAAAATCTTGGCTACAATTATTTTCCTTAGGGCTTTATCTCTAGAGAAATCTTTCAGACACGGATTATTTTCTTGTCACCTGTATGGAGCTGAGCATCAAAACCCTCTTGTTTATGACTATGAAACCCTCTTCTTTATGACTATGCGACGCTATAATACAAATATGAGATAACAAAATAACTCTAAATTCATATTCTAAGGTTAGTATCAAATGAGTGGATTTCAAAGATACATTAAAAGTCCCATTTTTTTGTTTTAAAACTTTTAGAAAAGTTTCTATTTTTTTAAAACAAAAAAATGGGAGTTTTAAAAGAATAGTTAGAAAAGAATATTTAGAAAGATATACCTTGCAGTGTCTCATGTCATGTGAATTTTAAATCTCTGCCTGTAATCCAAACTTTGAATTGAGATTGAGTGGGTATCAGCCATCATGCATCACCAAACCCATTATTCAGTTCATTGTCTCCTTTCCTTTCCAATTCATAATTGCTTGCAACATACATGCTTAAACTTGCAACTGTAATTCATTTGTCAGCACATTTCCATTAACTAATCACAAATTATCAGCTTCAGTTCTATAGGTCTGACTACAGGGAAGTTTTCCCTTAGTCCAACACACCTTAGAGATCAAATGGAGATTTTGAATGTGATAACAAGTGATAAAATATGTAATGATGGCAATATTTTGTGCTTGAAAGAGTATTTTTAGACTTCTATGCTTGTGAATGCATTTGTGTAGAACTAAATTACTATGAAACCATGTATGGTGTGCATATAGTCCAATGCATATGTCTATGGAATTATACAGTGATTTTATAAAACATGTTTAGCAACTTTATTGCTTAACAATTCACTTCAATCGTATAAACTATAAAGGTGTAAGTGAAGAGAATTTAAAAGGAATATTTTCTGTAGGAGAATTATAACTGTGGATTAGAATTTTCCTTGGAGAAGGATATTACTTAAGGGTGGTCTTTCCCAGCTGATTCACCAGGTGAGAAGGAACATGAGGTTCCTCCACAGCTCAAAACCACTTCCCAAAAGTTCTGATGTAGCATTGTTAGAGAAGTCTGGTTCTCTGGGGTGCTTTGAGAGCAGAGATGAACGGGCTGTAGGGAACGAGCCCACAGCTTCAATGCATGGAAAACTCTTGTGTTATTCCCAGCTGCCACTGAGGGAGCTGAGCAGAGCTGGGTTTGTTTGACTGCCGCAGGAGTGAGAGCAGGGCACTGGCAGGCACTCGTGTGTTTCCAGCTTTGTGAATTCAGGAACCTTAAACAACCTGTGTGATCACGGGCAGCTTGTGAGTGCTGAGGGACACATGCCTCAAAGCCCACTTACTAATTCCGTGAAGTATTTTCTTTCTCATGCTCTCTAGTAAAAGAAATTAAATTCTTCAGGTGCATTCAGTTTCAAATAGTGTTAGGTTGGGCTAATTGCTGATATTAGTTATAGCAGAGAGCTTAAAGACATAGGTTTTCATGTCAGCATGCAGCAAGTATTACCAGACATCGCTTACTGGAGAATGCTGTCTCAAAACAAAACTTCAAATCAGAAAACTATAAAGTCTTTCCACAGACACGTGTGTTATATTCATGCAAAAACTACACAAAATAAAAAGACTGTTTTTTCCTGTACTTTCAGATCCAAAAGATTGTACTTTTCTTACTGACTTGAAGAAAGGGCGCCAGGCAGATATAGACCTAGAAAAAATACAAAAATATCATTGGTTTTATTTGAAAGATGCCTCGTTCTGTAGTTTTTGAAATGACAGCAATAATCTTGCTCTTAGTATCAAAAGGTGGGTTTACTTCTATGAAAATTTCTGTTTCTCATTTGCTTTATTTCCTTATTTACATGATAGGTTTTACAAGTGAAATTGTTGACTACAAAATATTAAAACTTGACAACTTCTAATTAAAACAGTGTAAATCTTGAACACACTTGTTCAGCTTTTTCACCACCTTTCCCCAAGTGACTACAGATTTGCCCCCAAAAGAATTTTAGGTTGTTACATCCAAATTGTTAAGCATGCTAACTCATTCATACATGTTTTTTCACATATATTTCCTTTATACTTAGAAGTCAAATCGGTGTAATCCTGCAGATTCCCAGTCCTTGTGAGTTGATTTTGAAGCAATGTCATTGGTCAGCTCTTGTCAAAATTTAGCTAAATTCCCAAAGGATTGTCAAATCAACGCAACCCTTTTACCTATTAGCACAAACATGGTCATAGACTATTTGTTCACACTTGACTGAATTTATGACAGTTTAACTATTTTAAATAGAAAATGTCTTTATGATAACATTACTGCATTCAGATTAAGGGATTATAGCAATTTAATTTGTCTTTTTGTTTGTTTATTTGTTTGTTGCTAGCTTTTTACAAATTATTGATTTGGTCAAATTGTTGGGCGCAAAAAATGCTGTAGATCAGGCCTCAGATCATGCTCTTATTAGCAAACCAAACACTGGTTTTGTTTTTGTTGCTGACGTTGTTTGTTTTCATTGCTGTCTGAATGAGCCTTTTATGGTCTCTGACTCTGCCTGGCTGACTGCACCCGATTGTATTTAATTACATTTACTCAGTAGTTTTAGCCGGGATCCCCGGCCATTACCTATCAAGTCCGATCGCTATTATTTAAATCCAACGACTCGGAATCAGAGAATTTATCTTTTACACAGTTTTTGCCTAAACATCCAGCATAAACACGCCGGGATCTGGAGGACTTGTTCTGACTGCGCTGATTAAAGGCAAAGAGCAAGATGGATGGAGTCAGTTGTGATCAGCAGGCTGCAGCGTCCTGCTGCGCCCCAGTCTCTGCCATTGTGCGCGGCTCTGGGTACCAGACTCGCCATGGTCCTCTCAGGCCTAAAAGGAAAGCTGGCTTTGTTTGCCTGTAAGCATCTGCAAACTGTTCTGACACATGATCTACCCTCTCAGCAAGGCCACTCATTAGGCTGATTATCACTTCAAAGTTTGTATTATCATCCATCTCTAAAGGCAATTAGGAATGGGTGGCTTTGAGTATCAGACACTGGGTGACACTAAGTGACTCATCTTTATTGATTCTTTTGTGAGCAGAGACAGTGATTGAGATGATAGGATTGCAGCCTACCTGCCCCTTTGACTGGTAAATACTGAAGAAAAACGGTGTGTAATTAACTGACAGTTAATATAGGTTCTGTTTAGTGTTCAGAAAGCACAATAGTGGAAGCTGCCCAAAAGGAACAAAGTAATGAAACTCCTTTGACAACTTAAACTCTAAAGCCAACTGTGTAATTATCTGACAGTTAAAGGGGGGAGGGGAGGGCCGGGCTCAGTATTTATGAGACCAAAGGAATTCCTGCGCCCGAACAATGGGGACAGATACTGACAATAATCATAACAGCTATACAAAATATTTGTTTGTGCAAGCCTGCCTTTCAAGTGAATAATGATCGGTTTAGGGGTCAGAGGAAGCTTTGCCGTTTTGGATCTCCAGATTCCCGGGGCCAGTGCGTGGGGCTGGAGGTGGAGCTGGGGTTGGAGATGGGGATAGAGCTGGAGCTGGAGTTGGGGCTGAAGATGGGGATAGAGCTGGGGCTGGGGCTGGAGGTGGGGCTGGAGATGGGGACGGAACTGGGGCTGGGGATGGAGCTGGGGCTGGGAATGGGGATGGAGCTGGGGATGGAGCTGAGGCTGAGCCGGGGATGGAACTGGGGATGGAGCTGGGGCTGAGCTGAGGATGGAGCTGAGGATGGAGCTGAGGATGGAGCTTGGGCTGGAGCTGGGAATGGAGCTTGGGCTGGGCTCAGTGCTGCCAGGGCGGTGGGACAGAAATCAGATTAACAAACTACTGCTGGGAAAGTCAGACTGGCACAAAAGGGCCAGAGCCTGGGCTGCATGAAGAATTGTATTGGCAAAACTTCACCCTGGCTGGCATTCATGTGTCATGTTGTCCCAGTAACAAACTCTTCACTTTTCCAGCACAGTTATAAACATTCCTGTTTACACAGTGGCACAAACCTGTCAGAACAAGCCTTCTGTCCATTACCACCAAGGCAATCTAGGTCTCACTCACTGGTCCTCTGCTGCAACACAATAAACTATTCTTATGAATTCATTCCCACCATGTAATGTTCTGGCATCATTTTGAAATCTGCATGAGGATCACAGTAAACAAGGAAGAAAATATCCAATTTATGTTCAAGTTTGACCCATATTGTTTTGGAAAAGGAAATACTCTGTCGTTTTCCTCCTGGAGGTGTCAAGGAGAGAGCCACTGACTCTTAAATTTCTCAAAGAGGGAGCTCAGTTACTGCAACAAGCCCTCTGGTTGTATTGAAGTCCTAAAGAGATGACCATGGTGTTGGAAATGTCAGAGTAGATCCTTTCAGTTTTTAGGGTGGCAATTTTTGGACTGAAGGCTGTGTAATATTACTTGTGATTTCATCACCCTGCGATTATGGGGACTTCTGTTTTAATATTGTATAAATTGTCAATGCATAAGTAATGCTTTATGGTTTTTTGTCAGCTGAGAACCACAAAGGATATGTCAGACTAAGTAAGCCTAAGAATGTCTCCATGAGATAGGCAAAAAAAGGAAACATGACAGCTCTGCAGATTTAAAAGGTATATGCATATACAGCATATAAATGAAGGTGAAGTAGCTTGAAAGAACACTGCTACATGTTTTTCTTTCCTCTTGTCTTCTGTTAATTTCCCATTGACCTTTCCTTTCTACAGAGTAAGGCTTTGGGGACACATAGCAATGATTGCCAGGGCTTCTCATTTGGGCTGCCTCTGATGTAAATGATTTCCCAACAGATAGCACTGATCACATCTTGTTGGACATGCTCACAGCAGGGAAGAAAAATGATCTGTGGAGTTTGTGTGGTTCAGGGAAGGCCCAGGCAAGGAAAGGATTAGGACATAGGGAGCTGTGAGGTTAGGCATGGGAGGGAAGGTAACTTGATGGGATTCAGTTCAATGGGGTGGTCAAAGCTTCAAGCAGCATCTGTAACTTGTGGCAGTGGGAGACGAGCAAATCTGTGTGGACAGAGGCATGTACAGGTTATCTACTTTTTGTCATCATGGTAAATAATGAGCTGAATATGGTATGGCTGGAAAATCTCTAGATGTGTCAGCAGAGGATTAGGCAAACACAAGCAAAATATTGCAACTGTACATGGTCTTTCTGAAACTGCTGCAGAAAGAGAATATTGTACTAAGTTTGGATACTCGTTTTGCCAAAGGAGAGTACTGGCAAGGTAGAAGTACAGAAAACAGCTATAAAGATGTGTGAATGACTAAAAATCCTAATTATTTAATTTATCTAAAAGAAGCTTAAGACCAGTCAAAATCATCAATTTAGTTGAGATATTTTAATCTCTCAGACAAATACTTAACAAGAATCAACATCTGGAAACTGAAAGTGTCCAAGTCCAGACAAAAGAATAAATCCTACATTTAAAAAAATGTACCATTGAAAGATGTTACACAAGAGTGCAAGGTTACATAGGAGTGGTGTGGCTTGGGTTTTGGTTTTAAATCAACAAGTCTGGAATAATTAAGAAATAGGCCAGAGGGAATGGAAGAAGAGTGCCACTATAAAATTATCCAGCTTGTAGGATGATGAAGGGGCATTGACTAGATAACTGTGTTTTCCCTTCAGCATTTATTTTTTATGAGAGTGAAGTAAAGAGGAGCTGAGGAGGGAGTGAGAAGTGGAAAGATGCATTTCTAGCAGCTTGCAGATTCTGCTGAAGCACGACAGATCTCTGGAATCCTGGCCCTGACGCTGTTGGCCTGCTGTGCCTTTGGCAAGTCATGATGTCTTGCAAGGATTTTAATTCCCCAGGAATCCTGTGATTATCTTATCTACTTGAAATGAAGTCGTAAGAGTGCTGCTTCTGAAAAAAAACAGTTGAACTCTCACAAACAGGTTTTATTGCAATACAAAAAGAGAACAAATCCAAAGAACTTTAACGTGGTTAGTGTCTCACTTCCAAATCATATGCCAGTCACGTTTCTGAGTCTTCTTGCAAAAAATTTAGGATCAATTTGAAAGACTTGCACTGATACAGCAATTAAAATTAATCAGCTGAGAAATGCAGAGCATTACAGAAAGTAGTAGCAGGCAGAAGAATTGTCAGCAGGCAACAGTGTGACAAAGGAACCGACTATGTTAACTTTAATTGTGTTAGATTATTCTATTATTCACAAGATATTTTCTTATTACAATACTGAGACATTTCAAATTCACATAATCTAAGGAATTTCCTTTGGACATGCTGTTATAGCTACCCTTTTCCACAAAGTGCATAGAAAAATCAGACAAGAGGAAGAGAAAGCTTCGAGCACGATGTTTGGTAATTCATTTTGACCTTCGCTACTCATTTGTAAGTGCGGTCTACTTTCTCTCTCACTTTTACCTTCTTTCCAATTTACTCTGATCCAAACAAATTATACACGAACAGTCAGTTTCATTCGCTGAGATACTTAGCAAACAATCAACTGACGAACAAGATAAGGGCAGAAAAAGAAAGCTAAGCTTTTGTTTAGATAGTGGGATCACAGATAAAGACTAAGCAGGCCTGCATAAACTCAAGAAGCAGTGATATTATCTTTGAAGTTGTGGCACTGTGCTTGCTCTTACTTGCTCATGAAGGCTAATTTAAAAATAATTGGAAATGTACACAGTCCAAATTTTATTTTCCCTTTTGGTTGAGAGAAAGGTTTATTATTTGCTTTTGAGTCTTTGTGGCTTTAGTCTGGAAAAAAGCAAAGTGAAAGGATCAACGCCTGCCCCCCCCAAATCATCACCTAAACTGACAGGACAAGAGGAAACAGAAAGAAAAAAAACCCCAAAATGTTACAGTGTAGAAACCACTCTTCTCACTGGGACTCAGTTTTATTAGTGACGTTGGAGAGCTGGTACCATGACTATAAATGTGTAGCAATTGTGTGGAAAAAAACAACACCATAGGAAAAATGCTTTGCTTTTGAGTCAAATATTTCAAAGTACTTCATGAACATTAGCAAAATAAGCTTATAACTGCCCTGTGGAGTAGGCAGGAAAGATTAAGCCCCCCTCACGGATGGGCAAACTGAGTTCCAGAGAGCTCAGGTGAGTGGCCTGAGGTGAAGCAGCAGGTCCTGCAGGGTGGGGAGTGGAGCCCTGACCTCCTGACACAGCCTCTGTGCCCTAAGCACAGGACCTGTAAAAGTCCTTCTGCAATTGTCATGTCAAGTAATAGTCTCTAGATGAAACCCCCAGGAGACTGCAGGCTCTGCAGACATTTCTTTGGCACTTTTCACTGGCACTGCAGTCATACAGTCTCGCTTTGGGAAAGCATGGCCTCATTTAAAATACATTGAAAACTTTAATTATTCATATATTATGTGAGGCAATACATATATACAGTTAGAATCCAACCAAATATTTAACTAGATGAAAGAAACAAATATTTAGTTTTGCTGAATATGAGCTTCACTAGCAGGTTTTGCTAAGATGTATTTGAATGTTGTTCTAACATATATACAATATGTATTTGCAAAAAGTGTTGCTGGAATATATGTTTTGTTATAAATTTGTCCTCAAATGATATTTAAATATGAATCTAAGGTTTTTTTTTGAAAATATGAGCAACTTCAAACTTGATCCTGCAGGTTCTCCATGTCAGAAAAACAGGCTTTTTGTAAAGTTTTATTGAGATGGCTTTGTGTATCTGAGGAGTTGTTTCTTTCCTTTAGTTTGTGTCATACAGAAGCTTTAAACCATCACTTCTGCAATTATCACTGTGCAATGAGAAAGCTGAATTTACCTACAGACAATCTAAAGAGTGGATACACATGCCTAGAACTCTACTGATTGAAGCCTTATGCTCCTGCAAAGAAACAGCTCCAGCCAAGGCACTGTGTGTGGACACAGGTGTTCACACGGTATTTAAACATCCATGAAAAGTGATGTTGTGCTTGTCTGCTCTTTTGCCTCCTCAGAAGATCAAAGCAGAAGCAAAAGTAAAACTTTCCCAATGTTTTGTGCCGCAAAACTCAAGGATGGAAAGGTGAAATTTGGCTGCTGGGGAGCAGAAGGGTGTGATTGATCAATATAACACAAAAACAGAGAGGCAAGGAAAAGGAAACGTTTAAGATATTATGAGGGGAATAAGGTGTGAATGTGGTGCAGTGGAATGAGAGAAACTAACAAAAGGATTCTATGTTAGGTAAAGACTATAACAGCCATGTTTTAAACAGGCAGGTTTAAAAGATGGGGACAGGAAAGGCAGAGAAGGAGAATCAGCTGAAAGTTAGAAGGAGGTGAAGGGAAATCTGAGCCATCAGAAAAATTCACACTGTGGAAATATTACAGGGAAAGCAGTAATTTATTTTATCTGTAGTTTGGAATTTTGGAACAAAGGACAGGGATGAACTGAGGAAGAAATGAAATTCCAAAGGAAAGAAAAAGTTCCTAAATCAGATCTAGATCTGGCTCCAGGTTTCACACATCCTCTGGAGTTTTGCTGAGCTTACAAAGGGAGGAGCCATTAAAGACTGGATTCAGATTCAGTCACACTGAAGATACAAGGTTTTGGTTTGATACCATCTTAAAAGAAAACCCCATATAAAACAGCTAGGAGTTAGCTCTCTATAGAGGTTAAAATATAGAGTATTATGGTGATTGATATTTGTTTGGGAGTCAAATTTGTTCTGCATGAAAAAGCCAGGGAAAGGGTTCCTCTTCTCTGATTCACTGAACAGAAGGTAATTGAAAGATCTCTTTATGGCAGGATTTACAACCCCCAGCCTCAGTCGTTTTGAGTCAAATAATAATGCATTTGCATCGTAAGTGTATCTAATTTGAATCTCACTTCCTGCCTAAACACTTTGAAAAGATGCATGCCTTGAGGTGTCTGCCTGAATAAAATTCCTGTGGAACTAAGGCTAACAAATAAAGTATGTCGTGGTGTGTTAGAATCTGCTCTGCCCTGGAGAATAGCTCCCCTGATAAACTGTCTGATTTATAATGACAACTGCTCCCACTGTTGTATACAAGTATACCTTACAGTAATGGGGAATTAAAGAGGCTTTCATGTGAAGCAAATATTTAGCTTTGAAGTCAGTGGGAGCTGAGAGAGCCCAGCACCTCACAGGATTAGTCCCTTGGGAATTAACCTTTTCACCTTACTATAGAAGAAGGATGAAATTTTAAGACAGGATTTTAATGGTGTGAGCCTACAAAGTAATAGGAAGGATGAGAATTCATAACAGTGAATTACCTTCAGCTGACACTGGATAGATCTATAAGACTACATGACTTTCTCAGCACCTTATCCCTGCTAAGACTTACACAGAATTAGTTTTCGTGGAAAATGTAGCCTATGGTCCTTTGTCATAAGCTTGATCACATAATATAAGAGCTTCAGGAGGGGACTTCGTGTTGTTAAAGTTGCTGTATTAACTCATCAGCACCACATCAACTGTGCAGAAGAAAGAGCAGTTTTTATGTTTTCCTGTGAGAAACTTTCCATCTGCTTTTTAGCTCCTGTTCAGTGTTTGAATTAGCAAAAGTGACCATGGAAATCCAACTCATTCTGCAGTTTCTGGGTCAAAAGTGAACACATTTTTTTCCAGGTATTTTTTTGTTGATGATGATATTAAAAGTGACTTTTAAATTGGCTGTTGTGAAACAAACAGAATCTGCCATTAAGGGAAAAGACAAACTGCTTATAATTAGTTCTGGCAGCTGGAGGATGGCACTCCTGCTGTTTCTGCTGCTGGCACTGTCAAGTACATCATGTCACAATGCATGAATTATCTGAGGTCAGCTCTTCAACACACCCAAATTGCTACCAATTATTAATTAATTAGTATCATTATGGGACTGCCTTAAGGACCTTATCAGTCCCCTTGAAACAAATAAAGTGACTAGAAAAGAAAAGGCAGTAGATGTGATTAGTGGTGAGTAAAAAAGTAATTCTACGGAAAATATCACATGAGTCTAATCTTGCAAGATACTTACTGATCCCCACCTGACCTCCAATGCCCTCCTCATCATGTGCAATGCATTTGAATTACATGGCAATATAAATCACCTGTTACACGTTAATGGCTTTTTCATTGCTAAAATATTTAAATGTTACTGTTCAGCTGTGTTCTTTTATCTTGCTTTACCTGCTCTTCCTCTGAAAGTTTCCCCATACCAGGAGCTGTGTCTCATAAGAGGTGTAGTTATGGTGCTAAATGGTGCTATAGCTAATATTTTGTTATCTGTCTTCTGAAATAACCTGAAGAACTTAATACTGCAAAGCTTCTAGTGCAATGCAAAAGTTAAATAACTTAGAATGGGGTTTAAAAGAAAAAAATGCAATGAGAGGGGAAGAAAGATGCAGTTTATTATCTGGTGATTACAGGTTAAGAATGGGTGAGAAGAAAGTTGCTAATTCTACCTGAGTGCCACTTATGAAGTAAAATCCCCTATTTATGGAAAAAAGCCTCCCCATCAGCATATACTGCAGTCATTGTAACTGTACACAAATCAATACACAAATCAATACACAAATCAATACACTAATCAATACACAAATCAATACATACCTAGAGCACATGCCTTCTGCCATGACACTGGGTTGGGCAGAGTGAAGGATGTGCAAACTTTGTCAGATTGTGATAGCTTGGTATCATCCAAGTGTTTCAGACTTCTCCAGGCATTGTAAAGTGCTAATTATAAAACTTCTAAAAATATGAGGTGATGATCACTAAAAATATAGTGAGTCAGGCAATATGGGCCCACAGAAATGCAGAGACTGTGGCTATATGCTGATTGTATTCTCCTTCTCTGCAGAAAAATCTGTCTGATAAAATGTCCATCAATTGACATAAAGGAAGATGAAAACATACTTGATTGATGGACATTAGTAAGGAGTCAGCAGACAGTTCTTTAGCTCAAGTAAGAGTTAAATGTGTTTTTAGGAGATGAACATCAGGATTTTTTCCTGAAAGTATGCTGTAGTCTAAGCCACAGGAAGCAGACATTTGTGACTTTTTCATTTTCCTGGAGTTCATCACTGGAATATCAGTGAACCAGCATTTCAGATAAACTCAGCACCCACCTAGAAGGAAAGTTTACCTACCAGGTAAGTGAGACTTACATTTCAAATGTTCTTGGCACAGAGCAGATCCCGTATTAGAGCTTATGGGGAGGGATTTTCTGTTAAGTGGTGCTGAATTATTGAAGATCAGGCACTTATTTTGGCACAGAAAGAATTCACATCTTCCTAAGAGCCTCAATTCTGCATAAGGGAATAAGCTGTTAAGAAATGAGAGCAATGCAGTCAGTGACTGTCATCTCTGTTTTTAGGTATTCTTTTTGTGTGTTTTGCCACAAAATTTTAATGACTACCCTGTGCTATTCTGTTTTAAATACTTTTCATAACATTTCTAGGAAATACGTAAGGCAAAAGAGCTAATCTCAGATACAAGTGATTTAAATCACGGGTGTTCATTATTGTCTCAAAGCTGTCTCAGCAAGGCTTTTAAAAATGTATTGCCAGTATTATATGTAATTGCTGTAATTGTATTTTGGGTCCATAATGAATGAGGAGGTTTATCAACATACTCTTTCTTCAAATGCACCACAATCATGATGAATATAGTAATAAGCAAAGAATGCCAAAGAAGAAAGGAGAAGAGAGTTCTGGAGAAAATAAGAGAGAAAAAAAAGGAATTTTTCCAACTGAGAAAAGGCTATTTCTTGTGTGGATTACAGTTTTCAAAAATTTGGTCTGCTTTGTCATGTCCTTGAAAATGTGGCAGTTCTAATGCATGCAATAGTGAAAATATCAATTTTACTATTTATTCCCTCCATCCCCAAATCTACCTCCTTTGTCAGTTAATAATTTAATTATTACTTTTTGACTTGAATGACATTTTTGCTTAGGTAGGATAGTAAGGATTGAGTCAGGACTTCAGCATCTGGCCTGCTAAAGAGAGTAAATAAAAGGGCCTAATACATAATTTTGCCATTCTTCTATCCAGTTTTGCTTTTCCAGTTTTCAATTTAATTGCTATTCAGTCATGGATGCATTTTCAGGGAGGAGTTAAATTTACAAATGTGTGATTTGACCTGACTATTAGGAATTATATCACTTGAGACATTCAGCACAAAGAAATGTCCCAGTGGCTCCAGTTACTGCCTTGCAAAACAACATTTTCTATAACAAATTAATTAATTACTCTAAAGAACAGAGTTTCTATACTGCATTTGAATTTCTTCTGAAATGCATGTGTGAGAAGTTCAGAAGGTATCCTCCATCAGCAAAATTGCGCTGTCGTTCGTTCATATATACATATTAGACAAAAAAAGAGTAGATGTTTCTTAGAATTGGTGACATCAGGCTTGAAACAACAATGTCAACACAGTCTTCCCAAATGACCTGATCTCCTCTAGGGTGATGTGTCTCTAAATCTACTTTTTCCAATACTTTCAGTGGAAGAACACATTCTATTGTGAGTTTGCCCACAACACAAAAGAGTTTTCTACAAGCACTTGTTGCCCAAAAGCATTTTAAAGCGACTTTCATTATGTTGTGACAAACATCACAAGAGAATGAAGAGTTTTTTGGTAATTTCTGTAGAATCTGGACATTCATAATAAACTGTTCTAAACAGACTACCATCTTTGCCTTGTGTTGTTATATTACTGACAGTGGAAACAACTCTATTAGCCTTTCCTGTGAATTAGAATTCCTTTTCCTCAGGTTCTCACTGTTTAGCTCCCTGAAGAAAGCACTTAATCTTTGTGCCCACTTTTGGGAGATGTTTCTGGAACAGCCTTTGGACACCGGTGTGATGCAGAATCTGCCAGCCTGCGCCTCACAGTGCCCATGTTTGGATGGGCACACTCAGGGCACTGGGATCCATGGCCAATTCCTTCAGACAGAGGTAGACTAAGGAAGAAATCTTTTGACATGCCTGTGGTTTTGATGTGACACATCAGGCATGCTTTGTCTTCTACAGCACTGTGTACATTGTACCACAAGTAACAGACCCAGACATGAGCGGTAACCTGCTACTGATAAGACCAGTATTAAATTACTTTCAGAGAAGACAGAAACATACTTCAAGTCCTGATTTATTTTTTTCCTGCATCTGTTGCAGTGAAGCCAGCTTATCAGAACCAGTATAAGGTCTTTTTCCTCAAGGCAAGAGCTTTCACATTATCCACAACTGAGTAGAAATTAAAAATATGGGATAACTTTCAGGAATAGT
This sequence comes from Ammospiza nelsoni, assembly GCF_027579445.1. Taxonomy (NCBI): domain Eukaryota; kingdom Metazoa; phylum Chordata; class Aves; order Passeriformes; family Passerellidae; genus Ammospiza; species Ammospiza nelsoni. The sequence goes on from NC_080636.1 coordinate 16,806,570, forward strand.
AACTAGTAGGCAAAACAGCTTTTTTTTTTTTTTTTTCCAGATTATTTTTTTACCTCTATCAGGACTATGTCAAGCAGTTTGAGGCCTCAAATTACATTTCATGAAGTTGGTTTCTGAAAGACAGTAGGAATGGAAATATTGCCATGACCTCTGCTCATTATAAAGGGAAATGTTTTGCATTTGAACATTCTCTTTCAGTACTGTGAGCCCAGCTAACCCTCTGTGAGCTCCTGAGAACCAGACTATGAACCAGCCAGAAAACAGCTATAAAAAAAAGTAACATGGATGTCTCTGTTTTCCATTTTCCTTTAACTCAAGTGGAAGATAATAATAAGAAAATTGGATTAAAAAACATTTTGGTCTCAGTTCTGTCATTTGGGCTCCTTGTACAGGCATACACTAAATTGTAGCTTCCCCAAAATCTTCACAGACCACAGTCACCCTACAGAAGGTCATGAAACAATTCTGAGGCAGCAGACTAGGGTCAGAAATGTGCACTTTAGGGTGTGTATGGTCAGGTTTGTCTCAGCTCTATGTAGCCTTTTTATATTAGAGCCTTTTACACTAGAGTCTTTCCATGTCAGTGTGCATGGCCACACTGGGTAGAAGGCGTCCCTACAGCTGCTCCTGTGGGCTCAGTGCTCTCACAGAGGAGGCCTAAAATGGTACCAGCACGCTGACACCTGGAACTTTAATTCTTTAAGGCCTTTCAAACTCATTTTTGGGTGTCTCCAGCCAAAGAGAGTGATAAAAAGGATCTGCAACTGTGACCCAACTGCTGCACAGAGACAAAACACATCTGTGTTCTCCCTTTCAAATTAAGAAGGTTAATTTGGAAGGAAAATCACGGAGTCTAGAAATATGTGTCAAATAGTTATGAAGATACAAGGATTTATTAATAGAACTGGCTCATTTTCTTACCATGAAGTTTCTTCTTATCAGAAAGTGACATTTTTTTGATCAGTCTGGTATATTTTAATGAGAAAATGGTTGATTTAAAGTTTTTTATATTTCAATTAGAAATGTTTTACATCTTCTTTAGAAAAAAAATTAAACCCCAGTGTTATTTCCTGAAAAAACAAATATGTTGCTACTGCCTAGCAATGTATAGATTTTTTCCCCTGTAAATGCAGGAATACTGTGTTGACAACCTCCCTATAAACATTTATCCTTCTCTTATTTATACTGTCACACAAAAGTATTGGGACTGACAACTCTTAAATCTGAAAAGGGTTCAACAATGCAGGCTCAGACACATTTTTGAAATGCCAAGAAGATGAAATGCAGCCACATCCTGTTGAGCATCTCTGGGTAGTAATGACACTGTGCAAAACTTTGAGACAATGTGTCCCAATTAATTTACCTCTTTGGCCAGGTCCCCTTTGTTTGGTGCAAGTTGCCATATGGAACATCTAAACTCTTGCCTGACCGTGAGTGGAGAAGTTGCTAGATATGCTCCTGTTACTTAATTCACATGTAATTCTGAATATTTTTTGAGAAGGTTCTTTCAGGTCCTACCCATTACTAAAATGCATCTCTCAGTCATCAAGTTCCAAATAATTATCTATTGACAATAAAATGTAATGCATTTTACTGATGTGGGTGAACCAGAATAGTCTAAATAAGAATGTCTGGTGTTGGTGTTGGTTTTCTTTTTCCACAAAGCCAAACTGAATCAACTATTTTCTAAAGAAAATAAATACATGATAATGGTTTGCCACCAGAGGTTTTCTTAGAGGATTTTTAAAGTCCTTTGAATTTTCACTTGTCCCATTTCTCCATGACTGGAGATTTGTCTTTTGACTAGTGTTCTGTCAGCCTTGTCCCCATCTCACCACAGTGCCAAACAATCTGTAAGTCACGCGAGAGCAAACCTGTTTGAGCCCCAGGGCCTGGTGGCCTCCCAGCTGAAGTCATGAGAGTCTGCTAATTGATTTCAAAGGGAGCTGGATGAAATCCCAGTGTCAGAGAGAACTGTTTGGAGAGTTTTGGGGGGATACGGTCTGGGTAAGCAGCTAAACATTTGATTCATTATCTGAACCCAATTGAATTGCCAATGCAGAAGGTTCATCCATCATTTCTTTCTGCTATCCAAGTTCAGAGCTCAGGGATTTATCTGCTCCTCTTTCATCAGTGAATCACATAACTAACATGATTATTTCAAGCTATGCAGAAGCAGAACACTCCCTAGTGCTTCAGTGAAGTCACTTGGAATACAGTGGATAGAGGATACTGTTAAAGGGGTTCTGAGCACATCTGACATAAAAGGAGCCACTGGCTTTTCCTCTGATTTAGCTGAACAGTCTGTGCTGTGTAATATCACCCCAGCAGTCTTGGCCAAGTATTTAGGCAAGGAGCTTCAGACAATCCCTAGTCTGGATCCCTTGGAGTCTTGAAAAGTTCAGGCTACAAAGTTTTTCCTTCAGCATTTATACACAAGAGTTTTTCTAGCAAAGGAAATTCTGAATGCTATTGTTCTAGTTTTAGGAGCTAGATGAAGGAAGGACTACATTTAAATTCCACACTTGGTACTTTCTGATGAACTTTATGTGTTTGAAGCAGTTTAGATCACCTTTAACCACAACAGTATAATGCACAAGGATGCTGTTTCAGCTTCAGGGCTCAGGAGTCTTTGGGGACTGGGGGGTCTGGAGTTTTTTAGGTTGGACAAACCAACAATCTAGTGAGGCCAGAGTCCCCCATCCCCTGCCTCCCTACCTTCAAAGCATCTGTGGTGCTCTCACACTGCAATTTCCTCCTCCATAATCTGACAATGACAGTGTAGCCATGGGACTTTTTCTTTCTTTTCTTTCTCCGTTCTTGATGCTTCTTTCAGCTTTAAGGCTGCTACACTGTTGTCAGAAGTCTGGCTTCAATGGTCTGAAGGGAGACAGATACTGATAAATTTCCTTTTGATCTCTACTCTGCAAAACCACTCAGTCAGGAAAAAATAGAAGGGTCTGTGTGCGTAGGGGTTGGAGGATGTGAAAGGCAAAAAGCACCCTCTCATGCCAGAGTGAGTATAACTCCCACTTCACATTGGGTCTGAAAGATGGATATAAAGAGTTTTGTATACATTTTGCAAATCAGCACAATGCACTGTAAGAAAATGAAGCCAATGAGTAAAATGGGGATAATGATACTGATCTCCTTTCTAAAGTGCTCTGAGATCAGTTGATGAAAAGGACAGTACTAGGTATTATTATAGGTAGATCATTGCAATTGCTTTTCTCAAAACCCTTATCTTTTTGTTGCATACTCACCAAGATCAGTGTTGAAAGGTTGCAGTTTATAACAACTACTTTGTTATACTATAAATAAGGCTGAAAAAAAACTTTTTTATGGGCCTGCAGAAGTTTGCACATATAATTTGAGGATGCATATATAGAGCTGTAGCAGGTGTCACCCAACTTTCTGTATTTGCCCCTGTGTAAGGCTGGATGGATGTCGCAGACATTTTTTCACAGAAATCCTTTCTTTCAGATTTCTGCATTTTCTGGGAAGGAAGAGCCTCAGAAAGAGAATGTAAACAATTGTTATCAGCTGCTGTGGAATGCAATAGGATGCACCTATTTTGACCTGTGATTGGTTCATGTTCCCATGTTTATAATTAAGGGCCAATCACAGGAACAAGTTGGGGACAGAGTCCCTGGACACAACTTTGTTATAGATTCTTTCTTTCTATTCTTAGCTAGGAAGCCTCTGCAAACTTCTCTCTTTATTCTATTTAGCATAGTCATAATGTATTATATATCATATATCAATGAATCCAGCCTTCTGATCAAGAAACAAGATTCTCGTCTCTCTCTCACCTCCAGCGACCCACTCAGGACGCTGTAATAGATGGAGATAATGCCCCAGTGATCTGAACACTGTCAGGTGAAGAACACAGAATATAAACCACAAAATGTTAACTGTGATTCTGCCTAGACAAGCTGCCATGAGCTTGGTGGGCACAATCCAGTGGGAGCCACACCACTGCTTTAGGGAGCCCTGCTCCCAAAACTCCCTTGTGACTGCTGAGACACCGTGTGGCACTGACACAAACCAGGTCTCTGACTAGAGCAGGCTTGGAGGAGCCCATCCCTGAAGCAGGGCAGGGCACACTGCTGTCTGCTGGGTCTGTGGAGGCCAATTCCTATGTTCCTAACATACAGGAACACAGTATGCTCCTGTACCCAGTGGAATGCAGCATTGGTAGAACTGACCCTTGTTTGTCAGATTTAGCAGAGGTGTAAAACTTGTAGATGAATAAAAAGGCCAAAATTACAATGCTACAGTAGATTACTAATGAAGCAAATGGTGTTTTAACATGAACTAAGACCCAAGGAAATTGCACAAAATATTGATACAAATCCCAAATTAGCTTTTTTACCCCACAGCTACTGGGAGACAGTAATTGCATGCAGGGTATGTACAGAAGATTATCCAAACAAATTTAGAATTGAAAGTACAAAGCAATAACTAAGGCAATTTAAAAGGATTCTTCCTGACAGAAATACATTATGCATTCTTTAGCATGTCACAATATATTAGACTTTACAACATAGCTTTTAGTTAAAATGTGCTAATAAAAAAGTATTGCAAAATACTATTATGGGATGTGTGAGTGAAACTAACAGAGCCCTTACACATGGTTTGGCAAGGGCTGTACTACATTATTTACAGTTTATAATGAATTCTGTGACGTGCCTTTTAGTCACAACGCCACAGAATCACGTGACATAACCATGTAGCCACAAATGATTCTTCCAAATGCACACAAGCAGCAAAGCCTAAAGCTACATGCAAAGGTTCTGGCTGGGTTTCTGATAGGTTCTGAAATGGAGCTCAGTGAGTGCTAGCAAAAGACTTCTACTACTTTTGCTTCTCTTACTACATAAAAAATATTTCTCTTACAGCTTTAAAATGAAGATATCTCAATATCTCAACGTAAATGTTGCATTTCCAGTCATCTGTGAAAAATCCTTTATGTTTTTGAGTGAAACAGTTTTTCCAGATATTTACAAAGCAAAAATACAAACCCAGTTTTATTATATGTTGGGATTTTGCAGACCATGAAGCAAAAATCCATCGTCAAAGCATCTGCATGTAATTATTGAAAGAAACCTCAGTTTAATTGATGCATTCTTTTCATAGAGATGAACTTGCTGCTTATTTATAATATTTGTAAGAGGTCATTCAAGCCCTCCATGTAGGCAAGCAGGAGTTTCCAGATTCAAAACAGAAATCCAAATAAAAATAGTGAAGCAGTTTTGCTTAGCTTGGAACATGCATGGAAATATGTGTATGTAGAAGAGACTTCAAATTAAGAAGTGGAGTAAAGCTCAGTAATAACTGAATACATAAAAAGAATTAATGCTCATTTATGCCTTTGGAAAAGTCCACAGAGTGTATTATTGCTTGGGTACTGACTTGGAGATGCAAAATTTCTAGCAGCTTAAATCCTGATATTTTCAAGAAAAAAGTAATTTATTTCTCAGAAATAAACCTTTCCAGAAATAAAGAAAAATAAACATCAAAGAATACTTACTACCCCATCAATTTCTCAATCCCCTGGGAATAACCTATGAGATCTCAAAATATGGTTAATTGGTCAGATCAAAAAGAGTAACCATATGTTTCTCACTATTGCTAATTACAAAGAAGACTAAATTACTGAAAAAGGCCTTAAATTTCAACAATTCCAATAAAAATAAGAGCTGGTTTATTGACAATTATGTGCTTTTAGGTACAGCTGAAATTCAGTTAAGCCTTTAAAGTATGGCTGTTACTAACAAAATCAAGTGGTGCCTTAGTCATGGACTCCACTGTGGGAAGAGTTCTGTGAAGTTTGGATAAACTCCACAGTCCTGCCTCAAAAATCATCTAAGGATAAGACAAAGGAACTGATGCAGACAAATGAGTTCAGGGAAACTAGGCAATACAAAATTATTTTATCAAAAGTAGTGATAAAGGTCTCTGCAGGGCAGTAATCTAGCATTTGCCTAATCATCCCCAGAGATCAAGGCGAGAGGATTCTGACTGTAAAGAAACCACATCCTGTCAATGTTTGTCAATAGCTCCTCCCAAACATAACAAACAAAGCTGGAAGAGGAATGTAGATCCTTGTTTCAGAATTAGTGAGTATAAGCTGCAGAGAGCACCATTATGTTTCTGTTAATATCTGTGAGCCAATAATGGAAACTGAGGGAGAGATACTAAGCAGAATAAGGATACATCATCTAAAAGTTTAAAGACCTTGTCAATCAATGTTTTGTTAGAATTTGGCCCTGGATGGAACCAGAGGAGAGAAGCTCAATTTTTCATTCAGTGAACCTGTAAAGCAGGAGGTAAATAGGGCACTGGCTGGAGAGACAAGGGCAGGGAGGTGACTGTGGGGTAAAGTGTAGTGAGATTGTACTGAAAGGGGAAAGTGCCAAAAGCCACTGGAAGAGTAAAGGTTAAAATGGAAGAGTGAGATGAACAGCTATAAAAAAATGTAACATGGATGTCTCTGTTTTCCATTTTCCTTTAACTGAAGTGGAAGATGATGGGATTGCTGTGGAAAGCAGAGTTGTGAGAAGTGCTACAGCATCTCTGCCTCAAAGGTAAAGGAAAGTTGTGGAGAAGTGAAAGCAAGACAAAGCAGAAGCCTTTGCTGATTTCCTCCCCATAGATTTTAGTGAGATGCCACCTGAGTGGAGAGATGAGTGGATACAGGAAGATGGGGAGCTTAAAGAGTAAGTCAGAGATGTGGAAAAAATTGCTGTAATTAAGCAGATTTGCTCTGAACAGTGTTACTTAGGAAAATGGCAAAACTGGGAGAGAAAACACATCTATGACACAGGAAAGCTTCCAAATCCCCAAGTCACCCTGTGCTCTGCAAGATCAAGAAGAGAGGGAAAGAACATTGAGAGTGAGTTAGAGCTCTGCTGTCAGGGAAGGGATAGAAACAAAATGAAGAGTGGAAGACAGGGAATAACAGAGGCAGGAGTTATCAGATCAGAGGGAGAAGGGACCGGACTGTGAGCAGAGAGCTGTGAGTTTGCTAGTCAGGTTTACAGATTGTTCTGGCCTCAGCTCAAGTGTTTTATTTCTGTGCAGCTAATGACAAAGTCCTATCAATGCAACCCATCAGACCTTTAATTATCTTTCCCTGAACACCAAGTCCCAGGCATGATTTCTGTGCCACCTTTAGGAGGTCAAAGTTAAAGAACAATAGTTTGGTAAATGGCCATTTGACACTGTTTGCCTGGTCCAAAAATGTATCAAGTATTACAGTCGAGCATAAATTTGGAAGAAAAATTCTTTCTTACATCAAAACTTTATAGAAGCACAGCAAAGCAAACATGCTTTAATAATAAACAGATAATTAAAACCACTTGAAACACATGTATGTGTTTTATTAGTGACTAAAATCAATGGCATGTTGCAATTTAGTTATGCAGGCTGATTTAGTATCATGTTATTTACCAGTTACATAGACATGTGCTATTGGCTTAGTCATAAAAGTGTGGAATGCACCACTAACAAATTCAATTTTTTGCCCTTAACTACTCACAAAACTCCTCTTCTTCTAAAGGGAAACCACACAACATCTCTTATAAAGGGTTCAGTCAAAAGGAAAGCCAAAATAAAGACAGTCCTTAACAGCCCACTGGACCCTCACTAAAATGATGTATTTTGGGGGAAAAAACAAAGAAAAGGAAAAGTAGTTACCAAAGTTCACCCCCATCCTTAGAAGAAACTGCTGTTCTTAACAGAGTTCAAATATTGCAATGGGATATCCATGTCATTTGGAAAAGCTGAATGTGTGAGTGTCTAAGAAAATGCTGAAAGTTACTTTTCCTGTCATTCTGGTTAAAGAAGCAAAGCACGTGGCTGGCTCAAACAGTATATTAAGGATTTTGCTCTTTAGCTTTGTATTGGAAAGTGTATTTTCAAGTAACACATTTATTAGGGCAGGCATCTGAAGAAATAGGTCTTCCTTTGGAATGCAATGTAAGTAATGCCAAGAAAATTAAAGCTGAGGTATTTTTACAGACACAAGCCCAAGTGCCCAGCCTTGGCATGCTGCCCTAGGAATCCTTCAGCTGCCTGATGGGAATTGTAGCTTGAGTGACTCAAGCCTGGTACTCCTTCACTGGCTGAACATCCTTTATAAATGTCCTTGAATGCCCTGTGTCAGACAGTCCCTCTTGCACAGCAGCCAGAAAGGAGATGTGACCTTGCTGCATCAGGGATCCAGCTTCAGAGGAGAAAAAGGCCTCTGAATTTTAACCCTACTGAAGCATTATGGCAAATGTATGCTAACATTAAATTGATCCTGAAATAAAATATATAGCTAGAAGAGACCTTCTAAGTGTCTGTATACTGCTCCAACAGCATTTTATATAAAAACATTGACTGGCCCATTGTACTTCAGACATGATCAAACACTTAGATTAAATCAGATTCTTAATTCTACAATGATTGCACACTGGTCACTGGCCTTATCTTTCCCTGTAGACCACTTTTCCCCATGGGGGAAATCAAGCTGTAAGTTTATGAACACTGAGTGAAACAAAAATGACTTTTATTTTGCTTTAAGAAATCCAGTGGCTGTGAGAAATAAATTGCACAGGAAGAGAACACCATGGAAACTATTCATCCAACTGATGCTGGCTTTTTGTAGAAAGTAATCCAGTGCTACCCACTACCCATGCATTTGGAGATCTATGGTGTCATCAGTTATTAAAATTTGCTCTGAGACTGGCCTACATACTTCATCTAATTCTAACCCTCACTGTGCAAAAGTCTGCATTGACCTGAGAAATGTCAGACCTGCTCTCTTAAATTATTTATGATAAATAAGCTTATTTTAGTAACGGTTTGCACCAATGCAACTACATAAATGTTTAAATATTGTAATAAATTTAAATATATGTAGTTAATTTCTGATATAGGTAAGGCATTATCCTTACTCAAATCCACTTAAATTGGGATTCCTCAGACACATATAGGTGGTATTTCTGAAGAACCTTATAAATCATGCTTGCTCTGATGTAGATGATATGGACAGCTTCCCTGTAAGTATAACCTCTGTGGAGGCACAGTGTATTAATTAGAGCATAAGGAGAGTCAAAAATTAAAATATTTTGATTTAATGTATTCTAATGTGTGAGATGTGCTAACAAGACAGTGTGTAAATAAAGCATATTTAGCATTTCCCTGTGCAAAATGCCTGAAGTTGATCTCACAGGAAGGTTGTGAGGAAGGGGCTGTAGCATTTCTGGGGAAAAGGAATAACATGAGTTGTTCGAACTGTGTTATAAACATTGTATTGCTGGTTTATTGCTTATTTAGGTGGAGGAAGGAGTGCCTCTAAGCACTAAAAAAAATTTGGCAGTCCCCTGTGAAGAAGTTGGAGTGTGACCTGTGTAGTACTGGCTCCTTTCAAAGCACAAGAATTATTGTTCTCTTTTTAAAGGGTTTTGTCCTTGAAATGATCATGTTTCAGGGGATGCCAGCAGTAACATAACTACAGCAACAATGACAAATCCTGATCAGTCCTTTTTTAAAGCTGTAAACAAATGTGTTACACTGAAAGTTATTTTAATGAGCTTCAGAAATTTATTGAGCCTAGAGGATTGGTCAAGTTACGCTTGTCATTTAGTTTGGTGTTTGGTACCCAAATAATGGAATATGCTTAGAAGTTTTTCTTAGGCAGCTTTTAGTCAAATTTTAAGTACTTTGCAGTGCAGCAGCCATGGAAAGGATTGAATCCTGGAATATCTCACCTTTCTGCTCTTCAAGCCTTTCACTGTCAGCTTCTGAGACGTAAGGAACAACACTTCTTATCTCACAGCAGAAGAAAATGAGACAAACAGTAGTTAGGATCTAAGCCTGTGTTAGGAGAAGCCTTCATCATGGACTGCGTGAGAGGCAGAGGACTGGAATCTGGGGCAGTGGAGATGGTTCCTCCAGCTCAAACCACACCTACTGTGCATTATCTCATCTCTCTGCCAGCAGCAAGATGGGGGAAGAGTAACAAAAGCACTCTTTAGCCTGCACCAAACTACACCAGAACACCTACACTCACAGTTTAATTTAACTCTTTCTGAAGTAAAAGGAACATGATTCTTTCCTCCATCAGAGCTGTGGGGCAGTAATTTCCAGCCAAAAAGGAGTAGTCACAGTTTCAGCATGTCCTGCTGTAACTGTGCCTGCCTCAGGCTCCTGAATCCCACAAGAATGGCTCCATCTGCTTCATTTGAGGTGCATCTTCTCAGCCTTTATATAGGAACTGCTTTAAAAAATAAAGTTACTAGATATAAATCCTGAACTGTTTTCTCTCATATCCCTGATACCGACTAATGTGGGTTACTCTCCTCCTTATTGTGGACAAGAATCGCACCTTCATTAGAACTGGCGCAAATATCCCACTGAGAAGTTTTCATTTTGATTGGCATTGATGAAAATTACATGACAGGAGGTCCCTGATGAACTGTAGTTGTCACCTTTGCTTCAGAGGCACTGAGGATTCATGACTGAAAAGCAGACCAGCTCATAGGCTGCCTTCAGGATGTTGCCAGATGATAATTTTTTAAATTACTTCTGTAACATAAAAGGAGCTGGACTTCACACTCATGCACAGTGTACCTTCTGCGAAATTAACCCAGTGGTAAATAAGTTTCTATTAATTAATAAGGCATAAAACTCCCAAGCTATCTCAAGTGGTACACTATAGATCTTATACATTTCATAGAATACTTGGGGCTTACTTTTATGTAAAAAGCCTTGTGAACCTAAAGTGATGAGCAACAATATGAACTGGGTGTGAGTTTGGGAATCAGAGCACCGAAGATGGAACAGTTTTACACTAACAACATGAGGGAACAATCAAACACTGCAAAGCTTGGAGGGTTAACTTGAGTTGAAACTTGGATAGATTTGAAAAGGACTTTAAAATTATGAACTCTAGTAGTAGGTTTTGAAAAAACAGTAATTCCCCAATACTTGTGGCATAGAAATGAAAATACAGAAAATCTTTAAATGGGAAAAATAATAGACAGTATCAAATTAAAATGAAATTTATTCTACAACTCATGGCTACTATTCTTCAAAAATACTTTCAAAGATTCTACAAGTTAGGGTAACATCCACTGGTATTTGAATCAAAGTACATTTTAGTAATAATGTACATGTGTATAACCATCATAGTAAAAGAAGTTTATTTGAAAACACTGATTAACAGTTGAAGATCTGAAGGGCCGCAGCGGCTGATACAGTTTTGTTTATATTTCACGCCAAAGAAAATTTGTTAGACTTAGTTGCCATGTTTTTTGCATCTGGATTTTATGATGTTTGTCTTTTTAATGGCTGTATATAGAACTGATTCCAGTACTTGAGATTCTGTCTAAATGTAATTAACTTAAGTGCTTAGAAGATGAAAGTTTATTTGCTTTATACTGGATTAAAGTGTAAGTAGCAAAGGTAGCTTGAACAGATTGTGTAAGTTACCTCCAGCTATTCAAGTTTCAGAGATCCACATGCCAGCAAAGGACAGTGGTGGCCAGAAAGTCTCAGGATGTTTGAAATTATTAAATTTGCTCTAAGAAAACTTCAAACATGTTCATGGACTAAAAAGGTTAAATGAAACCACAGCTTGTATAATGATTTTTCTGATCATATTTCTTCTCAGAAATGTTATCACATATCCACATCATGCATTGGTGCTTCCAGTCTGAGCAGCATTATAACTGCATAAACTTACTGCCAGATTTCTCTCACCTTCTGCAATGAAGAATGCAGCATAATTCTCACCATCATAAGAGTTGAAGGGTAAGAAGAGGGAAATGCTCAGGCAATTACTGGTATTAAATTCCAGTGATATATATGTACTATTAGAAAACAGGAAAGCAGACATAACTAAAATGATGGTTGAAACACAGACTTTGGCAACCTAATTTTGCTTTTTATGAATCATATGTTAAAGTGCTAAATGAAAATAAGATTAAAATGATCAAATGCCAAAGCAGTTCCACATGGCAGAGATCACTGTTGATCATGATCATTAGATATGGAAAATATGCAATAAGATAAACCCCAACCTTGTAGGCAGAGACTACTGGCAGATAGAACACTTATCTTTTCAAGAGATAAATATGCATGCTTGGATGTTAGTTTTTATTTAAAAAAAAGCAAATTACATTAGCTTTAACATTCATGTAAAACACATAGTGTTTGATTTCTCTATAGTGCTAATAAATCTTGGCTGATTTATAACTTTTGATTTGTTTTCTCCCCACTTTGGTATTGGATTTTTACATCATACCAAATGACAAGTGATGTGACTACTAGAATCTTCTGGTTTGTTCTCCTTCTGATTGTCTACATAGACTTCTTATTTCCATTGAGGTATGATGCTGCTATTGCTCAAGGGCAAGAATTTGCTAATCACAAACATTTTTAAACAAACCACATTTCAATTTTTGATGAGTGTGATGCACATACTAGACAAGATTCTATTGATGATACAAGTCAGAAGATCAGTTTTTTAGCTCTTAAAGCAACATCCAGCATATATTTTTATCAAAAACAATGATATTATGATGAGATTTTAACAATGAAAATAATAAAACATGTCAACATGACATTAAGATACATTAAAGTGTATTTTTACATGACTAAATTTTTATGGAATGGTGTGTAATTGTAGCTGCCATGTGTAAGAATGTGGTAGTATCAGTCTTGGTTTCTTTAGCTGTATCAGAAAATACAGTTCCTCTTCTTTGACACCCTTAGATTATATCTGTAGCAATAAATAAAACAGGCCCCATGGTTAAGTGTTGTGACACTGCTCACATCTTCATGGTTGAATTCTCTTGGTATCAGGAAGCCAAATCCAGGCTCTGCCTTGATAATGTTCATTGCCCCAGATGCAATTTGGGAGATTAGGGGGTTTTTTTTGGCACAGACTAAAATTGTCCCAGGGATTGTGCTAAAAGTTTAACATCATGGCTGATCACATAGATCTGCAGCCTGGGCTTGTGTTTGTTCACAAACACAGCTATAATTCTGTAGTTTTCATTGTAAAAAGAATGGATACTTAAATATTTGTCAATCCTTTGTACTCTGAGGGTTCAGCAGAGTCAATGGAGATAGTAATATAATTATGTAAAAATGAAGAAATATAATGTTAATTCTCTGGGTGTTACACTGCACTGCAGATGAAGAGGTGTGAATATCCAGGTTGCTTCTAATTTTTCTCCACATTTTGTATTTTAGAGCTATTTTAGGGTGTTTTCTCAGAAGATGAAAGAGGCTGGGTAGTATCTTGCATCTTTTCTGTGGCAACTATGGACTGTGTGCTTCTCTGTTAAATTAATGGCACCAGGGCAACCTCATTAACCACTTTCAAGCTCCATGTTTTCCCAAGAACCGTTTCACAATGAAAACCATGAAAGCTCATGAAGATGAAAGGCCCCACAACATTATTGTTTCATTTGTGAAAAATGGGAAGATGCTCGGCTAATGGAAGCTAAAAGTAACTCATTGCATGAAGTACCTTTCAGTGGTTTATGCGGTAGAGAATCTGCAGGTAAACTCCAAGTGTTGTATGTTACCCCTCTCTCCAGCTGCTGTAGAAAACAGACAGAATAACCTGAGACCAAGCATTTTTTAGAATGTGACCACATCACTGACATGGTGCTGAGCCTGGGTTCTGCTGAAAGCTGTGAGAGTGAGCACTGCACATCCCCAGGTTGCTCTAAGACATAAAAAAGAAAATCAGAGTTTCCTGTCTCATGGGCAGGATGAAGGAGTTAATAGTAAGCATAATTAGTAAAAATGCTAGTGATAAAATCCTCACCTTGTGGGAATCAATGGGAAACACCTGCTTTAAGGGTCAGAATTTCATCTTAGATATTTTTTTCCACTAAGACATTTCTATATCTTATTTTTTGGTTCACAACAATTACTGATTTCCTGCTCTATTTTCTGAACAATTCTATAATGAAACAACTACTGTTCTCGTTATCTTCACCCTTGGAAAGTATTTTCATATTTTTAAAAAATGCAGGAGTTTTTTTCAGTATTGGCATATGCTTTTTTTCACAACAGGTTGTCACAGGAAGCAAAAACAAAGAAGTGTTAAGAGAACTGTATGCAAGGATCCCCCTTTAAAATGCCAAGTGATGATTATTATATTTACTAGATGGACTTAATTTTCAGGTTTTGGAAGGCAGACATCTGGCTGAAAATTAGAGGTCTGTTTTGTCTGCAAGCAACAACTAGAAGTGAGGAAGGTGCAGCAGACTGGAAGGTGAAGCCTCTCTGTCCCCTGAAGAGGTGGAAGTTGCAAGATATGACATAGATGACTAGCAGGAAAGTCCTGAGAAGGTGCAAAGTAAGAAAAAAAACCCTTTTACATTAAGGAGCTCCCATATGTGTGCCTCATGAAAGAAGGAAGAAATACATGGTGTAAAAATCAATTATACAAAACAAACACAAAAATATATCATGGAGCTGTTGGCTTATAAGCCATATTTTGTGTACAGCTGAGTCCCCTGAGTATTCATGTTATACTGTGGATTTATGCACAGCATTTTTTTTAGCAGAGCAGAGTCTGTCTGGGCTGGTAAAAATGGCATTTTTTTTTACACAACACATATAATATATCCTTTCAGAAGTTAATTAAAGACACATTTTATTTGAATCAACAGATCAAAACCAGAAACCATATTCAGAATGTTGTGTAATATTGATTGATATTCAGAATAATGATTATAGCAGTATAGAAAACATTTGCTGAAAATGGTCTTAGAAGAACAGAATCCTAGAGTTGTAAAATGGTTGGGGTTGGAAGAGACTGTGAGATCAAATAGTTCCAATTTTCTGCCATGGGCAGGGAGAGTTCCCACTATCCCAGGCTGCTCAGAGCCCCATCCAGCCTGGCCTTGAGCACTGCCAGGGATGGGGCAGCCACAGCAGCTGCTGCAGAGAGGATGACCCCTAAAAGCATAAACCAGGCAACATTCACAAAAAGATGTAACAAAATTACAGCAGATGGTATTGCATGTACAGATGGTGTTTCTTCCTTTGTGTTTCAGAAATACACCTGATATCCATTGTGGCCTGGGTGTACTCTCACATCTCATGTTTGCTTTGAGGTGATGTAGGAATGAACTAATGAACTACCAAAGGGAGCTTTTTCTGCTCAAAACTTGACATTTCCTCCTGTGCCAGATCTAGCAATTGGATAACTATCCAATGATCTAGACCAGGGAACTGACATACCTGAATTTCAATTTACTTATAAGAATTCAAAAAGTGAAGGTTTTTTTATTTGTGTTTTTGTTTGTTTGTTTTTGTTTTTGGTTTTTTTTTTTTTTTTTTTTTTTTTTTTTTTTTTTTGGTTTTTTTTGGTTTTTTTTGTCCAGTGGTTTGGGTTTACTGGTGCTGCAAAGCCCTTTTGCTGTACATGAGGTGCCTGGCCCAGGTATACTTAAATGCAATGTCAGCGCAGAGGATCATGTGAGAACATATTATTAACAGCATGGAGATCTCCTATCAGATGAAATGAAAGCATTTGTAAGACTGAGATCTGAGGTTTGTTGTACTCAAAGCTCTGCATCCTCTGGAATGACTGGTCACATTCCCTTCCTGAATGTTTGCTTTTTCCCCTTCCTTTGTGACAGCTCTAGCAGAGTAGAAAATGGTCCAATGAACTGACAGAAGAGAATTTTATTTTTCTTTTCTTTTGGTGGATTACTTTTCCACTGGAACAGCATTTTAACCAATGTTCTGCTAACTCACACATAGTTCACTTGGTGGTTAGGTCCAAGCAAGTGAGATGGCAGGGAACGTATAAAAGAACCACTGCAAGATTAGAATAACCAACCCTATTTGAGGGTTGCAAGTGCAATTTCATGACATTAGATGTAACTTCAAACTACACAAGAATAATCAAACTCTCTTTCAACTCACAGTGAATAAGTACATGTCCTTTAATTTCAGCCTTATGTTGTTGCTTCCTGCCAATTTAGACAAACATCTTACTCAAATTATTTCTTCTAGATAATGTTGAAATAGTAGAACACATTCAAATAAATCCCTGATGATTCTACCACCCATCCTTACGTATATATTGCAGTAATTGCTCTTAAATATGAGAGCTGTTAACACTGGGAATTCCTGATTTCTTTTCTTTACAACAGCAACTGAAGACTCTAATCAAGCAAACAGGCTAGATGCTGCATGAGTAGGCAGTTTATGGAGTTTACCATGAAGATAAGATTGAGTAAAACAGCAGATTATATGGTCCCTTAAGACTGCAGTCTTTCAAGTCCTTTCTTCTTCTCAAAACATGTTTGCAAAAGCTGTGAATCCTCATTACATGAGGTAGAGAGACTACAAAACCATTTACTGATCTACAAGGAACAGAAGACTAAAATATCATATTTTGGGGAAGAAAAGTTTTCTGTTGAAGAATTTTTCTGCAGAAGAGCTTCAGTCTACCAGGGATAATGTCTTTACAAAGAGAAAGGTTTTCACTAGTATTAAAAAAATCAATTATATTATAATCCCCAAACTGGATTATGCTAATTTGTCTTTGGTTTTCCCATTTGGTGTTCACCAGGTAAGTCCTCATATACATATGTATTGGTTGCTCAGCCTTATCTGAGAAGTGGTAATTCACTACTGAAAGCAGAAAGGAACACATTCTTAAAGTACTTGCTTAACCTGATACTACCTTAAATTCTAAGAGTAATTTAGACTGTCAAGTTTGACTTGGCTTTGAAAACACAATCTTCATACAAAAATGGTTTGAGAGATGCCAATTTTCAGATAGTAGCTGCTCAGCTGAGAAATTTAGCATGTTCTGTGGTGTCTACAAGGCTGTTTAAGACAAAATCAAATTGAGAGGCCAGTTGACATCTCTGCTAAGGAGGAAGCTTTAAACTTGCCCATTTGTTATTTGAAATAGGATAAATTCTCCATACAATCATAGCTACAGTGGAGAGATGAAGGAGGAAACTCCTGTGTGTGACCTCTCAGCAGTTTGGTCTTACACAAAATCTCAGCTCCCAAAAGCCTGGGCCATGGCTCTGCTCCACTGCCGCTGGAGCTGCTGCAGCCCCATGAGATCAGCGTTCTGCTGCAGCCTGTCCTTGCCCCCCTCAGCCATTTGTGTGTGTCTCTAGCTTAATCATCTCACAGCCTGCATCTGGTAGCAAAGAACATCAGCAGGGTTATTTTGAAGTCAGAGCATTTGTTGAAAAGAAAAGCCAGGTAGGAGAGACCATGCAGAGCTGCCCTCACAGACACAGCACTCCAGGAGCACCCTGGAGTGTTCTGCAGGCTGAGAGAAGTGGAAGGAACAGCCCATACTCCATGGTGATTTAGGAGAGCATAGCCATGGATTCATAGTGGTGCAGCTGGAACTGTAATAAAGCATCCAAGGCAGATGGAATGTATCGCATAAAATGACTGCAGTTTTTCTCTGGCCATGCAGGAAGTCTGGGTAATTGTTCAGACTAGACTGCTCACCTTAAGGCAGCTGTATTTAGGTAAGACAAATCCCATCTGCAGTTTCTCCATGGAGCTGAGTGAGGTTGCTAAGCTGGGGGTAAACTCAGTGCTTTTGAAGTGAGAAGAAAAGCTGCTGAGTCCATGAGCTTCAACTAAATAAAACAAACACAATTATCCAATGACTACTCCAGTCTGTACTGCATAGTAACCAAATGATAGTTATATGTGTAAAATAGCTAACAACTGTGTAGCTAGTAAGTAAAACAAGCTCAGCCACCACTTCAGAAAAATTATTGTATTACTGTCTGCTTCTTAGCTTAACTTTAATACTCATATTCTTGCCTTCTAGGGGTATATTTTAAGCTTTACTATCACTCTGAGAGCTTTCCCAGCGACTAGAAGTAACTGTGAGCTTCATGGAAAATATGTATTTATAAACAAAGTATTAATTTTAATACTCTTTTGTGAATGTCTGAATAATTATCCTGAACAGACTAGAAACTGCCAGAAGGCAGGGCCAGTCTTGGTCTCAGACAGGGCTTTGTTGCAGCACAGAGTATTGGATAGGCTCAGATTTTGGGTATAATCACGTGTTCAACCATATTGTGTGCCTCTGTGGGCATTCAATAAAAAATGCCCCAAAAACTGATGCTCAGTGTCCTGTCAGAGGAAGCAATAAACACATCCTGGAAGACTCTTGCAGAAACTTTAGGTGTAGGTGATATCCTAACTTAGAGCAAACTATGTTTACATAATCAGAAAAGAAAGGTTTCAAGTATTTTTTAGTTGTCAAAAAGTGCTGAAGGGAAGAGAAAATGAGTGCCACAAACAGAGCAAATTGTTACTCATATAGTCATTGTTCTTCCTATTATGCAATTGCTTGTAACATGCTTCTGCCAAAATTAGATATTTCCCATATAGTGCAGTGAACTGTGTTTCCTTATTTAGAGCTTGACTGATTTTTCCCATCCCCCCTATAATGCTGAGATACTGCTTGGCTTTCTTTTTTGTTTAGTCCTCATTCAGCAAAGCATTAAAGCAGGCATCACAATCAACTTCATATCAGGATGTAGATGGTGCCATTTGTCTAAATTTCAGTGGAATGAGGTTGAATTTCCCCTTTCCAAGCAATGGGAGCACAGAGAGTAAGGTGCCATTATCACCTGGTGGCATGGACTGAACCATACTGCACTGCCAACTGCATTGAAAGAGATTATGACAAAAAGGAAATCTGTATAAATGTTCTTGCTAGTAGCTGTCATTTTCATCTTCATTTTCTTCAAAGGGAGGCAGTGTTCTGTTGTATCAACTACTACCACAGCTCACCTGTCAGATCTGACTGCAGGGCTGCAATCACCCCTCTTGGCTGCAGCATCACCTGGGGCACTGAGTGAGTTAAACCTTAGCTTTTCATGTTTTCCTGCATTGACTGTGACTCCACAAATGCAGGAATTGCCACTGCCCAACATGTCTAGATTGCCAGATTTTGGTATAAAAACAAAAGTTTATCTGCAGCAGTTTTATGCATAAATGATTTGTCCTAAAAGTCCCACCTTTAATTTAATTTCTGCCTTTTCAAAGTGCAGTGCTTGGTCATTAGTAATTCAGCATCAATAGCAAGCAAGGATAGCACTCATGATTGTGACATGCAAAACACTCACTCTTAGTGTTTCCTGTGGATGATCCCATTCTTTAAACAGCAGCCCACTGATTTGTGGGTATCTTAGCTTTCAACCACATTCCAAACCTCAGGCTGTTGGTAACCTTTTATCTCTGCTCTTATCAGCATTTACTACTGAGTGGCTTGAAGAAATAGATATCACAATCAAAGGGTGGTGCTTCGCCCTAGATATTGATCAAAGGCATTTATTGACAGACCAATTTGTAGCAACATATGAAAAACTAACCTATTTACACCAGAGACAAGGTAATTCCAAGATAAAGATGTATAAACTGCAATGTTGCCTGCTAGAACTTACTTTTTGTGTTCTGCTATGACACTTTTGTGTTCTGCTTTAAGAACTGCACCTAGTGCAATACACCCTGGTATCAAATTCCAATAACATTGTAATACTAGGAAACATGTACAAAAATTAAATAATGTGAAAAACTGTTGAGATTTTTATTTAAAAGCAAATACATGAAGATATAACTACTGAGCTATAAAGTTAATACATTTCCTTGTGTTTCCTACTGCTAGTGTATTAAATTAAATCGAAGCAAAGTATTTTTCAACATGCTGTATAAATCTCTTGAAAAATGAGTTTTTCCATTGATGTAGGCTGATAGCTACTAATTTTATAAATTAATTACTTGGTATACCCTTATAAAAAACTAAATTAAGATGGCATTGGACCCAAGAAATCAATTAATTCAAGGAAAAATATTTTTCAGATTTGTTTCAATTGCATCAAATTCAAAGCTGGAAAACATGATTAAACTTAAAAATTACACACTCATTAAGGGGCTCAGCAAAGATTAAAGCTCTCACACATCTTTAACTCTGTGGTAATTATATTAATATAATGAAAGTGTTTAATATTTATAATTAATTTTTAAAAGAAGATGAGATTCTCCAATCCTATGTTTTTACTACTTGTGGTATCAGGGAAGGGCAGAGTTAAAGTTAGGTGCCAGACTGCCTTAATCTTAATATGTTTGGATTACCATTATGTGTAACCAGACTCAAAAAAAACACTGACACCGATACTAAATTTCTTGTAGGACCAACCAGTTTTAAACAAATTATGTCTAAATTAAGAAAATGCATTCACCAGGAGACTTAAAAAGGCTGACCCTGTGCTCCAAAATTGTTCTGTGAGTACAGGGTGGATTTGCTGGGTAATCCACTCTCTGCTTTGTGCTCTCAGTAACACCGAGCCCTTGTGGCAGAGGCACAGGTATCTCCTCTGCAGGGGGAACAGCATCAGCCTGCCCTGGCCTGGCTGAGATACTGCCCGTGGACACACACAGGGGGAATGCAGGGAGCTGAGGATCACCAAAGTGTGTCTGCCTCCTTCAGGGACTCTAGGCCGGGCCTGTGAGCAGAGACACTCCTTTGTCTAGAGGTCGTACGTTCTACACAGAATAACTAAAAAAATGCCGGGTAAAGGGAGGATTCCAGTTATGAGTAGAAAAGTTGCCCATTTTTTAAAAGCTTGAAGAGTTCACAGGTTGGGCCAGTTGCTGCCACGGTGGAGTTCTAACTGTTTGTTGTTGTGATCACCTGTTGTTAATAGTTTTTCATTAACTACCTGTGGTTGATGGTTGGGAATTCCCCTTTTTGTCCAGTAACAGCCTGCTGCTTCCTGGAGGATGGCACCAAGATGGTGAAGGGACAATGAAGTTGGCATGCAAATGAGGAAACTCCTCACCAAACCTAGGAAAAACCCCTAAAAACAACAAGCCAACATGCAATTAAGGGATCAAAGTGATGTCTAGACGTGAGGAACAGAATCCAGTGTCCGCTAAGACCCTTCTTACCCTCACCCTAACCCCAAAGATGTCAGCTAGACAGAGGAGACACTGAATGTCAAACCAAATAACAGGGACTCTACTGATTCTCTCCTGAGGACAGAATGCCCAGCTCTGGCCACAGACCAGTGGGCACAGCTGCACTTTTCTTCCTCCTCCTCCGAGTCTCTCCTGGGAGCAGCGGTGGTGTGAGCGCAGACCCGTCGGTTCTCCCACCTAAACTGATTTTTAATAAACACATTAAAAGGGAGAAAGATCTCTTGCCCTATTTATTTCAATTCCCATCAGCCCTTCATGCAGGGAAGCCTTCAGGACTCCTCTGCCTCCAGTCCTTCCCTGTGTCCTTTGGTTTAAGGGCCCATATGTGTTCAGCATGGCTGGTGGTGTGAAGGGCAGTTTAGCAACATTAAACTAGGCCAGAATGGCACAGGAAACACCTTCTGCAAGGCAAAGCTTTCTGAGGGCAAGCCTCTGGCTGCCTATGCAAAGAAAAAAGTCTGTGTGATACCCACCCAGCAAGCTGCAATATGAGGGCTTTGCAGCCATTCAAACACCTGCAAGAGAAGCAGTTCCTTAATACTAGTATTTATAAATTATTTTAACTGAGTCTGTTGGCATTATTGCGTGCTGCTGGCTCTTTCCCAAATGCCAGGGACTGTTTGTTCCATTGGCAAAATGTATAGCAGAGAGAATAACTTCCTCCCCAGTCAGCTTCCACAAAACCCCGCTGAAGCGATGTCCAGCCTCCCCGTGCTCTTGTTGCATTATACTCTGGATCTCATTTTGTTTCTTTCTGGCTTAATGCTTTTGTTTTGCACTTTCATTTAAAATGCAGTGCACTTCCAAACAGCATTTCCTTACAGCCCAACTAGTTTTAAAACTTGACAGAAGTTGTGCTTCTACTCCATTCTGCCAAAGACTAAAAGCAGTGTGAGAATGAAATTAAATCTCTGGATAAAGAGGGAGCTTACAAGGCAATATAAAATGGAGAAAATATGGACAGATGATCACAAGATAAAATCTCTTCCTAACTCCTTACCAGTTGGCAGTTTTTACAGTAATTACAGTGTTATAGAAATTCCTGATTTAAACTTTTCACCGAAGATTAAAACTCCAGTTTGCACTGACTTATGAAAATAATTTCAGTTGTTATTAGCAGACTTTAATTGCACCAATATGCTTTTCACTGCTTAAAAAGGCCTTTGTTCTTTACAAATAGTGATACAAAGGTAACAGCAGTACTTCAGGGGCTTTTATTGCTTGGATGCAAAATAGAAGTCCTTAAGCTTTAAAAATCTCTTCTCTCAGAGATACCATCTTTTGCCTGGAGGTAAAGGAATTAGGGGATATTTACATGATTTAAGGCTAATTTTATAGCATATTATGTTCCCTCTCTGCCATGGAATCAAATACTAGAGGATTTGATTTTCAAAAAATGTAAATATGGGTAAAATGTAATAAAACTATTGTTTGTATGGGAAAACTCCATGCTAATCTGCAATAAATATGCAATATTGGAATTGTGTAACTTGGTGGTCAGGAACAGGAAAAACAACAATAGCTGTGGGAAGATAAGTACACATGGTAATGCATGTATAATTCATGCTAGATACTTGGAACAAAGTCAGAAATTACATTTTAGCTTTGAAACTTTGTTGTTTAGGTGACAGAGAAAAATAAAACAGTCATAAAAACATTTAATAGATATTAACGAGGCATTAGTAAAACCTCATAAATATAGCAGTTTTATCAAAACCACTGAACTCATAATTTCTAAAGACAGTTACAAAATCAAGTATTTCACCTATGAATTTCAAGAATACTCAGCAACATTTTGGTGATGGGCAATGTTCAGTCAGTACAGAGTTGAACAGTTGTTGCTTTTCTCTGAAGATAATGTTTAGCTTGAGGCAATTGTGGAGAAAGGCCAGGCTGCCAATGCATGGAACTGCTGGGAGATGTGGAGGGGAAAATGAGGCAATCTTCTAAAAAAGAAAAAAAAAAGTCACAGATCTTTGAGAATATGATAAATGTGATAAATATTTGGACCAGTGAGAGAGAGAGAGATGTGTTGAGAGAACTATTGAACAAGGAACTGTGGGAGGTCTGAGAAGAGCCAAATGCAGTGAATGGAGTGAAATCCCAGTGACCTGAGTGGGCAGAGTATGTGGTTAGGATGATGGAAGACAGACCAGAGAGGCTTATTTTGGACAGCCATCATTAGGAGTTTCAATCCTCAGGCCAATGAAGAACGTGGAAAGATAATATTGAGTAAGACCTAATTGCTCGTAATATGAATCACCATCAAAGGCAGAAATATGGATTTGGCTACAAGAGGTAGGAGAAAATCCGCCAGACATTCTTGGGTCCACAGAGCTGGGGGATAATAGCACACAGATTCTAGGTTATTTCATGTGATTTCTCCCATCTTTAGCTCTGGAATAAATTCACAGAGAAATGATTGCCTTCATTCTTGCTGGAACTTCTCAGAGATCTTTCTTAAAGAAAGTTTTAAGGAAGGCAGCAATAAAATGGCTAGTGGTTCTCTATTCAGAGCCATGAACTCTTCCATGAGTGCTTAGGAATGATGCAGGAAGGGGATTTCATGTAGAGACAGAAAGGGGTCATTTTGTGCAAGAGTATAAATAGCAAAAGGATGCCAGAGCTTTCAAATTGCATTAAAACTGTTACCAATATTCTGGATAAGAAGAATCATATAAGTGACCATGTACCTCAACAGGGAAAACTCAAGTCTGAGTCTTTCAAAACTCTACTATTAGTAGTAGGGTTTTGCCTTTTTTCCCTTTTTTTTTTTTTTTTTTTTTTCTAATACAGTGGGGCAGACCACATTTGCAGAGGAATTCATATAAGTGAGGATTTCTAAGAACTAAGACTGGTCTGAGAATCTTGACAAAAGGCAGAAATATGTCTTATTTGTCCTTAGTTGAAATAGTCATTGAAATGAATGGAGAATTAATGAAAAATCTGCCAAGGCCTGCTGGAATTGTCTAAAACATGTCTGCCCTTGTATTCATTTTCTCAGAATTTCATCACAAGCAGATATTCTTCAAATAGTTAGAAGCTGAAAAATGGAATGACATCTTGCAACAGATAACATGGAGTAGTTTATTGATTTCAGTTTAGATTTGACTGTCCAGTAGTGAGTCTCCCAATGTGTGGTTGTCCCTTATTTGTTCCAACCAATCTCCTATTTCTGTCAGGTACTTCTATGATGAAGTAAAGGATTTAGTCACTTCTGTGACAGAAAATGTTACAAAAGTAATATTTTATTGCCAAAAACAGTTGCACCCACTTTGTCAAATGAGAGTAGCGCATGACCAATAGTGCCACCAGCATCTAAATCAGCAAGTTTGCATCAGAGTAGTTTGTGGGGTCAGATTTTAAATAAACCTCAAATATGCAAGCTATAAACACCCATGCCAAAGCAGCTCTTACTTTTGCTTTAAAATTCTTGTACTTAATATTAATGCTTTCAAGCCACAGGCAGTAAACCTTTAACAAAATATACTGCACTTTCTGAGTGGTCAGATTTCCAGGCAAAATGTAAAGTTGACACTATTCATACCAAATTTCTAGGCTGAGGTTGAAACAGCAACAGAACCTGTTACATATACTCCTTTTCTTTAGAAGCTTCACTAGCACATGGGCTTTTCTATGAACACTACCCTTAAAATCCTGTAATCTATGCTTGCTGTCCAACAAAATATCCTTTCACATTTGTTTACTTTGGGCTTCTACAATAACTTTTTTGTAAAATATAGAATGCACTCGAAAATGCAAGTGTCTTGTGTTTCCAAAGAGCAGCTGAGATTTCTCTGCAAGGAAAAGCATTTTTAGAACCTCAGGATACCTTCTACCTTTGTGGTAGGTGAGGTGACTTTATAACAGCAATGCATTTTTGCACATTGCAAGTTGATTTTTTACAAAAATCTTTACATGGTATTTGACTTTGTCTATACATTCAAAATTGGGATATGTTTTAAAGTCTTTTAGGTGTCACTAAGCATTGCTGTAAGGGGCTTGTCAACTAAAAAGCAGATTTCTCTTCTCTTACTGCCGACTGCCAAGCAAAATGTGCCGTTTTCAGAACAAACACAAGAGGGGGCGTTTAGATGATGTTGTGTCTGTTCTTTAAATGCTGCTCTATAATTTCTGTGTAAAACACTGGCCATGAGTCATGTACTTCTGGCTTTTGACTCATTCTTACTGAGTTCCTACCAGTGTCATCTCATAACTCCTCAGCTGAATGATGCTGGTTTTGCTTTGATGCATGATACTCTAGTTAATTTCCTGTACAAGAAAGCTGACACAAGGCAATGTATATTTAATTTTACTTCACACCCACACTCACACTGCAGACACGTGCACCAGATCTTCATAAGGTGTGAGAGAAGGCTCCTAATTTCACAGGCCACAAATGAGATCAAACTAGCAGTTAAATCATTCCACACCCCATTTACAGTCACTGTTCAATTTTTCCTCAACTACTTTCCTTCTGTGACCCACAAGCCCCACACTCCCACCTCAGCTCAGAGCCACCACCATGCAGCCTTGTACTTTAAACAACATTTATGGGTTGTAAGTTCCTACATTACAGTGATTATTCTAGGGTTGGTGTGGCTTTCATGAATTACACTTTAAGCAATTCGGTGTGTGGTTTTCTGTTGGGATGTGGAAGAAAGTGAGATACAGTGAAAAATGGTAGCTTCAAGTTGTGTTTTTCTAATATTCATGAAAATGTCTCAATAGCTGATCTATGATTGATTTTTTTCTACACTTGTATTTTTTTATGAAGGATTTGCAGAATTAGAATTTGCCAAAGTGCTTTGGTGTGTTACACTTATGGCTGCTGTGGCCAGGATGTGAGTGGGGATATATGGGTTGTAGGAGAGGTAACAGAATCCAAGGAGAGGGTCCAATTCATAGAGTATGGCTGGAGAGAACAGAACTACTTCTTGTCCTTTCATGGGGTGTAAACTCCAGCCATGGTAGCTAAATTTTACTCAAGGGGTTTTGCTGTCCTTGGGTTTTCTTGAGAGGGAAAATTTGATTATTTTAAAAGTGATGCAGCTCTGCTGACAGATGAACTATTCTCTAAGTCAGTGCTTTTGGAATTGTCTCCATCACCAGGTGTTCTTGAAAATGCCCCCAGGTCTGCTTTCTTTCATTCTCCCTATAATTTTGAAAGTATAAGGAATATCTGCATTTTCATACTAGGAGATATTGCTATTGCTTGTTGCAAGCCAGACCATGGCTCTGGCCCACTGTGAGATACAGGATAAGAGAGGACTGTGCACTGACCTGCAGTTGGGTAGTTTGCTATTTTGTGGAGCTCTTAACTTTAAAGTGACCTTACTTAATAAATGTATTTGTTCACTGGGTAGCAGGAAGCACCAGCCTACACAAACAACCCAGGTCTCCTCAGAAGGGGTGGGAGTGGAAGGATATATTTGTGTGTACTGTGCAAGAAATTCATGCTCATGACCAATTTAGCTTCCTGCACTGGTGTATTCCCAACTTGGGCTGAGCACAGCGCTGAGATGTGCACACTCTCTTGCTGCCATGCAGTGTTTTACACCTTTGGGTACCCTTCAGATGCACACAGGGGGGACCAGGATTGTTCAAGAGCAGCCACAGATAGTAAGATGAGACTAGTAAAGAAATTGGCAGTATGAATATTTGTAAGGAACTGGTCAGGCATGAAAATGAAAAAGAAGAGTAATGAGCAGGTGGACAGACTGCACTGAGGAAGCTCACTTCAAAATTAGTCAAGTTATTGCAATTGAATGCAGAGATTAATCATGAATGCACTGGGCTTTTATTTAGTAGAACAAAAGCAGGTAAAGGAAGCAGCCTCAGGATGCTGGAATTTTGCTCTAAAGTCTGCAATGGTATATGATCATAGCTATTATAGCTTTTCCTTCAAAACATTTATCCTCTTTTGGTGTTAGAATCAGGAATCTTGACCTGACTCACTACAGTTGCTACTGTGCAATATCAGTTTCTCTAAAATTATTTTAAAAAATCAAAATGTCCTGTTTGCCTTCATAATGGATAAACTGTGATGCAATGAGATGCGTGGATATCTCTGTACACATGACTTAGAGACAAAATAGTCTAAAGTCTCTTCACTGAATAAGTTTTTAAAGTAGTGCTTTTTAGAGCCAAAGAAATCAGAATACACAAATTATTCATAAAATTACTCTGAAATTCCTTATGCCTCCATTTATATTTTATAACGTGACATGGAGAGAAGCACCTCTAATTGGCAATTGTCTGATTCCCCTCATCAAATACAACCTTTGGCTGATTCTGATATCGTGATATCAGAATACTCTCACAGTTTTAAATATTTCCCCCCAAATAAAGACTCTCCAAAACAAAAATCCAAGTCCTTGTAGTAGGCCCAAATACTTTAGTTTTCATGTAGACTGATGGTTTCTTACACTATTCTACCCCCTTTAACCACTTGCACACTTACCTTGAAAATTCAGGTTTCCAACTCGTAGCTGAACATAGGATGTCTATTAAATACATCACCTGCTTAAAAAATGATGGATTTTGTCAGCAGCTTCTCTGTGTACTTGATAGCTGTTTCTACTTCTGAATTACTTCTTCTGATCTCATGGTAGCTTGTGGTCCTGAATTTCATCCCCTCTTTGCCTTGAACATTTTTTGGGTGAAAAGGAATTATTAAATTGCTGTCCAACATGTTCTCAAAGTCACTACAATTTGTCTTTAGATCTGTTTTTAAGAGCTACAGGAGTGTCACCCAGAAAGGATGCTTCACTAGTAGTGAGAGTGGGCATAAGCAGTAACAGCCAAAGAACCTTTTCAGTACAACAGGGAAATTTTAACAAGGGTCACCTGAGATCCTTCCTTTGCTCCTTTTTCAAAGCTCTCTGTGTTAAGCATTTTGCCTAAACATGTGTTTTCTTTTGGGTAAAGGCATAGCTTTGTCTAAAGGGTAAGGCTCTGGTAAAGCCTGGAGTGACCTGAAATGATGACATGATGCTTGCCGAGCATTCAGAGCAGACAGTTCTGAACAAAGCAGACATTTGAGGAAACAGCATGTGCCGTGAATCTTTGGGCTGCTAAGTATAATAACAAGCACTGCAGGCAAAGCTGGTAGAATAGGAAAATAAATTAATCTGTCCTCAGCCTAGTCTGGAGGAGGCTCAGCTGTGGAGCTCTGCAGGCACAGCCTCTCTGTGGCAGCTGATGGTGAAGTTGTCACACTGAAGGGACTGCAGCTGTGCTGAGACACTTACCAGACTGCAAGCTCCCCACAGGAGTTGTTCTAGTCTGTGAAATGTCTCTAGTTGTATTTCCTATGGTCAGATTCTGAGTGGGGGATATTTCTTAATCATGATTTTTTCCCCCAAGTTCACAGCCAGCAAATTCCTCATTCACATTGACATGAAACATGCCTTCCCATGGTGGATATTCATTCAGATCAGCCTAGAGGAACATGGTCTTCAGCTGGAAAAAACACACTTAAATTTCTTTGAAGTACTACAGGCTGAAAAATTATTTTCCTTTGATTACATAAAATTATCTCCTCTCACAGCTAAATAGCAGAGGAAGCTTTGGACTGTGGAGGTGCTGTTGGAACCAAGTCTGATGTTTGGACAATTTCTTCTGCTTATTTAGTAATAGACACAGTTGAATCAGTTCTTTACCTCATTAACCCTCCTTTGACAAAATTTACTTCACATACTCTGCTTAGTGTTGTGCTTTGTCCCTCTTATAAACTTTTATTTCAGACTCATCACGGGTTTTATGAGTGTGGAACATTAAAGCAAGCACATTTACAGTGTCTTGCTCCCATTGAGACCCTGCTGGCCTTAGTTTTCATATGTCCACTCCTGACTTCCTCTCAATGTCTCATAAGGCTGGATAGTAGATTCTTTTGAAACTCTTCTTTTACAGAGGAGAAGCAGGCTAGATGATCTATGAAACCTATCTTTACTTCAAAATATATCTTCACTTGAAAGTCTGTGCACTTCTGGACATTTTCCCAAGAATGTTTTTGATTTGTTCATGAGTGTTGTGCATTACAAACAAGTACACAATGTCAGTAAGCAATTTTTCCAATTAAATCCATGGAATTGTTTGGTGTATAGGAAATTATAACCAATTTTTTTGTTGGTTTGCTCGCCAGGGTCAACGTAGTGAAGATGGACATTTTTCTTCTGCATACTATATCTGTGTAATCCTGAGTTCTATCAGCTATGACAGAATGGTATTGTCAACCACAATTAATTTCCTTTACAATAGTGGGGATAACTTCACGGCTCATTAGACTGATGATTTCATTTGGAATTGTTGGACTTGTGTAATCTTGTTTTCTCTTCAGCTAGCTTCCCAGGGTCTCATTGTCATTGCTGTGAAGCTTCAGTAATTCAATAAAATTCTCCTCATCAATCTGATGGCCATGAATTACCAAGGCTTTTCTACTCCAGTAATGTACAGTGAGTACTATTTTGTACAGTGAGCAAAACTGATTTCCCAGCTAATATTTTAGCTTTCTTTATCCTTAAGACATGCTGGAAAATGTGGTATTTGATATTCCAAGCAAATAAAAACGATTTGGTAACAACTTAAACAAACTTTGGCTGGGAAGCATAGACATATAGTGGAACTTTGGCACAGAAGTGAATTTCTTTTCCTCCCCCCACCACTGCTGGCTCCATTCCTTCTGCTGCTGCTTTAGGTAAAGCTTTGTGTCAAGTGGTGCAGCTGTGACATCAGAGGTAAGGCACCCACTGCTCAGCTAACCCCTTATGGATGCTGAATTTGTGATATCACAGCAAAGGACATAACAGTTATGGAGCTGTGCAAACCACTGAGGAATAAATATAAAAGTATTTTGAATATTTTTTGTAAGATAATGGTTACAGCCACTTCTGGTGATCAGAACTTTGAAGACTTTTTGCTTGCCTAAGTCTGTCAAGATACAATATTGTAATATTATTCTGGAGCTGTAGCAGAAAACAATAATTTCATGAATGACATTAAAGTGGTTTGCATTCAGATGTTTCCATCTCCAAGAAAACGGCATCAAAGATAAAGGGAAGAGTGAGGAAAAGGGAGAACCAGAAGAGACAATTTTCAAAATAAAGAATGGAAAATCACATATATACTGTTGTTCACTGCTGTTAGACATTCAGCTGAGAGGATATGTGAGTTTTTATTTCACAGCTCTCATCAGAAACACTGAACTGCAGCTGGTACATGGAGCTAAAAGCCTGTCATGCATACTTTTGTTAGGAATGGTAGGTCTGCTAATATGTGTAGATTTTAAATTAGAAGTGGAGAATAACACTTGCATTAGCTCTTTCATTTATGTCTCAGTTCTATGACTGGCCATTAATTTATGATTATCACAGAAACTTTTAACAAAGATAAATAAATCCAAGATTAAAAATATTTAGATATTGTAGTGAGGGGCTGCCTTGCATGTTTGGGGACAAGCTTAAAACCAACACCTCATTTCACTGTCACTTGTGAAGAGCAGAATAAAATAAATGCTTAATTACAAAAAGATTGATTTGACAATATTCGAACTAAAACATCTTCTTATATTATATGAGTTGTACAGGATTATGAAAATAATTTAAATCTGGTATGTTTCATGTTCTGACAAAACTGCATCCTAACATCACCTGTCTTTCACTGTCATATTTAAATACTGGAGAGTTTCCAGGAGAAGCTGGTCAAAAAAGAAATAATGATTGAGAAGTGAGAAGGGTTTGGGCCATACACTTTAAGCTTTTATGTCATAGAGCAGATCCTGAAAATATAGTCTATAATGCATAAAAAAACAACACTATACAGACATGATCTCTAGAGTATTTTGACATTGTGCTGTGTTGAGTAATTGTGACTAACTCTCAAATTTATACACTAAACATATAAATATATTACTGTATTTTCATATTTAATGCATATTTTAAAACCTGACTACAATAATAATAATGTTTATTGAGAATAAACATTCTATTTATAGAGCTTATTGGTAAATAAATTCTAAATATATAAAAATCCAACAAACCATAGAGTATAATTAGTAGATTTCGGTGTAATTGTAGCACTTCTTTACATATATCAGCAAAACTGACATCATTTAAATATTATTTTGAGCCATATCCAGTGTATACAGTGGCACCAGCAACATGGCACCATCAAGTTTATTACAGCACCTGAATTCTTCCAAACTCATTATTCCTGCCCCAAAAACCATGAGTACACAGTGAATGGCTTTATCTTCACCAAGACACAAATGGACAGCACAGAGCTGACTGGGTTAATGGAGGCAGGTTAATGATATCTACACAACACCAATATCTGCTCAGTGCTGTATGATGTGGTCTATGACCATTAATTGCAATATTCTACATGAAGGTGTGTACAAAATGCTCCCATGGAAGCTAAAAAGAGTTTGGGAGTTATAGCACATCCTAAGGATGGCTGGCCAGAAGAATGTAAAAGGCCTTTTTCAATTATTTATTTATTGCCCAGTAAATTGCTGGTATTTTAAATGTAAATACCCAAAGAAATTCTTCCCTTTATGTTTCACTGTGTGACAAATCCATCCCAGGCTTTTTATTTTTCATAGCAGGGAAGAGACTGAGATTTAGTGAAGAAGGTTTATATGCCAAAATATAGCCAAAAATATAGGGGTTTATTTGCATTAGATCTTTTGTTGGAGCTGTCTTCTAATCATGCTCCAACACAGTATGTTTTATCTACTGAAAATCCAAGTATTTGAGGGCACAAGACTTCTCAAAGGGCAGTGCAGGTCACTTGTGTTTCCCCACAGAAAACTGTATTTAAGGCAATACCCAACACTAATTTCTGGGTGAAGTTTAAATGTTTTTGACTTATAAAGCCTGTAGTGCTTAGTTTGTGATGGCTTGAGAAGCTGCCTCCTTGTTGTCCGTGCATAGTCTCACTCAATTGCCTGCTACCCACAGGGAAGAGAAGAGCTCTCCTATTTCTGAGCACCTTGACTTTCCATTCAACAATCAACCTGCTGGCTGCAAAAATCTCTTTGGCTGCTGCCTGTTCCTCTCTCAGTGCAAGCATGACCGTCATAAGTAATGACTTGTGCCTCCAGGGAAGCCCTCTAGGCTGTAGATGAGCAGCCCCTTGAGAACAGAGCTCCCTTCCTGTTAGCTGTGGGAAGCAATGCTCTGGGTGTGGTGGGAAGCTGAGCAGGATGACCCTCAGGTTGGGCTTGAAGGAAGATTGAGAAAAATTTGAACATGTTTACAGAAAATTTGAGCATGCTTACAGAAAATTTGAACATGCTTACAGAAAATTTCTCCCCAAGAAGGGAGAGATCATTGAAGTGCTTATTTGGGATTTGTACAAAACAGTTCACAGGATGAGAGGTGGTGAGACTGGGTACTGCACAGGAATTATATGAGTGATGCAGTATGTTACAAAGGAAGGCCTTTGTAACTGAGGTAAAGCACCTATCTTGGATCTTTTAGGGATATGGGAACCAACTGAGAGATGCCATGGGATATGTAGTGTGATCAGTGTGACAAACAGGAACTTCTTGTGCCAACATCTATAAGGCAAAACTCTATCTGTTACAGTAAAAATAATCCAGATGTTACATAAGAACTTGGATGAGAAGTTATCAGTGTAGTTGTGTCTAAGAGGCAGCTGAGATGTGTAATGGTGGGTAGTTCACACTGGGATAGTGTGAGCCACACCTGCTCTATCACTGGCCTTGGACCAAGCTCCAGCAAAATCCATCTTTCTACAGCTGTTAATAACAGAACTGGGACACAGACTGTGGGTTCCAAGCTATACATACACAGGCATTGCCTTAGTGGGTCTTCTGTAACTATTGAAACAAAATGTGATACAGT
Source organism: Ammospiza nelsoni (assembly GCF_027579445.1). Taxonomy (NCBI): domain Eukaryota; kingdom Metazoa; phylum Chordata; class Aves; order Passeriformes; family Passerellidae; genus Ammospiza; species Ammospiza nelsoni. The sequence continues at coordinate 16,839,449 of NC_080636.1, forward strand.
GGAGCATTTCAGCAGAGACATCATTGCTATTAGCCACAATTTGTAATTCCCATAGCCCTACCAGAGGCATTTGTACTGGTTTTTGGAAAATTTACATCCACCAGGGAACAAGTAAACAGCACAAGTCAGCCTGTGCAGTAAGAGATAAAATTCCAAGGCTTGGAAGAGGTCTTTGATGTTCTACATGAATAGAGTATATGTGGAGACCAAATACATACTCTCCAAATTTGATTCAATAAAACTGAAACTCTCTGCCTTGCCCTTGGCCTCGGAGTACACCCCACATTAAAACCATTCAATAAAATTTGATATGTTGCCAACTGTTGCCTGCCTGAAGATTAAACTACTTAAGTTTTCAATTACCTATGATATAATACAACAAAGACACACAAGTAATGTCCTTAACCCTCTGGCTGAGCAATCAAAAAAAAAAAAAAGGCTATTTACACTAGAGAAAAGCCTGAATAAAGAGATGGGCTTTACACTGTGCCCCAAAGGTCCACAGAGAGGGACTTGGACTATACATGCAGCTTTCTAGTATAACTATGTCACTTTGGGGACTGATTTTAAACATATATAACCCTTGACACATGCACTTCTAACAGTGTGAAGAGGCTTGATCTTATTAGATCAGGCCCCAGATCAATTTCAGTGCAAGTGTATCTTGCTGATGAATGAACATGAAGAGCCTTGTCTGCAGTGTATTCTGTTGCAGAGATACCTGGGCTAGTTCCACCTTACAGAAGTCAACAATTGTGGCTTTGTTTGGACGGCACTGAGCAATCCTCGGGGTATTTACAGTAGGGCAACCACAGAACTGTGGTAACGTGGCTCTGGTGCTCCTGGGCTTTAACATTTGCTTAAAACCATTGCTGCCCTGTGCTCTGTGGACAAATCTGCACACTCAGAATTGATTGGTTCATCTTTACTGTTGTTCTGACTTACAGAATACAGACTCAACCACACATTCCCATTGTAGGATCCCTGTAGATCTGATCCTTAAAGTAATGAGTATAATTTTCTTTCTGTTTCTCCGTACTGACTCCAAGGGAGGGCTGGATGATTTGTTCAGCTGGAAAATTTCACATTGTAGATATATTATTTCAGATGAATCCTATTTTTGGTGGTTTGAGTGTAAGAGTAATAAAGTAAAAATTGGACCTTAATTTCAAAATAGCTATATATCTATCACTAGGACAGCATTATTAAGTAAGCAGAGCTAATTAATCAGTGCTACCACTTCCACATGCAGAAGATGCAGCTCCAGCTGCTGTTGTAATATGGGCATGAAAACTACAGCTGGGAAGTCTGGTGTGAATTTGATATCTTCATCTGCAGTTGAAATGCAACTAAATTCCTTGTTCTCAGCTGTCCTCAAAAGGCTTGCAGCAGTGCATGAGAGAAAGTGTGTCTCAGGTAAAGTCTCAGACCAGGTAAGGCTCCCAAATAGAAAGGAGCATGGTGATTTGCCTGTGGAGGGATGCAGTAACTAATGCCCCAGTGCAGTGTTTCCTCTGGCCAGGCTGACTGAAGGAGAGGGTCACTGCATCTGCACCAGCTGGAGCTTCTGGGGAGGCACTCTCAGGAGCATAATATGGTTAGCAAGCAGCACGGTAATCTAATCAGTGAATGGGAAAAGCATGACTGTAGGCAAAATGTGGCAGAATGCTAAGAACTTATAGTTAAAAGGGAAAACAAAGTAGACTTCCCTCAGTATCTTTGAACCTGCATTGTTTTTAATCTGTTTCCAGGGGTTGTAATTAATTTGATTGCTATGTAACAAATCTGGCTGCCAGACATCTTGGTATCATATCAACAGAAATCTTGAGTAGCATTGTATCTCACCAGTTGTAAACTGCTGCATTGTAAATTGCTGCTTCAATGTGGGTTGAAGGAGTGTGCAAAAACCTCTGGTCCTGTCTGCAGCCAACTCTAATCTGCAGCTCCTTGCTTTGGTAAGGATCCTAAAAGCAGCTCCTGCTGCAGTTATGCACCGGGACTGAACTTTGTACATTTTCTAAGCCACAACTAGTTTCTATTTAAGATGTCTGAAGTAGCAAGCTGACATCCCAAGGAAAAAGACCAGCCTTTTATGCAGTGGAGAAGCAACTACAACTGCAGAGTATGCTGATTTTCTTGAACAGTCCTTTTAAATGGCTCTGGTATGAGAACACCTGAATACTTAAACATAGACCATGACACTAAAATATGATATGAAATTACAGTAGATGAAAAATTGATTTATTAATTATATTAACTAAGATGTCTTCTCCTTGGGAAGCTATAAAATATCTTGTGTGAAGATGGTAGACTCTGCCCTTAAGGGCTCTTATTTAGCTTTTATCACATCAGGTCTAAGAGGAAAACCAACATTGACAATAATGTACTCTGTGTGTCACACATGAAATCCCATTATCCATCTCTCCAGTTATAGAGTGATTTATAGCAAATCAGAACTTCTTCTAAAGGACCAACTCCATGCTTGATTACACTGGTGAAAATTTGGAATTATTGCCTTAAGAGCAGAGAAACTTGAATGAATGGAATTTTGCACATACAAAATGTGTTTTGGCCCATTACCTTTTTGTAGCAAAAGGAAGTTTCATATAATTTCCATGTAAATTTCTAAATAGTTCTACAGATTTCAAAAGAGGACTGTATTTGGTATGTATTGGATCAAACTGGTGGTATAAACTACTTAGGTCAAAGGCAACGCTAACAATTGCTTTAAAGAAAAGTAAAAGAAACTGTGCAAAGAAGAGGTATGGAATAACCTGCCACAAGGGTAGAGGCATGGGGAAATATAGGAAAGGACTATATATATAAAATGAAAGAGAATAATGCAGAAAATGCATGCAATGAAATTAACTCCCTTTTCTAAAGTTGGTAGAAAATGCATCTCTGCTGTATAAAATATCAAGGGTTATCTCTTTTATTAAATATTTAGAGTAAAAATCTCTATCTAAAAAAATGCAGGGTACTTCTTTTGCATCCAATGAATATTCATTGGGAAGTTCATTGGTGGGTGCCTATTCAAAACTGAAAGATCAAAAGGGAACTGTGTCAATTTTGTCCTTTTCTGGGTTGACTGCTATTTTTTGATGTAATAAATTGCCAATTTTAGAAGGGTAAAGAACAGAAATGGAAAGGAGTATGCCTTTCAGGAGACTTTTGACTGTGCCGTTATGAATAGTCCCCAAACAAACAGCTTGTTGCAAGGCATTCACACAGCAGATAGACATCCAATTGTTAGCCATGCAAATAGCCATATCCAATGGTCAGACAGCTGTTAGCTGGCTCTCAGAATGATTGGTAACCAGACTGTTGTAGAACTTACTCCTGTCTACAGGCTGCTGGGTCTCATCTTTTTCTAAAATCTTATTAATAAATTGAACACGTTTTATGGGATCGCTGATGTCTATTGCCTCCCTTCTCACTGTTTCTCTCAGCAACGAGTAGGAGACAAAACAAAATAAAAGAACAAATGGGAAAAACAGGTTTATGGGCTATCTTTATAGACCAGGGTTTTATCCTCATAGGGATATTGTAGGTAAAATAAAAGCCTTTTTTGTGCAACCACTGCAACACTTTCATATTTGTAAGTGCAAGTATGTCATGCAGGCACACACAAACACACAGACACACAGTCACACATGCTTGTTATACACTAATACAGCTTTTTCTTGGCCTCAAAGTCATATTCTGAAAATGCATACACCAGGAGAAAATTTAGACTTTTAAAAGTTATTGAAAACAGACATTATTACATAGTAAGTCTTTAATAGGTGCGTTTCTAGAACAGGTAATTGTTGCACTCTTTTGGTTGTGGATAGTTTTTCATGTCTTGATTAAGTTTTACATGTTGCAACAAAAAACTGTCTATTAAATTAACTAAAATACTTCAGATTAATTGAAAACAATGTGGAAGTTGAAAGCTCACTACACATGATGCTCCTGGCAGTGCCCAGGACTGCCCAATAGTGGTAGGTGGACTGTCCATGCTGTTTGCAGGATTTGATCCATAGGCCAAATGGTGGCTGATAGCAGGAGGAGGAGGAGGGTTTCTCTCATTTTAATTCAGAAATTTCAGATGTTTTGGTAAATGATACCCATTTAATAAAATTGTGGTGTCTGCATTTAGGCAATGCAGTTCATGGCTTCTTCCACCCATTCTTTTAGACTCTCATGACCTTCCTATTTCCCAGATGAGGCCTTCATGTGCTGCCTCTTCAGTCTGGTTTGCATTGCATGGGAGTGCTGGTGTCCCTTGAGTTCTCATATTGCCACCTCCCCTTCCTGCACTGGCAAACCCCAAACGTGTTGGCTGAACTCCATTAATTCCCCAAAGACCCTAATGTGTGTCTGCAATGTGTCACCTCCTCAGGCCTCTCGCTTCTGGAGGAGCAATGCATATTTTCCTGAAAAAGCTCTTGTGGAGCCAAGACAGCCTCAGTAAAATGTAGCTCCTTGGTTCTGTACTGAATGTTGTAATGATATCATAGCTGAAACCCACAGCCCTCAGCAGGAGCCACAACACAAGGGTTAGTGGTGACATGGGTGTGTTAAATTAAATTTCCTTTTCTTCATAAAACAATCTGAGCCCCTGCTCTCTGCTACCTGAGCACTTGAACTGCAAAGTTTTAAACTGAGATGGAACCCTGCTGAGCATCTTTTAAAACTGCTGATTTATATGAAAAATGGAAGCAAAAAGAGAGAGCATAATTAAATAATGTTCAGAGTCAGGATACTCAGTTTAGAAGATATAAATCAAGGTTTTAATCCTGCAAATGATTACTGAAGATGGTGTTTAGATTCAGAATTAATCAGACAGTAAGATTATGCAGATACATAATCCCATTACATCATGTTTCTTACCTACAGGGTTATGTTGTCTCTTTATTTATATATATTTTTTCTGTTTCTCCTCATATTTTTCTGGCCCAATAACATTTTAATTATGCCAAAGAAATAGAAACAGAAACAGACAAATAGAAGACACACACATATACAGCCATCTCATGCCCTTCACGAGGCTTTGTTTAACCACCAAAGGACATAATTCAGTGGGACAACAGAGTTTCTTTCTGGAGGGTAGGCAAGTCAGCATTTTTTCTGCATCTGAATGAATATTCAAACCAGACCATGTTCATGGCCTCTCAAATCTCCCATTGGAATGTAAACAGGATTGAAGGACTTATGTGTATGGGTACTGCATTACATGTCATCATGATACCTGAGTCCATTTGAGGATGACTCTCTGGGTAGCTGTTTTCCATATCTAAAATTAGGACAATTACTGTGCTGTAGCCCACAGAGGTGTTCAAGGTTAAGGATCATGACAGTAACAGAATGATAAAAATGAGGTCTAGGATTACACATCATTCTCCTAAAAATATGAGCAGTCAAAACACAATTCAGAAGAACTGAATTAGCTGACATTTGTAGCTGAACTACTTCTTTCTGAACATCATGGATGTATGCATTTATGAGCTTTTTGGTGAGAATTCCAAACATATTTGGAGACTAATAGATTTTCCCTCTCACCTAATACACGGAACTAATTGTCAGTGTTCATCTTCTATTTTCCATAATGATTTGGAACCTAGAAAATGCTTCCTCAATTTCAGTTACCTAAATATATCCATTAATCAAAGACCTCTAGCTGGTGTTTTCCAGGCCCTCCAGATTTCTTGACTCTGTATCTTTTATGAATCACCTCAAAACCTGCTTTAATACTCCCTACAAACTATCTGCTTTTCCTGTTGCCGGATGTGAATTCATTAGGTGAAAGTTACCATGAAACAATTTAATGGGAGCTTCCATCTCATTGTTTTTTACTAAGTATTATTTATGCATCCAGTGCCCCAGGTGTCTATGGACCTTAACAGGCAATTTAAAAAATAGGCCATAGCCCAATTAACTAAAACAGTAACTATTAAAAAAAGGTGCAAGCATTTGGGAAAAGGGCGAGATGACAGGAATTATTGCACGATTGAAAGGTCACAAATGTGCTTACTGTTAGAGGCAAAACTTGCCTGTTTACACAAAACTGAAATGGAAAAGCTGGAACAAAGACAAGTGCCTAGCACAGGGTGCCTAACTGGAAGCTGAGGGCTTTGGAGAGAGATCTGAAAAAGGGAGAATCATTGTGCAGGGATAAGAAGCATGAAGCAAACAAAGGCATGTGTCCTTTGTGAAACAAAGAGGGCAACGGAAGTAGAATCTGTCGGGCTGCAGGGAGGAAACAGGGTAAGTCAATAGGGGGGCTGGGGCAAACCTTTCCTTGGAAAGTGAGGATGGGAGACTGTTTGCTAACACTCCTTGCTGTGCTTGAAGCTGCACACTACACAGAGGACATTGCCCAAGGCACAAAAGAATTTGCTATCTGAAAAGCTGGTAGTTTAGTTTTACCCACTGTGGTTCTTGCAAGTTCCTGTGCCAAGCTGCAGTTATGCCAAAGCTTAAGAACAGCCTGACTTCCAGTGTAAGAAATGGATGGACTACCAAGGTGAGATCTAGACTGCAATTCACTAATTTCTTCACTGCAGTGACTATGCTTAGAAATTAAAGATTTTGCATAGAATTTATTACCCTTCTGCTTTACTTAGATAGGGCTCCCACAAAGCCACCTTTTCTCTTGACTGAAGAGGCGCAAGAGTGAGGATTCAGTGCTGCTTTCCTGAACAACCCAGCACTTTGAATTTTAAAGTTGCAGCTTGTCCAAATATTTCTCTCAGTTTATTGTGCAGATTTTCTTTTTATGTAAATTACAGATTCACTGACATGGGGAATTTACACAACTCTCTATTCCAAATGTCTTAGTAGCAAGGGCAGAGATGGTGTCAGGTCTTCAGCTACTGGAAGTTAAAAGTACTTCTCTTTACTGTAATTACCTTGCTGAACAGCAGTTGAAAATGTGATTTTTACCTTGATTTTCTAGAATACGGCATTTTATTAGTCTTGCGTGTATTTTCTATAATGATATCTTGATTCTGAATTTTAGTTGAAACATCAACACTGAAGACAAAGTTCAATTACTGCATCAACTAATCTAAACTGAGAAAGACCATTAAGGTTACATTTTCTCACAGTGGCAAAACATCGTAAATATCCCTGTTGCTGCAGCTATGCTGCCTATTCCTTCAATTATGTTTCCTCATATTCATAAGGACTGTAATATTTGTTTCAGTTAAACTGACAATGGAAAAACAAAGCAGTTCCTTGATTTTGGCTGCATACACTAGTAAGTAAGATACATTCCCTGACAAACAGGTTTGAAGGATGCAGGTGTAGGCTGATCCTTCATGACAATGGTGCTGCTTCTACAATCTGTGTCCAGAAGTAGGTGCCTGCAGGCCAGTATCCCTGCTTGACTTCCTGGATGCAAGGAAAAGCAAGCCAGCCATCTCCTTTATTTTAAATATACCTCTTTTTCTAAGTAGAACCATTAGTTTTTATCGATAGCACTAATGCTTTGCATTTAGACCAAATTACAATAAGAAAGGAGATGCTTAAGGGTAACTGGGTGATGAAAGGACTACATTAGAGTACAAGTCCAAGGGCTGCTGTTTCCTATTTGTAATGCTGAATCCACATGCAAGTCATATTTAAGCTATAAACAGTGGCGCCTAGGGAGTATGCACTCAGATTGCCTTGAGAAACTAAATACTTTTATCAAATCACCAGATGGACTTGTGCTCAAAAAACACTCTTGAACAACGTGGCTTTTCTATATTCACCTTTAGATAATCAAGCTCTCAGCCGACCTATACAACTTAATTACCATGTTGCTCTGATCTTTCATAATTTTACATAGAGATGTCTAATACACATAATTTCAGACCACAGATAATTTCACACACCATACATAATTTCAGCTAGCCTCCATTGATCTCCCTTGTTTTAATAATCACAGATATTGTAGAGTTTCAATACCTTCAACTTCTTACTCAGAGAGCTGTGAGACTATACCATCCATTTTCTTTCAAGACAGAAAATCTCATTTGCAGTTGGGCAAGTTTTATCATTTGATGCTATGAAGTTTTAGCCTCCAGAAGAACATCGTTTGGGCAGCGGTTTTGAGGAAATGTCAGAATAAAGAGAGGTCCCTGTTAAAGGGAGCAAACACATACATAGGGTGATTTTCATCATGGCAGTAGAAAGAGGCAGGTTTTTGATTCTCAGGATGTCTCAACGAGGCAATGGTCTGTTTGGGTGAAACAATTTCCATTGTGGTAGGAGGAGCACAGATAAACATGAAGATGTTATTGAATAGACTTCAAACCATAGCAGCTGCATGGAGTTCTGTTAACTCAGATGTCATTTCTTGCAAAGTAAAAGGGAAGATATGGTTTTCTGAAACAAGAGAAGAAGAATAGTAAGGATACATGAGTTTAATTACCTCCATGTCTGTATGTATATTTGAGGAATATGTCAAATGATCAAGAGGAATGATACAGCATCTGACAATAATTATGGCTTTGGGGGCATAATGAAAATTCTGGTGGGTGGATTGTGAAGTGAAATTTAACTTCAGCTATAAGAAAGAAATCTACAGAAAGATGAGATGCTCTTAGTGTCATAACTAAAACAAGCTCACAGCTATAATCTGACAATGCAAGTTGAATATAAGATATACAGCGGAATGTAAAGCTGAAAATAATCAGCAATAACTGTAAAATCTGGAGGCATCTGAAAACTGAACACTCTGTATATCCTTAGTAAATGTTGTATACCTCTTGTATGCTATTTTTGCAGCAGTATCCAGGGCCATGTGGCCACAGCCAAAGCCAAAACAATTTAATTATCAAGGCAGTTACAAAATCACTAAATCTGAACTGAAGAATGAATGTGTATAAGATCTGAGCTACTGTAAGCTTCAACAAATGTGACTCTCCTTGAACACGAAAAATTTGAAAATAGTAATTATCTAAGGTCAGATACAGATAAATATGGACAGTGATAGGAAGAAGAGGGATTGGGAAGGAGAAGTAAGTGCAGTCTAACAGGAGGCAATTAAAAACCTACAGATGGGAAGACAAAGTTTTTTTTAGAGGTATTCAGAAGAAAATACTTATCTTTTGCAAATATATGAGGAATGTTTCTATCTAAATGAAGAGAGGATAGGAATTGGTGATAATCTTCCCTACATCAGCAATGAAAGTCAGCTCCCTTGATAGATAATAAGAATAAAACCTACTGAGAATGGAAGTGCCATGAATTTTTAATTATACCTTGAAAATAATAAAGAAAACATTAAAAAAATTGAAAAAAATGTGGCAATAAAACTGCCAACATTACCCTAACTTTGCACACTTTAACCCAATGATAAAAATAACATGGATTTGGACAGAGTTTGGGTTAGGTTAGTGCTGAATTTTTCAATAAAATTCCTCTCTCAGAGGATAGCTGAACTATCAACCACAATTGCTTGGGGAAGAGTAATTCCTGCCAGATGAGTTTATTTGTTTTAAGCTTTTTTTCTTTATGGGAAAGCATAACAAAATTAGCAGCTGATGAGAAAAGGGGGGGAGGATGCTGTTGTCTCGGTCAGGGCAGCTCCCCAGTCACGGTCAGCTCGGTTTGGCAGGGAGAGCTCAGGGCTCCTCTGGCTGTGAGCGAGTCAGACAGGGGATTTACCTGGAGCAGGGCACATGGTGGCCTGGCAGAGGGACAGGGGGACAGTTCTGAAGCCAGCTGATCTTCCTGACATTTACTCACACACAGAATGGAGATTTCAGCACAGTTCTGCCTTGATGCCAAGGCTTTGTGCCGCACCTGCCCTGCTGTGGGCGCTTGTCAGGACCCAGAACATCCCTCTGGCTGTCCAGGATGGCCAAGACCCCTGCCAGGGGGCTCAGAGACCCTGGCACAGAGCCCAAAACATCTGTGGCTTTGATTATGACCCATGGAGCAAGTTACCAACCTTAGATGAAGATCTGCAAGCCATGACAAATTAAGTAGAATGATGGTGAATTTATCACAGGGTGAAAAAGTAGATTTTGGGGTTTTTGGCATGGAGGTTCAGGAGGCAAGATGGAGGAATCTGGGCATGTCCAGCCTTTCTCCTTCTTCTTCTTGGCCTCCATCTTCTGCTGTGATGTTGGTACTTACAGATTGGTTTAGAGTACAAGCTCACTGTCTGACATAGGTGATAGGTATTGGAAAGTAGTTATAAACATTGTATATGTAGTTTTTAGTATAAAGATATAACACTGCCCTGGGGGCAGGCAGAGTGCCTGGAACTATCTTGCTGAGCAGACCTCAGCAGGGCAGGAGAAATAATTTTATGCATAAGATACAATAAAGAACCTTGAGACCTAGAAATGAAGAGGCCTGACTCCTTCTTCGACCGCCAGGCTGGGAAAAGAGACTTTCCAACTTTTCTCGGGGTCACTCTGAGCAGCGAGAGATCCCGACAGGCACTTACCAACCTGCACTGAGTGCTGATGCTACTGCCAAAGGACTACATGCTGCTGGAGACTGAAAGGCTAGAAACAAAGCAAAACACCCATTTGCCATGAGAATGTGATATTGCCATCCAGTAATACGGGCATACCCAATTCTTATACTTGTTGGGAGCTCTGCTTTGAAAGGGGCAGTGCTGAGACTGTGGGTAGAAATAATACTGGACATCTCATCTGAGTTTCTAAGGCCGTATGTCAGCCAAAAGAAGAAATAATTAAATTAAGTCTTAAACTGTTAGAGAAATAACAATACTTGATAAAGAGTACAACAATAAGCCCCTATGTGATTATAAGACTATTAAACTCAATGAAACTCTGTTGTCAAAAAGATGCATCACCTGCATAGAGCACAAAGAAAAGAAGAATGATAGCTGAAGTAGAGCCATCTAGGCTACGTTTTACAGAATATAAACGTGCCAAGGAAATTAAATTTTTTATACTGGCATGCCAGAGATCAGGTATCTTAGAGAAATAATTGTGAAGTAAGGATTATTTAGCAATTTTGTTGTTGTATTTGTTTATTTTTGTTAATTGTCTTTTTACCTAACAAGATAGTTTAAGATTCCAATTCAATTGAAAAAAAAACCCAAAACCTAAAACATTCCCTTGGAATAAAGAAAAGGTAAAATGTTCTAGAATATACCATGCTTAATGCCAAGGATGCAGTTAAGTCAAGAATGAACAGTTTTCTTTTTGATGATGAAATGAGAAAGGGAATTCCCTCATCTTTACCGTTGAGCTTGAGTAAATTCACATTCTCCAGGGTTTTTTCTGCTTGTTGCCTTCGTTTTGTCTGCTGAAAAGAGCAAAAAGGCACAAGCATTCCCTGGGCAGTAGGAGTTATCCCTGAATGTTATTGGGATACAAGATTTTTCCAGGACTTGATAAGCTGAGGGCCTTTACACATGACAGTAGCTGGTTCAAGTCACTGAGAGAATCTCAAAGGGTGTCTCTGTACTGCTTTAGCTGTGCCCAGATTTTCACTCATTGTGGGTTCAGTTGTATCCATACTGCTTAATCCATCCCTGAATCCACAATTTGCCAAGAGTTTCTCTGCTTGGCAAATTTTCTTTCTTGCTCCAGGTCTGAGCCAAAGTGTGAGACAACTCCTAGGAGCAGTATGGATGGCTGGGGAATTTAGTCCTGCATGCAGGCTTGAGCCATAACCCAGCAAGGCTGTATAGATTTACCTATAAAGATCAGGATTATGGTGTCAGTGAGCAGCTGGGGATGCTGGGCCAAATGACCTCATAGAGGACTGAGTCCTCACACCACAGACTCATAAATAATTGCCAATATTGTACAGAACACACAAACAGAGCAAGCTTTTTCCCACATGTATTTATGCCTTAGCCATGACAGGAATGGCTTAGTGACTACTGAAGGCAAGACTGTCAGTCAGATTTAATTTTCCCTCATCTCATCACCCACTAATTAGGAGTATTCCCTGTTCTTGGGATTTTTATCATGGCCATGATATTTGATACTTCTCTGCAAAACCCCTGTTTTGGAATCATGTGATTACATCAGACAAAAAATTTCCAGACCTTAAAACTGGGTTTGTGGTGTTTTGTTTTTAAAAAGAAAAGCTATAAACCAAAACAACAAATAAAAAGCCCCAAATTCTTAGTTTTCTAAGCATCATTATTTCTGTGGCCTGACATGACTTTAACATCTGAGGTTTACAATATGAAGTTAATGTCATGTAAAAAACAAACAAACAAGATGACTTTGTCCCCCAAGGAACCCAAACAAATTACTCTACAATTTGGTAACCACCAACAGAGTTTTGATCTGAAACAAGGACTTCCAGTCTATTCTTTTCCCCTTCTATTACTAATTAACTCTTCTCTTAAAACTGTTTCCTTCTTAAAACAGTTCTCAAAATAATCCAGTCTTGTTGATGTTGTGTGGTATTTTCCATGAAAACAAAATTTCAATACAGACTAATGTTAAAAAGGGTAATTTAAAATATTTTATGGTGAGAAATATTTGAAACTTTTCTTGTTGGCTAGGAATATGCAGTTTCTAAGCCAAGGGTCCATTCTGGATTATGTAGTCAAACTCACTAATATGAAAGATGTGAAGGTCTTTGGGAAAACCATAGCCTATCATGTTGTTTTCTGAACAGACTGTCACTCTTCTTTGTTGCACAATTACTTTCAGTGATTCACCTTTTTAATGAGAGTAGAAGGGAAATAGCAAAGAAAACATTTCTCTAAAATGTTTTCAGAAAGGCCCACTGGAATTTGAAATGGGTCTTATTTGGTGTACTTTGCATAATTTGTTACACTAAATATGAAACAGATTTCAACTGCAGCTGCAGTGCATGTGTTATTGAGAAAAACTTGGGTCTCCCAGAACACAACCATTGGCTCATTCAGGGTTAGTCAGAGCTGTATCTCTGGGCAGAATGACACTGAGTAGAACGTGATGGCACCATCCACCGAGGATTCACACAGCATTTCCTCTCCCTCTCCTTTGTTTTTGGGAAACTGCATCGTTACTTCATGTTAAAAGTACTGAAGGAGCAATCAGCTGATAATTTACTGATCTGTCAGATCAGCATTATGATTATCCCAGGGGGACCTGTGCAGTGAGATAAACACACACCTTGTCCTGTGCAGGGGATTTCCCTGGTTATATCCAGCCACAACCACTGCTCCATCACTGCAGAGCTCCTCTGTAGCCAAGAAATGCCATGTGAACTTCAGTTTGAGCCAGTGAAATGGCTTCAATTAGGCATTACACATCTCAGGTGCAAATGGTGACTTGCAGTGTGTCTGTTGTCTTTGTCAATGTGGTTTGAATTTATGACTCTAACAAGAAAAGTAACCAGAAATTGAATTGCTGGGTTGATGACAGCTTCCCAACATTCAGTGCTTGCCTCCTGAAGTGGAGGGTGATCATTGGTGACTGCAAGCACAACCCTGAGATAACAATCACAGCTGCTTCATGAGTGCATATATAATTATACACAGACACACACACACACACACACACACATATATACATATATATATGCATGACCATATCAGCAATTTCACCTGAACAGTGAAAACCATAATCACACACGAGCTGTGATTGAAACAATTCTCTTATTACAAATATAGATTTAATTAAATAACAATAAAAAGAAGAGAACATTTGTAATGAAGCTATTATGAAAGAGGCATATTTTATCTCTGTGTTTTAATCTCAACAGTAGAATTCAGTAACAGATCAAGATGAATCTGCTCTATACTACCCCAAGGTAAGCACATGATAAAAGAAGTAGACTCATGAAACTTCTCACTGTTAAGGTGTCAGATATTTCATGCTACAAAAGCCTAACTTTAGTTGTCCAAATAATTATTATTTGGCTTAAGGTTAATTTTCAAGCAAAGTCTCCCTGTGATTTTCTCTGCAACAGCTCTTGTTCCATTACAGAGACCAATGCTCCTGTGCACAGGAGGTACAGAGGAATAATTAATACAATCATTTTCTAGATTCAAGAAATGCTACAGATAAAAATTTTACAATGGTTGACTCAAGCTTGAGGCATGGTTTCATAACTGCTTCATTTGTGTCCTTTAACTTCTATAAATTTAGTAGTTAAAGTCTGCAAAAAGTCTTGTTCTGAATGGATTTCTAGAGGGTCCTTTCTTTGATCTACTACTATGACACAGCTTGGGGTTTCACAGTACTTGAACCTACAGTCTTCCTTGTGTAAAAGGTGAAACTCAGCAGTTGGAACTAGTTATTGGTGACTGGTTAGTTAAGAATTGGCTGAGCCCATAGGAAAGGACATATTGTTTTTGTTGACAAGGGTCCACTTTGTGAAGCATGAACTGCATGCAGCTTGGGATGTAAATCCAAGAGCAGAAGCTTTTGTGGAACTTTGCTATGCCTTTTTCTTTGGTGTTTTGGGGCAAATAAGCATTCTGCTTTCTGAGAAATACTTAGGTAAGGCCTGATCTTAAACCAAAGGAATTCAATAATAATACTCCTGAGCAAAATCAAAATTTTAATTTCCAAGCCAAACCACTGATTTCCTGAAACACCTTCATCTCTTCTCCTGCTGGCAGTTGTTCCTCTTTAACCTCCCTTTATCCTTAAACAATCACAAACAGTTTCAGTCAGCATTATGGAAAATGACCTAGCCATTGCCAGGCAGGACCAGGTGACATGCAAAGCAGGATTCAGTCACCGAGATCCTAAGATCCCTAGTGGCTCTAGCAGAAAGGAAGCATTTCAAATGTTAGATCTTCAGGAAAATAATGAGGATGTAGTTCCTACATGCAACTACCCACATATAGTTGCAATCTTCCCACATCTAATGACAGAACTTGTCAAGTGTCAAGAGGGAAGACCTGTGAAGAAAGAGAGTAAAGCACTCACATGATCGTTGCATAATTATTCTCCATTTAAAAACTAGGTCTTTGATTCTTATTTGTGATTATTTTTCATGTTTTTCACATGTGAAGTATCTTTGATCAGTGGTCCTTATAAGAGCACAAGTCAGAACTTGGAACACTGGAAGTCTTTGAGGAAGGAAGGATGAGGTGATGAGAAACAAAAGGATTTATGAGACTCTTAAGGCCAGATGTCTGTCACATCATGCTAGTCCCCGGTGCCATGAAAATAGCAGGGCTCTAACTGGCTAGGGAGAGAAAAAGACTCAATAAGTAAAAAAATAGAAATATTGCCTTCTAAATGCAATTAAAAATTTTCTTCCAAGGCATAGAATACAACACAGATCTAGAGATTTACAGTATCATGCAAATGTAAATGTTTATATTTGCAAGCAATAAAGTCTGCTTTTCTCTTTGTTTTTCTTAGTTAAAACTTACAAGCTGCCGTGTGGCTGAGCATTTTCTGTCTGCCATTCCCAAATAGTTTTTAGTTGCCCAGAGGAAAGAGCCAAATCTACCTCATTTGGGCTGCTCTGTTATTATGGTAGAATCACCTGTCATATTTGTTCTTTGCAAAAGAACTGAAGGCAGTGTTATGTCTAGTGAATGCATGATAAAAATAACTGATTTTAAAGACATTAACATCTCAGCATATTCCTCTGACTTGGTACCTGTCTAGAAAATAGGTGGATAATTTAATCAAGTTTGCCATCTATGTAGTAAAAAGTAGGAGAAAATTGTAGAAAATGAATGATTCCTTCCTAAAATAGCTAGGGTGACTGACCTGCTGCAAATGCTCATCCATTTCAATTGATTCTATTATCATCATGATTAAGTACCTAACATTTAATCCCAAACTCAAAGAGCTCTTGATTACTAATAAACAGAATTATGTCCATGATGTGGAGAATGGGCAGATCACTGGTTTGAGCAGAGAGTTTCTGCTAAAGACAGTGCCTTCACTGACTTCAAAATCATCATGTGCCTTCTAGTTTTATTAGCAAGTATGAGGTATAAGGACAATCAAGAAGAACAAATGTCACAGAATTGTGTGTCTGCAGTTATAATCGGTAATATTTTCACTTGAAGTCAATGGAAGTGCATTCCTCAAAACCTTGTGGAAGCAAAGAGGAATTAAGAAGTGGGATCTGATCCAAAACTCTCTGAAACCCATGGAGACTTTTCTCTGATCCACTGAACCTTGGATCAAGCTCCCAGCTCCTTGGAAAACAGCAGCAGTCCTGCTTCTTAGCTGCCAACATTTCTGCAGTAGTTGCACTCCACTGCACCTGGCAGGGCATTGAAAGTAATGCTGCTCTGCTGAATTTATCTGTCCAAAACAAATCCACCATTTCCTTGGATATTTTCCTCTCTCTTTACCATATAAAAAGAGAGCCAGTCAGCAACTGTGACTATGACATGTCTTTTTGTCTGTCTCTTTCATGTTCCTAACATCATGTGTCACTATGCAGTAGAAATGATTAATCTGCCATTCTGAATGAGGGGCAATGATTTAGACTTTCCTTGTGGTTTTAGTATCCAGGGATCAGTTCACCTCTTCTAGCTTTAAGAGTTTATAAAATGAAATAAGATAGTGTCTGTATGAACAGGAGTTTTGCATTTCCTTTGCATTTATATTTAGGATTGGTCTCCTCTTTTTGCATCAAATTTATCATTGCCTTATTTCATGACTTTACTGTAAAGCTTGGAGTTCAAAAAACAGAAAACTTTATTTTAAAATTGGTGTTGACCTAGTTTGAGCTCAATGAGCACGCTAAAATATGTCATAATGTGTAAAGCTGGCAACAGCTATAGGAACAAATAAAACATTTTTTTTCACTTAAGGCTTGGAGAAGAGAATAAAAGACAAAAAGAGCTAGAAATTTCAATGGTTTAATGTTGTTTCAATGCTGAGTTTAAGTATAAAGGAATCTCTGAGGCTCTTCAGGATGTGCCAGCAGGTCAAAGCACTTTCCAGTTTGCTCTAACTACTTCTTAATAAAGTGGAACTGTTTGAGGATTTGACAAGTCCCATGGGTCAGGAAACACATATTAAACAGCCTTAGAGAATTTTTCTCTTTCAGTATTGAACCAATATTGTATGACATAAAGAGTGGTCCTCCATTCTCCTCTCTGCCTTACAGAGATCTCTTTCAATGTCTGTTCTGAGGGTGAGGGTAGAAGGACATTCCATTTTTAACAAAAATCCCACTCAGTTCCAAATTGAGAGGGGGGGAAAAAAAAGAAAGACCATCTGTAAGGAAAGAGAGTTAAAAAAAGAGGAAGGGAAGAGAAATAGAAAAGAGCAGGAATATTGAAAGAACAAGGATAGAAATCAAGTGAAGGAAAAAAAATTTTCCTCTTTCTTGCTTTCAGTATTAGTTTCTCCCTTCATTTTCTTTCATTCTCCAGTTGCATTGTTTCATCTTTTGGAATCTCTTTTCCTGCTCTGTAATCTCTCACTTTTTTCTATTAATTACTCATTTTACATAAATATCCTAAAACAACTGTATATGATGTTTTAAATACTTGCTATTTAAATGCAAAGACACCAACATGATGTTTATATTGTTTTCATGGGAGAGAAGATATTTTCCAATTTTCTATCCTCTCTACCTGCAAAAGGCAGCAGAGATCTACTAGGCTGTCATCTGAAGAACTTCGTCTCATCTCCAAGCCTGTGTGTCTCTCAACAATCATCTCAGCAGCTACAAAGCACCATCATTTGACCAAACTCTCATACACAGAGGTAAGGTAAAAACACAGACAGAGAAGTTTACTATCACCAGTACAAGTATTTACTTTATAAAGTAGCTGGGTAAGTGGAATCATTCCTCTTGCGTGTCATGTCCATTTTTCTCAACCATCTTATTTTGTTTACATTCAATATTTTATGTTTGTTCCCTTTTTCTCTCTTTTGCTATCAACATCTTTCCATTATGTTCTTACTGATTTTAACATTTCAAGAGATTCTTCTTCCTCTAAAATAAAAAGAATTCTCTTCCTATCAGTGTCTTTCTAGTCCATTTTCTCCAACACCCTCATCAAATAGCCCAGACATCAAATGAAATTATTTTGAAGTCATTTTGCTTTGCTGGTCACTAAGAAAATCTTAATTTCTGAACCAAAGTGGTTTCTATGCAGCTATGTGTCCTTTGCCATTTGGCCAAACCTATTGCTTTGTTATATATACAGAATCATAGAATCAGTAAGGTCAGAAAAGACCTCCAGGATCATGGAGTCCAAACTTTGAAGACAACCCTGGCAGCTAAACCATGGCACTAAATGCCAATTATGTCCATATGTATAATTACATTCACAGGCCCTGCGCTCATTCCTTTCCCTAAATTCTGAAGCAAGAGTTTGTATGTCAAGAGGACTAGAACCAGATGAGTGTTGGAGTGGATGATCTAAATTCTTTCAGTTTTAAAATCTGTGAGTAAGTTGCCACAGATAGGGAAAAAATCCATTAATTTACTCTTTTGTTTTGTTTTTATTGCTGGAAAAGGCCGAATGTAGACATGTAGAGTACACATGTAAGATTATTTGTTGAGCTAGATTTAAAATAGATGTATTTTAAGAGGCATTCTTAGAAGGATCTTGAAAGCACTGATAGCTCATAGTTCTTTCAATTTTTACCCTGTGATATTTTGAATAATTTTATATTGCAAAGTAGCTGATTTTGGCTCATGCAACACTTTTTTAATATCATCAACTCCTGGAAAACAATGTCTTGTTTTGAAACCACTTTTTGTCCATTGGATGTAAACCTTGCTAAATTGCACAGTAAATGAGCTATTTCCATTGGAAAATCATAACTGCCTAAAGACTGAACTATATCATTATGTAATCTCTTTCAGTCTGTGTGCTGCAACTCTGATTATGCTAGTGTTAGTCTGCTTTTCCTTTTTTCACTATCAACATCAAAGATTTCCGTCTGAGGCTTGGTACATGGACCGGAATTTGGCCATTCAGGTTATGTTTCTGTTAATTTGTACTATTTCAGGCAATAAATTACTTCTGCAATTGATTAAAGGCTCAAGATCAGGGATCCATCCAATCTTCAATGCAATTAATTGTATGCAAGGCAGAACACAATGAAGGGTGCTCACAACTACATAAGATAGTTATATGATGAGTACTTAGAAAGTTTAATTGTTGTTTTCTGGTTAGGCTTTATGCTCTGTACAGCTTTGCATCAGATTCTAGGGGCAGAACATAGCTTAGTTCTGCTAAAATAAATGGTGTCAATGGTGTTACACATGAATAATCCACTAAGAACATGGCAAAGTAACTTTTAAAGGTATCATTCCACTCCTATGACTTCTATGGATGAATCCATTGGCATGATTACATATTGTGTGAATCATGATGGATTTACACCATCATTCCATTGAGCAGTCCTTTCTATGGGAACTCAATGCAACCGAAATAGCACAAATTACACTCATCCTGAATGACTATAAAGCTTGCGGTTTCATAACACAAGCAATTTTGAATTAACTAAGGAATAGGCAGAATGAATATATTGGCATCAGTTTTGTCATCTAAATCATGATGTTATCAGTTTGATTTAAATAATTATCAAGTACTTGCACAGGACATCTTAATCATGTCCCTTCTTGTGACATATCAGAGAATTGGGAAAAAAACAAACTAGTATTTTCATTAATTGGCTGTCAGATCAATGTGTTTCAATCAAAATCATCAAACAGTAATGCAATAGCTCTCTGTTGATATGATAGGGAGGAAACCATTATGGAAAAACCACAACAAAACCACAGAGAGACTTTTACGTGTGGTGTTATATCACAGACTGCTAACAATCCTATTAACAGATGATCTCACAAATAGCCTGCTCAGACCATACAAAACTTTATCCAATATACAAACACCTTAGACTGATCTAGGTAATTTTTTGACTTTTCATCTTTTCCCAAATTAACTAATTATTAGAAATTACCATTTAGCAAGACATCAGCTGCTGAGTGAGAGCCTTATGCTCACTTATTTTACTGTACTCAAGCCACTGAGTTTTTTCTGCTAAAGATGTCACTGTTAAATGCAACTGTTCTTTATCTTTCTGAAAACAAAATCATTACCCCCATAAGAATGTAACTTCATGCTTCTCCCAATGTCACAAACAATCTCTTTTTCACACTTTTTTGAGCCTGACTCCCCAGTTCCTGACAGTCTGCTCTTACATCTCCCAAAGTAAGCTGCAAATATAACCCCAGAAAGCAATATTTTATTTTGACCTGTTCCTCTTTTCCTTTGGAAAAAACCTGAAGAACGGACAAGCAAGTGTAATATATTACCTCTGGTGGCTTAGCTGGACAGCAGCAGGGCTTGTAATAAGGATGTGGTAATACACCACAAGGAATCTGTAGACTCATAAAACTTGACCTTATAAATCTCTGTGTTTATCAATTCCATACAGCAGCCACTCCCTGTGGTGGAAGTCTCAGACCAATAAACCTGCAGTTGATAACCATACAATTTATCCTCAATTTTTCCCTCCTGGCCAGCTAATCATGCTGCATTAATAATGCCTGTAAAAAATTGAAATGTCACCTTAAAAGAAAGATACCATCTGATTCTTGTCATTACTTTGCATATAATTAATAAATTGAGCAAAAAACTTTACAGTGATAACCAGGAGTCTTACATTTTTTCTTGTTCATACTTCTTTGTTTAAAGTTCCTACTCTCTCACCTGAAAACTGCTTTCATGGTTTTGTTGGTTTGGGTTTTATGTTGGGGTTTTTTTTGTATTTGTTTTTGGTTTTGTTTGTTTTTTGTATGTGTTTGTTTTTGGTTATTTTTTTAATTCATGTAGTAAATTACTCCCTTCTCTAGACAGTAAACCCTTCAACCACAAGAAAAGGTATTTCCACTTCAGGCACCTCTACATTGCTCTGCTGGGCAGAGATGTGTCATGGACACCCAGCTTCTGGGAACTCACTTCATGTAGAGGGGACACAGATTTCATGCTAGATGATAGTCTGATTTTCTTTTCAACACAGTGTTTCTAAACCTGATTTACCTTTGCCTGTTAAAAGTGCCAGAACAAACACAATAATTCATTAATCTCATGCCTGTTTCCTCCACACAGCACTTCACACTCTGGATATACTTAGTGATGAGCAGCAAGAACGATTTCAGATTCATTCTGATTTTCAGTAAGAAAATTGATTTATAATACCCCCCCTCCCCCAAAAAAAAGACAAAATAAATTTAAGGTATCCTCTTTCATTCTCTGATGCAGTGTTTTTATCTTGGATGGAATGGCTGCATATCTCCACTTGATAGCTGACTCCAAAGAATATGGCAAAGTAAAATCAATGACAAAGTGAAAACTTTGCCCAACTGTGAGCAAATTAATTAGCGCTCTGCAAGGCAAAGTAGGAGAGGATTAATCCTTAGAAGTTTCTAGGATATGATTTAGAGAAGATAATAGAGCCACCAGCCACCAAAAGCTACTCAAAACTGCATGCTGTGCATTAAATATGAAATCTGAGGTCATCTACAGATTTAGCCTTACTGCATTTTGCAGGAAAATAGAGTTTATTCTTTGAAAACTGTGGCCAGAAGTATAAATCTGAACTAGATGCACGTTTGATCACCATGTCATCATGAGGCAGATCCCAGTTCATTTGACAATATCCCATATTTCCTGCCTCAGGAATATGTAGCCAAGGAAAAAACAGAAATGTTTGTTGCCCCACCAGCACTCCAGTGCACTTGAAGGAGAGAAAGGAAATATGCTGCACTGAACAGTAAAGAAATATCATTTATTTTCTCCAAGAAGTAACAGAGGAGAAAGAATGGAGAATAATTGGTCAAGAGATAAAACTTTCCTGTGACTTTGGTTACAGATGCATTCTTACATCTACTCTTATTAAAGGTAAGACACAGCTCATAAATAAAAATCCAGAGAAATCAGTATATTTAGGGCTTGATTTTGTATTTAAGGAAACTTTGTTCTACATGCATGAACAAAGGCACATCAGACCAATAGTCACTTGGATTGCCAAAACATTAAACAAGACAATGCATTTGGAAGAAAATATTTTGAGGGAAAACAAAAGGAAAAAAATAATTAAAATCCAAACATGATTGAATTTGTTCTCAGTTTATCCTGTTTGTTTTTGCTCAGGAAGAAAAACCCTTCTGTTTTCAGAAAATCAGTTCATCTTAAATGTAGTCACCAGAAAGAACAACAAAAGGAGTAATAATGACAGCTTAACATAAGAGCTTTTTTTCCAGAGTTATCTTTTCACTAAAGGCAATGTAGAAAAACAAAACTAGGAAGACTCCTTTTTCCTACAGCTGGGCCCTTTTAATATTTTTTCCAGGGCTTACTTCCCTTCAATATGAATTTTTAGCAAGGATGCAGTTATATTCTAATATTTTAATAATTTGTTAATCTAAAAATGTGTTTTAAATATATATTAATAAATTCACAATTCTGCTTGCAAAAAGCAATGTTGTAATACCCTGGCTGCCTCAGTTACTGGCAATTATGCCAACAGACTTTACCGCAGGCTAAAATTTTTCTCAAAGACTTTTCAGATACAGCACCATATGTAGCATAAAATGATTGATAGAAGTAGCAATTTTGATGGATCTCACAAATTATTTTGTTGTACAGCATGTACTGCATTTCAGACAAAAATGCTTGCTAGATTTTAAAAATATATTCATTCTATTCTATTCTATTCTATTCTATTCTATTCTATTCTATTCTATTCTATTCAATTCTATTCTATTTTGCCCTTTATCAAGATCAACACAAAAATAAGCCAATATTTGAAATGTTTATTGAAGTTAGTATAGTTTTTTATTGCATATATGTATGTATAAAGGAAATGCTAAATTGCAAACTGGATCTGATTCTGCAGTGACCACTAACCACAGAAGTTACATCTCCTTTCTTTTATAGAAAGTTGATCTACCAGTCCTTCAGGAAGTAATCCTGCCTCATCAAACCAGTTCCAGGGAAGAATTTCATGTCCAATTATTTGAATGACTAGGATTACATATGTAAGATCCTCAAATTCAAATGCTTGCCACCATCATATAATTTTTGCCAGTCAATACACTCAAAATATGTCTATATCATATAAGGGAGAGCAGTGAAAAGATTCTGTGAGTACTACCAGCCAGCTCACCTACAAGGATTATTTTCCTTAGCAAAGTGCCTGGCAAATTGGGTAAGATGGTTTTTGTACCCAAGCTGGTTTATGCAGAAAGAGCCCAGGATCAGCCCACAGTGCTCAGCAGACATTGCAGAGCCCAGGTGAGCTGCCACTGATCCACCTCTGGCACCTCTGCATCGCCTTGTGCTCAGACTGAGGCACCATAACCACTCAAGTATTTAAGCAGTCCTACTCTTTGGCAGGGTTTGTGCCCTCCTGAATCACACTTTCCTCTCATGTGCACTTCTGCAAAGGCAGTCAGTGTGGAGTGCTGCCCCTGCCCTGAGAGCAGCTCCTGCAGGTCCTCAGGAGAGCTCAGGAGTGATCAGGTTAATTAGTTCCCACAGAGGGAAGAGGCAGAGGAAGGAATCTGGAAAGGACTCTTTCCTGAAGAGCCCCATACCATTGTAGCTGCAGCCTCATTTTCAGACAGCCCCTGTCTTAGTTTTTGCTCTGGAACCTCTCCAGTCCCCTGAACTCCACCAGGGCCTGTCTACAGAGGAAAACCACCGAAATAGTTATTTATGGTGAAATAGCCACTCAGGGATAGTCTGTTCTTGAAGAAAAGTGATTTAATCCTGCAACAATCACTACTTTTCCAAATAAGAGTCACCATTCTAGAAAGGCACCACTTATCCCAGGAGAGAGTTCACATGGGAAATAATTTCACTATCAACAGTGATCAATAGACCATATGAGCAACCTCAAAATGTCACATCTAGAGAAATAAATGCCACCTCTAAAGGATTTGGAGATTTTTTTTCCTTGACATTCAGTTCATATTTTGATTTCTGCATTAGATGCTTCCTTAACAGATCTTGTAGTAAGGTTGGGACATAATGATGTGAATTATTTTTGTGTAGTAAATTTTAAAAATCCTACTCAAAAGTGAAAGCGTTCAGGATTTTGTTTCTTTTTCCAGAGCAACTGGCCTATTCTCCACAAGTGAGAAGAAGGTTAAGCTTTCCTTGTCCATCATGATTCCTGAGTCGATTGGTACTTGTGTGAGGTTCTGTTTCTTACAAAGGACACCATGAAATATGAGAATCATTCAGTGTAGACCAAGTTGCACAGGCACAAGGAAGCAGAGCTGCCTGGTAGAGGGATCAGTGGGCTGATGTTCTGTTTCTGATGTTCTGAAAACACTACTTCATTGAGTGCTGCGTAATAATTGAATTTGTAACATACTGAAAGACCTCATGTGGGATGAACAAGTTTGGTGTATCTCTGCAATTTGTATATTCAGCAAGTCTTAAACACAATATACATTAACTATTTTTAGGTCTGATTGTCTTTCCCTATGTCTGTATTCATTTCCCTATGTCAGTATTCATTCCCTATGTCTGAATACAGACAGGTATTCATGAATACATCTGTATTAACTGGCAAGTGCTTCAAGGTACCCTGAGCCTTCTCAGAGCAGAACACTTGGTTCATTCATGTCTGTGTGATGGAGATTATAGAAAGTCTTGACATTCACAAGTAATAACAACAGCAGAATCACTGTTTGTACAATCTCTTGGTTACCAGTTATAGTAAATACTATTTCCAAGTTATTTTGTTGATAAAATTACAGATTTGTAGGGAAAATAATCAACTGATTATTAATTTCAGGGTTCATTGGCTTCTGTGGTTGGGTGGGATAACAGCCTTGAACATAACTCCTTGTCACTGTTGTACAGAACTGGGATGTAATGATGCCTCAGGTTTTAGCTTTTACATTTTTCAGATTCTGTACTGCTTCAGTGTGTAGTTCTGAGCTTCTTATTAGGGGATAGTGAGCTCTCTTTACAGAGTAGGTAGACAAAACAAATTCCTCCTCTAGCAGGGGACAAAGGACAAATGATCCAAATCTCAAGCTGAGCAACATAAACAACAGTGGACTGAGGAGAGAGAAACAAGAAGGATGGGATTTCATAAGCTAAAGCTGTAATTGGACAATTAACTCCAATATGCAAATGGACCAGAACTTGAAAAAGTGTGAGACCCCATGACCAGGTGTCCATTTTGTGACCCTTTTGGGTTCACCTTGGGTGTAGCCCTGGTTGGGCTCTTGTGCTGCCCAAGGTGTATCCATTGAGGCTTTCTAATAAATACCCACTTTATTCCTTAGCTCTGCCTAGCCTCTGTTCTAGGTCAGCCTTCACAAGGCATCACTAGGTCAGCAGAGGATTTAATTATCTGTGAGGACCTGCTTTGGACCTCAGTGAAGAGAACAGAAAAGTCTTCTCAAAGTTAAACACATCCTTAGGAGACCAGCCTTCTAAATAGATGCTAATTCTGAGTTCCTTTATTAGTCTGTGGATAATCTGCAGAAAGGGGAACTATGCCACTTACCTGCATGAGGGGCAAGGTGGGAGAGACAAAATTGTTCTCTCCTTCTCCCTGGGAGGAATGAGGCAGTGGGGGAACATCCAACACCTGCTGCAGGCACGGGGAGGGGGCAGTGGCAGAGCAAGGGCTGCGTCTGCAGCTGGCACAGAGGAGCAGATCCCAGCACAGACAGCTTTGGCACGTTCTGGCCAGAGGATGAAGGGACTCTCCACATCCATATCCTAGAAGAGTGCACAGAGCTCTCAAACCTGCCTTTCTGTTAGCAGGCACGTTGGCTTGCTCTACAAGGTAACAGTGCTGGCACTGCACTGTGCAAAATCTCCATGTTTTCTTCAGAGTTTCCTCTACAAAATGTAGAGAAAATGTGTAATTTTTTACTGAAACAGTTCTAAGGAAAGTGAATTGGTTTCTTTATTAGCACCAGGCTACAGAAGAATAATGTGTCAAAATGAAGGAGGCTGGGCACATTTGATGAAGGAAAGTATTTGTTTTGGGTGAATGTGAAGTCCTAATTTATTCAGCATATTTTTTGGGTCTTGCTCTTTATCCCTTTTTAATTAACTCATCTCTAAGCTTTAAATCTTGTACAAAAATATTTTATTGGAATTTCATTACCATTGTTTTCCTTGGGAAGGCAGCTTATAATCTTCATGATATTATTGTAAAGCCATCACTAAGCAACATGCTTTGGCATTTGTATAAGCCTTTGTCCACCTCCTTCCCTCTACCCAAATACACACATTTGCATTTACTGTTAAAATATTATGGATGCTGACACCAGTTTAGCCCCAAGACCTGGTGTTAGACTGTCTCTAATTGATTTAATTATTCATAATTGCTCAGCTGGGGCTTATGTGTACTTCAGCATGATTAAGGAAGAACATACAAGTCTGCAGCTAATGATGTGTTCCATCATAATTTACAACCGTGAAGTCGCTAGAGCTAAATTGCATAGACATTGTACATTTCTAATCCTGTTTAAAATGTTTTTTCAGATCTTGCCAAAAAAAAAAAAAAAAGTAGAAGAAAGAAATAACCCAACCACACTTCTGATGTTTTTCATAAATGAGTTTCAAGGAAGGATTGAAACTAGTATGCTGTCTTTTGGTTTCTTTAAAATTATCAATAAAATCAGATCAACAGATACGAGTCCACTGCAAATGTGATGTAAATGTAGTGCACTTTTTTTGCTGCCTCCTTTCTAAGTGGACTTGCTCATCTCTCCTTTCTACTTGCTCAGCTTATGCTAATGAAATGAAATGAAATTTTCTTTGAAAAAATGTAATTTGTGATTATTAAAAAATAAAAGTCACTTCTGTCAATATGATGCATGAAAATGATCACACAGTGGCTTCCTTAATTGTCACCAAACATGTTTCTGTAATTAGTTCAAGACAAGCAATTCTGACAATACCATGTAGATTTTATGAGGCAACATCCCTGAATACTCTTACTGAGGGATGGTGCTTTTCTTGTCTTTCAGCAGTTCCTTACAGATGGTGAACCCCATTGGGAAAAAAACCTCAAAACAACACAATAGCAAAAAAACTGAAAATGAGCAGAATTTCCAGTGTAACTGGCTAACTTCAGACAGGGTCTCTTTCTCTGCTTCTGATTGGGAGAAAAAAAAACCCTTATATTTTTCATGAGAGGAAAACAGAGTTGCAGTATCCTGTGAATGATAAATATTTCTGAGATTTCTGTAGCCTTACCATTGTTAGCATGGAGTTCAGCATTTCTTAAAAGTTCATTCAAACTTGGGCCATAACCAGAAAGAGAGAAAGCACAGTTTACAGGATTATATTCAGTTTAATCTTACATTAAATGGCAGGAAATGCAAACTAGAAACTGCAGCATCACTGCTGCGGTAGAAGGGCAGTGTGTCTTTGTGCGGAGCAAGTCTCAATTGCTGCTAACATGGCATTAACTGTCTGCAGTATTTTGGATGCTTCTGAACAAAGAAGGTTACAAAAAAGAAGGTTCTCCCCCAAGTCCTTGTTCCTAACACCCACTTTTCTGTTTTGGACCTTGGAGAGACACAACATCCAGCATTTAGGACTGCAATGCATTATCAGAAGGATGTAATTACAATTATTTATTTAAGCTGGTTCTGAACCAGAGAATCTTGATATGAAGCTGGAGCCAGTAAAGGCTTGAAAAACTACTGACAATAAGCAATTCTTCATGGAACAAAACTATTACAATAGAGGGTCTTTGATCTTGCCTGTCTCCTGTTGCCAATTGAACTTTGTCACCATGCACTGTCATCCACAAGGGAGCATTTTGAATTAAGCAGTCTACAGCAATTTAGTCTGTTCCAGCTTTGAAGTGCCAACATCAGTCAGGCTAGTACTAACTTTTTTCATTAAATTTTTTTTGAGTTCTCTTAGGAGTTTAGCAGTCCTGGCACTTAGATAACTAAAGTCAAGGAACCAAGGCACTAAGACTTCAAAAGCAAGAGGGGCCCCTAAAATACAAATGTGAACAATCATTAGGCTCTAATGGTGCACTTCATTAATGTCCACTTCAAAGCAAAAGTTTACTGACTTTGGGATTGACTAATTTACACATTGTGGGAAATTGCTGCCAGCCATGCATGTAACCACTAAATGTTTCTGGAATAAATAGAAACGCCCTCTTCCTTCAGAAATCAGGAACTGCAAACTGAGCCTTTAATTGCAAGATGGCCTTTCGTTTGAATGGGAATGGAAAACCTGTCTAGCACGTAAATCACTAAAGCTGTGTGTAGTTATCATACAGACACACAGATGTCAATCAGCAGCCTTTTGCAATTTTCTTTCCTTCCCCCACACTCTACAACCAAATAGGAATATTACAGCATAGTCTGGTTCATTTATTTAGTCTTTGCAAATTCTCATTTTACTTTGCAACTAGAGGAAGTAAGCAAAAATAAGTAAGTAAAGTTCTAAGTAAAACTGGTTACTACAACTGAGGCCGAGTGTCTTTGGGAGCAGGGAAAGAGCTGTAGTATTTAAAATCTTAGTGTTAACTCCTGTGTGAGTAAACAAGGTACCACTATGCCAACAAACTGCATTCACATTCAAAAGTGTACTGGTCCAGTTATATAAATTAAAAAAAAAATCATAAACTACACACCAGAGTTAAAATAATAACTCAGATAATCAGAATAGAAGCCTACCATGCTCAGAACATCTACAATACATGAACTGTCCAAGCAATACCCTTGTGCACAGAAGCCTAAGATGAGGTGGGCCTGTTTGTAAAAGAACTGAGCACATGCAACTGTTCTTACCCTGTCAGTAAAGATTGCCTGCACTGCAAAATGTGGTTGTGTTTGAATGGAATTGTGATAGCTGAGTGAGAGGACGGGAGGCCAGTCACAAGTTAGAGGTCAATGGAAGCCAGGAAAAATTGTGTTCAGCTGATGCTATGGGGAAAATAATTTGTCCTTGTCTAAACACTAACCACTAAGAGATGGTAACATCCTGCCATCTAACTAGATTGCTTCCAATCTCGTTCCAGCACAATAAAATCTTTTATCTAGACAAGCCTCACAGTGACTGTAAAATCTCAGCCACTTTGAAAAGCCAAGATGTTGGCTCTTAATGCCTAAAAAAAGACTAAAAACCATTTTTCTTTAAACAGATCTGTATAGGATTGCCAGAAATCCACACTTTAGTGGGAAGTTTTTCAAAAAGAAAATTATTTTGGATATGCATTGGGCAAAATATGGAGAAATGGTTGCCAGGGATTATGACAAAAAATAGGAAAAATAGTTATAATGTCTCTGCTTTATATTTCGGCTAACTTTCTTAATTTTTAGCAATTACCTCCTTGTTGCAACATTTTAATAAAAGTCTGTGCCTTCATGCCTAGTAGGGAAGCTAACTTGCCATGGGCAAGAGTGGCCTTAAAAAAAAAAAAAATAAAGGGGGGGGGGGGGAAACCACTTAGCAAACCACAAATTTCAGAGACCTAGTCACATCTGTGTTTTATCAGCTTTTTCCGGATAGTATTACACCAAACAATTGTCTGCAGATCGGTAGACAGCTGAGACTTTAAAGTGCTGAATTACTGAGAAAATGCTAGAGATAAAAAACAGCACATGTATCCTATCAGTGTAATGAAACCAACCTGCTGCTAGCGCCATCGTGCCTTAGTTCTAAGTACCCTGTAGAGGAACGGAAGGCTTTTATTTAACTCTTAAGAGGAAAGCAAGGGAAAGAAGAGTAAAGGTCATCTAATACCCGCCTTAATCACAAAACTGCAATGCTCTCAGATATATGAAGGGAGGAATGCTTGGTGTTCAAAATAAAACATCAAGTGCAGACAACAGGAGTGGGCCTGATCGCAGCGGGGGCAGCATTTCCTGCTGGGAATTCCCAAGACTTCGGCTGGTGTCAAGTGGAGTTACGGACACAGAGCATGGCAAAAAGCTGAAACTAAAATACCTGGACACTGAGGCACTGCCACATAAAGGCTGATTCAATCTAGCAGAAAACTCTCCAACAGAAGGTAGATTCACTGAATCAGCCAGGAGGTACACTGGAAATGAATAATGGATATTTCCTGAATGGAGCATGGTTGTTAAGCATCGTAGCTACTACTCAATGACAGATGTACAAGCTGAAGTTATGTTTAGAACAAAAAAATATTCCACAGTGTTATTTGGTTTCTTGGGGATTTTGTTTTTTTTTTTTTTTAATATTGTGTTAAGTTTGCATGGCATTATAGATGCCAGGTTTACTTGGCAGATCATGATACTCAGGTGTTTGAGTTGAAAAACTCAGAAGGTACTTGACTTTCTGAGTCAAGTGATGAATTTGGTGGTATGAATGCAGTGATAAAACTTCAAGGATGGGGGCAGTTATTGTTCTTTGGGGTTCTTTTACTCCTTAAAAAAAGGAGAATCAATTGGATTTTGTGATTTGCTTCATAAAAGTTCAAATTTTAGTCTGTTGGCTTCTATTGGAATAAGAGCTTGCCTAAAATGACTGCATAACACTGGAAAAAACTTTAGTTTTACTGATCTTATACTTCCACTTAAGCAAAGCCCAGAAATTCCAATGAGAACTGATCTGTTGTACCAGACACTGTATAACAGAAACTAAACGTGGCCTCTTCCACAAAGAAACTGTAGAAAAAACCCAAAAGGTAATGAGTGAGGAAAAAAAGAGGTTGTCAATATAAACCTTTTTGTATTCATATACATTTTAATCAGGTTTTGATTAAATGTATGAAAGTAGTCTTTCTCCACTAGTCCCTCAGGCTCCAAATGACTCTCAATTAGCCATTTAAAGTTAGCTAATTTTTGTCTGTTTTGTGGTAGAACCATAGAAGAGACACATGAAAGAGGAAGAATATTTACTTCAGGCAAGAAATTCCTAGCTCTAGGAGCAGTGCAGAGAGAAATACAAAGGCAACAGTGACTTTTGTGAGAATATGGCAGCTGAAGTGGGCAGCGTGGGGAAGGTGTCAAAGATGAGAGTGGACAACCATAAAAAAGCAAAAATATTATATTTTCTTATTAAAAAGTGACTGTAAAGCTTTTGCAGTAAAACATCTGAACATACCATCAATGCCACCACTGGACCAAAGGCCTACTATTTCAGTTGCATGAGTGTCTTCAGCTGAACTTTCTTACAGGAACACCATTTTTGTGTATATATGTATATATCTATATCATCCACATCTATATTCTTGCAACTGGGCATATCATGGACACACACTTGAACTACACTTGAACGTGTGGCATAAAAGAAAAGATGCATTTCCAGTTAGTTCCATTTTAATTCACTCAATTATTCAATCAAGTGCAATATAAATTCACCTTATTGTCACCTAATTTAATACATTCTCCAGGGAAATATAGTGGAGAACAGAGTATCTTGTAATTTATTTTTAAAGCTCCTTAATTAAATGCCCAAATCCCCCAAAATTACATGGAAGTATATAAAATGGACTTTTATACACCAAAATTCTTACTAAGAATTGGATTATGAGATTAAGATGTAATGCATAAATTAATTCTAATGAATTACTGGGCTCAGTCCATCCTGGGTGTTCTCTTCCACAAGCCTGCAAGGACATTTCTACAATCCACTCCATAGGTTACTGTTAATCAACCAAGAGGTAAACAGAACTACTTACAAATGTTGAGCCAGATAGATATTCTCTGTTAAGAGAACAGAACATTTAGATATATAAAGACTATCCAAATATTAAAAGATCAGAGCAAATTTCAAACAGCTTTATGAACAGAATATGACTGGAGTCACCCGGTATATTATGGTTTTAGGGAATTTAAGTGATGAAATTAGTCCCATCAATACACAAATATAGAAGATTTTCTTTTGTTTACAAAGATAAGATTTCAAAAGTTTCCAAGCAATAGCGCATGTCATTCACTTATTATTCCAATTTCTTTCTTCTTTAATGTTGATTGATTTGAAGATTGTCTTTAATTTAAAAGCTGTTTTCATTTTAGTTTTCATCTTTCTGTCATGTTCTAAATGAGATGAAATTGAATTACCCTCAAGTATAAACAAAAGAGTTTTGATTTTCTTATTTGCTTTATCCCCCAAAGACTGCAAAGATTGCATATACGCATCTTTTAATTTCCCCCACCTCTAATCTAGAGACCGCTCACCATGAGCCGATGAAAATTCTGTAATATCAGTCATTTCTTACACTTTGTGCATCAAAATGACAATATTTCTTGCCTCTCACGAAACATCTATGGCTTACATATTTACAGTTGAATTACATTGCATCACAGTCTGTGTGCAGTGGGACTCTGCACCATGTGATATTTTTCTCCTTCTGACATGCAGAGGCTGTTCCTTCATTCAATTGGTGTAACTCAGGATTTATCCGTGAATTAGCTTAAATGTACATTGTTAAGGTTACTGGGCCAAAGAGTTGATCCACATCCTTTTGTCTGGATGGTTTGTGGCTCTACAGAGGATATTATTTTATTATTAATCAGTGTATAACATAGGAAAATGTAACTCCGTGGCCAAACGTGAATGAGATCCTTCTCTACAGATTTCATGGTTTCCTTTTTAAAGCAAAAGAAAGAAGGAAGAAATACAATTTTAAAAGCAAATTTTACTGACTTGTTTTTCCCATTTTTCTTTTTTTTTTTTTTGTTAGTTTAGTTGGTTGGTTTTTGGTTTTGGGTTTTTTTAAACAGAATAACTATGAGTGATGTGAAATATGAGAAAGCAAATTTTGGGAATTCTTAGATAAGGAGTAGGTCATGTCCAGCAAAGGGAAATATAATCATGCATGTGCACTTTTCCCAACTTCACAACAGGCTCTGTCATGGGAGATGATCAGAATGTTTGTACTTAATACACGAGGGTAAGTACTTTTAACCCAATTTCTTTTGGGGTCAGTGTCCCATGATTCTCTGTAACTGTCCCTGTTTTTGTGTTTTGTTACCCAGTTAATTTCACTGCCAAAACTCAGCTGCAGCTGCCTGGCCACTCTCCAAAGCTGTGCCAATCTCAGCATTACATTACCTCTGCATATGGCAGGGACTGGTCAGCTCTTTGATTTTATGGTATTTTCTTCCATCAGTCACATTGGCTGAACAGAGAAGTGCTTGGGTTTCTGCAAAAACAAATGCATATTAGTAGCTTCTGCCTAACAGAGTCAGACCCTGACTCAAGTAGTTTAATTTAAATGTTGGCTTGAAAAAAGAAAAGAAAGAAAAGGAAAGAAAATTTCAAATAAACCAAACATTTTAGTAGTTTTAAAGGTCAGTGCAAACCCATATGGATCAATATAAAGGTACTGTAGGTCAGCACTTCTGCATTTATAGACTTGAAAATATGTTTTACACACTACTGAAATACCTCAGTCATTCCTATTCTACATTTGAAGCAAACCTAGGAAAATATACATCAGCAAATAAGACTCAAGACATGGCTCTTTCAAATATTTAGTTCATACAAAAACAATTGAAAATTCTCTGATTAGCACCTTTAACTTATGCACAGGGAGTAGATCCCAGCAATGATTTAGAGGGTCTGGCTCAATCACTGCACTGATGACATGCATTAGTTGTTACTTCAGCAAATTATTTCTCCTCCAAGCCAATTAATTCTATCCTGGTTGAATAGCATACACTGGCTGTCAAAAGCTTTTACAGTAGTTTTTCCCTTTTCAAATCATGCAAAGAGTCAAAATTAATCTGCAGGATTTTGAAGTTCCCATGTAAAATATGAATGATTTTATTCATTTTTCAGGCCTATGTTGACCAAGTACTGACCTAATGGTTTCTTGTTGGAATTTAGCTCAATTTTTTCCAGTGGAGGAAATATCCAAATATGTGTTCGCTTGTTTTCAGGATACATTATTTATGGGATTCCTAGCCATTGATTCTGGAATACACTTTTATCCTCAAATGCTTCTACCTCTAAATGGAAGAGGTAGTCTAGAAAGCACAGAAGAGATTACTTATTGTCAAGGCTGTGAAAGTAAAAATTATTTTACAAAGAGTAATGTATATACATTATCTCCTACTGTACCATAATCCCTGTAAACAGAAATAGAAGGAATTTCTCTTTGATTGAAATGAAACCAAGGAACCCAAATAAACCATTCACAGTTCAGAGTGCTGTTCTATTCTACGATCAGTGCAGTACCATCAGGGAAAATATTTCTGGAGCTTAATTCCCTGCCCATTTCAAAGACCTAAATGACAGAGAATTACAAACAGCAGGAGGAATGAAAATGAGGTAGTGGTGGCTTAAGTGACATGGTGTTACAGGGTGCACAAAGTCTCCGAGTCTAAGCATAACTATTTATGGGCTAAAACCCACACAAAGTAGTGGCTTCCATTGAGCATTAATAAGTATTGCAACAATGCAACAACTCTGAAGAGAAATTGCATAAGATAGGAAAGAATGTAATCAGTACTCTCCACCAAAGCTAGGAAGAAAATCTTACATAAGTAAACAATGAGGATAAACTCAGTAAATCGGGGTAAAATCTGCCTTTCTGTCCTGTTACATTGTTTGCAGAAGATATGAGCATTGCCATTGTTTTTAAATTCAAATATTATCAATCAAATAGGTGGTTTTTTCCTTATCCTTCAAAATAATTCAATTTTTTTCCAGATTTCCTGTAATGTGCCCAATGTGAATGACATTACCTTAATTTATCAAAAGCTCTAAGTACATTAGGTGAAAGGAAGAAGACAGCATCTTTACCAAAGTATTTAGGAACATTTTTTACAAACTGTTTGATATCACCAGTAAAGGGCTGGGATATTAGGACCGATCATAAAAATTAACAACTAATCTAGTTTTAGTACTGCCTCAAAAAATGAAACACTGGATTATGAACTCCATGCATTTACACTGAGGACTGCAGGAATCTATATCAATAGCTAATGCTGCCTCTCTGCATGTATACAGGGTCAGCACTGTCAGAAATATACTCAAATAAGATATTCTGTAGTTCTCAATACAGATACAGGTATGTTCTTTATAGTTCTATAATCATATGATTTTTAATTTTAAATGGTTAATGCTGCTTTTAACTTGTGTGATAACAAACATGCTTTTCATTGGTTTTCATAAGATTTTATCTTTTAAGATACTCTCACCTCCACAAAGTCCAGGATGAAAATGAGATAAGCATATTACAGGAAAGAAGGTAATAAAATTAGAGAATATACCAAATCTTTATCTTATAGTAATGGTAGTTACATTGAAATCCTTTCTGTGAGCAACCTGTGTTAAAATGAAGCAATATTTAAGGAAAGGACTGTAACTACAGGGATCTTTCTTGATTTTCTTGCTAATATCTGTTATCCTCTCTCCAATATCTTGCCTGCCATTTTATTATCAGCTAAATTGTTCCTGAGCTTTCTGGCATTGACTTAATTCTTCATTTTCACAACTATTTTTCAGATATTTTCCCTCAAACAGTCTTCTGGTTATTCCTTGAAAGCTGCTGTTCCCTTGAAATTGTAAATTGGTGGCAATTGACAAATCAAACCTTTGCAAACAATTGACTCTTGTAAGGTGTCAAATACAAATTTTAAATGTTGTCCCCTTCAATAATTTCATCCTGAATTAATGTGGAAGAAACCCTGCTTGAGGAATCCACAGCATTCACAAGTTTAAACCAAAAAGCCTTTTTTCAGGGAAATACTTAATTCAAGCACCTGAGCAAATATGGATGCCTACATTTCCTCCTCTGCAGCCAGCTCTGCACTATAAAGTTATGTTTTTTTAGTTTTTGCAGCAGTAACAAGGCCTCCTTCTGCTCAGTGGACATCAGTTGTGAATTAAAACATTGAAAGTAAGCAGCCTGCCAGTTTCACAGACCTTAACACATCACTCTCCATGACAACATGGAACTCAGAGGAAGGAAGACTGTTCCTGGGGGAAAGCTGAGAAGTGCAAACAATTTTTTTACCTTTTTTTTTTTCTTAATCTGGGATGTGGTGTTTGTTTTCGTTAGCTGAAAACTACTGTTTGAAGTCCATTTGTGTTGGTAGATTACTTTATCTACTCTTCCTCAGGGAACAAACACTACACTATCACTTTGTATACACTACACTGATAGTGCCTTTACATTGAGCATGGAATTGTAAGCCACTGTGTTCAAGTGCTTTATTTTCCCCTAGAAACACTAGAGGAATTTTTCCTGCAAATGGAGGAGAGCCTTGCTCTATTGTTTTTTCCTTTAAAATTTTGAGTTTCCATATTGAGGGCCCAAGGAGGCTTTTAAATATGCAGAGAATTTAAACATGCAAGAAGAAAAGGGGTAAGAAAAAAATTATTCAAATAACAGTAGAAAGCAAGATTTTCTAAATTACCACCGTTGAGATTTTCTAAACTATGCTGTAAAATGTGCCTTGACAGAAAGTTATAAGAGCACCACAGAAAAACTCCCTGTTGGGAAGCTAAAAATGTTAAAAAATGCATAACATTTTCAGGAGCAATGAAGTTGCATAAGAGCCTAAGTCCCCACAGCTGCCAAAACCATTGAAATATCCTTGAAAGTTGTACAGCAACTGCACCCAGGTAACTCCTTTCACAAGGAAGGGACTTTATCCTTTTTAAAGCATGAAGTGGTTCTCCAGGATAGCTTCAGCCACACTTTCCTCCTTGAGTGTTGATGTGTATGCTCAGGTACTCCTCCTAGTCCCAAAGAATGATCTTATTGTACCCTCTGTTGATGTTGCCAGACTTTACACATGAAAATAATAACATCAGAATTTGTAATATCTCACTTCCAATGGGAGGGAAGAAGGAGTTTCCCATTCTTGCTGTGCTGGCAAGCAGACAGACACCTCCATCTCTGTGCATTCCACTGGAATGGCCGCTGTCTAGTTCAGCTGCAGTTCAGATTCAGGGAGCAGGAGAAAAGGGGAGGAAAGATCAAGATATTTAAAGCTTGACAGGACAGACACGAACAAGGCAATAGGAACAGCAAGCACAGAGTAGCCCAGGTGTGGATTGGTGGTGGGAGGATTCCTTCCATAGAAGGGAAGACCCTGATTCACACTGTGCAGCTGCTGCTGCAAAGATGTGCAGGGTCACAACCCAGGCTGAGGCATCAGGCCCTACCTCCCCTTGTCCAGGATACATAAAGTCCAAGTCAGGATAACACTTTAGAGAACTCAGGTTACTTTACAAATGTCCTCAGTTTCCCCAGTTGTAAGTGATGAAAAAGAAGTAGAGCCACATCCCATCTGCTTTTGGTAAGGGACATGGGATTTGGGATTGTATTATAGGAACTCCCGCCTCATGCTGGGCACCTAGCAGCCTCTACATGCAACTGAACATCATCCTCAGGAGTGAAATAGGACATTTTTTCACTGTCCAAGACAATATAAGTTAAAAAACAGCACAAGACAAACAGGGATGAAATGTATCAATGCATCTACTTTCATATGTGGTAGCTTTGGATACCTGTTGCGCAATTTAAGCAAAGCTTGAATCTGTGCTTGAGACCACACCTGTGTGTCTTGAAGTTATCACCATCCCAGTCATTATTTTGAAACAAAGAACAGATTTGCCCAAACCTGTAATGTGGAGGGACCTGGACCATGAATGACATTTGCTTTTGTGGCACCAACGTGTGGCTGTGGTCAGAAAAGTTGACGTGGGCCAAGACATGAAGTGGCAAGAGGAAGCATGGTGGCTGCAGGACTCAGAAAACTAAGGGTGCCAGTGAATGTTGAGAAGACCCTGTGAAGACGTCCTACACCCTTGTGACTGAGTCCAAAAAGCTGGGCTAGGTGCAAGCTGTAACCAGCTCTGCAAACGGCTCTGCTAGAACAGCACAGAACCTGGTGCTCACAAGTGCTTGGGAAGGCAGCTTTGCTAAAAGACTGTACTTCTACCACATTTCTGACATCACCATAGAGAAACACCTTTTTTTATCAGGTTTAACATATACAGCTGTCATAACATCTGAATTTATTATCAATAATGTAATTTAATTATTCCAGTAGTAAATTTTTAAGTATCTCTTTGCACAAGAGATATCAAAACATCTTGAACGATAATATTCCTGTTTTACAGGTGCAGAAGCTGAAGTACACAATAATTAAAGTGGTCTCATCCATAAAGGTAGTGGTTCAGTCATGAAAATTATCCATGCTGCATCCCATCACAGAAGAAATTAAAGCAAGCCTCTAATTTCCTGTAGAAAAATGTTAGTCAGGTATGGAACTTAATCTTTTTTTACTAGAAATCAACTTTTAAATCAAATAAAATCAAATCTAGGTTTCTTCAATAATTTCCACAGGTGTAATAGTTTTAGCAGGTTTCATTTTGTAATAGTACAAGATTTCAGAGGCAAGAAAAGGGTAAATCAAATACAGAGCAAACTATCTACCAGGATATTAGAAATTTGCTAAAATTTATTTAACGGTTTTAGTTAGTTCTTGTTTCTTGGGGTTTTTTTTTTGGTTCTTTTAAAACGTTTTTTACATCCCTTTTCATTATAATACAAATTAGGTCATTTTAGGTCTCATCTTTGTAGAGAATACAGTTTCACTTCTGAGTGGAGTTGTTGAACAGGACTGGCTGCTAGAGGAGAGAATGAACTGCTGAGCCTTTTCAAGGTTTAGCACCTCCCTAGTGGCTTCTCTCTAGCTCTGCTTCCTGCAAGAATGAGAATAAGGGAGAAAGTAGTGACACAGGGAAGTACACATTTTTGTGAGACAAAAGCCATATCAACCTGTTGGGAGCTCCTAGAAGCCGCTTTTTACTACTGCAGAAACTCCAAGACTAAAAATGCTTTTGAGGTGAAGAATTATATTCAATACAGGTCCAATAAATTTGTATTTACACCTAAAGAAGTCAATTCTGCCTTGCACTGCATCTCACTATATTCATATTGCTCCAATGGTGCTGGAGTGAAATTAGAGGGAGCTGAAATTGCAGGGTAACATGTCTGCTTGAATGGCAATATGTGTGCAGAAAGGATCAGATGTCCTGTTATATGACAGAAACACACCAGCACAAATCTCCACAACCCCAAACACAGTGATTATTTTTCTCTCAATACAGAGATGTCAGTCATCAATGTAAGCACTGCCCATGATCTTCAAAGAAGACAGAAATGTTTCTCACCAATTTGGGAGTTACCTGAGTTCTGGAAATTCAAGTGCCCTTACTTCAGCTTTACAGGCCTGTAACTGGACTCTGAATGTCAGCCTGAGTAATTTTCCTCCTGCCCTGTTTAACAAGCTGGCAGTAAATGCTTTGGTTTTTGTTTGTAGTAATCTACTGTAACAAGAATCTTTTCGCCCATTAGGATTTCCGGAGGGATTTTTGTCTGATCATTTTCATGCAAAGACCACTAAAATTTGCAGCAAAATGGGGAGTTTTTTTCCAACATAAATCTATTACATTGATCATCCCGCCTTTTAAAAATATTGATCCATACACTTTCTGGACATAAATGTTCACAGTGAATATCTTCTCTGTCAGCCTGTACATATAGGTCATATAACTAATTTTTTTTCAGAAACTGGATTAAAGCACTTGAAAGCAGAAAAGCTTGTATCATACAAGAGGACTCCTAGTAAGGTCCATGATCTCCTTTTGTAGGCCACAGCAAAATACACATAAAATATAACGTGTGATAAGTCACCCTAATATTCCTGATCTCATGACTTGCTGGCTGTTCCTTTCTCCTGGAGGATGATAGCTAGCTATCTCATCAAAATGCATAAGCAGTGTCTGTTCCTTCCACCCCCAGACCCATTCATTTTCCACTCAGAATCTCTGCTTGGGGTAGTATAATTGATTTTGACATAATTTACTGCTTACTTGGTAATGCAGCATTGCAGTCTCTGATAAAAACCGTATCAAGTCACAGCACCGGTCTGGAGCTTGAAAGGGAGGCAGTGTAATCACTTTCTTACCCTAATGCACCTCCATCTCATTTCTGCTGGGCAAAGAGCTGCAAAGTGATCACTGGTAAATGACTGGCTCCAAGAGAGGGTCTGTCACTTCTCTGCCTGACCACTTCTCTTTGTCTCTCTGCTTTATTTCAGGAGAAGGCAGCAGGGGAACTTTTCATTGCTGGATGGTCATGGAAATAAAAGACAATGGTTATACTTGCCAATCATCAGACATCTACCTCTAGTGCAAAGCAGATACCTGCTCCTGAATTGCTGTGGAAAGGAGAGGTATGGGAGAAGCATGTGAAAGAGCAAGTGCTGAAGGGGGAATATTTTGCACTGAGACCTTTGTTATTTAACACTTCTAAATATTTCTTACTGTTCTCAGCGCCACCTGAGTTTGGCAATGAAGCACGGGGACCACCACCTCTCACAAAGCCCCTGTACCACTGCAGGATGTGGGATCTGTGTGCAACAGCTCCTCCCTCACCCCTGACATTGCCTCAGCACTCCCACTTTGCCAGGGTGCCCAGAGCAGCCCTGGGACACAGCAGATGGAACCAGGCTGATCACAGCTTCTTGGGTCAGCTGAGGGCAGCCCTGTGCTCCCTGGGGTTGTGCTCTGTCTGCAGAGCCAGCCAGGCTCAGCTGCTCTCTTTGTGAGCGCATGAAGCTCTGGAAGCTCAGGAAGTTCTTCCTCCACCTCTGCTGCCTTCTCAGAGCCATCTCCTCCAGGGGCCAGGCTTCTTGCTGGAGAGCTCTCTGGGAATGGCTGCTCTCCTTGCCCTCCCCCTGCGTGGCACAGGTGGGCAGGTTCTCCCCTCAGCTCTGCATCCCTGGCCATGGTTTCTAAAGGGACAGAACAGCGGGGTCCCCAAACGGTTGCCATCCCCTGGCACACCCTGTCAGGGCTGGGATGGCTCTGTCTCCCTGCTGGGAACTCACCTGGGCTCAACAGCCTCTGCTGCAGGAGGAGGAAGCAGAGACCCAGGGAAGGGCAGAAACATCACTGGGCCGGCACAGGCCTCATCCAGCACACTGGGTGAACTGGTAGGGAGGTCAAGGATGAGAATGGGAAAGAACTATTTTATTCCAGTGCCTGGTTTGCCCAGGCTTGTTATTGTTTGCAGTGATTTATGCATCATTTGCATATGTGGCTAAGTGGGTTATGCAGTTCAGAGTGCCCAATTTCAGTGAGCGTCAGGCAGCCTGTGTCCTGG
Organism: Ammospiza nelsoni; assembly: GCF_027579445.1. Taxonomy (NCBI): domain Eukaryota; kingdom Metazoa; phylum Chordata; class Aves; order Passeriformes; family Passerellidae; genus Ammospiza; species Ammospiza nelsoni. Next base: position 16,880,431 of record NC_080636.1, read on the forward strand.
GATGCAAATGTCTGTCCCTTATCTGGGGACAGCCGGTCAGTTATCGTCTCCTGGCCACTCCTGCCACATGGCCAGATATGGCTTGCAGATCTGGGGAACTGCTGAGCCCTGTCCCTGCCAGCTGGATGTGTACAGGGCTTTACTGCCAGACCTCAGGCCTATGGGCATGCCATGAAAACAAAGGACAGGGAAAGTATCACTTTTTAAAAAAGATCTTACATTTCCTACTACAGCAGTTATTTTTGAAATGGGCAACAGTAAACACATTATCAAAGGTAACCTCATTTTGTTAAAAATTGAGATTTTTTATTAAATAATTAAGCTTTGGGAATGAGGTTTTAGAGTCACTTTTAAAGGCACAAAGTATTTTTCTTGCCATTGAGAAGACTGATTGATATATATTGTTTTTAAAAGTAATCGCTCAAATAGTCTATAAAAAAAAAATCCTTCCCCACAGTATCATCCACTCAAACTCACTAATTGCAGTGATTCTCCCCACTCATCCACACCCTGTACTTATCTTTCGGTGAGTAAAATCTGATCTAAATGAGCCAGATGAGCCCAGTCCTGCAGACACTGAACGCCACTGATGACCAGCACTGAAGCTGGAGACACATGTGGGGGAAGTTGTGCGAGCACAGGCAAGGCTGCAATTTCTGATGGCCATGAACACAGGCACTGTACCAGAGGTGCTGGGTCTAACTGTTCTTCTGTCCTTGGTAAATATCTGAATTAAAGTAATGGGACTTTCTCACCCTGCAATAAATTGCTTAGAAACTGCATTTCACAATTGGATATCCAAAGTTTAACAGAGAAGGAGCTCCATGTGACTGTAGATAGGTAAGCACTCATGCCAGCTGGTTTTTACATGCTGGCAATCTAATCCAGACCAGCTGTATTCTTTTGATGTTGTAAAGCAGTTTACTTTTACTTTGACAACAAGCTACTACTGCAGGAAGGGACAAGACTGAAAACAGTGTTTATAGGGCATAAAACAGTAAAATAATAAGTATTATACAGCAGGTAATATTTTTAAAAATACATAAAGATAATGAAACAAATATTTGTTACAGCTGAAAATCAAAAAGTCAAGACACTTTACTTAACATGTACTTTTCTGTTACCCACTGAAAAATTTCTACTTGTAGACATAGCTCAAAAAATATGGGAAAACTTTGCCTATTTAAAGACATAATATTTTCCCTGGCTTCGGTCAGTACATCATTTCTATTCCTACCTGGGGAAAGAAACCCCAAGCACCCTGACAGACTAGTGGCAATCCTGAAGAAGCCAGAAAGCCAAGACCAAAACTCTTCCCCAGCTTACCCTGAGGGACTTAACAAAGCACCTCAAATGTTGGATATAATTACCCACTCTCTTAAGCCACCTTTGAGGCATATGCCAGAAGCATGCCAAAGAAGAACAAGGTGAATTCATGATGATTTTAGCCCTGCTTAGGACATCTTCATGAATCATCCTAAAGGTCATAGAATTTCTACTGACTTTTTTTACCTGAAAATGTTTTGTTTGTATTGCTTTGCTTTGTTTTGTTTCCTTAAATTTTTGCCTTTCTTGCACATTTAACATAGAGATCAGGGCATATGTTTATCAATTTATTTTAACAAAAACCTGAACTCTTGATAATTTTTGCATTTGTCTAATATATTATAACAAGCTTGGATATTTTATTTCTCCTGAGACCTTAAAAGCACTAAATGATGGTAAAAATCTATGCTTGGGAATCTAATAAAAGGGAGACTTGTGTTTTGTGGTCTGGAGTGGAGGTGACAAGCAAAAGAATACCTGTCAAAGAGTACACAGGAGTTCAATGGATTGGACTGTGCTCCTTTGTATGCTCAGGTTCTAGCCTGGAGTTACTCATGTGCTTGATATTAAGCACACGCAGCAGCCTGTGCAGGACTGGAATCTATTATTGCCATGTTGACATACATTTGTTAAGGGTTTGATTCTGCTAACATTTCTATTGGCAACACAGGGAGATGCAGTCAGGTCCTGCAGTTCAGAGGGAGATGGAAGAGATTTCAGGGAGCTGCTAATACACTCAACTTTAGAGGCCATTCACAGTAAACCACATTTTAAATACATTTCCATGGTCATGTTTATTTCTAAAATACCTAAAGACCTCAATCAAGTTGTAGATTAAAGAGATATAAAAGTACCCATCCTAAGAACAAACCATTTGAAAAGATTTATTAACGGTTATTTATATATTTAAGTCTAGTTCTTGTAAGATCTCAGTATTGTGAATAAGTGGTTTAAAAACTGTTCCTTACTTATTGGCCTTTCAGCTACAAATACATATTTGGACTCTGCATTTTTTTGGTAGCTTTGAAATAGTTTTCCATATTTTTTTTTGGTCTGGATTGAGGCCTAACTACCCAAATTTTTGTCCAAAGAGTTTTGAGAAACACAGATTTCCTACCATATCTTCATTATGGCAGCTGCTGTTATTTAACTGATAACATTCTGGTAATTTAAAAAGACTTCAACCAGGAGCATAAACCCATACTTGTCTACTTTGTATTGGAACTTGAGCATTTTTTTCCTGGAGCGTTTGAACTATGTGCTCAGGCAATCTTAACCTTCTGGTTTAAATCCAAATGTACCAGCTGTGGGAAACACCATTTACACATCCATTACCCCTGGAGGATTTAATGTGCCGTTTCCATCAGAGTTAGACTTTTAGAAGCTGAACTTGAATTGCTTTCTTGGGCAATGAACTTGCACAAATTGCATTTATGAACTGAAGACCACAGTGGCTTTATTCGTTGTATCTTCTCATTTCAATACAATTCCCCTGTAGGGGAATGTAATGAAATATGATGGATGAAAGTGACAGAGTCAGTTTTCTTTCCCTGCACTGGAATCTGTTGCAGGGACAGGACACTGCCTCTGTCTTCTTCTCCATTTGCCCTCACATAGCTTTTGCTGAGTGAGCCGGCTGGCTTAAAGCAGTGTAGCACAAAGTTACAAAGAAAACAGCTTTTCTGGGGAAAATCATTACTGACTTAGGTACTAAAGTGGCTAATATTTTACTTAGGTACTAAAGTGGCTGATACTGTTAAAGTGGCTAATATTACTTATGTGGCTAATACTGCTAAAGTTGCTGATATTGCTAATGTGGCTAATGTTGCTAATGTGGCTGATATTACTAATGTGGCTAATACTGCTGAAGTGGCTAATATTACTAATGTGGCTAATGTTGCTGATGTGGCAAGGTAAAGCTCTCAAACTGCCTCTTCTGCAAGTCATGGTACAATGCTTCACCCACTCGGTCAGCAGCACCAAGGCTGCCCAGCCAAATACAGATGTGCAGAAAAACTGATATTCTGCATTTTCAGTAGGGTTGGCCAAACTTTTGAAATAGCTGCTATATTTCTAGAAAAAATCGCTTAGCAAACAAATATTTTTCTTGTGGAAAATCCTTGAAGAAAACTTTGGGGTTAGACACCCTTTGCTTGAGAGTGTATGGTCTGCTTATAAAGATTACCTTCACCCTCAAACTTCAAAATGCAGGAATTCTCAGTGCCTCCAATAGAGATTATACCTGTCTCTTCCTTTGAGCTTCAGCTGGGTGTGGTGATGAGCTGGAGCCTTTACACCATCCCTACCTGCACCACTTCCACATGGTTTACCACACAATTGAGCCCTGCAGCAGCATCTTCTCAAGACTGTGGTAAATCCTTAATTTCCTTCAAAATTTGTCATTCTTGAGAAGTCAATAATAAAAGCTAAAAAAAGCTAACTCAATGTCAGTTTGCTTTTGATTCTCTGCCAGGTAAGTATTATAGGTTTGACTATTCCTGTCAGAAAAGTTTTATGCAAGGAAAGTTGTTCCTCTTTGCAACCCTCCCTGTTTCCCATGCACCAAATTGTGATTGCTTTGGTCATTATTACAGTAGAAGAGGCAATCAAGGCCTATAATCTCTTTTCAGGAGCATTCTCCTAATATTCTTTTGTTTGGGAGGCAGGACAAATCTGAATAATTTTTTAAACTCCTTTTTCTTTGCTATATCTATCTGGCCATTGTGCTGGGAATCATAATGTAGACAGATTGCTTGTGGGAAAGGAATTGAATTCCTTAGATGTCTGCACAAGACAGAGCTAGAGAAAACCTTTATAATATCAAGTGTTATGGACAAATTATTTTCTGACATGATCTATTTGTAGAAACATCTCATATTGGCCAAGAAATTTTGTTTAGAGAAGGATAGTTGCTCGTCTTATCATGTGCTTCAGCTATCCTTGGCCCCACTTTTCTGCTGATTTGTTTCTTATCAATAACAGCTACATTGCATCATGTCTCAAGTGTCTGAGTTAAGGGCATGTGATTCTGGAATCCTACATTCATGGAATGGTTTCATTTGGAAGGCACCTTGAATATCATCCCCCCATGCCACAGGCAGGAGCACCTTCCACTAGACCAGAGTGTTGAAAGCCCCATCCAACCTGGTCTTCAACAATTCCAGGGATGGGGCATCCCCAATGTCCTTGGGCCACAGGTACCAGTGCCTCATCACACTCACAATGAAAATTTCTTTATAATATATCTTCTTTCTAAACCTGACCTGATAGTGTCCAGACAGCTCGTGAATATCTCCAGTGAGATATTGTCCGCATGGATGACTGGACAATCTGTCCCAGTCATCCATGCAGAATCACAGATGGGTCAGGCTGGAAGGGAGCACAGAGGATCATCTGATCAATACACCCTGCTCAGGCAGGGTCACCTGAGGCACATGGCGCAGGATTGTGTCCAGGGGGATCCATTCCTAAGGTCTCCTCTTGAAGAAATTGTCTTTTCTCGAGGCTGAACAGACACAGCTCCCTCAGCCTTTCCTCTCAAGAGAAATGTCCTAATCATGTTTGTCACTCAACCTAAAGAGATCTAATCCTCTTTGCCACTCCCCACTGGACCTGCTGCAGGAGCTCCATGTCTTTTGTGCTGAGGAGCTCAGAACTGGGCACAGCAGCCCCAGTGAGGCCCTACCAGGGCAGGGTAGGGGCAGGATCCTCTCCCATGACCAGCAGGGTCACTGCTCTTCTGAACACACCCCGTGGTACTTGAGCATCACTTGATGAGCCATAAGATACCAGCCCAACTCTGTCTGTGCTCCTTCATGAATCTGTGCAATTCAATACAGCAAAACAAAGCTATTAAAGCTTTTTATTTCCAGGGTCTATTAATTAGGTTCACCACAGCACTGAAGCAGATTCACAGATTTTGGAGTTGCTTCATTGTCAGTGAGCTTAAACATATCTGGCCAAAAATGTCAGGCCTATCAGCCACAAGCCACAGGTACCTCTCGGGCTTTTGTTTTGCATTAGTTTGTGGGGAATTGTGGTCATGAATGTATTTCAAATGTTAAAATACCTAGCTCATCCAATTCCTCCTTAAAGTGAGTTGAGAATTTTGATACCAAATGTATCATTTTTACTGGTATTAGCTGTAGGGTGCTATGATTCTCCTTCTTTGATATCTAATTTTATTTGTGAATAGTTTATTAACTCTACTGAAGAATTAAAGTAATGCTGAAAAGTGTTAATTCCCATGGGTAACAGCCCCTAACTATCTGCCTGAAAACACCTACCCGCATTTTAAATGAAGGCTTTGCAACAGGCGTTCACAGAGCATCAATAACTCAGAGTCCTGCTGGAAAACTCTTTCTCAATGTTCTTGCTGTTTAACTTGAAATTTGGGGACCTTTTTATTTTGATTTTTTTTAAATTTTGGGACAATTTTACATTTCAGATGCATGTCTTCAGAATTTCAGAAGATATGCATCTGAAATGTAAAGTTATTGGGAACTGTGGTCTGAACATAAGTATGCAGACATGACCATGAGAATGAAAGTATAATCTTTCCCCCTGTGTTGCTTTTTCCTCCAAATTCTGTTTGCAAAATGAAATAGAGACTTCATTCTGTTTCCCAGTCCTTTGAATGTGATATTCCAGAGATTTATTAGGAGCAAGTGTTAAATATTTTAGCCTCTTTATCTTGTTGCTACATCAATAATTTACTCACTCTAATATTATGACTAGATATTTGCTAAACTCTCTAACTTATCTAGTGATGAAAAAGTTGTTCCTAATAACCACAGTGCAGTTCAAGTACATGGCATGAATTTTTTTCTCATTTTTGTTCCAGATTTTGACCTTGTTACTTTCACTTACAGAATGTCAAGTAGTGTTGCCTTCTGCCAGGTCTTGTGCAGCACAATGTAGCCCATTGCCACCTGGCAGCTCACCTTTCTCACTAGTATTTATTCAGTGATTCTAAAGTAAATTTTACAGCACAAACTGATGTCAAACATATGATTTATGTTTTGCCTAGCACCATCTTTTAAGAAACCTGATTAATTTCACAGAATTTCCAAGATCCAAGTCTTGGAAAGCAGCTGAATTTCTTTTGAGGGTCTCATTTAAATTACAAGAAGAATAACAGTATTTGGTGTCTGCAGTTACTATTTGCTTAGTGGGAGTCTACCTGTGTGTTTACTTATTATCAATAAACACATTAGTCAGTTGTGAAAGGCATAGTTTTACTTTTAAAAAATATTTATTAAAATTAATGGTCACAAGTAAGGCTGGGACTGTGGAGGTATGTCGAAATATATTACCTTAGAATGCTAATCATTCTACTTTTAATGTCTGCTGAAACTATTGTTACAAAAAGTGCCTTTGAGTATTAAAACTGCCTCCAAAAAACTTAAATTTGAGGCTCTGCTGAGGTCCAGCCAAGACAGTGTCAAGTTCCAAACCATGGAACTCTGTGGTTATATGTAGCAGTTATGTACATAACTATTTAAAAACTACTCTATTACTTGTATGCAGGTGAAACAATTAGGTTGACATATAGAGTTTTATGAGCAGCAACATGTTCCATTTAGTGGTTAATCTATGGCTTCTTTCTTCTTCCAAGTATAAAGTCCTAGCTCTAGAGGACAGCAATTTCTGTGCTGAGCATGAAGATTGCCTCTTACCTCAAGCTGATAGAATCTTGTTTATTACTGCAGGCCTGTGATCTTGGTTAGCTGCAGAGTGATTCTCTGTAGAAATACAGACAATGCATCACTATCTTCTTCTTTGGGAGACACATACTCCAGTCCTGTGATCATCAGTGATATCAGTAGCAGACCACCCCAGCAAGTGGAAAATCCCTTCTCCTCTCTTTATAGTTGTCAAGTTTCCTCAGCTGGGCTCAGCTCAGTTACACTCGTTCAGAGATTAGCAAAAATTTTCTTCTTTGCAGGGAGAAAACCCAAGCAGTCATTTGCTGAAGTCACAAGCTACATTTAATTTCCTCAAGTAACATGATTTAAATGCTGTGGAAATTTACATTTACCAAAAAAAAAAAATTAAAAATCAGAAGACAGGCTCCTTATATGTTGCGTAGCATACACAACTTCTAGTGTAGCATACAGTCACCATTTTGTCCCTATTGTTTTTAGTCCATCCATCTGCCACATGCCTTTATTTGTAATTCCTCTCCTGAATGATGAATCAACACAGCATCAGGTTAATATCAGTATTATGACTGGTTTTTGAGCAGAACAGTTAACCTAGTGCACAGCTTCGTGAACTCTTTTCAGTAGGGGGAGGGATAATTGACTTTAGCATATCTGATGCAATTCTATTCCTTTACAATATACAAAGTCCTGTTTCCCTAAGCACAGAAGAAATCAAAGAAGAGACAAATTTTTCACAGATAGCTCTAAATGTCTATGATCCAGCCGCTGGCTAAGAAGTACTCTCATATTTTTACATTGCCTCTGTGGTTACATCTGGTATCTTCTTCTTGCCTTTTCTTTCACCTTCACCGGCCAATCTGGGTCTCACACCTTGCAATGTATATACATATTAATGTTATTTCTCCCACATACACACTTACAACCATCTTTGCTTTGCCTTTTGATCTGTGTTTATGTCTAATGCACAAAAAACAGTAGTTTTACCTCTTTGCTTCTAAAGAACAGCTGAGTGACTGTCTTCAGCTGTGCTAAATGATGGAATTTGGCACTCTAAATTTCATCTACATAACTTCCAGTGTCTACTAAATTGCAAGGCAAGTAAGAAATACTAGGTTTTGGGTATTAAGTAACAATTTGGTAGCTTTGTGGAAGAAAGTGATGTCTGTTGGCAAGGAGTGTCCAAAGCCCAGTCAATACAGCTGAAGTGATCAGATCTGCAGATGCCTGATTAGTTTCAGGCCAATCTTTACTAAATTCTAAAGTCTGTGTTTACCCTTGCAGTTTAAAAGTAGTAGCCTTTACCCTAATTTTTACCAAAAGAACTTTGAATGGCATTTGAAATACTATTTCTTCAGGCAGTAACTGAGTCTAGAGAAGTTTACTCAATGTTCAAAATGTGAACTCTGATTCATAATCTATTTGTCTTTTTTTCTTCCACTGGCATTATGTTTTACAACAGGGAATCATATGAGGTTGGGAAAGCATATTTGGTAACATGAAGCCAACATAGATCCAAAATATGTAAAGAGTGTGTTCTACCCCCATTGTGAAGGGTCAGTTTAGAAGTGTGTTGAAAGATTCCACATTATGGAACTGGTCAATAAAACCAAAACATTTCAACTTTCTTCCAGTTCCATGATTTATTTCTCAGAAATTATTTCTAGCTGTGATATTTTCTTTATATTTTATTTGACCACAGTTGTTCAGCTTGTCCTTGTAAAATAGTTTGTGGATCTGGATCTGCCTTTCATCATACAGACCTTGACATGCTTCCAAAGAAATACATGGATTCATATTTAATGGGGTTAGAAATGTCAACCCACTCATGTAGCCATGTAAGCACTGTACTTGAGCATTTACAGTTGTGAGGATATATTATAAACCAGAACCTTTTTAGAGAAATTTTGTCACAATTGAAGGAGAATTGTCACAATTTTAGGAAAAAACATACTGATTCCTTTCAAATATCCTATGAAAAGACTTATTTTGAAACTCTTTCTTGAAGGTCACCCCAGAGATTACTGCCCCTTTCATAACCACCACAGCGGGCTGTGGAGGAAATTGAGTGATTGATAGACAGATGGACAATTTTGCAGAGTATTGTGTGAGTTTTTAAGGCCATTGCTCTCTAATCTGAAAGTTTCTAAACAAAAAAAAAGGCAGTATCACATGACCCAGCCACAAGTATTCTCTCAGCCAAAGAAAATTTACATCTTATAGACCATACAGCCTTGTCCTCAGGGTGACCTTGATGTTTAGAGATGAGAAAAAATCCAGTGATATGGAATGTATAACCAGGGGACAAAGGATTTAGAACAAAAAACCCCTAAAATCTATATATTTTAACAAACACTCAAAAAATGTCTTGGCTATATGCCAGTTGTACAACAATACAGAATGTCACTCTTTTTCTCTTCTCTAACTAGGTTGGTGGCTGTCTCATGTTGGGATTATTTTTTTCTTCTGTGAGGTCTGCATAGGGTTTTAAAGTGTGACTACATTCTCTCATTCTGAAACCTTCTTTCTGATCATCTCTTCCTCTGCCCCTACCATCCAATGACAAGGATGTTGTCTGATTCAAACTGGAAAGTCATTTCCACTGAGGATTTTCCAGTCATGGTCTTTGTGATGACAAACTTACTAACAAACAATTTGATGCTTACATCTGAGTTCTCCAAAATTATTAGGGCAGAGATAGCCATTCAAGAGCCTAATTCCTTATTGTCTTCTTTCCTTAGCCAAGGAGTGATTAAATGTTAAAAATGTTTTCTTCTCAGTACAGATCTTTGTGACTGTGTTCTACACTTGGGAAGGAGGATCATCTGACAAACTGCAGCCACACCACTGTGCTGGGCCCAGCAATCACACAGAAATCTTTGCAGGAGCAGTGCTTCATGTGGGCTGAAAAGCAACCAGATGATAGAGATCATTCAGTTTGCATTTGATCACCCTAGGAAGGCATCCATGGTCAGATAAGAGATGTTGGCCTGACATGCAAAAGTAAAACTTTGTAGTGGCTTGGTGATGGGGACAAATATGAACATTTGATGGTATAAACAGTCCAGCAATAAAATCAGAGAGATGTGGGCTGTTTAGGGGATGTATGTCCAAACCACAGGTGGGAGACATACATACTGCTTTCATATAGCTTGCTCTTGCAGAGAAGACTTAAATCCCACAGGGTCAGAGCACTTATCTTGGATTTAGAGTCTTGGATACGTACTCCTTGTTATGATATGAGACACCTCACTTTGCATCCCTCCACTTCAGTTCCATGATTTTTAAATAGGGGAAATTTAGTGCTATTCTTTCAGATTGTAATAACAGGGATCATCCAGACAGTTTTAATAGAAATCACTGAAAACCTGTATAAGAAAGTAAGGAATTAGATTCTGGGTTTTTCATCTTCAGGGGCAGAATTTCATTCCCCACAGAGAATTGAAGCCTGAGAAATCCTTTAGACTGTGAGAAATAATTGAATGAAAAAGCAGAGATTATGTTACTGCCCTTGATTGAGTGGCCATAGCTGCCATTTCCAATTCACATTCAAAAGTGCTTTGTAAGATATTCTACTACTTTTGGATAGGAAATGTGCAGTTGTTCCCAGCTTGTGTGTTCCATAAAGTCTTTACTACCTTTTCTTTTTGAAACATAACTCTCCACAATAGATGTTGTGTTTGATGCTCCAATATTGCACTTTCAGATTGCCCAGAAATTGCAGCTGTTGCAGTGTCTGGTCATGGAGTGCAGCTTCACACAAAGTGTGCTGCTGCTGCTTGCTGTGATGTTTATCAGCTCTCAAGTTTTAAAGTCTGTGTTTTTCCAGTAAAGCCTGGAGTAACTTTGACTTGGGCTGCTCTTACATACCGAGAACCTAATCCTCCAAAGTTTTTTGTGCTTAGTTTCCTTTGAAATCACAAGAACTTAGAAATACATTTGAGAATCAGGACCATTTTTTTTTAATCAAAGTTTCTGTGAATAGGATTTTTACACAAGGGAAATAGGAATATAAATCTAATTGAATACCATGAGTCTTGGACTTTTAACTCTTTTAGATTACTCCTTAGGATAGAATTTCCAAAATACTTGAGTTTTTGGCAGTTTGTAATAATTTAAGTTATTACATTTATTAAGAAGCTGCTGGATGTTCAACATAGATGAAACTCAGGCCATGGCATGGATATATTAAAAAACTTCTCTCTGTAGTTGATGTTCTTGGTGTCTCTTCTCACATGATACCATGATTAATTACTCCTATAAAACCGTGCCTTGAATTACAGGCTTTAAAAACCTGTTTAATCCTCTCTCCAAGTGAGCCTTGAACTATTCAGAAGGGTATGGTTCCATTGTTAGCAGGGAAAGAAGTGTCCCTTTATTATTATATTATTGTATAATAAATTATTATTATAATAAATAATTACAATTTATTATATATCTATCTTATTATTATTTTATATATATATCTTATATATATGTGTTATATATCACATATGCTATATATAAAAAACATATATGTTTTATATATATTTACATAAATATATATATATAATATATATATATTTACATAAATTGCATGTATATAATGGAAGGACACTCTGGGCAGATGGGTCCTGATTTTGGAACTTGCATTTACTGCATTCAAAGAACATCAGACACATCCTTCCTTGGGGCTTTTCTTGTTGCAGAATAGATTAGAAACAGGGTGAGGAAGGGGAAAGGAATGAGATCTTGTTTTGACCAATTTTAGTGCTCAGAATCAGAGGCAGACATGAGGCAGCACTGGCGACATGAGTGAGAGGTTTTGGGGAAGGAGGATTGCCTCTATTCACATCACAAGTCTGGATCACTACTGGCACCCACAAGTTCTGGCACAATTGGAAAACTCTTGAGCTCTAAATGTCACTGTTCCAGAAGCTTCTCCTCTTCATTTACCTACTGACTCTCATTAGCTCACTGCTCCTGTTGCCTGGAAATCCTTTCAACAGCTGTATTGCCTTATTTTAAAGCTTAACTTGTTGTGTTATTGAACACACTCATTAATTTCCCTGCCAACTCACAGTTTGCTGTCTCTCAACTTCTCACTGAGCCATTGACAATATCCTTCTATCACTTTCTGTCAGATTCACTACTTCCTTCAGTTATAACTAACTCTCTTGTCTATCCCTTTCTACTCTTCTGTGTCCCTGCTATGTGGTTATTTTTTTAACTAGGTGGTTTATTTTTTGTACCACTTGACAGAGCTCTCTTTTGCTTTCTCTCAACTTTTTGATTTCACATCATCATCCCCTTATATGGTGGTTTTCTACTGCCCTTATTGTGGTAAATACTTAAAAAATTTGGTTTTGCCTGTTGCTTTCACCAATATCCTCAATCACTTTTCATCTATACTTAGCCTGTGTCTCCATTTAAATATAATATATTAAAACCTGTCGCTTGTTTTTGTCACAGATAATGACCACTATGTTATTGTTGTCACTATAAAAATGGAGGCCAACTGGAATTTAATTTCCTTTCTGGAAAGCCATTCTTGACTTCAATTTTTCATCTTTCACATTTCAAAAACCTTATTCTGCTTTCTCTGAAATTTTGTCTTTTCTTCTTCCAAAATCAACCAGAGGAACCTCATAACCGTAATCTTCTCATCTATGGCTTCCTTGGTGTCTACATCATCCTCCCACATCTGCCCAGGTGGTTTCTTTATAGCTGTAGATATGTTTAGCATTACATTCTGAGCATTTTGTCTCTCCCTTTGAATTCTCCTTCTCCTCCCATGTGTTATATACAACTTAATTACACTGCTCATGATCAGCTCTGGTGGCAGCTCAGCCTCAGTTCAGTATTGCCTGTGCTTCTTTCCTTCAATAGCATCATTTATGCACAGACCACATTGAACAGCTCAAAACTTGCTGCTTCTGGCAGGCCCAGGGGGAAACTGTGACTGGCAACTAAGGAGGTCCTCAGGAGAGACTGAAGATTTATTTTAGTCGTGCTACTCCTCATTATTTATTCTAGGTGGTTGTTGAATCCTGCCTTGATAGATAATGGGATCTTTGTCACAAGGTTTTCATTTATTTGGTTTTGTTTGCATCTTGGCATGATGGCTCTATTTTTCCTGAGTAACAACATGGGAACTATCATAGTATCAACCCTCGCTTTTTCCTTAAAATACAGATTCTTCTATCAGGGTGGAAAATAAGATGCCTGAAAGTCAATCACTTCACTTATTGTGAAGAATGTTTAGCAACAACAAAGTTTAAACTATGGCAAATCACTGCTTTTGTTTCTTATGCATATATCTGGTGCAATCCTTGAAAGCCTTCATAAAGAGGATAAACTTTTCCTAATCAGCAAAACATAGCTTTAGTTCTTAGACATTTAGTTTCTTAATCTATAAATCCATTCTCATTGATCAAAGTAATGGAAAATCATTCTCCAGAACATTTAGAAACTTTGAGAGAAAAAAAATTCATTACAGACTTTCTCCTGAATGAAACATTCTTTAAACATTGCAACTTAATCAGAAGCTTGTTATATTATATCCTGCAACATAATATCAGAAAAACAGAAGTTTTGCTTCATTGTAGTAGGAAATTTTGACTACTTCAGTAAATTCCCATGAAGGAGTATAATTCATCCAAGAAAATATGTCAGATGTAAAAAGTGCCATCAGTGAATCCTTGGCCAATCATTTGACATCATGGTTTTTGGCTAACTGCCCAAAGCTGTGCATTATATATAGCAATTCTCCAAACCATACTTTTTCATTCTTTTCCTTTTTTCCCTGAGTTTTGCATATGTAATTCTGATGTAATCCAGTCAAGTTATTTCCCATTAGATTAACCCACATACTCAAATTGTATTTCTCAGTTTCCAATATAAACACCCAGCTTTGCAGCCTGTACATTTAGCAGAACAAGGAATCCCAGTGGTGCCAATGCAAGTAAAACCCACTGAAAAGGTATATGGATGGCAGAATCAAGACCTCATAAAGTTGAAGACAACTACAGAGTTAACTAATCCCTGTGCTTGCTCTCTGCAGAGTTTAGAATCCTCCTGAGCAATCCCTCCGTATTGTAATACGCAATTCATTATAGAGACTCAAAGTTGGATTATTTTCCAGCCTTTCTTTTTCTTTAGCCCTAACAGGATTTGAATCTGCATTTCATTTCTCACTCATATCTTTCCTGCTTGCTTTCAGATTGCCCATTTGTTCTCTTTCACAAATGGATCTTTGGGTAAACATTTTGTATGTGGGATGGGTCGCCACGTTAAAAAGATTATCTCACCGTGGAGCCCATCAGCATTTAGCAACAACAGCACTTATATTTTTCTCAGGTTGCCTTTATCTCTTAATCATTATTAGCTGACCAAGATTTATGACATCTTCTTCATCTAGAGATAAAATCAATTAGTTGAAAAATCTTTAGCTTGTTAGCTACAGTCAGAACATTAACTGTGAACTTGGATGTGCATAATTGTATTTTCCAGTTCAGTGAGCATGTGCTCAGGAAAACAGCCCCAACCCCCAGCAGGGAATGGTCAGCTGGTCCCAGCCTATTCAGGACTCTTGGTGCCAGCTAGCTGTCAAAGAGGGAGGGATGGGCCCTAAGGAGCCCAAAGGATTTTCCCGACCCTCTTGGGTAATTTACACCAATCTTAAACATGTATGTTTGTCTGAAGTCTCTTTTATCAGCGTGGTAATCCCATTACTGACAAATGAAGATGTAATCACAGTTTATTCAAATAGTTTGAAAGCTTTATCCCCTTTAGAGAGAAAGGAGAAAGTACAATTGGCTGCAACTGACTTCTTAAACTCCTACTGGGACACTAGCAAAGCAAAAATGATTTTTAAGTACATCATCAGCACTTGAGTGTAGGATGACAAGTATAGCCTACAGGGTCCCTGAAGTAAGGAATCTGTTCTTGCTTATGGGATTTACATCACACTCAGCACTGTTACTGCTAATTTGAATCAGTGATAGAGCAACAATGTGTCCTTGGTTGGTCCTACAGTGCTGTTTCCTACTGATGCCACCCCTGCTTATCTCCATCAGTAGTTGTGAGGGTAGAGATGCTGGCTGAGCTGTGTCTCCATCCCCAGGGTTACCACTTCTAATACGCAGAGATCCTCACCTTGGGAAATCTACACCAAGAACCAGAAAAATATTGTGAAAAATCTGGAATAGACAACCTTGTGCATTTTCAAGGGGAGTATTGACAACTGTCACAATGTTTATCCATCATCCTTGTTTGTAGCAAAGGGGAAAAGTCTTGGTGCAGAAGTGAAGCCCTGAGCACTAACAGCCCTACTGAACTCTTCTAAGGTGTAAAATGCCAAAGAGGATCCTTGTGAGGCCCTAGAAACTCCTTGTTAAATCTTCTTTGTGTGTGGAACACCTTCCTTGTGTCAAGTATAATCCCTTCACACTGCTCTGATACATTAATATAAAGGTTATAAAAATAATCTGAAACTTATGTCTCCCTCTTGCTCCCCCCAGGTAACATCAAACTTCTAGTAATAGTTTTAGTAATTTATGATTAAATATACACTCAGATAGCCTAAACAGTTAAAATGAAAAAAAAAGTTTAGATTATTTTATCTTATGAACAAGAAAGAGAAGCCTGTAACATTCCAAGTGCCAAATATAATGCTATCTTTAAAGAGTTTGTATATAATGCAAATTCCTTTATTAGGTAGATATCTTTCCTGTGAATTTCTTGACTTTTTAATGAAATTTGATCTCACTGATAAACAGAATATCATGTCTGCAGTTTTCAGTATAGGACTGAAGTGCAGGAGGTTTACAATTCCATTAGCTTAACATGAGTCCCTTGAAAGTAAACTGCTTCTTCCTTTAGAAATCATTATTTTTATTTCTTTTTATTATGACAGCTCCCCAACATAGACTAGGAATTAATTGCATGAATACATAATGAGGGAACATTTCTGCTTTGAAGCATATATAGTTTAAATAGACTGAAATTGAGAAGAGAGAGACTTGGAGCAGCTTGCCATGCACCATACAGCAATTTAGTTTTGTAGCTGGGAGTAGTCTTCTAGAGCTCCATAGGATCATTTTCACTTAATAAAACCCAGCACTTCTAGTACAGTGGAACTTGCTTCTTTTTGCTGAGCCTTTACTTTTGCTGGAACAACTTTTCTTGTGACCACACAGTGAACCAGAGTTGAGAGAGGGTAGGAGTAACACTGCTAGAAAAAAAAAAAAAAAAAAGGAAAAAAATTTAAAAATCAATTTTCAGTTGGATCAGTTCCCCACTCTGAGTCATTGTTCAGCTGTACAAACTCTCATGTTGGCACAATGGAAGGAGTGATAAAGGCATGGAATGCCAGGACAAGGGAAGAGGATGCTCCACAGTGGGAATGGATGCTCCAGCAGTGTCAGCACCAGTGTTTGTTTCCCCAGCCTCGTGCAGCTGAAATGGTGGCCTGTGGTTCCTCATGAGTTTCACCTCAATTTCACACTGCACTGGGCTGCTTTGGTACTGGCAATGGCATCTTCTCTTGGCTCTGCACTGCATGCACAGGAATGAGCTTAGAAGGAGATGTTCAGGTGTGTGAGCAATGTCCTCCCCTGAATGACCTGCAGCTGGAAACTCTGACTAATACAAGAGTCACAGAATCTGGGAGTAAGAGACCTCCACAGAGGTTTCTTCTGACACGGTTCATAAAAGCAACAGATTTTTTTTTTCTGTCTGTGGGGAGTATTCAGAGTCCAGAGGTACCAGGAGTCGTTGTCCAACTTCTATTTTGCTTTGTGGTTTATTTGGTTGGGTTCTCTGTTTCACTTGTGTGGGGGGATAGATTTCAACAGGTATTCAGAATACCAAACAACATCTGGTTGTAGATTGGTTTTCGTATGATGGAAAAGTCATTAAAACCAGCCAGTTGTGCTGAAGATATGGCTAATCCTTATTGCAGTTGTTCTTTGAGAGGATTTTAGTTCATACCAGGAAAATTCTGCCTGTTACTGATCATTTAGCAACGTGTCCAAAAATACTTGTAAAAGTGATCTGGTAAGGAAATTTTTGTGAGTCATTAACTAAAATTTGTAATTTCATTATATTTCATTATATACCCTAAAGAGTAACTTAAAAAAAAAAAAAAGTTAGAATAACCTCTGCTTGTTGGATGTTTCCAATTAAATATGAACATGAGCACTTCTTGCCCACTTTCTGCTTGATGCATCATGTCAGACTGTGTTTTGGCCCTGAGTGCATTTTCCTGCTCTCTGGGCAAAAAAAGGATATTTCCAAATTCTTCTTTTTCAACTGGGAGTTCCCTTCCAAAGCTATTGGATCTGCAGATTGAGACATGAAGCAGAGATCCAGCAGCAAGAGGTCCAGAATAGCACTGAGGCTGTGAAGGAGAAGCTTGTGCTGAAGCAGGACAAGCAAAACACAGGGCACAGCTCAGTGCAGTCACCTGTCAGACTGAATGTGAGGCGATGTGCAAGAAGCGACTGGCCCCATTTGAGTTTTAAAGTTGGATTCCAAAGCCCACTGCAATTTCTCAGTGCTCTTTGGATTAACTGTACTTGCACTTCAAAATATTTTCTTACACTTTCAGTAAACAACTTTACATTTTGAGGAATGTCTGTGTGTCTGGATCTTGTAGGTGTTTATTGGTCCAAGTTACCGATCCCATCTTGAGCAGCAGCCTCCAGCATTACAGTTCCCTTCTTTTTTGTAGCGAGGCCCATTTGACCTCATAGTGTGATGGCACTTCCCTGTAAATGAATTACAGACAGATCTAAGCATCAGGAAAATCCAGTCTAGAGTCAGAGTATTGGCTTTATAATATTTGTACATTATGCTGCCGGAATATAACAGAAAATATCAATTTTTTCACTCTGTGATTTTTATGTTTGCTCCCTGATGTGTAATAATCACCTGGTGACTTAATGCTCACCCCAAAGTACATGTTAGGAATTCCAGGTAGAGACTTTTGCATTCCTTTCATCATATGCATACAAAAATCAATCTATTGTTTAATTTATTGCTGAACCATAATTTGATAGTCATTTATAAAGCAATTTAAATTTTTGTTTTCAAATAGAAGATGTCTTTTTCAGTCATTATTCTTTTCATTAAAATATATTATTTTGGCAAACATTCTAAGTGTTCTGGACTTGAGCATATATTTTTCAGAAAAAGGTTCACTTTGGTAGAAAGACATTTAATTTTAAATGTATATCCTTTTTAATACTTGTGAAAGGCAAAAAATATGAAAAAATTATATTTAATATGAAAGCATTTCCTGTTAAAAAAAATGGTACGTTGAAAAAAAATGCAACTTTTTGGGGGGAGTACTAAGTTTAAGTTAAATTGCTAAATTAATATATATTTGCCAAAGTAAAATGAAATTTTGAAAGTTTGAAAATACTGAAATGTACAATTTCAACAGTTCTCAAGCAAAGATACTTAATGATTTTATATTGAAATTACTTTATTTCTCTTTTAGTTAGCATACATAGACTGTATTTGACAAGTCATAATTGAAAAGAATAAAATTACTTACTTTTAATGCTGTGACCATAATAAAATTTTTAAGGATTTTATTTATGCATTTTGCTTCAATTTGTAGGACTTTCTGGGCAATCATGAAGGGAATTTACTGAAAATCTTATAAAATGGAAATTTTATCTTCTCTTTGATTCTAATGTTTACCTTTTCCTGCTACCACAGGGCTCAGAGGTCTGTCAAGTCCTGCACATGCAACCAGCCCAGTGTGGCTGTGACATTTCAGCTTTGCAGTTGATAACATACAGGCCACAATATCCATTAATATATCTACACTCACTCTGCCTGTAATGACTGCATTTAGGGACTCAGAAATGTAGAAATTTGTTCATGAGCAAGCTCATTAGTATACAAAGTTGCATGGAGGTTGAATCATGGAATCACAGAATGGTTTGGGTTGGAAGGCACCTGCAAGGTGATCTAGTTCCAAACCCCCTACCATGGGACATCTTCCTTTAGACCAAGCGCTCAAAGTCCCATCCACCCTGACCTTAAATGTTTTAAATGTTCTTTCTTTTATAAGTAATCAGCTCATGATGACTTAGAAAACCCATATATTTAGCTGTTGCGCTTCATGATACTCTCTTCTGCTCAGTACAGTTAATATTGCTACCAGGCTTAACTTTGCTTGAAAAGTTGATGATGGGCATCCAATTAAGTATGAAATAATGAAGCTTATTGTAAATGTTGAGAAACACGCTGACTCAGCTGATGGGATAATGTGCTCTAGCTGTATATAGTAGAACTTAAATTAATCCATTTTTACAATGTTGGATTATTGTTCCCTCCCCCTATGAACTATGCCATCAAATAAGAAAAGTGTTATAAGCAGTGCAATTCCAATTTCCTAAATGAATATTTTCATTTTTTCACAACTTGCTACTTTTAAAATATTTACTAGAAAAATAGAGACTTTGTAATAGTAAATCTGAGATATAGTGAGTGAATTCCAGTTTGTATCTAAATGCCTCCCTGTTCAAAGCTGGAATGCAAAGGAGCCACATGTTGCCAATCCCTAAGCCTGCAAAGCAAGGAAGTGCTCAATTACGACTTTCTGGTTGTTCCTCTGTGTAAGTATCTTCTGTTTTAAGGCTCCTCAAAAGTTTTCCTTAATCTTTTGCATAAGCCTTATGACCTTCCTTGAAAATAAAGGGTATATTTGCTTCTCCAATCTAGGCAGCAGGGGTAAACGTGTCTGAATAGGTACAAAACCTGGTAATTCAGCTGTTGTTTTGCAGCCTTTTGAAGGGACGTGGAACAGAGTACCTGAAGTGTGCTGGGGAACCTGGAATCTGCAGGAGGGTGGGATCCTTGCTGACAGTCTGACATTCCTGGTGTGAGTGGGAAAACACCAAGTCCAGTTATTCCTTCCTGTTTCTTATGATAGGACATGCATGGCTGTGTCTGTGCTGCTTTGGGCCATGAGCTCCTGACATGTTTTGCAGCATTCACAACTGTGTTTAGTCATTAGAATAAATACTGGGGCAGTAACGTGGCACACCACATTGTTAACTCTGCTTTGGGGAACACACCAGGTAGTTCTCAGTCTTACAAGCAGAGAATTCTGCAGCAATGCTGTTTCTAAAAGCACCTACAAACAAGATTGGGCAGCAGTGTTTGCAAGAATACAAGCCTGTTCCAACATTTTAGCTATATTTAATTTCTTGTATTTTATGGATCAGTTAAGAAGGGTACAGTGAAAGAAACCAGAATAAAACAATCAAGCTGGGAAAATGGTCTGTATTAAAACATTTTTTGTGTGTTTGGATATAGGATAGACCTTTTCTAGGCAAGAGGGAAAAATAACACTAACCCTGGAGATAGAAATATGCTATGGAATGGTAATATTAAAGATTTTCTGTGAGGAAAAAAAAGAGAGAAAAAAATATATAGATTATAGTTCATCAAGAAATCTGGAAGTTATCATGATTTAATAATGAAAGAGGAAAACTTGACACTGTGACCTAAAGGCCAAGAGTTTACACGGACCTAAGGAAAAATAAAAAAATCTTTTCTTTCTCCCCTCCTGCAAGTGCAGAAATAGTGATTCTCCTGGGACAAAGGCAATGCCTTTATCTCCACGTTCTTCTCTTCCCCATCTAGATCTACCCCATCTAGATTGGCCACACCTGCCAATCAGCTGGGCCATGCAGGAGAGAAGCCACAGCATCATATTCAAAGCAGAATCCCATCCCAAAGTTTTCCTTGTCACTGCACATCACTGAAGCCTCTGCTGTGTCCTCACCTTGTGACATGTGTGTCCCCTGGTACATCATCCAGTACATCACTGGCTCATGCACCAGGATAGAAGAAATTTCAGCACTGAATAAAATTAATTTTTCAAGGCTAAGGTGCTAAATTCAGGAATTAGTAAAAATTGCCCATCTTGCAGTGGATTACAGCTTACAATGAAGATGCTGCAGCATCTATCTTAAATAGGTTGAGGAGTGCTTGGAAATGTATGGAAGGTTTTACTGGTATCCAGCATCACCTAAATATGGTGAAGACTTTGTAGCCTCCAGATTTTAGGTGTTTGGTGCCCAGGATGGAGTCTAGGCTTCATGAACTCAGCATGTAACCTGCCCATGAAGTCTCTCTGGACAATTAGGCAGCTCCTGTTCAGTCACCAGGCTGTAGATGTGTTCTCTCTGACTTTAGATGACTCTGACTGGAGTGTGCCACCTCAGTCCAGCAGCCACACAACCACCCCAGCACAGCACAGGGCTTGAGCTAATAAAGCTTCCAGACAGCACCACACAGAACAGGCAAAGCAAGGCCACATCTGCCTACAGCCAGCTGTGTGGCTCAAACTGTGAATGGATGGAACACTAAAGGAAAATTATGAGGTGAGGGAAAAGAGAGAAGAGGGAGGCACTGCTTTCACCTTGCTCTGAAGCGTAAATACTCTGCTGAGTACATTAATTTTACTAAGCATAAAATTCTGTGCTTGCATTTATAGAGAAGTGATTAAAGATCCACATTTCAAAAGTCAGTCCTGAGATAAGGGCTTGTTTTGGCTCAGAAGCCTCAGGCTTCTGTTTTGAAATGTGGCCAAATAAAGAAACACAAGTACCCCCCTCTGTTGATCTGCGCTGCAGTCAGCAAAGGATGCAAGATTAATGGGGCTGGAAATCAAGCACAAAAGGAATCCTCACCCTGTAATAATGGTTTGGGCACTCAGCAGGGATTGGAGAGACTTAGGTTCAGTGTTTGATGTTCTATAGTCTTGCATCCCTGGCTGGGTACTCATACTACCAGGCTGCTACACAGGCTGGAGGAGAGGAGAGGTGGGAGTGGAACCCACCTATCTACCCTCATCTAATTTTGTTTTTAAATTAAATTCTTCTATTGATGTCTGATCCATTTATTCTGAGAATGTCTAAGAAATCAGGCCCTGTGTCTTCACACAGGGAGAATTTATAGATCTGATAATCAGAGAACTTAGCAGGATGGAAAAATGAAGCAAGTGTTTTTGATTGTGACTTTATTGTCAGACACCTCAGTCCTGCTTCCATTCTGACTTAGGTACCTAAGATCTTTAATGGAGTTTTTTTTGTCTTGGTTTGTTTCTGTTTTTTTTTTTTTAAATCATTGTTCCAAATTAATTAAATTATAGAAATTAAGTTTTTGACCAGTTCATTTGGAAGGCTGTGTTCATTGAAGCATTGGTCAGATTTCAAATACCATATCACATAAAAAGCAACAGAATCTTTTGGGAAATGAACACTAAAAGGAGAAAAATAATTTTTTCTTTTTTGGCTGCTTTTGGACTCAGCTATTGAATAATTTCTTTCAGAGGCTTCAAAGAAGGAGGTTTTGGGCTTTGCATTTGTACTCAGTGTGTGTTGGATCCAACCTTTATACTAACTGGTGTAAATCAGGAGCAGTTCCAATGAAATCAGTAGTTACACAATTGTAAAATCAGTTAGCGATCATGGTCTGGCTACATAGACCTGTGGCATTAATCAGTTTTAAAGATCTGGTCCCTAAGTACTTAATTTCTAGGAAACAGCACAATGTGACATTACAAGGATCCTATTTAGAGACACACACTCTGTAGATCAAAGCAGGAACTACTGGAAATGCTTTCTGAAGGTATGTGTAACTATAAAATGTTTTGAGTGGCTGCCAGTATTTTGTAATCAGTGTTGTAAAGTTTTGTGATACTCTTGATGTCTGCAGATGTTATGTGGCCCGTGGCACAGAGCTGATGTTCTGAATTACCAATTATATACCTAATGGAGCCCTGAGAACTAACTCCTGCCCTCCTCTGGGTACTGAGGCAGTCTTCAAACACTGGCAAAGGACTGATGCTATAAATAAAACTCTGTCTCCATAGTGACAGGCAGTTCAGTGCTCAGCTTTCAACACTTTAAAAAGGTAATTACTGTCTTTTTTCTTTATATTTTTCTATTCTTGGTTTATAACAGCAGTAATAACCTCCTGAGTTGGGCATTTCCTGGCAATTAATGACTGACAGTGTTAAGAACACTTGGCTTTACCTCAAGCCTTCAAATCCTCCAGCCGGTCATTAACTGCCAGGAAATGCCCTTCCCCATAGTCATTATTGCTTAATTATGTAAACCTGGATTAGAAATTTAATTAGATTACTTTAACATTCTCTTATTCTCTCTCCACTTTCTTTGTTCATGTCCCAAGAACCAGAATTTGCCACAGTTGTTAGTTGGCACTGCTGATGTTTGCTGCAAAATAGTGCCAGTATAGCCCAGGCTACCCAGAGTCTCTGTGAAACAAGACTGATTCCCTTTTTAGGCCTTGGTTGATAGAATTAATCTGCATACCTGTTTGTGAATAATACATTGGATTAGGTTGGAAAGAACCTCCAAGTCCAATTTGGTACTGCTTTTTGGTGGTGGCCAAGAAGAGTTCCCATTGGGAGCTCACCAGTTTGAGGAATGAAGGAGAGCTTGTGATGGAGGGCAATGAATCTCTGCCTTAGCTTCCCAGCTCCAACTGTGCCTGCTGGAAGAAAGAATGTTCCAGGTACAGCTATGTGTTTCCCATTTCTCTGAAAAGTCCAAGCATAGAACTGCTGTAGCAAGTGCCTAAAGACAGGATTAGTGTCTGGCTCATTTCTAACCAGACAGCTGCTGAAGCTACTTTCACAGGTCTGTGTCCTCCACCTGAACATGGGGCCAGTAATAATAATATAATAGCAGTATCCAAAGAAAGGTGCCAAATATATCTGTTTCTCCCTATTTAACATGCCCTTTATTTATTAATTGTTCTTAAAGTTCTCCTGCACAGCACAGTTGCTGTAATACTGACCCCATCATGCTACAAACAAGTTGTCTTTCAGAAGGCACCCCCTCTGTAGCCTCAGGGCCCCTGACCCACGTGGGTACTTGCACCACATTATTGTCACCATCAGTGTCTCATCAGTACATTGATAAAATCACCTGTCTATATTATTCTAATATATCTATC
Organism: Ammospiza nelsoni; assembly: GCF_027579445.1. Lineage (NCBI taxonomy): Eukaryota > Metazoa > Chordata > Aves > Passeriformes > Passerellidae > Ammospiza > Ammospiza nelsoni. Next base: position 16,904,412 of record NC_080636.1, read on the forward strand.
ATTCTAATATATATCTTATATATTATTCTAATATATCTAATAACCCTATATTATGTCATTTTAGTCACAGAATATTTAATTGGCTAGAAAACAGAAATAAATACTAATATTTGCCATTTTCTTATCTTTGAATGAACCAGTGGCCAACCCCTAAAAACTGTAGCTGTGATTCTGAGAGATCTTCTGAAGTATGAATTTGCTTCTGACTTCCATGCAAGCTATTTGGCACACTTTTAATTTTAGAACGCCTTCCCCTTTTTAAAGAGTCTACAATTTCATAGAAAGTCCATTGAAATGCATATCTGTTAGAAAGGTTAACTATGGATGGTAAATCCAAAATATTTGCTTATTCTTTTAACTGAGCTATCAAATGATAATATTTCTTTTTGTGTAACATATTATAGTTACAGGGGTGTGTATATTTGTATTCTGTAATATTTTGGTGGTAAGTAACTAAATAAAGAAATAAAGGTAAGGCCTGACTGTTGTGCAGGTAGAGAAGCCTTTTACTCCTCAGTAAAAGAGGTAGACAAGGTAACTGATTTCTCTCTGCCTTTTTAAAAGCACATTAAGTGGAAAATGTGGTGTAAAATGGACTCCTAGTCCTTTACTTTTATGCTAGTGAAGAAATGGAGCAAGTACTCTAAGCTGAATACTTGCTGTTTGTGGTGGTGTTGTTTTTCTTTGTGTTCCCTGCCCAACCCTGCTTTTCTCCAAACCTGCCCTGCAGAGATCTAAAGCTGCGCTTGAGAGGAACCCCATTCATTTGCAGGGAACTGCAGGTACACAAAGCCAGGGACTCTCCACCCATCCAGCTATTTCTGGGAAAGCAATATAGAAAAAAACAGTGGCTTTAAGGGAGATCTTCTGGAATTCACTTATGATCACAGTGAATTGGTTCAATCTATGCTATTAAAATATATGAAAGAAATAAGGAAATATTCCTTCTTTTCTTAAGGTAGGGTGAACCAGAGGTTGGAATTAAAATCTGGAGGATGATAGATGTTTGTTCATATTTTGGCTCTACTAGTTACTTGATGCTTCGGTTCTGTGCCTCAGTTTCCCAAATATATGATTGCAGTTTCTTCCTGTGTAACAGTGATGTTGATATGTCCTGACAAACAGCACTAAATATGTGTTAATTGCAGAAATCTGACCAACTCAGCAAAAGGAATGAGAAGACAGAGAAAAACCTCACTTATTTTACACACCAAGAGGCAATACTTCATAACTGACAGCAGCTCAAGAGTTGACACCTTAGAAATACAAGCTCATCATCTTCATTGCAATGGTGTATATTTTTCAATTTGAAAGTTTGCTAAAGCAGCAGCACAAAAATGTGCAGTAACTCTTCTTATTATGGCTTTTATATACTTTATCTTAGTTCTTAAAGAAAACATTAATCCATGCACTTTAATTAGTGTATTTTGTGAAGCTTGAGTGGCTAAGAATGTTCAGTAAAAAGAAGGAAACTGAATAGTTAATACTAACAGGTCATTGCCAGGCATATCAGACTAGACAGACAAATTCAATTGCTAATGAGATTGCTAGTCTAACTTGCCACTTCAGAATTTAGAGTGAATAGCAAAGAATAGGGCTACAAGAAAAAGCTCTGAAATGTATTACAGAAAATGAAGGTTTCTTGATGAATGACATTCATAGGAAAAAAAAAAGCTATAAATATTTAGAAATAGTTTTGCTTTCTATAGTGAAAGACTACTTTTTCCCTGTTTCCCTGTACAGGTTTTGAGTTCAATGGGAGCAAAGCATTGTTGATTTAGCCAGGATTACAAGACTGATCCTCACATTACACAACAGACTTTATCCACCTCAGGAATCACTTCAGACTCTCTGTTTCTGTGAGATTCAGTGAAGAATCAAAAGGCTATTAACTGCTGTAATTTATATAATCTACCTCTCTTGTGTTGCAAAAAAATGCATTCAGATAAGACAATTTAAGCATTTCTTTGCACAGAGAAGTATTGTCAGCATAAATTATATTGCTTTAGCTGAGTTGGTATTGCACCAATTAAACACATTCATGCTGTTGTGGCAATGTCCACAGAGCACTCTGCCATGATCCTTTCATTGCAGACAAGGTGCCTGAGCCCTGCTGGCATTCTGGCATTTCTCAGAGTTCATTGTGCTGTGGATAGTTTTGGTGATATACTGTGGGATACCTCTCTGTGTCTGAAGAAATGATGGTTGCAGTGGCCACTTGCTGATCTAAATCCATTTTTGGAATGTTATTCTGATTCCAAGTTGTCCTTCACTTGCATGGATGAAACACAGAAAAACACAACACTTGTCCTTTATCTCACAGGAAATTGAGCTCCTTCATCAGAAAGCTGAAATGTTCCTGGGTAGTCTAATCTCTCAATCACTCTTGAGATTCTGATAGTTTTAAAATTTTAAACTTTTGTTTTGCCTTCATTCCTGTGGTGTTTGATGTCCTCCACTGGCAAGCCCAGGTGCAACCACGATGAAGCCATGGAGCCTGGTTTCATGCCCTCTCCATAAAGAGGTATGAAGTATGTGCTCCCAATATGTGGAGCTAATCACAGAGCAGCAAGACCCCTGGAACAGCTTCTTCAACTTTGTTTATAAATGTCTGACTTGTATACTTTGGAAGAAAATTGGGAAAATATTTTATAGGATCCTAATTTTTTTAAAAAATTAAGTAACACTTTGAGTCAATTTTTCATTTTCTTATTTTCACTAGATAAGAGCAGACAGATTTCTGCAGTAGTTTATATGTGTTTTTCATCACGTCTTCATGGAAATGTTATTTAGTTTGTAGTTTTAGGGTCGTTTGGGTTTTTTTTTCCCAAAACCACCTCTAATTCTTGGCAAGCGTGTAACAGACATGGAATCTACAGTTTAAGCACCACCTTGAACTGCCAAAAAAGATTCAGGACTAACACTGACCTCTGTGTCTCTGAAATAAAAGAAAGCTTCCTATCTGTTGCCCTCCCTTTCAGCGTGAAGGAAGTTTTCTGTGAGATTCAGGAGAATGAATGGCTGATTGCACGAGGAGCAGCGCATGTGAGCAGGGCTGTGAGCTCCACAGGCAGGCACTGAGGGACACAGCCTGCCATGAATGGGGAGGGAGCAGCAATGCGCCAGCTGATTAAACTGATAGGAGCCAAACAGAGCTGTGGAGCCTTTGATGAGTGTCAGAGGTCACCTCCATACAGTTCCCCGAGTCCCCAGGACACACAACCTCGCTGACCCAGTCACTGGATCAGACAAGAGCGCTGAGACTTCATCAGCAAGCAACAACCTCACAGATTTAGGTAACTGATAGACTGCCAAGCACATGCTGTAAAAGCAGAAGCTGCTTGTTAAGAAGAAAAAACTGGGGGGGAGAGAGAGAGAAAGTGTTCCAAAAATGTATTTTTCTTTGTCTCGACACCAGTACCAGGATGTATGAGACACTCAGCGTAAACACCATTGGCATAAAGATACCTAAGCTGCTGCAAATTGTTGAGGTCTGTACTGGTGCTAATTCTTCATCTGTTAAAGAATTTATGGAATTTTAGGTATTTCTTTAGCTGTCTGGGGGGTTTCAGTATTTACATACCATTTTTAAATGAATGAGGTATCAACTTTAAAATACAGTCAGCTGCATTGTAGGCACTCTCCCACCCTTTTATCCTTATTTTGTAGGGCTGGTTTGCTTTGGTTTTGGCAGCATGTTGCAAAAGAGACAAAAATCTACATCCAAGCAAATGTTTTAAGAGGTGGCAGCTTAGATTGCTAAAGCAATATGTCTCTAATATTATAGACTGTGCCAAGCTACTGAACTCCATCAGTCAGAATGGTTAGTCATTTTGAACCCAGAATTAATGTGGCTACACTGCTTTTCTGTGACACTTATGCATAGCATAAACACTCTTTGAGGCTTCAGTAAGTAACCTTGGTATGTGAGCCTTCCCATGTGTGTATGCAACATTCAGTGAAGTGTTCAGCTCTTTGGGCTGGTTTTGACATGACCATAATAATAAATAAAACTGATATCGGAAGTTCAGTATGGTAAAAGTGATAGAAAAGCAATAGCAACTCACCTTGAGCATTACATCCAACTCTGGGGTACCCAGCAAAGGAGAACATTGACCTGTTGGAGCAAGTGCAGAGGAGGCCACCAGGATGATCAGAGGGATGGAGCACCTCTCCTGAGAGGAAAAACTGGGAGAATTGGGATTTTCCGGGCTGGAGAAGAGAAGGTTTTGGGGTATCCTAATTGCAACCTTTCAGTACCTGAAGGAATACTACAAAAAGATGGAGAGGGACTTTTTTAAAAGGGCATGTAGTGACAGAACAAGGAGAAATGGCTTCAAACTGAGTAAGAGTAATAGGTTTAGATTAGATATTGGCAAGAAATTCTTCACTGTGAGAGTGGTGAGACAGTGGAACATGTTGTCCAGGAAGGTTGAGGTTGTGGATGCCCCATCCCTGGAAGTGTTCAGTGCCAGACTGGATGAAGCTCTGAGAAACCTGGCCCAGTGAAAGGTGTTCCTGCCCACTGCAGGGGAGTTGGAACTAAGTCATCTTCCAGGTCCCTTCTAAACCAGGCCATTCAATGATTCTGTGACCCTTATTTTTTTTTAGAAGCAGCTGGTATATTTCACTGAGGTGTACTCTGTATAGATAAAAATGTCAAGGGCTATGTGAGATGTCCTAGGGTGTTCAAGACTATCACATGAAGCTGGCAGATATAACATGGCACCTGGGTGAGACCCACAGCCACTCAGGTGCCACGAGCTGCCTCCCTCTCCCCTGTGAGCGGACATGCTGCAAAACAAATGTGAGGGGAAAGCCATTCAGGCAGGTTTGGGTCTTGCTGAAAGATAGCACAGTATCAAGAGGCAGGACTTATTTGCTGGACGCAGGACTGAGCTGACACCTCTGAAGATCTTCCAGAGTGCAGCTGGCTCCCCTGCCAGTCTGGCTGGCAACTGTTAGCATGTGGCAATGTGGCTGGAGCCCAAGAGGAAAAGATCAGCCCAGGCTCTGCTTCACCTTGTGTGTTGTCACCAGAATTATGTTCATGTGGCAGACTGTGGTCCTGAGCGAGCCAGGAGGAACTGGACTTGCAAAACCTCAGCTGGAGTTTGTAAGGGTCTGTTGCAAGAAAGCAAAAATTCTGATATATAAATGAAAAATGGCTAAAACAGGCGTGGAAAGAAAATGAATGTGATCCTTTTTACACGTGCTCTTTATATTATAAGACACCATGTAAAAGGAAAATATGAAAAGGGTTACAAGTGACATTAAATGTACAGATGAGATACAGAACTTACCCTGCACAGTCCTCCCATTCACCATCACAGATAAAGTGATTTTTCAGGAGCTTATGTGGTGTGCTTAGTTAAACAAATTTCCTTAGAGACATAACTGACTGTTTTTAAGCTGAGCACTCACAGTAACAATTACCTGAGTTCTCAATGTCCATGAGCCTCAATAAACAGCCTATGGATTTATGTCTTAGTGAGAACCAACCTATTAGTTTCAGCCATAAATCTCTTGTGCCTTGTGTGCAAAGTGAATTTTAATAAAAATCATATAAGGAGCCAGACTTGCTAGGCAGGGTTTCACATGGCTGCCAACATTTGAAAACAATTAATAGAGACCTTTTGGGGGAGGGTAAATGGAACCATGTCTTTAGCTCCTGTTGAAATACAGTGGACTCAGTGAACTTGCCTGAAGGACAGAATAGAGAGGGTTTTTTCCCTATTAAAAAAAGGAAAAAAGAAATGGAGGCCATCACTTCTAAATAAGGGCAGATGAATGGAAAGGGTCATTCCTCTGAGTTTGGAATTCTTATCCTCTCTGACACCCTGCTGCCAGGGAAATGACAATAAGTATCTTAAAATTAAGAGCAAAATAAAATAAATATCCATTTGCACTCCCTGGTCTGGAAATAGATCCCTGCCCCTGGTGAGCAGAGGTGGTGTATGTGTTGAGTTTCCAAACCCTTGCCTTTGGTGCTCCTTGTGCACTCCCTGTCTGAGGGTACAGGGAGTGGAGCACAAAAGACAAAGCCAAGAGTCACTGCTCATTTTTATTCTGGTGGTCATGTTGGTTTTATAAGCAAATACTTCAGGCATAGAAAAATAAATTTGAAAAGTTCAAAGATAAAAGGTTAGGGCCCACGGTTCAGATGCTTTGTACAGTCTCCACAGTGGTGAGGGTGGAAAGGTTGCTCCGAAGGGGAGGCCAGGGGTTTCTGTAACACACAAGGAGCCTCCCAGGGTCGTGGTGTTGTGTCTGCCCAGCCTGTGCAGGACTAGTTCAGCTGGTGTAAATTAACCCAGCTCACAGGCTGTGATATACTGCTATGATACACTGAGGAATGGATGCCTTATCACCAGGCTGGTGAAGGAGCCCAGGATTGAAAGGTGCTGTTTATACCCAGTTTAACCAAACACAGCTGAGGGCAGGACCACTTCATGTACAACACCAATAAATATGGAGACTTGGTCCAGGTAGGGAACTCTGGTGGTGATAAGGGGGTAGCTACACTCTACCTGGCTGCTTTTCAGAAACATATGGCATATGTTTTGAGTTACTGACATGGCATGTACCAGTACTACATATATACTGTGTATACTGTGCTGCTATTCACATACTCAGGTTTAAATCCAGGCTGGAATGGTTATAATGAAAATAATCTTGTAATTGCAGATAGAGTCAATCTTTTCCCTTTGGAAGTTTTTGATGGAAGAAAATAATTGGCATTGGTTTTATGGCCAATTTTCTCAAGCAGTCAAGGTGTGGGTCCCCTTATCCTTATGTATCATTCATGTACACATATATAATTCACATATACGTATATCATTCATATATACTTATTCATATATGCATTTACTCTGAAGCTTGGGAAAATTATTCAGGATAAAAAGTTTAAACTCAAACAGATTGAATTTCATCCAATGATCAAACACAGAGAGCTAAATTCAGCTAATGTGCCACTGTGCCTGCAGGTATTGGTAGCCAAAAAGTGCCTGGAGTTTAGGTAGTCCCACACAGAATATGGTAAGAAAGAAGCTGCTTTGCTCCCCAGATAACTCTTCTGCCACACTTTCCTGTTCTTCAAAAACAGGACAGGGTATTTGGTTGATTTTATATTTTCCAAGTTGCAATGAAGATGTCTTCACATCTTAAGGCAGTTTGAGGATTAATTTGACATACACAGAAAATTTTTACCCCTTCTAGGAAGTATTAAATAATAGCTTCTGTCTTCAGATCTGGATACTCTTAGCTGATTTGAATTATTTCTTGCCAAGTGTATGAAGTGAAGCTCAGCCTAGACTGTAGTGGTGGACAAAGGGAAGACAGTGGGAGCAGAATGGTCAAGAGCAATAGAAAAGTTTGAGAGTTGAGCATTGAATTTAATTTCTGCCTCAGTACAGAGTTTGCTCAGTTCTCTAGCATATTCCTATTAAAATGTTGATCAAGAAAAAAGTGAGGTCTTTCCATCTACTTCTGTGGTCTTTTGGAGTTCAATCTTTTGCTATATTGCGGTAAATGCTCAGGTATGAGCTGAGACAACCTTCATTTTTTTTGCCTCTGGAGATTCTAAGGAGACTGCTCAAATTACCCAAGAGAGTTGTGGTAGTGTATTGTTTTCTTGGATTTAACTTTGTGTAATTACATACAGGTAATCCTGGTTTATTTCTGTTATCCCTTAATTGAGCTATAAGATTTTTTTTAAGCTTAAAAAATGCTACAGGCATTTTAGGGGCTCTAAATGAAAATGCAACAAACTGAAAAAACCCCTCCCCAGTTAATGCTATTGACCAGTAATCTGCCAAATTTAATTGCAAAAGAAGGATTTTTTTTTTTTTAATTACAAAATCCCAAAGAGATCCTTCAAAACACCTATGTGGATTTTATTAATTTTATTCCAACTGCCCTGGAGCGCTGTATCTTTATTTTCTCACTCTCAGCCTGTGGTATACTTTTTATGACTAAAGTATCAAGACCCTGCAAACAGAGGTCCATAACAGAAACCCTGGTAGATCTTTAGCTGCATGGGTGGGCACAGCCCTGGCTATAATGTCTTTAGAAGCCTTACTCACCTTGTCACTGCTGTGACAGTGGCACCTGTTAGCAGGGCTGCTGCAGCCTCTCACTGGTCCCATTATGAACCTCTCTCTTCATGAGTTCATTTCTTGCTTAATGAGTTTCCTCACACTTGAAACTTGGCTAAAGGAAACTTTGCTGGGAACAATTATTAGTAATATTCTTATATAAATTCCCTTTTAAAAATCTTTCTGTTATTTTTAAATTAAAAGAGAAAGATCTTTGTAGGGTTCAGATGCCTACTCCCTCCATATACTGCTGGGTCTGGTGGTTCTACTTAGAGTTGGATGCCAGCCAGAAATTACCAGATCTGATTGTTGTGTGAGTGACACAGCACAAAACCACTGAGCTGCTGTCAAGGGGTGATGACAAACTGCATGGAAGATCTTTTGCTCTTGTCTATTTGGATAATTCCAGTTCCTAGAAAGAGTCCAGACCTTAGGCAAGGTGTTTTGGAAATAATATATCCAGGAATGTAAAGGTTGAGGGAAGACAGAGCACAACAGCAGAAGGTTCACCACCTCAGAAGTGAGTGGTGCACCCTGAGTTGTTAGAGGAAAGTAACTTCAAGCAGCCCAAGGGCTGTAAACTCTGCCTGTGGTGCCCAGCAGGTGCCCGTGCTTTCACTGCATGGCTTACACCAAGCAGGGCCAAGCACTAAGTGTGTGCTGCTTTCCCATCACACATTACTCAAGGCTTGCTGATCTGTTTTCCCCCGGCTGTTCCCACACATCCTTATCGGAGGCTGAGTTTCCAGGAGCCCTCTTCTCCAGCCAAAGCACTGATTTCCTTTCCTGCCCTTGCACTCAGCCCTGGGGAGGTGCTGCCTGGTTCCCTGATTCCCCAGCTCCCTTGTTCCCTGGCTGCATATGCTGCTGACAAAACTCCTGCATCCAGCGTTTCTCATGCTCTTATTGAAGGAAGGTGTTCTCACTTTCCCTTCCAAAAAGCTGGGCAGGTGAAGATTGTCCTGTTCAATTGGTGATTGATGTAGAGTGTTTGGGAGTACTTGGGAAAACAGTACCTCCTGCTTCTGTTCCAAATAATTTTGAACTACAGAATACACATGATGCTGAAATATTTAGCAATAGTGACCTGCCCTTCATTCCAGACAGGAAGAAATATGTAAATTAGAAGATTCCTACAAATCCACAAGGGCAGGGTCCCCACCAAGGAATTTTGGACGAAGATACTTCACTGAAATAAAAAATAGCCTCTGTTTGAATGGGGTATGCAAAGAAAATCTTGGACATTGCTTTTTTTATACACAGGATTTGGTTAGTAAATAGATCTTGTGAGGATATGGGTGAATTTTATCCTTTTTAACAGCAGAAGCATTTTTTTTTTTTTTTAATTAAAAAGACCACTTACACTTTTACAGTAGTGGATGTGACCATTTTCTCAACAGTATTTCAGTTTATACATTTTCTGGTCCGTAGCTACTGGACATGCTTTTGTCTCTGACCCATCTTTCCTTGATGCAGGTGCACCATCAGGCACAGCTTCAGCTCTCACTGGGCAGGAGCAGGGTCATCATTTGGATGCTTGGGCAGGGAATGTGGAGCAGCTCACATACACCCCTCCCAAACTCACACTGTGACCAGGGATCCCTGCCCTGGGGACATGTCCAGACCATACTCTAACACAGTGTGTCATGCTGGGACCTTGCCTGCCTGGCCAAGGACAGGTCTTAGAACCCACAAATTCTCCCATCACCTCCTCATACCCAAACTATGGACCTACAGCCCCCCAGCTTGCCCCTCAGCAGCAATGAGAAACTCGCCTTTCTTTCCTTTGCTTTTCATGCTCACCCCTAACATGCTGTGCATTGAGTGCAGCCTTTGAGAAAAGAAGGAAATTCAGTTTTCCTGGCTTTCATCTTGACTAGAAAGAAGGTGGGTATTACTCAAATTTTTTATTCCATATTCTTTCCCATCCTCCTTCACCCTTCCTGTTCACTGTTCACTGTAAAATAGAAAAAAGCCAAAAACAAAACAAAGAACCAGCAGGCTGGCCTCACCTCACATGTGCCCTTTCAAATAAGCTGCTTCTCTGCCTTTGTTTTCCCATTGCTAAAATGAAGATTATGCTCATCATGGGGAAAACTGTAGTCTACATCCAGAGGACTTTGCTGATTTTTGCCTGCTGATGTCCTGGTCCCAAGGTAAATTGTGTATTACCTTTTTCTTGACAGAAAGGGGCTGAATTCTACAGTGCTGCCTAGAAGAATGATCAGCATTTTATAAAATCTCTACCAAATGGGGTCCTCTTCCTCTTACCCAGACATCTCTCCTGTTTCAGACACCTCTCCTGTTCCATGTTAAGGATATGGACTTCCTCAGACACGCTGATTTACAGTTCACTCTGCTAAAGGAAAGAAATCAGGCCCAGAGACTTCAGATTATGCTATTTTTAACCACCAACAATTAGATGTTATGCAGTTAACTAACAACAGGGTGGAAAAAACTAAGAGGAATTGTAAATATATCCTAATAATTGTATTGGAGCATAGGATTTATAATTACTAAATGTGTGATAACTGCTTCCTAAATGCCCATGCTCTTTAAACAACCTAATTTATAATTTAAAAAGCTGACAACTCTTAAAGTGTTTTATTTTATCTTGTCTGAAATAATTGAAGAGTAAGTTATTGAAAACCTTTATTTTTCATTAGCCTTAAATTCAACTACAATTAATGTGCCCAATTTGATTATAAACTGCACAAATTAAACAATAAAGAGCTGTCTAATGAGAAATTAATTATGAGGAACAGAAGAGGAGCTGGGCTGGATAAAAGCAATAAGTTATGGCCTATGGCAGGATGTGTCAGGTTTTAAAGGAGACAAAGGGCTTTTTCCTCAATGTGTGCCAGTGCTGATAGGGCTCATCACAGATCAGTAGATCCAGAAGCCATAACAGCACGGTAATTGAAACTGCCAAAATCAATAGTGCTGACAACCTTAATTAAATTAAATATGTCTCTGATGAGCTCAAACAGCATGGCAGCGGACCACTTGACCCTTTCTGGGAGCCCCAGCTGATAGAGTGCAGCATGCAGGATGATGGATTTCACCCCCAGGACCACTGGAGCCCTGGTGCTGCTGGAGGAAATTGCTCCGAGAGCGACGGAGTCCCCGGAGCAACTGGGGCTGGGACAGCAAAGGGCAGCCCCGAGTTTGTCCCTGCTCTGGCCCTGCTTTGCCCACAAAGCACAGGGGCTGCTTTGCTGAGCACAGCCTGGGGAGCCCTGTCACTGTGTCAGCTTTCTGCCCTCCTCCCAGCAGAAATAACAGTTTTGTTTGCTAACAGGCAAACAACTCCATCGCAGCTGCCTGGCTGAGAAGCGGTTCTGAGTTTTTATTACAAGCAGCATAGTCAGGAAACCCACTTGGAATTGGGTTTGATTCAACCTGGGTTTCTAAGTTTTATCTTTTAAAATTAAGAGATTGGGCTGATATATCCTGGAATTATCCGAAAGATCATCATGGGATTCTAAGAGAGAAAAAAAAACAACTATAAATGGGCAGGAGACAAAGAAAAATTCTTGCTGCTCAAACCACAGGGCTGGAATCTCAGTTCGGCTTTACAGTCAGCAGTTGTTTTTCTCACTAGGAAATTGCATGAGTAAATATTTTTGAAGAGTGCTGTTCTCTTGAGCATGTAGTGCTCACTTCCTAAACAACATGAAATAATTGTACCTTTAAGTTTTCAAAATGTTTATGTCAGCATTAACAAACTGTTCCTTCATTATAGGCCTGTCAAAGATCAGAGGCTTAGATTATTGAAGTAGATTCCTTTCAAATGCTGAAGTTGTTGCTGTGACAACTGGGGGAGAGAAGAGATTGTTTGAGGTGGACAAACTGTGGGTTTTCCATACCAAAAGGTTTTAAATAATCTGCCTCTCTGTTTAGAAAAAATACCTCAGTCACAGTAAACACCCTCCAGCTAAGCACAAAGGTCTCAGAAAGGTAAAGAATTACATCTAAAAACCTATGGGTTTAAATCATGCTGTTGAGGTGCATATATAAAAATTACATTAATCTTAAATAAATGTGATCCACAAATTGTAGTTCTGTTCCAGGTATAACATTTTATGAAAGACACCTATTCAATATATGTTGGAGCAGTGCTATTCTGCTAGGAACTTCGGGCAGAAATTTATGATACTGGAAAAATTACCCAAAAGATGATATCCCTGAATCACGAGCAGGCCCTCCCTCCCTCGCAGGGCCGTTTATGGCATTGCTAATTTAAATGTGCTTCTGTGTCAGGCAAACTGTTTTATAGCAGTCTCTAATCCAGCCTCTAAAACTTCATAATCCACTGCATAAGAAAGCAGTTTGCAGAGAGTGGAAGGAGAGGTAGAGTTTGGATTTTGGAACTCTCAGTCCTTTTTCCCCTTTTCCCTTTTTTTTTTTCTTTTTTTGGTGGTTCTCCTTCCCCTTCTTCTTGTCATTCCCTTTCCATTCCTCCTCCCCTTAACCTTCCATTCCCCTTTCCTTTTTTAACTTGAAGTTAAATAAAAATAAAAATTGCCTTTTTATGTTCTAAGTACTGTGTATTGTTTTCATTATTATTAGTGGAGAATTATGACACTGTTGGGGTCAGATAGATGCCAAACTTGCCATAAAAATCTGTAGGGGCTGGTGCAAATTCTGCCTCTAAATGCTATTTGCCTTTCAGTGACAGCATCAAATAATAGCAAATTATTAGTAAAAAAATATATTAGTTACATTATCAGAAGTAAAAAATGCTTTTACAGTCATTTCTCCTTACAGCAGGATGAAGAACCTTTATGCCTGTGATGGAGCAGTTAATATTACTGGGAAGAGAATGGAGAAAAGGGCTTATAGAGCAAAAGAGACTTCCCAGAGAGTGAAAACTCCTCACGTAAAGAACTAGAGCTGTGATTGCATCCCTAGAAGAGCAGAATGGAAAAGAGAATTTTTCCAATGGTCTGACAGCCCAGAAAGCTGCTCACCCTCAGCAGAGAGCCAGTGTGAGGCCCAAAAGCCACTGAAGCACAGCTCCTCCTCTGTCACCCTCCACAGCAGGGCTGTTTTTCTGGCCAGCTGACTGATTATCTGCCTGTTGCCTGAAATGTCCTGCCAGCTCCATCCAATCCCTTAGAGCTCTCTCCATCTTCTCTCTTTTCCTTGTTTAACTCTCTTTTTGCCTCTTTTTTCCTGTTGTACCTGAGCCCCAACAGGTGCTTTTCCCCACCACTCCAGTGGTGAGCACAGCTTTAGGGATGCTGCTGTTGGGCTGCAGCGTGGCAGGGGGATGTGGGGGAGCAAATGCAGCCAGCACAACCCTCATTCCCCAGTGCTACTGGTGTTAGAAACCAACAGACTTTTACTGCCTGAAAAACAATTTACTGAGCCTGCACCCTTGGGATACTCTGCTTTTGTCACACTGATAATGCTTGGGAGGAGGGAGAGGAGCTGAGCCCACCAGTGCCTGTTCAGGGAGTCCTTCTGCAAGGAGACAGGAGCCTGAGGCTCGGTGGAATGAGCAGAAGGATTGTGTCCCCTGCTCCAGCATGATCCCTGTTTCACCTGATCCCACCATGTCAGTGAGTGCCTCAGCAACCCTCCCTTGGACACTGAGAGGATTGGGAAGAGAAGGTTGTTGGATATTTCTGGAAGGAGTCATGATAATGAAAGTCTCAAAGCTTGGATCAGAGAGCAGTGTCAAATTTGCATTTTTCTGGAAAGTCTGGGTGACAGAACATGAACTTAAAACTTCAATCCTTAAGGTTTTGTTCTTTTAGTATCTCTTGACCAGTACATCTGCAGCAAGCCAAACATTCAACCTCACTCTGGTTGGGAAAACAGTTTAAAATAAGTGATTCTTAATCTGCTTATTCAAGATAGAGATACACTCTGGAGCCAAACTTTTCTGAATGTTCTGTTATTTTTGGCCAACCATACTATATCTCTCTAATCTTAAAGAACCCAAAGCATTTACTTGTTGCCAAAGAAACACTTCATGTTTAGGAGAGGTCTGTTTAGCTGCAGGCACCTTCATCATTCAGTTTTCAACCCTCAGTTCTGTCTGGGGCAGCTGAGCTCCAAGTGACAATGGAGGCTGGCCCTTGCCACCAGGACTGGAGTGTAAAAACCCTCTGCTTGAAAGCAAAAAAAAGAAGAGCAGCATAAAGGTTTTGAATTGACTCTCAGTTTGCACATTCTACTAATAATTTGGTCTTTATCTCTTACATTGTTCTCTGTACTCCGAAGCTTCAGAATTATCTTGAGTGATGTGTCTGAGCTAGTCTTGTGTCACCAGCCTTTGCAGTGGGGAAGAAAACTGTGATAGCAAGACAGATAGCTGGGAAGGAGCAATTTGTATAAGGAGGAGAGTCACATTGATCATGTCATAGCATCACTACCAGTCACATGGACACCAGCTCGAAGTAGAAAAGATTCATTTCCACAAAAAGATCCTTGGCTTGAATAGCCAAAGAGTGAAAACCATGCAAAGTAATTTCCAAGAAGTACAGTTTCAAAGAAAAAGAAAGGAAAGAAGAAAATATTAAGGAGTGTATGGAATATCTTCTGCAAAGTGTATGTTGGGGTGGGTTTTCTGGGTGGCTGGAAAAGGAGACACTGTAAGGATGGTGGATCCTGGTCATGGTACTAGCACAAGTGCGGGTGTATTGCTGCACACCTCCTTTCATAAGTATTCCAGTTGCAGCTGGCCTTGCCAAAGTCACTTCATGGTCCCCAAAACTCATCTCTGCCTGGATATCAGCAAAATGTGAGCAGCTGCTGGCAGCTGCTCTTAGCTCTACTGATTTCAATCACTGTGTGTTGGCTGTACTTACCTTACCCATGAGTCTCATATCTAATTGTATATATCCTATGTTCTACTAATCTATATTCTATATTCTATAATCTGTATTCTATATTCTACTTGTACAGGACCAAGTTCCTGAGTTACTGAGTTTCAAATCAGAGCCTTTTATATGCAGGCAGTGTTTAGATGCATTCATGTTTTGGGTGTAGCTGCACAAAAAGCAAAAACTTCTGTACTGGGCCTGATCATCAAATATGATGATCCATTAGCATTCCACTCTGAGCAAAATATGGTGGGAAATACAGCTTTAGGTGCTGAAGGCAAGTTGTGTAGTTGGAAGGGCGATCTCACAGTCTTGCACAGTTGAAAGAGGTGCTTCTGCATCACACACTGGATGTCATCAGGCTGAATCCATTTTCAGTATAGTCACAACTCCTTTGCACACTTCTAGCAGTTTGCATTCCTTTTGTGTACCAATATTAACAAAGTTTTTTTCCTGAAAAAATTCATATTTACTATATTTTGCTGAAGAATGTTATGATGTTGGATTATTTATTGTTTTGTTGAATAATGATGGAATGCAAAATTTTTTCCAAAGTTCTGAACTGAAATTTTTTTAATGCTTCTTCCTTTTTCTGCTTTGAAACTGCTAAATAGAAATGGCAGGAGTATTAATTGTCTTCTGCTAGTGCTAAGATATGCTTTTGTTTCACTGTCCCTAAATTAAGCTTGTTATTGTCTTTAGTTTTGTCTAAATATAGACACAGTGAAATAATGTCACTTTTGTCCTTCCATTTATTTTGATTTAAATTCTAGAAACTTTTGATACCTTGATACTATCTTTAGACAACACTGAAATGTAATGAACTGTGAATGCCCTAAAGCACAGACCTTCAAAATTTAGAATAACAAGAGTTCACACTGAAGGACATTTTATTGCCTTATTATTATACTATTATGGGAAACAGTCTTAGGAGAAATGGGAATATTAAGAAATTATTGTTCATTTGAGTCATAGGTCAAATCATGGACCTTATTGAAAATGCATAGAAATTATCTTTACAGCTTCTAGAAGGTTAGATGGAGTTCAAGGCCAAGCATTCATACAAGTAAGAAAGGTCAAATTATACATATGATAATACTTGGTGACAACAAAGCCAAAGGTCAAGTCTGAGGCATTATTGTGGCACATACAGAGAAAATTGCCATTCAGATATCATATGGCATTCCTGCTGGCTCCAGGGTCAGATTCTCATCTTGGTTCTGCTGCTGCAAAACGAAAGATTCCAGCTAAACACCTGTGCATTTGAAAGACTGGGTTTATTCTTGAATATTTAGCTTTAGTTCAATGAAGTCTCCAGTAGAGAAAGTAAATAAGTTCCCCTTGATATTTTGCCATTATCATATTTTAAGATGTGTAGACTTCTTTTCAATAGATAAATTGGCTCCAAGGATTTCCACTTTGTTATTGCAATATTTATGTGTCCTGAATTCCTAGACAAAAAATAACCAAAGCACAGTCTTGCAAAATCTATATAGTGAATAATTGGGAGTTAGAATAACTCCCAATAGTGAGTAATTATAGTTAGAATAATTGGGAGAAAGTAAAGAAAGTATTATTTACTTTTTGTTGCACATTTTAGTAAATTAGGTTTTTTTTAGATATTCTGTGAAAATGTTTTTGTCTGCTATCAGCATGAAACTTTTAAGTACAATAATTTTAAAAAGGTTTAATTTAGAGTTTGCTGTCTTGGATAAGTAGAAGAATGAATGAATGAATGAACGAACGAATGAATGAATGAATGAATGATTGTTTTTTCAAAGAATATGTTTTTCTAAGTTGCTTACAATCCCTTGAAAATGGGCCACTTAAGAAATTAGTTGTAGAATATGAGGAAAAAGAATCAGTTTTTAAAACAAACTTTTTTTGTTGTTGTTGCTGTAAAAGCTTTGTGTTGGCCCAGATCAAATAAAATGGTCTTCCACAAATCAACAGGAGAAAAATGTTACTGATACATCAGAGAAATGACTGTTTGGAGCATACTCAAGCAGTGGGATAACCTGTATATTTACTCTAATACACTGTTCTTGGTAATTGGAAGCAATATAACATTATCCCTACTGATACAGCTAATAAAGACCCAGAACAGTAATACAATGAAAAAAATATTTCTCTGCGTTGATTCTGTTTCATCATGTTCTGTATATGGTACCAGAATGTAAATGGTTAATAATAGTTATAATACAATGCAAAGAAATATTTCTGTTAAATGGAAACTGATTTCATACTAATCAGCTCATCATTTATTCAAATGTATTTCACATTAAACTGGGGAAAGCTTCAATCAGAACTAAAGACAGAAAAATTCCATTGCAAGACAAATGCGGCATTTTACTTCATGCTTGTTTGAGCGTAAACTGTTACCATTTAAAATTGCAACACAGAGCTGAATATTTAGAATCACTAAAAAAATTGTGTCTGCTATACACTTCATGGGGAAAACTATGGATGCAGAAAAAATTAAGCTACTATTTTTAGTATATCCATATACACACACCTGCACAAACCTATGCACATGTTATGGTTTTGGCCTGGCAAAGCCAGAGCACCCATGAGTACACCTTCTCTCCGGTGTCTGCCGTGAGATGTGACCAGGAATAAGCAAAGCAGGCTCCAGCTTAAACATAAAGAAAAGTTTATTAACTAAACTACACACAAACAATTACTAAACTACACACAAAAGAAAAAAAGAAAACACGAGGAAAATGAAAACCTCACAAAAACACTCTCCCCCTTCTCCCCCCTAAATTCCCAATACAATACATCCTCCAAAATCACCAGTTCTGGGTCCAACACCACCCTTTAGATTGCTCAAACTTTCAGCTCCTCAAGAGGAGAGGGAGTCCTTCCGTGTGTCGTGGTGGCCTTTTCTGTCCTTGTTCCGGTGCTCTCACCACCGAACAGGGATCAGGGCTGCTTCCAGGGTAGTCTTTTTAAGGATGCTTTGTCCAGTTCCAGAAAAGCACAGTATCTCACCTTTGGGACATCTGTCCCCCCCCATATTTTATATACCCCCTGGGGCCGAGGGGTACCCACACTGAATCTTCTTTGGCTCTGGGACATTTCTCCCCCTGGACTCAGTCTCTGTATCACACGGAAACATGGCTCTGTCCATGGCTACACGAAAGAGTCCAGCATAAAATGCCACTCCATCTTCTCCATTATTCCAACATCTCTCACTCTCTCTCTCTCTCTGGTCCAGACCCCCATCACTCGTTCATGTCCTTCGTCCTCCTCCACTCTTATCACTCGTCTCCCATCTCTGTCCAGGCCCAGGCCTACCACATGGCTGCCCCTCCCCTGCCCAGCAGCAGCGGCTGGACGGGGAGATCCGACCTCCGTCCCTCGAAGTCCCAAGAGAGCCTCCCAGCGCCGAAGCTCTGCTTTTAACCCCTGGGTGTTCTCGGAGGTGTGTCCAAAATCCCACTGGCTACACCAGGTGCCAATATCAAAATCCAAGCACCCATTGGTTTGACCACAACATCCCAGAATTCCCACTTCTTCCTGGTCAAACCACCACAGCACATTATGTCAAAACCTGTTTGAGTGGCTTGTGTTCGTTTTAGTCATTGTATTTACAGTAAAATATGGTTGATGAGAAATAGAAGGACATTTCCTAAAAATTGAAAAAAAATTAGCATTAATGGAGTTGAATCTGACATTGTGAGTGGCTCTAGCAGTACCCATCACTGAATTTTTCAGCAGACCAGTCCATCTTGTTTGATATTTAGCTGCAGTATCAGTTGAGTTGTATGAGAATGGACCTTCTGTTCCACTGTCTATGAATATTTTTCCAATCCACCAACTGAATCCTCTATTCTTGTGGTGCTGTATAATTATCCAAGGACAATGATGATACAACACCACCCAGCAATTCTGCTACAGGGTGCCATCAGGAACCTTACCAACAGCATTCAAATCGCATGGGATGGTCACTCTTTGAGTAGGAGTGCAACTTTTACATCCAATGCTTAGAGCATCTTTGGGGAGGGAATTGGTACTACTCAAGTAAAACCAATATAACTCTGTAGAGACTTTAATCCTGCCATGTGAAGGAAGATTCACAGAAGAAGTAGTTTGTCACAAAGATGAGTTCAAGCATTCTGCATCTGAAGAAGTCATATTTTATTTGCCTAACACACTGGCCAGCTCTGCTGTTTGTACCCTGAATCTTTTTTAAACCTCACTATTGCTATTGATATCAGCCTCACATTATGTCAGCCTCACATTATGATACTCTCTATTGATAGAGAAAATCATATTCTGTATTGATATTCTCTATTGATAGAGAATATCAACCTCACAATAAATGTTAGAAACTATGATGTAATTAAAGCGTCAAGCTTCAGAAACATTATTTCATGATCTCTATATGAAGGAACACTTGCTGACTGATCTCCCAGTGCTTTAGATTGACAACACTATGTCAGCCTGTCTGCAGTCATTGCAGTCTGTTACACCTCCAGCTTTGATTTGCCTTAGTCCAGTTTCAAATACTGAGCTGACCTAGTGAGTTACTTGAGCCATGGCTCTGTATTTGTAGTGTGTTGGTACAAATGACTCAGTACCTGACCATCTTCTCCTCTGGTTGTTGAAGAAAAACCCCAGCCACCGTCTGGTGGTGTTGGCATGCACAAAGATCACAAGCACTTGGGATTTGAAAGTTATTAGTTATCTCAACCATGTTTCATTTCCCTGAAGGAACATAATTTGGATATGATTATCTATTCAACTTCTCCAAATGTAACTCAGGTTTAAACCGGGCGTTTCTCCAGGATTCTCCCTTAATTCCAGACCTGAAACGGGACTCGTTGCCGCTGGCTGTTGAGCAGTGTGAGCATCCTTCTCCCTCTCAGCCTGTCTGGCAGGAGAGGGAGATCAGAGGTGCAAACCAGCGCGAATGACCCCGCTTGTCCCTTGTGCCAGAGCAGCAGTCCCCTCTCAGGGACAGCCGGGATGTCGCTGCCGTCCGGGGCAGCCGAATGCCCGCGGGGCCGGGTCCCTCGGGGTCCCCGTGCTCGGGGCCGGGTCCCTCGGGGTCCCCGTGCTCGGGGCCGGGTCCCTCGGGGTCCCTGTGCTCGGGGCCGGCTCCGGCGGAGCTTCCCTTTCATCGGCGGTGCCGCTGCCCGGCCCACGCAGCCCCGCTCCCGCCGCCGCGCTGCCGCAGCTGTTTGTGCAGCTGTGCGCCCGGCCAGATGGGAGAAGCGATTCTGGCTGGAAAGAAAAACACGTTGCTTTTTGGAGGGTGTTTTAACTGTCTTTTTCCAGCCAGATCGGTTCCCTGCTCCGGTTCGCCGTGCAGGCACGGAGCAGTGCCTGGGCAGCTGCAGGACAGAAGGATGGGTGAGTCAAAAGCCTCTGCCCTGAGTGCTTTGAACCACTGGGGACAACACTCAAGGGACTGACCCTGCCCTTTGATAAGCGTTTAAACCGACGCTTAGGGAAAGCAATTTGCCTCCTGATTTCTCTTTCTTTCCCGTATGAGCATTTCCAGCTTCTGCTGTCATCAATGCATGGAGCTGCTCCTCCAGCCAAGCAGGCAAAAGGAAAATCAAGCTGGCTAACAGGTGGAAGTGAAAAGACAACTTTTCAAAGTCCGCCCTTATCCCATGGGAGGACTTCCTCTGCTAGGACAGCTACCCTAATCCTCTTCCTTGTCAGAGCAGCGCAAGCACTTTCCCCAACAGCAGGGAGGGCAGCCCAGGAAAGTTGAGAAAGCATTAGGTCTCTGCCTGCTGTTCCCTACCAATGATGGAGATTACTAAAAACGGTGAATATACTTCCACTGATGGCTATAATTCAGCATTTTTACAGATTTTTCCACTTTTTTCCTTTTTTTTTCAAGACTTGGGACACTGATAAAAAGCGTTACCTCAGTCCTCTTGTGTTTAAGGCCATCAGAATCTGAGAAGAGCTGGTGGTGTGTGAAGAGCATTTTTGTGCCAACATGGACCATGAGTGTCAGCCACAATGCCATGGTCACCTGCCACCACAGTGTGGGACAGCCCTTCCCATGGTGAGTGACAGTCCTCTGTGAGGGATGAGCTGTGACCTGCAGCAGGAGCACCATGGCTCACTCATGCACTGGGCACAGTCAAGGCCAGTGTCAGACTGTCCTCTGCACACTGCTGCCCTACTAAATTTTCTGTTTTTTTCTAAAAAAACAGGAAGTATCAGTTTCAGAAATAATGTTGTTGGGCATTGGTCATAAAGAATATCCTCTCCCAAATCAGACTAGCTACTTATTTCACCACCAGCCCCATGTTTCTGTGCCTGGTTACATTGCTCTAAAAGCCCAGGGAGAAAACTGGGCTTTGTTTGACCCTGCCCATGGCCAGGAAGCTGTGGGTGATGTTTCATATTACAGACTTGTTCAATGGCAGTGAAATCAGCTAAAATTATTGCAGGGTTTAAAACAGGTTTAAATTAAATCCAAGTCAAACACAGAAGGAGCTTTGCTTCTCTTCTCATATCTGACATAATTATAGTTATAAAATAATTACAAAATCATCATGTGCTACCAGACCTCCTTACCCAATATTTAGCATTTTCAGCCTCCTTTGAAGCCAGTGACACAAAAACATCCCGGGTGGGGGCTGGGATGTTGGCCTGAGATCTGTAGTGATTTAGGCTTTCTGCACTCTTCAAGGCTAGGTAAGAAATACCTTACAGAGACCTCAGTATTGAGGAGATATTAAACACTTGCTGCCAGAAACTTTATTCTCTATAGTATGGATCAAGTCAAGTTCCCAAAATAAAAGTGCCCCCAAAATCACTCATGTGTTGCAGAAATGAAAAGGTTGGTTTCAAACAGCAAATAGCAGATCTTATGTAAAAGTAACAGAGAGGGGGGAAAAAAGTGTATTTTTTTTCCTGACTACTCTCATTTATTTCATGTGAAGAATTAAAATTTTGCTCATACTTTAACTCAATTTTACCTCTTTCTAACAGTAATAAACATTCAGTAAATACATCTGAAAGCTCTCTCCATCTTTCTTTATATGAGTATTTTGAAAGGGGCTTATCCTATATCTAGCAAATTCTAATCCCTATGAGCTAAACTTTGGAAGCGAGCAAGGAATGCAGGTAGAAAGCTTTTCTCTTTCAAAGGCAAGGGTAATAGCACGTCCTTTCTATTCCAAAGTCAGAGTGAAGACAAGTTCCTCTTGATGAAAGCGCCACAGTTAATCCGTCTCAGGACTGGTGTCTCCATGCAGCACCCTGGGGAACTAGAATAAAAAGAAGTGGCTTTTGCCTGGTGAGCTGTAGAGTTACAGTGCAGGAAAATCCTTGTTGTACAGTATGCTATATTGTTTCCCTAATGTATTTTCTCTGTGCTCTGAATGAAGCGTTTATATGCAGGGAAATTGGCTTTGAGGCAGGGATGAAATCGTAATGGTGACAATGATCTGCCTTGCAGCAGAACGAGCCATCAGCTGATGGATCATGTTAAACCACAGAGGATGCCATCCCACAACTCCTTCCCATGGCAGCAAAGCCATAAACATTGAAAGCTGCTCTGTTAACATCCAAGAGCTGCCTCCTAGAAAGGAGCATAATTCCAACACATTTATTAAAGAGTCAGCTTCCATTCTTGTTGATTAATTGTGATCATTTGTTGAAGAGTCTGAGGCTTTTTTTTTCTGATCTGTATTTAAATATATTCCAAAATGCTTCCAGCCCCCATATATTTCAGTTCTTTCCATTTTTGAAAATGCCCAGGATGGAAAAAAGACAAGGTTGTTTTCTTTGGTGGAAGTTGTCTGATAGTGAATTTTCTTCCTTTTTTCCCTGTTACATATTTCAAAGAAGCTGCTTTTGAGGGTGTGATCTGGCATATTTACACAGTTCTGAACGTGAAAGCTCTGTATTAATGGTGGACTTATAGAATGGTTTGGTTTGGAAGGGACCTTTAAAGACCATCCAGTTCCAGTCCCCTGCCATGGAAGTGATATGAACTGAGTGATGCAGAGCTCCAAAAGTTCCTTAGTCGACACACAGGACCATGGTGCAAGCAACTTGTGCTGACACACATCACAGGAGAGTTGCCTTTCACTGATTTTATCATTTTATTACACAATGTTATAATTCCTCTAAACCTCAAATCAAAGCTGACATTCTGTTGTGATTTTTTGTTGTTTGTTATTTGCTATTACAGAGCCGTTCACATGTAAGGAGTGA
The DNA here is from genome assembly GCF_027579445.1 of Ammospiza nelsoni. Classification (NCBI taxonomy): domain Eukaryota; kingdom Metazoa; phylum Chordata; class Aves; order Passeriformes; family Passerellidae; genus Ammospiza; species Ammospiza nelsoni. Next base: position 16,927,543 of record NC_080636.1, read on the forward strand.
GACAGAGCTACAGTTTTAAAAGACATAATTGCCACAAGGTATTTGTGTGGTCAGAGAATAAACAATAGCCAGGCTGTTTCTCCCAACTTCAGAAAAACATTTTCTTTGAATACCCCCTTTTGCTTTCTGAAGAGTCACCATTATATCTAAACCCAGACCATACACAAAAAGCTGAGCGCCAGATGATGAAAGATGTTCACAGTGCAGCTCTTGGCGACCAGTGGGAGAGTACTTCATCAGTGTTCACTGTTAAATCAGCCTCATCTGGCCTTGCAAATGGTATGATAGGGTTTCCAGTCAGCTGATGCCATGTATAATCACACTTCATGCAGGGCTCAAACTGTCAATACAAACTGAGCCCTTCCATGGCACAGACGGCACACAAAACCCCAAATTAATAGTCACATTTGACTAACCATCCTTAAATCAATTCGCATTTTAAAAAGTGCTTGTGAGAACATCAATACAGTATAAGCAGGCCCACATTTCTGCATGCTGAAGGCTTATGGAAAGGCTGCTGTTTGCCTTATCACTTGATGATTCAAAAAGCAACAGTTGCTGGCCAATCTTATCTACCTTTCCATCCTCTTTAAGAATGTAAGTTTCCAGCTTTCCCATCAAATTGCAAGACTAGAATTCATTCTGACAGCAGAGAAAGTTTAGTGGCTTAATTTGTTCTTAAAAATGGGAAATTTCCTCATGTTCTGGGTCTGTCTTAGTAAACCTGGCTCCATCTCAGAAATATCAATGTTCTCTATTTTGAAAACCTCATCACATTCACCATTCAAAAGAGCAGTCTGTGTGATGGGTGGCGAAATCAGCTGCTCTTGCATTTCATTATTATAATAGAGCTGTTAAATCAATTCCTTTCCTTTCTCTTCAAAGCTTTTTCTATCCTCTTGAGCTGAAACTTTCTGGAAAAAATGTTACAATTCCATTTATAGATGCCAATGAGCTGCTGTAATATACAATGCATTTCTTTTAATCACATACATTATCCTGAGGGCATGTTTGTTCTAACTCTCACCTGACAATTACTTGCTATACATTTATTGTTTTAGTAATTGTGTCCTCTTTATCTTATTATGCTTGTTATTCCAGACTAATTCTCAGCTGGTGTAAGTACATTTAGGGTGAGCAGTTAATAATGTTTTAGGATCAAGACCCTAGTGTTTCCAAGGATCTAAAAATGATGGGAAATATAAAATATGAAAATAATATAAATAAAATATAAAAAGTACCTACTGGTTTTGCTGAAGATATATCCTAACTTTTTCTAAGGTGCTCAGGCCTGAGAGTATTTGATAATCCCCTCACACAGCTTCCAAAGCTAGGCAAATATTCATAGTTATGTCATGTGAATAATTTAATTAATTAAATATTGTAAATCGCATATTTGAAAGGAGTAAATAATTTTGGTTTTATTATTTGCCTAATATTTAAGATTCCCCAAAATAGGAAGATATTACCTTAGAGATCAAGTCTCAATACTTCAAGCTCAAGCCTATTAATTTCCTTCTTTTCTGCAAATGGGAATTGCTGTGAGAACAAAAAATTGGCTTGAACTGACTTCTACATTCTGGCATGTGTTATGAAAGCACTGTCTTATTCCATTTTTATCAACTATTTTTGGTTAAAAAGCAACTATTTGACTGATAATTAGCACGCCTGTGTCTTTACAGAGTCTCAGTCTTGAAGCAATATATGAAATGTCAAGGAGCTTAAGGCAAAGGTTAAAGATTCTTGGTGCCTTTCGGTTAAAACAGTGTCAGAATAAGTTTTGTATCTTTCTGAAGAGGAGGTTTCTACTTCTTTCAGTGCAGCTGTTTGATTTTCTTTTTTTTTCCATCATGACTCTGCATGCATTAGTCTCCTACAGGGCAAATTGCTTTATTTAACATGCCACAGAAAGCTACTGCTGTTGCATCAGGGAGATGGAATGCTTCTCTTAAACTGTAATGCCAATAATTGCCTTTGGACTTCCACACAAAGAAAGTTTTGGTCTTCAAACTGTCTGGAAGGGTTTGTCTGTAATTGCTGTAATGTACAATCACTCCTAGAATGAAAAGGAAAATGACATATATTTAGAAAGTTAAATAAGAACAGTGCAAACAAGCAAAGCTATTATCCGAGACAGTGAATGAGCCCCATGTTCTGAGCTGAGCCTCAGAAATTGTTTTATTGCACATGGTGAGCAGACACACTGTTAATATAAAAGTATAATAGAAGCAGTTGGAGTAACCACAAGAACACCCTCTGAAGCATCCATGTTTGGTTAAACATATTTGTCTGAATTCATACCAGGCAGCTGGGCTGACAGATTATTTATGTCTGCATTCTCCCCCTCCACACTGATTCACAGCAGAATAGGTATGTCCCATCTGCACATTGAGATCTTAATGTGGGATCATCTGGGATCTTAAAAAGCAAAATAATGAACATTTTCAAAGTTTCAAAATAGTTGAAACACTAAATTCCCTTTCTGAGACCTACTTTAGCCAAATCTCTTAATGTTTGTGAAGCTCATCATGGCTTTGACCCACTTCCCAGCACAGTCAGTCGTGGCTATGCCACTGACCTGCAACCCCAAAAACCTGCTGGTTTTCAGCTGTCTGAAATGCCAGAATAAGAAAGGCAGAGAAAGCAGTTTCTGGTATGGATGTAAGACAACAGTGACCTAAAATGTTCTCTATGGCTTAACAGGATTTATTTTCCCTTCCTCCAAGCAGTGGGAAGCTGGATTACTGGTCAGCCACAGTGTAGGGTAGACCTTAGCAGGCTCAATCTGCTGGAGTTAAAACCTGGGGAGGATGGAGACTTTCCTCTTGATACTATGTAGATGCAAGAATAAATATAAACTCCAAAAGGCAGAAGGAACAATTCACCATTTTAAATTGAAAATTTCACAGGCCATGGAAAGGATTGTTAAAACTCTCTGCAAAATAACCTTCTGGGCAGGGTACAAAATTCTAGATCAGATGTTTGCAGCAGCTTCTCCTATCTTCTGGTCTTCTACCCACACACTAATTATTGTCTTGTCATTCTATTCATTGCTAAGAAAAATAATGACTGTGTTGTCATAAATGACAAGCTATCTTCAAATATGGAATAATTGAGTGAAGCATATGAATTCCAAGATCGAGATCAATCATGTCTTTTCATGAAAAGTATTCTTAGCATTAAAACTAAAGAGAGAAAAAAAAATATCCACAATCTGTCAACAAATTTCTGGTAGTGTCAAGGTACTTCTGAGTTTTTCTTCTGTGCCCCCTTCCAAACCTTTTCTATTTTTTTTAAATGGCTAATATTGCCTCAATTGTGTGTGATTCAGACTAGCTAATGAACAACTGTCTGCTAAGTAACCTTTTATTTCTTTAAATTTTCTGGGTTTGCTAAATCAAAACATTAAAAACAAAATATAGTCCTTATATATCTAGAAACAAATGGCACTTGCACCTATAAAAGAGTATTTTTTACTGGTCCTTCTGCAAGTGTATGATGGGGATTCATGTTGCAAAAAAGATTCTCAAAGCCACAGTATACAATATAGCTGCACCTTCATTTGGGATTATTAAAGACATCACAATAATCTGTATAAAAGTATTTTGGTCCTCAGTTTGAGGAGCTGCTGCCCCAGTAGTTTACATAGGAAAGTTACAACTCAAAAATACATTTACGGAAATGCTGTAGTTCATATCTATACGCATTCTTGAAATCATGACTTATCTAGGTCAGAAGCAAATGTTTTTTCTCTTTGCTTGGATGAAGCCTGTCCCACTGCACAGCAGTCCTGCAAAAGGATATGGAGTAGCAGGTGAAAAGTATTTTGGTAGTTCAGCTCTCCCTATTCCCATTTTGCAGTCCTCCTCCCCAGTACCCTCCATTGTCCAGTCCTGCTCTCCTGACACATCCCAGCATCCTCAGCCCCACAGCCAGAGGAGACCTTTGACCTCTGCCAGTGTTTATTGATAACAATCCAAGTGTTTTGGCAACTGATAAGGTCCATTGTGGTTTTTGTGGGTCCTACTGCAGGTAACTCTTGCAGTTTTGTCTTGCCAAGAATCCATGAGGTACAGGGTCAGATGGCAGATGGTGGCTTTGAAATATGTTGTTTTTTCAGCACCTTAAAACATGAGTTTCTGTGTGATCTCTGATAGAGGGACCATTCCAACAGCCTATGTTTGGTGTTTCATTACTGTAAGGACACTGAAATTGAAACATGTTGTGCTCCTTAATGATTTGAATGGTGAAAGATGTGCATAGAAATGTCAGCTATGCAGCAGAAGGAAGTGTCTAAGTTGTTGTGAATTTAATCAGAGGAGAATTAAGGATTTTAATTTAAAATTTCTCTTGGCATGAAGAAAAAAACGATTAAAACCTGCAATTTGTTCAAAGAGAAAACTGAGTTTAGTTTTTTTAGCTACTCATATTTTTAAAAGTGACAAGTGTTAGAGAATAGGTGTGAACAGGAAAAACAATCTGATATTTTTGAATTAGAGGGGAGTTTGACTGAATAAAAATAATCAAATTTGATAGCATTTGATTTTGTCTTATCTAGGTGTGCATTTTCCAGCAAAAAAATCTTTCAGACAGCAACTAGATCAGAGGGCTCAAAGGACTATTACCATATGTGATTCTTTCCAGCTCAGTTTCCTAATAAAAAAATAAATCAGTACCATCTAAATTTCCCTTTTCCTCTTTCTCCATGAAAGAAAACCTACAGCATATCCATATGAATCTCATATTGGTTTTTTTCCAGTGTTCTGCTGAGCCCATCCTAGCCCTGTCACAAACCCTCTTTGTGTCTGTCTACTACCTTCATTCCTTCAAACCATGCACCCCAATTTTCTCCAAATCCTTCCTCCCTTTTCCTAGTCACTCTGCTTCTCCATTCAAGCAGGGCATTTGGGAGAGTAGAAGAACAGAAGACAGGAAGGCAAATGTGGAAAACTGGAAACAATATACACATACAGCTGTTCCAAAAGGGCCACATTTTCATTTGGTTTAAAATGGGAAATGTCTGATCACACAATAAAATTAACAATAATTTAGAAGTTTTTCTACCACAATTCCAGCTGGCTCCCACATGGGAGGTGGACTGCATGTGTGTATGCAAGAAAGAAGAGATCTGGTACAACAAAGATTGTTGGTGCTTGTCTCTGAAACACAGGAAAAGTCTTATGCTGACAACATAGAATACTGAGCTTAGATTTTATCTGAGAATCCTACCTTCAAATAGGATTTTTTTGTCCTTCCTGCCATGGAAGAACAAAATATCAAACCAGAATAGAAAGCTCAAGGCCTAGTATGTATCTTTAGTCCCTCCTGGAAGGATGTCTCGGTGCATCCTGACTTGTGATGCTGTGGCTGACATGAAATCAGCTGCTGGGCATGGGCATGGGTATATTCACCTGCTGGCTTGGCTAAATGTCTGTATCTCACACGAGCTGTGATTGCCTGTGTAGCCGGGCTTGCAGCACCCAGTGGAGAGGAGAGCAGACTCGCTCTAGGCTTGAGTTGGAATAAGTCACAGTGTGGACCTAAAAACCCTTAACAGAGACCATACAGTGACAATGATTTCTGAAATTTGTGTGTTCCAAAAACACATTTTCACTTCTGCTTGCCTCTTTTGATTTGCTAAAAAATCTCAAGCCCTTTTAATTATTTATTATTTATTTAATTGTTTTTTCTACAAAATATTCAACATTTTGCAAGACTGCACCCATATTTGAAATTTTTCTCCCCATTAGGCCCCCTTCCCCCCCGCCCCCATAAATTGACACAGATCAAAGCTGATGAAAGAGTAGCAGTGGTAGTTCCACTGCTTGGTTAGGCACTCTGATCTGCTAAATTTTAGATGTAGAGCAAAGGAATCTAAAAAAAAAAAAAATATTCCAAAGAGTAGTTCTCAGGCAGCTCTTTTGTGTGGGGATCATATACTTGACACCATGCCTTATGTGGAATGCACATCAAATCACCTGGAGACTCCACATCAATGGTAGTTATGTGCATGCATGTACCACAAAGAGAATAGACCTTTAAACCGGTTGGGTGCATGAGACAAAAAAAAAAAAAGTCTAAAGAGTATAAATCTGGAGGACTGTATCAACTTCTTTGATTTACTTCTCTGCTCTGCCTTATACCTTTTTTTTCATTGTTGTGTTTTAGTGTTTTAATAGACAGATAAAAAAAAAAAAAAAAAAAAAAAAGCCTTTCCCATTGCAGCCACTGCTTTATTTTATAAGGTTCTCTCCTTAATCTAACACATCTGTGTTATCTGAGCCGAGTGTGCCCATAGGATAGAGGGACAGATCCTCACCTCCCATGCATTCAGCTTGTAGACTTCAAGGGGGTTACATTAACTGCAAGGAGTCCATGACTTGCTCTTGCTTGTTGTTGAACTCTTAAGTGTTACCATATTTTTCTTTAACTGTTACTGAAGCCCATACCAAGTATCCCTCAGATAAAATTATTTCCTCTGTGCTGAACTGATTTTTGCTCCGGGCTGGCATTTTCTAATTTCAGGGAGGTTTTGCTATCACAGACAGGACCAAAACAAGCCTCTTATAGGAGTCAATGGACTTTGAGTCAATGGACTTCAATATTTAGAACAGAGTTTTTCACCTCAGAACTGAGCCCCAGGTTAAAGGTGCATCTGTCTCTTTCAGTCTAGAAATGTCAGACATGTTATAATCGAAACTGAAATAAAACAAACAAACAAAAAAATAGGAAACTGCCTGGTTTTGTTCCAGGATGAAGTGGTAAAAACTGAGTTTACCTTCCAGTTCATGCTCCCTGATCCTGCATATTCCTTCTTTGATGTGAATAAGTGCAATGGACCTGCTCACTAAAACCTCAGCGAAGCCAAACTTGTGCCAGGCTGCCTAGCTGCTGTGGCATCTCCTAAAGAGAAATTTCTAACCACATCAAGGAGGAATATTCCACAAGATTCCCTGTGGCATTAGAAACCAGACTCTGCTACTGCTGAATATGGCCTCCCCTCTCTGGGACTCTCCATCTTTTCCTCCCAATCCTCCTACCCCATATTTCTTTCTGACATGCAAAGAAATTAGGACAATAAGCAAAGACAACCAGTTCCAAAAATCATGCACTAAGCCCCAGTTTTCATCCCACATACTCAGCAGAATCTGTGGGATCACAGCCCATGTGTTTGCAGCACACCATGATGGCCTGGTTGGGAGCAAATGCCCAGCAAAGGACACTGTGCAGACAGAGTGAGGATAAGGTCCTCTGCTGCCACAGGACATATGCCTTCAAACAAGCCACTGCTCTCAAATGATGCGAGAAGTAAAGCAAAAGTTATGAGGCCTGCAGTAAATGTATGTTTCTACAGAAGTAACACATACATTGTATGCTGAATATTACAACCTGTTTAATGATTACTGTTAACCCAGTTGACAGGCACACCAAGCACAGAAAATGTACATAGGTGCTAAAAGAAGGAGGAAAAGTGATGGATAAGTCAGTGCAGGGTGTGAATTACAGTGTAATAGATTATCTGTTGCCATTAGCTCAGATGTCTACTAAGCCCTTTCATGGATCTGCAAGCTATGGTGCATCCCATGAGATTTTTTAGGACATGCGTAAGAAGCAGAAGTGACTCCATATCCAAACACAGCTGACAGTTGTTACAGGGTTTTCCCTTTAAGGCTGCTGTAAAGGGCAGGGGGAAGGTTCATCTGTGGAGGGCTAGCGCCTCTTCACCTCTCATACCTTATGGAGGAGTGCAGGAAGCCCTGCAAACCCAGCTCCTGGTGTAAATGCTGAGAACACCTGAATAATTCACAAGTGCCATCTGTGTGGATGCTCCTGGTAGGTTGTGGTTGCTTTGGGCAGTAGGATAAGTGCTCAGTGACAGACCCAAAGTTCACTGGTGTTGAGACATGAGGAGCAGAAGGGTGGACAGGCTCAAGCACCTCAGCATACACCATCTGAGTGCACCCTGTAACAGCAAAGCCAGGCCTCAGTCTGCACTTGGAGAAAGGCACAATGCTGGAGTGAGTGTCAACAAGACTTACACAGATGGGACTAGAGACTGCAAACAAGGGCAGATAGATGGAGAAACAACTCCATCCAAGTGTTTCTTTACTTAAAGAAAACATGAGAAAGGTTTCATCTCCTTACAGGAGGAAAGATCATTCACCACTTAATTTAGAAGTGCTAGTTGTATAGAACGACACAAAAAAGCTGAGAACAGAGAGTTATGCTGGAATTAAAACAGGCTTCTTACTGCTCAGGTAATTAACTGCTAAAACAATCTCTGACTTTCAGTGATGACTTCTTATATTTCCAGCTTAAGAGCAGCTACCTTTTTGGAAGCCATCTTTTATCCAAGTACACACCTTTGAACACAATGCTATTATGACTGGATAAAATGCAAAGGCCTGTTATGTATATAGGAGATCATTTTAAGGAATGTGATGTTTCCATCAGTCCTTATACACTATAAATGAACCCAGAAACTTCTCAGGGTGATGACAGGTGTGAAGACTGCAACTCCCAAAGTGCAATTCTCCATTTCAAGCGATGCAACCAGAATTCGGTGATCAAGCCTACAGTTGCATGGTTTCACTACGTTCTGCAAGGCAACATCATCTGCAAGATGGTCTCTTACATGTGAATCAAGAGCAGCCCTTGGTCCCTGGAGCTTTACCAGCTCAACCCTCCTTTAACCAAAGCCTGACTCTGGGTTGGGATAAACACCTGGCTTTGTGTGGAGTGGCCTTGGCTCTGTATGGAGTACTCTCAGTTATTCAGTCCCCCCTGATCCAGGCAGGAACTCAGAGTGCTCTGTGTTTAAGGATTGCAGCCTGCAGGAGAGATTTTTGTTTCATTTTCTATTTTATGCTTCAGTAATTGAGTATGTTCAACACTTCCCATAAAGATACCTGAAAAATGTCATTGCAAGCTATTCTTTAAATAGCACCCTGCCCTTACAGTGCTGAGCCAGGGAATGCTTCCCACCTGGTTCCAACATCCTTGTATCTGGAGAAGCCTCTGACTGGTTTGGCTACTCATATCTCTGACTTTACAGTCTGCTTCAACTTGTTCACAAGTTCCTTCCTCTCTCTGTAAGAAATTTGTCTTTCTCAAGTCTGCAAACTGATAGCACTGCTAAATAAAAGACTGAGCACTATGGCTCTTTTCAGCCATAACTTGATTTAAAGAATCACAGAGAAGCACACTGGAAGACCTAGTCAGCACTGTATGTCAGTCTTCCCAAATACAACAAAAACATAAACAAAATCAGATCAAAGCAAAAAGAGGTAATCTTCTTTATCAAATATAATTACTAAATATAGTTCTATTTCAAGAAAAAGTGAATTTTATTGCATCTTTACAATTGAGAATAAAAAGGAGTAAAAAAATGGTAAAAAGAAGGAAATTGGTAGAAAATATGATTTTTCAAAAGCAGTAACTTATTGTACATAATTTGGTTTTCTCAGTGTCTTACCAGTTCTGCATATGCCTTAACAGACAACCAATTTTGTCAAGTTACTAAAGACAGAATTATTGCAGATGCTTAGCAAGGGAAAGCATAAGAATACTTAAAATCCTCAAGACCTATTTTATATATTCAACTATAGTTGAGTTTTATATACTCAACTCAACTCTAATAACGTTATCAATGATTTCAATGAAACCTACTCCTATGAAATTATCAAAAAGTTGAAAAAATCCTTTACTGGGTGGGGAGTGGGATGCAGAGAGACCAGGCTGGGACAGGGGTTTCTGTGGGGCAGGGTGAGTACCAGTTTGGGAGCAGGGCCAGTCTGGGGGCAGAGCTGGGGGAGGCTGCAGGGAGATGCCAGGTGCATTTCATGGCCAGAGGGCAGAGTCCTCAGCTGCAGGGGACATCCCTTTCTCACCCTCTCCCTGCCTTGCCTGACTGGGAGCTGGCTGGGGGTGGCCACCATCACCCATCTCAGGGCTTTCAAGGAGAAAACGCTTTTTGAACTCCTCCAAGATGACAGAAAAGTCTCACGGTGCCTGTTCAAACAAGTGTGTCTGAACAGGAAAATCCAACAGACAGGGAGCTACTTCAGTTTCTCCACTTTTACGATATTTGAAATGATAAGCAAGGATATATTTTCACATAATTGGACTGTGTCAGTGTACCAGCCATTTGATCAGATAGGGGCTCTCTATGTAGTCTCACATCTGAAGGCTAGTAAACTACAAATTAAGGCAGGCTTTAGATTTTGTCTATGAAGTAGCCAAATAAATTGAATTTTATTTCTAAAGGTCATAAAGAGGGCGGGGGGAAATACAAAAATAAAGGCAGAATAACTGGATAGCAGGATAACTGAATCTGAAAGAATAAATGAATAAATCTTTGGAAAGGTCTCAATCATGCGTGAAAACCCATAAGTATTGGAAAGATACCAATCAGCATCTTTGGATCTGGCAGGGAGATTTGAGAGCCCAGTTTTCATCACTCTAAAAGAGGTCTGCAGAAAGGGAGGCCTAGTGGGGCAAGGGAAATATAATGCTCCATGGGTCCAAAGCTTTTGGTTTTGTTCTGTTTGTTGGTAATTTATCATTTTATTTGGCATTTGCCTTTGCAACAATGTCTTGGGGAGGGTGAGACACCCTGGCACAACTTGCACAGGCCAGCTGGGTGAGGGCCAGAGAGCGTTGCTCACTCCCCTCCATCCCTCCATCCCACCCCATTTGCTCCAGCATCTCAGGCCTGGAGACAGCCAGCCTGCATTTCCTCCTGCTCCCTAGTCCACACATCTCCCTGGAGAGTGCCCCCAAAGCAGGAAAAGCTCCCCTGCCCACCCACCAGCCCTGGGGGAAAATTTCCCAAAGGTCTGAGCACTGCAAACTCCCTTTCCTCTACGTGAGCACTGCCTAAGCCTACCCCTCCTGCAAATACAAGTCTGGTCCCCCCAGCCTTGTGCTCTAGACAGATTCCCAGGCTCCAGACAAAAAGGCCAGGGGGACTCCAGGGGACCCAGCTGGCTCCCAGCCAGCACTGCTGAAAGGGGATCACAAGAAGCCAGATTTATTCCTAAGAACAAAGCTTCCGGTGACTTTCCAAGATGCTCGTGCTACTCCTTTCCCCCTTTTTTCCTTCTCCTCCTTCCCTCCCACCCTTATTTTTCAAACTTTCTGCTGGAATAGAGGTGTTCCCTGTCACTATCAGTGAATGTACTGCTTCCATTCCTTGCCGAGTCTGTGTACACTCCTGTGGCATTTCTTTTTCAGTCCCTGGATTTATACGTCACTGGCATTTAGCTACTCGTGTTAGCTAGAGAGAAGGATTGAATTTACCTGTGAGGCTGCTGCACATGATTTTTTTCTGTAAATAGCTACTGCTGGGTCATGTGAGCTGTGAATTGCCCCCAGATTGAAGCCCCCATGACCACATGACCACAGTGTGGGAGTCAGGATGTGCAGTGTGTGTGTGTGTGTGTGTGTGTGTGTGTGTGTGTGTGTGCTTCTATGTCACCTATTGCCAGGGTTTGCAGCTGCACTTAGTAACTAGTAAAGGTTGGACTCTGATGGGAGATTTCTGCATAAAAAAGGTGATATGACTTGCAAAATAGCAGCAGCAAACCTCAGGGAGATAACTAATTCCGTGTGTTGAACGTGTCCCTGCTCTGCCTGCTGTCAGAGCCTCCTCCTTGTGTCTCTGTGTTATCTTAAGATTGCTTCAGAAGTAAAAATCAAACAGACCTAAATCCATCCAGGGGTAATCAGACCATTAACAGCAGGGGACAGACTGCACCTGGTGCCACTCCAAACCAGCCAAGCTCAGACCCAATGGCAGGACACCATCCCACTCCTCAGTGTGGTCTGTGCTGCTGGCAGGGTGGTGGGCAGCAGCTGGTGTGCTGCTCTGGGCACCCCACAGCCACCCATGGCCTGGGCTTGCCCTGCAGGGACTGGAGGGTACATGGAGGCTGTTGTACCTTAAAGCCACGGATTGCAAGAAGTCTGACACTGTTTGAGAGGCTGAAATAAGTCCAGCTTTGAGAAACACAAAAAACCCCAGATGTTGAAAAGCAAAGTGACCCAACACCAAAAGAGACCCCACGCTCTCTACATAAATAATGTCAAAAGCACTCACACTGACAATAACATGAAGGCAGCACAAGACAGACCAATATCTAGAAAGGTTCTCTTCTGTTCCAAAAGCTAATCAGCCCAGAAGTGGGCAAGCCAAGAACATTTTAGATTATGTTTGTGGTTGATGGAAAGTCTAGAGGAACATAAGCTTTCTAAAAGCTGTGTTTCCCTACAAAATAGTTGGGATTTATTTTATTCCTCCTCTGGCAGTGAATTGGTTTGGATGTATTGATTTATTAGAATGATGTAGCTCCCAGTATCATATCTAGCCGTCAGCTGCCACTAAGCAAAATGATGTGGTGAGGTTACATCACTAAAATAAGGCAGTTCTGGAGGTTCTAAGCTGGGGTTGCATATCATGAGGACTTTCAAATACTTGAGGATGACTTTGATATTTGCAGGAGTGTGATGATGTTTTGTTTTTCAGTTGACAGAGTCTGGAAAATACCTGACACCAGTTACTCTGCTGTTTAGCTGTAGTTTCCTTTACACAAAAAATTAAAATCCTTCTATATGTATTTGCACAAATATATGTTTCCCTGAGGGGAAGGTTTTGGCTTAAGGCAATCTCTTTTGAAGCATCTTAGCAGAGGAAGAAAATAAACATTTTCCCCTAACTTATTCCTTGTGAGTTTAGAGGGATATTCTTGGGCCTGGGATTTTACCGATGCAAATTAAAGGTGGGGGAAGAAGCAGTCTGGCTTGGGATGCTGTGTGACACCAGCAGGAAGGTGGAAAAGGGGTGCTGGGAAGAAGAGATCTGCCAAGCTCCACTGCTGTGCCTCAGGCTGAGCCAGTGTCTGCCTGTGGGGCCGTGGCTCACGGCTCTCCTACAGCTCTGCAGCTGGAGGCAGCAGCTGGAGGAGAAATTCTTCTGCACAGGCAGCCCTGACACACACAGGCATTGCTTTCACTTCATTTTCCATTCTACAGACATTCTTTCCTCAGGAGCTGACTATTATAGAGCTGAAATGTACTTCCTTCTGAAAAGTGGGTTTGTTTTGTGTTTGGTCTCCCCTTCCACTTGCACACACCTCTCTAGTGGGATCAGGCTTAGATGAGGATTGCAGAGTTTTTCAAAATGTGGTGACATGCATTTCTACTGTGCTGTATGTTTTCATGTGGTCCTTTGTGTCACATATTTTCCAGTAATTTAGAGAGATGTAAGAAATAGCTTTTACACAATAGACAAAGAAGTGGGAGGATTATTTCAAAGTCTTGCAACTTTGGGGTATTTCATCTTCTTCAAAAGGCGAGAGAAAAAAAACCTGTCCTTGTGAGCAAATGATTAGAAGAAGACTGGGAATACAATAATTACCCCAAATGGAAACCCAGACCTCAGACAAACAATACAGCTTTTGTAAACTGGCTCCGCCTGTAAAAAATGTAGGAAATCTCATAACTAGAACTGTTGAATCCCTTTCTTATGCAACAATATGTAAAAGACGCCTGAGAAATGAGGACTAAATATGGAAATGCTATAAAATAACATGATAATGGACTTGCTCTGAGCATTGGAGACTCCCTTGGCAGTACTGGCATGGATTCCTTCAACCACAAACTATTTTCTCATCTTAAAGAATTTGGGACAAATTACATGTTGTGATATTCCACCAATAAACAAGGACATGAAGACAAATAAACTGGGACTCTTCATAATCCACCTTGATGGTTGTGGAATTCGGGGGCACCAAAGCAATCGGAAGAGAGAGTGCAGTTTTGAATGAATGTCCTTTATGACAGAGCAGAGAGAAGATCATTTATATCCTTCATATTTTATACTTTTGCCTCTAAGAAATAAAGGGCTAGCAGAGCTCTGACTATCATTCACTCATAATAATCGCATTCAATATAGTGATTCACAGTGAATCATGTAATAAGCTTTCCATTTTGCACATGGGGAGAAGAAGGAGACACAGTTAAACTTTGTTTAGTTCGCATTCACATCGCCAGCCTCTATCCCTTGAACTGCTTTACCGGTTTGGAGCATTATTTTTTAAATTGTATTTATAATTTTTCTTCCCTTCAGTTATGCCCCAACAGTAAAAATTCCTGAAAGGAATGCTGACAGGCTAATTGTACAGCTAATAATTTTCCTTCGGCAGCGATTCGTGCGAGCACGACTCTGCACTAGCGGCTTCCCGGGGCCGCGCCGTGCCGCGCTGGGCAAAGGCTCCCGGCCCGCCCTGCGCCCGCGGCGGCCCCGCCGAGCGCCCGGCCCGGCCCGGCCCTGCGGAGCCCCGCGGAGCGCCCCGGGCCCAGCGCGGCTGTGGCGGGGAGCGGCTCTGCGGCTCCGGAGAACGGGCAGAAACTGCTTTTTGGCATTTCGGCCTAAACCCCAGCCACAGCCACCGGCCCTGGGCAGGGGGCAACAGCCCACTCTGCCCACCCCACTTGCGGGTTTGAGTCAGGATCAGGAGGGCCCTGGGCCGTGCTCTCCTGGAGGTGTTACTGCAGAGCCCCCTCACACACCCGGGCGGGCTCGGTGTTACTGCAGAGCCCTCTCTGCACACCCGGGCGGGCTCGGTGTTACTGCAGAGCCCCCTCACACACCCGGGCGGGCTCGGTGTTGCTGCAGAGCCCTCTCTGCACACCCGGGCGGGCTCGGTGTTACTGCAGAGCCCTCTCTGCACACCCGGGCGGGCTCGGTGTTACTGCAGAGCCCCCCTCATACACGGGCGGGCTCCGTGTTACTGCAGAGCCCCCTCACACACCCCGGCGGGCTCCGTGTTACTGCAGAGCCCCCTCACACACCCCGGCGGGCTCGGTGTTACTGCAGAGCTCCCTCACACACCCCGGCGGGCTCGGTGTTACTGCAGAGCTCCCTCACACACCCCGGCGGGCTCGGTGTTACTGCAGAGTCCCCTCTGCACACATTGAACGCAATGCCCTCGGGGCTCTCGACAGCGATCTTGCCATCTGCAAGCGCTTCAGCTAAAAATCGAGGCGAGGGCCGGGTAAAGCCCTGGGGCTGGAGGAGGCGCTGAGTCGGCAGGGAGGTCTGCACTGGGGCTGGAGACAGCGAATCCACTAGTGCGCCCCATCAGCGACTGCTCCTGCAGAACTCCGTGAGACATAGCAGGAACCACCCCGAAAAGCCAACGAGAGAAAGGTACCGAGTGGGGAAAGGCTCGGAGAGCACCAGCATCCTGGAGCAAGCCGCCGACGTGAGGCAGGTCGGCGATGGCTGGCAGGGGCAGAGGTGATGCCACACAGGCGCCGGCCCCAAACGCACCTGGAGGACGGTGCTCTTCTCCAGCAGAGTCGACACCTTTGCAAGAGCTTTAAAAGAATATATTAAATTAAATAGGGGTGTTGTCACTGAAGGGAAACCAGTGCCTTAGCCATGGGGCTTTCACCAAGGCAGCCAAGTTCCCTTTTGGACAGAGCAGAGTCTCGAAGTCTGCTTGACATCTTGAAGCTTAAATAACCGTAAGGCATTGTTACTCCCTGGCAGCAAAGTGCCTCGTTACGCCTGATTGAGCTAATTGCTTTGAAATAGGATATATTATCTATAATTATAGAGATCTTAGCGGAGACGGCCAGCCTTTTCTTTCATCTTTTCCAAGTGCATCATAATGTCGCGATCAAATTAATTTAGGCCACTTGAAATAGTGCCTTCCTTTCAGCCCGACTCCTCCGACCCTCAAAGAGCCGGGGACGCCTCGGCGACTGGAGTTTGGCCATCCAAACAGCTCCTGGTGACCTCCCGAGGACCAGCCCAGGTCCCTGAAGCCTTGGAAGTAGTTTGGATTATGTTTAATCTGGACAGAAAGGATTAGGGAGAGAGAGAGAGGAAGAGAAAATGAAAATAAAGGGGGAGACGGAGTTGGGAAAGACAAAAAGCAAAGAACTGAGGTGTTTTCGCCTTTTGCCGACACTCGGAAACCAGCGACGGAATCAGGGAGGGCTTTGAGTACTTGAAGGGCTTTGAGGGCTTGTAAAGCCCGCGGGACATTTTAGCACTTGCGACAGTTCTGGCTCTCTGCCCCCAGGGCTGAGTCTCGCAGAGATGAAGCAAGGCGGCTGAAGGGCGCGCAGGGGGCGCGCAGGGAGCGCGCAGGGAGCGCGCAGGCGGTGCCCGGCGCGGCTGAACCGCCCCGGAGCTGCCCGTCCCCAGAGCCGGCCCGTGTCCTGCCGGACCGTCTGGTCTCCGAAGAGCTGCTGTCTCGGGAGAAATAAAGTAGAAACAAGGGAAACAACAACACCCCTCTCCTTTCTGAGTTCTGCCTTTAAGTCAAAGATAACGTTTACAAAAGTCAGACAATGCCCTGAATTGGCTTAGCTCTGCCTCCTGTCCTTTCTCCCCATCCCCCACGCACTCCTCCCAGCCCTTGTTGTATTCCCACCGAAATAAAATGCTATGGGTAATGGCTTTGCCTAGCACATTCATTATACTGAAACGGGACTGTTTAAGATGCTAATTGCCCAATATTGTTATCTAGCACAACTGCCTTCGGGGAAACGCCACGGCTCCCAATAAACACACCGGACTGGAACAAGCACCAATAAAGTCACCTATTTCCCTCTGCCCTTTCACTTCGATTTTTCTTGCAGCCCAGGGCGGAACATAAGAGAGGCACCTAAAAGCAAACCAGAGTATCAGCAACATGAAACAGGTATTAAAAATTTCCTAAAATCCGGTGGTGTTTTGGTCACCTAAACTGCAGCGAGCAAGGGAGGAAGAGTTTGGAAACTAAAAATTTCCCTCTGAACACAGAAGTCAATCTTGAGGGACATTTCGTTTTATAAATTTATTTTCTCCATTCCAAACTTAAAACTTGTAGATTTCATTAAGAAAGAAGGTAAATAAAAATGAGCAAGAAACGAAAGAAACTTTACTGGCATTTCGTTTCCAGCCAAACAGATGAAAAGCCAGCATGTAAATTAGAATCAAGTCCTTGCTGTAGTGATTGCTACAGTGATTGAAATACCAGCGAGTATGACAGAAATGTAAACACAAAGCGCTCATTGCTGAGAGATAAATAAAGAGCTAATTATCTCATTCTGTCAACTCTAAATGAGAGCGGGATCGCGCTCCCGGTATGGGACGCACACGCATCTCTTCAAACCTTAGCAACATCCCATTGCTCAAATCATTGTGCAAAAGAAAAGTGAGGAAGGGAGAAAAACCCAGCAGCTATAATTTTAATTTCCATATTGCCATCAAACAACCAGATTGAACTCAGCCCAGGGGCTTCCTCGAGGTCTAATAAATATATCACTTCTTCTTTTGCGTGGTGAAGTTAGGAATCAGGGGGAAAATAATAATAATTTAAAAACTCAAACAAAACAAGATCCTACCTGTAGGATCGGGTGGAGGGGACACCGTGACACGGGAAAACACGATGCATCGATATGTGTGCGTGTTTTCTTAGTCGGGGTGGGGGTGCATCTTCGAGACGAGTACCGGGCTTTGGGAAAATGTCCTGTGATTGGTAGAGCAAACTAATTTTGTCGGGCTGAATGTGCCGATGTCCCAGGGCTAAGGCGCCTTGCTCCCTTGATGCGGGTTAACGTCCTCAATAGTCCCCCTCCAGCTGAAGCCTTTGATCAGACCGCTGCTGGCGCCTAAAAACAACATCACTTGTCTGCCTATTAGAGGCACTGACTAATCGTGACAGATTGTTTATTCTCGCAATTAGCAATGCAGCCGCTTCTCCGAGCACCCCCACCCCCTCTCCCCGACGCGGCCCGACCCGGCACCCCGGCCCGATGGGGCGCGGGGGAGGCTGCGGGCAGCGCCGGCACCGGCACCGGCAGCGGCACCGGCGGGGCCCGGAGCCGGCCTGGGTTGGGCGGCGGCGCCGCTGCTCCCGCCGGGCAGGAGCGATCAGCGGGCGGCACGGAGCAGGAGGGCAGCTGGAGGTACCAGCGTGAGCTATATGTCTGTGCGAAGCGCGTTCACCTTCATGTACAGGAATCTGCGGGAGCAGCCCGCAAACCGCCTCCAGATCACCTCCACGGGTGAGAGGGACCCTCCGTGAGCCCAGCACACGCGGGACGGGGTGCGATGTATGTGCGGGACGCAGGAAACACCCCGCTAGGGCATGTGCTCACGCGTGTGTGAGATAAGTGTGTGGAACTGCGCGCAGGACAATTCATTTCAGTCAGATCCTGTTGCTTATCAGTTAGTAAAATGTCTATTATATCAATTCATTTCATAATCTATATGTTTCTAATCTACCATCTTTATAGGGTCCAGTTAAAAGGAAAGGGAATTCGCTGTCCCTCCCCGTTTAGATAATTGCCCTTAAATGACTGCAAGAGGCTCTTGTGTTCCGAGGAGATTAGAGCCCTGCAGCTATCAATAAACTTTTCTCAGCGAGCGGCCAATCCCGTTATTAGAGAGCGGCTCCGTTTTACTGCACATCCGTCCTGGGCGCGGGGATAAGAGATCGTAAAACGAATTAACAAAACAAAATAGCCGGGACTTTAAGGGCTCAGGGGCTTATATGTTCCTTTTTAAGTGAACGAACATTTCGTTATCTGCAGACACGCACACATCTATGCCATAAGAAGTCGCTCAATTTATGCGTTGTGTATGTGGGTACGGATATAAACGCGGTCACATCGAACACACTGCAGGGCCGGCGATCGTGTAAAAACCAAACCAACCAACCAACTAAACTAACAAAACCCCAAACAAAATAAAACAACAACAACAAAAAAAAAAACCAACAAACAACCCCCCCAAAAAAAACTCAAAACGACAG
Organism: Ammospiza nelsoni; assembly: GCF_027579445.1. Lineage (NCBI taxonomy): Eukaryota > Metazoa > Chordata > Aves > Passeriformes > Passerellidae > Ammospiza > Ammospiza nelsoni. Next base: position 16,946,358 of record NC_080636.1, read on the forward strand.
CGGAACGGGTAGGGTCTTCTTCCCTTTGAGAGGTCACACTCGGGACAGCCCGGTATTTGCTAGTTTTGAAGAAGAACGGGCTCGGGCTCCCTCCCTTGTTCTTTACGAACAGAAAGGCCGGCATCTTTGCCCGAGTTTTGAGCCTTCCCATCTCCGCAGCGGAGGACTGCGCCGGCTGCCCGGCTCCCTTCTCTCCGTCCCGAGTCGAGAGCCGGGGCGTGGAGCGGGCCCGGGGGACGCGGAGCGGAACAGAGGGCTGAGGGGAGGGGCGGGGCGCGCGGGACGTTCCGACGGCAGTCCCGGCCCCGCCCCCCCGCGCGCCGCCGGGGCCGCAACCAATGGGGCGGTGTGGCCCCGCCCCCCGCGCGCCGGTTGGGCGGAGCCGCCCGCGCGCCGCTTTATGAGGCGGTGCCGGCGGCGCGGGGCTGGAGCGTGCTGTCGGCTGCCTGCGTCCCCCGGCCCCATGAGCGGCGGTGCCGATCGCTCCCGCCCGGCGCTGCGGTGGCATCGGTCGGCTGCCCCTGCATGGCCCCGGCTGTGGATATGACCGCCGCGCCCACCGGGGTCCGCAGCGACGAGCTGCCCGCATCCGCCTTCAGCAGTCCCGGCGGCGGCGCGCTCCCCGTCGCGGCGGCGATGGGCGGGGAGGAGGAAAGCGACAAGCCCAAGGTTTCCCCATCCCTCCTGCCGTTCAGCGTGGAGGCGCTCATGGCCGACCACAGGAAGCCGGGAGGCAGGGACGGACCCGAGGGCGCTGGGGCGGCCTCCCGCGCCAGTCTCAGCCCTCGGCTGGGCGCGCTGTCGGCGGAGGCGCCGCCTTCCCCGCTGCCCCTCGGCGGGCACTTCTCCGTCGGGGGGCTGGTCAAACTGCCCGAGGACACGCTCGTCAAGGCGGAGAGCCCCGAGAAGCAGGAGCGGAGCCCCTGGATGCAAACCCCACGGTTCTCGCCGCCTCCCCCGAGTAAGTAATGGGATGGGAACTCTGCGGGCTGGCTGCGACATTCCGCGGGGCCGGGCGGACCGAGGGCAAAGCTGCGCGGGTGACCGGGGCTTTCCTGTCGCTTTCGCCCTGCCTGCCTCTCCCGGTATATTTTTCCGTGCTGTTCGCACTTTTCTGGGCCACTTCGATCCGTCCAAAGTACTGGACGGATTCGAGAGTGTAGGATGGCTGCGAGCGCACAGGAAGAGCGGCCGTGCCAGGCTGACATCTCGTGCCAAATGTTAACGGGGGGGGGGGTTAGAAGAAAAAGCAACGCGGTCAGCCTGTTAATTTAACCTGGGGCTCGAACTAGCTATGTAAATTTCGACTCAACATCACTGAGCCTCTCGTCAGAAAGTGGCTCAAGTAATTCCTTAAGGATGCGCACAGACCGGGTTCTTAGAAGCGGCAGCTTTGCGGGCTTCAGCCCCACCGGGTGGTGTCTTAAATGGTGCACGTCCGAACACCGAAGAGTCATAATCAGTGATGTTTTCCTGCTTTAATGCAGAGAAAGTTAAATTAATACGAAAACAGCGTGAGAGCCGAGATCAGAGAAGGCCGGTAATTTCCAGTGGCTGCGCCGAGCCCGGGTCTGGGCAGTATGGGCCGGGTGCCCTCGGCCTGGCCGCGCTCCCTTCCTGCCAGGGATCCCGTGCAAAGGGATGACCTCGGTCTGAGGATCTCCAAGCGTTTGGGGTGCCCTTAGCAAAGCTGCAAACAGAGCTGCTTTCTCTGTCCCTTGGAAAACGGCAGGTTTTCCGACAGGACTTGTGTAGAGCAAAGCAGTGGTTTAATTTATTTAAATTGCAAAGTTAAATTTGCTGTTGCTAAGTAAACCGGGACAGATGGATGTTGGAGACCCTTAGAAATGTTAAATAAGAGAGGAGCAGGCCAGTGAAGAGTGGTAGATACAGCATGAGTGTCAATTCAGACCTCGTAATTAATTACATGCTTAATCCGGTTCCCAGGGGCCTAATGAAGAGGGTGTGAGACTGAGAAGCCAGCCCGTTTTATTTTTTTTCCTGTAATCCAATAAAAAAAACAGGAGTTTTTTCCTTCTTTTTGGAAGGCCATTCCCTTTATTTGCGTCTCCTGTGCATGAGCCAAGGTAGCCGTGAAGGCAGGAGGTGCAGGGTTTGTGGGTGTCTGATTCCTGCCCGTTGCCGGGCATTTTCAATGGAGTCAGAGCTTCCTGATGTGAAGCACAGCTCTCTTTTTTAGAAAGGGAGACGGCAATTTTCAGCGTGCCCCAGGCAACCCTGGTGATTTGGGGCACCTTACTTGAAGTGGGACCCTACCTCTCCCTTTCTCCACCTCAGCTTTGACAAGGGAGGGGGCTCTGCAGGCTGTGGGGTTTGGCCGCTGCTAACCGAGGTGTCTCTCCTTTCCCCTCTTCCCCGGCTGCTCCCGGGCACAGGACGGCTGAGCCCGCCCGCCTGCACCCTGCGCAAGCACAAGACAAACAGGAAGCCCCGGACACCCTTCACCACGGCGCAGCTGCTGGCCCTCGAGAGGAAGTTTCGGCAGAAGCAGTACCTGTCCATCGCCGAGCGCGCCGAGTTCTCCAGCTCGCTCAGCCTCACCGAGACCCAGGTGAAGATCTGGTTCCAGAACCGTCGCGCCAAGGCCAAGAGGCTTCAGGAGGCTGAGCTGGAGAAGCTGAAGATGGCAGCCAAGCCCATGCTCCCGCCTGCTGCTTTTGGCATCTCCTTCCCACTGGGCGGCCCGGCCGTGGCCGGTGCATCCCTGTACGGTGCCTCCAGCCCTTTTCAGCGGGCAGGGCTGCCCGTGGCTCCTGTGGGACTGTACACAGCACATGTGGGATACAGCATGTACCACCTCACATAGAGCCTGAGCCGAGCCCAGCCCTGCTGTCTGCTCCCGCTGGCTCCACACAAACTCCCTCCCTGCTCCTCTGGCTCTTTTCTGTGGACTTCCCCGTGGAGCCTATGGCAGAGACTCCTCCAGTTTGGCTCTGCTTGACCTCTCTGCTTCCCCCTCTGATGCTGAGCCCTTATCCCAGCACTGTTCTGGTCTCCTCAGCAGTCCTGGGGAGCTGGCAGACACCTGAGGCATTGCCCCAGCTTTTTCCAGATGCAGCGTGGTGATGGGCCGAGTGTGTCCTGCTTTACTGGGTCCAGCTGGCAGCCTGCAGAGAGCCCCCTGACGCAGGGGAAGGAACTGTGGAAGAGATGGAAAAAGGGGACTGAAAGACAGGACATTTCTCTTACTTTCTGCAAGGCTGAGGTCAAGAGACAGAAGTGTACAACAGCCTTTCCCATTCCCGTGTAACAGTGTTGTCTGTTACCTTCTTTGCTCCTTCACCAGCTCCTTTGGAAGGGGCTCTGTGTACTATGTAATATACTGTATATTTGAAATTTTATTATCATTTATATTATAGCTATATTTGTTAAATAAATTAATTTTAAGCTACTGTTTGCAATTTATTTGCTCTTTGCCCTCTGGGGTGTGACAGAAGAAGATACTGAATGTGTGTTAGGGGATGAGAGATACTGAATGTGTATTAGGGGATGAGAGAGGGACCGGCTCTAAGCAGCCGTTTTCCCTCTTCTCCAGGAGACTTCAGCCTTGGATGGTGAGACAGCAGCTGAGTTTTCAATTTTCTGTGTATCCCGGAGCTACCCGGTCCTCACAGCTGTTTGAGGTTTTCTCCTTTCCCCCACTGCTCCTGGCCAGCAGTTCCCTCCGCATTCCTGCCCCGAAGGTGCATGTGATCGCTGCTGCTTCCCCCAGCGGCGCCGGGACCGGCCGTGTTTCCTTGGCCCTAGGAAAGAGAAAAGTTGTTCCTCTCCCTGCCCGGTCCCTGTGCCTGGGAGGGTCCCGGCCGCAGACCCTCTGGCCGTGAAGACTGGGGAGGGCCTGACGTGTCCCACGCCTCAGTGCCGAGCGTGGTGCGAGAGAAGGGGCTTTCCCCAGAGCTCCATTTGCCGGCCGATGTGACTCGGAGGGACGGAGTACCGGGATTTGGGGCGGTGGGGACGAGAGGGGCTGTCGCGGTTCGGCTGGTGCTGAAGATGGGGATAAAGGACGCTAATGGCGAGGCAGTGTCAGCACCGGAGCCGGTGGGGCGTGGGGACCATGGCGCTGGGCAGGAGTGCGGGCCCGGCGGCACCCGCGGGACCGACGGTCGGGACCGCTCGGCGCCGTGTCTCCTGCTCACCCTCGGGTTTTCGAACACCCGCCGTTCTCAGCGGCTGGCTCCGCTAGAAACTCGTCCCGGCCGACCACGGCCCCGAGGAAGCCGCTGGCGACGTCTGAGAGCCCCGCGGAGGAAACCGGCGGACACGCAGCACCGGCGCCGCCGCCTCGCCGCGTCCCCGCCGGCTGCGCCCTGAGCCCCCTCAGTGCGCCGCTCCACCCGCTTTGGTTTGACGAATCCCTCGGGTAAGGGAGAGAGTTGGTTTCCTCATTTTCTTTTTTTTTTTTTTCCTTTTCCTTTTATTTTTTTTTCGTGCTTTATCTTTGTGCTCAAGGAATAGTGGCTGAGAAATTGGGACTCTATTTTTCTTTCTGTCTTTCCCCCTACCCCCCACCCCGCTGCTTTCATTTCCAGCAATTTAAAACGTTAAGGTTGAAGCAAAGTTAGAAGGAAAATAATTGCTGTAATGAGGCTCGGCAATCTTCTGCAGGCACTGTGGCTCCAGCGAGACTGTAGCTGGGGGCGAGGCAGGACTTTTATCATCTCCTAAGTATCAATGATGCTTTCAATAACTCAGCGAAACAACATACCTGAACACAGTCACTTTCTCCAGAGCTCGCTGCTCTAATCCCCCTTCTCTTCTCTCGCTCGGCTCTGGCCGCCCAGTCATTTTTGAGCTGGGGTGAGTTTGGGGCTTTTGTGGTTGTTTGTTTTCTTTTCTTGCCCTTTTTTTTTTTCCCTGTACTTTTTTCCTAACCCTTTTCTTTTCCTATCATTTCTTTTCTCTGTGCAAATGACAGTGTCTGTGATCCCGACCCCAGCGCCCAACGCCGCGCCGGAGCGGGAAAGCTCTGTGCCGACTTTTTCCCACGTTGTGTCTCTGGCAGAAAAAGGCTGGGTATCTCCAGCTTATCTCTTTCTCTAACTTAGCCTCTGCGCGATTAGACAGCGGGTTTGCGGAGATCTAATCGCTCAGGAGGCCGGGTTTATCCTGTAAAGATGCCCTTAAAATCCGAGAGATTTTAAACAGGGAGGACAGCCTGGAGCTGCCTCCCCACAAGCGCTGCTCCCCTCCTGCTCCCCTTTGCTGGCACCTTTGGGCGCTGCGGCTCGAGACTCCGGGCAAAGCAGCGGCACCCTTTAATTTCTCTAATCTCTCCGCTTTGTCTCTGTTTGCTTTGCTTTTTTTTTTTTTTTTTTTTTTTTTTTTTACATTTTGTTAACTCGGGGTGGATATTCGAAGCGCAGGATTCCTATTGAACATGTCTTTGCTTTAAGTTTTCCCCCTGACCCTTGGGCTAAAGTCCTTGGTTGCTCAATTAAACCCAGATGAGAACAATTAATAACTAAGTAATGACAATAAGTTGGGAATCACACGGATGAACGCTCCATGTGAATAGGAAAAGCTCACACAAAAGAGCAAAAAGGATTTGTCGGCTCTTTTTAAGGGGGAATTGGCTTTTCTTTTTTCTTGCCTCTGGCTTACCAGCAAATAAAACTCACTTTTGTGTCTTTGTCGCCTTAAGGATCTCAGTGGGCAGTTGGAAGTGAGAATGGCTGTTTTCCTTTCAACTTGAGGGTGCTGGCGCCACGCAGCCCCAAGGATAGAGAGTAGCCAAAGCAAAGTTTCCTAATAACTCCCCTCTCCCCCGCCACCCCTCCCCAGCCACGGCGGTACCCCCCTCCCCTCCATGCATATCTCCACATGCACTCCTAGAGAGCCTCGGCAGACAGACGAGAGAAAGCGGAGGGGCCCCGAGCACATCCACGTCCCACCACGGGCTCTCAGCCGTGGGAAAGCGATGGTGCCTTGGTGCGACGCTTTCCACGGGGCGCAGCAAATACAGCACAGTAGCCAGAGCACGGAGAGGAAGCAAGCACGCGCAGAAACACATACAAATAAAAGCTATTTTTTCTACTCTTATTCCCACAAAGGAGCGGAACGGCTCCGTTACCCGCGCACGGGTGCAGCGCCCGGGCGCATCTTCCCGACACCGGCTCCAGAGCCCCGGCTGGGAGCGCGGCGGGATCGCGCCCGGCTCCGGCTGTGCCAGAAGGGCAGAGTGGCACACAGCGAGGGCCGGGAGCTTAAAAAGCACGGAAAGGATCCCCTTCAGTTTTAGCTACAGAGAAGGTGACTACCGGGTAAACCTGCTGCGCAAATCGTTGGTTAAACCGTACATTTGTCATCTGCTCTGAATTTCTTGTGGTTTGGGGGTTTCTTTCCGAATTCGCTCTTTCACTTGAAACACGAATTCGTGCCCCGTTGAATATTTTATCGAATGTTTTCCGTAGTGTTCAAGTAAAGTGGGAGCTTAAAATCTTGCTTTCTAAAGTTAGGGCAGGCTAAATTCAGCAAGTGAGTTAGGCGCAGCAGCAGCCTCCTGCTGCTCAGGATTGTGCCTGAGAACAGAATCTTAAGAAATCAGAGGCAAAACAGGGAAGCTGCCTAACTTAGCCATTGTAAAGGCCCGGGGAAGGGGAGGGGGCTGAGTACTTCTCAGTAGTGCTTATAAGCTTAAATCCAGGCTCATCATTTTGTGTGAATCTCCTGGGTCACATCAGACCTTTTTCCTAAAAATCTGGGAAGTGAAAGGTCCGTTGAACAAACTGGCTGGACACCTTCAGGAAGAAGTGGGATGTTTGGCACTAACTCCTTGGTACTGCCTGAATTTAAGTAAACAGATGAACTCAGATATTCTATATGCAAAGTGAAAATACCAATCACCAACTTATTAGAGACTCAGAGGTAATTGCTCTTTATCTCTTTTATCTATACATCTGATTTTATATTAGACACGGAGGTGGCCAGAGAGAGCAAGAAATGTGGCTACATAAGCAGTCTTGAGACCAGGACACTCCTCAGAGCAGTCATGGGGCTGTCCAAATTAAATCCAGCGGCATGGTGACTGGTGAGTAAGTCTCCCACTGCTTGGAATATAATATTCTGTACCCAAAGAGCTCCTGGATGCAATGAGGTAGTTCACTCACTCTGCATCGAACTGTGAGGGAATCTGTGGCAGAAAGAGATACCTTCTTCCTGTCTTTCATAGTTCTGGCCCCCACTATATAGCTATATCTATTTATATCCATATTATCTATATCTAAATGTATATCTGTATAATCTATACATATGTATCTGTAGTAGAATATATATATATTCTCACCCAAGGAGTATGTGAACCTCTGAAATTTTATTTTATTAGCTTTTAACTCTCTCCACACCTTATGTGAAGCACAGTGGTGTCTGTCCCTGGCTGAGCAATCTGTTCCACAGCAGGGAGCCTAAAAATGAGGCATTGCGATAATGGGCATTGCAACACAGCTCCTTGGGGCTGGCCCGAGGCCCCTTCTGCAACACGGACCCATTGTCTGTCCAGCTATGTGGCAGGAGAAGCTGGAGGCAGAACCAGAAGCAACAGCTCTGACTCATTTAACTACTGAGTTGTAAATTTTAACATGGAGCACAGAGAGATGTGGCAGTGATTTGCTTACAGCAGTAAACCGATCGACATTAACTCTGCTCCATTGTACTTCTTCATCTCAGAGATCTTTTATCCCTCCAGTGGGATCCGGTTCCCACCCTGCAGTGATTAAAGGGAAAGCGAGGAGGCAGCTACCTGGACCCAGTCTCCCTCGTGCGACCAGGAATGTGCAATAAAACCCCGAGCAAAGCTGTTTTCATCTGGAAGTGGCGCTGCTGGGGATCCCCCTGCTCTGGAGCCGAGCTCCGGCTCACCCTGCGCTGCTGCCCGGGGTGCGATGGAGTCCCCATGGCCCACAACCCGTTCTGACTGCGATGTGAACAGCACCCTCTGCTTTTCTTCTAGCTCAGCAGAGAAAGAAATCTCCTGCGTGTGTCACAGAGCCACCAGAGCTACCCACTTCAATAGTACAGGCCTTGCCAGTGAGCCGTGAGACAAACCTTGGGGAGAGAGTTTTGTAAGAGCACAGTTTAAAATCCGAGATTGATTGTACATCTATGGTCCATTCTCATCAAAGCTGGGGCAGACAATGGGGTCACAGTAATTAGCATCCGACAGACCTGAGGTTCAGACAGGCACAAAAAGATGCAGCCCAAACTAAATATTAATTTCAGCCTAATTGAGCAATGCTTTTGTTGTGTTTGTATCGGGCACACAGCAACAGGCAGGGTGGGTGTGCATGCGATGTATATCAGAGAAAGAGGCACCTCATAACATCAAACACATTCCAGACCTTCTGACCACCACTGTCGCTGCCCAGTGCAAGGGTACAAAGAGGAGAAGCACTCAGGTGAGGCAGTATTTAAAGGTTTTTCTAGAATTCAGGTTCCATTTGCATGTCAGAGAGAAAGGAAGTGGCAGCGTGAGGGAAAGAGATCTGGTGGCAAAGGATGGCAAAAATGTTAGCTGGAAGAATTCGGGTGGTGTGGGGAGGTCTCAGGAATGGAGCAAAAGAGAATTATTTCCAAAAAGACAAGCTGGAGGGAAGGAGCAACTTTCTTTTGATGCAATGTTTTGTGTGCATTGGGCATTATTATGCAAATATCAGCTAAGACAAACACCGAAGTAAGGATGCTTTAAAACTGGAGGGGTGATTGACTTACATTACACTGCATTTAGATGTAAGGCAATGGCCCTGTTCCCATTTACATCAGCAAGGGAGGCTCTGAGACTTGCCCTGCATTATGGCAAGCTTGTGTGCATTAGTCCTGGGAAGCATCTGCTCCTCACACTGTACTCACTAAAAGCCATAAATGCTTTTCTAAACCTCATAATGAGCTTTGGACTTACTGTGAAAACTGAGTCTGTGGTACACCACAAGAAGAGACAGTGGGATGTTGTAGATATTGTCAGTCTGACCAAAATTTTCTTTCTGTGACATTGTCAATCTTCTCTTTCGGTAGGAGGCTACATAAATAATACACACTAAATTCTATTTGCAAAACAAAATACAAGGTTGCAAAACACAGTACATATGGCATGGGACTGGAATAAACATAGAAACAGGATTCAGTGGTTTTCAAAACAATTTAGAACTTTAAGCATTAATTGCCTCTCATTAAGGCTGTAGGCACCCACCTGAATATGCAGACTATATGTTACTGAGCAGAGATGTTCTCTGTTGCCTCTTATCAGGGAATCCAAACTCCAGTACCCTGTGAGATGCCCATCAGCTGAGACCCTACAGAGCCAGAAAGCAGCATGACGACTCCATATCAGTGATCATATCAGATATCACTGATATAAATAATAATCCAAATGTGAACTTACTTTAGTGATTAGCACAGCCACATTCTTTTTAAATACAGCTTAAGTGTTAACAGCATGTACAAAATCTACATTCAGAAAAATTAGTAATTAATTTGTAACTCAGCTTTTAAATTTATAGGTTACTCAAAGGAGGATTGGCAGTCAAAAGATTCTTCAAGACTAATTTCTTAAAATTACTTTACCACAACTACTTTTCTGTCAAGTGTGATACTTGAATTAGGATGAATTTAATGGCCTTAATAGCTCAGAGTTCAAATGTAGATCTTCAGATAGTGCTCCCTTTAGTTCAAGAAGACCTGTGCAAACATGTTAATTTTCCCTCTAAATAATTGCAAATTTCAAGTACATACTCAAATAAATCCATCTCGAAACATGTGGAAAGCACATAGAAAGTTGTAGAGAATGTTAAATAAAATGAGAAAGCTGAGATGGATTTGTAATCCTAAATTATTCTTACTCTCTAAAACAGCAGGCTGAATTTCTCCAAATGTGATTTTTTTACCCTTCCTCAAAGATGGCTTTAATACTAGCCAAGTTTGAAGTTGCTAATGACATTTATTTCTGAGCTATGTATGCATGAGAATTTCACTTTGCATAGTTGGAGACTGTGATCTTTTTCAAGCTTGCATAATGTTTAACATGACTGAATCAATTTTCAAAACGAAGAAACATGAAAACGTTGAAAAATGCCCAGAACTAGAATGGGCATTTCCATTCCATAAGGAATTTGTTTGGAAAAAATTATAGAGTTGTTGGAATTAGAATCTAAGTTTATCTTAAGTTTGCTGGAAGGGAAAGTTATATTATACGAGAGAATTAGCCATTGGTTTCAGACTGATCCAAAGCCCAATAAAGTCAGTGGCATCTTTCCATGGACTAACTAAGAGGCTTTGGGGCTGACTCATACACTGCAGAGCTCCTCAGAAGATAATAGTCCTGCATTGCTTATGTGAAAGTTAAATATAGCCCAATGTTTGTAAGTGTGTGTATGTATTACGATTAATTTAAACCCCTGGTTGAGATTGGGTTACAGTTTCCATTTCATGCATATGCATGTGTTTGTGTTTGTATGCGTGCACATGCAAAGACAGACATCTGTGTAAGCACACACACAGGGCTAGTGCCTCAGAGATGATTGAATCAAGAAAATGTACACGATGGCAAATTCCAGCCTTTACTACGGCAGATATCACCGCTGCCATGCACACACTTTGACAGATATGAACATATGCTTTCAAAACCAGCAGCATCTGTTTATACTGAACTGCAATAAAAACTGAAGGCGGCATCAGTTAGTATTAGAATTTTATCTTTTCAATGTCCAGAAACAGTTTCTGTGCCTTTGATGTAAGCTGTCAAGCACTACTGGAAAATTGCATCTCTCCGATTACTGCATTCAGGGCAGAGGAAAGGACACGAGTGCCTTGCAGCGTTTGTCGGCAGGGACCCTGCAGGGGCTTGCTTTTTGGGTACTGATAAGCAAAGTTAGCTCGCATTCAAAGAACAGTCGAGCAATTCTTGCGTAAAGGGGGAAATAACACACAAGGGGCACTATTTTGGATGATGCAGTAGAAACCTTTTCTCTGTTGCAGGTATGATTAACCCTTACTTTTACTGGCTGCTCCCTTCAGATGAAACTTCCTTGTGTTTAGCCCGAATATAAACTCAGTGGCAGCAGCACCGCTGATTATTCAGGTATGTGCACGTTCAGACCTGTTAGGAGCACCTGATTACCTGCGAAGTGGTTGTAATGTGCCTGAAGATGTGGCTTCACATTTCCATGCTTTTAGAGGTGGTATTAGCTTATCTGTTCCTCGTTATCCCTATTCCCCGTTTCTTCCATTGCCCATAGCCCCATTCCCCTCGGCTATGTGTCACAAAACATGCCATGGCATTTTTAAGCCTGCATCAGTTGCCTGATGAGATTTAGAGCTGCGACCTTTGCTGATGGTTGCGCTGACAAAAAGGGTGTGGCAAGGGAGAAGTGGTTAGAAAGTCATAGCACACTGAACTCTGTAAGGTGACAATGACACCAGGGAAACTGTGGCACTTGCCCCATCACAAAACTCTGTGTTGATATGAAGAGGAATTTTTATTTTAAATTTTAATTGCAAATGAGAAGGAAGGGCTCATTAAGGTTTTTTTGTGGGTTTTTTTTTTTTTTTTTACCTTCTGTGTAAACAGAAAGGAAGCATTTGTATACTTTAGATATTATATATCTGAACAAAAGACCCAGTCACCAGCTGTGCATCCCGAGCATGCACCAGGAAGAAATGCTGGCAAAATAGCTTCACCTTTTGTAGTATTCCTACCACACTGGGGCAGCACCCAGCCTGGAAGGACTTTCAGGAGATGTGCAGGATATAAGACAGCAAAATTCAGCCAGAGAGGAGAGCAAACTCAGAGAAATGTGAACGGCAAAAAGCAATGCAAAAGAAAAACAGGCAATTAGCATGCAGTAGAACAAAAGTGAATGTCATGTCTGTAAAGAGAGCAAACACAGCCTCTTCCGTGTAGGGATTGCCAAAGTACAGCTGGGGGCAGGGAGGTGGACCGGTAGAAACACACCCCTAAAGATGCATTTTAGAGTGAGCAGCAGCAAGAGCACTGCAGAAGACATATGGTGCATTGTATTGTGGTTGGCAGCAGCAGTTATTTCATAGGGGCAAGGTAAGTGCAGGAACATAAACATTTGCAAGCCATCTATTTTACTGGCAATTCATAAGGAGAACTTGCAGAATGTTTAATGCTTCCACAGCCAGGCCCAGGGGGACTGAAGGTATTCACACACATTTTAATAAGGTGGACAGGCCAAAAATGAAATTATCCAGTCTCTCCCAGTTGTAAGGTTTTGGCTTTGTGGGAGAGCTGATAGCCATTTGGATTCTGCTTGTCCTGGGGCACAGGTAAGCCCCAGGTGCCTACATCTTGGAGAGAAATTTGGCATGCTTGCTGCTGTCTAGAACCAGCTGGTGCTCCTGTGCTGGAATACACAGCTTCCTGAAGGCATAACAGCACTTCCTAACAAGCAGAAACTCAGCAGCTACATGATGGTCTCTCTCAAGGAAGCGCAGCTCACAGAGAGGGTGTGAAGCTACTCAAACAACACTCCACTGCTGGGAAGTGCTGCCCTGCACATCAGACAGGTCAGTGGGCATCACTCGCTTAAAAATTTACAGCTGGAACAGAACACAGCAGCCTAGCTCAGAGCAAGCAGGGCTGCCCTCCACAAGGAGTTCAAAGCCAACACTCCCACCTCCCAGGGCAGTGGCCTTTTCCCCCTGAAGCCCCCTTCTCCTGTGGGAGCCATGTCCCTGTGCAGCACTCAGGGCACAGACAAGGGTTTCCCAGGAAGAATAAGGAACAGGAGGAACCTGGCTCAGCTTTAATGTTCTGGCTAGCAATTACCTGATAGAAAATGCATAGGTAATTTCTGTGTCAGGGCCCCGAGTGCAGCAGAAGGCTTTTTTAATCTTTAGAGATGCCTGCTTTTCACTTACAGACCACACTGAGCATCTGTAAAGCATCTGCCTTAGGTGCTCTAAAACACATTGAGAGACCAAAATAATTTCTCTTTAGACAACACCTTCATCCAGTGTCCAAAGATGGTAGTTGAGAGCAACTCCCTTTTATTTTGTCTGCATATGTCCTGTGTATACCTATTGCATCTATGAAACACCTAAATTAGAGAGACACTCAGACATGAAGAGAGTTACACTGTGTTCCTTTCACTTCTCCATTTCATTACATCTCTCCATTCATTATCCATCAGTTATGGGTGGGTCCTGAATATCTTCCAACCCATAATTGTGTTTGTGCACTTATTGTAGAATATATAGTTGTTAGAACATGCAATAGCATGTAATTGCTTTTTACTATGTATTCATTTGCCTTTTCTTCTAGATGGGAATTTGTAGAGGTGTTATACTTGGCTCCTGTCCTGCAAACAGTTGTGCCCACGAAAAACTTTACCCACACTAGGAGCTCCATGGATCACAGCTTCTCTCTCACCCACTGAATTATATGAAGTTACTCATGCAGTTAAATTACTCATAAGCATATGTGTTTGCTGGATCAGGGCTTCTCCGTGTAAGAGTGATTTTTATAATTAATTTAAGACACCTATACATTTATTTTTAGATAAAGGAAATAAAGAAAGGGGTAATAAACTTTGGAGCTGGACTTAGTGCAATAAAATGCATCTTGGTTTATTAATTAGTATCTGTTTTTTTAATTTGACACTCTAAAACCAAAATAACTTGGCATACTACTAAACCATTTTATAAAACAATGTATTTAATACTTAATAATTTTATACAGTAAGGCAACTTGATTAGGGTTTCTTTAAACAGCATAACAAGGTAAGAACATTTTATTAAATGCTATATCAACAGAAGCTGCCATTTTTTGTTGCCTGTTGGCCTACTTAGACTTTGATCCCCAAACCTTTTCTAATTGGGCATCCTGCCTTGAATGCAGAGGACCTTAGAACAATGAATGGTCAGGACTTTGGATCTGAAGATCCACAAGGCTTAAAGTGCTGGCTTAAAGTAATTTTCTCTTTTCCTTTTCACTAAAATCATCTGTAACTCTCTTTGGATGGAACGCTAGTTCAAGCACCTGTAAAAACCTGTGACTGTTTGTTTGTAAAATCCTGTCACATAATTTGTTTTCTGGGTGGGAACAGCTTACCTTTTCAAAAGAGACCTCTGATCATTTTGTTTGAACCTCTACACCATTTTCCTTTCCATCATGAAATTGTAAAACAAACATTTCTACACATGTCTAGCTATCAGAAGGAGCAGAACTGTAAATATCCAAGCTGTGGAGCTTTTCTTTGCTGTGGGTCAAACAGTTTAGCATCCTCACAGAGGCAGATGGATGTTTTACTGTGAATCACAGTCCGGGTCCAGAGGACAGTTCTTGGTGATCTAATGACCTGTGAGTTCACTGCATCTCTCCTCTCCTGACCCTTGTCCTGATCCATGCCTCGTCTCGCTCCTCACCACCATCTCTTCCTGATCTTGGGCGTGTATGTGCTGGTTTAGTTTGGTTCTCCTTGGGGAGTTTTGCTGTCAAACTGGCCATGGGCATTGCCTGTTAAATAAGTGCATGTCCCCCTCTGCAGCCCAGCTCTGGTGAGGTTTGCAGAGAGCAGCCATGGCACTTGTCCAGCCACCCCCTCTGCTCACAGCTCATGGGCACCTCTCTGCCTGTGTGCCCAGCCTTACCACGTCCCTGTGCTGTGCTGTGTGCACTAACCAAGGCTGCACCCTCGACTAGAATGCACCTCCTGTCCCTGGCTTGTTGACCATTTTCTCTCCAGTTCTTCCTCTTCTCACGACCTTGTTCTTCTGCTGTCTGAATGCATCCACATGCAGGTGGCATTTGCCTCTGTCAGGGTGCAATTGGTGCTGCGGTGGCATGGCTGCTGCAGCTCCAGGCTTGGCCATCTGCCTCCTGCACCTGCTTGTCCTCAACCAGGCACCCCTCAGTTCTGCAGCATCCCTTGCTGTGCCAGATCAGACCTCCCTTAGCCATTCCAACCCTGGTAATGCCTGCTCCCATTTCAGCTCCTTTTCCTTTTCCTTTTCCTTTTCCTTTTCCTTTTCCTTTTCCTTTTCCTTTTCCTTTTCCTTTTCCTTTTCCTTTTCCTTTTCCTTTTCCTTTTCCTTTTCCTTTTCCTTTTCCTTTTCCTTTTCCTTTTCCTTTTCTTCCCCCTTCCCTTCCCTTCCCTTCCCTTCCCTTCCCTTCCCTTCCCTTCCCTTCCCTTCCCTTCCCTTCCCTTCCCTTCCCTTCCCTTCCCTTCCCTTCCCTTCCCTTCCCTTCCCTTCCCTTCCCTTCCCTTCCCTTCCCTTCCCTTCCCTTCCCTTCCCTTCCCTTCCCTTCCCTTCCCTTCCCTTCCCTTCCCTTCCCTTCCCTTCCCTTCCCTTCCCTTCCCTTCCCTTCCCTTCCCTTCCCTTCCCTTCCCTTCCCTTCCCTTCCCCTTAAAAGCACACTTCTGTCCCCAAAACTGACATTCCAGGACTGGCTTGCTCTCCTTTGCTGCCAGCTCTCATGTCTCACCAGTGTCCCAGACTCTCAAACACCTGGCATGGATTTCACTGGGGTTGTTTGGGAAAGAAGCTGGCCTAGGAGCCCTGCAGGAAAATCAGATGGAAACAAATGTTCACAGCTTTCTAGAAATTGGTGTCAGCTCCCTGATACAGAGAGTTTTACAGCTCTATAAATCAGGCTGAAAATGTAACCAGAAGCCCTGTTAGCTTTCTGTTTCTTTTAGCACATCCGTTTCTTGTAAAATTCCGATTAGAGGGACTGGTCTCTGTAGAAATCATTCACTCCAAACCCAACAGGGCTATAAATCAAAGCACTACAAATCACCACAATTTGCAGATTTTGGGTTTCATCATTTTATTGCTTTTGAAGAAGTTATATAAATGTTCTTGGAGAATACTGACTCCTGCATCCCCTGTCATATCTGGGATGAGAAAGAAAATGAAAGGATTTTTTGAAAACCAGGTATCTCATTTATACTGTTAGTCCTAACCTGTTTCTCTAAGGAACCAAGTCCAGAGTGCTTTCTCATGTGAAGAATCTCACCAAAATTTGTGAGATTGCTTTCATAACTTGGAGCTAGAGAAATAATATCTTTTTTTTCAGAAAGAAGTAAAAAGACAGTAGAATTTTACAAGAGTCTCTGTGTGGAAAAAATAAAAAAGATTCAGCGATGATTGGATGCGTAGCACCATTTATGATTCCCTGTCCCAGCCTGGGTTTGGCTGTACAGGATGATGATTATCTGCTCCAGCAGGCAAAGATTTCATCACCTCCCAGTATGAATGACAAAACTGTTCCCAACAAATGTTGCCCTCCCAGTGACAGTAAATCCAATCTAGGCTTGCAGACTCCAGATATCTCTGAGCTGAGTCACACTGGTCTGCTGCAATGCATCAGAGCCCACATTGACCACAGCTGTGATTTGCACATCTGGAGAAGGGTTTCCAGACCAGGCTCTCTCATGACTCAGGTTCTGTGCAGCACTTTGAAGGGCTCCTCAAAGTGGAAATCCTGCAAGGATCTCTCACTTTTACCTATCTACTTTCCTGAAGTCCAGGGGCTTCCACAGACTTGGAGTTTCTTAACACAACAGAAGTTGGAGCTTGGAGCTTCTTAACACAACAGGTTTCTTTTCACCACCCAGTTCACCTTATTAGTCACAAAGTTCTGGGAACATCTGCAGATTCCAAAGGCTGGGGAAAAAACCATACAAGGAAAAATATCTTTGGTCGCAGAGTGAAAGCATGAAATTATTCCTTTAGATTTATTATTACAAGAACAATATGTAATTTATCAGGAATAAATTTAATTCCTGTGGAGTTTTAATTGTACTGTTGGTCTCTGAGAGCTGCAATAGGGACCAGATGCCCACTGAACAAGTTGCTATACAGCACAAGATGCTATACAGCACAGAAAGAAAAAAATTGTCCTTTCCCATGAAGGCTCAGAAGCCTTTGCATTGCCTTTATTGGAACAGTGCATGTTTTGATTTCTCATTATTATATGGAGATGACTTATACTGTAAGGAGAGCATTTTCCAAGGCCCAGAGAATTGGGAGGCATTTGATTCCCTTGACATTCAATGGGATTCTTAATAGCTATTTGCATGTGGTACCTTTGAAAAGAACTGCACAGGCATCTAAGTGGTATGATCACATTTTTTGAAAACTCATTTAAATACTGGAAAATACTCATAGAAATACGACATATATTTCAAAATCACTGGTTTTGACACACTAAACCTTTTAATTCAGCCTAGTGCTTAAACAGATCCATCATTTTTATTACATAGCCTATAAAGCCAATTAAAGTAATTAAATGGAAATTGGAGAGTATTTTAAAGGCTGGTTTAAGATTCCTCTTTGAGCACTGGAGCTTAGTGTTACAGTAGGACACCATCTGCTGTCCAAGCAGGGTCTGACTGCACTGCCTCAGCAGCCACATCCCAGCCATAAAAACAGCATGCACTGCATTATCTTAATAAAGCTTTTGCTAACCAAATTCTCTGTCAGATTTGTGAGTCTGTGTTGTATTTTATTTAGGAAATATGTTCAAATTTGATCTTTTTCACCCCCTTATGTGGTACAAATACATAAAATGAGGATTTCTTTGCAAAAATTATGTTTGCAGTAAAAATGTTGTGCAGGTACACAGGGTGTTGAGAAATAAATGCTGTAAAAGGAAATAAAACAAAAAACTTCAGATCTTGCATTTTAAAATAAGTTGTGTGGCCATCACTGGTTGTTATGCTGTAAGGCTAGCAAGGGTGCAAGCTATTTATCAGTGACTATAAACTGAAGGTGCTCTTCCCATTCCTGCCCAGCTCTCAGGGGACATGTGAGACCTTGCTGGCATAGCTGCCAAGTACAGTTAATTTTAATGGAGATTCCCACACTGTGGCCACCTTACATCTGGAAACTGAGCTGAGACCATCTACTTGTTTTGTACTGGTCACTGAAGTGATAGCCAGCTGGCAAAGTTTTTGGGTTACTGTCAACATGCAGAATTTCTGAGGTGACCTTGCTGTGGGAAATTCCATATTGCTTTACATGTCTTCTGCATGTAGTAAATAAGTCTTAGGCTTTGAAAGTAGATTCTCAGGCTAAATTATACTGGTTGACAATCTATAAAACTTGTTTCTTTGCTTACACAATTGTATGTCCTCATTTCTTCTCTACATTTCCTTCTAGAAAGACAGAAATTTTCTATAAAATTATTCCTGTTTTTCTTCATTTCAGAATTGTTTTTCTGCTCATGTTGCTCCAAATGCTAACACTTCTGTGGAAGAAAAAGCTTGGATTGTTGTATTTTATCATAAATACAATGTAGTAGAGATATCAGAGCAACTGGTTGCAGTTGGAGTCCGTATAGACAATCTATGGCCAGGAATCAGAGCAAGATATGCAGGAAAATGTTGTTGGTATCACTGTATGTAGGCTAGGGGCTCCAACAGTGTCTGTAAGAGATCATATTCCTCAATTTCCTCTCTTAGGCCTAGCCTACATAATTAGAGCTTTGGGTTGGCTAAGGTGACAAAGTTGGGAATAAAATTGCCTTTAATTCCTCAATTAAGCCAATGGGCAATTAGTGAATGATTTTCCTGCAGCTCTCTGTAGGGTCCTATATTTCTGTATTGCCTGTATAGGACCTCAGTTAGATGATTCAGTTAGAGAGGGTGAATTTAGGTCTCAGTGTGCAGTGAGACATAGACACATCTGAGACTTTAAAAAGTCAAAATCAATATTGAAATGAATATTTTGCCTGTTTTGGGAATCCTCTGGATATTTTACATTTATAAAACACTGTTATGGAACAAAAGGCTTGGCCAATGTGCAAATCACCTCTTCCATTTTCACATCTGTCTCCAGCAAGAGTGGCATATACAAAATGGGTCATGGACCAGCAGTTTATCAGAACTAAGCACTGCCACTCCCAATCCCTTTAAGTTATGGAGTTATAACTTGAAGTTCTATAAAGTTATGGATCATATACTACTCTTTCGCTGACAACAAAAAGAGAAGCTCTGTAAATCACAATAAAGTCAGTTCTGGAGGACGGAGTTCAATAAAATGATTGGATTCTTCTAATATTTACTATTTGCTCAATTTCACCATTGAAATAATTGTTCCTAGTAGAGGGCTTCTTCCTGATGGATTACCTGTTATATCTGTGTTACATTAACAGACTTGGGTGCAATAGTCCAACACATAAGCTTCCTGTGTAAGTAATTTACCATCTGCCTGCCTTTCCCAGTCTGGAATTGAGGAGATGGGTTCTGGAAGATGTCCTTGGAGCCTCAAACATGTCAAGTGTTCCTCAGTGAGGAAGGGAAAAAGTGCTCCTCTGTCTGCTAAAATAAATGATGAGCATACATTTCATCGTTTAGTGGGCTATTGGGGAAAAATGTCTGATGGTAAAGATTAAAAAAAGACAAAAACAAATTACTAAGGAAATTAAGTAATGTCCATAACTAGAAATTCCTTCAGGACAGGGGAACCAGCACCTATCATGAGTTGATTTAAATTTGCTTCTGCATTTGAAAGGGGGAAAGGAGAGTGAACTAAATAACTTTTTAAGTTTCTTTTAATTTTTAGTGATCCTCAGATGATTCCTCTATGGTGACATTATCCAAGATGAGTGGAAGGAGAGGAGGACACTGTGCAGAGGCTGCCCCTTGCTTCTGCCTTTCCATGGGCCTCTCTCTGGAGTCTCCTGGTGTCTGCAGCTGTGAGAGCTCCAGAGGGAGCATCAAGCTGGGGGCTTGTCATCACGGGAAGGCTTCAGCAGTTGTTCCTGCAGCATGGCTCCAGTGTAACTGTGCTCTTGCACTGCTGTCTGGGGAGATGCTTGCCCTGTGATAAGAGTCAGTTTCTTTTGGCTTTGAAACCACTTAAATTCCAAAGTGACATTGGAGCACAGTGCTGTTCTGAACAGAGCCAGGGGTCTGCATGGGTCCAGCAACAACTGTGGGATTTGGCTCTTGTCACATCTCGTGGCTGTTGGCATTTTGCAGCTCTGGCATTTCACTCTTGGGTCAATGGCAGCTTTCAGCACAGGGCCCTGCTTTCGCCCCTCAGCTCTCACAGCATAACAAAACACAGTCAGTCCTGGAAAAAAAGGCCCTTCCACAGTGCTGTGAAGCAATACAGCAATAGATGGCATCAGATAAAGGTATGGCTCTGAGTTCCTTCCTCAGTCCCCTTGTGCACACCCAGGCCATCACAGGGCTATCCCAGTGCCAGCAGCCCCTCAGACACCTCCCAGCTCTCCTCTCCATCTCCAGGGGAGCACAGGGAGTGTTCACACCCTCCAGGATTCACGCAGGAGGGTTGTCCTTGAGGCCTACCTGACACATTTTTACTTTGCTCCACTCTCTGATTCCTCTTGCTCCATCCTCACGGATTCCCTCCTGTGTTCCCCAGCCCGCAGCTTATTTTGAAGATTTAGCTGGAACTTCTGCAGTACACTCGTTTCATATCAACCCTCCCTGTAGGGAGGAAGTCAGGTGATGAAGTCTAATGAATTCTGTCATTCTAGTGCTGTACAGCAAATGACACCTCTGCCATCCGTGTTAGAAGCAGCCCAGTTACCTTTACTGATGGTAAATCTCACAGATGAGGAATATGAATAACAAAAAGCAGGAGTGGCCATGGAGTTTGAGCTTTGAGGATGATGTTTCCTCAGCAGGCATGCCTGACCACACAGTGCCTGAGCCCACAGCGAGGGCCCCCCACCTGGGCTCGTTACCATCACCAAGCACACACAAAGCTCAGAACCCACAGCCTCATTCTGCACAGCATCCACTACAGGTTATGTGAAATATTAAAATATGTAATTTTAAATGCATGCTTTTTATTGCTTTATAACTAAGAAACCAGATCTTTTCCCACTGACTTTCTCTGCAACTTTTCCCTGTTCTCATATCCCATGTGGCTCTTAAGTGAGCAAAGGCACCAGTATTAAAGTTTATAAGATATTTATATAAATCAGATGGTTGGTTAAATCTGATTTTTCTCAATAACCCGAGGGGGAATATTAAAATATTAAGATTGTTTGAATTTTTAAAACACAATTGAGCTTTTGAATAGTTTAGTCCAAAGCCTCAACTCTTGTACTCAAATGTAAACTGGCTGAGGACAGAGCCCTTGAAGTTTTAATCTTGTTATTCACATCCAGTGAGACAAAAGGCAGGCTTAGTGGAAAGCCTATTCTCAAAAATCACAAACAGGCTAATAGGGAAAAAATAATTTTAACTTCTGTTTCCAGCATATGATTTTCATCTTGAGAAGAGCACATATTTAGTTATAAATAACTGATGGCATAATACAAAAATTACCATCAAAATTGCCTCATGGCATTGCTGGCTTAGGAACCATCTTTACTTTTGTATTCAACAACTTTAATAAAATTATGAGATTTTCCCATTTCAACAAACCTTCTCTCAGGCTCTTGGTATAGTACTTTTCATGATTTCCTCCTGATTCCATTTTCTGTCTTTGTCTGACTGTGTTGTGAACCAACATTTTTCATTGTGGATCAGTACAGCCAAAGTCTTCTTTTTGTTTTTTTTTTTTTTTTTTTGTTTTTTTTTAATACCAAATAACAGTTGCATTTTGGAGGACACATTATTGCTCCTGACTTGTGCAAGGGCATGCAGAAGGCAGCTGGATGACAGGGAGCTGTGTAGGCAAAAGAAATGTTTGCTCTTTGCTTTAGGCTCTGATTAGGTCAATTCTTGTGGCAAAGTTTTTCCCCCAAACCCACAATTACTGCTAGGCTGAGTTTTCTGGAAAAAGAGATTTCTTTGCGTGCTGTCTGACCATCCCATTGCAGGAGTGATGGGTGTTGGTATGTGTAGGTAAGCAAGGCAGGTTGCAAAAAGAATGTACTTAGATTCTATACTGCTATACTTAGTTTTTTCCACAGATGAGAAATCAGCCTCTGGCCCATATGTTTGTGCAGAGAAACAGATATACTGCTGTGGGAAATGAATACTGGGATCAGAAGAAGCAGGAAAGCATATACTGAGAAAGGTGACATTTTTGTTACAGTTGTGTTTCTTAATCTTTGTGCTTCAGGCTTCATTTCATACTTCATTTTACAAAATGAAAACCAAACATAGTAAGGATGAAAAGGACTTGAGTTCTTTGCATTTTTGAGCTGCTACTTAAATTAGTTCTTGTTATAACTTTTAAGAACTATATTTTAAGAATGTAGAGAACCAAAAAAAATAAACAAATACACTTTAAATCAAATAATTGCAATATTATTCCTGGTATTTACAATATCTTGACTTTAAATTTTATGCTAGAACAGCTGCAGAATTTTTGGGGTAAAGAGTAGTCAAATGGCTGAACAACTCACAAGAAGTTGTCTTCCTAAATAACAGATTTTTAAAAATAACCTCAGAACACATGAAATAAGGCTTAAATGCCATTATGACAAAAGACACTTAAGTGACTGATAATCATCCTGTACATATGTGCACTCCCCATGTTTACATGACAGGCAGATCTAGACTTGCTTCAATAACCTTTTCAGCATATTTTTGAATACTGTTAATGCTATGAAAATTGTTAAATATGTAAATAAAAAATCCCCTGTAACCAAAAAGGGTATGTCCTAATCATCATTATTGTTGGCCCTTGTCAAAACTCCCATCTTGTTAAAGTAGATAAGTGATTTTTAAAATTAGAGTTGAAAGAAACCTAATAAATTCTTTTGTTCATCATGACAAACTGGGTATGCTGCCATTATATTTTATCTAGAAGAAAATGTTAATTCACTAGTTCATAACAGGTACTCTTTTTCCAGCCTGAAATGATGTTCTTTTCTCTAATGCTTTTAGTAACACTGTTGAGATCACAGTCTGATTTGATCACCTGGAAGGTGTTCTCAAGACACATTCTTAATAATACCCCTAATTATAATTATAGACCTCCCTAGATTACTTTTAAAACAAGATTTGGGCCTTCATGGTGATGAATAAGGAAGATCTTGTACAGAAGTTATTTGGCTCCCAGAGGTCTGTGTTTGAGAGCAGGTATGGCTACAAGCCCTCAGCGTGACTCTGAAGAGCTCATTGAATTTACCTGGTCTCTAGTTGGTTGTGTGGAGTCTCTAATTCTTTACCATGTAAAATCTGTTAAAATCTGATTCTTCATCCCCAAGAAGATGACTACTACAAAATAATTCTGTCTGAGCACAAAAGGTCTCCTTTCCTTCCCAAAGAAAGCAGGAAAGTTTGTTCATTCACAGTATGGATCTCTTCAGGGCTAAAAGAGGAAATGAAGTGATGGGAATTACATTAATTGTGTAGATTGAATCTAATATTTTGTTTCTAAAAGCCCAGGAAAAATTTTGGAAAAATGGTGTGTCTTATGCTCACAAAGATTTATAATTCTGTTTCCTCAGAAGAGGAATTCCTATCAGCACCATATTTACATTTGTAAAGAGACATGTGTGAACACCTGGGACAGTTTTTGATCTGTGCAGGACCTTGAACTGGCCCTGATGAATGACAGTTCATTCACCATCCCTTTGACAAAGAGATTCTAATTTCAGCTGAAATTCATATAGTCATAGAATGATTTGAGTTGGAACAAACCTTCAAGATGTTCTAGATCCTCAAGGTCCAGCACCCTGCCGTGAGCAGGAACACCATCCACTCAGGCAGGTTGCTCAGGACCTCATCCAGCCTGGCTTGGACACTTCCTGGGACGGGGATTCTACAACATCTCTGGGCAGCCTGCTCCAGTGCCTCACCATCCTTGAAGAATTTCCTACCTGTGTGTGCTAAAGAATATTAATGGATTAAAATGTCAGTGGCACACCATGTAATGATTTCTTCACAAACCTTAATCCTATACCACTAAACAGCAATTCAGTGGAATTGTTTTATATCATCAAACATTAACTTACTGCCAGTTTCCCAAGACAAAAAAAGGCTGTCATGATGGGCACTACTACAGACACAGACTATATGAACATGAAAAAGTATGGGGATAATTAAGCTACATTGGTGTTTTATCACTTTTTACTGGTGCTACCAGAATCAGCAGAAACTATTTTGCGAAAAGAAAGACTGAATAATTTTATGCTTTTCTGAAATTTAGGGTGTGTTAATTTTCATTTATGTCACTGTGGCTCTTGGCTTCTCTTTATTATTATATATTTAAGATTGTCATCACTGTCAGAGTAAACAAGTGACCCAATTCAGCTTGATCTTCACCTTTCACCCACGTAAAATTTCAAAAGGAGACTCATTGTTTTTGCATGTGTCGTAACCCTGTAATTATGTAGAAATTCAGTAGCAAATTACTTCCATGGCTTTTCCCCTCCATTCTCAGCAGTTGAAAGCATTCCTTCAAGAGACATTAAATAGTCTCAATTTCCCTGTTCTTCTGAGAATACCATACTAATGAAAATATACACTAAAGATTTTTTTTCTGAGAGAGAATATCTGTTAAAGTCAGTAGAAGTAAATAGCTGCACATTAATAGTTACAATTTAACATGCATTCCTTTTATTTCTCAACACCTTATTGATGTTGGAAAGGTGCACACTGGGGAACATCTCATAACTTTGAAGAAGACCCTGCAGGCACAAAAAGTGTCTAACCATGCATTACAGTAGTTTTTCTAGGTTCCTAGAGCCAAATTGTCATATATTGTAGTCGCTGTCATAGTGTGGGGAAATAGTGGGGAAAAAATAGTTGACCAAATTACAGAACATGTCAACATATGTCTTGTGAAATAAGTGGTGTGATAAAATGCTAGGAACTTGATTCCTGTCTCTACCATATTCTATCAACCACCAAAAGAAATTAACCTAACCTTGAATGTATAGGTTGGGAAATACTGTCACTCGTTATCCATATTGTGACATGGCTGTTCTGGCAATATGTGTAGAACAGGCTGTTGTCCAGCCTCTCAAACCAACTGCTAAAACACATAGTGGGCTCTGTGATATTTGTTGTCTCACTGAGCCTCAAGTAGCTGACTTGTGAATGCATAATCAGTATGACATTTTGGAAGGCTGCTTTTATTTGCAATATGTTTTCCTATACTTGCCAGTTCTGAAGATGAAAGACAAGCTGACAGTATTTTAGATAATAAGCTCTTTGATCAGAAAATATATGAAACAACCTTTTTCTCCTGACATGTTTTTGGTGAATTTGTCTGAATACTATAAACTGTGTATCTAAGAAACAGGCTTCAAGCAATTCCTTTGAGTTCCTGCTCTGTTAATAAAACCTACTTCTATTGACAGAATTGAAGCAAGTTAGCCAAATACTGGAAAGCTAGGATGACAGCTGATGTTCCTCTTTTCATAAATCTACAAGTTCAAGTCATTTTGCAGCGGGGCAGACAGAATAATCTGGAGTCTGACATTGTTCATGCGTTGGTTAGGCCTAGGAATACTGATCTAGAAACTTTGTGTTAGGGTTCTCTGACTTAACTGGTTTGAATCCAAAGAAGCAACATTAGAGGAGATAAATTATATAAACAAGGTCTGTCATACCTTATTGAATAGAATGTCCATTGTGTTCTACTAAATGTTAATATTTCTCTTACATTACACTGGAAGACTTTGCAGTTTTTAACAGCACTAGGCTTTGTCTTAGCTGACATGGCTGAACTTTAAGATTTCTGTTCTACTGCTGCCAAGAAGGGACTGTTTTAGAGCAAGCTATATTTCAAGTAATTGCTTTCTGATGAGGTATAATAATGGGATTATGCAATACAGGTAATTCAGATTCAGGCTGAATTAGCCTGAATGCCTTAGCCTTTTAAAACTAGCCTAATTAAACTCTATATAAAAACAACACCAGCAGAATTTCTTGAGTTGATCTCTCTTCTCGTACCTTTCATTTATATGCAATTAATTATATTGTGTTCACATACTGGCAGGAAAAAGTGTGCCATTTCAAGAATTCCAGCTGATCCAAAAGTATTCTCCAGCTTTCAAAAGTGCCAATGGGTTCTTGTTGCACCACTGACAGCAGAGAGGCTCTCTATCAGAAGCGCTGGTTTGCAAAGCTGTGAGGAAAAAGAGGTTGCAAGGAACCTTCCCTTCCTGAGAAATATTCTGCATGATGCTAATGAATGAGAAAAAATAAATAACTATGAAGAAGGAAGAAATGGGCAGAGGACCCAGCTCCAGGCTTTGATTGATAATCATAATTTTTTAGCCCTGTAGATGTTTCTTGGTGCTGCCTGACTTTGGCTCCTGATCCTCACCACACCTCTGGTTCTGTGACCATGGCACTGATGGCAGTGGGGTACCTGCCCTGCTCGTGCCCGTAGCGCCACATGGATTTTATTACATTGAAACACAGTCATGTTCAATCCCTGCATGACCTGGGGCTCTGGTACTGGCTCCCAGACTGCTGCAGGGAGCACTCCTGACCTGAGATATTCCCATAAAAGTGCTTTGTTAGTAAAACAGACAGCAGTAAACCTCCACCCAGTCCCTGATCAGCCTGGGGATAGGACAGTCAGTAGGCTAAGCTGAAAACCATGGACTCTGGAATAATGTAAGCTTTTAGTTTTTTTCTTTCAGGATTATACAGACTGTTCAGTTGAAGGTTGAACTTGAAAGTCCATGATTTTAAGTAGGTTACAGTGCAAGCATGGATTTAATAAGGATGGCTAGGGGACTTTAAAATTCCTTAGATGTAAGGAGTGCTTGTAGGCTTGACTAGATGTAAGATCTGCTTGTGTTTCCTCAACCTCTCCACATTCCCCACCCATATGAAGATCACTTCTGTTCTTGTAATGGGACTCAGTCATCCCCAGAGATTAGGTTTAGGCTGTGTAGTTTTTTTGGCTGCAATTTCCTTGATGTCTCTACAAAATTCAGAGCCTTGGTTGTTTGTTCTTCCATGTCAGGTGTTTTCACTCTTCCCCATTCATTTGGTTTTGCAGAGCTCAGATGCATCAAATTCAAATCAGTCATGTGTAGCATTTTAGTATTATAAAGTTACCTAATTAACTTAAGAGAGATGCTAGAATCCAAAAATGCATATTTTGGCAAGGGTTAAAACTTAATCTCAAAAGCTACATGCCAATTCAAAGTGTATTTGTGTGCAGATTTATCTGAGAGTGGCTTGGCACTGAAGGATTTTCCATTGGCGCTAAAAGAGCCACTGCATGCCAAGAAAGTAAATATCAAACAGAAATGTGCCAGTATTTCCTGCCAGTCTCACATTTTTGAAACTTTTTCCATCCTCCATGCCATTGATTTTTGATATGCTCCCAGGCTTCCTAGGGAAAGGCTTTTCAGTTTCACCCCAGGATGCTGAAAGTCTTCTAATTTGAATACTAAAAATGTTAAATGAAAAAAGACCCCTCCCCCTTCTGACATCCCCAGGAAAAATCCCAGAATCTTTTCCTGTGAAATGTTGGAAGACTTCAAGGAGTTTTTCATCCATCCAAAATACACAGCAAATAGAATGTGACATTTTATCCAACATGTGCACAAACAAGTTGGTAAAGCCTCTCCGCCTCTTTTTGGGATCTCTCAACCATACACTTCTGATTGTATTGCATTACTGATTCCTGTGTCTCAGTTTCCCACATTTGGCATTTTGATTTTTTTTGTTACTCATTCCTACCCTTGGAGCTTTCTCCCTGCTCCTGCATGCCAAGTTCCACCTTTGAAACTCTGTCCTTTGAAGGCTCTTTCACAAGTTGTCCTTCCACCACTGACCACTCACTCCTGGGGCTGGACTACATTCCGAGAGTGCCTGTATTGCATTCTCAGACCAGGAGTTCTCTAGTCCTGGAAGCAGATGGCATTGATCAACCACCCAATCATTACAATTGTTGCAGGACACCCCTCAGTCACAATGGGATCGTGTTTAACATGTCCTGTACCAAAACGGCAATAAAAGTGACCAGACTTTACTTCTTGGCTAATTCATTGGATGAAAAGAGGAAATGTCATAAGCCACAATTTAACATGTTTTATAAAGCCTAGACTATTCTGTTTCTGTTTCTAGTTTGTTTGCTAGCCATAATAACAATTTTTCACTATTGTTGATAATACTGTGTACAAAACTCCTATATTTCTTAGCAACCTTCTTGGCTTGCCTAACTGCCGTGTTCAAACATCTGTCAGATAGATTTTCTAGATTCTGGACATGGCACAACATGGAAAAATGCAGTGAAAATCAAAAATACTTTTGCTTCATTAATAAGGAACTTTGAAAAACATATTGCTTGAATTTGATGCTAGTATGAAGTGGTTTTGCCTCTTAAAAATTATTTGGTTCATTACAATTTGTTAAGTTCTCTGGTAACCAATAGAGCCTAAAGATGGGATGAGTTTCTTTAAATTGTTGTGTGATGGAGGCAGAAGTAATAACTGCTGTCATCATCCCTGAAGGCCCTTCTCACCTGGCATCCCTATTGCCACAGGAAACATAATCAGAAAAAATTCTCGTATGATGCAGGAAATTATTATTATTTAGAAGCAACTTACACATAAATAGAGAGAGCTCCAGCTCCAGAGATGCTGGAGCTGAGCAATAGGAAATGCCCAGCTTGGGAACCTCAATAGAGCACAGGGTTGAATGGAGGCTCTGTGTGTGCACATCTATCTGCACAACCACATGTACACATTTGAATTTACTAAGAGAAAGAAAGAGACAGGAAGGGTGTTGTGCAGTAGAAGCTGAAAAGAATTTTTAAAATTTAAAAACCCAACCAAAACAAATGAAATTATATGCATAAGTCTGTGTTGATACTAGGAAAATAGTATATGCACAAACAATACAAATCAGATTGAGGGTTCACTTTGTGTATACATTTTATAAATTAAAGACAGCATTCTGCTCCTGGGTCTGAACTGTAGATCTTGATTGCACATTCTTTTCTGCAGTGAACTCACATCACACAGGGGCAGGGGGCTGCACAGAGGGGTGGTGGCAGGGAAATGCCCTGCTACATCTGGAGGAAAAATGCTGCCTGAAATCCGGGGTGCTGCAGAGTACTCCTCAGGTCGTGGCATTGTGTGGCCTGAGATGGGGCTGGGCATGGTCCCTGTGTGGGGCTGGGCATGGTCCCTGTGTGGGGTTGGGCATGGTCTGTGTGTGGGGCTGGCCATGGTCCCTGTGTGGGGCTGGCCATGGTCCCTGTGTGGGGTTGGCCATGGTCTGTGTGTGGGGCTGGGCATGGTCCCTGTGTGGGGTTGGGCATGGTCCCTGTGTGGGGCTGGCCATGGTCCCTGTGTGGGGCTGGGCATGGTCTGTGTGTGGGGCTGGCCATGGTCCCTGTGTGGGGCTGGGCATGGTCTGTGTGTGGGGCTGGGCATGGTCTGTGTGGAGCTGGCCATGGTCCCTGTGTGGGGTTGGGCATGGTCTGTGTGTGGGGCTGGCCATGGTCCTTGTGTGGGGTTGGGCATGGTCTGTGTGTGGGGCTGGCCATGGTCCCTGTGTGGGGTTGGACATGGTCTGTGTGTGGGGCTGGCTATGGTCTGTGTGAGGGGCTGGGCATGGTCTGTGTGTGGGGCTGGGCATGGTCTGTGTGTGGGGCTGAGCATAGTCCCTGTGTAGGGCTGGGCATGGTCTCTGTGTGTGGGGCTGAGCATGGTCTCTGTGTGGGGCTGGCCATGGTCTCTGTGTGTGGGGCTGAGCATGGTCCCTGTGTAGGGCTGGGCATGGTCCCTGTGTGGGGCTGGGCATGGTCTGTGTGTGGGGCTGGGCATGGTCTGTGTGAGGGGCTGGGCATGGTCCCTGTGTGGGGCTGGGCATGGTCTGTGTGTGGGGCTGGCTATGGTCTGTGTGTGGGGCTGAGCATGGTCCCTGTGTAGGGCTGGGCATGGTCTGTGTGTGGGGCTGGCTATGGCCTGTGTGTGGGGCTGGCTATGGCCTGTGTGTGGGGCTGGGCATGGTCCCTGTGTAGGGCTGGGCATGGTCTCTGTGTGGGGCTGGGCATGGCCTGTTTGAGGGGCTGGGCATGGTCTGTGTGTGAGGCTGGGCATGGTCCCTGTGTGGGGCTGGGCATGGTCTGTGTGTGGGGCTGGCCATGGTCCCTGCGTGCTCCTGGCGCTGAAGGTGCTGCTCAGGTCAGGCCTTGCCTCTCAGAGGGTGCATGGCCAGATGCCATGGCTTGGGGCGGTTTGGGAATGCCAAAGTGCATCTCTGGGACTGCTAAAGAGCCACAGTCATTGGCCTCTTTCAGTGACCACTTACCCTGGAATACTTGAAGGCTCTGCGATCAGCTAAGTCTGTGAAAATAAGGCAATAAATGAAATGAAATAAAATGAAATAAAATGAAATGAAATAAAATGAAATAAAATGAAATAAAATAAAGTAAAATGAAGTAAAATAAAATATACCCCAGACTACTATTTTTACAAGCTTCTGGAGTGAGAAATGAGTAAAGTCTTTCTACTAGAACAGTCATATCTTTTTAATCTGTGCCCCTGGAAGAAGGCAAATTGAAAGACTGAAAGACTCCTTTTACTCTTGTGTTCTTTGTTGATTTTTATATAAAATTTCACCCCAAAATATTATCCAAGTACAAATCAGTGTTGGTGAATTAATTGTTTTTCTTAACTGTCCCACTGGGGACCTCCATCATTAGAAATCATCATCATAAAACTACTTTAGTTCAAATCCTTACTCTAAAAAGTCAAAACTGCTGTAAGCCACGTTTTATATATAGTG
Source organism: Ammospiza nelsoni (assembly GCF_027579445.1). Classification (NCBI taxonomy): domain Eukaryota; kingdom Metazoa; phylum Chordata; class Aves; order Passeriformes; family Passerellidae; genus Ammospiza; species Ammospiza nelsoni. The sequence goes on from NC_080636.1 coordinate 16,976,984, forward strand.
ATTCCTTAGCCTTGCCTAAAATGGGAGCAAAGAGACTCACTGAAAGGCCAGGTCTCAGTGATGAATTTAATTTTTTTTAAAGCTATGTAATACGGAATAACAGCATGGAAAGAACCCCACCAACCATAAAAGGAAAAGAACCTGCAGCAAACCCCTTGACACAGGCACAGGGTGGTGTCACTGCACCTTGCCTGTGTGAGGCAGCTCTGCAGCTGGGCTCTCAGGGAGCCCTCTCCTCTCCTGTGATGCGCTGTGTTTTCACTATGGCTTTTAGAACGTAGGTGAGCAAAAAAGACAACAGCCCAAAGCCAGTCTGAGCTGCATCAGCTCAGGGTCTGTAGCAACTTACCCACACTGAGTTAATGCTGCTGACTGTGCCCATGAGAAAGCCCTTGGGGAGGCTTCTCTCCTAAAGGTAGATAGAGGAGAAAATCTGTGAGGAAACAGGCAGATTAATCCATGTATAAGCAATGTGTTCTCTCTTTTCCAATGGGTGCAACAAACTGATCAGGCATAGATTAAGCTTCTCCTCAACAGGAGACTATAGTAAAGAAAAGAAGAAATAGTTTTTTTGTTTTTTTTAAAAGTGATATTTTATATAAAAAATTGCAGGAAAACAATTATGCTGGTTTATATTCTGTTGGAATCATTCACTTGCTGCTACCCAGTTTGTTAACATAATTGGGCACACTGTAACTTATGGTCAGCCTCTGCTGCCAACCTCTGTTCTGTAATACATTAGTTTCAAGTTGCTGCCACAACATATTACTCATTAAAACTAGAGATCTTCTTAATTTTATTGGAGAAAAAGTACCCATGCTTATGAACTATAAAAGTTTTGAAGCCTTTATTCAAAATGGACTGAGATAAAGAGAAGTCATGCTGCGAGAGATGGCGATGGAAAGCAAAACCCTGTCTTCCCTCATTAAGGGACAGTGTTGCTGTGTGAGTGGCAATATTTTGGTCCCAGGCAGCATTTTGGTTCCAGAAATAGTGAACTCAGGCTGTCATGCTCAAACAGCCTCAGATAGTTATCAAGCAGACTGCTCTTGGGTGTAAAAGCTTTTCACATCAGAAGAGTTTCTGTGATTCAAACAGGTGTAGGTAGCCCCTGCCATGGTTTTGAATGTTTATATAAGAATCAGATGGGTTAATGCTCCATTTCCAGTCAAATATTGAGGGGCAGTCTCTGTCTGGGCTCTAGATTATATGTTAGGATGGACCTATGAATAGCATCACAGAAAGGTGTTTTATTCATGCAGGTGCTCAGGAAAGGATACAGTGCATGGCTGGAGCTGAGGAACGTGTCTCGAATGGTGCCTTTGAACAGGGGACCCCTGGCAGCCCTGCTGGCCCCAACCTTCCAAATCCATCATGCTGTATCAATTACTGCTCTTTAGCAGCTTCTGGACTACTCTGTTCCCAGGGGAAATGGGGGATAGTGCACTGTGTGGATACATCCCCAACCAGGGACCTTGGGGAGAAACCAGCAGGGTAAGTCCCATGCTCAGCATGAGAATTCACAGCTCTGATTATAGACTCTGTCTATAAGGCAGACTGCTCTGGTTAAACACAGCTTTTCTCTTGGGCCTTGTAAATCTAGAAGTGCTGTTTCTGTTAAGAAATATTGAAGTCAGACACCTTCTCACCAGGACTAACTTGCTGGGAAAATTGAAGCTTGAGCTACCAGGAAAGATCTTTTGTCAAAACCTGGAAGAAAATGAGAGGGAGGCTGGAAAAACAGAGCTGGTACCTAGCAGAAAAAGCTATTAAGTGTCAGAGTCTGGGGCCATGGGCAGCTGCTCTCTGCTAACACTTTCTAGTTACGTCCTTGCTTTGGAGTTCAAAGGGGTAATTTAAAAAGATTTCTTAACAGCTTCTAGTTAAATATAAGCTAAAGCACTTTGCTTGCCCTTCTTCTCATTAAGTTACGATGCAAGGGTGATGATTTGGGGTGTTGGAATTAATTGCCACTGTGCACTCTCACTTTGTCCATGGTGAGTTAGTTTCCTAATATCAAACCAGGAGGAAAAAAAATGCTCATTTCAGCCACTGCTCACTTATATGAGCATGTCAGGAGGCAGGAGCCTATGTCTGCTGCTGGTTTTTCCTGCAGTAGCCTTTTGGAGAGCTATGGGAACTCCTGGGCAGCTGAAGCACTGCTCAGCACAAAGCTTTGCAATAGGACATTAAAAGGAGTTACCAATATCATAGAAGAAGAAAAAAATCCACTCATAAATCCACTTCAACACAAACTCAAGAAGTCATGGAGCTAGTTTATCCCACTAGATTTCCCTACAATGCTCACCCCTTTATGCTTGACAGTTACAGGGGTGGTAAGAAACAGCTGGGAAGGTGGCAATAGATCAATCTGACTGGTTTTACTCCAGAATTTTCATGAGGAAGTAGGGAAAGATTCAGGTCTCTACTAATTTGCTTATATATGCAATTTTATGGGTGCAGCTGCTAAAGTGAGATACTTCACAAGTCTGAAACCTCAGAAGACTTAGAGATCAGACATTTCATTTGGAATCAAACATCTATGAGGCAGAAATCCATATTCAAAGGCTTTAAAGCACTTTCTCTATGTTGTAGTAATGAACAGGAGAGCAAGCAGAGGGAAAATCAATCTGGGACCATGCCTCTGTTAAGCCAGGTGTTGATAGGAAACTGTGTAAATTTCCCCTCATATTTCCATAGCTAAAATACAACTTTATGTGAAAAATTGTGTATTAAATTATACCACCTTGTGTGGTCATATGGATTGTTATTATTATTATTATTATTAGTGTGTCTGTTGTGTTGCGGGGTTGCTTCTGTTTAGGTATATTTGTTTATGTATGTAAGGTATATGTATGTATGTAAGAACTTTGTCCCAGAATTAGGGTCCCACTGAACAGGGAAATGTATCAGCAAGAACACAACCTTTGCTGGCTGGGTACATCTTGTTAGCTGAGACAGCACTTGGCGCATTATGAGCTAACACCACTCAGTCATGTTATTTGTCCTACTGTAAATCACTCAGTGAGGTCAGAACAGCAGAACACTGTGGACATGGATTCACAATTAAGTGTGATACAGGAAAAATGGGATAACAAATGGGAGTTCATCATGGGAGCTGCTGTAGCTCAGGGGTGTTCAGTCATGTGCTGTACCCTACTGTGTACTGTCTGCATTTTTTCTCTGTCTGTACTGCTTAACACCTTCCTACAGTATGTGTTGAAATTCAGGACAGTCCAAGGCAAACTTAGAGGTGTTGATACCCAAAAGCAAAGCAGTGTCATTCAAAACAAAAAGAATCTACACATCTTTAGCTGAATGGGAAATACTTGGAACAACACTGGCTTGAACTCTTAGGAAGAAGGAAAAAAGAAATATTATTAATCTGGAAAAAAAAAAAAAAGAAAGAAACTATTTGGCACTTCTTTCTCATTGCACAAAAAAATAAGTCACAAAACTTGAAAAAACTTCAAAATATGTGAGCTTTTATTGTGGAAAAGACAGCACGTACTTCGATGTTTCAGGAACTTTGGTCTTCTCTTCAGTAAAACATTGTTAGCTTTGCCCTGTAGAAAATTTGGAACCCAGTCTGTCTCTGCATAATGATCTGTTATAGAGGGTTGCAGAATGCCAGAGTGCTTCTATTTTAGTACTTAATGCAAAGACTTCTCTTTCCAGCTAGAAAAGACCTTTGAATTTCTAACGAATGTCTCAGATGATCTGCGAACTAGTGGGTGTGTTAGTAATCACTTGAGTTTTTACAAGTGGAACAATTCTTTTAGCCAAACTGGATGAGGGATGAAGGGGAGGTGAAAAACCTTCTTAATCCCCTCACATTTATTCCCACCAAGAAAAGAGAGGGAAAATCTAATTTCCTAATCTCCCCCACCCTAGCCCCATGGAAGAAAGACAGAGATAAACAGGAACAGAAAGATCAAAAGTCTCTGAAGAAGTATTAAACAGTGATGCTGAAAATTTTTAGATGTTTCGTTCTTTGACTCATGGAAAAGAGCCAGAAAGACATGACCAGCCAGGTAAGTGACCACTGGATTTCAGGTACCCTCAAAAAGTCAAAACTCATTTCTTCTTCATCTCAGTATGGGTCCACCTTCCCTTGGCATTTCCATTCTGGCTTTGCCTTCCACACGTTCTCCCTTACCCACTGCAGGAAAGTCTGTACACCAAGAGGTTGTACCATGAAACAGAGTCTCATAAGGAGCTGGCATGAGAGATTTCTGCAGGAACAGCTGTCATTAACAGCAGCAATGTTGAAGACCCAAGGCAGCCTTTCTGTAGCAAACGAGATTTTTTAAAAAAATCTACAATTGAAAATGTTTTACTGTGTCTGGGAATAGTGAGATGTGGCTGCTACCAAGGTTGAAAAGCCAGACACTGCTGTTAAAATACTTTTAAGATTAGAAGTCCAAGAAGAGCACACACAAGTTTAGGCAACATTGAAATATAGATCTAATTTTTACTTTTCAGATAATAAAAGAAATTGTAAAAATGTTATTTCACAAGGAAAGAATGATCATTAATCACTTTGGCATTATCCAGACAGTAATTATACCCTAGCTATGCAAGGTAATTATAATTACACCAGGGGAAAGGTCTCTGTCAAAGCCATAATAACTGGCTCTCTGTTACACAGCTGTCCATCTCCATAAAACATAGCAGAAAGTACAAATGCTTGTCCAGTTGACTTCTCTCTGTGGGGAAAGGGGAACAGCAAGAGGCAGGTCCTCACTGAGAAGGGGACAGAAAAAACCTCATGTGATACCTGCCTGGAGCAAAGCAGATTCTTTGATGCCCAAACTGCTGAGTTTTAGAACATAATAGGAAACAACAGATTTTGAGGCTGCAGTCATGGCTCAGGAGCACTTCTCTTGCTCAGAATGTTCTCAAGCTTTTTCTCAGTCAGAAAGCAGAGCCACACACATTTTTAAGGAAGGAAGGCTGAAACTGAAGAACAAATTTTAATGATAAAAGGTGGTCACATGTCAAATCCCCAGGCCCTCAGAGCACAGGGGCTCTGCTTCTCTTTTAAAATACTTCCCTAGTGTGGCTCTGGTGCAATGTGTCCTCTATGAGGTCTGGAGAGATCTTCAGGAAGGCTACAGCATCCCTGTGACACTGCAGGAACTATTGGCACATTCCTGTGTGCCACAGGCCTCTCTCTGCAAGGTGGCTCATCGGCTTTTTGGGTGCCTAAAAGCTGAGATTCTTTTCTGAACTTACAAGGTCAGTCTTGTGCTACCTTACAGTCATCAAACAGGACATCACTGGCTGGAGGTAAATAAATAAAATAAATACTGTATCTTAGGGAAAACACAATTCTTAGCAGTTCTCCCACCCTGTCCTCTGTCTCTTCCTGAGCTGAAGTCTGTTCTGGGGTGTGACCTAAAACTCTATAATAAAAACATGTATTACTACTGGCAAATTCCCTGTGAACAATCATAAGGATTGTGGGTGATTTTAGGCTTGTACTAGCAATGGGAGCTACTAGCAGAATTCAGTGACTGTTAAACCTTTCAAGCTTCATTATTTGCTGACCTGAATACATTTCTTTCCAGGCAATTAAAATTCTGCTGTAGAAACGGTTTCAAGTACCCCACTTCACCGTGATTTTTATTTGAATGGTCATGTTTGCAAAATACAAATGAAACCAGAAATATATATAACATATATAATATATAACCTTTGTAAAGCCACTAAGAAAAAGTACTATACAACAAAAGTGTCAGGCATTTTTAGTTGAGGAATATTATCAATTCCACAGCTGAATGAGTCTTCCAGAGAAGTTGCAATTATTTGGATTTGTGATGTTGCATTGGCTTAGCTTGTTCTATTGCATCTTGCTGTTTGTTTTCCACTTATCTTGAGAGTTTTGGTTTACAGCAATACTGGTAGAAGTAAAGAAAAAGTTAAGAATTCTTAAATGAATGGAGGTTTCCAACAAGATCTGCAGCAGACACATTTCTGTGGCCATAATGAAATTTCTCTGCAGTCTCTGCTCCTGTGTATGGGTGTTAAGATACCTGATTCAGGAGGGGTAGTTTTGCCAAATGTCTTGAGCACTGTTTCTAAGGCTGATGGCATTGGGTATTTTTCTAAGTTCATAAAACTGAAGAAATATTACAGCAGATTTGCAGTTTCTCTAAACTAAGTGGTTAACTCATTGTCCTGTTATTCACCAAGATTCAACAAGATAAACCTTTCTTGACATTACAGAAATCCAAGGACCAGCTCAAAACTAATAAACATATTCATCTTTAAATCAAAGATTGATCTTCTTTTTCTTTACCTAAGAATATTTGAGTACTTGGGGCTGACTGTACAACCTAAGTTACCAGAGGGAATGAAGAGGGAATAGCTGGGGGTACAAATTAAGCAAACGATAGCTTGGAGGCGAAGCACAATTTAAGATATATTTGCATCAAGGGTTCTGCATAAGGCAGCTGTTGAGCCTGGGAGACATCTATTTCTCCCTGAGGAAGAACATCTCCCAGGGTTTCCCAGGGGCAATGTGGCTCTGTGAGCCCTTGATGATGAGGATGGAGAGCTGGGGACAGCAGCGCTGACCACATTTGTGTCCTGTGTGATTTGAACCTGGTCAGTATTTTAAGCCTTTCTCAGTTCTCCATAATAACAGCAACAGCAGTGAGAGAGATTACCCCTTTAGCAATTTCTGGAGAAGGAAAGACATTTCCCTCTTTTGCTTCTGCACAGTGATAATCCTTTTTCATTTCTAATATATTCCTCTTTGTGTATTAAATTGAATAATGAGTGACAAACGATGGTAGACACATCTACTATGGAGATTAATAACATTATTAATAGTTTTTAGAATGACACCTTTGCATTCAAAACAGTTTATTATGTTAACGTGCCATGTCATGTTCCTTTCACTATTGTGCTCAGGCCTTCTTTCTCTTTATCTCTCAGTGTTTTTCACAACCTGTGAATTGCCCTAAGTAAGGCTTTGATCTTGCAAATGTGTGCAGATTATTTACCTAAAACGAGCCATCCTCTTACATCCAATTAGACTATTCTTTGGAGAAATTCTTTCCTAAGTATTTGCTGATCAACGTTTTAAATCTGCGCTGGAGGAAGGACAATGTCTCGCTATGTGTTTGCAAACCGAGTTGGATCCGGTTTCTGATTTTGTGTTCGTGACATATGCACAAATATGTATATACTAATATAATATACACATAATTAGTATATACTATATTCATAATAGTATATACTAATGATAAAATATCTGCCCATCCAATTGGCAGATATTCTAAAGTAGAATCTTTTTAAAAAAGGTTTTATGTAATCGCAGAACACACCTGATGTTTGCATTAACAAAATTAAGCATTTGCCTATATAAAATAAATAGTTACATTGGTCATAAAACCAAAGGCATGGATTGTCTTGAGGGGCTCTGCATAGGCTGATTCACTGTGAGTAAGCATCCCCTGCTGGTTTTCACCACGACTTTCCTTTGCTGGCAAATATACAAGATTTTCTTTGTCTCTTTGTTTCAAAGTTCACCATTTCCACTACTCACTGCTCACCCCTCACATACTGTCCCTCAATTCTAGTAGACAAGGTCCCTTATCTTTTTCCCTCTTTCCATTGCAGCTAGTGACAACCTCCAGGGGAAAACAATTAGCAGGTACAAGTCTGAGAAATTTGTGTATTTGCTTGGTGCCTTTATGGGTGCTAAAAGTGTGGCTGGAATGAAGTGCACCCTTTGCTGCTTACCTTTTCTACCCTTGCTGGATGTTTCTTGGCTCAGCAAAAGCAGCTGATGGGGACACAACAAATTTGTATTTGGAAGAACATAACTAATAGCAGCAAAACTTTCGTTCAGAGATCTGCCTTCAGTTTGTAACTAAGTGGAAACCAAGCACTCATGGAGGTGCTTATCAATATTTCTAAACTTATTTAGAAGCAATTTTTTCCAGTGTTGCTGTCCTGTGGAATGGGTTGTGTGAGGGAGAGATAAGAATGATCCTAGACAAAATTTCCTCGTGTTTACTTTAGGTGGTTATGACTCACAGGACGAGCACAGGTGATGCAGCTGTGCCTGCTCAGTCAGCTTTGGAAATAACCATTATTATTTATTGAATGATGGAAGTGCCCTGCTTCCCCTGTCATGGCTCAGCGCTCCACTGTGCTGGCTGCTGCACAAATACCCAACAAAGACTTGTTCCTTGCCTCAGGAGTTTCTTCCACAAATAATAACAAATAGATGTGAGTTATCTCCCTTACTATTGAAAACAATTTCACCTTTCACCAGCTGTCTCCTGTCACACACATTTGCTGGGGCCTCCATGGACCTACAAGCACTGGATTTTTGGAAAATACTCTAAGCATGCACAACACCTAACTAACAATTTCTTAGCAGACAGCTAATTTCAACTGTAAAATATTTGGAAAGTATTCAGCCAGGCTGCAGACCAGGTGCAGTGTGCAGACACAGGCACCCAGTCCATCCTTTCTGGGAGCCGTGGGTGTGAGCTGCAGCTCGTGGCACTTCCTGAAGGATCTCAAGGGGGAATATAAAAAACAGTCCAAGTATTCATACCAAGAGCTTTGTTTTCAGTTTCACTGCAATAACAATTAGCAGCTAGTTGGCTTTTGGCCACTGAAAATTATATAGCCAACTGGCAAAAAGCAAAATTTTTTCCTGGCTTGATGCTTGCAAGCTGGGTGGCATAGGAGGACTTTGGGAGTATATATAACACCAACCTCTGCAGAATTATGCAAGAACTAGTCAAAAGTGCTTTCTTCACACAGCCAAGGGCTAATTGCCAACCAGCTTCATTGACCTTCATCAAAACTGAGCTTTGTTGAACAGTGACATTTGCCACAGTCTTTCTTTTCTTGCCTGTTTTTCTCATGTTGCCTTTCTTTCTCTCTCTCTCAAGTTGGGTTTTATTTTGTTCCACGTGTATACACAAAACTCTTCCTGCTCTGAGAAAATTTTCAGGTAGATGCAAACCCCCAGCACCAGGGCACATTTTAACAGGATCTGGTTATGATGCCCACGGCCGGCGCTCTGGGGGATACAGAGGGAATTCCCTGGGCCCTGCAGTTCCCCTGTGCTGGCCACAGAGAGCTGAGAAGAGCTCACAGCTGGATCCTTCCCCCCGCAGGACTATCAGGTCCTCGGAGAAGCTGCTTTGATGGCAGCTGTCTCCTTGTGCAGTTGTACCTGTTTGCCCAGATTTCCCCTCCCCGGGGCGAGGCTGCCTCATTATCAGGCTGGCAGGTTTCAATCCATCATCCTCGGTTCCAGGCTGAGAGCTGAGAACACGTAACAAGCAAATAGAAGTTTACGACATTATAATTGCAAATATTTTCTGCTTTGTTTTCATCTCAAGAAGGAGAATTTTGGAATGAAAGGAGATCAGAGGCTTGCCAGTGCGTGAAGTTTTATGGGCTTAAGTCCCAAAATTATAGCACCAGTCAGTTAGGAGCTACCTCAGTGCTTTGAATGCTGCTTAAAACCAAAGAAAATTCCAAATAAAAATAATCTATTTCTTTAGTAAATAGCTAGTACTAGAATAGACCATATCAGAATTGCCATTATTAACATCCTTGTAAAATGCAGAAGCGACAGAAATTAAAACTATATGGAATCTATCCTTCAGTAGAAATGTGAACATTTACATATGTGTCTAAAATAACAGTCAAAAATTTGTTAAGTCAAACACTCAAAAATGAAAAAAGTCAGGTTGCCCATGACCCTCTAAGTATTCTCTAACTTTTTAAAATTCACTTAACTGTAAATAAAATAGCTCAGAGCTAGTTTCAGCAACCCCTGAGGCAGATTGAGTTGCAAGCTATACTGCTTTTGTCACAATTTTCTGTTTTCCTTTGAATTCCACAGCTCACATATTAAAGTACTGTGTAAGAACTTCAGCTGTCTTTTTTCTCCTCCTATTGAATATGGATAAAATTTTTGGAGTTTGAACCCAAAAGTCTTTAAAATGCACAGGTTCATTACTTCAAACCCCTTTCTTACTTATAAGCCAATATTTGAGGCACAGCTTTCACCTTTTAAAGATGAATATCACCTTAAGCACTGTGAAAATTAGATAGTAAATGCAGCAGGCACTATGTAGGCGCCAGAATAGAAGTGCTGGTTTTTCACACCAGTTTTTCAGTGTGGTGAGAATTTGTAACTTCCATTAACTCAGTAAGCTCATAAAGGAAGCCTGAAACTATGTTTTTTGTTTTAATGGAATACAGGTTGGTATCTTTATGTGGCAAGGTACATTAAATCTATTTAACACTGAGGCATTTTTAGCACTGAGATATCAAGACAGCTAACTGGAGAGTGGTAACCTTGTGAAAATACACCAATATTTGCAGCAAGGGCAGATACAGTAAGGTCAGGATGGGAGCTCAAATGTCCTGAGGCAGTAAACAAGGCTGCTTGCTATCGATTCAAGCTAAAACTTCCATGTTTTTATCACTAGTCCATGAGGTGAAACTTTGCAAACTGCCAAGTCAAATCTTTTCAAAGAAGCAACAAGTTAAGTTCAGAGGAACACAAATGATATTTATGTTAAATGCCTGATAGCTTCAGTAACCTCAGAATAACTTAGTTTGCATTCTGGGATCACTTTTCTGCAAGGGGGCAAAGTTGCAAACAGTATAAATTAAAAGTGGTAAAAATATTTATTGGCAACCTAAGTTTTTAGGAGCACAGTTTTATATGTCTCTGTTTGCATAGCTTCAGCATAAATGGGGCAATATTAATACCACAAGAAGGTCTGTTTGCATGCTGCTCCAAGAATTTTCATGCAAAGGAAAAATGCTTGCCTTTGCCATTATTCTTTATGACCAGAAATCCTGGTTAGCTTAAAAAATAAAGGTTTTTTTGAAAATGTGTTTTTTTTTTTTTTTTTTTTTTTTTTGAGGTCATGGAAAGGAAAGATAATTACTTGGAACATCTGCTAAAGCTTCATATTAGGATAATCACATGAATCCTCTTTATGTCTATAAGGGACATCATTCCTGAGCTCATTCTTTTTGTGGGACAGCACTTACCAAGTGTTACTATAAAACCAAAGCAAATTCCAAAAAAAAATAATCAGTGCAGCTGTGGGGCTCCTCTGGGCAGGAGAGGGATGGGGCTGTCTCCTGTTTGGACACAAAGCATGCATTTGTCCTTGACCAGCTAGAAACAGCCTATCCACCTCAGTCAGTCCCTGTCTTGCATCTTTCTCCCAGATCCACTTTTCCTCAATGGTGTTCACCTCTTCAGCCAAACCCAGCTGGCAGAAAGCAGCACCCACCAGGCTCTGCCACCTTGTACCAAGCTGCGCACAGGGGCTGCTTGCACTGAGCCAGCTTCCAACTCCAACTCTTCAGCAACACCTAAGTTCAGACTATGTGAAAGCAGGCAGAGATATTTGCAAACTTTTGGTGGGAGTTCTCCTTCCTGTGCAGTACCAGTACAAAGAAATGTACAACAAAACAGGGCTGCTGGGTCAGGAAATTGTAATTTTTGCCCCTCCACATCAGCATCTGCTCAGAAGTTGAAAGGATGGAAGAAGACTTACTGGCCCTTCTAACAGGCATGGTATTATCCACTCCCACAAGTGTTACCCAGTTTTCTGACATAAGACTGTCACTACTTAGCCAGAAAATATCATGGTTTGGCTTTGCTAAGTGCTGAGAACACATCACTCAATGATGCATCCAGACGAGCCTGTTGCAGCACTGATAATGACACACATGCAGCTGCACTGGCTGCTTTCAAACTTTCACCTCACCCATTTCACTGGCACTAAAAAAATGTATTTCTTCAGAATACACCATCATGTGACCCGAAAATAAAACTGTTCCGTTAAATGGCATTAGGATGTTCTTGGGGTAAAAGGTTGTGACACACCTGAGAGAGAGAAGGCAGAAAGAACAGCTGATGACAGGAAGAAAAAATGGGGGTGAAAGCACAAAGGTAAAACAGAAGGTGGAGAAATTCTGGAGCAAAGGTGATACAATACCAGTGGCTGAGAAACAAAAGCAGGAAAAGTCTTCGGAGGAAATGTCTTTGAGATCAGCCTTGCTTTGAGTTAATTCAATGTGTATGGTGGGCTGAGAGCCACAGCTAGGCTGTGATACTGCCACTGTGCAGATGGACTCAGAAAAGGAAATTGTATTGTAATCTACTCTGTATTGTCAGAGTAGATCTACCATGAAGTCCCAGTCAACCCCAAATCCATCACTCCTTGTCCTCTACATGTCCTCATGGTGAGCCAGGGAGGCAACACAAACGGCGTAGATACTTTGTTTTTGGAGCCCCTGTGTCTGAAATAAGGACAGGGAAAGGGGTGTTAATTAAGAAACTAAAAATATAAAAGCATCTGTCTGGAAGGTTGTCTGCTTTTTGACTAGATAAAATGTATAATGGCCAAGGTTACAGAGCAATTTAGTGTGTAGGTGGAGGGTTGATGTTTTGCTTTTTGCCCTCTTTACTGTGTCGTGGCCAAGAAGTGAGATGATGGATTTTCCTGAGCAGTGGAGACTGTGAAAGACTGGACCATTAAAGATTAATGACTCATTTACCCATTTGTGGAGGTTCCAAGGTGCTTAACTGAGGCCAGGTTTGCATCCCTCCAAGGAGGAGGTGAGTTTTTGGGTGTGTAATGACTGGTCTGCATAAGGCAGAGGGGTGAACTATCCCCACCTGGATGCTGCAAACTTATTTGGCTTTGAGGTTGATAAGGAGCGAGGGGAAGGTGCTTTTATCACGCTAATTGCTCTGCTTTGCACACTCACTGGGCTGAACACACCCCGGGAAGGTCTGATGGGGCATTGCAGGCTCAGCTGTGCTGAAGTGAGGGAGGCTGAGAAGGTGTCAGAAAGCACCAAAGAGCCCCCAGGCACCCCCTGACTCATTTCTGGAGCCTGCCACCACAGGACTGAAGGCTCTCCCCCAGGTGCCTTCCTGGGGGCTCCCAGCCAGCCTGAGCCATATTTTAGCCCATCGGACTTTGTGTTTTGGGGGTTTTTTCTAATTCCAACAGATGAAGATGGATAAAAACCATCACTTTGACCAGTGGACATCTAAACTGCAACAACCAAGCCTCATCAAAAATGCACTGGTGGTGATTATGTATCTTTCTACTCTTCCCCTTTCTTTCTTTTCTCTATCTTAAGTAATATTTTCATGCTTTCATATTCCTATATTACTGCAGATAATGCTAACTAAAACAGCTACATTCCTGCTTTCTATTGCAACCCTACATATACATTTTTACAAAAACCCATCTTTGGGCGTCTTTCCTCTCTAGTCCACCCCAAGGGAGCCTCTGATCCACAGCATGATGAAAAGCCTTAAAGCTACCTCTGACCTGGCTGCCAGGACCTTTGCTGGAGAAAACAGAGCTCAGATGCTAAAGAAATCATGCTGTGTGTCTATCCAGCTGTTTCTGTGTTATAGCAGCCATTTAATTCACTTCAGTTTTAAGGGTTTTAGGAGTGAAATTGCACAGGAAAAAATGGCATGGGAAGGATTATAGTTCTGACCAGTGAAGTTAACCTGTCATTACTCATACCCAAATAAATCAGACTGTTTTTCTATTGGTCACAAAAAGTAAACTGTACCTACGATGCAGTTACTTTAGTTGTCTTAATGTGATCTGTGTGGATTTTTCTTAGAACTTAGAAAAAAAAAGTGACCCCGTTTTGCTTTGGTCAAGATAAATCAATAGCCTTGAAATTTGGAAACAATATATATTCGACCACACAAACTAATAAGGCACCAGTGTTTTAGCAGACATTATAAAACATAAAATTAGATGGAAAATTGCCTTAAGCCCCTGTAAATTAAAATTGCTCTTTTTATAGCAAAAATGAACCTTATATAGCAACAAACAATTTTGTGATCTTCATTTAACTAGCCAATTTCATATGGCAAAGAGTATTTATTCATCCTGCTCCAGTGACCTAACCAGCAATTTACAACGTGATGCCTTGCATATTTTCACAGCACTGTAAAAAAATGGGGTTCTGTAGATTTATTTGATCCCTGTTGAAAAATTATTTTTTACCTCCTCCTAACCAGTGTAAACTGGAAATTGTTCTTAATGTAATTCTTTTGCTTACCATGCACTCATTAATCAGGAAACTAATTAGAGCCAGTTTGCTTACTCCAATTTGAAAAAGTGAAAGTAACATATGTTGACAGTTAATTTGGATTTTTTTTGTTAACAAGCACACAAGTTTTTATAATGAAATAATATTTGATATTGATACAGAAGAACATGGCCTAATAAATTGCAACAGGCTGGGAAAATGCAGTATGTTAATCACTATGGGAATAATAACATAGATCATTTAGTGCTCCAGCTTTTCTGTTGACAATTTTCCATTTTAGCTATTTTTATATGGTATTACAGTGACTTGATTTGGAACTTCTCAAACACACGTCAATACAAGTTTGCAGCATTTTGGAAGTTTGTACAGGCCCAGTGCGATTTCTGAGACCGATTTACAAGAAAAATATTATGCATCTAGACTCCATTTCAAAAACTTCTGTTGTCTTGGCTTTTTAAGAATGTCAATATGAATAAAAGAGTGCCAGTGACAGCCTGCAAGGGTCTCAGTTAAAGCTCACTCTGAAGCCCACCCAGGTCATTTGCAGGCTTTGTCCTGAGCTGCTTTGTCACCAGGGCAGGTGACTGTCAACAGCATCATGAGCAACCCCATCTGAGCCATCTGTGAGCCAGGCACTGACCTCGACCCAGCCGTGTGGGAGCTTTTTTGAAGTACAGATGTCCCAACATGTGCAATCTTCAGCCTAGTGACAGCAGCATTGGTGACCTCACCCAGAGAAATCGATCACCCCTCTGGAGGTCTCAAGGAATTCTAGACTTTATTCACAGCTCCCTGCCAGTGCCTAGAAAACATAAACCAAGTAGGGGGAAGTGTGCTACAATGGCAACTGGTAGAGCTGTAAGAAGCAGAGACACTCTTGAGCGCAGCAGCTTCTCAGCTGCTTGACTTACAGTAATTACCTTTTCCTTAAGAACATTGCTTCTATCCTCAGACCATCAGAGCCACACCACTGTGCTGATTGTTGGTCCAGCTGGGCATCAGAACACTTTGAGCACGGGTAGGTCCTTTGTGGTTTATTCAAAAATAATTTTTTGAAGTGCTTCTCCAAGCTGAGCCAGCCTTTGGTTTCCTGCCCACAACACGCTGGATAATGTGCATGGGCTCCCCTCTTGTGCCCCACACTCACACTCATGGCTCTGACACGCTGCAGTGATGGGAGCCATGGGCCCTGCTGAAGTACAAAAGGCAGACTGACCAAAAGCTCTCCACACAGGTATTTTCCAAAGAACAAAGGAAGTTTCAATGTAGACAGATGGGGGTCGGTCTCTTCCCCCGCGCAGCACTGACAGAACCAGAGGACACAGTCTCAAGCTATGTCAGGGGAGGTACATGTTGGATATTAGGAAGAAATTTTTCACTAAAAGAATAATTAAGTACTGGAACGCTCTTTCTAGGAAGGTGGTAGAATCACCATCTCTGGATGTGTTTAAAGAAAGACTGGACATGGCACTGGGTGCTACAGTCTAGTTGAGGTGTTAGGGCATGGATTGGACTTGTTGATCTTAGACGTGTCTTCCAACCTCATTATTCTGTGATTCTGTGTGATTCTGTGATCTGCAGGAAGAATAAAAACCCCAAAATCTTCAAGCACTTGAGACATCCCCACACCAATGTTGGAAGGATGATGTGTTCATGGCAGACTCCTCTGCCTGGCTGTGGTGGGGTGGGTAAGAGGAGAAGGCCATGGAGGAGGGATCCCAGAGGCTTCACACTGTGGGCATCACACCCAGCAGGCAGGTGAGTGTTGGAAAGCCAGGCAACCCCGATGAGGGAGAATGATGACTCCATCTTATCAGAAGGCTAATTAATAACTTTATCCCACTATATTATATTAGTTTATACAATATTACACTATATTACATTACATCTAAATTGAATCTGCACAAGCACCCAATTGCACACACTGCACAGAATCTCATGACTGTCCCCTGACAGTTCTGACAGACACGCACACACTTCGCCCTGATAGGCCAAGAAAACAAAACACCCTCACTTTGGGTAAACAACCTCCATATTGCATTCTACTTTTGCACAAACACAGGAGCAGCAAATGAGATAAGAATTGTTTTGATCATTCTTTTCTTTGCTTCTCTCAGGTTCAGAGAATGTGAATCCCACAGGTGGGGGCAGCAAGAGAGGAGGAGGTACAAGAGCCACTTTTGGCCTCACTTGGGTAGGAGATGAAGCTCTTCCCAAGGCAGTGAGGCAATTGGGGTTCCTCCTTAAGCAGAGCCTCTGTGACTTGGTGCTCACACCATGCCCTTCCAGCCCTGTCCAGGACACATGCACGGACTTAACCAGCTGGGGTTTGGGATGGCTGCTTTAAAAGGCATAACTCCATTTCATTGTATGTTAAAAAAATGGAGCTGTTCCCACTTGATCCAATAGGCCTAGGATAACACATGAGGCAGAGGTATAAACGTGCTACCAAATTAATAAATTATTCAGCACAGGTATTTTTAAAAGTACGTTTTTCAAAAAAATATTTTAAAATGTGGAAAATGGAAATTTGCAGTTAAATTTTGCTTAAAAGGAACAAACATTTGAGTTTATCTTTTTTATCTTTCTTGTAAAACTCTAAGATGCTATCTGGAGGAGGCCTGGAATTGGGAAAGAAATGCATCAGGAAAAATGATACTTCCTAGAGAAATAGAGGAAAAAAGAATCTTTGAATCCATAATGAAGACTTAATCAGAAAAATGTGGTGATTTTTTTTCCTCTTGGAGTTTTTCAACAACTTTAATTTTGACAAGCAGCCACTAGAGGTCAGTTGTGCTTTTATTTTAGCAAAATTATTTCCATGTTCCATTCTGTTTCATTCTATTATTGCTGTATTTTTTTGGTCAAAGTTAAACTCACAAACAAAATAATGACTGCCCTTCACTTTTGTAAATAAATCCCAGAGTCTACCATGTGAAGGAAATGATAGCAGGAGAATATTGTAGTCAAACAAGTTACTTTTACAGAGGTACTTTTCAACATTATGGTGGAAAATCTTCACAGCACAGTATGGCACACTGATGTAACTGTTGATCAACTGGCAGATATTAGCACAGATCCATTCACTTCAAACACAGGGCAGTAGCTGAAACTTTAACATGCAACACCAGTTTACTCTCTGCCAAGGATTTTGGTCTCTTTGGGGGTGACCTGGTTCTCTGAGAAATCTTCAAATTTCGGATCTTTATATTCTTCCTTTAATTCTTAATTAGTTGATGTTTTGAATGACCAGGTTTGAACATTTTAGGGCTTTCAGTTCAAACAAGATAAATTAATCCCCTTGCCTGCATTTCAAAGTCCAAGTGATTTCTCAGCTGTTCCACATGAATCCACAAACTGCCCATGCTTCCTCCCCCTCCACAAAGTCTCCCTTGCATTCAGAGGCATGCAAGATTCCTTTCTTACTGAGTGGGAAATCAAGCCAGTACTGGGATGCTGGAGTGCTATCTATGTGGTTCTCTCCATTACTGCTTGTAAAGATTTATCTTTTTAGCTGTCCATGCTGAAATCTCTTTTGAGTGCGTGCATGGCAGGGGAGCAAGTCACGAGTTTCTAATGAGCTGGCATGTTTTTCAAAGGATGGAAATACTGCTTCCTCTCTAGCTGGGAAACGTGGGTTTTTACTTTGGAGCAGCATCAGAGGGACCCCACACTGTACCATGCAGCACTACTCTAACTGACAATAGAATTTTGACTAAACTCTGTAAAATAAATTTTTACCATAACGTACTTTAGTCCTGAGCTCTTTAGTGTTAAGCACAGCAAGACTATGACTCAGCAAGGATTTAATGACGGCCCCCCTGGGAAGGGCAGGCAGGCAAGCCTGATACTGATTCATTTCCACTGGACATTGCTGTGTAACATCTTGCAGACAAAACTCGGGTGAATTACTGTACTTAAGATGGTTTGTGTAATTTATTCATTGCTCAGATGCATTACTCTGAATCTGTTCCATGGCAGTTTTCCCAGGGAATTGGGCATGGCAGTAATTAGGATAACAGCACGTGCTCTCCTGCCTTTTTAGGCCAGAGAATTACCTGCCATTGCTGCCTTAATCCTCTGCTTTCCTACACTGGATGACAGATCCATGTTTCACAATGTGCACATGTAATTTAGAGGCTCCAAAGGATAAGTCTTCAGCAGGACAAATATGTGTAACATGCCAGCAAAGGGAGCAATAGCATCATATGCACTTTCCATTTCAAATAATTCAACTGTGGTGAAGGTTTTGACTCCCTCAGCTTGCACTACTCAGTGTGTGGGGCCAGAGCTGATTGACTTGTTCATCAGTGACTTGGATGAAGGGGCAAATGCCTCCTCAGAAAGGTCACTGATGGCACAAAGCTCGGAGGAGCTTTGGGCTGATTGCCCTGAGTGCTGTGCAGCCCTTCAGAAGGATTTGGGCAGGCTGGAAAAGTAGGCAGATGTGAACCACCTGAAATCCAACAAAGGCAAATGCAGGGTCCTGCACCTGGGGAAGAATAACCCCAGGCACCAGCTGGGGGCAGCCTGATGGAGAGCATCTCTGCCAAGAAGGACCTGGGCAACCTGGTAGACAGCAAGCTGCACCAGTGTTTTCAGCAAAAGATCCAATCTAAAAAGGGCAATTAACAGCAAAATTGATTTTTTTTTTGTCTCAAAATCCTGAAGGGAGAACATAAAAGTCCTGGGAAAGCAGAAAAAAAGAAAATGAATCATTCACTTTTCTGCCTCCTCTGTGCCCCTATGTGCAATGCTGCATCCAAAGACAAGACACTAAACCAGATCCAAGCTGTTTTAATGCTTTTATGAAATTATTTTGTGACAAAAATTCAGGCCCAAGACTGGTGGTGTTTCAAGTGTGTGTGTTTTCCACATACCTGGATTGATATTGAGTTTTAAGAAGAAATGGGACTCTGTTCAGCCCAGATACCCTGTAAGTACAGTGGTAAAATCATATGGTATGGAGCGCATTATTGTGGTGTGGTCAGCAGCAGCTTCAGCTGATAAAAGCTCAGGGACCAGGCTGTCTCTAGTTAAGGAGTGTCTAATCAAAGGGATCCTGTCACAATCACACAGTGCCACTGCAGCAGGGGTTGGAAAGTGTGAGTTGGAGGAAGGAGTAAGATATAGGTTGTTTTTTACCAGATAAGTTTGGTAGGACCCACAGTATCATCCATTAAAGCAAATGTGCTTTCACAACTCCTGTCTGAGCTTTTCTGGCAACTTTTTTCAAACTTCAAGGAGCTGAGCTTTCCCAGCCAGAGCTGCTTTCCACTCATATTGTCCCCTCCAGTCTTTGCTCAGGGCTGCTTTCCCATTTCCATTGGGTATGGCTGTGATGTAAGGTGAAAGGGCTGTAATTTGTTTGCCTCCAGAACAATCACTCTGCTGCTCATTATCTAACAGATGTTCATCCCAGACCTCAAATGTTTTTCTTCTGCTTAATCATTTCTCATGGCAGATTCAGTATCACAGAGCAGCTCATCTTCAGATGCACATTTTCAGCAGACAGATTAAGACATACTAGATTTCCAAACTATTTTCCTACCCAAGCATTGAAGCATGCAAAAGAAAGCAGCTTCTTTAGCTTCCCAGTGAAGCTACCCAGGGCAGGTTGGGCTACTCTCAGTCCACATCTCCCCTCTTCTTTTGTCATTCATTAAACTTTTTGTTTCATTTTGTTTTGAAGAGGTGGTGGTGGGTGCACTACAGATACCTGGCACCCAGAAAGTGGAGGGAGTTTTGTGGAGAAGTTCAGAGGAACTGAGGATATTGAGGGAAAATAGTTGTTCAAACAGGATTAGGCTCCACAAATTCAATTGTTTCATGAAACCATTTCTAAGCCATAATTACATCCTCATCATTTTCTATTACAGAGCAGGAGAAAGAAGAGCTTGTACAGAGTGATGGCTCATGCAGTATATTTAATACCCAAGGAAAAAGCAGAAATCTGTACTGAGGTTGTGGGATAATGTCTCCCTAGTGATTAGTGGCTGTTACAGTAGCAGATCAGGAGCCTGAACCCGTGTTTGAGAAATAACAGGGATCCAAATTTATGACAGATAATTCAATTTAAGAAGTCCTCATCTTTAAGACCTGACTACTAACTTAGCTCAATTAATGTCTTCTGCTTTTCAGAATATGTATGTGGGATGACTTGTCCACAGGCAACCCAATTGTTCTTGTCAGTTCAATAAAGATGAGGACCTCAAAGTGTATCACTTCATGATTATTAGCCACTGTTTTCTCCATCTCTGAACTAGAGCCCAGAGGGGCTGTTCAGACACTCTTGCTGCTGGCAGTGCTTAGGCCCTGCAGTCACAGAGCAGAAACCATCTCCTCTGACACTAATTTTTTCTACTCTGAGGGTGACTGTGGACTGGCACAGAGTTGTTGTGGAATTCCTGTCCTTATTCAAAAGCCAGGACCTGGTCCTTGACAACTGGCTGGCCCTGCTTGACCAGAGAGCTTGAATGTGGTGATTTCCAGAGGTTCCTTCTAACCTTAGCCACTCTTTTGTTCTTCTCCTCCAACACAGTTGTTCCCTCAGGGAGCAATAACTAAGGCAGAGATAACTGTAATTTCTCTTCTACAATACAACATCCCTTCCGAAGGGAAGGTAAGTTATCTTTTTAAACAACCCTTTTGTTTTCATCTTCCTTAATCATATGGGGCTAGACTCACCCATTGGTCTAAAAGAAAATAATTCCTTCACAAACAGTGAAATGTAGAGTATATGAAGCACGCTTTAGAATGGGTCTGTTTCAAGAAGTACATGCTTTTCACGTGTGCTGGCTATTTAAGGGGAATGAATATTTATAGGGTCATGGATTCTCTTGTCATAGCAGAGGCTTTTGCACTCTAAACATCTCTGCTATGACAAGAGAATCCCTGACCCTGTAAGTGGGGTGAGATCTGCTGGCCCTTCCTCCCCGACCATGTGCAGCTGCACCACTAGATAGCAGTGTGCAGCAATGAATGCTGGCTCCAGAGGGGCCCTGGAGTGCTGGCTGAACAAACACAGCCCCTGCTCCCAAACTCAGGGCAGACACGGGGAAAATGGCAGAAGGAGAAAGCAGAGAAAAGAATTCCCTATTACTTTAAAATCTCAGATGTTTCTCTCCTGTCTCAGTTTTTCGTTCATAAATGTTCCCTGCACTTGCTGAGAAACAAAGTACTCTCAAAATCAGCCCACAAGGTAAAGGTAAAACTAAGTGTGTTTTGTTCTTTTCTTTTTCTTTTGGTGTAGAGAGGCTGCTCAGGTAGATCAGTATTTGCCCCAAAGGACACATGAGAGTTAACACTGATGCTGAATCCTAAAATGGTTTAGTGAAAGAAGGTGTTGATGCTGGAGATGGCAGAAACTTCAAAGGCTGCTGGTGGTGGCTGTGGCTGTTGCCAACATTGCTGCTATGCCCTGACATCTGCTGTGGCCCTGCTTCACTGTTTCCTCTGTGATAATCCCTTAAAGCTTGGTCCCCAGTGGAGAGAATGTAGCTGGGGTTTTTCACATAAATACAGTGACTTGCATCAGATGTGCATCTATCTTAATTTACATGTGACTAATTCATCTCATGTGACTAATTCATCTTGGCTAGGGATCAGGTTAGATTGATTGGTGAAATTTGTTTGTGTAGTGAAAATTGAGTGAGGATTTGAATTCAAAATGAAGTCAGTCTGTCAAAAGCTGCCAGACAGGGCAGCAACTAGTAAACAGCAGGACTGGTGAGTTGAAAAGCATGTCTTAAATCTAAGGAGGAAGACAAAGTGTGGTGCATGTAAGCTGATTATGTGTCTTTTTACAGAGGAAAAAAATTCTGTGTAAAGCTTGGAGGAAATAATTCAGAACTGTGCATGTGTTTTAAGTGCTCTTCCTGAGGGTAACCTTGTACAATACCTGATATTTACTGCCTTGCTGTCATCTTAAAACCAAAAAATGTGGTTAACATGTTTTCTCTTAAATGCTCTCTTTCTTTTCAGAAATTTTGTATTTCTGCAGAGCTCTCTGCCCTGTAAGTCATGTGTTTCGAGAGGTGTTGAAATTAGGAAGGACAAAAAAACCATGGAAGATGTGGGAATAAGTTGAGATATGGCTCTGCTTCGGATGTGTAGTGACATTGTAATGACCACCAAATTTCCTGGGAGGTGTCCCTTTCCCCCTGCTCTCTCTCCTGGGGGAATCCCTGTGTCCTTCCAGACACCCCAGAGACTGCAGCACATTCCTGTTCCTGTTCCTGTTCCACCCTGTCCTTGTGGCTGATCCTGGCAGTCCATGGAAGGGCAGGGCTGGATGTGATGCAGATCCTGAGTTACAGTTTTACATCTCCTGCTTGTCTGTCAGTGTGTCCTGAGATTCTTACCTCTGTCAGGTGCCAGAGTGGGTAACCCTGCTCACTCACAGCACACGAGGGCACTGCTGGAGATCTTCCCTTGCCGCAGTGATGAGAACATCCATCATACTGAGGCTGGGTGGATTCTGTAGTCCTTTGCTAAGAAATACATTACTCCATTCTTTTTCACAAGATTTTAGGTAATGGTTATGATGCTGAATTGATTTTTGCCTTTTTCCTTTATATATTCTTTATATTCTTCATACATTTATATTTGTAGCTCTGTAGCTCGTTATTGCATAACTACATAGATTTGTAGCCAGCATTTCTCTTACTCTATTGGACAGAAAGACAAATACATTCCCTAGAGCTCCAAGCCCCTGGGTTAAGTTTTCTGGGAATGAAGGTTAAAACCATCTTCTTGAGACACTTCTTCACAAGCAAAGTTTAGTTTATGAATTTACTATCTAAAGGGGGAGTTTCAGAAAATGGTCAAACCAGGAGAATTATCTAATTACCCCTGTCTCTGATTGGTGATCCTTGTCAGTTATGCTAATTTGCTAAACATATTAAACGGTGCCCACTTTATGTCATGGTGTGCATTCTCATTGCTTTTCAGCGGTGTTCCAGGACGTTGTGCACCATAAAGATCCTTATAAAGGTAACTGCATGTTATCACCCAACTGTGTCTGGCTCATGATTTTTAGGACCAGGGAAAAACGCATCTGTTATAAGAAACATTTTCCTCTTTTATCTCCTCTCTGAGTGAAAAAGCTTTGATGGAAAAAATGCGAGGTTTTAGCATTTCTAGCATGTTTTATAGAATACATAGATCCCACATGGATTATATTGTTAATTTCTCTAAGTATCCCTAAATTTGGCAGTGAGTTTAATAACTTTGTCAATGGAGATTTTGTAGACTTTTGGAGGAGGAACCACCAGGTTGCCCTGAGCTGGACTTAGACCCACACCACACAGTTCACATTCTTTATCTCTGTATGAACATGTCCAAGCTCTTGTTAGATGCTGTTCCAAAAGATAACAGTCCATGTATGTCCTGGCCCTGACAAGATTTTAGCAGTCATCATGTAAGAGTCCTCCTTGTTTCTTGCTGTTTGCAGGGTGAGGAAGGACAGGGAAGCTGCTCCCCAGAAGGGACACTAAGGGTGGCTGGTGAGGGCTCCAGGTTCCAGCAGGTGTTGCTCAGGAGTGGGCAATGTAAAATCCTTCTTCACTGAGAGACACCAAAATTTGTGCCTTGCACAAGAATGCCTTCTTCTGTTCCAAGGAGGAGAGTGGTAGGAGCTGGAGGGTGAGGATGCAACTCTCCATGGATAGGCCAGGTTTTCTCTGGTTTTGGAACTGATAGAATCCTTCCCACAGGGGGGAAATCCTGATTAATACTTATTTTCTTGCATAGTTCTGAGCTTACCATCACAGGGAAGCAGGTGGAGTCTCCAGTTCCTAAAGATATCATCTCACATTATCTGCAGACTCAAGGAGATATCTTGGTACTGTATAGTAGAGGTGGCCTTTGAGTCCTAGTAAAATATCTGTATTGTATTTGAATATCTGTATATAGGCCTTGCCCTGATAAGCCCCGGTTGTTCTGGAAGGGCTGCAGCTGTGATGTCCTTAATTGGGCTGCAGCTATAGCTAGTGAAGATAACTGAGATAAAAGGGGGTGGGCTTGGCCAGTCAGGGAGAGCCTGGAAGGAGCTCTGGCCAAGAAGAAGCAACAAACAGAAGAAGTCTGTGCTGTGAAGAACTGCCCCCAAGAAATATCGTCGAGAAGGTATGGGACTCTAGAAATATGAATACAGCCAGTGGTGACCCCGACGTGATAGGGGATAGGGCAGCCGAGAGCTGTGGCAGCCTGAGAGCTGGGACTCTAGAAATATAACAACAACAATAGAAGGCAGGACAGCTGGGAGCTGTGGCAGCCTGAGAGCTGTGGAGGTTAAGACAGCCAAGAGCTGTGAAGAATATGGCCTTTGAGCAAGGAGCCATCTGTGTTGTATGTGGCCTTTGAGTCACGGGAAAATGTGTGTATTGTAATATGGCCTTTGAGTCACAAGTAAAATATATGTATTGAGTTGGGGAAATATAGGTGGCCTTTGAGTCACAGTGAAAGATACGTATTGTAGAATATGTAAATATGTCTATGTAAAATCTGTTCCTGTAAGTAAATGAAAAGGGGGAACTATAGTAGAGGTGGCCTTTGAGTCCTAGTAAAATATCTGTATTGTATTTGAATATCTGTATATAGGCCTTGCCCTGATAAGCCCTAGTTGTTCTTGATGGGCTGCAGCTATAGCTAGTGAAGATAACTGAGATAAAAGGGGGTGGGCTTGGCCGGTCAGGGAGAGCTTGGAAGGAGCCCTGACTAAGAGCAGCAACAAGCAGAAGAAGAAGTCTATGCTGTGAAGTACTGCTCCCAAGAAATACCATTGAGAAGGTACGGGACTCTAGAAATATGAATACAACAGTACTGCTTAGCCTTTTACACTTTTGCTGGGTACAAAGATACTAAGATCTGGGATCTTGAGCCCATGTCTGTATTGCTGATGGTTTAACCTCTGTATGAGTTGCTGCATTACCATGTTTTCACTCTGGTCATAGTAATATGATTTCTAGCTAAGCAAGGATGAAAATGGGTTTTCCTATATTTTAACAAGTGGCATTAGGGGAAAAATATGTAGGGACACCTCAAATTCCCACAGTGCCCTCAGATCTATGGTTGTTGAACATCCTGGTCTTTGGCTCCTTGGAGATCCTGGCTGGCACGAGGAAAGGGTAGCAGCTGATGACAGGCAAAGCAGAAGTCAGATGAGGTTTGATGTTGTGACCCTGGTGGATTTTTTAAAAAAACAAGGATTTAATCTCTGTGCAGCCAGGAAAATTGAACCCTTATGGAAAAAAGTTCTTGTACTCACACAGAACACTATCAGGCTGCCTTTCTGTTTTCTGCACTAAAGTATGACTTGTAAAACAGACTACATCTGGGTGGGACTGCTGTGGAATAAAGTGGTTGCTTGTTTCTGAAAAAGGCAGGAGAGGGATTGCAGGTCTGAATGAAGCAGCTTTGAGAAGAAATATTTCTCATAGATATTTCTGTGAGATGGATTTCTCTCCCACCCCACAGAGAAAGGACACCTGGCTGCTGCAGGATGCACTAACTGCATTGACTCAGTCATGTTGAAAACTGGGGATAGAGGCAGAGTCTCTGTTGTTACTTGTGGTCACCCTTCTGCCTGGGAGAGGAATTAATGACAGACCTTCTGTTTAGCATGTTCTCAGTAAGAGCAGCTTATTTATTTCACTTTAAGTTCCTTTTAGCCTTATGTAGTTTATGCCTGTCAGTTTAGGATAAATCTGAAGTGCTGTTCCAAAGGTCATTTAATACCAAAGACATGAGATATACTTGTGTTTGGACAGCATGGAACAGCTTCATGAATTCAGGTCGACTCTTCTCAGGAGCATCTGTCTTCTTAGATTGCTGCTGCCCCAGTGCATCAAGGAAGAGGAATTTCCTTAATGACTGAAGCAAAACTGTGTCATTGCTTTGTGGAGAACACTTGCTGCTCTCAGCCCCACTATGGGCTCCTGATAGCTCTGGGGACAGTTATATGACATAGAAGCACCAGAAAAATCCTGCAGTTTTAAATTTATATCTTTCATATTTTTCCTCCTTCTCAGTCCTGAATCATCCCTATGGATGACAAAGGATTTGTTGTAGTACTGATCCTAGAGCTTGGCAGAAGTACAAGGTGATAGTGATCCCTGCTACCTCTGCACAGGGCCAGGTTATCCAGCCCCTCCATCCTTGTCCTGGGGGTACAGGCAGTCCCATCAACACTGCCCAGCATGGGAAGAAGGAGGGAATTCCCTGCTTCCATAATTTTCCAGTTATGGAGTTCACTTCTATTGTGCTTGTATAGACAGTTGTGATGTTTAAGCTGAGCTTTGACTATTTGAACAAGAGTATAGAGGGAAAGCCCCTTGGGCCAGACCTTTCCTCCATAGGCAGAGGAATGGACTTTTGTCTCCAGCTGCCTTCACAAGCCCTGACATCTGGCACATAAGATAAGACCTGATTCCTGAGATGGGAACAGTTTGTATTATCAAATGCAATGCCATTAATGCCAAAAGAAATAAAGAATGATAGACTGGCCCTAAGACAGCAAAAGGCATTTTATGTCTAAGCATCTGCCACACTAAAATCAACAGACATGGAAGTGTCAAAGGGAGAAATACAAGGCTGTTTGAGCATTAAGTGGTTGTTTCTGTGTCTGGAGGTCTCTTCTATTTGCAGCATTGTGGATGGCAGTTCCTCTAAAGCGCAGGTTGAGAATTACCACCAAATTAAAGAGACCAGACCAGATGGACTAAAACTTAAACCAGTGTTTTAAATGTTTTGGTTGAGGTTTCCTAGGGTTGCTAATAAACAGTAGCCACAACAGCGACTCTGTTACTTAAGAACTGTTCACTTGTGTTTAATTTGGGCCTCAAATATGTATCTGCTTTTCTACTGACATATTATCCTCAAACAAATTTGTAAACTTTGTTTGATGAGGTGAGTTCCACTTTTCATTACTGGCAGTCTGCACATAGTACACATGGTAGCAAAGCCAATGTGCTGGCTGAAGTACTATTTTAAGTAGTTCTCTGGGTTTTTTTTCTTGCTTGGCTTGATGAATGAGCTATTGAGGAGAAAGGAAGTGAAAAACATGGGCAGACAAAACAGAAATTTGTTTGACTGTTTATTAGCTTTCTGTAGTGAGTTCATTACAGTTCGACTGATATGGAAGGGAGGACATCCTTGGGGAAAAATTTAGTCATAGCTATCAGGAATTTAGGTGGGATTCATGCAGATATGATCTGATCCACATCTTCTGCCTCAGGGGTTGCACAACTGCAAAAGTATCTAAATTCATACCTTCCTGGCCTGGTTAATTTAGTTACCCTCTGGAAATTCTCTTCCATGGAGAAAAACATGCTCAAAACAAAACCAAACCCTGCTACGAGATGAGAAGGCCAAAACTAAGAATTCTTCCTAAACAAGTGGTGTCAAACACCTAAATGTGGAACAGTTAATGACTCAGTGACTTAAATTACTTTATCAACATTGGGCCCATTTCAAAGAAAAATAAATTACATTCTGAATGCAGAATTACTTCAAAATTTGTCACAAAAATATTGGTTGATTTGTTTCTCATGGGACTTTCCAGTTATTATCTAATGCTTTTAAAGTCTTTGGCTCAAGAAGTTCTGAAAAGCAGAACTCTCTTTGTTGCATGTACCAGAGAGAATAACCCCTACCCTTTTGGAACATGCTTTCTGTTCCTGTAGAGGCAGGAGGAAGATGAGTGGTGTTGTTCTTGTCCCTTGATCTCATGGATTTCTCTGTACAACCCTGGTGGGGTCTGTCTTTAGGTCTTGTTTTACCCAGGGGTTCTGTACCCTCAGGATCCATCTGGGCAGGATGGAGGCATGACAATGGCTTGTCTGTGAGAAAGACCTGCCGAGTGGGTGCAGCTTGGACACATAAAGCTGAGACATGAAAGTGCTTGGAGAGCAGGAGATGTGCTGTAAAAGGAAGGTACACTGTGGGTATGTGTGCACCAGCTTTGGCAAGCAGCCCGAGGGTGCTCTGCCAGAGTGGCACAATTGTCCTGACTGCGCATCCTCATCTCCATTTGCTCAGCCTCAGTCAAATCTCAATCTATTTTACCTTTCACTGGGGCTTGCTGCTGCCTCCTAAGTGCAGTTCCACATTTCCTGAGTAGAGGAAATGATCATGAATCATGATTTCCCAGCAGCTCATCCCAGTCTAGGTTGGACTCTTCTGCCCTCCACAGCTGTGTGATTCTGCCTCCTACCCTGCCACTACGACAGGCAATGGTGGGGTAAGGCAGTGCAGTAAAGGAGTTGTCTGAAAATCAACATCTTTTGTAAAGGATGGGGTGGGTGTGTGTGTCCAAGAGGAAAGCAGGAGTATAGCAGCCTCACTAGATCTGCTGAGACTGTTTTGAAACCTCTCATTTGTCTGAAATAGATGGAGAACATGGCTGCAGGGTATTTCTGCCTGCTCTGGCATGGTTGCAGGAGGAGTTGTGTACACCAATACAATTCTGACACCTAACCCCGGGGGAGAAGAAAGTAAGGATCATGTCAGTAGAACAGGTATGTAAGGTGAGACAGATGACTTACCTTAGAGATTGCTTTTTCAGTGCTTAACTCACTGCATCTGTCTCTAAAGCATGTGATAGGGAGGGGAAATGACTTAGGCAGCTAGCTGCTAGCCAGGAGGGTAGCCCCTGAATGAATCAAATATGGTTCAGCTTCTTGTTAAACACTGACCAGGTGGTGCAAAGTGCTGCCCTATAAATCCTTTCCCACAACAAAATCAACTCCAAGTGGAAGTATGTGTTTGTGAAAGGGGAAAATTGACAAGTCTGGTGCTCAGCTCCTGAATGGATGGGAAGCACAGGAGGCAGGGGATTAACACGTGGCTGTGTCAGCACCCACAGGGCTGCTGTCAATGAACCATGGGTGAAATGATGTGCTCCACCTGGTACCAGCAAGTAACCAGCCACTAGTCATATTCACCTCATATTCACTTGGATTTTAATAGTCCAGCATCTGTGCTGCCACCTTATTCCCCAGAGCCTGACAAGGAGTTCAATTAGTGCACGTCGTAAAACAAGGCAAGGCACCATGTCTGAGCTTCATACAGCATTCTTGCTCTAAGGTCTCAGAGTGGACTCACATTCCTGTGGGGAATATACTCCATAAAGGCTTCTGGAAAGCTTTTCTCAGCTGTGAGGCTGTGAATCAGTCTGTGCTTCCTCTGGGTAAGGAAGCAGCTTCTCTTGCATGGTTACATTGCACCTCTGAGGAGGATTTTAGGAGTGCAATTTGCCACAATTCACAAAGTGGGGCCGTGTGGACTTGAGCAGTACTTTCCTCTATCCCATCTAGGAAATCCTCATTCCTGCATTGCTTATCAAACAGATCAGATACCTCAGCTTTCCAAAACTGAAGAGCCAGCTGCCCATGTGAGCATCAAGGAGATATTAAATCCTGACACAGAGCTGAGAGTCTTGCACCTGAAATAACGTATCCATCCTTTGTGGCTGCATTTAATCAATCTCCTTTTGTCCCCCACAGAAGGAAGAATAAAGAAATTTATATCTGCTAAAGCTTTAACAAGCAGATTTATTGAGAAAAGAGGACAATATTAGAGTCACCACATAAACACTCCCATTGCCCACCCTAATATTCTTGCTGGGGCAAAACAGATCCTTGAGAGAGGGAGAGGAAACAGCAGGGAGCCAAACATAGGTGCTTCACTTGTGTCTGGCTGCCTGTGCTGCCACAAGATGGAACAAGTCACTGGGTTTGAAGGAAAAAATGCTGGAGCTTTTTATATAAGATCAAGTTTTCAATGGTATGTGCTACTGGTTGAAGATCTGAAATCCTAATTCCAAGGGAGCAGGAGTAAGTGACCTCTTTTACTTCACTGAGGCCTAAATATCGCCCCAACATTCACAAATATTGGAGAACTGCATTATTGTGAAGACACTGCCCTATTTCCATACATTTCAAATAGAAGAACTGAGGAGTTCTTGATGCTAAAGGTCTGCATAGCACTGATTTCCCTTGAATCCTGATGCTGATTTCAGCCAGATATAAACTTTATAATACAATTTTGAGTATTAGAAAGTAGGAATTGTTTACTGCAGCATGCTGATCACTCAGAGGATCCTTCCTCTAATTGAGTGCCCCAAGCATCAGGTAAACAGAGTTTTGATCATACACACTGATTACATGTCTATGCCCACTTAATTGATGTTTATATATTACTTTATTTTACACACTTATGCCCCTTATTGGAAGTCCTTATTTCATTCTTTGGGATCTGTCTTCAAAGTCTGGTGCTCTTTTTAGGTGGCTGTTCCTTGACCTCAACTTTTGAGTAAGCACAACATGGTGTTTTGTATAACTTCTGCTTTGTCAGCCTGGCAGAGCTGAGCTGGCATCCTGCTTGCGTTTTGCATGACTCCTCTTTGCCTGAGTTACATCCTTTATCTGCTGCTCCAAGGCTGTTCTGCTCTACTGTCCTTATCATCCTGCTCCAAACAAAGAAGTTCAGGGAAAGCTCAAATCCTTGCAATTTCAAAGAACTTTCTTCATCGATTGAAAAGTTAAGCTGTAAGAGGTGTGGGACAAGTACTGAGAACACAGACCTCTGAGCACCTTCAAAGATCAATTCAATAGGATGTAGTCATCAAACTGAAAAAATAAACACTCTTATGACTGAGAATGGAGTAGAATTCGTCTTTTATTTTTTTTCTTCATAATCTGAAGCCATCTTATGAATTGTGTAGTGCAGAAAGAACTGGATGTTCTTTGCAAGAGCTGGGTTAAACCTCAAAACAAGACTGGCTTGTGAATACAGCTAAAACAACTATTTCAGGTTTAATGGGATTCATTGTGTGTTTTCACATTTCTTTCTGGCCTGAATCCATTTTGAGAAAATGCAGTCTGAACCTAGTGATAACAGAAGGAAATAAATCTATTTTAATTAAAAATAGAATCACAATCCCCTAAAGCAAGATAATAAGCTATTCTCTTGCACTGAAAATAAGCTGGCCAGATTTCTGAATGACAAATCTAGGGTATTGTGAAGCAGGTGCTATGATGTCTTATCAGAAATTGGAGGAAGAATGTTACACTGACAAGAGAAAAATAATTTTTATGGTTTTACATACAAGTAAGTACTAACTGAACACAGCGTGGCTGTATGGTAAATAATTACATGTTTCTCTGATTGTAAAATCTAAGGGGAACAATAAGAAATTCCAGTTTCCACAGAAGTCTATCTGAACAGCTATAGAAGCGTAGCTTATTTAGAGATGTATTATTATTAATGTGTTTGATATAATATGCCAAATAAAAATCACTGTGAAAGCCACCCATGGTGTTATGTAATTTGGTGTGGTGGGAGTGTTGACAATGTATCCCAAGATAGAATCCCTCCACTCTTAAAACTCCATTAAGCAGGAAGGGATGTGGCTATTGTCCAGATCTGATTTTTCCATATCAGTGTTTTGTAAATTATCCTACTTGTAGCTCAAATGTTTTTGTGTCTGCACAGGATATTTCTGCAGGGAATGCTCTTTTCAGAAAACTGTGGTGTGTGCTGGTTTTGGCTGGGATAGAATTAATTTTCTTCACAGCAGCTAGTGTGTGGCTGTGTTTTGGATTTGTGATGGAAAGAGTGTTGGTAACACAGGGGTGCTGTAGCTGCTGCTGGGCAGTGCTTACACAGAGCCAAGGCCTTTCCCGCCCCCCATGAGGAGCTGGGGGCGCACAGGGGGCTGGGAGGGGACACAGCCAGGGCAGCTGACCCCAACTGACCACAGGGATATTCCAGACCATATGGTCAGCAATAAACTGGGGGGTGAAGTGGGAAGGGGGATGTTTGCGTCTCGGGGTCTCTAGCTGGTCAGAGTGACCCTGGGATATTTTAAAAAGTCTCTTTTCCCAGCCTGGCAGTTGAAGAAGGAGTCTGAGCTCTTCATTTCTTGATCTCAAGGTTGTTTATCTTATCTATAAATTTTTGTCTCCTGACCTGCTGAGGTCTGCTCAGCAAGACAGTCAGAGGCACTCTGCCTGTCCCTGGGGCAGTTTTATTTTTTATACTAAAAACTACATATACAATGTTTACAATTACTTTCCAATACCTATCACCTATGTTTGACAGTGATCTTCTACTCTAAACCAATCTGTAATTGCCAACATCACAGCAGAAGATGGAGGCTGAGAAGAAGAAGAAGAAAGGCTGCACACACCCAGATTCCTCCATCTTGCCTCCTGAACCCCCATTCTAAACAACTGCAAAATCTATTTTTTCACCCTGTGACAACTTCACTATCATTCTGCTTAAACTGTCATGGCTTGCAGATCTTCGTCTAAGGTTGGTAATTTGCTCCATGGGTCATAATCAAAACCACAGGCATTTTGGGCTCTGTGCCAGGGCTTCAGAGCCCCCTGGCAGGGGTCTTGGCTGCTCAGGACAGCCAGAGGGATGTCCTGAATTCCAACATTTGGGGTGATGGCTTTTGTCTTCCTAAGTCATTGTTATGTGTGATGGAGCCCTTCTTTCCCATTCATGAACACCAGCCTGCCCTTGGGATCAGAGGATGGACTCATTGTTTTGCTTTCCTTGCATGCAAAGCTTTTGCTTTCCTATTAAACTGCTTTTACCTCAACCCACCAGTTTTCTCCCTCTGTTGGATCTCTCCTCCATCCCAGAGGGGGGAAGTGAGCGAGTGGCTGTGTGGGGCTTTGTTGCCAGTTGGGGTTAAATCATGACAATATATATGAACTATGACAATATATATAAATCATGACGGGGAAATCTTGCCAACTCACATGCTGAATAGGCAGGTAGGTGTAGGGAGATCTGTTCAACATCCTTCCTGCCTATCTACTGCTGGTGTTGTCACAACAGAACAAAGCGACCATGTGGTTTTACTCTTTCCACCCTCAAACTCTGCCAACTTGTATTACATCCAGAGCTGCTCCTTGACTGCCTTCAGCAGCTGGTGGAAGTGGGAATGCAGATGTGTCAGGGTTGTTTGTGTTTGCTCTGGATCTGGTGGGCATTTGTACATGTACAGAAATGTGGTTGGTGGGAAATCCCACCAAAATCAGTTGGATGCATGTGATTAAAATCCATCACAAGCACAAATTCTCTCCCTTGGGACTGACACCGACTGATAAAAAAAATGCATCAGTTCCATTACTACTAAATATCAGCATACAGAAGTTCTCCTTCTGGCATTCCTGGAGAGCTGGATAGTGCCTCTGTATTTGTTATTATTGTCCCTGGAGCATGGTTTCTCCTGCAGAGCCTGCATGGGTTGTGCAGCAAAGAGGAGAAATGTGGGGCTGGGATGGGGAGGTGCAGGACACTTGCACAGGATGCTCTTCCCTCCATCTTTGGAAGGAGAGATAAAATAGCTTCAAGCCCTACAAGACCTGAGTGACAGCTGAGCATGCCAAACACTTACAAACATGTGTGTCCTGCCTCTCCTCTCTGCAGGGGTAGTGGGAAGTTTTGGTTCTCTCTATCAGTAGCGATTCCCTCGGCAGAAAAGGGATGACTAGAAAGTCAGGGAACAGATGGAGGATTTCTCCCCACCATCCCTGGTGGCTGTGAACTAGCAGGAATTTGTGGCTGGATCTAAAATTAGCTCCAAGCAAGCCTGGAAGGGAAATACTGTTGAGAGTTGCATTTTTTATATGAATGGGTTTTTTAAAGATTTCATTCATAAAACATGAGGCAAAAGACAATGCTTTATGGGACCATGGAAGTGGAGTCATCACATTCTAAGTGATTAAAGAACAGAATTTTTTGCATCAATTACTGTAAAAAATGTGGTTTTGCCTACATCCATGGGAGGTGCTTGAGGTAAGGAAGAAGAATTTTAAGGCTTTACAGCAACAGGGAGCAAAGCTGATATGGTCTATGAAGAGATATGGAAGGGGAATGGCGTGGCATTTGGAGGTAGAAGGACACTTTTGCCCAGTTTGAGCAGGACTGAGTCCTCAAAGGCTATTCAGGATTTGACTCATATCCACAAGAGTTTCTCCTCAGATCTTGCTGGCCTGAGTCAGTGCCACAGGAGGAGGCCAATGCTGGTCCATAGAGCCCATAAATGCCACTAAGAGCATCTTCTGCTTTCTCCACACACCAGGCAGAGAAGATTTGCAGACCCATTCCATGCAGGCCTGTCCATTTTCTGAGTTTAAGCCTGTCATGTTGGACAGATGATTGTTGGAATTGGTTCCCATCTCTCCTAATTTTTATTTTTAGAAAAGCCTTCCCTCTTCTCAATCTCAAGTTTTATCTCTATCATCCATTGCTTAGCACAAGGGTATTTCTAACACAACCTGCTCTGCTTTGCTTTGTCCAGCATTCGTCACTCTGAGCTACCCATAAATTATGGGTATTTTCCTTTTTCTGTCAGATCAGTGTATGTCAAAAAGTTTCACAAATGCAGCAAGTGAAGTCCTTAATGAGTGTCTGATTTCACAAGATCAGTAATTGGAATGGGATAGTTCAAATCACACTTTGGTATAAGAATGAAAAGGAAGCTTTAA
This sequence comes from Ammospiza nelsoni, assembly GCF_027579445.1. Lineage (NCBI taxonomy): Eukaryota > Metazoa > Chordata > Aves > Passeriformes > Passerellidae > Ammospiza > Ammospiza nelsoni. The sequence continues at coordinate 17,011,603 of NC_080636.1, forward strand.
GAGGCAGAACTACAGTAATTCAATAATCACTCTCTTTCCTAGAGTAGGATTTTCTATCTTGTCACTAATGTGCTGCCTCCAAAGCAGAATTAATCTCATCTTTATCTCAAGCCAAAACCAATTAGTGGAGGCAAGAGTAATAGTTTAACAGGGGGCCTGTGTGGTTCACAGGATTCTGTGAACTGTTCTCACTTCAGTTGTTGCAACTTAAATTTTGCAGAGTTTATCCTTAATAATTAGATTTGACAGAACTTCAAGTTACTTAGTGTTACATGGGTCAATTTGTTGGATTATAGGTCAAATATTTTTTCTTTCCTTTTTTTTTTTTTTGTTTTTGTTGCAGTTTGCTTGCTTTGTTTTGCTTCATTTTACTTTGTTTTGATTTGCTTTGTTTTAATGGAGCTTCTAATTCTCTCCATCTAAGCCATGATATTGCCAGGCTCATTTAGACTTTGACCTGGTCTTACTGTGGAGCTTTCAACATTGAACACCAGACTCAAAGCAAACAGGAGCACTCCAAGTTTTGTGGGTATAAACATGATGGCCACAGGAGGACAGCTCTGAAATGAACTAAACAAGGTGGAGTTGCCCCCTGGCTGTGACTTTTCATTGGCCTGTGCAGGTCTTGCCTCCTGTGATGCTGAATAAAACACATTTCTTTTCCGTTTTCTCTGCTGTGATAAGGCTTTATTTTCCTCTGTGGTGTCTACCACAGGAAAAAAAAAAACCTGTATGAATCCTGGCTCATTGAGATGATTTGATGTTATGTTTATGGTTAAAGTAACAAACGGCAGGTTTTGGAGGAAAAAAAAATTAAAATGTACATATATGTAAGTATGCAATGTGTTCCTTGCAAAAGTTGGGCATTTATCAGCATCAATTAACTGAAACAAGTTTCTAGAATGGGGGAAGGTTGAAGAGGGAGCAAAAACTGTTACCCTTGTTCTTTAACAGCATTGAATTACCCTGTTCTTCTGGATGTGACCACACAAAGCTAGAATTTCTACTTTTCAGAAATCAAAGCTGTCTCAGAAATTTCTGAAATTGAAGCAAATATATCTTTTAGCTTTTTTTCTAGATATGTTATTTAGACCACAAGTAAATTTCATAGGCACAGCAGGACTCATCTCTGTTGGTGATTGCAGAAACTGTTTTATTTAGTAACAGTTGTGCAAACACCTTATTTCTTGCCTACACTTTTTTGCCTCAATGGTAGGAGACATAATAGTGTCTAAATCTTTTAAAGCTTTTTCTATTCTTTTACAGTGGGTATCAATTCTATCCACACTTTCCTGACAGCTTCTATTACTGTGATACAACTCTTGAGATGCTTGTACCAATCTTGCTCAAGGTATTTGTGTGTTTAACCTTTGGAAAGTTTAGTGTTGGGGTACTGGGTAACTTTTCAGAATAATCTCTTGAATTCAAAGGGATTGCTAAAAAGACGTTTTTCATGCCCATATATCTGCAAAGTATGTTCAGTTGCATGATTCCTCTAATTTATTGGTCTACAAGGTACTTCTAGAATTCATAAATGTTGACTTATTAATAGCTCCCTGGATGATCTCAACATTTATGTACTTGGAGAAAAGAGACTTTGATTTCCCTAGATACAAAAGGATTCATATCATTCAGGAGAATATGTTATGTAACCTTGCTATTGTTATTCTCTTACTGGAACAGCATAAAGCATTAGTTTTAATAAGAAGATTATGTAAAATAGGCCCACCTTATTTTGATGCATTGCCTGAGAACACATTTTCCTACAAAACTCTTCCAGTAATATCCAGTTAGAAGTTCATTCTATGCTGTGTTTTAAAATCCATTCCAAATAAGCAGAACATTTAAGTATAGGTTTAATTAATAACTGTCTATCTAATTTGTTGTGCTGAGCCCACAGTCCTTAAACAAGGTAGTAACTTGTCACCAAGGTGAGAATTGGTGGCAAGTGTTTTTGGTGGGCCATCCAGCCCTTGTGCTCACTATGGAACCACTTCAACACACTGTTCCTTTTATTGAGGGAAAGATACAGTGTGAGCTTTAGGGCCATCAGAAGGTTTTTCACATCTCTTCACATCATCCTATGCTGTCAAGAGGTGGTGATGGCTCTGCCTTTGATATCTTAAATCTCTTCTTTGTCAAGACTTGATTAGGAATTTAATTAAAAAGGGAGAGAAAAGGAAATAGTGTGTCCTCCCTAGAGGAATATTTCTAACACTGAGTATATGGTCAGAGAAAAGAAGGGAAAGGGAAGTGATGGAGCATGGCAAGGCAGCAACTCATGGAAGGAGCCCTATCAAGTGCTACTCACCTCTCTGCTCTTGAAGAGTAATTGTGGGTTTTTTCAGTTTGTTTTTCCATTCTCAAGGAAGATTTCTGTCCTCCAAACAAAGACATCATTCAGGTCTCCCCACCCTCTTCTCTTCTATGACAGAAGCAACTGTTTCTGCTATTCCAAGCTGGACTTAACAGAAAGGTATTTGCAAGTGTAAAAATTAGCAAAGAGTTCTTGTAAATGGAAAATCCCACATGAGCTGTTTAAATAGATTAGACTGCTGCAACTGTTCTTCTGACCAAGTCTATATTTAGTTCTTCTGTCAGAGAAACTAATAGTTTGAAGGAAAAGGTTCTAAGAAGAAAAGCTGCACTGGTGGAGTCTATTATATAAACTACCTTTTAATGGAGTCCTTTCTCTGCTGAGAACAGAATAAACCTTTCAGATAGTTTTGGTAAAGCTGCACTAACCCATATTCCTCAGAGACGTTCATCAGGAGCATGGGCCTGCAAAAACACATGGATGTCATTGCTGAATCACAGAAAGGTGCAGATTTGGGGAAAGTCTAATTCACCCCACATGCTCAAAGTAGAATCAGCTAGAAGAGGTTTCTGAGGGCCCTGCCCAGTTACACTTCAAATATCCACAGAGACAGAAACTCTTCAGTCTCTCTGGTCAGCCTGTCCCAGTGTCTGGCCACCCTCAGTAGGAGCGAGTGGGGGAAGCAGAGGGGAAGGGTCGCTTTCATCAGGCTGTTGGCAGCACTCCTTCCATTGCAGCCACAGCTGGGAATTGTTGGTGTGTGTATTTAATCTGGTGTCCAGCAGCATTTCCATGTCCTCTTCTACAAAGCTTCTTTCTAGACTCTTGGTCTCTGCTCATGTGCCTGGGGTTGCTTCTCTCCAGGTGTGGACCTTGTACAACAGACCAAAACTGTTGGCCCCAGCATCAACCCTTGAGGTATGTCACTAGTGGCCAGCCTCTAGCAGGACTTCATTCTGCCAATAACAGCCCTTTGAACCTGACAATTTATCCACTTTTCAATCTATCTTATTGTTTATTTTTCTAGGCTGTATGCCAGCTTGTTTTTGATGATATTAGGGGAAAGCCTTTTTGAGGTTGAGGTAAACAGAATCCTCTGTTTTCATCTCACCCACTGTTCTCATCAGCTGGTTGTAGAAGTCTGTCAGGCTGGTTAAACTTGATTTTCCCCTTCATTAATCCCAACCAACCATATCACCTACTTTCCCATTACATGTTTGGAAATAGTTTTCATGAGCACTTGCTCAGGGATGGAGGTTATGTTGACTGTTGACCAACCTGTAATTCCACAAATTCTTTTTGCCTATTAAAAGATACAATTTTTGCTTTCTTCTGGTCCTTGGAGACCTCCCACAAACACCATTACTTTACAAAGATAACTGAGAGTGGCCTTGCAATGACACTAACCCTCAGCACTCACAAGTGCAACCCATCACGCTGCACAGACTTAGGTCGGTCCAGATCATCTAAATGTTCCCCACATAACTCCTGTATCCCCAGAGTAAGTCTTCTTTGCTTAGGATGTTCCTAATGGTCTCTGGGGCCTGACATTTCTGAAGTCTGATCTTACCAGAGAAGATGAAAAAGGCAGTGAGCACCTTTGCTCCAGCTTTGCCTCCTGCTGTTCCTGCAGTGACCCCATGCTGCTGTAGAATGTAGCTCCATGGACTGTAGGGACCCTTACAATCCCTTGCCAGATTCAGGACGAGCTTTGTCTTGCCCAGCCCTGTCTCTGACTGCTCAGACAGTGCCTCTATATTCCTCCTCAGTCTTCTGACCCCAATGTCACCTCATGTGAGCTTTATTTTTATGTTTGAGTTTTGACAGGGTCTTCGTGGTCACCCATGCAGGCCTTTAGGTGCTCTTGCTTTAACATGGATGAAGATCCCCTCTTTGAAAAGTGTGGAGCACAGGGAATGTAATTTCAAGGGGAATAGATTTACAGTCTGCAACTTCCATTACATAATAGGATACTAATAAATCACATTTTTGGGATTTTATTTATGGGAATTGACTGAAAGGATAAATGAACTCAGCTTTTATGAGATGCTCTGTTTTCTGCACATTTGGGACAAATTTATCTCTTGGAGTTCATGTGTCTTCCAGCAAAGAGAAATGAAATATGGCAATAAACTTTCCATGCTCCAGACTTACAGAGACAAACCCGATCCTCATGCTTTCTTTTATTACAACAATCTTCCTCCAATTTGTCCAAAGCTATCTTCAGCATCAAGTAGCATCAGAATCTGTCTGGCTATTGTTAATAATAAACCCTGAGTCAGCTGTAGAGAGGCAGATTTCAAAATCAATGATGCTAAGTGGAGTGAAGAAGGCAAAAACAGCCCATGTAAGCAGCTATCTGACTTTGCAATCTGACTTGGTGAATTGAGTCATAAATTAACAAATGAAAAGCAAAAATGGTGAAATGCCAAAATCCTGATTGTAAAACCTGTTTGAACTGACCAGCATACTGGTTTTTAAGGGTGAGCTCAAGCTAAGGAAAAAAAACAGAGTTGAAAGGTGTGAGTTATTATTGCTAACCTCACTGTTTTCACTGCAAATGTGATGTTAAAACTTATGCAGCACTCAGTTTCAAGAGTTGGTAGGAGTGTTTCTGCTGTGCTTTTTTCTTTTGAGTCCAGCTCAATGACTCAGATGCTGAGACACGGCATCCATTTTCCAGACTGAACAGGCAATGAACAAAGGTTACTTACAATTCAACATATTGACTGACTTCAAGTAGCAGTAGTAGAAAGCTATAAAGATTTTTTTAACAAATCTTTGACCATTGCAGACCCTTTGTGCTCCTTGCTTAAGTTTTAGCATAGTGCCAGCTCATGAAGGGTTTGTGTGATGGAGAAAGAACAGGATGTTTGTGGGTACATCCCCTCCTGGGGGTCTTCTTGATGTTTGTGGGTACATCCCCTCCTGGGGGTCTTCTTTTAGGTCCCACAGCAGCTGCAGTATGGCAGAACATCCCTTTAACTACACTGCATATTTGTGTAAGATCCTGGTATTGATTGCTCTGCACAGTTCATAAAAGGATATATTACTGCCTGCTAGAGCTTCCTGTTTACTGGGATCCAGTACTTGATCTGATCTCTACCCTAAATTCCCAATAACATATCATTACAGTCACTACAAATCACACTTAAAATATTAGTGCTAACTTACAGTAACATAGTTAACACCTCTTGTATGTGTTGATTCCTTTCCCTCATTTTTTAAGAGGATTTGTCAACCCTGATCCTGACTGGACTCCTGACTTTCACCCGCTGTACAGTGGCATTGTATGAAATTGCATTTGATTGCCCAGGTAAAAGAGAGAAGAGGTGTGGGGCTCTCTTGGTGTCTGACTCCAAACGTGCCACGTGTATGGAGACACATTATATGGTTTCAGTGGTGGGGGCTGCGGAATTGGCTTTTGAAGGCATTAATAATGAATTACTGTGCTTTTAGTGATCTAGCTTAAACAGTTTGTTATTGTTCTTCAGGATTTCAACATTTTTTAAGGAATCCAAGGCTGTTCTGAGATTGTTGTTTGCTGCTGAATTCTGGACTTTGTTCTTTGCAAAAGGCAATTTGTAAAGTACATTTTGCTGTGACCATCAGGTCTTTGTTTTTCAGTAGCATGAGTCCCATGCAAGTCCCTGTGAGAGTATTACAGAGAATAGGCTGACCTTTCTTTGGCTTGAAAATAGTTTTAACAAGGACGAAATTTTTCTTCAGACTGGTTCTGGCACATATAATAATACATTTTAAATTTGGACCACAAACCTAGCTTTGATCAAAAGCTTGCCAAGAACAATAAAATAGCAATTTGTTTGATTGCCATGTAAAATACTGGTTGTGAGCCACACCCAGATGGTGTGAGGATATGCTGGAGTTACTGCTCAGAGTGCTGGAGGAGAAAGCTCAAAAGGCATCTGTTTAATTTTTGTCACTGTCATCAATTTGCTGTCTGATTCTAGGCTAGCTGTTTGTGCTACAGTGTTCATGCACACATCCTCAAACCCACATTTAAATAACAAAATAAGCTGTCTGTTTAAAAGCCTCAATGCCTCAACTTAATAATCTTTTTCTGAGCTGTGAGAGGTATTATGAAATGTAATTAATGTAAATAAAACACTTCATGATCTTTTCTTCACCTGTCTACACTTCTATCCAGATTTTTATGCCATGCTGATAAAAAATTCTAAGTTGAAAGCAATTACTGTGTGAATGAAGAGATAACTGAGAAAGCCTAATAGTATAATTATCCTTATCAATAGATTTTTTTGAAAGCAACTTTTTGTTGTCCTCCTTTGAAGACAGTGATGATTAGAAATGATTTTATTTGCATAATTTCTCTTCTGCATCAGCCTGCTTTATGAGGACATAAGTGATAAAATGCTATTACAGGAGACTGGAGCAAGACTGATGAATTTGCATTGATTGAAGAAAACAGTTTTGTGGAAATTTAAGTATCTTTCTTTGAAAAAACCAAGGAGGCAGGATATTATTTCCTAGTTTTTCTTCATTCCCATCCCCACTGTCTGCTCTCTGTTCAGCCAAAATGACAAAATGACCTTTAGGATCACGTGAAAATTTTTGACTCTGCAGGTCATGGCAAAATAACAAGGTTTATGTCAAGTTTGTTTCAGGCAGCTGGATCAGCCCATTTGTCCCCACAAGTGCTGAGCAGTGAGTGGGGTGTGGGAGAGGGGGAAGATGTGGCTCTGACCTTCTGTGTGCTCCTTGTGGCCATGGTGGAAGCTTGCCCAGCCATCCTCCTGCAAACACTGATCCTATATCATTCTTTCTTTCTCTTGTCTCACCTCATGGCATCTTTTACCTTTAATGCAGAAGATTTCAGGGATGACATATGCACCCCATGCTCCAAGTAATTTGGCCACAGACTTTCTCCTGATATCTGTACAAGCCTGGGAAAGCTCAGAACACACCGCTAGGTGCTCCAGGGCTAGGATGGACTCCTAGGAGTTCATCATGACACATTCAGATACTTAATGCAAATGAGACAGTAGTGGTTGAAGGGAATGAAAGAAGGAAATGAAGAATGTTATGGCTTCCCCAGCTCTGAACTGCACCAGCTGGATGTGGGTCAGGCCCAGGCTGTACAATCAGATGAGGGTAAAGGCTGAACAAAAGGTACCCAGGACATGTTTTAGTCAAGGACTGAGTTTGCAAAAAATTACTTAAAAATCAGTTAGGGCTGGTTATTAAGATTTCAGAGGAGGACACTAAGGCAAGCAGTGTATTTCACAGCAACTAAGAGACAGATTGTTCTGCTTCAGGGCATCAAATGTAAAAAATTCCTGGATGTATGGCTAGTGACCTCTTCACTAGAAGAGGGAGGCTATAGAACAGCCTGAGTGTATGTCTTTTCTTCCTTGACCTGGCCTCTGTGTCCTGATCAAGGAAAAATTTTTGATAAACAACATACTTTCCAAACCCACATCTTCTGACTGTCTAGCTGTCATAAGAAGACAGGAACAGCCAAGCACTTATGAACCTCAGAGAACACAGTGGGAAAAAAAAGTTTTAATTCTGCAATGGCAGGAAAAGATCCCTCTGTATTAAACAGTGAAAAACAAACAAACAAAATAGGTTGTGATGTTCAAATAACTTTTTTTTTTTTTCCTTTCTAAGTCGTTAGTGTTCTGTCTGACCTTGGTTTGCTAAAAATGACATTCTTGCTTGCCTTTATCTCTCGGTAGGAGTAACATCTTTCTAACTCATTTATCTGGTACTTATCCAATGGCAAAGTCATCAGGAGACTGGGAAGATCTGGGGTCTGTTCCCTTCACTATTTCAGGGTTTGTGTTTGAACTCAATAACAATATGAAATGCATTAACCATTTGAAAAGCACAGCTGTTCCCAGGAGAACAACTGTAACACTGTGCTCCAAAATCAGTTATTTATTTGCTCAGTGTCAGGAGCATTCCAGGTACTGAAGCATGCTTGGCTACTTGGAAATTGTTATAGCAGTTCTGGGCACAGTTTTGACCTGGGACAGATGTCACTGCTCCAAACAAGTTTTGGATGTGTTCTAGGGGATAGCATGGACCAGAGACCATTGCCAAGGAGCAGCCTGACTGCAGCCACTCTGGTTAGGAAGGCAAGTGTTTACTAGTTAGGACAGGACAGCAAAAGGAGCAGCCACGGTATTTCATTATCCATTGCTTTTGTTTGTCTGTTTCCCCCCATGCATTTTCTTTTTTATGGAGCAGTGAGGACAACTTGTACTCTAACTTTTTATACTCATTTTAAAATTTAAATTAAAACGTGAAAAATGGTCTCCTAATACTTGGAGTTAATTTTTCCTTTGTAATATACTGTTTTCATGGCAATACCAATAAATCTTTCTTTCTACACTACTTGACATTGATAAAGCCTCAGCTGGATATCTATATTTAATGTCAGGCACTGTGCCCTAAAAAGATGGGAAACAAGTGAATAGAGATAAAAGAAAGGCAACAAGCAGTATTTTCTAGACCTCTGATCAATGAAGAAAGATTGAAAGAATCTTATTTGTATAGGTAATAGGGAGAATAGGGAGAGAGAGATGGAAGTCTTTCAACTAACATCTGTTGTAAAGACAAGAAATAACAATACAATCCCCATTTCTGTGATAAATAAATCTGAAAGCAAAGGGTTTAAATTTTTAGAGGGTAAATTGGGTTCCAGGTAAAACTTAGTAACAAAAGAAGGGTCTAGAATGGATTGATTTGAACTTCTGTGGGCATTCTAGATCAACTGTTTCATAAAGTCTTTCATCCCAGCTGCTACCAGAAAAGACCTGTGATAGTCAGGTTAGTCTTGGGCTTAAGGGATGCAGTAGGAGAATCTTGAGTTTCTTTCTTGTTCTATGACTTTGCTTTTTCCTTCTGTAAGGTTTGAGTATTAATGAAGTGATGCCAATGAAGTGATCATCACTAATGAAGTGATTCCAATCTATTGCAAAACAACTTTGGAGAAATTTCTTTCCCCCCCCAAATCAGTTTGTCTTCAAGATCCTCTTATCTGTCTGAACACATCCTCTTTACAGATCTGCAAATATGACACAAGATTTCAGGCTATATATCTATATAATTTTTTATATTAGAAAAATAAATATTTTTATAGGTTTTCTGCTCATTGCTATATTATTCATCTCAGGATATCCATTTGCCCTATGCTGAGGAAACTTAGACTATTAAAAATCCCTTGATAATAAGACCATGACTCTTCTCTGGATGTTGTCTCTGAATTTCGACTTAGTTACCAAGAGCTCCCTTGCAGACAGGTTTATTTACTCTGGATGGCACAGGGTTCCTGGCCATAGCAAAAGAAAATTGTGAACCCAAAAGATTGCACAAATAAAGTTGCTGGAGCTTGCCCATTGTAATTTTCACTTGCAGTGCCATACGCTCAAAAAATGAGAAGATTTTAATGAGGATAAAAGTACTGGTCCAAGTACAGTGGATAAATGTTTTTAAGGTAATACTATTTACCAGAATTTAACATTGTAGCAAATTTTTGGAAAATCTATGTCAAAATTTTCTTAAGGCAACCTGCAAACACCTCAAGCATTGGAAATGGTGCAATGGAAAAATGGGCACTTCCAAATGTGGTGTTTGGACAAAGCAATGCTCTTCTCAAAGTGTACAGCCTAAAAGATCAGATTCCTCTCCAATGCTGCATTAATGCTTTCCCTTCTCATAACAAAAAAAAAAAAAAAAAAAAAAGAAACAAAAAAAACCTCAACAAACAAACAAAACAAAACCAAACAAAAACCCCATAGTATTTGTACCACTTTAATTACTAGCAAATAACATTCTATCATCATCATCATGGAACTTCATCACCCTGAATGACTTAATTATTTGTTTGAAGTCTACCATCCTTCCTGATTTCACAAAACCCAGTGTATGAGGAGTTAAGTGATCAGAGTGCCCACTTAAGGAAAGCAAATTTGACTAGGAAAAAAGAGAAGGGAAAGGAGCTGGTTCCAGTAAAATTGATCTGTGGGTTTTTTGCAAAATTGGAAATGGATATTTTTAATAGCTTTGCAAAGAGAGTACCCAGGATCTTGGGATTCCATATAATATAAGGGAGAGTTTAGCAGTCCTAGGGCAGGTCTTCAGTGAGGCTTCTTGCAGAGCCAGAGAAGTCTCCAAAAGAAAACCTATTCCTAGGATTGACTGCTCCTTCCAAAAAACTTCCTTCAGCAGGCAAGAAAACAGAACAGATGCTTTGTCTTTCTACAGTTCTTCCCTAATCACTGTACAAACTGAGTGCACTTTCTTAATGATGTGCTTATAGTAAAATTCTGCAATAACTAGGCAAGCTGCCAGTTGGCACATTACAACAAATATGTCCTTCTTAATCCCTCCACAGTCTCCCTTGTTGGCCAGAGCCCTAATGAGTCTGGACTGCTGTGTTGCAGGAATAAATGCTCAGCTGCATGAATGGCTCCAATGCTCCTTATATACCTGGTGACTTAAAAAGTTGATAAACTTATGTTGTACTGAAAGGGAGGGGTGGATGTTTTCTTGCCAAATTACAAGTGTATTATATCCCTTTATCAGTGGGGATTTTTTTGTCGCTGGACTGTGAAAACAAAATACATTGTTCATAAAAAGGCTTCATCTAATCACAAATCTTATTAAGACAGTCTGAATGACAGGAGGTTACTGTGAACTGAAAGAGCAGGGCTTTGCTCTCAGCACACTTTCCATTAAAAATGTCATATGAGATGTAGAGAGAGTCACAGCATAAGCCATAGGGAATATACTTATCAAGGCCCACCAACGACCAGAAAAACCTGATTCTGGGAATAAAATATACAACACCTGCAAACAGGGATAGGCTTTTAAAATCCGTTCAAATATATACAGTCCCCAAAGCACCAACTTGCTTTTTGCAGCTTCTGCAGAACGCGGATGTACCAGTGCCGAGCAGAACTGTTGGTAAGCAGCCAGGCTGAGTGCACTGCAGAGTCTGTCCCTGTCAGTCATGAAAAAGCTAAACAGTGCAAATAAAACAATGATTTCTGTTCTGTTTCCAATTCCAAAGATTTCTTGCAAGATATTTAGTACTAAATAAATTAGGTTACATTTTCTTCACAGAAATAATCAGCCTGAAACAGGTGAAAACATATTTGGAAGATGGTTGTAGGAATGGGAACATCATGGGAGAAATCTGGAGTTATGCTCACATGTTTCATCAAAATGTCTAGGGAAGGCTTATTAGCCTCGATAAAGAAAAAGAGGAGTTTTGAGAAGGTCCATGAGAAAATCCCCGTCAAATACTCAATTTCAGAGAGTGTGTGTCCCTGGGACAGGAAAGCGGCAGGGGCAGAAGTGCCACAGTTACCTACACGTTCACCCAGGGTCTGGTTCTAGGCACTATGATATGAGCTTCTGCAGGAGAGGAAACACATCCTCCTCTGCAGTTTGCTTGCCAAGTGACAACACAAGCTTTACAACAGGCCAGTGTTTAAAGCCTGTGACATCCGGGGGTGGAAAAAACAGCCCAGAATTAACAGCTTCTGCAGCCAGTTTCAGGCATGTGTACTGTGCAGTCCCTGGGTGAGCTTTGTAAGCACCACGGCCTGTGGTGACTGCACCACACTTTCTTGTAGGGTTCATCTCTGGCTGGCTTTGTACAAAGATATGAAAAACAGAGGCTGTGATGTGGTTTTGGTACTTTTGTGGAAATGGATAGAACTTCATGTTATTCCAGCACTGCTTGCTTCCCCAGGAGGAATCTCACTCCCTGGTTAGAGGGAGCAAAAATCTGAACGTGGAGTCTGACAGCAAATGGTTCAACTCTACCTTGATCCAGGGACCTGCCAGTGCTTACACACTCCTTCTGTGGGTACCAGGCTACCTGCCAATATGAGGTGTCCTTATTGCAGAATGTGGCTGTTGTGGAAGGAATTTGCCTTGGGCATGTCCAGGTCATGCAGAAAAACAGGTATTGGTATCTCTAGAGTGTGTTGGGTGTTGTACAGAGGCTGTTGGCTTGGAGAGAAGGGTTCTGAAAGGCAAACCAAGCAATGATTTTCCTGATAGTAGGGCTGTCTGAGCTGTGTAAGTTTTTGAGTTCAGCCTGGTACTAGATCAGATTTGCTGAGTTGCTACTGTCTCTTACCAGATGCTTGCAGAGACACTGGAGTGAAACCACTGCAGGCAGAATGGCTCATCTAAAGGATTAGTAGCGTTAGCATGTGATGACTTAATCTTCAAGAGGGAATTACGAAGTCTGATAGGCATTTTCCTTGAATGTACACTTAAAATTGAAATGAACTGGAAAGAAAAGTCCTTGTTTACTTTTCCCCCATGTACCTCTCCTGGTACAGGGGGAAGAAGATTTTCCCATCCTTATTCTATTCAAAGGCACAGTCAAAGTTTCTATTGCTAAAATCAGACTAGTAGTTTCAACAAAACAAGGTGATTCCATAATGAAGAAAAACCCTTTCCTGCCCTCCCCAGCACTCTTTTTGCTTTGAATTAATCTTGTTATTCACTTATTTACATAACAGTTGTCAAACATGTTGATTTGTACCATCAGGATGTCAAGTAGAGGAGCTGTGATTGTTGTGCAAACACCCAGTTATGGAAGATGAGGTTTTTATGAAACGTGGTGAGACCACTGACTAAGCCACCAGGGCTGGCGGTGCTGTATTTAAATGGTTAACAAATACTATTCTGGAGAGAGAGGAATTACTTGCACTGGGGAAAGGAAGGGATTCTCTGAGGTAACAACAGCTACTTCCAAGAATATGGGGAAGATATTTTCTATTCTTGATGCCAAAGACCTGTTGGTTGTGAAGGTCTCATGCGCTGCACATGCTGAAGACACCCATGACTTTGGAGTTACTGTCTGGAAATTTTATTAATCCTGCTGGCTCAACTATATGGGTTATGTCTCAAAAAACTATCTAAAATTTTAATAGGCTTTCTGAGCCTCTGGCTCAGAATTTATCTCACAACCCAGAAATACTATTAAAAACAAAGCACTAATTTCATCAAACAAATTGTTTCTATTATAGAAAAATTCTACTAGTAGAAACTTACTACTTGTTGTGTCAAAGCATGCAGACACAACAAAGTTTGCATTGCTATGGAAAAAAAGGTTATGCTGGGAAAAACAACTTGCAAGTGACTGTGAAAAGTAAGTTTATAAGAGTGACACTTTCAGCTTGATCTTGAAAGACATATTGCAACACAGGCATCTTGGATTAGAAGATTGTTTTTATTTAGTTTTCCACAGAGACATGTTTCTTTCACCTCTATTCTTACAAATCTGACATCAAAAACTATCAAGATATATATATACATATGAGTTATACAGGCAGAGAAATCTGTCAGTACAGCATTACTCTCCTTCTATCAAACATTCTAAGAAAAACAAATATGGTCCCTTCCATGCCCATCTAATACAAGAAAAACAGCTAAGTCAAGAGAGAATATATATATATATATGAGTCTAGTTATTCATAAAAGAGTAAAAATAAAAAAAAATCTAGTTTCTGATGTTTAAACAAAACATACTTTATACATTTGGCTGAGCTGCAATATTGTACCTTGCCAAACGAAAAACTGCTCCCTAATGGTAGGTTCCCTAGCAGCTCAGTAGGTATGCAAGGCATGCAATTCATTTCCTGCCAAGGCAGAGAAAAATGGGTAGGTCTGAGATTATATTGCTAGTGTGCTTGAAAAATATCTTAGTTGTTAATGCTACAGACTGCATATACATATTTTGATACTTTTGGTCTCCTTGAAACTTTCCCAGGTAAAACTTTTAGGTTAAGTGTCTTTTAGCTCTCAGTGATGGAGTGTTCAATGGGAGGTGAAATAGGAATTTCCAGAGCATTGCAGTCATCAGTGAGGAACACCAGGTCCTGAAGAAACAAAAAACAAAAAACAAAAAACAAAAAACAAAAAAAAAAAAAAAAAAAAAAAAAAGAAAAAAAAAGAAGAGTAAGATTTATAAGGAGGAAGGCAGAAGACAGCACAGTGAGAAGCCAGGGCCTGAGTTTTGGTGATCAGGGGACGGTGTGGAGACAGGCAGGGCTAAAAGCAGGGACTCTGTCCCTGTTGGTGCATCTTAACCTACCCTTCTGCAGTAGGAGATCAGGATGGTGTACAGGCTCCGGGCTTTTTCCTTCAGCTCATTCACCTCAGGCACTCTGTCACAGCCAGGGTAGGCCACAAAGTCACGGAGCTTTGCCAGCACACAGTAATTCTGCAAAGCACGCAAAAGAGGTCTGTGTAACCCTGCACAACACAGATTTATGTTAAGCCCACCACTTCCAAATTTCTTACTGCTGTGTGGGAACCTTGAATTCCTACCTCTATGTACATGTAATCTGTGCAACCTTTAGTCAGGCAAATTAATCATTAGTATTTTATAACAAAGATGTTTGGTCCAAATAAGTGCTTGGAAAATTGCATGTATACAGTCTTAGTCTGCCAGCTAATTTCTCACATGCAGCAGCTCCAAGGCAATCAAATCTGCTCCCATAGTAGGTGGAGTATTCTACAGAATAGGTGCACTCTCTCACTTTTTAGAGAGCACCTGATTTAGGAGATGAAGAGATTATCAAGGTCTCACAGACTGATTCCTCTGTTCCTGTACAATAGGAGGAACTGTGACCAATCCTGATTTTTTCGAAGCAATTTTTACCTCAGACTTTGTGTTATCAAACTAAAACACAGACAACATGAATTTCACAATGTCCTTGTGAAGCAGGCAAATAAATATTCCAGTTTTGCTTTAAAGCCAGGGAAACTGAGGCACTGGAATCACATTCCTTGGTCTTTGCCATGATGTGAGACACTAGCAGCTCTGGAATTGGGATCTAGAGAGTCCTGAATTACGAGACTTGGTGTAGTTGCTTATGAAAAAAAGTGTCAGAAATTTGTTTTGTCTGATATTTTCTATTTTTTATCTACTCTGTTGAACACTGGAAAAAGAAGCAAAGTGTATCAAATACCCCACTGCAGAACACTAGGATACTAACTGTGTGTGCAGTATCTATTTTTTCTTAGCTGGGAGACAACTACTGGTTTGTTTTTTCCCTCAGTATCACACTTCCATATCCTCAGGCACACTTTTTCTTTCTGTATTTAACAAGTAGTTCTTTAAAAGAGAAAAAGCCAGCAAGGTATTCCTGCATTGCTTTTTATTAAAACTATCTGCCAAAAATCACTCAGGATATAAAATGATGTAGATTTATTGAGTGAAGAAAGTTAATTCTAAATTTCTTCTTTTACACTATTATTCAAAGTTTTGTTTGCACTTACTTAACTTCTGAAAAGGCTCTGTCACAGTAAATTAATTGTGTGCATATGGTAATAACTTAAAAAACATTAATTTCCTAATTTTAAAATTTTTAATCAAGTAAAATCTCAGAAAGTCCATTGGGACAATAATAAGATTCAAAATAACTTTTTTTTTTGTTACTCATCTACCTAGTTAATTAAACTTTTAAACATCCTTTTAAATCACTCCTCTGAGGTATAATATTAAGAGTTATTCTCACTTTTTATTGACGGCTTTTCCTGCACAACAGTAAGAAAAGTGTGCAGACTTACGTGTATGTCCAAGTACAGCCTGGGCAGCGTCCCCACGCACGAGTCCTGCGGGAAGGAGGAAAAGCTCACTGAGATTTTGTTTGGAGAGAAGTCGCTCTCAAAAGTGGCAACCTGCAGCGTCTGTGCAGGAGCAGTTTTGAGGTGGGCTCACCACAGTTGTGGAGGTCTGCAGCTGCTTGAAGGACTCAGTGATTTCCTTGCTCAGAGACAGCACCCTGGAGTAGCAGGTCGGAGGGGCTGCGCTGGCAGCGGAGAGCAGAGCAACCAGCAGCAGCAGCATCTTCATGGTGGGCAGCTTGTCCAAAAGAGGAGGAAGGGAAGGAGGGAAAAAATCACTCCCACTGGTTAGGTAGGTACTGCTGAGCATCAATGAGTAAGTTGGACAAATCAGCCCTCAATTAAATAGTCTCCTGCATCAACAGGAAGAAAAGCCTGGGGGTGGTCCGAGCAGCGGCTCACTGCCGTCTTGAATTTCCTGCCAGCCTGTGAGGCAGAGCTGCAAGAGCTCTCCTGCCCAGAGCAGGGAAAGAGGGAATGAGGGTAACCAAAACAAACACCACTGGCTCTTTTCTTTCCAGAGAAGAGAAAACATCAGGGTGACCTAATTACAGCCTTCCAGTACTTGAAGGAAGCCTAGAAGAAATATAGAGAGGAACTTTTTACAAGGATCGGGAGTGACACAACAAGGAATGGCTTCAAACTGAAAATGAGTAGGTTTAGGCTAGATATTGGGAAGAAATTCTTTCCTGTGAGGTTGGTAAGACACTGGAACAGGTTACCTCTAGAATTTGTGGATGCCCCATCTGCAGAATTGTTGAAGGCTGGGTTGGGTTGCATTCTGAGCAAGCAACCTGGTCTGGTGAAAGGTGTCCCCATTTGTGACAGTGTGGTTGGAACAAGATGATTTTTAAAGTTGCTTCCAAAACAAGCCATTCTATGATTCTATTATTCCCAATTTGTCAATCAAACAGTAGTGCTTGTGATGGCTGCTTTGGAAGACCCATGTACATATATATTTGTAGTCTCAAGCAAAGTGAATACTTCTCTATATGGCTTTGATAAAAGTATAAAAGTTATTTTGCTTTCTGGCTTGAATTTATGAGGCTTTGTTCTTTTATTAGATTCCAGACGGAGCTGAGAAATCCAGATACTGGGATACAAGCCTGAAGCTGAACATATGTTGTTTTATATGTTAATTGTCCCGTAAAATGGAGGTACCCTTGAATGAAGAATTGGTTATTTTGAAAGTTATGCCACCCCCAAATTTTTAAATTCAGATTTTAATAAGGTATTAACTAAAACAAAAAAGTATCTGATGAAGTACTGCAGTCCCCTGACACTGTAGTACACCAGGAAGATTCATTTTAAGGTGGTAAAACTAGTTTTGGAGAAAAGACATACTCTATATGTTACAGAGAACTCTGAGTTAAATGCATCAAAACACCTGGGGGAAGCAGGAGAACAGGGCTGTATATTACTGTCTTGTTATGCACTTCTTTGCCTTCATAAAAACCAGCTGGTTTAGTAACAACATGTGCTCCTGAATGTTAAAGTGGTAGATCCTTGGAGAGGAAAGAAAAGTTGGGAGTCCTGGCTGTGGGAATTTTAGGAGTGCTGGATCCTATTTTTGGGAAGAGTTGTCTGGACAAGTCAGTGAAGAGGCCAGAGGGAGACAGGTAGGCTTTTGAGAGGGTCCCAAGCAGCCAGATCATCAATGTAAACAAGTCCAAGGAAAGGATCCTACTGCCTGGGAGCCTTGCAGGGGAAGAAACAGACTCTTAATCACCATCTCATTGCTGTGATTGTAAAGAATAGCTGAAGGTAGGAGTGAAATATTATCCTTCTATCACAGTCATGTTTGGCAAGCTGCTAAAATGTTCTGCTCTGCCAGAACAGCAGTTTTCTGAACAGCATAAATGGTCTCCCAGTACTACTAGTCAGCAACCCAGCTGCTGCCAAGGATGACTTAGGAAAGCAAAGACTGGATCCAGGCTTCACCAAAACACTTAATCAAATTTAAAAAATAAAAAATACCAACCAACCAACCAACAGCAACAACAAAAAAAAACACCAAAAAAACCACCAAACCCCCCCTGCCCAAAACCCAACCAAACCAAAAGCACCAACAAAACAAGCAAACAAAAAAACAAAAAAAAAACCCAAATCAAGCAAACAAAAACCAAAACCAAACAAAAACACAAAAAAACCTCACCCCACAACAAAACCCTACCCCAAATAGCTATTTTGTTAAGGGGAAAAATTGCTGAGACAATTTGCTGTGAGAGTTTTGCTCAGCTACCCTCAGAAACAGTAGGGTTTTTTTTTTCCCCTGAAAAAACACAAAGTACTGGAATTTAATTTCCTCACCCACATCTTTTCCCTGGGCCAGATTTACTTGCATAGCTGACTCTGACCCAAATGAGTATTATCCAATATCCAGTATCTCATCAGCACTACTGCCTGTCTCAGCGTGCAGAATCTGCAACTCAGTTAAACAAATACTTTCTTCTCAGTTATTTCTATTTGTAGCTCATCAGCAAGATTATCCTTGATCTCTGAGTGCATTCCATTTATGGTCCAGGTATGAGTAAATAATTTCTTCTTTCTCTAAGAAGTTCAGAGGTGTCTTCAGGAGAACTTGTAAGTGACACCAGGCACTGGGAGTCCTTTCAGTCTGGGGCACCTGGCACATCTGTGAGCCAGATACACAGCTACCAAAGCCCTCCAGAATCTTTTCAGTGACTGTTTTTATCCAGTCACTTATGCAAAGCCACTTATTAATTCTGGTGCATTCCCCGCCTTGGGCAGAGAAGGTCTTTAACAGGGAAACACAAGCTGTTCTTCACAAAGGCTAATAGCCTCTTACAGGCAATATTCAAAACGGACATGGAAATGGAATTTAGAGCTACGGGGGGGAAGGGGGAAAATATATTATAGTCAAAATTTGCCTAAGGATTGCCTCTATGGAGAAGCTGCTGTTTACAGCCCTTCCAGTCCATGGGACAATGCTCAGGCTGGCTTTAGCGGGGAGCACAGCAGGAATCAGTCAGTGTCTCCATATTTGTTACAACCATCACTCTGGGGATATCTCCAGCACAGACACATCTTTATCATGCTCTTCTTTCAGTGAGCATGGGGCTTCAAGGGCTCGGGACCACTCTCACAGTTTTGCCTTAACCCTTGAGGCTGATGGTGTCACCACATCTCTGAGTGCTCTTCACAGCGCACTTATTTACTCTTATATCAGGAATATTCCATAGCAAAAGCAGACACGTGGGCTGAGAAGAAACTTAGAAGCCTACAATGACATAACTATCATTTTTATTAAAAATGACATATTTTTATTAAAAGAAAAATTTGACTATGTTGTCTTTTTGCTTCCAATTTACTGAAAACTCAACCAATAATATTATTCTAAAAGTCTAGGGACTCACTATGCAGCCAGAAATTCCTCCCATGTTTGAGCAGTCTACCAGGGTGTCCGCCAACTTTTGTTAGAAGCCCTTGCAAGTTGCTGATTTCTTAATACCAAAATCCAACTGCTTAATGAAAATGTTGATTTTAAGATTGTTGGAGGCTGTCATGAGACACCTCATGAAATGAATTTCTGATTATATTGAAAAATAGGAAAGGTAGAACATAAAAAGAGTAAAACAGAGAAATCCCCGTGTATTTAAGCAGCACCTCAAAGCCCAAAGTGACTCAGCTGTTTGCTGTGGTGAAGGTGTCACTTCTTGCTTCAGAGCAGGGATTAACTGCTCTGCAAGCTTCCAGCTCAGGACAAGACTTTTTGGAAAACTTGGCCTTTTGGTAAGGTCTCATCTGTTTGTCATGTTTTCCCTTGCTGTACAACAGCGCACTTTGCTGAGGCTTTCCATAAACATCAGCTGGAATTCAGTGCAGAGTTTGTGCAACCTCACATTTTCCTGAATCTGCGGGTGCTGGTGCACAGCACTGGCATTTTCCTGGCACAGAGGGAAGCCTGGTGTGGCAGCACTGTGAGCCTGCATTTGAAGCTGGGGTTCACCCCATCCATTGTTTTGTTTTCTCTTCCTTGACAGCAGTAAGATTCTGCTGGTGATCTGTGTGGTGTGGCCAAGCTGTGAGCAGTGGGCAAGGCAGGCAGGGTCTCAGAGCTGTCTCTGGGCTGGTGCTGCAATGCCCTTTCTCCATGATAATTAAGCAAAAGTCTTTTTCCTTACTCAGTGACAGAGGCTTCTTTTTTCTTTCCTGTTATTGTTATTTTAAAAAATTTACATATATATTGAGGAAACTAATGCTACTGCCCAATAGCCTTTTCTTACACAAAATAGTTATAGAAGCAGGTAAAGCCATCTGGGTTAGAAAAAGAAAGTAGGTGTCCTGAAATCTGTTGGTCTTGCTAGCACAAACCTTGCACTGGGTACATTCCCTGAAGGAAAACATCACTGAGTAAGGAAATGGGGAGTCCTGTGGGCCAGGGCAGAGACAGGACAGCCTAGCAGAGCTGAGAACAGGAATCACTTCCCTGTGCTGCCTCAGACCGGTTACATTTGCACAGTCTGTGCTGACCAGCCCTCTCTGCAGGCAGTGCCCAGCCCACATTTGCAACAGAGCAGGGGCTTGGGCAGCAGCAGCACCCAGAGGGCACAGGGTGCTCTGGAGGATGGCAGAGCCCAGGACAGCACAGAGATGTCCACACCAGTGTCTGTCACTGCAGTGCAGGCATTGCCTGGCTTGTCTCTGTGCTGGCTGCTGTCTCCATGATGGGATAATGGTATTTCCCAGAGACACTGTGGGAACTCGGCCATCAGCACCAGGGAGACGGAGATTATGTGGTTTAGCCTTGTCAGGGATACTCTTTTCAGTGACTGCAAGGCCTATTGATTCAAGTAATGCAGGATTTAGAGGCTTAAGCCTTCACCACCTCGCTAAGAAAAGTCAATTTTAGGTTGGAGTAACTTGCAGACCTCTCCAGTGAAATAACAGTGGTGCTTTCAGCCTGCCTCTCTCCCTGGCCATGGCAGAGCTGCCTTGTCTAGGAACACACAAGTGCCTTGTCGGGACCCTGCCTGGGCTTTGGGACCACTCCTGTGTGAGTTACCCCAAGCTAACACCATTCTTTGTTAACACTGCAGTCAGGGTTACAATAGCAGGGTTTCAAGGAGGGAGCCTTGCTCATGTTTACAGCAGCAGTATTTCAAGTTATTCGCACTTTCCTGCTGTGCCTTGCTTTCCATCCTCCTCTCTCTCTCTCACAAGCAAATGTGGCAGATAGCTCCCGGTCTTATCATTGCTGGTCAGCTTCCCACCCTCCCTGATTACCCTCCTGATGAAAAATTATGTCAGCCACCAAGGAGTGTACTGGAGGTGATAGAAAGAAATGTATTCATCTACCAAATTTGTCCCTGATACGAGCCCCCTGGGGAATTCAGATGTTGAAAAATGCAGGGTCTAAGCTCTCTGCTGTCCCTCCAAGGAGCTCTTGTCTGCACTGTGGTTAATATGCAAGGAGATGAGGGACTATAATTTTTAGGACTGGTGTTGCAGCACCTTTCAGAACAATTATGTCACTGAAGGAAATAATTGATGAGACTGAAAGTGCAGCTCTGTATAACAATCCAATCCAAGCCAAACAAGAATGCAAAGAGACTTTGCTGAACCACTGCCTACACAAGAGCTTTTTAGTAGCTGCTTAGCATGCTAGCAGGCAGAGTTTTCTACTTTTTCTTGCCTAGAAAACTGCAAATGTCATATCTTATATTGTTGTGTGTACTGTTTCTGGATACAAACAGTACTCCCAGCAATTGCAAGGTAACATAAATTCTCGTCTCAGCTAGCTGAGAAGGCAAAGTACAAGTCCACACAATACATCAGGTTTCCTAGTTCTGCTTTCTTCCTGAACACGGCTTTCAGGTTTTATAACTAAGCATAGTGGAAGAAATCCTGCCATTTCTGAAATCAGTAACACAAGTCATAGACTCCTGTGGATCCACATTCTCACTTTAGATTAAAACTTGTTCAGTTCAGTTGGCCTTAGCAGCACAAAAGCCCTGAAGCCGAAGTAAGAGTAAATCAGTCACAATTTTTCTTGTTTCTCACAGAGAAACCTTTGGAGTCCTGTGAGTTGGTGACACAACACAGATTCAGAGCTTTGTCAGTCCCTTGAAACCAAATGATGTGACAAATACCTTGTACAGCTAAAATACTCTTCTAAGGAATATGAATGTATAAAATAGAGGGGGATAGCTGAGGATCTATTCTACTTGCTAATATCCAGAAGTGATGAAAATGAATGGAGGTTCATTTTATTAAAAAAGAAATGCATAAACTTAGTAATTGTATTTTTGTTCTGCCAGCTTGCCTTGAAACAAATGAAAAATAAATACCAGACAGTGTCAGAAACTGGTGTTAACAACAGACTGTGTTTCAGATGCAATTGCCACCTAAACCTGAACAGCATTTCTGTTTTAAATTCTTTTGATAAAAATAAAACAGAAAAAGGATCTCTTTTGCTTCTGAATCACATATTGGCTAAGTGTCCCTACAAGTATGGTTTTAGTTTGGTTTTGTTGAAGTGGGATGACTAAGGAGAGAATGAGTTGAGGGTACAAGGAATGTAGCTGCATACATACATGGTACAGCTGATAGTTTGCTATGAGAATAAGACTGCAGCTTGTGGTGGGTCTTGCTGGAGATTGTGGTGGGTACACCCAGAGATTGCCCTGTGTCTTGGTTTGGAAAGACAGGAGTCTGCTAAGGAAGGCAGGAGTCTCCCCTGAAATGGAGAATGTAAACCCTCCACACCCCTCCACGTTGCTATAAATTTTAAATTAAGGGGCTCTCAGGCAAAAAATATGAGAGCAGAAAATAACTGTTCTTTAATAGGGAAAAGAAAAAAAATAAAGGATAAAATAAAACAATGCAGTACACTAGAACAGCACTGACAGAGTCAGAACCCAACCTGACACCCTGTGGGTCAGGGTGTTGGTGGCAGTCCAATTGGAAATGTGACTGCAGTCCTCCTGAAGTGCCAGGTGTGGTTCTGTTGGAGCAAGGGGGATCTGTAGAGAAGGACGTATTCTTCCTCTGAAGATCCCGTGGAAGAAGAGACAACTACTATTCCTCTGGGGAATCCAGTGGAGAAAAGCCAGTGTGGATGTTTCAAAAACCTCTGGATTATATCCAGTTAGGAATGCTTGGCTCCTCCCTCTGGGCGGAGCATCTCACAATGGGATGTTAGATCTTATAAGTCATGCAGTGACATTCAATATTCTGTTATCAGATGTCCCCTCCTGAGGGAGGAGTGATTGTGGTCACTCAAAGAGAGAGATAAGGCAAACTGCCCACTTGACAAAGGTAATCTGCCGTACAGATGGTAATCGAAAACATCTTGCATTACAATCTTCAACACCCTGTCATCCTCACAGGTAGTTTTGAGAACATTTGCAGGGATGAGGCGCTGGACAGGCCCCTCCTGACTGCAGGGCTGTTCTCAGGCAGCTTCCCAGAGAGAGCCCAGCTCTGGGTTAAGCCAGCCCTGGGATGGGCAGTGCCGTGGGGAGCCCAGGGCAGCAGGTGCCAGGCCAGGGATGTGTGCCCATGGTCGCCAGCTGGGTGGTGGCCAAGCCAAGGCTGCCTCAGGGGCCTTCCTCAGCAGAAGTGGTTACTTACTCTCACAGTTTTATAAACTTTTGGTTTATAATTATTCCCAAAAGAAACAAGAAGTAGTGACACAAGAGTTAGACAACATTACAGCTGGGTAATGTAGTGAGGAAAGCACTGAGGGATGGCACAAAGAGAAATATTTTGAATGAAGAATCACTCTAGTTGGAGAGACATATCTTTCATGAGTAGAACCAGCCAAAGTCTTGAACATCTACACCTTTAATTTTGGACCATTAAGCTAATTTCCATTGGAAGGCTAATCAAATTAACATTTATTTTCCTCCTTTCTATTTGGCTGCAGCTTTTCTTGTTTTGTTTTGTTTGTTTGTTTGATGTTTTGGAAGGGTTGTGGCTAGGGAAGAGAGAACTTGGCCTGATTTAAGATGTAAATGCAATTCTATCAATCTTTCCCTCTGCTAATGGTCTGCCTGGGCATTTTAAGGGCATATAGTGAAAAGGAAATTGTGACTGCTAAAGAAAAGCTACCCCCTGCTGTTCCTGTTCATATTTATTTCACAATCAGCCCATTGAAATGGTGTGATTCACACTCTGATGCTGTCGTTGTCTAGCTGGCAAAGTCACTGGAGAATTTAGAGAAGTTTCCCAAGCTGAAAACTAGGCAAACTGCATTTGGGCTAAAAGCAATCTTATCAGCAATGAGAGTTAGTTATATCATTGCAGTGATCTTTCTTGCTGAGAGCTGAGGCTACCCTTGCAAATGAGAAGCCCTCTTGAAATAAGCAGCTGTCTTCAAAAAACTGAGAACTGTTGCTTTTGAAATGTAAAGTGTCCTTCTGATATACATATATATAGAGCACACAAGAGTGAAGTCACGCTAAAGTCTGCAGGGAAAATTTAAATGTTCTTTGTTTCTCAGATAAATAGCCCAAAAAAGGTAAAAGCAGGAGTGAGTGCACAAGAGGGAAAGAGCATTCCCAATTCCCCAGTAATCCTGAGGAAATACTAAAGGAAAACCATGTCTGTTTGTCTTAAATTATCCAGACTTACTGTACTCATCACCTTATAACCAAGCAGCTTGTGTGAAATAATGACTTCCTGGTAATACAAAGACACACAGCTGAAGTTTTAATTTGTATTACTCACAATCTATCTTTGTGGCAAGTGTAACCATACACCCTTCCACTGACCTAATGTCAACATTTAGGAGTCTGTATCAACATAAATGATCAGAAATAAAAAGCAGATAGCTAGAGACTGGATTAATGGAAAGAATCAAATCCAATAACACTATGTGTTTGTCTATGAGATTTCACATAAAATTTCTACTGTAGTGCAAGAACTCATTATATGTTGACTATGGAGGATGTAAAAAAAAAGGTGCCAAGTTAATTACTACATACTTGCTCATTAATCATGGGATAAATGCTAGCCACTCGTTAGAATTGCCATGAAATAGGTGAATTTAATCTTAGGATGTTTCAGAGGAGTTACAGCCAGCAGGGACAAGGAGATACTGGTGTCAGTATAAATGCAGGGATCTGCTCATCTGGCATGTTGGCCACTTTTGGCCACCCATAGCTGTGGAGGAGGAATTCAGATTGTGTGGGGTGCAGAAAGAAACAGTGAGAACATTCAGTGTATGGGAAAGTTGGGACAACACATCCATATTTCCCTTCTACCTCTCTTTCCTTGTCACCCCAGTTACTCTTCCATCAGCTGGGTCCTTGCCCTGCTCTCCTGCCAAGGCCAGCTCTGAGCACTCCATGCCCATCAGAGCCTGCCTTGCTCACAATCCATTTTGCCATGGCTGCTGCTGGGAATTCTGTAGTAGGGGATGGAAAGGGAGGTGTTCCTGCAGCCCACTATGCACATACATCCCAGCCTCCCAAGGTGAGGCACACTGAGGCTGTAGAGCCCAGGCAAAGCTGGAGCTCTGCTTCTGTGCCTTGGTGGCTGACCAGTAACTCTCACTTTGTCTGAGGTGAGAATTGAAGCTGCAGAGGCACAATGGTCCATGGCTTTCTAGGAGAGAGCTCACAGCTGCCTGAAATAGAAGCTGGAGGCCTTGGAGTCCAGCCCAGAGAAGGACGTGACAATGCCCTGGCCAGAGGAGGACAGTCGTCCCACCTGCTCCGAATGGAGCGTTTTCAGTGCTGTGCCAGCAGCGCTGTGCAGCTACAGGGTGCTCTCAGAAAGGCTGGTTCTGCTCCTGGGGAACATGAAAAGCACATGTACAGGCAGCAAAGCAGCTGCTACACACACAACATCAACCCGTTTTACTCATTAAATATAGGCTAACAAAAAAGATTGGCATCAACTTTGTTCACATCAAAAAGATACAGTTCCAATTCTCCCTACTGCATAATTTAGGTACATGAGCTTCTGTAATAATGCAACGGGCAGAGAATGATAGCATTGTCCACACCATTGTCTCTCTGACACCAAAGAGAAATGAAGCAAATGGAGTCAAAGAAACCAAACACATTCAGGAAAGTATCAAAGTGATCAAAGCAGACTCTTTGATTCTGCTTTACACACACTTTTCAAAGAAGTGTTACATTTCCAAACACACTCTGTCCGTTCTTGATGCCAATAAACTAGCTCTGTTTAGCTTTATGCTTTGATAGGAGTAGGAACAAAAAAACTCTTCAGTGAGCAGCATTTTCTAAGCCTTTCCATCAAATGTTGAACTTGCTAGGAAAAGGCTAAATGTATTTGTTGTTCTTTGAGGAAGCTGAACCTTCATTGAGGGAGACCTGGTGTCAGGCCTGAGTAGCCCTATAGACAAATCAGCATTTGCAAGCACAAGGAAAAGCTCTGAGCAGATTTTTTGTTCATCTGTATTTAATACACCTCTTTGTTAGCAGACCAAGCCTCAGGGAAAAAAAAAAAGAAAAAGCCAAACTTACAAGGCATATAAGAGCATTTTGGAAAAGGTGTCTGACCATAGTCCTTTTATAGCTGGAAAATATTGATTATTTTTATATAGCTATCTCCCATTATTTTCCCAAAGACATAGACAAGGTTTCAAGGCACCAGATCTAAATGCACTGAAGGAATATACTATTTTTTCGATGTTATCATTTGACCATTAATGATGTCAAGCATGACATTTTCTTATACCCTGGCAGGATGTACTCCATTTCTGTCTTTGTAAAATCAAATTTTCTCTCTGTGCTGCAGCAACCGTGAAGCCCAAGCTGCCCCCAGGGAGGTATTTTGTTTAGCTGTGTGGACACATTCCTCCAGGAAATATTGAAGCCAAACCACACACACACACACACACACACACACACACACACACAGGCCCTCTATTAGAAGAATTCAAAGCTTGAAGAGAAAACAAACCAGTCCTGGGTCTGGAATCTGAACTTCAGCTCATGTTGAATTGTGTTTTCACATTCTTTGTTTTTACCAGCTGGGATGTGGACCAACATAGGCATTTTCTGAACACAGGTAGCACTGTCCAAGGACAGCCC
The DNA here is from genome assembly GCF_027579445.1 of Ammospiza nelsoni. Taxonomy (NCBI): domain Eukaryota; kingdom Metazoa; phylum Chordata; class Aves; order Passeriformes; family Passerellidae; genus Ammospiza; species Ammospiza nelsoni. Next base: position 17,038,594 of record NC_080636.1, read on the forward strand.
TATATCCTCTGGTCATGTCAGAGTGGGAAAAAGAAAAAAAAACAACATGGAAAAAAATATTTGCATATCCAGCACTAACATGTTTCTGCCATGTGTGAGACAGACAGGGAGAGTGGTGATTGTTGTCATGAGTCAAGAGTTGGCTGCACAGTATGTGGTTCTGGAGGAAAATCATTCAAGCCAGGAGGTAAGAGAAGTCATATATGTATGTATGATTACTCTTTCATGCATTCTTCTCTTTTCACTCACCCAAGGCAGAGCTATGAGGAAAATCAAGTTCCATTTTATTCTTGAGTGGAGCCAGATGCTGGCATCCACCTTGGCAGCTGGTGTCAGGAACTGGACAACTGATACAGTAACTTGATTAAAACTATCAGGGTCTCACCCTCACTTAGGACTTGGCTTCAGCCCTGAAACAGAGCAGCTATTAGGCCAGAGCCTCTCTGAAATTCTATTATATTCTAGGGCTTTAATTTTTGGTTTATTTAACACTCTCTCTCACGTGCTATTAATTGAATCTTATTTGTCAAGATTTTTATTATTTAACTTTTTTTTTTTTTTTGGGTAGATTCTGATCACAGGAACTAAAATCACCAGGGATTTGTGGGCTGCTTCTATATGGTTCAGATGACCAAACATGAGGACAAACCATGAGGTATGCTTGTCCTGCCAGACCCAGGCAAAGTCCCAGAGGACCACAGCCCCTCATGGCACTGAGTTCAAGGACTCTCTCTCCTGGGGCTCCCTCCATTACAGCTTCCCCAAGTGCAGCAGAGGAAGAGTCAGAAGCTGCATGGTCCTGTCTTAGGTGAACAAAGGCTAAGAGATGCCAGATGCTGCAATGATACAGAAAAAATTCTCCACTCATGGTGAAAATGTCACAAGCTCTGGAATGGATGTTGCAGCTTCTTTTACTAAAAATCACTGCTAGATAGGCATAAAGTTTTTATAAGTATTTTGGGCAGTGTTGAACACACCATCATTTATTAGCAAATAAGTTTATTAGAATTCTATAAGTAATTAGAAAGCAGATACTTAAAAGTTAGGATAAGACTAAACTTAAAAGTTAGGATAAGACTAAAGTAAATGAGGGTGTTTCTTTCCCTTTCAAATTATTCTGGTGCTTAAGCTAACATTAAACAGTAGATGTGAGAACTATATTCTTAGAAGAAATACAAAATAATTTTGGGTTAGGCTGCTGATCTTTAGAGATTCTTGGCACAGAATTGGTGTATAAATTACTTTAATTCCCAGTGCAATCCCTGAAAGACCTTCAGCTGTGTTAGAGACCAGCATCAGATGCTGACCTTTGTTTCAAAGAAAGTACTGATTAAAAGATGATGGTGTTCTTTTTGGGGCACAGCTCAAGGTTCACAGCCTGCTGGTGAATTCAGTAAGGGCACCCTCTGACTTAAAACTGTGTGCATGTGTGTGCCAAGAGCATAAAAAAGACCCAGAAGAAGTTATGGACAAAGACTTGTGTACAACTACCTACTCAAGTGAGGAATGCTTAGGTGGACTCTGTGCTGGAGCTTTTAATGCATAATGCAGAATCTTCTTTAATAAATCATGTGGACATTGGTCCTTCTGAAGCATAGATGCCTTAGGGACTATAATGATTTCTCACTTTTTTTTTTTTTTTTGTTTATGCATGCTTTTTAAAAAAATTCCTTTTGCCTGTTGGCTCACAGCCTCCAGTGAGAGAACGAAATCTGCTGTTAGTGTAACTAGAGAATATCTGAAGCACAGAATAAGAAGACACTACATGTCATTATCTACTACACTGCTGAGGGTTGGAGACCAATTTCCAGATGACATATGCTGTTAGCACTGCTGGATTACAGCTTAGGGGGCAAAGCCATAGATCAAGACTCCCACTGAGCTAGAAGCTGTGTAAACATGTGGTGAAAAGATGATCCCTGGGTCACAGAACTTTGCTGTAACCTCTGCACACTTCTCTGTTTAACCTACTGCCGTTTTTCTCCACAGGTTGTTTCCCTACAGTCCATTAGTAACGATGTATTTTCTTGTCTGGCAATTGCATGCCTGCTTAGCATTTGTTTCATGAAATCAATACATGAAAAATGTCTGTGTTAATATGGTGGATTTCTCACTGTTGTGTCTACTGGCATCAATGAATCATTCCCTCTTGAGGTAGCACACTGAGAAGGTTCTCCAATTTCTCTCCCTTCCAAGAGCACACACATCCACCTGAAAAAGTCTGTAACTGATTTGGGGGTTTTGTGTACATGGGATTTTCAGACTGGCCAGCTCCTCCTCCAACAGTTCTCCCTAGAAGAAGAAATGTTGCTTTTGGAGTTTATTTCACCTGACAATATTTGGGATGAATAGCACATTGACTATGTCAGTCTTTGTAAATAGTTTCTTCTGTTTGGGTTTAAACCCAAAAAGCAAACTCTTCCTTTGTGCTAGCGCATCACAGAGCAGAGAGCTTTCACAGCACCAAAAACTTGGCTATCCTGCTCCAGCTTGTGTATTCAGCTTCAGAAAGCCTCAGCTCAATTCCTGTCATTTTAATATCTATAGTTCTCTAATGGAGGCTCATTTGGCACTGGACAGAGGAGTCCAGTGCCAGCCACTGGGCTGTGTGTGCCATGTGCTTGAGAGTTGTTTGCTTCTCTATGGTGGCTTCAATCTTGGTGATGCTGAGGGCTGAAAATGAAATACTGTGAGCTGGTGTCTGCCTGGGAGTGAGGATGAAAACCCTGAGGGCATGGGAAGTGGGAGAGCACAGAATGAACCATGGACAAGCAATCATGATGGTAAATGACCAGCGAGTTCTGCACTGAATAAAGCAAGAGAGTAAACACAAGTTGTGTGTTCAAGCAAGCATGAGCTGTGTGTTCAATGCTGCCTAAAAATAATTTCTGGTCTTTTTGGCAAGAAAGTAAATGTTTTCACAAAATATAGGAAGAAAACACACATTCAGATGAATTTCAAGGATATACAATGCCACTGGCTTGGAATGTGTCTATTCACTAGCTGAACATACCACACCTCTTTAGGTACAGGTAGCATGTAAATCAAAACCAAGAAATAAATTCACAATTGTTTCACCATATTTCACTCCAACTTTTACAATTTTTCCTCCTTTTCTTTCCTGTGTAATATTTAATTTCAAAAGCAGCTTTTAAAGAACGTTTAAAAATTGGGTTACTGAATGCTTGAGTAACTACACACACATAGAGTCCACACACTAGAATAGATATTGCTGGAGACTCATTTTTCCCTTGGTCAGTGCTGTATAGGAGGTGTAGTCTGACTCCTCTGCACATACTATCTTCTAAACAGTCCTGTAATTCTTAAGAAAATGAGATGTTTTCTGGTCTATTAATTTTCAGTGATCAACTGAAACCAAATTGCTTTGAAACGAGCAAGAGCACATATTTACTCCCACATTGCTGCCATGACCACGGGCCACAGCAGATGAGCATGAGCTGGGGTGTTTGGCCCCTAGCACTCTCATCCCATTCTTGGGAGATGACTCACAAGAAACTGCCTGGATTTCTGGAAAATCCTCATTAGCGAGCACACTCTCAAATACTTTCTCCTGGAACAAGCTCCAGCACCCTGTGTGAGAAAAGGTCACTTTTGGGCTCATAGCAGGAACAGTTAATAACAACAAACTTCACCACCAACATAATTTTACATCAACATTTTCCTTTCTGTGTTTTTTATCCCCCTCCAAGGGCTGTTGGTTGGTCTATTGAAGATTCCTGTAATTTTAGCAATAAGGCACAGCAGGATCCTTTCAATCAATAGCAGCAGCGTCGCAGCAAGAAACAGTAACACATTTCCCTCCAAGCAAGCACACTCTGACTTCATTCAGGCACACAAATGTGCTCCAAATCACAAATCACCCTCTCCCAGCCCAGCAAGACAAAGGCTACAAACAGAGTTGAAACAAAACACATAAGCAAGATAAAACATTTTCCTTCTGCAGAGAAAAGAACCCAACTATTTGCACTTTGCCTACCTGCAGAAGCTTCTGTTCCTTCCTATGGTCTTGCTGCAGTTTCTCCTCTCCAGGCTGAGGGGTAAAGCCCTTTGCAGGGTGAGCATCACACTTCTTTGACCTGAAAAGTTCTCATGCTTTTCAGGAGACATGAGGTGACTCCTGCTTTTGGGAACTGTGTTACCAAATGAAACAATTTTCACAAGCTGCCTTCAGTGACACTAATCAGATTTTGGCTGCAGAGTAATGGAAGCAGTAGCCATGTTTTCTTCAGCTTCAGATAATGGTGAATTATCAGTTCACCATTTGCATCACTACTTTAGTCTCATTTTCCATCTTGAAGATGCAGTGGGGTTTTCGTTATGGAAAATACACACAAAGGCAGAAGGATGGATGGGGCAGGTGGCAGTCACTGCTGAGCATCGACGTTTGTAACTCTGCTCACAAATGTTTGTTCAGAAGCAGAAGAGACAAACACCTTTATATGCACATAAAAAAAGGATCCTTCTGGAAGCTAGATCCATTTTTAAGGTTCTAACAGGAATTATAATTGTCTATAAATGTCACAATTCCCACAAATGTACTCTAAAGCTATTTTAAAACATCCTTAAAGGGAGGTAAAAATCATAAAACTCATATAAGAACCACATATTGTGTCACCAGTTGTAGAAAATTTTGTGTATTTGTTACTGTACTATTTCCTCTCTCTATTCCCTTTCATGAAAGAGTCCAGGAAGATAAAAAAGAATTCAGGAAAGATATAAAATAAACAGGCTTGAAGGGTGAAGAGCGCTGAAGGTTACAGTAGGTCTGAAAGGCCTTAAAGTCTAGACCAAGTTGTCATAAATCTCATTTCTGTATCAGGACAGGAGAAATTGGATCTCCATTCAGTGTTGGTTGTCTTTTTTCTCTTCTTTCCTGAGTGATGGTGTCCAGAAAAGTCAGAAAAACATCAGACATATAAAATGACACTAATAGACCTATACCTATTGAAAAGTTTAATTAATTTTTAATTATAAAATTATTTTTAAGGCATAAAAAGGCTAAAATTAAGCTATTTTAAAAGCATAATTTTACTGTAAATTTAACCTTTGACAGAAGTTTCTTTCCTGAATTTAACTATGCCATCACACAGATTTTTTTCAGAGGAAAACAGTGCTATAATATCTGAATAAAATAGACATGCAGAATAATAAGGAACTTCTTCACACTATAAGGACTCACAACTGCATCAAATCAATGGCATCTACAGAGCTGCATATACTTGGAATCCTAGAAGACCCCAGAGAGCATGAGCAGAGCAAATTTTCCCCTTCTGCCCTGACTACTCTGTGTAGAAAGAGCTCCTTCCCCTTCCTAACCAAGCGTGACTGAACCAAACCGGGTGTCCAATTCTACTTTAACAAGAAAAAAATTGTTGCTGTGAATGTGTGTTATCCTGCAGGATTCCCCCGGGAGCCCAACTCATTTCTCACAGCTGACTGGCTCCCAGGGACAGCTGATGTGTCTGCCTGTGGTCTGCTCATCCCCTGCACCCATGCACGGTTCTGAGGGCTCTAAATAGGCTGCCTCTCCTGGTACTTTTGCACATTTTTCTCCTTCAATCCTTGTTTGAATGTAAATTGAGATAAACTGGAGTGCAACATGGAACTAAATGCTGTTGTGACTGTACATAGCAAAAGAGCTTTATTCACCACTATTTTCCATAAGATGCATTTTCACATTCTTTTCCTTTTTTTAGAGAAAGAATGAAGAAAGAAAGAATAGATAAACTCTGCAATTGGTCTGATGTATTGCTTCATGTTCATGATAATGACAGAAACATTGGGAGTAAGGGTTTGGAAGGGCCCAGGGAGGCAAAAAAGTAATGAAACAGGGGCTATAACATTTAGAGGCCTGGAACTGTCTTCTCTATCTATATTAGCAGACAGATCAGTGCTGTTGGAGCAGATCTGGAGTGGGAAAGGTTGGTGCTGAGGCTGTAATATCCATACTGTGCGTGTGTTTTGGGGTTCACTTGGATGACCTCCCTTGTGGTGCCCAGTACCATCAGGCTGCACAGGCTGCACTCCTGCAAGGCACCTTCTGGGTCTGGTGCCCCCCAGAGGAATCTAGGCTTGGACTGACTCAGCTGTGAGGTTTGCACTCCTGTGTCAAACCAAACCAGCAATGTCAATGCAGCCAGTGCTGAGGGATAAAAATGCATGTGGTCACAGTCCTAGGGACATGTTTGTCCAGGACATCTGCAGCAGTTTCACCTGAGGGACATACTAGGGCTGAGAAGACAAACATACATTCCATGAAAACTTTATTAGTCTCATTATTTTCATTGAACTAGTGCATGACTGCGGGGTAAAGGAGCTTAGTGGGTTCATGGAAGTATATTTTAGAGGGATTGGAGATGACTTTGCCTCTGTAACAAGGTTCTGACAGAGAGCTGGGCTCTTGTGTTAATTGGATATTATTCCAGTAAATGTAATAGCAATGAGCAGCAAAATGCTTTCCCATGCTTATGTGTGACCAAAGGTAAATTAAAAGGTGTCAGATACATAATTCCTGCTATTATTTATAAGGTGCAATTGCATAGCTCTAACTTTCCAAACCCATGTAGTTCTCAAGCACCACTGAGCCTCACTTGCACAGCACACTTAAGCCTATCCCTCCTACTTTGCCTCTTCCACAATCCTATTGCACAGATTAGAGTCTTGTATGCATGTACTGAATGTACATGCAGCAAATCTCTTTATGAGACAAGGGAAAAGAGAGATTTGATTAAATCTGAAGCAGAGTAAAGCAAACAAATCAGAGGAAAATATAGATATCTTTCTTAGGACTACTGTGTTGTTCTTCAGCTTTTTGTCCTGAAAATTATCAGCAAGTATTTATTTTCTACCCTCTAAGCAATTAAAGTAGTGCAAAATAATAAAATTGCTAATTGCAAGAACACTTATAAAATCTTAGATTCTCATTTATTTTTTCAGCAGACATGTGAAAACCTTTAAATTTTGTTCACTTGCTCTGTAAATTATAATGCGAATTTTCCCCTCCCTGCTGCAAACTTGAACAATTCATGAATGCATCTATCTAGGCTTTACTCTGACACATTTTAGCAAATGGAATGGGTTGTTCAGCAACTAATGTTTTCCTTTATTTTATACATCCAATTATTGTTGATAACAGTTCATCCAGGTGCCACTTTTGTGAACAGTTGATTTTTCTTTTTCATTTCTCAGCTACCTGTGTTCAAAACCATCATGGTTCCTCAACTTGCATGGTTTTATCTTGTGAATTCAGCAGGGGACTTCAGTTTTCAAATAGCAATCTTTTATTTTCTTATCTCTGAGATGAGAATACACATCTTGAGCAGCTTTGGATTTTTATGTCCAAATTAAAAAACAAAGCAACACAAAACCTAAATGAGAAGGTGTAGCTACACTCCTGAGAAGAAAAGAAACAAGAGGTGTAAGTCATCCTGGCTCGCCTATTTAAGTGTTTTGCTTTAATAGCCCAAATGTAATAGCTCTAAAAGAGCAGCACCTCAACTATTCTTCTAAGTAGGGGCTCTTCATCACTTGAGCTACTTTATGAGTTCTTGAAAGACACAGTGCAGGCTAGGAAAGATTGGGAAGTCTATAATTTTCCATCAATCAATGCCGCTGATAAATTACTAGTCACAAGAAAGGACGTTGACAAGACACAATAGGACAAGTTATTAATGGAGAATCCCCAGTGCTCCTGATACAGCTACATTACACGAAGAGAGGAAGGGAGAAATCGTTAAGCAATAAAGCTTATTAAACAGCTGAGACTGAGGGGAGCATAAAGCACACAGGGCTGGTGCAGGCTGTGAGGGAGAAGGGCTGAGCTGTTACAGGGCAATGGCAGCACTGCTGAGCAGCAGAACAGCAGAGCAGGCTGCCCTGGCCTCCTGGGGTGACGTTATGATGCTTGTATCCCCATTCATCTGTTCTGTGCCTTTAAGACCGGCTCTGAAGAGTGCAAGCTTTGTTTGGGTTTCTCTTATCAGGGACACAGAGACGGGCAGTACATAGGGCTGTTTTGGCTTCTTGCTTTCAGCTTGCTGCTTTGCTTGCTCTCTTTTTTGCTCTCGCTTCTGCTCTGCTTTGGCCTCTGCTTATTAGCTAGTTCTAGCTAAACAGTCCACATTCCTTCCTGGACTGTTTCTCCTCTCCTGTTTCTGTGACCATCTCGAACCTGCTCCGGACTGGGACCCGGGAACATCGAGAGTTTGCACCGTGTGGCTGCAGCAGCTGCCCCAGCGCCGGAGGGACTGGGAACAGAGCACCCACCCCCGAAAGAGACTTTCTGATTTTGTCATCTTTCTCAGAGCGGTGTCATCGGGTATTGTTCATTTTGTGTGCTGGGGGGTGCTGTGCCTGAAATAAACAGGTTCTTTCCACCTCTCTCCAAGGAATTTTTTCCCGAACCTGTTGGGGGGAGGGGCAGCGTGGGTTTTGCTTTCTGGAGGGGCCCCCCTTTGCAGATTCTTTAACAAATTTGCCCTAAACCAGGACACCTGGAAAGCACAGATCCAGTGTGACCTCCTTTGGAATACCCAGCTGTGGGGAGGGGCAGGAGCTGTGTTAGGTGCTGGAACCAGTTTGTCTCTCTAAAGCAAGGAAAGGAGCTCCAGAGGTTTTCATTTGCCCCTTCCCTAGGTTGCAAAAAGCCTACTTCAAAAAATATACCGTGCACATGAAAACACCTTGTGAAAAGACAAAGAAGAGTGCAGCAGTCACAGAGCATGAGCACTGGAACAGGGGGATCCCAAGTCACAGTTTCATGCCCAAGCTGAATATGCTGAAGTACATGGTGTTGCAGTAAGTAGATCAGAGCAATGTCCTGTGGTGTCCCAAGTCTTTTGTCCTACACCTGTTTGGACAACTTCAGAAGGCATAGAAAAATTCCTTTTTAACATCCCAAACACAAAACCAAAGGCTGTGACCAAAACTTGTACAGGCAGAAGATATTTTGTCCATGCTTCCTGCTCATGTTCCTGCATGGAATAAAGACCAATCTCTTGACTTTTTTGTTATACTTTTTTTTGATCTTACATCACTTGACTCTGTTCCACCACAGCTGTTTCAGACCAGAGTATTACCAGGGATCTTAAGAGGACAACCACACACAATCCTGCAGAGAGATGACACCAAGTTTCTCACCTTCCAGCTGTACCATTGGGGTTTGCTTTCTCACACTCTGGACTCCAAAACTTCAGCCATATCAAGGAAAATCTCTCACAAGTTTTCCATGGTCTTTCTGAGGGAAATAAATAGTGCATACCACATTGAATTCTAGAGAAAACAGGTAAAAGCTGCAAAGGAACAAAATGCTCTCTATTTTAAAGTGATTTCTGCTATATACTGCAGTGAAAATTGCTTAGGATTTATCAATCTGAGATTCAGTGTAAGAGTGTCAAATCACAAGATGGGCATAATGGACCTGATCAGGCTGTGACTGAAGCCAATTGCAAAACCACAGCTCAATAGTGATATGTCCAAACTGGGGCCAGCAATTCTGGACCTGTAATTATTTTTGATCTTAGATTCTGGTAACCATTTTCTTTTCACTCCTTGAAGAGGCACAGGAAGCTGACTTTCTTACTTTAGACAATCAGCTTCTGATGGACTCCAGTGGGTTGGAGACTCTTTTAAGAGAGCCAGGGCTGGAATGGTGTTTGCTGCGCAAGCAGGCAATTTAATCTTATTTGAATACTTGGCTGGTATCCCACTATTGTACAGATAAAGTATATATGACAAATAAGACTAGAACTTAACTAGATGCCCAGCCCTAAACCTACTGTTATTAAGACCCCAGTGCATTTGATATAGTACAGAACTGACTTCCCCCTCTTAACCTGTTTAGGATCTGTACAAACAAATTTTTCCAGTTTTGCTCTAATATATAGCTTATTCAGGTGTCCTTGTTCTTCTTGTCCTTTATGTCCTTTTAAAGGTGGTAAATTTTTCCTATGGTTTCCTAAGCTTACCTGTGACTAATCATTTTCTTTTTCTCCTGAAAGAAGGCTGAAGATACAGCAGGTCTGAGTAAATGGTCACTGTTGTGGTGTTGTGTTCACACTGATGCAATGAAAATGCAGGATCTGGCTGACAGCCTTTTATAAATAACCCTTAGTGAAATCTGTCAGCCTTCCTGTAAAATGGATGGTGGGAAAAGCAACACTCACATTCTAACCATGAGATTTGGTTGTGCAGGACTTGTCCATGAATTTATTCCATAATCCATTATCTTGGCAATAGGTGCTTGTAGCCTCACACAAATCCATGCCTGGTCACCCATACTGGCATTAGTCCAAAAGTCTGTTATGCTTTAAACTGGTGGGACTGTTTGGGGAATAGAGATGGGACTGCTGGGGAAGGAGCAGTTAGGAGAGCAGGTTGTGAAGCCAAACTAAGCCACTCTTTCCCAGCATTGTCTTAATCTTGGAAAAGTAAAGGAAACTTTGGTCTGTGCTTGGATCCTTTGTTGGACACTTTGATCTGATCTATGCTTCAACTTATACTCTGTCTCTCACATGGATATCCCAGACAATACCAGTTAGACTCACTGCTTTTCACAGTAAATCTCAATAAAACTCCAGGGGTTTAGCACTATTTTGATAGAGTCTTAGGAGAAACAGTTTTCTCTAAAATCTAAAAGGAATGAAATAGGAGTCAGTCAATTTGCAGAGTCTCTGGCCTTTGTTAGGAACAGCAAGCACTTGTGCCTGAAGAGGGAATAGAAGACTGTCAGACTGTACTTCAGGTTCTTGCTTGGTTCTTTAGCAAACACTCCCAATGCATAAGTTCTCTAAAACAAAAATAAATATGAGCAGAGGCCATGCTCTGAGAGCAAACCATGGAAAGATAAAGTTTTTCTTCTGATTTCAGCATGTTCTGCCTTTTAGCACATCCTACTGATCTGAAAGGGGTCAGAGGAGAGTATATGTGCTTTGGAAACAGGGTTTGAGCAGATTTACCACTGCTTCAGCTGACATAGTGAACAGCCAAAGTGAGCTTACTGCAGTCCTGTGCAAAGTTTAGAATAGAATAGAATAGAATAGAATAGAATAGAATAGAATAGAATAGAATAGAATAAAATAGAATAGAATACAATAGAATAGGTGACCCTACTGGTTTCCAAAAAGGGGACTTTATAACCCATCATCTTTCCTTTTAAAGTAGTCATAATCATAAAGTCAAAAGATGCTATTTTAATATCTTCATTGTTAATTCCAGGATAGTATTCAAACACAAAAATGTCAGCGTAAACAGTCTGCAATTAAAAAATATTAGCATATCAACAAGGTGTGCTGTGAAATCAAGAATTGTAAGGTCACCCTCACCCCGTAAGTCTCATCAGAAGCATTTTAATACAAAAGCTGTAATCATAGAATTACTGGCTTTAAATCACTGAATTCCCTGAGGGAAGTTTTATAATGCAAAGGATTGTAATCATATTTGATTTTCTTTATAGCTAACGCTGCAGGGAGATCTGAAAAAATCACTGTTAATCTAAGCCAGACAACATAGGACTTAAATGAAAATGTAAAACAATATCTCAAAATGATGTTCATGCTGATTGCAGGAGGAAGGGGGAAAGAAAAGAGAGGGAAGAAAGGATCTCTATTTGACTGTCCTTTTTCCTTGCTGTGTTTTCTGCATAGGCTATGCAGCAGATACCTGCTAAAAATAAAATGTGTTTTTAAGTTTAGAACTTTGTTTATCTCAAGCAAAACCTGACTGTCTTTTCAGGGAAAGGATAAGCATGAGAAGTTTGATTTGGTTTTGGTCTTGCAAGACTTAGAAACTGCTTTTAGCTTAGAAATCTCTGTCCCAGAAGAGTAAACATTTAATTGTTCTGAGAATTCTCAGGCTTCAGAGAGCTGTACTGATATGCATGATGTTATGATAAAGAATTTCAGACTTATTTCTGGTTTACAAAAGCAATTGGAAAAACATATGAGTAATTGCTCTTGAAGAGTTGTTGCTAAATTTGAAGCAGACACAATGGAATTCAGATTGTTCTGAGTATTTTTAAGAAAAAAGATGCTGGAGTTATACCTCTGTTCAGAATTTAGCATGCATTCAGGGTTGCAAAGGACAAAGGGGAGCCCAGGACCATGTGAATAAGCAGCCCATGTGTCCAAGGCTGGACATTACTCATGTCAAAGGCACTGGAAACTGCCACTGGTTTCCTTGAGGCTTGGCTGGGCTCTGAGCACACATCCAAGCTTAGCACCATTGGACACCATTATAAACAACTTCTGATTTACTTGCAGAAACACTGACGCTCCCAGGAAGATGATGAGTATCATACAAACACATCTTAGTTCAGAGCACAGACACTGATGCAAAGAATACGTTACATTGCTTTCAGAACAGCAAACCCAACAATTCTTGTCAGACCATCTTTTTTTTTTTGTCTGTTTCAACAGAAAATTACTGTGAAGGATAATGTCTGCCACTACTCAAGTACAAGCATTATAGAGGAATATAATGTTATCAATTAAAAATAATGTCTCATCAATACTTTATTACTAAATGTTAATTTTTCACATTTCATATGAACACAGAATGCCATTTGTCTTAACCTCCTAGCTATGCTGAGGTTTAAACATAAACCTGAATTTTGCACAAATCAAGGGCAGATTTATTGCAAAGCTGTCAAAAAGGAGCCAAAATGACCCACCAGCCTATTTGGAGTGACTAATTAATGGATAGATACAACTCATTGTTAGAACTGCTTTGGTTCATGATGGGTCTTGTCATAAGAAATCAAGAAAGTAATCTCAGGAAACTTGTTAGACTTATGGTCTATGTGAAGGAAGTCAGGCACAAAAAAGAAGTGGAACAACTCTTGGAGGCAGTTTTGAGTAGTTTTCAATGAATTTGTATTTTCTGCATGCAGTGGGATACCAAACTGCTCCTGCTCATCCCTCATGTCTATGTTCTATGGATGAGCTTCTCCTGTGTAAAATGATCAGCCTGGGGGCAAACCAGTTTCTCACGTTACTTGGAAGGCCACTTTGAAACACTTCCACGTGAATTGAAGCAGTTAGATTGACTGGATGTAAGCCCTTAGCTCAGGCAGAAGGTAACTCTTGTCAGCTGAAACCTAAGTGCACTCCTCCTTATTCCTGCTAAAGAAAATGGATTAACATCAAGCACCACATTGGTTAGGTAACCCAAAAGAGAACTGAAGCTCTGTGATTTCTGAGTATTATTGCTGTCTTCTGGCTGAAGAAACACAAACTCAGTAACATGACGTTATTTCTGCTCCTGATTGGATGACTAAATCTTTGAATGGGTGAGTAATAAACAAAAGAATGACGAAGAGTATGTCATGCTTTCCAGACTCCATTTTAGAAGAATAATCACTGGTCAAAGTTTTGAAAGCTTCCTTATTTTGCAAACGTTTTCACATGGAAGTAATGATAACCCAAATAATTTAGGTAAAGGACGTCAGCAGGTGATACAATCTGTCCATGTCCACTTATGGAAAAAATATCACCATGTCTGAATTTATCCATTTTCTGGGTTTGTAGAGGCTGTAAGCTCTGAGTTCTCAGCCACACAGCTCAGGATCTTACTCACTTCATTTAAGTCTAATCAGCCTTTCCCAGAGAGGTTACAGCAGCATTACATAGGGTTCAAAGACAGGTCATGAGAGTAACTATGGCAGGTTAAAGTCATATACAAAGAGACTGAAAGTTCTTCTGCTTTGTAGTATTTGCTCCTGGGCTTTTCTAAACAGCTATACTGAAAGAAGGGTGATAAATATTATAGGAGAATGGTAAAGCCTTTCTGCCTCTATATGGAAATACATATACCCTGTTTCTGCCTTCTATTCCTTCTCCCTCTTCTCCCCATGTAACAGTGAAGAAGCAAAAATGCAACTTTCATTTGATTTTTTTTTCTGTCTGCAGGTTTCCTCTGGAGCAACTGCAAAGGCTTTGACCTGGATACAGTATTAATATAGATATTTAATTTTTTTACCTGTTTCCCTTTGGAGGAAGCGCTGAACACAATTGTTTCTACTTCACTCAGAGGTTGCTAACGGTAGAATTTTCGTAAGGGAGCGATACAGCTATTTCAGTCTATAAATATCAACAGCAAGCCTAGAAAGCTCTCATTGTTTGCTACATGGCAGGTGATCCGTGTAATCCCTTTCCAGTGCTGGCAGTTTTAGCTAATGCACTTTTAGAGGGGAGAGATTTCCAGACACACACGTGTATGCATTTACATGGACACATATTTACCCATGTCCACCTCCATCTCACACACATGTGTATGCATGCACACCTGTTTACCTGTGTCCATCTCCATCTCCACACACACACACACACACTCACACACATTCACCTGTCCCTCTCCGCACACACACACACTCACACACTCACACACATTCACCTGTCCATCTCCACACACACACTCACACTCACACACTCACACACATTCACCTGTCCCTCTCCATACACACACACACTCACACACACTCACCTGTCCCTCTCCACACACACACACACACACGCACACGCACACACACTCACCTGTCCCTCTCCGCACACGCACACACTCACACACATTCACCTGTCCCTCTCCACACACACACACACTCACACACACTCACCTGTCCCTCTCTGCACGCACACACACACACTCACACACATTCACCTGTCCCTCTCCACACACACACACACACTCACACACATTTACCTGTCCCTCTCCACACACACACACTCACACACATTCACCTGTCCCTCTCCACACACACACACACTCACACACATTCACCTGTCCCTCTCCACACACTCACACTCACACACATTCACCTGTCCCTCTCCACACACTCACACACACTCACCTGTCCCTCTCCACACACTCACACTCACACACATTCACCTGTCCCTCTCCACACACACACACACTCACACACATTCACCTGTCCCTCTCCACACACTCACACTCACACACACTCACCTGTCCCTCTCCACACACTCACACTCACACACATTCACCTGTCCCTCTCCACACACACACACACACACTCACCTGTCCCTCTCCACACACTCACACACACACACATTCACCTGTCCCTCTGCCTTCCCCCCCGCCCCGCAGGAGCCGCCGCCCTCCCGGTGCCCGCAGCCGCCCCGGCTCGGGGCTGCCCGGCGCGGCCGGCAGGTGGCGCTGCGGGGCCGCGCTCCCGGGGCGCGCTCCCGGGGCCGCCCCGCCCGGGGAACGGGGGAACGGGAGGGAGCGGGAGGGAAAGGAGCAGCTCCCTTTGGTTCTTTTTGCCGCTTCGTAAACTCAGCGAACTTCGGTCGGCCGGCCGCGTCCCTCCGGGTTGCCGGCGATGAACGCCCCCTCGCAGTCGGGAGGCAAAACAAAACCATCTGGAGCCCGGGCAGTGCTCGCCCTCCCGCCTCTGCCGCGCCTCGGGAGCGATGGCCCCCGTGGTGCCAGCGCGGCCGGGCGGCAGGAGCGGCTCTGCACACACTGCCCGTCAGACACCGCCGCCGGGGGCCGGGCAGGGCCGGGCAGGGCGCGGGGCCGGGGCAGGAGCGGGCACTCCGCGCTCCCCAGTGCAGGTCTGGGAGGAGGGAAAGCGGAGGAGGGAGGATCCGCGAGGATCCAGGTAGATCCAGCTTTTACCGCTTACCAAAAGCCACCGGCAGCAGGACCTCCGCCTCCTCCTCCCTCCCTCCCTCTCCATCCCTCCCTCCTCCCCTAACTCCGTCCCTCCCTCCCTCCCCTGCCCCTCCGCGATGAGAGAAGGGCCAAGTCGGTCTCTGCCAGGCAGCAGCGGTCTCTGCCAGGGGCAGACGGATCGCTTCCATGTCGCAGGGTGACTGCTAGCCCTGCGGAGCTCCCCCGGCCGGGCCGGGCCGGGCCGGGCGGGCAGGCGGCGGGCGGGCAGTGCCCCGCTCGGGGGGATGCTGGCGGCGGGGGATGCGGAGCCGGCCGCGGAATAACATGGGGGGCGGCCACTCCCACAGGGCGCCCGTCTTCGACGAGAATGAGGACGGTGAGTGCGGAGCTGTCCGCGGTACCGAGCCGCGCCTCTCCGGGCGCCGCGGCGGCCCCGGGCGGCTCCGGCCCCGCTCCGTGCGGGAGCCGCGGGCGCGGAGCCTCCCCCGGGCTGCGGGTGCGGGTGCGGGTGCGCTGCCCGCCTTTGTCCTGCCGTCCGCACCGGCAGAGCGGGAGGCTCGCGTCTAGCACATCGCCAGCCGGGCTTTAAGCACATGGCAGGTAGCTTCGAACCCGCGTTTATGAATGGGCATCGCGTGTGAGATGGATGCCCACGCTTTTGGCTTTGTTTATAGTTGTCGCTTTGCCCACCTGCCTGTTTTAAATGGTGATGTCTCTCGTACTCTATACTTATTCCATCACCTTTACTTTCTGAAACTTTTTTTTAGCATGTTCTATTACTACGAGGTTCTAGTCCCTACTTAGATAATGTGTCATAAGAAAGTATATCTTGTAAAGTTTGTGGAAGGCAATGGAAAAGTTTGCCTAAAATGTGGTGTTTCTTTGCTCTTTATGCATTTCAGTGTAATTTTCCAATGTAGACTGTATTTAATTAGAATTATGTGAATGCATTTCAGTTAAAATAATTTTGGTTCTCAAAGCAGAGAGAACACAGCACTCTCAGTGAGCAGATATTTGTACATTAATGTAGAAATGTTTTTAATGTTACTTATGGGATGGATGTTGCTGCCTATCTAGGCAATGGGTGCTTAATTTTGAGGAACTTCCCTGGAAGTTCCCAATATATTTTATTAGGAAGTGATTGTGCCCTAATAGACTCACATTGGTTTTCTGGGTTTTATAACAAGTAAAAACACATATGTTCTGCCCTGTATGTTCAGGGCACATGGAGATACTCGTATTGTTTTCCTAGTAGGGGGGAAATGTCTTAAATGCAGGTAAAGTGCTTGAAAGGGTGACTGCATCTTGCATTTAAGATGAGATTGCCATTTCCTATTCCTCGGCAAAGCGTGGTGAGGTGTGGTTTACAGCATTCCATTGTTTGTGTGGGGAATGGGACAGATCATGTACAATTTGTGTGTTGTGGAGCCATAGCTGCCATTTCCTTGTACTGATAGAAAATTTCAGACCTTTACCATAGGTCAAGCTGCGCAAACATACAAGTGGGAAAGAGCCCCCCTCACCTCCCCCCAGGCAAAGTCTCAACCATGCTCAGGTGGGGCTGCAAACCTTGAGGAAACTCGCTGAGAAATACTCCAGAGTGAAAGCATGAAAAGTTAATCTTGTCCAGACACCCTAAGGTAAAAAGATACCCACAGTCCTGCCTTTGAAGACTTCTAATTGGACTCTCTGAGTTAGCAGTTTCCATGAACTATTACCATGTTAATTTTTTTCCCCATGCTACAAAACTGTGGTCAGTTTTTGAACAAAATCAACAAAGTTCAATAGCAAATTATTGCAGAAAAGACTTCAAGGCACTTTCTCTTTCTATCCAGAAAGCATTTCTGCAATGCAGCCATTATTAACAGCTAATAAAAAAAAAGAGCACATGAAATATTTATGGATTTCAATTAGGCCATTATTTATTCTTTGCATGGTTTTGTTTTGTTCTGAGGTGGTTTTCCCCATTATGAATGTTGCTAACATAATCTTTTAGTCCTCTTAATATATTTTGCTTGACACAACCATCTAGTTCAGAAGAGTCCATTGCTCTTGAAACAATAACCAATTTCCAATAGTACTTACAAAAGTACTTACATTCAGGATGGCATTTTCCCAAGTACCTAAACAATATGAGGAAATATCTCCTGTTTGAAACTGTATCTAACAGGATTTAATGCAAAATGAAGCTGTTTTTTCTTATTCCCACTAGTAGCTATAAAAGTCACCATTTCCCACAATATTGGACTCAACATATAATAATAATAAAAAAAAGCTAATGAAAAGTATAACAAGAAAAAGTGGATTTGTTTCTTGAAATGGTGTAATTGCTCAAGAAGAATAATCAATTCATAGAGAACTGAATAAGTAAGTTGTGTATGAATAGGAAGATGTAGGAATATTATAAACTAATCTATTTAGTGTATTGTGTATAATGTCACAGCTGCCTCTTAAAATTATAAAAATTAACAGTAAAAAAGTATTGCCATTTTATATCCATGCATGTTTATGATGAGCGTAGAATAAAACATGAATTTTGGAAGTAGAGGTTTAAAGCCATTTATCATCACTCTGGAAATCATAGAAAAAAGTTACTTACTCAGTGTATTAGTTAATAAATAAATATATGAAAATAGTGTATGCAGAGCACCCAGACGCTGCCTGACAAGCTTATGGGGTTTCTGTTCCAGAGTTACCTCCTGCTTTCTGATGAGAACAGTTATTGAGCCCCTGAGCAGATCTAAAACCTGTAAGCTGAATGTAGACTCCCCTCCATGCTCAGAATAATAGAAAAAATATTCTGGAGAACCAGAAGCCTGAACTTCATGCTGTTAGTTCCCAGTTATTAGAGCCAGTACAACACATCATTATCATACACTAATCTTTTTAAAGGCAGTGATGCATACCATTTTTACCAGCTACATTAGTTCTCTGTGTTCCATTTTTATTAGAAAGATCTTCCAGAACTTCACTCTTTGAATGGTCAGAAGTATCTGTTTTCGTGACTAGGTTTCTTCACCTACGTACAAGATTTGTGTTGAATTCAAGTTTTGTTGGTTTAAAATGCTCTCCCCCTCCAGGATTATTCTGGGGCTTTGATAGACAGCAAAAATGTCCCCTCTCACACTTTGATTTGCAGGGAAACCTTTTCTAATTTTCTATTATTTCTACTGCTTTCTCATTTCCTGTGTCCTGCATCTGTTTGCATTTGAACCTGTCTTGGTTTCACACAGATAACCCAAATTATACACAGAATTGTAGCTGAGTTTTCCCCAGGACCATGTGTTGGAAAGAATACATCCTGTTCTCTACTGGAAGTAAGTTCTAGCACAGTGTATAATTCCATGTGCCCTTTCCATGGACATACCGTGTGAATAGTTCCATCACCCTGGGGTCAGTGCCCTCTCAGTAACTTCCACTGATGAACTCCAATCCACATTAGAAGATTTGGTGCTTCTATGTACATGGCCTTTTGCAGGACTGAATTTTGGTCCACTTCTGTTATTCATAGTCTCAAAGATGATCACTTACTTCTTTCCTTGCAACACTCTGATTCTTTTTAATACAATGTTTTAAATTATGACCACACTGTTCATGTCAATTATCAAGACCACTGAACACTTTGTGTGAGTATTCATCTGGATCATATCCAGACTTAATCTTCTTTGCTTTTAACCCCTGCCAGCCTCATATTTCCCTTTTCTAAATAATATTTTTTCCTTTGTTACTGCCGTGGTTTAACCCAAGCAGGACCTCACTCAGCCCCACACAGCCACTTGCTCACTCCCCAGGTGGGATGAGGGAGAGGATCAGAGGAACAAAAGTTACATGGGTTGATATAAAGACAGTTTAATAGGGAAAGCAAAAGCTGTGCACCCAAACAGTGCAAAACAAGGAATTTATTCACTGCTTCCCAGGGGCAGGCAGTGCTCAGCCATAACCAGGAGAGCCGGGCCAATAACGTGTGATGGTGACTTGGGAAGACAAATGGCATCACACTGAATGTTTCCCCCTTCTTCATCATCCAACTTTGCATACTGAGCATGAAGCCATAGGGATGAGGTGTGGGATGTGGGATATCCCTGGCTCAGCTGTCCTGGCTGTGTCCCCTCCCAGCCCCTTGTGCCCCCCCAGCCTCCTCTCTGCTGGGGTGGGATGATGGACAGGAAAGGCCTTGGCTCTGTGGAAGGGCTGCTCAGCAATAGCTAAAATATCCCTGAGCTCTGTTTCCAGCATGAATCCCAAGCACAGCCCCACACTTGGTGCTCTGAGAAAATTAACTTTATTCCAGCCAAAACCAGCACAGCTCCCCACCTTGCCTTTTGTCAGTTTATCCTGACCTTATTCAGCTTTGCTTATACCTTCTTACGTGTCATTCCACAGAAACTGAGAAAAATTAAATTTAAGCCAACTCTACCATCTACAAAATAAGTTTGTCATCAAGGAAAAATATCTGGTTACTCATGTGCAAAAAAACTTCTGGTAAAACCATGTTGTATTTATCTAATTTTCTCTTCTTAGACTAGGATAAGGCACAAGAACAGCTAGGAATAATCCAGGGAACAGAGCCCTTTGTTTGCCTAGACCTTGTACTCTGCCTAAAGATATAGAAAAATATGCTTCATTTCTTGATTTTTATTGCTGTATAGGTTGCATAGAGAACTACATCTGGTGTTGTTCAGCATCACTACCCCTTACCAAAGCAAGACCCTTATATGGTGTGTAATTATAAAATTTTTTCAGACATTTAAAAGGAGCTTTAAGCAAGATTCTACACAAATTATGTAGTCAATTCAGGTAAAAGGAAAACAGTTTTACTTTGGTTAATACCACTGAAGCAAAGGAACTTGACTCTCTCCACCTTGAATATTTCCTATTCCCATAACAACTACCCTCTCCTGCATATGGATATCCAGTGCTACTATCAGGAGAGCAAAGAAGTAAATTTTTCCTCATGTTCAACTCTTCAAAACCAGCAATATTCTCACAAGAATGGCAATAGAAGTGTAAGGCTAATATTCACCATTGGTAAATTCTCCTTGCAAATTCTCAGTAAATATCACAAGTAATGAATATATTAGCAATAACCTAGTGACTGTAAAGAGTGTCTTTCATGCTGGATTTGCTTGACTGTGTTCAGTTAAAATTTCAATCGTATTCAAAGTGTGAAAATTAAATAGTCAAAAAGAATAATTTAGAAAAGAGCTGACTCAGGAGAGATATTACTACTATCAAACAGGAATAATGTATTTGCCTACATTGTGGTGGAAGATACAGAGGAAAGGATAAGAAATAAAGCGTTAGAAGCTAGAAGCTGGTCCTGCCAAGTGATATGGCAGTTGTATTTGATTATTTGGGGCTTAAAAAAATCAACTTTGCTACAGTTACTTTTAGAAATAAGTATTCTGAACTTTTAAAGAGCTTGTTTTTGCTTTTGGTGTACATGACTTTACATTTAAGGTAAATATGTATTTCCAGTGAGCATCCTGAAGGTGCAGAGCTGGAGCACCCCTCTGTGGAGGTCACTGTGACAGCTGTCCCTCAGCAGTGTGGTCCTGTCTGTGGGGAATGAGGCACAGCCTTGGCTTATTCCCCATGGCCAGAGCCTGATTCTCTGCAGTGCTTTTTTATCTACTTCAGGGAAGTGCTCAAGTCCCACTTCCCTGCCTGAGCCACCAGGCTTTGTTCTGCTGCAGTGCCAGAGCTGCAGAGCTCAATGGAAATCTTATGTACTAGAGAATATAGCATCCATCCTCTGGAGTTAAACTTCCAATTTGAAGTTGTAATTTAAAATTGATTTCTACCTCTCCTCTGCAGAAAAGCCTTCAGCTTAAATGAATGATTTAAAATTGTTGGTGAGTGTCAGAAAACATCATTATTAAATGGCCAGCTGCTGCAAAGACTTGTACTAAAAGCCTAAAACCCAGATAAAGAGCCTAAGAAAAATGCCTGAAATTGGTATGGATTCAGGTAGCTAAATTCTGAACATAATGGCTGAGTTTATGTATAAGTGCAGTGAAAGCGGAAGAACCATAAAGTGACATAGGGAAAAATGACAAACAAGAGTTTTACTTAGAACCAATTTAAAGCAATGGTTAGATGTCAAAGTGAGTCAGATTGAGAACAGAGCATTCAGTGTCCAGTTATTGTCAGTGATCTGATGGTGCTCATCATCCTGCTGGCACACAGCTGTGATGGACAGTGCCTGATGCAGCCACAGAGCTGCTGCACAACACTCAGATCATGAGGATAATAACACACTCTTTTCTAACTACTTGTTTCACAAGATAAAGCCCTAAAGAACAGTAAAAATAACGGGTTGGAACCTAAATACCTTCTGTTAGAGAGAGCAGCAAACATCATGTGGGATCAATATTTCTGCTGGATTTTTATTTGTTCATGAAAGTTCTGTGGTGTGTTACGTTGCATTTTATTTTTTTCCTTGCAAAGATGAATATTCCAGTTCCCTTTAGTACTGAATTGGATAAGAATACCAAAATGTGGTTTAAAAACTGCTCAAAGGCTTTTCTGTTAAAACTACAGCTGTCAAAGGCATTATTTTATGCTGAATATCAATATTTTGGATAGATTAGATACAGACCACTGGATTTTTTAAATACTTTGTTTTATGACCGTGTTGAATTTTATACAATTTTAGTTTGCATTTATTGAACTTTAGACAGGAATTCATCATTATGTGAAGTGAAAAACACTTCAGAAACCCTAATACCAGTGTCTGTACAATCACAGAGCAAAATAGATCAGTGTTGAGCTTACACTTACAGCATAATACACTTACAGCATAATATGAGACAGTGGGAGAATATAGACAAAAAGGAGAGCACAGAGCAATATGATCATCTCAGGTAGCCACAGTGGTACTAAATGCCAAACTGTTGTTCACCGTTTACATGGTCTGTGTCCAAGGAGGTTCAGAAGGAATATTGTGATATTGCAATCACCATCAGCCCTTATCTTCCCAGCCTGGGCTTTGGTACAATGAACACAAATAAAATGTGCACCTCTTCAGACACTAAATGATAATTGGAGGTGAAGTTTAATACTATATCAGTTTACCTCTTTTACAGGGAGCCCTAAAGATGAATCTGGCACTTTCATCTTAGCTTCTTGCTGTCTCAAATGAGCTGCATCTCTATTCCATTTGAATATCCTAAAAAGGTTGTGCAATATCAGATTTACATCACACTGTCAGGATTAGAGCAAAGATCCTTTCCAGGGACAGCTAAAGTATTTGTAATTGTAGTCAACTTTACATCATCCACATTCAACAAAATCTCTGCCAGCAATATCTTAGAGATGGTCCAGATAAATTTTCAAGATCCTTCCTAATAATATTTATTACATTTCCAAGATTTAGTTCTTCAGTGGAAACTTCCTTGTCAGGACCTCCATCTTAAACAAAGGCACCACGGAAATCATTGCTGCTGCATTTGTAGACTTCCAAAATTTGCAGAAGTGGTCGGCATGACACATAACTCTAAGAGTGTGAAGGAATTTCTTGTTGACTTGTTATTGAGGAAGTGCTCAGGAGAGGTAACATTTACCCTTGTTGCAATATGTGTTATGTGGTGTGCCTGGATATCAAGATAGGCTTTTTGTGAGTAAGTAAGTATAAATAATTCAAAGTTAATCAAGCATTGAGCAAGGTAAACTTAGAGACTTCTATTCAAGATCAAGGAAAAATTTGTGAAATAAACTCAGAAAACAAGATTATTGTCTCAATCTCAACACCATTGCTTTTACAATCCCTCCTTCACAAATTCAGCCATTGTCTCCCATCCCTGCCCACAGCTGTTGCTTAAAGTGAAAAGGCTTTGCTCCCTCAGGTGTGCTGTTGTTGTTTTCTGTGCCAAAGAGCAGACTTTCAGAGAGCTGGGCTCTGAAGGACTGGAAAAGCTGAATGGTGGAAGAGGTATCAATCAGAGAAGTAAATTATTGGTTGTATCCCAGGACAAATGGTTTTCAAATGCACAGAGATATTAAACTGACTCTACTGCTCAATACTGGTTTCACTTTCAGTGGAGTTCAAAAGATCAGACAGCTTCCCATAGAAAAGGGGGAACAGATCTACCTCACCCCACCTGGCAGCAGTGGGACAGACACTGAGCCCTGGACATGAAAGTGAAGGAGTTCCTTGATGTGGATGTGTGAATGTGGGTTACAAGGCCCGCAGTACCTACTAGGGGGCTTTTTGTGAACTGGGGTACCACACTGTCCAATGAATGAAGTTCAGCCTAGAATCAAATGTTGTACCTGACTGAATTAGAAAATCTTTGGGAAATAAACATGGTAAGGAATTATGGTCTTGTTCATAGATCCTCAGAGAACTGCCTCACCAGAACTGTCTTTGTACAGTACTTTCTGAACGTGTGCATCAATCCAAAGAAGGCAGGGTTTTGTTGGCCAAGCACAAGACTCACTCTTTTCTGCATTTCTCATTTAAAAAGCAAGTTTGAGAAGGCAGAAGTTGAAATCATCCTGAAGCAAAACCTGGTGGGCAGTGACACCTGTGACTAAACACTGAAGGGTGAGATAGAGGAAAGAATGTCAAGTTATTTTGGTGGTTTCACAACATTTTGACTTAGCCAGAGTGAGCTGATGGGAAAGGTGTGGAAGAGAAAAGGTTGCTACTGAGATCAATCAATACAAAGTAAAAATTCTTAGACAGTATTCAATTAAAAAGGAAAACTTCCAGTTCAGTCTGGTAGAGGAGCTCCACAGCATCCTGTCAGGGTAAAACATGTGAGGGGAAGGAGCAAGAGGTACAGGACACCCACCAAACTCAGCAGGAAAAGCCTGGACTTTTTGGAGGGGGAAGAGCAGCAGCAGTAAGCAGTGTGCACATCAAGGGTGTTATATCTCTCTTGAGCACAGTTCCACTTAGTTTCATGAGCTAGTTAAATTGATTGCCTTGAATGACATTACTTACTGCCTAATGTAGGCCTATGCTGAGCTGTTGCCTAATTTGCTGTTGTACTTTTGAACACTGTGTATGTAAGCTTCCCTGCAACAGGAAAAAGATTATTATTATATAAACATGAAAAACTGAACAGATCAATAAAAGTTATTTCCTTAACTAAATCATATTCTGAGTTTCCTTGGACTCAATCAAAATCCAGCATGAGTAGCAAATACAGGGTCTTAGAAAAAACTAACAGGCAAATGTCTTTTTTTTTCCCCTGTGGTTAAAGAAGAACAAAGTTGGTTTGCTTTCTAGGGTCCAGTGTCTAATACACTGAATGTTTTGAAGAATAACACTGGTTTTTATTTGGCTGCGCTTGATCCCAGGAAACTATTTTCTTTATCAGAAATGTGTGTTCAAACCACACTGTATCTGCAGATGAGCACTGGTGGGGCCCAAGATGCCTCCACCTTCTCAGTGCAAGAGGATGTTGAGCATAAATATGTTCATCAGGACTTAGAACTGATTCTCTTAATGCAGTATTTGCTGGAATATCCTTGTATTTCATTTTAGAGCCTTAGAAATTAACATTATACTGTTTAAATTTTACAGTACATGTATACAGTACAGTTTTATAGTTAGGCCAAAATAGACTATTTATATGCTACAATATAGTACTGTACCTTTATAAAACACACATTTCTGGAGGAAAGAGGAGAGAAAGAAGGCATCTGTTCATTGTGAGTACTACCAGGCTTTCCCTTTCAGATTCCTCACTTACTAAAATCTGGCAAATAGAATGAAAGCACTGCCTGGGACGTGTGTTCAGCTTGTCCTCAAGAAAACCTGAATGTTATACATTGGTCTGTTCCCTTAGGCAGTCAGCATTCACCTCAAATATCCATCAACAAGGGGATGAGGAGGGTTGTACTTTGTATCACAGAAATGAGGCCTTCTTTCCTTTTGCTCCTAAATAAGTTATTTTCCACTCCAATAATTAGAAGACTTATTTACATGCAGCTCTCATATGCTCAATTTGACCTCATCTTTAACTCCTTAATTCCCACTTTGACTCTCATCAACCTGTATTTTAATAAGGAAATGAAACAGTCTGAATGGAAAGGCTAGGATTTGTGAAGTCACTGGACAGGTCTGGTTTTAATCACTGGAAATTGGAACTCTGCAAAAAGGTGTTTGTAAAAATCTTCTTAGTTCATCACCTCCCTTCTAAAGACTATCAGCTTTATGTATTTTCCAACCTGGCAAGGAAAGCTTACAGGAGATTGGGGCCTTATGGACATGGTTTAGTGGTGGACTTGGCAGCGTTAGGTTTATGGTTGGGCTTAAAGATCTTAAATGCCTTTTCCAACATAAAAAACATTGTATGATTCTTTGGTTTCAGTTTATTTTACTGGTAGTCAGTACCTCAAGGTTCTTGCTGTTTTGCATATGATTTATTTCTGCTATACCTAATGGAAGATTCTTTATAATCAATTTCTCTCCCACACCCTTTTCTATGATTGCTGTCACAGGTCTTGACACAAAAGTATCAAACACTGCAATGCTTTTGTTCTTAGAAATGTTGCATTGTATTTTCTAATATGGATATTCAGTACAATGTAGACACCTAAGTTTCATTCTTCCTGTAATTAAGACAGAGATATTTTCCTTTTAAATTGAAGGATGAGTCTTAGAAAGCTTTACCAGGGTTGGTGGAAGCTTATTTAAACAGGTTTTTGAGGCTCTAGTGATAACTGAACATGGTTGATGAATCTGAAATTTATTTCCCAAATTTTATATTCCCATAAATATTTTCTTTATAATATCACAACATAGTATGAAAGTTCCTGTTCTATACTTCATTAAACTTTTTCTATTGTGAAAAAAGCTTGTTTAGATATATTAATGAAATCTACCCTACAGTTTGTTTATCTGACTCAAAATATGAATAAATCAATGCTTTTAACTTCTATCTGGTAATATTTTATTGATTTTGTGTTATTCCCACTTTCTTTCTCATTTTCTTTATTTTCTTTTCTTGTTCTTTAAGAAATAAATATCAATTCTAGTTTTTTGAAATTTAGAAACATTTAGATAAGTTCTACACCTGATGTATTTTTCTGTCCTGTCATTTTTTTGCTTGGTATGATCCTGAATAAAAAAGAGCAGTGATTTCATCATTCTACTGTTAACACTGTTCTGTGTAAGAAGGACTAAGTTGTATTTAGTAAGGTAAATACAGTACAAGGCAACCTGCTGCAGTGGACAAAAAATACTTTCCTTCTTTTTCCTATTTTTACAGCGATAAGGGAACGCCTTCTGTTCCTTATTTAAGATATAAAAATGCAAACTGAGTTAATCCTTCCAGTAATTATAATTTCCTTTTGAGATTGTTCCACCTCCCTTGCTGAGCAATGAGAACTGTTCTTAGCTCCCTTGTTAAAACAAAGATGCAATATAATCACAAAATCACTGTCAGCCTCCTGAGTGTCCTTCACACCTTTCTGAAACTATCTTCCACTTCCCCTGGACTGCTTTCACATTATGTTAGGAAGATTGATTTTGTGCCTTTTGGGGTGAGGTTTAGATAAATCTCTTTCCAAGCTGTAAAGCCTGCAAATGCTTTTGGGGCAATACCACATCTTAAGGACTGTGAACTGCTACGCAGAGCTTGAAGTCAAACAACAAGAGATCATCAAAAGATCACTTTGAGAAGTAGGAAAAGTCATTCTCTGAAGCCCAGATCATATTAGACTGTTTTAGCATGTGAAAACTACAGAAATACAATCTTATGTGTGGGGAATTGCTGTAAAACCAAGTTAGCTTTTATTGAGATTGGTTTGGACATAACACAAGGGACAGATTTGCCAGAAGTTTTATGCAGATTCATGAGATTCTTCTCTGCCCAGCCTTTTCATGTGATTTTTCAGTAACTGCATGCCAATTATGCCCTTATTGCCACATCTTTTCCTGCCCAGTGAGATGCCTTTGAGATCTCTTGCTCAAGTTTTTGAGCTAAGTTATTAAACTAGAGGTTTTTTGTATGGTGCAAATAATAATAGCAGATGAAAAGTACTTTAGAAGGAGAAATATATTTTTAGTGTGAAATTCTCCATAAAAATCTCAGTATTGAAAGACTTTCTGGAAGGATTTATTGACCTTTATTGAACAAAATTGTCAGCATTAAGTGCTGTGCAATTTTGCTGGAAAAGAGTCATAGTGTAGTTAACACTTGCTGTCAATCCAAATGTTCAGCAGGGCAATAATTTTTCTTTTTCTTTTGGATTTAGTGAGCTCTCTGTTGATAACAGGGGAAGAGAGCAGCTACAGTAAAGTTGCCTGGGCAGCTTCAAAATAGCAAAACAAACTTATTTACAATCATCCAGTCTATTTTGTCCTTTTTTTCCTTTTTTATTTTAAATCATAGTTTTGGAAAAGGACTGGGCATCAAGTTCACAGGTGCTGGCTGTGGCTGTGGGAGGCAGCACATCCAGGTAGAGGCAAATTCCAGCTGTTGCTGGGATAACATCTGCTCTCTGAATGGCTTCCACAAGGCTTTTCTGAGAGTGAGGAGAGGTTCTGTCTGCTGTTTAGAAAGGATTGAGTAGTGTGTGGCAGTGCAGAGACACCTTGTTTTCAGTGGTTTCAAGCACTTAGGCTGAGTGCTGCCTTGACTTCAGCTCCTTGATGCTCCCGAGCCAGGAGCCGTCGGTCTGTCCCAGCGGTGTCGGATGAAGCACAGTCCTGGATTCTAAACTGCCATAGCAGAAGGCAGCCCTTTCACTGTTGTAGCTGTCCATTTCAGAGAAAAGATTGTGGCATTCAGGTTTCTCACTTGTGAGATGCAGAGAATTTTAAGTGCTTCCCTGAGCATACAAATACTTGAGAGTCACTGCAGGCTGCTCTCAGCCCTCTAACCTTCCTCTGCTGATAGTGCATACACATCCTGTGATCCACAGACATATGTGGATCAATGACATCCTGGATTTTTGAATGACAGGATGTCCTGGATTTTGTAAAAATCTTCCTGAAGCACTGCATTCCAATTTGGAAAAGAAGAATACACCCCAGCAGATCACCCAAAAAATATTGCTGGCAACTGTTGTATACAAAATGTTTCTTCTAGTCTTTAATGATATGATTTCCAGTCCTTTTCACAACCTGTAAATAAAAAAAAAAAGCCGTGATATATATTTTTTTGCCATGTTGTAAGTTTTCCATTCTGTACTGTGAAGAAGCCAAGGTTGTTTAATGTTATTTTCATAGATAACCAGAAGAAGCTCTGATATATGATTTGC
Source organism: Ammospiza nelsoni (assembly GCF_027579445.1). Lineage (NCBI taxonomy): Eukaryota > Metazoa > Chordata > Aves > Passeriformes > Passerellidae > Ammospiza > Ammospiza nelsoni. The sequence continues at coordinate 17,067,466 of NC_080636.1, forward strand.
CATTTTATTCTAGTTAAGAAAATATAATATAAACACACATATATTTTAGAGGCTATCTCTCTCTCTCCCTCTTTTTCTCTATATATACACAGAGGTTTTTTTATATACTTTACTCTCATCAAAACAAACCCAGTGTATGCAGTAGGGAACTCTAGAACTGAGTCACCAATATTCATTATTTTCATCTAACATCTATAATTAAACTCATTTGAGGTTCTATTTCTGTGATTATACAGAACTGGTATGGCACATTTAGTGCCACTGAATGTTTTAGGCACTAAGCCTTCTGCTACATTGAGCAATTTTATCCTCTGCAGCTCACTATTTGTTTGTGCTTTGCACCTAATAACTTCTGTAGTTAAAATTAGAACTTGTGCTCTCTGCATTAATATCTATCAGCTCCCCAACCTGCTTGCCAAGTGAATAGTTTTATTTTTGCCTGTTGTGAGATGATATGAGGTAAATCTAAGTTGTAGCTTAGAGTCTAATGACCTGCTGTTAATGCCAACACCCAGCCATAACCTGGATATTGTGGCTGGTCTGAAGTCCTCCTCCTCTCCTCAGTCACCTCTGTACCAGCTGACCTGAGGGGGATTTGGTTTGTTTCCCAAGTGTATCTATGTTTGCTTTGCTTGAAGTCTTTAATATTTCACTTCAGTTGTGGTTTTAATCTCAGATGGCAACAAAATACCACACACCTCCTTGCTCACTCTGCCCCCCTTCCCAGCTGGATAGAGAGGAGAATCAGAATAAGGTAAAACGCATGGGTTGAGATAAGAATATAATTGAAATAAAGTAAATTATAATAATGATTATAGCAATAATAATAAACAACACTATAATAGATACAAAGAAGAAAATTAACTCCATTCCAGCTGAAACAAGGACAACTCCTAATCTTAGCAGTGGGTAGATAAGATAAAGTGCCTGCTTTCTTTATTCATATTTACTCTTTTTACTCTTTTCTGCAGTGAACAGTCCTATCAGCTTTGGTGTAATTGCTTGTGGACTGTAAGTAAGCATATTTATAAATAACTTGTAAAATAAATATACAAGGATTTCCCAGAGGTAAAAAGCACAATGATGAGAAAATAAATCATCAGCACCAAGTATAAAACCTTCTACAGTTAGATGGTCATTTTATGTCGTCAGCCCATTTTTTTCAGTCTCCATAGAAAAATTACCCATTCCATCATCAAATATTCATCTGTAAACACTGAGATGAAGAACTATGTCTTGCACTGAAATGATGGAAGTTTTTATGAATTAAATATAGCTGTTATAATCGGTTTTTCCCCCTACCCTTTCTATACCACCCTGGATAGAAACAACCACAAAAAAGTGATGTATACAAAGGTGTTAATGATTATTAATAGGGCAGGATATCGCTTCATCTGAAGCTGGAAAAAATTGATCATATTTGATCAACAATAATTTAGTCTGGAGTATGTAGGTAAAAAAAAAAAAAACCTTTTGTGAGACCTGCTTTCTTCCAAAATGGCAGAGAAGGTGGAGTGATTCTTATGCAAGTAGATGATTCACACAGAGAAATATTATGAACCCTAGCTAGAATCAAAAAGAAGCCTCTTCCTGGCTCCAGATAACTCTAAAAATCAGAACTGCCAAGATGAGTTCAGGTCAGTGCCTTTACAACCTCAGAGGCTGGGATTTGAGGTTCCATCTCTAAAATGGATTTTATTTTTCTAAGAAATATAACCTGGCTTGAAACACTTGGAACACCTACGAATAAAATGCAACTTGGGCACTGAAGTACACAGTGAAAGTCATTTAACTGCAGAGGATGGATAACTATGTGTAGGCTAACAGATAGAATTGATGGAGGAGGTCAGCCCTCTTAAAAGTGTGCTGTGTCTTTTATTTAAACAGTCAATAGAAATCTGGCCAGTTTAAGAGGTGTCTAGTATCTGCTGGACTCTGAGGTGCTACTTTGTGGTCAGCCAGTAATGGAATACTTGAAATTTTCTTTAATTCTCCTCTACTGGAGACCTGGCCCTTCAATGTACTCACTAGGTGTGCTGTGTATTTAATGAAATACTGCTTTTTTCCATGATGAGGAGCAGTTTTCCTGTTCACAATCCCCATTGTACCCCCATCTAACGCTGTGTGACCCTGCTGCCTGCAGCTGGGTCCCCAGGCTGTGGCTGGGATGCGCCGCAGCAGTGGAGCAGGCAGGGACACCCCAGACACACTTCTGCTGCCAGCTAGAACTGGTGTCATTTATTTGAAGCCCATGGTGATGGGTTTGGTTTAAACTCACCAAATCGGAAGCAATTCCAATTGAAATGGGAATAATTCTGATCTTTAGTGTCCTTTCCCACCCCAAGTGTTTAATTTGTAGCTGTGGTTAAAAATAGAAGAGATATTTTTTCAATATTCAGCTCTGGAGAGAGACTCCTCATGTCTTAGGTTCTGAATTCATAGGAGAAAGAGAACAGCTCATACTGTCTCTAGGTGTTTGAGTAAAATCTTCTTCACATGGGTCCCCAGCCTCCCATTAACATAGCACCAAGACTCATTTTATCTGCAAGAACAATTCCTTCAGAGGCACTGCCCAGAGGAGCTGAGAGCAAAGAGGTTTATTCACTTCCTCTGGCATGCTTGGAATTACAGAGACCTTTGCATGGATAAAATTGATGGATGTCTCACTGAGGATTTTGTTGTTAACTTAATTTAAAGAATTTTCCTTCACCTGGGGATCACTCTGATAAATTTTATTGCAGGAGAAAACAGTTTGGTACACTGATATTTGACATTTTATTCCCATAGCAACTTCCCTCAGAGAGCCTTCCAGTTCAGTTATTAATGAGGTTATTTTCATAGAAACTCTGAGGGAGGTGAATATTCCCACTTTCCAGCTGAAAAAGATGCTTCATAGTCCATTATGTGTATCCTGATCTCACAGGGAAGTCTATTACAGTAAAGTGAAATTTAGATTTTCTATATTGTAGCAATACATTTTCTCAAGGAGTATCTTTTCTGCTGCTTATAGCTGTCAACCTGTTTCTCCTTGCAATGATTTCAGAGATTGTTTTTGTCAGCTCATCCATAAGAGAGCAACACGGTCGATCAGAATCTCTCTTTTCTCAACAAAAGGGTGCTGTGTTTTATCACTTAACAGAGGTCTCACATTTTATGTTGGAGCAGCTCCTGAAACTTTTCTCCTTAGTGTCAATGTCTTTTTGAAAGCATGGAGACTCTCAGAGGCTTCCCTGCTATTCAGTGGCTGTGATAAGGGCCAGGACATCAATCCAGCTGGTCCTTGATGACTTCTGATGTTTCCAGTGGTGCTGCTAAGTTAACAGCTTTTCTGCACCAAATCTCTGTCCTGTCACAAACCAGAACTGTTTTGATGGCAGCAAAAAGGGATCTTTAATTCACACTTTCACTGATCTAAAAAATAATTCGCTGACTTGTGGGTTTATAATAGTAAAATTTTGTAGATTGCTGGCTATAGTAGGATATATGGATGAGAAGTTCCAATTACTTTCCACTGAACCAAATGAGTCAATGAAAAGAAACCTTTCTACTGGAAAATAGATTACCTGAATGCTATATGCTAACAGAACACAGAAGCAGCCAAAACATCTCTGTTATGACAAATTAACCTGTAGTTATACTGAAGATTTGACACTGCCTGAGTAAATCCTGTTTGTTTCTGTGCGACAGTGAGGTCAGGGCTATGGACTCTGTTAGCCAATGCATCAAACCTTATTATAACATAATAATTCCAGTTATTCATGTCACTTAGCTTCAGTGCCAGCCTAAATAGAGAGAGAATCATGTTCTTTCATAGAATCATAGAATGGTGTGGCCATTTTCACTGGCCAGCTCCAGTGACCAGTGACACTGAGTCCTGTGCACAAGAAGTGAACACATCTGCCATGCTGTGTGCTGCTTTCAACTGCTACCAAATCTTTTCTGACTTCTGAAAAGTGTTAACTAGGCTCAATCAATATCAGTTATTTAGCAAAGGTGAGGATTGTTACCTTATTTCAGTCCATCCAGAGGAACATCTGACCTCTCATGATATTTTTCATAGCCCTGAGTTATACACCAATACGTAAAATCCCTGATCAGCTGCTACAGGCTTTTCACAACAATCTAGTGCTATTTGCTCTTTGTTGAAAAAGAGTAATAGATTTGGTACTCCAAATTCCTTTTGCTTTCCTGTTAAATCTAATAGTAAAAGCCAATGTGTTTGAAGTCCAATTGTTTTGGGTATTTTTTAGCTCAATTTATGGGTGTTTAACCAGACATCATAGCAGAAGATAATGAGATGTTGAAAAGGTCTGCTTTAAAATTACGTTTCTGAAGGATTACAGCAAACTGACCCACACAATCAAGATCATCTGGGCTGACAGCCTATCACAAACATTCAAATTCTCATTCTCCATGATATCACATTGTCAGACTGATCAGATCAGCGACCCTCCACCTCCACGGGCATGGAAGTAATATTAAAAGAGTGTTATTAGTGGTTGCCCTGCACAGGGTCAGTTCTGCACAGATCTCTCTTCTTAGTCACAGTCTGAGTCTTTCCCACTTTGTGCCTTCGTTATGTGCTAGTTCTATCCCTTTCTGAACTTGCCTTTCAATTGATGACGTCCTGGGACAGGAATTATTATAAATTTAATTGACTTTTTGCAGTGTTATCCTCCATTCATGCTTGCCACTGTTGTATTTTGTCTCTTTTTCCTTTTAAAGCCATCTCAGCTGCTGCTGGTTTAAATCTGAAGTATTTGTCAAGGGAGCTTCACCTTGGTAATTGCCTGCACCATTAGTCATCATCAGGATTTCTGAAGATCCTTCATTATCTCAAAAAAAAAGACAACTAAAACACATCATTGCTTGTGCTAAATTTTTTGCAGCTGACATCATCAGTGGTGACGCTACACAGACAGTCATTCTTCCCTGTTTTGTACTGCACTGCCAATGAGGACATGCTATGAATTTAAGCTTGAGTCCTACTAGACTGTCCAGATTACTTTTTGCCATGATAATAAATATTTCATGTTCCTGATGTCTTCTGCCAAGCTCTGACAGCAATATTTGACCTCCTTTTTGTTGTTGTTTATTAATAAGAAACAATTTAAAATTCATTAATTATTAACTTTGCCATCAAATAATAGCAATTGAACTTCATATTAGCTTAAATTTTTCTCTCATAGGATGTTTACTACCATTTTTAATTATTTTCATAAAACTAATTGGTTGGCTTCCTGGAATTGCCATCAAAGTCAAAAGACATGCTCAGCAGATAGTTTTAAACTTGTCTTTATTGCCTGTGCTCACTTATGTGTGAGGGAGAATTGGTGTCAGGGTGTATTAACATGGCAGGGATCAGAGTTTGATCTCTACTTTGATATAAAGCAATTCCTGTTAAAGTAAAATACACAAATTCTGTACTGATAGGCATTATAACTTCCCTGTGGAGATGACCTTTCATTTCACTGCCCTTGCAGCCGGACTTGTAACCAAAGCAGCATCACATGTGTGTCACAGGGTGTCACAATCAGCTTAATCTAGTCCAAACACCCATCCTGCCATCAAAAGGGATGTGCTTGTGCTCTGCTCTGTTCCTGCTGCTGCAGCACGCCAGACATGGTGTCTCTCTGACTGCCTCATTTTCTTCTCAGTTTTTCAAAGAACAAGTCTTTTCCTGGATGATTGTGTGCTCTCATCATAGCATCACATGAAAAGGTTCATAAAAAGGGTTAAAATACAGTGGGTGAAGTGGACTGTGAGAGATCTTTGGTGTGGTGTAGGGCCCAAAGCATATGTTTCTGATGGTGGGAAATATAAATATTTTCTACTTTTCCTCATTTCAGGCTGTATGAAAATAGAAATCTTTCCTGTGAAAAGCCAAAAGCAAATAGAAAAGGAGAATTTCTTCAAATGTTCTCATTTTAGAAAAAAAAAAAGATCAAAAATGCACTCAGTCTAAATGGACACAGCAGTAATAGTGAAGGAGAAATCATCATGAGTCAATACTCAGAAATTTTTCATTTCAGCTGAGATCAGTGAAGACCATTTGATTTTGTAGTTCTTTCTATTCCTTCTCCAATAAAAAAAGATGAAAATGGAAACAAGGCACAAAGCAAAATTATGAGAAAGACTCCAAAACTGGGTAACTTTCTGTTTGCTTTCATTGGAGCTGAAGTCACTCATAGGGACAGAACTTTCATATTGCTTTGTGTCCTTCAGACTGAGATTATTTATTTATAATAATAGTTTTTTTCCCTCACCTCCTCCTGGATTTGCTCACACAAACCATCACAAGAATTGGCTTTTCATTTTCTCTATTTCCCCCCCAGCCACCTGAGAATGCTGCTGTATGCCTCTGAAACAGAGTAACCTGTCTGAAGATGGAGGCAGCGCACTAAAATCTCCAATGAGGAATTGTTAGGGTAAAAATTTGGTCTAGTTTTAAAGAGGCATAAAGATAAAAAAAAAAATAACTTTATTTTTTAATCTATTGCTCCCAAGAAACACCATGGGAGAGAGATGCAGACACAAGAGCTCTTCTGATCAGTGCAACTAATCTTTGCCAGTAAACACCTATTTGTGCTCAATCCTTCAGAAAGAGCAGCTAATTTCATCCAATTTGTGCTAAAATTCTTGTGGAGCAAAGCAGCAGCTAAACATCCCCACACCTTCCACAGAACAAGAAACTTTGGTTTTTCCACAGGATAATGATAACAGCAGCCCCTGGAGTCATTGGTGCTGCTGGTGAAGCCTTTTCTGGGCTACCATGGGGCAACCTGTCAGTAGATTTTAGGCAAAAACTGATTATTGTGTTCTTAGACCAAAACCCATCAAGGCAGGATGATCCCATCATGGTGAATAATGTGCTCTGACTCCATGGTTTCAGAAGGCTGAAGAAATGCTTTATTAGATATATTATATTAGACTAATACTATACCAGAACTGTACTAAAGAGATCCTAGACAAAACCCCGTGACTGTCTGGGGACAGCCACGACCCAGCTCTGGCCCAACTGGGCAGTGAATCCAAACAAGGCTCACCTTCAGTAAACAATCCCCATAACACATTCCACATGTGCCAAACAAAAGCAGCAGCAAGCGGAGATAAGAATTGTTTTCTCTTCTCCCTCTGTGCTGCCTTCCCCAGGAAAAATCCTGGGAGAGAGAATTAGGTCTCTCTCTGTTCAGAGAATGTGAAACCACAAAATCCTACTGCAGTTTAGAGCTGTAAGGCTCTGTCCTGACTCCAGTGGCTGGACAGACAAATCCCTCCCAGTGGCTCACAGAGGTTGACAGCCACGTCCCTGAAAGCAGCAGATGTCCTTTCTTGATTATTGGTTTGGTGATAGACCTCCAGTTTCCTACTCAAGGTCTGGAGATTGTGGGACAGCACTCAGGAGTTTCAGTTTCAACATACTTCAGAGAAAAGCTGTAACAATTTGCAGTCTGTTCTACTTTGTCCAAGGAGCAAACTTTGTTTTACAGGCTTCAGGTAGCTGCCTTAGACATTTTTCAGTATAGATGTATTTAATGGCAGTATCATTTTAATTTGGCTTATTGGCTTATTTAATAAGCAGCTCTGGAAAGACATTTTCATTCGATCCTAGGTTCAAACAGATTCTTGTTTACCAAAGACTCACAGTTTCCTTGTGAATGCAAAATCTCATCTTATCTTTTTTTTTTTTTTTTTAGCTTTTATAGAATAGCATTAGAAATACAATTATGTTCTTTTACAGAGTTAAAAAGGAAGAAGAGTTTTGAGAATCAGTACTTAGATCTTTTTTACTTAGCAGCTTGGTTACTTTCAAATGCTAATTTTCTTTAGAATTGTAATTTTACTTCTGGTTGTGGCAACACATGCCTGTTCTGTAACAGTGTAAATTATTAGCTGATTCACCAAATTCTTCCAGTCTGTTTTATAGCATTTTGAAAAATGGAAGGCTCTTTTAGTTCTTTCCAGTATTCATTTTAACTAACACATTCAGAAAATTTCCCAGCCATTTAGGGAAAACCCCACTCATTTTAATGATGTGATGTGAGGTGGATTTCACTAATTACAGTGTAGAACCCCATGATGCTGGCACTGCTTTGGATGAACAAAACATGCATGGTCTAAATATTCTGTGAATTTTATCAAATGTGTACTAAATTGCATGTGAAGTACTGCCTTGTAGGAGGATTGACATAAGGAAATCAGAATGTCTGTAATGCATCACAGCAGATGTTCTTTAGCCCACTCTTTTATCTATGGTATCAGCTATTTATTTATAGAATATAGAAATAAGAGAGGTATAAATAGAATCACATTGCTGCTTTTCCAGCGCCCTGGTACTGAGATTTTCCCCCCATTTTAATAAGGGAAAAGGTTACTTCTCCTATGTCTTGTTTGAAATGTGACATAGATGGAAGATAAGAACACTGTCATCCTGTTTTCTTTTTTCCTTTGAATCTGACTTTTCCTCTGAAAACAATTTTAATGGATAATTGAACTTGTTGCCAAATTAAAATGCTGTTACTTTCCCAGAAAAAAATTAAGCCTTATGTTGGGAAAATAAAACCGGTTTTGAAAGCTTGAATGGAATTCAAGTTTACCTTTTCAGATCTCCTTCTGTCCCAGTTCAAAGCTGGACTACATTTCTGTGGTGTGACACCTCTTCAAAGGCGTTGGGATCTGATCCTTGTATCCCTTGTGCAGACCCAGCCCCTGTTGACAGCTCCAGAGCCCAGCGCCGCCAGCCCAGGGCAGCAAACCCAGGCCAGGCCCAGGACAGCTCTGACAGGGACAGGCAGTCCAGCCACACACCCCAGCCTGCAGGTGCCTTCACAAGGAAGCAAAATACAGAAATGAACTGTTGTGAAAAAGCCACTTTCATTTCAGAGCTCTTGGCTGATCCAAAGTCTTTTGACATACAGAAATGTTTCACTTCCACTGAAGAAAGCGAAGTATGCAAACATGATCAGACTGAAATGCATTGTACAGTTCAAAACAAAATTAGCTGAATTCTAAGTAAAATTTGTTTTGCATACAAAGATCTAAAATTCTTTCTAATTGCAAATAAATTCTGAATAATTATAAAAGCATATTAACATAATTAGTTTATATTGAGACTAAAACACTTATTAATCATGAAGAATTGAGACATTGTTATGCAATTTAAATACAAAGGCCCTAAATATGATTGGAAACATCATGATTCATCATTAGTGAGATAAAACCCACTCTGAAACTTCTTTTTGGTTATGTATCTCTATCTAACTAGTAAGTTTCCCAGTCAAATAATGTATAGCAATGTTCTATTTTACTCAGAAACCTGTGGAGCTATGCAGATTTGTACTCTTTATTCACTTCAAAGGCATGCCTGGCTTTATCATTCTGTCAGCAGAAATTCATTTCTTCCTTTATTTAAGCAGAGTCTTTCTTCACTAATGCACTTATCATGAACAGAGCATGATGGGATGTGACTCCTCATGACTGCCCGAACCATTTTATCATCCTGAATTTAATTTTTAGTCTCTGTTCATGTTTCTCCTATCTATGTTCATTCAAGCAGGGGATTTTATTAGCAGTATTGAATATGTATGTCTGCATATACTTGGTTACTCCTCCTATGTGTTTTGTGTGGAAGGACAGCAACAATTTTAACAAGATCTGATAGCTGCTAGGATCTACTGAGGTTCTGTCAGCACAGCCTCTGGCTCTCCCTGGAAAAGGCTGGAGCATCTGAAAAGCAGACAGACATGGAAAGAGGACTGCAGAACTAGTTTGAGATCCTATCAGCAGAGTTATCCAGTGAGTCTCAGGTCAAACCATACAGGCCAAATCTAGCAGGACATTTGGTTTAGTTATTATTCTGTTTTCCTGATTCACAGAACAGGAAGCATTAATCCACCCCAAAACAGACTTGCAAGACAGGGGTCAGACTTAAATAAAAATCTATTTTCTTGGCTAATGGCCACATCATATCTCCTTGTTTCTATTTTCTCTTGAGATCAGTGAGAATGAATCTCAATGTGTTGAAAAGCTCATTGTGTTAAAAACATGGCTTTACTGTACACCTCCTAATGCCTAGTGCTCATGTCTGGTTTTGGCTACTCCCAGACAGTCCAAATAAATCAGTAGGACTCAACCAGGGAAGGAGAGTGTGAATTTAGCTTATCAAGTACTTCCAGAAAGGCCCCTACTTCATTTTTCATTCTGCAAAGCATGTGCATGCCAGTGTTTTGGCCACATTCAGTTGGATATTTTCTCTAGGGGAAACAAAGTTCTTTCAGGTAATGGTTATTGTGTATTTGGACTAATCACATATACATACAATAAATTGTCCTCAGGTGCAGTGAGAAAACAGATATCAGCTCTACCTAGAATCCACCCAATATTCATATTGCCTCTTTAGCTAAATGTAATTTACACTTGAACAAATATTGTACAACATGAGAATATTTTGAACAGTAAAACTGCAAGTGAAAGGGTCAAAATCTTATATTCCTTTGTAAGATCATAAATCAAACACATAATATATAATGGTGTGTTGCTGATGTAAATTCTTTGGGATTTTTTTTGTTCCAGAAAATATAGTATTTGTGAATAATGCAGCAGAGGTGAATGCATACACTTCATTGTTTTATTATGTATATATCATTATGTATATAGTGCTGATTAAAAAAAAGAATAGGCATTTCCACTAAAACTATGCAGTGTTTTTGCAGTGTGGTTATAAAAAAACAAGTCTGTGATGTGAATATTTTCTCCAAATTATACTTTATCCTCAGGAAGCAGTGGAGAAAGAAATAAGTATTTTATCTTTCACTAGAAAGTTTGATACCAAATACCTACACCACCAGGGCTTGTGCAGTTTGGAGGACATGCGTGAGAAGGTGTGGAGTGGAATGTGGGTTCTGTTCTCAGCTCTGCCACAACCTCATGGGTGGGGTTTGAATCAATCTCTACCTCTACTTCCATGGTGGTGTAGACACCTACATTTTAAAAATGGCTTTCAGTGTCCATGGTGCTTTTATGAAGCACTATCACCTGAATTGGCTTTCACTGCTCTCCCAATTACTTGTGTGTCTGAGCTCTAAGGTGCTTTCCATACCTAATTTTACAGCTGCCTGGAGATGTAATAATTCATTTTTCTACAGACAGCAGCAGAAGATTTTGGAGCACTCACCTAAGGTCACGTGAGAAGACTGTGGCAGCAGAGATGCTCTTGTGTATAACTCAGTCACAAACCACAGCACCATGCTTCTAGATATTCCTGAGAGTTTTTGAGTACACTAATATATTTGACCAACTATCTAAAATGGTTAGGACCACATTTTTTTGCTTTTCATGGCAAGCAGGATGAAACCTTTAATTCAGTTGTGAATCCTGTTGCCATCATCTGGCTCTTATGTGTACAAGATCAAACTACAGGAAAATGCTCTGCGTGGGGCTAATTTGAAAATATCTAATATTCTAATCCAAGTAAAGTATACTTGCATTAATAGTTATTAATAGACAGTTGAATCTGCGCAAAGGAATGAATTGAAGGTTTATTTGAGTATGACTAAATGGAAAGAAACAATATTTATATGTATATATACAACACATTGCTGAAATTAACAGGCATCCATTGCTGTAATACCATAACATGAAAGAGGTGTCATAAATGCTGATTTGTTTTCTCTCTTAGTTAGCAAAATGTCTGGTTTATTCCATATTCCCTCTTAGTTTTGAATCAATGGTGACGTTTTAAGGGATGAAGGTGGGAGATGAGGGAGGGCAAATTATAATACTTGATTTTTCCAAACTGAGGGAAATCAAAGAAACTGGAAAGAAACTCTCTCGTGGTGCTGTTCATAAGTTTAACCATGGGTTTACTTGCATGAAAAATTACCTGAGGACAATACAAACAAATTTTGTTTTCTGAAAATAGTTCATATTCCTATACTCAAATTCTGAGACAATTATATTACCAAAGTATGATAATAAAATGAAAGAAGTGCTCAAAGAGTTGGAAAATATTTTTTTTCCTCTGTAAAAGAAAGTATTCTCTTGAGAATTGAAGTATTTTCTCTTGAGTAAAGGAAGCTATTTTCAAAAGAGTAATAGTCATATTACTGACACTGAAGAAAATGTCCTTCTGCCAGCCATACCATTATCTCAGTGGGGCTTTGCACTAGAAAAATGTCATTAGCTACAGCACCAGGCACCACAAGAAAAAGACATGCCATGTTTTGGAGGACAAGAATTTAATACTCCTGATGTCCTTGTTGCACAGAGGAAATGGCAGTGTTTGAACTTAATATTTTCAACATTGGAAAATGACAGAGGTCATAATGAGGTGTAATTCTTCTCAGAGTAAGTGGTGATATTTTGGCATTGAATTTTCACCAGAAAAGACACAAAAAGCACATACAGAACATGAAAAAAAAATTGAGATGAACAAAATTAGCCCCTAATTTTGAGAGTGTGAGATTAAGAACCTCTGAGGAAAACAGCTGGGGTGTATGGCTAATGTAGTACCAAGGTGGCAGTGAACTCAGCTCAGCCTTTCACTGTTATCAGGGAGGTGCTGCTCTGTCCTAGATGGGAATGCTGCTTGAAGCACTTTAGTTTTACTCAGCAAATTTGGTATTAGTCTCAGCTGCAAAGTAGCCCATTTTTTATTCTGTCCTAATATTCCAAAGGAAGAACTTCCTCAGTTTGTGAATCTGCAGTGTTGGGAGTATGTTTGAATGATCAAAAGAGACTGAATTGTCTCTCTTCAGTGAATTATCCCTTTCCAGAGAGCCACAGTGGCTGCAAGCCTTGCTCATTTAGATGCAGGCTCAGGCATGTTTACATATTTCCTCAGTAATTTAAAATTTGTTTTATTTTCTCTTGCAAAAAATGCATTACAATAATTGTACCTTAATTTAAATAAGGCTCATGGGACTGTTAGTTATAGAAAAAAATTGGGTTTTTTTTAATGAAGATGTGAAAATGTAACATCTCAATTTCTATTCAAGTTAAACATAGAAATTAAGAAAATTTGATCAATTGTTGCATGTATGATTTTTAACCACTTATTTAGTTTACTAGTAATCCATCTTCAACTCCATGTTCCAGTGCTTCATTTGATAATATCATTTGTATGGAAGTCAAATTTACAAATAATCTAATTAAAAAATTGAGGTTGTTCTAGTCATTCAGAGCAATAAACACAGGGAAGATGAAGTGTAGAGAAATAGAAGTTATGTGGACAATAAAAAATATTTTTACATAGCTACAGATAAATGCTTAATCTTAGTTTTACAAAAACAAAATCATTCTTCAAACTGATGTATTTCAAAACATGTCAGATTTCAGAATATAATATAGTCAAGTATTACTGAAATGTGACTTGACTCAAATTGAGATAATTAGAGAATGATTCTACAATTTCTCACTTGTTTTGGCAACTGGACAGCTGAATGACTGCAAGGTAAAGAACAAATTCAAAATAAGTTTTTTTAAGGAAGATTCATGTTAAGTCTTTAGCAAAATAAGCAGAAACATGAGAAAGTTTGAAAACAGAGGAGTGACACAAAAACCCCCAGCATGCTGTGCTGAACTTTTAGGATTATTTTTTTCCCATCAAAGAAATTAATGAGATTAACATGTTGTTTAGGATATTTTCTACACTGTGTTGAATTCCTACCTAAATTAAAGGTCGTCTTAGACAGCCCAGTCATGCATTTGGGAGGGATGAGTGGTAGGCACAGGATTTAAATGGATGTAAGTTTGTGTGGAAGGTGGTTTTGCTAAACTGACTATCTTGTTCATCTGACCTGTACTGGCCAGCAAGAACTACAAGGGATTTTACACTGTAAAGTCTCTCAGCAGAGACCCCAGCTGCAGGTTGCTGGCAGCAATTCTGCTTCTCAAACATCTGGGCAGCCCCAACTCTCTCAGGATTCAGCTCAAAATTTTATTCCAAATTTCCACTTTCCAAGCAGGTTATAAATCCTTTGCAAGGTTATATGTTTTTATTTCAGTATCCGAATTCTAAAGCTGCTTTACTCACCATCTTTGTTTCCTGCAGAACAGAGTCTGCTGCTCTCAGCCCTGTCAGCTCTGGGCTTGATTTGTCTCCAGCAATTACCAGGAAGGTGGTTGCTATGCTGCACTAATGAAAGGAGCAACCATGTTTCCTTGAAGGCAATATAAGCAAGCATAAATAAACAAATTCTTTGTGGTGTTAATAGTGTAAATGAGATATTATTGCAACAGAGCAAGTAAGCTATTAACCCATTTTAGAGGCTTGATAGCTATCAACCTTTCAACTTTCTATGCAGAGCTTAGCTTGAGATGGATAACTCTTTTCCATAAATAATTATATTATGAGTTTTATAGAATTTTCTCCTTCATCTTGATGTATCACATTTTTTGCTGTGTTTGTTCTTGTTACCACATTTTTGGGTGGACATGGCCCAGGTTGCCCAGTGAGGCTGTGGCTGCCCCATCCCTGGAGAGCTCAAGGCCAGGTGGGATGAGGCTTTCTGAAACTGCTCCAGGAAAAGTGGCCCTGCCCATGGCAGGGGGGTTGGAATGAGATAATCTTTAAGGTCCCTTCCAACCCAAACCATTGTATGGTTCTGTGATTTTTCCAGTGATAGTCTGTCTCCACAATTTTGCTAGTTACTGTTACATCTATGACAGGTGCATAAATGAAGGTCCATGGCCAAAGCCAGGAGCATAAATTTTAATTTAAAAAAAATCCTCTTATGTTGCACTGAACCTTGTCTGAACCTTGTCTTCTCTGGTTCACTGAATTTAGCTCTAAGTGTGACTTTTTTTGAGAAGAGACTGTAAAAACTGTATCACACATTGTTGTGTTTGTATTTCAGTGACTTTGCATCAATTTTGTTCAGGATGTTAGAATTTTTTTAAAAACACCGGATATAACAATGAAGATTTGAAGGTCATGCTGTGTTTAAACTCATGTAACACTAATAAAAATGGCATTTCTGAGAAGTGAAATCTCATTCACCCTACCACCAAAGCACTTCAGTGTCTGGAGCAGGCTGTGCTGTCAGATTTTCCCGAAGTGCAAGTAAATCCATTCCACTTCCAACCTAAAATGCAATCTCTCAAAACAAACTTATGCTAAAATTATGAAATAGTCTTACAATGTTAGCATTATGTATTGCATTAAGGTGGGAAACTTTGGTGATCATACTACCTCATCATGGGACAAACTTCCATCACTGTAACAAAATATAGGAATTATCCTGAACAGTGATAATATAAAAATACTAACCATATGTCATTACATATCTGTAGGTAGAGGGTGTTACTTACTTGAATTACTCAGTGTCCTTTTAATAGATCTCAATATTTCTGGAAAATGCTGAGCAGTTATTGCTACTGGCTGCAAAATGCTAACTTTTGCCTTGTTACTTGGTTAGGACAGAGATATATTTCTGTTTGGATATACTGGGCACTGAAGACATTGGTCCAAGTTGAATTGGGGAACAAAATGAATGCAACATATTTTAAAGCAAACTTCTTCTTTGCTAGCTATTAAGTATGTTTGGTGTTTAAAGAGGAAAAATGGAATACCACATTGTAAAAAGACATTAGTTGGACACACTGTAATTTCTTTTCCTATCTGATGTCTGATTCTGACTTAGCACACTACAAACTATTTTCCTTTTCTTCTCTCCTTTATTTTGCAGTTAACTTTGACCACTTTCAAATATTGCGGGCTATTGGGAAAGGGAGTTTTGGAAAGGTAAGAATCAACCTATTTTTAGCAGTTAAATGTCTAATAGGGAATACCTTTGTGTTTTGCTGGCTTGATTATGGTAAAAGAACATAGGTTTTGTAGCCTTTTCCTTCTTAAGGACATCTGACCACCAGTATGAACTGTCTCTTCATTAAATTATTTCTGTTATAATCTATTTGCTAAAATAATTTAAGCAAAAGTTATTATAATAATTAATTATCCCAAATGGACATTAACAGAATTTAGAAATCTCTCCTGGAATCAAAAATCAACAAAAAGGTAGGAGCAGACTACTTCTTTAGACAGTCCACCAAAGTGATCTTGTTCTTAATTCCCTGAGCTTGTGTCTTTAAAATAATTGCAGTATTTTAAAGGTATTTTACATAGAATAAATCCTCTTGGCACTGTGTAAACTGACATACAATATAATTATGAGCACCGAGTAAATGTTTGTTCAATTCAACAGGATTTTTCTGAAACAGAAAGATTAATGGTTTGTTTACACTTGAGTAGACAACATTTCTTTCCTATAAATAGTGATTATAACAAGGTTTTACATTTATAATACAAAGCCACATAGCCACATATAATACAAATACAAGGCCACAAAGTCAGAGAAAATACTATTTAAAAAACTATTAGAAACCATTTCTCACAGGAATAGATCTGAGGGTGAAATATAACTGGTAGTTGATCAGGTGACTGATGGAACAACAGCTGTCTAAATCTTGATTTCAATGATTCCTGAGTAAATGCCAGCTCAGTGCTCGTGAGGCACTTCTGTAGCCATGCATTAAGAACACACAAAGGATTTTGCTGGTTCTTGGCCTCCGTGCAGAACAATGACTTTAATTTTAGAGAGGCCAGATATACTTGCAGAACAGCATGGTCCCTCATGGCACAGTCCTTTTTCAATTCAGTAGTTTTCAGCAGAAACTGTCTTTGAGGTCAATAGGAGTATATCCTGCTCGGGCAAAAAAGTGCTTATAAACCCCTTAAAATCAGGGCAGCAGAGATCTGTGATTGTTTATTATCACAGTACAGAGGTGGAATACTAAGTCAAACTAAATGAAGGTCAAGAGTGCAAGTTATGTACAGGAAAAAAAGTTAAAGACATGTCCAAATCATGTTGACCCTCACAAAGGAAAAGCTAGTTAGATCAGAGTTCAGCATTTTTGGTTTCAAATTGCCTACTTCTGAATTCACTTGGCAAATTTTTAATATTCAAATAAAACTTGTTTCATCAAAATTTCTAACTTGGCTTCTTCCAATGTACATGGAATCACTAGTAACTGGAATATGCTAAGCATAACTAGTGTAAAGTTCTTCCACAAACAAACAAACCAACAATAAATAAAAAATCAATCAATCAAACAAACAAACAAACAAGCAATTTCCTGGTATTTATGAAGACCAAAGCATAAGCAAAGAGCTGCCTTTACCTGCTTGGCAAAGCAAGGTCACTGAAGCCAGAAGGGCTCCTTTCAGACTAGTGCCCTGCACGTCACTCGGGTACCACTGATCCGTGCCCTGTGTGTGCCTCTTTGGGAGTGCAGCAGACAGTGCACCAGCTCTGTGCCAGGTGTGTCTGCACAGGTAATGCTCCAGGCAGGTCTGCATGTGCCCAGGAGTGTGGGAACTCCATGTGCTCCATGACTGGCCACACACATTCTGCCACAGCCGGCCCATCAATTGGCTTGAACAAAAGAACAGCCAGCTCACACAGAAGCTGTGGCTGAGATGGTCCTGGCAGGCTCAGACCTCACCTCCTTCATCTGCCCCTAAAAAGGGGAACCTGAGCTCTCGAAGGACACCTTTGGAATGACCAAAGGTGCTCTTTGTTTCCAGAAAAAGGAGCATGCTGGTGGTTTCTCTTCTCTCCACAAGCATTTCCTACCCTCCTCAATACTGCTGTGGTGTATCTTTTCCTGAAAAATATTCAACAGTGTCTAGGAGACAGTACCTGCTGTTAAGACGTCCCTAAGAAGGATTGGGTACAGAGGCAGCAGCTGAAAGCAGGTGGCCACGTAGAAAAGACAAGAACTTGAGATACAAAATATTTGGTACCAAATGGCCTAGGAGTTCCTGTGACGGAAAATGTTGTGACTGTGGATTGAAAAGGCCAAAGGCAAGGCAGGGAGCTGATTTCTGACACCAGCTGTGGGGACAGATCCCAGGTGATGAGGAAGCCATGGAGGAGCTGAGGTGCTGAGCATCACCTTGAGCTCTGTGCACACGAGTGAGCTGAGCAGCACAGGGGCTCTGCCATACCAGAATCCTCCTGCAGCAATACCCTGCTCAGGTTGCCGCAGCAACCAGAGTAATTTAAGAAATATTGAGAGAGAGAGACACAGGGATATTGTACCAAGAGCAATAAAATAAAAAAATAGAGTATGTCTTAAAACATCCTATTTCTCTCAGAAAACAGAAAAGGCCACAGAGGAGCCATAAAGGAAGCAGGCAGTTTAGGAAAGCGTGGCACTGAACGTGGTGTTATACACTGCAAGGTGCTAAAGCACAGCAGACCCTGAGCAGTAAACACCCTGCAATAGAGATTAACAGCCTTGCATCCTTTTTGGACATTTTCTGCTGCCAGGTACTTCCAGAAGGACAATAATAGGAAAAGTTGCCAGCAACGAGGCTTCTAAATGAACAATAAAGGCAGGACTGACTCACAGAGACAGACATTTGAAATGGTGACTGATTTACCATGTTGTGCTTTTGGCTATGTTTTAATAGGTCATTTTAAAATGGGCTTCTTTCTTTCCCTTGCCCATGGAAGGAAAAACAACGTGATTTGTCAGAAGCCTGTACTCATTTGGGAAAAAGAAACCTGTTACACCAAGAGACTTTCCTGTTGCATTTGACAACTGTAAAAAAGGATTTAAGTTTGGAGGGAACTCATACTTTAAACATTTTCTCTCTCATACAACTCCATTTTCACCAATACAGATTCCCCAAAGCAGGGAACCATACTCATATAAACCTGAACCTTATAAACAAGAACCATACTCATGTAAACCTGTAAAAAACTAGATATTTCTAGAAATATCATAGAAACATTCACCAGTTTCCTGAGTGCCATGGAGAAGAGTGGATTAAAACCAACCGAGCCTTCATAAAACAGGCTTGTTTTATTTTCCTGCATGATGTGAAAGGCTGAGGACTCTTTTGCAAGGGCAGAGACAGTAGAAACAGGGATATATGATATGTTAGAAGTGCTGTCTCCTGCTTAATCTGGCTATTTTTTTTTCAATATTGTTATCTGTAGAGCTATCACTCTTCTCAAACAAAATATTGCAAAAAATTATATATTTGAAGATCATCCAATAAGTACAAAGCCAATAAGGATTGAAATACAAGAATTCTCATTGTCCTTTACTGCAACAATAACCACATAATTGTAGGGTTACTGCTGCACAATAATTTGTATTCAGGTGCAACAACTAGTTCTCAGAGATATTATAGTACCAATTTTCTCTGACTTCTCTGTTCGTTGGAGCAGTTATGTTAAACTAACATCCTTAAATTGAATTCAAATTATAATTTCAAGGTACAAACTCTCTCCTGTTTGTCTAAGATGCTGAGACACAAGACTAAGTTCTGATGAATTTGGTTGAATAAAACAGTGACTTCCTGTGATGAAGTAAAATTGAAATTACAGTGGTGTAAACCAGATGGGAGCCCAGAATCATGTCAGCACTGATTGAGGGTACTTTAGTAAATAGTATGCAAAATACTTCAGAAAAAAATATGCTTCTACCCTAAAAGCAACATAACACACCACTGCAGAATATTAATATTGTTTGACAGTATTATGACCTGTTTTTTAGCTTGAGTTAATATGAAAGGATACTAAGCAGATGCTTTGGCTGCTCCAGATGTCATGCTTTGCTCAGGGGAATCTGGGAATGAATCTCCCTCTTTAAAGGAAACCCCCTGGCAGCCTAAAGACATCCATTCTCCAGCCTCTTTGAGTAAATCTTGCCAGCTCTTCTTGCAGGCTAAGACTATGAGAACCAATTTTTCAGAGCACATGGGTAGGACATACGAGGGAGCAATATTTCAGGCAGATGCTCCACAGCAGGTTCATCAATTCCCATCTGGAGTGCACCTGATTTCTGTCTTGTAGCCCTCTGTGTTGGGTGAGTGCCACAGCCCCTCTGCTGGGCTGGGGCTCCTCATGGCAGCCAAAGCCGCCCCATCTCATCCATGGTGTGAGATGTAAAATACCGTACAGCAGCATGGGTGAGGGAGCACCCCAGCTGCCAGCTCTCCACCCAGCAGTGGCCTCATGCAAACGTTCTTCTGGCTGTGGGTTTGCCTCCCTCCTCTTTCATCACCTGTTGTGAAACCGCATCTTGTGGCAGTCTGAGAGGTCTAAGTACTCCTGTGCCAAATTTAGACCAGAATTCACACTAAGTGCACCTTGTTCTTTCCACACCATGCACACAGCAGCTGTAAGTCTCTTCTAGTGGGAAACAGGAAAAATCTGTGTTTTGCAGCAAGTCTGATATTTCAGCCGTCTCTATCTTTTCTCTGGGAAGAACTTTGTTGAAGCTACCCATGGTTGCTCTCTGCCAAGCATGATGCAGCTTCCTTCAGCAAGCTTCTCTGTTTTCTGCATGTGAAATCAGAGGAAATCCAAGAAGGTAGTTTAGAAGTGGGCCACAGCACATGTTGCTCTGGAAAAATGAAGCTTAGCCCTGCAGCCATAATCTATTGGTTTCCTTCCCCAGATTCTGAGGGAAAGTGGCCCCAAGTCACTGTCTGGTCAAATTTCTTCTAACCTGATAGGTTTTAAGGCAACTCACTGTTACCTTCTACCAGGAATAACAAAAGACACCACCCTGTGATAACAACTAAGTTACATTAAAAAAAAAAAAACTTTAGAAAGGGAAGTGAGATTTTTAAAAATAGCACTCTACCATTCCAGAGAAAATTAGTGGGGTTCATAATGCCTGCCTTTAAATATGTACCACACAGATGCCTATATCCAAACTGGTAATCTACAACCTCTTTAGGGGACATTAGAGGGAAACCATTCCAGGTACAGAGATAGTCCCCTGTGCCTCTTTAGATCCACACCTTATGGAGGTGGCTGCCTGTCCTTCTCTACTGACTATGAAGCAGAATAGTTGAGTTCAGAACACATATTTGCTCTGAATCATCACACTGTCTGGCCTTTGGTAAATGATATTCACAGAAAAATGGAAAGAGTGTGAGTGTCACAGGCTTCCATACTGATACATGTAAATAAGGCATTTCTGCACAGAATTTCATCATAATGAGTCATCACAGAATTTTTTTGTTGAGGTTCCAGAGCACCTGTTTATCCCTATTTTAAATTGCTCCTTTGGAACAAAAAACCCCCCAGCTTAAACATTTCCCATTCAGACTGTACATATGACAAGGCTCAAGGGCTTTTCCTTTCTTTCTTGCTTTAGTGGAAAGTTTCAATCCATTGCTGTCCTGCTCAGGAGAAGAGCTGACAGCCAGCAGGTAGAAGTGCCAGGGAGGATCTCCAATACCATCCAGCGCTGTCATAGCAATGTCAGGCATTTTTCACAATAACATCAACACGGATGCAGATTGTGTTTCTTGATTTTTAGTAGGAAGTAGCTTCATTACATTCATTAAAACCCTATTGATTTTGTAACCATGTTAAAGGATTTGTGTAGGTACACATTGCTA
The DNA here is from genome assembly GCF_027579445.1 of Ammospiza nelsoni. Classification (NCBI taxonomy): domain Eukaryota; kingdom Metazoa; phylum Chordata; class Aves; order Passeriformes; family Passerellidae; genus Ammospiza; species Ammospiza nelsoni. The sequence goes on from NC_080636.1 coordinate 17,088,896, forward strand.
GAAAATGTTTACTATCATTCTGCTCTGAAGCTGTGTGTTAGGCAAGCTTCTACCAACAACAGAAGGTCTGTTTCAGCTGTGCTGAACACCCTTGTCTTTACTGCCAGGTAAGAGAGCTGAGTGCCTTCTGGAGTCCCAGCAGCATTGCAAAACTGGTTTACATTGCATATTTTGGTGCTGCATATGATCTTGATTTGCCACATTGGTCAAAGCTGTAATTCTCAAACCCATTCTCTCAGCAGTCTCTCACATCAATCCTTCAATAGGGAGGCTTTTAATGTAACGGACTAGGAGGTTTCTGCAAACACCTAACTCTTGGCCAAGTTGTACGTGAAAATCATGGTGCAAACTAATGTACATGGCTTAATTTATGGACTTAGGTTCTGAGCTAAAATCCCCAAATGTTGCACTTTATAATGTGACTTGCTAAATTGGACTCTCCACATATTCTAAGACAGGATGTCAGGATTTGCCCCTGAAAATTCTTCTTATGCTTTTGAAGGACCTGTGGGAGCTTGGAAAATTCGTTTTCATCCCTACTTTTCCCACTCAGTTTCAGCTCAATCCCATTTGCTGCTTTTTCTTCCCCCAAAAGGCCAAACATAATTCCCCATTGTTCCACAGCCAGGCTTCTTTCCATATAAATGTGAACCTTTAGTTATCTTAAGAGCATCAACAATTTTCAGATCTTTCGTAACAGTCCAAGGTGAAAAATGAAACAAAACTTCTGTACTCAGCATTGTGCAACAATTAATGGGCTCAAAACAAAATGTCACTATCCCTGATTTCCCTAATAGCAGAACATTTCCTGATACTAGGAAAGGTAATTAGAAACACTGCTTAATCATGCCTTATCATTATAGGTTAAAGGTAATCTATTAACTCCTCTATTTGGAGTAGATTTGTGCTCAAGGACACACTTTAGGAAAATAGAGTTTCAGAGAAATAAACATGGTTTGACTTCACTGGCCTTGTTCCTCCCAGTTTCAGCTGTGGGAAGTTGCCTTAGTTACTCCTGATTGTTCCTAAATATTGGGTGCATAAATTTCTTAAACTTTTGTCAGTCACAAAGGATTTCTTTTTGGCTGCCACTGTGTTGTAATCTGATACCTTAACATGAATTTATGAGGGCATAGTATAATTTTTTGTGTGTAAAATATGGGAGCATGTATGTGTATGTATTTAAATATACAAATAAAAAAATAATGCCCAGACCAAGTGAAACCTTTGAACTTAGACACTGCAGACCCGGGGTACCTAAACCAGATGTTTCCAGTACATTCAGAACAATTGTGTATTTCTCTGCTGCCAAAAATTGTACTTAACATGATACTTGGTTGTGGTGCTTGTGCCAGTCTCCAGCTCCATTCTCAAGGTAAAATACCATGACAAAAAGAAATCCAGAATTCCTATGGAAGTTCTCTTGACTAAGATTTTCTTCATGCATTTGCATTATTTGGCATTGGTGAAAAAAAAGAGAAAGTAAAAGCATAGACATTTACTGCCAGAGACTAAATCATTGTAATGGTCTCTTGTGAATTCAGAAATATTATGATGAATACCTGTATAAAAATTCTTTTCCTTTCAACAGTAATTAAGGGAGCATAATTCTGATATTTAGATGAAATATTGAGCCTTGGGAACACAGGCAAGGTTTATGATGCAATAATCAAGATGTGAGTATTGACTTGTGGGAATGAGGACAATGACTGAGCATTTTCCTAGGCAGGAGGCAGTAATTTCTCTGAATAATTAAATAGCCTGTGATTTCAGCCATTGCAGCATATTACTCTCAGCTTTACCATGTAAGTTCTGAAAGTTATGATATTTTTCTGGGTCCCCATTTCCTCTTATACAGGGTTGGGTTGGGTTTTTGTTAATTTTTAATTAGAATCTATTACAAAGAATCCTGCAGAGCTGTGAAGTGAACTTACTGAATGTGTTAGTTGTAATATCCAGATCTGAATTATTGAAATATCATTAAAGACCTCTTTTTTCCAAAGTCACAATTGAATACACTTTCTCAAGGTGTCAAAATTTTTCTTTTACTTTGCTGCCAATTAGGTGTGCATTGTACAGAAGAGAGACACCAAGAAAATGTATGCCATGAAGTACATGAATAAACAGAAATGCATTGAGAGAGATGAAGTCCGCAATGTTTTCCGGGAGCTGCAGATAATGCAAGGCCTGGAACATCCCTTCCTGGTCAATCTGTGGTAAGAAAATCATTAAAATGCTTTCATAGAGCTCTCATTTTCTCCTTGTTGCTGAATCAGTTCAGAATATGGAAGGCTGGAAAGCTGAAAACAACAAAAGATTTTTGGTGACTTCCTTTGTTAAAGGTATTAGGTTTCACAGGGAGTTTTATTTTTCATTAATATTTTTAAGGTGTCTTTTTTAATTGAAATATTAAAATATCATATTCATCTGTTAATTTGTGCTTTGGTTTCTCTCCAAATTTTTACAATACTGTGTTGAAATGTGTTGTCCTGTCCCATTTGTTTTTGACAATACCTGGACTAAATCTCTCTAATAAAGCTGTGGAATAGCAAATACAACCATTTCTTTTTTAAGTCGATTCAGAGAAAATTCAAAACTCAATTACTTTCTAAAAATTACTGCCACAGGACAACAGAAAAGTGCCTTTTTGTCACCTGGAATTTCCCTTATCTTCTCCATTCTAGACACTGAATCTTTTGGCCACACATGATTGTGAGAAAATGCTGGTCAAAAATTGACTGGCTTTGACTACACCAGCAGCTTAAAATATTTGCTGGCTCTTATGCAGTGTGATAATACCTGCTGCCTTCTGTAGTGATAGTAGTAATGGGATGCAGGGTTTTGCTCCTTATCTAATGACCTGCATCATTCAGAAAATGAAAAGGTGGAGGGGACATAAACCATTACAATATGAAAATTATTCAGTCCGTGAATAGCTTGATTGGCTGCAGATGGTTAGAGTGCACATTGATCTTGTGTTTTGTGAGTTTTAGCTGTCTTACTTGAGGTCACTGCCCAACTACAGTGTTCTGCCCATCCCTTAGCTCACTCCTGGTGCCAGGTTAGCACCTTTCACAAATTAAAAGCCAAATTGTGTTCTGTCTTGAGCGAAAACAGCTTTAGTATAATTGCACTCTGATAGAAAGCATTTAAACCCAAAATTGATTCCAGATTAGGTCCAAAAGGAGCTAATTATATAAATACATATGTGCTCTTCACTTTATATGAATGATCTGAGCTAATCTAATTCCTTGTTGAAGGCTTTAAAAAATACATCATTGTTACTGCAATACAAAACTTTCCCAGTATATTTTCCAAGGTTCCAGCAAGCTGTAGTCTTGGGATCTCTTTACCAAAGATATGGTGTGTGTATATATATATATGTGTGTGTATATATATATATATATCTGTGCTTAGGAGGCTGTGGAGTTCTCTGTTATGTATTTATCTACCTTTTTTGAAATCCCACAAAGTTTTATTCTTCATCAGGAGCTGTGGAAGTTTCCACTGTGTAACTAGACACTGCACAGAAACAGTCATAGGTTAATGTGATCTGAGAGATAAACATAGCAGTGCTGAAAGACTGAAGATCAAATATTTATTGTGAAACAAAAAGAATGCTAGATTCCCATTACTGAGTAATACTCAGATGATATATATTCTTTTTCCTTTTCTTTTTCCATGCCGAAGATTAAACTTGAAATAAGCAATACCTTAAAATGCACTGGGCATTATGATGCCTTTTATCCTTCCTACACTTCTAAAATACCATCACAGGATATCAAGACTCAGATGTTATATTATATGTGTGTATGAGAAATGCAGAAAATGAAAGAGAAATATAGTACTCTAGAGTTACAAAACATTTCAGGCAAACAGGACACTATTCAAGATGCTTCAGTGAAATATATAAAACAATGTTTTATATTTGATGTCACTAGCAATGGTTGCAGTTGACCAATCCATCTACAAGCTCTGATCTCTTCACTCTCCTGACTGGGGACTGGACTGAGGAAATGTCATGAAGTTGAGGTAGAGAAGGTTGAGGTTGGGTATCAGGAAAAGGTTCCTCACCCAGAGAAAGGTTGGGCACTGGAACAGCTCCCCAGGGAAGGGGTCACAGCTCCAGCCTGACAGAGCTCAAGAAGCATTTGGACAATGCTCTCAGGCACATGGTGTGACTCTTGGGGTGTCCTGTGTAGGGCCTGGAGTTGGACTCATTGATCCCTGTTGACCCCTTCCAACTCAGGGTGTTCAGTGGTTCTGTGATTTTGTATGAGGCTCTACTGACATTTAGGAACTTGATACAATTTGAATTGTAGAAATTTTAAAAAAATACTTTCATTGACCCTTATTATTTTGACCTGAAGTGCTCACCTCAAACACTTCATATTCAAATGTCTGGTGATTCAAAGATCGGACTCCAGAGTGAGCTACTGAACTGCTGGAGAATCTGTATTTCACCCTGGGACAGCAAAGGGAAATCTTGAGCCCGAACCTTCCCAAATTAATCTAGTCTACCCTGAATAACTCTTTCCTTGTATCAGGCTTAAAATATGTTTCTATAAAAAATTACCCTTGAACAATCCTAAATTAATTTAAATTAACTTGTGATGTACTTTTGGAGTGTCTACACTTGCAGGCTACAGTAGAATTTTCCAGACCTCTGACTTCTCTGTCTCAAATTTCAGCTGAATTTCAGGATATTCTACACATTATCTTCAAATAATGACTTTAGTTATTGAGCTGCAACAAAGACAAAGAACAAAAATCATAAATGATCCATGAATAATGGTCACATCTGTTCAAGCCGTATGAAGCTTTTAAACATATTAATTATATTTCATTTATTTAATATTTGAAACTAAATTTTTATTTCTACCATGGGAAAAGGAACACTGCAAGTATGAATGGAATAGTCGTTAAATATGTTTTTCCCAGAAATAATTTCTTAAAATAACATTTTCATTGATTGTTGGTGAACTAGAAATCTGTTTAATGTATTTCTACTTGCAGTTTAGATACAATAATGATTTACATCAAATTACATTATATTTACAAGTTATATTAGATGATTGGCATGAATCTATGAGTTTTCCTTCTAAGAGTCAATTCCTGACGCACTAATGGAAGGAAACAGTTGAATCTGCATTTCTTCTGTAGTAGTTGCAGCTAAATTAGTTTCATTTTTCAGAGTTGGATTTTGCTGTTTTGTTGATTGCACTGTAAATGTAACAGGGACTGTAACAGGAATGACTAAGCCTAGATTGTTTCAGAAAGTGGAATATCAATCTAAGAAGGAGCAGTATTGTCATGGTGTATGGGGAATATGACAACTTCAGCTTGTTTAAATGCCAAAGTTCTTTTGGCCTGGTCTCTCTTTCCAGGCTTTATCACACTTTCTTAGGGTTCATATCAGTTTTTAGAAATCCTGTCTAAGGTACGGTTTTGGTGACTAAAATCCTGAAATTAAAATATTTTTATTTTTCATGAAGTATCATTTTCTGTAAAAAAAAAATTTCAGTGTCCTATTTTTTTCATTGTGGTGTTTCTGCAGTGATGAATTGAAATTAAACCCTACATCTTTCAATTTAAAATGTCAAATCCTAAATCAATATTGAAAATTATATTTGGAGGAAATTCCATCATGACAAGCTTTCCATGAGTTTGTGGTACTTTCCCTGATCTGAGCAGCTGATTTGCCATAGTTTATCATCTGGATTTCAAAATAAAATTAAAATAGTAATAAATATCCTAACAACTCCTTGAACATATTAATCTTTCTTTGAGAAATTACATCACCAAAAATAAAAGCTGGCAGTTTAAGAAACAAACATGAATACTGGAAAGTCCCTTCATTTTTCATGATGACTGAAGAAAGTAATGAGATGTGTGTATACAACCCTTCATCAGTTAAATTCTAGTGGAGATAAAAAGAAGAGGAAAGAAGGTAAATGTTCTGTGGTGGGTGGTTCTGCTGCATCTATCACTGACCACAGCCTACACAAGAATACAGAGAAGCTCATATAAAACAAGGGTAGCATCTCAACTCTGAAAGATCTCTATTAAACCTTTTGAGGCTCATGCATCTTCTCTGAGCTTTATTAAATTTGACTTCACAATCTCAACTTATAAATTACATTATTTGAAGTATGAGCTGTCTTTCAAAACATCTGACACAGAAGGCATCATTCGTTTGTAAATGCTCATAAAAGCTTGGAGGATAACAGTGTTTTTCAGGAAGGGTTTTGGGTTGATTTATAATCTTCATTTTAGAAATGAAATTGAATAAATGCTTAAAGCCACTTTTATCACCATTAGAGGCATTTCTGATAACAGAGAAGATGAATGGGCTGCAGAAATGTCAGCTGCCAACTTGGTCCCACCTTGAGTCTGTTCCTCTCTAATATTTAGCACTTTCTCCATGTTCATCCTTCCCCAGATATCTGAGTGTCCCCTGGCCAAGATGAGTGATGTTTCTGAACGTATTCATTTTTTAAATACATTTCTTACAACATGCATTAAGACTGAGCCAGGAGCAGGGTTACTTGCCAGGTACCAGTGCAGGCAGATTTGGCATTATGTGGCTTGTCCTCAATCATGGAGAGATATTTGAAGCATCCCCTGGCTGCTCTGAAAACAACATGGCTTACCACAAAAGACAGATTTTTTTTTTCTCAAAAAAATCATGTATCAAAGGGGTTTCTAAGCTGATGAGGACCTGAAAAACGTGAAAAAAAAAAATTGAACCCTTTCTCAAAAGTTTTGAAACATTGATCTTATTTTTAATAGCCTTGCAAAATTTTTTTAACCTGCCAGAACATTTTCTAAAGCAATGGAGGGAGAAGGATAACCATTTTCTTTTTTCAGCTTATAGGTAATTTTCCTGGTATAGACAAAATAGTATGTTTGATTTATTTAACAAGCCGTGAAGAAGTTTTAGCTGCATTCTCTGAGTGGCTATACACTGTGATGTATTTTTCTGTTCACTTATCAGTCTATGGAACTGCATGTGTTCCATGACAGAAGTACATTACTGTTGCAGCTACAGTAAGACTAAATCTCAAATCCAGTGAAAACTGAAGAACACACATTGCAGTAAAAACGTTCATGCACTTCTCAGTTCATCTAATACCCCAATATATCTTCAAAAGAAAGAGGAAGTAAAAAAAAAAGGATTCTGGAGTCAAGAAATTCTTTGTTCCGTCTCAAGTGTTGGGTGGGTTGCTCAATGTACACATATATACAGACACACAACTGGAAATTAGCACTTCCCTGTGAAAGCTGCTCTTTCTAGAGTATTTTGGGAGCAAGGTCACCTTGGACTGCCCCATGGCATGGCTTTGCTCCTCAGGCTGGTATCAAAATGTGCATAAATCTACAAACTTAGGGAAGCAAGAACACCTCACCAAATGTGCTGGGTGGAAATGAAGATGAAGATGACCAACCAAGGAACACCAATTACCTATCAGAGACCAAGGCAATGAGAGAAGGTGGTTTAGGTCCATCTCAGGTGACCTTGTTTAGTGGCTGTGGTCTTGCGGCTGCTTAACTTGCCTTGATATAGGTGGTCTAAAGACTCTACGAGGGGATTGAAAATTTCTTTTCTGACGTGTGTTGTGACTGGTTTTCTGACTTCATGAGACACTACAATAATGGTTGTGACTAAAGAGAATAATTGCACTGTTTTTGGAAGAGAAGAGTTGTGTTCTTCGGGCTAGACCAGGCTGGGTGTTTGCAATTGGCCTGACAGCCCTGTGGGCAGTAAGAAGTTCTGATGAAAAGGAAAGGTAAACTGTACTGATGTCCATCTGTCCCTGTCATATTTTCTGAAAAATCCCTTTGCCAGGATTTCTTCTCCGGGGAAGATGAGAAGCCTCAGGGAAAAATCAATATTATCTCATTTGCTTCTCCCTGTTTTGCTGCTTTGGAATGTGGCTGGGGATTGTTTACCAACAGGTGCATGTTTGATTGGTTTAATGGGAATTGTTTTTACTTAATGACCAATCACCATCAGCTGTGTCGGACTCTGAGGAGTCAAGCACAAGTTTCTTATGATCATTCTTATTAAGCCTTCTGATGTATCATTTATCTTTCTTTAGTATAGTTTTGGTAGAATAGAATAGAATAGAATAGAATAGAATAGAATAGAATAGATCAGCTTTCTGAGAACATGGAGATTCACTCATCTCTCACCTCATCCTGGGGACCTCGCAAACTCAACATCTGTCTTCATAGTATGTGTTGGATTCAAAAAATTCCTGACTCACATTTTCAGTTTTCCTGGAGAGTAATGAAGGTGCTTAATGATCTTTGCTCTCTGGTTTATGACTTGGAGCAGCTGGGTACAACCAGAGAGCAAAGACTTCAGTGTCATCCTCATTGGCTATGTCTATACCAGTAACTTAAAACTAGGCGTCCTCTCTGGGCTCTCAAACCCAATATTTCACATTACAAAGTGTTTCTAGGCTCACTCCCAGCCTCGCTGTGGATGGGGCATCAGCACCATCCCAGAGGAGCCCAGGTGCAGCCAGGCTGTTCCCAGCAGGAAGGAAACCTGCACACCCTGTGCCTGGGTTTGGGAGCTGACCAGGAACAGAATTTTCTGTTCTGCTTGGTCTCAGTGCATTTGGGCAACAGCCACTGCTGTGTTTATTGATGCAATTGTGTTTCTTTTGTGAATTTAGCTGAGGTCATGAATGCCAGGCTTGTAATCCTGGTCCTTTCCAGATATTTGACAGTGTCTAAGTTTCTTTTCCAGCCAAGAAAAGATTGTAAATCAAGGGGGGAAGATATATTTAGCATCTTGCACAGATCTTAGATGGGTGAATTATTTTTGCTAGAGATGAAGCAAAGGGTGAGTGGATTTCTCAAATAGCTAGATTAATTCATCACTGCATTAATGTAAATCTGAAATAGGTGAAGATATTGAAAAAGACTGAAAAAAATTTATGTTCTCCAGAGACTTAGAAGAGATAATGATGGAGGAAAAAGGGCAGAGAAAGGTGATGAGGCAGCAGGAAGGGTAAGATAATTGGAAGAAAAGAGTTTAGAATAGATTTGACTTGAGTTGTAAATGTTCAGGATATTATTTCTAGCTGTGGAAATTACATTGGACTCAACACTGCCAGCTGGTGACCTCTGGGTGTTTTTGCTAAATGAATGTTAGCTGTAACATCACCACCAACTGATGAAAGCATGATCCAGCAGTTATTTATTTTTTGTGCTGATTTTAATAACCTAAGATAACAATTGACAGTATTGGGACACTGTCTGGATAAGTTTTATTCTGGTGACTAATTGTTTCCTGTGAGAAATTGCTGTCACCTTGAAATAATATATCTTTGGGCTCAACTTTAATACATTCCTCTTAAAAGTGAGAATTGGCCTTTGGCACAGTTTAAGTTTTGATCTTTTTTGCATTAGAAACTGCTGCACGAGATATTTCATCTCCTGTGTGTCTCTCTGCATCCTGGGACCCTTCTTAGGATTGTGTCTTCTGCATCACTCTTACTGACACACACGCTTTATTTGCTGACCCTAATAAACTTTTCTCACAGAAAGCTTTCTTTGCAAGAGGAATCTTACTATAAATATTGATAAATATTGAACTGCTGGGAAAAATAATCCCTCCTGTTCTAAAAATTTTCATTTCCAGCCGTGTTCCTCTTATGAATTTGCAATTCCTACCTTGTTTGTCCTTTCCAGTGGGGCAGCTGCTACCCAAAGCAGACCCTCTTGAGCTTGGAGGGAGTTTTGGCCATGTCTCACATTTGTGGTATAGACAGAGGCAGAAATCCTGTGCACATTTATGTGGAATGAGTGGCAGGAATGAGTGTTATTCCTTTTAGGCAGATGCAGAGCTCCAGTGCTGTGGCAGGGGTATTCTCAAGAGAGCATGAGAGCAGGGTTTTGGTGCTGTCAATTTAATGCAATGTGAAATAAAGCAGAAAAGCACTTAGATATTGCTTCAGACTCCTCAATTGCCACTTTTAGCAAGTAGTGCTTTTTTTTATTTTTCTTTATTTTTTCCATTCTATACTTTAAAGGTTATGAATGCCAAACACAATAGCTAGAGTGTGCAATTAGACTGATAACCAAGGTCCTGTAGGTAAAGTGGTTTTTTTGACAGAGTAATGAGTACATCATGTAAATCTACAGTTTTCAGTCAGGATCAACTCTTACCTATGCTGTGGAAACTGGGACTGCAGTTAGCCTATAGTAAAGGCTCTGCTAAATGTAGATTGCACAAGATGCAGCTCAGTGCTGTGTTAACAAAGCCCAACCACAGTGGAATGGCCTTCAGAGGGTAAAGCTGTCTCGGATGCACCTGTAAAATCATCTGAAGTAGGTGGTCATTGCAGAATAGGAATAAGTCCTTAACACTTGCACTGCAAAACTTTGGTACTGAACAGATCCTAAAGATACACAACTAGTCCAAAAATGTTACAACTGTAATATTTATAGAAACTTGTCCTGGTTTGCTTTTCCGTATATTTTTGGTTTTAGTGATGATGCTTTTTCATTCAAACCAGACAAAACACATAGGGGAATTCCTTTTTATTTATAACAGGCTGAAGTAAAAGTCAGAGTAGTGATACTAAAAACAAAACCAAAGCCCCAATGGAACTAGCAAGAAGTATCAAAATAAGGGTAATTGAATATCTATGTGCTTCAGGTGATATGTTATCTCTCCAAGTAATATTTCCTTTTTGTTCTGCAAGGATATCAAGGATATTTTTCAAGTTCCAAGTATTAAAAGTTGGGGATGATTTTTGCCAGCTGTTCTGAAGGACAGAACAGAAGCCAAAACCTTGCACATAAGGGTAAAAAAGATGTAAATACATTATTAAATAATAATAATAATAAATCCTGAGTGCAAGGCAATTTAAAATGTCCATTGTTAGAATTGTATCAGAGTGAATTTAAAATGGAAAATAGTGCAATTAAACCAAATCAGGAATTTCTGTAATGCATTAATTTTGCCTGCTTAGGAGAACCTTTGCTTTAACGCATTAAAATTTATCAAAGCTTTTATTAATTTAAAAGTCAACTACAAATTTTTACAGCATAAGTGCACTTTTAATTTCATTTTATTGAACAAAAATTATATTTATTGTACTTGTAAAGTGCAGTGAGAACCTGATACTAAGACTTCAGAAAATTATTAATGGCATCCTGTTTCAAGATTAATGGCAGTTGTGCAGTGTAAAGTTCTAATGAGAAGAAGATCACTCTCATGTTTCATAAGTACATGACACATAAGGGAGGATTTAAGGTTCCTTTTCTGTGTTGATGTACACTTTACAAATTAACATGCAGAACAAAGAAAGGTTATGAAGATGACTATTTAAATTCCTCTGCAAAATGGATATGGCCAGTAGGAAAATTACTTCTGCCCATCGAATTCTCTCTAACTACCTGAACCAGAATTTATCCAGGGTGCAGAGAGCAAATTCTTTCTTGCTGAGATGGTGGGATTGAACCTTGTTGACAAATGAGTAAGTGAAATAGACCTAACAGAGAAAATTCTTCTTCTTGACCATAGCTTTCAGAGTCTCATCAAGAGATGAGCTGGGAGGACAAGAGAAAATACAGGTGCAAAAAAAAATGGCAATGAGCCTGGTGAGAATGTAAACTGTAGGCTGAAAGGAGAAGGCATTTTCAGTGGTACAAAATCTAACCTAATTAGAAAGTGTAACCAATATCATAAAACAGATTCTTCAAGATAGGGACTTCCTTTACTGATATTTGAAAAGAAAGCAGACGAGAAAATCAGGTATTGTTTCTTGTCTCTCCAAAGAGAGATGAACTATAGATTTCTGCGCAGGTTGTTCTTTTTGTGGAAGTGGAAAACTCTGAAACCTTTTTTAAAAATAACCAAGTGTGTTATAATATTTGTTCATCTTAAACTAGAGCACTTGAAATTCTGTCTTGAGGAAAATGTTCTTTATTTGAAGAAAATATTCAAAACCTAGATATTCCTTCATAGAGAAAATGTGCTAATTGATAAATGATCAAATGATATGATAAAAAGGAACAGGAACTTTCCCATTTAAAAGGAATTTTAGGAGTTAAGCTTCGTAAGACACTAAAAAATGTAGAGATATAATTAGAAGTGAAGATATCGACATCAAAGAAGAATAAAATATGTTATGCTGGTCTCAAGTATTATCCTTTTCATTATTGTTCATTGCTCAGTAAATGGTGACATCTGTAGCCTTGACAGTGCTGCATTCCTAAGGGAAGGATAAGCATGGCTTCCTTCCAGTCACTACAAACCAGCTCTGTGGAACTGACAGGTGGGACAATTTCCATTTCTTGTACCAGCTTTACTGATGATCCAGGTTCATGGGGTGAGCACCTGCCTGTTTTTGCTGGGTCTGGGAAGTCTGATGCAGCAACACCTTCCATCCATCTTCAGCCATGGTGGAGTTGCCTGCATTTCTGCAGTCTGTAGCAAATTATGGTTTGGACCAAGATACCTGCAGGGGTCCTTTCTCTCCCCTAAAAGTTGGTTGAATATGGTGCATAACAAAGTCCCTATGAAATAATAATGGCAAAACTCTGATTGTGATCCATATTTGGGATCACTAAATTGCAGAATGGCACTAATGAAGCATAGAGTTTTCCAGCATTTGTTCAAGTGGAAAGTGGAATTATAGTTGAATGAAAAATTGACACTAGCAATTAGCACACAAAGATATAAGAATTATAAGGCAGTCTTTTAAAAAGCAGTGACACATGAAAAAATATCACTGTGAGTATCTGGAATGCCAGAGCAGAGGGTGTCTTTATTACTGGCCTCATGCATGAGGTGAATGCCTCATGCATGAGTGCTACCAAGAAATGAACAGCCTTTCCTCCACACAGAAAATAAAAGTCTGTTTGACCTCAGCAGCCTGAGGCAGCTAAACAGCACAACAGGATCCATTTAGACTAACAGGGAAAAAAATAATACTCTTATGACTCTCTAACAAAGTTCAGTGCTAAAGAAGAGTTTTCACTTTTCTGTTGGCACTGCATTTTCAGCCAGCTTGTATTTAAATTTCCTTTGAGCTCTTAAAAGAACACCACACAGTGTCTGTCTGTTCCTAATCAATCATGATAGGCATTTTCCTGCTTGGCTAGGTCTGTCACTCACTTGTGACATACAGAGAAACACTTGCTCAGAGGTATCCCTGGGTTTATTCCGTGGCTGGAGGAACCACATATTTTTTAATACCTCTCTCCTTCTGTTTTCTTTTCTGTAGATAATGCAAGAAAATATTATGACCTTTTAATAGCGTTTGATTTGCCAGCTTCAGGATGGCCCATCAATAAATATAGAGCTGTCTGTGGTTCTTTCTTTAGTTGTCTATTTAGTACAATTGATGCCCCATGCACAGTATCTGCATAACTAGTGGCAATGGTTGATACTCCCAATTCAGAAGAAATTTATTTTTAATTATTATTATCACAACCTTTGACAAGTGCAGCCTGCTTTAATGGCATCCTATATTCATTTTTCTGTACCTGCTCTACTTGTGAGGCAACTGAAATTTTTTTGTCACCGAGGGTCTGGTGGTCTCCTTGTATGTCTGTGCTCTTTCCCAGGGACAAGAGAAAAACAAGACTCTCCAGATTGTTGTCCAGCTTTTGTCTAAGTAGGAAATCCTGGCTGCACAATGCCTCTAGAGCCTTGCAAGCATGACTTTGTAACAAACCATAGATCACAAGAAGCTAAGGATGCTGTCAGTGGCTTTGGAGTGGTGGGGCTGTCAGGCACGACGAGGCTGGGGAGCAGTGCTGAGCACAGGAGGGACCAGGAGTCATGGCTGAGCCTCCCAGCCAGGCTGACAGCATGAGGCAGCTGGAACCAGGCTCCTGTCACTGCCACTGACAGACAGCTTGGTGCACATCAGCAGAAATCAATATGCTCAAACACTTTTTTCCCTGTTTAATCACTTGTGTGTGAAGTGATTCAGTTTAACATTGGGCAAAGTCTTTGTTTTATTCATTCATAACTCTCAGAAGAAGAGGATGGATAGTTATAATGAAATTAAATTACAATGTCCAACAAGCATCTCCTTCCCTGAGACATGATGGGTTTTGTTGCAGTCTAGAATTGTGGTAAAGAAAAAATTCTCTAACTATCCATTGTTTAATCTGGGGGAAAAAATCATTATTCTTAATCTCCTGTCTAACCTACTTGCAGAACTTCATTATGTAATAAATAAAAAGTTCCAATTAAGCTTACAGGACTTCCACCCATGCTATCCTCTCCCATATTCTCTGTGAATATTGAATTTGTAACATGAAGCTGCAGCAGGGAATGAAAGCATCATGTGCACCATCGTGTTTGCAGAGCCTTCTGCAAAGGACAAGACTGGAACAACAAGATGTGGTGGTTTGTACCACTTTAAATACAGAATCTTTGGGGAAAAAATGAGATCTGGAAGTGAAGTACAGGGGTACCACAGTACACAGAAGACTGAAACCTGGCAGGTGACAAAGAAGAGAGATTCTTCTTTCTCAGTTATTGCTTTAACACTCTCTTGCCACCATCTTGATGCTGCCTCCCCCTGCCAGCACCCACACCCTGACATCTCTCATGGCAGCCTGACAGGCTCTTGCTTCCAACCCAAGGTGATCCTTTATCTTACACAGATAAAGGGTCTGAATGCAAGAACATTTCAAAGTGATGTTTCCTCCTCTAAATTTACTCTCAAAATGTATCTGGGGGAAGAGTGGTGGGACAGACTCTCCTTTATCTATATTATACTTCTGACTTATTTCTCTTTTGAAATATTTTTTATAGCAAAACGTTTGTTTTGGCAGAAATCCTTTAACTATGCATTTGAACATCATGTTTATGTGCTGTCATAATGGAACCAAGTATTGCCCAATACATCTTCTGTACAGAAGAATGAGGAGACATTAATTAGGTTCCATTGTTTCTTTGCTGTTAATGCAGGTTTCCATGACAGCAGAGAGAGAGAAATCAGTCAAAGCCAGTAGTTAAAACTGATAATTTGCATTCTGGTCAGTAGTCCTAAAAATGCAATGTACATTTGAATAATTAGATTGTCTTGGTGTTTGGTCACATATTATACTGCTGTGTATTTACAGCAGTCTTCTGTAAAAATGTAAACTATTATGAGATGCTGATCTGCAATTTTGACTCTCTGCTATTTGCAGAATAGGCTATTCAAATACAATAAGGGATTTTATCCTAACTAATGCAGTAATAAGGAGTAATAAAACCAGGGTAGGAGTTGTTATGCTGTAGGCTAACTACATAGCTATATGAAAATCGTGCATAGAGATGCCTTAAAATAGTTTTAACAGAAAATGACATTCCAACTAAAATCTACTTTTTTTTCTTATTCTAAATGTCTGTCTTCTACTAGAAAAAAACCCCTGAACTCCAGAAACATCTAGATTCTCCAATGTTGGCATCAGTTCTACTGCAAATTTTAGTCTGCTGCATTTTCTTACTGTTTCAATCTAGAGACAAAGATGAGAGGAGTTTAGGCACACACAGCAATCTAATCTGCACACATTGACTTAGGTATTTTTTAAAAAAACGTTTGTATCTTGCTGTAAAAAGTGCTTAGGAAAAAAATTCTGGAAATATATGATATCTATTCATGTTCTTAATCATCAATATTAACCTGTAGCACAGGTATTTAAAATAGCTGCAGATTTCCCCATGGAGAACTGCTAAGAGTGGAACTATGAAGTCATTGTAAATTTTCTTAAGTCCTGATAGACAAGAATTTTGATTTTAATATTCTTTCTGTCAAATTGATCTGATATGGGTCTACATAATGAATCAGTCAGTTGACTTTGGTGAACAGTGTTTCCCACCTTAAAATGCTCCTTCTTTTGTGTGTGATGGAAAGCACTGAAACACACACATACAATAATTCGTCTTTTTTCAGCTGTCTTTCTGGGGCATCAGGGTCTGAGGACAGTCCCAAATGTTGCATCTGTATTTCATTGGCACAAGCCAGAGACGTTTCCACTTTATCTAAGAGAAATTTCAAGCAGCAGAAACTTCTAAATACAAAAGCTGGGGTCAGACACCTGTGGGGCAGTTGTCACATTTTATGACAAGGTGAGCAAAGTGCCCAATTCAACTACTCAACATGTTCAGTGGAAATAAACTTGTTAGCAGCTGGGGACAGCTGGCTGAAGGGAATGTGACTTCATCAGACCCAGTTCTTAATGGTATGTAAATTATTAGATTATGAAAATTGTGTGCCGTGCTCCCTCCCCAAACACCCTCAGCCTCACCCTGGGTCCTTCTAGATGTCATCTTAGGGATGTCTCTGAAGGCCCAACCAACTGACTGCACTATTTATAGAGTGCAAGATACATCCCCACCCTGCTCCTCCAAAGGGGTAATGAGCTAGGCATGAGAAATCAGATTTTGTACCTTGCATCACTTTCTGCAGATAAGGAAATATTGCATCACAAATGGTAGAAAACTGCACAAGTTAAAATACTAAAGGACCAAACAGCTCAAAGATGGACACCCTGGAGGGAACTTGAGTAGTGGAAGGAGGAGTTGCTTGTTTAATCTGGACTTTTTAAAGGAAAACAAATATTGGAAATAGCTGCAATGGAAGAGAAGACAAACTATGCAAAGGATTTATGAGACAAATGGTCTCTAAAAAAGGTTATCAGGATGGACATTATAAACCTTATTGAGTAAGTAACAGTGGACTGGAGAAAGTGGTTTCTGTTATTACTTGCCTTTAAGGAAAAATTATTTCTATAAATTCTGCCTTTGACAATTGCAAGGTCTGCTTTGTAGGAGAAAAGTTTGCTTTGGCACACCTGTTACTTCTGGTAACATTTTAGAAATGCAAAGCTTGGCTGTTGGAGAAAACAATTCATTTGTAAAGCCCAAGGATGGCAGGTAGCTCTGTAAAAAGAAAGCTCTGAAAGTGGTTTGATGTGTAAAGATGTGGTGAGAGTGAAAAGGATCACAAATGAAACCCCAAATGGAACCTCCTGGTAGAGGATGCATTGGAGAATTAGGTCATTACAAAAATGACTGAGTTGAATGGAATCTGATTACAGTGGTGACAGCCTGCCTTCAAAGAGAAGGAATTACAGGGGAGGGTTTGAGATGGTTCAGTGCTTGTGGGAATACTCAAAACTCTCCTTTGGCTCATTTTATTTTGGAATAAATCTGCCTCTCCCTCTAAGTGCTGCTGATATAATTTGAGTACAGATAAATTAAAAGTATAAATAATGACAGTGAGAATGGAAACGGGGGTTTCTGGAAAAGGTAAATGTATTGGGTTGACTCTGGCTGCACTGCAGGTGCCACTCTGTCACTGCCCACCTCAGCTGGATGGGGGAGAGAAAATAGAATAAAAGGCTCATGGGTTAAGATAAGGATAGGGGAGATCATTCACTGGTGACCATCACAGGCAAAACAGACTCAGCCTGGAGAAATTACCTTAAAGCTCACAGAAGCCACACCTGCAGCAACCTGCTACCAAAACCTTGCTATGATAATCTACTGGAATAACTCTTGGAGATGAAGGCTGGAGTAACGTTTGGCCTGCAAGGGGATGTGAAAAGAGTGTCTGGAATCCTCTTTTGCTGTACTCATGAGACTCATCTGTAGAGGATGTGGTAGTGTGGTTCATCTATGAAATCCCCACAGAGAGCACAAGCCTCAGAGGCAGAAAATAAAATGGAATAGAGCCTTTTAAAGAAGTAAATGCAATTCTAGAAACTTTTATGTTGTATGAGGCATAGCAGAGCAGTGTTGCAGGGGCTTAGAAAAATGGGAATGGCTCACAAGTTAACCAGGAGCATATTTACTATGAGTAATTATGCTGCAGAAGGAAAGAAGTGTTCCCAAACATCTGGGAAGCAGCAGATACTTAAGCCCTTTGCCCTTGAAAGAGCCCAAATATTACAGTCATTTGGGGACAGGAACAATCATAATTCTTGTAAATGGTATCTTCCCTGCAGTGATGCTGCTTTTGCCTCTGACACAAGCCAATCTAAATGTCTCTTAAAGACTGTTTTTTCTCTGCCAGAGAGAGGGGAGAAGAAAAGACAACACAAGATGCTGTGTGGTGTGTGCCCATGCCTGCCACTTCAGCAGCTCCTAGTGCTTGAAGAGGCTGTTGGCAAGGAGGGCTCCTGTAACCCACCCTCTGTGGTGGGGCAGGCAGGAGGAGCGCTGAGGGAAGAACTTTTCTGGAGGAACAAAGTCCAGTCAGCCTCTTGACTTTGGCTGTATGACTGAGGGAGCAGGTGGAGCTGAAATCCAAATATGGAGAGAAAACTAAGGATTCTGTGCCAAAAAAATGGCTACAGGATGAAATATTTTATTTTTTAAAGCAGCTTTTTTCTATATCTTTTTTTTTCCAAGGTATGTTGACAGTCCTGACTTTTATTTCCCATACAAGGTCTACTTATCACAGCATCTCAGTAACTCACAGAGGAGCAACACCTTACACAGTTGAAAGTGGGGTCAGTTTGGGTAAAATACAGGGAGGACTCCTTTTGTAGGTGGGGTTTTCCCTGGGTTTTTTTTTATTTTTATTATAAGATTGTTTGTTTCCTTGTTTGTTTTTAAGGGTATTGTTGTAAAGCAAAAGATGCAGTAACTCTTCCTTCCACTTTTCTGAATTCTTAGCCTAGTAAGTGTTTTATATTCTGCCTTTTGGAAGACAATATTTTCTATCCACATATCCTTCTATACTCAATCAATTTTTTGTTTCATGGCTTCAAGAAAAGTAGTTAGAGCTCTTTCTTGTCTTTTGATTTTGTAGCTGTCTTACCATTTAAGTTGCAGCAAGTTGTTTATCAGATGAGCTTTTTCTAAACCAAGATGTCAACTGAGCTAGTTCTTTTGCCTAAAAAAATGTGAAAGGGAAAAAAATATCCAGTGTTTGAAACTACTGGAACATCATATTTTTAGTACAGACCCAAAGATTCAAGGTTTTGGTTTCCTGTAGCTCAGTTGGTCTTCTAGAACCTGTTGGCTCTTTGGTTCAGATCTATTTCAGTGGAAAATGAACTGTGATAACCCAAGCTGGGATGTATTTTTCTTATTACAGAAAATAAAAATGTTCATGAAGTGGTAAATGAATTTACATGTTTGTCCTTCTTGGAGAAAGATGAGAAATTGTTGCAACCAACCATCAGCAGCAGAGTGGTGGCTGGAAGGTCTGACTGTGTTTTATTTAGTTCTTTAGGCTGTGTCTGGGCAGCACAGTGCTTGCCCTCCAGGAATGGATTTCTGGAGAGGAGCAGTGGTTGCTGATGTTTGAAGACCAATGATCTACCCATTTCAGGATGTTTGGCTTCAGTCTGGGTTTGGGGACTGGGACCGTGGTGTTGGACATTGGCACTCTCTCAAACTCCCTGTCACTGGTTTTTTCTTGTTATTTCCAGGGCTGTAAAGTTGGAATCTTCAAGGGGAATATGAAGAGATAAAGCTATGAGGGCACTCCACAAACTCTGTGTTGAAGAATCAGGCAAAGGCACATGGGATGGTTTCCCTTCAGGCAGAGCCCTGCCCAGTGCCTTTGGGTGCACAGGAAGGGCAGGCAGGATGCTTGCCAACGAAAGGTCCTTCCTCAGTATCACAGTAATTTAACCACCATGCAACAAATACTGTTTTGGAATTGGTATTCAAGGCCCAGGTTGAGAGCAGTGAAAATCTTTAACCCTCATTAAGCAGTAAGAACCCTTTCATTTTGTAGATAACCCTCTCTGGCATTTCGGACATCCACTACTGATTTAAATGTCATTGTGTTCAGCAAAGTCTCCTGCTAATTGCTGGTCTTAAATATCCATATTATACTGCTTCCAACACTGTAAAGTTATGTGATCAATATTTTATGGTGGTAGCTTCTTTGGAGGCAGAACCATTGATTTTACTAGTTTAAATCAAAGATAGAGGACTGTCATAATTCAACAGCAGTAATTACCTCATAGTAATTAGATTAAGTGTGTAGTGATAAGCAATAATGGGAGAATACAAAAATGATAACTGGAGGCTTTTATAATTAAAATTGCTAATGGTGAGTCATAAACAGCTGCTGAAAGGGAGGAAATGAAAGATGCTTTTGTGGAGCACTTTCAACAGCCAGATCTGCTTCTGCTTAAACAGGAAGCAGCCAGGTTACTGGAGCAAAGTTAGTTTCAGAGGAATAAATAGCTGAGAAGGAGCTGGTACCTGTCCATCCTTCAGTGAAGCATGTGTCTCTCTGATGAAGCTGCATGAACTCTCTTTTCAGATGAAGTTCTCAGCCATAAAAGAAAAAAGGATACATCTGTAATGCCAAAATTATTTATCCCTGCTGTAGATAAAAGATCAAGAGCTGGCTGTGGAGAGCAGAATCATTATTTACCCTTCATCTTCCTCTTTGAACTTCTTGAGTGTCAGGAGTCTGCAGCTGAGTGCTGTCACACGCACTGGCAGTGCATCACTGGCATTTGCCTTTCCTCTGGGTGTGTGCTCTTTGCTGGGAGCACCACACTCCTCCTAAACCTTCTGAAGAGTACTGCAAGGAAAACATAGCCCAGGAGTTATTTCACTCAGTTTCTATAACACTGAAGGACACATATATATGGAATAAAGATGAAAATTTCTTCCACTTCAGGGAGGGGCTCTTGAGATCCACTGAATTTACTACTAACAGTTTAAAAATTGTAATTTTTGTCTTCCACCTAAAGTTGTGAGCAGCAAGAATTAATTTAAATATGACAGACTTTTTCTGTTTTTGCAGAAGTCTCTGCTGTTTCAAGCTTTATATAAATTCCCATAGAGAATGAGTGTGAAATTATTTCATTCATTCGTGACAGCATTTTTATTGCAATTAGCAACATTCATCACTTCATAAGGGAAAGGCTTACAGCAGGTTAAAGGCAAGAAATTACCAGACATAGCTGTTATATATTTTTGGCGTTTGGTTTTGTTCTGGATATATGGATGAGAAGATTTGCATTAAGTCTGAATTGTATCACCAGTTTTATACCAGTGTAATTTTCTGAGTTAATAAGGCCACTGTAATTTTGCTCTTAGCCCAGAATACTTATTCTAATCTCTCTTTCCTTGAGATGAATATCTGAAAGTATAGCTTCTCACAGAGACAGTGTTTCTATGTGTTGAAAATCTGTTCTTACAGTTTTCTTCTTCAACATCTCTTGTTGTGATGTTGCTCACAAAGCAATTAAAATTTCTTGCTGTGGAAGCAAAGGTTTGACTCAGAATGACATCAGTTCCTGTCACCACAGAGCTCTTCTCCATTTTCAATAGGTTTTGAGACTTTTTGGCTGGGAATTTATGAAATTGAAAGCTGTGGAAGGCACAATTTCTCTTGTGTGCCAGTATCTGGACCAGTTATCAGAGGAGCCTCAGCTGATCCAAGGGCAACTGGTTCGTTCTCTAGACCTGACAATGTTCTGCCTTCTTGTCACCCATTTTATTTCCTCTCCCTGCCTTATTAATGAACATCTATTTGTATTATTAATGCAATACTTTTCAGAATAAAGGAAGTATAATCTCCCTTTCCCAAAGCTGCAAATGTCTTACCACTCATCCATCATCCTGTTATGCATATTTCCTATTATATAGGTGACTAAAATTGTTGTAGGTAGTCAATAATCAGCTCTGTTGCTAGCAAAGAACTTGCCAGATGTTGTTACAAGAAAGACACTTCAATACCTGAGAGATCATTATATAAATTTTTAAGGATCCATCCCTGTTCTTGCTGCTGGTTTCAGCCTGGTGTTGCTGTGGTTGACTCACAGGTACCGTGTACATGGATGGACTGTTGTTTCTGACTGTCCTTGCCTTGCAGGCAGCACGTGGCCTCTGAGAGCTGCACAACTCTGCCTTCCTCTGCCCCTTCCTCTGCCTCTTTCTCTGCCTTTCTCTGCCCCTTCCTCTGCCTTTCTCTGCCCCTTCCTCTGCCCCTTCCTCTGCCTCTTTCTCTGCCTTTCTCTGCTCCTTCCTCTGCCTTTCTCTGCCCCTTTCTTTGCCTCTAGCTGCACAACTCTGCCTTCCTCTGCCCGTTTCCAGCTAATTTACAGCCTTAAAGCTTGTCTGTAGGAATATTCAATGCTTCAGCAAAGGTCAGTATTAAAAACTCAGTTTAGCAGGTATTATTTCTTTTTTAATTTGTTCAGTTTTATTTTGGCTAAAACATTCTGAAGAGTTTTTTTTCCTCATTTAGGCTAGTGCTGGGACTGTCTCAGCAATGTGTAAGTGATCATAACAGACCAAACAGGAGGAGTGTATTTTCTCATGAGTATAAGAAAAATGTGTCCTGTAAGAGGAACATAGAGTGATTCACTGCTACTTAAATGGAAAATGACATCTGAAAAACTTGGTTGAATAAAATAAACAATTGATCAAATTAACTGTGATATTTAGCAATATTCCACTGTAAGCATGAAGGCTTTAAGGCTGTAGAAATGTTTCTGGGAATAAAATTTGGTCTTTTGTCTGATGTTGTCTGTAACATAGATTATGATAAATGCATGCAAGTTTTTGAAGTGCCTAAATGGTTTGCTTCCAGCAGACTCTACACAAACTTGGATTTTAAAACTGGTACATCTTTGTCATTATGTATATGCCATTCTATAGCCAGATGCTCTCTAAAATTTTCAGATCAGTGACTAGTTGGCACTGAATCTTTTTACAAGAGGAATGCATTGACAACACTTCCAATAACAAAATGTTAGGTCACAGTTTATTTTAATTTCCTTCATTGAGACATCATTATTTCCTTGCATTAACACTGCACAAAGAACACAGTGCTGCATAAGAGCAGTTTAATAACTCTGAGTCAGCTCCAAAGTGTCAATGGTGCTCTCTTATGACATATTAAATTTCTTTTTCCTGAGGGCTACAGCAATGATACTCTTCTTTGTTTTCTAGTAAGGCCATACTGATTTTGGGACACTCGCAATTATTGTATGCTCAAATCCCTGATTTTTGAAGATTTTGTCATACTACTGTTTTCTTATTTTTGTATTTTTTAGTAATTTTGATATTTATTTAGCAAATATTACTGTAGGTGTCTTCAACTCCACTGGAAGATGGAAAACAGTATCACTTTAATAAATAGTCATTGTTATTCTTATGTATTTAAATACATAATAGCACATCATCTAACAGTCTATATCACACAGTTCTCTATAACAACATCTAATATTTTGAAATATTTCATATTCAGTGAAGAAAATGTTTATATATTGAAAAATTGTTTAATATATAACATCACAATAAATACCTGAGTAGAACTCGGTGAGTCAAGTTAATTTTTGAATAACTCTGTAAATATATAGTGAAAATAAAGATAGGAATGGGACAATACTGCTTTAATTCCACTGCCCAAGTATTCTGTTTGTTTCAGGAATGCCAGAGGAAAGCTAGTGTCATAATTGCTTTTTCTGTTCTTGTGAAGTCTGCCCTAAAGGGTTTTGTGCTGCTGACAAATATCCATGATGCTGGCAAAGTCACAATGGCCAAACGTGTTAATCCTTTCCAAATTCATGTTCTGGAGTAACTGCTCAAAAGAATTATTGGGGTCGAGTTGTTTGCATTCGTGGTATTTTGGTGTGTGATCTATCCCTGAGCCAGAATCTCTTTGGCATTCAGTCAAGTATTGACCATGTGGTGCACGGCCCCTTCATTGAGAGAGGGAGTCATTCTTCAAGGCAGCTCATTTTCTGGTTCCTTTCAGGAAAGGGTCACTATTCTGTAAAAATCTTTTAGCTTTAAGAAACTGTAAATCAAAAGCCTTTTTTCCTAGTGCAACAGATCTTTTTTTAGTAAGAGTATAAGAACAGTATTTATGTCTCACTGGGAAACAAATTACTGATATGGATCCTCTTATTTTATTTTCCCTGTAATTTTGCATCTTGAAAAATGGATAAACTGCCATTAGAAGCTGTTTGTTAAACCTTCTTTCAAAAAAACCTCTCAGGCCATCAGTAGAATATAAAATATAATCAAACACCCAGACCCCCTCTACCCTTCTATGAAAAGAAAGCACAGAGTACCATATAAATGAAAAAATGTGGTAGAATAAAAAGCAGAGCATTAGCAATGATAATGGTTGCCATTTCATATAAAAATATATTCTCTTTTTACCAGACAGAATCATAATTTTATGTTCCTCAGTTTTTTACTGGAAAACTTAAATATATTTCTTCGTGATAGATATATTTCTTTGTCAAAAGAAAAAAATATTAGTGAGAAACAATGAAAATTAAATATGGATATTTTGTCAGATTTTTCCTAGTTTACAATATATGCAGGTTGTAAAGAAATCCAATAATTTTAATATATTGTGCTACCAGTCAAAATGATTCATATTAGTTTCTTCTCAAAACATCTCACAGAATTCACAATCCCAGAATCCCAAATAAGAAAAAAACTTTTAACAACTTAAGATTGCATATTAAATGGAAAGCCGATTTTCCAAAAGTAATAGTACTCACTTGTTCCTCAGACCATGCTTATTTCTTCTGTCTTTATAACTGTATCCTGGCACCAGCAATTTCAAAGTTTGTTTTCCCCCAGAAAACCCCCCAGCCTGTCTCAAAAACCATTCTGATGCAAGACATGGCTCTAAGCTAACCTGCAAGGATAAGGTAATCAGGGCTTCTGCTTGGAGCTTTTGTTTGTTTTCTTGCCATTCAAATACAAACATAAAGGAAACAGGAGCAAAAGTGACTTCATATGAATTTTAATCATAATCCTAGCTCAGTACTGTGACAAGTTTGCTTTTAATTAATGAAAATCTAATGACCCACATAATGAATAAATTAAATGGTTTTACTCACTTTGCACATGTTTCCTTACAAAAGTAATCAGAAATGGAGGAGCTTGTTTAGTGTCTTGCTGGTGGAGATGTTTATCAGTCTCCCAAATGTAATATTTGCTGTCAAAGCCTCAGCACAGAACGCGCGTGTGTGTGTGTGTTTGGTTATCAGTGGAAGTCATTGTAACTGAGCCGACCCTTAATTAATGTTCTGTCACATCTCAGGCAATGTTTGTCTGGAAATCAGTTATTGCCATGCAGGGCACAAAGGTGTTTCAGTAAATATTTTTCAGAAAAACTGAGAATGTCATATTCTCACTGTATGAGTGAGTGCCCCACAGACCAGCCCTCTCCCCTAGAGGCCAGTGGCTGTGGAAGTGGTTGGAAAGTTGTCCTTGTCTATTCCTGACACTCCCTTTGCTTAGCAAACACTTCTGTAAGAGCTGAGAGATTTCACTCTGATGTTGAACACAAAAATCAGGTGTATGTGTTACTAACTCCTACTGTTACTGTTATTTCAATCTTTTCAATTCTTTTTTCTCAAGTGTGTGTCCTTTGGATCAGCAGCAGGAAGAGGAGGGTGAAGTGAAATCTGACAGAAAAGTCCAACAATGTCTGTATAGACTTCAAAAGCTGAGGGGTTGATCATTTTGACTTACATAGTTTGGGCCTTTAGCATACAAAAACATACAGTTACATTGCCTAATGTGGGCACTTTTTATTGCTGTGAAAGTTACTATTTTCTGAATGTTTCATATTAGTTACTCACTTATAAGTTTAGGATATCTGATTTTAGCACTTTGCTTTGGTCAGATTGGTCTAAATTTTCTGATGGGAAGCAGTTTCAGTAGGAATTGGAAAAAAAAGTTAACTTTAGTCAGAAAATTTTATTGATGTTTTTTGCCATACATACCTAACTTCAGGATTGACCAATT
Organism: Ammospiza nelsoni; assembly: GCF_027579445.1. Lineage (NCBI taxonomy): Eukaryota > Metazoa > Chordata > Aves > Passeriformes > Passerellidae > Ammospiza > Ammospiza nelsoni. Next base: position 17,114,634 of record NC_080636.1, read on the forward strand.
GGGCTGAAATGATCTTTAATTTTTATCTTCTTTTTAAAAAAATGCATATTGATCACAAAGTGTTGCATAATATAAACTATGGTAGCATGGTTTTCTTGAGATCTTCAAATATACAAAGTCCAGCTAGAGAGAGAATAATGTATTAAAAATTAAATTTTCTGGTTTCTTTATTGCATCCAGAATGACAAAAATAAGCATTGGTTTGCCCCTTTTGGTCTTAGATTATCTTGATTAGTTTTCATATTTACTTGTAATAGGTCTGTGTTGTAGTAAAATAGGGTATGAGCATTTTTAGGTCAGAATAAACTCCTATGTGTTTAGTTATCACATCTTGTAGCAAAAATCTAATGTCACTGATATTCTAAGAGAGGGATTTTAAAGAAAAAAAACATAAGATGGTTTTAATCATTGGGCAACTACCTTAAATTTCTTGCAAGACCTCAGCTTTTAATCATTTTAAGCCTGTTTGCACACACATGAAAATTTTCTGTGTTTTGTGAATACCAGCTAATGTGTGAACTCAATTTGTTTAAGTGACTTTAATTTATATAGTCAAATATATAGTCAAATACTGATTATTACTCTCAGTAAATGAAAGCTTGAGTAAAGTGCTTCAGAATTATGTTGAGCAGTGGGCGAGTGGAAACAACCCACTGGTTATTTCTAAATCCAAGATACATTCACAGTCCACAAAGAAAATAGGACACATATAATGAATTATGGCAACTATAATGGCAAGAGTAAGAAGCTGGGCATCTAGGATATTCTGTTTTCCCCTTGTGCAGCTCCTTAAATTGCAAAGAAGTTGGGAAGTGATTGATCAAAATCAGAATTAATTGAATTCTGAGATTCAATCCCCCAGACATTATGATAATTTTTCTGTATAGAAAACCTATCCATTTTTATTGATTGGGGACTTTAGGATGTAGGGAAATACTTTGTCTTGGAGACAAATTGAAATGTCTTAATGTCTTGCTCACAAAATTTAAAATACTCCAACAAACATGATGCAGCAAGCAGGACTTGAATCTAGCCTGCAAACATGAAAAACTAGAATTTCCATTCTGCTTTAAATGCACATCACAGCACAGCGATAGAAAGCAATCATTGCCCACTCTGCCTTGTTTGATACTTGCAAATGTTGCAGAAGGGCGCAGCAATAGAAAAGTAGCAAATGTGTCTGTGCCCTGGGCAGCTGTGGGTGTAGGATCCTGCGCTGGTTTTGGCTGTGGCAGGGTTAATTGCCTGCACAGTACAGACACAGGGCTGTGCTGGGATTTGGGCTGGAAACAGAGCTGGTGACCCAGGGGTTGAGCTGGCGCTGGGCAGTGCTCACACCTTTCTGCTCCTCACCATCCATCCCACCAGTGAGGAGGCTGGGCAGGGACACAGCCACGACAGCTGAGCCCAGGGATGCTCCAGATCTCATGGCTTCATGGCTGGAGCCATACTCAGCACATGCAGCTGGGGAAGGAGAAGGAAGGGGATTACATTTGGAGTGATGGTGTTTGCCTTCCCTAGTCACTGTGATGTGTGATGGAGCCCTGCTTTCCTGGGGGTGGCTGAACACCTGCCTGCCCATGGTGAATAAATTCCTTCTTTTGCTATGCTTGGGCATGTGCCTTTTTCTTTTCCTGTTAAAATAACTTATCTCAACCCATTTTTCCCATTCTGGTTCGCTCCCCACCGTGCTGTGGGGGCAGTGAGTGGCTGAGCTGCCAGCTGGAGTTACCATGACAGGTACAGTCAGCACTGGCTGCAGGCGCAGTACACATCCTCCTCTGAGACAGAAGAATTAGCCCTGCAAAGCTTTTCAGCCAGGAAGCCCTGGATTTTTCTCACCATTAAATTATTTAGGGAATTTAAGAATTTCTAGTAAATTTCCAGCACCTCTGACTGGGTCTCAATCTGTGTCTCTGAGTCTGATGTGGTTCTATTGTTCCAGTACCACTGCTCTTTACAGAGGAATCCTGCTTAGTGATCACCAGCATTGTTTACCAATTACTCTGAGAACACAACACTCCATCCAATCTAGAGCAAAAAATTGCAATGAACAAGGACAAAATGTATTTGGAAATTATTTATTGACAACAAAAGGTCAAAATTAATTAAAAGGGCTACTCAAATGTCACCATCCCTGCTAGCAGAACACCCATAAGCATAATTATGTGTGTTAAAGTCTGGAAAGTAACAGTGAAATGACACAATGTCTTGTCTTACCTAGATTTTGCCACTGAGATAACATCATCAAATGGGTTTGTTAAAATCAGATCTGTAAGATGCAGATAAGTAGGGATTTAAAATTATTCCCATTATAAAGGAAGTCTATTGCAAAATCTTACTGTTGCTGGTGCAATTTCACTTCTCTGAAGGTGAAATATCACTGTTTCTGACATGGGTTGCAAAGTTTAGCCATCCAGCAGAGCTCTGTGCTTGTGGGTGTCACCAGGAGTAAGGCTGAGCACGTTTTCCCACCAGGCACATGTAAACAAACCCTGCATCACACACATACTTGTGCCAAGCACAGGACTGGCACAGGCAGAACACACAAGCACCACCAGGGGCCTTATCCAGGATGACAGCCTCCTACTGGGAGGTAACATACATGGAAATGTGCATACACAGTGTGGATCCCTTTGGAAATGGGGCTCAGACTTGGGTGGTCCATCAGTGATTGTATTTCCTGTGCTGTAGATCTGGGAGAAGCCAGGTGAAGGGACAGTTCAGTTCTCCCCTGTCCTGTTGCTCCACTGGACTCCTTTGGCTCCATACGTGTGGAGATCACTCCACAGAATTTCATGGCTACCTTATCAGTTGGATGAACTTGTGAGAAAAGGTTTGGGTTTTCTACTGAATATTAGTTCAAGCCTAAATAAATACAGCTTGAATCCTGCTTCACATGTGGGCCATCAGTGATGTTTCAGCCCCAGGATCACTTTAAAAGTGTGTCACTTTGTGCTGACTCCATTCAGAATGGCTGGGCATGGAGGGGATGCCAGGATCATGCAGCATGCCAAGGGGATTGATGGAAAATCATTCGTACATGGGTAGAATGTGGATGAATCCTCCTGCTCTATAAGGCACAAGCACAGGAAAGGTCTTTAGGCATGGCAGCACAGTGCAGGCTGATTTCTATTCTACAGAAAGAGTCAGCACCTGCTCTCCTGACTATTAATGCAAAACAGATGCTGTCTACCCAATGTACACAGCTGCCTACATTTGGAAATTAAATGCTCCTTTTACTCAATGGACCAGAACCTCACAAATTGCCCTTTCTCTGTATGTCAGATCTCACAGGAAGGTCAAATATCAAAGTGACAACATCAACAGACAGTGCATGAAGAGCTGCTTTTGGCTTGCCTTTTTTTTGTTAGTTTGTAGGCTTTATTTTTGTAACCGTTTGTTTGTTTTGTGGGGAGGGGTTTTCCTTTTTTAAGCACTGACAAGTCTACTATGAGAACCTTCTTCCAAGAGAGGAATCTTCATCTCTTCTCTTTTAGATAATCTATGAATTTAGCACATTAAGCAGGTCTGAAAGCAATTAAAAAAAAAACCCCAAACCCAGAAGCAATTTTCCCGACTGGAGGTAATACATACTGTATGTATCTGCAGTGTCTGTCATCTCAGGCTTCACTGCCTATGATGTGGGATGCAAGCATGGTTTGCTGAAGATCAGCTCACATATTCTGTGGCTACCAGTGGCATCTCCAGCTGTTATCTTATTTATAAACTGAGAGATCTGAAGTTCATTTAAATGCATACAAAATGACTTGTTGTGGTGCTGTTCTTGCAAAAGTGTTCTCCTTGTGCTCTGGTCTTTGTTTGGGAACGTCTTCCAGTTGTTAGGAAATTGTTGACTTGTTTCATACATCACTATCTGCCTAGCTTTGACAAATAACCGAAGAATTCCCTGCTGAGAGATTTTTCTCCCTCACTGCCCTCCCTTTATGTATTTTCATGTGCTTTTCTCTTCAAAATATTCTTCTAACATATAAATTAATCTTGCTTGCTAGATTTTGTTTTTCAGTCTTCCATAAAAATTGAAAAGCATGCAAATTATCTTCTCTTCTCTTGTGTATGTTGATTCTGTTGCAGATTATGAGCTACTACTTTGCCTTTCTCTTGGTGCAAGGATAATACAGCCATTTGTAATTCAAAAGCCAGATTTGAGCTTGAATCACATTCTGCCTCCTGCTACAATTCTATTTCATTCCATTAAGTGAATAGTCAAGTAGAAAGTTCAGAACTAATAGTGCAACTGCTGCTCTGAAATGAGGATATACCCCAGAGTTTTATACTTTTCTTTGATTCATGTATGTTTGTCCTCCAAATGGAGGCTTAGATGTTCAGATCAAAGTCAGAATATGCAGTACTTCATCGTACATTTTCCTTGGCAAGTGGAAATCAAGTTTCAGGGGTTGGTGACTGGCAAATTAGACATATTGACTGCAAAAACTGCATCTGTAAAAGCAGCAACCACTTAAATCAAATATAGTTCAGGGATATTTCTGGTGTTTTTTAAGTAAAACAATAGAGCCAAGAGACATTTATTGACTAAACTGTGTTTTGGACAAAATACATTTTCACCAGGGGGAACAAAAAGTTGAGTGACATGTGTCACTCAGCTTTTCTAAACTATCCAAGTGCTTATAGGAGAAGAAATTAAATATTGTGGAAAAAGGGAGCATGAACCCTGATAAAGTATTCATAAAATATGAAAGATTTTTTTTCCATGCATTGTTTTTATTTATTTATAAAAACCTGCAGTTGAGGAGCTGTGGAAAATTGACTCACATCTGAAGCACATCACTTAATGTGTGACTATCATGTAGTGGTGAAGAGCTCAAATATACTAATTAAAAGCTTCAAAAACGAGAAGTCTGAAAAGATTTCTTTGTTTTTAAGATCACAATGTTTTTCTACAAATATAATGGCTCAAAAGCATAAGTGTCTCTGGTTTTATCAATATTGTCAGTATTCCCTACTGCCTACAGAGGAAAAATACTGCTGATCAATTAATGAAATTAACCCTGGAATTTTTTCTTACTAAATTTTATTCCAATAGTTAAATTCTTTGGGCAGCTTCAAACAGCTTAGTTCTGAGACAGAACAAGTGTGAGTAAAAAGTGAACGTGGTACCATCAACCATCCCTTCTCAAATGTGAAAATGGGACCTTGCAATCATTTATGCTGCAGGGAAGCTCACCTAATTGATTCCTCACAATCAAAATACCTACTTTTGTCTTTGGTGGCCTGAAAATATTAGGCTTTTTTGTATAAATGGGTGATTTAGATCACTTGAATATCTTAGTTAATGGCCTACAGGTGGACTGATGTTTTGTTTCTTTGACAGATTCATACACTTTACCCAAAAGTTCTACATTTTTTGAAATTTTTACATTAAGCTTCCAGGTACGCTCTCTCTAAATTATGTGAAACATGATGTATATGTCATCATAATGATGGATATCCATCTTAATTTATTTTTTGTACTGGCTTGGAATAATTTTCCTGAATAAACTTCTATTTTGACAACATTGACTCTGTTTCCCATGCTATAAAATCGCTTACAGGTCAGTTGAGAGGTAAGAAGTAGCACAAAGTGTTTGTTCAGCTAAAGGGATGTGCCAAGGTTGACCAGTCATGATTCAAAATGAACATCCCAACAACTGTAGAGAATCACATTTGCAGATGCAATAGCCCAGAAACTATTCTGTCAGAGCAACATTCATATTTCTATAAGCAGTAGCTGGTAATTATTGACTCTGCTGATTAAAATCCAACACTCATTGAAAACAGCAACACCTTTTTTGGATTATTAAATCTAAAAAATCTCCATTAGACTTTCAAACTCATTTGTTGGCCACATCACCTCTTTCACCAGTGAATTACAAATGTCCTGACTCTTATATCACATCAGTCTTTTAGAAATTTGATATAATATGAACACTAAAAACCACAGCATTACAGCATAGAATCAGATCATCTTTCTGCAATAATTGCCAAAATCTGAAGTTTTCATCATGAAATTTCCCTCTTTTTCTTTTGAAACACCTGAAATACCAATAAAGATATTTGCTACCAGATTATTTAAAGAAGAGCTGTGCCATACTAATGAGCTGCTGCCTAATTAAACCAACCATTAGAAATAAAGGCAATTACAGTTACTGAGTATTAAATATAATTGAAAGATACACACCAAGACACTGAACATCGTTTCATTGCATTTGATGTTAGAGCTGACCTGATCTCTTCTGGCCATGCTCCCACAAATAGAGGAATTGAGAAATTCTTTCAATATTGGATTCCACTTACAAGATGAACAGTTCTCAGCAGCTTTAGGTTATCTTATTATTGCAAATGTATTAGTAGAATGGAGACATGAGTGTTACCCATGTAATTCACAGGGATGCTGTGAAACCCATTAAAAGTCACTAATCAGTATTGTACTTGAGGCCTATTAATTCTTTAATTCATATCAATGTGATACTCCTCTTTAAAGGCTTTGAAGATTTCTCCCTTTCCTGCATAAAGATGATTGCTGGGAGGAGACTTGCTTCATACATTTAATTTTAAGAATCTCTGTGTATTTGTGCTGTATCTCATGACTCCTGAGGTACAGGAGCTAAACCCTGGACATGGAAATAGAGGGTTAAGCAAGGAGTGGATTTACACATCAGATTTTCTGCTGATGGCATCAACTCCTGCCCTGGAAAAAACAGCAACCCTGATGATTCTATATGAACAAACTGCTCCTAAAACTGACACAGGTTGCCTCTGTGGGTAGGGTGGGATGTGGAGAGAGGAAAGAGCAGATAGAGCAGGCTGCCCATGTGTCTCATCCTAAGGGCATACTGTGGTTAGCTGACCTTGAACAGGGGAACTTGAAGAGCAAGGGAAAAGAAGGATATTACTAAAGATGAAAAATTAGTATTTGGAACCACACAGATAAGTGTGGGGAAGAGCTGGTAAGAGATGAGAACCCTTGACAAGAAATGGGTCTGTTCTGGGAGAGGTGACAATTATGATGATTTAATAGACAAGATCAGTGCTAATGAGTTGTGAACACTTCAGTTTCCTTTTAATGAAGGGATTGATTCTCTGTGCTGGCACAGTCCCTGAAACTGGGTGTTCTCATTTGGAGCAGGAGAGGTTGGAAAATGAGATGGGTTTGAAATTGCTTGAATTCATGTCTTTTAAAGTTTGGAACCAATGTAAAAGTCACTGGTGTACTGATGTAGTAAAAGCAGTTTATTGTGAACTTAACATGGCACTTTGCAAATGGTATTTCTTACTAATTTGACTTCAGGAAATAAACTCTCAGTTAACATTATCTCTCTTTCCTCTGCTTCTTACTATGCTTCATTTTGACACTTGTAGGATAGTAATTGATATGACTGTGAAAAAAGGAAGAAGTAGAAGGTCCTAGAGAGTTTTACCATTCAGAATTCCCCAAAATTAAAAAAATTCAGGGTTTGACCCATTATCTTAAAATGCAGAAGCTGAGAGAGCAAAAATGAAACAAAACCAATCAATGTCTTCTTGTGAATTACTGGTCAAATACACACAAATTTCTGTTAGTAAGCAAATGAATAAATACCCAGTATTCTGTAATTATATATAAGAAAAGTTATAAAATGCCAAAGTGGATATTCACCAATTGTTTAAAAGCATTTCAGTAATTTTTTTGTTGCACAGTGCAATTAAACACCAAAAAGCAAGGCCAATCCACCTGTTAGAGGTAAAATTATTAACCATCTAAACCACTTTTTAATTGCGTCCCAAATCTTAGCTCTTGATAGCTATAAAAATTCAATTTGCTTTAGGTGGGAAGAAAGCGCATATTTCAGAATATTTGTAAAATTCAAACCTACATGTCAACAGATCTGATAAATGTATGAACTGCATCAATCCTACAAAGGTTTTGCTACAGAGAATTTAGTTATAACCCTGATGTGGAAAATGGCTGAGGACCTGGAGAAAGTACTGAATGGCTTTCCCAGCTGTTGAGCTGTTTTTCTGGAAATATTTAGTTCAAGGTGTCTACTGCCCTTTTTGTGTGCTCTCTGATGAAACCCTGGTGCTTCAGAGGACTTCCTTCCTGCCTTTTAAATATTAATTTCATACACAATTTATGACATTGTCATGGAGACCAAACTTCAATTCTGCTGGTACCTTGATGGCCTCATGCTGCCATCAGCTGATTTTACAGTTTTCACCCTATTAACATTCCACTAAATGCTGATGTTCTTCTGTTCTCTTTCCAGTTCCCACTAGATCATGCTTCTGAGAATTGTCACCAGTTCTGTGCATCAGCAGATGATGCACTTTCTGCCAAAAACAAAAGTAGCAAGTTGTAATGGTAGCAAAGGAACAAACAAATTGTTTATCCTCCCTTGTAGATATCTAAATGAGCCTTTTAAATGTACATTTTTTTACTTCTGTAGTAATTGCTTTGTTTGCTTTTATTCAGTTCTTTGGGGTTTTGTGTGGTGAGTGTGAATGCATATTTTTGTTATTAAATATTTTTCTGCCACATTGTGAGAGAGGACTTGAGGCTGTCAGATAAGGTGATTTTCAGTCTGGCATTTGGGAAAATGATTGTATTAGCCCTTTTTAATTTTTAATATTATTCTCTTGTTATTCATTTGAGGTGATTTTTTATCTCATACTCTGGTCTTATCTTTCTGAGCACAGACCATCATCACATCCACCTCACTATAAATGTTATGTTACAGATGAGACCACTTTTGAGCTTTTCTGATTAAATAGTGTTTTTCTTTCCTCATTTCATAAGTAAGAAAGTGGCAGTCACTTCTATGCAAAAACCAGTGGGCTTCTTTTTGAATGCCCTGCCTCCCAGCAGGTGAGAAGGATTGCTTAAAGGTTCTGGATCTGCTTTTGTACATGAACTATATGCACTTAATGACTGAACTAAATCACTGCTCAGTAATTAAGTCAGAGGTGCTTCACTGGAAAACAATTTGTGTGGAAGTGATTTGGTGCAGAGCCAAAATGGAAGGGAGATTCTTTAGTACAATGTAAATCTCTACAAGCAATGACCTGGGGTGGAGATCTTGGGACCCAAGTTGAGGGCAGCAGGGAAACAAAAGGAGAATGTGTAGTCCACAGGCTGGGTGTGAATGAACACATCCAGCAGTGTCACAGCCCAGACTCCCCTCCTCCCTGCTGGCAAATGGAATCCTTTACCAGGAGTGAAACAGGGATAACCAGGGATAATGACATTGGTCCATGGGGCATTTGTTCTGTCCCTTCTACGTAATAAGCTGCTGTGTAAGGACAAAGAAATTTCATATTGGTTTTCTCATAAGTATCCATTGAAACAGACTGTTTCATCTCCAACCAGGGCTGTCTGGTTGTTCCTGCACTGGGAAGTCAGAGTGAAAAACCTCTGACCTGGGAATCTGGCCAGGAACAACAAAGATCTGTGCTCCTGTTAAAGTGGGATGCTGTTGACAAAATGCAGGGCAGTGACAGAAGGCAGTGTGTGCCTTGCCCATTGTTAAAAACCTTCCTTTCTTTTCATTTCTTTGCAGAGCAACCAGTCCTACATCTTGCAATACAATTTCCTTTCCTGGGGCAGAACCACAAACCAGAACAGTGGGGCAGCAGCCTCAGTAGGATGTGCAGGATGCTCTGCACTCATTTCCTCCTAAGGACAAGTTGCGAGGGTGCTGAATATTGAAAACTAGAAAAGAGAGATGACAGATTTATCACACTGGTGTAGTGCTCAGGGGTGTGTACAGGTGATTCCATATTTGCACACAGATGAACTTATAGATACAAACAATTTCCTGCTTCTTTCCTGCCTATTTAAAGATGTGGCCTAAGAATTCAGAAGAATATGAGACCAAGAAAAAAAAAAAAAGGTCCCTGCTAGTTTTGGTTTTAGGCTCTTACCCAACTTCATTCTCAGAATTTCAGTTTTCTTGACTGCTTCCACTGCATTACCATGCCTGTACTCGAGATTGTAGTTAATACATCAATTCAAAAGGAAACATCCTTTTTCTGCAGCTATTTGCCTCCTTCTGTCAGAGGATAAATTTACATCTTCAGTCTACATATTTGAATGCTAAAAGTATCTTGCCACTTTCTGCTATTGTGTGTAAATTGCTATCAGCCTCTGCTAGAAGCTTGGTTAATGTGTTCAACAAAGTGATGTTTCTCTCTTGGTCCCAGTCCCAAATGCAAACGTTTTTCAGACTCATAGAGCTTATTAAAGGAATATATTTTTTCCATTGTCCCATTCAATTTAGTTATAGCTGCCAGCCTTTGCACTGAGAGACAGATCCAGTTCAATTATTGCTTCAAATTAAGACAAATACTACTTGGGGGCACAACTTATAATAATTTTCTCTTCATGTGGAGTAAGATAAATTTGCCATTTGTTTGAATCTGGCTGAGACTTTTACAGAAAAATGAGAAGAACCTCAATTAAAGCGAATCAAATGTTCAGAAGACATGTCAATTAAGAAAAAAATTTGTTGGAAACTTGCCACCTACATGTCTTGCCTGGAGCCAGACTCTTGACTCCCTTGCTAGTGGGTTGTGAAGAAGAAAGAGCTCCCAGGTTGGATTTCTGCCTTCTTCTCCCATATGCAGGCTGCTGGATTACCTGAGCCAGAAGATCTACACCCACTTCAGTTTCTGGACTGCCCTGCTCTGAAGTTGTCATGTCACCAGGCTGGTGCCTTTCCCAGCTTTTGTATTGTTTGGGCACACGTTAAAAATGAAAGTAAAAATCTGATATTTCTATGGACATTTATAAGTATCAGTGAAACTAATTTTGAAGCACAGTTGCTTAAATTTCCTTTATTTTCTTTATAGGAAACAGGCTAAGAGAGATTCAAGGTAAGATCAGGACATAGTCGTGCAGAGGCAGGACAGGTCAGGAGGGGAAGCAACATCCCATCCTGTCTGGAGTCCCTGGAAACAGCATCTGCCCAGCCATTTGCTCATCAATACAGAGAATGGGCTGTAGCTCTTCAGCTGTACATTTGGCCATCCACAGCCATTGCATCCAGTTTACTCCTTTTCTCATCTGTAGCCAATAGCACAGCCTGTCTCTGGCAGGTGGCCGGCAGTAGTGCAGAACATCCAGTCAGGGGAGTCCTCCTGATAGACACCATTAAGGCCATTTAAATCTACTGTATTTAATTAATAACTGCTGCGTTTTGTTCCATTCTTAACGCAGAAATTGTGGTTCAAGACGCCCTGTATGTGGAAGCTGGGAAGTAATGCCTATGAGGCAGCTTTTAGTATTGCTCCTTCATGTCTGTTTCTGTTTGCATCTGGAAAAAAAGGTGTCTGATGGCAAAGGCCCTCTGTGCACCTAAATGAGGATTTAGCTCATGATCCCTCCTCAGTGCAATGGTGCTTTTTGAAGGTGATGTTTGCGTCCATTGGGGTCTCTCCCTTGCTCCTGAGAGTTTGACATGCTCCTCCTCTCTGCACCTCTACTAACCTAAGCAATGTTTCCACAAATAACATGACTCTGACATGTTAAATTTAAAAAATGAGGAAGCACTGAAGGCTTGACAGACAATTTTGCAGAATAATTTAAATGTCTGGGGTGAGATAGAATGACAGAAGTTGACATATGAAGTTGCTTCTTTTTGATTGCTCTGAATCAACTTGATAAACTCAACTATAAATTAGAAAGGCAAGAGTTATCTCAGTTATAACTGGAATTGAAAAAACAAGATGCTGAATCTAAAGGTGGCAGTAAGGTTTGATTATTCATATTCTGAAATAAATTTCTGCAATGACAAAGATATTTCTTTTTGGCAGCAGTTACAATGAATAAAGTGAATCGAGATCCATTCCCAGAAAATTTAAACAAAGAGAATACAGGCAGAACTAGAGTTTGGGTTTGGGTTTTTTTTCCACTTGATGAGATCATAAATTCCCATTCAGCACATCCTCTCTGAAAAATATATTTGTGCTCAGAGATTTGCTAATTCATGGATAAAATAAAGCAGTAAAAGGGTTTCCTCCCTTTTATTTCTTTAGAGCTATAGTTCTAACCATGATCTAAGAACTGTGTTAAACAACTTCTCTATCTGCTGGGAGCACCAAAGAATGTTCCTAACAGTACTCACATTTCAGAAAATAAGAAGACCCAAGAGGTCTACCAAGGGAAGATGTCCCACTCCTCATGCTGGGAAAAGGAGGGGACAGGAAGATGTGGCACACACACAAAATATAAATGGGAGCCTCATTGCCTCCTGTGGCAGTAACCATGGCATGAGCATGGCAAAGAGCTGCCATGAAACAGGACACCAACAATCATGGGCGTTGATTATCTGAGTGCTCATGCTCAAATTAATGAGCACAAGGTGCTGCTGGCTGAGAAATAACCACAGAGATGTGCTGGTCTGGATCCTCACACTGCTGTGGGCCTGTGCAGGTCACTTTGGGACCAGCTGTGTCACTGATCACTGCTGAATCTGGAAAAAATCAATTGCTTATCATTATGTGGGAGTAAGATGTATTAAACAGAAGAGATTTTTGAGCAGCTTTTCTTCCTTTGAGTTTCACTGATATGCTGGCGTTAATGTAGAGATAGCAATATAAAAAAAAATTTTAAAAAGCACAGAAGAATTGCCTATGTTTATTTAATTTACTTATTCCTATAACTGCCGAAAAGAATCTCCTTAATTCAGGATCCCTAACCTGAAGGGCTCCTTACGCTTTCCATACGCTTCACGCTGTCAAGCCTTCAGTGTTTCTCTTTTTTTAAATGTAACATTTTACTAAATCTTGTTCTTATTAAAGAACAAGGTGCCCTTTACGTGGAATTGAACATTAACAAAAAGCTTCTTAAGATGAGGTTGAGCAACATAGATAGAAAATTAGGGAAATTTTCATTATTTGCCTTTTTTCCTGGCCTATGCATCATAATGTTGTGTTTGCAAGTTAATGACTTTCCTGTCTTTTTAACCTGAATAGATGAAGGTTTATCTTCCTGGAGTTAAATGTAAAATCAATTAAGTGATCAGAAGCAAGGTATGTACCACAGTTATGGAAGGAACTCAGAATTTTTTAAGACCAGCATAATTCAGAAAATCTGTCTTATACTTTTCTCTGCTGATCAAACAAAAACCAGTCATAATTTCTCTGACAGTCATAATTATCAACCTTTCTGTACCAGTGAAAATGTACATGTGACTGTGATGTGCTGAGCATATTAGGCACTTCCCAAAACAAGAAAAAACAAGCTCTAGAGAACTTGAATTCTTCCTAGCTCACTTCAAACATCAGCCTCATCACCTTGGTCTGCCTCTGTAATCAGTGGGAAAAAGAGAAATTCCATAGGGCAGTTACCACAGCTGTGAGTAGGACCACAGTTGTCCTACTTACTGCACAGGGACCGTAGAGAAACCACTTTTCTAACCCAAAGTACATTAATCATGTACCCAAAGGTAGTCTGGACAAAACTGGGTCGAAGAAACTCAGTTCTAGTAAGCTGTTGAGCACGTGCCCATTTGGATTTTTAAGGTTTCTCCTAGGTTTGGTGTATGGGTGAGAAACAACAATAAAAAGAAAAGGTTATTTCATGCATGCTCATGCTGCTTGAAGGATCATTTGAATCACACTGTAATTTTACATTCCTTCCAGAAGAATTGGGTTTTACATGGAAATTGAATTTTGTAAGGAAATTTTTGTATGAAAGAAATCGTCTTTCAATTTAAACTGAAAACAGCTTTCTGTCCTTGCTTAAAATGACAGAGAAACAATAAGCCTAATTTGTTTTGCACTACATTCTTCACATTACTATTCAGATTTTTGCTTCATCTTTTGGGTTTGGAAAGCTAGCAAAATAACTTGCATGCCAATTAAGAGGGTAAGTCTGAAATGAGCTAGTGAAGATTTGACAGAGTGAGATGTGTTTTGGTCCATCATGTTTAATTTATCTTAACATTTTAGAAATATCCACAATTAAGAAATAAGGTACATCATACGAAGAGGAATGTCTGAAAATGTTTGTAGGCATCTACACATGATTGGAAGCATCATACATTGGCACCACAGTTTTAAATTAACTATTTTATTGACAAATATTAAGAGAAACTGTTTGAGTGAAACCTTTTGAGTAGCTGGCTTTATTCACCAGGATTATACTGGAGTGGAGGAGATTCTCTGGAAGCTGATTGAAGAGTGTTTGTATATTTTTAACAAAACCAAAACAAGATGAACATTTATTTCATTAGCAGTGAGAAATTTTCCTTTATAGTGAAGTCAGGAAGAGGGAAGGGATAATAGGAAATTTGTCCAATTGGAGTGAGTAAATTAACCACAGAAGGTTTTATGCATGCAAGGAAAGACTGATCTGCCTTTTCTAGCTTCCATACTAGGAAAATTAAGGGCTTTGTGTAGCTCAGAGGAAAATCTCGTTCATGCCTAAATAAATGAAAAAGAAAAGCACTATTTTAAGCCTCTCAACCCGTGCAGGGTGCCAAACACACAGAGATACACCTACACAATCAGTGCAGTGTCTAAGGTTACACTGTGTGGATCTTAAGGACATGGTTTAGTAGTAGGCTTAACAGTCCTGGGTTAATGGTGGGACTTGATCTTGCAGGTCTTTTCCAACCTAAAGGATTCTGTTATTCCATAATTTATGTATATATCAATCTCTGCAAGTTACAGACTGAGATCTTCACCTGCATCTCAAATGGGGTACAAGTTTTCAGTCCATTATTCCCCATGAGTTTTTCCTCACCCACAAATTTCTCAGGCACCTATTTTCCTAGGTGAGCAGTTTCCTGTATTGGTAGTGGGGCCCTTGTTTGTGTGAGCAGTTTCCCTGAGTTCGTCACACAAGCTGTCTGTTGCCTGCTTTAATTGGAAGTGTTTGAGACGAGCCAGAGACAAGAGAGACTCGTTGGCACTGCAGACATAATTGCTACTGCTGTAGTGCCACGTGCACATGAAGTGCTATAAATTGGCAGTGATAATAACACAAAGTGATAATGAAGAACTCGGTGAACATTGGCCAAGCCACTGCAAATCTCCAACACAGCTGAATGGAGTTCAGAGGCTGCATTCAGATGAGAGTATCAACAAATCCCAAGTGCCTTCTATATATATATGTTCTAATTCACTCAAACAAAATTGAGGTCTCATGTATAATTGTGATGTATCTATTTTAAAGACTATAAATAGAACAGAAGATAGTGGAGACTTTTCTTTATTCTACTCAACAAAAGATAGATGAAAGATAAAACACTTGGAAAACAATTGATGAAGAATGAAGCAGACTTTGGTCGCAGGGAGTAAAACTGAGTGAGCTTGGTGAAAGCTGCCATGCTTTTCATGAGAGCAGAACAATTAAAATGAGCTTTGAGGATATTGCATCCAAGTCTGCTAAAAATCCCAACAAATAGACTGAGAAATGAGCTTATTTTGCATTCATTTGCAAGTCTTACTTTATCATTGGTCTAATAATATTTGAGAAAACACAGACTTTATCATGAGACTGTGTCATTAAGTCTACAAGAATATGAGCAAATGAGCCAGAAAAGTAATTAATTTTCTCCTGAAAAACAAATTATGAGAAAACACTTTTAGAGACCAGCCTTTTGCAAAAACAGAGCTCTTAATATGTGGAAATAAAAATGTTTCCAGAGTCACAATAATTGATAGCAGTGTGATTTTTTTCCTCCGATTCATTGTTCATAATGTACCAAAAATTCATCCTATTTGTCTGAAACTTTCTAGGCTTTAAACAAGTATTCATGAAAAGTTCAACTAATGCCACTTATTTTCTCAAAGTTTACCTACGGCAGTGGTCTTCCTTGGAATAAGTTCATCCAGCCCTTTTCTACAAGATCTGAGGAAGCATCATTGTTCTTGGGTTGGAGAGGAAAGCAGGGACATGACACTGCTGAGCTGAGGGAGGGAACTAATTATGGCCATTACCCAAAGGTGTGGTGGTGATGACATGAAGATGGAGAAAAACTCATGTACACTGAAAGCATGAGTGACACAAGTGACATAGGTCAGCAAGAGGAATCCTAACTAGATAAAAGCAAAATGCCTCTTCAAGACTAAATGAGGCTGGAACGTGCTTCCCTGAGAGGCTGTGGAATTCTGATCCCTGGAGACTTTCAAAACTGCCCTGGGTCAGGTTCCAGGAAATCTGACTTAATTTGAAATTAGCCCTGCTTTGAGGAGGTTGGAATTTGGAATTCCTGACATCTGAAGGGATTTTCCATCCAAAATTATTCTGTGTGTCTCTTCTAATGTTCAGTGAACACTGTTTAATCACAGTGTAAGAGATCTCACATGACCATGGGTCATATGCAAACCCTGCATCTAAGCTCTTTAGTCCCAGCCTAAAAGGAACAGAAAATTGTAAGAACTCTTTCTCATGTAGTAGATGATCACCTACATTTAATCATATGGTTTGTCTCATGGTTTCTCTACCATATCACCATGATGAAAGACAAACAAAATACCATGTTTTCATAGAATATGAAAGGTCAGGGTTGGGAAAGACTTTAAGGATCATCTACTTCCAATGGGCAGGGACACCTCCCACTAGATCAGGCTGCTCAAAGCCCCATACAACCTGGCCTTGAACATTTCCATGAATGGGTCATGCTCAGCTTCTCTGGGCAACATGTTCCAGTGCCTCTGAGTAAAGAAGTTCTTCCTAACGTCAAATATTAGCCTGCCCTTTTTCACAATCTACAATTATTACCATAACCCACATCTCAAATGACCTCTTACTCCCCTAGCATTTGGAAAATCAGAGGCAGAAATAAAGAAGCTTCTTTTAGGTGGAGCAAAACATTCGTTGATTAGAACCAGGTGAAGGAGTGAAAGAAAATGTGTTCTAAAACAAACCATCTCAAATAATCAGGACTCAGAAAGAACTGAAACACTTCCAAAGAGCATCGATCAATAACTGTATTTTGTGAATGCAAAAATATAGAAATGAGGTTTATTTCATCAGCTGAAAGCAAAGTGCATAGTAATAGAGCAAGCGACAAGTATTTTGCATTTTGCTTTTTCCTGTTTAGCTCATTATCACTTGCTGCCAGCCCATGGTGTGGTTGTGTGACTTGGGTATCTCAACTGATCCAAATGTTGACAGTGCATATGGAAATGATCACAAAATCACAGAGAGGCATGGGTTGCAAGGGACTTACCTCAAGTTTCATCTAGTTCCAGCTGCCCTGGACATGGATGCCTTTCACTAGACCAGGTTGATCAGAACCTCACCAGACCTGGCCTTGAACACTTTCTGGGTAGGGGCATCCACAACTTTTCTGGGAAACCTGTTCCAGGGCCTCAGCACCCTCACAGTAAAGAATTTCTTCCTAATATCTAATCTAAACTTGTCTTCAGTTTAAAGCTATTTCTTGTCTTGTCCCTACATGCTTTGTTTCTTGTAGGCTCCCTTCAGGTATTAGAAGGCCCCAGTTAGGTCACCCCAAAGCCTTTTGTTTTCCAGGCTGAACAATCCCAATTCTCTCAGCATTTCCTCACAGAAGAGGGGCTCCATCCCTCTGATCACCTTGGTGGCCTCCTCTGGGCTTGCTGCATCAGGTCCCTGTCCCCCCTGTGCTGGAGGCCCCAGAGCTGGATGAGCCCTGCAGGTGGGGTCTCAGCAGAGCAGAGCAGAGGGGCAGAATCCACTCCCTGCCCTGCTGCCCACTCTGCCTTGGATGCAGCCCAGGACAGCTTTGGCTCTCTGGGCTGGCAGTGCACATGGCCAGCTCATGTCCAGACAATGAACAGTTCTTTCCCAGATCAAAGAGGATTTGTGGTCTTCTCAACCTCCTGGAGAGAGAAAATTTTCTTCCTTGTGAGGATAAATACTAAGCTGTCTCTAATTAATAATATTTGCCTGCATTGGAGCTAATGGTAAATATTTACTATGCTAATAAGTCTCTTGCTATCTTTGTTGAAAAAAATTCTAGTAATCTTTCAACCTAATTTCAGGCTACTTTTTATTTAGGCATTTTTCTTACCAGTTTTATTTGGTTACTTCATCACTAAATAGACTTTGAGAAGGTATAAGCATGAACATCCAAATTCCTTATAGAAGAAATTCCCCATTCTCAGGAGTTTTCTTAGAGAATATTAAAAGATATTTTCATAACTTTATAAAGAAATATAGGAAGAATAAAGGAAGTAATTGTCCTTTGTTCTTAACAACATTTGTAGAAATGACTCTTGTCCCTCTGAGTTTGGAAACAGCGTATTTCCTTTTTTTTTTCCAACAATGGACTTCTATTAAAGACTTTGCAAGCACAAATCTCAAATTCCAATAAATTCCAAATTCCAGTAATGTTTATCCATTTTCCAAAATAACAAAGAAATCTATAGAAATGTAAACAAAACTGACATTATGAAGGAACATTTCCAACATTCCTTCAAAATACTTGCATATTTGTATTTACAAAGTTAATAAATCTTGAGGCTTTGTCTCTTGAGGCTTGTCCTTGGCTGGCAGAACACACAAACTTCAACAAAAACATTAATTTGGTTGGCTTGGACACTTCATTTTATGAAAAATGTAATTCAAAGGTAAGTATTTGCTATTTGCAGTCTCAGTGGGTGTAACAGTTTTCAGCACACCTTTTCAGCCTAGGGCAGTTTGAAATGATTTGATGTTTGACTGATGAAAGTTGCTATTTTTGACACCTATATTATATCCTATACTTATGGCACCTTATATTACAGCTATATTTTATTCTACCATACAAGAGAGCCCTGGACTGTTATTTTTCCACTCTGTTCTTTGGCAAATGTCAAATTATTCAGGCCTTTAAGTGACCCGTTCTTTTTCAATGCAGTAAATCTTGGTTAACCTGTTGCTGCTTTACAGTGGGTGAGGAGTATTCTGTAACATAATTGCACAAATTGGACTGGTAAGAAAAAAAAAGCAAGGTAACCACATCATGAAATGCCATCTACACTGGGAAAATCTGCAGTTACTAGTGGGGGGTTTCTGTCATTGAAAAAATTCCCATGTCCCTTTGATGTTACCAGGAAAGCTGGAAAAGAATCCCTCTTTAATTTCATAGTTAGGAGACACCAAGGATCAATCATTTGTCATATTCAGGGGAAAGCAGAAGTGTTATCTGAATATATGAACTGTGCATACCTTGCTTTAACTGATTAGCTCAAGATTATGAAGTTAGGTTTAGTCTTAATGATGAAATTTTTCTAATCTGCTTCTAATCTTTAATTTAAGTAGTATATAAAATATCCATCACTATGTCATTTTCCCCAGGTAATTCATATGAAACAAGATATATTAATACTGGGTGCCTCAACTGGAAGGATTTAAATGAAAAATTACCCTGGTTAACTAAAAAGAAGGAATGAAAGGAGGAAAAATTATCTTAATAATTCATCTGTAATTGTTTTTATGAAGACAGAGTTACAAATAATAAATAAATATATGATATAAATACTAAAAATTAGATATTATTAAAACAAATATACAGATATAAATGTGGAAACAGATACAACTTATTCAGACTACTTTATTTAAATGTGTTTCCATCAAGGACTATGTTCAATAATAGTTTATCTTCCAGTCTGAAGATAATCAAAAATTCAATTCCCTGTTTGCTATGGGAATTATATAATTTTATCTTAATTTGGAGAAAGATGATTATAATGCATTCAAACTTTTCTCCAACCAAGTGAAAGCAGAGGCTGGATCTGTATTTAGAACTGTTTTCCTATAATTGGAGAATGACACTACTTAGGAAAAAAACAAGAACAATTATTTCAAGTAATTTACTCTTTCATTTCAAGGAGGATTAGAACATTGTCTTTAGTATAACTAATAATGTATTATTGGTATTCAGTATCAATTGATTAATATTCAACATAAGTCACAATGTTACAATTCATTTGGAAGGTATTTCTCAGCTACCTGGTTAACATAAAAATCCCAAACAACCCCTGAATTCATTCCAAAAACCAATCAACCCTTTTCTGTGCCATTTCCCTTTGAACAGATAAGAAGCTTACAAAAGTAAAATTACAGTGTTTGCTTGAAAACTAATCTCCACTGCTCTGATTTGCCACCAGCCCCTCCCCAACCAGCACCAATATTTTCAAAGATTCCTTTCTCCCATAGCAAGTATTTCACTTGTCTATTTCAATTCTTAGATCAATATATAAAAACCTCCTTTTTCTTAAAATACTGCAATAGAATAAAAAAGATAAAGGTAATATTTCATTTCTTATGTAAAGGCAGAATACTGGATTTGTGGGAGGGAGAGAGGCATAGGACTAGATTGCTTGTGACCATGACAAACCAAATTTGTCTAAGCTGGTACACAAAGTCCTGTTAGTCCTTAAAGCTGGGTAGGAGGAAAATAACACCATTTGTTACCCAGCTGCACAGCAGGACCTGGAGAAACTCCTGCTCTGCATTCAGTAGCTTAGAAATTGGTAGCTGCAAGATCTGCTTAGCGGAGTGCCTGACAACTCCAGAGATCTTCCCCTGTTTGCCATGCCCAAGCTGTCCTCCAGGTCAAAGACACACAGTCTCACTAGGGTGAATTTCTTTACCTTCCAGGAAATGTCTTGGAGTGTTCCTAATCACTCTGTGGTCTGATCCAGACAGGGAACCACACCCATGAAGGTTTGACCCAGCTGGATCAACTGCGTGGGGAAGACACCGCTGCCCATGAGAAGAGGTGTAAGAGTAGCACAGTGACGGGTGTCAGGTGTGAGAGAATTTAGAGGGGGTGGAAAAACCTGGTGATACCATGCTGAACATGTACATTCCTTCAAACTGTGCCTTTACAGCTTTTGTCTTAACTGAGCCAGTATACTGAACTGTATTCAGAACTGGCAGTTAGCAGTTATCAGAGACACATATTAATACAAAACAAAAAGAATAACGCTGAGTGCAAGAGCAGAACATCAGAGAGGATTTGGGAGCTTCACAACCTCTGTGTCTTGGTGTACATCATTCTACCTTCAGCATCTATATAAAACTGACTTGTGCTCCCTCCACAGGTCATGAAAGATCACAGAACCATAGAATAAAAGGGTAGGAGGGTGTCAAGGATCATCTGCTTCAATCTTTCTTAGCAAATCAAGATCTAGTCAAGATGGCCCAGACAAATCTGAGAAGTGTTCTATGTGGGAAGGCTGCCTAGTGCAAACATTAGCTGTACTTCTGAATGTCTCCCAGTTTAGTTTTGGTGTTGTTGGGGGTATTTTTGGTTTTGTTGAGGGTTTTCTTTGTTTGGATTTTGTGATTGGGTTTAAAGTATTTTGTTCTAGAGGTACAGTTATTCTGGAATGCCTTGTAGCTCTGTCCTTAGGAATTGCACTTCATGTCCTTACCTGAGAGGCAAGGCACAGTAGCAGGAGATTGATTCACTAGCAGATCTGTTGTCATCTGTTGTCATCCCAGCCTGGATTCCCAGAAATTCCCTGAGGGTCCCAAGGCAGTGAATGGGTGCAGGTTGGTTGAGGCCAGTAGGAAAGCTTTGTTTGATATCTTTCTAAAATCATTAATAATTACAAATGCACAAAAGCTTCCCTGGCAGGTGACAGAAAACCATCATTCCCCGCTCACAAGCACAGAAAGCCAGAGTACATCAGCCTAAAAACGTTTGGAGTGAAAATCGTGTTCCACAAAGTGTTAGCATTTATCTGGATGTGAAAAGGACTGCACATTCCATAGATGATTCTCATGGGTCTTTTGTCTAGACTGGACATTCACCTTAAAACATACTCATAATTAAAAAAAAAAAAAAAAAAAGGGAATAATCATTGGATTTAAAGTTCACAGCAGTCACTCTTTACCCTGCTTTCACACTCTGCCCAAAAAAAAGACTAAGGACATTTATATCTCAAACCTAGAGGTGCATCACTACCATTCTACTGACATGTCATCATATGACTTTAGACACCAAGGGTACTCTTTAGTCCCAGACAAAACACAATATTTCACTTACTATTGAAGTAGAGTTTTCAATCTGCATTTTTTTTCCAAAAATTATTTTAATAATATAAAAAAGAAAGAAAGAAAATCTGTGCCTTACTTAAGTGGTAACTGAAGAAAAAAATTAACATTTTTCAGAGGATTGTGAGGCACTGGAACAGGTTGCCCAGAGCAGCTGTGGCTGCCCTGTCCTTGGAAGTGTTCAAGGCCAGGCTGGATGGACTTTGAGCAGCCTGGTCCAATGTGTGCAAGATGTGCCCACACATGGCAGGGGGCTTGGAAGCAGATTATTTTTAAGACCCCTTCCAACCAAAGCCATTCTATGATGATGATTTTACCACTGCTAATTGCTACAATTTCTTCACCTAAAACAACAAGTGTCAAAAAATAAAAAAAAAATCTTAAATGTAACTACACTTTTAAGCTTCGCTTCTGCAATTGCTCCAGGCTCAGTAATGCACAATGCTTGGAAGAATTTGAATATACTTGAAGCCTTCTGTTTTGTTATCCTGTTTATATGTTTGTGTGTTACAAAATTCTGGCTCTCTAGAGGTGAGCAGACACCATGTGCCACCTACTTTGCCATTTTGCTTCAGAGGTTTCACTTATTGAGAAGTAAGCTTCATGCAAATAAAATGACTTTCCCCTCCTGGCATTTGGCAGTCACACGGAAATGCAAGAGCAGAGTATGAAAGAAAGTCACTTCTCAGAAGTGTGTTCAGAAAGAATAACAAGCATTAAATTCAAAATGAACCATCTGTGACAACCCCTGAGCAGTGCTTCATTTCAGTAAGTGCAAGCCTGGGAATGAAAGTGAAACCGTACATAACTGTCAATTAAAATAATCTAATATAGACTTTTCTGCCTCTGGGGGGAGGGTGTGCACAGATTTTCTGCAAACCCTCTCTTTTCCATTTTCTTGGCATAAATTTTAAAGTTCAGGAGAACAGAATCACATCTGCAGCCAACATACATTACACACCTCATGGGAGCAAAGGTGCTGGAAGAGGCACTATCATTGTGGATCACCTCTCAGTACTCCATATATATCTGCTATAATATAACTTCACATCAAAATCAATTCTAAAACAATTTATAAGAAAAGAGTGATTTCACATCAGAAATAAGGTATTTACCATACCCCATTTGGGGAATCTTATACAGTTGCATTTAGAAACTAAATCCAGAGGTTTCTGTCACTTCACTCGGAGCACAAAAGCCCAGAGCAATGGCAGCATAGCCAAGGTAAGTAGAAACACATGGAAATTCCTGCTTGCCCAAACACTATATATGTGTATATATATACTCTACATTGACTGGCTATACCTTCGGATTTACAGGATTTAAATCACATCAAAATTTGCTCCTCAGAGTGTTCAGCAGGCAGTTCTGGGAAAGGGTCCAGAAGAATTCAGTCAGTAACCATGAAGACTCTGTCATTTTACAAGATATAGGTTGCTGACTGAAAAGAAAAAGTATTGTTAGGCAGTAAAATTGCAGTTTTATTCCTTATTGAATTTGGACCTACACTGCAAGCTGTAAAAAATACTCAGCTAATAGAATATTGTGTATTTTTATTGAATATGGAAAATACTCCTGAGACAGCAGCTCTCAATGCTACCAGGATACTTTCCATAAGCACTGAACTAGAGTTGTATGTGTGTAAATACTAAGTGTGTTTCAAGGCCTTCCATTTTATTGGTACTACTTTGTAAGGTATTTTGTCACCTAAATGAGTATATGGTTATTTAAGAATATTAAAATCTTAAAGGTATTTTAAATTATGTTTTATCAACATTCAGGTGTTAATTCATGTTTCAAATAAGACAGTAGTATGGCAGTAGCTCAAGCTCTGCTTGCCTTCATGTTCTGGTTTCAGCTGGGATAAAATTAGTTTTGTTCTTGCTAGAAGAGTGCTGTGTTTTGGATTTGGGATGAGAATAATGCTGATCACACTCTGATGTTTTGGCTGCTGCTCAGCAGTGCTCACCCTGTGTCAAGGACTCTTCAGTGGCTCCTGTCTGCCAGTGAGGAGCTGCACCAGGAGCTGGGGGGAGCACAGCTGGGACAGCTGGTCCAAACTGTCCAAAGGGATATTCCACACCATCAAGTATCATGCTCATATAAACTGGGGGATTCAGAAGGGAAGGGCTGATAGCCCCTGGGGGACAGGCTTGACATTCAGGGAATCGTGAGCACTGGTGTTGTCCATCACTTGTTCTTCTCAGGTTTTCTTTCTTTCTCTCCTTTTCATTACAATTATTACTGGTTTTATCCTTAGTACTGTTATTATACTTTCCTTTTTTTCAATTACTAAACTGTTCTTATCTCAACCCACAAGTTTTTACTTTTTTCTGGTTCTCCTCCCCAGCTCACTGGGGGAAAAAGGAGTGAGAGAGCATCTGCATGGTACTTAGCTGTCACTGGGGTTAAAGCACAACATTTAAACATTCGGAGTCCCACCACAATCCAAGACTGTTTGCAGGACTGACCTCAGCAGTGAAAATGCCTCTCTGCGTGCCTTTTGAGCAAATCAGGGACATACCAGGATCTCATTAATGAGAGCCAGCCCAAGGCATGGCTGTGACTGCACCATCTGCCCTGAGATCTCAGCTGTAACTCTTTCCTGCAGGTATTCCTTTCAAGATGAAGAGGACATGTTCATGGTGGTGGATCTCTTACTCGGAGGGGACCTGCGCTACCATCTGCAGCAGAACGTGCACTTCAATGAAGGAACTGTAAAACTCTACATTTGTGAGCTGGCCCTTTCCCTGGATTATTTGCAGAGATACCACATCATTCACAGGTAAGTGCATTTCATTTGAGGAGTGGGCTGCTTGCTTTTGGCAAAGCAGAGGAACTTTATCATATATCTGACTTTATAGTTCTGTTTATTCAAAACCCCTGTAAAGTTCCCATTGCTTATTCAAGGGTGAAATTTGGGTCTGGAACGTTTTCTTTTTAAGTGCTTTCTTTCAGTCCACAGCCATTCAGTAGCCTTGTATCCTTCTCATACTGCCCTTTTCCCCTGATCTCTTACTATGATCTACATTTTTCACTATGGTCTTCAAACACTAAATACAACCCATAATAGCAGCCTGATTGCTTTCAATTTAGTTTTAATTCTCCAGTGCCCCAATGTTACTGAACACAAAAATGTTGTTGTAATCCAGTACCAGAGCTTCCCACAACAAGATCAGGGAGCAGTTATAGAACCTAAAGCTGAGAATAATTCATTTACTGGCAGCATCTGCATGAAGGTCAGGAGGAAGAGAGGTGGGGAAGTAGGAATAATAGTACAAATCAATTGGAACAATGATAGATGCTGCATCCTTTTTGTACTTTTTATATCACAGCAATCTGTTAGGTTTTCTGCCATACAGTAGCAAAGATAGTATTCATTTCAAAAAATGTGTCAGGAATCAGGGTCTGTTTCCCTTAAACATTTTGGCATTTAACTGAAGTATCAGGGATAACTTCTATTTCTATGTCAACACAGTAACTATGAAATTATAAAATTATGGCTTGAACCTTTTCTTAACTCTTTTTTAGGCTAAATTCAGGGCTCTCTTTTCTGATTTGAGTGGTATGAATGCAAAAATACAGTTTTGTATATACAAAATCTGGATGTGGCTTTCAGAGATCAAACTAAACTAAGCTGTGCCATAGATCTCCCAAAGTCCAGTATGAACAAATTCCTTCAAATACATTAATGGAGAGTTTTCACCCCATCCACTTGCCAGAGCTGCCCCCTGATTTTGTAATAAAGATACAATAAAAAATATGGTCAGACTTTCAGAGGAGGAATGGCCAGCATGAAATCTATCTGAGCAGAGATGCAGTGGTAGGTGGGTATTTCATGTTACTGAAACTGTGCAAAATTCCAGTAAACATTGCAACACTTGCTTTGCTTGCAGTTAGAACTTCAAATATAATAAAACTTGCAAATATTGCAAGAGAATTCTTTAGTACACTGTTACAATTTTAGTATATTTCCATGAATTTTGCAGAAGTTTTATTTTCTCAGTGAGTATTTTAAAAGTGGAGCTCAGAATTATAGCTGACCTTTGTTTCTAATCCCTTAAGGAATGCTCTTGGTGGAAAACAGATTGGTGAGATCTTTTATGCAAATAGGCTGGCAAAATATTCCTCAGATAATCCAGTTTGCAGCCAAAACTTGTATTTTGCTAGAAGTCTGTAGCTTAAAAATGTATCACAGAAAAGCCTGAGAAAGGTGACAGATGTCTTGAAAGAATGAAGGACTGGATTGAAGTCATTGTGCTTGTTCATGGCTTTTTGTGACAATGTCTGCCTTGTCATGGTCCCACTATGAAACTGGCTTGACACTTCGATCTCTTTTGTATTACTTAATCAAGTGAACACTCGATTTTTTTTTTTTCTTTTTTTTCTTTTTTTGAGTCATAGTGGTTCAACACTTGCTGATTCGCACTGAGGTGGGGGAAGGCATGGCCATCCAGAGCTGGTTGTTGGCTCCGTTTGGGAGCAAGTTCTGGGATTTGGATTTGGCTTTCACTCTGCATCAAAAGTTTTGACAGAAAGATTGGACAAAATAGCTTTCTCTCAGGCTGCAGAGTGTCACTGACTGGTTGGCTAGGATTGTTGTCTAGGGATCTGCTTCAGGACCCTCCTGTGTTATGGAAGAGATGTTTATTTTGAAGCTTGCAGTCCTGAGAGCTGCGCGTGTCTGTCCCACTTCACTGCTCACTGCCCAAATGATACAACTGTGGCATGAGGAGTCTTTTGCCTCTCATCTTCTCACAAGTTACAGCAAAATCCCAAATGATCCACTTGTCCATGGTCATGTTATTTAGCCAGGTGAGACCCAGAGTACTCTGCCTTCTGTCTCACCACCACCTGGAGCTGCAGTCTGTGGGATGGGTCTTCAGCTGCCTTAAATCTCTGTAGCATATCCGGCATCAAGAGTGCAATGCTGACTCAATTTGGTGCAGGATCAGAGCCAGCAGTGATGCATGGTGAGGGCACATCTAGTCATTCCTTTATCACTGCAAACACGCCATCTCATTTGGAGATGAAACCAGTGATCTGCTTGGTGTTTATACCTTGTGGTAGCAGGCCTCAGCAATATCATTGTGTTTCCAGTCAGCATTCACATGCTAACCTATATAAGATCTTTCATTTTAAAATGAATGTGTTAGCAGCAAAAAGGAAAAAATGTTAGTAAGTCAGAGAGTCATTGAGAGAGCCTCTGAGAGACAACATATCCTAGATGTTGTCTTGGCTACAAAGAAAGAATAGTAAAAGGACTTATCAGACCGAGTTGGTGGATTTTCAAACTGCAGCATCACAAAGAACTGAATATATGGGGTGTGAATTAGGAGTTTAATTCCCCCTAATATACCATATTTGTATGAAATATGTTGAGATTTCCATTACTATTGCATCCAGCACCATGACAAAATCGGTTCTTCTAGGTTAGCCTGTGGCCCCAGAAGTTTGCTAGAAAAGGAGATGGTACTGAAGGGGACAGGAATTCCCAGCATGTGACAATGGATGCGGGAGTGCAGAGATCAGTACTGTGCCCATTCCCCTTGGGGATGCCTTGCAGTGCCTCTGTGTTTGTTGATGTGGTTAGTGGCGTGTACTTTGAATGTGGCAATCATTTCAGCAATAGGACTATTGTTACTGCAGGGAAAAATTTAGCTATAAATAGAATAAAACTGTTCTGGTGTATTTATGAAACTTGCAATTTTTATTAATCACATCCATGTGTATAAAATCCGTATTTGTCATGCATAATTCTGCTATAGTGGATTTATTTATTATGGTACAATAATGAATGCTGCTCTGTGTCTTGCAGCTCTATTGTAAATGTTTGCATTTGCATGGATGTTCACCCAGAATTATAAAAACTTTAAAAAGAAAATATCTAAGTTTCCAGCTATTATTAGAAGGCTATTCTGAGTAAATTTTTCACTTATACAACAGCTAACTTAATATTGAGATTGCTGGTCACAGACAAGAGTTACACCAAAACCCCTTATTTTCTCACAGCCTTGCTGTAATTATACTTTATCCACATTTCTCACATGAAAAAATTACTATTTTAAAGCTAGATGGGTGGCATTTCTTATAGACCCTTGGATCCCAGTACACCCAGAAAGGCTTCTTACAGTATACATCATCTCAAACATTGTCAAATTTTGGATCAAATCCGGAATTCTGCCATTTCAAGATGGTATGACTAAACACATTCCTTCCAGAACTTGTATAATGCCAGTGAATAATGTATTGGACAAAAGTTTTCTCATCAAAGGCTGAATAAATTTATTTCAGCCATGAGTAACTCAACTTTCTCCTTTCACAAATGTTGCTGTTCATACATTTCAATAAAACCACCTGCCCCCTCACCAAAGCAGGCTGCCTGTTTCCGTTCAGAGACTTCTTCCTGCAGTAGCTCCAGTGTTGTCTCTTCCAGGATGCTCTTGCAGCTACAGCCTTGGCTCAGAGCAGTGCTGGCCCTGCAGTGCTGTGGCTGCTGCCCTGGTAACATGCTCATGCTGAAAAAAAATCACATTTTTCTCTTTCTAAGGGACAAGTGTTAACTGCATTGCCCTCACAACTTTTCATCATCGTCTGGCTCCACTGGTTTTCATCTGCTTAGAGAGGAGGCTGGATGTGGCAGATGTCTGGAATGGAAATTGCAGTAACCTTCCAGCACAATTTGAGGATACTGGACTAGCTCTTTGATCAGTGTGCCCAGGACACTTTTATTTTAGTGGGGTTTATTTAATGCAAAACTGTTTGTGTGTGTGTGTGTACATATGTAAGTACACATATAAAATTTTTTTGAGCACAATATGACTGGAATCAGCCTGGCTTGGCAGGTCTGTGCTGTGTGATCACCAGTCTGTTTTCCATTTCTCCAAGTGCTGCTTCCAACGGAGAACAGCACCAGGAGTTATTCCAGCTCTGAATAGCAGTGCAGGGTGGGCCAAACTCAATAACTCAATAGCAGAGCAGGGTGGGCCAAAGCTAATGGAAAATGGTGGCAAATTGAGCATTGCAGTTTCCTCTGCCAGATGATCCACTGCAGGCTAAGGCTGTCTTGCTGCCACCAACTAGACAAGAGTTACTCTGTGTTCAGAACTGCTCATTATCATTGAGCCTGCCAAGTTGTTTGACAGTCTGGTGAAAGAAGATGCTACATCTAAATGATTAGACACTTTAAAAATGGGCCTTCCCTGTCTCACTTGTGACAACATACAGCAAAAGAACAGACTCAATTTAAAACAGTGCCCTTCATGCATTTTCCATTTATCATGTAAGCAGTAAATAGTTTTGAAAATTACTTGGAGATGGAAAATTTGCCCCTAGATTTTCACAGGTTTCACAGGCAGAATAGTGCCAACCTGAGATTTAGCTGGATATACTAAATGAAACACAGTTCCTTACAGATTTCTGCTCATACTAATAGTCTTTTACTTTCTGGCAAGTGTGTGTAGATGGAGAAAAAATGTAGTAGGGTCTGAAGTAGATGACCTAGGGAAAAAATAACCATAATACAGCTACAGTTTATAAGGACTATCAAAGATCACAGCAGATCAAGAGGCTCATCCACTGAATTTTCTTAGTTTGTGTTCCCATGTCTCTTCCATGGCATTGTATCATGTCCTTTAAACAAGTGCTAGCCCACATTATTCCAAGGAAAAATTGCAGGAACTGAGCAATGAGCTGCGTAAGAGAAGTAAATCAGAAAACATATCAAAACCAGTCAAAAAATAAGCACCATGCAAGCCATAGCACCTGCTGAATGCTTATGTGCCAGCAAAGATGAATAAAGAAAGTGATTCATAAATTCTAGGCACAAAAGGTATTTAAATTTCAGTCATGCATTTAACAAAGAATTAGATACCACAAGACACAAATACACAGAGAACAAGCCTTTTGACTTCTGAACAGAGTTCTCTCCCTACAAGAACAAATTAATTTTACTTCTGTTTAGCTACAGAAAAAGTTATTTGATATACCAGATAAGATACTGCTAATAAATGAAGCTAGTTTGGAAATACAGAGAATTCCACACACAGAGTATATAAACTACAAATAAAGTAATGCAGGCTGTATTGGGATGGAGACACAGGGAACACTCTGAGATGCAGGATGTCCCATCAGGTGCTCCAGTTCCTCCCACTGGCACAGATATAATCTTTTATTGTGGGCCTGATATGTTCTCCCTTCCTTACTGAGGTGAAATACCACAAGGTGCCCATCGATCTTTCAATTCCCCATGGCTGAGACGCCTTCACTGAAGCCAGCAGGGAATTGCTCTTTCCTTACAGTTTTCAAGTGAGTAGATTAAGTCACCACTTGTCCCTAATTTCATCTTCCCTCTCTCATTATTAGGAATAATAATAGGAACGTGCTTATATGAAATCTTTTGTTTAGCCAAAGAAAACTCATCTCACAAACCCTAAATAATTTAGAGTTTACATGTCTGGTCAATAGTGGGAGATGGACCATGTGACTTATAGACTGAGCTTGGCTGACCATCTTGCATTAGGTAACAAAACTAGTGGCTAAAGATAACCTAAATCAAGGCCATCTTAAGTGTGTGTTTGTGACATGCACAGCACAATAACTGGCTTTCTTATTGATTGCATCTCTGTCTGAAATCAGACAGCCAGGCAAGGGTAGATATGATCTAGACATGTAGAAGTCCTCAATACCCTAGTGATGGCATTGTGATTTTAGAGATTTCTAATGGGTTTTCTGCTGGTTGAAGCTAAATGACAATGAAGTGGGGGAGGATTCAGGGAAACCTTGAAATCAGTGTAAAAAAATTATGATTTAGACAACATTGTTTGAAATTTCTAGAAGAAATTTCTAGAAGAATCAATAACTCTTTCTTCTAGATTTGTCATACACTTCTTTGTGTCTAGATTATATCTACACTTGTCTGGGTCTCTGTTTTTAAACAGAGAAGCAATCAATAAGAAAATCATCTAATGTGCTGTGTACATCACAAACACAAACATTGGTTGCACCCCCATGTAAAGCAGCTTCCATCACCTGCCTTTATTCCTGCTTTTCCCTTCCTGGTTTTCTTCAATAATCCCTTTACATGAACTTTTAGGAAAAGCAGGCTCTAAGGCTCATGATATGTATTAAAATGCTACATATCCCTCATCTCCATAATTTAGCATCCTATTGATGGATAATAAAATTTAATGCTTTGTTTCCTTCCTTCCTCCCCCCACTTCTCAGTATTGAAATTTCAATCATGAATCATTTTTAGACATTCAGACACTGAAGCAGAAGATGCTGAAAGAATTAAAGCAGAGTTTTATATTCAAGATTATCTCAGATCTCCACCCACCAATCTGATCTGGTTAATGCCAGTTTTCTGCTTTAGCATATTGCTAGTTTCTTTGTGACCAATTATAAGAGATACCTTTTTTCACACAAGTCCATTAAAATTGTTGGTTTTGCTTTAAAGCTTCAAGCGATTTTAGTATGGGTGTCTGCTCCAAGCTGATTTATGCCAGCAAAACCCACCACATTAATAGCATGTTGATACTGTTATGCTAAATATAATAATCAAGAGTATGAATAAATATATGCAAATAATTTTTATTAATAACTAAAATGATTAGGCACTCTTTCTACAGAGGCATAACAGTATCCACTGTCTCATATGGCACTGCCTGGCTTACCCTGGTTTTTGGCCTTCCACCTCCTACCCCAACCCCTCCATGCATCTGAAAGTGGATGAAAGGCTGATCCAGAGAGATCAAATGAGCAATGATGTGAAGTCCTAACTAACAGAGGAGAGAACAGAGCTAACCATATGTGATACAACAGTAATCCCTTTTTCCCCAAAGCTTTAGTGTTAGCATTGTAAATATTCTGATATTTGTATCTTTGTATCTTGGAAATTTCGCACCACCATGACTCTGAGCAGGCATATTCTCTCCACTGAAATGGCAGATTTGCAGGCAGTGTGCTTGAATCTTTTCTGTTTGCAGTAAGTGAAGAAATCTAAAATTTTTGATTAAAGTACGTAGATGGAAAATGGAATATGGAAAAAGACTGTAAATTTAATGCTAAGCAAAGTATGAACCAAGAGCAACATATGGACAATTGTTTCCTTCTCCTGTTTCTGCTTCAGTGGTGGCAACATATTTTTCAATTTGGATGAGTAACACGTACATAAAGTATTCTATCATTCCCTTGGAGATTTCCTTACAATGCAAGTTTTTCCAATATATGGCAAAATAAAAAAGACTTAAGAAAAAAGTGCACTTTTACTTGATTTCTCCATGCTTGCAGTAGTCTTCTGTATCTCCGCTGTTGAGTGAACTGTTCATTGTATGGCAAAAGATATTTCATTAATGGATATTGCAATTTGAGCTTCCTTCATGCCTTGGAAATGCATTCAGAAGCTTTCAGTATGGCTTTGATATTTTGGGTGAGATGCGGTCTCCTTTGCACAACTTTTGATTCCACAGATATACTGAGAGATGAGAAAGAGTGAGAGTTGTAATTGTGATCATCTGACAGTTTCTTCTTTAAAAATAAATTATCTTATTAGCAGGGACTGCAATTAAGACACAAATTGCCATCAGCTTTGTTATGCTGAAGTTGCCTTTTCAATTTTTTCCCTTGCATTTCTTCCCTCTACCTCTCCTTGAATGCTCCTCATGACACTCCCTCAAGGTTATTTTCAACCATTTCTATATTCTCTGTTAAATCCTGTCCCAACTCCCCTGGATGGGTTTTAGAGAGGGGAAAGCACAGCAGCTCAAAGCTTTGATGTTGTATGACAGACAGTGCTACTGATGAGCCTCTGCTTCTCCCAACATGTGCACACACAGCTTACATTTATCCCAGGGGAATTTCCCAGGATAATGCAGGGTGGATAATCGTGCTTTCCTGCAGCAGAGGAGACAAGGCAAACCTGCAATTCAGCAGCTGTGGTGCTCTTGCACATGAAGAAATACTGTCAGTGGGGAAAGACATTAAAACACTAGGTCAAACTGGGACCTTGTAAGGTGGGAACAGCACTTGGTAGGCAGTGCATTTTCAATAAACCAAAATTTATTAAATTGAGTTCAGATTAATTGGGTCATTCTTTTTAGTGATGATCAAAATCATCTCCACAGTCTGACTAATAATAATGAGAAATAGCCTCTATCCAGTGGCTACCCATTTTAATTCAGGCATTTAGCTCTTCATTTTGTTATAAATGTGAAACTTTTGTAGTGTTCTGAATGCAGAGGAGTTCCTTTCTAGCCCAAGAAAAACACAATACAAAAGCAGAGCATTTCTCTTTTTTTGCCTTTCAGAGTGACTATTCTGTGTCTAATCCCATTAGAGTCTCAAATTTTATTTCAGTGATATTCTTAGTGCACATGTCACAATTTTTAAGGTTTGGAGTTTTAGTTATGGACACAGATACATTAGAAGATAAATGTGAGGGTTTTATGATAAACCTGTAGGCCCCCTTTCTATACTCAGATACTGTCTTTACTGTACTATCAGGCTGAGTTTAGATTGCAAATATTTTGGACATTACTCTTTGGACAGACAGTAGCAATAAAGAGAAATTGGAGGTAAAATAGATTAATTTGAGGGCACCAAAGCAAGGACATCATCTACCTGCATCAAGTGGGGCAGAGACGTCCAGAGGGGAACCAGGATGGCTGGGGGAAAGACCAGGGAGTGCAGAGTGTGGTGTAGGAATGGGCAAGAGAAAACTGCTGTGGAAAGAGTCAGACCCAAAAAGCCAAAGTTAGGAGTGAGCAGAGAGAGTGAACACAGGGGTGCAGTAACAGAGGAAATAGGGGCTTGGTGGCTTGTGTGAATTCCCAGTCAGTGGGATAAGATTTACTGAAGGCTCAGTGGTTTTGAGTATGTCTTTCTTTGTCATTGTAGGGGTCAAACAGCTTTATTTACCAGCTGTGAAAACCTCTGCTCAGAACTCTGCAGATAAAAATTAATACACAGACATAAAGATCAATCTGTCTGTGTATTTCTAGAAAAGATGATGATGTGGGGAAATGCAGTTTTACATTTCCTATGTTTCTCCCCCAGGTTGCTACAACAATTAAGATATGATCTTCATTAA
This sequence comes from Ammospiza nelsoni, assembly GCF_027579445.1. Lineage (NCBI taxonomy): Eukaryota > Metazoa > Chordata > Aves > Passeriformes > Passerellidae > Ammospiza > Ammospiza nelsoni. Next base: position 17,148,704 of record NC_080636.1, read on the forward strand.
AATCTCAGGCCAACAGGACTACTCAATGACTGTCAGACATCTATTTTGAATGAAATCCAATAAAAAATAATGGATGTATTTTCAATAATCAGTAACAATTACTAATATAGTCACTTAACAAGACTTGCTGAGTGGAAAAGCTATTGCCAGGATGCTGCATTTCTCAGCTTTTATGCTAATTAAATGTATTAGTTATCTAGAGTTCTGCCTTTAAAACCCACAGAGAGTCACAGCTTGCCTCTTAATTTCAGATGCTGCAGAATTTTTCCCTGGTGGTGCTCCTTCAACTGTCTTCTGCAAATCTCCTAAGCCACAGAAATGTTTTACAGATGCACCCCAATGCAAACACATGCACTGACATATGTAAAGAGAGTTAACACTAATTAAAGTACCAGCTTATTTCCCTGAGTCCCAGAGTACCTCTGCTGCTGAAACTAAGAACTATGAGTATGTATTTAAGGAAGTACATTTCCAGCAAACAGTCTTTTATCCTGTCATTATTGTTTAATATTTGCTTTTGGAAGAGACAGTGTCAAAAAGAAATAGCATATGAGATCTGCAGCTGAGAAATGGAATTATTAGGCTTTAGTTGTCTAGATTTTTGAACCTATACATCAGATCACTGTAACTCTTCAGTTAATGGGGTCAGTAATTCCTGTTGTTGTTCCCTCCTATGAAACACTTGGTCACAAGTTTCCTTACATGAGACAAGATCTTAACTCCCCAAGCAGAGGTGTGGCTTCAGTTGTACACAAACAATAAAAAGTTGTACCACTGTGTGGTATTTCCAGGTTCCCTGCATGCCACAAACAGCTGAGCTTGTGAAGTCCACCTGCCTTGGAGGGAAGCAAGGAACCCCCGGGCTTCTTCCACAGACATCTCCCTCCAAGCCTCACACAGATGGAAGACAATACAGAACTTCAGAAGGTTCATGCTGCTGATGAGAAGTATGGGGTTTTTTTAAGGCAGCAACTAAAAAAATTCTGAAGTGTGCAAGGTGTTTTAAATACAGCACAATTAACCATGTATGAGGGATTGCGTTGTTCATGGTGTGAGATGACGTCAAACAAGACAATGAGAGCTCGGAGTGTGACTCCTGCAAGAGGCTTAAACACCTGCCTGCACTTCTGTGATAACACCTTACAATAATTTGACTTGAGAACATCCCCAGTTGTTTTCATAATTTCACACAGCATGCAAGATTTTTCTTATGTCTTAAAAAACTTAGTCCACAGCTCACCAAGACTTAAATGAGGGAGTCTGTACTTTTTAATTGTCTGTTCAAAGAAGCCAACCAAGCCAAAAACATCTATAAAGCTAAAATAATCTATAAAGTTTTCAGTTCATCTAAAAATAGACAGTCATATGAATGGCTTCTGCACTCCAAAGACTGTGATGTTTATACATCTGAAGGCAATAAATGGGTATATAGATGCCTAATTCACAACAGAACCTAATCCAAGTGTTTTAACCTGAGATCAGAATCCCATATCTGTTTTCACTTGAATAAATAGCAAGAATAATCCTCATAATCATTTCAGTGCAAGTAGTTACCGTAGCAGCAGTTTCTCTGCACAGAGCCTAAACTCACCTTAAACCCTGCTGCATTCTTGCCTAGCTAATCCAGTTAACCAGGCACTGTGGGCTCTAACAGTATTGCCAATTCCTGATTCCTCATCCAGATTCTTCAAGGGGAGTTAGAATACGTGGCTGCTTGATTTCAGGCAACAAGCAATATGTTGTTGACATCTCCTAGAATAGGGAAATTTCTTAGAAGGGTGGTGTGCTGAACTAGGAGTTGGGTTTGGGTCAAATGTGGCCTGCCATGTCTCATGTACTCTAAACAGCAACATGCATTAATACACATATTTATTGCTGTGTGGGTTTGTTTGCAAATGTTCCTTCTTAAAAGCATACAAAACTATCCTTACAAATAGCTTATTACTAAGATACGTGAAGCTCAACATAGAAAGGTGTCATGGGACATGCTACTGATGTTTCAGGTAGTAGCAGGTCAGTTTTTTAACCATTTATGAAATTCACTTTTCTTTTCTGGAATAGACTGCACCTCCCTTCCTGGTGTACCGCAGCAAACTTCTGCATACATTAAATCCATAAAATTACCCAGAAGGGGAAGAATATGCAGGACATCAAAGTTCACTTGTCTGTGGAAAACATTCAATATCCTCTTGGTGATATGTTCTGGTTGTGTATATTGTGGGATGCCAGGTGGTCAGTTTGAGGAATAAAGGTCCAAATCCCCATACCCATGTCAGAGGCACAAGCCAGCAGGAGATGCTGTCAGTGGTGAGGGTGATTTGGGGCTTCAGATCAGAGTGAACCACCCAGACTCACATGGCCCTTCTCTTGCTGCTGAAACTGCTGCTGAAACTCAGATCAGCAGAAAATGTGCCTATTGGGAATTTTCACCTCTGTATTGAGCCCAGGCACTTTGTGAAAGCCTGGAACCTTCAGAAGTTGCTGTTTCTTTGTTTGCCCTGCACATGAAGAGCACCATGCTGAGACACACTTTAGTTGCCAGCCCTGTTGACCATAACTGGTTGTACTGTGGTATGGATGAAGGAAACAGCTGTTAAATAATGTGATAATATTACTGTGGGCACTGTTGTTCTAACAGGTGTCACATGAACTTTTAGGTATAGAAGCTGGTAGAGTGTTTAAGGTAAATATTAGGGATATTATACAGTAATTACGCACTTAAGAACAGTGGCTGAAAATCACACCTGTGTGCTTGGAATTTTGTAAATTTTCTTTTTGAATTTGCCTGATAAGCTGAGCATACTCTTGGGGATGCAATACATCTGAATGGATCTATTCCATATTTCATGCAGAGAAAAACAAAGGAGCAGCTATATGAATTTCAGTCATTACAAAACACCACACTTACGATGCTGGCTTTTTACAACAGATGAAGCCAAATGTGCCTATCAGTAACAATGTTCTCCTGATTTGTCTTTAGGCAGAGGGCAAATGTCATCAATTTCTTCTGTCATTTAGTTTCACACATGGACTTCTGCCTGTGAAAATTGGAAGACAGCCTATGCCTTCTACTGGAAGGAGTCTGATAGTCTTGCAATTGCTGGCAGAGTACACACCAAGTACATTCTCCCTTATTTCTAGTCAGAAGCTCTCTACACAGGGCCATGGAAGAAAGCAGCACCATTGCAATGCAGACACTTTCCTGCTGTACCAGACAATTCCCTCCCAGTGCCACGCTCCAGTTAATGCCTAATGAGTCGTGCCCTTCCCATGGTTATCAGAGGTGTCACCTGCTCTTAAAAGCTGATTCACTCAGAGTGGTTTGACCCTTGGACATGTACACACAGAAGGTCCCAGTAATACTTGACTCTATAACACAGAAAATGTTGAAGTCATCAGCTGTGAGATTATCAAAAATTACTGCCCTGTGGTGATTTTTCATGACTCCTCCACGTGCTCTGAAGAAGGATTTGGCTGAAGAAGCTTTTTATTTGCAATGCAGCGATGCTTGGCATCATCAGTGTTGACAGCTGTCCCAGGGTCCCTTCAGCACTGCGTGGAATTCCAAGACCTGTACCTGTGTAACATTAACTCTAGAAAACAGCCCCAGCAAAGGATTTGTAACATTTGTCATTACTTTAAGTCCTTCAGGCAAAATGAAAACTAAGCATTAGATTGCCTGCAAGTTGCTTGTGCTTTTAATGTTTAGGAGAAAAAGAACCATTGTGTCAGGAAGATATAAAAGCTCAGTTTATAAGGCTGCAGTGGTACTTTCCAGTCCCATTCTCTGAGATATCAGCACACAGGAGACAAAGTACAAATTCACAGACTCCTTTGGGCAAATCTTTCTAGCTTTTATAACATTTAAGAATCTTTGTCTATTTTTCTTGCTACTGCAGTATATAATTACCTCTATGGTAAAGTAATTTTGGGTTATTCAATAAGAACAATATGATGAAACACTCTGTTTAATATTTTTATTTTAATTTGACATTTGTGCAAATTCAGAAGTTGAACATAGCTAAAGAAGACTATTATCTGGCTATATATATCCAGATATTTGAAAGGTTAGCTATAGGATTCCTTTATTGTAAAAAGGTAATTTCCTTCAACCTGGGATAACAACATATATTACAACTATTTATCCAAGCTAAAACTGACAAATACAGTGTTTCCAAAGCCCACTGGCCATCCAGACAAATATAGATATCATTACTGCCACCTATTGCTACAAGGAAGGAATTGATGTTTTCATATTTGTATATTTCCACATGGGGATAAAATTGGAAAATAACAAGCTTGTTCGAGTTCAGGCATTTGTAAGTGAACGTGTTTTGATATCTTCTTTGACAGTTTTATTTTCAGAGATATATAAAATTGGCTAGAACAAGTGTTAAGTAAATCCAGCATTGTCATGGACACCTGGTAAAAAATAGTACTAAACTAGAAAGGAACCACACAACTCAGCACCACAGTAACTTGTTTCTATATAATTGCACTACAATCCCAAGCCTTGAGCCAGGTGTTCAGACATTCTTTAAATGCACTTGGGGAGAGGTAGGGCCTCCAGTCATGGGTGAGAGCTTTTTCACTTGTGAAAATTACTACAGCAGTTATGTTTCATACAGGCTAGACAATGGTCTTGCACACAGGTTGTCCCACAGAAGGAAAAGGCTCCAAAATGTGATAATGGACTGGATGGTGGGAGTTTGATTATAAATATGTAAATGCTTGCTACCAGACAAGTAGTTGGAAGTAGTTATGGATTTTTTTTTTATTTCTGCATTAAAGACCAGGAAGGGAAATTGCAGAGAAAAACAGAATACTCTAATACCTCATCTTCTCAGCTTATTTTCGGTTTTACTGAATTGTTTAAATTTCAAAATTACAGTGATGCACAGGGTCATATACTGTCACAACATTCATTTGAGCAGGAACAGAAGACTCTGAAGATCTTTTTATGAAAGGACCGTAAGTGGCAGCAATTACCGCTGAAATCTAAGTGAGTGGTTTGTGAACAGGCAATCAGAGGCCTGGAGCTGTCAAAGTCTTTCATTCCCATTCATCTAATTGTAAATAACAGTAAAGAATTCAGAGATTCTTACTATGATCTTTTTTTAAAACCATTGAGCAGTTCTGGAAACTAGGAACAATGTTGGTCAGGACAGAAAAATAAAAAGATAAATGAGTGATGAGGTGTTGACAAAGGGAATAAAAGATTCATCTCATTTCATTAAGGCTTTTTCTTGAGCAAGTCCTCCTGGTAGGTGCCCTGCACAGTTCAGCTCTGGAAGATACCTCAGTTCTGGGCTACCCTCACTGAAGCAAAACATGTTAGGAAAAATTAATCTCTGGGTGTACAGTAGCTACTATATATTGAATTTTCCTTTCTCCAAAGTGTCAATAAATTCAGCTACAGAAAACCTCAATATCTATGCAGTCACTTCTTTTATGAGCTGTATGCCTTGGATATTGGTATTATTTGTGAGTGTAATAAAAAAATAGGAAGGAAATAAGGTGCCTCTCTGTGAAAATCAGAATTTGTTTACATTTCTTTCCATAACTAGGAGAAAACCCTTTATCACACATTATATGGTTCACTTCATGCTCTGATCGAGATGTCTCATGTGAACTCAAATAATCCATAGCTGAAGCTTATATTTCCCAACTCATTGCCCTTTTTATGGCTGTTGAGAACTGCTATGCACCTAGTATTAATCTTAATGCCTATTTCTATTTAAGGAAAAAAATGTTATCATCGGACACAAACTGCATGATAAAGAGAAAACCTTTAACTCAATACTTTAAGGTTTATCCTACACAACAGTTCAGTTGTTAGCACTAAAGAGAAAAATGTACTAGAAAATCTTGTATAGAGTGGAAACAATGTTGGCTGAAGCCAGTGTAATCCTTCCACTGACCTCAAGGGCCTTTGTCTGAATCCTTACCCTTTGTTTGAATCCTAATCCTTCTTTTGCATCCTTATGAGAATGCAAAATCCATCTAATTTGATTTCTCTGTGATGTGTTGAAGCTATCTTTGAGAAAATAAACCCTTAGTGTTCTGCAAGGACATGGGTTGCCTTCACTGCCAGCCAATGAATTTTCAGTGATTCACACGTGAATTTTGGGTCACTACACCCAGACTGAGACAAACATGTCTTGTGACCCATGGAGTTTGGCTGTCCATGGGCTCGAGGCATCACCATTGCCCTGGAGGAGGAGGTAGACGTGTCTGCATTTGGTGTAGAAGTGCTTTCCTCAATCAATTAGATTAATCTTAGCTGAAATATCTCTAGCTGGTAGTTCTGTTATTCACATCAGAAGAATTTTATGAAATTATGTCTTGTAGTAATCAACTTGAGTTTAATTCTCTATTGTAAAAATAAAACAATGTTTGTTTATCTTACCTTGGTTTTATGGAATATGAATCACATTCATGTTCCAAAAGCAAATAGAGAAGTTTTTTTGACCATGTAGATACTATTATTTGTCTCATCGCACCTTACAGGTCTCTGCTGCTGACTAAGAAATCAAACCTATTTGTTCTTTATTCACAAGGAATTTTTTTGTTTAGCCTTAGATCTTTTCTTTTTTGTCTGTTTTCTTACAGATCCTAAGAAATTGTATAACCAGAAGGACTGATGTTATTTAAAATTACTGCATAGTACCTTTTAAAAATAATTTTCTGTAACCTACCCAAAGTTAGTTGTTTTCAATGTGAGGTGGTAGCCACTGAACCAGCCGTCAATGTTTTCTTGAGAAAAATGGGCAAATAATGGTTGAATTCACCAGAGGTACTCCTTTCTTTTGTAGATGGATATTTCAAGTCCAGTCAGTAAAAACAGAGACAAAAAGTTATGAAGCCCTGACTGATCACATCACATGAAACTTTTTTTGAGATTGTATTGAATTTCAAGCTTTAGAGCAAGTGGCATCATCCCATGTTTTTCAGTCTTTTTATTATAATTATTTAATCTAATAAGGAACACGAAAGTGTGACCTCTGGAAGGTTATTTATGGTCATTAATTCAAATGAGCAATTCAGATTCTTCTTTTGATGTATATATATATATATATATATATATATATATATATATATATATATATATATATAATTCCCGTCATTTTATCTGACACTAACAATGCAGTCATCTAGATTTAGTCATTCCTACTGAGATTTCTCAGAATCGTCTTTAGGTGATATAATCCTCATTCTTTTACCACTTACATAGATAATAAATACTGTGTTACACCTCTCCAGTGATGAACTGCCGGGCATTTCAATTTTAACCTCATTTCAGGATGAAGATAGGCTATTTATTCCTACCATTTTCTTCATGAGCATTCAAGCCCCATGATAGAATTTAAGAGGTGAAAGCTCTCACTAGCTGCCAGCTGTTATGGACTATATCAAAGACTCACTAAATTCCCCATATGCAGTTTTCTCACCGCTTTCTTCAATTTTTCATGAACTTCCTAGTAGTCAAAAGGAGGAGAAGTAAGACAGTCTTTGAACTTGGATACATTATTTTTCATAGACTCAGACTAATTCAGAGTGGAAGAGACCTCCAGACACCTCTGGCATAATGATTTTCCCAAAGCAGGGTCAGCCTTCAGATCAGAACAGGTTATTTGGGATTTATCCAGTCAGGTCTTGAAAACCAACAAGGATGAAGTCTGCATGACTTCTCCACCTCTTGACTTAGAAACCCACTTCTACTTCATAACATCAAAAGGAAACTGATGGAAAAGGTAATTAAGACTGCAGATTCTTGAACCCAAGTCCTTTATAACCGTTGTGAGCCTTTCCAGGGAGGATATTCTGACTAGCAGATTCAGTGAACATGAATTGAGCCATGTGCATGGTTTTACTCCATGCAGAGAGAAAATCATCAAGCACATGGGATGCACACAGAGTCTAGATGTTATAAAAGATACAAGTAGATTATTAATCATTCTTTCCTACTTGGAAATTATATGCAGCATCTTCTAACTCAACTTCCATCCTTCAGGCAGTTTTATTTTGCTATTTGTAGCTAAGGCAATTGAAGAAATCTAGAAACGCTTTCATGGGCAATATCAAGAAATGGCAATTAAATGGTGGGATTTTTATCTTTTTTTCTATATTGTTCGCACCTTTGAGTTTCTTGAGCCAGTTTTGATGTTACTTATGCCTTGTCCTGTCACTGAGCAAAACACTTTGAAGGTTTCTCCACTCTCATTTCTATGTGGCTCTGATATTTCTCCATACAAAAGGAGTTGGAGTAGTAGTGATACAGACAGACAAAGTTGTATTTTTGAGATCAGTGTCAAGGATGCTTCCATAGCTCTGCTGGTCATTGTTTGATGAATGGTGAGAGAGAAGCCCAGGGCATGTCTGAATCCAAGCTATGGTGAATGTGATCCTTGCAAAAGTCCTTCAATTTCTCCTATGAGCTGGTTCAAAGTACTTGGATTATGAAATGAGTGTTTCAATTAATTCTCTTAACTAGGGATATGTGTAACAGGGAAATCCTAAAGTGAAGGTGCTGCATTTCGCATCCTGCTGTTTAAACATCTTGCTAATGGGAATTTTTTTCAGGAAAATTGATGTGTAATCAAACCAAAATTTCACTTACACAGTATGTTTGAATTTAAACTGCTTAACTAAAGAGGATTTATCTTTTAAATTCACTAAAACAGTGGTTTAGTGAATTTAATTAGAGTATTTATCTAGAGAAATTAAATATAACAGAGTCCAGAAGACCTCAGTCCTGAATACATCCAGTAACTTGTGATGCACCTGGCCTGCCAAGTCTTTCCCTGGACCCCACTGAACCTTCTGTGCCCTGCTCCCAGCTCGCAGTGCTCAGTGCAAGGGCAGAGCAGTGCCCCTGCTCCTCTGCACTCTTTAGAGCTCTCAACAAGCTGCCTCTGGAGAGCAGAGCTTTTGGTGCTCGCTGCAAACTGGGGCCAATCATGCAGCAGGGAGCTGCTGGAAGGCACACTTTGTGTGCAGGGTGACACCCTGTGTGTGCATGGTGACACTGTGTGCATAGTGACACTGTGTGTGCATGGTGACACTCTGTGTGCATGGTGACCCTGTGTGCATGGTAGCACTCTGTGTGCATGGTGGCACTCTGTGTGCATGGTGACACTGTGTGTGCACCGTGACACTGTGTGTGCAGGGTGACACTGTGTACATGGTGACACTCTGTGTGCGCAGTGACACTCTGTGTGCACAGTGACACTCTGTGTGTGCACCGTGACACTGTGTACATGGTGACACTCTGTGTGCACGGTGACACTCACTCTGTGTGCGCAGTGACACTCCGTGTGTGCATGGTGACACTCTGTGTGCACAGTGACCCTGTGCTTGTCCTCACCCGCCTCGTGAATCGGCGCACCTCACGCATCTCCCAGCGTGACCCCAGAGCAGCAGTGTCTGACTTAATAAACTTGTTTACCTTCTGGCTTAAAATAGCCCAGGACTTTCACTCGCTGTTAGACCAGTTTAAAATACCCTGTTTGAGGTCTGAGGCAGGGCTGTGAGTCCAGCAGGTTGCCTCAGGGAGTGAGGGGTTGTGCTGCTGTGTGCAAGGCCATACGCCCTGTGGTGCCTGCCCCCAGTTACAGCCTGCCCCTGAGCAAAATGAGCAAAGCCAACAGTGAGGAACATCCCTCAGGTGGGAAAGGCTTTGTGGTTTGTGCACATCTGTATCAAGTATCAGCCTCTGCCTGAATTAGTCATGGAAGGGTAAGCACGGATCTAATTTTACCACTGAACTTTCTGAACATTACGGACACCAACTGAATGAAGAATATATTTGATGATACATACAGTTGTCAAGTGGATTTGTCAATGTCTTTTCTGATGGCTATAAAAATGTATAGACTGTTTAATGATGAAATACCATAGCAGATATTCATATTGTTTGAACTGATCTTCTTTAAAAAAAATGACAAAAAAGGCACTGTCCTGTAATGAGCAATCTTTGGGTGCTGTATTGTCATACACATGGCAGTAGCTCATAAAGATGAATTTATCCTTTTGATCAGTTTTGTTCTTGGTGGACTGGACTTGATGATCTTATAGGTCTCTTCCAGTCTTGAACTTCTGTGATTCTGTGATTCTGTGAAATGCTAATCACTGTACAATTCTAATTCTTCATTTTCTTAAACTGGGGAAAAGAGTTTGAAGTGCTGTTGAATGTATCACTGATTTCAGGAAGCCACAAGAAGACCCAAATGTACATGTGTATGACTCCAATCTTTTTACCCACATGAGAAGTGCAGAGTCAGTTTGTGCTTGCTAAAATTTGGGAAGGCAAAGTTTAAAATATTCAATTCAGCTGTCAAAACTATTACTTACTTACTTACTTACTTACTTCCATGGAAAGTTATTGCTGTATTTTCAAGTCATGAATCAACCACAAAGACTATTCAACAGGAAATCACAATTCCAGCTCTTATCACAAAACTGTTATCAGAAACCAAAGACAAAATTGCCACTGGAAAATATAGAAAGCATCTGAGCAGTAACTCCTTCAAAAACCCTCTCATCACTTGAGAGATTAGATAAAACATTACATCTAGAATTGCATAGGACCTCCTATGCTAATTTAACCAAATTCAACAAAATACAAAATTCCAATTTTAAACAAAACACAGACATGTTTCATAATATAAACAAATATATTTATCCCTACAGTTTTTCTCACAACTTCACCCATATGAAATCAGGGAAGGAAAGATTATAGTCTTGCAAATGATATGCCAAGTGATTACAGGGGAAAGGAAAGAGAACTCAGAGTCTGGAAGATTTTGGGTGAAATAGGCTCTAGGACTGATGTTCTTTTTATTACACAAATAGCCAGAACTGCTGCTGAATCAGACAATTATATGTAGCCAGTATTTCACACTGAAATATTGGTATAACTTTAAATTTCCATGCCAGATAGTTCTTCATAATGAGATCCTGTTCTTACACAGACTTATATATGCATATATATATGCATTCTACATTATTTACAAATATGCAGAGAATATTCAAACTAATTTCTTATTCATACCGTTTCCTCAGCTTCCACTACACAAATTATAAAAATAATTTTACAATACTTCATGATTTCATATGAATCTCAGCAAGGGCTAGAAAGCATGGAATCCAGAATGCTAAGGAAACTGTAGGTTTCCTTCTTCTGTCAATAAAGATGTGAAACTTAGATGATGTCTGAGTTCATATCATGCAATCAATAAATATATTGTAATTGCTTTTGCTATCTTATTCCTGTGTAATGTTGATTTTAGAAGTCCTTCTACTTTATATTTAGAAAAAAAAAATATGGTGCAACACATTTTCCTTTTGTGACACTTCACTTTTTTGATTATTTCATTTATGGGCACATTGGGGAAAAAACTTTCCTAAGAAATGTTTAAATTGGAATAATCAAGCCATCTCTTATCTAAAAGAGATTACAGAGGTGGGAGTGTTTGCAGTCCATTTGCAGACATTCAACAGCTTATTTTGCCAATTTACGGTTCCTTGCCTTTTGAGGTTAAGTGGAAAGTTCAGCCCAAGGGCCAAAAATGTTGCTCAAGTTGCTCAGCTGTTGCTGTGCCACTCTGGCAATGCTTCACTGAGAACAAAGGGTTTCAAACCTGCATGAAGTGCTGGCTGCCAGTGACGAGGCAGTGCCACCCAGCACTGTCCCATCGGGCTCACCCCAAGTGCCAGTGACGAGGCAGTGCCACCCAGCACTGTCCCATCAGGCTCACCCCAAGTGCCAGTGACGAGGCAGTGCCACCCAGCACTGTCCCATCGGGCTCACCCCAAGTGCCAGTGACGAGGCAGTGCCACCCAGCACTGTCCATCAGGCTCACCCCAAGTGCCAGTGACGAGGCAGTGCCACCCAGCACTGTCCCATCAGGCTCACCCCAAGTGCCAGTGACGAGGCAGTGCCACCCAGCACTGTCCCATCAGGCTCACCCAGCCCCAGCTGAGCCTCACCAGGGCCATTCTGGCCAACAAAGCCAAGACATGAATTTTCCCTGAGCAGCTCCACACCAGTGGCAGTAATTCTGGGCCAAGGAAAGAGAAAGGGAATGCCTGAAAGTGGTGGGGAAAAGTTGTTTCCATCCCTCCTCACAGCAGCATGAATTTGGGTGAACAGAAAATAATCGTGAAAGTGCAACTCTCTAGGGCATATTGTTCTCTTGTGCCAAGAATGGCAGAGTTGAGCTGATGCTTTAGCCTGTCATAATCTCCACTTTCCCTTATCCCTGCTCCTTTCCCCAGCATGGTATTTGGTCACAGACAGCCAAGTGGGGATCTGGGAGTGACAGCAGGGCTGCTGGACATACTCAATTAGCACAAGACAGATCACAGGGCTCTGCTGTGTGTGAGTGAGGATGCATGGCAGATTAGCAGGGTCTGGCAGACGGGGTAAACCACCTATGCTTCCAATTAAATTATTTCTGTCAAATGTGGAGTCCCTGAAGCAATCGGGCACCTTCTAGATGCAAGTCTGCCTTCTCATTTTACTGCTGCTATAAAGAACAAAGCACACAGTCTTAAAAACCAGACCCATGTCAATGCTAAACATATGAAAACAAAACTACAATAAATGGAAACCCAGAGAGACTCTTTAGTATGCATGTTTTCTCAGGGAAGCAAAAATATGTAGATAAAAATCATTTGCCTTTATGTATTATATGGTTTTCATTGGGTTTGTAATGATTTAAGTGATTTAGTCCTCACACCCAAATGGGGAAAACTTTAAAATTGCAGATTTTCTTTGGGTACAAAATGTAATGTTTTCCTTTCCTTATTTTCCAGGGACATCAAACCTGACAATATACTGCTGGATGAACATGGTAAGTGAGTATTGCTTTCCCTCAAAATCTCTAATTCCTGAGATCTCAGTGGCATGCTCATGACACACTTCGTAAATCAACCTCCAATGTTGAATTCCTACCTAAATCTGGGCTTTCTCAAAAAACTCCCCCAGACCACCTTGTAGATTTTGTAGTTTTCCCTCCCATTGCCAAAGAAACATGCAGATCAGAAATTTTCAAGGTCTGAATTCAAAGGAATTCAATACGAATTGAGATAAGCAGGGACATTTAGTAAAAAGAAATTTGTATTTTATTAACAGGATTATGTGGATCATCATAACCCCTTTTAAGGTGCTTGCCAATAGAACAGTACCAAGTACTTTATCTTCTCTTTTAGAACTTCTGAAGGGCTAAGAAATTCTACATAGCAAATTATTTCTCATGTGGATTTCTAAAATTATCTTTCTAGAATCTAGATAGGGATTTTGGAAATTTGACTGCAAAGTTTCTCTCCACACATATAGCTCTGGCTTAAATAGCATGAAAAGGAATAGACAAGAATAAATAGCTTTGAACTTTTACTACTAATTCCAGGTTCGTAAAAATAAAAGATATGGTATGAAAGAAAAGCAGCTGATTCTTTTAAACTTAAATTTTAAACATATACTCTCTCCAAGAAGTATTTAGTTAAAATGTCATATATCTTCTTGCAACAGTTTATAGGGAAAACATGAGAAATGTAGGTAAAGAGGGCACTGATCTTGTATCAGTTAGAACAGAAATACATAGAGGAAAAAGCCTAGCTAGAAAAAGGAGATGTGTGCTTGCTACTGTGGGAAAGTTTACTTCCAAAACTGATTAAAAGCAGAAAACCTCTGAGAAAATATAATATTGAAATTATGCCAATGATGGCATTATGTTTCAAAATCTGTTGTAGAGCTGCTGGGTACACAAGTAAAAGTTGATTAAAGTAACATTCAGCATAGATGATGTTTGTTCCTGGGAACACAAAAGCTAATAAAGCTAAGTGATACTGGAGTTTTAAACCATCTAGAACTTCAGCAATTTAATGCTTCAGACCCATAAGTGCTAATGTTCCCAAGACTCTGGTATCAGCAAACAAGCATGAAATAGAAATATCTTGCCTTTAAGTCCTGGTAAATTAAAGATGTCAACAGCAAAACAAAATGAGTATGAGTATGTTAAATCTCTGATTGACAGCCTTGGAAGCACAGTCACCTTTATCTCTCCCTGCCCCTCATCAAGGTCAATTAGTGCACCAAACCAGCCTCTTGTGGCTAAAAAACAAACTCTCTTGTGAGAGCTTTCCTATGGGAACTCAGGCATCACAAAGAAGAACCTACACCAGAGTGAGCACTTGATGCAAAATGAAGGGGATTTTTTGTGATTACAAACTATTCAGCAACAAAGTTATCCGCAGGCAGCTTGGAAATTTTGGGGGGGATGGCCTCTCTTCTGCAGAGCAGCAGAGTGCTGCTCCCTCATTGCACACCTGCAGACAAGGGGTGAAAGAACAGACCTCTCCAGACAAGCGCACCAGTCTTGGTCAGCAGAATTTATCAATTCATGGGTTCAAACAGGTTCAAAGAGCTCTCACACATTTGGGGAAGGAATTCCCTTAAGCCTGTAAAGGGTCTATACACTTCAACTCACTAATGTGGACAGTGTCTGTTCCATGCTAATTACCTCGGGCTTACCTTACAGAAGTGAAGCTCTTCTGCAAGAAGAAAGCTATTCTTGAAGTCTTTAACAGCTCTGATTAAGCTGCAACGTAGCAATGTCATTTTAACAAAATCATCAGATTTCACTCAATGGAAAAATATGCTGAATTTATGCACCACAAATATATTTGGCTGCAGAGTAAGCGTAACAAATTCACCTAACATGAGCCTAACCAGGTGTACAGGAAGGAACTTTATTTTAGCCTGTGGCCTCTAAGATGGCAACAGTTTCCTATGTGCTTGACTTTACCCCTAGGCCTTTCTTACAGTTCATTAAACAAATTATGCTTACACAAAGTATCAAGTAATTGGATATGCACAACATTTCTGACTGAGACTTTGTCTCAGTGACTCAGATTTCTTTGGCCTCACTGAAGAAACCTATTCTGGCTGAAGTAAAAATTTAGGGTTACACCATTCACATTACTTTACATCTCCAAGCAGTCAAATTGACTAACTTTCATAGCATATACCAAGAATACATATTATAGATATTTGTGCTCAGTAAAACTAGGTTCACTGCAATTTATCTGTAGGGCTTAGGGGACATACCTCAGGAGTACACAAGTAATGAAAACAAAAGATTTTTCTTAAAAGTAATCAATCTAATTTACAAATTAAAAAGAAAAAAAAATAAAAACCCATCACACAAAAACATATACAACCTATTCAAAATCATTCTGGCAGATGAATCCTGAATTTTTCCCTATCCTTTTCATCAAAGCCAAATCTCAGCACTGCTGATCACATGTTCTGATGCATCAGTGGAAATAAATGTTTGATGATCCTGAAAAGCAAAATGGTATGTGAGAATGGGATAACCAGCCATTAAAAGTGGTGTTCAGCCCCTGTGAGGGGATGATTGCATGGTCTCCTGGAGAGAATTCACATCCAATCTCTGAGAGAGAAAGTAGGGATGGTTTAAGGGTTCATTCTCTGAACCAGAATCAGACCCTCTAAGGAAATTAATTCAATCAATAAAGCTCCTTTTTAATGTTTTTTTCTCAGCTTTACCAGAAAGCTCTTCCTCTTATGACTAACACTAATCTCTAATATTAGTAGTAATTCTCTGTTCTGCTAACATATATCTAAAATAGAATTATTCCAGTGACAGCTGAAGGGACTGGCTCGTGTTTCATGGGAGCTATTACAACTGTATTGTACAGAAAAAAGCATTTTAGAATTCTCTGAGTGATAGAATTCTGGTTCCTCTTCTATTCCTTTCATTTTAATGCTTTAGAACAATATAACTGAAGTGACAGCACTTAGATCTGGAATCTAAGTTTGGTCCATGTTGTATTTTTGTCTAAATATCAAAGAAATTAAAAATATCTTTAAAAGTTTGCATGATATATTAACTATGATGTCAAAGAGACATAGAATTTCTTAAATGCAGTAAAACAAGCAGTGGTAAACAGAGTAATAAACTGACTTTTTCAAGAGATGATAACATTATTCCTACAGCTCTTTGGTAGCACCGTTGAAATTAACATTGCTGGTGGTTCTGCAGAAATTACAGGCTCTACTTTTGCATCCAGGCTTAGCCTTTTGCTAAGTGACCACACCATCAATACAATCTGTTTACAAAGAGCCTGTAAGGGTTTGAACACCTCTCAGGCAGGCTTTCCCCAACATGGTTTCGTTCAGCAAAATCCATGCTTGGTTTACTGAGCAAGGACTCCCTGCTAGGTCAGATCCAAGACCTTGGCCAGCATTTTGTTGCAACTGGTGACAAGAGGAAACATTTCTGGAACATGATTTTTGCCACTTTGCCATCAGTGTTGCCTATCACCCACAATTTTTTTGTGGTAGAATTTTAGAGCATCTTTGCATATTCCATTTAGAATGTGAAGAAAGTCTTGTTACTGAGTTAGCTGCCTTCTTGAAGCTGCAGCTGATATTGGCCTTTACAATCCCCTGGAGCAACAAATTGTAGAAGTTTACCATCCTTTAAGAAAGAAAATGTTTTCTTTAATATGTTTTAAAAGATTCTTAAAAAAAAACCAAAACAAAAAACAAAAAAAAAAACCAAAACCAAAAACCCAAAACAAAAACAAAAAACCCCAAACATCTAGAATTCTAGGATTTGATGAATAATAACTTGCAATCACCAGACTGAAGATATTCAAAGACTCCTTCAGCACCCTCCTGTCAGCAGAAGACCCTCAGCTTTTTCAGTGTCTCCCTACTGGGGAGATGTTTTCTCTGTCTCTCTCTTGCCGTAGGTGGAGCAGCTCAGTGATGGGGAAAAGCAAAGGGGCAGCTTTTCCAGCAGTAAACTCTGCCCTGCCTCATGCACAGGAGCTGCCTGTTGCTCTACGGGTAGCAGGATGCAGAGGAGGTGTTCAGAATCTACCTTCATGATCCATACTTTACCTTCCAAAAAGGCATTTTAAACAAAAAAACCCAAAATGAATACAACATTTCATGTGTGCTATTTTGATTTTGCTACACGAAATCTAATTAAAGGGGGAGAAAATAATGCACTGCAGGAGAGGCAATTTTCATTGCAAATCACCTGTTTGGATCAGTCTGAATGGATGTGATGCAGTAGATGTTTTGCAATGGACAGTGACACTGGCACTCCAATGGAGCATCACTTGCAAACACTTGCAATGCTGTCATTTAAGTGGCAGAACTTCATATATATTTCTATTTCTATTATCTGTCAAAAAAAGAGAGATAATATTAGGCTACCAAGATCCTTGCAACCTTTCATTCTAAAGTGTACATAGAATTGCTTTAAACTACTGCCATGAGGTGGATTTATTTATTTTTCAGTTATGATTTTTCAAGAAGCCTTCAGCCACAGTGTTTTATGATGGCAGAAATAAACTGCAAATATGCTACACTCCAGCCAGCAGGGAGTAGGATACCACCTTGGAATTGCTTTGTCAAGCTGGGCTGTGAGCACTGATTCTTGTCATGGCAGCCTAACACTTCCCACCTTGAATAAAGAGATGCCTTTCCTTGGCTCGTACTTTTTCTCTGCCATGTGTAGAGGGCTTCCTGGCCTGGGCATCTTAGGAAAAAAGTGTTAATAAAATCCAGGCAAGATTTTCAAAAAAATTGTGGAGAAGTGGGCAA
The DNA here is from genome assembly GCF_027579445.1 of Ammospiza nelsoni. Lineage (NCBI taxonomy): Eukaryota > Metazoa > Chordata > Aves > Passeriformes > Passerellidae > Ammospiza > Ammospiza nelsoni. The sequence goes on from NC_080636.1 coordinate 17,166,351, forward strand.
ACCATTTCATTGAAGAGTTCTACTGTGTCTCTCATTTGGAGAAACAGCTTAAAGTTTAGCAGTGGGAAGTACCTTCTGAAGTATTTCCCCCTTCAAAATCAGCTCAGATCTAACCAAATTAGGGTCCTCTGAGAATTTCAGTTCACACATGCACAGCTGCACAGTTAGAGGTTGGCTGATACCTTTCCTGTGGTCTTTGAGCAGGATCTGGGTTAGATTGTTGGAGCAGCATGACATTTTGTTGAGACTGCTCTTCCTCCGTCAGGCACCAGGGTAAAATCCATCAGTCAATTGTTACACTCTTCTCATCTCTGGCAGCAAACATGATTAAAAACCTCCCTTGCTTAACATGCCCAAAGCCTGATCCACTCTGTGAATGAGACTGAGACCTTGATAAAAAAAACCCCACACAAATTTGTCACTCAGAAGTGTATCTCAACACATGATATATTAATCCTGATCTGAGTGCAGAGCTAAGATGGGGAAGGGAGTTCCATGTCCTCCATGGCACTGTCAGATGTAATCACAGCAAGGATGGCATCTGCATCACTCCACAACACCAGTCCTTGAGCAAAGATGCAAAACCTAACAGAAGACTTGTCAAATTAAAGCTTTACATATTTTCAAGCTGGATTTCTATTCAGTTTACCTGCATATAACAAACCAGGATTAACAGCTATTACTTCACAGTGGTGGAGCTATTGAACCCATGCTTATCATAAACTATCCCAGGAAAGGAGTAATAGAAGGTTTGGGCCATTCAGCCTCATTAGTGCAATTTGAATCATGTCTGGCTGGTCAGGCAGCACATTCTCAGGCTGACTTCTGCCACTTACTGTTCATCTTGCAACCTGCTGTCAAATAAGTGATGATTTGGGATCTGCTCCTGTTATATGCACATCTTCTGTTACTGTGGATCTAATATTATACTTATTGTGTGATAAAAATGCCATTTGTTTTCTCCTCTCCCTCTTTTCCCTGAGAAGACTCAAAAAAGGCTGATGGTGACCTGTAGTGGATGCAATTGCAGGCAGTGTCACAAGTACCTGAGATGTGAGGGGTGACTGTAGCTGGGGATGAGGCAAATTTCACACCCAGCTTCACATCTGCCTCTGCATGTTACTTCTGAGAAGACAGGGAGAATTACAGAATAACAGAATAGTTCTGGTTGGAAGGGACCTTCAAGATCATCATGTTCCAACCCTCCTGCTGTGGACAGGAGCACCTTCAATCATACCAGGGCTCAGAGCCCAGTCCAGCCTGGCCTGAACACTGCCAGGGATGGGCATCCACAACCCCCTGGGCAACCTGGGCCAGTGTCTCACCACCCTCCAGAGGGGTCTCTCAAGGGCAGAGAGAGAGAAATCACCTCCCTCAGCCTGCTGGCTGTGTGTTGGAGAATTTTGCTCAGACATGGCTTATAGAGTTTTGTTCAGACATGCCATAATCATATACGGCTGATTGAAAAGTAAAAGGCAGCTGTAAGCAGCAAATTCTCAAGCCTGTTCCTGTAAACAACAAAATTCTCAGGCATGTTTCTGTAAACAGCAGAATTCTCAGGCCTTGTTTTTTAATAACAAGTAAATATCTTGTTCTTGGATAGTTATGGGAAAGCAGAGTGACAAACATAGAGGCCTTGAGAACTGTTCATAACAGGATGAGAAAAACAAGCCTTGGTCTCAATAACAAACCACAGGTATTGAAAATAAAAGGAGGGGTTGGTGTGTAATCTGTAACCAATGATGAACTCGGGTTTTGCAATATGTATGAACTTAATTAACACGGTTATAAAATGTGCATGTTGGATCAATAAATGGAAGTTTGATGCTGATCAAAGGATGGGTCGTCTCCCTTCGCTTTTACAGCTGTGCCTCCTTTGATGCAGTCCAGGAGAGGGTCAGCCTTCTGCAAATGCACACTGCTGGGGCATTTCCAGGTTTTCATCCACCAGAAACCCCCAGTTCTTCCCCCCAGGGCTGCCCTCAATGAGTTACCATACCTCCCAATGTGTGCTCAGGTCTGAGATTGCCCCCATCCAGTACCCTACACTTGGACTTGCTAAACTTCAAGTTAAACTTGCTAAACCCAGCTTCAATGGGTTCTTGTGGGCCATTTCTTATCTTTATTCATTGCATGAGAAGATTCAGGGGTGATCAGCAAAAACAGTTCAGGAGCACAGACAGGGAGTGGGTGACAAGAAAACTATTCCATCACTGTGCTTCCAAATTGTTTTTCCTAGTTCAGAATAACATTCAATATTAAGTTTCTATTAATGTAACATATCTTTCAAATCATGGTTTTTTCCATTATTCCTTAAATGTTTGATAAAGTGAGGAATATTTGTATGATGTGCTATTTTAACTTCTGTTTTTACTTTGGTAATTGTAGGACACGTTCATATCACTGACTTTAATGTAGCAACCATAGTGAAAGGCTCAGAAAAAGCTTCTTCTATGGCTGGCACAAAACCCTACATGGGTAAGTTCTCAATACATTTAAAAATGTAAGAAAAGTTGCATATTAAGTCTTACTAATGATATAGAAAAAGGATTTCAAGTTGTAAAAGCATAAAATAGATGTGATCAACTTCTTTTTTTGACAGTATATATGTGCGTCAACAGTGAAAATCTTCAGAGATGAAGGATGTTGTTTGGATGTTCTTTTATACAGGAGCTTGATCTCTACACTCTTCTAGTCAGTTTCTGTTAGGTTTTGTGAATTCAAATTCAGGAGAATTTGTGTATTACTTTCTGTAAATCCCCACACCTTGAGACAAGAATATATGATATATTTGCACCACAAGAATATATGGTATATCTGCTTAGGTGAAATGTGCATGACATACAGAGCATTAGGAGGTCAAGGGAAAGATGGGAGATGGAAAAGATTTTACCTTTTCACACTGATGGATCTGGTCTAAACTCACCTCAGCTCACGTAGTTGTTTCACTCCTGAAGCCTCCACCCCACTCATCAGATCTCCACCATATCCATCAACCTCACAAGAAGAAACAGTACCAAAATATTCTCTCCTTTCCTTTATGAAGGCTATCACACCATCCACCAACTTACTTTCTCTTCATTGCACCTTCCTCACCTCCTGGAAATGTAAAGATGCTGCAAAAGCCCCAGTTGCAGTCTTTACCATTCAGAAAGAGCCAAAAGAGTCACCCTTGCATTTATTTGGAGCTGTAAGAAGACAGAAAAGCTTTAAGAGCTGTAAAAATCCTCTGTTTCAGATGAAAAGTGATGGGTAAGGATTCTCTGTTGCACAGTTTGGACACCAAAGCTTCAACAAACCAAATATTAAGTGTGTGACAGATATGGTCAGACATTCATTGGTGCTGCTTTCCTCCTTTAGTTTATATCTTTTACTTTGTGAGGAATTCTAACTTCAGTGCAATTCTACAAGGAATTTTCAGTTTGCAGTGACTTCTGATTGTAAGGCAGTACCACTTTCCGTGTGGCTTCTCCTGAGATGTTTAGACTATGAGACAAATAGAAAAAAACAAAACTGTATTAGGGAAGTTGGCTTTATGGTTGCTGGCAAGCTTCTATTACCAGGAATTCAAACCACAATTTAACCTTGGTGTAACAAGACAAAGTAACTTCAAGCATGGTACCTGCTGAGCACCAGAACCAAGGAAACTTAGCAGTTTCTATAAGACATGCCTTATGCTATGCTGATTTTCACAATGATGACAGTATGAGATGTGATGAAAGCTATTTCCCCCTCTTGAAGTTTTATAAAGTCTTACTTTCATGCGGAGCCTGTTGTGTTTAATCAGATATGAGGGGACTCTCCAGCCTTTCCCTTAGCAGAGGCACTCACAGAATTTCTCACTTCTTGCTATGGGAAATTTAAGGAAATAAACAGAAAAACTTTATCTCTAAAGCCTCCATTTTTCTTTGAAATCTGATTGAAATAGGCTGAGGAATTGCTAGGGAGAGATTTGTTCACATGCAGCATGACAAAATAAAAATGGTTTCCAGGAAAAAAACTGAGTGAATTGATATTGTGTTATAAAAATGCCCTAGCTGTTCTGATTAAGATGACTATCTTGTAATGCTAAGCATGGTGTGAGTCAGCTCCTGCAGCCTTTGCTTAATCTCACTTCACATCAACCTTTTAGCCCCAAACTCTTTGCTTAATCCCACTTCACATTAGCCCCAAATATTTCAGCCTGAAATGTTCCTTGCCTATTTCCCTACTTATTAAAAGTTTATGCAGAATGCACTGTACCTGAACCAGAGTGTTTCTCTAGAAACTGTCAGTTTCCATGTTACCCCTTCCCAGCCCATTCATTCAGACAAGTGAAATGCCCACCCCACATAGGAACAAAGACTGGGACAGCAGTATGTGTGAAAGGAGCAAGGCCACCAGGCTGGCAATGCAGAACAAGGCAGTGCAGGGCAAGAAAATGCAGGACAAGGCAATGCAGGACAAGGCAGTGCAGGACAAGGCAGTGCAGGACAAGAAAATGCAGGGCATTTCCAGCTGCTTCTACTGCTTCTGCAGCCTTGCCTTGTGGGAATCCATAATATCAGAAAGTTTTGGGAAAGTTGCAAAAGGCAGACCTCAGAGACAGCAGAACTGGGATTAGAGCTAAGCAGCAGCCATGAGATAGGTCAGCAGAAAAATTATTTAAAAAGTAGAAAAGCAAGGACAAATAGAACAATGGTCTCTGTATTAATGCTTGTCTAGAATAACTCTCCAAGCTACGGAAAAGTTTATCTAGCAAGATATTAGGAAGTTTTAAACTTAATAATGGAGCTTTGTCCATTGTGTTTTAAAGCTTAGAAGCAGATACTGTATTCAAAATAAGCAGGCATTATTTTAACCAAAGGTATGTGCTTATAGTGGTTGGATAGACCTACTGTCAATGTGCTTTTGCTTTGTGTGATTGGTTAAACAGCTTATAAAGTAAGTTGTAACATAAAGTTCTTGGTCTGCTGCCTGGGATGTGAGCTGATAGCATCTTCCCATTGTCATAACCATGTAATGAGACTGATGCTGGAAAATAAAACAGCTCAAGGCATGTTCCAAGCAGTCCCGGCCAGTGATATTCCTCTCAAAGCCAGTGACCTGAAAAGCTGAAATGAGTTCAACTTCTTAGAGTTTGGGGGTCCTCCGAGTTTGTCTTGTGTTTTCAGGTGGTTGGGACTGTGGAAGGCAATGTGTGCCCTCTGCTGATTTGGGAAACCTCTGTGCCACCTGTGCCTGATTTTACCTTCTCAAATTCACGGCTCAAACCTTTTACAATGCCTGTGACTGAGGGTGTTGTCACACCCTTTGCTATAGGAAGAGCTTTGTTGTAGGAAGAGCTTTTTGTAAACTTGTAGAGTTTCAGGCTGTCATCCTGCCCTGGCAAGCAATGCAAAATGTCCTTTGGGACCAGGCTGGCTTTAGGCAGGCACAGCTGCTGCCAGCAAAGCACCTCAAGCACTGTGGAGGATCCCTCCATTGTGCAGGGGATGTGGGGCAGGAGAGCCAGGGCAGGCAGGACGTGGTCCCTGCTGCACGGGCTGCTCTGTGCAGCTGGGACTCCTTCTGCCTGCAGAGGGATTTTACTCTGGCCTCTGTGAGAAAGGGAATTATGTGTTTGCTGGCTGGAAGCACCTCTGTAAGGCCTTGCTACTTTCAACACTGTTCCATCTTTACGAGTGAAAAAAACCCCCAAAAACCAAATAAAAGGAAATTTCTTCAATTTCTCCCTTGTGAACAAGGGTGCAAGAAATATCTGTGTGTCTCAAATATGCTCTGTGCTGGGCACCCATCTGCAGTGATGGCCCTCTATCCTGCAATAGAGTGCTCAGAACCCAAAAGTTAAACAGTAAAACACATCTAGAAAACATGACAGATGCCACCTTTCTTTTATTCCTCACTCTGGCAAATTTATGTGTGTTTGAGTCTTACAGCATATGCTTTTTCCTTATTGAAATATTTTGGAATGCTCAATTTCTATAGATCTGTGTATGATTTCTGTGTTGCAAAACCTTTCCATTCACAAGTTATATTTTGGAGGGGCTTAAGGTTCTTTGTTTTGGGTTTTTTTAAAATGTGTGGGTTTTGTATGGTTTTGTTGCTGTTGTTGCTTTTTTTTTTGTTTTTGTTTTTGGGGTTTTTTTTGTTTTCTTTTTTTTTTTTGGGGGGGGGAACTTTTGATTTAGTGGTAGGAGGGTTTGGGGGGGACTAGGTAGAGCCTTTGATGTTTTTCACAGCCAGAGACTGAGGATATTCAAATGATGCACTGTGACTTAACCTGAAATTGAACCAATAAAATACATTTTATTACACAAATACACCTGACAAAAATCCAAAGTCAATAAAATCAGTCATAAATTATGTGAAAGGTTTCAGCTACCCCATTCCTATCTCACAGGCCTGTTATCTCAGGTTTTCACAGCTCCTTTCATAGGCTGCTGTCATGGTGAAGAATGACTGTATGCCTGAGATTACCAAAGTATTGTGGATTTACACTGGTTCACTGAACTTCTAAAATGTCTGAGTCATCCATATTTATTAATTAATCCTCTGTAGGTGTACAATTGTACTCAGAGGAAAGCCAGTGGATGTCCTGGTATAAACCTTTCACATGGAAAAAATTATCCCATTGAACTAAATTTGTTTCTCGGATGCTTAAAATATAGCAGGGAAAATTTTGAGTTGAGTTTTCAAAAGTCATCATTCTTTGGTCTTTCTTGAACTCATAATAAACAGTGCTCTGAAATTAAATACTGTTTTTCAGCGCATTGCATTTTGAATGCAGTTAAGGCAGTGTTTAGGTTTTTAAAAATCCTACTTTTATCCTACAGGGGGTTTGACTGCCTGTCTGCAGAGTTTCTCTGGTGAGATCATTACCTGACCTTTTGATCCCAGGGAGATCTCATGATGTCAGTATGACAAGGGAGGCTTCTCTTTGTTCTGAGTAGCAAGAACTAAGAGTGGCTGTGTGAGACTCTGAGGTGCTGAAATAAATATTCCCCACACTGATGGGATTTTCAGCTCGTGCTAGGAGCTATGTGGCTGAGGGGATTAAACACACATCAACATTTAATCCCTTAAACCCTGTGATGTTTACACACATGTAAACATGTGTGATTAAACATAGTCAGGTTTTGGTTCCACTCTGACACTAATGAGTAGGAACATAAGCAGATGAGGAACCCCAGGAGGAAAGAAGTTATTACCTATTACCTCCAGCTGCTCTTCACCTCCTTGTGTTCTCTGACCTGCTATGATCCTTTAAGATCTTCCCACAGAACTACTAATATAATAATTTTTTTACTATTTCAGTTAATAATTACCTCATTCAGAGTTCAAGAGGTAGTTTTGGTTTGGGTTTTTTTTTTTGTTAATTTGTTTGTTTGTTTATTCATTGCCAGCCTAAAAGGGCCTGGTGTGCTGTGGAGCTCTGCAGGCAGATCTGAGCGGAGCAGAGGTGGAAAATGCCCAGCAGGGCCCTTCTGCCCCCTGTTTAACTCCTGGTTAACCCCCAGGTTTTTGCATGCAAAAACTGGTGCAAAGATATTTTCTAACCTGCTGGGAGAATGTGATGCAGGAGCATGGAACAGCCCTTCTGGTGTGTCAGGTACAGTCTGTCCTGAAAATCCCATTACGCAGACCCACTAATTTCAGTACTGGGCAGAACAGCTGCTGGCTATACTCTGAAACAATCTTCCAAACACCAAATGGATACTTTTGGACAAAACCCCTTCTAAAAATTGCTAGAAAAACTGGCCCTGCAGCCACTGTGAGCTTTTTGTATGGAGTAACAAAGGTGCTTGTGTACAATTTCATGTTCAATAATGGGAGAACATGACTTGCTCTTTGCTGCTGGGCTTTCTTTCAGCAGGGGCAGCAGCTCAAGGTTGTTTCTCTGGGGCTGATCCAGATGTTCAGCCACCAAGGGCTTCTCTGTGCAAGGTCAAGAAGTGAGCTCTGTTCAGTGGTTGAGTAAAGCAGGGGGTTGTATGAGGATAGAGGCTGAATAAGGGCAGGAGAGGTTATATAGCCATATGGAAAACTAATAAGGCATTCTAAATGCCATGTCTGTTTTCAGGTAATGGTATCTAAATTATTTACTTTGATTGAATAATTTCATTAAGTATGAGTATTAAAACTATTGAGGTGTATAATGTGAATAATGTTGCAAAATCAGTTACATGGCTGTAACAAGTAAAAATCTCATGCTAGAAAATTGCCATCCCAGCATGCCCAGGCTTTAAGCAGCATTTTGCCTTATAAAATAGAAGTTAGCAGCTGGCTAGTCTAAAGCTCTGAGTCAGAAGGCTGACCACTATAATTTAGACCTTTTTAGCACATAAGAAGTAAACACTAGGAGCTAAATTGATAGTTTACCAAATCCACATTTCTATTCAGGGAGAGGGAAATTGTTTTCTTCCATTTTGCTCTTGAAACAGCTTCTACTCTGGATAGAAGATCACTGGTTATTATTGTAGTTTGATTTCTGTTTTTCATTTAAACCATGATCCAGAAAAATTACTGACCCCTGAATTTACTTCTCAGGGGAAAGTGAAAATTACATTATCATCACAGTGCTGTGAAAGCAATTAATATTTCACTGAAACATCTCAGTTCAAGGTTCTTGGAATATTATTCCAAAAATCAAGTTCATTTTTTATTCAGCTCAATCTGTCATGCCTTAAGCCTGATTCAACAAGGTGAAACTATAAATGTGTTCTATACATCATCATTCACAAGTTTGTTAGATGTAAACATCCAACCTTTTAACAGCTTGTCCTGTGCTAGTCAATCAAAATATTGCTTATGCTGTGTGTATTGTATACATGGGCACATATCAATTTGGGCATATATCAATGGGCATATATCAATGGACATACATCAATACACACAATTTTTTCCCCAAGATCAGGGACTAAGATGTGGAAGGAGAGTGATAACTGGCAGTGTGATATTACTCTGAATCTCAGTTAATGACTCTGGAATGTTTTCATAATCTGAAATCTCAGGCACTGCAGTAAGACCCACACCACTGAAATATGGTTTTTTGCAATGGCTACACCAGAGTGTGTTGCTTTGCAACACCCCCAGTAAGCCACAAACCTCTGATTCCCCTCACTGACATGCAGAGTCTCTGCTGATCTGGAAATAGACATCAGAGAGCTGTAGCTCAACAACTGGATGAGCAGTGTCAGGGATTTCATTCTTAAGAAATGTTTTGGACATATCCACCTGAACAGGATCACTTAAAACAAACAAACAAACAAACAAAAAACAAAAACACTTTCTGTTTGTTTGTTTCATTTTCAGTTTCTCATATTGATTACATAACTGGCACAGGGCATTGTGCAGGAAGTGATGACCAGAAGTCATTGGCAATATTTAGCTTTTCAGTGACAGTCAGCTCCTTACAGTAATACCTCTTGCAAGACCGACTTACAAGTTATGGCTTAAAGAGACTGATTTGTTAGTCTGTAGATGCTCCATCAGAAATAACAGCAGCTTTTCTTTTGGCCAACCAAGAGATAGACCTCAAATTGATCATTCTATCATGGACAGCATTTTCAAACTCACCTTTGAGCATCAAATTAAAAATAGTCTGAATTTCACAGACCTAGACCACTTTCAATTTATGAAGTTGTGATACCAATGAATACTCAGCAGATTTTCAGAAACCCTACTTAAAACATTTTAATCTTTGTACAAAATGGACTTTTACAATAGGAATAAAGAGTGAAATTTTTTTTTAGCATTATTTGCATTTACATTGATATTCTAATGTATTTCAAGCTCGTGAATCACATTATTAGATACTAATATCTTTCCACAAATAAAGGTAGATAATTACCAACCAGCTACATAAAATTTCCTTTTTTATAACTTTATTTTTATTGCAGATCCCTAGGAAAATATGTATGCAATATGAGATGCATCATCTACATAATTCACATTGCAGATCATATGACTGGTATGAAAATTCCAGTGGATAATTAAATACATGAATGGATTTGTCAGAAATTACTCCCTTTTGCACAAAACTACAGAACAGGAGTGAGGATATCTCAGTATGCCATTGCTTCTGAGATGGATGCAGACCCACTAGATTTGCTCTCACATTCAATTTGTTCATAGGTTTCATAGGTTGTCCTCTAGTATGGTTTCGTTTTAGAGAGAAATAACCATTTATTTACTTCCTACACTCTGCAGTAGTATGGCATTATTAAAAAGATACAGTGCAAAAGCATCAGAAGATACATGTCTGAAGAGGATTTATTTCAATTTATTAATTGGAAAAAAGTATTGACTGGAAATTTTTATTGGGAACAACCAAGAAATGCACTGAAGCACACAATACATTACAAATGTGGATTATTTATATAACTTTTCAAGAAAGCAAAGCAGGTAAACAGTAAAATAATGAAAGTGTATTATTAACAGAAAAACATAGATGTGGCAAAGAAACAATAGAAGGACTTCTAGCTTGGCTAGTTGCCAAAGTTAATATGTGCAATTACTTGTTATTATATAAGACAGAGACATTCCTGATTTTCTTTGCTCTGTTAAACTTAGTCCAGATGTCCCATCTTGGAATGGCATTGATATTTAAATGGTGCTTCTTTGTCATTTTCAAAAAGTTGCATGAAAGGTGTCAGATCACACTTTGCTATTACTTGACTTACCCTCACTGTTTAACAGTTGAGCTCCTGCCATGCAAACATCAGCTGCCTTTCCCCCAAGTGTGTGTGATTGCAACTACAGCTCTTGGCCACAACAAACTGCAGGATCACACCCAATATTAAACCCATTTATTTTCCTGAAAAGCCTTTGCTTAGTGGAAACTTCTAGAGGAAAAGATATGAAACTCTTGTTCTTGCAGGTACTCTCACACTTGTTCACACAAACTCTTGAAGGCAGAATACTTCTGCCTATGGGATAAAAGATGAAGTATTCTTCTCATCCTATATCTGTTATCAATAGAGGATATGTTCACAACAGGCATATATAGCAGAGCTGTTGCCTTTGCTCCAAGCTGGCAAACTCAAATTTGATCATCCTCTGGAAGAATCTACCCAGAGCAGGCTACAGGATGGCTGTCCAAGCTGATCCTGGAATCAAGTTCAAATTTTAAAAGATTACAGATATTAAAGCAACGGTGTAAAAGAAAATCAATGCAGAATTTAATCTTTCCTTATAGAGTTTTTATTTGCTTTTATCCTAACCAGTTTGCACTCTGAATTGGTTCCCCAGGCATAGTTATTTCTTACAGAAAAATCTAATATTATGTCCTGTATTTCATGGCTCTAGTTCTTCAGAGCTTGGTTAATTCCATGACTTGGAGGGTCTGCTGTCTATCTGTAAGATCATGCTCTGTTTCTGAATGAGCAGGCAAACTCCAGCAGTCTGCACACAGCCTGGAACCCTCTGTTCGCACCTAATGTCTCAGTTCAAAATGACTTTTAGACACATTAAGCACAAGCTAAGTGTGAAATGGGTATTCAACAGCCTTGTCAAACTAGAGAAAGGTCTTTTGGCTTCAACATGGTTGAGATTTCACCCTGAGAAAAAACCTGAGTGTAGGATACTGCAAATCATATTGCACCCTCTGCCAGTGCCCCCACCATGGAAAGAGAGTGTTTACAACCATTTCACTGGAGCTAATGGAATGCAGAGAGGCATTCCAGCTGGACTGAAAATAATGCTGTTGAAGTGGGCAAAAAGAGGCTTTAAAAATCAGGACCTTAACTGCTCAGATTCTGTCCTCAGAATGCCAACAGCTTAAGGTGAGAAAACAGCTTTAAAACTCCAGGGCAAAATAAAGTACTTGCTGCAGATCTGCATAATGTAGGATGAGATGACCTTGAGAATTTTAGAACAATAAAATAAAATAAAAGTCAATAGCTCTGTCACTAAATTAGCAAAACAGCTGCACCATTCTGTCAATGTCATAGGTTACATCAATAAAGTACTTTCACCTCTATCTCACAGAAATCAGATAGTGATGTGTCTCATTAATAAAATGTTAAAGCTATAAAAGAAATAGTGAAACCAGCATTATACCTGCATAGTTCAGTAAAAATGCCAAAAGGCTATTTTCTGTAATGAGATATTGTACATCATCTAGGCACAGTGGGCAAAAACCATAACAAATGGGGCTAAGTCAAGCAAACCTTCACTACAAGGTTCCTGTGGTGATATTCAAAATGTAAGTTTGGTGCCTGATGTGCAATTTAGGTGCATTGATCCACTAAAGTAACAAAAAGAATCCTTCTTATGCTCTCACCACCTATGTGATACAATGCACACCTGTAGGATGTGCCTGCACACCAGCAGCACACAAATAAGAGCTAAAATACACATGAAGATATAGCATGCCCGGGGAAGCTGTGTCATCTAGAGGTGAGAAAGAGTTAAGTCAGTGTCCTGGTTTAGGACAAATTAGGGGAAATCTCCAAAAGGGAGCCCCCCAAAACAAAACAAACCTCCAACCACCCCTCCCCCAATACCGGGTTCGGGAAGGAATTTCTCGGAGGAGCAAAGTGGAAAACAAAACCTATTTATTTACAAGTAACAAAAGAACACTCCCCAACACAAGAAAAGAAAAGAAAACAAAAAACAGACTGTGTTGAGAGGGCGCCGCTCTTCTTTGCAAGCTTCGGGTGTCCTGGAGCTCTCAGGTCAGGTCCGGAGCTGGTCCAGTATCTTCAGGGGAGGGTAAGAAAGAGGGAACAAGAGAAAAGAAAAAAAACAGCGCAAAAAGCAGAAAGCAAGCAAGCAAAGCGGCTAGCCAAGCCAAGCAGCAAAACAAAAAGCCAAAGAGGCCTGGTCAAACCCTCCCTCCTCTCTTCCCCGCCCCGCCGCGGCAAGACGGCTGCGGGGGGGGGGGGGGGGAAGAGAAAAGGCACAGCTGCCAGACACAACACACGATATTGGGATAAAGGCTGTCAACCCACGACAGTCAGTGTAATGACTCATGGCATTTCTGTTTTATGGTTTTATGTCATACTGGATCACAGCACTAGTCTTCCTCTGCCAGAGATCCATGGTCACCTATTCTCCAAACACATGTATTCCAGAAAAAAAGTTTATTTGCGTGCCTACAGATCTCATACCAAACATGTTTAGACATGATCCTGCTGGTCAAAGAGTATAAGAACACTTTCATATATTCACTGTTTTTATTCTACAGATCAGAGTTTTGCCATAACTAATGAATGGATGCTGAAACCTTCTATTATATTTGGCACTTGAAGACTTTCTGAAGTCAGGTCTGGAGCTGTAAATTATTAGGTTGCCATCCATAATGCAAGGACTGCCAAAACTCCTCTAAGAGGAATGCCTTTCCATTTATTAAAGGAGCTTCTCTAAATGCCATAAATAGTCAAATCCCAAGCTGCCAGTCAGAAGTGTGACCAGACTGCAGCATTCACTGCAGTGTGCACACCACAAAGTGAGGCTGTGGAAATAAGTGGTGATGTGGTAAATTAGCCTCAGTATCATTCATGGTCAGGAGAGGCTCACATGGTGATTGTAATCTAGCATGATGTTACTGCTGGGGACAGTGCTGTTTAGAAAATCTCCAGTGAAAATGTTGCTTTACCAAAGTGTACTGAGATTCTGCTGTTAAATCATTGTAAAAGCATGACCAAGTTCTCTTTTCGATCATTTCATTTCATTTCATTTCATTTCATTTCATTTCATTTCACATGCACTCTTATTTATATCTGGTTTTTTGAAGAAATTACCGTAACATTACATACAGTATAGGTTTTTTTCATAAAAGTAAGATAAAGTGGATCCTTGTATTGAAAATACCTTTTCTTTTCATCCACAGAAGTTTATGGAAGTCATTACTTCATTGACAGAGTGTTTGCTTCCAGTTGTGACAGTTTCTCACATCATAAAATCAGTGTCAGGATTTCTCTATCTACCATTTTTCTGTGTTGAATACCTTTAAAACCTGTCTGATTAGTTCTATCCAAATGTAGAATAAGGATGAGATTTACCATATTCAACACCTTCATCAATCACGAAGAATCACCTCACTTGCAGATATTTCTCCCATAAAATCTTTACATTATCCTAAGTGCACTAAGTCACACTTCAGACCTAGAATTCTCCTCCTATTACTTATTTTTATTCACATAACTTAAAACTTAAATGAACCAAGTAAGAATTAACATATGAAATTACTGACTTTTGAAATACCCTGCCTGGCAAACGTTGCTTGTTATGAGTAAAACAAGGCACTGAAACTTCACCCTGAAGATGCTGTGCTTCTTAATCTATTTAATTCCAGTTTGTTGAGTCCTTATTCATTTTTCAGCTGTGAAATATTACCCATAGTCTAACCTTAATTAAATGCTTTTTTGTTCAATTTGATTTACTATTTCAGCTCCAGAAGTGTTCCAGGCTTTTATGGATGGAGGTCCAGGATACTCGTACCCAGTAGACTGGTGGTCCCTAGGAATTACAGCATATGAATTGCTGAGGGGCTGGGTAAGAATGATGGAATTTGTTGTTATCTAACAAAAATCTCAAGTTTGCAGTGGCCCTGAGTGCACTCTTCAGGATAAAATTTGAGTGTGCAAGGCCCAGGTCAGGAATGCTGCCCTGGTTCTTTCCCAGCTGAAAACACTCTTGGGAAAGTTTCACCCCATACTCAAATTATGGAAACTTGCCTCAGTTTGGCAAAGGAAAGGCCTAATGTTTAACAGCTTCTTTATAATGCTGAATTGCAAACAATGGTATTTTTTTTCAAATAGAAGTTGTGTTACTTCACACTCTATTTTCTCTTTGATTCTCTTGGCTAATACCGTAAGAGATCTAATCTAATTTCCTAAGATGCTTGGCCCAACTACAGGAAATGCTTAGTGCCAGTGCATTTGTTTCTTATCTAATCAATTATGTGAATAAGCTTAATGAAAAATCTTCCTGAGCATGGTTGAATATCACAGAAGATAATGGAAAACTCTTTTCCATTTTGGTTCAAAGGATTTCAGTCAGTTGCTTAAATATTTACTATTCCCCACAGAAAACAGTAATTTAGATACTATTTCAGGATGATGACGTAGCTAAAGCAGCTGTTTGGGGTTTTTAAAATTATTTTTCATGCCTGTTTTGGAAAGTGGATGTTATTGCATTGCAGTATGTATTTTTATATTATGACACTAATAGAGTTTGGCTACCTTGTCTTGCTAGACAATTCATCCCACAAAGATCTCACAGTTTCATGTAGGAGAACAGATAAAGGAAAATAGAAATAAGAAATAATTATTATTCTTACTTTTAAATGGAAAATTTAATTTCAGAGTGTCTGCATATTGTTACTTCAGAAGCGACTTTTTCCAAAGGCCTAAAATTTGGCCAATCTATTTTGTATTTCCATAGGAATAACAAAAGTCATGCTCCTGAGACAAAGATCTCTCCCATGCAAAGACTGTTTCATCCCTCAAAATAGAAGAGTATTAAAACCTTTCTTAACAAAAACAACAAACTGACAATTATTATCAATTTTTCTCTACCATAATTCTCAAACCTTAGGGAGTTTTTAGACTGACATTATTTCTGGAATGGAGGAGTTAAAGTCTGGCAATGATAAGCATAATACATCCTCAGTCCTAGTACAGACAGTAGTTCTAGCTGCACTTACAGTAAATTAAGATAACATTTCTGATGGTTTTATATCAACCCTTTCACCAGTGACTGTCTCCAAGAAAGGAGAGCAATGATAGATTGCTAATGAAAGCTGAACTCCCAAGACTAATCACAAATGATCACTTTGATGTGACAATTCAATTAAAAAATAAAAAATTATATATGATATCCATTTGCCGAGACCCATACAGTCTTTCCTGAATAAGCCAGTCTGGCTACAAACAAAGCACAGTTGAGACTGAATCAATTTCTTGTTAGGTTTTTTATAAAATGAAAATGTTGCCATCTGAACCTGCTCAAGCTACCCAAGCCAGCTGCTTGTTTTCTCCTGACGAGCAGCCCTTGGCTACTGAGCCAGCCAGAGGATGGCTTGGCAGCTCACATCACTGTATGGACAAGGAAAAGGTGTGTATTTTCCAAATTTTTGTAGTCTAAACAAGGCCCAAACTGACCCGAGTGATGACAAGAGGAGTAGCAGTGGGTTGAGGAGATGTGCTTAACCCGAGGCACGTTGCCGTCTCAACAACTGCGAGCTCCGGAGCCCCATCTGCCACAGCAGCAGATGGCTCTGGAGGCACAGTTTGCACACAAGGCTGAGAGCTAAACCTGCAGGCATGCAGTCCTGCTCCTCCAGGCTCCCACAGCTCTGTCCAGCAGAGGAACAGCCAGAGGGAACAGCCCCATGCCCCCTGAACACGGGCAGGCTCTCGGAGCAGCCCACCCGCGCCCGCAGCAGCAGCCCTGGGCAAGGAGGAGCTGTGGCACGGGGCAGAGCCACAGGACACAGGGCTTTCTGCAGCTGGAGCCTGCTTCGTGCTGCTGCATGGGAAAGGCAGGAGCCAAAGAAGGACAGAGCGTTAGAAATAAGAAACATCGCAAATTTGATTTTCCACCTCGGAGCTGTGCGTAGCGTATGATGCTGACCGCCTGAATTCAAGAGGTGATAAGGAAAAGAAAAATGAGTAAAAATTAGTTGTTTTTCATTGAGTTGAATTTTTGGTTTTATTTGCATCTGCTCCTCAGGGTGATCAAGGCATTCCAGCCATTCTCATTTCTGGTTTCCCACTGCTGGGCAGCCAAAACCATGTTCTGCTTAAAATGAGCCTGCAGATATAGAAGCATGTCCAGTACAGATCTTTCTGCACCATTTTTTAGTTATCTATAGTATAACTAACATTTCTTAATAAGTTATAGGTACATTTTTCTCCTTATCCAGCTGCTGGTAAAAAAGCTAGCAAGAAAAATACAAATTCATACAGCTTTGCATCAAATATCGATCTTCTCACAAAGTACAAGAAATTAAACTATAATTAAACTGTATGATGCAAACCATGCCGTGTGCCAGTCTGTTCTTGAGCTATAGACAACTGATAAAATGCTACAATAAATGTATATACCATGAATTCAGTAGAGACAAAGTGAAGGAATGAGTAGTAGGTAGGATTCCCAGATTCTGACTTTCACTGCAGTGTGAACAACTAACAACAAACCTTGACAAAAAATCCTCAACAAAAGCAAACCAGATTTCTTTCCTTTTTCTGCAAAATATAACTGAAGGAATCCTTGAGTGGATTGAAAAACGGGGGAGATAGAGGTATGAAGGGCCTCAAAAGACTAAACTTATAATGGCCATTTATAGTTTGAATTAACTAATAAAAACATTTTAAATGTCTGCAAATCTCAAAAATTCAAGATTTTAAAATGCCAATAATCTTGAAAATAAGGCAAATTTTAGGGATTTTTGTGTCAGGAAAAATGCATGGGCAGAAATATCCTTAACAGAAAAACTTTTGATGATTTGTAATTCCTTATAATTGCCAATTTTTGAGTTAATTGCCATTTTCAACAATTGATGTACATTCTGACTCAATGATCCTATTGATCATGTTGTTAGATCAAGTTAACTCAGCAGTACATTGCTTTTTGGTGACAGAAAACATGCAAAAGTCTCATTTTTAATAACTGTTTCATGGCAACATTACCACATGTAGAGGAAAGCATATAACAGACTATTTCTACTGAAAATTTTGAACCCAGTTCAGGAAAATTATGCATTTAAAGTGATGTTTAAGTTCTGTTGAATTTATATGGACATGGTATAGCTAAATGATAATGGGCTAACTGAATGTGAATCAAAGCAAAAAGATTTAGACACTCCTTGAATGTATTTTTAGAGCACCTGAGTACCTTGGAATGCACTTGGTTTCATGCATATGAAAGTTAAATATATGCATGAATTGTCCCAGAATAAGAACATGTCCTGGGTATTTATGAGGAGTTACTCCAATTCCTAAACAGATTAGATAACTAATGCCTAGAAATATTCTTAAATTATAATCTTCTACCAGTACATACTAGCAAAAGTCAAGGGATGATTCATTTCTTAGTCAAGGTAATGAGTGTCTGCCCTTTGCTGTTCAGGATATTGGATTAATAGGTAACTCTATGTTGATTATGAATTATGATGCATTAATTTGCACACTGCTGCTAGGATGGCATTTAGCTGCAGATCTCATATCACATATTTATCACCTGCTGGCTAAAACTTAATTCACTAACAATCCACTCTCTGCACTTGTTTACAAAAATACATTAAGTATAATTATAACAACTTGCTTCAAATACACAAGTGTGTGCACAGAAAATAACAAGAATATAAAATTATATGTAGTATTTTATTTCCAAATTCTGCATGTAATAAAAGATAAATCAGAGAAAACTTAATGAACAAAGCACTGCAAAGATCAGAGCTTTTCTTCATCTATAGAAGAAATTAGGCACTGCAAACACATGACAGCAGATCCATGTAGTGTGTTAATTTTGGATTTTAAAAAAATCAAACAAGAAAAATTGGGATTTGGAGTCCTCTTTTTTTACTGTGATTCTGACACAGACTTTTGTAAGCATTTTTTAGTTTCTTTCTCTACTATAGCAGAGTAAAATAAGGATGACAAAGCTCCTTTTGTCATCAGCTTTGTTGGTTTAGGTTGCAAGAACTGATCAGTAGGATTACAAGCAAAAAGTAGTAAACAATCCACATTTCACATGGAACGCCCAAGGAACAAAATTATTTATTCATCTCATTTGAACTGATACTTCCTTTCATGAGAGAAAAATTTGCAGAGGAAATGCATCTATGAGTAATTATATTCATTGCAACCAAAGAAGAGCACACACACAAAAGATTAGACTTAAAATTGTTATACAATATTTTTGTGGTTTTGATATTTTCAAGACACACAATACTGAGCTCAGGAAAATGTGACTAGTCTGCACTCTTTTATCCATTCTTTTTGACTTGATGTTGATTTTATTTTATCCCAGAGGCCCTATGAAATCCATTCAGCCACCCCCATCGATGAGATACTCAACATGTTCAAGATTGAAAGAGTTCACTACTCATCCACATGGTGCAAGGGCATGATAGCACTACTGAAAAGGGTAAGAAAGCACAAATACCTTCTGTCCTCTGTTCTCTCCTCTTCCTGAAGCCTCTCCAGCTCTTGAAAAGGCATCAGACAAGCACACACATTAGGAAGCCAACATCTCAAGGATAAGAGAGCAGAGCTTATTTCTAGCTGCTCTGAATGTGAGCGGTGTGGTATTTTCAGAAGGTGCAGTGTTCTTAGGCTTAGAATCAGGCTTTTCATGGCTTCAAAGTAAAAATTTAAAATTTCTTTTATTTTAAAGCTGATTCACTAGAGATAGTAAAAGTTTGGGGATCAGTAATTCCTCTTTGTGCCCTGGCCTCATTACCCCCCCAGCTATGAATATACAAGTGGGACAGGGAAGGAAGGACCACTCTGCCCTCTGAATTTCTGCTGCAGTTTCCAGACAGGGAGATTAGAAATTAGAATGGCTGTATCTCTTACTGTCCCATGTTGCTATAGTTGCAATAACAAAAGTCGAGCCTCTTTGCTGTAAACATCACTAAACCACAAGGCAGGGCTCTTTCTGAATGCATCTGAACCTAAAAATTGTTTTCTTCCTAAAATCCAAGTTTTTTGTTTGCTTTAATTGCCTGACTACACCACAAAGATAATCTCTCTCTTTTAGGTATTTCAAATCATCAATACTGATTATTGAACAGGAAATATTTGTGAATGTCTGAATAGAGTAATAAAAAATATGTCTTTAGCAGCAATTATCAATGTAGTCTTGAATAGATAGAGCACTGAGGTGGATAATTTTAATTGCTGTCAGGATTCTCAGTGTAACTGTGTTTTCCAAAAAATTAAAGAGAGAATACAAATTGTTGGGTGGCATTGATCTGTGATGTTTCATTTCATGAGGACTCTTGTGTATTTGTAAGCAGACTTTTGTTGCTGATACATTTATACACTTCATGCCTGCAACAGCCATCTGGTGGCAATTAAACTGTACTCATATCCTGTGACTTATTACTTTTAATTTTTTTCAAAGCTGGGACTTCTAGCATCTGTTAGAAGATTCCCTAGCCATTTTCTTACTTATAAATATGTATCATAAAATTCATGTGTGTGATACATTTGCTGTTCTATATGACACGCAGTTCCTTAGAAAATGCCTTGTGCTTGATCACAGCTTCTCATTAAGGACCCAGAGTGTCGCCTTTCAAGCCTTGCAGACATCCAGAACTCTCCATACCTGGCTGATGTCAACTGGGATGCTGTTCTAGAGAAAGCTGTTACCCCAGGCTTCGTTCCTAACGTAAGTCAATATTCCAGGTGAACAGTGTTTGTAAATTCTGACTTTAATTATCACTGATGTTTTACTTGTTTATGCTTGTATTTATTGCTCTTCAGTGATTTACTTTGGTTTCTGCTTTCATTTACTCAGTCACAGCTAAGGGAAAATTTGTCCCATTCCAATAGATCACAACAAAAACTAGTTAACCTTGGTTCACTTTTCGTTCCTTTTCAAATAAAAGAAAACCTTTTCCAGACTTTGCATTTCAGCTGTTATAGTAAATGATTGTCAGAGTTAACTCTGAGACAAAGAATACCAAGAAGACTTTGTGGCTGTGAAAGTTAGACATTTGAATAACATTTGGAAAACTTTTTAACATCCCAGTATGCTGTTAGTTTTTCACTTAAAAAATAGTATTCCAAAAGTCTGACCTCTTTTCTTTGTGGCAATTTCTTACAAATAAAACATTCAGATTCTGTGAGGGAATCTGGTGGTTTCTTTTTTACTGTGGTCCCATTTTGTCAGTATTTTCTGGATATTTCCTTTTTGCTCATTTTCAAGTTAAATGTATTTGAAGGCCGTGAATAAAAAGCAATGACTGTAGTGTTAATATGCTGCTTCACTTTTTTCAGCCATGTTGCACTATAATTGTTGTCCAAACAACATATTTGTAGCATACCAAGGTTTGTTTCTGGGTTTTTATATTATGCATATATTTTTATATCATGTAAGTAAAGATGAGGAAAGTGGAATAGGTGGACCCTGTCTTATCCAGGCGTGCATCAGAGTTCATGACAAACGTGATGGGGACAGGATCCAGCCCTTCAGAAGCTGAAGGTGAGAGAGCATTGCCTAATGGAGCAAAGGTAGCCAGGTGTGTTGCCAAGACACTGTTCTCTGTGATTGCTGGGCTCCTTGGCACCTGACCAGAGCCTCTCTGGAAACAACATCCTGCAGGAGAAGAGAGCTGTGGGTGGGCAGGCAGGGTCTCCCTCAGGGAACGGGAGAAAGACCAGGAACACAGCAGGTAACAAGCACACAGGAGAAAGGAAAGGCAGGCCCCTCTTACAGGCACTCCAGAGCAATGTTCATTTGTGGGGAAATTCCTTCCTTTCACTTGCTCAATCCTAGTGCAAGAGAGAAGCTGGAGAGGTGAATGTCATATCTACCAGGCCATGACTCTTTCACTCTTACTTGATGCCCATGCACCTGGAATAATTGCTGTGCCAGGCCAGGATCCTCCTCTACACCCTCTCAGGTCACTGTCCTAAGCAAAGCAATGCAGAACAAATCCCCTTCTTATCCTCCATTCTCCTGGTGTGTGGATCTACAAGATGAGTGGAGACTGACTTTCTTCCTTTTTTCAAGTTAGAGCTGCTTTTAGAGACATCCGAGGTGTGGACTTGCTCCTCAGGCAAAACTCAACCAATTATTTACTTCCTACTCCCAGCTAAATGTTTAATCCAGAAGTGTCAGCATACAGAAAACTTCACAACATAGTATTTCATAAGGGAGATCCAGTTCCCAATACCCAGAGATGCAATGTAGGTGGGGTTCCAGGAGTCTCAGACTCTGCAAAGACAGCTTTTCTTTTCACATTTGGATTCACTTTATTTGTGTTTTGGCAGCATCTATAAAACTGAAGGAGAAATCCATAATATGTGAAGCAAAATAATATTCTACACTTAAAAGGAAATAAAGTGTTTCATTTATCTATCCAGAATTATCTGAAAGTCCCATTACAAGCTCAACCAGACTCTTCCATGGAGAGTCTGATACTGCAGGGCTTGTTCCACCTGGTCGATCAAGTGCGTCAGGAAGAGCAGTGAGGTGAGAACCAAAGTGTCTTTTCCAGCCCAACATTTCTTTTCATAGAAATTTTGCTGTTTCATGAGACCAAGCTTGGTCACACATTTTCCAGGAACTTTTTATTTGTAGCATCTGCAAAACGTTCACTGATTAATTGAGGCCACACAACAGAATATTTCTTGTTTTTCAGCCTTTGATGAGAAGGTGAACTGAGGCCTCTGTGACATGTGTTTTGAAACCAGAGGGTTTTATAAATTTTGACAGCTTACCTGGACTGTCAGGAGCTTGTCTGTCCTCTACAGCTAGGAGGGCACACAGGAGGCGCATAGCTTAATTTCTAACAGCTTAATTTGATTCCATAAACATAGCTCTTACTTAACTAGCACATGTGTTTCTTTATGGCTTAGTTAGTTTCTTCATTTTCAGCTTAGAGTCATAAATTGTTGTAGGGTTTCTTAAAATACAATTTGCTTTTATTTTTAAAGCTTTGGAATTAAAGTGATATAATTTTTAAGTACTGAATCAAATCTAAAATCTATGTTCTACTAAAGCTGACTGGATAATATGCAGGAAAAGGCATCAGATATCTAAATATCATGCTCTGACTATAGAGAGTTTGCTAGGAACAAAAATGATGGAGTGATCTGTAAACCAAATGTTTCATTGTAGGACACCACAAATTATACAAGTAGTTTCTGATGTGATTTTGCTGCTTAGTGTCTTTGCTTACTATAAATATCTGTTATTTATGTATGACTTATTTTAGTACTTCCACCTTGACAGTGACAATGATGTGATTGAAATCTCAGAAGTCCCAGAGGAAAATAGGTTAACATCTTCCACTGCACAATTCAAATTGTTTGCAAAGTTTTTGTGAAGGACTTTCTGGTATAACAAAGAATCTTAAAATTTGAGTCAAGCATCAGAAATTAGCATGGCATTTTTTAAATAAAGAATCCAAAATATTTAAGTAATATGTGTAATGGATAAGGAAAACCTCAATAAAGCGGATAGAATAGAAAAAGAATAATAGATTAGAATGAAGCACCTGATTGGGAAAAGCCAGCAATGATTCACCAAGGACAAATGGGATTTTCCAAACTTTATCATGACAAGTAACCTGCTCAGCTGATATGGGGCAAGTGGTTCTCATTGTTTACCTGGATTTCTCTAAGGCTTTTGAAACAGTTTCCCACTGCCTCCTTTGTGAGATATTTATGTGTTATGGTATAGAAAAGTGATCCATTTAATGGGTGGGGAACTGGTGATGGGGCTGCACCTGGGGGAGTTGGAAAAAGCTGCTCCTCAAACTGGGAGCCTGTCACAAGTGGGGTCCCAGGGATCAATATTGGGTCCAACACTGCTTAAAACCCTAACAAATGATGTGGATCAAGGGATCAAGTGTACCCTGAGGAAGACACTGATGATACCAAACTGAGTGAGAAAGTGGACACCTTGGGAGAACTACCCTGCAGGAAGGCCGTTTAGGAGTGGGCTAACAAGAACCTTATGAACTTCAGCAAGTATAAGGTCTTAAACCTGGGAAAATATAGTCCAGGGTGGGATCTGTCCAGCTGAGGAACAGCTCCAGCAGCTCTGGAGGTCTAGGTGAACAGCAAGCTCAGTGTGGGGGACCAGGGTGCTGCCATGGCAAAGAAAGCCAAGGGGATGTTGATTTGCATCAACAAGTGCATCACCAACAGAGACAAAGAAGTCATTGACCCAATCTACTCAGCACTTGCCAGGCCACACCTGAAATACTGTGCTCAGTTTTGGTCCCCACTACACAAAGAAGATGTGGACAGGCTGGAGAGGGTCAAGAGAAGGGCCACAGAGATGATCAGAGGAGTGAGAAATAGGCCATAAGAGGAAAGGCTGAGAGAACAGGGCTTGTAGAGCCTTGAGAAAAGAAGGATTAAGGGAGACCTTATCACCATGCCCCACTATCTAAAGGTTAGCTACCAAGATGGAAGCTCCCTTTTACAGGGGGTCACATGGAAAAGACAAGGGGCATTGGGTACAAGTAACTCCTGGGAAGATTCCAGTTGGACACAAGAGCAAAATCTTTTGTAACAACAATCAGCCATTTCAAGAATCTGTCCACAAAAACAGTGGAGTCTCTAAAACTGGACTCTGAAGATTCAGCTGGACAGGTTGCTGGGCTATCTTGTCCAGACTGGGGACTGTGGTTTTGCCCAGAAAAGTTGGGTCAGATGATCCTTGACACCCTTTCCAACCTGGGATTCTATAAGGCTCTGAACTCTTTTTTATATGAATGCTGCTAACCTAAACAGGCCTGCTCCTTCCTTTGTTCTCATGGACAGCATCTAAGTAAATGAATCCACTGCAACACTTCAGCAAATCAGATTTCAGCAAGGTCTTAGAGGTACTCCCCAGCTCTTCTGCACTAGTGCTGGTGTCACTATTACTCTTCAGCACTAACTGATATTCTGATGAAGACCCTGGGCCAGATTAATCTCTCCCTGGGTAACATAACTTTTGTCACTGTAGGAATCTATCTGTTTATAACCAGGAAGAGAATCTAACTCTTTATAATTGCTTTATAATATGATTTTTATTTTCTCTCCCTTATTTAAACTTTGAGCATCACTTCAGACCTAAAAAGACAGTTTTCATTTTACAGATGTGATTTAGGAGCTGGTTCATTATTACTGCTGTTAACACTTGCCAAGCAAATTAAAAAAACACAACAATGCTTCAAAGATTAACTTTGAATCCTTTTTTACCAGAAAGGAAGACTGAACTGTGATCCCACATTTGAACTTGAAGAAATGATTTTAGAGTCCAAGCCTCTCCATAAAAAGAAAAAGCGACTTGCCAAAAACAAATCCAAAGATGGAGCTAAGGAAACCTGCCCACTGGTAAGATGGGGACTGTGACTGCGGTCAGTGGCATTTTGCTTACACTCTAATAGTGTAATAATAATTGTAAACTCAGTTATGTTCAGCTTTATCACCTCTGAAAATATACTCAACCTCTCTGTCATTTTATACATTGCATAAATCACCTCCAAAGCAAGATGAAAAGCAACCATTTATTTCAGTCAAATAGTAACATATCTTTAAGCTAGAATAATTTTTAAGATTATCACAGATGCTCATTTAAAGTATAAAAAACTGTACCAGTTGCGAAAAACACTTCCCACACATGCACAGATAGTTACAAAGAGTATTTATTTGCTACTACTACCCAAAACTGAAAAGGCTTGTTATTTATAAATATGTTAAAGCTGTCTCTTCCACTCTTGACTAATGTGTGCCACGTAGAAAGATGCATTATATGAACAGTCAAGAGTACCAAGAAGATTAATAATAATTTCCAGACTTGAATTATCATCCCAGTGAGGTTTTATAAATTATGCTGCTACTCCTAATGATTTTGAATGTTCATAAAAGCTGTTCTTCCTAGAGCTATCAGATGTAAAAATCCTCAGGAACTCTTTGTGAGGAACTTCTTCCAAAAGAATGGGATTGATTGTGCTATCACAGCCCAATTTAATGAGTCTTTGAAATGCCTCTTGATAGCATTCATTCATAAGCATTTTGTTCAGTGTTGTTTGTGTTGTTGTGATTTTTGTCTATGATTCCTCATCTTTTTTAATCAACCTATTCATGCTGTTTTTTAAAGAACGTACACCTGCAGCAGTGCTTGGAAACCGTTAGGAAAGAATTCATCATATTCAACAGAGAGAAGTAAGTGCATTTCTTAATGCCTCTTTAGCATTCAGTACTAAAATTAAATTGAGAACTATTTTTTTTCTCACAGTGTAAGGGAAGGTGATTAATGATCACAGCAGCAGAGCCTAAAAGACTGGATTTCCATTGATTTCTTCCTCTTATAGTCTCTGGTGTGATGGTTTTGTAGTTCTTGCATCTCTGAAAGCAAGCAGAAGACCTTGTGATGAAAGTATGTTAGAAATGTGAGGTAAATGTTACTGGAACTCCCCAGAGAAACTGTCAGTAATTAAGCAGAGGAATGCAATAAAAGGTACTGCTTTTTCACAACTCAAACAAAACCAAGGGAAGTCAAAACTCATGAAATTTTAATGCTATGGACAGCACTGTTCTGACTTGGAAAAGCTGTTCATACTTACCCACTATTAAAAAAAAAGTGTATTCCAACATGAACTATTTCAACAAAGCTAAGTATTACACCTCTACCAAACATGAAGCAAGAACTTCTAATCTAAGGGTCAGCCAGGGTTGCCAGAAGCACAAGACTGATTCCCAAGGATATCAATAAACTTCCTGCTTCAATTAATGCACTACCTTTCTTGTAATTACTGCCCCTGAGTCATTGTGGACCTATTTGTATTAGCAGATGCAAGTCATAACAATGGATTTGTTTGTGTTTTTGGTCAAATTATTGCATTTCATTCAAGTGAATTCCATGTTTTTATTTGATCTAATTATACATGCAAGCCTTTCTAATAGAGTTGTGAGATGTTAAAAAGTAATTTAAAAGTTGTGACTATTTTATTTAATGCATACAGTGCAGGTAATTACTGTCTCTGTAATTAAAACTGAAAAGGAACTGTCAGCTTTGCACAGTTCACACAATAGCACACAGGAAATTATGCCACGATCTACCTTTCTTCCTGTTACAATCCATGGCACATTTCTGACTGATACAGCCTCCTCACAGAAAAATACAAGGTCTTAGAAAGAAAAGGAAGGTCCAGCAGATTCTTCACGTTATTTTGCATGATCTATAGTACAAGGAAGCCATTGGTTTCTGTAAAAGCCATAAAGAAGAGAACCCAGACCAAGTCAGCCCATAGAAAGTTTCAAGAAGCATCTTGGTGGGTTGGGTTCCTTGAATCAGTTGAACTAGTGAATGTTTGAACTTTGTAGTTTAACCCACAAAATTAAAAATTATTAAGATCATAGTAACAAGATTAGAAAAATATGACATTGGTTAATCAATTTAATGAGTTTCCTAGAAGCTGTTCATACAAGTAATTCATTTCCAGGTGTGAGTCTCCCACTTACCCTAGAGTCATATATGAGGCATATCCAATATGCAGCAATTTTTGGAAGCCAGAACACCAGATTTTGTAAGACACTCAAAATCTCATTGGTGCGTTCACTACCTTGAACAAAGTTTCTTGTCATGATTTTACTGCGTTATTCTTAAATCTTTTTATGCATAGAAAATTTTTTCATTTGTTCCATATTGCACAATAACAACACAATCTATAAAGAACTCTGAAATCAAGAGAAATGGAGTACAAGTAAAATGGAAGCAAAAGATAAACCACATGCACTTCAACCAGAAAAGCATGTGTTTTGGTCATTGCTTGATTGGCTTTGACAAGGTAAAGGAAGAATATTTAGTTTTGACCTATAACAGATCCTGCACCAGATCACAACCATTTCTCTTTTCAATTGCATCATAGCTTAAGAAAGACATGGAGAGATTCCTGTAATATTTTTCAAGGAAAAAAATGTTAAGAAGGGGGAAGCAGGAGTCGAATGTTTGAAGTGCAAAGTGAATTCAAGTTAATGAGAACAAAACAGGAGCAGTGGCAGGCACAGCTGCCATCAAACCAGAAGCTACACAGCATACACCAGAGGAACTCAGGGTGGGTTTCCTCAGACCTTCTGTGCCCTCAGGACTGGATGAACAAGCTGAGGCTGTGCTTACATGTGTTTCCAAAGCCACATGGCCAACAAGTTTCTAGGAACAACTGAAAATGCTGAAAGATGTGAACTATTTCTTTCTACAAATATAATACATATTAAAATGTGATTGTATTATTAGGTGAGGTGTCAATCCCAAACAGGCCTTTAAATCACTCTCAGATTAATGCAGCCAGACATTCTGATATTCTTCCATGTTCCTCTATATAGAAACTGTTGAAAGTATCTGCTTATTTCCTTAGATCTTCATTAAATTCAGCAGCAAAAAATCTACATTTTATTGTCACTTAAGCCTTCTGCTCAGTTTACTTCCGTGTCACAGAAAACTACATAAATACTAATAAAGGATGGGAAAAAAAATAGCATGTCTTTCAAGGGAAGAAAAGAGACTCCCCAAACTACAAGGATGCAAGAAAAAAATTCAGATACTTCTAACTGAGCAACATAAAGTCAGTTGTTAATACATAGTTAATTTTGTGGTGTTAGCCATCACAGTTACACAACATCCTGCAATCCAATACTTGCAAAATATCTGCTGTGAAAAGCAAAATCTGGTATTTTTGAATGCCTTGCTGGTAGTTCTACACTGTGCCTCTGTTCCACTGTGTGTCTTTCATGCTTCAACAGACACTGCAAATCTTGCAATGTGTCATACTGGCTTTCTTCTCAAGGAGCTCAGGAGATTATCAGAAACTCTTTGATTGTAGGCAAGAGGAGCAGGGGAGGTAGAGAAAAGGCCCACTATGCTAAAAAGAATTTAAACACAGTGAAAGGGACTGGAGTATGTTAAAAATTTTGGTTAATGCAGACAAAGACAGAATGTGCACATTTATTCTGTTGCTTTCTGTATTTAAGTAATGGAAAACTGATATTTGTAGGGATGTTTTAAGCAAGGGTTTCATGGACAAAGACATGAAGTTAGTGATAGTCAGCAGTGGGTAAAAAGTTAGATTTGTATCCCTTACATAATCCTGATTAGAGGGCATCTTCTGTTGAATATTTCAGTGGATGTGAGCTACAAATTAAAATAACTGTGTGTGTTATTTTAACATACACAGTTATTTGTAAAACACACACAGTGTGTGTGTTTTGATGTGACATGGGGGTATGGCATCTGTCCACAGTGACATTATCTTCCAGTACCTACAAGAGAGGGGCACACGCTGCCCTGATCCAAAGTAAAATAACATAGGAAAATCCTTTTGCAGGATTTGTTTTCTATTGTTAAAAGTGTCAGTGTAGCCTCTTAGTTTTGAACACATAAACTAAATAAACTCTGATATACAAATGATCTACATACTGATTAGCTTGAAAATAGTATCTAAAGTAGTTTTCAAGGATCTGTTTGTCTCCTTTTTGTGGCAAAATAATTAGTTTTTAAATTTAATTTCTGTATTTTTTATTTTTTTTTTTTATATCCAGAAACCAAACATTTTGCAGCATCTTAATGTGTATTCCCATAGAATTGCCAGCAATTTTTCCAGAATTTGATATAATTTAGAAGCTGTAGGCTACATTTTCAAGTTTTCTTTTTTGAATTTTGTGTGTGTGTCTGTGGTGGGGGAGATTGTACAGATAAAGCCACACTGTTTGCTTGTAGTTTTATTAAAAAGCTGAGCAGAGATTATTTTGCTATTTTTGTACTGTTATCACTAAACAGATCTTCACATACAACTACATCTCTTCAAGAATATCTAAAATATGGAATGACCAGAAATTAAGAAAAAGACCCAATATTTGCATGTGATGAAATCATATTTCTTACCCTTTAAGGTCCTGAGTCTCTTCTTCTCCCTGAAAGATGCCTTTTAGATTGAAGATGTGAGAATTCAAAGAAGAGAGAAGAAAACACAAGAAATATTTACTTATCAAGCAGAATAATCCTTCAGTTAGATGCTTCACAAACTTAATCAAAATAATCAGCCTGCTAAAGAAAGCAAAATCAAACATCCACATTTTACTGAGTAGAATATATATTTCATATATCCAATGTACAAGAAAATGGGTTAGAATTCTGCAAAACTATTTTAACAAATGCAATGAACAGATTAGAAAAATATCCATGTTTTTAATAATTCCAGCAAGAACTTTCAAATCATTGCTAGTGATTTTGAATTTGGAGATTTTTAACTTAATACTAATATGCTGCAATAGCATTGTTATGATATTCACCTGTCTTGTCCCCGCTGATCTGAACAGATTTGTCTCTGCCCTAAGTACTGATACACCTTATTCCTCTGCTCAGTATTTGTTCAATGCTAGCACACTAAAAAATGTGCCATAAATTGAAGCACATTATTCTGTCTTTTCCTGCTATCATTCTTTCCATTTGAGCATATCTCGTTCTCTTATAAATGATCCTGAACAGCTCGAGGTGAACAGACAGCTCTCTGTTCCCAGAATAAACACCAAAACTTGAGGGAGCATATTTAAAGCATATTAAGATGCATAAAATCCTCTTGTCTGATTTTTTCCATATTATAGATTAAAAGCTTACTTAATATTCTCTGCATTTTTTATAAGATCAAATTTATTATCTCTCTCATTTTTGTTCTTTTTCTTTCCTTTTAATTGTCTTTTAAGATTCAAATTCAGAGTCTCTGAGTACTCTCATTTCAATTTGATTGAAATTGAATATTCATAATGATTTGCAGTGTAACTCATTGAATGTATTTTTCTTAATATGTATTTTATGTCTCTGAGTGTCTCTGGAGATATTTATCATAATCCTTCAAATATCTGAATGCTTTTTGGATGATGCTGCAGTCCTTTTCTTGCCCCTTCTGCTGACCTTAATTCAGTTCAAATCCATTTCTTTCTGAGTGTTTCTAGTGGTTACACTGCTCTTCACTGAACCTTTCTTCTCCCTTTTGTAATGGATCTATCTGTTTTTGGAGATTGCTCTTGCAATTGGAAAGATGCTTTTCTGAATGTGATGATTGAACCTGGTTTGTGTTTGGGCAGTAATAACTGTTGCTTGCCCACAGGACCCCTTTCACTTCTGCCTCTGATTCCTGCCTGTTATTACTGGTTTAGAATTACCAATCCAAATGTCACTGTCTTCTTAGTGAGCCAAGCTACCTAAAAGTTTGAACATAGCAATCCCAAACTGGTAATTTTTCTATAGGCATACCTTCATATTCACTTTTTTTGGAGAAAGGAGTGGTCATAAAAATGCCAGTTTCAATAATGTGTTCCCTTCACAGTTTCATGGAGGGAAAAAAAAAAAACAAAAACTACAAAGGATAGTCACTATCTGGAACCTCATTTTAAAAGTCTTCCAGTCTTGTAACATAAATTTTCCCTTATTATGAGTCTCCATAAACTGAGTCATGAAGACTGAACTCCTTGTCCTGTTTTAAGGCAGAAATGTGTGTCCAATTGCTGAAGCAATGCAGAAACAAGCCAGTAATGAGATAACATTATTACTGCCAGTCACTCTGATGTCCATGTGTCTGTGGAACACATTCATAGATGAGTTGGAAAGGAAGGTGAATGCTGAGGTCACAAAGTTCACTTATGATACCAGACCAGTCACAGCTAAATCTGAGTGAAAAGAACTGCAGTAGATAATGATAGCCATGGTTCTGAGTTACAGAAAATGGCAGCTCAAATGGGTGAGAAAATGACAGCTCAAATTCAGTGCTGATAAATGCAAATACAGTCAGAAGAAGAAAATCCAAATTTTATATCAAAATTAGCTTCAGTTATGAAGGAGGGAGAGTTTGAAAATACTGTGGATAGCACAATGCTTAGTGTAAGACTGAAAGATATTGAAATGTTCCTGCAAAAACCAGCCACAGATAAATGTATGTTCAATACATACACCTGCATGTTCCATTCTGTGTGCTGCTCTGCTTCCTCATCTCAAAAAGGTTAAAAAAGACTTAGAAAGTTTTTAAGAAAAACTGAATTGGCCAGGGGGGTGACATGGGTCATGTTGAAGGGTTTAATAAACTTGAACTTATTTAAACTCAGAGAAGAGGCAACTGAAAAGACAGAAACAGGATAAATAATAACATGGTCTGAAACTTATTGAGAAGATGACTAAGCAATGATTATTCACTCTTTGTAGTTACCCAAGGTCACAAAGTTATCAGGCAGCAGGGTAATAAGAAAATCAACCATGCTTTTTTGTGAAATGCAGCATGTTGCTCAGTGGTGATTTGGATGTTAAACATAGAAAAAGATTCATAAGAGAATTAGAGAAATTCATGAGAAAAAATCCATCAAGATGTTTGAGATGTGAGGCTTCTGATGCAGTCATTGGTTCAGGAAATATGGAAATGTCAAAAGTGAGGGGAATAAACCACAGCAGACATTTATCTCCACTCAGCTTATTTGTCAACAGCATGCCCTGGTGTCTGAAATGGGCCACTATGAGAAAGGGGAGTCTTTGTTAGCTGGAATTGCTGGGCACGTGCATTTATGGCTTCTCACAGCTTCCAAGATTTCCATTTTCATATAGTCTTCACAACGGCACAAAGGTTGAACAATAAAATATACATATTTATGCATACAAGTATGGATATATTGTATATATGCAAGTATGCATGTATTTATATAAATGTGTGTGTGTATATATATGTGTGTGTGTGTGTGTGTGTGTGTGTGTGTGTGTGTGTATGTGTATGTGTTATACATATATCTAACCTTTTGGAAATAGGAAAATAAATGCAGACTTAGGTCAGTAAGAGATTTAGGTAAGATTCAAACTGTCCATTGCTATGTTCCAGGACACATCCCCCATCCTTTGGGAAGACCTCACATTTGCAGGCAATTTTCCTGTGTCCCTCCTGGTGCTCAGTCCATGCTCCTGTTGTGGGTACACCTCACTGACTGACCTGGGGGATGTGGTGTTCAGTGGAGTGAAATCTTGTCAAATAATTAGGCAGAGCCAGACTGACTTTAGAGGTGTGTTGGCTCTGTCTGAGTGCCAGGTGCCCACCAAAGTCACTCAGTCATGGCCCTCGTCAGCTGGGCAGGGGAAAGAAATTATCACAAAAGGGTCATGGAGTGAGGAAAGGACAGGGAGGGAGAGATCACTCACCTGTTATGTTATGTTATGTTTATGTTATGTTATGTTATGTTATGTTATGTTATGTTATGTTATGTTACATCACTCACCAGTTACTGTCATGGGTAAAACAGGCTCGGCTTGGGGAAGGTTAATTTAATTTATTGCCAATAACTAAAAGACCAGGACAGTAATAAGTAAACTCCAAATCTTAAACCCACCATCCCTCTACCCCTCCCTTCTCCTGGTCCCAAAACCTCTGCCTCCTCCATGCCAGGGGCACATGGGATGGGGAATGCAGCCAGTTCACTGCATGTTGTCTCTGCTGCTGCTTCCTCCTCACACTCTTCCCCTGCTCAGATATGGGTTTCCTCATACAGACTGCATTTCTTCATGAACTGCTACAGAGTGGGTCCCTTGACTTCCCTGTGATCTATCCATCTGCAGGTACCTGAACAAAAGGGTGAGCCTACACCTATGGGGTTGAAGGGTAGATAGAGGTCCAATTGTGTCAGGAACCCACGTCTTAAAAAAGGAACCCACTTGCCGTGGCAGTTACTTCCAAATATGGACAACACTGGACAAATCAGACCAGTGAAGAGCCTTTTTTTATTGTTGGCACATCAGTCTCAGAACATTGTTACAATGGAGACAGGATGTTAACAGCTCGCTGATCCACCAAAAATGTCCCAAGAGGGTGGGGTAATACAGAAAGACATAAAACCATCTCAGTCTAGATTTCAGCCAATCATACATAGAAAAACACCTATTGACAAGCATTCTATCCAATCTTATAAAACACACATAATGGTAGTTAAAACAAAGACTGGTTCATAAGAGACAAAGAACAGAGCTCTATTCATGCTAACCTTCTAAAGATATACATTAAATAACCTTGTTGCCATCCTAAAGCCAATTCTACAGAGGCCTATTGTTATTTGTCACCTATGCTCTACTGCTTGGGAAACTTTTCTGCTTGCTTGGGAAACTTTTCTGCTGTATCTGCAATGCTAACAGAACTTCAGTCTGAGGCCTATACTTTTTTAACCATTTTAACCATTTCCCAAAAACCCTCTAATTTTATGGATTCCAACAACACCCTGCAGGATACACACCAAAGACAGGCTAGGAAATTAATGTATTTTAAAAAAATGATGGTTGGTCCACACTGCTGAGAAATATCCTCATTTATGGACAGGTGACTATAGTCTTAAAACTGGGTTTTGACTAACTAGAAAGAAAATTTTTCCCCTGTCATCCCAAAAGGTCTGAAACACAGTAAGTTATCGGGAAATTTCATAGCCTCTCTCCTGTTCCTTGTAGATGTGGATCTGTAAACACTTTAAACTAGAAATTTTGTGCACATTTTAAAATGTGCCTGAACAAGACAAGCATTGGTTAGGATGCACCTGGTCTTGAAGAGACAATAGCCCACTTCTAAGAAACACCTATTTTACCAATCTGAACTTGGCTTTAATGTTAGAGTTAATCACTTGGTTTAGTCACGATTTCTTAAATGACTGCACATAATTTGAAGGCTTCATTTATTTATTTCATGTCTACTTATTTTGCTTTATCAAATCCCAGGATAAACCTCAGATCTCCATACAGTACAGGTCAGTATACCATAGGACACAGCACAGTTTTTCACTTGCCTTCTGCATAGTGACAGTATTTCACATGTCACTCACACTGTGTGCACCTGAGCCTGCTAGGTTTGATTATAAATTGCTGGCTGATAGAAAATTATATTCACAGCCATTTACTGAGTGTAATTACTCAGCAGGAACCATCAACCTGAATCAATTATCCAAACTCTAAGAATGTTTCCCCAAGGATTTTTGGAAAGAGTGGGAGTAAATGCCATGAATGTCAGTGGTAAAAGAAGACATATGTGTTACATGCGAATACTGCCCCCAAAATTTTACTTTTCACATTAAGCTGTAATGAAGCATAACTTTTCATCTGAAAATCATTAATTTAAATTTAAATGGAGTTAAAATATAATTATTTGAATAATTAGTTGGTAGTCTTCTGAGCTATCCAAACACATACATCACAGTGTGTTAGGAAAACAGACCTGAGATTTTGGCTGTTTCTATCAAATCACTCAGTACCAGGAGAGCATGTCTGGGGCCAAAGACAGCCTGAGCGAAATAATGGTTGGACAGAGAACAACTCCTATACACTAGGTTTTACAGAGATATCTGAATTAAATGGGAAGTAGATGGCCAAGTATTTTTCAAGATATAGACCAAGTCCTGCAGAAGAGCCACTTCTGGCAGAGCCAGAGCCTGAATATGCTACAGGCACATCTGCATGGATGAACAGGCAATGGCAGCCCTGTTCTTGTTGGTGATTTCATTGTCCAGCTCTTGGCAGAGCTCATCACCTTGTGCTGGGTTACAGACTGATGGGACCATTCCATTCCTGCTCACCTGAACTGTGTGGGCACAAATGAGCTTTAATACAGCAGTAAATTGGCTCTGCTAAGCAGTTCAGTCTGTGCAGAGCTTGGAGGGCCACTAAACAGGAAGGGCCTTGAATCTGTTTCTCAAAGAGGGAAGGCGTATAAGTTTTCCTAGAGATGCAACAAGACTGCATCCCTTTAAATTAATATATCTAAAAATAATTTCTTTAGTTTAAGCTCCTTTAGTACTCAGTGAGGAGAGACATGATTCTCTCAAGACTGATCTGTGACACATATATTGGGTAGCTTAGACCTGAAGAAATTAATCTAGGTTGGTGACTCTATTTACCCTGTAGAGAGAGCCTGAACTAATCTTTCAGTTGTCTGCAGTTAGCTGGCATAAAATCCATCCCATATTTGTGCACTCAGATAATTTCTAAGTGTCGGTTCTGCAGGCGCAGGTGCTCTGTGGTCTGACCCCCTCTCTGTGTCAGGTAGTCAGGGGCATCTCATGCAGCACAAAGCATCACTTGGGAGGCAGCTGCATTTGGCTGTATATTGGGATTGTATGCCCACAGCCATGGGGGCAGGAGACCAAGAACAAGCAAGCCATGGGTGGAAACATTTTCAAGGAAGTGCCAAAGATTCATGACATCCACTCTTGGCTACTGGTGAGATGGAGTTACTGCTTGGACCCAGGTTTCCCAAAACACTCACCTTCTATAACACAGGTGGTGGGGAGGATGGAGGATTGTGTTCCATTTAAAGCTGCTCTGCACACATTGGTTCTCTACACCAACTCCAGATCAAGGGGAAATTATCTACATTTACAGACTGATTTTCACTTTGGAGCTGTGTGACTCAGCTCTGATGTTGCTGACTGATGAGTGCTGTCTCTGCTCCAGCAGCTCCTTGATTCTGTCCTGGTCTGCCTCAGGCTTCCTCTGGCACAGAGGAGGATTGTGCCTTCCTTGTTTACTCAGAAATGCTTAGAAAATTCATACACTTTTAGTGATTTCTGTTTTCCTGAAAAGACTTCTGAGATCACTCTGTGCAGAGACTGAAGAAAAGAAAAGCCCACTATTAACTCTCCCATGCTTTCTGTTCCTCTGCTCGGTGTAAAGTGGGATTTTTAATAAACAAACCAAAAAAGAAATTATCTTTATACAGCTGTCTTTTGAGATAGTTTTAATTAGCTATATAATTATTTATTTTAATTAATTAGATCTACATGGTTGGGATTCTTTTGAATCCTTCATAATTTAAAAAGTGTTTAACTCTCCTTCCTTCATTTCTACTCCTTTTTCTTCCCCTGCATTTTCCACCTTCACTGCTGTTTTCTACCTATTTTTCAGAGGCAGTCTTCCATACTGCTTCATTGTTAACGTGGTCCCTGGCATAAATTTTTCCCAGGCCAAAATGACTCTCTGAAGCAAATCCCTTCATGTTTCAGGGGTTATCCTAGACCAAAGGCTGCCCAACAAGCAGCTGGAATACAGCAGCTCTGGTTTGCAGATTAGAGATCAGCCAGAAGGATGGGAGGCAGTCTGTGCCACTCACTCAGCTCCCAGGCATTGATCCCTACCTAAATGCAGGAATTGCTTTTCCATGCAGTGCTCTGTTTGCTGCCTGTCATGAGAGCCCTCCCAGATCCCACTGGGGAATAGGAAATGCATGAATAATTTGTCAGATGTTCAGGATTAACAATTATTTCTGCTATATGAAATTAAAGCACATCTTTTCAAACTGGAGGATTTCATTGTATTTGGACAAACTTGTCTCTGTTCCTTAAGATTTACACTGAGCAAAGTAACTATTTTCTTCTTTATGAATGAAAGTGTAAATTAAGCAACTTGTCTGAATTTCTGATCAACTCATAGGCTCATTTTTGCTAACTTTTTTTTTTAATCTAGGAATTTTCAGTGCTTTATGACAAATTTTATGGCTATTTTGTTTCGAAAAGTAAAAATACTCTTTCCAAGATACTTATTCATTTAAAAAATAACTTGATTGGAACTCCTTGCTCACTTCTTCCTTCTTTATTTCACCTTTTCACTGAAAGCTATAGCTGAATGAAAACCTGGCACAAGAGAACTAGTGAGCAGAATAAAGGAGATATAAGAGAAAGAGTGGCACTCATTTACAATTGTAAAATACTGCCAGCTTCTTCCATTTTCCCAAAAATAGAACACAGCAAGGACCAATTTTTAAGGGAAACCTTAAAACATGCAGGCAGAAAATTATGAAGTGACTGTGTATCAAAGTCCATTCTTATTCTTGACAGAGGAAAGCAGATGACAAGCCAAGCTGCTCATTGTCCCAGAAGCCATGCTCCTTTATCAGTATTTCCACAATCATTGCCTGTAGTCGATATTAAAATGATGGCAGAGAAATAATGGGTGAAGTTTTCAAAGTGGAGTGTGAGATGCACGTGCACACAGCCCATTATTTTTGAAAAGACATTGTGCACTGCAGGGCCTACATTTTATTTGCCCTGTTTTTGCAGTGTCTGCTTTACAGAAGTGCATGAAGTGCTATAAAGGTTAGACAGGGGTTTTATAAATGATCAGGTTTTGTATGATTTTGGGGAAGTGACTCTTCTGGCTAAAACATGAGAGATTGTGGGTGCTGTGAACATTTATCCTCGGTGCCAAGCCAAGGGAAGAGTCTTTTGGGGCTGCTGGGTGAGCTGATGCAGAAAATGAGCCGGTATGACCAACATCATTAATTTCCACCTGTCAACCACCCACTTACCTCTGAATACTTATTATTTAGGACTGAGATGTAAACCAAAACTTATCCCTTTTCATGAGAGATATACCAACATGTACAGTTCAAACCACCCAGCAGCTTTGTTATAATTTTTATCACACTCAATGTGAATCCTTTTGAATCCTTACAGTCCAAATATTTCTGTTCTTTCTAGAACATGTTTCTCTGCATAAAGCCACTTAAAAATGTGACTAACACAGAGATATAGTCTGAACTTGTTCCACAATAAGGAAATCTTATTGCCACAGTTAGACTCCAAAGTTCCATTAAGTTTTCCTTTTTATACCTTTTGACTGGAAATAATGGAGATGGATGGGGATATAGTTTGTGGAGCTCCAGACTGCCACAAATGTTACAAACTACTTGGGCTAAGCATTTCATCTTTCTTTTGTGTGGAACTAAGCCTTGAAGCCAGTTTCAATAACCAGCTGCTAACAACTTTTATTTCCTTAGGAAGCAATTTCTGGACCATTTGGTAAAAGTGCTTAGTTATCAGTCAAACAAATTAGTTGTGTTCAGGGACAGGCAGTGGTGGTGTGGGAATAGTAAAGAGTCACCAGCTTGATGAAGAAATTGTGTTGACCAGTTGTGATTTATTCATCCAGGCATTTTCTTGGTTCTGTTTGTACACAAATTTGGATGAATCAATACCACACGGAATAAAAATTAAAATTGGAAACAAACAGTGGGAAAGGGCAGTGGTTACCAAACTTACCTGCCCTCAGTGCCAAGAAATCTCTCACTCCATCCTTGGCTATCTTAGCAACTTGCTCCCATCTTGGCTGGACATGCTGGGTGTCCCAGCTCTGGCAGGATCCCTGTGAGACGTTGCTGCTGTGGGGATCTTCTTACTTTGTGGAGTCCCTCTACAGAATTACACCACTCTGTAAAAATTATTTGTATGCAAGTTTTTCAGCATGACAATATCCAGCAATTTTAGCTATATGGCATAACTTCAAGGTTTCTATTTTTTATGGCTGGGATATAAAAAATAGTGCCTATCTCTGTCCCTTTCCAGCTTCTTCTAAGTCCTTCACAAAATGTCATTGCTAGATTTTTATATTGAGAATGAAAAGTTTCTAGTGCTGTGTTAGTTGCCAGCTAATCCCAAAATGGCCATTAGGAAATTTACTCCTTTTTAAAAATCCCCTTGTGACTTTGCATCTCTGGTCCAGTAGCCAAAACACATGGCATGGTCAGAGACATGTAGTTCTTTCCTGAGAACAGTCATCCCCATGCCTGATCAGTCATTTTTTTTCCTCTGATTCTGACATGTTCAGAATTAGCTTTACAGCAAGGCCATCTGCACAAGCCACCAGCATTACTTCTGTGTAGCTGCTAAATCATACAGCTGAAATGGGTTTCTGATTATTTAGCAAACTGTCAGGACTCATGAATTTCAAAAAGCCAACATAGACATGCCTCATCTATTCAAATCTCAGTCCCCATCCCTTGAGAAAAATAACTGGGATAAATATTCCACAGATTTATTTATTTATTGGGACTTATCCCAAGGGATGTAAAAGTTTTCATTAATAGGCTTTTGTTTCCTACAATAAAACTAGTTTCTATAATTCATTTTACTAAGCTCTTCTTTTCCCCAAACCAAAAGCAAAAGCATCTGTTTTCTCCAGCAAAGTGAAATATCAAGAAGCCAAGGTAAAATGCTAAATCTAGAAATAGCAAAGCAAATCCACTGCCCACTCAGACTGTTCAGTTTCCTCCACACTCGGGACACTTGATTTGCAACTTTGGCAAACTCACTTGCAGATTTTTCATAATAAAAAGAGTTTCCTTTAGGAGGTGATGAGTGTGGGAGTCTCAGGGGAGGGGCAGCTCTGCTGGCTTGAGTTCTCTTTTGTCAGTAGAAAGTTTCTTTTGTACTCTCATGGCTGCAGAGAGCAGGCCCACAGTTTGAAACAACTCCTGGCATTTCTGAGGCTTCAGTTTCACCCTGAAAGGTGCAGCCTGGCAGGACCCCCTGAGGAATGCATCAGCTGCCCAAAGGTGGTACCACACTCCAGGCAGTGTAACATTCTCCACATGGCTCTCAAACACAGCAAGTACATTTTGCAAAGCCTGATGCCAATGCTCTCTACTGCTGTAATGGGTTTGGACCCAGTATTTCCCCCTCTCCACTGAATTCCCTTCCACTGACTGA
Organism: Ammospiza nelsoni; assembly: GCF_027579445.1. Lineage (NCBI taxonomy): Eukaryota > Metazoa > Chordata > Aves > Passeriformes > Passerellidae > Ammospiza > Ammospiza nelsoni. The sequence continues at coordinate 17,206,490 of NC_080636.1, forward strand.
TATCAGATTCAAGATCCAGTATCAGAAATCAATGCTGCAGGAATGCTATTATAGTATCAGAGTATTGAGAAAATAAGAACCTTGCAAACCAAGTTATGGCTCACACAGCTCTTTCTCTCTGTCAGAAATACTGACAAAACCAAGATTTGACTGGAGGTTCAGTTACTGTTGTTGATGCATTCCTGTAGTGGCTGGAACAGCCTCTTTCCTCCTCACTGCTGGAGAGGAGTCTGCAATGCTCAGTGTCACACACTGTCAATACTGCATGGATCAATAGTGAAGAGAAGGAAAACTCTTTGTTGGTTCAGCAGAACCACTCTTAGTTCCCAGCATAATTGCCTCTGAGACTCCTTATGTATTTGTACAGAACTGTCATGAAATAAATGCAACAGACACTGTTCAAATTCATTTTCATCCTCTTTTCCCTGCAGGATTTTTTTTTTTATTCCATATGACTATATCCACTAGAACCACTTGTTCACTTTTTCATCCATAGCTGGCCATTTTATTATTTATTCTTAGCCAACAGTATTCAGCACAGGAACAGGTACCTGCTTCAGATCCACCACATCAATCCATCCATTCTCCCTGGGCCCTTATAAAGTTACCACAGGCTGTAGCTGCACCAGCTTAAAGGCAAGATAAGTCATTCACTGGAGAGCAGCTTCCTACAAATGATTTATTGCACTAGTGTCATTTTTGAACAGAATGGCCCAGACTGCATTTATTTTGCCATGATTACAGGAAACATGTCAAGGTACTCACATTTTTTAAGACCTTAGAACATCTGACAGAAAAGTGCTCTGGGTTTGACATCGAGGAACCAAGAATGCACCAAAAAGAGAGAAATTTCACTTCTGTAACAGTCCAATATTTTGACTGAAGAGACTGTGCACACATATTTCTTTGTGTCTTGACCTGAGTCTGCAGTTTTGAGGTAAAGAGAAATACAAACCAATTGCTTTATTTTATTTTTTCTGAAACTGCTGTGCTGTTGGGAGGAGGGCTTATTCTTAGCAAATCTGCACTTTTGACAGTTATGTTGAATCTGCAACTTTTTCATTCTTTGTCATTGAACTTATCCTACTACGCAGTCTAAAGACAAACTTCAAAATTCTTCTTCATCTAGAGAACAAAGCTGAGCTGCAAGCAATTCCCTGCTGGTCCCAAGTTTTCTCTGTCTTTCATTAAATGTTTGTGATTTTCTTTTTGTCCTGCCATAGTTGTTGCAGTCTTTTTCTGTTCAATATTTTATTTTCCATGCTAGCTTTTAGCCAGTCTGTTCTCTTTACTTTTGTATTTTTACATATTCAATAATGCATACAGGCATAATTATATATGCCACATAATTACATTTTGGTTGCTTATACATGCCACCTTCTTTTCTAATTATCACAGACACCAGACTGTAATTCCTTGTTTCACTCAGGCCTGTGAGACACAGAGCAGCACTTAGAGACACAGAGTTCTCAGCTTCCATCATTCTTGACAGCAGCTGCTTGGCCTCTGATGAGAGAAGCTGAGACACAGAAATGTGCTGCAGTTTGTGCAAAGGGTGACAGACATGGAAACAGAATCAGCATCTCCTGGTTCTTAGTCCAGTTTCCCAGCCCCAAGGGTACACTGGTGAGCAGGTTCTGGTATGCCTGTAATAAATAAACCCCTAGAGTGAAATCCTTAATGTAATTTTAATAACTATATACAGTCATTAATAAATTATCAAAGAGTTAAATAGCAGTTATTTTTTACCTCATCATCAGGTTAATAACCCATTGCTTACTTTGATAGTTTGAAATATGCATAGTGAATCTAGCTACAGAAAAAGTGTCTGAAAAGAGACTATAGTGAAGCATTGCTAAAACAATATATTTCTTTAAGACTTACAAATCCTCATATTCTGTTTCAATAGTAGACCTGGGAGTAGGACCAGGATAAAAGAAAATAATGGAAATGAATCAGTGTTGTTAACCACCTCTGTAGAGAGTGAAAAAATTGAAGCTGGCCAGAGGTATCCTTTGAACTCAGCATGGGCTTTATTTCTCTCCTTTTTCCACTGTCCTCCTTACATGCATCCTGCCTTTGTGCCAGTTCGAGTGGTTCTCAAAAAAAAAATTAAATTGGTGTTTTCTTGCTTCATGTTGAGAGAATTCTTATTTTCCTTTTAAATTGAGCAGTGCAGTAAATGCCTTCTTTTTCAGCATTTTACAAACAAAGGAAATAGACAATTCCAGGAAGAAAGCACTTATATGTCTTAGCCCAATGCAGTGATTCCTCAGATCTCTATGGACCCAAAGTTTTTCTCACTGCACTGTTCAGCAGTTTGCAAGGTTTGCCACCCACACTTTGCAACATGAGTTTCCAAGCACTGCAGTCTTTTCTCTTGATGCCTACAAGCCATTATTCTTGTGCCAGTAGCTCAGATCCTGAGATGTTTCAAGTCTCAAGTTGAAGTCTATTGCTCTCCTGGTAGTCTCTTGGATCTTTTTTGAAGATCTTGTTAAAAAAACCCCAAACAAACAAGCAAACAAAAAACACCCCAAACCAGCTAACGACCAACATCATCACATATGCTGTCTTCCATGGATGCTAAGACACTTTGAAGAGCTACACTCTCCATTCAGCTGTGCAAAAATTGCAATTTTCTTAAAGTGCTTAGGGTGAAAATCCATTGTCTTGATGCTTTGTCAACATTAATTTAAGCAACTGGTTTTAAAGCTGTTTCACTGAAATTTTAACTGGAGACAATGGACAAATTTCTCTTAAGGAAAGGAATCTCCCTCAGCTCGTTTGTCATGAACATTGGTGAAGATAATTAATTGGCTTTTCAGCTGGGGACTCATATTTTCTGTGATGTTCTCTAATAATTCACTCATACACTGACCTACAGATTCAATGGTATCCATTGAATTTCTTCTGCACTTAGAAAACTGCACCAAAAATACTTTTGGCAATTTGTTCCTCTAATTTGTTGTTTTCAATCTGCCTTGAAGCTTTTCATTTAATGTGTCTGCCCTTTTACACAGTGTTCCCTTTTTTTTTTTTTTTTTTGCTTTAATAGCCTCCCCTATTCATGTGTTTAATTACAGTATTTTCATGTCCCATCACATTCTCTTCTGAGTGTTCAGTATGGTGTCTCCATATTGTTTATGCCACCTGGAAGTATTTAAGGCTTTGAAATTGACCCTTTAAATTTGATTTTTGCACGCTTTTCCACTAATGACTATTTCCTAGGTATTCTATATTATTTGCAAAGTTGGGATTTTTTTGGGGTATAGCATATATACCTTTTATAATTGCTGTAGCAAAGAGCTCTTCCATAATGTCTCTGGTGCCAAGTCTTGGTGTCTTTTTGAGGAATACTATTTCCCATTTTGAGGAAAAAAAAAAAAAAAAAAAAAAAAAAAAAAAAAAACAGAGAAAAAAATCCTTCAAAAAAGTAGCTGTTCCTGTTTCAAAAAAAAAAAAAGTTTTCCATCGCATAGCATAGCTTTCCCATGAATCTTTACATCATTTCTGAAAGTTACATCTTTACACAGTGTTTGGAAGAAAATATTGAATATGACATGAATCATAGTAAAATCACAGAGATTGCTGTTGAGCAGAAATGCTGAGAAGTTCTTTGATAACACAGTTCGTGGGGACTGCAGGTGATTCTAGGACTGTTGCTGTTCTCCAGAAAATTAAGTAAAAAGAGGAGAACTTTGCAGTCTTGGAGCATAGGATTTTGTTGCTGATGTTCCTCGACGCCAGTCATGAGGTTTGGATAACATGAAGTAATAACAAGAGGAATACTGAAAATACTTTTATCTCATGCTTTTTTTCTCCTTTACTGATGAAGGTTACTGATCATTTTGTAGGACAACAGAGGGGAGCAGCTGTTGTGTGCCCAGTCAGCAGCTTCCATCAGCCTCCAGCTAGCTGGAGGTTTTACCAAGCTGCAGCCTGAGCAGAGGTGCTAAAGCCAGCACAATTCTCTGCTGGCTCTTTATGGCAGGCATTAAGGGCAGCAGGATTTGTCCAAGACCTAATTGCACGTATTTAAGGGGAAGCAATCATCAGTGTTTAGAGGAAATGGCAGCTGTAAAGCTCAAGCATTGAATACGGGTGAAATGATGCAGGAATGCTTAGTACCAGGAGGATGTGGCTGTCCACAGGGCAGGCAGCAGCTGTCCTTGCAGTACAGCTACCTGCACATGACAGCTCTGTCTGTGTTTTTAACCTCTGGCAGGTTAAGAAGACAGCAGGATCAAAGTGGGCAGACTTCCAGCATTGACAGCCGAGCATCTCTCCAGAGCCACGAGAAGCTCCAAGACGGGAGGAACAACAATTTGCTGGGGCAGGGCTGCACCAGGGGCTGCAGCAGCTAGTGAGCCCAGCCTGCTCCCACACAGGCAGGGAGGGGGGATCCGCCCTGCACCCCTTCCTCTGCATCCCTGCATCCATCCTGGCCCACCCAAAACAGCATCCCTGGCCAAGGACAAACCCGCACAGCACACAGGCTGAGGTTCTCCACCTACAACTCTGCTCTTGACTCTGCCACTGGAAAAATGACCATCAGCAGCAAAATACAGTTTTTTAAGTAAGTGTGACTTTTGTTTTCAAAATCCTGGAAGAAAACTTGAAGCAATTAATTGGGCAGCCTCTCAAAGATTGCCACATTCCTGGATATTTGCAAGAGACAACTGGAGCCAGCTTTATCTTGAAGGCTTTAATATTACCCCAATCTCTCTGTTAATTAAAATGGTCCAGTTTGAAATTTTGTGAAACTGCTGGACACAGCTGTCTCTAAGCATCTGCTGTTGAGTTTATAACAGATGTACATGATGTAAATACATTAATGTAGTGTCAAATAGGCCAAACACTGAATAATTTCATTTAAATACCTGAAACTCATTGAGAAAGTTGCAGTGTAAGTGTATTCACATTGTTCTTTAACATCCTGTGTTCTGCTTTGTAATAACAGGTGTGACCCTGGCCAAGTCAAAGTTTTGCTAGTGACTTTAGTGGATGCAGGACCAGAAACACCTTTTTATTTGTAACAATAGGCTGACCGAGCCAGAGCTGAAAGGCAGCTTAGTAAGGAGAGCTAAAAACCTTAAGAATTTGCTCAGATCCATAGCTAGGTGTTATAAAATGTTAAAAAGTTACATGTGTCTCTGTTTTCATTGATCTATTCTGGATGAAACTATCTTGAATAGAAAGAAACCTATTTTAGTCAAAATATTGCTGACATGAAATCCTTTTATTTTAAACAACACCCAAAATTCCAAACATTTATGATATTTTACAACTTGTACATCCACATTTTGATAATAAATGCATGTTTATTCTGTCCCATTGTGCTTTTGTTTTGAAAGGTTACCACCTGTAAGCAAATTTCATTTCAACTTTTTAAAACAATTACGTTAGGTTTTTGGAAGTGAGAAACATTTTATTTGAAATAATCTATTTTTACAGCATCATTTTCATTCTTTAAAAAAAAAAAAGTTCTTTGTAATTGAATCTATTGTAAATTTTGGTTTATGTTATATGTAATTTTGGTCACAACTTTTTCACAAATACAGATTTTTATCACTCCATGAAATGATACAGTGTTCCATATCATCAACAACAAACAGTTTACAAATGTACAAAGGTAAAGATTTTATGTCTGTCACAAGTATGGTGTTGGTCTTCTTTCTTAATTTGGTCACAGACTGAAATAATCATACAATCAAACAAAGGACCAAAATTTTTCTGGTCATAAGAGGATAAATTTCATCACCCAGAATAAACTATTTCCCATCCATCCTTTCCCATCCTTTCTTTTTTTTTTTTTTTTTTTTTTTTTTACTTGATATTCGTTTCCCTTGGGAAGGACCAAATTAGATAAGATTTCAGATTATTTCTGGAAACACCTATTGTTCTGTTACAATCAAAATGCATGGTGATCTTGGACCTTGATCTGGATCTGAAAGAAAATCTTTATTTTGAGCAAGAAGAGCTGCTCTGGGTGATTTTATACATCAACCACATATGATGCCACAGTGCTAGCACCTTAACTGAGGCTGGGAGGGCATTTTTGAAGTAAATGCCCTAACCTTACACCCTTACTGCATTTTGGTACACATTTTAGCACCCAAATCAGATGCTTTTTGGATGATACAACACCAGAAGATGTGTTCCATGAGAGCACTTATTGCTATCTTTCCAGTGTTGAGCCTGTAGACCACTGGAACAGGTGAGGGAAAATCTGAGATGGAACTTCCCCAGATGTTTCTCATGTGGATGTCAGGTCAGCAGAGCCTCTCCTGTCCAGCTGCACTGTCAGCCAATGCACACATAGCCCCCAAGAAGCCTGGATTTATAGGATGGGAAGTGGTGAAATGAAAGAGCTACGTAGTGCAAGATCATCAGTGACTGCATTAAAAATCGGAGGAGTTTATTGCAGATAGAATTTAATTAGCAGCATGATTCTACCAAATATTTGCAGCCTGATCTCTCTCTTGTTGGGTGTATTTGCCAGTGCTTTACTGAGCTGGTTTTGAGAGGAGATTGGCTATTCAATAGATTGCATCTACTTAAATATATTTGCACAGAGCATTGTGCATGAATGCAAGCTCACTCAGACACTTTAATTTCACGCTTGTTGCCACACAATCATTTCCCAAACTGTACTGCTTGCAAAAAAATGAAATCATGGCACCAATCAGCTTTATCCATAGTCCATGGCACTTCCACTGACTGAAGCTCTACCTTATGCTGCATATAATTATCTGTGTCAACTTATTACACAGATCAGTGAATGCCCTCAGTTATACCATGGAGACCCAATATTGAATCAAAGAATTGGGGAATGGTTGGGGTTGGAAGAGACATTTAAAGGTCACCCAGTCCAACTCCCCTGCCATGAGCAGGGACACCTTCACCTAGATCAGGTGCTCAGAGCCCCATCCAATATGCCCCTGATGCTTCTAGGGATGGACCCCCATCTCTCTGGAACACCCACACTCTTATTTCATCTTTCCTTTCAACCAGCCTAGCTATAAGGATCTGTCTTGCCATGGGAAGCTCTGATAATGGTGTAGAAGATAACTGAGAGGTTATTTTTAATAGAATATTATTTGTGGGGACAGAACACATGCAACAAGGAAAGTCACAAAGCCCGGGAACATGCCGGAGAGAAATGCTTGGTTTAGACTTGTTTCTCCTACTTTAGACAAAAGAAAAATGAATTATCCAGATCCAGGCTCAAAAGTAGAGATGAAAAAGGTAAAAAAAAAGCCTTTAGGATGTGATGCACTTTCCCTGTCTTGATTGTCTGTTTTAGCAGATGGTTCTCCCTGTAGCTCTGCCTCCATGGAGTAAACATGAGTGCACACAGCTCAGATGTGGACATGCACATTGTGCACTGACATTTAGTCAGATGAATCTGGTTTGTGATGACACAGGCAATTTGTCAAGCTGCAGTCTAATCCTTATGAAAAAATGGGATAATTTCTGATCTATTCAATGGGAGTAAGAGACATTAAACAGTTTTCATCTTTAAGTGCAGAAGTGGTATTAGAGTGACTAGAAAATACACAAACATACTCTCATCTGGTGTTCCACCAGAAATGAAAACAGGGAAGTCCTAAATAAGACATAGAAGATTTTTACAATAAACTCAGCAATATGGAGGACAAAAGGAAAGCAGGGCAGGCATAAATCCAGAAGAAACTCTTTGGGACTCATTTATTCTATACAACTTTCTTGCCTTGCAAAAGTGGACAGTGATCTTGACTCCCAAAATCTCACCTGGTTTCTCTAAGTAATTTAAAAGATAAAAATATTTTTCTCCTTTCTGCTCCAGGGAAGAGATAAAGAAGTCTAACACAGCTGGAAAAGCAGTTTGCTGCTGCCACAGTTTATTGCAGTGCCTCTTGCTCTGTGGTGTTGCAGTTCTGATCCCACATGCACATTGCCACAGCATCACTCCACGTTTAAACTCTGCCAGATTTACCTTCTGTTCCATTTGCTCCTTCTATCTTGTGTATTAAATATTGGCACAGTACTGTAAATGCTTAATTACCAACTGTCATAAAGTACAAATGGCTCCTTTCATCTGTAGTCTTGACAAAAATGATTACTGTAATATTTCCAGAAGATTTTCCTGTAAATCTGGGTGAATAGGAGGGTTAGTTGTAGGTCTTGGCACAATATTAAAGTGACAGCTAAGTACATTACAGAGGAAATAATAGGCACTGATCCATCCATTCCAGTCATTGAGATGTTTTCTGCTTGTAGGAACATGTGATCACAATTTCAAACTTATTTCTGACTGTTCAAACTAAAGCTAAATAATGCTGTAATGGGGTGTACTGGGAAGCTGAACGAGGCTGAATTAGACCCAAAGCATTCTTCTGTTTTCCACATGGATAGGTGTGCCAATACTTCTGCTACTAAAAATGTGGATGCCAGCGAAGGAGAAGCTTAGAGGTTTTGAACAGGAACATTTACAGTTTTGGTGGGAGCTGGGAAGCAAGGATATACTGAAAGTGCATTAATAAAAAAAGCTACAGATTTAATAGGCTGTCTCTGGTAGCTTCACTGCTCTGGCACTGGCCCCAAGAGGAGACCTGGAACAAACCACTGCCCTGCAAGTGATCTCCATTATTTCCTTATTTGACCCAGATTTCATCCATGAAGAAGTGAGTCCATCTATGCAGACTCTAAATAAGAAGCAACGGAAGGAAAAACTCCCCTGTCAGCAATGTTGGGCTGCTCAGATTCTCCCTTCCAGTGCAGCAAAAGGGACAAACAACAATTTATGCCGCTTGCTGCAGCTGCTATCAGTCCTGCTGGGGACAGCAGGAATTGCTTTCTCTTACACATCCATTGCAGTTCAGTCCCTTAGCACATGCTACCAACATGTCAGTGATGAATTTTGAATGAGGGATAATGTAAAGCTTTTAGAGATCCTTCTGCTGCCACACAAGAACTTCCATGATAGACTGATGTGATTTTTAAAGAGGAGCTTTGTGGTTCTTCTCCTGGAGAGCATGCTACCAGCTCAATGACTGATTTCTCATGCACACTGTGCTTCATCATCTCAGCCTTCATCAGAGTAGCTACTTCTGTTTATCTGTATTTTAGTGATTGAATCAGCTATGCTCTGGCCAGCAGGGAAAAATGTTTTGGTATTTTTAGCCTTCATTTAGTGATGCAAATGAGCTTCCTATAATCTTGTTTGTGAGAAAACACATGCTACAATCAGGACCTCAGTAATGACAGATATTAGCTATGCTCCATACATCAATGAAATTGGCTCAGAGTCACAACCTCCCTTTTTTGTCCTTTTTAATTGGAAAGGAGCAATGTATCTAATCAATTAAACAATTTTTTGTACAATATTGCCCAACTGTCCTTGTGAGTCATTCCAAAGAATCAAAATTGTAATATAGGGCAGAGAGCTTTGCTGTTCCATGTTTGTGAGTTTCTTTAAGTCTATTAAAAACAACAAAGCAGGCATAAATAAACTACTGTAACTTTCTATATCCATTAAAGGAAACACAACTAAGAACAATCATAAAATGCAAGTCCTTCTAAAATGTATGCCAAGAACACACAGTTATGTAAAACCAGTGTCCTTTAAATGGAATTAGATTTAGCCACAGACACTTTCACGGGCAAAACTATGTTGGAACTAGTGCTCTTGAGAATTTTTTGTTTCTTACTATCCATTGTTTTGATGTGTGCTATAATACAGCCCTGGAATTTTCTCACAGTGATAATTTTGTACTTGAAAAATCCCTCTTGGAAGAGTACTATACAATTTAATTATGACTTTTCTACACAGAAAAGTCGTGTTTTGTCGTGACTATAATATTCTCCACCCTCTGTGCAAAGGTATTGAGGCAATTTTGTTGTGTTAATTAGTAATGAGAGAATACTCTAAGTCTGCTCCAAGTCCTGAGTCCTACAATAATAAATAGTTTATCCACACATTAAGGTAAGTCAGACACTGTCACAGCCATCTTTTATAAAAAATCCTTTCCTTAGAATTCTTCCTCCTGAGAAGCTGAGAGGCCTCAGGAACAAAATGTAAACAATGATTATCTGCTGCTGTGGAATGCAACAGGTGCATCTGTGGTTGGCCCATGTTGAATGTTTGTAATTAATGGCCAATCACAGTGAGCTGGCTCGGACTCTCTGTCTGAGACAGAGCCATTGTTATCATTCTTTTTTTTGCTATTCTTAGCTAGCCTTCTGAGGAACTCCTTTCTTCTATTCTTTTAGTATAGTTTTAATATAATATATAGTTTCAATATAATATATAAATATCATAAAATAATAAATCAAGCCTTCTGAAACATGGAGTCAGATCCTCGTCTCTTCCCTCATACTAAGACCCCTGCAAACACCATCACAAGACACTACTGCAATGAATTTACAATTGGAACCAGCTTTGTGAGATATACCTTGAAACCAGAGATAAACTAGAAAAAGTGTTCAGGGCAGCAGGCAACAATGAAATCAGCTTAACAAATGTAACAGGCACTCATATAATGCAGACTTATGGATTATTTTCTACATTTAGTTGCGTTCAATATCTCCTTTAGTGCCATAAATTTCCCATTTATATCCAAACCCTCAGGCATTATAATCTTGGAGAGTACAAGGGCTCGCAGAGCCTGCTGCAGTGACACCAGCAGCTGCAACCTGTGCCTCATCCTCAGGGCAGCAGGAGCACACCAGGCTCCTTCTGCTGAGCAGATCACTGCATCTGCAGAATCCAGCTGAAGGCAGATGTGGAGAGCTGAAATGAAGTATGTAAACATGATGAGAGCTGCAACAGAGATGGCTTGCTGCTTCTGCACCCCCTTGTCAAGACCTCGTGTGGTTCCAAATCTAAAAGACCCCTAAATCCTGTCATCCCCAGGGTCTGTCACTGCTCCAGGTGTGGGGTGAAAACCTCTGCATGTTTGTGCACAGAAACACCCCCTGCATGTTAGTGTACAGAAACAGACCCCTGCATGTTTGTGAGAGAAACAAACCTCTGCATGTTTGTGCAGAGAAACAAACCCCTGCATGTTAGTGAGAGAAACAAACCCCTGCATGTTTGTGCAGACAAACAAACCCCTGCATGTGAGCACTGCCGCACAGAAATCCATCCCTGCTCAACAGCATTCTGACTGACACACACAATTCCTGCCCTTCCAAAGCCCAGCCAAACTACACCCCCAGACACATCCCCACCTCAGCCATGCCTGTCATCCAAAACACCTTGCCTCCCACCTACTCTGCTACTGCTGAGTCACAAACTCCAGGAATTAAAGGTCTTGGAAATGCTTAGAGTCTTCTGATGCCCCATCAAGTCCACCAGAGTGTTTCAAAGTGTTTCCTGTGGCCAGAACTCCTCTTTCTTCAACTCCTCTTTCTTCAATGTTGAGCTTAATGTTACATTTTTCAGAGGTACACATTAATACTGAACAGCCAGTAAAATAAAAGTAAGGTAAGGCTCCTTGTCTTGTGTTTCAACATATATTTTAAAGAGATTTCTGAAATGTTTTCCCCATCTTATAGGCACAGCTATTTAAGTAAGTGTCATAGCTTCTTTCTTTTTTGCAAATGGGAGGCATAAGCGCACAGTGTGGGCAAAGAAATCAGAGAAAATGTATGTGACTGACAGTGTACTCTGACCACAGCACTAACTTTCCTTACTTTCTTCTCATTATTTTCTTCAAGATAAAGTATCTGCTAAAGCTTGTAGCAGCAATATTGAACCCTACAGGTCAAATTGTGGGAACTGTATTTTAAAAATAATACCATATCATATTAACAGTCTTTTATTCCACTTTTTGTTTTTATTTGGAAGACTAATAGGTGCAGACAATAAGCCTTTTCTGGATCCTTCATTGCTTCATATTACCCTCACTGTAATTTGTCCCCTCTATAAAAACAAATATTCCCCTGGCAACACACACCACAAACATATTTCTGTGTTTTCCCCTCACAGTATTTTCAGTTTTCCCACACAAATGAAGATTTCTGTGTCTCTCAGACATTGTGCTGTCCCTTTCTGGGAAAATCTTCTGTGTGAATCATGCTGACAGTTTGCAATTGCCCTGTAAACTGGAAGTTATTGATATGAGGCTGCATTATCATATTTAAGATGCATGAAGTTGCTAATACTTCACACTATCATGTTCCATAATACTGTAGGGTCTTGGAGAAAAGGGACTTAAAGCTTTTTGTTTTGTTTTGTTTTTAAGTGTGGGTATGCACAGCAGCTGAACGTGCAGCAAAACTCTGGGCATTTTATTGCATAGCTTCAGCATGTTTGTACTACAGCAATGTGTTTAACTCCCTGAGCCTGCTCCTTCCCACCTTGAGTGTGTCAATACTGATTTTCACCTTCCACTCCATAGTGCTGCCACTCTTCTTGGTAGGACCAAGATTATTGGTTTACTGAGTCAGTATGTATAGCAGGGACACAGCCCTGCTGTTTTTGAAGAGCATACATATGTATGAACCAATTATTTGACTCTATTTTTCTCTTTGAGGAAGGAATATTTATTTGTACTAGCTGAGAAGACCAAATTAAATATTTTCCATTTAGTACACTTCAAAAATAATTTTCTCACTTCCTATCAACTGTTTAAATCTCTTCCTAAATGAATGCTATGAGATTTAAAAGGTGCTGAAAATATGCTTCTGTTTATCTTGAAGACATTTATTCCAAAACCCTGTCCATTTAAATAAAGCAGCCATCCTTCTGATCTTTATCTATGATATGCTCATTATGTAGGCATATACATATTAATCTATAATTAAAAGGGGTGGCTGTAGTTCATTTTCCCCATGTTCATCAACAGATTTGGAATACATAACCCTTTACAAGTCGTAAGCCACACCTACATGAAAACATACACATGATAACAGTTATAACATAGATAACAGATTTTTCCTGTCCATGGATGGCAGAAGCCTCAATCTTCCAAGCTAAATAATGTGCTGAAGTATAATGAGACGTAATGCAGACACATCTACAAGTGTGTTAAAAAATAAAATCTTGCTTTCTCTCCAGGGATTTGAGAGCTGCAGATTTCCTGCCAGAAAAGATAGAATTTTTTTTAGAGTGGGCTGGAGAGAAGGCAGTGCTTCTAGGAGACAGAAAAAATGCACTGGCCCAATATTTGGAAGCTGACAATGTTTTCTTGTTAAGTCATGTCTTCCCAAATAAGGGTGTTTTGCTTAACATAAACCAGCAAGACTAGACATAGAAAAATAATTTAAATACATTTGTGTTGCTCCAGCCATAGCTTATTGTTACCTAGAGATACTGTATTAATAGCAAAAGGTTTTTTGCAAAAAGCTTGCACATGATGAGCTTTCTCTCATGCTATCAGATAAATTTCTGTCTGTTTATGTCAGAATTTAACAAAGTTTTTTTAAACTTCCCTTCTGCACCTCTCCATTTCTGCCCACTTTCAATGCCCAAGTGCTAAAGACCCTACTCCTCTCAAGAATTTCCACTCTGATCTGCACATCTCTGCTTCCCACCATGTCTTATCTTCAAGTAAAATAATTTAATGACAGTAATATTTTGTACTACAAAGAAAGGTCTTCATTAACCATGCTGGATGCCATTTCTGCTGTGGGGATGTGAGATCATCTTTGGCAGCCCCTCCTAGAAAAAGGCTTTGCTGGGTCCTTCTCTAATGAGGGATTTGAGTGGCTGAAATATTCAAGTGCCATAAATGTAGATGCCTGAGGCTCAGAACACAGGGAAATCCAGGACCATGAGCTTAGAGCCTGCCCTTTTCTTTTAGTTCAGATGGAGACCTCACAGCCCTGCAGCTGTGTCAGGCATGCAGAGCTCACCAGCACCATGTCCAGGGCTCTGGGACGAGTCTGGAATTCCTGCCTTTCCTGGGGAGTGAGGTCTCCATCCAGCTCAGCCCTGCAGCTGTCCTGGATAATGCACTCCTACACCAGCAACTACCTTGACAGCTGCACACCGAGAAAATGAATCCAGAAAATTCAAAACCTCCAGTTTGAAACTTTCCAAAGCTCAGGGAATTTAAAATATGTCCTTTCAGGACAGGGGGCCACAAAGTAGAAATAAATAACTTGTTTTGTTGTTGTTTTTTTCCCAGTCTCTGAGGAATCCCAGATTATTTCACAAATCTTCAATTCAGGGGGGAAATGCTATGAAAGAAAACACAATGTCCTTATATAGAGAACTGTGCAGAAGAGCACAACGAGTGCTGTACACAACACAAAATTAAGGAAAAATCTCTCTTCAATCATTCTGTTCAAGTATCACATCTATATTACTTGCTCTCAAGATCAACTACAGGACAAAAAGTTGCTGGTCTCTAATCAGTATTCATATGAAAGTGTTCAAACTGTAACTCAGAATCCTGAGAGACTGGAACGCTTCTCAGTTCCATCTTTTTAAAATGAGAATGAATTCAATTTCAGTGGTAGCTTTGATGTATTTCAGGCTTTTTTTCCACATCAGTTAGGAGAAAATTATTTGCTTCAACAAATCTTAATGTCTGTATGTTCTTGGTTTGGTCTTTCATTAGATGACAAACATTTTCTTAGATGGCAAACAATTTTTTTAAACCATTTTATGAAAGCACATTTAAAACATATCCTGAAAGGAGGCTTGGTTTTGAATTTATATTATTCAAAACACAACCACATTGAATGACCCCTTTTCTTGGCTGAAGAATATGGCATAGTGAATGGAGTAAGTTTGAAAATAGGCGTTTTTAACAAAAAATGCAATTGGCAAGATCCTTCATTAACATTCATGCAGAATTTTGTTTTGCAAAAAGAACAGAAGTGTGTATCAGAGCTAAGATGGGGTGCATAAGGCCAAGAAAATTCATTTCATTTGCTGCAAAAACGAATTGACAAGTAAACACCATTCAACCAGGCTGTGAAGTAGTCCATCCACAAAATTTAGAGGAACAAGAGGAATGTGCAGTGACCCAAAATAAGGAGCACTATGTGCTTTTCCTTTTATCAAGAAATCATGTTACTGAAAAGGTCTCTCCACTGTAAAGGACACAAGGGAAGTCACTGGTGCCATTATACATCCATTTCCATTGGAAGATCAAAGCAACAACATAAAAACAAGTGTCAGCTGAAGCATTTTCTTCTACTTTCAAGGTAAATGGTAAAAGCTGCTGAATGGAAATCTATCAAAATCTTTTCTCCTGACATGTTGATGGCAATTTTCCTGACTGATATTAACCTCATTAAGTAGCCATCAGTGTCTGCTACAAAAGTGAAGAGTCCCTTCCCACAGTCCCTCTGAAGAAAGATGGCCAGTAATGAAAAATTCAAGTCTTTTACTTTCTGCTAAGCATGAACAGGTGTATAGACAAATTGGACATGAACAAATGCATAGAAAAACATCACTTATATTGGAAATAGTTTTGGTCTCTTGCCTACTACTTCATATTTTAACCACTCAGTGATTTATGTTCTGTCCAAGTCTGGTATATGACTGCAGCTGACTTATTTTTGAGATACAACTTTCTCCATTCTCCCCTTACTGAGAAGGAAGATACAGAATTGTATTTTGCTATACTTCTCTTTTAAGGAATGTAGTTTCACTCTAACAACTTTCTCACCTGCTCTCCCCAACGCTGCAAATTGATGTAAAGGAATCATCAGCCCAGTTTGGGCTTTTTTGCAAAGACCCAGTCCAACACACATGGCGCATGAGCACAACCCCAAGTTTATAGTCTAAAGATTTCTGTAAAATCCAGGCCAAGTGCTCCACAGCCTCATCCACAAGCAGCTCTCAGGATCCCAGTTTATCCAATTCCTGTGACATTTCTGCACCCAATTGCAAACAAGCTGCCACAAGCTACCTGGGCAGAAGCACACAGGTCACAGAATCCTGCCTGATCCTCTCCCACTGGCATTTAGCATCAAATTCAGTAAAACCCTAGGAAACGTAAACCCAGAAGTCTATCCAAACATTCTTTGTTTTGTGGTTCACTGAATGCTGCTGTGGTGTGTTTGTGAACTGAAAGAGCTGGAGCAGTACCTGGAGAAGTAGCAAAAGTGGTGGTGGTGAAGCAGAACAGAAAATACCTGGGCTGAAAAGCTGAAAAGAGGAAGAGAAAAGCAAGGAATGAGGCAAAAGTCTGAGATTACACGAGGAGATTGGGCTGGAGGTTAAGGCTGAGACACTCCAAGAGATGTGGAGCCTGGAACTGCTGGCAGAGTTTGGCCAGGAAGAGACACCCGGTCTCAAAAAACCCAACAGAAACCATTTGTAAAAACCAACAATTCCCAGACTGTAAATGCTATGGGACTTGGGACTCTGCAATAGAGCAACATTCCACTTCATTAATGTATACTGATGGGAAAAAGAAACTGCAAGCAACAGCAGAGCCCTGCATCCCTCCCAAGGCAGCAGATGGGACAAGAAAACTACACTCGAAGAATCCCACAGACCTAGTGCACAATGAGGTGTGAGGGCCCTGTGTCTTGTGAAAACAAGCAGTTGATGGACAGTGATTTGGAGCAATTTTCTCCTGAGTAATCACCAATCACTTCACCATAGGGAGAGGCTGCTGCTGTGCCTCTGCTCAGGGAGAAGTGGCTCCAGAAGGGATCAGCACCCAGCTCTGGTGCACCAGGAAATGAGCACTGTGCTGGCTGATGCCATCAGACCCCGAGAAAAGCAGGAGTACAGGATTTTTCATTCTCATACTGTTCTAATCAATGTCTGGATTCAGCAGGATGGGAAGTGAAAGAAATCCCAATTTCCTAATCTTCCTTCAAGGTGATTTCATAAGGTTTAATGTGTAAGTTTTGATAGTCTTTTAAGTATATCCATGCTAAGATTAACTATATTTTATACAAGTATTCAGCACTTGTCTTCCTCTAATTTTGATTCAATTTCTGAAAAGATATCCCACCTTTTAATCTTGCTTTATTACACAGTTTTATCAAAGGCAAGATGTTCACATGGAAAGTAGCCCACAAGGAAGAAACACTCCTGGGCACTGCCAGTGTCCCAGTGGAAGCTGAAGTGGACAATTGCATGACCAGATAATTTTAATGTCTCAGTTGGGATTCAGGAGCAAGCATGGGAGGTCCTTGTTTGTGAACAGAATTGGTCACTTGTAACAGGAGCCCCCCAGCAAACACACAAATACATGTGCAGTGCTGCGCAGCAGATCCTGCTCATAAACATTTAGAGGTGCAAAAAATAAGGAACAGCTAATCACTAATGTTTTATTCTGACATTATATATTATATTATTTATTCTGACATTACACTGTCACTTTAAGCCAATATTATTATTACTTTCTTACCTGTGTGCCCGCTAATTAATTGCTCTGATTTCCTGAGTTTGCAAGAATTCATTCTTGTCCTGTGTTCAGTTATACTTGGAAATTCAGCTACAAAGGA
Organism: Ammospiza nelsoni; assembly: GCF_027579445.1. Classification (NCBI taxonomy): domain Eukaryota; kingdom Metazoa; phylum Chordata; class Aves; order Passeriformes; family Passerellidae; genus Ammospiza; species Ammospiza nelsoni. The sequence goes on from NC_080636.1 coordinate 17,223,902, forward strand.
ATCTTTAAGCTCCTAGGAAAAGGTTAATGACTGAGAAGTAGTTTTCTATTTTTAATATTTTCCTGGGGTCATAATTTAGGATAGCAGAGGATATTTTGTCAGAATCACACGTGCCTGCTAATGTCAGCAAAGGGAACAGATGGAGTTTTGAACTCTCAGATGTGTAGGTTTCTAGGACACAACTCTCAAGTCCTTCCACGTACTCGAAAGACTTTCATACTTGCCTAGATCAAATAGTATTTCTAGTCTTTGGATTTCTTGTAAAGTGCATAAATGGAAGATTAAAGCAATGACTATTTTATTCCCCTGTACTGTTAATGTCAAGACATTGTCTTTACTATTTTTGATTCTTCCTTTTAAAATCCTACCCTTTTCATATTACCATTTTTGTTATGTGTCTTCCTTCCAAACAATACAGCTATGTTGCTGTTGACTTTTCCTCCTAGCTTATTAGGGTCGCAGGAGCCTAATACATTCTACTGGAACTGCTCTCTTTAAATGGAATTAAAATTCAGCTGTCATTGAAGATCTTTTGGTATTTACATCGAAAGAAGTCAACATAAAGCTGTAGAGAAAGTTGTAATCGTTTTGAAATCCATTAAAGTTTTACCACTGATTCCCATGGAAGCAGGATTTCACTCTCCCTATGTCCTGGTTTAGGACAAATTAGGGGAAATCTCCAAAAGGGAGCCCCCCAAAAAAATACAAACCTCCAACCACCCCTCCTCCAATACCGGGTTTGGGAAGGAACTCCTCAGAGGAGCAAAGTGGAAAACAAGACCTATTTATTGACAAGTAAAAAAAGAACACTCCCCAACACAAGAAAAGAAAAGAAACCAGGCAGTGTTGTGGAGGGCGCTGACCTTCTCTCGCAGACTCCGGGGGTTCTGGACGTGCCAGGTCAGGTCCGGAGCTGGTCCAGTATCTTCAGGGGAGGGTAAGAAAGAGGGAACAAAAGAAAAGGAAAAAACAGCGCAGAAAGCAGAAAAAAAAAAAAAAAGCTATCAGCTAGGGGCCGAGGTAGGAGCAAGCAAGCGGGCAAGCAAGCAAGCAAGCAGCGGCAAGCCCAGCCAAGCAGCCCAAAAGCCCAAAAGTGAAAGTGTCTGGTCACACTCACTCCTCCCCGACGGCCGGGGGGGGAAGAGAGAAAAGGCACAGCTGCCAGACACAGCACATGATATTGGGATAAAGGCTGTCACCCCACGACACCCTAGAAACTGTGTTCTGTCCTAGTAACCTCCTCCCTGAAGTTTGAGAGCCCTGAGATGCTCCAGCATTCCCTGGGAGAGAGTGAACTGCAGCACTGCTAGAGACTGGGAGCAGCTAAGGACAAAAGGGTCACCTGGAGATCAGACACATAAGGAGCCAGAGCCCTTTTAGAGCTCAGTATTAGGAACAGAAAGCCCTTTGTTGCTTCAGGTCCAGGCACTGTGGTCAAAGAGAAACAGGTCACCTACACAGAGAGACTACAGCAGCATCTCCATTTCACTCTGTGAAAATCCAGTTCAAGCACCACTTGTGAAATCCAATTGCATGTAATTTGAAATTGCCCATTTCCTATGGGATAGAGAGATAGAGATTTTTAGTTTTATCAACTATAACGTGTCTCCTATAGGAATCTTATCTAGATAGTCTTATCTAGACATTTAGTTTACGCTCCATAAGAGTTATGTGGTAGATGGCAAAAATTCAGATGAGTCAGGTTATATTGAGCATGAAACCCATGCAGAGCCAAGAGTCATCACTGGGCTAGTTTGTTCTGGGAGTGGATTCTATGAGACAATATCATAATTTTTTTAATTGCATCTTCTCTAACGAATTCTTGGAATAGATGTCTAGTTATCAAAATTGTTCTTGAAATTTAAATAAATGTGCCATATTCTAATAATATTCATCCTTAGGCTTCATTGGAACCAATTCTGCATTAATATTTTATTTCCTAGTAATAAAATTCACAATTTTTTCACTATAAATGGAGATGAAAAGGTGGGGGTGAAAACCAGTTACAGAATGTGTGGCAGCCTATGGCAAATATAATGATTCTGAACTAAATCTCTGCATTTCAGTAAAAATTCCAAGTACATTATGGCTCAGAAAATTCACAGAAGAACACTGGCAGATTCAAAAATCAAAATTTCTCAGAAAAAAGTTCATTTATACTTAATTTTCATGATTCTTTATTCTATTTAGTAAAGAAAAAAACCCTATCTTCTGTCTTTTGGGAATAAGGAAAATCAAACCTAGGCAATTTTAACTGGTTTTTTTGCAGCGTTTTTCAAAATTAAAACCAAAAAGTTATTGAAGTAGAAGAATCTCCCATAAGATGTAAACTATGGTTAGAAATTTTTCTACCTAATTTCACTGTATAATCTCAATAGTTACAAAACTCCAACTCTTTTAAAATCATTTTACACATTTAGCATGCTGAGATTTAACTGTTGCTTAACAATGGTCCACAGGTTCCATAAGCACCTATGTCACAGACACATTTTATGAAAAATCCTTTCCTTAGGATTTTTTCTCCTGAGAATCTGAGAGGCCTCAGGAACAAAATGTAAACAATGGTTATCTGCTGCTGTGGAATGCAACAGGTGCATCTGTGATTGGTCTCATGTGGTTGTTTCTAATTAATGGCCAATCACAGTCAGCTGGCTCGGACAAAGAGTCCAAGACACAAGCTGTTGTTATCATTCTTTCCTATTCTATCCTTAGCTAGCCTTCTGATGAAATCCTTTCTTCTATTCTTTTAGTATAGATTTAATATAATATATTTAATAAAATAATAAATGAAGCCTTCTGAAACATAGAGTCAACATTCTCATCTCTTCCCTCATCCTAGGACCCCTGTGAAGACCTTCACACACCTATACTTCTGAAAAAAGAGGTTCATTTTCTGTATTTCACTCCTTCAAATGGCTCTGTCTCAGCCAGCTGATGACAATAATAGCCAATATTGTGGTACAATTTCAGGGGCTGTGTTACGCAAACCCTACAGCAAACATGGGGAAAAGGTCTGGTATCAGACTGAGTCATCAGCTGAACAATTTACAGAGTGTGCAGGACAGCAGCTGAACAGTCCCTTGGGTATTTAAGACACACATTCTTTTTTTTTTTCAACTGCAAAATACCTCTCCCATTAGAAAGTAATGAAAGGAAGGTTAGAAATATCTCCAAAACTTGGTTTTGTATTCTGTTCTGTATCATGTAGTCTCCTCCAGAGATGCCACCCAAATCTGCTGCACTGCTGACCTTGCTTAGGTGAATGCAGCCTCAGCCCAAGCTGGCCTTGGGAGAGAACACAGTTCTTGTTATCAACATATTTAGTGCTAACGGGGAAAAATTCAGAATGTCAACATTTTTCTTTAGGGACATATTAATCTGGAAGTTTGTCAGTGTTCCTTTTGGATCCTCCAATTGCTGTTAAGTGACACTTGGTTTCAGCCATTTCGCCATATTTTATGGGGACCTTGGGAAAAAAAGAAAGAAAAAAATTAACTTTTAGTTACTGAGAAAATCAGAAAAAAATCTTGATTGTTCAGCCCAGGAACATAAGTCTATATGGGATAAATAGAAAAATGAGAGATGCAAGACTTACACTGAGTAGCCTGTGTCAAAGTTTAATGAAATTACTACTTACACAACTTTGGAATTTGGGACCTGGAAGAAATAGAGAATGACAGAAATAAAATATATGGACCTGGAGATTCAGTCCTCAGATCAGGGTTTTAAAATAAGCCTAAACTAATTGAATTAGGTCACTTAACTAAATTAATTGAAGAACTGAAATTAATTTCCTGCTGTACTAGATTTTATAATAGCTTCAGCTGAGCAATTTATTTGCTCTGTTTGAGGTTTTTATGCAATTGATTGATTAGTGAATAATTTTTCAGTTTAACACTAAATGTCTCTAGTGGTTTGCATGATTTAATAGCCGAAGAATTCAGTGCTAATTTACTATGAGACCAAGAAGGACAGAAAAACATTGTGTTTCAGTTGTTGGCAGTGGCTGAGTTACATAAACACAGGGCCCAGCATCTCTCCAGGAGCAGTGGCAGCAGTTAGAACACTCCTCCGTGCCAGGCCCTTCAGACTGGCTGACAAACTGAGCCTCCAAAAGATCAGAACCCAAATTCTCTGAACTGCATGGAGAACCTCCCAATGCCATTAGGAAATTTTGAATCAGGGTCTTTGTTTCACTATTACATTTCAGGCAATGTCTGTTTCCCATCACATTTCAGAAGACAGTAATTCTTGGTAAACACTGATTTTGTTTCATTACGACTATTTTTGTTCAGGATTCACTCTGCCTAGATTTTAGCACAGCTAACTGGCATAAATGTAGTTTGGGTTAAATTAGTTCTGTCCTACTCTCACAGTCATTTGAAAATACATGGGCTCTGTCATTTAAACCCACAGTGCCATTTAACAGCAATAGCTGCTCTGCTGAGAGTCGTGATCCCTCTGTCCATGATTGCTATTATTCCTAGCAAGTTCTGAGTGTTTCCTATGACTGCTTCAGCAAAATTCACCCAGGAATCCATCACTCTTGCTCATATTCCTCATTGTTTCTGCTTCTCTGAAACTGCATCCAGTTTTTAAAAGGAATTCAGGAATATATCTATGCTACTAAAATTTTTTTTCACTGAATATAAATGTAGTAATGGATTATTTAATTGAATCAGGAAGAAAAAAGGATAAAATAACTAAATTCACAGTAACCTTGTGGAATATTTTTGGGGGAAGTTAATGAAATTTTAAAAGTGACATCTCATGCAGTATCCCAGAAAAAATAAACTGATTACCCTGCAAAGAAAATAAGCCACAATAAGAACTTTGGAAATATAACTTTCTCTGTTTGAAAAACCAAAATCATAGAACAATGGAATAGTTCAGGCTTGAAGGGGCCTTTTAAGTTCATCTGCCCAAGACCCCTGCAATGAGCAAGATCATCTTTAGCTTGATCAAGTTGCTAAAAGCTCCATCCAAAATAAGAGTTAGAATAAGAACAAGCGGACAACTATTCTAAGACATTTCTTGATCACATATAAGCCTCAATTTTACAGGGCTTGTTGTCACACAAAGCAAATGGTTTGAGGATTATTTATCAATGGAGAAAACCTGTAACAAACTTAGGATATATGAGCAGAGCCAAATACAGCAGCCTACCCTACCTGATCTACTTCAAGAAAAGAAAGTAACAGTCTGATATTATATTCTTTATATTGATATACAATACTTTATATTCCCACAGAAAATTAATCACTGCTTCTTCACCCACTGATATCTCCTTTTGGAAACTGCACTTTCTATCTGATTGCAAATATTAAGCAGAACATACATACCAAGTGCCAAAATATTTCAATAATACATCATCTTAGAGATGTAGGTGTATGAGTGAATTCTGACAAGTGAGAACACTCCAAAAAACTGCAGAGATATTGAAAAAGAGGGAGAGAAATGGTCCAGAGGTGAAAGTACTGAGCTGTTATTCTGTTCTCAGCTCTACCAGACTCCTGCTCTGACCTTTAGCAAACAGGTTTGCCACCAGCTTTCTCAGGTGCTAAACCAGACCTCAAATGTCTCAGCTCTCCCTCCAAAGCAGGAGAATGATCCTTCTCTAGAAAGTGGTTGTGAGGATGCATTGTGAAAGGTTTAGATGCCGTGGTGATAAGCACTGTACAAAACCAAACTGTAGCGAGATAAAACTTGTACTGTCAGTCACCAAACTGTGAGGAGGTGTTTTTGAAAGAGACATTTTCATATTATTTTCTCTAAAAATAGGAAATTTTTACTTTTCTCTTCAACCATACAACAGTTGCACAGTAAGAACAGTAAACACAGCCAGCTTAGAAAGTAAACAGGCACAAGTCAATGTGTAAACCCTGAGTGATGTCACACGGTGCTCCCATTCAGACCTTTCGTTTGGCACACGTGTGCTGAGGAGGAATGTGACTCCAGGAGAACAGCTCTGGCCTGTTGTCACTGCATTAGAAGAGTTCTATTGCCATTGCATTGCAAAGGTTTCATATTGGTAGAGATTTGTACCTCCTTGATGTTTCTCATAGCCAGCTCCTCTAAGCACTGACTCTTCCTTGTCCTCACAGCACCCAAATGACTCCAGTTCCTCTTCAACTAACCAACCCACTCTTTTATAACACTCTTCTTATTGGCTACAGCTGTGGCCTGTTAAAATCAGGCCTGCTCCTAATCTTTAATAATTAACCCAGCTGCAACTCTTTAGGGCTTAAGATTATTTTCTATTCTACCTTTATTTACTTATGTTCTACCCCCTCTACACTGGCCAGAGTAGGAGACAAAGGTGGACAGACTACAGAAAAAACTAATTTTGAAGCAACTTGGCACGCTTATTTATATCCTAGGTAAACCACTGTTTATAGAAAATAGACAAATTTTGCTGTACTTAGGAAGTACACCTGTGGATCTCATTGCCAAAGGGTGCTATAAGTCTCAACATTACATGGGTACAAGGGTGGAGAAACAGATGAAAGAGAAACTCACTGAAAACACGGAAAACACATCACACTGTCAGATACTTAAACTAGCTGCAAAGTGGGAAAGGGTGAGACCTGCTGACCCTGTTCTTGGTTTTCCCTTAGCACCAAAGCTGGGGACACAACACTGACTTCAAAAGACTTTCAACTGGACCACTTAAAGCCTTTCTTGAGGCATTTCAGAATAAACTTCCAAGGACACAAACACACTTTCTTGTTGCCAAGACCCAAACCCCTCAAGGAGAACATTAGTGGTGATGAGCTTAGGCTGCACCACCCAGGCCAAGAGACCTCCATCCCCACTGATGATGTTCTGCTCTTTCTCCTCTAATACAGAAGCCCCCATTTATGATGCCACCCTCTTCTTTGAAATGGGGACACATTTTTTAAAGCAATCAATAGGAAACAGCCTGTATTTTAGAACAGGTATGATTAGCCAGTGATGAAAATATCCATGTCACAGACAAAAATGCTGCCAGGTCACATCAGAACAAATGCACATATCACAGAACCCCTCTTGAGTTGTATTTCTCCAGATTTACCTCAGGAGAGAGGACGACAAATATACAAGATAAATCCACTGGTATCAACTAATCAAATCACACTGCCATCAGCTCACAAATGGAGGAAGAGTAGAGAACTATGTAAAATATATAGAGGTACAGCTGTCAAAAACACAAGTTCTTGGAGTTTGTGGCATTCACTCGTATATTGGTGTAGCTCAACACATCCTGTAGAAAACAGCAGCACCTTTTAATTCCTCTGCAGTTCATTAATGCTAATTTGAGCCCTGGCCTGATGGTGTGTTTGGAAACATATCCATCTTATGCTGTGATTTCAGTTGAAAGTTTCAAATGCTATTAAAATTAATTAATTATTAAAATAACCTAATTTGTCCCGATTTGCAAACATTGCCAAGTAAAGCATCTCTCATGTCGCTCTGCACATGCATATTTTGAGTTTACAGAAGACTTGAGAAGTGTTATAAAAAGGCCTGCAGACCTTTCACTTTGCATTTATTCTGCATCTTCTCAAGGCAAAACCAAGCACACATTCTTTACCAGCTGGGGTGCACTGTGTTAATTTTGATAGAGCAAATAGATCCAGACAGACAAAGATGTAAACATGTACAAGAACTAACCAAGGTTCAGAGGAATGAATGCAGATACCTTGATATGAGCACCATAGCAACAGCCTCCAGGAAATCTTTTTAACACTCTCTTAAAGATATAAAGGAGAAGAAGAAAACTCTTAAAGCATTTGAAAGGTAAAAGCCAAAGTGAAATTAAATTTTACAATGCCACTTACCACTTTCCTTTGACCTGTACAAAGAATCCTATTGAATGAAAAATACATTTATTTGCCACTCTTTTCAAGGGCATTAAAGCATTTAGCTGTCTCTTCTGCAAAAAGAGAGGAATTAGAATTGTCACTGCTCTTTGAGGCTGCTTTTGTTTCCTAAAGGACAAAATGGGAGCAGACAAAAGACTAACAGAGATGCTCAGTGCTTGTCCAGACCTGATAAATCTCAGACTAGGGGAGCACTGCAGGGAGACCTGGTTTTGCTGCCTCTCTGGTGTACAGCTGCTAAATACCTGGCCTTTTTCCTTCCTTCCTTCCTTCCTTCCTTCCTTCCTTCCTTCCTTCCTTCCTTCCTTCCTTCCTTCCTTCCTTCCTTCCGACACTTCCTTCCGACACTTCCTTCCTTCCGACACTTCCTTCCGACACTTCCTTCCGACACTTCCTTCCTTCCTTCCTTCCTTCCTTCCTTCCTTCCTTCCTTCCTTCCTTCCTTCCTTCCGACACTTCCTTCCGACACTTCCTTCCTTCCTTCCTTCCGACACTTCCTTCCGACACTTCCTTCCGACACTTCCTTCCGACACTTCCTTCCGACACTTCCTTCCGACACTTCCTTCCGACACTTCCTTCCTTCCTTCCTTCCTTCCTTCCTTCCTTCCTTCCTTCCTTCCTTCCTTCCTTCCTTCCTTCCGACACTTCCTTCCGACACTTCCTTCCTTCCGACACTTCCTTCCTTCCGACACTTCCTTCCTTCCTTCCTTCCTTCCTTCCTTCCTTCCTTCCTTCCTTCCGACACTTCCTTCCTTCCGACACTTCCTTCCTTCCTTCCTTCCGACACTTCCTTCCAACACTTCCTTCCGACACTTCCTTCCTTCCGACACTTCCTTCCGACACTTCCTTCCGACACTTCCTTCCTTCCGACACTTCCTTCCGACACTTCCTTCCGACACTTCCTTCCTTCCGACACTTCCTTCCTTCCTTCCGACACTTCCTTCCTTCCTTCCTTCCTTCCTTCCTTCCTTCCTTCCTTCCGACACTTCCTTCCGACACTTCCTTCCGACACTTCCTTCCGACACTTCCTTCCGACACTTCCTTCCTTCCTTCCTTCCTTCCTTCCTTCCTTCCTTCCTTCCTTCCTTCCTTCCTTCCTTCCTTCCGACACTTCCTTCCGACACTTCCTTCCGACACTTCCTTCCGACACTTCCTTCCTTCCTTCCGACACTTCCTTCCGACACTTCCTTCCGACACTTCCTTCCTTCCTTCCGACACTTCCTTCCTTCCAACACTTCCTTCCTTCCGACACTTCCTTCCAACACTTCCTTCCGACACTTCCTTCCCCCAACCCTCTTTCCTAAAAGAAACCAAAGAGAGGTGGATGCTGCAAGCAGGGAAGGGACAGTATATGAAACAGGGATGATCCAGGTAAGCAGAGTTCCAGGGCTGGGGCCAGGGTGCAGGTGATGGCACACACAGCCTCAAACACACCCTGCCTGTTTCAGTCACTGCTGAGGAGCAAAACGAAGGTGTGGAGATGTTTCACAGTGGTGATCACCAAATATGTCCCAGAGATGGGCTTGCTACTGCCAGCCCACCTGCCTTCTTCACACCACCTGAAAGATTATGGACCAAGGGAAGGAACTGAGACAGGGAACAATATATTTTCTCAATTTTTCTGTCAGTTGAGCATGAATCAAAGCTTGATTATTTTTTCATGTTGTCTTCCAGGTAACTTTTGATCATAGCTGGAGCAGTAACCTTTTGGGTTTTTTTTCTGACAGGTTCAGAAGTTTATACTGCTTGCAAAAACATTTATAGAAAAAGGAATCACATTTTGGACAGCTTGGGTTTTAAGTCTCTCTATGTCTTATCTTCCCATAAAATTCTTTTGTCTCACTTTGGTGATATGCACAGCCCAGCAGTGAAATGCAATGCAAATGCTAAAGTGAGGGAATCCTTAAAATTAGAGGGCTTTGGGAAAGCTGCAAAAGGTAGGATTTAGAGAGAGAGATTGCTTTTCGCTGTTGCCAAGTCAGTGAGCCCTGCACAGAGCACAGGACAATGACTGCAGCCCTGAGGAACAGCCCCAGGGCTGCAAGTAGACCTATTTTTAATAAAAGCACTTGCAATTTGATCAAACGCTACTTTTGTGATCTTTCTGGAAACTAATCAAAACTTGATTCAAGAAAAGGCAACCAGAATAGCTATTTTCCCACTATCAGCCACAGCCAACAATTATGTTCAGAGAAAACATGAAGTGACTAATCCAAACCTCTGTAGGCAGTAACTCTGAACCCATTCCCTGCTCCTGCCTCAGGACTACTCCTGCCAGGCCAAGACTTTCATTGGTATTCAGGAGCTGCTGTGTGAAAGAGAGCTCCAGGAGGGCTGTATCCACACACATATTTTTCAAGCTGTTATACTCTCTGTATGCTGATTGAAACCCTTCCTGATGAGTCTATCCATGCTCCTGAATTTTAGATCTGACATTATATTCCATTAACCTCATGGCAACGTGAATAGGTTTCTATTCACTGAAAAGAAACTGGAATCTCATCCCCAGCTCTTTCTCCACACTATTTCGCTGAAATAGTAGTGGTAGAATTGGATGGATAGTCCTTAAGTCCACACTAACTACTTTGCAATCATATTCTTTTTTAAAGTGATTACTTCCACAATAGAATCGAAAATAAACCACTTTTGAAATGAAAATTATTCTCAAGAAATAACTAAAAACCTCAGTAATAAAGGAATTTTTTAAAATGACAACTCTGTGTTATTTGAAGTGAAAGACTTTTAGTCCCTCATTTAAACTGTTGCAAGCTCAAGAAATACATGCTGCTGCTTTTTCCCCTCAATTGTTCTCCCAGCCCTTTGTGTTCAGGGCACTTGTGAAATAGCATCAGCTGTTTTTTACCCCTCGCTGGGAAGCAATGGCATCATTTACTCCTAACAAAAGTTCATGGAATAAATGCCACGTGGCAGCATCTGCTGGAAAGACCACTCTCCTTAAATCTAGTTATTCTGTGCTTCATTTCCCCCTCGGTGAAATGAGAGTAGTGGTAGTAATTTCCTTACTATTTATAATCAAAACAAATGCTGGAGGAATGGAAATATTAGAAGTTTGTATTGCTAAAACACAAACAGTTGTTTTATAAAAGAATAGCAATCACTGAAAGTGAGTAAAAGGAAGAGATGGAAATTATGTTTTGATGTACTTGCCCACAGTGTGCAGCACTAGGCTGTGGTTGTCATCTGGGAGTTGTCATTCCACCTGAAATTCTGTACACCTGCAAGGCTGCTCAGTGTTACCAGACAGGCTGAACACAAAGCAGTTAGAATTATGCATTTTAGCTGTGGTGGGAATCAAATGGAATGAAAATTCCCTAGTCACTGGGAGGGCATGCAAAGATGAATAGGGCAGACATGGACTTCAGATTTAGGGATTTGTTTCCAGTTAAAATGCAGAAAGTATGCACAGATGTATTTATTGCTTGTATTTATATGTTTAGGCTAAAGCAGAAATAGATTTTTTTAAAAAACCAACAATGCAGCAGAAATGTATGAATCAACAAAAGAACTTCAAGGGGTACCAATCAGGAGACATCTGTTGACATTGGTAGATCTGTGCTCGAGATCTGGCTCCAAGTGAAACTTTCACAGACGTGTAATTAAACGCCAGTGTTTCACCAAGCACATCCACATTCTTAGCTTGCTGGTTTTTAATTCAAGCACCAGGAAGCACTAAGGAAAAAAACAAAACATAAAATTTCCTCTTGGGACTGATGGAAAGATATGATCAACTCTTAATTTGTCATGCAATTGCATGGCACATGGGTAACTATTTGCATTTCAGCTCATGGCAGTTCCTGCACACAATGGCATCATCCTCAACCAGAGGGAGCAGATTTCTTGTGTCTTTTCAGCTACAGAGCCATGCATTCTCCCAGCCAAATCTATCTCCAAAATAGCTTTGCAGGCTCTGTAGATATTAATTGTCATGAGTCTAAAAATTTGTTGGTATTCATTTTAATTAACACAATCTCTAGCAATAAAACCAGGAATATCTCCTCTTGTATTTACGAGGTTCCCAGATGAAGGGAGGAATGATGCATCTGACTCCATGTTCTTAGAAGGTTAATTTATTATTTTATGATACTAGAATATATTAAAGAATATTTTTTACTATACTACACTACTAATTACTATACTAAACTATACTAAAGTATAGAGAAAGGATAGTTACAGAAAGCTAAAAGATAATAATGAAAACTCGTGACTCCTTCCAGAGTCCCAACACAGCTTGGCCGTGATTGGCCATTAAGTCAAAACAATTCACATTAAACCAATGAAACAACCATCCATTGGTAAACAATCTCCAAACACATTCCAAAGCAGCAAAACACAGGGGAACCAAACCAGATAATTATTGTTTCCTTTTTCTCTGAGGCTTCTCAACTTCCCAGGAGCAAAATCCTGAGTGAAGGGATTTTTCCAGAAAATATGGCAGTGACACTCTCCCAGCATGGTGAGTTACAGCTGAGCATGGCAGCGTCCTGAGCATATTGGCCTCATAATATCCTTCAATCTCTAGTAAAGTGTCTGTACCTGACTGTTGGGACCCAGGACATTCCTCTGGTTGCCCTGGGTGATTTGAGACCCTGGCAGGGGGCTCAGAGACCCTGGCACAGAGTCAAAAACACCTGTACCTTCAATTTTAGTCCATAGAAAAAACTACCAACTTTGTGCAAAGCTTTACAAGCCACAAGAGTTTGAGAAGAATGATACCTAATTTGTCACAGGGTGAAAAAGTAAAATTTTGGGGTTTTAGAATGGAGGTTCGGGAAGAAAAATAGAAGAATCTAAGCATGCTCTGTCCTTCTCCTTCTTCTTGTCCTCCATCTTCTACTCTAAACTTTTGATTAGTTTAGAGTAGAGACAAACTGTCTAACATAGGTGATAAATATTGGAAAATTATTGTAAATAAAGTACACGTAGTTCATAGTACTAAAAGTTAACACCACCCCAAGGGTGGTCACTGTGCCACAACCCAACCTGCTGGACTGATCTCAGCAGGTCAAAGAATGTCATAAATAAGAAAAAATAAACAACCTTGAAAAGCAGAACTGATGAATCTCGACTTCTTCTTCAGTCACAAGACTGAGAAAAAAGACTTTCTAATACCTCAGAGGTTATCTCAACCACAAAAACCCAAACCTGACTCCCCCAGGGCTCAGCCCCAGTCCTCACTCAGAGTAGCTGGAAAAGGAGCAAGAGCTGTTGGGCATGACAACTGGCAGCAATCAGCTAAATGCATTCATAAAATATGTATTTCTCAGTGTGACAATGCCAAAATTCAACTGTTTGCCAGAAATCTTTCATTCACCCAAAAATCTTGTCGTAATGGTTATAAAGTGATAGGCTAAAGTGTTACTTAACACCAGCAGGTATAGAGCACAGGGGTTACTCAGCTTCCCTTCAGACTGACTGCTCCAAGGATCCAGACCAAACCCCAGATGACTCTGCTGCCTCACTTTCTCCACCCACTGAAATTAAGGCACTTGAATTACTGGATTTTCAGATTTCATACAACTACAGTAAGGATTTTGGATAATTTACATTTTAAAGGCTACCTCTCTGGCAATAACATAACATAACTCCTCTCTGGTGGGTAGGAACACCTCTGCTTTCAAGCTTACAGTGAGTGCCTCCATTCATATAGGCAGGAAAGGGCTATCAAATTGCATCTTTACATGATTTCTAGGACTGTTTTTAATATATCTGACTGTTTCTGGAGGATGAAACATTAAAATAGCTTGTTAAAAACACTCACCTTGTAAAGCCCCAATGACTCATTAGGAAGGAATTAGAAAGTAAAAACCTAACTCTTAACTAAGAAAATACATGTACATCTATGATTTCTCTAGCAAGTGTGATCTGTGCCAGCCAGTCAGCCACCCCTTGGCCATCCCAGCCCCTCAAATGCTCACACAGGAAATGCTGCTCTGGGAGCAGCACACAGCTGGAGAGCCTCCACTGAGCCAGCCTCACCTAATTTCCAGATGACAAAGATACTTCAGGATCAATCAGACACTAAGTTATGTAGTTCCACTGAGACTGGAATACTTTGGGACCACTGGCACATAACTGCTAATTAACATTTAGGTAACTGGGAAAATAACAGTTCAAGGCTTCTGAAATGTAGGTGTCTTTAGAGAATTCATTGAAGATCATATTTTGGATGTTGGATCCCTAAATACATCTCCTACTATTAGTACTAATACAAGGTCACATGATTGTGGATTTAGCCATGAAGAACTGGTTTAAAATGAACAACTCTTTTATCCAAGCATTTTGTAATATGTTTTGCTTCTAATAAAAAGACCAAAACAAGTCCTATTTAAATAAAATCAGGGGAAAGGGAAAAAGATATTCAGTTATTTAAAAGAATTGAGTATAAGAGGGAAAAGGAAAGTGGAAACAAACCAGCCTAAATATTTTTATTTCATTTTGTTTACTGTGTGCTAAATGAGTTTTGTTTTTAAATGAAAGACATTCCTTCATTATAAACATTGACCAGTTCTAATACCATTTTTGTTTGAAATTGTTCCCACAGCAACTGCCAAGAGCGGAAAAGTTCTGGTTTTCTTTGAAAAACAATAGCAGTAAAGCTGCTCTGCTTTGCCCAAATGTATTTGTTAGTCTAATAAAACATAGTTGTTCTTTCTCCTAACCATGATGTCTGGAACTTAGTGTCTCTTCTACAAAGAGGTTCTGAGGTGCACAATGAAAATGCTCCTCTGCCTTGCAGAAGCCATACGCAGCAAAAAGGTCCAAGAGAAGGAGAAACCATTCCAGGGTGGCGCCTGTACCTGTCTTTCAGTTATGAGGAAAGCCCCAACATTTTGCTTTGATTAGACACATTTAGATGGTCAAAATGTAGCAAAACAAATTGCAGCATGTACCCTGTGCCCAGAGCTCTGACAGACAGAACACGCTAGCAGGATTTTGTGCCACTCTGAATTACTTTCTAGAGGTACATGACACTGAATCACTGTCTGCAGGGGCTGCATTAACCAAACCCTGACATCCTTATTTATGTAAATAGGACCACATTTAAGGAACTATTCATACACATAAAAATTGGAGGAGCCAGGAAGATGCCCAGTCATTTCTGCAGAGATTTTTTTCTCCCCCAAATCTATAGGGTTTTTCATATAATAATTTTCTTATCGCATGTTCTTGGCAAATATTACTTCCAAATGAGTGCTCTCTTCATACACTTCAATTAGGAAGAAAACCTCTCAAACACAGACAAAAGGGCAGAAATGCAGTTACTCTCAGAAAAAAAGTAATTTCATAACCTCATTGTATTCCTTCCTCAGTCTGGGCTTGGTATAAGAAATTAACTTTTCTCTTAAAAGACACATACAAGATGCATTCAAAGATCTTTTTCAGCACATGCACCATTAGTGCTACAACTTACTGCTTTGCATCAAAACCTCAGAGGAAATCTGCTGACCCCACAGCTTTTCTATGCCTGCTTCAGAGAAGAGAGCTCACAAATCCCCTTTCCACCACTGCACTGCTGTTTGGGAGTGAATTTCCATGAAGGGCCATGCTGCATATTCAACAGCTGGCTGCAAACTGCCTTATTCCACTACCGGTAGGATTTTTCACTGGTTGTTCTATTTACAAGTGAAATGAAGTGCATCAGGGCCTCAGTTCCCAGATCTTTATTCATCCACCACTGGGATTCACACAGGCTTCTTGTTTAACCCTCTCATGACAGAAAACTAAAACTGAATGAAAGGAGTTGACAAAAAATCCCAGAGCTTTTCTTAAGTTTTTGTATTCCAGTACGTGTGACAAATTGTCATAACTCCAGCCAAAATGTCAGAGACTCTAGAGGGCAAGGTAGGAGCTGATCTGTAGGGAACCACTTCGTCCTGGGTGCTTTCTGAGCAGAGATGACACAGAATGACTCTTTGGGTTTGCAGACACCAAAGATAAAACCCAGTGTGTATAAGCAGATTCTTAGCACTGACAAAGCTTGGACTATTTTCAGAGATTGCAAAGTAAATCTACATTTATATATTGTCTCCTAGAACTCATTAAAAAAAAAAAAAACAAAAAGCAAAACCAAACACATCCCCAAGGATTACCTTCTTCAACTGGGAACACACAAGGGTTTCTTGAAAGCTACAGACTTCACTGGCTGCTGCACAGAAATATTTTATTTCTTTTGGATCACTATATAGGGATATCTTTGCGCAGCTGAGTAACTATAAAACCATTACACATTGTAACCAGATGTCATTCTCAACTACACAGTATTAAGAACCAAATTCAATCAGCAATGCTCAAATCTGCCAAGTTCTGAGTGCTACTATGGCTTGGAATGATACGTGCCACTTCCAGGTTTTAATTATTTTCTTATTTGGTCATGTTTTTTCAAACAAAAGTGGTCGAAAATACACAGCCTCTTTTGTGAGATAATTTCTCTGGCATAATTGAAGAAGATGCTCCAACAATGTTGACTTCTTCAAAATTCAGTTCCCTGCAAGTATCTGTATTCTGCTCTCCAGAGGAATCTCTGAACCTTGGAGAAAGCAAATTGCTTTTGGTCACTTGACAGCTGAGGTGAGAAAAGTAACTAGTGGTTTTAGATAACAAGACTGCTCAAATACAGAGGTGGACATTACCAGTTGTCATGGAACATATTAATGAGATTAACATTAAATATAGGTCACAGTTTGTCTGCACACAAAGGCAAACAGTGAGCATGCTGTATACTCTTCCACAAGGGTGGAGTACTGACTTTCCCTGCCCTGCTCCCTGTGAATAACAAAAGAACAAATAGGAAGACAGTACTAAAGACCTGAGCTGGTGGCCTTTTTCAGTCATTTTTACAAGAGACCTTGAGTGGAGAAGCAGACTGTGGAAAAGGCTAGATCCTTCCTGGAACACTCAGCTAGAAGGACAATGTTCCTCACTTGCACAGCATTGCTATTCATGTGAACTCACACAGCTCTCAACAGCCTGTGACAGCACAGCTTCACAGCTCAGCAAGGAAAACAAGCTGTATGCTGCTACACCTGAGGCTGCACCAGCTACACAAGCACAGCATGGGGCAACAGATGAGTGAACCTGGCATTTGATGCTTTGCAAATCCCACTGTCAGTCTCTTGGGAAGCTGGAGCTGTTGACAAAAGGCAGTGTAATTATTGGAACTGGGTTGTACAAAGGTAACAGCATAAAAACTTAACATTCCCCAGAAGAAATGAAGGTGTTAAAATAGCAGCTGGGTAAATACCACATAATGAAAGAAAGCAGCATGAGTTCCCCAGGTTCAAAAAAGGCAGACAAGTACTTTGTAGAACTGACCTTATTAAAGAGACATTATCTGTTTAAAAATTCATCTAAACCTGAAACAGTTACAGTAATCAGCGAAGATAAAAGTTACCTATAAAATATAACAATTATTACTGCTAAAGTGTCAATCCTTTTACTTCCATTTACATTTTTTTGTAGTGAAGTGCCAGGTCCATATAGGTATTCCCACTTTTGTTTACAACAGATTGACTTTGACACAGATAGTCTCTTCCAGAACATCCAGTTATTCACTCTTGGTATGAATTATTCTTCGTTAGGCCTAGCATGTGTATTCGACTTCATAATAAATTAATACGCAACACCAAGGTTAAAGAAATTTAATATAAATTTATGATAAGAAATCTCAACCCACTTGTTTCACAGAAGCATTTTCACCTCAATCACTGCAGGACATTTTTAGTACATCTTTCCTGAAATATTTTTCATCATGTGGGATCCTTTTTATTAAAAAAACCACCAATCTTCAAAATGTATTCTTTTAAATAAAAACTTGACAGCGTGGGGAAAATGTATTGCATGCTAATCCAGTATCCAGGTATCCCAAACCAAAAATACAGCAAGGTGAGCAGAAAGTGGGTTGTTGTTAATGCTGAAGAGCCTGGGCATAACTAAGCCTCCTGAAAATCCTGAACCCTGGGCACAAGAGCTGTTTGCTGCAAGCTGACATTACTGAAGCACATGTTGAAAAAATCGTAACAAAGCTACAGTTTATTTGTCTAGCATGGAGAATAATTTCTTCAATAAAATTTACCATGGCCAGTAAGTTGTTATTTACTGTATGGATTAAATCATTGACCAAGGACAGTTACATTTGCTTGTTCTTTGTATGCTTTGGCTCCTTGTGCAATGGCTTCATGTTGAGGGAGGACAACAGTGCAATGGATATGGGAGTACACAGGGAACTGTCAAGGGCAACAGGAGAAGCAATGAACTTCCAGGGGAACACAACTGATTTGGATAATGTTTCAAACACTGAAGAAGTTGGCCTTCTATTACTTCTTGTATTGATGACTGTGAAACCAAATGGGATGAATTTGAATGGCTTGTCCAGCACACACATTCTTTGGGAGACTTCAGCTGTGAAACAAGGATGGCAATACCTGTGGCACACACACAAAGCTGCACAATCAACAGCTGGCCCTCTGTCCTCTGGCGTGACTCAAAGCTGAATGCAAGCCAACTCTTCACTGAAGTGGGCTATTTCCTAGTTAGTACTTCTTTCACAAGGCACAAGAGATGTCAAGATCTGGATGTTTCTTTGGATATGTACTGCATGATATGAGAGTGACTCATAGCAGGGAGTGACTTTCCCTGCTACAAAGTTATGGTCACTGAACTGCTTCAAATTTGTAATGAGGTGTGAGAGAGTTACAAATCAGGTTTCTATTGCTAGACAGTGAGATTATTTATTAAGGATAATAAATTGATATTGTAATCAATATTCAGATGTTGCATTTTATTATTGTAACCTAGTACAGCTATTGGGCCCCATGTCATATCTATGATGAGTTAATGTCATTTCCCTCTTATACTGTAACAGTGAGGAGCCTGGGCTTGCAAAGACATCCTGAAGGGACTGACATTCAAGAAGGTACTTCAGCTTTCAAGTGCTCCTTGCAGCCATGAGCTGTCCAAATTTTCCAATTGCTTAATTGCTTTCTTGCCTTTTCTGAAACACCTGAGGCTCCTCCTGTACAGCTCTGGCCCACTTCCAAGGCAGGACAGACCCTTCTCTTTACCCACTCATGCCTTGGGGATGAAATACCAGACCCAGTTAAAACAGCAGCTTTGAACTCCCACAACCCTGACAGACTCCTCTTCCTGTGACAGCAAATACTTCCATGAAAAGACTGAAGAATGCAATCAAATAATAATTAGGACTGTCATTCTAATTACTGCATACAATTTCTAATGCTAGTAGTGATAGGAAACACTAATTGTCTTCTGTGGAGCGAATATTTAAACTTGTCAGAGAAGTGGGGAAAAAAAAGCCAACTGTAGATACATGTATAACATTTTAATTTTCAAATAATATGGCACCCTATTAATAAAAAGGCACTGAAGATCTGTACAAGAAAAAACAGAAAAGATGTGATCACAGTGGCCTCAGAGCACAGCATTCAAATACAGTTACAACACCTTCAAAACAGGCTTGAATAATATAAGATATTAATAATTGCATGTGGTTATTTTAATTAGCTTTTCCTGTTCCTCTTTTTGGGATTCATGTTTATTGGACTCTTCAAGTCAACCAGACAGGTTTAAAAATTAACTCTTTCTGAAGTATAAAATTATATTTTTATCAACTTAGAGAAATTCAGGAATAAAAACTTCAAAAATATCTAAAATTGCAAAAATTGGCAGCACTGCAATCAAAAGAGCTCCTGAAGGCATTACATGCCCATTTACATTTTTCACTTTTCTACTGAGCAAATGTGATGACACTGCTTCACCAAGGAAAAGACTGCAACAGGTTGTAAATATGTAACATTGTACATGTTACATATTTACATGAAATGTAGCCACAGTCACAGTTCAACAGAAGCAAGTTTAGAAACAGAGAAACGCTGAAGTTACTCCAGGATGAAAGGCTCAGTACACAGTATATGCTAAAGATCTGGACTACCAGCTGTCATTGCAGAACACAGACTGCAGAAGTAACATGCAAAGCCTATTAGGAACACAGTGTTAAACAGTAAATTAACTAGAATAATATAAAATCAGAGAACAGAGGACATGTGGTTCTTCTACCACATCTCTTCACGTCATCTGCTATACTGCAGCTTACCACAAAAATATAAATACAAAAATAGTAAATCAGTACCTACTATATACAATAAATAACCTTTCTGTATAAATTATGAAAATACAACTATGGTAAAATCAGTGCAAAAATGACCAAAATGTAGTGAAGGAACACAGAGTCCTGCCTGCTAGAATGTGCATCATGGAAAACCCATATTTACCTAGTACAACAAAGCACTGACAGGAATTAAAAAATGCAAGATGCACACCACCAACTGTGCCATTCTAAAATTACATCTATTTCCAATATCAGACAAATCAGATTAAAACAACCCATATGTTATTTGAACTGTACACTTCATTCTTCATCATTTTACTGAATTTGAAATAACTTCCTCTTCCCTAAGTGATACTCTAAATGGAAATTGCTCTTGTGAATCCACGTTTGCACGAGCAGCCTTTTTAGAATTAAGAAAGTTCTTCTTCTTTTTCCTTGGAAAACTATGCAAAGCAAGTTTTGGATCACTTGGTTCACGGAACAGAAGTATCTTCTCCCCTGTGTCAAAGAGCTCTATGGCTTCAGCAGCTGCAGAGCTCAGAGAAGCTGGTGGATCATTTGGATCAGGCTGTTCCGCAGGAGGGTGTGCAGCTGAACATCCCAGATGAATGAACACTGCTTTTTCCAAGACAGCAAGTTGCTTCTTCTTTATCAAACTACATTAATGAGAAAAATTGAGGTGAAAAGTGAAAACTGAGGCAAAAAATGCACAACGTCCTATACCACACCTAGCCACAGAAGTGGTGAAGCTACTTGGAAGCTAAAGAAAATCATATTTCAACAGAGAGAATTGTAGTTTTCATTCTAATTCCCAATAATTCACGTGTCATTTTCTGAGATATAAAATTGCAAAAGGAAAGGCAACCTCATAATAAATAAACATAGGGAAGATGAGCAATGTATGTGAAAAATGTGAGAATTTTGTGTGTAGGTACAGAAAAATCTTTTTAGGTATTTACTATCTTGCTTATTATGTGTAAATATGTTGTAGGAACCATAGGCACTAGATAGAGAAGTGTTAAAAAATGCATATTATGAACTAATTCTAAAAGCTGTAAGAACAATCTTGGCCCATTAAATAAACTATAAAGAAAAAAACAAAACACCCAGTATGATTATTCTGGTTTTTTCCTTACCTGCCTTTTCTCTTGTTTAGAGAAGGGATCTTTTCTAAACTTCTGTTTATCAGATCTTGCCTTATTTTGCTCTCCAGCGCTTGCCACAACTCTTGGCTCTTCCTGAAGGAGAAGGAAAAAAAATCCCCAAATATACACATTTTTGTTCCTTCTCTGACTTTAGCTAACAAACCCATGACAGCAACAGCACAAACGCAGTCAGAGTGTTCAAGAACTCTTGCTGCCCTGCCAAAAATCATTTAAATCAGTTAAGATCAGACCTCAGGGCATGGTACCAAGGACTCTTATCTGCTCCTTGAGAACGCACAGCTGCCAAGGACTGGGCTCAGTGCCACAACATCTGCTTTTGTCTCCTGCCCAGGTCAGGGCAGGGAGTTGGGAGAGCAGATCCTGAGCATCCCTTGGTGTTACTGCACAGATTTCAGCTCATGTTAATGGGGCTAAAGGGAGTGACAAAGGCCCTGAGATTCTACCCGTGTCTGTGAGAAAAGGGAAACTCAGTGCCCACCTCCAACTTCAGTAATTAACTACAAAGGGACAGACATCTGCAAGGCTGCAACTTTCACTATTAGGAAGGACAATCTCCTTTACCTCTTTAAGAGCTATAGACACCTAAAACACAGTGTGTCATGAACATTATTAAAAAAAAAAGTGGAAGGAAAATATTTTAACAAACTCCAATTCAGGCAACAGAAAGAAAATGATCAGAACAGGATTTATAAATCTATGAAATAACTGTTTAATTAATGAACTTATAAAATTACTTTAAGTTTTTATCAATAAATTTATTATAGTTAAAACATTTCACAAAATAAGGTAGTAGTTTTAAAGTACTTTTACCCCAGAAAAATAGCTCAAAAGGAAATTTAGGCACCTGTGATTTTTTTCTATAGCTCTCAATCTCATTGTCCAGCAAACAGACATACACATAAAACAACAATCTTGTCTTGCAGTGGTCTACCAGAAAACACCACACCTACCTTTTCTTACAGCTGCCAGACTCATCTGCATTACTTTCACTTTCAACAGCACCATCTGAATATTTACTGATGGAATCAAGGACAGAAAGAACCTCACTTTGTGAGCTGGATGGCAGCAGCAAGTTCAGGACCCTGTGCAACACCCCCACTGGCACCCTCGTCAGTTTAGCTAAATAACCTGCCAGACGGAGCTCCTAGAGGATAAATGAGTAAAAGAAAGATAAATTCAGCACTGAAAATAAATGTTAGCCAATCTTAGTTAATGTTTTAAATAAATAGTCATTATGTTAGCCAATCTTAGTTAATGTTTTAAATAAATAGTCATTATGGAAGCAAAAAATATTACTGAAGATTATTTTAGTAGTGACAATTTTGGCATCAAGTGCTCACACTTCCATGTCTGCTGTTTCTACCCACAGTGGCCCATGTATATCATGGCTGTCCATTTCATTTGGGATTTTGGCAATGTAAATGCTAAATAATCAGTTGATCTTGGCATATCTGCTCAGGGCATGTACTTGATGCCCTTTGGTTTGAAAAATCACAAGACAATTACATTCTAATATGTAAGGCTTAACTAATTTATGGATTCTTCTACTATAAGGAAATAAATTCAAGATAGCAAGGAAGCAATGTGGCATTCCTTGGTCTGTAAAATTATGGAGGGAAAAATAGCCTTGAAAAATTTTACACGTTGTCATGGTTGATCACATCATTGTTCAGCTTCTCTTAACACAAGTTTCTGCGATAAGCTCAGAGAACAGCTTGTAACACTTGTTAAGGGGTGAAGTGAAGAACTGCTTTTCTTTTGGTAGTATTTTTTTATTTCCAAACATCCTGCCTATTTTTTGCCCAAAGGTCAATGGTAAAGCACGTTCATATAATGTTCAAGTAGACTGAATTCAAATTTAGTTTTTCCATAGACACTCAGCCAGCCCCATCTCCTGCCCCACTCCAAACACCAAATTTCCATTGCTATTTTCTGCTCTGTTGTCATAAATACACTGTCCCTAGGGTATTTCTGCAGCTCTCTTGTGTGTATCAAATATAAAAAGTCTACAAAATATTAAGGAGTATGTGGAAAGGAAAGAGTAAGGCAAGTGAAAACAAGTTAAAGGTCTCAAAGAATGCCAGATAAAAGCTGCTGTTGTCTATTCAAGCCATACATGTAACTCAGGTAGCTGAAGTTAGGTAAGACATGCCAAATGCAATGCCTCATGACAGCTGAGTTATCAGCACTCTGCAGACCCTCTTGTAAGTGCTGATGGAGGAGATGACTACAAAGCCCATGTCACATAAAACCCCACAAGATCCCAGGAAGACAGCCAGGTTCTTTGTCCACAGTAGTTTCAAAAAGTCACAGCAAATGTTTGCCTTCTTTTCTGTATGACAACTTTTCAGAGGAGTAAATTCGCCTAGGAGATTCCTGAATTACCTGAATCCTCTTTGAAAGAAACAAAACATCACCAGCAAAGCAGTCTTAAGCCAAATTTAGACAGCCACACAAAATAAAGAAATCAATCAACCTCCTTCCCCCTTAATTGTCCTTCAAGCAGAGAATTCTCTCTGAAAGGTAAGAAAACACTTTTCAAAGTTTTCTGGCCTCTTCAGTGTTGTTATAGATTTTACATGGAAATCACTGAGATCACACAGAATTAAAAAGACAAAATTCTAAGACTGATGAGAGATTAGTAAATTCGTACAGTTCTTAAAATATTTTCATAATGACTGGGCACCAAAGTTGAACACCAAAGAGATGTTTGCTCAGGCTACTTAGTGAAAGAAATTATTTGATTCTTCTTTGGAGAGGAATGCAAATAAGAGCATAAGTCTTAATACAGACACCTAAGTCTAATTTCTATAGTACTGTCATGTACTTCTGGTCTTTAAACACTGCTCTGAACTTACAAAATGCAACATTAAATGAGAATAAACATGACAGATCTCTGAGACCTATTCTGCTCTCTTTGGCTAAATGTTCTCAGGATCTTTAAACCAGTTTTGAAAACAAGTAGGAGTAATGATACTAGAAAATTTAACTAGCAGTCCTGCTATCATTTAATTTTGAAACATATTAAATGCAAATCATTCTTAACACTCATCAAAATCTAAACAAGATCCTTTTTTCATTACATGAAGATTCAACTGTAAATCTGTCTGTTAACCAGTAAAACAGGCACTTCAGCTCTCTATAGAATGAAATGCAACAGGACAAACCCTGAAAGGATTTGTAAATGAATAAATAGAAGTATAACTCAGTAAAATTCAAAAGGCTGAAAGTAGCCCAGAATTAACTGAAGTGACTGATAATATAGGCTGCAAACTGATAGCAACTACTAACAGAGAGTAACTCTAAATACATCTAATGGTTCCCAAAAAAGAAGAAAAGCTGATATCCAGATACAGCTGTAATTTAAACTTGGAACTTTGTTCAATTTCATGCTTACCTGACTATAAATTGCCAAAAACACATTCGTTTCTATATTTTCCAGGAGATCTTCAAGCACCACACAATTCCATTGCTCATCTCTCAAGCTGAAGTGAAAGACAGAATTAACATTGAAATCTTCCCAGGTGCAATGACTGCATTATAGGAAACAAAACTGGAAGGTCACCCATTCAGGAAGCATATCTGTCTGTCAGCAAATCTGCTGTGAGCAGCCTAACTGCTAAAACATGCCAAATTCTCTTCCCTGCTTCCCTGAACCCCCAGGCAAACACCAGAATCTAAGGCTATGCTCTTGCACACAATTCAAATCTGGAATCACTCCAAAGCAATGTGATTCAAACAGTCTCCATCTTCTTCCCTCTTTTTTAAATTTCATCACACTTTAAGGCAAGCTGTGGGTCTTTTTGCAGCTGAAATATGACATTAAACAGTAAACTTCCTCATTGCTGGTGATTATTTTTTTTTCTAGACTAAAACATGATGACATCATGTACAAATCCTGCAATGTACAAAAGTACAAAACTTGTTCCTTCCAGTAATTTTTCAAGTAAAGCCTAGCTGCAGTTTCTTTGAAGGTTTTTCTGATAGGTTACCAGCTTGTGGATACTGGTGCAGAGATTTATCTGATCCTCTACTGACTCCTCACTTCTGCAACAGGAAAGATGTTCATCTAAACTGAGCAATGCTCTAGCTTTTTCAGAATTAAAACAGACTTACCACTATCACAGCCATTTTTAATATATCAGTGGTTTTTATGGAAAACCACTTTCTAATGGTAAGCACACTTTGAGGACATTACATGAAGCTTGAAATGTGCTAGGCTTTTAATACTGTGCAATACACATGGAAATGTCATTTCTACCTCCTGTAACCCTAATAATAGTAATACAATAGGCTGCAATTTTGCAAATTATCACCCATTTTTGCTAGGCAGCCATTATGACAAGACAGATATTTCTATATACCTCCCAAGAGGCATTTTATTTGTCGCTGATATTTTTACTTAAAAACTGGCCAGGGAAAATTGAAATTGAAGAGGAGTTTATACATCTCATCAAAAATAATTGTGTGCCAGGGAATTCAGTCTACAGTATGACAATGGAGATGGAAATTCAATTTAAATTGTCTCAGCTATTTCCTCTGACCCCAGCAGATCATGCTGCACTGAAGTCCCCCCCTATCTTCCTGGGAGACAAAGCAATAGGAATAAAATGATTTTCCTCCTTAATGCTAAGGAGTATCATTATTTTTCCACTATCCCTGTCAAAAAAATGGTGACTGCCATGCAACACACAGCACTATTTATATGCTACTAAGTTATTATTATTTCATGTTTCTCATTTCAATATTCCCAACTTCTCAGTTGTGCTCTGGGCCACAGTACAAGAAGGCAGAGATCAAATACAGATGTATGGTCCCTCTCCAGTAGAGCAGAATATTCCTCCTGCTACTTCTCCAGAGTCCATAAGAACTGCAGTAACATAGTAAAACCTGAGACCAAAGAACTTACCATTGCTGGTACAGGTTTATAAATTGTTTACATTTATTCATGGCCTGTCTTAACAGAACTGTCACATGTCTTTCTGCATTCGTGTCCACAACTTCATTTGAGAGTCCCAAACCATCCAGAATCCACCTCTGCCTACTCATTAGATGCTGCTGCACTGACTCCTTATGCAACATCTCATACTCCAGCTTCTTTTCAAGTTCTTCAATCTCCTAGAGGTTGAAAATGCATGATGATAAGAAGTTATAATTTAACTTGAAAGAAAGAATTTCATTTGGAGTGAAGAAAAAAGATGATGGTATCAGATTTTCTGATATTACTTTATTCATTTCTTATTCTACCCAGCCACTTGCAGTCATTACACTTTTCAATTCATTGCACAGCTTCAGTAAACATGACTGGCACGTTATGAATATCAGAACAATGAGGAAAGCTATGACTCAATTTTCATTGTGTTAAAAGTCAATGCTCTCTGAAACCTTCCACTGGAGAGGACCTCCAGCAACTAGACTGTTAGCATGGCTGAGATCAAAACTAAGGAACCATTCAAATTCATTTGTAAGCTGCATAAATCCACTGAAACAGCTTGAGAAACTCAGACTAACTAATTTTATTTATACCAAATTTACAGCTAATATCAAAGGGATTTAAGTTAAAAGACAGTAATTCATAATTAGTCTGATAAAGTCAGGGTTAAAATAAAATGCTCAGAAAATCAAAAGGTTAAAATCCAAAGTCTTCAGGGGACTGGATCCTCCATGCTAAAAATCTCACTTTGATCAAAAAGTCAAACTAGACACCAGAAGGAAGGCTCCATATTCCTATTTCCAATGTCACTGTTGTCTTACCTCAACTTTTACATTGCTTACTATCTCAAAGCCCCACTTCCTAACCTGTACCTTGGAGAAAATGCTGAATTTTAATCCATCCCTCTGCCTCACCAGCTGTATTTAACCCAGTGTTAGCTATTCTAGGTCTAAATTCTGCCCCTTCTTCAATCTTTTTCTTCACCTGCTCAAGAACAGAGAAGGTAAAAGCAACTTCTCTGAAAAGCCCCCTCACACTTAAGGCACAAAAGGCAAAAAATACACTTCCTACATTCAACTTTCACTATTTCCTACAGCTCTAATACAAATTCAAGAAAAACTGGAGGCATATAAGCATTCTAACTGTCACTCTCTGAAAAACTCTTTAGAGATGACCACATTAAAATTAAACAAGGAATTTTCACAGCAGTAGTTGTCTAATGATGCCCTCTAGCAAAGAGGTTTTTCTCAAAAACCCATTTTGCTTGTTCTACTCCAGTGCTCTCCCCAAGCCTCACTTGGATGGTTTCAAATAGCAGATGCAGAAAAAAAAGTCCTTGTGAAAACGGAGCACTGAAGTATTAAAAAAGGATTAGAAAATTGGCAGATATCAAATATGTAATAAATATGGTGAAGGGAAGAGGTTTTTCCTAGATTTTCTGCTATTTAAGCTGCATGAGTGTGCCTGGAGTGAGACAGGCAGGAGGCTGTATAGGCAATCTCTAAAAACTTGGCAACTGAAGCATATCATGTGGTTATGGATTTAGCATACGGACAGCATTATAACAGGAGTAATTCTGTAAGACAGACACAACAATTTACTCTTCTGTCATGAGTCCAAATCACTTCTAAACTGTCTTTCTTTCAATCAATAAATACTAAGTAGCCACCGAAATACTGCCCTTTCTGCCTGCATGCAACTGTAACAAAATAAAAAATAATAACACACAATCTTCCTTGGTTCTCCTTCTCTTTATGTCTTTTACTGAATGCAGTGAAGTGCACATACTCACAGAAATTAAAGTCTGGACAACCAGAAGCTGCAAAACAGCAGCTAATCAAAGATACTCTAATAGTGGCTGTTTCCTAACAGGATTTTTTATTTTAACAACTACATTACTTACAGGATTATGTGCTTCTAAAATTTGAATACATTCCAGCTTTGACAGGGTTTTTGATGTGTTCAGTTGTTCAAAGAGAAAAGCTTGCACATTTATGATAGCAGTATACAGCTCCAGCATTTTGGATTTTTTAACAGTCTTTTGAAAGGCTAAAGAAGCACTGTACTCTCCAAGTTTATTTTCCAGATTGCGCAGGTGACATTCTTTCTCAAGCTGCAACTCATACTTAATCTAAAAAAAAACAAAACAAAACAAAACCACAAAAGATAGATTAACAGAAACTCTTACATGCACACTTATGATTTTAGTACTCTGTAATTAAGCAGTATTATGACAGCAAAGACATCAGTGCTGTTATCTTATAATGCAATATACTGTTTCAAGAATTGCTTTTAACCTTCAATTCCAAGTTTTTACTGTAATCCAAATTAAAAATTACAGTACAGTCAAATACTTTAAAGAGATCAGGCTTTCTTTTCAGGTAGTCAAAACTGAAATATTAAACACTAACCTAAAACAGAGGATCAATATAATTTTTATTATAATAAAATTAAAAGCTAGAAACACAAATAAATCTATGGTTAAATGGAAAGATAAAATATGTCCTTTTGCTTGGAAAAAACATGGAACTTATAGAAAGACTGTATTTAGTTTCAAATTGGCAAGTGTCAGTTAATGCTGACTGATGACATTCAACTATTCTTTGAGCAAATAATGAAAAACCTTCTTATATAAAACAGAGTTAAACTGTAAATCAAAAGTCTATTGGCAATAGACTTCAAATAAGATTAGAACTGGATTGGATCAACATCAAACAGCATAAAATCAAAGTGATTTAACTCAATAGCTGTGTTGCTGCCACACATTTGATGGAACATCCCTAGGAACTATTGAGGGGTGAAAGGCAAGTGCAGCATGTGCAGGCACACGATCCAATGTGTGTGAGTGATGAGCTCTCCATGCTGTGCCACTGAGAGCCAAGGACACTGCACTGTGACTGTTCTCCTGTGGGACAATGTCCAGAGCAGCCAGCTGCCATTACCTTCTTCAGGTGCTTCCATCTCAGCTTGTCACTCTAAGCTCCCTTCATACTCAAAGAAAACACGCTTCTCAGTAGGTTTCCTATCCTAAAATATGGATTTCCACTGACATGTACCGTGGATGTCTAGGTTAGACACTGATGGCTCCACTGCGTATCTAACATTTAGGTAGCTGAATCTTCAAAAGACTACAGTAAACAATTACCAGTTAGTTTGTTTTCTCTACCCCTGCACTATTCACTTGGGCCCAGAGAGCTGGATTGTAAGAGAGAAAAAACACAGATAGAGAAAGCACATGCGACCCTGACAGCTCCAACTCCACTACTTGGTGTTTTAGAATAGTTAGAAATATTTAATCTTTTAAACATAATGCATCCTTTAAATTAGTATACAATTAATATAAATATTTTAAAATAGGAAGAAATAATTCACAGTATTTTACAATGAGGGTGGTGAGACATCTTCAACATTATACAGCAAATGAACTCCTCTTAAACAAACAAAATGCTGCATCACTCAATTGGTATTGCTATCTACTCCCAGCCACACAGTTTCTTTCTGACTCTTGCCAGCTCTGAAACCAGCCATACAATTAGAATGACAACAGCTATGCCAGATGGTGCATATAAAACTGGAGCAAGGAGGTTTAGAGAAGCTAAATTTCCAATTTTAAAATTAAGATTCTAATAAAAATGTAAGACAGCATTTGCTGCCTTATATTTACTAAACTATTCAGTACTTTTTTGCCTCTAAAGCTTAGCCCATAATCTGATGTACATGCAAGGAAGAGTACTAAAACCACCGAAATTTTGAATATCAGGGCATTAGGTATTGAAGTCAAAATTTTAATGCCTCTATTAAAGGATTAGAACATTCTCAGACCACAGTTATTAAACTCGTGAACAGTGCTAGAACATACTTGCCTTCTTGTTGCAGTCTTCCCCAAGCACCTGCTCTCACTTTCAAAGATTGGGTGCTAGACTAGATAAAAAATTCACTTTTATCATCTGCAACCAAATCAAACAATGTGTTTGATGTGTTGGTCTCACATAAAAGTGAAATTATTTCTGAATTAACACATTGACCCAGTATTTTTCATTTTTCAGGACAGAGGTATAAAAAGCTAAGAAATAGGTATAAAAACAGCTTTTTGTCCCAGTTGGTACAAAAAATGATCTTGCAATCACTTTTGAAACTATTTTTTTATCTACTAATTTTAATTACCAATGACAGCTGCTTGTCATGCATAGTTTCTACAGCTGTGTACCACCTTTGTTTAACAAACTTAATGTCCTTGCAATGTCCTCCTGACATGCAAGCCCAATATTATCCATATCATATACATGTGAAAGATCTCTTGGAACGTCTACTAGCAGGGAAGTAAAAAGCCTTCAAAATCCCATATTAAGATTGGCCCCACTCATTTCTCAAGGATTAACTTTAGACTGGGGCTGTGTGTTTTTAAAAGGTACCCACCAGAATCAGGACTTCCTTTCAATTAGTTCTGTACAAATAAACTCAGACCCCATCCAAAAAGCTTCTGGATCTAGGAATCCACTTCTGTATTTCCAGCAGCATTAGCAGATGTCCAGGAACTAAATGCTGCTCAGCTGAAGCATGCATTGAAGCACCTTCCATGTTTTGAAAGCCTTCCTAGAAAACCACAGGATCTAGGGGAGCCTTGCAATCTTGCACACACCAAGCCCCAGAAACATTGGAAGAAAAAGGGGTGAGACATGAAACGAGTTCTGTAACTAAGACGCAAAAATTAAAACAAAGCAAAAACTATTATGTGTGAAATGCAACACCTTGATAAAGGCAGGCAATAGTAGGGAGATGCATCATGCCACTATACCTTACACCTTTTTTCTCTGGCTCTTATTCACATTGATAGAATGCTGTCAATCTTTAATTACTAAAGATCTAGGTTTCAGCTTCAGTCCAGAAAAGATTGTACTTACCCTATTCAAATTTTCACCTTTCACTGAGTCTTCATAAATTAAAATTTTGTCCTGTAAAGATTTCTTCAGAATATCTAACTTATGTTTATTCCTGGATCCTGTTTTTCCCATTTTAGAATGCTGCTGTAACAAGATGAGCAAAAATGCTTTATTTGTAAGAGGTATATGAAGATATTAATGTTAAAATTATTACTTATAATCAAAAACTTGGAAAATATGACTTTCACTGAGAAAGTACATCTGAAATTAAGGTGCTGCCTATTCATTCAGAACATTCATTTTGGACATTCAGACAAAGTTAGAATTTAAAAAAAAAATTCTTTTAAGTAGAATTATATATTCATCCTTCCCATGAAAACTCATAGCATATAAATTTGATTTTAAACAAGCTTTAGCAGTGATAATAAGAGAAGATTTTAACTGATACATTGTCTCCTCAGCTCAGTTAAAAATGAACAAGGAATATTAATTTAAGATCTACATTGTTTTCAACACACAGTCTGTGAATCACAAATGAACCATGATAATATTAAGAAGCACCGTTCCATGTAATCAAATTACTCTTGACCTTTCTATTTCTTTACAAGAATACCAACTAAGTATATGCACTCCTGGGGAAATGATAACATCTGTTCAACTGTAAGGTTTTGCAAAGTCATTTCTCTCCTTTAGTACTTTAGAAACTATTAAGGCTTTGAACTAGGTTAATTCCTAGCTCAATTAACCCAGCATAGTTTACATGTTTAGAAAACATAATTGAACCAAAACAAAGCAAGGGCAAGTCCTCCTTTTTACGATGGCATCAGACACAACTAATACAGGAAATATTTTTGGCTCCCATATTTTATAAGAACTGAAAACAATTTATAATTCCAGAGCTTTTACACTTTACTGAAGGAATTAAACACCCCTCACATGGTTCTTTATAAAGGGCTAGATTCAATAGGCAGATAGACTTCTTGTTGGAAATATTTCTCTAACTTTGAGTAAGCCTCATCTTCCACATATTTAGATTTTGGAAAATAACACCAAACTGTCTGCATACACTTAAATATTTTGCAAACAGAAAACATAAATCATTCCAAATTTCTTGCCAAGAAAGGCCATCTAACTCAGGAACTTTAATTTTGTAAACAGACAAAACAATGTAGAAGGGTCTTATTCAGAAATTCCCATAATTTTCATGAAAGCAACAGAAATACATAGGTGTATGTGAAAAGCATCTATTTATCCAACGGCTGCCCAAACAATTATCTTCAAGCCCACAGGTCCATGCAGACAGGAGAAGTGTACACTGCTGTTGTACCTGTGAAGAAGCTACAGATCCAGATCTGCAGCCAATGCCAGCAGCCACAGGTACCCCAGGATCCCCTTCCACATCCCCACGCTGATCCCACACTGTTCTCACCTGTTCATTGGTCACTGCTAAATTCTGCTCAACTTTCAGCACCTCAGTGTCCCTCTGCTCCACTTCAAAAGCCTGAAGCAAGGTTCTTGCTCTTATCTTGGGCCAAGCCAAGCTGCTGTCCACCTGGGAGAAGCAGCAGTGCAACTCTTGCCTCATTCTAAGCAACTCCTCTTCTGAGAGTGAGAGAGGTAAACATAGAAGCTTCCTGTTAAAAAACACAAGAGCCATTTGCTGTTTAGTGATTTAGGCAATATTGCATAAAATGTAAGAGACATGCACGCAAACACTTTACACAGAGCAATAATCCTTTTTTGATCTATTTCATATATCAGTTAGTGATTCCACACACAGCAATGAACTGCTCACCATGTAAAAAATACTCCTGAGGTTACCTTAAATTCTGCATACAGAAGAGCTTCCTGGACTGTAAAACTTCATTTTCAAAGGAAAACAGCTTTTGAATATTTTAAAAATAAATAATATTTTTAGTACATTTCCTATGCATAGAATCCTTCCACCTCTTCAGACAATACACTGAGCATCAGCTGAAATCAAGATAAAAGCTTCCCATAAAGCCTACCTGAGCTGTTTCCCACTACTTAGCATCCACAGCTACTGAGAAAGAAAAAATAAAATCTCTATTATAAATGCATATGCCATTGCTTTGATCAACTTATAACAATGGTTACAGCTGTCAATTGTAAAAAGCCACTTTGCAGTTTGAAAAACACAATATATTTTAAGCATAATTTGATTTACTCAAAGTTCTCATTTTGCAGAATTAAGGTTCTCAACACAGATCTCTAAGGAACTGATCATTGGGTCAAGCTGAAGTTGACTTAAAAATAAAGCATGCAAAGTTTTCATTAACCATAGACTACACTCATTTTCTCACCTTGTGTATCTTATTTCCTTAAGGATATTTCACAAAAAATAACATACTTTTATTTGTTTGGCAATCTCTTTTATTCCACAAAAATGTTTGTATTAAAAATATGAACAGCATGTTTTTCAAAAAGGACTTTTCATTGAAAACAGTATTATGCTGCATGTTTCATTAGTACTGATACTTTTATTTAATGTATACCAGGCCTATACTGCCTGGTATTCACTAAAATATCTGAGTTTAGAAATCCTTTTTTCTTTCTACTGAATCAGCAAAGAACAGTTAAAAACTTCTAATGCATGAGGTTTTTCCTTTCAAAAAGTTGTTTACTTTAAGACAAGACTACTCCTAACTAGTCCAGATAATTTGTAGCATACTTAGCCATTTGTCATCTTGTCTTAGACTCATGGAAGAAAAACCATGCCATAAATCCGCATACATAGATATATAGAGAAAGATAGGAAATTAAATACAGCAAATAGAGTTTTGCTATATGTCTATATTTAAAAAGGACTATAAGCACTAAAAATCTTCACAAATATTTTGGACTAATCCATGGTCTCTTTAATAAGCAACAAAAATGAAAAGTATCGTTCAAAATAATGCTTTTTGCAAACTAGACAGTAGATGAGAACATAAACATGAGAGCTGGCATCTGTCATCAAAATACCATAACTGACAGACACTGGACTGCAAAATGACCATGACAGATTCTAAGGGGCTGTTGGTAGGAAAGTTTTTGCTGCATTTTCTGTATATATTTTCCTGCATTTTACTGAAAAAAAAACCCAAACAGATTACTGCTGCTACAAATAATGATAGCATCTAACAAATATGACAGGCACACTGCAGGTTGGAATGGAGTTATTATGGAATACTAAGATAGAAACAGTAAAGTCCTGCTGGGTCATACCTACCTCCATATTCCTGCAGGTCTGCTCTTGGCAATGTAAGTGAGAGATAGTTAAGACAAGCTCGAAAATGCATACAAATGACTCACAGAAAAGTATTTAAAATGCTGAATAAAATACAAAGCCCTTGAAATTAGAACCAAAACAATGGGAAAAAATGGAATTTTCTTCTTCAGCAAAGCAAATGCAATGGGTAAAGTTTCTTTTTATACTCCTGTTATATGGTTTTACAATATGTGGCAGGAAAACTTATTCTGTCTGGATAAAACTGCTCATACAAATCTATTTTGCTTTAAAGAAGAGGTATGAAGGAGAAACTTGTACCAGTGCCTTTTTTTTTTCTTTTTTTTTTCTCCCTCCCTGTTCAATCTCTTATGCCTGGTACATTTTCTTCAGAGCCACACACCTTATTATAGGTTTGCCTGTTCCAGCTGCTTCCCCTAAAGCTGCAATTTTATTTTTTCATGTTCCCATGTCTCTAACAATGTCTCTTATTAAATAGACATTGTATAGGAAATGTAGTACTGGAAATATTCAGGCAATCAAACAACCAGACATAAATGTACTTGAAAGCTAACAAGAAATGCTCACCAACATCCCCTGATCTCTCAGGGACCTTTCTGCCCACTGTGAGAGGCACAACCACTCCTGGCCACAGCCATGGGCTCTCCCTGTGCAAGGTCTCCCAGCTGTGGCAAGGCCACCCCCTGCTTTCCCACCTCCCCAGGGTCACATTGTAGCAGGCAGCAATGGCCCTAACACTTTCTAACAAGGGGCCAGAACTCCTCTCTGCAGCTCTGCCTGGGCCATGACGCCTGTCCGGGACACACTGTCCCCAGGCCACAGCAGCCCAGTCTGACACATGGAGCCATGAGCAGGACAGGCAGATACTGCACTGTGTACTTTGTGCCAAAGCTTAAACCAAACCTGATGAGTAAGGCTTGACTTGTGGCTAGAAGAAATATATTCAACTTAGACTTGGGGCCAATTAGGTCTGACATGCTAATTGGCATTTCCAAAGTGTGGGAACTCAAAGAACAGACTGAGAATAACAATGAAAGATGTCTAAATGATACCTCCCATGGAATGAATGGAAGTATAAAACCTTTATTTCACATTTTTAGCTTCAAGACTGCTGCTTCCTAGGATTTCCACTGCAGCGTTCACCCACTGGTACTGCATGGGCTGAGCACTTAAAATCAATTCTTAAGTGCCCAACAGAGAACTATCATTAGGAATAACAAGTGAACAGGTGTGAAAACTCACAGTTCTATTCTACTTGCCATAGTAACTAAGAAAAGAGTGCAGAGAGATACTTGCATGAATATTGACTGTTCCCAGCTCCTTATTTTCTTTTGTTCTGAGATGCCTGTTTCCAGCTCTTGGCTTAGCTTCTGCCTGGTGAGCTGAAGCAGCTCTTCAGCAGCCATGCTCTTGTCATGTTCTTCCCTTTCAAGCTGTGCATGTTTAACCACCATCTCTTTTTTGTGCTCCTCCACAACTTCTAGTAGGAACAACTTTGGCACATTGAGCTTGACCAGCTCTGGCACAACCACTCCACACTGAACACGTTTAAGCTCCTCAATGGCTTTCTCTGCTAGGCTAAATAGAAGCTCCTTCAGCTCTTCGTTGGCCTCATTGTCAAGCTTTTCAGTAAGTTCTTCAAATTCAATGGTGTGATCACTCAGAAGATTTTTCCAGTGTCTCAGGTAGTGAGAGATCTCATCAGTAGTTTTGAAGGGGTCTCCAAGTGACAGCTGCTCCTTCTGATGCTCTTTCTGCTGATTCATTTACCAAAAGGAGGAACAAAGTTATGAAAAAAGAACATTTTGAATTCTAGCTCCTCAAGTATGAATTTCATAGCAATGCAAAATTTCATATTTTTTCTTTTTCATGTTCTCGAAACTGCTTTTCAGTGTCCAGAGGATCACCTAGCCCTCAACAGATCAGCTTTGTGAGCACCTAGGAGGTCTGTGATAACTCTGACTATTGTTAGATACAAAGGCTGTGATAATATGGACTGTTGCTAGATAAAAGAGCTAACATCTAAATAAATGCATCATCATGTGGTTTCACAGCTATGAATATCTGCATGACTAATACAGAATATGATGGTACACAGTTAAAACCAACTGGCACTTATTTTAAACCATGCTCCTGGCAGTGCTGACCTCTGCTATAAGAACTACATCTTATTTTCAAGTCATTCAGTGTCTAATTAATGAGAAGCCCTATGAAAATAAAAACATGGAAAATAATTACCTTTTGCAGCATTTCCTGCCTTCGCTTGGTAATGAGTTTCTGGCAAAGCTTCTGCTTTTCTTGTTTTAAATCATGATCAAATTTCTGTTTAACAAAATTAATTTCAGCCTCAGCTCGGTCCAGCAGGATTCCCAAATGACTTTCAGGTAGATGACCCGCTCTGTAATAAGTGTTTGAAGGCTGTTATCCCAAATTCTTAAGAGCAAAAGGATATATGAGGCAATTAGCACCATAAAAGGCTCAGCAAAATAGACACAAAGAATGATCTTTGTTTCTTTAGCAGTGATACCCAGGAGAATCAAACAAGGAAGTGGATAATCAGAGGACAATCTCAGAGATGAGCACAGAATTGAGGCAGTTTGTGAAGATGTATAAAAAGAAACAAGAAGAAGGATGGATAGACAGGAAGGATAGACAGAAATGACAGATGGGAAGGACAGGCAAGTGCAAAATCAATTACACATCAGTTTGTAATGTGATATTCAAATTTTAAACCTTATATATTATTCATATTTAATTTTTTTCATTTAATGCCCCTGAAATGCCATTTTATGTTTTTTATAATTCCTTCTCCTTATTAAAACAAAACTCTCTTTAAAGTATGTAATCAAGTAAAAAAACCTTATTTTTAATAGACAAAGCAATCATATCCACAAAATAGTTATAGTCACACTTTCTACTAATTTTACATCAGAAGAATTATAAAAAAATCAAAATAAGAGCAAAATTCACTTATCTGAAACAGCAAATTGTCAGTCATAAGCCCACAGTGCTTTCAAGTGGAAGTTCAACACTATGGTCTACCTCCAGTTGCTACAGTATTTAATGTCAAAGAGAAAACAAGATCTCAACAGTGGCTGCAACAGTTAAAAAAAATCTCCACCTCCACAAACTCAAATTGAATTTCAGGACTTACCTGCTATTACACTTACACTGCAAGTTCCCCAAATCTTTCTTATTCAACAGAAGAGTAAAAGAACATCTTAATTCTGACCAGGCTGTTAGATATTTGTGAGTTATAATTTCTATTAAGCACAGTGGACTTACAAAATGTGGTGTTGTAAGGTTAACACAAAACTTTGAATTGAAAGCACCAATTCCTGACCTGAAATTGGATGTTATACAGATACCTTCTAATTTACCTATCCAGTCCCCATTTCTCAAAGATTACAGTCAGGACTCAGATGAATCCAAGGCTTTCAAGGTTTCATTCCAGTGTAATACCTGGCCCAATTCCTGAATTAAGGTTGTATCTAAATGTGGTAAGCAAGCCCTTCTCCAGAAAGGAGAACCTTATTTTGGTTTATTAGGATTTATTGCTACTGTGACAACTCAATTCCAACCAAAATCCTCAAAATAAGTGCCAAAATAAAGCAGATTAACAAATTAGCTTATTTGCACCCACTGCACTGTAACCAGGGTTGCCAGAACCCATAATTCACACCTCCCCATCTTCTGCTCAAGCATGCACAACTATCTGAGCAAGCCATGAAACATCACTCTATAACTTAGATGCTGGATAGAAACTCAGATGTGCTTTATCACAGTTATGGCAACAAAACAGATCCTCCTTTTGCAGAGCTTTTTCAAAGTCTATCTATTGCATTTCTTTAATCTGCAAAGAGGATTAAAATACCTTTCAGTATTTTTTGGGTAATCCACCAAGCATCATTCTTGGCCAGGTAATTTCTGCCTTGAAACTAATCAATCTTAAAATTGAGTGTTATGTCAAAATCTCACTAAAAGCACCAAGGTTTTTTTGCTAACTCTAAGTCCTCCACCTCCTTTTTGACTGAATCCAAGGCAAAAGATATGTGAATAAAGGTAATTAATTATGGTGAGAAAGTGCAGAAAGATAATAACCAAGATATTATTTTTAACACCTTCATCTTTTTTTGTACTGAGGAAATAAACCCAGGCTTGCTACAGCCAATTAAAATCCCTGTGCAGAGCACTGAAGAGTGTGCAAAAGAAAAAGATAGATGTGCTGGAACCACACAGCAAATGAAAGTTTAAGAAAAGTCATGCAACACAGAATGATAGGAAGATGATATATAGCTACCTATTTTTAGGATTTAAAAAAAAAGGTCTACAGTGTTTCAGTTGGTTTATTTAGAGATCCAGTATGTCCATAGCTAAAATTGCAGGTGATGCAGTATCCCATCACAGAAGCTCTATGTCTGTTTATGTGCCAACTCATATTAATTGGTGCTATGGTAACTCCTAAAAGGCTCAGTCCTGGCAAGACACCTTCATTTCTGGTTTCATAAAAATACAATATAAAACAATTACAGTATTAGGAATAAAAGATGTCTCAAAGGAATCCAAATAGAAATGCAAAACAAAAGGAGTGAAGAAAGGTAATGAGATAGTATAGACTGTATGATAAAACTGCCTGGTCTCAGCATAGTGGAAATTTAATCACTGAAGAAATGTGCAGGTACATATCTTTGAACAAAGAGAATTTTAATGAAGGAGAATACTGTGATAATACCAAGGATGTTTAAAGTACAGAGGTGAAGTGTGGAGCCGACAGCAGCAGCATCACAGGTCAATCAGAGAGAGACCTTGACTCCTCTGTATTGAATGAAAGTCAACAAATTAAGGAGCAAATACAGAGAGTACTGAAGTAAAAAGCAGGACTTTGTATTTGATGTTACAGGGAATCAATGTTCTGGGATGCTGGACCCCAGCAAAGGAAAATTGTTTCATGAAAGCTAGAAGAGGAACAGGA
Source organism: Ammospiza nelsoni (assembly GCF_027579445.1). NCBI lineage: Eukaryota > Metazoa > Chordata > Aves > Passeriformes > Passerellidae > Ammospiza > Ammospiza nelsoni. Next base: position 17,263,110 of record NC_080636.1, read on the forward strand.
GCATCACTAAAGCAAAAGCGAGATCGATACGAAGCAGAAAAGCTGCACAGGCCTGAATGTACATGGAGGCTGAGTCACATCACCATACAGAAACCACAGAGAGACAGCCTGCATGGCTCTGCCCATGCTACTCCAGCTACATCAGGATTTCACCTGCTGAATTGGCATCTTGCTGTTGTCCAGAACACAATTCATGTTAAAAATTTAGGGCAATAAATGCCTCCCCTATATAGCAGAGTGCTACAAGCAGAAAAGGCTTTAAGAGATTATTAGAAAACTTCACACTGATGGATTACTGCTGACTTCCACAAATGTCCAGTCAAGACATTGCTGGAAAACTACTTTCTATGGACAAGGTCCATATAAATAGTGATTATTAAGAAGAACGAGACCAGCATAAGGTGCTTGCTTTAATCTTTTGACCATTTTAGAAACACAGTACACAAGAAATCCTTGAGGTCTTAAAAAATTTAAGTTTTGGGGAGAAATTTACGAACAAGTTTGCAACCATTTGTATCTAATGAGTCAGAAGAACTGAATTCAATTTTTAAGAGACTGAAGAAAAAAGACATTTCTTGTGAACAAGAAGATACTGGCAAAAGAATAACACAGTGTTTTACCAATATTATAGTTTAAAACCATCAAGAACCTTGCACCTCTGTTGATAGCAAGAACAACCCAAGATAAACACTGCCTCAAGTATTGCCCTTTTGCCCATTACACTTTAAGAAAAAACATAAAGAGCCTATGTAGCCATCCCTCAAATCCATGAGGGATGGCTACATAGGTGATAATTACAGATTATATTTTAAATTCTCCTTTCCTGCTTTTTGGCACTGCAGTCCAGACACTTGACTTTCAAATGACACTGAGTACTGAAATACTAGTCCAGACAAATGGGACACTTTATTTAAATACAACATGAAAACTCTGGCTGCTGTATTTCATTTAAAATCTTCACAGCCCTCCCTAGAACAGGTTTGGATTTATTTTTCTTTTTATAACATTCATTTCTAGCCACACAGAATCCTTTTCACAATAATTTGAAATTGCCTTGCTATTTGATAAATTTTAAACATACCAATCAAGCTTCATTTTAAAAAGACTTCTCCCCTCAATATCTACCTGCTGGTTTATCACTGCATCTATCTGTGGTATATCTAATCTATATCTTTTCTCTCTTCTCCATTTAAGTTTTTTATTTTAGAATTCCATTTATAACACTAAGTTTAAGGTACTCTGTTATAAAGCTGGACAAAATAGATTGAGACAGAGCTGTATCTATATTTAGCAAGCAGATTCAATCATAAAGTGAAAAATAAAAGGATACTATGGTTACAAATTTAAAGTACTGTTTAGACCTGACTGCTCTTGCTGCTCAAATTTTAGTGCTCCAACTTGTAAACATTTTCAAAATCACCTTCTAGTTAGAAACTGAAATAAAAGCCTATCTTATGTAATTATGAATTTCTCGTGAGTTATACTAGGCTATTCCAGTTTACCTGTAGACAACAAAACAGTAGCAAATAAACTGAGATACTACATTCTGGAGTTTTATAATCACACCAGATAAAGAATGAATTATAAGAGTTTAGCCAACATTTGTCTGAGAGGAATTACTGCAGCAGCAGGTGTGGGAAGTTACAGGAAAATAACTAGTTCTAAGCCCAGAAAGCCACATGGGATTGCTGCCCTCCAAATGATATCTCCAACTATTGGCACATGTCCTTTCTCCACAGACAACCAACAAATACATACTCTGCAAGTTTTATAGGAGAGTGCTAGAAAAATTAATTTTTCATCTTGGTAATAATACTTGCTGCTTTTGGAAGTTTGGGGGGTTTTGGAAAGTTTTTTAATACATTTAATACATTTAATTCATTTTTGGGGATGAGATCCATAATTAACTAACACTATGCCTTTCCTTTCTGCTTAATAGCTGATGTTTTGTGACTGGTAAATGCAATAACAGGCATTAAACAATGGGTGAAACTGATTTTTCCAGCTCAAAAAGTCCCATTTGTTCACTGCAATGGTCACATAGTGAGGTTCTCACAAAGGCTTTTGACATAACCAAATCACCAGAGAAAACATCTCAGACCTTATAATACAATTCCAAAGAGAGGCATGAACTGATGGAAGGGAACTCTCTGTGAAAGACATGTCTGATCTATATTTCTGATTCCAGGACATTTTGTCTTTGAGCCACACAGCTGCAGACCTTAGCAAAACAGTGCAAGACTACTGGAAGAAGCTCTCTGCTCAATGAATCTGGGGGCTAAACTCAGGGTGATTCAAGATAAACTTAGCATTTTATGATTCCAATGAGGCAGAACACAGGACAACCAAAAAGAAAAGCAAGGAAAAGATACCTAAACACCCTGATAAATTATTTTGTCACATCAACAGATGCAATCTTTGATAGCTTTGAACAGACTTCCTGCTTCCTAATACTATATTACTTTTAAATTAAATTGACATTATGGAAGAAAAAAAACACACCTGAAAGACCAGTGTTCATCTAGTTCTCTTAATGCACATTTCACATATTGTCAGTGACTGACATCAATACAGACATCTCAAATATACAAATAAAGCTGCATGCACAGGACCAACAGCAGCAGTGTTAGGTTGTTTATCATTACACTGACATATTTTACTGCCCTGGCAGGCTCCTCACTAATCTCTCCATATGCCAAACTAACACCGTTCCCTGGGTTGCAGCACAATATCTCCCTCAGTGCTCCTTACAGCCACACAATTCTAAATAACTACATCTCTGTGTGTCTGCTGGGTCACCATTTCTACCTCTGTACCTTGATTCTGAGTATCCCATCACAGAGTACTCAGTCTGCCTGGGTCTGGTATGATATCCCAAATAAATTAAATGTGTGTATTACAACAGTACATTTCCAGGTCTACTTTTTACTTCCCTGACATCTACCTCTTAATTTTCTGCAACAGGTGTATTCTCTGCTAGTCAAAATCCTCCAAATTATTTATAAACTTCATCTATTTTCTTTAGAAAATATTCAAGAATTTCAGCTCAAAAGGAGAAACTATATGTCCAGCTCCTCAAACACATTCAATCACAAGTGAATCAAAACTGTTCTTTGCCATTAAATCCAGATATTTGTGTATAAAGCATGCAGACAAATGGTCTTCACCAGTACATGTTGCAATGGACTCTGGCATGAGTTTTCACATGACTGACAAGTATTTACACAAATAATGGATGTATAAAGACATTGAGAATCTTAGATGAGTTTGGTTCCCACTGAACTCAGAATTACAACCAGGTACTACATATGTTTCCAGCAATTCCTCTCTGTGCTGTACAAAGTGGACACAGACAACAAAATGTCACCTTAGCACCTGCTGGGATTTAACTAACAAAGGCAATCAGTTACAAAATATTTCCTTAGAATTAACTAAAAGATAACATTTTATGCATCTTTCCTGCTAGGTAACACAGAAAAAAGACTTTTGAAGAGTCTGTTGTCTGTAAGATAACGTAGTCAAATGGCTGACAAGGAAACAGCTGAGTTCTTTACCTTTCTGTTTTGTTAATGAGGCTCCGTATCTGGGCTGCTGTGGCATTTATAAGAGCAGAGACACGAGAATCCCTTGACTGTATCTTACTTATAAGATATTCTCTGTAAGAAAACCTTTTACTCAGATGATATTTCTTGCAAGCTTGCAAAAAATCCATTAGCTCTTCAATGTCACCCTACAGGAAAGAATATGAACAAATGTGAACATTTAATTAGATGTAACGCTAATTTTGGCTAACACCTGTGAGTGTCAGAGCAGATTTGTTCATTAATAGGGCAAAGTTTAAAAACTCCTACAAGTGTAAAATAATAAGCTTGTATCAACTAAACTCTAATGATCACATCAAATTACTATGGTTATTTCAACAACAACAAAAAAAAAAAAAAAAAAGAAAAGTTCAAAGCTTTTGGCCTGATAACTACAATACTGTGTGTACTTTCATGAACAGTTGGTGCATGTCCTAAGTGCCCTGAGTTAACAGGCCATTTGATCAGATATTCACTACTACATACTATTACATACACATGCAACCCTGCCAGTGTTAGCAGAACTGTTCTTTACAATGAACTGTATAATTACATAAAGGGTCACATTTTCAAAGATAATGTCTATAAGTTGGCTTCAAAGCCAACTCTTCCATGTATGTAGAGTACAGCATAGGGAAAGCCAAGCCCACTGCACACAGGCTGGCTTAGAAGTTCCCCCTTCCAACAGTGGCAAACAGAAAGGGTTTAAATACCTACAGATGGGTGTGGGCAGAGACCAGAGTTAGACACACAGTGCTTTACAGCAGACATTCTGCCAGCATAAATGGCCAAGGTCTGCACGTTACCTGAGCCATGTCTGAGCAGCCAAAACCGTCAAACCTTTTTTCACTTGCTCTACCTCTTTGATCTAGATGCTTAACTATCTTCTGCACAAAGTGCTTGCTGCATCTCCCTCTGACAGTGGGCCATGTGCAGCTCCTGTATACAAGGTTGTGCATCAGGTTTTAGGAGTGGGCCTACATGCTCTGACACCTACTTTTCAGATACTGTTTTTTAACCTCCTCCCTCAACCTACAGGACCACAACAATCACACTCTTCCTCAAGAAGCAGCCAGAAGAAAAATGCCCAGAACTTTTGTAATCCAGAGCACTAACTTTCAATACAAATGGAGTAAAAACAACAAAACAAAAAAAAGCAAACCATGAGGAAATAACTTCAGCTACTCTATTGCAAGAGGTTTAAAATGTAGACGAAAGCAAAACTTAAGTCCTGAACATACTCTCCATCAGCACCCCTTGATAACAGAACCTGGAGATACTCAACCTCTCTAAGTACATAATCATGGTACTTCAGACACACCACAATTTCAATAATGTACATATTTAGACTGGGCAGCTCAGTACATCTTCTGAAGTATATAAGACCACTTGGTGCCTAGGGGATTTTGAACATGTGAATATACCTCAAGATTACAGTTGTGTAGATGTCTAGATGTGCATAATGAATGCATTATAATTTTTTAAAATACTTTCTACAAAAGCTTGTTATGAAAGTGATAACATTAATCCTGAAACAATTCTCGAAAGTTACTGCAGGTTTATATTCTGTCTTTAGGTTAGGAGTATAGATATCATCCTATTACCTGTACTTTAGAGTAACCTTCAACTAATGTTTTAGCTGCTTCCACCTTCAGTTCTCCCTTTGAAGTGGCATTTATTATTTGTGTAAAAAAGATGGTATGGAGCTCCTTTCTTTGGGTAACAGCCAGCTCTCTATAAGCCTTTGCAAAATATTCCTCTTGCTTTACGAAAAGGAACCTCTTCAGGCAGTCCTGCTCCAGCCTGTGAAGTTTGTCCAGAAGGCTTCTGCATTCTATAGCAGGCTGCAGAAAAGAAAGAAATAAATGCATCAGAAGTGATTTTCAGAATTCAACATATTTTAAAATATCAGTGCTACTAGCTCATATAAATTTTATAAATACTTTAGTCACTGTCATTTCAGGTTTATGTGAAGGCTAATATTGAATCAGTGTACGCTTTGTATAGTTTTCACCTGTTTGGATGGCAGGGCTGTACAGCTGCCAGTTTCTAATCCAGATATCACTTCCAAGGCATAATAAAGTCCTTTTAAAATTCACAAGTCTTATAAAACATAAATTATATAAAATGCCATGAAATTCAACACAAAGATAATATATTAAATTAATTTTTAGGTTTCACCAATCCTGAAATCCTATTAAAATTAAACAGACTCAGACTCATAACACATACCAGTTAAATAATAATAAGCATAATTTTAAAAACAACATAAATTAGAAAAAAACCCCTGTTCTACTAAAAATCCCGAGAAGTTTTTTATTATTGGTGACCTACTTTAACCATCAGTTTCTACAAATTAATCCAAGTGCATTGCTTTAGATTTACATTTACAAACCATGGAGTAGTATTAAATGTCAATTACTTTCAAAGCTTCCTTGCCAGAAATATTTCCTCTTAGTTCTCTAGTAAGACTTACATATTCATAGTTTTAATCTCAGATGGCATAAAGTCATTATAGAATCAAAACATACATGTCCCACAGAGCAAAGAATGCTTCTTATGCCAACAGAGCTACCTAAAAGTCACAATGTCAGTCTTGTTCTAAATTTCATACCAGTTATCTTGAGGAGAACTGCCCTCTGCACTTCATTTCTCTTTCCCAAGAGACACACTGCAGGCAGCAAATAATTAATCAAAAAGGAATGGAAATTCTATGTCTTGGCTGAGAAGGGGAGGAGGTTCATCCTCTAGTTGTTTCCCACTGCCATCCCTTGGGTGTCAGTACACCTGCTGCCCAGGAGAATGGGCTGAGGCAACCCTCACACTCAGAATGTCCTTCTGCACTGGGGCACATATAAAACCAGGTCCTTCTGTAGACAGAAAAGTCAACAGCAATGATAGGATATGGTGAATGCATCAGGACAGATACTGGACTAGCCTTAATTGCTTGCTTGATTCCTACTATTCAGGATTTTCAGTACTAATCAGACAGCCCCAACACCAATACATTTCATACAAATCAAAGCCACTTTGTGAAAGTATATTTACTGTGAGTTCATACACTGAGTTTCAGTCAGGGCCCTCTCTCTGCAAAGGCAGGACTTATCTCAGTGAGGTGCAGGCTCCTTCTATGTCCAACTGAAGGAGAAAGCCTCCAGCAGAGTACAGTTCAACTCATCCTTAAGAAGGTGCCCACAAGTATCTCTTCCTTCCCACCTTTTGTGTTTCTAGCGCCTCTAGGTGCTAGGTCAGGACAGGCATGGAAAGTTCCACAGAGTCACAATTTAAAATCCACCTGAAATTGGATTTCAGAGAAATTCTACTGGCTCACTAGCCTTGTGCCAATAATTTTATCTATGCCACAGCCTGATAAAGCAAAGTACTTCCTGAGAGCCTCAGCATACTGGAGTACATTTAATGGGTCACACTCTGCAAAAAAAACTTCTTATGTCAAAACTTTAATCATGAATTGTCATAAATGACCTAAACAATTATGGGTATGTGATATGCACATACCACTTGTGATCCAGAAGCAAAGCCCCACCAGTAACAAACTGTACTATTTGTTCCCACCAAGTCACCCTCTTAACAAATATGAAACAACAACTTGGGGCATTTTGGCATTTTAAGCTTACAGAGATGAAATATTCAAAACTTACCAGAATCCTTCCAAGCCACAGGAAGTTGTTAAAAATAATAATAAAGGGTGGGGAAAAATCAGTTTTATTGTAAACATCCAATATACTCAAAAAAAGACATGGGAGACGAGCATTATAAGGAATCTTACTCTGACTTCAGTTATTTATTTATTACAAAAAGGCTATTTCCAAGAAAAGTCCACTCCTCGCTCTATAATACAGATTGTTCTGCTTGCCTTCACTCATTTCAGAGGGAAATCAGCCCTTGGTTGTGCTTATATTCTAATTTTCTTCAAAAACAGAACATAAATATTGGAAGCGTTTTACCTAGACTGTAAGGCTTATGATGGAGTTTGTTCTGCTCTGAATGCACAAAATTTACCTCAGTGTCTGAAATCTCAGAAAGTGCTGCAATAAAATACAGTAAATAAAAGTACACCACTTTACAATAATATAAGTAATTATAAAAAAACCCCAAAACAAAAAGGGTAATGACAACCCTTTGTCTGCAGATGTCATAGATTGTCTTGAGAAAAAATCATTTTCTGGTGAATTAAACACAATTTCTTTCAATAACTACCCTGATTATGATATCTGAATTTCTGAACCCATTTAATTGTAGATCTTTACTCTTCTAGGAGGACAACTAAGCTGTTCTAGCCTAAAAGAGAAAACATCTCCATAAAACTACCTATGATGCAAAATATCTTGGCTTAAAACCAGATTTACCTTTTCATTAATTTTCTTCATTAACTCCTCAGCCTCTTCACTTGCAGCTCGTGCTTTCTGGCATTGAGCCTCCATTGTCTTCCTAGTTTCCAGATTACATTCAGCTGTTAAAGCCACCATCTTCCTTTCATACTCCTCTTGAATCTCTTCCTCCATTGCAAGAAACTGCTTTTTGAAAACTGAACTTATCTTCTTCTCCACATGAGGAAAGAGGCTGTGATTTAAGACCATGTTCTTCAACATCATAGCAATCACCTCCTTACAGATCTGTGTTCGACCGGCCTCCAGATCGGCATCTGCCCGTGTCAGGCTGGCAACCTCCAAACTGCAAAGTAATCAGGACTGTTAGAAACCACAGATTATGGGAAATTTCTGTCAGAAAACAAGATCTTGGTATCTAGAGCATTCAATCTCCAGATTGCATCTAGATTCATTCAATATTGGGTAGTGAAATGGCAGTCAGAGATGTGCAGGAATATCATAGTATATGAGTTTATTAATCATGATAGTAATTATTCATTCAACAACAGGGTGAGTCAACTTCTACTACAGCAACTTTAATTAAGTATGTCCACACTTCCATTTCAGACAGAAAAAGAAAAACCTTTTCTTTACTAATACTCAAAACATTCCCTCAGATAAAAGCCAATAGAAATGTCTGACACCCTCCCCGCCAAAAAAAATAAAGGAACAAAACCAACCTGCTATCTCTGTTGGGAAGCAGATCAAATGGGCACCTGAATAGACTATAAATTTTACTGACTGTAAAATAGTTCTAAACTCACTGACCCATCTAGATTGATACATCACTGTTTCATATTCTTGGCTGGTGTACTCCCTTCTCTGCAGGGAAGAAGGGACAGTTTCAATTTTATGCTAATACAAATAAAATAGCTGGTATCTGTCTCTCATGAACATTAATAGAGCTCTAGAAAAGAGATTAAAATCATATAGAAATACAAGAACTTTTAGAAAATGCAATACATCATGTTGCATATAAATACATTCTCATTTATCTATAGAGTTAAATTGGAATTATAATTATTCTAATTTCATATACAATGTAACTACTCTAAATTCTACACCTGAACTCAATTTCACACTGGAAAATTCAGTGGATGCTCCTGCATGTCAAATTACATGAATACACAACACTGTATACTTCTGTGTGTGGACCACGTATACACAAATTTCTTTGTGACCTAAAAACATACTTTTAGGGGCTTAAACTCATTCATTTTTTTTGCTTACACTAAATTATTGGCCTAATTTTTCTGCAGAAAAATCTCAGAATAAATTTCAAATCCATAGCAAAGATCTTGGAAAGACTTGCAAGAGAGTGGAATGATACTACATTCAGAATTGTATAAATGAAGATATGAAAATCTAGAAATACTGTGAATTTTGGTCAAACTTTCCTTTCTTTATGAAAGCAAGTAAAGTTTAATTAAAAGTAAACAACTGACATACCATCACTGCCTCCCTGACAGCACAAGAGATGTATTCTCCCCATCCTGAAATTGATGGGGTGGAATTGTTTTCTTACAATGACTCAAATACTTGAAGAGTATTTGGGAGACTGGCTTTGAAATGTAATCATCTACCACAGACTGATTTTCTGTTGCAATTTCCTCCACACCACAGAAACACACTGGTGATGGCTGTCCTCATCATGGCAATCTGCTGCAAGGCTGGCTGGTTGGCTGCAGCTGCTAAACCTCCTCTATTTTACCCCCCCTTCCTCATATACAGGAACAGAAATTCCTGCAATTGAAGTACCATGAGCCTGAAACATTTCTCACAGTAACCTGAAGATCCTCTAAGAGCTAATATTTGCTATAATATCCCCAGGGCAACACAAGCATCCAGCTTCTCTGTCCTGTCTACAGATGGACACTGCAGCTGGAGGCACATGGCTTTCTTGGGGAACGTTCATCTACACTCACGGTAAAGTATCTCAGGGCACTGATCCCTGGGCAGAGTCCTTCTTGCTCCAGGAAAGAGGGCAAGTGATGGCAGGATCAAGGTAACAGGATGTGTGTTTTCTCTTAAGTAATTTCGCTTACAGTCTCAGGACTTCTGCTGACGCAGCCAGCAATTATCAAGCTGTTTTTGACAACTTGAAAAAAACAGTTGTGTAAATGCACTTGAACAAAAACAAGGCATCAGAGAATGGGAGCTTTTTGCTATATTATTTCTCTAATGACTGTAAGGCAGTTGTAGGAGGCTTTCCTTCATAGATTCACAAATTCATTACTAGCCTGCAAAATCCAAGCCACCAGATTTATTTTTCTTTTTTACTTCCTGCTTTAAGTTCAGCAGCTCTAATTTAATTGAAGCATATTTGTCTTCTGTGAGAAACATCCTGGCTTTCAAGCATCCCCTAACAAAGAACTAAACATTTTAATCAATTGTTCCACTAGGTAATTTCTCCAAAGAATGCCTCATCCTCAGAATTTTATTAGTTACAACTTTCAACTCTCTTTGTTTGCTGGAACAACAAGTTGCTTAGTCATTGTTTTTCTGTTCTTCAAGCATACAATGATAGATGGCTGCCCCAGCACCCTCTAACCCTTTCTTACTGAGATGTGAAAGACTGAATTCTTCACATCTCCTTGGAAAGTAACACTTCACAGCTCTACCACATTGTTACATAGTTCATAACACATCATTTATTCCTCATCACAAATACAGGAGTTTTTTAAAACATGCCTCAAAGAAGATTAAGGCTGTTCCTCACCCACTTCCCTGTTATTTTTCCACTGTTCTTCATCAGTGACACCAAGAACGAAAACCAAAATGAAGCACCATCAGAACATTTCCTGTTCTTTCCCTCAGTCTTCCCACAGCACTTCTTCCTACTTGCTGCAAGTCATTACAGACTCAACCTGATTCCATTTCCAGCAAGATTCCCATGCTCCTTTTCACCCTCAAGAACTACAGTACCCCAGTAACTCCACATGATGCAAAATGCAGGAGGAGCAATGGTAATAATCACCTGCTGCTGCTGTCTCAGCAAGTGAATAATGAGGCTCTGGGGATCTCAGGTGTATTTAACCTGCAACTCACACTCTTCATTTTCCTGACAGCACACTGGTGAAGAAGGCAATGGAAGGGAAATTTACGAACTGTTCCACCAAACCAAGGGTATCAGCAGAGAGAAAAATCATTACAAGCCATAGCTCTCCCAGGTCACATCTTTGAAGACAGCACCCACACTATCACCTTTTGGCAGTGGCAGCTGAAGAAAGGTTGTGGCTGGCTCCCTTCATCTGATGTGCCCTGCTTCTGGTCTGTGGGCTTCATACAGCAGCCAGCAGAAATGAGGCAAGCTCATCACACAGATCAGAAACCCTTCTTCAAGGTCTTTACTCAAAACAGAGAGGCTGAGGGCACCCCTTTCATGCTGCTTCACACCAATGGTCAGTAAAGCAGGAATCCTGTACATATAATAAACTGAATGCTTTCATTTGGTTTCATTCAAGTCCCTCAGAAGAACAATATTTACAATCAACCAGATTAAACGTTTCACGCACATAGGGAAAAAAATTCCAGGCTGACACTTGGTCTCCTCCAGCCAAGGTACATTTAATAATTTGCTTTAAATGCTCTGCACTCTGCTTGCTACAGTAATTCATGTTTAAAAGGTCTTGCCTCACTTCCTGAGCATATTCAGCATCATAGAAACATGAAAGCTAATGAAGTACGGGTAGCTGATGGCAACCTATTGATGAAAAAGTTGAAAGCTTTTGTTGGACAAAGCATGCAGAGAAAGGATGAGAACAGTAAGAAAGCAGGTAACACAAAAGGGCAGGGAAGGGAAAGCTGGACTGACACATAGAAAATGAAACTTCAAACAGCAAGTGCAAAGCTTTTTCACTCACTTGAAGAGAAAGAGGTTTTAAAAATCTATTAGAGGGATCTGGAAGGGGAGAATCCCAGACGCCAAACACAGAGAAGTAGAGAGAATTCCTGAGAAAGTGATGTCCTCCACAGACCTAATGAAAGAATACAGGAAAGCAGCTGAGGTCAGGAAACCAAATATAGTTAATTCAAAAAAAGACAGACCAAAACACAACACACTACAAAAAATTGAAACCTCTCATTAATGACCATGTATTTGTGGCTTTAAGTCTTATTATTCAAATTACTTATTATTCAAATCACAGAGAGAATTTTTGAATAGGAGAACTTACAGCTGCTGAATTTAACAGCCCTAAAAATAATTAATGGCTTTCAAACACATTTTAAAAACTAATTCTGAATTTATAAAGTTAAGAAGCTACTGTAATGCAACTTTCTGAAGTCTAAAAGGAAGAGAAGCATTAAACAAATTTCCCTTCGATGACATTTTCTCATGAAAACAGAAAAGCCCGTCATTCTCAGAATGCTCATCTCTCCTCTGCCAATGGAAGCTAATTAGTAGCACACGTATTACAAAAGTATCCAGAGCAGAGTGGAGCTCTGTTGAAGCTGTTTCTGTAAAAGTACTGCTTCAAATACACAAGGCTCCTGAAAAGCATGTAATTAAGTAATTTAGAGACATTTGTGGACACTTTGTCTCCACTGTTTCCACTTCAGCAGTGACTCAGAGCCCTAAGGCACAGCAGCTGGACCAACTCGGGATGGAGAGGAGAAAGGAAAGAGGGAAGGACAGACAGACAGACAGACAAGCACCCCAGCACTGTGGCATCCACTCTTACAGCCAGAGCAGCACATGTCCTGTACCCGTGGGCACAGTGGGTGACGATGAGACAGCTGCAATGAGGAAAGAAATGGGAGGACAATATCCAGACATTATGGGCTATGTTGCCTTGTCACACTTCAGAGGAGTGAAGATGGAGAAAGAGTCAGACAAGAAGAATCACAAAGAAACCAGTTCCTGCAGTGCTGGCTTTAGTCACAGTAAATAAAGAAAGCCAATTTGAGCGTAATGGGCATTAGTGGTCTTCAAAAGCTGTTGATGTGCTGTTTCACAAATTATCCATTTATTGAGGGATTAGTAATACAGTATCAGTAAGCTGGGCTGTCTTTTGGTTTTTAGTCTGTTGTTGTGTTTTCTTGGTGGCTTTTTAAAGAATGTCAATGTGACCCCTCTGTGCAGTCCCATACCTTCCTCCCTTCAACACCTCCCTTCTTTTTCCTTCCTTTGCATTCCATGTTCTTCTGCTGGCTCCAGGCTCAACAGAGGCTGTAAACAATTTAGGGCTGGGATTTACAGAGCTGCAGCACAACAGGGCACAAACCTCTGCAGGAGACTCAAACTGCACTAAAGTAGAAGCAGAGGCAATGGCATGAGGTCTGAACACCCACCCACAGCTACTGACTGCCCAAACCCAAATTCTTCTGGCACTCCTGGGCCACAGTGGGATGTGCTGCATTTCCCTGGTCCCTGCCTGCTGCCAGGCTGTGTTAGTACAGGTCTGAAGAATATTCTGTCATACACCAGAAGCTGAACTGGCCTGCTGCCAGCTCTGAACTGGGGGAGTTCATCCATCAGTCCTGCAGCACTTACACAGCCAAGTGTGAACTCAGCACAGCCCCTGCAGCAGCCTAACAGAGAACACAAACATCAGAGCAGTAAATGAAATTGCTAAGAAAGGTACATGAGCACTATCTAAGGATGATTTCACATGGGTGAGTCACAGGTTAAGTTTAGCTTTCCAGAGGTCAGAATGCTGACAAAAACAAAACCAGGGTTCCTGATATACAGCCAAGAAATAATAACTAAATAAAAAACAGAAAAAGATGAAAAATTGAGCTGAGAGACCAGAAGCTCTTCAGAAAACAAAGGTTAATGAAAACCTGATAGAAAGTCTAAGAATTAGCTCTGGCACCAGTTTCACCTACCAAATTCCTTTAATTCTTCACATCAATATAAAGAGAGTATTTCAATTCTTACAATTATCTGTTTAGAAAACATTTTTAAAATACAGCATTTAAGAGACTGAGAACCTCTGCATTGCTTGCAGAAAATAAGAAATATGACAAATTGGCGATCTTCAGAAAATCAATTTAAAAAATACATCTACCTATAAATAGTGCTGCTGCAACACAGTTCAGAAAATGGTTATTTCACTCTTTTGCTCAGAAAAGATACTATACAAAAAGAGTGTATGAAAGATTCCAATTCTGCTTCTGCTGAAGTCATTCACACATTTCACCACTGATTTCACAAACACCAACTTCAGCCTGGATACTAAAAAAATAATAAATAAATATTATTGCTATATGCATTATGCATGAATGCCTGAGGAGCTTCCAGCTCTGCTATGATTTCCTCAGATTCTTCTGATCTATCCACACAGGGTGAGTATTCAGATGACAGAAATGGTAGGACATATCAATCTTTATTAAAAATAATATGGAATAAAGCATTAGGAATAGCATAACTCTAAGACTCTCTTCTGGATGAGATAAATTGTTCCAGGTAGACAGCAGAAATGACCCACATAATTCTAAACACTTCATAGTTAGCCAACATCAAAGAAAAGTGGCATTTTTAAGATGAAGAAAGATATGCATTCATCAATTTTAAATTACTTGTTTTCTTCAGCTCCCTAGTCTTACAGGCTCCAATAATATATTAAGCAGTTGATTTCTGATAAAAAAAAAAGTATGGTTTACACACTTGTGAAGTTTCTAGCAGCATTCATAACACAGAACCACAAATGCAGGGTTTGGAGTTCATACCGTGAGCATTCACTGCATCTTATATCAACATGATCACTATTTAGTTCTATTCCTGCATTGTACACATTTCACAAAAAGAGAATACTGAATATGCTCTCCCTTCAAAAATTCTAAAACTTTTAATTATATTCTTTCCAAGTTATGAAAACCAGAAATTTAGCTCCTCATATTTTTTTTGTACTAACCATGCAACTATTTCTCACCATTTTCAGTGTAGGAATAGTCAAGTCTAGGTGCTATGATAATTTATTCCCCATCCCTGGCAGTGTTCCAAGCCAGGCTGGATAAGCCCTTGAGCAACCTGGTCTGGTGGGAGTTGTCCTTGCTTATGGTGGGGGGCTGGGACTAGAGGATCTCTAAGGTCACTTCCAATCCCTTAATATTCTTAATTCTTACTTTCTATTTAAATTCAAGGTTTAAAAAAATAGAACATTTGTTCCATAGCAAATCAAACTGGTGTGTTCAGCAAGAAAATTAGATTTTAAAAGAAAAAGTGAACTTCTAAGATCATGGTAAATTGGTTTTATTTTTCTATCAAGGCTTTTTGGAGACAGTTTGATCCTATTCTCTAGTACATTGGGCTCAGTGTCCTCTACCACAGGAAAAAATCAGCTACAATATACACATATTACTTACTAATTTACTAAAACAATTGGCAGTATGTAGTGTGTACCAGCAAACAGGTACATATTCAGCTAAAGCTTTGACAAGCTCAAGGAAGCACAGCTTACAAAATGAAGATTTAAAAGAAAAGGTGTAGTAGTGAAAAGCCATTTAAAGAAATTAAGTTCTCTTTAACACATTTGTATCTTTTGAGACTATGAGAATGGTCAAGCTCCATCACACTGGACACAAACCCAAATTGCTCAGCTTTCTTCACATTCTCCTGAAGTCATACAGAAAAAGAGACTCACAAAATTTTTGAGCATGATCTTCTAGTATGCCAGTCAAATATCCAAGTCATATAGCTTCCCCTCATTAGTACTCACTGCCCAGAAACCAATATTCAGTAACACACACAGCAAGGAACCTACTGAGAATAAAAGCCAAGCTATTTTGCTGCATAATGTACATCAAGGATATGACTTATTAAGACAAAATTCACAAAATGAGTAACCAAGAAGCTTCCTTATGAAACATTAAAAGTATGTTTTGTTCTCTAGCCAATCCTCCTGACACTGCAAACTGTCTACACTCCAAAGCTGTCCCTGTTCATAAATACTGAACACATGTTCCTGATGTATCTCCTAAACAATTTGGCACTGTCACTTCTTAGAAGACAGAACACCTTTATGTTGCAAAGAATAAAACAACATGTGGCTCTTACTTTTCAGAGTATTTTTCTCATTTGTATCTGAAAGACTAGAATAATTCCAACCATGAGAGCACAATGAAAAGGATGCTATCAATTATGCTGGCAAGCTTGTATGTGTGTCACATAGACAAAAATGAAACATACCTGCACCAGAACACACAGAAGGGATTACCAAGCTAGCATACAAGCAAGATGATGTTGGTTGGCTGAAAATACCTAACACCCTTTCCATCATCTTTCATTAGCAGGAATCACTCTGACTGTGGACACCTTTGTGGTCTATCTACTATCCTCACCCTGGAAAAGGAAAATATAGCTTAGAAGGTAAAGCAGGTTAGTGAGTGTTGACTAATGGGCATCTACTTTATTCACTGCAATGCTCTACCTCTTTAGAGGTAAACAAAATAGAAACTGAGGAAAGAAAAGGAAGCAAGAGACATATGCACTAACTTTATAAAAACATTAAAAAGCTTCAGCCCCAGACACATATTCAAACAAGATGACAAATCCTGTTTTATAGGTTTAGAAATAAACCTGTTTTATAGGTTTAGAAATAAATAATATTATAAAAATAAACCTTTAGAAAGGTCTGCAAGAATATTTACCTTTTTAATCCATAATGTATCTGAAAATAGTCCAGCCAATTTTTTCAACCTAGCTAGATACTAACTATCCCTGAAATAAATTAATGCTGAAGTGAGCTTAAAAAAATCTTTGATCCTGTTCTTCTTAACAGTCACAAAATTATTTTCAGGATAAGCCTTCTCAAAGCCTGAGTTGCTATACAGTTATAAAAGCAAGCACCTATGTGCAATTTATAGAGATAAGTTCCCAATTAACAGGGAAAGGCAGAAAATAATAATGCTGTTAGTTACCCTTCAAGAAAGAAAATTCCATCCATGGTTCTGTAACTTTTTGGCTTCTACGGACTTTATAGTTGTATATTACTGCCTTTAGCCTCCCTTACCAGGAGGTAATGATAAGACTGCATAAACAACATTTGCTCATCCTCTCATAAGACCTTTTTATAAAACTCAGCTGAAGAACAGATGACCTTTAGCAGTGGCATGTTTCTGTCAAAAAGCCTTTCAACAGTAGCAGGAGTGTTTCTTTGCTCTAGCAAGTGGTCCCAGCAATCACAGGTACATGGTATCTTTCTGGCAGCACTACAAACTGTCACACCTTAGACTCTGATCCAGCTGTTTTCAAAATACACTGCTGAACAGTAATGCTGGCACTCAGCAGGGGCTCTCTTTTCTAGGACAAAAGCCACCCTTTTGAAAGCAGAATGTGTTAAGCAATAGTAGAGTACTGGGTTTCAGTATTTTCTTGCACACCAAGAAGTTTCCTTTCACATAGTGAACCACAGAGAGACAAAGCAGGGTGTTCATTTGCATTGGAAAACTTGCATGTCTAAGGCCTAGATGGTGTGACTTCTACAAGTGGATCAATATGAAACATAATGGCTCTCCCTTCACATAGATCATTGTCTAAAATAGTTCAAAAACCTAAGGTAGCTCAGTAATATGTGTAAACAAACACCATAAAAAAAAACAATAAAGAGGAGATACTCAAAACATATTCAAAGGTTTGGCTGATGATAAAATAATAAATGTGATGTAATGGCAGTGAATTCTTACTCTTCTAAAGCCTGATGCATGTTCCCAGGTTCTTCAAAGGACAGAATATCAATGATTTGGTCATTCATAATTATATCTTCACTAAAGAGATCACCTGAATTAAATTGAGAAGGCTCCAGTTTGTGATTTTGGCTTAGATCAGGCTGTGTCTCCTACAAAAGAGAAAAAAAGGGAGAAAAAGTAGCAAACTTTAGATTATAAAAGAATGTATAATGAGTGTCTGATCTAATTTTATTGCAGTTTACCTCTGGGTGAGAAGGTTTCTATTTATCATCAAACTGTAAAGCTGCAAAGAGTAGAAAGAGGTGCAATCAGATATGTATCTGAAATCAAATATACTACTTTTGTCTCAGACTGATCTTTGTTAGTATACATCTGATCTGGAATACAGATTAAGAAATGAAGAACACAGAACACTTGTGAAAGTCATCTAGGAAGTTGTCTTCCACTTCAAACTTTCTAGGTAATTAAAAAAATTGCCACACTATACAAATTACATATGGCAACATTACAGTATTATTAGGTGAACAAGATGGAAAAATGAATCCTATCCATGATGGAAGTGATTTAGTTCACAGAGACTTCAGATTGAGGGCTAACACTATTGTGTAAAAACCCCACTATAAATATCTGCTGCTAGACCAAGATGGACCTTTTTTACTAATTCATTATCACTATTTCTTTTGTATCCTTTTAATTTAAAGAGATTTATTTTTCAAACCTAAAATAAATAAAAGTTACTGATGGTGTGATTTTCAACAGCAGAAAGGCTGTAAGTGATTTGTGAGCTACTCTGGTCAGTCCAGAGGGATGAGAGATCACCACCCTTTTGGCAAATGAGGGGTTCAAAGCTCTCAGCACACCTCTCTTAGGACTGCTCCAATCACTGCAATAGTCTCACTAAGGTCTCTAGCTCCCTCCCAATGAAGTTGTTATACTTTACATAAACACAAAAATAACAGTAAGAATGGCTGGAATTGCACCAACTTGATTAATATCTATCGGATTCTGTATTTTCTTTCTCTGGTGCAATATATACTGAAATACTTAAAAATGGAACAGAGCAATGAAAATACTTCATTCTTAATCCTATCTGCTTTGCTTAATCACTGAAGATATATATTATTGCACATTGAAGAAACTAAGACCAAAACTCAAATCCCTATTCCTGATAATCAGAAAAAAATTGCACCAAAGTTGTTGTGTTCAAATTAAGTTGTCTACTCCCTTGGCAACTTCTTATAACCCATAGACATCCTGCTTCTTATTCTGAGGGATGGAGGGGAGGAAGAGAGAAATATGGAAAGACATGAAAAGGCATAGGGTAATCCCCCTCTGATCTAGAGCCAATATCCAGGTACTGACAGCAGTTTTTTTTTCATCTGGGTATCATTCTTACACTCACCTCTAAACCTGACTGCACTGAAGTTTAGAGGATGTAGAGATTACATTATCTGTGAGCCAAATTCATCACTTGGTGGCTTCTTATTCATCTTCAAAAACTCTTCAGACAATCTTAGCAAGTTAAATCATCACATATGATCAGTGAAAAAAATTAAATAACCTACCCTGACAGACAGTACAACTCACCTGGTTTTTACAACAGAAACTCCATTTTAATATTTGGGTTCGGTAAATGATGAAAAAGACAGCACATGTCAACACAAGGGAAATGAAAAAAGCAATGAAGAATGCTGAAGCACTGATGGCATGGCTGTATAAAATCTGAAATTAAAAGATCATTTATTAAAATGCTATCTTTAATATGTAAAAAGGTCAGATCATAACTGTAATTCAAACACTGTAACTGTAAGCAAACTGTAAATGATTTTTAAATGGCTTCACACAACTTCAGGAATTCTCAGCTCTATGCTCTTACTACATTTTGATGAATATTTTCAAAGAAGTGTGTATTTTCAATAGGTTTCCAAGTCAGCACAGTTTGCTATGTTCACCTTGTCCAAATTCCTGTGAATTTCAAGCAAGAGAACCCCACAGACTAAATTTTTTTGCTTTGACTTTTGGGTGCCCTGTACTTAATAGCTTATTTTCCAAAGCTGCCACTTTCCTAAGAAGTCTCATTGAAATTTCTGGCATTTGATGTTGCTCACAGGCTCTGGAAAGTCAGTCAGATGTTGGCTACTTTAATTAATGGCCATTTATTGATTCAATGAAACTGAGAAAAACCATAGGGAGAAAGTACCAATATGAGTTCAGAATAAACATGCAACTGACACCCACCCAATCAGTGTGCAACCTTGCAGCTTCTGCATTAGCCTGAGTCAGAAAAAGCTGGCATAACCATAAGCCACAAACAACTTTTTAGACCTTTCACTTTAGCTCTTAACTTAATCTTTAAACTGAATTGCATTAAAAATTAATTTTTACTTCATGCTCTACATAGCAAAAGTTAATTCAGTGTTTGTTTAGTTCTATGAGATCTTCCAATGAAAAACATAGCACAGCTATTGGTATAATGTTTCACCACTGATCATTCTGCTGGGGCTAGGAACTGTAAATAATTAACATGCTGCTTGTAAGCTGGGTTTGTTTTTTTCTTGGAACAGAAACCTGACAGCATTCCACAGAGTCAATGGTAATTCTGCATAGGAAATGATATTCAAACATGGCCCACAATTTGAAAATAATTTATTGTAATTTGACACCTCTGTCACATCAGGACTCTGACTGAGATCCCTCCACTTTCAGGGAACAGGAGATGCCACAGATAATACTTAGGAAAAAAAAGCTGCTTTGAAACTCCATCATTTTGTCTGAACCCACTTGCATTTGTCTAATTTCCATGCACTCTGTGAAATTTAAGGATCTCTTGAGGCTTCTGGAGAAAGCAAGGATCTGGTGAGGCTATGGATTTGTGAAGCTGGAAAGAAGCTGCTTTTCTTTTGGTGAAGAAAAAGCACTGGCTCTGGAATGACTGTGCTTCCTAAGAGGTGAGACCCATGGTGGGACAGTCAGTTTGCATGAGGGAAGGCAGTTTGGTCTGTGCTTTCATATTTGAAGAAAA
Organism: Ammospiza nelsoni; assembly: GCF_027579445.1. NCBI lineage: Eukaryota > Metazoa > Chordata > Aves > Passeriformes > Passerellidae > Ammospiza > Ammospiza nelsoni. Next base: position 17,283,731 of record NC_080636.1, read on the forward strand.
TGGGCTCTGGAAGGACAGTCCATGTCATTGGGGGGCTGTCAGTCCAAGCAGAACACAGCAGGTGCTTTAATGCCATCTGAAAGCACCACAGCAGATGGTGCAGGGGAGGTGCCAGAGCCCTGGCTCAAGTCAAGCCCAGTGTTGGCCCTGCAGAATGACCTTCAAACCACAGACACATCAGCAGGCCTGAAAAGCCATTCCTGAAGCCAGCCTCTAAAGCCATCCCAGCAGTGGGAAGAGGCATTACAGGCCCAAGAACTGATATGATCCCACTGCTTTGCATGGTGCTGAGAGAAGCAAGCCTCATGAAAATCAGTGTAAAGGAATTACCATCATCTCTCCCATGCCACAGGCTTAGATGGGAGAGCTTCCCTTTTCACCAGTGTCCCATTCAGCATCAAAGTCCCCCAGCCAAGGGCAGAGGCACAAAGTACTGACAGGCCCTGAAGCACTGTGGCACGGACACTCAGATGAGCAATACTCATATTTTTTTCATAACCCACAAAATTACCTTGTTCCAGGCAAGCAAGCACTTTCTTCCAGTGGCACAGAAGAGAAAGGGTTTGTAAAACTTTAAAGAACAGCATAGTATCTAAGTGTTCAAACAAATCATGTGAAAGCTGATGGGACCAATGTAGCATGACACTGTCATGACCATGTAATTAATTCTTCACTTGTCATTCCCAAATACTGCCCACTTAGTCACATATGTGCCTTGGCTTTAACATATCCATGAACAGGCTTAAATAATTACTTTTAATAAATAAATCTGAGATGGAGAGCATTTATGACAGCTGACAATATGAATGAAATAAAATATATCACACCTTCTCCAGCTAATCCTAATTTTCTTGCACAAACTGGTTTCATTCCAAAACACCTCATGCTTGGCCACAGCCCAAAGTCAAATATTATGCATGTGAAACATCATGTTTTAAATAATTCCTAAGCTTTATTTTTTAAAAATTTATGGTATTTTCCACACACTTTTACCACACGTTTTAGTTACAAAGCCTGTTGATTTACTAAGTTCAAATGCAGCTGAGCTAATTTTACCGACCTACAGAAAAGTTCACAAGAACTTTTTGAGGTCCAATATCAAGTTCAAATTGGAAAAAATAACAAGCACAGTAAAAAGGCTTTATTATAATAACAGTTTGCAGAAATTTTCATGGTCAGTTGAGATCAATGTAGCTTACAGCCTTGGCTTTAGACATTAGCAACTGCTGCAAATCAATTCATAGCAAATTTTACATGAATTTTACAAATTCATGAGGTTATTTTTCTAACCCAGTCAGCTGCCTCATGGTTTACACCTCTAAGAGTTTCCAAAAAATAGATTTATGGCAAGTCCATTTGTAATTCTTAGCTATACAAATGTCCAATCCTTTTAAATATTACTAGATCTTTACCCAGGGACTATGAGTTCTCTAGCTTATGTATAGTTTTAGTTCCTACCATGTTTAATCATGGCTTTCATTTTAACAGAATGGGCACTTGATCTTCAGTTACAAGAAAGCCAGGTCTGGACACGTTATCTATTACAATAATAAAAGCTGAGAAGGCAGAGATCCCAGCAGAAGAGAATACTGGAACAAGAGGCCCCTGTGCCCAATCTCCCAAAAGATTGCTTATTCTAAAGGCAGAGAGAAACTCATGGGACAGGTCCATGGAAGGAATGAGTGCTCTAGTCTTCAGGACCTATTCAGGCAAGCCCTATCCACATGCACAGCTACAGCAAAATGTTCTGTGGTGAAACAAACTGTTTGCTTCTGCCTGAACACAAATAATCCCAATACTCTTGCCAACCAAGCCACAGCTTCTTTAAAAACAACCCCTTGCAACAGCAGCCTGTCAAATTAATGAGAGGCTGGGGGAGAGAAACAAGTTCGGGGAAGGGATTACTCTAGCAATAAAACTGATGGATGAAGTAGAGAGTTTTTTAATAAAAAAACTATCTCAAAGAATAATAGTGCTGCAATCAATGTAATTTTGAAGGTTTATTTGGCCTGTTAAAACCTATGTTTCAGAAATACTTCAAAAGCCAAGAACAGAAAGTCATATTGGAAGAATGACTAGTTAAAAAATGAAAGTAAGCATAAACTATGCCACTCTTTCCACAGTTTTATTTGTCAGGCTTGAGTATCAGCATCATACAGAAACCTTTCCTCAACAAGTGGAGGACACTTTTAATCTTTTGTAAAAAAACCCGTTTTCTCATGGTGGTTAGGCACAGCAGCAGGTGAGCATAATCCCCATCACAGTTTCCGATGCCTGGACAATTCTTCAAATGAAAGAACATGGCAAGAAGCATAATGGCATAATGGGATTTTTAGATTTTCTGTACTAAATATTGCTGGTTTAAGACAATAAAAAAGACCCCTTATGTTTAGTCCTGTTTTCTTCTCAAAATCTGAGAAGGCAGAACCTGTGTGTAATTACTAGCCAATAGCTGAGTGATGAGACACAAGTACACATGTACATCCTTAGCTCCTAGGATTTACTTTAGATTGTGCAGAAGTATCAGCAGGAGAGTCAATCTAATATCAAATCATAGAATTTACCTTGGTCTTTTCTTCTTCTGTTATGGTAAGTGATGCTGTCAATGATACAAGATGTGTTTTATTCTGAGAGAGATACAAAAAAATTACCTGTATTAAAAAAAAAAGCAGCAGAATCCACTGGCAAACAGCCTAGAGTCTCTAGAAAAGCTTCTCCTTAGAAGGTTAGCTATACTTCTCATTAAGCTTAAAGCTGAAATAAATCTGATAGGAAAACGCAGTGTACTTAGGGGTAACACTAAAAGACATGAAGCAGCTGCTCTGTGGAATTCACTCCCCCATATCCCAATGCACAAAGTATTACATTTTTCTTTGCCTATAACATCTGGGCTGGCTGAGAATGTACAGAACAGGAGCCACAGTCTCCATAAATCTCTACTTTTACCATGCCATGCCCTGTTTTTTAAAGTTTTCCTCTCTACCGCTCTAGCACCACTCCCATTCACGCAGAACACCTTTTCCTCCAAAACCAAGGAGAAAGGCAATTGAAATGAAAATATAACTGCAGTTTATAATTACATGTAATTATGAAAACTACAGAAAAACCATCAAGTCATATTTAAGAACTGAAAATTTTTACTTTGGCAGAAACCACTTGTCCTGTCTCCTACTCAAAGCCAGGCTAATTCCAGCATTAGAACCAGTTGTTTCAGAACCTGATGCAACAGAATTCTCCAAAGTCAGCAAGGATGGAGATTTGTCAGCTTCTCTGAAAAATCTTTCAGACACAGAAAACTCTTTAAAAGGTGTCTTATGACCAATGAGATTTTTCCATGGCTGCAACTTTTTTTTTCAGTTATTATAAAAATATGGCAAAACTTTCAATCTCTCTGAGACTTCAGCAATATACATGTAAGTCTGTGGGACATTTATTTCCAGGGCAAATTAATAATCTGCAGAGAAATATGAAAAGTATAAAGAAAGGCTACAAGACAACACACAAAAATACTTTACTTAAGGAGATCTAGGACTTCTTAAGCTATGAAGAATAATTAATGCATTTATAAATTCGTAGTAAACAATCAGAGAGCCCAAGAGTTTCATTTCATTACATGATGGCTTCATTGTTTAGGGAGTCTAGAACCACCTTGGAGACTAGTTTTTTTACAAAACTTGTGAGGAGCAGAATAAAATTGTGAATAAAATACCTGTGATGAACTGAAAGTTAGCTTCGCAGGCAGTGTCAGGACCCTGCCGTGCCACATTTCTTCTGAATCAAGAAGTGCAGAGTAGTTGATTGCAAAGTGTTCTCCACCTATTAAAACAGGGATATGGAGAGATTTGCTTTCTTCCATGAAGATTTCTCAAAGATCCCTAGGGAAGGCTTGGAACAGCACTGGAGCTTCTCCTTTATGTCACAGCAGATGCCACACATCCAAAGTAGACAGTTCACGGCCACCTGAGCTCACCAACATCCTTCATATCTGCTGCCTCTTAAGAATTCAAGCAAATTCAGCCCAGGATCTGGAAACTGCATTAAATGATGCCCTGACCTACCCAAAACCATTAATTTTTGATACCAAAAGTCACATGAGGTTATTTTAAAATATTTTTATTACAAAATGGACTGCCTAAATTTTAACTACTAACTTGTTGATTCTCTCCTTATTGAAACCAAAGAGAAATATGACAGAATTCAGCTGAATTTTCATTCACAATGCACTGAAGTATGGAAAAATTATTATGGCCAAAATTGAGCATGACAAGGTACACACGCAAGGTATGGGCTGACTTCAGCATTAATATAGTCATGACGAAACTTCAAACTATGCAGAAATCTAGTCTGCTGGGGTTTTTTCCACTTCAGTATTTTTCACACTGATTTGTCTGGAAAATCTAGTTTCAACTCCAGATTCAGTAATTATAAATAAATTATTTAGCAGCTCCAATTTGGCTTATCAGATATGAAAGCCATTTTTCTATTCTTTTTCAGGGATAATATATAGTTTCCAGGAAATCTCTGTAGAAAGCCATCAATTTCTTCCCATTTCCAAAAAGACCAGTCCTACAACCTCTGCTCAAACTGCTGTTAACAGGAATGGAGTCTGGCTATCCAATTGCAACCAGACAGCAGCCTCAGGTCTATTTATTTTCCTTTTCTACGTGGAAATCTTTCACCATAAAACTATCATAACCAGAGATACTTCCATCATAAAGAGAAATCAGTGAACACTTCTGAAGCAACTGGAGAAATGCTGTGACTCCCTAAAGAAAGCTGCTAATTTTCAACATGCTTGTGATTAGGAAAATGGAGATGAAGAGATCAAGAAAGAGAAAATTTAATGCATGTGCACTGATTGAACTGCTACCAATTAGAAAAGGAACAATCTGACTTCACAACTGGAAGAGGTTTATTTCTCTATTACTTGCTTTGACTTCATAATTTGTTCAGTTTGGAGAGAACCCATACTGAGAAGAGCTGCCTTATTTCTGGTGAATCATCTTCCCAGTTTGTATGGCCTTTTACAATTCCAATGCACCTCAATACCTGAGCAAGTTGAGCTGCTACACTTGTCTAAAAATGCCTCAAAAATATGATTAAAATGCCTTTTGCAGAAATTTTTAAAAATACCCAAAATTAACACATACAATTGTGAAAGACTCTCTTTCATTTTTGATGGCAACTTTTAAAAAGTAAAGGAGGCTCAGTTCTGTGCCTGGAAGACTGGAAGCAGTTCAAAGGTGGGAGTCAAAATAGCTAACAGTGAGCTGACAGAATTGGAAACTGCAGCCTAAAACCTTTCCCAGACTTTTTCACCTGTATTAACTCATAATCAAACAATTTACACCACTGTAATTAATTCATTAAATAAATAAATACATAAAGAAATACTGTGATTTTAACAGATGCACTCTGACATATTTTATGAGGGGTATTTTACTGCAGATTTTGTTACCTTGCAAGAAACTTTTCCTGTAAATCTGTATGCCATTTGTGGTCTTATTCCCACTGTTTTTTTGAACATGTAGACCAGTGATGTTGTCCATGATGATAAGATCTGTGATGTTTGTTGAGAGCAATGTGTTGGTGTTATTAATCACAAGTGTAATGTATGCAGTTTGAGGGTCATGTTCAACATCCACCTGAAATTAGAAATATTAGTATTAATGGTGCAAGATAGCTGTATGGACATCTTAACAGTAAAATTCATAGCCTTGATTACAAATAAAACTTCATTATTTGTGCAGACTTATTTTTTGAAGGTATTCTGAGTGATCTGCAAATGAAACTACACTCAGTTTGATCTCACATTCCCAGTGAGATTTTAATCTTTGGTATGTCAAGCTGTTGCTTGAGACAGCGGCAGAAAGCCAGAAGGTGGAAACTCAGCTCATACAGGACCAGAAGCATAATCAAATTCTGAATATCCCCATGATACTGCATACAACACAAAACTGGATCACAACTTTATAACTAGAGTTTGGAAAATTCTTAAATTTTTACCTTTGTACCACAAGGATGTTTTTTTGCAAGCTTCTTCACTGCAAAGTAATTCTCTCCATGCAGTTTTGGGTTCTATTTTCCTTTCTTTCACAGCAACCCCATTCTCTGAAGGACACTGGCTGTCTTGACTTGCCCTTCTCACATGAGGACAGATGGAGCCCCAGTGAACTTGGGAGTCCATGGCTCTGCTTCCAGTTAGCAGTGATGGTCATACACTAATTACCAATCTCTAGCAACATGCACTCATGTGATTTATTTATTCCACTAAGCCCTTAAGTCTCATTGAGCAAATTATACCCTCTAAATGAAATTATTCAGAGTTGCTTATTGACCTCTCACCTCCCAAACTGCCTTCCTCTGTAACTCATATTAAATTAGAATTGTCTAAATCTTTATAGGATCTATAATACTATGGTGATCTATAGTATATTCATGATGATTTATGAGGTTTAAATAATGACACTAAATTAATAGTCCTTTAACTGACAGAATTATGATTCAGGCCGAACTTTTCTCTTTTTAGATCTTCCTTTGAAGGAAACATCTACACTGTATACGGACACCCGCAAATATAAAATAATAAAGCAGTCCTCATGAAAAATTAGTTCTAAAAATAAGAATTGTGAAAGACTTCATGGTATCCAGAGTCCATGGTATCCATAGGGTTCAATACATGCAGGTATGGTCTCACTGTGCACTGATCTCTGCATTTCTTACTAATTCAGCATAGAACCAGATGACAGTTTTAGGAATTAAGGGATGAAATTCCCAACTATTTATTGTACTAGAAGCTGTAAGCAATGTATAAAAATGTATATATTAATGTATGTGTAAAAATTATTATTATATATTATTAGTTATCTTCCTGAGGAAACCATTGCCGATATCATATGCTTGTATATCATGAGTTACACCCCAGCTTCTGAGAGTTAACATCAACAAGTATTAAAAATATGCTTTGGTCAGATTTTCTCTCTCCTGGTTTCTGAACTGGCATGATGCAGCCAAGATGCCTTTCAACATTTCATGTGCAATCACAAAGTCTAGATACCTGCTTTAAAAAGCAAAATCAAAATGAAACAAGAAAAAAGTCTCAAAACCCCATTTCTCATTAATATTAAATCCATGTTTTTCATTCCTTATTTTTGACTGGTAATCAGACCTCAGCTCAATTGCAAAGGGGTTGAAAAAATTTGGATTTTTTCCCCTGAAATCAGCAGATGAGAATCAAGCAACAGGTATGGTTTGGCAGTTCACTTCAGGTACCTGGGAGAGTGGTATGAAAGACCACAGCAAGAGCATGGACACGACAAGAGAAAAGAGAGGAGGAAGGAACTGACACAGAAATTGAAAGGAATGGAGGATCCTTGTTAGGAGTAAGTTAGAACAACTAGAAACAGGAAAGAAAGGAGAAAAAAGATTAGGCCTTCCAATGCACGAAGACTTAGGAGATTAAGAAACAAGCCAGGTAAAAGTGTTAGAAGACAATCAATTAAATTTAAAGATTTATTTCAGCTCTGTTAAAGATTATTGTCACTGTGTAGTACTGTTACAGAAAAGTTCACATCATACCATGGAATGAAGCTCTTGAAGAAACACATTTCTGGAAAGAAGGAAGACAATGGGTGCTGGAAGCACTGGTAAAACTTAAACACTTCAGTTTCAATAAGGCTATTTCTACATCAAGATGTTGGAAAGATTCTGATTCCAAGAAGCAAACATGAGACACCTCCATGCTCTGAGGAGCGATTCATTGCAGGAGGAGGAAAATGTGCAAAATGCACTTTTCTCTATTTTAAACAGCTGAAGAGCACCATATGGCCAGTCTGTCTCTTAGCATGAAAGCATTTGTTCACTCAAAATAGGACTGAAGCAGAAGACAATGTAAGCCAAGGAAAATTAAATGTGAACTGCATTTGCAGGTGGAAGACAATCACATATAATTGTACAGTTTTCAGTAATTTACAACTAATAGCACCACAAAAGTATTTTCTGATAAAGACAGCATCTATAACACATTACCTTTAATCTCCTACAGCAGTTATTTTGCAGCTTTTAATGAGCCTGTGTGAGGCTGTTGTAAACAGCAGAAAAAAAGAGATGGGACTGTTTCAAGGCCTGTTCCTGAGAGGCTTTGCCATAAAAACTGGAGATGCACAGACAGAAAAGCAGAAGATTCTTTGTTACTACTTCTATGTCTGAAATGCTTACTTCTCAGCCTCATTAATCATGATATGCTGCCATTTCAATAACAACATCAGAGGTAATTAGCACCATGAGATGTGATGCATATTCAGTCTTCTCTACACAGCTGATCTGGTGAAGGTTATAATGTCACCTCCTCTGTACTGGTTACTGAATCCTCTACCCTCAGGCACCATTTCAGGGGCTGAATTCAGATTGGTCCTAAAGTTGGATGTGTTCTCTCTCTCTCTCCAGGAGACAGCTAAGATGAACTGACTGTAATTATAAAAATTCATACCTGCTTCATCAAGTGCAAAGAAAGAGAAAATAAAAAAGGGGAAAAAAAATGAAATGGAAAGTTAAAAAAAATTTCCTTATCTTTGCTCCTTACAAGCATTTACACAAGTCAAATGAAACCTTTTTCCATGAAGTACTGTGCTGCAGGTGAGTGCCACTGAATACTCAGACATGACACAATAGCTTTGTTATGACTGTGTGTTAGGATGCCCAAACACACAATGGGCCACAGAGGGGTCAGGGCTTCATCCTTCAAAGTCCACACTTGACCCAGGTAGGGCACCAATGGCTGGGCTAGGGGAATATCTCAGAAGGTTTATCTCATCTTGTAAAATTTGTCTATCTCTACCCAGTCTCTTGGCTGATTACTCTGGAGTTATTGGGGTTTGCTCATTTGCAGTTTTAGAAATTGACAGTCAGGTTTTTACTTCATTTTACCACAATCCAAAATGCCCTGAAGCCTGAGATTTCACTGACTTCTGTTTTGAATCAACATTGCAAAAACAATGCCTCTCAGAGAGTGGGACCATTGTAACATCAAAATGCACATATGGCCAAAAACTCAGCATGGGCACAATCAGGTTCCCACTTTTGAAAGATCATTTGGACACAAACTTCCTACCAACAAGAGAAATGTAAGAAAACTTACCATGCCACATTTCTGAAGGGTTATTCCAAATTCAGAAGACACTGACATATTGGACACATCTTCAGGCTAAGGAAGAAGGGGAAAAATCTACATAGTGTATGAAAACACAATTCACAAACTTCAGCAACAAGTTAAATTATGTAAATAAATAAATAATAAAAAAAAATATAGAGGTACCAATTGGCTTCCAATTTAGGAGTTTTGTTATCCCAACAGTTTAATCTTTTTCCTAGTCTAAATGTGTAAAAACTACTTATTCCCACAAGTATTAGATTAGAATCTTATTGATATATTCATCTTTTGACTATCATGATTCACAAAAAAAACACACTATGCACAAAGTTCATCAGACTATACAGCTTCTTTTCACTACTAAGTTTCCATCAGAATTTACACAGCAATCACACAGCTGTACCTGTCACAGGAATTCTTTGGAAATCCCAAAACTATCTGATGCTGCTGAAGTCAGGTCAAATGAACACAATCATCTGAGACAGAACTAGAAATGTACTAACTGGATAGTAAATTCCCAACATTCAGTTTTACAGAGTTGCTACAACCCTGACAAACACTGAAACTGGCAAAGCATCTGCTACTGACCGGGAGGCGGCTGAGGTCAGACTCCCGTTTGAACAGCACCTTCTTGGTCCAGGAGGGGATCAGGGCGAACAGCGAATGGCTCCAGGGGCTGTCCGGGGCTGCCGAGCTCAGCACCTGGGCAGGGGCTCTGCTGGCCTGAATGGCCTCAGGCAAGGGCACTGCTGAAAACCAAGGCAACATCCAGCATCAGAGCTCAGGCTGGGTCCTGCATGGCAGCCACTTGGTGCAGAGGCCAGCCAGGGAGAGGGCTCAGGCACCAGTGCTCCGTGCGCCTCTCCCAAGGCACTCAAAATCACGACAAGCAACAGAGACTGAGGCCAGCCAGGAAACAGAGATGGGATTTGTCCTGCAAAACCCAGCAGGAGTCAGAAGAAAACTCTTTCCTCCCATATACCCAACAGAAAACTTCCTGCCCTTTAAATGTAAAGTATTTAATGCATGAATTAAAAGGTTTAAGCCATAAATCAACTGTTAATGTTTTCAACACAAACTTTCAGCAAAGCATAAAGAATTCAAATAATCCACAGTGTGAGGGGCATCAGTGCTAAAGGTGTTCTGCTTTAAAAATGCAGTCTTCCAATTAAGCATTGACCTTGCCAATACACATTCAGAACTGAAATACTTCTCAGCTGAAGATGGGTCTCAGTTACATTTCAGTTGAAGTGCCATCAAATCAAATGCTCATAAATTTAGTAATAAGCAATATAAATGCTAGCTTATACTCTTAAATTTTTATGAAAGATTAGTCAGTGATATTACACAAAGTAACAGGCATAGTTTTGAAATCATATCACTTTGATCTAAGAGAGTAAAGCACATATGACATTAATAAAATAAGCTTATACTAAAAGTAAATAATTTAATATGTTAAATTGCCAAAAGGTAAAGCTGCTGAATTAAGAGAAATATGTTATGAAAATTTAAAAAGATAGCTGGTTGCCTATGTTCAAATAAGTTATTTTTTTCATTTTTTGCTTAATATTATTCTCATTTATTACTTATTTTTAAATTAATTTTCAGCAATATACATTAAAATGAACAAAAACTCCCATTAAAAAGGCAAGTAATTTTTTGAAATTACTTTTCTATGAAAAAGCCTATTACATATTAATAAAATATGAAAAGCTGAAGACACTAAAATCTCACCAATATGAGTAGCAGCAGTTTTTCTGAAAAGCCACTGCTCTATAAGAAGAACAATATAGGGAAATACAATTAGTTGCAAATAGAAAAGCATGGACAGAGCATTCAGAACTGGACCCTTAAAAGGAGCCTTAAAGCATCAATGCACACGAATCACTAAAAATAATTCTGTTAACAGAATGAATGAGATGCAATCCTGTTGCTTACAAAACCCAGGTGGACAAGCACTTGGGAAGTTTTCCTGTCTTCCCAATGTTTGTTTGGAAGGGAGTATACTCAACAAAATTGTGAATATATTGGCCAGGGAAAGTTGGTGTCTATATTTTATGACCAGTTTTAATTCACTTCTCTAAGTTTTACTTAAGTATTTAAACCACTGTTAAACAATGTGACAGATTTGGACTAATTTGGGGACTTTAAAAACAACATGGCAAACTTGGTGAGAACAGGAACATGTAGAATTATAACAAATGTCCACATATCTTTGGGGTTGGAATTTTTTCAAGACAGTCATGCATGGCTTATTTCAATTTCAAGACTAAGCAATGCTGCAAATCACTCAGAATGAAACCGGTGCTGAATTTTCAGTGCAGTACAAATCTGCTTGATATGAATTTGAGCTCACCTAGCCATGACACTCCCCAGCAGATCCAAATACATTGTATCTCACCTCCAGTGGTTTTAAACCTGTTTCTGACTACTGAATCAAGCCTCTTTGCAGTTTCATAAAAATATATTCACACACCGAAAAAGATTAATTTTATATATGCTGTGTCTCTCATATATTAATGCAACTGTCACCCCATTCCTATGAAGGAGGGCAGCAATTCTCCTTTTGTTTTCTTGACTACAGGAACTTTCCTTTACCATAAACAGAAACCCTGAATGAGCTTCTTTGTAGGGCTTTGTAAGTCAAAGTGACAAAAATGTATTAATTCTGTTGAGCAGCTACTACCTTTAAGGTGCTTCTTGTTTTGCAGTTCATTTACTTCTGAATTTGGGATAAGGGTCGTCAGCCAATAAGAAGCGTGCTATTGCTTCATAGGGTATCTTTTGACCTTGTGTCCTGTGTAGTATAACATTTCCATGAGCACACCCAGCTGCACTCTACATGTGACAGCAAAGCCTGACACTCTCCCTCTAAAGAGTATCAAATCCACAGTAAGCAATTTAATTAACTGATCATGTTCCCTGACTGGGAATGAATCTCTGTATTACTAATTACACAGATGAGTCTGTTTTCAAGTCGTGCTTTGCCACCACTTACAATCCCAAGATAATGTTCCCCATCCCCAGCAGAAGTCTCCAGCATGTTATTTAGCTGCTCCATCATCAGTAGCTGAAGTAGTTGAACTTTTTATGTTAAGCAGCTCAACATTGATGATGATGACAGGGATGTTTCTGCAAATCCACTTGTATATTCCCAGTGGAAGGTTTTGCTTAAACAGATTCACCCAGTATGATGCATGTCCATACAGCAACTTGTGCCACTGCTTTTCTCTAGAATTTTTCTCATCCTGCCTATTAATTTTTAACATTATAGTCTGTTCTACAATACTCTAGATCCACTGTCAGTAAAGCTGCACTTTTCTGTGGCATTCTTGTTTCAAGTATTGACTGCCAATTAAATAAGTTTTTTCTGATCCACAGATATTTAACTGTCACTGCAACAGCTAATCTACAAGAATTTAACTGCTTTGCCACATAACTTGCTGCATATTCAACATCAGCCAACATAATTGTATTTATCAATTCACCTTCTGTCTCTTTTCAGGTAAGTTCCTATTGTAGATGTAGGATTGTAGATGTCTGCTGGATGCTTGAAAAGCTAGACTCTAAATATGTGAGAAAGGATGGTGGTACAGGCATAATACATTCTGTCTTCTTCACATACATTCTAGATTTCTGTTCTGAAACGTTTGTTGTTTTTTTTTTAACAAATAGATTAATCAGACTTGGGAAAATACTAACATTTGACTGCTGAACCCTTTCACTGAAAAGCACTGGGCTTTCTTTTGGAAGCTGCTCAGAGGTGCAATTTGTTTCCACGGTGCCATCAACACTGCCCTTTCAGAGATGCATCCCAGTGCTGACAGTGACTCTGAGGTCTCTTTGTTCCTTCCACTCTTTTCTTCCTACAGCTTCAATCTTCATAATTTTCTGGCTGTTTTCGGAAAAGCCATTATCAGGCTGCAAGGTCATAATTTTCATTGGTTTCTAAATGGCAACTATTCCCACCCCTTTTTGGAAGAAAATCTCTGCAACGCGGGGGAACAGTTTCAGCTTTGCCCCAAGCAGCCCCTCTCAGCTGGGCTGGCCAGGCTGCCACCAGGCACTCCCTGACTACAGGGCCTCAGGCAAAAACATTTCCCAGCAAGCAAACTACCAGAGCATGGGGCTTCAACTGGGGCTTTCCTGTAAACATCTCCAAAGATGCCAAATCAAACAGTTCATCAAAGAAAGACAGAAATTTCACTTTCTTTTGAGCTGTGAGACAATATCACAATCTTTAAGAACAATTTTTTGTTTTTTTTTTTTTTAATTAAAAATTCCCCTGTTTTACAAGGCATCATCAAGCTGTTAAATATTTTATCTTACTTTTAATTAGCACATTAATAAAACGTTTTCCCATTATTTAATTCTACATAAATCCAATATAAGTGGATAGATCAGAACCCTGTCTTAGGTAGACCTTGAATTGAATTTCAAAATGAAAACACAAAAAACATATTAATATAGCTGCAACAGCTGGAATGCTGGTGTAACATTTTACCTCTCACATTCCCACAGGATTCACTCAGTTCCCCACGTGAGCATTCCACCACCATATGAAATAACAAATGCACAGTTGATCAGAGCATCCTCTGCTACTTAATGTTCAATTTTCTTTGCTGTTCTCCCTAGGTTGCTACTTGCCACTCCAGCTCTGTACACTATTGCCTTCTGGGCAATATGGCTCTTCGGGGCTTCCAGCTGCCACTCAAGGCACAGGCACTACACTTAGGAAGGAGAGCACCCACTGCCAGCCCTCACTGCACTCACTTGATGCTCAGGGAGTGCAAATACTGAGGATCCAACCTTGTACAAAAGGCACCTGCAGTGTAGAGAATGTGATGAAAGTGGATCTGTGTTCATACAGGCTGGGGGTAGAAGGATGGGTGTTGTAAGAAAAGGTTTTTTCCCCTGATTGTGGACAGCACACTGTCCTTTACTCTGAAATTAGTTCTGTGTAAGGACATGGACCTGGCACAGCAGAAGCCTTGACCACTGGACTCAGGGGGCTGAGTCCTGAACTTGTCAGTGGCATCGACCACCCACCTTTAGAACTGCACACACAACATCACGACAGAAGTTAAGCTGAAGGTTACTCCTGGCTACAGCAATTAGATAGGATAAGAGAAAATCAAAATCATCCTACAATATATTTACATCAAAAACTCCAGTATGTCCTTAAGGCTTCTATACCTTTACAGCCCATTCTAAGCAGTAGAATGCCAAATTACAGGAGGAAAGCAAAGACACTGACAAGTTTGTGAAATTTCAAGTTCAGAATTAAAAATGAGAAAAAAAGCCCAACAATTTAACTAAGACATTAATTCTAATTTATGGTTCTCAAGGGCTAAATATTTCAATTCAGATTCCAGAGTCTCACTTGCTTACCCACCACAAATTTATCAGCAAAGCTTTGAACAATTTTGCTTTATTTCAGTGGGTAAGACAGGAGTTAAATATACTCACTTGCTATATTTTTGTTGTTGTTGTTCTAAATTACTCCCTGTCTTGAAAACCATCCAGGATACAAGATCCAATTTGAAGTCCTTTCAATTACACACAACAATGAACAGGCAAAGGTAGCAATTTATGGTATTCAGTTTTGAATGTTGCCATTAGCTTTTCTTGTTACAATGTCAAAGAAACTACGGGCATCAACAAGAAAAAACAAATCTACTTTCCAGGTCTGTTTTGAATAAATCAGAGCAGACTCAAAATATAGCTCTGAAAAATCCACTGTGTTCCTCAGTCACAGGAATATTCTGGGGTTGTCTTTTCTCATCTTATGCAGAAACAACTCAAAAAAGCTTCCAAAAGAAACACTGAGATCAGTGTGCCATCACAAACCATTTCACACTTCAGCACACTGCCAGTCTCAATGACAAAGGTTTTATGCATCTCTTAGCTTTCATCAAGTACTTCTTCAGTAAAACCTAAAGAGTGTAATACTCTGATTAGGCAAATCACTAAAATCTTAAGTCTTAAATATATGAAAAATTTATATTTACTAGAATGGGACAGTTTTCAGTTATAAAATCAAGCATATAATTCAGTGCATGTAGCACTCACTTAACATATATATTTACCTACTAACAAAATGCCAGAATTTCACAGAATCACAATAATTGAGTTTGGAAATTACTCTTGAGATTAAGTCCAATTGCAAACCTAGCACTGTGAAGTTCACCAGTAGACCATGTCTCAAAGCACACATCTTTTAAATGCCTCCAGGTATGGCACAGCGACCCAACCACTTCCTTGGGCAGCCTTTTCCAATGCCTGGTAACCCTTCCCATGAAGGCATTTCTCCTAATATCCAAACTAAATCTCCTCTGGCACAACCTGAGGCCGTTTTGTGTCATCCTGTCACCTGTTACCTGAGAGAAGAGGCCGATCCCCACTTCACTACAACCCCCTTTCAGGTAGCACAGAAAGTGAGAGGGTCCCCCCCGAGGCTCCTCTCCAGGTTCATCAAGCCCAGCTTCCCCAGCTGCTCCCCTTAAGACTCATTCTCCAGAGCCTTCACCAACTTTGTTGCCTTCCTCTAGACACACACCAGTATTTTAATGTCTTTCTTGCTGGCTGAAGACAAGATTTGAGGTGCAGCCTCCCCAGTGTCCAGTTCAAAGGGATACCAGTTCCTTCATCCTGCTGGCCACACTGTTTTAACTATTAACAAAATGATACTGCATATCAAAATCCTCCTTTTTTTTAGGGCTAGAAGGTTTTTCTTAAGTATAAAACCATACTCATTTCCTCTCTTGGTGGATGCTACATGAATAATTTGCAATCCATCACAAAGCAGGATGCACACAGTAAAGATGACATTGAATAAACACTGGGAAAAAACAAGCTCAGCAAATCTGAATTACTTGCTTTCATATTTAAATTAATAAACTCATTTGTGAATTAGCCATGGCACAGGGCAGAGAAATTAGAGGTATCTCACTTGATAACTGCTTCAAAGCATGTAATTTCAAGGCAAACACATGTCATGAAATAATCTCTTGGGGAACCATAGTGATGGAGATGTTTATTTAACCCAGTGTTACCCTGTTAATGTGCTATATGAGGACATCCTAACCTTACAGGATATACTCATCTCTACCATGCTCAGGTGAAGTAGAACACTATTTATAATACATACATAGAAATTAAAGAAGAGACTCAGAGAAACAGTGTTTTTCTCAAATTTACATAAAGAGCCTGTGGCAGTCAGCCCTCAGATGCAGCTACACCAAGCTCAAAGTGACTTACTCTAAGTTTTAATTAGATTAGGCAACTACCACTGGAGACACTGACCACACCTGAGATCACTGACAAGAATACTTGTTATCTGCTGTGAAGATTTACCAGCATCCCAGCAGTACCTCTAAACCCACTACATCTATCAGTCTCTAACCAACAACATCTAACAGTCTTTAACAATCAGTCTTTGGTCCAGGACAAAGTGGTCCAGCCATTGCAGTTCCAGAGGTCTATAAAAATAGCTTCAAGAACAGGCACTGCAACACTGCTGGTAAATGCACAAGGGTTAAGCTAGCTTCTGAACATCTTGATCAGCTTTAAGTAGTTTGGGTTTTTCACAAACCTGGGAACTCTGGACATCAGAGGGTGCTCCCCCATAGCACTATGTTTAATACTGAAAAAGGGCTCCTCCTGAAAATGATTCAGAGCAGGGTATGAAATGAAGCGTCTTCACAAGGGCTTCATTCTAGATGAGCCATTTAGGGAACCTAAAGCACCCTTGTTCCTAACTTCTGTGCAAACACTCTCCTGTAGCTCAAGACTGACAGTCTCACTGGTGTCAGCAGGCCACCAGGGTGCAGTTCCAGGCCCCCAGTCACCTTCACACACATGCCCTGTGAGTCCTGGGACCCTACAATGCTGAAAAGAGAGAGGAAACAGTTGCATACCTGCCATTCCTAGGCATCCCATCTCTTTCTGAAGCCACAGATTATGTTCAAAAACCTGGAAGAGAGCAATTATTATAAAAGCACTTTTCATAAATATCTATTATTGAACTTTTATGCTGAATTTATACTTCAATTACACAATTACACAGAAGCCTATCCTACAAAGCCTCGAGTGTCTCCAAAATTAACTATAAGAGACACAGCTTGGCTCTAGAGTTCTCCCACAGCTTGATAAGCAGTATGAGGCTCTGCTGCCCAGTGTGGATATGCACACTTGGGGCTCAAATTTTACTTACACTCCATATTATCAGGATGAGTCCCTGCACAATAGTGGAGCTGGGCTGGCTATTAGTTTACTTTCATTAAATAATCTTTCTTTGCCCTTTTCACAGGCCTATTTGAGGACACAGGAAAATCTGATCACTAGGAGGCAGCAGGAATGTGTCAATATGAGATATCAAGCCCAATGACATTACACTCATTTTTCCTCCAGAGAACTCCACAGAGCCTTTCAAAGGGGCCACATGCTAAAATTGCAGCTTGCAAGGCAATCTGTGACAGCCTCCTGCCTGTGCCTAGACACTGCGATAGAAATCACTGCTCAAAACATCAGTGGAAGAAACCAATGTTTTTAAGGAGTTTTGTTGCCCAGTGTTTTGATCAAGATGTAGTAGTCATACAAGCAAGTTCTTGTTTATCAAAGATTCTTCCTTGCAGGAGCTAATAGAGAGGTAGGGATGTGGGTAATCAACAGGGATCTAACTCAGCC
Source organism: Ammospiza nelsoni (assembly GCF_027579445.1). Lineage (NCBI taxonomy): Eukaryota > Metazoa > Chordata > Aves > Passeriformes > Passerellidae > Ammospiza > Ammospiza nelsoni. The sequence goes on from NC_080636.1 coordinate 17,301,567, forward strand.
TCATGACATCAGCCACATTCACTGTTTCTGTTTGCTACCAAGCACTGCATGTGAGTAATGTTAAATACTGACTTATGTCAACACCACGGTTACAGCACAGCATGTTAGGGGCAATTTTCTTCATTGCGTTCTTCTGGTAAAGTAATTTGGTGTGCTGTTTGTTGGTTTTGGGGAAGGTCCTGGGTTTGGGAGGGTTTTGTTTGTTTGTTTTCCTGCAATACTATTTCCTGTTTATTAGTCTTTCTGTAATCCTACCAACAAACTACACTTGTAACTCACTCTAATCCCCACTGTACAGTAAGGGCAAAAGATAACAATGTCAACACATTTTGAGATGGCTTGACAGACACAAACCTAGATAAGGAGAAAGAATGAACATAAAAGCTCCATCCTAAAAGCTACTGCACTCCTCACTGGAGACTGACACTACAGAGCCGAGGTGCTGTGACTAGATAAACACCAAGGGGCTCCGCTCAGAAGCACAGCAAAGCACAGACACAGCATCATTAGGGTTGGAAGGGAACTCTGGAGATCATCCAGCCCAATCCCCTGCCAAGGCAGGTGACAGGGACACCTCCAGGTGGGTCTGCAATGTGTCCAGAGAGGGAGACTCCAAGACCTCTTTGGGCAGCTGTCCCAATGCTCTGCCACCGTCAATGAAAAGAAGTTCTTCATGTTGAGGTGAAACTCCTTGTGTTTTACTTTATGGGCACTGCTCCTTGTCTTGTCCCCGGCTATCACTGAAAAGAGTCTGGCACCATCCTCTTGACGCCCACCTTTGAAATATTTCTATGTATTAACGAGATCCCCTCTCAGTTTTCTCTTCTATAGAATAAGCAGGCCCAGCTCCGCTAATCGCTTCTCGTAACGGAGATGTCCCACACCCCTCATCGCTTCCGTGGCCCTCTGCTGGACCCTCTCCAGCGTACTGAGGACCCTGTCCAGAACCTGTCGTCTGTCTCACCACGCCGGTGCCCGGCAGCTTCCCGGGCCGTTCTCCCAGCCGCAGTGCCGGGGAAGCGGCCGCTGCCGGGCCGGGTCCCGCTCCCGAGCACGGCCCGGCCGCGGGGGCTGCGGCACCGTCCCGCGGCCTGCCCGGAGCCCGGCACCGTCCCGCCGCGCCGGGGGCCGCTCACAGCCGCGCACCGCGGGCACCGCGCTTACCCCAGCCGCCGTCCGAGCGCAGGGCTGCCGGGCCGGGCCCCGCCCGGTGCCCGCTGCGAGGGGCTGAGCGGGCGCGGAGGGGAGCAGCGCCAGCAGCAGCCCGGCCAGCGGCCACCCCATGGCAGCGGGCGGACCCTCCGGGGGTGCGGACGGCGCCGCGGAGATTTCTCCAGGCGTTGCCCCGAATCAGGCCGGGCCTCAGCCGCTGCATCCACCCGCCATCGGTCTCCTCCCACCGCGGCGAGGGCGGAGGGGAGAGGGCCCCCGAGCAGCGGGACCTCCCCTCATGCCCGGCCCTCTCCTCGCCGCGGGCTGGGCCCGTACGATGGCGGCGGTGGAGGGCTGCCTGCGGGCCGTGGGGCTGCAGTTCTGGGCGGACTCGCTGCAGGCCCTGCCCGCGCTGCTGGCTCCCGCCGCGCTGCTGGGGCTGCTGCTGGGCGCCGCCGCCGCCGCCCTGCTCTGCCGCTGCGCGCTCGGGCCGCGCCGGGGCGGAGAGGTACGCGGGACCGGCGGGGACGGGGCGCGGGAGAACGGCTCGGGGGAGCAGGAGGGGTTTGCCGAGGTTTGAGGGCCCGGGAGGAGTCGCCTGCCGGCTTTGCCCGCTGCACGGGACAGCCGGGAACGGCTTTGCCCGCTGCACGGGACAGCCGCGGCTGCCTCGGGGCGAGCGGCGCGGCGCGGTGCGCGCTGCAGCGGGCGTGGGTGCAGAGCCCCGTAATTCCTGCCACGCCTCTGCTGGAAAAGATTTCACTACTTCCTTTTAAAAGTTGCTGAAAGAAGTGGACTAACTCTAAAAGGAGGCCGGTGAAAGTGTTGAAGTGTTCTGAGTGTTGTCCCCCTGCCTGTATCTCTAACATTTGTGACCTGCAAGTTGCCTCTTGCAACCGTCGCTTCGTGTACGAGGCAGTGTTGCTTTTGAGGATAATGGAAGATATACCTAGTTTGCAGAAGCTGTGTGAGATAATTGAAAATAAACGAGTAATTTTATTTCCAGAGTATTTTACAGACTTTACCAAAGTTCATGTTACAACACAGCACTGAGTATTAGTACTAACCCACTGCAATACCTTTGCACTGAGAGTATGCACATAGATACCTGAAGAAATAAAGGACCATGAGCACTGCTGATGGTTTGCTTGATGCCAAACTAACATGGTTTTCTAAAGTGTGCGATTTTGTTAATAACATACTTGCTATTCTCTTTTAAGTACTGTGGTTCCTATCTATTTCATAATGTTTCTTTGGACTCAAAGATTGTAGAAGGTGTAGCATGCACTCACTGAACCAGGCAGGCACCCATCTACCAGGCAGATATATTTTCTGAGAATTGTTATTGATTTATGCTTTATTCTCCCATCCCACTTAGGCCCAGGCCATGCTGGACTGACAGGATGTAGCAGTGGTTGGTGTTGGCACAGCAGTGGGATTTGGAGTTCTGCAGAGTTCTGCCAGCCTGCAGGTGCAGGGTCTGGTCCAGCTTGGTTTATTACCATACCTTTTCTCAGCTATAACAGCTCTGCTGCATGTGTGTATCTGCTGGTGTTGATCATCATTAAACATGACATAGGAGACAAACTCTCTAGTTCCCAACTGCTTTTAAGTTGGAGGATTGAAGTTCTGTTTGAAGCCAGACATTAGTGTAGTAATGGAGGCACTTCAAATGCTGGATCAATGCATCCTGTGCAAGTACAAGCCCTTCTGATTCAAATCCTCATTTTCCATGCCTTAATGGGTATATCTTTATTGTACTGCCACTACCAACTCAAATGTAGTCATGTGCAATTTTTTCCTTTTTATCCTTTATGCCATATATGTCAATAGGGAATAGAAGCTGTCAGTTCTCCCTGGTCTGGATCTTCAGATGCATTTAGATGTTTAAATGCTAAAAAAATAATGCTGCTGCCCTAAAAGGGTTATTTCTTTTGAAGGAAAAATAAACTGCTTGCTGGTGCATACAGAGCACATTGCAGGGTGGGAAGGTTGCATCCTGTGGGTCTGATTTCCCCAATTGAACAGGACAACTTTAGGCTGTTCCTCCTTCCCACTATCTGCCCCAGCAATGCTATGGAGCAAGCAGGTGCTGAACTGCACATATTGCAGCCTTCTGTATCCAAAGTAAAAGCAGGGATAGCTTTCCTGAGTATATGTTCCATCCCACGCAGCTAAATTATCCTTAGTGTGTTAGCAGGGCAAGTACCTGGAGCCTGAAGCATCTTTAAGCACACTGTAAGCCAATACATTTGTCACTCAGCCCCAGTAAATCTCATTCAGCCCGAATTATAGCCTAAGTTATAATAATTACAACTATTTTATAGATCACAGCCTGAATCTGTGGGACTTGGATGCATGGAGGATGCATAACTCTCTTATTTGTTGGTTTGTACATAGGATACGCTGGGATAGTTTTAAGAAGAGCTCTTTACTGTGGTAACAAGTAAATTACAAGATTGCTGAGGGAGATTTTTTGCTGTTCTTTTCTCATCAGTAGATTTTGAGGAACCAGCGTCTGCACTTCAGCACATCTAAAAGGCTAACCCAAAAATATAATCTGAATTATTGCACCATCTAAGATGCAGAGAGGTGTCAGAGGCAAGTCATACAGGACTGAGTGTGTTCCAAAGCTGGGCTGTTCTCTGTGTTCTGGGCAAATGGACTGCTTTACCTACCAAATGGCCAAATCATTTATGGTGAACCTTTCCATAAGAGGGCAACATGCATAGTCACTGCAGCTGTATCATTAGTCTACATCCAGAAGTAGTCAGTGGATTGAAAACCTGAAAAAGAATTTTAAAAGTCATCCATGTAGTGTGGCTGCTATCTTTTGCTTCACTAAAAAAAAAAACAAACTTTGCAATGCTGTCTTTGGAGGGAGGCACATTAGTGTTGTTTTCTGATCTCTGTAGTGTGTAGGGCAGATCATGTGTAGCAGGGGGTTTCATTGCCACAGTATCTGTGTCCCTACCTGTGGCTTTTTGTGTTTGTGAAGTGATGGGCTGCTTTTGGGGAAGGAAGGTGATGAACATTTTCTGATAGTTACTTCTCCCTGGCAGGAACTTCCACACACATAAAGCTTCATTTAGGAAATTTGTCTTGTGGCCAGGGATAAATAATACTTGGCATTCTCTTTATTGCTGGTTATTATAGACAATTTTACTTAACTTGCTGTAATTGAGATGTTTGAGCTCAGACCATGAGGTTGACTACCAAGTCTGTAGTATGACATTTTGAGAGCAGATGGATTGATTTGACAGGTTCACGGCCTCTTAAAACATTTTTAGATTAAAATTCTACTCCTGGAATGGCAAATTTAAAAGTTCATTAATTTTAATTATTCCTTTCTGAATATGTAACATTTTCATCCATTTTTAGAGTGTATTTTTCCAAAATTTTCAACTAATACTGGAATAATTCTCATGATGGAGACATGAATGTATCCAGGCTGCCATGGAAGATGTTTCCAGTTAACCTGCCTGATCTCAAGTGTTACATTTTATGTTTTCTCTTGGAATTTCAGAAAGATGATTCTCAGAGACTTCTGGAAAGCTTCAATGCTGATGAAAAAGAGCACACGCTCACGAAAAGTAAAGCAGAACCCTATACAGCAAAAGAGGAGATGGTGCTGGAGGTAAAGCTCTGCTCTTACAGGTGGATCTCCATTTTGCTGCATGTAGCAGTAAGCATGTTCAGGGCCTGCTCCAAATTGTCTCAATTTTAGTGGATTTGGAGAGAGACTTTTAAAAGTGTTCAGAAAAAGTGTAAGATGGAGAGTGGGAGTTGGTTGCTGCTTATGAATGCAACCATTTCGAGCACTTATTCCCCTTATGAATTCCATTTCTCCCGGGGCACTCTTTGGATATTTTAATCAAGATCCCGAGTTCTTTTTGGACAGAGACTTCTTTGCTTTCATCTCTATGTTTTCCTTAGTTTCAAAAGGCTGATGGGATAAATTAACACTATTAACATAAGAAAAAGTTTGTAAGTGCTGAAAGACCACTGTGGTGAGCTGGGATTCAAAGACAATTAGAGAATTTGTGAAAAAAAGTAGAAATATAAAACTAACAACCCACTCTCCATGGAAACATCAAGTAACTTAACTTTTTTTTTAATAATCCCAAAATAAATGGAGAATCAGTCCTACTGTGTAGTCACTATCTTTCACCCAAAGCTGATTTGACTGGTCTTGCTGGAGCTAAAGATTGTGATTTAAGCCTGCTCGTTTAAATACGTGCAGTTCAGCTGACTCATTCAGTCTATTATACATAAATTAAATACATGGGTAAAATGTCAGTCAGAACCAGCCAGTCTAGTGCTTAGCTTGTAACAAGAGCTGGTTTCAAGAAAATGTTATTGTTAATATTGAAATTGTTGGTTTAAATCCTGACAGGTAATGAATCTTCATTTCACCTTTGTGATCAGGAGTGGTGACACAACATGCTTGGTCACATGGCTTGAGTTAAAGTAGAATATTAAAAGAGAGCATGGATTAGGTTATTTTTTGAAGTGTAAATGTTGTGGGAGAGCTTACACAATTTTGCATCTTCATGCTTGTTGCCAGTGTTTTTGAAATGGGATCACAGTCTTTTAAAGGTGATAATTCACAACTCTATCCATTTCCATAACATGGCTCATTTATAAGACATTAAGAGGTAACCTTGTTATTTGAGGGGACTTTCTCCCATCTGTCTGTCTAACTACTGAAATTATATGTATTTTTTTCTACTAATTTATTCTGATTTCCAGAGGCTTTTGCTGTTACTAGCATCAAATTGACATTTTATGAAGAAGCATAAATGGAAAATGCTTTTAATTAGGTTAGAGCACTTCAGAAAAACAGGTATTTTCATTCTGAGACTTTTAACATTACAATAAAACCATAATTACTGTATTAATAATAATTGTGTGTTACTTATGCCTGCTGAGAAGCAGGATGTGTTAGTTCTAGCACTCTGCAATACAGCTTTGCAGCTTTGCCTCCAGTCACTGCAGAGCAGTAGCTCTGTCCACTCCTGTCCCTGCTGGAACTGCTCACCAGGGCAACTTTATCAGAAAACTTTATCAGTAAACCCAAAAAAATGAAAATAAATGGAGATGAAAAAGTGCAATGGTAAAAGTTCAGTGAATTGCATAGTTTGCTCTTCTCTTTCCATTTCCATTTTTAGACTCTATTAGTGCTTTGATATTTCCTAGAAAAAGCTTTATGAAAAACCCTGTGTTTTGACAAATCAGTCTATCATATGACAAAACCAAAGGAGATAAAATAGGAAGTCCTAGTGCTTGGATTTACACACATTATCTGCTATTTATAGCCAAACTTTTATTATGCCATACCTAACCTCTCAAAAAAATTATGATCTCATTGTTCCAGCATATAGAAAAAGGCAGTAGCAGAAAGTCAGATTGTGATACAGAAAATTGTGTGAAAAGAATTCAATATCTATTAAAAGTTATTTGGAAAAACGTTGTTATTTTCTCTAGATTTTGGGTAAGGGTTGTATTATAGAAGTTTTTCCTGGGAAAAAATAATGACTATGTTTTTTTAATTTATTGTTTCTTTATTTAAATTGAAAGACAGAATTTATGGCCATGATGATATCTGTGGAGTTTATTATCCTTCAGTAGTTTTTATTATTAGTCTCATTTGTAAAATCTTTAGCTGTTGCTAATGGTGTGGAGGTAGTGACAAGACACGAAATGAAAATACCTTGCAAATACCAGATACTACCTATTTTCTCCTGGAGAATTAGAAATATTTTGTAGCAGTGATAATGACAAGAGTTCCCTTTTTAAGTTTTCCTGCTTGGAATGAGCCTTATGAGAAGACTTCTTGCACCAAAGCAGGGACAATCAATAAACAGTTATTAATAGGAGCATTTAAGTTGTGTAACAAAAAGGAGCACACAATACTTAAAGTGAATAATTGCCAGATCTGCTGCTGTTCTCAAATGATTTTCTGTTCTTTTCCATACAGGAAGGTGAGTCTCCTCTGAACAGTAACATTGCAGCATTTGCATTAAAGGCAAAAGTGATCTATCCCATCAACCAGAAATTTAGGGTAAGGTTGTAGATTCTACTTGTAAAAATTAATGGCAATCATTCTGTGTCAGAGTAAATTGCAGAGTCAAGTAATGGAAGAAAATTTACTGCCAATCTGCTTAATAGGGACCTTTCCTTTTTTTATAGTCCATTGACTCAGGGCTTATTCTGTAAAGTGTCAGCTGCTTTCAGCTACCCTTCATTGCTGGAACCTGCAATCTTTACATGGTCCAGTCAATTTTCACTGTATTTAAGGGAGCTTGTCTTCCCCTTAACATTAATGGGAGTTGGATCTGTCTAAGGAGCCATAAGAAAAACACCACAAGGATCGGAAAGAGAAAGCATGCACCAAGCAGCTAACTACAACAGAAGAATGCTTTCCTGGGCAATGCAAAAGCCTCTCATGTACATGGAAACACTTTTGCTGTGTATACTGTTTAATTTTTCCCCTAAAAGTAAACACTGAAAATTGATGTGATGTTTATTTCCTTATTGTGTTATATTAATTGACCTTGTGAATTTCCTTTGACTTGTAGCCTCTGGCAGATGGCTCATCCAATCCATCTTTGCATGAGAATCCAAAACAAGCAGTTCTGCCTAATCAAGTGGTGGAAACATCTATGTCAGGCAGCCTGGGATCCCTGAGCCAGGGAGACAAAGAGGACTGCAGCTCCTCCACAACAATCCATTCCACAACAAGTGATGACAGGTTTCAGGCCCGAGCCTTTCTAAAGGTGGCCAGCTTCCCTGAAGTGCTGACATGTGAGAGGTAAGCAGTAAACCTGCCCTTGCTTGGTCAATTCCTGTGTTTTTAGGACAGTCACTAAAGGTGAAAGGCTGGGTATGAATGCACACAGTCACCACATCAGGACAGGATTATCTGCTTATAATTCTAAAAACGTTGTTGGGAGATTAATACATTAAGTTGTTGGAAGTCATCCTGTTCTTTGTGAAATTTTGGGAGTCGGAGCTGGCCAAAAGCTGTCTCATAAAAGGTGTGTCACTGTTAGGATAAGGAGATGTCTTTGTTATGTCTCGTATGCTCTTTCACGTGTGCTGGGGATGGAGGTCTGTGCCCTGTACAATGACATCTCACACTGCAGGTGCCTTGAGAACACTCAGTGTTCTGTTCTCTCTGTTTTAATGGGAACTACTCATGTCTTACTCTGGGAGAACAGTTCCTCTCTGACACTGCTGATGAGCAGGTAGAGTTAATTGAAATGGACTGTACGCTCTGATTTCCTTTCAGCTGCACCAGGGCAAGGTACTCCTAGACGAATACATGTGTCTGCACTCTCATTAGCAAGAGTAACAAAATCATGTTTGTGTCCCAGGAACTGGGAAAGATACCAGCAATGAAGAATGTTTACAAAATATCCACTCTTGCTATGGCTGTTTCAATTTAGAGCCCTGCTTTCCCTGGTTGAATCCACTCATGCCTGTGTTCACCTTGTCTTTTTCTAGAGGAAACTGCAGCGCCAACTTTATTGAAAGCTCTATGTTTGTTTACTTTTACATACAGAAATATTTTCTTAAAAAGGAGGCAATGTAGAAATAAAGTAACTTTACTTCTCTTTTGGGGAAGTGTTTTTTAGGAGGATCTAGTGGTTAAATGAAACATATTATGTTGTCTTTTTGTGTAACTGTCATTTAGATTGCTATAAATGCATTTTTAATCTTTGTTTTAGTTTCGATGTTAAGCTCTGCCTTTGCAGTCTTACTTTACAAGATCTCATGCTTCTTGATACTGAACTCAGAAAAGAAAAAAATGTGGTAGGTACTGATATCTCATTTATAGCTCATTGTTTTGAACATCTTAGTTGAATATTAGCTTAGGAAATAACATAAACAGCTGGCTATAGTGCAGCTGAGTTGCTTTTCCACATTATTGACTTTTCTTTCCTCCTACTCTGCATATATATGAGCTTCCTAAGGAAGTGAAATATGATGAAGTATACTGGTCTGGGAAATACCAATATAGCAAATACAAAAAATTGGTTTTAAACATTACTCCAGAGATTAACATACAGCACTTGAGGCTCATAAGAAGAGGTAATAAATTATTTAGTAGGTGAGTTTGTCTTAAGGACAAACTTGCTTGTTTGTGTGTTGTGACTCTAAAGACTTAAAGCTTTTGGAATAAAATGGAAAATTCAGTTCATCTCCATCAGTACCATTGTGGTAAGTACAATAGTTCTGAATTTTTATAATTGTAGGATTAAGGCACCATTTAAACCATAGGTAACTACCTGCATCAAGTCACAGCATCCAAAACTGACAAGGAAAAGAAAAGAAAAATAAAATACAATTAAGGTTTTGGGATATTATGGGATATTCAGTAATGATTGTTTGTGGTGCCTAGCCATGATCAGCACCATTACTGCTACTGAGGTTTAGCTACAAATCTGGTAACTACAAATCTGGACATAAAGTCTATAACTTTTTCCCCCACTCTTTTCTTGAGCTTTGTTTAAACAAAATTGGTAATTTCTGTTAGAATTTAATAAATCCACTGAGAATATTTCAAAGGGTGGGATTTTCTGAAGAAATTTCTACACAACCCAAAGGAGGAAACAGGAAAGTAACCCTGGGAAGCAGTTTCTCATCTGATGGATTATCCATATCTAGTTAGATGAGAAAGGGAACTTGTGATCAGATTCCAGAAGGAAATTTAGCTTGATTATAGAAGGTTGAATTTGATATCAAGGTTAATAATCAATTTCTAAGGAAGGTCAGTAGCAACATAGTGATGTAATCACAGAAACACAGAGAAAATGAGCACTTAACATACTTTGTGGCCCGCTAGAAATACCCACAAAGGACTTAGACCTTTAGCTGAATATGTAAATAGCTTTATATTTTTGTCAGAGGCTAAAGCAGGGAAAAAATAAATCAGTCTGAGAATAATTGCTTTCTTTCCCATTCTGCTTTCTCTGATTTCAGTTTTTCTTGGCATGAAGTCTAAGGAAATACATCTTTTTCTATCAGTCTTCTCCCGAACCCTCTTTTTTCTTTTTACTGTATATGATATCTTGGTCCAAAACATTTGCAAGTGAGATCCAAAACATGACTGCCATATGTTTTCCTCTTCTATTGGGCTCTAATTATATTTCCCAGATTTCCCACCTGACATGAGCCTCAATAACTGTTTCTATATGTAAATATGTATGCATTTATGTTTTTATATGTTTTACACAGGGAAGTTCTGCATCATCTTGTTTTCAAGATTATAATGAACAGGCAGGTGGCTGTTAAATTTCATGTATTTTGATTTCCACACTGCAAAATGCTGCAGCAGTTACTAATGAAGTGAATTAACCTTACACTGAAACTCTAATTGAGGGAAGAGGGGAAAAGGTTAAGCAAAAGTTTTCCCAGTGTTAAAAAATCTAAAATGTCTTTTTGAAGACACTAGTATTACAGTTTAAAAAAAGGCACACAAATGGAAAATAAGTTATTTTCTTGCAAGAGAAGCTAGATAGAACTTGAGATAGTTTCTTTTGTGTCGTATATAAAAATGTTTGATGTATTATGTGGCTGACTACAGTGTAAGTCAGATTAATGAGTCTTTAGTATCTTTTGAATAGTTAATATCTTCCAGTTTAGGGGTTCATTAAACTTTAGAAAAATGGGCTTTGTATTTTCAAGTGATCTGCATTTTATCCAGTCAAGGATAGTTTAAAATGTGTCTGTCTGGTTACAAGGATATATGAGATTATGTGTAACACCATCTTCCAGTATCCCACTGGAGCCAAAACCAGAGAATTTTTACAGTGGAAGTACTGGAGAATTGCTGGTGATAAATCTGTTAATTTATCTGTTGTTTCACTTATGATTCGCTATAATCTCCCTGATTGATTTAAATCAGCAAAAGTTATCACAAAGATGTCCTTACAATGATGAACAGACACTTAACCTGGGTGTTGTTTTCTTCCTTTTAAACAGATGTTTATTCAGATTTTCAAGATATACCTCACAGACTTCCATCGTAAAAAGAAGATTACTGATGGTTTGTTGAAGAAGATCCTTTTAAATCAGGAAAATGTAAGTGGGTTTGTTGGTTAGTACTTAAGACCATACAAAATAAGAGTTAATTTTATTACTACAGCAGGCCATTTCACCTACTCCTTTTTAACAGCCATGTCATTGTAATCAATTTCTGAAGAAAATGCAAAGAAACTCCCTTGTTAGTTGATTTTCTACATTAGCTTGTATGCTTTTCCTCCTTGTTGCTGTATGAAGTGATCTACGTAATCTGCTAAAGATAAACTATTTTGTAGTTGAATCCATTTAAACAGAACATTTTGAACCCTATTCACTCAGATTTAATAATTTCTAATTACCAGGGGCTTTGTTTGGTCCCAGGTATCTTGCTGATAATAAAATAGCAGGAAATAAAGTAGCAGTATGACGCTCAAGGCTTTCATCAGGGAAAAATATACTTATTTTCCTCATCATGCTTTTTTCTTTCATGTACTTGGATCATAGTCTGTATGCCACTTCTGAACTGGAAGATATATATTGACAGTCAATGTGTTTCAGGTAGAGTCACAGGACTATTGTCAAGGTTATTAGAAGGAGCAAAAAGCTTTACAAATCTATAGAAAATAGGAGAGCTATTGGTTCTACTTTCCAGTTTAGAGTCACAGAAAAATCTGGATTGAGAAGCCTATCTTGAGATTGGCCCAGCCTTCTGTAGGAAGCTTTGTCTTAGGTAAGGTTATCCAGTGCCCTGCCAGTCCAAGTCTTGAATGTTTGAACTGAGAGCAGCCTAATCAAGCAGCAATTATGCTTTTCTTACATGTAGATGGAATTTCCCATCTGGGCATTTGTGTATCAGCTCATAAGCTTTAGTTGTTGTGCAGTCTCACAATCTGTGAATTACTATAAGAATTTCTGTAGTTGTACCCTGTGATTTATATCAGAAGGTATTTTGCCTTAAAGCACTCTTCTGCCTTAAATCCTCAGGTTTAGTATTAAAGCTTATTGTATTTACTGGATGAAAAGTGAGATTAGATGAGCAAAATCCTTTTACTGGTGGTCTTCTGGTAATGATTTCAAATTATAAACAGAGCTGATCTAGAATAGGCATGTTTCCTGATAGAACCTAATCCTCAGTGAAGTTTGATGGCATCAGTGTCCTCATGCTCCTAAGATGCTGCAAGACAAGGACTAAATCCAAATAATTAGATGCAATAATTGCCAGAGAAGTCCAGTTGTTTAAGGGCCAGTATGGGTTTTCTGTGTCCTATATGATGGAGAGGAAGATCTTGTAAACCTGACAGTCTTAGAGGGGAGATATCATGCAAGGAAAAAGGCTGGTTATGACCACCATGTAAAAGAGATGTTGCAAGTTTTATTGCAGACAGCCTTTTCCACTTTTAATTCTGCATCATAAAAATTCATGGGATTTTGATGAAATTGTTAGTGAAGCTTGTCAAACTCTACTTACATTTATTTAAGGCATAAAGGTATCAAGCTAATGCATTGATAGCCAAAAGTGGATGGTGTTAGAAGTCAGTGCTTGCTATGTAAGGCACGTTGCAGTGAAGCAAGAGTCACCCTTTTCACTATCAGCTTACTAGGCAATGGCAGCAGACTAGTCAGCAACATCAGCTTTCTTAACAAATCACCCTGGTTTCTAAAGGACTGAAAAAATGTGCATCCTCATGTAATTATGTATAATTTGTCCCTTATGAGCATTACAGGTGTGTTCATCCATGTGTGTTCATCCAGCACTCTGCAGGAATCACTATCTGATTATCACCTGGATACTTACCTGAGCTTTTAAACACAGCCTGTACACTCATAGCTGCCATTTAAGATGGGGCACATGCATTAAAATAAAAATATTGCTAGATAGATTATAGGGATTATTAGTATAAAAGCTCTTGAAGCAGTGTTTACTAATGAATTCAGCAGAGATGGATTATGGTCTTGACTGTACTTCCATCCTAGTGGAAATGTATGTATTTGTATTAAGTTTATTTCAGAGCTGCCATATATCTGGAGATATCCTTGCTTGCTACAGAGCGTGCATTACCATGAACAGAACTTTCTGAACACTCCTGTTCAGCTTCTTAGCCATGAGCCAGAACTGCCATACAGATTCACTCCCAAATTTAGAAGTTATGTCTGTTTTTCTGCTTAAGAAATCACTTGAATTTTTTTTCCCCCAGGATTTTGAAGAATTACAGAAACAACTTGACTCTAGACTCCAGAATACTGAAATGTCAGGAGCCCGTAACTCAGAGTTCCAGACTCTGGAAGACCTGGAAAGGAGGGAAAGGGAATATTCCGAGCATGTAATAGATAATGTAACTATCTAATTTTTTCTAAAATTTTATTTTAATGTTATTCTTTTGTGGGGAGTTCTTTAGTGCAATGGTTTTGTTGAGTAGTCCCCAGTTAGTATTTTATATGTGTCCTGAAAATATTTTTACTTTGCCCCAGCAAAATATTTCCAGCTCCCTTTGGGTGTCAGTATGTTTTTATAAATAAAACATTTTTATGCTTTTTGTAAAACACTACTGTTTTATCAGCTGAGAAACCTCTGGAGCTTGTCTGAGGATAACATTTATTTCAAGCCTATATATAGCCTGACTTTTAGGAATGTTATCCTCTCCCCTTGCTTTTGTCAATCCCTGTAACTGAGTAAGGGAGTAATAAGAGCCTACAATATTTTTCCAGCAGAAAGAAGTACTAAAACTGTAGTTGCTGGGCAATGTTTTAGTATGTTTTGTGCATTTGCTAAAGCAAAGCCTTTTTTTTTAGCAGCTTTCCACATGAGAATATATTTACATTTTTTGATGTGAAAATACCATTTGATAGCAGGCATATGTTTTTTTTTTTCTCTAAAGTAGGTTCACTGTGTCAGTCTAGATTCAGGCTAGAAAACTGGAGGTTAAGAACATTCTATGTCCTATTCTCCAGTAAACTGAGTAATATTCTTCCCATTCCTGTTTTTGAAGTTTGAGCAAATTGACTGCTGATGAAAATGAGAGAGTGACAGCTCTGTGAGCTGCCTGTGCTGATTGACTGTGGCACTTCAGCCCTGGACCAAACAGCCCATCACCTCAGCCTTGGGCCCATTTCATACAGGAGTTAACATTTTTTAATGCCTGGTGCTTAAGTGCTTCACTGGGAATTTTCTCTGCTTTCCCTGAGCCCTTCACTTTATAGTGGAAATCCTGGTAACATTGGAACATCTGTGTCAACTTTCTTTTGTACTTTAACTTTGCTCAGAGGAAAAATGCTTGTTTAGAGTTTTCCAGCGTTAGTCATGTAAAAATAATTGCTGGCAACCTTGCTGAGGAACATGAGGCATTTATTCACCAGCAGTGATCATCCTTCAGTGGCTCTGTCACTCTTGTGTCTGCAGATGCTTTTCGTTGTACTGAAAATAGTTTCCCTCTATGCAGATTTGTATAGCTCAGTACCTTGAACTAATCCAGTCTTCCTCTGAGAATATAAAGGGATTTTTGCCATACTCACAGATGCCATAATCACGTTTTTCCCCCCAGAATTCATGGGTACTTAATAGAAATTGTGGTGATGGATGCATTTTTTACCTTCATGTGTACGAGTAATCCCACAGAGCACAGAATATTGACAGTGTGCACAGTCATGTTTATTGAATCAGAACCTAAAACTAGGGATTGTCCATATAATAATCTATTAGAATTGGCACATACACTGTGCTGACATAAAGTATTTAATTCAGCAAAGTGCTTATGTAGCATCTAGCTGTGAAAGGCTTTGATGGTGTAAAACAGTAATAATTTTCAGTTTTTCTTTTTTTTAATAAAAATGTTGTTTGACTAGAATACCTGTTCCTACAGCTAAATAAACTTCCCAGAATGAAAGGGATGCAGTTTGTCTTCTAGGTTTTTACCATCAATACTAAGAACATTATAGGCTCTTATAGATGCAATATGTAGAGAATTAACAAATTCTTAGCTAGTTAAAAAGAATTACTACAGTTATTTTAAATAGTCAGGTTTGACCTAAGGGTTAGGTGCCACCACCAATATATTATGTATATTTTTAATATATATAAAATACCTATTAGTCTCTTTATCTTTGCAAATTGTTCAATATAACTAATACTGAGAGCTGTCTGTGACTTGTCTTTCAGTAGACTCATATGTATGCCTCTTTCTGGAATGAAATACCAGATGATTAATGAGGGAACATGGGTTGTTTTTTGATTCATATTCCACAGATGGAAGCCTTCTGGAAGCAGACTGACAAAGCCCAGCAGGATTTTTTGGACCAATCAAAATGCTCAAGTGCCAAAGCCACAAAGATAATGATGGATCTGACTGAGAAGATGATTGCAGTAGAAAGCTTGTTAAGTGAATCTCAAGACTTGCAGGCGATGGTAAAGTAAAAAAGAAATAAAAGTTGAAACAGATTTAGTCAATATGAGCAGAAAGAATTATGTCAGTGCAGAGTCTGTCAGTCCTGCCTCAGAAGTGATGTAGACTGCTTAATCCAGTTGTCTCTTTGAGCTTTATTGCTGAGAGCTCAACTTCCATTGCACTTTAGGAAGATTCATAGGAGGGTGACCTCTCTGTATTTGAGTTCTAACTCTCAGAATACCATTTAGGTAGTCATAAGGACAAAGTATTATTAATGCAGATGGTGAATCAGGAGTGAGAGCTTAAGATCCAATGGATGGAGAATTGTTGCTGTGGGCATTACAAAATTTCATTTTCTTTAAAAATATGTATTTCACTTTGACTGACAAATCCTAATTTAAATTTGAGGGTGATTCTGTGTGTTCAGTGACTTCAGTTTGAATTGAAAATTCTTATCAGCTCTTAGGAATATGGTCTGAAGAGGGAAAACTGCGTTCATAAATGCACCCACACTGTGCTTTATGTTGTGTTAAATCTTAACAGATCCTTCCTTGTTTATTGCACAGGATGTGCTGAAAGAGTTATATGTAATTTATAGATTAACATACAATTGGAATCACTGCATTTATTAGTAATTTGGTGTATAAACAGATGCAGTAATTATTAGCTTGTTTGTTTTGCATTGGAGCAGCTCAGTAGACTGAGCTGGCCAGGTATGAAAAAGCCTTTGCTGGTTGTCACACATGACCCAAACTGGGCTGCTGCACAGTAAGTTCCTCAGATGGGAAAACTGCAGATAAGATAATCTGGATACAGATACAGGAGATATTCCTGCCTGAAGTCACTACTGATGATGCTCAAATCTCATTGCAGAGGTCATTGTAGGTACATCTCTATTAATTACAGTAAGTCAGAGAATCATAGAATCATTTGGTTTGGAAAAGAGCCCTGAGATCGAGTCCAGCTGTTAACTTAGTACAGCATTGTCAAACTCTTTCTAACCTTGCAGCATTGCTTAAAACAGCTGCACTTTCACCCAGGAAATCTTTCCTTACTGTGATCTAGGGCTACTTCTTTAATAGTGCAATGAAAGCTGCTGGGCAGTAGGCAATTATAGTAATTTTTAGTATATGTATTGAACTCTGTCTGACTGTGTATTTGAAGGAATCACAGCATTATCTGAATCAGGTATGTGTCCTCATTTCAAAATGAGAACCTTTACTGGTGTGCCATATAGTATCTTGAAAAGAGGTCCAGGACTTCCATATTGTCTTCTGTCCATCTATCCTCCTTGAGTATTTAACTTTTTTCTGCAAAGCTGTTATTATCTTTTCCAGACTTAATGTCTTCTTGACAGCTGCAAGTAATGAAAAGCACCAATAATTTTAGATTAGCTCTTGCAACTGCACATGCAATAAACCTACTGCTAGCCTGCACTGATCAAGACTTTCAGAAGTATTTAAGTACATGAAGATGGTTATTCACATGGTTTTGAGAAGCCTCAGTGGTTTTCTTTGTGATTTGGGAATCAATAGTTCAATGAAAGGAAAGCACAACCAAAGATACAATCTTGGTTTCTAAGCAAGACTTTATGTTTGGTTTAGGACATTCAGGAAAGGTTATTCAGCTGGGAGCTTATGGTGAAAATGATTGATTCACTGAAGTCCTCTATACCAGAAGAGTGTAAGGGCAGATTAAATACTGTGTCAAACATTCTGGACCACTTAACTGTAAAGAACAATCTTTCAGTCCGACAAAAGGAAGAGCTTCTAACAGACCTGCACAAGGCCTTCTGGGAACAGCTGGCACATTACAGTAATGGTGAGTACCTAGACTGGAGCTCGTGACTTACATGAATTCTCATGTTTTAAAGAGTAAAAAAAAAGGGCAACTTCAGCTGTATATACCTCTCTATTTTACAAAGATACTAATGAATTGACCAGGATCAGTTTTATCTGGAGGGTGAATGTTTGGAATGGGAACTTTGACTTCAGGCCTTTTATGTCTTGTTCCAGGTATTACTAGGTACTTACTCCATAGTTCACATAATCTAATTCCATTAATTTGTGATATTTCTCCATTTACTATTCACTTGGCATTGCTGGTCATACTGGATGACATAAGACACTGTCTTAGGATTCCTTGGTAGCATGTAAAGCCAGAAGCAGTTGTGCTATATACAAAGCAGTTGTGCTATCACTTTTCTGAAAAGATAGTGTTAAAGCTTAAGATCTTCCTATAAATCTCTCTTTTCTTATCAGACTATAATACTTCCAAAATGAAGTATTTCCTCTTCCTTTCACACCTCTTCATATTGCCTATCTGAAAAGTATACAGTCATATTAAAGTCTCAGCTGACTGACCCACTGATTTAAGGTTCTCCCTGTGCCATTTTGTATGTTACCTAACGCCCAGTGTTGAAAAATATAGTCCTATCTTCTCTGATAGGTGCTGTTTCAGGGCTCAGTGCCTCCCTTCAGCACTCACAGCAAATAATGGTAAACATTTAGTCAGAAGGAAAATAATGAAAACCAACACAATTTCCAGAACCATTTCTGCTATTTTTGAACGCATTTAAAGAAAATTGTCATAGCAAAATGGCATTAGGTTTAGAGTTCAGTGAACTGAATAGTCAGAATGAATGCAGTCTTGTTGCAGTACATTCTTGCTGCAGTGCTGTTCACTCACTTTGGGCCCAGTGGTGATAATTTGTGCCTTATCTCACGGTTATAAATTCACAGAATCCCAAAATGGTTAAGGTTGAAAGAACTTCTGTGGGTTGTATGGTCCACCCTGTCTGCTTAAGCAGGTTGAGCTGCTGTTGGTTGCCCAGGATCATGTTCAGACAGTTTCTCTCTCCAAGAATGGAGACTCCACCTGGGCCACCTGTCCCAGTGCTCAGTCATCCTCATGGTAAAAGGAACCTCCTGAGTTTCAGTTTCTGGCAGCTGTCTTTGGTCCTTTTGTTGGGCACAACAGAAAAGAATGGCTCTGTCTTCTTTGTACCCACTCTCCAGGTGTTTCTATACTCAGGTTTATATACTTAATATGCTGAGATGCCCCCTGAGCCTTCTCTTCTCCAGGCTGAGCAGCCCCAGCTCTCTGAGCTTTGTCTCATAGGGGACATGCTCCAGTCCATTCACCCTTGTGGCCCTTTGTTGAATTCTCTTCAGGATCTCCATGTCTCCCTTGTACTTGGCTGTGGAGCGCAGAACTCAACACAGCCCTCCAGGTGTGGCCTAGCCAGAGCTGAATGGAGGGAAAGGATCCCCTCCCTTTAGCTGCTGGTTTATGTTCAACCTGGTGTCCACCAGAACCCCAGGTCCTTTCCTGCCAAGCTGCTTTCCATCTGGACAGTCCCCATCATGTGCTTGTGCCTGGGGTTTTTCCTCCCCAAGGGCAGCACTTTTCATTTCCCATTGTTAAACTGCAGGAGATTTGCATCTGCCCACTTCTCCAGCTTGACAAGTGCCCTGTGGATGGAGGTATAAGCATGTGTGGTGTATCAGCCACTCCTCCCATTTTTTGTGACCTCTGCAGACTTGCTAAATTTGCACTCTGCTCCATCATCCAGGTTATTAATGAACCTACTGAGCAGAATTGCATTCAGTATTGAGCCCTGTAAGTGCTGGCTTCCAGGTGGACTTTGAGCAAGTTTTCAGTCCATCTTCCTGCTCATCCATCCTCTTCTCTGTGAGGATCTGTCAGGAGACTGCATTGAAAACCTGCCTGAAGTCAGGGTAGCCAATATCTACCACTCTCCTGTCATCTACTGAGCCAATTATTTAATCACAGAAAGTGCTGCAGACTTGATCCTCTTTCAGAGCATCTAGCTGTGTGAACAGTTTGCTGATATTCACAAATACATGCATATTGTGATATAGTTTCTTTCATGGATACTTGTTTCTAAAACTGTCTGTGCCTAGTTCATAGTTTTCACATAGGTTCAGCCACCAACATTCTTTAAGCATAAATGGTTGTCTCTGGATGATTTTTTTCCTTCTTTTTGTCAATTTTCCCTTTTTCCTAAGCAAAAATACCTCTGTCAAGGTCTTTAATTTATGCAAAGTAGGTTTTTATAGTTATATATAGCTACATATTACAGCTGGTATGGCCTGTGCAGAAGAACATTATCAACCTCCTGGTTTTAGATAGAAATGAAATGTGCTTTAAAAAAAATTATCTGGAGTGCAGCATTTATTCCAATAGAGCCTTATGTTGACCTTTCTTATGAGCTTCTAAATACAAAATTTAAACTGTACCTATAATTCACAGAGTACAAAGCCAGCAAGACTGTGCTCCTAGGGTGCAAAATAAGGAAGTATTAAAGAATCAATAGTGTTTAAAAGTAAAACACTGCTACATTTATTTAAGTGATATTTTCATTACAGGCTTTTGGTGCACCTTCAAGTGTTCTGTCAGTGCATCATCAGCCTGTGGATAAACACAATAAATTAGCATGGAGAATAAATAACATTCCTGGTGCTGCAGTACTGTGCTCCTTTTGTTTCTCTACAAAATAATTTCTTGTAGTTAAAGCAGCTTGGTGTAGTGGCAGCACAGCAGCCACAGGTAACAGGTTCATTTGCATCCCCTTTTAGCTGCTTGTGTCAGGAGTGAAGTACTGCTCTGGGGCAAGGTAACTGAGGGAAATTAGTAAAATTTTTCTTAGGTGGACGGGCAATGAGACATGAAGTGGCAGAACATTTAAAGCAGTGATGGCACTCAGCAACCCAGGATGCAAATAGCCTTGTTAATATATGTATCACTTGGAGCTACAGGGGGAATGAAGTGGGGAGGAATTTGGTCCCAAATAGGTCCCATTAGTAGCACAAAATTGGAGGGACCTTGACAACTTTTACTGCAGGTTCTTGGATGAGTCACTTTAGAAGTCTGGTGTTTATGGGCTGCATGCCAGTTCAAACTAATCTGAACTAGCACTGCTTTAGACCTTTTCTCCCCACCATATGTTACTGCCCCTGTCCTTGCAGCAGCATTTGCATATCTTCAATTAGGTAATGAGACACTTACTGACCTTCCTGAAGCAGGAGGGGGAGGTTTGGGGTGCTGCATGAGGCAATCTGTTTCTTGGACTAACACACTGCCTTTGCATAAACAGCAGCACCAGTGAAAGGGAGGGTGCAGGATGGTAGCAGTCCAAAAACCTGATAGATTTAAGTGCCATGTAACAATTTAGAAGTTCACATCTAAAAAGGCTATCGGAGTAAGAAGCAAATTTCAAATCTTGCATGGTGATTACTTGCCTATTTCACTCACTAACAGATCTCCACGAGCTTATGTTGTGTGACAGCAGCAGATGCTGCTTTCTCCCTGTGGAGTTGTGGTGCCTAATTGTTTGTGGTTGATGTTCCAGAGTGCATGCAGCAAAGTAAAGAGCTGATCTGGAAACGCCTGGAGTGCCGTGCCAAGAAGAAGGAAGAGTTCAAACGCAGACAGGAAGCTGAACAAAGGAGTCTCCTTAGCAAAACTTTTCTTACTGAAGATGTTCATCATTTTCTCAAGGTGAACAAGTAAAAGCTTATTTTCCCTGTTCTGTTAGTTTTTAAAGCCAAATGTATTGCAGATTTCTCCCAGTTCTGTAAAATTGGGAATTTTGTGTCCTTGTGAGAATCCTGTGTGGTAGCATAGGTGAACAGGGTCAGAGCCCCTGTTGCCATGGCTGTTCCTGCAGTGTTGGTGGTGTTGCTTTGGAAGAGAATGCCAATGGGGTTAATGCAAAATTATATGTTTCCTGGAAAACATGTTTTGCTTTGCTCTACTGTGTGTTTGCTTCAAGATAGGAAATACCTGGAGGAAAGTACCTAGCCTGCATTACAGAAGAAAACAGTCTGCACTGATCTCATTGCTTTTCTATGAGTGAGGTTACTGAGGCTCAAAAGATTTACCAAATTTCAGGGAAGTAGAGGAAAAACTAATTATGATCTCTGGCAGGATGCCTTAGAGAAGGTTTGCAGCTGATAATTTAATATGGTACACAATGGCCAGTGTAATGTTTTCGTGCTCATATTTTCTATAGAGATTTGTTGTTATTGTTCCAAATGAATATACAAAATCAGAGTTCTTAGCTGTAAATGCTGAGAGCTGCAGAATTCAAGTAACTGCTGAGAATTGCAAACCCAGGTTATTAAGAATTAAAAAAAAAATCAATACTCAATTTTCA
Source organism: Ammospiza nelsoni (assembly GCF_027579445.1). Classification (NCBI taxonomy): domain Eukaryota; kingdom Metazoa; phylum Chordata; class Aves; order Passeriformes; family Passerellidae; genus Ammospiza; species Ammospiza nelsoni. Next base: position 17,323,308 of record NC_080636.1, read on the forward strand.
TGAAAATAAATAATTTAAGGTGAAAGTGGTTACATCCAGCAGCATTAAACTTTTGATGAAATCTAATAACTTAGATAAAATTATTGTATGAGAAGACCCAGATTCCAACTGCAGCAATCTATCAGAATTTATTGGTCTTAACATTGCAATTTTGCACCATGGGGCCATATTCTTTAATTATATTGTATGACTTGGATAAAGCAGTTACTATTTCTGTATGCACTCCTGCCTGGCACCACCCCACTCCAAAACAAGTAGAGCATTTTTTACACCTTTGACTTTACATAAAACCAAACTTGAGACAAATAATTCTGTCACACATTTTTGTAGCCAGTGTGCACTTGTGAATGTATTTTCCTTTTAGACATCATTGGACACTCTTGCACACATCCAAGATTCATTGAACAAAGCTTAAAAATTTTGCTGTAAGACCTCTTCCCTACAAAGGTAGAGCCACACAGCTTTCTGTAAGAGATGCTCTGTTCTGTACACCTGATGGGCAGATCATTAGTCTAGAGTTTAACTAAGCATGCTCAACAGCTTTCTGATAGGCTGAGCAGGGAGGGGCAGCTTGCACTTCATGCTCCAGGACAGAACACAGCTAAGTTTTAGGATTATGAAATGCCTATGTACAAATTAAGAAAGTCAGAAATGTAATTCTTTCTGCTACACAGTGGGAGAGTCTTTTGTCCCAGAACAGATGGGGTCTTAAGTGCAGAAACTCTTCAAAGAAAAAGAAAAATTTGTACCTGCAGCTCCCATGATTTGACTTAAATAGTTAAAAATAACTTAAATAGTCCAGTAATTATTTTGTGAGAACAATCCATTTGGCTCTGAGGAGCTATTTTAAGTTTGTTTCATAATTTCACAGCCATCCCAACAGTGAAGGAATTGGTTGCAAAGCCTCACCATGAGCCCAGAGCTCAAAAACACTTCTTTCCTCTCCCCCTTCACCTCATCAAGGGCTCACACCACCATGGTAGCAGCCTTGCCACTAACTGACCTTTCTGCTGAATTTTAAGTGGTTGCCGATTATGATGGTGGATTTTGCAATAAGCTTCATTCACATCAGATTGCTCTGAACACAAGTAGGGTGGTAACAATTGAGTTGCTGCAAATCTGATTTTTTTATGACAGAATGAGATATATAGTAAAAGTTAGAGTTCCTATATCATTCTTTCTCCATCTATGTTTCTGTTGGAAAAGGAGTTTAATTTTGTCTTTTACTGCAGAGAATACAGGAATGATCAATGAAGAACACAAACCATAAAGCGTCAGTTACAGTAATCAGTAATGGCTCTGCCTACCCATGGTGGAAATACAAGTTATAGCAGTTAATTGGTCAACTTCTTTCATAAAGTGTGACTCCATGAAATGTGTGAACTTTCAAGTCTATCTCTACAAGAATGCTGAAGCATTTATGGGCACTTTGGTCCTCTTTAGAAGAGCTCTATTGACATACCTAATGAAAAAAGACATATTTACCATGGGAGTTATAGGGAGCACTTGGCAGATTAAATCAAAATATGGAATATTTATGTATAATGCTATTTATTAGTCTATAGATTGAGGCAGTCTCTGTCTGTGAAATATAATTTTCCATGAGCCTGCCAACACGGTCACCGTCCTTACATGAAGAAAAAAATTGCTTCTCTCTTAAAACTCTGACCAAGGACTAAGTCAGGGCCAAATCATAGATCAGCCTTTTAGGAACCACCATGGGACATGGTGACCAACCCCAGTGCAAAATTCCTGCACAGTGTGATACAGCTGCCACTCAGGTGTCTCAGGATGACGTCAGATGGCTGTTCTGCACCTTGTAGTAATGGCTATGATGTAGTGATATTCATACACTGGAAAGCAGGTTTCAAGTCAGATCATTTCACATATTTTGTAGTAGTATTTACATACTATTTAACCCCATATTGCTGAGGCTAAGAAATTTTATACTCAAGACTGGAAAAGCTCAAATTAAGGTGGTAAGGCAAGTTCCATTTCCCTCTGAGCTGCGGTTCCAGGTAAACAATTACTGTTGTAGTGATACGTGGGAAGAACATCAAGGAGGAAAAGGGAAGGATCACAAGGAAACTATTAAGATCTTTTCAGCTATTTAAATACACCTACTGTGTTTCTTTTTAGGCTTACCATGGGCTGCTGGAGAAACACAGGCAAGCACTGTGGAATCTGGAGGAGGAGGATGACTGTGAGAGCACAGAGGCTGTTGCTAATGTCTACAAGGTGCCACTTCTAATGATAAATGTCATTTGCTAAATTAATTTTGAAGATTACCTAACCCCACTAAAGGCCTTGGGGTAAGATTGGGGAATTGCAGGAAGGATCACCTCCAGGAATTACAGCTCCAGAAGGCTAGGCTGACAAAGCAGAAGATGGAGTCAGGACAGTCTTCCATATTAGCTTACCTTTTCCATTATCTTCCCAAAACACTGTTTCCTAACTTCTTATTAGTCAGAAAATGTCTGCATGGTCTGCCAAAACATGCTGCCCAGGTGGCTGACAAGGCTGCAGTAGGGTTGAGAGCATACAATGTCATTACTACGGGAGGGAGATTTCATTTATGTGTCATAATTATCTTTTCTGCACTGTTGCTGGATGATACTGTTCTAAGTGAACTTCACTACATCTCCAAACACAATCTTTTCATTCATTTCTCACAGAAATTTTTTTTTAATTCTAGTTAGTTCCCTGAAATAGGTTCAGATATTTGGTGTAAGTAATATTTTTATGCTTCTTTTTCTTACTGATTTGGAAAATTCCAGGTGCTTCATGCTTTTGCATCATCTTTAATTATTTTCTGTCTATGCAGAATAAATATGATAATATGACCTGTCTGGTGAAGCTCAAAACCATGGTCAGTAGTGACCCTTAATTAGGCTGGAACTAATCACTTTCAGCTCAACAGGATCCTTGTCATGATTAATTATGACCAGATAGGGATATTCTGGAAACTTGTGGTCCCTATCACATACAGCTAATATAACCATACAATCTCAGTTAGCAGTAGTCCACATGCACTTTTTCAAATTCATTTGATAAAAAAATAAAGCCAGTGAATCAGAGGAGATAAATGTACAAAGCTGTGTAATATAAGAAAAATCAACATGTTTGCTGATATTACTGTACTCAGTTCATGATCCATAGTTACTAACTTCTCCATCCCCTTCCTCAATTCATGTGAAGTCTGTAGACTAAACAATTTTTTTTGTTTTATCTTACAGAGTTCCTCCTCATTTGTGAAATTATATTGCTTTCCTTTATTTTGTACTCTACTTTAGTTACACTAAGACAGGACTGAAAATCTTATTTCTTTCAATAATAAGCTAAGTTTTCTTTCCCACTAAAGAAAAATAGGTTTGGATAAAATAAGTTTTTCTAGAATTGCCAGGTTGCCAGGAGAACTGCACAAACTTGAACTCTGCCAGTTCACCGAGCTCTAGGCCATTATATTCCATATTACAGCTGCTCTCCTATGACTGGACCCAAACACTGCCAGACATGAAAAACTGCAGATACTGTGATCCAACTGGCATCTGTTAAATGAGCATCCACAAATCTTTATTCCACTTTCTTTTTTCTGCAATAAAACATTTTTACTGTGATATTTCATATAATGAGTAACTACACTTTCTCCCCTTAACCCCAAATACAGATCCTATGAACTGTTTTAAGAGAGGAGGCTGCATTTGAATATACCTAATAAGCTAGGAAGAAGAGATAATACAAATGGGCATAGCCCCACTGAAGTTAAATGGGGCTGTGCTGACTTCTGCAGCTAAGGGCATTGCAGTGGTTGCATGTTTTCCATAACCAGGGGCATAAAAGCAAAAGTGGGCTTGCTGTTTTAGGAAGTGCAGCATGTACAAGCACAAATCTTTCCCTGGGCAGCAGAACTTTGCCTCTTCACTTATTTGCTCCAGGTTTGTTATAGGAAGAAGCTGCTGCTGCTGTTGGGAGAGGCAAGGCAGCGATGGGAAGATGAGAGGGATTTGGGATCCTCCCCAGTGCAGTTGTGTGGCTGCAGCTCAAGTAGAGTTGAATAAGTAGGCATTAACTAATTCTCATTGCTTGGGTACCAGCCAGCCTCACATGGCAGCAGTCAGCTCTGTGCTACACACCTATGTCCCCACTGGGTTTGCACCATAGTCCTGTGTAGAACCAGCTAGTTTGGGCATTTGTGTAAACACTGCAAAGCCTGATGTTGCCTTTCCACTGGATCTGCACTCCCTGAAGCTTAACTGACAGTCATTTGCCTTGCAAATGGAGAAGCTGAAACATGATCTCAATGAAAAAGGTGATGTTAAAATATAAGAAAGAGGTCACCATGTGGCTGGGGAGCCAGTGAATACTCTCAGGACAGAAGAAAAGTCGCTACTAACCTCTAAGTGCCACTCCCTTGTGGAAGATCCTTAGCTTGTTCTCACAGTGCTCTTCTAAGCCCTTATCAAATTTCTATGCCTTTTCCATTTTTTCATTTTTCGCCCTTTAAACAGATCAAGATAGATTTATATAACCCCCTAGCACTAGGGAAGTCTGTAGTGCTACAGTACATGGAAGAATTATCCAAATTGGTGAATAAATATGTAAAAATTCAATGATCTGGAAGCTGAGTGTGTTTGCATAGAATAATTGAGTAGGTTTGTTTTGTGTATGCATGAATAAATCAATTAAAATGATTTAACCAAGGTCAGTGGAATCTGTTGATGCCTGAGTGAATGAATGAGTTACATTTGGAGGATAGTGTAGGACTTTTCAGCCACACTAGTGGATTAAAAGAGTGTGCTGTAGGTGAATAGTCAGTGTCGAGACACAGGTTCCATAACTAGTTTTTGAAATGTGTGTTGAAGAATGAGGGGAAATGATTTTGATTATCGCAGTATATCATAACTGAAGGAAAAATTGTGCAAAGATAATTGAATGGATCAGTTTAATATTTTCATGAACAGGATCTGCACAGTTATCCTGTATGCAAGAGATTTTGTGCTGTTTTAACCATAATTTTCCATTACATGTTAGCAATAACACACCACCCACCCCACTCCCTGCCCCCTATGTCAATCCAGTCTCAAGTTTAACATATCAGATAATCACCAACATTTAATATTTTCCCTCTTTTTTCTTTTGGCTGTTGTTGTTGTTTTTGTGTGAACGACCTGTGTATTTCAGTAGGGAAAAGAGAAGTGAAGAGGTTGGGGGATAACACTACTATTAAGAAAATAGACATGCAGATTGCACAAAGGAAATCAATTTACAGCTAGTAATGTATTAGTAATTAACCATTACATAGTACATGGTAAGATAGGTCTTTTTCTTCTGCCTTAATTTCAAAACCATAAAAGCACTATTTATTGTCATTTATAATTCCCCTTTGCTGATAGCCATTCACCAGAATGTTATTTAATTTGGCTTGGGAATAAAATGCATAAAAATTTAGACCAAAAGCTATTGAGTCATGAGTGTTATCAATGAGCAAGGCAGTAGATATTTTTTGTATAAGTAGACATAAATGTGACTTTGAGGAAAAGGGTTTGATTTTGTCTGCTGTTAATAAAAGGGAGAAAAAATATTTTTGACAAGATAAAAAGCGGAGATTCTCAGAGACTTACTCTTTCAATAGTTTCCTTATGTAATTTTGTTAATATGAGATATGGTTGGGGATGCTGGACTGCATTTTTGGGTACCAAGAGCTGGCATCTTTTTAGAGGGAATCAGTCAGTTTGTCTCAGGTGGAAATCCCTATCAAGAGACCTCCACCTCAAAAGCTCACTTTTGAAATTTTTGCCCTGTAACTTACTCCAAAAATACAGGATCATCTGATAGATTAAATCTCTGAGCTCATACCATGGGAGCCCATTCTGATACTGGGTTTGGGCACTATTAGTTTTGTTTTGTTTGCTTCAGTCAAAGCTGATACAAGGCATCTGATAGGGGTAGCCTTCATTCTGAAGTCTTCCTCTTGCCTTACTGCATAAGAAAATGGATTCTACCACTATACAGATTCACAATTGGCTAATAGTTAGATCTCATGAGGGACATAACCTTACCCACAAAGGCATATTTCTAAAAAAGGAGTACCAAAAGAGAAGATTGAAACTGCCTCCTGAATAAATCAAAGACCAGTGAGGGGGCAAGACTGAAATTTCAATAGACCTCCATTTTAAATGTGTGGAAATCAAGCAGTGGATCTTTTTTATTAACTTGTGCAAAGGATGACCTCAATGTCACTGTGCTTTTTTGATGTTAGGATGCTTAAAAGCAGGTAGAGTTTTCATTGTCCAATTGACTTTTCAGAATTCTTCACAAGGAAGAGAGAAGTACATGCATCAGCTTTTCCCTGTTTTGAGTGGTGTATCTTCTGAGACTGTACTGAGTCTCAGTATCTTCTGAGTGATGTGAAGTATCTTCTAGTGGCCAGTGGTGTGTGTGTCCAGTGTCCCAGAATTTTTGATGTATTTATGGGATGTATGATCCGAGTAACAAATCTCTGTCCCTTGTAAGACACAATATGGTTTGGGAGATGAATCTTTTACCTCCTAACCAAGTGTCCTAGCCCCTGAGCTTCTGGGGGCACATGCAGCAGTGGTCCACAGCTTTGACCAGATACTTGATTCCTTCAATAAAATGTTCTATCACAAGTTAACAAGTAGTTGTGCAGTTGCCTCTTTGAGATAATATATAGTTTTCAGTGGCTGGCATGTAAAAGAAACTACAACCAACCTTTCTAAATACATTTTCCTGCTTCACAATTTCACTATTTACTCATCTATATGTAGGAACCTTTTAATCTTTTAGGTTTAAGGGGGAGAATTAATATTGTTCTTTGAGTGAAATCTGATAAGCTATTTATTTCCCCTGGTTTTTGAAAAAATTATATATTCAATGCCTTATTTAAAATACAGATGCACTCAGCATTCTAATCTAAGCCCATTTTATTTCTATGTGTACCCCATGGTATTTCTTTATGCTTGATGTATTTCTCTGGGGATTTTTTGAAAAGCTTTGAGATTGACTGCCAGGTACTACAAACAGGTTCATTCAATACTGCAATCAGCTATTCTATTAATAGAATCAATTTGAATAAATTTCACCAAGTCAAAACTCTAAAAACATGAGATGGCATATCAGGAAGCTTGTAAAAATATTTGTAGAGGCTCTAGTCCAAAATAAGATCCTGGAAGCAGTACTGATTTTCCTTTTCTTTCCTGTGGAAAATAACTTTTGCAATACATAGTGTGCCATCCCTGCTCACAGACAGACTTCATGCAGTTTGAAATCAAGTACATTCCTTAGAGTACAAACAGTTTTGAACTATTTTGTTAGCTTGAGTCGCTGGGTAGAATTCAATCACATTTGCAATCTTTCCTAAATGTAGACTTAGTATTTCCTCTCCCAAATTTTTAAAGGCCATTTTGCCACATTTTTTAAGTGCTGCATTAAACAGCATGGCCACTGTGTTGTCCCTGTGGTGTGGCCTCTGGGTGCAGCATGCTGTCCTCTTAGGTCTGGCGTGCAAAGGGCTGCCTGGGCTCTGATGTCCATGTGCTTGTCATTAATGAGGTGATATAGATAAGTAATTCTGTTGGAACATGACCTAACCACATTTTTCTTCAGTCCCTGTCCCCACTGTGGTAGTGCCAAAGGTGAGCCTACAGTATAATTTGAAGGTGCAAGGGGTACAGGCAGAACAAAATGTCATTGACAACAAGGAACAAAATACCATATTTTTGTTCTGTGCAAAATATTTCATAGCAAATAATAACACAGAGCTGTGAGCGTGCCAGGGAAACGCTCAGTTCCTCAGCAAAATATGTTTAAAAGGGATTTAGCTGCCATTGTTTGAGAATAGAATTCCTTAACACCCTGCCTGAGATCTTTTGATCTACTGCAGTAGAAATGCCACAGACTCCTCTAGACTCCTTCTGAACTGTTTCAGACCAAATAGAAATTCTTATATCACTGAACACCCAGTAAAGGCAGGAGAATTAATATGTCCTGAAAGGCTGGTAAAGCTCAGAGGAGAGATTACAAAGATAGAGCCATTATTCTTTAAATGTTGTATGGGATATTTAGATTAGAAGTGCAGTATCTTTGAGTTTATGTTAAACCTGAGAACTTGGAGTCTTGGATTTTAAAATAACAGCAGAAGAGAGAATTCAAGTAAATCATTTGGCACTGCTTTTGGCAAATTAAGCCAGGCCTACAACTTCACAGATTATTAAGATGGTATAAATCATGCCTCTTGTTGTAATAGGAACTTGTAATATAATAATTAAGGAGTAGGGGCAGTAATCCTTCAGCACAGGATACACCTGTGTAGCAAATGCTCCCCTAATGATGTGGTCATGTCTAGATTGTGAGCAATCACTAGAAATGGGAAAAGTATTATCAGAAGTTACATATTATGTTGGGTCTTTGACTAGTAATTCTCATACTTACATCCATCAATAATTTCCAAAAAGCTGTAGTCCAATTTGCAAGAATTTAGAATACTTTGAGATTAAAGAAAGCCAGTGGGAGCTGGATTCTGAAAATCCTTCCTTCTTTAAACAGGTAAGAGAGTGGAAAGAGCTGAGACAGCTCATTTCAAAGGTGCAGTGAGCATGTTTTTTAGTGTTGTGCCTCACTTTTATCCATAAGAAGAGGTTACTGCAGGGAGCTGTTAAGCTATTTATTGTTTGTGAAAGAGCTAATTAATATGATGATTAGCATCCTAGAGGGATCATAGGAGGAAAATAATAATTTAGTACTCAGTGCACAGCTTGTATATTTTACAATAAATTAGAAATATTAAAATATTTTTCAGAAATCAATCAGTTCAAAGGATATTTACAAAGCTAAACATGGAACAGATAAAGGTGCTGTGAAAACATTACATCAACCCCAAATGTATCATTATGGGGGCACAGAACTATATTTCATATTCAACCTAAGTTCTGGTCTTTATTTCTTGAGTTCTTGTCCTTGCACTTTTTTATTATTATTTTTTAGTATTTTGTATTTTATAATTCAATATCTAGCAGTTGGAATGGGCTCTTACACAATAGTACATTATAGCAGTATATGCCCTCCCCCGAAAAAAATTCCACTAGAACTTCTGTTGTCTGTGAGCTGCAGACAAGCATATTTCACATCTAGATAAATATCTCTGCGTTTCTGTTGAGAGGTTCTATATTTTGATCATCTAAGAAACTGTAATTCAACCTGTATTTAAAAGAAGGCAGCATCTAGAAGACCTGACTTGTTCTTTTAACAAGAAACCTTCAGAGAGTTTTAAAAACATGATCAGTATTTTAAAGAAAATAAAGAAAGATCTGTGTTTCCAAGAGGGTTAACACTGGTTTGCAATGAAAGCAAGCCCAGCTAGGCAGTAAGGCTTCTTGGACTGGTAGGGTCAGGAATACTGCTCATCATATATACATGAAATAGAAATAGCTCATCATCCTGCAGGAATACTGCAGTGCCTGTGTGACTTTCCAGTGTGGTTTTGTTCCCTTTTCAGCTGGGAAAGCTACCTGTCCCCACTCCTGCCCAGAAATGATCTCAAATGGCCTAGTTTGCCAGCACAGCTCCTGTCACCACTGTGCATTTGACAGTGAAACTAGAGCTGAGTTTTTAGCTTGGATGCCATCTGACTAAATCACCCCAACACTTCTTGTGAGTGAAACAGTCTCAGCAACTTAAAACTATTCATATGGGACTGGTTTCATTAAAACCTCCAGAAGATGTTAGTTTTCCTAGGCTTGAAACTATTCTGCATCAGGATGAATTTGACTAATTCTATTCTTCAAGCATTAAAGAGTGTCATACATTGAAGTACCAACTACTGACATGGCTAATGTCACTTTTGTCTAGCTAAATCCATACCATCCTTTTTAACTCTTCCCTCTTTCTTCATTCATTTCATATTAGCACCTGAGAAAATGTGCCTACGAGGTGTTGTGCTACACCAGATTGTTTCCACAGCCACTTGCAAAATAGGTGTTTTTATAACACATCTCAATAGTAAAACAAGATATTCTTTTCTACTGCAGTCATATGTGAGCAACAATTAGGGCACAGGGACTCATGTGCTCTTGCCACTGTTGCATTTTAAATGCCTTGTGCAGCTTGAACCAAAACATTTTGTTGTTCCATTTACAAAATCTGGTCCTTTTAACTCAAGCCTTAGGGGCATTGGATTTTAGCTCTAGGATTTGGACACCAGCCCAGTGTATTCACATGGTTCCCTCACTGGCATCAATTGTGGAACATGCAGGGGAACAGCTCCAAAGGGCTGAGGGTTCACTTTGTCACCTGTTTCTCTCTGTCCTCTCTGTGCCTCTCTTAGGAGCTGTACTCTAAGGCTTCCCATGCTTTAACAGAGTTGGTGACAGAGCTATTTCTTCAGACCCTTCCTGTGGTGACCAGCCTCTCTGTAAAAGAATGTGAGCTTCTGAAGGAGGAATGGCAGGAGAATTTGGTCCCTCAGCTGGAGAAATGGGAGAATCACCGCCAGAGACACTGGAAGCTTTTCCAGGAGCAGCTACTGCAAGAAAAAGAAGTAAGATCCATGTTATGCTTTGAGATCTCAGTGTCTTGAAAATGGGATACAGGAAAAAATGATCAAGATACTTATCTGTGGAAGTGTTTAGTGTATAATTATATAGCCTGGTCCAGACACAACTCTAGGCTGAGGAGGAGCAGTCTTATCTGTAGCATGGAGTGAATATGTATGCTGTGCATGTAGGCTTGCATAGAGGAGTCAGAGAGTAATTACTGAACATCTGTCCACAGTGTTTGACAGCTTTGTCAGCACATAAACACTTTCTGGCAAGCCTGCTCTCTGATGTCCTCAGCTCTTGGCATCTACAGAAACACTTCAAAAAAAGCTTCACCGGGTCTGTTTGGAGAGGGTACATATAAATACAGTTTACAGGCAAGAAAGCCTTGCAATTATAAAGATTTCTTACTTATTTTTATGTATTAATACTGTAATAACTGGAAACATATGACATGTCCTTTTATAAACTTACTCTCTCTGCAAAGGTGGAAAAACACACATTCAGCTTTCCTGCTCTGTGTGTGTGCCCACCATACGGGGCATTGACACCAGAGGAGAAAACAAGGGTAGGGTGAGACAGGTGTCTTTAGCATCAGACTGGGGCTCAAATATGCCTTCAGGTTATTCATGCAGTCCTGTGTCACTGTTAACACTGCTTCTAACACAGCTTTGTCAAAGAAAGACCTCCTCTATTCAAAAGTGTGTCCTTTCCTAAATGTTAAGTGTGTGCTGCAACGTACAGAGTAATTGGATGTTCTTAAATAAAAGGTTGGCAGTTTTCTTTAACACTGGCAGAATCATACTTTCCCTTGCCCTCATTCTGCAAAGCGTCTAGACAATCCAGTACATTGTTAATGAGGTACTGAGCAAGGCCCTAATTATTGCAAACTGCATTAAGGTGTTCAACATTTTCACCCACTCACATTTAGGATTCTGCTGTAAAACACTGTGATTCAGGAAACTGTGGGCTCCCTACTAAATCTGGTAGGGTTGTTTCTAACCAGTAGGTTTAAAAACACCCTTGGTGATACAAAAGTAAAATTTTTCATTGAAAACATTGAGACATTTTCTTTTTTTCTTCTATATTTTACTTAATCTGGAGTTATGCAACATGCACCTTGCTGATCTTTTAATATTTCCATTATTCTAACTGACCTACTTTGAAAAACAATTCTGTTTTTCTGGTTTGGTGTCACAGGGCTATATAACAAACTAAACTAAATTGTGCTTGGGAGCAACCACTGATGGCAGTGAGTCTGCTCACATGCTCAGTTACATTGATATGTACAGGTGTGCCAAAACTGTTGGTTGGCATTTACTGTTTGATTTTGGCATACCTGTAGCTTCGGTGATTAATGAAACAATGCCTGACCTCAATTTTTTTAGTTCAACTCCAGCACTCAGCTGCTAGATAATAGGTCTCTGGGCAGCACTGTGTGGTGGATTCATTGTATGTGAATTCAGGTGTTCTGGTCATGCCCAAGCACAGCTTGTTTAAATTATTAAATTGACTTTCCCTCACTTTGTGTACCCTAGCATGCATAATGTAAAGGAGATGACTTCCTAGCTGGGAAAAAAAAATTAAAATAATAAAGGGTTTGCTGACATCATTAACAGTAATTACTGAGATATAGAGCTATAGAGGAATTAACTTAGCAGTGACAGAGCTCTCCCATTGGTCTCTGAGTCATCAGCACTGCAGCTGGGCTTTATTCAATACAAAAATTCAATACAAAAAGTGACAGACAGAGCTGTCCTAAGAACAAGTGATTTGCAGGATAAATTCCAAGAAGAGATAAGAGTTTCTTATAGTGAGAAATTCGTCTTAGGATTCCGCGAGACAATATTCTGTGCAGGAGCCTAAGTGCCTTTTTTAACTTAATGCTTGTGGCTTTTTGGAAGGGATTTGAACTGGAAAAAAATCTGCTTTATCTCCAAAGAGAGCATGCAGGGAGATAACTATTCCACCAAAGCTAGGCTGGCAAATTTTCATGAGTCTGAAAAACATAATAATGCATTATATTGTGTTCAAATGCAATGTGCATTTCTTGTCCCTTTCCTACTATAAAACAGCAGCATGAACATTTTAGCAATAAGCTGACATTTGCATCCTACAAAAAGGAACACTTGGTTTCTACCTTAAGAAGAGATATTGGACACTTGTGCCAGATGATTATGTCATTTGGGAGAGCCCATAGATGTTAGAGTTCTGGGTTTGACAAAAGATCCATAAATCCACAGTCATATTGTTAGGCCTTTTAAGTTGTCAGGCATTTTGCAGCAGAAGATATGTCTTTCATTTGCCTCTTGATAAATGTGCTGTGCTGGGAGTTACAGTTACCTGCTTTACAGGCAGTCTTAACACCAGAAAACTTTTCACTAGGAAATTTATGTGTGCTTTCCAAAGTGGCTCTAAAAGACATTTTTCCCTTTTACTCGAACCACTTTTTTTAAATTATCTTTCCTAGCATTTATACGTGTCTGGAATATGATGTCCTTTGGGTGAAAAGAAATACCTTTACAACTGATAAGAAAAAAAATCAGTTTCATATACAGCTTTGCCTTCTAGGCTTGAGGATATGAGTGAGGCAAATGGGAGTAAATGACTAGTGAAAATAAATTTTAAGCATTTTCCCGCATAGTCCCTAATTCATGATTTCTGTAGAGAGCAGTTCCAGGGAGCAGCCTCCTGCGCCAGGCTGACTCACTTGGCAGTCAGTGTGCATCGCACCCCATCTACAGGCCGAGACAGGGAAATCACTTTCCTTTCATTCCCTGAATAATCTGTGCTAAAGGTGTCAAAACAGAAAGGAGAGGCATATTCCTCACCTTTATTGCCAGAGAGTAATACTTAACTTCAGCAGCGCTTCAGAAGATCTTGTAATGCACCTATGACTGAGAAGCAAAATATTTGGAAGCCTACAGAATAAAAATGGGATGAGATTTCCATCCATTCCCAAATCCTTGCTTGTTACCCAGAAAGTTGAACTGTCCCCTGATTGCCAGTTTTGACAGGGTGGGCATTTTATCACTTCTCTGGTTAATTTTTTCATAGCTACTGGAATAACACTTCAAGAAGCCAGACATTCCTTAAAGCTTTACTCCCTCAATTACCATACTTTTGTCACTGTTTTTTCTGGTTGAATACAGGGATCAGAGAGCCTGAGCCACTAAGTTTGTGCAGCAGCATGGATTTTTCCCCTCCATCCAACCTATCTCTGAGCAAAGTGAGGCTGTTCCCAAGAACAGGAAGCTTGGAGATGTGCCTGCTGACTTGATCCAACAGTGGAGTATGGGTGCAAGCACAAAGCCTGACCGTGACACCTGACCTGAAGAAGTTTTGAAAAAGTTTCTCTTTTGCTGGTTTTCAGCCATATGCCAGCTGCCTCAACATTCCCAGAGAATCTTTGCTGTCACATTTCTGCCTCTGTGTGAGGTGTTCCTGTATTTTGGAGGTGGAAAATACCCAGCTCTGCTAGCCCCATCCCTGTGAGCTGCCTAGGTGTTGTTTCCGATTAAACATACAATGTCCTGTTTATCCCAGCTGATCCTTTCTATCTTAATCATCTTCCTAATGGTCTTTTTGAGACAAAACACTGGTTTAGTATTTATCTAATTCTCAGTCTTCCTTGTTAATCCTCTCATCATAAATGTCTAATGATTCCCCTTCCTTTCCTCTTGTTCTCTTACTACTTACATGACTGAGGTACTTATAGTGTTCAGCTTAATAACTGTGTGCTGGAGGAATTTCTGCTGTATTCTCAGTTTCCCATTGGTCTCAGGGAGGTGCAGAATCATTTTATAAATTCTACATATGGACTACCTCAAATGCAGTCTTAATGGAAAAGGTGACTTATTCTTTATAAGGAACTCCTCACTACTACAGAACTAGGCTGTTTCTTCGTAAACAGAAATAGAGAACAACTGCAAGAAGCACTGGCATTGTTATCACTGACAGTGATAGGATTTACTTTTGGATAGGATATATTTTGATAGCAAATGAGCTGCTATATTTTGAGTTCTTGGCTGCAATATTATATCATTTACCATTCCAACTGCAATTCAAGTATCAGTTCCTGAAGGCATTCTGTCTCTTGGTGATATGTACCCTCATGCTGTTTTACTTGCCCTTCAAGAGCAACTTCTCAGTAAATAATCAGGTCTCCAAAAATGATGGAAACCCACAGCTGAACCACAGCCAGCCTCTCATTGGAAATAAAATTACTTCTGGAAAGTAAAAGGTCATTTTCAGACTTTCTTTGAACTGCTGAAAGAGACATTAAAGTACACAATGGATCTACAAGGTGTGTACAGAGAGGTGTGAAACCCTAGGAGCTAAATCTATAGAGTTGCTAAAGGGAAATGCTGATAACAATTATTACTTCAAGCACATCTTTGCCATCTGTCATGATGATACCTGAAGACCTGATAGACCTTAATTTGATGCTTGCAGCATGCAGTCAGAGAAGACAGTGTGCTCAGCTGTGCTCTGTGATTATCAGACTCACCTAGCCTCAGATCAGTTGAGATCTGGCTACACAGGTACATCTGAGGCTCTTGCCAAGAGCAGCCTGGTGGGTCTCCAGTGCCATGCAGTCTTTGGGGCTGTGCTACTCATGCTCAGCTGCACTCTTCCCATCTGTCACTTGTTGACTACCTGCCCTCCCATCCTTGTCAGGCATCCTGCTCAGGAACATGTGTTTTGGTAAGGTTTTCTACATGAAGAGAGGTCAGTTAGCTGTGTCACTGTGTATTCCACAGGGAAGGCACTAGCCATGAAAGAAATACATTTTTATTTTGAAGCCAAAACAAAGTTTCTGATGTTCTCTGCACTTCCCAGGGGAGTTCATTCTGTGCTCACAGAGAAAGCCTCTCTCCTGCACAGATCATTGCTTCTCAATGAAAAAACTCATATCCAGCAGAGATGCCCAGTAGCACTCCTAATTTCTAACACTAACAATTGTGCAATTATACATTTGTGCTGGCTTTAGCACCAGATGGAAACTAAACTGCAAATGAACCACTCCCCTTCCCCTGCCTGTTTCACTAAGGGAATGGCAAAAGCAGAAAGTATGGGTTGAGATAACACTTTACTGAAAGCACAAAGCCATGGAGTAAGAAATTCACAATAACAACAGCAATATTAATAGCAAAGGTGTACAAAAAGAGAAGGGGTTTTACCCAGCAAAAAGGAGTTCACCACTGGGAAAAAACAGATGGCAGATGCTCCCTATAGGTTGTGTCCACTTGGTTTCCCAGACAAAGGTGATATGGAGACCATTCCCACTCGCTACCTACATGGTCAGCAGGAACAAAGGCAGGATGGCAAGGGAACTCCCATGGCTAACATTTCCCACACCCCCCAGCCTGGAAACCAGTGACAGATAAATCCCCTGAGTCAGCTGTGCTGCTGCTCTGCTGGGCTCCCTTCTGCACAGGTGTCTGAGCTGCTGTTTCTCCCGCTGTGCTGGTCCTGCAGGTCACTGCCATTTTCCAACCATTCTGCCACCTCCTTTCAGCTCAGCTCAGCTCAGCTCAGCTGGCCCAGCCTCAGCTCAGCTGTTATCAATGGGTCTCCTCTCAACTGGACTAGGGTTCAGTCCCACCAGTCCTTCCCCCATGGCAGCCTCTGCACAGGCTCTGTCAGTTCAGCCCTGCTATTTGCTGTTATACTGAATAGTACCTCTCAGAACTTCTAGGTAAAATGGTTGTTATATTTAGATGCAGAAAACACACAAAATATTGTCAGGATCCGCTGGCCTCTCTCTCTCTCTGTTAAAAAAAATTTACAGAAATAGCTGTTCCAGATGTATCAGTTGTACAATTTGCTGATGTTTTGTGTAATACTCAGGTATATATCCAGTAGTTATGAGCACTGGTGCCGCTGTCCTTTCAGCACCAAGTGCTGGAGCTGCATTCTGGAGAAAACAGGAGGGGGGAGCAGGAGTGCAGTGGGGGCTGGATCTGCAGGGGCTGATGCTGACACCTTCCTTCTCTAGAGAGAGGCAAAATGGTGCCCACTTCTGAAGAGTGTGCTCATTTTCACCCCAAAACCACTCCCACGTGTATGATGTGGGTGGGATAGAATCACAACTTGGATGTGCCCACACTGCACTAAGCTTCACCCCCTCCTGCAGCCAGGACAACATCTAATCCTTTGCTGGACATACTGATCTAGTGAAACCTGCCTGTCTGCCATAATTGAAAATTTAGTCCCTCGTGTTCTGAATGATGCTGGAACACAAAGTGAAATTGTCAGACATCCTTGGTATTATATTTAATTTGGGTCTCTGAATACATCATCAGGTAACGTACTTTTATTCATCTGTCAGTAGCGTAAATTACACTCTTCATCTTACAGTAAGAGTTGGAGCCTTGCAAATATTTCAGTTTATGACTTAAATACCAGCAACATACTAAACTAAATCTTAACTCCATGTCTCCGGAAGTTTACAGTCTAATGGCAAATCCATCAAAATTCATTTGAAGATTAAATTCTTCAATCTAAATATCACTGTGAAGGAGCTGTAAACTTGCAGTCCATATACTTGTCTAATCACTTAATCTCCATTTCCAATTATTAGCACTGTTTACTGTGACAGAAGTGTGATGGAAGATGATACCTGTATTTTTTTTCAGTGAAAATAAAAACTATATTCTCTACTAGAGAAAAGAAAAAATAAATAAAAAGCCTGCTGAAACCTGCTGATGAGAGTCAATGCAGTATTTTGTGCTGTATTGTTATTTTTTTCTTGTTCCTCTGTAACTGAAACCAAAAAATCTGTAGGAAACACAGTTCAGGGCTGATCCAAACCAGTGCAAAGCTTTTATTTTCAGTGAGTTTTGTTTAGGATTTTGATAATTGGAAAAAAACAGTAGAATGATTTTAATCCAGAATGAGTTTGTTTTTGAAAGCAAAGGATGATTTTTCTAGCAAAATAAACAGTTGTTTCTTTATGTAGTGACTGCTGAAATCAGAGTATCTTATATTTGTAATTCTTTTCTCTGCTTTTAGCTCTGGATAAGAGAATATGCTCTGTCTGCTGTGATGCAAAAGCACCTGTCTGAGAAACAAGAGAAGATAATTCAAGGCGTCGTGAGCAGGCTAGGATGCCTCAGTGATGAGTAAGCACAGTTTCATCCATGAGCAGTGGGGTAAAACTTCACTGCTGCATGCCCAGATAAAAACTTGTGTACATTACATTGTGGAAAGCAGTGTTGAGGGATTATTAGCACTTCAGACAGAGAGCCATTTGGTCTTGTTTTTTTGTCAGGGTATCAAAAGTAAATTTTAAAATGTAGACATATCAGGACTCCTAGAAATTAGAAAAGATAGTCTTATGTGATTTGTCACTGGTGTGCTTTGTGAGTATCTGCTGTGTTTGTGGGGGGTTTCTAGTCTTGAACCAGCCTCTGTCTGCACTCTCTGCGTCATGGTGGAGTTGCATTTGCTGCAATATTAAGTGTTTGTTCCAGTAACATGTAGATAGTTATTTAGCTATTTTATTTCTGTTTTCATTTTAATTTAACTTCAGTGTGACAGAACTAGAAGTGTAACACAGCAGTACCCATTCTCTACACCTGAGCAGCTTTCCAAGGCATGCTTTGTACAAAAAGGCATTTCGCAGAGTGAAGAATAACTCTTCCACCTTTAGGGAATGACTTTGCTGAACACAGGTGTGCAAGCAGCTTCACTGATGGATTTTTAACGGTCCTTTTTACAGGTCTGTTAGCTACATCTTGCAAAAGCACCAACTTCTGCTGTGCTCAGTGCTCAGCAGGTTCAGCTTGCGGAGAGCTGGGCTGGCAGCCCTGGCGCGCATGCGGCTGGCCAGAAAGAAGAGCTCCCTTCAGGAGCTGAGAGAGCAGCACACCCTGCAGAAGGGATCCTCCCCGTGCCAAGATGAGGACCAGTGGCAGCTGCAGAAGGCAGTGGTAGGTACAGTGTCCAGGTGGGTTATCTCCAGAGGTCTCACATGCTGTGATATTTGGCATTAGAAGTGGCCACTGCACACCTAAACTACAAAAAAAAACCAAAAAAAAAAAAGCAACAACAAAAAAAGTTCAAGCTCCAATGAGAAAGAAAAGTATTCTCTGTCAAAAATGTGCACATTGCTGGTATAGGACGTCTTTGAGTATGCCTGTTGTAGTTTGGGCAGACATTTTAATCCCTTATACTTTATTGAGTGTCCTAGCAAGCTTATTTGGCAATTTATTTATATGAAAATGCTAATGCATGAAGGCAAGGATGCCAGCATGTATAAAGGACTTCTGCAAAGCTACTGCTTCAGGGTAAGAGAGCCTCCTACTAATTCTGCTGGGGATCGTAATATGCACTTGAGAAGTTTTTACTGGAGCATTAGGAGAAATTCTTACTCCTACCACACAAATCAAGTTCTTCTATACTGTCATAATTTTTCATAATTTTTTTCTCTCTCTGTCCATAAGAAGATCAGCATCCATTCCCAATCCTCCCAAATTATCTGGCTACTGTAGGTCATGAAGACAAAAGAAAGTTTAAGAGATTTTTAGACATGATGTTCCCATAGGTCACTTTCACATCTGTTTGTGACTGGTTTTTAGTGTTGATCTATTAAGTGTTGTTGGTTATTTAATTACATGCATTGGATATTTATGTAGAGCAATACCACATTTCATATTTCAACTTCAGACAACCCTCCCAGCAGGTGTCAGTGATAGCTCTGCCCAGCCCACTGCTGCTGCACATATGGCTTGAACCCATCAAACACTTTGCAGCTCTGTGCTCCACGCTGTTGCTGTGTAATTAGCTGAGAGGTAAAATTCTGTACCCCTCTAATTTCAATTTGCATCATACAAACCCTCAATCTCCACATGGAAGAAGAATAAGGAAAGTCTGTGTCCTGCTGTTTTCATATTTGAAAAATATCAATTGAAGCAGTTTCTTTTAAGTTTGAAAATCTGAGAAACTCATTAACTTTCAAAAGAAATAAAATATAAAATAATAAAATACAAATGTATATCACTGCATTCCTCTTGCTTTCCGTTACTCCCTCTCACTTAGCTCACATGGAGATGTTAATTGATGCAATCACTACCTTCCCTAATGAAAATGAAATGTCCTCAGGTATTAGTGTTCCTATGGCATCTCTCCATTACAGCCTCTTTCAAATTCCAGCTAAAACCCATCTCACAAGGAAGTGTCTAAAAATAAACTTGCTAGATTCTTGCTGCTGAAAAAGTAGAGCATAGGAATTGGGAAAAGTCAAGAGAGAAAAAACATGTTACAAACATCCTCCAAAACCAGGAACAGTCTATAAGGAGCTCAGGAAGAGGTTAATTTACAGACATTCAACCAGATTCTTAGATATATTGTTTTGTTTTACCCAAACTTAAATTTTGCTTGGGCCAGTTTTATACTGGTGGACAATGTCATGTCTATCTATTGATTTCATGTAGAATGTAAAATGACTAATGAATCCTAGCTTGGGCATAATCACAGGACATTAGGTCTCTAAAAAAATGAGAAACAGTTTTTAATGACATTCCAACTTTCTCAGAAACCTCAAAAATATAAGTCTTAGCTCTAAGTATAACATGTCAGAACATTAATAAGAGTATTAATAAGCATTAATAAGAATATTTCTACAGATGAATGTTCCTTTTCTACTTGCAGGCATCAAATAGGTACTGTCACATCTTCCAGAATATTTTCAAGTTATTTAGCCTTAACTGAGTGTGTAAATATAAGAAAGACATCAGCAACAGAATATTAGGCCATCTATGGCAGAGTACTACACTTAGGGATGACAGAACAGACCATGCTGGTAAGCAGATACCACTGTTCACTAAAGAGAGCTTAGATGAAAAGTGGGCACTTTTCATGCACAAAAATGGAGGCAAGGATGGTCCAAAGACCTCAAAGGACTTGAACTCTTCAGCCTAAAACATAGGTGTCTTCTGGAATATCATAGGTTTTAAAACTGGCATCAAATATGTGAATAGAGAACCATTTTTCACATTTCTAATGAAAGAATAGAGCACCTAGCAAAGTTACCAGATGGCAGGTTCAAAATTAAGAAATATGTGGAGAAACTTTAGAACTCACCAGCAGAGGATGTTGTGCAAATGGTTTTCAAGTGTTATTACCCACCTTTGTGACCTGTCCCAAGGGCCATTGGTACTCCCAAGGGTATTGGTACTCCTAAGTACCAGCAAACCAAGTTTTCCTCAGGTAGACCATGCAGGCTGTGGATGCATTCCTGGTGCATAACTGTCCTTGCCTTGCCCCTGTGCAGTTTGTCAAGGCATCCACTATTGTCCCTTACTGGACTCAGGATGTTTCACATACATGGGAATACATCACTTAGGAGTGACTAATAGGACAGGATGCAGTTTTACTCAATGTCAGTGTCATATTTGCTGAAAAATCACTTTGCCCAGGATTTTTCTCTTGGGAAGCTGAGAAGCCTCCGAGAAAAATGAAAACAATATTATCTCCTTGCTTCTCCTGTGTTTGCTGCTTTGTAATGTGCTTTGGAGATTATTTAGCCAACATGTGAATTGTTTTTACTTAATGACCAATCACCATCCAGACTCAGAGGAGTCAGTCACAAGTTTTTAATTAATATCTTGTTATGCCTTCTGTAAGATCCTTTCTCTATTCTTTAGTATGGTTTTAGTATAGCATTATATCATATCATATCGTATCATATCATATCATATCGTATCATATCATATATCATAATAAATTAGCCTTCTAAGAACATAGAGTCAGATTCTCAATTCCTCCTCCATCCTGGGGACCCAGCAAATACCACAACTGTACATATCAGTGGCAAATGTGTTAAATGACTGTACAAACTTCCTCTGTAAATTATGTTATTATAATTACTAAAACTATAACATTCTGAATGGGTGCAGGACTTTATTTCAAAGTGAAGCTGACTACAATTGTTAACATATTTAAATGGCAGTGCTCTCTTGTTGTCTGATTACCAGGAGTCCCACATCCGTGAAGAGGAGGAGAAGCTTGAGGAAGAAACACAAGAAATCAATTTAGAATTCCACCAGCAGCTAGTCACAGAAATCCAGGAAGCTCTTCAGTTTCTTCAGCAGCACATGGAGCAGGTGATTGGGCAGACTCTGCTGCAGTATGCCCGAGGGGAAGCTGGAAAAAAGAGTTCAGATCATGAACAGGACTTCAAGGTATGGAAATGGTCAATAGCAATTTTCAAACAAAACAAGGGCTACCTTGCACAGATGGAAAGCAATTTAATGTATGCAGTAATCTATGCCTGGAAGTATTAGCAGAAAACCCTTAGGAGCTGTGTTTAAACTGAGCATAATTTGCAACGTATTTGCAAGCTAGTTTATGTAGCAGTACAGTATTTGCTACAGCAGCCAAAACAGGTTTTAAGTCAAACACTGGAACAGGAAAAAAATTATCACAACTCTTAATGACAGAGAATAACAAAAAGAAGAAAAAAATGAGATGATTATCTATTGATAAAGGGTTTTTGACTAATTAATAGTTTGCATTCTACCAGCTTAATATTAATTCAAAGATAAATCATTAAATAAAATTAAAATTAAAACTTACATCATAGATCAATAATTTTTTTCCAAAGTAAATATTTGGATTTTCTCTGTAGTGGAAGCTCACAGCAGATCTACACATAGATTAGCTTGCTTTGCTGGCAATTGGCTTGACTGTTAAAATGGGCTGTAGAGATTGAGTGGATAGGGGAATGACCACTTCCCAGATGGAGATGGAGATTAGAAAGGTTTTGCTGCAATTTTTCATGTTGAAATGTTGCATGGTTTTCAGTGTCTCAGTCTTCCCCATTTTTAAAGCCACATTTTAAATTCACAATTTTGTGTGCATATACCAAATTAGGTATAAGGTTTTTTTTAAACAGATCGAAACACTTTTGGGCTTGGAAATTAATTGTGACTTGTACTGTGTGATACAGGAGAGACTGGTGGAATCTGCTGTTGAAAGTGTATATGGGACCAGCAATAATATCAGTAGACTGGTGCAAAACTACTACCAGCAATTAGGAAAAATCACAGAAGAGTATGAAGGAAAAAAGCTTCAACATCTGAAATCCTTACAAGGTTTGTATGGTACTGACAACTTTAAGACAGTTTTGCTTCCCAGTAATTGTGCTTAGTGTAAGGTTAGAGGATTTTACTTCTTCTGGCATCCCTTGGCCTAGTAAATCTGAATTTAGTCTGCCAGGCAGAGTCACAAGAGGAAAGGTGGGGAGTACCTCCCCTCTCACAGCCAGCCCAGCCCTGGGTACATTCAGTAACTGCTCCCTGATGGTGCAGGTGGAAGGAAAGGTACTTGTCAGCCTCTCTCAGTGTTCAGAAAAGGTTGGACACTCCCCAGATGAAGGTTTTGTACCCTGATCTGTTACAAACCCATCCATCTCCCTCCTGTTTAATTTAAATAGGGTAGTTCAAGGTCTTGTCTGTCAGATGTGCCCAAGCCTTGCTGCCAGGCAGTTCAGGGGCAGAGTCAGGAGCCTGGTCAGCAAATAAGCACTCAGTCACAGAGTGTGAGCATTTGCAAAAGTAACCAGAGTAGTTTCCTGTCAGTTGGGGGACATCTTGTGAAGCTGGGCATACCCAGGAATTAGTCACATCTGAGTGGAGGGTTTTCTCTATAATGCATTTTTTGTTTAGGTAATACAGTCCTTGCTTAAGGCATCAAGGTCTTTTTAGAAAATTTCTGCTTCGAATTCCATGTTAATCAGTTAGCCTAGTGGGAGAAGTAAGTAAAAAGGAATTCCATGACATTCCTATCTCAGCTAAATGATGCACAAAGTATTCTCTTTGCAGCAGATCACAGTGGCAGAGTGTGTAAGAAGTACTTGATATCCCTAAGGAGCAGTAACTTTGGAAAGGCTACCTAGAATCATTATTAATTTGTGATGAAGGTTGTCACAATGCACAGTTTTTAATTTTGAGCAGAAAATTTTTCAAAAACTATTTCAACAGAAGGAAATGATAGGATCAGACTGAAGAATAAAGAGAATGAACTGGCATTGAAAGAAAAACACACCAAAGGCCTCCTAAATGTGTCATCCACGGTCCACCAAAGGTTAGACCAGGCAGCAGCACTGCTGTCCATTTAAACTTTGTGAGTGATTGCAGATCTGCATGGATGTCTAGCTGAATGAATGTCTTGAGTTTGCATTTTATACTTCTCTTTGATGGAAAAGAAATACCTATTGCCAAATGATGTCTGCCCTTTGATCTCAGAGAATTACTTTCTTATTAAATAAACTTTTTGATGGTCATTAGTTACAGATTGGAGAACTATACTTAGGCAGTTTGAAAAGAGAGAATGAAATACAATGCCAAAACATATGCCAGATTTTAAAAGAAATTTAACATAAATGTGGATGGGAACCAGTGCTGAATGTAATTCATTACATTCCATACTTTTTACTTTGAACATCAAAAGTGTTTGTTAGTTTGCTGTGGAGAAAACATACACCATAATGAGGAGAAAATGCTTGAAGCCCAAAAAATACTCAAAGTGGAAAGAAGGCTTCAGTGAATGCCTTGGAAAATCAAGATTACTTGCACTAAATTTAGAGTGGAATCTCTCAAATGTTAGTTAAATAAAAATAATATTTAATTAATTACTGATTAAATGAAAATTAAGTCCAGACAAAAAGCACTGCATATAAAAATGCATAAGTTGTCATAAAAAGGTCTGTGGCTTGTCATGTACATTATACATTTTTGTAATCATTTTATGTCTTTACTCTTGGTTTATTATTCAGCAAAATACAACAGCTTCAATTTAGGCATTGTAAAGAGGTAAATCTTTTTTCAGACATTCTGTTTCTTCTAAACTGAAAGATATCATTGCCCACTTTTTTATCCCTGTTTGAGTTAGTAAAGAAATGGATTTATGTAATAAAGGATTTCATAAAAGATGTTAGTTATTCATTATCAAATTTATCATTTATTGTGACATACAAATTCACTTTCCAGCTGTTTTCTCATTTGTTTTTTCTCCTGTAATCTATTCTAGTATCTTTAAACAAAATACAGTAAAATTTGCCTTCCCAGAAGCAGAAATGTGGAATTGAAGAATGTAGCTATGCAGCATCTAAGCTGATACCATAATAATCAGTAATCAAACCCATTTTCCTATTGCCATTATGATTTATTTTATGGTCTAGTGCTTTGTAAATTAAATGTAAAGTTTACATTAATTTGTCCAATTCCTATAAACTCGACATTGTTTTGTTGTTTTATTTCTTTTTGCCCTTGGTGCGAGGTTAGGAGTGTGAGTTCAAAAAGCAAATGTTGCAAGGTAACCTCTGTAAGCAGTGAGCATTACAGTAGCAACTTCATTAAGTGTAAATGTCAGAAAGGATTTGTGTCACCTCCTTCCTTGAGGAATTTGATGGATGATTGGCAGCATTGTTTTAAGGTAGATCAGGCAAGAAAACAGGAGATATACAGATGCAGCAAAGTTGCAGCCATTCAGGTTGTACTGTAATAATAATAATAATCTTTAACCAGAAATGTAAAACAAGTGAAGAATACAGCAGTTAATGCTTTTAATTCCCAAGTTGTCAATTACCATGTTGATGGCTCAGTCTGGTTCTGATGATGGCTCAGTACTGAAGAGGCCTGGATAAAATGCCTAATTCTTAATTCCTTGTTCTCACACCTGATCTTTGAACAGATCTTTGAACATTGTTTGCCTTGGCCCTTTGGGAAGCAGGCAGTAAAACTAATCCTAGAAAGATACAGTGGTTTTGAAAGCAGGCTTCAACTTTAGAGCTGAATTCCAGTTCCCAAAATCCAGGCATGGACACTGCAAACTCCTGTAATTCCTACCCTCCAGAAGGACCTTGTATTCTATAGACAGCCAAGGCAGGTTACTAAAATAAGTAAATCTAAAAATCTACCCCAAAATTTCCTGTCCCAGCAGAAGTTGGTTGGGCCAATACTGTTAATGAGCCTTTCTCTCTACAAAACCTTCTAAATAGACTTAGACAGGATTGTATTCCTCCCTTGCACTGAACAACATCTCTACATTTACATTTCTCTGACCAGGATAGGGCTCCAGCAGAACAAGATTTTGGCTCAGTTTGAACTGCAGCAGCAAATTCGTCTGGAGTGTCTGAAACAGAAGCTGCTGGGATTGCACCACCTGGGAGCTGAGCTGGAGAATCAGCTAAGGGTAAAATGGTTCAGGGATCTAAGTATTCAATGGAGAAACACAGCACAGATTGTAGGGGTCTCTTTGCTACCCTAGTTGGAATGAGTGCTGAGATTCATCTCTGTCTTGTAGGAGCATTTCCCTGATAGTTTCCCATATTGTTTCCTGTGTTTCCGCAGTGATGTGCCTGTTTTGTAGTGCCACGTGTAATAAAATAACACAGAACTGAGCTGTGTTGTGTTGAGTGATTGCTGCTCTGTCCTTGCATGCAGGAAGCAGAGCAGGACTTTGTGAGGGAGTTGGCTGTGCTGACCCGAGTTCCACTGACTGTGAAGAAGAAGCCTTCCAAAAGGAGCAAGCCAGCAGGTTGGTACTATCCTGAATTGTTCAGAAAAAACCCAACTTAATTCCTCAAATTTTGCAGTATAACACATTGGAGTTTCAGGAGAGATTTTTCATCAGTGCCATTTCCCTAACTGGGATGTAGAAAAGTAATGGAACCTTTCAAGGTCACCCAGTTCTCCAGCAGCACAGCCACAAACAAGTGTCACCTTTCCTCACTTCAGAGCAGCCTTTAACCTGTAGATTACATTGTGTCCCCTCAGGTGAGGCCTTGCCCTGCTGAAACCAAAACATTTTTCGTGTCTTTGTCGTGTCCTTTAGAAACAACTCTGTTCAAGTCGATTGCTAAATCCATGGCAGAACAGCAGAGTTGAATCATCCAGATTTCATTGTCCTGGAAGAATGGAAGAATTGCCTCCTACACATGTACTCAAAACAGGAAGCTTGATCTATTTTTATGAATTTACTGTAGTTTTGACAAATGATACTAATTCATTCTTCAAGAGATACTTAGGGACAAGTTTTCAGAATAGCAGTCATGTTTCCTAGTCCACATTTCAGATTCAGTGTACAAGTGCCATCCTTTGAGCCGTGCACTCTTTCTGTCATTATCAGAACTAAACATATGGTGTTGCATTTGAAGGATGCTGAAAGGCAGGATGGGTGCCTGAAAGGGAAAAGCAGGTCACACCCTGCACACTTTTGAAGTCTTTCTCCCCAGCTGTTGTTTCTCAGGTGTGCAGAATTGTTTGCCTTGGTAGGCACTGTGACTGAACAGTCAGGGCCCTCAAAGCGGCAAATTTTTAACATCATGTTCTGATTCAAATCACTCAAAATATGAACTGGCTTTTCTTCTACTTGGTGGTAATAAAAAGCCATTTTCAGTTACTTGCTAAGAAAATATATGATAGGGCTTTCAACTGTTGCACCACATGGAAACTCACTTCAGTGTTCTGCAAATCTGGCAGTTCACAGTCTGCTGTGTGAGAACTAACCAGTGGTAAAAAAGCTGTATGCTGGGCTAATGTAAAGTGAACTGATTTCCTTGGAATAATAATAGGTATGGATGAAAAGTTAGTGTAACTTTTTGCTTCAGGTTAATCAAAACCTAACAAGCTCTACTATTTGTGAGTCTTTTTTTTTTTTTTTTTTTTTTAATCTACTGCATTTGGCAATTCAGGTGTAAAAGCAAATTCCAAAAGACAGACCTTTCAGTCACCTGAACCAGCAGAAAAAGATGATTCTCATGAAAATATTCAAGAACCCTATGGAATAACTTCTGGCTTATGCAGGTATGTTGCAGACTAAAAATAATGGTATGTGAAAAGCTATTTATAAAAGAATCCTTTTTTAATACAAAAACTGCAAAACCTACTTTTTAAGGAGGTATGTCAATCAAACTGAAAACATAATGCCTGCATTGGCTGATTTTCCTTAATATTTACTTTCCACGTGTACTTAAGCTTTTTTACCTCATAATCTTTTTTAAACTTCGGAAATTCATCTGTATTTGCCTGTCTGTACAGCTATGTATTTTATAAATAGCTTTGATCAAAGGTAGAGAAATGAGAAATACTGTTTCCAAATTTCCTTTATTTAGTTTTATTTAAACCTTAGTCACAGACAGCATAAATCAGCAGAGACAAGTGAATTCAATGGAACTAGGCTGAAATGTAGCAACCAAAATATGGTCTGTGGTATTTAGGCTTTCAACTTCCACCTTTATTCCAGGAACAAAGGCAAGCTCCAGTCTTTGGCTGATGAGGGTAGCAGCTCTAACAATGATTTTCTTGATAGATGTTTCAGTTGGCTTGTGCTGGGGTGCTGACTGGAGGAGAAGTGGCTGCAAACCTGAAAGGTGCCAGCTGATTAGCACAGGCAGATCAAACCAGCCAGCTGGTTGCTGCAGCTTGATATATTGAGCAGAGAAAATCCTGCTGACAGGCAGAGCAAACAGTTGGTTCTCAGGAGCCACAGGCCTTTGGGGAAAAGTATTTATCCCCTGAGTGACCTCAGCCTGGGACTGACTTCAGGAGATGGCTCCCTTCCCTGATGGCATCAGCCCTTTTCACACACTCCTTTCCCACAGCCGACCAGGGATGCGTGCGCAGGGAGCAGGGAGCCAACAAAAGAACCTTTATGGGTTTGCAACTTTGGCAGCCCCAGCAGAGGCACTGAAACCAGTGACTGCAGAAGTTATATAGCAAGAGCCTTTCTTTTACCAAAATTAATTTACTTGAGGAGAGAAGTAGAGTGTTTTAAAGTAGAGTGTTTTAAAAACTGTCTGCAATTTTGTTTTCTTTTTCTTACTTACTCTTTCAGAGAGATGCCACAGAGTTCACATGAAGAGGAGACTGAGCCAAGGAAAAACTCAAAGATGTTAAAAAAGAAAGGCAGCAGGTAGTAAAAGCTTTTGTCTGAGCTGTCTGAACACAGTGTACCAAGGCATCCTTCTGGGGAATCTCAGCAGCTCTAGGTACTTACTGAGCTGCTTTGCTGAGGAACAATGAAGAAAATCAATAATAACTCATAAATCTTTTTTAGCTGCAGACCAAGAATCAATCCCAACTTCCTTTAGCTGTTAATAAAACATTCCCTCTTGGTTTTTCTAAGGGGGAACAAGGAAGTCTTTAATACAAGCTCTTTGAGACTGCTTGGGTAATGTGCTGGGGAGAGAGTGTTAGACTTGGAATAAACCTGAGGATCGTGCACCTGTAGGAGAGCAGGTGCACACTGGGCCCAGGTCAGTGTGACTCAGTAAGGTTTCATAACAAGAGTGATGCACTGTTTACTTTTGAGCCTGAGATGTGGTACACAGTAGCATTCTTTTTTGTGAATGCTACTTTGACTTAAGGAAAGGAGATAAAATGTAGAGAATATGTAAACAGGCTTCAGATGGTACTGAGAGATCAAAAGATGACATTTGGTCTCTCTTTTGTTATATTTTTGTGCTTCCAGTCCTATGTATGCTTTTTAAAATTTATACAAAGATGTTTATATACCTACTTCTCTGCCTTTGTCTAAGAATTCAGATTGTCACTTTTAAAGGAAATGAGAGAAAGCTGGTTAACTTTTACTTTTTATGCTTCAGTTTCTAGTCTTCTTCCTTAAGTGCACCCTTTTGTTTCCAATGTACTTTGTTATGCTCATTACATTTCCTATGGGAAATTCTTGTTATGCAAAGCAGTGAATTCTTACTGGCTGTACAGAGCACCTGTGTTGTGTAATAAATTGCCCCATTTAAGCAATCCTACAGCTTTCACGAAGTGGGAGTATTCTGCCTTTTCAAAAATAAACATATATTTTGCTAATGAAAAGGTTGTCCTTTGGTGGAAGATGGAAAGTCCTACATCAGTTTGCCTCAGACAAAAGTGCTGCTGTACAAACGAGTTCACCAGGCCAGTTACACACGTGTGTTACATGGTTCATTTTCATCTCAGCTGTAAAAAAAACTTGTGAATTGTACCATTTCAAGCATTTGATTCTGGTATTTCAGCACTTCAGCTCTATGGTATCTCTCTGCCCTCACAGTCTGGATTTTAACATTTTAGTTGCTGCTTGTTCTTTTTTGGTTGGTATTTTTTTGGGTGGGGTTTTTTGGAGTGGGGGGAGGTTTTTTTGGGTTTTTTGTTTTGTTTTGTTTTCTTTGGTAACAGAATGAATGCATTCACATAGGATTTTTGAACATGTTTCACTCTGAGTGCT
Source organism: Ammospiza nelsoni (assembly GCF_027579445.1). NCBI lineage: Eukaryota > Metazoa > Chordata > Aves > Passeriformes > Passerellidae > Ammospiza > Ammospiza nelsoni. The sequence goes on from NC_080636.1 coordinate 17,353,088, forward strand.
CTCTGTACAGATGATGCTCCAAACCCCTCAGGGCAGCAGAGCTCCTGCCACACTCAGGGTGCAGCAGAATCACTCGAGAGGGTTCCTGGTTACCCAGGTGGGATCTACCCTGTGCTGTGCTTTGGCCAGCCCGGCTGGAAGCGGCTTTTTCTCTGAATTAGGGACGGGATTGTCCCAAAAGCGGGGCAGCAGTGCCCTCTCCCGGGCAGCCCGCGGTGCTCACAGCCCCTCGCAGGTGGAGCAGGCTGGCAGGGAGCTCCGGGAGGGACCAGGGAGGGTCCCTGCGCTCGGTGCCATCCCTGCCAGTCCCCTGCGCTCGGTGCCATCCCTGCCAGTCCCCAGGGATGTCCCTGCGCTCGGTGCCATCCCTGCCAGTCCCCAGGGGGGTCCCTGTGCTCGGTGCCATCCCTGCCAGTCCCCTGTGCTCGGTGCCACCCCTGCCAGTCCCCAGGGGGGTCTCTGTGCTCGGTGCCATCCCTGCCAGTCCCCTGTGCTCGGTGCCACCCCTGCCAGTCCCCAGGGGGGTCCCTGTGCTCGGTGCCATCCCTGCCAGTCCCCAGGGGGGTCCCTGTGCTCGGTGCCATCCCTGCCAGTCCCTCCAGGTCTGGGTGCAGGCACCTTCCAATCTTCCATCTGTCTGGCTCTCCTGGGAGGGAGTTTCTGCAGACCTTTCTTCTCTTCCACAGTCACATTGGCAATCTCCTGTCAAAACACCCACTGGTCCTGTCCCTGTTAGTGACTTCAGTCCCCTTGAGTTTCCCCATGGATACCCCAAGTTCAATGTTATGTGCAGATGGGCACAGTGTGACACTTGCCATCACTGTCTGTCAGTGAGGCAGATATTGGACAAGAAGGGTTTAACTGGACCAAGAAACAAGTGCAGAAAATGCCAAACAAAACTCAGAGCAGACGCTTTGTAGTAAATATTGTTGAACTTTTATGTTAAGTTAGAGAATCATAGACTCGGACTAGGGGAAAATGGGATACCTAGGCACCAGTCACAGCTCAAAACAGTCAGTTTATAGGGTAAATCTATAGAGAACCCTCTCTTTATTCTGGAAGGTTTGATCATGCTTTACAGGTATATATCAAAAACACTGCAGAAATTTAGGGGAAATGTCATGCCTTTTCCCTCCTATTTTTAAACATGGAGGGTAATATTATTCCATCTCCCATATACCCCTCTCCCAACAGCCTTACTGCCATCACTGAAATTTATCTGGAAAGTTTGTGGAAAGTTCATCACAACCGTGATCCTAAAGTCGGTTTGTTTAGATGAGTGAGATTTATTTTTTTTACCAAGACTAGATGAACAAGGATTGGTAGCTTAGTAGTCAGAGGGAAAGTAATAAGGAACAGAGCATGGTGCACTCAGACATCCCTGATATTTTAAGGGAGGTGAAAACTCAGATGTAAGCACTGTATTCATGGACACTTCCTGACCCAAAATATAAAAAATGCAAAATCCAGTGTTCTATTGAGCCTGAAATAAAAACACACTCTTTTTTTGAGTGTGGAGCTCCTTGACAATTATGCAGGATTAAGATACAACTTGAATTAAATCACTGTTATTCCAGAATGATGTTCTAATTATGCAGATTTGAGATATTTTTAATATTTAGTTTTAAAAAATGTAACACCTACAGTGCTATTAGTGCCATTGTACATTTAGATACACTGATAGATGAATATGTCTGTAGATTTTTTCTTACCCCAAAGAGTTTTCCTTTGACAAATGTTTATGTCAAGAAGACGAAATCACGGCAAACTAGTGAATTCTTCCCTTGGGTCTGTAAGGCTGTTGCCATGTGAGGTCTTTGAGAACCATGCTAGGTCTAAATGGCAAGAAATAGCTGGTGCCAAGAGGACTAGATCAGCACTCTGCCATTGTGCATTAAGCTGTGCATTTCCTGGCTCCAGGAAGGCATTAATGGCAGGATTTCACATGGGTTTAAACACACCTTGGCAAATGCATGGCAGACAAATTCACTGAGACCTACAGGTACATGATGCTGCTGCTTCTCAAGAATTTACAGAGCACTGGAAATGAAGCAGGCACTCAGAGGAGGATTAGCATTGTATGCTTGCTCTTCTGACCTCCTTCAAGCTTGTGGTTTTGGCTACTGGGACCCAGAGCAGATGGTCATCTGACCTGGTCTAGTCTGAGATCTTAGTTCTTGAGGACAAAGACCAGTATATTGCCAAGAGAAACACTCAAAGGCTGGGACAGCTGTCAGTTTTCATACAGTCTTAGCATCATAATTAGCAGGCTTTGCTATGAACACTAGAATTTAAACATGTAACTGCATTGCTCTGGTAGCAGACAAACTGTAGCACAAGACAAACTGGTCCAACATATGCTCAGAAATCAATCTGTGGATCCAGCCTTCCCTTCCACATCACTTTTTTAACAAAGATAGTTCCCAGGCTGGTCATAGGGACTAATTTTAAGCTGACCATTGCAAAAGCAATAGGGAAGAGCAGCTTTACATCGTTAGAGCTGTATCAGGTATTGAAAGGTCATAGCCTGCAGCAGATTTTTATAAGTTTGACTATTCAGAAAGCCTGAAAGCTCTGCACTGCTTCCCACCTGTGGCTGAGATAACAGCAGCTCCTCACCAAGTTCACATCTCCCAGCCTGGTGTTCCTGCAAGGGAGCAAACACAAGTGCAGTTTCTTGTGCAGCGTGCACTCAGGAGCACCAGCTAATGCATGTTTCATTTTCTTAAGGACACGTGAGTGATGTAGGGGCAGAGACATTGCTATGAGATAGACTCCAGGAGGTAAGAGAAGCACCCCTTGCCTTGTTTTCCATCCATGGGGAACAGCAGGTGCCATCTCTCTGGTGGAATCACAGGAACCATCCAGGTGAGGCCTCCTCCACCTCAGCTGCTGAGGAGCAGCTCAGGATCCACAGCTTCCTGCAGGCTGCCCCTCAGCAGTGCCATGGCAGGAGCAGCCAGGCTGCAGGGATTAGGCTGCTTCTTCTTGGAGCCATCACAGGAGAGGCACACTGACCTGACAGGCACAGCCTTGTTCACAGAGGAGCACCGAACCATGAAATGCCTCTCAAAACACCCACACGTATTTATTCACAGACACTTCACAGTGAAAAAATAAATGCATGTTACCAGTGAATCTTTGACCAGCTTGTAGGCAAAGGGCTTTTGGTTTAAGATGCTGTTAAGTGGGTAGGAAAAGTGGAATCTAAACATGAGTTACACAATGATCATTTCTGTTACCTCAAGTGTGACAAGCCTCATACATTGAGTGGATTTTTTATTTGGAGGTGAGCAACCATTGCTACTTGCACAAAAACGTGCATGAAATACAACAGGGAAATTGTAACAGCAGTTTGGAAATTTTCACACTGTCAGATTTGCCACATAGCTTCACAAAGCAGCTGTATTTCCACTGTCAGGGTTACATCAACACAACTGTTGCTGGCTGTCAACACTCACAGCAAATGGGCTGGAACAGGACAAGGCAGATAGAGACTTGGCATTTCAGGACTGCCTTACCTGCTAGGCTGTAGGTCATTCCAGGTACACTGTCCTCAGGCTTCTCTGCTAGTGTTATTTTACTTCCTATAAAAAACCTGAACCACCAAATGAGCAATTTATTTTAATTCATATAATGTAAAATATCTGAACCACCAAATGAGCAAGAAAGCCTGAGGATGAGGGCATGCTCCAAGCAGTATGAAATGTGAATTTGAATTCTTTGCAGAAAGGATTGTTCATGAAAAGCTTTATTTTCCTTTTTTTGGGAGCAAGCAATTCAGTTCACTGCAGACTGAATTGCAATGTTTCTGCACTGGTTCAGCTCAAAGCCAAAGGAAAAGCTGGCTCTTCAGACCAGCTCTGCTGCCAGGTTTCAGACCAAGCTGACGAAATAGATTTTTCCAGGGTAGTGGTTCCTTTCCCAGGCAAGCTGGAGGTGACAGTGTACCTGTTTCAGAATGACAGGCTTCAGGGGGGCTACTTCCCAAACTGCTATGGCTCACGTGCAGTTGGCATGCCCCACAGGAGCTGTGCCAACCCGAGTGACTGATGCATGGCTGGGATGGATGGGTGCTCCGTGGGTGCAGCACAGCTGGTTAAACCACTCCAGTGGCACCCCACGGCTGCAAGAGTGCTCCTGGTGCAGCTCTGTAGTGTGGCTAAAGGCAAAGCAGCACAAGGGGAGGGGTTTGTTGACCTGCTAATCTTACAGCACCCCACTTCCACTGCAGCCCACACCTCCCACAGCATCTGTAACACTGTCACACAAGCACAAAGTGACAGAAAACAAGGTTTCTTTACATAATTTGTGAGAGAGTCAGAAAGACAAAGAGAAATATTTGCTTCACTCTCAGAGAATTAAAGTCCACATCTCTCACCTTACCTGCAGCATGTTCTTTTCCTGCCATGCCTGGACACAGCTCAGTCAGCAGAGAAAACCACAATGAAGTCAAATATAGCTTAGGTCAAAGTGCAGCACTGGGTACTGGTTCTGTACTAAGATGAAGATGATAGCAGTGAATTGCCCCCTTTTTAGGCAAATAAAATGTAGATCTAAGGTCTTTGGCAGAAAGTTATTTCGTGTCTCATTTTGGTAAAACTGAGGCAGCTGCAATGTCACAGAATCACAGACTTGTTAAGTCTGTGAAAAGACTTGTTAAGTCTCGTTAAGTCTTTCTCTTGGAAAAGCACTCTAAGATTGAATCCAACCGTTAGTAAGTACATTTTACTCAATAGTAAGTGCAATTGTTAATAAGTACATTTTTACTGTGAGCCTGTTTAATAAGACATACTATATCTTGCTATAGTATGCATATACAGACCTATACACTTCTCAACCCTTGTAATCTAAGGAGGTTCCTTCTCTTGCATGATGTCAACCTGAAAGACAATTTCTCTTGAGTTCCTCCATTCCAAATTTTCAGTCATTGAGTCACAGCACAGAGCAAGAGGCTTACCCATCAATTAATTTCCTTTATTTCACAAGCTTTGAATTCAGAAATTGAACCACGACTAGTAGATCTTGATACGGTAGAGTAAGTAAAAATGCGTGTGATTACAAAGGAAAAAATTTGTACAAAAAACTTTAAAAATCCGACAGCAACTTGGATTATCTGTAAGTACCAAAAATCTCATGCAGAAGGAGAGCACTACTGCCCAGGTGGAGAAATCCCTGCAGGGGTGGCAATGGCATTGGTATGTAAAACTGATGGCTCTGTCTGAAATGGAAACAAGAAGGACACAGACTTGGAATGTACCGAGTGGGAACAGACAGGTGCTACAGAGACCATTTGTCATTACGTGTCCCAGTGAGTTTCTGTGTCTTGAGAGAAGTGCTTCTTGGGTTTATAATAAATTAAAGATTAAACAGAAGCTGCCTATACTACTCTACTGCTTACTTTCCAGATGGCCATTTTCTTCCTTCATTAGTGTTTTTGGTGGTGTTTCTCAAATACAGACATTAATCTTGGCATTGTGTCTAGTCAGTTGTTGGCAATGTGTTCTAAAGGGACTCACTCACAGAATGCAACTTGCATAAATAACTCAGTAACATGCATTAACTACTCTAATACAGCGAGAGGGTGCAAAGGAACCATCATTCAGTTACGAGACAAAGCTAAAACCTGTAGTCACTAAAGGGGCAATGGAAGCACCATGCTTTAAGGTGACTATGGCATGAAAGCACAATTGTGAGGCAAGTAGTTCCAAGCAAACACACCACACTATTATCACCTCTTTCTATACAAAAAAAAAAAGAAAAAAAAGAAAAAAAAAAAAAAAAGACATTTTGTTTTTTTATTTCCGTTAGTACCAAATAAAACTGTGGGCTCGATAACACAGATACTGAAGGGAATGGACATTATTCCCATGATCCTTCATCCTTGTGTTTCTGTCCATCATCATTTCTCAGCCAAGACTGGTAATATTGGAGCGCCCACCAGGAGGTGCCACGATGCGGTGGCCGGTACGACGTGGGTTGTTGTCATCAATCTGAGCTCCTGCAACAACAGAAAATGAGGAAACAAAGCTATGAAAGGGATTAAAACATCAGTAGTGAGGTTTTACCTGGCTGTGCTTCCCTCACACCACCATCAGCTAGTTTCTCTTGAGCCTGAAGTGCTGAACAGATCTTCAAGGCACATTTCTGTCTTCAATGAGAAGTACGAAATTATATGTTTAGGATCAGACTAATGCTCACCCTACATGGAGAATTGTTTTCCACTGACTTGAAGGGACTTTTCAAACCTGCCTCACTGACTTAGAACATATGTCACTACCGAGTCCATGGGACAACAGTTCAGTAAATCTGATGTTAGCAATCATAGAGGAAACGGGCACCGAGCTGATGTAAACGTCATACTGCATTTTAAATGCTGAAAGGTTAAGCTTAAGTGGACAACAAGCTTTCTGACAGGCTAAATATTGCCTGATCACACTCCATTTCCTAAAGGCAATGCAATAAATGTGTGGGATCATTTAAAAATCATGAAAATCTACTTCTGCTTAATTTTCTGTTCGCATCACCCCGATCAAATCTGTACCACTAGATGCCTTGGTAGTACCCAGATCCAGCACTGCACTGTGAAACCACAGCTTCAGATGCTTATGAAAATCCCAATTATTGGTTGTTACTAAGATGTGAACTTTCTAAGCACTTGTTTTTGTATTGTATAGCTTCATAGATATCTGTATATGCTCACCATGGCCCCAAGTATATGGGCAAAAATATACTTCACCCCATTAGAAGGGTTTTTAAAATATTTGCTCTCCTAGGACTTTCTTACACAAGTTTAATTTAGTTTCTGAAGAGAGGATCTGTAAAGTAGGAAAACTCTACCATCAGCTCCCACAAGGGGAAAATCCAGTGACTTTCACATCATATGAATGTATTATTCACCACTGGGGCTGTAGACTTTTGAAGAATAAGGATTTGACATACTTGTAATTGTCTTCAGACAACAAGAATTATTTCCAGCAACCCCAAAGGATGATTTTCCAGTCTGTTTCCTATGTACCATGGAAAATGTTTTGGGCACCAAGAGCAGAGGATAAGAAATACTCCAATCTGCTTATGAACAACTTCTGCACGTGGTTTATGACCATGGACAAGAACAGTTGAGTTTTCCACGTCTAGCAGTTGCTGGTGATGCAGCCTGTGAGATGTCTGAGACTCACAGGTTGCATCAGACCCAAGTCCCATCAGCTGCGCACACCACCAAGGGGCTTCAGTCACACCAGAGAATTCATCTAATTGCAATGGGCCAGGCAAATAATAGTGAAAGACTGACACAGAAAAAAATTCAGATTGAAAACATTTTGAATATTTGGCAATATGTAAAATATCACTAGGCAATGAATGAGTAAAAACATGTATATACTTATATATATGTAAGTATATGCATGTACATGACTATATACAGTTCTTTTACATTTGACTAAAGAAGTAATTGTAATTGAAATTCATCACCAGTAATCCATACTCACAGCTTTAAATGGTTTCCCATTAGTCAGGCTGACTTACCTGATAAGCTGAAATTGGATTGATGGAGGTTTCTGATTGGTGGGGGCTGGTTTTTGGCAGGGGAGGATTTAGTTGAGGGTGCAGGAGTTGCATATTTTGGCGTAGCTGGGATTTCATACACAGGTCCATCATACATTCCTCTGGAGACTCCTTGCAGTCCTCCCACCTAAAACAAGAGAAGAGTAAAAATCCAGACACTGAATGCTCAGATGATGCTGCCTATTGATCCTGTAGGAAGAGAGCAGTGAGCACAGAGCTATATTCTGCACTGGCTGAATTTACAATGCATCTACACTTTATATATAAAGCAAAGTGCAGTCTGCTTTATATATAAAGGAAATTTTAAAGCTTGCTCCCTCCATTTATATATATGAATGACAAAAGAGTTCCTTACCAAGCTTCCTTCAAAATCAAAGGGGAGAAGTGAGATTCAAAAGAACAGGTGTGACCTGTTTATTTTACATAAGATCAGTCTCAATCACCTCTCTCCATTCAGCTGCCAAGTCACACTTGGGTTGTAGCACAGCTGATACCCACTATAGCAATAACTGCAGCAATTTCTCTCCTACCTGTATTTCCTCTGCTCCTCCCCTTTGTAGATCTCATTCTCTTTATTAGAACTCATTGAAAAGGAGTGGCAATTTTTAAATTAAATTTCAAAAGTTTCTGCTACCTGTCATCAACTAGAAAAACGATTGTACAGTGGACTGTGGCAGGGGATGTAGCTTACAATATTTGCCAATAAAGTATCTGTTATTTGAGCTCTGATTTCAGTTTGAGGTCTCTAGATTTTTTCCCTGTATGCTTCTTACAAGGAATATTAGAAAAGACAATCAAAAAAAACTTCATTGGCCTTAAAATAATAGGAACCTAGGAAATAATATTTTAATAAGAACAGTTCCAGTTTTCAGAAAGAGCCTGAAGCCACTGAATTCAGAATGCAAAGCTCATCAGAGATCAGAATTCTGTGTCTTACAAGATTATAGTTTCACAGAATTTCCCCCAACAGGTTAAAAGTGAAATTAAAATACTGTATAGAAAGACACTATTCACAGGGGTTTGATCCAGCTCTCAAAGCAATCAGTGCATTTTCCTTGCTTTTGATGACAGGGACATCAGGCTCAGAAGAGCCACTGTCTTGCAGACTAATGCCCAGAAGAGAGCAGCTGCCAATCACAGCAATGAATCCATCTTCCAGGGACCCACAAAGGCATGAATTTATACTGCTATCCCTGCTCCTGGGATAAGTTTATACTGCCAACCTGTGCCACTTCAGTTCTGCAGTCCCTTGCTTGAAAAGTTTTTCCATATTCCTCTGTTGTGCATGGACATGTTCATACAGCAGCTGATAAAACCATCAATGGGTGCTTCTGAATACTTCCAGTGAATAAAATTTGTTAGTGGGAAAAGAAATTTGGGCATGAATCTGCTCTCCCTCTTGGCAGGCAGCAGAGGGAGCTGCAGGAGCAATAATATCAATCCCTTTGTCTGTGGACCTTGCCCAAGGATCAAAGGTCTCCCAAAATCTAGACCCACTGGCAAAACACAGGTTACCTAGCCCAGGTAATTTTGTTCAAACTCCTGCTACAAGACACTAATCTGTGATATTTGTTTCTGAAGTGCTGGTTTCACTTTTTGGATGGTTTTGTCACTAATTTATGTCACACTCACAGGCACTGAAGCCTTAAGCAGTGAATGTGAAGACCTGTATCATCTGCATGGGTAATGTAAAAAAAATGCAACACTGATTGGTATTTTGCAAAATTTGTGGGTGCATTTGCTTTTTACAATGCCTTTTCTTCTAAGAAGTGCAGACCCTTCTTCTGCAGCTTGATATAATTTGTATAATAAATGATGAAAGATCAAAGCTATCAACCTGCTAGTAGGCTTAATTTCAGCTGCCAGTATCACAGCCTGTGGTATATGCTTGGCTGAAGAAAAAACAAGGTTTAGTCAATTTTTTCTCATTACCTGTGCTCACACAATGACTTTCCTGCTCAGCGACAAAGAGCAATTTCTAAACTCCAAACTGGTGTCCAGCCAATTGGTTTTCAACAGATAAGCATTGATATAATTCAAAACCAGAGGTGACACAGAGGTGAAATCCTGGTCATTTCCCAAACTTTTTATTAAACAAAAGAGGAAAGTTTTCTGAGCCATTAATGCTGCTAATACACAGCTCAGCAAATGCACTAACAATAGTTCAGTAATGCCCAATATAATGAGAATCTCTGGCTGACATGCTTTTCTTCTCTGCAGTGTAGCAGTCCAGTATGCAATTTAAAATTCCGTTTTTACTCTGCCTAACCCTCCCTCACAAAAATCTTTTTCTTTTCCTGAATTTTTAACTGAAAGTAATTCTATCACTATTCCACCTCTCTTCAAAGAGGTGGAATAAGGCATTGCTGGACATAAGGCAATTCTGTCAGCTGGTAATTATATTTCTACCTGCTGAAGCTCACAGTGTTAATACTGAGTTAGGTAAGTTCACAATTGCAACCAGTTTTGAGCCAGTCATATACAGTCCACCTGATATGGACTCATAATAGCACTACAATATTAAAAATAAATGCTACAGTGCTTCCAGGAGGGTTCAATAGGATGTGACATTACCTTATTCCTGATTTTGATGCGCTGGTACAGATACTCAGGGAAAGGTTTGCGAGGGATGAAGCGACCCATGCCTTTATTGACGTGCAGATTTCCATCTTCAAACACAATCTTCCCTTGGCTTATGACCACAAGAGGGGCACCATGGCACTCCATTCCTTCAAAGATGTTGTACTCGATGGCCTGAGGATCAACCAACATATTCACTGCCAAGTCCTCTTTCCATGAGTAACTTAGAATATGTACATTTGTAGTCATAGTTTTAGACAACTGCCATTAAAAGTGTGTAAAATTGTTTTGTATAAAGGAAAAGCAATGCATTTTGATATGAAATTATTTTAAAGGATCTTTCTGATCCACCTTTCCTGGATGAGACATTTCCTTCCAGTTTTTCATTTTCCAGCAAGGATTTTCACTGTTTTGGAAAATTTGCTTTATCTAACCAGAACATTTAAAATAATGATTGCCCTAATAAGAAGGAAAATTGTGATTCAGGTGCTGGATAACCAGAGGACGTGGTCCCACTGTGCATCTCCTGTTACTGTGTAAGCAAATTTCAAAGAGGCCAGCACACGTTTCTGTCTGAAAAAGCCCAGAAAAGCCCAGGAAGGTCTGAATCTAAATGGGAATGACAGGGCAGGTTGTTATTATTTTCTTGAAAATACAGAAAGATCCCAAGACAGAGAGACAGAAACTGAATCACCCAAATTTACTTTTTAAGGGTTTGTAAATGCTTTGGTCTTTTAATGTGCTTTGGTCTTTTAATATAAAAATGCAATACTGGATTTTCAGTAAAACTTTTGGAAGAATTCCCCAATACAAAGGGCCAAAGCACCAAACAGCAAGATAACAACTTTGGGATACACAACACAAAACCTATCAGAGTCAAAATGAAAGCAACTGTGAGTCACTGGTTCTCTGCACTGAGGGCAAAGAAACATGCAGCAAAACTCTGGCATTAAACAGAAAATTCCATCCCTGAAGCTGATTAGAGCTGTACTAACAAAACATTTAATAATCTGTCATAGTTTAGAATACTGTTAATTTAATCATACCACTTATAATTTCAGGTGCTTTTTAGGTAAGAAAAAAAATTAAGCTGGTTTTAAATTTATTCTCCCTTATTAACCTCAGCTGCAGAGCTGCTGATTCACACCTGTTTATAGGTCTGCCACAAGCATGCAAAAAATAAACATGCAAGGGTATATGCAGAGAGAAAATAAATCCTTCCTGATCACAATGGTTCCAACAAAGGACTTCAATACTCTCATGTCCTGAAACATTTACCCATTTCAGAACATGAGTAGGCAGTTACCCCCCCCCCGTGTATCCTGTGCTATTGGTGTTCACATGATTTAGGTCAACAGCTGAAAAACAACAGTGACATTTCTTTTTTCTTGCTGGTTTTCATTTCCTCCTTACCGATTTATGGCTTTTGGCTGTTATAGTCTTCACCTTATCAGGGTCCCAAATCACAACATCAGCATCGGACCCTACAGCAATCCGGCCTTTCCTTGGGTACAGATTAAAGATTTTGGCAGCATTGGTGCTGGTGACAGCTACAAACTGGCTCTCATCCATCTTGCCTGTGGCCTAAAAAACAATATTATTTGAGCAAAACATGCTTATGAAATAAGGATTTACTATTCAGAGTACTGCAAGGTTGGGGAGATATTGGAAGGCATCCCTTTATAGATGTGGTGATGTTGCATGAAACAGAGATTGTATCACACAGGACTTTCTGTACAGCTCTTTAACTGAAGTTTCAAATACATGTGTTACTCCAGGCACCGCAAAGGACAGCCAGTGAAACCTTAGTGCACATGATACCACCAAGGTGCTCAGCTATCTGGGATCCCTTTCTCTACACACTGAGGCTGAAGAGTTTTGTTGCTAGTCCTAGTAATTTCTATTTAAATATTTAAGCAAATTTAAATCAGAGAAACTCATATGAGTATTATGAGATATAACAAAAGATCAAGATTCCAACACTTTTGGGAACACTTCTTGCAAATTAAGTCCATTCTGTTACCATTATTATCAGATCTATACATCTAAGTAATACAACCAATTATAAAGTCTTTGCCTGGAGAAATGTCATCACCAATAGAACTTGGCATACAGTCAGTGATGGTAATTGCAACTGTACAGAACAGCATTTTGATTTCTCAGTAGAGTATTTTAGGGTCTTCCCTGACAATGAGCAAGAACAATGTTCTAAGGAAGAACAACAGTGCCAAGCCTTTTAATATTAGATAAACACTTATTTCCTGCCTGGTAAAATATAAGGTTTGTAAAGTAGTGGTGCAGGATTGAATGCTACCACCTATAAATCCCATGTTGCAGCCCTTCCTGCAGTTCCTTCCCACTGAGGGAGTAAAAAAAGAAAATATCAGCAGCTGGCTGTGCTTTGCTTGCTTCCCTACTTTTCTCCTACATGGCAGGTATCTGAAGCTGCTTCTGTGCTTGGAATCTCAATTTTTTCCAATGTATCTGTCACTATATTCAGCTGTCCCTGAATAAAGTGGTTATGACATAGAGTCTGGGAGAAGTGCTCATCACAGCACTGTAAATACTGCCACTTCCCAGCCCGCAATGTGCATTTGAGCACAATGCAGTGAGTGTGTGTGAGTATGCAGGGTGTGCACATGGAGACAGACACTAGAGGGAGAATATCATTATACATGAAATCCATGGAACCATCAAAAAATTCCTGACTTATACCGGCACTCCCCTGCAAAGTATGCCAGTATGAATTAGGTGCAATGCTCTCCTTCAAAGCATTTCATCATTTAGCCTCAGGCTCAGCTGCCATCCATTTGTAATTTTTCAAAAACGATGAGACACTTCCCGAATTCAAACAATTCATTCATCACATTTATATGAGGTCCACTTCAAATTGCTCCAGATACCACATCTCTCAGAAGCATCCGCTCTGACACTAAGGGAAAATAGAGCAATGGAGCCTGGGAAGCCTCAGGTCTAATGAAACACAAAACTATTGCAGTGTCAGAAGTGAAACATAGCCCTGAGTTTAAAAAACTGGAAGAGGTTTTTGAAATAAGCAATTCACCTCACAGTAGCATTCTCTCAGGGAATTCTCAGAAATATAGCAGAAAGTCACTTAAGCAATGGCCAAGAGTCTCTTGGCTTTCATTATTCAGCCAACACTCAATTTCCTTTTAGTCAATAAAAGTGAGTTATTACTTACTACAGCCTTGTCCCAGACAACAGTCATCCTTTCCTCAATTCCATTGACCCCTTCAGGAATCATAGTGAAGTTGTCCTTTCCAATGGCTTTCTGGGCAGTGCTATAGGGGCAATGTCCACTTCCCGTCACCTGCAGGTCCCCACTGCGGAGTTAACACACAGAAGGTTTAGACCAGGCATCACCAAGGTGACCTTGGTCTCGGGCAGGCTGTCAATGGACCTTTCAAGCCACCAGAGGCACAGGCTGTAAATCATGCCAGCAGCCTTTCAGTGCTGGCTACAGATCACTGAGAGCAACAATGGCACAGGACATCTCCACTTTCCCCCAGGAGCACCCCGGACTCCTGGATTACAGCCCCCTCCAGCTCCAGGCTGCTTATCAACAGAGATCAGGCAAAAGCCCTCTAACCAGGACAAAGGATTACTCTAGGATTAAGGAAATGATCAGAAGCTTGTATGAAATGTCTGCCACTCTCAAGATAAATTAATTCAAAACCACATTAAAAAATGATGGCAAATTTCACAGTGCACAAAGTCATGAGCTTCAAATGTGTTCCCCTGCATTTCTCTCCTACACGTGTATTTTTCTTGCAAAACTTACATGAATACTTTTCATCTGACATTCCAAAACAGAACCAAGAAAATAAAAATATTTTCATCAGGTAGTTTTCTAATTAAACAACAAAAGGCATAGGTCAAGTCAAACACATGTGCTGGATTTATCTAACTGAAGAGTCTTACACAGAAAAAGGCATGGAGAAAAATGCAATAAGAGCTACCATTTGTAATGCTTTTATTTAAGAGCTTGGGTTTTTCAGCCTAGAGAATTTTTTTTTTTTTGGCAGAGAGCAGAAGTGGATCACAGCTGCTCCTGGAAATAAGGAGGAAGAACATAATCAATATGCAGAATCTTGCCAAAATAGAAAGTCAAAAAAGAAGGTTCTCCAATATCCACAGGAAATGTGTTATTTTTAGCTCTTGATTAAACTTACAGGAGGCAAGCACATTAGAACTCACTATGATTTCCCTTCTATCACTCCTTAAGTCCCCAAGAGCCCGTCATCTTTTTCTTTAACTGATAATGTAAATTGCAGCTCTGAAACAACTGCATTATTCTGGTCTACAAATCTAGATCCAACAAGCTAACAAATAGTCAAGTACAGAAGAAAAAAGTATCACACGTGAGTAATTCTAATGCCATTTTCTAGGCTGCCAGCCCTAATGATTGCTGACAGAGAGAAAAGTCCTTGGCCTCTTTTCTAGTTCTTCACCACACTCACAAGCCATCCATCCTGATTTTAGCAGAAGCCAAACTCATGAATTCAGTACAGAAAAGGCTGCTGTGCTTTAGCTGCTCCTGATTGTAATGACTGCCTGGTTTTATGCCATAGGATTAAGCCAATTTCATCAGTTAAACATTCATTTATTTTAACACAACAATAAAGTCAGAAGGTTGCAATGCCATTTCTTCCTTTCTGATGCTTCTCTAATCAGCAAAACTTCCTGTGGCATCTCTCCTTTCCACACACTGATATAACAATGAAAACCTGACTGTCACAGCCAGGCCTGTGACACTGCCCACTTCCCCGAGGTCACGCTGTGCCTCTGACACCACACTACAAATTCCTACACCTGAAAGATAACAAGGGCTTGCTTTCTTAATTCCATACTCCCTCTTCTCTGACATTTAAAGACATTATTGATATGAACTGCACTCCCCAGTCAAATGAATAGAAGACTTCCAAAACTAAAGTGTGTCACTTGAGATCCTTCCATTCCTGGTTAATCCATGAGCACTGTTACTGTCTGGACACACTCTACTGTCAAATGGGGGATAAGCATTACAGCAACTAAAAAACTGAGAGACAGGAGGGGTCATCATGAAATAAATGCCAGATCATCTAATTCTTCCCCTTAAACAAGGTTTTCATGGCAAGTCACATCATCTGTGTAGCACCAAGATCTCACATCTCTGGCTCACAAGAGGTGGCACATCCCAGCTGCAGTAATGCAGCAGCACACCATGCAAGATCAAAGCTAACTCAAGTGCATGGCCCACAGATGACACAAGGACCTAATCTCATGAGGGAAATTCAATCTGCAAATCCCATGAGACATGATGGGGTTTTACACATTCAGCTTTTCAGTGGAAAACCAACAAATCAAATCATTCAGCTTTCTGTGGAGAAGAGCACAAGCAGTATGCTGCATGGTTGTTAAGGAAGGATGTTGTAGGGATTTAAAAATGAATGTAAAATATTGGTATCCAAATCAACAGTGCAATAGAAACATGAAATACTGTCTTTACCATCATACTTGCATAAAATTCCCCATGAATGCAGAGCAGACCAATACAGTATACACTTCTTTTTAGTTCCACAGTATGGATTTGAAGTATTAAAACTGAAAGCAGGCTAAGCTGCTGTCATTTAAGATCTAGGACTTTAAGCCACTAGGAAAAAAAAAAAAAAGCCATTTTTGCATGCAGAATAATGAAAACTTCTGTAAGTCCTCAGTTTGTCTTTCTGATGTTAGTTTTAAGAAGTCATTATTGTATTCCAATTCTAAAAATGTTCTTGCTAATCTGCTTTGACCCACATACTCTTATTTTGGGACTCTCTCCTAGAAAGCATATATAGCCACCCTAACAGAGTAAGGAGTAAAACATTTTGATACACATTTACACGTGCTGGCTAAGAGCCTTACCCACACACACTGAACTTCACCCTTTACAGTGCTGATAGTGATGAATCAGACCACGAAAGTAATTTTTTTCTGGGTCTTTCTTTGGAACAAGAATCTCAGTTATGGAAAAAACATTTTTGCCATCAGACTGTCAGAAGAGAACTGCTGTGAATTCTTACCAGAGCCACACATTACTCATAGGCCAACTGCAGCATCTTTAGAGCAGTTGAGTTAAAGCCTGGGTGGGCTCTGGGCAGCAGAGCCTGACCCATCGTGTGCAAGGGGAGACGTGGCACTGACTGATGGCATCTTCCTGTCACATGTGTGTGCCCACCCAGCTCCCTGGCAGCTCTGAAGATGGTCATTTTTAAGGTTCAGATTTCACTGCTCTGTCTAGGGCATTGGAAACCCCAGAAAAGGGAGGCTGGGTTAGCTGGGTGCCACCACATGAAGGTAAATGAGGATGTGAATGGTGAGTTGAGTTCCTCACTCCAGCCCTAGCAATCTGTCCTGGTGGGACTTCAGCTGTTAATTTCTATATCATTTCAGAGCAGATGGTCTTTTGCTTAAGCTAAAGACCCACAGTTGGCTACAGGCAGGAAATACTTTCAGAGATGGGTTTTACAGTCTGGGTTTCTGGCAAGGCATTGCTATCTTCTTTTCTATATAAGACACTTCTTCCTCTACTGTCCACATTCCTTTCACCTACCTAGTGATTAAAGTCTCCCTGCCAACCTGAAGGCAGTCAGCTCACATCCCTATCCTGTCAAGAGATGGCCTTCAGTCTCCAGCTGTCTCCACCCAAACCCCCCAGTCTTCTTTGTAATTCACTCTGGCCTCTTTCTCCTGACACTCCTGCTCTACATGTACCACTTATCTTTGCCTTCTTCCAGCTGGAGGACCCCAGAGCCCATAAAGACACAAAGCAAGCTAAAATTAGAAGCCTGGACACAAAGAAATTTCTATTATTTTGGTCCCTTCCCAGATGAAGGCAAACTACCAAGTCAGAATTTTTTAATATGCAGGAGATAAACTCCCCAAACTCTGCCACTCACACAAGTTAGTTAGGACAAGCCAATTTTCAGAACTCACAGCTGAGAGCCCTGCACCAGCTTTGACAAAAATTGCCCTAAGAAATTTTTCTTGGTTCTAGGTACCTCTGCATTCAGGAACAGCCCTGATTTCTGGAGGTGTGCTTGTCAAATATGACTGGGGCTTAAAACTGAGTCCAGTCTCAAAGATGGGGATGTATCCACCAGGCTTTTGCTTATGGTGGACAATTAGGATGCCATCCCATCATATAGAAACAATTCAGCTACAGAAAACTGAAAACTAGGGAGAAGGTCAGTTTGAAGTCCTGACAATCTAGTTTTACAGCTAGGAATCACTTGAAAAGCAGAAAGAAAAATAATTAACTCCTGAATAGCCAGCAATTGCCTCTCTATCAAGCCAACCAGCAACTGGAGTGTCCATGGCTGCTCACTTGACTGCAGCCTAAGCAAAAGGATAGAACTATTCCAGGTTTTCTATGTCCTTTCTCTGCTGTTGCATGTGTGAGACTGTTCTAAAGGAAACCAGGCTGATCCCTAGACGCTTCATGCCATATGGCTTTTGCACTTGCCTCACCAGCATCCTGTTAAAAAAAAAAAAAAAGGAAGTCTTACCATGCTAAGAGCGAATTTAAGTGATCTGGAGTGGTAGGGTCAGGGCTCAGAGGTGGTGAGGTCACAAAAGCTGCAGCCTTGGCCCAGTTTTTGCTCCAGTAATGTGTCCCATCTGTCCCCAAGCTGGCAGTGATCGGCTCTCCAAAAACAAGGGGACCTTGGAGAAAGCAAGGATAGACAGGAACTCAGTACAACCACTCTCTCTTCAGCACATGGCACTGCTTGCTGCATGCAGCCATGTATAATTCACACATTGCTACATGGCTAGCACAGCTCCCAAGAAATTAAACAGCCCTGGCTTTGTCTGTATGATAAAAAATTAACCAGGAGTCTCTCTGAGCTCTACATGCTTTTGATCAGCCTATTTACAAATCTTTCTTTCTAATCCAGAAGGAGACAGTTCAGACCCACTTTTAATTTGTACTGTTTTAATCACAGGCACGTTGTTCCAATTTGGAGTGCACTGGATGGTGGATCACTCCAGCAGGCAAATGCCTTTTTACTACTCCCAGGTTGGGCACAGCACCAGCAGACAGCAGCATATGGTCCCCTGCAGCACACTCCAAGTCTCCAAGAATACAAACATCAAGACAATAATTTGCTCTTTGGCTTTTCCATATTGCTCAGTAAGCTTTGTAGTCCCAACCAGCAGAACAGTTCTGACTTGCAAACACAGCTTCAGAAGCAGCTGCCTTCAAGCTCACAAGGCCCTTTTGGGTGCTTTGTAACCTGGATCCCACCACAGCCCCAGCAAGCAGGGCTGACCTGCAGCACCCATCAGGGGGGCTCAGCTCCCAGCAGCAAGGCCAGGAGCAAGCTCCAAGCATCTCTAACAGCAGCGGCACTGCCCAAGCCATCTCTCAGAAAAGCTGAAATACTGGCATGGAGGATGTGCCATTAGGAATAAAATACCTCCTTCCCATCAACAGAGATATAGCAGTCTAAGGGAAAAGTAAAAGGGAAAACAGGATAGGGAAGAGTTACAATTCAGTCATCGAGAGGGCAGTTTGTGGGAAGAGCGTCTCAACTTAAAAATACAAAAAGATTTCCCCTCATCCTTCCCAGACACAAATATTTAGTCTGGAATGGTGCTGCCATTCTTTGATAATCTCTCCCTATAGCCTGTCATTTGGGTCAAGACATACAGGTTTTTTCACAGAGCTTCTATTCAACAAAAAAAAAGTTTAGGGAAGCAAAGGAAGTCACTTACCTCTCTTCCTGGCCTGTGCAATGATATCAGCTGCACTCTTACTCATCACCTTGGTGATGTACACTGGGCAGTTTATTCGACTGGCAATTGTGATGGCACGGAAAACTGCTTCTGCTTCAAGCTGAGCAAAACAAGGAGGGAAAAGTTAACTGCAAATGCAGTCTGAAGAAAAAAATCAGCTGAAGGACTGTGACATATTTCTAACTGTTCAGCAACAACTCTTCAGGGGTTGATTCTGCTTTTTCCATAGAGACAGTGCTAGGAAAGAGGGAGCTAACCCAACCCCAAACACTTGGCACTAGCAGTAACCACAGCCAGGTTGTACTCATAAGCAGGGTACAGCTGCCCCAGCACAAACACAGCTCCCTGGCTCCCTGCACCCCAGAAAAGGTCATGGCCAAGCAGCTGATGCAGCTCCTCCTTACCTTCCTCCCACCTTCCTGTTTAAGACTCCTACCCTGCAGCTGAAAGGAGAACAAAGCAAGAAAACTTTGCTCCTGCTTGGAGACAACCTCTGAGCTCCCCCAGCAGCCTTCCCTAATCTTTACACAATGGTGACAGTGAACGTAAAGAATTCTCAAACAGCAACTTCAGCACTATGGACTGAATTTAGCCCATAATCCACAGAAGCCTTTGAAGCAGTGCCCAGTAAGTCCCCTCTGTCAGCAAGCATAAAAGCAACCTCCTCCCAGGGAGCCAGCTGGGACGTAGGCACACAAAGAAAGCATCTTCAGATGGAGGAGCAGTGTTTCCCAGCAGCCCTGGAGACTCCTTTCCCCAACCATCAGTTTTATACCAGATCCTTCCCATATGGACTCACAGCATTGGCATTTTAATACGAAAAACTCTGTTGTAACTGAAAATAGTGACTCGGTGGTACAGAAATTTCTGTGTGAGAGTTTTGCTAGAAAAGTTGAGCTTCTTAGACTTTCGAAAACTACATGGCTTAAAATCCTTTACAGTTTTGTAAAATATTTTTACTTAAATCAGACTGCTTCAGCTTGTCCTAGGACTTGAATCAAAACATTTGCTCTGGAAACCCCAAATGCACCTTTAGAGAGCAGGGAAGGAGGCATGGCCCCTGCACTGCAGCACTAGAGCTGAGCAAAATTCCTTTCTGGAAACTGCAAATGCAGATTTTCCTTAGGCTCTTGTTCTCATTAAAAGGAAACAACTCAGTCATTTTAGAATAATTTTAGTAGAAGTTGAACAGCAAAATGAAAAAGTACATAAACAGTTCAATAGAAGAATGTGACCAATTAAGCTGATTCCTTTTGCCTTGGGGAGAAGTTAAATAAAGATCTGCAAACCACAACAATCTCTTCAAGTTCAGCCTCAAACCCTAGGGACATCGTCTCTTTAGTCTTCTAGGAAAGCAGTCACTTCCCACTACTGCCCTCCACATCCCATTAACAGTCTGAGCTGTGTACTTTAGGGGGCATTCTCATGTCTCCACATTTTCCTTGGCATTAAATAAACCCTTTCCAGATGCCTGAGATGATCCACACCAGAGCTCAGATTTTATTATAAGGGGGTTGCTTAAAACAAGCTGCCTCACAGCAACTTTCCATTCTCATGTATTTGCATCTCTACAGCCTGCATTTCTGACACCAATATATCTGCCAGCATGAAAGCAGATCTATATGTGGGTGTATGCCTATGCACAGTATAGATGTGCACATGCATCTCATAGGAGGTTTTCAGCCAAAGCATTTTAACAAATGCAGTTACTCTTGAGGATTAACCCTCAAGCACTGATGATTTTTAGCCTGATAAGCCCATTTTCTTTGTCATCACAAATCAAAACACAAAGGTCACACTTAAAAAAATACATGGACATCCATGCCCAGGGCAGCAGGAGTGAGACTCCTGAGTGTACAAGGAGTGTACACACTCATCTCTGGACTCATGGAATGTACCTGCTGCAGCAAGTACTTTTCAGGCAAATAAACAAGTTGAAAGGACCTGGACTTTTCAGACTTTGAATAATTCTGGAAAAGGCAAAGGGAGAAGCAGATGTCTGGCCTTACCTCTTCTGGCCTGCTCAGGGCATGTCCCTCAGGGCCAGTGATTCCCATCTCCAGAATACGCTTTTGTTCCTGCAATGGAAGGGATAAATGCTGACCCAGCTGCAGGATGAGACCTGTGCACCCAGCACCCTCAGGGAGATGAGCAGCCACATGGTCTGACAGTCCCTTTCCTCCCCTCATCCTCAGGGAGATGAGCAGCCACATGGTCTGACTGTCCCTTTCAGTGGCAGTGTAAATGCAGCTGCAAAGCCCACTGAACACTGAAAACACTGGCTCTGAACTGCTCCCATGCCACACCAGCACAGCCAGCAGTGCTCTTTGTTGTGTGATTGAGCATATTTGTGTCCCAAGCCATTGATCTGCACCATCAGAAACCTCCTCTGCCCCCCAGAAGTCCTACTTAACAGCACGACACCAGCCCAGGAAATGGGCTTCAACCAACACACTAAATGGTAATTATGGGAACTTACAGCCTGCCATTCCCTATTTACTTGCTCAAGTTCCTCTGTGGTTGCAATGCACAAAGCACTTTCTTAAACCTTCAGCATTGCCAACACTTTCATTTTCTGTAACACTTTCTTCCTAACAGTGAATCACTAAAATTATGCTTTTATGAAACAGAACAGTGGTCTCCAGTTACAAGGGCACTGTGTTCTCATCAAAGACCCCATCTCAGGATCAATGGGGGCTTGTCAAAACATAATCTGCACTATCCTGCTTCATAGCAGTAGAATATTTTTTTAAATATAAAATTAAGGCCAAGCAGTGTTACTGGAATTTATTTCCCATTTTGCAAAAACTGGTTGTCAACCCCTTTTCATCTGAGGTTGGTCCAGGCCTGACAGCGGTGCAGAAGTGGGACCAGAGCTGCTACTGGACCTCTGGCCCTGACCTGGCCTGCCCACAGGGCTCTAATGAGCTCAGCTCAGTGATGTAATGGCTCTGTGACACAGAGAAATGTCCCCTAGAGACCAGGATGAAGTTACTGAACATACTTGAATGTGTCAACTAATAAATATCTGATCCCAGATCTCTGAAGGTGAAAAGCTCACACATTACCAACATACTCTGGTAAAACTGGAAAAGTCAACATTCATATATACTTTAGCCTTCACTGCAATCAATCAAGGCTGAAGAGGCATTAACAGGAATGCATTAATCTGACTGTGTAAGAACATTTTGGTTAGAAAAACATAAGGTTTCATAGGTATTATTAAAAACAGCTGCTCTGGATCATTAATGCACTGACTCTGAACAGTGCCAGTTAAAGACTTCAGATAATTAAAATACAGCAATAAAATGAAGTTACAGCCATGTGAAAAAATAGCACATTGGCACAGAATAGATACCCAAAGTAGGACAGATTTGCATCTTGAAGGAAGTATAAAATCAGATCATATGATAAATTACCCCCTATAAGAGGACTTGATAGTGCTAATTAACTATCATATAGATAATTCACTAGAATATTTGTTTCACAAGATCAAATTTGTATTTTCACAGGACAGTCCTAAAAACCTATGTGCAGGAAGTTTTCATTATCCAAACAATTCTTCTACATAAAAGCATAGAGAAAGACTGATTTTATGAAACATGGCAATGGTGAACAAATATATTGATGTATAACATAACTTACATTTATTTACTACTTCCTCTTTTCCTAGTAATTTTTCTGTCCTAGTTGTTCATATTTGATGGCCATATATTAAGGCTGATCAGAGAAAAACGAAATAGAAAAATAGAAATCTGAAATAGATTTCTATGAAATATGCAATACCATGAGTGCGCCTTGATTTTAATGGGCAATGTATCAAAACACCAGAGATGCCATTTGATTTGTTTTATTTTGCCATTCCTACAGTAATATTGACTTAATCATGTTTATTAATAGTCATTTTAAGTCTACTAGATATTTTATGTTGTATTAAAGCTATAAATTATGTATTTAGTAGTTTTTATTCATGCTAAACTCTATGAGAAATCAGCTTTTTCCTCTCTTTAACTCAAATGAGGGTTGTCACCTAGTCTCAGTGGGGGAAGGACACAACCACACTGTATGTGCCTGCTGACTCCTCACTAGTAACTTTTGATCCCAGTGGTTATTCTGGTCAAAGTTAAAATGAAAGGCAGATCTCAAAGGGGGTAAATTCTAATCAGGCAGATGGAGATGTGCTTTTTCCCCAGAAGAAAAAACAAAATACACCCAAGGCAAGAGTTCTTACACACTGCCCAACAGCTCAAACATTCCCTTGACGTTCTCCCTTAGATGTGAGACAAGGTGGGTTGCCTTGTCCAGATCTCAAAGACAGCTTTAGCTGCTCTAATTTCCTTGTCAGCTCTGCAGCCCAGTCCTTAGCAGATAAGCCAGCAGATAAGCAGCTCAGCAGATAAATAAGATGGCTCACTCAGAGCCTCACTGACCTAAGAGGGGCTCGACGCATGTAGGAGATCAGGGCAGTGAGACATCTCTGCAACAGCCTTCAAAGATTCATCTGTCACAATGCAGCATCAAAACAACACCCACCCAAACCTGCCCCTTCTGTTTCAGAGGGGGATCCTGGCCTCTGAAAGCCCAGTGGGAGGTCTACCATCAGCTGCTGTCCTTGGGTTGCCTCTTTCCATGTTTCAGTGTGTTGTGGCACTGATCAGAGCCATGGTACAGCCCAGTGGGAGGACAGCAGCTCCCACGGCACCGACCTGCAAGGACTGTACTGGAGATGCAGGGCACTCTAATGAAACATTCTGAACTTGAACCCAGCTTCCTGATCCCGAGATGCATCTTCTAAGAGCATGGATTATACTTAAACACACATTTTTGAAATGTCTACAAGATCACAGTAGTTCTTATTTTCAAACTTCAGAGATTTATAAGAATATTCTCAAAAATAAATAGGTCTGTGAGCTTTAATACCTGCTCCAAACTCACTGTGTTGCTTATGCTGATAGCTGCAGCAAAAGACTTTAATATAACTCTTTCAGATCCTCTTTTTGTACCCAAAATCTCTGAACAAGGCTTTACATTATTCTGCTTCACTTCTATCTGCTGGATTCAGAAGAAATCTTCTTGCTTCCTTCTGCCCTCCTTATCTAGTCCTCATTTGCTCCTCCAAGGCAAGGAGCTGCCTGGATCATTGCCCTATCTCAGGGATGCTCTGGCAATTATTGCAAAAGGACTCCCATTCTCTTATCCCAAGCTTTATACCAACAGTGTGCAAGGCATCAGGTTCAATTAAAGCTCTTTCCAGGAAGTTCCCCTCTTCCTACCCATTCTCTGACTGGCCTATTTAACTTCTCCTCTCTAATATCTATCATCTCACAAAGTGAAGCAAAAACGATGGTTCACTCACCTGAGCTATCAAGTCTCCATTTTCAGCATGGACCAGGATAACAGCCCCAAGACTCTTTAGAAAGGTAAAGGCTTCATAAAGCTGCAAGTAGTACAAAGAAGGAAACACTGCTGAATAAGGAAAACACATTACTTAACACTCAGACCTCTCTCTTCACCTCAGTTTTGTACCTTCTGTGCTGGTAATTATATTGGTGAATAGCAAATTATCTCTTTTCTACACAGAACCTGAGCTTCACTGATTGGTGCTGTACCCACCCCTGTACACACCAGCTGTACCAAGAAAGGGTTAACAGCAGGGCTGGATTTCCCTGGGACAAGAGTTTGCCCCAGCCCCTGCACTGCAGGGCCACCTCCCCCTGCCCTCCCATGCAGGGCTAAGTTTAGCAGCCCTGTAGTTCTGCAGCTTTAGCAAATGTAAAATAGAATTATTGCCATGTACTATAGGCACTTTTAGTAAGGCTAAAACATCTCTTTTCTGAAGTGCAGGCATTTTGCACCATCTTCTTAGAGCCATCATTGCTGAGCTTTCAGCAACATCATTAATTCAGATATTAAAAGTTGCAACATTTTCTCTAGAGCATGCTTGGTTTTAATTGCTTTCTAAGATTCAACAGCCATCTCTAAAGAAGGGCAGTAGTTGATCCTTTTACTGGTAATTTCTGAGCACACATCTACTGAGACAGTTTCCTTTCCAAAAGCTATTCAGCTTATATGTCCCTTTTTTAAACCAGACTTCAGTAACTGGAAGCCCAGTTTTCAAACACAGATTAAATATGGAGGACAAAGGTTCTTCAGTGTCTACTTTTGCACTAGGGCACTTCAGGCAGCATTGAATGGCCTGCAATTTATAGCTTGCAACATGGGCATTTAAACAAGGTAACAGCCATTAGTCCAGCCACACATTAAACATTTTGATGTATTCCTCTTGGCAATTCCAACAGGGAGTTGAAATTAATAGGCACTGCCTGTCAGAGAATATTTATAAATTATTATGTCCAAAATTCCAATTAAAACCACATGTATTGGAGGTGTAACAACAGTTATTTAAGAGACCAAGAGCAGTAGCTCTGGGAATAAGTAAGAAAGAAACATTTTATCAACTGAATAAGCAAACATTATTATTACTAACAGATGCCATTGTCCATTTACAGTGGCCTGATATGTATGGATGGGAAAGCTGAAGAGTCTGGAATCTGTAATGAGCTCTGGACAAACAAGCTCATTGTTATCTCCAGCCCTAATGAGGAAAGGCCACCTCCCCCAAAGAGCAACTCCATTTAGCTGCTTACACAACCAAGAAACTCTTGAAGCCTCAGAACTGCCACTGCCTTGAGTGCTTCATCTTTTTCTCCCTCTCTGACCTAGAGTCCTCAAAAGGTTACTGCAAAATAAAATGAGTGAAATCCTGAGCAGAGCTGAGTGGCTGCAATGTTGGGAGACACCAGAAGATCTCTACACAAGGTGAATATCATACACTTGAGGAAACACATACAGGTGTTCTGCATAGCTCAGAACTGACCCTCCAGAGAGTAAACCACCTCTACACATTCCTCCCAGAGCCAATCAAGCCAGTGAGAGTGTTTCTCTGGGACTCAACCTCAGCAACTCCTCAAATGTTGGGAGATGAGGAGAGAGAGGACAGATCACAGGAAAGAAAAGCATTCAGAGCAATACCTGGCTGTCGGACATTTGGTAGAGATCTTTGTAGGCCATGTAGACTTGAAAAGAGTTCACACCTGTTCCAAGACAAAATTCAAAGGTGTTGCCATGTAAGCGTATTCTTACATTGTATTTGAACAAGAACTTAAGGAAAAGTAAGTAATAGAGTATGTCTGGACTAGGCTTTTCACTAGTGATTGCCAAAAATCAAGCAGGGCTTCACAGCTGCATTACAGCTGCTAGGACTAGAAGCCTGGATGCCCTCTACACTGGGGGAATTTTTTGGATGCTGTGGGTAGCCTGTGTTCATCCCTGGAGTAACCCAGCCACCACTGCAAAGAGGATTGCTTGTAGCCAAGCAATGGTGGCTAAAGCAAGCATATAAAGTTTGTGAAGTTTAAAAAACCTTGTGTAAGGTTCTGTGAATCAGTGTTTTTCTTTTACAGTTTCCTTAGCTATTCAGGAAAATATTTCAGCTTGATCTAAACTGTGATTTTTGGTAGACAAAACTTCTGGTTAGGTTCCCCCAAACTGCTGAGAAGGTGTAGGAAATGTGTATCTGAATGGGCATACAGGCTTGCTTTTTCTTGACCTTACACTCCAAAGTGCCTAGCTTAGCTGATGGTAGACAGTGGGAAGGAGTAGAAACAAAGCCTGAAACCAGTTTTATAGGCAGCTCACCACACCTCTTCTTCTGCCTTCCAAAGAAGGAAGGATTTATGCTGGCAGCCATAAAAAGCCAAGAAAGACAACAGTTTCAAATTTCAGAAATCCCTAAGAAATGCTACTGTTGAGTGTCAGTTGTCAATAACCTCCTGTATTCAAATTCCCATAAGCGTTGCTATTTATTTCAAAGATTTGGTTATTTACACAGCTTTGTATTCTTAAAGAATGCAACTTACAAATGTCTTCTGTTCATAATTTCTGTACATATGAATTCATATTAAGTGTCATATCACTTTCTAGTCTACTGGCAAGATCCCCAGCTTGGTCCAAGGAACAGAATCATAGTTTTCTAGCTTAAAAAAAAAAGTAAATTCTAAGCTACCTAAGCTCTGTATGCTGCATTTCAAAATGGCTGTGATGAAAACTGTGCTTCCTGGGGCAAGAAGAAAATATTCCTATTGTTCATGTTGTCTACATTAATGAATAAAATGAATAAATATCTCTGATGAAGATATAACTTCTTCCTGAGTCTAAAATTAACAAATACATCCTTAAGCAGAGGGTATGACTGCTCACACACACACAGAATTCATTTATTTACAATTACAGGACTAAAATACCCCAGGATGCATGCAAGATAAAACACTGAAATGATGCCTGGCATTATGTCCTCCTGCTAAGTCCAGGCAGCTCAGAGAGAAACACAAAGCAGGAGCTGGCCCCTCCTTGCTGACTTCCACACTGAGCAAATCCAGCCTGAACGGTGGAACTCTGTCAGCCTGTAAACCCATCCTTTTTTCCCATTTCCTATTTATCATGTTCAGAAAACACATATAGCCTTTACTAACTGTAATCCCTCCATCTACTCCTCATTACAATTTCAGAGTACTCATTACATTCTTATTTTAAAACCTAAGCTTGGCTGGGCCTTGCCTGGGGCCAATGCTTGCAGCCTCATGCCCGGAGCAAGGCCCAGCACACCCATCCCACCTGCCTTAGAGCAAAGCTCAATTTTCTCCCCAAAAACCCACCCCACGTGTCAGATGTCAGCTGCAGCCAGGAGCCACCTTCCTGCAGGGGTGCCTGAGCCCACACAAAGCAAGGAGGACATGTTGGGCCTGCTCCAAGGCAAGCTGACTGCCTCAGTGATGGCACAGGACTGACACCTCACAGGGATTTCTCTGGGAGCCAGGGCTGGGGTACCCATTGCTCTCCCTTATCCACCACCATTCATTGCATCACAGTCCTGCAGGAGGTAAGGCAGCTTTCCCTGACTGCTGGGGGGAGAAAACACATACCCTGACCCAAGTAATATATATTCTCATCCTTTCTCTTTTATTGCCTTGCTATCTTCTTGGGCCCTCTTCTGACCTTGATAAAATGACTGAGTTTTGCTCTCACTCTGTTTAATGTTCTCCCTGAAATTAATGGAAGCAGAAGGGAGCCCAGTAGGGAACCTGCCATAGGATCTTGAGCCTGCTCCTTACTACAGGGCAGAAGCAGAGCTCTCCCATGTAAACACACATTCCCACCCTCAGCTGCCACCAGACACACACACAGCAGGAGAGCATTTCAGGGGCTGCCTTTACAGCTAACAGGAGAGAGGGTGTGAACAATCCTGCCTTGCAAAGAGAGCACCTACACCAGATACCAAGATAAATTACACAAATTTACATACACAGGTATCCAAGATTAGACTCCTTGCCCTGGCCTGGCTCCTTGACCTACTCATTGGAATTATGCAGCTTTTCAAAAGCCCTGGTCTGTGGCCTATTGACCTGAATACTTCACATCTGTTACACACTACGTTCTTGTTAATGTCCTATTTGCTCTCACACCAGTACTCAACAGAATCCTCTCCAAATTTTAGGCAGGACTACAGTGTACTCCTGAACTTTCTGAACAGTGACAAAGTCAAAGTAACCAGTGAGGCTCATGTCAGCAATTTTAGGCTCCTGCTCCTTTGCATATACTGAAGAAGCTCAATCCCAAAATAGCTGCTGAAATTATCCAAGTTGGAGTGTTTATAATCAATATTTGGCTCTATAAAATCTTCAGGCACTTCCAAAGGCTGTGTCTCCTTAAATTAGCATTGTATTGATTTAAAACTGATTAATTGTTCAATTATACCTCATGACAAGGCACCTCAACAGCCACTCTCTGAGCTCCCCTGTTACTCATGCTGATTGCATTAGGCACATGCAGCTCTGAAACACAATGAGCTGAGCCCTGTCACTCAGCTCACTCACCCACAATCAGCCAAGAACCAATTCAATCCAGATTCCAGCTGATGAAAACCAGGGTCACTCCACTGACATCAAGTCTATTTGCACCAGCTGGCTTAAATGTTTCCAATTATCAGGAAATATTACCCATTAATTTGAAAGGCCTTGCCATGCTGAATTATTTCCTATTGTGCTTGTGAGTTCATACTCAACCTTACCTTGTGTCTCCAACATGTAACTCACACTGCCTGCCTGAGATATACATGAGAACAAAGGTGACCTCCTAATGCTCCCACCACCGAAGAGGCCACCAAGGCTCCATCATAAATCTCAGTTCAGGAACCAATGAACAGATTTCTGTTTCCCCTGATGACTCAAAGGCAGGTCAGATTTACATAGAAAACTCACATTTCAATAGTTGGAGAAAACTATTAACCTAACTGTCTGCACCAGGCTTTTAATGTAAACCCTTGGGCAAATTTGGGAGTGCTGAGCCATCTGTGGTCAGGGAGCTCTGGAAAATAATATCCAACCTTTGAAACAAGGCACAATATACTTGTCTTGAGAGCACAGTCAGCTAAAGCACAGCAGCAGATTCATGTTAATGCTGATAGCAGGGAAACAGCACAGATTTAGCACAGCCTGTGTTGACAGATGTCATCACCTTGTAAAAATCCCCTATACTAGAGACCTATGTAAGACCAGCTGCAGTTTCTCTAATTATGTGCAGCTTTGCTGATGGAAGTGTTTTGTTGCCTAAAATCTGGTTATACAACACATGTACTGTTAGCACCCTGTGACATGGAATAAACTCCCCCAGGTGACTGCACCTCCACGGCATCTCAGCAAACAACACTCAAAAATAGCATTTTGCTTTTTTTCTACTTTGATAGTACCTTTCCCTATAAAGAGAACTTTTCACATCCAAGTCAACACTAGCTCTACAAATTGCAAAGGGTGCTGCATATACACATCACTTAGGTTTCCCAAGAGAAGAGTCATTCTGATTTGCCCATGGAAATCACATTCTATTTCAGAAAATATTTCAATTAATATCCATATGTTTTCAAGGAATGTAGAAAATGAAAAATATGTGAAAATATATGATTCTGAAAAGAAAATACAAGCTGTCAGGCACAATTTCAAGGAACAATATCTAAGTTAGGATCTTCTGAAGGCTAGATTCCATTGCCCACACAGAGGTATCTGGTGCCACAAAGGTGCCCTCCTTATATGAGACTGCCACATTGAGCCTGCATGTGTGGAAATGCATTTAGGAGAGGTCTCATCTGTGCTATTCTGAATTGGTAGCTGGAGTCCAGGTAAGGCAACCTATAGCATCTCACAGGATAGTAGGCCTGTTAACTGAACACAGTCAAACCCATAGAAGTGTCTTAGATTCCTAAATAAGTGAGCTTTTTTTTTTTTTTTTTTGCAAGCGTTGAAATTTTGGCATCTTCTAGTAACTAGTAACTTCAGGGAAAGCCAGCAGAGAGAAGCACTTGAGAAAATCAGGGCATTTTTTCAATATTAGATACCTAACTTTAGCATCTCTTTTTAACTGGAATCTTCTAAAAATACAGGCATGTCTTATTTTACAAAATCAAATCTCAGCAAGTAAATTATTCCAATTCACTGCTGCAAAATGAGATCTAGCCTGTAGTGACATTTTCACAGCCCCATGTGCTCTTCATATTTGGATTTAATTGGAGGCACCTGAATCAAATTTTTCAGTCTAGTTAAAACCTGAACCACTGCTTTGAAACGTTTCACTTTCCTTATTCATTAAATAGAGGATATAAGGTGACTGGGGTGATTATCCTAAGTACTGGTCTTAACCTTAAAAAAACCCCCCTACCTATGCAATGTCTGAGCCTATTTCCACATATACAAGCAAGGATAAAGTGATAAATTTCTTTATGACAATGTAAGCATCTTAATGTTCCATGTCTGTACTGGACAAAGTCATATATATGCACAAAGTTTTAGGTCTATTTTACACAGCAGCAAGTGAAAATACAAGTTCAAGGTAGTGAAGAATCTTAGCCAGCTAGTGCCTATGCATTCATTAAAATATTCCAAAATTTCACCTTTATATGATATTTCGATAAAACAAAAAAATATTACTGCATTTCACTCACTAACCTTTGTCTTGCACAAGTACTTCCAGCTCTTCTCGAATCCCATCATACCAGCTGGTGATGTCCACATGGAGAGCATAATCACAACAGGATTTGGTATCAGCTGCCTCATGCCACTTCTCAAAGGAGGTCAGTAAACTAGTTCCAGGTTCTGGAAGCACATGATCAACTGAAAAAGAGATTGAGTGTGTGTTAGCAGGACAGTAGGCACACTGTTCAGATTTCCCTGTGAGCAGCCTTCCAGCACCTCAGCCAGAGGAGCAGCCTTGGAGGCAGTCTGTGTGCTGACTGTAACTCTGGGCTGTCAGCCAGGTCCTGCTGCCCCAGGTGCAGCAGACTTTGTGAACAGTCTATACTAAAGATGAGTCTGGCAACCTGCTTGGTGCAGCATCAATAGACACACAAAGGGGGACCCAAACACCTCACAGTTTAGGAAACATTTGTCTTTCCCCTTACTGTATTGTAAGAGACCCCAGGTTCTGGCCTTCAGTGTAGCTCTTGTCTGATATGTCCATTTCTGTGTATTTCACAGTAAGCACAACAATTAACCAGTGCCTCACAGTCTCTGAACTGGCCCACTCTGCCCCATCAACACATCAGTGCAGATGTTCAATGTTTTCTCAGCAGCCAAAACTGGGAATACAGCCAAAGGTTTGAACAGGGGTGACGTTGAGCACAAACACTGTCACACTATGCAGTCCATTGAATGCCCTGCCTCTCCCCTGCCTCAGCCTTTCTGCCTCTAATGGTGCCACACCACCCACTGACACAAAGACATGACTATTTATGCATAGGTACTTCTCTCTGCAGGGCCAGTTAGTACAAAAACAAACCAGGATGGGCTTACCAATGCCATCTGCAAGCCTAACTCTGCACAGGAATACTCAACTGAAGAACACAGACTGAAAAAAATTAATAACTAAAGGAATGAACAACAGTGCATTTTGTGCCTATGGCCAAAGAGTCTTTCAGCAGATGCCTGAATATGGGTAACAGGCAACACCATAAAAAAAAATCCACATCCCAATTCAGTGGGAATAAAACTCCACTGGGAAACTCCACTCCACAAGGAAGCTAAGACACTTTATGGCACCTGAACAATTGCCTCACAACATCTAACCAAAGTCAAGTCACAGCCAGAAGGAAAGAGATAAACCTTGTCCCACCATCTGTAGACAGAAGAAGGGTCTTTAACAACTAGAAACACCTCTTCTTTTCACCAACAAAGATGTTCTTCTGGGACATCTCTGTTAAGGTCTTCCTGAATTCCTGCTGCCAAATCCAAGTTCATACATAAGCATATCTTCTTATTTCCAAAGCTCTTGAAATGGCAGTAGGTGGGAACAGCAGATTTTCTGTGCCATATACTTACAGCGCTACCTACACTGCTTTCTAAAAATCCCAAGATTACGTGCATTATACCTCAATGCTTGTTCTGTATTTCAGAGGAAAATCCAAGAGACAATTCCACATGCTTGTATTTCTTTCTGAGGATAGGCTCATTTTCAGGCCAACCCTGGTTAACAATGATGAATGGATCTCAAACACAGTGCCCAGAAATTTGAAGATTCATTCCAGAAGATCTCAGAAAATTAGAATGAAGCCTCTGGTAGCTATCCCCACACAGAGACAGCTCTGCTGGTACTCACTGATCATGGTGGTGCCCCCTGCTAGTGCTGCTTTTGTGCCTTGATAGAAGTCATCAACAGCAGTCATCCCCTGGTAGGGCTTCTGTAGATAAGTGTTGACATCTATTCCCCCAGGAATAACCATGCGCCCATTAGCCTCTATGGTCTTGACTCCTCCAGGAACAATCAGATTCTCTCCTATTTGCCTGCACAGCAAGGAAAGCCAGTATTACTTTACTGGAACAAACACAGAGGACCAAGCTCTTTGAGGCATGTAGGGAGAGGGAGCCTGGGCCCATACAGCAGGAGGTGGGTCCCCAAAGGCAAGGTGAAGCTCAAGCACACGCTCCCTCTGCCCTGCCCAGCACAGCAGAACAAAGCAGAGGAGAGCTGACTCACTGAGCCATGAGCTCTGTTTGCTTTGCATGGCTCTAGTGGCCAATAAAGGAGCTGTAATGCACCAGCATTAAAAATTGATTATTTTTATATGATTTCTATCTTTAAACAATTCAAATTATGTACACTTAATGCTCTCTTGGGAGCTGCAGTTTTGTATACTAGGTTCTTAAATGAAAATAGGAAAACATAGATCAAATACAGGAGCAAGCTGGAATTGTAAAAATACATGGCAGAAGGAAAAGGCAGAAAATTTTATAATTACTTTGTCATCATGCAATGCAAATGTATCCTTAAAAAGAAATCTAAATAACCTAAGATACAGAAATACATATCTAAGAGACCTAAACATGTTTAATCTACCATGTCCCATATTCTTCATCCTCCTCTTGAAGTTAAAAGCCAGTGAAACATTCTGCATAACTGTGTGGAAAAATTATAATTAGCTGCTGCTGTATTTTTCCCTTCAGGTCTTCAAAGCAGGATTTTTTTTTCACTATTCAAAATATTAATCTGTCCCCCATACCAATATCAAACTCCAGATACTTATGATCAAAATACTTTTATTATTCATGGACTCAATTACAAATAAATTAAACTTTAACTTTTAAAGCCAGACTAGAATTTATTGTCTACTTTGCATGGCACCAAACAGGGAGAGGGGTCTATGTGGAAGCCATGTCTCTGCACTGTTCCACCACAATATATTTGGGCTTAGAGATAACTGTAAGGTAGTTAAGGTTCATTTAGTTTACCTTATATTACAGACACAGAGTCCTTGGTCCTAATTTTCTTTTGTCTGGATAAAATAGCTTTTATCCACAGCTAAATAAATACCTCAGACATCTGAGCTGCTGAATCTGTATCCTCATATTAAAAGGCAACTCCCACCTACAGTTCAAAACACAGCAACTGATTAACAGCCAACTGTGATAAGGTAGAACCAGAAGTGAATACAACTCTTCATTAAAACCAGTGGGAACAAATTAAAAAAGGAGGATAATTATTCACATTGGAATCTGGCCAAACTGGCAGAGTTAATAAATAGCCCCAAGAGGTCAAGAATTTGTTTCATATGCTATGCAAAAAAGTCACCTCCAGCAACTCATCTCCTGCAGTGCCCTGGGCTCTGGTTGGAGGGAAGCACAGCCATTCCACGGGCAAACTCCTCTTGGGCATCCCAGGATGGGGTCACAGCACTGAACAAATCCAGGAGGGCTTACTCATGAGAGCTGGCACTTAACAGTCATCAACATGTGCAGCACTGCCATAGCCTGTGTGCAGTGCAGTGTGAAGAACACCCTGACAAACAGGGAACCAACCTGGATGCAAACACCAGCAGCTGCACAGCACATCCAATTGCACAAACAACAGCTGCAAGCAGCTCCTCTGTTTTAAAATGTGCCTCACAAAGGCATACCATAAAGCACTGCACCCATGAGCAGATTCAATGCCTGTATAAAATTAGGAAGATCCATGTGTAGCAATGGTGTTGCACTATTTCGTTAGTCAAATCTATCCCCAGGATTTTAATCAGAACAACCCTCCACCTT
This sequence comes from Ammospiza nelsoni, assembly GCF_027579445.1. Lineage (NCBI taxonomy): Eukaryota > Metazoa > Chordata > Aves > Passeriformes > Passerellidae > Ammospiza > Ammospiza nelsoni. The sequence goes on from NC_080636.1 coordinate 17,387,638, forward strand.
TGTAGAGCATTTATGTGGCTAAGAAATTGAACTGGGAAAAAAAAATTAACTATGACCCATCTCCTTTGAGTACATCCAAGGAGCAACTGCACTTCAAGTACTAACACACCTTCCAAGAAGGTGAAAACCTTCACAGAAAAGGCAATTTATTTTTATTTTCTTCCACAATCAGTATCTACCAATTTCCTCTTCAAGAAGACACATGTCCTAACAAAGTGAAAGTGTGCTACCTATATATTGAAGTTTTTTGATGACTCAATGCTCATTATTTTCATTGTATGGTTGAGTAACATCTTATTCAGCTGAAATCATCCATGTTGAAGTGACATGGGACCAAACGGCCTTTGTGGATGATGCTGCACTTCTGTCAGAAACCTGTCTCATCTATTGCCCTGGCATCAAGATTAAGGCTGGGAGAAGTCTGATCTTCACTACTGCTCAAGGTTATTTTTATTCTGTCCAAGTAGAACAGAGAGTAGGAGATAATGTGACAGGATTCCTGAATTGCTCACTCATTAATGCAAAGGACATGTGAGTAAGAATGGAGTTCTATTACTTGTGGGTGAAAAAATACAACTGGGCAGATAACTGCATTCTAGACACTGTACAAATGACTGAGCTGGTTTCCTCATATGTCAGCAACCAGAAAACTCAGACCCACAAGAAGCTGATGCTGTCTGCCATTTTCAGTCGAACAAGTTGGGAAATTCTGTTGTACGTGAGCTGATTAAAGCACAACAAAAACCAGCAGGCTTCAGCTCTTCCTAAGCTTCATCCAAGGAAGCTGAAAACCTCTCCCAGAACTCTGTGGTGATGCTTCTGCAGTTATCAAGCCCTGACCTTTTTTAGGCATCTGAGGTTCCCCCTAACTTGACTCACCACTTGCCCAGCTCTGGAGACCATGCCCCCAGTCCCCCACCCTGCCACTGTTTGTCCCTCCAGCCCAGAGGGACCCAACCCTTCCCCTTGGGAGGGATGGAGCAGCAAGCACCAGACCATGACCTGTCACTTGGCACAGGGCTCACTTCCTCATGTGATTACCCAGGCAGGCAAGATGTAGGCAAAATACATTATTTATATGTCAATTTAAATTACCAAATATTTAAAATACTATTTAGATAATGGAGAACTGCCTCTCAGCTGCCATCTGAGTGTGCAGGGCTTAAGTTTCAGGTAGGAAAAATCCACATGCACTGCTGCTCCTTGTACCTACGGAGCCAGTTTGAGCATTGATTGGCAGGAAGAAACATCGACCATCCTCCAAACTATAGCTGATCTTCAAACACACTCAAGGTTACATCTGCTCTCCTCTATGCAGAATGATCTGCATTAAAAGACCCAAATCTTTTCAGTAGGCTGCAAGAGAAACCCAACCCTCTCTTTTCCAATCATTTTTCATTTCAGAGTGAGAAAAATAACCCAGATCTTTTATAGCCTGGTAAAACCAGGACACTACTGCCTATTCTGGGCTGAGTGGTTTGGTGTCTGCTCCATTCTGTGTTAGAATTCTGTGTTATCAGCAGGATCTGCAGCTGGAAAGTTGTAGCATCAACTGAAATGCAGATGACTGAGTTTTAAGGTCCAGCTCCAAACAAGCTTGAGCCACATTTAACAATGATGTTAAATATTCAGACACAATGGGCAGTTCCATCTGAAGAAGCTGGGAGATCAGACAAACCCAGAGCTTTCTTAGATTGCAAAATTTATCATCTGAACACAGTAAGAACCCAACCCCATCTCACAGCAGGCTGCCCTCACAAATTACTTCAGAGCAGGACTTCTTGCACACTTTACAAAGAAAAATCTTGGATTGTCTAAATCTAGGGCATCAGGCATAACTCAGGGTGCTAAATAGAGAACTTGCCTCCTTGGGCAAAGATAAATACTTCTTAAAAATTAAGATCTTGCCTGTCTATTCATCATTAACCCTAATTAGCTTGGGCAGCTGAGATACTTCCTGGAGGTAGGGATCCACACTCGGATTTCAGAGGGAGTCCATGTACTTAATAAGGGCAGGTGAAAGCTTGGCATTGCTAACCTGCCCACTAACTACCATTGCATTTCTGGAATCAAAGCCAAAAACTCAGCAGTTTCAGGCTCTCAGCATCTCATGCATTTAGTTATTTAAATAGTTCTGACGCTTACAAGTGTTAATAGGAGATTTGTATCTGAACTAACAAAACCACAGAAAAACCTCAACAAAAACACCCATCAAAGAGAGCACAACTTGGATAACTGTTGCTTTAAAAATAGATGCATGTTCAAAATTTCGTGTCCTCTCCACTTTTACCACTTCAATTAACACTACAAATAGAAAGGTAAAGTATTAAAAAAAAAATTTCACAGTCCACGGATGAAAGTATTCAGACTTTTTTCTCTTTTAATAACCTGAATCATAATAACATATGCAGTCACAGATATATAAAGAATTGGACTTTTAATCTGATGTTGCATTCTTAAGGAGCTCTGAAAACAAGAAAACAAGTAGGCAATTAATTATTTACCAGATAACCATAATTATATTTCTGTGCATCAAATTGTAGCCACTGGAGACCAAGTTTCTTAGGTCACTAGTGAAAGTGTTTAGCAACCATGAAAAAGGCTTTGATCCTTGTGCACATCAGAGTGCTCATACACCACATAACTTTGCAAACCTTAGAGACCCTCATCTCCACTAAGCCAAGGCAGGACCTACAGAGAACATGGACATCTCTGGTAAAGTTTCCCAGGCTATCAATAACACATATTTCAAGTTTTTCACCTAACAACTACTTTCCCAGTTCCTGTATTTTATAGCCTGATAAATCAGGACTTTCTTTCTAATTGTGTAACAATGCATAACAACATTATAGGAACAGAACATACTGTGGTTCAGCATTAATTAACAGGCAACTGAAACACAGCAGATCCTCATTTGCACATGGAACATGGGGCATATTTCAGATTTCTGTGCCCTACAATCCTGAAGAGCATGGCTGCACTTGCACTGACTAGGTACAGGGAGAAAAGCTGTTGAGAGCTTTCTGCCATTCATGGACTCAAAAGGTTTCCATTGTCCTTACCATTACTTCATTTCTTGAGAGTGCCTACTTGCCTTAACTGTTTCAGAAGAAACTGTGATGTGATTGAACTTTTTGAAAAGCAAATATCTTCAATTTACAGCAAAGAAATTTTCTACTTATCTAATCTTAGTAAAGATAAAATGATAGAATTTAATAATTAAACACTCCTCAACTACAGTCTCACATCTAGAGGTCACTGAGATCCTGCCCACAAGAGATTTTAAGTCAGCACTACCAAGACATCACAGTAGTCTATGTTAACATGCATGCAAAAAAAGTAATATTTAATAAAAACCAACTTTATAAGTCCATCTTCAAGGTACAGGTCTGCATAGAAGGAGTGGTCATCATTGATAATTCTTCCACCTTTAATGAGCAGTCTGTCACTCTGGAGGAAAAAAATAGAAAATATAGGTTTGTCAAAAGAAATAAACATAATAACGTATATATGATAACAAATATGCTCATTTATAAAGAAAGCCATTAATATCAAACACTACTTATATAAAGGTGGGTTCCTGTGGATACACAGACAGTGGACAGGATAGTTTCATTGATAGTTTCAGTGGACATGATAGTTTCATCCTATTTCAGGAGGGTTTCAGTTTATTCCTGACTTTTGGAACATGAGACATTATCATCACAGTTCATTTTGCTCAAAGCAGCAATCACTGCACACAGAAACACCTGAAATGCCACTACACCCCCTTTTACCACCTCACTGCGCAAGGGCCAAAAGGGAAAGAGAAGCCCCCAGAAGAAACTGCCCAACACTGCAATGGCCAAGCTGAGCTCACTTGGCACTCTTGGCACCTCTGGAAAAGAAACAAAGCTTTGATTGAATGGGGAGGCACAAGGTCCTAAGAGGCTGCTTAGCTCTTCCACTTAGAAATTCCTCACCAGGGAAGCTCCTTCAACACCAGCTCAGCAGGAGCAACTCCCAAGCAGCAGCCAAGGGACACAGCCCGCAGTTCGTGGCTCCTGTACTGTGGAACACAGCTGAACAGAGTTTCTAGTGGGCATGAAGAATTCATTGTAATCAACTTGTGATTTCTGCAGGGCAAAGGCTGTTGATGAATTGGGGCACTCTGTGCTGAGACTGCCCATGTCATATCTCACTCACTCCATGCATGAGAACAGAATGCAGCCCCCAAAGTTTGGTTCACCTGAAAAATCCTACAAACAGCACGAAGACCCACCACCTCCTGGTGTTTTCTAAAGTGCCAGGAAGAAGACTTTTTTTTTCCAAGAAGGACTGTTCAAAATATCAAGTCTGCAAGAGTTACTGTTCACAACAACTGTCTGCTTATATTCTTCTCTATTCAAATGGTTATATTCTGTTCTCAAAAACTACATTTTATAGAAAACAGATTTTACCATTTTCCAGAGAACCAGTACTTAAACTCTCTCATTGAAGAGGTCATACTAGAAATGCCAGCCCCTTACCACCTACCCAAAGACAGGGCAAGTCCAGTGCTCCTCTGACTTTAGCTGGGGTAATTAATATTCCTCACAGCAGCTTGTATGGGGCTGCTTTGGAATTGTGCTGGAAACAGTGCTGACAGCACAAGGATGTTTTAGCTATTGCTGTGCAGAGTTTAGAGAGTGAATGTCTCCTCTGCTCAGCACCAGGAAAGAAAGAGGCTGGGTGAGCACAAGGAATTGGGAGGGGGGATAGCTGGGACAGCTGACCCCAAGTGACCCAAGGGATGTTCCACACCATATGCCATCATGCTCAGCAATAAAAATTGAGAGGGAGGATGACTGGGGGAGCACTGCCTCCGGACTGGCTGGGCATCAATAGGTGCTGGTGACCAATTGCATTGTGCATCACTTGTCCTTCTTTGGTTTTATTAATCTTTTTTATTTTCCTACCAGTTGTATTATCATCATTACTATTATGATTATTCTATTTCCATTATCAAAGTGTTTCCATCTCAACCCAAGAGTTTTTTCACTTTTACTCTTCCAGTTCTCTCCCCTATCCCACAGTGGGGTGGGGGAGAATTGGTTGTGTGAGGCTGAGCTGCCAGCTAGGGTTAAACCATGACAAGTACATAACACTTTTGGAAAGAATTTTGCCAAGCAACTGTGAATGCTGGAAAACTCTTAAAGCAGTCAGAACCATTTTTTTTCCCATTCATACATAAAAATAGCCATTTAAAATAAATTATTTCCTTGGCTCACCAGACAATAACTCAGAATCTCCAGTTTGTCCATGTTTTATACTACTCAGTCCAGATTCAATTCCTGATTTAATTACAGCATGACTCAGGCATATAAACTATGAATGTCCTGAGTTCCCACTTTAGAAAGCAAACAAGTTGATATATTGTTAATCTATAAAACCAGGACAACAAAACCAATAGATTTCTAAAAAAAACTGTTCATTAAAAAGCGCTAAGGCAGAGTTGGGGTGTTACAATGTAATTTCCGTTACACAGCGCACATTTACTTTTTAGTTTGCACTTGAACAATTTTGCAGGTTCAAAACTTTTATAGCCCTCTGTATCATTCTAGAAAAAGGAAAAAGGGAGAAGAATATCTTCCCCCACTTCTTCCTTTTAAAAGAGGAAGAAGTGGGGGAAGATATTTTAAATACAGTGCACAACAAAAGAGTACATACACAGCAGGTCTGAAGCTCTTCTCCATGTGCTGCAGCAGCAGCCTTGGGGGTTGGGGGTAACCAAGGCACAGAACCATGATGACATATGTCCCCAGGACCTGCCTCAGACTTTGTCACCCTCTCATTAGAGAATGGAGATGAATGCAAGTCCTCCATCTGGAATTTGCCAGAGCAGGCTCCCTGCTTTCTCCCCAGCCTCTCTACTGTCACTTGTAATTGCAGCAGGACTTGTGAATCAGCAGCCAGAATAATAATAAGTTATTTTGCCACGTGCTGGCAGTTGCACCTCCTCACTGTGATGATTTACTGTGCTGCCTGCTGACCTGCAGGGACCACCATCTTGTGAGCTCTTTTTAAGCTCATTCAATTGCCTTCCTAAACATTAATACTGCCCAATTACAAGAAGCACAAGCTTACTAATAGAGGCAGGCAGTTTTCCCAGAGCACTGCATCTGTCACGGCTAAGGAGTGAAAAAATCTGCACCCTCATCAAGAAAGTCTACATTTCATTTCTTTTAAAACAGGAGAAGATGCATAATAAGTAGAAAGAAATGTAACAGGCAAGGAAAATAAAACAGACTAAAAGCTGAAATGCAGCTCCAGAAAAATAACTGTAGACATAAGGATTTTAAATGTTTTTATACATAGCTATAAATATGTAAGTAACAAAATTAGGAATTAGAATAAGCTAATCTAAAAAAGATACAAATTCAGTCTTAAGAAAGAACTCAATTATGGAGTCAGCCATTAAATCAGGCCTCATATCCTATAAAGGATTACTGAAAATTCAGCTACAAAGCATCTCCTTGTTCAGAATTTTGGAAGGTGGAAGAAATTCTGGTAGAGAATAAATAACCTGCACATCATGGAGAATTTGATTCTTTACATCTCAGAAGAAAATACAAACAATTCAGAATTGTTGTAAGAGCAGTCCTGCACCTGAGGCTAAGGTTCCCTTAGCTGGGTATAGGAAGTCATGCAAGACTGGGCTGCCAAAAACCACACAACCCCAGGCAGCCATTGGGGACAGTGCTGTGGAGCCTTGCCCAGCTCTCATCAGAATCTGAGAGCTGTGGAAGCATCTCTAGCATGCTTCCATTCCAGTATAGCAGCAAATTCAGAAGAAAAAGAGTTCTGTTGGAACATCTCCAACCAGCTTGATCTGCCAAGTGTAGGACACGTTACAGACTGCTGCAAAGCAGAGCACCTTGAGGCAGATGGTGTTGATGGGCACCAGCAGCCCAGGTGAGGTTTTGTGCCCTGTGGACACCTCAGCAGCACACTGTATCCAAGCAAACCAGCGCTGCCTCAAACACCCTGCTCCAGATCAGGGCTGGCACGTCCTTAGCCAAAGCAGCAGTACCCAATGCCTGGATGCACAGATCACAGCGATGCACTTCCATGAATAGGCTGGAAAAATTACACAAAAATAAATTACTAGAAAGGAGATACAGATTAATGTTGACAAGCAATTTGTTGTATTCTTCATGAAACAAGATTTCATACAAATGGTTGGTTCACTTGCAGTATTCATTCTCTGCTACAGCCCAAGCACAGGCTTCAGGGCCAGCCACTGGAGCCTGGGTGATCCTGCACTGGTTTAGGTCACTGGTCCTTGCCGCAGGGAAATCCTGAACAGAAATCTGGGCACACACAGGCTCTGTGAAGTGGGTTAGCCCTCTTGGGCATGCAGAAGGCTGTGTGTGACCAGGGGCTATTTATTAATTACCAGGGGCATGTTGTCAGGCAGATTGCTCGCAATTTTCTTACCAAGTGACAAATGTCCAGGTAAACTAGGGACCAGAGTCCCCTTCTCCCTGTTTCAGGCTGGAGGAGAGACACACTCTGCAGTGCCCTGAGGAAAGCAACGAAGGAAGGGAGGAGTGACCTGAAGTTCCTGAACTAATCCTGGCAGTGCTGGCCTGTATTTCTCCTTCCCAGCTGTAATCTCCATGAGGAAGAACACCCAGCTCCCAGAGGTACCCTCAGCCAGTCAATGAGCCTCAGGTGCTCTCACAATGCAAACAGCAATGGGCTCATCCCTCAGCTCAGGAGGTGACAGCACTGTCAGCCTTTCTAGGGTGGCTGCCACTTTTGTGTTCAGCTGACAGGTGCCTCAGGCACTGGTGCCCTGCCTGCTGAGCTCCAAGGGCTCCACACCAAGTCTCCAGTGCACTGCCTGGCACAAGAAGCTGCCAGCCCACCTCTTCCCACTGCAAGCCAAAAGAAGCTGCCGGGGCCCTCTCCTCCCTCCAGGTTGCCAAGGACAGACAACAGGAACATGGCAAAACAGAGAGGGAGTACTACCTAGAACAGTTCATGGGATGCCAAGATGCAAGGGGTAAAAAGCCCTGCTCTCATTGACAAGGGAGGGGCAGAAAGCACACCATAAAACCATGCTGTGCAGTCACTGCTGGGTGTGGGAGCCAAGGTGTTTCTTCTCCACCCATCACTATTGCAATGATGCAACTGCATTGCTGCAATGCTGTTTGCCTCTGAGTTGTGTGCCTGGCCATGACACAGCACCAGCTGAGCCACGATGCACATCTGCTGTGTCCCCTGCAGCTCCATTTCACAGGCGCTCTGGCACCTGCCAGCTCAGCCCACTGCTGAGTGTGACACAGCCACTCCTGCTCCTCCCAGCCCTTCACCCTCAAACCCTGCACGCTGCTTCCCCGGGGATCTCCTCCTAATCACAGCCTAGCTTCTCCTGCTTAACCTGGCAGCAAAGCTGCAGAGCTTAGTCTGTGACATGACAGCAATTTTCATGGCAGAAGGAGATGGCACAAACGCTTGCTGCAGGAGGAGGGGCTGCCTGCTCAGACTGGAGGCGGCGGCTGTCGCTCCCTCACAACCATTGTTTCCACTAGAGCAGGAGCAACACCAAACATCTGTAAGCTGGTGACTGGCACACTTTGTACTGACTGCCTGTTTTGCTGGGGTTTGAATCAGCTTGGCTCAGCTCTTGTGAAGCGTGTCCACATTTTCATGCACACCGATGGCAAAAGGCCAGCACAGAGGAGCAGCATCTGACCAAGCTTCAAGACCACCAGCCTAAGCCCTGCCATGGTCCCCATGGCTCCATGCAAATATACATGAAACCAAATTCCCTTGGGTGGAAAATCGCTTTTCTGTGGATTATTCGAAATTACAAACCAAATGTTAGAGCAAGAACAGTTGCAAAGAAATTTAAAATTAGCCTTTTCCCATTCACCCACTCCCCTCAGAGCTAGTGGTATCTAAAAATACACAACAAAATTCAAATAGCTTTTAGACATGCAGTTCTCAAATCTGCTTCTTGGGACTTCTAAAACACAGTAACAGAAAAAATAAAACTGCCATAAGATTTACCAAACATTATTTCAAATTGGTGCAGTGTGTCAAAATACAATGCAGCACAAGTCATAGAAACCACACACTTCTCTACAGCATCAATACCTATGCAATGCATCTGCAGGAACCTTTCAGAGAAAACCACACTTCTGTGATACAAGATGGAGTTTAAAAAAAAAAGCCATTATGTATTCTAGCCACACAAGAAAAATCCAACAAATTCCAAGAGTAGTGTTTCCATCAAATAGCAGCATCTCTCCAGACTGCAATTCCAACACATGCTATTACATTTTTGCTTTTCTTCCACAAATGGAACATCTTCCTATTATATCTTCATCTCTAAATCAAGTAAGCCATATATTTTTAACTATTTACAGTTTGCTTTACTATTTATATACAATTAACTTCAGATAACTTATCCAGCATACAGGTCTAAGTGCTGTGCTGCTTAATCATTGGTTTGGACCTTTACAATTGCTGCATTGCAGCTTTTGCCAACCAAAAAAGTCTTTGCAAACACTCAAACGCAGATTTTCCACACTTAGAGGATGAGGAAACACTCAGCAGTGATTTCACCCTCTGTGTAATTGTAAGGACTTACTAGAATATAACATTGTCTATACATCTCCAGAGCAACAATGGCTGTTTTCTCTAAAACCCAGATTAGTCAAGAGCCCTGAAGATGACTAAGGATTTTATGCTAAATAGCCATTTGAAAACAGTTTAAATTCTAAATCCACCTGCACTTTAGTTCTCTATAATGTCATGTGGTTTAAAAGACATCAGAACAAATGCAATAGACATAAAAAGGCATTAAGCTATGTTATCACACTTGCAGCCAAGACATTACTTTTTAGCATTTGAGAGGCAGAATTCCTTGTTACTAAGGTTTTAAAGAGTCCACTGAGAGTTACAGAAGACACAGAATTCAGTTCAGAGGAAAGGTACAAGAAAAACAGGCTGATATTTGTGCTCTCCATGATTAGCTAAATCTCCACAAGAAGACTATGTGCATGGAATACATTTCTCAAAGGCTGAAGACCCCGTCTGGCAAACAGTGGAAGGAGACACTCAGAGCTCCTCTGTGCTTCCATGCATTCATTCTTGCAGATTTATTTCCCACAATATACAAGAGATTTACTTTTTTTTTTGAGTGTGTGTGGATATATTTGGTGGTCTTTTGTTAGAGCTGCTCAGATTCAGACCCAGCTGTGATACAATACAGTTAAATTACCTCACTTTAGGCAAAGTACTTACAAATAAGGAACATTTTTAAACTTAATGGCAAAAGAAGAAAGATATCTTTCCCTAGAGGAATGTTTGCTTAAAATCCTTTCATAAGGATCAAAGAGCTGTAAATGGGATTTCATGAAGTACTGTCTGCTTATAAAAGATCTGCTTTTAATCAGCAGTATCCCTCCTTTCAAATTCACATCTAGACTACCCTCCATAGGAAGTGGCTTTTAGTTAGGGTGAACCCTGAATCAACTTTGGGAATTCCTTGTAAAACACTCCATCCTTGAGGCATCATTTCCGATAGGCCACTAATGGAGAATCCTGCTTTTAAGGTTCTTTTCTTAACAGATGCACTCTACTATATGGCAATTAATTTAGGAAGGATTATGCTGATGGTAATAGTGCTGTATTTTGGTCTGTAGCCAATGTATTCATTCATCTTTATTCATTTAAGAGATCTGATGTTCTTTTGTTTCCCCTTTTGAGACCTGGCTTCCTATTCAGCTAGCAGTTTCATTGCTTAATCACCCACTCTAAAGGGGCTACTCCTACAGCTACCAACTCCATGGGGATTTCTTCACTGAAAATGTCATCTTTGCTTTGCTTTTAGAAGGGAAGCACAACAAACATCTTATTGATGACAATATTCATTGGCATCAGCAGGGGTTTCATCTAAGTAGGGGCTGGAGGGCTGAAACCATTGCATTGTATGTTGCTATACCCATCCCTTCGGTTACACACAGGTTATGTCAATTAAAGGGCATCTCAAAATCCCAGCAAGCCATTGATAGGAAAGCTTAAACTTGGGAAGAAAATAACAGTCATTTACATCATTGCTGACTTCTCTAGGCCACTAGAAATGTGCAGAAATGAACTGAAAATGTGTCTTATCTAATTCTAATCAGAAACCTGCATCAGGTTACTGGGATATATCTGACTTGGCACCAACCACAGTCAAAATGCAACTAAGACCATATGGAATCCCTTCTCTGACAGAGCAGGTGGATGCAAGGGAAACAGAATAGTAAAAAATGCCTTTAAGATGATGTTAGCAATGACAATTCATGATCAGCTAAATGCAGTGGATGCCATGTTTATTGTTTGCACTCAGACACTTTGTGCTGTCATGTTGTGTACCTACTATTTCTGCCAGTGAGAGCAAGGTGTGATGCTTGCTGCCTCACCTCACATGCTATCAGCCCTGATTTCCCTTCCACAGCCTCTGAGCACTGCCTCCTCCTCTAGCCAGCCACCTGGGTGCTCACTATTACACAGAGGAGATTTTACAGAGTGTAGACTTCACTGAAGTCAGCAGGAACATTTATTATTCATAAACAATACCTTACATCTTAAAACTCATTAGGACATGCACTACAGATGAAAACTTTTGTCTTTTGACAAGCAAACATAATCCCAAAGTATCTCTGCTTCAGGGGACAAGGCCAACATCTGCACATGTAGCAAGATTAGAAACCTGCAAATTATTTTGCTCCTCAACTCTATTCCCTCTTTCTCATACATACAAAAGCATTTATCTCACTCATATGTACAAACCCCAAGTTTATCTCAACTAACTTCCAAGTGCTTTACAAGCCAGTGGTCTCTGCTGGCTCCTTCAAATGAAAATGGAAGTTTCACACTTTTACCACTCAACTAATTCTTGATTCTGAAAGAAATGGCAGCAAAGCAGACAACAGATCCTGATCTCTCATCAGAAAAGTGGTTCATTGGCAGCAGTTGCCTTCAGCACTTGCAAGAAGACTCAGATAAGCACCCCACTGGATCAGATGTCTTCCCAGACAGCCACTGTCCCCTTTCCAAACCTGCCCAGCTTCCAGCAAAGCACAGCTCAGTTCTCTGAGGTGGCACCAGCTATGATGCTGAGGGCACTGACTGATGAACTTGCTGTGGCAGTTAAAGGAATCACTGCCCCAAACCCTTCCTTCTGTCCCTGTGCCAAAGGTTTCAGTCTCCATAGAAATGTCCCCAGAAGGACCTACTCTGAATGTAATTTAAGTCACCATATGGAACTAACATATGAAAAAGTAGCCACTTTTTCTCCTATAGAAAAAAAGAAAGGAAAAGATGTGTCACAGAATCATGGAAATGGTGGTTCGAAGTCCAAAAACTTACAGTGAAGCAGCTAAAGCATCCCCAGAGCTGCCAGGCTGAAGTCCAGTCCACTACACAATGTGAATTCTTATATGTTCACTGACAGATGAGTAAACTGAGAGGGGACAAGTCTGTTAAACAGACACACATGGGAACATGTAATTTTGAGGATTAAGAGTTCAAGAGTAAGGAGGCATCCAGAAGTCCCAGGCCTTGGTGTTTTAAAACAGGACAAAAAGTGCTGTCTAAATCACCCAAAATCTTGCACCAAGAGCAGATATTAACATGAGGCAGTGTTCCCATGGCCAGCACTCAGCAGGCTTTTCAAACACTTCTGGCAAGTAACAGAGCAATCTGAGTGTAGCTTTTATGCAGCTATGTTAAACAAACGTTAGTGGTAAAAAACCACAGTCAGGGGAGATACAGAATAGATCCAAACCTAGACAAGAACTTTGGTCCTCCATCCCAGGTACTCACCATGTCCTGCATCTGTAGGGTATGTCCCCTCTGGTGTTCAAAATGAATTGGCTGGCAGCTCTCACACTGCTGCTGTCTCACATCAGAACACCACACATTATCCCAGCACTTTGTTCAGACCAAACAGAAAGTTTCCATCCTGAACCAGTGTGTCACACAGCAGAAATCCTGATGAATGGATTTTTTTCTCTCTCAAAGTATTCTGCCATCTTCAACTGAAGCCTACTTGCTTCTCATCTCTCTTCATACCAATTCTAAATGTAACAACTATAATTATTCTTTCTGCCCACTCCTCTGAATTTCTTGTCTCCCCATTTTTCTGCATCTGTTTTTTTTTTTCCCTCATGTAGTGGCAGATCTTTTCTTTTCTTGTTATGCTCAGTAGTGAGATCCTTCCTCTGTAACACCACATTTTTGTGCTCTCTATCTCCCTGTGCCTTACAGTCTGTCAGCTCAGGACCAGCAGTGCGTTTTCCCCAGTCATATGTCAGCCCTTGGACCATACCCAGAAAGATGATTCCCTTTTTTTTTTTTCCCAAGGGATTTGGGCACCATTTTCCTCTCCCAAATGCCTCCTTGCATTTGCTTTGGTGACTAGCTATTCTGCCTTTGCTCAGTGGAATTGTGTTCACACCTCCTCTTCACTGAGCTCACACAGATTATGTTTTAATGGGTGCAGTTGCTGCTGGAACAAACACGTCCTGTCACAGGCATTTAACATGCCACATGCCTTTTTTAAACCCTGGTACAATTCTGAGTTCATCTAAGCTCAGGCCTTGCTTGAAAATTGCCAACTGCTACCAAAACACAGAAGCCAAAATAATGTGTAATAGGTATTTCTGTGTCATCATCTCCATTGATTCCCTGTAATAAATTGCACAAGAGAAGTATCATAGTGATGTTAAAAGCAGTGGGCTGGGGGGTATATCCTGAAAAATCTGGTGTGCATGAGAACATCCTGCACAACCAAAGCACAAAAGATTGCCACCTCATGCAGAAAAACACCTCAGCAATGGATGTGGTGGCTGTCCATACCATAAAGGCTGGGAAAAGTGCTCCTGCACTCTTGGCCACCCTTACATCATGCACCATCCCCTGGTCCATCCCAGCTAACACTCCTGAACCAGGGGTCTGAAACCCACCTGCCAAGGACTTCAACACAGTGCAGAAGACATGACTGAAGTGCTTACACTTACTGGTTCAATGCATTTCTATTATACATCCCCAGACTGGTCTGGTGATTCAAACACAGAGGTCCTTCCCCTCCCACTGCAGTTGCCCAAAAGGGCCCAGTTTCTCCAGTCTGACTCACAACTGAATGGCACCTTACACTGGCACAGTGCTGCTGCTCCACTAACAGCAAGCCTGGATGCTGCACGGGATGCATAACAGGCAGCAGGACAGCCGCAAATTAGATAAAATGCAAGAAGCATGAATGTTCACAAGCTGAAATGGAAAGGAAAAAAAAGACAGAAATAAAAAAAAAAAAAAAAAGTGCAGATTGGTAAATGAGAGCAGGGAGATGCCCAGTGCCAAAGAGAGCTGTGTGCAACAGTGTACCATGAGCAGGGGCAGAAGGGCAAGCAGGAATAAAGCTGCTTTGGGTGAAAGAGGTGCAGGGGCTGCCAGCCAGGCCCTGCTGTCGGAAGGAGTCAGGAGAGAAGGCTCAGTCACACCAAGCACAAGGAGGAAGTTAAGGCCACGTGCACCAAGAGCAGTAACCCAGGCAGGACACCGCCGAGTCGTCTTCCCAAGATTGGTATCTGCTTCCACACCAGTCAGAGGTGAAACCAGCTGCTGCCTCCTCCTTCCCAGCTCCAGATGCTGCAGACCTGATCCCAGAGGGAAGTTTTGGCCAGGTACTAACTGCTGTCTGCAGTGCCTGTGGCTGGATGCTGTTGCTGGGTGTTGCTGTTGTGTGCTCAGGACAGCTCCTGGTCCATGCAAGCAACACAGACTTGGTACTGGAAAATCCACACAAAGTATCAGCACCCAGGACACCATCAGAAATTAGTTTCTCACTTCTCCAATAAGCCCAGGAGCCAGTGTAGCTCCAAAGAGCAGAAATGTGAGTAGGGGAAATATTAAGAACAGTAACAGATGACATTTTTATACATTTCATCATCACTGTTGTTGCATACTTCTACAGAGCTGTCACATTTCCTTAGAGCCCAGAGGACTTGAAGCTACAATGTATTTCCTTAGTGGACGGATGAAACATCTAATTTACCACACTGGAGTGGGGCCTCAGAAGAGACACACTGATAGACCCTGTGGGTTCTTGTGGGACGGCCAGTGTGTACAAGGTCTAACACAAAGTGCCTGACTTGCTTTGCTGGAGGACAACGGCCAGAAGTGTAAAAAAGCCAAAAACAGTCCAGCCCTGATGCCTGCCAAGTTCACTAATGTTAATTTATGCCTTTGATTTGGTCACAAAACTCAACAGTAATGTTAATGAATATTCATTTATAGAAGCTTCAGCACATCCAGTTTCAAAGAGAAAAGGCTGAGGTTTGGGCTTTCTTTTTCACAGCATTCCTCTCCACAGCACAGAGAAAAAAATTCTGTGAGAAGTGATGAAATTAAAAGGAACTGTTGATTCTAAGGCAAAGACTTATAATTCTTCCAGTTTCTCATTCTACTCCGAAATGGAGAGCAAAGAACTAGCTATGGGTGTGACCCTTTACACTCCAGTTTCAAATGAAGACTGAGCCCTACACAAAGCACCTGACACTCACCCAGAGGGTAACCGATTTCTCCCTCGACCCAGCCATGCCCTGAGTAAGTCACACAACGCACTGAGGAACGAGGCAAGAGGAGCCATCACCCAAAAAGCCACTGCAGCACCCAGGTTCAGCCCTGGCCACCAGGCACTGCAGCCTGTTGATAGCTGAGACCTGCATAAATGCGGCACCTCGGTATCATGAAACTCAGCTTTTAGAAGGATGCTGCTTCTCTCCCGAGAAAATATTTTGACGGAAGGATGCTTTTATTGGTTTTATTACAGGGAGAAAACCGCGAGGAGCTTACAAGCTTTGTAACACTGGCTCCGCTAATGCCGATAAGCGCCGGGTTTGCTGGGGAGGTGCCACACCCACCGGCACCGCTCCTTCAGACACCGAAACTTGCCCGCATCACACCGTGCCAGCTTTCCAGGGAAAGCTCCACGAACCCAAGGAACCTGGGAGCTTCCCCGCTCATCCCCGCCCCAGGTGCCACAGCAACAGTGACCCCATCATCCACTGATCCAGTCCACCAAGAGGAAAGCATCAACCTGGAGACCAACACCGGCGCTGGGGAAAACCTCTGCCGTGTGAGCAAGCTCCGGGTGCTTGTGCCCACCACACCCCTATCCGCCAGCTCTGCCTGTTCTTCATCTCAGCCCCTATATCCCCCGATCGTGTATATTAAGGGAAAGCATATACTCTATGAAAGAACCCAAGTCCTTTCTTTCTAGCACGGAAAGCACACCCTATTGTAGCTCTGGCTGCTCGGGTACAAAAGCATCTAGCGGGAGACAGGCACCGATAGGAAGAGGGCGGTTATGATTAACTCTTTGATTTCTGATTCCCACCACGCCTGGTGTATTAATAGCGCGCAGAGGTGTTGGTGCTGGCATCATGGCGCTCTTTGATTTTCCACGCTTCCCCCCACGCCCACGCTCGCCCACCTCCCATTTCTCCGCACCCCGAGCCTCCCCCTGCCCACCGCCCGTGCCCCGTCGAGGCTGCGCTGCCCCTGCCCGCTGCGGGGGGCGGTGGCACGGGCACGCTGTGCTGCGGTGGTCCCCTCCCTCTTTTGTTCTGCCTCGCCCGGCGGCCGAGCCTCCCCGGGCCCGGCTCCTCGGGAGGGCGGTACCCCGACCCCGGCCCCGCAGCGCCGGGACGAGCCCCCCGCCGGCCCTCCCTCCCTCCCCGCCCCGGGCTGGAGCGAGCACACAGCGCTGAGCCCCGGCTGGGCGGCGGGCGAGCAAGGGGAGGCAGAATACAATAAAGAAATGAAATAAAAATGTAATAATGAAATTCTAAAATAAAATCAAATGAAATCGGTCCTCGCCCAGAGCTCCGGCGGGAGGAGGACGGGCGGCGGCGCCCGCATCCGCCGCTCCGGGGAGCCCCGGCCCCGCAGTCTGGGGCTGCCCCGGCCCCGGGCACGGCGCTCCCGCCGCTCGCCCTTCCCCGCCCCGCGAACAAAGGAGCGCGGGCAGCGCTTACCGGGGCCGCTTACCGTAATGTGCGGGATGCTCTTCTTGCCCTGGTAAGACATGTCGGCTCTCCCTAGCGCCGGGAGCACGCAACGAACCCGAGGAGCGAGCCGAGCCCAGCGGAACAACACCGGCGGTGCTGAGACGAATAATAATGCGGAGCCCGGTCGGGTGATGGGGCGGGGCGGGGGCGACCCGGCACAGCGGTGGAATGGGGGCGAAGTTCCGTCGCCCAGAGGAAGGGGAGCCCGGCAAACCCGGCACCTTTTTTCCGGCTGCAATCAAACGGGGACGCGGCTCCCGGGGGGGGTCGGCGAGCGCTGCCTCTGCCGGCGGCAGCAGCGCCCTCCCGGCTGCAGGTCGGAGCAGGATTCGCTCAGCGCAACCCAGGAAGCGTTTCCTTCCCTCCTGTCCCCCACCCCTCCGCCTGGCCCCCCTTCACAGCCCATCAATCCAGCCGGAGGCTCCCTCCCTCCCTCCGCACCGGCGCTGGGAAACGCCGCCCCGCCAGCTCCGCCGCCGCCCCGCTCGCACGCTGAGGTCACCGGCAGGATCCCACGCGTGGGCTGCCGCAGGGTGGGGACGGGGGATAAAACCTCCGCCGGTGGGTCCTGCTGTGCTGCACATGGCAATGGCACTGCCTGCCCGTCCCCACGGCGTGAAGTCTGATGGCAATGCTCTGCGCTGTCCCCACGGCGCTGTCCCCATAGCACTGACCCTGATGGCACTGCCCTGCGCTGTCCCCAGACCACTGATCCTGATGGCATTGCCTCGCACTGCCCCAATGACCCTGCCTGCTCTCTCCCTGATGGCACTGACCCAGGTGGCACTGCCTGCTCTGTGCTCACCAGCATCTCTGACCCCAACAGCCCTGTCATGCTCTGCCCTCCTCACCGCCCAGTTGTCACACACCTGCTCTGTCCTGTGCCCATGGAGCTCATGGGGATAACACAACCAGGCAGGCCAGGCAGATGCTATATCAGCAGCTGCTGGAGAGGTAAAATGGTTAGTTGAAATTCTTCTGTCTTTTCTGTGTCTCACAGAATGCCTCCCTACACCCATGGTGCTTGAGGGTAAAAGGCACCGCAAAGCTGTGCCCAAATTAATCCCCTCAAGGACAGGAACTCTGGGGCTCTTAGCACACCCATCCTTGTGATACACACATAGATAAAAGCCACTGAGCACCCAGGCCACATCCCCAACACATCTGCCCAGAAATCATTGTTTGAAATTTGTAAAAAACTCTGGGTGTCACTGCACAGGGGTCACATGTATTTGCTGCTTACAGTACACCTTCCTAAGCCAGTGGCCAAATCTTGCCTGCTTTACCTCTAAGCCTCATCCTCACCTCGCTTTGGTCAACTTTGCAAGCACAGTGGGATCCAGAGAGGTAGTGTGCAGTGTGTGCTCACTATCCTGAGTCCCAGGGTGAACTAGGGAGCAGGGAAAATGGGAGTGCAGCACCATGGATGTGCTGGAAGATGAGGTGTGCTGTGCCCTCCCACTGCCCCAGGGTCCTGACCAAAAATCTCAGGAGTTCAGGTGAGCTAGAGAAGACTGCACTGCAGCTGGCAGCCTCTGAAGGCAACCCTGGGGTCGTTGCAGAGAAAGCAGCAGCATCCCAGGCACAGTGTCCCACCAAGCCCTGCCTGCTCGCTGCAGTGTCCCACCACAGCAGACACCCCCTGGGCTGCACGGGAGGCCATGTGCCACCTGCACACAATCTCTAGGCCAGAGCAAACCAGCACCCCATTCATGCTCAAATTGAAGAGGGGTGAAGAGAATGGAAACTCTCAGTTCAGCCTGTAGAAAGAGCAGAGTGCGGACAAGCCACAGAGGCTCTAGGCTGGGTACTCAGGAACAGGGTGTATCCATGCAGAAGCATCACTGCAAGGCCGCATTTCTTTCTAAGGGGAAATCAATGACAGCCCGGGATCCCATGAGAGCCATCCCCCCGGGTCTGCCTCCAGCCTGCATGCCACCGACAGGGCTAAGATGGAGATGCACAGCCGTCAGGGGCCGGCCAGCCCCCCGGCTCACTTCTTCCTTGAGCCACCAATATGAGTCCAGCTGCAGAGCCAGGGAAGGGGAGCCCAGGGCTGAGGTTTGGGCCGATCCTCCCGCCTTCCGCGCTCCCTGCCGGAGAGACAATGCAGGCGCACAGGGAGCCGGGGGGAGCAGGGGCAGAGGCAGGGCGGGGGGTCGGGGCAGATCCTGGAGCTGTGCCTGGGACAGGCTCCGCGGAGTTTCCCCGGCGAGTTCGGGAGTGCAGCGGGCCCAGCTTTGTTCCGGGGGCGGCCGGAGGCGCTGAGGGACCCGAGCTGCCCTCCAGCCCCCGGCACGGGCAGGAATGGAAACGGAGAAAACTCATCGCCATCGCTTACAAAGGAAAACGATTCTGGGGTCGCTCTCTCCCGCCCCCGCTAAGCCCTGCCAAGTGAGGTAGTTCGGGGACCAGCCGGGCTCTTCCCAGAGCATCAGCGTGCCCGGGAGGAGGGGGCCGTGTCTCCCCGACCTGCCGTGCCGAAACTCCCCCGCGAAGGCGGCCCCAGCCCCTGCACCGGCGAGCGGGGCTCTGCGGCACGGCTCAGCTCGGCTCCGCTCGGCACAGCAATCTCGGCTCGGCTCGCCCAGCGAGCGGGGGCGGCGGCTCCCACCTCCCCAGCCCGGGCCCCGCTCACCTGTCCATTGTCCTGGCCCTGCAGCAGCTCCTTCCCCGTGGGGTATTTGATCTCCACGCCCGGGGTCTTGTCCTCCCGGTCTCCCGGGGAGCTGATGACGGAGCCGGAGATCTCGCTGATGTCGCTGGCGGTCTCGCTGTAGTTGTCCCCTCCGTCCAGCATGTCGTGCCGGCTGCCGCTCCGCGGGGTCCGGGACCCCTTCTTCCCCACGCTGTAGGCATCGAAGTCGATGGTTTTGTTCTCATAGGCCCCCTCCACGGAGGCGAACATTCCCCCGTATTTCTGTCGCGGTGTCTGGGCTGTCGTGCCCGGCCTAGCTAGATACACAGGCAGGTCATCTTCTTTATTCCAGTTCCTCTTTCTCTCGGCCATTCTCGCTGTCCGGATCTCTCTCTCTCTCTCTCCCTGCCTCCCACTTCTTTGCACCTTCCACTACCGGGATAGGCTGTTAGAGACCATAAAAATGAATGGATAGATGCAGCAGTGGCGGAGCTGGGTTGGCTGGTGGGATCTCTTCTGCAAACGTTAGGGACCTGCAAACGTTAACCTCCCTCCCCCACCCACCCCCCCCCGGAAAAAAAATTTAAAAAAGGAAAAAATTAAAAAAAGGAAAATAAGAGAGAAAGAAAGAAAGAGAGAGAAATAAATCCGAGCGGGATTTAAAAATAGCCGTGTTAGTAAAGAGCACGTGAAAATAAAGTACAAAGAGCGGAGCGGAGAGGGTGGCAGAGGCAGGTGATTGGAAAGCCCCTGACGAATGGGAAGAGCAGCAGCGATTCCCGAGCAGGGACCGCAGTGCACAGCTCCCCCGGTATAGAATGATCCGGGGGGCGGGAGGCAGGGGGCGGAGGCAGGGAGGGAGCCCGCCGCCCGCATGCACACGCGGCCCGAGCCAACGGGGTCCTGCCCTGCGGGCGGGCGGGCGCCGGTTACCACTGCTGCGCGGCTTCGGGGTGGAATAAAAGGGAGGCGAAAAGAAAAAGAGAAAAAGAAGAGAAAAACTCCGCACCTCCCCAGCCCCCCCGGGCGAGCCGCAGGGAGTTTCTCCCACTTTGCTCGCTCACATTCCCCCGCCCCCCTCCGCGGGAGAGGCTGCGGCGGTGCCCGGGCGGGGCGGGGGGCGCGGCCGCAGCAGCCCCCGGGACGGGCCGGCGCGGCTCGGGGTCGGTCTGCGGCCGCAGGGGACAAGAGCGAGGGGTGGCCGGAGACTGAGGGGAAGCAGAACCAGCCTCAGGGCAGGGGGCTGGCGCTGTCCCTGCCGCAGCAGCTGGCGCCCGCGGGGGTGGTGGCGGCTCCGCTCCGCCCCGCCGCCCCCGGCTGCCGCTCCCCCGCTGCGGCGGCCCGGAGGTGCCCGACCCCTTCGCACGCCGCGGGGGCCGGGGCTGCAGGCGGAGGTACAGGCAGGGGGCTGTAGGCAGGAGGCTACAGGCAGGGGTACAGGCAGGAGCTGCAGGCGGGGGGCTGCAGGCAGCCGCCGCCGGCCCTGACACGGAAGTGATCGCGCCGAGCGCTGCCTGAGCCGCCGGCCCCGCCACGGGCATGAGGAGCCGGCTCCGCGGGCCTGGGGGTGCGGCCCGCGGCCCCTGAGTGTCCGCCGGGCCCCGAGGAAAGCGGGGAGCCGAGCGAGTCCCCGCGGATCCCCCTCAGGGCGGCTGCAGCGCGGCTCGCCCCCCGGAGCTGTCCCTTCAGCACCCCGGAGGCTCCCGGGCCCGCATGGTTCTTGCCTGACTTGGCCTCGGCAGAAAGAGACAAACCAGGGAGGGCTTCGTTTCACTGGGAGGGATCCGAGTTGCCAAAAGCAAGGGCAGGAGGAGTGGAGAGTGTGCTCCCCTCAGCTCCCCGCACAGCCCGCTTCAGGAAGTCCGTCCTTACAGCCCTGCCTTACAAACATCCTGAGATTTGATGCCTGAGATCATCCACCAAATTCCCAAGTCCTTGGACGCTCCTCTCCTGCACCTGCTGACAATCTCTGCAATTGTCACAGGCTTTGACTACGCCAGTAGTTACATAAGGGACATTTTCCGTTGCTCTGAAATAATATATTGAAACAAACTGGTCTGAGATTGATTATGTGACTAAGCAAGTTTGAAGCAGTGGATCAATCACATGGCCTGTTTACTGCTCATGTACAAAGTGATGTTTGAATACAAACCCAGCCCCACTGCACTGTTGTCTTTGGTCCCCGGGCATACCTGGTGGTCCCAGCATGAGAAAAATTGCAAGTAACTAATTGCAAATCAGGAAAAGTGGGAGGTTAAAGAGAGAGGTCCCTGGGATTTCATCAGAAATGAGTCCAGATAATCATCTTTCTTATTAACCCATGGACGCAAACTGTGTGAAAAAGCAGTGATGTGACATACCTGAGCAATGCCAAAATACATCCAAGGAAAACTGTATTTTCTGCATTTATAATTCAGTGGGACCAGCTGTTTTAAATGCTGCATGTGCATTCAACACTATAGGTGTTCACATGAGGGGTTAGTAAGATAGTCAACATTTCTTTTATTATTGTTTATCAGCACACTGATTTTAGTCAACTGACATTTCTGAGCATATATCACCCAGGATTCTACAGCTCACTTTATAAACCGAATTTCCAGATTAACACGTTAATATCATAGAGAGGCTTCACTGGTGCATGTGAAAAATAATAATTATAGCTTGTAGGATATTGCTTCATTGCTTCCTTGAAGTCTTCTCCTGTATGGGCAAATATTGCTTTTTTGCAGCTGATGGTAACATTGAGATTTATTGATCAGGCTGGGGGAAAAAAAATCAATTTTTTCCTACACAGGACAGCAAACCCTGTCAGTTAGTGAAATATGGAATGTGGTACATGGAGGGAGTGTGATGTGTGACTTGCCTGTCTTTGCAAGTATTGGAAAAATATTCAATTTATGAGTTATTTCTTTGTAATCAAGAGATTAATTTGACTTTCCAGAATAAAAACTTTTGAAGGTCCCATAGTAGGTCTTATATGCTGCATATTGCATACATCTGCTAAAAGAAGAGCATTTTTATTTATCATCTATAAAGCTAAGAAAGATGGACTCTGTTTACACTTGGGATCTAGTTAGATAACACTGTTCTGGTTTCCAGAGCACTCAAGATTTTTTAAATAATAATAATTAAAAAAAGAATAATGCTATTTTTAAGTATTAAGTCAGGAGATTCATATTAATTCTGATACATAAGGAGATCACAAGACTCAGAGAACATGTCAGATCAATGCTTTAGAAAATAGCATTAAACTTTCTAGCTAGAAATAAGCATAAAATAACACCAGAGTCTGTCTTTGCTTTTAAATGTTTTGTGTTTTCTTCATACCATAGCCCTTAGTTTACTAAAAACTATTCTCAGTCACCAGATGCATGCCATTCCTTTGTTAGGTAAGAGATCAAATTGCAGTTTAAGGTGCTACAGAAGCAGATTCAGATGCATCCTGATGCCCTGGCATCCTGAGTGAGTTTGCCTAAAAGCAAGTATCCAGCTTTGCAGAAATATATTGCTTTGGTATATTCTCTGCAGACAGTGCATCTCATCCTATTTTGACATTGCTTGATGAAAAGAGGACTGAACTTGATTGAAAGTGCACCATCTTCTATGGGACCTTTATTCCAAATAAACTAGATGAGTGATAGCAGCAAACCTAGAGACATACCTGCTTCACACTGCAAATCCTACAACATCTTGCTGGATAAAACCCCAAAAAGAAGGGTGTCACATACCTTGGCTTTGTTTGTAGCTGAGCTCTTCCTCCAACAGCGTGAACATCATGAGCTAGAACAGGACTTCCCTGGTGCAGGGCCTCAGAGAATGTAAAATGTACATTTTGTGTCACTGACATATTTTCTGAAAAATCCCTTTGCCAGGATCTTTTCTCCTGAGAAGCTGGGAAGCATCAGCTTCTCCATGTTTTGCTTCTCTTTGGAGAATTGTTTACCCAGCATGTGAATTGTTTTTAATGAATGGCCAACCACAGCCAGCTGTGTCAGACTCTCTGAGTCAGTCATGAGATTTTATTACTCGTTCTTTGCTAGCCTTCTGATGTCTCCTTTCTCTTTCTTTAGTATAGTTTTAGTATATAATTTTCTTTTAATATAATATATATAATAAAATAATAAATCAGCCTTCTGAAACACGGAGTCAAGATTCTCATCTCTTCCCTCAATCCTGGGGACCCTCAAACACCACCACAATTTTGCACCTATTTTTTGCTATTGTGCATTTTACAACAGAATCATCGGACCAAAAAAGGCACAAACAGTCCAAAGGGAATGCACGTGAGAGACACGAGTTCTCCTTCTTCCAGAGGAGTGACTGAAGTTGCCAAGTCACAGAGCCTGTGTGCTCTGTGGGACTGCTGTGTCTCTGCCAGCAGGATCCTCCGCCCCCCACACAACCCCATCCCACGGATTGGTGATTTGAACTGAATCCAAAACACAGCTACGAGCTGGGGATGGCTCAGGTTACCCATGAGCAGTGATACAGCCCATAGTATTCTGCCAACTCATATTAATTCCACTAACTCAGCAGAAGCTGAATGGCAGCTCCTCCACCAAAAGGAGCAAGAGCTCGGGTGTAACAATTTCCTTACCCTGTTAAAAGATCAGGTGGCCCCTTCCTCAAAACTGAGACTTCCTGGGTTGCTACCCATGGATACAGTTGTATATAAAACTGTATTTCAGAAGCTCTGTCACCATTTTAAAATTAAAATAATAAAATTATAATGTTTTTAATTTAAAATATGCATACATTTAATATACAAAATTATACAAATTATACATTTAGCTAACATAGAAAAATACATCTTGTTAACAAGATAAAATGTCAACATATCTTACATAATTTGTGAGAGTTACAAATCTGTGATCATCAAGTAGACTTTGTGACTTCATTACAATTCTGTATCCTCCTAGTTACACTGAGTATTAATACATATGTACAGTTGATATCAATGGCAAATGTCTTAGAGTGGAAATCTTTGCTGAAGAGTTATCCAGAAGGCTTTAATGAAACAGTTAAAATATGAGTGGCCTCTTTTATACTATTGAAGCTTCTCACATAGCCAGAACTAATGTGACACCCAGTGACAGGGTGGTCATGGGTCAGAGTTTAAACTTTTTGCATTTATTTACAAACACCCCTCCCTCCCCAGTCTAACTGCTACACCTGCTTAGTAAGTGTCACAACATAAATCCCAGCTTTTTTGTGCATTCTTTGGTACCTCTTCAAATCCAAATTTGTGGCCCTAACAACTGCCCTTCATGACTTCTGGTTACCACTCCTCTGTTGGCTGTGCAAAAGTGTTAAACAGTTGTACAGCACTAGAGCTCAAAAGGCAAGATCTCCGTACATTATTCATCCCAGATTAGTCATAAATACCTCAGGAGGTGGGGAGATACTTTTGTTTCAGTCAATAAATATGTGCAGTAAGTCTTCACTCCTTATTTAATTTACATGGTTTCCTTTTTCAAGTTCCAAACAAAAGACAGAAGTGTAAAGTTATAAATAACCTATAAAAATCTTTTTCATGCTGGGCCTTGTCTTACATACTGTGAGCCACATAATGATTTTCTTTTAACTATTTACAAATTCTTTTAAACTTGCTTGTCATCACAGGGAGCAAAACAGAAGACCACCACCAGTCTGATTTTCAGGCCTTCTTTTTTTTTTTTTCTTTTTTTTTTTTAATTTAGCTCTGTACCAATAAATTGTTCTTAATTCCTAGAAGATAAAATTCACTCACGAGTTAAAAGCTTATTCAGCTTTTCCTAAGAGCTGCTTAGGACCATCAGTGAGTGGTACATGAATTGCCTCATGCAGGCTTTTTTGGCACTGGAGTGGCTTTCATCTGTTAGTTACATTTTCCCTCTTTTTGAATAAGACCACAGTTCAGAGAGTAGAGAAATGTAGTTGTTTGGCATCAGTTGGCACACTGCACAGTAACCTCTCACATTGGAATTTACATTTGCATATTCATATTCCCAAAGCAAGAGTCCACGTTACAGAGAAACAATAGTGAACAGAAGTTTATACCACAGACCCCAGCAACTCCAAATCAAGGCAGGTGTCCAAAACTACTAATCTCTCTTTTCCTCTCCTACAACATTAAAGAGAACATGATACCCACATATCTACCACATCTGAGAATTTCTAAAGCCAAGGAGAAGCGAGCATGAAATCTTGGTCCCAAGAAACCCTGTGGAAATTTGCCAGTAAATGACACAAGCATTTAGTCCAGTATATTTAAACTTTCTCCTTTTTTTTTTTTTTTCCCTCTTTTTTTTTCCTGCCTTTAACTGCAACTTGCAACTTTCCTAGTATGGACCCCAACTGTAGAATTTAAGTTAGTTATATTTTTAGATTATATCCTATACAAGAAATAGTATACTCTCTTTCCTAACATTTCTACAGGGGCAGAAATTCCTGTCCATAATCCCATGGCTACTGATTTCTAATGCAAATATATTTAGAGCCAAAGGCACAATATATTTTAAAGGAATTCTTCTAAAGCAGGAAAGAGGTTTGAACAAGTTTCTGTAATCCTAGGGCCTGTTACCCCTCTGCCTCCTTAAGGCACTAAAGGATTTCCAAAGGATTAGTGGCAAAACCCAGCCTGCACATGTCCCTCCCTCCACCCCATAACCACAGTAAATTCAAATATTAAAAACCTTCATCTGCAAGTGAGAAATACAGGTAGATTTATGAAACACAAAAATCAGT
Organism: Ammospiza nelsoni; assembly: GCF_027579445.1. Classification (NCBI taxonomy): domain Eukaryota; kingdom Metazoa; phylum Chordata; class Aves; order Passeriformes; family Passerellidae; genus Ammospiza; species Ammospiza nelsoni. Next base: position 17,414,095 of record NC_080636.1, read on the forward strand.
TTCTACTTCTCAAAAGGCCACAAGGACAAACATCAGCCATGCTTTAGCAGGCAGCTTATCCTGGGAACTCTGCTGTGTATGTGACACACTTCCCGGCAACTGCATTATTCTGAATATAATGTGATTATCACGCCAGAGTCAATCATTGTACTTGCAGCATTTGCCAACCATAGTGGTGTGAAGAACAGAATTTGGGATTTAAAGGTCACTTAAGGAGCAACCTGTAATCTCTATTTTCAATATCCTCCAATGGTCTGTACAGTAAAGTATACATAAATAAGTGAACTGCCAAAGAAACCATATTTTCCATGTAACATTGCCCATCTTGTCTAATTAGGGTGACAGAAGGAGATTGCATTTACTCATAGAACTTAGCAGCATCTTAATTTTGACTAAAGAATTTGGCCAAAACAATGTTGTGCATAGAAAGCAATCAGAAAAAAGCGCCCAATTTTTCATTCTCTGAAGGTTTACCATGAAATGACAATACATGTAAAGCATGTCCTGGTAACTCTACCATAGATAGCATGTTAAACAAGTTAACTTCTGCTTAGTGAAAGAAACTCAGACTCACTAACAAGTAGACAACACACTTCTCACTGTAAGGCAACTAGAAAATAATATCTAGGCTTTCTGTCTTAGCTAGCAATCTCACATGAAAAGTTTACTGCTTTCTTCCAGTGATTTGAGGTAAAGTTGGGCTTTTACTTCCCAATCCTCGGCCACATGAAACACATCCACTGGTCTATCAATGTAATTAATAAGCAGACTTTTCCTATATTGGTTGGACAATTTTTGTATGAGGAGGCAGTAGAATTTCAAGAGCAATGTGGTACAAACCACAAAGAGTGAAGAGTGCTCTACATTCCTTACTCTAATTGTTCTAAAATGAAACCAAAAGGCAGAAAGCTTAAGATGTTACAAAATGGATGACTTCATCATAAACATTTATAATTGACAGTGGGAGATTTTGCATAAATACTAGGAAAGAGGCCTGATATTTTAGTTCAACACTTAATTCAGAAGAAAGAAGTAGGGTTTAATTGCCTGAGTGTTGTAGAAATTATGTATGTTTTCATGTGGATAGTATGCAAATGGATAGAAACCTACACATATGTCATTGCTTTATTTTAGGAACTTGTAGTTAAGCTTCACATGTTACCATGACAACATATCATCTTGTTACTAATTGTAATCTAGAAATGCACATTACATTAATATGATTTGGGATTCCACGGTTTATTCTTCTGCTTCTTTTCAGAGGATATCTGTAATTACTGGGCAACTACACATTGTAAAGACAGCACGTCCTAGCAGCTAGCTCAATGTTAAAAAAGCAAAAGAGAAATACAAGACATAAAACAGTTTTCAAAACTGAAAGTGCATCCCAATGTAAGAGTTTGAGAGCAGCTGCTGCCGTTCAGGTCAGCACAAGTATTGCCACTGACTCAATAGTGCTCTGTGCCTCTAGTCACAGAACGGATGGAGGCATCCCCAGGACTCCTCAGGCACAGCTCTGGTGCCTGCACTCACATCTCCCTGCCTTCCCAAAGGGCTCCCAGAGGTGAATAGTGGGGGTTGTGGTGTGTAGGTCTGGCGCCTGCACTCACATCTCCCTGCCTTCCCAAGGGGCTCCCAGAGGTGAAGAGTGGGGGGTTGTGGTGTGTAATCTGTATTGGGCAGCATGGCTGCAAAATGTGTTTGTGTCATACGTGCTGCTGCCAACCAGAGTGCACAAAAGGGCCTCTTTCAGGAGAAGCATGTGTGCCTGCAAGTGTTTTATCTGAAAGTTAAATTCAGTGTGGTCTATTCATGTGGTTGAAATACTCAGAGTATCAGGACAGAGCACTTTGATGTTCCAAGTGCCTCTCAGCACACACAAAGATCATTCCCAATTCCAACTTAGCCTTGTGAAAAATGCCATTCTGTCTCATTTGCTAAACAGTTTGTACCCTCAAGTACCACATTCTCAGATATACTAAACATCCCAACTCAGATCAAAGGCTCTTTCAGGAATGCTCAAAGCCACACAAGGCTGAAGATACTGCATATCCACATAAGCAGACCCATGAAGATGGAGATTGTGCTTGGTAATTGCTTTAAAATGCAAATGCTGAGATCCCAAGAAAACAAAACAAAACTCAGATTCAAACCACACTTTGGGCTGGTGTGTATGGCCAGCTTCCACTACAGCAGGTGGCTGAAATGGTGCAGATGGCAACTTAGGGCAACTTCTCACTTTTTCCCATAACGGAGCAGCTGCAGTCACCTTCAGGACAAACCACATTTTATGCATCCTTCAGAGCTCTACTGCTTCTTCTGTGTGACTGATACATTCTTCCCTGGACAAGAGGAAGGAGGAGAAATAGAAAAGGAAGGGAAAAAAAGACAAAAACATAAGGTAAGTATCTGTATTTTCACAATTTAGGGAATTGTGTGTGTTATTCATCCAAGGTGAAAATAAAGCATTTGGGAAACAGTGTGCCCAGGTGCTTCCATACAAATACAGCAAAATGGCAGCATATTGTAGAAACTGAACTGTTCAAAACATGTTGAGACATTCTCCCATGATTTACTGATTAGGAGAAAAGCACATTCCATGCCTTTCCGTTTTGCTAGTCCTTCTTGTCCACAAGACAAAATTCCATTCATCAATATGGAAATAAACATTCCCTGCCATCTTCCCAACCATAACCCACTTGGCAGGAATCTACAGAAGTATCATGGATAAAGTTCAACTCATGGGATGACAGCCATCACAAATCCAACTTTCCAAGTAAGTCCTGTTTCTATGACTCTTCTCAGAGAAATAATCAACATTTGTGTCCTTCCTCAGATATTAAATTTCAAAGCCTACAAAACATTTTCTCAGGCTTTACAATTTCCAGTGAAGCTGTCATTATTAAACATCACCAGTGATGCACTGCCTGCAAACTTAACTCTGGCTAAAATTTGATATGTACTGTAGAAACACACATATTAGTACATCAGGAGTACAGGAGATGATAATAGCATAGAAAATTTTGTTAAAAATATTATATTGCAATTATTATTATAATAAATGGCTGGTAATTAACTGTCAATACTAAAATGCATCCCAGTCACCAACATGCCCCTCAAAAGAGAAAAATTAAAAATCAGGAAAGAAAAGAGCCTTCATGGCTTATACTTCAGGGTGGAAAGATTTTTCCAAGCATGAAGAACAGAAATGAAGAAAAATTCTGAGGAGCAAGGGAAAGTAATAAAGGGGAAGACATTATTTTTTGAGAAGCAGCTGGATTGATTATTGTAGGACATAAAACCAGTGAGATATGCAAGAGTCAGTCACTGATCCAGGAGAGTGTCAGCTGGGCAGGAGGACATCAATGATTCTGAGTGATGAGAGGCATTTAGAGCCCTTGCATACTCCCTAGTTAAGCTCTCCATCCTGGATCAGAAACTGGTAAATATTCAGACTTGCTTTTCATTCAAAACAACACCAGAAGTTTCTGCAGCCTTCCTAAGACATCATACATTAGTTCTGCTTCTGCTGTAGGTGCATCCAAACAAAATTTGGTTTGGAATTCCTTCTCTTTGCATCATTTAGGAAAGTCCAGGCTGTACTGCAAACAAAGAAAATCCATTGCAGTTCATTCTTATTTCCAGGCAAAGAAAGCGAACACTACTAGTGTCTCCATAGATCACCTTCTTTTTGATTAATGTCTTTGTAGCCTAAGTGCAATCAAAACAACACTCAACAGAACCCACTTCCAGCCTTTGCTATCCACACCTTCCAAGGATTTTTCAGGACATCAGGTACTTTTTAATTTCTAACTAACATTACAAAGAGAAGTATGACTTAGTACCAGCAGAGCTGGCCTTGCATTTTGGGATAGTCTGAAACACGTCCCTGTCTCTTCCAGTCATACATGAAGTCTCTTTTCCGTGACCCTGTCACTGTGCATAAGCTCTGGGGAGGATCAGGAGGGTGAGTCTCTAAATTCTCCTAAAATTTAACTTTATTTTAGAAGACAGAGAGGTTGCAATTTTAGTTCCTCAATTGGTTGCAGAGGAGCTACCCACTGTTACCAGTTGTCAGTTTATTGTTCAAAAGGAAGAATGTCCCTAAAGTATCAGGGATAGTTGTAATGGAAAACTATCCTTGAAAAACTATCACTGAAAACTGGTGTGGCTAGAATAATGGAAATCTGTTTCAAACTTCATTAATTCAGTGAACTTACATTTGTTTGCACTTTAGTGATCATTACTTTTGTTATCCATCAATTTAAATTTGAACTAAGTTCTCTAATTTTCCAAAACTGGGTTCAAAGAATATTTGTCAAACATGCAGTGCTAGACTAAGAAAATTTACAAATGTAAAATCATTATTTGCATAATATTTCCTTCCATTTTTATTATATTTTCCTCAAAACATTAGCTGCGAATTATTCAGTCTCTTTTGTCAGACTCTTCACTTTCTCTTTCGTTCTTTTCATCCTCTTTGTCTATCCTTGTGCCTTCTTATGTGAATTATCCACCCCCTTCTTTCATTGTCCACAAGAAGTCTTTATGAAACCTTTTGTTCCTTGCAGTTTTATTTCTCTGACAAATTTATCCTCCACCCTTCTCTTATACTTTTTTTTTCATACCACTTATCTAACTAAGAAGTGTGGAACATAAACCACTACTGAATTGTTTTGTAATTACTCTGGTCAGGGAGAAATTCTCTCTTGTGAAATGCTTGAGGAAAATAAGAAAGGTCTTCATGATGTTACTTTACCAAAGAAAAATATCGACCAAGCATTTCCAGGGCTCAAGCACAAAGGTGCAGTTTCTAACCATGCATCACAGAGATTAAAATCCAGTTGAGTATTTATCAATACTGTACCTAAGAGTTTTAGCATGGGTATTTCTGATGCTCAGAAATTTGCTGGCCTCCTATTCTTTGGCAGGACTAAAGCACACGGTTGAGCAGTGATGCAGAGGCTGGGTTTGTGCTCCTTCACATCACTAGCAAAATCAATTTTAGTCACCAACACAAAAAGCTGCTAATATAGAAGGTCATTAAACAAAACTTATTCCTCTGTGACACTGGAATCTCAAAGGAAACCTTGAAACATAAAAGTGATGACTGTGCACTACTCTCTAAGCCAGGACCAAATAACTTCCAGCATAACAAAGATCAGTGATCCATATTCATGCACTCACTTGATGTTCTCTAACCTTTTACCACCTCTGGGAGGCACCAGCATTTCTTTGTTCTAGCTGCTCCCAATCCATCATATCTGTACTTGTTCATCCTGTGCTAAGTGTCAGGAAATTGTAAGACCACAGGACAAACCTCAGAAGGTGATTTAGATCAACCTACTCAGAGCAGAGTCATTCCAAAGTCAGAACAGTTTGCTCAGGGTTTACCTAATCAAAGGTTGAATAACTCCTGGGGTGGAGTGCACAGCCTTCCTGGGCAGCCTGTCCCACTGCTGGGGTGTCCTCATGAGGGAAATGCTTTTCCTATGTCCAGTCTGAACTTCTCTTGTTTCATCTTGTGCCCACTGTGTCTCACCCTCTCACCATGCATCACTGTGAAGGGTCTGGCTCTCTCTGCTCTGTGATTCTGTTTCTCAAAGCTGGCTCTTCCCCAGGTGAACCAGCCTAGACCCCTTAGTCTCTTCTCACAGGACAAGCAGTCTGCTCCCTCAAGTATCTAAAATATCATTTTTAAGGAATCTTAGAGAGCTCATGATGGTGGAAGAAAACTAGTGCTGACCATCTCCTAAAGACAGCTATCCTGCTGGACTCCTCCACTTCAGCTGCCTGGAGAGTAGAGCTCTGTGCCCCTGCCAGGGTCCATGGTCTCCATCCTCTGCAGAGCACAAGGTGGATGGATGTCATCTTCTTCCCATTAAGAAGGTACAGCAGTAAAAGCTTTGCTAAAACTTTCAGAGTGTGCACCAAAGTCAGAAATGAACGAGCCAATATAGAGACTTTAAATACAAACAACATCTGGAAGGAAGAACACTAAGAGCTGCAGGACTGTACACACAATCCTGAAATCTCAGAGAGTGTCTGTGCTCATTTAGATTGGAAAAGACTTTTCAGATCATTGAGCCCACCTGTAATGAACGCACACAAAAAATTTGAAGTTAAATAGTTCCTTCCATTTAGAAGACAGAAATAGTAAAAGGAGGGTGTTATTTTATTTTGGTCATCTGAAAGAAGACATGAGACATGGTGATACCACTGTAAAAACACGTTCAAATAATGCCTGATATCTGAAGTTTGCGTTTGGGTGGAGGACCATCATGCACTTCCAACTGCCCAAGTGTGACTTCAGAATATCAGTCAATGCATACTGGGGACATTTCCCCAGTGTGTAGCCCAGCATTAAACATCTCAAATCAGCAGTGGCTGCTCAATACCTCAGCCCTGATGTGCAGGGCCAGAAACACCACATTTCCATTGGTTTGCAGCACTAGAGGTATTTAAAGTAAAATAAACTGCAAAATTCGAGGAAATAATAAATTTTCTTTTTATCCAACAAAGAAATCCATATTTTTGCTATTTGTGAAAAAATATTTGAAGAGGATCCTATGCAACACCTAAAAAGAGTTTCTGCTGTAAATATAAAAAAGTACTGTGCTGTGCCTCTGCCCTTAGCAAGGGTCACAAATTATCCTTTCTTTAGAACCACTGAAGCACCACTGGTTTCTATCACTGTGTAGGAGCTATAGTCGCAAAATGAAAGAAAATGTCAGGCAAGAGGACTTGTGCTATTCTTTAATATATTATAATGTAAGAACAGATATTTTACTTGATCTAAATTATATCATCATTAGAATCCAGTCATTTTATAATTTCTATTAATTACAGAAAATCAATGTGTCTGTGGCAAGCACACACTTTAACAGGAAATTATCTACCATAAATTGTTTAATATGTGTTTTATGGTACCTTACTTTAAAATAGAAACATCTTCATTTAGAAAAAAACTGATTACTTGCAAATAGGAAAACTATAAAAAACGAAAGTGATTACAAAAAGGAAAGGTTGGAAAGCTGCATTTTGCAATAATACACATGGGATGCCTCAGCTGTTTGGTAAAGAAATGCTATATAACTAAGAGCATGGTCTTTACAAAAACATTTGATTTCTGTGCTTGATAAAAAAAAAAAAAGATCAAGTAGTATTCAGTGCAGTCTTCTCATTCACAAATTGCTGCTTCTAAAATGCATTTCTATTTGATGGATTCACTTTGCAGCTCAAGAGGTGTGAATCTCATTAAACTCTCAATGAAGACATATTGATCCCAAGCATAACCAATGGCCAACAGAGCTTGCCTATATCTCGGAGGAAAAGAATTGCAGCCAAGGGGAAAAAACCCAACAACCAACTAACCAACCATGAATACTGAAAACCCCAAATAAATTATGTTCTCTTCTGTTAGAAAATTGTATTATGTATTTCTACATTCTTGTGCTTAATAAAGGTATAAAATACTAGAAAAGGTTACATATATAGATCTCATTCAATGTAATTTCTCTGGCTTTATGTCAGTTTCTTTCATATCAAACTAATGGTGTAATTCTGGAAAAATGCATTCATGAATGATAAATGAGCCTTGTCTTACTCAACTCTATGGAAAATGCATTATTTTCATCAACAGTAGAATATGGGCAATATACAACAATACAAGCAGTGCTGCTATTTAATGCTACAGAGCTCTTAATAAAAATGTAACACACACAGACTCATTTTCACACTGCTTGGAGAAGAACAACTTAGGAGTCTTAATTAAGGTTGGGTGACCATAGTGAAGAGGATCTGCAAATGTGAATCTTAGAGATGTGCAGGGACAGTTGAACTCACTGCTGTGCTGAATGTCATTCTGGGAGTTAATATCTTCTGTTAATGGCCTATCAATATATATATAATATATTCACTTTCAAAAAATGTATTCTAGAACAATATCCCTGCAATCCTTTGCAGCTCTGAGACACAAATGCTTGCAGAAAATCCCTGATGTCTAACCTCCAACTCATCAAATATTCCACAACTTTGCAGGCAGTAACAGCAGTAACATACACACACTTCTGAGATCAATTGCTAACCCAAAATCCCCAACAAGCAGCCAAGGATAGCTAGCCTGCCAAGAGGCTCAGGGTGAAATGTGCTGATATGAGGCAGTTCAGCAATTTAAAATGACACACTAGGAAACCTTGAAGATTGATCACAGATTGTTGGAACATACACATAAAAAAGGAAAAACCATCTGGATTTTTTTTAAAGATAGTCTTCATCAATTGCTAGTCCTTATCAAAGAGTGGCCTTATTCCAATTTAAAATAAGAAACAATTAAAACACCTTTGTATTCAAGGGAACTTCCACAGGACTCCATTTGCTGATTTGATTTTCCTATAATGGCACTGCCTCATTTAGACAACTCCAAGCCTTTATTAGCCTTGTAAACATAAGAGCATTTATTAAATGCAGGAGTTTTTTGTGGTAAATTATGCACATGAACTTAATGTTATTTACATTTATCCCATTAAGACAATCATAACAGATTTAAAAGCTAATGTAAATGAGCTAACATCATACTACAGAGACAGTAACAGTGTGACATGTCCAAATATGATGGCAGAGTGGTACCTTCTGTGTATCAGGCACATTGCTTTTGAAAAGCATCTCACAACAATAATGCAACCCAGTACAATGAAAAAGCAAATTCCAGAAGGATTATCTTATCAAGTTAAAAATTAAGAAAACCTCCATCATGTGCATGTTTTGCTGAAGTTAAAGAAGTGAGTATTATCAAGAAATTACCTGCAATAACAGACAGCAGGAACAACCCACAACAAATACTTCAAATTTAATATAATTCACTGTGTGCTTTAGTACTGTAATGCACCCAGTTAAAGACAGTGCTCCTTCCAGTGCTGAAAATGTAAGAGACAGATTTACCCACAAAAGTCCCACAGCCTCCCTCCCCTGCAAAAAAATGCAATAAAAGTGTGTTCAACTTGGTTAATTTCACATTCTTCCCCTTTCAGTTTCTCAGGGAGGCACCCTTAACATAGAAATCATCATGGTAAGATGTGTACAACACATCTTGTGGTCCCATTCCCCAAATATACAGACTGTAGCATCAGTCAGCAGACTGATCTTGCACCATATTAACTGCCTCCTTTCCTATCTGCTGGCAGTGTGCAGTGTCATGCTCACAGAGCAGCTGTAGAACACCACTGGAACAGATAAATTTGCAATAGGTAGCAGCCATGAACCTTCTAAGTACAGCCATGGTAATATGAAAAACCTGCTGGGATTGAAGAGCACAAATTGTGAGCAGAACAAAATAAGGCCCTTGGAAGTGGAGGCTGTTTGAGCCCTTCAGTCTCTGGAACATGCTGCCTCCTTCCTAGATGAGCCTCCCAGGCACTTCTGCTTCCATCTGCATGGTAAAACTGCACACAAGTCTGAGGGCTGTATTCATCTAAGGCACAGCACCCTTTAGGCCAGACGGGCTTTGTCCTGGGGACACCAGTGATGCCTGCAAATGCAGACCTGCCCATTGTCCTTCAGGAATTTTAATTATCTGAAAAGCACTTCAAATATCCTACAGAAAACCATTAATTTAAATTATTTGACTTAGGGGAAGTCACAGGCTTTTTTTTTTTTGAAGTCAAGGTCATTAAGAATAGCTCACTCAATATGAGACAAGATTTTATGACTCACAGGAGACTGGAAAAATCAGCAGCAACACTGCATATTTAAAGTATAATGTTTAGTCATCAAAGACACTTTCAGAGTTATTGCCTCCTCCTTAGACACATTTTTTTTTAATTTCTACAACAGAGCTGCATCAGTAACAAAGATATATCTTCCCCTAAAATGCACAGTCATAGGAGGAAGTGATCAGCAGGTCTGCCTTGCTGCTATCAGCCTAAGAAAAACAGGCAAGTGAATTCACATTTCAACAAAGCATTTTTCATCTTACAGCCTGGCCTCTCCAACCATGCAGGGAATAATGATGTATATGCATCCAGAGCAGATTAAGCAGCATCTGAAGAAGAGGATTTCTAGATGCTCTGCACCCCAAAGCGAAATAGGAAGACACAAATATTTGAACTTCACTGTTTTGCTTTGTTTTCCTTCCCTGATCTTTATAAAGTCCTGAAAAATGCCGGAATAACTGCTAGAGTAGGTCAGATTTTAATTTTTTAAAATAATAACCAAAGCAGTATCATTACAAGTCTGTGCGCAATCATAACCTTTCTGTTCCCAGATGAACCCATGCAGATTCGTGTGTCAGCCCTGTCAGACAGGCACAGAGGATGCACAGCTGTGGTTCCAGGATCAGGAGGGTGATGGTACTTTTGAACATTCCATGGCAGAGCCAGACACACCACTTGTCACTTCCAAAGCCTCCTGACCATCAGTGAACCAAGCCCAGCCACAGAAATCTAAACACTGCAGAGTTTGATGACTGCAACACATTGCAGTTAAGTTGCAGTTACTGCATCGTATTTTAATGCATCACCCACAGCAAAAGCCTAGATGGTTTTATCACTAATTAAACTTCCTGGAAATTATTCAGTAAAAGAAAAACATCTGCTACTCCCATTGATATTTACAGATGCAAATCAAGCTTCCCTGGTCCAGCTTTATCCCTGTGGTGGAGGATTCAGCATGCAGCATATGACCTACATAGCAGGAATTCGAACTTTGTTATAATGCTGTCCCCCTGAGCACTGAAAAATTTGGAAATCAGACAAGATGAACACAGTGGCCCAGATTCTCTCTGTCATTTGGGCAATTTTGTATTGCATCATTAGTACTAATTCACCCTGCAGGGGCCACAGTCATGACAGTGAGCCACAGGGCCCATCATCCTCCAGCTCTATGTCTAGGAAAAGCAAGAGGATGCTCACCTTCCAGGGCTCCCCAGCTGCTGAAACATCCCTCTGTAGCTGCAGATTATAAATATAAATTACAGCAACCTTTAGGATGCTATAACTCACATTGGCAATACCTACTAAATTTTGAGTACACGCTTGGGGCTCATGTGTGCCCAGAAAATTCTCCTGTGCACACTGTTTGGACCAGTATCTCTACTCAGACACAAACCTCTGGGTCAATCCTAAAGCAAGCATGGGAAGAAAGGAAAAAACACAGGATACCAACATGTATTTCTTCTACTTTGCCAGCATCATCATTTTAGCCACTATGTCAGTCAAGAGCCTTCCTGGAATAATCACATCTTGCAATACCTTCAGGACAGCTGGGGTTTGTAGGCCATCTGACTGCAGGCAGGCTGGTGCTGTGTGAAGAGCTGCAGGTGACCCACATCCCAACTTCAAAGATACTGGAATAAAGGAATTATTTCTTTGTCCTCTATTCTGCCTCACTGAGCTTTGTACCACAATATCAACAGCAAAGGGCTGCAGGACCTCCAGAATCAGGTGACATATTAGGATTTCTGTGTTGGATTACTAAAAGTGGTCAGAAACATTTTTAATGGTGCATTTGACTTTGATGACACTGCAGAAATCACACTCAATTTCCTGCCAGGTCCTCTTCAAGTGTATTCCTGACAAGTTGACAGAGAGTGGGAGTTAGAAAGAAGTTATTGCTCCAGGATTATCTCAGAGATTGCAGAGTTCCTAAGCTGCTGGCTCCCCTACAGATCTCATTAGGCAGGATGCCAAGAAACTCAGAGCAGAGTATCTCTGCCCATCAACTCCAAGGCTGCCAGCTCTCTGTTAGCTCACCAGGCAGAAAGAAGAGAGCCTGGAAGCCCTGGAAATGTGTAACTCCTTGGCACCCTAGGCAGCCAGAGGATCCAGACAGAATTCCTCAAGCTGGGGATCGCAGAGCCTCATGTCTCTAGTTCTAGATATCAGTACCTTCAGACTAGGTGATTGTCATAGGTCCCCTCCAACAGAAAAAAAATCTATTTTATTCACTAAGAATGGAAAAAACCCACTAATTTTCATTTCAAATCAGAATACAATCAAATTAAACAAATCCATCAAAATCCTCTGCAAATTGGCATTAACTTTTTTCATGCTGCACCACTTGAATAATAGGCTGTTATGGCTGGTGTACAACACAACTTGTGGTCCCATTCTCCAAAAATCCAGACTGTAGCATTAGTCAGCAGACTGATCTTGCATCATATTCACTGTGTCCTCTCCTATCCTCTTTGTCCCAAGTATTTGAGCCCTCCCAATTTAAATTTAAAAACCAAGCCCCTTAGGGAATAACATGTTTTGTGGAGTTTCCCATTGTAAATATGCCTGGATTTTCTATCTTTGTGTAAACTAAATTGGATAGGATTTATTTTTCTGAAACTCCTATTACCACAAAGCTCTATATGCAGGTCAGCAGGCTTATGTAACAATGATGCATCTGGCTCTCTGTCCCACATAAGTAAGGCAGAATATGCTGTGACTGCTACCTAACCTTGTGCACTGCTCATCAAAGGCTCACATCCATCTTTTTTTTTTCCTGTTAAGGGAGACCCACAGAAACCACATTTGTCCAAAGATCAGCTTTTCCAAAGACCTCTAATCATTACATGTTCTCCACAGAGTGCTTCCAAACAGACACACTGGATCATTTTCATAAAGCTTTAAAATTTTTTTTTAATTCACTAGTGCTCATCTATTCAAGTTAGTTTTGTTTCTGGAAATAAGGTATTTTGATTTAATTCATATTAGTTGTATTTTAATATAATCTTTTAAACTTAGTTGTTATCTTGTGAGTTCACTCCAGCAAATATTCTTGCAGCTGCTTCTTGCTCTGCATTTTCCTTAGACCTTTTCCATTTTGTCACACATCCACCAGTCACCCCAATGAAATGTTCATGGAAGTGGTCAGGGATTCATACATGTATGTCCAGAGAGCACAGCATGGAACAGTCCATCCACTCTCAGATGTTGTAAAAATCTTCTCTCCATTAAAACTAGGTCAAGGTATCTTGCAGGGATAGATACACAAGGGAACAGCAAGTGCCCAGCTCTCATGCTGAGAGGAAGCATGCACAGATCCATGACACACTCATACATACATACATACATACCTGAGAACAGCAATTTTGCCCTGCTGCAGCAGGCACAGTGATGTGCTTTATTCAGCTATCAAATACACGTAGACATCTATGCATATCCCAGATCTAGATCAAGCACATAACTCTAACTTGTAATTCTAGCCTCCAGCTAGTGTGGAAATGAAATCACTGACTTTCTATAAGGATGCAAATATGGTTACAATGAAAGGTGATCTACCAGGAACAGGGAGTGCAGCCATCTCCTGCAGAATGGTGGATGTGTCCAGAATGACCCTAAAGAAAGATCAGAGGCTGTTCTCACAGACAAGTCAGCACATCTAACAAGGACAAACCAGAAAGAACAAATAGGACTTGGCACATAAACCAGCAGGCTGACTGACAGACAAGCCTTTGACACCTCTCAGGGGTACTGATGCTGAGGAGCATATGTGAAGAAGAATTCCCCTCCCATTACTCCCAAGTCTGAGACTTTTCAGAAGAAATAGTGTATTATGCAGATATTACTTCATACTTGTTTTTTTTGTTTGCTTGTTTGGATTTTTTGTTTGTTTTTTGTCTAATTCCATTTTTACAAATAAAAAATTGGCACTAGGCCAGGTCAATAATTCAATACCTAGTTCACCAAAACCAATGGTTTTCTCTGCAGAAGTGTAACACCAAAACTCCCTAAATCCACCTCTGTATTAATATCCAGAGCATGGCCTGTTTAGTTCATGCACAGAGCAGGCTCATCCATGAGCACTTGGATGCTTAGTTAATATATGCAGTGCTATACTGAGCCCAGTTAATCAACGCTGTCTATTCTAAAAGCAGAAAAAAAATTCTGTGTGTCTATCACACTCCATCAGCTTTCCCCACTCACTTTAAGCAATTAGTTTCAAAGACTTCCTGACTAAATTTACATAAAATGTATCCTTCCCACCTACACTTTGTTAAAGCATTAGGCTATAATTTTATAAGGGGTTCTTGGAGATCAACAATGGCAGACAAGTACCAGAGATTACACTATGCCTCGAGCACAGACACTGGAATTTATGAGAGCAGCAATTTCCTAGATCACCTCATCACCTTCAATCGACTTAAATGCTTGTGGAGCAAGAATGTTATTTATTGTCAGAGACTTTCTGGGTCTGTCTGCAGGGAGAGATGCCTGTGGTTGCAGATGGAAGAGACAGATGAGAACAGCTATCAGTGGACATAAAGGTACAGTTGAAAGGTCAGGAAGACTCATTGGAAAACCTCTGAAAGAATGAACTTCAGTCATTTGCAAGGGGAGAGGGTGGAATGACCTATCTGGGTTTGAGGTCTATGCTTCTGAGGGTCAAAATGTTTGGTTACCAGGGTTTTGGTTTTTTTTAGCCAGGACTCCAGCTGGCACAACTTCATGAGCTAGCTCAGTTCTAGACTGATGAATTAAGCAGGTGGTGATGTATTTGTGGCTTTCAGTTAATGACTTGGCCTTGCAAAACCTCCTCACATGGATCTGTTCAAAGTATTGTAATGGGAACAGCATATTCAGGAGACTTAGAAGATGAAGCCCAAAGTACTGGGACACAACAGTTGTGTTGGCAACAAGCTCCTGCAAACAGTTGCATAAGCTGAAGAGAAGCAAGAGCAATAGTTCCAAGCGTCTGCTTTTAGCATTATATTTACAGCTTCTCCCTGACTGTGCATATATTAAGCAGATTGTGAACTTGTAGTGAGTAGAGGGAACAATCTGGGTACTTAGAAGGCAGTTAACCTTTGGCAATGGCCTTTGTATTAACATTAAACAGGTCTGCTTCACTTTCAGAGGACCAGGGTTTTCATCATTTGGAAAAATGAGAAAATATCTCATAGCTACCTGTGGAGACAGCCAAAAAGATTTATCCTTGCACTGTGAAAGTTCTTGGCTGATACAGACCACATGAAGTCAATGCAAACTTGGGACAGCAATGAAGTACAGACATTGGCAGGGAGCAGTGACTCCAGAACACATGCCAGCCTGAGGAACACTTTTCACCATCTAATATTCCCACTGACCTTCTTCTCATCAAAAGAAATATGCCACACCTATCTTTGTTCAGAAGCCACCTGCCAGCATCAACTGTCAGCTGGACTTCTCAGCCACATAATTTGTCCAATATTATGATGGAACCAAAGAAACCAAAACAACAATGGCTGGCGTGACACTTATTTTTCTGACCTAACTTCAGTGTTTTCTTGTTTCTAGGGCAACTCACAAAACCCATGTAAGAAAATCCCTGCCATGATGGGAAAATAAGATTTTATTTTTAGATTCGGAAACTCATCCATCAAGAAAAGGAAACAAAATGAAATGAGAGCTGCAGTAACACATAGGATAAACACAATGTTGTCATTGACTACATCTGTGGAAACAATTAACTGTAAGTACAACCCACTGCTGTTTACAGAGGTCCAGGGCTGATTTACTTGGGTTATTTCCAGCTTGGCAAGTAATTTCATAAAACTATTTCAAATATACTGTGCATACTATACTCTTGAGATACATACTTTAGTTTTATTGGCTGATTCAAAATTTTCTTTCTGATGAAGGACCACAGAAGCCAGAACCTGCCTTCCCCTCACCTTCAAATACACAAAACTAGGAAAGCAACTTTTGGTTTTCTCCAGAGAGAACTTATGATGGTCCCTAATTGCATGTTAATACTGTGAATTATTCAAGATCACAGCAGGTAACAACAAACATTCTGTTAAGCGTAATGATACAGCTAAACATGAAAAACCATACAAGGAGTATAATTAACAGCTAGAAAAGCAGAGTTCAATTAAATAGCAAACCTCACTGCTGCTTATGCACTTCACTGGTGGATGGTTAATGCCACTAACTTCAGAAGTGCCAATCTGCTGCAGCCCCAGGAGACACAAGGCTTCAAAGATTCCCTCCTGCTCCATGGGAAGACAGACCAGGAGGTTTACAAGGACACCCACTAGAATGACTCCCACTTCCCCTCAGCAGGACAGAGAAGTCTCCATCTGCTTTCGGTTTGCTGCTCTCATTGGGAATATTTGGAGGGGAATTTGAGGCAGACCATACTCCTCTCCATCCAGCACATTTGTCCAGTAAATCTTGCCCCAGATGAGCAGAATTCACCACATTATTCACTGTTACCATCAGTAATACCTGCCCTGTTTTCTAAACGTTAAAAATGAGGCTCAGGTTTAAGACACACATCCTCTGCCATTCAGCAAAGCACAAGGGGTACTTTATGGGACCAGTTAGTACCCCTTCTACCCTGCTGCCTGACTCAGTGTAATTTAAGGGGAGTTGTAAAGACACATCTAGAAAAAAAGTAAAAATCAGTTCTAATCCAGGAACTTAAAAATGAGGCATAATATTTTCATGGTTTGAATTGTTCAGATACAAATTGTAGATAGTGAGATTTTTCAGAAAAACAAAGCAAAGGGAAAAATCTCACATTTCCAGAAAACTACTGAAGTTCAGTCATTTGGCAAAGTACAGATCCCCTGCATCGTCTGTCTCATAAACTACAACAAAAGAATGTAATTTAGGCAATCTAAGAAGTCATGGCACATGCTTCCACAGAAGAGTGTTGCAGTAGTTATGAGGAGAAAATTCAACTCAAAAAAGAGGAAAAGTTAAGTACCTGCTGCAGTGCTCTTTAATGATTACAGATGACCTTCTCTTTTTACTGAAGGTCTCAGGTTGGAGATAATGCATCTAACATATTACCAGCTATACCTCATTCATTTTCAATTTACATTTCCTATCTCCCCAAGCAATCATTATTTAGTGATCAGAAAAGACAATTCAAACCTTTCTTACACCCAGAAGTCATTTTATTCTAAGTAATATGAATTAAGGGATGCTGGCAAGCTCACAGGGAAAACCAGAACTTCGCTGAAAGCATGAACAAATTTTTAAATAAATGGTTTGTTCACACTTTATTTCTTCCCACCCTTCCTCACTCCACTATAAATAGATTTTTATGTGATGTCTTTTGAAGATTCAGCAGCAGCCCTGGGATGAACTAGTCCAACTGGTATGTTCCTCTGATGGAAAGCAGCTCCCCAGACCACAGCTCCTTCTGTTTCTCACATCTGTGCACAATGAGGAACAAAACGACTGTGATTTCTCTCCAGTCATCCCCAAGCCAGTATTTAACTTGCAGTATTGGACACCATGTTCAAATGTCAGCTCTCGGAGCCATTTTTAGCCAAAAAGCCAGAAGTAAATTGTCCCAGCTAATTATGCAGACATTCTGTATCCCACACCTTTGCTTGAACATACCAAGTCATTGGGATTATGTGGCTGATTATCCTGTAAATTCCATAGACCTGAGACTGAGAAAGGGCACCAAGCCCATAAAGAATGACAGTGGACAACTTCTAGGAACCCTTACTTCACCAACATTTCTTATGGAGGGTTACACATTCTGTCTTCACTTCAAAATATGTAAAACCACCCACTTCTGCAGAAGGAAAAGGAAATAAACAAATTCCTTCAAGCTTCCTCAATCATTGCTAAGGGATTTAGGCACAGAGTCAGACACTCAGTTACCCATCTGATTTAGTGCCCAAATACCTTGGATGTAGGGGCCATATCTATCCTCTTCTCTCTGGAGCCTAAACCCTGAAATGTGCTCAGCAGTGCTTGGTGCAAGGCTGCATTTATGTAAGACTAATACACAAAAAACTCCCTAGTCTCTGACAGGAGGAAAAACAATGTGGATACTTCCCTAATCCTGCAAATCCTTGGTTACACAAGCAACATGGAAAAGATCTTTTCAGGGGCAGAACCTATTTTATCAGCAGAGATTGATACACTATACACTGTAAGAGTGTACACTGGGGTGTACACCAGTGGGAACTGCTGGGAGAATTTTTATTTCCAGGAGTCTAACATTATTCTACTGAAGTAATGCCCACCTTGAGAAGCCTAAGTGAGTGTCAGGGGAAGTGCTTTTCTTCTCTCACACTTTTGGCAGCAGCAAATACTCTGAACTGAAAAAAATACCCATGTGAGCAAATTAAAAATACCCAAATATTCCCTGTGTCCCACCAACAAGGAGGAAGTGCTTTTTTTGGTCAAGTTTTCTCCTATCTAATTATATTGTAGAATAAGAATAAAATATTTGAGCTTATTAAATTACTTCTTCAAGGATTCAAAACAGCAACTGCTGTCTCATGAGCTGCCCTGCAGCTGTGTGCAGTAACACAACAACCAGCTAATACAACAGCCATCTCTAGCCCATGACTGGAGGAGAGAGTGGGCTCAAGTTTGTGTCTCAGGCTGCATGCCACATGTTCCACCCCTTCCCCTTTCTCCAGAGGAGAGCTCATTTCACGGCCAAACTTTTTTAGTTCGTTCTTGAGCACAAACAAAAGCACCTTTGTGCTGGGAAGGAGGCAAGGAGAGCAGCACAAGTGGAATTTCTGATGCAGAATCTTTCTTTCCCTTGTTCCCCTGCAGAAAGCTGCCTGGCCAGCAGCAGCCTCTCGGCAGGAGCGGGCTGACAGTCTCAATAAAGCCAGCAGCAAAACTGATCTGCCTTTTCAGGGCCACACAAAAAGGAAAAGAGTTGGGACCCCTCTAAAGCAATGAGAGGTTTCCTTTGTAGGACTGAAGGCTGAACAAAGGCTCACAGGAGACCAGAATTTTAACTCTTCCCTTATTTCACTGGTTTAGGCTCAAGTGGTATTTTACAGGCTTAGCCAGCAAATTCCATTGGTAGCACAGATGAGCTGTGGCTACAGGAGTATTTTTAGGCTTGGTTTCCAATGAAAATGGAGTAATCATTATTACTCCATCATGTCTACACTCACTATTGCCTCTATTTATCCACATTCTTGCATTACTTTTGAACCCAGTGGCCATACTTAACTAAAACCCAAAAACAGTCTCAAACTTCCTACAAGAATTTCTTACAAGAAGGAAGTGCTCTCTGAAAACTCAGAGGCAAGGTAAAAGCAAACAACTCTCACAGGGAGCTTCCTCACTCTACAAGGAAAGAACACAAGTTAGGATTTTCCTCCCCTTAGAGCTCACATGGGTCCTCTACGTACCAAAATACTGCAAAGCTTCTTTGGGGGCTCAAGCCCACAGAGTAACTATCAGAAAGATTCAATTCAGAGGCAAATCTGATTCAGAGTTTTGTTGCTTCTCAGTTGAAAATCTTCATTCCTTTGTCATCAAGACAGTCTCCATGACAGACCAGCACTAGCATTTAAGGATGCCTGTAACAAACCACTCTGTCATCAGGTTGTTTCTCCTGTAAGAGACAAAGTGTCTGGTCCTCACTAGCACTGGGCTGTGTCTTCAACAACTGCATTCAACAACATGGACTTACTTCAGCTTCACAGAAAACACCTTTTCTTGGTTTTCAAAACATCTAAACAACATCTGCATCCAGGGAGCAGGTTCCACACCGAGGATCCATGGCAGTCTGCTTCTGACAATGTGACTGACAACTGGAACAAATGAACATCAGCTGTGACACAAATCCTGGGCCTTCCCAGGGAAGAGCATCTCTCTAATTACTGACCTGTTTCACAGGAAATTGCCTTCAAGAGCCAGCCTTTCTCATACTCCTCAAGGCAAGGCCCTAATCCATGCAGGACCAAGTGCTCATTCAATGGAGCTAAGCATTACATTAAGCAGAATGCTGTTGCAAGCATCCCTCAATAATTTTATTTATCTAGATAGCCAGATCCTTCACTGTCTTTGCATTGGTAATGCAAGGTTACTATAGCAACATCTGTGACCTGCATGATCAAGATAGCAAAGAGCTGATGCCTGGATTAATGTATTTGTAGGCTTAAATAGAAGTCTAAAGAATAAAGATTAATAGTCTATGAAATTCATATGTACTCTACACATGATGTTACATTTATCCTATTTCCTCTCCTTTTCCACAAACACTTATCTCTAAATACTAGAGTATGCCATGTAATATATTGTGACAACACTATTTAAACTTGCTGTTTATTTTCTGTTTTCAGTTTAGTGCACAATTAATCTTCTTCATGAGGTCCTAAGACTAATGTATATTTTGTACTATGGTTGGCCAATTTATTAGCATCTTGGAGAAACTAGAGTTCTTGACCAGATTTGTAGATGAATTAGAGCTCCACAATATTTCAAAAAGAAGAACATTCAGAACAAGTTATCCAGCTAATGCAACACTAAACACAGAGAAATCTTCAATTTGCTTTTTATTTTCCTGCATTTAATAGGTTATTTTGAAGTCAATGACTTTCATTCAACTAGGGATCTGCTTGCTAGCAGTCTGCCACAAGTTTATAAGAGATCAACACACATTTAGATGCCTCCTTGAGAGCTCTTCTGTAGACAAGAGAAGACATTGCTCCTGAATCCAAGGCTGGATGAAAGTTGCTCCCACAACCAGGATGGTGACATGAAGGTTAGGCATGGAGGGAGGTACTGGGGAACTGAGGTAATTATTTTCTTTTTCTGGTTTCTCATTAAAATACAGGATTAGCTCCTGTAAGAATTTCAGCCAAAAAATAAAGTTTTACTCTTAATGTTTCATCCATTAATGCTGCACAAACTGCCTGAGAGGGCACACATGATCACAGATCAGAAAAACATGAGTAGTTCTATCCAGTTTTAATTGCTTCAGGTGCAGGACAGGCAAAGAATTCTCATTCTAAGTAATCATTCAAGCAAAAGAGACAAAACAGTGGCCCTCAAGGGAGACTTCAGCAGCATCCAAGTCATGTGGTGATCTTCCACAGAGTCACAAAATGTCTCCATGAGACAGCAAAGGAGTGTTCACTGTTCTCTCTCAAGCAAGTTTCTTCTTTATTTTTATATTTTTTAATATTGCATGCTAATATAATTCTTCTCTGAGCCAACTTCTTCTCCCAAAGGCAGCAGGATTACTATTCTATTTTCAGGAAGGAGGGGAACAGAGCTTCAAAGTACAGTGCCCCAAAGCCATGCACTATAAAAACCTCCACCAGCATCAGTGGAAGAACTGTGGGGATGAACTAAATCCACGGTAAGAATATTCCATCACTGCAGTCTTGACACAAAATGCAGAATCTGTTATGGCCTTGGAGTGTCACATGGCAGAAAGTTTAAGGGATTCTGGGACTGGAAAGCTCTATCATCACATGGTCAGTTGCATTTGGGGTTTTTTTTTTTGTTGCTTTGTGGGTTTTCCAGCTTTGATTTCTTACTGTTGATGATTTAGCTTTTGTGTCTCCTGGATTTGGCCTTTTCTTTCTCATTGTTTCAATTGCAGTCTGTAAACAGAATAGGAAAGATAGGCCCTCACAAATCCAGTAAAAATTTTTCAGTCCACAGCCATTTTCCAACAGAAACACTTATTTCAAAGACATCCAGCTGAGGCTGCAGAGGGAAGAAGCTGATTACAGTGGGGCCATCCACCTGCTTTCCCAGTATTGTTAGAGTTCTATTTCATTCCAATCAACCTGCATAATTGACACCAACCCAAGAATCATTGCACCATATGTCAACTTCACACTTCTAACTTTTACATTTACTTCCCTTTGATATTTTAAGGCTTTTGGCTAAGATTTTTAAAACTCACCTTCCCTAACCTCCCGGCTATAATTAAATGGCCTGGTTTTATAAAAGTGCTGAGTGTGTCACACCTTCCCAGAGGCCTGAATGGTACCTAATGTTTCATGGTTTCAGTCTCACACGTCACAAGTTAATCTTCAAAAAGTCTTAACTGCATTTTCCAACCACCAAGGAAAAATCTTCCTATCCCCCCAGCATAACAGAGGAGAGGAGATTTTTTGTCCCATCATCATTGCATTCCCTTGTGTATTTGCAAATGAATATTACACCTCTCCAGCTAATATGACCATACATCATTTCTTCTCACCTCTTTGCACCCTCCTGTGTGCTAAGCCTTTTATTTTAATTGACTTAAGAAAAGGTTTTATCAAAGAGGACAGCACACTGGCTAGCAATTAAAATCTATCAACATCATTTCTGCAACCTCCCTTAAAATCCTAGCCTGTCTTTCTCATCTTTTGCAGAAAAGGGTCAAGTAGTCTTGAAAAACAACACAAAAACAAGGAAAAATATACATAGATATATCAAAGGCATGACTGAAAATTTTTAAATGTATTTTTGTTTCAAAACTTTCCGATAAAACTGGCCTAAACTATCTTATCCAAAACATCCATCTAAAAAGATGCTTAGTAAAAGCCCCTCGTGGTACAAAAACTGGATTTTTTTCCCTTCTACCAGGATCAGCACCAACAAATACCAACGTTGACATCATCTACATTTTAGGGTGATTTTGTAGGTCACTCTTGAGTCTAATCTGGCATTAAAAGCACAAGAAAATTTGGTTCAGGTGTTTTCTTACCCCCAGACTTCTAGGAAACGGTTGGAGGAATCACTCAGGCCATGTCTTGACTGTCTTGTATAAACAATGATGTAACAACTGCTCCAATGTTTAAACACCTGCCCAACCCCTCAATTTATCTACACCTTTAGTGAACTGTCTTCTGCTATTGAAGTTCATGAGATTTCCCTAAACCTACACTTAAGCAGTTTTGCTGATAAGGCACTGTAGTGTACAGAGCATTCCCATCTCTGTGGAGATGTTAAAAATATCTGAAGTTATAAAATAATGTATATTTTATACTCATGAATCAAGACAATATTTTCTTTCTTAAATCCCAGGCAATCATGTTCTGCCTTTGTTAAAGAATCCATGTGGCTCTGTGTGCCCAAATTGAAGCCATTAATTTCTCCTGTTTGTCACCTCCAGATTAAAGGAACCAGAGACAGTGTAGTGTGCTCCTGATGCTGGAACAAAGATCTCTCTCAGGAGCCTCTACTTATGCACAAAGGGTGAAAATTGAATGTTTTATGAAGAATATCACAAGTAAGAAGGAAATTGTGTATTCCTTCAGGTTTGATCCTGCCTAACTGAACTGCATTTCACTATTGACTTGAACAGGAGCTATTCTGTGCTACTAAAAGCACACAAACTTATTTGTCTTATAAATAAGTTTTATTTAAACTTATTTAAGTTACAACAGCTTTTTCAAGATTGTGTTATTATCACAAAGATCATCAAGGACCATATGTTTGCAACTGTATAAAAAGTATCTGATTATGAAATTCTGGTTGTTTTTCTTTTCTTAGCAAATGTCTGCTTTTAAAGTTCTTTCCTGTTTTGTGAAAAACATTTGGGAGAAAGGAAATTTTCTCCTTTGGCAATTTTAAAATATTTTGGTATAGAGCATTGAAAACAAGATTGTTGTCATATAGCCTGACCTACTGAGGTGTTTGAAGTTACCTTTAGTGACTACAAAAACAGCCAAAGCATAGTAAAAATGTAAAATTACCATTAATATGTTGTTCTTTGTCTAACTTAGGAATTAATGAAATGCAATAGGAGCACAGAGAAGAGAAAGCTGGGATAAAGGACTCAGTAGACACACTGGACAAGTTTCGGGGCTTGATTTTGGAATAGTTTTAGTCTGGTCTGATGAACTGAAAACCATCAGCACCTGGAAAGCATTTTTCAGTACAGAGTCACTTAGAAGAAATTAGTTTTGCTACTGCACTATTTTATCTATACTGCAGCAGAGGGAATGAGCAGGGGATTAATTTCAAAAGTGTAAAGTAAACACTCAGGCCAACACATGCAATCTGAGTGCAATTTAAGGATTAGAATGTGAGTCAAATACTTCTCATTAAAAAAAAAAGGAAGTAGTGTCCATCAGCAGTTACAGAATTTTTGATTTTATCCAAGACAACTATAGTTTTCTTCATCACTAGCTTTGTCTTCTATGACTACATTATGGTATTTCCAAGGCAGTTTTCCATTTTACCAGAGGTAGATCAAAAGACACCTCTGTCAGAATAGGTAGGTTGTTAAATTTAATTAAAGATGTTTTAAGAATATTAAATTTCCATCTGTTGAATAAGATATCGAATATAATCAGAGACTAAAGATTTTGTGTGAAAAATTTCAATTTAAGTTTTACATGCATTAATTAAAAATAAACCAGCAAACATTCAGAATCTACTGTATGGCAATAAACACATAAGAATCACTTCTTTGTCATTTAAAAGAGTAAAATTATTTTGCGTTGACTAAAATACAGCATAAGCAAGGAAGATACTCTCATTTGTCTAGATCAAGATTATTTCCTTTTACTTTTTTCATATCTGTCATCAAGACTAATTCTTCCAGAAATTGTGTGAAATCAAGATTTTCCAATTTTTATTTCAAATGTAAAAAAAATCCCAAATCAAACAAAGTTTTATCTCAAATGAGTAAATTTGTGTTGTCTTTGTCATCCAAGAGGCTGAGTGACTGCATTTTTGTGGCAATGGACAGCACAGCCTCTGCCCTCCCTTGGACATGTACTGTGCAGGGACACCTGATGTGGGAGGGATATCCTGGGGAAATGGACTGACAGAACAGCAAAAAGGGAACATCACCAAGCATGTTCACACATGAACATTTGTCACTCTGATCTGGGTTAAAAAGCCACTTTTAGACCTAAGTACTTGTGTTATAATATCATATTTATTATTTTAAGATGAAGGATCTGCCACAGCTCCAGTGCTGAAGGGCCGCCTTGGTGGTTTGTTAAAACCACTACAAAACATGTCTAAAGCTGAACCAGTAACAGCATTTAAACAACTATAATTTCTTACTGAGGTCAGCCTGGGCATGCAGGGGCCCAAAACAGCAGGAATTTATAATTTCCACTTGCATTCTAGGATGTGTACAGCACAGAACTGCTCATGTCAGGGAAACCTCTGGGCAGCCAGCACTGTCTCATGCCTCACCCAACCAAACCCAAACTCAGCTGTCACACCTTGCAGAACACAGTTTTGGTGAGAAACTCTTTTCCTTCATGCAGTGCAGGAACCTGCCTTTAAATCCTGCATATGGATTACCATAGAAAATCTAATTTAAATTTTTTTATCAGAGACTCTCTCTACCAGGCCAGCATTTTTCTTCACTCTTCACCAAGATAAGTCTGCCTCTTACTTTCTTCAGTAAGAGAAATTTTAACTTTCTTAACCAAGCTTCAGAAGATCCTCCAAACTTTGAATTCCAAGCAAACTTTGCCATAGCTGAGTACTCTTTCACTGTGTTCTTACTAACATTTTTTTCATATTACAGTGAATAAAATCAGGTCCTAAACAGGTGATCTGAGGTTGCTCTTTATCTCAGCTACAGTAATCTCTTTATCAATCTGTATCAAATCCAAGTATCTCAGAGTTAACTAGGGCAGGAAGTTTGATTCTTAAAACTGAAACAAAACACCCTCAGCTCTCACTTTCCTTAACAATTAATCCCAGCTCCTACTCCATCTGCTGTCACTTGGAATTTGGCTTTAATGAGGAAATGAAACTCTGTTCTTCTCTGATACATGATATCTACTCAGCAATCACAAATAGATGCTTCAGTTAAAAAAAAAAGGCAGTAAAATAATTTGTGCATTTCTGCTGAATAACCAATTAATTAATGTAATACTGACCCTTTATGGGTTCTCTGGCATAAAAGTGTCTCTGTATTAGAATGTGCCTATATTTAAATTAGAGGTTTTTGACACAAAGACAATAGCATGGGCTCAGCACAGAGATGTTGTGGGGTTAAACACTAGCATTAACTTTCCCATGAAGAGCAAAACTGCTGCCTTACAGGAGCTGGTGACAGGCTGGTGCTTTTCAGAGCAAAACAACTTCAAATCATGGGGCTGCTCTCCTACAACTGCACTGGACATTTGTCTGCTCAGACAGCAAGGCAGAAACACCAGCAGTCTGAACACTGATTTGCAACGGACACAGAGACTGAGCTTTCTAAGGCAGCCTGGAAAAAAGAAGAAATGTTAATGGCAAAATAAATTAGTTTTGTACAGCCTTTTTAGCAATACTACTCACTGCAAAAATTTTTCTGATACAATGCTAGACCAAGCTAGTAAGTGAGCACTGATCCTTTACCCTGAAAGGAGTTTTACTTGATTGCAGCAGCAGAGATTGCAGTACTTTGTGTGCTACATAGCGCATATATATAATATATATATATATATATATGTATGTATGTATGTCATATGTGGTATATGAAATGAGAAAGGAATTGCACTGAGTTTTCTTTTAATCTGCAACAAAAGAGTGTCAGAACACTTGTAAGTAATTCAGCTTTGCTTAACTCTTTACCACTTAAAGATTTCATTATCTTCTTTAGAATTTTTTGGAATATATTTTTGGCAAAGTACTTCACTGCACTATGCTTTGACATCTGGACTTCTGCTAAAGAACTCACTAAAAGTCAATAAATTGTTTATAAACTAAATTAGTTATTTCATGCTAAACATTATCATGGTTTCAAGTCTATGATTTCAATCTTTTAGGGAACTAAGTGTTAATGGCATTGAAAAAAGTTCTCTCTTTCCTGTGGGAGAGAACACTATAATATCCTTGACATAAAAATGCTTGTATTTAACAGCCCCTGAGACAATCCTACTCCCCTCACACCACCTGCAGGGGAGCAATCAGTATCTGTGAGA
Source organism: Ammospiza nelsoni (assembly GCF_027579445.1). Taxonomy (NCBI): domain Eukaryota; kingdom Metazoa; phylum Chordata; class Aves; order Passeriformes; family Passerellidae; genus Ammospiza; species Ammospiza nelsoni. The sequence goes on from NC_080636.1 coordinate 17,440,673, forward strand.
ATTTCACATGGCACAGAAAGAAATGATCTTGCCTGTTGTAATTTTTATTGGCAGCTCCTAGGTCACTGGTGTGGGGTGTTGGAAGACACCCCTGCAGCAGAGATCAGATGGACTGGGGGCAAAGGGACAAGATAAACCCATTTGTCACACAGCCACACAGTTTTTCCTACTTTTTCTCATACTTGTATCACCCCCACATACAGCTGACAGAGAAAGGAACCAGTCTCTGCAGTGGAAGAAGGTACTGAATTTCCAAGGACAGATGCAGGGTGGTGACATGAGAAACAAAGGGTCAAATGAGCATTTTTAGATCACAAACTGAATCAAATAATTCCAGATGATTAAGACATCTGGGATAAAGGACACACAGGCAAAGCAGCACAGATATTTTGTTTCAAAGAATTTGTTTCAAATAATATTCAGAGTTAACTCTAGCTCAGAGAAATTAACCTAATCTTCAAATACTTAGAGTAATAACTGCAGATGCGCTCTTAAAGAGCTGCTGTAACAGACTCAGAAGCTGCCCCAGCATTCAGAGCCCACAAAAGATGGATAGGGCTGAGCAGAAGCAATACCACCAAGGGCAACCCCACTGAGCCTCATCCCACTGCTCAGGATGAGTAACTTGGTGTCTGCAGGGGCTCACTGGGGAGGGAACCACAAATCCCAGCAGAAGAAAATGTGTGTCTGAGAAAGCACATCACATTCTGTGTGCTGGAATCCACCTCAGTGTGCCAGGAGAGTCCCTGAGCAGCCAGCCAGCTCAGAGACACTGATGAGCACCCAGAGGAATTTCAGAAAAACAGACAGGAACATTTATGTGCAATACCAAGTACTCTTGGCTTGTTTCACCTTTTTTCCACAGTTCAGTATTTGGCATTTATTTATTTACACTCCTTCTATAAAATGAAGAAAGCATGAGAGCATTAGAGGTGTTCAGGGAGCAGCTTACCCATCTCTAGCAAATTATGCATGTCAGTGGTTGCTCCAGATTAAACATTAATAGAATAAATAATGTCTTTCAGCAAAGACTTGGGTTACATTAGCACTTGCTGAACTCATGGCAGACTTCCTCAGTTCCTCATCTTGGTACAACCATAGCAGAAAACAAAAACAGTTAAAAAGGGGATGTGAAAAGCACATGTTTATATGATTTAATATAGGAGAGATTGCTACCTTTGGTAGTCATGAAGCTGTAGCTGGTTATTAAAGGTTGATCTATGTTTCATAGCACTTACTTTATTATGATTTGATTAGATGGACTCGAGGGCAAGTATATCTTCTGTCAGACTTGGAGACAAACATAGCAGTCCCTCTGACCCTAGCACAGCTGTGGTATTCACATGGCTGACTAGAAATGGTCCTATTAAAGCTTTCTAATATCTGGTTTCTAGCTTATCCTCTGATTCACATCCACCAATTACTGCAGGAAGGCTATGAAGTAAGTAATATATATGTAAACAAAGGCAGTAATATATATGTAAAAATTGAAAAAGCCAGGCTAGGTATATTAGGCCAAATCCTAAAGTCTTTATTCTTCTTCCCCTCCTCCCCCCATACATATTTAGGTAACTGACTTGCTTAAGCATCTTTAAATAATTAAACATCTTTAGCATTCAGGTAATTCTCAGGCTAATTCAAACAAAAGATATGTTTCCAGGCTTTCACAGGAAGCTACTAGCTTGGTCTGCCTGTACCTGTGCTACAGAAAGCCAAAGGAATCTCTCCAACTTGACCCAGTGTTCACTGCATAAATGAAGTTGCACAAATTCATGCCAGCTCCCCCCTGCTTGGGACTGTGCAGATATATCCAAATTCTCTTTCAAGTTGGTGTGGACATCTTCAGTCCATACAGCTAATTTGGATAATTTGGATTTAATTTCAGCTTTGCATGGCAAAGTGCAACTTAATCATCAAGAAGCAGTGGATTTCAAAAGGACTGCTCAAAGAATCTACTCTTAGTTGGTGCTGAGCAAGGGCTTCAGCCATGAAACTGAAATTTAACTGACATTAACTGACAGTATAAACATTGACCAAAAAATTAGATACAAACATATAGCAACTGTGAGTAAAAAAATTCTTCAATTACTCTCTTAGTCTGTTGGAACAAAAACAATTTAAACAGCCTAAAGATCTGTTCCTAAATGCACATCTATACTGACATCTTAACCCAGAAATTATTGTATGAATACCACATATAATTGTATAACAATAAAGAAAATAGGACTACTATTATAATTAATGACACAGGACCAAGGCCTTGATAAGAAGATGGAAAGAACATCCCTTTGAAAGTTTCCAAGTCCTTTCAGATAACACTGGCATAAATCCAAATGAGAGGATGACTAGGAGTAGTGATGTTACACTCATGTGGACTGTGTTTAGAGTAATGGCAAGGGCAGCAAAGACACATATTTAAAATTAATTGCACAGGAAGATGTTGAAGAATTGCAAAGAGTACATAATTTTAAACTAGAGATAACAGCAGCCAAACACCCTGTGTACCCTTAATACTGCATCTATACCAAAATAGTATAAAGAGGAGAGAATGTATTAAATTTCTATATTGATATTAGAATGCATTTTCAACAATAAATAGGAAAGTAATTTAAATTTTCATAACAAAAAGAGAGTCAAGTGATCCTTTGTCTGCCTGTATGTGTGGTTAAAATGAGGACATACTGAGAGCCAAGTGAGCTGCAGCAACCATTGCCTCCTGTCCTGCCAGTTGGCAGGAGCTGTGAAAAATGGTTAACAGCATTGCAGGTCTCCAGAGGGAGTGAAATGTGGAAGGGGCATAATGGAGCAGGCAAAGGAAACCCTGAAAGAGAGGAAACTCTGATTTGTGGAAGGGGAAGATGGAACAGCAGGTAAGTGTCTGGAATCTCATGAGGAATCCAGTAACATTTCCTCCATGAACAGTGATATAAGCGTTCAGGCAACCAAAGGATCAAAATACAGACTGTGAACTCTCATTTTTGTAGAAAAGTATCTCTTTTGAGCCCACACAAGCTTTCAGTAGCTGGATCAATGCAAATTATTGTGTCTGTTAATGAATATAGGACTTCTGCATGTCCCAGGGAATCAGCATAGCACCATTCACAAGCACTGTATCTATTCAGAATCACAGAATCATTTAGGTTGGAAAAGACCTTTAGGATCATGAAGTTCAACTCTTAACCCAGCACTGCCAAGTCCACCAGCAAACAAACCACGCTTCTAAGTGTCACATCCACACATTTTTAAAATACTTTCTTACTCCACCACTTCCCAGAGCAGCATGTCCTTGACAACCCTTTCCGTGTAGAAATTTTTCCTAATATCCAATCTAAACCTCCTCTGGTGCAACTTTGAGGCCATTCCCTTTCTCTTGTCACTTGTTACCCAGGAGGAGAGGCCATCCCCCACCTGGCTACAACCTCCTTTCAGGCAGGTGTAGAGAGTGACAAGATCCCCTCAAGTCGCCTTTCTCCAGACAGAAATTCTTCTGTATTTAGTTAATACATAAATTAATCTCCCATTAAAATTACATCTCAGATTTTCATACATTTATTTGTCTTGGGTAAAAATGTGTCAGCTCTTCCTTCTTGATGTAAAAGGATCCATTGCTTAGTGCACTGCCCTTGGATTTAGACCAGATTTTGATACCCTGTTTTGCTACAGACTGTGCATGGCTTTGGATTTAATCTCTCTGTGCCTCAGTAAAGGATAAAGCTGCTGTATTTCAAGGGCATGGTGAAGTGTGTTAGGTTAAGACTGTGTGGATCTTGAATGCAATCAAAGCAAGCCTTACACAGCTCAGAGAGGCAGGTAAATGGTTTATACAAACTGGCTGACTCAGCAACATTGCACAACCCAAGTCCTGGCCAAGTCCAAGTGAGGGACCAGAACCAGTGAGAGCAAGAAACACAGACTTCTAAAATGAATAGGAAATATGGAAATAAACATGGTATTTCAGCTAAAAATATAATAATTTCATTAAGACCAATTTAAAATAGTTTATTTTAAAACTATTATGATATATATTTCTACTTAGTTTGCTGGCCTTATTTTTTTTTATTTTTTTTGGTAAGGCAACACAATAGATTATATGTCAGTAACCATTGTGCAAAAAATGACAGATGTGCCTTTGTCACCAAAAATGGTTCTATTGACTTTATTGAGTGTTTCAAGATCAATGTGCTTATTTGAAATTTAACACTCCTAAAAATTAGCATAGAGGGTTTTCTCGATGTAAAAAAAAAAAAGCATGAAATTTAAATAAAACTTATTTGCTGTTGAGATTGAACTTTAAATGTTCATTTTTGTTGAGCCTACCTGGCATTCTGCATTGTAAGTTACTGCAACATCCTAGTTCATCCTCATCTCTGAATTGAACATCAGGATGCCTCTCTAAACTGTTAAATAATACAGACGGAATCAAGTGGTAAACACATCTCTGGAGAGAAAACAAAAATCATACATCAAGAAGAGTATTCCCATTAGCTTTTTCAATCACTCACACAGTGTAAAAGTAGGCTCTGGAGCTTTTGTTTCAGTGAGGAAAGTCAATTTAACAGTGTCCCCAGTTCAGCACAATATTTCATCTGAGCTGGTGCTATTAAGTCAATTGTTACCCCCCTGGCCAATACAGCATTCCAGTTACAATGCAGTTTCAGAAAATGCTTTAAATGCTTTGGTTCAACAGGGACACAGCTTTCTAGTATCAACCACTCCTGATCAACACTGTGATTTTTCCCTATTAATTAATTAATTCCCTATTAATAATTTATTAATTCCAATAAATTTTGGAGATTAGGAAAACATTACTCGTCTCAGTCCCTATCCTTAGCATTAGCTAGGCAGTCTGCATAAAATTTGCATTAAAATATGTGGTGGTACAATTACTTTAATAAAAGAGGACTAAACAGACAAAATAGTGAATTAAAAGAAGCAGGTGTAATAGAATAGGATGGAATTAAAAAGACAATATATGAAATTAATAGTAGCTAAATTCACAAGGCAGGAATGTGAGAAACACAACACCTCAAGCAGAAAAAGCTGTCTTCCTTAATATTCAACAGTAGAACAAGTGAAAATTTGGGGTAGAAATGTGACTTAATGACATTAAGAATTTGGTTTTAAAAGTCTTTAAAATCCTTCTATCAGGATGTGTAGCAACTGAAAAGGCAAGAGGAAGTCTGGAGGTGTTTATTGTGCATACACAGCTGAAAAGGGTTGACAAGAAAAGACTCATTCTGTTTTTTCCTGTTTACTTTGCCCTGGACTGTAGTAACAGAAAATATGTGATACTGAGGATTTCCAGAGTGCAAAATATTTTGCAGCTGTACAGGACACAGAACATGAGAAATGCCAAGTACATCAAATGGAATTAAAAAAGAAAAAAAAGAAAAAAAAGAAAAAAGTGTTTATTTTGTAATTTAGTTCAGCAACCCCAGACTTCTACATTCCTATCACAGGAAACACAGGTTACAGTATTAGTTATATCTCCAAAATTTTCCTGTGGTCTGGAATTGGCCCAGTGAGTACTCTCCCTTAAAAAAAAAGAAAAAGTAGTAAGCTCCATTTAAAATAAAGACTGTAATTCTGGAAGAGAGAGGTTTTAGGACTTTTCAAAAATGTTTACCTTATATATGACATGAAATGGCTTTGGAAATTTGATTCCAAAAGATAAGAGAGAGCTAAGATGTTGTTTGCTAGATAGATTCTTGTGCAAACTTTATAGTGAAGATGGATTCTTGGGTAAGACTATACCTAAGTGGAGAAGGAAACCAGGAATGACAAGATCTGGATGCACTGACTGGTAACAAGTTTCTACCAAAGTGGTTTTTAACACGTAACTAAGTGGTGGGACTCCTTTCCATGGAATACTGCTAAGAGAAAAAGTTTATATGGGTTCAAGAGACAACTTAAAATCCATTTTTAAGTTGTTCAGGTTTGCTGAACAAACAGAAACCAACTCTGCTCCAGGAAATTCTTGAGCAGAAAATGATGAAAGCCCTGGAGAGAACCAGTCTGCCCCCATCTCTTCCCCAAGGTATCTACTCTCAGCTGCTGGCTCATTTTTTATGGATCTTCCTTTTCTGACAATAAACATATTTCTATCCTATCCACAAACAAGTTTCCTTTCTCTAAGCATAAGAAATAACACAACAATCTGGCTATTTGACTTCACTAGTTGTGCTCTACTGTATGCCTATGAAACCCATGAGGAGGTAACTTTGCAAGTAAGAATGAAGTCAGTTTTTAGGACATAATGCCCTACAGTAATTTGAATGCTGTCCTTATTTGCTCACAGGATGTCCATGCCACAGTGCCAGCAGGTGTGGGGGTACCACACAGGCACAATAGGCACAAGCCCTGTCCTGCCACAACTCAGCAACAGCAAAACCACTTTTGGCAGCAGCAGCCACTGCTGTCTCATAACTAAAAGGTCTGGAATAGGGCTAAAATAAATTTTAATGATGATGCCCACTTTAATAACTCATTAAGGATGGAGGTATTAGCCAGATCCAACTCTCACACATCAGCAGGAGACTGAAAAAGCCATGATCTGTCTGGATAAAATCTTAGAGTGCACAAAGAGAGCTCAAAGTGCTCTGGCAAAGGAAGGAAATTTCAGCTGGCTGTTAAACTTGTGTTAGCTAACCAGACACTACTTCTGCCTCATTTAAAGACACTTTCAGAAAAAAAAAAAAGAAAGGAAATCCACAACTGCAACTGAAAATGACACGGAAGTAACCACCATCAGCTCTCTCTATGGGAAACCAGGAGTTGCATTTGTCACAGCTGATCTAATGACAAGGCTCTCAGCTGCAAACACATTGTCATAGGGTTTCCATAGGTGACCAAACAAAATGAATGGGAATTCCAGCCTAGACAACATCTGTTTCTTCATCCTGACCCACTCTCTCCCTCCCCCAAGAAGTCCTTCAGCACCTGGGCTCAGCCAGGCACACGTGCTTTCCCATCTGAGCCAACCCACCTGAGGATTTCCAATTCTGGCCGTTTGCTGTGGAGGGACAAATGCCTCCAGCATGGCGAGACTGAACTTCATATGAAAATATTTACTGTCTACTATTTATTGTATCAGCCATCAATTCTTGAAACTCTGGGCAACAGAAGGAGGCTCCACTCTTCCTCCTGTTCTCCCCATTTTGAAGAATAGCCTAATGCATCACATGACATTTTATTCCTCAAATGCCTCTCTAAGAAATCTAATAAAAACTTGGTTTTCTCCCTTTAATTATTCTATGAGCAACATATAACAGGACTAGGATTCACCCTGAATCCGATCCAGAACTAGGATTCACCCTGAATATTATTTCACTTATTTTTTTGAAAATGCTTAATGCAAACACCAGTTTGGAGAAAGACAAGCAATGACAGTACCTATCTTTTTTCTGATATAGGTCATTTAGCAGTATATAAAGCTTTCCACCCCTGAAAGAAGCTGTTCATATTCTCATCAGAAATCATAATGTTTCTGGGTTTAACTATGCTTTATTGAAGAATTAAATGTGTAATTATGGAATTAGGTATTTATATGATTTATAAAGCATAACCATCAGAATTGAGAAATAAGGATTCACATGTAAATTTTGTCCTTCCTAAGACACATTGCCTGTTTATCTCTCAGTGCTTCTGCCTCAACACAACTTCATCTCTTTTTCCACCAGCTTCCGCTTCTGTTCCTGGACAGACTCTTGTTACCATTGTTTCCTCTCTTAAATCTTTTTCCTCTCCCTCCTCACCTCCTTTAAAATGAGTAGGAAAGAAACCTCTACCCAAGCCAGCCCACTAACCTTAAATCCTTAATCATTTCACTGTGGTTTGTGGACTCCATGAATAATGAGGCTCTCTGTCACCACAAACCTGACCAACACTCTCTGCCATCACCTCCTGGCACACAACAGTTATGAACACCCTTGAAGGAGACAGACAGCCAAGCCAGCATGGAATCCTTTCCTTCCAGCTTAATCCTTTGTTTCCAACCACAAGAAATTTCTAAACTTCTCAGCAGAGAGAAGATTTGTATCGCCTCAGTGGGAAAACCTTGTTTTTGGGACACTGGTGGGTGAGGCCTGGCAGGATCCCCCTTCAGACATCAGATGCAGACTGTGAAAGAGGCAGGAGCCTTCCCACCAGCTGCCTGGAACATGGCTCTGCTCACTGGTGCAGATTGCTAAAGGTCAGAACATGGAAAAAAATCCAATTTTCTGGAAGTTAGGAGCTGTGTTTTGGATTGCATATCCCAAACATGAGTGTTATGGCCTGGACCCACTTCAAGTTCACCATATAAGCAGGCAGAGCTTGCTCTCTTTCAGGTCACCAACAACCAGACAGGACAAGGGAAATTAAGGAAAAAAAAAAAGGCAAGCATTGGAATCCAAAAGCCATAACTCACTAATTAAATATGTGACTGACAAGGCACTGAAATCCTCTGAGGACCAGACCCTAACTCCTAACTGAACTTCAACTGAATCAGGGGAAGCCTCTGTTGAAATGGGAGTGTAATCATCCTCATACTTCTTAGATCACAAGTACCTGCAAGCTGGAAGTCTCAATTTACAGCTGTTTAATAAATATGAAAATTAGTTAAAATTCCAGGTGCAAAATGCTAAGAAGCAATTGCTGCTAAAATCACAGCTCTGCTACTGAATCAGTGCATTTGGAAGACATCTGTGCTCTTACAGATCTGATTACAGGTGGCAATTTTGCTGATAGTGGCATATGATTATCAGTGGCAGCAAAAAAAGGCTGTTTTAACTCTGAACTGTTCTGTGGATGAATCTGCAATCAAGCAGTCTGGGCACAGCCACAGCAGACCAAAAAAGAGAGAATAAACAGTATCCATGGCCTACTAGTAAGAAGAGGATGAAGGAAGTGCCTAAACCACCAGGCACTGATTCATACCCTTTTCCTAAGTTTTGCACCTTTCCTTGGCTCCAGGCACACACAATATCCCATTTCTGCAGGATTCCATCACATGAGTTTGGCAAAGGGAAAAAACCCTTCACATTGGCTTTTCATGAAGAAAATGGGGTTTTCCTTTTAAACTACAAATGTTCCTTCATGCTTTTATGTGCAGGGATATTGGAAAGGGATTTCCACACTTTTCCAAAGGTTGAAAATGCTTAATGTGTCCGAAACAAAATATGATCCAGAGAACAGAGTCAATTTTCAAATAAAAATATTCCAAGGAAAAAGCACCAATGCCTGTGTACTTACAGCACTTGGGTATCTCAGGACATTTTGGGAGGGAGGAATTCCTGCTGGAATTATTTTGCTCAGCCAGGGCAGCAGGCACAGACCTGTCTGCCTGCCCAGGGTGCTGAAGAGAAGCAGCTCTGAAGTTTTGCCTCTGATATATGAGTCTTATCGAATCTAGTAAAAAATTATACAAATGCACAAGATCCAGTAGTCCCAGGGCAGTGGCAAAACCACAGCATTAACCATTTGTCACCTCATTGTACTAAGAAAACTGTTTCTCTTTGCTTAGCCAAGATGACATTATGATTATAATGATCCTCTCAATGTTTAGGGTACTTCACTGTTCCAGAGGGAGAATCCTGAGGTGGAACTTGCTAAATTTATGACCAAGATTTCATCACTTGGATCCTACAATAACCTGGAGTCACGTTTGCAGACTTCCATTCCTCCAGCATGGTCAGGCCCAGAGGAACAATGATAATTCCAGCCCCATTACAGCTAACTTGCTTTCTGCTCCAACTAGCAAGGTTTCTTTTGGCTTAGTAAATTAATTAGTACCTGTCTATACAGAATAATGGGAATCTTTCCCCTCTCTTACTGATTTCTGGGGAAAAATAAAAACGAAACCAAGAATATTTGACCCACATCCCAGCCCACCTAAGAATTAAGGCTTCTTAGAGGATCTAAAAAAAAAAAGAAAGATGAACAACATGTTTGTAAATGCAATAATATATGTCCATATGGAAGGAAAAGCTAAACTGTCCTTTTCTGTGAAAGAAACTCAACAGATTGCCTAGAAATAGGCAGCTCCCATTCCCCTTATAAGGGAAGCAAATGCCATCCAGATGGAAATTATCAAATGGATCAAACAACTACATTTTATTCCCAAATGATCTTTGTTCTACTTACCACTCATTACACCAGGAAAATTATTTTTCCTGCAGCCCAAATATAGTAAAAAGAGTATTATTTATCGTATGCTTGTTCAAAATACTCTGTATTGAAGGTTTCCCTGATGAGATATTGATCTTGACACACAAGAAGGGTGAGAAGAAAAGTGTCCTTCCTAATGAGAACATTCCTTTAAGATCTGTGGAATCTTTTAATTCCCATTAAACCCACACTGTCCTGGCAGCAGTTGGATCTGAAGCCACTTTCTGATGCCCAGGGTGATGAAATGCCCCTTCAGCAGCCCTGTCACTTGCCAGGTTTTAAAAAGGGGAACGCCACCAAGTCCCAGTGAAACCACAGTGAGGTTCTTCTGCTACCTTCACTTATACTGTCCAAAGGGTAAATACTTCAATTGTAAATTTGCACCGAATAAAGTCTAAATTTAGAAATCACAAAGAATACTCATCTTTGACCCTAAGTGATTATGTAGGGCATGTATAATCAAATTCAATATTTTAGGGGGCATTTTCAAGGACAAAAGCGGCATTTGTTACCACCTCAAAGAAAGGCAATGAAATCTGAACTCCTAATTTTTTTATTATGACTTTGAAAAATATCTGTAGCATTTTATGTGCATGTCCTCCCATTAATTTATGATTATATATATGGATAATTACCCTATTCTCTTATATAAGCTGTAGTTATTTAATTATAATATGATCTTTTAGCCAGAAAACCGACAGCAGCACAAGTACAGTTTTATATGAGGACATGAAATGTTTAACAGCTGTGGCTGACTGACAGGACCAGATCAAGAGAATCTAATCTAACTGGGCCATGTAACACTACCTTTTATTTCACATTAATCATTGAACACGAGTTCAACAGTGTCATAGATCAATCAAGTGGGCCTATAAATTAGGCAATAAATTAGAAGTTGATTTTTTAGTGGTGTGGTCACTAACAGATAGCACTGGGTTCAGGTGCAGCAATCCAAAAGCACAAAGGATCCCACAGCTCCATGAGTACTGATAATCAAGGAGGAATTCAACAAGCAGTGTCAGATATTTTGTACAATTCTGTGACTTGGAAATTAGTCCCAAAACAGTCATTCTGAAGTGGGAAGAAGCCCCCAGTATTAAGCTTCCAGAGTATGCAGCTGAGACATGCATAACAATGTATTGCTACACCCTCTGTTCAACTGAGAGCTCAAAAGTAGTAATTCATAATAAGCTGTATATCATGACATCTCTAATAAAACTTACAGACAGGACAACCTCTTCTAAGGGGAAAGCTAGGCTGGAATAATAAAATAGGAATGTTTTTACATTTTAAAAGGGTCAGATTTATCCACAACAGAAGTTATTGCTCTAATAATACTGCTAAGGCAATTGTCTTACTCATAACCTATTTATCTATAAAATTTACAGGGCAGCCCAGTACTGCAGAAGACAGTAAGACAGTATGTTTATTTCAAAACAGACAAGGAGTGTTTGCTTTCATGCTAGAGTTTAGATTTTTTTCCCCCCAAGGACCACTATTAAATCGAAGCAAAGCCTTTTTTTCAAAATGGTTTATTAAAGTGAAAGATGTGTCTTGACAATAGCATTATTCTTTCCCCAGTATCCAGTCTGCCAGTGCAGAGAGCAGCACTCCCTCTTAGCTGACATGTCATCTTCCCTGGACCTGCAGGACTCTGAGAAATCACTTTTCATTCAGGAGCAGCAGAAACCACTTCCCTCCTTCGCTCTGCAAAGCTCCCAAGGAAGCATTCCAACAAGGAACAGCTTTAATATCACCTTACTTAGGACACAGAAATTAAGAAGAACAACACAAAGGAGGTCAGAAGCCCTCTGTAGGAAACACTTGTGCTTAGCTGATTTCCCAGGAGAATGGCAGTGCTGCAGCCACTAATCCACTGCAGAGAACTGCCCCCAGCTCAGGCTGAATCCATGCTTGAATACATTGTTTTATAAGCTGCTGTGTCTGTTCTGCATTGTCCTCTTTTAAACTACTCAAGAGGAAGCATGCACAAGTGCAGAGGAGTGCACTGTTCACATATAAAGAACAATGAATCTGGCTTATTACCATACAAAAGCTCCTGAGCATCAGCACTACACCTGGCACATGCTCAATACCTCACTTGATGGATGCTGCTTCTGATCTCCTGGGGCCATGAGAGAATCTGTCAGGTCAACAAGGCTTCAGGTATACATGCTCATTTCATTTCCTGTTTAATCTATTCATAAACTGGTACCTAAACATTTTACAGGGAATCCAGAGTTTGGGACTATAAATTAAGACAAAACTATACAGCTAATCCAAGCCATAAGTACAGAGGAAAAGTCCTCAGGCAGAACATAAAATAACCCCCAAACAACAAAACCAGAACAGATAGAACAACACAAAAGAGAGGTTCCCAAGTATTAATGTCCCTTTTCTTTTCTGTGAAGACTACTCTGGTGTTCAGAGCAGTCACCTTGAACTCAGGAGGAAGACTGCAAGTCTTTGTCCTGCTAAGCACAACCAGGTCACCACCACGAGACCTTGGTCACTTCACTGCTGAAGTACCTTGGGTGGGAATCACCTCCCTTTTTTCCTGCAGTGCAGTTTTGACACCTGAGGTAGCTCCATTCCACTCATCTTTATAGTCAGTGAGTTGAAAAGGCACCTGTAGAGTGCAGATCATCTTGCCTATTTTAGACCTACATTAGGATGAGATGAATCCCATCCTGTAGATCAAGAGATGATTTCTCTTCATGGTGGCAGGGACACCAGGAGACTAACTTAGACTTATACATGTCCCAAGGAATCCCACTCCTTGGAGCATGACTTCAGTTTAGCTCTTAAACACATGGTAGGTAACAAAATCCTTGCCAGGGAGAGAGACACCTGACAACCACTGCTCGGGGGTCTGCAGTGTTGGCTGAGCTGTAAGCAATAAAGAGCTAAATTCTGTAGCCTAATAAAGAAATCTTGTCACCAAAGAAGACCAGGAAAGGTTGAATCAATTGTCTGTCCACATAAAAAGTCAGTGCAGATGGCAGTCTCAGAGTCATCTCTAAGGGGACAACAGGAAATGTTGTTCTGGGAAAGATGCAGATGTCAGATATAACAGAATCACATAATTACACAACATTTTGAATTGGAAGGGACCCAGCAGGATCACAGAAGTCCAACTCCTGGCCCAGCACAGAACAGTTCCAAGAATCACACCACATGTCTGAGAGCACTGTCCAGGTACCTCGAGCTCTGTCAGGCTGGTGCTGTGACCCCTTCCCTGGGGAGCTGTTCCAGTGCCCAACCATTCTGGATAACAAACCCTTTCCTGACATGCAGTCCTAACCCTCCTCTGACACAACTTCAGGCCATTCCCTTGGCTCCTGTCACTGTCACCACAAAGACATCCGTGCCTGCCCCTCCTCTTCCCCTGACAGAGAAGCTCAGTCTCCTACAGGCTGAACAGAACAACAGAACAAGAGACCTCAGCTGCTCCCCTCGCACAGCTTCCCCTCAAGGCCCTTCATCATCTCCACTGCCCTCCTTTGGACACTCTAATTGCTTTATTTCTTTCTAATATTGTGATGCCCAAAGCTGTACAGAGGATGTCACCTGATCTTGCTTCCACTGCTCATACATCCTCCTTTGTTTGCTTTATCTCCAAAGGAAAATCCCTGCTCACCCAAGACAGCCTTCTGCCTCATCTGATAGACTGGAGACATTTAGGAATGGCATGCTCCTGTGCCCTTAGGAGGTGCTGCTTAAAAACTGATAGGCACAGATGGACTCCAGCATCTGAAAAAGCTTTTTCTCAGGGAACCTTACTAGTTCCCTGAGCAGTCAGGAGTCTGCTCTCCTTATGTCCAGGACTGAAGTTTTGCTGCACTATTCCTGCTGCTTAAAACAAGTGATTTTATACTCAACTCCTTAATGGCTGCTGTGGCCAAGACAGCCACCAACCTCCACCTCACTCAAGACCTTCTGTTAACAAACAGCAAATCAAGGAGAACATCTTTCTTAGTTGCCTTTCTTATGATTTAGAGGAACCTCTTTGTTGCTCAAAGAACAATTTATCAGTGTCATTGGCCTGGCTAGGCAGCCTATAGCAGAGTCCTACAATGATATCCGCATTATTTCTTAGCAGGTAGTGCTTTTTTCTGGCTCTCCTGAGCACCATCACACAAGGTACTTTCTGAATGAGCCTGATTCAGTCCATGTAACAGACCATGATTCCTGTCCACACCAGCTGCAGCTTGCTTTCTTAGGTTTCAAAACCCTGAAGAGGTCATGGCCTTCAACATGCTCTCCAACACTCACTCAGGGCCAGCCACCTGCTACCCACCACTAACTCTCCAGAATTACTGCACAGCTCCTTCTGTGGCTCCTCATCTGCTCATTGTGACAGAATTGGTTTCTGGTTGTGCTCACCAGGATATGTATGCTCATAGGATACAGACATTATACTTCTGCCTTGCAAAATGATGAGGCATCAGATCATCTGGAGCTATATAGAGTTATTATTTATTTCTGCCAAGCTCTGGTGCTTTAAATGAGCCTGTCTGCTCATTCATAAACAGTCATTTGCAAAAGATCTACCATCCACAAAAGGTGTCTAATTAACTGTTAATTCAGGACCCACATCATATTGGTGATTATAACCAGCACAGGAAAGGCAAATAAAATTGTAAGGGTGGCAGGGATAAGCAGGGCCCAGTCCTTTGCTATCTACGGAGTACCTAAATTATGGAGTACACTTTCTCCTACAAATCAGCTCCTCTGAGAGACAAGAACTGCATTGTGTCCCCAAGCAAAGCTCTCTGTGCAAACAGTCACAAATTATCAATACCTTTCAGCTAGGCAACCTCACCCTGAGATTTTAAAGCCCATTTACCAGAAGGGACTGTCTGTAGCCAGCTGGAAATGGAGATGTGACTGCTGAGAGACAGTCCCCAGCCCACAGAGGGAAAGCAGGGAGGCAGCACTCAGCAGATGGTGGGGGCAAGGGACAGCCACATCCCCCGTTTTTAGCTGCAGCTTTCAGTAAGGGTGAGAAAGAGTCACTCTCAATTTTCAGCCTTGCAGCCACATTATAAAAACCAGCAATGTGCTCCAGGTGCTTCCCCTTCAAGGAGGCTTTGCCAGCCAGCCAGCCATCCACTGACAAGCCACAGCACTTCCAATTCCAAATTTCCCAACTGCAATTAATACAAGTCCAACACAAACAAACTCCCAGCAATACTTTACTGAAATGCCCTTTTGCTCCATGTTCTCACACCATAATCAAAAACCAGAGGCTAGGCAGAACAGGTAGCATCTTAATTTCTGAGTAATCACTGATTAAATACTCCGAGAAACCCATGAAAAAAAGAACTCTCCAGCCTTAGATATTTGACCTGGCTCACTAATGGCTTGAACACACGGTGTCAGTGCCTGGGAACCAGGCTCACAGCTGCTCTGGCCCACCAGGCTGAAACTGAGCTGCTCCTGCACCCAGCTGAACCTGACCCACCATCTGTAACAGGATCCTCTGGCTCTTTTTCCTTTCTTTTGCTTTTTTCTCTCTTTTTTTAAAGACCTGCTTCCTTCTCAAGTCATAGCTTTTTCTCTCAAGAACGTTCCATACTACATTAAGATTTCCAACGGCAGATAGTTTCCATTACATTAAATATGACAGTGGCCACAGTCCAAGAGCCCTTTAACAAGGGTGCAAGTCAGTCTGGCTCTCACCACAGGAGTGTGACACTTTCCCTAGGGGTGCCTCACTCCCACTCCAGGAAAGGCTCAATGGTTTATGCAGATAAAAGCAAAACTGTGCTAACAATATTTTATGCAACCACTTATTTTTTCCCTCTCTTTCAGCAAAAGAGACAACAGGGAGCTGAACTGATGTAAGACAAAGTGTCCTCTGCTGGCCTGGTCCCAATGTCAGCTGCATTAAGGCTGGCATGTGGAGCACAAAAGTGAGTGTCCTTCCCATGGAATCTAGTTTATTTGGGAAGACAGATTGATACATACCTGGATTTTTAATCTGCAGTGTAGTCAAGGTACAACAAGAAATGCCACTGCATAGTCTTAGTTCTCTCTTAAAACAAAGTGTTTTTAAACTCAATCACTTACTAGCTGCTAATTCTTATTTTAAAGACTGAATTTAAACCTTAAATTTAAGGTTTAAATTCAGTCTTTAAAATAAGAATTAAAGAAATCAGTCTCTACCCTTGTCCTTACTTGTACACTTATACTTGCAAATCCCAAGACAGAGGAGAAAACAAAGCACCAAAAAAAAAAATGATCTGCAGAAAATCACTTCTCCCTATTATTTTAAACCATATTTATTTATGCCAAACTGCATGCAATTATACACATATATATGTGTATATATATGCACATAAATATTTTATGCACATTTATATGTAAATCAACACATTGTTCTATGGTTCACCATTACCCTGACTGATAGGATGATCAGACCCAGATAGACTGCTGACAGTCTCTATTCCTAGCTAAATGTAATAGGCCCTTCTTTCTGAAATATCTGATTTTCTGTCCCAGCCTTTGTTGTTCTCCTCATTCCCAAGAACAGGCATTGTGAGAAGGATGGACCTAAGTCAGTGCTTCCAGGTGCCTGACCTGATGAGAATACTTTTGGGCAAAGAGATATGTGAGGTCTTTTTGTTTAGTCAGGCCTTAAGAGAAAGGTTTGCACTGTAGAAATCTTTCATGCATTATCTGGTTTTAATTAGGGGCTTTAATATCCATCAGCTTACAGGCTCAGTGAAAAGGCTGTTACTGAGAAGGTACCAGATAGTGCTCTCACAAATCAGAATTGCTACTGAAAAAAAAATATAAAGAGGGATTCTTAGGGATTTAATCATAGGCAACTTGGTTCTGTTCTCACTCCTACAAATACCAGTCCTGAGGATGAAGCTGAGTGACCACAGACTGAACATAAGACCTGATTCCCAAATTTCCCATGGGAATGAAAGCTTCCCATAGCACAAGGCAAGCAATACATGGGGAGTGGCAGGCTTCATGAGCAGCCCTTCTGCAAAAATTAAATATACAGAACAACCTAGGATCCTGGCACCTGAAAGAAATTGAGTTTTGTCATCTTCCCTACTTCCCAGCCTTCTCCAGCATATCAGCTCTCACAGAGGAACGGAGAACATGTTCCTTCCACTGATTCTGATCAAACCATTTCTGTTGTACACATTTGTAAAATGCAATGGGCAACTTTACCTTTTTAACTTGCAGGATGAATTCTTTCTAGTTAAGTGAGACTGCATGCACAGCTGAGTGCAGACAAAATACAGGGCAACTTACCATTTAAAAAAAAATACCATGAATGCTATTTTCCTGAAAAATCAGAGAAGTAGTCTAACACAGGAATTGCACTGACTAAAGAGAACTCTTTAAAATATGCATGACCTGTCATTCCAGGTGTTCTTTGCATTTGAACATAAAAAACTGGCATTACATTCCCTGTTTATGACTTCACCTACCAGTGAAGAGCAAAACAGCTAAAGCCAACTGCAGGAGGATTATTAGTTTTCTTTAATTTCAGGAAAATGCTCATTCAGAGTTGGAAGAAAGTGATGGAGATTTTTTCACCTCTTACAGGAGAAAGGCTATTCTTTCCAGTGGTTTTTGATCCTCAGATTCCAATTCCTCCCCCATGTGGGTACAGGCTACACCACAGTGGATTTTTAGTCTCAGCTACACAATGAGTTTCCTTTTTATGTTTATCTCTCACACAGCCTTTAGAAAGTACCATGCACTATTTCAGGTTGCTACTTCTATGTAATTCTATTTCTAAATAATACTTCTGTTGAAACTAGAGACAAAAGATATAACTTTGTTGCTAAAAGAGATATTTAGATTTCAGTATTAGGTAACTCAGATCTAGAAAAAAGAAATGGGCAAATATTGCCTGTATATATTAATAAACATTCATTTGACACTAACTATTGATCCCAGAAAATTGTTTCCTGTACTGTTTCAAACAATATCTTTGGGAAAGGAAGAGTCTGAATGGGGAGCAGGCTCAGTGAGCACCAGTCAATAGGCAGCATTCTGTCATCCATCTTCCATCCAAGTATCTTCCTCATCCAGCCCAGTGCAGATAATGCCATTCCACTCATGCAGGTCCATGGATGGCAAACAGCAGAGCACAGGTGGCTCAACACAGGCCAATTCAGATTTGCTCTGCAAGCACATGGCTACTGATCCCCCTCAATATAGAAAAAACCCAGCAAATAGTTCACAGAATAAGGGCCAAAATTAATTATCCTGTATAACTCACTGAGCAAGCTGAGACTCCCACAGGACCTCAGCTCAGCAGGACACCAATAAAGGAACCATCTGCTCTGACACTGCACATTTTGGGTCGGGTTCCTATAAATGACCATGTTTAAATAATTCGAAGTTCCTTGTTTGATGGTGCAATGTACCCTCTCATCTTCTTGTAAATCAAATAGTGCATAATTATTTGGTATGATCTTACCATCACTTCTCATTTGTCCATTCAGTAGTGGGAAAAACTGAGTAAGACAGAGGTTTAAAAGAGGAAACCTTTAGCTGACTCACCTTTTCCAGTGCTGCTGCATGCAGCTCTCCAAACTGATTGCTGCTAAATTATTGCCATTCCTGCAATGTAGTGTCCAAACTTCTGCATTTTTAATTAAGTGAAATGAAAAGCAGATGAAACAGCTGGCCAAATGGTAACTGTGGTATCTGCACATCTTTAAACAATGCTTTGTAGTAGGAAGAATGGATGTCTTAAAAAATTAAAACCACAAGGGGCTACAGGATTTTAACTGAAATCTGTGACTTGTGAAGCAAAGCAGCAAAGTGCCAGCACAGAATCCATTTGCTGGATGAATTGCTTGAGTCCATTTTGAATTACTGTGCTTCAATGCAGGTAATATCCTTGCAAATGTCTGTTCTTCTCTGTGTCTGCAGCCCTTGTTTAGGAAATTATTAGTTCCAGCAGGAGGAAGAATGGGGCCAAATAACCTAATTAGCTTAAAGTGAAGCTTGAACACTTAAAATAAACCACACTTATCTGTGATAGAAAGAGATTGGACTGACAAAGGCTTAATTTCATGGAAAGTCACCATAGCCCCAAACAAAGTAGATTGCTTCACTAGGGTAACAAAGACTTATTATCATAGTATCACAGAATATTATTATTAATATCCTTATTATTAGCACCCTTCATGCATTATGATCTGACCTCAGACTGAACTGGCAGGCCCTGTATTTCACTGTCAGCAAGATAAAGCTCCAAGAAGTTCTCACAGTGGCTAATTCTTAAAGCATCCTTTTATCAATGTAACAGTTACCATGTTCAATATTTACAAGAGGTTTTGCATATCAAAATATCTTAATACTTGACAAGGCAGCTGATGGCTGGATAGCAGGTATATCTGTCTTCAGAAGTTCTGGCCAGGCATCAGGAAGAAGTGAAAGACACACAAAAGCAAAGCCCACATTTTGGAATCTCACTGGAACCTCCTGCTTGGGCAGCACTCAACAGCATCACTTGCAGGGACTATTTCCTTTGGCATCTGGGGTGTGCTTTCTAAAGCTGGGTTGGATGAAGTGCAATTCAGTTCCTGCTGTACTGCTACCTTACTGAGCAACTGAAGGCAGCTTTCCACAATAAAGTGTGAGTGTGGGCATTAATATTTCATCAAAACAAGGCATTTTATTTCTGGCTCCTGAAAAACAAGTAGTAACACACTATGAACCAGCTGGGGTAATCAATGGAGGCAGAGGAAAAGCACAGCAACTGTGACAAGCACTACAGTGTGTGAATGCCCTTTCCTAATAAAAGTGACGCAAAATACAAAATAATGAAAAAGATGTAGGAATAATGGATGTTTTCCAAACGTGTTAACTCTGGAGATCGCAATATAAATCAGTATTTTGCAGAATTTACAATCATGCTCAGTTAAAGTTCCCAGAGCCAGCCAGCATCAGTGCACTCCTGCACCTGCACAGACACACTGCTCCCTCCTCCTTTTCACAGCCAGGATGCACCCAAGGCTCCTGCAGCCCAGACCACAACTATTCTGAGCCACTGTGAGGAAGTGCTGTCCTGGCAGCGCCAGCACTGCTGGCCTGGCACTCCACACACTTCTCCCTGTGGCAGGGGTCTGGCAGCACAGGGTGCAGCCTGCATCCTCCATCCTCTAAACTCAGATATTTCTGTGCCCACAATGCCCATACAGTGCCCTAAAGAAACTGGCTGTGGACACGACCAGTAAAGCTACTCAAGCTAAGCTACAAGTTTTTACTTAAAAGCAGCAATTGAAGGATGCTATTTTACAGATACTAGCTCCTACAGCAGTACACTGAATGTCCTGCTCTAGTTGGGCCTATAAAAAGAAAAAGGAAATTTTTTTAAAAATATCCCAGTAGTAAAGAAACACAGCAAATCTACCCCCTAATTTTTGTAAAATTAATTTCTAGGAAGTCTATGACACTACATTTCCTGAAATTCCAAAGGAAACAGTCACACAAGGGAGATATTCTTTTAGAACTTGCCACTGCACACTGAAGAAATAGGTTATACATAAAAGTAAAAGTGATTTAATAGATTTGTTTCACAGTTTGGGTTAAAAGAAAATCAAATCACCAACAAAAGGTAAAAAGAAAATTAGGAGGTGGCCTGGCTAATTAAAAATCCATGTATTTCAGTGATCTCAAATGTTCTATGAAATTTTGATCATAAAACCTATCACAGCTCTTTTCCATATATTTTCCAGTCATCTCAAACTACTTGCTAGGCCGTGCTAACTAGTAAAATATCTGTGATTTTAAAAAAAAAATTGTACTTTTGTATCAATGGGGAAAATGCCATTGCTAAGATGTTTACCTTATTTTATTTCTGCAGGTTTTATTCTTTCCCATGCAGCTGATTTCTCCCCATAGGATATCGACCTTTATTACTTGCTGACAACATGTCTGGCAAATAGCTTTCTGCTGTGGTAGCTGAGGTTGAGCCATCTGTTTTTTCTCCAGAGAGCCATGCCTTATTCATAATGGCATTTTTGTGTTTCACTCCCTGGGCAATCGCACCTGCAGGCTGGTTTCCCATTATCTAAGCCCAGAATTTATCATCGGGTTCCGATCCCGCCCCTCCGCAGCCCAGAGCACAGCACGGTCCAGGGGCACCACAGCATCCTTCATCCCTGGCAGCAGAGCCCAGGGGCTGCCCCAGGGATCAGGGCAGGCTGGGAACAGCCCATGGGTCTGAGCTGGAGGGGACAGCTGGAGGTATCTGAGGAGGGAAGGAGAACAGGAACTCTGCATGTCCCAGTGTGCTGCTGTATGTTTTTATGGAAACAGGATGCTCTATGCACTGAGGCTGATTTCAACTGTGGCCTCCCAGATAATTGTACAAGAGGCCCATATCCTCTTTCATTGGGATTTAATTAAAGCTCATATGATTTATATAAAAAAAATAACCTCTGAGTTCACGAAGATCAATCAAAGAGCTACTTGCATTTTGCTGTTCATAATAGTTTTCTTTCGTGGCCATATTTTCATTGGTCTTTTTTCTGTGTGAGTGGGAGAGAGAAAAGGACCAGGAAACTTGATTTGAACTGTTACATATATCCTCTGTTATATCAGGATAACATATTATCAGAATTCTGAGTCACCATTTCATTGCATAATAAATTACTTAACTAAAAGAAAATCTCAGTATCTTCCATGTTCTTTTCATTAATGCCAAAAGCAAAAACTATGCTTTTAATTGTTTCATGGCATTTATTTTAATCCAAGATCATAAAGGAAATTCACTGGAATAATATTTTTAACTACTCTACCTAACTGGCTGCAGTAATTGCATATTTGACTTTTGTTCCCATACAAGCATGGAGAGGTTATGTTGTCTTGGAGAGGCTGAAATCTCTTGCGTGTTTAGTTTAGCAGCAGACTGTCACAAATGCAATTGCAATTGATCAGCTCTGTTCTTAACAGGATTCCTGCAGTTAATGGAAATTACTATAAAGAGCTTCAGGGCATAGGAATATTTGGATCACTAAAAAAAAAAAAAAAAAAAAAAAAAGAATTGGAGGGGAAAAAAGGTAGGACAAGATCAACATAACAACTTTTTTTTAAAACATCCAACAATTTGCAAAGATTATCATAACATAGAGTAAGATACACCATGATGAAATCAAAATCTTTTATTTTTGTAAGCCCCGTGCCCCTCTTAAACAATGGGAAAGAAATGCATAATGAAAAACATGAAACTGTCAGCTTGTCTAAACTAACAATCAACTGTTCATCTCTGGAAGGAATCATTCAAACATCTGTATCTTCTGCCAAGAATAAGAGATTTCACTGAACTAAAACCAGTGAAAAAACTTTTACTGACCTGGCAGTTTTTGGGGTGGTTTTCTCTCAGCTCTCAGTGCAAGGCTGTGATCCTCTCTGGGCTTGCTACTGTGACAGAAGAACCAGCACACAGGTTTGGGGTGAGGGGAGAGCTGTGGGGGCCACCCATCCCTGGCTGAGAGTCACCAGATGCTGACCCAATCCTCCTGTTCCCTTTGGCACCTGCCACACGACCCTCTGGCTGTCCCTTAGCCTGTGAAACATCTGTGGAGGAAGGCAGCATCTGCAAGAGAAAATAGCATTTTAACAAATTCAAGACTGATTAAGTTTTCCAATGCTGCTCGTTTTGGATTAGTGAAAGCCATTTGGATGAGTTCAGTAAAAGAAGTATTCACAGAAATTACCTGTAAATAAACTACATTCAGCAAAATAAGGGAAAAGATAACATACTAATTATTTCAGATGTTGAGCATTCCTGCACCTCTCAAATAAAGAATCCTATATTCAACAAGTCATCCTCAAAACAAAACAAAAAAGATCTCTAAGCTTTAGCTACAGCTGAAAATTTGCCTTGGGCCATTAAGAAAACATAGATTAAAACTAGAAAAAAATACCTAGTTTTAAAAATTATCTCAGTTCTCCTGAAGGATTTAAAAATTTCTAACAGGATTCTTTTACAAACATATTTTTTCACTCCACACTGCACAACTAATTTAGGTTTGTCTACCTATGAATGTTCAAAAAAGTAAAGCTGAACAGTCTCTAGAAGTTGACTGCATGAACTCTTATCCAGACCCTACTATTCAAAACAAAAAATAAAATAATTAATTCAGTTGATTATTTCACATCCAAATCAACTTTAACACCAGAGCAAACTATCCTTTTAGAATATTGTCACTGAGCTGCAGACAAATTTAAGAGAGAAATGGCAGTTTAATTATGCACATTTTCATAACAGTTGCAAGCAAATCTCCCTGAATACCAATGACTACTACAATGCAGTACATTTTATCATTCAAAGCCAAATTTATTATACCTACCATATCACTGTTGCATTGTTTCTTGAGATTGCAAGCCTTGTCATTTCAGCCTTTCAGTTTTTGAAGATTTATTTATTTCTTTCTAAAATTATTTTACCTCATTATGCATTAACATCTCATTGCCATTAGGCCTCCTGCAAAAGCTCCAGAAATGCAATACATATATATGCCAGGTCAGGAAGAATTACTTAAAAGAAAAACCATTTTTACTTAAAATAATATACAATTTTTACTTAAAATAATATATTGTTTTGCTTTGTGCATCTTTACTGAGTCTTAGCTACATCACTTGTGTCCATTAAAAAACCAAAAAAATCAAAGGACTCTGAAATGCAATAGCAGTGTAAGATTGCTCTGAAATGACCCAACAGAAAGATGAGCATATATTGACAAGTTTCTGCATCTAAATATAGTTCTATTATGACATAAAGAAGAACACATGGTGTTTTTGTTGTTGCCATTTCACTCCTGTTCTTGGCTCCCCACCATGAGCAGAGGGAACCAGTTCTGATGAATTGTGGCCACTGGTCCCCTTAAAGTGCCCAACACAAGCACATATGGCCAGCTGAGACACTGCCCAGCAGCAGCTCCCACCTGGATCCTTGATTTCAGGCTGAACAACAGGCCAGGGAACAAGGCAGGCACATCAGGAATGGAAGGAACACTCACATTGGTCAGTTTGGGGCACAGAATTTAGATTGCTGCTCTTCCCTAAAATGTTTGTTTTCTCTATGCTGATTACAGAGGGGGACTGTGATGCCATCTGGATATTGCATTTATTTAGGCAAGGTGGCATGAATACCCAAACATGTCCTAGCTTTGCAGGCATAGATCAGCTGGAAAATGAAAGCTTTACATTTGGACGTTCCCCTCTAGACACAGGAGCCCAAGGCAGCTCCAGAAGTCCTTGGTTTCTAACCAAGGTTACAAGTGCAGTATCTCTCCCCATCACTCAAAAAAATGCCAGCTGGCTTAAAGCAATGAAAGGTCAGCCCTGAAATGTTTTGAGGCATGAAGATATCAGATCTAAAAATATTTGATGAGAATTTCCTCACTACAGGAAGCACAGTTAGAGGCATTTGTGGTGATAGATGAGAGTGAGCAGGAGCAGAACAAGTTCTGGAGCTCAATGACCCATGAAAAGGCAAATCACTGATCTGCTCATAGGCAGGGGAGTTGGTAAAGCTGCCAGAAAAAAACACAACACCAAATGAAAGCTGTGACACTGGCACAAGTCATTTCTAGAAAAATAACCTCCTTGCAGGGTCATTCCTTCAACTCTTTAACCCACAAACATTTTGCCTCTTGAATTAGCAAATTCTTCTGCTGCCAAAGTAGTGACACTCAGCAGAAAGCAGGGTTAATGCAACCCCAGTGAGTGAAGATGCTACTCCCTTAATGAAGATTTCACAGTATAGTCTGCACTATATTGGAAAATTGGTATGATTCTCAAAAGACTCATCTCTGCTGTGTCATAACACTGGCACTAAAGCTTACATCTCCTATAGCACTAAGGATGCAGCTAAGCAAAAGTTCTGTGTTTTGTCTCAATGCTCAGACATTAACTTGTCCTTTTTCAGTTGCTTCTTTTTTATTATTGTTTTTTTACTATATTTATTCTATTTTCCTATATTTTTTTTGCTTTCCTTTCAATTTTCCACAAAATATCCTACCTAGGAAGAAATGAAAATATTGTGATATTTGACCAAACTGAGAAGAGTGTAAACTTGCATAATGACAAGTTCTAGGAAGGATTACTATTGAAACCAAAAAACATCAGCTTACCCCAACACTACAAAAAAAAAAATAAAACAGTGGTGTCAGAGAGAAGATGAAAATCTTTTAATTTATCTGTATATTTTTAATTGTACATTTTATGATAACCTAAATTCTATAATTTATCAGAAAATAAAGGAAGGTTAGTTTTTAAAGCTTTTTTTTTTTAGTCATGGCTATTCCTGTACTGGCATGTGCTGCTCTAGAGAAACACATGCTGTTGTCCATGAACTGCAGCAAAAAAAAATTGCTAAAATATCTGTATTATGCAGTCAGGAAATAGATCTAAATCTTATCAGCTAAACCAAATTTTACTTTCAAAGGGCACTAACCTTGAGTAAGAACCTTCTCCTCAGCCAGCACAAATTCTTGACATCCTCTCTATCCAAACAACCACTTATGTAATTATTTAACAGCTTTATCAGGTATTTTATTGCAAAGGCCAGGCTGCCCCTAACTTTTTTAAACCTGTATTTCATGTCTCTCAGTATTTGTAATAATTTCTCTAAAAGTCAAAAATAACATATCTCTCAGCAATGGAGTTCACCCTTCTTTAAAAAAAAATTACTAAATAACTAATTCCACTCCTTCATCCACTTGCAATTCCAATGATTCAAGGCATGTTTTTTGTAACGTCAGGTAAAAAAAAAAACCTTTCTGCAAAGAAAACTTGGTCTTGAAAGATTCCTTGCTCTTGATCAGCCTTGTCCCAAAAAGGCTGAAAGCCCAAAGTTAAATTCTTTCTCCCTTCTGAGGGTGGTATTTATCAAACCAAAGTCTATCTCCCCCTGGCCCTCTTGACCACCACTGGAGCCCAACTTCCACAGCTCTTCCGACCTTATCCCAGAATCCCAGCATGGGTCAGGCTGGAAGGGACCACACGGGGTCATCTGCCCCACCCTCCCAGCTCAAGCAGGGCCATCCCAGAGCACATGGCACAGAATTGTGTCCAGATGGTTCTTGAAGATCTCCAGTGAGGGAGACTCCACTCCCTCTCTGGGCAGCCTGTCAGTGCTCAGTCATCTGCACTTATCTAAAGCAGGTACATAAAATGGGCAGCATAATTCCTTGGCAGGATGTTTTTCTCTGGTTTAACTATGAAAATAAATAGATAAACTACCACAGATGACTGTCAGAAGTACAGACATCATATAGGAAATGTATCTCACCCTCAGTGACAGAAAAGCCTCTGGCCTTCACAGCCACACACAAACCATTTTAAGGAAAACATCAGAGAATTTATTTCAGGCCTATTATCTTCAAATACAGTTCACTGAAAACTTGCAAAATAATGAGTAGAAATACAAACCAATAAACAAACAAAAAGCATTGTTCTATCAAAACATATCTCAGAAGAAATCCCTTGACAGAAAGAAGAATTAAGCTATGCTGTTCTGAGCATTTAATCCCTATTCTGTAAAACAATTCACTGCACTGGACACATTCCTTGCCTGGAGCTTTCCATCCATAACGTTTAAGATGACTGCATGAAAAGCATTAAAAAGCACTACCATTTATCCCTACATCCCTTGCACAAATTCCCTTTCAGCCCCAAGAAATGAGGGCAAACAGCCACAATAGTTTCAGATCCACTATGGAAAGAAAATATAAAATATATATCATCAGGTCAAAGTGCTCCAGCACAAGAGAAATTGGATGAGCAGCATTTTCCATTACAGACATCCAGACAGAGGCAGTTTGCTCAATCATTTGAAGGAAAGAATTAAACATACTCTTTTTTCTTCTCACCTAGCCCAAAAGAGAGAGAAAAGGCCCTAAATATTGCACAACAGTAGTGGCTGGGCTGAGTCCACATGAAAGGGGAGCCAAGCTCACTTGCTCCTCTGCGTGGCTCTCTGATCCACCAAAAGCAGCATGGACACTGCCTCCTGTTCAAACCAGCCAGACCGGGTAAATCCTGGCCCTTAAACTGCAAGAAGACACCTAAACTCAGGAAAAAAATCAAGCCTCCTCTTTCACATGTCCTATTACTCATCTGGAACATCTCCTCTTGCTTCCTACTTTTACCATCCCAAGTAAAGCAGCTGTAGCAAAGCCAAGTCTTTTATTGTTAGATGTTTTGTGAACATGAATGTCCAAGATCAGTTGATGAATGCTATCCTGTGCTCTCTTCACTGGGAGAGGCAGAAAAACAATAACTGTTAATAATGTCCACAAATTAATTCTACAAAGGCAAGAAAAAAGAGATGAGGCCAAGGTTCTTCCAATTAAAAAAAAATCAGCATTGAAAAGGAGGTGATTAAAATGGGACATGACAAAAGGCCAAACGTGGACACACATTTTGTGTCTGACATTGGGGATGTGACTCCCAGCCAGGGCACTGTGCCCAGTGCCCCATGTACCTGCTGGAGGCAGCCCTTGTCCCAGCAATGTGTCCTCTTCAGCCACATGCTTTTTGTTTTCCAGACACAAAACAAGACAAGGTTTTAAAATATTCCTATTGCCAAAATTTATTATCGCTCCACTCCAATGGGCTGCAATGGTTTTTCAAGTCTTTTAAAGAGAGAATATATTACAAAGCCTTAGAAATTACCTTCTTCATGCCTCCAAAAATTTCAAGTTCATATTAGACATACATTGTCATTTCCATGCCTGCCCAAAAGATGATCTTTTTCAAAGCTGAGAGTCAGCATTTATTCACCATCCCACGCAGAATTTTTGCTTTCACCAAAGTGACATAGATGCTGGATGAAAAAGAATTGAAATAAAACCCCTTCCTTGCAATCATATATGTTTATGATGATAAAAAACAACTAAAATTAAATTAAATTATACTAAATTGCTTAATTAAGCTAAATTACAAATAAATAGCTTCATGGTGTACAGTTTTATCATGAGGGAAAGTAATTCAAAACCTAGTCCTCTTTACAGTGACTTATTAAGATAAGGAAAACTGTCTTGTGTGAACATAATACTCTAGCATGTATCTGACCTCAATGAAGAGTGCACCGCTCAAACAAAATTACGAGATACTACATGATTCAAGCAAATTTTATTTTTCACTAACAAACATTTGAATGTAACACTGAGCTGTGAAAATAATTAAGAATGACAAGCCTCAAATTTATGCAGCTCTGTTGAACTGAACTGATGGAAGTCTTGAGTTAGTCAGCAAAATAAAGTCACAGGGACAACAGGGATTTATCATGTCTGAGAGCAGAGCCTTGAAAGTCTGAAGAGAAGCTCCAAAGACAGTGGGCTTTGCATAATACCATCTTTGTGGTTTAGTATTTTAATTGGGATTAAAATTTGGGAGAAAATACTTCTGGCAAACAGAAGGAAATGACTAACCATCCATCATGTCCTGAATGAGCAAAGAACTGGATTTTACCTTGGTCTGTGAGCAGGAGTAACTGTGCCCATAAGTGCCCCACCAAAGCTGGGGCATCCCAGCACCCAGCTGAAGCAGCTCTATCCCCTCCACTTGCAATTTCATGTACAGACCAAAAAAAAAAAAAAAAAAAAAAGAGTTCTTGATAGAACTATGAACCAATAATTTTTTCTCTGAGAACATGACTCAAAGATTTTTACTGAAGTACAAAAGGTCAGGCCCTGAATTGAGTACAGAGTCCTCTTTCCCTTCAAAAGGCTCTGGATCAGTTCTTCATTCATCAGGGCAAACTTTGAGCTGAAATTCATCAGTAAGTCAAGGCACAGAGGTTTGCTGCCAATGTGTGACAGGGCTCCACTTGTTACTGGGTCCAGTAATGAATAAAGACAATTGCAAATCTTTAATTTAAGAAGGAAAATAAAACAAAAACCTCCCCAAAAAACAGCAATCCAGCAGGTTTTGTATAGTAGAATTCTAATATTATGAATGCTGTAGGAGTGAAAAACTGAGGGGAAGGAAGGAATGAGCTTTCAAAGGAATTTTATGTAAGTGCGTGTTTGGTATAGCTCTGGAATATTAGATGTGAAGTCCAGGGAGAATAAGAATTGAAAGCAAGAAATAAAATTTCCAAGATGAAAAGTTAGTTCACTTAAACATATGTCCACAGAATTCAGTACAAGATCTTTTAAACCAAAGGAATGTGTCACATGAATATGAAACAGTCTCTCTCCTTTTTTTTTTTTTTAATTTTTATTGTAATCATCATTAAATTAGTAGTGGTGAAACTTGGACATTTTTTCATTGAAAGTGTCTTCCATTGGAAACCTGATAGAATAGACATTTTTCATGAGAACACGCAACTCTTCCTTGATAGGAAAGTTTCCCCCTGTCATATGTGGAAGGATTTATCACAGACCAGAGGAGCCTTCAGGTCAGTGTGAGCACACCCAGCAAGAGCCAGTCTGTTCCTCGCATGACAAAAGCCCCAGGCTTGAATCCTATTTGGGCCTGAGCCTAAGGGGCCACTGCAGTGCTAGACACCATGGAAGGGGCTTGTGCTCCACTTAATATGGACAGCTAAATATTTGTCAAAGCAGGGGATTTAATGTGGGGCTCTATGCTGCAGATAAGTTCACTGGCTATCAGAATAAATATTTAATCTAATTCTCTCTTGCTGAACCTAGAAGTTGAACCTGCTAAGTTTTGTGGTAATTGAACATTTAGGGAGACAGTGTGAGTGTGAACAGTATTTTGATATTTATTGCGTTGGCAAGCTTTATTAATGCTTATCTATCACAGCAGTGTCTGAGAAAAGCCTGAAGGCAGGGGAGTACTATCTCCCTTCTGACAGATGAGTGCCATAGCTTGGGTGAGGCACTGCTGGACCCACACTTGAGATATTCAAGGAGACACAGCCAGACTCAGAGTCCTGTCCCATCCTGCAGCCAGGAATCAATCCACCTTCTCCTTAACATGCAGTTAAATTGCTTTTTGCTACAAAAACAAGCAGGACTGAGTGATAGCTTGCAAGACATAGTAACACTGTAAGAATAAGCACTATCAACACGATACAGAATGCCACTCGGTGTGTAAAAGTGCAAAATCATCACAAAAATAAGCCTGTGGATTTACTATACTATATGCCAATTTTGATCATCTTCTGCTGGTGAAAATGTCAAGTGTCATTAAGATAAATTCTTTTTATGTATTCATTTTGCAGTGCATTGTGTCAGCTGAAGTACAATATATAGTATGAACCAATATTCTGTGTGTTGTTTTGACAAGCACACAAAATTATACAAATGTGTAGTACACAGTACTCCTTTCCCATATCCCACTTTTAACCAAAAAGATTCTACTCAAGTGTACTTGACACAAACATTATCAAATATTGTCTGGGTACTTTTACAGGCTTTAAAAAAAAAAACACGAAACAGACATCAAAAGGAAAAAGAACTTCTTGATGGGCACTGAAGTACTGCAAGGGAATTCCTGTTTTTTCAGGTTGCCAGATTGAGATTCCTGTCCTTAAGAAAGTCCTCAAGTAGGTGTAACTCCAAAATTAGGAAGTTTATTCCCAGTATCCAAGATATTAATAACAATATTGAATATAACCAGGTGTGAAACTTCCTTTCCCACTTTTGCTTTGCCAGAGAAACACAAGTGACCAACTCCCTTTTGAATACAAATGTTCACTGAGTTAAGTCTTTAAATATTCACAGTTGACCTTTTTTTCCCAGACTTCTTCAGAAATCTGAAACAATGCATTATGCAGAAAAGAAATGCAAAATTTATATTTAAAATGTAATTGGGTAATACATGCTGCATTATCCATCAGATACTTAGTCAAAATACCAGGGGAGTGTTTCTTGCATGGAACACTGATGCACTTTGCTTTAAGCTCCTGAAATTTAGACCCTGCCAACAGCAACAGTAAAATGGCCAACTCCATGATTTGTCTGAAGCAATACTTACATTAAGCAATTAAATATGTTTTACAATTGCACATTAAGTCTCCCTAAACACTTTGAAAACCACCACTTAATTCAATAGTGTACACATGAGGATACTGCAAGGAAGTAGGAGCACTTACCACTTGATTACACATTGGTGTAAAAGCAACCATGTACTCTGCCAGGGTCATGTCATTCACCAGGCTCTTCATCTCTTCATCCAATGCAGAGTTAATAAATCCTTGCCTGTGGAATTCATCATGCATCCTCCTAATGAAGCTGTTCCTTTCCTGGCACTTTTGGGTGAGGCAAGCCAGCTTAGCCTGTGTGGCATGAACACACAAACATCCCATGGCTCTGTCATTTCACTCCCTTCTGAGACTGCAAGATTACATTTTGTGTCTAATCTGTAATTAACATTTTGACCCAAAGCTACAGACTATATTTCTATGTCTCTACATTATTAGATGCCTCCACAGCTTCAATATATATGCACAGATAAACTGGAAAGAGATGTTCCCTTTCCATGTGCAAGGTCCCCCTTTTGAGAGGCTGAAAGTCACCTTGCAATGATGTCAGTGAGCCCTTGCTCACTAAGGAAAAGGCAGCAGCACCCAGAAAAACAGGGACAGTTGTAGAAGAAGGCACAGAGCCTGTAAGCAAAGGGATTCCCCTGTGCAGGTCCTGAATCAGGCTTCAGGGAAACACAGTACCTTCAGAGGAGCTAATGTCAACTTCACTTCAGACTTGCTCTTCTGCAGCTCTTTCTCCTGAAAGGTTGAATTATATCCTGCATCAATTTATTAAAAAATTACTTTGAAATACTCTAGTGGTTTTTTGATATGTGTTTTAACCTGACTCTGAGGTGTACACTTTGCACACCTGTGTGACCCTGTATCACAAACAGGATGAATCAGTGCAAGGCACTGGCTGCACACAAATAGGCTCCAGCATACAAACACTGCCCTACATTAGCATTAGTCTAAAAATTATCAAAGGCTTTTGGATGTTCTTAGATGGAGCCTTAGATCAGTGAGGTTATTTAATCAAAGCAGCATCACAGTAGACTTGGTATCCTTCATTATGCACTCAGGTTCATATTTACTCTGTGAATCTTCCAAAATATTCGTTGGGGAAAAATTTTCCTTTTCCTTATCAATATTATAACTTAGAGAAAAGAGGAAGGATTTTCTGCATGTATATTCTACTCTGGAAGGAAACATCAACAGCCTTTTACTCTGACACAGATGATACGTGTCTCTATTAGGAGGTGAAGCAGGGTGGGCCAGATTACTTAGTCTGTACCTTATGATTAAAATCTATTGATGGTAACCCTCCTTTCTGATTATGCAGAAAAAACACAGTATCTTGCCACAAAAAATCCATTACCATTATGAATAAATACAGTACTTTTGACAATAAAGTACAGACTCCTTTGCATTTATCTTGCCTGACAATTTATATTTCTATAAAGTTTACAGTAAGCATATTATATTCATCATTAAAAAACCCTCCTTTATGAGAAATCAATTATGCTGAAAAAGGTCACATTGTCCTCAGCTAATAAGTTGTGGGCTTGGGAGGAATCAGAGCAGGCAGGACAGGGGAAACTCTTGATGAGGCAGGCAGCAACACATCTTGCTGATGCAAGAGAACAATTAAGATTTGTCCATTTATATGGAAAGCACATCTCACCCTTTACTCACCTACCACCTGATGTGACACTACACAACAGTTTCATTTTACCAGCACTGCTCTTCTAAGAGGCCTCCCCCAACCCATGCCTGGACAAGCCACTAACCCTCTTCACAGGACTGGTTTAGAGCAAACCACAGCACAGGATGAGGCTAGGAAAAACAAAACAGAGCTACCACCACCAAACAAACAGACAAAAAACAACAAAACAGAAACAAAAGTTGTAGAAAGATGGGTTTACTGTGGAGAAAGTAGAATGAAACCTGTTCCCAGTAGGGAGAAGACAATAATCTCTTGTATTGCAGAGTAGAAGCATGTTCTACTCGTTGTGTCAGGCTATGAAGAACAAAGAGCACTATTGAGAACATGCCATTTAGTGGCTGTTTCAGAGCCTGGTGGGCAATTCCAATTTGGCTCACACTGTAACTATTATCCTATTCCAAAATATAGTTCCCAATAAGAAACAAAATCTAAGGGAAAGAAGTCCTAGGAGGAATTTGTTTCCACCCAAGAGTTCAGTAGCTGTAGTCACACTTACAGCAGCAGCTTTGCTGTAACACTGTAAGGCAGCAGCTTTGCAAATCTTAATGTACCTGCTCTGGTTTGCCAGGTGAAAAATAATGCACAAATGTAGAAACTGCTTGTCTCAGTGCATTTGTGAATACATGGGGCTTCTCATCAGAATAACTATGACAAAAATCCAAACCACACACCTTTCTGAAAATACTGAAACTCTTTATGTGCAACCCCAGCAGATGAACCATAACAGTTAGGAAAACTCTATCAAAATTCTACTATTAGCTTGGAGTTTCATAATCTGATATAGTGGAAAAAGAGAGTTGTGAATGTTAAAAAATCCTGACAATTTAAGCCAAGGAGGTGGCTCTATAAAGAATTTCAGCATCATTGTGCTTGCATTACACTCTGGGAATTAATCAGAGCAGAGACTGAATTTTCATGATCATCTATCATTTTTCCATAACATGGATCACTTAGGTAGTTTACATCTTTTCCCTATTTCTCTGAAGTTAGGAGTACTTGTATATGCCTGGAAACCATTTAACTATCCTCAGATTCATTCCCAGGAAAGAAGACTATTTTGTTTCTCCCCTTTGAAAAGAGAGATGTAGAATCTGACATCTAAGCTCACATTTAAGCACAAAGAGAACAATTTTATACCTTTTCACGTAGCTGAGCCTGAAGGAGTTCCACTTCATTCTGCAAGTCATGAAACTGATTTTGTAAAGCAGCCTGGTCCCTGAGCTGGGCTTTCAAAGTCAACACTTGCTGCTCTAATCTCTTACTGGCTATTTTATTCACCTCTTTTTCCTGGGCATCCTTCAATGTGTGCACAGGCTAGAGAGAAAATACACAGCTTTTCAATTTAGGTGTATAAAACAACAAAAATATTCTTAATCATGTCTTATACCACCGCAAAAATTCCCAATCAATATAACTACTTACCTTGTACATCAAAAAGAAGCAAGCTGTTAAAAAATGCATAATCTCAAAACTTCATGAACATATTAACACTTATATTCTTGCACTAATCTTAAACTCTTTATATGTAAAGAGTACTTGAGCCCTGTGAGAAGAGGTATAGAAATGGACTTCTACAACATTTCTTCAAGGTAAATATATGTATTGTAATGATTTAATAAATGGGGAAACTGGGCAAAGACAGATGAAGTGACCAATCTGTGGTCACATAGCGAGTAAGGAAAAAACTCAGATGTTCCCAGTCTCCTGCTTCAACAAGAAGTAATATGTCCCTTGTTTTTCTATGTATATTTATCTCAGAGAGATAATTCCCCTCTCCCAAATATTTATTTGTTGTGGAAGATCATTAATAAACTAATTAGATCTTAAGTAAAAATTTCTAAAAATAAAATTTGTTACATTAAATGTAATAATCATGATACAGAGCAAGTGGAAAGAGAAGCTTCTGAATTTAACTCCTCCTCCCCCACCCTTAAATTTCTTTTCTCCCCGATTTCATGCACTTAGATTGAAAGGATTAGTGAGAGCTTTAGATTGAGGGTCAGCATCATAAGGTCAGCTCCTACAAGTGACGCTGCCTGATGAAACATATAGATTTAGAATGAGGCAAATCTGAAGGAGAAGGAAATATCCTGAAAAACACTTATGCTATTATATGTATTTATTAAAATATAATAAAAGAAAATACTGAGTTGATACACAGCTGGTCAAGATTTCTGACAATGTAAGTATCAGTATATAAGCAAGTCTAAAAGATTAAGCTAAAAATGATAGTCTGACCCATGATATACTGTGGCAAAACTGTATCACTTTCTGGCAAAACAGAATGATGGTTTGATTTTAATGGTTACAAACATTGATACAACTGAGAGAGAAGTTCGTACTCAGCCCTGATGCACAACACCACAGTAAAATTTTCCCAGCCTTTATGGCTTTGGCACCCCTGACTACAACACACTGAAGGCACCATTCCACAGGGAACAGCAAACTGAGCTGGCAGATCCCATTGCAGCCCATCAGTGCAACACAGATTAAACCAGAAATACGTCACTGTCACAGGGCTCCTCCTCCTGAAGCCAGTCCTCTGTGCACAGCACTGGAGCAGGTTGGATGCCTTGTACCAAACTTTTTGGCTCCCTCTTGTGTCAAGAGAACAATAGGAACAGCTGGACACATCACCATGGATTAGACCAGGGCTAAAAAGGGACAAAAGCCTGAGGATGAGTCCATGACATGGTATTTCCCTTATCTTCTCTCCCTCATTAAAAGTATGTTAAAGCCAAAAGGGAAACGCTCCCTAACTGAAGATGCTTTATGGAAAAAAAGGTGGGGAAATAAAACAACTGTGTGGAGGTTAGAGACAGAGAGAAGTTCCCTCTTTCCTTTTGCATTTGGCTGAACCACCAGCAGTTTTCTGTAGTTCCCACACACAAATGAGGCATACAAGATTTATGATGAGCCCTCTGTCAGATGTCCCAATTTGCAGTGACCATGGGTTATGTAGTCAAGCTCCAGAAGGATGAAGGACGCGGCAGCTGGGACTGGAAATCAACCAAAGGATAACTAAGCCTAAAACACAGCATTTATTCTTGTAAAACGTGGCAAGATCACTACTTTTTGAAGTTGGTACCTAAACATTAAAAATAAAACCAGTATCTTCCTCTTCTTATGTGAATTGTGCTTTTCTGAAAACTCAGTGAGAAAATGAGAAGGAATATGACCTTTTTTGCTACAGGCCTTTTTTGCAGACAGTCATCAGGAGTTCACTGGGGAAGCCTTGTGCCTTATTTATTGTCTGCATTTCATGCAAAATTCTTCTATTAATTTTTAAAGCTGTAAACATTACCCTGCCCCCTTCCTGCTCACCCTCATATTTCTCTTAAATTCAACCACAGCACCACCTCAACATCTCAGAAAAACTCACCCAAATGCTTCTAGGCTAAAATGTATTTCACCTGTTAGCAACTTCACTGAAATAGAGTCCTAGCAGTAAGCTTCAAAGATATGATCTTATCTCTCTTTTACTTGCAATGAATAATACCATGACAGCCTTATGGAATCTCAGGTGACAAGTAGGATCCCTGGGCAGCAGGGGCTGGAGAACATAAGAAATGCAAAAAGCTCTACAAGACACACTCAAAACACAGCATATTTCAAACACTTTGGGTTCTAGGCTCAGAGTGCTCACATCTTCACTCTTTCAGGCATTGCAGCAAGAGGTGTTCCAGAAAAATAAAGTTTAGAACAGGAAAAAGCATAAATTACTGTGATTTACTGTATAACGGATTATTAGTAACTTTGAGTAATGAAAAAGAGTTTTGGTCAAGGATGAAAAGTAACTGAAAACAAAAACTGGATCACCAGTCAACAAAACTGCCTTCAGGAAGGAACATGATGCTAGAAAAGTAGATAATGATCTTTTCTCTGACAAAGTGTCTTTTTTTTTAATCGAGACAAACTTATATTTTAAGGTCTCACACAAACCCTCTACCAACAGCTTGGTGTATATTAAGAAGTTTATTTTAAAGGTGAATTATTGAAATAAAGTTGACCTTTCTTAAGATATACTAGTCTATTTTCTATTCGACTACTTGCTAAATTGTGCCAACAAAATAAATATTATTTGGTTAAAACATAATGGACTTGAGTTATGCAGAGAATTAGTTCTGCCATCAAAAACTGAAGGATATACCCAGTTCTGTGGAGTGCATGAACTGCATCTTTGACCCTGGAATGAGACACCTGTATTACAAAATTTGGCACTAAACCATGACAGCCAACAAGAAGTCAGACCTAAACAGCATCACAGTATTGCATAAATCTATCCTACTGACCAATATACGCTAATTTGAAAACATAAGTTGTTGGAGGGATTTAAAAGTAGCAGGGTTCTATAGTGCAAGGCTGACCTGCTCTTTTTCCAGTGTAAAAATATTCTGTCAAGGCCCATGAATTTTATTTCCATGTGAGTCATAATTAACATCTTACTTCACTGACCAACATAATAAACACTAATTGCCCCAGACGGTCCCTAAAAAAAGGATTAAAGCTTCATTTCCCAAAAATGCACCCAAAATCTTATCTGCTGGCTTAAACAAAACATGTTACACATTTCTTTTTATTTTCAAACAATTTGGGCATTTCTTCTTGCCTGAAATAGATTCTGTTGTATTAGGATGCTACATGCCAACACATCAGAATGACATGAAAAATATTTTAAATTTTTCATCTAAAAGTCTGAATTCAGCTGTCTAAACACCGGCCCATAGTACCATGTAGGGTGTACAAGCTAACATGAAATAACTGCCTAAGATTTCCTGGCTACCTACACCTTCAGCCAGGATGCCCTAAGGCTTTTAACTGGGATAAACAGTGACATTTAGGCAACTGAATTGATCTCAGAATCCTTATGCTTTCCAGAATGTTTCTATTTTCTTCTAAAGCCATATCTATCCAACCTGTTCAAAACAAATCTGCAAATGTCTGTAGATTGCTACAAATGTGCTTTTCCACCTAGTAGAAATGAAATATTTCCTCTTTGCAGCTCACCAGTTAAGGAGGGCAAAAATAATTACAGGGTTAGCTGAAAAGTCTTTATAAAAGCTGCTTCCAGAAGATTATTCAGTAATTAACAATGTTTCTGTAAAACAATTTATTTTGGTGGAAAACATAAACCTCTATGAAGACAGAGAACCACCTGAAAATTAAAAAAAGTTTAATTTACAGTAAACCCAGAATTTCTGTGATATAAACACATTCCAGTGAGATAGAAAGATTGCCTGGATTTTGGAGACACATATCTGGGCCACATGCCTCCATTAAAGACTCTGACTTTAATCCACACCATCTGTCCAGAGTGTCATTTTGCCTGCCCAAATCCAGCAATCAGGGCTACAAGGCCTGAAATCAGGGCAGAAAGGCCAAATACTGCAAAATACTGCAGACTCCTGCAAGACCTTTCATTTAGGCCATCTGAAAATGACTTTGGCTAAAGAGAGCAGAACAAGAGCCCTCCTAGACAAAACAGTGAGGTGTTCACATTGCCCATGCAGAGCCCCGAACCTGGGCTACTCTGCAGACAGATGGTCTACCTTGCACAACATCTGCTCTCTTTTAAGTTTTCAGTGCCTGGAGAGGCTCTTTAAATCTATTCCCAACACCAAAAATGGGTATTTCTGCAGCCAGAACCCTCCTCCCAAGGCCCATGCTTTCCTCCATGCCATTTACATACATACCATTAATTTGCAGTGCTGCTTTCCCTGCATTTTGTCCCCAGCTTCTTGTTTAAGGCGGTCTAATTCTGAGAGAGCCTGCCTCAAACGAGTTTTGGTTTCTTCATGCCTTGTTTCAGCAAAACCAAGCTCTCTGTACCACTTCTGAGCCTAACAGGAAGAACAAAAATTCCTGAGTATAATTCCAGCAATGGGATCCTTTCTCAATACCAGCTTAAAACCATGGATGTGAGGCTGCTCTCTACATCATAACTTTTGAATTGTTATAAATTCATTAAAATAAATGAACTTACACAATACACTACAATCTTATCATAAGACATTAATGGAGCTCTAGAAGTATGCCCTATAGAATATCTCACTAGAGCTGTGTCAAAAATATTATTTAAATTTGTTTCTAAACATGAAGCTACCATGAATATTCTGAATAAAGTTTAAAAAAAGCTGTGGTGTATGCACACATGATTTCAGAGACTATATCTTTGAAAGTCCTCAGAGCAAAGTAAAAACAAGTTTTTTATTAGCTGGGCAGGGGGAAAAGGTTTTCTTGAGGAATGTGCCCTGGTTTCAACTGGGACAGAGTTAATTTTCTCCTTAGTAGCTGGCACAATAATTCAGTATAAGAATCAAAACAAAAATATCAAAAATGAAGAATGCAAAGAAGGGGAAAGAAAAGCCCTCCATAAACTCAACTTTTAATTTTTTTCTAGGCTGCCTTCATTCCACTTACACACATTAACTGTAGTTTTGAAAACAAAAGTAAACCTAAACCAAAAACCACCAAAAAGCCCCTCAATAGCTCAGCTGGTTGCCTGACAGCAAGCTCTTTCCTTTGTATGATATATCATTTTTTCTCCCTTCTGGAAGCAAAGGTTTCACATTATTTTAAGTAAATTGAGGAAAGTATTTTAACACACAACTTCCTTATAACACACAAAAGGATTAGAATGACCCAAGTTAATCAGATTTTACAAAAGAAATAAAAATAAAACTGTCTCTTTATGTTCAAAATATAAGGTCAGAAGTCTTTGTCTAACCATCCAACAGTCATCTAAATCCATCCCTTCATTCTACTTGCCTCACTTGAAAGCTGGGAATCTTATAAAGCTGCTTTCAAAGGACAATAAATTCATATAACCACCACAAAAACCTCATTGCTATTTTTCTTTTACACGCTCAACACACCTGCTGCTGCCAATGGTTTGTCCACAGGGCATGTGAGTGATGCCTGTTACAACCCCATAAATGTATTCCTGCCACAAAACCAAAACATTCTGCTTAGATGTGCATGGAGTGGAGATTGACTAATAAAAAACAGAAATGTGACTATCTGGTGCATTTGGAAAGGCACAACACTGAAAGCTTCCTTGGATGGTGTCAAAAGTGCAGATTTGCTTCGCACAGACAGAGAACTAGCCTTCCACATTTGGAAGTCTCCAAGAAGGTGTTGCTGGACTTGGTGTTGGCTACACAGCTGTGGGAGAAGGGGCAGCACACCTGGCAATGCCTCTGGATCAGCAAACCCCTGACAGTGATCTGGCTTCTCACTCAAAAACTGCTTTCAGTTCAGGTTTGCAGTAACCCTCAGTGCTTCCTCTACCTTCTCCTTCTCCTCATTCCCAGTGATGTGGAGGGCAGCAGCTGCCCAGAGGTGCCAGAGTGGGCAGGTTGTTGTGTGTGCCTCTATCAGGGCACCCAGCCTGTGGCACGGCGTGCTGCAGGAACGCAGCTTCACCTGATGTTCTGGCCAACCGAGGGTGACTGTGACATTCATCACTCAAAGATTAGAGGAACATTTAGGTTCTCTAGATCAGAGACTTCCGTGTTTTGTGAAAGTGTTAGAGCCTGGCAAAAAGCCATGTAAGTAAACACAAGAAAAACCAAATTTGGTCCTCAGAAGTACATCAGAGTAGGTTACCTCTTTTTTTGATTTTTCTAATTCCTTTTGCTGTATTTTTAGTTGCTCTTCCACCTTTCTGACTTGTTCTTTCATCATATTGTAGTTTTCAAACATGCTGCCCTGGGTAGACAAAAAGACAGGATGACTCCTCTCACCTGTACCAAATGGCACTCAGTCTTTCATAGAACAATAGATGGTTTCCTCTTAAACTACTACCAAAAAATTGCATAAAATCAAGGTATTGCATATAAATATTTTCCTCTTGACTATTCTCAAGTGAAGTAGTAATTCTGCCTTTATAAGTACATAATAATCTCCACAGAAATTCACTGTGGTGTAAGATACATGGTTACAGAGGAAAAACAACGATAAGAAATCTACCACAAGTAAAGATCCTGTCTTTAGAGATATGCTTCATATACATCAAAACAATAAAAAAAATTAGACCAAATTAAAAATTAAATTAGTACATGATCATGTGCAAATTTTCACCAAAACATGATATTTTCACCATTATAAAAAGTTACCTTCTGTTAGAACTTGTAGTAGAATAAAAGCTTATTGTAAAAGCTTTTACTCTTGCAATGGCATAAATAATTTTTTAAAAGCCTGAACAGTGCAGTCTTTTAAGTATTATTTTAACTTTCTAGCTTGCTGTATCACTTTAACCTTCTCTAATACAACATTCCAAAAAAAAAAAACCCTCTCTGGCATTTTGCCTTCTATTTCGAAGTTAACTTTAGCACCTCAGCTCATGTGACAGGTTACAGTTTCCTCCATCACTCAGCTTTGCCCTCCAAATGACATTTGTATCTCCCTTTCTTCAGAAGATCCTGATCAATAACATTTCTTATTTAACTGTTATTATTTACCTTACTTATTAACTGTTATTATTTACCTTTTTGCCAGGGGAATAATCTGAAGCATCTTTAGCCAGAACTCCCTGTTCTTCGGTTTGTGTCACACTACATGCTGTTTCAACTTTCTTTGGCTTAAGACCAGCTTGTTGACTTTCTTCTTTTAGTTTTACTATATTTTTGTTTGTTCCTATACTTTTCTCTTTTCTCAGCTCTTCATAGGTGAAACCCAAAGAAGACATTAACTCTTTTAAATTTTTATTTTCTAAAATAAAGTTCTCATTTGCTTTCTGAAGTTCACCGAGCTGTTCTGAAGTTTTTTGCTTGATTCTGTCAATCTCTCTTTCCAGCACACATTTTTCCTCCTGTAAGTCAGAAATGGTTTGATAACAGTTAGTTTTGCAGTCTCGGAGCTCTGAAACTAAAGCCCTGTATTTGTCTTCCTCACGCTTTATCTCTGACAATTGTGCCAACAAAGTTTCTTTTTCACCTTCTGAAAGAGCTATTCTTTGTAAATTTCTCTTTCTCTCTTGCAGTAATTCATTATATTTTGCTACACAGCTCTCCTTGTCTTGTAATAATTTAGCCATTTCTTTGAAGCACCTGCTTCTTTCTTCTTTCAGGTAAGAAAGCAGCTGGAAGTATCTCATTTTCCTTCCATTCAGGGATAGAACACTCCCATGAAGTTTATTTGAAGCAAATGTCCATGAGTCTTTTTCAGAATTCCTGTTTTTCTCTTCAGCATACGAGAGATTCTTAGAAAAAGTTGCAACTGAAGATGTTCCTGGGGTCATGGTGCTTTCTTCTGTAAAGTTATCATAACATCCACCAGCAATTTCTTTCTCATTAAGTAAGTTTTGGAATGAAACGATGTTAGCTTCATCTGTTGCTAAAACATATTGAAAATATGCATCCATCTCCTCTTCCAGGGCACACATCATCTGGGCATATCTTTCTTTCTCCTGTTGTAACATACTGACTTTTTTGGCATAATTCTCATTCTCTTGCATCAGCAGAAATATCCTCTGAGAACACGCAGCCACTGCTTTTTCCAGTACAGACATTCTCACATCACATTCATTTCCAGCTTTCCAGGTTGATAGAGGACAGAAACACCTATAAAAACTGTTTCCTGGCTGGAATAGTTTGCTTAAGCACACAGGCCTCTCTTGCAGAGGAAACAGCAAGTTTAGCAGATATCTCTCTTCATCTGATAAAAAAAAAAAGTGAGAGTATTCATGCTGCACATTTTTAGCAGCTATTTTTTGACATGAGAAATCCTTATCTGGTTCATGGAGTTTCAAGGTCTGGTCTTTCCTTTTTTTCAGGCCAATATTGCTGGAGGGGCTTGTTTGGTGAGTTGGTTTCTGAGCCTGCTTTCCTTTCTCTTCCATTTCAATCATGTCTTCTCCATTATGTTCACTATTCACATCAGGGATGCAGTTTTCTGAAATATTTTCTTCTTTCTCCATTCGTTCAGGACTCCCTTCAAAACACTTTTGAAAGACTTTGAAATCAATAGGTAAACTCTGGGCACCCTGTGTGCTATGTAGACTCTCTCTGGCTTCCACTCCTTGCTTCCCAGGACTGAATAATTCATTTCTGTAGGAAACTTTAGAACTTTGCTCAAGATCACAGGTCACCTGTTCATGTTTGGCTTCATCATTCTGTATTTCCTCTCTTTCAGCTCTCCCTGTAAAGACTTTTTGGTGATACTTTTCATCATCCACATCTTTATCCAGACATTTTTTCTCACTCACACTTCCTGGCAGAATTTGCTTGTTTCCCCAATGTTTTTCCACGTTGCATTCTTCTAGAGATGTTGTGAAAATTTCAGCCACAGTGGAAGGCAATGTCCCATGAAGAAATTCAGTAGCTCTGTCATAAAATCCTCCTTTTGCAACAATGCAAAGTCCATCAGACCAAAGATTAGTATTTGTCTCACAGAAACTCAAATTCCTCACTTTCTTTTCAGCAGTGAAGGCTGTTATGTGACATCTTCCAGGCTCAAACAAAGTCAGTTGGAGCTTCTTCCTCATTAAGATTTCAACCACAGAAGCAGGGAATGCCTTCACTGATGGAGTTATGGTGTGTTCCTTCAAGAGAAAAAAAGTTTCTTCATCTTTGGTTTCCTTACTTGTCTCATCACTGGGTAACTTCTCAGAACAAGGGGGAAGCAGTCCTGCTGCATGATGACTTGGGGTACACCTCAAACTGTCCTTTAGAGTATTTGCCCTCTGTGGTCCAAGGGTGACCTGATGACAGCAAATGAGAAATGTTTCAAGTTGAAAAATATATGCTACAGTCTGTTACTAATCATAATTTGTTTTTCCCTTGATCCACAAAGTACTTGGTTACAGATTGATGAGAAAAAATATTTCCATACAAAGGGTTTTCAAATGATTTAAAGACTTG
This sequence comes from Ammospiza nelsoni, assembly GCF_027579445.1. Taxonomy (NCBI): domain Eukaryota; kingdom Metazoa; phylum Chordata; class Aves; order Passeriformes; family Passerellidae; genus Ammospiza; species Ammospiza nelsoni. The sequence continues at coordinate 17,484,345 of NC_080636.1, forward strand.
CAACGAGTGTAATGTTACAAATTAGGTATGAGTAAATCAACCATTGTCTTAGTGCACATCTGTATTCACCTTGTAAAGCATCTGTAGTTGCTATAATCTAAAGCTACTTTTATATTCACCTTTAAATACACCAACTCTTCATTTTCTCTCCAATTTCACATGCTCCCAGTGCACAAAGATAGCAAGAACAGCAGTAACTTTTCTTCTCACCTGCTCAGTCTCGGCTACACCAGCAACTTTCACAAAGGCACTGGAACTGCATTCCAAAACTAGTACAAGGTCTTCTGGAAGCTCCTCCATCTGCTTTAGTCCCTCACAATTACAGGCTGGTGTTTCTGTTATGGTGAAGCACAGGTAAATATAATGTCACTCCCAGATAGTTACCCAAAACCATCAGAGCAGATGTTCTGAATAGAAAAATATTTTAGTGAGTATCCTCAAAATTACCTTTTCTATCAGCAGCATTCATCACCACTGAGCACGAAGCACGAAGTTAGACACGAAAATGAGCTTCAGAAAAACCCCATAAATATTGAGGTCTAAACCAAGGTGTATTTAGGGTTCAGAGTTCCCAGTTCCCAAAGCATTTAGGAACAGAAAATACATTTCATTACAGTGGGCAGGTAAAAACTTAGGGATTAAATTTACAGGTTAAAATTACTCAGTGCAGGTGTGGATTTACATACACTAAAATTTGCTATAAAATTCCCATTAATTTATGTTGGTAGAATTTACCTGATATAATCTGCCAACAAAAGAGCTTTCATGTTGTTTGGTCTGAAGAGCAAATCTGTCTGCTGCATGGCATTCCCAAATACTATACTTCATCCAGGACATACAAAGTACCTCCTCACCTCTGTAGTTTCTTGAAAGTTCTAGGATTTCTTGTGAAAGCTCATATCCAAATAGTGGCAAACAGTTATCATTTCACCTTCCCCAAATGCAGTTTACAGATTAGGAGGATTTTAAAGGGTTTACACCTTTTAAGTCATACGCACCCCATGAATGAAATAATTTTCACTTAAATGGCACAGAAATGAAAGCAAAAAGTCAGATTTCTTTGCATACCAGACTCTTTATCATGTAGCAGCACAACTGGAGTTTGAGTAGCTCTGCTTTTGAGTGAATCCAAGACTGCCCTCCATTTCAGATGCTGAACTTCATCCTGGGAAAAGGGGGGGAGAAGGAAAAAAACTCACAGGTTATATACATATACAGGTGTTTGTGATATGAAAAATAGGCAAATAAATTTCCTTTGCTATTTTACATTCAAAAGACAAATTATTTCCTTAGAACCGCTATTATTTCATACGATTTTCTTATTTCAACATTTTCCAGTAAATGCTGTAATTGTAGACTTTACTTTAGTTTTCCCTTCATACTTTACAAAGCATTAAGGAAGGAAATCTGAGGCACAAGCATGTAATATGTCAGGTCACAGGTGGAACAGTGACTAAATTATATGGTCATCAACAAAGATAAAAGAAAGTCCAATCAAGAAGGGAATAAGACTAATAGTTCAGTGCCCAGCTACAAAGACAATTGTTCCTAGGTTGGAAGAATCCAAGTGGAATAACCATTCTGAACAAAATTTTGTTTTTCCATTGATAATTTAATTGCATCTTTCATATTCTGTTCTTGACATTTATGTTGAGTCTATGACTGAATTTGAAAATTTTGACGCTTCCTGATGCAAAGCAGATACCCCTATTGCTTGATTACAGCAGGTCACATTTCACATGCACTGTGCTCATTTTCAGTGAACAGAAGAATCAGATTTGACTGTCTCAACAAAACACAGCATTGAGACAGTAACCAAAACAGCTGCACCACAGAAAGCACGCCAACACAGGCCCTTTTGTCTTCCTGCAGTACCCTGCATCAAACACCAGCAGAAAATAAATCTGAGCCCTTTGCACTGAGCTACAATTTTAAAATTACATATGGATGGGAAAGGTAATGACTTCCAAGTCTTCAGTTCCTAGTGAGTCAGAAAAGGCTGCTGATTTTCCACAGGACCACCAGTGAGAATCATTTTTATTTCAACCCGAGTCAGGTGCCTCATTGTTGTGCTCTATCAAAAAATCTTGACTGGGAGGCACAACTAAAGTGGAAACCACAACACTTCCAAGATATCTTCCCTTATTTTCTTAGTAATATCAACTGATAGAAAGGTTTGGGTGGAAAGGTACCTAAAAGGTCATCCAGTTTCAACCCCCCTGCCATGAACAGGGACACCTTCCACCAGACCAGGTTGCTCAGGCCCCATCCAGCTTGGTCTTGAACACCCCCAGGGGCAGGGCATCTAAAAACTCTCTGGGCAACCCATTTGAAACTAATGCCAATTCCCTGAAACACAATCATTCCTTTCCTGCACCTTTTTGTTTATTTCTTTACAGATATCAACACTTGATTTATACTGTCAAAAGAGGTTACACAAAATGATGAATAAGACACAAGGCTCAGGTGGCAGAACATCACACTGAGAAATCAAGACCTCAGCTGCCACGTGGAAGCTGCAGAAAGATGCATTGCTTGGTTTTTTCATACTTTTCCCTCACCTTCAACAGACCCCCCTAATGCTCACAGGTAGAAACTGATAAGTGAACACACAGCCACAGGTAACAAGCTGCTTTTTTTGGTGCATGTTCATTTATCATTTCTCATTCAGGCAGGTACTGCAACTGGAATACTGCAGATAGGATGCTAAGTTTGGAAATTCAATTTTTCTACAAGATTTACCTGGAGACTACACTCCACCATGAGATGCAGTTTACCTCTCAGTCCTCAGTCTACTTGGATCTTGTATGGCACACAATTTCTCATTTTTATAACTGTTGATGGAGTATGATGAGATCAAATAGGATTTTTCTTGTAACTATTTTGGCTTAAATACTACAAGATGGAGGTGCTGAGACTGAGAAATTCTATTTTAATATATGCTGGTAAAACTCCAGATAAGGGGGAAAACCCTTTTCAGTTTTACAGGAAAAACACCAGATGTCTCCCTCCTCCTTTTATCATAGATACTGATTTTTTTTTCCTTGCTATGTCAAGTAATTTTCTACTAGAAAAATGCAAGTGTACTTGTAGTACCAAAAGAGGAGGAAGAGACAATCAGAAATGCAGAAGGCACAGGATTTGATGCTGCTGATTCTATACACAGTATTTAAAGAACACTATCCACTCTGCAGCAGAGTAAAGTAAACACAAATTATGGCCTTTTCATTTATACCAAAGACTGGATAACTGAGACTCTAGTCTCCTATGACACCAAAAATGTAAATTAATATTTCAAAACTAAATGATTAGAAAGCTTCCTGTAAAGAAAAAAGAATAGGTTTTTATTAGAGTACAAAATAGAAAGAATCCTGTTTCTTGAAGACTTCTGGATTGGTCTCAGGCAATTAGTCTTTTGTGTATCTCACTTTCTCATCTTTAAATAACTCATTTTTTTCCTCCTTTTCTCAATTTCATCAAACCAATAGTAATACTTCACTACTTCTTCTCTGGCTCTGAAAGCCCTCACTCTTCTTGACTTTAGCTGTGCAGTACCCTCATTGTACATTTGTTTGTTATACCTGCTTATGACTCAGTGCAAGTCCCTCAAAAAGTATCTTAAAATATTTTTAAACTGTATTCTTCATTCCCAAGGAAAAGTGAATACACCAGTTAAAGCGATCATAGCAATGGGTCATGGTAAGCAGCTGGTTTTTCTGCCACCTTGGGGCAGCTCCACAGACATGTGGGGTATGCTGCAGCTCCTGAGCTCAACACGACGTGCTGCTGGTTACTGCAGGATGATCTCACCACTCTCTCACAGAGACCTCCTGGAGCTCACTGCTTTGGGATCTAGAATCACTGATGGGATAAAGTCACCAGGCCTGCAAAAGTGCATGTCACTAACAGGTTAAAAAAAAAAGTCCATATTTCCTCTAGCTTTATGGATACAAGATCCTTTCTAGCTTCTCCCAGTTCTGGAAGCACTCACAGTCTGACTGACCTTCAAGATGAAATGGTTTTGCTCATGCCCATTGCCTCCTAGTTAGCTGCAGTTAAAATCAGGAGAGGTCCTGGAATATCAGGTCACAATCTGAATGAGTGTGAGGCATAGCTGATTTCACTTTAAATAAAGTCTCAATAAAAATACCCTGCATCTCAGTGCATGAAGAATAAAACTTTGTTTGAGTCCACGCTGTGAAAATAATTGTTCCTTGTCAGCAAAATGAATTGGCAGAAGCTGAATGCCATATTACAGCACGAGCAGAGCTTTCCCATGCAGGGCTGGGGCAAAGTGCTCAAAGCAAACAAGTCCCATTCAGTGTATTCAGGGCATATCACAATGCTGCAGAGCCACAAACCACTGACGGGCTCAGCTCATTTGTCATGAACGCTGCTTCCATCTTCCCTTGTTTATAATTATCCAGAAAATCTCAGAGACAACATTTATTGTCAAGAGTGCTTTTTGCTCCAGCATTTGGGCAATAATGAATAACATGCAAAAACTCATCCAACCATTTGTGTCCTCCTCCACTGAGGGGTGTCCACAAGGCAAGTCTCAGAAGTTCTGGGTTCGACTTTTAGTGCCAATCTCATTCACACTGAGACCTTTTGCTGTGAGCACAGCACTTCAAAGGTTAAGAAAAAAAGGTTTGTTGAGTGTCCTCAATGAGCACCTAGCAAAAGCTCAGATGCAATGAAGCTCCAGCTACTGATTCTCCTGGGTGTGAAAGAGACACTGGGAAGTACTAATGGATAAACAATAAGAAGAAAAAAAATCAGGCAGGATAAAGCCTCACACTTGCATCATGACTGTACCTCTAATGACAGGTATAATCCAGGGTGATACAAAGATAAAAACTAATTACATTTTGCATTATTTTTACTTACCAGTTGACTTACCAGGTAAACACTGCTGTCCCCATCCACCAATCTTGTAAGTTCTGAGTATTTTTCTTTCTTCTTTTTCAACTTCATAGTACTTCGATCTTTTAAAGTTCTGTTTTCATCTAAAAGCTCTTCTACTTTTTCCTGTAGTTTGATTTCAGATAATTTTAAGCTATAGATCTGATGGTGAGATTCTTCCAATTTTGTTCTGAGAAAGTCTTCAGTGTTCTGAGAGCACTGCAGTTCAGTCAGCAGGTGTGCCTGTTCTCTGCTAGTGTTCTCTTCTTTTTCCCTCAAGAACTTCAGGTTTTGCTGAAATGCCTTAAGGTAGCTTTTCACATCATGCTCCACATTTTCAATACAAGCCTTCCATTCCATTTCTTCCCTGCCAGGGTGTTTACAGCCCTGAGTCCCACTGAACACTGACTGCTGGAGGTGCTGCACCATTCCCTCTCCTAACTTGGATGTCAAAAGAGCAATATGGGCATTAAGATCCAAGACTTGCTTTTCCAGCCTAAATACTTCACCCTGAAGGTAACAGTCCCTTTTCCTCAGTACTGCTATCTGTTGTCTCTGCCTTTGTTTGTAGTGCTCAAAATATTCTGACTGGCTTTTTATTTCATCCTCTTTTGTCTTCAGCTGCTCCTGAAGCCAACGCAACTTTTCCTTGTTCTTCTTCTCTGACTTCTTTTGGTTTTCAACCTATCATTTCAGTGAGATATACAGTTAACAACTGTTAATAACTGTTTACTTATAATTTTTCTTAATTTAGTGATAATTCTGCCTTTGTTTTCTGAAAGCTCAGGAATAACACAAGTAGAATTTTTTCAAGGAAGTAAAATGCTGGATTTAGAGCAAAAATAACCTGCTTTGTCATTTCAGCCATCACCAAAACATCTCAGTAGGAACCAAATAAAACAAACTCATCCACATCTGCTATTACATGACATACAAGAACCTTTTAAACACATTTTTGAATGTTCTAAAGTACATATTAAACCAAAATAAACCTTTGAACTGTAATTCATATATCCAGCTCTGATTTATACAGTAACAGATCCTTAACACTGACAGTACTGTAGCACTGGGGTGTTACAGGGAGTAGAGCTGTGGTTCTGTTATAGAAAACAGGACACACACTTTCCAGAGCCCAGGAATTTTCCCACTGCTCTTCACTGTACCTGTCACCTGTCAGCTCCTGCTTATGAGACTGCTGAAAAAGGAGAAAGGAATAGATGCCTTTTGAAACACATTGAGAAAGGCTTTGGTATTTTCCTTTGCACTGCAGTGTGTTTGAACACAGACTTGGAGGTGAAAGATGCCAGTTAAAGGCAGGAGAGGCTTTCATGAGTCCAGTACTGCCCCAGCTTTGAGCAGAGTAAGAGCCACCAGAATCACAGGGACACAGCAGCAACTTTGAAGCAAGACTGAAGGCACAGAGACATGAAGGAATGACTTTGTTTTTTTTAAGGACTTCTTTAGATCAGTCATTTTGATCATCAGTACTTTCCTAGCACTGGTCAGAAGGAAAAGTCAGGTAGATGTGGACTAATATTTTGGTTTGTTAACTCTTGATGGGAATATATGTCTAAGCTTCTCAAGTCTTGAAAAATACATTTCACTTTTAATTACAAAAGCAGAGACTATTCCTCATTCTTGTGAATCTTGCCACATAATACTGGTGTCCTGTTAGAGTACTCATCTTTGACCTAAAATGCTGATAAAATGAAAGGATATCTTATGACAAACAGAATTGAAAGACATTGTTTTACTGAAGCCTGTTCCTGAAAACCTTTCACTCATTCTCCACTTTCATGAATCCATCGAATGAGCAAACTAGGTAAAAATGCCTGTTGTATGGGGCTAGGAAGATAAAGTCTGACCTAAGGAATACACTGAGCAGGTCCTAGGGAGAAAGTGAGAAGGGGGAGCATAAATTTGATCAAGGGCCTGAATTAGAGAAGTAACAGCAGCGCTGTCAAAAACAACAGAGAAATAAAAGGCTGGGAGGCAAAAAAAAAAAAAAAATCCAAAAATTCTTCTGATTTCTCTTTGGTTGTAGCAAAAGAGAAGAGCTGAGACCATTTATTTCTTTAAAACAGAGGTCATTGGAGATGAGCTTGACTTACAAATTACTATCACAAAGAGGAAATAAACAAGGTCATTTGAAACAACATCCCCTCACCAAGTGGATCAGGTCCTCCTGAATGCTTTGCAGTTTCCCTTTAACGCGCAGATTGGCATTTTCAACCTGGCCCAGCTTCACACAAAGTTGATCAATCCTCACAAGAAGTGTTTGGTGTGACAGCTCCAGCTCTCTCATCCTGTGATAGTGAGAATGAACATTTTTGCTAAGTAAATACCACAGCACGGTTCCAGATGGATAAGCAGTCACAAGCAATGCATCAATTTATCTTTTTTTTTGTATTTTTCTCACAAAAATAAAATAGTAACAAATTTTTGATCACTAATATAACAAATACTTAATTCTTAACACGTCTACTGGGGTTTGCACATTAGGCTGGAGAGTGTCAAAATTGTTGAAGAGTACCTTTCTGCTGACTTAATAAGAATACCATAAGAAAACACAAGATTTACAAGATTTTTGTTCAATGGAGTTTACCATGCTATATGAAGTAACAACTCACCATAAAGACAACCACAACACTTCAGTCTCTGCATGTACCTGATCATAGGATTTTGGCAGGTTCACAGTCAGTGAAATTCAATTTTTATGCCAGTAAATGTTTCCCATCAAAGCTAACATTACAGGCAACCTACAAGTACCTCTGTTTTGGGGGCTGAAGTGAAAATATCTTACTTGTAACATGCCTTCAGTGGGTACCAAACCCTACAGTGCATAATTGTCTTTGTCCACAAAGATGGATTTTGACAAAATACAGGTTTGCTTTGCCTGTTGCTAGCCAAATGGTATGAAGTGTGATATAAAAATCTTTTTTAAAAGATTATTATTTTGGAAAAAGTCCCATTATTAAAATATTTCTGACAGAGTTCCTTGATGAAGTCAAAGCAATTAAAAATTATACAAATAAATGTTTTAATGTCATTTATATTTCCTATTCTTTTTAACCTTTATATTCTTTAGAACAGTGCTGACTATCAAAACCTTATTATTCTAGTCAAATGTATAACTAATGCATAATGGCACCTTCATCTACTGTAATGGTTTTATAATTGACACACTTAATTAGATGAAGCTTTCTAAAAAAAGGGACTTTTTTTACAACACAAAATTCCAAATTAAATCTTATTTTAAAAGGAAAGAAATATACTTGACAAACAGAATTTGCATCATACAAATATTTAAGAATGAAACATCCTGAGAAATCTGCCTGGTTATTTGCAAAAATATGCTAGACCATGCTGTAAATCTTACTTAAATAATAATTCTTAAAAAATTATTATTGCATTTCTATTCTGACAGATATACAAAATATACATTAATCTTCTCCAACACACTAAAACCAGAGAAAGACTTTCTTTCTGCTGGTTCTGCATGTATCATTTGACAACCAGTACACAGGGCAAAGTGAAGAGTACATTTGTCACATAACAATAAATTTTAATGCAACCCCCCTCTTCCATTTACCTATTTCTCAGGATGGAATTTGACTCCACGCAGTCCTCCAGAACACCTTTCAGTTTTTCCCTTGACTTTTCCAGCTCTTTTATTCTGAGAGTCAAATTCTCTTCTCCAGCACTGTTTACTTTTTCATCAGGTGTGCCTGCTTCTTCTAATTCCTGCAAAACCAAGGGAGTAGCAATTTTAACACTGAAATTCAGGATAGCAAATTCTTCATTACTGGGCATTCTAATACAGTAACAAAATTCTGGTTCTCTTCCAGATGAAGGATTCATGATGAAAAAGAGCCCAAATTAGGTTCTCAGTGTTCTACAGTCTAAGCCTGCAGTAACAGAGTCTAAGCCTCTGATGATCAAATGAACTGTGCTTCTTGATTCTGAATACATTTATTATTTATGAGAAAGTCTCATTTCATTAGCCTTATTAGCATGTGTGAAGGGAGTTGCCATTCACAACCCAAGATCCCCATAAAAGATTCAGTTAGACTAATTAATAAAGGAATTAGTCATCAAAGTTTTGAAAAGAGAATAATTTTCTACTAAACATGGGAGTTCATAAACTGAGTGTGTTTACTTTGGATAAATATATTACATTATTATTGTTTTAAGACAGCAGACTAAAAAAAAATATTTCCTATTCAAAAGGCATTCCATAACTATTTCAGAGAAAACATTCTGTTTATTTAATTGGTATTTTGGAATTCTGCATGCAGTATTTTATTTGTATCTACTTCACTTCTGACAGGTAATGAAACCATAGCTGAAAGAAACTTTCAAATTTGGGCTTGAGAAGGCAAACTAAGGTTGGTTCTTTTCTTCTGCCTCTTTCAGTCATAGGTCTAAAAATTCTTCAGAAACTCACTTCAGTAAGTTTAGTCTTAGAACTGTGTCCTGGTTTCTGCTGGGACAGAGATAATTTTCTCCTTAGAAGCTGGCACAGCGCTGTGTTTTGGATTTGGGATGAGAATAATGCTGATCACACTCTGATGTTTTGGCTGCTGCTCAGCAGTGCTCACCCTGTGTCAAGGACTCTTCAGTGGCTCCTGTCTGCCAGTGAGGAGCTGCACCAGGAGCTGGGGGGAGCACAGCTGGGACAGCTGGTCCAAACTGTCCAAAGGGATATTCCACACCACAGAGCTTCATTATACAAACTGAAGGGAATTACCCAGGGAGGGACGGATTGCTGTCCAGGAACTCGGAGGCTGTTGGTCAGCAGGTGTAATGCAAAGCACACTTGCTTGAGTCCTGTTAAATTCTTCCTCTTTCTCCTTATAATTACAATTATTAGCATCAGCATAATATTATAGCAATATTTTTTCTCAGTTATTAAATTGTTTCTCAACCCAAGAGATCTACCTTTTCTTTCTGATTCTCCTCCCCACCAGTGGAGGGAGGGTGTGGAGGGACCAAGGCTGCATGGTGCTGGCTGTCAGCTGGGTTAAACCTCAACCAGCTGCCACCTGTGAAATGCCTGTGAAATGATTAAATGATTTTGCTACATTTGTGTTGCTATGGAATTGGATCTGTTACTGGAATTCAACCAGATTTTGGATTTATTATAAGGAAATAATGCAATTACTGTTGGGTTTTTTTGGATTTTTTTTTTTGGCGGACAAATGCTGAATCTACAGTGCAAATAAGAACATAAAAGTAACTTTTAATATTGATGAATAGAAAATGGCACAAAATCAGTTCAAAAGAATAAAAAACCCAGTTCTCTTATCAGCTCATGTTTTGATGTTTTGTTATGTGCTATTCACAGGTTCAGTCAACAAAGTTACATAGAGTAACTTTGGTCAATTGTATGAACTCACTGGCCTTGTGTCAGCTGTAAAAGGACGTAGAACTGAAACAACTCAGGCACCCCTCAGCCTCTTAAGAAGACATGATATTGAAAAGCTTCAAGTATGGATAGACATCAAAGAATAAATCCATGTGGACAACAAAGTTCACACTTTTTGTGATACCAAGTCCCATCACTTCCCAGAGACCATGCACCCCTGAGACATGTTAACATAATTATGGCTCTCCCCTGGATGGTATCATTTCCCAAATGGAACAGTGTCTTCAATTTAGACTTCCTTGAGAAATCAGTATTTTGTTTTTACTTGTTATTTGTAAATTGAATAGACACCCTGTTCTGTGACAATGGTTATATCTGAACAGCACTGCAAAAGGCACATATAATAACACTGAACATTGTTACTTTTCTCATTAATAATTTACAGTGGAAGCCAAATAAATATCATTTGCAACTCTAGCATGAAACCAGAAAAGCTGTTACAAGTGACACAAGCAATGAGAAAGTTACCGTTTCCTTCTTCACTTATACAGTTGGGACAGATGATTTGAAAGCTGTGTCACAAAAAGGGAAAATCAGGCCCAAATTCTGTGATTCAGTCCATCTTGTATGGAACTGAATCACAAATAATAGAATCACTAAGATTGGAAAAGATCTCTAACAGCACCAAGACCAACCACCAACACAGCAGTGCCAAGTCCAGCATTAAAGCATGTCCCCAAGTGCCACAGCCACACCTTTGAACATTTCCAGGGATGGTGATACCTCCCTGGATAGCCTACTCCAAAGCCTGAACATCCTGTTAACACACTGTACCCATTCTCAGCTCTACAGTAAATACCAATATACAACAGATAGTAAGACTGTAATGATCTGTTTTCCCAAAGTACAAATCCTGCTAGTTCCATGCAGAAAAAAAACATCATAAATGCAATGGAAAATGTCAATTTTCAATCAGCCAGTTTTCTTGAGAAAACTGTCACATGTAAATGACAATGTAATGACAAAACACATACCAAAGTAAGGAAATGAAACTGCTCATACCTTCTCTGCCTTTAAGAACACCCTCTCCTGTCCGTGCAGCGCGCTTATCGTGGCAGCCATGGGCTCTGACCATCCCATCTTTGTGCTTGCAGTTCCTTATTCAAAACAGAGATGAGCAAATCTGTGTCTATGAGAAGTGTTGCTTTGCCAAGAAAATCCTTGTTCCTTCACTGGCACCAGGTTTGATTATCTAAGCTCTGTTGTGGTCCTTTGCTTTTGAGTCATGCCAGGACTCTCTCTTGCAGTGAAGGCCTTATTTTCCCACATTCTGTCATCACACTGCTAAAAACCATAACTAAAACATGAAAAATTTCTATTTGAAAACAGATTCCCTAAATGCTTGTTCCTTTTGAACAATATATTGTGAGCAACACATTCTTTTGGGGACTGAGATTCCAGACTTATGCATGATCCTTGTTTCCAAGGTAAATTGTGCTTTCTACCAGGGTTATTCCAACCCTGACGTCAGCCACAATTTGCTGCATGTGACTGAATTAATCTTGTGGAGTGTCTCAGCTCCTTCTGTAGGTAAATGCTCTTGTCCAGTGATTCTCTGTGCAAAGTACTTCTCTTCAGAGCCTGATAATTATCTGAGAAAACAGGCTGCTTCTGAGGCTGATTCCAGAACCTTCAACAGTTTCCTCTGTCCTTCATAGTTGTTCATTGCCTTATGTTATCTTTCTCAATCATAATTTCCACTTCATGTGATGTGTTATTTTTTATTTTTTTATTTTTTTATATTGTAACCAGCTACTTCATGTTGGAGTTCAGTGTGTCTATGGGAGTAGATTTGTTTCACAAATATGATTTTCAAGAAAACGTGATGGAGGAGAAAGTTATCTTCTAATATTGTGCTCTTAATGTTTGCATCTTGCCTCAACACTTCAGAAATAATTAAAATTATCTATTTATTCATATTGCCTTTACAGTTCTGAAGCATTTATTTGCTTTTCCTTCTTTGAAAGAGTAATATTTTTTCATTTTCTAACCATTCTCTTAAAAGGTCTTTGCAACTTCCTTTTTTTTCCAGCGTGTGCTTCACCCCAAATTTTTCTTGCAGTTCAGGTGGTCAATGACTGTTTATCTACCTCTGCTGGTAGAGGTTGTGCCATTTTTGCTAATGATGATGTTTTTTCATTTTACCTGAGAGGATGCCATGATTTCCAAATATTCACATTCAACTATTTCTCTGCTTATCACATTTATCTACATTATCATTTCTCCAAGTCCTTTCTTCTTGAAGAGATCACTGAGCACAGCACATCATGCATTCTCTTTTCCTGACCTCTCAGGCCACCATGGAATCTGTCATTTTCCCAGTGCTGTCTTTACAAGACATTGCCATTCTTTTCAATAAACATTCAAAGAATCATATTTCCCACACAGTTCTCACCCACTTTAAAGTTTTCATACTTCAATCTACCATCTTGCCTTTCTCCAAAACACTTCCATTCTGCACCTGTGGATTTCCAACTTAGGAGTTTAATATGAATTTGACCACTGCAGGGATGTAAACCTTTATTTGTTTCCAAGTTTGAACAGTTTGCTTCCTTTCAGCTATTTACTACAGACAACTTATTGTCAAACACTTAGCTTTTTTAATACAGATATTAAAAAGGAGATCCTGTGTTTCTTGGGTGAAATGCAAACCACATTTGTTGAAAGCATGCAGTATGGAGACAAAGATCTCAGTACTGTAAGAAAACCATTTGGTAGATAACAGTTCACATAGCAGCCAGTAATTGCACTTGTATTTTTCTGCTGTTTGGTTGGTGGGAGAGTCTAAGTCCTGTTTGTAATTTTTTTCAGTGTTTATGATGTGCTGGTCTTTATTTGATTGTGAAATCATTCCAGCTTGAAGCCATATCTTTTAAAAAGTCTCTAATTTTAATTTTGCAGCTTCAAGTATTATGCAAACTGATTTATGAAAAAAAATGCACCAATTTAAAGCTGCTTGATAAATATTTTCCGTGTTTTTGCATGTGGACTCAGCTTTTCACTCCATAGCTTCTTTTAATAGCCTGCAAACAAAATGAAACAAAAACAGAAAACAAAAATAACAAAGAAAAGAAAAAGTCTGCTAAGCTTTAGATAAAAAACATTACTTTAGAAATATGTGTTGGTATCAACCCTAAATTCACAGACAGCTCAATACCTGAATGTTTTATATTACCTTCAGAATAACTAGAACCAAAATTACTATCAGTAAATCACCTGGTTTGCCTTGAAATAATTAACATCGTTGACAAGTCCAACTATAATTAAGTCTCTTAAAATTGGCTTTTTTGTGTTAGATTAACCAGAGACAGATTCATTTCTGGCAAGATAAATTAAAGAACATTGCCCTTCAAACCAGCACCACAATGTGATGTGCACTCCTAGAAATGTCAAAAGCTGAGTAGTTATGTGGCTGCACAGTCATTATCCCTGTGTTATCTCCTCAAAATGCTTGTCACCAAGCTTGAATTTAATTACTTGAGTGCTTATTGTTGACAGGAAGAGTAGTACATTATATCAGCATAATGCATTTTTTGAAGACTATAAAAATTTTCAATTTATTTTATTTTTTTTCTCTTTTAATCTAAGAGGAATCCAGAATACTATCAGGTAATATCAGAATGGAAACCTATAAATCCCTTGAATGCATAGCATGACAAAATATTTTAAATGGAATTTTAAAAATGCTGGTGATTTCACTGTTTATTGAATGTTTATAAAGTATTTCTAGATTTGGCCAGTACATCTTTCAACATATTTAAAAACATATATATTCCTCCAGCTGTTAGCACCTCTTACTGGGACTGGTATAAAAAACGTGGAGGAAATTCCAAAGGCAATAGTTTGATAACTCTTTTAACATTACTCTTTCCAGCTTATCTTAACCAAAATATCATCTGTCTTATCCAAAAATTCATTTCAGAATGTGGAAAGGTGAACAGGTTACTAGAAGGCTTCACCTTTCTTCAAACACCTTTCTATAAGCATATGCTCAATCTTTACAAAATTAACAAAATTTCAGAAGCAATCCTGAAAATACTGAAAAATTTTGTTCCATTTCAACTACTTTTCAACTTCTAACAATCAAAAGAAAGCTCCTGCACTTTTAAGAAAACAATAATATCTGAGAATTACATTCTACCCATCTGCATTTGTTACCATTTTATTGAAAAAATTATTGAAAAGTAAAAAGCATATGCAGCCATGCTTGTAATAAAAGCCCAGAGCAAGTTCAAAAAAGCATCAACAGAAAGATGATAACTGAACATACTGGACCTGAAAACCCTAGAAAAAGCCCATAATAATACAGGTCTGATTTCTCAAAAGTATTTGAGATCTGGGCAGTAGAAAGTATTGTTTCATGCTAACAATATTGTTTCATGCTCATAATAGGGGCTTAGGGTAATGATTGTCACCATTCTTTTTCAGTTACAGTACTGAGAGCAGTTTCAAAAATGTTGATTAAACTCCCACTATAAGGAGATTCCTTGAAAATAATTCACAACAGGTTACAAAGAAAAAAAAGCTTAGAAATTTTGTAAAGGTAAAAGCATTGTGTATTATTGGGTTAAAAACAAAAAAACCCCAAAAACCAGAACCCAACAACAGTAACAATACAAATACTGTATAATATTCAATAGCTTTAAAGCATAGTTTAATCCTCAGTTAGGCTGCTGAGTTACCATCCTTCCTGAAAGGCAGTGTGGAACTTGCACCGCTCCAGGGAACAGGACTGGGACTGATTTTCTAAAATGCATTTCCCTCTTGCTCTCTGTGAAAGGTGAGTATGGCTCCTGCCACAGCTGAAGAAATTCACTGCCTTTAGCACTGGGCTGAAAGGACCAGGGCACTGGGAAAGGACAGTGAGAGTGATGCCAATGTCTCAAGGGAGAGGCACAGAGGATTTTTATCCTCACCCTTTCCATGTTGTGTCATTCACATTGCAAGCCTCCAATCACCTCATAAAAGGGAAAATTTGCTATTATTTCCTAAGTTATTTCATGGCCTCAAGGATCTGGAGGAAGTGAAATCAACTCTTTATTTTGCATGGGTGGTTATGCTCACAGGGCTACTTAGAAAGCAAAACTTGGGCCAAGTGATTCTTTGCCTCCTCTCCATCCAGCATGACAGAAGGCAGGAACCTACAGCAATAACTGAACTTTGAGACAAAATGTAACTGCTCTGCAAGAATGGAAAGCACTCACTGCAGCTATGGCACTCAGTATCTTTGAATACAAAATCATTTCTCATTGAAAAGCCAATCACTTTCTGCAGAAATCTAGGAAGGAAAGAATCCAAGCTGGACTTTATAGATGGCTCTTCCTCTCTGTGCAGGTGCAACCAGTATGCCCTTCCTCATGGTTTCAGGGTCTTACAAACAATCCCCAAAACATGGCAAAATCTAGGAGTCAAAAACTGAGTACAAAGAAATACAAAGAATACCAACCACACGTCTCAGCTCAGTTGTGTCATCAAGGCCACAGAATGAATGCTAGTGAAAAAAACAAAAAAAGGAACAAAAACTATAACATAAGATCAAAAGAAAATGAGGAAAAAAGAAAAGAAAGAAGATGTAAGATATGCAATATGAAATCCATTCACATTACAGCAGTTAGTCTTACATCATTAATTGAGTTCATCTGAAAGAAAGACACAGTATACCAATCTTACTCTAAAAGCAGTAAAAAAATCAGTATTTGAGGGCAGTTTTACAATGGCAAAATCTGTGGATTTTTTAACTTCATATATATTTGGCTTGATTTTGTGATTCACTTAAAGAAGTACTTTTAATTACACACACTAAATCTTTCCTGAATCAAGGCTTACCAATCCAAGGACACAACCTAAATGAAACTGAAACAGCAGAGAATCAGCTTTGAGAAGAGCACAGCGTGTTTAAACAGCATTTGTTCCTAATATATCAACCCACAGATTAAAACTGAGATTTTATATTATTCTTCTGTACAGGACAGTTTGCTGAAGAATTTATAGGGAAGAAATACTGTAATACTTATGTTTTGATTTTACACAAAACTTAAAAACTGAATCCACTCCTAAAGGAAAATGAAAAGTCATACTCAGACACAGTAAGGGGTGCATCCCTTAGCTACCACCAGCTATAAATGCTGCTGTTCCTTCAAAAGCATAAGGATCTTCTGCCCACAAGAAATTATTGTGCTCAGCATCAGTAGCATGCAAGTGTCAGTCTGCACATTAACACATTAAACCTTGAGAAGAACAATGAGATAAAATGATACCATCCATTGCTTCCCTGAAAACACAATCTTCCTTTGGGCCATCAGAATGGGATTTAATCCCAGGGAAAAAATAATTCAAATGTAATAGGTATAGAAGGAAGCCCTAAGCCCATCCAGAAGCTGAAGGTCAATAGAAAGAGATGAAGCTTTTTTGAGGTCTCTTGCTAATGTAACATTAAAGCAAAGAGGATGTTAATCATTTTAACTCATTACCAGCTTTCTGCTAAGCTTGTGATTAAGCTCTTTCTTTTCCAATGCTTTTCCACATCCATCCAGCTGATGAACCAGCAGAGATAATGCTATTTTCCATTTCCAAAATTATCAGTCTGGCTAATCCTATACCTGCTCTGTAAACTCTAATGGCAATGCCTTAAAGGCCTGCATTTTGGCAAGAGCAACATCTAGAGATGTTTTATTTTTTAGAACAGGTGGATAAACAGTAATATTTGAAATAATTAATATGTACAAGTATTGTCTATCCCTCAACGTTTCTCTGCTTTGAGGAGTTAAGTGCAGCACCTTAGACATCACTGGCTGCTAGGCAGGAACAGCTTCAGGCACAGACATGGTCTGGGGCAGAAGAGGGCAAAGGCAGCACAAGAGCCCTTTTAAGGGTGAAAAGAGCCCTTTTAAGGGTGAATAGTGCCCGTGTTTCTCTGTCAGTGCCAACATGGAGCACTGCCCTCCCAACACATGCAGACAGAGCAGCTCCAGCCACGTCATTGTGGGGGTGATGTAAAGCATTAATTAGCAACAGCAGCAGACAGCCCAGCTCCTGCAGGCTCTTCTGCTCTTCCACAAACCCAGACAGGTATCACAGTCTCAAAAGTGCAGGATAAGTACAGCAGAGCGGAGACAACTACTGTGGGAGCAGAAGGGGCTGAGGAAGATGCTGAGGGAATTGGAATAGTGGCTGGAAGTGCAACTGGGAGGACTGCCACATCCTGGAAGCAGATGAAGGGATGCTGGATCAGAGAAGGGTGAGGAAGAAATTTTCCACATCCAGTGAGCTGCTCCCTGAATCCTCCCTCTTTTATGCCAACCCCACTGAGCCCTTTCAACTCCCTCCAGAGTCCTGCAAAAGCTTTCCTTTTGCCCTTTTACCCATTCTCATCCCAAGAGAAAAATACAATGAGAACTGCACTAGGGTCTCCATTCTGCCCAGCAGTAGGTTTATATAGGATCACATGCCCATAAATGCTGAAGAAATTGAACCTGGGACATGACTCTTGTTGGCATCTAGGCAGTGGTTCAGCAAAGGTAACATTACTAAAACACTCTGCTGGGGCTGGAGAAAAACCCATTGTCAGTCCATGCTCTCTGCAGAGCAGCCTAAACTCCACAGACCTGGGAAAACCTGAGCCCACACTCCACAAACCTTGCACCATCCCTTGCTTGGGAGCCACAGTGACACAAATTCATTTGCTGTCTGAAGCCTTGGTCAGAGCTTCTTTCAAAAAAAAATCAGATCCATTATATCAACCTTTTTCTATATTAAAACAAGAAATACTCCTTAATTGTAGCGTTTCACAGGCGCTTCCCTAATTTTGTTCCATTTTTCAGTATTTGAAAGTTTTGCAAGGCAATGCTGCCAAATATGGCTGAGCTAACCAATTTTTTCAGAGAAAAAAAGAATCTTTGTTCTTTTTTGTTCTAAACCACAGCAAATCCTCCTTCTACTAGTCTAGAGTCTCCCCAGGCTCATTGATTCCTTCCTGTAATTGACAGAAATCCTGGATAGGAAATAATTTTGAGCAGATTAGGGACAGAGCTGCATTTCATGCTGCAATGACTCAAACTCAAATTTTTATCTCATTTTAAAATAGATTTTGTGATATTAGATTAAGTACTATTAACATCAGTGCAGCAGAAAAAAACAATTTTCTGTGGAAAAAAAAATTGTTGGTACTGCCCAGATATAAATTTACCTTTTCCTCAATTTCTTTGAGTTGCCTCTTTTGAAGTTCTATTTTATCTTCTAGATCTCGAATTCTCTGGAACAGAAAAAGCAAAATAGACATTATTATACCTAATTTGAAAAGGATGTGAATAAAAAAGATGAGAAATAGGTTAAAAATAAAGAGAACAAATGCCCATTATTACTGTAACACTTCCTTTACAGCTATATTAGGCATTTCCATGGCAGAATTTTCCACATTTCCATGAAACCATGGCAATTCAAACAAGCTGCATGTTCAGAATGTCATGTTTATACCAGGAAGTCTACTCCCCACCACTCATAATTCATAATTTTAACATATACACACAGACAATTCCATTTTGCATCAAAATTCTTTTTTTTTTTTGTCCAACTGCCAGTTTTTCTGCTTACCTAGACAGTCAGCTTACCTAGACTATCACCTTTTAACCTTTAATTTTCTCTTCCTATGAAACATAACCATGCTTCTAGCATAGTCAGGCTATACCACAGGAAAGAGAATGCACAGATTTTCAGTTTACCACAAAGACACCATCCAGAGACTCAGCTCTGTCCTATTACCAGTCACCTCCCACCAGAGCCAGATGGAATGTTTCCTTCACTGTAGCTCCCCATATTTTTAAGGATTTTTCTTGTTCAGTTTCACAAAGATTCTTCAAAAACATGACTGCTGCTGGGTCCACTATCTTATTCTTTTCTGTATCACATATCTCCTTATTTCCTTTCTGTAAGTCACACTTCTTTTTTATTATTTTTATTTTTATTTTGATGTTGAGGGTCTTATACAATTTAGATGCTTTTTATTACACTTTTATATTGTACTTGTTACAGATAAAGTAGGTTATAAGTAATTTTTTCTATAGGCAGAAACCTGAAATCTTCTACTAATAGTCACTGGTGATCAAGAAACAACTTCATACAATGAGTTTTTTTTGGGATTACCCAATCTCAGCCTGGCCTACACCTGCTAGGGGTGTTAACAGTTCCTGACCTTGGAAAGACAAATTATCACCTCCTCTAACATGGATGGCATAGGTGAGTGCAATTAATGCAGCTGCTGCTGTCTCACTCCCAAATTATTTCATGCCTCTCAAACCGATGCAAACAACAGTACCTGTTTCAAAACAACAGCCAGTCATCACTCACAAACCTGTGTGTATCAGCTGCTGCTGGTAGTTGTTACCTGCATTCAGCCCTAAGACCTCAACCAGGGTAAATGCTCCACACTCATAGCCCAGGACAGCTGCAGCAAGGCAGCAGTGAGCCACTGACCAAACTGCTTTGGAGAAACATGGAGTTTGGCCTGAAAACCACAAATCTAACCTGGAACTATTCCAAAAACGAGGTACACACGACCCTGCAGTTCACTTTTCCTCAGGCATGCTCCTCCACACAAATGTTGAAGACAAGCCATGAGAAAAAAGCTTTGTTATCATTGCTCCTGTTTCAAAATTGAAGATTTAACTTAAAGCCTGTTTTGAATATTATACATGTAGTGTAAGTCAATCAAAACCTACACTATATCATACTGCAGTGCTCAAAGATTTCCCCAGATAATGCTCAAACCAGCATGAGCCAGATTACCCTCAGGTGATATAAGTGAATGCACCTTTGCTGACAATCACAAATGCCCCAAGCACAGCTGTATTAATTCCACTTTTCCTCTATTCCATTTAAATTGATTTACAGCTCATCTACACCCTGTTCAAGGCAAGCCTATCTCCCAAGTGATCATCTTCATGTACTGCATGTAGCAGGAATGTTACAATACTGTGAAAAACCATGGGATGAGAACAGGCAGTTGGAATCAGCCCCAACATCTCTAATCCATCAGGTTAGACTCCTGTTTCTCACCAGCTCATTACAGTTATGCTGATTCCTGCTTCTAACCACATCCCAGACCTGACTGACAGAATTCAATTCTCTGGGGGTTGTGCTCTGATGCTATCAGATAAAATTTGACCACAGTGAGATAAGTGGAGAGAAACAATTTTTTAAAATATCATTTCCCTCTTCAAGATTTATCATGTGAAGATATTTTTCAATAACTCCTGAGACTCTGCCTTTAGGAAAAAAAAAAAAAAAGAATATAAAGAAAAAAAAATATATAAAATAATTTAAAGCCACCCAACATCTGGTGGCTTTCTCACCTCAGGGTTTAGAGCAAGTGTTCCTCCCTAAAAGAACAAGTTAATTAGGATAAGATGGCATTTTTAGGATTTGGGAATTCTGTTAATCAAGTAAAAATCGAGATGTTATTACTCCCTCATGAATTTTTCATCTTTTCAAGATTATAGCTATCCAGCTTTTTTCTCCAACTATTCAGAGCAGTTCTAAAAAAAGGGCTGAGGCTTCCATTTTCCAATTCCTTCCCATAATAACTGTTAAATTTTGGGAGATGGAAGATAGATAATAGTTTTAAGGTGCAAAAACATATACTTTCTTAAAAATCACTTAAAATACAAAGACAACCTACCAGCTGAAAGGGAATACACAAAGGACTGAATCTCTGAGAACTGAAAAATCTACAAAAACCCCTCAAAACAACTAAATTGGTAACAGTAAGGCAGATTGTGCTGGTTTTGGCTGGGGTAGATTTAACTTTCTTCACAGTGGCTGGTATGTTGGTGTGTTTTGGATTTGTGCTGAACACAAGGTTGATAACACAGATATGTTTTTGCTGTTGCTGAGCAGAGCTTACACAGAGCCAAGGTCTTTCTGCTTTCCACCCTCCTCTCTGGCAGGGGAGTTGGAGGTCAGTGGGAGGCTGGGAGGAGACACAGCCAGGACAGGTGACCCAAAGTGACAAATGGGATATTCCAGACCATGTGACATCATGCTCAGTGTATAAAGTGGGAGGAAGGAGGCGGAAAGGGGAATATTTGGAATGGTGGTGTTTGTTGGCTCCAGTCCCTGTTACATGTGATGGTCCTTGCTCCTCTGGAGATGGCTGAACACCTGCCTGCCCATGGGAAGTGGTGAATTGATGTCTTATTTTGTTTGGCTTCTCTGTGCAGCTTTTGCTTTCCCTATCAAACTGTCTTTAGCTCAACCCATGAGTTTTCTAGTTTACACCTCCAATTCCTTCCTGATCCTACTGGGGAGGGAGGGAGAGAGGGAGTGGCTGTGTGGGGCTTGGCTGCCAGAGGGGGTGAAAGCACAGGAGCTTTCTTTGGTGCCCAGTGCTCTGTTTGGTGGCCAGTGTGGGGCTGAATGGTTTGAAATAACAGCAGGTTTAATTGGGATGCACTAGATTGAATTTACAGCTCTCAGTGCTGTTCAACCTAGGATCAGCGGGCTCCTGTTCCTGCCCTGGGGCTTGATTACCTGATTGTGTGTTAGAATCTACTGCTCATTAGTGGCCACTTTGTGCTTTTCCTGCCTGCTGCAGTGCTGTACTGCTTATCACCTCACTGAATTGTGCCTGGGAAGGTTCTGATAACAGCCATGGTGCAGGGCCTGGGCTGGCAGGTGCCCAGGGCACTGCTGCTGCCCTGCACAGGGTGGGCACAGCTGCAGGGCAGGCACTGATGGGTATAAATGTGTGCTCAGAGCTGCGCCACACTTGGTGCTGAAGGCAGCTGAATGTTTAAACAGCTTGTATTCCTCTCATATGAGTGCAAATCATAGTGACAGAATACTTTTGCTGCCAATAAGTAAAATTTTGTAACTAAGTTCTTTGCTGCAGAAATGAAAGAGTCCAAATCTAGACAGGTCAAAATTTGTTTTAAAACACAACCTTGGGCTGGAATTGTTCATCAGGTACCAAAGCTTGGAGTTGTTTGCTCCTAGCTGTTTCCTTGCTTCCCCTGGAGGATTATCCAGGAGGATGAAGTGGGTGTAGCTATTCCCATTAATATCCTCTGATTGCTCAGGGACAGACCTGGCAGATAACCAGCATAGTTCGGCTATTAATATATCCTGAAAAATATGATTTAATAATTTATTTCTATTTAACTGTAGAGAAAGCCTTAGTATTTAACACATAAAAAGAATAATTTTCTCTTGTTGTACCTATCTGCATTTACTGCATTATCTTGATCACAAAGATGGCAATTTCCAAAAACAACTTTAAAAAATACATGTATGATAAATGACCATAGCTGTAACAAAAAGGTATCTCCTAGAAGTAGCAAGATATGTTCATCAGTCAAATGCTATATTTAATTACTGAGAAGGAAATTACACAAAAGTTAGAGCTACCAATTAAGACCAAGTCAGGACTGTTTGAGATTCAGTATAAGCCTTTACATCTTTACCTACTGTTCGTTTAATTTGCAAGAATTACCAATCAACAAGCTGTGGACTCTCAGATTCCAACACTTGATTAAATGCTTTTAGTATATTCTGATTTATGTTTGCAGAAGTGTGACTAGGACAACAAATCATGCAGAACTATTTCATTGTTATCACGAAATTCTACATATTTTTATGCTTCAGTGTATAAATTGACGATCATTAAGTTGAGCTTTTCCTGCCATGTGGTATAGAGTGGTAACAATTGTGCTATAAAAGATGAATCCAGTTCTACCCATGACATGGCTTGCAGGAACTTTGCAAATCCAATATATTTTCAACAGTACAAAAAAAGTGTGAGGAAGCAACAAAATTGACTCTATTTTGCTCTCAGAACCTTGATAAGTCTCAGCTAAAAAGAAAGGTACAGGCTGTTCTTCATTTCATTTTTTAAAAAGAGAGGGTAGGAATTATTGGTAGGCAGCCTGAGTCCAGCAGAGTGTTTGTGTTTCCTTTGGAGCCCCTAGCTTGGTCACAGTCAGAGAGAGGATTAGGGACAATGCAGGGCAGTGCTCTGCTGGGTTCCAGCAATTCCTGTCTTCCTGCAGCTAATAGCTGCCCCTCAGTCACAGGAGTGCACCTTTTTTGGGACTGACAGGATTCATGAGAACAACCCTGTGTAGTCAAATCATACAATGGAGTTACTGTAGGCAAACAAAGAGCCAAAGTCAGGCAAAAACAGGGCAATGGGAGTGCAACCATGCCAGAGAGGAGAGTAAACAAAAGGGATGGACTCCTAACACTGTCCACCTTGCCCGCATTCAAAACCAAAATGACAAAATAATGAATACATGTTTCTCATTGATTTTATTACAATAGTAAATAAAATCTCCTCACAAAATAATATAGATGGTGCCTTTGCAAATATTCCCTGCATGCAGCTTCCCTGAGTTTTGAAAGAGGGCTGGACCAGCCCCTATTTCAGCATGGCAGGCACCTGCTCGATAAATAAATCATTCCTGCACTAGCAGCGAGTTTGCTGCCTCTCCTGAGTGAGTGCTCCTAGGCAGGCACGGCACAGCCAGGGCTGAGCACTCCCTGGGCAGAGCGATCAGCAGATGGCTCTGCTGGCCAGGCTATGCTCAGCAGAGCTGCAGCTCTGCCAGGAGGGGGGCTCAGCTCACACATCCACCCCACTGCCAGACAGCCACAGAAAAAACTATGCTCAAGATGCCTTACTTATTATTTAGTTGCAATTTGAACAGACTTTTAAGTTGCATTATAAAACTTTTCTTCATAGTCATTACACATGCAGCACATGTACCAAAGTGGGAGGCACAGATTAACAGCCTAAAAATGCTAACAATTAGGTAAAGGAGAGCACACCCAGAAGGGTCAGGCAGCTGAAGAACACATTTCCTCTGGAAGTCTGCAATGCCAAGACAGGCAAAGACTGCTCCTAATGGAGGCACTACATATGACAATGTTACTAACAGTCACAAAAGGGACATTTACCATCAGTCAACCACATTACATAAATTGTATGTTCACTGACTGCAGGCTTCTCCAGTTTAGTTCCTGGAGAGATCCCAAACACAAAGGGCTGTCCAACTGCCCCAAAAGCAAGAAATTTGACAATTTTTTCAGCAGTAGAATTAATGTGCAGAAGATTATAGTCATAAATGCTCATTAACCCTCCATTTCCTTTCACCTCATGATGGAAACTTCATTTTTCTGGGAAACAGGATGCACTTCTTGAAATCCAATGACTCACTTAAGCAATTCTTTTTGGTAAACTTGGATGACAAGTACCTTCCAGTACTGTCAGGGAAATTAAGATAGGTCAGCTCTTGAGTAGCAGAGAACTGAGCCACCAAGATGGGACCTCCCAGCAGGTCTGACCTTCCTACAGAGTGGGAGTGTCTAAGTCTGACAGAAGCATTGCTTTATAGGCAGTATGTACCTGATCTGGCCTTGGTAGACCAATTCAGGTATCCCTGCACCTACAGCTCAATTTTCCTGATAGCTGGAAAATTTCCAGCATCCTTGCTGCACTCTTGTACAAGGGAGTCATGACAATAATCAATCTGCATCCAAACTGAGCACAAGGCTAGATAACCCTGGATGCAGATTGATTCTTGTCATGACTCCCTTGTACAAGGATGCAACAAAAAGGATAAAACAGTATTTAGAACTGAGTTGAAGACAAAGAGTCCAATGAAATCATATTAGTACACTTCCAGTAAAGAGCCAGCCAGCTACTGATTTCTAAAGGCAAATTTCTGTCATTTGTAGCATGCTTTGGTTCCTGCAGCTACACTGCAACCCCAAGATTGCAAGCCACACCTCTGGGAAGTCTGAGGAATCAAAGTTTAGGCAAAATGCAAGCAGCATGATGGTGGATGTGTGCCTGGAAATATTACTCTTCTTTCACTAATAGAGACATTTTTCAGTAACAGGCTTAGAAGACTCAGCTTGTGCTTTAGCCAAAACGACAGTATTGCTCCATTTAAAAAGAAGAAGGTTAATGGCATTCCCACACAGAACAAATGAAGTATGAGTGCTCAGCATGTGTTTTAATAGCAATCCATCTACATTAAGTACCATTCCCATTAATACTGCTCCCCTTGTAAAGGAGCACTGAAATGAACGGAAATCCTTAGTCTGAGTTCAGTGAGCCCTAGATTGCAGCCTCAGAGCTATCATTCTTATACTGGAGGCAACATTTCAGCCCAGTAATGATTCCTCATAAATTTAGACATGGGAGGAACTTCAGCAATACAAAGAAAGAAAATTGATCTGAGATGGTCACAAGTGCCCCACTGCACTTAAATGCCAGGTCCAGATTTCCTCCCCTAAGCAGCCAAAATGTGTGCACTTCCTCATGTGATTAAACTTGTCTTTCAAGCTACCTCAAGTTCTGATGAGAAATGGGCTGTGTCACTCCATGGTGCCTTTCACAGATTCCTTTTTTTTTTTTTTAATTGATGTGCCAGCTGCCTTTTTAGTTACACAGATGGACAGAATTTTTGCATTTTCTCTACATTGGGCAGTGTTGCAGGCTACATGAAGTGGACTTCTTCATCCAAGCCTTCTGTCCAGTTTACCCACAGGGCTAGTCAGACATTCACAGTCCTGAACCACACCTTGGGTGGCTTCAAATCCTCAAGAAGCTTTGGGAAATGGGGAAAAATCTATCTGAAAAAAAACTTTTGTGACAAATTTTGTCTTTCAGACAATGATCACCACATCATCCTTCATTTAGGTGTCAAACTGTAGAACTGATGTTCATGTTCCCTAAACAGGTAAGTAAAGAGCCCACCCATATGAATGTACTGTTTTTACAGACAGCAACACCAAGAAGATCAATTAATCTAGACTCAAAATATGCTCCTTGCCATGCTACTGCACTTGTGAAAATACAGAATGTACTAATCAGGGGGGTTAGAAATCACCTTAACAGTTCCTGTGACACACTCTTATTGGATTTACATTCACCAGCAAATCCAAGAAAACAATTTGATAATTTTAGCACAAAGCAGACAAAGAAGGATTTGCTAAGCTGCTTAGAGCCTGGCCCTGAAATGTTGGAAAGGTTCAGGTTAATGTCCTTTCACAGGACAGGCTACATCTGACATGAAACGTTTTGAAACTCTGAAGCCATCTTATGATCAAGAAGGTATCTCATTCTACAGCAAAATTTAGCATGGGAAATATTTTATCAGTCTGACAGAGGGAAGAATCAATATTGTTTCATTACAACTTTATTTTAAGAAGATTCTGCTCACTGTTAAGACACAGGTATGTAAGATCTTCAGCAGTGTGAATGGCATAACTATGTTACATGTACAAATTTAAACAAAGATGAATATAAACTGACTTGCCTTTAGCTATTATTCAAATCACTAAAGTGATGGATATACACATTCTTTTCTTGGGCTTTTTTTGAAATCCAATGCATTTTAACAGCTGTTTAAAAGCATGTAGTGTTTTAACAATACAATTTGCATAGGCAATTGTAACATGCATTACTCAAGCTGTTGGATCTGCTGCTGGAAGGGGTGTGTAATTCAGAAATCCAAATGTTCCCTTTAATCCCATGTTCCTAGAATGTGATTTTGCATAATGGTCATAAGGAAACAGAAATGCCACTGCAACAGCATTAGCTTAAGCATTATTGGTTTTGTTGACATCTTATTTTACTTCATGAATGAAAACTTAGTGTAAATTTCAGCCAGTTGCATATGATAATAATAGATCATTTTGGATGGACTGTACCTCTCTGATTCTCAGTCATTATTTTGTTGTTTGCATAGCAGGTAAAAATTTCATTCTTTTCTCTGTTCTGCAGTCTAATTATAATCCAATTAATAGTTACTGATGTAGGAAAATTGTTCTTTTCAATCTTTATTATGCATCTGTAGTTTCTTTATTTGCCTTTCTTTGGAGAATGAACCTTTTAGCAGCTGCACTGATGCATTTCTCAGCATATGTATTCAGTCACATTTGTAGATGTAAGGCAGTGAATTTTATAAATGCATTCAGCCCCAAATAACTGTTATAATCTGATACAAATTACTATATGTATGTAGTATTTATTACAAAACCTGATTCATCTTTTTTAACACTGAGAATCTTTGAATCTATGCAACAACATATTTTGGTATCTAACAGAAGAATATCAACAGTCCTATTGCTTTTTCATTAGGGAAAAACAATAATTTAAGTCATATTAGATTTATATTTACACAGAATGGCTATGCTAAGTCTATGTGAGCTCAGAAGACAAAACCCATTCTACATGTTAAAACTGACTCTGTGACAGCCCAGACACATTACGAGGCAGGAAAAAAAAACAAACAGAAGCATAATGTAATATTTATCATTACATTTAGATTCTTTTACATTCAGATATTTAAATAACAAATTCCTATGTAGGTAATTATAATGGTGTTTGTATGCATTGGGCATATGAAAATACACTCATCCTTAGCTTCTGTAACAAACTTCACAAACTTTCCCTTTTAGCCTTGCCTTTCCTCAGCACCCACTGGCTTTTCCTAAGAATCAGGGTATTCAGGATATCAGATGAGAGGATTTCAGCATTCAAATTTCAGATAAGAGTTTTCTTGATACTAATATTATTGCAAGGCATACAGTTGTTCTTACTTGGAGTAGAACCTCAGTCAAACATTGTTTAGGACAAATAGAGCAGACCTTTCAGATGTATTTTTTTAGGTATTACAGCAGTCCTGCTATCACCACTTATTCATACAAGTAGCATCACTAAAGCAATAAGCAAAGCAGACACAGTTGAAGACTATATAAAGAAAACATACACAGGGAAACACTGTAAGATGAACATGTAGAAATTACTAAAATTAACCCTCATCTGCCATGCATGTCTGCTGTGGGAAATTACATAAGTTTATTGTGATATTGTCATTATAGCAGCAATAATGTGCTGAGAGACTACATGCTCACTCCTGCATGACAAATCAATACCACAGGTCAACCATGATTAGCCTAGTCATGATGTGCTTGATGAATATTGATGACAGTTATACAGCTGTGGTATATCAGATGCTTTCAACAGCGATTCATGAAGATAAAAATTGCATTATCAACAGTAATCTATTACATTTTTAACAACAAACTGCAGACCATTAATACTGTGGAAAAAAAAAATCAGTGGTTACCCTAGGTGTACCTCTTCATATTGTATGCAAACAGCTAGCACCTTAACATTTCAGATTCAAAATAAAATCATTAAACCAATAAATCTAGGTAGATTTGGAAGAAAAATAATCTGAGCCTCCCCCTTTATTATTATAGCAAGGTTCATAGTAATAATTCGCCTAATTTCTAAATTGTGTGACACAGCTGTGAGTTTTTGACCAAGCCAGACTCTCTGGGACAAGGCAACATGGCAGAGGAGAGGTTGTCTCTAACTTGTCCTCTCTTTCACAAAGCATTGTGCCAGAGAGGACAGATTTAATACAACACCTCCTCATGCCTATCAATGCCTATATTTTTATATATCAATGAGGTACACTGAGCACAGCATCCTCTCTCCCTCCCCAAAAGTTTTCCCATCAAACATTAAACCTTAATAATATTCCTTGGGTGAGAAATAAACACCAACCGCACCCCTTCCCACACAAATATCTATTATAAATGGCCAAGCCTATATGTTCACATAGATGTGGTGACATCCAACCCTATGGATTTGTAAACAAATTGCTCTCCCAGTATGGAAAAGTTGTCCATATAGAAGAGAGCAGGAAGAACTCAGAGAGCAATGGCATTTGCCATAGCTTTGTTTGGCCTTTAAGCCAGAAGAGCTGTGCCCTCAGAAAAAAACTGCTGGTCAGAAGAAGTAAGGAACTTAGTGAAGAAAATTAGTTGTTGTATCTCAATTTCAAGTGATATTTTGACATTTCAGGATGAAAAAGGACATTGGTGCCTCTCTCTGACTTTTCCTTGGTGTCCCTAAGAAGCAGGCACCACACCAGCAGTGAAATCCTTCTCTGCGGAGTGGCCCTTGGAGGTCAGTACCTGCTCTGTCCTAAGGCTTTGCCTCCTTCCAGTAAAACATGCAAATAAAGTGCTCATTTCTTCTCCTCTTACTTTTGAATAATCCAATCTGGTCACGAGAGTAAATGCCCTAGTTTAATGAAAACATAGTTAAAATTTTTACAGCTATGTTCTAACTATTTAAAGCTGGAATTGGATGAGTTCAGCAGTTCATAGATATTTTATATTCAGGTCTAGAAGTAATGTAATGATTTCTTTTACTCTGTAAAACTGAGCTTCACCCAAGAATATTCTAACTCAAGTTAAAAGACAACACACTCAGCTTAGTACAGTACTACAGTACAATTTAGGGGGAAAAAATCACACTTTTTGATGACACAATAAACTAAACTATCTTTTATCTTTCTTTTTTTCCCCTAACAATTTTATACAAAGATAAGACTGCTCTAGGAAATTATTGGACTACATTAATAAAATCTGTCTTTCATATACCTTCTGACTGGCAGCAGCCATTTTTGGAATTGTGTGTCAATCTGCTGTTCTTCAAGGATTTTCTATCTTCTCTTTGGATTTAAAATAACTTCAGATGAAATCAGAATAAATTACTTTTCTATTATAAATTTTCTTCATGTTTGGATACTGCCAACAGGGCAATTTGAATAAATCTATCCTAATTTTAAACCTGCTTCTGCTGACTTTCCCCAGTTTCATACTCCAGAAGCAGCTACAGTAAAACCAACAAGAATATATTTTGGTTTTTAATTTTTTTGATTTATATAAAGCATAATTTGACATTTAAATAGTTACTAGTTTTAGAAGACAAGACGATTACAATATATTTTGAAGGTGAACTAAGCATAATGTTGTGTGGATTTTCTGTACTGGGATTTTTTGGGCTGCTGCTTTTTTTGGGGGGGGGTTCTGTTTTATGGGGTTTTTTTACTTTGCTTAACTGGGAAGTTGATATCACTTCTTCAGAAACATGTTGCTCTGTTTAAAATATCTTTTCTCTGAGATGGATTTTAAAGCTACACAACACATTTTTCTCTCCCTCTAGAAATGATTCAAAGTATATGCATAAAAAAATTACTCTTCTTAACAGAGCTTGCTAGTAATGACCTTCAGATTTTCAAAAAAAGCAGTAAAGTCATTCTACTGCACTGACTATAGCACAAATGTTACTTTTAAATAAAGTCCTGCTAAAAATAAACCAGACATTGATTTCCAAAAGGTTGTAAGAGCAGTGTAACACAATGAGACTTTTCTGATGGTAACATAGCACATGCCCTATTGCTGGAAGCAAATAGCACAAGCTGCTCATGACAGATTTTTAATTAACAAGTTTTACCTCCTCCAAATAGAGAGTATGGTGTAAATCAGAGCACCCTCTCTGACTTAGAGGGAGTACTGCCAACATATTTCAGCTGAGGATCCATCCCCCAGACCTGCATGTTGCACTCTGGGTTTAATAAAAGTGTTATGTGCCTTAGCAAGCAGATCTAATCACACAGCATGTCTAATTTGGCTCCACAGAGGCCTGCTTTCCTTAATGCACAATGGGTATACATGAATGGTTCCATTTATACACTAATGAACAGTAATCATGTGGGGCTGTACACACCCAAGAAGAACAGACCTACCAATGTAATACAGAGCCCAACTTTCTAAGATATATTTATTTCACTGTAACAAAGTCAATACCCAGTGGCCAATAACTCAAGCTTTACATCTGGACAAAGAAAAACAAATAAAGCAACTCACACCTGGGCAGCCATTTACCCATTTCCTTATGCCCATCCCTGTCCCTCTCAGACAGTCATTCCCCAGGAAGGACATTTACCAGCTCTATAACACCAGCACCTCACACGCTGAATCCTCAGAGTCCCTGCATGAAGCAATTAACCTCTAAGGAAACCTTGCATTCCAACCTATAGCTTTCACCATGTGCTCTCCCATTTCTGCACCATGCATGTCTGGTCAAGGAGCATTTATAGGCAGAAGGAGGGAACTCTTTCTTCATCACCAGACCTCCTTGAACCCCTACTCTATGACACAGAAACTCTGACTCAGAGAAGACTGTTACCAGGCTGCCAGATAAGCAGAGTTGTTCTTTTGAAGCCCTTGTATCCGGCAGACCAGAAGGTAATGAAGGCAAAGTAACAGGCCTTCTGAAGTGATTGTAATTCAAAAATTTCATAGAATTTGGAGTCTTTAATACATTATTTCTGTTTCAGGGAAAGTTTGAGGGTGTTTGCAACAAAGAGACTCTGTATTAAGCCATGCAGGTCCATCATGTTGTCCTATCATTCTCTGTAACCTCCACTCCAGCAGAGGAAAAAGTGTTGCAAGTACTGTGGAGGCACTGCAGACTGTAAAATCTGGCCAGGTCTAGACAACTGTTTTGCCAGAACAAAGTGCAGTGGGTGCTTCCTGATGTCACAGCATCAGCAAAACTCCCCCTGGATGTAAATACATGAGGAAAGGAGGGTACTTATCAGAGATGTATTTCACTTAGTGCAGTTTCATCCATTCATTCGGATTCTCTCAGCACAAGTGGGGTTTCATTTGTGTAACACTCAGCTTCTGGCACTTGCTAGTGAGATGAAAGTAATCCCGTGAGAATTAGCCATCCAATATCCCAGGCAAATTAACTAGCATCTTTGCCTTTGTTTTTCCTGTTTAATAGGGAATGTGTAGGGGGGAGGGCATGTGTGTGTGAGTTAAAAATAGATTACTAAAATGCTTAGATGCTTATTAAGCAGTGGAATTCAGTTTAACATGTCCTGCAGGGCTGTAACATTAGCATGTCTAATGAGATGGGCACAACATGAAACTCTAATGACATCCTATAAAAGGGGTCTGGAGACAGGTACATAAACATCCATGGCTAATGAAGCTATGTTTATGCTGGCATTTTTGTTTTCTTATGCACTCACCATATTTAACCTTATGTTGTGAAGCAATCTGTGAATGCATGAGTTGGACTAACAGAAGATATGCTCCAGATGTGCATATAAAGTGCTCTAATTGACAGTAAGCAGGGCATGGAACAAATTGGAAAAAAAATCTAAATTAAACCCCAGATATACATAAAATATGTATTTTGAGTCCTCTGGGACAACTGTTTCACTTTACAAATCTACTCTTATTTTTTCCTTTCTATTTGCCACTATTACATGAGCTCAACTTAAAGGCTCTGCCCAGGTCCCCAAAAACTACACTCTAACAAGGGACACAAAATATGTCAAACCACATTCATGGTGAAAACAAAAGACCAAACTATATCTAGTCCGATATTAAAATCTGAAATTGTCAATTATTTAGGTGTAGAGGCATTACTCAACAGACAATATCATTCATACCCATTAAATATCACCAACAACAATATTTACCCTACTGAAAAGAAGTAGGGTATGTTATTGTTTTGAATAAAACATCAACAGTCTGGCTAGGAAATTGGACTGCCTAAGAGACTAACCATTCTCACTAATTTTCAGCTACACTAATAACATTAAACTAGTATCTTCTGGCTCCATCTTTATTTACCCAATTTAATATATCTACTCTCTCTTTCTGACGCTTTTGGTGGCAGCTGGTGCCTACCCTCTCCAGCTTTCTGTACACCATTTCTGATGACTAAAACTAGGTGACAACCCATTAAACAAGTTCATCTCCTGCTCTCAATGTTACACATTCCAAACCAACACAACAGAGTCAAGGAGCAGAGAAAGGAAACTTTTTGAAACTCAGAGGTCAGGTCTAGCACTGCCGCCATAAGCACTTCCCACCACTACAGGATGACAGGAGATGATCACAACAGTGCTGGGTCACATTACACCAGTTTCATCTATACTCATCTATAAGCCAACTGGAACAGAGAGAGGCTTGGACTAAACTGAAAGCAGTTCTTGCCCCAGCTCCTGAATCAGCACCTGAAATAGCAACATTGTTCTGGACACATCTGCACAGCACATTTTGGCATTTGCAATATGTGATTTCAGACTTGCACAGAGAGTAGCCAAGCAGTCCACAAGATCTAGGACATCTGCCTACAACGTCCACAGTCTACTATAAAGGAGAGCCAAAATCCTTGGAAACAATTATTTCTGCTGTAGTAATTAATTAACACCCTGAGACATGCAGCTCTCTTCTTTCTCTGAATATTTGCACAAAAACACTAGCAATGCTACCAACACTAAATAATTACCGCACTTCAAGGCCAGGACCTTGCCAAATTCAAGTTGTCAATAGTTGTGCTTCAGGAAGAAGTTTGGACAGACAAGGCTTCCTGAATGAATTTAAAGGAGTGAAAGCTTGTAAGTAGCCTCTTAAAAGACTTCCTGAGATTTCCTTTTTTATTTTATTTAAAAGAGTTCATAAATAGCTAAAATAAGTTAAAAGGGGAATCTCAGGACCTTTCTGTGTCGCTGCAACCCCGAGATTGTTAAAAGTCTCTTTTCCCAGCCCAGTGCTTGAAGAATGAGTTGGAGTTCTTCAGTTCTTGGTCTCAAGGTTGTTTATTGTGTCTTATCTATAAAAATTTTCTCCTGCCCTGCCGAGGTCCGTCCAGCAGGACAGTTCCAGGCACTCTGCCTGCCCCCCCTTCATACTAAAAACTACGTATACAATGTTTACAATTACTTTCCAATACCTATCACCTATGTTAGACAGTGAGCTTCTAGTCTAAACCAATCTGTACGTGCCACCTCAGCAAAAGATGGAGGCCAAGAAGAAGAAGAAGGAGAAAGGCTGCACACACCCAGTTTCCTCCATCTTGCTCCCTGAACCTCCATACCAAAAACCCTAAAATCTACTTTTCCACCCCGTGATAACTTCACTAATATTCTACCTAAACTGTTGTGGCTTGCTGATCTTCATATAAGGTTGGTAATTTGCTCCACAGGTCATATTCAAAACCACAGGTGTTTTGGGCTCTGTGCCAGGGCTTCTGAGCCCCCTGGCAGGGATTTCGGCCGTCCTGGACAGCCAGAGGGATGTTCTGGGTTCCCACAGGGGAAAAAATAAAAAACTTGGATTCCTGTAACTGTTTCTGCCTTTACTCCTTTCATAGTGTTACACTAACAACCTTCCATTCTGACTTTTTCTACTTTAAGCCTCAAACCTGCAACAAGCTCCCATTGGAGTCCTGTGGAAGACTGTGTGGTTGCTCACGCACGAAAGGTTGTGCAACAGCACCTTGCGGTGAGACAGTGCCTTGTTCTGAGTGTGCACCATGCCCAGCACACCCAGGTGCTGACACCACACGCTCCTTGGCACGGGAGCTGCACAGAGACCAGACTGAACACAACTCCACGAGGTGAGGGTGAAGCGATGCTGTCGTACGGGCAGTGGCGGCAACCACAGAGGTAACACCAACACCAAGGGGGAGGAGAGAGAACCACCGGGATTACCTGCTGGGCCTGCTGCAGCAGCTCCATCCTCTCGTGCAGGATCTGGCTGTCAAACTCCCGGCTCTGCCTCAGGATCTGCCGCCGCACCTTCTCCACCGCCGCGCGCAGATCCTCCCGCTGCGCCTCCGTCAGCGACTCGCTGGCCCGCCGGCCGGGATCCTGCTGCAGGGCGTTATACAGCGTGGCCTCCAGCTCCTGGATTTTCTAGTGCAACCCAAAGCACACACAGACAGGCTGGCGTTTGAATCCAGCAGGCAAACGACCCACCAAGAGTTAGAGGAGGAGGCTAGCAAGGCAGGAGGGCAGGATGGACACAGACAGACAGACAGAAAGCAGCAAGCGTGAGCGGTGAGGAACATTCCACACAGAGTGCACGCAGCCTCCTGGCACGGATGGACACCCGGGAGATGGGTCCTGCTCTAGCAAATCATTGATTCTTCCATTTAAGAAAGATTCAGAAGATAGGTCTGCATTCAGTACCTGATAAAACTCCAAATCTTGCTGCTCAACATTACAAATTTAATTCAAACTAACAGATTTCCTTCAACTGCAGCTGAATTGTTAAGCCATCCTATAAAATAAAAAGACCCCAGGAAAAACTGTGAACAGAAATCTCGCTCTCCCTCTCTGTGGCCCTAGTGACCTGATAGCCACGGCTCACAGTCTGTGTCACTGGCTTAGCTCCAAGCTGCCATAAGCAATGAAGGAAGGAACACTTGTATACACTAATCCCTCATCCATCTCTTGCTGTCTGCCAGATTCCTAACATGATTCTCATGCACTGACCAAAACTGCAGTACTTTGCAACGCCCACAACACAGGAGAACTTCAGATTCACATGGATAATTGTACTCCCAAGAGGAAAGGCAGGAATCATGGCAGTGTTTCCTCGATTACTGGGGCTAGCATGATCCTATCAAAAGCCAGCATCCAGACTAACAATATTTGGATCAAGAGCATCTGACCACATCCCTTTGGCCCTCAGAACACCTTTGTGAGGTAGGTAATTCCATCCATATTAGTGATGCATAAACAGCTGCACAGAGAGGTTAAATGGCTTGCCCAAGGTCACAGTGCTAGAAATAGTGCCTGCTTGCTTTATCTCTGTTATCTGCTCTGAGCACTAGACCTTGCTTCTTCTCTGAAAACATTTTCCACTCAAGAAATATTTACAATGTATAAATAGTGCTTCAGGCCATTATATTTTTGATTCTTTGATTTCCCAAAGTCTCACTATTTGCAAAGTTGTGCGTGTAGTTTTACCAATTCCTGGATAATTCCTGATTGTTGTTTAGCCTGAGAAAAGGCAAGGTTGCAGCTTCCCTTTTGAAAATGAGGAAGGATAAGGTTGGATAGGATCGCACAGGAAAGAATCGCAGAGGAAGAACAGGCATTCCTGGTTTAGGATAGGTTAGCAGCAGTAATACTTACAAATGCTTCAGGAAAAGAAATAATGGAAAAGTTCTAAAGTAATTTCTGGTGTATTTTAGCAGCCATGGTTTTTTTTCATACATAAACCAGCTTCCAGATGTACTAACAAGATGTTTGCATATCATAGAATAAAAAATGCAATGCAAAAATGTTACACTTGTAAGTACTATAATCGATTCCTAAACTTTTGTTTAAGAAATACTTGATTTCTAGTCTGGCAGGAAAAAATAGATAATAAAGTAAAAAACAGTCCTATTTATAATTAAAAAAAAAAAAAAACAAAACAAAAAAAACCAAAAAAAAACAAACCCTGCATTTTATCATATCTGTTCAAACAAAAAAATTTAATGACTGTTCTTTTCCTACCATGTATGCCTGGTCCAGAGCTTGCTTCCTGTAGTCGAGTTCTTCCTCTAAATAACCCTTCTGTTTACTGAACAGGTCCTGAGCAATAATAAAAACAAGGGAGTGTTTGTTCTTTATCCTAATTCATGAAGAATCATAAATGCCATCATTTTTATGCAAGCTTTCCACTTGGAAGCAAAAGAAAACCCATAGCAAATGACCACGTTCATCCTAAGGATATTTGGAATATCAAATTTACAATATTAGCACTTCAAATCTGTGTATCATATTAACAAGCTGTACCTAGAAAGCATTGACCTCTACACCAGTGCACAAACCTGTCTGGACCTGACAGACGTGCAGCAAAAGGTGAGTGGGGATGTACATGCATGTGGTCCAATAGCTTACACAGGGCCAAGGGAGGGAAAAGAGAAACACAGGAGAGGGCACTTTATGAAAATATCCCCTGGAAATATTACCCTTAAGGAAATCATGGGGCAAGCCCTAATTGCTATTGTCTGATGTGTTCTTCTAGGGAGGAAACCTGAGCATGCAGGGTTATCCACAGGTGGATTCTGCAGCACCATCCTGTGATGTGTTACTGAAGCTGAAGTAACAACTCAGTCCTCAGCTTGTACAGGCAGGAGGCCAAACTGAAACAGGTGAAGTGATGCCCAGAGAGGTTGAGTGAGTAGCTGAAGAGCTGAAGAAGTTTTCAAGATACTTAAGATTTACAGGGATTGTTTACTTTTGTTCTTAAAAATCAAACTCCTCAACTTTCACAGCTTATATATTTATATATATTATATATAAACCCCATAGACTGGGGTTTCAGGGGAACTCAGTATCCAAAAAATGCTTCAAGCAAGTTGTGGACATTGAAATGGTTGCCTGATTAGACAAGCCTTTAGAGTGTTTTGATTCATAGAATCATAGAATGGTTTGGGTTGGAAGGGATCTCAAAGATCATCTTGATCCAACCCCCTGCCATGGGCAGGGACACCTTCCCCTAGACCAGGTTTGATGATAGCAAGTAAAATATCAAAGAGTTACTTAATTTTATTAGCTTTTCTTTCAAAGCAGGTTTTCACACTCAAAAGAATTAGTAATAGAACAAAAAGCAGAAAAGCCCTTTGACTGAATTTAATATTTTCTATCATTCTTTTTTCTAATCAACAAACATTTGCATTTCCTCCACATATAGAATTAATGCCAAATTAAATACATAGGGGTCTTAAGATGACTAATTGCAGCTTTTATTAACAGTATTAAAAAATTGAAATATTGTTGCTCTGGTTAGTTTTATTGGATATGGGATTGCCTCAAAGTCACTTACTTGGCCAAATTTTGCTATCAGACATAAATGTGGACTTCTGACAACTTTTCTGTCAGTTTCTAGTGGTAACAGTAGCAACATACAGGACCAGTATTAGAGGATTCAGAGGAACAAGGTGCCATTTGTTCTCTGTATAAAAAGTATAATGTTTACTATTAATTTATTTTGTAAACTTGGAATTCTTTTTATTAACTATTAATTAATATTCAAGGCAAACCCAAAGTAATAGTCAGGGCTTGGTCTTGGGGCTGGAATTTGATTGGGAACAGAGGGGCATCTATTGCCATGATAGCCATTTTATAATTTTCTGCTCCAGCATATTCTAAAGATGCTCCTGGTCCTGAGAGGAAAGGGCCTCCAACAACTCCTGTAGCACATATTTTTCAGCCATTATTGGGCATCTCCAGAACTCTGAGTTCAGAACTCTGGAGAATGTGATATGGTATTAGACACCACATTTATGCAACTGAATGCCACCATGGTTACCCAGGTGGCTCCTTTTTTGACATGGAAGAATTACAGCAACTGCAAGGCTGTTGTACAGGATGAAACACCACCAAGCACTGTCCTGGGAGTGCACAGCAAAGGACAGGCCTGCTCCTGACTTTCTTACAAGTGTCTGACACCACAGAGGTAGATTCACTTGTCTGAGACTATAAAATGGGTCAGAGCTACCACCAGAGCCCAGAATAGCAATGCAGCTGCCCTGGTCATGTTACTGCTCAAAAGGGAAAGCAAAGGCTGCCCACAGAAAACCAGAGGGAAGGAAACAAGAATAGGGCCTCAAACCCTTAACATGGGTTTCAAGGACAACTACACCAGTGCTCAGTCTTTCTAAAAGTATCATGCTAGAATATAATTTTTCAACTCATTGAGTCAATCACATTCTCAGATTGCTGTACTAAACAAATAGATGCAAGGGCTATCCATGGTAAGACTTGAAAACATCACAGATAATAAGGGAGAAGGTAATATATCGAGTTACAAACTCCCTATTTTTTCCATTTTTCTTTACAAAAGAATCTTGTATTTGTGGCCACTTTCCCATCCCCGAGCCTTTGTATTTTTCCATAACAAGACTTAAAAATAAACAAATACTAAATGTGGTAAGTTTCTTATCTGTGTTAAAGTACAATCAGTATGAC
Organism: Ammospiza nelsoni; assembly: GCF_027579445.1. NCBI lineage: Eukaryota > Metazoa > Chordata > Aves > Passeriformes > Passerellidae > Ammospiza > Ammospiza nelsoni. Next base: position 17,523,315 of record NC_080636.1, read on the forward strand.
AGGTTAAACTCAACAGAGAACACGGTCTGAGCACTTCTATTTTTGTTTGTGGTTCAAACACACAATTCTTCAGTGGTCCTGGGCAAATCACTTAACCTCCCTGTCTCATTGTCCCATTCTTTAGGATGAATGCAGTGCTGCTTATTTATCTACCTGTAAAAGGTGTGGTGAGGATTAATCAGTGTTTGGATTGCCATTTGAAGATGTGAAGCACAGCATGCATGGTAAACCAATAAAACCAAACACTCCTTCTAAAACTGTTCAACATATGGAAAAATAAGGTCAGTTTGTTCTTTAAGACAGAACTGCTTTTTGAGAAAACATTCTGTCTTTAGGCATGAAGGCCATGGGGCAAGAAAGGTCACCTGGAGTAAGAGGTCTTGACAGCTTGTCCAGAAGCTGAGTACAAGAGAGCAAAGAAATACCCTTGCCAATTCTACTAGCATGACCCCAACATTAAAAACATGATACTGCTGCCTGACAAATTAATATACAAAGAAAGCACAAAGACAATTTCACACTGGTTAATGTGCTCTCCAGTTATGCCTTTGTGCCCTAATTCATATATATTTTTGCTATTTTTGTTCTATATAGATTTGAAAATTCTCTCTCAACCCAAAGAATACAAGGAATAGATTGTTCTAGAAACCACTTGCCTATTTTACCATGAAGCCATCTCTGTCAAGCAGAGAAAGGCAGCAAACCCGCCTGGGATGAAATATATGCACAATACCTTACATGAACTTTAGCTAAATGAATTTTTAGCTATTGTTTCTTACCTTCTCATTCTCCAGGTCTAACATCTTCTGTGTCAGTGCAGCTTCTGTCCCCTCTATCTGCTTCAACCACTACAGCAGTGTGAAGAGAAAAAAAAAAAAAAGAAATGAACAGAGATTTTGATAAAGGTTCTACCAAACATTTTTCAAGTTTGTTGCCAGCACTTCCAGGCATATACTCTTCCCATACTATCTGATCACTCTGGAGACACACATGAATAAACAGGTTGTGGAACACGGGCAGAATGAAGGACTGCAGAGACACACTAAAGATCACAAGTGGAGGTTGCTTTCCTACAGAAAATAAAATAGGGTTTTCCCCTGTAAAGTTCAAGAAACAAAATAGATTTGGGGCAAGAATGCAAAATCAACCTGGTTGTTTCTTACTCAAATACTTGTTGGCCTGATTTGTGAAACCATCATCTCACTTCAGGCCTCCAGTCCTTCATTTTTCCAGACGGCAATTAAAAAAAGACAAAGTGGAAAACTCAACACTTAATTCTGCACAGTTTGCTGCACTCTTTGTGGGAAAAGGATGACTTGCAAAACATTGGTAATGTAGAGGGAAAAATAAAACAGACAGACATTTGGAAACTCTTGTCGTTGCTACTATGAATCCCTTGCCATTATGGGAACATTCAAAACAATCAGAACGAAAAACAGCCATTGCATTCCAAAGGTAAAAATTACACATCATAATAGCTAAATGCATGAACACAAGGTTCTTGCTTAATTAATAACTGTCACCAGGATTATGTTAATATTTCCATTTAAGTTTATTGGAATGGATGGAAATGGTCAGTTCTGAATGATTTAATTTAATTCCCCTACTGGTCTTCAATAAGGACCCATGATTAGCTCACAGAGAGCAGATTTGCCACTGATAATTCTTGCTTTCCTCAACTGCCTTGTTTACTAACACTGGACTACTCATATCTTCTTTAAGTCTTTTGGTAACCTTTGCACATCAACTCTTTTAATTTAGTGCTTTGCTGAATTCATTAGGCCTCAGTCTCAAAGGAATTAATGACATACTAGCTTTTTTTCCCCAAGATTTGCACAGAAAATTTCAAACATAAGTTTACAAGTTATGAAATGTGAATTCATTACTTCATCCTTTTGAACTTTCCACTATTTAAGAGATTGATGGAAGAATGAAAATTTGTTTTATCTGCTTAGCAGGTTAGCTTTCTACAGAAAAAAAAAATTAACAGGAACACCATATTCCCCAGAGATTCTATTTTCACCATATTTGTTTTCTTCATTTCAAAGGTGACAAGCTGAAGATGTTCCTAAGGAAAGCCTCACCATGGATATTCAAGCATTCTCAACCTTTGAAATCAATGGAAATAGGAAATCCTGAGCATCTCTCACAGCTACCCTCAATCAAGTGAAGGGCTATTTGCAAAAATTAGAGGTCTAATTTTTTTTTAAGGTATGCAAATGATATGCAAAACGAAATGTTGATTCTGAACGTTCTATGCCTGTTACCCTTTCATAAACCATGGGGCACAGGAGACACAAACAGTATTTTTGGGAGTCTATGTCTTAGCCTTTTATAGTGGGGTTCTTCTCCTTTCATTTTTTGGATATAAAGTGCTAAATTTCCTTTTCTTTTAATGCCACAGCACAGTGAAAAAACATAGGGATTTTAGCCCTTTCCCCATTTTTATTTTGCTTATAGCAATTACTCTTTTAAATTAATGATTATTAAATTACCTAATGTAGATTATTTACTTTAAGGTATTTAGTTAAGTAGATTATCAAAATTATATCAATTAAGGCAATTATTAAAATTGCTCAAATTTTAATTTAAAATATCTGATTCTGAATTTCAACAATACATCAGGAAAGATTTAATGGAACCATATTAAAGGGATGCACAGAGCTTCTTCAGAGAAATATGCAGTCTTTCTTAGTTCTAAATGCCACCCTTTTCATATACAGGTTATATTCCCTGGAAGTAAAGAACTAGCCATACAGAAATGAGAGACCTGACTGTCTTGTGCAAACTACTTTTTGTCTATGTCCATTAATTTGCAGAGGAGAGGACCAATGACTACTCTGAGCTCTTTCCATCACCCACAGGAATGAGCCCAGAAGGGACCATGGGCACCTCACAGAGGGCACTTTACACCTGCTCCCAGAGCAATGAGGACACAGCACTGCTGGGAATGGAGTCTCTTCTGTTAAGTGGATTTTTAGTACTTTATGCTAAGGGAATATCTCCAAAACATGTTTTTTATTTTTAAACTGGGTTTCTTTCCTAAGTTTGGCTTTACCTCAAGACAATCCCAACCTTCATGTAAGGATGAACACATGCTCCAATGCAGATGACCTGAACAGAAAAGCCATGCTTCCCTGGCAATGTTATGAGGTATCTTACAAGACATGGCCACTTTTTAGCAGAGAAAAATATTTACTGAATTCTACCTTTTCACAGAGGGAAAGCACAGTCCCAGCTTGGATTATTGCAACCTGCTCTTCATTTCTCAAATTCTAAAATACAAAAAGATACACTTTAAATTGAATTAAAAATTCATTCTTTAACATGAGCAGTAAGTTTTAACCATACTTCAAAAAGTAAATCAATTATAACATTTAGAATTATAGACATGCCCAAAAATGATCCCATGACTGAAAGTATTGAAAATTAAACCAAGGGTGCTTAGTTCCACTCTATTTCAGCATACCAGCCCCACAACACTTTTTCAACAGATCATTCAATGAAACAGATCATTCAATTAAAATTAAGTGCTTTCAGTCAGGGATTTTGCAATTTTTTGCCTGTTTTTGCCAGTTCACTGGACTAAGCCTTGCAGCAAGTGAATCTCACCTTCATGCACTTCAGACTTCCAATTAAAGAAAACAATGCAAAGAGTAAGTGCCATAGAATCCTCCACAGGACTTGCAACATAACATGCCAATCTAGAACTTAAAACTAGTATTAAAAAGACCTCAATCTGTTAAATCTAGCTATAAACTGGACTCAGCTCCCTGGATGTTTCTGCCCCAGATGTGTGACTAAGATTTCATACTGTACTTAGCAATAAAGAGGGAAAAGGGGAGACAGTTTTCCTTGCCTTTCTCCCAGAAAATCCACTCCTAGCAGTGACAGCCTTCACAGCAGAAGGTGCTACTATAACTACTCAAGTGGGATAAATCGCAGCTTGGTCTGGCTTTGACTTCTGTTTTGCATCTTTTCACATTGCAATTACAGTGCCTGTTTTCTGTATCATTTGGTAAAGACCAAATCCTACCTTGAAAAAATACTCTTTTCACTACCTTCAGTTTAACTAAAAAAATTCACGTAAAAGCCATTCCTAACCATTCATATTCTTCATACAAACACAGGCATATAAAAATCACCCTATGCACTGTCTTGGATGTTAGTACCTGCTCTGGGAAAAAAAATCTTTAAATTAACCATGGAACTGGAAATACATTTAAAAGTAAAAAAGTGTTACCCCATTATCTCCAAGAATATCTAGCTTCTTCATAAGTTCAGATATGTTCACGTCCTGAAAAAGATGTTTGACACTTATTTTTTATGAAGTAGGTGAGAAACAGTTTTTATATGCTACATTTTATGTACCCCTTATTCTCTTCTGTGTGTGAAAAGACTTCATATGTAAATAAGTGTAACATAATTTTGCATCACAATTACAAAAGTAATTACTGGTACTTTAAGACAAAACCAAAAGTCACTCTCAATTATAATAAGCAACCTGGATGTCTGTGCATGAGGGCAGAATGTTCCTATATCGTTCACACTTCTCATCCTGCTAATGTATGTAGAGGAAAGATCAAAACTGATAAACAGGTTTAAAAGATGTAAAGAGAAAGGGCTTAAAAGACATTTTTTTTGTTTGTTTGGAGTGGAGCTTCAGCCACATCAAGCTACAGAAGTCACAAGGACAGAGAGCATGGCATGAACAAGTAATTATTAAGAAGGTTTGCTTGGTGAATTGCTTTTTATTTTCTTTGTTAAAGAAAACCATGAAGTTTCAAATCAGCCTTACAGTGGCAGAAGGGAATGTGCACAGTGGGCAGAACATCCTCCTCCAAACAGCTTATCAGTTCACAATCATCTTTCTGATTAGAAAGCCACATTTCTCTGCCACTCAGCTCTCATATACTGAGCTGAACAGCCCATTCTTATTAAGGCTCAGCCACTGAAATAAAGAAAACTACTCCTCTGATTCAAAAAAGAGAGGAATAAATTCATGGAATCACATAATCATTGAATATGCTGAGCTGGAAGGGATGCATTAGGATCACTGAGTCCAACTCCTGGCCCTATACATCATCATCCCCAAGAGTCACACCATGTGCCTGAGAGCATTGTCCTAACACTTCCTGAGCTCTGTCAGGCTGGAGCTGTGGCCCCTTCCCTGGGGAGCTGTTCCAGTGCCCAATCACCCTCAGGGTAAAGAACCTTTTCCTGGTAAAATTCACATGATGTCTGTATTTCACACTGTGCCAGTGAAATACAGGATCCATTCCTAGGCCCCAGAACTCTATTTATAAACTTGTTGGAAAGGGTCATGGAACTGTTCAACTAGAGTTAATCACATTCTCCTGAACTATCCCAAGTTTGCTCTGCAAGTTAACCCATCCAAGTTAACATGCACCAGGGATCGCTTCCACTGACAGGCTGGAATGTGTGCTAGCTATTAGAAGGCAGGAAGCCTTGAGAGCATGGGAATGGACCAGTCCATTTTAGTCCAAAATGCTTAATACACATACATAAAGCAGAAGAGCCTTGTTAAGTGCTGCCACCATCAACTCTTACTCAGTACTTACTAAAAGGCCAGCATGCCACAGGGCCATGTGCAGTTTTCAGGTTTTTCTATCCTGAGGTCCCCTCCATCTCTTCCAAAAAACTTCAAGGGTGTTCCTGAATGTTACATGAGCTATTTAACTGTGCACATCATTAACTCTGGAATGGTGCAGATCCTAATACACTTGTGTTTGGATGGATGTTAAAAACAAAACTATTGATTATGATCAGCATTGACAATGCTGAACAGAAACTTCTTTAGCCATGAGTTGCACTAGTGCAAAGTGGAATTTACTTGCATCTATTGAGCCAGAAATAATCATCCTAATAATTTATTTCCATATGATGCATAAAGAAAGAATCAGAAACCAAATCAGATTTTGCATCATTCTGGAATCTACATTGATTCTGATGGCTAATAATTTTTAAAAGCACTGAAAACAGATAAAAGGTCAACTATTACAGTCTGCCCATTTTAGGTCTGCCCATTTTAAGTCACCATCTTCCAGGTAAGCAAAATGAAAGGCAGATTGAAAAGAATCTGCCTGTTAAAGCATATCGTAGATGACAATGGAAAAAAGGGAATTATGGATTCTGGTACACTGCTACAGCCAACATGTAGATTAGAACAACAGGTAAGCTAAAAGTGGATCTGGCTCTATTTGTAGGTGATATGCTAACTGATGATTCTTGGTGTGCTTTGAGAGATGAGAATCCAACCAAATCTATAGGTAAGAAGCAGATTTTAACTCTTTTCTTTCAGACTACTCAACTTCCTAAAAATATGCAGGGACAATTTCTGTTTACTTCCTCTAGCGATCATACTGTGCTCATTAAAGCACTGAATAGCAACAAGCCTCAGAAGAGGAGTTGTAAACACAACTAAAAATTCAACCATAAGTCACCACTAAAAATTCAATCATAAATAGTGAGTGGCACAGAGATTATGCTTTAATTACTTTTAGAAAAGTTGCCCAGCCCTATTGTGTAACATTAGTGACAAGTCTGAATTCAATCTTAAGTGAACCAGCATGCAAATCAAGTTGCAGAAATAGTCTGTTCATAGGAGAACAGGAGTGAAAAGAGCAATTCTTGCTTCCTTATATCAGAAGGTAAAAAATGGAGATCCTGACATTTATCTTGTTCTTGTTCTAAAAGAGTCCCACCTATCTGAATGAGTTCTGAGTCCGGCACTTTACATTTCAAGGCCCTGGCCTTAGCAAATAACTTAAGAATATTAATTCAACAAATAAAATCCTTCACTAAATTGAGTGCAATAAGGACTGAATGTCATATTTCTGAACTCAGATGAAGACATTTAATATAATGAACCATGTACTGTAGCAAACCTGACAAGGAATCACTTCAACATCCACATTCTTCCCTAGACTAAATGTAAATTATCTTAATTGACCAGCCTTCAGTTTCACGGAGGAACTCCTGATATGACTAGATCATATTCTTATGAAACCGCTTCCCCAGATAAAAATGTCTTTTCCAATTTTTTTTTTTTTTCATTTTCTTCCCTGGTAAGTGTCAAACCACTTGTTTGGATATTAGACTGGTCATTCAAGAAAGGTTCCTAGCCATCCAACTGTTTCTGGTGTTTCTCTCATATACCTTTATTCCTTCCTGATGGCAGAACAGCTGAAGTGCACTTCCATTGTTTTCAGGGAAGGTGGTTATATGAAGATTAAATGCTGGTGACCTTCTCTCTCTCTCCTGAGGAAAGATTTGTTTAAGAACAACATTTGTGAATATACATTAACATTTATTCCCCACCTTTACAAAACATACTCGTACATTAAAAAGGCAAATCCCTGCTCTCATTCCAAATCTATTCTATTTCCTCTTACTTTTACCATATTTGAAGAATTTTGGCTAAATACAACCATAGCGTTAGCTGCCAGCTGATTCCATGCACACAGTTTCTGCAAAGCTACCTGACACTCCTCAGCTGCAGAACCCTTGCAACACAGGCCCTAATTGACTGGAGCCCTGAAATACTCTGCAGGTTTTTATGTGGATTATAACCTTATTCAACTCCTCTTTTCTTTCACGGAACAATAAAAAAAAAAAAATAGAAAGAAAAATCTGCAGAAAAAAAAATCAAACTCTATCATAAAATATTATTATTGAATATTTTCTCACTAAAATTAAACCTGTGTGTCTGGTCCCTGTTTATTCTAAAGTCTACCTTCCTATTAGACCATTTAAAATCCCCATTCATATTCAGTCCAGAAGCAAAGATGTCAGAATATGTTGGAAGGCAGCACTATTCTACAGTTATGATGTTCTTTGTGACAAAACAAAAAAATATAAGTTCCTGTCTATCTAAAGATATTTAGTATATCTAAAACTTAATTGGTCCATGTACATAACTTCCATCCCTTTTTTCAAAATATCAACCTATTATTTCTTCAGAAGGCAGATATAACATAACAAAAAAGCAATTTTAAGCTAAACTAAATTTTCATGTGCCTGTGAAAAAATGACTGGACTGAAGGCTCTGGGCAACCAAGGCATTGGGTCTTACTCTGAATTCTCTCTGGCCATGAGAACATGAGCAAGAAACACCAGATTTCATCTCCATGTTACAAGGGGATGCTTTGGCAACATGAGCTTCATTTTCTCAGAGAGACCACTACTACAAATACTTCAGTTCCTATGACCATCCATGTATTACTCCATTTCCTAAATCACAAATGAGGTGCTTTAATTGATATGGCAGGCAGTGAATGCATCCATTCACTTAAACATGTTACAAAGCATGGCAAATCTTGTCCATTAATTAGGTTAAACCTAATTTGAAAGTACAATGTAGAGAGAAAAATCTCTGTACTCTATGCAGTTTTCCTCCTCTGAAGCTTTTTAAAAATAATATTTACATCAACAGTCTATTTAACCCATTCTGATGGGCCTAAATAATGTCTTAGCTATAGACATTATTTACCAAAGCCAGAACTTTAATTCCTATCCAAATTCAGTTATGATTTTGGATATTGTTAAAAATTCATCAGTTGCTATTGCATTCATCTCATCTAAACTTGCTTGCTCTAATTCATAAATAAATGATTGTGTTTTATGCTTTACCTAATTTCTGTCTGAAATAACTGCACTAAAAAATACTGTCCTGATCACCAGTAGAACTGATGGTTTTCCTAAAGCATTGCATTGTCAGTCACATTGGTACCTACGTGCTTGTCTACTAAGGAAAAAATCTTTTCTTGCAATCACACAAAAATACTTCCATTGTTATTCTGTAAAAGAATTTTTCCAAGCTTTGGCACATGACAAAGCCTTACATGACATACTGAGCTGTTTTTGATGTGATTCTTCCATGTGAAAAATACATTCATGAAGGATGTATTGAAGAATATTTGTTTGTTCCTTAAGAAATTTTTTTGGACGATTTTACTTCTAAGAACCCTCACACTTTAGGAAGCAATTTCTAGTGCAACAGCCAAGTAAAATCCTAAATTGTTCTCTATTTTTCTTTACAGTCCTTCCATAAAATATAAAGATATCTATTAGAAAGCATATCTTCCTCTGAACATGTACTGAAATTCTAGTAACCTAAATTCATATTTTTGAATATAATGGGCTATGACACCATAACATATGGTTGATAAAGGATGAAGAAAAGATAAAGAAATGTCAGACAAAAAGAACATCCACATAACAGGGAGACATGACTTTTTCATCTTTATCAGAGAAGTTACACATGCCGAGGTTTTTGGTGAAACGTGCTGGGTGATAAAAATGGAGCAGTGACAATGACAGGTTTGTCAGAGAGTTTATTCTAAGCAGTGTTAAGAATGCTGGTGATCTTTGAAACTGAACAATGTGTCATCAGGCAATTCAACCATGTGACAAGTGTGCATCACACACAGATATTTCAGTGTTGCTAAATTCCACATGAGCCCAGTTTGGGAGGGGATGAATAAGAACCATTGCTTTCAGCTGTAACCACAGGCTACATGCTCAGTGCTAAAAACAAATAATTTTGCTTATTTCATTTATGCAAAGTATGGAATTTGTTTGGTATAGGCAACATATTAGTTTAACAGAAAGAAGTTATATTTCTGCTTTACTACTTTTATTTGGCATTGCCAGAGGTTTGGGGTTTTTTTCATTTTTCATTGACTGAAGCCAATTATTTCCAGTCCATGACCACTTTAAACCATGAGAAAATGGATTTAAGGTAAGAGGAATTCTTTGGAAGCTGCTATCAAAAAGTGTTCTTTTTAAGATAAATTTACTTCGTGTGAATGTTGTCAACATTAAATTAATGTAATTTAAAGGAATTCTACATTGATGTGATGGATGTGTCAGCTCTTTAGTCAGATCACTGCATGCAAGACGTGAGAAGGTGTGTTAATTTAATCAATGCCAGCCAAGGCTGTAGAATACATACCAGGTGATTTTACATGCAGGAAAGGAGCAGTTATGGAAATGAAACAAATAAAAAAGGCAAAATATTGCAAAACAAAATATTTTATTAGATGAAAACAAAACTATATGCAATTTATATTAGCTATATTACATCTTTATAAACATTAGTGAGCATTCTCTCCAAAACATATTAAGGCAGTGGCATCAATTTCATTATCCCAAGATACAACATTTAAAAAATAGATACCTAAGTGACTTCCCTTAAACATGCACCAGACATCAGTAATCTTTACAGGAATTTCAGCTTGGGTTCAAACATAATTTCTGCTCCATTTGAGAGTTTGCAACAGAGAGAATCTCTTACTTCAAGCTCTAGCACTCTGAATTCTAACAGCTCATTCTGGTCTTTTGCATCTTGCATTTCATTCTTCAGCTGATGCTCTTCTTGTTCCATTCTGTAAATCTGTGAGACAAACACAACATGGTAACACCCTGTAAGCCCTAGAAAAAATACTGCTTACAGTAGTAAGCAGGGGTTTAGACAAAATTGTTAATTATTTCCATTTTTCATTGTACATCAGGCTGTGTCATAGAGAAAAGAAAGTATTTTGTCAGAAAGTATTTCTGAGAGCTGTCAGCAGAAAATGGTCAATGTTCTCTTGGAACATAGCATAAAAGTGATATGAATATTGTATATAAATAAGTTAAGCAGTACAAGTTTTCTTTTAAAATCCAGCAAATGAAACTGAATTACATTAACATTTGGGTAGGCTGTTCTCATTGTCTTTGCCAAATTAGACATCTAATTTTTTTAAGTATATGAAAGACAATAATGGTATGGTTTTAATGACTAATTTTAATTTGCCAGAATTTTGCCTTGGGGTACTAACAATGACAAAACAGAAATTCAATACTGGCTATTAATTATGCCAACTAATAGCTTTGGCTGTCTAGTTTAACTGGGTGGTTTTTTCCTTTGTACAAATCTAAACAGAAGTGTAACATCTGGCATAATGTACTTTAACATTTATAGTACCCACCTAAGTGTCCAAGTAAATTAAACCTGTCTTTAACTACTTTTAATCATGATATTTTATTTGGTTATTGTATTTGTATTATATTAATATTAAGCTACCAATTAACAACATCAGTTATTTGTCTTCCTAAGTTGACTAGCCAACTTTCCCACCACTATCAACAAAGAACAATGCAGATGCTCAGCTCTGAGTAGCTCAGAGAGTTAATATAATAAACCTTAAATCAATCAGTATTACTTAATGTGTGTAAAAACTATAAAAACATTGAAGGGAGCAGGCAATGTTGCTAGTGGTCAGGACAATAACAATCTTTGTGCATCTGTATATCTTATTGGACACTAGAAACCTCAGCCAGCTTGGGCTGCACTGGTGACTATCCATGTAACTCCACAATAAAAAACAGCTTTGATTCCTGAAGAATATAAAAAGCATGTTTGTACTTTAATCAGAGATTTTTACTTAAATTTCTGTTTCTGATGAGAAATAAGGCAATTTCATGCTGATTTTATAGTACTTAGTGCATTCAATTTCTTCTATGATAAAGGGCAGCAATGGTGAAAATATTCCCACATACCTTCTCTAGCAACTCCTGATTTGTTCTAATTAACAGCTGCTTTTCTTCTACCCATTTTGAATCCTGTGAGGAAGATACATATGTTTTGTTAAAGAAGAAAAATGAATGCCTCCAGTAATTAGATTTCAGACGTCATTTTACATTCAAGTATAAAATGGTCACACACTGAACAATAAAGCCATCATAAATGTTTCAAGGATGTACAGCATTTATACAGTGAAAATAAAAGTTCTTTCCTGTAGCAGTCTTTTGTTTCCTAGCATGTTTCAGCTAGCGTGTACTTTAAAATCTTTACATGTAGCAATTGTGGGTTACCACAGTTATATGCTTTATGTTCTTTTAAAAACATTTATTTACTCAGCTGAACTCAAAACTATTGCTTTCCATTGCAAAGGTTTGGAAGCTTTCTTGCAAAATCATCCCATTTTAAGTAGTGCAATAAAAATACAAAGGGAGAAAGGGATGAAAATTATTTTACTAACCCAAATGACCAAAAAGAAGCTTCAGCAATATGAAGTTAATTACCCTCTGCTAAAAATCTGAGAATCTGGCTAATACACAGTGCTTGTGACAAGAAATTCAATGCTGTGGAGGAAGGGAAGCGATGCAAGACATTGTATACTCCATTTAGAAACTGTATTTCCAATTAATCACTTGTTCCAAAACACATCTTTCCTTTTAGGTTTTCCCATGGCTACAAAAGGCCTCATCAAATATCCCTTTAAAGAGCCAAGCTACAAAAACTTATGGCCAGCCATAGCCAGACATTCAGATTTAATGGATTATAAAAGCCAAATTTGTTCTTGTTTTTCCTACAGAGAAATCTATTTACATAACCTTTCTTATGCTGTTCTAAAAGGTCTATTAAAACAATATCCAACACTTAATATGCCATACTAACTCTAGATCAAATTATCTTCTAGGTTCAAGGCATGATTTATTTAAAATCTAAATGCCTTTACTAAAGTATCAAGGACAATGAATTATTTTTCAGGAAGATATTTGCACACTGATGTTGCATAAGGAATCAATGACATCTGGATATCCCAGCCCATCAAATATCCTTGAAATGTCAATCTAAAATATTATGATATTATATTGATTCCAATTGGTATTTTTTAAAACATTTTAGTTTTTCTACTTACTGTCTGCTACAATTTCATGTTGTACTGTTCTCTCTACCTTTTTCCATTCATGCACAAAAATGCATTTCATGTAATAAACAAGCTCTTCATGGTTGTGATGTTATAAGAATAACATACTAAAATGAGTACTGAGAGGCATTACACTTGTGAAGAATTTTTGAGGCAAGTGAAAGAAATGTTGAAAATAAAATCTGGTATCTGGTTTAGTATTTAACTAGCATTTTACTGAGGTCAAGGAATGAAGAGTTGCATGCGCAGACTTAGGGTGGACATCCCAATGCATGGATATGGTAAACATACCCACATGGTAAGGTTCAACAGCTACATCACACTGCAGCTTCAACTGCTTCAGTTCACAGAGGTAGAAAAAACAGAACAATCTGCTCTATTGATAACGAATTTTGCATCTTTCTTGATGGAGTCCAACTACACTTCCTGAGAAAACCTGAACTCCAGCAGAACTGCATTTACACACCAGACCATTGAGACAGTTGAGGATTCATGCATCTGGCATATTGCATATTCCAATAATTTTAGATGTATTATTTGCCACTATTTAAATATATTTAATATTAGTTAAATATATTTAATATTATTTAAATATTTGCCATTATATGTTTTAGGATTTCTTAACTTAATATAAAATTTCTCATGCATGCACCTCAATGTACCATGCAGAAATGGATGATGAGTTTTGTGTTACTTCTGGGGGAATACTGACAGGTCCAGCCAGAAGAGAGATTAACAAAAGCCACTGGCAGTTACTTTGAAATTCCACATAAGTTGTTACAAACCAAGCTTCACATAATTTTTTAACAATAAGCTTCTAATCTCATGCTCTGAAATAGACTTCAGGAAATTTTCTGGAATAATACACTTGGATCTTTTGATTCATTATTTTGTTTACAAACACACTTCAGGGGCTGGCTCCCAGAATGAGCATTCCACAATTATTATTAAATCATCATCACTACCATGACATCTAAATGACCAAGTAGTAATAAAATAATTTTTAAAAAAATCACATAGTGCACAAAGAATTCAGTTCATCATACAACCATTTATTTTGTTGACTGTAAATACTAAGAGCTCAGGAGAACCAAGCAGGGGCTAGAGCTCCCAGGAAGACATTGTGATCCCCTCTGAGGAAAGCTAATGCTCAGTGTACAAACCAGCCCGCTACAAACAACATCATAGTGCTCCTTGTCACATCCCTGTTCAACCTCTCAGGATTACTAAAGTACAAAGTGGAAAATTTGGTTCTGAATTTCAAAGCAGTAATTGACTAAATTCCAATTTCCAGATATTTTTGACATAACTCTCTTGCAGAAAAATCACAGAAGTAACTCCTTACATGGGTATCCAAATTCATTTATCTTGTTTACATACACAGTACTTACATTATACACTGTACAGTCAACTATCTTGTTAGTGTTTTCAACTACACAGCAGTTTGCCCACAACATCTTTCTTATCAACAAACCAAAATAGCAGCAGTAGATGCTTGGGAGGTCTTTGGTTTCATTTATTCTTCCAGAAGTTCAGTGGGCCATCATTTTTAGATTGATAACATATTCTCAGTTTTTTAGTAATATTGTATTTATATGAAATTCACTGAGCAAATTGCAATTTGTGTGGAAGCTAGCATAAATTATTTTTGTCCTTAATTTGAATATGGTCCCCAAACCTTTGCATTGATACAGAATCTTACAGAAAATTTTAATTTCAAAGAATAAACCACAAAAATAGTGTTATCATTCATTTAGCATTATATGTAAGTTGTGTCTACTGCTGCAGGATCATCAGTCTTTGAAATGCATAACTACAGCTAGCTCTATCTTATTACTATAAGCTACCTGCAAACTTAAATTCTTGTTTCAAACAATAAAGCATAAAATAACATCTCCCCAATTTCTACTGTGTGTTCTAGCAGTCACACAACTGAACGACTTGCAAATGCATGCTCATAAGTCTTAATCAGACTTCCCGAGGGCCCTAGACAATATTAAATATGCATCAGTAGACACATCTTTGATGAGTATTTACATATATTATATATACTGAAGCACAGGGCCTGATTTTACTTTGTGTTATGGTTTGGGAATGTGAAAGCAGCTGAGCCCTCTGAGACTTTAAACCCAGGAGAGTAATACCTCAAGTGGCTCCCATTAACCTGACAGGCTCAGTGTTTATCTCTCTAGTGTGCTTAGAAGCTGGGGTTTTAAAAAATTTTTCTTTGGTACACACCAAAAATATTCTCCAGTAGAAATATAGAATATTTATGTTATTAGAGTTTATAACAAATACTAACAAAATTGAAAAGAGGAGAAAGCCCTTCACCAAATGACAAGGGGAACAGAATGTGTAAGTACATGTGATTATTTTAATAGAATGCTGTAGTGTATTATGTGTTAGAAAATGAGTCTGTAATGACATTTTCTTAGACTGCAAAATCCTTTGCTTTATTTGAGTGATGTAATGCTGCAGTAGCAATTAAGCTGCATCGTTGACACCAACACACCAGTAAGCAACGAAGATGGCAAGGGCACCACTGCACGCAGAGAACACGATGTGGGAGAGCACATTTAGAGAGCCTTTTACCTGTCCCTTCTCCATCAGAGCTTTCTCCAGGTCCTCAATTTTTGCCTGACACCTGAGAAGATCAGCTTGCAGTTGTTCACGAGTCTGGGGGGAAGAAGGGGGGAGGGGGGGGAAGGAAAAATCAAAAGTAAATATATTTTCTACTATTTTATGGGCTGTCCCATCAGTTTTTAATGTTTTTCAATTAAAATTTTAAACAATTAAAATAATTGTTATTTACATATATAAAATAATTGTTAATTAATATTTTAAACAAGGAAAATAATTGTTTTTGTGTTTATGCTCCATGATGTTTGAAGCAGCCAGTTTAACAGCATTTTTCCTTCCCAGCCTAAAAAGATGTTAACATTCCATAATCAGTGACAAAGTTCTTACCAGGAGAAGAAAAAAAATAAATTTAGAAACTGAAAGAGCTCTAAGAAGCTATTCATAAACTTTAGTAACTTAAGGCAACTGGGGAAAAAGGGACAAGGGAGAAAGAGAATTGCATTAACACTAAAAAAGCCCTTTAGGTAAATGAATTATATTGACCAAAAATAAATTACATATCCCATAAACAGCACATGTTGGTCAGTTTTCCTCATTTATACAATTATTACACTCAGCACTACACTACAGTGGGTATTACCCCCTATGTCCAGTGAGGCACCAAAAGGCACTGGATCATACAAGGCACTAAACAAAACAGGATATAAAACACATGTTTCTGGAGACCCCAACCACTGAGGCTCCTTGATCTACCACAAGTATTTTTTTTCCACCCTACTTCAGGTACTTTTCCACCCAAGTAGTTTAAATATACCTACAGGGATTTTTTTTTTCCCTGCATCTGTGCATCTTTGGGTCCTTTCTTACCTTAAGCCTCATCTATAAGTAATAGGAAATGTTCATCCCACCAAAATAAACTATGCAAAAAGCTAATTTCTGACTCACTCAAGAGATGGATTTGCAGGGACGTATCAAAAAACCCAAAATGCCATTAAAAACAAATAGCAACAATTTCCAAGACTACAAAAAGTACAGTCTGCAAATGCCTGCAAAATAAAATTTAAAAAACCCCATGAAGGCAAAGAAAATATATAATTGTCTCTCATAGGTGGCAAATAGATGACTGCCCCTGAAATCCTTTTTTTAATAGTAGATGGAATTATGCCCCCTATCCTAATTCTATCTTGAGAAGTGATCTTCAAAGTCTGTATAGCTTTCATTGGCTAAGTGTCCTACTTAAAAAGAGAGTGTCAAAATTGACTAGGCTTTTGTAAGATGCTAAGAACTCTAATAAATAAAGCCATAAAGCAGTAATTCTACTATTATAAGAACTATATTTCACAGGAAAAAATAAAAAAGGAGTGTAGGTTGGTTGAGTCCTTTTCCATCAGTAATTTTTAAACACATTAAAATCATTTTCCTTCTGCATTCTTAGCAACACACTGCAGTGGCCCAGTACAGCAGTGGCCACATGTAGCAAAGCAGTAACATGTAATAATCACAGTATTTAATATGTTTCTCCATTTTTGAGGTTTGGAGAAGTTGCTGAGGGAAGACACACAGGGGTTTCTTAACTGTCCAACTTGGTGTCCATCAGGGGTCCCCACTTCCTGTTGTGCAAAACTGCTTCCCCGTCAGTCAGAACCAAGGTTTGGGTCAGATTTTTGATTCTGATTTGGGAGATTTTTAATATAATCATATTATGGAAATACCTATGCCTTTGTAACAACCTACCCTGTGATTAATTTAAAATCCATCATGTCACTATCCAAACTACAGGTTCAAATGGGTTGTCACTCTTATAGCATAGAAATCTTTAATTCATTATACATGCTAGAATAAAGTATACTAACATCTTTGTTCTGATTGCACCAGATGAATCTAAATTATCTCCCTACTTATGACATCCTCTAATCCTCAAAAACATTGGGCTCTGCATTTCAGTGACCTGCAAAGATACCTCCTGCTATTACAAATTGTTTCAGCTTTTTCTATTATTTCAGAGTTAAAAGAATTTCAGTTAAAAATTACCCTTGCTTCTCTCTCTGCATCCAGGGTTCCACCAACTTGTTCTTGGAGCAATGCATAAGCTCTTTGCAAAGCTTGATACTCTCTTGTTAGCTGGCAAAACCTGAGTTCAGCTTCTTCTTTAGGCGTGCTCTTAATGAAAAGGTGTGGGGGGGAAGTGGGTTAGTAAAAATGTATTTAATAATGGGTTTGTCTGTACAGAAGACAGACTCACAAACAAGCAACAAAACTCATACAAAGTCTCAAAGTTTAATAAAGGTATGAAATCCTAAAACAAGAGGAAAGGAAAGGAAAGGGGAAAGGAAAGAGGAAAGGGGAAAGGAAAGAGGAAAGGAAAGGAAAGGGGAAAGGAAAGGAAAGGGGAAAGGGGAAAGGGGAAAGGGGAAAGGAAAAGGAAAAGGAAAAGGAAAAGGAAAAGGAAAAGGAAAAGGAAAAGGAAAAGGAAAAGGAAAAGGAAAAGGAAAAGGAAAAGGAAAAGGAAAAGGAAAAGGAAAAGGAAAAGGAAAAGGAAAAGGAAAAGGAAAAGGAAAAGGAAAAGGAAAAGGAAAAGGAAAAGGAAAAGGAAAAATGATGAGTAACTATCTACCACACAATTCAAGGGCAGTGTAAGTTGCCATGTAAGACAACAATGTGCAGAAATGGAAAAACTATCTGGGGAAAGGTGAGGGGAAACAGTCTTGTGCAACACTGTCGTCAGCAATTCCAGAGCCAGAGGGGTCTCAGAAGGTATTTGTTCTATTTCTCATGCTGTCCACCCTTCCCTCCTTACACTTGTTCTCTACAATGCCAGGGCAAAGCACACTGACACAGAAGTTACATTTCAAAATTATTTCAAATATATTTTCTTAAATTTATTCTTTTAATACAAAATTTTCAAAGTCTTTATTTTCCTTGAATGTTAAGCCACTAACTTTAAGACTTATAAAGTCTTTCCTATAGAGCTGAGGACAAGAAATGTCCTTCACTTCCATTAATTTTTGCTCCAGGAACTTGAGTTTTAAAGAAAAGAGATTACTAGATATTATTAGACATTAAACCTAGGAAAAAAGGCAGCTTCTTCTGAGGAGTATAAGGCAGAAGTTGGTGAAAAAGAAAGAAAGATGAAAAAGAGCATCTAATTCGTGCTTTGTGCTCCAAAGCAGGCCAGCAGCAGTGAGTATCACAGAGCTGGGACAAAACATGTCACTGGGTATTTACTACCTATGATCATCTAAGCTTTTACGAATTGCAAAGGGCTCTCTAAGTATTGTGAGCAGAGAAAGAAAATCCTGATTGTATCAAAACAGTCAAATAAATGATAAGGTTGAAAGGCAGACTATTGTCTAGTAAGTATTGACTTTTGGCAAAGCAATATGCCTCTTCATTTTCTTTAGACTAATAAGAAAGAGTTTGAGGAAAAAATATTTCTCACACCAATATCTGCCAAATCTGTCAGATAGATTATTATCTTATTAATTTTCTTGTATATGTTACCAGACTTAACAAAACCCAAAGGAATTCTCTGCCAAATCTTTCACAGTTCATTGGGTACAATGGCTGAAAGTTTGTATTTATACTTCAAGAAGTAGAAAGAAGAACAAATCAGTTACCACTTACATCTTCCAGATCTTCTTCTGGTGTTGCCGGTGTCCTGTCTGTTTTATCTGTGTTGTATGAAGTTACAGATGAAGTTTCTGAATCAAGAGACTCTTCATCAAATCCAAAAAATGTCTCCACAACATGCCTCTGAAAAATTAGGGTTTTTAGCTAGTAGCAAAACAGATTAAAATCCCCAATGACCCAGTAAGTAGTAACCAAGGTCTTCTCTGATGATTATTTTAGTATTTGGAAAGAAAGAAAGGTTCCAGTGCAAACTCTTCTCTGATAAGTTACTTTTTCAGCATCATTTGTGGAAGAACCTCCAAGAACACATCTGGACGTGGAACAGAGATGAGGTAAATACCAAAAGAATAATGCTTTAGCAAAACTATAAAACCTAATTACCAAAATCACAAAAGTCCTTACAAGATTCACAGCAGATAAATCCAATATCTATTCAGAAGAAAAGTAAGCCAGTACAATGTAACATATAAGATGTGCAACCAAAAGGAAAAAAAGTATTCTGGAGACCAAGGTGGAACAAATTTAATTTCTCATACTAATTGCAAAAAGAAAAAATCCTATTTTGGAAAACCCTACTTAAAAGTATAAATTAATGTTTATCATTTATTTTTTTCAGTATCATCATTCTCATTTTTTTTTTCAAAAAGTTTGCTCCAATACTATGTCTAACCAAAAAGACATGTCCTAGGGAAAAGCAGCATTGCACTGCAGATGTTAAAAATTTCACACAACATTATCAATTAAATGCATGCTTAGAGAAAATGAGTAGCTAGTGAAAATGAGTACAATATCATTTGTGAAAAATGTGAATTTTTTTCTTATAAACATAGTCACAGAAAGCAGCTTTTAAACTCAACTGTTAAAATTTTTTTTATAAATTTAACTAGAAAAAAAGGTTTTTAACTGTTATTTATCAATAGAAAGCAAACTTCTTACACCACATAAGTCCAACATAATTTCAGAGAAGCAAGAAAACTGAAAATATTTTTTTAAGAGTGTTGCTGAAAAATGGATTCAGGTTATGAAGCAGCCTAGACAGAGAGGGTAGTGGAGGAAGGTGGCTGTAAGAAGATGAAGAAACATCTCTACATGCTTTGCCATTGCTTGATACTGAAGCACAGATCCTGATGTCACAGTTTGCTGTTTGGATCCTTTTCAAATACATGTCAGAGGTTGTCTATGAGAAGATAATAGCTTGTTCATTAAAACAGCCATAAGGATATAAAAAGTTATCAGTTGTTATTAATTCCGAACATCATGAATCCTACATTTCAGCAAAGAATTGTAATCAATCAATTTAATTCCAGGCACTGAAAAGTTTTAAGTATAATGTCCTCTCTCAGGATGATTTCCAAATATTTATCTTTCCTTGCAGTTTTCCAGACTTACCTAACCTTCGAGATTTTTTTCAAGTATTTTTACATAAGTCTTCTCTTTCTCACAAAGCCCCTAATGCTCACTGTATTCTTTTGGTTTAGCACAGCTCTCATCAGCAGTCAAAATACTCTGTTTTGATTTAAGGGGTACCAAAAAAATCAAGCCTGCAGGTGTGACTTTTTGCCTGAATGAATGACACCATGTGCTCCATTGCCTGGTCACCACAGTCCACCAGGTCACAACCTCATCACTCATAAGCTGAACAAGTCCATAATAGTTTCACAGTACAGCTAATTCCACTCAAATTGCCAAATACAGCTCCAAGGTCATGTCCTGAAACACTCAACTGCCTCACTTAAGGAGACCCCTTCAAACAGTACTTAAAAATTTTCACTCAGAAACCCAAAAAGCCATATCTTTTCTAAACAGACTGTGTGTATCCATATGCATGCAGATAAATGCATAAAAGGCAAAGAGCTTCCAAACAACCTTGAGAAACAAATTTCCTTTTGCAAGCTACTAGACCACTACTTTGTGAATTCATGGGATCACAGTTACAATGCCACAGTGCTGGAAGGACATTACTCTATCCTCACTTGTGCAGGAAGCACTGTGATCTTCCATCAGGCAGAGCCATGTCCAAGGTGCTTAAGACAAACAGTTCCCTGGGATAATCCAATCCTTTCCTGCAGCATTCACCAGTTCACCTTTCTGCCTTACTTAACAAAACAAAGGGCACAAGGAATAGGTTTAAGCTCTAATCTAAAAATACAAAGACTTATCCAGAAAGCTAATGTATTTACTCACATTTGAATTAAAACCATTTCAGACTTCTCCTCTAAATTCAAAGGTCTACCACAAAACACAGGAGGTCACTAGTCCTTGGGAGAGGGCCCATCCATCCCATGGCTTTCCTCCCCCACAGAATACTGGTTGCAGCTTACAACCATGTAACAGCAGTAGTACAAATAAATATTGGCAGTTCAAAACAGAGTTAAAGAAATGGTGCTACTTCAAGTTGTAAGGAAGACAAATTTACAATCTGAGTAGCCAGCTCAACTCACTTTCCTGACTCCAAACTGACATGCAGACACAGTTTCATAGACAAGAAGGTACATTTTATGGAACTAAAGAAGATGGTGGCAAGTAAACAAAGTGCCAAGTCTTTGCAAAGGGTAGCAGAAGGGACTTATAAAAGATGGAGAACAAATCTCCACTTTATTATCACATGGCACAGAGATCACACTACCGTATGGGTCAGCAGCAGCTGAACTAAAGTGACAATAAAACCTACCTACCTATGGGATTTTTTTGCTACATCTCTGCTGCACAGTCACTTTTAGATAATTCAGGTCAAATACATGTCTTCCTTTAACCCTGCATGCACACACCCACCCATGCCATTTCAAGAAATGAAGATAAATTAGCAAAACAACAGTGCTTTTGATTTTAAATAAAGGTACATAGGCTGGAGAAAATATTTAAAGCAATTTCATTATTGTGAAAAATAATTTGAACATTTCACTTGTAGCAAATGTAAGGGAAAAATATATATGTATCAATAAATAAACCACTTGATTATTAGATATGAGGGAATTCTGAAAATAACCCTTAGTACTTCCCATCACATGAAAAAAACCCAACACTTAAAGGAGAGTTAAAAGTCAAAAACTTTTAAATGCTATAAAGACTCCCTGTAATATTTGAAGTTAACAAGTGAACGATTTATTTTTAAGACTCCTTCATTTTTAGAAAAGTTGAATATTTATCATTTTGTGGAGCAGATCCATTCCATAGCAATAGAGATAATGTATTGAATTACTGTATATGTATGAATGACTGCATATGCATGTATATATTGAATTACTGCACATGCATGAGTTGCTTCATGACATAATTACAAAATAGCCAGTTTGACTGTTGATCATCTAGCATCTGAAACAACCAACTACGAGAACTGATTCACAGCAAAACCAAAACAAATAAATTCACAAGGGAACAAATGTATAGAGAGAAAAAAAATACTCGAATAAAAGACATGTGAGTCATAAAGTTGTAGTTAATAAATAATAAATAAAGCATCAATAAATATATCAACTCCAAGGGAGACTCCACGCATGCCTCAAAAGCTGAACCACAATTGTTTCTGAAAAGTATACAGAAATGCACAATATCACTGGACTTTTGTAAAGATATAAACCAAGTTATTCAAGTTTCATTTAAACTTTTCTTGAAAATGGAAACATTCTGAATTAACAACTTAGAGATTGTTTTATATTTGTTTGCACATTTCTTATTTCTAAACCGCAACTTTTTAACTGAGAAAACAGTAATGTAAATTGCAGAAAAATTCTGATTTGAAATCTAATTTCCACTGACTACTATTAAATGCCATGCATTTAATAGTAAGTATTTTTCATGTGGATTTATAGCTATGTTTTCATATAAATTTAAAATAAAATTATGCATTAGGTCTTTATAACTCAAGTATTAATACTTCTACTGAATTATGGTGCTCAATAAACATAAAAGTTTAGACTACTATAAATCAATAGTGACACAAACTACATTATATGCAAATTTCAATATAACCTGATTTCTCTGTTGGTAAAGTAGTTTCATTTTACATTTAAATATCTCATTTTAAGGGATATAATCAAACATGATGAAAAAGATCCAAGATATATTTCCTTGTAATGCAATCAGATGTGCTCATCAGTAACTTCTTACCTTCATGCTTATATGTCATTTCTTGGCAGCCAGAAAAATAAAGGCACACCAAGGCACAGAGGCAGAGAAAAAAAGAAAAATATAAAACAAGAAATATGAACTCCATCACACCAGTGTGCAGGCTTTCCACCACTGCAAATACAGTTCATTTATTAAAGTTTAAAAAAGGCACAATCCATAGAGTCCTGCAGTTACCAAATAAACTGGGTAAATATGTCTTACTTTTAAATGCATGACTCTATCCATCATGGAATGATTGTACCTCCATTCCACATGTCAAAAATAAACAAAATATAAAAAATATTGCTTCTGAAGTGTCTTAGTTATTTCACAACAAAAAATTGAAAAAAAAAATTAAACCACCTTGGAAAAAATCAGGTGTCTGAATATATAGAGTCCCTAATCACTTCTCTGAAGACCCTGCAAGCACAGAGGTTATAAAGCCCATCCCACTTTGCTGCTCCTTTCCTTGGGGAGCCTGAACCAGTTGTCAGCATTGTTCCATGAACTCCTTGGGAATTAAAAGAGTGTTCAGTGAAAGCTCCAGTAGCAACAGTAACCTAGTGCACCTACAGAGCTCCAGAAATAACACTCATAGCTAATTACAAAAACACAGAGCTGTCAGAAGCTTCTCAGCTGAACTGATGTTCAGGGCTGTAAAGGCTACTGGCAAATCATTCACACAATATGTCTCAAAGATGGAGAAAGGCATTCCATGGATTCTGTTCCAGATAACACAAGAACTGTCAGAAAATACTCTTTAGAAAACAACCACAGACTCATTAGAAAACCACCACAGACTCTGCACTCAGACCATCTCAGGAATGAAGGAAGCTGCAGTCTAAAATCACCCATTTAGGAACATCTGCAACTGATGAGTGTAAATCTTCACCCTGTGCATCGCATTCCTGGTTATTAGAACAAAAAAAAAAACTCATTCTGGAAAGTATAGAATGATTCATCTGACTATTTTCATGA
Organism: Ammospiza nelsoni; assembly: GCF_027579445.1. Lineage (NCBI taxonomy): Eukaryota > Metazoa > Chordata > Aves > Passeriformes > Passerellidae > Ammospiza > Ammospiza nelsoni. The sequence continues at coordinate 17,547,329 of NC_080636.1, forward strand.
AACCTCTTTCTCATTAGTCATTTCCTCCTTCACTTTGTCACAAGGAATGGGACACATTTGGAAATAGATACAACCTACCAGCCAAACTTGTTAATTCACTGTGTTAACCCTAATTTTACATTTAACAAACCTTAGAAAAGCAAAGCCAAAGACTTAGATCAGCAGTTTCTTTTTCCACGTGTTTGGTTACGACCGAGGTTAACACATAATTTCACTACTATGCTCTACAGGGTGTATGGTCTATATGAGATATAAAATCTTGCACAGATAATAGTCAGAAATACACTTAAGTTGTGCATGTCTACATATAAAACAACTCATCTTAGACTGCCTTTATAGTCTGTGGAGAGAACCAGGCAATTTTAGGCCAAAACTCCTATGTCCTATTTAGATATCTACTTCCAACCACTTTATGTTACCATACAGATGTTTGTATCTCATGTCCATTACTGACATCTAACCAACATTTGCAACAGTTGGATAAATAAATTCCACTATTTTCTTCTGGATTCCTGACATAGGCTGTAAAAACAGAGGTGATGAAATGGCAAAATCCGAACTCATCTGAGTGAGCAACTCATTCCACTTAGATTGTTTAAATTAACTGTGGGAAACACAGCTCCTTTTAGCATTTTGATCCTCACAGGACTGCACAGGTGGCCTGGAAGGAAATCAGCCAGGATTGGGTTTTTAGAAGTTAACACCAACTGCAGCTAAACTGTGAGTCAATGCTGCATATAAATGTAAATATTCTACAAGTTTATCCATTGCCAAATAATGGCACAGTAGTATTACTGATTACTTCTTTCATTCCTTAAGGAATCAGCTAATTTAGAAAGTTTAAATACAATTATAAATTAACTATATTAACTAGTGTGTATATATGGTGTAACTACTACAGTACATAAAATCCCATTTGCTCTTCTCTCATAACCTTCTCTTTTTTCACTCAGCAGAATTCCCCATATTATAGCACTCAGCAAACAGAAAATAGCATTGACACAAAATTTTAATGGTTAATGCCCATTCTCTCCCATCCTCAGTTTGGTTGATAAGGAAAAGAAGAAGAGACCACAAAAGTATCAGGTTGCTCAAGACACATCAGGTGGCACCTGTGTCAGCTGAAGTTCTACTAACACAGAGCACTTTCAAGACATAAATACATATTTATTGAAGTTCTCAGCCTACAGAAATTCTCATCACCAGTTACTGACATCTAAAAATTGACTTAACTAGCTTTGCTTCATGAGGAATTTACAATTTAGCAAATGATCTTACACATTTGACTTACAATCAGATAAAGGCCAATAATTAGAGAAAACTATAAAAAATACAGTATAAATAAATCTATATATATTTACTTTTGCATTTGTTTTTAAAAACTCCTCTCAAAACACAAATTTCCAGTTACACTACAGCAAGAAAGAATAGTTTACAGTTGCTGCAAATATATTTAGCAGGATCTATTGTTACTTCTGAATTTTTTTCTTTTTTCCTATGTAAAAGACACATCATTATTAGAAATAGAATTTGAAGAAACTACCAGTGAAATAGAGAGTCCCCAAGGATAAATTTTTCAGAATATAGGCATTAGAGTGCAGAGCAATATAAAAGCACCACCTGGAGGTTAACAGGAATAGACTGCGCAGAACACACTGACACAAGGCACCCATTTAAGACAGAATATATCTTAAGCTACTATATAGATGATAATGATAACTCCACTCTTCATTTCCATTTTTTCCCTCTTACTCCATTTCCCACTTCCCACACACATGCTCCAGGCTGCTAATGTTCAACTTCACAAAAAACATTATTCAGCAAATTACTTTTAGTGCATTACAAGAAACTTTAAGGGTACTTTCTGAAGCAAAACTTCTCTCTTTTTATGACCTGAATTTTTGTCTTGAACCCTGTATTAGTTATTAACACATAACAGTTGGAATTGTCTTGCTACTTATGTATCACATACAGAAATATTATTTCAGTAACATTCCCAGCAGGAGTTATTCTTTAATTGTGATTTAGCTCTATGTTGGTACAAGTAGTTTAAAGGGGGTATGTTCTTTAAAGCAGCCTGAATATCTGTCCATTGAAATAGTAGTTGCTTCAAGCCATTAAATCGTTATGCCTCGAGCCACTTGAATATTTAGGCTACAGTGGCTAAAAATGTAATTTTACTGTTTATTTAAAACAAACCGCAAAAATAACATTACTTGTGTGAAGTACAAAATTCTTGAATTACCCTAAAAAATGAAGCACTTACCAGTAAGTGTAAGCAAAAGAATGATTGAATTTTTCTCATTAAGCAGAGCTTCAAATTTGGGCAGTATTTAAATTCAGTATTTATTAAAAGTATTCAATTCAGGCAGAAAGAGATGTTCACAGCAACAGAAATGTATGAAAAACCGAAGGTTTGCTCACCTTTGGAGGCTTCAGACTTTTCCTCCTCTGTTTTTTAGAGCGCAATAACCGTTCTCTTTCCTAGAAGGAAAGAGAACATTTTGGTATGGGTTTGTTTTAAAACTATACTTAGGTATGTCTAACACAGAGAAATACCATTAACATTTTCTTTAAGCCTCTGGTAAAGCCAACACAATGTCTTTATCCTTTTGATTAACACCATGTCACACCACACTGCACTGCAGCTTTGTGCCTTTAGCAAACAAACCTTCAGCCACGTACTTCACACATCTGATGGGAAGTTGGCAAGAAAAGGCTTTGTTAAATACTGAGCACAGATTTCTGACAGTTCTTTTGACTCTTTTACCAAGAAGCTCACTATGGAAACAGAATTCAGAGTGTCACTCCAGTGTTCAACCATCCTGAAGCAGCAGGTCGGTAGCCAAAAATTAGTCCAGTCTCAGTAATTAGAAGTTGTTATTATATCAGACACACTCTGATATACATGCGTGCATATGCAGATACAGTGTTACATCTGACTTATCCTTGTAGGGCAAAAGTCTCAAATCCAAAGGCACTCTCAGTCTCTGTCAGTTTAGTCGCTGTCTTTGTTCTACTCCAGTTTTGGTGCAAGATCACAATAAACTATACCATGGCATGAGGAGGCCATGACTGCAAATGCAAGATTTCTGTTTGTCTAAGTCCAAGAATACTGCCTCAAATTCCAAAGGAGAAGAAGAGGAAGAGAAGGTAAAAAATGTGAAGGAGCAAGCCAAAAAACCCAACAACACAGGAGGCAGGTGCTCTGTCTTCTTGCTTTTTTCTGATTCTTTCCTTAGCTCTGCATCTTTGTTTGCAGCACCTCTATTTTTAAAAGACAGACTGCAGTTCCAAGTGCTTCTTTAGCAGTTATTGCTCACTGCATGGTATTATTCTATTCAGTTATTTGCTTTGCATTCAGTTGAGAAACTGGAAAAATAGGAAGCTCACAGTAGAAATCACAACAAAATTATTTATCAGCACATTGTTCCAGGAAATAAGTGTTGGAAAATGTAAAATAGCTGAGAGAAGTACAACAATTTACACAGCACCTTGAATACATGTGGTTTGAAAAATAAGGAAAAGTAATGACTGCCAAGATAGAATGCTGCAGGTATTTCAAGCTGCAGAATAATACAACATTTTAAGCTTAAAAAACCGGACAGCAGAATTTAATACTTTTAAAGAAGAGTGCTGTCTTCTCAGATGTCCATTTAAGACACATTTCCTGCTTTAAGTGGGGTATTCTGCCTCCCAAGCAGGTGTCCAAACAAATGCAGTGCAGAATGAACAAACATTTCCAAAATCTCAGTCCTCCTGTTTCTAGTCTTGTTTGTAAGAAGACTGCTTAATTTACTTCTTCAACATAAATCAAGCTACAAGAACAATAATAACGCCAATTGAATCCACTAGCATCTTTTGCAGTCATCTGAGTTTACCTTGACAGCTTTCCTTTTAAGAACTGACCAGAACACCCTGCTGCGAGAGAAGTCATGTTGACAAGGCTTTAACAGCGTCAAAGATACCCTACAGATGACACTGTTAATCAGTTCACACAACCCTACTGCCCAAGACTACTGCTCTTATTTCCATGTATCATATTGCTCTCAGCTGGAGTTAAGCTGATTATTTTTATATTAATCAGATATGGGACATTTGGGTCGTTCTTGGTAACTATGATAGATCTGTAGTCTACAGAGGTGTGGGTTGGGCCAGAAAAGAGAGCTCAAAAGCAACAATGTGCAGAATTCCACTGCATTCACATCGAAGGCAAAGGCTCAGTTACTTTGTACTGGAATCAAAGAAGATTCCTAGTTAAAAATTTAAGTAATTTCTGCAAGTGGAATAGTATCTGTAAGTAGGAAAAAAAGCAAAAATGAAACAATATTTTAAAATATTTATTTATTTTACTTTTACACTAAACACAAGTTAATATTATTTGACCAAAGTCAGGATACAATATATTTCCTCACATCACTAGCTGAGACAGTAAAAAGAGAGCCCTCTCATACCCACTTTTCACTGAAATATAAGTGAGGTTTTATCTGCCATATACTGCACATCTAATGTCATATCACCATCCCTTCCTACGCAGTTTTACTTGGAAGTTAAAGCAGCATCACTCTGTGGACCAGACCCTACATCATAGCATCTGAGAATCATTCTACTGCTTGGAACACTGGGACACTGGGGAATGCACACAGACATCCAACCTTGGCACTGATTTCAGAGAAAAATCCTGGGCCAAAATCTCAGAGGAACTGCCAGGAACTGAGACAGTGTTCCACATACAGTAATAACACACGTTCTTCTTTCTCCTTTTTGGAGCTTCTATTTTTATTTTCAATGATGTATACAATTATTTTATTTTCTATTTAGACAGAAGGCTCTTAAATTCTTTTTATCATCTTTTAGCAGTCAGTAGTGCCATTTGAGATGTCTGAGTTTGCCTGAGTTCTAGATGCTGCTCCAGAATGGCAAGGGTCTCTCAGAGATTATGTGCAAATTTCTGCCAGCACCAGAAGGGTTTATCACAAATTGCACTAAATAGCACTAGACACCTTTAACACAACTTGAAATATTCCTCATCAAACACAACTTGCAGAGTTCCTGTGAACATCAAACACTGCAAACATCCATGAGCATCACCTTCAGAAGCCTTCCAAGTCAGAGGGCAGCAGCTGGGCAATTCTAATCCTAAGCCATGCTGCTACCTTTGGTTTGAGGAACCACACAGCGTTCTCCCCATCTTTTTAAATACAGCTTGTATGGCCAGCTCAGCTGGAGATGCTTAGCCAGGTGAAATTAATGACACCATGTTTCTCACTTTTAGGAGAACTTCTAGATCAGGGGAGTGCTTGGGTTTGCACCCAACACATTTTAGTCATTAAGTTTTGGAAAGTCTCCTTTACTCAAGTTCCTTTTTTGTTGACAGCCAGTTCTGTAAGTAAGGCTGATCATGCACTTTTTTTCACAAGCAGCTCATAATAGGTAAATATTTTTAATACAAAGATTCATACACATTCCAAAAAATTCATTCACTACCTGAGAAAAACAACGACCCTTTGACACCAAAGAAGTATTTCTATATCACTACTACAACTGCAGTTAAAACATTCCTCTCAAATCTTTAGCTTGCCTATAGGTGTGTGTGCATGCACATGTGTATACCAGTCATAAACATTACCACTGTGAGATCATCAATAACATGCTGTTGTTCTTTGACTTGCAGTCTAAGGAATTCAATTTCTTGTTCCTCTCGTGTGCTGCTGAGATCATTCAGAGATGTGTGCCTCTTCAGTGCTGGTTGTGCAGATAACTTTTCTTTCTACAAAAATAAAAAACATAAAGAATGTTTTAAACTGCCTTGCTGCAACAGGAGAAAAACTCTCATGTGCCATGTAGCAACCAAGAATTCTTTGAACCCATCAATGCATACTCCACTACAACACAAGGCTTCTTTCAACAAAAAAACCCTCACATTCTATATGCCTCTGTGTTAATCTCTCACATAAGATATTTTAGAACAAAATCAAAGAACAGTCTGGGAAAAAAAAATTTGCAGACAAGTGAACTCAGTGATCTAGCATAGTGCATGCAGTCAAATTCAGTTCTGACTTCTAATCATAAAAGCAGTATTTATTAAAGCTGATTTTTAGTCACAGCTTTTTACAGCCGGCAAAAACATTTTATCTATCTGGGCTCCATTCCCTTAATCAGTGTGAATTGATACAACACAAAGCACATGCCACTCTGAATTTAGAATATGAGTTTTCAGCTGTATTGTCTGCATTTGACAGTTGCCCCATCCCACTGTGGAGACTGATGTGTTTGTTAGAATAAAAGCCTCTCAAGCACTTCCAGCTCAAAGTTACTGTGTGCAATGTTCTCTCATAACACAGCGTTGGAGATGATTACTTACCAGAGGTGGTTACTTACCAGCTCTACATTTTCCCTCGATAAATTCTTTATTTTCTCTTCCATTCTCTGGATACATTGTAACATATCATCATTTTTTTTGCTCATCCTCTTATTTTTTTCTACCAAAGGCTTCAGCTGACTTTCTGTCTCCCGAGAACGTTTCAGCTGCAAATGGCAAAGGAACAAAGTTAGCTGGGCTTTAGTTTACCTTGGAAGGAAAATAAAAACAGGTGTGTTTCCACTTGCTTTTCTTAATTCAGAAAGTTCAGCTCTTCTGCTGAATGGCATCTGTCATACACCACTGCTGAACTAAGAACTACAGCAGCCCAAGCAAGTAAGATGCAGCATTTTTGTATTGTCTGCCAAAAAAACTAAATCTGGTCACTGGATTTTGCTCTTGGCAAACACTTATGATGATCCATAGTGATTTCTTTATAAACTAATCTCAATAGATATAAACTTCTTGTGACCAACTAGGTCTCTAGACAAGTTGTTTTCACCAATTTAGCCATCCCTTAAGAAGAGGACACTCTTCCTCCTCTTAATGCACAATTAGAGCCATGAGAAAGTCAGCCAGAGGGCACAGATTCAATCTCAGCATTCTGCTGACATTTTCAAGCTGCTCAATTTTGCTCCTGTGGTTTTATAATGTTAGACAATTACATGAAGCAAATTACTGCTCTTCCTTGCATTTGTGTGTATTTAATATTTCACTGTTTTTACTCCATGAGTCATTTTGTTTGGGGAAAAAAAATCTATGTTTCTCAGTTAAAAGACTTTTCAATTTGCTAAGTTTTATCTGGAAAGGACAAAGAGATCACATTTGCTTTTCTGAGATAAATTCACTGATAAATTTGTTTTCTGTTTCATTCTTGAGAAAACTATTTTTCACAATTTTTAATCCCATGGCCTTGCTGATACTACTGATTTTATGTGTACTCTTGTCTCATAATATAAAACCGGCTCTACATCTCTTTCAAAATACTTTTCTTATGCAACTGAATCTAGAATCAAGAAGAGCACTTGACTGAGTCATACATCCCCCCTCCATCTAGAGGGACACTGAAGGATACATTGAAATACTTCTGCATTCTTCAGGGATGTTTTGAATTATTTAGGCCCACAGAAAGGATTAACAAGGAGGGCGATGTCAATGTGTCACAAAGCCATCAATGTTTCACTCATCTGTAGGACTGACACATGGCACCACTTCAGCCCTCAACATAATTTTAGAATCGGATATAGGTTCCATCTTTTTAGAATGAAAAATCTTTTCCTCTGCCACTAGAATTAAGGCATTAAGGCACAAGTGTAAAAAGTCCCGTTGTGAAACTCACCTCCATTGCAGTCAATGAGAGCTTTAACCATTAACCTCAGCACAAGTACTGATAAAGGCTGATAAAATTCATTCTTAAAATTCATGTCATATCCTTTTCTGTGTAAGTTACTATCCCTCTTCTAGGATAATTTCACCTACTTAAGAGACTTCCCTTGAGAAATGGCAGATTTTTCATCACTACCACAAGAAAGCTTTTTTAACTCCTAGCTAGCACAAGCATGTCACAGAGACAAATTTCAAAAGGATGAATACAGCAATTTAAATGCATGGATTATGCATGTTTTACACAACACCATTACACAGTGCCACAGGCAACATACCAGTTAATTTGATTACTATGACCCCAAAACAAATCTGTAAATTTTTATTTTTGTGGGACAGGAAAGATTCCATCCATGTCTTCTATGGTCACAAGATTAATTTCTATAGAAATCTCTGTTACATTTAGATATAATTGACTGAGGCCAACCAGCACTAATTTGTAAATTATTTATAACACTGACTTTCCAGCATTAAATCTTTTGCCATAAAGATGCCCTCCCAGTCACCATCTGTGTTATTACTAATTAATTTACCAGTTCATTTCTTTCATCTGCTAGGAGAGTATTCCTGTCTTCCAGCTTTCTTATTACAGCATTCAGTTCAGCAATTTTTAACTGAAATCTCCGCACATCTCGTTCATCCAGGTGCTGCTCCTTTACATCAAAAACATATAGATTTATAAAATTACTTTAAAAAAATATTTTACTGTCCATAGTTTACTATCATAGCTTAGCAACCGTATTATGTAAGTTTAAAACGGACTTGTACATCAGTGTCTGGAAAACTTACTATAATTAACTGAAATACCAAATAATAACATCCTGGGAAAATGCTTCATGAACAGCATCTTGTGAAATGCATGTAAAGTTTAACAATTAAACAAACTATCTAGGTAAATAATATTTCATATATAGCAGGTTACTTCTCACCAGATTTCTTATTCTCAGCTAAAACAGTTCTAGTGTAAAGGACATAGATTAAAATCACATGGCTCAGTTTTTGAGTAGTACCTATTTTCTAATAATAGTGAGAAAATACTGAGGTTCACAGATCAAGATGAGAGTGTAAATTCTGCAAGTTCTATATCCATATATTTCTCAATATTCTTTGCAATTTAAGAGGTCCAAGGAGTTTTTAAATCATTAGTAAAACAACAGAGTGCAGCACCAGGCCATTTACCATTAGCAGGTCCTAATAGTAGCCACAAAATGACTGTGAACACCCTGGCAGTTCTCCAGAGCAGAAATTCAGAGAAAACTCCATTTTCTTACCGGACTTCCCATCAGTTCACTGATATCTCCCACTCCTGCAGGAAGCTCCCTCTTAGGACTGCTGTGGTATCGTTCTGCCTCCTTCACCTGGACAAGCTGCTCATCCAAAGCTTCTTTCTGAAGGAGAAGTTTCTGGGTATGGCCTGCCTGGACACCAAGGTCCTTCTCCAGAGCCAGAATCACCCTGTCCTTGCCTTTTATCTCGTCCATCTGGAAAGAAATAACGCATGAAGGAAGTTTCTGTAATATCCCCAAGTGCTCACTGCATGCAAACATACAAATTTGCAAAAACAAAGTTGTGTTTCTCTCAGGATTACACCAGCACTGAAACCGTGGCTGCCAAAAAGAAAATATATCTTCTTTGTGGTCTTTTTCTCTGTCCTTAAAAAAGGTTCAGCCTTCACTTGATCAAGAGTTTCCTTGGTCCAGTCTCAACTCAAGAGACAAACAAAACCAGAGGCAAACATGCAGTAAAACAGAATACAAGCCACTGAAAACATCCACTTCACCTGAGGATACACAATTCTATACAGAGAAGAAAAATCTGCTTTCACTATGTTTCAGCAAAGAAACACAATTAGTACAAGATATGACAAACACACCCTTTAAAACTCACCTGGGCTTTGTTTCAAAGCTTGAGCCACAGACATTTGCCCCATGATGACTCCCTCTTTATTAGTGAATATCATGTGTGGTGGATCTCTTCACAGACATTTAAAATTAGTAGCATATACATGCACAATATTTAAACTTAAAATCTTAAGCATACCTATGTATTTTACGTGCCCTTGTTATAAGATTCAAATGAGGACTGGTCTTTGTGTAGAAGGAAAAAAAAGTAAGTGCACACAGACCATTAAAATAAAGGGTAGGAAGAAAGAGTTCTTAAACAGCCTCTCTGGTTACTGAACTGTGTGTTCATACATCTCCATACCAAATAAAGCTCACTGCTCACAGTGATCCACTGCAGCTCTCATAGGATTTGTCCCTTGCAGCATCAGTGTTAAATTCACTTTGGTACTATTCCAAATGCTAGAGGAAGTGACAATCTGCAGCAGTTACTATAGAAACAGATTTCTTAACAAGAACATTAACCATTAACAATGTATTTATTGGAACTGTGCTGTATCTCCTCCAGTTTACAAAACTGCTTTCTTGGTCAATATAAATGCATGGAATTTTGGAAGTCAATTTTATTTTGAAAAAATAAAATAATGAAGTAGTTAAATCATATGTTTGTTGTTTATTGTACTCCTACATCCATACAAGTCCTTTATGTCAAGTTACACCTAAAGAAAAAAGAAGGAAAAGAAAAAAAAAGACATACTAGAAGTAATTTATAGTTCAAAGTGATTTACAGGATTAAACACAATGAGATTACATGATCAGATGCAATTTGCTTCTTCAGGATTCTTGTCTTAATCCTTTCACAATCTACAAAGCACATGAAATTAGTTTGTGTAAAGAACCTGACTGGCAGGGGATGGCTTGGCTGAACCATGATCAAAGATAAAAAGGTCAGATTGAAGTGAATAAGCTGCTCTAGACTACTCTGAAGTTCTAACTGGAACTGATGAAGATTGGCTCAGATGGAGATTTCTTCCCTGATTTAGAAAAGTTGCTGTGTCTCAACTCCTTGTACAACAAATAAAAACAAACTTCCCAGCATTTCTACTTCCATTTGTGAGACTTCCAAGTATGCCAAAAAAGGACATGCAGGAAAGAATGCAGTTTTTATTAATGGAAGAATTTGCAACATGCAGGATTTCAGAGGGACTGTGCAGTGAACAACAATGACAAAAATTAAGCAGCTGCCTCATTTAATGAATGCTATCTGTCAGGCGCACTGATCTATAAGGGAGCCCTTGGGAGGAAAAAATGTCATGTAACTAAATCCTGTGGACAGTTTAGCTTTCAGTTTCACAGGTGTTCACACTGAACATCCACATAACTGACACAGGAATCTGCCCAGGCAAGGCACACATTCAGTAAGAAGACCCAAGCTTAAATATGCAGCCCTAATTCAAGGTACCCAATTAGTAGTGTATTTCATACTCTTCCTGTTCTCACAACTTAATGGTAAAGGCAATGATTTAGGCTTTAAGTTGGAAGGAAAAAGGAAAGCAACTATCTTGGTACTTGCTGAACTGACACAGAACTGATCCTTTGAAACAGATGTGACCAGTGCAGTCACAGCCACGTCACCCTCCTCTCACACTTCCATTGATCAAAGCACACAGGCTCACACAAATTAGAAAGAAATGCCACAAAAGAGCATGGTTTTGAGGTGGGGGTTAAGGGAAGGCATAATTCTCCTCTGCTTTTCCTACTACTCTTTTCCTATCACAAAGATCTACATGATGAATCTTTCAGATAAAAACAAATGCCTCAAGTTTAAGTCAAGTTAAAAGTCTTTGAAACACTGATATAATGAAATAGCAATGACTGCAGAGCCTTTTTTATTTTGGGTTTCCATTTAAAGTTACAGGTATGCACTCGAGAACCTCTTACTCATGTAAACCTGGGCACACACACACAAATACACAGAACACTGCAATAGTGCTTAGTTTTTAATAAGCACAAATCACCAGAACAAAAAATTTCTAAGGAACTAACTTACCACAAATTGATAAAGATGATTAGAATTGCATCAAGAATGCCTCCAGATTTTGCTTCAGAAGCATGGGGGTCAGTACAATTGTGCTCTCTTCAAGGGAATGGTTACACCCTTTGTTCATCCAATGTAACTGCACTGACCTAGTTAATGTCTCAATTTTCTTATATCTACAGCAATTTCACCCAAAGACTTATTATCTTTTTCAGCCTTCCATGGTGCAGAGCAAATCTATAGAGCAAATCAAATCATCTTCCTTGCCTGTTTTCCTAACAGAGAGCACAAACTGGTCCAGAGTGGCGAAAAAAAGGGAAGAGAAGTATTTTACAGCACTGCAACCTCCCTCAGTTCCATGTGGAAGAGATGGAGAGATGGTATGTCGGGGCCCAGGAGGCAATGAAAGAGGAGTCACACGACTAGGAAAGAGAGAGATAGTTTAGGTTTAAACTGAACATAAGCTGCCACAAAAGAAGACTTCAGTTTAGCCTAGCCTATATTCTAATAGTTGTTAAAGCTCAAAGTCTCCATGTCAGTTCTGTCCCACTGGGAAACAGCTGGAGCCACAGTTTGTTACATGAAGGAAAAAAAAGTTGGCAGCATAAAGGCCAACCAACTAATGTAATTAGGTATGAATTAAGTATGTATTTTAGACATATGTATTATGGTCTCTGTTTTAGTAGGGAGAAGCATATCTTCCATTAGGCAAATGAAAATCAAAATGGATTAATCCAGTTTCCCTGCTGCCTCTATTTTAATCCATCACATGTTGTGGAAGCAACTCGGTCGTGCCAAGACTCTCTAAGAATCTACATGGTCTTAAAGAGAAGGAGTATTTTTTATTAGACTAAGTGACAGAGTTGATAAGAAAGCTTTCAGGCACAGAAGCTCTTCAGCAGATCAGGTTAAGAAGTGTTTTCATGTTTTCTACCATGGCATTGCACTTGAAGGACCAAGATTTGACAACTGGAAGCTGCATGCACAAACTCCCACCATGGCTTTCACAGATCCCAGCCTGTTCTGCAACTCATCTGAGACCTCTCAATAAGATACAGAGGACAGATACCATCTCTGCTACCAACATATTTAGCACAATGACATCCCAATCATGCACTGTGCTCACACATATTGTATAAATCAAATATATAATCCCAGAAATCCCCTCCAAGTGTTGTTTTGGTTTCAAATTTGTTTTCAGTTTAAAACAAATTTACCCACTTTCTGCAGCTACCAAGTAAACAGGGTCACATGAACTCTTCTCTATTCTCTTTTGCATGGATTTTAAAGTATTTTAGAACAGTGATTATTCTTTATGCATTTAAGGGTGGTAAAAGTCAGTGCAAAAAGTCTGTGGTAGGAGGACAGTGGAGCAACATGAGGTTAGAATGTATTTTCAATTATAGGCCTTGAGAAGAAAAGTAGCAGAAATACCCTCTGAAAGAGGATTTAAAGAAAATAAGATCATTCACAAGCAGCTGCAGAGGCAAATTACTGAGAAATCACCTTGAGTAGCATAAGTAACTCTGGAGCTCTTGGTTAAAATTAGAGTTTTATAAATATAATTTCTTCAGGGGTTTTGTGCTGTCAAATGTTAGTTGCTGAATACAGATACTACCTGCATTATGTAAATGAAGGGATAGCATTTACAGCCTGTGTCAAAATTACCCAGGTTCCTAAGAACATGTATCTAACTGCCCACTAACAGCTAAGAGAAATGAGCAGAAATGAGTCTTTTAATAATATTTATGAAACATGAAAGAGAACCAAGCCAGTCATTAGAAAAAGCATCCCCTGCCAATTATGCCACACTTCAATGACTACAGTGAAAGAAAGTCAGAGACCTTTGGGGGAACTTTAGTCTCTCATGAAGTTGAAAGAGAAATTCCCAGGGAATTAAAAGCCACATCTATCAAGGCATTGACATATTCAGTTTCCAAAGTGGAAAAAGCCAGCTGCTGCATTGGCAACTGTAAGACCTTCCTCTTCACCCATTCTTGACAAAGTTATCTCCTAGACAACTGCAGAACAAATTTCTACAGTGCTCTTCTCCAGCAGAAATTTAATTAACCTTTACACTAAGTGCCTGACACTGAAAATAGGGCTATCATGACAGAGGGATTGCTGGTTACTCTGAAGAACTAAAAGAAGATTCTACTCAAAAAATCCAGGTAAAGATTGAACCAAAAAGAATTAACATCTTTTATAGTTTTAAAGGGACACTAAGAACTAACAACAATATCCCAAGCTGAAAGCTCATGTGGAGAAAAGAATTAAAATATTCCAGAGCTGTGTACAGTATTCCCTACAACATACATGGCCAGCTATTAAAATAAATGTTTGCTGCTTATTTGGGACACTTAGAGGGAAAAAGGACTAGAGATGCCAATCATTCAGTGGAATAATAAGCATCACAGACAGAAGTGGATAGGATTTATTTTTAATTTCATGTGTAATTTTTCAAAACCAACAGTCAATTATTTCCTCCAGTAGCTCTTCTCACATATTTTTCTGAAGTGTGTAAATCTCATTAGAAGTTCTGATGAATTATACAAGAAACACCACATGGGCAGAAAATTCCAGAACTGATAAGAGGTTTCTCATATCTTTCTCAAAAGCCAGTTACAATCTCTACTACTGGATTTCTCCTATTACCTATCCCAAGTGTTCATTGACAGAACTGTAATGAAAAAGTAGTCAAAAGGATAAAAATGTAGCAAAACTAAGTAATACAAATTTTAGGGTTTTTTTTACCAGGTGCTACACCATACATAACTTTTGTCTGTTTTTAATACTGTTCCAAATTTTGTAAGGAGAGATAGAAGTCAAATTTGTGACCTTCCTAACTTTTTAGAAAATATTAAGAACAAACACAAAATGCTGAACCTGCACTATGAAAAAGGTTTGATTAGATCTGCTTGATCCAAGGAAAAACAACATCTGGCTGGAATGCTGCCCTGTGAGCTCCTAAAAGAAGAAGCATAAATCTTGGGAGGACAGAAAGCCAAGTATTATTTGCAGTCCTACAAAGCTGGAGGTGCTGGGTCTGTGCTGCAGCTTAGCTCAGCCTTGGAATGCAGCTGGAGCACGTGTCTCAAGCAGATGGCACGATCCAGGAGCAGCTGTGTGTGAAACGCAGGCGCGGCTGAGCGGCCCAAGCTGCAGCTCTGCCCAGCCAGGCACGACTGCCTGGCATGATTCAAAGCTCAGCTTTCCCGGCTCGAAATCCGACACTGCTTCAGAGGCAAAACTCACACAGGGCACAAGTGAAGTGGGAAAAGCCAGGCTCCTCCCCCGGCCAGCAGGGAGTGCCCCTGCCAACAGCCAGCCGTCCCTCTGCTCCAGAATTTTCAGACAAATGTCTGCATTGCCCCCAGTGATGAAAGCAGCACAAAGATACAAATTGCACTGCCTCAAAATGACAAAATCCTAGTAATGGTAAATGCGGGAGAACATGAATGCTATTAGACAGCTGTTCCCACCAGTAGATAATTGGGGTTTGGTGGAGCATTAAACTTTTTCTTCTATTACTTTTCATGTCAACTGCTCAAATGAAGAAATGGAATGCACTGTTCCTCAAATTTGTAGATGATACCAAATTCAGGGGAGCTGTTACCACACAAGAGGATAGGAAAAACATTCCGAGGAACTTTTCAACATGTTGGAGAAATGAGCCAAGAAACCCTCATAAAGTTTGCCTAAGAAAGGTACAATGAATGTCCTGCCCTGGGAGAGCTCAAGTGCCTGCTAGATGCCAACTGAAGTTGGCAGTTTTGCAATGGGAAGAAAAAAAAAAGGAAAAATAGACAAAAGGAAAGATCTTTGCATCCTGTAAGGCAAGTTGGATATGGGTCAGTGGTGAGAGATTGCAATGATTGAAGTTAACTTGATATTGGGCCAAACCAGGATGTACCAAAAGAGATTTAGCTTTTTATTAAGCATATGGGAAACCACACCAGGAGCACCAGAGCCACTTCTGGGCTCCCCAGCACAAAAAATAAGGTATTGACACACTGGCCTAAGTGCCATAGAACTGGAGGAAAGCCAGTAAGATCACTATGGGGCTGCAGCATCCAGCATTGCAGGAATGGTGAAGGTGCCAGGCTCACTCAGCCAGCCAAAGGAAGCAGGCAGGATGAGTTAAAACAGCAGATATTCTGGATATCCATTCTGAATATCCATTTATCCAAAGGGGAATTACAGCCATGAACAAAGTACATGCTTCTCCAAGATACACAGCAAAAGGACAATACTGACAATCAAAAGAAGAACAAGAAAGAAATGTCACAGTGACTGGGCTTTAGGGCAGGCTGTCACTGCTGAACTCCATCTTGGGAGGTTTTCAGACTGGACTGGAGGAGGCCCAGAGCAACCTGATCCAACCTTGAAAGCAGCTCTGCTTCAAGCAGGATGCTGGACCTGGAGAACACCCTCACCATCTAAATTTCCCATGATTGTATTACACTCCCAATGCTAAACCATACTGAAGACAGACACCATCTTAATATAACCCATACTAAAGACAGACAGACAAACCACCATATTAAGAGTTGTGCAAGGTTAGAAAATATGAATTAGTGAAGGATGTGAGTTGAAATTTTGGGCTGTCCTAAACTGGAGCAACCTAATTCTTAATTCTAAAAAAAACTTTTCCGAAGCCTTCACTTAGAACGTGAGATGCTCTGTTACACACACACACAAAAACTGAAATACTGGTTTTAAAAAATCAGTATAAATGATACATGAGCTCATTCCATAACATGTTTTTTGTCTTGAAGAGAAGTTTCAGTGAAACTGCCTGGACTTCTACCTTTAAAAACTGTTTCATCTATTATTTTGAATTATATTCTTTCATGTCCTGCATTATATTTATTTGGGAAACACCAGAGAGAAGCAGCGTTCCACACTGGAAGGAGTTTTTTATTCATGCAGCAATATCATTTGGACTAAGGAGATTAAGGACACTTAAACAGTGCATCTGTCTCCATAAATCATTGCTGATCAGGAATTTCTAAAAATTGCCCCTTGAAAACAATTTCTTTTACTTTGATGCTCTTAACAGCAAAAGGATTTTTTGCCTTGCAAGTATGAATCAGCAGTACTGTCACACTGCTCTTTAACCAATTTTTATAAGGCTACTTGAAAATACAATTGAAATATGGAAATTTAATTCATCTGGTGTACTGTGTTCCGTCTTAAACAGGAACCTTATTGTGCATCTAATACAATCAGTGGACTCTTAATGATTTTGTGGCTAAGAAAATCTGGTCTATTTTATATTGAAGTCTTTCAGGTAATTTCAATCCAAGCTGTTAAAGAATATTTAGGAAGACCATATGTGTAAAGACTTGAACAGGGTAGAATGATATTTAGCTGGAAAATAAGTGAAAAGCTTGGTGTTAAAGACATTTCTAATAAAAGAAACAGTGTTTACTAAAACATACACCACAAAACGCAGGGTGCAAGTGTCATTTGTTCATTCCAAAGTTTAAATATTATATTAAGTGTTCACAAAATAAGCATTCCGTTTTTTTCATATTCAACCAATATTAAAAATTAGTAGATCAGTGATGTCATAATTCAATATCCTTTTAATGATTGGGCGTTTGCATACATTTTCCAAGGCATGAACTACAAAATGTCCATTAATCTTGCCACTGCAAAAACAGTACCTAGAGAAATGTGCCTTGCAAGGTAAGGGCCTGCTTAAAAACAGTGTCCAAGTGGTCCCAGAATGAATGGAGCCTTGAACTAACATGGTCAATGGCCATGGCCTCCTTCCCACCTGTGCTGGCAGAGTAAGGCTGGGCTCTTTCCCAGGATCCCAAACAACGCAAGCAGCTGTTTCAGGATTGCGAGCCAAAAGAGAGCAACTTTACTTACCTCTGAAAACTAACTGCAAACATGATTATCAAACCAAGTCAGTTAAATGGCAAACTTAATCAAGGGCTAAGAAAAATTGGCTGAAATTGCTATTTTGTGTACTATTGTACAGTTTTCATTCTGTGGAACAATACAACTGTTCAGACTCAACCACTCAGAAAATATGGGCTGAACAAAATAAATAATAACTGTTATTTTTTTCTAATCTTATTCTCCAAGGTGCCTCTTTACTTTCAAGACATCTGTTTCATCTGTCCCTCCAGTTTGTTACTTGCTATTTTTACTTCTGGTTTCATAGCTGCCAGCACATTGTGCTGATGCATATATACAACAAGGATGTATTTTCTTGGAGGGTGAGGGAATAAAATCCACAGCAATTAGCATTCCTTAAATTAATAGAAAAATTTGTATCACTGTTACATTTTCAATTACAGGAACATAAAACTTCCAGCATAATTTCTTACTGCACATAGAAAAAGTGTGTTTTATGTTTTGCCAAATAGATATTTTACTTTCTCTTATTAAGCACTAGGTCCTTAGCCATCCAGTCTTGTTTCTGTTGAG
Organism: Ammospiza nelsoni; assembly: GCF_027579445.1. Lineage (NCBI taxonomy): Eukaryota > Metazoa > Chordata > Aves > Passeriformes > Passerellidae > Ammospiza > Ammospiza nelsoni. The sequence goes on from NC_080636.1 coordinate 17,565,399, forward strand.
GTTTGTCGGGTACTTTTCATGGCTCAATTCAAAACTATGAAAACACTCCCCAAATTGATCAATCATATGTTTTAAAAATATAGTAAATAAAATTGTATCCATAGACAATGGATTTTTCTTTCTCATAACTTATTTTTTAATAGCAGCCAATAATTTTAAGATTTTAGTCAGATTAGTTGTGGGTGTTAATGGCAAAATACAGATTTTTTCTAGCTGCAATATCTAAGAGAAAAATATTCACAAAATTAATCTCTGATCTGAAATGCAAAATAAATCAGACAAGTCTGTCAAGGCAATCAGACTGCATCCTGAATTACTCTACCTGAACTGAATTACAGTATGGCCAGCCCATTTAGGTGGTTAATCCCAATGATGCTGGTTTCTTAATAATGCCACAAAATACTGCACACATACAAAAGAGCACATTAATTGAAACTCAGTTACAGAACTGTGCTAATATTATTAACACTTCTTTTCACATACTGATCATTTAATCTCACAGAACAGTACAAACCAACGAAAAGACCCAAATCCAGGGTTGATAGGGTTAATCTGAAATTGAAGGCAAGCATCCCTTGAACTAATTAAATGGAGGGGAGAGGAGAGAGGGGAATATCCCAGTGATCAGATTCTGTAATCCCACGTGCTTCCTCAAAGGAAAAGAGAACCTATCTAGGAACCCTGCAGTATTTTTTACCTCATCCCAGATTTAAAGACTGCCCTGTGCAATAAATACCTAAATTCCTAAGAATCTAGAAGAAACTCTTTCTAAAAACCCCACAAACCATTTAATTTTAATTTAAGGAATTCAATTAAAATTAAAAGGAATTTAAGGAAAAAACTGAAATTCATTATATGAAAGGAAGGGAAGCACTAGAAGGCAGCACAAGACTCTTGGAGGAAGATATAAACATTTCCTAAGAAAGCCATGAGAACAGTGGCAGGCTTCCTCTGGTGCTGGAAAAAGGAAACAAGAGTTACCTACACACTCTTCCAGTATATTCACCTTTTTAGATGTACGGAAAAACACAGGCCCAGCAAGGCTATAATTAAAATTTTGAATGACTTCACAGAATTTTTCTTTGTACCAGACAGAAAACAGAGTGCCCTTCTTCATCACCTTTGCCAACAGTAGGCTGAAAACCTCTTCTCTTGAAAGTGAAGAGTTAAATATTTCCTTTGAAACCCTTCTTGGAGGAGGTTAAATTCATTTAGAAAATGTCCTCCAGAAAAACATATGATAGAATGTATCAACCCTCTCTTCTTCTTTAATACTTTTTATAATTGTCTGCACTTCATAGCCATAATTTTAGAATTTTACATGTGTAATAGAGAACCGAATATGAAAGAAGCCACATTTGCAGGAACTCTGCATTGTCGGTCTTTGCAGTGGTCTTAATTAATGAACAAAATGATACCCCTGAGACTGGATTGACTTCCAATTAATTCAAAGCATAAATATTTACTGCATTAAAAGCTTTCATTGTCTCAGACAGAAAATCAGCAGCATTAAATAGATATTACAGTTTGTAGCTTGTCCTCATAATTTTTCCTGAGGAATACAAGAAATAAGAGGTCATTTCTGCACAAATTCAAGCCCACAAGATGTTTTCCTAAGGAAACTGATGTTTCATTCTATTAAAAGTCTGTACTACTTGACATAATATAAATATTATGCTTCTTTTTTTTTTTTTTATTTGCATAGCTATCATACTGCTAGTTTGTGCAGATAAGCCATTAGGTATACACACACATATAGAAAATATCAAACAGAAGTGTCACTTGATGAAGATCTCTTTAAATGTATAACTGTGTACAGCCCATCTTAGATTCTGTACATTTTACAAAGCTGAATAATTTGGGGCACCCACTGTCAGGAAATACTGCCTGGATTTTGATTTTATACCAACAGCATAGTCTGCCATCTGTGCTGAAGTCCTAGGGTTTATGAAGCGTGAAAAAAGCCTGCTGTCCTAGGCCCTAACTTTTCTGCTGCTATAGAAAAAACACAGAAATTCTGAAAGGGCAACAGTGCTTCATACTGAATGACCTGGATAAAGATGCAAAAGAAGCAAAGAGACTGTCTTGTTTCAGCACAACTAGTGCCTCCCATTTAAATATAAAGCTCTACATGAATTTAATGTTGCCATCTCATAAGGTATTCTTACTGTCCAATGAACAATCCCCAACTTCTTTTGGTCACCAGGGGTATAGTTGTACAGCTAGGAAGGGGAAGTGTATTTCTTTGATCTGTTGAGAAAACTCATTCTGGAAACTCTTGCATGACTTTTATTCTATTTGGAGGGACATAAAGCTTTGGGCTGTGCTGGATAGTCTACAGAGCCAAGGTTCACCTTTGCTGTAAGGAGGAGAAACAGTGGCCCATTGTAGCAATCAGCACTGATGGATGATATCACTGCTTTGATATTTATGGACACATACAGCAATATATCAATACCTGCTACAAACTGAAATAAGCAGCATTACTCAGGGAACTCACCAGCCTGCGGATCTCCCTCTCACACTCCCGCTTTATTCTGTTGATCTCATCCTGGTGGGACTGATAAGCCGTGCGCAGGTCCGCAGCCTTCATCTTATCTGCCTGCATGATGTTGTTCAGAGCTTCTTCAAGCTGCTTTTTGCCAGATTTCAGCTCCAAGATCTCTTGCTGCAGTTTCATTCGTTCCCCGTCGAAGGCCTTGCGAGCCTCCTCCTTCGCCTCGCTCAGCAGCGCCGTCTTCACCTTGTCAGCCGCCCCGTCCCGCAGCACGTTGACTGTCGACTGCAAACGCTGAATTTCACCGTCCTTGATTTTCACCATTCGTGCCACCTCCTGCTCGTGCTGCCGGATCAGTAGCTCCCTGACACTCTGAAGTTCCTTCATTTTCTCCTCGTGGAGCTTGGCTTTCAGTTCAGAAATATAGGCAGTGTGCTTATGCTGCTCCTGCTCCCTTTCTTGCTTAACCTCTTGGATTTTTTCCCTCAGTTTGCCCACCTGGAACAAAATAAAAAATACTGATTAACAAGCACCACTCCACTTTTTAAAGTCACCAAGGAAGCTGCCTCTAAACTGTTTGTAAAAACCTATCCTGAATGTTCCAAAGCAAACACTGCACACCTCTCTCCAGTAAACAAATGGAGAAGCAGGGCTGGAAAAAGGCCATGTGCATGTTAAGGAATCTGCTGTAGGGATATGCAACTGGTAATGAGCTCTCATAGATCTTGGGAATAAAATAAAACTGACCAACATACAATCTAGTTATCTCCTTATTTCCTGTACCAACCACACCAGACTATTCTCACCCATAACTCCTCTACTGCGCTCTACAAGCAAATGGAAAATCACTCAAACAGGGAAAAGACTTTATGTTTATGCTGGAAATACTTTTATTTTGTATTTCTTAATTCCTTAGCTATTTTAATGGGAAAGTCCTTATTATATTGGCCAAAAGAATTGGCCTTTTGAAAAACCAAGTCTACTCAATGGACTTCAGATCTCATCCCAAAACTGAGACTATTCATGTCCCCAGATATTTCAGAAAATATAGGCCAGTGAGTCTAAGGGCTGGAGAGGGAGCAGTGGAAAAATGTTATAGACTATTATAGTAATATCCACTGTGATGAAACCTCATTATAAATGATGCTCAGCAGGCTGCATGGAAAGCAATGCTTTTTTCCATGTGGGATTAGATGTTAATTTAGAATAAACGGGGAAAAAAGAGAAAGGCTCACTTGTCTATTGCAGTATACCAGAAAGGTTATAATGTATTTCATCATTCATAGTTTCAGTGACATCTTTCAACTATCCCCATTACCGAGACTGCCAAAACCTCTATCAGAGGCAGAGGTTTCAAAAATTGTATTTTAACCTTCAGTGACAATACAAACAAACATAGCAAATGGAGCTTCATGTTAAAAGGAGGCTACCAAGCAGCAAAATGTTATTCACTGCCACATCTGCTTCTATCTGTGCAACACAAAGCTGTGATCTGTAGTCATATGATGCATTTAATTTACACTAAATTAAGCCAGATTTGCAACTTGATCAGATAGGTGTCCAGTCAGGATCAACCCACCACATCTTGACCTGAGGTCTTCACACAGCTGGGACAGCAGACTTTTCCGGTGCAGAAAATGTTACAATCCTCTTATTTTGAACAGTAGCTTTGAAAATTAACCAGCTCAAACTTATCCTTGATTTAAAGAAAGGAAGAGATTGGAGCAAGAAAGGAAGGAAAGGTATAATACATTTTTATGAAAGTAACCTAGATGCACTGTTGACTGTACACCACCCGGGAGATCACTGCAATTAGAGTTGTTCAAAAGGTAATAGATCTGAGTCAGACACTGTCACACACAGATTTTATAGCTATCGTCACTCTGTTCCAGGATGATTCTGAGAATGTGTCTTTATTAAGAGAGACAGAGGTTGGGTTTCTTCCCCAAATGGTAAATCTGGCTATTGGAAATTATCTGCAGGATATATCCATGTATTATTTTTTTGGTGGGATGACATCAGTTCCAAGCCTACAGTGGATAGCAGTGATGTTCAGTGCTTGCATTAGGATGCCCAATTCCATAGGAGAGTCCATTGCAGGGAGGCTGGAATAGATGATCTTTAAAGGTCCCTTCCAAGCCATAGCATTCCATGATGCTGTAACAAAACTAAGTCACTTACACACCTATCCACCATCAGAAGTAAACAGATTGGTTTATAGATAAATTTGAAAATGAAACAACACTCATTATTTACTTATTGCCTTACTGATGAGCCAAGAAAATTGAAATTAAATTGAGCAATGAAACCTACTAATGACAACACAGGGAAACAAACTGCATAATGGCACTTACAAACACAGATAATATACCTCCAGAACCACAGTAATTTTAAATTAGTCATATCGTACATAAAGCATACAACTGAAAGGCAGTTTTCAATACAACACATTCATGAGTTTAACTTCCTACAAGATTTTTTAATAAATGAGAAATGGCTTTTGACATTTTGGAGGAGCACTGAGTCACCAAATTAGCATACTTGCTCAATTTTTCTCATCTTTCACTGAAGTAAGGGAAAGCAAAACAAAACCTATATGCACCTATATGCTGTCTGTGAGAACAGATATTAACCACTCAGAGTAACTGAGTACTAGCATATGTCACTACTAATTTTACATAAAAGCTTCAGTAAGAGGAATTTAAACAAGAAGAATTTTAATCCTCAAAAAACTTCTAGAAATCCATCAAAATCCACAAAAAAAATCCTTCAAAAAACACAGCATATTAAATGCTTATTACACCTCATGATCCAGAAAAAAAAACAACAATGCATCCCAGTTCTCAAGGTATTTAAAAAATCTTTTCTTATTACTGCTTTTGGTCAGAGAAGATGGAAAGTTAGATCTGTCTGTTGTATCTTCTCTGAAAGCCATAATCTGTCCTTCCCACACCCCTCAGTCCCTCTCTCCTGCACACTGTGCAGTTTTGTACTTGTCTGGCTTCCAGAACAAGAATAAAATGAAAATATAGTGTGGCATTTTCCCATATGCCTGAGTCTCACTTTTTCTTGTATTATTTGTTTTTAATATGACGAAAGCTATCTCAGTGGGAATAGGTACTTTGGCATACTTGTTCCTAAATATTCATCGATCTCATCACAAGCATTTATAAAACCACTGAGCTGACTGCAAAGACCATGCTCATTCACTACAGCTCCTTGTGCTCATAGCACTGGACTTTAAAGTTCAGTTAGAATGAGTTCTGTCCTCATTCATGTCAACATAAGTAAAATTTTTGTGCTTTGGTCAGCTCCTTTCATTACTCATTACCCAACATTTGGATGTTTTCCAACAAAGCTGTTTCCCTTGCAGAGTGAGGGTATGTGATCCCTGTTCAGTTCATGCATTTCCTTCTCCAGGCTCTCCATAGATGGCAGCAAACCTACAGTCCAGGAGGACATCCTGTATCCAACAGGGCCCCCAAAGCCAGCAAGCAGGTGTTCCCAAAACAAGACACAGTACAGGGGAACTCAGGCAGGGCCACAACTTTTGCTTCACCCCTCAGGCAGCATAAATGAACCCAAGTTACTCATGTGTCCAAAGGTCAGAACACCACCTGCAAGATCAACAATGATGCACATCCAAAAATGTGCAAACATATCAATTTTGGATCAGGCATTGCATAAGCATGCAGTAAGCAACTTGTCAGAAAAAATTTCTTTACATGGATCAACAAGCAATGAAACAAGTTGTACCAAGAAAATATGTACAAAGTTTTGAATGTCTCTTGGGTAAAATTTTATTTCAGTGAAAGCAGAATTTTTCAGGCAAAAGTACGGTAAGGCTAATTTCCATTTGTGGTGTCTCTCATCAATTAGAAGGTTCCTTCTCAGATAAATCATTAAAATGGGCATATATGTGAGGGAAAAAATAGTTTAGGAAAATTAAATTGAATAAATTGGCCCCACAACAGTTTGTTACCTTTCCTAATACAGTTTATATCCCACGGGCCACAGAGCTGTCTGTTTTGCAGCTTCAGTACTTCTCCCTTACCTATTTTTACACCAGTAAATATATTTAATTTATTTAGAATTCTCTAGGTACAGTTTTTTTACTTCTCTGATACCAAGAAATAATTTTTCTTGGATTTATTACTATTTTTGAACTACAGTCTAAACAGGAAGAATCTCTATGGCTTTGATTTACTCATCTTGTCAGTCAAGGCTTCCTGTAACTGCTGCACAGACCGGGAGTAGGCTGGGAAATAAACTACACAGTTCCAGTTAAATGATTTACAGCAAGCACCACAGCAAAGATGAGGGAGAGGGGTTGAAGATCTCCTCCCCCAGCTGCATCCTCACAGAAATGCACTCCAACACACTGCAGAATTTACTTCAGACTGCAGTGCACACTTGATAGGATTTTAGAGCACTCTGCCTGTAATTTCCTCTTTCCTAGATTTCATTTGAGAGCTCACCCATTTCTCTCCGCTCATATGTGCACAGCACACATTCTGTCTCCAGTAACAACCTCAATACACTAGAAAATATTAAATTTCAAAGCTGAAGAAAGGTAAATTAGAAACCAAGCTGGAGCAAATTCCATACTGAATATAGTGTAAGAAGACTAGTTATTTAAAATATTCCTGCAGCTGTCATGGTCATGTACTTATACCTCGTTCTTAGTTGAATCAAGAGTTAAACTTGATGCTCTTACAGGTGAAGACTGGAAGTGTATCAAGGCTAAACTCTTCCCAGTGTTCATGTAATTTTTTTTTAAACAGAGTTATTTAATGAGTCAAATTTAATTCATTCTTCTGTCCAAGGTATAAGATAACTTTATGTGCTCTTTTTAATGCAATTTTTAAAATCATAATAAAATTCACATCTACATTTCCACATATAAAGTTCTACAGAACAAAATAGGAAATAAGATAACTAAAACCAGAAATTTACTAGTGTAAATGTAATCTACCATCAACTCAAGTCTCCAAGCAGAAACAATGAGACATTAAAAACAGTGAAATAATGCAATTTACTGACCTGTAAGTTATAAAGGGTATTGGCCACTACTAAATTTCATGGTGTGTAATTTTAAAAAGCTTAAGTAGTTTGTGGAACTTGTTTTAAAATTTGTTGTCATTATACCAATCAACAGCAAGAGAAGGTGGATGAGAAAGTGAACAGCAAAACCCCTGACTTATCTGTTAATTCATCAACACTCCTGACCTGTAAGAGATTTGACTTCTTGCTTTAGTCTGTGAAGAAAAATTTCCAAGGCAACACAAATTTAGTTGGCTGATATTTTCTGAACCTATTGCATCATTCAAACACAAATTAAGGCCTTATGATTTATTTTTCCTCTGTAAAAAAAAAAACAAATTTGAGGATTACATTTGTGATAGGTTTTGGTGTTTACTTTGTAAATTAAAATGCAAAAAATAAACCCTTCAAAGCTGAGTATCACACAAAGATGTTAATGAAACTGGAATGTACAGAAATGTTTTTATTCAGGTGTTCCACATTTTACACTGAGAAAAAGAAAAAAGGCTAGAACAAAGATCCTCTATATAAAAGAGAACACATTTTCAGTGCATATTTCCCCACTTGGTAAGTCTTTGAGACTCTTGCCACAGTATCCCCAGTCAAATACAGATCAATCCTCCTGCACATGGATTATTCTCCAGAACTGCCTTGTGCAAAGTCAAATGCACTAATTGATTTTAAAAAATAACAAAATAAAAAAAGCCTTACTGGCTTATCCATATTTTAAACAACCTACAGAAATATATAAAAGTAACTGCTAATCTTCATAAATACAAATGTATTTGATGAATTAATATTTGATGAATCCTATGTGCCCTCTTGATTACCTAAATACCAGGTGAACATATGCTAGGTAGACAAATAGTGATGAATTTGTTTCATCAGCAATCAGAAGCATCATTGAATAGCTCAGAGCAATGCCACACACAAACTCAGCAAATCAAATTAGGACTCCTACACAGACAGTTTCCAGTTAATTGATATTCTTTATAGGCATTTAAAGTGGCATGCCTTGAATAAAGTGCTGATATTTGGTTTTGAAGACAATTCTATTTACAACATACAATTTTCAGTAAGGTCAAATACAAAACTCCCTTGTCAGTAAGCTATTGCCATTTGTATTGCTGTGATTGCAAATTTCAGTGACTGGATGTTTGGGTATATTTAGTCCCTTTTGCACAATATTTAAAAGAATTGTCACCACTTTTAGTTTATCAGTTGTTCTTCTGATTTCACTTCTCTGTCGTGTTTTTCTTTTACAATTAACACATTTTAGTATCAAACTCAGCTGGTTTCTAACAGTGCTGCTGTTTAAAGAATGATCACAAAATAGAGACAAATACCTTGGTTTTTTCTTGCTGAAATTCTATCTGGATGTTGGTCAGTTTAGTCCTCAGCTCCTCATTAGCAGCTTGCAGGGCTTCAGTCTCCATGTCGGGCTTCTCTCCCTTGGCACGACTTTTCTTTGACATAATTGTTTTTGAAGTTTAAAATAAAATGTTTGCTCCACACTGAGCTACCAGTTAGTGCTTTCTGCTTTTAGCATTTGAGAGTCATGCAGTGGTCAACAAAACCCCTCATACAAGGCTCTGCCATCATGGGAGCAGTCTCTCATGGCCTGGAAGAAGCACAGTGGTAGGAACAGAATTAGGCTACAGCATCGAGCAGAATCAAACATCAGACTTAACATCCATTTTTAAAGCACACTGGACTTCCTTGAATTACACTATACTGCATAGTGTATCAGAGTTTGAATGAAACAGATAAGAAGTTACATAATATATCACCATCTCTAAACTCTATCCAGTGTATTCTGATGTTCACAGAAATAAAAGTATTAACAGTTCTGATGACTATAGCATATAAACAGAAATTATATCTTATTCATATAAACAGAAATTATATCTTATTCAAGACTTGACTAGAACCATGCTCAGAATTCCCAAGAGGCACAGAGAAAACCATAAATTAATTGAGGTAGTGCTTCAGTGGGAATCGTTTATTTTCTATAGTAAGAAGAAAGTATTTCTCTCCCTAATGTATCAGTTATAATGCATAATTGTATTATTCATAATTATCATCGAGTTTTGCATCATCAGCATCTATTAAAAAGGTATCAGAAAACTGGAAAAACATTTAAAATTTTTTATAAAATATCCAGTCTATAACCTGCTTATGTTCAGGGCTGATACTGTTTGAAAAGCTACAATGGAAACAAGAAAGTATTTAACTTCAATTTCATTTCCCAGTATGCTCTAAGCTTAAAAATTATTCAGTTATTTAAATCAGCTTTATGTAATTTTCAAGGAGAATACCAATAGCAGACAAAGAACCCTAATTCAAATAATTAGGAAATCCCATGATTATTTTGTTTCATGAGCAGTCAGGATAGAAGTTTAATCTGTGATTTTTTTCCACCCTGCTCTTCTCTAAGCATAACCCAGTGCTCCACAAGACCAAACTGTGGAACAAGCGCTATCAATGCTGAACTACTTTCCAAATCCATGTTCTCTGCACATTTTTAAATATTCACATAATTTTATCTTTTAATTTTTGACAAAGCAGAAAAGTTCCTACTTTAAAACTGCATGACATTAATAGAGTATTATATTTCCAATAAAATCTTTATCTAATTGCCGACAAAAAATAAGCTGCTCTTTCCAACCTACTACAGATGGGGAGTTATTTTTAAATTGTATTAGAATGAAAATCCCATGCATTCCTTAGCACATATTTTCTAAAGGGTTAGTGACTAATGCCTCAGGTGTGTAGAGAAAAACTGAACACCTCAGTTTAATGCTCCTTTTCAAGCACTGGAGAACAGGTGGTGAGTTAAATATCTTGCTTAGAATGATAAGCCAAATCAGATGAAAAGTGAACAGAACTCAGGACACCAAGTCTCAGTCTGTTTGATGATATTCCTATTGAGTTCTTTCATTAGTAAAAAGCAATTGAAAAAAACCATGATCATCACCAATTATTTGCTGAAGTAACTTAAGAGAAATAGTTGTTTTGCTTTGTAATATAAGATATCCTTCCTTTGAAGTATAATGATTTATCAAGTTATCCTATTCAATAATTTTTTTTTGTTCCTTATATTCATTATATGAAGCATTTTCATATACAATCCATGAAAAAACCAGGAACTTAAATACATTTTAATTTTGTTATGTACTAGACCTACCTTACAAAACAAATAAACACTGGTGCTATTGTGATTTTACACATAGTAGTTGATTCAAGAGAAACAAATCAGCAATATTCTCTCAGTAAATTTTTAAAAAAGGAACTCTTTGGTGAGTAGAAGAAATGGGAGGAATTACTGTTGTTAATAAAGGAATTTCATGCTATTAATTATGGAGTTTCTACGATGCTCAAATTGCATTTAATACTCAAATTAGCCTTAAAACTAGAGAGTTCAGCATTATTCTTTGAAGTACTCTTCAGAATTAAAAAAAACCTCTCAAGGCGTTGCTCTCAATTTTTTTCCTTTAGCTCTCAACATTTGAAAATTGTACTTTTCAAGCAAAATAAAAGCTTATACCCAGAACCTGAAGAAAATCACCCTCTTGTCTTATAGGCAATGAGGGAAGGAGAGTGGCAAGGGGAGCAAAAGCACTACCTCCCAACCAAACTAAACATAATATAAAACCACAAAACAAAACAAAAGAAATAACCAAAATGCCAAACAAAACCAAACAAAAAAAAAAAAAAAAACACACACAAAAAAACCACACCAGGAAACAACCACCCATCAAACTGCATTGGTGGGCATAAAAAGAAAATTTCCATTTTTACTCTTCCCTGGATACATCTTCCAGCCTACCTATTTCAAAAGCAGGAACTATGGCAACACAAAGCCTATCTATATACTCAGAGAGGCACACAGCCCAGACACACAAGGGCTGGAGCAGAGACTGCATCCTGATTCCTAAATGGAAGGCACAGAACCAGTGAGTGCCCAGATTCCCTCCTAGCTGAATTCCCACATTTGATATTTGGATAAAGGTCAGCACAAGAAAAAACCCCAAAAAATACCAAACAACTTGTAAATACAGTGAGAAGAAATGAAGGAGAAAACATTCCACTCTAACAAAATTTTACTGATGCAGATGCTTCAACGACCAACCTATTTATTAACTCCCCATATGTCTGCTGAGAGGCAAATTTATGATGTCACCAGGATACAGTCCCACAACTACCCCATGACTAAAAATAGCCAATTTCTGCACTCTGAGTTCTACACACTTCTTGCAAACCTTGGAATCATTTGAATTTTTTTTATATTTCACATCAAGAAAAAAAGATAGGAAAGAGTAATGGATTCTAAAGCACAAGTCACGTTTTCAGCAGTCTCTGGAATATACCAAGTTTCTGACTTTACTTCATAGGTATAAGGGCAATTATTATTGAAGAAAAAAAACCAAAATAAATAAATTTGACTGAATTTGAATCAACTACACATAGTTTGAGGGATTTTTCTGTGAAGGATCAAAATATTTAACATGATTCATCTTGCAGATGTTTTGGGAAATCCATTAAATTCTTAACACACTAGAAAATCAATCAGCTGAACAATGCCCTAACTTCCAATTTTTCTTCTATTTGCTTAGCAGATTTAAAGGATGATTTTTATAACCACCTCAATCTATCCCTGGTTTTATCAAACAAGACCTCAAACTCTGTAATGAATTACTATATTATTATTCTAGATAGTAAATATCAATAAAACGTAATAGAAAATAGAAAAATCAGTTACTGCAGAAACGTGAAAGCGTAGCATCAATAAATTTTGATTACATAAGGGTAAGGAAAAAAAGGAACCCAATATTTTCTATTGAAAAGTAAGTCAATTTAAAGAAATTAAAATCTTTAAACATGATCCTGTATGAACTACACAAAAATATGGGGAGAATTATATCTTTAGAGAGTGAGTCTCTCAGTAACAAACAGTAATCAACAGGGAAAGTAAGAAAACCCATAACATCAAGTAATAAATATGGATAACATTACAACAAGATTAACAAGAAATTTACTAAATTATATCAACCAAAATTCTGCATTCCAGCCCTATTTCAGACTTCAACAACATTACTCAGCTGCAGCACAATTTTTGGAAGGTGAACTTGTCAATGAGTCATCTCAGCTGAAACACCAAGCCATAACTCAGTTACTGGAGGGAAATAATAAAGCTTCTTCATCTCTCCACTGCACCCCCACATAAATAGTGCGCCATTCCACTTCAACTTTTTTTATTTCAACCTTTATCTTTTAATTCTGCAAAGTCTACTGCAGCTACCCATAACCCTCACTGTGCTTGTGAACATGAGATATAAGTACATTCTCAACATAGCCTAATTCTGTACCCTGAAGAAGTTTAAAACAAATTTTATTACCATAGCATCTGACAATAGTAAATGCAGTGGACACAGGTACAATGTTAACTTCAGAAGTAACTTGCAGTTCACCTATGCTATATTATAGTTTTGAAAAACAGTGATAATCCACCCCAGTGACTGTATGGGAAAGACAACATTCATAGCTGCCGATGCCCAGGGCACATTTCTCACAAGGTTCAGATGACCTACATTTACTGCTTCTACTCTCAGTTCTGTGTAATAAAACATGACTGAATGGATAAAAGCAGAAGAACCTCTACAGGATTGTAAAATAATACTCGTCCCACCAATAAATCTAAATGTAAATGATCAATACAGTTTTCTAAGTATATTGTAGACGGGCCACCTTTCTGATACCCCTTTGTAGCTCCCTACAAAGACAAATCTATTTCTGTAACAATAGAACCTTTGAGGGTTACTGTAAATCACAGCCTGCTTAGGGAAATACAGAGTTTCCTTACAGTGGAACACTTTATAAATGTCACTTGATTTTTTGATGGATAAAACCAGAAACATCTTTGTTATTAAATAACAGCCCACATTCCTTTTTTCAGATTCACAGCCTAAAGTCCTGAGCCATTCTTGCTTTAATAATATGCATTATAGGGCCACACTATACAGAAAGCAATCACCAAGAAACTATAAGCATTTTTTCATTGCTTTTTTTGGCCAGAAGACCTCAAAGGAACAATCCTGCAGAGCCATGTGGAACAGAGTTTTCCTTGGTGGAGATTACAGTGTAGCATGAGTCAGGCTTTTATGACACTCAGATTTTCGCAGCAGGTGACACATCCCACGGATGAGCACAGGATGTGTAAAGCACTGAACTCTTCAGGCCAGGTTAGTAATTGCTTCCATATTCTTTTCAATGGCATCTCAGCAAAGGTGATCTGTGATTCTGTCACACTGCATCATTCAGCAAATTCCCAATGCCCTCAGGAATCAGTACCCAGGTTTTAACTTCTCACCACTAATCCCTGCCTTCCAGGTCCTTATACAGCAGTTAGTAGAACTAATTGGCAAGTTCCTAAATGAATTTCACCAATGTATTCATTTTCTCTTTAGTGAATTGGTTGCCTGTGACGTGTGCATCTATTAAAATATATGCAACTAAAATATGCACCCATGTCACTGGACACCAACAAAAAAAAAAAACAAAAAAAAAAAAAAAGAAGAAAATAAAAAAAAAGAATAAGCATATCAAACTCATTTAGATGCTATGCACACACAAATGCGTAAATGTGTGTGTATATGCTAGTAACAACCATGTGACACTGAATTTTTATTTTTGATTGGTACTACTCCATGCCACTGGATAGCATCCAGCATATTAGTGGCTTCATTCTAGTGAAAGAACATAACAGCCCACCAAAAACAACCCAAAAACTAGCTCTTAGTTTAAAAGGAATTATCACAAGTAAAAAGGAATGTCTGAGCCAAAGAGGACACAGCATGAGGAGGAAGGGAAGGGATCCTGCACCTCCCTTCTGCTACTCAACATTTTCATACACTCAGAGTAACTGAAAACTTAACCTGAATCCCTTCTCAGAAAGCTATGTGCTTGATTACAGGACTTTTTTTATTTTAAGTGAATAAAAAATATTCACTGACTTCAATGAATGTACATTATTAATATTTACCCAATTTCACTTATAGCACTGTTTCAAGGATTTACCAAATCATTAACCATTAATATCACTCTATCAGCTCTCTTAAAAGACAAAATGCTACAAAGAGAAGTCCTGTGACACACATAAAATAAGAGACACTAGCACAGAAAGGCAAAGTTTAAATGCAACTAAAAATGGTAAAACAGAACCCTCCCTCCACAGCCTTCACAACTCAGCTCTGTTACACAAGCCCAGTGCTTTAGGGTGCTGGGTTCACTGCAGCTGAGAGAGGCAGCTCTAGGCAGAGCTGCTCCCCTGATCTCTGGGCCAATTCCCTCCTTCCCAGCACAGACAGGAGACCTGACCTGATGGCTGCAGTCTGGCACAGTGCATCAGCCTCTGCACCTTCTCACCGTGCCCTGGGTATGAGCAGGGGATCCCTGTGCTCCCAGCGAGGAGCAGAACCATGGCCACTAAAGCTGAACATTTAAGAGTAAAAGCAGAAGGAGGAAGAAAGGGCAAGTTACAGCATTTCTCAGTTAGGGCTAGATAAATGGCAAATAGAGAGACAGATTCTAATATCTTTGCTGGCTATCACTGAAATCCCACAAATGTAATCAGCCTGTCAAATTTGGGATTTGGATTATACTGGACCAGTTTTGTTTAGCTACTCACCTGATTTTTGCAGGAAGTTTCCTTCGAGTATTTTTTTAAAACCATCACTATTATTATTTTTATTTTATTATAAAGATATAGAATAACTAAAATCTGAAACTAGAAAAATTTAAAACTCAGGGGTGACCATGTGTAGAAAATGTGCAAGGCAACTGAAAGGTTTAGGGGGAGAGGTTCAGATTCCCAATCTGATGACTCAAGAGAGAGGAGGAACCTCAATGAGAGAAACCCTGGGGTTGTCTAACAGTTAACTGCATCTTGAATATTTATTATTTGGTAAATCAATAGGGCAGACTTGAGAGGTCAGGCAAATGTAGGGAGGAGAAAAGGTGCTTCTGGATGTAATATTAGTTACCAGCTGAACAGTAAAGCAGAAGGGATATGATTTCATTTCACTGTCTCTGATCTCAATAATTATTTTGTGCTGTTGACCACCTTTACTATGTCTGTAAGCTGCCTCATGCTGTGCCAGACAGCTCGTCACACCCTCACCCCACTGCTCCAGCACAGCAGAGTCACACAGCTCTGTGCAGAGCAGCACCAGCCCATCAGTCAGCACAAACAAAGAATTACAAAACTTCTTCACCCACCAAGGGATGGCTCAACTTCTACACAACTTCTCATTAAAATCAGGATTCTTAGCCAAAATGAAGGTATCAGCCTAGTCCAGTAATACAGGAAGACTGACAAAAGAACACGCTGCATTTTTTCCAAATTTCCCATCATGGTCCATTTTTTAAGTCAAGTTCCTCAGTTCCTGAGATCAAAGCAAGGATATACCCTACAAAATTGGCAGTGCTATTGCCTTATTTTGAAGACTCATAGAATTCCCAAAAAGCTGCTCAAGAATTTAGGACCTCAACCTTGTGTTTGTTTACTGCATCAAGGACTCTGCTCAGCTTCAGCGTTCTTGAAGCCCACATGCAAATCTCATTTCAAATCCAACTAGATAATTATTATTATTATTACCACCTTATTGGCAACACACAGGCTAAGGCTTGATGGATTTTGGTTCCATCTACAGTTCTGTCAGAGATGCCTTGTATTTTCTCTACCAAATCACTTATCTCTCAGTAAAGTAGGCATTCCACTTCCAGAAAGACTATCAGAAATGTATTCTGAGGACAATATTATGAAATAAGAGACTAGATACATGTAATGTAAATTCCTACATTTTTGCAGGAATAATCAAATTCAGTGTCCAACAAAACTGCAAGTCCCTTGGAAGATCTGTTAACTTTCTCACAGCAGTGCTCTGATAATCAGCCAGCTAAAACTGGTATTTCAAACACTGTTATTTGAGTGAATGGTCATTGCAGTGAACAGACTTTAAGTCACTCTGGGAACTGGCTGATGCAACTGCATCACCTGGGATAAAATATTTAAGCTGGGTGTTTCAGCCAGACAGGAGCTTCTTTCCCCCCTCAGCTCTCTGAAAGGGAGTGAGGCAATAGCTTCAAACTACAGGCAGTGAAAAGCACAGCTAGATACCAACACAGCAAGAGCCTGGAGACAAACTTTTGCTTCTCTCTCTGGTTAAACAGGACAGAGACAAACATGACAAAGCACAAGAAAAGCACAGAACAGAAACTGTGAACTGTAAACTCTTTGTTCAACCATCTTCCAATACCCACAAATAGAGAACGCTTCACCACCGTGAGAAGACTACAAATAAAATTCCCTTCTGCTAACTGCCAGCAAATTTGATTCAAACCATTCCAGACTTGTTGGAAATGTTGTTGGCAAGTTGGCCACCAGAAATACAAATGTGCTCTCTGATGAAAGTAGAAGTTGAATGTGGCAGCCATGAACAGTTGCATAAATTATATTTATCCAGATACATGTATCAACATCATCATTTTAAGGAGGGTGTCCCTCAGAATGTTAAAAAAAAGATGCATTCAGTCATGGTTCGCCTTAAAAAGAGGGAAGCAGGCAAGTAGATATAAAACTCCAGAAATACTCTGTGACACACCACTACAGACTGTGACACTTTCTGTTGTCCAGATTAGACTGTCCCAAAGTATTCTGAAGCTCAGAAATTCATCAGTGCACAAACACACACACATACATATATACAAATGGAAATAAAGCTTCCTAAAATCTTCCTAAATTAGTGATAATGTTAGACAGAACCAGACTACTTGAATATACAACTTTGAGTGCTTTAGTATGCAAGTTGTGCATGCAGCTTATGGGGACACAGCACTGCTAGCAGTGTACCCCAAACTGCTGAGTGGTGTCATAGCTGATTTGGACATTTAGGGGGACTAAAAAGTGATCTGTTATTCACTCCAAAGAAAACATCCTGTTTACCTATATAATGTCTCTCCTTCACTGAGAATCAAGATTGCATTTCACTACACTGTTTCAGAGAGCAAATTGTGAAGGTGGTTACAGTGTTTTGCAGAAAGTTGAGGCCAAGACATTTCACCTAAAGCTTACAAAAGTCCCAGCGGTTAAATGAAAAATGCTTATGCTTCATTGCTTCAGAACACAACCTCCTTCTTGCCATGGTGCCTGCAAAAAAGGCTATTCTCTGGAAGGTCTAAATGGCTGTAAATCATCTGTGACCATAGACAAAAATTTTTATTCAAGTTGTATTATCATGTAAATCTGACACAGTTGCAATCCTATCTATGAATCCGGTTGTGTAGAAATATCTTCAAATAGTTTCTGCTATTAATTGATGTTCTTGGTGTTCAGTTCTGTTCCTCTTCCCCCTTCATCCCTTAGAAGAGGTGGCAGAGGGAAGCCTCAAATTTAGGGTGCTGGCAGTGACTTTACAAACTTAGTCTTAATGAAGAATTGGTGGAAAAATATGGAAATAGGTTTTGCCAAGAACTACTCTTTCTACATCATCTCCCTAAACTTTAGGTGAAAGGACGAATAATATTTTACTTTAAGGTTATCATAGCTATGGCAATAACACTGTAATTTTTCACCTCCTACATAGCAAACCCTTACTAGAAAAACTAAAAGCTTCATGTAAATCAAGACTTGGATGTTACCTGTGTACATTGCCCTTGCACATGAAAGAGGAAATGCTGAACAATGTGAAAACTAGGAGCTCTTAAGTGAAACCACGCTTATTCCCCTCCCAGGGCATAGATATTCAAATGGCTACACTACAAACACATACTACTTATTAATTTTTTGCAGTAAAGACATCTGGAAACATCACAAAGGTCTTAACTAACACTTCCCAATGTTGTAAAGGATTGAAAATTGAAAATTCCTAGGTGTTTGCTTTGAAATACGCAAGTCTTCACCAGTAAATAAGAAGGCTATATGTTTCCATTCATTGCCTCAGAGTACGCATTTTTAATTCTTACACATATTGTTGGAAGTTAATTGAAATGCCCAAATACCATTTGCCTCCCTTGTAGTACAAAATCTCACATTTTTGTCTTGTGTTGTAATAAGATGCAGCACAACTGTATAAATGTAGTATGTGCAGATGTGCACAGATTGGGTTTCCTTCAGAAAGGATAAGTTGCAGGTGTTGAGATTAAATTTACTGTCCTTCAAGATTTTTCTCCTAGAAATCACTGTTTACACAATGCTATGCATAAAACAGGATTTTGCCCTCGTGCATACATATATTGCTGTAATAAAATCCCAATATCAAAACCACTTAATATTCAAAACACCATTTGGAGCTGTTGACATTACAAACTAATTGAATCAAAGAGCTGAGAAAAACACAAAAAGCTAAAAGAAAGACAACCATAACTAAGAGAGAACCTATTTATCAAGAAAAAGCAGCAGGTGCTGTAAAACTGGTATATCCTAAGGAATTCTCAGAACGGTCAAGTTTATGGCCTCTCACATATGTTTATTGAATGCACAACACATAGGCTACAGGCTTCTCACAGTTCATACCTTTTTTTCCCATTCATACTCAGTTCTGAACATACAAGGAGCTCCAGAAAAGTCTGAAGATCTGCTGTGCTTTAATACTGGACAGCAAGCCTGACATATTTGAGAGCATTTTCCATGGTGTCAGAAAAGTCTGTTTAGTTTTCTTTTTAAGACCTCTTGCAAACACTCAGCACATAGATGATTACTTTTAGATGACTAAGTGCAACGTCCCTTATCTTATCTCAACACAACCATAACCAACCACAGACTTATCTAGTGGCAAAACCTGTGTGGGAATTCTGCCAGCAGCTGCACAGCCACCAGTCACCCAAGTGTACTACCTTGTTACATTTGCAAGTAAGAAAACCTCTTTAGACACAAGCATGTTATAGTACTTGTTTTCTGTGTTTGGAAAACAATGGATCTGTAATCATGTGGCGGAGAACATAAGTAATATTTGTATAGAGGATTAGTCAGCACAGGTTGTTTGTTCAAAGGATGTTAAGAAAAAAATAGAAACACGAGAGCAATACCAAAGTTTATCTCAATTTAATTTTCAGTATTCAGAGAAAGAAGGAAAATATCAATCTTTGATAGATTTCATGATCAGTCAGCAAAAGAAAGAGCCACTTAAAAAAATGTGCCTGGCCCCATTGCAGGGCAGGCATGCTGCAGCAATCCTAAATTTTCACAGAAGCAGCCAGCCATTCTCTAAAGCAAAGTGCCAGCTCACAGCTGCATGAGAGCAGCATGATATAGCAGCACCATTCCTGCATGAATGCTTGGGTTTGCACTTCCAGCCTGAGGAGACACTGGGAACAGATCAGGAATAGTCTAGACAAATAACAAGACATTGACATGCAAGAAATACAATCAAAAAGAAAAACAGGGACCACATAGGCAAGATTTTTTTCCCATAGCATTGGGAAAATGTGCATAAGCAATGCAGAAGATGAAAACCCACTGTGCAAATTTTCATCAGCTAGTTCCAACTGTTAGGAAAGATAATTGGCACATGATGAAATCACTTTCCAAAACACACTGGCTGTTGAAGACTCATGTTTAGAACACTTCATCTTTATCAGATGAGTCAGCTAAACAAACTATTAAGTCTAAATAAACTTTTAATCTGTGTTCCACTCTCTGGATATACAGGAACAGAGCAGTCTAAAGGACAACAGGGGGATAATAATCTTTAAAGAGCATCCTTTTGAAATTTAAAAATTAAAATACATTTACCTTCATAGAAAGCCAAGTGATAATATCCATCAGCTAGGTTTAGAGTTCAGCACTTTAATTCTTTCTAAAATCAGCAACAATAACTTTCTGTTATGATTAAGTACATGTGTAAATAATCTTTTTAGACAAATCTATAACTGAAGTTTCTCATGCATTTACCATGAAGTGTTAAATCCAGTCAGAAGAAGAAGATGAACTACCCTCCTAGGTACAGAAGAGAGACTTTAGTAGTCACATCAGTTTATCTGTTACCCCCCCAAAAAATTTAGTTACAAATTAGAAATTACAAATGAAAATAATTATTCTCTATAAAAGTTAATTCCATTAGCAAATATTAAATTATTTTAGACAATCTTTTTCACTTTGTTTCTTTATAATGACTACACTTTAATGAAATTCTGTAAAGTGTTAAAATGAAAGATACTACAATGAAACAGTAGCTGTATTTGAGCGTCATAGAAAACAGATTGACCCTAAGACTCATTTTATATCCTATATTTTTTTACTTTATTCTTTCCTTCATGACTTTTTTATTAACAATCATGCATTCTACAGCTGTCAGTTCCCACAGCACTTGTCTTATTTAGTGTCATACTTTTCTATTCAGAGAAGGAAGAATTTACCATGCAGTACATGAAATATAAAAAGGTATATTTCAAATCAAGCAAAGTTTGTGAATAGCAAAGAAGCAACAATTTCAATATGCAAACTAAAAAATAGCCATTGGGAAAGAATGTTTCCTGGGTTACTGCTGCTTTTGTTTTCTTTCTGTACTATAGTTTCCTGGCAAACCTCAATTATATTCTCAATATCTTTCTCGATAAAAATGTCTTTTTCTAGGGATCAACAGCATTTTGCTGCAGAAAGAGCAGTTACACAGAGCAGGGGTTTACTATTTCCTAATGTTTCTAAGCCTAATTACTCTGTCATCACTGCAGGACTACCACAAGATGAAAATACCAAAAATTGGGCGTGGAGTTAAACTGTCATCCTTACCACACTTCTGTAAGGGGAGGAACAGGTAATTTCAGATACCAGATCCTTGAAGAAAACAAAATATTTTGCTGGGGTTTATGCGTGGCATGCATATCTGCCTGCTGAATACCCAGGCATGCACACATTATAAACACATAAAACTCAGCAGAAGGTTGGGAAAGTCTGTCAAAGGAGCTTAGCTCTCCTGAGTGAGACCAAAGCAACTCAAGCCTTTCTTCTTTACTAATGGTGACAAATACAGGTGAGGCAACACAGCGCTCAAGTTAGCAAGCATATGATAAATACAGGACACTAAGCACCCTTCTGTACTGCACATCTTAGATGCCATGGGTGGTGGTGGTGGGGAAACAACTTAAAAAATAATAAAGAAAAGAAATCACAAGTGAGAAAATATTTATATCAAGAATCTGTTCAGTGAATCCATAAAACTTCTCTATAAAGAGAATGAAAGCACCTCAAAAAGACAAAAGCTTCATACAGATTTGGTTTATTTTATTGCCTGTGAAATCTGGTTGTGTTTAGAAGTCTCTCTCAGTACAAAAAGAGCCTCAAACTTGAGGCTTCAAATGATATTGTCTCTAATAAAATGATAGCATCATCTCTGTATGGCAGATTTATTCTCTTCCTACCCAACCAACATGCTGGCAATACACAGTACCTTTCTCTTGTCCACAGCTTTCTGAGGAAGTTGTGTTTGATTTTAATTTAAAGAGGTGAAGACTGAGCAGCACCAGCAGCTGAGTCTCAAGCTTGCTTTGTTCTGGGATTTTCCACACCACAGCTCCTAGTCCTGTTGGAACGTTCTCCTTTTCACCACCAAGGAGGGCTTCCAGAGCAGTATTAGTGACATCATCTGTTAAACAAACGAGATTTAATACAAATCAGATTTCATTAAAAGCTTTGATGATAGCAATGCAATGGAAATTTATTTACACGGGGTAACAAAATGCAGCAGAATAAGGTATCTGTGAAATTGCAAGTGTGGCATCTTCTCTCCATTAAGAACAGATAAGGAATGGTGGCCTTTCCTAGATAGCCCTCAGTGAAAGCAGCATTGAAGCTGCTAAGCTCCTTGGCAACTAGATGAGGTCAATCCAGAATGTTACCTCTGTCTAGCTAACACTAAATTTGTATTCCATTTCAACACAAGTTATTGGGTTTTGGGATACCAAAATGGTCATGGTGGCCACCTATAAATTGTCATGTACGGATTGTCCACTGCCATGAATCTTTAT
Source organism: Ammospiza nelsoni (assembly GCF_027579445.1). Classification (NCBI taxonomy): domain Eukaryota; kingdom Metazoa; phylum Chordata; class Aves; order Passeriformes; family Passerellidae; genus Ammospiza; species Ammospiza nelsoni. The sequence continues at coordinate 17,587,960 of NC_080636.1, forward strand.
AAATACCAAGAGTATACCAACATAAGGGAGCTATCATGTGTCATATTGAAAGGAGGAAAAGCCTAAATTTTAGAAATTAGTACCATTTTTGAAGGCAATTATCACAATTTCCTTTCTGAAAACAAACAATCAAAAGACAATGGACGGGGCCTTGATATTGTCTTATTTCATATTTCTTTTTAATACTGCAATGTACTTTGATCACAAGGGGAAACAACAGAAGCATTTGACTTTCTTGTCGATGTTCACAGCATGTTAATTTGAATTGGTATTTCCCATGCACAGAAAACTATAGAAATAAAATTATCATTACGGGGTATCTTCATGGAAAATATCACGCTGAAAGCTTTATGACTGAAAGCAATACAAGTTCCTTAATGAGTATCATTTACCTCAGTTTTCCTAGTGTCTCTAAACACCTTTAACTCCACCTTTCACAGCAGAGTGAAAAAAAGAAAAAAAGTACCAAGTGTTCCAGCTAAAAGTATTAAATCTTCTCTTCTGTTAGAGACTGACAAGGGAATTGAACAAGCCAGATTTCAGCGATGTCTTAAGCAGACATGGCCATATGGGGTCTCCAAAGCAGAGAGCTGGCAGACACGTCACAGAACAGGTCAAACTCTTTGCCTTTTGGGCAAGAGAGCTGGAAGCCAGACAGAATTCCACATATGAGCTGTGCTAAAACATGATGGATATAACTACTATCATGTACAATGTTCAAATCTTCACAAAAAATATATATTTCACATAAATTACATCAGGATTGCATCCAAGAGTATCAGTCCCAAATACATAATTTCAAAACCACTTCTCTTGCTGGGAAATCCTGCATTTCTCTCTAGGGGTTTATTCAAGGCAACACCATGTATTCTGTTTTTAGTGGTTTAAAACCATAATCCTTTATTTGTTCAATAAAGACAGGCATCTAGGTAGTGTTTAATGGAGAAAGGAAATCTGCACACTCATTTCCTTAGGGCCAAATTCACTGCTGTGATAGAATACTTTGAAAAGGATGAAAGTATAGCTAGGGCCAGATCATGGCAGAAGATCAAAGTGCTGAAACAGCTTAGTTGGCATATTTAAGTAGCACAAAACACTGGAAAAAAGGAATTCAATTTATATAGTAACAAAGCTCCTCAGGCCAAGCACCTCTATTTTTTTATGATGCAGATATGTCTCACTTTACTGCATCTTCATCATCCTTTTTGAGTTGCCCTATTCTTAAATATTCCAATCTTGTTACTCCACATAAAAAATTTTGCTGTTTTATTCTGGCCTTCAGTTAGCAATCTGAATACATTTGAATAAAAGGGAAAGAGAAGGTTTCCCCATATTGATATGCAATATAGAAACACCTAAGACAAAGCAAGAACTTCCTTGTGAAAGGCCAAAAGACAGCAATAAGGCCAATAAGATGATAACAAAACAGACCAATACCCACAAGACTCACATGGGGAAAAACCCCAGCAAACCACAGCTCCAAATTCCAAAGTTACCTGGGTAATTTTTCTACATTGAAAAACTTACATATTTTTAGAATATCTACTAATTCTGTACTACTAGTTCTTCTAAAAAGTAAGTTATTTGATCCTAAAAAGCTTATTGTTAAGATTAATTTTTTTTTAATTCTCTAGTAAACTTGGAAATAAAAATATCTTATTTTTGGCCAACTGTCCTCACTATATTTACAAGAGTAGTGTTCACAAAAGCTTTGAGAGAAGAATGAAACAGATATCTAGAATGTGGGTAAGTTACAGTCATAAGAGCAAATAAAAGAAGTAGCAGAGTAATTTGACAATATCTGCTTCTGAAAGTGGATGTTTCAGTAGCATAGCATATGAGTGAGATTAAAAAAGAAGATTAATTGGCAATAAGTCTCGCAAAAACTGAGGCAAATTTGAAACATTTAATTATGGCAGTCAGTACAAATTGTTAGAGTGCTATTCACAGCGAATTACCAGCAACCACTGGAAAACTACAACCTAATAATCCTTCAGTAATCTTCCTCTAGCTTCTTAAAAGCTATGGTAATACAAAAATAACTTAAAATAATTGGATACTTAATTTCTCATTTCCAGAAACTGCTAAACTAAATCTATTTCTAATGGTGAAGAGAAAGGATAAAGAGGGGAATCTATTACTGTGGAAATATATCTGTTAATCTACAAACAAACAGCATAAACTACTGCTGTTCAAATTCATTCAGAATATACCACACACACCAAAAGCCCCTCCAAGAACCAAAACTATTATAGAAATAATTTGACAGATGAGCTATGTTTGATACATTACTAATTTCACTCAGTGCAGTGAAATCAGCAACATGCTCATATCCTGTAGTTATGGCAGCAGATGCTAAATAAACAAAGTTGATTCAGTTATGTTCTTTGTCATATTATGGCTCTCTAGACAAAATACAGTGTTATAAAAATGAAGGGTTTTCTCTGTTTATATGGAAATAACTAGCAAAACTTGTCAACATTTCCCAAATAGTTAGGAAAGGATGGAAGGTATTCGAGATTGCTCAGGTTTTTAATCACAAACTGCAATACACAGAATCTCTGGTCAAAGTTCTGTTTCTCACACTTTTACCTCCATCATTTCAGGCAGCATTGCATCTTGAAAGCAAGAGAAGTTTAAAGGTAAGAGAGTAAACACTGATGCCATCCTCCATCCTTTTCCTGAGATTCCCAAAATAGGCAAAACACTCAGGTTCTCAGAGATTTTAGCCAGATCTGTTAACACGGGACATCTTAGTCCACTTTAACTCCTAAACAGATTGAATTACTTACAGAGATCTACAAAAATAACTACTAAGGTGGACATTGTTTAGATTTCTTCTTGGAAATCAGAACAGCTGAGGACAATTCCTCTGACAGCTGGGGTAATGTTGTGTACAGTCCATATATGCAGGGTCTGTGGTCTATAAGGGGTGGGGATCTCAAAAGAAAACCTTGTTCTGTAGAAGGGTGGTACAAAACCTTCCTTCTGCCCAACACACCTCACACAGAAACAGGCAGGGTCCAAGTATAATCCCCAGAGCAGAAAAAAGAGCAATCATCCTTGACATATGGTAAGAGAAAAACAGTTTCCCTGAATGTTTTGGAAGCCCTTCCTATGTATTTGTACAGCTGATCCACATTTTGAAGACTTTTTGAAAACAAGGCCTTTTTGCTTTAAAATGACTAAGCATAAAACAATACTGACCCAAATAAAAGGCAATTTCTTTGGGAAAACAGTGCTGAACGCATCTGTGAGTTCTCTGCAGTAGTTGCTAGAAATTTAAGATGGCAAATGTTTTGTAATGAGAATATGTACATTACCACTGGCTTTTTGTCAGAAGTTATTCTAACTGACAGCTAGAGGAGTGGAGGGAAGGAGTTCCTTCATACAACCAAATGTTAAAGGATTAAAAAAGCATATTTCTTTCAAAAAACCTATGACATTTTCCTATGGTGCCTTATAATCTACTCTAAAGCTTTCTATCCATAATATTAATTTGATTTACAGCTTTTTAAGAGATTTATTTGTCAGGCATAAAAAAATACATTCAAGGAGACTGCATCTTCCCCTTCCTGCCCCTGCTCTTGGATTTCTGACTGTGACACCTTGGTACCAGATTCCCTGGGATTTCCAACAGACCAAAAACTTTATTTACACATAAATAAGTGGCACAGATGCACCGTTCATGAACAACTTAACATTCTGACGGCCAGAACCTGTCAGCAAGAAACACTTATGCCCAAAATACATCCCTTGCTCTGTCCTTTACCCATTCAGTGTCTGCCTAGTACACAGTATTACAAACAGAAATGTGCTGCCTTCTGCTGTGGCTGCACCAAAAGCAGATTGGGAGGAAAGAAAAGAAAAAAAGAGACAATAAAAATATAAAGAAAAAAAAGAGATATTTAAAACAATCCCCTGAAAGCAAAGACAATCTAAAGAGAGGCTTCAATGTGAATGCATCATGCCCAAGGAAGAAATAGCACAGATCATGCCAGAGTCACCCCCTTTCAACACAAAGACTTTTCAGCAGGAAAATACTGTGGCATGACCTTTATAGACCACTCTACATACGAGCAAAATGCACTTGGAAAAATGTGCAACCACTTCTTTACATGGTGAACAAACCATGGTGGTTTGTTCACTATGTAAAGAAGTCTATTTTTTACATAGTGAACAAACTTAAAGGGCACAAAAAGACTTCAGAAAAAGAGCACATAAAAAACCTCTCTTCTTATTTTTAATACCAACTTTGAAATTAATACAGCTAAAATCCAACATGATAAGCAGCAAGTTCTTGGCTACAAATACATCTGTCATTACTACCAGGGAATACTGTTGAAAACTTTCCTGATCTGTTTTAAACTCTTGTTTTTATTGCAAAATTCATCTTTGGTGGACAAACCACAGAACTTTTATTTGGATACTAGAAGCAATGACAGATATAGAAGTAGGCATTCACTTTCCTGCCTCCCTTATGTTACATGTTTCTGTTTTGGTATCCCCATGATAGGGAACCCTTTGGGATCATTTGAACTTCCGTCAGCAATGATGGACTACCAAAATTAGGTCAACAATTCAAATTTATTTCCATGTTATTCTTTTTGCCTTGCTGCAGATTACTAGGCCACAATTCCCAGATGGAGAGCCTACCAATGACTGAAACAGTGCTTTCAGAGGAATTGATATCATTCCTGACACCTTGCTGCTTTAATTGGATTGTCAAGGCAAAGAAAAATCTTCCTATTCTTTCTTTTTTTCTCTGAAGTAAGGGGCAACAGGGATTCTTCAGCATGTGTTTCAGAGGATTCTGACTTGCTTCTACAGTTGATTTAAACCATAAAACACATTTAGAAAGTAAGCTAATTACAATGTTTACCCAGATTTTATATGACAAATACTGTGTGCAAACTGCAGGACAGGGTTGCTTTTGCATGCAGAATTAGGCAAATCTGTATTCTCTATGTTACATAGTGCTTATGTTTAATAGTCATACAAAAAATTTTTCAGTAATTAAGATGAAGGGGATGAAGTACAATTGGAGGGAAAGCTATCCACATGAAATTATGTCCTTGAAGCCTACCAATAATTAACTAATAAAGTAATGAATGGCATTCTGTATTCATTACATATCAAAATGCACTAAGGCTTTTAAAAAACACATTCAATGGGCTTTCAGTGGGCATGGCCAGAGACTGGTTCTAACTAAGAACCAGCCTTTTTATACTTTTTTTAAAAAGGATAAAAATAATCAGTCAACATAAAATGTTTTCTCCAACACAGATTTCTTTGCTCAAGGCTAAGACTGGTGACACCTTTCAGCCTGTTTACAAATGTTTGTGGGCTCTTTTGGCTTCCAGGTCTGTCAAAGGAGCCAACCTACTCCCTGGAAGCTCTGACATCCAAGACCCTTTCTCTCACACAAAATAAGCTTATGGACATGTTCCATACAGAAAAGTTGTCTTAGGCTACTCAGACATTACAAAGGAGACAATTCTTTTTGGTTAACATTCATTTTTATGTTACCATAGGATTTATACAAATGCAACAAAGATGGGAACACACACCAGAGTTTTATATAACCATCCATAAAGCATAATCTTAAAAAGTATAAAACTGAGGGGTCTAACACTTCAGTAGGAGCGTGTTGAGTGTATTAAGAGACTTGAAGGAATATTCTTTTCTTTATACACTCTTAAACACCAGTGAGTTTTGAGAACTTTCAAGAACAAAATAAATAATGCTCTTCAACACACTCTCTTTAGTCTTTTCTGCCTGATGAACAGATCCAGAGAGAATTTCCAGCCATGCACAGGCTTCAGCATTAGTTCTGTGTAAGTCTCATCCCCTGGCAGGACACCTCTTGCTCTGCCTGCGCTGCACCAGGAGGGAGCCCAGCTCTGTAGGCTCCCCACTGCAAAGGGACAAGAATTAATGTTGTGCCATTGCTCTGCTTTGCTGGCAATGCTTTGCTTCCAGATCAGTTTCAAGTTGATGAGTAACAATTTTTGTCCTCTGGACTTACCCAGCAACCAAACTTATTTTGTCTTGCTGCTACCCAGCTTACTCACAGCCACAGGCTGGCACAGTGAAGGTTTAGGAGACCATTTTTCTTCCCTACTCCCACACAGAGTGTCCAGTGGTGCTTTATCAAAGTGATGTAAGATCACCAACTCACTCTCTTCTTCAATATTTTAGATACTTGAGATTTTTCAGTTTTAAAGCCTGAACAAGGATTCCTGCCACTGGTAAAACAACTTCATGTATTTGCATTTTCCTTCACACAATGGAAAAGTAAAGGTTTCACCCTCCAAAAAGAACTCCTATTTGTACAATGGTGCTCCAGAGGGCCTAGTATATATAAAATGTAAGTCTAATGCAAGATTTATTAGGCTATTCAGGTCTTTTAGCTTCTCTCACACACAGCTTGTTTATTTGCTGTTTATTTGCTCAGCAGTTCATGCAGTATATAAACATGCATGACACTCATCTTACATTTATATGAGTACAAGCAAAAACATACAATGGCCTCATAAAGAAACAAATTAATCCCTAAATCTGAACAACCTGAAATCTCTTTCCTATATCTTAACGGAAAATCTTTTATGCAAATGCTATTCAATTATCAAACTTAACTTTAACATGATTAATTTTAAAATAACCAATTTTCACATCAGCATTTGTAATCAGTTTGAAAATTGCTAAATGTGGTCATTGCTACAAGTAATAGTGTTCAATTTTAATTTCCTTGTGCACTTTAAGAAATCTGCACTGTGTCATAACAGTGATGCTTCATGGTATGTGTATTTTTTTTCAGTTTTTGACAAACTATCACAAAACTCTTCTTTGCAGCTCTGTGGTAGTCCTTCCCTCTATAAGCCAGATCCTTAAAGCTGCAAGAAATCTTAAAATATGTTTTTCAATAAGGGAAGATTTGAAATTAGTACATTTCAAATTTCAACCCAAATGAAAGCCAAGTGCTGTGCCAAGGATCTTTGCCAGCTGGAATTTGGTATCATGTGAAAAACTGGAACAGTGTAAGCTTTTGCTTTACAGTGTTACAAAGATCTCATAGGATCACAGTCTTTCCTTTAATTTTTTTCATTCATTTGAAACAAATTCCTGGCTTTAGGGGATGGTCTGTATACAGACACTTGTAATGCGATGATTTTTGGGAATTCAGTTTAAAAAAGGCAGATCAGTATATAAACAGATCAAATAGCTGTAAATCTAAAATATATAGAACAGCATAAAACTATCTGTCAGGAGGGGGGAGATAGGACATCAAAGACTCATTACAGAGATATTCCACCATAGTGCCACTATTTCTATATGTGTATTCCTAAGGACAGACTTGTATGTATGAACACAAGAAGCCATATTAAAGGCTAAAAGGAACATCAGGCTGAAAGAAATTTCATTTTCAAATTTCAGTACCAGCTTTTCCTATTACTCTTTTTGTTTTTCAAACAGAGGCCTCTTAATTTTGAATCAGTGTTGCAGGATCAACTGGAATATGCTCTAAAATCCAGAAAGGTCTTCAGACAAGTTATCAACCCTCCACCCCCATTCTAGAAACCTCAAAAATCTATTTTTCACCCTATGACAAATTAACTATTATTCTACTTAAACTCTCTTGCCTTGAAATTCTTCATATAAAGGTGGTAATTTGTTTCATGGGTCAAAATCAAAGTCACAGGTGTCTTGGACTCTGTACCAAGGTCTCTGAGCCCCCTGGCAGGGGCTTGAGCCATCCAGGACAGCCAGAGGATGTCCTGGGATCCGACATCTCCTCTTTGTCCCTTAACACGAATATCCTCATCCCCTTTTTTATTACCAACACACAGCGCCTGTCATAAGATTAATAAAGCAAGAAACAAAGGAAATCATTTACACCGAATCTGCAGCTTCACTGAACTCCTCACCCAAGAGTGAGTGAGCAGGTCATTGCTGGTGCTGCTCCCTTGCAGGCAGCGTGTGCCAAGGGAGGAGGTTTACACCAGGTCACCCAGTGACTCAGCAGCAAGCTCTGGAGAAGGATTGGGGCAGCCCAGCCCTGTGCCCAGCCTCAGCAGCAAACCTGAGCACCCAGACCCGACAGCATCCATCAGCTCTGCTCAGGCACCAACTCAGTGACCTCAGCTTTGCAGCCTACCAGCAGTAATGCCTCAGTTCCAACAGCAAAGTTAAAATACTTGTGTTTTCTCTGTAAAGCACACAGCTGCTGTGCTCACAATACAGATTTCAGAATAATAATCAAAATGACATGAGCTTGTACGTCTGCAAATTCTGTGCTCTCTTGCAGATTTTGACAAAGACTTACCATTTAATAAGTATCAGAATCCAGATAGCCTATTATTCCACCTACTCAAAAATGGGATATTTTTCTGTTCAGAAACAGCAAGTTAAAGTGATCTGCAGGAGATGGTAAAAGTTTCCTTCTCCCAGAAACCTCAGCAAGTTCAATTAAACAATGACAAGCGTAACAGCTTGAAACAGGCACTGTTTGATACAAAGACATCACTATCTTTCAGTAAAGGACCTCACGCTAGTTTTACATGAACAAAGAGCTGCTTCTAATTAAAATCATAGTAGTGGGGGATGGGAGGAAAAAAAGCAACCCAAATACTCTCCATGTACTTGCCTTTATGGAACAATTACCCAGCAACAAAGTGACATCCTTCTCCAGCCATTTTGCCAAAAAGCACTGTAAGGGAGGACTGCAATGTGTGAGCATGATGGCTGCTAAATTCTACTTCTCTGCTAATTCCAGTCCAGCTATTTACCCAGCTGAATCCTCACTGTGTGGTCTCTACTGTGAGGATTTCATATCCGATAATGGCACAGTTCACAACATACATATTTTACAGCTATTATTGAAAAGGAATGCCTACTTTCAGTCAAGAAGTATTTAGATATATCTCATGCCACAAAGATGCAAAGAAATAGTGTGATTTCTTAAACTAGGCAACCAATATATGCTTATAAGTGCAATTTATCTACCATAGATTTTTCAGTCCCTAAGACTGAATACTACCTGTCTCAGTTACTCCTATGCACAGAAACAGCAAAGGCTTTTGGCATTCTCAGATCAAAACATTCAGCGCTTCACTAGTAGCACCAAAGCCACACCTCACATGTATAAAGGAAAGCCCGACTATTGATACCAAAACTGCAAACTCAATGTAAGTTTCTTTTAACATACTAGATTATTTTCTTCCTCTGCTCCATCTTCCCATTCTACAGAGAATGAACTCTCTTTGTCCTGATGGAACAATATCTCACCACTTCTTCCTATCCTCCTCATCTCATTTTTGTTTGCCAGGAGTACTAAATAAGTTTTCTTCTAGAGACGTTCTGGTTGACATATATCTAAATAAAGTCAGAACAGGTCTTCCTAGCTCAGAATAAGCTGGTCTTTAAAGGTGGCCCCTTGTGTTTCAGACATAATTAAGAGGCTGTTATGCCCAAAACCTTGTGTAACTCTTCTGCTGACATCAGCTGGATTTAACAAAGGCTAGGTGAGTGCCCCTGCCTGCAGACATTGCCTTGCCAGTATAAAGAGTCAATGATCTCTTGAGGAGTAAACATCTACAATCAGAATCAGGAGAAATATATTGGAGCAATTCTTGTCATCATTGAACAGAAAGACAGGAAACTACTGTATTTTGACAGAGTTTTGCCTTCACTACTGCATCATGAAGTTCTGCTTCTAGCCTTCTCAGCAAGAGCTGAAAATACCAGCTGTGAAAATCTTCGCTGTGTCCTAAAAATCTGGCTGCCACGGCCTTCTCAAGAAACATTAGAGAAACTAATCTAGTTCCCCTAAGTAAATTAAAAGTAGAAACACATCTCCCAAAGCCTGGTGTCTGAAATCCTTTTTCCTTCCTCTCCTCACACATTTTTCTCCTGTATATATATATAAATTCACATACACACAGCAATACATATGCTGTACACCAAAACAGAATGCTGTCATTAAATGACATAGCCAGAAATGGCTACAGATTTGGCAAGAGAAGTTCATTTCTGGGATGCATAACAGCCTGGTCTGAGCCTCAGATGCAGCAACTCCACCAAGCATTAGCTGGTGCTCACTAAGGTGAGGAAGAACTTGAGCTGGAATGTGCATTATCCTGATAAAACATCCATTTTCCACAGCAGTGACACGGGGAGGAAGCAGCCTGAGGGGCTTTGGGCACAGGAAACATACCCTGGGAGGGCGGGGTTTTCTGTGTTTGTCACCTTCCTGCAGCACTTCAGAGATCTGTTCACACAAACCTGCAAAATGCCCACCTTTCAAGAACACGAGTAGGGAGACCAGGAACAGACACAAAACTGCTTCCAGCTCTCCCACAAGGGAGTTCTCATTATTGTGACATATGCTGAGCTTAAAATCCTTGCTGTGCTGACTGCACTAACACAGCTCAGCTTGTTTCACTTTGCCAGCTCATAAAGTTCAAACTCAGCATCCCTAACTGCAGCCCTGTGCTGTTCTGACATTTCCACACCTGTGCAGTTCCAAGAGAAATTTGCTTCAAACTTGTTTGCTCCATAACAAGCTAATTTTGGCATTAATATTCTAATATTATGTTAGGAAATATCAAGTGAAATTCTTTGCAATAGCAATGTACTGTACCAAGTATTTTTTATTTACAATTCAGTTAAGACAATTTATGTCATACAAAGTTATCTGCAATACTATCACCTCATTTGTTATTTCTGACAGTTAAAAAAATAATCTATTTTTCACTTTTTGTATAATATCACCTTTAATGAGAAGCCTAAAATAACCATAGAATCATAAAGCACTTAGGGTTGGAAGGGACCTGAGAGATCATCTTGGTCTAACCCTCCTGTCATGGGCAGGGACACCTCTCACTAGACCAAGCTGCTCAAAAAATTGTGCACTTACTTACTAACTCTAACTTATATACTGAACAGAAATATTTTAAAAAGCTTCTTTGTCCAGTTTCAGGTTTGTTTTTTGGGGGTTTCTTTCTTTGGTTTTCCCACACCAGATAAATAATTTGGCTTTATACCACTCTCTTTTTACTGTGTATTTAAATAAACACCTCCCAGTAAATAAAGTTTCAGATGAAACAGACTGCTGCTGGAGTCAGCAAAGATATGTTAGAAAAAGAGAAATAACATATGCATGCTACTACATCAAAGTATCCATATTTATTAGGCACAATGGAACAGTAAAGGCAAGGAAAGTGCAACCATCAGCAGAAGTGCATGCTTCTGATAAAATATATTGAAGAAGCCACGTAAAAGCTGGCTTATATTTAGTCCTTATCTACACAGCAGTAATTTATATATCTTTATATATACAAAGATATATATATTTAAATGTATACATACACACATCCAAGATTTTTCTTTTACCAACATGGCAGTACTTACACATTTTCTCTCTAAAACATTATTAATAACACGTCACTTAGAAGTCCTTTAGGGGGTTAAAATGGGAAGATGTATACTTTGAACTTTTATTTCTGGCACAGATTTCCTTTGTTGCAAGGCAGGCACACAGTCTGAATGCTGTGGACATTACCATTTATGTAGTGCTGTCCTAATTACCCCTCTCTGCCTACGCTCCAAAGGTCACAGTGCTGGGTTTGCTCTTTTTGGTTCAGCACAGCCCAAAGGCCTCTAAGGAAGCTGTTCACTAGGTTGCATGCATCCATTATGATTTAAAATCCAACAGACACTGCAGTTCTTCATTTCCACACATATCACTTTAGGCAAACCTGCACTAAATTTATTCTATCATGTGGCAAACATTCACCTTTTTTTAAATCCTTGTGGGATTCCTCACAATACTCTTTAACTAATGCAATTTGTTTGCTGAAGGCACAGCAGCTGCTGTAAAACAAACAAAATTCAATTAAACTTTATACTAAAATATTCCTAAGTATGAAATGCCACTGTAATTCAGATTTGATGAGTTCAAATCTAGTTTCAGAGCACTGAATACCTAACACAAAGGAGAAATAGTTTTTTTAATTTAACAAAGTAACTTGAATGAGCTTTATTAGATATGATATGTGTGAGATAGCCATCTAATTATCATCAATTTTTACATACCAACCCTAGCCATAGCATTTGGGGAAAAAATAAAATTAACCTATAAGGTGATTGATGCTTGGTACTACTGGTGCTATTTCACCCAGAGGGTTACAGAAAGTAAATTATCACCTTATTCCACGAGATCCTCCATCTGCAGTACAGCAATAGGATAAATTATCCTTTCCCATTTGGTTTTGATGTTTATAAAATATTACTTGGTACAGATACAAGCAAGCCATCAGCATGTTTGCAGAGGGAGGAAAATGATTTACACAGACACAGCTAGATCCTCCAATGCATACACTACTTGTTACTCTAAGCTCCATGAAACTTTGCAACTATATTTGGAAATTTTAGAGCAATCTGCTTTAATTCAACAGGCTAGAGGCATGAAATAAAATGGAAGTCCCCTAAAACTGCTCTTTAGGATTGCATTAAACCTGAAGAATATCTCCAATTATTTCTTTAAAGAAACAGATGCATTGAAAACTTTCCAAGTACTATTTACATAATCCCAATAACAAATTGTTGAAATTGAAAAAATGATGATTGAACATTTAGAACTGAGGTCTTTATTCAGAACCAGCTCCACAGATTTCTAAGATACAAAAAGACAACTGATGTATCAGTAACATGAATGTGTAAACCAAAAAAAAAAAAAATCTATTACAGCACAAAATGAATCTTTACAAAACATACTATAAATATAGCCTTTTGAAATAATTAATGGTCTCCAAAATGAGGCAAGGATTAAAACATCATGAGCAAGTGATTTTTTTTAACAACAAACATGAGCAGATAGAACAACTTTTATTCAAGTCAGATCTTGTCTAATCTACAAAAGCAGGATAACAAGTTATAAAACAGCTGGCTCCTGCTAATTGCTATTTCTAGATTTATTGGATTTTGGCCTAATTAAGAAATTTAATTAAAATCCGATCTGCAGCACAGATGATAGCTGCATTAAGCACAGCAGCTTGCTGCCTTTGTTGGATCATTAGCGCCTCTCGGTGAGTGTCACTGCAGGGCACAGCCCTGGGCAAACACCCTGGGCCTCAGCCCCGTGCCCAGGGAGCACCCCCAATGCCTTCCCAACCCAGAAACCACCACCACTGCTCACAGCATCACACACAACAGGCCACTGCCTAGAGAATTCAGGTGACTGCAAACCCACAAACACATCAAGCAAAGGCATTAAATGTTTTTCATGAGTCCTGACACCAGGTTCCCCCTTTCTCATCTGACTGCCAGTAGGGGCAGAGACAAAAATCTGAAACCCCCTTTAAAAAAAGCCAAAATGAAGCCATGCATCAGTATTCCTAGACTTCAGAGAAGTGCTTGACACTGTCATATCAGAGCATTCTGCTGGAGAAACAGGCTGCTCCTGGCTTGGGTGGGTGCACTGGAATAGCTGTCTGGGCCCAGACTGGGGTGGTGAATGGAGCTACACCCGAGCTCTTGGTGTTCCCCAGGACTCAGTACTGGGGCCAGCCCTGTTTAATCTTTATCAACAATCTCGACAAGATCAAGTGCACCCTCAGTCACTCCACAAAGGACACTAAATTGGGCAGGAGTGTTGATCTGCTGGAGGGCAGGAGGGCTCTGCAGAGGGATCTGCACAGCCTGGAGGCCAGAGGTAGAAGGTTCAACAAGGCCAAGTGCTGGATGCTGTGCTTGGGTCACAACAACCCCAGGCAGTTCCACAGGCTGGGGCAGAGTGGCTGGAAAGCAGACTGGTGGAAAAGGACCTGGGGGCCCTGGTGACAGTGACTGAATGTGAGCCAGAGTGTGTCCAGGTGGCCAAGAAGGCCAATGGCACCTGGCTTGGATCAAAAACACAGCAGAACCAGGGCAGTGATTGTCACTCTGGCACTGCTAAGGTCATATCTCAAGTTCTGTGCTCAGTTCTGGGCCACTCAAAACAAGAAAGACACTGAGGTGCTGGAGAGTGTGCAGAGAAGGGAAACAGAGCTGGTGAATGGTCTGGAGCACAAGTCTCACGAGCAGCATTGAAGGAGCTGAGGGTGTTTCATCTGGAGAACAGGAGGCTCAGAGAGAGACCTTATCACTCTCTACAATTACCTGAAAGAAGGTTATATCCAGGTGAGGATCGGTTTCTTCTCCCAGGTAACCAGTGACAGGATAAGAGAAAATGGCCTCAAGTTGGAAATGGACAGGGGAAATTTACATAGAAAAAATTTCTTCACTGAAAGGGTTGTAAAGCATTGGAACAGGTTACCCAGAGAAGTGGCGAAGTCACTATCGCTGGAAGCACTGCAAAGATGAATAGGTGTGGCACTTAAGGACATGGTTTAGCAGTGGACTTGGTGGTGCTGGATCCACAGTTGGTCTCAGTGACCTTAAAGGCCATTTTCAACCTAAACAAGTCTGTAATTCCATCTATATATAATGTTCTGTATCACTTCAAACCATGGTGCATGGTGTGTAATAAAACACTTTATCTGAAAAAAAAAAAATCAGTGTTAAAAATGAATGAGCTTGAAACACCAAAGCCTAGAATTATGTCTAGAAGAGTTCAACAGAGAAGCTCCAAGAAGGGATTCTATGTTACCACATCCTTCCCAAACTATGTAGAAGGTCCCAAGTAGCACCACAGTGGGCTGGCCCTGGCTAGATACCAGACACACACACTATCACCATCATTCACTATCACTCCCCTCCACAAGTCAACAGGGAAGAGAAAACATACTGACTGAGACAGGAGATGAAATATGAGCAGGGAGAGATAACTCACTGAGTGCCATCACAGAACAGACTCACCTTGGAATATTAACTGAATTTTCGCTAACAAAATCAAACCAAGACAATGAGAAGTAAAATAAATCTTAAGAACAGCTTCTTCCTCCTCCCCCCTCCCTCCTTTCCAGCTCTACCTCCTCCCTTCAGTGGTGCAGGGAGACATAAATGCCTTTAAGAGCTTAACAAGATACTGTGCATCTATCTCAAAAAGGAGACAAAATGCAAACAGGCAGGTATATTCAATATGAGGTATATTCAAGAACAAACCTCATACGTGAGGTGATTCCCTTCATTACCTTCGGTCTCAAGTACTGCACCCAATTTTGTGCAGAAATAGGCCAATTAAGGTATCTAGAGAGAGGCCACAAGAAACAACCTAAACTGCATGGCTGAAAATAACTGGAATTGTTAACCTTGAATAAAAGAAGAGAGTGAAGGGTTAAGAGTCTTCATATCTGTAGAAGGCTATAACCAAGAAAAAAAAATAATAAAATTCTCACTGCGTTCACTGTGAAGCAGATGATAAAGGAGCAAGAAGAGATTGATACTGTGAGGGAGAGAGGGAAACCACTGAGACTGCCTAACCAGGAAGGGATAACCTAGAAAGAAGCAGCCTAAAAAGACCTATTAAATCTTTCCGAGAAGCCATCTCCATCAGGCAGGCTATGAAGAACAAGTTGAACAAATATATAGTGGTGCTTTGTCTATCCATCCTACTGCTAAGAACAATGAACCAAGTAATGTCCAAATTCATTTTTTTATTCCTTTAAAGATTTTTTTTGGGGGGGGGGCCGGAAGCAGTATGGATATATAAATTTATTTCTGCATGGCATGTCAGTTCTGTAGAAGTATTTCTCAAATGTCTCTCCAGTAATTTAAGGGTCACGTAAATGCCAGGCTAAGATAATTTCATTATTTAGAGGACTCTCAAGGCCTTCCAAAAGGGCCATGATCTAATGTTCACTACACTGGCCTTATTACCATACTTGCAATATTTTTTGTGGATGCTTTAAACACTACATTGCAGAGTAGGGCTTCTCTCTTCTTAAGGGGAGAAGTCAGCCAGAGTAACAGCTCCAAGCTAAACCCCACACTGTCTCCTCAATGGTTTTAACAGATTACTTTATGACCAGATATCTTCAGTCACCTGGGCTTGCATATCTCACACAAGAAATAAAATCTTGCTTTCCTAAAACAAGCCATCTAGCAGTATACATTGAATTCAAAATGTTAGGAATGTCTCAAAAACCAAACACTCCAAGCAACTAAAAATCCTTGTTTTTCCACTGAACTGTTTTTAATAATTTCTGATTAAGGTTCATCAATAACTAAAAAGAAAATGTCATCATGTACCTCACAGCTACAGAACTAAACTCTAAATCAGATTTAAATTTACCCCCTGAAGTGACTGTCAAATGAGGCAGAAAATCCACCATGTTTTCCTATCCTTGCATATGCTTCTTTGAATTCTATTAACATAAAAATGACAGAACTCCAGAACAATTGAGAACTACTTATTTATATTTTGATGGGCTGCCAATCAAGATGAAAACAGTAAAGGTAATACATGAATGACAAAAACTTATTAACTCAATGCCTTCTGAAAACAGCTGTACATGATTCACAAAATACATGCAAACAGATGTGCTCACACATCGTGGCACATTTTTAAGGAACCACTGAGTAATCAGTTAGATGGGCGGGATCATTGTCTCTTTTTCCCTTCCTTTTCTTTTCCCCACATTTTTAATTCTAGTTCTGGCAGTACACCTTGCTCTGATACAACACACGGACAGGTAGTAGGACTATTGCATTTTTGCTTTCCAGGAAGTCTCTGGCAAGACTAAGCCTCCCTAATGTGACAGGTGACCACCTCAAAGCTCATAGCAGGCTGGTGTTGAATATCTGCAGTGGGAAGCTACTAAATGAAACCAAAACGTTGACAATTCTGACTTTGTAACAAATGTACTTTTTATTCGTAAGCCATTGCTCTTCACAGAAATATGCATAAAAACCCCATTTTTTCCCACTGAACTTCAGAATGCATGTCACAGTTGTTAACCTCATTTTAGTATTTTGTTTTAGATACCACCAGTCCCGCCAGGCCAAAACAGCTCCAGTGGGCAGATCAAGAAGAATGCTCCTGGGGTAAGTGCTGGATGTCTGTATAGGCTCCATCTTAACAAACCAGGTCTGGGTCAACTTATTTCAGTGTGAGGGTCTGGGTAGGAAGGAAAAGTCAAGTTTGCTATTATAGAATCAGTTTAATGGTTAAAAGTTGGGGTTTTTTTAATACTTCCCGTAGTACCATTGTTTGCATGCTTGGATAACCATAAGGGTTACTAGTGCGCAGTGTTGTAGGACAGAATTCCTGGTTATCCAGCTGACAGGGTAGGGGGACAGCATGGCTTGTCAGCACCTCAAGGGTTCTCTATTTCACCTTCCTGCTCAGGGGGGCAGCTCTGAGATCCGACCATGTGGCTCAGGACTTTATTCTGTCTGGAAAACCTCCAAGGAGGCATCCTGCAAGCCTTCTACAACGTACCCTCCAGGACAACACAGACTGTATCTGCCCTTCCTATACTCCTCATTAATCTACTGGACACTGGACCTGAAGTTACTACAATCTAGCCCAAGATAACACCCACAGACCAAACACAAATCACTTTGTTTCACTGATCTTTTCATGATTACACTTGAACATGTAATCCTTCCATTTCAATTTCTAATTTAGTCAAAGGGGAGATGAGAGGAGAAATTAAACTATTTGTGTAAACACACAGGTGGTGAAAACTATCACTTTTCATGCACTTCTGAAATACACCATACCCATTTTAACAAATGTTATAACATTTCTACAGTTTTATTGCTGAAAAAAACCACGACTTTGCCACAGGTCTTAGGGCAGAAGGGTCAGAAGTAGTTGCCACATCCTTCATCTGAGTCAAAAAAAAAATCAAATACAGATGAAGCAGAAAAAACCCCTGCTCCAGTGTAGCCACTTGAGAGATGTTATTCTAAGCCCTTGCAGATTAGCACAGACAAAAGAGCTCATGAACATTTAACAGTTGGGCATACATGGGCACAGTGCAATGAGGAGCAGATAATCACCCCACCAAAACAACTGCCACAAATTTATTCCATCTCAATATGTAGTTCAACTCAAAAAGCATCTGAGTTATCACCTCAGATCTTGAACCATGGTGAGCCTCTTGGCACAAACATCAGCAGTGATTTTTCCTTATGTGTTCAAGGACAAAACAGAAAATCTGCTCTGTAAGTATCAGTTCATTATACAATAAATAATTGATCAGTATTCTACTGACTCCTCCATAATTATTCAATCTGGTAGGCAGCATAACTTCTAAGAAAAAATAAAAAAGACAAAAAGAAAGACACACACACACTAAGAGCTTTGATTTAACTGGCATTGCTCTGGAAATGGCAAACTTCCACTGGCTGAACAGAATACTTAAATGCTGTGTTTATTCAACTAACTGCAAGTTTCTACATTCCAGCCACAGAAGCTTTGATACGGCAAAACACAGAACACAAACTCGTGTTCACTACAAAAGACTTGATGATACTCAAGACCTTCCAAAACCAAATCCTTCAGCACCCAGAACTGACTTGACATCTTCAGAAGTAGCACATTTGCTTGACAGGTCTGCCTTTAAAAAGTGCATTTTATAAGTGGATTAAGGACTTGAGAATTGTTGGTACTTTCACAGGTCATGCATTTTATCATGACAAAAAATGAAAACAAAGATGCCATTGAAAGATCTGATTTTGTATCTTACCTGCTTTGTTCATTATTGAAACAGAAAATTAACACCAGCTTTGCACTTCCTATGCTTCTTATGTATCTGTATTATTTACTGGTATTAGAAGGAAACACTGAATTCCAAACAGTTTTTGCATGTTTTATGACACAGCTTGACTATGGTGTATCAGTCAGGTCACCGCATTGACTTCTTTTTCATCTTTTATTATATTTTACAAGAATGTGTTATGATCACACTGCATTTCTGCCCGGATGAAAGGATCTTTATTAAAGAAACCCATACTGTAAAACTGTTAATCAACGAACATGTTTCTCTATTAATATACATGAGGGAGAAAGGGGGATTTTTAAGACACACTTGGAATCAGACACCCAACTGAAAAGAACCAGGTAAATAATTCAGTCTTTAAAGCTATCTCCCCACTTACAAAAACATTACACAAGTTAAGCCCCTGATCTTGTGTTCAACAAGGATCTACCACATGCAAGAGAAATTGCAGGACTTACTACTGACATTAATGCTTCCTCACTGCTCAAAACTACGATTTGGGTTAATGAAATGTCTGTAGTTGGATATTAAAATAACTTGGATATGGAGAAGCTGGACAAATACTGTAAATAATGTTGGCAGCACTTTGGTCCTTCTTAGTCTCTGAAACGCAGGGCCAAAAAAAATAAAAAAGCAATCAAGCTCTGCTTCTTTCTTATGTAGATAGAATAGCAGAAAACTATTCTACCACCTCTACAAAGACTGCAGCAGATAAAACCATTTTGCCCTGACCAAAAAGGTAAATAATGTATAAGAATAGACACATGAGAAATAAAATGTCCACATCCAGTATCTGCAAGATCATCACACACTGGTACCAACTGTGCTATGCAGCATTGTAGTGAAAACAACTGAAAGGACCTGTTGCTTTAGAAATACGTATGGTTTGAGGGAGAATGGACAGATTTCTGCAGAAAAACAATGCAATGATGGTTACTAATTACAAATAAAGCACATTCAGTACACAAAACCACTAAGCTGCAACAGCCAGGGAGTGGAAGAGTCAGTGGGAAGTGTCTCATATTCTTGACCTGCCTTTAATTCTTACCCCAGACTCAGCTTAACAATGCTCAGGATACAGCATCTATTGTTTTGAGATAAAATTGATTATTACACAGCATCACTTCTCTTGGCCACAAAAACACATAAAATGGGTCAGGTCAAGATTACAATAGACTTTACTTAAGGTTTTTGCTTCTTTCTCCCCAACATTTTGGTTCTGTTCATTATCTGAGAGCAGATATTAGTCTAAGGATCTGTGCATTACAGCCAGTACTAAAAGAGCAGGCTTTCAGTATTGCAGTGGTTCAGCTGCAAACATTAGGTGTTTTACTACAGGAAAAAAAAAAACAAGAAAAAAAACGAACAAAAACCAAACAAAAAACCCCATCAGCCTCACCTTAATTTATATCTTCTTTTTCATAAATCTGATCATTTTAGTAAGATACAAGTTATTGAATGACAGATTAGGAGAAGACCATTTATGAGTTTTGTTTTAGAACATCTCTTAGAAATATGAGTTCCACCAAGTTTTAATGATTTTCTTTTAAAAGTACAACTTAAAAAAATTTTGCTGTCGGTTTCTTTCTGTTTCCAAGCAAACTCTTTATGCAGGTTTTATCATTGGGTAAGAATAGAGAATAAGCCTATTTCTAGCTATAAAAGAAAATAATGGACAGTAAAGCAGACTTTAGGAAGAGGAGGGATGAAATGCAGACTTTAGGAAGAGGAGGGATGAAATAACTACCTAAAGACTGGTTACAATCTTTGAATTATCACGTCGAGTTGTCATGTTGAAACGCACAGGAAAAAAAAAAAACACAAAAGGGAAAAGGAAAAGCAGTCTGACAGTAATTTATACAGCAGATTTCTTAAAGCTGTAGGAATAACAAGTCCTGTTTGATACACCTTGTTTTTTCCACTCATACCTTGAGGCCCCTTTCTGAAGATCACTGGAACTACTTCTTAGTGAAGGCTTAAGAAGATCCTTAACTAAGGTATGGCATGATTTTTCTTACTCCATGACATTTAACAGAGCTGTAGAATTTTCTGAAAAATTCAGAAAAGTTTAAAACTCATATTGCCAGAGCTGATGGAGGAAAAAAAAATATGAAAACAGTAAGGTGAGTAACAATTCACATAACTTGATAATTAGAATCAGAAAAATTATCACCTTTCACCCAAAAATACAAGTTTTTTATATATATCACACAGCTTCTCTCACCCTACTTCTATTGAAATAATAAGCCCTAACACCTTGAAACTTCACTAGAAGAGAATTGAAGTGAGAAAAGCTGTGAGAAATTGTTCAGTGTTTGGTTTTTTAAATATACATATATATGTAAATATATATACATTTTCATGAATGGTTACACAAAAACAAAATAAAGAGGACATTGCTTATATGTTCTGTAAGGAATCCTCTGAACAGGGAACTGAGGCAAAGAAAGAATTTAAAACCTCTCCAAGATTACACAAGTAGTCTGTGAAAGAACAAACTAGGACAATCCCTTTAAATCTCATCACCAACAACTGTTACTAATCTTGTTATGAAATCCTTAGTTCTGCTTGAGGTAAGGCACAAATTTCTTATTTGTCTCAACTTTCCTATCTTAATATCCCATTAGACTTTACAGCAAATACTGTATGAGCGTAAAGGTACTCAATCTGTCTCAGAAGTTGGCAGGTTGAGGTTTTTTTGTCTGAAGATATCAACATACTTTATTTCTAACTACTTTTTCACATTATGAATAAAGTCACACAATGACCATATATTCTGTCCTTGGGACCAAAGGAAAATCCCAAGGTATATATTGGGATGAAGTAGTATAACTCAATGTCAAAAATAAAGAATACTATTAGCTCTCAAATCATTTTCATAGCAAAGAAATCCAAACTTCAGAACACATCTGAGGTTTACTCTACTCTTCTCTAATTTTAACAATTAATTACAAAGATTTCATTTTCTTTACAGAGCAGGATTATAGGCTACAAATGAAAAACAAATTACTTGTATTTTCAACTCCACACCTGCTGACTTATCATTAGATTATATTCCTTTTTCATAGAAGTCTAGCTGCTTCTTCAATATCATCTTTGCTAATACTTCTGCTTGCAGAATTGTGCTTTTCAAAAAATAAAAGTCCAAATCCTCATGCACAACTTGCATCAACATTAAATAGACCAAAAAGTAATAGAGATGCAGCTTTTTTGCTAAGTTGCCATTTAAGTCTTTGATAAATTGATTTACAGGAGGTGTACCTCCGGCTATGTAAAAGACTCCTGAATCTACAGCAGTGCTTAGAAGAAAATGTGGGGTTGATCAAATAGCTAAAAATTAAGGAGAACAGCACAAGAGAAAGCAGGCAAGGGTGTGAAGGCATCTATTTAGAAAGGAAAGAAAGGAGAAAGGCCTCCTGGACAATCCTGTGAGAGCCAGCAGAACCACTGCTAGTATTTGCAGCTGCCAGTGGTACCCAGCAAACTTTAATGCACTGGCACACATTCCTGCAGTGTACTTAAGTTATTGGTTTCATACAGATCCACAACACCATATTCAGCTTTCATCCTCATGTCCAGCAGAATTAAAAAAAAAAGCTAGAAAAACTAAAGCTGATCTCTTTGCTGAAGTTGCAAACCCATTCAGCTGGCTGTAGAGTTAGGAGACTGCAGAATTCCCTACAAGGCTATAGATATGATATAAAAGAGTCATAACATTGCTAAGTAGCAAGGCACTGCATCAAAATCTTCCCTCTTCAAAGGAATCTTAGGCAAATGAATAATCCCCCAAACAAAAGGAATATGAACCTCATTTTCAGGAGTTCCAATTGCTATCTGCAGTTGCTGTGCAGGTGATTCCTTGTGTAGGATGCTCAATTTAAAGCACCAGAATTGCATGACTGAAGGAGAATTAGGTCACAATTACTCTGGAGAAAAATAGAACTGATACTTTGATCACTTGCCCTTCATACACTGCAAACATAAATCACAAACCCAGCTTTTCACATAAAAAGCCTGAAATCTTTGAATTACACTTGAACACATATGCACTTATCCTGACCCCAGATATTAAGTTCCTGAAGGTCTTTTAAAGTGGTAGTATTTAAGAATACATAACATCTTTTCATTAGAGGCCAGTAACAAAACCTGAAATCTTTTTCCCCAAATAATTTATTTCATCTATTTCCTCTTATACACATAACACACCTTTGTACCTCCTGCTGTCCCTAACTAGCTACCAGCCCTGAAAAGAGAATAAAAGCAAAAAAAACACATCACAAAACAATTCCCTCTTTTTATTACAAGAAAAAAAAAGTGCATTTCTGTGTGCACACATGAAAAAAAATTCCCTTGGTGTAGGAAACATTATAAAGAGTGGACTTCTGAAATAATAAAATAGCAAAGTGTTCCAAACTTACAAAAAGCTTAAGGAGATTGACCCCTCACCTTGAGGATTATTTATTGCCCAGGATCTTACCAACCAGCATTTCTCCAATTCAGGATGGACTTGGTTTCTTAGATTTCCACAGTATTTCTAACTAGAATCCCTTTGATGAAGAAAACAGTTTAGGGGAGGACATTTTTTGTTGATTTTCTTAGTGGAGAAGACAGACAGCTGTCATGAACATAAGGATTTTTCTAACTGGAATGATGGGCAGCCCAAAGGCAAAGAAACTACAATAACCCACCACTTAGGTCAATTCTTTGCTTTAAAAATTGCTCCAAAAGGGCCAGAAGAGGTGCTGATGAATTTGGTTAATAATTTTCAGTCTGCTTTTTCACTGGCAGGCTGCCCCCTGACATGGTGAGTTCTTTTTATTTTACAATAGCACCATAAGAATCAAGTCACACATTTAAGACCTCCTGCAGTGCCTGACATGCATTCATCTCACAACTCTTCAGAAGCTCCACTTTACAGCAGAAACTAATTTTCAATTAAGTTTTTGCATTACTGATCCCAATAGTGTATAATACACTTATATTTGCAGCATTTCCTATTTTTCACCTATTGCAAGATGTAAAAGGGAATTCTATTAAATATATACTTTTTCTAATTAGCTAGAGAGTACAGTTTTATTCCTATTTTCCTATAACCATCTACACAGAGTTGTTGGGTTAAGGCTGCTGTAAATAAGAGTTGATAATTGTTTTCTGCATGTAAATTACCTCTTTTGGTAGAGATGGATAAATAAAACAATCCTAAGTAACAAAGTCTAAAATAAGTTATGGGGTTTCTAGTGTCTCCCGACAAGTTTACTTTGCTTGACTGACTAGTATTTGCTTAGTTACTACTTTCCAATGTCTTGAATTATTTCTCACTATATTAGGTCTTGCTGAGAAACCTCCAGAAAATACATCTAAATGTGAGTAAAAAAGGTTCTCAATCTTTCTTAAAACCTGTGAAGATCTGGAGAATATTCTCAGCTCTGGAAAAGACCCTGTTCTGGTACTGGACACTTACATTATAAGCTAACAGGAGACTAAGAAAAAACCCAAGGAGAAAAATCAAAGTTTCCAAATATTTGAAGATCAGTGGGCTTTCCTAACAACAGCAACAAAATAATATAATTTTTAATATTAATTTTTATATTATTGATGATTTATGGTGGAGATAATTATTGTCAGTAGTGTTGTTCCAGCTTTGCTCTTGCCAAGTTTCCTTTCTACTCCTCTGTGTAATTGAACAGTTCACATATGACAGCACAACCAGGAAGGCTCTCTAAGCTTCCCATAAGTGTGAACTAATCTGATGAAACCCTGAGAAGCATCCTGGGCTATCATCAGACATCCTCTGTCCAAATAAATTGCAACCATTATGTACAGTGGAAACAGGAATTCTCTCAGGCAAGGGGAGGCATCAGCAGTTCTCTGGTCTGGTATTTCCAGGCGCACTTTACTGGCCTTGCCATTACCAACTCACATCCCTGCAGCCTTCCCTTACCCTCTCAAAAATCAACTGAGGTGACTGGTGTAAAACTCTATCAAACCTCAGTACTACAAAAACATCACACATTTTTTTGGCAAGTCACTCTTGAGCAGCAGCACGGAGCTGAGATGCAGAATGCACTGCTGCCACACCCTACAATCCTCCTCCCCCAAAAGCCTCCTCAGTATTTCAACAGGACATAATCCATGCTAATGCTTTTTAAGTGCAGGAGGAATAAAAACTTAAGCACTCCTGAGAAATATCTTGACTGCAAAAAATGAAACACTTAAATGGTAATAGGTTATAAAAGCAGAATTACAATACAGCATTTCTGTAAAATGATTTCCTTCTTATCAAAAGTATACTTTAGAAAGAAAAATAAATGGTTCCTGAACTACAAAGTACCAGAGAGAAGTAAAAAAACCAGTCCTTTGCCATGTAAAATCATACTGGTAATCGGAATAAGTAACTCAATTCCTACAGTAAAGGGTATTTAAAAGCCAAACACCTGATTCACAATGTTTCTTATTTTAACTTAAAATATTCTTACAGACACAACCCAGACAGGAGGAAGAAACTACTGAAGACCCTATTTTCTCTCCTGGTTACACTGCTATCTTTGGAAAATATACAATTCCTGTTTTGAAGAACTTTATTAATTTCCTGGCTCCATCAAGAACATTAAAAACTTTGCTATTGACTTCCATGATAGTTTATTGCACAAGTGTCATTGTAGAACATCACAGAGGAAACTCAGAGCAGTTGGGTTTTGCTGTTTTTAAACAGTTACACTTCATTTAATCTGAAGCACTACTTAAGAGAGCAACCTTCTGCCTTCCTAGAAATTGCCTGCTTTAGATCTGGTGATCTGCAAGATAACAATCTTAGAAATCTGTCAGCAAAACACTGTGATTATAGTTCAACCATCAGGCTGGGAAGAGATCTGAACTATTAGGATATGTATGTATTGGGACAAAAAAATATTTGGGAGTGGTGCTTTTGCTTTGAATTATCTTTAAAAGTAGAAAGGAGCACTTTCTGTCAGAAGAGGGAATTGCATTTCATCCTTTGTGGAATAGTATGTTTCCTTCTTGGTGAGAGCCATGAGCAGGAACCGAATCCCTGCTGCATCTCAGAGCACTCAGTGACTGACACAAACCTGCACCAGGCTGGATTGCTCCCCTTTGACTGGGTATGAGAAACACCAGAACCACACTGAAAAGCTGCTCTCTGCTTTTCAAGAATAGCAAAGTTATTTTTAAAAAAATAGTGTTTTGAAGAACACAAATCCAATACAACCCTAGGAGAAGTAAATAATGCCTGGAATCATTCAATATCTGGGACAAACTTTCCTGTTACACAACTCAAGAGAACAGAGCAGCTACTACAGGACCCAAGGGCATTATGCAAAAGCAACTACAACAGAGTCCATTTAAGAATTAGATGGAATATCTGACTAATTTTGATCTTAGGAGGCACTTTATTTCTTCACAAACTGAAGAGGTGCGAAAAGATCTGAGAGATGCAAAGACACTGGGCAGTTAATTGGGAAACTTAAAAATACTAGGAGGATATAATGCAAGCAGATGAACAAAATGCTGTTGTACTTCTTTCATTTTGGTTATTGGCAGCTGCTGTTAGGTACAGGATGGAATATTTGTGAGGGACTAACACTGTGCATTGCACAGAACGCTTTGGGTTAAATGGACCTTTAAAGGTCATCCAGCCCAAACCCCTTGCAATGAGCAGGGCCATCTCCAGCCAGGACAGGTCACTCAGAGCCTCCTCCAGCTTCGCCTTGAATGTTTCCAGGGATGGGGCATCTACCACCCCTGGAGGAACCCTGTTCTGGTGTTTCACCACCCTTACTGCAAAAAAAAAAAAAAAATTCCTTATATTTAGTCTGAATGTACCCTTTTTTAGTTTAAAACAATTACCTATGAAATAGCTTAAACTGAATATATATTTATTTATTTATTATAAAAAAATAAAAGCATATTTCATTTGCCTTACAAAACCAGTAAAATCACTATGAAATTTTTGTGTTATGAACTATAAGGGCTACACTTCTTACCTAAAATGTTTTATTGTCACAAAATCGATATATTTGCACAAACTGTCCTTTAAACTCCTGGAAACCACAGAACAAAAAGCAACCTCATTTTGCTTTTTCTTCATTATGAATTAGAGTATACATCAATGTTCCAGCATTGCTAGTCACAAGAATAACCAGAGTTCTTCAGCAATTTTTTTTTAAATGCTAATCTACGTATCTGAGATCTGAGAGCTTACTACTCTGCCAGAATGTCATCACAGCAGAAGATACTCTCTCCTGCATTAATTCAGGTGTAGAAGGAGAGTAAAACTTACTATGGGACAAATATCTGTATATTCATGCCCCACAGCCAACAACTTAACCCATTGAAAAATGCTTCAAATCAAAAGAACAATGTCCCAGGCAGATGAATAAGCAGTATAAGAAGTAATATGGTATGATCTTTCTCATCTAAATCAAATCCTGCTACGTGATAATGTGATTTCATCTAACAAAATTTAAAAGGATTTTTTTCATTCCTTTAGCAACAGCATTAATGCATCTGTGTCAAAAAGTATTAAAAATCTGTCATTTATCATCCTGCAGAAAGACTATTTGCTGTGGTGCACTGACAGAACAGTTCTGCCCTCGTGACAACACAAAGCACCAGCAGAGCCTTGCACAACCAGAGGTGCTGGTTTGCTGGGGTGGTGTTCACAGGAGGTCCCAGGACAAGGGAAGGGATGAGAATCTTGGCTCCATGTTTCACAAGGTCAATTTATTATTTTATGATACATATTAAAAGAAAATGATATATTAAAACTACACTAAAAGTATAGAAGAAATTATTTCATCAGATGTCTAGCTAAGAATAGAAAAAGAAAGAATGATAACAAAGGCTTGTGGCTCTGACAGAGAGTCCCAGACAGGTGACTGTGACTGGCCATTACTTAGAAACGACCACACGAGACCAATCACAGATGCACCTGTTGCATTCCACAGCAGCAGATAACCATTGTTTACATTTTGTTCCTGAGGCCTCTCAGCTTCTCAGGAGAAAAATCTGAGCAAAAAGATTTTTGCTAAACTATGTCTCTGACAGTTTTATCAGGGATGTCCTGACCCTGCACGGCATTCCCACCCCCAGGCATCCACCTGCAAGTCCTGCCTTGCTTTCCAATGGCCTCTGGGGACATTGGCCTGCACCAGAAGAGAGAGGTATCACAGCACCACTTCTACCTCCCACTCCTCTGCACACTATCGCTGCCTATGGGAAGATACATTCAGGAGGAGGAAGGACAAGAATTATTCTAACAATCATTAAATAATACAATTTAATTTTGTAGTACATCATAGATGGGTTAAACTATGTACTGATACAACATTATCATGAGACAGTATAAATCAAAATATTTTTAGAACTCAAATTAAGTAATAATTTTTATTCTATAAGAAAAGTTACTTAGGAGCCTGTTTGTAGTCTTCCTCCTAACAGCAAAAGATGAATTTTAATATCAGCACCGTCTTAAGCATACCTGGTAACTTTAAACCCTTACCATCTAGAGTTCTATACACAACTGATATTTCTTCTTAAATCTGCCTACTTTAGAAAAAAGTTTAAAATCATAGAATTACAGAATGGTTTAGCTTGGAAGGGACTTAAAGGTGATCTGGTTCCAACCACCCTCTCATGGGCAGGGATCAGGCTGCACAGGACCCCCTTCAACCTGACCTTGAACACTTGCAGGGATAAGGCATCCACAAGTTCTCAGGGCAAGCTATGCCAGTGTCTCACCACCCTCACAGTGACTAATTTCTTCCTAACATCTAATTTAAATCTTCTTTTAGCTTTAAAATGGGTTTTCTGCATTTTAGAAAGCTAACTTGAATCAGTTACTCAATTGGGTCAACTAGCTTTGCAGGTAAAAATGTGAGATATTCCCAGCTAGAGGGAAAACCCCCCTCCATAGTAATCCTAAAATAAATTCTTTCATGCACACAGAGAAAGTATTTGATGCTGACATACATAGGTACCTCCATTAATTTGAAATTAGACAACAAAAAGAAAATAAATTAATTGTTCCACTGTTTGGGGTAGAAAGAAAACTTTACAATTTATTATAGAATAAATTCCTCTCTTAACAACAGCATCACACTGCTTTGTTTTACTTTCCGAGGTTCTGCTACAGTTGAGAACCATCACCATCTGCTGTCACTTAGCAGACTGTCTTTTTAAATAAGGTTAATATGAAACACTTCAAATTAATGATTGAATGAATGAGGAGCACTTGATAAAGAAGCTGCCATTAAAATCTACACCATTTTTTGATACAACTCATGAGGTTTTGTTTCAATTATGGCTCTGCTATTCCAGTGTTGTAAAATGGGGAATGTGTAAACTTTTTTTAAGAAGAGTATTCTTTGATGTTTGAACTTGGTATACTTTCCAGCCTAGTCAGCAAGGAGGAAGATTTAATCTGTGAAACAGAGAGCAGCCACTAAGCAAGCCCTAAGTGATGTCCAGGTGTTGGAAAGACAAATTACATGTGGGTAGAATTGCCTTGTTAAGGTCCAGGGCTTGACATGTTTCAGTGACCTCAGACCTAGAGGGGAGTTAAAGCCTGGGAAGACAGATGTACCACTGATAGTGGACACAAAGAATGCAGGATTTACAGGCTGCAAGGATATTGGCAGAACTCCCAAGATAAGGGAGAAACTAATAAAGACAACTCAGCAACTGTGCTGCATCAGCTCCAGCCAGGTAATTCTGGCAGGGGCAGATCCTGAGCACCAACTCACAAACCACTGAGCCAAGAAACACCCCTGACCCAGAAGGGAAAGACTGAGTATGTGAACTAATCAGCATGAGAAGGGAGAGAATCATTAACCAACAGAAGACAGAATAGTAATTAATAACAGAACTATACAACTTGCAGCCAATGAATATTAACGCCTTTGTTTGCCAAAATGTACGAAGAGTAAAAGGTTTTGAGAGCCGTTGTGTTTGATTTGTGGAACACCAGTGAGCACCCAGGCTTGTGAAACTCTGGAATAAATAGCCACTGTCTCTCTCAAGTGTGTAATTATTGGTTTGTTTCACATCTGGTAACAAACAAACACAATTTTTCTGGATAACACCAGTTGCCCAGGGAATTAAGATTAGTCAAAAGGTTATAAGTACTCCCAGTATTCAAGCTGCTGTCATTTAAGCAGATTTTGGAGATAAACAGTAATGGTTTTCAACACTGTCTAGAAGCTCTTACTGAGAAGGAAAAAATAGACATGGTTACTAATGGAAAGAATATTGTGAATATTTCAGGTGGCAGGACACTGGACTGCTGGAAGGTGCACCATGTGATAATGGCGATTCTGTTAAATTTCAGTTAATGACTTCAGAGTAGATCTGCAGAGGGTTTGGCAACTGCAGCATCACAAAACATCCAAAATATGCAGCCTCTAGCCTCTCCTCTGCCTTTACAGTAAGGGGGAAAGTCCATTTTTTCCTCTCTATACAATCCTCAGCAGAAAACAGACAGTAAGCTGTGTTTCTGTGGCTAAGATTTCCTACAGCAGGCATCTCCACTTAATACAGCTCTAAATCCCCTTTTGTGGTTCAGATCCCCTTTTCTTAAAAAATAAAGCAGGTGAAGACTTTTTTTTAGGTGCAATTGAAAGACTGTGTTGTAAAAGCCCTTCACACAATGATAATGACTGCAATGCTTTTCCAGCAAATGACTGATTCATTTTTCTCCACTGAGAGCTGCAAACATTAGTCTAGAGATCTAGGACCTTCCCTAAGGACCAATAAATCTTTAATTATTTTATACAAAGTGACCTAGTTTCAATAGAAAACTGGCATCCTGCAATATTTTTAATGGTAGTTCAATGGTTAGCTCTGATTTGAACAAAAGACTTCTACAGACACAGAAAAGGCCTCTCCTGTCTTTCTCTGATGGTATTTGTGAGCAAAAATCCAGTAATAGCATTTCTTAAGGCAACCAATTTGCCAGCATATATGAGTAAGAAACACCTACTGATTTCATTCCCTGTGGTGATACCGATTAAGTTAAAAGCAGATGAACAGCAACTACTTTAGCAATAAATAAAGTCTCTATTAACTTGGAAAAATTCAACACCTGAGCTAAGGACACACAAACTCAGACCCTTCAGAGTGGAAGTTACTATGCAGACATTAAGAATTTCACCTTTAGGTCTGTGTAATTCAATGTGTCCGTGAATCCAGCCTTCCCCACCACCTCACTGGAGCAGAAGCTGCTGATGGCTGTGTTGGCACAACCCAAGGCTGAGGCTGCAGCCAGCCAGGCAGTCCCACAAGGTACCACTGGAATTCACAGGAGCCCACCCTGTCACAGCTGTGCAGAACGCAGCACAGGATCAGTGAAAATTGTTAAACACAGCCAGGGCTGTTGTGGAGCAGCAATGATTAGGCCACCTACCTCTGTTCTTGTGAAAAGTTGGTCATGATCAACACCAGAAAAGGGCAGAAGAATAGGATACAAGAGATGAGTGCTAAGGCACCTGAAGAAAATATCTTGGTATGTATTTTTAATAGAAATACATATATCCTAAATTTTGGGTCAGCAATATTCAGAGGCAATCCCTAGAAGGATGCACAGTGACAGGCACTCATTCCCTTCCTTGCCATTTGCTGCAATTAAGGCTATAGTTTCATGGACATTTTAAGCCAATGAAAACCTTAAAAAGAAAGAATTCTGCCCCACCTTGAGCCACCACAGCAGTGGTAAATCAAAAGAGAGAACAAACTGTAGCTAAAAGTGAGGCATTTTCCCTTCTCCATATCTTAAACATTTATTGCTTTCTTTCCGAGCCAATTCTTCTCGTAATCTGTAAAATGCTGGAGCCAACACAAGGGAGAGCTTGGCAGAGAAAAAGAAACTGGCTATGGCAGGGGAGGAGGAAAACCTCTTCATCACAGTGTTGGTTTCAAAAACTTTTATAAAATTAAGTCCTAAACTGTATCAGCAGCCACTTACAGCTTTTTCATCCAGTTCTGCCTACTAAACATGTAATGACATTTTAATGTCCTACAGCCCACACAGGTTTTTTTATTTAAAAACTCATAGTTCAGTAGACGTGATCATTTTTCTGTATTTATAAATACCATATTGATCTAGCTGAAAATATAAA
The DNA here is from genome assembly GCF_027579445.1 of Ammospiza nelsoni. Taxonomy (NCBI): domain Eukaryota; kingdom Metazoa; phylum Chordata; class Aves; order Passeriformes; family Passerellidae; genus Ammospiza; species Ammospiza nelsoni. The sequence continues at coordinate 17,619,761 of NC_080636.1, forward strand.
ATTAGACAAAAAAATATAAGAAATACAATTAATTGTACTTTACAACTTGCTGCAAATAGACCCAAGAAGCAATTTTGACATTATTTTGATTTTACATGCAGTTCCTACCTAACATGTGACATTTTCTATTCACCATTCTTGTTTGATGGAAGAAATTAAGACCATTTAACTTACTCCCTGTGCCAAAACACTGCTAACAACTGTGTCCTCAGCCTTTTACATTTGCAATAAATGGATGCATTTGGCAAATGGATTTTTAAATCACCTGAAGTGGATAGACCATTTTGAGAATTCCCACTGTCATCAGTTACTAGAAACACTACAGAGATTTCTAGAAAGAGGAGAGATTAAAGAAAGAGGGACAATGTAACTTGTTTGGGCATTAGATGATATTATCACAGAATCATAGCCTAGGCTGAGTTGCGAGGGACCCCTAAGGATCATTGAGTTTAACTCCTGCCCCTACACAGGACACCCCAAGAGTCACACCATGTGCCTGAGAGCATTGTCCAAATGCTTCTTGAGCTCTGTCAGGCTGGAGCTGTGACCCCTTCCCTGGGGAGCTGTTCCAGCGCCCAACCACTCTCTGAGTGAGGAACCTTTTCCTGATACCCAACCTCAACCTCCCCTGACACAACTCCAGGCCATTCCCTGGGGTCAGTTTCACCACACGGCAGAGATCAGTGTCTGTCCTGCCCCTTCCCCTCATGAGGAAGCTGTAACTGCAGTGAGGTCTCCCTTCAATGCCATCTTCCAGGCTGGCCAGACCAAGTGCCCCCAGCCACTCCTCACAGAGCTTCCCCCGAGGCCCTCCAGCATCCTCACTGCCCTCCTCTGCCAGGGCTCTGCACACACTGCTGGATTTTCCAACACCAGCCAGACCTTCATGCAGTAATGCAAATGAAAACTCACAGGATATTTGAAAAAGCAGTAGCATGACTTGGTAAGATATAATAAGGACAGAAATGGATGGATTCTAGGGCTAAGTAGGATAACCCAAAAAAAAGACAATTTGCATCTTAAAAATTAACTTGTTTTTTTTATCCTTCTGAACCATGGCAGAGGAATGGAGGAACTCAGAATGATGATGATGAAACACACTGGGGGGTGCAAACCTTTCAGTCATTAGTTCAGCATCAATGTGCTGGGAGCTACAGAATGATGACATCACGCTACAAAGTTAACACAAAATGCTAAGCCCCTTACATATTTTGTTTGCTGCTCTTTTTGGCTCTCCTTTTTACATAAATCCAAATTCCATAACATGCTGTAATATTGCTGTTCTTTTCCTGCTCTCTGGCCCAATAAAGTCACCATGATCTGGGAATTTTAACAAAGAATATCCAGCTTGGCTACAAGTGAAGGGAACATGCAGCTTGGTTTCAAGTCAAGGGAAGACAAATTGATATTCAGGCCACAATCCAAACATGCCCACTGACCCAGTATATTTACAAATATTACATAACCTGAAGTCAGAAAACAAGATGAAGTAACAAACACACTGAGATCTTTTCAACAGATATCTTAGCAATAAACTTAGAGATACAGATACACACACATTATTTAAATTTAGATGATCTTGAGATAAATAATATAAATAAAATTTATTTCACACTAAGGGGCTTCAGTTCAGTGGAATTCTAATTATACCACCAAGAGCAAGAGACACGTGAAACAGTCAGCAAAAAGCATTAGAGAAGGTCTGTCTCACAGCAAGGACTATTTTGAACTAGAGATACAAAACACAAAGCAAGGCAGCTGTGACCTGGATTTCACCTGCGTATTTTCACTTTTCCTGCCTAGAAAGAATTTGCATATTAGCCAATAATGTAAAAAATTATAAACAGCAAGCAAGCCAAGACTTCTAAGAAATAGAAATTACTGCTCATGGACAGTAAATCTGATGCATTTAGTAACCACCTAGGGCATGCAATAGCAATTCAATGCAGTTCATTTGCAAATTCTTCTGCCTAACAAATTCTAGAAAGAAAAACAGCTACCCTGTGGCTGCTGGCCTTGCAAACCACTCTCTTACAGCTTCTGTCCACATTTTCTAACTTAAATATGAAACTTGTAACTTTGCAACCAATTATTACTAACGCATGTGTCACATTTCAGGCAAATACTATACTCTAAATAATTTCAAATGTAAATTAGATACATTGACTGCTGATAGAAGGTATTTTTGTAGTAACACCTGCAAAATATCCTGATAATAAGACATTCCTCCCAGACTATAGAGGGCAATTTGTGTTCATTCACCCACTCCACAGTCAAAATTGTTTGGCACTAATTTTGCTATTATGGTACTTATTTCTAGAGCATCAATCAAAATATTAAACACATACCCAAATATACCAAGAGCATCAATTACTGTGTGAGTTGAAAAGCAATCAATTTCAGAGTTCATCTGGACAACGCAGTTCACTTACACCATTAACAATCATTATAACTTGAAATTCCAGAAACACAAGGAGAACCTAGCTGAAAATATGACTGCTTGTCACATAAACACTGTCTTTATCTAGGGATCAAAAACACAGCTGGGAAAATACTGGAAGTCTTGTCCAGATGAAAAAAACCCAACCTAAGCTGGCACAGATAAAAAGCTCAAGGAAAGACAGACTCAAACTAGCAAAGCCCCATCTTGTTAAAGCATATGTCACATGTCTAAAATACTTTTAACACATGCTAGAACACACTGGATGCATTATCACATTTATTTCCTTAACAACAAAGCTAGAATTAATAGTACAGGGTAGTCCTTGTTCAAAAGACCTAAAATTCAAGAGGAAGCAATGGAAGTATCAGCTGTATTTTCAGATGCAATCTGAGAAGCTTTTCTGGTAAGCTAACAAAAAGCCAGAATTGTTTAAAATTTACTGGTTGTCTAGAAGTCCTTCCTAAATGCTGTTCTGTGCCTGGGAAAATAATTCAAATAAAGCAAAAATAAAGAAATCTACTTTGAATAAAAAGTATTTGTCAAAAAAAATTTCTATTTTTCAGGTTTCTTTTTTTTCCTTATATCTGAGGATTAAAAAAGAATTTCAAAGCCAAAGGAAACAGAATGTGTTGCAATAGCTAAGTATATTTGTCTCCTGCAAGTTTTTTGAAAACACCACATTTTCTCCAGTACTGATCTTGGATACTGGATTTATGAGAGTTCTCCTGCAAATCCCTTACATCAAGCTGTGCTTGGTCTCAAGTACTAAATTCTCATTGTGATATAGAAGAAAGGCAAATTTTTTTACTATTGTTCCATATCTAAGCTTCCCTCTACCAGAAAACCCCTGAGGTACACCAAAAATATTGCCCTTGCTTTTTACATTTCTAATGCATGCCATAAAACAAGGTTATATCTCTATTTAGAAGACTGTAATAAAAAACAGTGAGATGTTTCTAAAGGAAATACTCCTGTGAGAATTTGGTTTATTCCACATGTATGACTTCCACAGCTCCTAGACTTTAAAATAAAGACTTAGGGCCAATAAATAATTTTCCTTTTCTTTAGCAAATGAAGATAATTTAATTAATTTATGTTCTCATTAACTTATTAATTTAAACAATCTGTTTAGGATGCAATAATATATAAAACCCAGAGAATTTACTTGCAGCAGTGAATTAAAAGAAGGACTGAGATTCCCAGCTACTCAGATTTTGTTTTATAGAAATAAATTTACTGCTATGACTTGAACTTATAACTGGACTGTACTTGGTGGACATGGACCTTATCAGACTTGTCCACGTTTATCTGAGAAAAAAAAAATTTCAACAGCAATGATGAATATGAATTATGCTCATCATGTCTTCAGCTAAGGCTCCCCCTCATTTCACGCCATGCTCTGTGCTGGATGTGCACACGCACCTGCAGCAGGTGTGGCACTGACAACACACCTGGAAGAGAGCAGAACTGCAGCTCTGGTGTGCCCACACACTCTCAGATAAAATGCAAGGCTGCACTAAGAAATGCAGCTCAGGCTGTAACAGGGAGAAGCTGGAGAGCTCAGCACTGAAATGGAGCCCTGCTCACAATGCCAGGCTGGTTTGGGTTGGAAGGGACCATGAAGATCATTCCTACCCCTTGCCACGGGCAGGGACACCTCCCCCTGAACTGGGGTGCCCAGAGCCCCAGCAGAATGAAACTCACAGTGCCAACAAAAGGCTTTTTGAGAACCAAATGGTAAATCAAGGCACTGGCAAGAATATTTTCAGTCTATGTGACTGCTGTGTATAACCACTAACACATACAGGCCCATCTAAATGAACACACACAAATATGCATCCTGACAACTACATGAAAAAAAATGTCATTTTTGACTGCAGGTCAAGGTAAGCCCCTACAAAGAAATTGATAAAGATGCTTAAAATCTACCTGAACTCTAATGTTAGAAAAAGGGCATTTGTGGGGTTTTTAAGGGGGGAGGTTATCAACCTTTTGAATGGAAACCAAAAATGAGAATAATGTCCCTAGAAAATTGTGTTTAAAAATAATTATAGAAGTACAGAGCAGCAATATAAAATAAAAATATTCCAAATCTCACTAAGGAACACTGCTTCTATAAACTATGTCATCAACTTCTAATTTTAATGTAAATCTAGCAGTTCAAAAAAAGATGCCAAAGGAATCTATCTATTCCTATAGAATGAATACATTTACTTTGCTCTATTTGTGATTGTGATATAACGCAAAATTATGTATTTTATAGATTTTTATAACTAACATCAGCTCTACTTTTGCTGAAATAAGATTCAAGATTATATCCTAAATCAAGAAAAGTAATTTTTTTATAACTTAAGATACAATCAATTAGTGAAAATTGTGATGTAGATATTTCAAGTTTATTCCAGTCTGACTTGTTAATTAATATTTTCATTTTTATAAAACCCACCCCATATAACAGCAATAAATTTACACTGAATTCCATTAAAGATGGAATCTTATGTTTTGGGTGTCTTGTTTTAAGTATATCACTGAAAAGGTGGACAGATCAGACTGCTGCTGCCAGTCAACACAAATTTTACTGCAGCCACATATTAGATTAAACTACAGAACTATATTTAACCTGAGAAGATAGGGTCCCATTTATGTAATCCTGCTTCAGGAGCTTCTAATGAGTTAGTGCAGCCTAACCCAGATATGCCTGCCAGCAAGTTCCCTGCTCTTTCATGTCAACTCAATGATGAGAGCACCATTTCATTGTAAAAATTGCTGCATGGCACAAAGAGTACTCCTGTTAAATATGGCAATCATCAATGTAACCAGTAACCTAAAATAAACTTCTGCCTAATTTATCCCATATTTATAACACAGACTCTTTATTTGTATTATATTTGCTATATAACTATAGTCAGTGTTATTAAAGAAGAGATTCCTAAGGCAGGGGAATATGCAGTCAATGGAATTAGGTAAGTCAAAAGATTGGTGAGTTCTTTGACACTAGAGCATTCACTAGAGAGAGCAGATGCCTGCATTTACAAGTCAATGAACACACAAAGAAATTACTGAAAGATGCTTTAGCACTCAAATTATACATTAGGCGAGTTATTATCACAGTGGCCCCTTTTTCCCTTGAAAATCTACTGACAAGGATGCTCATCCATCTCAGAGAGGTCTTCATCTTTCAGAGAGCATCCTCTGAGAGTCGTGCTTCCCCAGCTGAGGGTCCTGCATCCCACCAGCTGCCCAGCAGGCACATATGGCACATGGGGATCAGCGGGGCTGGGGTGCATGGCAACATCTGCCAGCTGATCAAGAGTGGCATTAATGAAATGCTAAAAGCAGTTTAGATCACCCCTGCATGCTGAAAGACAGCTGTAGTGACAAAAGGTGTACGGGAAGAGCACCACATTAAGATTACAGATGGGAAAAGGAGCAGGGAAAAGGATAAAGCTGTTCAAAATATGCCCTCTGACCCAAGTCATCTACTGTAAATGCCCTGCCAAACACAATCACACTGCTGCTTGAAATCAAGCACAGCATGAAATGCAAAGCTGTGATGTAAGAAACAAAGACAGGAAAAATATTACTAAAAACAGAAGAAATAGTTAAGAATTCATCATTACAATTTGTCATTGTGTCACACAACTTCAGTTCCTGTCGTTTACAGAATTGGCTGTGTTTAAAGGGTTCTTCACTTGAAGTTCATCTCAACGAATGATCCCAACACAAAAAATGTATACATATGAAAAGAGTTTGAATTTCAGTGTCAGTAGTTGCTTTCTGTACACTGTGTCTGCTGATACTGCATATACAGGAAAAGCACTAAAAACACAGCTCAAAGACATGTAATTTCTGAACATCACATTTTCTCTGGGACACTCAGAGGTCTTTATCTATTACTGTATCAGGTCCACAGATTTCAATATTCAGAGCAGAGCAACTATACTAGGCATGGAAACTCGGCATTCCCAAAACCAAACAAGACCAATAGACCATAAACATGGTATCTTGGCTTCAAATGCTAATTATTCACTGCAAAGCTAAAGCTGAAGTCCAGTGGGAAGTGCTTTTACCAATTTAACTCTTCACAAAGGAAACAGCGGAGGTGCCTCAAAGATAAACAGTTTACATTTGTTTTACCTAAATATTTTATTTAAAAAACTTGATGACAGGAAAACAACAAATAATGGCCACCAATCTAGCAGAAATTTCATCATTGGCTTGGCTGTTCACATGAAATCATTAATCCTAACGCAGCTCTCTGGGAGAGAGGGAGGTGTGAACCCTTCTGCAGCAACCCGGTCATTCAGATGAAGTGCAGAAAAGGGGAAGGCACTGAACCATCTCACAAGCAGCTGCATCTTTATGTGCATCATATTCCGACAATGAGGTGAAAGATCAGGAAGGGAAAGTCCAAAAGGTAATTTTCTGTGAATGTGGCTTCAGTAAACTGAAAGATTGATTTTTAGCATTCTTCTCAAGCTCAAGAAAGTTAATCTGCATGTCCAAGAAGAAAACAATACAATCAGTAGAAAACCTGGCATTAAACAATGACTCAGCATGCTGACTGAGCCTCAAGCTCTGAATAAGGCGTTTATAACATATTCAAAATTTAGAAGGGTGGTTGCACTCACTCAAAGAGAAAAAGAAAAAGTATTGGTGAGCCAAGTCGTAAGCTAACAAAAAGCAAAAACCAGAAATTAGAAAATAAGTAGCTTGCTACTTAAAAAAAACAAAAAGGTCACTTTTCTTAATGTAAGGGCAATTCAGAAAAAAATCATTTAACAAAAACACTAAATACTCTAGAAATTTAAAGTCATCCAACATGACATGCTCTTGAAGTAAAAATTGATGTTGAATTCAGAAATATAAACTCCACGCTTAGCGCCAGTAAAATTTACTATAAAATAGATTTCTTTGACATTACAAAGGCAAATTTGAATCTGATTACTAACATTTATTATTACAAATGCACAAGATAAAGACATATTATGAATATTCATTAAAATGTCGTACACAAATGCAAGATGATCAGTGCAGACTGAAATATATATATTCTATCCTACAAAGAAAGAAAATCTCAATGGAAGAAAAGAAGCAATTATGTAAAAAGGAAATGCAGAATGAAACATACCAGAAGGAGCTGAAATTCAAGTTACACAGGAGGCTTAGGGGCTTCATGAATAAAGAAGGAAGAAAACCTCTCTAAGTGAGAAATCATGCTATGAAGAAAAAAGAGGAAGTTTATCAACTAGCTATACAATAATATGCAGATTATGGTACAGCCATATGAAACATCAGCATATAAATTCTACTTATCAGAAATAGAATGACTCTTAGCCAACTTAGAAAATGCAAAGCTGGACTCCAGCTTCCAGATCAACACTATGAATGAGGCATCTTCCTACTGGCTCAGTATCTTGTCCAGAAGGATGACCAAGGAATTTATTGCTTTCCTGCCATGCGGATAGGCAGAACAATAACTAAACAACCACCAGTTTTGAGTACACTGCTTTCTGCCTTATCAGGAACAGGATGATAGTTTTGTCTCCTTGACATACTTCCATAGCCAGCACTCCAAACACAGATGCAGGAAATGAAATTCCCTTGGCATTAAAAGATGAAATAAATCTCTGCACAGAGACTATTATTCCCCACACATCTACTCAGGAACAGAAGCAGAGTCAAATTCTAATCCAACTGCCAGATTGTCTCTCTGCTAGCACAGTGATGTAGACATCAATTCTGAACTGTATTGCTCAGCATCACTACAGGAATATCCAAGGCAAAAAGCACTCAAATATACAAGTGTAACCACATACTGCAAGTTAAGGCCCCTGTGAAACCCAATGTTCTTAGAAACGCTTTCCTATTGTGTTTTTTTCTTGTAGTAAAAAATATGTGATTGTTTACCTCATTTTCAACACAAACATCACATCAATCTACTCCAACATTACAAAACCAGAGAAAGAAACACAAAATTTAATGGAACTTCTTAACTAATGAAGCTTTGATATGTAATTGATTTGCTTGAAACTATGAATTTCCAAAATCAAAACACTGTTTTAACCTGACAGTCCCATTAACAGCAATATTGCATACTCCACAGCAGCTTTATTCTAAGCTGTTTATTAGCAAAAACACTACTGACAGCATGCAGAAAAGATATTGCCAACACAGAGCTACCTTTGAACCTCTGCTTGCCATGGTTGTAGGACAAAGCTTCCTTTTCACATCTGTATAGGTACTACCCAGTCTAGTTTGAAGCCCAGGTGACAGAACCAAGGTGTTCACAGTCTTCAGTGCCATTCTACAGCTCTACAAGTCAAGATTTCCTGCAACTCATTTCCAACATTCCCCTTGGACTCAGGTGTTTATTAGTTTATATTTATTTAAACAGCACTTAAGTCTTCAGCCACCATTTCTCCAACATCTTGCTCACCTAAGTCAAGCAACCCTAAATACCACAATGCAGAATATCAGTTAACAAGAGTCACAGAACATACTGCTCCAATGGGATCTATAACCTTCCTACAGCACAGAAGATGGTGCTGGGACATACTTTAAAATATCTGAAAAAATAAGTACTCCTTAATCAATGGGATGAAGTGTCCGTAAAGGGGTATCAAGCTAGAGTGCATGTGGTCTCATTTAACCAGCTGTAAGTCAAAAGGATAGAAGCAGCCAAGGAAAGAAGACCAGGAACAAATCAGGGGATGTGCAGCCAGAATGTGCAGGACCAGGTGTTGTCATTACATTGCAAGTGTTCCATATTGCTAGAGTTTCATACCTCCCTTCCTTGATGCTTCTTGTAGGCATCTCCTCCAGGCACTGACTCTTCCTTGTCCTCACATCACCCAACTGACTCCAGTTCCCCCCAACCAACCAATCCACTCTTTTATAACACTCTCCTTATTGACTACAGCTGTGGCCTGTTAAAGTCAGGCCTGCACCTAATCCTTAATAAGTAACCCAGCTGCAACTCTTTAGGGGGTAAGATTACTTGCTATACTACCTTTATTTACCTATATTCTATTCCCTTACAACCAGGTTCCAAAGGGAATGATTTTTGCTGTCAATGAGTCATAACATCTCAGTGGAGCACACTGAAAATATTTACCTGAAAAAGAAAACAAAAAAACAAAAAAAATCCAGAACTACTTGACAGTTTTCCATAGAGGAGAAATTATTAATAGTCACAGAAGCCTTGCTCAGGAACTTTAACACATGTGCTTCAAGCCATCTCTCAGCTCTTGATGTTTTGTTTGACAAGTCTAGTACAATTTTATGTGTTACCCCAGAAGAGTCACAAGACAGAGTTCCTGTGTACCACAGTTCTCTATGCTGATATCCAGCTAAAGCAGATGTAGAGGACAGGCCTGCCGTTTACTACAACAGATTAAGAACACAATCAGGTTCACTCTGACCTCTCCCAAATTTATGTTAAAATTAAATGTTTCTCATCTCTGTAACAGTGGCCTTTATAAAGACATAGAGTGAGCTCTTTTTTCCTCTGGAGTTGCATATGTGCTCTTTTCACAGCAAGTTACAATGAGAACAGCAATGGCCATGATCCCATACTAATGGTGTTTGGACCTAAATTAATGGGACATGCAGCATTTTCACCAAACACCTTGGAGCCAAGCCCGGTTTTAAAAGCCACAGCAAAAATTAACAAAGTTCTCAAAACATTAAGAAAGACTATCTAATATGTTACTTAGAGAAAGTTAAATCCTATCTGGCAAAAACAGGTAAGACCTTTGCACCCAATGCACAACATCTGAGGATTTCCACACTGATGTAGGTATGCTGAGAGCTACCAAAGCACAAGGATTATTTACCCTGCTTATGTGCTCCATGAAACATGGAAGCTGCAGGGATACACATTACTGACAGAATCAGTCTCAAAACTGATCTCTTCATTTTTTCAGTAGGCAGGAGCACCCACCACCTGCACAACTCACTGCAACCAAACACTCACTTTCAAATATCCAACTAGAGGCTCACAGACCTGTAGTGAGCTGATAAACCAGCACTCTCAGGGCAATAGTGACTGCCTTCTTTATTGCTTTATCCTTCTCACTGGCTACAGTGAGGGAAATACTGCATGTACACACTGCAAGAACTCCCCTGCTTCAAAGGCACAACCATTTATTGTCATCCAAAACCTACTGGGAGGGATTGAGAGGCTGTAAGAATATACCCCCTGTCCTGCACCCAAAGTGTCAGTCTATCAAGAGCCTACAGCAATTATCAACACAGGCAAAACCACATAGCCAGGAACTGTGGTCTGCCAGGTTAGCACACAGGAGATCTCCTTCATGACCAGTCAACAACTCTAAGTTCAGAAACAAACACAGAATTATTGCTGGTGCATCTCCAGTGCCTTCTACATGTTATCTCCACCTACTGGGAAACTTCATCCAGGTCTGAGGTCTGCCACCAAATAGAACAGACTCAGAGAGCTCATGCCGTTGGAGGTCAAATGCATCAGTGGATGAAGAATACAGCTCCTGAACATGAAACCTACGGAAAAATTCTAAGAAATGGGTTTTGGGAAGTTCAAATGAAAGGGCTTGGCACATGAACTAAAAACAAAACTAAGGACAACCACTGAAGTCCTAAAAACGCAGGTATGGATGATACAAAGCTTTGTTACATGGATTTTCACAGGTAGGTTTAATGAGTCTCAGAACTACAATACAACCTGATTATATTTATTGACATTGTAATTAGTAAGTGTACTGTGTTAGTTTTATACTAATATAGAGAGTTAACATCACAGAAGAAGGTCTGTGTACTTTTTCAATCATTTAAGTTTTCTTCTGTGGCTCCAAAGGCACATTTGTCTACTAAAATCCTTGGAATACATACAAGCAATTTACAGTCCTACTTTTCAGGGCAGGTTTCATCAGTCAGAAACACCTGCAGCATGGGCCATGCTAAAAGCTGGGGAAAAAATCCAAACTTTAGACTTTACTTCAGATTATTTCCTGCTGATTGAAGAATGATATATTTGTAATCAAAGCCCCAAAACTGTAGCAGCTCTTCCCATGCACAGAGGTCAAGGCCACAATGAGTGTAACTCCTACTGTCAATCTCACTGCCTAGACTGGGTGTTATTTACATCCAGTGCAAGTTCAGAACTCATGCAATAAAGGTGATGAATGTATGGATGATGGATCCATGTTATAGAAACTGCAGCTGAGATCAGAATCAAATGAGTCAGTGTCAAGAGGGTTCTTATTTTTCTACTTTAAAATCTACAGCCTTTGCAAAGAAGAAGCCATGACAACATTTCTATCACCCACAGGGTGGGGTACATCTCAGGCAATATGAAACAGGAAAAAGAAAAAATGCTTTGTGTAATTCAAAAGCCCCCAAAATAAGAGTTTCAGCTTCATTGTTAAAGAATGTATCTCAGACTTAATGGCTCCTTCCACAGTAAAAAAAAATATTTCAGAAAACAGAATGACATGGCTTAATCTGTGCAGAACATGTACTCCTCCATCACGACAAAGCACTACAAAATAAGAACATGCAGCATTTTGACATCAACAAAGCTGCCTACATAGACGCCCACTCTTTCTTATTTTCTCTGCAGCATATTTTTTTTAAATCACTCATTTCCTCCTGCATCTTTCTCACCATTCTTGACTTGTCTACTCCCCATACAGCTTCTTCAGATTTGTTTTCACATGAAGACTGACCATGGAAATAGTCACTCCCTTACAGACAGTTCAAAATATAGCATCCATTTTAATTCTTCCTTCTCCCTCTTTATTTATATACCAATAAAAATAATTTCCTTGAGAAACAGAGATGTTATTCCAGAGTATCTGAAATAACTAGAGCAGGAGAGTTATTCCACAGAGCTAAGCTTCATGGTGTGATAGATTCACACATTTGGTCCCACTTCCCAGTAAGGAGCTGGCAATTACTGCATTCCAGTTCAGGACCATGGATTTTTTCCAGCTCCCGTAGCCCACACGCTATTTACAGCTGATTATGGCAGCTGAAGCAGCAATGCATTTTTGCATCAGATGTGCAAAGGCTAGACAAACTGGATGGGTATGAAAGAGCAAACCTGCAGTATATTTTGGGGAGGTTTTCTGCAGATTAAAATTATTGTTCTTGACAATCATGATATTCACAGCTCTGCTTTACTGATTTTATACTTACATCTAAATCTCAAAAAATGCACTCTATTTATTACCTCAAGTGATAAGGGAAAGCATCCCTCTAAAGGTTTTAGATTTTTCTGTACTTTTTGTAAAGAAACAGCAAATAATTGGAATCCTGTGTTGCTTTTGTGCTATTTGAAGGATTAGCCTCTCCTCAGTTCCTGGACAATACATATATTAAGTACACTAAGTGCTGTGATTAGAGCTTAAACACTGTTTAAATAAGACACATCTCCAACACATCCCCTTGTAAAGCATAATTTATCATTATTATGCAATTATGTTAAAGTGCTAGTGTACAGGAATCTTCTATTTCACCCAGTTCATCAGATAGGCTGATGAAACAGATTTATCTCTATATTCATTCTTGGAGTGTTTTCTGAGTACACACAAAATTCTCAGCATTTAAAATTATACTCCTGAAAAGCACTGCTTTTTTACCCAATACCTGCATTCCTAATAGCTCACTAAATAAACACACTAATCTAGCTCAGGTATACCTAACCATGGCTATGGTCACAGTTCCCTTTTTGATGGAGAAGTAGGCATCTACTTTTTAGACTATACATAATCTAGGAAAGGCTAAGGTGAAAAGATGGGGTAAAAATGACAAAAAATCCTATAAATATTTCAGGCTTTCTTACACAGTGGACAGTAGGAAAAAAAATCTGCAAGCAATAATATCTACTCAAAATATTTGTTATTGACATAAAGGCAGGGTTGGTAGTTAGCTGAATGCAGAAAAGCTTTGTATTTTTGCTGCAAGAGACAGTAACAGCTCCAGCCTCCCAGCTGGTCAAATATAGAATCTAAAAAATTCTGAGAAATTTCAGCATATGATGGCAATCTACCAAAAAAATCCAAACAAAGCCAGACAAAACTCAAACTAAACAAGCAAACAAAAACCTCACCACCAAACCAAAGTAGAAAACATTAATAAAGGGATATAATGAGCTTAGAGGGATATAATGAGTTGTCAGGAACACAGTCGTCCAAAAGATTCATTTTTCAAGGTGACTCATTGCAAAGAATGCAAGTTCATGCCATTCATCAGTGAAACTTGACCAAAAATACAAAGAAAAAGGTTCATCTAATCTCTGCAATCAAGCACTTATGTCTTAAGCTCTGGAGCAGGAGATTTATCTTCAAGACTTCAACCATTTCACACATGTTTTTTGAAATTGTCCAACAAATGCAAAAATTACTCATAGGGGACTCAGAGGCAGCAGAAGCATTTAAGGCTCATTTCTGTAGGAAGCCAGGCTGCAGCAAATTTAATTAAAGTTTTTAGTAAGACTTTGGCATTTTACTAAAAAAACACAGAATTACCAGAACAGACAGTAAGTGCTGGGGCACAGCATCCCATCCTCCCTCCCATCCTACGTGGTAGAGGCCAAAGCCTCATGCGGAAGCTAACAGGATGATTATCTTGAGGAGGATTATGCTGCACAGAGAAGCTGAAGTCTGCCTTGGTGAGAATTAAGTCCATCATCCTTACTGGTCAGCTGAACTGTTTTCTTTTGCCATACTTCAGATAAATTATCAATTGGTCTTCCTTAAAATGAGTGCATCTCAAAGAACATTGATATAAGAAGATGGCATTAAATGTATTTGAAGATTTATTTTTTTTAAGAACTAGGGAGTCAAGAAAAGGAATCAAGAGGAAAAAGTAATTAATTCTCTTATAAGAAATAAAAGTCTGCCACACTAAATTAGCAGAGTATGATTATAATATAGTCTATATCTGACAATCTTAGCAATAAATGATTGAGCCATGATCTGTTCTACAGGAAATGCCAAGATGTGACTCAAGAAGCTCAACACAAGGTAAAAACATTGTGAAAGTACTGCTTTACACCTTGATATGGAAATAAAAGTCCGTTCTTGGGGTTTAATTTCTCATTTCTAAGTAATATAGAGAAGGAGCACCCCCCAACACATTCTCTCCATTCTGACAGGATGCAGATAATGCAGAAACTACTACAGGAAGCAGTTACTCCAAAATCAGAGAAGTACTTGCATCTTAGGGACTCAAACAGAATGAGAATCACTGTCTCACAAAGTAAAACCTTCACCCTGGAAACATGTCCTGATTAGACTCAGGGCAGACATGCATCACATCACCACGAGTATTTATAAACATGGATAATAAGCTTGTTCAGAGAATTAGCAGATCACAAGAAAACAAGGCTTGTATCTTTGGGTGGTAGTTCAAATGCAAGCTAGTGAGAAGAAATGTAAAATATTGGACACTTTTTGCACAAACAGAAGCATTACAGAGCAGTAAATAAAAAGCTACCAGATGCTGCATACTGCTCTGGATAGAAAACAGGAAAAGAAAATAAAATCTCAGCCTCATAATCACTGACATTTTGGAAAGTCTAAGTAAAATAGTGTACTTTAGTTAGATAAGATGTTCCTTGTTCTGTTGAAGAAGAGAAATAAGATCATTTTGGAAGAATCCACAGAGTATTGTTCTGCAATGGCTCACTCTTACTCTCATCATACAAACAATAATAACAACAATGGTAGCACCTCAGTTTCAACTGCACCAACATACCCCTTGGCTCACCTCATTTTAAAATAAATAGATAATGTTAGGGTTAAATTTTAGTTATACTCACAAGGGAAAACAAAAAAAATCACCTCATCACCTGCACAGCAAAGTCAAAGCAATCAGATCTGCAGACAGTGCCCACAATGAAGGCTGAAAATGGTGCTGACCATGGCCAAAGGGACACCATTGATTGAGGTTACACCCAGGAAGCCAAACATTTCATCTGCAGCACATGCTGAGCATCAGTGCTGAATCAAAAGTGAAACTGCAGAATGCAGCGGTGTGACTCTACTGACGCTTCCTTCCTGGGTGGAAAGGTAACAGCTGTCACAAGGGCAACTCAAAGCTTTCAGTCATAATGCCTTTTCAAATGCAAGTCAAATTTAAATGGACTAGGAAATATGAAAAAACATACTTTCTGAAACAGCTTTCATTTCCCTTAATGTCAAGGGAGGGTGCTAGATAATGGGGTTAAGATGGGCTAAAAGTGAGAAGAAAAACTGAACAGAAACTTCAAAGAGTTGGGAGAGACATCCTATAGTTGTGGCTACATTCAGCAGGCAGTAAGGAACAAATAAGCAACACATGAACAAAAACATTTAATATAAATAGTTCCTCTCTTAATTTTACACTGATTACAGAATGCCAGATTGCAGATTAAATATATAGGTTTTTTAAAACATCTGCAACAAACAAATTAACTAATATTTACATCAAAGTTCTCTTATTATCAGAACAAAGCAAAGATGTCCTTCAGCCATCTTCCACTAAAAACAAAGTCAAAGCAAAGCAAACCAATGTTGTATGTGCTTTTTGAGGATGACATAAAAAATATTTTATACGTCTATTCATTACTTCTAAACATTACACAATTTAAGTGATTTTTACTTCAATTTCACTTTTACCTCCAGAAGCTGGTTTCAGTTAATTGGATTATTCAGCATGTTAACAGGAAAGAACCAGAATAACTTCATGTGTATGCATGTTTATGTTTTTATAAAATGTGCATTAGGTAACCCTCTCTTAAAACCAAGGATTTGAAGATAAATTAGAAATTACCACTCTATACCTTTGTCTTTATCAACATGTAATTTCTCATTGTGAACAAGACACAGACTGAGTACAAGTTTCTGTGAACTAACAGAAGAAAAATAATGAAATTCCCACTGTATTCCTCACTACATCAAGCATTATCCATTCCTGTCCAACTTAACAGCCCAAGGTGGCAGCTTCCCAAATACATCTGGCTCTTCATGTGCATTTATGCATGTGTTTGAGAGCCTATATGGTAAAGAAAGAATGCATCAAATCCAAAGGCAGCTGTGGAATTAAATTCCAGATCTATGAGCCTGGATTGTGTTGGGAGGAAAAGGGGAAGACCTCACCCACCCAGCACATGGCAGAAGCTTCTCTTCAGCTGCCATTCTAATCAGACCGACAAAGTGATAAAATATTGCAAGTAAGAAAGTTACCAACCAAGTTTTAGTGATTTCTAAGAAAGGCCTACAAAAGCATTCCATCTGCCAAAGACAAAGTTCTATCATTTACAATAATATGCAAAGGATGGAAGTATCATGAAAAAAGAATGAATGAAAAATTAGTTTAAACTACTACTGTGGTTCTATTTTGCCCCACTGACAATGAATCTGCATCACTTTGGTGGAAGTACTATAGATTTTTCCCTATTACTGAAGTTAGGGCTGATAAAGTTTGCTATTTTAAAAGACCTGAGCAAAAACTAAACGGAAGAAACAAAATTTGCATACAGGAGTAAAACTTCCCAAGATGGAATAAACCCCACATTTTTAGATCATTAACTCAAGATATTTTATTGTAATATGTGGAGAAAACAATGATCATGAAATGGATTTTCCTTGCTAATGCTGAGTAACATTGCAATAAGTACCCTAAATTAACAATTGTTCTAAATATGGAATATTTTTTAATGAGAAACAAGAGATGGAATGTGTTTGTGCATATCAGTACACAAAGCTGCAATTAAGGCTTTGTGTCTGTTCTGAATATTGTGCCTTCAAAATGAAGCAGAACAGACTTAATGAAAGTTGAGAGAAAAAAAAAATCAGGACTACAGACAAGGACATGAAGAAGGGTTTGATGGTTCCTTTGATGGCAGACCAACTTTGGTTCAACATTAATAAATGGAGACGCAATAATCAGTTGTACCTGATCAAATATCCTCTTACACAGAGGCAGCATGCAAGCAACTTTGCTTTTATACAAAGGGGCAATCCAATTTCACATTCTTCAGTATTTTCTGCTCCCTGACACGTATTTGTGCCAGCTCCATCTGGCCTTGCACAATGCAGAAATACAGCCCAGGCCCCTTTTCTTCTTCATATACTTGCTACTCCTACATCTCCCATCTTCTATCATAATCCAACCAAAATGTTCTACAAGAAAAAATCTATACATGGAATTAACTATAAACATTTGCATACAGACAAATTTTACTTAAAGGCAGAAACTGACAGCAGAGCTGTGGTGAGCTGCAATGAAGATGGGGCTGTGGACATAAAGGTACTAATTATGGAAAACAAAACATGAGCTTGAATGAGATGGACCTCTAAGAGAAGAATCTTAAGAAACCTCTGCTCCATCACTGTGTCCTGGAATTAACATTTTAACAGAGCACATCTCTTTCAGTTCAAGCCTCATTTATACCTCAGTTACAACACATGGCCTCTTTTGAGGATATTTCCAAGTCCTGCATTCCCGTTACAACAATCTAAGGCACTACAGGAGCATTCATTTAAGTGGAGAGTGAGCATAGCTCAGAGCAGAGCACTTCCAAAAAGCAAATGGAAATAAAAAGCTTCATCTACATGCAGGAGAACTTAAACCTGTTAGGCCAATCTCTACACCAATGGCCTCTTAAAGTACTTGTGTCAGCCTGCAGCAGACAAGCCCCAGTGGCTCAGTGAAGGAGTCCCAGGAGTGACCTCCTTGAACTTGTAGAGCTCCTCTCCCAACTCATGGGTCTCTCCACCCATGAGAAGAATCACCTTTTCCATGAGATCCAAGATTCTGGGCCCTTCTGTTTGAATCTCCAATATATCTATTCAAAGATTAGATTAGCATTAACAACCTAACCATGTGCACCCATCCAGAAACAAAAAGCTCAAACCTCAAAAGACCCCACACTACCTCAGGTGCAAGAAACAAAGTCATCCCAGTAAACCGAGAAGTACAAACAGAGCAGAGACAGAAAACAAATGTTCTAAGCCATACACAGTATCCCAGCTTTTGTATCACAGTAACTAATTTTAGCATTATTAACGAAAAGGCATGGGTTTTTTTTCAATGAAGAACAAAAACACCGTGTCAAAAGATAATTAAGGCAGAATTTAAAGGTCTTTAGAAAAACCTTCTTGCCTAAATGCACCATGAATTAGTGTGTCTTACAATCACAGAACACTTATTTTCAGCAAGTTTTGGAAAACCAACACAAAGATATTCACCCTTTGCCATATAAAACCTGAAACTGAAGCTGGCATCTCACAGAGATGAAAGACAGTAGACCCTAATAAGCATTACAGAATCCAACTCCTGGTTAAATATACAGGCACATCAAGCTTGCTGTCAGTGAGGCCAACAGTGTAAGAAGAGACAATACTGTTTACATGATGGGTTCTAAGCACAGGGTAGGGATCTCATTGAGCAAAAGGAATCTCTGAATGAAGTGGGTCTCAATTCCTTCCCCCTTATAAAATTTGCCAGGATTTATTTTCTTCCTTCTTCTAATAAATCTATTAATTTTAAAATAAATAATTACAGTCAGTTATCATTCATATAATTTCTTTTTGTTTTGATTAAGCAGTGTGGTGCATGGAAATAATTTGTAAGGCTAGTAAATTTATAAATACCTAACAAAAATAATTCTTGCTAGTTAGTTAAGCCTGTGTTCATCGTCCTCTAATTTAGAGATCCCACAAACCTGCAGTGACTTGCAGGCCTAGACACTGCTTTAAGGGCTGATGGAAAGAACTTTTTTTTTAAAATCTCACCTATCCACTAGAACAAATCAATCTTTATGGGGAACCAAGAGAGAAAAATTACAGTGTGTGCAGGTACTCCTGTGATCCAGCCCAGTGGAGTGATCCCATAGAAAATGCAAAGGAAGCCTCCAATTAAGGACGAGGTCACACTTAAGCAGAGATATTATGTAAATATCAGCCAGGCAGCACCCTGCAAAAAAAAAAAAAAAAATAAAGGCCTCATCCTGCCAGCCCTCCAAGGGCAGGCCTCGGGTGCTCTCCTCGAGCATCGCTGCCGGCAGGACCCGGCTTGCAGGAGCAGGTGCCAGCGCCGGAGGCTGCCCGTGGACCCCCGGCACCGCAGGTACGGCCCGGGCAGGGGCGGTCCGTCCGGGATGCTCCGGGCCGTCCTGCCGCCGTGCCGCGGCTACCGGCGGGGCTGGGGGAGCACGGGGAGCCCGGAGCTGTCCCGGCCCCTCCGCGGCCGCGCCCCGGCCCGTTGATGGCTGCGGGGGAGTTGCGGGAGGGCGGGGACCGGCAGGGACCGGAGGGTCGGAGCCGCCTCGCTCCGCCTGGGGACGCGCAGCCCCTGCCCCGCCAGGACCGGCCCCCCTTCCCGGGGCTTCCTCGCCCGTCGGGTCACCGGCACGGACGGGCGAGCGGAGAGGGGCACAGCCTCGCCCCGCCCCGGGATGCACTTTTTTCCCTTAGGCATCTCGCACGACCAAAGTCTCCGAGCGCGCCAGCATCCTCCCTCCCTCCATCCCTCCATCCATCCTTGCATCCCTCCGTCCTCCCTCCCCTGCCACGCCGTGCCCGCGCCGCCCCCGCATCGCCCACTCGTGCCCGCCGCCACTCACCCACTGCGCGGCCGGCGACGGCGGCAGGGCCCGGCCGATCCCTGCCCGCTCCTTCCCGGGGCTCCGCGGGCGCGATGCGGAGCAGCAGCGGCGCAGCAGCCGCACCTCGCTGCTGCCGGGTCCCTCCCCAGCTGTCACCGGCGGCCCGCCCTCGGGGGCGGCGGCGGCCGGGCCCTCCCGCGGCCCCGCCCCGCGCCCGCCGCCGCTCGGGGCGCGATGGATCCGCGATGGAGCCGCGATGGAGCCGCGATGGAGCCGCGATGGAGCCGCGATGGAGCCGCGGTGGATCCGCGGTGGAGCCGCGGTGGAGCCGCGATGGAGCCGCGATGGAGTCGCGGTGGATCCGCGGTGGTGGAGCCGCGATGATGGAGCCGCGATGGGATCCGCGGTGGATCCGCGATGGATCCGCGGTGGTGGAGCCGCGATGGAGCCGCTATAGATCCGCGATGGGATCCGCGATGGATCCGCGGGGCTGCGGCGCCGGGAGAGCCGCCCCGCACGCCACGGGCACCGCGTCCCCTCGCTCGGTCCCCGCTTCAGCAGGTGCGGGCACGTCCGGCACGGAGTGCCCAGGGGAGGGACCCATTTAATTTTTTATGTCACGCAAGAATTAGACACGGCGTTGTCAGATCAGCTCAGCTGCCGAACGCCTGTAAATCCTGATGCCATTTAAAACCTCGTTCTTTTGTCAGAATGGAAGAGAATATCCGCTCGAAGCTCCCGGGCCCGGGCTTTGCTGGGGGTTTCAATCCAAACTGACTTCTCCATGCATCGGCTGTAAATGCACCTTTACTAAAATGCTGCTCGTGGTTATATTTCTGTTGATCCAGATTCAGTGATGATCCAGTGATCAGCAGAAATGTGTTTCTGTGAGCCAAGCACCAAGACCTCAGAGATTGGGAATGGTCATGATAACTGGCTCAGTATTATATTGATGGTTCATACAGAATTGGTGTAAACTGGCCTCAAATCAAGGAGAAAATAAACCAGTTTACCACTCCATTTGTTCTGCTGTTGTTGCAGCTGCTGCTGTAGTGCTAGGTTTGTACTTATTTTAAAAAGACAAGATGGCAATGGGAAAAGAGATTTGAACAGGAAACACAATATACAAGAAACGTGTATCAGCCTCAGAACATGCTGAAAGAAGTAGGTTTGGTGGAGTTCAGCACAGACACAGCTCAGGGCAGCATCACAGACACAGAAATTTGAGAGGGGAACGCTTCAGTATTGCAGATAAAACTAACTCTATTGATGGCCACACTGAATGACTGAAATCCAAATTGGAATGCACATTTTAACAGTCAAGTCAATTAAACAGAAACACCTTATGAGACTAAAAGGGAATATGCATTGCTGGGTGATGTGAAGCATCACTTAAATCTCTTTCCAAAGGGAGGCTTTTCAAACAAGACCTAAAGGAATTCTTGTAGCCAGAATAGCCCCAAAAGTTCCTTCTCTGTAAGAGAAAATGCTGCTTTTGATTTTAAAAGCAATATAAGTTGAATGTCCCAGTTGTTGTTAATTGTTTCATATAGTTGATTTTTACCATTTTCTCAGAAAATTTCAGGTATAAATGTTGTATACTTCGGCTTTTAAAAAATGCCAATACATTTATTAGTGGTTGTGTTCCAAGTCTGGATTAATGAAAGCAGAATAAGCAGCTTGTTATGCTTTAGCTGCTATCTAAGTGTTCTTCATAAGAGTAGGAATCTGGGGCCTGAGTTCTAGCTCTGGTCAGGGAGAGAGGAAATTGGAGCTCATAAATAATATATGCATGGGTTCATATTAGTGTTATGTCTTGTGCAAGGATGGACTGTTGTATTCTGAAAAAAAGCAGGATGTTCTGTATAGGATTTGCTTGGTATGGGTTGGTGCATAGGGTTGTTACAGGCAAAATATTTTCTTAATAAATAATTTTCACTTGAACTTACTTGAAAATAAAGAAGAAAGTATAGTTTATATCTTAGTTAGCACTTTGTTTCTCAGTATTTTTCATTAATAAAAATGTTTCAGCTTTTTTTTTAATTAACATGAATTTTATTTAATTTAAAAGTGAGGTGATTATCTTGTCTGCACAGAGTCAAAAATATTACCTACCTGTCAGACATGGCTCTAATACCTGCTGTTCCGTTCATTTGGAGAGCAACCATCAGTCCATGAACTCTAAAGCATTCTTTCGAGAGCTTGGACTTTGATATCCACTAATATCTAGAAGCTGAGGGACACACTGCACTGTCTGTGCTGCACAGATTTATTGTAAAGATGGTCCCATCCCCAAAGAACAAGTGCTGTTAGTGGTCATGGAATAGCCAAGAGACTGGCGTATTAGATGAAAGTGAAGATTCATCATCTGGCCTGGTTTTTGTTTGCCTGCTTATTTACAGCAGTGTTGTATCTTACTGGAAGAAAACTACTGGGTCAAGCCCAAGTTCACACTGGAATTCAGTGGGTCGGCCAAAAATTAATCCTGATATATCCTGGTGACTGTGGTGTCCCTGCTGATGTGGGAAGGTTCTGAACAACACAAAGAGTGTGGAGCTGTGAAATCCAGAAGATATCTGCAAAGGAAGAGAAGTATTTTGCCCAGCTATCAGCTGATTTATTACTACTGATTATTTGGCCAGTGTGTTACCAGCTTCCTACCTCTGCTATTAGTGACTGCTAAAGCAGACTGAAGTATTGGATCTGAAAAGTGGTGTGTGAGACATCAGCAAGAAAATACTTGCCTCTGTTCTGAATTCCTTAAAAATCAATGCAAATTCTTCATTTATTTCAGGAGGAATAAAACTGACTCCTCAAAACTACACTTAAAAATGCCCTAAAAACCTTCTGGTAACTTTACAACTATGCAATTTAGAATTAGAAGCACTTTGATTTTATTGCACTCATAATGCAGTAACTATATTAAGTAGAAAGCAAAATAAAATTTCAAGGACAGGCCATAATTGAAAAGTTAATTCATTGTTAATATTGATATTCTCATTTTAAAGAGCTTTAATCCTGCAGACTAGCAGAAGAATATCAGACTCCTTGCTCTAAATTTGCCTTTTAATCCTAATAAAAATCTCTTATAAACAGAGGTGGTGCTCCTGTTCAGTTAAAGCTCAAAGCATGAGAAGTTTTTAAAACTTCAGTTCTTTTTGTAATGCCTTAAGCTTTTACATTCTTTTATTTTAAAAAAATCCTAGAGCACATTTGAAACTGATTTACACAGAGGGGACCAGCCTATTTGCTGCTGTAAATGTAAAAGTAGTGCCTTGATTTTTTTTTTTATTATTGTTGTTGTTATTATTGTTAATATTATCAATTCTATTATTTAGAAATCAGAAATACACACTCAAAGAACAGGGTTTTTTAAACAGTGTGTTTTTTCCCATTGAAATGCAGCCATCTGCAGGCAGTTATATAATAGTGCATAGCAACAGTACAACAATTATGTACAATATATGGCTATATTTAAAACTTCTTACAGCATTGAATGTTAATACTGCTCAGGACAAGAAAGAGAAAATTTCTTTTAGGGGGAACCTTGATTTTACTGACTATAATTATGCACTTTAAAGGATTTGGGTGTGATCTTTTATGGAAATGATTTTTCTAGAAAAGTTGGATTCAAGAACATCTCCTTCAGAAAGCCTGGGAGATTCAGAGTCATTGAAATGGAATGAGGTTTATTCTTCTAAGTTATTGTGGCATTGTAAAACTTGCAGTGGATTTGCATTTAAAACAGTCATGTTTTAGCATTCATTTAAGTTTTTTTAAGAAACACTATTTTCAGATTCAAGCTTTCTGGAAAGAGCTGGCCTGATTTTCTGTACTTGAGATGTGCTTTGCTCAGAGAGCTGGCTGCTAAGTGTCTGTGTATGGGGTGCCTGGGCTCTCTGCATTGTGGGTGAATCTCTGGCAAGGCTGCCCTGGCCCTGGAGCAGAG
Source organism: Ammospiza nelsoni (assembly GCF_027579445.1). Taxonomy (NCBI): domain Eukaryota; kingdom Metazoa; phylum Chordata; class Aves; order Passeriformes; family Passerellidae; genus Ammospiza; species Ammospiza nelsoni. The sequence continues at coordinate 17,643,728 of NC_080636.1, forward strand.
GTGCCTTTTATACACCCCAAGAGAATCTGTCTTGCTGTGCAGTTGTTACAAAATTCACAGTGGCACCAACACATGCCAAAAAAAAAAAAAAAAATCACCTGCCATGCTGCTGAATTTCAAAACACAGGATGCGTGTCTGCTGTTCCAAAGGGGAAGTGGTGCTGGAGTGTCCCACAGCTCACAAGGTGGGACCAATAAAGATTTGGCCAAGGTCAGAACCTGCCCACACCTGCCAAGAGTTGTGTGTGCATTGTATCAATTCTTTCAACAACACATAGTCAGAATCTAATTTTCTTTTACAAATGGTCAAAACACTGATATGACAAGTTGCAGTGTACGTTCTTGGAGGCGTTCTCCCATCTCCCATTCTCACCCTAGTGATGGGTTCTGCCTTAGGTGGGTGAAGGTATAATACCCAGAAATAGCATGTGTCACAAAATCCTGCTTTTAATAATTAACATGCACAGGTAAAAATAGTGGCCTAAGGAAGTAGACTGCAATTAAGAGTTGAAATATGTAGTTTAACAATCATAACTTGTGTTTCTGTATTGTACTGGATAGATTGTACAACATTCCTTTCTTTTGTGTGTCAGCACGTGTCTGAGCAGATATGTATGCACTTTTAATGTTTCCTTGCACCTGTTTTAGAGAAGTCACTTATTCCTTAATAGAGGGGGAAGAGTCTTCTGGAGATATACATCCTGAAATTAGGATTTATTATAGGCTTTATGTACAGCTGACTTGGTTAAAAGCTGCCTTGCTGTGCAGTCACCTATCAAATTAAAAATGACAATATAAATAGATGAAGTTAATGACTATGCTGTGGAATATGGGAATAAACATTTGACTCGTTAAAACAAAAGGGCAAATGGAAGATTCACAATATATTAACCCATTTGTGGTCAAAGATACTGCTATAGAAGGAAGCACTAGTGCTTTGGATGGCAATTGATTTCTCATGCTACACTACCTGCAGAGCCCTCTTTAATGCGTTGCTGAGATGATTAGCTGTAATAAGGAGAGGCTAGGGATTAAAAGTGTAAAAATAACAGCCATTATACTTCTTAGAAGGAATTCTCTGAGGATGTGTGCCCGTGGCTCACTCACGCTTGCTTTACTACGTGATGTACTGAGCTAGTCAGAGCTTTGATGGAAAAAGGCTTCTAAATATGACTTTAAAATCATGACATTTTGGTGGACCAGTTTTTCTCTTCACGATTATTTTTTCTTTCTTTTTAAGAATGAGTTGCTAATGACCACCTTGACTTTCTGAAGACAGGTCTTCTAATATAGTATATATTGATAATATTACATAAGTTCATCAACTCTCGGGATGTAGCATCGTTCTTATAGAAACTTAACATGCAATAGGAAAAAGAAATGAAAATACCCTTTACTGATCTTCTAATTAATATCAGAATTTTATCAGACAGAATATTTAAGTACTGCTACAGCAGTTTATATGTTTAGAGCATAAGTGAACTTTTCTTGCACCTATGGACTCAAAACTGCTGGTTCAGGACATGATACAAGGTTATGCATCATTTCAAAGGATAGCAGCTAGCTGGAAATGCCCTTTAAGATCTACCACAGTTTCTGTTATGCACACTGATGTAAATCTTCAATCGGTATTCAAAATCAATAAATGCTCTACTGCTGTCATGTAAGGTCTTTGTTTGAGGGGAACATTGAGGAATTCCCCTGGATGTAGCTTTCTTAGAGAATGAAAAAAGGTTGCTCTCATAAAGTTGACCTTTGAGAACAAATAAAGGTTGATAGTAGGAAGTGAACAGATAGTCTGATAAATTCCTTCCCTTTTCCATATTAAAAGAGAAAATGAGCTGAAGTTTTGTTTATCTTTGGAAAGCAGTATGTAACTGAGCAGAGATGTGAAACATCTGCTGTTTCTCACTTGGAAGCAGGTCTCTTCAAAGACAGAGCAGGACTTTGAATGCTGAATGTGGTTTTTTCTTTAGAGGTAGAAACTGTGTAAGACCAGTTACTAACCAAAGGTACTGGAATCAGGGAGTTTACCTTGTGGAAGATGAAATGAGCCCTTTCATTACTCATCCTAGAGATGCATTACCATACTCAGTGAAGATACCAAAACTCCTCCTGTACTATCATATTCTTGTAAATGCTCAGAAGCAAAATAACTTAAATTATTCCTTGCTGTCTGGTTTCTGGTGGCGCAGAACTTGGATGCTTTTGTGTGTAATAAAAGTATATTTAATCTCTCTTAAGTGTATTTAATTTCTGTTAAATGGCAGCTTAATATGCAACAGAGAAAAAAGAAAATATTTCTCAAGTTTAAAAATCAATTGCCTTGGGTATAATTAATATTAAGGAAAAAAATTGTATCAATTGCCCATATAGTTTTGGTCTCCTTTTACCACTTTAAAGGCAATGTCACTAAGTTCAATAAAACAGGCTGCAATAAGCAGAAAGTTTAGACAGGATTAATGACATTCGTTCTGTCTTTACAATGTTTATCTTTAGGAAAGGTACCAAATTGATTATTGCCTTAGAGTACACTGCTCAGAGTTCAGAAACAACTTGAGTAATTAAGAGTGTATAAACATAGACTTCTATCCAAATAACATGGAGTGCACTTACATTTTCCTGTGGCCCCCTTTTTTCTTTAAAAAAATAATTGGGACTAGAATAGAGCAGTTCAGTTGGAAGGGACCTACACCAGCCCTCTAGGCCAACAGCAATGTATGCTGATGGAGATTGCCAGTACCATTTTGTGATGGAGGGTGGAGTCCCATGGCAAATAAAGACTAAGAAAAAATGGGGATGCATGTCAAACAAAATTTAATTAAACTGTGTAATTGCAGGCTCAGATAAACAGTAACACTATGAAAGTGTTGTGAGTACTGCCATAAGATGGTATTATACATACACCAGCTTGGAAAAGGCTCTCAGTTGCTGTCTAGCCACAGTAATGTCATAGTGGGTTCAAACAGATCAAGGGGGAAGCTGACAGCAGACGGTATCAGTGAGTTAGGCTGTGAGAAGATACAAGGGATGTACAATGGAGGAAAGGGCAGTCAGCAGTAGAGGTGACCACACTGCTGAGGTCCCACAGCTCACACTGTGCACAAGCTCTGGTTGTTCACAGCCCAGGGGCTCGTGGCTGTGCTGCTTCCAGAGGCACCATGGCCAGTCTCCATGGGGGCTCTCAAAGGCTGGCTCCAGCCACAGTACTTTGTAACATGGACTTCATCCTCTGTGCCTCTTCCCTTGGTGATGATTCATGATTTACTTCAAAAAGAGAAGGCTGCCAGGATGACAAATTTAGGCTGCAGATCCTGTGTGCAAATTAATTCTCTCTCTGTGCAGTCTTTCCAATTTCCCAAAGCTCATCTAAGGAGGCTGCAGGGCAAAAAGAAGCAAAGAGAACACAATTCATACCCCAGAACTCAGTGTATGAAATGTGTTTAATCTGCTAAAAAAGGTAAAGCTCATAAAGCAACCGGATGTGCTTGGAATTTCTGCATTATTTCCCTAGCCTATTATTTTTATTTATTTAAGATGTCAATGCAACTGCATTTGGAATATAGTCTGCTTATCTCCTACAGAAGCCTTTCTTGCTCACATGGAATGAGTCAAGCACAGTGTGTATAAAACACTTTGTGGTGCAAGACATGAGGCAGTGTAAGGCAAAGTATTTCTCTGCTTCAAAAAAGGAATATTCTCTTGCCTAAAGTGAAAATGAAACGGAACCTCCAAAGGCATTCTCTGTTCCTCATGTACCTATCAAAGGGCATAACAGTATTGAATTATTTAGGTAACTTTCCCTATTAGACTGTGTTCTTTTATGAATCATTTCAAGTGGCTTGGGCCCTAACCAGAAAAAGTCTTTGCATATTCTAAAGACTTTAAGAATTACCCAAAGGAAGGATTTTAGGAGAGTTAAAAATTTATAGCCAAAAAAAACTTATGAACCTCAAATTGCATTTTTATAAAATAATCTTTTTAATCTTAAGGATGTGCTGGTTTTGGCTGGGGTAGAGATAACTTTCTTCACAGTGACAGGTGTGGGGCTATGTTGTGGATTTGTGCTGAATAAAAGGTTGATAACACAGAGATGTTTTTGTTATTGCTGAGCAGAGCTTACACAGAGCCAAGGTCTTTTCTGCTTTTCACCCTCCACTCTGGCAGCAAAGTTGGAGGTGAATGGGGGGCTGGGAGGAGACACAGCCAGGACAGGTGACCCAAAGTGACAAAATGGGATAATGCAGACCATGTGACATCATGCTCAGTGTATGAAGTGGGGTGAGGAAGAAGTAGGTGAGGACGAATATTTGGGGTGATGGTGTTTGCCTTTGTTTCTCTTTCCAAATCACCAGTACGTGTGATGGGTCCTGCTGTACTGGAGATGGCTGAGCACCTGCCTGCCCATGGGAAGCAGGGAATTAATTCTTCATTTTCTTTCCTTGTGTGTGTGGTTTTTGTTTTCCCTGTTACTCTGTCTTTATCTCAACTCATGAGTTTTCCAGCTTTTACTTTTCCAATTCACTTCCTGATCCTGCTGACTGGGGGAGTGAGCAAGCAGCTGCCTGGGGTGAAAACACATCACATAACTTAAAAAAAACAACCCTCCCTGCCCTCTCTCACTCCACTAAAATGCCAGGCTAGACAACTGAAGGGAGTCTAACTCAAGAATTAAATTGGTCAATTTTTTTTTATCCTGTGCCCCAAGAGCTTCTTGAAGATTTGTTTCTTATTCCCACTTTGCTATTGAAAGTTTTATCTTAAGACCAGATGACACCTTGATGTGTAAAGAGCAGATCTGTATTATGAAGCTTAATTAATGCAATGATTCACATAAGTATGTCAACAAAACCACAAAAAATAAAAGGCAAATGTATCACTGTGAATATTGTCAACCTTGTGTTAGCAAAGCATTATGCTGATTGGATATCTAAATTTGGCTCTTTCTAAATAAGTCTCTGATCAGTAGTCTTAGCTGCGTCCAGCAGAAAAAGCTTTTTAGGTTTTCTCACCAATCTTAGTGAGATTTACAGAAGTAGGAAGTAATAAGGGAATATTCTAAATAACATGCATTTTAAAAGTGATATATTGCAACATGGAGTTGGAATTGAGTACTTATCAATGTTCTGAAGCTCCTCAAAACTTCTTTAAAAGAAGAGTGATTCACAAAGTGTAGTAATCTGAGTAATAAAGAAATGTTGATAAAAATCTCAAAGCTGGACAAAATGTTGATACATTATCTGAACTATCTTGTTCTCTGAAGCATTATTCCTAATACCTGGATATCCCTTTAGCGGTTTGTATTGCCTCCTCTCAAAAAAACCCTCTGATGATGGTTGTAGAGATGGCCTGCTACAGTGTTCTTGTAAAGTTTTAATATCTAATCTAAATCTCATATGCTGCAAGTTATTACTTCCTGTTCTAACCCCTTTGAGTACTAAAAAAAATTCTCTTTGCAAAATATTTTGCATATTTTGGAGTATCTTCTTTGCCAAGGCTAAAAGACCAATTTTCCCACTTTTTTTTTTCCTAAATTCCATCTAGGTTTCTGACTCACTGCTCTCCACTAGATTTTATCCATGTAATTTACCCCTTTCCAAAGTTTGGACCTGGATTTTGAAGTGTGGCAGCTGTGGCCTTACAAGCCTGAGTAGTGAAGGGATTACCTCCTGTATGCCTTGCATGCCACAATGGCACTTGCTTTTATCTGAAATAGAATGACATTCCTGATTTATCATTTTTTAATCTGCTGTAATCCCCTGTGTATTAGTACACAGCCAGTTATTCTTCATCTTTCTTTGGCTTCTTGATCCATCCTGTTATTGACCTATCCTGGATCATAGATTAGCTCTATAAAATGCAACACACTGTGTAAAATTCTTGGGTGGTTTGGGGTTTTTTTTTCCCCAATTTATTTGAATTGTTGTAATGATAAAATAAGTAAAGAACTGTAACAGATTGTCTTTGAATATCCAGAGTAATTTTATTTGATCATTCCTGCATCAATTACAGTAAAGTGGATCCTGAAGTAGTGTAGGGAGACAAGTAGTGGAGAAATGGGTTTGAATCTCCTCCAGTACTGTTTTTGTAATCATAGAGTGATTTTTTCATTACTGTCCTTTTCTGTTAACAAAGTCACTAGGAGACTGACTGAAGATAATTATCAGTAGTGAAATGTGGGAAATGTCATAATTTGTTTGTTTTAAACTGTGTTGATAAATTCTAATTCCATTCAGAAATCTAGGTTATCTCCTTCAGAGAAATGTACCTATGAATTCTGACTTCAATACAAAATATAATGGCATCTTCTGATTAGTATGTTGGGGAAAACAGAGAAATGGAAACAGAGAACTGCAGATCTTGTCATATGTTGAAAATATGCTGGTATTTCTTTTATGAAAGACAGAATTACATTATTTATTTGTTCATCAGGAGCAGTATTTCTAGGAAGAGTATCTCAGAAGTGTATCTCTTGCTGTACGTGTGACTGATGTAAATGTATTATAAATGCATTTATCACTAGAGAGGAACAAATGGCCCATACCAAAAGCCAGATGCTGTCTGCAGAGCTGTTTGGTTTGAGGGGTTTTGGTGACATTTTTGTGGGGGGAGGAGGAGATAAAAAAAAATATTACTGTAGCCTTTAATGTCAAATTCTGTGTTCTTAACTGTGAACAATCTAAGTGGGGACAGATGTAAGTACAAGTAACTAAGCATAACTAAGAACATGAGGTTAATTTTTAGATGGGTTTTTGCTAGTATTTAATATACTACAAATTTTGTAATGTTTCATAATACCTGAAATGTTTGTGCGTCCACAAGCTTGGATGGCCTTTTTTTCAGGTATATCATTTTGCCTAAAGAGCAATAGTAACTTTTGCTAAATTTTTGCCTTATTTAACAATTTGTGAAGTCCTTCTGAAGTTAAGTAGCTCTTACAGATAAAGAAAGAGAGCTACAGAAAAGGGCAAATGTGTGGACTGAGTCAAGGCAGCAATTCAGTCCTGATCCCAGGCACCCTATGGGAAGGACTCATGTTGGAGAAGTTCATGGAGGACTGTCCTGCAGGAAGGACCCCACACTGCAGCAGAGGAAGACTGTGAGGAATGCTTCTGAGGAGGAAGGAGCAGCAGGGATGACCTGTGATAAACTGACCGCAGTCCCCCAACCCCTGTCCCCCTGTGCTGCTGTGGGGAGGAGGTGGAGAATATGTGAGTGAAGTTGAGCCCAAGAAGAGAGCTTTTTTCATTGTCCCTCTCTCATTTGATAGGTAATAAATTAAAATAATTTTTCCCCTAGTTGAGTCGGTTCTGCCCATGAGAGCAACTGGTGAGTGATCTCTCCCTGCCCTTATCTGAACCCATGAGCCTTTCCTTTTGTCTCCCCTGCCCAGCTGAGTGCAGTGATGGAGTGACTGTAGCCAGCACCTGGCATTTAGCCAGGGTCAACTCAACACACTGAGTTTGTTAATCTGCATTATACATTAACTGTTTCAAAATTAAAAAGAAAATTTGCACCAGAAAGTGTGTAAAATTTCAGGCCAAAGTTACATCAGTGTCCTACTCATCATACTAAGGCCTGCTTGGGTCCAGAAATGATGTAGAGACATATTTCTGCATGCATGCCTGTGCTGGAAAAAAATCAAGGGTGATGTAGTACATAAAACAGAAAAATATCATTGATCATTAAGAAATAAGGGAAAAAGAGATTTTGGCAAGGAATTAGGATGAATGGGGGGAGAAATACATGTAAGAAACTACCAAAGAAAAGGAGGGGGAAAATCAGCGCATCTTCACGCCAGTTATGCTACTGGCACTTCACCACTAGTGGCAGTCGACTAAAACTGTATGTGTGCAGAGTTTTTTTCCTTCAATAATAAGATAGGAATAGGAATATAGCAGCTGTACAACACTTACAGAAACACACCTGAGTGACAGTGTTCACAGGGGTTCTTGGATGAGGGAAGAGACAAAGGATCTGACTTCATGTTTCAGAAGGCTTGATTTATTATTTTATAATATATATTACATTAAAACTGTACTAAAAGAATAGAAGAAATTGTTCTCATCAGAAGGCTAGCTAAGAGTAGCAAGCAAAGAATGATAACAAAGGTTTGTGGTTCGGGCTGAGAGCCCGAGCCAGCTGACTGTGATTGGCCATTAATTACAAACAACTCTATGAGACCAATCACAGATGCACCTGTTGCATTCCACAGCAGCAGATAACCATTGTTTACATTTTGTTCCTGAGGCCTCTCAGCTTCTCAGGACGAAAAATCCTAAGTAAAGGATTTTTCATGAAAAGATGTCTGTGACACACCTGGATTAAGTCTAAAAAGAGTACTTTTTTTGTAGCTGAAGATATGAATTTGATCAGTCTAAATACGAACTATAATTGTGAGACTTCTGTGGGGTTTAAGCTCCCACTAGTAAATTAGCATTTCACACTGTCTTCTCTCTACAGTTTCATCAAAAGACAAAATTATTTCAGTTACTCAGGAACCAAGAGGCATATATTATTTGTATTTACCTTGAAGTGGCTGTTAAGAACAAAACAGTGACTATTGCCCAGCATGCTGCTGTCTGTTCCCAGACTTTTTGTAAGCACTCGTACCTTGAGAGTTCAGAAAAATAATTTTCTGTCACCTTATTAGAAATCACGATTTCCCCCGTCTAATTAGTACACAACAGACGTTTTTACCATCTAAAATAATTGCAAATGCTTTAAAGAATGAAGAGGTTTTATTGCCACCTGGTGGGAGTCCTGTGTGTGACACGTCCTAATTGCAGACGAGATTGGGAAGATGTTGAAATACTTCAAGCTGACCAACACCATCCTGCAAGAATATAGTCTAACTACATCTGGCATCATGACAATAATTAGATGACTAGCTAAGAAAAATCATTATTAAAAATCATTATTAAAGAGCTGCAATCAGTCCTTACACTCCTTTTAATATTAGGTAGAGGCACTGTTAAGTTACTAAATTCCAGTTCTGTTGATGCTAATCAACACAACTGGAGTACTGGCATGTATAAATAAAATCTGAACAAGCTTTTAAATGTGAAACATAGTTTGAAGAATCTGTACATTTTACGGCAGTTCTTACAGAAATTGTTGCATCACTGCCTTCTGATTCATATCTTTCAGACCAAGGCAAGTGCAAGGTTTCAGAAAGTAACAGCAATCTCTAGCACTTGGCAATGCTGAAAATTACCTGAACCTGTTACCAAATGTATCAAACCATGCATGGAGTTTTTGATAAACAAAAATCTGATCAAAATGCCACAAGAATGAAGAAATCTTTAAATTCTTTATTTGGTATGGCTGAAGGAATGTTTTTAGGTTCATGGTTTCCTGTTTATGTTTTGCATGCTCAATGCAGTGTGTCTTACAGTAAAGCAGATGACACAGACACGTGTCCCCCATCCTGGTAACAGGATGAACACGTCTGTAGTTCTTTGTGCACTGCCTCGGATGCACTGCATTGTCTCACCCAGCCACACTAGAGGTCACTGTGAGCAAAGAATAAGCTTGAAAAGGCAGGAACACTGATGGATCAATTTGCAGGCCGAAATTTGTGGCATACCTTCCAATTTCAAAGGTTGACACAAACCAATCCATGTTAAATATGTTATTCGAGAGGGGCCATGGTACTTCATGTAACCTCATTTACCGAGAAACTACTTACAAACTGTTGAAGAAGTTATTCCTATGAAGAAATCCTTAGTGCTTGAATATGTCCAGTTCAATTTTAGACCAAATTTAATCTCTGGCAACACCAAACTGAATAATGATAAAGGTTCCAGACTTTGTTGATACTTGTTCCTGTTTCTTCATATATAAATTTTAAGGTACTATTCTTTCCCCCTAGGAAAACAACCCTTCTTTCTCTAGACTGTAGCAGAACAGTGCAACTTTGATTCAGGTGCTGCTTCCAGAGTTAAGGAAGCTGAGTCCTGTTTGTATTGTGGATTAGGAACGACATCAGTAGTTGTCTCAGACTGAAGTCATGAACAGAACAAATCTAGAAAATTCAAGGAACTGGAAGAGGAGTGGACTGCCCTTTACCTGTTCCAGGGAATGCATCCAGCCCAGGGCTTACCTCCCAACAGCTGCTGTGCCAGACCTTCAGAGTCTCACCTGCACATGGTTGTACCTGCACCCAGTTTTAAAAACTTGTCCTCTTTTACAGTGCCTGTCCACAATTTGAAAAGATGGCTGAGCAGTAAATTCAAAACTGAACATCTGGTGCCACCTATGGCTTCCTTTAGTGCAGGTATTCACTTGAAAAGGAAAATGTTAACCCTTTCCTCATGGCTGAGAGAGCCAATGGGAGAGTGAGAGTGGTGCTTTTCTATATAAAGCAGTGATGATGAACAATACTTTTGTGCTGCCAGCCAGAGTAGAACAGTGGAATACAGAGAGATTAAAAGAACAGTGGACAGGGAATGATGCTCACATCACCCTACATGCTGTAGTGCATGAAAACAGTACTTATGTGGAAGCTACTCCAACCCTGAGGTAACAGAGGCAAATTTAATATGCAGATCAGGGAAGAAGAGTCTTCATCATAATCTTCACAAAACTCCTCAATTCCTGTTTTTACCTACTTTTTGTGCCCATTTCTTGTGGTTTTCCTTCCGTTTCCTCCCACCCTTTTATTAATTCTTTCTACTGAATGTCCATCCAAATGGCACTAACATCTTAATTGTTCCCATCAAATTGTTGATTCTCTGATTTCAGTGTCCTTTTTCTATGCTTAAATTATTGTGCTCCTTCTGACAGAAAATACCTCCCACTTTAAATTATACACTGCTTTAAAAACATAAAAAGAAATCTGGTTTTGTGGTTCTTAGTCTAAGGAAACAGTATTATCCAGATGCTCATGAGGGATGCTGCAGCTTTTATTGCACTAATATTACGGTGATGTAATGCTTCCATCAATTAAATTATACTGTTAAAATGGGTAAACAGAGTAAACAACTAAACCCATTATTTTGAAATAACAGCCTTGTCTTAATTGGTAAGGTGTGGCAAGAAAAGAAGTGATTATTTTTGAGACAGGTTTTAGGATAGTTTACTTAGCATCACTCAGACATTTTCATTTCCATAATGTACTTCCTTTCATAACTACTGAAGATACACATGGCATTTTTCTATGAATTTTTCACCTCTTCTTACTGGCACAAGAGCACTGCCGATAAGGTTTTTGCTAGGATTAATGTATTCCAAAACCATCAAGAGTAACTATGTCAAATCTGTGTCTGAGCATACCATGGACTAAAGGAATTAATTTTCAGAGGCACTATGAAAAACATATGGAGCTGAAGGCTATTCATTGGAATGAATCACACTTCATGCAGGTCTATTTTCTTGGATGATCATCGCTTTCTCTCTTACTTTTAGGAAGTGAGGCTAGTTTTCCCTCTGGACTGATAAGAAACTATTTGTATGCCAGCAATGCTATAAGCATTATCTCATCTCAGTAATATAGGTAAATCAGTTTGAGTTGAGGGATTTAATAAAAAAATTTATTTAAATGTTGCTTAGCATAATCTTTTGCTGTTACAAATTCATTTTCTAGAAGACAGACTTAAACATTTCAATACTAAACACATGCCTATATACAGAAATACAAACTTCACAACAGAATGTGAAAAAGTCAGTTTATATTACATGCAGTTTAACAGAGGCAACATAAGAGTTGCTCAGATTATTAGCTATCTCAAGTATATTTCTACAACTCAGTGATAATTATATGGAAAAGCTGTTAATTTCAGCCTGTATCTCAGTAGTGCACATCCAGTGTTCAGACAGCCATTACTATTACATTTCATCATCTCAAGTAAAAAATGTTTACAGAATTCGGCTGAAGTCCAACATCACTCTTTAAACCTTCAAAATACATGTAAAAGGATTATTGATTCTCTAGTAAAGAAAGTATTGCTTTTTTAGATTTTGTCCTTTTTTTTTAAATCTGGGCTGACAGCAACCTCATGCAGTTAAGCAAGTGTGTAGTTCTGGACTCCTTCATGCAAGGAGCATGAAGGCACTGGAGTCAGTCCAACAAAGGCCACTAAGATGATGAATGCACTGGAGCATCTCTCCTGTGAGGAAAAGCCAAATGAGCTGGGCCTGTTGTCAGAGACTGAAATGTTCTGGTTAATGGCTGCAACATTGTTATGAAGGAGCTTTGCCCATTATGGGAACACTGTATACAGAAGCTGTGACCATCACACCCCACTGTGATTACGCCTCTTGAGAGCAACCTTGGACTGTGGGTTAAGCCACCTAAGGGAACCTGAGATAAGATAAGGTGACAGTGAAAAGCAAACAAGGCTGAGGGAGAAGAACACATCCACAAGATAACCAAACCCAGCAGCTGTCCTGAAAACCATTCCTGGCTGGGTTCAGGCTGGGGAGGCCACAGCCACAGGCTCATCTGCTGAGGCCAGGCTTGTTCAGACTGCCCCCAGCCAAAGCAGAGCAGAGTTTTGGGTGCATGGCCCAGCTCTGGTCAGAGACACTGAACACCCACCCTCCCTCACACAAACTGGCTCAGCTGTGAAACCTCCGCCCCAGGAAGGCCACATCCATGGGACATCCATGTGAGGAGCAGCTGAGGGGGTGTCATAATCCATCAAAGACCCCCAAAGTGCTCCCCAGACTGATTGCTGAGGCCTTGCAGCAGCGCACTGCATGCAATGCAAAGGGATGCAACAGATCCAGAGTCTGTTGTGAGACTGTGTAAAATTGTCCCCCACCAGTCAGGGGAGATACCTGGGCATTCGCACCTGGCACAAATGTAAATCAATCCATTGAACCCTGTCTTTTCAGGGGACCCTCGCTACCAATAAAACCAGAAGGACAGGACCAACAGGACACTACTGAGATCCACAGAGTGGTGGTCTTTTCTACTTAAACTGTCTCTGTCATCATCTTTCTCTTCCCCCACTTCTTTGTTCTATTTCTTCCTTTCTCTTTTCTCTCATTTACTGTTAAATAAAATCCATACTACTGACTTTGGCATATGGTCACATTTGCACCTTAATTCAGGCAGGGGCATCTCATTCTAAAAATTTTAAGGACCTGATCATAATACCTGTTCAGCCTGGAATAGAGAAGGCTCAGAGGGATCTATCAATGTACATAAAGACCTGAAAGGAGAATGCAAACAGGATGGAGCCAGGATCTTTCCAGTGGTGTCCAGTTAGTTACAAGAGCAGAGGAGTGAACACAAACTGGAACACAGGAGGCTCCCTCTGAACATCAGGAAGTGATGGAGTCTCCATCCCTAGAGATCCTCCTAAGGTCATCTGGACACAGTCCTGGGCAACCAGCCCTAGGTGGCCCTGCATGAGCAGGAGGGAAGAGCAGCTGACCTCAGGATGTCCCTTCCAACTACAACCATTCTACTGATGCCATGAGTCATAACTGAAATTGAAACAGGTGCTGTGCCCTGTTATTACAGGACTTCCATGTTTCTTTTCTGCAGCTGTAATAACTACTGCAACAATTTGCAACTGTGATAATGCCAGATGGGAACTCATCGTTTGTGATAAAGTAATGCCAAAGTGAAATCAGTGGAATTGATAATGGAAGTTGTCATTATGTCTGAGTTTGGTTTACTCTCAGTGTTACTTTAGTGTTACAGTATTCATATAACACATGTGAGTATAAAAGGTGTGCATGACAATTCATTTACTGAAAAGGTTTTGTTGGCTTTAATTGAGGACCTGATCAAATTCAGCAATGTGCATCTTCAGTGTAAGATCAGACATAAGCAACCAAAGAATATTTTACACCGAGCCTTGTTGTTAGGAGGGTTAGTAGCCAGTGTGGCAATTGCACCCTTGAACTTGGCTTCTGCCATGTGTGACTCTGCCTGTGCTGGAAAGCAGCAGGGGAGGCTTTATTTAACACTTCCTTTATAGTTGGTTTTCTAGCTACCACCCTCATTTCCACCTGTTCCCTAAGCATGTTACATCCTTTAAGCACACCCACTAAATACCAAATCAATTGTATAAAATAATATCTTGAAGGAAATGTGAACAGCAGGGGGAGCAGATTGCAGAAATTTGTCATATCAGAGTTAAGTCATACTGTCAGTCTAAGGAAACAACAGGTAACACATGGCTGGCATTGCATATTCCTGATGAAACCACATTACACTCAGACTACAAGTAATCTTCTTAAATGTAGGGTTTTTTCAAATTTATTTTGAAGTAAACAGAAGTTTAGTCATGTTTGTTTAAACTTGTTTTGTGTAGGAAAAAAAAAAGTCTTATGCCTTCCAAGGCAAGGAAATAACAACACTGGGGACCACATTCTTATGTGAGGATTAAAAAGAACTCAGCTGGCAGTGACCCAAAGAATTTAACTGACATTTTAAAAAATGAAAGCATCCCATGATCTGCAAACTGGGAACTTGTGAAAATCAACAAAGTAACTTATATGAATGACTGAAATTTAAACTTAATCTCCTACTTTGAATTTGTAGCTTGTTTTTTTATTGGGGTTTTAAATAGAAGCTATTCAAAGTACAATATAGGGACTTTGATTTATTTAAAGAGCTCGAAAATAAAACATATTTCTAAAACGTGCTAAGTTCACCATCATAACAACAGCAACGTAAGTTTACAGTTCGCTTCCTGCCCAGAAGCCTTCCACCTATGCGGCAGAAATGCTAAGAGATGTAGCAGCAGTAACTTGGAGGGGATTTAGAAAAAAATCAGCTACTGGGTTACCGCCCTTTTTTCCCATTCCCTTCGCTCCTGTACCGAGAAACCCCACGATAGGACGGTGCGGCCTCACCCCGGGCTGGCTCACACCGACACTGCCGCCGCTGCACCGCTGGAGCGGAGCTGAACCCTCAGCCCGGGCAGGCTCACACCGACACTGCCGCCGCTGCGCCGCTGGAGCGGAGCTGAACCCTCAGCCCGGGCTGGCTCACACCGACACTGCCGCCGCTGCACCGCTGGAGCGCAGCTGCGGCCTCACCCCGGACCCGCCGGCCTCCGCCCGCCTCACCCGGCACCGCCCTTTTGCAGCGGCCCCACCCTGGCACCCCTGGGCCCCCCGTGCGGGCGGTCAGCCCCCGCCCGCTGTCACCGCCCGCTGCTCCACCCCGCCTGCCCTGCGCGGCCGCCATCGCCATCACCTCCGCCTCCTGCCGCCGGCCCCGCCCGGCCTCGGCGGGGCCTCGCCGGAGCCCTCCCCGCGGGCGGAGGGCGGTGAGTGGCAGCGGAGAGGGGAGGAGGCCGCGGCCGATGGGCGGGGCAGCGCCGCCCCCCAGGGCTGCGGGCTGCCAGCGGAGCCCCAGTCGGCGTCCGGCCGCCTCCGGAGCTGCGCGCAGGTTCGTCGTCGGGGGTGCGCGGTGCTGACTTCGCCCGGCCGGGCTCGGTGAGCGTCTGGGGCGGGACCCCGCGGAGGACGGCCCGAGCTGCCGGCCTCGGCCCCCCGCTGGGGCTCCCTGGCCTTCCGGAAAGGCAGGGCCGCCCGGGCACTCGCGGACCCCCGGGGAACGAGGCCGAACGAGCTCCGGTGCTCCCGACTGGGAGCGGCTGGCGGCGGTGGGTGCGGAGTCACCGCCATGGGTGCGGAGTCAGCGCTCGCTGGCTTGTGAACAGCCCGGAGGAAAAGTTGGTGTTGTCCTTTGTAGGATAAGCGCAGAGTGACTTTTGGGGCGGGAGTGTTTTTGCGAGCTGGCTGATAGCGAGGTGAGCTCCTGCTCACGGCTGTGCTGGGGAGGCTGTGCCGGCGCTGCCCGCTCTGGAAGGAGCCGGACCCGTCCGAGCCGCGCATCCCCCGCGGGGCGCCTCGGGCGCGGCCTGGCCGCGCTCGCCGACCCTCGTACAAAGCACTAAGGTCAAGTTAAAACTGGAGGCACAGTAACTTTTGTGATTGTATAATGGTTAAAAATACTCATGCTAGTTTACCGGGAAGGTATTTTAATCTCTGTGTTTTCCGAGGACTGTTTGAAGGTTGAACTGAACTATGTTGGTTTATTTATAACTTGATGTAGAAACATAATACACAAGCGCATTTAGGTGTATCAGTAAAATATTTTCTGGTTTAGGGTAGCCTAATTTTTGCATCCAAGTTGTTAAATTAGAAGTAGTATGTTTGGCAGTGGAGACATTGCTAGTACTCTTAGCACCCTGTTGTGATTTTTGTGTCCTTTGAGTGGAAAAAGTTGTTGGTTAAGTGGTGTCTGTGGTTTTGGCTATACTACTTTAATCTTTACAAGGACAACTTTAGGTTGGTTTTCTGAATTAGTTCTGTGCTTATACAGAATTAAAAAATATTGTTTACTGCCAGAAATATTCTAAAATGCTCCTTAAATACTTAACTTCAGGAAAGTTGTTCTTAAGGAGCAAGAATTGCTATGTGTTACGCTGTGGTAGTACATGCATATCTTGCTACTTTTGTGTTGTGAAAGCCAAACTTTCAGTAGGCATTTTTATGCAAGTTTACTTATTTAGGGAACTTTTTACTATAGAGCAGAGACCCCCTCTTATTTTTGAGAGGACTTATAGTTAAAAGGCCGTCTCGTGTAAGGCCTTTGCCTCCCTGCCAAGTATGATTTTTCTTTTTGAGTGGGACATAAAGGTATTTAAAGTAAGCTCATTTTGAATCATGGGCATTTAAGTTGATAATGTCTAAAAACAGCATCCTTGGTTATTTCCCATACAGAGTTCTACATCTCCTGCTTTGCCTTCTTATCATGATTCTCTGTCTCCTTATTAGGTGATGACAGTTAACCAGGCCTTTGATAAAAGTTTTTTTATTATTACAGGCTTGTCTCTAAAAAGTTTGGGGCTAGTCTTTATTTCTGGCATATATAAGCAGAACATTAAATTCAAAGAAGAAATTTATATGCAGCATTTACAGGATTGATTATTAGTTTTAGCATTTGTTTACACTTGTAACCCTATTATTATTAGTTAGGAAAAAAAGCAGTCACTGTTCTGGCACAGTGTTGTATGTGTGATCAGACTCAGCTATAGCTGCTCATGCTGGGAGTTACTGAAGAATGTATAGATAAATCTTGAGGTTCCTATGAGCCTTCTTGCCATTTTCTAGGCTTTTTGTTTACCTAAATTATACAAATGCATTCAGATTTCAAGTTTTTATTCATTGTAAATGAATACAAATTCACTCAGTTTTACAGTTTTCTGATAACTTTTCATTATTTTCTTCTTTGGCAGCTAAAATGAATTCAGTTCCTGATCCCACCTCAAGTCCCTCTCACCCCCAGCAGCATCTTGGAAGGTCCCAGCTAAATGCTGCTCCTGTGGCCCATAGTGGGAACAGTCAGAGACCTGGAACCTCTTCAGGAGATTCTGCAGCTTCTTCAGTTCCTGGCTACTCCCGTAGCAGGGAGAAAACAGAAAAAAAGGGTAAGTATGAAAGCAATTCTTATGCAAAATGGGCTTACACACAATAATCTCCCAATGTTTCATGTATATGTACTCCAAACTCTGTTTAAAGACATTGTAAAGTAGGAAAATAAATTTCTTCAATTTCTTTTAACCTGTTGTTGTGGAAGAGTCTTTTCTACTTCAGCTTCCTTTGTGCATATTTTTGAGTTTTCCTATCTAATTTTTCAGGTTTGTACAAAGCAATAGGAAAGAACTTTATTTGAAAAATTGGCAGGGAGATTTAATTAAATTTAGCATTATAATGTTTCAATTGAATTTCTTTGTTTGGCTAGAATACATACTATAACTGTAGCTTTACTATGAATTCTAATGTGAATGCATAAGATACTACTGTAATGTAGACTGATGGAATAATAAATTGGTACATGAAGCCAAAATTGAAGTTAATATTAGCAGTAAGATAAGAATTTGGATTTACAGTCATGGTACACTGTGAAAGGCAGAATTATATGGTTCTTTTCCCCCACTTGCTGTGAAACTATTGAGTTTCAAAGATTGTGGAAACTGATAGGATAAGAGTAAGGTCTTGTGCAAAATGTAGAACAAAAACCACCTGGCTCCTGTATTCACCTGCTGGTTCCAGTTTTAATTCAGTTTGTAATCTAAAACTTGTGCAAGATGGTCTTGTGCTCAAGGTCTAACTAATCCCTTGCTCTTTAACTTTAAAATTGGACTTTTGATTGTGAAACTGCTTATGTACATGCCCTTATGTTCACAAATATAAGTCTCTCTATTGAAGACAGTAAGGCATCCAAGAGTTTAAAATTATTAAATGTGTGACTTTGTGCATGGCACATACCAGATGCAGCTGAGCTTTGCATGTAATTCAGGCCAATATTACGACTGTTGTCAGCAAATCTATTGTTTGCATCTAATTCATAATTGACTGTTGGAACCTTCTGGGTTCCCTGTTCCCAATGAAGGGGAATTTCTTTTTGGATATCCTACTTTCTATCCTGTGTCAGTATTCAGAACCAATTTTGTCATCTAGCCCACTTGTAAAAGAATTGAGAGATTATGGAGATTTAAGACTTCTAACATTACCTACGTGGTTGCTAATTTAGAATTAGTGCTAACATATATGTTTTCTTTCTTAATATTCTAGTTTCTTAGTATGCTTCAACAAGGAAAGAATAGTAACTGTAATAGGAATATGGTATGAACTTATCTTGGCCTTAGTTACAGTATGATTTGAAAAAGAAATACATAGGTTTCTGTTGTTGGTGTCCACATTCATGCAAGATTCTGGAAATGAACACAATCTGTCTAGTGGTATTTTGCACATGGGTTCTGTCAGATATTCTTTTCTTATTTTGGATATTTTCTTACTCTACACAAATGCTGGACTTTTAAAATCACACTGATTTTTATCTTAGTTCTCTTTACAGTCCTGTGTATTTGCTAATGAGCCCTAGCTATGCAGCACTGTATTAGAGATGCTGCTCATTAAAGAGGGCTTTTGAGCATTGATGTATTTCTCCTTTTCAGTTCTGACTCATTCCTGATTGCTTTAAGTCTCTTCCCATTAAAATATTATGGGTGCCTGGTGCCACTGTCATTCCCCTTCCCATACCCTTCTTAATATACTCAAGTATTTAATGCAGCAGAATGAGCTACCATTGCCATAGTGTTGTGTTGGAATCTCTAACAACCAAGATTTTAGTGAGTTTAGATAGAAAATGTCTTCAATAATATATAATACAGTATTTTCTTATATGGCTTATGGTTTTAGAGTTATGCTGTTTGTCATAGTGCTAACAGTTTCTAGAACTGAAAACTTTTTTAAAAGAAAGGAAGTTCAGGTCATCAGAACTTAAAAATGGGCATTTCAGTAGGACTTTATTTATAAAGAACTGGAAATAAGAAATACAAATTCAAAAATGTATATATGAAAATAAATACAAAATAGACTGATATGTCAAACATAACATTGGCACTTCAGAAGTTCTCAAAATATTTGAACTGACATGAAGGTGTTCCTTGGAATCACCAGAGCCCTTACGATAAATAACATTTGAGTTTCTCACAGGTCTAGGAAAAGTGAAGGATTTGGACTCTCAGCCAGGGCATGTTGTGCTTGGTTGTATGAAAGGAAATATGCTTCAGCCCAGACGCTCTGGACCACTCTGACTTCTTTCTTAGAAGATTAAGAAGTTGGGTAATTTTCAATAGTCACTATGATTATGAAGAAGAGGACAGAAAAGACCAGCACACTAATATACAGAAAGCTCTCTCAAATCTTACTAAATATGTAGAACACTCCTCTTTGATTATGACTTAAATATCTTGCTCAAAATTTCAATTACTGTAACAAATTTAAGTTATATAGTTTTTAATGAATCTGCTATAATTTCTGTTGAAGAAGGGGAAATGTACTGTGTATATCTCAATTATTTGGAAGGGCAGTTTCAGCTCAGGACTATCTACCACATGCCCGTGTGTCCTTCCCCCACAGAAGGTCACTGGTATACTGGGCAGCAATAGTTGAAACATTGCCCAACAGGTGGAAGGAGATCCTTCCCCTCCAGTCAGCACTGGAGTGCTTCATCCTGTTCTGGACTTCTCAGTGCATGGAGAGAGACATGGAGAGAGTTCAGCACAGGGCCACAGAGATGGTGAATGAGCTGCTGCATCTCCCCTGGGGGAGACAGCTGAGAGAGTTGGGGCTATTCAGCCTGGGGGAGAGAAGTCTCAGGGGGATCTATCAATGTGCATAAATAGCTGAAGGTAGGGTGCAAAAAGAATGGAGCCATGATCTTTGCAGAAGTCTCCAACACAAAGATCAGAGACAGCTGGCACAGACAGGAGGTTCCCTTTTACCATCAGTAAACACTTTCTTTGTTTTTCCTGTGCGGGTGACTGAGCACTGGCATAGGTTGTCCAGAGGTGATGGAGTCTGCATCCATTGAGGTATTCAAAAACCATGTGGACACTGTCCTGGGCAGCCAACTTAGGTGGACCTGCATGAACAGAGGGGTTGCAACAGGTGATTTCCAGTGGTCCTTTCTAACCTCAACCATTTTACTAATTCTTGTAATATTCTTGACACCATATCTGTATTTCCGATCTGTCATTTTTCTTCCAGTTTTTGTTAATATACTCTGTGTTTAAGGCTATAGCATCAAAGTGAATGTTAAGTAATTTGTTTCCTGGAAGCACACATCACATCATCTATTCCTGCAGCATTATCTGTATCTTGCAGTGTAATGCAACAAATTAATGAATGCTTTGGCTCTCTGTCAGTAAAGCACTTAAATACACACAATATCCTCAGCAGAACAGGTACTTCCTTTGGATCAAACTCTTATACTGCCATTTTTTTTCTTAGCAATTTTTCAGTCTCTATTCTGCTAATGTATCATGAGGTAATGTTTATGTTATTCCTTTAAATAATTTCTTTCACAATGGGAGGTAATAGTGTTTTGAGAATTTATGGAGCAAATTGAATCTGGATTTAATGAAAAAATCAATCATTAAGATAATTTATAGATACAGGTTTTGTTGTGTTAAAAAAGAAAAGGAAGGCATTCCTATTTCTACTCAAAACTCTTGCATTCTGCTTATGTATGGTTTTGGTTTTCCATTCCTTGTGTATGTAGGAATGGAGAGAATGTCAATATGTCAGCTTTCCTGTATGAAAATAAATGAGACAAAAAAAATGGTTACTCTTTCAAGGATGTTCATGGACAGGGAGCTTATTAGTGAGCCAAGCATATACACTACTAATTAGGGCTCCTGAAATTTTAAAGCCATGGAGTCATCAGTATTCATGTGAGCAAATTACAGGAGAGTTCGTGTATAGCAAGGAAGACCAGTAGCTGCTTCCTAGTGAAGTCTTTTGAAACAGACTAAGATTCTAATCTCATAAGACACTTTTATGCCTCTCAGGTGCAAGGCACTCAGTTTCTGGTCCAGATGCTACATATCCCTTTCTGGCTTCTGTGTTTCATTCACTCTGTAGAGTCTCCTTCTTTCAAATGCAGCCTTAAAGCAATGTGAAAAGACAGAGCTTGAGTGAGAGCGCTGGAGCTCCCAACACCAAATTCTCCAAGTAGGCTTAAAAATATCATTCTTGCTAGAGAAACCATTTCCTCTCCTTACACACAGAACAGAGCTTGGAAAAAAACACTTTCAATGTGGTGACTTAGTTAGCATGTGAGTATCTGTAGTGCTGCTGCTATTAATGTTTTTTGAAAGAGATGCCTGAGTCTGCAGTTGAGGTAAGTGCCCTGTATTGCTGAGTTAGAAGGTAGATCTGAATGTCCCAGGAGATGGCTTGATTCAGATGAAAGAAAAGCAGAATTGAGAGACACTTCCCACAATACAGTCATGATTGGGTCCTTGACTGTCATTCAATTCAGCCACAGTGATAACTTGAACTGGATGACTCTCACCCCAGGTGAGCATTTATTGTGCTGGAGGTTATCTGGAGGAGTTACCATTTATTGTACTGCTTAGATATATTCAAGCATGTAAAGTGTCTTTCGTCAAAATTGGCTGTCTGCCAGTCAGCAGGTAAAAGAGGTCATGCTAGGATACTGGAGAACTAGCATGGGGAAAAGAGGGCAATTTTTCATATGTGCATGAAAAAGATTGTTACTGGTTTATTTCATCATTCATACACATTTACTAGTCAATAAGGTTGGAAAGGAGAAATTGCAAAGCTAAGTTGCAGTGCTTGAAGAAAGGTCTCTGGTTAAATAACTAGATGGGGTTTTTCGTCCATGGTTTTGCTGTAATCTCTTGTTCTAGAATTGAGAACATATGGGAAGGTGTTTGTACAGAGAGCTTTGCAGACAGAAATCAATTTATTATATTTGGGTTTTAGATATATAGAGTTCTGTGTGTACTTAGGTTATGAAAGTTTTTTGTACCTCTAGGAAGAGAATTATTTTATTAATTGACTGACTTCAAATTCATAAATAGTTAAAAATCTTTTAAACAGTTTACAATGCATTGCAACAATTTATCACAGTGTGTCTCCAAGGCATTGCTAAATGATAGCTAAGAAATAGGGAACCTTTCTAATTTACAAATATTTTCCAAGTGTTACCTTCTTCCACTTAAGGTTACAAAACCTTTGCTTCAGAGCTCTATTTTAGCACTTCTATGTCTTTACTTTTTGGCAGTCAGCTATCACAGACTAACTCTTGAGGCAAACTGAAGTGTTTGCGCAAAGCTTGAAGAAATCTCAGAAAAACCTTTGATTATTTGAAGGGGAGGATTATGCCTTGAAGTATTAATTACTTAACAATTTATCTCTCAGTTTATTAATGCCCATCAAACTTTACCTTTAAATACTCATGCTCCTAGAAAGCTCATTTGCCAGGCTTTGCTGTGGGAGAGAAAGGATTCTATCCAAACAAAAGTTAATGACTGTATTTTTTGATAAAATTTTGGGACATCATCATTGTTGGTGCAGAACAATGAAGCAGGCCTTTTTGTGTCTGCTGCTATTGTCAGTAACATGCTGGTATTTTTACCACATATGGGAGGAGGATTGAACACCCATTTATTGGAGGAAACATTCTCCATCTTTCCCTCTACCACCATTTGAAATACATTAATGGATTTTCTGGTTGATAACAAAGATACTATTACTGCTGTCAAATTTTTGACATTCATGTGATGAACCAGATTATGGAAGATACCCTAGCTTAGTCTTCATCCATTATTTTCCAGGTGGATCAATTTCCTAATCTGTTTATGATAACAAAATTTCTAGCATAGTCCCAGGGTGCTGAAAGAAAGGAGGGTAGGAAGGGAAGAGCTGTACACATATTAGTGAATTATGTAATGAAATGGGAGTGGCCCTATAAATTCTTTGGTGTGAAGGACTTAACATCCCTTTTGTGCAAATTTAAGAATTTAATCTAGTGGTTGGAATCTTCCAATTCAGTTTTCTTCAGAAGAGATCCAGTATGTGTGTTCCACTGTGCAGACAAATCCCTGTTCCAGTACAGTAGTCAAGGAGAGATTTGGAGCTGTTGTGTTGCTGAAGGGCCCCTTGCAGCAGCAGCAGCAGCCCCGCTTCACTGTGAAAGTTAGAAGGTGAGACTGGGAGCAGTAAACTGGCAAGTAAAGCTAATCCTTTGAAAAGTTAATTACTAGAAATGCTTACGTCACTGGATTTGTGGTTTTGCTAAAAAGTTGGAATGTTCCTTTTTTAAGGGCCCCTCTATTTTGACAGTGAATAGACTGCTGGAGTGTCAATGTGAAGTACTCTTAACTGCAGAATTGCTGAAATTCCATGTGCATTGTGCAGGTTGTTATGATAACTTTCTGCTCTCTGCACCTACAAAAATATGTGGGCTTGGTGAGCTCTCTGGTCTCATCTTCTCATATTGTTTTTCATTGCTTTCCCCTTTCTTCTTTTTAGTGGAAATGGTTAATATTGATGATTATCAACTAAGAAACGACAAGATGGGGATTTATTTTTAACTCTACAGTTTTGGAACTGAAAATTTATGTTAGGTTTATCCCAGCTCATCCATAAAGGATTCAATCAGAGATGCCTGCATAGGAAAAAGCAGCAGGACTGGCTCATTAGTTACATATAAAATTGTTTTAATGACTTTAAAAGATCATTGTACAGTAATAGCTACACTAGAAAAATACAGATTTGAAGAATGGTTTTTCCTCCACTTTTAAAATTTATAGTCTATAATATCACTCTTTATCTTCCACCTACATGCTTTTTTTTATTGCTCTCTTGACAATTTACATTCATTTTGTGGGGGTGCAGAAGTTGTTCCCAGTTCAATTTAACGCTATTTGATGACTTGCAATTGTGGAGTGACTAAGACTGTTACCATATCTACAAATGCATTGCTCCTCCCAGAGAAAGTAGAGTTGAGTCCTAGACTTGAACAGCCCTGTAAACAAATGTTATTCCCTTTTCTCCCATCACTGTTATCACTTTTTAAAGTCGAATGCCTGCCAAAGTACGGTAGTATAAGAACTTGGAATTGTTCTTGGGACAAGTAGACTTGTCTTGAGATCTCACCATGGAGGTTAAAGGCATAAAAGAAAAACGTGCAATGTACTCTTAATTGTACCAAGCCCTTACTATGCAGTTAAGAATTCAGGAGGCTTCTGAATGGATGAAAGAATTCAACACTCATAGATGAGCAGCTAAGCATCCAGAGTTAATAAAACCTTTTTTCAAATTGTTGATGTTTGTTGAGCAAAGTATTTCTTCTTCTCCTCCAGTCAGTTCCTCTGTCACTATAATTGATATGTGCAAATCATGTTTATGACATGATGCTCTATGCCAGCTTTTAAGTGGAATGTCAGTCTTTCCAGAAACTTCACTCCTACACAGTTACTGCACACAGTACCACTGAGCTTTTGGAACTTGTGGAAAGTGAGTAGGAGGATTTCTCTAGAGACTCAGGCTGGCTCTCCTGAACACTGAAGGCTCAACAATACAATCCAGTGACACAAAAAAGCTGTTAGAACCTGTGTTTACTGTTATAAAATGTAAAGATCAAATATTCTAAAAGTACCTATTCTACCTGTGGACAAATGGAGGCGATCTAACATCTTTCACTTAGGAAATGAGCTTACATAGCCTCTTCTAACAAAATAAATTATTTTAATTTTCCATTAATTGTGTTATGCCTTTACTCCTAAGAGTGTCTGAAATTCAAGAAAGCTTGTTTCATACTAAAAATCTGCAATAAAAAGCTGTGTGCTGTCCTTTGAAATTGTTGAATTTGTTTGATTTTTTTTTATTAACTTACCAGATTTGTGCTTACAGAAAGAAGCATAAAATCCAGTGTTACACTATCAGAATTACCACCATGCACTTCCAGAAGGAACTGGATGTATTATGTAGGACACGACTCCAAAAGAAATACCTTGTGGGCAGATTGTGCACAAAATGTGTTGCTCTGCCTGTTTTGGTTGATATCCATGGACAGGCACCCCCATCAGCTTTCATTTTCCTACTTTTTCTTGATTATTTATTTATTGACAAAGAGACTTTGATTATTTACTTTGTAGGTACATGCATTCTTGTTGCCTGCTCCCTCTCCCATGTTATAAAGTTTCCTTCATACTAGCAAATGAGCTATTACTGACAATCCACCACAAAAGGATTTCCTATAGATAGTATATTTAATTTTTGAAAAGTGTGCAAGCAAGTTCATTCACTCTTCTAACATGAATTAACTGCTTCATGTTTGCGACAGGGTGTTTTTATGATGGCTCAGTCATGCTTTAGGGTTTGGGTTTTGTTGTTATTGTTTTTTTGCTTTCTGTTTTTTTTAAGTACCACAATAAAACCAGATGATTACAATACAATCCTGTCATAGTTTTGAACAGTGCAATAAGACATCTGCTGACTTCATGAGAAGCTGTAACATTTTCTGACTGTGCTAGGTAAATACTGGATGAATAGAGAACAAGGCATGAAAACTGAGCCATAGGAGAAGGATTCCCTTTCAACAGTTGTCTGAGAACCACATTCAGTCATGCAAAGCTGAAAGATGCCAGTGCCTCAAAGTAGTCTGCAAATACAGAGGTTCTGCAGGTGGGTTGTCTTCAGCAGCTGGATGCTTGGTTTGTAAGAAACCAAATGATGCTTTTTCATCTTATTCATTTTGGGTTATTTCTACCAAAGGCGTTGAAATCTAGGGAACAGAACACATTTCAGCGCTGTTGAATGCAAACTGATGAAAAATTACTATTAAAAACTGATTGGCTTCCAGCAAACTGATCATCTTTGTAAATATTTATGGTAATAGTTAAGATGATGTAGGTCTTTTGGTGCACCACCCTAAATTCTGTTGGCACAGGATTCATAGCGCATTTTTGACCTTTTACTGGCTATTTCTTTTCAGCCTAATCCAATGCTGGGTTATATAGCTGCATTTTAATTTTTTCGCTGATGAAACTTGTGGCAAAGACTGCTTTTGTGGTTCTAAACTTAATTGTAGAACAGTTAGAACCTATCTGGAAGTACTACTTAAGCACTTTTATTAATACTAAGAATGGGATAAGCTTTGCATGTTGCACTTCAGAGGCATATTTTTATGGAAATTCCTAAACAGAAAAAAGGTTAAGTAAAAATCCAGCTTCAAGTCTTGATAATGGAAGTCATAGAAGAGGCTTTTTCAAATACAAATAATTCTATATCTGTTTTTTCTCTGCCATATCAATCTCCACCTACACATTCATTTGTTCATCTTACCTTGTGGAGCATGGTGGGAGGAGTGGGGTTTAGCAGTGAATATAGTTTATTCATACTAGTATCCACTCACTGTAGAAGTAAGTAATTTTCCTTGTGATTGAGACAGTACTCCCTTTCAGATTCAATTACAGTAAAGCCTTCTTGCTAAAGCAGTAAAGTGATATATGCCTGAACCTCCAAGTAAGTACAGTGCTGTGCAATGTGACAAAGTTCAGTTCAGACATCAGTGCTCTTAATGGTATATAGAGAATTTCTTCATATGTGGGAGAAGATCTAATGTCAAAGAAGACATTCTTCACTCCCTGCTCCCACCCCAGTAATTTAGCTGGTAGAAATGCCTGGGAATGAAATCTTGTTCCATACTACTCCATCAAACATCTCAATTACTCTGTCAGTTAATAACGTGACACTGAGGGAGATGCCTGACATCCTGTGACTTCTTATAAGTAGAAAACCCACTGAAGTTCAGTAGTGAGCTTTTGGAATAAAGCTAATGAAAACACGAAGTGCAGTTTTTCTTCCTCTGGATGCAATCCAGCTTTTTCTTACATCTGAATTAGCATAGGTGTGTTCCAGTTCAGGAAGGCTCACAGAAGCTGCTTTCAATACTCAGTGCTAATAACTAGAGATTGGTAACAGGCTTTGTCAGGTTCAAGATTCTTGCTACCTTTGTCCTGAGAATCATTTACAGCACACCTGTTAGAGCCAAGGGGCTTTTTCTAAATGCAGTGCTACTGCTGTCCTTTATTTTATTCAGAATGTTCTTTAGCTACTTGCAGCATAAACATTTTTAAAAGCCTTTTTAAACTCATAGAAATATTTGGCATTGGCCAAATACTTTTAATCTGTTCATGCCCTTGAGTTCTTGTGCTAGAAAGACGCTTAGAAAGTCTCTCTATTTACCTTCTCCATTTCATTCTCCTCATTTTCTTCCCCAAGTTATAAAGCTCTGATAATAGTGTCTTATTAGCACTGAACTGTGTTTTTCATAAACCACTGCTACAACTCTAAGGTGTTACACTGAGTGATAATAGTTCAGAGCTTATCACTGGGTGCAGTGATAGAGTGCCTTCCTGGTTTGCTGCATTTCATCTAGCCTTTTATCACTTAATTAGTCATTAAATCCTTCTGCTGGTTTTGCTTGACTTTTTTTGTTGTTTTTTTTTTCCTGAATAGCACAGAATCATCAACAGATTTTGGCATCTTGGTATTAGCCCTTTTCCTTTCGCTCATATAAATGTATTGAGCGATTTAGACCTTATTTTACATCCCTCTGTGTCTAAACTGATAATCTTTCCCCTGGGAAAATGAAAGCTGTGTTTTTCTAATCTTCATTCCTATTCTGTTTCTTAATCTCTCACTTTTCTATGTAACCTGCATTCTAATTTGTTTAGAGGACTTAAGTGAGAAGCCTTGTTCCCTATCTTTAGAGATGTAAAATGAGCTGGATCCACCTGTCCAACCCAGTAGATCTATTTTTCTTAATTAGGGAAAAAATAGGTTTGTAAATGTCTTTTTTGTATCTTCCTTAGTTGGAGAAGCTACTTAACCTATAAAGTTATTTATTAAATGTATTTAAAATCATATCCTGTTTTTGAATGCATAATTTTCTCAGATGTAGTTGAGGTTGTTATTGTTGTTGCTTTCTCACCTTTTTGCTGCTCTGTTTTTTTGTCTTAATTACATTTATTCAAACAAAAGTATAACGAAACTACCTCTAAAATTCTATACCTAAACCTAAAATTTGCAAGATCATTTGTAAGACTGCTTGGCTCACTTTGCTGGGCCACCTTGATAACAATTTTCTCCTGTGTCAACTGTCAGATCTTCTTATGGAATAGTGAAAATGGTTATGTATTTTCCTAGGTGTGTGCTCAGTGAGCTTGGAGGAGTGTTCCCCCTGGATAGGACTGAAGATATTTTGTTGTGCATATGCTCAGCTGTTCCTGACTGTTTTCAGTCACTTCAGGAATACTTCCTGTACTATAAAATGGGAGGGCCAATCCAGTAATCTTGTTTTGTATCTTGTCATCTCGGATCCTTTATTCTTCCCAGCACATGAGTTATATCCTCGTCCTACTGCA
Organism: Ammospiza nelsoni; assembly: GCF_027579445.1. NCBI lineage: Eukaryota > Metazoa > Chordata > Aves > Passeriformes > Passerellidae > Ammospiza > Ammospiza nelsoni. The sequence goes on from NC_080636.1 coordinate 17,672,455, forward strand.
CATTCCTGTCAATTCTTTTTCTGAGCCCAAATGAATGCATAAAGTCATGATCATATAAAGTGTGTATGCCATACAGGCTTCCTTCATACTCTTTGTGTGGGTGTTGCTTAATGCATTAATCTTTTGTTCAGTAGAGTTTCCATGAGCTTTAATATTCACTTGTAAAACCTGTAATTTCTTTTAAACTTACATATTTTGTATGAATGCTTCATTGTTGCTTCCTGTCTGAGAAGGTGCTTTCAGTTTTCCTTTTATCCTGTTCTCACTAGGTTTTCACCTTTTCATTCAAAGCACTTAGAAGTCTGCAGCTTGTGTTTGTTTAAAAAAATTATTTGTTGTGCATGATAGCATGACTGTCATAGGGCTGGCCTCCAATAACTGTGTAAACAAATAAAACCTCAAGCTCAAAAGGCATAAGAAATTGTGATCCTTTAAAATACCTTTGTTTTTTCTTAGTTGTTCCTTGTTCAGGGTCTTTAACCTCTTGCTTAATCTGGAATTCAGGGGCTGTAGCTGTGACCTAAGAAGAAAGCTGTGTGCACCTGGCCAGGGGTGATATTAGCAGGCAAGGGGCTAAAACTCCCTTGAGCTGAGTAAATCCACTGCTGAGAGCTTTAATGTGTTTGTGTTGGTAGGAAAGTAAATCGACAAACACTTTTATTATTCAGCATGCACTCTATTGATTCTTTCTGCCTGAAATAACTTTAGTAGATTTTTTGGAAGGAAGGCAGTGATTCTTAGTGGTTAGAAGAGCACTGAGAAAATTGAGGGTGTCTATCTGATGGGTGTGTGTGTATGATCCACTTTGTGTGCCTATATATACAACTTATATATAAAAATCTTCCTTTATGTGAAAGGACTATTATGTGCCTTTAAAGATTTCAGAATTCAAGAATGGAAGTGTCACACGCAATGTCACTTAAAATGCTGAGGTTTTGGAAGCAGTGTTTGTCTAAAATGTGTGTAAAAGGTTTTGTTAAGTATGTGATCAGACACTGCAGCAAGCCAGCCAACTACAGTGATGCTCACATTATGTGATTCGGTTGTGTATGTTAAGGGTGTTAAAATTGTTGGGAATCTATTGCATCTATTACTGATTTGTATTAGAATACTGGGAAGGAAATCTTGTGTCAACCCCAGTTTACTTTATTTGTCTTTAAAGTCTTTTGCATTGAACATATTTCTTATCCAGATTGTGTAAGTCCATTCTTCAAAACTTTGTATGAATGTTGAAGAGTTGTTGGGTTTTAGTCTTCAATATAGTCCAAAGATGAGGTTTAGATATGTTATTTAATCTTTAACCTGTAATGGCATCTTCCTTTTGTGATTTGAAATTATGAGCATTGGTATCTTACAATTCATTTGGACTAATCCCCTACTGTGGATTGACTGCCTTTTTGTCAATTAAATGGTTAAATTTCAGAGGTAAGGGACAATAATTGCATCCCAGCAAAGTTTTTAAGAAACTGAAATGTTTCCTTTTTAAACATTTCCTATTTCTAATCAAAACCTAGTAGAAATAGTAAAAATGCCTGCCTGTGACAGAATGAATGCTAAATTCCCATTTGAGCTTACAGCAACAAAGCTGGAATCTTACTTTATATGGTCAATGTGACAAGTAGTGTGTAAAGCTTCAAAAAGTAAGTAGCTGTCTTTCTGTACCATGATTACATTGATGCAGCAAAGTATGATCTGGATCTGCATCTGCATCATACTTTGCAGATCACAAATAATTTTTTTCCATTTTTTTAATGAAACAGAAAAATTAAAGTATGCAATGTCATTTTATATCTTAAACCTAAGATTTTATCACACAGAATAAAAAATCCAAAACAAATAAAATTTTATTAATAATATTATTGTTACAATATCTGTTAACTAGTTTGTGTTGAATGATCTATCTCTAGGAAAGTAGAACTAACTATATTGGGAACTGATTTATAGAGCAGCCTGATGATGAGCTAAGCTTTACACATTTCTGAGTTCTTGGTGGCAGAGTTGGAACTACAGCAAATATTAAGTACTAACCACCCTTCTACACCCCTGGTCTTAATTTCTTTTATTAATTATGTGCTGTCTTAAACTTTTCTGCTTTCTCTCGCCTGCTTTCATTTGAACATTTGAATGGCTGCACTGCTTGTGAACCTTGAACTTCATTGGCTTGCATTAACACACGACACAAAACAGCTAGTGAAGTCAATTTTAATTGTCATAAAAGATTTATGAAGTCTTGCAAGTTGAGTGTTCCTGTCTTGTGGAAATTTTTATATTCAAGACAGAGTTAAATTTGACATTTAAAAGGTATGAGTTCTAAGCAAAGCTGGAAAATAAAAGCTTCCACTGACAGCATTTCCATTGCACTACTCTTATGTGGGAGGAATACACAAGATATTTTCTGACTAAAAACATGCTTAAGAACAAGAGTGATAAGTTACAGTCACCACTTCTTATGGTATTGTTATGTGGGATGCATATACTCTTGTGTAGTTGTTTGTTCAGTGCTGAGCTGAATTGCAAGAATGTGTTGGCCATCCTTGTTCTAAAACACACCTTGACTGTGCTTTGGACCTTTTACCATCAGAGACTGACTGGTATACCCTATGAAAAAGTAGGCTGATAATGGCAGCCGTGAAACTAGAGTCATTCATGCTTGGCCTGTTTAATTATCCTCTTTCCTAAGCAGAGGAAAAAACATTGCTGGTTACATGAACTGCATATACTAAGATATTCTAAATTTGATCTCCACAGTGTGTTCATCCACCTTTACCCTACAACTACAGAATCAACCCACAGGCATATTTTTAATTAACTGTTATTTATGTTCATAGGTCACATGTGCAAGTACATAGAATTGATAATTGGGTGGGAGAGATTGGGCAGTAGGTTGAAAATAACTGCAGAAAGTGTTTCTTTCCCCTGGCAGTCAGCTCTGTTAGAACAAACAAGTTCAACTAGTTTACTGCAACCTTTTTGTTTTTCTCATTCAAGGAGGCAGTTCACCATAAGGCCGCACATATTTAATTTTTTCTTTTCTCCCCCCATCTTTGCAAATACCGTTATGTACATGTTAATCTGCAATGTAATTGCAATAAAGTAACTATAGCCTGGTGTTGTAAAACTTTCCCATTTTGTTTCTTCAGCTTTCTTTTGAAGTAGGTTTTCTTTTCTAACACATTCTACTGAGCAAAAAGAGCTAAAAGGGGTCAGAGCTGTGCCATGCTCTTGTGTGTGTCAAGTGGATGGAAAGGAGGAGATTTTGCCATATAAGCTGCCAGACAACTGCCTTTCTTTTTAGAGCTTTTATCAGTTTAGCAAACTGCTTTCTGTAGTTTGTTGTTTTTCTTATGTGTGTAAATTCCACTTTATCATTTAACACTGACTAGGAGGCACGAATGGTGCCTCCTATATTATCCAGAATATCACTGAAATATCTGTGGGGTTTTCAACATGTAGAAAACCCTGAACAGAAAAAACAAAAGGCATTCCTAAGTCCTCTAGCACAGAAATTTTGATGCAAAAGGGTTTAATGAATTTGAAAGCACAAGAGGAAACAAGAAAAGTACTGCCTTGCCCAGCTTGTTTCATTTGAGTGGGGTAGGTAGATAAATATTTTGTTTCTTTCAAACACTGTGCTCTTTCCTGTAACTTCCTGTTTATTGTGAGCAGAGAGCCCCTGAGTGATGTTTGCTGGTGTTAATGGTGCCATCTGGAAAACAGGCTTCTGACTTGTTTAGAGTTCAAATTATGTTGGTTATATATCAGGGCAAGGAGATTAGGTAGTTAATTTTGCTGGGATGATGTTTGCCTATTTTGCAATAATATTTTTACAGCTTTTTGAAAAGACCAAGTACTAAATGAAAATTATTTTTCATTATGTGCCTTGTTTAGCCAGACAACATGTTATAATCTGGCATTAGAACTTTTCCAAGTAGAACTTGGCAGACAAAACTGTGGCATGGTGAAGAAGAAATCTTACTTCTTTATGTACTCTTGTTAAATACATCTATTTTAATTAAAGTGTTGGCTTGTAGCCTGTTCTTCTTTAAAAATGGTCCCAGTACCAGGGGTGTTAAAGAATGCAAGTGACCCTGTTGTTGAGGAGATCATGTGGGATGGGGTTGATTTCTTCCTTCCTGCCATTTCATGAAGAAGAGCTGGTAGTGCCTGGCCCCTGAGCTGGCAGGGCTCACATTGATGTGCCCCAGTCAGGCAGGGACTCTGACTTCAGTGGTGCCTGAAAGTCACTTTCCTGCACCTGGAAACTGCTTCCCAAGCACACTTTTCATGCTGCCACTGCCCTCAGGATGTAGCTACAAAGTGCCACAGAGTGTTTGTGTGGAGTAATGTCAGTAGGGGTCAGACTTTGGTGCTTAGTGTGGAATTTGGGTCTGTCTTTCTAACTATAATTTTAGATTGCTTGGTTACTAAAGCTGTAACTCTGACTCAGTGGTCAGTTGTCCATTCTGACCCAACTTAAAACATGCAAGTTGTATTGATTTTTCTCTTTAAAATTTTTCCAAACTAATTTATGAGAAATCATCTCATAAAAGAGTAGCAGTCCTGGCCTTCATCAGCTTTGCTATTAACTAATTCTTTATTCATCAAGTAGCACGCAGCATGACGTTGCTTGCAAATACTGGTTATCAGATAAAGCTCTCAAGTTTTTCATTCTGATTGACTGGTGGAGCAGTATGATGCTTTTGAAGGAAACCAATTGTTTAAGTGTGTAAGTGTTCAGTAGATGGGAAAGAAATAAAATACAAGGTGCAGTGTGGAGAAAAATTTAAAAAAACAAGGTTTAACAGTGTAATTGTTGTTAGTTTTTGTATGCTCTAGAGCCTGAGGGACTGAGCTTTCAAATACACTGTTTGAAAGGCTGATTAATTTTTCAAAATCCTAGAAAAGGTTCCAGTGCTAAAGAGACTGACAGGTGAAAGACTGAATAGATATCAGCAAAGGAATAGTAATAGTACAAAAGCTGATCCACATTACATGTTCCACATGTGCTCATATTTATTGTAAGGAATATTGTATTGAGAAACAAATTTTGTGTAAGTAAATGAGAAACTGTAAACTGTGGCATCCTGTGGTATGTGGCAAATAACAAGGTAAATATGCTGAAGTGCAATACTGAGATGGAGAGTCAATATTGTAATAAGTTAATTTCCATTGTTCTTGAAAACCCTTATGTTGCATTTTTGAGTTATGATCATCTAATTCTTCAACCACATACAGCAACAATTTTAAAAATACTTTAAACTATTGCAACTAAACAATTTTCTTTATCTAATTTATAGAGGGCATGAAGGAAGAACCTGAAGTGCTCTTTGAAGACCTGCTTGAGAGGGCCAAAGCTGGAGAGCCAAAAGCACAAACAGAGGTAATTATATAATTATATATGGTTTTTGTCCAGTCTTGTTTGCTCTTCATTCCAAAAATAGCACTGCCTGCTGCAGAACTATTATCTCTTCCTCAGCTGAACTGTGTCTGCTTAGATGCTAAACTATTCAAAGGAAGGTGATGCCAGATGGTTTCTCTGCCTTGAGAGAGGCTGCTTCCTTGACAGTGTGAGTGGCTTCAGGTCCAACTCTTAAGCATGGAAAAGGTACAGACCTGATTTTGCTTTTCTTTTTGTTAAAGAAGCATGTGGAGAGCTGTGCAGACAGGGACTGTTAAATGCTGTTGGTTCAGCACTACACTGTATACAAAGATACCAGGGCTCTTAGGCTGCACTCTGGAGGAAGCTGCCATTGAGCTGCTTTAGCAGGAACAGAGGTTGGTTGTTGATGTTTTGCTCATATACCATTTCTCTGTTGAATTACACATTTTAGAAAAGAACCCCCATGTAAATCTTTTACTTATTTAATGGCAGATAAAATTGAATTAATAGTATCAGTTCTGTCCTGCATTTGTTAGCACTTCAGGTTTTCCCTTAGGTTTTAGAAAAATTGTACCAGTTTTCCACTGCATTCTATTGCCTGGTATAGTGGTCTAGTATAAATAGCTTAACATTTTCTGGAAGGATTTTAATTTGTGTTTAACCTGGTTAGTGTTTTACTTGAGCATTCTTTTCAAAATTCAGCTTTGATGCTAAATAGGAATGGTTGCAGTCTCCTACATGCTCATTGCTGATTTGGATTTTTCCCCAACAATCCTATTGTAAATAAAAATCAGAGGTGAGGATGGGAAAATAATTCTTTTAAAGCTGGTAAAAAAAAAAAAAAAAAAAAAGGCATTGCTGGCTTGTTCTCCCTCCCTTATCAACTTGTTTGAGGGGCAAGCCGACCTTGGAGTTGTAACCTGAGATAGTAGCAAATTCCTCACTTTGAAACAGCTGGTGGCTTTGTGGAGGATGAAACATTATCCTTGAGGGAACCATTGCTGTAAAATCCATCTTTTGGCTCTATTCCTCCACATGTAAGAAAGCAAAGTCCATAATATTCTTTCAGGCTATAATTTCCAGTTGAGTAAGAATACTCAGAAATACTTACATAATCTAAGTCTGTGATGCATACATATGTATATATAAATGATGGGGGTTTTCTCCTTCACTATTAATTTCACTTTCATTCTCTTCCTTTATCTCTATAACTGTGTACATTTTCTACTCCCACAGAATAATAGGGTTCTTACCATAAAAAGATACAGCATACAATTTTTCTTCAGTATGCACTCAGGATGAATTGACTGCCTGAAATGGAGCCTAAAATACAGTAATTTCTTTTTTTTTTATGCAGTCACATTTCTTGTTACTTGTGGAGAGAGAATTAGCTTTTTGTTTTTAAAACCCAAAAAGAAATTTATTTCTTCTCTATGTTGAATACATTCCTTTAGAATCAATTAGAAAAATGTATTTTCATTTCTCATATTTGTAGGAGCATGAATGAGATGCTGAGATGCCACTTTTGTGCTGTTTGTTAACCACTACAAAGTCAAACACAAGAAATCAGCTGGTTCAATGGCTTGTAGTTATTTTATTATTCTGTGTTTATTCAAAAATAATTCTGCAATGCCTGTGGAAATAAATGTACTCTGAGTGGCTGTCAACATTAATTACTGTAACAATATATATATATATATATATATTTAAATTGAGAAGTAACTGTATGGCAGTTGCATCAATGAAACACCCACAGCAGGAATTCTGTAATGGAGAAAAGGCAGTTCTGTGTCTTTAATCAGAGGATGTCTGCAAGGGGACATCTTGCTTGAGATGACCACCTCACTTAGCAAAGCCAGAGATGGGAGCAACCTTTAGACAAGTACAGTGTGAGTGTCTCTGTTAAGCTGTTACCAAGTATGACTTTATTTCACACTCTCAGCTCATGAGAAAGAGAGAACCCCAGACTACTTAAATGACAGATTTGAGGTTAACACTGTTTCCCATCCATTCTTTCTCCTTTGACTGCTACAGGCCAGAGCTTTGCAGCCATTTTCAGGTGGTTTGATGTAGGAGCATTGCTGTTAGAACCACAGACAAGCCAAAAAGCATTTCAGACATAAAACAGGTTATGCTATTATTTTGCTTGTGCTATGTGCCTTCTGTGCTATGACTAGTCACACAAACTGTTAGTTGATGTTGCAATACATGTTTCTGTATATAAAAGGTCCTTAGAAACTTAAAAGCTGTGTGATTAAGTGTTGCTACTCTTGAGGTTTTGCTCAAAATCTCAATGGCTATAAATATAAACCTGCTTAAGAAACAGCTGTTCTTGTCAGATAGATGTTATTTGCCATGTAACTTGTTCAACCAATTCCTTTCTGAAATAAATAGCTGTAGGTACATCTGCAGTTGAATGACAGATTGCCATGCAATTGCTGAAAGATATTTTTTTTTTTGTCTTGTACACTCTTGGTGTGCACCTCCCATTGAACTCAGGCATGACTTTGTAATCAATGTTTGGATTATCTAGTCCAATTTTCTCCTTATTTCTGTATAGTTTTGGATAGCTTCACTGTATGTGCTATGGATTTAATGTCTACCCAATAACTCTCTGTGTGGAAGTTGTTGAAACACTCACTGAAGTGTATGAAAACAGTTAAATGGCTGGAGAAATAAACTTTAGTGGAAGAAGAAAGACCTTTCTGTCTTATATGATATTATATATAGTGTATGTGTGTGTATATATATATGTATATATATACACACATTTTATATATATATATATATATATAATATATCTCTTATGTCACTGCATTTAATCTACATAAGGGTAACGTGATTTATTAATCTTTCAACAGTATTTCTTTAGTCACCTTTAGTGGCTGTAACAAATACTGCAGTAGCAAATGAAAGTTTCAGAGAACCTTTCAAACAGGGTTTTTTGTTCCAGCAGATAATATTGTGGATTTTAAAAGCTATTAAGGTATTGCATTAATTGCTTCTAGAAGGTAGCTGAATGAAGTAACATTACAGAGAGAGGGGGGAGTGCAGTGAGCCAAGCAAAAATATTTTCCACATTCTTGAGGTATGCAGATAAAATGTCCAGTAGTTCTGGTAATTTTCTGCCCTTTCACTTCTTAAGGCCTTGTCTTGTGATAAGCAGAAGTGTTTCATGCTGTTGCATAAATATATTTACTAGTACATTTTCCTATATTTTAATTTTTAGAAGGAAGAAAAAAGGTGATGGTTTTTTCTTACCTGTAAAACAGTAATATAGACACCTGCTTCGTAATTTCTGTAATCTTGAGTAGGAGAAATTGTATAAGCTTTTTCACTGAATTTGTTTGATACTTAAGCAGTATTAGTTTTATTTCATTCACCAAATAATCATGAGTTTGCTTTGATCTTTAGTGACTGAACTGGAGTGAGTCAGGGATTGCCCTTCTTGAAGCCTGCTTCCATGCCAAGGCCTTGTCAATAGCTTCATCTGAATTTCTGATTATATTACACTTACTTTGTCTCTAAAAGGAAATTAGCAGTATTGTCTGGTCACTGTTGTAGGAGGAAAAGAATTCAAGAAAACTTTAAACACTCTGAGCTTCACTTGATTCTGCCAGATGCCTGAACACCAACAGCAACTGATTCACTGACCTGGCCAAATGTGTTGCAATTCCTTCTTGCTTCCAGTTCTTCCAGATCTTTCCAATCAGAAGATCAGCTTACAACTATGTTCTTTAGTGCTAGGAGCAAATGTTTTGACCTTTTGTTCAGAGAGAATTTATCTTAGCTGAGTTCTAGGAGGTGAGAAGGAAGAAGGGAGAAAGACATAAAGACAAAGTAGAGTATATTTCAGTAATTGAAGCAATTTTGTTTCCTATTTGTTATAGGTGGGGAAGCACTTCCTGAAATTAGCAGAAGAGGAGGATGAAGAACTCAACAATTGTAGTGCAGTTGACTGGTTCATCCTTGCTGCTAAGCAAGGTCGAAGAGAAGCTGTCAAACTCTTGCGTAGATGCCTGGAAGACAGAAGAGGTATGGGCTCTCTGAGGCTTCCTGCTTGCACTTCCCACATTATCTGAAACAATATTGTACTCCTTTTAACTCTGAAAAGAGTGGTTAAGGTATGATGGAAATTATCATGGCAAAGTGGCGTGAGTAGTTGCTAACAGACTGTTCCAACAGGTAATTTAAAAACCACTAATTATCAATACTGCTTATTAAAGCATTTTTGTTAGTTATTTGCTTGAATTTCTTCATGAAATCTGTGCATGTTCTTCTCGTCCTAACCTTTCATGGAAGCTTCTTTTCTTTGACTCTGAAGAGCATATGTAACCACACACCAGCTACATATCTGCTGTTGTTTCATTCTTTTACCCCCCTCCAACCTCTCTTCTAATTGGTCTTGTTCACTGTCTTCTCCCACTTTAAGATTCTCATCTTCCTTCATGTTACTTCTCATGCTTGGAATGGTCTCTTCTGGTCCACCAACTATCTGAACTCTTATGAGGGGGGAAAAAACCCAACAAAACAAAAAAGAAAACCAACTTTTATTCAGTTCTTGGTGCCCTTGCATGTCACCCATGCCTGTCTGCACTACCTTTTGCCTGATCCACTGTACTTCAAAAGTTGAAGCAAGACATAGTATAATGCATGTCTTGCACATCTTTGAAGTACAGTTTAAACCTAGATTTTGATAAGCAATGGACACAGAAGGACATTTGAGTAATTTACTTGGTGGTCAGAATGTGACTGAAACTTGAGAAGTTTCAGACTAAACTGCGAAAAATAAATTATGAGAAAATCTATCATTTCTGCATGGGTGTGGGATGAGTGTGTAATGTATTTTTTCTTTTCTTGAGGCATAACTTCTGAGAATGAGGAAGAAGTGAAAAAGTTAACATCTGAGACTGACTTGGAGAGGGCTGTTCGAAAAGCTGCCTTGGTCATGTATTGGAAATTAAATCCAAAAAAGAAGAAGCAATTAGCTGTTTCTGAGCTGCTGGAAAATGTTGGGCAAGTTGACAATGAAGGTTTGTTCATGAATTGAATTATGGTATTGGTAAAATACAAACTTATAGGCACAGTACAGCTTGAAACCTAAAGGGCTTTATGAACAATCAGGAATGAGACAATAGTAAATGTACAATCCACTTAAGATAATGTAACTCTCTCAAAGACTAATTCTCTTTTAATAACTGTACTCTCTGGACCAACACTTGCTGTAGGTTGTGGGTCATTGAGCACTTGTTCAATTGATCATATATTTAAAATATATTTATTTATCACTCATTGTCTTTGGAAAATAGATATTTTATGGCTCTGCTCTATTTGATTTTTTTTTCTCTAACAGTCATCTTGATGATACCTCACTAGATGTTTCAATTTACAGATTCAGTCTTCAAGACATTCTGCCACTACAGCTCTAAATGTTAGCTGTGGCAGTCCTGTTTCTTTTTCTAGTACAGTAACAGGAATATAGAAAACTAGCCACTTATCTGTTTCTCTGTAAGTTTGTCTTTTCCTTACTTTCTGGAAATATCATTCCCCAGATGTTTGATCACTTTAATTGACTCCTTTGACTTCTGTTATTGAAACAGATGGTGAGAAGCATCCTGGCCCAGTCCCAAAGTCCGTGCAGAAGCAGAGAAGGATGCTGGAGCGATTGGTGAACAGTGAATGTGAGTGCATGCTGCTGCTTTCAGTCTTGGCCAGGGATTTTAGTTTCTAGTTTGCTTTGGTAAACAATTTTGTGTTGCCAGAGTAAGAATGTATAGAAGGTTTGGATTGCAGATAGTGTCAGTTTATTCTGTGTGGAAAACAAATAACTGATCTGCATGTGAACTCACAGAAGACATCATCATTGCAGTCAACTACTAAAGGCAGTTTGCCTGTCATTTGTTATTTTCATATTCTTGCCCTTTCAGCACTCAAAATGCTATTCAGCAAAGAAAATTCTCACCTTCAATATTTTTTTACTTTAGTTCTAAATGCAGTAGTGTTTCTGATTACAGTGAGGGAATGAATTATGCACCAATTTAGTGCAGACAGATCCTTCATTCTGTTTGCCTTGTTTCCGTTTGCTCTTCCCTTATAATTAATATTTGTCTTTTCATATTTGTTCAATGAATGAATTAGGAAAGATGCACCAAGATACTTCTTTCATTATTTACAGCAGCTTAATTAATGTATTTTGAAGAATTAAACCCCTTAACACACACAGGGTCAGATTTGTAGACCTAAGTCTGTGAGTTTTGTAAGGTTTGATAAGGTGGGAATTGGAAATTAAAGTTCTTAGTCTGGCATAACTGTTAGAAATACTGATGTGCTTTTGGGTTTTTAGGAGGAAAGTGTTATATTAAGAAAATGAATTATCAACAATGCAGCATGTGTAATTTTTCAAGAATAATATTTAACGTAAGGTTCAATTACTCATTGTCAGAAAAACCTCAATTTCTTGAAATGCACTAAGTCATATGGAATAGGTCCCGTGCAATCTAGATCAATATTTGAAGAGCAGTTTTAAATGTCACACAGCATGTTATTTACTAATACATCTGTAGTTAAAATTATGTGGAACAGAAGCGTCATACATGGAATAGAGAGTCAGATCTCGAGCTTTGGAGGTTTAAACTCCTTGAAAGATTAGATTTACATTTCATTCGGTAAATTTGGCTTTTACCTTCAAGGATTGTGTTTGTTACACAGGTGACTTGAAAAATAGCACTCCTAAGAAGGGTAGAGTATTTTAGTTTTCATTAGCTTTCACAGAAGTAAAAGAGCAACAGGAGCATGTGTCTGTGTGAGAATAAGGGATTAAGGGATGTGAGAAATAATATTTTGGAAAGCAAGCTTGTGGTCCTATCAAACCTTCTGTGAGACTATGTCAGCTGTTTTTGTGACTTGGCTGCCACCTCTGGCAAGCTAGAAGTAGTCCTTCAAGGACAAGACTGTTGAATTTCATTGTCCAGTCATTGTATCATAATGCAGATGTATTTGGGCTCATAGGAGCTATGTTGCATTGGGGTTCTTTCCACCCCTTTAGGCGAACTGGCATGCGCTGCTACAAGCGAGTGCACAGCAAGTCATTTTGTTCTGGATTCTTCAGTAATTCAGAGTTATCAGTAAAGGAACTGGAAAATATAAATTTATTTTTTAAGGCTTAAATTGCAGATAAAATAGCAGGGCAGCAAATGAACCTATATGTAAGTGTAGGCAGAAATTGATGTGAATTGATTCCTTTTCCTAGGATGGATGGGGGAGGCAGGGAAATTTGTCATAAATATTATAGGTAAAAGTTATGTTAAATTAGGGTATAGTTCAATTATATTGTATTAATTATGTTATCATAATTGTATTATGTTAAGAGTGGGGGGGGTAATTAGAAGGTTCTAGGAGAAGGGTCCAGGGTTTGGTGGAAGGGCGGTCTGGCGGGGCAAGGCGAGGTCGAAGACGGATTGGATGGAAGATCTGACCAATCATTCGAAGCCCTGCAGAAACGATTGGTCCAGAATGAGCGGCGTTAAAGACCAATGAGAAGCCTGGAAATGGACCAATCACCGTGCGGATCCAAAAGGGACCAATCCTGGACTCGAAGGGGGCTCTAAATGGGGGGGAGTTCCGTGGGGTCAGGGTTGTTCTTTTTGGAAACTTGTTCTGTGGGGAGAGCCCAGTGCCCTTGGGAATAGCGTACTGTTCTGGTTTTGGTTCACTTTGTGGGTGCTTGGGCTTATCCTAGGTACTCTGTTCCTAGCAGCTGTTTTAATAAATGAGAACCTCTTTCTCTAGAGAAAGTTTGGCCTCGTTCGTATTCATAGCAATAACCAAATTGAAAAAATCTATGAATAATAAAGTGGAATCTACAAAATATGCTTCTTATATCAATTTAAAGGACATTTGGGTGACAAAATACTAGTGACATTTAAAAATGAAAAATTTTCATCAAACAGTTAAAGTAGGAGGTAAGATATTACTTCTTCTCTAAAGAGCTTTTGCCTTTTCATGGAGGAACAAGAAAACTATGACTCTTGAGCATTTACTTCTCTGACTCATTTTCTTCATTTATTTTGCCAGAGGGAGTTTTTTCTTTCAGTGTTAGTATATTGCCAATACTTGGAAGGTAATTTTTAAGCCAGATACGTGCTTGCAGATATCTGATCTGGGTTGTCCTTAATGGAGGTATAGACAGAAAATTAGAGGTGACATTGTCAATGGGCAGTTGTTGCATGCCTGAGAGGGTGCATGTCATTGCAGTGGATAGGCCATCTATACATAGTAAGTTAATAACTCCTTCCTTCTCAGGATGTCCCGTGATCCTGTAAAAGTGCTGTTAAGGTATTTTTATGAGGTTCTAATGTGTCTGCTTGCTGATTCTACATGAATAAGACTATTTCAGCATTGTGTATTTTTTCCCAGTAAGACATGAAATTTAGATGACCTTTCATAGTAGGCTTAATCTGAAGCCCACCAAAACACCTAAAAAGTCTCACAGATTTCTGGATGCAAGTGAAGTTGCCTTACAGTCTGTGAATAATAAGAATGGTTAGCAAAAATAAATCTTTTCTTGTTTCTTGGGAGACATGTCAGATGGTATTTGTGGGACATAAGGGTTCATGCATGGAGGAGGAGAAGTAGTAAAAGCCCAAACTATAGACAGCATCTATATTTTGAGATTAAACCAAAAGATAGACTGTAAGATGATTATTTTCTGTTGAACTCCTTAACATTCCTCTTTCTCTAGTATGTATCTTGAGACAAATACTTTATTTTGCTCTATATCTCTAGTGTTTTCAGTCTTAAATATGGACGTATTTATGTGTTGCTTCTATAAATGTAGCATATTTAAATTAAAAAATTTCTGGGCCCAAACACATTAATCCTCTGATTTTTAATTTAATGAAGCAGTTATCTGTTTCTTTAAAATCTCGAACTAGTAAGCAAGCCAGCTTTCATATCTTTGCATCAGAAAACTAGTTAAATTTATTGCGTAGGAGGTGTGTTACAGATTTTTGTAATTCAGTTATTTCAAGTATACACCAATGTTATTTGCTTTAGTTTATGGGAAAGAAATTGCTGTTATTTATTCTCCTTTACAAACTTGCATCAAGCTTGTCTGTCATAGAAACTAGTTAATTCATGCTAATGTAGAGAACTGGGTGCAAAGAGTTTGAACCAGCATATAAATCATCTTCTGTCCTGCCATTTCCCTGTTTTCAGTAGTAGCCCCATGCCTCCCTTATACTCACTGAAGTGAATAAGGATCTTCCAGGGCAGAGGGATGATTTTTGTCTCTGTGTAAACAGAGCAAAATCTGTTGTTGCTGGTAGCTGTTTTAGATCACAGTTGATACAGTTTGGAGGAGGCCTGCTGTATAGTCATATAGCACATTAAATTAATACAGTTTAGGTAATCCATATTTAGTCTCATAGATGTCATAATTGTGTATTTCCCATAATTATGTCTGTAACTTCTGAACTCAGAAAAATGACTGCTAAACAAGAAATCAGAAGTCCATGTTTCAGTTGATGACATGCAGATAATTCATTACTGCTTCTGTACAATCTCTTTCCAATGCAGCTGTTGAATATTTCTCTTAAGTGGATACAATAGTCTTATGATTTAAACTGTGGCCTAAGCCAGTAGTCTCTTTTCCTGTGGAATCCTTGCAGATAAGCTACATTCACTCACTCTGTTATTCTACTTATCAGTATAATAAACTTATCTGCTGATCTGACAAGATGTTGAGTATTATACATGTTGCTGTCACAAGGAGATTTTTGTTTTCAGCAGAAATCTCAGGATAAGTTGTAATGTAAACCTATGTTGTCAGTAGTTCAGTTTTTGTAGACTAGATTCTGGCAGGAAAGCAAATTAATATTCCAATTCATAATCAATACAGTGTTGTGATAAAATTTACTCCAAATTTTTATTTTATCTTTTTAGCTAAAAAATTTATTGCTTTGGATGACTTTGTTGAAATTACCAAGAAGTACGCAAAGGGAATCATCCCATCCAACCTGATTATGCAGGAGGAGGAAGATGATGAGTTGGCAGGGAAGAGTCCTGAAGAGTTACCCCTACGACTGAAGGTAAAAAGGCAATATGGAACAGCTTATGTTGAATGGCCTCTTAAGCATCACAGACAAAACCAGGAGTGACTTGCACTTCTCTCTCAATGCTGATGTTTAGTCTGTATAGAACACCACAAGAATTGTGGCTGTAATTTCTTTTTGGACTTGACTTTATATATATGTTTCAAGATTGGTGTATATGAGTCATGTATTTAAAAGAAAGGAACAACAGTTTTCCCTGTAAAGGGTCAAAATACCTTTGTTACATCTTCAGTGAGGATTTAACCTGTCATCACTGCCCTATTTTTATTATAGATGTTGTTATACGCTTCATATCTTTCTAATTTAAACAGGAGCAAGCAGGTGGGAAAAATTATCCATAGCATGAAAAGGTTCTGTTATGATGGAATTCAAGAAAGATGAAACTTGCTGTTAGCTTCTACACTGATACTTCTCTAGACAGTGAAAGGAGAAGGGGAAATAAAGGTGCATGCCTTCAATACTGGCATACAAATTTTAGGCAAGGTAGAGGGTGTGTGGTTGCTGACCTGAGTTTTTACTGTAAGTTTGTTGCCCATTACCATATTGCAGGGGTGGGGAAAAAGGAGGGAATGAGTGAAAGGTGTCTCTTTCCAAGCATTTGCATGGCTAATAGTCTGAAAGAGATGCTTTTATGAAGAACAGAGATGCCTTCACAAATAAACAAACTTTTGGCCAAATCACTGGGGCATGTGCTGTCCCAGTTCATCACAGTGCTACAGGTATTTGCTGGAACATTCTTGGCTTTTCCCCTTGAACTAATTAATATAAAAATATACAGTCTGAGAAAACATAAAAACTGTCCTTTTATGGGGGAAGGAGGATTGACTGCAGCATCTCATGTCCCTATGCAATATTTGAATGCGTGTTTAAAAAAATCCAGGACTTTTTAATTCATCTCTTGTAAAAGTATGGTTGGTTATAGGGAGATTATTCAATCCAGCAGTTTCTCTGTTGTCCAGTGACTGTGTTGAAAATGCCACATAAAATAGGCAGAATTTTAAGATCCTCTACAGATACTGTTGTGGAGTTAAAAGAATCTGTAAATGTGTAGTAATTGAATTTAACATACTGCTGCTGCTTCCAAAACAGGTTTTGACAACTGCATCCCTAGATGCTTGGCAAGGATTCTTTAAAGATAAAACCACAGCTGTAAAGACTTGCTGTATGTCTATATGAATCACAGGCACTACTTCCTGCAGTGTATCTGCATAGAATGTATAACATAATCCTTCCAGAATGTGGCAGTTACATGCTTTAAAGTCAAGTAATGACTTAAGATAGTGCAGGGCTGTAACCATGTAGTTTATCTTCAGTGTGAAGTTAGCAGAGCAGAATATTTGACTAGGAAGCCATTTAATTATATGTGTCAAAGGTAATGAAATACATCTTGCCTGAAATCAAAATTGTCTCTGAGCTTCGTGTGACTGAGTTAATAAAAATCGAGCTAATAGTCTCAGGCACAGTAATCTTTTTTTATTGGCAACATTGATCTGAAATATAAATCTTTTCATGTTAGCTGAGGTTAGACAACTGGCTGCTACTGCTTCAGCTAGGAGTGTCTGTGATGTAAAGATACAAAACTGCTTGTTAATAAAATGCTTCTTTCTCTTTTTCCAGGTTTTTAAATATCCACTTCATGCCATTATGGAAATTAAAGAATACCTTATAGATATTGCATCAAAGGCAGGAATGCATTGGCTGTCTACCATTGTTCCAACACACCATATCAATGCTCTCATCTTTTTCTTCATCATCAGTAATCTGACAATTGATTTTTTTGCCTTCATTATTCCATTAGTCATATTCTATTTGTCCTTTATTTCTATGGTGATTTGCACACTGAAAGTTTTTCAGGACAGTAAGGCTTGGGAAAACTTCCGTGCTTTGACTGACTTATTGCTTCGTTTTGAACCAAACCTAGATGTTGAGCAAGCTGAGGTGAACTTTGGATGGAATCACTTAGAGCCGTACTTTTATTTTTTACTGTCAGTATTCTTTGTAATTTTTTCCTTCCCCATAGCAAGCAAAGACTGTATACCATGCTCAGAGTTAGCTACTGTCTCAGTTTTCTTCACAGTGACAAGTTACATGAGTTTAAGCACGTGTGCAGAACCTTACACACGAAGGGCATTAATGACTGAGACAGCTGCAGGTTGCTTATCCCTGCTGCAGGTATTACCTGGGAATTTTGGCTACTTGAAATTCTTAGGGAAAACGTTCTTTACAGTTCCTGTAGGCCATTTCTTTGTGATCAATGTAAGCATCCCCTGCCTTCTGTTTTTGTACTTGTTCTATCTTTTCTTTAGAATGGCCCAACTACGGAATTTTAAAGGCACCTACTGCTACCTGGTCCCATACCTGGTGTGCTTTATGTGGTGTGAGCTCTCTGTGGTCATTCTGCGGGAGTCCTCTGGCATTGGGCTCGTTCGTGCATCCATTGGTTACTTCCTGTTCCTCTTTGCCCTGCCAGTGCTGGGTGTAGGCATTGCACTGATGTGTCTTGTCCACTTCATTAAGTGGTTTTTGTCTTTGGAGCTCATGAAAATTGTAGTGACCCTGGTTTTGTGTGCTGTTCCTTTGCTGTTTCGATGGTGGACAAAGGTTAACTTCTCTGTAGTTGAAGTGGTGAAATCGCTCACTCGGAGCTCCATTGTGAAACTCATTCTGGTGTGGATTACAGCCGTGGTGCTGTTCTGTTGGTTCTATGTGTATCGGTCTGAAGGCATGAAAGTTTACAACTCCACCCTGACGTGGAATCAGTATGGTTTCCTCTGTGGACCCCGGGCCTGGAAGGAGACCAACATGGCACGTACTCAGATTTTGTGCAGTCACCTGGAAGGACACCGAGTGACGTGGACCGGGCGGTTCAAATATGTGCGCGTGACAGAAATCGACAATAGTGCAGAATCTGCAATAAATATGCTTCCATTTTTTATTGGTGATTGGATGAGATGCTTGTATGGTGAAACCTACCCTCTCTGTGATCCCAAAAATGTTACACTGGAGGAGGAAGAATTGTGTCGTCTGAAGTTTTTGACAAAGCATAAATGCCACATGAAAATGTTTGATCGGTACAAATTTGAAATAACTGTGGGCATGCCTTTCAGTAGCAAAAATGGAAGCAAGCCTATAGAGGAGGATGATATAACCAAAGATATTGTGCTGAAGGCAAGCAATGAGTTTAAAAAGGTGTTGCTGAACTTGAGGCAAGGGAGTATAATTGAATTCAGCACAATTCTGGAGGGTCGTCTTGGCAGTAAATGGCCTGTCTTTGAACTGAAAGCAATCACTTGCTTGAATTGCATGTCTAAACTCTTACCTGCAGGGAGGCACGTGAAAATAGAGCAGGACTGGAGGAGCACAGTGCATAAAGCCATTAAATTTGCTTTTGATTTTTTCTTCTTCCCATTCCTGTCAGCTGCATAATGTGCTCGCACATTGGTTCAGTGGTATTTTCAGCATCCACTGCATTTACACTACCAAAGGTTTGGCTCCTTATGAGAAAAAAAAAAACCCAACAAAAATCTACCTTGCTGTAGCAATGCTCAAACAGTGTGCTAATATAGAGCACTGGTTGAGTTTTGCCAGTGTACACACCGTATCCTGACCTTAAACCCTGTATGACTGAAGGAATATATAGTACTTTAATATTGTAAATGAATACAGGGGATCACTGCTGACTAATTGCATGGAAACTGTTTTGTCCAAAATGGATATATTGCCTGTGGTACAACACTAGATGCATTCACTTGCTCAATGTTAAAAGCACTTTACTCTTTTAAGTATTCACAATGTGCCCGTTTGTATTTTCACAGGTATGGTTTAGACTAGGTAGCTGACAATAGCTTTTGTTGCATTTATTACTTGTATTTATTTGGTGTTTTCTAGAAAAGGGTGATCTTAGAGTCAGTACCTGGTGGTAATATTTGCGTACAGCAATCACTGTTTCACTATTTGTCCAGAAGATAGTGACCACTGTTTTTTGAAAGGGCACAACATTTCACACCCCAGCAAGGTTTTATGAAGTTCCCAGGCTTCTACTTAGCATTAAATACTGTGTATGAAATTTGCTATTTGTTCTGATTGGTTACACTAAGGTAGAGTCCATGCTGGTGTGTGAAAGGCAAATACCAGGGCTGGTATTGAGATATTGGTACCAGTAATGTACAAGCCACAGCAACTGAAATTATACCGAAAAGTCTCTAGTGGAAATGAAAATAGAATGTTTGTTTAATTACTTGTATTTTGCAAATAAACATGAAGTGCAAACTTGAATTAAATGGGTACAACATTTGTTCATTATGCTTTGACATTGTGACCAGTTGTTTGTGTTGTGCTGATAGCAGCTTGCACTGAAAAGTACCATTTAGAATGTTTAAAATATTCTAATGTGAGATACTTGTAGTTGCACTTGACAGTTTTGAAGTCAACAGTAAAATCTGGTGTGGCAGGTGAAGTTCTTGTAGCTGTGCAGTCTGCACATAGTGCTTCCCCCTGCTTTTGGTGTGACTTTGGACCTTTTCTGGCCACTGTGTATCACAGTATCACATCACAGATCCATCCTGCCATTTCCCTGACTCCTCCACTGAGGCTGCTTTAGATTCCTTTGTGCCTTTGTGTGCCAGTCATCACCAGGACCAGGGAGAAGGGTTAGCAGTGAAAACTTTTTGGGGGCAGTGAGGCAATGGCTGCATGCCAGCTATGAGCACCCTCTTGAGCATTACCCAGGGCTGCAGCTGGGAGGGAGGAACCAAAGGCACCCCCAGATGTGCTGCCCAGTGCCTATGGCAGAAGCCCCCACCATCCAAAGCCCCACAGTCATGCTTCAGCCCATCAGAAATCTGTGAAGTAAAACCAAATCTTCAGGGTGCTTCTAGCTTTGAAAACTTGCCAAGTATCTCTCTTTCCACCCGGGGAAAAACAAAAAGGCATAAGATAGAAAGTACATGCAAGTTTTGACAGCTTCCCTTACCCAGGCCCATTTTGGCTGGAAATAAGCCAAACTTCGGCCTTTCTCCTCTTTTTTTTAGAACATCCATAGGCTCTTTTTAGATACCCAAACATTCTTCCTGGCTCTGAAATATAAGCACAAAAGATTTTAAGTTTTTTAACTTTTTCCCTTACTTACATACACAATTGTGAAACTTCTATTCACGTGTTTGTCAGGAGGAAAAAAAGGCAACAGTCTTGGGATTCAGAACTAATGTTAAAATTTCTCCTTTTAGCTTTTACCCTTTGTATGGATGTCAACTTAGTGACTTAGTGTGGTGCATTTTGAAGGAGTTGTTACATGTCTTGAAAATGTAAAAGTGACTCAAGTCAGATGTGGGAAGTTTTGCAAGAGGAGGGAGAGTACTTGATTTCTTTGTAACGAGTTGATTTTTAAGAGACAAAAGGCTTAATTTTTTTAGTTGCCATCTCTATCATAATAACTCTGAAACTTGTATTGCAGCCTTTTTTGTGGAAGTTGTTAGAGGATATTGGCATATAACTGTTACTAAATTTGAAAACTTTGAATTATTTGTTAAAAAGCTCTGGTTCCTCAGAGGGGGAGAGCTCCTTCAAAAATACTCATATCAATATTGGTCAGATTCAGTATGGAATAATTCCCCTTTATGCACTTATATGAAGGAAAAAAAGCACCCAAAGCCAAAGTCTGAAATAGCTAGGTCCTAGGAAAAATAATCCATGTGCTCTGTAGTGATGGATTGATGGGGATACTTGAATTTGTCAAGCGCCTCCTTTCAGCACAAGCGGGAAGTTTTGCACAGTAGTACATTGAAGGTCATTTTCCGTCTATTTCCAGTTTTTCAGTGCAGCCACAAGGGACAGAGGAAGCAAATTTTACTTCAGGACCTCTAAATAGTGCATTTTAATGCTATTTCTTAAGTGTTTCTCTGCGATGTTTTTAAATTTTTATGGAAAAAGAGGGCACATTAATGACTTTGATGGAGCTTGTCAATCTAGTGTTCAGTGCTCTGAAACCTTTACCAAATAAATCTTTCCTTTCTAAAGTGTATCTTAGCTGACAATCACAAAATTGCTGGAATTTAATAATCAAGGTGTTTTTGCAAAGGGTGCCTCTATTTGCTTTACACCTTGCAAGTAAACAGAGCACAAAATAACTTTGTTCCATTCCTGCTACAGCTCTGTGTTCCAACCCAGTCCATCTTCTAGGCTGGAGAGGCACAGAATCTGGCAGCTGCTCTTAATAATTCAATTATTATTTTCTTACTCAGTTTTCAATATATGATGAATTATAAACAGTTCCAAAGGCAGGTGTCTTTCTCTAGGCTGGTAATTCAGTCTTTTGAATTAGTATTAATTAATGAAAGAGGAGGAGGATATTACATGGCTATTGACAATTCTAAATTAGGTTCAGCTGTTCTGTAAGTTCAGCTTTAGCATTTAGAATATAAAGAATTTTTTAAAAATATTCATTTGAATTTCATCTTCAATGTCACATGAGAAAGTACTGCTTGTTCTCCAAACTGGTACATTCTTCCATAAGCACAGAAAAACAACACAACACATATAGAGATTCTGAATAACTTAAGAGCCCACTCTGTAATGACTAACAGCATCTTGCAGAAGGCAAGAATGCAGAGTTTTTCCTTGTTCTCCCAAAGACAAAAATGGCAGATCTGTAGGAATTAACATGTGGTTTTATTTCTTAGAACAAATGGAATTTTAAGTGCTATACAATTGGTGGTGTTAATGGTAAATTTGTTCCAATTTTTTTGTAACACAGGGTAATAAGAATGTTGCCCAGAGGTGCTGTGGCTGCCCCGTCCTTGCAGGTGTTTAAGGCCAGGCTGGGTGAGGCTCTGAGCAGTCTGGCCCAGTGGAAGGTGTCCCTGTCCATGGCAGGGGTCTGGCAGTCCCTTCCATCCCAAACCATTCTGTGTTAGTGCTTTCCTATGTTCTTACACTGAGCTACTCCTTTGCCTTCTGGCTTCTCTGTTTCCACTGGAAAAGGCAAAAGAAATTTCCAGATAGTGAATACCTTTTCAATGCTTTTGAAACCCATTGCAGCCTCTCAGGCTAAGGCTCACATCCAGTAACCCCTGAAGGAGGTTGAAAGAAGCTGCACTCCCTCAGCTTCACAGCTGCAATTGTTTGAACAGCAGATGGATATGAAGGAAAACCAACAACTATGCCATTGAGTTAGAAATATACTAATCCATGCAGCAAAAATTAGGTGCAATTTGCTAACTTGTAAGGAGATAACATACCTGCTCCTGGCACCTACATACAAGCAAGTGTTGCATGCAAATAGAATGTCTGGAAACCAAACACCAAATCACAGCCTTGTTTATATGCATTAAGATGGTTCATTTATTTTCATATTATTACTCAAAAGCTTTAATTACCTTTTACTCTAGGAAAAAAAAATCATTAGGATCCTGCAGTTCCTCTTGTAAATCATAGCCTGATGTAGAAAATATGAGAGTCACCTTCCCCTTAAGGGGAAGTGTTAAGCACTGAGAAAACTTGTGTTTTCGTCCCCTCTAACTAAGCTTGAACTTCAAGTTTTGAAGCAGAACAGGACCATGGAAACACTGCTTATAGCTTTCCTTTAAAAAATACGTGAGTATGCTCTTTAAAAAGTCGGGAAGCCAGTCCTAGGGCATCCAGCAGGTCGTGTCCTCACGCAGGGGCATTGACCTCCAGAGAGAGCACATCTCTGCCTGGAGCCTCGCTCTACTGGTTGCTGTTCAGGGCTTTTTGCTAGAAAATGGCACGTTTGCTAGTTTGGCAGAGGGCAGGTGTCCCCTGGCTGCAGAGGGCAGGTGTCCCCTGGCTGCAGAGGGCAGGTGTCCCCTGGCTGCAGAGGGCAGCTGTCCCCAGATGGCAGAGCTCGCCTGGCGCTTTGGCTCCCGGGCCATCAGGTGGCACTCCAGGCTCACGCTGCGCTTTGCTCCCTCTGCCGCTGTCTCCAGAGGGCACCGCCAAGGAACAAAAGACTCGGGGTCTGGTTTTACTCCATTTCCAAGAGGAAATGCAGTTAGAAACAAAACCTCTTATGAAAAATAGATAACCATTTGTGAAGCCGATTCCCTGCCAGATGCAAGTGAAGTTAAACAAATGCCAAGCAAAGGCATCATTGTGGAGTGTGCCTGCAGTCCGAGACTATGGAAAGGGAGGGAAAAGATCTGGTTCTCTGTGTGATAAAAAAACTACACAGTGATAAATGAACAGCATATGAAACTTATGGAAAGTGCAGCCTAGCTGATTTGCAGCTTAGCAGGTTCTGAGAATGTTCCTGTCTCTAAGATCTCATAAGCCTGTCAGCATCAATCTGCATTGTCTGCTTCTGTAGTAAAGTCAGTAGTGACAAAACAGCCCTGATGGTGCTGCTGGTGGAAACCCTGTTTTCTTCCTGCATCTTCACGTCTCAGAAGCAAAATAATAATAATAATCATGGTTTATCAGAGCTTAAGCCTTTTTATTAACTCTCTGTTATCTGCACAAGAAGAAACAGAGAAAATCTGTGGCAGAGTTTAATAAAAACCTAGAATTTCCCTTAAATCAACATTGCTTCTACCTAACTGCAACTCTTTCCTGAGATGCCTGTGGACATTAGTTAACACAAGGATTTGGGAATGTAGAAAACTTGTGTCAAGATCACATACCAGGTAAAGGCCAGTAAGAGAAACTCTGCAATGCTGATTTTTCATCTTTTACAGATCAAATAGATAGATGACAGCAGGTTTCTAGAGATGTTTTGTTCTGTATTTGTAGATGGCGGGATTTTGTGCAATAATAGCAAGTTTGGCAACAGAAAGGGCCCTGCAAATGTTGCTGTTAACCACGGGAGATGGCAGTGCCTGACAGCAGGAGCAGTGTCATGCTAAATTAGAAAGGGCTTGAACCAAGCCCACAGAGCCCATAATATCCCAGGAATCAGTGTTTGTCGATCTCAGCATGGCCTGTCTTTATCTGAAATAATTTAATCACTTTAAAGAGCAAGCCATTTCAACAAAGCATCTCCTCTGCAGCTCCTCTCCTGCTCCTCCCTCCCTGTTCATCGCGGGTGACAGCAGAGATGTTTCTACGACAACAAGCCATGCTGTTGCCTCAGGTGACAGACTATAACTTCAATAAACAATCACTGAAAACAGTTTCAAACAATTAATTAGGTAATGGAAATGTTATTTTAATAGGGCTTAGATGCTTTGGAAGTAGTCTACAGACGAAGTTCTGATCAAGAATTTGTCTAGAATCAAAGCCAAAGATGCCATGCGAAGGTCAGGATGGATATCACTGTCTGAATACTCTAAGAACTATCTTTTTAAAAAATCTTTCAAGATCAAAACATATTCAATCCAGAAGATGCAATGCAAAACAATTCAGAGTGGGTTTTTTTCTTTGCTTTTGGTTTTGTTTCTAAATTTTGTCCAAAGCACATACTGGCAGGGATTTACCAACTTGCTCACTGAAGGCAGTCCATGGCTGACACACTCCCCATATGTGTGCCCTTGCACCAGTGTGACAGACAGATGATGAGCCCAGCAATTGGTTTTGCAATAAATGGATTTTTCAGTTTTCTCTTTACAGAAGATGCTTTCCTACTGTTATAAATGGATGATTCATAAATCTCTCCTAATGCTGCTTCTAGTAACAGTTCAATTGATCTTCAATCATTGTTTAAAAAGTGAATCTCCATGGAGTGCTTCAGTCCTACAGCCTGAAGTTTCTCTAGCCCAGAGCAGCTCTTCCGTCTAAGCTTAGGGGTACACAGTCTTTAAGTGCAGGTGGATACACTGAGTATATGCCTGTGCCTTATATCACAGTCCTCAGTAGCATGGACACTCTTTGGGGCTGGTAGTTGCTCAGGCAGAATTTCTCTTTTTGCTTTTTTTTATGATATTAAGTTTCTCCAGAATGGTGCATCTATGAAGCAAGAGCAAGAAAGACAAGGGGTGCCACCTTTCCTATCCCTCCTAAGGTGACTTTATGATGCTCATATCCCCATTTGTCTGTTTAGCCCAGAAATAAATTTTACACCTAGAAGATTAGTTATAAGAGTGAAGGAGGGGAAGAAGCAGTTTGTGGGCTGTGCAAAGACCTGCCTATGCAGTGCTGGATGTGCTCCTACTGCCCTCAGAGGCTGCTTATGGATTGTGCTTATGGATTGAGTCCTACCTTTCTGCACAAAACATTTTCAGTCTGTGGATGAGGGACTCTGCACCACCCCTGCTGTGTGTTCTTCTCAGGCAGCTCCCTTTGGAGGGATTAACAACAGTCCTTGGAGCTCCCTTTGCAGGGCAATGGGTTCACCCCTGTGTGCCGTCACACAGCTGGGATCCAGCCATTGAGAACCATGTAGAATGGAACAGAATGTGCACTAAATACTGGCAAGAAAGTTTTTGAGGCAGAAAATTGTGAATTTTTTAAACTAGCTTTTGCAGATGCCCTGTTGTTTTTGTTATGTTTGTCAGGTCAAGGATGAAATCCAGGTTTGCTGCAGGCATGGTAAGGAAGCCTTGAAACAGCTCTTACACGGGGTGTCCACATAAAGCAGAGAGGCCTGACTCCAGTTGCACAAACCCTTGGAAGAAAAGAACAGAGTGAAATGTGTATCTGAGGGCTGATAACTAAGGTACTACCCAGGAAGGGAAAAGACTGGGATTCTAAGCTGTACAAATCAGGGTATAACTCCTGCATCACAGCACCTCTTGTGAAGTGATCACAACCCTATGCCTGTTTCACTCTGAGTTTTCATTGTGGGACTCCTTTATTTCCCCTTGGAAGATTTTGAAGATTTTGCTTTGGTCCTATGGGCATAAGAGCAATATACAAAACCTCAGGGTTTCTCTGCAAAAAGATGCCTTTCCTCCACTTCTCTTCCTGCAGGAGAGCAAAGGATGTGGGTGTGGGCCATGACAGCACCCTCCTATTTGTGCAGGGAAGGGAGAAGGATCACCCAGGTGCCTTTGGCAGGTGCATGTGCATAGGGCAGTTTTGTCCCTCATGGGGAGCCACTGCACAGGCTTTGTGTCTCGTGCACAGCAGCTGTCTCTTTCTGGTGGATTTTATAATTGAAGGTTTAAACAGTTAAACTGCTTTCTTAATGCATTTGTGGTTGCTAAGATACAACCTCTTCAATTCTGTAGATCTTCCACTTGAAATAGAGCTCACTGGCAAATGGGGCTTTCCCCTCTGACAGCCAGGAGAGGGGGAGCTGACAGGGCACTTCCCCTTGGGCCAGTGAGGAGCTGCTCCTGCAGCTGCCTGAGCAGGCTGGGCTTGGTCCACTGGTGAGAATAACTGGTGGGTTTTACTGACTTCTGGCCACTGTATGAGGCTGAAGGAGAAGGCAGAAGGGGGGGATGTGGGGAGCCACAGGATGTGGTAGAAGGAAAAGCACAGAGAGAACAGGCAGCACAACAGGCTAGGAGAGTGTGTGGGGTAAGACCAGGGACTGACTCTGTAGAGGAAGCAAGGGAAATCTTTCTTTCCCCTTCTTTAGATAGCCTCAGGCTTCAATTGTCCTTCACAAGCAGGAATCATCTTCTCTGCTCTGTGATAATGAAGAGTGGATCTCAGGAGAATCTGGTTTTGGGACAGGTTTGACAAGACCTTGGGGATAAATTGTGCAGCGAGAGATTTCTTGCAGTTCTAGAAAGAGATTAGGAGATACAGATTTAAAAGCAGAACTTGACTCCTCAAAATTCATTAGCAATATTATAATAGCAGTTCAAAATAGCAAAATATTTTAAAAGGAAGCCTTAAAAATATGTGGAGGAAGGTGGTATAAAATAGTGCAGCTTATCTCTCATTTCATGCTAAAAGTAAGTCTTTACCTGAGAGGGTTGCAGAGAATATTTTGAACATGTTGACAGAGCTCAATTGATGCAGCAACATCTCTCTGGATTTGCAGATCAATAGCTGTGAGAAACAGAGAGTGCAGCTGTTCATCCTGGAAAGGTGTTAGCAGAGATGTCAGAGGATGATAATTGAACCAGCAATGTTTTCCTCCCCACCTCTTCCACAAGGCAGTCCAAGACGTGCATAAATTTTCTGTGAGCATTACCTTCTGTATTGCAAATAGATCACAATGGTGGGATCTTTCCTATCTGTGGGAAACCTCTGCTTCTTTCTGCACCTTCACACTAAAGTGAGGACCAGCATGGTCCACAGCACCATGCAGAGCTGCTGGAGGTGTTCAAGCCTCACCAAAGGGAAATGAAACCAAGAACCTGCCAGAGCTGGGGTGTCAGCAGAAGTTTTTGATAGTGGGGTATCACTCTGGTGTCTTGCTTGGGCAGCATTTAGGTTACAGGTATAGAATGAAGGAATATCAACCTATTTTCTCCCAATCTGACACCCAAATACCAATTTCAGTTACTTATTTTTTTTTTAAATAATGTACAGTGATTTCTCCCCTGCCCCAAAATTGTTTCTCCTCTTTGGCAAATGATGATGAAGCCAAAGAAGGTGGTGATGAGGTTTCTGGAGTTCTCTGAGCTAAGTACTCTTCTCCTTGAAAGACAGACACAGTGCCATATTCACATACCTATTGCCAGCTGAAGAATTTGGTCCTGTATTTAAAGCTGATCTGCTTGGATCAGGCCATTGCATGGGACATGCATGTTAGCAGTATGATTAGTACTAGTTTTATAGCAAGGACTGGCTGTCCAGGAAACCACCCTGCATACTTTGATTGAGTCACTGCTGTAGAGTTTATTTGTTTCAGCAGCCATGTTATAAAAACAATTTGCAGCATTGTCATGATACTTGAAATAACTGCTTAATGGAATTGTTGGTTTAAGGACCTTGTCCTGCTCATTGACTGCCTCAATGGGCAAATGGAAAGACAACTAATTAGCTGTACCCTGCCTAGCTGATCCATACTCATGGCAGCTTTCAGAGCTAAGGGAACTGAGGGGATTACACAGTCAAGTTCTCCACATAAATTGCTTTGTGTCATGGGCCAGATTTAGGATCTACAACTGCCTGAAGAGTTGTGTTCACTTTCACATGAGTAAAAGTTTGATTCTCATCCAGCTTAGAGAGAAGAAAAATAAAATTTCACTGCTAAGAAATGCTTTTCCATGGTGCACTCTGAGAGCAAACCTTTTCAGAGCTGGCCTGTACAGAATTTCCAGAAATCATTTAATGGTTTCACAAAGCCTAAGAAACATAAACCATCCCTATAAAATTAGGCCCATTCCAGTAATCCTGGTTCTGCCACATGAGCAAGGCAAGTGCCTTTATGCTCTAATTTTAGACTCAATACAATTTGCTGACAAGACTGCAAATGGAAAATAATTCCTATTGGGAGCGGGAGCAAATTGATAATAATGTTACTGAAAATTGGATATAAAGGCAAACAATCCTTCTCCTTGCCCTCTCATCAGGGACAACCAAAGGCTCCAACTGACTTAAAGCAGGACAACTTCCTGGCTGCAAACAGCAGGAGCAGGTGGCTCATGCCAGTATCTCCCCCAAGCCACAAAGGGTTAAATTGCCTTATGTAGCTGCTAAGTATGCGTGCGAAAATCTCAAAAGCATGCGAGTGAGCCATCTGGCTCCTGCTCCTACTGGGTATTTGGGGAGGAAAAGGGAAACTGGAAAGGTAAATAGTGTATTGTTTGATGAGATTCCTCTCTTCAGTGCCTAGTCATATTTGTCCATCTAAATGAGTGGGATTGACTGTGTCTTCCCAAAAAGGGGTAAAAAAGATTAGCATGTAAGCTCTGGGAGAGCTGTGCAAAGCCAGGCTCTGCCTCATGTAACAGCTGAGGCAAATTTGTTCTGGTCTGCATCCAGAAAAAGGCCTCAGCCTCTCAGTGTCTAACTTGTGTGTAGGGATGGAGGGAGGCTTCTCACCTCGGGTACAAGCAAGATCAGCTGCCTTGGACTGAGATTCCAGATCTGGGGCAAGAGTCAGGATCACCACGGAGAGTCAGGCATCAGCTCGGACTGGAAAGAGAATGGTTTCCTACCTTAAGTGTGTGTGCCAAGCCAGCATTTTTTGGTTTTTATTATTATATTTTATTTTCCCCTGTGGTAGAGATCTAGTGGTGGGAGAAAGCAGGATGCTGCTCTGCTGGTAGCACTCTGGTTTGTCACCTGGGCCAGTCTCACTTGGGAGATTGACCTGGCCACATCCCTGATGCACTGCCGTGGTTGGAAGGTCTCAAACCTGGCCAGTGATGACACTGTTGGAAAATATACCAATTTTGATTTTTTATTTTATTTTATAACTTTAGCCAGTTTTCACAGAATCACAAACTAGGTTGGAAAAGACCTTTGATATCATTGAGTGCAACCTGTATTCATCTTTGCCCCAGGGGAAGGGAATTGGAGTTTCTTTCCAGGGCATTGTTCCACCAGGTGAAGGCCTGATGAGGTTAACATCTCAACAGACTGTGAATAGCTCAAATAGTACCCAAAAAGATAATGACCACCAGCAGAACATCAACAGATGTCTACCTCAGACATATGCCCCCTGGCAAGGTTGGAGACACCTGGTCCAGAAAAGACTGATGAGGAAATCAAGGAGTGAGGACGCAATTAATCAGAGGTGAAGAAATCCAAAGCCAGTAGGAAGCCAAATACTAAGATCTACATAACTTGGAGCCAATGAACATCGAACCAATGAATCTCTATGGGTCTTGACTGTAAAAAGTCTGTGAAAAATCTGGTAAAATTCATGTGTCATGGAATTTTTTCTCTGCACGCCAGAACAACATCCTGATCAGAAATAAAGTAATGCCTTAATTCTCTAACACTAAAAATGTTGGAGGGCTTTTGGTCCTCCTACAGTCTTGGTGACAACACCAATGCCATTTTTTACCTGTGACTTCATGTGTCAATTCACACTGCACACCTCTGATTCCATCAGCAGGCGACAGAGACTCAAGACTCCTGAAGTCCAGGTTGGGCTATGAGCAAAAGAAAAAGCTGGTCCCAGGACTGAACCTAAATCATGTCTCCAGCTCTGCTAGAGCTGCCCACACTCTTCACCATACAACACCCTCATCCCACTCATGGCATGTGTTCCCTCCTCCACCTGCCACAACACTTGAAGTTCCCACAGTAGCTTGCCCTCCGTGTCCTGATCCCTGTGACTCTTCCTCCTCTGTAGAATGAGCTAAAACAGCTCTTTCTTGCCTAGCTTAAAAATAAGCTGTGCCTTGAAGTCATCTATTTATGCCTTTTTTGGTTGTAGTTTTATTGAAAAAGCTGGTATTAACATATTTATATTTTTATTCAACAACAGTTAGCTAATTTGTGCAACACAAAAAATGCAGCCATGAACAACAGCTTTCAAAACAATCAGATTTACCAACTTTACCATCACTTACTCTACACCACTGAAAGCTCAAACTAAAAAGAGAAAGTTAGTTGGAAACGTTCACAATGACAATGTTGACTTTCATACATTCAAGAAACCAGTTACCGACCTGTAACAGTGATGTCAAAGACAGGAACGGAATACTGGTCTTTGAAAGGTTTCTATTTATTTCCTCTAGAATTACTTAATGGTATTTTGGTTGGGTATTTAATTAGTTTTATAAAGCTCCAAAGATATATTTGTTTATTTAATTTTAACACGTTCTTTTTGGTACCCAAAGCTGTAACAGAGTAAGGTACTTCAAATTAAAAAAAAAAAAAGGTTGCTTTAAGATCTGCTTTATAATAAGTTATCTATAGAATCTTACTTGAGAATGTTCAAAGGTAAATATATGTTTTACAGTATCTCTAGCTGTAAATGCCAATATGAGCTGATAGCAATTTTTTTTTCTTTTTGAGCTGCAAAGATTAATGTAGGGGTCCAAAAGTCAAAGAAATTGTATGACACCCTTGAAGCAGTAGTTTGGCATTAACAAGTTCTCTATACAATTTACCACACTCTTAAACCTTTTTACAAGGAAAAAGAAAAGGAAAAAGCAATTTTGTTAAATTCCGTTAGAATAAATATGTACATATACTGTCCGTGCCTGCTACAGCAAACAGTATTTTATAAACAAACATTCTTTGTTCCCTTTAAAATCACCCTACACATTTCATACTGTATGTGTTCGTGTGGCTGGAAACTGGTGCACATGTGTTTGTGCTTCTACACACAAAATATACAGCATTGATCTAGAAAACTTCAAACAGACAGATTTCAGGTGTGTTGTTGAGATGTCATATAAAAGCTCTAGACTTTGTTTTTTCATTTCTTGTATGCAGATTTTCACCCACCCTTCCCACAAACCAAAATACAAAAGCATGCAGATCCCTTCATCAGTACATTCTCCACTTACCAAGAAATCAGTGCATAATGGCTTAAAGACTCTTTTTTTCTGAGGAGTTTTAATATGGGCAGGTTAACAGGTCATGTGAGTTGTGCTCTTTTATTCATGGTTAGAGTAGGAATCCTTTGGGATATTGAATTTTCTGCCAGAGCTATTGAGGGTGCAGCAGAACTTTCTTTTCCTGGATTAAGAGGACTTCCTGCCCGTTCGGGTACCATTCCTGCATGCCCCACTTTGTGTGTACTTCCCTTTTCCATTTATCTCACTCATCATTACAGAACAGAGATCTAACAGCATTTCTGTGGAGGAAGGTTTTGTTAGGTTTGGATTTTTCAAATTTTCGTGTTTCTCCAGGACTAACTTTGTCTCCCAGAAGTGGCCTCATTTCAAAGCGTTAAAATTCACTGAGTGGTGCTGCCTCTCACAGCACCTCTTCCTTTATTCCCCAAAGGCCAGGATTAACACAACCATCCTGCAAACAACAAAGGGACTTTATCAAGCGTCTAGCAGGGATGTAACTTTGTTCCCACTCAAGTTGGTTGCTGCTTTCAAGGAGGGCACTTCTAGCCAAGGTTTCCAGAACTCCAACCCCAAATTGTAGCACGGGTTTGTGTGTGAATTGCCAGGCTGTGTCTGACCAGCCAGTCTCTCCAGAGTTGCAATGCCAAGATTTGTAATAGTCCTCACACAATGAAGATACTACTTATTGTTTTAAATTGAGCAAGAGAACCATGGAGAATAAACTTCTTAAAATAAGCTGGCTGAGTAACTGTACCAGTCTGTCACTTAGTCACTTGGGAAGGTGAAGCACAAAATAATGTGTTAAATAAACAAATAAATAAATAAATAAGAGGGTATTGTAAAGAAAGGATTGGGATGGGTGAGATGGGGCAGCTTTTCACCAGCAGGATTCTGCTTCCAGCTCTAGCTCTCATGAGGTCCCTCCAATGTGCCACATGCACTAAAGGGATGTGGCTATTCATTGCTTCAAACAGGCTCAGCCTAACTGAAAGACAGGAAAACAGCACTGGGAAAAAAAAAACAAACAAGAGACTGAGGCAAAAAGCTCTAACAATGTGGTAAATGCTGTGCACTGCAAAAGCAGAAGGGCACCAGAGCACCACAAACCACTGAGACCCTCAAAAGGATGGACGGGGGCTGAGGAGCCTCAGCCCTCCTCAGGAACACTCCTAAACTGAATAAATATCCCTGTTTGTTTAAAGGAACTGATACAGACCACAGTACTGGATTTGCACTCGTGCCTTTTACTCATACAGTTGCAGTGATGGAAAAGAATTGGCTTGCCACCAATAATGATACAGGCTGAGGGATGAAAGGATGCAACCTACAAATCCCACCACAGAAGCCACAATTTTTGTGAAGATTACATCCTTCTACAACTCTCAAGAGGCTGGTTTGTAAATATAGAGGGATATTGATAAATCTAGTGCATTTCTGAGTTCACTTTATCCTGAAATATGTACAGATTGTTTGTCGCTGCTATAGCAATGATGTTCTCGGTTGGGTGCCATGCTGTGTGCAAGATCTTCTTAGTAAAGTCCAAACTGTCAACACTGATGTCATCTTTCCTCCTCTTGCCTCCCACGCAGACTCTGCGGGGCTTGAGGATGGCTCGTGGTTTGCTGCTCTCCCGGGAGGCCTCCAGGGTCACGTCCCGCTTGGTGTTGCGGTCAAACATTCGGAAGAAGTTGTTGTATGCACCTGTCATTATCACACTGCAGAGAGACAGACAGAGAGACACAACAAAGGCACTTAAACTGCAACCTGTGCAAAGCCTACCAACATGCCTGGATCAGGACAGCCAGCTTTGACCTTAGGGTCAGCTGTCTTCTGGTTTCAGATGGGAAAGAGTAAGGTAAAAAAAGGGGTTTTCCCAGTGCTCCCCAGAATGAAGAGTTTTCTTCTACCAATGCCTTCCCCTCCCACATTATTCAATGAAAATTACAGTTCATCAAGTAATGTCTGCTCCCTGACATCATCAGAATCGCATCAGAAGATAATAAAAGCAACATGTTTCAATAAGTTATTTTTAATTACCCTCCAGCTTTTTATGAGTGCTTAAGGATCATACATTTCAGAATTTTTCCCTTTCTCTAGAACCTTATCTTTAATGGTGGCTGAGTTTAACCATGATTCCAGAAAGAGTTGTAAAATTTCCCACATAGTTCAAAATCTTTTGATACAAGAGTAAGGTTTAGTACATAATTATGTATTTTAAAGAAGGGTGTTTTGAAAGGTTCTGAAAAAAACACACTGAATTTGCACATGTAAATTCTTTACAGATGAAACTCTTTTTCGTGCTGATGCCACAGATCTTGCAAGCCAAACATCATGAAAATTTTTTATCTACAATGCTCCTTAGAAATAAATACACTGGTGTCAGGATTCTGGCATCTCTTATATGAAGTTTGAATGAAACATCAAGTCAGGATATATTTCTGGATCTGGGAGAAAGGGACAAAAACCATACCTCGATCTGTATAAAAATTACCTCATTAGTCAGCTTGCAGTTTGAAATAATAGATTGCCAGTTGCTTCATTCCTCTATCCCTAGGGGAGGATATTTTGTCACTAACTTTAATGAATTCAGGATTTCATCCATGGCCCCCAGGTTATTGGATTAGCATAATCATGGGTTTCAGAGCCTTGTTTGAAAGCTCATCCCCTGTGAACTTTTTCCATATGTGAAACCAGGGCTGTTCTCTACTCTCCTATCTCAGCCCCAAACAGGGTGGTTTTATTCTGAATTTCCATTCTGTAAGAGGGTACCACCCCAAATGGTCAAGTCTCCATGGAAAAAGCTGCACAGTTTTAAGACTCAGGCAATCAGTAACTATTTGCCTTTCTAATAGAGCCCAAAAGAACATATTTGACATGCATGGCATTAATAAACAAACCTCCATCTCAAATAAATGACAGCTGCTTTCACACTTTGCTGTTGGGGGGGGATATCTGTGTTGAGCAGCAGACTGGCCAGGGAAACGTGGAGCATATGGGAGAACACTGGAGAGCTCACAGGCACAGGAGAGCCCCACTCTCCAGCACACAGACACTCCCCAGCTGACAGGATTAGATGCTCCTGCATTCAGGAGTGCCTTACAGTGCGTGCACAGCCTCCAGCCAGAGCTGCCTTGATCTCATTTGGGGCCATTAGGAGTGACTGTAATACAAACGAATGATGCACTGGAAAAGCACAAATGTGAGCTGTGACTACAGCTGGGGATGGGAGCAGAGCTGGCTCCAGAGCTGCTAAAGGGTACCTGGAGTGGCTGTGCTGGGTTTGCACACTGGGATCACCCAGCTCCCCCCTGCTTCCAGGGCTGCTGGTGCCATGCTGCAGCCTGAAGGCAGCTGATCGCACACCGAGCTCAGTGCAGCCCCTGGAGTGCCAAAGGGAACTGCTGCAAAGCAGAGAGTGCAGCACAGAGACCCAGCACACACTGCCCTGGGCAGGAGCTCACCTGCAGCCTTCATCCCATGGAGAGGGACTGCTGGGGGAGGCACAGGGGCACTTGTCCACATCCAGCCCCATCCAGCCCTGGCAGGGAGCTCCTTGCTGCTCTCCAGCAGCAGCACCTGCCCCTGGTTGCCTGCAGAGATGTTTCCCTTTCCTTCTGCACCCACTAAAGGCTGGGTGCAATCCTGCCTAGCAAGGCACAAGTTAACAACCTCACAAGCTAAAAAACAGGAGTCAGTGTGACAGCTTGATAAAATGTATCCCAGAAGCTGCAGAAAGCCTATTGATCAAGATTAGTGCCCATTTCAGAAATTGAATCAACAGCAGTAAATCAAATGTTTCATTCCTTCAAAATCACCATGTCTTGTCATTACAGCTCCTGCTGTAATGGTTAATCGCAACATGAAAAAGTCGAGGTTATTTCATAGCTCAGCACTAGCACACACAATTTGTGATGCAGTCCATCTGTATATTTTCCCCCAGGCAAAATTGTGAAATGGGTTCATGAGGCTGGGGCACCCCTGCGCCCCGGGCTGCAGAGCTGTGGCTCCCAGGGGAAAGAGGAGCATCCCTCCCGGTGGCAGTGGGAACTGTCAGGGAAGCAGCTTTCATGCTGGCAGAGTACCAGTGCACCAAATGCAGAGAGAGGTGTTTGTTAAAGGTCTTATTTTAGAAGGTTTTGCTTGCAGTAAAACTGCCTTTACAGTCCATTTGCTTTTTAATTTCTTGAACTCTTGCATATTTTTAAAAGTCTGCTTTCTTCAGTTGGATTTACTGCAGTTATTTTTTAACATATGTAGATGACTACTTTTCATGCTGGCCCTATTTTCTGCAGTTTAATGGCTCAGTAAAAAACAGCATTATGTAAATGAGAAAGTGTCCATTCTCGTTCAAGGTCACAAACACAGATGGATTATAACCTTACCTGCTGCTTAAAGTAATAAAAGAGAGTGAAAACTAGATGTAAGCCTGCAATTTTTTCCTGTTCAGGAAAATACAATGTACAATAATGGAATTTATGTGATAAACAGATTTTTTTTTTTAATAATGGAATATAAATTGTAGCTCAATGTAGTATTCCCAGACACTGCTCTGCACAGCAGTGTTATGACAAGGACTTGCACAAAACCCTTGCAGGAGAGGCTGGTCCAAGAAGCCAAAGTTCCTCATTCAAAACAGCCCATGCTACTTCATAGGTGTGTAAGGCAGCAGCCCAGAAAAGCTCTGTCTAATTTTCCACCTTTAATTCTCATTAGAAGGCAGGTTAACAAGCTGTGCTGCACAAGGTCGGAGGTACCATCATCTCTGCCCTGCAGAGATATTTTGGAATCAGAACACACCCCAGTGCACCCTGAGGAGCACTGATAGCTGGAGCTGAGCTGCAGCCTGACTGCACCAGCTCAAAACACCACAGCCACAGGCAGCATGATTACAAAAAAACACCCAAATAAAACAACACCACACCTCATCTCCTCCCAAACAAACCCCGCAAACCAACCAAACAAAAAAACCAGGAAAGACCCCAATGGGTGCACCATGACTACCACTACCTGCATTTCCCCCTCTGCAGCCCAGCCAGTGGAGAAGGAGAAACACCCCACACCTGCAGGCCAGGAATGCATTCACACAGCCCCAGTTCACCCTCCTGGGCTGCCCCAGGCAGGGAATGTTTCCCTCTCAGCACAGGGCTGCTCTGCAGAGCACCTCGAGTATTCTCTGCTCCCTCTGCCTGATCTGCTCCAAGCAAGGTCCTGGCAATTCTTCAGGTATGTGTGTTTGGAGTGACACCACAAAATGCTACTGATTCCTCCTGCCTGCACTGACACTTGTTGCTTATCAGTGATGTGATCTGAGGCACCTCACTGCCAAACTTCAGCCCTCATGTGGGGTCACTGCAGCCCACTCTTACCCCTCCTTTTTCTTTAACAGAACTAACAAATATATTTTTACAGAAGGTAAAAGGTGAAAGGGAAAACTCCAGTGCAAGAGCAGTCCTTTTATTGACTTTTCACTCCCTCCCTAGACACGGTTCTGTTCTTTTTTTTCTTTTTCTTCCCTCCAATTCTGATTTGCCTTTACCACATTTTCCAGATAGGTTTCCCTTTCCCCTCTCCTCATTCTCCCCTCTTTTTTCATTTCCATCAGTCCTGCTCTACAGCTTTAAAATAAAAACCTGCCTTATCTGCTTCCCTCTTCCTTTCCCCACCCCTTTCAAGTCTTTGTTTGACTTCTGCAAGTCTCATTGCTCACCCTTTCTGCTCATCCCCTACCCTCCAGTCTTGCAGACAACTTGCTTGGCTCTCCAGGTGTTTTGGCTTGCATCCCTGCCTTCTTTGGGCTGAAAGCTTGGGAAACAGCAAATCCCCAAGAACCAAAGCTCATTTGGGCAGGAGAGGTAGTTCCCAAATTAGCAGAACATTAACTCTACACCTCCCACTCAGTTCAGGCTTCTTCACTCTATGCTGCATTGATCTGGTACCCAGCAATAATTCAGGTAGGGTTGTTTTTTCTAAAAATAAAATTTCAATCTGTAAAATTGTCTGAAATAAAGAATTTGAGAGAATAGAGTTCTTCCTGTTTGCACTGTAACAGTAATACCCAACAGGAGCAGATGTTTATCTATGGATAATGATTTTATTAAATATAACACCAACATTGTACCAGTGGAGTTTAATTTAGGGCCAGAGTTATAGGGTCTACAGAAGCAGCCTCTCAACTACTGATGGCTTCAGCATCTTTAATTATTTTAATACTTTTAAGCATCTGAGTCTCAATATTTTGGTTTTGTTAGTGACTTTTTTAAATGAAATAATTCAGTATGGGATTTTCCCTGCTAAAAAGCTCTGCTTCTCTTGGGTGGTCAACAAATTCTCTACTTCATCAGCTTCAAAGGCATTTGAATAGAATTTTCACCATTTTACTAACCTGCAATGAAATATTCCATAATACTTTTTAGGCAATGAGATTTTATCAAACATGTCAGTCACTAAGAACTGGCATATCTCGGTATTTCTCAGATTTGTTATTCCCATACTTCAAGCCAACCTCTTAAATGTTATCCATGTTGCAGCCATCCTTGCACTCAAGGGCCTTCATCAAAATGGCTCCATTCAGCTGCATTCCTGGATGCCAGGGATTACCCTGAAGATTTGGGGTATCTGCTGGAATTAAGGCTTGCTTAAAAACCAAACCGTTACTTGCTCCACATTGCTTTGTGTTGCTTTTCTTGTTTAGGGTTTTTTGTTTATGGTTTTTTTGTGGGTTTATTTAGCTCTTTGAAAATTTTTGGGCTACCTCTGGCCCAAACTAGTCTTCCCAGATGCAGAGAAGTTTTTATTCACCTGCAGATTCCTACTGTCTGGAGAAATTCAGCTCGTTTCATAGCTCCCCTCTTTCACTGTTGCTCACGAGACCATGGAGGCCATGGGATGGTGTGACAGGACAGAGCAAGGCTCAGCAGGGCTTCAAGGACCCCCACACACCCTGCTTAAGGGTGATAGAAAAACAAAACCAGCCCAGCTGCCCTGACCCTCAGTGCAGGTGTGGCAGCAGAACATCATTCCTTGGGGCAAGAGGCAGAGCTTGGACTTTGCAGGTGAGAGGGGAGGAGACTCAGAGAGCAGCTCCCACCAGAGCCTGCCCCACACTTGCAAATATCAGCAAAGATGTCCCTCAGGCACCCAGCATGAAAAGAGACCTTTTCTTTGACCTGAAACTGTCTCCCAATTATATTTTGAGCCCCTAAATTTTCAGTATTTCACTGCCACATGTACCAGTGCAGAGCAGAACATCTGCAGCCTCTTAGGATTAACATGTGAAGTCCACCAGATCTGGTTTCATGACAAGCTGACCCAATGAAGGAAGAGCTGATTCCAGAAAACTCTCAAAGAACATTTTTAATAAGAATAAGATGGAGGATTTATTATAGCAAAAGGAAAGGAGGAAGGATTGTTGCAAGCAATGAACTCCTGAAATACTGGGAAATTTTCCTGTATGCTGTGCTGTAAAGTCACTGACTCCCCATCACAAAGAGGGGAATTTATTTAAACCTGCTAGAAAAACTTGGGACACTTGACTTGGATTCAGGGTTGTGGCACCCTGGTACAGCTGGCTGGCATAAGACTGAGAATATGAACAAGGGATCCCCAAGTACTTCCAAGCTCTTATTTGACATGCCAAGCTTTGAAAACAAAATGATGTCTTCTAGCTCTCCAGCATGGAGTGTGCTGCCAGACAGGAATAGACTCTTAACATCTCATCCAATGTGATCTGCCAACTCCTGATTAGAGTGAAGGCTGATGGATATTCAGGGGGATGAATGACAGTTCAGTAGGAAAGGACTGACTGAACAGTTGTATGTGACTTCACTCATCTGCTTGCAGCATATCACTTATCATGATGGTAGTTAGAAGTCTCCCTGGCAGGGGTCCTATACACCCATTCATTTGAAATCTTGAGAAAAAAAGCAGTTAACTAAGGTATTCACTTGCTATTACAACGAATTGGGTTTTATTTGGGGTTTTTTCCTGCTTCTTTACCACACAAAAAGCTACAAAAGTGTTTCTTTTTTAAGGTAAAACTGAAAGCTGTTGACAGTGGGAAGAAAACTGTGTCCTCCAGGTCCTTATTAAAAGACTTGACTTTGGATGTGAATGGAAGAGCTAAATTAAACTGCTGTATAAGTAGAACTCACGTATTCTACATAGTCATGTAATGATGTATACACAATAAAGATAGCATGATTTTTGTGTAATATACTCAACTACAGATAATACATGCTCATCTGGATGAATTAGTGTGAGACCCCTGCTTGGCTCCCTCCCCTGACCACTGTTGCCAAAGTACACAGTGATTAATGTGCCCTTCAGCAGATGAGATCAGCTCTGTCTGATTGTATTAGTTCCTGCTCATTGGAGTAACTGAGCATCAATCACGTTCTAATCAGAGCTCATGTATGTTGATTATTTTTGTGAACAGCCTCACCATCAGGTTCTATCACAGCACAGATTAACTTCTTAGTAATGACAAAACTTAATACAAAGTATTTTCACCTAAATAATAAACACACTTTCATTTTTAACTGAACAATCCAGTCAGTATAAATTGTCATTATAGCTTTGAAGTCTCCAAAAGATAAAACCAATACATTTAGAACTACAGTCATTACTGTTATGTAGATGGATTAATAATCTACGTACTGCAGCATCTCTATAGAGTGCAATTATCAATATGGAATTTTTACCTTTAGTAATAGTCCTTTTTTAAAAACTGCATAGGAAGAGACTCAAATTAAGTAACCTTACTCTTCAAATGAACTGTTTTTTAAGAGGTACCAGTACCTAAGTATTATTTACACTATGATCCTCCAATAAAAAATGTCCTGGTAACATACAGAAATACTTATCATATTCATAAAGCAAGGAGCTCAGAGGAGTGAATCAAAAAATGAGCATCAATTCTCATACATCTGACTCCTAAAAAGAAATAACTAAATTAAAGAGAGCCCTTTTCTTTTGTCAGATGTTTCCAGTGCCAACTCTTTACTTGAGAGTTTCTTACAATCAAGAGCAGCACATTGTGCTTGGTGACGGGTTTGGTAATTGTGCATGACTAATAACGCCTCAGTGTCTGGGCAGTACAATAAATGAAGCCCTCACCATCTAATGTTCCCACTTAATAATTACTCCCTGCATTGATCTTTCTGATCTGTCAAGTAGGAATGAAAATATTACACTCACTTTAAACCCTGATATTGAACAAGAATTCCATTACTAGTAGGCAGCTATCCAGAGAGTGGTCTTACCACACTAATGAGGACAGCAGCACTTCATCTGCCCAGAGGAGAGAGACTCTAGGCCTGGGAGTAACTGGCTGCCCAACCTGTAAAATGCACTAGGAATTCCCATCAAGGATAAGCAAAATGGTTTGTAAATACCTGAAAAGTCCTAGATCTTTTTCAAAGTTCCCCAATATCTACATTATTTGAATGCACTGCTGTTCTGTGCCAGACTTAGGCAGGAATCAGCACTGTCTGTTTTCCAATAAATGCATTAAATTTTGTATTTCTAGTAGGGCCAAACTCAAGCCATGACAACAATGAGAAAATCCTCTGCTAAAACAACCATTCATGCATTGGTTTGGGAGTTTCAGAGAAAAGCCCCAAAACCTGGATCTTCCACTAAACTTTCTGTGAGTCATTCCCAGTCTTTGACCATACCAAAGCCACAACAGCTGGTCCCCAAGCTTCAGTGACAGCAATCTGGGAAGTATTTTGCTCAGTGTGGTCCATCTATGTAATTTTAAATGGCCAGCAGTTGGTATCACAAGGGACACTCAGTGCTGAGTTAACTTTTGTCAAAAAACAAATCATTCTGGCATGTAGGCATTAGAGATAATGGAATATATATGTATTTTCATTTGCATAATGAATGATACAAGGGTAAAGTTTCATTTTTTAGCAAAGACAGAATCTTTCCATTGGGCAGGCAGAGGAACTGAGCAAAGGAAAGTACTCCAAAGAGAAGGTGCCCCTTACCAGTGTACAGCATAATACTGATCTGCATTTGTGGAGCACAGGACTAGATGAGACTTTGTTCTGCACTTTCAAATTCAGACCTGTAATTTTGACCAAAGTTACATATAACTGCTTTCACAAATTTCCTGAGCACCACCACCAGAACAGTTGGGTTTCTTGTATCTGCACCACTGAGGACGGGAAGGCAGCTTGTCGCTGTTTGGACAGGTATGAACTACCTCTAATT
Organism: Ammospiza nelsoni; assembly: GCF_027579445.1. NCBI lineage: Eukaryota > Metazoa > Chordata > Aves > Passeriformes > Passerellidae > Ammospiza > Ammospiza nelsoni. The sequence goes on from NC_080636.1 coordinate 17,714,442, forward strand.
TCCAGGTTATAACCTGTTGACTTTCAACACCTACCTGCTGTTGTGCCATTATCACTCACATTTATCTTAGCTAGATATCTCCTTGGTATACTTACTACAAGCAAGTAAAATCTTGGCTTCTCTTTTGCTAAGCTGATGAAAACCAAAGTCCTGGCCTCTCTCCTTTAGAGCAACTGTCCATCTGCTCAATTAGTTCATCCACCTTGGAGATGAGGGACAGGAAATGTGTAAATGCAGTTCAAAGGTCTTTGAATAAGAGCCCAACACAATGTCACCACGACTCCTTTCTCTGCTGGATAGCCCAGTCTTGCCCATTCAAGCAAGTATCATATTTGTCTTTCACAGATGTCTCAGACTGCCTGTTTCACAGCCCTTGCCCACTCCAGGGTGGGTAGGCCTGCTTCAATACAATGAGACAGACTGTTTTCCAAAATGAGAGGCTGAGCTGAAGGAGCAGTTCTAGGCTCAGTGCCAAACTTCTGCCTCTTGGCTCCTAACTCTGATGAACCAGGAGTCACTGTGTGTCACTCAATATTGGCTCCTGTGCTCTCTTTCACATGCATTTTGCAGACTGCTAATCCCTTCCAAATTCACCTAGCATATGAATGTCCCTGGGAGTTATTTCCAACTGCTAAGATCAAGATTGTGCTCTTTTTTTAACTAAAATCCTCACCTTGCATTATACTCTTGGATTTTATCCATTTTTATTAACCCAGTCCTCTTGGCTGCTCAGCTATTCCTGTACCTTATTCCTACTCCACAAAGCACTGCCACCATTTTCCAGCATTAGGGCATTAACCCACTCCATCCTTGCTCAAGCTCTCTGACTTGCTCTAGCATTTCTCATTAAAATGTTCAACAAGATACAATGTCCAAGATAAAGAGAACCTCTCCATCAGTACATAGGGAAAGGGACTGCTCTGATGGAGGGAGATATCAGAAGTGTCATTGGGCAGCAGTTTGTAGAGAATCAGTGGGTGCCTGTGATGGTCCTTCCTCACACCCATTTCCAGTAAGGGAACTGAATTTCTGAGGTAGCTCACGTGCAAATACAGGATCATGTAAGTTTCCTTAGTGTGTTGGTGGGATTTTGTGAGTTGGTATCAGTCTTTTTAGCTTTTGCAGCCTATTTATGATTTGGATGAAGATGGACATAATTTGAAGGGTTTTTTTCCCTTAAGGCCCGAGCCAATGTTATTAAGGCACACATCATTTCTAAGGCAGATACACAACTGCACAAACATCCAAATCGTCTATCTTCCCAAACACTGGAATGTGATTTTGCACATTGATGTGGAAAATAATCACCTGTAACTGCTTTTGGTTTGCTCCCCATCATATGGGAGGTGTTTTGCCAAAGGAGGACAGTGGTGGAGAGAAGGATGGATTGATTACCTGTCTGATCCATTCCATGCACATTCAAACTTGTCAAAGATGCAGTCGTTTTCATAGAGGGAACATAACTTGCTTCTAAGGTAATCATGGACCTGTTTTAAAGAAAATAGCTGTTATTCTTGAAATCAAAGAAAATATAAAACTCCACAACCAGCCTTTCACTTTTTGCATAATCTCCCAGGTTCTCTTTCAAAATATGCTGCATAGATTGGTAGCTCTGCAGAAGATGCTGCATTTAAGCTCCAAAGAAGCTAACTGTACTTTTCCACAGCCCAGTTAACCAGGTGCTACAGAATTACTGTTGTAGGAAGGCACAAAACAGGCTTCCCTCAGCAGGCTGCAGACCACCCCTCTTCAACATATTTGTTTCCTGCTTGGGTGATTTTCTCAGTGCTAGCCTAATTCCCAGAGACATTTCACCAGCTGATACCCTAGATGAGCTAATTAATGTGAAAGAAATCTAATTTAAATAGTAACAAAAATGCCATATTCCAAGATAAGTGGGTTCTCACTTATGGCAGAAATAACTTGGCTCTATTAAAAGAACCTTTATGGTATGACATTTATTTCTGAAAGGTATTTTAGAAGTCAAATACAGCATAAGGTTGCAGTTGCACAGGTTGCAAATAAGAACACTGATTTAGCCCAAGTATTTCTCCTATTTGGCTGAGACTTAAAAGCAACATTGCAAATTCTCACTTACTAACTATAAAAGTGAGAGTAGCCGGCAGATCTCTCTCCTCTAGGCCACACATCTCTGAATAAGGATTATCATAAAGAGATCTCATACAAACTGTTTCAGTCTTTTGCTTAATTTGATTTGTTTTTCTTTTGGATTATTTGGTTTATTTCATAAGGAAATAATAAGGTACAAAATCCCTGCCTAGATCAATTTACTAACGCACTTCCACTCCTGATATTTTCTTCAGCTGTTGTAGAAAGTGTAAAACAAAGATGTGTAGGTGACCTCCTGGAGAAATACACCGATCCAATGGCCCACGGGTAATTTAGCTCTGTCATTCTGAAGTTACAGGTTCTTGCAAGTCCAGTTCCTGCTCATGGATGCCCAGCATCCTCCTCTGGCCTGAGGGCACAAACATTTCTTCTAGTAACATAGCTTCTGCCAAGACCAGATGAGGGACAATGAACTTTCACTTAGATTTTCTTTAAACTTACCCATTTTTGATAGTCAAATTGTACAGTATCCAAAGAATATTTGTAATGTAAGATTACTAAGGATTATAAATTTTAGTTATGGATCAATTTTCATTAATAAATGAACACTGAACTGCTCATTAACAGATGTCTTATACAGGAATTAATTGGCAAATGGCAGATAGAACATTCCACAATTAAATGCACCATCACAGTGAGCAATAGGTCAGAACACCTACTATTGATGCAGTCTCCTACACTCTCTAATTAAATCCTTTCTCTTTCTCTTTACTTAAAACCTTTTTGTGTTAGCAGTGTAATTTGTTACAGAACTGGAATTCTTTCCTTTGTCATGTTTGTGAGCTCCCAACATTTGGAAGAAATAGAAAGGTTGGGTAAGGCAGAAGGAAGTCGATCACATTTCCCTCCCTGACTGTCATTTCTAGGTTTTTCTCTTGTAACCATTTCCAGCAGCCATCTGTCATGACCACTGTCATGTACACACCCTTTGCAAAGTGTGTCCAAGTCCACAGCTTGGAGCTGTGCCTTTCTATCAGCTTTGTCAAAAAGGATTTTGCAATGCCTCTCTCAGATGTCTTACCTTGTCAAGACTGTCAGACTCACCCTACTGCCCTGGACAACCACCTCGTTCTTTGTGTGGACCTTTTGAGTTCCACATTTGAGCACATTCAGACCCTCAGAGAGACTGGGAAAAACTAATTGTAAGGAACACTTAATTTTCACTGTTTGCATATTCATCTGCTTCTACCAGCTGAGGGGAAGATCAGATTTGCCTTGTCTGTTACACCTTGTTCTTACCACATATCAATAATACTTGAAAGCAAACCAAACTCGTTCCTCACTAATTACTAAGGACCTTTTCTTCACTGCAACATCTGACCCTCATGGAATTATCCAACAATTCTGTGCTCTGGACTAACACAGCAACACAGCTACACAGGGACCTGTTTTATTGGGACTGAATACACACAACCAGGAATTCCACTGGCAGGTGACACACTGGTCCAAATCCCTGTATTACAGACCCTGCCTAAAGTGGATCAAGCTATTTCCAGCTATGAATGTGCTCACCTTGCTGCTCCCAAGGTTTCTGCTGGCGTAATTCACCTGGTAGTATCAGGAGAGTAACCTGTCAGGCAGGGCTGCCTTGCAACAACACTCAAGCTCTGGCCATTCCACTGCACTGCTCTCTTAGTGCTGTCCACTGACCATACCCTGCCCTTTTTGCTTTTGTGTGAAACAAACAGGAGAAAATCTTGTTGAAACACTGTCAGCAGATAATGTGTTCAGCAGGGCTGCAGCAGCTGCTCTATGCAATAGCATTGTTTGAGCCACAGCACTGATATGAAAAAGAACCTGTATGAGGAATTAATTCTTGTGTGTCAGGTTTTTAATATTAAAACTGGAAGCTAATAATGAAGCAGTACAGTTATGGACTCTGCTCTTTATTACAACTCTGTGTGAAATCTCCTGTTGTGACCCTCACTATTGCAGCTAGGCAATATCCTACCATGCAGTGGATGAAATGAGAAAATCAATCTTTTAATGAACAGCTTTTAATCTTTTTATGAGGTATTGTCATCGTAATTATGTGAATACATAACTGAAAACGTTAGGTTTATTTGCTGCCTTAAAGTGATCTACCCCAAAAAAACCTTTTGAGAAATTGCCAAGTTTGTAGATGAGATTTAGGTTTGTGAAAGAGAGAGATATCTCTAAGACAAATTATTTGAGAGAGTAATTTAAACCACTTTTTCTCAGGAAAGAATTCTCTACTCTCTGCAGCTTAAAAACATGAAAGGTTCTCGGAAGATTTGGATCACATGAATCCTATGGAATCCTGTGCTATTGGCTTCCACGGCCCCTAGCTCCAGATTCTCCTTCAGTCTAGTGCAATGCCCAGCAACACATCTGTATATTCTTTACAAGGATAAATATTTGAAACTGAAAGGCAATCAAATATTTAAGAAGACTGTTATATTTTTCTGTATTTTTTTAATATTATATCAGGGCTTTTGTTGTTGTGGGTCTTGGTTTTTTTTTTTTTTTTCTATAAACTTCTGACTGCAATTATCAGTACTCATTTTTCCCCATCTCAGCATGAAGAAATAAAACTTTTTAATTGGCCCTCCTGTTGGGTGCCAGACTGATTTAAAAGTGACCAGCTTGTTTCACAGCTGCCTGCATGAGGAAATAAAAGCAGGTGTCAAAATCAAGACAAACAGGTTGGCTTGACCAGCTATTCCTCCCCAGGGACAGGGCTGCCTACTAAATTAGCATAGGTATGAAGTAATGTATTACCTAAGCTCTCCAAAACTGGGATTCTATTCTATTCTATAAAACATAGTCTCACCCATACCCTCCCACTCCACTTTCACAGCATATCAACATTTCTAACACATTCAGCATTTAAAGCCATTTTAAGAGAAAACCCGGTTCTGTAGACTTAAAGGTAAACAGGCTCAGACTTTCCAATGTTAACACATTGAGCAGTGAACAGTGAACATTATCCACCAAAATGTTATGGATGCATTGAAAAACACTGGGGCCCACTCTGTCTACTAAATGCTAGCTAAAAAATACTGGAAAATTTTGCTTTTTTTGACAAGAAATGCTACCAAATTCTCATCATAGTTTTTTAAAACCAATCTTAATTATAATTACTGTGAATTACTGTATGCCACCTGCTATTGTTTAGACACAGAAAACAAGGGACCTATTCAGCACTGTCACAGGATCGTCTCTCAGTAAGCAGCACAAGCTGGATGAATGGCATTTTTCCTACTTTGCATACACTTTTTTAGGTAACTTAACAGGTTTTTTTCTTACTGCATTTTCATAACAAACAGTTTCTGTGTCACAGACATATTTTCCTTCTTCAAGCCAGAGTCAAAAAATGTAAGCTCAGCCCTCTATTGCCAAACATAACAGATGTCAGAGTACAAACTTAGCTCTGGCTGGAGCCACTGGCATTTTGTCTGGATAATATCTCAATGAATTCAGGCAAGCAGATGTGTCTGTCTGGCATTTGTGAGCTGCTGTGTCAGTGGTGATGCCAGGGTTTAACAGGGAGCACTTCTAGAGCTGGGCACAGGGGAGAAACACACAGATCAAGTTGTAAAAAGTAATTCTGAAATGCCAAAGGTGTAAACTTTCAGTAGTCCCACCAGGAGCAGAGTGCTAAGCAACACACAAAATCTCTTCCTCGGTTCCTTTTAAATGTTAGTAGTGAAATACATCATTTGAAAGCAGATGCCAAAATGAAGGGATGATTTCTCTTGTTAGAATAATAATTTCTTTCAAGAGCCCAATCCACAGGGAGTGCTACCTTGACTCCCCAGGCTTTACACCTCCTTACTAATGCTGCAATTGCCCTTTTCCTGCTATAAGGATGCCACTGTGAGGGTTTTAACCACCTTGACTAATTCTCTTAGCTTGCTGCTTCTTAGATAAGGTTATGAGAAGTTTACAGAAACATTCACTTTTTGAACACTGACATCCTTTTATAATGTTGCATTTTAAGAGTAGGAGATTCTTACCTGGTATGTTTCTACAGGCTTTGTTTCCATGTTCAGATCCCAAACCTTGACAGTGAGGTAATCTCTTGTAAGCATGTATCTACCACTGTGACTGAATTTGACATCTGACACTGAAGAGATAATTTCTGAAAAAAATGATCTGTTACTGGGGTCTTCTGGTTCTTCATAAACTGTTCAAAGAAAAAGAAGCAAGAGACAGAAATCAGAATTGTAGAAAAAATGTTATGTTTTAAAATCTGAAGTGTGCATTTCTCATGAAACATGTAATTCAATCTACCAAGGAACATGATATAGAATTAATTGTATATCCAGCACTTAATTTATTCTTTTAACTTTATATAAAAATGCAAACTGTAAGCTTTAAACATTACAATAATTTATGTTACAGCTATGGACTCAAAGCATGACTTTGGGAGATTATGCAAATACACTGGTTAGTTGATTACAGATACCTATAGCAAGGTATTTCATGCCTTCATTCTTTCTGGGGTCTGCATACCCCATTTCCCAACATAACCAAAATCCAGGTGTCCCTGTCACATGAGAGGTGTGTACATGGGGTGTCACACGTCCTGGCATCCCTGGGAGGGCTGGTTGCTCAAAGCCTGCCCTGCTTGCCAGAACCAGCTGCCCTGGCTGCCCTGGTCATGAATGAAGGCATCCAAGACTAAGGACAAGAATTTTAAAAATCAACTGCAAATTGCAATCACCTCTTCCTGAGAAGTGAGCATAAAATAGACAGGGGTGTACCATAGTTGGTGTGCAATTGCTGACAGTTCTGGAAAGCTCTGAACTCCCTGAATGTGATGGTCAGCAGTTCCGTGAGATCTGACAAGGCAGCAGTTATGAAATATTGCTTACACGATGTTCAGACATAAAAATCCAGATCCTGTAGCTGTGAGATTGGTCATCCCTGTTCGGCTGTGCATAATAATGACAGTGGATGACTCTACCCCTGCCTCAGGGGTGCCTAGAGCAATTGTCTTTCTGCAGGTATCTGTGGTCCTGTGATCCAACTGACCTCTGTGGTGAACTTCAGTAGAAAGTTGGGCTTTCAGGGTCTTTTAACTCTCACAAAATTACTGGGTTTTGGGACCTATGCCTAGAATATTCTTTGAAAATTGGCATTTTAGTGAACGTCATTTTTAAGTTTCAAAAGCAGGTGAAGAAAAGCCATGTGATGAAACAGGAAAGCATGCTGAAAGCAGAAAAACTTTTTACTGTCATTCAAAATGAAGTTTTTTGTACAGTCCACTGGAACATTTCTCTCTCAATTATTTTATCCATGACTATGATGATTCAGACTGTTGGAAGCAACAAGGTTAGTTTCCATTAGGTGAAATAATGTTCTGCTGAAAGTTAAGGGTGAGTACGTGGGTGAAGTATGTGGGGTAATGCAAAAAATTATGGGCAATTTTCTTTGGGGGTGGGCAGTGGAATGCAGCCAGGCGGGCACATGAGAATAAGGTCTATATTTAAACATGCACCACACATCTGAATGGCAATGAACTAGTTCAAAAAGAGTAAAAAACTTTTCAGATAGACTGTAAATTAACAACTTTAAATAGCTCTTTAAAATTTTGCCTAGACATTCTGCAAAGCAGGTATTTTGTAATTATCCTGTCAGATTTTCAAGAGAAGTCTGATGAGCACAAAGCAATTATCATTTCTCATACCTCTTCCCTTTAATCTGTCCAAACTACAGACTTGGCTGGCAGGAATTTCATCCTCCTAATTATGTTGGGAAGCTGCTATTAAAACCAGGAAAGAAAAAACCAAAACCCACTCTAACTGAATTACACCTTCATTTATAGCTTAGATATATTTTCTTGGCTCTATGTGGCTCATCCAACTCCCAGTGATTAGAAGAGGAGAGATATTTGTACCTGAATGTTCTGAATTTTGTTAATTAATGAGATTAAACAATTTCATTTGTTATCTGCCCCATTTATTGCTTTTCTATGCTTACTGTATAAAATATTAGAAGGACTTAGATTAATTAACTATGGAACTAACAGAGGCATGAAAGTCTCATATCACTACAGAAAGAAAAACAGCAGCAGAAATTTTAGCAGCAGCAATTCTTTGGAGATAGTTCCTCTAGTCAGCATAACCAACAGGAAAATTGCTACAGGAAATTGAGGAGCAGCTCCCAGTGAAAAGAAGAGAAAACTCAGCAACCACCAGCATCTGCCTGAGCAACCAGAACAAGGCATCAGCCTCAGGAAATGAAGGTGAGAGGATGTTCTTGGGGCTGGGCTATTTCTGGTTTAGCATCAACATAAGGTTATGCACATACTGCAGAAAAGCACAACCTTCCTTCAGTTTGCCCAATACAAGTGGAGTAATTGGAGACAGAGCAGCAGTGAAGTGATAGCCTTGTGACTCAGACTTCAGGCAAGCAATTCAAATTCAGCCCTGACCTCTCCAAGCTGATGGAAAAAGCCACAGGTCTAGCCCATGGCTTCCAAAACACATTTTCTGTTTATTACTGTTCAGACTTATCTTTTGGAGGCAGCAATCAGCACCTGAAACATGAGATTTCAAAGCTAGCTTACTTCTTTGGATCTAACTCTTGTTAGATCTGAACTTTACTGACATTTGATTACAGATTCTATCATATTCTTTAATTCATTTCATCATTAATTTAGTAATAACAAACATCTGCCATAAAAAAGGGGTATTTAACTTTCATTGCTCTTGTTCTTGATAATGGTCACAGTGCTAATTACATGAAAGACACAAAGTTATCTGCCTAACTACCTAATGAACACAGGAATCATAAATGACGTGAGTGCTGAGTTCTCACGTGACACTTGCTCAGACTTAAATGTGACAGGACTCTAGCACAGAGAAATATCATGGAATTACAGAGGAAAGCAGAGAATATCTCTGAGTACAGCCAGTGTTTCAAGAGGAGCCTGCCAGGAAGACACTGTTCCTGCCCCTTATGCCACCAGCAGTCACATGGATAAACTGGGAAGGCTGCTCAGGGAAATAAAAATGCTCAATTCCTTTCTGCACAGCTCACAAGCTAAAAACCACAGTAGCTTCTTATAGAAGTCCAGATTTTGCAGAGAAGGATGGGTTCATAGAAGGATACTTGCCAGAGTGCTGTTTTCCTGAATCCTGAAGAAAATCTGTAGCATAAAAATATGCTGCTTCTTTCTTAAAAGGAAATACCATCTGCTGAAAAACAAACTCTTATCTCTCATGAAAAATATTCTTGTTTCCTTGTGGATTTCTCTGATCTAATGCAGAATGGAGACTTTCCTTTTCCAGTGGATAGGAAAGGCATCTCTAATATGGAGATATCTAAAGTTAAATAAATAAAATGGCCAGGAACAGCAAGAGTAGCTGGAAAAGTCCATTCCCAGCTTCCCTCCCAGACACTGGCCAGGAAGAAAAAAGAAAGCAGGAGCCTCAGGCAGTAACCAAAAGAAGTGTGGTGCACAACACTTGTGGCTCTCATCTGCACTCTGGGGGTCACAGGCGCTGCCACCTCAACTTCCCATTAATATGGGCCTGATTCTGATAGTAAAAGGTTTTAAAATCATAAAATTCAGGAATTAGAAAGAAGCTACTTAGTGGGGCCCTGGAAAAATGTTAAAAATAGACTCTGAAAATGTTAGGCTTTGTGTTTGCCAGATCATGTGAAATTGCACCTGCCTAAGCAGTATATGATAAATGATATAACTGTTAGATATGATGATTGCTTATTAATTAAACATAATTATTGTTTAATCGTAAGAGGAATCATGAGAAACTATGTTAGAAGTTTGAGGGGGACCATGAGGAGCCCATGCTTGGCTGAAATGTATATACAATAGAACAATAAAAGTTTAATAATTAACATGAAAGTTATGTAACAATAGAATATAAAAACATGATCATCCTGAACCCATGATGGAGTCACATTTGGGTTTGTACCCCTGACACCCAGAGCTCTTCAATAAAAGCACCTGCATATAATCATTCTCGTGATTATGTGTTCCTGAACGCTAACAATTCCACACGCCTGAATCTGCTATTTATTGGGAAGATACATCCAATAAGGAAAACCAAAATCTAACCCAAAGTAATTTTCAAGTTCAATTCTAAACAAGCAGCTGGGCAGAGCTTTAATCGTTGCAGGGTGTAAATTCTGGCATATGTGAACTTTAAGAAATATTAAAAATAATGCTAAAATTGTCTTATATGGTGGGTGCAGTGTCACAATCTGATATAGTATAGAAAATTCTGTATTCCTCCTGAAATCATCACAAGAAGGAAAACTTGAAAATGAACAGAAATCTGCTCCACAGATCTTGTAAGAAATTCCATCAGTCATAGGATAAAAGTATAAACAGCTTTAAAGGCTCATTCTCTCTAGGAGAAAAAAAACCCACTGCTTTCCTTCTACTTACAAACAAATAATAACTTATTAAGGCTTTCTTTTTTTTTTTTAACAGGATACTGTTTATAGTTTGTATCCTGTTCTGGAAATTTCTGATTTTATAGTACTTGTTGTTACTTGGTGGAACATGACAAGAAAAACATTTTTTTCATTTTTAATTTTTATTATATAAGCAAGTAAACATTCTGCAGCTAGACTAAATTAAGAATTATTACAGATAAACCCCTGGGTTATACTGGTACACAAACAACAGGTGAATTTCAACTGCACCTGAAAATACCAGTGGTGGATCAGGTAATCCCTCACTGGGCTTTAATTTCATAAACACACAAAATGGGCTCAGTCCCAGGCCAAATAATTTATCATTTGAACTAAATCCCTATTTAATTCCAGATCCCAAATGAAAAAATGAAAATGGCTCCAATCCCTGATTAGAATGTATTGGAAAACAGTACTTTGAAATGTATGGGATTTCACTGGTCATGACAGACTAGCTACAGGAAGAAAAGAAGCAAGAACCAATATGTTTTCCTAATGGATGATAAATAAAAAAATTTAACCAAAATGACAAATTATTTAACTATACTTTATTATTTTAAATGTCAAATTACCATTATTCCCAGGTCATCTGTGACTTGCTCTATCACATATTTCATCATAAAAAACCTGAAATAAATTTCATTTGAGCTTCTATGAAAATACAAATATTCTTTCTTTTTTTAAGTACATGACACTTGTTACTAATGTTCAACACAGAAACCATTTTTTTGGTGCTGTTAAATTCAACAAATGCCGCATCTTGAGCTAAACATAGTTCTGGGCTTATCTCTGATATGGTACAGATCTCAAGACATAAAAAAGGGCAATGAAAATGACCAGAAGTACCAAATGACTTCCATGCAAGGAATGGCTAAACAGACTGGGGTCTCTCAGCCTAGGAAAGACTGAGGGGTGGTAATTAAGAGTGGCATGGAAAGGATGAACAGGGAATGACAGTTCACTTTGTACTCTGTCTCTTCCAATCCACAAGTCGAGGTCACCATGAGAAACCAGGACAGGGTAAGCAGAGAGAAGATGGTTTTTCATTCTACACCTAATTAAGCTACTAAAGACTTTCTGAAAGATATTGTGAATGGGAAAAAGTACACACAGGTTCAAGAGTAACTGCACAACTTCAAGGAAAGGAAAAACCCCAAACATCCATTTCAGTATTGCTGAATGCAGTAACTTCATTTCCACTAAGGTCCCTGAACCTCAAGTTTCCAGCTGCAAATTGCAGAGGATAAAGATTATACTTGGTCTGCTCTTACATTTTCTATTGATGTTGCTACTTAAAATCTATTTTAGAATTTAATGCAAAAGAGTAGTTGAGTTCATTCTAAGTGAGTCAAGCCCAACTGCAAGCTCCCATTGAAATTCATGGTCTCTTTATACATTTTAGCTTCATTATTCATGATAATAATTTGATTTACCAGTATTATTTACTCTATCTTTCACTATCTCTGAATGTTTTATTGTTTTGTATTAAGCCAATCCACTCATACATTCATCTCCCTTGGAAATTCTTTTTCAATAATAGAATATTCTGCTAATGTGACAACCTTGCCTTCTTGGCCTACACTGATTGATATGGTTATACATGGGAGGGAGTTTTTGAATCTGCTTTCATCAGCAATCTAAAACACAATTATTTTTTGTGAGACACATTTGTTTAACATTTTCCATTACCATAGCCTGTAGCTGTTTATCCTGCTTTAAACTAAAAAGAAGTATTGTTTTATATTTCAATTTTCTACTCACTTTTATGTAATTCAGAGGGCACCTCTTTGTGCCCTGGTCACTTACACATCTCATTTTCCTCCTTTTACTCAAAGCAAATTTCTGACCCTACCTCCACACCACGAGTCTGAAATTTCACCTCCCATCCAGCATTCCTTATCCAATGACCCAGTATTAAAACCAGGCTTCTCATCAATACCTCTGGAGAGCATGGCTTTTAAAAGTGGAGCCTCAAATCAATATTTAAGAATCTGTTTTACCTTCTGCACTGAGTTGCTGCAGCTTGTCACAAACCACAAGGGAGGGTGCATTAGTGCTGAAAGGCAAAGCCAGATCAATCGCTAAAGATCAGTGGGTGGGAGCTTCACTACAGAGTTGCTCAGATTGATATAACTTTGCCACTGAGTTTGTTAATAAAGAGAAATGGTGCTAAAGAGTGAAAAGGAATTGAAAAAACACAAAGCCAATCTAGAAGATCAAGCCTCTTTGAACTGGGTCTCACAAAGACTTATGTGCATGCCTAATGCCACGTGTTGTGAGCAATCCCAAGGAGTTAATGGGACACAAAACTACTGCTGCTCTACACAGTGAAATATGATCTTGAAAGCTGGTTTCATGAGACATTAAAAAGCAGTATTTGCTGCTATTAAAAAAAATTAAGCAAACAAGACAGGAATTTTAATAGACTGAATAATTAAATCAATCTTCCAGCAATTATTTGCTTTATCTCTGTGTGGCTGGGGGAGATGGGGTTAATGAAACACCTCTTCAATCATAAATCATTTACCATTGCTTCAGGCTTTTCTCTTTCCTCCTAGTATTTGATAGCTAGAAGTACATAAATCAGGTTTTTTCTTCCTCTGATTTAATTTTAACATCTCTTGCACAACTGGAGGAAACAATATATAGACATAATTGCATTTCTGTAGAAACATTTTTGAATTTTCATTACCATGTTTTAAATGTCTTTATACATTCATCCAAACTGAGCAGAATGGAAGCTTTGGAGCCCATGCTAAAGGCAATCTGTTACCAAATTTCAGTGGGATTCCTGTACAAGGAAGGATCCATTCTGGGGTCTAGTTTAGCATGCATGAAATTGTAGTAACAGACCTTTAGTGACAGTCATAATTACAATATTATCAGGATATGGGCACATTTTTTTTTATTGGGGATATAAAATCAGCAATGCATACATGCCTTTGTAGTGCATGCCTAAAAATAAATCCAGAATTAGGATAAAGAGAACAAGCCTTCATCAAGCATGGGGTCAAATCATTTCAGAAGCTCAGATAAGTTTCACTCCTGTCACAAGAAAACTTGCAGATTTTGCCTGAAGTGGACATCATTTTGACAGGGGCCTCTCTATGCACAAAGGGAGAGTAATGACTGTCTCTCTCTCAGATGACATGAGACCTGACATGAGACCAGATGCAGAAATAAAAAGCGTATTTTAGATGTAAAGCTCACACAGAAGAAAAACAAGTTGTCTCTTTTTCAGCCAGACAATAAGCATCATTCATTTGGAAAGGTCAATATTAATTAGCAAATCCAGCAGGGATAGTCTGTCACAGGCTTTTTTGTGCATCTGGTTGTTCTCTGTTGCAAATGAAAGATAATCCATATTCAGTCAGAGGTCTGAAAGGTGTCTTGTCTCTGAAATTCCAACCTGCTTTAAACAACTGGTAAATATAACTAATTTAATTTTAAAAATTCAACATGGTTAAGTAGATTATCCTTGATTTGTGTCTTGGCTGTTTCCACTATTCTGAATTCTTTAAAATCAAAGGTAATTTCAAAAAAGCCCAGCAGATAACCCAACTGAATTACATCCCTGACTGACAGGACAGTGGCATTTATCCTTGGGGAAAGACTGGCACTTCTTTCAGGCCTGGATTTCAAATAAAAATGCGGAAAAGGACTCTCAATGGAAAAACCACCCTCTTCATCTTTGGGTGGCATCTCTGAGTCACAAGCCAAACCTGGAAACCATTTTACACTTTTAAGATCCTGCTTGTCCAGCCCATCGGTTGGGATGCACCAGCTGAGAGCTTTGCTCTGCTCAGGGAAGATGGGTTGGCATTGCCTGACACCTACAAACCCTCCTGCGCTCACAGGGAGGAGGGCTCTGAACGGCTCCTGCTACAGACCCAGGGGACACGAGCCTCACAAGTCTGTCTGGAGGTGAGAAAGCACCAACTCATGGTGACAGAGGCTAATGCTATACAATCCCAAAATTTGTGGTTTTAAGATCACTGTAGCACACAGAGCAATAAACTTGAAACTGCAGCTCCTCTTTCCTTGAAGTATTTTGCTGTAAACTTTACACATGGGTAATGGATAATTAGAAATAGGGTTTTAGTCTACAAATACGTATTAAGAAATGAATACTAAAAATCCCTTAAAGCAACATACAGAATTTAAATAAATTACTACAGCTTCTGAAGTATGCAATGGCTTTAAGATGTTAAGGCTATTACATGAAATATCAATAGGAGTTATACTCTTGAGTGGCTTAAATTTCCATATTGCATAACTATACAGTTTGTATTTACCATTTAATGATAGTTTTAATAATTCTGATGAACTACTGAAAAAGCACTTAATTTTTTTTCTGACTTCACATGCTCAGTTTTCTTCAGCTGACTGCTTTATTGCATGATTTGTTGAAACAGCCATATGTACCCATCTAGCCTACCAGCTGTTTGGAAGAATGATATTAACTCCATGCACATTTATGAGGATCTCTGAACATAATATTAGCCATAAAAAATTAAAAACCAAATTAGCAACTATTCGTTAACTGAACAAATGCTGCTGTAAGTATATTTTCAGTTAGGATGATCTTACTGCAACAGTATTCATACGCTTGCCTTCCTTGACACCTAAACCTCTTGCATAAAAATTTATGGAATTTGAGGTGGGGGTTAATTCTTTTATTTCTTCAATGTTCCCAGCTGACTGCTCTAACAACAGTACTCTTGCTGCTGACACTGATTTCCATATACTGCCATTTTTCTACACTGCACTGCCATGCATGTTGCCTGATGACATCTCAAAGGCAATCTTTGGATGCTTTGGCAAGTACACTATTCATGTGAAAGGTTCCATATTATTTAAATTAATTCCCTATCTGCTGCTGCTTGAGTCTGACTTTCATAATTTTAATCTTTACCTATAACACTGTGGGCTGCAAGAACACCTTCCTCAGTCGCACTCCTCTAATATTCTAAACAAGCAGGGACATTCATCTCTTTGGCACCTCCTCTCCAGAGCATTTTTGGTGGCATCCTCTCCCACTACTTGCAAAGTCTGACAATAACAGGGAACAGCATTATGTATGTACCTGCTCTGGGGTTACAGAGTGGTCTTTCCCCTGATAAACATTTGCAATAACTATGTAAGATTTTCTTGTGATCCTCACTCAGCACTGCACAATCTGTTACAGAGCTGTTATAAGAAGGAGTTTCAGGTAGTCTATTAGAGACACAACACATTTTATCACACCTTATCTGAATCTCAATGACCATTTAAAATTCAGCTACTGACCTGGTATTTTTTCACTGCCTTATAAACAGATTTGGTGGTCTGAGATAATTTTTTAAGGGACAGATATCCTCCCATTACAACTCATCACACAAATTGGCAGTTTGCTATTAAATCTCAGCATAGGCATCAAGGATGAGTACATATGGAAGTAGTCTCATCTTGTCCATGTCAAAGTCACGAGGATTTATAAGGAAAGCCTTGTCGTGCTGCTGTCACTAATGCAGAAAAGAGAGATTCTGCCACTAAGCTCAGAAAACCAGAAATCTTCATGACATTATAATTTATTAACATCCTATGATGGTTGACTTACACTACAGACATTAATATGTAATTTATTTTTACAGTATGGCACAGTAATTATTCATGGCACTCTCTAAACCTGTACAAATGGAAGGCTCTCCCCCCAGAGCTGCAATGGACTTTGTGAGAGCTACAGAGATTTGAATAAATAAAGGGAAAAGGAGCAAATGAAAAAGTTCACAACATATGCTCATTATCCAGGTGTTTTTGTTAAGTGTTACATTTCATCTTTTATCCCTAAGAATGTGTACATCCATTACAATCTTGGAACAGCATCTGAAATACAGCACACTACTAGACTGTGCTGAGAAAGCAGGGATGTATGGCACATTGTGAGGGTTTACTGAGACTCCAGTTGTGGTGTTTTGTTTGAAAAATGAAGCAATTTATGGGGAAGGACTGAAAGACAAGGCAAGCTAGGAGAGCAGGGTACTGATCATGCATATGCACCAGCTGTAAATTTAGCAACTGTAAAGAAGAATAAGATGCACAGTCAAGGTACCAGAGAGACAATCATGCAAATAACTTGATTTTGCAGGCTGTTTTTGGACATATCCTTTTTGGCTGCTATGGGCTGTATATAATTCACTTTTCTTGTCTCTGAGAGCTATACTGAAACCACTCCAATCCGCAGTACATGGGCCTGCTCCCTTTAACACTTTGGAAGTTCTACCATTGCTGTATCAATTTTGTACTGTACCCACTCAGATTCTCAATGAGCTTGACTCGACTTCAGTGCAGCAATGCTACATTAAATGGCTATTTTCTAACTCATAGATCTGGAAAATGGGGTTTAATCAATGACCATTAGACCTTGCACTCCCCTCTGACATAAAATGCCTTCTTTCATCCAGTGTTGCTGTATTGTGGCTGTAATAAGTTCTGATTGGCATTTGGCATTGAGTTACAGGGCCATGGAGGCCTTATTAGCAGGAAGAAATGGAAGTATTACAGAACAAAACAATTAAGGGGGACAGGATAACTCACAGCATTGTGTCATGCTTACATTTCACTTCATGGTATTGAATTCCCACTACAAGTACAAGAGATACAGCTAACAAAGGTAAAGCACTTCTCTGCTTGGGAAATTGTCCTTGAAGGTTATTTTTTTATAATTGCACACCACATCCTAAGAGATTCTGAGCATGTGCATTTCTCCTTGCACTCAAAAGGCCTAGTCATATGCTTTTTACTAAATTCACTTCAGTTTTAAAACAGCATATGTATGAAATCTGTGCACCACTTATGTCTCATTTAAATCTTTGCATACTTTTTCCTCCCCTCTTGCCCCTACTAATAAGATCTGCTATCTCAGGTTCAAGTAGGCACTGAATGGCATAAAACCTCTTATGTGCTCTGGTACTAAAAGAATTTCTCTTGAATTTTCTTCCAATGTTTCAGCATGGCAAAAGAGGCTGATGACCCAGTTCGGTGAGATGGAGGTGTCCTGGAAGAGCCCTCGTCCTGAAGGTGGCTAAAGCAGAGCCACCCCAGCTCATTCATGAGGTTTTCAGCCTCTCACCAACCACCACATGATTCCTTTGTCTGGGCATTGTCAGCCTCAGGAGATTAGGAACAAACAGGTGGTTTGCACAGGGCAAAGTGCCCGGGCTTGCCAGATTACTGGTGGGAAGAACCACAGTCTGTCATCTTTAGACCCCAAAGAGCTGGTAGTAAGACAATATAAACATGCATTCTTCTTCAAGTTTTACTTTGAGTACAAAGATAGTCACATATTTTAAAATTTTACTTCCTTTTGCTTATGTACATTTCAGATATGAACTATCATGATTTGGTGGTTCACCTAGGCTACATAATATCATGTAGGATGGATGACAATTTCTGTACCAACACAATTTTTTTTCTTCCCCTCCTTCCTCCCTTCCCTACCACATCCTGTTTACTTATTGGATTTCCTCTGAGTTTTTCCAGATGTAATGTTGAAAAAATACATATAGGGAATGTGAGACTACATTTTTAGGAAGGATACTGAGATTTCCTAATTCAGAAAATGGATTCAAAATTTGAAGACAGTCTGACAATCAAAATTTACTTGCTCTAGCACTGAGAAGAGTACTTGTGTATTCAAACCAGCATGATCATCTACTTAAATACTCCCTCATCCTCCTTCATTTGTTAGGAATTCTCTTTATTTTATTAGAGTTCTGGGTTCTTCACTGATCCCTGCAATAAGAACTGTAAGGGCAACCAGTCACAGACACAACTGTTACCAAGTTCATAGCTAATACTTACACAGGTGAAAAAAATTCTTCTTTATGCTATTTTCTTTTTCTTTTGCCTGCAAGTGAGAAACTAATACACTGGGGTATGCACCCATCTATGTGCTGTGTGTGAATAAGACTTTAATGTTAGACTTTAATGACATCTGGGGCTCAGTGGAGCCAGGACTTACGCTTGGAATGTTTGTCACAGAGGGCTGATGCCCTCATGTCGCAGAGTCTCAGGGATCCTTTGCTGCTGCTGTAGACAAAGAGGTTGCAGTGGTGGGGATGGAACTCAGAGGCTGTAATCACTTCTGTCAGGTCCTCCATATTGGCTGGCTTTATATCTACAATGTCTGAATGGTAGTTTCATCAAGAAAAATGCAGGTAAACCATAACTCTTACTTGAAGGAAGCATGCAAATGTATACACACATAATGCTTTTAAAGATATACTCAATTTTTTGGTAGTAGTAAAGTTTTCAGTTTCCATATCTGACCCACTTAATACAAACACAAAGAGCAATGTAAAACTCAAAGTCTGCAGAGTTTTACTGCAGATGCCATTAGCAGGTCACCATTTACCCATGCTGTGCAAAGACATCAAAGAAACAGTGTTGCAGGGACACAGAAATCTCACTTCAATTCTTCATTGAAGCTAATAGAGAACAGGTAGCTATATCTCCTGTACTTGTTACTGAAACCAGTGCTCTACCCCAGATAATGCTGATTGAGAGGGAACAATGCACAGATCAGATCTGCTCACTCCAGTCAGGCTCACTGGCTTTTATGATTATGCAACTTAAGCTAAAAATACAAGCAGATTAAGGTAAAAGATCTCCCTCCAGAAAAAAAAGGTGCCTTATTTTTTTTTTGCAAAGGTATGTGTGGCAAACACAGAAGTATTTATGCAAATAATTTTGGGTGAATATATACTAATAAAATTTCCTTTAGAAAAAACATGTGCAGTATTAGCTAAGCTATTTGAATATTTACAAAGTAGTATCTGAAATGGCATTCTTGTGTTTTTTATGTAAATGACATCCACTACCAAAATCAGGACAAATTTCTGTGACTGAGAATTGTACACCTGAATCATTTAAGTGAACATCATCTGGAAGAAAAATATATCAAATATCTAGTTTCCCAAGCAGAAACTTGTCAGCTGGATCACCAAAAATTATCCACATGAGGTGTAACTCACGTGGTGCCTCTCCAACACTTACATATCCACTTGTACACATTACCTGCCTTAAAGCCCAGGACTTACACTGAGCCCATGTTTGGAGAAAAAGACCAGTCTGTGAAAGATTGCTTACAGAGAAAATAAAGTAGAAGTGTCATTAGGGGGCTGGAAGAAAGCAATAGATACACAAGCATAAAATGAAAGATGGATATATATATATATATATATGTAAAGCAGTACATTTAAATAAGATTGTGCATTTTCACATGGCCCTCAGCAGTCTGCTGCAGATAAGCCATCCAAATGTTAACAAATCCTTCGAACAGGAAGAGTAACATTACCCTGGTTTACTGATGAGTTTGTGCGAGAAGCAGTAAAGGATTTGCATAAGATCACTTGGGAAATGCATGACAGAACAAACCCAGCTCTAACTGAGTCCCAGGGCAGAGCCCTAAACACAAATCATCTCAGTGCCTGCATTCCCTGAACATAAAATTTGAATCAGCTGATGTTCAAAATTTAAACATCTCAGAGGATAAGATAAATAAGAAAATCTGTTTTATTGATGGTGAGAGGAATCATATATCATGGTACTAAGCCTCTTTCTGTTCCCACTGTGACCACTTCCCAAATGGAAGACCAATCAAAGACCTTTGATTGATTTCTGTGGGAATGGGATACAGTCCATCACAACCTTAACACACCATACTTTGATCTTTCCCAAAAATATAGGTCTGGAATTTCACTACAGTGAAATAGTACAAAAGATTCAGAGATAATTATCTTGATGACTGCGCATATATCACACTGTTGTCGTTTTGGTTTTTTTCTTCTTTTTTTCCCCATGTGGTTTAGAAAGGAAAATATCAGCAAAACTATTAATATCTTGTGACATTTAATAACAACTGGGAATGAATTAATGCTGCATTTTAACTGCATTCCTACTTACTTGTACTATCACATTTGCATCCATCTCCAAGAATCCATCATGATTAATAAAAGTGTAATGAATGTTAAGATTTAGAAGCATTGATTTAGCTATTTTATAAAGCATCACTAAATAATCCTGAAAATCAACAAAAAAAATAACCTTTATTCAGTTATGTGTATTTGGTGAATTTGTCTCAAGAAACACCTTTAAGTACAAGCAGTTGCTTTCAGGGATTGAATTGCTTTGTGGAGTTCAGAGAAATTATGGTTACTCAATGGAAGAATTCTACCTCTCAACAGAGAGATGAATAATTGCTGAGTGATGAGAAAGATATAAAATATAAATGGAGTATATGAAACAGTCATGGTAAGTATAATGCTGAAGACACTATTGATGAATTTCCTTTCATTGTGTAAAATGAATAAACCTATAACAAATAATGAAATTAAATATTCCATCCTCCTGCCAGAAAAGCAAAAAATACTTATAACATACTGCATTTCCAGACATGATCTAAATCTCCACTGAGAAAGAATCTCATTTGCCTACTGAGGACCATAGCAAAAATGAAAATTCATCATTCCACTACATTTAGAAAAATTAAAACAGTAACAATATATTGAAGTAAACAACCAAGGGACTAGAGAGTTGCAGATGAGATTTACCCCAAATGCATTTGTAATAATAGATGGAAAAACAGCCTTTGTTTTGACAGCTACAGAACCCAATATATCAAAAGAAGAATATGTTACACAAAAGAACATTTTCCTCTTCTCATGATTTTTGCCATCTATTTGAAAACAATCAAGTACAGCTTGACATGTGCTGTGTGGGAACTGTATTTAAACTAGCATGAAATGGTAAGGGCAAGCATCTCCCATGAGACATTTCTCATTTCTAGTTTCTATCTTCCTTTTGTGTGTCTTGTCTTCCTTTTAAGCACAGCATTGCACGGTAGGAAAAAATAATAAAATAAAAAAAAACCCCAAAAAAACAAAAAAACAAAAAAAAACAAAAAAAAAAAACAAAAAAAAACAAAAAAAAAAAAAAAAAAAAAAAACAAAAAAAAAAAAAAACACACCCCAAAACTGGACCAGACAGTGTGCTTCAGAAACGGGGCCTTTGGTGAACTTGAAAAGCATGAAACAGTGGGAATCTGGCAGAAACTGATTAAATGAAAATTCCACTGCTAAAGAGAAAACTATGGTAATAGCACAAACCTGTAGTTGTCTCCTACACTGCTGCCTTCCCCTGCAATCAGATCTTGTGGAGGGCTGTCTTGAGTGGGGCTCTGTCATTCTCCCCCACTGCACTCACCTCTGAAATACCAATCACATCTGACTCTGGCTATACCACATGTGATCTGTTTCATTTTCAGAGAATGCAAAAAACACCTAGGACCAAAGGCATCTAAGACAGAAAGAACAGAGAGTTCAGTTCACCATTGGCAGAGTACTTAGATAGAATTCTGTCATCCTAAAAAAGTCAGTGTTTCTGTGCCTTAGCAGGGTAGAAATTTCCCCTAAGAAAATGAAAAACATGTTCATATTGCTTTGACTCCCACACATGCTTGACAAGAACAAGACATTTTGATCCATGGCAGATACTTACACTAAGGGAAGGCTGAACTTGCACCTTACCAGTGATGGGCTAGAATGCACTGGCAGTCTTTTAATTCATTAACATTCAAAGAAGGAATGGAAAATATCTTCTTGCTTGCAAAAAAAGAGAACAGGTCCTTCTCCCTTAACTATTTGCTATCTTATATACCATGTCCTCCACTGCTTGGCTCCATAGAACAGGATAAAGCTATGAAGATGCCAGCAGACTTTATAGATGCTGTCCACAGCAAAATGGAAATAAAAATAAATGGAAATAAAATAAATAAATGGAAAGAAAATGTCGAATACACTCAGCAACTACAATGGTGAGAGATGATGTTCTCACAGCTGGGTTAGGAGAACTACAAGATCAAGAAAGGGAATTTTGGGAAAGGCAACAAAGCTACTCTAAGGCAATGTAGCCTTTACTTTGTCTGAGCTGCCTTCCCCAAAATATTCAAGAACAGAAGTATAACAAAGGAGAGTGAGCAGGGCAGGGCCTGGCTGCAAGGAGGCTTTAGGGAAAGATCTGAGGGAAGGGGGAGGGGGAGAGAAGAAAAACTCTAAGAGAGGAGAAAGGAAAGAGCATAAGGAAAGGCATGATTAACAACCTGCAATGATATGCAGTGTGAGGAATGTGATCTGAGTACACGATTCAGTTTGTGGTATGTTTAGTTCTAATCCAGCATTGTATGCTGCTGCTGTGCAGCTGATAGCAAAATGAGGATAACAGGAGGAAGGAAATTTGTTCCATTGCCTCTGGGCCACTGATCTAACATAAATATTTCCCTCTGGGAGAAGTCACTCCAGAAAGTTTCTTTTATTGAAGGTTACAAAGTTGACCCTCACCTTGATCCAAAATTCATATTAATCAGACTTCTACTCTTGATCAGCTAGAATATAAATGAGTATGCCTGCTTTATGCTCATACCAAAACATGTATAATAAGAATATGGAAAATACACAGAGTTCCTGCTGAGCAAAAAAGGTCCCGGAATAAGTTTTCTTGTATGATAATGGAAACATAGCAGCCTCCTCAAAACAGATTAAATTCCCTTTGAAGTGAACAGTATGCATAAAGAAATAGCTGCTTCATCTTCTTCAAACCATCAAGGAATTCTACAAGAAACTGAATTTTGTAGAGAACAAATTTGTAGCTCACAAGCTATGGCATATAAAGGATTAAATCTTCTACCACTATTTTGGAATAATTTTTAAATTACTTGTGTGTTAACTGCAGGAAAGAAATTGTTTCAATGGTCAGAAGAAGGCTTGAGAAAAAAAAATTACCTGCCCCCCTTCCCCCTTTATTCAACTGCAATGGAGGAGGAGAGTCTTTCTTTAGAAAGCCAGACAAAATTTTCCATAATAACTTCACAAGAAAAACAAAATTCTCATCTTTCTTATTTCAATATATGCTGATATGACACTTCATTTTTATCCCTGCGTGGGACTTAGGTTTTTGCAAATTTAAGCACTTTCAAAAAATAACCTTCAGCATAGCATATCTTACCAAACCTGGCAGTTCCCAGTGTTTTCCACAGAGGTTTGTTCAGGTTACTAATTTTGTCTGCATCTCACACCTACATTTCTGCCTAGCCTGAGAAAGATTCACTGACTAGCAGTTGAAATCAATAGCAATTCATGGAAGCTGCCAGGGCTTGAGTTTAGAGTAATTGATTACTGTGGTCCTGCAGAGGCTCTACATTTTTAATACAAGCATTTCTCTGAGTGGTTTCCCCTGCAAGTCATTTACTGCACACTATTTTCATTACAAGGAGGGAACTGTGATGCCTACAAATCAAGCTCTACCAGTTTTACACTTCCTACATGATGGTTATAACATTCCTACACCATGTGCCAGTTGGGAAAAAAAATTCCAAATGGCTCCAGCTTTCTTCCAGGCTGGGTATGTTAGGCCTCAGTGTGCTTGACAACATCGTGATGTGACTACATCAATCTTATTATCAACAAAAGAACCAAGCCCTAACTTTTAAATAACCATCAACTCACTCCTTTCTTCCCATTTCTTACAGATACACTGTATGTTTTCACTGTTGAATGACAATTCTACAACAGGCATCACTTGGCAGTATGGACAGCACTGGATAGGGTCCAGCTTCCCCAGCTCTGTATTTCAGCCCTGTTGTCCAGGAGTCAGGGGGTCAGAAATGAACTGTCAATCGGTTAATAGATGTGACCTTTCTTCAGATTCCACTGTTTTACCTTAGGCAAAGAGAGTATTTATATTCCAAGTATTCCTAACAGCCACAGTGCCAATGTTTTTCATTGCACAGCATTTGCCCAGTGCTCCACTAAAAGCATGTACTATATGGGTTTTATTAGAAGCCCAGAGAATTGCAATTACATTTTCTGTATCATTTGACTGTTCTGGACCACAAAAGCATGAATTGCATAAGTGTGTGCTCCTCCCAGCTGACTTGAACCTAATACCTGTTAATGTAAGATATCAATCCATACTAAATTGTGCAATGTCCGCCTAATTCTATTTTTAACTCTGTGGTATTTATAACAGTGATTCTTCAGACATCATACTGCAGTTGGGAACTTTGGTAACAGTCTAACACTGGTGGTGACTTGCTGAAAATATCAATTTAAAGGACTTGATTTTGTCTGGAAATAAAATGTCTTTATCAAAGGCTTTCTGACAGTGCCATTACAATAGTAGAAAGGCTTCTGTAGTTTTCCTCATATCAGGATTATGAGATACAGAAAGAGTAAAAACCACTATGAGGCTTGTTAGCTCTATGTGGAAGGCCAAACCATAGCCAATTATGTCAGGTGCTGTGCAAACACAAAGTATAGGGACTGCTCACAACACAAAGAACACGTACAAAGAGCATACAAAGAAGAGATTAAGTAATGTTAACACAGTTCTGTGGAGTTCTGAGGTTTCTTAAGTCAAGGATTACAGGCTAAGCTAGTTGAGAAAGAGCTGTTAGCAGAAGAAGGAAAGTCATGGTCATAGCAAAAGGCTGCAGTAGCAATAAACTTTCCACCCATTCAGCTAGAACTAGCCACAAAAGAGAATTTGGCTGTGTTAGCTAAGAGGTTGAGATTCAGTTCATCCAGAGACAGGATGACATATTCAGTGCATCCTCCTGTATTATTGGCAGTGCACTTTTATCCAGTGTGGGTAACAAGAGGTCTGCATGCTGGAATGATGCTTCCTGGGCAATGGCCTCACATTTACCCTCAGCACACCACTGTCACTACAGGATGGCCCACGTCTCCTCACAGTCTAGTATGCAATGCTCAGCCACAGTCATGCCTGTTTTGCTCTCTCTTTCTGCCTTCTAACACCATAACACTTACAACAAATGAGGATCACAAAGGTGAACACTCAGACCCTTTCTATGTGTTTAGGAACC
Source organism: Ammospiza nelsoni (assembly GCF_027579445.1). Classification (NCBI taxonomy): domain Eukaryota; kingdom Metazoa; phylum Chordata; class Aves; order Passeriformes; family Passerellidae; genus Ammospiza; species Ammospiza nelsoni. Next base: position 17,739,907 of record NC_080636.1, read on the forward strand.
AAGATGTTACTGATTTATCTGGCAGCTGATAGAAACCAGAGAGCCTCAGGATGATGGGACAACAGTTGTTCAGGAATGTAACCTAAATATCCAACTTCTGAGCCAAAGCTGAAACTTGTGGAATTCCTGTCTCAAGTTTCATTTGGAACTGGAGATATATAGCAAGAAATTCAAAGTAGTACTAGAAACATCTTCCCTTCATTAGGCTTAAAGCAAAGTAGAGTCAGTATTAGTGCTAATGTTTTACAGAAAATTAAACTGAGGGAGGAAGTGGCAAAGGCTTGGCAAAGTTAAGAGCCAGCAAGACTGGATTCTGATCTAGTGGCTCTCTCCTCCCTACCTGCAGCTGTCCAGTCATGGCAGTATTCCCTCAGTTCTCTTCTTGATTCATTGGTTTTGAGAGGTTATTATTCTTCTCATTATTACATTTGTCTTTTGCAACTTTCTCCCAGAATGCATGCTGGTCTGAAGACTCATTCTGAATTTGGGAGACCTCACTCTGATCTTTGCAACATCAGAATTACTTTGCACTCCTGTTATCTTGGTAGGATAAAAAGAGACAGCAGCAAGAAAACCCTGAATCTCCATTACACAAATATTACTTGAAAAAAGAATCAACATCTTTTATGTGTACTTAGTAAAATTTTAGGAAATTGCTTTTACTGCCATAAATTCAGTAAACATCAGACTTTGCAGAACGCAAGTTGCAGAAAAACTACTCTACTATATAAGAGAAACTGCCTATGGAGTAGCTGGAACATTTGACCAAGTGTTGCAAGCAGAGAATTGTAGAGTAGCACTGCTAGGAAAGAGACCACTTTAAATGGTGCAGGTCACATCCACACTTTATCATAGATAAGCCTGTTCCTACACATTGCAACCAGTGATTTACTCAGAGAATAATGAATTTAGAAGTAGATAATGGAAAACTTTAATTTATTTAGGAATGGAATTTTTGGCTTTTTGTTTGAAAAGAGCACCCACATTTTCAACTGTAAACACAGTCACATGCCTGCTTTAGCAAAAACCATATGCAGATTGAAATTTTCAAGAGCAACGACATCATTATCTGCGTATACACAGCTGAAAGAAAAGTTAAGTGGATGAATCAGCAAAGGAAGACCTGCCTTCAAAATACACACCTGCAGACAGTCACTGAAAGATTACAAACTCATATTTAGTTCATATATTTGCATATTAATTGATTATGATTTGTCTGAAACTACTGTGGCACGCTTGATGTTACACTTGGAACACAAATACCGGAAGGGCCTCAGGTACAAATAAATTATTAATGGAAGAGCACTATGAAGCCCCTGAGCTGAGCTCCTCTTAGGCAGTGCTGTTCTACGTGGTGTGGTTAAGTGGCATCGTGTACTACACACTGGCAAAGGTTCCAAGAAAAGAGTGATTCAACATTAATAAGGCAAGGATAATTTATAAACAAAAGCAGTATAATCTCATTGCTCACAAACCTTTCCTGGAACACATTAACAGAAAACTGAGAGGGATCTACTTAGTTTACTGAATAGAATCCCTGGTAGTACAGAGAAATATGACATATAAAATTCTCCAAATTCCATCTTAAAAACAGCCAGGGATTTTTTTCCCACATAACTTGGAAATAAGAAATGAAATGTCTTCCTTTTCTTCTTTTTTTTTTTCTTTTTTTTTTTTTAAGTGAATAACCTATATGCTAACACACAATTCCTATCAAGAAATTTCTTTTTGGTAATTGCTAAAATCCCATGCAACTGAGGAAGATCTGTCTCAAATAAAAGCACACACAGAAGTTCCAGCTGGAGGGTATAGACTCTTTAGAACATTTGGGTGGTGACTTTTCTTTCACAATATGCAACTTAATCTTTTATATAGATTTCAGCTAACCCAAATACAGTAGTACTTGTACCACACTAGGCTGGAGAATTTTTCTGATTTTTCAATTTGAATCACAAACTATACATTTTTGCAAACTTTAGCTAGCTACAAGTGTCCTTCAGAGCATAAATCTCTCCCCTTCTCTGCATGCTTCTTATGGAAGTAGTGAAATAAAACTATCTTCAAAAATAGCCAGATACTTCTGAAAAAATAGCTACTTTGAAACACTAATAAAATTTACATTCAAATCACCTATACTGCATTGCAAAAGATACCTGAATAAAATCTGGTGGCAGGACTTATTATCTGGTCACTCAATTCACTTGAAAGGATTTTCAAAAATGCCCATCAGCATGCAGTATGCCAACACATCAAAATCAACTTACTCTTAAGACTGGTGCTATACCTTTGTGAAAGTTTATATGGCCTTGATTTACAGAGCATTTCTATTCCAAAGGTGCAAACCACTGCAATTCCACATGCAGTCCTTACCAATGTGTATTATTACAACACAAAATGAAGTAATGTGTGCATTAATGAGAGTGTCCCAGCTCTTTTAAGAGTGAGAAAAGCTTCCAGTGTCTTGTGTTCTGGCAGCTCACACAGGTACAGACTTCAGGCTTGACACAATACCTGAGATGATCCCATGAGAATTTTTGTGACTTCTTTGTATGAGTATTCTTCAAGCTAAAGATTTTTTTTAGCTAATGAGCAAAACAAGTTATAGTTTCTTCTTTTTTTATGTTAATACTCTGAGAAAGACTGAGCTTTGCAAGGTTAATTTCAAGTCCAAACTCACATGGGAATTAGAATAATTAGACTCATTTAAGAGAATTCTCCCCTCTGGCAGAGCTGATTAAATTATTTATACATTATCTTTTCATATAATTGTACCTAGAACTGTGTAAATGGGGTTTTTTGTCTAACTTTCAATAAATTCATAATACACGTTTTTCAAGTTGGATACACCGACTGCACCTGTGACAACAGAGAATGGCTCATTTTCAAAAAGCTTCAATGAGAAATTAATCCAGAGGGAAACAGAAGCATGCAATTTAAAAGCTTCTACAATGACAACACACTGATTAAAACTCATCAGCTGAAGAAATAAAATTAGTAAAGACAATAAATCTTGGACTGAATCCTGTTACCCATTTCTACAAGAATAACTTCACTGACTGCAGTCACATTACACTAAAATAGGAGTGCTGCTTAGATGAGGATCAGTTCCATGAAGTGACCCTTTATCTGTAATTTAATATTCTTTGACATAGTTCCCAAATCCCTCTCTGCTAAGGATCTCAGATTCTGGATAACACCTGAAATTTCTTTGCTGAAAAAGGAAATCCTGTAGTTGATGCTAACATTCATTTCAGCTCTATTATATGCTCTTTCTCTCTTCCACACCAATAAACCTGAGAAAGGTTGAGATAACGATATTTTAGAGGCCATCCCTGATACAAAATGGTAACTTGTTTGCTATCGTCCCTATTACATTGGAAATCAGTTGGCTCTGTGGAGATCTGTGAGAAGATATCTTTGCACCTATTGTAAAATTTTAAGTATCTCCTAGAGTCACATTTCCTAGATTGCTCTACAAACACATGAATTCAGTGAAATCTCAATTGTGTTCTTTAATGCACTATTAAGGAATTCTGAAATGGTTTTTACGGGCTCAGAATTTCACACTATTCTCTATCATTTGCTACAACTCCAGTCAATTTTCTTTTTCCTTTTTACAATTCACTATACATTTTCAAAAACCAAGATTATTCTAATGCCTCAGGCTATGTTTTTCCTTACCTCTGCAGAAATGAAATCACAGGTATGGGTGTCTATTTGGGGACAACGGCATTAGAGAAGACAGAGGGCTAGATAAAAAAATCCATTAAAAGAATAACATAATCACATACCTCAAGTTGTGTATGGACAGGAGTGATAACTAAGAAAATGATGTATTCTGATTAACAAATTCATATTTCTATTAAACAATAAATCTACAGTGCAGTAATTATCACAAGGGTATAGCTATGCTCAAATCACCTTAAATTAACTTCCTTAAAAGCAACTGTGGAAAAAGGAACAGACTGGTCATTGCCAAGAATGCAAAGGCCTCAGCTGTAATTGGTTTTTCACAGCCAGATTCAACTACTCCAATTTATTTATTCTGGAGGATGGCTAGCTAGGGAATATTTCCATAATGCCCTCCCCTGCCCTGATGGCACTGGTATCACACACTCAGGCCATGCACTGTTTGCTCTCACTGCAATGCACATTTCAGCTGCATAGCCAGGAGGATCTCACTCAGGGATTCAGTGCTAAGATCCTGCTTAACTAGCTCTGATATTGCTCCTTTGGCTATCAGTCATGCTCTGCCATCAAATTCCCTCTGACTGGCTGACAGGCAAATTCCTAAGATAGGAGTCAATTTAAGGTAATCAGAATAGTTAAAAGCAATTGTTTCTGACAGGGATCACAAAGTGTCCTCTGGCAAGAAGCAAAACCAAACTTATTGAAAGACCCCTTCTGCAGATTTAGTCATGGTTTTCAGAGCTCCCTAAATATGAACTTAGAGATCCTTAAGAGATTTCTGAAAAGATGCTGAGACTTCTCTGGACTTCTTGAAAACAAATAATCTGCAAGGTACACATTATAGTGCCCATTCACACAGCCTCACTGCTGTAATTATTAGCTAGTATTTGAATTACACAGCTAGTGATAAAGACTGCAATTTGCATGAGCTCACATATAAACATGCCATTTTTCTTACTCTGAAAAGCTTAAAAGCTGTACTCAATTAAGATATTCTAAATAATGATGACCACATCAGAAATAATTTTGTATCTGAACTGAATGTAGCTTTACCTCAACAGAAGCAGAAGACAATTCAGTGCCTTTTTCAGAAGCTGTATCTACATTAGTGCCTACTAGGCAAAGTTGTTTAAGTGATCCTAGAAATGCAGTTCTCTCTTGGTACTTTGCACTGGGGACACACAGAATTTTTCTTACAAATTAGTCTTTTGAGAGTTCATGAAAGGCTTCATTTACTATTGGGATTCTCTGCAGTTCAGAGAAGATGACAACTTACATTTACAAATACTATTTACCTATCACCATCACTTATTTATTAATTTCACCCCTAGACTGACACTAAAAACATTTCTTGTCTGATTTTAATAAAAGAATCCCTACTGCATTTTTCCTAACATGCAGATAAAAACACACACCAAGGACTTCCCCAGAGGGACCTGGACAAGCTCAAGAAGTGAGGCCAAGAGAATCTCATGAGGTTCAACAGTACCAAGGACAAGGTGCTGCACCTGGGTCAGGGCAAGCCCTGGTACCAACTCAGGCTGGGGGATGAAGGGATCAAGAGCAGCCCTGTGCGAAGAACTTGGGGATGCTGCTGGATGAGAGGCTGGATGCACTCACAGCCCAGACACCAACTGTGCCCTGGCTGCACCCAAAGCAGTGTGGGCAGCAGGCCAAGGGAGGCGATCCTGCCCCTCTACTCCACTCTGGTCAGACTCCACCCGGAGTGCTGTGTCCAGTTCTGGAGATGATCTGAATTGCTTATGCTTTCTGCTTACTTAATTAAAAGAATCTTTCCAAAAATAAGGGGCTATTTTTCATTATTTCAAGAATTCCTTTAAGTACCCTTAATACATATCTATACAGCACTTTGTTGTGGTCCCATCAGCAGCACTTTATGGAGCTTTATGTTGGAGTTTGTGCCTATCCTAAGCCTCAGTATATGATCTATGACCTGGTGCCCTTCATACATACCTTTGCTGACACAGAAATAACAAGCATTAGGAATAAAACCTATATAAGAACCACAGCACACGCTGCTAATCTATTAATTACATCTTAACAAAAGTTATTACTGAACTACACCAGTGTAAATAATCCTCAAGTTACCAAGTGATATGGTATCTGTAGTTTCATAGCCAATTTCAAAATAATTTATTTTTCATAAACTGAAAAGATCTCAAACCCAGAAAATTAAAAGGCAAATCGATGGAAACTGCCATTTTGCAGAGCTTTGAGAATCAGATCACTTCAAAACAAGCTGAAATAGACTGTGAATCATCGCTAAGTGGGTCACAATCAATTTCCCTCTACTACAGTAATTTTTCCCATGCAAAACTTTTCCATTGCTTCAGATAAGAGTAACATAAATGGAAAATTCTTGGGAAAGACAAGGGTCTACAAGGCTTAAGAACTACAACTCAGATATGAAAATCTTTGGGTTTGCCACTGCCAACTCTTAGTAGAAGACTCTTTTACTAGACAGTATTCTGTTCTGAAAAAGTGGAGTCTAGCAAGGGAATCCCATCAACCCAGAATCTAATCAGCTCATTGAAAAAGCTTTTTTCCCCCCCTCAGTTGTTCACATAGGAGTGTTTTAATGAGAAAGGCAAAGCAATCCTTTCTCAAGAGTTAGAATCAGAGAGCTCTCAAAACCATGAGATCAGTGTACATGGTACCTCTGCAATCCTCTAACTTACAGACCTGATTTTAGCTTTGCAGGCATCTTCATTCTCCTTTACCAAAGAGAGAGACACACAGTGCATGTGGGAGAGGGAGGGACTCTAGGAAGTAAATAACAAAAGAAGAACACAATTTTGAGGAGAAGCTACTCAAACATTGCTAGTAGCAACTCAGCTGGAATATGACTCCATGGTATAATATTCACTTTTTAAACACCTGACAGAGACTGACACACTCTTCTTGACAGAATAGGAAGTGCTAACATGGCTTAGACAGAGCTCTCCAAAGAGAATACGGTCTGCCATCTCCCAAAAAGTGCAGTGGGTGGGGGTGGCAGCAGTTTCTCACACAGTGCAGACACACTTCTGAGAGCACAGAAAGTGCATCCTTTGCACAGAGCTTGTGCACAGTCATCCTCACTCAGGCATTTTTACACAAACAGCCTTATCTCACTCAAAGGTGTAAACTTCCTCCAAAAAAACCCAAGACAATACTGCAGATCTGCTTCAGTTTAGCTTCTACATACTTAGCACTGAGGCAGGGACAGGGATTTTGTAAGGCTGGCTATTTCCCCCAGGCTAGGCTGCTCCCAGAGCTCTGGATTTGCCCTATACATGCGCTACATTCAAATGAACAGTAGGCTGCCACAAACTTGGTCTCCATCAATGTACCAAGTTATTTTGGTTTTTTCTATTTTTTTCCTGTTGTTTACTTCTTAAGTAAATTCATTTTCCCAAGATATGGTGCCTAACAAACTGACTATCCAAGATATGCCTCAAATACCAGAATACATTAGACTGCAAGAAGGCCCTATGGTGTTTTGCTAATTAGCTTAACCCTTTTGGGACACAGAAGAAGGAATTTTTTATTAAAACAGGATAACCCTGGACTATATTGATCTGACTGAGAAATGAGTATTTTAGTCAAGATGAGTCTCAAGATGAGCACATGCTGGAAACAGCAATGTTGTTTCCATAGCAATGCCATGACAGCCTCTAGAGTGAAATAGTGCTACCAGGAAATGAAGGGAGTTCAAGTGCTATGAGCTACATAGTTCTGTGAGCAATCCAAATACATTCTCATAAAGAATATTTAGTGCAGCTAGATAGTCCAAAGATTGCTGCTAATGGCAAGTAAGCCTTATCAGTATGCTCCTGGCAGTCCTTTTTTCTCATTCATTTCACCCAAGATGATTATCTAAAGACTTAAGCTATGGGCAACACTGCTAAACCATTTCAGACCAAACATTAACAAATACAGCAACCCTTACCTTACTCCTTTGCCAGTGCAGAATATCGCCCACAATTAAGGTCACTGACTCACTCTCCATAACACAACGAAACACACGAAACCTTTTACTGAAGAAAATCCTAGTATGTGCAATTATTTACCAGGCTGACCTTCTCCCTTCCTTTTCTCTCACCTCCTCCTCTCCCTTGTCTCCTCCTGCCCAAACAATACTGAGCAGATCTGTTTGCAATTTGCAAGTGGGCAGCAATGTACAGAAGTCTTGCATACTCCTCATTAAATTTACATAGGCACAGCATAAACTCACTTTGTCTGCTTTTCACCCCAGTTAGTGCTTACACTAATACAAAAGCAAACCAGAAAAGTACCAGTTGTATTTTATCTGTCTAAGGCTTTACCTAAGGTAAATATTCTGGTCAAATTCTGCAAAGCTGATTTAAAATATTTTCCCAGAGACTACAGAAAGATAATTACTTTAAGATCTCCATTGTTCTGTATTTTCAAAGAAATGAAAAATCATCAGTGATTTGTAAAACTGTTAAAATGATGCTTATAACCAAGCTGTTCTCAAATTAAATTCCACAGGGCAAAGTATTTTACTTGTAAAATACCTAAACACACTGTTGCTGATTCTGTCTTTCTCCAGCATTTCTCGTGCAGCTTGTAAAGATGTTCAGACATGAAGTGAATGTCCAGAAACTCTCCCACTGTATTTCTTGTTTGTGTCATTGTCACAACCAGCCTCTTGGGTAAACAGATTGGAGGTCATTATATGTAGCAGGGCTGCCTCTGAGGGAAAATTGAAAGACAAATACTCATCCCTGCCAGATCCCTTATTAACAAAATCCACTTCAAACCAAAATGTTTTCTATTTATTGTTTTAAACATGCATTTTAAGGAATCAAGCCTTGAATGTAAAACAGCAAGATGCTTCATTTCCCATTTGCATTCAGTAAAAAGATGTGAAAGACGCATTTTTAAAGCAGCCTCAGCCTCCTCCTGCCTATCCCTGTAAATGTGTTACAGAAGGCACCAAGCCCAGCAACATTCATTTATAATTTCAAGTGTGTGTTTGGCAGAATTTTCCACCTTTATATGTCTAGTCTTACTTGTGCACCCCCACTGATTTTACCAGAAAGTCATCCACTTCCAGGAGATTTTTATATAAGTTGTTTTTCTGTAGGACAGAAATTCAGTTTCAGGGACAGATCTTATCCAGGGAAAAACACATCCCTGCAATTTTACAAGATGTGCAGGGTTCTGTATGGACAAAAAGATCCCTGTCAGGAGACTGATATACATTTAACTTATCCCATTCTTTCAGTTATCATGGCCTCCCAGTTAATTCTCCAATATGAGCAATATTCTGTAACTATCTCATCTTTTCTTGGAGTACCCATGTCAAAAATTCTGTTTATCAAAGAATTAGGTAAAAGTAATCTGCCTGATGACCTGGTTTTGACAACTGAGTACAGACAGGTGCAGCTTATAGTGTCTGTACTCAGTCAAAACCAGTCAAAACTCAGTCAAACCCAACAGCAGTGGGTACAGGCTCTGTAACTCAGCCTGCTCTCCTGAATTCATACAGGTATCCAGCCACAAAAGCCAACCTGCTGCCACCATGGGCACCTTAGCAGGAACATTTTGCCCCTAGAAATTATTATCCCATTACCTTGTGTTATCTCCTGTCACTGCTTGAACTCTCTCATCACAGTCCTCACATGTTTTCATTAAGTGGAAAAGAACCAGCAATATTTATATCCCAATCCAAGACAGAAATCCAAGTATCCCAAAGCCACTGTCTCAGACACAGGAAAATTGTCCTATCCTAAAACTCTAAAACACACTCTTAACTTCCCTCTCATGGTCATTCTTAGAACATACTCAGAAAATGAGTGTGTCATTACAAACTTTATCATGTTTTAAGACCTAAATCAATGAATCAATCAGAAATCTTCAAAGACATTTTATCACTAAATACTCAACCACAGGAGTGGGCTAATGCTTGAAACAAAGTCCACACAGCTATTCATTTACTGCTATTTCTTTCTTAGTGTGGCACTAATGACACTAAAAATTCATGTTGTCCTCATGAACTATAATAACAACTATTTACTTGGTTTTCAAAACTTTTCAGGAACATTTGTCTTGGCAATCCAAGATTATTAAATAGCTTTAATACAACAAAAGGACTTGCCAAAGGCAAAGCCTTATCTTGCATAAGCACTCTGGAATGTGATCTGGTGGTCACACAAAGGCATACAGGGGTTACTGTGCTTGGTCTGACCACTGCTCTGCCTTGGAAGAGGAGGACACACAGAAGAGGAGGACACAGAGCAGAGTCACATGGAAAAGTGTCCAGGACAGAGAGAAATCTGGAGGGTAAAGCTGCTGGGAGGAGAGCACTGTCAGAGCCACACTGCTATTCCAAATAGCTGTGCTGGAAAATAATCAAATTAAATCATTATGATATGTCTTATTGAAGAATGGAAGTACAGTTGCTTGGATATCAAGGCAGACATAGCTGGGCTTTGAAGTACCACATATAAATTGTTCCTAAATATACAGTCATATTAAAGAGAGAACCTATTAAGCTTGCTTAATCTACACAGGTGAAGGACAGAAAAACAGTATGAGTCTGGAAACAAATTGAGGAAATATTCAGATATGCAATCCCCAGGGTAAGGGCACCTGTCACTTGACCCTGCAAAAGTAATTCTTTAAGGACATCAAATGTTGTTTGATTTAAAGATCATTGTTTCCTGTGACATTAGCAAAGTATGGGTTAAATTTCAAAGATGACCTGGCCTACAAAGGAAGAAATACAATCACCAGAGACAGGGAGAAGACTCCATCACATTGGTGCCTCCTCTGAGGAAATCTACCCCAACAGGACAACTTCACTTTGACATCTAATAGTCCCTCATATAAACCCACAGAGACACACTCTTCTAGCTCCTTTTTGATATGCTCAAAAAGAAATCACCAAAGGAATACAACATTCTGACCTGGCCCCATAACCTATTTCTCTTCTTACCAGTTTATTTATGTTCTGCAAAACACAGAATCACTTTTCTTGGCTACATTCTCTTTTGCTCCCCCTCCAAGCCACCCAGTTTTAGTGCAAGGGGCAGCCTGACAGATGGCCAGAATGACTCCACAACAGAGCTTTCAGGACAACACCAGCACTCAAAACATCAATGCCTGCATTAATCACAGACACAACTCACCCAAAGCAGCTGAGCCTCACCCCCAAACTGTGCATCTTGGGCATTAGGGCTCTGGGAAGCAGGATGATGGAGAATGGGGGGCAGGGACAGGATAAGGACTGACCTTGCAGCAAAGCAAGGTGCAGTATCTCAGCATCAAATGTCCTCAGGGTATGACAGTACAGAGTATTATAGTCAGGTGGATAGTTACCATTCAGCTGGCATCTGTTTCTTTTTTAAATGTCTTTGAACAACACCATTACTTTTTATATAAAATTCCCTGATTTTTTCAATCTCTTAGCTGTCTCTTACAATATCTCAGCATTTTCTGTTACAAATACTGCAGGGATTCTGGTAAGTAAAGGTATATTTTAAAACCCGCAGAAAGAATATTTTTAAATAGTCCTCTTAAGCCCACTAATAACATGAACACTGAGCAGGGAATCAGAATGAAGGATACTGAAGCTCCTGTCTGTGATGGCTAAATGCCAGAGGTTAATCCTGAGATCATCCGCTGACATGTACGTCTCACAGTCACTGTTGACAGATATTGAGTTGACATGATAGGTGTGACCATTAGCAAAGATTCTCCTGGGAGTGACTTCTACCATCAAATCCATGGGTTTCAATACAGGCACCTGCCAAAAAAACACAAAACACAAACCAGAAAGAGAGTAAGACCTGAAATACTGTTTTGCTGGGATGATGAGAATTCCAATAGAAAGAAAGCATTCAAAGACTGTGATATTATAAAACTTCTTGACAGTGTACACAGCTGAACTTCCCCATGGATCAACTGCTGGGCAAGGCCTTCCCTACCAAGGAAGAAGAGAGAGACCAGAGGCAGAGTGATGGAAACCTGGACTGTGGGAAGGGAGGGATTGTCAGCTGCCACAGAACAGCTCAGTCCCACTGTATGAGCTACTGTCCCACATCTGCAGAGGCTCTGGCAGGCAGTGAAGCACTTATATTTTCCTTTTGCTAAAGGGTTTGCCCTTAGTTGTGAATCACTTAATTCTATTTGTTTTGCTACTTGATGTTTCTCTTTCCAGAAACTCACATGGTGAAAAGGCTGTAATCTCAGAGAAACATAATAAATAAAGGCTTGCAAAGCAAAGCCAACATGACATACTGTACATACACATGTATCCTTGAAAAGCCAATATCATAGATCATCACTTGTCAATGTGCCCTTGTTACTTCTCTGTGTGTCACTTCAAAGTCATGCTTCAACAAGTAGACACAATTTTTTCCTTATCAATAAAGCATTAATCACTGTAAAGCTGTGGTCCATGACTGGGACTATTCCATGTTTTTGAACATGCATCAGAAACAATCATACATCAACCCACAAGGTAATCTAAAAAGAGGAACACAGAGTTTGAGTTTGAAACATTTGAGTTTCACTTTCTACTAAAGGAACAGAACAAAACTCAACCTTTGAATTACAGAATCACAGAATATGTCAAGTTGGAATGGACTCACATGGATCACAGAGTTCAGCTCCCTGAACAGCACCATCCCCAAGAGTCACACCATGTGCCTGAGAGCAGAGTCCAAATGTTTCTTGAACTCTGCCAGGCTGGAGCTGTGATCCCTTCCCTGGGGAGCTGTTCCAGCGCCCAACCACCCTCTGGGTGAAGAATCTTTTGCTAATATCCAACCTAAACCTCCCCTGACATAACTTCAGGCAATTCCCTGGGATCCTGTCACTGTCACCCCAGAGAAGAGATCAGGGCCTGTCCCTCCTCTTCCCCTCAAGAGGATGCTGAGTTCTCAGGGAATTCTCATACTATAAGCAATCTGGAATAGTTTTGTTTGCCTATTCATACAGAATAGATAAATATTCCATTAATGTAGTCATATTTTACATTTTGGAAGCTTTTTTTCCCAACAGACTTGTTGGGTTGTTTTGTTTTCAATAATGAAGACATTCTAGTGTTTATGCAACACAGACTTCCAGTTCTAACCTTTAGCCACTTCCTTTGACAAAACATCTGGAGTGAATTCAGCCAAAAAAGTCTGAGAGCAAAAATCTACATTAACATGTGGATAATGGGTCTCCTCTCCAAGAAACAAGTGACAGGAGAAAAGGAAATGGCTTTTAGTTGCACTGGGAAGGTTATTGTATTATAATTGGATTATATTGATTATTGTATTATAATTGGATATTAGGAAATATTTCTTCACTGAAATTTTTGTCAAGCAATGGAAGGGGCTGCCCAGGGAAGTGGTTGAGTCAGCACACCTGGAGGTATTTAAAAGATGTGTAGAAGTGACACCTGGGGACATGGTTTATTGAGTCTGGCAGTGCTGGGTTCATGGCTGGACTTGATCTCAACAGTCTTTTCCAAACTGAAAAATTCTATGGTCACATATGCTTATATGAGTTTCATTATTGCATCTTTTCAGCAATTCAGAATCTCAGGTTTACCAGAGCACAGACTACTGCAAATCCCACTCTTAAAATAATTATTTGATAAAACAGAAAAAAGATAAAACTGAAATTTGGTGTACTGTCTTTAACTCAGTCGCTCTGAATGTGGCAAATTAACTGTTCAAAATTAACTACAAATACAATGCTTCCAGCACAAGAGGTTAAAGAACCTTTTATGAAAGTACATTAAGTCACAATAAGAGAATTTTGAAACAAAGTCCACACAGCTATTCATTTACTGCTATTTCTTTCTTAGTGTGGCACTAATGACACTAAAAATTCATGTTGTCCTCATGAACTATAGGAAAAATAAAACCAACATGAACTCTCAAAAATACTTATTTTGGTCAGTAAATCTTAAAGGATTTGGGACTTGTAAATATGTGGCAGATTCAATACAGTTAGCAGTTAGCTAAAGCTTCAGTTAGAATTATCATATAAATACTTAGCATTGGGTACATATTTAAATCTTTTACTGACTTAGCACTGCCTTTTTCATACAGAAACAACTGAATTTTGGACATGGACAGAAGCTTACCTGCAGTGATGTTACTGTAGAAAGATCTTTAAGCTTTCCTTCTTCATCTTTTAAGTTGTACCCCTCCGGTCTCTTATCTCTTTCAGTAATTTTCCACAATTTGATTGTTTTATCTTTAAAAGAAAAGACAAGCAACTGTCAGCATAGGAATTCTGAATGCAGTCACTCACCTTTCACAATATATTCCTTAAAGAAGATTTTACACCTTGGTTTAGACAAGTCCTGTGCTGAAATAGTCCGGGTGACTTCATTCTGCACATCCAGAAAATGTTGCCCACAGACAAAATACTCACAAAGCACATCCCAGATCTTCACTCTGAGTCAGGGGTTCCTGGCAGCTGACACACCGTGTGGAGCATGTAGAACACCTGCTGCTCATGAATCCAACCTGGCAGACTGCAGGTGGAACAAACCCAAACTACTCAATGCTCACTGCTGAAGCTCAGTTTATCAATGTGACTTGGCAAGGAAATAATGTCAATATTAAAACCAGTTTGGCATTAATGCTAGTTTGCTAGGTTACTTATAAACAGCAGGGAGTACACAGCCACACCAATGACCCCTTCCTGGCCCACTGTGGGAATGGGCAGTGGTGCATTGGTGTAGCATCAGGAGCTCCTGAAAATGAAAGGCTGTGTAAAAAATGAGGCATTTCTCCCTCCTAATGGAGAGCAGCTGAGAAATAATAGAGGAAAAATAAAAAGACCCAACCAAACTAAGAGAAATGTGTTGCAATGGCAAGAGAGAGAAGTAATAAGAAACTTGTATTAATACTAGGCACTTCCTTTCTCATGACGGGTGAAGCACATGATGAGACAGTAATGATGACTCAGTTAGCAAAGAGCCTCTGAGACCAACAAACTTTTTTTAAACATTTCAAATTGCATTTGTCTATGGGGTTTTTTTTGTTCAAGCTGAAGCTCCAGATTTCCTAATGCTGATTGTCCACTCCCACTGTGGTTGTGCTCCTAACCTGCCAATCCTAAAGCTTCTTGGATTCAAAGATCAATGCCAACTCTTCTTAAAATATCTGTCCACGAGATTCTAATGGCCGCTTCACTCATCTGCTTGTGCAGCAGCCAAAGTCTTTCCAAAGCTTCTGCCCTTCAGCTGCCAGCACAGATTTATTAACCTCAGTTCCTGCATCATTTCTGATTTCATCCCACTTTCTTCATTTACCTTTCTTCCCCCAAGTACATAGCAGAGCATAATAATTTCCCCAGTGTGACTGATCCAAATACTACTTCTAAATGCCTGTACAAACCACTTTAAAGATAGGATATATGAAAAACATGAATTGATTTACATTTCTGTAGCAACTTTTAACTTTGAACTTTCTTTGTTTCAAAATCAATCCCTCCATCAATCCCTCATTTTTTGCTATTATGTATCTCTTAATGATATTGATATGCTAATATGCAAGCAAAAAAAAATCACAATACAATTACAGTCAATCTAGAGAACAAGAGGTTAGTTCAAACTGCAACTAAAAGGCTCTTTTTAAATATTCAATAAATATAATTTGTGTTGTATATCATGTTAATTAATTATTAAAAATATACATAGGTCATGTCATGCCCTTGGATATTTTATTACATGTAAATAGTGCATTCCTGTTATCTAGTAAAAAATTATAAATACAGCAATTGTAAAATGAATTATAATAAAAAACAAAAAAAAATTTCCATTGTTAGATTTGATTCCTATTAATAAGTCTACCTCTTTCCCGAGTGAAAACTGTTTTATTAGCAGGTAAGGTTATCATGTATTGGGTTCCTTCTCCTTTATCTACCTCTGGAATTTAAATACTCCTTAGAAGTTTTAAGTATGCTTATATTTTGCAAAATATAGAAAAAACAAAAACATTTCTGTAAGGTTAAGCATTCAGTCTCAAGGGTGTTGTGAAGTTAAAATTAATTAATGTCTGGTAAGCAGCCTGAAATCCTCATATGAAATAATCTGTGTAAATTCTGATCCACCTTATGTAGCTCACACTGAAAGTGGCCAAATATATTCTGGTACAGAAGATACCAATGAATCATAATAAGTTGTTACTATTATACTACTAAATCAGTTCATTTTACAGTGAAAACTACAAATTTGCTAACTGCAAGCACTGTAAATCCACAGTGGGATTTGAAAGCCTTGGTGATTCCCTTCTGTCTCCATTAATTAAGATGCCACAATCAAAGCTTAGCTGATAACGCGAACTGGAAAGGAACCAAGACTGTCTCTGAGGGAGGTGACCTGTGCAGAAACTTCAGACAAAAGTCCTCCTCAGAATGAGAGAAACAGATTTGGGCAGGTGCAGACCTGCCAAGTCTCATTTACTGAGGGTCAGATTTAGACTGACTCTCCCCTCAAGCTCCTTCCAGCACATTCAGTGGGCACTGTCTGCCTGAGCACATGGAAAGGATGCTGTTTCACAACTCCCATTTTTCTGTAAAAAACATGCATTAGATCCTAAATTATCAGAGAGCAAAATATCAAAAATTGCATTAAAATAGCAGGCTTGGAATTTAGTAAGCAAAAAACAGTACTCAAGATATTTCTACAATCTGTCCAATATGAGCATGTGTGACAGGTAGTGCCTTCAAGTTAGGAAACATATTATTATCCCTTTTTATAGGCATGGAATTGATATATATTGTCAAAGGCTTCTCCCAGCTAATCTGTGAGACAGTGAATAATTCAACGTGGGCTGTCTGCACCCTGACGCTAAAACCATCTTTAAGAATATGCCAGGAGGTGAATCTTGATACTTCAACCCTGCTGTGCCAGGAAGCTTGGAATCCTCCCTGGCACATGCAAATGTTTTGCAATTCAAAG
The DNA here is from genome assembly GCF_027579445.1 of Ammospiza nelsoni. Classification (NCBI taxonomy): domain Eukaryota; kingdom Metazoa; phylum Chordata; class Aves; order Passeriformes; family Passerellidae; genus Ammospiza; species Ammospiza nelsoni. The sequence goes on from NC_080636.1 coordinate 17,756,540, forward strand.
CCAAAATCCAAGGCTTGTAGCAGTGGAACCATTTCTGTTCTCACCATGAAGGGATCTGCTGAGATGCTCCAAATTAAGAGAGGGAAGCAGAAGCCAAAGTATTTTTCCAGGTCCTAGGCTTGCTCATTGTTGGTGGAAACTGGATTAACCACAGCAGCACTAGGACTGGTTTTTTCTTCCTTTCTCCCCTTTCATGACAGTACAAACCAGAAAACTCATGTAGTAATCTATCTATAACTGCAAAAGCTGAAAATATGAGGATTCTGCTGCATTCCTCTGTGCTTCTAAAAACAAACTTTAAAATAAAAAGGGAAAGGTTCACTTTCAGTAATCTGCTTTTGTATCATACACTCAGAAGAAGCTGTTATTAGTTATCTGAAGGGGTGAGGGATATTTTAACCAAGGGGGAAGAGTAGAAATAAACTTCATAAAGTGACTAGTCATTAAATTAGCATAAATCACCTCTCTGTAACAGGTGTATTTCATTTTGAATAAGTAAACGTGACCCCAAAAAATCAAAGGCAACTTCAGGTAAAACAAACTACAAAATCCTAAAAATTTATCATCTACTTTGAATTAATGTAAACATTATTTAATGCTATATATTTTAATGCAAAGCAATCCTTTACATTGTGTCAGTTCCCAAAGATGAGATTTCCCTATTTCTCATCAGCAACTCCCAATTACACTCAAACTTCTAGAACAAAAAAATTTCTTTTCTGATTACCATTAGATCTAAAATTTAAAACCATTTTTGTGGTATTTTGTGTCATGCATCATCTGCAATAATGAAGTTTGCGGGTGTCTAAATGCTTCCTAAATGACACCTATTCATGTTAGGTTACATTCAGTTTTTTTCCCCTTACTTCATATCTGATTATTCCCTCTTGGTAATAATACTGCCTTTTTCCATCAATAGGCTTTACACATGTCAGAAATATGAGTCAATACCCTAGTATTATTCCTTCTGTCTCCTTAGATTTGTGTACCTTTTTATAATTGAAATAAACTATTCTGATGATAATGAATAAAAAGAAAAATAAATTAATCTCTCTCACCAACCTTCATCTACGCATCTGCAAATAATAAAAATTATGACAAATACAGCAGAAAAAATTCTAAATTTCCCATGAAACACAAGCTGCTGAGTAAAGTGATGCCTTTGTCACATGATCTATTTCAGCACAGCAGTGCATATTGATAGAAAAATGGACAGCTCTTTAAATGTCTATGAATATTCAACTGGAAACACCTCATGATTCTATGAATAAAATATACAAACAACAGACATCAGAGGCAGTATGACAGTCTTGGTAAACTCTGAAAGAGGAAATTACTAAAACAGTAGATTAAAATGAGCAAATATATACATCAGCACTAAAACACACAGAGCAAATACTGCAAATACTGCTATGTCCTGCATACTCTCATTAATCTCACCATTTGTTGATAGAAGTGAATGAGCTGCATTTTGCTGTGGTAACCACTTGATCTTGTTTATTTTTTCCTCTATCTCCAAACTCTTCAAATAATCAAATTCAGGTTCATGGCTCTGGAAAGTGCTGTAAACATTGTACTCCCCCTGATTGTAAGGCTCATTTTTACTCTGTGGGGAATAAGAACAACAGAAACATTGTTTATGACAGCAATATATCTTCATCTCTTAGGAAAGGTGTATAAACGACCTTATAAATATAAAAAATATTGGAAATTTATTTTAATTTCTCATTTAAAACATGATATTTACAGATTTGTTTCAGCAAGAATGAAATTTCCTGTGAGTATTGAAACACTTAATATTAGAATTTTTGATGAAATATCAGCTATTCGGGAAATAATTCTACACAAAATACTGCAGATGAATGGAATTTACAAGTGGAACATGTAAGTGAAGGTATTGTTTTAAATAGAATAGGGTTCCATCATCAGGAAAAAGCTATTAAAACAAGGCAAAAGTAAAACAAAAATAATCTTCTTTTTTCTTATATCAGAATTTTGGAGCTTTGAAGCATTTTTGTTTGGGACAGCAAACTTACGAGTTAAAAATCCTTACCCTATTTCACTTCCTCTCTGAACAAGTGAGGAATCTTGAGATTATAAACAAGTTTATAATCTTGAGATTATAAACAAGTAAATTCAGTTAAATCAAGTGTTAAAAATTAAGGTTTAGGTTTTAGACTGGTTAAAAATTTAAGCCAGGCTTTTCAGACTACTGAGGATGACACTGGTAACCCACATACCTCAGGCTCCCTTTGGAATATAACCACTCGGCCCCCCTTGTCACCAGTAGCCAGCAGTTCTCCAGTGTGGTTGAACTCAACTGTAGAAATAATATCAGCTGGAGGAAGAAAGAAAAAAAAGGCAGATTTTAGACTGCTGCTACAACACAAAGTCACTAGAAATATCAGGCACTCCACAAAAAAGGCAACAAATGAGGGATTTGAAGGAATACTGATGAATTCACTAATGCAAACAGGCTGCATGCCATTACAATCTAATGAAACAAGTGCAAACATTAAAGAGGCAAATTTGTGTTTCCAGCACATCTGCAGTTTGGGGGAGGAGAAGCTCTCTGGAGAGGTTATGCTCCAAGAAGAGCCATCTTGGGTGGCTATAAAGCTTTTTTTCAGTCCTGGCAAGGAACAGAATTGGCCTCCTACTATATGCTCTAGCAAGGACCAATATAACATCAGTTCTCTTGCATGTTTTATTTATTCTATGAGCTTTCTGTTGATTTTAATATAAACCCCTAGCAACAGTTTTCTCAAATATGTATTGGAGTCAAAAGTGCAAAAGCAAAGTACGTGCAGCCTGTCCTACCACTGAGGAGTGAAGGCAAAACCAGAACTGTTCACTGTGCAGGGCTGGCAAGAGCCCATTCTAATCACTGTTTTCAAAAAATCATTTCAGCACCATAAAAATGTGTCATCAGAAGACAAAAAGAATCTCAGTCTCTCTTTTCCTGATTTTCAACAACTGCCTTCCCTAAGCAATATCATCAGCTTAAACAAGAAACCTCATCAAAACCTGTGGCCAGTCTTGAGCACAAATTACTAGACATGAGGATGAGAGGGAGAAGAGGCTGTAGCAGCTAAAGAACAGGTTCTTCTGTTTGAATGACAGTACATGCTAGAATCATAATCCACAGTTAATCCTACACTATTAGCATAATTTGAATTAAAATGCCTAGTGCAATAGTAAATTAAGAAACCATCATATATACAATCACAGGCAAATGCAGGCTATTACTCAGAGACTGCATGTATGAATCCTCTACAATGATCAGTATTCACTCATCAGAAACATGGGCCAGATTTTAGAAGTGTCAGTAGACAGGAGCTCCCCTTTAGGCATAAAAAGCTGCAGCTCCCAAACACGTTCATCATCCATCAGTTTATGGGGAGAACAATGAAGTGACAGTGGGCTAAGCTCTTTTGAGAACCTAGCCCAAATGAGTTCACAGAAATTCAAAGGAATTGAAATAACAAGTGGATGTACCATTTACTTGATACATTTTATGAATTGAAAACATCTGTTCCTATTATTCTTTTAATAAACTAGCAGTTTAGTGTTACAAAGTGTCTGTTGCCAGTAGCTCTCATCAGCTACACAGCCATCCAAAAGCCAGATTCTTACTCAAACATTATAAACTATTTACCATCTAAAAAAGGAAAACTTTGCTCCAATCACAGTAAAGAAAGATATCTTTTCATTTTTTAAACAAATATTCACCATCAAATTCTTCTAAATCAAACCAACATTCCTCCATCTTTTTTCCTCCACTACTCCAATATATAAAGGAGAAAAGGGGATCATAAATGGATGTGTAGACTTTGAGAAAAATGGCACATGAAAATTTAGAGTATTTTTGGTCTGAACCCAAAGCTTCTCAAAGGTAATGGCATTTGATTTTTCTGTGGACTTCGACAGACTGCATATTTAATAGATAATAACTACAAAAGCCCAAGATTTACCAAAGTATGGGGAAAGGACAGAGACTCTGGTTATGTTTCATGATGCTCTGGGGTTTGCAATGGGTTGAGTTTGCTGTCAATAATAAAAAGGGTTGTTTTCTAAAACCTAAAATCCTAATCAACTTTTCTGGCATGTAAATTTCATTCAGACTGCTTTCAATGGAAGAACACTTCTTGCTATTTTCTTCTTACCCTGCAGAATTCATACTGATGTAATTGTGGTCACCTGCTTATAAAATGACAGCTGCATGATTTTACTCATTCAAAGCTGTATCTCACCCCAGTCACACAGGCACAACTGCAGAAGCCTCATGCTGCTACTCCTTTTAAACTGTGCCTTATATTAAGTGTGCAGTGGGCAAGAAGGAGAAATGCAGAGGGAGAAATGCAGTGTAAAATATGTGTATATGTATGAGCCATGTACATGAGACTTTCTCAACAGGTCACAAACGAATAAGATAAAGTGGAAGAGGAATGAATTGCAATTGGACATATATGTGTGAATACATTTGCTATTGGCCTGAGATAATTCCACAACTTCACAAAATATTCTTCTCTACAGTGGCAGTGGTCATAAAATATATTGCACTTTACAGAGGGCATCTGTCACTGCCCAGTAAAATCGCTACCCACAGCAGTATTTGCACATAATAACTGAACCAGGATTGTAATAAAACAGCTCTGCATTTTCTCATTATATTGCATTTGTCATTAAAATATAATGCACAGTTAAATGATTACTGTTCAAAGAAAAGGACTGTGGGCAGTGTGCAACAACATTGTTCTGTGGCAAAATTCTCACCCCCTTCCAAGGTGTATCTTCCAGATACATCTCTCCTTTCTATTAGAAAAACTAATCCTGAGCTGGAAACTACCTACCATTTTTAAATTAAGTTGTTCTGAAAAAGAGCAGATCCAATATTATGACCTTATAGGCTCCGTAGCTTGTTGGTAAAAAATTATCCTTGAATTGGAAAATCAGTTTTATTGATCCTGTAAATAACAGCTGAAAACAACATCTATCTGTCTCCTGCACAGCCACCACCACCCCCCCCAAACACATCCAGCATATCTGTTCAGCAGGTGAACATCAGTCATTGCTGTTGTCTTACAAAGGGTTTGCCAGGCTGGCTTTTCCTAAAACAGAAGAGGTAAGGACAGAATCAATCAACAAAGCTCTTCATACGCTTCTGCAGGACACTGCCCCAACTATTTATGAATGCTGTAGCAACATCAGCCACTGCTGTCCCAATCCTGCAGATTCTCCCACTGCAGAGTGGCCCCCTGAGCACACAGAGCAATTAATTCCCAGATTTCAGCATCTCCAGGATATATAAATACACCACAATAGAAAAGCTGGTGAATTTGCATGTACAGTAAGCCCTTGGCAAAGGATGGCAGAGATGAAAGACTCCTTCCAGCCTTCTCCCACACTACACCTTCCATATCTCTGCTGGCAGCGCCAAGCTTTGCACTGAGAATTAGGATTATCAGAGACAGAGATAATTTACCTATTAAGAATAATTATGGGTAACTTCAATGCCAAATACTTACAATCAAACTGTAAATCCCATCTTTTAAAGAACATAAATCTTCCTACTCCAATTTTAAATTTTCCATTTTGTCTATGCAGAAATGTATAAAAACTTGGATTTAAAAGTCAAGATATTCAGTATTTTCCCTCAATATACAGGTGCTGACTGAGAAAAGCAGACCCAAAACTTTCAAAAGATGACAATACTCCAGGGGCATAAACACCTGATTATCTGGTCCACATCCAGCCACAGCAAATTGTCCCAGTATGCAAAATGCATTACAGACTTGAATCCTGAAACTTACTTTACATATTTACAGAAAGAAACCACATTACTCTACACAGAAAGACATCACACTACTTTACAGCTTAAACTGACAAAAAGCTTTTCCTGATCCAGCCTGTGAAGTGTTTCATTTACTGACACCGAGTCACCCCTGCCCATGAACCCTCCAGCAGCCCTCCCTAGGCTGAGAGCAGGGATGAAACAAGGTTGGTACACATAACCCAGGTTAATTTTGGCCTTTATTTCACCATTACATACTTTTCTATGTTCACCTTCTAGCCTCTCACAGTTTTATTTAAAGGAATAAGCTATTAAAAACCATACAGAACACCAACAGGCCCAAATACCTCTACAATAAATGAGAAAAGCTTTACCTATATATTCAATCTTTCTATCATTTTGGGGCACTCAAGTGTAACAGCATGCTATTTTCCACCTAATATGCACTCAGTGAAGCTAACTCTGAACATACTTACACATCCTTATACAGTCTTTTGGTCAGAAACTTCAAGTAATTCTAAGAACAGCTCAACTGTAATTTTCATGTGGTTTTTTTACTAAAAATCTCTACTTTTCTGGAGCCTTCAATCTGAAAACTGTGGTTTGTTTTGGTTTGTTTGTTTGTTTGTTTGTTTGTTTTGCTTCAGAAGATCAGCAAAGCAGAGAATTTTGTAATTATTTCATCCAGCACACAAATGCAGCTTTTTGAACAGCACAGCAAGTTTCAAGGGCAATCATCATGCAACAGTACAGGGAAAAGAAGATCAGAGAATATAATCTTCAACTGAATTCCAGTGTAATCCAAATAGAGAATTAAAGGATTTGGAATGGGTCACAACACTGGAATTAACTACAGTACTCTTCTCTAAGAAAAAAGCTGTGAAATCCTACCAGCCAGAACAGGTCAGAACTCGGCATTAGTACCACACCCAGCACAGTCAGCATGGCCAGCCTGAGCTGACTGATCCAACATCTGGGTCAGGTTTTTGTTGTGTGTGCTCCCAGTGGCTAGCAGAAAATCTTGTAGTCTACGTTATTTCAACCAAGTTCTGACCTGGCCTAACCTTGGTTTGTGAAATCCAATAAGATCACAGCACAATCTGGCATGGCTGCAAGCAATGTTCAGTCACACTGATACAGAAGTCCCTGAGGAGAATAATCTGGAAGAAACAACAAAGAAGCTTGCAACAAAGAGAAACATAAAACAAAATGACAAATGGCAAATAAAAGAGGAGCAGTATTACAGTATCTCGAATGAAGGGACAGCCAATACAAAGAGCTGTGCTGTCAGAATTTAGTCTAGACTAAGAAAACAAAAAAAAAGGAGGGGAAAAAAAAAGAAAAGAAAAAGCCTGCTATCTTTTTAAAAGCTGAAGTTTCAAAGGTTTCCTCAAACAGCTAGAAAATAAAGTATGCAAAACCTCAAATGTATGAAGGCCTTCTTTTCTGAAATAGCTGGCAGAGGGATCCTTGACAACTGAAACATTTCCTGCCTGAAGCAGCAGTCTCTGTAAAGGGCACTCACTTTGGGCCACAGTAGTATTATTCACCATCTTGGATCCAGGGATTGTAGGACATTAGAAGCACCCTCAAATTTAAAGCCAGCACAATGCAAACTCCCACATCACACCATCCACCCTGGCTGGGTTAGATACTTAACACCCATAACCAACTCACCAGAAAGCCAACTCCACTCTTGGGCAGACAAGACACAGCATTACAGAACCACAACCATCAGGGCTGAAAGAGACCTTTAAGATCATCGAGTCTAACCATCAACCCAGCACCACCATTGTAACCCCTAAACCACATCACCCAGATGCAGGTTCCTTGTCCTACACACAAACTGCCTGATCACCTCTCCAAGGCACCAAATCAACACTGGTTATGTGCACAAGCTGGGTGGTCAGATGAGGAAAATAATAAAAAGGAGAGCACAAGGATGCATGAGATGGCAAGAGAAAGAGAGAGCATGCAAATGTTAAAAGAGCATGAGGATGGAAGCAAATGAGCACACCTGAGAAACTACACGGACATATGAGAGCTTAAGAAAGCATGAAAAAGTACAAGGAAATGCTGCAACAGAAAAGAAGTAGTTTAAAAAGAAGGATCTATTTGCTCCTTCACCCCTAGGATTATTTGTCATCCTGGCAAAACTTTAATATTGCTTTTTTCCTCATTTATTATGGCTCTAAAGTGTGATGAGTTTGTGCTAAAATATGGCAAATGTTTGCACCATGTCAGATGTAGGGACAAGGAAAAACACAACATGAAGCAGATTTTGGCCAAAGCAAACTTTGAACACAGATGTTGCTAACAGTGGAAAACCTTGAGGGATCACTGAAACAAGGTGATCAATTCAAATGAAATCCAGAGATGGGTGTCCACTACACTTCAGGTGGTTATTTTGTTAACTGCCACCTTGCCTGGCTTCTTTGCTAACACAGGCAAATATATCAAAGGCAAAAACCAAACAGCCCTATTTAATCTTGTCATGCAAGAGCAAGGTTTATCAGGCTAAATATCACCTTTTTTTCCTGAGTACAATCCACACAGTTGAATGCTGACCAGGTCTTGAAAGGTTCCTTGAAACAGGAGCACTTTAGCTAGGTATGATTGTAAATAAAAGTTAAAAAATCCCAAAGAATGGAAGCAACAAATTGTTCTTACTTCAAATCGTGGCAAGTACTGTGCTAATATTTCCCTTTTCTTAATCTTTAATCTCCAGCTTTTGGATTTTAGAAATGCTACACATACACACCTTGGTGGCTTAGGTGACCATAAGATCAGTATGAGACTGCTGAATTTCACAGGTCCATGCATCCCTATCCTCAGGGACCAAGGAAAACACCTTCTCATGCAGAACATCTGAACATATGTTCAGTGCTCACTCAAAGAGAAAATTCACTTAAGATAGAATCTAAAAAAACAAACCCAAAGTCTTTAGCCCTCTATGAGTACTTAGGACCACTGTGATTTATTCTTTCTAGCCTGGAGATTTAATGGAGTTGGGTTTTTCCTCCACTATTTTTGTATGTGTTTATTTTAAGAGCCTAGAAATTTTTTTCAACAGCTTCTTAATCACATGTGAATTTCTAGCTGTATTTCTCAAATTAGAAAAATCAACTATTAGAGCACAGTCAATGTAGAAAAGGACTGCTTACAGGACATATATGTAAAATAGATTATCTGGGTTCAGTGTTCTATGCTAAAACAACACTTTATACTGAACACAAGTCACTGAGATTCAGTGTTTCACAAACTGACCCTCCCACATATGAATTCCTCATTCAAAAGCTTAAAGACCTGATTTCAGAGGTTCTGGCACCCATCTCCTGCCTGCAGAGTACAAGGCCTCCAGGAAAAGAGGCCCAAGAGACTTGACCTTCTGCCCACTGAGGTAAATGCAAAGTTTCCCACCACTTAAGTAGCAAATAAGGTCAAGGAACATTTGTCAGATGTAGTGTAGCTGAAAATTAGGACACATTTCTCAAAAATTTGGCTACAGCTTTCATGCACTTCAGTGTCTTCATTTTCAAGGTGACCTGCTTAGACCAGCAAGGCTGCAAAGGCAGAATGGCTAATTGACATTATTAATATTATCCTTTAACATTATTAATATTATCCTTGCTGAAGTCACCAGGTGCAGTGCTTTGTGCCTTCCTAATCTGAACCATGCAGTGGACTGATAAAAACCTTCCCAGGACTCCTTTTAATGCCTATTTAGGGCCCCCAGCAGCCCAGCAGTGCAGGCACTGCACCCCTGCAGCCCCTGAGCATCCTCTCTGTGCTGGGAGCCTGCAGCCCTCCCTGAGCACCAACAGGCAATGCAGGGGCAGCTCCAGCCCTGCTTCCAGCAGGTACCTCAGCCCCTGGGAATGCCAAAGAGGGGAACAGCAATCCCTCTGTCACCCTATTATATCCTGTTCAGCAATCCCTCCATCCTGAACAAGACCAAAACAAAAAGGTTGCAAAGCCTTTTGCTCTCAGTAAATCAAAGTTACCATTTGGTAACTCTGCTTGTATCTATTCTTACAAGCAACACTTAAAACTAAGAAAACACTGCAGATCAGTGTCTATTTTAGCATAAAGATATGCACAGAAAGCTTCTAAATTTCACATTCCCTCAAATCTTCTTCACAGCTTACATTGTGTAACACATGCTAGTCATTTACTCTTCTGAGATTTTGGGGAGGGGCAGGGGGGAGAGGTAAAAAAAAAAAAAAAAAAAAAAACAGAATTGCAGCCAGATCTTTCTTTCTTTGCTGACAGATGAGACCCTCATCTAAGCAAAGGACTCAGTAACAGGCTTGAAACACTCTGCTTGATAAACATGCACATATTTAGAAAATGTGCCAGTCCACTCCTCTTACCAACCCACGCTGAAGGACAAAAGAGAAAAAATTGCCATGGGCATCACATCATGCATTTACAATTTCCAGAGAGAGGTTTAAACTGGCAGCCACAGAAGGAAGGCTGCCTGAGCTGGGAGTGGGGCTCAGCTCCATGTTACTTCCCACTGAGGAGCTGCACAGCCTGGCTGCCAGCTCCACACAGATTAGAAATGGTGCTGCCAAGTGTTAAAAATGCTAGGCAACCAGGCTTTATGGAGAGCACAGAAAGACCTTGAACCTCGCCCTCCATCTCAGAGCAAACAGAAGCCAAAAATGGGAAGCACACAAATTATTAATATACACTAATTCTGCTTTTACTGTCGGAAGTGATTATGCTTGTGCATAGTAATTGCAATGATCTACAATAAGAAAACATCAAGTTCTGTTAAAAGCCTATTTTAAAACAAAGACCAAAAAAAAATCCCACCCATATTTAGAATTTTAAGGAAGAATAATTAATTTCAAATATATGAAAGACTAATGAAAAATCATCCAAAATTTAAAATACAATTTTCAATAACCAGATTCCATATGAATGCTATATCCATATATTACATAAAAACTTCAATAGAATTTCACTGCCAGCTGGTTCTGAACTTTTCTTCCCCCCTCCTCGCCACCCTTAACTAAGCAATTAAATTCCAGAAGCAAAGCTCTCAGTAATTCTGTCACAGCAGCTCTCATGTTCAAAGCACTTTCTGGGCATTAAACTCCACAGCAACCCAAGGAAGTCAGCAAAGAAATGTCAGCATTCCCATTTTACACAAAAGAAAAAAAATGAAACAGATACTCCAGAGTTTTTATCCAAGATCAGAGAACCAGTTTTGATTATACACATAGTAAGGGACAGATAATCCATGCTGTGGCTTAGCAAAACATTTCCATTTAATAAAGCCCTTAATCACTTGTCGAGAGACTTAAATGTTCCTATATTCAGCTCAAATGAGTATGCATGTTGCTAAATGAACATACTGGTGGAGTCCCAACAAACAAAGCCTCACAACAGCATGCACCCAGGGAGAAAAAGCCCAGTGAGCACGATTTTGGGTGAAGAAAGGGGCATATGATCTTAAAAATCATGAAGGGCTGGAGCTGGACTAGAGCCAGAGTCTTTAAGCACAGAGACAAGGCAGGCAGAGACACAACAGCCCTGTCTGTGCTAGCAAATGAAGAGCTCCAGGATGTTCCTGGGCTGTGCAGTGCTATGATTCACACTGCTCAACTGATAGAGAGGGGACCTTGAGAGGCTTTTGGCTGCAATAAATTGCACTCCCCCAAACACCACCCTGGCATGGCTCAGAGGCTACGAGGCAGGGCCACTTCTCAGCAGCAGCACACACATGGCCACCATGGTTTGCAAGCTGCACAATGTCACCCCCATGGGCCTCTCTGTGCCAGCTGGTCCCAGGGCTCCCAAACACCCAGTTTGCCCAGGCAGATGCACTCAGTGAGTGAGTGCAGCTCACAGGAATCAGTGTGGCACACACTCAGCAACATTCACACACTGCCATGCCAGATTATATTAGAGTTTCCTACTGCACCTGGCAGAGGCTGGGGTTTCCCATCATACAGGGGGCTTTGGAGCTGTAGAACCAGCACAAGGAAAATAAACTGTGTTTGCTTTCTCAATTGTAACCCAAGAGGGTGGATGGCAGTGTTTAAATCTCATCAAAAACTGACTACAGCATCCAAATAAACTCTATTCAAACCATAAGCAGCGGCCAGCTCTAACTCACACATCACTAGACATCTCCTCTGTGACTCCCAGCAGTGGACCAGCAAGCTAAGGTCACACACAGGGCTGGCTGCCTGTCATGGGAGCTCCATGCCAAGCCATGTAGACACTCATCTAACATTAGCATCTGTTTGCTTGGCAGGCTCCAAAGGCAACTCAGCTGACAACTCTGAATTTGCCTCTGGGTCTGTCACAAGATCATATAACTCTGGGACTTCTGGGAATGCCTAATACTTCTTTGATGAAGATCATGCATATCATAATAAATTAGCTTCATTCTAAGCATCCCTTGAAATCAGTGTTTGTCACCTCCCAGAATTATTCAGGTTGTGTGGCTGGTTTAAGTGTGTAAACTAAAGCCAAGTTCAAAGATCATGCAAGTAGCTCTTGTTTACATCAAGATCTCTTCAGCAACTTTACATGATGATCCTAAGAAGATAAAAAACAGATTTTTCAATGTTAATATGGGTTGCTGTTGACCAAAGTCTGCTCCCAAGCTTGTCTAAAATGAACAGGATAACTGAATCAGCTTTACTATCACCCTACCGTTTTAAAGATTGATATGCGTGTGAAAATGATACTAATAAAAGGCTTACATAACTTTAGATTGGTCTAAAAGCTTGTTTCATAAGATTCAGTTCATAAAAGGTCAAAGTAATCTATGTATCTATCTATCTAGCTATACACACACGTATGTATCCAACTGAATAAACGTGAGGAAAGATGGGATTGCTCACATGCTTGAAATTAAAAGCATGCTAAATCACCCTATTGTGTCAGGAAATAGATGAACTCTTGGCCCTGAAACACTGAATTCCAGACAGCTGCAGTGTGAAAACCCAATGTTAAATTTGCCCTCAAGTTTAAATGCATTGTATTTCTATAATTACACACTTTAAAAAATTACTTAAAGAGCAGAAGACACTAAAAATCAATTCACCTTTCCCCAGTCTGTGTCTGATAAAGAAACTTCAAACACTGTTAACAGCCTCAGGAAATAAACATCCCTGTTTTGGGATATTCCCAACGGACATCAATTACATAACAGGACTAGAGCAGCAAATATTACAAATGCTACGGACAATGTCCAAAACAGGAACCATTTGCTGGTCAGGCAGTTTCGGGTTTTTTTAATTCATTTCTGAATATTGCAGCATGCAGGGAACCCAGTCATTATGTAAAACAGCCCTAAAAGCTCTTTCCAGTTTAATAATGCCATATTGCAAGTGAGAAATCAGACCATTCCCACTGTGTTTACACCTATGGAACAGAGATTTCAAAGCTTCACACCTATGTTTTAACACTAAGAAAAACCAGTCCTTCTTCATCAAAAGGGTAAATGCAAAATGTATTTTTTTTCATCCTATCAATAAAATTGAAAAGTAAAAAAACAAAATCATCTGGAAAAATAAACATTACTAATCAGGTTTCTGTCTCCTGTACAAAAACAGACCTAGAGGAATTTCCTTAGGAGGCTCCCCAAATCAGGGGGGGCTTCAAAGCAAATTGTGGTGGCTCACAAGTCTGCAGGCACCCTCCCCAAGGCCATGCCTCCTGAAGCCATACTGCTTGAGAATGCTAATTTGCAGCCCACACAGATAACATTTAGACACCTAAGCCCTTGACAGAAGCACAAGGTTTCCAAACTCCCCCAATATCCTTGAAGCTGTGCCTTGCAATCATCATTGGCTGTTAAAATGCAGTCCACAGTAATTATTGCTGTGCTCTCAAGGCAGAGCAGCCTCTGCTCCAACACAGCAGCTCTGAGACATGAGGCCAACTGAAGCCTCAATTCTATTTTAGTCTCACTACAATTATAAATTATGGATATGTAGTTGAGATGCTCCTGAATTGTTTGCATGAGGGAGTACTTGTGCAGTGCAGAGGAATATCTGAGCTTGATCTGACTGAAGTGGCACCAGAGCCAATGGAACAGCAGCACGAGGCTGTGCCCCAGACATCACTGCTGTCAGGACTCACCGCCTGCTCAGAGCTAACAACAAAACATACCTTTTCACCATCCTCCATTAAGCAATGTTGACACATCCATTAAATACAGAATGAAGAGAAAATGTGTTGACAGGTTTCTCCAAGGCAAAACAGAGGAGAAACACGCTGGTTAGTTGTTCAAAGGACCATGATAAGGGAAAGTATTATTACCCAAGTCACAACCACAGAGTAGATGCTGGTAAATTTTCCAAAGCCTAGTTGAGTGGAGAGAGACATTATCTTATCCATGCCTGCACCAGCTCACAGCTGCCATCAGGCCTCACACTGCAGTGAAGAGGACAGATGCAGACCTTGGCATCATTTCCTAACCCTGGAAGAAGCTAGCTGTCTACAACAATGCAACAATGTTTTTATTTCACATTGCTATCCCTTAGTGATGCAATATTTATAAGTAACAAAAACTCCTCTTTTACTTCAGTGCATCACTGTACTTTTCTGGGAATACCACCTCAGATCAAGTACCTGGTGTTTTTAGTTTGATAGCCTCCTATGCATAATTAGCAACTAATTATTTGGAGAAAGAGGTTTACCTCTACACATGCTCTGCACTAACTGGGAAGTCCACCATAAAGCAGTACCATATTGAGTAGACTGGGGATTAAGTACAATTTCTACCACAAACAATACGGAGGATTTCTGTAATCGGCCTTGCAGAGGGATCTAGATAGATTGGAGCATTGCTCTCTGATGAATGGGATGGAATTTCTAAAGTCAAAATGTCAGATTCTGTACGAAGGACAGAGTAATAAAAGGGGAGAGGAGCAGCTGGAGAGCTGCCCTGCAGGAAGGGTCTGGGGGTGCTGCTGGCCAACAGCATCTCAGTGGGAGCCAGCAGTGGCCCTGGGGCAAACCCCACCCTGGGGTGCATCAAACACAGCACAACAGCCAGGAAAAACAGGTCACTGTCCTGCTGGGTGACACAACAGGTCACTGTCCTGCTGGGTGACACACAGCTCACTGTCCTGCTGGGTGACACAGGTCACTGTCCTGCTGGGTGACACAGGTCACTGTCTTGCTGGGTGACACAGGTCACTGTCCTGCTGGGTGACACACAGGTCACTGTCCTGCTGTGCTCAGCCCTGCGGTGGCCTCACCTGAGCACTGTGTGCTGTGCTGGGCCCCACAAGTCAAGAAGGATGTTCAGGTCTCTGAATGCATCCAGAGGAGGGTAACAAAGCTGGTGACAGGGCTGGAAGGAATGTCCTGTGACGGATGACTCCTCAGTCATCAGGGCTTGTCTAGTTTGGAGAAAAGGAGGCTGAGAGGTGACCTCGGTGCTCTCTGCACCTTCCTGAGAGAAGTGCTGATCTCCTCTCCCTGGTATCCTGTGACAGGCCATGGGGAAATGGATCAAAGCTGCATCTGGGCAGGCTCAGACTGGACAACAGGGAAAATTTCTTGACTGAGAAGGTGGGCAAATATCAGAACAGGCTTCCCAGAGAGTTGGTAGATGCCCGAAGCCTGTCAGTGTTTAAGAGGCAATGCCCTCAACAACATTGTCTAACTTTTGGTCAGCCTGGATCAGCCAGGCAGTTGGACTGCATGGTCATTACAGATCCCTTCCAAGTTAAGTACTGCATTCTATTTCAATTATTTCACTGTAGTCTTCTCCAGATCACAGCAGTCATGTACTTTTTTTTCCCCCAAACACTAAAAAGAACCTAGACATGAAGAAAGAGATGTATCACATTATCATTCACAACTAAAAAACAAAGATTGGAAGACAGAAAATAATTTCCTCAGGATGCTGTCATTCAGAGAGAATCAAGTCAGCCTCCTAAATCTTAGTCTGATGCCTCAGAATACACAACAAATTCTTGTCTGTTAGCTGTTCATGAGAGTGTTCTTGAACCTCCTCAATCTTCAAACAAAGTGTGGCCTTGTATTATGAGTGAACTTCCACTGAAAAATCAACGGGAAATTGTTTAAATAATGCACCATGCCAAATTTTGTATGTGCTTCCTGAATATTCAGAAAAGGTGTTCACTGCATGCAAAGGAAAATGATATATTTTACCTTAAAGAAAACCAAAAAGCATGGGTCCTGCCTCAGAGTCTTATGAAGAGAACTAGCTGTTTTTCATTCCTCCATGCTTAGAATGGAGGTCTGAAGAAAGCAGCCAAGGCCTGAAAATTCTATAAATTTGTCTCTCTTTTTAAGTCCTATAAACTCCCAGAATACTTGATGTAACAGTAAGAAAAGACATAAGGAAATACAGGGCCATTACTTTAAGCTAAATTAACCTACCAGAGGGAAGTACTTACCAGAGCTTTAAAAGCACAATCCAACACTCCCTAAAAGAACTGCAGAGCCTGACCTGTAGCCAAGTACACTCACATAGGGAAGCTGAAACAGGCAGCAAAGCTTCTTTTCCAGTAATTTTGCACATAATTTGGAGCTCCTTTCAACAAAAGAGACCCTTTTATCTGCCACTTCCATCGCACTGCTGATTGTATACCCTGAGAAACTGTCTACAATAAACATCCAACCATCAAGCAGTCACTAAAATATTCCATTTTCAGAAAGTAGACAAATGACAATCATTATCATAAATGCCCTATTATGAGAAAAGAAATTTATTGTCATACTAATGTTTCTCCTGATGATGTAAGATAAAGAGTCTTTCAAAAGATGTCAGAGTGGTACCTGGCCTGCTGGAGCTAAAAGCTTACTGATAGCTTCAGAAAGTCAGAATCAAACCATACAAAAATCTGTATTTTTCTGGTAAAGGAAGGCAGGACACTATGAAGCACACAGAAAAAATTGCAACTCTGTATTTTTTTCTTAGTAACTGACAAGATTTATTTGCCAGCTGGTAAAATAATGAAGGAAAGAGGCCAGTAAAACTATACAAAGCTTAGAGAAACTGCCTTGTACTAATTAGAAACAATGTGCAGCCCGATGACACTTTATAGACTTCAATTAGCATACTCTGCAGGAAGGAGCTTTCAAACATCTGTATGATGATTATTGTCCACTGGGATGTCATTTACAGTGCAAAGTATTAAAAACAGGGACAAAAATCAATTACAATCTTTGTAAATGAGCATATTCTTTATCTTAGGGATTTGAACTTGTATGTGGAAATCTGCTTTAAAAGGAAAGACAGCATCTGATTTGACAGTGAAAAACAGGCAGCAGCACAACCTCCATCTGATTTGCACAAAATTAAACTTAAGCATCATTAGGATAATAATCTGTATATAAAGTGCTGGAACAAAATATTATATGAAGTCAAGCCTAACAAAGCAATGACTAACCCCATGCCAGATTCAAAGAGAGAGGTAAACATCCAGAAATACAGTCCATTAACCAAGATTACTTGGATGATTAAAGATATGTACATACTAGACAGGAAGACACAAATCTGCAAAAGCAATAGGGAGAGAAGAAAGCAACCAATACCCAGTGAAAATGCTATTTCAACTACTCCCTATTAATACATTAGAGTTGAGAATTAAGGATTTTAGCCTATAATCAAAGGAAGCCAAAATAATGTGTAAAAACATCAATTACCAGACAAAAATATAAAAATTTAAAATTTACCAAGTAAAATTAAAAGGAAAAAACCCTCACAAACAAATAAAAAAGGTTGTTTGAATGGACTGAGGGTTTCTTTTCCCATTTACTGATTTTCAGACATGCCATTTATCTCAGAGAACATGCTCAGAAGGTATGTGAAAGTAATGCTGACTTTCATTCAAGAGCAATGACCAACTGCAGAAAATGGCAAGAACATTTACCAGATATTTTATCAGAGTTTTTAATCATGGCAGAAAAATCTGGCAGCCTTAACCTGACTCTGCAGATCACTGATGACCAAGCACCATGAGTATTTTGTACAGGAAGTTAAGATGAATATAACTATTCTCTTGGAGGCAAAACTTATTTTTCTTTGTAAGGGCAGATTAATGACCCACGAATACACAGCCATACTTCAAGAATGTATGAAAGCATGAACTAATGGAGAGTGCAGACACTTGCTGAGTAAAGCCAAAAGTGTGCCCTTCCCGTGCTGTAAAGATTGTCTTCTCATAATTAAGGAGGCACTAACCTAAGGCGTTGCATTTGACCTTTAAAGCCCTAAGCAACCTGAAAATCTAGCCAAGAGATCAGGCTTTCTGTGCTCTTTACCTCTCTTTCCTTCTTCCTTTTGCTTTTACAGCAATGATTAGAGAGAAGCTGTCAGTCCCCCTCAGCCACAGTGTCATTTGGTCAGACAGGACTGGACCTATTAAACTCTCACTCAAACTTCACAGCTCATTTCTCCCAGTGGGCACCTGGGGAGAAACTAAAAGGATCCCCTGGAAGAGTTGTTTTATGAAGCTACCCTTCAGTTTTGTAGTGGGTTACCTGGCAGATGAGCAATTTTAAAATGTTAGTGGGATTTTTATGGTTAAGGCAGTTCAGAGCAGGATGAGATGCCAATCAGCTGTGGATAATCAAAGCTAAGAGGATGGAGGATGCTGCCATGATGCCTGGGCCTCTTCACTGGCATGGAACATCATGGCTGTCGCTGGTGTTCTGGAAAAAGCAACTGCACAAGCTATTTAATACCATGTGCTCTGCAGAATTAAAATAAGTCTGAATTTCACAAGAAAATTCAAGATAACTAGGTTAATGCAGGATGTCTGCAGTAGAATTTCAGCTGCACAGCAGTTTCAAGCTATTTTGAGCAGCAGCAACTACTTACTTAAGTGGAAGCAGCAAGAGGCCACATTCCCTATTGTTTGGGAATAACAAAGCTAGAACACCTCTAACAGGCTACCTAGGGATTACTTCAGCTAAATGCAGCTTTGTTATCAAAAAAGAAAAGATTTTTTTTCAGCCTGACAGCACCATAAAAACTCTTGTTCATAGTGAATGACACATGAACAGAGACTGGTGTTTATAATTTTCTGCTGGTTAAAGCCTCATTCTTGCTCCCATTGAACTAAATGAGGCAAAACTGCCATTGATTTCAATCAGATTGTCAGTAGACCTTAAAGATACTAACCATCAGCATTATTAATATGGAATTATCAGCAGAAAACATATTGACTAGTTGATCTAAATACTTTATCTTCATTCATCAAAACACTTAATCCAAATGAACAGAGACAGAAAACATAACCCAGACCAAAGGTCAGGCTGAACTTACAAATTGCAATGACTGCTGATGCACATTACCAGCAGCAGCAGCATAATGTGTATTGTATCCAATCAAACCAATGGACAGAATATTAAATGGGAAACACACAGCATGCACACACCCCTAGACATCCACCTTGCTTTCCTAGCAGTTCAAATTCTGCCTCAATCACAAACAACCTCTACCTTTTCAAATAAAACATGAAAAAAACATAAAAAAATCATAAAACTATCTCCTTATTTGCTGAAGCTTTTCATTATAAAAGCCAAAAATCAACTTTTGTCACTATAAATGCTACAATTCTCATAAAAAGCTCTTAAACTCCACTGGTATTATTTTTACTTCAAAGAAATAATTGATGCACTATAAAAGAGAAAAAGAGTGGTAAAAAAATCTGAATTTAATTATATGAATGGTATTCTGTATACACTTAATTGCATAGCAGTAACACAACCACTTTCATTACTCTTTATAGCTTCAGATGCCCATTAGCACAATCCCCAAGGTTCCTTATGAATAATTAGATTAGAAGAGGGGGACTCTGATGAAATGCAATAGGATGCAATGCTTATGAAACAGCACATCTTGAATCCAGATGCTGACATGACAACATCATGAAGAGCTAATTTGCACATCCAAATTAATACCATCATGATGATAACATAAAAGAAAGATATGCATATGAAACGAGCTACAGAAAATAATGTCAAAAAGAATTGAGGCACTTATATTACAAAAATACATCTTTTTGACATTTTAAGCCAGTTGGAAAGGTGTAAATAGATGAAATGTCATATTCATGAGCAAGGAGATACTTAAACATACTTAGAAGAATTTAATCCATTACTTGGCAACACATGGACAAGCTGTTTAATAAGTAGTTATACCCATCAAACATGTGCAGCACTCAAATTAACAGGTGAATAAATTTCATTATATTCTATTACATATCTGTTTCTATTTGATATACTGAATGATTTTGTATTGCTTGGTGCTTCTTAGGTATATACCACTAACTAAATCAGTGGTGATACATTTTGGAAGGATCTCTGCATGGGGCCAGGAAAGAGAGTCAATATTTCTGCAGCTGTCCTGAGTTGCATGTCTGTGTATTTACATGTCTGAATGGATCTCCCTCAAATACACTTAGCAGAAAATAATGGCATTTCTGTAGAGAGACAAACAGTTCCACTTCCACGTCTCTGCTTCATGGACAGATTAAAACACCAGTCCACATTACAAGACAGACTCTGCCATTTGCTACTCAGACACTGATGGCAAAGACAGCTCCTCTATCCACATTTTACAGCTTGTAATGTACATGGATCCTGTTTGCCCTATGCATTTGAGAATGTGTTCTGGCAAGGCTAGCACACAGCTTTCAAGGAAAGCTCACATCAAGAGGATCGGATCTCTTTAGAGTGCAGAAACATTATTGTAAACTCAGAAGAAATGATAACATTACTGAAAAATATGGCAGAAACAAGAAGGATAAATGTAGATAGGTGAGACACAAGCAAGAGGCATAAAACTGGAGACATTATAGATATGGTAAAACAACAATTTGAAACATAATGACTAGAAAATTTCTTATTATGCAAAGGTAAGGAAAACCTCACTAGATTAAAAACACACCATACATAAGGCTAATAATAACAGTGTTCTTCACAAAGCATTTAGGAAACTGCTACAAAGTATCACTGAAACAAGGAGATCAATAGGATTGAACTGATATATGTAAAGTCATGCACTTATCCACAAAAAAAATTATGACAGTACTGACAATAAGTGAAAATAACTTATGACAAAATTTTACAAACCGATAGGCATATAAAAGAGAAAGTTATATCAAGAAAAATTTAAAAAAAGAACCACAAACCCAAAACAATTCCATATCTTTAAAACAATCACGACAACACTGTGGAAAAGTAAACATTTTTCTGTAAACAGAAAAGGTAAACATCAACTTATAACAGGATAACAACAGGGAAAGAACAGCAAATCTTTCAATTTTGTGCTTGTGTAGCTATGAGGAAGAATGCATTATTTTTGTATGTAATATTACACTTACTACATGCACAACAAAAATTACAGGTACTTCATTATCCATTCTCACAAAACACTTCCTTTTAACAGAAGTCTGAAGTGCAAGCTTCTTCATTAACCCATCCCTACAGTCTTTGCTTACTGAGATTGATCCAGCACTGTTTAAATCACTAGGAGTTCCTTCCAAGGACTTCAAGAGAAACAGTATCAGGACCAAAATCTATGAGTAGAATACGTTAACAAAACCAAAAATCAAAAAACCAGCAAGACACAGAGGCAACATGCAGTGAGGAAACGTATGTGATGCATAAGTGAAAGCTTTTATTGGTATATGAAAGCATTTTCATGAGCTCTTGCCACTGTAATCCTGACGCTTCCTGTATTTATCTGCCTTTTTTTGTTGCCCCTTGCTGTGCACTGTGTAAGTTACAAACTTCTAATGGCATGTTCATTTTAATCACCTATAAGGCATCATGCACTCCTGTGGCACTGAAGTGAATAAATAACATTAGGCTTTTTATTTTGAGAACACACAAAGTGCTCTTAGTCATGACATATATCGAAATAAAAGCCTCAAATCAATGCAGTCCCTCCTTTGAAAGGCAGAATACTAAAAAGTACATCTATTTTACAAGCTCCTATGCATCATCCTAAAGCTGAAGTTGTTGACAGACACCAAATGCATAAATTCACAAGACACCATGCTTAAAGCCAGAGCTGGCACACTCCTCTGCTCCCCTCACAGTGTTCCTGCCACAGCTCGTGCTTTGCAGCAGCCCTGAGACCCATTCTGGACTTACATGGTGCACATGGATGACATTTTAGTTCATTTGTTCCCTCATTTGTTTTCCTATAATTCTTCATTTTCTGCACAAAGGTTGAAGTTCTGCCCCAAAACATGCTATTCCTGAAACACTGTCAGATGATTTAGGGTGGTTTTGGCAGACACTGGTTTCTAAGTATATCAGCCCAAGTATGTGCAGTAATTTATATCCTGTTAGGATCTAATTAAGTCCATGTACAGTTTCAGACATGTTTTAGTGCTAACTTTTCTTGTGGAATGGCCTTACATGAAATGTATGATACAATATTAGACCCCATTTAAGCAGGAGATACACACAATCTATCAAAAACCTAGAGCACACAGATACTAACTCAGGATGTCATCTCAAAACTGAACACCAATTTCTGGCACGAGAAAATTTAGGCAGGCAATTTCTATGAAATATTTTAATATTTAATTTACTTGACACCAAAAAATTATAATAGTTAACAAAGGGTAAAACAGTTCTGGAACAGGCCCGAAGCTTTTCAGTGTTTTCAGACTGCAGTCAGAGAACTGATGACAGATCACAACCACCCTGGCAGCTGCCACGGCTTGGCAGAGCTGGGACACCACATGGCATGGATGTAACATCCCAGAATTCCCACTTCTTCCTGGTCAAACCACCACACATGTATTGTCTTAATATAGTAGTTCTAAACATAAATTTTTAAAATATATTCAAACATATTAGTAGGATAACAAGAGCACAGAAGGTTGGGTTTACTATTACCTCTGCTATATCCATGCTGTATTCTCTTCTCACATTAGTCTAGCAAACTTGCAGAAGAACATTTATGCAGGTTTTTTTAATATAAAGAAACTACATGCAGATAAGATTTGCAATAAAGCTCATCATTCATCCCTCCTTGGTAGTCTCTTTATTACCCTCATTAATATTGCTTTTCTGTCTCCAGACCTGCGCCTCCAAGTGCTTCCCCAATTTCTCTCACCTGAATAGGACTGTGGGATTTATCTCAAGAGTAATATTAAGTTGTGTTCACGTATTTCCAAGATTTTTATGTATGCATCCAGCCTCTGACTTTCAGAGATCATAACTGCAGCTTCAATTCTCCTTCTCTTGGAATCAACTAAATGCATAATTTGCCTGAACTTGTGATAACACTTCAGTCTATTTAAGTGCATTCACAGTACTCAATAGCATAAATTGTTATTAGAAGAAACTCTTGGGATCAATATGGTTAAACTTTCACTGAAGCCCCCATATCTTCACAGCCACCTGGATATTATACTTGCCTAAACACTATGCACATTAAAGAGAGGTTTATATTAAAGACTGCATCTTCAGGTTGTCATTATATCCTGCTCTGCAATAAAAATGAATGAACTTTAATTAAAAATGTGCCCAGACAAAAAACAAACTACTAGCAGTGGGGGAAGGGAATTATTGTTTTCCCATTTAAAGCAAAAAAACCCCCCGCAACAACAACAACAAAGTAAGAAAAAGCCTACAAGAAGAGCCATTGCACAAGTCTTTAGCTAGATCTGTAGTCTGAGAAATAAAAATGTGCCAGTTGATGAATTACAAGCTTAATTACATCTGGGATAAGACATTTTAGAACCCAAAGGAAAAATGATTTGCTGAATGTCAGCATGCTCAGATGCCCACCAGCGAGCAGTCCCTCCTCTATCCCAGGGTTTCAGTGAAGACAACATACATGTCAAGCACAGCAGAAGAAACACAAACTAATGAAACTGTGTGTAAGCTGTAATTACACTGTCTCAGTGAATGGCACTTGGGGTATTGTGAACAGATTGTACATGTTACTTCACACAGGGCCTAATGAAGCGTTCCCTGTTCTACAAACTTCACCTCTTGATTTAATTAACCTTCATACCTATACATGCACTACCTACCAATCATAAATGTTGGAAACCCCTTAAATCAACTACGGTGCTTTTGAGCTACATTAGAAAAGTAACTGAGGTTTGGTTTGTGTTCAGTTTGGCAGCTCAAAAGTGAGCAGCAAGGAAATTTTAAGGTTCTTAGAAAATAAAAACTCATATGGTGAATTTGGCCCTAAATCACCGCTCCTAAACATAACATCTAATCCTGTAAATGAAATAGCAATGAAGCAGAATTGATTCATTCACAACAATAAATAGCAACTAATATTTTACTAGAAGAAAAATAAACATGAAAATAATCTAGGAGACCTAACTTTATAGAAGACCTCTAGATATGAAAACGTGTTCTGTTTTGCAGAACCAAATAGATGGCGAACTCACATCTTAGGTTTGAAGGCATGACTTTGCCCAGTGCAAATATATAAATATATAAAACTACATCATTTTCACCAACCTTTAAAAATAGAAAGAACACTCATTGTTTTTGTCCAAAACAAAAAAGTCATCTCACAGACCACAGCCGTTAATCTTTTCCAAGTTTAGGACAGAGCAGGCTGCCTACAGCAGCCCTCCAGACCTCCCATTAGCCTTCATCTTCATGTTTGCCAGATCAAAATGTTCCTCCTGTATAAATTCAAGGACAGATCTGTACAAATGCAAAGGGAAGCTCTCTCTGTTCCACTGGCAGGAACAAACCCAAGGAAGGAAAGCAGCAAGCCCTCATTTTCTCCGCTAACAAAGGGCAGCATCTTCTACTGCCCTGTATTTTGAAGGAACAAAGAGAAAGAACTGCACCTCAGAGAGGCACCTCAATGACACAGGAGCTACCAGGGCTGCTCCTGGCAGGCAAGGCTCAGCTGAGGGTCCTTCATGAAGACTTGGTAGCTGTGTAAACAAGAAAGCAAAACTGACACACTTTCTCTGCTTCCCTTCCCCCAGGACTGAAGTTTGCATAAGATACTTAATATTTTACTTCATTAAAAAATCAAGTTGAAATTACTTAATGCACAAATTAGAAAAACACTCAGAGTTGATTTAGAAACTACAGGCTGCATTGGAGAAATATTAGTAAATTCTACACAAAAACAAAGAGCAAGTGAAAGCTGCAGAGATAATTTATGTGATTCTCCAAAGTCATTTTAATAGTACCTCTCATAAAAAATTAATCTGTGAAAGTTAGCAAGCATGACGCAGAGGAGGAGAGCCAGTGGACTGGATAGAAGTTGGCTGAGGGATAAAAGAGAAAGTTTGCCAGGCACAGAAAATGAGGACTCTCCTTGCATTTTAAAATTGAATCTTCTATTTTTATATCCAGCTCTGGAGACCTACATTACAAGCAAAAAGAAGTACAAAGACCTCCCTAAAAGCCTATGAAGCAACACAATTTCTGCTTTAAAAAGAACAAAACCAAAACCACATAGAATAAAGCAGAAAAAACCTCAAGAAAATGCAACATTTATGGTTACATTCATCACCCCAGAAGAGAGATTTCAAGGAGAGAGCAGAAACCTGTGTAATAGAGGCCATAAAGCAGGGTTTTAAATTAACTGAGAATTCAGCCAACCTTGACAACTTAAGCAGAAGGTATCAAGTCTGTCCTTTTCCTTCACTGGAGCTCTGCTATTCATGAGAATATCAACCAATGTCAATGTCATTTTGGCATAAAGGATAATAATTGTATTTACGATATATCCCTCCAAGGCAGCATGTGAGATCACTCAAGAAAACTAAAATATACCATAATACATGAAAATATTTAATATATTTTAAACCTGTACTTACTACTTTTCACTTCAGTAGAAAATTTGCAGCTACTGTAAAACAATATCATGCTTTGCCTTGTACCATTTTATTGAATAAATAAACAAGTATGTTGCTCAATAATGTAACAAGAGGAGTAGCTCAGCACACTTGCTTATCTCCCTACACTGCAGCTATTTACTCAAAGGCCATCCTTCACCTTTTTTATTTTCTTCCTGACTCAGTTCTTGGGCCCTGAGTGCATGGAAGTAATTTGAACTTCAAGGTACCAAGATGGAAAAATATTGCAATGCCACAAAGTGCCACACTCCAGTGAGGCCAGGGACACAGAGCATGACAAACGACTGCAATTGGTGTGAAATGGCTGGGAGAGCATTTGGTACAGGACATTAGAGCTGCTATGGTGGTAGCACAGACCCTGTTGGCAGATGGTCCATCACTACCAGGCTGGGGTCTCAGCTGACAGCAGGGATGCTCAAAGTCCCAGGTTAGCTTTGAAGCCTGAAACCGAAGGCTCTCAGTTTCCAAGGTGCCTCATCACAGGCAGAGTGTTCACTTCACTCCCGGCCATTTTCTTCCCTTCTTCTATAGCATTAGCAAACAAGGTGGACACTCACAAGTCATCTCCACACACAGCTCAGCAAACGTTCAGGAATTCACAAAGAATCTGAACACATCTATAGCTCAGGATGCTCCACAGATTCACTCAGAGTCTGAGTCCACATCAACCAGAATTAAGTCAAAACTAGGTGACTTCAGGCCAAGGAACTTATGACTTGCATACTGAAGCACTCTGTGACCCTGTGTTTCAAATCAGAAGCTGCATCACATGTTTTTGGAAACCTCTATGTGTCATTTGGCACAGGCATTCCCATATTTTTGAGGTTTAAACAGCTAACACTGACCCATTAACTGTGTACACACCAAAGAGGACTAAAAAATTATACATTACTGAGGACCTAGCAATACTGGAAGCCACAGGTCAGCAGCTGAATCTTTTGGGGATGTCTCCTTGCACAATTGACTCACAAACTCCTCTCACCTTATGTGAAAGTCACTGCTACCCAAAAGAGAAGGCAAGGCTGCTGCTGCTGAACACACCCAGACCCTTCACCTGATGTTCACAACTCCAAGGGCAGTATGAGCAGCCTGGCTGCCATGCCAGAGCCTGCCACAGAACCTTTCACTGCTGTAGTCTACACTAACACAACTATCAATAGTCCTGGAAGACCTAAAAAATTCAAGAAAATGCTCAAAACATGGTGAAAAGTGTTTTTGTTCAAATTGTTATTTCCAGCATTGAAAAAAAGTAGCTATAGCTTTTATAAACATCAACATGGAGTTTCCTTACAGTGATCCCTTTCCTATCTGGAATAGTGAAAGAGTAACACATAGGGTATAATCCTGGATTTCTGTGGATTTTGAATGAAAAGGTAGAGAACAAAGCTCGTGGCAATTTTAACACCCTCACATTCTGGTAACTGCAAGGAGCTGTCCTGGGCAGACCATTGGGTTTGTTAATGTAAAAGTAGGGTAGGTTTTATGCAAGGACAGTGGCCTTACTTCTTACAAAAGAAACCTCAGGATGAACAATGTGCCAGAATTCATGTAGCACAAAGAAGAGCACAGGCTTCTGGGTTTATAATCACACTGTTTTTCAAAGTCCAAAGCTGTGAACTAATTTATGGTGCCAGTTCATTTGTACTTGCTACTATAGCAAAGCTTAAAGCCAATATCTGGCTTCCCAGGAAGGGCTTTTCACAGACCTAAGTAAAAAGCCATTTTGCACCCTAACCAATGCTATTATAGATCTTACCCAAAAAGTAAACGTAGATTCTCCCTTGTTGTGATTGGCAACAATCGGATGTAATAGAAACAACAGGTGTTTTGTTTTGCCTGGGATTCTGAAAAATGAGGGGTTAGTGAATGAAGGGAGTCCTCTGTTTCTTGTGTACCACAAAAATAAATAAACCTTGATCTGCAAAATCCGAAACTGTATTATGTGCACTGCTTCAGACTGCAGCTGAATGGAGGCATTTTACTCTGGTCTCTCTGGTCTTGAATTTCAGAATACAGAGCAGAGCAGAATAAAGCCACAGGCTTGGAAAAGCTATTTATAGTGCACATGCCCCAAGGAGATATAGCTAATAACTAATTCATTTCACATCACACATTTGAATGCAATATGAAAACTTCTCAGTTTCTTATCAGCGCAGGAGAAAGGACCCTCTGGCTTTCTTTAAAATAATTAAGGATTCTTTACCAAAACATTTTAATCAACTACATCTCCACAGCAGTCTTTTCTTTCCCTGCCTATAGCTATTCTATTGGGAGGTCCATACCTATTAGGTTTGATAAAAGTGCTGATAAAAGTTTTGATAAAATGAGGCTCATTTTCCTAGATAACACATTGGTTTATCAAATGGTTTTCCACAAGCTGGATTAAAATCCAATATAATACTGGTCATATCAGCAGGAAACAAACAGAAAAATCTGCTGAAGAATTCAGTGAGCTATGTAACTGTAATATCTGCATATGATGAGGTTTGGGATTGGGTTAGTTTTCTGCTGCAGAGAAAACAGATCAGCTAAGTATTGTTCCATGGACCAGATTGCTGAATATTTTATTACAAATGATTAAGAATTAAACAACAGACACGGAAGATAGGGATTTGTAGTCCTTGAAAGACATCAATAAGCATATTGAGCTTCTGTTCTGCTGCAAGTGCAGCAGCAACAAAGCAGCAAGCTGACACAGTGCTCAGTGTAATGACTGCCTTCTTGTTTCTCCACACCCACAATTTCTGTTTTCTTTTGCTTTTCTTCCACATACTGACACCAGGTGTTAGAACAGCTTGACTCAAGGAGAGTGTCCCAAGAACAGTGTGGCTTCAGCCAGCTCTGGTGCCAAGAAGGTATCAGAAAAAAGCCAGGAGGGGAGGCTGTGAGGAGCCCCAGCTGGTGCTCCACAGGAGCTACTATTGCCATGGGACTCTGGAAACTCGAAGAGAAGAGCAAGAACCCTTGGAAACAAAAAGGAATTGAAAAAGTCCATAAAAACCCCCACAAATACCACAGAGTATCCAATGGCTCAGACTTAGCACTGACCCACTATTTAACCTGGTCCTTCTGTTACTTCTTAATTAAAAGGCAAGTTTTTGTTAGCAGGTTTTATGCTTAAATTAGAATTAATTGATACACAGAGCAATGTGAATGAACATCAATCTGTAATTCAGTGCCCCTAGGGCACCCAGTTTTTTCTGAGTAGGATGACAACATCCCAATTTTACCACAGCAGAAGCAGCATGAAAATTGTTTGTAACACACAGTAAACATAGACTGTTACAGGATATTGTGAGCTTATACAGCCTTTTACTGATGTTGTAGGATCAGTGAAAATGCTGGCAAACACTGAAGAATATATGCATAGACATCCTAATGATTTAAACATAGCCCTTTCTGTTCAGCAGGCTTAACAAAAGCAGTTACCTTGTACACAAAATGCTTGTTTGCAAATTTATCAGTCATGAAGGTCAGTGGGTAAAACTTGAATAAACATATCCTAAATCTCTAAATAAATTTAACAGAAAGAATGCAGATCTCCTTCAACAATCCTTTTAGGGTTTGGAGTTTTTCTTCCTTTCAGCAGAATATTCTGATAGCATTAGAAAGTAGAGCTCAGTGACCCCTGAACATCCATTTCCAGAATCAGACCTTTTATAGAAAGGATACACTACTTCATCTGTGTGCATTGATTTTGTTTAGGAAATGGAGAGAAGCTGACCTGAGGTTTTTTTCAATTTTAGATTGAGAGAGGGCTTTTGGTTTGGGGTTTTTTTCTGTTCTGTTTTCACTTCTGTTGTTTGTTCATTTCACTTTATTTATTACCTGTTTATTGATCATATGCTTTAGTCTGAATCTCTGTAATATTCAGAAAATAAATATATCCTCATTGCAATCGAGCAACAATATATTAACTATGATTATTAAAGCAAACAAGGTAAATTATACTGACAAATATCTGACCAAAAAAATTCAAAGTGGGATTAAAAATAACTGCAAAATACATAATCTGCTCATTTTTTCATATTTTAGTCTGAGCCAGAGCACGTCCAGACTACCTGCAACACAAAATGTGCAAAGACCCTATACAACTTGTGAAGGCAGATATCAGCTTTGTTGCTCAGAATTCTAACTATATTGAGGGTACATCAGCTATTGAAACCAACTGTCACTTTTAAAATTTTTCTCATACAGTATTTAAAACTTTGAAAAGCACAAGTACTATCTAGTCATCACATTAATTCTTCAATTGTTACTTCTCCCATCAAGTAAGTGGCAGATAACTTTTTATATGCTAATATGTAAACTAATTTTTATTAATTGCTGTTCCAAGGTAAACTTTCTAATGACTTCATTACATCAATAGGTGAAGAAATACAACCCTAACAGAAAAAAAACCCACTAAAATCAAGTATAGCAATATAATTTAATATAAATAATACTATACTGGTTATAAGCTTTTCTGTGTTTTCTTCAAAGGTCAGAAATATCTACTTTCCCCAGGAAATTCCAAGTATTTCACTTTTAAAACAAAGGAGAAGTGCAAAGCTTGTAAATTGCCAGAAATGTAAATTCATTAGTTATCAAATCAGTACATTTGAATGGCAAAACCCACAGCACTGCAGATGCAAGACATGTGACAGCACACTGGGTTCTTGGAATCTTTAAATGTACATTACAACACTGAGTCAGCACCCTCTCTGCTGACTCCTGTAACACAGGAAAGTGAAAAGGTCTTTTTGAAAGAGCAAGAGAGGGCTACGCAGTGATCTCCTCCTGAACTGGATTTATAACCACAGCCCTGCAAAGGTGCAGTGGTGTCCTCTGAAGTGTATTTATAACCCCTAATTTATAATTTATTTATTTACAGCCCTGCAAAGGAGTGTGGTCACTGATCACACTGTCTCCTGGGGATGCAGCAATGCAGGGTGCTGCTGTGCCAGTACATCAGGAGATGAACTCCTGTACTCCTGCACCCTGTCAGGAGAGCTCAGCAGCCTGAACAGCAGCACAGGGAGAAGTGCTCAGGGATGGTTCCATGCTAGTACCATGCTAGTATCTCCCATCCATGAGCTGCTGCTAAAGAACCAGCCCCTGAGCTGCTATCCATGTTTGTTCTGCTTCCAGACAGGCATGCAGGCAGAGAAAATGAACCAGTACCAAAGCAAACACCACAAAACACTGTGCTATATTCACTGCTTTTATAGAGCAAAGTAGAATAACAGCAACACAAAATTTCTCTCCTTTACACTCTAAGATGTGTCTCAGTGTGTGCTTATTACATCAGAACAGCCAATCCTCTCCCAAATCAACCTAGAAATTTCTTCCAATGAACACCTGAAATCTGCATCCTCTCCTACTTGATTCCCATGGTATTTATCAACACTGAAGAACTGGAGCCAATAACATGATGTGTGCATAATCACATTTTAACTCCAGCTAATACGCAGCTGGAGCATCTTGAGCTTCATTTTAAAAGCTCAGTTATATTGAAGACCTTTCAAATAAAGGGAAACCTTGTGGATCAAGCTCTGAAAAACAATCACAGAAAAAAACTGCCATTGATACTTTTCAACACATCTTTCTATAATTAATTCATTTAGTGACTACAAAGCTAACATAAAATCAGTCTGTGATTATCCAGCCAAATGCAAAAGCAGATGACAAAAAACATGAGCAAATTTCCAACTTTTCACTGCTTAACTTCATTAAACATGTTTTTCATTTAAAAGTAGCAATGTTGCTGGGTCTCAGGTATTTCTAAGTCCTGCAATTAGTGACTATTAAAATTTTCACTTATTAGCTGGATTTTAAAACCACCTTCAGCATTTCACTACTGCTGTAGTACTATCTATGCTAACAGAAATTCTTCATGCTTGAGTCTTGGTGCAATATGGGGTAAAGGAGAACCTCAGCCATCCTCTCTTCTCTCATTTATCAGGGGCTGGAGAACAGCCTGTCCATATCCAGCACGTCCAGACCAGGCATTCAAACTCCAGAGCCTCATGACAAAGCACATAGTTAGCTTTCCTTTTCTTGCCAGCTCCCACATATTTCCAATGTGGTACCCACTTTTTCTCTTAAAAAGGAACTTTTCTCATGGCCTTTTCTGTTCTGAAAATATTTTATTGACAGTCAGAAATTTCCTAAGGATTGCAAATAAAGATAGAAGCCATATTATTCATAAACCCACTGTAAAATACCATCCGAATTTCCTAGAACTAAAACTAATTTACCTCATTCACCTTTTAATGGAAGGTGTCCATGCTCATGACAAGAGGGTTGGAACTAGATGATCTTTAGGGTCCCTTCCAACCCAAACCATTCTGTGATTCTATGATTCAAATGTTTTGCCCAGATGTTGGATAGATAGATATAAAACAGACATAAAGACTTATCACAAAAACCTGGCAGTGGACAAGGTAAGGAAGCATTTGACACAGACCACTACAGCCATCTGTATTTCAACGAAGACTGCATCACAACCCAGCAAAAAAAAAAAAATTTAGTCATCTTCCTGTCCACTAATGATACACACATAAAATTTATTAATTATCTGTGTGCCAAAGTGTGATCTGTTGCTGTCAGTTGAAAAGATAGGCATATTCTCCAATTATTTCCTGTATGGTACGAATTAAACAGCACAACTATTGAAACCTTTCATTAACCTCCCAGCAAGTACATGTCTTTCAAAACAATTACAGTCAAAACAACAATGATCTACAGACCAATTTTACAAGGCTGAACACCAGAGATACCCATCCTTTAAATCTAATGTTATTTGGCCAGACAACCGACCACAGACATTATACAGCAAATTCCAAGCTGTATGCAACTCGCAAATTGAGCATGACCTTTTACTGTGCCCAGCTGATGGTTCAGGCTGTGCTGCTATGGGACAAGACAGGGACATTCACAGGGGCCAAAGGCACCAGCCTGTCTGATCAGGCATTCACTGGAGAGCCCAGATTCTCTCTCTAGTCCTTAGTGCACTAGGAAGAAGCCTCTGGAAGCATTTGTTCTCTGAGAACAACACCAAAATAAGGATAAAGCCCAGCATTTAAAGGTGAAGGCAGCAAACAGCTGCAGCCCAACAAGGAGCACAAAAGAACCAGGAAGGTACACACAGAAAACATATCCTGTCTTTGGGCAAAAGAAAAGACAGCTTTGAACTCTACCAACTCAATACCTAAACTAGACAAAAATCAAAATTGTAATAGTCTGTGCAACTGGATTAATATTCAACCAATGTCATTCTCATTTAAAACATTTAAACCCCCCCCTTAATCAGTCTTAATTTTTAGATGTGATGGAAAATCCGAATAGAGGGATATACTCTATTGGATACCAAAGTCTTAAAATGTGAACTAATAGTACCACTCCAAAAACATCTTTAAACATTCTGTATTATGAAAGTTATGTCACTGTAGTGCAGGAAAGACCCACTTAGGAGACAGAATATTTTCCCACCTAAAACAAAAAAGCAAAGAGAAGTTCTGACCTCATAAAGCAGCCAGTTGGCACTAAGATTTCTTTTTCATTCCAACAGCTAGCTGAGATACCAGAGCAGATCTAGAAACCTAATTATTAACTATCATTTAGAATAGTACTTACTGATCTATTTTTTCCTTTGGATAATAGAGGTGTTATTTTATACTCAAAATCTATGCTTGGTTAGAACATAGTCTGTTTTCATTGTACAACTGTTGAGTATACAGACTAAAATGACACTATGTGTCAAAAAGGAAGCTTTGATTTACGTTTGCACATTTCCGTGGGTAGTAAAACCAAATAAAGTTGTGTTGGCAACAATCCCATTATTTGGCCACTGAAGGCAAGTTTGTGAACCTCAGGAGAGACTGAGTTTCCCACCAAGCTGCAGACTCATAAAAAGCTGTCAACATCAAATGCCAGAACCAGGCCAGAAGTCTCTTTTAATATTTTTTTTAAGAGCACTGGTGAAAAGATAGTCCACAAGAGTGGGGAGAGATTGTAGTGTCACAGCTACCCAAAAAGCAACAGAATCAAGAGTCAAATGACATCAAAAATGGTTAGTATACATGACTGTACCTTGGTCTATCATTTGGAAGATATAATTTATCAGTGCAAGCAGTGCAGCTTGTCTACTATATTTAGGGCTAAACCCAGATGGATTCAGTCAAGGAAATCTGAGGATTCTAGATGCCACCAGAGTCGCCTTGCGCACAAGCTTCCTTATAGCTTTCCCTAAAAAACAAAGAAATTCAAGACAAAAATGGTGAAAACTTTCCTCATCTAAGGACAATTTTTCAAGCAGGAACAAAACTGCTGACCCTGTAAGCAAGCAAGCACCTTGTTCTCCCAATCACTTTCAGTAATAGAAAAATCCTTCCTCAGTGGACATTCCCAGACTTACAAACCACAGCCCAGATCTTTCTAGCTCCTACATTGACCTACATCAGTGCAATTAGCTGAGAGGCAAGAGAGTTTCCTCTCTCATACTCATAATCCCAAAGAAGTAGAAACTAACTTTAGAATTACCAGCCCTGATCTAAGTCACTGAAATAATTAAGTACCTTGAAAATTCTTCAATGTGAAACCCATTGTATAGCTGTTGAAAGGATTAAACTCAGATTAATCAATTTACCCTCCACCAACAGTTCAACAGAATAACTGTTGAAGCAGTTTCAAGAAGCATTAGCTGCCTCAGTCAATAAAATTTAAAATGGAGCCCATAAAATCATTCTACAGGATCTAGAGAAGAGGTGCACTTTCCCTTTTAAAGGCAGGATCTTCCTATTGAGAAAGAAAAAAGGAAAAATAAAATCACATAAGCATATAAATAAAATTCTCCATTTCATAGAAATAAATATATTTCCATTATCTGGATATGAGGAGAGGAAATTAGGGAACTGGATTTTATAGTAATATTGGTATTCAAAAGGAAACAGTCTGAAGTAGCAGCCTCATTCCAGGTTTGTATAACATCAAAGAAAAAAACCTTATGGACCCATGAAGAAATATCTTCTCCATTTTAATTCACATCTTTCATTTTCCAAAAGCCTTCTTTTCTAGGAGTTACATCAGAAAGGAAATACATGCAATCACTGACTAGGAAAAAAAAGAATCTTTATTATACATTCCAGGTAGATTTCTATGGTTATTTACACATGTGTATACTCAAATTTGCAGTGCTTTGAAATTCAGAAAGATGAAGTGCTGTATCAAAGCATTTCTTTTTATTAAGGCATTTGTCATTATGTGAATCTAGTTCAGACAGCAACAATCCATTCAAGTTAGTTACTCAGGTGTGTATTTGTATGCACCAAGCTCTCATGAGAGAGTTTTCTTTCAACTATATTTGCAGTTTTAAAAAGCAGTACTGAATGTGAGTCAAGCCCACAGTATTCCTTTGGTGGAAATGAGGCAAGTTCTCTGGGTATGCAGACACCACATCTCTAATACATAATTTCCAAAATCAGTGGAGGTGCAATACTTACACCAGCACTTGCAGATTCAGTTTGAGCAGTGCAGAATTATCGGCCTGTGGCTGATGTGGGAATTGTTAGAAAGCAACATGGAACAAGCCTTGGCTTTGACCAACCAATCAGAGCACAGAGGATTCTTTATATAACCAAATTTAAGGACACTTCCCATTTCTCACATCACACTTCCCTTAAAAAGGCAGAGCTCTATTAAATGTAATGCCACTCTTTATGACTTGCCTTGCAAGCTGGCTGGCAAGTAGACATGAGGAATTATTAGCCAAGACAATTTCCAAGTGAAGTCATATAGGGATATACATGTACTTTAGGGATGACCCAAAACCCAAGCAAAATTAGTATCTTGCATAAATGTTCTTGAAAAAGAAATTAAAATGCAAGGGAAACTGCAGAAATTGCTTTCAAGACCTTGAGTACTCTTGTCTGCTTTCTGGCTTAAGAATTTTAGATGCTCAACCCATTTTTAATTATATAATTGATTTTTCTTGAATCAAAACCAAATTAAGTTATTTCTAGATCATCTATGCCACCACTGGAAGCACTAATCTAAGTATTGATTTACTGCAAACAATTATATAAAAACTCTGATAAGTTATATTTCTGTTATTTCTCTGGAAGCCATTTGTTGAGGTTTTCCACAATTACATTCTCAAACCATTGTCCGTTAATGAAGTCGCTATATATGATACCAAGTGGAAACCCAGACCAGAGACAATAATTGTCACTTAAATACTGGCAGTGCACTTATGAAATTTTGGTTTTATAATTACCTTCAGGATGTCTTCCATGGTGTGTTGATATCCAGAATGGTTACAAACTAGCCTTACTTTCTGTAAGTGCCCTCCATGCATTTTAAATGCATGCCACCAAAAGGCTAAGTCCAAGAAAAACAAATTCTCATTCTTGCTCTCCCTCTTGCATCTACAAATTTATTTATAGCCAAAAAATCAATATCATATGTCCCATGTTTATTAGAATGCAACAGTATCTGCCGTACTCTAATACTATAATGCCATAATGACTGCTGGTCATTTGTATGTATCTTGCAACTTAGAATACAGTTCTCTAAAGTAAGTTAAAAACCACTAATAAACAATTAAAAGGTCATATGACAATAAAAATCTCAACTGTAAATATCAGAAGATAAAATATCAGTGAACTCAGTCACTAAAAACACATTTGTAAAAAGTGGGCATGCTTAAAAACTGTCTCCTGGGTGTAGGGTTTTATGTACTCATGCATCCAATGGCAAGAAACAAATGTGAAACACCACATGTGTTAAATTTGACCATCCAAACCCATACACTCAAAATATATTTGCTGATCCACCCAGACTTTTCTAGGGTTTTTGCTTCACTCAAAAACATTAGGAGACTGTCCCATGAATATTTTTTAAAGCATAGATTTGACACAAGAATAACATATACAAATAACATATACATGTATATATAAATATATATTTATTTATGTTTATTTTGTTCTTTGTTCTTAATGATGTTATTATATATGTTATATGTAATAACATATAACAATGAATAACATATAAATATAAATTACTAACAGACCCAAAAATACTTAAGCCTGCTTAGCTACACAATCAGTGAGGATCAATCCACGTTCTACTTATTAGGACAGAAGAATCCCAGTGCAATAGACTAACACTTACTCCATATTATAAGCAAAGAAGAGTTTCACTTTTCCTTTTAGTTTGCTATAACATGACTGGTTTAAGCTCTGCTGGTTTTCAGTTTGTTTTGGTTTTGCTTTGGGGTTTTTGGTACTATCTTGGGAGCTGGATTTTTCGTTGTTTGTTCAGCTGATGCAAATCTTCATCTTGATCTCTTGCCAAGTCATGTACCACATGCTTGGAAACTTGTGTTTCCTGAACATCATGATGGCTTTACCACTCTGCTTTACTATTCTGGTGGCTGGACAATGAGGTTTAGCTGAGTGTCCAGTGACAGTGAGGAATTCAAATACTGAAATGGAGCTATTACAGATGTCTACAAGCTCACAGTCTCTACCAGCATCGTTTAAAGCCCCTCCAAGACTCAATTTCATCCCTTAGTTATTTTTCTTAGTCAAACCCTTGATAACTAGGAGGTGGTTTTGTTCACAGCAAGAGCAGAGATATCATTATTCATTGCCAGCATTTTACTCCACAGTGGGACATTATTACCTGCATACAGAAATGAAGGGGTAGCGTGTAAGGCTGTGGGAGAGCAAACAAAAGCTCTCATGACATTTCTGGGAGCAAAAGGCAAAGGCTTCTTCAGAATATCCTGCTATCCACAGGGACTGTGCCCCTCTATTGTACAGAGCACACAGGGAAAAAAAACCATTCCTAGAAGAAACCCCTTCTGTGTCTAGTTATTTCCACATTTAAATACATGTTTCCACATACTCATCACACAGAAGTCCTTGATGGACTTTTAGTATGCAGTACCATCTTTTACAAATGTAATTTCTAAACTGAAATCTGAAAGTTTCATTTTGGATATAGGTATGAGTTCAGCAGTAAGTTGCTTTGTATAAAACAAGCTCTGTCTTTTATTTGTCCTACTGATACAATAGCAGCCTGGGTGGGTAGGAAAACTACCTCACCTTCAAACCAAGAAGCTCAAAACCTTCAGAAGACCAGCAAAAGTCTACCTTCCCTTTTTCAATAGTTCAACTATCACAATATCTCCCTCTCTAGCTTGTCTTTCTTTTATTTTTGTAGCATTGCCAGCTACATGTCAGCATCATTAGAACTTTAAGATTCTTACAGGTTACCTAGCAGTTGTCCAGAATTTTCTGATTAGCCAAACAGCAACACTAAAACTGAGCAGACAAGCAGCAGTCTGGTAATTCTCTATGAGCAAACAATACCCTGTCAGAAACACGCTACCACTTAGTAACACAATGAAAAGCAGCCAAACATGGACACAGAATTTTAAAAACTAATAGATTTTTAGCTAGGAATTACTGACACCTTTGGGTGATAAAACAATAAAGAGAAATTATAAAAATTATGATAAAACAATATAGAGAAATTAGTTCAGTCATTCAATTTTTACCATCCTCCTGGAAAAGAACAAATGCCTTTTATTCCCATTGCAAGCATTTAGTTACACATGACAATATATACCATAAACATAGACTGTGATATTTTCTTGAAACTCAAATTCTGCCATTCTCCCAACCTCTTGATTCTTCAAGCCAAAAATACCTGCTCTTTTGATACAGCTCCAGCCTATGTGACCAATTTCTTATTCTGGGCTGAGTCATTACAAAAGCCAGCCGATTGGTTAAAAATAAAAAAGGAATGCTGAATACCATAGCAACTGGCTTGCAGCCTTGCTAATATGCTGGAAGGATTTTTTACTTGAACAAGAGCTACAAGTGAAAACACCAGGCCAAAATCAGATCTGGCATAATATCAACAACACAATAGAAACACAGAAATTACCCCTCCCCAGTCTCCTCCCTGTAATATCTTTTTTTGCAGCAGCAAATCTTCAGGTTCTTATTAAAATACAATTCAAACAGCAAATTAAAACGTGTGCCATGGTATTGATTCCCCATATACATCAATATGTGGCAAAACAAATCTTTGGCAAAACAAATAGGATTAAATGTTGAAAAATCAAGTAATGGAAGTAGAGCAATAACAGAGCTTGATCTTCAGTTTAATTAATGGTCACATCACTCCATAACTAAAAGGATTAAAGACTTCTAAAGAAACACCTCTAAATACAGATAATTTTACAATGCTTAATTTAGTGATCACTTTTAGGAATGTATCAAAGTAGTCACTTAACGTCAATACCCTCTAAGAACTGCATCAAATCCATAAGGAATATATTTGAAGAAGTATATTGCTCTGGAATTACTGCAAGAGTATGTGTTCAGGGCAAGGTTTTGGCAGGGGGGGACTCTGTGGGAAGAGACCAGAAGCTGCCCTGTGTTGGACAGACCCACTGCTGTCCCAGGCTGCACCCACAAGTGACACCAGTGCACCTCTGTGGTAACATATTTAGGAAAGGGTAAAAAACCTGTTTGGCAGCTGTGAGAGAGAAATGAGAGAACCAGCCCTGCAGATGCCAAAGTCACTGAAGAAAGAAGGGGCAAAGATTCTGCAGGCACCTTTGCAGAAATTCTATTGCAGCCAACAGAGAAGATTGTGACAATGCAGCTTGTCCTCCTGCAGCTGATGAAGTCCACAGTGGAGCAAATATCCACGCGGCAAGCACATGGAGAACACCAAACCAGAGCATGAGGAGATGCCCTAAAGGAAACTGCAGCCCATGGAGAGCTAGGCTGGAGCAGGCTCCTGACAGGACACATGGCCCATGCAGGGAGCCCACACAGAAGCAGATTTTCAGGCCAGAACTGTAGCCTGGAGGAGCAGCACACTCCTGATGGACTGTACCCCATGGAAAGGATTCATACTGAAGCAGTGGAGAAGGGCCTGTGTTGGACAAGCTCATGAGGGACTGTATTCCTTAAATGGGACCTCATAGTGGATGGAGCATGGGAAGAGCAAAAGCAGAAGGAGCAGCAGAGATGACGTGACAGACGAGAGTAACTCATTCCCCATTCCCCCTGCTCTGTTCAGAAGGGCAGAAAGTGGCAGGCAAGTAGGAAGGAAAGAGGGAAGTTGAGTCTGGGAAAAGAGAGGAGGACCAGAATACAAAACTGTCAGTGACCTCAGCTCTGAAACAATTCCTCCATTCTCAAATTGGCATGAAAGCCATGACAAAGATGCAGCAGAGGTCCTAAACTAGTGCTCAAGAGTAACCAGCAGAACAATGGCCTAGGCTTCTTCCAAAACTTGGGAGAGGGCAACATAAATGGCTCAGAATGTTGAAGACAATGCCAAGATTCTGTTAACCTTCATTTGCCTAGCAGAAAGGCATCATTTGAGCCTAAATACTTCCACTGCTCTTATTACAATTTATTCTGACAAAATTATTATTATAACAAAATAATTATTTAATAATATTATCAGAAATATTAAAACTAACTTGAACCATCAGTTTCTTTATTAAAAAAAAAAAAGGTAAACTGTTTAGGAATACATATCTGCATGTCAGCCTAACTGAGGGGTGTCTGGAAGCAACTCATTTGTGTGAAGGAAACTCAGTGGTAACACTCTGGAAACTGCTCCTCCTACTAAACAGTACTGCTGATACATCAAGGGCCCAGGAAAAAATTACAGAAGTATTAAACACAAAAAAAGGCATCTTAGCACAAGCAGAGTACACTCATACAAAAAATAATCTCCATGATTATAATGCAGTTACAGAAAAACATCTAAACAAATAAACAGATGTGCAGCATGCTGAGTCTTATGTTATTACAACCTTTTAATGTAGAGCCTCATTCTTTCCTGTAATATTTAGATTTCTGAGTTCAACAGCGAGTTGACCTAGGCAGTTCAAGGTTTTCTGCAAACTAAAGATGTTTGCTTGGTTAGTCTCAGAAGAAGCTGTGTTAAACCAGGAATTTAAAACAGACAAGTCTATCCAAACACCTTGTCAAAGATCCCCTGCATTATACACAAATATATTTCCCCTGCAGAAATATTTCTCAGAGAAGTTTGTCACCCTACTATGAAAATTATAAACCATGGCAATGAAGTGAGCTAATTTACAAAAGGACACCTGTAGAACTTGTAGCTAAATAAGAACAAAGACTATTTTAGATCAGTGAAAAGTCTACATGTACACATGGGTCACTAGTATAGAGGATAGATTCAGTATCATGTAATTCAGTTTCCTGTAGTCCAGTTAAAAAACACAAACAAAACAGTGCGTGCAATACAGTTAGTGCAGGAGACACAAAAAAGGAGAAACAAAGAAAGAGAAAAAAAGTTTCACTTTTATTCTAGGTATTTAGGGTTTGTATTATTTCTGGGACATCTCAGACTAAATAACAACACTCACAACATGGATTGTCTATATGTACCACTTCCTCTAAGACACAGCTCTTTTGAAAAACTTTTATTCACTGCTTGTAAAGTGACAAAATACAATCAATGAACTGTAGACAGCTTTATCACATTTGCTTTTTTGTAAATTCCAAGGTCCATTGTCATAAGGGATTTGTGTAACCAGCCATCTGGGTTGAACACAAAAATAAGTGACAGGAATCCCTACCTCCCAGTCCATCTCCAGAATCAACTTCACAGATGCTCTCCCCTTCCATATTGTCTTTGGGATGCAGCAGAAAGCAAGATCTTCCTCAAGTGATTTGCTCAGGCTCCAGAAGGAAGATGAATCCACCCACTCTGCAGCCAGCAAGTGATATCTTTCAAATAAAAACAAAAACAAAGCTATTGAGCCACCTCCGGTATACAACAGATTAATTTAATTTCATTTAATTTCTCCCTTAAAAATTCAACTTTTCAAGACTGTGTGTCAGCTAGTTCTACATCCAATATTGCAGCTCCTTATATCAATACTGTCTCTTCGGGGGTATCTGAGCTCCTTTTCCTTTGTAAATTCAATGGTGATTTACAGATCAAACCCTCCACCCAATATAAAGAGGTTACATCAGCCCAAATCAGGACTGTTAAGGTGGAAAGCCTCAGCACAGATTCATGCTCATCCACATGGCCTGACAGGACTAGGAGAAATATACTAAATATCCACATGATTAGCTCTTCTCTGGCACACTGTGAGTACTGTAAAACTAAATTACATGCAGTTTGCAAACAACTACACAGACTGAAAACACACAGTTCATGTGGGTACATCTTCTTAAACTCCTAGGGTTATTTTAAGTAACGGCAGAGAGAGCATCTCAGTTTAGCAATGGATTTGATTTACAGATGAGTATAACAAAGGAAAGTGTAAAGATGGGTATAGACAAAAGAATAAACCCATCTCATGCTTTATTTAAGAGAAGGACAATAAGGGAGCAAAATTCCTTTCCCTTAAATAGAACCCAAATAGCTGATTGTTTTGCTATTACTGTCCTTTGCTATTACTGTCCTTTGTAGTAGTTTTTACCAGCACCTTCTCTTTCTGAATAAAAAAGAAATAATTGTCAATTAATTAAAACAAGTATTAAGGAGTCAGAAAACACCCTCACATTAGTGCCTTTGAGAGGCAAAAACCGACAAAAAGCAATCAGAACAGCATGGAGTTACTAGATTAGTTTTGCAGCAAGTGAAGAACTGTCATGTGTCAGATGTTCATGATCTAGACAGCAAAGCAAGAATGAGCTCCAATGCTCGTCTAAATGTAAGATTTACAGTATGGTTATTTTTAAAACAAAGGAAAACAGGAACCAAAACGCATCCAAAAAGAGTTCTCTGCCACAAATGAACTCAGGCTAAGAACAGAAAACACATGAGAGAACAATGATCAAGTATATGAATGACGTGATACATAAAACTGTTCAGGTATCATTAGTAACTCTATGAGCCAGTCATGGAGCAATGTATTAGCTGTTTCCTTACCAGTTCTGAATGAGCAAATAACAACTAATTTCTATTTGCAAGTCTGTGGCCTTCTCTTGCTTTTCCATATCACTAGGAAAGCATTCAAACTGCCCCATGCAACTGTGTCTTATTGAAAGCGTAGAAAAGGGAAAAAAAATTTTTATTAACATCAACTGCCCTACATTCAACATGAATTGCCTCCTTCAGCTTCCTATCACAAGAAAACAAGAAATACTATAAACAAATCTGTATTCAGACATCAAGTAAAAGAAAATCAATAGTTCAAGCACTATGTCATTGTGTTGATAAAAAGAAGAGCATACCTAGAAGTCTCACACCAGAAGAACTCTGTTTCTTCAGCTTCTTCAAGCATCTCTCTCAGCATCTCTGTGTTTTTGTTGATTTTCTGCTGCTTGAGCCAGTGTAGGTGTAGGCCATGTCACAGAGCATGCATGGCACTGTGAAACACTGAGCAGAATTCCAACGGAGGGAAAACTGTAGCACAGCCATCCTACGCTGCTGCTGCCTCTTCTTCACCTTGAATTCAAGGTGTTCTTCTAAACCCACCTGTGTGTTCTTCAGAAGGTGGGCTACTGCAGTTTGCCAAAGAGCACAGACTCAGAAAGGATCCACCATCATGCAGATTTCCAGTGATGAAGTATCCGTAGCAAAAATTTGGTAAAAAAGAAATCCATGCTCCTTATTTTAAAAATATTAAAATACTTATTTATAAGAGCAAATGCCCTCAAGCAATGAATATTGGATTCCCGTGATCAAAGTTCTAGTGCCAATGTCACAGGATTTAGTACTACTTTTTCTAGACAAATAGGTCAGATGAACAATTAACCATCATTTTAAAAAGTCAACCACAGCCCTTCAAATGTAAGAACTTTTCTTGCAAGTTTGCTTTTGGAAAGGTCATCTTATTCTGCTCAGATCTGGGGTTTTATGATGAATTACAGTCCTCCTGCACAGTAATACAGAAACATGTATAAACTAACTGACCACAGGACATTTTGCACTGTCTAGAAACTAAACAATACATTTTTACCTCAGCCTTATGCCTGCATATGTGGAGAAAAAATTAATCTATGCCCAGCATAAATGCCTACTTCTACATCTACTTAGATACAGCTGTTGCACAACCTAATGTGTTCACATGTCTGTAAACAAAAATGTGTGTCCTTATGAAAAATCCATCAAGTGTCTTATCCCTTTCTGCCTTATACTGATTAACTAAATGAAGTCTGCATGCCAATAAACTTGTACATGTAGAAAAGACTCAATTCCAAGCAGTCAAGGCATAAGGACTGATTACTAAAATTAAGTATCAGCACTGAAAAATACAAGCATTTTAGTGCAAGATTACTAACACAGTAACTGAAAATGAATTTCAATTCAAAAGAAAAAATTACTGCTATTATTTTTATGGAAAACCAATATTAAAAGAAGATAAACAGAAGAAAACCTGTTTTTAAATAATTTATTATTTTATATACATTTCATTGTGAAACAAATTAATTGTTCTTTATTACATGCTAGCTGTCTAGCAATATTTGCACCAATATTGCTTTTAACAGCCTTTCACTCATAGCTGAACCTTTGGGTGGTGGGGGAAGGCACTGTTAGTAAATAGCAAACCCCTATTGTTCTGTTCTCTGGCTATGAAAACTTTTAATTAAAATCTGAAAGCAAAAGGATGCAACAGTACTGGAATGCAGAGCTGCTGAAATGTAATCACAGCAATGGGGTAACCACAGAGGTGGAATTCTTAGTAAAGAACTGCTTCATGCTTGGCCATTTACCCCTAATACAACAGAGAGAAAAACCTGAAATGTTTTAAGTCAGCCCTTCCACAAGGGAAAAACTCCACAGCAGAGAAGCACAGAAGAATGAGGTATGAGTAAAGTTGTTTTAGAACAATGCAGCAACAAGTTTGCTACTTTTTAAGTACATAGCATTTGAAACCTACATTACAGGGCTCCTTTGGTCACGTAGTTTCATTGTTTGATCATCTTGCTCATTCAAATCCTTCTCCCTACTAAGATCATACAGTATGTCCCATTTCCCACCATCAAAGCAGAACAAAGCTACATGTGAGCCAACCATCACTTGGTGATGTCATCTGGTCCTTGATGAAAATTGTGTCATGAGAGGGGAAAAAAAACAATTAACA
The DNA here is from genome assembly GCF_027579445.1 of Ammospiza nelsoni. Lineage (NCBI taxonomy): Eukaryota > Metazoa > Chordata > Aves > Passeriformes > Passerellidae > Ammospiza > Ammospiza nelsoni. The sequence goes on from NC_080636.1 coordinate 17,801,256, forward strand.
TGTCTACCTAAGTCTTAGGGAAGACATTTCTGGTGTTGAGGGAACTTGACATAGAAGGAGGCTCAGGAAGAGTCTCAGCAAGACCAGTTGTGCACAATTTCCACCTCAGTGTGGTTTACAGAACCACCCATGTCAGAGCAAGGCACAGGTGGCAGAAACATGAAGTGGGGAATGCATAAATCCTTGCATGACACATATTTTTTCCCTCAGAGTAGTTAAAAAAGCTTCAGCACTGTTTTAACCCAAGCCAAGGAGTTATGTTGCCAAGCAGATGTGCAGAAGAAAGAGCAATAGATAATTACTGTCATTAGTCACCTTCTGCAGACCAGAGCCTGGCTCCAAGTGCTGTACAGTGGGGTGCAGAGAAATTGCATATGCATCCAAGAAAGCCCAATGAAATGTAAATGACTGCAGTCCCTTGATCTTTCTGAAATGATGTGGTTCACCCTCCGGCTGCAGAGATTGGATTTTGCAGCATTAATCCCCACTAATGTAACATAATACTACCACTGGAGTGTATGTACATTTTGATAACAGCATATGAATGTGTTGCAAAAATCAGAGTATGATAAGAATATTTATACTTGCACACATTAAATCTTCAGGGAACTTGACAAGTTTAATTCTCCAATTAAAGTCAGAAAGACCACAGTTTTCTACATTTCAAATCAAGTGCTGAGATAACAAATATGCCAGAATTAAAATGTGAAAGGAAGATTCAAGTCACAGAATCTCTGAATGGTATGGATCGGAAGGGACCTTGAAAATCACCTCCTTGCCATGGCTAGGGAAACCTTCTACTAGACCAGGTTGCTCAGGGCCCTATCCCTGTATTTGAATGCTTCCAAGGGATGAGGCAACCACAACTTCTAGGGGCACTGTTTCAGTGTCTCACCACCCCCACAGAGAATAATTTCTTTGTAATATTCCACCTAAATCTTCCCTCTTTCATTTTAAGGCCATTACCCCTTGTCCTGTCAATATACAGCCTTGCCAGAACGCTCTCTCCAGCTCCCCTGCAGCCCCCTTCAAGTACTGGAAGGACACAATGAGGTCACCCCAGAGCCTTCTTTCTTCCAAACTGCACAGAAGGCCACCTTTTGGTGCCTAAGTCACTACAGCAGCACACTTCTCTGCTAACTCAAAGACCCCAGTAGTCTCAAATACATGTGGCGGGTGCACTTTTTCAAACAGAATTTTTCACAAGGGATTCCTACATAAGCCAAACTCCTAGGCTGCTGCTAGACAGACATTCCTCAGGTGCACACAGTCAACTCCTGCCCATAAATCTCTCAGAGGATAGTGTCGTATCTGCTCCTGAAAAGGTTATGTTTGTAAAAGTTTACCACCAAATGGATCTACAATGAATTATCAGTGACCTCTCTTTATAAGTCCTGTGTCTCTACAGGCAGCCAACCTCACACAAGGAGTCCTGTTAAGCTAGTTATTTTTCCTTTCTCTTCATTTTACTCATTTGTTGTAGGAATTTATTCAAAGTTAATGAATCAGACCAAAATTCTTCATACATATTTCAGTGTTCTTTAAAATAAAAGAGAGATCTACAATTTAGAAATGGGCATAAATCTTGCATTCAGTCAGGCATGACCATGCTTGAGTTGTCCTGCAGTAATACACTAACAACAAGCCTCCCTGACTTGATAATCGTAATTCCTGCCTAACAAGGCTTTCAGTGAGACTTTATTATTCTGAGAAAGTCTGATTTGAATTGATTCACTGTATTTCACCACAAAGCTGCATTTTTTGAGGTATCTCCATATGGAAATCTCAACAAAGTCAAAAGGAAGTTTGTTATAGACATGGATATTCTAAAAACTGACAAAATCCTCCCTTTCCAATACATTCAAATAAGCTGCCACTCAAAATTTTGCAAAATATGGTCAAGTGCTAAGCAGTTTGCTGGGATCAGCCATGAAAGGAGATCTGACTATTCTAATCCTGCAAAATACAGTTCAGGGAGGGGATAAATATCGTTAAAGATCTGATTAATTTCACAGCCTCATTCCTCAAAAATATCCATCTGAATTGGCAAGAGGATTGATTTCTGAGGTACTTCATTTCCACACACGTTTTCCTTAATAAATTTTGTATTTCATAATATATATAATCCTTACCTATTTTACTCACCAGTGTTTTACTGCTCCTATCACACAGTACTTCACTTTCCAACTGCTTTTCTTTACAAGCATATTGTGATCACTGTGAAAAAAGTTAGTTCAAGCACTAATGTGCAAAAGCATTTGCAATTCAGCCATTGTGTCAGCACAAGAGAGCTCCACAAAACCTTGGCCACACCACTCCCTTGTGGGCCAGTCCCACAAGGTAAAGCGAGGGCTGTGCACTGCAAAACAATTCCCATCAAGCTGACACAATATCCTCTGTAATCTTAGAAAAATAATCTTGGTTCCTCTGCTAGCAGCAGAAGCAGTAGCTATGGCATGTGCAGAAACAGCAGAGGCCAAGATAGTGTTTTTTAAAGCCACCTGATGATGTTGACAGTGATCTGGAAACAAACTGCATATTATTGTTTGTGTTCTAGGCATACTAATTCAAAAACAGAGGGCAAGACATTATATCAGAAATATTTTCTTTACAGATGTGTCTAAAAAGACAATTTCTCCAACTTGAGATTTACTGCATAGTCAGTAGGAACCTGTGTATTGCTGCAAAAATTCATGAAAGAGCGAATTGGACATTTACACAAGTTGATTTCTGCATACAGTTAAGCTCTACTACTGTTACCAACATAAAGCACACCTTAAAAGCAAAATCCAACACAACAACCTACAAAGAAAACCATAAAAACATCCCCAGAACACATCTCCTTGATAAGGTGAATTTTCAGTTCAGTCTAAATACAGTCTTCAGTTTAAAAAATCACGTGTTTCACATTAGAGACAATGCTAATAAAACAGCAGGATTTTTCTACTTCTTCTAGAACTGTTTCCAAAGAAGATAAGCTAAATTTAATTTTGAAACCCACATTCCTATTGCAATTAGCAATGGCTGTAGAAGCATATAGTGAAAAAAAGGACTAATCAAGATATTGATCAAAATATGATTTGACGGAAACTGTACAGGAAATCTGAATTAAAAAATAAAGTCATAACAAGAAAAAATAAGTGAAATAAAAAACCCACTGTCTTTATTATTGGCATAGTTTTACTTAGCAGTTTGCAGCACAAAACCAATTTGTTTTCCTTAAGTTCTAGCTGAAGGTCTAAATGAAACATGCAATACATACAGAGTATTTTCTCATTTGTTTTAACATTAATTTTCAAGACAGTGTTGAAAAGCTGAATTTATACCCAGCTGTAGTGTTTATAACTAACCAAGAGAAATTTAGTTTGTATGCTAGAGCAACTGTGGAAATCAATTCTTAATCTATGACCTTGCTTACCACAGCTTGAAGCCTTGCAATAAATAAATGCCTTGAGCCACACATAAGAAACATTTGGTGAATTAGAGAAAAATAACACAAATCTATATGTGTATATATAGTATTAGAAAGGTCATATAAAATACAATATAGGCTTTTTTCTTGCTCTAACATAATAATATTTGAAAGGCAAGACCTGGTAATTGCCTACATTAATATCCAGGTGGTGAACAGTCACTAGAACCTATTTTCTTTTCAAATTACAGTGTTCATCCTTCAAGACAACTTCTTGTAACCCATCTTTTCTTTTAGTGTGGAAAAAGCCAGAATGATTATAAATCCCTGAAAAGAACAATTTTCTTTGTCCTAGCATATGAAAATTGTTTCTCTAAAGCACATTTAAGCTTCCTTGTGAACATGGTACAGTATTTCATCACTAACAACAGTAAAACAAATGCCAGTGCTCATGTGTTAACCTGCACTTAGTCACAATTATCCACTTTTACAAGCTGAACCTCTCAAATCCTCACCCCACATGAAATTATTTATTTCTCACTGGAGTATATGCTAAAAGAAAAAAAGAACCTATAGTGCTGTCTCCTTATTGATACTGCATCATTAAAATTCACCAAAAAATCCTGTAAACAAATCTGTACCTCCTTAAAAACACACCTTCCATTCTTGATGTATTTGATTGACTGTAGATTTTAAAATCAAGCAGTACAACATAGCACTAGTTCAGCTAATTTCCCTCCCTTGATTGTCTCCTTCCTGAAACACTGAAATTCAAATGTGACTGTGACTGACAGTCCTTTTGAGATTAGCACGGCATTATTAGTTTGCACAGCAGGTGACCAAAGTAACTGCTGGAAAGGTTTCCCTTATTTTAACCCTAAAGGATGTAATCTAATATGAAAAGAAAGAATTTGGAGGCTTACAATTACCCTTGAATTGGAATTCTACAAAGAAACCAAAGCAGAAAAAAGACTTGTTTTCTTTAAGTAAAAGTTACAGCCGAGGTCCTTAGGTGCTTTCCAATGTTACATTTTCACAGGTCCTGTTACACTTGATATTCAGAAGAAAAGCTAGATTTACACTGAAATTATCAGGCTCATCCTGCTTCATTCTACCTGTGAGCATAAGCACACCTAATTAAAATCCACAAAACAACTCAGGAGACTTCTGAACTTCTGTTCTCAAGGTATGGATTTATTCCCATGAAAGGGCAAGTTTTACAAATATGATGCCAACTACATATTGCTCAGAACTGATGCCTGGAAATAGAGAAACTTTCTGGAGTACCACAATTGTTTTCATACTGAAAATTAAGCTGTATTTGACCCTACCTCAGAAGAGACTATTCCTACCAACAGCTAAAGAAGACCAGGAAGAAGTACAGTCTCATGCATGCTTTTCTCAAAAGCACTGATTTTTGTTTGGCAATGACTTTTTTAATACTCAGCTGGAGTGACACTGGCACTCTGAACTGAAGCCCCTCAGCTAACAGCCACATTCGGCAGATATAAAAGCACATTCAGTTCTCAGCTTCCCAAATATCTTGCAAATGACAGCAACCAGAGCTCTCCCCAGTGGTTTGTGGGAATGGGCAGCTGTCAGCACAAGTGGGGAAGCCCACCCAGCCTTGCTGGGCAGCACAGCCTGCAGCCCCCATTGACCTGAGACCCTCAGCACCAGTTACCCCCACACCTGCCCAGCCCCACCTGCTGTGTCCCACTGGGCATTTGAAATCAGTCTGCAGGCTACAGACTTAAAGGCAGGTTCTTCCAACTGCAGGAGAGTTGCTTGGTGTATTAACTTGCGTTGGCAGAAACCACTTCCCCACTAACAAAGCAACAAATTTACATCACAATGTGGAGCTGTTTATAACCAACGACCCTTACAAAACAAGTTAAGATTTAATATTTGTGAAACAAAGCAAAGAATTCACTGGTGGCTTTGTATCAGCATAAATGACTAATTACTTTAATCAGGAAGCTCAAAAGATAATGAACTTGATTTATTATAAACACAGGGGCTTGCCCTCTAATAAAAATTACTTGCTCTGCAGTTCAGGACACATATTGATTAATGACACTACTTGCAATTCTCTTATTTTTAAATTTAATAATGGGTGAAAATGAATTAAAAGCAAACTGGAAAAATACACATACATAATTTTAGTCAATTCCACAATATTCATATGTTATGTATATGTGCACCCATTCCACACTCCCAGTATTTCACTAACAATAAAAATACAAAACTATTTTGAAAAATATGCAGCAGGTAAAAGATTAATTTGGTCAAGGTTACAGAAAGAGCGAACATTTTTGGCTTTCTCCTACATGACCCCTCATTATTTGATGATACCTGACATCTGTTGCTGAGACCAGCTGAACTCAATTCAAACACAGTTTAGCTAGGAATAACTGAGAGAGTCATAAAAAATCTCTGAGGATAGATTATGAACCAGTTATGGATTAGAATTCCATCAGAGAGAGGGAGGGAGAGAGACTGAGTCTGCCTGGAATGTGGTAGTAGACAAGATAATAACATCTTTGCAGAAAAGCCACTTTGGAGAGCACTTTACTCTGTCCTGACCCCTGCATCACCAGCCCTTTCCCTCACTAAAGGGCCATTTGTGGACAGAGAGAGCACTTAAGGCATGTCAGGTCCCCATGACAAGGTTTATAGATTTACTGCATTACATTCAAACTACACATCACAGTGACAAATTTTACTGTACATACCTCTTAAATAAACATAAAAACATTCATGTCAAATCCTCTCACATTAAAATGGACTCTGTCACCCATGTGAAGCCCTCTAAGTTTCTCAAAGAAGATGACTGCCATGAATTTTCTCTTTCTGCATATTTATGTTGTAGATTTCTGAGGACCCCTCATGTGCATTTCTACATATTTTGCTGAAATGTTTTCATAGCTCACTGGTAACCAGCAAAGCTCTCTGGTTTAAGTTTTTTGAAGAAATCACTGGAGTGCCAGGGTATTCAAGGACACTGTCACACATCTGAGTATGAGTACAGCAGCTCAGTTATTACAGAGGTTATTATTATTGCATCATTATTTGCAGAAAATAATGACAAAGAGCAACGTAAGAATATTTTCAATGTGAAGAATGTTTTCAGAGACTGGATGATCAGCTTGATCCACATTCCACTCCAGAGCTCAGCTAAAACAAACCATATTCCTCAGGGCATTGCAACAAATGAATTACCATAAAATAAAGACACTTGGCAGCCAGGTTCCTATTACAGCTGCTCCTTGTGCTGACCAGTCATCATGACCTCATGTTCCCCCCGTTTTAATATATCCTCACACTGTCTCTTTCTTGTCTCATACTTAACACCACATTCCTCTGGGCAGAAAGCACCTCCCTCTGTGTTTATGGAGCCAGCTGTGCCTAGTGACTCCCTGCTATCACAACTTAAATAACAAGCAAGATATGCATCTGATACCGATTCAGGGCAGAGCTGAACAACACATTTAATTAAATCTTGGCATTATCAAAGTCCATGGAAATTTTTATTCTTGAGGTTAAGGTTTTTCATGGTTGGTAAAAAGGAAGAACCTTTTTCAAAGAAAAAAACTTTAGTTGCCCATCAGTTCTGATACACTGCAAGTATAAACATACCCATATCAAATGTGACTAAGAGCAGTATTTTCACCAGCAATTCTGTAAAATAATCTCTTCTTTATCTCCAGCACTTCTTCCAAGCCTGGTCATAGACAGAGAAAGCCCCAGAATTCAGACTGGAATTCTGCAGTTTGAAGGATACTCATCATCCTAAGATCACAAAAAGATCCCTGCTTTGGTCCATGGGGGCACACAGGGCACAGACCTCTGGTGTGCTCTGTAACTCCTCACTGAAAAGCAGATACCAAACCCCACTTCTGCAGAGCTGCAGAAAACCACCTGCTACTGCAGCAAGTACAACAGAGACCAGGAGGCACAGGATACACACCAGTGTGAGACAGAGGTTTGGATCAGGCTCTTCAGGCTTGGGTAGCCACGTTGGCTCTGACAGGCTGTGGGAGCTCCGGCAGATACTTATCCAATGTTACGCCACAATCATGGCTGTCAGAAACTGCAGACATCATTTTTAAGGACCACTGATTAAGACAGTTTATTTTCTTTGCTGGATTTTTAACTCATGCAAATGCCTTACAAATAAAGGTGCCCTCATTCTATGAAGTGAACCATCTGGAGTTCTTTTTTTTTTCTTTCTAATCCACAGTGTTAGAGGTCAGGAGGAGAGCAAGTGTTCAGGGGAGGATTTGGAACAACTGAAAAGGAATGTGAAATATGAATAAAAAAAGAATTAATACAAAAGAGGAATTCTCATCCACAAAATAAAGTTTCACTATTTTACACAAAAAGAAGCCATTAATTATTAAATACATATTTGCTGGTTAAATCTGGGTTAATGTGCTGATTTTGGCTGGGCTAATTTTCTTCACAGTGGCTATTATGGGGCCATATTTTGGATTTGTGCTGAACACAGGGTTGATAACATAAAAATGTTTTTGTTATTGCTGAACAACACTTACAAAGAGCCAGGGCCTTTTCTGCTTTAGGTATATGGCCAGGCTGGCCAGGATGTGGGGGGTGCATGGGAAGTTGAGAGGAACCCCAGCCAGGACAGGTGACCCAAAGGGACCAAAGGGATATCCCAGACCATGTGACACCATGCTCAGTCCATAAAAGGGGGGAAAAGAGGAAGGAAGGGACATTTGGAGTGATCATGTTTGTCTTCCCAAGTCACTGTTATACATGATGGGCTCTCCTGGAGATGGCTGAACACCTGCCTGCCCATGGGAAGAAGTAATTCATTCCTTGCTGTGCTTCTGTGTGTGGCTTTTGCTTCCCCTATTAACCTGTCTTTATCTCAACCCATGAGTTTTCCAGCTTTTACTCTTTGAATTCTTTCCCTGATCCTGCTGGTGGGGGAGTGAGCAAGCAGCTGCCTGGGGCTTGGCTGCCAGAGGGGGTGAAACCACAACAGTTCTGTACAAAACTATTATGGCAGTGAGAGTGATGCTACAGAGCAACATTTACTGGCACCCTGAAGATTGTCCCAACCTGCAAAACTGTCTTAATTGTGCTTTTTTTCAGAAAGAAATGTTTTGAACAAAAAAAAGATATGTAAAGCTTATAGTTTAAAAAGTACTTCTGTTATTGCAGCATTGAGACTGGAAACTCACTCTCCCAAGCATTTACTTTGTATCAATCATTCAATTTCATATTTGGTTATGTTTGACAACTCTAATGGGGAGCTAAACACTCTGATCTGTTGCTACTGTGATTTCTGAGACAAAAAATATGAAATAACTTTGAAATGACAGATCAGGTTCACTGGCAGGCTTGTTCTGCTGAGCTCAGCAAGAGGGAAAGGCTGCCTGCTATCAGTCACTCCTAGGGGCTGGTCTGACTTGCACTTGCTGGCAAAAGTCCTTCAAGGACCATCTGCCAGCAAGAAGAGTGGGGGTGGGCAGGGGGAGGAAATCATTCATGTGCACACTCAGGTTCTGCCAAGTCCTTCCCTATCCTCAAAAACTTCAAACAGTAGAAGCTACCACAAGCAATATTTAAGATGTCAGTATACGAGTTTTTTTTATTCTGTGGAGTCCTCAAAATAGAAGCACTTCATCAGAAGAGACACAGAGAAGCTACATGGAAAGAGAAGATAAAAACTGAACAGATAAAAGAATTTATCTTTTATAAATATCTTCAAAATATTATGCTTGTCATCACAGAACCATGGTCAGCATTATCAAGCACTGCAGGATAACTGCACTGAAAAGACACATCTCAAAAGGCTTATTGGAAAGGCAGGGAGACACATCAAATATATACAACAGATGTTTGCACACTAAGCTCATGTCCTCAAAATTGCTGATACAGGTCTATTTATTTAACTTACTACTATAAAAACACATAACAAGCTCAAAGCATTCAAAATAGAAGTGCATAGCAGAGCTGCTTATGTTCCAATAAGAGAACATTCTGCTCCCCTCAATCAGATTTAAAGAGGAAGATCAAAGAGAAAACATTTAAAATTAAATGCAAAACTTTATTCTGATTTGAGAAAAGAAAATCATATACTAGAATTACACAGATATACACCCTTTACATATATGTGCTTATATACATATTGCAAAGTTAGGGATTAATTGGCTTAGCCTGCCCTGTTATGTGTACCCATTCCATGCTCCCAGTTCTGTTTTTCTGTAAATGCACCCTTGAAAGCATCAGCTTATACAGAAAGGCAACAGCTGTTCATCTCTTGGCATGATTATGATTTTCTCTCTCTGTGGTACTGGACAAAGAGTATGGTGATCATAAATGAGCACACCCTACAGTTTTCCTATTAAAGCCTTCTCTTCCTTCCCACCATGCATTTCTGTCTCTATCCCACTATTCATCACATCTTTTAGACATCTAACATTTAGATTATGCTTGGTCTTAGACACAGCCCATGGAAACCTTCACTTGAAATTAGCAATACTGACTTCACTGAAATGTTTTGATTTCATACCACTGCGCTCTGTGCCCTCTAGCACAGTACCAGTGTGAGCAACAGTACCAGTTTAAAAGTGTGAGCAACAGCAGAGGTTCTTCCCTATCATCAAATCTTCAGTTTAAGTTTTATGTTTACTTGGCTCATGGAAAGAAAGAAAGAAAGAGGCATATTTGGTTGTCCAGACAGTGGCACTGGTGACACACTGTCTGCAGACAATGTAAAACAAGTTCATCTTCTGCACAGAAAATTCTAAGCTAACCTGTAAGCCCCAGTCAGGTGAGAAGCAGATGTCCTTGCTGACACCATTTATAAATCTCTCCAGGATGGAAGAGGCTTTAGGTTGGTTTTATGATGGCTTTTCCTGATTTGTTGGTATCAGACACTCCTCCACCCACATTTCCATGCAGTTCTACAGCCAACTGCCTGAAACCTCAGTTCAGCTGTTTCTGTTTCTTTTGCACATCAATACTACAACACTGATGCTGTGAACAGAGAGAAGATTTGATGTACTTAACATTTAACACAGTAGCATTTTCTTCATTCATATCCTGTTCCTGTGAAGGGAAGTCAAGGGCAGAATCAATGTGTGGAACAGATCTCTACGACACAGCCTCATCTCTAAGCAGTTTCAGCATGCAGACTCTATGTAACCAAGCTAATAGCATCAGCAGAGTATAAATAATACCATCATTAGGAAGGTACTAGAAAATAATAATCTCTATCAGTGTGAAACCAGCAGCACTACAGATAAAAAAACGTTATTACTTGCAGGCAAGGCTCAACTCAATTTTCTCCCCAGCTTCCTTTACTTTGTGAAGTGCTCAGCTCAAAATCAGCATGAGATCTGCTCAGAATTTGTGTCAGATTCCAGTCCAAGTTACAAGAAAACACACACTTGCACTATCCCCAGCAGAGATCACTCCACACAAGAAATCCCTGTACACTTATTAACAGGTTCAATGGTAGAAGCAACAAACTCACAGTTCACTCATCACAGTCACTGCACTGCCAGCTGTAAAACCGGGAAAAGCAAAGTACAAAGGCCATAACATCAGTTTTCTTCTGCACAAGCATTTAGCCAAGAAGTTATTTTATGGGGAGGGAGATGCAGAAGAAAGCAGGGGAGGGAAGGAGGCAGTAGCATCAGCAGTAACCTTGCAGCACCCACCCTCCAGGGCTCCCAAAGCTCTCCCAGTATCCCCTACACTGCTGGGGACAGCACAAGACATCAGCCACCAGGAAGGAGTGGGGCAGGAGACAATACTGAATCAATTACCTCCAAACAGATCTTCAAACTCTTCCCAACCATTCAGAAATTGACTGCCAAACCTCAATTAAAATAAAGAAAAATAACACCTACCCAAAATTCTAAGAGAAACATGATGCCAGAAACCTATTTACAATTAAAGTTTCCTTTCCAATTACACATCAATTCTTCTGAATGTTTTTTTCATAGTTCTGGAGTTTAAAGAACACCGTCCCATTGTGCTCTACCTGACATAAACAGGCAGCCTTCACTCCAGCACTCTTACAAAATTAAGTAAACTAGCACAGAGACTCTTTTCTCAAAAATCAACAATGTTGGTGTAAACACTAGCAAAAAAAAAAAAAAAACAACAAAAACCCCTCAGAACTAAAAAAACCCAAAATCTTAAAAAAGCAATTGCTATCCAGAATAAATGTAATTAAGTTATCTCCACAGCTTCCAACATAAAGAACAAACAGGACATTGCTCTCCCAACCTAGTCACACACTGCCAGAATACACTTCTCATTTTCTCCTACTTAATTATCAAATTAAGCTCTTTTTCTTTTGAGCAATATAAATGGCACAAGGTCATTCAGCACTTAGCACACAGATAGGATCTGATAGATTGTTACAGCAAAACCTCTAAATTCCATCTAACAACTCAGCTTGTAAATTCCAATCAATTTCCTGAGATTTTAATCACTGGGGTTTTTTTCATTACAGATTAATAAAAATTAAGGAATTGATTAAAATTTAGGTGCCTTTTAAGATGCATCTGTCCTTTAAAACAAATTAAGTTCTCTTTTTCCTGAAGCATGCTCTTAAGTATTTTTTATAAAAGAACATATTTCCTAATTTGCTTCATTTCCCTGTAAGAGCCTAGAGTATTTGATCAAGCAAAAGAAAACACACAAAAATCCACAGCCTCCTGGCACAACAGCCATTTAAGTGCAGAAGAAATTCACTATCAACTCCAAATGCACAGTACATGAGCCTAAGAAAGAAACTGCAAACAAACCTTCCTTTTGTCCCAGAAAATCTCACAATTCTGAGTCTCTGTATTTACTCTGCTAATTTTTCATTTGCTGCATACTAAAGTAGAAAAAACTTATGGAAAATTTAGATTTCACCAGCCTCAATGCTCTTGAGCTGTTAGGTCTCATCAGGCTTCCTAGAAACTGAAGAATGACAAAAACAAAAACCATGGGATTTTGTAGTTGATCTTGTAGCTTGACTTTGTGAGTCAGGATTTTATGGAATGCCGAGAATGATGAGTGTTGTCATTATGATAACCAGATGGCATTCTCAGAAGGGTCCTGAAAGAGGATTTACATTCTGTATCACCTTTTCATTTTTGGTCTGCACGTCTCTTCCTGCGTAAGCGGCATTTGTTTGGTAGAACTGTTTTCAACATCTGACTTCAAATACTCTGCTACAAGATTAAAGGTCACACTCCCAAAAGCAATTTCAGTAGGCCTAAATTTTCTAGGCACTCAAAAGAAAGTAATTAAATGGGTGAAATAGTTATTGTGGGACTTGGGGGACTATTTGCTTGTTTTTTCCTTGCACTGAGTCTGCTATAAATACTTATTACCTGCATCACAGGAATACCCAAGATCTAGGGAGGGTTGGCTTTATGTGTGCGCAGAAAAATGTATTCCTTGCCCTGTAAGAGCTCACAGCAATGGTTCTGCAATGAGTTCCATGTGTGGCAACACTTAAACCTTTACAGATGCCATAGCATTGCTGTAGAATACTAAACAAATTTAAAACCAAGCATTTTTCATATCCTCTGTTATGCAGCTGCTCATTGCTAATGGTATCTTGTCACAAACTGCTGGACTAAAACTGTGAACGTAAAGACTAATAGACAGTAAAAACAGTCCTTCATGAAACCTAGAGAGACAAGTAACAAATTCCTTCCTACAGTCCCAATAATTCTGAACAATAACCTGATAGAAGCCTGTGATAACCATATGATAAGTCTGTGAAAGCAGTTGTACAGCCTGATAGTTGAGCAATGAGATTTCATTTCTGATAGCTTTGGTACTTTAGTCTTCCTCTTACTTACACATGCCAGTGGCATAAAGCTTTGATTAGAAGGCATTTCCTCCTGCTTTATCTCAGTAATTTCTAGGTGCCTCAAATAAACACTGCCTTTTGAACAACCTAAGATTACACAACTCTTTCGAGATCATCACAAACAGAGTAATGTACTTCACTCTAACTCCAAACCTATAGGGAAACACTTTTCAAGTATCTCCAGAAGACTGGGAATAAGCAAAGTCCTTCCTGCATCTATTATCAACACAGATCTATATTATCCTCACAGACAGAAAGTCAAAAAAGGAACAACGGTTTAGCATGGGGGTTTCCCAACTGTTCAAAGACCACACATTATTCAATGTGAACCTAAAGTGTTTCTTATCCCTTGTTTTGCAGCCTGTTTCTGACACTTAAACTCTGTCATCTAGTGGTTGGTGATAAAAAAGTTTGTAAATTGAGCCTGAAGCCTCAAACCAATTTACTGTATCTTCAGGAAAATATTTATATACATTCTTGAAAGACTGGTTTAACCTTCCTCCACTCCCAGTCCCTGGGCAGAAGCTCTGAGAGGCTGTACAATCACTAGCATATAACTGGACGTAAAGACAAATTGATAAAGTTATTGTTGATGCTTTTAAGATAGGGACCTGTAACTATGAACGTCATGCAAAGCCTCTTCCCTTGTAAGCAGTCCCAGCAGCAAGAACAGATTTGTTTAAGTCAGGACTCCAGGATGAGGAGCTCTGGATACTCTGGGCCCTTTGCTGGTTTACACATGTGCTACTGTAGATCACCACCATTCAATGTAAATGTGCCAAAAAAATCAAACTGTATTAATTAGTATTCACAGAAAGCAGATGCAGAGACAGATGAATATGTGGTCTGAATGGTCTGAATAAATACTGTTTGAAGAAACAGTCTCTATGACCATTCTTGTGTTTGTCCTAAAAATGCATTTTTGTACTTGAATTTAAAATTATGTCTATTATAAAAAAGGTTTAATTGTGACAAGGTATAGCATTATCTTCAAAGGTTTACATGGCAGAGAGGGAGGTTGGAGCTGAATTCTGGGCTTCAGATGTGAGGGAGGCCAACTCTGGACCTCTCTACATCTTTGTCAACATCAGTAAGAGATTAGCACTCTGCACTGCATTCAAAAGAGCTGAAAAAAATCAAATCCACATGATTTAATGGCACCATACAAACATTAAATAAGGTGACTTATCAGCAAATGCCCTAATGCCATGTGTTCTCATGACAAGGATCCTCAAACTGTTTTCCACTTCATGGATCAATCTCAAATGACTTCTCAATAGGACTTTGTCATTAATTTTAATTATGAAGAGAAGTCTGTAGCCCCTGCTACCTGATAAAAATTTTTAAAAAATTTAAAAGTCAGGAACTGTTTTAGCTGTACATGGAATGAATACTACTCTGATTCATATCCTTTAAAGTTAAAAAATTAAGAAATCCCTTCAGGAAGTCTACTTTGAGTAGGAAAATTAACTCTTCTTACTCTATGACCTCATGGAAACAAACAGGAACAATGTTAAATTTATACAATTATTGAATTGTGCTATAGTCTCTTGTTATCACTCCTGTTTACAAACAGCCATAGAAACAGAGTTAAACAGTCTTAAGGGCTTCAACTACAAATTACAATCAAAGCATTGCAAATCCTTCACACAGCATTTGAAATTAGAAAAGTAATTCACCATGACCTAACAGCCTAGCTAAGCCTCTGTTTCCCATTTTCTCAGATTTATTTCTGTGTTGAAGAGATGTAAATTTGGCTGAAAACAGAGTATCTCTCACCGTATTTGAAGTATGTAGTGCTTAACTCCAGGAATGTATAGGGGAATTAATTTGCCCAAGTGGTAAGCATTCATTAGTGTTGTTCTGAAAACCTGCATCAGTCATTAATTCCTCTCACAAAATTTATCACATATTTGTGGTTTGGATGACTACTCCCTTCTGTAACTGCAATACACACTCTTTATTTTCATATAGCGTAGAATGTTGCATGTCTAGCTTTAGATAGGCAGATTTCATTAATTGTAAAATAATCTAAAAAGGAACATTAGTTTACCAGCTTAATTGATGTTAATATCTAAATTACATAGTAATTATGTAAAGAGAAATGGTTAAGATACGGCTTTGCAACAGAAACCTAATCATTCATTTAGATACTGGAAACCAACATACACTTTCTTATCTATTTCTGGTGCATTTCAAAGCATGCCTCTTGGTCTAATGCCTTACAGCTCCTCTTGCACACAGGACTGCCACCAGTGACTGCTTTTCTGTGCCACATTTACAACCAGGCTGCATTCAGTTATTCACATGCCACTTCCCAGACGTGTACATAAAGCATTGACAAAGCCTTTAGCAACAAAACAGTGCAAAAAAGAAAAAAAAATGTACAGGTGCCATCCAGCCACAAAGAAATATGAAAATGTGACAACAGTCAAGCAGAATAATGCAACCTCAACGAATCCAGCCCACGCTGCTTTATGACACATGAAGTGATTATCTGTTCAAGACTGGTGGCTCACTCAGGACAGGGGCCAGCCTCCATCCACAGCCCATCCTGCAGGAACCACTGCCCTGCAGCAGCCTCTGCAGACACAGAGACTCTTCCACCCACTCACCTCCAGAAGTGACTTCTTCAGAACTGGGCTGAGGAGCATTGGCAGGACAGTGTGGGGAAGCTTGCATTGCTGCTGCCCTTGCTATACCTGTCCTGTGGAGAAATAGAGGACTTAATTTCCAGGGCTGTCAGACAGCACCTTCCACGTTACAAGTGACGGAAAAATAAATTAATTTGAAAATGCCTGATTTGAGCAAGTACATTCTGGGGTGTGGTGAAGAACTCCCACTTCCTACAGAAGTATTTGGATTACTTTCACATCTTGCTGGAGCTCCATTTGCAGCAAGCTGGATTCTTTGGTTCATGAGCTGATGATGCTGAAGCTGAGATACGGTCATTGAGAGCCAACGTAACTAGACAGCCTAAATAAAATAATTAAGGAAATAATATTTAACATAATTTCTCAACTCTGACATGAACAAATAACCATTGAGTAGCTCTCCCTTCTACCTCCTTTTCAAAATGGCAGTTTTCTGCTCTTTATATGTTTCCTTTACAGAAACCATTACTACATGAATTACCTAATAGAGGAATAGTTATTTTGCTTCTCCTGTCCAACCCATTTCATAGAGATACTTTATTTTACTTCCACATTAATCTACATAGGCTTACCACAAGAATCAATCCTAACAGAGACCTGGTTCTTTTTTAAAGGAGAAAAAGAAATTTTCCACAGTTTTCATGGTTTCCAGCTGGGGCAACAGTTTTCAGCCACCAGTTTTTAGTATGACACATTCAAATGATTTGTATATCCCAAAGTGCAGTCCATTAGAGAGAGAGAGAGACAAAAATAACTCTATCTGAAACACATGAAGAAATTATTTTTTTGAGCATGGTGATGAATGCAATGTTTTTTCATTTCCAAACCAACTCTTTAAAGCCCTACTAAAACAAGTGTGTTTGTTCCAAAAGTGATCCCTCTATCTTTCAGGAGTGCCGTGATGGTTTTTGGTTTTGTTTTTCTTTTGAGGAAATGTCAAGTTTAGACACCAAGGACTGGAAGATAATGATCAACCACTTTTTTTTCTGGTATGAGTGTGCTCTGAATACTGATGTGCACAGGCAGGAACAATTTCCAATAATTAATTGCAAAAATATCAGCCTTCATTGCATTTGCTTAACTGTGGTCAACAGCAACGTTAATCTTGCAAGTGAATTGAAAGACAAGACAAAGCCTGTATATGTGAGGTTTATACATTATTCAGAACTGCTGAAAAGCATGGAAAGCAAGACAAGAAAAACGTGATTATAATATAGCAGAACAACTCTACTAAGGAAAAAAAAATAACCCCAAAACCCCACCCATTCATGTATTTCATCTACTACTTCAACTGAAGAGTAAATGTAGGGGTAAATAGAATTGTTCACTTTTTATTTGGGCAAAAAGACTCATGCATCAATGACTTAAAAAAATTCCAGACAGCTTGTTTTCTTCTTTTTTTTTTTTAATTTGCAACTGCATACTGTTTTTCTCTGAAGTTCCCAGTTTCCAACATACTAACCCATTCAAAGCAATTAAACAGTTTGTGTCTCTCAATATCTGCTAATTGGAGTATAATTATAGATGTCTATGAGCTATGACTATAAACAGACTTTGCCAAAATATTTGAAAGAAATCTCCAGGAGAAATAATAACTGGTCACATATATAATACCATATCTAATAAATCCAGTATATTTAAATATAAAATAAGATACAGCAGGTTGGCTCAAATAAATATGATTGATTAATTCTGTTCTGGGCACTACACATCAATGTCCTGTTCACCTTCTAAGAGAGTGATTATTTTCATCATTAACAGGAATTTTAATAAATCTGCTCCTCTCCTTTGTGTGACAAAAACAATGAGTATCAGAAAGAAGCAAAATGAGAAGAAACTGACAACCTTAGGTTTTATGTGTTGCCTAAAGCCCTCTCAGAGTCCCCAGAAGTTCATGACACATAAATGATCTAAATATTACGGTAACAATGCATTGATAGCACTGATCAGATCTCCAGAGAAAAGATTTCAAATACTTTGAAATATTTGCCAATATCTTCTAATAATCATTGAAAGGACTAGAACTACTAATTCATCTACTCTCCCTGAAATGCAAACTGGTAAATTCTAAAACTGTGGGGAGGGGAACCACTACAATTGAAAGCAAGAGCTGAATTGGTCACAGTGTGGATTTTGGTTTCTTTACTTCAGTAATCTACAAAGATATCCATGCCATGGTTTTCACACTTTGAGGGTACCATACATTTATTTCAGAAAAAAGTCTTAAGTCTTCAAAAACAAACACCTTATGCTTAAATACTTCAAGAAGCCTTTCCTTTGCTTACATCATCCTGATTTTCTCCCCACAAATTACTCCTACAGTCTACATTGACCTATGTACACCAAGCACTTCAAGAGGCACTTTAACCATATGGGAAATTTCTAATAGGCAGGATCACTTTCACTGTCTGGGAGAGTAATTCATGGAATAAAAAAAGAGAACAACTTTGTCTCAAGGAAGATACATTCCAGAGATTAGTCCAATTCAAATAGAAAGCTCTTCCATGACAGAAAACTATTTTTAGGATGAATATGCATCCTGCCACCAAATCCAAGCCAGAACACTTCTTCTCCCTCAGTGTTTAAATCTTATGTAGAACCTATTATGCATATAAGAACGAATACAACCCTCAGACTGACTTATCACCTCCACAAGAAATTTTCCTGTGAGTCCTATAGAAATCATTTGGTTTTTTTAGAGTTCATCTTCCCTTTGAAAAATAAAGAAAACCCACCTTTCAGTCTCCATGACCTGGACAAAGAAATGGTGAGCAGTACATTTTGTGGGCCTTTACATGAATGAATCCGTGCATCTACAGCTACAGCAGTGGATTCCCAAGTGACAACATTCAGGTGGTGCTTGAACATAACCTTTCCCATTCCCTGCAGGTGTGAGAGGACTCTAGTCCCACCTGGTTGTCTGCAACCAACCTACAGCTGGTGAAATAAAATAAAACCTACAGCTGAATCATGTCAGTCATCACTGTTACAGAGCCCATACCTAAATCCCAACATCCAGAAATGATACTGCTGGTCCTTGAACTTTAATTGATAGTCTCTACAGAGAAAGTAAAATGGCAGTTTCAATATATACTACATGGTATGGTTTTGCTAAGAACCTATTATTTTTTTTAATGCAAACTAAGAAGAATATTAATTTCTTTCAAGTCCACTGCACACTAAATATAATTTTCATCATTGCTATTTGAGTTACCAGATTAAAATGCCCTCTTTCTCACTAAGAAAAGAATCAACAAGTCTTTCTTGAATCAGAAATGCCTAATGGCTATTTGGTATAAATGTCATTTGGTATAAATAGCCACTTGGCATAAATTGCCAATTGGTATAAATTGCCAATTGCCAAATGGCTATTTGGTATACTTCAAACAATCTTGGTGGTAACCAAAAACATACACTGATTCATGAAAAAACATACAGAAAATTCACTCTAGTGCCAGCCAAGCTTAGGGTATACTCAGTATGCACTGTGGACTGCAAGACATCTAAAGCATCCACAGTGATAACTAACATTACAAACTCAGTGCTTCACTTCCAAGTTACAAACTAAGGGAAGGCAAGAAATGTCCAAAAAATAAAATCTATATAGACTCTGAGTAACTTCAGGAGGTTCAGCAAGAAGTGCAAAATTCTGCACTTGGAGCAGATGATCTCCAGACATCTGGCTGAAAAGCAACTGTCTGGAAAGGACCTGTGGTCATCCTGGATGCTGGGTCAAAGAGCCAACAGTGGCCTGACATCAGCAAACCATGCTGGCCCAACACTAGGAAGAAAGTGACCAGAATAAAGGGAAATCATGCTCCACTCACCCCTAATGGGGCTACATGTTGAGCAGTGAGCAAGAGTTGAATGCTCTTCCACAAGTGACTGAACCAGGTTATGATGAAGTTAACCATTTTTTAAAGACTGATAAAGTGAAGCAAGTAGTTCTACACAGGGCACACAGTTTTTCTTCCAAAAAGTTCAACTGTGCAAATTCTTCAGCCATAGTCTGTTCCTTTATAGTGGGTTAATCTTTCAGGTTTGTCCTCAACCAGGGAACTCTGGGATGCTCTTAACAGGAATCACCAGCTACAGAAAGTCCCCTCATCAGCTTAAGTGTTTACCTAAATGTTCTGCACATAGCTCAAAAACCCCCCCTCTCTCATTATGACACTGTGAACTTTCTGGAATCTGTAAAAGCATAACTTAGGAGGATAATAGGAACCTAACAAATTAGCACAAACCCAAATGGACAAATGAAGGGGAAAATTACTGTTTTCTTAAGACACATTTTTAAGGTTCTACTAGACACAACCCTAAAAATTATCTCTAGCAAAGAAAAATTATTTAAGGGCTAAAACTATGGTACTGACATTTATGAAATATCCTGCAATTTTTTTTCAGAGAGATTTAATTATACCTTTCATACTACTCATGCATTTAAAGATCTTAGAGTTAGCATTAATTTGAATTCTATTGCCACATAAATTAATACAACTTAGACACATTTATCAGCCCTTTAAATAACAAAGTGATGTGTCCAGGCAGCATATCCTTGAAAAGAGGAAAAGACATGCAATTAAAACCTGAACTGCAACTGCTTTACATTTCAGAAAGTTAAAAAGTAGCCTGGAGCAAATTACCTCCAAGAGAAAATCTGGAGAGCAGTTTTGCTTCAAGCAAAGACTTAACAGTATTTAAAAGAAAACAATATGCAGCATGAGTAAAACATATAGCAGACAAAAGGGGCAAAGAAAAATAAATGGGTTGTACTCAAGTTAGTATAAATCTGAATGCATTAAGCTCCTAAGGAAACTTGCAAAGACAGTATTAAGGTCACAGCATTCAACCTTTAATTTTAACCCTGATTTTAACCTTAAATTTAATAAATCATATTGTGTATGAGAATTTCCAAGGAGATTTCCTAACTCATTATGCAAATGAACAAAATGATAACTAAATAGCTACAGCACAGCAGCTACAGAAAACCTGTTCCTTTGGCTAAAGGACAGCATATGGTTTACTAATGAACAGAATTGCAGTAAATCCTAAGAAAAGTAACAAATCCATATAATTTTAAGTCCCAGAAATTTTTGTGCTAAACTGCAGAATGTACTTACATTTCCTGACAGTAGTAAGAAAATACAGGCTTTGTAGATTCTAACAATTCAGAATATGGTAGATGGAGTTCAGCCACATTTTCATCTTTACCTACTGCTGTCCTAAAAACAAAGCCAGCAATGGTTCTGAATATCTGAAGATTTAGCACACTCAATTTCCAGAAAGGCTTTTGGTGAGCTCTGAGATAAACTCTTCAAAAAAACCTCTTCCAGTACCAGGGGTTATAAACTACATCCCCACACGATATTATGTAGTACTGACTAAGGTTACTGTACAAAGTAGCAAGCACAAACAGATGAAGAGATTAAGGCAGATGAATATAGATGCAGAATAGATGAATAGATGTTATAGATGCAGACTAGGTGTGGAGGTGAGACACTGGAACAGGCTGCCCAGAGAAGCTGAGTATCTTCCTTTAAAGTGTTCAAGGCCAGGTTGGACAGGGCTTTGAGCAACCTGATCTAGTGGAAGGTGTCTTTAAGGTCTCTTCCAACCCAAGAGATTCTATGATTCTGTAAGATTAAAATCATGATTCAAAACACAAACAAAATATGTGGTTCGTATATACATATATTTTTCTGGACTTACAACATGTACATAGAGCACAGCCAAGTAAAGCCTGGATCCCATCCTGCTCCAGCCAGTGGCAAGTTCTCAATAGACTTCATTAGATACTAAATTACAATTACCCAAAGGCTGTTAAAAACCTGTCAGGATATTAAAGATGACTTTTAGAAACATGTACGGTAACCTGAGTGTCCCAACAAACCTAGGTAATGCGTTTCTGTTTTTAAAACTTACCAGAGTAAAAAAATAAAATTAAATTAAAATAAAAAATTCTGTAATTTAGTCACTATCATTTCTATAGTAGGATGGCATAGGGGACTGAAATGTTAATGGTTAGTGACTCAATCAACCATTTGCAATAGCTGAGGGTGCTTTGCCAAGGTTGGGTTTGCAGGGTCCCAGCCCGGGAGCAGAGGGGGTGAGCACACACCAACAGAGGCCACAGGCTGGGGTTTGAGCCATGTGAGGGAGAAGGCAGGTAAGAAGCAGAGGTCAGAAAATGCTTTTTATCACCCTTAGATAACAGGCTCAGTTGTACAGCCTCTCCCTGGGAAGGACCAGGGCATTCACAGACAGGTCTGAAGGTTTCCATCCCTTCTGATGGGGCACAACTGGCTCAACCACTCTGTCATGAGAGGCAGCTGCTCTGTCTTTGAAGGTGTCATAAACCATCAAAGACCCCCAGAGTGCCCCCTGCCTCATTTTTGGGGCCTTCCACCAGAGGACATGTGATCCACAGTGTTACATCAGACAGTGTAAAACAACCCCTCCTGTAAGGGAGAGATGTCTGACATAAACCTGAACATTTATTAACCCATTGAACTTTGTGTTTTGGGGGCTTCCCCCACTCCCAGCTGATAAAGATAGAGATCATCACTTCAACTAACAGACACCAAATAACAAAAATCAAATCTCCTTGCTAGATGGGTGGTGATATCTTTCCTCTCCACTTATCCAATCTTATAATTTTCTTCTCATTCTTTCTTTCCCTTATGTATTTTCTGAAGTGGTACCTTTATACTTTTCTAATGTTATATTACTACAGGTAGACAATAACCAAAATAGCTACATACCTCCTTTCCAAGGCAAGCCCATTATTCTAAAATAATCCATACATAAATATATCTATAATATATATTAAAAAACAGTCATTCCGTGTCATTTCATTCTAATCTGCTGCAGGAGATCTATTAACAAGAACCTCGGCCACCCTCACCTTCAGGGGTGAGTAATAACAAAGAGAAAATGCCATTAGCTTTTCCCTTATCATAACATGATAAAATCTTGACCCTGTCCTTCAGCCAGGTCTGTTGATATGAATATTTTTAACTGGGATCTTAACCAAGAAGGATGCCAGACTTCCCCCCAAAAACTCCTTTTCAGTAAAATGGTGCAGAAGAAGGGACTCTTCACATTTTAAAAAGACCTTCCCCCTCCACCCGAGGGTCATCTACAGATCAATTAATCAGGTCCAAGATGATTCTGAGTCACATCTGTGTCCTTGAATGACAGTAAAAGAATAGTACTAAGCGACACTTCCAGGTCTTGTCCTCACAAGATTCAATGGATATACATACAGAGAGCAGAAATAACTTGGCAGAGAGTACTAAATGAGTCGTGGTTTTGGCTGGACTCCCCTTTTATTTTAAATAAAGCTTCTTGGAACTCAAACAGTAGCAAGCACTGCAGATAAAAGCCAAGTATCATTACAATCAAGTCAAGCAGCAAATGGAAACGGAGTAACTGTAGTCAAGGAAGGAATACTGTGTCCTTATTTCTCTCCCCAGCAGTGCTTGGATCTACATATTATTGATGTCTCTGAAGTCTGAGCAGGGAGTATGACCTCCAGAGAGAGAAAATCTGATAATTTAAAGCCTTAGGGTCCTGCTTGAACAGAGATGCAACAGTTGCCTTATGGCAGGAATTAAAGCTGGCATGGAAATTTCACAAAAGGAATTAAAAGATGTTCTGGAAAGCAGCCAAAAGGAAATCAAAAGAACTTCAGCAGTATGAAGACATATACCAGAAGCACATGAAAAGGAACTTCAAGATAGACCATTAGGTTTAAGAGTTAAGGTTACCCATCTGTTGCCTGGGTAGAAGGTTGTGTGAACCAGGGGAAAATGTTAATTATTCATGTGAGATATTTAGTCCAAAAATATTCATGCTCTCTTACATAATTTCCAGTCTTGACCACATGTCAGCTGTCAAGGGGAACAGATGTATTTTAGATTCAGCCCAAATTCTGACCTAC
This sequence comes from Ammospiza nelsoni, assembly GCF_027579445.1. Classification (NCBI taxonomy): domain Eukaryota; kingdom Metazoa; phylum Chordata; class Aves; order Passeriformes; family Passerellidae; genus Ammospiza; species Ammospiza nelsoni. Next base: position 17,825,123 of record NC_080636.1, read on the forward strand.
AGGAACTGATCAACGTAGGCTCCTTTCTGTTCTTCAAGTGTGGTATGTTACTGGATCTGAGAATCAGTCTGGGAAAAAAGAGTACCTGATAGCCAGTCTGACAGCTATCTGTGAGTTAAAATATCTTAAATACAGATAAACTATAGTTCATGCCTTATATCACAGTAATTGTTGTAAATATCTGATATAGGCATGAGTAATCAGTTATTTTACAGAAACATAACATAAAAAGTGGACAGTTTTTAAAGCAGCTATTTTTGAAAACAGAAATGGAAATCCATGGAAATTATCTGAGTAGCCCCACAGCTGAAGAGATGAGCTCTGGGAGTTTTTATTTGTAGAAATGTTGAAGGGATCTTTTGGACTACTGCTTTTAAGAGCTATTATGATGAACAGGTGTTTCACCCCATCTCTACTTTAACCTGATGAGCTACTATTGAACTCTTTCAATAAACTCTGCTTATGCTTCAATTAATAAAAGCATGTTTTGAATAAAGGAAAATCTTTCTGTGTTCCATCAGAAGGTTTCTCAGCAGGGCAAAAAACAAGGAAAAGAAAAAAAAACACTCTTTAGATAAGCTCACAAGAACCAACACTTATAAGCTAAAAGACAAGATTTTAACAAGTTCCTTGTCCTTCCTTGCATATGTAAAGTAGTGAAGTTACTGTTTTTATATGAAAAAATTGTGCTCAAGTTTGCTTGGAGTGTGCAGCAGCTCTCCTAGTGGCAGGTTCCACCTATAATGGCATGTCCTAGTTAAAATGTTTAGGTAACTCTTGCTGTCACGTGTAGTCAAGTCTCTTCTAGTTACTTGTATTTATTTTAAACTTGCAGGTAATTGGCACTATTTCCCCAATATATCTTGCCTTGCAAAATCCTCCAGGGTTTCACTTACACAATAAAATCTCAGATTATGGAGCCAATATCTGGACTGCAAAAACTCTAAAGGCAAAGTATAGGAGACTCTGGCCAGCTCTTTTATTCTTTTCTTTAATTTCAATTATTTGGATTCTACTTTTGTGTTAGATTATGTCTGTGCCCATATGCACAAATTTCTCAATGAAGATTTTTGGATCAAAGGTGACTTAGCAAGAGGTTCATTAAAGGCTTTGAAATATTTGCAACATTTCAGAAAAGAAGACTGCCAAAATGAGGAGTTTTCAAGAAAACTGTATAAATTCAGCTGCTAAAAAGAAAATGACTGAGTTCAGTCATTAAAATGTAAAATATAGGAATAGTTTCCTGTGCTAACCTCAATATAACTATATTCATCAAGTCTCATCTGTAATAACCAGGCTGGTGTTTGCTCTGTGGAATCCAGACTGCTAATTCTTCCCATTTACAACAACTCCCTGGCTTTCAGGAACAAAAATAATTTTCTGTCTAAATATACTTACACTTAACAATCAGAAATGAATCCCTCTGCAAACAACTCTCCACACTGGCAATCACCTTTGTTAGTAATTATTTATAGTGCAGAAGCATCAAAGCTTTCTGCTTTCACTTTTAACATTACTACATTACTACCATTTCCCGGGATAGCTGTCAGACATTTTTCTAGTGTACTTATAGTTTTTATTTCCTCCCTTCCTTCCACTGTGCATAAATACTGCAAAAGCCTTCCAAGAAGGTGGTTTTGAAGGAGCACAGCAGTAAGCTTCACTCCTCTGGAAGTCTTCACCATGCTGACCAAGCTGGTGCCCACTGAGCAGGTCACAGGGAGCAGCAATGGGACTCTGGTGCCAAATTTGCACTGGACAAGACAGCACTGACCATGGCCCCTGTGCTCTCAGGAGCAGGCTGCTGTGGTGGTTCCCTCCCTGCCAGCAAGGAACAAATGTCAACCAGGCCAATCTTGCTGACATTTTCTGAAGAGGCTGGTGGGGTAACCAGAGCCTCTCCCCCTCTGCTCTGATACTTCCCATGCAATGGGAGTGGCTCCAAAGCAGCAGGGAAGGAAAGATGGGCGTCCCAGGCTACTGATTCCTCTGGAGAATGGGCAATTTGCTGACAAAAATGGCATCCATGTCAATTTCAAACCTCGATTTTAAATGCCTTGAAATAATTTAAAAGTCGGAAAAAGTAAAAGATATTCTCAATAAAACAATTTTAAACCAAAAAGCTGGGAAAAACCAACACAACAAAGAGCTGGTTGTTTCTACTCTGTACAAATCACATTCAGCAGTAATTTCTGCACCACAGTTCAAAGTTAAGGCAACTAAAACCCTATATTTGGATGTAGAGTGAATTCTTGTAGCTAGTAAATATTGAAGTTTTAATATAATTGGCTGATTTGCAACATCATAACTGCTAACAGATGCGACTTGTTTGTTTTAAAACTAGCACCTTTTGTAACATTTGCACAGTAACACAGAAGGCCTGTACTCTGTTTCCCTCATTTTTTGAAATGCATGCGGAAGCACAGAAATGTCTACTCTATCAAATAAGGCCACACTTAATCATGGGAAATAAAATCCATGTTCAAGGAAACAGATTTTCAGAAAGCTGCAGCTCATCAGCTCATCACCACCACGGGTGAAAACCAGAAGTTCAAGGACACTGCTGTCACACCATGGTGGAAGAAAAGTTCTGCCCCAGTCAGAGACAAGTGTCACTCCCCTGAGCAGCCCTGTCACACATCAACCAACAGGTCTGTGAGTCATTTGGGACTTGAAGGACAGTGCCCTACACACCAGCTCCTACTGCCTCCCAGTGCTGAAACTTCTCCATGGCCATTCCAGGACATCCAGATTCACATTTCAAGCAGAGCAGCTGGGAGGAACACAGGCACACCAGAAACATGCAGTAGCAGTGATCCACAAACCTGTGAGTGTAGCATACTCTTGTGTACCAACATGCACAAAATGTTATTCGTATTGTACCTGAGCAATGAAAATAACCATCATCCATATGACTTTACTGCACTCTTAGTAAGGCATTCCAGGAAATTCTGTAAGATGTAATAATTCACATCTACCTATTTCAAAGAGGCTGCATATGGGAATTCCACTTTGATCTTCACTGCTGATTAAAGAGAATATACTTGACCTAAATCTTCCATTCAAAAGAAGACTATAGAATACACATCTGACTCCATCTTGTACTGGTTATTCCCATATCACAGATCTGCACGCAGCAATAACAGAGATCAAATCAAGCAGGGTGTCAAATTAACATGTAGCATGATGAAGAGTCTCATGTGCTACCTTGGCAGTCAATTCAGGCCTACACTCACCAGTCCACTGTGCCTATTTGTTGAATTTATCTGATTTATTATTATTGATGTTATTAGTTGAAATTTTATTTTTATCACAGAACAATGTAGAAATAAAGACATTCTATCAGAAATAATTTATGAAATAATAACAGACAGATTCTGATTTACAGCTATACACTTATTGAAGACTTTGTGCCAGGTTCTATCATAAACTGAAACCTCTCAAACAGTCCAACACAACTGGATGAAAGTCTAAAAATAAATTATTGCTAATTGGTGACCAGCTTGTTGCTTGAAAACTATTTTTTTGTTTCTATTTTTAACATCTTAGAATAAGGAGAAAAAATATGGAGTCATTAAAATCTGAGATAATGAAATAAACAATCATTTAATTCAACTCAGATGATCTTTATTTCTACTACAAACTGGCAGAGCAGGTTTGTGCCAGTTATGGTTATCGTTAATGCAAACGGCATTACCACAGGCAGCATTAGCCTCAAAATTTACGTAAATGATGTTATTTTGTACAGTCACTGATTATTTGCAAAACTTGAGTCACAGGAACAACAAAAGCACTGCAAACAGGAAGAAGTATGGTAACAGTAACTAAGTTCTAATCAGACCTGCACTGAACTGGAGAAAAATAAACCAACCCTCAGTCTTTTACTTTTTTCTGTACTCTACATAAAACACATAAATGTCATTATAATACAGATGTTTGCATCCTTTTCTTCTTTTTTTTGTAACAGATGGATCCATGAATATGAAAGAGACAAACACTGCTATATTTAACAATACAGATCCCAAACCCTGTCATATTAATAATTCACAAAAGTCACTGAACTGCATGGCATATTGTGCTGAAGTTTTATTAGGAATCAAATCTCTTAATGTACATTTTTATTATTTGTCTTTCACTGGCAAAATACAGTCTGCTTTTATTTGCATTGATGCAATAATAAAACAGGAAAAAGAGCTTTTCAGCAAGGTAACACTCCTGAGAATAGGAACTCTCCTACCATATATATGGCTGCTTTGCTCAGTGGGGCTTTTGTTCTTGGTAAAGATTTGGGGAACTTTCACCAGGAATAAGTAAAATATACCACACTCATGACTAAGGGCAAACTCAGCATTAACCTGAGAACCTTGGAAATAGTTGATCAGGAAGGTGCCTCAACATGGCTAGAAGTTAATTTAAAACCCTTTCTTGTTTTAAAAATCCAAAAAGTGCCCATATTAACTTTATCTAATTTTTTGAGATTACCACCTTTCCCTGGCTACAGGGAAATTAGCCTGAAATTACACTGAGATTACACTTTGAGCCAAAAATTTGTGTTCTCTAAGCAGACAGTCCTTGGGACAAAGCCTTGCAATGGTGATTAAATAAACTGTGGATGGGAAGTTCCAAGGATACAACTAGTAATGATGTAGTAACACAGGGTAAATAGTGAGGATGGATTACCTTTTTATGGCTGTAATAAAAGATAGTCAGTTCTTCATTATAAAATATTCAGTGTTATTGTATAGTGCTTCATATTTTAAACTGATACAAGAGCAACATCTACCATTCTCTAAATTCACCATCTAAATATATGATGTATTGCTGAAATGCCTAAGGTTTACATGGAAAACATATAGAAAATATATTGCTAAGTATGGTTTTCATAATAATAAATACACTAAATAAACTTCTCCCACAGTGAACAATGACACTGACTCTACCTGTACAACATTGTTTACTTTTACATCATTCAATACTTTTAAACTGTCAGTTTCAATTAGAAAAAAATTGAGCTTCCATGGATTGTATGTCTATGCCCATGGTTATCTTACATACACATTGCAGAGCTGATGTCCTGAACTTCTGGTTTTAAGGTTTATATGTAGCTCAGTCTATTGCATATAACAGCTATATAGTTAAATATTCTATAAACATTTCTATTTATAATGTTTCTAGTCTGCTGGCACCTGGAAAAGCTCCAGATTGCTGCAATTATCCTCTTTTTCAGCTCCTTGTTGTCGCTGTCATGAAAGGAGCTCGGCTTTAGCTAATATTTCACATGGTCCTTTTCTTCTGTTAATACATCTTATTCACTTCTCCAGGACCTCTACCACTATACAGCAACCAAATACATTTATTATTTAGATGGTGAGTGCAAGATCATCTGCTGATTACATATGCATGCAGAGAGAGCCAAGGCTGCCATCAGTCCCTAAAGGCAATCCACCAAAACCACTGATCCAGCATCAGAGATTTATTCCTTGGCAAACAGGAAGATTGCAGCCCAGCCTAATCACACTTGGTAAAGCTTTAAGGGTACATGTGACACTGGTGAATAACTGCTGTGTGGAGAACATGACATTAAATGAAGAGCCAAACCCAGTTAACTGCACACCTTTGAAACGCCTCCTGCAGCTCAGAGTGGCTTGAGTGCCCTCTCAGGATGGTCTAACAACCAGTCCTTAAAACTCCTTGAAGAGGCAGATCTTCTGAGGAGGCAGTAACAAGTCACCACTAGCACACTCCTGCTCTTTGGGAAAGCTGGGAACAGCAAACTGAGAAACTGCAAAATCCCAGCCTAGGATCAACATCCTAACCCCAATCCTGATTTATGATTTCTTCATCAAGTACATTTGGCAAGCAAGATGAGACAACAATATTATGAGCCTAATAAATGTAGCATGAATGGAGTACTTTGAATGTGTAGCTGGTGCTGCATCATGGCAAGCTGACAGGGTAATTCGCTCTGGCTAAATCCATCCTCCCTTTTCTGGCGGTCAGAGAATTGCAGGCCCATGTCACCCGTGCAGACATTGCCTTAAATATCTGTGCTGTGCAGATCCAAGCTTCAGGCAGTACCAATGTTTGGTTTTCCTGGATGCTGAACCCCACATCCAGCTGCAGGTTTTCATGAGTGAGCAAAGGGACAGGACTGCAGTGCAAGCCAGAGTGGCAGCAATGCTCCAGCTCTGCCTCTGTGGCTGCACCCAACTAAGCTGCATAAATAAAGATTACAAAGTCAGCAACATCACTTGGATGGAATAAACCTTACTAATCCAAATCTTCAAGGCTACTCACAACATTCATCTGAATATCACTGTGAATAAAAGAACCAAATCCATGCACAGAAAGACATAACTATATCCTGTTTAACAAGGGGCAAAGTCATGCTTTGACAAGGTTTACCCCTATTCACCCTCAATTCAAGGAAAAAAAATAACACAAGTGACTACACTAAGAATGAGTAATAATTTCCAGGGTAATTCTAAAACTGTTTCAAAATTATTTCTGTAAAAAGATTAAATATCATCAATATTCACAACATAAATCCTGAATTGCTGGAGGTTCAGAAGAAGAGTTACCTCTTATACTTTTCTTAATAAGGAGAAATCAGTGAACTAGACTGACCAATGGAGAGCCTGAGCCACAGAGTGTTACGTGTTTGCTATATTCATCCAATTAATACCTCAGGTATTCAGGTCTGATTCAAATTATATTTGAGATATTTATGAAAGAAAAGATCATAAATAAATTTCTTTTTGGCAGATGAAAATTGATAATTTCCTCTATTTTTGATTACTGAAGAAGAGAGATACTTTTTTCATTAAAGCAAAAAAAAAGAAAAGCCCTCAAATCTGTTTTTATTATCTACACAGGACTTTTCTCTACAATAATTAAGAAAAAAAGGGTTCCTTTATCCTCTATAATAAACTTTTCTCATTTTATGATTCAATATATTTTTTACTGCACTGCTAATTCTCATAATTCTTCAAATATCATATTTTAGGGTATTAATACACCATTAACATGATTAATTTTTTCACAGAAGTTAAGCCATATGGAACCAAATGGAACAATTTGGCCATATAATTGTATAGATAGTGCAGGTCACCTTCTGCCCCACTGCACCAGTGCAACTCCACTGGCTCCACTTGCATTTGCAGGCCTAGACCAGGGGAGGAACCTATGTCTCTCCAGAAACTGGATGTATAAACATCTTTTTATTCCTTCCCAAAACAGAGATACTCCATAAAAAGGCAGGGATCAATTCATAGCTAGACTTGTCTGGATGCAACCTGCAATATGTCTTCATTGCCAGAGAAAAATTTCTCCAAATAAATTAGGGATCATGGAGGTGAAACACATCCTTTAACACAGTTTGGCAAGAATAGCAAATTTTGCTCATTATTTCTGTAAATCGTTAAATCAGTAAAATACAGAGTCATGGGATTAATCTAACAGTTGAGTAGGAGTGGCACCATGGATTCCTGCAACTTTTTGTCCCTACCAGGAGCACAGCAACCACACCAGGCAATTCACTGCTCAGAATCAGATCCTGTGCGGCTGATCCCAAGGCCCTGTGACAGCCCAGTGTATCAGCAGTCCTGTCAGTTTTACCATTAATCTTATGCACAGGTAACACCAAGGGAACTCTAGGACTGAAGGACATCCTCTGCCCTCTAAAGCACAGAAGCCTCCTTTATCCCCCTTCCCCCAGCTCACAATTTTCTTGCTCTCTCCCCCCCACAGACTCTGTCTGTACAGTAATGAAGGATCATGTTTCTCCCATCCAACCCATCTTCTCTTCCTGTGCCTCCTCTCTCCTCAGTGCTCCTGCAGTTGCTGTGGAAATAACACATTTTACTGACCCAACACCTCCTGGGCAACTGGTTCCCACAGCTGTGGTGCAAAAGCAATTAAGATAAAACACAGCTCTGCAATGAATCACAAGCCTGAACAGATCTCAGAGGTCATCTAGTCCATTCCTCTGCCCCACGGGAGGCTCAGCTATCCCCATGTCATTTCTTACAGACATCTATGTCACCTGCTTTTAAAAACTTCAGCGATAAAAATTACTCAAGCTCCCTAGGCAATATATCCCAGTGTTTCACCACCTTTGCAAAGAAGTTCGATCTTTCCTCACAGCTCATTTTTTCTAAGCCTCAGATATTTTTTCTCTCTTTCTTTACAAGCCATACCAGATCTTTTCTATTTTCCTCACACAAACAACTCCAATTAAAGCAGTTTGCTTCAAAAGCTACTTTTGAAAGTGATCATTGAAAAATTTGCTGTATACTGCAGCTGGAATTAAATCACCTTTTTCCACTGTGCCACCATAACATAATTTTAAAGACTTTAAATGACAAAATTATTCAAGTTCTGCTTGCTTTAATGCCACATTGTAGTTGTGCACATGTAAGAGGAGAAACAGGACCAGGTACTCACTGTTGTCATATGTGTGCCTATAATGTCTATTATAGCATAACAGTTACAGTATAACAACAAATCAAAAAATTGTTGAGATTTAAAAACCAATTCAATTTTCCATAGTCAAGGTAAAGCCAAATTTGTTACAGATAATCCCAATGTCAGAAAATAATGACCTATCAAAGAGATGAAATTTGACTTTGCTCAAGCAAGCAGTTTTGTTAGGAACACCTTCAGTTCACAAGTGAGAGCAGAGCAAATCAGATTTGGCTCACAGCTTTCCTATACCCTGAATTCATATGTCATCTGACTGTCTGGGCTTTTTTAAATCACTGAAAAAGTAAACCAGGTAGAGAAGTAAAGCAGTGCTATAGTTAACCTACATCTTCATGATTTATTGCTGCCTTTACTTTCCTCAGTGAGTAGTTACAGGAAGAAAGTACATATAAGGGCTAGAAATACCTCCTTTTGTAAATTAATGTAGTCTGCTGCATGGAATAACAAGGACAGAGAACACCACTTACCAAGACTTTAAAACTGTGAAAATGAGATAAAATTTTGATTATTCACAAACAACAAGGAATTGTAACTTCTCTAACACACTGGACACCACATAAAGCATTTCTTCATTTTAAATGGTGGATTACAAAAGCCAAAGAAAATCTTGGATTGGACCCCAAAGAAGTATAACAAGGTAACACAATACTGCCTTTCTATTGTTGCTACATACTGCACTTAAAATGTCCAGGACCAAATATAAGGCCTGTGAAAGGACTGCACACCTTTACAGTTGAGAAGTCTTAAAGTTCTTTCAAGGAGCGAAATCTTTAAACAAAAAAATACAAAATCCCACAGAAGAACAAACAAAGCATATTTAAAGCAGCAGTTTAACTAATATATTCATTATGCATTTTTAACTAAGTGTATCAATGAGAAATTAAAATTCGTGATGCTCCTCTTCGAGCATCTGAAGGTCTCCTTGGAAAAATTTCACAGATAAACCCATTCCCTCATGATTTCCAAGAGCTTTTAAAAGGTGTGGCAATGTCAGAAATAACAGCTGTGAAGAATTCTATTACACCTGACAAACTCTGCATTCCCAACAAGAATTACACTAGTCAGAGATGAAAAACTAATATTTTGCTACTGAAGATTTCAAGAACAGATGCCAACATATTTCATGATGACTTCTGATCACAGGAAAAATATAAAACAGGTCAGCATTGATATTCAAATTGTATTTTTACCCATTTCAGACAAGCCCCTCCATGTGCAATGACAGAAGAACATCCAGTCCTTATGATGCAAGTATCAAGTGAAGATAAAACATTAGAAAAATCTAACACTTGTCCCAGCAGTGTCACAAAAACTACTAAAAATCTCCATCTAATTTTTAGAACAGTCATGACATATAAAAGAAGAATATGTGTTTGAAAAATCCACCATTAATTATTTTCCTCAGATCACAAAACAAGAGAGACTTGAAAATTCAATTTTTAACATTGCTGCACATCTGAAATTCACCATGTATCAAGTACACTGCAGTAATTATACTGAGCATTTTGCAGAATCCAAGGCATGAATTTACAAATTTAAACAAAGTTCCTTCAAACAGGTGACCACATCTCAAAACATAAATCATCATTCTGAAAAAAAACCCCCAAAACTTCAAAACAAATTTGAAAATGCACCAAAACATGAACCAGAGTGCAAAGAATGTCCTAGAGGCAAGATTAGCAAGCAATTACACCAGTCACTGGTAACAGTTACAGTACACAGCATTTTTAATTTTTCTTCTGAAAAATCTGCCTTGTGGTCCTCGCACGACAAAAATCATCTACTATTTTCTCCAATCTAAAACAATTCAAATCATCAATAATCAAGAGAGCATCAGCTGATCACGTTTCAGGATGCAGCATGGGAGTATTAAGTGACTGAGCATTGATCAAATGACAACAGAATCTGGAGACTGTGTCTCAAGGAGTATTGGCTGACCCTGATGTTAAGTATGTTCATATTATATAAGCCTACAGTGAGTTACTGTTTCTGCTGCTGAAAAGTGCTGTTAAAACTGCACATACAGATATATTTGCAAAGTCAAACACCTACAAACACATTTCTCCTGTTCAATCAATCTTAAAATGGCCTACTCTTAAACCAACTTTCTGGCAAGGAAATACAGACCAGTACCTGACCCAACCATTTCACGTTCTCAAGGTAAATTCTCTCAGCATTTAAGGTATGTCACCTGCAGGAAAATTCCTTTTTATGTAATAACCTACAAGTCACTGAATGATTTAAAATGAAGGTGCCTTTTCTTTTCTCGTGTACTTTGCACAAGGAACAGAAAGCAAGCAGCAGCATTTCAAAGGATGATGCTTACATATCCCTTCTAAATGCCTTCTAAATGTATACAGTTCTCTAGGGAACAATCAACTGAGCAATGTCTGTAATGCTCAGGATATAATTACCAAAATGAGATGCATAACCTTCATTACACCAGCAAACAGTTAACTTTACAGATTATTTCTCTTACTTTGGTGCTCTCAAACCTTTTTTTTTATTATTATTTTTTAGTAATGAAGTGCTTCCAATCTTCTACATTGCAGCTAGTGAGCATTCAATGCCAGGTGCTGCACACCTCACTAGCAGAAACTCAGCACAATGCAAGACCTTCTCCAGCCCGTGTACTTTCATACGCTGCTGTAGCATGACAGAATGTCTTCGGGATTCAGCAAATTCAGACAGATTCTGTTGCTACATCCCACAGAAAAAACGCCCTAAAATCCCCCCGTTTAAAAAAGCAAAAAAAAAAAAAAAAAAAAAAAAAAAAAAAAGGAACAGCTTGCATCTCCAAACATGACAGTGCATTCCCAGCATAGAATATGCAATGCAAGAAGAGAAAAATGACAATATTTACGTTACCTTCAGTCACATAGTTGTGGTCTCGCAGAAAGCTGTGGTTAATTTTCCGTGTGTCCGTGTCCTCGCCCATTTACAGCAGGATTACTCAGCATGCCTATCCGCAGTGGACTGATAGCATCAGCAGAGGTCGTCACAAGAGCACCATCCATGCTGCCACTGCCTAGCAGAGGCGGGGAACACACCGGGCCACTGAGCACAGCATAATGAGGGCTATTGAGGCAGCACACATTGGGAGGGGGGCGAACAACGAGCGGGAAAAGAAAAAAAAAAAAAATAGAAGAAGGAAAAAAAGGGGGAGAAAAGGAAAAAGAAGAAGGAGGGGAAAGAACGGCTCCGAGAAATTACGGATGCAGAAAGCCAGCAGGGAGCTTGCGTGAAGGGAATACTTCTCGCACAGTTAAAGAATAGCCCAGTTGTGTCGCAGGTACTCCGAGCACGAGTGGCCCCGCAGCGGCTGCAGCAGCGGGAGCCGCCCGCAGCCGAGCGGTGCCGAGCGGTGCCGAGCCGAGCCGAGCGGAGCCGAGCCGAGCGGTGCCGAGCCGCCCGCAGCCGAGCCGAGCCGTGCCGAGCCGGGCCGCGCCGCTGTCACACGCCCGTGCTGCATCACCCTGGCCCCTCCCCGCCCGCGGCCCAACCGCACCGCATCTGCATGGAGCAAAGTGAAAAATGACACTGCAGGTAATTATTTCAGCTCCTCCGCCGCGGAGATGGGCAAGGAGAAGAGCTGAGGGAGGGGATGAGGGAGAAGAAACTTCAAGCTGATGAAAGGCGTTTGCATGGACACGTACTGCACACGGAGATGCGGCCGCGGTTTTGTGCTAGTCTCACTGACATCTGCAGCAAGAGCAACAGTCGTTCAATGTCAGCCTCTACAAATATTACCGAAACTGCCAAGTATCTGCCTGTGCAAAAGGATTCGTCAGAGGCAACCGTTCAGAGGACATAAGACAAAATAGCTGTTACTCATCTTTTTTTACCCTCAGTTTTGTAGATAAATGTAAAATTACAAAGTATTTAAGAACCACCTCTCTGGCTTCCCTGTACAGGAAAGAAAAGCTGGACAAAGGGAATGTTTGCAGGTCATTGGTTTTCTTAAACCTGCTACTCTCTCAGTTCATTATCCCATCACCTTGGAAAAGCAGTGTTGAAATGCATATATGCAGAAATATGAAAATAAGTACAAGAGGAAAATTACTCACTTGATTTATAAAAGAAAGCTTTCTCTTTATTCCAAATGCTTAATGGTTTATATTACAGCAAAATTCTTTCAAGTGAACAGACAAACAGTTTCCTTTAGCTTTTGGTATCTATTCAAGAAACCACAAGCTGTTTGCTGCAGAAAATATGTATTCAGAAAAGGTAAGCACCACTGAAGTTTAAATATTTGAAGAGAAAGCAAATGGCTGTATACCAAAACCACCACTACAGCATGATAAGAGTGTGCACAACCACAAAACCAACAGAGATTAATCTTGTGCTTTAGGCCCTGGAATTGAATATGGAAAGTACAATTCAGTTTTTACCATTACTATAGTATTTTGTGTAACACTGGATCAATTTTTATCTTTTATTTGTATTTGTTTTTCTTCCTTTCTAATGACCTAGGACATACAGTTCTTGAAGGAAAATTCAAGTACCCTGCTATTCCTACAAACTGGCACGTGACTTTGAAAAAAGTAGAGAACTACATAAAAACCTGCTCAGGAATAAACATCTAATTTCAGGATTAAGCAAGGCTGGAATGGAAAGAAGAATAGCAACAGAATGACCTCCATCTTTTTCTCAGTAATAAAGCAAAACAAAGCAGAACCATCTCCAGCCTAACAATATTGTAAAACCTTTGCATTTGAGCAGGTGGGAAAGTAAGAGAAGTTATTCTGTACTTGCACCTATACAGAACACATTTTACAATACTAGGAATGTTATTTCTGCATTTAGAGCATCAGTCACTACTGTGGCAGTACTCATCGCTCTCCAGCATCTGCCCTGTCCTCTTCAGAACAGAGGAAGGAAGCCTTGCAAATGCTGATCTTTAGTTTGGACAACATGGTTCTAATCTATGTGATGATTTATTTAGCCCTTCCCTGACACATTATGTTCTTACCTTGGATTTGTTTCTCCAAAGGCAAAGGGGTCTATGAGCATAACACAGTGCACACAAAATCCCACCTCTGCCGAAGTCCTTGGCAAAGAGTGCAACAGTTTACTCTCAACTATTTAATAGTTACACCAGTCTGGGTCAAAAGTCACCTCCCTTCAGCATCTCTGCAAACTGCCTGCCCTTCCAGAAGTCTGTCCAGATCCCTTTGGAAAGCTGCCCTGCCCTGCAGCAAATCAAAGCCTCCAGTGGAGACCAGCTGCCAGCTAGCTCTAACTCCATTTACCACCACTCCCTGGGCTCAGCCATCCAGCCGGTTTTTACCCAGCAAAGAACACACCCATCCAAGCAAAGAGCTGCCAGTTTCTCCAGGAGAATGTTGTGGCAAACTGTGTCAAAGGCTTTACTAAAGATCATGTAAGCAACATCCACAGCCTTTCCCTCACCCAGCAAGGTCCCTTCACCACAGAATGAGGTGAGCTGGGTCAAGCAGGACCTGCCTTTCATGAACCTGGGCTGGCTGGGTGTGATCCTGTACGTGCAGCTTGAGGCTGCTCAGGACAATCTGCTCCATGACCTTCCTTGGCACTGAGGTCAGGATGACAGGCCTCTAGTTCCCTGAACCCATTTGATAGATGGGTTCTATCACACTTCACACCTGCTGCCCTCCAGGCAGTTGGGACCCACTCCTCCCTGTTACCCAGAGCTGCTGGTGGGTGATGGAAGGCGCCTCATGAGCACCCTCACCAGCTCCCTCAGTTCCCTCAGATCCCTCAGGATCCCATAGATTTGTGTGTGTCTCAGTGGTGTAGCAGGGCACTGATCATTTCCCCTTGGATTATGGTGGCTCCATTCTGCTCCCCATCCTTGTCTTTCAGCTCAAGGGACTGGGTACCCACAAACAATTTGCCTTGCTCTTAAAGACTGAGGCAAAGAAGGCAGTAGGTACTTGATCTATTTCCTCATTCTTTGTCACTATTATTTCCCCCTGCATGCAATATGGAATGGAGGTTCTCCTTAGCCTTCCTTTTGTCCCTGATGTATTACAGAGCATGGATTCCCTTGTGAAGGTAACACTGAGAAGCTTCCTCCTATTACTGTAATGATTCCTAAAACTGAAAGAAATGTCACCCTGCAGGGCATTCGATCCCAAAAATCAAGCAGCACTTTTGAGTAAAAATGCATAGGAACAACTTCTATCTTCAAATACACAGAAAATGAGCATGTGTTCTGTCCTTTCTGAGAAAAAGAATCACATGGAAAGATTATTATTGAAAATAAATAGATAATATATTATGCAAATGATGAGTAAAACATCAAAAAAGTCACACTGACAGTCTGTAAAAAAAATACTGGAACCATTTTCTTTGTAAATACCTCTCCATTTATGTGACCAAGGTGGTTGAGAAAATTCTGGCTTTCTTGTTGTTCCTGCTCTTCCAGGAAAACTCACTAATAACTTTTATTTGTCCTCAATCACTTCAAACATTACTATTTCTATGGTCTGTTATTTACAGCCTACACTGGTTATTTTTTAGGTGTAATTTAAGCAGATAGAGGTGTTTTCATTTTTCCTAGGAGCAAAGTGGACATTTTTTTGTGAAGTCAAAATTGTAACTTTCATCCAGAGATAATTTTCTCTACTCACCATTGGAGAGGTTCATGGACAACTGGGTAAAATCACATTCACCTGGTTCTTCTTATTTTTAAGTTAAAAACAATCTCATAAAGAGAAATGGAATGAGGAGGAAGCCTTTAACAAAAACCCTAGACAATATTCCCAGCGTGCATGCAAATGCCTTCCCTAAAATTATGAGCCAAATCCTTACTGTGTGGCAAATATTAGCACTCCACTGACTTAAGTAGGTCAGTTCACATGAGAAAGATTAGCAAAACTCTGCTCTAAATTTGTAGCACAATGCAAATTTGTGAGCCAACATTTGCAGATAACTAGATGTGCCATTTTAAAATGCTACTTATTATCAATCCCACCTATAACCTACGTAATTTGATCTGGTCAAATACCCAGGGAGAAGGTGGTGAGGAAGGAAGCTTTAATCAAAAGTGTATCAGTTATTTGGAATTTCATAATAGTCCACAATGCCACTCATGAAACAACTCTCTAATTGAGCTAAATACAGTACAAACAGAGAAATAACAGTGTCCTATACTAAAGAATTTATAAGTAAACTAAAAAAATAGAAAAGCTACAAGCAGATCAGCAGTGACATTTAGGTAAACAGGGAGTCAGTAATGAGGATGGAGTCCTGGTTTAGAACTTTCTTCAAAAGAAGGTCATTAGAGACTGTGCAAAGAAGCAATAAACTGGATTCAAGAGGTTGAAAAATAACTGCATAACAAGAATAAAACAAACTTAGACATAAAAGGAGGAGAACTGGCCAGCAGGTCAAGTAGGAAAGTAAAAGGCAAGAGCAGGCATGACACAGATGCCAATACAGACTGTGAGTGTCAGTAAAGGAAGAGTTAAACAGCAAAACAAACAAAAATGGATCTGTGCCAGAAGAAGAAAAATCTCATAGGACAGGGAAAGAAAATATTTAAAGAGAGGAATAAACCTATATTTCCCTTTGTTGTTTTGGGCAGAAGAATCAGAGAAAGGGGAAGGTAGAAGGGAAAAACCAAAAAAAGTCAACCAACCAACAAAAAAAAAAAAAAAACACCCTAAAACAAACAAACAAAAAAAAACAAAAACAAACAAACAAAAAAAACCAGAAATGGTAGCCAGAGGTAGCCAGTACCCCGAGGCAGAAATCAAAACCAATTTATGATACAAATGGAGCTGAGAAGGTAAGGATTGGAAACAGTGTAGTCTGTAGTCTAACAGTAAGGAATTGAAGAAGATGAGAACAAATCTTTGGCTGAATGGCTGTTGATCATGTTTGCTCATTGCATTTCCAGCAAGAAGCTCTACAGCAGAGGAGAGGGAGGAAGGAGGCATTAGAAGGCAGTTTGTCTTAAAGGCTGCTGTGTAATCCTGTTTATAAACACCTGTTGAATACGCCCATCCTGTTTTGCTCCTGCAGAACATTTATGTTCTTCTCTTAAACACATTTTCTTGAAGAGCCCCTGTTTAGCTTTGTCAGACACTAAGAGCACAACCTTTAGTAACTAATAATATCTGAAATAAAACATCATCAGGTACTCCAAGTCTCCATTTTACCCCTGAATTACTCCATTTTACCCCCAAATTCATCACTCCATCTGAATTAGAATAACTAAGCTTGAACTGCAATTGAAAAAAATAGTAGTGGAATATTAAGTATTTTCTTCATCTAACAGTGGCTTTAAATGAAATGAAACTGAATTTTCAATTGGCACAGAACTTTAATTATTTGTAAAGCACAAGAGATTTAAAGACTGTGATGGTAAAAAAAAAACCCTTAGAAGTTGCACAAATTTCACCAAAAGCAGACTATTTTAAAATATTACTTTATTTTAATGTTTGTGACATCAGAGGAGGGTTTTAAGAGCTTTGACAGCATTTGCTTCTAACCATATCTTAGTATCAGCAAACTGCGCAAAACAGTGCAAAGTTTCTTCAAATAAGCTAACACATACAATCAGTCAGCCACAAAAAAAAAAATACAACAAAATGTTTAGCCAACCCTTGACAATCACAGCTCATTGAATCTGAATTTGCTTACCAACAAAACATGTTTATAAGACAGATATTGTCTCCCTTTGATACATTTACAGAGATGTAAAACACCCTGCTACTGACTTCTCCAGTTAGGACATTGGCAAATTAGTTTTGCTGTTCATTTGTTTATTCATAATGTCCACAAAAATAAGATTGTATAGCACAGTCGTACTTCTGTAAAAATACTTTCATTTAAAAGGAAAAAGCAACAAGGAATTAAAATGTGATAAAAACCTATCACATTTTAACCTTAGCCTTCCTACAGATCTACTCAGCTTAACAGAGAAGTACTCATCTCTCAGGGAGGTATAAGACAGCAAATTCACTCCCTTGAGTTTGTGTAGTTTTCCTTCTCAAGTCCTTCTGAAGTCCTTTTTGTATTTGTTTTGTATTGCCAATACAATATACATTATATTTACTACCATGCAGTTCCTTTTTTGATTATTTCTGAGAGCTAAACAAAAGCAAATAGATACTGCCAAAAGCTAACGTAAAAAGCAATAGAACAAAAATTATATCAATCACAGCTCTCAAGTAAAAATTGATTTTGTTTCTTTTAACACCTTATAAGTAATCATTTGGAATCTTTACATTTACAGCATTTAATTCATATTTTGCTACAGTCTTCAGTTACATTTAATATTTATTTAAAATTATGATGCAGCCCAACAATTTTGAAAAAAACTAATGGCTGCTATCACAATTGGAAAAATATGTCATTATTCAAAAAGGGGAAATATCTTCAACACACTACCTTTTGCTGTGTTAAATCTAAAAATAACACCTGCCCAGAAGAAGTAATTTATTTTCAGCCTACATACTCCAGACACAGAGTAAAACTAATGCCTCCCAGCAGCTGGTGATTCTGGAAAGCAAGCAATTAAAAGTTATCATTGAGTAATTTAAATTACAGAAGCCAATTTCTGTCAATGTCTTTCACCCTCTCTGTTCAGGTGAACATTGCATAAGGATCCTGGGCTGAGTCAGAGCCACTTCAAGGTTTGCACAAAGTCAGAGCATGGGATGAGCTGAATACACCCCACACTCACAGCTTTTCACAGAGGAGCCAGCAGTTTTGCTCTTATTTTTTTGTGATGTGCTGATGACAGTGGTGAAACTCAACAATCTGAAGAGCTCTGGGCCTGATTTAATGATTTTTACTAACTGAGAGAATGCAGCCAGGATATTTGGACATAAGGATCTTGCAAGAAGGCTCCCTGAAGGAAATCAGAGCTATGACACCCCTGTGGCCCCAGGATGCCCCTCTGCTCCTCTCTGGGGCCACTGCATCATTCTGGCTGCAGTGGAGGTTTCCCATCCTAGCACAGCAGCTGCACACCGAGCCCCCTCTGTGCTCCATAATGATGTGTTAATCCAGTCTGGGCACTGCACACAGGTGCCCACGATACAGAAAGGAAGAATTTGGAAACAGGAACAGCTCCCTACCGACTGCCTGAGCAAGCCTGCAGCCAAAGACCTGGAACTGTACTACAAACAGCAACTGCTCCTTTTGTGGTTTAAAAACACACCTAAAACAAGTTCTGCAAACTATCAGCTAGTGAGCTCAAGGAAGCAGGTAACCAGAGCATGAACAAATTCCAGGAGTGAGTTCTGCACACTCTAGGAGCAAGTTTTAATTTGGCAAATTTCAGAATACTGTAGCAGGTTTCAGTGGGATCTAGGTTTAGCAAGAGATGGAATGCAAAGATGCAAAACCATAGGGAAAGAAAAAGCAGAAAGAACAGACAAGATGCCAAAAGGAGACACTGGAAGTTTTCCCAGAACTTACTAATTTGAAAGTTAGGCCAATTCAACAACTGCAGCAGGAATGGGAAGAGTGGTCCAAGGGAAAGAGCACAGGATGAAGAATTAAAGACCAAGCATTAATGCCATCTGTGAGGCTTTAGCCACATCATTTATCTTAATTATTCTTTTTCCCTCTTCCACTGCCTTGCCTATTTAAACCAAAAATTACAAGAGCATAAACACTGTCTTCTCTACTGCAGTCATCACATGGAGACTGATGCAGGACCCTTGGGCAATGCTGATACTTATGAGACACTGCTCCTAGCTAAAGAAGCTCATCTGTTTCTAAAACAAGCTTCTGTGTCCTCTAAAACACAAGGCAGATTATTTACTCCACTGCAAACACCGCCACAGTAAAAGAAAAAAAAAGAACAAACATAGGAGAATGGCTCAAGATGAGTTTCACATAGAAAATCTCTCAGTGACAGTCTGTCACTGTGCCAAGTAAGCCAGGGACCTTGGTGGGCAAAGGAATACAAAGCCTGAGGAAGACAGTAGGCTTGGGGACAAGTGTTTAAACAAATGGTTCCAAATTATCCTTTTACTTTCTACAGAGGTTACTCTGCTCCCAAGTTTCTCAAACTGAAATGCTACTACAAATATAAATATATTCCAAACAAGAAATAGTATGTTAGGTTTCATATCATTGCATTGGTGGAGAAAGCCTACTACTAATTTTGCTAATTTAATTTAGTTTTAAAAATACTTTATACAGGTATTAATTAACTTAAATACAGCATCACTTGCATGTTGCCTCATACATAATGTATGATACAGCTTATCCTTTGTTACTGCTGTCTGGTGTGTATGGGTCACTTTTTCTCTAAAGGCACACCCTATGACAGCATCCTCTCTCCAAATTGCCCTGCAACTTCAGTAAAGCTCACTACCATGTTCTCCTGCTGTGCAGGGGAGAAAACCTCTTTAAATGCATGTCTCTACAAGCAAGCCTTTAAAATCATGCTGCATATAGTTTATTCAAACTACAATTTTTATGTTATGGCCTTTCTTGCTCACAAAAAACAAAAAACCAACCCACACTACCAAAAAATTATGAATTCGTAAAGCAGAAGCAGATCCTAAGAGGATAGTTAAAGTTCTGCTGGAAAGGGCTGGAAATCATGAAGGAAATGTTTCAGTGGCTGTTCATGATGAACAGATCTCAGGCATCAGAGCACACAGTGCCAGAGGCTGCTGATGGGGCTGTCACAAGAGAGGAGCTTCAGGCCAGAGCTGTGTGCTGCCTCCCCAGCAAGTCACCCAGCACACTGCCGGAAATGATCTCCAGACAGGACCTGTCACTGCACAGCCAGGCAAGGCTGCAATTACAAAACTAACTTCATACCCTAAGACAAGATGACCCACATCCCAAATAACTTCTGTAGATGTCAGGCTCTGGAGTGGGGCATAAAGCCTGCTGAGACTGAAAATCCTGGAAAGAAATTAAATAAGAACCTACACATATATACACGGTGCAAAATAATTATAAAGTTGTCACTTGAAGGTACCGGACAATCCAAAGAAATGTTGCTTAAAATACAGATCAGAAAGGGGCCTGATAAAGGAATTTATAGCAGGGATACAGGCACTGTCGGAACTTCCTTACACTGTGTAGATATATTTGTGTGCATATTTATCTAAGAAAGGGACTGGGAAGAGAGGGAGAAAAGCGAGTGAGAGCAGTTTCCAACCCATGCTAAGGGTTATATTCCTCCTTCCTGAACAGCAATGGACCAAAACACATTTCAGCAGTACCCTGGTGTGGCATCTGGGTGGTCAGGCTACTACACAGTCAATCCACAGAGAAAGGAAAACACTTGCTAAGACAGCTTCCAAAACTCAGCATTCTTAAAAGATTAAGCCAATAAGATACAGAAATCTCGAGAGATAGAGCTTGAACAACTTCAACAGAAAAAAAAATCCAGAGGAAAGAGATCAAAGCAAATACAAAGAAACAAACTTTCCACACAAAATCAAGTGAGGAAAAAGGAAATTCTTTTAAATAATAAAATCATAAAATATCATAAAATATCAGAAGCTGAGAATTTGTAACACCTCTAAAAAGTTTGTTAGGAACTATAGTGAAAGGACAAGGAGTAATTGCATGTGCAATTTGGTGCAACTGAAAAGGGTGCAAATTGAAAGAGGAGAAATTTAGGTCAGATATTACAAAGAAATTGTTACTGTGAGGGTGGTTAAGCATTGGAACAGGTTTCCCAGGGAGAAACTGCCCTGGCTATCCCTGGCAGTGTCCAAGGCCAGGCTGGATAAGGCCTTGAGCAGCCTGGTCTAGTGGGAGGTGTCCCTGCCCATGGCAGGAGGGGCTGGGACTATGATCTGTAAGTCCCATTCCAGCCCCCTGACATTCTGATTCTATGACTTTTCAGACTAAAAAAAATAATTAAAAATCAAATCAAACTAGCAGCTTATATTCACACTTGGGGTAAAATGCAAACCACAGGCACTCTTCATAACATTTTGCTAATTCAGACCTCAAAATATTTCAGGTAATAATAGTTCAGGAACAATTCCTGCCCATGGCAATTCTATGAAATAAAATCAACATACAGGATCATTTATTACTGGTTTTGAATTCTATACACAGTCATACAAAGATGTCAGTTTGAAAGGGACTTAGCCCAAAAGACTTTGTTATTCACAGGTCTGCAGAATAATTACATGGTATCTGACAGGGCATTCAACTTGACTCCTTCCTTTCAGCAGTGTAATTAATTAATTCAGATAGGTATAATGCAAGCAGATTTTTCTCCAGCATTACTTTGCACCACAAAAAATAGTTGCATATTTTTGTATTCTCCAATAGCTAAGGTGACATGCAAATCCAGCCATCTGAAGCACCTGCAGATCCTGGCCATCCTGGGCCACAGAGGCAAACAAAAAAGCAAAACAAAAAGCTGCTCTAAAAAGGATACAGCGCTAGATTTCTTTTCTTGTACATAATATTTACTGCAATATTGCTAAAACAGCCTCAAGAGAGAGGAAAAAAACTAGTTGTGTCAATATAAACAATGGTTTTGCTGTTAGCCTTTCCTCCAGATCATCCAAATATTTAAACTGCTGGACCATCAGATGTACAATAACAAATGCTGCACCTGCTGTAAGAGCTGAGAGAGAATTCTGAAATAATACTTAGTTGGCAAAACAAAAGCTAAAAATAAATACAAGTCATTTAAAATGGGAAAAAAAACACCAACCCACAGGAAACAAACACATAAGGACTCAATGGTGTGAGGAAAAAAAAAAGTAATTTGTATGCAGAAATGTAGAAAGAAATCTGGTACTGGACAACATTAAAAGTTTGCAAGTCATTGCAGAATTTTGAGGAGTATGAAATCCCAAAGTACATTGCAGTAAACAGAAAATGCACCTAAGCTCTGTTCCACTTCTGGCCACCTTCATACCAACAGCAGCAATCAGAATTCAGAAAAACTGAACAAATCACAGAGGTGATCTGACATTGAAATTTGAGAATTCCAAAGTAAACAACGACTGAGAAGACTCCTGTAGGAACCAGCTGAAAGGAATAGAAGCTCAAACATCAAATTAAATCATTTTTATTTTGGCTCAAGACGTAGTTAAGTGGAAATTAAATTACAAGAAAACTTACAAGAGAGAGTACAAGTGGAAAGCTATTAATTGATTTTGCAACCTAATGAAGGACTAAGCACCTACAAATTAGGTGCTGCAATGAAAACAACAGTGGTGCCTGGCCCCAAGGAGAATTTGGAAATGTGGGGTGAAGTGCTTTGCCTACCCAGCGTGGAAACCTCCCACCCAGGGGAGCTCCCTAGAACCAGCACCCAGGAACACTAAACACAAATGCTCAAACATCCTTTTCAGAGCTTAGAGATCTCAAATAAGGTCACAAAAGAGACATGCTTGCTGATATAAGATCTAGACCGTGCGTAGGAATATACATATTATATAATTATATACATTTTAGATATATATATATATATTTATATAATTGTGTGCTGCTAAGTAATATGGGAAATACAGTATCATTTCCCTTAGTTCAAGGGAAAAAAAAAAAATCTGAGTATGGACATTTGTTGCAGACATCTTTTCATTAAAATCCTTTCATTAAGATGAATTTTTTCTGCTGAAACTGAGAAGTTTCAGCAACAAATATAAACAATATATATAAATATATAACATCATCATAAACAGTGATGATGGTTATCTGCTGCTGTGGAATGCAGCAGGTGGATCCTGTGGATGTTTGCATTTACTGACCACTCACGGCAGAGCTGCTCTCGCTCTCTGCCGAGACGCAGATCTTTGTTGTCATAGTTCTCTATTCTATTCTTAGCTAGCCTTCTGAGAACCTTTTCTTTCTACTCTTTTTAGTATAGTCATAGTGTTATATATATCTCATAAAATAATAAATCAAGCCTTCTCATCATGGAGCCAACAATCTCGTCTCTCTCTCATCCTGCAAACCCCTGTGACCACGGTCACAGACATTCACCATATTTCCTGCTTAAGTTGCCCCAGGCAACAATTAAATACAAAAAAAAATTATTATTTGTAGAACCAGAAATTATCCCAAGCAAAATGAGCACGTCTGTGTCTTTGTGATGGAGATGCTCACCATGGCCAGGAAATCTCAAATTTTTGAGCCAAACCTGAGGTCAGTTTCAAGTTTTCATACTGGCAATTACTTTATGTAACAGAAAAAGTCACCTGAATGGGATCTGGAACCACAACTGCATGCAACAGTGTGTAAGAGAAAATTCAACTTGGCAAAGGGGAAAACAGGAGCCCTCACCAAACAGAGGCCAATAACTGCTGCTGGAGAAGGAAGGTCTGCTAAGGAAAACCAGGACCCAGTGCCTCACTAACCACTTAAACAAAAAGGAAGGGAAGGGGTGGCCACTTAATAGTATAACTTTTGCTGAACTCTGCAAAATTATATTTAACCTTACTTACAGCTAGACAGGGATTAACACAGTTGCTGAGCAAGCATAAATGCTAGGCCTTAGCACATCTGTAGTCTGTAAGAGAATGAACTAATTTCCACTAATGAACTGCTGAGCCAGCGCAAGGCAAGGACCAAAGCATGGGAAACATAATGAAATAACGGTATATTTGAGACAATTATAAATCAAGGAAAAGAGAATGATTTCTCTTGAATGAAGCTTCATGGAGCAGCTACCTGGGGAGGCATGAAGAAAGCTATCTTCATGATACAATACTTAAGGGCACAGTGACCAGCAATCCGAGGACAGAACAGAAGCACTAAAACAAGTGAGTAGTCCAGTAAAGCAGGGAAGTGAGCTGTGTTTATGGCAGTTTGGCAGAAATAAAGGCAAATTCAAAAGTCAACACTGTGGGAACAGCAGAAGAGGATAAACACTGCAGACTCCAGCAGCAGAAAACTGACCCTTTGTAGAGACATTAAGGTTTTTCAGAGAAAAAACTTGATACACCAGGAGGGATATACTTTGATCCCTCAGGCCACGACCGCAGGTTGTAAGAGAGGGGGTTGGTGTATCTTATGGGTTGAGAGGGCATAAACCTTAAAGTAAAGGTGTCTACCATAATCACAAAATTACAGAGTCACAGAATGGTTAAGGTTGGAAGGGAGCACTGGAGGTCACCTGGTCTGACCTCCCTGCTCAAGCAGGGTCCCCAGGAGCACATTACTTGGGATTGCATCCAGACAGCTTTTGAGGATCTCCAGAGGAGATGAAATTACATATGCTAATGACTATAGGCTGTTCCTCATACCCACTGTCATTTATGTAATCTCTTTAGTTACAGAATTCCTCTGTCAACACCCCCACTGCCATCCTTACCTCACACCCTGCCTCACTGATTGCTGACACTGCTTGTGATCCTGACTTGTTCTGATTATCCCATAGCTAAGTGCCACTGATTTTTAGTTGTCATTGCTTTGCTTTGCCCATAAACACTGTTGAACTGTATAAACTGTTAAAAAATCCTATCTCCCTGTAAAATGATTCTTCCTTGCCAGATAATACTGCTGCACACCCCCTCCATCAAAGCTAACCCACATTAACACGGTGTCAAAAACATAACAAAAAGGAAATACAGTTGCATTTTCTGTTACAATAAATATATGCATGAAAGAAATACTCTAAGCCTGGCTTGAGCTTTCGAGGTAATTTCTTCGTTTCAGAAATGCAGTGGAGAAATGAGAGCAACATGGTAAATTTAGCCATTTCCATGAAGTGGCACCCTATGAGCTGACTCCATGTATTCCAGTATATTTAAGCATACAGCTAAGCACTGTGTAGTATCTAACCATAAATCTCATCCTCATATCAGTTAAACCTTTTACAAATTTGAACATGCAGCCATAGGATAAAAAAATTCTTTCAAATATGATGTGGCTGAAACATCTGGTAGTATGCAATTTGCATAGTTCTATTTAAAGAAATTTAATCCAAAGATTTCAGCAGTAGCACTCTTAGAAGTGTAATTTCTATAACTCCTTGGGACAGTAATTAAGAGTAGCTTCTTAATTGTTCAATTAATCTGTAATAAACCAGGAAGATTTATCTTTTATTTGTACCAATGATGGGAGCTTTTCAATTTTACCAGAAAACATATTAATAGACCAGTAATTTTATACAGTATCATTTCAGAGGAAGCACAGTAAACTATATATTCTATAATATCACATTATTACATTCTCAAGAAAGAAACAAGCAGGTCAACATATTTCAACAATAGTTGAAATAATAACAAATGAATAAAAGTAGATTTTTAAAATTGCAATTTTACAATGCATTTAACTGTTCAATTCTCCCTCTGACACTCCAACATCTCACACATATTTTGTGAATACAGTAAATTTGCCCCAACCTCCACTGTGCAGCTGAGTTGTCCTGCATCTTGTTGGTGTGGGCAAACATCAGCACTGCTGGGTCCTGTGAGACAGCTCTGGCCAGCACAGGCAGCAGGGCTGGCTCAGGGCTTTCAGACCATCCATTGCCACATTCCACAGCACTGAGGACTCACATGAGCTACCAGAGGATGAACAGTCACTCCCTTCCCTTTCCCTTCCCCTTCCCTTCCCTTGGGTATTCCTGAACTAGAACATTCTTTCAGCTTCAAGATAATTTTGCTTGTTTCTCTCTTACAATACCATTGAAACCCCTGAAAACTTTTACAGTCACATATACAGTCACATATAATGAGAAATACTTGTTGCCACAGCAATTTTTCCAAATTCTATTCCTGCCACCACCAGTAGAGGTTCTGCCATTAACAAGAGCCTGACTCACCTCTACATTTTGTGGCCAAGAGCTGATGCTGTTGCACTGCCTTTATTCTGTTTGGGAAAAAATGCAATTAGAATGGATTCATGACAAGCTAGACCCTGACCTTTAGTTTTGACTTTGGCTGCCTTTTGTTTGTTTGTGAGGCCCTGTAATTGTTTACACACAATATAAATTGAATCTGTGGCATGTGAAATCCAGGCTCTGCAGCCTCTGTAGGTAACCTAGGGTTAGAGGTTAAAAAACATTGACATTATGACAAATTGCTGTAATTTGAGGAATAATCTGAAATCCTGCTGGGACACAATTGAGCCTGTGAGCCTAGTTGTTAATGATAATAAAAGCTGACACAGTAAAAATGATAAAATTAAAGAGAACACCCAGTAATATAAGTACCTCCAACATATGACATTGACGATCCAGTTAAGGGGGCCAGTAAAAATATCACTGGTGAGTAACTCAATACTCCATTTCCAGTTACAGAACTCTCCACTCATTTGTGGAAATGCTTTGGTCTTTTCTGCTTACAAGCTATCTGTTTTTCATAATTTTTAGACCACACAGTTTTCATAATATCCTCAGTAATGTAAGGTCATAATTTCACTTTCTGATTAGTTTGTGTCTATGTAACAGTAGCTAAAACCTGTATTTTTCGTATAGTACACCCATGGTACCTTTCTCTGTCTCTCTGACATATCATAAACCAGCTGGCAACATAAAATATAAATTGGCTAGCTGTAAGAACAGATGATTCATTAATTACTTATTCTGTACCAAAATAAGAGAGACCAATTCTACAGTATCAAATGGCAAATGTAGCTGCTAATAAAAATTATATTTCAAAAAAATCCCCAAACTCAATGAGTATTATTTAAGGTTGGATTGAAAATGATCTTTAAAGGTCATCTAGTAGCCCCTATATATATATATTACTGTTTTAGAATATTACCATTTCTCGGAATTTAGAAACATCAGTACTGAATTTTGCTCTGGCTTTGATTCTGTATTTTCATTCTCCAGCAATACTTATATATTATGGATTAGTGCATTCCATTACAAGAATCTTAATATTTTTATTCTCTCATATTAAATTGTACCTTTCACAGGCCTCACACTTCAGATTATTATTCTCAGCTTTGCAGGATAAGGGAATAGTGTCTTCTCACAAATACAACTTACAAGACATATGCTGCTAATGTGAAAAAAAAATCACAAAAATCCCAAAACTAAAGCTAACCAGTTTCTGATAATATGACCATCTGTGAGTCAAGAGTTTCACAAGAGAAGCTGGCTGCATGATGAAGAAAAAGAAGGAATACTACAACAGACAAGGTAGACTGACAAAACCTGAGAAACCACTTGGATTTGTTTTAAAAGTGCAAGAAGACAGATCCATTCTTCGTATTGGGTGCTGTGATAAAGTCTATAACAGTAACACCACTGACACTTGGCTTGCTTCCAAACCTCTTCCAGTTTAATCCCTAAAATAAACACTCAAACCCGAAGACTATGAGGATAAAAAAATGCTATGTCTTTATTCATAATTAGCAGCCAACTGCCCCACTTTGTTATAGTATAGAAAATGAATGCAATCAATCTGCCTTTTAATGGCAAAGTGCATTTACAATTATTTCCAGGGGTTTTTTTTACACCACTGAAAGCTATGCATGAGGATCCAAAGCTGCACCTGCAGCCCATAATCTTCATGCAGTGGATTTTGAAGATAAGGATTGTTACACAGAATATTCAGTGCCTTTTGGCACGTTTTCTGTTGCCTGGCATGTAGGTGTTCAAAGTTTTATATTGCTATATATTAAAACATTCTGAAATTGCTACATCTTTGTAAGCCATTTATCTTTTTCTCATATTACCTTATTTTTCATAAGATCTTGTATTTTCTCTACTCCTTTCCCTATCCAGCAGCTTCTCACTGACACCTGCCAAAGAGAGCACCAGGGACAGACCAATCAATTTTCTTCTTTGTAGGATTTTCTTTTGTTGAGGTGGGTGCCTTATCTAAGGAAACAGCTTTCAAGAGCCCATCCACACAACAGAAAGGGGAAATACTGCCCAACTGACAATAATGTGCAAATTAGGTTTTCATTCAGGGCACACTATTTAACCACTTCACAACTGATAAGGAAAAACAGCATGAAACCCTTCACTGGTGTGAAGCACATTGAAGCAACAGCTCTAAGACAACTTCTTCAAAAGCCAAGGGTGCCTAGGATAAGTTGATTGATTTGGTCATTTCTTCACCCAAAGTGCTGTCACTGATCTCTGTGTTGCTTGGTAGGCTTCTGTCAAGTTTTGCAGGCTCTTCATAAATGTCTTCAGATCAAACAGTTTAAAAGTTACAAACATAATTATAAACTACATTTAAATGTAAACATTCGAACTGTAACTGAAGACACAGCTGATTAGTATGAGAACTGAGATTGTTCTAAACACTCTTGCATATGGGAAATAGCCCTAATTATTTGATTAGGGTTATTTAAAAAAGAATTTTTAAAATTTTGATTTTAATTTTGTGTAAGAATTAAATATTTTAAATATAAATATAAATATAAATAAATTTTCAAACTGAACTATAACAAGGCAACTGTAATTATACAAAACAGAGTGCTTTGTTCTACTTTTTACATCAGATTTTTTATCAAGGCTTTTATCCCTTCTTGATCACAACAAAGCAGCTTGATCACAAACAAATCAAGGCTCCACATCATGGACTGATCCCTTTACTAATTTCCCAAGGACCTTCACAGATTTCAGGAAGGACTCCCTCTGGAAGCAGGCTGATTTTACAGGAACTTTTGCATGGATTGTGCAAGATTGGGGCCCTTCTTGCTTTGTTCTTGTACAAACGAGCATCCAATTTGGCACACTTGGCACCAACCCCACATTTCTAAAATTCAAGTGTTTTTATGAGCCTGTGCCCAGCCCTAGAAGAGAACAAAAGATAGACTCAAACTACAAAAGTTGCATAACTTCTTATTTTGACAGTATCATTTTGAAAATTCTTACACATCATAAAGTGCCAAATTTGCAATTTTACTCCCTGTAAAAACAGGAAACAAAAACTGCAGTAAACCCTGAAACACAAACTATGCACAATTTGACCATGCTACACAAACTAAAGGAGAATACCTGGTACCTAAATGAAAGAACTTTTTCCAAGATCTTTTTTGTTGAAGAAAAGACTGGATGTGGCACTTAGTGCCATAGTCTAGTTAACAAGGTGGAGTTAGGTCATGGGGTGGACTCGATGAGCTCAAATGTATTTTCAAACTTAGTTAATTCTGTGATTCTTTGATTCTTTCAGGCACTGAATCACAACTTATGATGGAAGACAGAAAAATTCTGGTAAAGTTGCACCATATTTCTACAGAGTCTGACAGGGACAAGTCTTAAAAAATAATATTAAAAATATTATAAAAGGTCTCTTTATATATTTGTCTTTAAGCTATCTAAAGAAACAGCTGAGCTTTACCATATGAACATATTCTCTCAAATCAAGTCTTCTCAGCTTCCAAATACATTTCCAGATACCAGTGATTAGAGAAATATCTATATTGAAGAAAATAGATAATATAATTTATATTAATATATAAATATATGTGTATCATAATGACAAAATTAAAAAATGAAATAGAGTTTAAAGCTTGTTAAAATTTGCAGAAGAAACAGCTGAATGTATCTAGCAGTTTCCAAAGACAATTTGGAATGAACAATGGAAACCTGTTTCTTAGTAAGAGAACTTAGGTATTCTAGCATTCATTGCAAAGATGAAGATAAATTTAGATTTTATAACTAACTCAATAACACATTTGAACAGAGATTTAGAGCTCCCCTTGGGAACTTCAAGAACAAAAAAGAAGTCAGAGCAAACCATGACATGGTTGCACAGCTATAAAATGTTAACAGCTAAACAGAAGAACAAAAGTTATTTTCCCTTCTTAAAGAAGCACCATAGTTTAACAAAGTCATTGCCTCTAGATTTCACAGTAAGTGTAAGGACTCAGAGCCTTGGGAGCAGCCTCTGCAGCTATTAATCT
Source organism: Ammospiza nelsoni (assembly GCF_027579445.1). Taxonomy (NCBI): domain Eukaryota; kingdom Metazoa; phylum Chordata; class Aves; order Passeriformes; family Passerellidae; genus Ammospiza; species Ammospiza nelsoni. The sequence continues at coordinate 17,855,366 of NC_080636.1, forward strand.
CAGTAACACACTTTGCATGAAGATATTTTTAAGGGCAAAAGATGCAGAATTTAATATTAAATAAAGATAAAACATGAATTACTATTGAAAGGACAGAGAGGACACTGATCTTACTAATACTATTTATATATAGCATCTTTCATTAACTTAGTATATTTAGAACACACTATTTTATCTGTAAAACACTCGTTTCAAATCAGCTACACTTTTGGAACATTATGGAGATTATGGAGAATTCCTTAGAACAGCACCATCAATATTAAACATTCTATGGAGGATTATCTTAAAGTAGCATTTAAGCTAGGTGTATAAAATTGCACATTACATAACTGGACATATTGTAGAAAATCTGAGTATTTACTACATGCACAGATTTGGGAGATGGCTTTCATGTCACTTCAGCTAAATAACAGCTGCAGTAATATTACTTGGAAATGCTGTCGCAGGGAGAAAGCAGAAATAACAGACCCTCATTTAACTGTCATGACTAAAAATACTTTTATGTAATTTTTAAATTGACAGTGCAATTATAGGTGTATTTCTCACTTTCATATCATGAGGGGAGGCCTTTGTTTCTCATTTTTAAAAATACACTGAACTTTACATAAACTTTACTTGGGACTACAGGACATGACCCATTTTGAAGATGCACCTTGCTTTCTACTGAAAATGTGTATTATCTAACACAATACAAATAGGTCAGTGCTTCTGTTCTAGTTCTTTTTGTTATAGCTAAAATCAGTACAGACTAAAATTAATACACACAGCAGATAAAGAAAATGGAAGTTATTACCATAGCAATACTCAAGAGATACAATTAGGTCAAAAAACTGGGGGGAAAAGAGCAGAAGCATCACTTCAAAATCAACAGGCATTATGAAAAGATGAGTTTAGCAAAAACAATCGTGCATTAAGCAAATAACCACTAGAGGAAGAAAGAAAAAGGTGTTCAGCAAGGGTTCAAAAATACAAAATCAGTAATTCTCATCACCATAGCATTACCAAAGCATAAGGTGGTATGCCAGCAAGCCTTGGAATTTTAAGCAGAAAACCATTTCAGCAGAAAATCATAACTTATGTCCATAAAATTTCAATAACAGAAAGGAAAGAGACTGACAAAGCAGTTTATATTTAAATCCGCAAGTGTAACTCAAATGCAACTTCCTTCTGAAGTTACAACATGCTCAATACAAGGTACAAAGCGTTTTTCATCATATTTATGATGCAGCACAAGTCAAATAGCAAAGTTTTGCCACAATTCTGTTTTCTTGCGGTCATAACTGATGGTTGTAAAAAAAAAAAAAAAAAAACAACAAAAATCAACAATTGCAGTTAGAAGCCAGAATTCCTGGTGCTACAATTGGTGTCATGTACAAAGCACAGGGGTGGTGAAAGCCATGGGATGTCCTTTCTGTTCCTCATGGAAATTCCTCAGGCTTCTAGTGCTGGCCCATTCCCCCTCCTGCCTCCTTCCTCACTTACTCAGCTCTGGACACAAAGCCTCTGTTTTAAAGAGCCAATATATCAAACATATAAATTAACATTATAAAACCTCCTTACCTTATAGTTTTATATAAAAAACATGCAAAAAGAAGAAAATGCCAATACCACCACTTGAATACAACCCATATGTGCCAATTATTTATTATGCACTGTATAGGTTACATTCTCATTCCACAGTCATCTTTTGTTTGTGTCTTTCAGAAGATCAGCCCTAAGGGACAAGGGTACATATTTGTATGCTTAGCAGCAACATTTGTGCACCATAATTCTCTTACATAATACTGCTTGGTATGACAAAGTTTCCAGCTCTGTAAAAGACAATGTCAACAAGATGCAGATTCAGAAACTGCTTTTCATTTACAGCAGTTTCTTTTTTAAACAGCTGCTGTTCGGTTTAGAAAAATGAGACTGAATATATTTGAGCATGAAGAAGAGTGACTATTCAACACTTGCAAAAGCAAATATTATTGGAACTGCAAATAAGAGCATCAAATCAGCAGTATGTGCTCAAAGATCCCTCTATCTCAGTACCCTGACAAGAACAGCAGTCTCAGGAGGAATATGAAAAACAGGGACAGCATAGAAAAGCCTTTCCTGGGCTCCAGCAATTTGTAGGTCAGGGACTACCTCAGAATACAGTTTTTGGACTTCTGCCAGTCTCTCCCAGATCTTTCTTCCATGAATGTATCCAATTGTTCTTGCGCATATGAGAACTATTGGATGTCCCCGTGGCAGGAACGTTCCACAAAGTGCTGTGTGTCGGGGCATTTTTAGTATGTAAAGGGACACTTCTGCCTGAGCAATTGTAGCCCAACTTCCATTTATTTTAATCAGAAAATATAAAATCTGGGGTTGCATTTTTTTGAAATGAAATGCTTTCTAATTAGAGTATATCAGAGTTTAATGCAGTGCTTTTTAAATTCAAGATCAGTTAGGGCTTTTAAGTCTAAACATTAGTATGTTGCAACTTTTGGTAAGGAATGGCAGCATTCAGAACAGCTGCTGGCTATTAACAAGAACAGTTTGCCCCATACAGAACCATGCTATGACCAGGAGCATCCTTCTAGGGTGCCTGTGGACCAGAAATGGAGACAGTCTAGTGTCCTACTCCAGTTAAAGCTGACTGGTTCCCATCCACACTGCCGTGAACAAGCACAGATCAGATCATTTCACATCCACCTTGCACAGCACCTGGCTCATAACCCTTCTGGGCTATATATGGTGCCTCAAGATGCAATGACTGTTCTGCTGGGTTTGGTTCATTTTTTTTTCAGATCAAAGTCCTTAAAATTATGAAAGCTATGTTGCACAACCCCAGAATAAGAGCATGCTGCCAAAGGCACATGCACAGAAGTAGGTCAGGTTAGGGCATACAAAGATGCAAGTACTGCAGGGGCAGAGCTCAAGCACAGCCAAGGCTGGCACAGTTCACATCTACACTGCCCAAAGCACATCCTGAATACACTCCACCTCTTGTGTCTGGGCTTTCTCTTCAAGGGAACAACTTCAAAAGGAAGGGCAGGAGCTGAATTATCACATCAAGCGAGCAAAGTGTGGGGTCAAGCCAAGCTGGCACCATGGAGACACTGTGGCTTTGTCTACATTGCTAAGCTAGAGACAGAGCATGGGGCTGGGTGCTGGCATGCAATTGATATTCCATTAAGCTGTTACAACAGCCCCCTGAACAGCTTTTGTCCTGTCAGCTAGTGCTCTCCTGCACTGTCTGGGAATGGATTGAGGACAGCCCAGACCAAGGACCAAACCAGCGGGTAGTTCAGATGTATCATGCAACTTTGCTCTGGAGAGGAAAAAAGTTTAGCCATTAAGATGCAAATTTTTATGTTTCTAGGCTTCAGAGCCAAAGCAAAAATCCTGGTCCCTTTTATTTACTGGTACTGACACTTTACCACAGCTCCATCTGCATTCCCAGCTCAGCATGATCTAGGAGCTCAAGGCAAGCTCATACACCTTCCAACACCTTCCTTCCTTTCACAGAAGGTCAAAGCATACACACACATTGGTAACAGCTTCATTAAAAGTAAACGTAAGATCTTCATTGCCTATACTAGGTTAATGAATTAATTATATGAGGAAAAAGCCCCATTATGTTTCAGTAGAGAGCACTGTAAAATTCTGCTTTGTCGGGCTTTGAGCTCCTGCCCAAAGACACCTCAAACTCAGAACACATTTTATTGTACATAAAACAGGCAACAAGTAAAAACCAAGAATTTAACACCTTTCCTTACACATACATGGCCAGAAAACTGAGTTTTCAGTAGTTGCAAAGATCATGTGAGTACAGGCCCATTAAGGAAAATGCTGTAGCTAGTAGAAAGCAGGTTTGGCTCCCCAGTGACAACAAAACTGTAGTAAAGAATGGAATCAACACTACTTGCTGTTAATCAAAAATATCCTGTTTTAAACAAGACTGAATCAGTTATCAGTGAATAAGTAGTCTCAAGATATTAAAGGAACTTTACGTTCCAGACAAATCCATCTAGAATTTGCTTTTAATTAAAAAAAGAAAATACTCACTGCTTTTAAATTCATCCCTAACCTCTGGTTGGTCTTTTTGCCTATTTGATTATTATTACTCTTCTCACTTTGCCAAGGCACTGCCCAAAGGCTTGCCCAGATTGATGTTTGAACTTACATTTTCTGAAGCATAAATAACATTAGCATTTACCAAAACCAGTCATATTCAAAAGTCATAATAAAAGACACAGAAAAGTAATTATAAAAATAGACAGACCAAAGAATTCAAATGAACAGGCTCAATATCCTGGAAGAACATCACACTGGATACTAATCCTGGATTTTGATCAATGCAATGTATCAAAACAATACAGAAAATTTACTGGGCGATTAATCTTTGAACATATACCACATTATTAAGCAACTTTCTCCTAATACAGTGGAGAAATATAAATATGTTTTCAATTCTTGTGTTTTACCACATACAGAAGGCCAACATGATACCTCTTCTTCCAACAGAGAAATTACCTGCTGAGCTATCTGAAACCAAATCCTGCATGGTTTCAGAAAACAACCATCAAAGTCTGAAAATATAGGCCTGTAAAACTTTAGAACAGAAAAACTTGATAAAGAAGAATCTCTACTTTGAAAACTTATTTGCACCACACTTTATTTTGATTTAATTGTAAAAGTTTAAAAAAAAGGAGGAAGGAATAGAAATGAAAAATTAAAACAGTTATAAATCAAAGAAAAGTAGCACAAGTATTCATAAAGAAATATGGAGGTGTTCACATCCAGATCTGGATCTGACTGTTGAACACCAACAGTACTTGAGAGCTGAATGTAATGTTATGTAATCTGGAAAATTCACAAACTCAGACCAGATGCTGACGGACCCAGATTGTACATCACACCCAAACCATCTGAAGAGTGGGTATCTCTCAGCCCAGCCACAGCAGAAAAGCCAGAGACTGAAAGGGGAAGCAGAGTGACTAGTTATGTAAACTGTACAAGCCTCCAGAGACACAGCCATACATCTAGTCATATCTACTAAGGGAATCTGTACAGTTTTAATTCACAGCTGTTCTGGGAGCCTGGTAAATGTAGCCTCTTCTCAGGGAAGCCATTTTCCAGAATTATTTCCCCCACTATAAGCCATAGGTTGAGGCAGGTAGAGTGGCAATTGATAGTTGCAAACTCCTGCAAAAAGCTTTAATTGGAGTCTGTTATCTGAGGTGAACTCCTACCCAGCATAGAAAATTAGTGGTAAAATTAGCAGTGAACAAGGCAGGAAGATATTCAACTCTGCTACTGAAGACGAAAGTCTCCTCTGCTATTACAGAGGGGAAATAAAATCACAAAGGTCTGTTTTGTTATGCTGTACAGGACAACAGACTACCACCTTTGCCTTATTTTATTTGTTTTTTGGTATCTGCAAAACTCATACCACTATTTTTGTTTATATACAGATACAACTTTCAGGGATGTTGTTATTTTAACCATTTATCAAAACTGAAGTTCATTAACAAATACTTTCCAAAATCTCTCCTCTGTACCACGTACTGTGCAGACATTTACTATTGACTTTAACCATTTTGGCACTGATCTTTTCAGCAGGAAGAGCTGTGGGGAGCTGCAAGAGGAAGGAGAGAAATGGCTGAAGAAAGCCAGACTCGGGGGAAAGAAAAAGATGATGGAGACATAAAGGACAGGAATTACAATTCCAGAGATGCAACTTACAAAAAAACCTTTTAAAATAAAAGTTCACACAGATAAAGAAAAAAAATATAAATTTGACCTAGGGCAAACACTGCAACTTGGTTCTACAAGTGTAAAAATGTCAGCATTGGAATAAAATTAATCACTTCTTCATTTGACTCCCAAAGGCTGAAACGGAAGCCGAGTAAGTTCATTTAAAAATGGGTAACAACAAAAAAATATTTCTGCAGAAAAACCCTCATTTCCTTTAATACTCCCTGTCCATGACCTCCACAAAGAAGAGCATGTGAAACACACAGGCCTCCTGTTTCAGTTTATTTGCCAGTGTTGGTGAAATAAATACAGGGTAGGATTCCATTCTCCTCAGCCTCCACTCACCATTAGAGAGATTTGTATGTCCATGCACAGGCTAAACAATCAACATTTATTTCCAATCAGGAAGCTCAGCTCTTCAGGTTCAGCCTTGTCTTCAGCAATCTCAGTACTTACCCCCAGCACCACACTTACAGCTGATGGCACCAATTACTGAGCTAATGCTTACAGTAAAAGCAGGAACATGGCTCCTCTCCAAAACAGCAAGAGGGAAGATTATAAAGTCATAATTTCTGATTGTCTCATAAAATAACTGCCCAGGCATCCTATGCTCCATCTGGTCTGTGGTTATCAATCTGTGCTACCCCACCTCACAGCAAGGACTCAGGCTGTGAGGGAGGTGCCATGTCAGATGAAAACACACAGACAATCTGCACAGGGCAGTAAGACTGAAACTGCTGATGCTTTTTTAAACTTCTTTGAAGAGAACTGACTACATCTGAACTAAAAGGATGAAAATTGATGCAATTTTAATCACTTAAAATAACTTCAGAATATTTAAAAGCTGTATTCCTTGCAAGATTAACCTGAATTACATTAGATTATTTTGTTCTGATTATATCTCCACTCAACACTACAGGTGAAGCCAGATCCTGTAATATTAGCATTCACCATTTTATATTGCTCCCAGCTTTCAAGCATGTTGGCACACCAACATTTTTGTTTCAGAAAGACTTTTTGTGACTCAATAGGTCTCATTTTGCCTTGGTTAAATTCTTCATGCTTCTTTTCAGCTGGCACAGTAGAGACATAGCTGCCGTTTGTTTCATTATGCAGGCTGAAGCCCTGCAGTCTGGGCTTTTGTTTTGTAATCACCGAAACCAGAGAATGAGAGGGCAGATTTCATTATAAATATTAGAAAAATACTTTAATTTGTGCTTTCAAAGCTAAATAGGCCATAAAAATAAAGACCCCAGTTAGTCCCCATTTCCTCCAGAACCTTCTAATTAACTTTCCATAATAAAAGGAAGGTTACAGATAGGGTAATTGGCAAAAACTTTACTGCTGAAAGACAGAGTGGTCTATTATGCCCCCAGAAAACACACCTTGCATGACCCCTTATGAAGTAAAAAAAGACCTATAAACAACCAATATTTCCTTTTAATTGGAGCTTTCTATGTAATACTGCCTTACTCATCTTAGTTTTGTGTTTTTAAGCTTCTGAAAACATCAAGCTTTCTAATAAGCAATGCAGAAGCTAGTCAGCATTTGTCTGAGCTCTGAATTCAGTGTTTTCAGCCAAGCATTGCAGCTCATTCATAGCAACACTCATATTTTGTTTTGATTTTTTCCAGAGATTCAAACCTAAGCCCTCAGAAGAAGAAAAAAAAAAAGAAATTTACAACTTTAAAAATCTTCGTCAAGAGGACTCTGAAAGCTAGCTGGACTAAATGTATCTAATATCTGGAAGGTGCTTCCTAAAAGGGCACAAAAGACTGGAAAATGTGGCTAACTTTTATTTTTCTGATTCTGTAAAGATCAATGGAAGAAAGATACAGACTCTGAGTTTCAGAGATTCCAAGGCCCAGGTGACTGACCTCCTTATCACACCACACAATCCCTGGCCAAGTAAACCAAACTGGGCAGGGTGTCAGGTTAATGCGTCCCTTCAGCTTCCAGTGCCCTTACATGGCTCTTCCATTAAATCTTTCTAACAAATTGCTTTTTTATCCCCAGTTACTCAAAGAAACAAACCATCCATCATTCACTTTCCAATTACAAAATACTTTTGCTGTTGTTGTTTTGCCATTAAAATTGTCATAGATAGCAATGTTTAGACTCATCTCTGTGTCAGCTTAGGCACCCAATTCTACTGAAGCTACTTGAGAGTCCCTCATTTTTCATATTTTATGGCCTATTATCACATTTAGTTCCATTTTACAAAACTAAAACTATTGCTCATCCACGCTGATTTAAATATTTTATTGGGGGGTTCTTTGATCATTTTAAGAACTGTGGCCAACCTTGTCTTATTCAGTCAGGCTATTTCTTGAAACCAAATATGTCTACTAAAATATCACCTCATATTTTTAAAGTTCTATGTCAACTTCTTTCATTCAGAAATTGTGCAAACCTCTTTATTTTCATATAAATAAACAAAAATGCATTTATTTAAAATATTGCTTTGCTATGTTCATCGTCAAGGCCATGACACTGTAGCTACTAGGTCTGTAAGTATTACAATTTAATTTATTGCCTTTCAAGTAGTTCCAAAAAGCCTTTCACACAGACAATAAAAAATTATGCAAGCAACTTCAACAAAAGAATTTATTATCTTTTCCCATCTGCGAGGGAAAATATTTCAGGCAGATAAGGATAATTTGAACATCATCTTATTTAAACAGGTTTTTTAATCTTTGTGACAGCGCAGGCTGAATTCACATATTGCCAAAAAAGCAAATAAGTTTACAGGATTGTGTGTTGTTATAAAATATTTAAAGAAGCAGGCTGAACTTTCAATTCATAATCAGGGAAACATCTTTAGATCTCAACCAAAAGCCACACTTGAATTCTAAAACTTCCAGAGTCTTACACAGGGGAGTTTCTGAAAGGCTTCAAGAGGTCTCTAGAACACTGTTGAACACTCCAATGAGTGAAGTAAAGCTGAAACACTTTGTGAGCAAAGAAAAGCTGAAATCTACCCTGTATAATGGTGACTTTTAGCACTGCTGCTTTATCAGTGCCTAGAGATTCATGTGACAGATTATAGTGTGTGCTAGGCACCACACAAAAGCAGCTCTGTAAATTCTCATAAATTTATCCTCTAAACTCATTGGAATGATACTCCAGTCCAGCTCAGTCACTATAGCTGAGCAAAGCTTTTAAATGGAGGTTGCTTTTTCCAGTTCTGACAGGGAAACATGCAGACTCTATGCTACACCCTGGCAGCCCCAACCTGCCAGCAGACCTATGAGAAAACTAGTACATTCCTGGAAAACACAGCCAGATGATAATCACAACAGCAAAACAGACCATAAGAGCCTGAGATTGGTTCCACAGGCCAAACTCCAAGAAGGAAATAAGAGAGAAGATGAGATAAATACAGACAAACTGATCTCTGCTAGGCAGATCAGCTTGAAGGGATGTTGTACTCCTAACTCAGTGCTCTGCAAACAATCCAGTTTAGTACAAAGCAGTCTGCTCAAAACAGCACAATGATGGAAAAGGAAAACAAAGCCAAAACAGACTAAAATGCTCTCTTCTCCTGCAGGACTCAGCTCTCCCTGCAGGTCACAGTCCTGCCCTTTGCAGCCAAACCTCAGATGTCCCCATGCTGTTTTACATCTAACAAATCCTTACCAAAGAAGGGACACAAGTAGCAGCAAATACATCCATGAGTCATCTGCAGTGTTCAGAGGGGATGTCACCAGCAGGGACTTGGTTTCTTAAATCACCACACATCTTGTCTGAGGACAGGAACCACTGCTGGGGAGAGGCAGAATGCACCTAACCTGGACCAGAGAGAACACATTTGCACACAGGCTCACTAAATCCTGCTTTGGAGTTGTTTGTTTGGGGTTTTTTTCCTACGAAATAGAGACCAAAGCCATGAGCAAGACAGAAACACCTTTCATTGCTGTGGGTAGGGATGTCCTACAGATATCCTGACCAAGCAAGGGGAGGGGTTTTAAGCATGTGGACATCTGCTGAAAGGACAGCACAGCACCACACTGGCAGCGCAGGCTGTGGGACTGCATTGGTGACAACTTCCTATCCCAAACTCTAAAGGGGCTCAGTAGCAGTAATGCTGTGTAAGCTGCCACTCCCAAACAGGGGTGAACTGGTTGGGGATCCTTGTCCAGCGGCCTGGGTTGCAATGACCTCAAGATGACTGGCTTGAGGACATGGAAAAAGGCTGGAAAGTTAAGCAGGAGGGAGAAGAGGGATTTTAGAACTACAGATTGAGGTTTATTCAAGGAACAGCTGAAAAGCTGTTTTAAAAGCTAAAATTCAAAAAGAAAAAGGAAGATGAAAACCAGGATGGGCAAATAAGAAAGAGTACGAAAGCACTGCTCAGAAACTTGGGCACAAAACCAGGGAGACCAGAGGTCACCTGAAGACAGGTCTAGGAAGGGACATTTCAGGAATGCAGGGAAGCCATGAGTGTGACAACTGTAAAAGGAACTTCAGAAAACGTTTGGGTGACAGACGAGGGAGGGAACACAGTGACAGACAATGAGAGAAAGACTCAATGTCTTTTTTAGTCCCCATCTTTACATAAAAAGCTTCTGCACATAGCAGCACACTACATGTGGGAGTCTGGACCATGTAATGTGAACATCCCTTCAAACTACCATTCCTGGGACTAAACCATAAAGTCAAATAACCAAAAATACTGCAGAACTTAGGTACACTAAAGGATTTATCTTGTAATCACTGTGCATTCCCTGTTTGTCTTATGATTCTCCATACTTGAAGCTACATATATTCTTTAAAGAAATATTCTTGGGGGATTTGAAATGTAATTTACTTGTTCCAATTACATCTGCCTATTGAGTGTGAGCAAGTAATTCTGAAACAGTTTTGAGTTTGTTATTCTCTGCAAATTACAACCAGAGAAACACAGACTGTCTCATCAATCAAGACAAAATTGAAGAGACATGTTTCCACTGGATTTTAACTGCTCCTAAGTGCTGATAATTTTATCCTGTTGTACTCCTACTGCCCTCCATCAGTGCTGTGAAGGACAATCAAGCAAGCTAGAGAGAACTGGGGAAACAAGGTGGAAAGCACTGTTCCCTTAATCTGTAGAGGTCATCTTCTACCCTCCCCACCAAAGCATCTGAAACACCTCTCTATATTGTGTTTCTAGATCCTTTGTCATTTCAGGTGATGTTTGCTCTCTTACTCTCTCCCCTGGGTAAGAAGAAATGTGTTTTTACCACAAGCAATTGTCTGTGACTGTTAGTATTCTTTATGTAAGGAAAAACAAGCAAAAATGTTTTAGGAACAAAATGTACTTTTGTTGTGTTTAGAGGGAATAATAATAATAATTTTTCCTCTTTTTCTTTTTTTAAGTGAGAAATCATAAAACATTCTCATGCTACAGAAAACATGAGAAGATTACCTAAAATTATCTTTTAACTCCTCATGGTTGCCAAGATATCACAGGTATAAGAACTTATGTACAACATACTTACTTGTTTGTGTTCTCACCTAAACTGAACCCTGGAATACTGTGCACACCCTCATCCCTTCCCCCAAAACAGTCCTGCAACACTTGTTTCACACGATCCTGAACAGAATGGTGAGCACCACAGCTGACAACACTGTTCCTTTAACTTGACAGTTACTTTCTAAAATTAACCTTTCATGCTTAAATCTTAATCTTCCTACAGTCCAATTATGAAGGCATTTCTTAGTGAGCACAGTATTAACCTATAAATATTAATGAAATCATAAGCCTTGTCTATTGAGCATGGAATTGATCTGTTATTCTCCTGATAATCATTTAAATCTATATAGAGAAAATATAAACTCTCAATTAAACAGTCAAAATCGTGCAAAAATTCCTGCATCTCTTTTATAAACTGAAGAACATAGGAGCAAGAAAATAAGTAATATAGGATTATACTGGAAAAAAATTCTTCACCAAAGAGGGTTGTAAAGGGCTGGAATGAACTGGGTGAGTCACCACCCCTGGAGGTATTTAAAAGATGAGTGGATGTGGTGCCTGGGACATGGTTTAGTGGTGGACTTGGCAGTGTTAGTATTCGGACTCTATGATCGTAAGGCTCTTTTCTAACCTAAATGATTATATAATATTTTTTTATTTACTTTCAAGGCAAAATATATATCTGCTATAGTTCAGAATTAAATTCTATGAAAAAGAAACTAGTCTGGAGATGGAACTTATGTTTCCACTTGCTTTTAGAGCTCTATTTGATAGTTCCCATTACTTTGTATTTTTGTAAGTTACTAAGCTGGATAAAGTTTTTAACACTGTCATAGTCATTGCTATATTTTCAGTTTCTTAAATAAGTATATATATTCAGAATCTCACATTGGACTAAATAAATAAAAGCAAGCAAAAATACATAACTATATCTGTGAATAAATCAAATAAACACAGACAATAGTGACAACATCTGTCACTAGCCAAAATCACTCAGTATCCAAATAAAAGTCAGGTTTCTGCTTCTATGAACATCATATAAACTCTGAGGCAGCTGTGAAAAGCAGTCCTACAGAAACTTAGATTCAAACTGGCTAAAAATTGACCTTTTTCCCCCTCAAAGTAAAAAGAAGACCACATGACCCACAAACCAAGTCTTGGCTGCAAAACCAAATCTATGAGGTCAATTCTTTAAAAACTAAAGCTTCAACTCAGTGAAAAAAGGTCTTGAGAATTCAGGGAAGCCACACCCTTACAAAGGAGATCTTTACATAAATCAGATCTTAACATTTTTATTTAATACTTGTTCTGAGAGAATAACTCACAGCTTCAACTTGACAACTTAACTAGGCACTGCAGAACATTTTAAGACATGCTTTCTCCAAAGGGATCATGGTACAAGTTAATTTTAAACTAGTTAAAAAGTTAAATTTGGGCTTTAGAAAAACCACAGGTTTGATGTATTGTATCAATACACTTATCACAGGTCTCAATTCTGCACTATATTTAAAAAGACAGCATTTGGATACTTAGCTAAATAGAAAGAACTCAAATTATGAAATACAGCTGTAAAAATAATACCTGCTCTACTCATTCTTCTTTGAGGATCTGGTTAGATTAACACATATGTAATACTTATGATTTATTCATTGGTTTCTGAGTAGAAACATAAAGTAGCTAGACTGAGCTATAAAAAACAAGTTAGTATCATTTCTCCTTTTATCACGCTTGAGGAATATCAATATGAGCCCTGTCAGATTGTACATGGCTTTTTTTCCCCTTGTTTTAGAACAGCTAATTTAAGCACATGATTCAGTTATCACAGCACTGATAGATTAGGCCAGGAAAAATACAGCCAACACTACTTCAAGAAAACTTGATTCTCAGATTCTAAAATTCAAATACAGAACTGTAAGCTCTAAACACAAACTAACAGTTATAGAAACACAGCAGGAAGACTGGTCTTCTCTAAGCACACATCCTCTAAAAAGTTAATTAAAAAACATTTAGGAGTCTGATGGTTAATACCTAATACATTGAAGTAGTTACTATGAGGAAAACAGCACAGTTCTCCCTTAATACCCTACTGGCCCACTGTGGCTTCAACATTAGCTAGACCAAACTTTGATAAATCCTGACAGATGTTTCATTCACGTGGTATTTCTAAAACTTTTATACTCTAATGCATGGAATTGGAATCTGAAGTGAAAAACTTCTGCCATAGAAATGAGACTGGTAAAGGCATTTTCCATGCCATAAAAATCATCCCACACTTCAGTAAGTTGCTTTAAGGCAAGGGCAAAGGGCTTCAGTGCACAGTAATTAAATATCTCATTGATTTAGTGATCATTTGGTAAGGAAAAAAAAAAAGTAAATCAGCACTGATTTGTGGAAGCACTCAGGCTGTGGACAACAGCCTCTGAAAAAAGGACTTTTATGACCTTCCTAGCAAAGACATGATGGTTTCAGCTGATAATCAGAGATACCTGGCAGAGGCACCAGCTTTGTTTAGACTTTTTTTTTTTTTTTTGGAAGATGATAACTTGTAGTTTCATGTTCTATTGACTGAGATCTGACAGATTTTCCAAATTAACATGTATGATCCACAGCCTAGGTTTTACAAATTGGCTTCAAACATATTCAAAAATCACATGACATTTTCGCAAAGTCTTCAGCACAAACCTGTGTTGTACATGTGTCCCAAATTTCAACTCAATCCCTATGGAACTAAAACCCATTTTTATTATGTTTTATTAGAACAGTATTTCAAATTAACTTCATGACCACAACACAGTTGTATGAGTTACATTTTTAACTTTTCAACTACATAAGAAAAGAGCAATGGGATGAAGAAAAGCAGGCAACCATAATGCAGCCAGGCTGTGTCCACAAGGATGTGGTGTGCAATAAACAGAAACAGAGTATGGCATATGGGGACTGTCCATCACTATCTACACACTGTACCAGCTGGCATTACAGCAGAAGAAATTTTTAAGAATTCTTTCCTTCTTCAGAAGGAGTTTCTAAGAATTTTTAATTCTGTGGTATTCTTGATTTATGAAACACAATTTCTCCTTTTATGAATGAAAATTTGTAATTCAAGTAAAAGATCACTGATTTCTAACATGTGTTAAATCAGGCTCAGCCATCCAGGATGTGCAATTGTACTGAACAGATGTGCATGTAATAAAAAGAAAGGATAAAAGCATCTTAATACATGAAAAATTATGTCCTTACATTTGGGTTTGGAAGGTAAATAACCCAAATCCCTTAAATTTTTACCCATCAAATTACTAATAAAGCCAACAACAGTTTACTCCTCAAAGTCCTTAGTTATAAAAATTAAAACTTACAGGAGGACTACTGCTCCCCACAGAGGCCCTCTCATAAAATTAAGATCCCTATTTCTTACTGAAAGTAGAAAGAATAAAAGACTTTGGGACCTAAAAGCTGTCTTCATAAAAAGATAACTATCCCCTAGTTCTGTCAAAAATTATTCATTCAATTCTGGAATCACTGTGAGGAAATCCACAGTTTATGTTATGAAGCAGGCCAAACTAAATTGCTGAAATCACCTCCTTTTTTTGATCAACACTGTCTCTCTGAGTGCTTCATGCTGTGACATCAAAAGTGACAACATTTGCCAACAGCTTTCATAAACAAAATAATGAAACAAAATCAATAAATATTGCAAATATTAACTATTTTTAAACTAACTTAGTATTGACTTAATAGAGATCAAATAGATCAATTGCACACCAGCTTTCACAAAAAAATCTAGGTATAGTCTCTAATTTATCAATGGTCACGCACTGCACATACCCTAAAAATGTCAGCAAGACTTTACACAGAAGTATCAGAGAAACAGGTATTTCCTAAATAAGTGTTTTCTCTAGCAGACAATGGCAACAGCATGTGGGTTTTTTTGATTTTCCTGGAAGTTTCCCTGCACCAGTGAGTTAATATCATCTCATGTTGTTTTTTCAGCATGTCTAACAAAAAACATTAATCTTCCAGTAGTGACAATTTGTAATTACTCTCAGTACAATGTTTCCAACTGTAATTTTATATGTATCTCCCCCAGGTAGACTAACAAGTGATTTCCTAAATTATATATATGAAATCTAAATTACACAAAATCAAAACTGTAAAATAGGTTCCAATTCTTCTCATACTCTACATCTGATCTATACTTATAGCATATTTTCTACATTTTCCCCATGAGTATTCCTATAGAAAAACTGCCATCAATGAAGTAAAATACTGCATGTCTAGTCAAGCTACAAGAGACGGAACTAGGAGAAAAAAGTAAAAGACTGTACAATTAAATATATATTCAGAAGATTACTATGCTGTACAAAAGGAATGATAAAAAGCAATAAAAAAGCATGTCACAAATTAGTGTAAGACTTGGGTAATGCCTACAGACAGTGTTACAATACTGCTATAAAGACTGTTAGCCCTGAGAGAGGAACTGCTTTGTTTTTTACATGGGAAGAAATGTACACATCCACAAAGGGCCGGGGTTTCTGTCAACATCTTCATCTGCCTGATCTCTGATATTCTGTCAGACATTTCAGTGCCAAGGCAAGGCACGGTGAGCACAACAAATAAGCAGACCTAAAAGACTCCTCAAGCTAGACATAGCTAGAGTTTTCCCTAAAGAATGAAGGGTTCACCTTCTCCTTGCCAGCATAAAAGGGAAACACTTTCTTTTCTTCAGTGTAAAACCAAGAAAAGCTGAAGGTGGATGCCACTTCTTTAAACAAACAAAACACTGTACAGTTGCAGAGGTGTACAGTACACAGAAAAAAGGTGTAAAATAAGGACTGTGTTATTTCTTTTTAAAATCAGTAACTGGTTTGGAACTACTAAAGGCTGTTGTTGATTTTTAGAACACCATGATAGCAAATGCAGACAATTTGCAGTGTATTCAGAAATGTTGGGAGACTTAAACCTTGAGTTTTTACATAAAATCTAATATGTTTACATACTGTATTTGCATATGTCTCTATACACTAGTATATTTACACAGTATCATGCTGAAAGGAAAATTTTAATGTCAGAATGGTGCTCATTAAAGTTACAATTGGTCTAGACTTTGCTGCACATGATTCTGTCCGGAACTTGAATCACACTGAAGAGCTGGAGGTCACTGGGTGGTGAGTTTGCACAGCTGCCTCACATCTCTGCAGGGCCATGTGCACAAAGCCCATCTCACCTGGCCACAGCTGTCATTGACTGACAAGAACAAAACCCTGCCTCTGACTGGATCCACAGACTGACAGGACTTCACACAGCTGGATGAATTTCTGTGGGTGTTATGATGTATGTTTTTAATCACCCTGTCTTCCTGCCAAAAAGTCCTGTCTTCAAGGAAAGTTTAAATATTTTTATAGTAAGTTAAAATGTGTAATAATTGAAGCAGTTTCCACCTTGTGTAAGACCTCTACCACTGAAAATGTACTTCCAACGCTTTTGGAATAAAGAAAAGAAAACATGTTGAATGTTGAGCAGAATCAGGCATTTAAGAAAATTATTACATGACAACATGAAAAAAAGAAGTGGCTACAGGCACAGTTCTAATCATCTTAAATAAAGAATGAAGAAGATGGAGAAATAAAAAAAAAAAGGTAAGATTCTAGAAAAATATTTATATAATTCAGAAGATAAATGCTTTGAGGAATTCAAAATTCTAACAGCATATGTGAACAAAAAACAAATGCTTTATCAAAAGGTATTTGTAGAAGATCAAACTTTTGCTGATTAAGACATTGTAAAAATGTCATTTTAATTATCTGTTTGTGTCTACAGGACTGGAATAATAACCAGTTTAAATCCTGCACATCTGTTGCTGTATTTTCTCAGTATTTCAAGGACACAGACTTGAACCCTACTCCATACTGGCCACCTACCAGTTAGATTTTCCTTCTATACATGACATGTTGTTACTCTGCTAAAAGGCAAATTACTGGGCCTGATCTCAGCAACACAATCCCACACCAGGTGAGGAACTGCACCAGAGCGGGGTGGCAGAGGGGCCCAGGGGCCAGCACACCAACGCAGATTGTCCTGCGCTTGGAGCCGCTCGCGCTGTGTCACACTCCAGCCACCCCAGCTCCTTCCCCATCAGCACATCCCATAATTAAATCCATGATATGCCTGGCACGTTAGGAGTCATCTGAGCTGCAGCAGTCAGAATTCCCGTTTGAATAACGTAAATCACCATAATGTAACCTCAGCCCCCTCTCTACACTCACAGCACAACCAGCCCTTCCTTCCCCGGCGCTCTCTCGCTGACCCCTGGGGCTGCAGGCAATGCTGACCACCCACTGACAGCTCTGCAGATGGGAGATGACAGACTCAACCAGAAAAATACAACAAATAACCCTCCTGGTTTTATTACTTGTCATCTACTGGATGTATTAAAAGAAAAATCCGGAGCAAATCTCCTCTGGGAGGATTTGAAAAGCTGTGATTTAGCAGACGTTTCAGGATTTTCAGAAAGGAGAGGTATCTACGTTCTATATCCCCAAATCCCACCTGCAGGAGGGGAACAAAGCCAGCAGCTACGACTTCATGGTTTCAAGCAATACTTTACAACTGATCCCTGTAGAAAAACAGCTATCACCTCATCAGCAAAAATTGATATGAAAAGTCACATTTCTGCTCCTCCTGAAGTCAATGAAAGTTTTACTGTAGCATTCAGTAGATTCTAAATTGAGTCCCATTAGGATAGAATTCATTTTTTAATGATTTTCTCCTCTTCTTAAAAAGAGCAAAGTAACTGCATTTTAAAATATTAATTATTATCACCTGCAGACAATTACAGTAAAGCCTTGTGACTTTGTAACAATGATAGAGACACTTGATGAGATTTTCTGATTTTGCAAATTAACCAACTGAAAAAACACAATAGGAAAGCAACACAAATTTACTAAGTTTAGTTAAAATTGTTTATACAACTTCATAATCTATTAGTCAACCTGATATATTGCATCTTAGTTTTCAGATCCCTCACTTGCATTCCTGGATGTATTAAGCATCATTATTGCAAAATTGTACTTAAGCGTAAGAATACAAAGGAAGTATGGCAGTATCCTGAACCTAGTAATAAGTTTTATTTCTCACCAAATCCACAGATTCCTTGCTCACATAATTTTCATTTTGCAGCTAATTAGAACTTCAATGCCACAAGAATGTCACAGCAGTTAAACTTTCACAAATTTTATTTTTTTTTAACTTTAAATACTACATATAATTATTATTTTATAGATATTATTATTATTATTGTTAAATATAGTTTCCTAGTGAAATATGGCTTCTGAATTTGACTTTCTTTTTCACAACTACTGCTTTAAGGCTAATACCCTATAAAATTATGACATAACATAATTACATTTGAAATCTGTGAAAATTGTATCCTTTTCATTTAATTTTGTCATTTATAGCAACTTGTATTTATCCAAAACATTCGGCCCCTTTCATTTTCATTTTCTATGTTCACACAATTGTTTTTCTGCACTTATACATACCCTTGAAGCAGCTAAAGGTAACTGGGAAAAAGATGCCAAAACATTATTTTTTTAATTAGCAAGAGACTATGATAAGATACTGTAATTACTTCAGCTTATTTTCTTAATGTACGCTTTTTCATGCTAAATATAAAGCAAGCCATTTTCATCCAAAGCTATTTTTTATTTTCTGTAGGGGTTTTTTTTGTATTTTTTTTTTTATTTTCTGTAGTTACATGAAGTCTCTCCTTCTCCCTCATACACATAATTCTTAAAAAGTTATTTGCCAGCAGTGCAAATGCAAATAACCAGAAATTTAAAACTGCAGCATGTAACTTGATGACAGCCACATGCTGGGATCACCAAAATTTTAACCTTACTTTACTCAACACTCTAAAAGGATATAACTCACTTAATGTCATACCTGTAGTTGTCTTGTTTTCTCCATACTACTCATTCTGTGGCCCAATCCTTTGTATTTTCTATAGTTTATAGCTTTCTGTACAGGATTTCTACTGACCAAATGCAAGAGGGCCTAACCAGCAATTCAGCATCCCAACCTAGATACCTAAAAATCAAAACCACACAATTAGGGACAACACATTATAAAGTGCACTGCTTCTTACCTTGCACATAAACCTCACCACAGGGAAGGAGATTCCAGCTCTCCAGAATGCTAACAACAAGTCTTCCAATTTTTGCAATAGATCAGACACGGCTCATAGAACAGTATTCTGCATTTCACTACTCTGATTCATCTGCTCAACCGGGTGAAAATTAAACCAGCATCATAATATAATTATTATACTACAATGCAAACATGTCAGGCATTTAAATAAGGCTCCACAGGCAATTGCACACTTCAGATGGCAATTTGGAAGTGATTCTGAGGTTTTCAAAGGTAAAAAAAATTCCAAGTTCTTAAAAAAAGGAAACATACTCCATTACATGACAGGAAACTTATACCTTCACAAATTTTACAGTCATAACGTCTACTGGAAAATTTCCTGCTTCTTGAACCAAGTAGGTCACTATTTGCTCTAGAAACTTACCAGTCTGTGCTTTTAATGAAGAGCTAGTTGAAAAGTACACACCAAAACTCCCTTGGTGGAGTACAGCTTCCCTGCCAATGCCAGCAATGATGCCAGGCAGCCTTCTGGCACCAGAAGTGAAGCAACTCTCCAGTAAGCTGTGTTACTGTCTAGGCCCTGCAGGAGGCTCATCTCCATGCCTCTCCTCTGTCACAGACATTTCTCCACAGAAATCCTTTTCTTTCATATTTCTGTGTCTTCGGGAGCCAGAGGCCCCCGAAGAGAAGGTAAACAATTATTATCAGCTGCTGTGGAATGCAATAGGATTCACTTTGATTGGCTCATTTTCTATGTTTATAATTAAGGGCCAATCATCAGTGCAAGCCAGGGGACTGAGTCCCTGGACACAACTTTGTTGTGGATTCTTTTCTATCTATTCTTAGCTTAGCTAGCAGCTCTGCAAACCTCTCTCTATATTCTTTTTAGTATAATTATAATGTATTATATCATATATTAATAAATTCAGCCTTCTGATCAAGATACAAGATTCACCGTCTCTCTCTCACCAGCAGCGACCCACTCAGGCCGCTGTAATATCTGGTGACCCCTCGTGTCAGAGCAAAAATTAATCTGATAAGACCAGAGGAGCAAAATTGCTGCACTGGGTAAAAATCCTGTATGTGTAGCATTTGAGGGTTGCTTTGAAGTGACCTCAGAAAGTGGATTCAAGCCAGGAGCTGAAGAACCGAAGATCCTGATTTGGACAGAGTTCACAGCCAAGGCTGACCACAAAGAGAATCTTTCTTCTGGAAAACCATCAGGAAAGATGATGGAAAAGAGCAGCAGACCTGTGGAGCTGGCCAGAGCAAGCTGGACTCTTTCAAAAGGTACTGTTCACTTTTCTATCCCTGATGAACCAGCCCTTCGTAGCTTGTGGCTGTTTGTATGGCAGACCCATGCCTTGCCAGAAGAGATTCAATTCTCCCCTTCAGAGGAGAAAATAATAGCCCTCTGGAAACATTGGTGCAGGGAAGACGGTTTCTTTTTGTCAAAAACAGATATCTATGAGTTCTTTCGATGGGCAAAGCTTTTTGGGTTCTTTACTGATATTCTGTATGCTTTAGATGCTTTTGTCTGGGAGTGCATGGACTCGATTATCCAGTGCGTCTACCTGGAGGGACGCGTGTTGCCTTCCATCTACCCAGCATTTATAAAGCTTTTCCCAGTCCTGAAGCGCAGAGCAGCTTGTTTTCAATGGATCTCTAACTGTTATGGCCAGGCTCCGTTTCCACCGCCCTTGGCAGAAGACCCGGTGGGGGACGACTTTGGGTTTTTTTCCCCCCCCTGCTTCGCGGCGGGGGGGGCCGAAACTTCGCGGCGCGAAGAAGTTTTTTTTACTCTTGCTCCGGAGCATGCTCAGATGGAGTCGTCTCCTTCCCCCCCTTCTCTCTCTCCGGGGGGATGGGAGCGGCCGCTCAAGCCAGCGCCGGCCTCTCAGACTCCGCCTTCAGAAACGGGGGCGGCACCGGTCTCCGAGGTTTCCTCCACGGCCCTGCTAGAGCCGTCACTCCAGGAGATCCCGTCTCCGCCTCTCCAGGAGGTCCCGCCCGCGGTGGCACCGGTCTCCCTGCCCCCGCCAGAGCCTGTGTCGGAGAAGGCCGAAGAGACAGCACTTCCGCCGATTGACCTGTTGCTAAGCAACAGCGACGCTTCGCCGCTCCTCCCAGCTCCGCTGGTGCCTGTGCCGTGCCCGCCGCCGTTTTCAGAGCCCAAGGACGCAGCACCAGCGTGTTCCCGCGTGTCCCCGCCGCCTCCACAGCAGACCCCAGAGTCAGCAGCAGAAAACGGAGTTGAGCCCGCGGGACCCTCGGAGCAGCCCGCGGCGGATCCCACGCTCAGCGCGGTTCCCCCCCCGGTTCCGGCTCCCTCCCCGATGCTTCCACCGGACGTCCCAGCAGTCGCTCCGGCGGGGGGTCTCTCCTTCCGTGGAGCTGGGGCTGCCCGCCAGCTCACTGTTGTGGCAGTCCGGCTGCCGGCTTTCAAGCTCAGCGGTTTGGGGGGTGGTTTTTCGGGGATTGTCCCATGGAGGCCGCCGCCTCTCTTGTGCCCTAGCGGCGAGGGGGAGGGGGCTCCCGAAAGTTTTGCCTTTGGTCCCCAGCCCAGTGGGGGTGGTGCCGTGATGCTGTGGGAAACAAACATTCCCAGACCCGAGATGAAGATTCTCGGGGCAGCTTCTATTTCCCTGCTGCTGGCATGCCTCAGTGGTTTAGGGGAAAGGAAGCGTCTCACTACCCGTGCTGCCATTGTGCTGGCAGAAAAGTTCAGGCCTGCGGGAATGCAGAGCCTTCCTTATGAGTTTGGCCTGGGATGCTGGGCTCAGGAGGTTCCTGGGCCAGGGCCATCATTTGGCCTCCTTGTGTTTCTAGGGGTTCTGGTTTGTCCTACCGGTCCGGGTCCCCCTGTGTGAGCCAGTTTTGGGGTTCCTGGTCCAGTATGGGCCAGGGCCCCCAGGGCCTTTCCTTCTCTGGCATTGCTCTGCTCGGCTGCTGCTCTTTTGCTTTTCGATCAAAAAAAAAAAAAAAAAAAAAAAAAAATTAAAAATTAAATAAAAAAGATTGAAAATAGGCGGGCAGCAGTTCTGAAGTGCTGAAGCACTGAAGGGCCAGAAAAGGACATTCTAAAAATTGTTCAAATTGTTTCAAATTATTTAAAATTGTGTTATGCTGTTTCAGGACCAAAAAGGACTCTCAGATGTCCAAAAGAAACAACTTCAGCTGATGGACTGTTCCTGAAACTCAGCTGCATGGACTTGAATTCTCTTTGCATTGTTTCTTGCAATTTTCTTATATTGTAGGATTGTTTTAGTGATTTATTAGTCTTCTATATTTTATAGGTGAAGGAATTTCCTGTTCATTCCACATCAGCATTTTTCTTTTATTTTTATACAATTTAGAAAGGTGAGATGTCGCAGACATTTCTCCACAGAAATCCTTTTCTTTCATATTTCTGTGTCTTCGGGAGCCAGAGGCCCCCGAAGAGAAGGTAAACAATTATTATCAGCTGCTGTGGAATGCAATAGGATTCACTTTGATTGGCTCATTTTCTATGTTTATAATTAAGGGCCAATCATCAGTGCAAGCCAGGGGACTGAGTCCCTGGACACAACTTTGTTGTGGATTCTTTTCTATCTATTCTTAGCTTAGCTAGCAGCTCTGCAAACCTCTCTCTATATTCTTTTTAGTATAATTATAATGTATTATATCATATATTAATAAATTCAGCCTTCTGATCAAGATACAAGATTCACCGTCTCTCTCTCACCAGCAGCGACCCACTCAGGCCGCTGTAATACTCCTCCTCTCCTCATAATGCCTCTTCCTATGTTTCCACCTCATTCCCAGTCTGTTCAGGCAGCTTCAGCATGTCACTGTGATTACCAGGTACTACCAGCGTCCTCCACACACTCGGAGTTCTGATTTCCTGTGCACCTGAGCTCCACACTGCCAGAACCTGTGCCAGTTCCTTCAAGCCCAGCATCCTTTTCCAAGGTACTCTGGATGGCCAGCACCTGCTCTAGGTCAAATCAAACAGTGATTCCTCCTCTACTCAGCCCCTTTCCAGCAGACAGAGAATGCATTTCAAGGAAGAGAACAGAAAACTGTAATATTTCAACACCAAAAAACATCTCTTATTTCAATCAAACCAGAAGTGCAATTACACAAAGGTCAATTCAGCTTTGCATCAGGGTACAATCCCTATATGCTGAGCTGACAGAAAAGGGGGGAAAAATTCTATCAAGCCATTTCTACCAACACTTACATGAGATTATTTAAACAATCATTTTTCAGAAGTTTATAAATTGGTCAAAGAAGAGTAGGTATTCACAGGGACAGTCAAAGACACTCTTCAATATAGTCAAATTGATTATATTCACCTTGTCAATTTGAAGTTCCTCCTTCAATGCATGCAAGTACTAGAGTTTTTTCAAGGAGAGGTTCATGGAATTCTTTCTTTTTCTAATGGGCAAAAGGATACCAGGAATTTTCTTGTGAAGCTTAGGGTCAAAGCTAAATTGGCAGTTTTAACTAGATTTTTCTGTGAAAAATCAGCCTGAAGCCAATCCATGGGGAAAAAACCTGTTAGGCTCAATGGTTAGGAGTTTGTCAAAGTTGGAAACTGGAAATATAATCCTGCAAAAGGAACTGTATTGCCTTCAATAAGAGAGAACGGTCAACTTCTATCAGAGTTTAAAAACACAATTCAAATATATTTGTGGTAATTTTGACAGGATGTCCAAAGAAATGTTTGCAGATAAATGGAAAATACTGCAAACACTTTAAAAATTAAACTTAAAAATTTTAAAAATTGCCTCTTTCCAGCTCATTGTAATTGACAAGGATACCTATTTTCAAATGAAGAGAAAGGACAAAAATCTTTAACATATGGCACAGTATATTCTACATACCAACCCTCCATCTACTAAGAGTGACTAACATATTTAACATCAAATTCTATCTCATAGCTGACTAACATATTTAACACCAAATTCTATCTCATAGCTAACAGTCCATGATGCAAGCAGATGGTTTTAATCCCACCAAGGAAATTTTATTCTCCTTTGAGAACTGTGAGGTGACATGGCCATCCACTTGCATCAAAGTCCTGTGTTCCATTAGGAAATCTGTATCTCTGGGGTCACATGCACACACAGGAAGTGACATGCTGGAGGAAAACACCTGCATAAGTAGAGTTACACCAACTTTCTCCTCTGATGGCAGTAAGTGTTGAAACTATGACCTTGTTCCCAACACCAGGCACTTTTGCCTCTACACAGAAAGCAATTTCCCATATAAGTATTTTTGTCCCACAGGACCCCCATCACCTCAAAACAAATTTAGCTTATCATGATTACCAGCAATCCCTGGCAGTATTGACTGCACATTTCTCTTCCCTGGGCCTGTATGCACAGTAATTAATTGTATAAAATAACTACATCTAGTCATTCAGCAACAGTTATTGATCAGCTTGTAATGAACACAAATGTAAACTTGGTGTTTACACAAATCTGTATCTATTTATGCATTTCTATTTACTACAAATAGATCAATTTCAAGTGTAACATTTTGCTGTTTTCCAATTATCTCAAATCATCCCTCTGCAGTTCTTAGTTTCCACTGAAGTTTGCCATAACTCATTCACTTCAAATATTTTCCACAAATAAAACCACAACTACTACATGTAAGAGGACAGAAAGAAGAAAACAAAAGCATCCTTGTAACTATTCACACCATAGAGAAGCTATATTACCTATATATATTGGAAAAAGAAATGTTGTAAGGATGTTGATGGAAGCTTATGATCACAACACAGCTCTTACCCAAAACCTACACCCAGAGTATTCATCTTCTTGTTTCAGCAGGACATAGAGCCTTATGAATCAAGTGTTATCCAGAACTTCACTCAAACACCATGACACTACCTGCTCCTTGAAGAATTGCCATGATTCACAATTCCCAGTCCCTTTCCTCAATTCATAGAATTCAGACACAGTGAAGTCACTGTGGAAAGACTAGACCAACTCTTGATCAGACAGCAGCCAGAATTTAATTAATCTTCATGTGTTTACCTAGTAAGAAATTGTTAAGCCACTGTGAATGTTTTAATTTTCAGATGGGGTTCAAATTTCAGGTTATAAATTCTTACACAAGAAAACCTGCATTTCATACACACAAACTATTTTAGACACATGTACAGTACAGTGTACAGTTCCGAACTAGCTTTTCAACACAATTAAACAGAACAATAAAGCTCTGGGAAGGCACTGGGCTGCAGAGTGAATTCCCCTAACCCTGGCTTTGGGGGAGGCAGGGGTGGTCCCTATAGGACTCTGCTGAGCAGAGATAACAGGCACTGTCAAAACAGGCTTCCTAGAGCAGATTGCCTGACAATCTGGAAGGGCAGGATCCAAAGATTTCCCAAGGAGAACATTTTCACATCCTATCAGCCTTTCAGCTCTGCCCAGACTGCCCATAAAAAGGCTCATATAGCAGGCTAAGATGTGATGGAGGGCTGAGAAAAATCAGTCTGGTAGAAACTAGATGAAGTCTAAATTAATTTTTTTGTAGTTTACTGAAGAGGAACTCTTACTATGAACCTTCTTTTTCTTGTGTCATTTCCTTTTTTACCATTTATTTTAAATGACGGGTGAGATACAATGATTTTATTCCATATAAATTATGAGGTATTAGCATATGCCACAGTCAAAGGGAATTTTTTTAAAATAATCATGAATACTCAATCCAGCTTACAGATATAATAATCACCCATGGAAATGGGACTTAATATAACAATATTCAGACATCATCGTCTCTTTCTCCACTGGCCATATCTGAAAGGCTAAGAAAGTTCATATAGATATTTCAGCCAACCAGCTTCTAGAAATCCTGTAGATATTATTTACAAACATTTGCTGTGCTCATTAAGTATTATAATTGAAATATTTACATTTTCCTCAATAAAAATATTTACATTTTCCTCATTAAAAATATAAATTCAAAACAAGTACTCTTCCACCTCTTCACCAACCGTGATAATAACTAAACATGTCTAAGATGACCAAATCAGGAGACTTAGCAGGCAAACAAAGAAACTAAAAGTACCCTATAAGATACTGAAAATAAATATATTCCATGTGCTTTGGGATATTTTATCATGGAGCCTTAAGGGACAGATGAAGCTGAATAGCAAGATGCATGGCTACATGCAGGTAAATATCTGATTTATTTATCCTTGGTAGGCAAACAAGTAGACCCCATTAGCTGCAGGTTTAGTAATAGGGGTAAACAAAGAGAAAAAATAGAGTTAGATAAGGAAGTAGACCAGATTATATTTCACATTCAATATTACTCCCACTCCCTTAAAAATAAAAGTAAACAGAAAGAGACAGTAGAGTAATCAATTGTACATTACAAGAAAGAAAAAGATACACTAATCCAAATGGCCTCTATTCCATTTCTTCATTTCTGCACTGTTTCAAAAAATACAGATTTTAATTCTAAGAGATATAAAATGTGAATGTAAATACCTCTAGAAATTAAAATTTATGGCTCTCCTAGCAACTGTGTCTCATAAACTTGCATGCATGCAGTATTCTGCATGGTATTTGGTGTGAGCTTTTGTGCTTTCACAGCAACAAGGCTGAATTATGGTTGCTGTGGGAACTATATCTTTGAATTTCTTGACTTGTGCTCGCATCTGAACTCAAATGTTACATTTACATAGGTAAGCATTTGCTGGTGGAAAAGGAATCTATGTGAATGGTTACACACTTCAGTATTCTTACCAAAGAAACAACACAGCTCTGTGTCTGGAGAAGCACAGAGCTCCAATCACTCACACTGCATACACAAAAAGTAAAATAGAGACACATAAAACCTGGCAGTCAAAAGCACAGGGTACCTACAGAAACAGAATTATGGGATGATGTCACTGAAAGTTTGGGGTTTGCAATCCTCCTTCAATCGTTCAGCTTTTTAACCACAGGGTTTGAATACATGCTTTCTTTCAACCATTTGATGAGAGGATACAGAGAGAGAGAGAGAGAGAGGGAGAGAAAGACACGAAGGATACACAGTTGTCAGATGCTCTGGAGCTTTGTGAGTGAGTGATCTTTGCAAGTGCAGGGGGGTCAGTACTGCCCAGGTCAGCATTGCCCAGCCCCAACAGCACAGGCTTTGCTCTGGGTACTTTCTGAACCTGCAGCTAAAGCAAGCAATGAGTACACAGTTCTAACATTTGATGTGTAATATAGGTCACAAGCTGCTCTAGAGACTCAGCATAGGGGGAAAACAGAGACAGATCTTCTTGCTTCTAGAGATGTTCTCTAGCAGAGGTGATTTGTCCCATTGCAGAATCAAGATTAAACCTTGAGATCTGTTTTCTTGACACAAAATATTCTATTCCCCCATGGATACATTTTATGATTTGACATCATCTAGAAAAGGGAATTCAAGTCCTTCAACAAAGCTCTGTGCATTTTTGGAATTATCATTGAACAAGTATGCCTCTAAAATCATCAGACTAGGAATCAGATGTTAATATTGCAATATTCTTAAATTGAAATAAATTTCAATGCACAGTTGCTACTTCCAGAAGTCAACACAGGTATCATGCTTTAAGGAAGATTTTTGATTAATGTGGAGGCGCATGAGGAGAGGGAGAAGTCAAAAAGCAACATAAAATCACAGATTTGGAGGCATGGTATCACCGTTCTGAAGAAACACCAATGCACAGCTACACTCTCAATGCACTCAGCAGACTCTCAAGGTCCCTCTAGCTTTCACTTAGGAAAGGTGGACATTCCACTAGGGCAAGTATTCTTAGGGAGAAAAAACTAAACCCAGAAAAAGCAATCAAACTGAAATATAGCTGTGATGCCTTCGTTTAGAATAGAGGAATCAGCACACACTGAAATTAACAGACTTTAAAAAAAAAAAAAAAAACCAGCATTAAAAGCTCAAGGGAAAAAACCCCCACAATTTTAAGATGTAGCACATGAAAAATAAGAATTCTTCTTACTTTAAAATTATTACATCTACTTTGTATACCATTACAAACACACCAAGTTAGTGCTTCTTGCAAATAAATACAATCTGAAGCATGGGGTATTTCCACAATAAACAATCAATTTCAAAGCAGAGCTTACAATGTTAACACAAGAACTTACCAGAGAAACTTAAAAAATAAGAGTTACCTGACAAACAAAACCATATATTGACGAAAACTAGTCTGTATTAAAAATGTCAAAGATCATGAAGATTACTCAGTAAGTCAGATTTAACAAGAAACCATCAAGTCTTGCAAGGATAACACTTCTACTTTGCATCTTTGAGTCTAGTCATAACACAGAAGTTTATTCTGGGTATAAAGAGAAAGAATAATAATATAATTTGTATCTCTCAAAGAAACTGTGGGTGATTTTCATTTCAGGATCTCAAGATCACTAAATATAGTAATTAGTTATAGTAGTCATGTGAAGTGGAAAGGCCCATCACTAACAATGCAGCCATGCTGAGGAGTTTTAGAACTCACTTTTGAATGACACGTGCCCTCTCTATGAATAGAATGTCAAATCAACAGCCCCTGTTAGTGTCTAGACATAATTGTCTTTGAATTGAATACATCAGCATTAACTGCAATACCAAAATGGTCCCAACTAAAATAATGGAACTGTCTCTTGCACCATACTTCTGCATATTTTGTAAAAATTACACAATACAATAGGTGGAGAAAGATTTATGAGGTTAACATCTTGCATATTCCTGCAATCAGCCCAACTGTCAACTCTATTCACTGTGACATGAGCCACTACAAAATGTGCTTACAAATAAACATTACCAGAACATGTGAGGAGTGTATGCATACTGAAAAGAAACTGTATTTGATGGAAGACTTTAATACTTACAAAAAAAACATCAGTTTTTTGAGCATACAAATATTTTTAAATATTATATATTTCAACTGTAATAGCCATGGGCAAAATATTAGGTTTATAAAAAACCACTATTTATTTATGTACCTATTCCAAAGCCTCCTGGAGAAAAAGTCAAACACATCTACACTGATCTTAGAGAATTTTCTTTTGATTTTTATATTAACCTTGCACAGATATAAGAAAAAAGTATATGTATATACATCTGTGAGCATGTAAAAACTACAGAAATTTCAAAACTATTTTACAAAATAAATAAAAATAAGCCACAGAGTTCTTCATGTTGGCACATTCCAATATTAGAATGTTATGCACAACTTCACAATGTAATGTCTAAACTGTCTAACAGAGCAGCTTGCATATGTAATCTGAAGGCCACATGATGATACCACATAGAGGTATGAATGGAATCCAGTGGTAACTTCTGTGAAAGCATTCATATTTATAGATTTACTAATTGGGAATATTAAGTAAGTGAACAGCAGGATACTATCACATGCAGGAATATTCAAGGTTGATAACAAAGGAAATGCTCCATTCTCACTCTTCACTGGAACCACAAGGACTTTTACTGTCCTGTACTTACCTCCAGAAAGAGAATCACAGGATCTCTTAGGCTGGAAGACAGCCTTAAGATCATCCATTTCACTACTAACACCCCACTGCCAAGTCCTCCACTAAACCACACCCTGAAGTGGCACATCTAGGTATCTTCAGCAATGGTGACTCCACCACTTCCCCCCCAGCAGCCTGTTCCAGTGCTTTAACACCCTTTCAGTAAAAAAAAATTTCCTACTATCCAATCTAAACCTCCTCTGGTGCATCTTGAGGCCATTTTGCTTGTCCTATTACTTGTTACTTGGCAGAAGAGACCAATCCCCACTTCTCTGCAATCTTCTCTCAGGTAGCTGTAGAGAGCAATAAGGTCCACCCTGGGCCTCCTCTTCCCCTGACTAAACAACCCCTGTTCCCTCCACAAACCTTGTGCTCCAGACCCTTCATCAGCCTAATTTCCCTTCTCTGAAAATGTTTCAGCTCCTCAAAATTTGCACAAAATATAAAACATGATGACCCACAAACATATCATCAACACTGTGCTGTATTCACTCTTCTTTGTGAGAAACAAATAAAAGCTTCCTAATACTGAGTATCCTCTTAACCTTTTAATGACAAAAGACCCAAGGAATATATTAGGCAGTTGGAAAAAAGTCTCACTCGTTTCTCAATACTCCAGTTACCTCATGAAACAAAGTCACATCACTGCATCAGTTTTTAACACAAAATGACTAACAATGAATCTGAAGATACAATAACTGTGATAAGATCTATCATTACAAGTAGCAACGTAGGATTCCACCCACCAATATCAGAACCCAGGTTAAATCATGCACTTGAAAATATGCTCAGGATGCTCAGGAAGTCTGATTTCCTTCCTGACCATAAGTTCAAGTATGTGTTTTAATGCCTTCTCCCAGTACCTCATTGTTCTTTTGTTTTATAACCCACAAATTATAGATAGGATCATTGTAAATTGCTCTGCAGTGCTAAAAAAAAAAAAAGCACATTAGAAGCACATTGAAGTGTGCACATTGGTTTTGCTATTTTACATATATATTGCTATTTTCAAAATACCAATTGTATGTTCTTACTGTGACAGAAAAGCCACTCCCTATACAGAAAAAAAAACTACAATGATTCAGAAGCCACGTCTGTCTCACATGAGGAAGGCCAGCCACCACAAAGTTCTTCCTGCATGCTACAGAAAACATCTCTAAAAAATTCATGGTGTGCTAGTCAGAAACATCTATGTACAAAAAGACTTTGCATATTAAGTAAAAAGGGCCACATTCATCATGTCAACCAAAGGTTTTAGCACGGTATTCAAGCAGAATGTTTAAAAACATACACTGAACTCATACTGAAAAATAAAGGAAATTAAAGCACTAAGTCTCTAATGCTGTCCTTAGAAATCAGCAAACTATGAACTGAGTGACCAAAAAAGCATCACATGAAACCCCTGGTGTCAGTATTAAAATTAAAAAATAAAAAAAATCCATGATGGGGGGTTAAAAGAGACTTTGCTAAGTTCAAAACTGCTAGAAATTTATGTGGCAGCTCCCTCTTCTGGATCGCCAAACCCTGACAATTCAGCTGAGATGGCAGCATCTAGAATTTGACTAGTAAATAACATATTTTCACTGTTGGTGGGTTTTTATGTACCGTTAGGCAATCACACAAAGACTTCTGGGCTATTGCCCATTATTTTAAATTAGTTTATATTCAAGTAGCACACTGTGAGGAAAAGGTAGTTTAAAATACCTGAAAAGTTTGAAATACTTTTGGAATTTTCTCATCAGACAATAAAAATATGCAAGGAAAAAAACTATATTGACCTTTACTTTCAATCTCTCAGAATTTTACTAACAAATTGCATTTTACAGAAAAGAACTGATTAATGAAAATATTACAGTTCAAACTGTGTGACCTGCAGTATGACTTCTGAATCCATATTTGCAGAAGTTAGGTGTCTGGGCTGAAACAGAATAATCTGATCTTGAAATTTCTTCCAGCTTTGAGAGGTTCATACATTAAAAATCCTTGTACAGTAGAAAAAACTTACCTGCGCATCAGCTCTTCAGACAGTCTGCAAGACAGCTTGGGCAATTTCTGCAAACATTTCTAAACTGGAATTGGAAAAATCAGAAAATTGGTACTCTCTGCCCCTATATAAAATTAATCTCCATAAAGGTACCCTGGATTTCTGACTCGACCTATAATTGAAGAGGAGGCTTTGTGAAGACCTGGTGATTTTTATGTATCTCAGCTGGAACCACAGGCAGTTCTATACTCTCTAAATTGTCCATAACTATTCAAGCTGAATAGCAATGTTTGACTTAAATATAAAAAATTACTCTAAATGGAAAATTTACAGATCAAATGAAATCCCTGTTTACTTCATCAGTTTAATTATTGATAACAAAATTATTACCTGAATTAAATTATTGAGTGTTTAATGCAGAAGAGGGTGCATAAAAGATGCCCTTGTTAAATTCTGGACCAGGTAACTTGAAAGCATGATTTTTGACTTGCTAATAATTGCATCATCAGGCCCACAACAGTGTGATTTCACCTTTCATGAGATATAAGAGGCACACTGAGTGCCTCATAAAGTATATGGCAAACTGAAATACCAAGGAAATTTTCGTCATTCAAGCATGAATAAAACTAAAATTGCCAGGAGTTATTTGGATGGAACTGAGGGGATCATATAAAATGGAAAGCCTTATGGACCTGGAAAGAGTGAGAGAGGGAAAAGAGCTCAGATTTGCTATGCAGGCACCTGCTGCAAATGGCAAACTTTCAATGACACAAAGGAGAGACATCTTTGTCACACTGCACAACAGTGAGTGGGCTGAAACCACCCAAAATTCCCTTGGTGGAGGGGAGAGTTACAGAGAACAAAGGAAAAGTAAAACAAACAGAACCCAGGAAATCCAAGCAGGTGTGTAGAGGGGCAGCCTGGAAAGCAGTGCCCCACTAGACCTGCTGCTTACAAGCAGAGAAGGTTTGGTGAGAGATGTGGTGGTCAGAGGCCATCTTGGGTACAGTGACCACTAAATGATAAAAAGTTTTGGATTCTTGGTGAAATCAGGGAGATGATCAACAAAACCTCCAGCCAGCAGGAGCAGAGCAGTGACTGAGCCCCTGCACTCAGACTGTTCCCCTGTACTGGTGAGGTCAGACCTCAAGCTCTGTCTCCTGCTCTGGGCCCCTCACTGCAAGACAGACACTGAGGTGCTGAAATGAGTCCAGAGAAGGGAAACAGAGCTACTGAAGCATCTGGAGAGTGAATCTTAGGAGGAGTGGCTGATGCAGCTGAGTGTGTTTAGTCTGGAGAACAGGAAAAACTACCCAAAAGGAGGTTGTAGCCAGGTGGAGTCAGTCTCTTCCCCTAGGTAACCAAAGACAGGACAAGAGGAAATGGCCTCAAGACACACCAGGGGAGGTCCATGTGGAGATTCACAGTTCAGTCAGAGAAAGAACACAGATAATTTCTCCCAGGCTGAGCCTGGGAATCTTAGAAGAAGAAATATAAACAATTACTATCTTTCTGTAACCATTGTTTATAGCTATAGTTATTCACAGTGTACTATTCATAGCCACCAACAGTGTGAAATGTTTCTACTTTGAGACCATTTAAGTATCACTTTAGTGAGTCACATTATAAAAGACCTGCTACTTTCATTAAAGTTAGCCTTCTGATCCATCTGAAGACTGGAGTCTTTCCTTCAATCCCTAACTCAACAACATCAGGTCCAGACTAGACATTAAGAAGAATTTCTTCACTGAAAGAGTGGTTAAACATTATTATGGGTTGCCCAGAGAAGTGGTGGCATCACCATCACTGCCAGTATTCAAGAAAGGACTGGATGTGGAATTTAGTGCCATGGTTTAGCTAACATGGCTATGTTTGATCAAATATTACATTCAATGATCCTAGAGGTCATTTTTAACCTAAAGGAGTCTGCCAGTCTATGGCTAAAAAGCAAAAAGGAAACTGGCTGAAGACCACATTCTGGAAACTGAGAGGATGAAGGCTGCAACTTATGGCATTTAAGATCCAGAGAATTAAACAAGTATGTTAGAAGAATGTTAGAGGAGTGTGTGAAGTCCTTGAAAAAGGAAAATCAGAAAGCCTGGTTAAAAAAAAAAGACTTAGTCTGTTTTTCAAGCTTAATCCAAACAAGCATACCACTTTTCAGGTTACTGAACAGGAGCTAATGTCTTTGGTCAGACATTTGCAAAATAAAATAATTAACAAGTATTTGTTTTATGGTCAAATGACATTTAATGACTCAAAAGAGAAAACACACTCTAGCACTCATATTAAGTTCCAATGGAAACACTATGCAAGCAAGGATTTTATGAATCATTGTAATTAAATCATCTTAATGTACTTTAAAAAATTAATTTATTCCATAAATTCAAACCAGCTCTTAATCAAAACACCAAAATAGAAAACCTCAAATAAAAAATGTAAATAAATCACTCACCTTTTCTTTTTCATAACAAGTACATGTACTTTCCAGTATTTTATTGTCAGTCTTTTTTATAACAGTCTACAGAAATACGTGAATTAATGATTTTTACAAAACCTATGCCATGTATAAACCACATATTAAAATATCACACATGGACCACTGTAGAAAATATCACTAGAAGTAAAGCTATCATAAATACAATTTCAACATATCCTAACCCTTCCTCTTTGCCTATCACGTTGAATTTTTCATATTGAAACTCAATGTCAGATTGTGCAGGAACAACTAGAAGTATAATCAAATACCCACATTTTCTTGTAATGAGTCATTTACCAGGTCTGGTCTTACAGAATCACATTCAACATTATAATGGGAATAAATTATGATGACACCACTTCAAACAGAAGCCCTTTCCCTGTGCTGCAGCAGCTCTCTGACATCAGTGATAGTTAACCAACCAAATACCAATATAAGTCAGTGCAAAATAAAGGAGGGATGAAATACAGGGACTTGCTGAATGAATAAACAGGAGTGTGTGAGGTAGGACTGGAACTGTATTATCCATGTACATGGCACGAGAGGGGCTATCAGGATACACACAGCCCTGTGACACACTTCACAGCACTGTATGGACACTGGCAGCATCCTAAGCTGTTTAAGACTGTATGTGGCACTTTGTGCCATGTTCCAGGTGACACTGAGGTGTTCAGTCATAGCTTGGGCCCAATTTCAGAGGTCTTTCCCAACCTAATTGATACTGTGATTCTTTAAATACGCACTGAGGTGAGGCGAGGGGAATATCAGTCTCTTCCAAGCATTTTGATTTCCTTTGAATTAAAACAGAATTGTGGTCTGCAGAAAAATCACAGTTCAGCTCACTAATCTCACAGTCATCAGCCACAGCCAGCAGGGTTTCACAAGAGGGAAGTCCTGCTTAGCAACCCTGATTCCCTTTTATGATAAAGTAACCCCCTTAGTTGATCAAGGGAAGCCAGTTGATGTCTTCTTTTTGGATTTCAGTAAAGTTTTCAATACTGTCTCTCACAGGATCCTGCTGGACAAAATGTCCAGCACACAGCTGGATCAACACATCCTGATGGCTGAGCAACTGGCTCATGGGTGGGGCATGATGGGGGGACATCAGGCCAGGGACCTGTCACTAGTGGGGTTCCACAGGGCTCCATCCTTGTCCCCGTGCTCTTCAACATCTTCATAAATTATGTGGATGCAGGACTGAAGTGATACTGAGCAAGTCTGCAGATGATACAAAACTGGGAAGAGCTGTTGACTCCCTCAAAGGCAGGGATGCCCTGCAGAAGGACCTCAGCAAATGAGAGGGCTGGGCCATCACCAACCATATGAAGGGAACATGGGGAAGTGTCAGATTCTGCACCTGGGGTGGGCAACCCTGAATGTACAGACATAGTGAAGAATGAGATGCTGGAGAGCAGTGCCAGGGAAAGGCACCTGGAGGCCTGGTCAACAGAAAGCTGAATATGAATCAACAGTGTCTGGCAGCCAGGAGGGCCAGCCCTGTCCTGGGGACATCAATAAATGCTCAGCATTGTCAGCCAGGAAAAGGAGGGGATTGTCTCACTCTGCTCTGCACTGGGGAGGCCTCACCTCGAGTGCTGAGGGCAGTTTGGGGCACTGCCATGTAAGAAAGATCTAAAGGTCTTAGAAAGCCTCTGAAGGAGGGCAACAAAGATGGTGAAAGGCCTTGAGGGGCAGCTCTGTGAGGAGTGGCTGAGGTCACTTGGTCTGGTCAGCCTGGGGGAAAAGGACACTGAGGGGAGGCCTCACTGCAGGTACAGCTTCCTCATGAGGGGAAGAGCAGGGGCAGACATTGATCTCTTCTCTCTAGTAACACTGACAGGACTCCAGGGAATGGCCTGAAGTTGTATCAGGGTAGGTTTAAGTTGGATATTAGGGAAAGATTCCTCGTCCAGATGGTGGTTGGGCACTTGAACAGGCTCTCCAGGGCAGTGCTCCATGCCTGACGGAGTTCAGGAATTGTTTGGACAATGCTCCCAAGCACAGACCGTGATTCTTGAGGATGTTGCAGTGCAGGGCCAGGAGTTGGACTCAGTGATCCTTGTGGGTCTCTTCCTTCCAACTTGGCATATTCTGTGATTCTGTGATCTCCAAACTGGACATCTAGAAGCCCAGTTCTGTAAAGCATACCATCCAACTAAGATGGAAATATAACATCCATTCACGGTGAAGATCCTTTGAAAGAAATCTTGGCAAACTGTGAAGCACTAGGAAAAGGACTGCTACCATGCCTTTTTGTAAAAGACTAAGGAAAAATAACTTATTTGGATCTGCCAGAAAAGGACTGGGACGTGAAAACATCTACAGATGAGACTTCCTATTTAATTAGACCTTGATAATGAACACATGATTCACAAGAACATTACTTTAGTTGTAAGCTTGTGCAATCACATTGCTTTCTATTTCTATTGGTGAAATAATGGAAAAGACAGCATTGAACCAAATCCAGAGTTACTGTCTTTGATTGAAAACTACAGTAAACAAAAAGCTATTGGAGATAAACCTAACAGTGATTAAACTCATATTAATCAGTTCACAAGCCTTCTAGTTCCTTAAAATGACACACTGATCAATTGTACTTTCACAACAAAACACTATATTACCCGTCTTCTCAATAAATCTCACTTCAAATTACTCATAAATGAAAGAGAATGTTACAGCAGCATAAGGTAAGTAATAGGAAAGTTCACATTGAAATTCACAAAGCTAACAGATGCTAAAAGTGCTTTCAACCTCTCAAGAGCACAGTTACAAAATAGATGAAAATAAAATTTACACTGTAAACCAATCTCAAGTCTTTAATGAGGTAATTTTAAGAGTGAAAACTAAAAATATGATTTGTGACTGAATCTTTTCATTAAACATATTATCATTCATATCTAGAATAACAGAATGCCAGATTAGAATTCACAGCCTAAAATACTTCAAACATGATTTAACTCACAGAGTTTGCAAGAAGTTATTGTAATTTGGAGCTTAAAGCAAAGGCTCTAGATTAAGCAATCCTGATAACAGTCCAGTAGATCACTGGACACAGAGCAAAAGATTTGACTTTTTAGAAGTCCCATGTTGCTATCTGCTTAATAGTTAACATTCAGTTTCTAAAAAAAAACCACATCCTTAACTTCTATATTTCATTCTTGAAGCCTGTAAATGGATACACTAATATTCTTCTTCATACAGCTTTTGTGAGGCTGCACTTAGTGTGAGCAAAGTGCTTTGAGATTTTCAGCATGAATAAAATATATTTTGCACTTAGACGTTAATTATAGAAGTAGCAATATTTGAAATAGGATTTTGTTTCAAGACAGCAAGACTAAATCAAACATGATTATCTTGGCTTTGATTGTGATATTTCACTTACTATGCTCTATTTTCCTTGCATTTGAAATATGCAATTTTTCTTTTCTGTTATGTAAATGAATGTTTTTCATCTAACACATCTATTTTTGGGAAAAAAAAATTTCCTAGGCTAAGACAGAAATGTTGCAGAACACAACTCTGAAGTCTGAGAGAGTACCACAAGGTCAATGCAAGCATTCAATAGCAAAAGCAGCAAGAGATGCCCAGAAGACAAGCTGAGCTTATAACATTAATATGCAAATGTTTAGATATCTATCTAGATATATAAATCACACTACAATATTGAATATAGATAAACTTGTCCTTCTGTCCATCAGCTAGGTCGACAATGCAGCTAACCAATGCAGCTGCAATTACAAGTTGTGGCCTTTCTGAAAAATAAAAAGAACTGGGATAAAGAGAGAAAAGAAAGTCTGTGATGGGAGTCCAAGAAACAATCAATTTAAAACTAAATATTCTGTCTAGCTCTGTGTAACTTATTTTAGAGGCATACTTCAGCAAAGAAAAAGGTTTGGACTTCATCAAACAACACTGTCAAGCAAAAGAGGTCAAGTCACTTGTCATCATGGACTTTTCTTTGAACTATTTTTCACTTCTGCAAAGTGTGCTGAATATATTGCTCTATGTGTTCCTAGATATGTGGCATTAATACCCAGCATGTACTCTGGAAAATACATGTCATATTTATATACAATATATATGTATATAAATGTATACATGTATTTATATACACTATATTAACATAAACAGGGTTTACTACCTGCAGATGACTTTGATTCTACCGTTTTTGTGATCAAATTACATTGCTTCATCTTGTTTCCTGGTCTCAGAATTTCACATATTTCCATGTTGAGTTAAGAGAAAACATGTAAGATTCCTATTTAAGCTGGGGAATAAAATTGGGAACCCAAAAATTGGCAGCATTAAAGAGAACTGAAGTCAGGATTAGCAAAGTAATTTTAAAAATATGCCCTGTGAAAAGAGATGACCCAATAAATCAAAGAAATAAAACACCTGTTGAGAAAAAACATTATCATCTCAAAGCAGTGCTGAAACACTGGTATTTACCCAGACAAATGAGGTTAAGAAGCATATTCTACTCATTCAAATCTTTAAATGAAAGTAAATGCCAACCTAAAGCTCATTTTCAGCATTCTGTGATGCCTAAGAAATGCTGTCACTCACTCATTACACTCCCTCACACGGATATAATTTCCACCCCCATCTATCGTCATCACATCTGGTTTGATATGCAGTTTCACCCAAAAAATCACGTAGGCAAAAAAAAAAAAAAAAATTCACAACATCTTTTGATAAATGCTTTAGTATGCAATTGTGTGTAATTACACACATTCTTAAGTACACCTCAAAATATAAATCACCATGGAATAACTGGAAAGAAGAACTTAGTCCAAAACTTTGGGGAAGCTATGGCTTACTATTAGTACACTGTGGTTAAATAATTTCTCCAAACAGCAAAACACAAGACACAAAACTTCAATTCCCAAAAGATCACAGATAATAGCTGAAGAGACACCAAACAGGTAATTTTTCTGCCTGCCCCAAGGTAAGATCTGTAGCTTTATCTCTTCAATGTATGTTTGTGAAACAAACATTAAATAGCCCAAATGAATGGGATTTTATTATCTACCTAATTCCTATCTTCCAGTGCTCCCCTGTTGTCAAGTTTTCCTTAATGTTGAATCTGAAGCCAATCTACTACAGCGTGCCACCTTCCCCAGTATTGCAAAGATTTTTAGTCTAACTCAGCTTCTGATGCATTTTAAACGTTTAGAAAGAGTAATAAATACACTCTTCTTAGAAAGCCATAACCCCAGCAGACCAAAAACATTGAGATGAGGTCTTAGTTCCACTTAGCTCACAGACAACAGCCACTGGAAGATGCTCATGAGCACAGCACAGTACACATCTGATATCCTGGAGAACACAGGTTCACTCCTAAATTTAGATACTCCGCATGTTCAAAACCATACACTGTTTGGTATGGCTGGTATGAGAGACTTTCCTGCCCTGACACCCGAAGACTGTTCTTCTGGTCACAGAACGTCAATAAATAAAACTTTCCAGGTGACTTCTTTCTTCGAAGTTAAGGAGTGAAAAAAGGCCAGAAAACTTTCCAGCCCACCTTGCACCAGCACCCACTGATGCCAAGGTCAAAAGGACTCATGCCACCTAAACTGCTACACGCAAAACAAACTTTTTCCCACACAAAAAAAGCCAAAGCAAAACCAGCCAAGACACTTTCGCAAGGCCTGGGATACACAAACCACCGGCAGATATCCCTTTGCCCGCCCACCTCCACACCTGCCCTAGGGCACACGCCGGGGCGGCTGCCACGGTCTCTCCCAGCAGTGAGCCCCGTTTCTCCACACGCTGCCGGCCGGGACAGCGGGCGAGGGGACGCTTCCCCTCAGCATCCCGTACTCACCTTCAGAGACCTCGAACTCGGCCGCTCCATTGAGCTGGTACAGACACCAGTCAGCCGCGCTCTCGCCCGGGGGGCCGCCGGCTGGGCAGGAGCAAAGGAAAGGCACAGTCAGTCAGGGCACGGGGCCAGCGGAGGAAGGGACGAGGGAAAGTGGCGGCGAGGGGAAGAAGCAGAGAGCGGGGAGGAGAGATGGAGGGGGCTGAGGAGAGAACGGAGGGATGAGAGGGGACAGCGAGCACCGGGGGAAGGCGCGCGGTTCCAGATACCCTGTTTGTGGGACATGG
Source organism: Ammospiza nelsoni (assembly GCF_027579445.1). NCBI lineage: Eukaryota > Metazoa > Chordata > Aves > Passeriformes > Passerellidae > Ammospiza > Ammospiza nelsoni. Next base: position 17,895,778 of record NC_080636.1, read on the forward strand.
GTGTTGCCCTCCGGAATGCGCCCACAGCTCTGAACTGCTCTTAGCTTGGCTCCCAGCGCCCGCGGCTCGGGGCGCCTCCTCCTCCTCCCAGCCGAGCGGGGGCAGGCAGCCGCCGCTTCCTCGGGGTGCTCGGGGAGCCGGGGGAGGGAGCACGGGAAGGAGGGAAGGCTCCGCCCGGAGCTCCCGGCGGAGGCGGCGCCGCCTCGCCAGCACGCGCCGCGCCCGACAGCGCCAGCGCCGGCCCCGCCGGGCCCGGGAGGTGCGAGGGAGCCCGGGCAGACCCGGCACCGCCGGGCCCGGGAGGTGCGAGGGAGCCCCGGCCCCACCGGGCCCGGGAGGTGCAAGGGAGCCCCGGCCCCACCGGGCCCGGGAGGTGCAAGGGAGCCCCGGCAGCGCCGGGCGGCAGCGCGGTCCGAGGCGAGCCCGGCCACGGCGGCTTTGGCGGGATGCGGTGCCCCAGCCTGGCCCTGCCCCGGCCAGGAGAGCCCTCCCTGCTGCCCGTCCCGTTTCCATGTGCGCTCCCGTCCGATGCCGCCTGTGTCTGGGGTGCCGGCAGCCTGGAGAGCATGGGCGCGCATCCCGGCTGACCCCGAAGCCTGGACGCGCATCCCTGAGGGAGGACACCGCACCCCAGGCACCCACTGCCAGTGGCACTCACCTCCAGTGGCACCCACCTTCAGTGGCACCCACTGCTAGTGCCCTGCCACCACGGCTGCGTTCGTCCCAAAACATTCACTTCAGTTCTCTTACCCTAGGCCACTTGGGCTATCTTACTGATTAGAGCTACAAATGCCACATAAACTGTCAGGTTATATATGCGCTGCAAGGCTGGAGTGGTTTTCATCTGAGCCTCTGTGGATACACAAACTGTCTTTACAGCATCCCTGAGAGGTTAATAAGAAAGCAAACCTGTTACCAAATAAGTCTAAAGGGCCCTTTGCCTTCAGTGGGAAATGGCAAATTATAAAACACTGAAACAGTCAGCTAGAGCAAATATATGTTAATAAATGCCTTTATTCTTAGAGACTTCCACCCAAAAAACATGTCAGGAGGGAAATGTAAAGGTGCATTAATTGTTCGTTCACCAGGTGACTTTCTTGATACCTAATTTAAGACAATTGTTACTGCCTAGCTTGTAGTTGGCAGCATTCTGCCTACGGCTTCTGTCTTATCAAGGTAACAGTTTCAGAGGCCCACGTATGGCACAGTTTGTGTCAAAAAGAGCAGCCACACTTCGTATAGGCAAATGAGAAAAGCTTAAGAAAGAAGAAAGGAAGACTATAATCAAGTCATGCTATGAGATTAGGAGCCAACAAGAAGGTAAAGTATTGACGTAGGCAGCTGTCATGGCATGATTACACTGGCTCCTCCATCTACCTTTTTGCTGTTTGTGAAACGGTGTGTAAGTGGCAGGGAAGAATTGTTTTTGGCATAAATTCCATCTAACATACCTACATTCACCCCTTTGTAGCCCCACATTTCTCTTCACAGAGAAAAGCAAGGCACAATTTTTCCCAAGAATATTCTTATCATCTGCTGTGCCTGTGTTTGTGCAAAAGTACAATGCAATATGGAGATTGTTTACCCAGAGTGAGGGTGTTTTGTTTCCTTGGCCTATCAGGGCCAAGCGTGTGTGTGTCAGGACTGTGTGACAGTCACGAGATTCAGTGTTGAGTGCAGAGTTGAGTGCTTGACAGATTCAGTTTAGATGTAATGTAATATAATATAGAATAATATAGTATTATAAAGTAATTAATTAGTCTTCTGATAAGATGGAGTCCTCCTCATCATTTTCTCTCCCCCTTGTCGGGGGCTCCCTGAAAATTCTATTCCCTTTCTTGCAGCAAGTAGACACCCTCCTAATACCTTCAGGTGTGTAAACTGAGGGCAGTTTGATTCACTTTTTCCTGATAAAAGTATTCTGTTTAAATATTTACATTCTTCTCCACTGCATCCAAGACAGTGGCACACTGCGGCCTCTGTGAAAGAATAAGGAGGACATTACAGTTTCTGAAGGAAATAGGTTTAAAACGGGAGTAACATTCAGCAAATATTCCCAGTTACTTTTAGAAACAAAGCAAAACACTTAAGCTTTCCTGGGAACTTCACCTAAATTACAAAGATAATAAATGCCTTCTGAGGTAAAAGCACCAGTTTGTTTAGACAGTGTGTGTATATATATCCCCAAGCCATATGCTTGCTGGATGTGCACTAACATTCCTGGAACTGAACAGGTTTATGCTGATGATTTGAGGGGAAAAAAATGTATTGTAGAGCTGTGTTAAAGTAAAGCTCCATACAGCTGCTTATGTGCACTAACTTTCCCTAAAAATTACCTATAGACCTTGATTGCTCTTCATGACAATGGATTATAAAAAATAAAACTGATCTTAACATTCCAGTGTTAACCTCTTCTTTTTGCATAAAAGCCATATGAATTAGCAAACAAAGGCCCTGTTCTGGGAGAATCTATTCATATTAAATTTAAGTTTTATGGAATGTGGCAATTTTATTGTGTTCAACTCATTACTCCTGATCTGCATTTATTAATTTACATTTTATTTACAGATTTATATTTCATTCCTGACTTCAATCATTTACAAACTTTTTATGTTAAAAAAAAATCACCAAGTTTGGTGTGTAAAGCAGTACATGTTTCTTTCTTTCTAAATGAGGAGGTGAATACACATTGTGTGATCCTTTTTTACAGGTGTCTTGAATATTGAGGTGGTTTAATTTGCACCCAGAAGCCAACTAGTCCAGAATGAATTAATCTTTTACTTCTATGAAAATCTGCAAATAGACACTACTAGGCTATTTGTGATTGCTTCCTTCCATCACAGAGGGATGACTGGTTTAACTGGGTTTGGGATCTAGTAATGCTAAATCCATACCAAACTTGAAGGTGGGAGCAGTTACCCTCCTTCATGTGATGTTCTTTACTTTTGCACTGTTGGAAATGAGCGAGGACTTTGACAGGATATTTTGCATCATTTCAGAATTGAAATGTTGTTAAAAGCATGTGATTTAGTCAAAAGAAAACTTAAGGAAGATAGTTGATCTATACTATGGTGTATGTTTTTTAAAGAGTCAAAGTTTTAAATAGTAATAGTTTAAATAGTTTAATCTGTTTTTTGGCTTTCTATATCACAATTATTTAATAGGCAGAAAGTGGTGCAACTGCTTACAAAAAACTTCTGAGGAGACTGGACTATATTACACGACAATACTTTTTAGTTTGGGGTTGGATTTTTTCCTTTTTCACTAGAACTTTATGCAGTTTAAATAGAAATGTTTGCCTTTCCAGTTCTCAGCACAGGGTCGACCTGTTCCTAGCAGTGATAAAACAAGTGACAAAACCTATTTCAACGGGATCAGAAGGTCAGCCACACAAAATTTAATCCTTCTTCAATTTCAAAACTTCAGAGATGCAGACAATAATCCGTAATGAAGTAGTATACTGTGAAATAAAGTACTCGGGCTCAATTCAAAGGAATTTCCAAAAACCGAAAAGGATTTATAGGTGTCCAAGGTGCAGAAGTCAGCCTGTCCCTGGGCAGCGCAGTGTTATCGGAAATCCAGCTCGGGAATCAAGGGCTGCGCTTTCTGCCCCTCACCCCCGGCCCTGGCGCTCTCCCTCCCCCGCAGCGCCGCTCGGGACTGAGGCGGAGCCACCCTCAGGCCCCGGGGCCCTCCCGCTCAGAGGAGACTCCTTCCCCTCATTTTATTTATTTATTTATTTCGTTCCGCTCGGGGAGGCGGTGCTGCGGGACGCGGAAGTGCGGCGGGAGCGCCGCAGCAGCCATGGCCGCCCCGCGCCTCCTGCTCCTGCCGCTGCTCCCGCTGCTCGCCCTCCTGCCGCGGGCCGCCGGCGACCTGCGCGCCTTCGTGGTGGCCCACAGCCACATGGACGTCGGCTGGGTGTACACGGTGCAGGTCGGCGGGGGCGCCGCACGGGCGGGGAGGGATCGCTGCGGCCGGGGCTGAGCCGCAGGCAGGGCTGCCCGGAGCCGCCTAACGGGGCCGGGCGCCGCCGCTCTGGACCGGCTCCCGGGGCGCGCAAATAAATCCTTGTCCGGTGCAGCTCCTGCCCCGAGTCCGGCCTGGTGTCTCCGCCGTCCCCTGGTGTTCGGGATCCTCCTTTGGAGGAGGCATGGTTAGCCTAGGAGCCGTGCCCTTGGGCTGTGGGTTTGTGTGCGCCTGTGTTCAGCAGGATGCTCCTGATTTTTTGGGTGGTTTTTTTCTTCTTAAGGAAAGTCTTAATTCTGTTTGATGGGGCTTTGATTATGTGGCAGATTTTCATGGTCTTTACGTTTATCTTGTTACAAAGCCAAAACCCTAGGAAAGCCTTCTGTCATTTCTTCAGAGAGGAGAGCAGGAGCCCAGGTCCTCGATGGCTGGGTGGGCTTGGAGCCTAGTGCCTCTGAACTAATTTTTGCTAAATATATGAAATGCAGAGCAAGATAAATCAGGTGGGGCCTGATACCTTTTACCTTTGTTAATCAAAATCCTAATCCTGAATTCTTCTTCATTACTATGAATTATTTTCCTTTATGTGTGAAAGATGCTGCAGATACTTCACTCATTAGAGAGAAATGACATTAGGCCTAACTAATGAAAAAGAGCTAGTGGCTCACCCACTATCTCTGCTGTGCATGTATTTTGTCTTCCCTTTTTAGGAAAGATGAGTGAATTTCTCCTTTAATACTTCAAACTCATACTCAGAAATTACGTAAGAGAACACAAAACTAAAACTTCAAATCCTTAGTTAAAATTTCACATTGTTTTAAGTATCTAATACTCTTGATTTCGAGAAACTCTTATGAGCCAATGGAAAAATAATTGAGGAAGAAATTATTTAGCTAAACCAAACAGTATCTTAAGCCATTCATCCTACACTCAAATTCTTTCCTTTTTCTAGTGGCATGAGCATTTTTACAATGGTGTGTTTCTGTTGTGGAAAGCAAGGGGCTAGGAATTTCTGAAGTCAATTTCTGATTTGGATTACCTCATCTCCTTGTTTCAAATGGTAATTTTCATGTTGGAAATTTACCTAAACTGAAACTCTGCATTCATGTTTTACATATCATGTCCATTAGTTTCTCAGTGGGGAGAGAGCTATATGTCAACCACTTTAGGATGTACATTTTGTGGTGCATCTTCTTAAGTACCCGTAGTTTAAGTAGGTAAGTGTTAACTATCCAATAACGTGCAGATAACTTTGTTACAAGGAAAGACAGACATCTCAGGAAATCCTAGGCTATTGTCTTTAGGCATTCTCTATCCCTTTAAAATTAAGTAAAAGCTGGAAGATGATCTGGTCAACAAAAGTTTTTTTGGTCAAGGTAAGTGTACAGAAAGTATCTCCTTGTGTGCACAACTTCAAAATTAACATGGTGGTGTTAATTTGATACCATATCATAGGATATAACACTGTGGTAGATTATTTGATGGGTACAGCTGTCAAATTTGCATTGCAATAAAGGTCTGTAGGCCTCATTCTGGAATAGAGGTGTTTTTAGGAGCAAGATAGGGTAGATGCATAAAATCTCACACTTTCTCTGTCAACAGTTGAACTCATTCTAAGATTCTTTTACCAGCTTGGTTTTACTCTATCCTAAAACATCAAGAAAAATAGAGTTATTTTTCATAATAGTATAATTTACAGTAGATGCATCACTGCATTGTACTGGTAATGCACAGCACAGAGTCACACTTGCTCTGAAGAAGCAATTCTGGTAACTCAGGCCGTCAAAAGAAGAGCTGGAATGGGAGAATGAAGTGTGCATGTGGGGTCTGTATGGTGCTGCAAAATACTGTCAGTGATTTAAGGTGAACACTGAGGAACAGAATAAGCCATTCCTAGTGTGTCCAAAAGATAGCTGATATTGGTGCTGGTCTTGGGAGAAGCTACACCTTGATCTAGTCAGGTGCCCAGTCAGGAGGATGTTTTCTGAAGCAGAAGGGCCAAAGGCTGTATGTAGACAGCACTCAATTTTTCTGAAGCTACAAGGCAAGTGTGCAGCAAATGTGAGGTTTTTGGTATCTCTCTTTTCAAGTCCAATGAGTGCTTAAAACAGCCCTTTTAATTTAGGTAAAACAGAGCTTATTTACTTTTTTTTTCTTTCAGGAAAGCATGCACGCTTACGCAGCAAATGTGTACACTACCGTTATAGAAGAGCTGATGAAAGGAAAACAGCGCAAATTTATTGCAGTGGAGCAGGAATTCTTTCGACTCTGGTGGGATATGGTAGCCACAGATACACAGAAGCAGCAGGTAAATTGCACTGGAGCTTCCTGCTAACAAAGAATTCACACTCTTTTCAGGGGATAAATAGGGGCAAAGTACCTTCACCATTTGCTTTTTACCCAGATCCTATGTAAGCTGCCTCTGAATCTAGTACTTACAGGACTTTAAAGGCAGTTGCAAGAGGTTAAACCCCAGCTATAGATTAGAGCAGTAGGAGGTAGTAACCTTTGCACTGAAGATTTTTTTACACTTTACATTTCTTGTTTCATGGCAACTTACTTATCTGGGGCCGTGCTACTTTGCGATGTGGGTGAACCTGAAACAGGCTGCACCAATATCCATTAAAACATCTGATACCTATCACTGCTCACAAGAAGGAACTTTTTGTTCTTTGCAGTTAAGTACTGCTCAAAAACCTGCCATTTGTAAGCACAGATAGTACTGCAAAGAAGTGACTGCACATTTAATGGCAGTGATTTTTTTTCTAGTAACGTCATTGTGGAGTTTTATTTGTCACTTCTTCTTTCCTCTGACATGAAAAAAACATGCTGAATCAAAGACTGGACTGATAGGCTAGCAGCTGGTTGTTTATTTTAGATCCTAAAATCAAAGGGTGTACAGGTGCAACTTCCCATGGGCACTTAGAAATCCATGGTCTGTTTTGTTACCAGGATCCTATCAACAGTTCTTTACATTTCAGTTTGTTTAAAGTTCTGGATGTTTGAAGCATTGTGCTAAAACCACACCTCTTGTCTGGTTTTCTTCACATAGTTCTTCACCATTCTGAATCTTCTGTTATGTTCTGTATTCAAATAACAGCCTGTGCACAGCTGATCTTTGCAGGAGAGATTTTGCTGGGTTTAGGCAGTTTACAGTGTTTGTAAACTCTGCCCATATTCACCTGTTGTAGGACAATTTCCTTGTGGGTTTGTTAAATTAGAAAACTGTACTGTAAGTGGGGAAGAAAACAGCATAGGAGCTGCTTTGTAGAGGGACAGGGAAGTGCTCCAACTTTCAAAAGTGAGTTGATGTTATTTCAAGTATGTTCTGCTGCTGTAAGCCAAATATGAAGTCAAGACCCATGTTTCTAATATCTATTCCTGCTATTATGTGGAATCCAGAATGATGTGTATCATGTTTGACCTTGGTAGTGCAAAATTAGTACCTATGAATCAGGCTTTACTTTCTTTGCCTAATTATTTGTAATTGTTGCTTTTATGCATTGTGTAGCCAGTTCTCTAGTTACTTTATAGTTTCTTCTCTCAAAATTAAAATATTTAAAACTAAATTCCTCTTAAACCTGTGTGTCTAACTTTGGAACTCTAATTTGCAGATAAATTATATGTTTTTAACATTAGCAAGTTTCAAATATTGGTCCCTGAAATTAGGTCACTCTGGTTACTGGCCTGCTTTTTCCACTTGAACTCTAGCATTAATGATTTTCTGTGGTATAGGCACTCTGGTTTTAATTTTCCTTTTTTTTTTTGTCATTTAGCAGTTTGCTTGGAATACAAGATGTAATTCTAGTGTTGTTTTGAAATGTCTAGGATTTAATTCTAGTGTTGGTTTGAAGCTTTGTATTGGAGCTATAGCATTAAAGACTAGTAAAAGGTACAGCCCGGGTGTCATAGTTGAGATGGTCACAATACAAAGCAACACACTCCATTTTCAGAAGGCTTCAAACCTGTTTTTATTCTAGCATGCATGTTTTTTATACATTCTTGCAACATAAGTTTACACTTTACTCATTGGTCATGAAAGATAAAGAAGGTGCTTATTGGAACAGACAGTTGCAGTTTTCTCTTATTTATCCTTCTTTCTTTCTTGATTTCTATGTCAACGACCTTGGTAGAAAAATCTTTCAGGGGTAAACATGGATCCTCTTCTCAAACTTCTCTCTGGCTCACAGAAGTTGCTGTAAAATATCTTCCACACCTGGATACAGAAGTTGTTTTTTCAATTCAGACAAGAGAATGTGTAAGAGTGAAATGCACTGCAGCAGTATTCAGCCTGATGGGAAACTTGTAGTTCTTAGCACGTGTTATTTACACTGAATTTTCTTGTGTGAACCATTCCTACCTCCTTAGTGTGGGTTGGTGTCTGGGTGCTTTAACTAGGGGAAAAAAAAGATGTATAGCCACTTCTGTCTGGTTTGTAGGCGTGAGTTGATGGTAGTATGGTCCCAAGGATCACAGATATGTTCTAACACCATAGCATTCTGCTGTTTATAGTACTACTGCTTCTGTTTCCTCCATTCCTCCTTCCTTTTGCCTCCTTCTGATCAGAAAAAGTGCTTCTCTTGTACAGATACTGTTTTATTTTCTTTTTTGGGGAGACAGAAGATTGGATATTACTTAAATAATTTGAATTATTTTTGTTGTTTTTCCAGCCACTCAGTGGTTCCACAAAACTTACATTAAAAACACATTTTTGTGGCCCCAAGTTTGGATCAGAGGTATATTTTGGTATTTGCCCCATCCAAGTGGGGAATAATAATTACAGATTCTTTTCATGTAGGTCAGGGCCAGTTCTGTGCTGACACCAGATATCAGTTATCTGGTCTCCCAGCATGCTAATCAGTCACCACAGTCGGCTGGAACTAATTTAGGAATGCTGAGCCCTGAAGCGTTTTCACAACATTGTGAAGGAGAGAAATGATTATAATCAAAATTGACAATCTGGCATCCTATCTGAGTAGACACTGAAGGTTCCTGGGAAAATAAACATAATAGCTCTAAAAATGGCATCCTACATGACGGATTTAAAAAAAAATGTTGAGGATTAAAATACGTATTTGCATAAACTTTACTTATTGGAAGTTTGAGATATCGCTGAATTTCTACAGTAACTAAAATAAAACCAGAAGACTCCTGATGCTTTTAGAAAGGGACATAGACTATTCCTTCCTCCCTCCAAGCACCACCCTCTCTTCATGTAGCATTTGCTGAAGGCTGTACTTGTCAGCATATCTGTTGTTTCTAGGAGTTGAAATTAAACTACCCCCTCCCCCACCAAGAAAAAAACAACCCCTCCCAAAAAAGCCACCATCAAAAGTTGAGCAGGTTGTAACATATTGAAATTTTTTAAACTAGGAAAAATACCAGAAATTGGGGTTATCAGTGGGTTATTCAGGCAGACAAACCTGTGGAATAACTATTTCTTAATAAAGCATTCTGTCAGTCACAAGTTGAGCAACTTGTCTGTGCCCCAAAGGCAAGATAGATGCATATGGAGCAAGATGTTTATGGCCATGGTGTGATGGCACTGTCTGTCTCCTGGATCCCAGAGATCTAGTTTCCAGTTAAAACCCTGAGTATTACTGCTTGCCTGGGGCTCCATTGCTGCTTGCAAGGAATTGCATATTGCTCCCTCATCGAGCCACCAAGTGCCTTCCCTAAGCCAAGCTGGATGCAGCAGGAGGAGGATTTTGGGAGAAGCATTAGCATCTTCTGGTTTAATCCTCCAGCTCTAGCTGCCTTGAGGCAGCATTTACAGGCTGCTGCCAGTGCAGTGTCTGGTGTTCAGGCAGTATAAAAAGGCACAGTAACAGCACCAAAAAGTCAATGTCTACTTGGCATCCTTTGTTCCTGTTACCTGGATAAATCAGTACACTGTGCAGCACATTGAAATCCTTTTTTTACTCTGTTACTCTCCTTTAGATAGCCTCAGTACAGACAGCCCTGGATCTCACTTTTATCGCACTTTTTCTCCTAGATGCCTTCTTGACAAATGTTGTGTCTAGGTAATGTGCTAGCAAATGAATTTGCAGCCTTTTTGGATAAGACTGAAATGATGCTTATGTTCTGTGTCTTAATTTCAATATCTTAGGTCCATCAGTTGCTTCAGGAGGGACGACTGGAATTTGTCATTGGAGGGCAAGTGATGCATGATGAAGCTGTGACACTAATTGATGATCAGATTATACAGTTGACGGGTATGGGTATTTGCATTTAACTTTTATTTTTCATTGTAATGACCTTGGAGGCTTTTTTTTGTTTTCATTTTTTCCCCTCCAAAATTGCTATTAATTTCTGACTTCTTAAGAACTAATTAAAGTGTTTCTTATTTTTACTAGCCAAAGTGTTATTTGTATAAAAATTGTTGCTTAAACAAAACACATTAGTTTTGACATGACAGTTCTGCAGCAGGCACAAAGGTTACCAAAAGCTGGTTTGTCAGGTAGAAACTTGTTTGGAGCAGAGGCCTTTTGTGTGTGTATCTGTGTGTTTGAGAGCAAAGTTCCTGGGAAGACAGTAATGGTGAAATTGAGGGTATGAAACACTCCTCAAGAAAATACGTGGTAGCAATTCAGAGTGTGGGGAAGTATTGTTTAGGCAAGGTCTTCTACAGAAAGGGGCACTGGGAATGTCACTGAAGTCAGATAAAATTAGTTGAAATTCTTCTTTGATGAAGAAACCCTCATTTGTAATCATTGTCATTTTCTGTTAGAAAATATTTCCAAGAGATGCACTATTTGCCATTTTAATCTTCTAACTTTTTCATTTAACATTTGTATGTTACACCTGTCCATCTGATGGTTCAAAAAGTGTTTTAGTACATGGGTTTGTTTGCATTGGTCAGTGCAAACAGAAACAGGGTAACTGATGCCACCTCTGTGCTAGAGATGTCTGCTCTATGCCAGGAGGAAGGGGATGTGTTAGCACCAGCTGCCATGGCTTATGGAAACTGTGCCAGGGCTGTGGTGTTTCTACATGGGACCCCAAAGGGACAGAAAACACTGCTGTTATTTCTGCATCTGACTGCACAGCACCACTGGCCCTGCTCCTTGTCTGTGTTTATCAGGAGCTCAGGATTAGCAGCTGCTTCTGCACCTCAGTACACTCTGGCCGAGAGGAGGACAGGATATGAACTTTTTTTCTCTCATCTGACTCCCATGTTTAAAGGTTTCTTTATGGGCTTTAAAGCACTGACCCTAGGACTTCTTAAATAAAATATTAAAATGATTGAAGAGTCTTTTTGTTAAACACAAACACAGCTTTTCTATACATTGTAGTTAGCTGAAAAAGACATTCTCTCTAATTTAACATTTCATTCTGTGTAAACATAATCTTTATTTTTAAAAAACAAATTTCAGTTTTGGTAATTTATTAACCAGGAACAAAAGTATTAATGTATTTCAAAATTCTCATTTGTTTGTCCTGAGCCATCTATTCAGTTTGAGTACAAACAAAGAAAATTGATTATGTGGAGTTCAAGTTGAGAGGACAAAGCCAGTGCAGACATTAGTGGTCTAGATTTCATGTCTTCTATTGTCTGTCCAGAATTCCAGTGTTTTGGAGAAGCCTAGAAAACCGTTTCAAATATGTCTCTATCAGAATACTGAAACACATTGTGAATATTTTAGCTAGGGAAGATATTAACCATGGGAAAGATGAAGTGGAAAGAGGCCTTGCAGCCTCACTTATTCAAATGTGCTATTAAAATTTGAAATAGAGTTATTCCAGGGAAGATATGATTGTATTTTCAGATATTTCTGAGCATAATTCTATAACTATAAAATAATGATCTGCAATTTCTTTTTCCTTTTTTTGCTTTTTTTTTTTTTAATGATGAGTATCCAAGTGCAATATACCTGAGTTCCAAATAAAATCTACTGCTTTCCTGGTAGTTTTTCTTTGATTCAAATGATTTTTCTGGGTTCATGCTGTTGTCTGGGCTTTCCTAGTTCGGGTTTCTTTCTTCAAAACTCATTTCTATATTAGTAACATTAGTAACTCAATTAGTAACATTACTTGTAAATAACATCAAGTATCGAGTTCACTATTAACCTTTGTCTTTTTTAGTTTCATATGACTGATAATCATATTCATGCTAGTTTTGTTTAGTGGATGACTTGCTTCCCTGTCCCTTTGTCATTAATATGAGACTAAAATTTTCTGAGAATGGGTTTTATGGTTTTTAAGCAAACTTAAACTTAGCCCCAGGTTGTTGTTTTCATGCAGACTCCAACCTGGCTATTAGCTTTAACCTAATCTGTAGCTATGTACTTTTTCTGAGACCTGTCTCTAATCATAATTCTTTTTTGTTGTAATCTTTCATAATGTCAATAAGTTATACTTGGCATAACAATGTAAACATTTTCAGTATGAAACTATTTGGTGTGAATGAATAAATTCCCAAAACTTTGAATGCTTTGGGAAACAGCAACAAGAAGCCCTTGAAGGATACTTCAAGTGCTTACCTGTATCGCAATATGCCTATTAGATTTACAAAGTTAACTTTAGAAGTGTTCCTAACCTAAACAAATTTTGCTTTGCAGAAGGTCATGGGTTTTTGTATGAAACTTTTGGCTTCAGGCCTCAGTTTTCTTGGCATGTTGATCCTTTTGGAGCTTCAGCTACAACACCAACTCTTTTTGCTCTGGCTGGTTTCAATGCTCATCTTATTTCTCGTATTGACTATGATCTGAAGGCTGACATGCAGAAAAACAAGGTAAAAATACCCTTAGGAATGCAGCCCTTGCTGGCCTCTACTTACAGTAATCTAAACTATGACATTAAGATAAGAATCTCTGTCATCTGGGCAAGAAAATGTTGATATTTCTTGTTGAAATGGGACGTGCTGATTGCATATGATAATGGTGAAACATATTAAATCTGTGTTATACAGTCAATTAATGTCTTCATGACTTCTGGTCAGTGATAAAATGTAATCTAGCTTGAAGAAGGCACCACATTTGGGCAAATAGGCAAGTCTAAAAGGTCACTGAATTAGGAGTGTTTGAGGCAGAGACATCCAGGACTTCCAGCTTTCCCTGAGAGAATCTTGTATCTGTTGGGTTTTATGTGAGCAGGTTTTTTTGTAACCTTTGGGCACAGTGTTGTCAGGCTTGGGACATATTTTGTGCCTGTAAAATTAATGATACTAGGTCAGTTAAAGTGGCAGCTAGTCATGGTTTTGCTGAATTCAGGTTTTCTTTCATGTTCTGCCATCTCTTGCAGTGTCCCATACACAATAAATGCTTTTCATATCACTGTGCTGGACCCTGATCTGTCATCAGTTTTGCTCACTACATTATGAGAAAATATGGGGCTTTCACCACTGTGTTCTGGGCACTAGGCAGTTTTTATGAATCTTGGATAAAACTCAAGTGTCTCTGAAGAAAACAGAATTCATGTTGAATTTAGTGAAGCCTGGACCAACCACCTTGTGTTTGTAATGGTTTGCAGTTCTTTCTGTTAAAATCTTTTATGACCTTTTGACAATCTTTGCCCAGCTATTTTTTTTCTGGCCCTTAAGAATCTCAAGGCTTCCAAAACAGTAATAGAATTTAAACATTAGCATCAGTTAAACGTTGATTTCCACTGACTACAGTGCAGTCAGATTACATCTGGATCTTTTCTAGCTTATAGATGTTCAGCTTCTATTGAAACAGCTGAGGTGTAATGGCTGTGATAAGCCAGGCTTATCTCTGGATTTTAATGTGCTGGCACTGTGCTGCCTCCTCTCCTTCTGCATCGATTCTAATGGAAAGAGGCACTGATGTGGCCTCCTGTATATAGTGTGGGACCTTGCCTGGGGTACCACTGGCATTGGCTCTTCAGAAAAAACACTTAAAAGTATTACAAGTGGTGGAAGGGAAGATGGGAATTCTGAAGTCTTAAGTTGTTAATTATGTATTTCTGTGAATGCCATCAAGGGTAATGGTTTCTTACATTTTTTGTTTTCCAGAAGCTTCAGTTTGTATGGCAGGGCTCTCCTTCCTTATCTGCAAGACAGGAGATCTTCACCCATGTTATGGATCAGTACAGCTACTGCACTCCATCACAATTACCTTTTTCAAACAGGTCCAAAGATTTCCCAAATATCCAGAAATGTTGACTTTGGAGAGTTTATCTTATTGGGGTTTAAGCATTTTCTTTGACTGTTTTCTTTCAATAGTATCCTGCTGCTTTCTCCTGACCTGTGGTAGGTCAAGGAGATGTCTAGACTCTGTAGGTCTGAGTAAGGGTTATTAAGCATCCTCAGCTTTCCACCACAATAAAGAAGTTTGCTCAGTACCTAACAGTTGAATTCTCAAAAGTGACACTTGGTACTGACAGGCATTAAAAATACCTCTAAATATTGACAGACTTGTTTTCTTACACCAGGAGGCTTGAAACATAGGTATGGCTTTCATCTACTTATTATACAGTGACTTACTTACAATGTCAGTTTTGATTAAAAAAAATAGAATAAAAATGTGGAACAAATTAATTACTGTAAATAGAAAGTGTCCAAAGCAGAACTGGGGTCTTTTTTCTCTGCCTGGAAGTAAAGATTTGAAAGCTCCAGGAAGCTCAGTAGGGAATTGGCTATTGCTAATTGATTTTCTATGGGAGATTTTCAGCATTATCTTGAGCTGAGGTTGTGTGTATTGTCCCGGTAGAAACTAGAGCAACAAAAAATTGCCATTAATTTTGTGAAGAAATTTGAGAACTTATGAAAAATTTATTTTGCTTACTGGCTTATCCAGTAAAATACTCTTTGAAAACCAAGTCTACTTGGGGGAACATCCTCATTGTTACAAAGCTTGCTGGTTTGTTCTATGGTTTCTTCATTGGATGCCAGCAAGCAGCAGTGACTTGAAAAGTTGCAGTGTTGAAAGAAAACTGGAGACTCTTCTCCCTACCTCCATCCCCAAATAAATACTTAAACCTAAATGGTAGCAATGAATATAAACTGATTTTTTTGCCTCTTATTCCCATTTTATACCAGCACCGTTTGATGTGTTTTTCGCAGTTGAGTAAATCCTGTTTACAGCTTACTGCTTTCTACTTCTCCTTAGGTCAGGATTTTTTTGGAATGGATTTGCAACTTTCCCAGATCCACCAAAAGATGGTATTTATCCAAACATGAGTCTCCCTGTCACAGATGCCAACCTCCACCTGTATGCACAAACCATGGTGGCAAACATCAAGCAGAGAGCAGACTGGTTCCGGACAGGGGACGTCTTGTGGCCATGGGTGAGTGCCTGGTCAGTGTTTGCTTTAGGAGAGACAGGTACACACCAGAGTGTAAGTGGATGGTTCTTGCTGCAGCAGGTACTGTAGAAATGCTGGTACAAACCACGTGACATGAAGTGTTTTTCTAATAATTGTGGTCTAAATGACTGTCTAGTGATGATATTTAAAATTTCCTTGTATAGCCTACCAGTTGTCTATCAAGTCTTCCACCCTACTCAAGATAGAAAAAAAGTGACAAAACTGTAAAATAACCTCTTGCATAACTATATATTACAGTATTGCTTCTTTTTTTTACCCCTTGCTTTGTCTATTTAAATGATCTTTTTTCTTAACTAACTTAGCCCAACATAACTCGGTGTTAACAAAATTATAGCATTATAGGAAAGTGTGTGACACTTAGGTAGACATGGTCTTTCCTAACAGATGCATAATAATTTTCTTTTAGAGTCTTTGTATTTTAGCTAGAGCCATAGGCAAGCATATCCCAGTTTGGTCATCCAAACACTTTCTTCAGCAATATGCTGTGTTAATTACATCCTGCATGTACATATAGCACTGATGTGCTGTTTTCAAGTTCTTAGGAAAGAATAACTTTGCCTAAACTGAATGTACAGTCTGGTTTCTAATTCTGATGGATGCTTCTGGTCTCATAATTACAATATTAGATTATGTGTGTTCTTTATGGACTATTTCCCCACAATATCTGTTGTTACAAAGAAAAACTTTTTCTGACTGATGAGTCACTGATTTGTTTTTCTCCTGTGTTTATGACACTGTTGCTTGTATTGAATTTATTATTTTTGTAGAGAGTGAGAAGTAGAATATAATACTCAATAGTTGTGCTGTAGTGAAAATTGTGCTGGAATGAGAAGTTTTTAACAGTACAAATAAACCCCTAACTTCTAGATGCAAGCCCACAATTTTGCTGTAATGTAAGAAAAGTTATGGGTTTCTGTGCTTGTGATAATGGTATGTAAAAGACTAGAAAGAATATATGTTTCTAAAACTCTGTGCATTTTCATGATTTTTTCATAATTACAGACAATCTGTGCGAATAACCCTGCCCAGTCTTGGTAGTTTTGTAACTAGTATCAGTTATATGGGCAGTCAAAATCAAAATAAATACTCCTGGAACATAGACTAGTGTTAAAAATGATCCTCCCTAATTGTCTGACCAAAGTGATTTGGATGTTCTGTGTTTGGAATTTCAGGGCTGTGACAAACAGTTCTTTAATGCATCTGTTCAGTACTCTAACATGGACCTGTTGGTGGATTATATTAACAAGCATTCTGCTGAGTTTGGAGTGACTGTCCAGTATGCCACTGTCAGTGATTACTTCCAAGCAGTCTATAGCAGGAATCTTACATGGGAAATTCGGGACTCTCAAGACTTTCTTCCATATTCAACAGGTAATGAAGTTCACAGTGCCTAATATCTGCCTCAAATGTGTACATATGTAAAATTTTAATAAGGGAAAATGAGCAATAAAGAAGAAAAATGCCTCCTGGTAAGATTTGCTCACTCTATGAGGTGTCATCAACAGACTAGGTCATCCCAACTTAGTTGTGTAAAAAAGGTGGATGTGTGGCCAAATAGAAAAATGTCTCATTTTTACTGTTTAAAAGAACTGGATTATGCATAGCTTAGACCAGAGGTGGAAAATGTGATGTGGAGTGATCTGTGAATGTCTGGAGGAACTACAGGTAACCAAGGGGCCAAGGCAATCTGAAAACTCTTGGGGTAGTTCTGTGTTACTACAGTGGAAGGGGGTTCCCACAGTAAAACAGTCAATATTGAGGATTTGATGTCCACACTCTAAGTAATTGCAGGAAATTTATAATTAAGTCATATATGGCCTCAGCTCTCTTCACAGAGAGCAGCAGGCACAAGTTCTCCAAGGATTTTTCCTGGGAAAGGCAGTGAGAAGTTCAGAGAAGAAGAGAAAACAATTCTTATCTCTATTCACTGCTCCTGTTGTTTTGCACATGTGGAATGTGTTATGGAGATCGTTTACCCAAAGTGAATTGTTAATTGGACACCAGTGAAGGTTGTTGTGATTCCTTGACCCATTGGGTCAAAACTGTGTCCTGGCTGTCTCAGACACTCACAGGCTTTTCTTTAGTATCTCTTTTATTATAGTATTCTTTAGTATTCTTCATATGTTTTTAGTATGTAATTTAGTATAGTATTAGTGTAATATATTATAGCTTAATAAAGCAATTGTTCAGCCTTCCTAATCAGGGAGTCAGAACACATTATTCCCTGGCTGGGGGATTGCCTGTTTCTACTATAGCCATATAGACTTGAATGCCCATTAATGCTTATTGCATCCATCAGGAATCCAGTTTTTGAGCTCCAAATCCAATCTTTTCTATAAACTAAAGCATATAAGGTAAGGATGGCCTGATCCAAACAAAATACTAATGTAGATGAACCCCTAAAGTCTCCTTTTTCATTAAAGTAAACAGTTTGAAATTCTGGGGTGGGAAAGAATTCTCTTACAACTGAAGTCTAAACAAGTAAAAATATGGTCAGTATTTCTGAAATTTTGTAATACAGTGTTACAAAATTTCTTTGCAGCTCCTTGTTGCTTACATGCTGCACTGACTTAGCTTTTCAAGCAGAGCTGAAAAGTACTAGAAAAGTAGAAAAAAAAATCATGGTATACCCAACATCCCTTTAATTCTTTTCCCCAATAAATTTACCCTTTTAGACCTCATATCAAAGTATGCAGAGAGAAGACACAGCCAATTTCTCAATTTCTAAACTCATCAATTTATTTTATTACCTGGTTTATTATTCAAATCCCATTGATTTCATTAAAACACCTTTCTGTATAATTGTAGCTACCACTGCTCCATCACATTTTTGGCTGTGTACATCTATTTCAGACTGTTCTGTAATGTGTCTGTTAACTTTTCAATGAATAAAAATAACCATTACTTCCTGTGAATCATGGCATGGGCTGATCCCTGACTCCCTCACCTCCCTCTAGGGATTGTACCTAACACTTACTGATAAAAGCATTGCCAGTTCTAACTGCTAATATCCTTTCACATCTGGGCTCTTTCTTTTATCTTTTGGCATAATTTACCTGCAGGATTCAATTGTTATTAGCTTGCATAATAGCAGCACCTTCAGAGTTCCAGCTGGGTGCCCACACAGAGATGTAGTTTTTTCCCCAAATGACTTTGTGTGCCTGGCAATTGCAGTATAGATTTGAGTGCACTTTCTCCCACATGCTGTTTTGCTTCTTGATGATTAATCCTCTCTTATTCTTGCTATGCCCTTTTTTTGTGAGTCACATATTGGGCTCAGTGTCACTTATGATATATGGAAACTCAAGTTTTAAGTCCCAGATAAGTATTTCCTTCTGCTCTGCATTCATTGTACTGTGCTGATACATATAGGTGGTTCTTCTGCTTGTAATGTCTAAAGCTAAAATTGAAACTTCTAGCACCTTTCAGTCCAAAAATAAGTTTTTTGAGCAAAAGATCCTATTTTCTAATAGGCAATCTAATTTGCCTTTGATTTTGGGCTGATAGCAGATTATTACACTTGCATGTATGCTCTTTGGAAAACACTTTCTGCAACTTCTTTTTGTAAAACCTATATATCACTAGTGTATTTTAAAAGAAATTTCCCCCCAAAAAAACACACACTCCCACCCCTAAGGACAGTTTTGAAGGCTTTAAAAACAAATACTTGTTTTCCTATTTCACTCTGTGGGCTACTGAAACATTAACACAAATACAATGTTGAAATACTTTCCAGTAACCACTTGAGGGCATCTTTTGATGTAGTTTGAAGTGCTGCAGTAGTTTGGAGTCATTACATCACTACTCCAGTTTGAAGAAATAAATCCCTTTGACTGAAAGGTTGAAATTTAGTGTGTGTATGAAGCAATTACCATAGATTATAATGTATTTTATTAACAACTAATAATAATATATGCTTCAGTGAAACTTCAAAAATTCTTTTGTGCAGATCCACAAGGAAGAAATTTCCATAAACACAGGTTAACTTGGTTGCTACTGTCTTTGTATCAAACTTGCATGTTACTAGGCCTGTAGGAGAGATGATAGTTTTTCAAAATGCATGTTCCTGGCTGAGTTTCTTTGTATGCTTTGTGACCTTTCTACCTTGATGGCTGCTGTGTAAATACCCAGTAGGATTCATGTAAGAAGCTGAACAGTTGTAGTAGTAGTGGTAGTAGTAGTAGTAGGATAACTGAAGTGGTGTTTTGATGTGCATTGGATCTGTTCCTCTCTAAACAGAGCCCTTCCAAGCATGGACTGGGTTTTATACTTCTCGGAGCACGTTAAAAGGAATTGCAAGGAGAGCAAGTTCATTGCTTTATGCTGGAGAATCCTTTTTCACACAGTATGTCCAGAAACACCCAGAAGGTTCTATTTGCAAATGTAAAGCCCTAAAGCAACTTCAGAGTCTTAGATGGGCAGTTTCAGAGGTAAGGATTGATTTATTTTCTGCTTTGAATGAAATTGTTTATTTTCCAAATGAAAAGTTCACATAGGCATTTCACCTGGATTGTCTCAAAGTTGCTTTTATATTTTTGGAAATAACTTCCCCCCACTTTTGCAAGCCATAAGTAGAAATAAAGCCATTTTTCAAAAAAAACTGTCTTTCTCAAAAAAACTGAAGCATGACTTCAGCCTCTTAACCATGCATCATGGTTACTGGCAAATGTTTTCTTCAACCAGTGAAAGAGTATGTGGTTTCAAACTTTGCATATGAAGTTCCTTGTCTTGGTGTTAGTTTTGTTATTTACAAACTTGTTCTTAAAAGTAAACAAAAAACAAAAATGGAACTAATTTAAAATTACTGATAATCTCTACTTCTGCAATTTAGAACAGGAAGGACAGATTTGTTTCTCTGAAGTTCAGCAGTTAAGTGATTAGCCTTGTATCATTACCATTTGCAGTCCTCAGTACTTTTGCTGTTAATAATTATTTGGTTTGCTAAGTTGATGACCAGATCTAAGTATGAAATGAAAAACCTGTCTTGTTACAGTATATTTGCTGCATTCTTGGTTTTTGTAACTTGTTTGGTTTTTGCCTCTGAATGTAGCTGTTATCTCTTATTGTGTGTAAGACGTTTCGTTGACTATCATGTTAACACAAATGCAAACCTGAAGTTGTCATTCTTTCAAATTACTTTGCACCTTTCAAATTACTTTTAAATACAAGGTCCAGCACCATGATGGTATAACAGGCACAGAGTCTCCCAAGGTGAAGGACATGTACATGAATAACCTGATGTATGGAATGCTCAACGTGAAGAAGCTAATGGCTTCCATAATCTTTGATATCAACAATGCAAAGAAGAATGGAGAGGTCTATTCTTCTGTTTACACTAAAGACTCAGGAGAACCAGGTACTTTTTGCACAGCTTTTTCAATTTTGAAGCTACCTTTTGAAAGCTATCATGTTTTCCTCCAAAATAATCAACATATGGTATACATCTAATTTCTGTGAACCATGGCTAGAAAATTGTATTTGCCTTCTGAGACCCAGGATTTCTCAGCTAATGTTAGACAGAACTCTACCTCAGTGCATTTATTAGACCTGGCTCTCAGTTTCAGACTTCAGTGTAATACAAGGAAGAGGTGCTGGGTCAGAGTAGTCACTAAGCTAACTTTACTCTGCAACAGAGCATTACATGATAAGGACCACAGTCAGAGTCAAGAAATGTTCTTGCTATAATGTACTGCCAGCTTGTGTAAAAAAGTGTAAAAGGATTTTTAAGAAGTTTGTTCTAAATACTGTGCACTCCCTTTTATCTGACTTTGGAAACTTTTTAAACAGTCAGATGTAAGCAGTGCCGTGGGCTGTGCAACAGACCCATTTGGATTTTTACTGGGCTGTTTTTAAATGAGGCTTCTCATTTGATCTCCTGTATAACTCTGATAAAGTTAATACTGCATGACAATGAGTTCTAAGCAGCTTATCTTCACTAAATGCATTTACATTCAACTCAGGTGTCATTTTCTGAATACATGGTTTTTTTTGATTGGGCAGAGAATAGAAGAATAAAGCAGAAGAGGTTTTAATGAAGGACTGTAAAAAATTTTCCTTTTTTCAATCATGAAGTTTTACTGCAGGGTTTTATGTTAAAATTTTGTAAGATAGTTGTACCTAGACAGATTTCCTAAATACATTTTAATACCACATTTTAAAAATACATAATGTAGTGACTGCAAGTTTTGTTTGTTTGCACAAAGGTGCTGCAGATGTTGACCTGTATGTGGTTGTCTATAACCCACTGGCATGGAACATCACTACCTTTGTCACAGTTTCTGTCAGCAGTGAGGCAATGAGTGTGTATGATGAGCTGGGACGTTCTGTGCCAGCACAGGTACTTCCACTTTGTTTCTTTCTGTTACTTTGTTCTCATTTGTCAGTTTTTATTGACTGGATTCTACCTCCTGTTGAAGTGGAATTTTCCTACTTGTCCTTCAAGGGTTGTTTTTGCTTGTCTGTTGTCTCAACAGAGACTTTTTTTACTCTCTACAAGGACTTGCTGCTCTTGTAGTGTGTTTGTCCTTTGCATGTCTGTGTGACCTGGTGCTTCTTACCTTATTTTTATATCTGTGAAAAAACACTGTTTCAAAGAAATACTTTTATGTTGAAGCACTGCCTTACAGTTGACAGCCCTGTTTGAACAATTGACAGATTGCCTTGGGGAGGGAGTAGAAGAGAATTAAGAAATGTAGGTCTTAGAAACTGGTGTCAGTCAGCTGCCATTTGGTGGCTCATTCTGTCACAGCCAAGCTCCAAGACACAGCCAGCTGTTCCAGGGGAGAGAAGAGAAGTGGCCCCAAGTGAGAGCTGGTACTGGCCTTTCTCAGGAGCATCTCCTGTACAGAATGCATCATCATCACTGGCTTGATAAATCTCCAGGAATGCTTCCTGCACATGAGGCCTGAAGAGGCCTGACACAATTGCAGATGCTCCCCTCTGTCCCTGAGATGCCAGATAGCTCAGCAGATTCTGCCCGCTGCAGTTTCTGTGACCTGTGGCTTACCACTGTGGCCATGCACGAAGGCACATTGTAGTCAGTAGTGAGGCACAGCAGCTGTCCCTTGTTCCTGCACATGTGGTGCCATGAGACCACACTGCCTTTATCTGCAAACCATCAGTCTCTGTGGCTTGGCACGTGGTCATGCTGCGCCAGAAAGGCTCAGCTTAATCCAAGTTCACCAGGCTCCCAATTAAAAGCAGCGTGGATCTACATTATAATTTAGAATTATAAGAATGGCATGTTTAAAAACTTATTAAAGTAGAAGCTATTTTTTTATAATTTAGGGCTTACAGCACATGAGGGTAATTGCCTTGCTAATTAATTTTCTGTAATGAAGCATTTTTGTGTATGCTATTATACAGGTTCAAAGCTCCGTGGAGTCCCAGTCTACCTATGACCTGTATATTCTAGTTGCAATAAGTGGTCTGAGCTACAGAAAATACAGTATTAAACCCTTGGATGGTCAGCAGGCTGCCTTTGTTGGGAGCTCAGTCAAGTACAAACGGAGAGACCTGGCTGGTGCAGGGCAGCAAAGGCAGCAGTTGTTTCCTGTGGTTAACAGCTGCTACCAGATCGTGTTTGACCAAAACACAAACCTGATGCACAGCATTACTGACAGGTGAGACTGCCTGCTTCTTTCAGTAAACACGAGATAAAATGTTTAGCTGTATAAATTTATATGCTAGATGAAGTGATTTCAGATTTTTTTAAAACAATCCATAAAAATAAGTGCAAGGATTTGTATTATGTGTCTTAATTCCAAGACTCAACAAAATGTTCTTTATGGTCTTTAAAGTTCTTTTTTATCCCCACTTCACATGCCCTCTTTTTACAGGACACTTCAGCACTAGCACAGGCATGATTCCCTACTAGTTCTGTGATGTTGCCCTGTTTAACTTTGCAGTTGGTCTGAGATGACATATCATAGTAATAACTAGTATATCAGCAGAGTTCCAGTGTACTTTAGACCAAAATAGGGTTGTGAATGTGCATTTTTATTAAAAATTAGTAAAAAGCACATACACTATGGCTGCACAATGAGCCTTAAGTGATAAAGTAAGGGCTTACTCACACTAAGTAGTGTTTTGCAAGTCCCATATCACTCTTTCTGTAGTAGAAAGCTACAAAGCTCTTCGAAAGGAAACTTTTAATTAAGGAATTTTCATTTAATCAGGTAGGAAAAATGGAAGAATTATCAAGATTTAGGTGAGATTTGAGGTTTTCAGGTGTTCTCTCTCAGCTGATGCAAATTGGCCCAATTTCTTCAGCTTCAGTGCAGTTGTGCTGCATTTTGCCTGCTCAGGATTCAGATTGTCACCTATTATATACTGATGGAATATTTGACCCCTTTTACACTGGCATGGTGATGGCTAGATCTCTTTCACCTTTGAAGTTTTGTTCATAATTCTGCCTCCTAGAGCAAGAACTTGTTGTCCAGTATCATTAAAATCATCTTTAGAAGTATAGCTGGACCTTAACTAAGAGCCCTGGAGTAAGTATTTTCTCAGAGTGCCTCCAGATCATAACTGCCTCCAGATTCTATGAGAAATATAGTGTGGAAGAACAAAAATCTAAATTCAGATTCCAGTTTTTCCATCCTGTTCTGGCAAGCAGCAAGAACTGGAATTCAGCATGCAGGGGAAATTAAATACTCACTTTCTTCACAAGCCTTCAGACAAGCTCAAAATGCTTGAGTTTCGCAAGGTTTGCACTGGGATAATGGGAAAGAATGAGGTCTCACAGGTCAGAATGGGAGGAAAGGTTGAAAAAAATTGGGATCTTCAATTGGGAAGCCCTTTACATTCAACTGCAACAGTTAGAAGTTCTAGATCCTGCCCCTGCACTGAAAGTGCCTCATAAGAGAAGTAGTAGAAAACACTTGGATATTCTCCTCAGTTAATACAAATGATGGGTAGCTACATTAACATGAGATAAAATGTTTAGCTGTATAAATTTATATGCTAGATGAAGTGATTTTTCCTGTTTTCACAGCAAGTTGCCAAAAGCAGAGCAGGTAGCTGAGAGCAGCATCTTAAATTGCCTTCAAATGACTTTCTAAAAATTGTGATAATAAGTCAAGAATAGCAAACTGTAAGCTTCAGTGGAGAGAGGAGGAGATGCAGTAGGTAGTGAGTGATGGTAAATGTTGATATCCTGTTGATTTCATTGTTACCAGTGTTAGACATGAAAACTTGCATCATGCTGATTTTACCTAGCTACAAAGTTCAGTGAACCTAATTATTCAGTGGAGCAGTGCAGTGTACCTCATTCCTGTGAGATGGGTAGTTTTAATCCTGGAGCCACTCTGGCATCAAAACAGTGACATAATATAGATGATGTTTAATCTTAAGATGTTTCTCTTCTACAAAAATAGAAAATTACACAGAAACTCCATTTGCTTACAAACTGACATGTATCTTAATGGGAAGCACTTTAGTTCTTTGCTGTCCTCATTTATTCAGTCTCACAAAATCAATCCACTGTGAAGAAAGTTTTTTTTGTCCTTACATTTCCTGCCTCGTTCCTGTTGCTGTTCAGCTTTGCATTTATCATGTACAAAATGTGTTTGTAAGTTATATAATTTTTACTCTTCTCAGGGAGACCAACCAGACTGTCCAGTTCACCCAGGAGTTCCTTGAGTACCACGTAAATGGAGACACCAAGAAAGGACCCATTTCAGATAACTACTTGTTTGCTCCAAATACATCAGCTGTTCCAGTATCAAAAGCAGTGGTGTTGGAAGTGATGTCTGGAAGCTTGATGACAGAGATCAGGCAGTATTTCTACAGGTACAGCACCATTACAGCTTCACTGGAATGTTAGGATATGTATGAGGTTACTTCTGTACAGTTACCCCTAAACAGTGAGCTCTGTACTGTTTAGGATTTAGACAAAAGAACTATTATACATCTGCTGAATGTGCTGCTGAGGAAGCACCTTTTGTAAATCACAGAATTAGAAGTGTAAGTGTAAATCATAGTGTTAGAAGGACTGTGAAGATCCAGTTCCAAACCCTCTGCAGGGACACCATCTCTAGACCAGGTTCATCAAAGCCCCATCCAACCTTCAGGGCCAGAGCCAGAGCCTTCAGCACCTCCAGGAATGGAGCATACACAGTTTCTCTGTGACTGTCCCACTACCCTCAGAGCAAGGACTTGCTTTCTAACATCTTATCTAAACCTACTCTTTTTAAGTTTAAAGCCATTTCCCTTTTCCTGTCGCTACATGCCCTCGTCAAAAGTGCCTCTCCAGCTCCCCTGTAGGTCCCCTTCAGGCACTGGAAGGCTGCCCTAAGATCTCTCCAGAGCCTTCTCTTCTCCAGGCTGAGCAATCTTAAACTGTCTTCATAGGAGAGTGCTCCAGACCTCTGATCATCTTTGTAGCCCTCCTCTGGACTCATTCCAGCAGGTCCTTGTGCTTCCCACGTTGATGGCCCCAGAGCTGGATTCTCTGGGTAGGGTCACATGAGGGGGAAGCAGAGGGACAGAATGACCCCCTTGACCTGCTGGCTGTGCTGCTTTGGAGGCAGCCCTGGACAGGTTTGGGTTTCTGGGCTGTGAGCACACATTTGCCAGCTCACGTTGAGTTCCTTATTAGTCAACTCCCCCAGTTCCTTCTCTCCCGGGCTGCTCTCCAGCGCTGCTCTGCCCAGCTTGTGTTTGTGCTTGGTATTGCCCTGACACAGGTGCAGGACCTTGCACTTGGTGTTGTTGAACTTCCTGAGGTTCGCATGGGCCCACTTCTGAAGCAAATACTGCTGCAGGAGGGAGGGATGGATGTGGAGGTTGTTTAGGGTGATCCTTTGTGGTGCATTTTTTAATGCAACTTCTGTTGAGAAGCTGGTTCTATACAACTCAATGAGTATTGCTGCTAATATCTTACATGGATGGAAATTGGACATAATGATACATTTTCATAACTGTGAATATCTATCTTGAAAGCAAATCAGAGAATGGAGGAATGAATCTTTTATAAGGTCACTCTGACCCCTGATGAACTAACTGTTCTCTGTCGTAAAATTGTATCAGTCTATAAATCCTTCACCCCCTTTTAAATCTGGTTGTTTGGTTGAAGTCTTTTGCTTTTCATGGCATTGCTCAAGGATTGTAGTTAAGGACCTTTGGAAAGTAGTGTGGAATTCTTGCATCAAAGCTTATGTCACCCAGATTGAAAAAAATGCATCTATTCTGTACAATGTAAATATGTTGCTTAGAGAGTCATAATAATTTTTAGATTTGTTGTTAATTTTGAGACAACAGCATTTGAGTCCTCATTTGTAATCAAATGAGGAATCCTCCTGACACTTGAAATGTGAAGGAAACTTACAGGATATCACTTACTCTGGTTGAATATCTGTATATTTGAAAGTTAAATTGAAATTAAAAATAACTGTACTTCAAATAAATAGAAAATGGGTAAGAAAGTTGTCTGTGTAGGGTGACATCATGAGTGCCTTGCAAGTTGTGTCATAACCAGTCAAGTGCTTCACCTTATAAACTCTGCATCCTTCCTCTCATTTTTGCAGCAATATTACCTCTCAGGACTATATTTATGCAGTGTACACCAGGCTGTATTCAGTCCCAGAAGGCTACGATGGGAAGCTGCTCTGCCGTAGGATAGAGCAAGAATACAGTGTTGGGCCTTTGGAATTCAATCGTGAAGCAATCTTGAGAACAAGCACAAGTTTGAACACCAAACAAGTTCTCTACACTGACAACAATGGGTATCAGATGCAGAAAAGACCATTCAAGGCATATGTAAATAACACAGTGGCTCGGGTAGGCACTAAGGTGTAATCCAGAGTCAGCTGTGTCTTATCTGTGCTCTCTGTTACTGTTTCCTGTGTTAATATTATCTCTGCATGGTTTACTGTGTGGTTACAGAACTATTACCCTATGGTCCAGACTGCCTACATAGAAGATGACAGCACAAGGCTGATGCTGCTTGCAGAAAGAGCTCATGGTGTGTCAAGTCAAGGGAATGGACAAGTTGAGGTAAAGTTTGAATTTGTGTTTCTTTTTCTAGGTGGGCATAATTTCATGGCTGCTTACTTCAATGTAAGTAAAGCCTGATGGCTCATTCCTGAGGATTGCTCATTCCTCATTCCTGTGACATTTACCTTCCCAATACAGGTGATGCTACACAGGAGACTGTGGAACAACCTTGAGTGGGACCTGAACAACAATCTCACTTTGAATGACTCTTCAGTGGTTCGCCCTGTAATCTGGCTTATTTTAGGGAGCAAGGCTGTCACCAACACTTTGTATCGGACAAGTGGCCTGGCATTAGAGCATAGGCCAGTAGTGATGTTTGGAGCATTATCAGGTAATCATTCAGTCCCCTGCACTGCCTTTAGCATCTGAATGGCTTGTTTATGTTGCTTTCATTTATGCTGTTGAGTTTTTAAATGCAGGCTTCAAGCCTCCTGTGAGGCAAAGTTAGCATGTAGTGAGTTAGGAGACAGATTTAGAGACTGCTAATTACTTTGCATTAATTTCAAACATGGATGTTGTCCAAATAGATGTAATGTTTCTCTTGTTATATAATTATCTCTACTTTGAGAGGAAAATAAATTTTAAAGCATGTAATGAGAACAAAGTGTTCACACAGGGAATTAGTGCAAAGTAGGTAGTGCACCATATATCAGCTTCCTGGATGCTGAGTCCTTAATGGCCATTTTTGGGTTATTCTTTTAAAAATATTTTTTTGTCTTATCTAAACTGAAGCGTGGTATTGAAATAGCAATTTCAAACTGAAGTGAAATTTGTTTTATGGAAAGCTCTGATACAGTTTTCTAGCAGTTAAAATCATGCTGCTTTCTGCTTAGTATCTTGGAAGGCCTTGGAGGAGAAGGCATATCATCTACTTTGCCTCTGCCTTGGTAGAATAAGCAAAAAGCCCTTTACCCTTCCACAGTGCCCTAGCCAGGCTTGTGTGTGTGATGGATGTTTAATGTCTGTTTTGTTTTATTTTGCATAAAGGAGAAGATAAACCAAAGCTACCCAGACAACTTCAGGAGAATTCAGTCCATGATTTGCCTGTAACTGTGCCACCTAATCTTCATCTCCAGACCCTGAGCATTCCAGGGTGGAGGTACAGCTCTAATCATGCAGAACAGGTCCACAGCATCCACATGGGTAGGTGCCTTCCAAAAGGTGGCTGGATGTTACACTTAAATAAGCTGGTTTTCTTTTTTCTCTGTTCTCTGTGGCTAGTATTTTTATTTATTCAAAGCATTAAATTCCTCAATCAAGGAATTGTGCTGTATTATTTCTCTGCCCAAGTAGTAAAATATTTCTCCTGCGTGAGTTTGTTATGCCTGTTAGTGACATTCCTGTCAAAGTGGGAGCTGGCTATTTGCTGATATTAGTCCTCTTGCTAATTTAAAAAAAAATAGGAACTAAGTTCAAATGATGGGAGTTAAAAGTTTAAAAAAATTAAAGTTTAAAACTTGGGTTTAATTTTAAAGTAAGAAAATATATGCATTTTAATTTCTTTTGAAGGTGAACAGAAGCAAGGTGATCCAGATTTCAGTCGTGTCCTGCTGAGAATTAGACACTTGTATGAAGTTGGAGAGGATCCTGTGCTGTCTCAGCCTGTGGTGGTAGATCTAAAGGTAAATGTAACCCTTCTAAAGGTAAAAGTAACCCACCAAGTGAGGTGTTTTTATTCCAGAGAGAAATGGTTGGGGAATGCCACATCCTGTGTACTATGAAGTATACAAAAGATGAATATAAATGTGTTAGTAGAACTTTACCTCAGAGGGAAGTGAACCTTTTTTTTTCTTACTTGGCTTTGCAACACAGAAGCCATCACTGCAGATGGAGTTGCCATAGGCACAGCATGAAGATCTGCTAAATGTGGGGTAGGACTGGTTCTGCTGAGCTGTTGGTAGTGTAACACTTCCTGCAGTACCTTAACCAGTGCACAGAGTAGGATTCTGTTTTGTTGATTCTTTAGTTATTGAAAATTTTACCTGTAATTAAAGAAACTTGGACAGGATTAAAAGAAAACTTTTTTTCTCTACAGTTTATTTCTGTGAGTTGTTCAAACTTTGTCACTTCCATCATGTACTCCGTTTTTTTTCAGTTTCATGTTTATTTGATCTTTCCTATGGAAATAGATAACTTTATACTCCATGGCAGGGGTTTATTACTTCTACATGATAGAAACATGGGAAACAATGTGTAGAATTCTCTGGTTTAGACAAAAGGGGAGTGTGAGTTTCAGCCCTTTTAATAGACTCTGTACTGCAATGCAGAGGAAGCTTTCAGCACCTCAGCTTCTTGGTGTGAAACCTGGTGAATCTGAATTTGCCCTTGTGCTGCACAACCTTGCAGATTTTCAAAGTCTCTCTGCTCCAATTAACAGGCCAATGCTAGAGTTGAAAATTCTTTCTGGTCTTACTGTGTGCTAGGCTGGTGAGTTGATACTCTTGTCTATGAACCCTCCTTTGATTTCTGGTGTTCTCTTTACTCAGTCTTTGCTGAAGGGATTGGGATCAGTGGTGGCAGTGGAGGAGCGATCCCTCACAGGCACCTGGGATGTGAACACTTTGGAGCGCTGGAAATGGAAGACTGCACAATATCCAGGCAAAAGTAGGTGGATTAAGGTGCTTGGTGTCCATTGACTGTTCAAGCTTGATGATTAGTCTAGTTAAAAATATTTTTTAAAATTGTAAGATTAGAAATGTTTTGTATGACAGGCCTGGTACCTGTCACAGCCTGCAGGTAGGAACATTCCCTGCAAGCTAAGATTCCCTGCAAGGACCAGACTGTTGTATTTATCTGGTAGCTTGTTTTGCCTAGAGGTGTTAAAAAGCTTGGAATCTTTCTGGAGTTTTCTTTGTCCAGATGGAAGTGGCTACTTTATGAATTCACACTTGTGACACAGATTGATTTTGTCAGATGCTGATGAGTTGTGTTTCTCTAAGTTGAAGCCTGTGCTGCAGAAAAACACAGCTGCAGTAAAAAATCTCTGCTGTAATCAGCTTAAAGGACTCTATGGATATGATTCAAGTTAGAGCTGACACTCAGATCCAATGCTGTGGGTGACCTCATTTTATTTCTCATTCCAGTTAGCTGCTTGGACAATGTCCTTACTGTCACTTGCATACATATTGTGCCTTGTAAAAAGCTTGCAGAGGTTTTGGAATGGGCTGGGTGAGAGTTTAGAGCTCTATTTGACCTGCAGCTCTGAGCTTGCTTGCTCTTTATTCATGATGAAGAAAAGGTGCATGACTGGAAAAGTCATTTCACATTTTCTGTGAGTCAGTGTGTGAAAAGAAGAGAAATTGTTGTATATTTTAATATTATGAATGAGTACATCTTGGGCTCTATAATACTTTGAGTTCTAGGGAGGAGAAGCTGCTCACACACTAGTTTTAGGGAAGGGATGAGTTAAAACTGATGTGATAGAACAACATGTCCACTTGCGTAAAGCTGCTTTAATAAATTACCAATGCTTTTGTGTTTTACAGGGTTCTTCAACAGCACAGAGACCTCAGAAGACTTTACAGTAACT
Source organism: Ammospiza nelsoni (assembly GCF_027579445.1). Taxonomy (NCBI): domain Eukaryota; kingdom Metazoa; phylum Chordata; class Aves; order Passeriformes; family Passerellidae; genus Ammospiza; species Ammospiza nelsoni. The sequence continues at coordinate 17,926,559 of NC_080636.1, forward strand.
GTTCACCCAAAGGAAATAAGGACTTTCTTTGTATACTTTCAGGTTCAATAATGTTTGATGATGTATTTCAGGTGGATATGTAATATCTTTGAAATTTCGTTTCAAGATACAAGTGATAATCTTGAAAAACATCCTATTGCTGTTAATGAAAGAAAAATTAATTTTGAAATAAACTTTGAATTTAATTGAGTTGCTGGCCTGAGCTGTGGGTGTTTTTGTTGGTTAATTATTTACAACTTTTCTTTTCTGAAACTTGCTCAATGCAAAAAAAAGACCTGTGTTGCAGAGTCAGCATATTGAACATTATTTTGCTTGCTATTGATGGTTTTGAAGTGATTGCTTCTGTGATGCTTCACTGTGGAGCACTAACAAAATCATATTAGTCCTGCAGTCTTGAATTGTCTTTCTAATTAATAGTGCTGCCAAGAGTCTTCTCTTAAGGTTTTTACTGTTAGGGAAGATGAGTTCCAAATCACAGAGTAGTCATTGGTCTGTTCCTGCATGCAAGGAGAAATGCCTGCTGTGTTTCAGCTACTTTGTCTTCTGGGCAAAAACTGCAAGGTTTCTGCTTTGCTGTAAACTGAAATGGAATGTACTGTTTACTCTTTGTATTCCTTAGCCCCGGGTTCATTTAACTTGTGTCTCTTTAAGATTCAGAACTGATGAATTTTGCCTGACAGAATCCTGGTCCTGGATGTTTGCTTGTGGTCAGGGTAGACTGAAGCCAGTTTGACAGCAGAAGGTGTGTCCTGTCCCATGGCCAGGAACTGACTCATCCTGTAACCTGAAGGAGGAACACTGTTTTTGTGATGCTGTGAACTTTCTTACTTCTCAGGCTCAGAGAACGTGCACAGTGGTAGCAGGAAATGTTTTAATAGCAGCAAGTCAAAATTAACTTTGGAGTGGAGAGGATAAACTGGCAATGAGGGCAAATTCTAAGCAGATCTGATTGAACAGCAGAAGGAAACTCAGATAGTGACTAACTTTCCCAAGAGCTGGTATTGATTTTTGTCCAAAATCTGCATTTTTTTTTTATATTTTGGTTCTTAGCTCTAGACAACCTGGATGTGTAGAATGTTACTCTGTTCTCATGCCATTGGGCATCTCTACTTGTTTTGCTTATTCACCAGGAAAATGCCCACAGCTGAGATGAGAATCAAGTCAGTCACTTCACTGCAGTAGCAATGATGAATTATGCTTGGTGCAACACTGTACAAAGCTGTATTTCTGATGAGTGAAGCATAAAACTGAAAGAGGAAATAGAGAGGTTTAAAAGAGAATAGGTGCATTTTCAGCCACTTAATAGTCCCAGATCTAGAATAATGTAAAAATGACATTTTACTGTGGTAATTGTTCTAATTTACTTTGGCTGTTCAGCAGTAATTTTCTCCACATGGAGACATTGTTCAAGAACAAAAGAAAAAAGAGTGGAAAAGGCCCTTCCAGAATGTTGTCATCTTATTGCAGGGGTTCCATACTGTTGTCTCCTATCACAAAAGTTTCATACCTTCTTGATGCTTTCATGTGGGCTGCTCCTCAGAGCTCTGCTGCTTTCTTCTTCACAAAGCAGCCAACTGACTGCAGGTCCCTTCTCACCCAGCCACCCCACTCTTTTATAGCACTCTTCTCCTTGGTTACAGCTGTGGCCTGTTAAAGTCAGGCCTGTTCCTAATCTTTGATAATTGGCCCAGCTGCAACTCCTTAGGGGTAAGATTACTTTCTACACTATTTTCTTGTATTCTATCCCTCTACACCAGAATACTACTGGGAAATAGTTTTGCTGAAGACTTGCACTGGTGGTCAACTTTTCTGTGCAGACAGCCTGTTTTGCACCTCACTGAAATCACTGCAGAAACTGTCACATTCAGTTATTGGATGAAGAGAGGTTGTTTCATATTTTCTGATGGTCATTTTTCATCCATGGCTGTAAATATTTAGTGATGTGCCAATCAAACCTGTCCTACATCTGGGGAAACCATTTTCCTGCAACATCAGAAGGGGAAGCACATAAAAAGTTACTGTGGTACAGTAAAGCATGATGGCAGTACCGGTTTTCATTGTGCTTTGTGTATATACTTGGGAAATGAAATGTGTTCAACTAAGAAATTTTCACTGATACTACACCTTCCTTCATGCCCTGCTTAGTTCTGCTGTGGAATATAATGCATGGGTTACACAGAGATATGATTGAAATGGTGTTTGCTAATACAAGTGATGGTAACAGCGAGTCATATTGATAGATTTTAAAAAATTGAGCTGTTCCTTTAGTGAGCAATTGCATGGTCAGTCCTGGCCAAGCAGCAAGGGATCCTACAGCTGCTACCTTGGATGCTGCTTTCCCGGGTGGCAGATTGAAGTAGATCTACAAAAACCCTCTTACACAGGATAATACAAGAAGGAATACCTCATTACCAGCTGATTCATCTCTTTGAGGGAATTTCTGTTTTGATTAGTGGAAGCTTTCTGATTTAAAGGAAGAAAAATAACATAAAAAGGAATATTTTATCTGGAGTTAATTCAATGCAATTGGCCGTCAGGGAATAATTTGCCAGAGTCAAATCTTGTATTGCACCAGAGGCATCCCAGACTGTGGTCTGTAAAAAGCCTGGCATTCCTGCTAGAAGATGTCATTCCATATTCTATCTTCTTTTTCCTGAGAAGTCTCAGCCTAAGCAAATGGAAGCCTGCAGGCATTCGAATCTCAGTAGAGTGACCTGTTTACTAATGATCCTTTTTCTTCCCTCACATATATGAATCTAGTGAGGAGGAATACTGCATTGCTACATAAAAAATTGATAGAAGTCAAGCCACTCAAATACTACTTCAAACCATAGATCAGACAGGACCTGCAAAAGGCAGAGGGTTGATGTGATGTTCTCACCAGAGGACAAAGTCACACATGTGCAGCATGTTTGTGCTATGGGAAGCCTTTGTGTTAGTTTCAGTTCCACACACATTCTCACTGTTTCTCTCTATTAATAAATTTTTCCAGCTGACAGTTGCACCTCAAAAAATCTGCTGTCTCATTAATGCTTGTATGACAAGCTCTCAAACAAGTCTGACATATAGGTAAGGAGAAGGAAGAGGGTTTAGATCCTCTTTGTTTAAAAGTTTCAGGTAATTTTCAGTATGTCCCAAGTGGTGCTCTTTGAAAGTGACAGAAAAGTTTTAGGAAGAGAGATTGGTGGAAAGTGTTTGGAGGAGACTGACTCTGCACTGAGCAGCTGCTCTTCAATCATCTCCAGCACACGGGTGAGTTTACACGTTTAGAGAATCCAAATTCATCAGTGCAATTTCCAAGGTTAAATATGATAGAGTTGCAGAAAGATCCCATTAGTATTTCTTTTCTTTCTGTTGTAGATGCTTTCCTGACCCACATAGTTATTTTGTGTGCTACACTTCTTCTGGCAGCAAAGGTCACTTAAGAAATTTTGACACCATATTTTTCCACCCACTCAGTAGTGCTGTCATGAGAATTTGAGAGGTTGTGTTGTAAAATGGTACAGAGAAGTTACCAGGGTTAAAAATAAACCTTTCAGCCAACCTCTTTTTCTTTGTGTGCTAGTTCATTTAATCTCTGACAGTAGATGCTTTGGACTAGAACCAAAGTATCACTTAGAGTAAATACAAGCTGCTATCAGCACTATGGAAAAAGCTGCACCTAGTTTCTTGACAAATTATTCTGCATGTTGGAGCTGCCAGCTGAGCGACTCAACACTAAATTCACAAATGCAGTAATTTAAATAAAAATAAAATAGTTTTTCCTTTGGATTTACACATGCATCTTTGTGTATGTAAATTTTTAGTGCAATCTATATCTTTGATCAGTACCACCAAAGCATGGATGCAAGGAGAAATATTTACATAATGAAATAATACCCTTAAATATAAATTATTTCCTTTAATAAATCCCTTTATTCATTTGAATTTAAAGGTATTTATGTACTCACTAGTTCTAAAAGATGATAAACAGGTCAGCTGGATACCATCAGAAATGGGGTTAGCCTGTAGCATTTTGTGACATTTATCTTTGCTATCTTCTTCCTCTTAATTTTGCATGGCAATCTCAATATCACTGAAATGATATCTGTAAGGTAGATACGGAGAAGTAGCTGAGCTGGTGCACTGTGCTTTTGTTACTGATAACTGGAAAGGAACAGTCAGTGCCTTAGGCTCTAAATGTGACTGTGTCTTCATTACAAAGTGTTGTTCAGTTGTTTCTGGGCACCTGCCCAGTGCTACTCAAACTTTATATTAGTTCTAGGAAATTAGTGGCTGACAGATTCTTAATCAAGTTTTTAATGTAACCGATTTATATTCTCAGCATGTTCTATTTTATTTACTTTTTTATCTTTTTTTTTTTTCTGTCATTGCAATTTTGACATTATCCAACTGAACGTGTTTGCAGGACAATTTTTTTTTCTCGCCTGGTAACTGCATTTAAAACATGGAATAAGATGGATAAGTTAAGAAACGATGCAATGTTTTGTCTTCCAGGGAAAGTCTCTGGCCAGGCCATATAAGTGTTTCTGTGTTGGAGCCAAAAATCAGTGCTGGAGAATATTAAGCAACGTACAGTTACCTGCATTTGCAGAAAATTATTTAGCAGTTGATGTCAAATAAGTTTTACCCTTACCTTGATGAGGTAAGTGTAGATTGTTTCCTTTTAACCCATGCTTATAACCTTCCTGAAATGAGCTTTAGTCAATGTACATGGCACTGGTATTGCATTGATGCAGCTGCACCCACAGAGGTGATGGCTGATGCATTGCATGCACAGCATAAGGTCCCCACTGGTGTTGCAGGATGCTGAGGCCACTTTGAGTGGGATCATGGAGCTCAGTCTTCCTCTGCTGCTCCTGACAGGAGAGCTCTGCTGCTGTTAAGGCAAAAGTACTTCTCCCAGGAGGGAGGAATTCAGGCAACATTTCAGCAAGGAGGCAATGAAATGTTTGGTAAAGAAAGATCGGAGCAATGCTTGACTCCAGTGTAACCATGAGCAATCGTTGTCTCTGGCTTTGGACGAGATTCAGCTGGTTGGCTGGATGAGGCTGCTGACAAACAAGTGCACAGCAGCTGAAGAAACCTCACCTTGTAAAGTGCTTTTAAATGAAGGATTTTAGGACAATGGCAAATGCTGTCATGAAACCACCCATGGAAACCCAGTCCTTTATGTCATGCCAGAAGAGAGACTAATTTAGGTTGAACAGCAACCAGTTACAACACAGCTTAAATGTTAAAGAAGAAATTATTTAATTTCAAATAGAATGGCTCAGTTCTGAAACAGCAGTTTCACAGAGTGTAGGGAAAAGTTGGGTTGCATTTAGGTTGTATCATCGTCACCACATGAGGGGAGAGGAAGTTAAGCCGCACATTAGATATGCTTTCATTTGGTGTTCTGCTGATCTTCAACCAAGGCAGCCTGATGCAAATGCTAATAATTCTGCATGATGATCATAACTTCAATGAAACTTCTTTTAACTGTGTGTTTTGGCTGCTTAGGTAAGTGTTGATTTGGTTTTCTGGCTGTTTTTCTTTTGTTGTTGTAGTTGTTTTGTTTTTAGTTAGTTACTTGTAATTCTTGAGCTGGATTTAAAAAAAAACCACTTATGGTATATCCACCTCAAATACACATGTGAGACAAGGAGAATATTAACTGTTTTTTCATAATGCTGAAAGCAAGATTAAAAAGCATGAGAAATCAAAAAGCATTTTCACAAAGAAATTGTTGCAGGGAAAGCATAGAGGAACAAATTGAACACTTCAACACCCAAAATGATGTTAGATTAATGTATGCACCATCTTTTTAGGATTTCTGACTTGATTATTTGCTATGACAAATGCTGGATGTAGAATTTTAAAGTGTTGAGGAGGATTTCTCTAGATCACATAGGTACTGAAATACAAAGCAGATGAGCATTCATATTTCTTGTTCAATACAAATTGCAGTGGATAATGCTGAAGGCATTCCATAGGAGTTAAAAAATTAGCAAAATTTTTTTTCACTGATATTTTTCAGAAAAACAGTAAAGATGAAAATATAGCACTGTCAATAGCACAACTGTGTTTTAAACAACAAACTGAATGAACACAAAACCTGAAATCCATGATTATTTCTTTAACTTGAACAGCTTCTAGGTTGTCATTTACACACTACATCAATTATTTCCCTTGTTTTTTCTGCTGCTTATATTAGCCCTATACTTTCCATAATGTTTTCTACAAGTTTTAAGTGTTGTAAAGATGGAGATGCCTGACTCCTTTGATGAACTTTGCCTGACTACTTGTGATGAATGTGTGGCTTTTTCTATTGAAAAAATAGAAAAAAATATTTGCATCTTTTTGATAAAACTGATCAGATGCCATTTTAGGGTGAGATATGAAAAAAAATGTCAAATTAGTTATGTCTTGCTGTGAAAGGTGCCTGAGTGATAAACAGGATAAAATTTAGAAGAAAATCATGCCATTTACTCTTATTACTAGTTCTTCACTTTAATGTTGTAAAGGATAGGAAAAAGGAATTATAATTCTTCATACAGCATATGAAAATGATTGTCTCAGCAGTCATGGGAATAGATTTTATAGGATTAGCAGTTTTGTAATAAGCATCAATGCCATTAGAATGTAAAAAGAGTTATCTGATACCCACACAGTGGTTTCACTTTAGAAGAAAATGTTTTGTACATATATTGCACAATGTCCCATGTATCACTTACTTTGCATGCTGCAGGAAGGAACAAAAAGTTTGATTTCTACTGATACAGTCCAAGTCAGCCTTTTCTTAGAAGCCAGACAAGAGACCCCATGAGAGAACAGGGATCTGTGTGGCTTCTCTTATTAAATGAAGGAGCTGAATTTTATGTTATAAACTGCTTGTCAGCAAGTACTTAATGGCCAAATGAAAAAAACCACCTCAAAAATGCTGTACACTTGTCATTCATTAGAAACAGTGCTGGACAAGAACTCCTACATAGGGACAAAAATTGCATTGTCTTTTTCTTTAACCTTGATGAGTTTTTCACTATTGACTCATGAATCATTCTGAATTACTCCTTTTGTTTTTTCTTTATCTGACAGAGAGTGTTTAATATGCTTCAGACTCAATCTCTTTTTATAAAGCTTTTTCTTGAAAATAAAAATATGTTTATCAGCAAGCATGCAGAAAATCTTCATTTATTGCACACAAACAATGATAGAGGACTTTAACACATCAGATTAAAAGTTTACTTTAGCCAGAAAACAATTGCTGTCATTCAAGGGAGAAGTGAGTAGCAAGTAAGCTTGAAAATTAGTGTCATAATGATTTTAGAGTATTAATTGTTATTTTAAATGTTTATTTTAATATTTAAACACTAGTTTAATATTTAGATTATTTATTTTAAATACAGTTTAATTACATCTCTTTGTTGTTTTACCTTTTAAATCTATGTGTATTTCTCCATAGCTACAGATCCCAATAATTTAAGAGTCATCCAAGCACCAACAAATATAAATCTATCAGTTGGAGACTACACAGAAATCTCCTGTATTTGGGGAAAAGCTGTTGAGAGGTGTAGAGCATGCTGGTACTTTGTTAATAAACTGAACATCACTGAAAGTATATCATCAAAAGTCCTCTATTTGTCCAACATCACCCGTGAAAACAAGGATGTGCTCGTCATCAAATCCGCCAATGTAAATGACACTGGATTTTACTACTGTGAGATCACCATTGAAATACCTTTCTTTAAGAAACTACGTGGAAATGGGACAATGGTGATTGTTGAAGAGAAAGGTAGGCTGGCAAGAACATGTGTGTGCTGTTCCACTTTTCATCAGAAAGATTCTGCAGTTTGAACTATTTCATGCATTTCCTTCCCGTCCCACCTTCCTTTCTCAACACTTTGGATCCTCTGGGTGAAAGAGACAAACACAAAGAGGGCCTGAACAACTTTTAATGACAATTGACTTAAACTCTCTGCCTTAATATCTCCTGTGTAGTGTTTGTTTTCCTCCATAAGGATTTGCTGATAGGAATTATTACCTAAGGTTTACAGAAATGCTGTGCATGAGCTGTGTGTTTCACACGAGACCCAGCCACAGTTGGGTGTGAGACACTGAGTGAATCTGCTGGGTTGTTACAGGGGGCTGCAGTGATCACAAGGTTACCCTGTTCAGTTATCTGTAACCTTTACTAAACATTTTAATTTTTTATTACAAGTTCTTAATGAAAAGTGGGAAATAAGTCAATATGGATGATGGAGCAGTATGGGCCCTGTACGGATTTGTGTCCATAAAATTGTTGTGGCTAATTGTTTTATATGTGCTGTGTCTCCTTGTTTTACCAAAGTCACATGCTAACTTTTACAGGGGAGCAGTTTAAGGTCCCAATTCTGAGTTAAGCGTTAAAATTGTGAATGCAATTAGTATTCACACACAACTAAAATTTTCAGCAATAGGAGTGATATCTGTTTACCCTTAAATTATTAATACAATGTGAGACACCCAGAAGACAATTTACCTCACTTCTTTTATACAACTAGCTGAAGACATTATGCACCAGTTCTGGAAGATGCTGACCTTCAGCTCTCATTATACCTCTCAAATGCAGAGAAGAACTAGGGGACTAGATTTAGACCTTTGGCATTACCAAACATCACTCTCTTGCTAACTGCTCAAGTCACAGGAAGCCTTTCCAATCCTGCAGTACACTCCAGTTTTGTACAGTATTTTATACCGTGGGTCAGCTGGTTCAAAGAGAAACACAAAAATTATCAAAGATTTAGAAAATACCAGTGCCAGAGAATCAATGAAGTAGTGTTCAAAATGGTGGAAATTTAATGTAGATTAGCTTAACTCTTTTACAGTGTTTTAATGTCCTGAAATAAGTTAGGAAATCTGATCTCTTGCTTGGTCAAGTACAAGCAGAAAAGAGTTGTGTTAAATCCTGTGGCGAGGGGGAATGTGAATCTGCAGGAGCTGTAGGAGGTACTGATGTTATTGTTCATCAGGCATACATCCCTTAGGGATGGGAAAGTGACCTTGAACCTAATTCACTCTTGAAATAATTTTTAATTTTATCTGCCTTTTCTTTTGCTGTGATATTGATCTTTTATTTTATCTCTGACCAGTGCATCCCTTTGTTTAAAATTTATAATTGCAGCAGCTTACTCACTGAAAAGGAGATATTTGGAATCATGGGCCATCCTTCCTTTTTTAGCGGCAGTGGGAAGCTTGTATCTTTTCTACAGAAAGAAAAAGCACTCCACCCTATCTGGTGAGTTACAGTATTTCCATTAGCACAAATAAGTTATGGGTTTGGTTTGAGATGTCTGGAGAGGTGCACTGAGGAGGTGTTTCAGTGTATAATTTGCTCACCTGGTCCTTCTTTGCTGAGGCATCTCAAGCTGACAGGAGGATCAGAGCTCGTAGTTCAGGTGAGGGCTCTTGCAGCCACTTGCTTTCATTATTTACCTTTTAAGGAGAGTCATCACTTAAACTGAAGATCTTGACATGGCTAGGGTGTTCAAGGATATCAGTTCTGATAATTTCTTGCTCATTTCTGACTGAAAAAGTGGGGAGCCAGAACTTAGCTCTGCATCACAGTCTCTTACTCCTGGTAGTGACAACTGGAAGTGACATGTGAAAGACCCTGCCTTGAACACATAGTTCTGTTTTTTTTCAGGCTGTGATTTCTTTCTAATTAATTATTAATTTTGGTTGGGAGAGAGGTTTAGGAGGGCAGTTTTGTTTGTTCATTTGGTTTTTTTGCTATTGTTGGGTTTGGGGGTGTTTTTCAAAATCTACAACTTTAAGGATGGAAGAAGTCATAGGAAGATAATGGTGAATGACAAGGGTGCAGGCCAAATATAAATGTAGGGCAGCTGTGAGCAGAGGGCTCATATCAGTGAGATAATCTAAGGCAGCCTCTTAAGTAACTGTTTGGGCTGTTTTCAGCTAATTTCATTTACAGCCAGAACACCACTCTAGTTCCTGTCATTAAGACTATTTGTACAAGGGCTCTGCACTCTCCATTTTGGAGCTCATTGAGCTCTGGCAGAGTACAGGTGTGACTCTGCACATGGGCAGTAAGCAAGCACTGACTGGAGCCTGGGTTTTACAAGGTGCTGCACAGCTTCCTGTACTGACAGGAGGGCATGAGCAGGAGCAGAGACTGGAGGTGGAAGAGCTTCATGGGAGAGATGAACCCACCAGGGAAGCAGCTGAGGAAAACTCATCATCTAATTCTGCTGAATGGGTAAGAGGTTTATAAAAAGACTCATGCTATGAGAGGGTTTTCAAAATGAGGCACTGGGGAGAAAGCACACCAGAACCCGCTTTCCCTAGGGCAGCATCTTCCTACACAGGAAAAAGGTTTAAAGCAAAACAAACCACACTGAGAAATAAGAAGAGGGATATTTATGTAGTAGGAAAGTATTGAAATCTGTTATTATAGTTAATAACACTCTAAGATTGTCTGGAGAAAAGGGCAGCAAATATCAATATAAAGACTGAGTGAAAGAAAGAAGCATAGGAGAAGTTAAAAGTGGCAAGAAAGTCCCTTTATGTGTAATTGTGTACCAAGCTCAAGGGGCTTGGACCAGCTTCAGCTCACAGGGTCATTAGAGCAGGCGACACTTGCTGAGAGCAGGTAGCAGATTTCTGGCAAGCTCCTTTTCCCATGCAATTACTCATCTTTTAATTACATTGAAACATAAATTAGGCAAGGGAAGGAAGCCCTGATTTAACCGTTGCATAGGCAGGCATGGCAGTTTTCATGGCAATCAGCAGGAGAGACTTGGGCAAGTCACACTGAAGAGATGAAAAATGTTCAAGCCCATGGTCACAAGTACAGTTATTGAGCTTACAGATTCCCAGGTTCTCCTGAAAGAAAACCTGGCTGCAGCCTTGATCTCGTGACATTGGTACTGTGGTCATGGCAAGAGAAAATATCAGTATGCAGGTAGTGAAACAGTAATATCCATCTTTAACTGAGCAATAGTCATTGCTCTAAGAAAAATAAAATTCCTGGGAAAATTCATTTTCTGTAAGTAGATTGCCACCGAAGCTAAGGGACTTGCTTTTACTGGAGATATCATAGTAGAAAATTACAAGAATACAAGTCATAATATGGTCTGGTCATAGTAAAAGATTATTCTAATTACTAGCTATGAAGGGATTACTCTTCTGCTTGTTAATATTTAATGAAGATGTAGGAAAATGAAGTTGAGAATGAGAAAACAAGCATCCTAGGGGGTGCTGAGTGAAAAGTTCATTAGTAGCCAGTTACTGCTCAGGATTTGTGTGGATAAGACTGCTCCAGAGGATGTGTGAATGCAATAAAAATCTTCTGCAGCTGCTTTAAAATTTAGCAACTACCAGCCACAGGAATGTGTCATGACATAGGTCCAGTATTTCCCTTCATGTAACAGATCTTTTTGCTATTTTAGTGAAAGCAGAAAGAGTGGTTTCATAGTGTAATCTTTTTAAATGTTCAAGCATAATTGGATGTTATAAATCATTCAAGATATCCAGTGGGTTAGTAAAGCCAGTACATACAGTGTGTATGGACACCACATTTCAAACAAATTAAGCCAGTAGAGATGAACAAATATTATGGTATCTCTGAAATGTCACTTACTACCTTTCAATTGTATTGCAGAACACTATCACCTTAATTTAATTTTTTTTTCTGATTGTGAGAAAGTCTCTACTTACTTGGGAAAAACTAGTCTCACACTGGTTTTTAACATAATGTACACTTTTCATGTTTGGAAATTTGGTGAATATTCTGAGTTGGTTTGGGCATCATTTCTAGAACAGTGTACATGAAAATTGTATCTGCCTCTGCAAGACTGTTTACAGTCTCATGCTTTTTTTACAGTTCTTGGTGTTGAAAAGACAATCCTGTAACACAGAAATTGAATTGAGCGATGGATTTTATTCTCACCTATTTTATTGCTCAGTATTATATGTCACAGCAACACTGAGCAATTAGGTCAGGTGACAACACATAGATGCAAGTACCCAAGGTAACTTAACCTGGGAGTGAGCATCCTCATGGCAAAACTGGCTCCTGTAGCACTTGTCTCTCTCTGGAGAATCATCCCATGTTTCCTCAGTTGAGATGCTCAGGGAGTGTTTCCCAGACAGTTCTGCCAGCTGCAGGGGAATTTGGCCTTTGAGGGAGTTCCCAGTGCAGTTGATGATTTTTTTCATCTAGTTCTGCAGGTTCCAGCCAAAATCTAAGCACTTTTGTACCATTAATACAAACTTCCAGCTCATGGTAGTGTGTATAATGCTCACTCCTGACTGGGGAGTTCTAGTTGTTCAAAACACACAGAACTGTGATCCAGCTTGGTTGGCCATCCCTACCATGGCTACTGTTTGACATTTGTCTGGCAGAACCTCTCTGTGCTGAGTATGGTTCATCAGAACACAGCAAACCCCCATAGCAGCATGTAAGTGTGAAGGCAAAAAGCCACTTCTTCATGACTTCTACCCATTTACTCACTGATGCCATCTCAGCTCGAGAATTTGATTTTATATACCTGTGGGAATAGGTCTTTGTGTACATTTCAGGCAGATCTTTAATTCTTATATTTTGCTAAAGAACTTACCTATGTATGTTTAGGAATAGGATGAGTTTTGCACTGTCCAGAAGAGCATCTGAATACCACAGCAGTGTGCTAGTTTACTGCATCAAAAGAGCATCCATCCAGAGGGAAGAGTATGATGGAGTTTTTTGGAAATATCAGAGTTAAAAGATTAAGGGGGTAAAAACATGTTCCATTTCAGTTTTCATAGAATCTGATCTGAACTTGACATCTTTAGTATTCTAAAAAGTATTTTGTGCCTGCTGCCTAATTAACGAAGAGAATTGAATCTGAACATAGGAAAGCTTTTCCTTTCAACATTAATACGGAAACATTCATTTCCTCTGTGATTGTAACTTCATGGCCTATGTTCCTTTGTGTTTCCAAGGGCTGTGCTGTGTTATGGGTAAAAGTTCATTTTACATCTACTTGATGGGTAAAAGTCTTGACTGACATTTTCTTTGCTTTTTAAGGCTGTGTCTTTTCTTTATGAATCACTTGAAATTTTATGCAATGAATCAGGAAGAAAAGATGACAAATCCGCTGCAACTATTGTGTCTAATGGAGAAGATGAGCAAATCCCACAAACTAGGGCAGCTGAAAAGTCTAGAATGAGACAAGGATCTACCATCTACTTTGACACTCAGAACTGAACAAAATATGGCTAAATAACTATGAAACTGAAAAATACGATAATTTGCTGCTGCAAGATGGATTACGTGTTTCCTGTCAAAAGCTTGTCAGTGGGACAATGCAGAAGAAAAACAGTTGGCTCTAAGCAGTTTTTGAATGTTTTGTCACTAACAAAATATTCTAAGGAGTCTGAATTGGGAGGATATGTCATCTAGCAGACTGTCTTCAGCTCTTCCTCTGGTCTCCAGAAATTCTCTTTACCACACTTTGAAAAAATCTTCTGGACTGACCAACATTCTCTCAACACAAGCATTTCTTCAGGAAGCCCATGGATAAATAGGAGATGATGGAGACAAAAATGCATGGAGTCTGAGCTCTGAAACTGTCATCAGTTCTGACCACATTGTAGACAGAGAGGTATGCCAGAAAGGATTATATTCCTGTTATATATAAAGGGACTGTTAGTGTTAATTCATTCACAAACTAGGAAAAGTCTTCCAGAGAAAGAAGTCTCCTGCACACAATGAAATACTAGATTGAAATGAAGATATATACATATATATATATATAAAAAATGTATAATCATTGTCTAACTGGTTGAGGAAGGCTGTGCTTGGAGGAGATAGGGATGGTAGTGCTTGTTCCACTTTTGCCAGCTTTAAAACTTTTAAAATAATCACTGAAGAAAAACCAAAGTTGAAAAAATTAAGGAGAACCTGGCTTCCAAGGTCAGAACACGGGGGAAAAGTTTTGACAGCAAAGCTAATGGCAGTTGTCCAAGGGCTGCTGAATGCTAAGAGTGGATATCTGAAATGTGAATGTGTTTATGTACCAGGGTTATGTCATCTTCTGTTAATGCTTTTTTCAGAGCTTAGCTGGAGGTTAGAACATCTACCCATCAGTGCAGGTAGAAACAACTTCACTGCTTGAAATTTTTGTCCAGCTTGTACCTGGACAGTGCAATAGACACAATCCAGCTTTGCCAGAGCCCTTAGAAACTGCTTGTGTAGTCTAAATGTGTGACTGGCTTCCTCCTAAATGCTGTTAATGAAATCTTTGTGGCCACGCAGCACGGCTCATGGTGTGGCTCAGTCTGTGCTGTACTGACTGCAGTTCACAAAGCTACCTCCCAAATCACTGTAACTCAGCTGGGTCTCACTCTGGATCCTCTTTCCTGGATTACTCTGTAACCTCCCCTGAATTCCCTACTGCAATAAATATGCTGCTGTCTGAACCAGACGGTAATCAGTGCTCTGTGATTATGTCTTGTATGAGAGAAACTGTTACATCTCATGGTACCTATGTGTAAATTGAATAAAGCAAAATAACATTCTTTTTCTCTTTTTAAAGTTCAGGTGTTTTTAAATCCTGGTGGGATTTTCCCTGAAACTCACTATTACAGATCCATTTCCCTTACTGCATGGTGAAACTCTGTCATGTGCCATATTCCTTTAAGGATCAGAGATGGGGCTGCCCTGGATTCCCCCAAACCCTGTAACTTTGTTTGCCACACAAGAAAGTCATAATCTATAAAATGGTGACCTTCAGCCCAAGTCCCTGTCCAAGGAAGCTCTCAGTTATGCACAAGAGCTGTAAGTGGGTGCAGTAAATTTTGGTCTTTCTATATACTGCTGCTTACTTTTCTGTTTAATCACAATGAGATTTACAGTTTGCAGGAACAATGTTAAAGAAAACCACAGCATAATAGTCTTCAAATCTTATTTTCATTACAATTTGATTAAATGTAGCTCCTAACAGCAAAGAATGCTACCTTCTTAACAGCTGCACACATTTTGTACATTAACATGGTCATTTCCGACATGTGTAGAAGACTACACCCAATTTATCATGACCTATTTTTATCTGTGGCTGACAGTGGTGGCTATGAGCCAGCAGAGTATTTTTAGAGCTCCAGCTTTTGACACCTCTGCCTCAAATATATTAACTTCCCTGCTTCTGTGCCACTTGGGAAGCAATAAATCCTTCTGTGTCTTAATTCTTCTTGGCTGTTTTGTTAGCTTTAAAACAAAACCAGTGCTCTGTAATTAACCTCAGGTCACATTCTAGCATGCAGTATGATCTCAGTTTTAACTGTCTGTTTAGCTGATGAGAATATAATGAAGGCATCTGTCTAATAATAGAACTAGAAGAGAGTCCTGGGCCCTTGCTTTTAGCCATTTTAATGGTTATTCCCTTTTGAACAAGCTGCTGAAAAATGATGGTTCCATTCCATTTAATTTGATGGCCAAAGCACAGGCTGAAATACACTGATTTAGGAGCAATTCTGGCACGATGAATTCAAAAGCCTTGTGTGTGTTCTATGCTTTTAATGTCTCACCAATGTACTTGGCTTAGTCACAGCCCTACAAATGAGGCTCCCTCTCTGCTTCTGACCCTGGTTTGCAGAGCTAGTGAAATCTACTTGAGCCTGAACTCTCTCTCTTCCCAATCCCTTGCAAAACCATGCAAGGAGTCCCATCTTATTTACCCTACCAACATTTAGGTAGCTGCTCTTGGTGACTGAGTATGATCTAGCTTGACCTGGACATTTTCATCCAAGCCCAGGACTGGGGTCCCTTCCTCACATTGTATCCATGGAAGAAGATCATGGAGCAGGCATTCCCGGCCCCGTGACACCAAGGACCTCTGGCAGGCAGGATGATGAGGTGTCCCAATGAATGTATGTGCAGAACAGCCCTGTTTGTGTGTGATGCTGTGCCTGATGTTCCTTTGCCTGATAATGGGGCTGTCAGAACAGCAATGATGTTGTGAATTAACCCTGTCTGGCAACTGAGCCCTGCACAGCCACTCACTCCCTCCTGCCTCCCCTGTGGTTACAACGGGGCCAGCTCTAAAGGGCTTTTTATTGTTGTTTTTACCAAGAGCTCTTCCTCAGTTCTTTGTAAACAGGAAACTGCAAATACAACTGACAAGTAAATACTCAGATCAAAAGAATGTGAAGCAGTTTCTCTAATAAGGAGAAAGGGCAGGTGATCATGTGTCAATGTTTCTTGTTTTCTACCTAATGTGAAATGCTGAGATGGGAGGAAGGATTTTTATGAACATTTAAATAAAACAGTTTTGGCTAAGGTGCTGTGGTCTGGTGCTGTATGCCAGTGAATTTTGCTGACAATGTGACAAAAATTAGTTCCTTGTCTTTTTTCCAGAGCAGAGTCTGTTGGCAGGGCTTGGCAGTATCTTATACAGCCAAAGGTGCCTTTTGTAACCTTGTTTCAGGAAGTATTCAACTCCACAGGGGTGGAGGAGTATAAAAAGTGTAAGGCAGAGAGTCAACAAGTGCAGCATCCGTGTTAGGTATTATTAATGGACTTAAGACAGCCAGAGATCAGAGCAACAACTGAACAACTTAAGGGTTTGAAATCATAACAAGGAACTGGACCTGTCACGAACATTTGCTCTGAAATGTTGTAAATTCTTTTATCTACTGATGCCTTTGTCTTGTCCTAAACTTGAATGCTCAGCTCCACAAGCCAGGAATGCTATATCTGTAAATTGCCAGGCCTAAAACAACTGCAGTCCATGGTTAGGATTTCTGATACTGCTGTGGAAATAAATCATGAAAGCAACTAATAGGTGTTGCTCCCTCCTTTACTTTTTAGCTTTCAATTCTGGAGAGAGGAAAAAACCCATAAGCTTCTCTAACAAAGACAGCACAAACTGGTCAGGTAGTAGGGTGAAAGACACTTGAAAATTATATATTTTTTTTCTTTTGTCAGATAGAAAAGCTCTGCTTTTTCAGTTTAGCAGCTATACAATGTTAAAAGGTGTCATTTCAAGTTCCTTTTTTAATACAGAATAAGCTTAATCTAAACTGCAGATCTAATCTCAAAGAGGGGCTGCTATCAAGCAAGAAAGGAAATGGAAAGAGTAGTTACCATTTAATTCAAACTGGTTACCCCTGGATAGAAAGGGTTCCAACATCTTTCTCGCCTCACCTTCAGATGAGCAGTGTGGCCCCAGAGCTGTGTGAGTGCTGAGCACGGGGACATCACACAGTGCAGGCTGTTCCCCAGACACCACAACCAGAGTCCCGGCACAGCAGTGGCCACCCTAGTTAACACACATACCAGGTTGGGCATCTAGATAGGTATAAGCACATTTAAAGGATAAATTTTGGCCATAATAATGCAGTTTCTGTATTTGTATTTGTGACCACATTTCCTCAACAGAGTCAAGCATCCTGTCTTCTAGGTGAGACTCTATTCACGGTTGGATTCCCTCTCCAAAGCAAGGATTTTCTCACTTCTGTGCGGACGATTTTTTATTTTCCTATTTGTTGAAAGCTTTCTCCTTTCCTGATGAGTGAAATCTGAAGTTAAATGTTTTGTTACAAAAGCAGGCTCTAGTTCCATTTCCCACCCCTGCTTCCAGTATTTCTGAGCCCAGCATTTTCTGCCTTTAGCAGTGGCAGAACTGCTAAAAAAGCCCCACTCCTTATCAGTTGCACTCTGTGATTGCTTTCAGGAAACTGCAAGCAGCCAGCTCTGTAAAATGTGTATGCCTGGGGAACTTCCACTCCAGCAATTTGCCTTGTAAACCTTCCTGGAGGCATCTATGGATATCACCTCACTTTACACACAGTCGTGGGATAGTAGGTCAGTCCTATCCATATCCTCAGTGTACTCATAAATTCATATTTCAAAATGAAAAAAAAAAAGTTTATTAAAAAGGGAAATGCATAGGTGTTTTTTTGATGTGTTTCCTGTGTGGACACCCAACACTAAAAAACTTTCTCTGAGGCATTCCTTCCTCTCAATTTTTTTTTTTTGTACAATGAAGGAAAAAGTATATTGCTAAATTCATAATTAAGCATGACAGCTAACAGAGCCAAAATATTCCTCCCTGCATACAGAAGTCTCTTGAGAGCTTTGTTGGAATTGGCTTATTCATTTTTGCATGTTTTATCTCTCTATAACAAATAGGAACTGCCTTTAAAAAGTTTACTCAATTGCTTTAATGTTGCAAAACTATCCTCCCTCCTAGCTCTTTTTGGGCCTTTCTGATTTTTCCTCTCTTTTTCTTTTCCTCTTTGTCTTTCTTTTCCTTTCTCTTCTCTTCTTTTTCCCCTGTTTTTCCTGACCATGCAATAGACCAACTTCTTGCTCTGCTAACCACAGCTCAGCAGTATTGGCTGATAGCTGAGAGGGATTTTACACAAGTGTTAAAGTAGAGCAAATGACACCTGGGTTGCTGGTGAGAGACTGGCTGAGGAATCATGGATTTAGAAGCTACAGTACTTGTATGGACAACATTTGGTTACCTTAGGGTATGACCTCTTTTTCTGTCATTAAAACCGAAAATAAAAAGTATTCTTGGAAGATTTAACATAAAGAACCTTAAAACTGAAGTATAGAAGAACCCTGCAAAGAATGGAATCCAGGAAATTATTCAAACAAGGAGTGAAAACAAGACAGAAGTATTTACCCTGCAAATATTAATTTATTGGCTGTAAATATATTCATTGATTTTACAGTCTAATGTGGCTGTGTCTCATGCACTAATAAATGTGTTTGATTAGAGTCAACATGCAGTGCTGAAAGTGAGTTTCCCATGGCACAGCTCTGCCAGATGACAGTGTTATTGCTCCAGCTCTCAGCTCAGGAAATCACGCAGCCAGATAACTGACCTCAATCTTATGATTTCACCTGCCTTTAAACTTCACTGAAATGCTGTGTGAGATTATTAATTGCATTTTTTAATGCAATGAGGAGTAAATGATAATAAAACAAGGAAAACTGGTCTGTCTGTAATAACAGAGCCTATCCAGTGTGTCACTGAACACACTGGGCTTGTATGAACTCCTCTTCTGCCTGTGCCCCACCAGTGCCTGTTTAGTCTGCTCTTGTTTTACTTTCTCTGCTAAGCAATGTAGTAATTGCATTATTTAAATAAATTCCCTGTGTATTGTGGAAATGAAATTATCTTTAAAATTTAGCCAGACTTACAGAAAATTTTGAGAAGCAGTGCAAAGTAAATGAAGTGTGTTTATGCTTGAAGTTCAACAGACTGTCCAGGACACTGGAAAATTCAGGGAGTTTGATAATTTTATCTCAATGTGGAAAATGAAATGTTTGTTTGTTGTTCAAATGTTACTCTCTAGATAAGAGGAAAATAAATTTCTTTTCATATTGGTGCCAAGAAACCAGAAAAATAACAAGTTCATAATTTCAGGTTATATTTTCTTCCTCCCATGCTTCTTCCACCCAGATACACCCAGATTTATGGAAGTTGTCAAAAAGTCCTTCTCATGTAGCTTCCTGCACCTTTAGGAATAAGATAAGGTGTAAGGGATGAAAAGCTCTAGTAGAAGTTTACCATTTCAACTGTCCCATTTCAAGTGTTCATCTGGCTGTGACACAAATGGACCTTTACAGTACAACTGAAAAATGTATTTCTTCAGACTTTTCCAAAATTGACATTGCTGCAAAGAGCATGGAACAAAATTTATTGTCCATGAGCATATCAGCACAGGGTCACACAAATCTCATGTAAGCCTGAATATCTGACCAAATGCCATAAAATTGGGGTACATCTGAATGGGTTTTGAAAATTTTGCATGTCCACATTTGTATCACATATATAATTTAAAATTTTGGTCCAAGTTAGGAACAGCAAGACCTAATTCTGTATAAACACTCAGTAAATGCTCATCCAAACTGTTGCCTATACCATTCTTCAATGAAAGAAACCTGAAAGAAACAAATAACGAGTATTATTTATATTATAATTATAATACAAAATTTAAACAAGCCCACGGCTTCTCTCACTGGGGAGCTGGACAGATGGATTAGCATCAAAATACTGCCAGCTCTCCTATATGGGCTTTCTATTTGTACTCTGTTTTGGTCTTGCAAACAGCTGTAATAGTCTGAGCTGTGTGCACAAAGCTGCAATTCTTAATGACAAACAAATCATATGGAAATATTTAAACAGTACAGAAAGTGTGAATTGAAAACTCTGAGCAGTACTGATGTGTGTGCACGTGCATGAATTGAGATAAAATGCGCATCAGAAATAAACAAACCCAGCCAGGCAGCACTACCGTGGTGACCTTTCCGTTAGTAGAAATTCAAGCTCTGTGGTTTATTCTGTGTTTTAGCACTTTTGCAGCCATATCATCAAAAACTATGAGTCACCCATGTTTGCAGGGGAAAATGTGTGAGAACACCTTCTTGCCACATTACGTGGGAGAGTTGTGGACATACTGACACATCCTGTTGACTGAAGCTGATCTCCCTCTCTGCCCTTTTGGGAACTCTGTCTTTCTTCTGTGTGGCTAACACTGATGTTCATGATTCAAAGTCATAAAAATGCATAACATACACATTTTCATTTTAATTTTTTTTCCTTTAGATGCAGGAATTTATTTTTCTTTACTGGCCATGTTTAATATTCATGTTGCAGACACATGTCAGAAAAGGACAAAGAAAAGTTCCTGGCGCTTGACACACCAGAGAGAGCCACTGTGTGGGTGTGTGCAAAGAGCAGATCATGTTCATAGCTGACCAGGGCCACTTATTTGCTTTATTCTTGTTTCTTCTTCTGAAGAAACCCCACAGATTTCAACATGCACTTTAATGAAAAAATTTGAAGCTTCACTTAAAACCCTTATCCCTGTAATGCAAATCAGTTGCAACTATGTCATAAGGTTGAAGTCAGGAACAAATAATTCTCATTAACTGTTTGGATATACAGCCTGAGGTGCTGCTGTGATTTTTGGGAAATGCAAAATCACTTGTTTGGAAAATGTAAGATGGAAAATCACAGAGGTATTCTTTCAGAACAGTTCTAGATTTCTACATATACAGGATGTGTAGTCTTGCTCGGAGATATTGTTGATGTTAGAGGAGAGACTTTGCCTGGGGAACAGGTGGCTATAGGCATTTGAGAGAAAGGAGTTTAATTTTTAAAGTTTTGCTGAATTGAAAACCAATTTTTGCTAACTCATCTCTAGCATATTTTGAGTGGAAAGTTATCTGCAAGCATCTTCAAGGATATCCAAAGACATCCAAACTCAGGTTTAGTTTTGGGAATCCACAATCAGGGTCTTCTACAGAGAACACTCCACCCCGAGGTCCATCAACATTATTCATGCACAATGAATAGTGAATGAAGAGTGAATGGCCTAGTTTTGATGGGTTCCCCCAAATAATTTGCTCAGAGTGTGTCCATTCTGTAAACTCCACCTGTCACTCACCTCAAATGAGCTCCTCCAGGTCTGGTGTAGGCACTGGGAGTTCACAGAGACCAAGTTACCCTGTGCTTGGCCAGAAAGCAGAACTCAGCATGGCTGGAGCTGATGAACTTCCACCAGCTGTACTCCCCTGTCCAGGAGCCTCCCAGCTCCCAGCACAGACCCTCAAGCAGCTCTGCTCTGGGTGGCTGTGAGCCCAGCCAGTTTGGTGTTTAATGATGGAGGACCTCAGTTTACAGGCAAGCAAAGTCCATCAAAGGCCACAGAGGGACACAGGACTTGAAAGTGACTTTTTGTTTTTGGTAAAAGTCACTTTATTGCAAAAATTGTGCTGCATAAAGTAAATAGCAAGTTATTTTACTGCAGATGAAGATGGATTTTGATACTGGCTGTTTGCTCAAGTATCAGATTTATTGCTTCAGATATCTCTGCCTGAGCAAGTGTTTTGTGGAGCAGCTCTGCAAGGCTCCCTTTGCTGGCCCTGGGCAGATGCAGGGCTCCTTTTGCTGCCTGTGGAGAGATGCTGGTCCATAAGACCTGTTTGAGATATCTGCTATGGCCTGAGCACAAGCCCAGGAGGACTGTGGAAGCTGTCTGCATGGCAGATCTCTACTTTTCATCCAGAGAATCCCACCCCAAGTGTGTGCTAGTGATTGATGTAGTTTGTAACAAGGTCCTGAGTGTGGCAGGAAGGCAGTCCAAGCCTGCAGCCCTTCACAATCCCTAACTGTGGTGGTGAGGTACAGGTGAGATGCTCAATTTCCTCCTGAAGAGGAAGCTGATACTGCACCAAAACTGGGCTGCCAACCCTCTGCTCCCAAGGGATATCTGAAAGAACAAATCTTGAGCAAACAGCCAATAACAAAATCTGATTTTTGTGTGTTAGTCACGCTGTGTACCTTGAAGGAGAGGCTGGTTTCTACTGGTGAGCAACTGGTTGTACCAGTCACACCAGGACAATAAACCTTGAGTTTTGCAAAGGTGTTGGCATGGAGGTGTGTACTCCAGATAGGGGTGTTTGCTAATGGATGGCTGTCCCCTGGGTGTGCAGCCACTGATTGGAGGGGACAGATGCATAAAGAAGCCCAGAAGCAGAGCAGGCTCCATCCTCCAAGAGAGCCCTGGGGCTGTGCCTGCTCAGGAGAAAGCCAGGCTCCAGAAGCAACATGTCTCAGCTGGAAACTGCAATGGGAATGATCATTGCTGTCTTTGACCAGTATGCAAGGTCTGATGGCAACCGGCAAACCCTCAGCAAAGCAGAACTAAAGACTCTGCTGGAAAAGGAGCTCCCAAATTTCCTCGCGGTAAGAGAAGAGCGCGGCACCGTTTCTGTGTAGCAGGTGCAAGAGCAGCCTGCAGAAACTGTTTTTAGTACATTTTTAAGAACATTATATACAAGAATATGCAATGGTTTGTAGGAAAATATGAAATTTAAAAAAGGTTTTGCACAAATCGGTAAAACTGGTTTAATATGCAAGGCAATTCTCTGTTTGCTAAATTCATCACTTGAAATATCAGGAGAATGGATTTGAAATAGATTTGGTTTCAACTTCAGAATTCATTTACTTCTGTTTATCCCTGGATTCATCATCTCACTTTACATCACAACTTCTATGAAGGTGGTTGTGCTGTCAGCAATTGAGGATCTTGATTGTAGATGGGGAATCTCTCTAAATATTTATACATTTACCTTCTCTAGGTATTTATACTGCATACTCAGTATGCTCATCAAAATGATGCATAAACCAGAACAACAGATGAACTCAGAGCAAACTGTTTGCATTTGTCTTTAATAGCAAAAGAAAGACCTGGATTGTACAACAAAGATTTGTATGTAATCATAAATTGCATTTCAGTGCATTTAATATGTTCTAGTAAAAGCTTTAGCTGCCAAGGAGACAATTTCAATTGTTTTTTAAAATTTTTTCCCTTCACTAAAAAACCAGAAAACACTTTTAAATACATTGTTCTTTCCACATTGGAGTAATATTTAGAGTACTGTTTTGTTACTGTTCTAAATGGCAAAAGTTCCCCACAACTGCTCTTACTGGCTCTAGCTATTTCCTGCAACTGGTGGAAAAACTGGAATTTTCCAGGAAAATAATTAGCTAATTGTCATCTTATAGTCCATCTCTCTTTCCTGCTTTACCTCTTCTAGGAAAAACAAAAACAAAAAAACTGAAAACAACCCAAAGCCCTCATATTTTTATGCCAGTATTTTAAACGAATTTAAACCAATAATATTCCTTGCTCCTGTCTTGCCAAACTGATAACTGCAAGACAAAAACCTCAGAATATAAATCTGACTTCAGAAAAAAAGTTCTACCTGCATTTTCCTGCCATTGATATATGTATTTTTTCATTTTCTAAAAAATCTAGGGAACAGTGTTTTCTAATTTCTTGCGTTTACTTTTGGCCTTAGACTTGATTATAGCTGGCACAGATCACAGCTTCCTGGAAAGGTCTTGAATCAATCAGGCATAAATAGCACAGGACTGAAGGACTGGACTCAGTTATAAAGAATTTCCAAAAAACAATTTCCACTTTTCCATCTCAGAAGTAATTCAGATGCTACAACTTGTTCATATGGTTCACTAAATGATTTGAAATATTAATTTATAAGATTAAAATAATGTCATTTACGAATAGAAAATTAATTAAACCTTCCAGATGCATTCATCTGTCAAATCTGAGGAAATTGTTCAATTTCTAGTGATTTTAAAAGGTCTACACTTAAAATGAAAGATTAAATTACAGGATGAAAAATTTTGTTAATTAGAACATGATCAAAAAATGCCTTCAGATTTAAATTTAGATAGTAATAGTTTTAAATTGGTGGAAATTTTTCAGAAGTTGATATAATTTCCTTCTAGTATTGTCAGGGATTTTTTAATCGTCTGCGAAGGCCCCGCGATTGTTTCCTAGATTTAACAGGTCTGTGCTGCCATCTCCTGCTTAACGTTGCAATTGCAGCTTCGAAAATCCCTGTAGATTACGGGCGCCGAAAAGCCCTCCTGTAAACTTCTTTACTTTCTAATATATTTTGGCAAAATGAAAAAAAAAAAAAAAAAAAAATACCCACAAAAAAACCCCCAAACAAACCAAAACCCAAAAACAAACAAAACAAAAACAAAACATAACAAAACAAAAAAACATACAAACATTTGTAAATTTGATTATGCATTTCTTAACGTCAGCCTTGAGATGCAGTGGTTCCCAGAGTCACAGAAGCACAGAATGTGCTGCCCACAAAGATCATTGAGTTAAAGCTCTGCCCCTCACAGGACACCCCAGGTGTCACACCATGTGCCTGAGAGCATTGTGCAAACTCTTCCTGAGCTCTGTCAGGTTCGTGCTGTGACCCCTTCCCTGGGGAGCTGTTCCAGGACCCAACCCTCTGAATGATGAACCTTTTTCTGATACCCAACCTAAACCTCCCTTGATACAACTTCAGGCCATTCCCCGGGGTCCTGTCACTGTCACCACAGAGCAGAGATCAATGTCTGCCCTTCCTCTTCCCCTCATGAGGAAGCTGTACCTGCAGTGAGGCCTCCCCTCAGTCTCCCCTTCCCCAGGCTGCCCTCAGCCACTCCTCACACAGCTTCCCCTCAAGGCCCTTCACCATCTCCACTGCCCTCCTTTGGACACTGTCTAACAGTCATTGATGTTTCTTGTATTGTGGTGCCCAAAATTGTCCTCAGCACTCAAGGTGAAGCCTCCCCAGTGCAGAGCAGAGCAGAGCAGGACAATCCCTCCCTGGCCTGACTGACAATGCTGTGCCTGATGTCCCCAGGACAGGGCTGGCCCTCCTGGCTGATTCACACTCAACTTGCCACTGACCAGGAACCCCAGGTCCTTTCCTGGCACTGCTCTCCAGCATATCATTCTCCAGTGTGTCCATACATCCAGGGTTGTCCTGTCCCAGGTACAGAATTCAGAACTTTTCTTGTTCCCTTCATATGGTTGGTGATTGCCCAGCCCTCTCATTTGTTGAGGTGTCTCCACAGGGCCTCTCTGCCTTTGAGGGAGTCAGCAGCTCTTCCCGGTTCTGTATCATCTGCAGACTTGCTCAGTATCCCTTCCCCAACCCATTTATGAAGATGTTGAAGAGCACAGGGACAAGGATGGAGCCCTGTGGAACCCCAGCAGTGACAGGTCCCCAGTCTGATGTCCCCCCATCATGCCCCACCCATGAGCCAGTTGCTCAGCCATCCCATGATGTCCAGCTTGTGCTGGACATTTTGTCCAAAAGGATCATGTGAGAGGCAGTATTGAAAGCTTTACTGAAATCCAAAAAGAAGACATCAACTGGCTTCCCTTGATCAACTAAGGGGGTTACTTTATCATAAAAGGGAATCAGGTTTGCTAAGCAGGGCTTTCCTCTCATGAAGCCCTGCTGGCTGTGACTGATGATGTTCAGTCATTCCATCAGAACAATGGCAACTTAGAAGGATAATGGCAACTTAGAAAAAGATTTGCTGTGGTAACTCAAGCTCAGAATCCCACAGGCTTCACGAGGCACCTGTGGGATTCTGAGCTTGAGTTACCTCACCTCCTGTGAGCGGCTTCTGCTGGGCCATAAGGCCAGTAGCAGCACTCAAAGCACTTTCGAGGCTGTTTGCATATTTTCTGGGGTGGAAGTATTCAATGAAGTTTAAATTTTACATTTGCCCCAGGAAAGCATCTTTTTGCAAAACTGCGAACTGCCAGTGCTCCAGCTGAGCCAGGGGAATGGATGGGGAGCTCATAGCATTTAATTCATCTGGGTGTTGTCCTCAGGGCTTTGTGCTACATAGTTTTAATGGTGATAAATGTTGTTTTAAATGTAGCAACCATGCCTCTCTGGGACAGTGCCAGACTGCAGCTCTCAGGTGTAATAAATCCAGAGGCACATGGTTTTAGCACTCCCCGTTGCTGTGCAGACAGTGGGAGCACGTGGCACCTTTCCAAGTGCCCAGAGCCCAACCAAGGACCTTGTCTGGAGAAGTTGCTGCATTGGGTTTGTGCACCCTCTCACCTCAACCTGCTCTTTTTCTTTTGCAGACTGGGAAGGACAGGAATGCTATTGATAAAGTCTTCAAGAACCTGGATGAAAATGGAGATTCCCAAGTGGACTTCAAAGAATTTGTCATCTTTGTGGCAGCTCTGACTGGCTGCTGTCACAAATATTTTGAGCAGAATGCAGCCAAATAGCTGTCAAACTACTCACAAAAGCTGTCTTTGCATGTGCTCCATATGCCAGTGATATGGATCCCTTCACTCCTTCCATGTACTGCTGTGAAGTTTGCAAGCATGTTGGACTGTAAAAATAAACCCTACTGAGCTTATTCCCTATCCTGAATGCTAATTTCTTCTCATTTGTGGAACAGCCTGGGTTTAATGACTCCCACTAAGTCACACTGAGTAGTTTCTCCCTTTCTCTGGTTTTAAAATTCTTTTCTTAGCCAAAAGGTTCAATGCTCATACCAATGCAGAAGCTGGACAAGAAGAAGGGCTGCTGGAGCCATGCATCAGCTGGAGGCTGTTTGCTACACCCGCATCTCTGGGAGGCATCCCAAATCCACACATGTGCCAGCACAGCTGTACAGGACAGGCTCACTGGCACTGTCTTTGAGCCTGTTTGGTACTCTCAGCTGTGTGATTGTTGCAGGGCTGCCTTGTAGGTTCTTTCTTGGTTAAAACAACAAAACCACCCAAAATACCTTTTCTGGGTTTTTTTCAGCATGGAGGATTCTGCGCAGTTTTGTGTGCTAGTGAGCCACCTCACCCAGATCACATAGATTTATTTTCTCTGACACCATAAGGCTTTTGTACCAATATATTGATATTACTTTAAAATAATTTTAAATATCCTCCCAAATAGTGTGCCATAGTACTTTTGCCTGACGCAAAAATGGCAGCAATCCTTGCTTCCTTAGCTGAAAAGTGTCTGTGTGGGGAAGTGGCAGAATTTGCTTTCAGAGGAGAGGCAACAGACATCAGCTGAACTCTGCAACTGAAGCAAGACTGTACACAGAATCAAATCTATATTTTGAAGCACTTTGCCAGTGAGCATCCCAATACAAACTGCAAAAACATTAAATTTAGTTCTTTTATCTACAGAACAATATTGTTCAGTGCTATTCCTATGCTATGCCAGCAGCCAAATATTTCCCTGTCCTACTGTGTGTGCAAATGTGCTGTGTAGGTAGAGGTGCCACAAGTCCCTCTGGAGCCCCTGAAAGATCGTGCAGCACAGCAAAAGCAGGAACAGCAGCTCAGTTTCACTGTGTTTCCTGAATCTGAAGTTATACCACAGGTTTGATCCAACCCTATACAAATATACCTTGTTTAGGTGTATTCATCTTTGGGGGAGCTTGATGGGAAATTTTGGTTTTATTAGATTATTTCAGCCTAGTTCATTTCAGCCTGTTTTAACCATTACAGGTTTTGTTTCATCTAGCTTGCTCTGGTGCTGGATGGCTGGAGATGAATTGCAACACATCCATTACACTTGCAGAAGTACCATTACCTGTCTCATTGACAACAGCAATATTTTTCTGCAGTACCTGAGTAAGAAAACTACTCATCACCAAAATGTGCAAAAGTCTTCCCAATCTGGAGATCCCAAATTAGCTTTTTCTTCAGAGACTGCTCCATATTACTGCCATTTTTGAGATACCTTTACAGCTCTAATCCAGCATGGCTCTGCCCTGTGGCTGCTGTGCCACTTGCAAGGGCCAATCCCACTATCACACCTTTCACCATTTTGTCAAGGCAATAAATGAGCAAAATACTCTTCTTTGCTGTTGAAAAGCAAGCTAATTCTAAAAACAGGGTCAAAAAATTCCTATATTGCACATTTATCTAGCTAGTGGTACAAACCATCCTCAGACAAAGAAATCTTGGTGATACAGATCACAAATTGATCAGTATATCCTAATTTTTTAAAATGTATTTTTACTTTAACAAGTTTAGCATTAACACCTAATGTTCTGCATTGCTTCAGAATATCCAGCCTCACTGAATTTTTTTGTTTTTTACCACTATGTGGCACTAAATGCACCCTTTTTATTGTTCATTGAGCCCAGAAGTCCATGCATTATTATAAAATGGAAAGAATCTGTGCTAAGATTAGAAAAAAAAAATCAGAAGTGTTCATAACATGGCAATAAAATGGCAATTTTATGTCTGGACAAATACCTTATGTCCCATCCAGGGCATTCTAGTGATTGCAGTGGAAACAGCAGGAGCTGAGGACCAGGTAGAAGTTCCATCTCCTGAGCTTTTGGAAGGGTTCAGCTGCACCTTCCAATCTCACCCTTGTGAAAGTGTTTCCCCTTAGCTGTAAATTGCAAACCCCCTGTGCAATTTATGGCAACATTGTTCTCCACAGCATTGAAATTGCTTTTAAAACATAGCTCCTAAAGAGAATGTTGGTGAAAAGCTCTACCAGTCTTGTGAGGCAAGGGATTCACCTTGTTACTCCATTTTATCAATCTGATCTCTAAAATTACCTTATTGAGCAGTGAGAGCTGTGACATACCCTACATTTCACTCTTGTTTCATAAACTCCTGGCCCCCAGTCCAATAACCACATCATTTCACTCACCCATTAATGCCATTTTGTCCATTTTTCTGAAAACCTGTAGGTTTTTCAGTGCTGGAGGGCTGCTCACAGCAGTGCTGGTCCAGCAGCCCAAAGCTGCTTTGTAACCTCCCCACAGGGGCTCTGACTGACCATGGTGAGCTCAGGTACCTTTGTGTCCTTGAGGGAGTGCCAGGGCTGCCCCTCACTGTTCTCATTGTTTCTGCAGCTCCAGCCCTCAAAACTCTGACATTTGTTCTGACCTCTTGGTCCCACATGAGGGGACACCTGCAGAGCTCAAAGCCCCTGCTCAGAAGCACACGGATGCCCTGTGCTGCTTTGCTAACCCAGGGGAGCTGTGCCTGTTCAGAGCTGCATGAACAGGGGGAAGAAAAGGGGTTCAGAGCTTCTTCTTCCTTTTCCCTACAGATTTTTCAAAAGCTGTAACTCTGTGATGAATATTCATTTCAATGTAGTACTGAAAACTCAACTTGATGACACCTCAGAGAGAAAATGATCCAGGAATAAAAGAAATTAACATATAGCTCCCACCTTAGCATAGAACAAAAGTGACTTTTCAGAATATATTATTTAACCTAAAAACATCTGAACAGAGTCACTTTAGTATCTTTCAATCCATTAATTTTCTTTCTCAGTATTATTAATTTTCACTATGAACATACAGTTTATCCAGAATATATTGTGTATTTCCTTCCCTCAGTAAAATTTTGTAACTCAAAGTTCAAGCTACAGAGATGGTAGACCTGTTTTAAACCTGCCATTTAATTTCAATTTTTAGGCTTCAATATCTTATGTATGATGAGATAATTTAAGAAACTATATAGGCAGGTAGGGGAAAAGAAAAGAACATAAAAGAGAGCTTGGAATATATAAGCTAGCAGTTGTGGCTTGTGCACATTTGACCTAGCTATCTGAAAGGAAAAAAATATATGTTACCAGCAAATGACAATATGGGAAATCATCATTTGTGATGAGTTACAAATTAAGCAAGGCTTAAAGGCAGAGGTGAGAAAGACAGCTAAGCAGCAAATCAGCCAATAGGTATTTTTGCAATACAGAAAAAATATAAATTTATATTAACATCAGATCAGTTCTATGGATTAAAATACTCTAGTATCTGCAGTTGCCATTTTGAAATCTAGTGGGCTACTGTCAACAGTCTTCAATTTTTAAAATGGCATATTGAAATCTGATTTCTGAGTGTGCATACAGGAGAAAACAAGCATAATGTTACCTAACCCTTAAGTCACTCATGGCCACTTATGCTGCAGTTTTAGCTGGGAATATTTCTCATTATTTTACCTTAAAGTTCAAGGAAAAAAATTGGAAAAAAATAATTCATCAAGTCAAGTACACTGTTTATGTCCCCAGTAACCCCAGTTTGGGGCTGAACACAGGAAGATTTCTTTCCCCAAACCCTCTGAGCATCCTAAACTTGTGCACTTTCAACACTTGACCTGGAGTGCCAAGATCCAGTTTTTGACAAAACACATTTTAGCTGCTGGGTTCCTTACAGAAGGCGGGCAGGGGAGGAGGAGGAGATGTTACCTGTCTTTTATGTAACAGCCTCACTGTGAAATGCTCCTGTAAGAGCTGGGAAATTGTGTTCAAACCTTCCCCTGAGTGAAACCCACCCACACCATCTGCGTGCACCAAACAGCAGGAACCCAGGGCACCTGACAGTGACTCCCTCCATCGTGGCAGGTGCTCCTGGGGCTGAGGAGGCCTGGAAAAGGGCATGAGAAGCACCCTGGAAAAGGGTGCATGAGAAGCAGCACATCTCTCTGGCCTGGTAGATGGAGTGTATGGCCAGTCCTGCAGGTATCTGTGTCCCAGAGACATGGTAAGGACACATTCTGTATCTTAGTCATTTAATACAGACTATTTAATACAAAACACACAGCTGGCATAGTTGAAAAGATGTTTCTTGCCAGGTGAGTTCCCAAACCACTGAACAGTAGAAGTATGATCATTGCTCTGGTCCTCTCTCTTGGACAACGTTCTCTAAAACAGGCTGAAAAGGTGACAGCAGAGAACAAGAGGGAGCACCTCCCCCATCATTTTCTCCTCCTCCTTTTCCTTCTCCTTCTCCTCCTTCTTACCCTCATGCTCTTCCCTGAGGGAGAGCCTCCTCCTCCTGCCCTGTGAGGCAGCAGGTGATGTTCACCACCAGCAGAGTGAAAGTCCTGCTGGCACATCTCCCTCGCCTTAACCACTCAGCAGTGCTCAGAGAAGCTTTTAAGTAAAAATTAAAAGCTGACTCCTGCTCAGGTACCTGGAGGGAAGGATTGAGGGCTCTATTTTGCTGAAAAGGTTCATGAATGCAGCCCAGGGGAGGTTCAGAGCTTGTCTGGCCTCCTCTGGTCCATGCCCCGTGCCTGTGTCACAAAGCTCCCCAGCAGATGTGCTCATGCTTTTGGGTCCCTTGCTGAGGCACTTCTCCCACGTGCTGGGAGCAGAGCCTTGGGGCTTAACACAGGTTTCTGCAGTCTGCTCAGATCCACCCACCCAGAAATTAGTCATTCCAGCAGCTAATTGACTATGCTTTTGTACAGCTTTTACAGGCCATTTTCTTCCCCAGAAAAATTCCTTTCTTTTTCCTTCCTAGTCAACAATTTTTTCTTAATCCTGTACCAGCCTCTAAACCTCTGGGTCACAGCTCCATTCTGGAAGCTGTTCATTATCTGAAAGGAAAGAAAATTCCATTTTTTTAAGGATACAGCTCTGCTGCTCTCCGGCAGTTGATCAATAGATGCATACACTATATTATACTGCAGGACTAGGTACCAGAATATTTTATACTGGGTTATATTTATAAATGGATTTGAGTTTGTCTTTTAAATCTTTCCATTGTATCCAAATAAATATTTTCCTCCTGATTTTATAACTTTCTATTAAAATGCAATTGCCAATAGTATTTTCTTTTGTTTCATGACAAGAAGAAGCAGGTCTCTGTAGTATTAGGTAACTATTTACTGTTGCCTTCAGAAAGAACAAAAGATTCCTGGAAAGAAATGGATAAGAAAGCTGAGCAGAGATCTGCTGTGAGAGCCAGGAACTTCCTTTCCAGGAGGAAAGTAGTGAACACAGAGACTGAAGAAGCCTGCAGGTCCCTGCTACAGTTTTAGTCATGCTACTTGTAAGGGTTCAAACCTGATGAAGGCTTGAAGACCCAGGATTGTGGGTTTGTTTTGGAAGCCTTTTAATGTTCAAGTATTTATTTCTTTAGCCTGCAAAATCCTTGTTGTAATGATTATAACTCCTTTCTTTCTCCTCATTTCCAAGCCCTACTCTGCAATTTAAGTCTGATGCTTTGACCAAGTGGTTTCAGATGGAGATGTTCTGGAAGCCACCAATACATCACAAAAGTCAATTCTGTGTTTCTGAATTAACTTACCCACCTGTGCTGACCTCAGTCTCCCCATAATCTCTGTGAGATTTCCTATCTGTCAGTGCCAAGTTAATATGTTTAAAACACTGAACAGTATAATCTGCAGAACAGGCAAAAGGTCAAAGACCCAGTGTCCTCTGTTGTTCTTTCTGCAGGTACTAAGAGGGCTGTCTGAAATGAATATTTAATTTTCTATGAGAAAACCTACTTCTTCCTTCCTATCACTGACTTCCCAACTGAAATGGATGAGAAAAAGAGAAAACCCAGAGTTGCAGCAGTAGGAGAACTGGAAAGGCTCTAAAGTAATTAAAAATCCCAAGTAAGGCAGGGATGATGCTAGGCTTGTCTTGGAGGGCTCTCTAGTTGGTGGTGAACATGTGTACCTTGCCTAAGGCTCAGCCTGGGACTGAGGCTAGGAGAAAGGGAAAGCTCAGGCTGCAGTTTTAGAGTGCTGGAAAGCACCTTCCAGAGCCAGCTTGAGACTGGTGCTTGAATGTTTGGTCTGAACATGTAACTGGGTGCCCAGCCTTGTGCCACCTTACCAAATTCACAGGCATGCTGAAAAACACATACTCCTTAGGCTGGTAGTGCCCCCAGCCATCATTTCAGGGGTAGGTTCTTTTCGTCTGGTTCTTTTTAGTCTGGTTTTGGCAGGGATAAGTGCAACTCCTGCAGATTCAGGTACTGGATCTTTTGATGGGGAGGTTCTGCTGGCTCTCCCCCGTGCTGAGGCAGCAGCAGGTGCTCACTGACAGCCTGGCCCTGCACAGGCTGCAGGCACATCACCTCAGCTCTGGGAGCTGAACAGGCAGGGGACACAGCAAAGGGCCAAAGGCAGCAGAGTGGGGTGAGGCAGACCTGCAGGACAGGACACTTCCCTATAGCCTTATTTTTCCCTGCTTTTCGTGCTTTCCTTCTTTTCCTTCCTATTTTCTTCCAGCTTCAATATGAAGGAGCCTTTCAGCAGAAAGCTACTGTGTGGTTTACTCTGTAAATTACAAACCAAAGCATTTCTGTCCCCCAAAGTCCCCCAAAGACAAGCAAATGAGCTGTCCTCTTCTCAACAGAGGCAGCTCTATTTTGGCTCACAGTCCCACCCTGCTGCATGGCAGCTCAGCTTTTCAGCCCTCAGAGAATGAGCACACTAGGGGCTGAATATAAGCAATGTGTGAGTCCAATTTGCTCAGGCTATGCCCAATTACTTTATTAATGGGCTGGTTTGCAGCAGGGTTCAGATACAACAAAGCTGTGCTTTAGGCTGGGTTTTGCAGGCCTCTCAGTTTTAGAGCAGTAAAAGTGAAGCAATGTTAACCTTCTTTCTGGAGGATATTGTCTACAGGAGCATGAGCTGCAGATCTCTCCATGGGCAGCCTGTCCTCTGCAGAGCTCAGTGCTAATGACAGCAGAAGGACAAATAATTTTATTTTCCTGATACCTTTAATTGGGAAATGATGGTTCTTCAAGAGACAGTTCAACAGTACTAAATAGCTGTTTAATCTTTATTTCAGAAAGTGCAGTGCCAAGCAAGTCCAGGGTCCATTTGGCTCTGTCTCCTCCTGCAATTATGCTTTTAGATTAAGCTCTCCTCCACAGGAATGTTTTAGGTAATCAGGAAAGCTGGGGAAAGGCTTTTTAGAGAGATCCAGGGAAGCTCTGGAGCAGTTCTCTGAGGATCAGGAGCAGAGCTGCTGACACTACATGCAGGTAGTGATAGCCGCATGCTTCAGAAGCTGAGCAAGGAACCCTGCCAACCCTGGACAGGAAGGGGAGAAAGGAACCACCCCCACCACCCACCTCACATATGAGGTCGGAGTCCCAACAGGATGACAGCAAGAGGAGGTTTACATGGGTTTCTACCATTGCAAAGCATAATTTTAGCCACATCAATACTTTAGTTCTCAGAGATGAGAGCATCTCTGGGCTCTCACATTAATTGGGCTTGGAAAAGTTTCCTGTACAATCAGCACAGGCAGAACCATCTCATATGGAGCAGTAGAAGACACAGAGCTGTAGAATCACAGACTCTGCAAGGCTGCTGTCCTGAGGGATGATGATGTCCAGGGCCTGCTGTAAAGTGGCCCCATGCCTGGACTGAGACTCAGCAGCTGCCCCACCTGTAACTCCAGGAGGTCATCTATAATCCAAAGGTTTTAATGGTGATCACTAGCTGCTGTACTCTGTACATGCTGGTATGACTTCACCCTTTCTTCTAAATCTACCTATTCTTGGAAAGAATAATCTTCAAATTAAAATAAACCAATTATTAGTATATTTTACCATCCTGTGAGACCTATTATTGAATATTGTTTTTTTTAAAGTTTTCTTAGATTTCAAATTTTTAAAAATGAAAAAATTATTATTTCCTTAAAGACTTGGGCTTCATATAGTGTTGTAAAATAAATTTAAAAGAAAAATTTTTTGAAAGTCTTTTTAATCTCTGAAAATGTACATAATACTGAAGCACATCTAGAAAAGAACATGAAAAGAAAAGCAGAAGCACAGGCCTGGTA
Organism: Ammospiza nelsoni; assembly: GCF_027579445.1. Lineage (NCBI taxonomy): Eukaryota > Metazoa > Chordata > Aves > Passeriformes > Passerellidae > Ammospiza > Ammospiza nelsoni. Next base: position 17,961,471 of record NC_080636.1, read on the forward strand.
AATGTGTCACAATTTATAGCCACATGATCTTTCCAAACAGCATCAAAAGTCAGCTGTACTTGGATCAGAAGTGGTGACCCTCCTCCTGCCTGGCTACAGGAATGCTGATATCTGGTCAACAAACTTTGGACCTTGGCATAAACATGTGGGGATTAAGATTTTTCATTGGAAAAGCCCTTAATGTGATTTGAAAAAAAAAAAGTGCTGGGTGCCCAAATCCAGTGGATAGCAAAGAGTACTAAGTTTCACAGTTTGTCAGCAATATGGGGTGATAGAAGACAATTCATGATAACACACAAAAGAGCCTTAAATGCTTTGCTATAGGACATGGTTTGTTCTCTGTTTGCATAGTGCCTTTGTTTCAAAGTACAAGTGAAGGATAACAGTAGTGAAACAGAAAGCAATACTTGACAATGAAAGCAAACAAGCATCAGCTCTGGACCTCAAGTAAAAACAATAGATGGGCTCACAGAGGAAAGAAAAGACAAAGACAGTGGGAGAAGCAGCATAAAATGAAGGAAATAGATTCCTATGACTGTATTTAGAGCTGAAATTGTGAATGATAAGGAAATACGTTTTTTGCAGCATCTCCTTGAGGGGAGAAACAGAGACCATGTCTACCTTTCTTTCAGACCTCTTGTAGTGTTCTGCTTTGCTCATGATGGTGCCTAAATCTGCAATACCCCATTGGAATGGCTGCCACAAGTTTTGGATTATCTGGAGTCTGCCTACCTTGCACAGATTTATCTGACCTTCTGAGAAGCATTGAAGTACTGAGCAAAATCATTTTAGCTTTGTTTTTGTCCCTCAAACAGCCAAATTGCCCATGCCCTTTGCCCTCTTCTCCACAAAGGGATTCTGCCTCAACCTTGTCATTATCCACCCTCCACTAGGAGAGCTGGAACCTCTACTCTCCCCTCCCCTGTGCCATGCAGTGCTTGCCTGCCTCTGCTGGGCTGGGAATCACAGCAGCCCCAGCAGACAGCAGAAGATGATGCAGGAAGAATAAAAGGTACTTTTATAGAGAGTGTGGGGGAAGGATGGAGATGGCAGGAGACTGGGAAGGGTGTGGAGAAATCACTTCTCAAGGCATTAAAGCAAGCCTGCAGTTACTCTTTCAGTGCAGGAAGGATCCAAACCCTTCACTGTTGTCCCAGTAAAACCAGATGTATTAATTTCATGGGTAAAGAAATGCAATGAACAACCAGCAGCAGAAGGACTAACAGTGATGTCTGTGCTGTTCTGCAATCATTTCCAGCCTCTTGCACTGCACAGGAACAGACTCTGTCTTCCCAGTCCAGCCTGGGAAATCTTGAAAGCAAACATTTTGGGCATATGGAGAAATTTGAGGCCTGGAGATAAATGAGGATTCTGCAAAAGACAGGCAATGTTAGCAGACACATCACAAGAAGGTTTTGACCTTCTAAAAACCCAGGAATTAAAATTATAATTAACAGCCAACAGGTTTTGGCTCCATTTAACATGATCCCTCCAACCAAGGCTTGAACCTTCATTTTCTTCCCAGATTGGCTTCTGCAAGATCAAGGACTATTTGCTCCAACAGGCTGGCCACTGACCTACATAGAGCAGCAAAGCTCCAAGAAATAAAAGGAAAAGCCAGGCTTCCTTTTTAAAAATAATCTAAGTTTAGAAACAATTAGATGCTGATGTAACTGTGTGGCTCCAGAAGCTGCAGAGCCTAAAGCTGGTGGTTTAATCTGTACCTGGCTCTTGGCAGATCCTGTTCTGCTGCTGATTTTCCAGCTTAAAAAGTCCCTATTTAAGGAGTTATTAGTTCTGAGCAGCACAGACATACATGGAGGCACAAAGCAACCATATTTCTTAATATGTAACAGTTTCTAAACATAGTATTTTATATTCATTTAAAGAAATCTGCTCTAATTTATGCATGATGCTCAAAGGAAGTTCAAATTCCTGATCTAGGTCCCCAGGCGCTTTGGCAAGAGAAATAAAAAGTGTTAATAATATCTCTCATTATGTCTCTAGTTGCTTACAAGTCTTCTAACAGCTTTCAGAGCTGGGATCTTCCAAACTCCTCAGTGTTGGTCTAACTCCAAGTTGTTGCTTCCAGTGATTGAAGGATTCATTCAAAAGAGATCCCAATATGAATATATAGTTTTGAATGTGGAAGTAAATTTATTTCTATTCTTATGGGGTAATATTTTGATGCTTAAATCACATTGAGTCAATCTTCTGTCATCCCTCATATAATTTATCCTGGTAGACCCTATGTTCATCTCACTCTTGTTGAAAGTGGTTGATGTTTGATGACCCAAGCACACAGTCAATCATATAATTTCTTAATTTGTGTTAGGAGATTTTAGAAGTACAACTCATAACATATCTCAGCAAAAAACCCCTTACATGTGACATATTACTGGCCATCCATTTTGTGATCGAACACATATAGCAAGATTAGTTATCATCTGTAGCTCAGCTGTTATTTTTACTGGGTTTTCAAAGCCACGGGGAGGATTTTGTAAAGCTATTTAGCCTGAAGGAAGGGATTAAAGAGGTTTCTCCCCATTAAACATCTGTTGCAAATGTACTTTCTAATATTCAGAACAGAATGTTAAAATTAATCAGAAAGGGCAGGAGTCTCTTCCCTGGTCAGCAGCCGTGCTGTGCTCTCTGCTCAGCCATCCCACTGCTTATTTCCCAACCCAAACCAGAAGCTGCTCCCAGCACTATGGACCACAGGACTTCTTTGATTGTTGTGCCTTGATGGGATACTTCAACTTTTTTCATAAGCTCTCCTCCCTTTTGTCAATTGATGAGCAAATAGGACTTGAAGTGACTGTTACAGCCAGAAAGTCCAACCATCCATGAGCTCCTTCCCTTCCTGCCCTAATTCCCACACTCTCCATGTGCTTTTGGTACATGCACTTGCACACCGGTTTTTTTCCAAACAGGTACCTGCTGGAATAGTGCGTAACCATGCCTACTTTGATTATTTTCCCAAATGGAGCCTTTCATCTAGAATCCCCCTGTGTGATCTGTGTGATTTTAAAACCAAAATAAAAGACTAGAGAATTAAACAAACTTGGATACTGGCACTTCTGATACTAATATTGCCCAAAAGCTGTTGTCTGTACCTTTCTCCTCCTCACACAGGGCCCACTTATCTCAGCCCCAGAATAAAGCCTGTACTCCAGGGGCAAGGATAACTTTTTTCTCTAGTAGCAGATAGGATTAGACTCTGTTTTTGTAGAAAGCAGTGAAGGAGGAAAGGAAATATCTGGTAATAAACAGGCATATTCACTATAGAGCAATATATACTGAGCAAATTCTGGTGCTAAAAGAAGTTGGATAAAAACAAATTCTCAGTTATTCTTCTGGTTTGAGCAGAGGAGATTTCCAGAGAAACTGAGGAGACCCAATTTAGTCTTGGTGCTTTCATTCATTATTAAGTTTAAGAAAAATGTCTGGGATTTTTTTTTTCAATATAAGTGGGGAAAAAATTACAAAGTCATGCTTATAAATGCTGGGCTTAGTAAACTGAAGCCTCAGGATGTTGGGGGAATGGCTTACTGTAGCATCACAGCAGTATCCCAGTCAGAGCCATTAGTGACACTGATCACCCTGCATTTCTGTCCTCAGTTCATCCAGACAAGCTATGGACCCTTTAAAACCACAATATCATTGCTGCTGCTGCCCCTGGTGCCCCATGAAACACAAGAACAGCAGCAGCACAGCTATGGAGGCTGCAGAATGCTTGGCAGGGCAGAGCTGTCCCTGTCCCTCCATGCCCCCAGCTCAGGGGCCAGGCTCAGCACCAGGAAAGGCAGTGCCAATCGGGCAGTGCCAATCAGGCAGTGCCTCATTCCCTGGCCAGGCTCAGCACCAGGAAAGGCAGTGCCAATCGGGCAGTGCCAATCAGGCAGTGCCTCATTCCCTGGCCAGGCTCAGCACCAGGAAAGGCAGTGCCAATCAGGCAGTGCCAATCAGGCAGTGCCTCATTCCCTGGGCCAGGCTCAGCACCAGGAAAGGCAGTGCCAATCGGGCAGTGCCAATCAGGCAGTGCCTCATTCCCTGGGCCAGGCTCACCTGCTGCCAGCAGATGTGGGTGCAGAAACAGTGCTGAGGGTGCACGTACAGTGCCTGTGCTAAGAAACAACACAGCAAGGATACTAAGGCAACAAATCCTAAACCTGGATGCTTGGGGACCTCCCAGGAGAGCTCTGACACTCTGTAGTCATCTGGGAGTGGGAGAGATTTATTCTCACAGCGCCAGGCTGTGCTAACAGAAAGGAGAACAGGCATTTTTAAAGTACTTGTTTCAGGCTGATCTATGGGAGAGTCAGAGAGAGAATTTCCAGGGCTGAGCATGAGGACAAGGTTGTAAATTAGAAGGCAACAGTAAAGCTCCAGTAAATGGCTGTACCTACTGCTACATTGCTGAGCACAGAGGCTGTGCCAGAAATCCTGGTGAACACATCCTGAAATCTGAGAGGATACAATAACTGAATGGCCAGGATTTCTTTCCAAGACAATGAGGAAGGGATGCCAAGTCTTTTCCCATCATTTATAGGCACAGGCCATGCTGTGATAATTTGTGAGTCCACCTTCAGTGCTTTTTCAGACCTTGTAGTTGACAATAATAAAAAAGTGAAACATGTGAGCTCCTGCCTACTAAAAACTGGAATAAATCCAGAGCAATGTCACAACAGGCCATAAACCAGCCTGTAAATAACTTCTGAAAACCTGAGCTGTATTAAAACTGGTGATATGTGATTAAGAAAAGCTCTTGTTCCCCTCAGACTCTGTGCCCACAACTGGGTGACATGCTGCCCCCTCCGTGGGGATGGCTGGGACACAACAGTTGACTTGGCAGCTGCTGCTGTAATAAAATATTTTCCCTCTGGATCAGAAAGCAATAAAAACATAGTGACAAAATGCACCCTGCATTTTTTCTCATGTAATAAATCTGCTTTTTATATTTAAAGAACGTGCTTTTTCTCCTGGGAGGCCACAACTATGGAATATTTCTCTCTTCAGAATACATCATAGCAGCCCCATTTCTGTGTAAAGGGTGATGCAGAAGTGCAAAAGAGGGGTTCTGTGCAGGCTGCTGCTGACGGAGGCACAGAATATGTTCAAGGGACATCCATGGGCTTTGCTGGAGATTCTGCAAGCAGCAAGCCATTACACATCTTGCTGGCTCAGATGGCTAATGCAGGACAGAGGTCTGCCCAAGCCTTCCTGACCTTGGGAAGGACTGTTGAAGTCTGCCACTCTAACACACTCCTGAGAATAGCCCATGGCAGGTGAGAGCACTTCTGTGTGCTGCAAGACCCCTACAGAATATGTGCAGCAGTTGTGACCTGCTCTGAAAGCCTTTTGACTCAAGATATTCAGATAATTGCTTCTGTTCAGGGGTGGGTGTATGAGAAAGGAGCTAAAGCAATTTCCAGGAACATTCTGCCTTAGGGGGCCCCTGCCTGGCTTTGGGGGACATGAGCTGCTGCCTGAAAGGGGTAACTAGAAATAACTGCAATCTTACATGGCATCTGCAGCCAAATCTCAAACACCTTGCCTTGAATATATTCTTGGTTATTCTATTTAATAGAGGTATCTATTCACTAATTACCAGCCTTCCCAAGTACAGCAGAATCAGGATTTCTGGTGTACATGGCAGCTGCCTCTTTTCCTACATTTTTTGCAAAATAAAGGCATGCAGTGAGGCAAGCCTCTGAAACACATTTAATTAGATAGGCTGAATCTGCAATGCAGAATTTGGAAACTGTCCAGACTCAGGATGGATAATTCAGTAATCTGGCTGGTGATAGTGGACCCTGCTGATTTGTGTGTGAATCAGTTAGTGCTCTCCTGGCTTCCCCCTCCATCCCAGAGATGCATTTGACCAACCCTTCTCCCTCCTATGGGTTGTGGGGTGTTTCACATTGACATGCCTCTGCCCTGAAACACAAACACACACAAACACACACAGGGGAGTGGAGGAGTGGAGGTGAACAGATGAACTTGCTCAATATTCTGATCTGGACCTCAAGGTGCCTGTGGTCCTTGCCCAGCTAACTGCACCCAAACTATGGAGTGCTGAAGTTAATTCACAATGAAGTTAATTCACAATGCTGCTGAAGTAATTCACAATTATCCCAGCCACCATTATTTAACATTGTCTGAGAAGAGTTGGAAATGTGCACATCCTCTGCATGCCCATTTTTGGGGCCAGAGACAAAACCCCATGGGGTAGAGGGCACTGGGGAAGGGGCAAAACTCCAAGTGATGGGTCCTGCTGCTGGAGGAAAGAGGGAGACTGGGACCTGGGGGGAATGTCTTCAGTGGAGAACAGAAAGCTCCATTTCTCAAAGCTGCACAGCAAATTAAAAAGAGGAGTCATTGCCGGGCATTATCTCTCTCAACAGCAAACTGCTGGCCAGCTACTGGGAAAGAAAAGTCACCAAATTGCTTCCAGTGTCACCTGGAGATCTAAAATAATTCTTAACTAGCTTGAAAATATTTGAGCTTAACTGACTGTGGTAGTGCTGGAACCCCATGGAATAATATGGTGAGGAGGGGGGACACAGGCTGAAAATGCAGGAGAATGCTGTGTTTGCACAGCAGGCTGCTGCTCCCCTGGTAGCCTGGCATCACTCCCTGCTGCTCAGAGCAGGTGCTCCATGTGTGCCTGCAGAACACAACACAATAACACAATAACACATCTGTGCTCCAGAGGATGCCTCAGCTTCCCTGGCCTATGAGCAGGGATCGAGGGATGTCTGACAAATGAAGAATTTGAAAATGACAGATCACATGAAGGTTGATTTCAGAGGGCTTTGTGTGCTTGACTGGGTTATTATGTGTGTAATAAGGTGCAGGCAGTGATTGAAACATTTCCTGCAGCTCTCTCCTCCCTCCTGTGAGCTCCCTGGTACTCACTAGCACATTTGCTTTCACAGTATAATCTGCCTTACTGTGAGGAGTGCTTCTTTTCATCTGCCTCCCTGACAAAGTTTTGCAAGGCTGTGGTAATTCTTCTCCTTTGGAAACAGCCGAATAAAGACAGAATGATCTTGCAATGTGCTACAGATGCTTTTTACCTCTTGCACAGAGAGTGTGACTTATAAAACAAAAATTTAGGATTTATACATATCATAAAAGGGAGGTATTAAAAACAAATGAAATATTATTGAACAGATTTTTATATTTCTTAAATCCTTCCCACAGTCTCTTCTGCACCAAGACCAGTCTAAAAGTATAAGGCCCAAAATATATTTCTCTTAATGTGCAAAGGTAAATCCTTTTATCACATCTGATGTAAATGTGAAATTCAGGGCAGCATGTTGTCCTAGACATTTTCAGGCACCAGCATCTCATTTGCACTAAGATCCAGTGTCTCAAGGGTGCACCTCAAGCAGTGGCACTTTAACTGGGATGGAACAGCTTAGCATGACTTTAGAGAAATCACAGAGCTTCTAAGGAATATCAGCAAACACCTACAATGGTAAAGGTTGTGTGGCACAAAGAGGGAACTGTGGAATTCAGCCTTCAGAGGATCATTCTGGCCACAGATGTAATCCAGGTTTAAAGGACAATCTATAAGGGCCCCAAGACCCATCAGAGTGAAATTAAAACTGATATGTACTTCAAAGGAATGAAGAGCTTAGTTAATTTTTTAAAATGTCAATTCTAGCCTGATACCATGAAAAAAAAATGATATTAAGGTGTTCAGAAGTTCTTTATTGAGAAGTACAAAGATGCCTTGGTCAGAGGAGGCCTAAACTCAAGTGTTATTAGTAGTTGGATGGTTACATGCGCTTCCATGAGAGGATAAAACAATGTTGAAAAGTTTCCACACTGAAAATAACACTAATATATTAGGATGGGGTTTAGAAGGAATTACTTATTTTTAAAAATATCTAATGAAGAAACAGAGCTGCTAGTCAAGGTGATGACCAGCCCCAGCTGTGTGACACTTTGTTTGGGTGCTGTACCAAGATAATTTTAAGATTACAGCCTTTCCTCCCAGGTTAAAGCCCACTGTCCAGGTGGACTGTCAGATTAGCCCCATTCCTGAGCAGATTTGCCTTTCCCTTTTATCTCTCAGATTTCACTACCTTCTGCCTTTCCCTATCTGATCAGATGAATTATCAAAGCATATTTTTGCTGAGCAGAAAACCTCATCCCAGTGCAGCATGGACAGATTTTCAAAAGAGCACAGTCTTGGTTTAGATGGACAGAGAAGATGAAGCCTGATAGTCCATGCAGAGTCCACCAGGTGCTCCTGGAGGTTCACCTTTTCACTTCTCTGAAAAGCCTCTAAGACTTTACTGTTTAAACTCAGGCTCCATCACTGTCACCTGTCTGTCTCCACACCCTCCTCTGCACCTTCCTGCTGCCTCCTAGCCCTGAGCTCTTGCTGACATCTGCCACTTTGCCTTGTCTGCAGCCAGGGCTGCAGCCAGGGCTGGAGCCAAGCCAGGCAGCCTTGGTGGAGTTTATCAGCTCAGGATCTGCCAGCAGCAGGGCTGGAATCCCTCTGGGCTGGCATTCCCTGCCACCAGGGCGTGTCTCTGGCACTGGAGCAGGGCAGCACTGAGGAGCCTCAGTGTCCCCAGGGCCAGCAGAGACCCTTCAGCCACGCCAGGCTGCGCCAGGAGTCTCTGTGCAAATCACAACATCTGTGCATGGCTGGGCCCTGCCTGGCCCAAACTGCACCTGTGGTTTGCAGAGGGTACAGGGCTGCTGCTGCTGCTCCTGGGCTAATGAGCACTCACTCCCAGCAGGGCCAATTAGCCTGGGGAGGATGACGAGTTAATTCAGTCACAGCACTGGCTCCTTTTCTAGCTGTGACCTTGTTTGCCTCTAATTTGGGTACCTTGTTGTCACACTGCATCCTCAGACCTGGCAGCTTCCATACTGCTTCAGAAATGCCACTTAGTCCTCCAGTTCATATGAGCTTCATCACGCTCAGCAAAGCTCTACATAAATGCATTTTAAACATCAGGCACCAGCACACTTCTCAGGTGTTTCAGGAATCCAGCCCACACAGCCATTTAATGCCAACCTGGGAATGGCTAATTGCTGCTTCATGCAAAACCTGGACTGACACATTTTTTGCTGCATCTATCACAAAAGAAACCAAAATGCAGCATAGAATACAATAATTAAATAAAAATTCTAGTGATCACCCTACTAGTTCATGTGAAGAGGGGACAGCTAGAATGGGCACCTAGAAGGCTGAAAATGCACAAGAAAATCTAAGTTTAATGACAAGTCTTGAGAACTGATTACATTTATTTGAAGAATGAAATCCTGTTCTGTCTCCCTTACTTGCTCATGAGGGAAGAAACTAACACTTGAAAGTTGTACATAAAACCTTCAAGAAAACATTTTAAATGAGGTGACTGTCTTCAGTTTTACTTTCAAAATAAATTCCCTTACACTGGGCTCAAAGTCACAAGGCTCAAGGCAATGGTAGCAAAAAAATTTAGTAGGCCTTTACCATAAAGACATAACTTAAACAAAAAAAGAGTTGAAATTTTTAAAAAATCATAAGAAAATTACTCATTAATTACATTGCAATAACCTGAATTATTGTACCATACACATATTTTAATTTTACCTAGCCATTCAGGTTGAAATATCATGTTATTGCCATACTTCTCCAAGTAACAACTGTATTACTAAAGACATTATGAGAAAAATATGGAATTTTCCTGATTAGTAGAAGCAGTGTAGCAGGACCAAAAAAAAAAAAAAAAAAAAGGAAAGAAAGAAAGGTTTTATTCAGTATGTTTGAGACATAGACAGAAGCAAATTTCTGTAAAATTTTCTCTTTCATCTGTCAGAAAATTGAGCCTGTAATTACATTTTAGATCTTGGTAGAGACTTCGTATTTATACAATTGTTATCCAGTTCTTCTTTAGATGTATGTTAATGTGCCATTTTTTCAGTTTTCATAATTTTCATGTATAGATGATTCATTTTCAGCAGCAGCAAAGGAATCTTGAAAACGTTCATCTCTTTTTTCCACACATTTTTGCAAATCCGGCCATAGCTCTGCATGGATGGGAGTTTGTAACCGAGTATTTTCAGGCTGCATATTTACAGAAACAGCTCTGCAAAGTTAACACAGAGAGCTGTGACAGGCTCCCTGGTCCTGCAGCTCTGAAAGGGGATATTGGGAAGGAGGTGCTGTGCAGAAGAACTCTGTGAAACAGCGAATACAGATGTGGTGGCTGGGGAGCCGCGATTAGCGGGGCCCGGCAGGGACAGGGTTATCACCCCGGGGATCCTGCCAGGTCACGGGGCACCCTTTCCCTGAAGCACACAGGCTGCCATTTAGTCATAATAATAAACCAGGATAAAGTCTGTTTTCGTCAACACGGAGAGGACGCAGCCCAGCGCTGCAAAAACAGCTGTGAAAACTGTTGGGTTTCCGAGTCTGATTTTATCAGCTTCAACACTTTAGATGCTTAACCCTTCATAGAGCATTTGAACAGGAATCAGGGGCCATGAACAATAATTTATGGTCTGATTGGGGTGAACATATTTTCAATATGTTGTTTGTACAATATGGTGTTTGTACAAACAGAAGGAATTGAAGGGGAAAAAGGAACTAAACTTTTTTATCAGACACATTTTCCCACAGGATGATCAGCGAAGCACAGACACTTGTTTCAGTATGTGCAATAGCCAGTTTAGGGAAGCGTGTGAATATCACAAGGGGAGTTCCAGAATTAAATGTCAGGAAATCTCAGAGCTGGATTCTGCACAGAGAAACCAAAAGGGAAACCTCAGGCACTGCTGGCACTTCCAAGATTGCATCAATAGCTGTGTTGCTTCACTCATGGCATGCTTGCTGCAGGGTGGTATTTTTGTCTGCAGTTACAAAGCTGCAGCACAGTGATAACTCACTGGGAAAGTGTGTGGGGCTTCACTGAGTGGTTTCCTCTGTGCTTGGGCTGATCTTTCAGTGCCTTGGCAGGACTCTGGGTAGCTCTGTTTCACACTATGCCAATGCCTTTTTTTTTTTTTTTTAATTATAAAAGCTTTTCCTCTTTTAATCCTTAAGTCCAGCTCAAATTTTAGAGATTTGTCAACAGATAAAAGAGTTGCATGTGGGCACCTAAATGTTTGCTCCAGCTCTGTGTCTATTGCTAGATGACTTGGGCATTACTCATATACTCCTGTACAGCTCAGAGAGCTTGTGCTCACGGTCCTTGCAGGGCTGGGGCCACACTTCATGAGTTAAGAACAGCTCTCCATGCTCAGCCATGTTTGGACTTGGCATGTTGCATTTGACAAGGCCAGCTGTACTCGTCAGGGTCTGGGTGTCTAATCAAGCAGAAAGAGCAAGCAGCTATCTCTGGCGGCCTCCCCCACTCCCCAGCAGAACACATTTTTCCAGAGCCACTGATACCCTTGCAGCAAGTACCACAGACTTTACAAATTTATGACTAGTGCCCTCAGGAGCTACTGCAGCGTTCCTACTTAATTTGATAGTAATAGTTACAGTAGCACAAACTGATAACACTTACAGAGGATCTTTCTGTAAATTACTGGTATTTACAGAAAAAAAATTCATTAATATTTCCTTTTTATTCCAACATTCCATTCTGTCAATATGTGTGCTCCTGCATTTGTATAAAAATATCCTCAAGATACTCATGCCCAAAAATCACTGAAAAATGCACAAATACATATATAAATTTACAAGAGAAATACAGTATGGGAATTAAAGAAGAGAAATATACTCAATATACTCTATCAGAGAAATTGCACCAAAGAAATACCTGTTTTAAATTGCCCACTCAGTCCACACACAGTCCAACAACTACCTTGTGCAGTGGGAAGGTCCCCTCCGCTACTTTCAGCTGAAGTACACAAAGCTCAATTTAGCAATTAGATAAAAAGGTTCAGCTAGTTTCTAATTTCCACATGTTCAAGCACATGACTCAATGAGCAGAAACATTTTGTGGATTAGCTTTTGCAAGCCCTGCTAGGGGGGCCTCATGTTCTGAGCCTTGCTGGAACTGCCCACGGATGAGCTAATGCACAGGTGAAACCTGCACAGCCCCGTGCTGCTCACTGGAAACACTCTGCATGTGGGGGCAGGCTCTCTTCTATTCACTCCAAATGTTTCCAACGTCTCAAAATCATTTGTTTGATAGAGGGCAGTGAAGAAAGGTGAGAAGGGCTGTCCCTTTGACCCCCAGCGCAGTGCTCTGCAGCAGCACGCAGCAGCCTCGGGTGGTTTTTATGCCCAGGATTAACAGGGATTGGGAACGATGCCGAAGCAGGGTGCTGAATCAAGGGTCAGAATCGCTTTGCAGGGCAATTTTTCTGCTAAGGTGAAAAACAACTATGATTTCCAAGCGCAAGTAAACACCCTAATGCCCTATTTCCAGAATTTGTTCATTTAATCTCAATTTTTGTACAATAAATGGTGCAGCTAAGACTTTGATTGGATGATCTAACAATGTTGTGTTCCAAGGCACACAGGCTTGGCTGCAAGTGACAAAATTATCAGAAATTTTGGGACAAGTGAATGCAAATAATTTTGTTAGACTTTGACAGCAAATGAGAGAGAAAACAGGACATATTTTCAATCGGGGACATCATATTATGCCCTTTTTTTCCTTATTAGGGAAAGCAGTGAAACATTTCTGCTTATGCTGGACTTGCTTCTGGTAGTTGTGGATACAATTACTTTAAAATATGCATTATTTTTAAAAATCTGTATCTTCCAACTATGTATTGAACTTCAACAACAGCAACAGAAGAATCTCTTGGATCCATTCTCAGTCAGATGGATTTCTACCTCTGCCTTTATTTTCCTCCTTATGCTCATTTTGGCCATTTGAAAAATTCAGTATTAGGGAAGGTGAAACATTTCTTTTGCTGCCAAGTCCTTTGCTCATAAAAGGATCATGCCTTTTTTTTCCTCATTTTTGATCCTCTGTGTCTTTGTTCCATTTCCTCTCCACGGTGTCCAAGCATCACAAAAGCCAAAATTCTCTTTTCCCTGGGTTTCTAATAATTATCTCTTACTAGTTTCTACAATTTTTCTTCTAATCCCCCTTTTTAAAAAATTGCCAATACTCTACAAACTGCATATTGAATAATAAAGAACTATTATTACAGGCATAGCTATAAGCACGCTTACAAATTATTATTTAAGTTTGATTGTGAATGAAGATTTACATTTAACTTTGCCTCAGATATATACATCTATTGAGAATTTCAGTAATATATGTTAAAGACAGAAATGTCTCCAAGTTTTCTGGGACAAGAGAAAAAATCCTGTCTTGATTTACACTATAGCAGTCTCAAGAATATGACTGTGGAAAATAAAAGTGCTTTCTTCTTTACCCTTAACTGAAGGACAAATTCACATAGTTCATCACGCCGAGCTAATATATTTATGGTCCAAAGAGTTCTCCTCACTCCCAGACTTCAGGCTTCCAGTGGAATCCAAGGTATGTAATGATGATATGAACATGATATACTTCACTGTAACCTGTGCCTCAGGCAGCTGTTAATGCCACTCTAGCTTTCTGCATCTTCAGCCAAAGGAAAGCTGTCTGCAGCACATGCACAGCTCCAGTCCTGTGAAGTCAATGGCATCCTGAAGTAGATGCCACAGAAGCAAACAACCATTTGTTGAAATTCAAGTTTCAGATGTTACCATGTATTTGGGATCATTTCCCTGCCTAAGAAAGAAATTAATTTCCTTCCTGCCAAATTAGAATTGCGGCAGTGTCTAAAGTCTCGCATAAAGACCCAGAGACACATTCTGCTAAACTTTATGGGAGAGATGGTCTGGCTCCAAAGAGATAAAAGTCAAAGGTGGCAAAAAGGTCAAAACACCTTTCCCAGAAAGGAGAAACCAAGAACTTCAGTGGGAAGGGAAACAAAGAGAAACTCTGACCTCTTCACTCTGCTGAGCAGATCAAGAGCAGAAGGATTTGAACTCAGGCTGTGGGCACCTAGGCTAGTCTTCTATTGCATGCTGCTGCTTGTGACAGTCTTACTCTTTCAGTATTGCCCAAATAATCTCCTTTTAAGCTGTTTTTGTTATGCAGACCCTTATATACCCCTAGTGGACTAGGTAGTTTGCAGATGACACTAAATTGGGAAGAGCTGTTAGCTCCCTTGAAGGCAGAGAGGCCTGCAGAGAGACCTTGAGAAATTAGAGGACTGAGAAGTCACCAACCATATGAATGGAACAAGGACAAGTTCTAGATCTTCACCTGGGAGGGGGTTAACTCTGGATATACAGACAGCCTGGGGAATAAGATGCTGGAAAGCAGTGCCAAGGAAAGGGACCTGGGGTTCCTGGTCAGTAGGAAGTTGAATGTGAACCAGCAGTGCCCTGGCAGCCCGGAAGGACATCCCTGTCCTGGGGACATCAGGCCCAGCATTGCCAGCCAGGCCAGGGGGGGAATTCTCCAGCTCTTCTCTGCTCTAGGGTGGCCTCTCCTCAAGTCCTGGGGGCAGTTTTGGGTGCCACAATAAAAGGAAGACATGAAAATATTAGAGAATGTCCAAAGGAGAGCAACAAAGATGGTGAAGGGCCTTGAGGGGAAGCTCTGTGAGGAGTGGCTGAGGTCACTTGATCTGGTCAGCCTGGGGAAGGAAGAGGAGACTGAGGGGAGGCCTCACTGCAGTTACAGCTTCCTTGTGAGGGGAAGAGGAAGGGCAGACATTGATCTCTGCTCTGTGGTGACAGTGACCCTAGGCAATGGCCTGAAATTGTATCGGAGGAGGTTTAGGTTGGATATTAGTTAAAGGTTCATCATTCAGAGGGTGGTTGGGCGCTGGGACAGCTTCCCAGGGAAGTGGTCACAACATCAAATCTGACAGAGCTCCAGAAGCTTCTGGACAACACTCTCAGGCACATGGGGTAACTCTTGGGGATAGTGCTGTGGAGGGCCAGGAGTTGGACTGGATGATCCTTGTGTGGGACCCTTTCAATTCAGGATATTCTAACATTTTACAATCCTAAATTTTGAGCCCCAGTTTATGCAAGTCATGTGTTGCTTTATTAAACAGAGATAATTTTTTTTTGTGAGTGCAAATGCTTTCAGTGGCATTCAGGTCAACAATATCCTACTCCCTTAGTGCTTCTGGTCCTGAGCTGTCAAGGAAGGGAATCAATCAATCTTGTTGCTTGTCCTTGGACTCCTGCTCTCATTGATCTGCAAAAAAACAAGTACATGATCAATTTTGAAGTTTAAACATTCAGAAAGCTAAGTAGTGTGGAAGGATTATTTGGTTTTATTTATATACAACATTTCTTCTATGACATCCTCATAGGATGTTTATTTTTGTGCAGCAGTATGACATTGCTTACCTATATGTTGTATCGGTATATGTGCTCTTTTCTCTTTTTCCCTTCTTAAAACATTTTTACACTGAACTGCTGTTGTTAAGCAGTTTTTATTTTCAGATTATTAATTTTAATTCAGTAACATTAAATGATGTTTATCAGTACCTAAATGTACCACAACTATGAAAATACTAGGTGAAATATTATCAAAGGCTTCATTAACCTCATCACATATACTTACAGCTTCTCCCTATACTCCTACTTATGAGCATACATTAGTGAAAATAATGGCACCATCTATTGATTCTACTATGGATTAGATTTTAATTATTACAGCTCATGAAACAAAGACATCATTAAGTTCATGCAATGCACAACTGTAGGATAACTTACCTCCTTTGCAAAATCTTCAACAAATCCATTTCCCTATGATGCTTTTAATCACACTCACAAAATATAGAACTGTTCATAGTTCAGGTGCTGAACACCAAGTACATCTTCAGTGTGGGGGTCTCAACAACTTTTTGGAGTGGAGGGGCATCAACCATGCTTGCAAAGAGGTGAAGCTGAGCTATGATGCAGCTATCACGTACATCTGAATTTCTCTATTACAGAGCCACCTATTGAGGCTGCATTTGCATGTGCACAGTGACAGGCAGACTTTGTGGACAAGGGAAGATAAGAAGGTGCAAAGTTTGCAGCTGATCAATGTGGACAGCACAGACATGCTATTTATCTTCCCAAAGCTCCTTGGAAATGGTTCAAGGCACCTTCAAGGGCATTTCCTCTTACAATAGAGAAAGTGAGTTCCGCTGTGGCTAAACTCCCTAGTGACCTATGAAGGATTAATCGTAGGATGAAACAAGAACAGCCAAAGTTGAATAACTGATTTTTGGCTGAGAGAAGCACTCAAAAACAGTACAGAATTCATAGCAGCAGGCAAAACTGATTTCTTGGATCTAGTGCTGCACTGAGTTATGGAAAGGGTGTAGACAGGAAAAGATGACAGCAAGACCACAGAGCAAAACCAGAGTGTTAGTAGCTGGCTGCATGTTAAGAGGAGATGGAAAAGAAGGCAGAAAAGATATTAATGTAAATTTTCTTTCCCTAAAATCCACATATTCTACAATTTTTTTTTATTATCCTACAATTTCCATGAATGGTACCTGCTCATTCCAGTAACAAATCTAACACATAGTTTCTAGATCCCATTATTTAATGAGTTTTTGTAACATTGTAATTTGATTACTTGCACATCTGATTACTTGTAGGTTTCTACTGAAGTACTTGTCTGTGTGACATTCTGATCACTACATTCATCACAAAACACACTTTGGAGTAAATGTGACAGAGGGGGTTTGCTTGCCAAAGCTTTTTAAAAATTAAAATGCAATTCCAAACCAGGACCTAACCTGCATGTGCACATCATAAGACTGCTTTAGCATCCTTCAAACATGTTTGCAAAGAGCAAAATTAACCATTTGAGCATGCTGATCAAGGCATTGATTCTGCAAATACTTACTACCAGGCTTAATCCCTTTGAAAGCACGGGGACTATTCATAGTCAGAAAAGCTGTGCCTGTGAGTAAACATTTGCCTCTCTCAGCCCTTGAAAGCGATTGCAGGCAGTATTTTTCCTCTGGATGGACAGTGCTCTCTTGTTGGCAGTCCACAAGTATGAAATGGCATATAGCATAATTGTGAAAATGATACAGGTCTGCCCCTAATCACAGTGTGCAGGCAGCAATTGGCTCGGTGGTGAGAGAGAAGCGCTTAGTCATGCTGAGAGGCAGGCAGGAAATGTCGAGATGGACTGGCGCAATTAGACATGTGTTATTAGTATTTATTAAAACACAACTAGTTACACTGGTTGTGCACATTCTGCAGGCAGACCTTGTGCAAACCCGAGTAATCTGGCCTTAGCTGTGCAATAGAGACCTGTTTACAATAGGGAGTTGTGCTGACCTAACTACATTACTGCACTTAAAGCTGTACATCTCCAGTTTAGGAGCTGGGTAAGAATAGCTTCTTTTTCCTAGCAGAAGTAAAACCAGTGTCAGTGTGAAACACCTTCATACCAGTATAAGCATACATCATTTTAAACAGTATAATTAAATGGGATGAAAAAATTCACGTAGCTAACATATTAATTTGGTATATGATGTATGAAGAGACAAGACTCACTATTTCACAAATAAATGTCAGTGGATGAATCTCACTCCTCTTTCATGTGAGAAGGAGGAGAAGTGAAAATAACCAGTGTTTACGATAGAACCTTTTTGTCTGAGCAACTTGTGACCTAACCAGCATTTGCAAACTCAGGGAAATGCAGTGTATTCATTTGGTGGCTGCCTGTGGAAGCACTTGAATCAGTCTAAACTGATTCTTTGCATAGGAATGAAGAGGGAATCACTCGGGCTGGATGGAGTAAGGCTGCTCATTTAAGAAAACAGTAGAAGATCACAGAAGAATAAATGTTTCTGGCAGCATACATTTTACTATGATGTTTTAGTTTCTCATCTTGAAAATGGAAGGGATTTTCCTTCAATTTTTTCTTCCATTTTCACTCTTCCAGTCAGATAAAGTAACACCTATACATGAATAAGAAAAGGCCTGTGCTATGGCAAAAGCTGGCCAATACTCTCTGAAGATTTCTTTTTCCCAGTGATCACTGATGAGCACCATGGTGCTGGTGGACAGATGGCAGAACCAGGCAGCAGAGAATGGGCTTCTGCTTGGGCCCCTGACTCTGGCCTGCTGTAAACCTTTGGTAAACCACCTTCTCTCTCCGAGCCACAGTCTTTAAAAAATGAGAGAAAGTCAATTTGCAAAGCAATTTGAGAAGTAGCAATGGCAAACAACTGCTCTATATTAGTTGGGTGGAATTCTTACTCACTTCTACACCTTCTTTTCTTGTGCAAGAGCCACCACTGCAGACAGAACTTCAGTTTTGCTTATTAGATAATTTACTAATTTTAGATCTAAATCTGAATTCAGATTTCAAGTAAAGATGAAAGTTTCAAATTATCGAATGTGTTTTTTCATTTTCCTGTTAAATAAAATGCAAACTTTCATACAGAATATTTCAATAAAACATTTTGTTCCTACTTATGATGATGAGTATCAAAATGGAGACAATAAACCGGTTCAGCAATCTTTTGAAGATTCCCCTCACTATGTATTTATAGAGAAATTGATCCAAACACTACCAGTAATTCCATTAGGTTGAATCACTGAGTAACCTTGTTTCTGACACTATAAGCAGATATATCACATGCAAGTAGTGAACTGAATGCATATGCACGGGGTGGCTCCTGAGAAAGATATACTGAAACTTAGAAAAGATAAAATAGCACACAAATATGGGATCCAACAAACTAAGCAAGGATTTGGAGCCCTTTGTTCCTTGCTGTATCTTACTAGTAAACTCACTACAATTACATTGACAACAACAAAAAAGTTTTGATTTGCATAATTACCTGTAATGTGGCACATCTTTTACATAAACTCTAAAATATGGAAATGAAACTATTTATGTGTCAAAATATTTTCAGGATGAGAAATTATACACAGTCATGGAATCATAGACTATTTTGGGTTGGAAGGGACCGTTAAAGCTTGTCTAGCCCAACCCTCTTGCAATGAGCAGGGATATCTTACATTAGACCAGATTACCCAGAGCCCCATCCAGCATCCACTGCCTCACTGAGCAACCTGTTTCAGTGTTTCGCCACCCTAATCATAACAAATTTCTCACTTACAGTTAATCTGAATCTCCCTTCCTTTCATTTCAAACCAACAGGTCCATGGCTTTTTTCTGCAGAGGATCCCAAGCAGGATGCAGTACTCAGGGGGGAGTCTCACCAGAGGGGAGAGCACGGGGGCAGAATCAGCTCCCTTGACTTGTCACCCACACTGCTCTGGATGCAGCCCAGGATACTTCCTGAGCTCCAAGCACACACTGCCAGCTCATGTCCAAATTTTCACCCACCAGCACACCCAAGTTCTTCTGTACAGGTTTTCTCTCAATTCATTCATCCCCCAGCCTGTAATGACACCAGGCAAAGCAGGTGCAGGACCTTGCACTTGACCATGTTGAATCTCATGAGATAGCCATGTGCCCACTTCTTGAGCTTGTCCAGATCTCCTGTGCTTAACTTAAATTGTCTCTATTTTTTTTTATCGTTGTCTCTATTTTGTATATACTAGCTAAATTTATGCACATTGATCACACATTTTACATTTGAAATATTTCTGTTGTTTTTTTGTTGATGCAGCACAGAAAATAATCTAAGGCATACATTTTAATACATTCTTTGTCAAATTATTGAATCTATTTCATAATGGACCACTCCTTTACTTTTTTATTTTCTGTGGTTTTGGTAAGTGCAAGAAATTCTCTTTATATGCCATCAAATCTATGCATTATAATAATACATTATTTTCTGCAATATAGAAACTCTGTTGGTATGAAAATGGTTCATTACACAATTCCTGGTAAATTTTGCCAATATTTAAAGGAATGATCCTGAACACTGGTGACCCAGACCCCACTGGCTTTATCAATATGAATTTTTGTTGAGCTGTTTGCCAGGATGCACACAATGATACATGCTAATAGCTTTTGTTTTACTACTAATCTTTTGGGTATCATCCCAGCATCTTCTGGGCATTCCAAATCATGTTTGCAAGAGATGGGTTTGAAGCAATTCTCCAAATTCAATGACTTCTCAGCTCAATTAAATTCAGAGGCAGGCTCTGATGTACTCCCTTCTCTTACCAAACTCTAATTCTGCCCAGATTTGTATGAAAATGGATTTGTAAACATGCACATATGGATGACAAGAGCAGTCTAGGAGCTAAACAGGTTTTCTTCTTTAGTTGTAAACTATCTTTCTGGCTCTAACTCAGGAAACCACTTTAACCTGTGATTAAATCCCAGGGAAATCAAGACTTCAGCACACAGTTAAGGCTCTGCCTACACTTCAGTGCTTAAAGGGGCAGATTAATAACATGCATTCCTGAAAGAATATTTACCATGGTAAGCCATTGTTTCCCTGTGATTAGAAAACACCAAAAGAAATTTATGAGATCATGAGACACTTGAAAATATATTAAATAACACTGAGACCACTTAAATATTCAAATGTGTGAGGTCTGATGTAGTAAGTTTGGTAGCTCCACCCTTTCCATACCCTGCAGGTGACTCCTGGCGTTATCTCAGTCCTCCACAACCCCCACTCCCTTATCATTCACCTTCAAGAATTCAGTTTATCTCTTGAAACATGCATGGAAATGATGTACACTTATACTGAGAAATGCAGAGATGTACCATTCACCACTCCTTGCTGAAAAACTCATGTAATTTATAGACATGAATATATAGTAGCATATGCACGTATATTTATGGATTTCTGCTTTCACTTTTATGCACCTCTGCAACAAACTTTGCAACACCAGTATTTTCTTCTTTCTAGGGAAATAAGGACTTTGTGTATATTAACCAAGTAAAGGTAGATTCATCTCTGTGTAGCACCTTACCTGACATCTGTCTGAACTGCAAATTGGCTGTATCAATGTTATTCTGTGCTTTCTGGAGGTCCTTAACTAAGTTGCCAGCACGATGAAGGTGGGAGATTATTAGAATATTCTATATATGCTATATCCTGTCAAAATATGGCAGAGCTCATATGGTCCTTCCACAGACACCTTCCAGGTATAGGATTTTACAGGGTGGATTCTGATCTGACAGAACCAAATGTACACCACATTGTTTAATGCAACTTAAATATTTTAACTAATGCTTAATCTTCAGAAGCAGGTTTTCCAATGTCTTATAAATGGAAATATTCTGTGGTGGCTTCTTGTGAAGGACCTCACATTGTCATTGTACAAATGTCTCTTTTGATCATCCCATGACATGGAAAAGGGACTGAATGTGAAAGAAACAGTCCTAATGCAAGATGAAAGGAGCATTCACAGTTATGTTTTATAAAACCTTCCCAAAAAGATAAATTATGAAACTTATTTTTTTTCATTGGCATTACATTAACTTCTTACCAAGACAGTCAGCTACTGCAAACAGCAACTGATACTGCCTACAACTATCATATACTACCATGGGTGCTGTTCCAGCCAAATGAGACAATTCCTGTCATATCACCACTACCATCTTGTACAATCTTGGGCTGGAGATGAAAGGAAATTACTAACTCAGGAGGTGCATGAATCTCAGCAGAAGTTGCTGCTCCCTGTTGTCATCATAGCACAAGAGTTCTATTGTCATTACATTGCAAGGGTTCCATATTGCCGGAGTTTCATACCTCCCTTCCTTGATGTTTCTCATAGGCAACTCCTCCAGGCACTGACTCTTCCTTGTCCTCACAGCACCCAACTGACTCCAGTTCCCCCCAACCAACCAATCCACTCTTTTATAACACGCTTCTTATTGGCTACAGCTGTGGCCTGTTAAAATCAGGCCTGCTCCTAAACTTTAATAATTAACCCAGCTGCAACTCTTTAGGGGACAAGATTACTTGCTCTACTACCTTTATTTACCTATATTCTATTCTCCTACAGCTCCCACATGAAGGAGTGATTTGCTATTGCTTTGCAAGGAAACACTGACATATTTGTCCAGCAGCTCAAGGGTTACAAAAGTGGAGGAGGCAGGAGCATGAGCCTTCATAAATCTTTACACCTTCTAAGAATGGGCTGCTGCTGCTGCTGCAGTGACCCTGTCTGTGGAGTGTTCTGCCACCATTCCAGTGAGTGCAGAAATGTTTTGGTAGAACCCCCCTATTCAGTCCTGGGTAGCCTGAGAGCCTGGTAGGACCAGTGGAAAGACAGAGCCTTTACCAGCAGAGCAGCACCACACTGTGCCAAGGATGACATACTCCTGACAGGTGGTAAATCATGTCAACCTCTCCAGCTGCCATAATGTTTCCATTGTGACCATATCTATGCATCTATTTATGGTGATGTTTTATCTTGCAGATTTTAAATATAATGTATTAAAACATGGTACAGAGTAATCCAAATGCAATTAAGCAAGTGACTGTAAAAGCCAAAATTAATATACAGAGAACGATGTATTTCAAGTTAAGTGGGAACAAGATTATTTGCTAGCTGAAAATAACAGGCACCTTCAGTGCCTTATGTGTATGCAAATGACAGGTGAGCCAAAGGAATATAATCTCAGCTGGCATTACAAAATCCATCACCATGAAAAATAAGAGCAGTGCACTGGAGAATCTAGTCACTATGGAATTAAAAGAAAAATCTCCCTAAATCCACATCACAAGCAAAGAAGAATGTTGATTTAACATACAACTGCATAAACTCAAAACCTGCCTGCCCCCAGTGAGACATGACTCGAGTGAACACCTGAAATGGGGTGGTAAGCAATTAAAATGTTCTCTGCATCTATAGTTAAAAAAAAGAATTACTAAATCTTATAATCTTGTTATCATCTGTACAATAACTGTATGATAACTGTACATAATTCTGTACAAAGCAGAATAGTTAATGCAAACAATCACACACTCCAAATTTGAGACCAATCACAGAAAAATGTAAGCACTTACCATTGACTTTGGATGAGACCAACAGCAGCAGTAAAACCAGGCAGTTATTAAATTTCAGCTGAGCTATTGCTAGGATTTTCTTTGTGAAACAAATGAGGAGATACTTTTCATGTACATTGGAAGTACTTTCTACCACAGCTCACGGAACAGTTTTCAAAACTCCCTTGTCACAAATAATGACAAGCAGTGACTGTCTAGAAAAGTCAGTTAAGGAGTTTGCTGAAAAGAAATTGCAGCTGAATACCTCACTTTCACTGCTACATTAGAAAAGAAGTTGCAGCTGAATGCTTCACTTTCACTGACACATTACCAGGCAGTTGGTGGTGAATCTATGAAACAAGGAACATGGACTATAGTATCATATAAATGGATAATTTCATTCACAGAAGGAAAACTACACAGACATACAAAAAATGTATCAAATATCTTAAGGAGTTGAATCCAACCTACACAAATTTACTCCCTTGTTTAAAATTAGGTGATTGTAAGCAGGGAATCTGCCTTCTTTACTTTTCCAAATGTGCATGTCTTGAAGATGAGAGGGCAAAAAACATGTTTCAGTTATAAGAGCCTATTTCTGCTCCTTGGTCTTCCTGCTAGTTTTGTAACAGCTCCAGTCTGCACAGTGTCTAAAATCCAAGAGAGCTATCCAGATCACCTAATATCCATGGAAGAGCTTAAAATACTAAGTCTCCATATTGGACTTCAAAATTTTCTATATAGAGCCCACCCCCCCAGATACTTAAAAGTATCCCAAACTGAACTCTTAAAGTTGTAATTGAGAAAGAAATGCCTACGTTCATCCCCAGAGAGGCCATTCCCACACCTAACATCCATGAGTAGCTCTGAATTTAGCCCAAATTCCATTTAGTACTCCCAGCTGACATTAGCACTCTTATCCTGCATGTGGAGTGAGCTCTTCCAGAAGACTGCTCTAAGCAGTAGTGAAGAGAATACCTTGGGATGAGGTTCACATCCCCCTCCTTTCAGGTCTCAGTAACTCACTCATGAGATAGACACAGTATTCACAGTTTGCACTGCAAAACTGGGTAAACTGCATACATATAAATGGAAACAGAGTTTGAATCCCAAGACTTTTAGGCTTGTCATTTCAAAAGAGGATCTTCAGCAACAAGATAAAGGGAGTTTAGGTCTGGTTTTATATTTTTCTTGCTTCTTTCCTGTCTGAACAATAAACTAGCTGCAACAAGAGGGATGGAGAGTAGCTGTAGCCTTGGGCATGCTACCATTTGCTCATTCCTTGGGAAAATCAGACTTGGTGGGTTCAACTCACTCAAGACTGAAAAGGTCCTAGACCTGGAAAAAACATTTCTGTCTTCCAGGATAAATTCCCAAAACTACAGGTACCTACAGGACGACATAGTACTTAACTGTTAGCACAGCTGCCCAGCATCATCAGGAGGTTGCACAAGCCAAGAACCATCCCTGACAGGAAACCTGGATGGAGCCACACTGGCTTCAAGGAGTGGGAAGAGAGAACAGTCATGTGGATGTGACAGTGGGAGCCTCTCATGGCTCCTACTTGTAAAAATGTCTTGGTGTCAAAAGTTTGCTCTGGCAAAGCCAAATCTGCTGACTCTTCAGATGATTTTCAAAAATGTTTTGCACTGATGAGCTCTAAGCAGTGCTCTGTTTCAGCATGTGGGAGTGCTGGATCAGCTGGCAGATGTAGGCAGTCAGAGCAGAGGAGCTGGTGCCTCACACAGGTGCCCTTAATTCCTTTTTACAGGGCCTTATAGTTTTCCATTGACTATGGAAGAAATGTTGTCATAATATTTTTTGCCACAGCAATACTTCAATTCCAAATACAGGAATCACTTTTATGCACCAGAGTGAAGCATGGAATTTTCATCTGGTTTCTTAAGGATATGATTTCCTACCTGGAAAAGTTCAAAGTCAAATACTGTTCATTGTACAGAAGAACATGCATCTATGAAAGTATGCTCCCAGGAATAAAAATCTATAAAATCAAAACATTGCAATAAGCTAGAAAGCAGTGCCTTTGGCTATCAATTCTTATTCAATGCCATGAATATTGACATTTACATCTAAGAGGAAAATATTTATTCTGAGAAATAAACTATTATTTAATGTGGCTGCATTCATTTTACCCCTTTAACAAATAATGTTCAAATGATCCATCTTGTAGGATTATACTCCCATCTGTGATGTGTACTTGTGGCCCAAGTACACCTGCCACCTAATATTCTCCTCTGCTGTACCACCCTGCATAGCTTGATTAGCTTGGTCTTTAGTGCCTCCTCCCTATGTAATGTGAACACAGTATGGCCTGCAGTCAGCCTCAGAGAAAAAAAAAACTTTCTCAGGGGAAATGACCCCTACAAAAGAATGCTCTACACCTGGAAAAGCTGGCTGGGTTTAGGCATTTAAATGTTCATTTGTTCATTTGTTTCATGACCTCTTCAACTGCCAAAATGTGTGGGGGTTTTAACTGAGATTGCTGTCTTTTAACACCGAGACAGCAATCTCAGTTAAAGCTATGCCTGCCTTTTTGTTTCTTCACAGTTGATATTGAAATAGTATAAAACTCAAAAGGCAACCCTATTTTAACCAAAAAAAATGCTAATGAAACCAGAAAACAAGTAGTTTTCATGTCAACAGTGATAACTCTATTGAGAGAAAACACCTTTTTAAAATAAACACATAAACCAGCCTTGGAAAGTGAGGTAGTTTTCTTCCCATTAAGAAGTTCCAATGAGTAACTCTTTAAATGAGCATCTAATCTAATTCAGTTTGAATTACAAGCCAAAATATCATGAAATATACTTTTGAGAGCATATCAGTCTAGTTAGAGAATATTGAAATATTAGCTACTTCTTGTCAGAAAAATACCCTCTCCTTCTCTCGTGCTGCTCAAATGGTTTCTATTTCAGGCTGACAGCCCTGCAGTCAATCACAGCAGCTAGAAATCTCTTCCTAGAGCAGCTTTGGAAATGCAGATACTAGAGCTCTGCATGTACTGCCAATTTTTTTTCCCCTTAATATCAAAATAGTAGTATATTTGGTTGGGATTCAATACCCGTTTTTAAATGCTGCTTTTTCCAAACCTGACTTTTTCCCCTATTGTAAATGAACTCATTGTAATGGCTACTGGTATTAATCAGCCACTTAACAGTCCTTTGGGATCTACAGAATGAGCTATTTATTTCTAATGGCAGCACTTCCCAGCCCATCAGCTCTATCGGAAAGCAGCAATCAGCAATGGCCATTTTGCAGTTTGCTTCCACATAGATTAAAAAAGTTCTCGCAAGTAAAAATACCAATATTTTTATTATTAAGAACAACAATAATAATCTTATTACAGTCTGTAAGTCGTGTATACAGATTCCTTCACTTTCAAGTCTCAGCTTTCAAACCAAGTTTGAGTAGGTTTTTTTTGTTTTTTAAGCATCTGAAAACATGCAACCTTTTTCCTTTGCAGTTTTTTACAACGGGATCAGATAAGAAAACTTTTTGATCAGTCAAAACATAATGTCAAAGTGCCAGGATAATAAGCCATTAATACACAAAGGATTACTTTTATTACCAGGGTCTGCAATAGAATATCTTGTTAAGAAAATGCTAAGGAAAAGAATAATACCTTCAGTGCAATTGCTTTAAGAACTCAATAGAATTTCAAGTGTTTCTTTCACCCTTCATTTTTTATAGATCATTAATAAAGACGGTAGTACATTCATTCCAAAATCTGTGGCCAGATCATCAGCTATGAGAATGCATTCAACTCTGCTGTCAGCATTTTCTCTGACTGAGAATAGGGTCAGTATCTGGAGAAAAAAAAATGGTGGAATTAGTGTAGAACAATATCATATCTCTGATGAGCAAGACAAGGATTGGATGCTGATGCTGCA
This sequence comes from Ammospiza nelsoni, assembly GCF_027579445.1. Taxonomy (NCBI): domain Eukaryota; kingdom Metazoa; phylum Chordata; class Aves; order Passeriformes; family Passerellidae; genus Ammospiza; species Ammospiza nelsoni. The sequence goes on from NC_080636.1 coordinate 17,988,266, forward strand.
GGCTACTCAAGGATGTTTAATTGTATTCATGAACTATTTGTAAGACAGTGAGCTGCCAAAACCTCAAACATTTCCAACATGGTAATTCTGGAATGGCTGTAGTATATAGGAAAAAACAGATGTCATAATGTGTTTCATCTAGTTTAAAACTTAACATGTAATTAACTTAATAGCTTGACAATAGCTGATGTAGCAACAAATGCAATGCAATTAAATTCATACCTCATTATGACATAAAATTCTTCCACGTATGCATTACAAAAAACGATCATATTTTGAGACACTGGTATATTTAATGGTGACTAATTGTCCTTAAAATGCAATTGCATGTAATACTTGCTTTGTATTTCATCACTTGTGAAAATGGTTTTATTTTTGTAACACTGTACTTCCTGTAGTCCTTTCATTACACCACAAGTGAAAGCTATTCCTTGGTGTATGGTTTCAAATGCTGTATCTAGGTACTTGGACGTTTACATTCATCACGTAGTGTAATGTTTTCATTTTTCTAATCTTTTTGTATTGCTTGGCTGTTTGTCCAAACTGCTGCAGACAATTATCATGGTTCTTTATAATTTTCTCTGAGTACTTTTTACAATAGACCTCAGGTGGTCTGTTTTAGGCACACAGCACCATGCTGAGACAGTCCTGTTCATGCATTACTTTGAGCTGTCCAAGGGTTTCTCAAGGTATTATTAGGGTTTCTCAATTGTTAGTGCTGCAGGATGGAAAAGTGTAAGAGTAACACTGAAGCCAAATAATTTTTAAAAAAGTAGAGTCCTAAAGAAATACCAACACCAAGCCCAGACACTTGTTACAGAACAGCACTGCCTGACCTGCAGTTTCTGTGACAGTTTCCTACATGCAGTTTCTGTTCAAAGAAAGCAGAAATACATTTTGAGCTTATAGTGATCAAGTTGGATTAAACAGAAAATAAATTTACTTTGAATTATGTAATTGATTTTTCAAGTGACTCAGATCTTCCAAGCTCACCACGCTAGTGTGTTCCTGTTAAAGATATTGAAACCTCTTTGAGAGGAGTCTGAAGGGAGAAGGGTTGAACTGTGGCCTAATGAAAGCCCCACTAAAATTTAATGTCACATTCCATTCACTGCAGTAGATGAGGTCCTTGATGCTGACAACAGAGTGGTCCTCTGATTCTGTGGATATGTACAGCTTGGTTTTTGGTACAGCACAGGGATATTATTAGGAAAGAGGGATCAGTAAAAAGGAATCTGAAACCTGATCTAGTGCTGAGGAATGCCTTTTGAATGTGTCATTTGAACCAAGTTATTACTTCTGGGAGGTGTGAACATCTTTGCTCAAAACCTGAAATGGATCCTGAAAAGAAGTAAAAAAGTTAGGCAAGCCTTCATGGAATTAAGAAAAGTAGTTTCAAAGAGATAATTATAGTTTTGAATCTGTGCATCAAGATTTCAAATACAACTCATCATGAGTCTGTTGGATATTCCCTGTTTCAGTTAACACTAACGTCCATCCATTTTCTAGATTTTAAAAACACATTATGACTTTACATATATATTTAGATCCTGCACATTTAGATGATATTTTAAGTTCTTGAACTACATTTATTCCCATATGAATGGTACTGTAGCTGTTACTAAAATACTGAATGGGCAGATTGTTTTTATCAAGCATTTCATATGAACATTTTATGAACTGTGAACAAGAGAATTGTCTACTGATTGGTTATCATGACTTTCAAAGCTAACTGATACTTCATCCCTGCTCAGGGAAAATCAGGGGATTTTTATTGCACCTACAAGGAAATTTTAGGGAATATTATAAACTGACTCATTTTAAGGAAGTAAGAGGAATGGCTGACAATAAAATGCTTACAAGCTGCGGCTATGTAATACTGAACTGCTGTGCAATTCCTCTTTCAGTAGGTTACTTAAAGGAAAAAATAATATATTATGAAATGGATACATTTTTAGAAATTTACTGGAGACCTTTTTAGCAGGGATCACCATGATGCTACAGGTAAATGGTGCTACTTGCTGAGGCTGACAGTTAAAGTCCATCAGTCACTCAGCTGTGGTTTAGCATTCTTTTCAACACAGATCATTTAGCCTCCATTTTCCAAACAAGTGCTGTCACCTACCATGCACACCCACATAGTTGTTCTCAGGGTGCAGGTTGTCACAAAGAGGCAATAAACAGGGTTCCCACAGAAAACTTCCATCTTCGATAGCACTTCAGAAAGCAAAACCCACTGATTGCAGCTCACGTGCTCTATCCCTACAGCTTTTTGGAGGAAAAGTTCATTAGCTGCTTTGCATGCCAAGGGACCAGCTGTCCTTCAGCACATGGAGCTACTCTGATTGACCAGGAGGACAAGTGGGAAATAAGCTCACAGCAGTGCCAGCACGGCATATGGTCGTGTACCAGCTGTTTCTGAAATGCTTGCCAAATGGAGACCAGAACTGGGTTGGTTGTTAGGAAAATAAAACCCAACAAAACCCAACAAACAAACAAAAAAGTTCCACTGTTGGGATTCCTGAGATCTGACCACAAAACCAGAACTGTCAATTTGAAATGTCACACGGCAACTACGTGAATATTCAGAATAATCTGTCATTGGCCTCCATGCTCTGATTTGCTCCATTAGGAGAACACCGATGTTCTGAGCATCTGCTCCTTCTACAAACCTTCAGAGAAAAAATGTTCAGAAAGGGTGAAATAGAATGGATTCGTATGGATGATACACATTACTAATACACTGAGGATATGTGCAGAGGACTATATGGAGATTGATTTAAATTGGTACCAATTGTTACTACAGACAGATCCCAGGTGCCTCATATTTTAGTATATCTTATTCTACCTTGAAAAGGGGAATTCAAATTGTGAGCTCCTGAACAAAAGGAGATTTGATTGCGATTGGTGCGAGTTGTGTTACAGTGGTGGTGAAACGCTTCTGATAAACCCAGGGAATGACTCAGCAGAAAACAGTCAGCAGGATTTTTCCCCCAAAGCTTTTCAGTTTCAGCTTTTCATAACAAGAAAATAACTTGAATGGTAATTAAATAGTTCAGAGAACAATTCTGTCCTTTTATCACACAGTTTAAAGCACTATTTTCTCTTTAGATTTCTCCCAAAATACTCCTGCGAGGTCTGGAGAAAGTAACTGATTAACTGCACTGTTCATACGACATCAATTACTGCCTCAGCGACATTTAAGAGAGTGCTGGTAGTTCATGTAGCTACACAATCTTGCATACTTAACTTTTGGCTAGCCTAAGTCAGATTTATGACTAAATTAAGTGCTAAGGATGTTCAAAATTGGCAAACCCTAGGTAAAACAAAAATAAGAATAATGTTGCTCTGTATCAGGAAATGAGTATATAGGCTGGGAGGCAGTGTTTGCATTCATGCTTCTTATGAGAGGTATTTTATATACAGACGTAACTTGTTGAAAGGCCTAAATGGGACCACATCCGGTACTGGGGGATCATGTTTTCAAAGGCAATCTAGGTTCCATTGACCGAAGATGTTGTGCACAAAAGAAGTAGTATGAGCCAATATGGATGACATACTGCATTTTGGAACTCTAGGAGCCACACGTTGAGCAGTGAACAAAAGGAAGAAAACCTCAGGATTACACAGACAGAAGACTTATTTTGACGTCTTACATAATATTGACTTTCCTCAGGCCCGTATGTGTTCATGTATTTGAGAAATGTGGGGTGGTAGTGTACACCTGAAAAGGGCATCATTATTTTCCCAATTAAGAAGCTTAATGAGTACTTTGGTGTGTCTTGTCATATTTTCAGCCTTACAGTGGCCCATTTTCACCCATCTACTATGCTAAAAATGTTGCCCTTTCATTACTCCACGGCTGTGTAAACAGTTGTGATTAAACTGGCATTTAATCAATTGGAACAAAATCCCCGCGGCTCCCGAGGAGCTCACCTACTAAACCCGACTTTCAATGGCAACAATCCCCCAACAGACGACTTCCCTTCCAGACGGGCTTTCATTGCGCAGTAAAATAAACTTTTATTTGCTAACCTTGCTCTCGAAGTAGCTCAGCGTTTCAAAAGGACCTCACATGACAAACACCGCTACGCTCCATCATTATCCCCCGCTCCCTCCCCCGCATTCCTGCGCCGGCCCTGCCTGGGTGTTCCCCTCCCGGCGGCACAGCCCTCCAGAGGGGCGCGGAGGCTTCCGGCCGCCGCCTCTCCCGCCTCAGCGGCGGCCCCGCGGCCCGGCACCGCTCCCGGCGCTCGCCCGGTGCCTCCCGAGCGCCTCGCCCGCCGTTTCCCTGCTCTGGCAACCGGCGGGCAGCGCGGCGCTCTGCCGGCGGGCGGGAGGCTGTACAACCAGGGCAAAGGACACTTCCCCTCCTCCCCCCGCCCTTCCTGTGCCGCGGCCCCGACATGAAGGCGGCTTGCTGGCGCCCGGGCGCTACGGCCGACAGAGACAGGGATGAATACGGCACAGAGCAGAGCAGACCGGTCCCATCATCTCCTGCCCACCGGCGCGATGGTCGCTAGCCCCTTCCCTCCCGCCCGGCTCAGCCCCACGGATCGGGATCAGGCATCAGGGATCCGGACCGCCCTCTGGGCGGAGGGATACGGGGCGGAGCCGGCGGCGCGGTCCGCCGGAGAGCTGAGTCCCGTTGCCGGGTGACGGAGCGGCCGGCCCGGCCCCCTCCCTCCTTCCCTCCCTCCCTCCTTCCCTCCCCGTGGCGCTGGAACCGCCGCCGCCGCCGGTTTACGTAACGCCTCCCGGGGCAGGTCCCGGCTCCGTCCCGCCCGCCTCACTCGGGGACGGCAGCAGCGGGACGGAGTCCGCTGCCTCCTCCGGCTGCCAGAGGCCCCAGGGCCCCGCTCTGCGCCACCACGGCAGGTAAATGCCCGCCGCGGGCCCGGGGAGCAGAGGGAGGGGCAGGGCTGAAGGGAGGGAGGGAGAGTGGCAGCCGCCCTGTCCGTGGAACGGGAGGACGGAGGCAGGAGGCGGCAGCGGGCGCCCTTCCCCTCCCCCGCTTCTTTTCCACCGCTGCGTTGGGACAGGCGGGCTGGACCCCCGGGAGCGCCGGGCCGGCGGCTCGGGGCCCGGCCGGGAAGGCCCGCGCATCCCTGCCTGCTCCGCTAACAGCCCGGGAAGAGGAGGAGTTGCGAGGCCGGGCCTGGTCCCGCCGGGAGGACGGGTTCCCGGGATGGCGCGTCCCGCTCTTGGGTTGCGCCTGGCGCAGCGCGGCGGGAGCGTGCCGGGGGGCGCGGGAGGAAGGGGCCGGGGAGGGGGTGACAGGAGCGCCGGGGGCCGGGCGGGGGGCGGCTGCCGGCCGGCGGCGGGCCGGGCTCGGGGGCGGGGCCGGGGGCCCGGCCGGGGTGCCCCGGTCAGAGCGCTGCCTGGGAGAGGAGCCGAGCCCTCCCTGGCTGCCGCCGGCTCCGCGCTCTTCCATCCCGGCGGGACCCGGCGCCAGGTGAGCGGTTTGTGCCGCGGCCGGGAGGAAGGCGCCGGCCTGGAGCGGGAGCAGCGGCTCGGTGCCCTCGGGCTGGTTCACGCCAGGGAGCAGAGGAGGAGAAGGAGGGAGGGAAAGGCGGCACCCCGAACCCACCCGCCGCGGGTGCCGGCCCGCGCCGGTGTCATCCGGCGCCAGCAGACGGCAAAGCGGAGGATGCGGCTGTTCGGGGTCGGAGTAGGGAGATCCCGATCCGGGCAGCGCCTCGCCTGCCCCGCCTGACCCCGCGGTTGAGGTGACGGGCTTGTAGCGCTGCCGGGCCCGGCTGGCGCTCACGCCGTGACCTTTCATCCTGAGCGGGCGTTCAGAGCGCAGCGGCGGCCGCGCACCGGGGAGGGGGAGCTGGGGACGGGCTGGGGCCGATGGAACCGCCCCGGCTGAGCCGCGGGCTCACAGCGCTGCCCCGGGGGCTGCTCTGGCGGGGCTGGCTCGCTCCCCTCTTCTTTTTTTTTTTTTTCCTCCTTTTTTTCCCCTTCCAGCAGCATTGTCCTTTAGGGCCTATTGAAGGCAAAAGGCGGATAGGAGGGCTAGGGCTGCTGCTGCTGGGGGAGGCGGAGCTGGGCTGATGGCAGAGTGACGGGAGCCGCAGCCTATGGGCGCTGCGAGCCGGGCGCCGCTGGGGCGGGAGCGCCGGCCGCGGCCTCTCGCGGGCGATGGGCGGGGTGGGGGACAAGGTTTGGCGAAGGTTACAGCTGAATGCAGAAGTGACACAAACTGACACTTCGCTCCGGCAAACTCGTTTCCATCTTCTCCTCGTGTCGTCTCGATTAAAAGTATACACGTATTGAATCGCGTTATGAAACTTTAAGAAAGCCAGAGTGCGGTGCTTTTTTCCCCTGTCTTGTCTTTGTTTTAATTACTCATTGCAGTACCTGATACTGATCTGAAGGGTGAAAATAGTAGGATTTGCTTGTCCTTCCTTTCAAATAAAACCCATTCCTGTAGTCTGATGTTTTCTGTGTATAAGTGATTTGGGCTGTAATTTATAAGCTTGGGATCAGAGGCCTCTGTGGTATGTGTAGTTGCTTTTCTTCATTCAAACCCTTTAAAATGTTTATGATTTCTATTGTACACCATATATTTCTTCTGTATTCCTGAAATGAAGTAGGAATTGCCAATTGACTTTGGTTTCTTAACTGTCAAAAGTGAACTCGTGATGATTCAGTAGATAATTGTGTAAAACAAAGTACTTCACTGCAGTGCTTAAACCCTAGGTATTGCAAACTCCTCACAATCAATGGGAGTCTGTAATTGACGTTTTCCTTTATTATTTAAGGCAAAAATATGCCTTACAAAAGTAAACTTGACTGTTACTTGACATGTAACTGTACAGATTTTATTTTGTACTAATCCTCCATCTGCCGTTTCTTGTTAGTATGGATATGCTAAAATGGTAGTGTACAATCATTCTCTTCTAGTCAATAAAGTATATCATATAGGTATCAAAATCTTTTCTCTTCATCATTGAGATATAAGAGGGCATGTAAGTGACTTGAATAAAATGAGTAGCATGTTATCTGTTCGTAATGTTATTTATTTTCAAAGACTTGACAGTTATTGGGAAAATCCTGAGACAGCCCATTAAAAGCCTCAGCAGTGCATATCCCCACCATGTTCTGCTTGACAGATATTGAGTTCTGTACAGTGACAGAACTTCATCCATCTGTTTGGGGCACCATTGGGGATAAGACCCTTTGAGTCTACGGATTCTGCAAATTTGGGTTGGGTATATGACCCTCCAGCTTTTCTGCTCATGAGCAGTGGAATTGGAAGGAAAGTAAGGGTCAAAGAGATCTATATGTGACCCAAGAAGAAAAAATGGAGGTCCTGAAGTTCTCTTACCTTATTATGCCTGTTTCATAGGCATATTTCAGCATCTCCCACTGCTTTTGTTGTTGCTATTTGCTTCCGCGTAAGAGAAATTCCATAGGGGTAAAATGATGTCAGCATTTTCCTTTGCTCATTTGCTGTACATTCTAACAGGAATTAGGGTCAGAGGAAGATCTAGATACTGTTCAAAACTCCATTAATTGTCCATCTCGAGCATCTTGTTTCTAGGTAAATAAAGCAACCAAGAGACTGAACAAGTGAATTTTCTGGAAGGATTTTACTAGGTTTTGATTTTACTCAGTTTTAGGCATAGTGTTGTAGAGTCAGAATAGACACTTTATATACTTAGCTGGAATCCCAGCAAAATCATGTTACAGTTTGCTGCTTCTTTAAGCAATAGCTAATGACTGAAAGTAACAATACTATAACAGGATAGGCAACAATATCTGGTAAAGCAGAATGTGGTGAAGGCAGTGAGACTTAGAATTCCTGTAGAGTTGGAGAGTTGGCAGGAAATATTCCCATTATCTGCATTGCTAATGGAGCTTGGAATACAAATGATCTTGTATTTAATATGTTCTGTTATTGGGATAGTCTGTTTTTAGGATATTCTTCTGTCTCGTGGAACAGAGATTGGTATCCTTCATTTTTGTCCAAGAAAAGTGATAAACTGGTTGGATGATTTGTAAATGGGATTGCAGAAATGAGTTGTGTTGTCTATCCCCATAGTCCTGCCCCAAGAATTTTTTCCAACTAAAGTCAATTGCATGATACAAAAGAAAAATATTCAAACGAGTATTGGTGTGCTTAGTTATGTTTCAATACACATACAAAAGGAAAATTGTCTGATTGGAAGGAAAATTATGTTTTTTTCTTAATTTGGAAATAATTTACCAGATTATTCTAGTCAGAAGTACCAAAACATTCTGACTGTGGGACTGTCAGAATGTTTTAGTAGAAAAAGATCTAGATGGGCTAGTTATAATGTTTTACTAAAAAGCATCTTGCTCTACTTTCCTGAAAGTTGGTTGGGTAGGTTTTAATGGATGTTGAGAGATTTAATGTGTATTTTATTGGCCCACAGAGGTGGTTGGGGGTGCGGGGAAGGGTTGAGTAGCTTAAACATTCAGTACAAAGATTATTCTTTCACAGACATCTTACTAGCAGCTATTTCTGTAGCTTTATTGGAAGCTACTGAGTATTTTAAATTTTTAATTATCTGCTTCCTTTATAATTTCATATGCAGGATGTTTGGATCTACCTGCATAATACTATACATTGTTTTGTTTCTGCATCTAAATTCTGTTCATAACTTTGATACCAAAGAGAACATATGGAACATGACTTTCCAAGAGATTTATTTCTGAGGCAGTAGTGTGGAAATTTAAATAATGAAATATTTAAATTAATTTTTCACTCTTGTGATATTACATGTGATATTTTAATTATATTAGTGTGGAAATATAAATTATGTATTTAAATTAATTTTTCAGGTCTGATATTACATGTAAGTTTTATTATATCCTGCTAAGTCTGTGCTCAGGTTTGCTGTAGTGTTTTTAATTTTTACTGCAATTTGGGAAATGTTTAAATTTCTGGGGTTTACTGTCTTGAGGAAGAAATTTCAAATATGCAGTCTCTGCTAATGTTAATTGTGTCTGTAACTTTCTAGGCCTTATTCTAGAAAGGATTGCATGTGAAAATTTGTACTCTTTGCAAAAAGATTTGTTAATAAATAAAAATAAATTGTAACAGGGATGAAATCTGAATAATTTTGTGGAGTTTTTACAGCTTTTAAAAATCTTTCTCTAGTTACTATTAAATTTACCAAAGGAACAGGTTTGCTGGATAGAGTACTTGGCTGAGATTGAGCAAAGAGACCTGCATGAAGTTTTCTGTCCGCTGTATTACTGAGTGAATTCAAGTGAAATTTCATTTCCATGTGCTTGTGTTTAAGGTGCTGTATGGAAAGGAGCAGCTGTTATCCCTTTTGTAGGTTGTTAAATTGTGTGAGTTCGTTTTTTATGGTTTGGTTAGATGGACTAACTTGGTTGTAGAATTTGAAGGGAGACATGATTGCCTTGCCAATGAGATTTTGCATATATGGACTGTGGAAGAAAGTACAGAGGGACAGATAAGGGAGTAAGAGACTGGGGGTGGCTGAAGGCCAGAAAAAATAAAGCAACCTGACATAAGATGGTACAGCTTTAACATCAGAGCGGCAGAGCGGGGTTGCAAGGTCTGTATCCTCTGCAGGGTTATTCCAGGTAGTGTTTGCATAGTCAGGGCTTGGATTGAGATAATAATCATCAACAGTAAAATGGGAAAGCATGATAAAACATACACAGATTGATTAAAGAAGTTATTTTGTTAATTTAGCGTGTGTCATATGTACTTTTTAAGAAAAGAGTGTTTTAATAGCCTAAAGAAAAAGGTCTGCTTGAAGAATCACTAATGAAGAAATCAGTAATGCCTATTGCTGCCCCTGGATGAGTAATTAATTCTCACTAGATCCTTGTGACACTGTAATGTGTTATTGTGAACTTGAACCAAAATTGAAGACTGTGGCTGAGTAGATGTGCAACTTTAAAGCATTGCATTGGATTTAGGACACTGGAATGTCCTAAAAGAAATGGAGCCAGCTTCCAGTTATTTGTTGGGTTCATATCTTTACTTTTTAAGGTACAGGAAAAGCTTTTACTGTTTCATGATATTTGATTCTGCTCTCTGAAGACTTTGAGCTAATTACTGGTACTAATTAGCTAAAGACTACTGTTCAGTGAATTCCTCTTCTGGTTCTGTTTTCTGAGGTAGAAGTTCAATCCACTGTGTATTCAAGTCTTGCATTTGACAGTGAAACTGAATTACCTTTAGTGATTTTTGTTTTATTGATGTTTTTATAGCAGTTTTGATGGAAGTCATGTTGAATTGTGTGAGGTGACAGAAAAGTTTTAAATTGCCTCTTTAAGTTCAGATATTAGTTTATCATATGTAGATGATTTTTTCACCAGTCTCTCTGAACTGAATATCTTACTGACTTCAGGGAAACCTCAGAGTTCCAGTTTTTAGTAACTTTGTTCTTGAATTGTGAAAGAAATGCCTTGGTTAACAGTACAGTAACTTCCTTGAAGAGAATTAATGCAATGCTGACCTGCTGTTTTTGTAAGAGGTTTTCTGGTTGCACTTTAGTAAAATGACCTTTTCATCTGTCATTTGAAGTAGCAAGCAGCAAATGTATTATTTTAAGAGCAATATTAAATTGTCCTACTTATTCACTTAGTAAACTTTTTTTAATAAGTAGTGTTTTTAAACAATATACCTAATCATAAAAATGGAGATATGATAACAAATATCATCACTGTTTTTATGGAAAAAGCCTGGCAGCCTTACAACATAAACTGAACAATAAATGCCTATGCAAATTCATTCAAATGTTAAAATATAAATTATTTCATGTTGACTTGCTATTCTCTTTAAAATTGCAAAGTATCCTACTTCGGATATCAATTTCATAAATAGAAGTTCATTTACTAATATTTTGCAATAAAAATCAGAGGTGGTAGAGGGGGCAGGGAAAAAGTATTTGAAACTATTTCCTTTGTAGGCCTGCCATATTTTATGTGCTGTAAATTCAGTATCTTCTCTGCTGGTTAAGTTTTAGAGCTTGAAAATTCAACTTGTCAGAACTCTGTGTTTACTGAGCCTCCTGTGGCTGACACATCCTGTAAGTTTTTACACTCTTATTAATGAAAACATTGTCTATATATTACTTCCAACTGAATTTAGAGAAACTTCTTTTTATTAAAATAACTGTTGAAAAGGCTATATAGTTAGGTGAAGTTATATTTGTTCTTAAACTCTTTATGAGGCTATTTAAAGCTTTTCAGCAATATAGTAATTAACTCCCTGAGCTGCAGACCAAGTATAGAAAACATCAATAGTAAGTATTCAGAAAATAATTTCATACAAATTAAAGAAATTAATAAACCAGAGTAAAATATATAGTGTGGTCTTTAACAAGTTTGCTGTTTATATACATATGGATTATTAACCTTGCAAGTATAAATAGCAGGACAAATATTGTAGCCTTTAAACGAACACTGGTGGTTGGATCTTTGGCATTCATAATTCATTCTCCTTTCTTTGCCTGACTGAAAGATGCAGTGTGTGCCTGAGAGTAAATTGTATATTAATTGAAATAAATCTTGTATGGTTGTACTACAAGAGTGGCCGCTGGATTCCAGCTGATATGAAGAGCAGTGAATATTTTATCAGGGTGGTCACACTGGTGGCCTGGAGGATGATTCCACCTGGTGACTGCCTGTTCCTTGGAGGAGTCTGCAGCACATTTTGGGGTACATGGGTGGGTGTCTGTGTCTCTCACTGAGCTGTTCAGAACTGGGGTCACATCTGTTTTAATGCACACGCATGTAACTTCTTGCATGGGCCTCCAAGCATTACCATCCCACTTGGAAATGGAGTTCAAATACAGGCAAGTACTTGTTGGTACCAGATAGTTTGAACTGCTCTAAAAGTTAAGTAAATAAAGGACATCAGGAGGGCAGGAAAGAAAATGATCAAATAGTCAAGAGCATATATCTTAGTCTTTCCATTACTTGACTGCATCCTGTATTGTGTTTTGAAGTCCTGCATATATTCTAGGTGATAATAAGGCTAGTAAATATAGTGAGACACAAGAGTTTACCTGCCAAAAATCCTGAAGATAAATGTCTTGGTGAACTCAAAATATGTGCATCTATGTGATTGCAGTTCTGTTTGGTTTTGTAGTCTGTTAACTCCATTAATGTTTCCCTAAACCTGAGGAAGTGTTATTGAAGTATGATGATGGTAATCAGTGATGTGTATATAGTAAAACGTATTGCTTTTGATAGATAGTGTCCATGTGAAGACTCTCATGGGACTGAACAGAAAAGACTGTAGCTATCTCCTCCTTGAAGTTGCATCTAGAAAGAAAGTATTTCTCCCCAGGATCTCTCAGGTCCAGTAGCAGCCCATCCAAGCAATCCCTGTGTAATAAACTGAGCTGAACAAGATACGTGTCTCTGGCATTGCCCTGCTACACTGCTAAGATCTGCAAGTTCAAACTGAAAAACTTAAATCATACCACTGTCTTCAGTGGTAAAAGAAATATAGCAGAAAGGTCAGAAAGCTGATGTTAGTGGTACAGAAATGACTGTGATGGTTGGAAGGTAAAGTGTGAGGTGAGGCACTGCCTCCGTGTTTGAGGTCTGCACTACCACACATTCTCTTGGGTTCTCCACACTTGGGTGATCCATCCTGTTCTCAATTAGTTACAGAGCAACACCTGCCTCTCTCCCAGCAAATCTGAAGGAAACAGTAATTTCTTTGTTATCACCAGGCTACTGTTTGAGACTGAGTCTGCTGGATGTTACGAGTACAGGGTGTGATTGCATGGGTGCCTAGTGAATTTCTGTAAAAATATCGGAAGTAAATATCATACCTGTTGAAGTACCTGAATTGGCTTGCACACTTCACGTTCCTTAGAATAATTATTGTCTGAAAGACTTGCATTTGAATTAGCTAAAATGTAGCTTGTGCATTCTGCCTTCCTAATGTTTTCTTGTGATTCTTAAGTGGATCTAATAGTGGGTTGCTGCTGAAAGGGGCAACCCCACTTCCTCTCTTCTGCCACATGTAGAAATTCTGTGGTGAGAGAGCGAGTTGATCACTGATTTGTATTTTTTTAAGACTGGGTTACCGAAAATGAAATCTTTCCCTTTGGAACAAAAAATTTATACAGTTCATCTATGCAGCCACGCAGTGGATGTGTTAAGTACAAGGACAAGAGGGTGGGAACATGGAGGAGAGGATGAGAGAAACAGTGGAATGTCTTGTCCTCTCTTGGTGGCAATGTGCAGTTCCTGTTACCCTGACTCACCTTCAAGTCATCCACAGAGGTATCTCTGTCAAAATGCTGCTGCTGTTGTTCTCTTGGAAGTTAGTAACTACTGCTATAAAAATTATCACTTCTGGTTTTTGCAAACTTGTGCTGGCAGAAGTAGTAATTCCTTTAAGTCTATGTATGACATTGTTTTAATTAATTTTTAATGTGAAAAATATTTACCAAAATTCTTTGTCATTAGATGCTGTATTTTTAAAGTTCTAAAAAGTTATCATACATCTAAGTTATGCAATATGTGTACATTTTTTCTTTTTCAGCCAAGATTTAAAAAAAATGTAGTCATGTTTAAACAAAGTAAAATTTGGTTCAAACAGCAGTGTAGACAGTAACAAACTAAATAGGAAAAAAAATTCTCATGTCAGTATATTTGTTTTTTAAGGACAGAATGGAATTATTAGTACTCTGTTGGTAGCTAGATAACCTTTTGGACAAATTCTTAAATAATGTAATTGTTGCCATTGTTAATGGCAGATGGGCATTTGATAATAGTGAGGCAGCATTTCATTGTCTAGATTCAGGCAATTTACAGATCTAGAAATCTTCCCATTTCTTAAATCTGTTTAATGGACATATTTTTAACAGTTTCAAGTCCTTCTTAAATAGCAAAATTTTTGGAGATACAATTCTTTGGGTTGAGCTGGTTGTAGGTTACAGATGTGCTGTACATAAACTTATCTGGTGCAATTGCATAATCTGTGGTACCAGATATTGTTTTGTCATGTTTTATTTTGTCAGAAATGCTCTGAGCTCCATTCTGTTTATTGAAGTGGTATCTATGTGCTGCATAATGACATGCTTGCTTTTGAGTTTTTTTAATGCAGCTTTAATATTGAGTTGACCTCCTGAAGCAGTTTCCTGAGTGATGCTATGAAATAAAAATACTTCCATCCTGAAGATAAAATTTGTTTCCCAAATTATCAGGACTCCCACTGAACCATGATCTGCAAAACTTGCCAACTATTAGGCTTATTAATGATTTTTTTTAAGTCATATTATATATACTGAAGGACCACTTCATTAGTCTCCACTCTGCAGATGATTCTTTACAAGCCTGCTGCAATGAGGACCTTTCCAAAAGAGTCCTATTTATGAAGCACATTCAAACCTTGCAACTCTATGAAATGATGTTTTAGGGTGTACACAGTGTCTGCAGGTTTTGTTCTTAGGTCATGCTTTTTCCCTTTCTGTCTTGCCTTTTTTTCTTAGCTTAAGCATTTTACATTTTCAAGCTTACAAGCATATTTGTTTTGCAGAAGTAAAGAATACACAGATGACAACATGTGGGGTCTTTGATATGCAACTGACCCCCTAGGGCAAGTGTCTCACCTGCTGATTCTGCTGTCCCTTATGAGCTGTTTCCCATAGCTCTGTTTTTGGTTTTTGCTCCCTGACAGGATTGATGTTTTGACATCTTTAAATAAAGTCCTGTGAGTTAATAATGTGCAGCCCTGTGAGTGGATCAGCTTATTGCACTCCTCCAGCAACTGTTTTTTGAAATGTTGTTCTTGTGTGATGGTAAACATAAATGTTTTATAAGAACAGAGCTGTACTGGTTCAGACAAAGGCTTTGACAAACCCTGCACTTGTCTGCAGCATCGTCTCTAAAGGAGCAGTTAGGGACAAAAACAGAAGAGGGGGAATGATACCTCCCCTAAATTCTCCCTCAGCCATACACTATTTTCAGCCTAGGGGATTTCCTGACCTTGATGTGGTTTGTCTAGTTAAAAACTCTCAAGGGATCTCTTTTACTCGATTTCCACTGAAGGCCATCTTTTTTTTTTTTTTTTTTTTTTTTTGTTGAGTCTTTGATATCTCTTGCAAGGAATTCTGCTGGCTGTTGTGTGAAGTTTTGTATGTAGATCTTACTATCTCTTTAGTACTTTCTATTAACAAAAATTAGATGTTGAACAGTCAAGTCTCTGTCCATGGACAGACATGGATTAATAGCTCACAACTCATTGATTTATGCCTCAATAGGGTGGTTATTGCCCCTCGGTCTCATTTCAAGTTTGCCTGTGCTGTATTTTGTTTACTTTTATATTGCCCAGTCCAGTTTCATAATGGCCATCTGCATTTTTTCAGTTGCTCTGAAGTCACTATTCCTGGTCACTTGCTGTCCTTTGGTAGCTTCTAAACTGTGTCACCCATCTTATCTTCCAGGCCACTTAGGATTTTATCAGGTAATACAGGTCCCAGAGCAGAATCTTTCAGAACTGTATTGGTGACTTCCCCTGGTGTCATCTTCATTATATCTGTTCTTTTTCTTTGCTAACCTAAGTAACTAGGGCTTACATGGTAGCTCTTGAATCCTTTGAGTAATTCCAGTAAGCTTTTATACAGGATTAGCAGCTTCAGATTTTCATTTGGATAAGTGTTATGAAAATAAGATTGCAGATTCACAAGGGAAAAAATCTTGCAGTAACACCCAGGCACTGATTTCTGTCTCCCCTGTAGGTTCTTTGACTTGAGTTACCCTACAACTGTAAGCCCAGCCTCATTAGACATCAGTTCCCTATAAAGCATAAACCCATTACAAATGGGACTGTATCACTCTTGTGCCTCTTGGTAATGCTTCTTAGAAAGGTTGGTTTTATGTATGTTTAAAGTTGATTCACAGAGCTGCTTTTATTTTTTTGACCACTTTTAGTGCTTTGATAGCAGCCAGGTGTTTAATCTCTGTTTCTCATGGCTGGACAATATTTCTGTAGTGTTTCAGTGCCTTGGTCATGAATCAAGGTACTGCTCTTGCTGTTTGTTGTGCATAAAAAAGCTCTGAAGACTACACAGTCAAATTTCTTAGATTATCAAGGAATGTGGTTAAAAAATAGCAACTTCTCTTACTTCTGAATTCACATGTCTTTTAAATACTTTTAAATACACAAATTCCATTGTTTGCTAGAATTTATATAGGCTTTGGTTTTGAGCTTTGACAGTGCCTTTCCCAGTGTGTAGCTGCTTGTTTTTTTTCTATTAAGGATTTGTTCATCGTTTTTGTGGAAAGAAACAAAAGAAATTAGGGTAAAATTGCAGATTCTTCTACAATATATAAGAACAATATGGAGTTCTGTTGCCATCATATAATTTGACCATGCTTTTGACTATCAATTTTCTAAAGGGGACTGAAATTTACTGCACTGTATATGTGATTTTAGTATGTTGTTGACCAAACTTGACCAAGTTTTTATTCTTTTAATATTAATTAGGATTTTCATAATTTTTCCCCACTTGTAGTTGCCAGAGAGAGGACATACTGTTTGCTTTTAATAAAACCATTCTGGGAAAAAACATTTGTTTGAAAAACATTGTTGTGGTTAAAAAATGTGGACTATATATATAATTTAATTTTTTCCTGTGTTCATTTTATAAATGAACAGTGTCAAAGTGGAGAAAAAAAATTAAAATGAGAGCTGTTAATTTAAACTGTGTCATGCACTGGTGTATTTCAAAGAATAATAGAGGAAACTTTGTATAAAACAGCAGTTTTGACTTAACTATTGTGTGAGAATATGTTTAGTCTAATTGTTAACATGTAGCAGTAGGCAGCATGAAACACTGGAAACACAGATGTTTTCCCTTTTGAGAACTGAAGGAAGGAAAAGTAGTATCTGTGGATTATCCAAGAGATTGGCTTCTTTGTAGAAATGTATCAAAATGTGTGAGGAGTAAATTTGAGGTTTTAGAGACTCGCAGGTTGTACAAGTAAACAGTGTATTAGTTTCCAACCTCTTCCAATACGTAATCCAGGAACTTTTTTTTTTTCTAGTGATAGTATAGACCCCAGTGTAGTGAATTTAAGCCTGCTTCCTTTTCAAGTTACCTTTTATGATCCCCAAGACATTGTGTGTGGACCTTTACCTGATGGGACAATTGTAAGGGGTATAGTTTTTACTTTCTTATTCCAATGTCTTCTACTGCTTTAAGAGTTGATAATTAAGAAAACTTGAAAGCATGTAAAATCATTGTCTTGTTTGGGTTTGTTTTTTTTTTTGTTTTTTTTTTTTTTTTTTTTTAATTTACAAAAAATGTTGGTTTGGGACTTTGCTGCATGGATACACAATTTTCAGAAGCCTCTTGGTGCTGATGAAATAGAGATTAGGTTACTTTAGATTAATTCAGTGGGTTTTGTGGTTTGGCTTTGGTTACTGTTTTCTAACAGTATGCAAGAGAATATGGAGAAAAAAAGCTGTTAAAGACATGGAATTGTCTTGCTTGGCACAAACTTTTAGTTAATCTTTCTGTTGATAGTCCATCCATTAGCACTTTATTGGTGTGCTTGTATCAAGCTTTATTGAAGAGTGATTTAATTACACCTTTCTTTTACTGCATTCTTTGGTCATCTCTGATTTTATGCTATCATCCTATATCCCATAGAGACAACTGCCACAAGAAGTTGTTTGTGTTACTTTGATTTTTGTAGTACCAAGACACTTAAAAAAAAAAGTTCTGTGTATTTGTTCTGACAGCACCCATATTCCAGTTATTTTATGGAGAAGAGTAGAATACTTAGTCTTCAAAAAAGGTTATTTACTATGAAAGAGCAAATGTGTTGTAGGGAACAAACCTGGAGAGCTCCAGCATCACTTTCCATATCATTGATCCTCCTTTCTGTTGCTTGCTATAGGTTATTTAAAGTTGTTGCTTTGCTGTAGCTGGATCTAAGGGAGACTAAGGCTTAGTTATTTTCTTCTGCTGTCTATTGTAGATCAAAAGAGTATTTAATGTCTATCACATGGAATACAATTTTGAGAATTACATGTATTCTAAGACAGTCTGAGTTGAAAAATCAGAGTGTTTATACAATATTGTGTTCTCAGTCTTTAGAAGATGCTTCATAACTTGGCCCTTGTGCCTCTACTGGTTAAGCTGCTGACAGTTTAACTAGTGTGACCTTGTTAAGGTCATTGATCAGTATTGCGAAAACTGAAGGTTACTTTAAAGGAAAAAATATACTAAGAAGTGGAGTAAGGAGAAATTATTTTGAAATAGTTTCAACATGCATTTTTTACTTTGTAAATAAAAAGTACTTTTCAGAAAGTATTGATGCAGATGTTTAAATTTGTATTTGGTAATTCTTGTTAAAAGGCATGGCCATCTGTCATATTTTATAGCTGGAAATGGAGAATTCTTTCCGACTTAGTTAAAATAACTAAGGCTTCCACTAATTATTTAAGATGTAATGTGCTCGCTCTGTTCAGATTAGCCCTGGCCTTGTGAGGATGGAAAACTTATTTTTAGTGAGACAGTGTGAAATAGATTTAAGAGGGATAATAATTTATTTGTCAGAAAGTGTTATTTCTAAAATCAAGCTTCACATCTGTCAGCAGAAATGTTTGCTCTTTGAGTGACTTGTATTAATTTGATATGGAAAATCTCTCTAGTACTGGGATAGAAAAATACTCCTTATGAAATTTTGTTAAATTTAAAACATAATGGAAATGCTTAAGACCATCTGTGAAACAAAGCACTTGCGAGTTGTAAAATGAGACCTCTTAAAATAATATTTAATAAATTTGTTTAGATTTCCAGGTTTTATATCATGTAACGAAATGGTAAAAGAGGTAATAGGATATGATATTCAAAAAAGCTGAAGTACAAAACAAATTACAAACATTTTTGTCTGATTTCATAATTCCTCTTATAATCTGTCTCTCTCTTGATGTCTTTTCCCTCTCTTCCCCATCTAATAAAAACAAGACACTTTAACTGGTTAGCTGAAGTCAGTCGGATTTTGTTAGGTCTCAAAAACAGAATTTCTCAAATGTCTCACTTAAATAAGTGTTAAGATAGAAAAGAGAGGCACCATTATCATCTCATTCATGGAAAAGCTGAAACACAAACTCAGTCCTTACTAGGTTTAGCTAAGGAGCTAAACAATGTGCCAGAGTTTTGGTTGAAGTGACTCAGTATCCAGAAGCTTTGCCATAAAGAATCGGAATGGTTTGAGTTGAAAGGAATCTTTCAAGATCATCAACGCTCACTTCTGTGAGTGGGGACATCTTTCATTAATAAGGATGCTCAAAGCCCTGCCCAGCCTGACCTTGAATGCTTGGAGTAGATCATGCACAGCTTCTCTGGACAAGTTGTTCAGTGTCTCACCCCTTCAATGTACAAAATACCTTCCTAATGTCCAATCTAAATCTACAAGTTTTCAGTTTAAAACTCTGTTACTACAGACCCTTATAAAAAATCTGTCCCCATTTTTCTTCCAAGCACCTTTTAAGTTCCCTCGGTACCTAGGGGTGCATTTCATCAGGTTCCATGGATTCATGTCCTTCGGGTTCCTTAGATGGTTTCAAATCTGACCTTGTGCTGCAGTGAGCAGTTCTTCATTCTCCCAGTCCCCACGTTTGCCTCCAGGGAGTGGGGCAATGTCTGGAGCACTTGCTGGTGAAGACCAGGATAAAGAAGTCATTAAGTACCTCAGCCTTGTCCATGTCCTGGGTCTCCTTTGAGATAGGGCCCTTTTATCACTGATGTACCTATAGAAGCTTTTTCTCTCTTCATCAAGCTTGATGTCCCTGGCCAGATTTAATTCTATCACAGCTTTAGCTTTCCTCCCTGATTCCTGGCTGATTGTACAATTTCTCTGTATTCTTCTCAAACTACCTGTCCTTGCTTCCACCCTGTGTAGGCTTCATTTTTCTGTTTGTGTTTGTCCAAGAGTTCCTTGTTCAGCCATGCAGGTGGCTGGTGTTTTGCCTGACTTCCTTTGGTAGGCATGCATTGCTCCTGAGCCTTGAGGAGGTGATCCTTCAATATTAACCAGTTTTCTTTGGCTCCTCTACCAAGCAGATCCCTGAGAAGGCCAAACTGTGCTCTCCTGAAGTCCAGGGCAATGAGCTTGCTGTGCACCTTTGCTGCCCTGAGGATCTTGAACTCCACTGTTTCACAGTCACTGCAGCCCAGGCTGCCCTTGAGCTTCACATTCCCCAGCAGCCCCAGCATGTTGGTGAGAAGGAGACCCAGCATAGCACCTTTCCTTGTTGGCTTTTCTAACTCAGGGAAGGAAGTTATCACCATTATCACATTCCAGGCACCTCCTGGTCCTGGATTGCTTATGCTCTGCTGTGTTGCCCCTCTAACAGATATGGAGATGGTTGAAGTCCCCCATGAGGACCAGGGCTTGTGAGTGTGAGGCTGCTCCTTCGATCTATAGAGGATTTGATAGTTCAGTCTTCCTGGGTGGGGAACCTTAGCAGACCCCCAGTATAACATGGCCTGTCCCTTTCTTCCTGACCCATAACCTTTCAGTCAGCTCCTCTTTTGTTCCATGGCAGAGCTCCATGCACTCCAGGCAGTCACTGACATAGTGGGTAACATCCCCTCCTTGTTTCCTGTGCCTGTCTTTCCTAAACACCCTGTATCCTTCCATTCCAGCACTCCAGTCATAGGAGGCATCCCACCATGTCTTTGTGATGCCAGTAAGATGATAGACTGCAGGCATGTGCATGTCTCTAACTTCTTTATTTTCTTCTTTATTTTAATTGTCTTTGCTTCGCGTGTTTCCATATTAGCTGGGCTCCCAATGGAGCCAGCTTGCTGGCTGGAGTGGCAGAAGTTCCTTTGTGCTGCTCTTCAGGTGCTCTCCTGCTGATCTACAATCCCTTTCCAGGCTCTGAGTGTCTTTTGGTGGCTCTAGCATCTAACTGGTAGCAGTGGGATGGATTGAGGCTCCTGTTCCCTTGAACCTTTAGGTAGTTCTGCACCATGTCTCAAAAAAGAAATATGAAGAATGTTAGTTTTCCCATATCTATGAAATGTAGGATTTGGGGGCCAACAAGGGTTATGGCATTGACTTAGGGAGAACATTCTTTACACATTCTATTGTGGAGAGCCAGCAGGACTGAACAGATTTTCTGGAATGTTGTTCTTCAACAATTAAGATAGTATGGACTTCTGAAGAGTTTGGACCTGTGACTCTTGGATTTGGACTCCTTTGGGTCACAATACTAGATTTTACTTGTACTTTCTGTTCTCTAATTATGTGATGAAGCAGTAACCTCCAGTGCCTTGCAGCATGTTTCTACCTACCGTGTTTTGTGCTTACTTAAAAGATTTTGACTAATTGAAACATGCTGCTGAGCAATATTGAATAATTTTGTGTTTTCTCCTTTCTCAAAATGAGCACTGCAACCAGAGCAGTGAGGTCACTTTAGGAGAGGGAAAGGCTTTTGTAAACTCGGTAGCAACTGATCGTAATGGGTTTCTGTTTGGTGATGTTGAAAGTGACTTAGAAAAATCTGGAATATACATTTGTACCTGTGTAGTGCTGTAAAGAAAGCTCCTAAAAACTATCATCTTTTGTTGTATTGACATGTATCAACTTTCAGTTTTGTTTGTCTGCAGACCACATGCTGCCCACATGAAATGCTGCCCCCAGTACCTAGTTCAGATAGTTGTATTAGGTGATGGCTGTTGTGTGCTGGTTATCTTGCACTGGGGTTGAAACAGAACAGCAGATTTTGCTTAGTCACTTGAGTCTATTTTGTTTCCTTTCAGTAAAGGGATATTTCCTGCTTGGAGTTGAGTTTTGTTTTCTCATGCTAAGAAGCTGGAGAGGAGAAGGAAGGCCTACACAAATGCCAGATTGGCATGTGGCTGATAAGTAGACCAATCCAAAAATGCCTTTTTTGGGCTGACATTTTCTGTGTTTGAGAGCAGAATGCTGACGTGTGTGGTGCTTGCACCTTCTGCCCCTGGCTTATCAAGATTGATTTGTGATTGTGGGTGGTGTAAGTCTTAGGATAGTTTGTCTATTTTAGGACATGGTTTAGAGTTTAAGCTCTCAGGTAGGACAGGTGTATGCTTTGTGTAAAGAAGGTTAAATGTTAATTTTTGGCACAGATAAATTGTGTTCTGTTCAAATTTTGAAGTTATTCCGGGGATTTACATTTTTATAAGGACAGTTTTTGGATGATAAAATGTTTAACTGTCCTGGAACAAGGCAAATAATTGAAACTAAGAAAAAAAACCAAAACCACCACCGCCAAAAAGCCTGAACCTGAAGGTAGCAGTAACCATTTAGTAGTAGGATTTATGAAACTCCTGATCAGATGAATTTCATTAATTCAGTGTTTTATAAACAAAACACTTCTATTCTAGAAATGGGTATCGCTGCAAAACAGTAGGATTATATTGTCTTCTAGTGATGCAAAATATGCAGTCTTTATTCAAACTAGCATAGGTTTTTTTTTTTTATGAGAGTGGCTTTTTTCAGCTGATAATGAAAGTAATAAAATCTCAACTTTCCCATAAAGCTAGGTCAGACATATGTTTCAATCGACAGATTACTTGTGAAGTGTTTGATGAAAAAGTCAGTCTTCCTACCGTAAAAAGTACCTTTTCTAAAAGTCACCTTTAAACTTGTAATAATTCCTGTCACTCTTCAAAATGACACTGAGTAGATGTATGATATGTTTGGAGTAAGCAGTATGTAAATGACTGCTTTCTACTTTGGGTGGTTTTTTTTCACTGTTTAATATTATTCATGTATGGATACATATTGTCACAACTTATCATTTTTTCCTCTTTATAGGTCCTGCTGGGGACTTGCATCTGGCCTCAATGTGAAATTAAGGTAGAAAAACACATCTACATATGTGTTTGCTATTAGGATTTAGTTTATTCACTGGTCATGCCTGAAGAGTGATGTTCGTCTCTAGTCGGCTAACAGCCAGGAAATATAAATGATTGTCCTAGAAGTCAAGCCTCTCTCCTATTTACTGGAGTGAAAATCACCTCCAGATACCGACGGAAAATCAACTCCAGAAAATGCTTCACGTTATAAGGATGCCAACCACCTAGATTCATGCGCCCTATCTGTACAGTTGTTGTGGATGGTTTGCCATCTGAAAGCTCCTCAAGCTCTTATCCAGGCCCTGTATCTGTTTCTGAAATGTCTCTGCTACATGCTTTGGGTCCAGTGCAGACCTGGCTGGGACAAGAGCTAGAGAAGTGTGGCATTGATGCCATGATTTATACTCGGTATGTCCTCAGTCTTCTGCTGCATGATAGCTATGACTACGACCTGCAGGAACAGGTATTTACATATTTTAGATGTTGTCCAGTGAAAGTGAGTTTTTGTATCAGTTATGTTTTGTGTATTATACTTGGGTATGCTTCAGCTGTGGGGATGGTTGTCTTTAAGTGTGTGGGTGGAAGGAGGGTATAAACCACACAGGAGTCAGAACTGATGGGTGAACTGAGGTTAAAGTAGTTAGGTTGCTGTATGGGCAATTACATTAAACAATGTTTTCATATGGCTACAATGATATCATCATTGTTAACACTGGAATATCTGTGTCCTTAATGGAGACCATCACTACTTGTGATTGGAAGCTTAATTTAATATTGGAACATTAGTAAATGAATGTAATTCTTGTACACTGTGTCAAATTGCCCAGCTTCACAGTAGTTTGTAGACCCCCCCATCACTTCCCATGGATTTCATGTTGTGCTATTTTCAGTAAAGAATAAACACCCCCCCCCCCCAAATATCTTTTAGTCTTCAGGTATTTGAAATACATTATTATACATACATAATTAATTTATTCTAAAATAATGTTAATGCTGAATGCTGATAAAAAGCATGCAAGAGAGTTGTGACCCTAGAACATACTGTTCAGTCTCGATACCTTTTTTCTTTTTTTTTTTCTTTTTTATTTGTCTGCATCATGAACCTGTATAGAAATACTTTTAATAGTGGATTTAACAGATTCAGGACTCAGAAATTACAGTTTTCAGAAAGGGCTGATGATGCTGTTAAACATAGGCTTTGTCTTAAAAGGTGGCTGTGGTGACAGTGGGAAGGAAGAAGAGCAAATACCTATTATTTGATAGCTTAATTATTAGTCCTTTCTCATTACTGTTGTTTTGGTTATACTTCAAGCATTGCTGCCTAACTGCTTCAGAAATTCCATTGTCACCTAGTTTATCTTTTTAAAAATGCAGCAAGAACAGAGCAGGTTATTGTGAGATAGATGTAAGTGTAACTGAAGAACAAAAAAATTCATGTCAGATGCTGTCAGTGTTTGAACTCTTAGCAACTCTTGCCATCCATAAAAGCCTTCATGCTTCCCTTGTGCAAACCAGAAAACTTGTATCTGTAAAAGTTTTTCTTTTTTTTTTCAAAAGTGTATCTGGCAGCAGTAGGTGACATCAGCAACATCCCCATGATTAATAATAATAATAATAATAATAATAATAATAATAATAATAATAATAATAATAATAATAATAATAATAATAATAATAATAATAATAATAATAATAATTTTTAAAACCCAGTGTAAGCACTTTCTGGAATGTACCTTAACATGTAGGTCTTGGTCAGACATGAATACCTGTATTTTAGAAGGGGGCAGAAAAAGGTTCCAAATCCTGTTTGAAAGGAGAATGTGGGATGAGGACATTAAAAACGAAACCAATTGAATTCACATGAGAACTTGAGGAGCTTTAGAGATAGGCCAGTGGCCCTGGGGGAAATGAAGATTTGTTTCTTTTCAGTCCATTTCAGACCACTGTCATAACTTTGAAGTTGCTACTGTGATATTTCAAATTACTGAAGTGCCAAAATTAGTTTTCTTTTTATCAAGCTTTGCAAGAAGCAGGGTAACTATATTATGAAAATCTCATTCAGTTTATTTCTCATTTTGATACTTTAACTGGATCCTTTGTGGGTTTGATAACAGAGCTTTTAGGAATGTGTCTGTTCTCTTTCCAAGTTGATTATCTGAACCTAATGAGCCAAAGGGAGAAGAATACCACATGCTGACAGGGTAGCCTAAACCTGTGCTGCTGAGTGGGTGCTGTGGTACCGACGTGCAGGATGTCTTCTGAACAGCGTTGGGCTTTGCAGCTGGAAGATTTTTTTTCCACCACCTCCAATTTGTTCCTGTTTATAGCATACTTTTACCATGTTCACCCTACTTCAAATAACTGTTTTCTAAGTTTTGAGGCTTAATATCAATTTAGTTTTGGGATTATATTCTGTAGTAATGATTAGATGCACCTGTTATGAAACATACCTCTCCCTAATTCCTTCTTCAAATAGCTTAGTCTGTAAAGCCTACAAGTACACATTTCTAACATAGAATTGAGGAAATATTTAAATACGTGTGTTTTGTAATAACAAAACACATGTATTTATTACTGATTTTAATTTTTTTTCTTGTTACTTACTGGTTCTTTGTTTCTCCTGACATTTTAAATTAGTTTTGGTAGGTGAAGTTATTCAGAAACAAAAAAATCTTTACTCTAAAACATGTCTTTAGGTATAAGAAATTTCAAACCAGTTTTAGTGATGGGTACAATATTAAGACAAAGGGGAAAAACATATACTAGTGTTGCTTACAAGTAGAAGTCAAGGAAGAGAACAGGAACTAAATACCTAAATGAGAAGTAATTTAGGAGTAAAATACTTAGAGTTGTTGAGCTTCTTTAACTCAGATTAATTCCTATTGAAGATTTGGTCCTTGGCATCTCAGGAATTTTTTCACTCATGTGATTCCTTTAATTCTTAAGAAAGATAAGAGAATGTCCACGGAAAGAGCTATTCTTAACAGTGGGCTTTTTGCAATGATTTCTCTCCAACTTAGAGGACAGCTACAAAAAGGACTGAAGCAGTCTATTCACATGGAGAAGATCAGGGACAATGGGTACATGTTGCACTGGGGGCAGTTTCATCTTGATATGAGAATTTTTGTCTTTTTCTGTTTTCTTGTAGTGAGAACAGTCATTCACTGGAACAACCTCCTCAGGAATGTGATAGAATCCCTGTTGCTAGAGATTTTTGAGATGCAGTAGGATGCTAGATAGTCTTGTGTAGTCTCCTTTTCCCTTGGAAGGGATGACCACATGATTCTTTGAGGTCCCTTCCAGCCTGAGCTGTAATGTGATTCTGTGATTCTTTGCTTTTAGAGCTCTGTTTTTGGGGATATTTAGTAGTCATCCCTTTTTTCTCAAAATACAGCAGTGGCTTCTATTTAGAGCAGGTTACAAGGAATGTATAGTCTCACAATGCATAGGATTATGCATAGGAACAATCCATTGCAGTTTGCTTTTTTGGGGGCTGGGAGTGAGGAGGACTAATTGGGGAAGTCTTAATCTTACAGATACTGTCATCTTCATTAGAAATGTTACAGACTGAAGTGAAGATGGTCATTAAGCTCTTTCCACCTCAGGGTGTTGATGGTATCATTAGCACTGTTTTAGTTGCTTCGGGGAGCCTCCTTCACTGCTTGCTTTATAATGTTCTAGTGTCATCAAGTGTGACAGGGAAATGGAACTCTGAAGTCTGGACTGAGGTTCTGTCAGGTAACTACAAAAAATTTAGAGTCAAAAATAAGTAAGAAAACCCATTCCCAACCTTACTAGGCATACACAGATATTTAAGATATAGCTGTTGTCATGTTGTCATCACTTCTGTTTACAGTTAAAATAAGAATTTCAAAGGAATATGGGAATCTTGATTGACTATGGGAGTCTTGATTGATTAGATCTTCAGGGTTATTTTTGTAAATAAGTAGGATGTTCCCTTCTGCTCTGTTAGTAATATTTAGTATGTGGGTTTTGGTCTTGATTCTGATGCAGTCTTCTCCAGTACTACTCTGGTGCAGATTTGTGTGGCTTTCTCCAATATAATCTTTTTTTGTGCAGTGAGCTAGTTTGATGTCTGCATAGAAGATAAGACTAAGGATGTGTGTGTATGGCGGGGGGGGGGTTGTGTAGGTTTTCATTCCCCTTTATTTGTATGTATGTGAGGGTGGACTGTTTTGTTTGGGTTTGTTAGTGGTGTTACATCTATGCCTTGCCCAATTAGAATGGTTTTTGTTGAGTATTGTTATATGGATTCAGGCTCAGTATCACAAAATGTTGGATTGGTAAGTCATGAGTTTTCAGAGAGTTCATAGCAGATTTTTGCAAATACAGAAAACATAGGTGGAAGTAGAACCCTAATACACTGCAACCAAATGTTATTGGAATGTTTGTAGTTTCTATTCTGGCTCATTGGCTTAAACTGAAATAGCTATTAAAATATTGGGAAAATTTATAAGCCAGTATATTTTGCCCAACTGTATTTCAAAGGAATAGAGAATTTCCAAGAAAGGAATCTTGTTTATGGTAAACTGTACTGTGGTACCAGTGTCTTCAGGACTGCTTTGGTTATACACGTGTTATTCATACCTATCAAGAATTACTGTAAAATTCTCTAAATATACACACTTTAAATGCATGGTTGTTTGTTTTGAAATACTCAAGTACTGAAGGTAACTGAGTTATTGTTGGCACCTAGAGCACAATTCTTATCCAAGCCATGCTTGCTACTTTTGGAAGTGAGTCTCAGAGCTCAAGATGTAAAAATTCTTAAGAAATACTTCCTTCTGATTGTGCATTCTTTTTTCCTTTTTTTAATTTCCCTCTCCCCTCTGTTTTTGTTTGGCAGCAATGATATTGCTGATGGGAGGATTTAAGTGGGTGGAAGTAGGAGGCTCTTTGGGACTTTTTTCCCGAGTATTGACTGATGGAGTAGAAAATACAAAGATAGTATGAACTGGGTTTGCACATTTTGCTTGATTCTTGTGATACAGTTCACAGAAATAGTTTTGAGGGTTTTGTGGCTAGTTGAGGTTTGTCATATTAGAAGACAAGTAAGGATCTCAGTGGTAGACTCGCCCTTTTTTTCCCGACAACTGAAGATATTGCTTGTGTACCATCTTTCTAGAGAAGAATTCTCAAATTGATTTGCACATATATTAGATGTCTACATGGTCTAAAGATTACTAAAGAAATCTCTTGAACCATGCTATATAAGATATTCATTATTTAGGGATTGTGTTAGGGAGTTTGCTTGGTTCAGTTTGGTTTGATTTTTTTTGAGGCCTGTCAATGGTCTCTTCAGAATGTTTGGAAATCACTGGTATTTTGTGCTGAGATAGATAACTTTTTAGTGACTTCTGGTCCATTAAGGAAAACCTCATAAAATTTGTGTGGATTTACAGACTGTTTAATGTAAGTAAAGTGCAGAATGTTTCTGCCAAATATACATTTTTTTGCCATTTGCATTTTATTACTGAATTTACTTGCTTTGGATAAATTAAGCAGAAAATAATGAAATTGCTGTCAAGTTTGTAACTTTTGGGGACACACAGAATTGCTGTTGGTGGAGATCTGAATATTGTGAGACAGCCTTTTGACTTTGTGCTAGACTAACTTTTGATCAGAATACCTTGCTCATTGTTTCCTAGTAGCAAACCAAATAGGTGCTTTTAAGATTTGATTGTTGTTTAAATGCTGATAAAAAATATATGTGTAGATGTATGTGTTCTCAAACCAGTTTATGAAAGAGCAAATATGGCATTAAGATAATATAATCTGTTTGAAGCAGAAGGCGTTGCCTTAAAATATACTTCGTGTGAAACATTATTTCATTGATTATTCTTTATGCAGTATTAGAATCAGTGTTCTGTGTTATATCTTTCATATAATAATTGTAAACTTAACTGATTTTGAATATAACAAATTTATGGTTTAGAGCTATAGATTTGTTCCTGTGGACTGTTCTCCCTTATAGAGCCTTTATTTAAAAAAAACCCCAAAACCTAACCCAAACAGCTAGACACTCTGTGAGATAAAGGCTTTGTTTGTAAGCCTTTGGTCATGCAGCAGAAAGATTGAAATGCATTTGTTATGCCTACTTTCCAAATCAAGTGTCTTCTGTTGCTTTTGATCTACTTCTTTCAACTCATTTTTGGAAGTTAACAGTTTTTTTCTGAACCTCAAAAGTAAATTATTTTTTTTAAGAGAATGTTTTCCTAACTCTCAGAATTAATTGGCTATTGCACTGCAAAGTATGTACTTTTGTGGCCAGGTTGAGATTTTTTCTTTTGATTTTTCAATTTTTAACAGAGAGGCTTTTTTTGCAGGAAGACTAATTATTTGTAGACTGATTTGAAATAGTTCCATTCAGGTAATCTTTTATATGGAGGCATAAAAAGTCTTCAGAATGATAGTTACACTTCTGCTGACTCTGATCAGAGTTTTTATTCTTGCTTTTTGATCATTGTCACTTACATATTTAAAGTACAAAATGTAGTTTTTTATTTTAAGAGAAAAAGAGCCGTGGAAGGGACACCTCAGCCCATATGTGATATATCTGAGGGCTTGACCTTCTGGTTTTAAGTCCATAAATGATTTTGGCCTATCCCTCTGCCCTGGGATGGCGATATCATTGCCAGCTTTAGTCTGTGTTTGGCCTGCATGTGCTAAGGACAGAGGACACTTTGGAGACTGAACTGGGATGCACTAGGTTCCCAGATCCAGTGGAATGTGCTGTTAGTTCTCCTGCCATCCCATATTAACCCAGTAGAGGGAACTGATGTCTGGATTTATATTCTAGTAATAGATACTAGTTTTTCCCATGTATATTTTGGGTGAAAGAGGATGTGGGGTTTTCTATGTGTTTTGTGTTTTTGTATGTCTCATCCATAACCTAAAGAGAGGAGGTGAAATCAAGATTTGGTCCTGTGCATTCTACTAACCATGTGTTTAATGTTCATCTGGCTGGTATGCCTATTTTACAAAAATAACAATGCTGCCTCTAGTATAATTACACCTATTCTTTTATTGTCCCTAAGAAATGCCTTTGGGTCACTCAAACACATTTTTTGATCAGGCATTAAATATGCAGAGTGGGTTCAGCTACAGTAGGGAAATGCTGTGTGACTGCTGTACACAAGTGTCAGTAAATTTCAAAGTTCACCAGCAACATGTGGAAATAAATTTCTTGAATGCAAAGCATTTTCTGTTTAGTTTGTATTTGTGTTACTGCTTATTAAGCTGTATAAGCTTAAGCTTATACTTAGAAGCTTATACTGCTTATTAAGCAGTCCTGTAGGAATAATTTTTAAAATTTTCTGACCATAGTTTTTTAGTCAGTACCCCAACTAAGTATGTAAATTTCAAATTGTGGGAATCAGTGTATGAAGAACAGAGTAGGTAGGAGGGGGAGCTGTGAGACCAAGACTTTTAGCTGTACTTTTTTATATGACTAATTCAAAATCCTTAGATTACTCAAATGCGTATCTTTACAGCAATGGGAATAACCCCCTTCTTCTTCCCATACATAAACATGTAAACTGAAGAAAGGACCAATTAATCATATTTAGAAAACGGTATTATATCTTGAAATTAATATACCCATAAAGCTTATTCATACAAAAGTTAAACCACTTTTTAAAAGCTCAGATAACTAAGTTTTAAAGTTTATAGAGGAAAACTTAGCTGTGGTCCTGCCCTCTATCCCTTTCTAGGAAGGGGGTGCTATAGCTGAGAGCTATGTAATTCAAATTTTGGGAAGTAATTTTTTGTGTACAATATTAGTTTTTTGAGAAAAATTGGGTGGATGTGGATTCTTCTTCACTTAAGCAATGGAAGATGGCTGAAATGTCTTCACTGTAAAAGCATGTGGCTCAGGAAACTGATTTATTGATTTTTAGTTGGCATTTGTTTCGTTAATTGTGCAGTAACTGAACTGTTTTGTATTTCTCTGTCCAGTGACTGTTAGATATGGGACAGGTTTGGAGTATCATGGATTGTGAGTTTGTATTCTCTATTCTATTTTAGGGGTGGCAGTTGTGGTGGCAGGGATTGGAGCTCAGCTGTAGGCTTGTGCAATCTGTACAGGTTCCAGGGCAGTCAGCTTCACTTGTGTTAGTGCAGCAGAAAAGCAAGTCATTCTCAAAGCTGTGCTTAGCTGAGAAACTTTATTTCCACACTCTTTGCTGCGTTTGTATTGCTGTGAGTGATCATGTTGAGCTGCTCTTTCCTTTTTTACCAAGTTGTGACTGCTAATGTATTCTCACAAAGACTTACATAATACAGAGCAGAGGTGGAAGCTCAAGGTTGGAGTCCTCCTAACAGTCAGGATTTCTTTGCAGCCATCTCTGGGCTGACACAATTGTACTGTTTGGATTTCTGGGCATAATTGAGATACTTCCTTTGTTTTCTTTGGGTATATGTCATTGCATAACAGTACACTTGCTACATTTCTCCAAGCATAAACATGTGCTGCCCATTTTCTCTGAAATCAGATGATTACAGTGGTCTGTGATGCTTGACACACAACTTTATCTCTAAAGCCAAGAAAGTAGCCATAAATGTTATGAAATAACTTCTCCAGTCATGACATGCCCCTTTCAGACACCTTGACTCTGTAGTGACAGTTTCTATTGAGTTCCTGGCTTTCTTTTCTGCACTGTAAGTCAGACATGTAAGTAAATGATGCCTTTATAGCTCTAGCTATAGCCTTGCTAAATTTTCTTCTTTCCTGCTTTTAATTTAATGGGAAAAGTCTAAAGGCAGTCTGCTCAACAAACATAAGATTTTAACAGATGCAGCATTTGCATGTTCTCTCATTCTTTCGAGTGGGTGTGACAAATTTCTTCTCCTTAGTTTTAGCCTAGAAGTAACTTCTAATTAGTGAACGTCACATAGACTGCCCTTTCAAACTGGTAGGATTATAAGCAAAAGTTTATAATTGACAGAAGCTCAGATTACAGGATTTTATACTTGGATTGATTAGTTTTGATAAGGAAGAATTCTTTACTGCCTGCCCTCAGTCCCCAATACCCTGAGGTCATAGCAGTGCATGTTGTGATCTGCTACATTATCAGCTGTTCTGTTACAGTCAGGTTCTGCAGGGTTATAATGTTCTGGTTGGGACATCTGGGAAAGAGGTGACTTTCTAGTGAACCATCCCTGGTTTTTCATTATGAGTCTAAGATGAATTCTTTCCATGAAAATACCTGGATTTGGAGTTATTATCTAACATTAAAGAACGTTTCCCACTCCTCTCTGTTCTGTGTTTAGCAATGGCTTTTTGCCATGGAGAAAACTTATGACTTGGTGTAGTTGACAAACTTGCTGAGAGAGCATTTGATCCCTCTGTCCATGTCACTGACAAAGGTGTTAAACAGCATCAGTACCAATGCAGACCCAGAGACACACTTGTCACTGGCCTTCACTTTGAGCATCAAGCCATTGACCACAACTCTGAGTGTTACCATCCAACCAATTCCTTGTCCACTGAGTGGTCCATGTGTCAAATCCATGTCTTTCAGAGGCAAGGACAGTGTCACAAGCTTTGCACAGGTCCAGGTAGTTGACATCATTTACTCTTCCCTTACCCACCAAAGCTGTTATCCTGTCTTAGAAGGCCGTGAAATTTGTGTGGCATGATCTGTCCCCAGTGAAGCCACGTTGGCTGTCACCAGTCACCTCCCTATTTTCCATGTGCTCTAGTACAGATTCTAGGAGGACCTGTGCCACAATCTGTGCTACGATCTTGCCAGGCACAGAAGTGACACTGACTGGCCTGTAGTTCCCCAAGTCTTCCCTTTTTTCCCTTTGTAAAAACAGGTTATGTTTCCCTTCCTAATGTTGCCATTTATGTGGATCATGAGCTTCATAATGTTTTTATTTCAGTCATATGGCAAGGTGTCACATTTGTTTTCTTACAGATAGTAGATATTTCTTTTTACAGCAAATGAAAGGAGAATCATTATCAAACTTCCTTTTTTTTTTTTTTTGGCTTCTCCAATTTCTTATAGTTTAGAGGGAGGTGGTGGAAATTGCTGCTTTTGCATAGCTGAATAGAATAAACTATTTCAAAATCTTTCTAAAATTTGTGCCTGTATCTCAATTTAAAATTGAATTAAGCATTCAAAATAATGGCCTTCTTGAGGCACCACTTGTGTGAAGAATACAGATATTTCATCAATGTTTCTTTAGCCATATTTGTAGTTATGAAGTTATTCTTGTCAGGAAACTGCACTTTCAGTGTCTTCATGATTGAAAATCTCTAATGAAATTATCTAGCTATGTAGTAGGTAGATGATAGTAGGACTCTGAAGAGCAGATGTTTGAATAACTGTTTAGATATAAGAACTTGGGTTTTTTCAGTATCCAGAGGACATTGGCTTTCTGTTGATACCTCTTTAATATTGGAGCGTCATCTCTTGAAAATGTAGGTAAAGGTAGTCTGGTTTAAATACTTGAACTCTGTAAACAAAATTTTAGTTTTTCTTCTGGGTATATGCGCACTTTTAAAATTTGTAAGTTCAGAGTGGTATTGCTTTTGTGAAAAGTTCAGTGACCAGTGTAGAGCTCTTGCATTAAAACGAGCATTATGTTATAATCTCTAGTTCTGTTAGGAAACATGGTAAATGAAGGCATCTAGGAGGTGAAGAGAGGAGAAGTCCTTGGTTATTCTTTGCACGTGGAGGAAGTAGTTTTCCTGTCTTCATGCATACAGAATGTTTTGCTTAGCTGCTTTCTTTCCTGTTATGAACTTGATACTTTTCAGTCTAAGGAATAAACCTGCTGATGGGCTCCTGACTGCTGAAGACAGGGAGCAAAAGAGAGGGGAAAAAATTTAAGAGACTTATTTAACCAATTTAAACCATTAAATTTAACTAATTTAAACCATTGGAACTACTGGGTTGTCTTTTTTTTTTTTTTGACAATTTAGTCATCATAAAAGAAGAGGATCACTCTGTGTCTCACTGTTCTACAAACTCACTCTCTAGGGTGTATTACATTTCCTTGTTTCTCAGGCACTTTACTGTAATGTTGGGCTTTGTAAAACCTTTTTGTGCTTGATCCAGAATGGTTCTGATACACAAGAATTATGCCTAAGGGTTTTTTTTCTTCACTGTTCTGTAGGGTTTTATGGGTGTGGTGTTTGAGTCCTCAGTAAGATAGGCTCTATCCAATACATATATAGTGCTGATAAATACTGTAGTTTAGATGAAGATTTTAAATGCAAAATTTCTCATGGAATAGCTGTAATCCATGGTGTTTGCTAGTTTTGTAAAATCTGAGGCTATAAAACTGAGGAGTTTGTCCTAGAAAAAAAGTCCAAACCCAAGTTTTAAACTTGGCAGCCAGGTGTGACTGAAAACCATGTCTCCAAAATTTTTTTTGTTTGTGTATTGTATGAAGAGGTAGAAAGAAAAC
Source organism: Ammospiza nelsoni (assembly GCF_027579445.1). NCBI lineage: Eukaryota > Metazoa > Chordata > Aves > Passeriformes > Passerellidae > Ammospiza > Ammospiza nelsoni. Next base: position 18,022,549 of record NC_080636.1, read on the forward strand.
AAGAATTCTGTCAGAGCTATGTCCTCAATTGCTACATCCTGAAGGACAAACCATGTTGTTCTCAAAGTGCAAAAACAACTCACTCTGGAAGGAGGGATGAGACCATGATACCACAGCTCTAGGGTGGGGGCCTGAGAGAAAATTCCATTTAGCTTCCCTTCCCCCATTAAAAAAAACTGCATATCTCTTAAAAGAGATTTTTCAGTTTTTAAAAGTTGAAAAATATCAAAGTTTGCAGACAAGTGTCAGATATTTTTGAAATTACATGTGTGAAGGACTGAATGAAATGCTTTATAAATTTCTGTGAGCATGAAGGTTCTTGCTGCTCTGCTGACCGAGAGTTGGTAAAGCTGTGATCTATCGGTACAAAGCAAACCTTTGTTAGCATAGAGAAAAACAGTAATACATAGCATTTTGGGAATGTTTTCCTACTGCAGATGTTGTCTTTGTGAACTTTCCACATAAAATCAGAATAAATTAAGTTAACCAAGTACAAATTTGCTGGTGTACCTGGATCTTTACCCAGCCTATTTACTTATTTGCAGCTGTGCCCATGTGAATGAGCTGGAGGGGTTTTGGAAGCTGGTGGGGAGTAAGGTGGTTCTCATCAGTTTGTTTTCTTTCCCATTAATATTGGGAAGAGTTAGAGTGCTCTACAACCTTGTTGTATAAAGAAATATATAACTGCAATTTTGGAAAAGACTTAAAAATTTATTTTTTAAAAACGAATTGTAGATATGCACAGAATTATTCTCTGACTTATTTTTTTTCTTTTCTATTATTTCTTTTGTTATTTCTTCTAATAACAGTACCGTAGCCTGCTCAAATTTTTGGTTTTAAGTGAATTATTGGCACCTTGCACAAGTGCTGGGAAAGTCAGAGTGACTGGTAGCTTTTTGCTCTTTCAGCACTAAATGCAGTTCTCCAGTTTTGGTGCTCAAATAAGACTTTAAGCAGTAAATCCAGCAAATTGCTCTGCTCCTTCTCATGAAGTCACAAATGGCAGCCCTTTGATGGCTGTTTCTGAAGATGTTTGGTCTCTCTCTTGGCTCCCATTTTTTTCCCCTCTTGTTCTTTGCACAGGAACAATTATTTGCACTGACAACTTGCTTTACTTTGTTTTAAAACCATGGAGAATTAGGAATTCTTTTAAATTAGGGTAGGCCTTAGCCTGGTTTTCTTTGGAAGCAGTAACAGATACATTGAAAAGATTGATACAGGTAGGCTGAAAAGTATCAGATGTTTGTGGATCTCTCTGCAGAAGATCATTTTAGACAAGCATACATTTTAAGATGTTAAAGACTATCTCACTGACAGCCAAAATACTTATTTCATGAGATGAATATGGCAAATCATGTGTGTGTATGTGAACAGACAATGAAGAACAAGCAAGTCCGGTAATAAATTTTGTAAATTCTGAAAAGCCATATAAAAGGGATTGCAAAGGATGCTATCTTCAGATGATTGCATGTAATACAATAGCATTCTACTCTGATATTATTGTTCTTCATCGTTCTTACATGTGTAGGAGGCCAACCCCACCTACTCACCCTCACTTCTCAATTACTTGAATTTTCTTCTGAAATAGTTCAGGTTTATTTTATGACAGCTACTGCTATCTCTAGCTGTAATCATGTTCATTTTAACACTGAGTTGAAGGCTTCTGGATCTAACACCACACTTTCTTCTTCTGGCTTGTTTAACTTTCTTTAAAGTTTGATCTTAACTCTCTGAACTACTTGCTTCTCCTTCTTATTATTTCAGAGATCAGTGAAACTAATGTATTTTGTGTAAATTACAGTAATACATTCAACCATAAGTTGGCCATAAAATTGCCTTTGTGGATATTCTTTGCAAAAATTGGAAAATGTTACAGTGAAGTGTGAGTTGCCTCCATGTCCTGTGAAAGATGCATGTGCTTTTCTGAATAGTAAGTGCAAGTTTTATGTAATCAAACTAATCTTTAATTTGGCTAAAAGTAATCTTTAGCAGATATAATGGGGTTGGTTTCATTTTGCTCAGTATGTTATTTGTAGTCCTCCTCTGCTATAGTACTGAGATACTAATGTATTTAAATAATGTAATTTCTTTGTTTGATTTTAGGAGAATGACATCTTCCTGGGCTGGGAAAAGGGAGCTTACAAGAAATGGGGAAAGAGTAAGAAAAAGTGCTCTGATCTAACACTAGAGGAAATGAAAAAACAGGCTGCTGTCCAGTGTCTTCGCTCTGCTTCTGATGAAGTAAGTTTGGACTATTTAATAGATTCTTAAGGCTTTATGTCCTTCTATGTGCTAGATGTATTTTGCTTGTGATGCTTATATTTTAATTTGTGGCTTCTTAAAGTGCTAGTTTGCCAAGAGTTCTTCAAGAATTGTTTATTTTTATTTAGTGAATCATGATACCGGTTCTATGTTAGAATGATTTCACAAGAGATTCTGTACTATGTGGTGTCGTGCTTTCCTTTCTGTAAACCCTTCCCTATTCCTGTCAGGGGCACCAGTTTGAGTTGAAATTACCACAAATCTTTGCATAAAGGTAATTCTAAAAATTCTAAGTTGACTTTGTGTTGTGTGTGGATAGAAAGGACTGGATCATGTGGGCAGAAGCCATCTTGTTCTGTGCATGTAACTTGTGTAATCCAGAATTCCTAAATAAAAGCCATGTATTGTAGCAAATGTTCACTTTCCAAGTTACATGATTGAGTGGAAGTGGAGTTGAAGTGCACTGACTAGAGCAGGTGAGGAGAGGTGAAGGCAGCAGGTTGAAGGAAGACAGCAGAGGCAGCAGATATTATGTAGATGAGCAGACAAGTGGACAAAAGGCGAGGCAGTTGAAGGCAATATTTAAAAAGAAAGAATGATCTGTAGCACAAGTCAAAGGAAGCTCTCCAGGGAGATTTTTCAGACAGCAGAAATGAGAAACTGTTTTTTTGTAGTTTACAGAACTATACATACTCTGATCTGTCACTGCTGTAAGAAGAAACTACCCCACGTCTGCAGCCCAGTTGCGTTACAGCTCTCCACATCCTCCTAGTCATAGCTTGTGCTTGCACAAGCATTTGCAGGGTTATGTGCACAACTGGTTTGGGAAAGTGAATCAGTTTCCTGAGATTAACCTGGTTGGGGCAGAGGAAATGTTAACCCAGGGAGGTTTCCTGGTCAAATTTGTGGCACAGGCACTTGTCCCAGCAAGGCTGTGGCAAAGTAATCAAGGAAGTGGGGAAGATGTGGTGGTTATTCCCACCACCTTCAGCTGCATTGCCATCACATTCTGGCTCACTGTGAAGCTACTTGAGTATTTGTTAAGTTACTAAATTGCTAATTGACTAACTGGGAGATTTCTGACCTCCCATTTTCCCATTACTTATTATCCTAACAAAGTGATGCAAAGTACAGTTTTGTTGGTAATTTGCTCTGCTTTCAAAGTTACAGAATATTGAGAGGTCAGCACTCCAACTACCATAGAAGTTAATTTGAATATGAAGCAAATACAGAGAAATAACTGGAGGAAGTAATGTCTTTCTTGAGGATATGTTTGTCTTTGTATACTCATTTTATGAGCAATAAAATGTAGGTCTAATACATAGACTGCAGGAATACTGATGATTGATTCTTAACTTCAGAAATTACACTCTTGATTCATTTCAGCATAGCTGAAAATCAAGAATCATCACTTAGAACTAAATTTATGTTATATAGAGAAATTTCTTTGCAGAGCAAAAGGAAGGTGGTGAATTTATTAATAATCTTTTACAGAGAAGGGAAGAAACTATTCAACTACAGTTTTGAAAGAATAAAAATACATGAGATCTGAAAGGTTGAAAAATAACTTCACCTTTGACCTCTGTCACCTTGTTAGTGTTCAGCATTAACCTATAATCTGCAACCTGTAGACTTGAGTTATTTCAGAGCTATTTTGACTTCTGTTGCCTGCTCAGACAATTAAGCTTACATATTTTTTGTCATTAATAAAATTGCAGGTCATAATTTTTATAGTGTATATTCACAGAATTGAACCTTTAAACCTTTTAAAAAAAGTTTTTACTTAAAGCTGCTTTGTAGGTACTTTAACACAAGCATTGCATGAAAGAAATACAGACTTTTAATTTTTTCCCCAGAATTAAAGGGAGGGGTGATCCTACTTAAATGCTAGTAATACTTTAAAGTAACTTGTAAGATATCTTTTATTTCTGATTTTTGAAACACATTTCTGATGTTGTTGGGTTTTTGTATTTAAGTTTGTGTGCTGATCTGATGGGAATAATGAATAGATTTTGGGCTGTGAAACATAGTGTTAAAATAATATTTCTACTGAGGCATTCAAGCTGCTCCATACAATGTTCATGGTTTTTTCTCTACAAAATGATAAAAATATTCTGTGAACTGTAGTTGAAATGGTAGATCACTTGTGTGTAAGGAGTATTTATCAAAATTATTGAAATGCATATAAATACTTTTTTCCAGGGCCACTTGAACTTTTTAAAATGGTTTTCTGAATCGTCTGAGAAATGTTTACCTGTGATTTTTTTTTTTGTTGTCAGATTAGGTAGATGTGTTCATTAGGATGTTCTCTTTTTGCAAATACCTGATAAATAGTCCACATGGGCAGTTATGGAGCTTGTTTGTAGTTTGGCTTACCTTCTGTGATCCCTTTTTCAAAGTAGGCGGATGCAGAAATGCCAATCTGCTCACATGGGTATGGAACACTTGCTCTTCCAGCCTAACCTCTTCTTTCAACCTTAGTATTGGAGTTAAACAAGCAAGTTTGAGTCCCTTTAATGGGAATAATTGGGGAACAGTCTTAGTGGATTTCAAGTTGAATATATTTAATTAAATTGTATTTAAGTGAAGTGATTGTACTGTTTACACTGTGTGTGTCTGCAGTGATTGTACTGTTTACCCTGTATGTATGTATACACACGTGTGTATAGGCACACACAAACACACACAAAAGAGCCAAAGCAGGGTGACAATTCAGTGAAGACTTTAGGATTTTGCAGCCTGATCGTTTTAGAGAGAAAAGTGTGCAGAGGATGAAAAGGTAATGTGGGTCAGTAGTAACTTTCCTAACTCTCATAGGAAATTACAGATATGGTTAATGTAATTTTGATTTTTGCATTTAACTATTTAAACCAATAATGTGTTAAGAAATGGCAGACAGTCTGCCTCCTCCCCTACCAGTAACCAAAAACCTTAAAATTGGGCGATCACTTCAAGAAGGTGCTTGATGGAGAGGGGAAGTGAGGAAATTGATTATATGAAAATTGGCTTGATAGCAGTAAGTACTTTTTTTGTCAGACTTTCATTTAGTTGAAACAAGTATTTTGAAATAACCTCTTGTGGGTTTGCATTTCCACAGTATTCATTCTTAGGGTACTTCATTTATACATTTATACTTAATTTGTATTTTACATTCATACTTAGGTGCTTCATTTGGTAGCTTAGTTTTGCTTCACTTCTGTTCTTCCTCTTGTGTTAAAAAGAGTAATGCTGTAAAACACTAATCTGAGACAGAAATCCAAGGTTCTAGTTTTAATTTCACAGGGCTGAAAACAAAGATCTGACTTGAAGAAGCCCAAGTTTGGTGTTTATTTCTAAAACATTTCCTACATTGTGGAGAATGAAGAGTCAGAGAAGCTGCTCTGCCTCTCTGTGTCTTTGCCATGGCAGAGCCTGTTGTGGACTAAAGTGTGTTTGTGGGGGAAGCCTGATTCTGACAGGCACCATCTGGTATATGTGAGAATGCAAATTGTTAATGGGTGTACATTCTGAGGACAGTATTTTTTGTTTGACAAGCATTTTGGTGTCTCAAATTGTCTATATTTGTATAAATGAGTCTTTGACTGCAGATGCTCTTGATGCAGTCAGGAGCAGAGAAAATGTAAGTACACTGCAACTCTCCAGAAAATGGAGACAGAATGATGGTGAGAAAGACTCTAAGACAAGTACTTTAATGCAGCAATCAATTGCTATTCTTACTGTAGTTCTAAAGTTTATTTTTTCTGAAACACTTGAATAAATGGCAGTTTAAAGACATCCTGAAGAATTGCTCAAATTTTGAAAAATTTGTTAATATTGACCTTGAGTAGAGATTTTATCTTCATTTTTATCCTGCTAAAGTATGGAAGAAATTTTTAAAGGTTGTTTTGCAATTAACTGCTCAAGTAGGGATATCCATTCTAATGAAACATTGGATAAAAAATCCTAATGGTTAAGACTGGGGAATATTTATATAAAAGATCTATTTATCTATTAAATTTCTTATCTTATTTGAAGATAAGAAATATTATCCTGAAATTACTGCCTCAAATTTTAAGTAAAAACTGCTGATCTGTCAACGTTAAATAGCTTGGTGATTAGTTTTATTGTTGTTGTTTGTAGAAACATGATCAGTTTGTTCAGGTGCAAGTGGAGGTTCTTTTTTTTTCAACCTCCTAATTCTGAAAGTACATACTTTTGTACTTGAATAATGAAACTTGTCATTACTTGTCTTGTTACTGTAAAAAGACAGAATGCAGTATCTTTGAGACTCAGAAATTTATTAAACAAATAGGAGTTTAGAAATTCACTTGTGTTACTTTTTACAAGGTGGATACTGGGAGTAAGGTTGGAATTAGAGGTTACTTATGGAGACTGATACATGTAAGACTTTTCAATAAGTGTATTTCCTAGTAATAATATTAAAATTACTTATGTGTCCATTGGTTACAAATCCAAGCTTAATTAGCTTGTACCTATTTTTCTGCTAAAATTGGCATTGTTCAATAGAGCGAGCAGGTCTCCAGCTGTGTTGTTGCAGTTCAGTCACCAAACACCTGCAGTGTGCCCCGTGAAACTGCACCCCAAGATGGTGCCAGAGTTTCAGTTCAACCAGTTGCTGTGACCTTCTGCTGAAATGTGGGAGGACTTTTTAAGAATGAGCAAAGGAGACAATTCCTGTGATCTTACTTTCTGCACAGATGAAACCAGTGCTCCAAGACTCTCCTTCTCCCTGTGTAGGGGCCACTTTACCTAAGCTGGTCCACAGCACATCCTGAGACAATCCTAGTGTCCAGTGCTGCTGATGTCCCAAGGCCTGCCATAAGAGGGTTCAGGCAGTGTGGTCCATTCTGAACTAACCAAGCTCTCAAAATCTGCTAACATGAAACAGTGTACAACGTGTTAAAGCAAGAGCTCGTCTTGGTTGATGGATTCCGTGATGAATTTTGAAAGAGAACTACTCTAATATATTTGACAAGAACACACAGTGCCTTCCATCCCACTGTTCTAAGAAATTACTGCTTGGATATAACATAGAAACATAATTGGTGAAACTTTGTAACTGTAATTTATTTTAAATTACTCAGGTGTGGCATGCTAACAGCACAGAGCATTGGCTTTGCTTATCGAGTCATGAGGGGGGAATATAACTCTTCTGATACTTGTGTTATCATATGGGGCCACGTAGAGGAACAAGTGTGGCTCTATTGAATGCTTCTGTTAAAAATTTAAAATTATAATTTTATTCTCAAATGTGCCTTGCTTTCAGCACAGAGTTGAGATGTGTCTAAAATAAGATTTTTGTTGAAATTTTCTTAGTGTTTGTCATCTTTCTTACTTGAAGTGCAGAACTGTTAAACTTTCATAGCATCATAGAATCCTAGAATGGTTTGATTTGGAAGGAACCTTAAAGATCATCTCATTCCAACCTTCTGCCATGGGCAGGGACACCTCCCACTAGACCAGTTTGCTTGGAGCCCCATCCAATCTGGCCTTCAACATTTGCAGAGGTGGGGCATGCATGCAGTTATTGCAGTTCTGCACATAAATCTTCTTTGATGAAATAATCTGCTAGTCCAGGCCAGATGAATAAATTGGCTATGATTGCACATCTGAGCATGTTTTTATTGATGGGTTACTTTGGCCAGCTATTGCTGCCTCCAGAGATTATGGTATCTGTGTGACATTTGGCCTAGGTCACTGTTGCATAATCTGCCTTACACTTTGCAGTAGTGATAAAGAACTGAGAAAAATGGACTTCTGGAATTTGTAGCAAGGGAACAGTCTTTCTTTTCTTCTTAAGTAGAATGGCACCTTAACTAGATGATTTAAAATTAATTTTAATCAGTGATTTATTCCTGCTGTTCCCTGCTTCTTTAATGTAAGCCAATATTAACTAGATAATACAGACCACTACACTGGGATATCAGGGAATCAGGTTATAAACATCAGGTGGTTTCTTGAGTGATTTAAATTGCACATTTTTGTATAACTAGAAGTGACATGAATGAGAGTGGTAATGTAAAGATACGGGACATCACAAGAATGAATCAAGTTGTGTAAAAGCCATCTTAACAAATCAGAAAAGTGAAGTGCATGTTGAAAATTTGAATTTATTAAAGCAAAAAAATGAAGTTAAGATTCCAAAAGAGCCTTGATGGTTCTTGAAGCATATATGCTGACTAGCTCAGTAGTTAGCATTTTTGTGTGTCTGATTTTTCAGAGTCTTTTACTGGAAAATGCCAAAGCGCTTCCTTCACAAAGTCAATGAATATTGTCTTTCCTTTGAGTTGTGTCCAGTTGCCCTTATTGAAAGGGATATACTAGCAGTTTCCAGAACATGCAGCGTTATTTAGAAAAGAATTTTAAAAATAACTTTAGATACCATATAGAAAATGAAAGTAATTTGTCTTGCCAAGGTAACCATCACAGAATAGATTAATTACAATAAATCAGTTTCTTTTGCTTTATGACTATGGCACTAAATAGATATTCAAAATACCACATATCTGATTTCTCTTGTTACTGAAGCCTCTTTGCTGTCAGTAACAGTAACATTCCTTGAAGTTGACAAAACTTATCATTATTCCAATTTTTGTATGCATTTTCTCAATATAGAAAAGGTACATATTGAACTGGAGAAATTCCTTGTGGGAGCTTAGTCTACACAAAAGGGGCTTCATAAGCATTATTTCCAATAGTACAGATGACTATCTTGGAGGCTGAAAGTGTGTGTTCAGTGTGATTAAACGTTATTTCACCTTGTATGTGCTTCCAATGAAAATGGGAACAAACTGGGGCAAAGCAGATCTGTCCTCATACAGCTTCTCTGCTAAGCCTGGGACAGAAGCAAAGTTGGCATATGTATTTCTGGGAGGGAGGAGCAGCACAGTCTTTTAGGCACAAAGGAGTGGCCAGGAAAATGCCAGAGGAGTTGGTTACAGAGCTCTCCTGAATAATGCCCTGTGTTGCCTCACAGAGCAGTGTTATTAGATTATAATTTTCCTTAATGCAGAACAATCATTTTCACCAAAAATTTGAGTTTGGGGTTCATTTTGAATTCTTACCCTACACACAAGCAAACTTGAACAAATTTGGCAGAGCGCCTGCTGGGGAAAATTCAAGCGTCCTTTCTGCAATTCGTTTGATGCAGAAAAGAGCCTTTGCATAATTGGTGGGAACACACTTTATGAGTTTCTCCCATTTCATTGATGATACAGATAGGAACGTTTTAGGATGGGCAAGCTGAAGTACTGTGATTAAGTGAAATCTCGGCAGCACTGCTTACAAGGATAGCAAGTCTGTTGTGGCTTTGAAGTCAGCATGTTTGTTTATATGTGATGAATAATAACCAGGAAGAATAGTTTCTAGTGAGGAATTATCCTTTCTTGGGGGGATAACTTCTATTTCAGTGTAGCCTGCTATGGGAGGGATCTAAAAGAATTAAGTTTTAAATAACAGAAGTCAGATTAGCTGCTCTAGTAACCTACATTTAGGGATAGCATGTTCATTTGAAGTTAATTTGAACTGGCAGATGATCTCTTTTATCTAGAATTAGTAAATAACATGTGCTATTTATTATCTCTCTCTCTCTTAGAAGGTGTTGTGTGGTGAATCATAGCTCTGAAATCTGAGCCTGATCCTAGTTATGTGCTACATATGTAATTTACCTTCCCTAATGTTATTTTAATACCAAAGACACAATTAAGAGAGCTGTAGGGAAGTATTTTTTTATTTCCTTGTTGAAGATTGATTGCTGTCTTATTTCTTAAAATAGCTTGGATTTTTGTGATATTCACTCAGTTTGCTTGGAAATTGATATTCTGAGGTCACACACTGATTGAAGATTACTTTGGATCAAGTATTCATGAGCCCCAAAAAGAGACGTTAATAAATAGAATCTGTTTTTCTGACTGGTCCAATATCTTTGTTGTAAATCATTATGTATTCAAGTGAGCAGATAAAGATTTAATAGTGTTCTTACTTCTAAAGGGTCAAAAAGGTTGTACATACTCTTAAATATTTGCTAGTATCATCCACCTCATTATGATGGAAAAACTTCCATAATGCAAGCTGGAATCTTATTTTATTCCTTTGATCTCCACCTGGGTTGAACACCCCAGAGAAGCTACTGTTTTAATGGATTGATTTATTTATTCATTCATATAGTGCTGATCTTGGGCCAAGATTTTTTTTAGTCTTTTTTTCAGTCTGCATTGAGCACCTCTTTTCAGAGTACTTGTAATCAGATGAATTATACTGTGCTAGAATGTTAAAAAATTAAAACCTAGACTTCTAACTTTCTCTCATCATCCTACAAAATATAGAAATAGATGTGTGGTTGCAGTGAATCACATTTTGTGCCTTACTCAGTTCACGTGGCTTAACAGCTGATTCATATAGGAAAGCTGTTTAATCCTGCCCTTGGTGACAGGAGACATGCCAAGAAAACAGTCCTGGTTCAATCACAGTGCCATCTTCTCTGGAGAGCCTATGGCCTGTTAAATCAATGATTTGAAAGTATGAATATATTGATTTACTCTAATTTCTAGATTGCTTGAACTTGTATTTTGTGAAAGGAGTGTCAGTGTTCTCTAGGTTATCCTCTTTCAGCAGGAGTTTGGACTAGATGATCTCCAGAGGTACTTTCCAACCTAAACAAATTCTGTATGTTTGGGAAAAGGAAATGAGGATTTGTTTTGAAAGTGTAAGCTAGAAAGCTCTCAAAAGCCTAATAGCAAATGAGTGATTATTTTATTTGTTCAAGTAAAAGGAATTGTAATGCTTTTGCTTTTCAAAAAGATTGAAGAGGGGCAAGGACCTTTCCCCATACCTTACAGGACTGAAGTAACAAACTATATTTAGTAAATATTTGCACTGCACAGTTCAAAGCTTCTGGAGGAAGCTTTTAACTTATGTTAGACTAGAGGCAAAAAAACTGAGCATGCCAAAAAACCTAAAGCCGAACAGCATCTCCCTAAAACAACACTTCCCTTTGAGTTGTATAATCTGATGGAATTTTTCAGTTACTGTGTCTATATTAATGATCTGTCAGATGTGGAAAATCTCCTTCTAACTACTGGCTATCAGAAGTTTGTTTTCCTTTGTTTTGTCCTGAAGGCTTGGCTATTGCATATGTGCAGAGCTGCAGGAAAAAGTATATGTGTGCCTGGCCTTTTTTTGCTGGAAATATGAAACCCATAACCCGATGATATTATTGGGTGATGGGAAGAGGTGAAAGCGCAGTGAAAATGAAAAATTTTGTTGAACAATCCCCTTCTCAGTTCCATTGTATAGCTATGTGAAATAACAGTGGTGCTGTTTGTGATCAAATGCAGGAAAAACTTCTGAAATTTTCTGGATGGTGACTGTCCTGTGCTTGTTTGCTATATTCAGAAGTAACCTGCTAGCAGAGTGAATATCAGTTAAGAATTCAAGTGATTTGTCTAGCATTTGAGAGGACCTAATGTTTCACAGCTTCTTACTCAAAACTGTGAACACATAGGAGCCAGTGCCCACTGTTAACATAGGCAACAGTTTTTAGTGAATTTCAGTTTGGTGCACATAATACAGGATTTCTCCATGGTTCATGATAAACTGAACATTTTAAATTTATAACAACTACATTCAGAAGTAACTGCACTTACAGATTTAATATTTTCTGGGGGCATTTTCTGCTGCTATACAGAGGTGTCAGTGTATATACAAAAGCAATTGGACTGCTTTAGGCTAATGAGTTACCACTTGTCATCTCTGACTGCTCTACTTCCAAAGCAGAGTGTGTTCAAAAGGTCTTTGATTTAATATTTGACATTATATATATCTGTGTGCTTGTGTGTTTAGGGGAAAAAAAATCCAACCTCAAAAAAAGTCAGAAGTACCAAACATATTTACAAATATGTATAAAAATTTGTGTGAGCTTTACTCTTCTGTTTTCCTTTTCTTTTTTTTTTTTTTTTTTTAATTGGTCCTATTCTTCATTAGGCAGAACTGCATTAATTAGGCTCTGAATAGGGTCATGGTGGTCAGTAAGGAAGACAGTGGTTATTGGAGTCCTGTAACTCCAGCAGTCAGATTGACTGTTCTTGTTCATGCTGGGTGAGTTCAGAAGCTTAATTTATCTGTTAGCACCATCACTCCTATGCCAGTAACATAACACCTATCCTTTATGTAATCCTTCCCTTGCTGCAGCCAGCTGATAAAAAGCCAAAAAGAACAACTTTTGGTGAAACTGGATGTATATTAAAGTAGGGGAAGGAAAGAGAAATATGTTAAAAACAGTAGAAGAGAATAAAATGGGTTTAGGTGTGCAGGAAATATTGTCATGCAAAATGAAAAATATTAATTAAAAATCATGCACTGTCCTTTGTAATTTGAATGAGAGAAACAGGTTGGTAGAAATCTGGGCCAGACAATTTTGAGATTTAAGCCTTTCATGATGGAATTAAAAAAGCAATCGTAATTGGGCACTAAAACTTCCATATTTCAAAATGTTTTAAGATGCTCCAGTATTTGTACTGTATGGGGACTGTCTTTAAATTTGAACATAAGCAAAGTAATTCAAGCAGATCCCCTAGCTTTGTTCGCTAGCTGTGTCCTATTGAACCAAGCCAGTGCCTGGAACGTGTTACTTTCAGGCCATGGGGTTGTTACAGCTGCAACGCATTAAGGTAAACAAGAAAAAAAGTAACTAAATCTCATATTCTGAGAACACCAGTGTCACACATGAAATAACTGCCGTGGCATTTGTTAGGTTACCTCTGCAGCACGTTTACGTGTGCTGCAGTGGGGAGTTGAGCAGGGGTCTCTGGAGCCCTGGTGTTGTGCTCAGGGTCCCACCCCCGTTTTTTTCAACCGAGCGCTGTCTCCTTCAGCGCCGGGCAGGACAGCGGGCGGTGTCAGCTGACTCCAGTATTAGTTTCATGGTCCAGGAGGAAATGAAACGTTTGATTCCAAAAGTTTTCGCTTCTTCGGTGTAATGGTAAGAATATTGTTACTGGTTTGGGGCATTTTTTTAGCATGATGTTATATTAAGTAGGTGAATCTGTATTCCTTGGAGTGTTTGCTACAGGTGTCTGTTCGATTAGACAGTTTGGGGAGCTCAGGAAAACCAAGGCCAGCTCCTCCTCTGTTGACCTTTTTTGAGGGAGGAAGGGGGAGTCAAGAGTGGTAAGGGCATAAAGTGACAAATTATTACAACTACAGAGCTTTGTCCATATTACTGTCCTGCTTGGTTCTTGCTGAATGATTAAATTTGTACTGGTAAATTTACTGATACAGAAGATGCCTTCTGAAGTTTGATATTGCTAAGTCATCCTCAATTAAGTATGCGGTATAAAGGTTTATATTTAGCACTTCAGTGCAGCAATACAATTGGGAATAGAACATTGCTTTCTTTCTCACTTGGCTGCAAATAATTAAAGTTTAGAGTTAGCATATAAATCATTGCTTCAGTGTATGATTTTTCAAGTGTGTTTTTCTGACAGTGAATTAAACAAGCTAGTCTGACTGAATAAATGATATTCTCTTTTTCATAGTACTTACTTGTGCTTTAGCGACATATATTCACATTTCTCAGCAATTTCTGGACAGCAATCAGGAGAGGTGAGAAACTCTTCTATCTTGGAAAAATGAAATCTTTATACCACCAGGGTGACACAGCAAGTCAAACTCTTTTCTGTGCATTTCTGTAACTTGATATTTGATTGGTGTTGCCTTTGGAGAGAAAACATCCCATAACTATATGCACAATAAGACCATGTTAAATTCAGAAGATGAGATAATTTTCTCGGGGGTTTGTGTAAATTTATCCAAGTATAATGGGAGCTAGACTTCCAACAATGGAGTTGATACTGAGGAAAGTGTGCACAGGATACAATAAGCTGCATGGTCTTCCCTCATTACCACTCTCAGCTGTAGGATGACATGCAGGGGACCTCTGGGATCTTCTTCACTAATTCCAGTTTGCTGTGTTTAGCTGTGATTCCAGCTCTGTTTGCTGTTATGGAAAGTGTGAAGTGCAATCTCTGAGCACAATTCCTGAGCATTGAATAATGACAATACAAATACCCACACAGTACCCACCTCACCTAAGTTTTCCCTCCAGCAGGAAGGGTCATTTCAGGCTCTAAGTTGCTATTTAGTATTTAACTGACTGGAATTCAAATTTTATTCCATTGGAGTGACATGGAGTTTTCCTCTGTGGGTAATATATTGGACTATTTTGTGTGTATGTTTGTTATGTAGAAGAATAAAAGAGGAAAAATAGAGACTTATAGGAATATGAAGATGTTTATTTTTCCCTCTTCTGCCCTGTGTTGTTAATAACACAATGTTTAAAAAGAAAAAAAATGCCTGGTCATTTTAAATTGGCAAGACTATGGGAGGGTTTTGCATACAGATGCTGTGGAAGCATTTCCTCTCCCTTTCTGTCACATATGTGGGTACGCCTTCCTACTGTTCTCATTTCCACCTTCATGCCTGATTTTCTGTATCCTTTTAACAGTCCCATTCCCACAGGTATAAACTGTGCAGCCAGAAGGATCAGGCCTAGCTTTTTGAAATGAATTTTAGTGATCAGTGGGTCATTGAACCTCTGTGCTGAGACTCCTGGCTAAATCTGCAGCAATACCATGCAGTAAATGTGACATGCTGTGTTTGCACAGCTTTGGATATCCAATGGTGCAACAATGTGACCTGTAGTTTGAAACCTCTGTGTGAATGTATCTTCATGTTCCATGGAATCATTTTGACCTCTAACTAATGTATTTATAGGATTGGATTTATACTAGGAATAATGTTTGTTGATTTTTTCATATGTAGTTACTGTGCAAAAAGAACAGTATGTCTGCTGAGATATGTTTACTGTATTGGTATATTTCTATGACATTAAAATTCTTTTTAGTAAGTTATGTTTTCTGTTTTTCTTTTCTTTTTTCCCCACGTGGTTTTGTTGTCGTGCAGAGCTCTGGGATTGAAACGTTAGTGGAGGAGCTTTGCTCCAAACTGAAAGACCTTCAGAGTAAGCAAGGTGAGGAAAAAATGTTTAAACTTCTGAGGACATGTATTGTATTTATCAGCTCTGCAACATTCTGAGACAGGGGTGGGTGTGGGGGAGTAGGCTGTTTTTCAGTAGCTTTTAGTACAGGCCATGCAATTTTAAAATACATTTGAATAATTTCATTCAAATAATTTAAGCAATTTTGTATTGCTATGCTTTATTTACTAAGAAATAGCCAGTCACAAATGGAGCTTTCTTCATTAAAAGCTATAACTATTCATATCCAGCTGTGCCTGCATTTTTAGTAAATATTCCAAATTCAGCATCTCCCCTTTCTACCAAAAGTAATGAAAATAAGGTAGGCTTGATTCTATTCCTTTTGTGTATTGGTGCTTGCAAAGAGCAGGTTTGCCTCAGAATAATTATGTGGAAACAATTTGTGTGAAAAGCATTCAAATAACCACCACTACTTAAAATTTCTGGGCTATAGGGGAATGATAATGGGCACTTTATGATGTCAAGCTCAGGGGAGAGGGAACATAATGTAAAGTTGTATTGTCTCTAGTGAAAGGTCATCACACCTAAATATTTACTCAGGCACACAGCAGCAGCCTTGGACAGTTAGAGTAAAATTAATATGCTTATTATGTAGTATAAGTAGCTGTAAATAAGAGAAACATTTACCTGCTTAAAGCATGGTTTTAGCTGTTTCTGTTCCCTGGTTTTGTTTTTAAACTGTAATTCTTAGCTCTTAGTATTTCATAATGCTGTGAATTTCTTCTTGAACCAATGTGATATTGAGCATTTATTTTGGAAAATATAAAATAAAAAAATAGTATGTCTCTTTTTTTTTTTATTTTAAACATTGGAATATAAAGAATTAGAAAATATTCAGTACCTCTCACACAGGAAATATGCCTTTACATCCACTCAAAGCTCAAAAATTACTGCTGGGATATTTCCTTTTAGTGAAACACATGAGAAGTGTGTGGCCAGTAGTAAAAACATTTAGTTAAACAGTTGATTTTTAAGAAATATTTTTTGTGTCTGTAGCAATGCAAGAATGAGATAAGGATTTGGACATGGAACAATTAAACATTCAGCAGGAATCCTCCCAGTGGGGGCATTGCTAGCCATGAGGTTGCATGGAACTGCTGGCTGGTCATGTTTGGTCAGATTTGCAGGACTGGACAAGTGTGAAAAACCTGAATCTTGGGTGGTAATTCATAATTTCTTAATGTTATTTACAGTGTTGTATGGAAATTTTACTACTATTATGGTTATGCATCCTGGTGCTTTTTGTTAAATACTGTTATAAAGTGCACAGTCTTTTTTTGATTTTTGTGTTAAACATTTGGAATTTTCTTCCAAAACAGAGGAGAAGATTCACAAAAAGTTAGAAGGCTCTTTGACTCCTGAGACTGATTTATCTCCCACAGCAAAGGATCAAGTAGAAATGTATGCATTTTTTTTATTATTATTATCTTAGATGCTTTTATCTTTTTATTCACATATTTTAACACAGTGAAGTTAACTCAGTGGGGAATCTGGAGTTTTGTGGATATTAAGAAATAACATTTCTTTTCAAGCCATCTTCTTTTGTTAATCTTGTATATTTAAATATAAGCATTTGGTATCATGGGCTAGTTTAATTTCTGTCAAAGCCCAGACTGCTTTCATTTGACTATATACAGAATTCAAACCATACTTTATTTTAGTTTCCTGAAGACTAAATCAACCAGACAAAAACCTTTAAAACAACATTAATTGACATGTAGATTTACAAGGACAGAATAATTTGTTTCCTGTATTCAGATCTCACTGTCTTCTATTGCAGAAATGGCAAACAAACTCTTGTAACCTTTAAACTCTTGATAACCAAAGTGATCTCCTAGTTAGCAAGTACCTGAGTCCAGTGTTACTGAACTACCCAGGAGTTTTGTCATTCACCTCTCTTGGAGATACAACTGCTTCTGTATCTCTTAATAGTAGCAACAGCCTGGTAGAAATGTTACTAAATGGATGATCTGTCTACAGGGAACTGATTGTGCTAATGTGCATTTCATTTAACTGACTTCTAAAAATTTTAAATAAGTTTTCATTGAAGTATATGTGATTCAGTGAAAAGCTCTCTACTACCAAACACATAGTACTATAAATGTTGCAGAAAACCATATTTTAATCTTGTACCTCTTGCATAAAGCTATTAAGCATCTTAAACTACTCAAAACCTACTCTTTTTTTAATAGCTTTTTCTTAATAACTGGATGATCAAACTATGTAGAACGTAACAGATAGTGTCTCATTTCATAAATGAAAATTTTAAAAACTGAAATTCAGGACTGATATAACTGAAATTCAGGACTTTTTCATCTAAATCAAACATTTAAGAAGACTGTAGTGAATTACCACATTATCTAATAAACCTGGAGCCACTGTTGTGAGCATCTAAGATTTCTCTCTACAGTGATGTTTGGTGGTCTCTGAAAAGGAAATTGTTTTACTTGTATGCAGTATATTTCTAAACATATATTAATATAACCACTTTTAAAGCTCATTTTAATTTTCCTTTTGATATCATTCAAATAGTGCAGTGAGTGGCATGTGCATATGTAATGCAAACTAGATTTTTAGCAATTAGACTGGTAGTGTTTTGCTGTGGATTTTTAATACTTATCTGAAGCTCTACAATCCAAATGTCCCTTTTGTTTTGCTTTCAGGTACTATGAAGCATTTCCTCCTCTTTCTGAAAAGCCAGTTTGCCTGCAGGAAATTATGACTGTATGGAATAAATCCAAAGTATGCTCTTACTCTAGCTCCTCATCTTCATCCACTGTTCCACCAACTAGCACGGATACATCTTCTCCAAAGGACTGCAATAGTGAAAGTGAAGTAACTAAAGACCGAAGTAATAAAGTATCTGCCACTGTACAGGAAAGAACCCAGCAGAAGAAGAGTAAAAACGAGAAAGAAAACAAGTTCAGTAACAACACCGTTGAGGAGAAGCCTGTTTTGTACAAAAAGCAAGTCCGACATAAATCTGAAGGGAAGATGCGTCCCCGCTCCTGGTCATCAGGATCCAGTGAGGCTGGCTCAAGTTCTAGTGGTAATCAAGGTGAATACAAGGCATCCATGAAATGTATTAAAGTGAGACACAAAACAAGAGAGGTTCGGAGTAAAAAAGGGCGGAATGGGCAGAGCAGGCTGTCAGTGAAATCTGGTGAAAAGGTTGATAGAAAAGTCCACAGCGGAAGCAGCAGCAGCAGCAGCAGCGGGTCCATCAAACAACTGTGCAAAAGAGGTAAAAGGCCATTAAAAGAAATTGGAAGAAAAGAAGCTGGTGGTAGTGATGGAAAAGATTTGTATTTAGACAGTAGAAATGAAAAGGAATATAAAGAAGAGCCCTTGTGGTATACTGAGCCGATTACGGAGTACTTTGTTCCTCTTAGCAGAAAAAGCAAGCTGGAGACTACGTACCGCAACAGAGAAGATATAGGTGGAGTAACATCAGAGGCTGTAGAAGAGTTGTCTGAATCAGTGCATGGTCTTTGTATTAGCAACAATAATACTCATAAAACATACCTCGCAGCAGGTACTTTCATCGATGGTCACTTTGTAGAAATGCCTGCAGTTCTAAATGAGGATATTGACCTCACTGGGACCTCAATATGTTCTCAACCAGAGGACGACAAGTATTTAGATGATGTTCATCTGTCAGAACTAACGCACTTCTATGAAGTGGATATTGATCAATCCATGTTGGATCCTGGTGCCTCAGATACGATGCAAGGGGAGAGTCGGATTTTAAATATGATTCGACAGAAGAGTAAAGAAAAAACTGATTTTGAGGCAGAATGTTGCATAGTGTTAGATGGAATGGAGTTGCAAGGGGAAAGTGCAATATGGACTGATTCGACCAGCTCTGTTGGTGCTGAAGGGTGGTTCTTGCAAGATCTTAGTAATTTAGCTCAATTTTGGGAGTGCTGTTCATCTTCTAGTTCTGGTGATGCAGATGGGGAAAGTTTTGGAGGAGATTCTCCGATCAGATTCTCCCCCATCCTAGACAGCACAATGCTTAATTCACACATGCTTGCTGGCAATCAAGAGCTCTTTTCAGATATTAATGAAGGGTCTGGTATAAACTCTTGTTTTTCAGTGTTTGAAGTGCAATGCAGTAACTCTGTTTTACCATTTTCTTTTGAAACACTCAACTTGGGAAATGAAAATGCAGATTCTAGTAGCACTGCTAATATTCTTGGGAAAACACAGTCTAGATTGCTAATATGGACCAAAAATAGTGCCTTTGATGAAAATGAACACTGTTCTAATCTTTCAACAAGAACCTGTAGTCCATGGTCACACTCGGAAGAAACACGTTCAGACAATGAGACTATAAATATTCCATATGAAGAATCCACGCAATTTAATGCAGAAGATATTAATTATGTAGTTCCTAGAATGTCTTCGAATTATGTAGATGAAGAAATTCTAGATTTTCTGCCAGAAGAAACCTGCCAGCAACAAGCTAGAAGTTTAGGAGAAATGCCCACTTTGATTTTCAAAAAGAAATCTAAGCTAGAATCTGTCTGTGGTATTCAGCTAGAACAAAAAGCAGAAAGTAAAGACTATGAAACTACACAAGGGTGTAGGGAAAGCAGTCCACATGGAGATGGCTACAGCTCAGGGGTTATTAAAGATATTTGGACAAATATGACAGACAGAAATTCTGCAGCAATGGTAGAAATAGAAGGAATAGAAGATGAATTGTTTTCAACTGATGTAAATAACTATTGCTGCTGTTTGGATACAGAAGCAAAAGTTGAAACCCTCCAGGAACCCAATAAAGCAGTGCAAAGATCAGAGTATCACCTTTGGGAAGGTCAAAAGGAGAATGTAGAGAAGAGAGCCTTTGTCTCAAATGATTTATCAAAAGTAGATGGTGGTGACTATACCACACCATCAAAACCCTGGGATGTTAACCAGGATAAAGAAAACTCATTTATACTTGGTGGTGTGTATGGGGAGCTCAAAACATTTAACAGTGATGGAGAATGGGCAGTGGTGCCACCTGGTCACTCAAAGGGGAGCTTACTGCAGTGTGCAGCTTCCGATGTGGTGACAATAGCTGGCACAGATGTTTTTATGACTCCAGGTAATAGCTTTGCCCCTGGGCACAGGCAATTATGGAGGCCGTTTGTGTCATTTGAACAGAACGAGCAATCCAAGAGTGGAGATAATGGATTAAATAAGGGTTTTTCTTTTATCTTCCATGAAGACTTACTGGGAGCTTGTGGGAACTTTCAAGTCGAAGAACCAGGGCTTGAATACTCATTCTCTTCCTTTGACCTGAACAATCCATTTTCACAAGTTCTTCATGTAGAGTGTTCGTTTGAGCCAGAAGGAATTGCATCCTTCAGCCCTAGTTTTAAACCTAAGTCGATTCTGTGCTCTGATTCAGACAGTGAGGTTTTACACCCCAGGATATGTGGTGTGGATCGAACGCAGTACAGGGCTATACGGATTTCTCCCAGGACTCACTTTCGCCCAATTTCTGCATCTGAACTTTCTCCAGGTGGTGGAAGCGAGTCAGAATTTGAGTCGGAAAAAGATGAGGGGGGTATTGCTGTCCCTCCCCAAGTAGATGTATTTGAGGATCCGCAAGCAGATCTCAAACCTCTGGAAGAAGATGCAGAAAAAGAAGGGCATTATTATGGAAAATCAGAGCTTGAATCTGGAAAATTCCTTCCCAGATTAAAAAAGTCTGGAATGGAGAAGAGTGCACAGACATCATTGGATTCCCAAGAAGAGTCGGCCGGCATGTTGCCAGTAGGAAACCAAGATCCCTGTTTAGAATGCAGTATGAAAGAATCTCTAGAAGGGAGAGTGGTGGAGAGCTCCAAAGTAAACTGCAGAATAGTGGAGCCACGTGAGGAGACTGGCAGGTTTTGCAGTTGTAAAGCAGGGTGTCATTTCCCCACGTATGAGGATAATCCTGTTTCTTCAGGAGAGCATGAAGAGGTATGTGGATATATAAAATTACAGAATTTGCAGCTGGCAGCTGATAACCAGCAGTTTGTCATGTGACAGTTCAGTTTAAATGTTTGTGATTGTATAGATCTTTAGAAAATACAGTTTTGTAGAGAAACTGGAGGTTCCATCTGAACATAAGAGTAAACTTGCTAATTGTAAGGGTGACCGAGTGCTGGCACTGGTTGCCCAGGAAGGCTGTAGAATCTCCATCCTTGGAGATTTCAAAAGACATCTGGACCAGGTCCTGGGCAGCCTGCTCTACTGGGCCCAGCTTGAGCAGGGGGAGTTGGATATGATGACCTCCAGAGTTCCTTTTGAACCTCAGTCGTTCTGTGATTCTGTGAAAAATTAGCCATCTTCAGGTATTTTGGTGTCATCTTGCATACCTTTAAAAATATATGCATGTGTACACTCATGTGACTTTAAAAATCTGTTTACCTTAGGTTTTTAGGTTATCTGATTTACATATAAAATGTTAAAATGTGCATAAATTTTGAGTAATGAAATATTACTGATTTTGATTCAAACATATTTTGAAATTCTGAAGAAAAAGTTCTGAAGTCAGTCTTTTCAATATAGAAGTATACTCCAAGTAGAAGAATTTGGAGTTGAACTACTGGATGTAAACTTCAGCAAAGAAAGACTTGTAAAAAGGCTTAATTGTCAGCATAGAGCCAAAAAGAAATAAAACGTGGATGCAAAATATCCCTCACTACCACAGTACCATAAGAAAGCCTCAGCATAACTGTGGGTTAAGCTCAGAGGTTTCTTTCTGATAATAGTAGCCATAAGTTAAGTAATAATCAAGATAAAAAATCCTTTCTAGCCAAAAGTACCCTGAGTTTTTCTTGCTGTGAGCTGCCTCTGTTCTTGAGTAGAAACATTTAACTATCAGAATGAATTAGATGTGTGGCCAGCCCAGAGATATTGTCTGGATAGCTGTAAGTTACATCTTACATTTTCTTTTCTTTACATTATACATTTTCTTTTCCTCTTCAGCCTCCTCTTGCACATACTCAGCAATTGTAGTATTTACATTTGGAGGAAGTTTTTCCATTTTCAACTGAAGAGTTGCACCCAGCTTGTGTTGAGCAATTGCATATTTCTCAGTTATAAGTTTGAAACATTAACTCATACATAGGCAAGCTAACCTTTCTCTTGCTAAAACTAAAGCTCACCTTTTTGTTTAACAAAATCAAACTTTCTTGTTTTCCTTCTTTCTTATTTGTTTCTTCTCTCATCCTTCTTTAAATTAATTGCTTCTTTTCCCAGCATCAGTAAGCTGATATCTGCTGCTTGCACAAGAGAATCAAGTTTGTGACTTTTCCAGAACCTTTCTAGACATCTTGGTTCCTGCAGCTCTGTTAAGTTAACAGAGAAGTGGCTTCTGAAATCTTTACTGGAGTTTGGGAGGTTTCTGTGTTTGTGGCAGGCCTTGCAGAAAGAGTCATCAAACTTAATGAACTTACAGTCTAAGTCAGAACAGATTCTGGAATTGCCTCTACCAGGAGTAAGTGAAATGTAACTTCATCATGCAGTAGGGCATAATGAATGAACAAGTGATTTTACAGTTATTTGTGGCAGCAAGAGCCTGAAGTTCCTTCCAGCCCTTTTCAGATCTTCTTTCTGGATGTGTAATGCTCTGTGAGGTTGCTTATTCTCATCTTCACTTCAACCACTTATCCATTCAAGTAACTAGTAAGTGGCTGCTATATACAGTGGTGCCATAGCTTATGGTAGCTCTGAGGCTTGTAAAAGGTCTTTTGGTAGTGAGCAGTGCTCAGAAAGCCCTGGTATTTCATTTTATTTGAGTTCCTTACTGCAAGAGGAAAACTTACTGCTTCCCTTGCTCAGGTCACATGATTTTGTAGGCATTTTCATAGCTTCAAAGTGATAAACCACTGAGAAATACCAAGGGCCAACAACCCTCTCAGCAGTCTAGACTCTAATTTGGTTTGCAATTCAGCTCTTCCTGGGGGGCTTGGGGAGCTTCATTACCCCCTAAGCTCAGACTGCCTGGGTTAACTTGTCCCCCTCTGTCTGCCATGTCTCCAGAAGGTGTGTGCACACTCTAGGCTTTTCTAAGCACCTGTAGTTGGAGTCTGAAGGTAATTGGCTTTTGGGCTCAAGAGTATTTACTTAAATTTCTTATTGTGCTTAAAGGTCTGTAAAAGATGTGTGTGAGCTTTTTTCTTTTAAGAGTGATATTATTTATTTTCATGACCATTAAGCTAAATCAATATAAAATACCTAGAATTAGGACAGTCTAGGAGCAACTTTTTTCATGGACACTCCACACATACATGCATGGGGGAAAAACAGGCACTGTGGTGTGGATTTATTAGTATAGATCAATATTTGTAAAGATTTTTTTTAAATGAAACTTCCTGTGTTTCTGTGCTTGACTTTGGACAGAAATGAAAGTCATTGTTTAAGTCAGTCATCTAATATAAAGTTTGAGTTGTGTTCTGAGGTACCACCAGTATTTTTGCAAAAATAATGAATGTGAAAATACTAATATGAACCACAGTGTAATAGTAACACATTCTGGTTTGCATCACTTAAACTTGAGTTATATATGTGCTGTGGAAGCACACATCTCTGAATACCTCCTATTTATGAACAAGACTGTAGGAGAATCTGGTTCAGTTTCCTCCCTCTTACCTTCTATATTAGAGCACTTGTTTTAGAATTACAGTGTATTTTGCAGCAGGAATTTGCAAAAAGCTCCTGCAGAATTTTTTCAAACATGAATGATATTTATATATCTAGCCATAAGATTAAAAAAAACTAAAATTAAACCAACAACAAAATGAAACCAACAAAACAATTTTTAAAAAAAGCCTAAACCAAACAACCTCTACAAAAAACCACCAGCATATGCCACCCACACAACTACATAAAACCCCACAAACAGAGCTCCCTTGCCCCCCACAAACTACAGTCCTTTTTCTTCTGAGTAAATGCTCCTACTGTTTAGCTGTGGAGTTATGGGTAAGTACACACCAGGTAATGGCCTGTGAATATACCAACACTGCATCTCCTGTCAACACATTTTATATGGGCTCCTGTCCAGCAGGTGTGCTCAAAGAATGCTCATCCTGTCTGGTCCTTGAGATAAATAAAAGGACCTCTGGGGTTTTAGGGTCTGAACCTGCCTGAGACACTGGTTTTGGGGATGAGGAAATTCTACTGTCAAAAACGGTGTTTGTGTATCACATGACTGAATTGGCCTTGAGATTTGGTGAGGTTCTGTGCTGGAGTGGAGTAATGCAGTGGAAGTGCATAACGCCTTTAGAAAGGGCTGTCAAAGAGGAAGGGAAGAGGAATGATTTATAAACATTGGTTATGAGGTCAGCAGGGTAGAAGGTAAGCTTTCATATATATCCAGGTAGTGGTAAGGGGGAGACAAAATTTGGAGGTGTCTACTGTGTGCCTTAAAATCAGGGAAATCGAGTGGAGAAAGAGTGTGTAGAGTCATCCACATGCAAAGCAAAGGCCTGACTGTAAATAGTGAATAATCTGGGGGCTACCTAAGACAGGACTGGGCCAGATAGTTCTTGGTAAGTGCTGATCATGGCAGGTGATGAAAACACCTACAAAGACTTTTAAGCTCTAACTTTCTAATTATGAGAACATTATTTTGCAGAGATATTGAAGGGATTGTATGAAACAACTTCAAAAAGATAGAGTTCACAATAACAGTTTAAAAATCATGAGGGAAAAACATCAAGGTTTAAACAAAGCAAATAAAAAAGATTTGGTACACCTGAAATTCTAGAAGTAAATCAGAAACAGAAAGATGACAGAAAGATATTTTATAAACAGAACTAACAAGCTTGGAAAGCTATGAAAATGTAACATCCAAAGTATTGATTAGTGCATCTGTTGTCATTTTTTATGAAAATACAGATATTACACTGTTTCAGTGAGTCATTGCAGTATTAACCTGAGTATCATGAAGAGTAGCAACTAATTTGAGAAAAGCCTACTTGTTTGAAAACACATGGAAGATAGAAAATCTTTAAAGAAGCAAATCTTGTTTTTAAAGAGGAAAATGGAACTCAGGGAAAATGGAACCAATGACCCTCTTAAATTGCCTAAACTGTACTGTAAACTGTAAATGGCCCAAATGAGTGAGTAGCAGGAAGTTTCCAAGTATTAGTTTAGGAGAAAGATTGCACTCTCACAATAACAGTCAGTGGCTTACTAGAGGACAACAGAGATGATTATTTTTTTAAGTATGTAGCATGTTTATGAAAATCCCTGATAATAACAAACTGGGAAGGTCTGCAGGTACACTGGAAGACAGGATTAGAATCAAAAAGTTGTTAAATCTGAACAGCATCTGAAACATAAAATGCAATACTGCTGGGACAACTAAAATTTCTACAGAAAATAATAACCCTCTTTCCTAACACTATGGGAGGAGTGACAGTTGAGGAGGTGATGTGAAACAGAAAAGCATTTTCAAATACATCATAGTTTAGTGTATATCAGGAATGATACACTGCAAAAGACAGCAACATGGAGATCTCTGAACAGGAATACCCTTCTGTAAGAGCAGAATTGCTGTGCTGGAGTACTGGGCTCCTTGTATGAGGAAGGATGTCTTGAGGAGAAAACACAAAAAACACAAAGGTCACTACTTAGGAAAACAGAGTGAAGGAACTGGGGGTGTTTTTTGTCAAAAAAGAGAGACTCTGAGCAGAGGCAGCAGTTTTGCAGAAGCCATGTTCATAGTTAGAGGAGATAAGGGAAAAGCTGTGTTCTCTGTAGGCTCCAGTAAACACAGAGGAACTGGATGTGATTACCTTAAATCACACTAAGGGAAATTGAGGAATGAGAATTGTAACCAGACAAGGAGCATACTGTAAGGCTCAGTTATTTTTTAGGAAAGCAGTGGAAATTCTGCCTTGATGAGACTGAATGAAGGAATAGTACATTGTAGTGGATTCCAGCTTTGTGCAAGAGTAGAGGCTAGATTATGTCATAGAGTCCTTTCCACATATATTTTCAGTAAAATTCAACAATGAGTTTACTGCCAAATAGGTTTGAAGAATATAAAGTCTAGACTCAGCTCCCTTTGTTCATTTGTGACTGGCTTCTTGAGACAAGTGTATCTTCACTTGGTGACTGTTGAACTAAAATTAGGACCTGATGCTTTGGAATGGGAGTCAATGGGTTCCTACTGCTTGGGCTTCTGAATTATTCATGTGTTGTATTCTTCCTGATAGTAAGGGCTTGCAGAGCAGGTTCAAAGAAATATTTGCTTACAGATTAATATGATTTTTTCTGTCAGTTGTAACACTTTTGATGATATTCATTCAGGCTATACTGAGGCTTTAGTGTTTATTCTGTTCACATTCTTCAAGCCTTTTGTTACCCTTATCAGCCATGATCCTTGTCAGCAAGTGTTGTGAAGCAGTACAGCTAGTCACTGATGGTGTTTTCCAATTAGTATCTCATAGTCTGGGAGAAGCCTCAGTTACCCTATGCCTAGCTTTAAAACCAGAAAGGAAACCCATCAGTTTTCTCTCTGACCTGCAGCAAAACTGGGAGCCAAACAGCATTATAGCTGGTTTTGCCTTGCTGTCTACGAGTTTAACTTAAGAATAAAGTAACATGAATATGAATGGTTTCAGAGAGGAGAGACTTCCAGTCACAATATTTATTATCACCATTCTAAATAATAGCTATTTAGATGGTTAGTCAGAAAACTTAATAAAACTTTTCATAAAACACTGGAAGTGTATAGGAGTACATGTGAAAGAGGAGGAGAAAGAGACATAAATTGAAAATCCTATTTTCAAAAGGAAAGATTGCCAACAAAGGAAGGTAGACTCAAGCTATTTGGGAGTTGGTATTTTCTATTTCCTGACTGGGAGTGTCTCTTTAATTCACAGAAAATTTCACAATGTGAGACTGCATTTCTAGGAAACACTTCAGCAACTGTAGGAAAAACTTTTCTTCTGCAAGTGTATAAAATGGACATTAAAAGTGTCCTCTATCCCCTCCCAAACAGAAATTCAGCAATGAGCTGGGAGCTCTCTGTGAGCTGCCCCAGCTCTCCAGGTGTCAGGGCTGTGATGGAAGCACAGGGCGGCTGAAGCAGCCAGTGCTGGTTCAGCCATGGAGCCATCCCAGAGCAGGGGCTGAGCTCTGCTGGTGCCTCAGCCTGGGAAGCAAAGCTGCTGCAGCTCCTTGTGCCCTGCCAGACTCATGCTGGCTTTGCCAGTACCTGCTGAGGTTCATGCAGCTTATCCCATGTGCAGGTGTGACAGCAGCAGGGGAGAGACTTTGAAGTTAATAATACATTGTGCCTATGGAGTTTAGATGCCTCTATCTATAATCAGCACAGAGTGAGGCTTCCATGATTGAATGTATTTGTAAATGCACATATTTCTTACTATGTCCTGCTTATACCCTTGAGCTGCCTTTTTTTTTTTTTTTAATGTTGAAAAAGGACACCAACCGATGGTTTAAGTTCCTAAGAATTTTTTTTTTCTGGAATTAAGGGTTTGAATTTTTGGAGGGTAGTTCCAAAAAGACTGTTCCTGGGTCTTATGACAGGAAACCAGCATGGATAAGTTCAAAGAAGTTGAATCTAGGACGTGTCTCTAAATACAGCACTCTTGAGTCACTCCTTTGGTTTGAGAGGGGCTTCTCTTTATTAAGGAGTGAGTGTTTGTCAGTTTAAGTTCTATGGGTGTGTAGTTCTACAGCAGGTTAAGGAGGAACAAAAGGATGCTTATTAATCTTGCATATTTAAACATTCTCGAGTTTACTGAGGAGGAAGCTGGCTAGAAAGTCTGTGTTGAAGCTCATTTGTTCATGTTTATTGTAGGCATTTGCACTGTTGTTTGTTTTTTGAATCATTCTAATATCTATAGAGGATGTTACAAGGTGGCATAATCTTTTGAAAGCTAATGGGGTTACCTGAGGGACAGCACTGAAACTGGGGTCATGTGTGTTGTGGCAAGCCCTTGGTATTTTAGCCATGTCCATCAATGTCATAAGGAAAGGCCTCTGGTAAAATTAAACTAGCATTAAAATATGGGGAAAGGGAGAGAAGTTTGGCAGTCTTAGTGAATGGATTACTTCTACCATAAAGACAAATCATTGATCATCCTCATAACCTCTTTTTCCTCGTGTTGACACATAATTCTCTAATTTTGTGTTTTTCCATTGATTAATTGTTCTGCCAATTCATCCTCCCAAACTTTAAACATGAAATTTTGCCACTTTTTGTCCACTGTCTTCTCTGTCTTGTGTTACAATGAACTGTTTGTCATGTTGGCTAACATGTCACTGTACTTCTATCTCTTGGGTCTCTCTCTAGATTCTAAAGTGTAGGGCTGGAATTAAAATATTGTTTTCTGTATTTCTGTAACTCTGTATGGGCAAAGTATGAGCCCCAGCATGGAGTTCATATTGGCTGTAAGAGTTCAGAGAATGAATGTTCCACTGTAGTTTGACAATCATTTCCCATTAATGTTACAACTTGAGCAGTGTGACCTGTAAGGCTTAGGAAAATTCATTGTAATACCAGAATTTCCTCCTCTACATGTAAGTATATTATTTATGGCAAAATGAAGTGTGATTCTTGTCTAAACACTTTCCTATATTGAATACTAATCTGCAGAGAATGAGTGGCAGCCAGGAAAAGCAATGCTGGTGGGAAAAGGCGCTCTATTCTCCCCTTTTTCCTGCGTCACAATGTGAAGGTAAGCACCTCTGCCTGTTAGAACTAACTTGCTGTTGCACCCATATTAGAATGAAATGCTCCTTGTTACGGATTAGAATTGCTGCAGATGAATTGGATTTACTGTCTGTATTTTAAAAACCCACACCAGTAAGCTTCCACAAAAAAATCTCTCATCTGAGAGAGAACTGGGATGCTTCAGTTGCACTTGTAGTAGACCTCTACCATGATTCTAAATTGGTTTTAAAAGAAAGTGGTTTTAAAATAATCCTAACATTTACACATATTTACTTAATTCCAAAGCCTGAAATTAAATAAACAGGAAATCTCTGATTGTGAAAACACTTTATTACGTTTTTTAATGTTTCATCCTGAAAAATACTTCTTAGGTAGATAAGTCTATAAGAATGCGAAAACACGATGATTACCTTTTATGGGTGTGCATAAATAATGTGCCAGTTATTCAGTGAATGTGTGGAATCTCTTTGAGGCTGGGAAGGAGAGGGATTTGCCACTTGCCCACTCCTTTCACACTGACAGACTGGGAATTTTTCTGTCCTGCACAGAGAGCAAGTCCAGTCTTAGTAGGCAGGCTGCTCGTGACCATAGCAGGTGTGCTTCCAGCACTCCCAGGAATGCCTAGCATCTGACAACTGACTCAAGGCCAGGTTTTCAGTGGACCGGCAAGAATCCCAGCAGCATTTTTTGCCCGCATACCAATTCAACTTTTTCTGTCTCCAAAGCAAGAAGCTAAACAAGACCATTCTGAATTAGTATCCTGAATTGACAGGATCTCTGGTGCTTTCTGTTAGTACAGGCTCAGGGTGAGAAAGTTTTGATTTGAGACCTGGTTCCTTAGTAGTTTGAAAGTAGATTAGTCAGCTATTATTTTTGAAGCACACCTTTAAGCGCAACCAACTAAAACTGTGTTGCTGGTTCCAGAACAGCCTTACTTTGGTGTTTAGGACAGTTTGGGTGACTTCCGAGAACATTTTAACTTTTACTTCACTCCCAGGTGTAGAAGTGTGCCCAGTGCAGGAGCAGATGGGTGCTCAGAGCTGCCACGTTGGCCAAAGCCGTCAGTCAGTCCGTCAGTCTTCCCACAGGGGGACCGGGGTCCCCCGCAAAGCCGCGGCGCCGGGGCTGCCCCCTGGCGGCCAGCGCCGTGTCAGGGACAACACCGTGTGTGTCAGGGACAGGGCCGTGTGTGTCAGGGACAACACCGTGTGTGTCAGGGACAGGGCCGTGTCTGTCAGGGACAACACCGTGTGTGTCAGGGACAGGGCCGTGTCTGTCAGGGACAACACCGTGTGTGTCAGGGACAACACCGTGTCTGTCAGGGACAACACCGTGTGTGTCAGGGACAACACCGTGTCTGTCAGGGACAGCGCCATGTCTGTCAGGGACAACACCGTGTCAGGGACAGGGCCATGTCTGTCAGGGACAACACCATGTCTGTCAGGGACAGCACCGTGTCTGTCAGGGACAGCAGAGCCACGGTTTGCTCTGTGCAACTCAGTTTTTAAACAAGACCGGGACTTGATCCTCACAGCTGACATTACTCTTCCACAAAGCTTTTTCTGTATCCAGTTTTCAGTATGGGTACTTTTTATATGTGGGTGTTGATGCATGTGATCCATATGTATCTATCTACATGATAGATGTTGATGTTATATATACAAGTTTACTCTGGTAAGTAGAAATCATAGCCATTCACATCAATTGGGGTTCTTGAGTTTCAGTGAGGAGCAGGCTACTGTTTCAGTCTACACAGTATGGGTATAGAAATAGGAGTGATGTGGAACACAATGCAATATCAGAATTGAAAAATGTACTGAACCATTTATCATAAAAAAAGTCATTCTTGTTCTTTGATATTTTAGGTGTTTTCCTTAACTAAGTAGCTTCTTCTTTTACTATTAGTTATTCAGGTAGGATTTGATGAAGTTTCCATGAGATATTATGGTGATTTCTTTATGGGTGTCAGACCATAAAAACCCCCACAAGCACAGAGTTTACATGGCATAGAATGTGAATTCCAAGAATACATCTCTGGATGCTGAAATTTATGGTAAATGTAAATAACAGTGTTCCTCAATTCTGTTTTTTCTTCCTTTGCATCTGAAACACCCCCACAAAAACAATATAAGAGTGCTATACAAATGCCAAGGGAGAGAATGGTGTAGGAGAACTTGCAGATGTAAAGGAAGTATCCAATGATGATGAACATCTTTTAGATTTTAATATGGTAAGTTTGTCAATGGTTTGGGGGAGGAAGTTTATTTCTTATTTTATAAGGGTGGGCTACTGCATCTTTCCTTTCATCACAGTTCTCAGTCTACCCTCAAATGAAATTCCTGCAAAAACCTTCAAAAGCTTCTCTTCTCTTACTTTGTTTTTTAATGTCCTCTGCATCTTGAGCATCTTTCTAAAAGTTCCTCAGGGTGTTGTACTTTGGGGAGTACAACCCTTTGTACCAACAGCTGTGCTTCTATTAGATAAGCAAAGCCAGTTTCCTTTGGGAATGCTTGCCATTTGCTTGTCATGAGTGTTAAACATGAGTCTTCTTTACCTTCAACTTCTAATTTCAGTAAGTGTAGAGTGAGCTGAAGTGCACTATGAGGGCAGAAAGGACCAGCAAATAAAGACATAAAGATACTGTATGCTGAATACTGTCCTCATTGCAAGCAAAAAAACTCTGTTTTTTTCTCTAGGGAAAAAATTTCATGTATACATGTGTTTATTGATATACCTTTAAACTTCCGAGTGATGATAGTGCTTAGTTTAACATTGTGACATGCTTGCTATGGCTTTACTCATTCAGATGAAAATATATTTAAAATACATTTGCTTGAAGTTTAGTCAGATCTGTGCTGTGTTTTCCTACTATTTAATACTTACTATCAAGTTTCGGAGATAACTTTTACAGTAATTTTTCTAACATGAACTGTGATAAAGATACATCCTGAGTTCACTTTTGATTCTCTTGCTGTGTTGTGCAAATCCTAAAATTAAGGAATAGGAAAAAATAATAAAAGCACCACCTTTTTTCCCTGCTGTTCTGCAGTCCTTTCTACATAGTGGACTAAGTCAGGAATGAGGAGGACTTGCCCTGTAATCGTGGCATCTCTCTTGGACAACTAAAAATCCATATAACCTCCCAGCCCAGAGAAAAGCAAGCATGTTCTTTATTGTTCCCCATCAACACTGTCAGTTTAAATCCTTAGGTTTCTTCTGTTTATGAAGCAAGATGTGCAGATGATATAAATGCTGAGACAAAACCAAATGGCTTCAGGAAGAAGATCTACTCCAGTGATAGCTCCAGCTCTGAAGACACAGCTTCAGAAGGTGGAAGCGAATGGGCTGATCCATGTGAGGAGGAGCTTTTTTCTCGAACTCAACTGTAAAAACTGCAGAGTAGAGCAGATGATTGAAAAGTAACATGAGATGGAAAACTATCTTTCTTGAGGGTCTGTAGCTCTAAAAGAACAACTTGAGTTTCCTCTTCAGTTAATGGATTCAGATGTGTATTTATCTTTCTCTTCTTGCTTATTTTATAGATGAGGACACAGCTGTCCTGTTGAAGATTTTTTTTCCCAAAAAATACTGTTAAATTCTTGGCTATTTGAACTAGACTAGATTGTGTTGTCAAATCAAGAATGGATGTGCATGTGCTTGTCTTAGTAGTACCACTGCTTTTTTGCATCTTAATTGCAGTTATTTTCTTTCGTAACTGTAGCCCTACCACTATTACGATCTTCTTAGCATCGCAGTGTCTACAACTACTTCTGCTATTCAGAGACTTCAGCTTTCTGCACATTAGGCTTTGTTCTTTAAGAACTGGGAGATAAATACTTAACACTGTAATCTATCAGTGCCTTTCTGAATGCAGGAGAAAAGCATGAATGACTTGTCCAGTCTTCATTCAGTAAATCTCATAACTTTGAAGTAGGAACAACAGGGTTGTGCTTTAGAGACTTACAGAAACTGTGTTTTCTATCCTATGATTCCCCCCTCCCACAAACCAACACTGAGGATACCATGGTTTGTATTTTTGCTAACTGGAGAAGCCAAGGATTTTTTGTAGGTATGGAGGCAATGTGGGTTTTATTTTTTTTCCTTTTTTTTCTTTTTTTTTTGTCCTTTTTAGCAATTTGCCAATGTGGGGCAGAAGTTCAAAAAGTAACACCAAAAATAATAAACCAATGGGGTGATGTGTGGATTGTTGTGAATTTTGTTAATGAGTAATGAGAATGTTGTCTTGTTGCAGATGAAGGCATTCATGTAACCTGCAAAAGCATCCTGTAACTGAACTTGAGCCTGAATGACTGAAACTCTCTAAAATGCTCAGTGTTCAATGTTTTAAATGCAAAGGGTCAGTGCTTCACTTGAAAGAAATCCTGTGGCTGCTGCAGTTAGCTGCTGTTGTGGCTGTAATTTAGTAAATCTCGTAGTTCATTTTGTGTTTCTGAGAGAATGTGTGGGGCAAGTTATGTGTGTGGTGGGTGGGGGTAGGGAAGGTGATGACTTACAACATACATGTGTGATTGCAGTAGTGATTGTTGCTTTATGTGACTTGCTTTTAAATTTTCTTTTGTTAATTTAGAAAGTCAATACATTGTCAAGTTGCATCTGTACAAGACTATCAACTCCTTCTGCTTTTAACACATTATGCAAAATGTATAAGCCAGGAGGAGCAATATTTGCAAAACTAAACATTCTGAGTTTTTAACAACTCCTAGTTTAAAAAAATGACAACAACTAACTAGTCTACACGATCGCAGCATGTCTATAACACCAGGAAGTGCAGAAAGTCCAATACTGACTTGAAAAGCTTCACCATTATTTTTGACAGGCAATAAACCTCACAAGAAACATAGCTGTTTGAAATGTGAGCTGAACTGCCTTTGAAATATGTTCTGCGCTAGAAATGCTTTCTGAGTAACTGGGTTTTGTTGCCTTTATTCAACTGACAGTGTAAGAATTGAAATACGTGGTTGGGAAACCATGCCGGTCTTCGTGCAAGCTTTTGGTGAGATCCTTACTAAAACTGGCTTGGTTGCCCTTATCCAAGGACTTTCTTTTGGTCCTCCTCTTAGACTATGTTTTAGGGTTTGTATTCATACAGCAAATCTTTTGACACTTTACAGTTTCTTTTCTTAATTTATTTGCAGACTTTGAATAGATTTTATATATTTTACTTTCTTCTGGAGCTTCCTTGAGAGGTTGTTTAGCACCTGCACTGAAACTAGTTAACTGTAACATGAAAGGAAAAAAGAACTTTACACACAAATTCTTCAAATCACTACAGTGAAGAATGGAATAGAATTCATTTGAGAACAGGAAGTGACCAAGTGGACATATTTCAAACACAAACTTCAGCTCAGTTAATTCTGGCTAGAGCTTCTTCCTTGGTAAGAAAGGGCTCAAAAGTAACAAAGGTGTTGCTCATAGTTACACTGTGGCATGTAATGATTCCAGCACCTTTGGGGAAAATAAAATCCTATCTTGAGCTTGGGCAATAACAAATTGTCTTTACTCGTTTTCATAGTTTAATGGCTAAAGCTCTAAGGCTTTCAGTGAGAGTTGAAGTGTGGTTTTTAGTTTTTCTATATGGATAGAAACACACACCAACAACAATAACAACAAGAAGAGCATTAAAGGTTGGCATACGCTGAACCGCACTGTGGGATGAAGCGCATTGCATATCCATAGCATTGAAGTATCAGTTTTCCATTCCTGGGCTGAAATTTGTTTCTACTTTTTGCTTCAAGTGGTTGTATTGTTCTGATTTCACGTACACCAGAGTAACTGATTTTGTTTTCTTGTGGAGTTACTTAACACCGAATAAAAATATAAAAGGACAATTGGATGGTGTGTGTATGTGTCTTCATTTTCTTCAGCTAAGGTGTATAATATAAATACAACATGCAGTTAAGCATTAAATATTCTGAAGAAATGGCATGACATAGTTAATTTGGGAGTCCTTTTCATTGCTGTAATTCATGTTTAGAAAACATGAGACTTTTAAAAAAAATCAAACCCAAGCAAACCTAGACCCTCTCTCACATAATAGTTACAGAACTTGTATGTAATATGGGATATAACCCAGCAGATTTCTATTTCTGCTTTTAACTTGTGTTCAGCCATCAAGTAACCAGTATCTCACTAATTCCATGGCTGCACCTCCTTTCAGAGAAAGGAAAAAAATCCCCAACAGCTCACATTCTACTTGGTGGAGCCTTGTGCATTTTGGTGCTATAAGTCTGCAGGCAAAGTAACCTGGGATTCTATGCAGAATGAATTCTGCTGAATTAGAAGTTCAGTGAAAACAACATGGAAACACACACTGGGAAATAATGGAAGTGCCTCTGTAAGGTCCTTGAGTGAATACTTTTGTATTGGTAGTTGAAACTTTAAAAGGCATATGTTATTTTCAATTATTTCTTAAATACAGCAGAAGTGGTATATTTTCATTGCATTTATAGAAGATACTTGATAAAAGAACTACATTTCATCAGTCAGGTTTTTCAATTCCTGTATCTGAATTAATATTAAATACACATATAGTAAAGAATTAGTTTCCAGTGTAAACAATGCTTCTGTCATGCAAAAGCTGCCACTGTATAGTCCTAGAGCAAGTGCGTCCATCAATGGTAGGACAGGCTGGCTGTAAATGCCTGTCACACTGTGCCTTCATGGGAGTGTCTGATGTGAAAATACAAAGGAAGGCAGTGAACCTTCTGGAAAGCCAGGATTCCTTCACAGTAACTCATTCTTTCCCTGCCAGGACCAGCATAGTTAAGTATTATCCCCAACGAATTAGTCATTGCCTTCCATCTCACATAATTTTCTTTTATTACCTGTGAAACTAATAGCAAAAAGACTCCAGAGGTTTGGGACAAAGGAGTCTTTACTGAAACATTTTAGCTTCCTACTGTAAGACTTCTGTTCCATTGTTCAAGTTCCTCTCAAAATGTAGTATTACATGCAAATGCTTAATAAATGTTATGGCCTATCTCTGCTCCAATGGGGTGATAACGGGATGAACAGGAAAAAACAGCTGCCAGAGCTGACAGTGGGCCAGTATGCTGCTGAGAAAGTCACTGAGTGACAACACTGGTGTCCCTGCCCTACTTCATATGTGTATAACAACTTCACCTGTAAACAGTGAGGACAGAGGCTGCCATGGGCACTGCCTTCTGCCTGACAGCCTTCTTGTAGGGCAAATGGTTCTGGAAGAACAGTGTCTGCCATTACTGCATTTGCAACTAATCCAAGAACCAGGGGTTTCAAAAGCAGTACAAAGGCTCTGTCCCTCTGTTAACAGCAGTAACAGCCATTTAAAGTGCTACAACTGCTTGTCACATAAAGATTTTGGGATTTGCTGATTTAACTGCAATCATTTCTGCACAGGCCTTATTTTACTCACTGCAAGCAAAGAGACACGGGAGAAGCAGCAACTCTCCTTGTCTCATAAAACTCAGAACATTCAAACTCTTGAATTTCTTCTAAAACCATTTTTACTTTTAAGCAGTAAAAATACTGTTAAAAAGTATAGATGAGTACATTTTCAGATTCATCTCTGCTTTCCTGTTGGTAGCCATGGAAATGCTCAAGCAAAGAAAGTACAGTACAGTAGCAGTACTGAAAGCAAATACATAAGCACTGCCTAAAAAAAGGGATGCCACTTCCACTGCTAGAGATTTTTAGGAACATATTAGACAAATGTGTCAGAAATTATGTAATGACCCACAAACTTGTGTAGTTTTTCCCTTCATTCATCCCCAATTTATGTTTGAAAAAAAATACAACTTGTGTGTTGTTTAGGCCTGCTGTCCAAAGAATAATTTGCCTCATTAATCTCTACCTGCTATGATGGGCCTGCCTGATCCCTTACAGATACAGGACAGAAACTAGTGTTGAATTTTTCATTTTTGCCATTACTTTATTTGTGCAATAATAAATATTAAGAACATCCTTTATGTTTCCAATACCCTTTTAGTAGGATTTTGCCTTTTTACTTTTTTTCTTACATTTCATAACTTCTAATTTTTTCATTGCTATTTAGCTTCTAAGGGTCTTCACTTTGGAATGGAGTTCTAGCCCTCAATCATTTGCCTCTGGAACCTTCATCTATTTGACAACAAAGTCTTCTTCAGGAAGTCTAAGTTGTCATTCATGGGTTTTAAATATTTTTCCACCATTTTTCCTGTATTGTATTCAGAGCAAAAAAAATAAATTCCTTGAATCACTGCAGTTCCATGGAGGCATAATAATCTGTTACCTGCCAAAAGTGAATGTTACTTAGTTTCCTTCATCCCTACTAGGTCTAGACAACAATTGATTTTTAGTCCAATACTTCATTTTTTCTTTGTAGTGAGTTCCAATAGATGTTGCCATGTTGGTAACTGCTCCAGAATAGATGTGTTATCTTTTGGAAATGTAATTTAAATAGTGCTTGCTTTATAGAATAAATGTAATAGAACTCCAGCTTTGCATTATGCAGCTGTGCATAATAACAACTATGTTTCCTTCTCTGGCATGATTTAATGATGAGTGAAGATCTGTAACAGAGGTACCATGGAGGCTTAATGAGTGATTATTTATGGGCACTCAGGATTCTGCAATTCTGAGATATTATGCAAGGAGTAATGTTTTTAGTTGATATAGTTTTACTCCTTCACACCTTATTACTCATGTTGTCTTTCCCAAACAGCTTGTAGACAGCGATAGAAACAATCCTGTCACGCATCGTGTTTCAGTAATATCAGTTCAAACATGCTGGGGAGTCTCACACACTTTCCCCTGTCTTTCCTGCTCTTCACTTTCTTGCTGTCTCATGGAGGGAAACCATCTCAGTCTGTTCTTACCCAGTGGTAACAGAAGTGATGGTAGCTATGGATCAAGCTTCCTCATCCTTTATCAGGTCTAAGTTTCTATAGGAAGAGATAATTAAATAGCATGTTCTCCAGCTGTTCCTGATTCACCCCAAACCTATTACAATGGCCTGGTGTACAGAGAGTCCACCTCTAGTAGGAATACCCATGCAGATGGTGGCTGTGCTATCAAATACAGGCAAAAATAGTTTTGTGTGAACAAAATTAATTTGTTCAATTGATTAATCTGAAGTAAAGAGCATAATATTTATTCCTCAAAAGCATCACCATTTGCTTCCAAGGTATTGAGTTTTTCACAGAATTATTACCCTTTTCATTGCTACGAGTCAGTAGAAACCTGAATATATTCATTGTTCCCTTTTCTTGTGCCATACAACATGAATGAATTATTTCACCATGCCTACAGGAAATCCTGTAAAGCAAGGAGGCAAAGGAGCAATGTCTCCTGTATTGCTAACATTTGCTTTTCAGAGAGAGCTTCTCTGTCTCTGATGGATAACAGCTGGGAGCGTCCAGCACTGCCACACTCGGTACCCTTGCACTCAGGCCTGGCTGAGCCAGAACTGCCTTAAATCACAGAGATGGCAAATGGAGGCAGGAGCTGCTGGTCAGCTCACAGTGATGCACAGCTGCTGTGCATTCACAACACGCTAATCTTTTCTTTAAAATAAAGAAAAAAACCCTGTCCTCTAGCTTATGGCAGAGAATTACTGACTTTGAGGAGCTGCACAGTGGATTCAAATGAAGCTCAGTTTGGCTGGCTCTGAAAGCTGCTTGCATCACACTTGGCTTGTGATGAATTAAAATTCAATCTAGATGTTCTCATCTAGCTCTTAAAAAATAAATTTGAAGTTGTATCAATTACAAAATTGCTGAAGCTTCAAAACAGAACTGAAAGCCTAAGCAGAGAATGCTTTCTCACATCTACAGCCCTAAGAAGCATGACAGAAAATTGCATTTCTGTTCCTTGGCTCTACCGAAACAGAGGAAGGACAGGTATTTGGTGTACTTATATCATATGTTGTATATTTTAGAGAACTCACCAAGACAGAAGAGAGCAAAAACTCTTCATGCTTTCTTGCAAAATACCCATAAACCTGAGATATCAAACCCTACTGGCATTAATATGAGCCTGTATGACAGAGCTTTTGAACAGAATGTTTTTAAAAAAATTAAATTCTCTAGCACCAGGCTATTAATAGACATGTAGAAGTTTTTTTGCCCACCAGGTGAACATCAATTGCCAATTTGAGGCTGCTCTATGTAACATTTCATGTCTACACAACAGCTGCATGCAAGACACTCTTAAACAAAACATGATTTTATTCCATGAATTTTTATAAAATTAAGTGTGCTGCAGGTTTACTTGACCCTGAGTCAGTGACAAAAGTGATAATAACCACATTGATTTTATGTGCTACAATTAACTTCTTATCACACTCTGAGGATTTACTTACAACGCACGTGTTTAAACAGGAGGAATTGATTTCCGTGTGCCCTTCTGTGTGGACTTAAATTTTGCACAGCTGCTGCAAAATAAAGGCACTAAAGGTCCCCTTTATGCTGAGTTTTGCTTTTGTACTTCCTGTACCTGGCAGTACCTGTTCTGTTTCCTTTCAGTAATTAGCACATGCCACACTTCATCACAGCTAGCGTGTGACATTGTACTTAGTCACAGTGTGAGCCCTTCAGCTTTTCCCCAAACAGAGAAGTAATAATACACAACATTTGCAGACAGAAATTTACCTTACCTGGGATGGAGGGGGCATGAATGGACTGATACTAACTGCTAATGCAAAACACCTTTTGGGAATAGCTCATGACAACCAGAATTGCTACTTCCCCTTTCCTAGGAGTTACACAGCCATTCACATACAATACAGGGGTGGTTCTTTTATATTGACTAGGCTGCAATTTTCTGTGACTTCCCATATGCTCTGCTTACCACTGAAGGATTCTGCAGCACGTTTTTCTAATTGTTTCTTCAGCCTAAATGATATTAAGCTGGGAGCATCATTATTTCCTGTGCAGGCACTCTGCAGAATTGGAGAGTTCCTGACTATTTCCATTCTTTTATTTACCCTAGGAACCAAACAACTGACCAAGGTAAAATGACACATCATGATGACAATACTCTCTTCTGGTTGTTCCAACAGAAGAATTGATTCATACTCTTAAAAACATAAGAAAAAAATTTAAAAGGAATGAGTGAGAGTATAAGCTCAAAAAATCTTTTGCATATAAACAAGTTTACAGTGCCTCAAATTGGTTTGCTTTTATTTACCTTTATTTATTTACATTTAACATGGAAGCTCTCTTACAGAGATAGTAATAATTCTCAAAAGAAGATATGGAAAAATTAGTGCCAATCTTAAATCATTTTATGTTGATACCCATCTTAGAAATAAAGCAGACTAAGAACTGATCCAGTCACAGAAACAAACTATCTGCAGAGATATAATTTTTGATTGATGGTAGATTTTCAGAGCAGTTTCAGAACAATCTAATTCTTATCTTCATAGTATGGAATTGGTGTCAACAGGGTCATGGTGGCAAGTACTTCTGTACAGGTTTACCTCAGCCTCTCACGATTCATTCCAGTGTAACTTGCCCGTATCAAAGCTTGAACAATCATGGGTTTGCACCACTTCACAGCGAACCAGCTGCCCCAACACAAGTTCAGATATTTGTGTCTGCTGCCCTCACACTTCCAGCTTCAGTGTAGACAGGAGAGGTGTGAGGTGACGGGAGTGCTTAAATCCTCGGTTCAAATGGGAGCAGCTTT
The DNA here is from genome assembly GCF_027579445.1 of Ammospiza nelsoni. Taxonomy (NCBI): domain Eukaryota; kingdom Metazoa; phylum Chordata; class Aves; order Passeriformes; family Passerellidae; genus Ammospiza; species Ammospiza nelsoni. The sequence goes on from NC_080636.1 coordinate 18,063,228, forward strand.
ATCTTACCACCATTCCAGAGACATGATCACGACTCTAAGTGCAAAACATGTGACCTCTGCAGAAAACAAAACAGCGCCGAGTTTCACAGCTGATAAGGAAACACGACAGCTCTGCTCCTGTCAGGTGCTGACTGCTCGGAAATCAGTGTGGGGGTAGAGCAGGGTGTGCACAGCTCCACCCCCAAAAGGGCGCACTTTGAGACGAAGGTGAAGAGAATGGAAAGATAAAAACGCGAAAATCGCAATTACCACCCTAAAGCTTCCACTTTTGGCATTACAGAACACAATTACCAGAGTTCCACAGAGCTAGGGACACACCTGCGCACGATACCTCCACACGTTCCGCAGCCCACACTTCCACACCCACTGAAGTTTGGTTTTCCCCAACACGAGGGCAGCCTACCCACCCACCTGCTTCCCCGGGCACGGCCAGGGCCGCCAGCCGGCCCCGGCAGTAACACGGGACGGGCTGCAGCGCCTGGCGGCCAAAAAGTGGCTCCCGCCGAGCCCGGGGCTCCTTGAAATGAGCGCTCTCAGCCACAGCCCCGTTTCTCTCCGCTCCGGGGGCTCCTCGGAACCCCAGCGCCTAAGCCACAGCCCCGCTCCCGGGGCGCCTCCACTGCCGAGCCGGGCGGGCACCACCAGCCAGCCCGCCACGGGCGCTGAGGCGATTTAAAATGGCGCCCGGCGGCGGCCGCCCCTCGCCCCCCTGCGCGCAGGCGTTCCCTTCCCCGGCGGGCGGGGCTTCCCCGGCGCGCCGGGCAAGGGGAGCGGAGGCGGGGCGGGAGGAGTCCGGGCTGCGGGGGTTGGAGCATCGCCGGAGGAGCCCGGCACCTGTCCCGCAGCCAGGTGTGCGCCGCCGCCATGGGAGGCCCCACGCTACGCCGAGGGGGCCGCCGGCGAGGGGCGGCTGCTCCGCCTCAGCCGCGCTGAACCCGGCGCTGCTCCGCGGGGACCGGAGAGCAGCGACATGGAGTGCCCGCCGCAGCCGCCGGCCGCCTCCTAGTCCCGCAGTAGCGGCTGTGGGGCGCGTCGGGCATGGCCCAGCGTGACGAGAGCGACGGAGGGCAGCGCTACCCCGGTGAGGCGTCCGGGCTCCTCGGGGCTGTTCCTGCTCGCCGGTGCCGGGGGTGCTGGCCGTACCTGTTGGTGCGAGGGGCAGAGCCCGGGGCCGAGCGGGGCGGGAGGGCGGGAGCGAGCAGCCTCAGCCCCGAGGGGCCGCGCTGGCTGCCGGGCTGACTTACCCGGCCGCGGCCACGTAAAAAAGTTAAGAGGAGCAGGTTCACCGGAGTGTTCACCGAGTGGGTTGAAGACCGCAGAGAAGAGTGAGCGCTGCTTCCTCAAGGCTTTAGTTGTGGCTTTTTTTTTTTTCGGTTGTTTCAGTTTCTTTGGGTTGTTTGTAAGCGAAGGCCGCTAGCTCGGAACCTTCGCAGAGCGAGTCGGGTTGAGCCCGTGAGAAGGAAGCAACTTTCATCTCGCTGCCTCTCTTCTAGTCGAGGTTTCCCAAGCAATTCCCAAAGACCAAACAAAACTACATCTCACAGCAGCTGAAGTTCTTCTGACGTTGCTGCTAATTTAATGTGGCTCAGAGAGTTTTCAGTAACAATGGTGCGGGGAGGGTAAAGCGCTCCTGGAGCAGAGGCTTTAGCAGAGCACTGTAACTTGTTTGTGTTGCCCGTCTGACTGAGCAGAAACAGTCGGAAAGCGGGGAATGGCTTACTTATGATTACTCTCCGAGCACTCCGCTCAGAAGCCGGCTTTGTAAAGCTCACACTTTTAAAAGGTCACCAGCTGAGAGTTAGATAATAGTCATCTTAATTAAAACAAAAAAAAAAATCCCCACTAGTTTCTTTTCTTTTTGCCGGTAATGTTTTGGCAGTACTTTTATAGGTAACCTTAATTGCAGTATCCCATGTTTAGTTGAAGGACAGACTTTTTCTAGTTTCAGGAGTTCTTCACTGTTGGCAGTGCTGTGGCTGTTAGAACGTGCACACAAATGGAACAAAGAAATCTTTAATAAACAAAACTGAGTTTTGTTGAGTGCTCTTGTGCACCAAGGTCACTCAAAGCTGCCCTTGATAACAGCAATATGTTTCTTGGTACATGCAACAAAAATAATAACAAAAACATGGAGAATATAAGTCATTAATTTAAAAAAATATATCTTTAAGAAGAAAAAAAGTTGCAACTTTGTAATTGAAGAAATTCCTTGTTCTTAAAAGTTGGAGAAAAAGTCCTAGCGGAAGTAAGTGTTGAAGAGGTATTGTGTGATGTTAACTCTTAGAGAACTGAGCTGTGTATGCAATCATTCCTCTTCTCATCCCTGTGAGGCAGGAAAATATAAAGCCTTCTTTTGCAAATTATTGTCTTACCCTTGTTGCGTGCCTAAACTGCATCATAACTCCCAGCAAACTTGGAATAATGGGCCTTGAGTTTGCATCTTTCTGGTTTTGTTTTACTCTAATGGTTTGGCATTGCTGTTATATTTAACTTTGATATCAAAGTGGGTTAAAAAGCCATTTTATTGTAGATCTTAGAAATTATAATCAAATATGACTTGTCCCCTCTGTATGGTTGAGTGATATGCAAAGCCAAAATGTGTTTTAAAGCCCTCTGGTTATTGTCAGAACATGCCTTCTTGCATGCTGTGATCAGAATCTGGGGAATGTGAGGCCGTACAGACAGACCTACTGAGACAGATGGAAACTCCACCTGTCAGAAAAAAATGTACCTAGGGGAGAGTCTGAAAGCAGAACTGATGTATGTTGATGTTTTCTTGAAGTTCTGATACTTGCGGTTTAGAGCCTCTCTGAGTTTTGCTTTGCTTAGGAATCATCAGTGATTTTGTATTCCCAAACTTAGATGTAAATTTCTTGCATCCACAGTGTTGTGACAGAGTTGCACAGGTTAGCTGCCCTTTGTGTGAATAGTTGTGTCCTGATGTTAATTTTGAACCTGGCTACAAAACTGTCTTTATCATGTGCTCCTTAGCACTTCAGTTGGAAGTGTTAATGAGTAAATAGCATCTACCTGCTCTCTCATTGCCACTTGTGACCTTGGCTGTGTTTTCCTAACTCCCTTTTCCTTGTTATTTCCTGTGGGATGTTCCCTCTTATGAGATCATGTTCTCGATAAGACATAGGATATTAAGACTTTACAAATATTGATTTTATTTCCATCGTAATATATTTAAATAAACAATGGGAATTATGAATCTTGTGCAGACAAAATTGCATACTATTTCTCAGTAGTGTATGGTACTCAGATGATAATGTTTCCACATGGTTATGTTAATAAATGCTTTATGGAAAGAAGTTAGCATTGGAGTACATGACAGAATATTTGACATCAATTGTCAGATTTTGCACTTACCAATGAGGCAGCTAAAACAGAGTATAAATATCACTCCGTCCTTAAAAACAATCCTACAACAACTGAACTCAAAATGAATCAAGGAGTTCTCCTGTGTGTCCTTGAGAGCTGACTGCATCTCAAGTTTTCATTTAAAGCCCTTGATGGGTACACTTCAAAGCCTCCCACAGTTTTGCTGAACTGTGTAAAACCTTTGTAACTTGCTGTTGCATAATTTGCTCCAGCAAGCTGTAGTGTTGTATACTTCTGCATTTTTTGCTTGCCCGTTTAAAGGATCTTTTCCTGTTACATTTATTGCTTGAAAAAATACCAAGTCAAGTTAAAACAAAATTCCACACCGGGTACAGAAGCTATTTTCACTTTTTTTTTTGTAATTCTTTTGTTTACAGTATTTGGCCTCTTGAGCTGCTGTAGTTACTGCCTCTGCCAAGGTCATTTGGGTGCTTACCATTTGTAAGCTTGGTTGAGAAGAGCAGTGCAATTAAGCTAAGGACTGGCTGCTGCTTGGGAAAATCATTGAGCAGAAGTAAAGGCAGTCATGGGAGGAATTCATTATGGGAACATGCTTGTACTGTTTACCCAAACATCATCAAAGCTGTTCCTGACAGATTACATTTGTGGTTTTTTTCCTGGACTGCACTTTCTAGGTGCATTCCAAAGTTTGAATTCTTGTAAGTCAAACCCCTTGGTTACCCTGTTCTGGAGTGTATCTGTGTATATGCTTTAGAGTAACAAAAGGGGCTGGGGTGGGCTGTGGGTTTGAAGAGCACTGTGAAGTATATGAAGGAATAAAGGCGAACATAGGGAGAAGAACAGAGTCAGACTTATGTTAGAAAAATAAGTGAATTCAAGTAAGAAGGTCTGAGAACAGGAGATTCCAGTATATACAACAGTAATTACATCTAATGCTCCATGTTCTGTCTCATTTGTACGCTTGAACTGTCACTGTTGACTCCTGGAGTATAGTTTGTTGCCTGCATTCAAGAATTGCTGTTTAGGGTTTGTTTTTTTGCTGGCCCTTGGAGTTTCAATTTAGTGAATAAAGAATTTATAATGTACACAGTTGGTGTGTCAGCTATTTCAAAACATACTTTAATTGCAGGGGATGTAAACTTTTCAAACCATGGTAATATGAAAAAAAAAAGTTGCTATAGCAACTCTTTAAGAGAAGACTTCACACCTCTTCACAAGCTTTTTAGTCAAAACAATACACTTGAAACCTTGCTTAGGCAGAGGATTAGGCAACTGGTATATTGATTGATTTGGATGGGTAGCATAGAGTTGGTTGTTAAAAAGTTCTGAAGAGGTCTAAAAGATGAAAAATCCAGGCTGTCTGTCCTCACCTTTTGCCTGTACTTAGGAGTGGATTGAACTGCTAGCAAATATTGTTTGGGTAGTAAGTTAAAGATTTAGTGTAGCATACAAAGTACAGTTGGATTCCTGAACTTTCCACATGACTGAAAACTTATGGAAAAAAAAATTCTGTTTGGACCAGTGAGATATGTTTGAAATGAGTTTTTTCTCACTGCCTGTTGGTATCACAATGCCAAGCTGTATTGATGTCCTCAGATCTAAGAATGGACTGTGTGTCAAACCCTGGTGTTTGGCAGGGCTCAGGTGACTTTAACCAGGGGTTTAGAACTGCTGTGAGATAGCACTTTTCACCGACGTTGGGAATTGACAAGTTTGGGGTTTCTTCTGAGGTACATGTGTATTTGTTTTTTAAAAATAGAATGTGGGAAGGACCTTCTAGAGAACAACCAGGACCTTTAATTGAGTGCTCTACTTGAGAGAGAATAGGAGACCAGGCTTCAGGAGCTGTCTAGAAAGCAGTCTGTTTGCAAGATGGAATAAGTGCTCTTCACTCATTCACACTTAGCCCAGAGTGTTTCAGAGAGAAGAAATTGAAGCAATATGTGCATATTTGTTCTGCCAACTGCTGCAGAGTAATTGCATCGCAAACTTCAGAAGAGCTGTAGACAATTTACTACTCATATGGAAAAAGATCTGTGTAATATATAGCATTATATAGCTCATATAGTGTTTAAAGGGTCAGTAGCAGTTCTGGAAGCCAGGGCAGTATTCCTGTTGGTGTCCCAGATGTATTAAAGTTCGGTGCCTCCAACCTGTAGCTCCTTTTTGACAGCCCTTGCTTTGCAGGTCATTGAGATTCAGACTGGAATTGGGGCACTGACTGGATTAACTGACCTGCTGGCAGCCCCTGGGGAGACAGCATGGATGTTGGATCACAGTCCCTGAGTGCAGGAAATTCAGTGTATTTGCAAATGTCATTGCTACTAAACATGCACTGATGAAGTGCATTGTGCATATTGTCAAAACATTGACTCTATGGATAGCTTTATAGCTGTTCAGAGTTTGCATCTCTTCCTTCATGCAACAAATGACACTTTATGCATTCTCTTCTGGGACAATTTTATTATCAGTTTTATAGTTTGCAAAAGAATGCTGAGAAATTCTGTTTAAATGAACAATTATGAATCTGGTCTAAGTGTAAGGAAACAAGTTTTGTAGCTCTCTGACATCAGCAAATATGAATTTATGACTGTATAAAAATAAATCTCATATATTTGCCTCAGTATTGACAGGGAACATTAAAATACTGCATGTTTTATAGTATGTAACTTCACTCCCAGGAGATGTGTAAGGAGCAAACACGGGCACACAAACTGCTTATGAAAAGCTTTTCATGCTTCACATTCGCTAGAAGCCTAATTTAAGTTGCCATTGTCCTGGTTGTTCATGCTGGGGGAAGGGATAGTAATTATGTCCAAGAGAAGACAAATAATTTTTAATTAAAAGCCTAGATTAGGACAGGACTGAGTGCATTAAAAAAACAAACCAAGAAACAACCATGAAAAAAAACCAACCCTACAAAACAAACAGTCGAGAACAAACCACAACCTTCCTGCAAACTCCTAATCTTTTCTTTCTTTTTAACCAGTTACCAGCTGGGCCAAGACAACTGATGCAAATTTATCCAACTCTTTAAATGGTTTGACCTTCGTGGGAATTGTGGATGCAAGAGTGAGCAGCAGTATCCAAGGCCTTCAAAACCTGAACTCTGGGACCCCGAGAGATCTCTCATTGCCTGAGTATGGACCTGGCCTGCTGTCCATAGAAGATTGTCATAGCCTTAAGTCAGTGGATTCTGGTATTCCAACTCTAGAAATAGGAAATCCAGAGCCTGTTCACTGCAGTGTGTTGAATGTGAAGAGAAAGCAGTCAGAGCCCGAGCTGGTGCCTGACAGGGCTTTCCAGAGCGCGTGCACGCTGCCGCTGTACGTGCCTCCGCACGCGCCGGCTGCCGAGCACGAGCACGCCGTGCGCAAATCCTCCACCTTCCCCAGGACTGGCTATGACACCGTCAAACTGTACAGCCCAACCTCAAAGACGCTCAACAGAAGCGATGACATCTCCGTTTGTAGCGTGTCTAGTCTTAGCACAGAGCTGTCAACAACTTTATCAGTTAGCAACGAAGACATTTTGGACTTTGTGGTCACAAGCAGTTCAAGTGCAATTGTGAATCTCGAGACTGACGAGGCGCACTTTTCAGACGTTACCCTGAATTCCTCTAGAGACAGCACTGACCAGAGCCAGCAGCAGTATTGTCATGGGACAGACGTGGACGGTAAACGGAAAATACTGGGACCTTTTACAAACTTCTTTGCCAGGTAATGTTTCCGTACAATATATTTTAGTGGACTATGTAAGATCTTAGGAGAAAGGTCCTCTTTGATGTTGTACTTTGAAAAATATAATGCCTTGGTGTCTTAATTTAGATCAGTATTAACATACTTTTTCTGTTATGAGTAAATAGGCAAATATTGCTGGGGTCTAAGGCTCTGCATCCTACTCTGTTATGTTCATGGTGTATGGAAGCTTCTTAAATCTTGGAACATTCTTTCTGTGTTACAGTAAAAGAATTTCTGAGCAAGGTCCTTTTTCTTCTGAACAGTGGCTTCTCCAGTGATATCTTTTGTGATTTTGGCCAAGGTCTTTAATCTTGTGTCACATAAGAAGATAAATATAGGTCGAATCCATACCTGTGTTAAAGAACTTTGACATCTGAAGATTCATAAGTAATTTAGTAATGATGGAGTATTTTATTGATCATTCTAAGGGTATGAAGCTTAAAATACAAATACTTTGCAAACACTTGGTACAACTACTCTGGTCTTTCCAAATCTCAGTTACTGCTTTTTTAATATCTTAATACCTGAGTTTTTGTGTGGAATAAAAACATCTGATATTGTGTCACCCACTTGTTGAAATGATGGCATTGGCTACCCAAAGCAGTTTCTAAATGTGGCCTTTGTATGAATGATAAGGTTCTGAATGCAGATACCCCAGGGAAGTGGGGAATAAGGAAGAGGACTAATCTGCTTTGAGGAGTTGAGCTGTTTGCTAGTGGGTTCTTTTTTTAAAGTTATGTAAGACCTTCATAATGTTTCTAATTTTTAAGTTATATCATCTGAAGTTTGATATATTTAAAATAAATTGTTCTAGAAAGAAATTTTAGACATCAAGTGGAGTTGGCTGTAAATAACCTGTTTTGCACATGGCTTCAGCTAGTATGTCTTTTCTTGTGCAATTTTTCTTTTGCATGAGACAAGTGGGCTAATAAAATACATCAAGAATTGGCAGAAAACATTCTTTGAAGGGCTGCCTTATTTGCAAAGCTTAAGAAAATCAGTTTGTTTAGACCTAAGCTGACTGAAGCCTTTGTTGATTTTTATTCTTAGGTTAAAGTACTGTGCAGCAGAGCTCCAGTCATCAGTCATGTTTGAGGTGCTGATGCTTTTGTGGACTCTTGTCTGTGTGTTGCCATGGAACCAGACTTAATTCTGAAGCAGGAGGCTTCTCAGCACTTCAAAGCATAAACTTTTGTTACCCATTCTGGTAGCACAACTGCTAACTCAAACAAATGCTGTCCTTCAGCCTGGCAGGGAGCAGGGTGGAACAGGCACATTTAGACCCCACTCAGAGTAGGATGTTTAACCACTTCTCAACTTTTCTTATCCAACACAGCAAAGCCATGTGTCCAAATTCTGTTCTAGTGTAGTCTCTGGTGGTTTTACCAGTGTTGCAGAAACTGTAGTACTCACTCGACTGAGCTTTTTCAGCTGAATCTTTGCAGGTACATTGAATGCCAGGAAACAAAGGCTGTCATTACTGCCTTTTAAATGGGGAGCAGATAATTTTGGTCACTCGGTGATGTCATTGTAAGAATATGAGGATTAAGTTCAAACTAGATGATCGGCTTTGAAGTTCCAGGTGCTCAGTCTGTAACCTGACCTTGAATATCCTCCTCTTTGGCATCCACTTCCGGCTCTGTTTTGGAAACAAGAGCTGCCCACTTTTTGTCTGTACTTGCACACCACACCCCCATATTTTATGCACCGGCTCATGTCATGAGACCTGGTGGTGAGTTTCACAGGTATTGAACACACAGGGAGCCTTGGAGGTTGTTCTGTGCCACAGGGAGTACTATTCATATTTATACTCTCAGCATTGTACAGTTTCAAAACATGCCCTCGCTAGTTTTTGTTGGTGTTTGTAATCTGCCATCCCTGGGTTTGAAAAGTCCCTGTTCCCTGGAGCTCCTGTGGGCTCCTTGGATTCCCAGGACTTATACCAGTACTGAAGTAAATGAACCTGGTTCTTGCAGTGTTTTGTTTGAAAGTAGCTGCTTTCTAGAGGCCTTCCTACCCAGCTCACCCTGTGCTGTGTACCTGGGTTTGTGTGCAGTGTGAGAGGAAGAGGAGGCATTTTGAACAGTATTGTTGAAGACCAGCTTGCTGAGAGGGAGCTTCCTAAAGCAGTTTGTTCCAAGTGCTGCAGTGGTGGGTGTAAACAAAGTCCCAGAAAGGAGTGTGTTCTTAGCACTGCACTCTGCTGAAAGTTGTGATTCAGTCTCACAGGTTGAGTGCATAAACTTCACTTTAGAAAACCAAATGTGAACCATGGCAGGAGAAAGCCCAATTGCCTTGGCTTTGGCCAGTGGCTGGCACACATGTGTACAACTTGGACTAATGAGACCTGAGTGCTTTGTACACTGCCTTGCAGCAGCCTGATGGTCATGGGGTAAGGCTGCAGTGCAGACTCAGCCTTAATCTGCAGGTTTAGCTCTTTGAGGGCTTCTCTGGGTAATAGGATATAGGTTTGAGCCATTGGGAGCAAAGATGAGTCAGCTTAATTTTTTGCACAGGTTGTTGATAGTTGGTAAAAGGGAGAAACCTTGCCTCTTGAAATGGCACCTCTGCTTGTATTGAACCCCATGTGGCCTCTGAGAATGTGCTAAGTTCTCTGATTTTATCAGAGTAAACTTGGCCTTGACATGTCAGTTAAGATTTGTGGCTGCCTGTAGAGATAATACCGACAATAATTAGATGCCTCCAGTGCTTGGTCACATGTGCTTAAGCTACTTACATATCAGCCAGGGGTAAGTCTTTCTCAATACCAAGAAAATGCTTAGATAAGTGGTTGCTTTAGAATATAAAGTCATTTTTTGGCACTCTGTACATTCATTTTTCCTTTTGAGACTGTGTGCATGTGCACTGTGCACAAGGTTGCATATTCCATGTCAGTTCTGTGGTGTGTTATGAGGTTTTGGTTTGAGACTGCATTTACAAAATGAGTTGTAGAAGAGATCAAAGGAAAAGGGAGCACTGTTGGCTGATTTCCTTCAGTTCTGGCACCTTCAGGATCACTTGGGAATGGAGTGCTCCTGCCCTGCCTCTTTGAGCACTGTGGTGAAGAAAGTTTCCTGGCCTGCTTCTGTGGCTCAGTTTGTGTCTCCAGCAGTTTGAGTATCCATAAGGCCTGCTTGTTTCCTCAGGCTGCATCTTGGGGTGTGGCCAGGAAGATCAAAAGGGAGAAGGAGGCTGCTTTCTTGCTTACACACAGCTTTCCTCTTGGAGGAGCTTAAGGCACCACAGGTACAGTGCTCTCATTAGGCTCAAGGTTGGCATATGGAAATGAATTACTGCTTCTGAAAGAAGCTCTAATGCTGACTGTTGACAAAAAACCCTGACATGTTAGTTGTTTTCAAGTGTCACTTGTATCAGCTTTAAAAGCCCAGAGGTCTTTTACATAATCCTGAGTTGGAATTAATTTCCTTCATTTGAATATATGCAGGAACTTGGGTTGAAAACTAGTGTGAGCAAATAACTGGGTGGGAGACTAAAGAGTTGGTGGCTTGTCTGCTGCTTTGCCTTATTGACCCAGAGTAGTGTGGGTTAATGAGTTTTACCTTTGGACTTTACTTCTGTACAGTACTGCTGAAACTTTTTAAATGTGTGCATCTTAAACAGCTTTGCTGAACCAGGACTGTAGTGATCTTACTGCAGAAGTTTCTCTTTTCATTTATCATTTGCAATTTTCATTTTGGAGACTGAGAATGAGGATTTCTGTGCTTACATGGAGAGTGACCATAAAGGGGTCACTCTGTGTAAATAATAAGCCATGCAGTTTGTTTCATTTTAATGGATTACAAGCAGCCTAAGTCTTTACTTAGTCCACTGCCATGGATATTGTCTGTTTTCCCAAGAATCTCTATCTTCTTTCTTTTCAGGCTACTCCCAGAAGTTTTAAATCTTAATGTTCTAAGTATTTGGATGTCAGGAAGCCTGTAAGGAGCATAGGGACTGCACATGAAATAAAGGGCTTTAAGAACAACATTACATTTTACTATTTGCAAAGAATCTCTGCATTTCTGGAAGAAAGCTTCTGGAGCAAGATTGGCATCCTACACCATATGTAGAAATGTACCTGTGACCTTACTTGTAATCTGATAAGAAAAAGGTCTTAAATTTCAAAATAGTAGCTACTGCTTTCAGTAAGTGTTTTAAGTCTGAAATCACGTGAATTTAATATGTTTATATCGCATATGTACACCCATGTTTTGAGATTACTGGTCACACATAATTTGGAGTTCTGAATTTAGGAATTAGGTCCATCAATGGCAAAATTCAGTCATGTGTTAATGGATAATTGCAGTTTGTTGCTTTTAATGAGAGGACAGCTTATTGTACTTCTGTAATTTTGCTATTAAAAGGAAGGTGGAATGACAAGGAGCATTGTAGTGCTGATTTCCCACTTTCATGTCTACAAAAATGGGAATTCACTGACCACAGGAGGGAAGGAAAATTGTGATAATAATTGTAGTTGACTAATCTGAGATATTCGTTATGATGCTGTCCTCTTTTCTATGGAAGTTTCTTTTCAATGAAGCCTGTTAGAGTATTGGCTGTTCAGGAGGAGAGGCTGAGAGCAGGACTCAAGTGTGTAGGCAGAGGAACAGACAGAGCTGGATGCACTGTGGGGGCAGACAGAAGTCACTGCTTCTAACCACAAATGAGCAAAGCCAAAGTGAGCTGCAGGTGCAGCTGTCCAGAAGCTGGTGGGGAAGGACTCCAGCCTGTGATCAGGGAGCCTGCAGGGCCACCCAGCACAGCTGCTGCCCTGCCCTGCTGTGGGCTGGGCTCCCAGGTGCTGCAGTTGCCCCACAGGGTTCCCTGCCCTGTTGGAGGGAAGGGAGTAGCTGAGTGGCAGTTCTGTCCTTCCCTGCTGCTTTCCCTGGGTGCCTTTCTAGCAAATTGTTGCCAACAGCAGGCGGCTAAAAGGGCTGGGAAGAGAGGAGGGCAAACCAGCTCATGCTGCAGTGTGGGAACAGCATGGGCACTGAGGATCTGCTTAACACAGGGTGCTGGCAGCAGTCTTTCAGCAGCCTGTGAGGCATTCAGGTATGCTCATCTGAAAGGTGCTTCCAAAGTGTGGTTTTGGATAGTTCTTCTTTGAAAGCCACTCTCTCTCCTGGAACTGACAGACTTAAAGTCCTCTCCTCACCTGCGTTTACTACCACAGCTCTGTGTGGAACAGAAGAAATTAGCAGAATTTTCTGAAATAAACTTTCTCTCTCAAAGCAAATCTTGCACAGGTGAAAAGTTGGAATTCTACAAAGGTAACAGCCTTTGTTTTTGAAAAAGGTTGAAAATTGTATGAAACAATTTTCAGAATTCCTGTCTTATTCAGAGAATGAAGTTTTGAAGTTTGTCATGTGGCCTGTTCTCCACTAGGTGTTGAACTGAAACTGTCTAAATTAATTGCAATCCTTATTTTCCCTTTTTGTGTGGGATAATGTAACTCTTTACAATTGCAGTTCTTTTTGTTCTACCTTAAACTTTTCACTAAATTTTGAGATGTGGCTCTTTAGTATAAAGAGTAGTAGATTAATATCTTAGTTTTGCTGTTGAGTAACTGGAAACAGTTTTACACAAACAAGACTTTAAACAAAGAGGCTTGTTGAACTTATTTGTTCATTATAGAAAGTAAATGAAAATCTGCTCAATGACAATTTGAGTTTTGGAGGTATTTTTAGTAACTACAAAGCTATGCAGTAAGTGAGGACTTAGCGTGGTCTAGTTATTACTTCAAAGCAGGTGACACGTGCATATTTCTTTTCTAGTGGCTGGAGGGAAGCATTTCAGAAGTCTGATACTGGCTGGTGAATGCAATTTCTAACATGGATGGGTGTTGAATGTTTCTTGCAGCATTGAGCTGTAATGCTTCCCCCACCCTCCCTTCCTTTCTGGGGTCACAGGTCCTGCCAGCAAACCTGCTCCAACAGGAGCTCCTCATTCCAAGGGGCCACACATTCTGCCATGAGCCTGCTCCAGTTCTAACAGGGTCAGCGTCCTTGAGGCACGTGGGGTCCTCCATGGGCTGCCGGTGGATCTGTGCTCCATCCTGGGCCTCCATGGGCTGCAGGTGGATTTCTGCTCCACCCTGGGCTTCCATGGGCTGCAGGTGGATCTGTGCTCCATCCTGGGCCTCCATGGGCTGCAGGTGGATCTGTGCTCCATCCTGGACCTCCATGGGCTGCAGGTGGGTCTCTGCTCCACCCTGGGCTTCCATGGGCTGCAGGTGGGTCTCTGTTCCACCCTGGGCTTCCATGGGCTGCAGGTGGGTCTCTGTTCCACCCTGGGCTTCCATGGGCTGCAGGTGGGTCTCTGCTCCACCCTGGGCCTCCATGGGCTGCAGGTGAATCTCTGCTCCATCCACCTCCATGGGTGGATCTGTGCTCCACCCTGGGCCTCCATGGGCTGCAGGTGGATCTCTGCTCCATCCTGGGCCTCCATGGGCTGCGGGGCCCAGCTGCCTCACCATGGGCTGCTCCAGGGGCTGCAGGGGAACCTCTGCTCTGGCACTTGGAGCACCTCCTGGCCCTCCTTGTGCACTGACCTTGGTGTCTGCAGGGCTGTTCCTCTCACACAGTCTCACTCCTCTCTTTTGGCTGCTGCTGCTGTTGTGCAGCAGGTTTTTTCCCCTCTGAACTGCTATGCCAGGGAAGCTACCATTGTCCCTATTGGAGTCAGCCTTGACCAATGGCAGGTTTGTCCTGGAGCCAGCTGGCATTGGCTCTGTTGGGCATGGGGGGAAGCCTCTGAGTGCTTTTCACAGCAGCCACTCCTGTAGTCCCCCACTACCAAAACTTTGGCATGCAAACCCAGTACAGCACTGCACACACTTGCTTTGGAATAGAAAGTGAGAACTACAAAAGTTTCTCACAGATGTGTGTGAGACTTTAGGAGCTAATTCAGATTAATGAAGTTAAACTCTGGTTTCGTTCTGATTCACTGTCTCTATGAAGGTTTAATGAATGGGTGGGTTAGATGGTCTTTGTATCTTCATTTAATTTGCAAGAGCTTTACTGGTGTTTTCCTTTGTTAAAAGGAGCTATGAGAAGTAGATGACATGAGGAATGGAGAATATCAGCACAATTACTGCTGTGTGATGCTCTATCTCTCCATCTGATCAAAGTACTATTTATTGTTCCACTGACTTTTTCTCTCCTGAAAAATGCAGTGAGCAAGATGAAATGAAATGGAATAAATATAATTTTTGCTCCTTGATGTTTTGATTTACACAGTATCCCTTCCTGTGTTACATAATCTGGAAGAGTTGGAGTCAATATTAACTTTGGTTTTAAGCACATTTTAAAAGGCTCAAACAAGAAACAGTCTGTAGAAGTTTTTATCCTTACATAGAGTTTTATTGACAGAACTGGTACATGGAAACCATAAATTTTCTGAATCCATTCCTTATTTGTGTTAAGTCTCTCTTTTTAGTCATTAAATGCCTCCAAAGTTCTCCAGCCATATCTTAAGATTAATAATAATAAAAAAACCCGTTCAGTAAGTATTAGGGTCATTTTCACTTTGGAGCTGACAGAACAAACACAAGAACTTGGCAGCAGTTGGAGGTAGGACAAGAAGCAGGACTCCCCTTGGTGAGCAGGAGCCTCCTGTGAGTGTGGAATCCAGAGCAGCTGAGCTCAGGGGGGTTTCTGGAGCTGTTCCCAAGCTCCAGCTCAGTGCAGGGCCGGCTTCAGCACCAGAGCACATTCCTTGGGACCCTGAGCAGCTGTGAGTGCATCCCAGCTTGGAGCTCACCTCCCTGGGCTGCACAGTTCAGGGTTTATATTCTGCCACTGTGGGTTTTTTTCCTCTCCTTTTATCCATTTGAAACATGCCTTGCAGCAGCTTGGGGTTTTTTCCTCATTGGGGTTTTTCCCTCATTGCACCTCTGAGGATTGTCATCCAGGCTGAATGGAAACACCTTTGTCAGCATCCCTGCCTGTGTGGTGCAGGCCTCAACACCTGGCCATCACAGTGGCCATCCATTGGGCTTCCTCCAGCTTTTAATTCTTTGTTGTAGTACAGGAGCCCCACACCAGACACACATATGGTCTTGTAGGTACTAGGCAGAGCTTTTATTCACTTTTTGCTTTTGATCTTAATGCAGACAGGTCCATATTTAATTTCTATTGCTGCAAGGTCTTAGAGTTTACTTGGGTTCAGCTTTTTGCTTAGGATGGCATTTTTAGGTATTCTGTTTTTTTATTTATGTGGTAATAGTGCTGCAAATCAATGAAGAAATCTACTTTCAAATTTTAGGAATGGAATTTCAATTACTCTGGTAATATGAGAATAACTGGGAATTTGGCCAGCTAGAAAAGGATCATTAATTATAGCTGGTTGATGCTAATATATTAGTTGGAAGCTGGACCTGAGTGTTGATTTTGTGTGACAGTCCTTACTTGCTGAAACTCCAGTTTCTGAGAATTCTTCAGTATTTGCATGGTGGACCAGCACTGTGTGTTATCCATGTGCAAAATAGTTCCTGGCTTGCTGCAGCCAGTTCTAAAGCTGAACTCTCCAGGTTACTGCCTGATTTATCTTTGCATGGCTTGGATACTTCAGAGCAGTCAGCTTTGTTCCCCTGTAAAATGAGGGAAACCTGTAAGAAGAAAGATACATGCAGAATACTGTAGTTTTGATAAATATTAAATTATTTTATAACTATTAGATTATTAAACCCTGCTATTTTCCCCAGAAATCTAGAGAAATTTCCAAGTTATCCTATTGCAAGCTATCAGTTATCCTATACTGCTAACTTATATTGTATTACTGCTTCTCTCAACTGCGAAGGTCTTTTTTTTCCCAGACCTGCAGGTGTCTGTTACACTGTAAAGTGTTATTGTTTTTGATTCTTACTGAAGGTACTGGAATGTTAGTGATTGGAAAACTTAGTTTATAAAGTGTGGTAGGAATTTATAAAACATTGTTCTGTGATTAGTTACCTCCCTCATAGGCAGGTCAGCTTTGGCTTTATTTCTGTTGGTTTGTTTATCCATAAACCAAGCATTATTCTTCCTTTAGTCTGACCTTTGGCAATCTTGCAGAGACAAACTTCTGCAAATCCTGCTTTTGTATGTAATTCTGGAATCTTATTCAAAGCATAACTTCTGACTTGTTTATGGAGGTTCTTAGCAGGAGCCAATGTACTTGAACTTTTTTGATGGTATTCTGTCTCTTGGTTGTGTTGATGTATAGGTTGACTGAGAGGTGATCTGGGTTTGAGAGGAGGGTATGTTAGAACTGCATCTAGTGAATTATTTCTAGAAACCAGCATTACTGGGTCATGGGTACCAGTTGCTTTTCCCTTTGGAGGATGTAGATTTAGGCCATTTCAGGAGACTTTGGTGGGTCTCCTGACAACTGTGCCTTCTCAACTCCATCAGTCTCCAGTCATCATGATTTATGTGTCAGTTTTGTTCCTCCACTAATCAGGTAACAAAAATTTCTTTGATAGAATATGTTGCTGATTTTTCAGGATTTATTTTCTCAGTCTCTGGAAATTGTTTAAGTGAGCAGATTAGAAACATCTAGAGGTGAGAATTTTTCTTCTTTTATTGATAAGTTGCAAAAGTTATGATTAGTACAGAATAGAAAGAGTCATTTGAGATGAGAATAAAATTATGTTGTTAGGAATGTTTCCTAGTTAGTGTTAATTAAATTAGTACCACATCAGATAAGGTGACTGGACATTTTTGCTGACAATGCAGCAGTATTTAATAAAATTTAACTTACTGTATTTTTAGCTTAATAGGTGCTGTATGTTATTTAAAATGTCTTGTTTCAGTGTAGCTTTCTGGATGCCTTGTGCAGTAATGTCTGTGGAGACATGTCTCACAGTGCCTGTGTGCTCAGTGTGGGTTTACCTTATGATAATGGTTCTTCTGATTCATATCTGCTTACTTATCTCAATATACATGGACCTGAGCCTCAGCCTGGCTGGGGGGTTCACCACCTTGGTGCTCTCTCCTTGTGTAGTTTAGAGTTATCAGGGGAGTCTCAGGGTCTTCTTTCAGGAGCAGCTGAAATGAACTCTGACTTGCCTCTGTTTCTTTCTTGCTTCTTAAGAACACATGCCAGTCTGATACTCATTTGAAAAATTGTCTTTTGAGATAAAATTGTTCTACAAAACTGAACCTTTTGAACTTTCTCCACTGTCCTTATTTTACATGTGTTTTGCTCATGAGACTGGTAAGTCCTTCCAGTAGTTAATTTGCATGCCTATTCCACTTGTTTTGCCTTCTGAAAATAATCTTAATTGAAAGACAAAATTTGGAGCATGCATCTTGAGAACTGGAGATGTGTGTATTTTTAAAACATGTAACAAAAATTTACTTGTATTTGGAAATCATTGTTGGTTAAATGCAGATTAGAAATTGCAGTTTGCATGAGCTGGGTCAGTTTCTAGACAATTTTCATACGTGTTTCTATACACCAACCATCTTTTTAAGAGTAAGGAACCCCTTTACTTGGAAATGTAATCTCTGTGCTAGGTCAGTGTAAGTCTATCACAGAGCAGCATTTGCCATCTCACTTTTCTATTGCTTGCAGTTGTGATTCTGTGCTGCATGCCAGTAGTTCAAGTACTGCAGAGCTTCATCTAAGGAGCCCTGGCAAAACAGTCACATCAGTGAAGTTGAAATTCAGATTTTCTGAATAACCCAGATGCTCTGGTTGTAAAAACTCCTAAATCCTAAGCTCCTCTACCCTTTTGTTTCAGTAAACTGGTTATCTTGGGCATTCTGGTAAAAAGCTACTGTGTGTTGCCTGAAGTCCAGAGGGGGGTGTGTGTGTGCCTGCCTTGCTCAGCTCCCCTCTGACAGCTCCTGTGGGAGCTCATCCTTTTTTCCTGTTGTTTCAGTGACATGTGCCAGAGATACAGTTCCTTGACTCTGGTGGTACCAAACTTCAGAGGTATCTGAATTGGCTCCGTGTTGGGCCTGCCTGGCTTGAGAAGACTTCAAGACTTTTCAGGAAGGAGCTTTGCAGTGACTTCAAGACTTGGAGTAAATTGGCAATGGAAGCCATGGCAGCCATGGCAGCACTGTCTCTGCTGCTTTAGTGCATAGGTTTGAGTACTGAAGAGGGGGATGTGGTGGAAGGGAGTAACCTCTTAGGAGGTGACTTCACAGAAGTGACTGGCCTTGCATGGAGCAAAGCACAGCTGAAATGTGGAAAAAATGAGTATCTGAGTGCTTGTGGAGCTGCTGCTCTCAACTCCTCATGCAGCAGTAATTGCTGGCAGTTGTGTTGCAGACCTCCTGTCTTTTTGGAAAGAAAATTGGACAGAACTAGATAAACTTTCTTCAGTGGTGATGCTTTTTTTAAAAAAGCAAAAGCTTGAAAATGCTCCAACAGATGCAGTATGGATAGGTTTGACTTGATTACTTGTTGATGTTGTTCTAATATCTTTAGAAACACATTTTTAAAATTTGATTGAGGCTTCAGCCTGATCACGATAACATACAAGGCTACTTAAAGAGTAGCAATATACACATGTGCAGTACATGTATTAGCATGTACTAGCTATTTTGTAAGTTGATTTGAGCAGTGCTTAGAGAACCAAAATGGAATTGTTTCTTAAGTTTTATTAAAAAATAAGATTTTCCTGACGCTGCTAAACTTGCCTCTTGGTGTTAACTTCCTCTTTTTCCCCACAGAAAAGGCAGCTGGGCAGATCAGTATAGAGTGGTGATGCAATATCTGTTGGCTCAAGCAAAAGATTGTTCCATCTCTGTCCTGTACCACAGGATGTTCTTTGTATGTAAAAATTAACTCTGGAGTTAGAATTAAATTCTCTTCAGGTAGGTAATCCCTCTCCACAGCTCAATTAAAATAACAAAGTTAAACAGCTGTTTGGTGCCAAATACTGTTTGTAGGGGACTGTGAAAAAGCAATTTTCTAACTGAAATTTGATCTCAATTTAACTTCTGTACTTGGCTTTTCTAAAATAAGCAGCTACAAATACTTAGTGTAAAATAGTGGGCACGTACAACAGGAATGCAGATGTGATCCATGACACTGAAATGACTCCACACTAATGAGGCTGCAGACATCATGCATCATGTCAGATGGTCTTGTTACTATCCCTGTTGTAAATCATCATGATGTGTTCTGATAGTTTGGAAGAGGACAGGGAAACTGAACTAATGATGATCATGTAATCTTTTCTTTCAAGTCATGTCAGCACTTTTTTACATTCAGGACCTCAAATTTAGTTTTGTTATCTTAAAACACTTGTAATGAAGCTTTGACATTTTTTACCCTAGAATTTCTGGGCTCATCTTCAGAGTAAAGATCTGTTTGTTTAGGGTTTTGTTTTTTCAAAAATAGAAGTTTTACTTCTTGTTAACGTGCATTTTCTGTTAGTAAGCTCTTCTTAAGTTACCTTTAGTGTGGAATATTTTGAAGTGAATTTGCTCAGAAGTGAAATGGCTTAGTGTTTTTCTTGAAAATCCGAGGGAGCTGTGCAAAAATAGGAGAAAAATTATTCCTTTTGGTGCTGTAGCAGCAGAAAAATGAAAGGTTTTGCTATGAGTTATTTGCTCTGACATATATATGGCAGCAACTTCCTCCTAAGGCAGTTGCATATTTTAAGGGTTTACTTTCAGTTCAGGAATCTTAAGTAGTGGCTTTATCAGAACCCTGTGGTGTTGTCCTGATTTATTTATTGCAAAGCTCTGTAAGAAATTGAACGAGAGAACATTCCATAGTTCTTTTTTGGTTGTGGTGGGGGTTTTTTTGTTTGTTGGTTTTTGTTTTGGTTTTTTTCCCTTAAGTTTTCTCAGAATAGATGAAAATTAAGTGACATCTCTTCTTCTCCTTCCATGCCATCCTGGCTTATATTACCTTTGCTGTGTTTCAGTGTGGGGCAGATCAGGGTTTAATGCTGTGTGTCCTCAGTCAATTGTAGTTTGCTCTTTTACATCTGGTTTACTGATTTGTGGCTGCTGATAATGTTAAGCCTTTGGGGGGTTTTGAGCCTTTTTGGAGTTTGTAAAGAGTGTGGACACCAACCAAACACTGGGATTTAGGCCCAGACACAGGGTGGAGGAAAGGGACAGTACAGAATGAAATTTGTATATTGACCATGCCTGCTGCTTTCAGTTCAGTATATATATATTTTAAATTAGAAGTGAACTGTAAGTCCCTGACATAGTACAAAGGGAGGAAGAGATGCCTGGTGCCCTAGAATGTAGGGATAGAGAAGAGTGAGCTGAACAAGTGCAGTGCCATCTGCTAGATAAGCTGTAGAACAGATTATTTATTATGACGCTGCTGCTAAAGGGAAAGTAGATAGGATTGTGGAATTGAGTTGAGAGGAAGTGTGTGAGATTGGCTTTTCAGATTTGGTTCATTTTATGCAGGCACTTGCAGCAGAGAGCTGTTAGAATTTATCATTCCAATTCATCTTTACTCTGCTCTGAGGGTAAAGACCTACTGCTGTTCTTAAAATCCCTCAGAGGAGACTGGAGTTGTTGCTTGTACTTACACTTGTGCTAGGAACCTCTAATGTGGATAGAGATAGAAAGAAAATTGCCTTTAATTTTTGTGTTATTGTGGTGCTAGTGAAGTGTGATGAAAGCCTTTTACTTGCAAAAGGATTTGAATGTGCGCAGAGCTGTCACAGAGATGTGCCTCCTTACAGGGCTCTTCCAGTGGCCCTGATGCTACAAGTTCTTGTTTTCTCTGAAGATGGTTTGGAGTCTGGATTTTGCTTGCTTCTGCAGTAATAACAACCTGAAAAAAAACCTTTTGCAAGAACGGCCAGTCTTGCATTGTGTATCCTATTCACATGCAGTAATTTTGTTATGTTATTTTTGCCATGCTTTCTTTTTTATTCTTAGATACATTTTAGAACTTGCTTGAAGCATCCTTTCAGGCTTTAGTTACCTTACAATCTCTGCCTAAGTGAAAGGGTTTGAAGAGGTACAGTTACAGCTTAGCTTTGGCATCAGATGTAATTGACTTGCATGGTTCCTGTACATAAACACTTTGTCCTTATCTTTTAATATGATAATCTGTTCTTGGTTTGAATTTCAAGGTAACTGTACCCTTGTGATACAGAAGCATGTGATAATTTGTATAAATATATGCATATTTAAGGATGGCGGTGCATACTATTAACTTTATAATATATTTCAGCACACTTTGATGTTATAACCTTAATTATTTTTCACATATGAAACATATCTCTTGTATTCCAGCAATGTTATCTCTGTTGGTATAGCTATGGTATTTTTCATGGCAACTGATACAAAGTGACCAAGAAAAACAACTTTCTAATGCCTAGATTGTTCCTGTTGCAGATGTGTATTCAGCTTTTCTAGAATGTGAAAACAGTTTTATTTCCCAAACAATCACACTTTTTATGTAAAAAACAATGTGTACTTGATGGACCAACACACAGGGCATTAAGGTGGTAACTGTAAGGAAAAGCACAAATGTCAGAATGGAAATGTCTGTGATTTGAAGGTGCTGGAGCTGCCTGCTGATTGCAGTAGGAAAAATGCTTTTGTCTCAGTGGATTTACTTTTTATTTTGATGAGGGAGCAAAAAAACAATAGTCAGTTTCCAGAAAAATCTGCCTTGAGGTGAGTAAATAACATAACTAACTAGGACATATTTGAATATGTGATAAACTGGACAGTAGGATAAAAGAAAATTGGTTACTTTAATAATGCAGGCATGCCATGGAGAATATCTGTTCTTGGAGGAGCTGAGTGCTATCAAAATTGTGAAGATTGTGCTGTGTGTCCAGTTTTGGAAAAGTAGCTGTGGTGTGAAGATGCAAGTCTGGCAAATCTCTTTATGATTAAAAACTAACAATATCAATAAAAATAATCTAATTTTCAGTGGGTTTGTGTCTAGCTTTCTAACTGTTCCTACAGTGTTAAAGCTAAATATTGGACATATCAGAGAGACTTCAGAATTAATGTGTTTTGATAACTGTTTTTAAGCTTATTTAGAAAAACAATCTTCTGTGAAAGCAGATCAAATACAGCAAAAGAGTACCATGTCTCCAAGTTTTTTGTTGGTTTTGGTAGTAATGTGTTGTAACAGGTGGGTAAAGAATGTTTGTGCAGCAAGAGGTTCTTAATTGTTTTTTAAAGAGTGAGGCTGAATGATCTCCAGGAATGCTAAAGAAAGGTGTCCACTTTTAGACGGTTGGAAAATGAACTTTTTTTATCTACTAAAAGTTATAATTTAACAAAATCCTTTGCCTGGTATGGTGATAATACTGCATGATGTTCCTTTTGAAGCTTGGAAACAGTGTCTGTCAGCAGAACCACAAGAGAAGTTGGAATATATCATTAGGATACATATGGTTAGCAAATGTTCATCCTTCTTATAATTAATCAACCCTTTTTCTTAATAAAACTTTTTTTTTTTTAGGAATTTGTTTACCAGAAAGCAGAGTGCAAGATTTGAAAAACAAAATGATGTGCGATGGAAGTTGTTTGGAAAAGTACCTCTTGGAGAAAACTTACAGAAAGACCCAAAGAGAATGCAAAAGGTATTTGTTTAATTCTGTGTTAGGATTAGTGGTGAATGAAGAAGCCAGTTAAGTTTATGATCTGTAAATAGGACTGTGCAGCCTGTTTGTTGGAGTTGCACACAATTTCAGTACCAGAAAAGGCTCTTTGTTGAAATTTTACTTGTGTTGCAACAGTGCTGTTCAGAAGAATGTGTTCCACTTGGTCATTACATTGAGTACATGAGGCATGAAGAGCCTCCCTTAGTGTGTCATAAGAGAATAAAAAACCTAAGTGAAACTCACTTTTCTCCAGCATTGTTGAAAGCCACATTTCAGAGAACTGGTTCTACTAGAGATGAACCCAAGCTCTTGTCTAGTGAATCAAATGATTTGTCTTTCCAATGGGGAAGATCTTGTGAAATCCAGCTACAGAGCTGCTCTTTCAGTGGCAGAAAAACAGCCTCTTTCAGTCTGACTTGGTCTGGGATTTTTGGATTGCATGTAGCCTTTTTGTTTGGAGCTTTTTCTGTATTTCAGTAGTCACTTCCTTGTTCAGATGACTGTGGGAATAGTAATGTTTGCATGGAAAGAGACCATGTAGTGAAACTTTAAAACCAGCTGCTGTGTGCGAAATGCAAATGCTGATTTGAAGGATGGTGCTGCTTAATTCAGGGTAAAGCATTCTGGAAATCTACATGTCATGTGACTGTTCTTAGCTGTAGTTAGACTGTTAAGATGAAATTGAGGTGGCTTTTTGAACTTGTCACTGTACTCAACCATTCAGACTTTATCTACATCTTGTCTTGACACAATTAGTTGTTCTGAAGTGTCCGCCAAAGATTTTTGATGTCAAAATTGAAGAGGTTTAGTAAGTGCAGTACTCTGACATTTAGCAGTATATTTTGTTGTAGTGCATGTTCTTTATTAAGTGGGTAAATAATTTATTGACATTTTGTGGTTGTTGCTGGTACTGTGAATATTTTTCTTTTGCATCCAAACTATCTTACATCACAGCTTTGAATGATTGTATTTCTTACAAAACAGTCACTATTAAATTAGTAGCGTGGTATGGCATCCAACCATTAGCAAGTTTCTGGCAAAATTGCAGCCTAAAACAATTGTCTGCAGTGCCTCTTGGGTAACAGTAACTAATCCTTCCTAAATGATTTGGTGCTTTTTTGAAGTTATTTTTGACAGGTAGGCTTTGAGTCATGAGTAGTGCTGTAAGGCACCAATTGAGCCTCAGCAGCATCTAAAAGCACAGCCTGATTTAGGTGCCCCCTCACCAAAACAATGCTCAGACAGGCTTTGTGAGCACATGAGCCTTTCCTCAGGCCCTGTAAAAGCTCTTCTGACAGCACTCTCTTGTTCAACAAGTGTATATACAGCATAGCATCATACTGTAATTTAACAGTATAGGAATTAAAACCACTGCAGCTAAGATGTTGCTTGTCCTGTTTTTGATGCTGAAAATATATGTATTAGTCTTCTGATAGAGAAGCCATACTGGCATATGCTCAGGCTGGGTTGCTTTACTGGGTCACTGAGAGCTTTTTTGTAGTTTTTATCCAGTTAAATGTTTTAAAACTTAGAAGCTGTCAGGATGAGTAATCTTGGAGAAGCTGGAAGTGCATTTGCAATGGAGGTTTGCATGATTAATGTTTTATATCCGTTCTCTTAAGGAATTCTGCTTGAGCAGAACTGGTTATGCTAGTTGCTTTTGCAATTGGTGTTTGAAAATGCACAAAGTCAGATGACAGAACTTCACCAAGAATAACCACTGAAGTTAAGTTCTCTTCTCTCCCATTAGACTGTAGAACTGAACTAAGCTTTGCAGCCACTGTTTCTTTTAGAAACTCTTTTCAAGCTTGGCAGAAGTATATGTAATACCATTTATTTGCAGCAACTTTTCTTCCCCCAGTTTTGTTAATGAATGTTCTTCTAAAGAAATTCTTTTAAAATTCAAGAAGTAACCAGCATATAATTTGGTTGTCTCTCTCATGTGATCTGTCTTCACAGAATTTGTTTGCATGTGACCAGTCAAGATTTTGTATATTACAAGAATAAGGCATATAGAGGAAAGCCAGATTTTGGCTATATCCTAGAGACATGTTACAGCTTTCATCCCCAGTGAAATTCTTTATTTTTTTTATATAATGTATTTATTTTAATTTTCTTTTCTATAATAGCAAAATCAATTTTTAATCAGCAAGCTTTGGGTTGTTTTTTTTTCCTTTCTAAGTGTGCTTTGACCCTATGAGGGTTGTAAGATTTAGCTTTCACTATATGAATTCTAATCAGAGCTGAATGGAATATCTTTATTTTTTTAAGTTTTAATATTTGTAAAATTCAGCACATATAACACTTGAGGCCTTTCAATTGCAATCTTTAATCAAAAATTCAGGTCTAAATGTTTTATAATCTCATTTGCTGATAGTCCATGTTGGAATATTTAAAAATTTTAATGGTAGTTCCTTAATAACTAAAAATAACTGTGATTTTTAACTTGGGGATTATAATTTTCCCAAATGTTTTTTCTGTAATAATTAGGATATGGCTATATGTGGGGGGGTCAACGTTCCAGTCAATTGTAATCAGTTGTACTGAAGAGGCTCACTCTGCAGCACATGATAAAGTGAAAATGAGCTCTTGAAACAGGAAAATAAATTGCTTGGCTCACAGGTGATGCTTTGTTATGGGATGAACAGTAAAGCTTTTAATATTACTATAGGAGAAAACTTTGTAAGTTGAATTGGGTTAATTATAATTCAATTCAATTTTCACTTGATTTAAGCTATAATCCTGATTGATGAAGTAAAGAGATTTTATCAAAGTCTGTTTTCTGGCTTAGATCTGTTAGATGGAAAGGAGTTTCAAAGCAACAGCGCCCAGCAAGAAATATGGAAATAATTTATTACAGCCCATGCTTTAAGCAGAGTGATGAACTCTCCTGTTATAAGCAGTGTCTTTTCTCCAGGTTAAAAAAGGCCCAGAGCAGAGCAGAGTCCCCAGAGTGCTGATGTGGGGAGGTGCTTGTGCACCTGGAACGGGAGGCAGCAGCTCCTCACACGCACAAATTCCATGTGCGTGGGTGGAATCTGTGCAGCATGGGGAGCTGCTCCTCCTGTTCTCTATGGAATCTGTGCAGCATGGGGAGCTGCTCCTCCTGTTCTCTATGGAATCTGTGCAGCATGGGGAGCTGCTCCTCCTGTCCTGTATGGAATCTGTGCAGCGTGGGGAGCTGCTCCTCTTGTTCTCTATGGAATCTGTGCAGCATGGGGAGCTGCTCCTCCTGTCCTGTATGGAATCTGTGCAGTGTGGGGAGCTGCTCCTCCTGTTCTGTATGGAATCTGTGCAGCATGGGGAGCTGCTCCTCCTGTTCTCTATGGAATCTGTGCAGCATGGGGAGCTGCTCCTCCTGTCCTGTATGGAATCTGTGCAGTGTGGGGAGCTGCTCCTCCTGTCCTGGATGCAATCTGTGCAGTGTGGGGAGCTGCTGTCTCCTGTGCCACATCCACATCTGCAGCCTCTGCTGATGGCCAGCTGTGCTAAAAATACAGAGCTTTTCTGAGCTGTGCTTTGCTGTCTTCCCATGGCCCCTTTAGGGCCTTTGGAGGGGAAGTAGTCGGTTCAGGCTGGCTGCTGGTTGTGGCAGGAGCCAGAGCTACAGCTCTGGATGGAACACTGTCTCCTGTTTGTACAGAGCTTGTCTTTGGGTAGCCTGGGTGTGTCATTGTGACTGATGGCTGTAGCTGCCAATGGGGTGAGTGTTTGTATATAGACTTCACTGCCACTTTGAAGCTAGAAAATGTGTAGTGCCTATTTTGTGTTCTGCATGAGAAGTCCATGGGTGAAAATGAGTCACTTCCCATGTTCTCCACTGTTGGGTTCATTTCTATTTGTCAGCCTTCAGAAAGACAGGATTTAGATCTGTGTGGCACAGAGTTCCTTTTTTTTTAACAGGAAGAAGCAAGTGCAGTGTTAGAAGGTATAGTTAGAAAGTTAGTCTAACCTATGTCTATTACTGTTACATTCCCTGGAAATAAAGGTGTAACTAACTTCCTCACTTAACAATTATAACCCAAAAGTTGCCTGAATGCACAGCTCTTTTGTATCTTTCCTTCTGATCCAGTTACAAATACCTTTATTTTATTGTAATAATATGTAAAGGGCATCTAACTTTTGTGAAGGTAAATATAAATAAGGAAAAAAAGAAACCTATTATGTCAATGATGTCCTAAAAAGTCTTTTCTTTTTCTCCAACAAGAACAGTAATAAATAGATCATTCAGCAATTCCAGTAGGCAGTATTAATCTACAAAGAGTGTGTTGCCCTTGTCCTGTCTTGAAAATCACCTGCCTAAAACTAAAATACTATCATATTTAAACAGAAAAAGCAAGAGTAGTAGCTTCCATTCACAGTAAATGAAAGCTGTGTCAGGATGATTGTTCCTGAGTATTTTAATAATAAAAGCATTTAATATGACTCAATCAGATATCATAATTTAGCAGAATGTAGCTGACAAAGTGCTGCTTTAGATGCTGTTGGAACTTCTTTCCATATGTTAACAATGTGTGAAAGTACATTATAATTCAAGTACAAAAATATACTACAAGCATTAGACTAATAGAAAACAGGTTTGAGTATTGGTTTAAATAGATATGACAAGCTACAGTGTTTTTGAAATCCTTTTCCAGATTTAAAGCTTTTATTTTAGCTTTCTCGCTCTCTAGAATGCTTTGTAAATTGTGGGGATCAAAAGCCCTGGAAGATGGAGGGATCCTGAAGAGGTGTAGCAGGCAGTGTTGGAGGATAAGTATCTGCTTTCAGGAGTGCAGATACTAAATAGAAATACAAACACGGTTGGTTGGTGCTGCAGTCACAGTGTCAGCTGCTGGTCTCTGCTGCAGGGTCTGTCTCAATGCTGTGGCATGTTTTGGGGAAGTGCAGGAGCTTTGAAGTTGTTCCCTTTGTCTCAACAGGAACAGTTACTTTGTAGCCCATGTTGATAATTAGCATTAACTGGAATATGAATGCTGATAGCACAAGATTATTTTTAAATGCAGGAAGCCACAAATTCCTGGAAAAATGATCAACTTTTGAGTATCAAATGCACAACTCTTTCTAACCCCAAAAATTCAATGCCAGAGTTTATAACTATTCAGGACAGCTGATACATCAGTGGAAGTTTGTTCTCATTTGTATTAAGTAAGAATCCATCATGCAGCTGGTACTTGTGTGTCTTCCATAATGGTAATAGAAAGATACTTAAACACTTACTTCTCTGTGTAGGCAGTAAGTTTTTTTTCCATGTAGTAACCTTCCACTGGCAATACACAGGAGGCTTTCAGGTTCCCCCCTCCCCTCGTGGGTTTTTGAATGAAAATAGATGTCTGAAGAGACCAAGCCTGGAAATAACCCCATGTGCCTTTGGCTGTTGCATTGCACAAACACTTGGCAAAGCATTGCTGTGAAGCAGAGCTGGCAGTAAATTTTTGAAAGCAGGTGTGTAGCCCCTAAATATTGTGTTGGAACTGCCTATTCTAACTGGAGACTGGAACATTTCTATTGCTGACATGTAAAATTGAGAAAGCTTTGCTAGACTTCATTGTGCTAATTGTGTGTTAAGCATAAGCAAGCTCCCAGGAAACCCAAAGGTTTTGTCTGTCTTCCAGTTTATACATCTCAAACTTCATCTAAAATTAAAGAATGGGGATAGATACAGGTTTTGAAAGGCTAACTCTTACCATGCTCACTAGCAGCAACAAATAAAGCTGATTTTCTTTAGCTCTGCAAAATGAATGGAGGTACTGTGTGTTGGTGGAAACCCTGAACACACAGTACCTGAAGATATGGATGTAAGGATTTTGAAAAGCCAGACTGGTGCTTTTTCCTGAAGTGTCTTTCTGAAGGAAGACTAGCCAATTTTATGTTCTCATTCTCTCTCTGAGGATTCTTGGTCCTATTTTTTACCTTGATTTTATTAGAAATTTTTCATGCCTGTCAGTATTTTCACATAATTTTCTTGTGCTCTATTGAGAACTTGTCACTTGAGCATGACAAAGTTCAGTGGAAACAGCTTCATGAATATTAAAGCCTGAAAATAGTCAGCACTTTAAGCCACACTATGAAGGTATGTTGCCTTTCTTCATATGTTATATTTGTGTGTAGCTTTAAAAAGCTACAATTTCTTCTTGTCAAGACTGAACTTTAAGTTGTGAAGATTATTTTTTTCAGGAATATTACATTTTTATATAGTTTTTTTTAAAGAAAAAAGAATACACAAGGAACTGGCCAAGATGAGAGAAAATATGGTGCACACTCAGTATAAGTACAAAAAAAGCTTTTTATTAAGCATGTAATAAATTGGCATCTGTAATGGCTTCAAAGATAATTTCAGGGATCAGAGAAGCAAACATGGGTGGAGAAAAACACTCAGAAGTTTTAATGCAGTAGACTTATTAGCTTATTTTTCTGTAATTTCCAAGGGCAGACAAGCATTAAACTTGAAGGAGTCTGAGACCCTTAAAGATACCCAAGTCTTGATGAGGAAGCAGAAGGGAGATTAGCAGAGAAATTTAAAACCAGGGGAGAAGTAGAATATGGTTAAAAGTATCAAGTGAAGTATCTTTCCCTACATTAGTGTGGTGTATGTGCTGGAGTCATGGAGCTGGATACAAGTGTGCACATACTTACCTGCAAAGCAACTGTTTGAAACAAAACAGTGGCTGTGTGCTGTGGGGTGTCTCTCAACAGCATAAAATACAAGTTTTTGTGCATTGCAAAGTAGGAGGCATTCTTGGGGGACTTCTGCACTATGTTGAAGATTACAAGTATTGGTATTTGCAAAGGATTTTAGAACTTGCAAGATGAAATGGGATATTCCTGTGACTCCTTTCCTCTATATCCTGGAGTTAATCTGGATTTTTGGCCATTTCAGAGTGGTGTTAGCATCAGGTTGATGTGGCATGGAGAGTCCTTTTATTTTAGTGTCTCTCAGAATGAGAAACACAGTTCTGACATGATCTTCAGCCACAGTAGAAGTGTTGAGACTAGATAGGAAAGGTAGGCTTTCTTCTGAAACATCAGCACTAATGTGAAATGTCAGAAGGAAACCTTGCTGAGAGGTTCTTTGGAAGGGTATGATGCTGACCCTACACAGAAAATAAAGGTGGAGAGATCAGTGAGTAGGCATACAAATTAAGTAAAGTTACATTTTCACATGAAGTCCATATCCAGTGGAATTCCAGTCCCTGGAAGTAATGTTAATGGGATATGCTGAAAGCAAGTGTTTATAGCATTTTATTCTGACAGATGCTCACAAGAAAATAGCAGTAAAATAAAACAACCATTTAGCTTGTGTTTTCTTGCTCAGACGTTTCCCAGATGCTTGTCCTGCTGGAGGCCTTTCCTGCAGATGTTTCCATTTGATTAACACTGCAGTGTACCAGATAGTGTCAGTAGCTAGGGAAAGTGTGCACACTTTTGTATGTGCAGATTAAATGGTGTCCTTTGCAGGGTTCTAAGCAGGAGGGTGTTGTTTTCTTGTTGTTACTGTGACTCATATTGGAGTCGCTCGTAACATTACGCTGCACAATCTGATTGAAGATCTTGCTTTTGACAGTAAAAAGCTGTTCTTTAGCAAAATGGTTCATGGTATGCTTTGTCTCTGAGTACTTCAAATATTTTCCTTCCTTTTGTTTTTTTTTTTTTTTTTTTTTTTTAATGAAGCATGTCACTCTATATAACCAAAACCCACTTAAATTATTTACATATAGCACAAGGGAAATGTGAACCCTGAGGGTGAGAACCACCTGATACATAGCACGTTGAATGATTAGAGGCAACAAACTTCAAAACAGCAAGCTGTTATTCTTTTTGGAAGAACTTACCTGGCCTTGTCTATGCTTAGGTTTTAAATGTTCCTTAATCTAAATCTCACTCAAAATGTGATGTTATAAAAATATGTATATGGAAAAATTGTTAAAATAGTCCAGTGGCTGGAGCACAGGACTGCAAAACAGAGTATGTGGCTTCTCACTCTTTTGCTTTACTCGTAACTTTCTGTAACATGTATGGATTATTTTATTCAATTAACTTTAGTGTGATTGTGTGGGATCACATCAGTTGCCAGCCCAGGTTGTGTGTCCCCTGTAATCTGAAAGAAAAAGTAGCTGCTTCCCAGGGAAAAAGAGGAAAATTTCAGGGCACTTGAAATTATGCCTACAAATAGTATGAGGTTTTCTTTACAGCCTGGCCATAGTATCTTATCTTTTACATTGCGTAGGCATTCCTAATTGGTAAAGTAAAGAACAGAAGAATACTGTGCTACTAAAGATGAGAAAGATGTCCTGGTGAAAGATAAAACTTCATACATATGTTATTACCATCAAGTTCTGTCATGTCATTGCTATCTGCTCATATCCTTTCTTTAATGTAAGAGGATTAAACATAAATATATGCACATACAGAGAGCTGTGTAAAGCAAGTAGGGCTGATGGGTTTTGAACCATTAATTATTTTTAGAGCTTGGCAGACCGCTAAAGTGTACAGGTTAGGTGTGCAGTTCTGATTTCTCAGGTTGTTAGATCAGTAATTAATAAATTATTTGCATTTCAGAATAGTTCTGTACTGGTTTTAAAGTTATATGTAAAGATCCCTAAGAAATTGTTTGACAGTGTAATATCTGAACTCAGAAGTATGTATTTATTCTCCATTAAGTTTTGAAGGATAGTCTCATAATCTGATCTTTGCCTATGGTTTCAGTCTCCTTAAATTCTCTTTGATTATTGTAAATATAAGGGTCTTTATTAAAATTATTACTTTCTGGCCTGGTGCCCTGTGAAGAATCAGATCTTAGTTTCCCAATCCAAAGACCATAACAAATTTCATGATCTGGTAGTCCTGCTGCATATTCCTTTCCTTTTCCTTTCAGTTTACATTGCCCCACAGCAGGCATTGCAGAGTAACCAAACAAATGGAACAGAACAAAAGGTGTGGGTTTGGTGGTGTCATTTCCCCAGTGCAGCAGTTTGCAATCACATGGCTGATTAATGGTGGCACAGAAATGGGGTGGGGGGCAGTGAAGTGCTGGGTGTGCACCAGCTAAAATTTGTCTGGTAAACTATTTCATTTAGAAAAGGGAAGAGATTTCAGGTGGAGATGCATTAGACAGTCATGAAACAATGGAAGACAACTGTTGAAGCACTGTTGAGGTATTAAAAACCAGGAAAAAATAGTTTTCTTTTTGCTTGTGCAATTCTGGTCCAGTTCTTATTTCATATGCTGGGTGAGGCCAGTGGAAAAAATAAAATGTAGTTAAATCTTGTGCACAACCTGTTTAAGTAGTCTCAGATACTGTTGTAAATGCAGCAACCTAAAAATAGTGACTGCTACCAACTCTAACATGTGGCCAGCTGTGGTTTGAGTTACAGGGAGTACTTCACTTTTTACCCTGTCACCAGCATCCCTCTCTCCCGGTCTGCTTTGCAGAAGAGCTGCAATATAATTCTATTTTTAGTGGGAAAGCACAGACATCTACTGCAGGAATACCACTGCCCGTCCAAGGGTGCTCTTCCTCAGGAGCTGCTTTTTGCCTGAATTAATAGCTATAACTTTACATGAATGGCTTTTTTGATATGTGTGATAACTTAGTTTGGAGCCTGTAATGTTTTGCATGAGCTGTGCTGACTTTTGCTTTGACATGAGATGTTTGGATGGCAGGTGTCTGCAACTAATTGGCATTGGTGGGAATGGAGCTGAGATACTTTTAAGCAGTGAACGAACTGTTCTGTACTTGGTATTGTATCACTGAATCTGTGAAATAGATGTGAAGTCACAAGTTGAAAACAATAGCTGGTATAACACCTAGCAATTCTGAGAAAATAGTTTAGCTTCTGCAAAGCCGCCCATTGAAAGCAGAATACTTAAGTGATTGGTTGTTTTCAGATCAGTCCTTGCTGATCATTTTGGGATTGAGGGTCAGACTTTGATTAAAAGATCATGAGCAATTCACCCTGACAGCTGCAAACCACAGTCAGTGATGCTTAAGAATATGAAATCCTTAGTGCAGAGCTGAGAACATAGAAGCACTTGCAGGTCAATAGGTAATATTTTAAAATGCAGGTCTGCCAAAGATGAAGCCAGAGCAATTTGGGTGTCTCTACTGAATTAAATTATAGAGCCTTTGAACAAATTAAAATTAAGGTTGATAATCTATCCAGATTGAGGTAAAATATTTAGCAAGAGGTAATGTGGAAGTTGTCCGAACTGCAGAAGAGATTTATATATCTATCCCTTACAGCTGCCAGAGGTGGACAGAGCATGAGTGGTACTGAAAAGATGTTTATGCTGAAGGGAAGTATCGCATCTTTCGGCACTGATGTAGGGGTTGGTGAGTTTTAGCTGATCTTGCACTTCGGACAGGTACCGAGGCTGTCTCAGCAAGGCAGAGCGGGACTCAGTACAAGCAAACGCCTGGCTTGGAGCCAGGGACGCGGGGAGGGGAAGCGGCAGTGTGGGAAAGCAGTGAAGCGGGATGTCAGTGTTTGAGGGATGCAGCTGCGTCCTGAAGGCACCCGTAATGCCGAGCTGACAAAGACTGCGGCTAATGCAGACGAGCTTGTGGCAGGCTTGTGTTGTCCGTCACGGCCCCGGATCCGCACCGGGCAGGGCCGGGCTGCCGGGGCGGCCCGGGAGGCGTGTGCCAGGCGGTGCCGTGCGTGCCCAGGCAGCGCTGGGCGAGGCGGAGAGAAGCGATGCTGTGCGGCGGCTCCGCGGGTGATTAGCGCGGCTGGCGGGGCGGGGCGGCCCGGCCGGACCCACCCGCGGGAGGCGGCCCGGGCGGGGCGGGCGGCCCGCGAGGCCGTGCGGGCCCGGGCGGCGGGAGCCAGGCCCGCGGTGCGGGACGGGCAATGGGGCTCCGGCGCCGCCGCCCGTGAGGGACCGCAGCGTTCATGGTGAGCGGAGCGGGGCAGCTGCGGGGGTCGGGTCGGGGCGGGCGGGATGGGCGGGCGCGGACTTGAACCGTTGTGGGTGAACCCGGCCTCGTCCGCTTCTCAGTCGCCGCACCGAGTCCGGGGCAGAGGCAGCTAACCGGGAAGGGGATTCTCTTTGTGCGGGGCGGGGCTCCGCCGGGATGGAAGGCGGCAGCGCAGCTCTGCCGGGTGTTCGGGGTGTCGGAGCGTGGGGGCTGCAGGCTGGAACCTGGCTGGAACCCCGGCCGAAACCCCGGCCATCCCTCCTGCCCAGCCCTGCTGCCGCCCCTGGAGCCAGAGTCCCGCAGCCCCCGGCGTCTGCCGCTCCGGCAGCCAGCATGAATATTTCATATTCGGCTCCGTCGGAAAGTGGCTGCCTTTAAACACGCAGGGCCAAAACAAGATGACCTTGATAGAGCAGTTTGTGTTATTGTAGGTTCGGTTCTGCCGTGCTGCTGGAGCCTGGGGAGGCTTGGGCCGTGTGGGAAGTCCCACAGCGCTCTCCCGGGTAGAGCAGTCGGCCTTTGAGCGCTTGCCCTGGGTTCTAGAGGGTTATTTGTGTCTCTCGGCAGAGATTGTTGAGAATCCCTTTGTAGGCTGGCTTGTCTTTTTTGAAGAATCGCAGAGAATCACCACAGTCAGAGCTTCTTGCATCTTAACTGCAAAGCTGGCAGGTTCCACCCAGAATTAAACTTGGTTTCAGGAGGCGTGTTTCTGTGGGTTTTCTTTGTTTAGTTTGGATTATTTAAATCAGTGCTTTAATCTACAGCACGCTCTTAATAGAACATCTTCAAATCCTTGTTCAGCTCTTGTGAACAGCTGAAGGCGAAACCTGGAAGAAAGCCTAAATGATCCCAGTGATAAGGCTATGTTTTAAATTGTAAACGGTCAGCTCATCCTAAATTGATCTTAAAATTAACTTGCAGCTGTATCAGGTTAGTAACCCCTAACTGCAGCATAGCATTTAAACAGATCCTGAGTTATTTGTACCTGTGAGAGATTAGAGTCCGATTTAAAAGAAAAAGCTTAAAACGAGCTATTGTGTAGCCCAGCCTATTGCAATATGCCTGCATGTGCAAATACTTGCACTTGCTCAGTCAGCAGATATTCTTAATATGAGTTTGTGGAGACTTCAGTGTGCTTCATTGCTGTATCATACATTGTGCTCTGAAATAGCATTCACTTCTCACTGGGGTAAAAGATAATTTTCATGAACTTTTGTTTTCTGTGAATTTTAGGGTGTTGGGTTTTTTGGGGGGGGGACTGGGGTAGGAGGTTTTGTTTTGTTGTTTGTTTTTTTTTTTTAATTTTCCCTTAATAAAAAGCAGTCTTGTAGATAGTATCACAACAGGACATTTTTATTCTTTTTTGGCTACCACTGAAAAGGATGAAATTGGTACAAAGGAATCATACTTGTAATCTGATCAAATGTGCCACTCCCATTTTTGTGCTGGTCTGGCTTTTTTACTGTAGGGTAGTGCTGAGTAGAACACCAGTGAATACTTGCTGAAATGCAGGGTGGGCTTTGGCTCTTCTGGGAGGTTTGCGTAATTGTCCTGATGTGCTGATACTGTAACTAGCATCCATATTTAGAAATAAAACATTTTCTTAACCAAGAAATTCTTGTAAGGAGATGTGTAGTGCTGATCTGGAGAACTTTTTGCTTAGATGAAGGGGATTTCCAAATCAATTTGGGTATTCAGAATAAAATTCCCATTGCAGCCCAGTGTGGACATTCTTTTCTCACTTTCCAAAAGCAATTTTGCTCTCCAGTTGGCTTTCAGTGAAAGTAGACCCTGAATATAATTTTCATAAGTCAAAATTAAGCAGCTTTTCTGGAATTTCTGCTATAATAAACAAGGGGTGCATATGTTTTAATGTTAAATTCTGAGATGCTTTCGGGAGTAAGAGAGGTTAATATTTGACTATGTTAATTTGTGAAAAAGGACTCATTAAAAAAATCAGTCTCTTAATAGAAACTGGGAAAAAGAAAAGCCATTTGCTTCATTGCTATCAGCACATCAGCACAGTGGATTTGCTCTGCAGCTGGTGCAGCTGAAGCCCATTATGATGGTGCACTTACACTCTAGTCACTCTCAGTTGTTTGCTGGTGCAAGTGACCAGTGTAAGCCTGTGCTTTCTCAATATGCTCTCTACCTCAGTATTTTTTATAGTAGTATTTTGCTTTTTTTTTTTTTTTGGAGGTTTTTTTAGTGAATGGCTTTGTCAGCATGAGCACTGTCTCTTTACTTGACAAAGCTAGGTACTAGTCTGTAGTTTAAATGCATTTTCCTTGGTTCTTTTCCTTGTTTTCCAGCTGATGTCATGCATAGTAGTATTAGCTGGTATTAATGAGCCAGACATTCCAAATTCATGACCATGTTTCCCATTACAGCAATGTAGTCATCATAGGATTGAGACAGTGCCCAGTTAATAGACAAGGAAAAATAATGATTTTCTGTGTCCTGAGGGCTGCACAGACCTGTACCCATGAGTCCTATGGAAGTAGTTTGAACAAGGATTGAACTGCACAACACAGAGTAGATGACCAAGGCTCCACATTCATGCATCATGTCTTGTTTTCATCCATCCCCTTTTTTAAGGTGTGATTGGAGACAGCCTTTCTGGAAGGGATGGATCCTGTTTTAGTTGCTGAATGAACCTCACTGGTTGGAAACGCGTATCTCATGCCCAAGGAGGTTTTTATGAAATGGAGAGGTTAGGTTGAGAGAAAGAAAGCAGAACCATCTGAGGAACTCTTTGTGCTAGCAGGAAAAGGTCTGTGGCTGGAGCACTCTTCATAGTGCTCATTGATAGCATACATTTGTGTTTTTCTAAATTTTATTTTAATAGAAATGGAATAAAAAAAATTGTGCATTAAAGCCTTTGAGTTTTGGAAGTGGCAAGAATCATTATAAAGTTGAATGTAGAAGTAACTATGTATAATGTGGATGTGATTTTTCCTTAGGACGGTTTGACCATGTTTGTTGTTTTTGTATCACTGATACTTTGCATATTTAATGTTTGCTGTAATACTTCAAGCACTGAAGTACATGGAAGTTGTGTAAAGGTTGTTTTATCCCATTAGGCCATGGTTTTAGTATAATTTCTTTTAAACCAGTGTTTGTAGGGAAAGTAAAAATAAAATGGTACCTGAATGCCAAGTCCTCTGCTGTAGGTCAGGGTGATGCAGTAATTAAGGGTAGAAGGACCCTGAGGGGCTCGCTCTCCTCTCAGGACAGAGTCTGCTTTAACCAGGTTCTCAGGGCTCATCCCCCTGAGCTTTGAATGCTTTCAAGGTTGGGAATTTTGTCACAAGGCAACCTCCTCTCCCTGCAAAGCCTTTTCCTCTGGAGGCTGAGCAAACCTGGTGCTCTGGGCCTCTCTTTGTGGGGCACTTGCTCCACACCCTGCCATCTCAATGCCTCTTTGCTAGCCTTGCTCCAGTGTGTCAGTGTCTGATTACAGACAAAGGTTAACGTGTTATGCTCTACTGTGATTTAGGATTGTCCAAGGCATTGTACCAAGTGTGGTCTTTCTAACAGTGATTTTAACCTTTTTTTCTCTCCCCATTGTTGAGCTGTTGCATATGAAAACAGCTTGTGTAGGAGAGATCTTACAATGAGATTTTAAGACATGGAGCTCGTGGTCATTTTTTACTTTAGTTTGAAAAGAGTGTAAATTAATAAAAATTTAAATAGGTCCTATTTTTGTACCTCAGAAAGTACCTGCTGTTTGTAAACTCCTTAGTAATACTTTGGAAAAGCAGACTGTCAGCTAGAGGAACTTAAGGTGTGTGTACAAACAGAAAGAATGGAAAAAAACATTTTGTTGGTGTTTTCAGTGTTGAGGTTGCTCTAGTTGAAAAGTTTCAAAGGGACTGTAGTAGGGCTGAGATGTGAAAGCATTGTCTTAAAAATTTCTGTAGATCCCTTTTTAAATTCTCAAGTGCATCATCTTGGTGCTCTGCACTTGTGTAAGTTTCCCTGTCCTTTTCTTCTCTAGGAATATGAAGAAAAAACTGGACGAGCTCAGAGACCACTCTCTCCTAAACAGAATGTGAGGAAGAATCTTGATTTTGAACCACTCTCCACTACAGCACTTATTTTAGAGGACCGACCAGCGTAAGTTTTGGAAGTGCCACAGTGAGGGTCTCTTTAAAACCTAGCAAGTATTTTCTAACTCAGTGTATTTGCTTTGTCTAACCTCAACAGATAATTTAAAATCTAAAGTAGATTTTTTTTTTCTTCAGACTAGTGAATATGAAATTGGGGTGATTATGAGAAAAATTACTCAAACAGAAGAACTTTATTTTATAATAAAAGCAATGGCTTTTTGTGAAGGGAGTTAATTAGGATATCAAAGTTTTGAGTAATTCTACTTCCTAAACATAATTAAAGGATTATTTTCCATGAGATAACCTAAGCATAAAAACAAAACTGGTAGATGCTAAAGAAATTGAGAAGCAAGAATACAATGTCCTGTTTACACAGCGAAAGGCCACACCTCCATAAATAATGAAACAGTATAGTGATTGCTCTGCAGGGAGTTCAGCATCCCATTTTAAGGGTTGTCAAGCACTTGATGAGTTGTTTCATACCTTTTACTGCAAGGAGATTTTTGCATATGCAGGGTGACTCCAAAGCGATTTACCAGCAGCTGCTTTACTGTGTTTTTCTCCTGAATTACACAAATGCAGTCATGCTTAGTCAGTTTATGATTATGAATGTGAGATGGCTTTATGGGTATGACATCTGCATTTTTAGTATAGCTGTGCATTGATATGAATAACTGGCAAAACATAGATCTGTGTTTTCATCAACAAACCTGTGTGAAAAACGCTCACATCAAAGTAGTCTAATTGTAGGGTTACTTAAGGAACTTTCTGGCTTGGCTGATGGACTGTGTGGCAAGACATTGGGAGATGTAGAAAATGTAAGAGTGATTATTTGTTATAGCAGGCAATGTTATGTTATTATGTCCAACTGGAAACAAAGTGTACTACGTTATCTGTTGTATTTAAAACTTGTCTATTAAAAATCTCTTTTTTGTGGGATAATCTGAGTAGTACAGTGTTCATACAGATGAAGTTAGTGTTACATTACAGGGAATGTTCAGATTTTGCTTTCTTTCCTACTGTTGATAGAGTGGGGAACTTGTAGCAGAAAGGTATTTTTAAAATTGAAGACAATTGAAACATCACTTCTAATGGGAAAACTGCTCTGGACAGCAGTGCTGTTATCTGACTCTTACTAAGGAATCTTTTTTTAATTGCTTACCTACACTTTGTATACTATTTTTTATGTTTACCTATTAGTCTTAGTTTCCTTTTTAAGACTTCAGACAGAACAGTGGAGTGAGATTATTTTTTTTTCAAAATACCCGCTCTTGATTTCACACTCATTTGTAGGGCTTAGGTAAAACTTCACAGTATAAAATCAATAAATATTCCATGGTGCCTCTAGCTTCAACTGGAAAAAGCATTAGTTGAATTTTAATAGATACTAAACACCATCTCACATGTTTGTTGGCAATGTTAAGACATAGAACCAGTAATTTGTGTGGTAGAATTTAAGTTATCAATACTTGTCTTCTTTCATCTGGTTTTCCTTTCCAAACTTCCCCTAACTTAAATAATTTCTAAAGACTTGGATTTAAAAAAAAGGATGCAGATCAATTTACCAAAGTGAAGCTGGATAAAGAGATTGGTCTGTCTGGTTAACAAACCAACATTTCACCAAAGTGAAAATTTACTTTTGTTTTTCTACTAACGACCTTGATTTGGAAAAGTACTTGTGGGCCTGCATGAGGTGCTTAAGTGTACATTACAGGCACTGTGATTACATAAATAGTAATGCATGCTAACTCTTAATGGTGTTGGGGGCTGTCAGCTGCCTGATATGTGACACCTTACAGGAGCATGAAAGTGAATTTTTGCATAGCTTTTCTATTAACCAGAGATATAAACTGTTCTAGGAATAAAATAGTGTTCTACAGTACAGAAGAACAAAATAGTTAGTCATTTCCTGTTTTGATGTTTTGCTGATGCTGTAGCTGTAAGAGATACACATGGTTATGTTCATTACAAATAGGATTAGCTGAAAGAGCGTGTGTTCTGACATATGAACACATGCATTTGTATGGCAGAGCCTGAATCACAAATCAAAATGTTTTGTTAGTATTAAAAATGGAGAATATTGAGGATGACTCCAGTGCCACTTGTTGCTCTAGAAGAGAAGGGAAAGAGTTAACTCTTTAAAATAGAAGTGGAGTTTCAGAGAGCAGGAAAAGGCTGGGTTGGGGAGTCATTACCTGTGGGTAAAGAAAGTTGTGAATGTAACTCTTAAATAAGGTGAACAGTAAGAAAGAATACAGTCCTGTATCTTACCAGTTCAAATCAAAAGCAGCCAGTTTTGTATATACCAGTGTATTTTCTCCATGAAGACCAGCCTGTGGGTTCAGTTGGTTTAAGAATAAAAATGCTGAAATTACCAAACGTAAGGAAATTACTCAGCGTATTTGGTGTATAAACGTAGTCATAGCTGGTCAGTGTTCTTCCCTTCTGCTGACTCTGGCAAAAAAAGATTCTTTCCAAGGATCTGTTGTTCTGCTCTTTGACTGGATATTTTGACAGGAAGCAGAGTGTGCTTTTCCTTTAGAAGTGTCTAGAATTTTATTTAGACAGTCATGCCAACTGTAAATATTATTTTTTAGGAACCTTCCTGCAAAACCAGCAGAAGAAGCCCAGAAACACAGGCAACAGTACGAAGAAATGGTGGTTCAAGCAAAGAAAAGAGGTGATGGAATTTCTTGTCTTCAGATTCAAAAAGTATAGGGATATTTCTAAACCTGGAATGCACTTGTGTCAGTCTGTTGCTCTGTAATGTGAGGGATCTCTGCTTCCTCTCAAAGAAGGATCACTCCCAAGAGAGAGGAACAAAGGTAGTTTTGTTGAAAAGCCCAGCCCCAAGCTGAAAAGAAAATGGTCCTAGAATCCAGCAGGAAATAATTTTTTAATCCATAACTCTTAAATGAGTGATTGACAAACTCATTATTTATAGGTTTAAAAACTTAGTAATATATTGAAGTAGATTGTTGGTCAAATTAGTGAAGACTGGACTTGAAACTGCAGGATATTTGTCAGTTTCATGCTGGAAGCAACCTGTTCAGGCTGTAGTACATAAACACATAGTTTTCCACACAGGAAAATGTATGCAGTTATGTTCATTTGATAATCTCACTAAAAATTTAAAGCTTTCTCAAGGATTTGCTCATAATTTCTTGCCTGATGATA
The DNA here is from genome assembly GCF_027579445.1 of Ammospiza nelsoni. NCBI lineage: Eukaryota > Metazoa > Chordata > Aves > Passeriformes > Passerellidae > Ammospiza > Ammospiza nelsoni. Next base: position 18,104,067 of record NC_080636.1, read on the forward strand.
TTTTTTGCAGAAGTGTCCTAGTAACACTGTACCATGACTATGAGGTAGAGGTGATGGCTGTGGTTTCTTTTGGCTGATGTTTTTGACCATCTGGGTTTTCTAATTCAAAACAAGCATTGCAATAATAGAAGATTTGGACTTGAGTTTTGCATCCAGTGGAGGCTACTGAAAATATATTTTTCCAGCTGGTCACACCCTTGAACCGTATGAAACAGTGAAAAGGGTGTATGAACACAGGACTTAACTGCAGAATGCAAGTGACACACTAATAGAAGTATTCTCTTGTGATCTTGAACATCATGTACCTACCAGTGAAGTTCTGCCTTCGTGTGACTCCTGTTCAATAAATCTGCTACTTTATGTGTAGTGTAAAGGACTTTCCCTGTTCTTTCTCTGCATGTAGGGTGGGTGGATTGGGGAAAATGGGATGACTGTTAGGTGATGGACCAAGTCCTTGTGCTGTCTTCATTGAACTGGAGTATGTCATTCTGCCCAGATAAATACCATGACAAACCCATTTTCCCTGAAGCCACTCCAGATGAACAGCTTTGCAGGGTGATACATTGTCAAGACGTCAGGAGATCAAAGACTGTAAACACCCTCTTGTTGGTTAGAGAAAAATTGAAAGCCTGCATTTCAGCAGGCTTGCAAAGGGCTTGTGTCAGAGCTGAAAACATTATGAGGCAGTTGCTATGGTTCTGCTCAGGCACAGTTTCTGTGGGGCTTTAAATTTGAACCCACAGTTTCTGTGGGGTTTTAAAGTGGATCCATCAGGTAAAATGTGTCCATTCCAAAGACCTTGTTCATGGTGCTGCTTTTCTTCAGTGACTTTTGCTTGCCAGGTGAGCACCTCCTCATACTGTAGATAGCATGTGAATGCACACCCATATCCTGCTGTAGAGATTGCCTGCATTTGTTTAACAAATTTGCTGGTGGAAAAAGCAGTAATTGATAATGCAGGAAGAAATACCGAGTGATAATTCAAACTGCAAAGTACATCTAAACTAGACATGAAATTTGTTTTCTTCCTAGTGAACTGAAGTTTTCCATTTGGTATGTGTAACATTGAGATTATCCATATGTGAAGTAGAATCAGAAATGTGGCTCTTGTGATTTCATGACAGTATACCTAAATTGTAATAGAAGAATGAAAACAAAATAAAAATTTGTATTAATTTGGCCTGTAGTTTTGAGTCTGCTATAAAAGGGGTGGGGATTTATTAGGAAATACTCTGACCTATTCTACTAGGTGAGGCTGTTGACTGACTGAGGTGTTAATTTAAAGTTAGTAGTGTGGTTAGATTTGAAGAGTCAAAGAAGTCATACATTATCTAGTTCTCATTGTCTCATCTGTGGAAAATTAAACTTATAGTTGCAGTTTGTTCTTTCTTCACATTTGCAATCACTGCTCAGCTTGCTGTGTGCCTGGGAAATTTTCAGCATTTGAACAGTCTACTGTACTTCAGGGTGAACACAGTGTGCTTTACATGGTTTCATAGCCATGATTAACTGAATATTTAGTTTCTGGTTTTATTAACTTAGAGAGGAAATTCCTTTTTTGCAGAGCTTAAAGAAGCCCAGAAGAGAAAGAAACAACTGGAAGAACGCTGTAAACTGGAAGACAGCATTGGCAATGCTGTTTTAACTTGGAACAATGAAATCTTACCCAACTGGGAAACTATGTAAGACAGTATGTTATATTGAGTTTTAATTAAAATTGCAGTGCGTATCCTGAAGAGAAGTTGCAAAGTTAGGAAGCATAAATTTTAAATGATCTTGGAAGCTTTTGTTAGAAAATCATTCTTGAACAGCTACAAAAGAAATAAGCAACATCTTTATTTCTACAAGGTGATTGGAAGTGATGCAGTGCTGAGTCTTATTACTCTAATGAAAGCTCAAGGTACTCAGAAACTGTGAAGCACTGAGGAGTGATCTGTGGTAGAGAATGTAAAAGCATAAGGCATAGTACCTGAACATCCATTTATCAGAAATGAGCTTTCCTTGACTGAGCTGTTAATGCAATATCAGTGTAGATGGAGGTATGTGAATGGTTTATGAAGCCTCTTTAATTCTAGAATGGTATATATCCTGGGATAATCAAATGATGAAAAAGAGAAATAGGGAAAAAATTGTTTATATTAAGTGCTGGAAGATTTCCTTCAAAGACATGGCACAGCCAGTTGATAAAATACCTTGGTGATCTTTGCTAGTCATATTAAAAGAGCCAGCCCCCAGTGCTCCAAATACAGCCACCACAACATAAACTATAAACCAACAGCACTCAGAACTGCAATTTGCTTAACAATGAAATTCAGTTATGCTGATAATATATATTAAAAAGACTGACAGAATTTATTGGAAAATGTGTTTCTGGAGAACTGAAGTGTAATAAACTAAGTCTAAACAAATTGTAGATTTACATGTTTGTCTTTAGTATTTGAAGATGCATCTGTTATGGTTGCTGTAAGAATTAGACCACCTTTTCCTTTATTGGTTTATGAATTCAGAAGTTCCCCAACGTATTCACTGTTTTACATTTTAGTTTTCAGAATCTGCTGAGGGATAAAGGGATTGTTGTGGTTTTACCACTTTTCATTTGTGCTTAGGTGCTATTTTGTTTCTCCTCCTCCTGGGCTCCCAGATTGCTGAACGTCAGCTGCATCCATTTCAAAGCCTGTTTAAGACATTTAAAATGTCTTTCAAGCTCCCACCTAAAAGTTAATCCTTGTCCCATCTTTGTGGATTTTTCCAGAGGCACAGAACTGCAAAGATAGGTGGGAAGCTGCATGTCTTTGCACAGCAGGGTGAAGGCAGAGAGCAGACTTTCATAACTTGTTCCTGTATTTAGTCTTGTATGGAGCTGTCCAGTCTTTAGCATAGGCAGTGGCATAGGTGTGGAATTCCTTTCCATTTGTTTACTTTTCCCCTATGATTTTCGTTAATCAAAATTATGTGTATTGTGATTGCTGTGCTTCTGTCAATAGAGAAAGCCTTTGCGTTGGAAGGAAAAAAGATTTCCTTTGCAGTTCAAAGCAAACTAGTACTAAAGAACGTGCAAATTATATTTTACTTCTTGGGCCATTGATGTTCATTTGGGTTTGAATCCCATCAGCAGTGACAGGATGATACATTTGCAATTCAGCTGGCAAGGAAATGTTTCTCAGAATGAGCTGTTTTACTTTGAGCAGGTGTTGTTCGCGTAAAGTCCGAGAGCTGTGGTGGCAGGGCATTCCTCCGAGCGTGAGAGGCAGAGTCTGGAGCTTGGCCATTGGAAACGAGTTAAACATCACCCACGGTGAGGCTGCTGCTCTGTAGACATTTCTCACAAAGTGAGATAGCAAGGGGACATTGTTGTATCTGTTGTGGTGTGGGTGTGAGGAAATGTTACCTCGTTATGCTTTTTTTGTGCTGCTTTGATGTGTTTTGTTCAAAAATACAGCATCTTTTAATCTTGTAGCTGTTCTAGGACTGCTGCTGTGAATTGTTTCTGAGTATTGCTGTCACTCTCTTGCTTTGATGTTGGATGGAGATGGTCAGAACTAACGACTCAATTTTTTTTTCTTTTTGAAACATAAAATTGTTGTTAATTTTGAAATGCCTATGAGCATGTGTATAGTGTGCTTCCTTTGATTTGAAGTAAGACAACAGATTTGTAAGATTTTAACAGACCCCTGGCAAGATTTGTACTTTGATTTGTGAAAATAGAAGTAATCTATTACTTCTGAGTAGAGAAAAATTCAGCTCTGAAAGACTAACTTATGTAATTAATTCCAACATGGAAATTGGAATTAATTCTGCCTGTACTCCTGCTGTATTGTGCTGCTTTTCTGTGCATTGCTTAGTCACCTTGGGTATAATTCTTACATAATTTACTAGACTTTTCTAATTATCCATTCGGACTGTAATTTTGAACATCAGTGTTCTGCAAGGAAAAGCAAATATTTGAATGTAAAATGCAGTTTAGATTGCCTCTGCTTTTCACTTAATATGAAGTTACAGGTGAGTAGAACAGGTCTTTCAAAACTGTAACCCAGTTAGAAGTTCTGCTACTGTTAATGCCTAGGGCAGCATTGTCCATGTGGTGGGTGATTAGTGAACATGAGCATGTACAAATAATGGACTTGGGTTTATGTTTTTCTTTCTCCAGAACTATATGATATTTGCCTGGCTCGTGCCAAAGAGAAGTGGCGATCACTTAGTACAGGAGGGCCTGAAGTAGAATGTGAAGGTAACTTTTTGTAACTTATTTCTGCTGTGTTATAGAATAAGACATACTATAAACTAGTTCCTTAAAATGAAATCACATATTTTAAACAAACAAACAAAAAAAAATCAGTTCTAAAGTTGCATTCTGGTAAACACAAAATGTCTTTTTGTGAAAGCAAGGAATAGCTGTATTTTTCTCAGTGAAATTCTGGTGTCATACAAAACAAACTTGTTTGAGCTTTTTTAATAAACAATCTCTGGGTACAGTTCTTTGATGCAAATTTGTAGGAAAACTACGAATAGTAGGTTGGGGATTATCACTGGAATTGGAACACCGATATACTTTTCTGCATCTATAGTTTTGGGATTGCAATTGAGGTTAGAGCAGAAAATTGCATTCTAGTCCCTTATTGCAACTTTGAGCTCAAGTCATTGGTGTGTTTCAGAGAGCAGCAAGTTTTTTTTTGCAGATGAAGTAGTTTGAGATTTACTAATTGAAAGAGTTGACTGTTTTTGAGAGATTAGGCAGCTACATGCAAATGATTGAAATTGCCTTCAGTAAATAATTATACTGAACAGAGAAAAAAAAGGACAAGACAACCTTACATACTGGCATTTTTAAGCAGAAAAAAATTTTTGATTGGAAATTGCCACTTTGTTCCTTTGAGATTGTTTATATCTCAAATAAGATAACACCTAGTATGTTTGCAGCTTCCTCTTGCACTTCATTTTCTGGAGTGTAGATGCTCATGTGATTGATGCTCATTGTCTGTTGGCAGCTTGTTCAGTAAACAGCAGTAGGTAATTCCCAACTACACAGAACAGACAGAATACCAGTAAGACATCTTGATACCAGAATGAAGACTACTGCTATAGGAATATACTTGGTGTTGGATCTGTTCCAGTTATGGAGACTGTATTATAGTATCAGTTACAAGATCTACAAAGGCTAAATACCCATGAAGCTGAAAGAAGAGTAATAGACATAGGTGGCATCCATCACAGGCTGCCACTTTAGGACTTCCCTCTTCCACCACAGCTTTTTCACAGAGGCAGCTACCTCAGGATCCACTGAGAAGCCTTGGTGGTGAGGGGTCACAAGTTAACAGGCTTGTATCTGTCCAATGATTTGTCAGCAGACACACAAAAAGTACCTGACCTGCCTTGCCCTGTATCTTTCCCCACTTTGCTTTAAAACATATTGAGGGTCACTAGGCACTGTAGAGTTGCTCTAGGTCAGGACATACTTTCTGTTTAGCCTGTCTGCTGAATTTCAGGAATTGCTCTGCCTGTAGCCTTATTCCTTAGCATTCACATCAAAATACACAAACTGTGCAAAAGGTAAACCTTGCTGGAAGGTAAAAACGAGAGCGAATGTTCAGTGAATGTTTGTAATAAATGTAGTAACTTTGGCTTTTGCAGATGCTGGTTTTTCTGCAGCTGACAGAGAAGCAAGCTTGGAGTTAATAAAATTGGATATCTCAAGAACATTTCCTAGTCTCTGTATATTCCAACAGGTAAGCAATGCTAACTTTTGTCTTGACACGTTGAGGAAATTAGTTTTACATATTCTGGCCTGTCCCTTGGTTGGAACAGGCTGTTGAGTTCTGAATGAGCACTCATCTTGAGAGGATAAAGTTCCTAGAGATTTTGGAAAAATAGAAATAATCTAGAGGAGAGTAACATCAAGGTGCATGCAAAACCCCAAAGTGTTTGGTAATCTCTGATTTGTCTAACAAAGTTCATGCTGGTTTCTGTTTGATGAAGTGATGCAGGTGACTGTTCCAAAATCAGTGAATCAACATTGCTGGTTATAAATACACAGTGAGAGAGAACACCTCAAACAAATGGGACTGGTTGACCTTTTTTTGGTTTGAGGCAAAACTAATTTAACTTCTATTGTTTTTGTGTGCTCACCAAAGTGTGCCAAACTGCTTTAATCAGATTTTTTCCCTCTATGCACAGATTTCAGCTGCCCTCTAAAAGTTTTAGATTCTGATAAATCAACAGTTTTAGGCAAAAATCTTCTCCCTTTGGAAATTCTCAGTCATTTACAGTACTCAGTACAAGATATGGCAGCTGTTGATAGTCAGCAATGTGAAATTCTTTTTAGCTGTACATGTCCTTCTCAATATGCTCATTCTGTGTTATGGCATGTTGTTGTTCATGGTTGACTTTTGCCTCCAGTCTCAGAGACAATTATGTGGTTTGCATTATTGTTTTACTTCCTTGGCACTATTGCCAGAGTGCTGCTGAGCTGTAAGGAATCTCTTAGGCTTGCCTTCCTATTGCATAGGTATTTAATATCTAATCAATGTATTGGACGAACTGTATGTATTTATAATAAATGGGTTTGAACAGTTGTTTCGTTCTGTTATTTGGAATAGTTCAGCTGTTCTAAGCTGCATTGGGAAAGAGTATTACTGCTACTTTGTCAGCAGTAATAGAGACCATCTGTAGCACTGAGGGTTTTTAACATGCTTGTTGTATAATCAGATGTATTGTGCTGTTTCTGTTTAATTATAGGGTGGTCCTTACCATGACACGTTGCACAGTATTTTAGGAGCCTATACTTGTTACAGACCTGATGTAGGCTATGTAAGTAAAAAATTTATTTTTTCAGGGGTGGGTAGAGAGATGTTTTTAGGGGGAGGAAGGATTTAATTAATTAGTCATTTTTAGACCTGTATTAAATGGTTTGGAGGGATATGTGTGTGCTTTTTTCTATTCCAGTACATGCTTGAGAAGTGTGTATAACATTTATTTTGCTGGATTTAAGCTTTTTACAGGTTAAGTAATTGGAAAATCCATATTTGTACTGAAAAGTACATAGTTTGAAAATTGGAATCCAAGGCAAGGTGTAGTTATGTCCTTATTGTCAGTACCAGTCTAACTGAGACTGCTGTTGAGTTGAAATGATTGTTATTTCTGTCCCTTAGCACTGTGAGTTTCTGGACCAGTCTCTAAAGGAATGCCCATTGAAGCTACATGAGCTCAATCATAGTGTTTGAAGTAGTGATTATGAGGGGGCTGAGTGATTTCATGTAGTCTCTGTGTGCAGAGCAGGGTTATACAGAGAGGCTTGTTCTTTATTGAGGAGCAGTTTTAGACAAGGCAGGTGTAGAGAGGGAACATTCCTGCTTTGTAGGTAGCACATAATGCTTGGCAGGAGCTGCTGAACATGACTGCTGGGAATGAGACAAAGGGCAGATCAGCTGCTGTGCCTCATGTGGCCCAGCAAGAACCTGTTGTGTTGGGAAGGAGCTTGTTCCTCAGGTTTGCAGGAATGGCAGTCACACCTTGCTCCACGTGACTCACAATGGCACCACTGCACCCTCTGGGTGAGAGAGCTTTGCCTGGATTCCACACCAGGCTTTGTAGAGAAAGGGAACAATATTAATAAAACAAAAGTATAGTCTTAGAATGGTTTTGTTTATCAAATGACTCAGCGCAGTTGTTTTTAACTGCTGGTAATTTATTGAAAAACAAAAGTACAGGCTTTGTCTCTAGCGTTCAAGTTCAGCTTTCCTCAGATAAGGATCTAGATGACCCATTCCTGGGAGAAAAGGGATTACTTTGAAACACCTAATTGTTAATAAAAAAATCTTTATTCTGTATATTTGAAAGTGTTGTCAACCTAGCCTATCCTAGGAGTTCAACTTGGAGCCTTTGAAAGAAGACAACGTGGGAATTGTTAGCTTCCATGCACTGAACATGTGATATCAAGGGGCATGTGGGTTAAAAAGTCCTACTTTTCTGAACATTTCTCAAGATGCAGCAGCTCAGTGAGTGCATCAAATACTAGTGAACATGAAGAAAAATGAGGCAATATAATAAAGTTACTGCTAGAGAGTAACTCTTCTCCTTTCTTCAGGTGCAGGGCATGTCATTCATAGCAGCTGTATTGATCTTGAACTTGGATACTGCAGATGCCTTCATTGCTTTTTCTAACCTTTTAAATAAGCCCTGTCAGATGGCATTTTTCCGTGTGGACCATGGCCTTGTAAGTATGCAAAAAAACCTGTAATCAACATGCTGTGGATAATAAAAGGGAAAGTTTAGGAAAAGTTTAAAAAAATAAAAAGTTATTATTTCAGTGGCTTGGAAAAGAAGTCAGAATTTATTTTAAATCAACACACTTTATTAAAAAAAACCCCAACACACATATGCAGAATCTCTCCAAAAACGTCAACCCAAAGATCACCCTATCAACCTTTTTGAAAAAGAGGTGAATGAAATTGTTGAGTAGCTATTTTATGATACTCAGAGAATAGTTATGAGAATATTACTGTAGGTGGTTCTCAACAATGCTGCAGTTGAAAGCTGAAAGCCCCTTAATGAAAGTGTCTTGAAAGCACTTTTTATCAGAGGCTAATAGGTTGCTAAAAACAGACTGTTGCAGGGAGAACCAGGTTTTCCATATCCCTGTAGCAGCTGTGTTTGAGTCCCACAGGCTGTTTTTCAGAGAAAGAAACCTCTCACCTCCCAAGTTTTCACTGGGAGCTGATTCCCTTATTTTTTCTAGAGTCTCTAAAATTCCATGTCAGCAGATACACTAGCAAAATAAGACACAGCTCCTCAGATGTGGTTTTAATTTACTTTAAAGGTATTTTTGGGTAAAGTATATGGCATTCTGTGTTTCATTCTCACCTCTTAGCACTATGAAAATAGGATCTGCCTCTTAAAGAGTTCAAATGCAAGAGAATGAATGATGACAACAGTCACTGTTGTGGTTTAAAAACTAGACAATAGAAATCTTATCAGTATTCCTGCTGGAAAAGTATTCCCTGTTCGGTCTCTGCATTTTGTCAGTTGTAAGTACCATGGGAAAATGTGCCACAGGGCAGCCAGCATTGCTAGGAGCTGCATCAGCTATCTCCATTACAGTACTTGGATAAGGAGAACATGCTCATGCCTTCAGTGTGTAAATATGGCTTTTGTGAAGATGGTTTTGGAATTGAATTGGATAGAATTAGATAAATATTTTTTTAGCTGAGCTAGTGGGGTTTGCAATTCTTTCAGATAATGCTGTTCAGTTCTGTTAGGCTGGCCAAATAGGGATATGGGATAACTGTGTGCTTACAGAGGGCAGAGATGGTGGTACATGAAATATTAATGTCCTGAAATCAAATCCATGATTTAACCACACAAAGAAAATGTCATCCAATATTTCAAAGGGACTAGTGACACTTGAGTGAGACAATTTTTGCTTTCTGTTGTGAACATACTAATCTGCAGTCTACCCTCATCTATTTGTGTCAGCCTTATAACCAAATGCTGATTTTTTTTTTTTTGTATAGTAAATTAACCAAAAATAATACCATTATAAGTTAGTTGTGTGAATAATATTAATTTATGCATGTTTGTCTTGACTTCTTTTGTTGGTTAATTTTATTAAACAGTATTTTTTTTATTACCACTAAAAGGAAGAGTCTTGCTGAATGTTGATTTGATCAAAATACTGCTTGTTCTGCTGCCCACATTGCCATCAATGGAAATGACTGTAGCAGTTATGTGTAAGGTCCTGCCTCTGCAGTACTTTTGAGTGTAGGAACTTCAGTACAAGTGTCTTATAGTGGTGCCAGCAGATTCTTTTGAAAGTAGCACTGTCTGATGCATTACCTTATTCCTTCTTTATACTCACAGGTCTCATAGGTGCTTGGATTTCATGCATTTAAAAATCCACACTGGGGAGCTGTTTCAGGGGTACAGTTCTCTAAACTGGGTTCCTGGATTTCTGGTGTCTTGTTTGACATGAAGCTGTTTCTCTGTAACTGAAGTTTCAGAGATTCCAGTAGTTTCAGTTATTTCTCTAGCATGCACCCATCTCTGATTGACTGAAAGCCTTGTAGTGACTACCAGGCTGAGGTGTTGATTTGTCACTGTTAATGAAAGTAGTCCATCATCTGTCATTCAGAGGAAATGGGAAATACTTCTGTAAAGACATTAAAAAAACCTAGGAGATAAACTCTTCTTTAAAAGGATTTCACACAGAAGTTTCCAATAAGATCCCTTTTCTCTTTACTGTCATGATGTTTTGGAGAAAAGTATGCTGTTACAAGTCATACTTCCAAGAAATCACAGCCTTTCTTTATTGCTTTTATTGGGATTAGTATTACTGAATCATTCAAGGACTTGGCTTAGCTTTCCTCCCTATAGTGTTAGGGACAGTGATTAAATAATCTTTTGGTTTTGACTCTTGCTTGAATTGGAAGATATTTTTAACATGTTTTCTGTTAATAAATTTGACTAAATACTTGAATTCTAAAATAGCATAAAAGTCTTTGTGTTAAAAACAATGAAGTTGAGTGGTTATGATGTCAGAGAGTTACAAACTGTTTCTCTTGCATAGAAGTTTTGTCCCAGTCTTTGAATTTTTTGTGTGAAACTCGTATCTTCCTTTTTGCAAAAGAAATGCCTATTATCTAAATGTAGAATGTATGGTGTTATGTTGGTATTAGACTATTAGAATAGCTCTGCTATTAGATTAGATTGTGAATTATGACTGGAATATACTGGACTCTTCATTGTTGCTGTGGCATATTAACATTATTTTAGTTTTGTATTTCTTTATGTTCCGTTGGGTCTTGGATTTTATTCAGTACAATATTAAATTACTGCCACAAGCATATAACACCATTCTGTTATAATTATTTTGAGAAATCAGCCAAAAACTTCCCTCCTGCTGCTATTTTTCTTTCCAAAGGAAGCTGGCCAAGACCCAAAGAAATTGTTACATTGTTTAGTATGAGGATCATATATAGAGTGGATCTTAAGTGCTTGCTGATGCTGCCTTTTATGTAAATGCTTAACTGTTTATAGTATCATGTAATTCATTGATCCTGTTTTTAAAGGGTGTTAATCCTACAACAGATAATACATTTAAGCTTATTAATAACACAGCTAACTGCTTTTCTCCCTGTTATATTTTCCCAGATGTTGACTTACTTTGCTGCATTTGAGGTATTCTTTGAAGAAAATCTGCCAAAGTTATTTGCCCACTTCAAAAAAAATAACTTAACTCCAGACATCTATCTAATTGATTGGTAAGACTTGAAAGAGTAATTGCTAATTTGAGTGGTATACAGCTCCATGTCAGTGTTCATGACAGAAATGGGAACATTCTTACCTGGTTTAATTTTGTTCTGAGATAGAGGCTTTATTTTTTGTTCAGTACTTGAGTTGTCAATCCAAATCATTCCCACTTACTTCTGTGATGTTTAACATTTGCCTAACCTTTATTACTGCACTTGTGTTAAGTTGGAAGCTTGTTTTGAAAGAATGCTGACCTTCTGAGAAAATTTGTCTGTTGCATGTGCAGGTGTGTACCAGGGCTGTCTATTCAGAAAATATTTCCAGGCTTGCATTTGAAATGTGTACTTTGTCCTGCACAGATTGGGAAAAGTGTAATTAAAACATGTGACCATACAACATAAAACTCAAAGCTACAGAAAAGCTATTCCACTTAGCAGATGGGCAATTAGAGTCTTTTTATTAGATGAAACTGTCTTTCCTTTAAGTTCTAGTATAGTCAGAATATTTTCCTTAGAGAGGGACAAAGATCTTATTTGCACTTTTGCCAAATTTCAGTGAGGTATTATGCGCTCCAAATTGAGCACTTGCATTTATGCCTATCAGACCTTGGTTTGGGGCAGTCAGAAAGTCTCTTTTCAGATAGACTTCATTGTCAGTTTTGGGATGACATGAAAGGTTTTTTGTGAAAAATTGGTTTGCCCTTACATTGTTGACAGTTTCTTCTGTTGTCAGGTATCTGACAAATACCTTAAGTAAGAGAATAAATTCCCAGTGGTAACATGGGGATTTTTTCCCTGAGATTAATGAGCTGTTCTTCTGGAACAACTTATTATTCTGGAAAATATTTGTAGTGTTAATGTGATTTTACCTGAACATCTTTAGCAATACCATGATCTTTAAGACCAGTCTTTTTCTTCCCTGCAGATGCAGGAAAGCTCTTCTTGTTGTCCTTAATGTCCTTTGGTTGATTCAGCTCCATCCAGATGGACTTCTTGGGCTGCCTTTGCTTGATTTGCATGGTTTGTATGAGGGTGGTGTGACCCTCCGTGCAATAGGCATGTACAAACCATGGGCTTTGTGATTTGGCTGTTACACTGGGATTAAACTTTAATGCATCATGTGTAGGGGAATTGTTGGGAATTGTAATGAACAGGCTCATTTCTCCCAACATTTAATGGGAGAAATACCACTGGAAAGAATTTGTGACTGAAAGCTGACAGTATTAAACTGAAGTAGATCTGTGCACAGAGAATAGAAAAAGTACTGGGATAAGACAGAAGGGAAGAAAGAGAGCAGAGGCTGGTGTGTTCAGTGATAAGAGGAAAGATGTTGAAATTGTATTCCTCAGTGTTGTGAAAGCCTGTGTGTGGAGAAAGCAATTGAATAAAAGGGACATCGGAATAAGATGACTGTAAACATACATGTGGGAGAGTAACTGGATAGACAACACTGAAATCACCAGGTTATTGGATTTTTAATGGACAATAATGTCAATAGCAGTCCAGAAATTCTCAGCCTGTTACATGACAAGCATAGTCACCTTACCAGCAGGGACACAGACTAGGCAGAGATATTTAATGCTGTCTTCACTTTGGTTTTTAACAATGATGATGATGTGCTTTGGGGGTCCCAGAGCCCTGAGCTGGAAGAGCATGGCTGTGAGGATGATAGACTTCCATTTGAACCTGAACTTGTGGGATTTGCTGCTCCAGCCTGATGGTCTGTGGGGCCTGATGTGATTCATCCAAGAGCTGGCAGATATCATAATGAGATCTCTCTCAATGATTTTTGAACAGTCTTGGGAATCTGGAGAGGTTCTGTTTGTCTGGAAGCTGGCAAACATTGTCCTGATTTTCAGGAAGGCTGTCTCTGGCAATGAAAGGCCTGTCAGAGTCACTACAGTGACTGGTAAAATTATGGAGCCATAAGGTAATTCTGGAACATATTGAAAGACACCTGGAGGATAGCACAGCCAGCTGTGCTTTCATTGAGGTGACAGCCCTGCTTCACAAACTTAATTTCCTTTTATGACAAGGTTACTCCCCTAGTTGGGTAGATGTGATATTTTTAGACTTCACTAAAGATTTTGATAGCATCTCACAGTAGCCTCTCCAGATTCTGCAGCTGGGATGGACCAATCCTGGATGTGCAGACAGACTGGGGAATGAGATGCTGGAAAGCAGCACCACAGAAAGGGACCTGGGTGTCCTGGTCAGTGGCAAGTTGAATGTGAATCTGCCAGGAGGGCCAGCCCTGTCCTGAAGGGCATCAGGCACAGCATTGTCAGCCAGGCCAGGGAGGGATTGTCCTGCTTTGCTCTGCACTTGGACAGCCTCACCTTGAGCCCTGAGGGCAGTTTGGGGCACTGCAATGTAAAAACCATAGTTTACTATTAGAGAGTGTGCAAAGGAGATCAATAAGGATGGTGAATGGCTTTAGAGGAAGCTCTGTGAGGAGCAGCTGAGGTCACTTGGTCTGTTCGGCCTGGAGGAGACTGAGGGGAGACCTCACTGCAGTTACAGCTTCTCTGTGAGGAGAAGAGGAGGGGCAGGCAGTGATGTCTTCTCTGTGGCAACAGTGCATGAAATTCAAACTAAATATTGGGAAAAGATTCTTCTTCCCAGAGGGTGGCTGGGCACTGGCACAGGCTCCCCAGGAAGGTGGTCAGAGCACCAAGCCTGGCAGAGTTCCAGAAGCTTTCAGACAGTGCTCTCAGGCACATGATGTGATCCTCCAGGTGGCCCCTGTGCAGGACCAGGAACTGAACTCAATAATCTTTGTGGGTCCTTTCCAACTCGGGGTATTCTGTGATACAATGGATTACTAATTGGATATGATGCTGTCATAAAAAAGGTGATTGCTGTGTAGGAGGAACTAAAATTGAGCATCCTCATGGTACAGGCATGTTAATATCATGCTATTGTTTAACTTTACATTGTAAAGAAGAAATCCTGAAAAACAGTATCAGAAATTAGAGATTTAGAAAAAAAGATTGTTTTGACTGAAGATTGAAGGTTTATATTCCCTTCAGTAATTTTGCTTTTATAGAATACTCTTTATTTATATTTATATTTCTTGAGTAAACATTTACGTGATTAGTTGTTTTCTCTTAGTACATATATAGGGAAAAAACCCAACACAAAACCAAAACAAACCAAAAGGAAAATGACTGACTTGTAAGTGAAGAACTGAAGTGATGACGTCTGTGTTGAAGTGCTGTTGCAGTCTTGGGGCATATCAGGTCCTCCTTTTGTTACCTCTGTGGTGTCAAGAGCACTTGAAAGAGAAGTCAGTGGGGAGTGGCTGTGGATAATGCTTCTCAAGGTCTTTGCATCAGTGAACTGATAATTAATATTTCTTGCTGACTACCTGCATCCATATTCAAGCTGTTTATTTTAATTCCAGGGACGATTTACTGTGTTCCTTCCCATCCCTAGAGAGTTACAGCACTGATCATGCACAGGAATGTAGGCTCTTTGAGATAGACCTGCCCAATACTGTATTTAACTTTTTCACATTTGTCTTGAACTACACAGCTCATACCACTCTGTCCTTAATTTTATTAGACTGTAAAGGTTGTATGTGTGTAAAACTTACATATTTTACTTAAATATATGTGTAAAGATATTTGTGTGTGTGTCCTGCAGGAAGCAGATTTAGATTTTTTTTTTCTTTAAATTACTACTAAGAGTGTGGCTGCAGTGTATTTAAAGTCAAGGAAGAATATGGTACAGCATTACTTTGAGTAGGCAGACCTTTTGCATGTAGGTAAAAATCTCTGTGAAACAGCCTTGCTCTGGCATTACTTTTATTTAAATGAATGTTTGTTCTGAGCTCCAAAGGGAATGCCTGCTGTTATTCCAGTGGCTGGTGTGGTTACTGTGCAGGCATGTGTGCAGTAAATCTCTGCTGCTGCCAGCTCTGGGAGGCTCCAGTAGCCAGTGCTGCACACACCATTGCTGGGAAGCCTTCCTGCTCCTTCCACAATTAAAATGGAGACAACTAGTCTGCTTTGTGCTTCTTGCTGTCACCTGTGCTGCAGGGAACAGCAGTAAAATTGGTGTGCTTAAATCATTTTTGAAGGGATATGTTGCAAGAAAAAGAAATAGGTGGACCCAGCTGTGCAGGTTTTCTTGGAGCTGGTAGAGGACTTAGGGAGGAAAGCCTCCCTGCCAGTTTAGTTCCACTGCTGCCTTCTATGATGGGAAAACTCCAAGAGCTGAGTAGTTTAATTAAAGGTACTGTGACATGATTATTGGGGATGCCACAGGTAAGGCATCTCATTTAAAAAGGACCCATGTGCTCTAAGCCTAAACTCCAACTGATAAATCTTGTAGAAAGAATTCAAAAACTGTACAGGGTTTTACTTTTTTTGGTGAGTATAAAGAGGATCAAAAAAAGCCATAAAGAACAATGTGGAGTCAAGTTCACAAAGAACAGAGGGGAAATAGTGTGTCTGAATAGCCCAGTTTTGGCCTCTCACTCTGTCAGCTGATGTTCTGCAGGCTCCTGTGAGCAGAGTGGAATGTGGATTTGCCAAGGACACATGCTGTCTGTTTATGGCCTGCTGCTGCTATGCAAACACCTCTTTATCCCTACTCAGGAAAATGATTTTGGCAATAATTATAGCCAAGGGCTGTGTTTGTACTGATGGATTGATCAGTGTTCTTTAGTATTACATGGAGTGTGATTGTGCTCCCTGAACACAAAGTTTCTATTGACACCATGTGCTTGTTAGGATAGAGGTCCAGGCCACTTTGTGTGGCCATTTTTGGTGGGCACTTCCAGTAAAGTATGTATAAGTTTGTTTTCTGTTACTTTGAGAAAAACATAGTCTGTGCCCCCCAGAAAATGCTCTCTTGCAGTCAGCATTTAATTTATTTTCCAAATAAGAAATTAAATAAACACTTATACTATTTTTTAGACTGTAATGATTTGTAAATTTACAGACATGGGAAAGGAATGTGTAGTGCAAGAATACATAAGATCTGATTTGCATCAATGCTGTGTGTGAATTGCCCATCCAAAATCTGTCCTACCTGTCTGCATTGCTCTTGCTGATATCTTATAAAGACTTTTTAATTAGAAAGAAAAGAGAAAAAGGAAAGGGAGGAAGAAAAAACAAAGGGAAGAGGGATGGAGCTTATGATTATCATTGTAGCAGTGCTTTGCTTTCTTGATGACTTTATGGTCATATGCTTTTGCTGTGAGCAGCAAACCAGCCGGGACTTCATCTACCTCAAAGTACACTTTCATCAGAAACAGGGCCAGGGAGGAACAGGATCCTCTGGTGCTGCTTCTCTTCCCCTTCCAACCAGAGAAAGGCCAGGAGCCTGCATTGCTCTGACACTGGACATCTCTGTGTGAGTTTAGCTGTGTTGTTTGCACCTGCAACACGGAGAGTTGCAGGAGAGCTGCAGAAGTCACCCTGCAGTACAGTGACAGCAGCTCATGTGCAAGGAGTGTGCCAGTGCTGCTGGAAGATGCTGCTGGAACTGCCTCAGTCTGGCAGCTGCTTTATTACCCCTGTAAATTCCAGCAGCGTTTCAACCAGTAGCTCAGATGTCTAATAAAAATGTCTTTCAGTAGGAAATGTTTGAAAGGATGAAATGCTGTATCTGTTCTAGGAATCCAAGCAGTGATTCCTACTGGCCATTCACTGCTTATTCTAGGGGGCCCAGTCTCTGCTGTTAGGTCTTGATGCATCAATTCCATGCAGATATTAATGAAAGGTAATTGTCTTGTTAAGTTCCTGCAAATGGCACTTCCTTCCAAATTATGAAGAGCTCAATGGCAAATACCTGACTTGATGTGACAGCTTTTTTGATGCGAGTAAATCCTTTCATACAAAAGAAGTGTTCTCATAAATAGTTCTGTCTTTTGACAGTTAATTTTCTGCATAGTTGGAGATTTAATACAAATGGGTTATTCAGGTTAGGCCTGAATCATGACAGAATAATTGCTTTTGTGAATAACAACGGGTCTGTAAAGTTGGCATTGCTATTTATCTTTAACCAGGACTTGTTTCTGACTGCAGTAGTGTTTCCCTGCTACTTGGTAACCAGGAAAGGACTCAGCTGAATTGCTTCTTATTACACTGTTACTTTTAAATTGAAACCCTGTTTCTGTTTCCACTGTGTGTGTGTACAGACAAAAGTCTTAATTCTGCCATGTAGCTATTCTGTGGCAGTACTGTTTTATATGGTCTGTGACTGTTCAGAAAGATTGAAAGAGTGTATAAAGTAAATGAAGTCTGCAGTGCAGGATCAGCCAGTAACCCAGAGAAAGAGCTTGTAGCATGCTCCTCTTACACCTTCATGTATGTGTGACAAACAAGTGTCTGGGTTTTGCATCCCAGATCTATACTTCTTGTTTATTTTATAATTCTGACTTAGCTTTTTGGAGAACAGGATTTAAAATGTTTCCACTTGTTATAAGAAGATTGCAATGAGATGTAAAAATAGGAAAAACAGTAAAATCCCAAGGATCTTAAACCTGCAATTCACTTGTCACCTGAATTTGTGCAAATGTTAGTTTCATCAGGATGTTAATCAAATTGAATATCTTTTCTCTTTTTTCTAAAGTGTGGTGATTCACACAGAAGCCATATACTTAACAACACATCATTCAAATAAATTTTTATATAGTAAAAAGCAGATAATGTAGAAAACCTTTGATTATTAGACTTTGCTGTGAAAATACATTACTTCATATTCTATACCTATGCATATATGTGTGTGTGTATATATATCTGTTCCATTTTATATTTTTAATGTGAATTCAAATTTCCCAAATAAAAAATTGGAGGGGATAGAGGGTAGTTTTAAACACGTGAACACTACTGTTCAATTCAGCATACTTGAAAAGGAGTTTTTTGTTAAAAGCTTTGGAAAGGTTTGATTGAAATTTGAGCCTTTTCTGACCTCTGCTGGGGAGAGAATTCTTTGCAGTTTTACAGAGATTTTTGTGCAGTGCATCTGTGGAAAAGTTATTTCTGAATTCTGAAGGATAAAACTTCTGTAACTCTTTCCCCTTATATACTGTAAAACGATTCCAGGAAAGATTCTCATCACGTGCTGTTAGGTCATTGTTGGCAGCAATGCTCCTGCTCTGCTGTGCAGTGAGATGTTGGATAAAGGAGAGAGGAGGGAGCAGCTTCTTGTTTCTGGCTGCAAGGCTGTCAGCATTTTGGTGAGGGAAGAAATGTGCTCATGCTCACTAATGAGAATAGAGTTTTAGCAACTGGGATGAAGCTGTTGCTTCTGGTATTACCCTCGGAATCACATCTGCACAGGCACACTGAGCCACCATCTTATCACCACTATCTGCACCTCTCTGGACATCCTGCCTTGCCTGTTTCTCTCAACTCAAGGGAGTTCAGGCTGATCCTTCCTCCAAAACTCATGCTAATATTACTTTGCCTGTCAATCAAGCCTGAAACACAAGAGTTAATTTTACTCATCTCCTTTATCTGAACCTCAAAATGCCCATTGCAGTTTGTCTTAAAGTTCAGCTTTTTGAGGTTTTGCAACTAAAATACATCAATTCTCAGCTCTGAAGTGATGATTAAATAGGCCTTTGATTATAGCTGTGGTCATCACATGCCCATTGTAAAACCATGTCTATTATTTCTTCTGGTATGATCCAAGAAAATCCAACTTAGAGGCCGTGCTTTAATAGTTGTACAATTTTCTATTGTTTCATGGATTGGTGTGCTGCAACTAACAGAAGTACTCCTGATATATAAAAGGGATGTTCAATGACAAATATTTGAGAAGCCTCAAACTTACTGATGATTGGTGTGTGTATTTCTGTGAGTATCCAAGACTTATTGTCTAATAAGTGAGAATTTTGTTCTGTCTTTCAGGATATTCACATTGTACAGCAAATCTTTGCCACTGGACTTGGCTTGTCGTGTCTGGGATGTGTTCTGCCGTGATGGAGAAGAGTTCTTATTCCGTACAGCGCTGGGAATACTCAAACTTTTTGAAGATATTTTGACCAAAATGGACTTCATTCATATAGCTCAGTTTTTAACAAAGCTACCAGAGGACTTGCCTTCAGAAGAATTCTTCACATCTATTGCTGCCATTCAGATGCAAAGTAGAAACAAAAAATGGGCTCAGGTAAAGAGGATGCTAGTCTTGGTTAACTGATGATTTTACTTTACTCATGAAAATGGGGTTTGGCAACATCTGGAAGAATGTTTCAGCAGAGCTAGTGCTTGATTTTATGGGTAGGTAGGACTGTGAAGCTCACTCCATGCTCTTGGCATATGTTGAGATGAGCGGATTCCCTCAGTTTAATCTCCTCTGGAAAGGGAGAGTCAGCCAACATTCAAAATGAAATATTGAGTGAAATTTAGAAAGTAAAAAGTCAGACAACTTTGAAATTGTTTTAATTACAAAGACTGCTAGCAACATTACAACTTGATATTTAAAAGCAGATATCCATTCTTTGGGAGAAGTTGTCACATGTTGTCATATGATAATACAATCATTCTAATCTTCTTGAACAGCTCTACTCTGCCTAATTTGGGCTCTGCAGAAGTGATTGCATTTCTGACTTCTTTATTGGGATTTAGCATGTGATTTCAGAAATTGTTTCATCACTGTAATTTTAACTAAATTTTAGTTTAAAGAAAAAAAGATGTGTCATCTGAATTTGGAAACCATTAAGTGGCTGTAGCAACCATTCATGTTGGACAGTGGAAACACACCCTTTTTTTTTGTTGTTGTTCAAAGCAGCAATACAGCCCACATTGTGAGTCATTCCATAACAGAGCTCTGCCCGTTTTACCCAACTGCTTTTTTGCAGAGAAACTGAAAGGTGGTGTTAAATGTAGGGGTTGGGGCAATTCAGCTGCAACTGGGTGTCTCTGGTTCTCTCCTGGGGTAGCAGTGCTGTAGATGCTGGGGATTGCCAGTTTTCTCTTCAAAATGAGCATTTTAACCTTCACAGCAGGAGTGGCTCCACAGGTTGTTCAGTTGTCTCACCTTCCTTGAACATGTCATGTGTGCATGAGGATTGCATTCCAAATAAATTGCCAGCCTGCTGCTGTTTCCCTTGTGGGGAAGGACAGATAAGGGTGCTATTCTGCCAAGAACCCCAAATAAGTCTTCAAAAGTGTGTGTTGGGGGAAATGGAGTTTAAACCTTTGTTGAATCTGCTTCTGTGCACCATGTCACAAGGACTTACAGGAGAGGTCTCTTGTCAGGGGAGAAGTTTTCTAAATTTAATTACATTAAATAGTTAAAGTACTGTTGCTTAGACATAATTAGAAACTCTTCAGAATGAATTATTACTTTTTAAAATCTAATGCTTTTCTTCTCTCTCATGTCCTGAAATGTCTAGATACTGGCTGCTCTGCAGAAAGATAACCGGGAGATGGAGAAAGGAAGTCCTTCGCTGAAGCGTTAACGTTGGGTTCGCCTCCAGTGGCTCCCAGGAAAAGAGCTAAAGTGGCAGAAGTATTGATTACTGTTTGACATGTATGAGCCTGCACATCAAAGTGTTAGTTCAGAGTTACATTTAGTAGTAGAATAGCCTTAAGGGAGAGAGAAGAAAATCGAGGAGGAGGAGTGAAAAAAAAAAAGAAGAAAGGAAATTAGGGGATAAACCCCTTATAAATTAAACCTAGGCTTAGCCTTAAACTTTTAGTGGTATGCGCATATGCTGTGGAGAGCATTACACTTTCTGTACTTCTGATGAGGGCAGTGAAACAAAATAACACCAAGGGTTTGGGGGTTTTCTAATTTTTTTTCTTAGATGTTTTAAAGAACTGGACATTCAGCAATGTCGGTTGCTTTGACAGCTATTCCCGTTCCATTCTTAGGCAGGATATATTTCCAATACCTGTAACAGTAGCTGGATCTGGATTTTAGATAACTGGTGCTTGAATTCTAAATGATGTAAGGACCATTTCTTTAGAATTGCTTCTGATTTTATAGGATGTGGGTCCCATTTACCAAAGAAATCATGTAGACATAGAACTACATTCCTTTCTTTAATAAGAAAAAGTTAAGTAGAAAGTAAGCTTGGAAGAGAAGTCAAACTAGCAGTGCAAAACTAATTATTCTTCAAGATGCCTTGGAAATTTATTTAGAATTATCTGGATGCATATGGAGGAAATTTCATTCATCAGACTAGATTCTAAACTCACCAAGAGGGTTCTGGTATTAAGGTGGCATAATTTCCCAATTGTGCTTTCTTTCCTCTGTTGAAAGTCAAGGTCACATACCACTAAATGCATGTTTCCATGCATGTGTCCCTCTCTGGGGCACTGCTGTTTCACAATGTTCTTCACAACCTTACTGTGTGCCATGTGTCCAGTCATGGAGATAGAACTGGACTTAGCAGATAAACTGCGACATGGTTAAAACAGATTTTGGTAGATCCTTTGAACCAAGTTTTGCTCAGTGGCAGAACTAAGGAGGAAAGGTTGTAGGGGAGCTGTTAATATTTGCCAGTGTTGCTGCTGAAAAGCAAAGGTTTTGTGGAATCTCCTGAAGCTGCTGCCACAGTGGGAAAGTTATGTGGAGCAGATCCACAAGTGACAGGTGAAAGAAGTTTATTGGGAAATGTGCCAGGCACCATCAGGATAAGTACAAGCTGTCATGTCTGAGTGTTTTATCTGACCTCTGATACATGAGGCAAGTTACAGCGGCCATTACATAAACTCCTCATAGATTGTAGATCCTCTCTGCATTCAGGTGAATGTTGAAGGGCAAATCATGAGTGCCTCTGATTTACAAGAATGTTTATTGCATAGTGTGTAGTGTAAAACCTATTTTATGCTAATGGTGATCAGTGAAAAGGGAAAGGTAACTGAAGCAATATTTGTGTTAACTGTGAACAGGCATTACTAAATCCTCCAGCTGTACGGTCAGCAGTTTCCCAGTGCTCTTCAACTGCTTTATGCTGATTATTTTGGCATTGTCTGAATAACACCAAGAAGAATAGTTGCCCACTGCTCAACTCAACATACAGTGTAAAGGACTGTGGGACGTAATCGAAACACTGTCCTTTGGTACAGACATTATTTCTATGAGGGATAATTTGATTGTAATATTAAGAAGAGTGAGAACAAGATTCCCTGGTAAGTGAGGACTCATAATCACTTTGAAAGATGTGTAATGCAAATACAGCCTGCAAGTCCAATACCTCATTGACCTCTTCTCCTGTCCACTTTGTGTAGCTGGTGTGATGGATGTGGTTTTTGTTGGTCATCTTAATTCCACCACAAGACGTCACCTCGGTCATCACTTACTGAAAATAGACATTAAGATGTGATAGGAAACATGTTAATTCACTCAGAATTTGTACAGAATTTGTCCTCCAGTGACTGGTACTTGTATGCTCCATTGCTTTGAAGTGCAATAGAAAGCAGGAAGGTCAGTAAGTGTTTTTTAATATCACTTTTTCTATTCCTACAACAAATCTGCCTTTCCATGAAGAATACGAGAGGCCTACCATCCAAACATTTGCACTATGCTTTTAAACGGTTTATGGAACACAGAGATCACTTTTTCCTCAAGATACATGTTTAGGTGGTACTGTAACTGGCTTTGTGATTTAAGTCTTCATTGCAACTACATTTGTATTTTCTTTTAAAGCAAGTTAACAAGTGTGGCTCATTTGTTTGGTTAAAAAAGCAGTTTTAACTACTAGGTATCTTGGCAGCCATCACAGCCTGTTCTTTTTCTCTTCTCAATAAGATGTTGAATGTAACAGTGACAGTGGGCATAGTTGTGGGGAAAAGGCCTGCTGCAACACTTGTGCACTGTTTGTTACTTGCAAATGTAATTACTTTGTTTTGTGATTTGATCTGTTCTTAGAAGTTGTATATATTTTCTAAATGATTTCTTTGTGTATATAAGGTATGTTCTTTAATGAAGAAACAGCAATGCAATAAGGAGCTTTGCACAGTTTATTTTCAAACAAAATACATGTGAAAAAAAAATCACCTGCCTAAACATGCAATTATTTCAACTTCTCAATTACTTGATTTGAAGGTAATGCTTGAATTTTGATAAAAACAGAGTTGAGTAGCAATGGCATAGAATTTGTTGCCACTGAGCTTTTCAAGTTTCTTGCAGTATACCAAATCTCTTAATTAGCTAATACAGAAATCTTCTCTAAGAAATTCAGGGAATTGCATTAAAAAATTGACAATTTTATTGTTCAGGTACTTGAACGTATCTGTAACAAGATGCATGAGATCTTCTTTCATGGAGAAAATGTCCCCATCAAGCAAACTTTCTTTTCTTCATGGATGTAAAGAAAAATGGATCTGCTGCAATACGTGAAAAGTACCACTGTACGTGCAGTAGATCAGAGAAACCAGAAAACCCCAGCCAGCTTTGGGATTCTTTACAATCTGCACTTTATAATAAAGCAGTTTTGCAACTTCGATCTGCAGTCAATCAGTAATATTATTTCATTTAGTAAACAATTTCATTTGGGAAAAGAGGTACCTTGTAACAGCTTCTTTTTGAATGTTTTAAAACAAGAATGATATATAGAGAAGTGTTGGTACATCTCCTGTACATCATGTTTAAATTGGGTTATGTAGTTACCACATTTGTTTTGTTTAGATATGTGTATCAAACTGGAACTTTTTTCAACTGTAAATATATGGTTTTGTTAAATAAAGTCATGTAAAGTTATCTTAATCAACTGTTGTCAGTGTAATTCAGATATTAAAAATTCCAGTTCTAGTCTTTTTCTTCACAGGTGGCTTTAGCAATTTTTGTCTGTTCAACAAGAGGACTTTGGGCTATTTGTTAATTGAAGGTAGAGGACTTTTTGCTGATGCTTTTAAGTTCTCATGTTGAAATACCTGTTAAATACCCTGAGACATTTAGAAAATCTGATACTTACTGTGCCTGTGGTTTTATCCCTTTTCATACATCTTTCTCTGGACTAGGCCTGAGGTCTGATAAATGTATTATGAAAAATAGTTGTAAATAAATCCTTATGTATTTTCAGAGTTCACCTCATCCCAGCTTTGCTTCAAAAGAAATCTTAGTTTTTTGCAAGTTTCATAATCACAAAGCATTTTTGTGCTCAAGTCAGTGTTGTTTTACTTCTGACATAGGCATAACTTCAGAACTTAAAGTAGAGAAGCTTCCTGTTGCAGAAATGAAAAGAGTTTGAAGGATCAAATAAAAGGGGAGAGAACTCTGGCAGTACCTGTGCACCAAGGGTATGTGCAGAACCCAGGCAAAGCCTTGGCTGCCATGGTTCTGGTTGATCCAGCAAGCAGCTGTCCCACTTCCTTCCACTGCAGTATCTCCTGATGGGCAGAAGAGGAATGTGAAATCAGATTTGTTCTCTCTAACACCGATTTGATACTGAAAGAGATTTATAATGTATCTGGTACAGGAGTTGCACACATTTGTTCAAAACTAGATTTACTTTGTTATCCCAAATAATAGTTTCAAGTTTCTTCAGCCATGCTCAGCAAGGAAGGAGGAATTTGCTTTCTGGCTTTTCATCTGAACTCCCCTACAAGCAGGGGTCAGCCCAGCATAGTGACATTTCTGCATTTCCAGCTGCTGGCACAGCAGCTCCTACAGTATTTTTCCCAGAAGTCTGAAGTGATGTCTCAGTTCCAAGCACCCACGTTTCTGCTGCAGTTCCAGGTTGTTTCTCCACTTTCTCCAGAAGGCTTTCAGGTTGTTTCTCTGGCCAGCTATGTTTTGGTGAAGATATCGCTCTCTGACACCTTTCCATGCCCACCAGTTCAGCCTTTCTGCCTTGGCTTTCAGCTTCCATTAGCTCCAGTTTTTTCCATGCTGAGAATATGGACTGAGTTCAACAAGTTCTTTTTGAGCTTCAGGATTTCATCCCAGATTGTCAAGCTCTTCCTTCACGTGCTGGCAGTGCAGGGAGCGCTGAGCCCTTCTCTCCGAGCACTCACGGTGGGTCCAGTTTGGACTTCACGCCTCAGCCTGATGTTTTCTGTGCGGGCTGAAAGGAGTAGAACTAAAAGGAGAATCTCTTTATTTCTTTATTCCTCACCTGCTCGGGAAAAGGTGCTGCCATTTGGCATGTCACACTGACACTGACAATAACACACTGACGCTGACAATGATACTGGCAATGACACTGACAATGACACAATGACGGTGACACTGACAATGACACACTGACAATGACACACTGACAGTGACAGTGGCACTGACACGATGACAGCGACAGTGGCACTGACACAATGGCACTGACACTGCCCAGGCTCCTCCCGCCGGGCCCGGCCCGGCCCCGCTTCCCCCGTTGCCGGGCACCCGCCAGGCCCCGCCCCCTGCTCGTGCGCGGCCCCGCCCCCTGGCGGGCGGCCCCTGCGCGCGGCTCCGCTCGGGGCGGCTCCTCCCATTGGCCGCGGGAAGGGCAGACGGGCGCGGCTCGGCCAATCGGAGCCGCCCCCTCGCGCTGACACCCCCCGCGCCCGCCAGCCCCGGCCCCATTGGCCGGCGCTGGCCGCGGCCCCGCCCCCCCAGCGCGCCGCCATTGGCGGCGCGGGCGGCGGGGGCGCGGCCGCGCGCGCGCGCGGGCGGGGTAAGATGGCGGAACTGGGGAAGAAGTACTGCGTGTACTGCCTGGCCGAGGTGAGCTCGCTGCGCTTCCGCTGCACCGAGTGCGCCGACATCGAGCTCTGCCCCGAGTGCTTCTCGGCGGGCGCCGAGATCGGCCCGCACCGCCGATGGCACGGCTACCAGCTGGTGGACGGCGGCCGCTTCACCCTCTGGGGCGCCGAGGCCGAGGGCGGCTGGAGCAGCCGCGAGGAGCAGCTGCTGCTGGACGCCATCGAGCAGTTCGGCTTCGGCAACTGGGTAAGGGCCGGGGGACGGGGACGGGGGCGGGGGCGGGGGCGATCCTCCTGCTGGGACCGGCGGCCCTGACAGCAGCCCCGGGGCGCGTCCTGCGCTGCGGAGCCCGGGCTGCCCCTCGCTCCCCGCCGCTCCCGGAGCGCACCCGCCGCTCGGAGCTGTCGCTGCTCCACGTTCTGCCTTTGCCTCCCCACAGCCCGTCCGTGTCACGGAGCTGGCACCTGCCTCTGAGCCTGTGCCCCAGTGTGTCCCGGCTGGGGCTGGCTGCTCGCCTGCAGCGGCCCTGCACAGCCAGACCTGGGTTAACTGCAGCAGTAGGAAAGCGTCTCACAGGCACAGAGTGGGTCAGGGCGGAAAGGACTGCAGTGGTCATCCCGGAGCACTTGCACGGAACTGCATCCACACGGTTCGTGCCTATTTCCAGTGAGGGAGACTCCACAGCCTCTCTGGGCAGTGTGTCCCGGTGCTCGGTCACCTGCACAGTGAAGAAGTTCTTCCTCACGTACCTGTGGGATTTCCTGTGCATCAGTTTCTGCTTGTCATCTCTTGTCCTGTTGCTTGGCACCACAGAGCAGAGCCTGGTCCATCTGACACCTCCTTTCAGATGCTGATGGATTTTGGGGATGTCCCCTCTCAGTTGTCCCTTCCTGAGGCTGGACAAGCCCAAATCCCTCAGCCTCTCCTTGTAAGAGATGCTCCAGTCCCTCGGTCACCCTCGTTGCCCTCTGCTGGACCATTTGATTCGTTTCTGATGTATTTGATTTGTTGTTACTTATGTTTTGTTTCATTAAATGTAAAGACTGTTTCAAACCCTTAAAGTGTACAATCATTGCAGCTTGCTTAGTTCTTAAATAACTAGAAAAGAATAAAAGTTGTTACTCTTACAGTAAATACTGTTTATTTCCATGTTGCTCCTCAGGAATGTGATATAAACAAGCGAAACCCGTGGGGTACAGTGCTATTGGTGTTGGCTTGGGGCTTGGAAAGCTTCCTGGTTATGGTGAGCTGGCTCTGTGGGAGTCACCATGGGGTGCTGTTTTCGTGGCTTACCTGCCTCCATGCACTGTAAATGCTCATCCAGAAATCACAGATCTGATAGAAATGTGGTATTGCTAGAGAAGTTTAGGTACTGGGAGTTGACTTTTGAGGTGCAAGGAGAAAGTCATGCTCATTATGCTGGAGATGTAACGGGAATCGTTTCATCACTGCTCCTTTTTTCCTGTTCAGGAGGACATGGCCACTCACATGGGCGCATCCCGAACGCCTCAGGAGGTGATGGAGCACTATGTGAGCATGTACATCCACGGCAACCTGGGCAAGGCCTGCATCCCTGACACCATTCCCAACAGGGTGACGGACCACACGTGTCCCAGCGGCGGCCCGCTGTCCCCCAGCCTGACGACGCCGCTGCCGCCGCTGGACATCTCGGTGGCCGAGCAGCAGCAGCTGGGCTACATGCCCCTGCGCGACGACTACGAGATCGAGTACGACCAGGACGCCGAGACGCTCATCAGCGGCCTCTCGGTCAACTACGACGACGACGACGTGGAGATCGAGCTGAAGAGGGCTCACGTGGACATGTACGTGAGGAAGCTCAAGGAGAGGCAGCGGCGCAAGAACATCGCGCGAGATTATAACCTGGTGCCGGCCTTCTTGGGCAAGGACAAAAAGGACAAGGAGAAAACTCCCAAACGGAAGATCACGAAGGAAGAGAAGGAGTTGAGGTTGAAACTGAGGCCTTTGTACCAGTTCATGTCTTGTAAGGAGTTTGAGGACTTCTTTGAGAACATGCACAAGGAGAGGATACTTCGAGCGAAGATTCGGGAGCTGCAGCGGTACCGGCGGAACGGCATCACCAAAATGGAGGAGTCGGCGGAGTATGAGGCGGCCCGGCACAAACGGGAAAAGAGGAAGGAGAACAAGAACATAGCTAGTTCCAAGAGAGGGAAGGAAGAGGGTAAAGAAGGTGAATTTGCTGCCATTGAAAACCTGCCTGGCTTTGAACTCTTGTCGGACAGGGAAAAGGTGCTCTGCAGCTCTCTGAACTTGAGTCCTGCGCGTTATGTGACTGTAAAAACTATCATCATTAAAGACCATCTCCAAAAAAGACAAGGAATTCCTTCAAAGAGTCGCCTTCCCAGTTACTTAGATAAGGTACTGAAGAAAAGGATTTTAAACTTTCTGACAGAAAGTGGTTGGATATCCAGGGATGCTTCATGAAATTCAGCTGATCTCAAAAAACACAGCAGAGGCCCATTACAGCCTCAAGGACTCCGTTATTGTTTCCTTCCCTCCCCAAAGATACAGAAACCATGTCGGTTAAAAACACAAAAGAGCAAATACATAAACCTCCAGAGTCATCATGATCCATGGTGGTTTAAGTAGACTTTTGCTTTGGATCATGGAAAATACTTAATTCTGAAACTTCTACATTGGATTTCACTGCTTTTGGTACATTCTTAGAACAGATTTTTTCATGTGAACTTACTCAAGTCCGGTAGTCCCAGAGTAGTTGCTTTAGTTTGTACTATTGGATAAAGGAATATCAGTGTAATCCTTGCTTTTCTCTGAAGGTAGGAGATAGTTTCATTCACTGGAAACTTTCTTCACCCTTTGTTTTGTGGTTTTTTTTGGCATAATGCTGGCAGCAAAGTGAAGCTTACCAAAGTCCTGTGCTCAGGAGGAGGTGAGCAGGGACTTTAGTGAGCAGTGCTAAGCTTTTGGAACATTCTCCTCAGTAACTACAGCCGAGGCGTAGGGACGCCGGGATGAGAGTTCCTGTTGGGAGTACAGCAGGGCTGAGCCGTGGCAGGGAGAGGAGGGAAGGAAGGAAATGGGGTAGCTGAGATGCCTGCAGGGATTTGTGCTGTAGAGGGGAGTTCTTGAAGAGCTCCAGCTGATCTGGGCATTGTTTTGGCCTGAGTTTCCTGAAACAGACCCCTCTGAAGAGTTGACGTTTCCTGCTTGGTACTGGAGTGTCAGGAGTCCCCAGCAGCTGTGGTGCTCTGCTCCAGAGGAGGGGTCAGCTACAGCAAGGTGCCTGGTTTGGGCCAGAAATGGCATTTGGGAGAGTAGGCAGTGAGGTTTGGCAGAAGTTGAGAGCCTCAGGCAGCAAAATCACTTTTTCCTTACTGGGGGAGCCTGCTTCTCCTCCTTTAGGATCTTAACTGCTGAGCTCATAGAGCCTGAGGAGGTGTAGCTGCCTCCTGAATTTCGTTGGGAAGTCAGGGAAAGGGAGCAAGATTCTCAGATGGGTTGTGATGGCTGAGATTGGTCTTTAAAAACAAAAATAACAATCGATGCAGATTTGGTCAAAATGCACAAAGTGTTCCTAAATTTGGAGTGCTTAACCAGCCACTGCAGGGTTCTAATTGCACACACCTTGAGATGTACCAGCCCAGGCACATTGAATCTGGGTGTACTGACAGGGAGAGGGGCTGTGCACCTTGGGAGGGATCTCCTCCAGTTCTGACAGCTGCTGCCTGCAGAGCTGCTGGAGCCAGCTGGGATGTAGCACAGTGAGAACACAAATGCCCGAGCCACAGTGCTGTTCTAGTGAGATCTGGTGATAAAGAAAAGATGTTAAAGGAGGATTAGAAAAAAAAAATATGCCCATTTCATCCTTCTATTCCCTGCTGGTATTTAACCAAATGAATAAAAACCAGTGGTTGCCACATGGAAGATGGCACAGTTACTTGTGCCTGAACCTCTCTGCTGGTCATGTCTGGAGCAGGAAGCTGTGGCTGGAGGCAGGCTGGGCAGGTCTGGAGTGCAGGTGTTCCAAACTTGGAACCTGGCTGGCTTCAATCTGAGTGCAAGACCTGGAAATGTCATCTTGCTTTGATGCTTTGGGCTGTAGTCAGTGAGGATACCACAAAATCTTCAAACAGTATTAATTCTGCAGTTTGGCAGAGGTATTCTGATCAGAACTGGGTTTCATTTAATACATCCAGCATTACCAAACTAGTGTTACCAGTGAGTTTAGAATAAAAAGAGTACAATTACAAAGCCAGCATTTCTAAGGAAAAAAAACCAAAACTTGAGTGCCTTTTTCTTTTGAGCTTATGTGTCCCTTCAAAAAAAGTAAGGGCTATGTCCTCTGGGGTGTAATACTTTGTTTGGCTTATCTGTAAGTGGTTTGTTGTGGCATACTCGAGACAAACTGTCTCTTCTTGGCAGCAGTGGAGCTAACTGCAGTGTGCTGAGTAGCTTTAATAACCACTTCCACCCTGTATGCATGTACAAGCAGCACACAAGTTCATTAGGTATAAACTCTGGGTTATTTTCTCTGTCCTGCTCCTGTGGGAAGGAAGCTCAGTCTTTCTTTTCAGCATTCTAGTTACGCAATTTGGTTCTTCTTGTAACTTGGTTGTTTAACTGCCATAACATGCTGTTTTGAAGCCTCAATTCTGCATGTAGCTGGGAGTTTAAGAGAATTGTTTTGGTTTTGGTTCTTCTGGGGGTTTTTCCCTCAAATCTGTGATTTTCATATTTCTACACTGTTTTGGCACATCTAAGTTAAACTGAAGCAATAGCATAAAGTCCATCTGAACAATAACTTAGGAAAAAATCTAGGCACCAATGAGTCATTTAAATGTTGAAGTGAATTCTGCATTTACACTTTGTAGCTTCTTAATTCCTCAACCCCTCCAAATGTTTCTTTGGTGCTAGATGTAACTTATTGAACATCAAAATGAATGTAAAATAAAAGTATTTTTAATGTATGCAATATGGATATCAATATTTATTTTGTACTTGCAAGCTAACTCAAGGTGGTAAATGTTTGCTTTAGCAAACATCCGTCCCTTGGAACGGGCTTCCCTAGAAGCAATGTCTCATTTTCAGCTATGCTTTTAATTTTAAAGGTGACTTGCACTAGAGGATGCTGCTGTTCCATATTTCACATGGAACTGATTTAGTCTAAGCATTCCTTTGTTATGAGCTGCTGGTTTTCTGTTTGATTGCTTATAAATTGAGATGCAGTTAATGTTAATCCAGCAATTTACTACAGCTATGCTGCTTCTCTTCTGTGGTGAAGGGGCTGAGATGGCAAAGAGCTCTTTCAACTTGTATTTTGTGTTGATCTGGAAGTGCTTCCCGTACTGTACAAATAATCCAGCCTTCATGTTGCTAATGACAAGGTGTTTTATATGCTTAACGCTCTTGACTTTTCTAATTAAAGTTGTTACTAATGATAGCATCTGTCTTAACACCATTGATGTAAGCCTATGGAAAAGCAACACTCCCTAAGCTGTTGAAAATACCGATTTTGTGCTCTGGGTGGGGCTGTGCTGTGTGTCCCATCCCAGGGCTGTGCTGGAGGGAGCCTCCATCTCCCTCCATGTGCATGAAAATGCTGATCCTGTGCTCTGGGAGGGGCTGTGCTGTGTGTCCCATCGCAGCCTCCATCTCCCACGCTGTGCACTGCCCAGCTGGGCTCGGATGCTGCAGCGCTCTGGCTCCAGCCCCTCGTGCCCCTGCTCCTGGCAGCCCCAGCAGGCAGTGAGAGCAGGGCTTGTGACCATGAACTGCCTGGGAAATCTCCCAAACTAAGCTCTGCCCTTGTGCCCCACTGCATTCGGTTCCTTTGTGACTGGAGCAGGCTTCATGAACCTGCTGGTTTACTCTTCTCACAAAATGGCTTTGCCTGAGCCCCAGTCACTTCCAAGTGATGACACGCTCAATGCCGTGAAGCAAGATACCCCATGAGCATGTTCAGCTCATCAGCTTTTCTTCCTTAAAGGGAATGTTGCATTCATTTGAAGTTTACATTTGTAGCTGTGCCAGACACACAAATCCTGTGCTGAAATCACACAAAGCCTAACTGATGTTTGCACACAGCATTTTACTAATTTTTGCATTGTGAATTGGTAAATAAACTTGTATTAAAGTTTCTTTCCATGACTGATTTAACAATAATGTAGCTTGGGCAATGAGGACAATGGCTTAAGTCTTTGCAATAACATTTGGAGATGCATTGTAGCTAAATGTGATGGGTGGAAATGTAGTGTATGATAGCTAGTAATGGTGGCAACTTTGTTAGGTGCCTAAATTTCAGAACCTCCTTCCTCTGTTCCTTGATTTCTTCAGTGCTCCTTCCTGGGCTAGGGCAGAGTGCACAGGTGGTTGGAGCTCTCACTCCAGCCAAAGCCTTTCTGAGGGCAGGGGAACCACTCAAATGAGAGACCCAGCTTCAAAGATGACCCTTGTGCTGAACATTAACAGGAGCCTGTGTTTGAGAACACCCCTAATGAACTGATGTGGCCCAAAAATGACACTTTGTGTGAAGCACTGGGAAGCTCATTAACAAAATCTTCATCTGCTAGGGAACAATGTGTCCCTTTGTTTCAACTCTCTATTACAAAAACTTCTACACTAAGGACATTATTATTACATTTAGTTTAGATCCAGAGGGATTGGGAGGGGACATAACACATGACAGTTCTTTAAAGGTATATAAAATGGAACCTGGTCCTTTTTTGACATCACTGTGAGAACAGGTCCCAAAGTGCAACAAAAACATTTCTTCAATCCTACTTCACACAACTACAGTGTCCCAGAGGAAGGAAAGATAGGTCCAAATTCAGTACAGGGAATCCCCTTTTTTCCCCCTCTATTTTTAAACTTGATCTTTGCATTTTTTCCCTGTACTTGATTAGTTCAAAAAATTTAACACTGTAGTTATCTTCACACATCAGATAATTACTCTCCTTCCTCTGCCCAGTCCAAGCATTCTTTTGTAGAGTTGAGAAAGAATGAATCCTTACATATGATTAACATAACTAACCTCCAAACAGTTTTGTGCACTTAGGCTGTTCCTGGTTAACTGCTTAATTCCCATGAAGGAAACCAGCTCTGGGAAGAATGGCTTAAGGAATGAGTAATCACTTCTCACTATGAGTAGGTCCAGTGTTCAATAAGCTCTCGGCAACTCTCTATCTGAATCACAAAAAATATAATCAATACTTTAGGGTAAGAAGCTCCTTAATCCACAATAACCAGAAACATGGTAACAAAACCTCAGAAGTACTTACTTTTTACAGGACCTAATAACTTCAACTTCCCTAAGTTTGAAGATCCTGTCCTGTGTGTTAACAGTGTGGGCTTTCAGAATCCAAGAGTGCAGGTCCTTTGTCAGTTGTGTAATTTGCCAGGTTCCACCCACACCTACCCAGGTGACCAGACAAATGTTGTTCAGGTAATCAGGTGCTGTGTTTTGTGCTGATTCTGCAGCATTGGGAGCAGCAGGTGGAGTCAGACATGGCAAGAGTTGCATGGAGAAAAGTTCTGGTGCAACCCAATATCCAAGCTGAGTAAATGTAAGAAATAAAGCAAATGAAACTAAGTTCACACTTTGGTTTGAGCCACTTACATGCAATGATTTATATAAGTCTGAAAGAAATCATATACCAAACTGTCAGCAATTCACTTCTTTGGGTGTTCTGGCTCCCATCAGGATTGTAACTACAGTTTGCATAACAAACTGATTGCAAAGCTGGAAGTTACAAGACTATAAAAATTATTTAAACCAATTTATACAACATTAAATTAAAAATCCAGAGATATGATAAATTCTATTGGTTCTTCAATGCCATACAAGTATTAGATGGTTTTCCTGATTCAATGTTAGTACAGGACAAAAAGGTTGAGCAATTACAAAAGATATCTAATCTCCATTGCCATTTATTTACAGTTCAGAATTCACACAGGTTTCAGTTTCAGTTGTTGAGAGATTATTTTTTAATAGACAAAACAGGGCATTTGTCACATCGGTGTGTAAAAGCTGATGGGTGCTTGCAGAAGGCAGGTTATTTGTACTACATCACCCACTTCTGCAAGGTGAGATTCTACGAAACCAAAGGAACTGTCGGAACCACTATCTGCATTTTCAATCTACACACAGTGATAAACTCGAAATTGCACCACTCTTGTGAGCGTTTCATTCTTTTCAATTTAATTCACCATCTCAGGAGCAATAGTTGTATAAAACATTATCTAATCTAAAGCATTAGAGGGCTTAATGGCTTTCTTCACACTGAAGAAGAGCTCATGGAACAGTG
Organism: Ammospiza nelsoni; assembly: GCF_027579445.1. Taxonomy (NCBI): domain Eukaryota; kingdom Metazoa; phylum Chordata; class Aves; order Passeriformes; family Passerellidae; genus Ammospiza; species Ammospiza nelsoni. Next base: position 18,138,199 of record NC_080636.1, read on the forward strand.
ATGTCGAAGGCCACTAAGCAGGAGAATTTCATCGGTTACTTCATTTTCACTGGGAAACCTCAACCAACTCATGTAACCCTCTCAGGGAGCAGAGGAACGAGGGAAGCACGGTGTGAGAGAAACCATGCAGCCGTTTAATAGTGGTAGGCACCGGAGCGCCCCAGGCGGAGCCGCTACGCGTCCTTGACCACGCCCACGAGGGCGGGCCGCAGCGTGCGGCCGTGCAGCTTGTAGCCGACCTTGGAGACCAGCGCGACGGTGCCGGGCTCCCGGCCCTCGGCCGCCGTGTGGAACAGCGCCTCGTGCTCGTACGGGTCGAACTTGGCCCCCACAGGGTTCAGTCTGAGCAGGCCGTGCTTTTTGAACACCTTCTGGATCTGCATTTCGGTCATGACAAGACCTTCGTACAAGCTCTTCAAGTGAGGGTTTTCATCTTTGATTTCTTCTTTTGGAACGCTTTCTGTTGCTTTCTCCAAAATGTCTGCAACTTCTAGTAAGTCCTTACAGAAGCTCTGGATCCCTGAAAATGTATAAAGGAGGAGAGAATGGGATTAGTCCACTGAGGGAAACAAGAGTTCAAATCCCCCAACCTCACAACCCCAAAAGCTACAACAATAATCTGCACTCAGACTTTTAAGAATATATGAGATACTGTAATCATTTGGGGTAAAATATCCTTTCCAGTTTTGGATGATTAAATAAATTACTATTAGAGATACCTTGAAATCCACACCATCTCCTCTACTTCCACGGAAAACAAAAAAAAAGTGATTTTAACTCAAACCTAACAATAACAGAATTCTTACCAAAGTTACCAAAACCTTCAGTTGGCTTCAAGTAGTTTCCTCATGTCTCTCTCATCACCTAACTCCAAAGCATTATGTTGCCCTATTCCTACCTTTCTACCTTTTAATCTGATGTCATAAAAAGATTTGCAGAAGATAAGCATGTAATCAGACTCATGAGCATTTCAAGAGATGAACAAGGATTCTTCCTTGAATGAAGAGAACTTGCACCTCTCCCTCCCTCTACAAACCTCTTTTACAGAATCAGCAGCTGTGCCTTGCAAATACTGAGCAATTTCCAAATTAATCCCAGTCCTTGTCCTGAGGCTGTTCTGTGGCTCACACTAAGAGAATCTGGACTATTTTCACTTAAGGCATCAGCAATCAAGAAAAAATTAAAACATTTCAATAAATTAACACATTCCTACAAAGAGGTAAGCAAAGGACAAACAGCACTGGGTTTCAGTTTGGGTTTTGATTTGGTTCTTTTTTAAGCTGGATCCAGCCTTTTTAATTCTAGATCACATTCTGGATGGGGCTTTTTCCTTACCAAGAAGTGATATGACCATTACCAGAGGCCACATCTCTGGTTTAAACAAAAACCCCCACAGCTGTAGAAGCACCTTACAAGATCTGTGGGATCAGCTAGTTGTCAGGAAAGGGTCTCTCTAAAAACTGCTCAACTCTGTAGAGACTCAAGCTCTTTATAGAACAGTGACTAACAATGTCCAAGTAGTTCCAAAAATCAGGAAAAAAAAAAAAACTGTCATGGTTTCAAACTAGAAACTAGAGCTGTGATTGGGGCTGAACTGTACCAAATATAGACAAATCAGCTGTCTAGTTATCTGGATCAAACCAAATAACCAAACTCTTCAAAAGATGGTTTGGTTCGGTTTTTTATTGCATACATTATGTTTGCAAATATCAGTGACTGCAACTCCCAATTTATGCAAGTCTCAGAAATTACTTTCTCCTTTTTCAACAGAACAAGCAGTCATGCATAAGCAGTAAAACCTACAGATTCTATGTAATCTAGTTTTCAAAATAAATTAATTTATATTGTAGCACCTCTAAGCTGAGACATGACTCCAAGTACTCTGCAGTAAGTAGAACATTAGTCAAACAATGCTTATTGCAAATCAGCCTCAGGATGAAGCACTCAGACATCCATGAAAAGGAATGCAGGAGTACTGTGTACTTTTCTTACAGTACACATTAACTGGAGACCCTTGTTCAGAAATGAGAACTTGAGTACTGAGAATTCAACTACAGCTGTGTATGCTGTGTGGTGAAAAAGAGAACTCATTTTTCAAACACCAGGATAAAACAGCACTCTGCTGCTGCAGCATTTGCACACAACTTCTGTTTTACAGATTTGTGCTGGGAATGTCAGAAAGCTAAATCAGATGCTACTAGTTTGGCTCTTAAAGGAAGATGTGGTTCTAGCACTCCTCACAGCCAGTGATTGTACATTTCTACCACTGAAAAGAATCCATTCATTCGGAGGTATTACTTCTATTTGAAAGCTATCATCTTCAACAGACTGTAAAAGGCTAAAAAAAACCCCAGAAAAATAACCCAAAATCAAAAAAGGATCAGAACAGAAAACAACAAAAACCCTCAAACAAAATATAAAAACCCCCAACCAACCAAAAAAGCAAAACAAAAAACCTCAACCAACCCCAAAACACCCCCCAAAAACCAACCAACCCCACAAAAAAGCCCCCAAACAACCTAACATCCCCCTCCCCCCCAAAAAAACAAAAACAAAAAAAACCACCAAAAACCAGAAACCCAAACCAATATTCTATGTTCTTGGTGAGATCTGAGATCAAAGTACATGAAAAGGCAAACTTCAGGCTGCAAAACTTACTAAAAAAAAATCTACAAATGCAATACACATTGTAGGAAACCAGATACTAAATTTAGAGAAAGTGTCAGCTGTTGACTTCATCAGTTGAAGTCTTGCCCTTGGCTGGGGAGATGGTCACAATTCTGATGCAAACTGAGGAAACTGTTCAGACCCCTCTGTCTCAAACACATTATTTAAGCAAGTAGTCAGAATCACTGGGAAGCAGAACTTGTCAATACAATAATAAGCCAGTCAGTTTCATTGTTCCAGGTTTTGCATTTCCTGGCTCTCACTGAGTGAACACCACTGACCGTATAACTTTGCCTCCTCCACCAGTTTCTGGCTCCTTTGCCTCACGTTTTCTGCATCTGCCAAGGCACGCTTGTACTTCTCCTAAAGAAGAAAAAACAGTAACAGGAGTTATTCTTCCTAGTCAGGCAGCTGACAACAATCCAGCATAGTCAGTATAAAACAGCATTTTAAACAGCTTCATACCCTCAATCCACCATTTAGGGGAATCTGAACGAACATGCCAATTATCACCCCATCCCTCCTAGCAAGACAAAAGTTTGCTTCACTTCAGAAGGACAGAAATGAGGGAAAGGAAATCAGATGGTTTTCCAAACTCTTAGCATTTGTCAACAGATTAGCTGGAAAAAATTTTCTCTCTACAGAGATATAAAGTTCTATGAACCCAGTAATTCTGCTTTTTCTGCTGTGGGCTCCCAGAAGTCCTTCATCAGTCATGAGGTGCAGTGACACTACAGCAAATCAGATTCATCCCAGGCATGACTTTCAAACCATCTCTTCCCTCTCCATAAACACCAGAGAGTGCCTTCAGTTTTCTCAGCCTTTACAAACTGAAGCCTAACTCCTCTCTTGTTTAGGTCAAGTTTTGGTGTATTCCTAGAAATATGGGCATTTACCAGGAGCTGCACTATGATGTGAAATACAATAAAATTAATAAAATAAAAATTCACACTGAGTGCTTTACCAACTAACCCTGAATATGCCTGAGCTTTGAATGCCAGTGAAGAATCTCAAAACAGAATAAAAATACTCAACAAGCTGCCTGAAGAGCTCTATTAAGCAACCAACAGCAAACTAAGGCATTAAATGACATCTCCAATTTTTCCTGTAGAGCTTTGGGAAGGGCAACAGAAAGCAAACTCAATCCAAGTATGATCCACAGGTGCTGGTTCTACAGAAGATTCTGGGCTACCTCTTGAAGTCTCAAATGTCAGAAAGACATTTCATATAAAGCATTCATTAATATTTTAGCTTAATGCCACCTCCCACCTCCCAGGGCATCCTTCAGCTGCTGCAGTTGTGCACAGGAGAGAATGCAAGATACACGAGGCAACACAGAAGGGATGTGACACTTCAGCCTCGAGTCTGAAGGGCTCTCCAACAGAAAAGGTTTGAAACTTCCTAACAATGGCCTAAGTACACTATTGTACAAAAGCTAAGCACTATTAACTCTGACCTTTGGAAAGCCAGCAGCTGTTTCCATGAAGTCTACTGTCAACACACAGAAATGCACACACCAGAGACACATTCACACCCTTCCATGGCTCACAGAAATTGCTTCTCCACTGAGCAAAATGTATGTGAAAATCAGTAACCAGTTTTCTGGCTGGAAAAGGTCCAATTCCATCCAGAAACTGGAAAGAAATTATCCAAGATATTAATTTTCAACCAGGGATGCATCCCAGATCTTGTAGGACATGTACTCTTAAGTTTAAAGAAATTATTAAATTGTGGATTTTACACAACTGAACAGAAGTCACATAACCACATCCAGACTTTGCACTGAGCTCCCACTGTGCAGGCTCTTGGGCACACAGCTTGCAACATGTGCAACCTAATAACCCAGGGGCACTTACAGTAACTTCTCTTAGCTGTTCTTCCAGTTTGGCCTTTTCTTCAGCTAGCAGTTTTTCAACAGAGCTGGGTTCCACCTTCTGCTCATTTTGGCTCTGACTCTGGTCTTCTTCCAAGTTCTGGCCAGTATTTTTCTGTTGTGTTGCTGCACAAAGCAGTCGTGGCGATGTTCTAAGGCAAAAAGATGGAAATTATTATTCTGGTGCCTATTTTGTAAGATATCAGCATTTTCTAGATATAAAAGACACTTTGACACATAACATCCACAAAATTCCCACATCAAAGCACGAATTCATACAATTCTAAGCTTGTGAATACTGCGTGCAGAACCCGCTGCCAAAAGCAGCAGACCTCCGGCCATTTAAATTGTAGCAGTAAGTAACTGTGGCAAGATATCAGCTTGTAAGTGTCCACTACACTCAGTTTATAGTCACAGAACTTCACAGAGCTTCAAAGGGGAGTGCGCGTTTTCAGCCCTGCGCTCTATGAAGAAACAAATTCCGTGATGCAATCGCCGGCAAGAGCCTCCCAGAAAAGCCAGGCGCAGAGCCGGGCCTGGCCGCTGGAGAGGCACCCCCGTGCCGCCTGTCCCCTCAGAGCAGCGGCACCCCCGTGCCTCGTGTCCCCTCAGTGCCTCCTGTCCCCGCTGTGCACCGGCACCCCCGTGCCGCCTGTCCCCTCAGTGCCTCCTGTCCCCGCTGTGCACCGGCACCCCCGTGCCGCCTGTCCCCTCAGTGCCGCCTGTCCCCTCAGTGCCTCCTGTCCCCTCAGTGTACCGGCACCCCCGTGCCGCCTGTCCCCTCAGTGCCGCCTGTCCCCTCAGTGCCTCCTGTCCCCTCAGTGTACCGGCACCCCCGTGCCGCCTGTCCCCGCTGTGCACCGGCACCCCCGTGCCGCCTGTCCCCTCAGTGCCTCCTGTCCCCTCAGTGTACCGGCACCCCGTGCCGCCTGTCCCCGGCAAGCAGCGGGGAGCCCGGGCCCGCCCGCACACACAATGGCTCCCCATGCCCCGCGGTGTTCCCAAGGCTGAGCGAGCCGAGCCACCCAAGGACGAGGCTGCGGGACCAGCGCCGCGCTCGCACAAGGGTTCTATCCCCGCCCGCCGCATGGACGCTCCGGGCCTGGAGCCTCCGGTCTCCCCGCAGTGCCGGGCCGAGCCGGGCCCGCTCTCCCGGAGAAGAGCAATGGAGAGCACCGAAGAGCGGCGGGGGATGGGGGCGGCCCCGGCCCAGCCCGGCCCGGCTGTCGGATAGGGTTCTTCAGGGCTTGGGAGCCCAGCGCGGCGGGCCCGCGCCTCGCTCTCCTCCCGGTGCGGCGGCGAGCGCGGCCCCGGCCCGAGTGCCCGGTGTCGGGCGAGCGGCGCGGCGCGGCCCCCTCACCTCAGTGCGACGCTCAGTAGCGGGAGGCGCGGGCGCACCGCTCCCCGCACGCACTGGGCCACGGCCGCCATGGCGCCTTCCTGCCCTCCGGCCGCCTCGGCCCGCCCCCCGCCCCCCGCCAATCAGCGAGCGGGCGGGCCGGGAGTGACGCGGCCGAGAGCCAATCAGCAGGGCGGACGCACGGCCCCGGGCCGAACATGCGGCTATTCCGGGGCGCGGCGGAGCGCCCAGAGGGGCGCGCGTGCCTCGGCCCACCGTGACGCGCGGAGGGCGGGGCCGCGGGCGGGGCGCGGGCCGGCCGCCATTTTGTCTGAGGGGTGGGAGGGGGAGGTCGCTGTCCTGTCCGTACGCTCGCGTGATCCCCCCATTCCAGCTGTGACTGGAAAAGTTTGAAGATTTTAGTTCATTTTAAGTGCTGGATAAACCCTTTACAAATAACACCTTGTAGCACCCGTCAGTAATTTGCAAATCTCCACAGAGCGGTTTCGATCCATACACGCTCTAACTGCTGTGTATACTCGTTCTGGACAATAATTTCATTTAATGAAATCTCGAGCTTTCATTAAGTGGGATAATGTTGCTAATCCACTAGTTCCAGATTGGGCCACCTGCTTGTGCGAGCTGTTTGTGCAAGTGTCCTGTGTCACTGGAGGCTGAGGGCGCCCTGCCCGTGGTGCTGGGATAGCTGAACTCGGGCAGTTCCTCTGCTGCTTTGTCAATATCTTGTTAAAGGGCAGGGGGAAATAAACCCGGGTCATGTATTTATTGTGCAGCCGTGAGGCTCAGTGCTGGGTTATGCACAGATGCCTGAAAGCCAGCTGTTAGCCTGATTCCTGCACACGTTTGTGCACTCTACTAATGAAATCTGAAGGATAAAGATGCAAATTCTGTAATGGAAGTTTAGTAGTTGTTATACTTAAGTGAAAAATTAAACTGCATACTGAAAGAAAAGGTGTACAAGACATTTTTGGCTCACTGCATGAGGATCCCGTGGGACCTTGTTTGGTACAGTGGAGCTTTGCCAGAGCACACCAAGGTTCCAGCAAGGCCTTTATTCAGCAGATTGCTTTACCTGGCTTGGGCTGTGCCACAGCCTGTGCAGAAAGCAGGATAAATGGAGCAGGTCAGTGGCCTCATACCACAGCAAGTTTAGATCCCACTGAGCCTTATTTTGTCTGTGGCTGTTCTGTGATGTGACACTGGTACATTCCCATAACACAGCAAAGAGGAAGGTTGTGTGCCATGTCCTGTCCACATGGAGTGGTGGTCAGTATCTGCTTTCCAGAAAGTTGATGAGTCACAAATTTCAAGCTTTATCCTCAGAAATACTGAAAGAAATAATTGAGGAAATTTGTTAAGATAATGATGAGAAAGAATCATAGAGAACAAGGAGAAAACAAAGCTATAAAGGATGATGTCTACCGAAAACCATGAAGAAATGAGACCAAGAAGGCAATTGGATCTTTTTAAAGATCCAATATTTTTAAAATGCTTCCTGAAAAGATTCTTCCTTGCAAAACCTAGACAAGGAGTCTGTCTGTATCATATTTCTTATGGGTTGTTTTCCCCCACATCTTTGGATGTCGATTCCTGTTTCAGCTTGTCTCCATTTCTTTGCTGCCCACCATCTTTGGAAGTCGTGCTTGATTAGTGATTGATCACAAAATCACAGAATTGATAATAAAAGATTGAGAAGAACCCACTGCCAACATATCTCAACATCTGAGGATATATATTAGACTTTATATGTCTGGAACAATACCCTGCTTGTATGAGAAGCCATTTACCCCAAATGACATTTCACCGCCCTTCAGCAAGTAACCTTTCAAGGTAAGGGACAGTGAAAATGCATTTTGTTGTGAGTCATGCAAATTTCCCAGCTGCCATGAAAAACCTGCAGCTGGCTTAGATGCTGATGGGTCAAGACCAAACAACATCTGCAGCTTCAGAAGAAGAACATGCAAGTTTACTGGAGCTTGTTTGCATCCTGGCTGCTGTTGGCTGTAAGTACTGTCCCACTCAAGACTTTTTCATGTCTTGTTTTGACTCAGGCTATTGCAGGCTGTTCTGGGTTTATTGCAGAGTCAGCTCTGGAGTTCAGTGTTTTTATACTCAGCTCCTGAATATTCAGCATCTGTTGCTGGGCCTGGTTGGCTGTCATAGTGTTCAGGAACAAGCACAGTTTTTTCTCATCCAGTCTTCTCCCTATCAAGCAGTCTTTACTTCTTCACATAAATACTGGGTTTGAATATGAATTGAAGATAAATAATGCTTATTCTGAATTCTAAACAGTCAACCATCATCCCTGCATAGGCCATTCACTTAAGAGATGGACTCAATGATTCTTGTGGGTCCCTTCCAACTCAGAATAGTCTGTGATTCTGTGAATTAGCTGCCACTTTTCAACTTGTGGTTTGAAAGTGATTTTAACCTCTAATTTCTCTGAGCCTAATGATAAAATAAAATAGGATAGCATTCCCACTTCCTCTAGTGATTAACTTTGTGATTTTGGGCAGTTACTTAACCTCATTTCTACATTTCCACAACTACAATTAAGGACAGTAATCTTTCAGGACTTTACAAGAAAGTTGTGTAGTGAGTACAAAGAAATTTCTATGATATTTTGAAAATTCAGAATATCAACTGAATGTCTCTTTTTATTAATATTGCACTTGCAGTAAAAACCCATAATACTTCAAGATGGAAAATGCCACAAGTGTAAGATCTGTGCTTGAAAACTTAAATGAAAAATTAAGGCATTTCTATTTCTCTAAAAGAAAAAAACCCCAAACCTTGTTCAGAGTCCTGATGCTAGGATGTAGTTTGTTGCTATTCAGGCAGCAAACAGAATGTCATTACATTTGTGTTTCAGATATGAACTTTCTTATTAATGTTTTGAGGGTAAAGGAAAAAGGCTATTGTATCTTCTCCAATCAAATGTTCTATCCCAGCCAGAACCAAATATTGAGCTGTGGTAGGAGCAAGCTTGGGGTGGGGAGGAGACCACCAAAAATATCTCTGTAAATATTCCAGCAGTGACCTTTCAGGCCAGTAACCAGGAAATACCTAAATCAAATTAAAAAATAATAATGTAGCTGTAAGCCTGTTACTGAACCATACAGCAGTGAAGACAAACATTAGTACCTCTGCCCTTTAGAAAAGATCACAGATCACACCACACAGCCAGAATCTTCCATAGTCTGCTCTGGGAAGATGCCTACTGGCAAATTAAGGGACTGATCCTTGTGTATTAAATAATAGCAGTTCTTCTTCTGTAAGGGTTATCAAGACTGAGAATCAGATAATCCATGGGTTCATTTCAGACAGAGGACAATAAAGTTGAAATCAGTACTTGAATTCAGAAACTTTTAATCCTGAAATGCAGGTTGGGATGTGTGTGTAGGGAGACAACCTTATTTGCTTTTAATTACAGCAGTACTAAAATAGTTAATCTGTGCATTCAGAATTTATCATTTTTACTGTAAGCATTTTAAGAAAACTCTCCCAAGAGTGAATGTGTAACACTTGCATTCTGCCTGGTTTCTCCCTAGGCTGAAAATACAGAATCATACATCTTGCTCTGATTATAAAGAGTACTTTTGAGCTCCCATAGCCTTTTGCTAACTAGTTTGAAGGGTGTATTTTGTAACCATCTTGTTGCCTGGAGAATGTTGTCGCTGTGTTGGAAAGCTAATAGCTATAGCCACAGGGCTCTGAAGAGCACTAATTAGAGCAATTGAGAATAACAAAAGTTCTGTTCCTGGGAGGACACCGAAGTGTTCCTTCCCCAAAGCAGCATGCCACAGTTTCAGAGGCAATTTATTGTAATGTAATGCATAAGTCATCTGGTATCCCAAGGATTTACAAATCTGGCTATCTGTTACAGTTCTCTTAGCCCTCATATTGTTGTGGACACTCGTGTATGCCTCGTGTAGCATTCCTGGAGTGATAAAAATGGGAAAACTCTGCCAATCAGGCATTGTCTATCTTACTTTAGTTAGTTACCAGTCAGAACCAAGCTGTTCAAATGCACAGAAACAATTTACTGTCATGCTGATGTGGCTTTCCACCTTGAGACAAAATTATGGAGCATTGAGAGAAGAGTTGTCAAACCTGTTGTGGTTCTTTGAGTGTGGTGTCATGGCTTTTCTGAAGATTTTTTTCATAAAAATCAATTGTTGCCTCTCAGTTTACCAGGCCAATTGGACAGAAGGGGAGATCAGCTCTCTGGTCACATTCAGATTTGCCAAGAGAGCAGTTTTGCCAAGAGAGCAGTTGTTGGTCTCTATTTCTGCACATAGGCTAACAATGGAATGGTACTTTGACATTCAGATCTACATTTTCCTCTCTTAATTTTTCTTTAAGGTTTGATGAATTAGTTGCTGTGGGCTTTTTTCTGCTGCCTTTGTGTACAAGTGATTTGTATTAGTCAGAGCAAGTGCTGTACAGTGAAGGATTGCCAGCCAGATGCTGGCAAATGGGCTGCCAGTAGCACCACAAAAGCCTGAGGTGGCTGTTTACTGCTCAGGTGTGACTTTCTCCTTTGCTTATGACATATTTTTTGTGATGACTGACAGGATGTTGAACAGCAGGGTTGGTTGGGCTGGTGCAGGGAGCTCTGTTTCATCACAATGTTTCAGGGCTCAGAATCCCAGTGCAGTCCCAAAGGCTTTCTCTGAGCTCCCAGCTGGTTGACAAGGGGGTAATGCTCATTCTGCTGACGTTGTGCAATGGTTTTGAAAAGCTATGAATGAAGGAAGTGTAAGGCAAAATTTTAAAAATATTATCTTCTGCTTTTATTTAATTCTAGAAAGCAACAAGAGCTTTTAATTGTAATTCTAGGCCTCATTAATGAGGGGGTTAACACTCCTGTGGGACCACTGCTGTGCTCCATTTAATCCTAATCTGGCTAGATGAGTCTAACCAGAATGGGGACAAGGAGTTCAGCTAAAAATAGCTGTAGTGGGAGGGAATAAAAAGCTTTAAAATTTTGCCACATAAAGAGAATCTGCCTAACACATTTTTGGTGCTTTGTGTGAAGATCACAGTCTCTGAAGCTGGACTTGAACCTGTCCCTAAAATGAATGCTTCACACTTTGTTTGCTTTCCACAAGCACCTCTGAAGGTGCAACTTCAGCCATGTTATAGGAGCTCACATCATCATTAAAGCTATGCCAATGACATTTAAAGCAAGTGTGCCTTTTTGTCAGATTTCCCTCAAAATCATTTGGGTTCTGTCTCTATAGTATATCTCCAGGTTTTGGATGTAAAATTAGAATGTAAATCTCATGCCAGGCAGATACAGACAGAACTTAAGGAAAACACCTAATTACATCCACAGTGTTTGCACCTTGTTCAGAAAGCAAGAACATGGCCGCTTTAAGTTTTTAAACAATTGTCACACTTCCACTGCTGTTCTAAAGGTCACCTCAGATTCAATGAATCACCTCGGGTTAATGTGTTATTAATCATCAGAAACTGCATGAAAATTACTGGTTCAGCATTGTGAATGCTCTTGTGCTAGATGAAAACAAAATGAAATGAAATGAAATGAAATGAAATGAAATAAAATAAAATAAAATAAAATAAAATAAAATAAAATAAAATAAAATAAAATAAAATACCAAGAAGGACATCTGTACTTCAATAATTGGTGTTAAATAGAAATTCTTCTGCTGTAGCTGACACCATGTAGTCTTCCCTTCTGGCCCCATTGCCAGCCCCTGGTCTCTGCACTGTTCTCTGATCTGATGAGCTGTTTCTCATTGCCACTAAAACACATCGCTGGTCCTTGGCTTTTGTTCTTATGTTGTTCTTTCTCCTTCCTTCTCTTTTAACTTCTTCTCTTTGCCTTCCATCACCACATCTGCTATGTTTAGAGTGGAAGAATCTCTTTAACACCTGCTTCTGTCTCTGCTTACTCATTCTCAGGTTTGCTAAAGCTGTGTTTCCTTTAGATCTCACTGTGATCAAGAACCTCTTCAGCTTTTTGATACTGACCAGTGCTTCAAGAGCACTGCGTTAATCTCTAAAGATGGTGTGACAGCACCTGCTGCTCTGCTCCATGGTGATGTGTTGGGTGGTAATTGTGCCTGTGCTGTGAGAAAGCATCAAGGTGGAGAATGCCTGCCCCACCAAGGCTTTTCTTTTAGTTCATCATAATTACCAAACAAAGCAGGCTCTTCCATTTCAAAGAAATAGCTTTTCTTATTACTACTGATGTCTGTATTTTTATATATATATATATATATATATATATATATATATATATATATATTTCTATTGTGTCTTTTTTTTCATGTGTGTATAACTTCTTTATGATTCCCCAAGTGCTTTGGCTGGCAAAGTCTGTCTGAATAAAATTACTGTCATGTTACAGCTATAAAAATCTGCTCCCTCCTTGGAATGGGACATGCAAGTTTGAAGATGCTGAGGAAAGTAAGAATCATATTCAGATTCAGAATCACTTCAAGTAAAATAGGAATACACAGGAAAAATATTTGTAATAGAATTGTGCAGTTATGAACTGTTGAAGCATGGATCTTCCCCATTCTGCATTAAGCACATGTACTGGATGGTGTATTTGTGCTATTTTTATAGTCTTGGCTCTGTAGGACAGGTCCACCCAGACTAACTTGGTATAAGTCGAAAGCTGACAGTAGTCAGAAGGTACCAAAGAATCTTGTTCCAGCTAGAAAACCTGCTGAAGTGTCCTGGTACATTGTCATGCTAATTAACTCTGAGCTGGTTGTGCTTTTGGAAAGCTGGAGTACCTGAGGCAACTTCTATCTCATGCAGCTCTACACCGCTCTGCAGATAAATTAGTAACTGTCTACACATTGATCTGACAGTTCTTCTGTTATTTGGGACAGAAGGAGCTGCTTGGTTGTTTTTCAATAACTATTATTAATACTTTGGTACAAAGCCAAGAGAATAAAATATGGATAAACAAGAAGTTGTGGATTCAGAGATAACTCTGAGAGCTGTAAATAGATGCTGTAGTTTTCTGCCAGAAGACAGCATGACAAACTCAGAGGATCTGTTCTCATGGTCCTCTGCATTGCAAATAACTGTGTTTCAGAGCCAAGTTCTCCATAAACTCCAGCTAAACTATGTAGATCCTGTTAGCAGTTGGCCAGCACAGCTACAAGCAAGGTCAAGCAAGAACATAGCACAGAAAACATTTATGCTTTAATGGCAATTTTGTTGTTACAGCTTATGGTTTGTTAGGAATAATTTCCCAGCTGGGGGCAGTTCCAAGGCAGAAAGCAAATTTACCCAGCTTCTTGCTTTTTAGATATTACCTGCCTTTATAAGGGCTCTGCAGATCACAAAGTGCATGCAAAATGCTGATAAAAGTCAAGTGATGGCTTGAAGTCAGTCTCAGCTTCTCCAGCAGAGCCAGTGCATGGCAGAGACAGGGTACATCTGTCTTCCTCTGGTGACACAATGTGATGCCAGCAACAAAGCACCCACCAGCCCCTCTCTTAGACCCTCCCACAGCAGGGTCCAGGGAGAGAATTGGAAGGGTAAAACCAAGAAAAACTTGTGGCTCAAGAAAAGGACAGTTTAGTAAATTAAGAAATAAAGGCAGTGCTCACCCACAGGCTCATGCCCAGGCAGTGTCTGAGCCATGACTGCCTTGGCAAGATTCCCTCCCCAGCTTTATTGCTGAGCAAGGCACATGGCATGGAATAACCTTCTGGATAACTTGGGTCAGCTCTCCCAGCCATGTCTCCTCCCAGCCTCCTGCCTGACCCCAGCCAGTTTGCTGGGGGATGGAGGGAAAACCAGAAGTGGCCTTGGCACACTGTAAGCACTGCTCAGCTTCAGCTGAAAATCAGTGTGTTATTAACACTGTTTTAACCATGAATCTAAGACACAGCATCTTGCAAGTTGCTGTGAGGAAAATTTACTCCATCCCAGCCAGAGCCAGTACATAAAATAATAGGTATGCCTGGCCTTGTAGTGAGATTAACACCCTGCTAACTCTAAATATGCCCTGATTCTATTTGTGTCTTTGTAAAATTTTCTTTACTCCACGTTAATGAAATGTGTCCATTTGTCATAAAGAAATACCAGTATTTAAACTTCCAATACATTTTATGAAAGCTATAGGCAAAATTTTCAAATGTTATAGGTGAAATTGTGCACTGGTAGCTGATCTTTGCTTATGCACATAAATATTTTGGTCTTCAGACATGTTCTTCACTTGTAGTTCCAGAAAATTGGTGCTAGGCCTAATTTTACAGCGGTTATGTATTCATTAGTTTTTATTTGCTTTTCATGATATATTTTCATTGTATATTTAGGTGAAATGCTAGTTAAGTAAATCTATAACCTAGATAAATATAAACCTCTGGTTTTCATTGTATGTTTAGGTGAAATTCTAGTTAAGTAAATCTATAACCTAGATAAATATAAACCTCTGGTTTAGAGAAACTTGTTCCTGCAGAACTGTCTCGGTTTTCTTCTAGAAGAGCCTGGGCTGCCCTGTGGTGAAATATCACCTTGTTTAGGAACTTTCTGGAATTTAAGTTAAAACAATCCTCCATTTGACCTGTAAGCGCTCCTACTTTATTTGAACTCATGTTTTTATGCGAAATTTATTACATTTATTTCTGGAATTGAAGACTACTTGAAGCACAGAAGCTGAGATGACATACAATGTGAGATAGAGGTGGTATTAGGCTGGAAACAGTAATATTTTCAAAACCAAGTAATGTTTTGACATAGAAAGGCTAACAGGATAAGGAGACCATCAGGCTTTGTTTTGTTTGTCCAGTGAGACCACTGTGGAACTTCTGTATCTGTCACTTGGGCTGACTGAGTTTTGTCTTTTCTACCCCATCAGTTATGAAGTAAGTGATGCAAGTGCTGAAGCTGTGCAGTCCTGTTGTAGACAGCTCATACCCCACCTGGCCTCCAGCTGCTGTTCCAGAAGTGCCCAAGTCTTAGTGAGTCCTGCTCTATTTCCACCAGTCCCACACTGATACCTTTACACACCTGTTTTTGGGCACCTGAGTCACTTTTCAAGCATCAGTTCTAGTGGATAAGTCGGCACAAATCCTGTAAGGCACAGTTCTACAGGTGCTATATCAGCAGTATCAGTGGTGCTGCTGTACAGGCTCCTCTCTGCATGCCAAAGAAGGGCCTCTCAAAGATATTTGAGACTCTGCAAGTTGCTCTCTGCCTTGCAGACATCACACAGCTTTGCTTCATTTGGGTTTCTCTGCCTGTGCATCCCCTGTGTTTGTGTGTTTGCTTGGCTTTTGGCAAAATTATTGATGCCCTTTCCCGTCTGCCTTTCAGGATCATCCTGAGGCCTTTGTTTGGCTCAGTCTTCTGGTCTTCAGTCTGTTTTTCCTGGCTCTTCTCTCATCTGCTTCACAGCATTTCTTGTGACTCTGCCTCTTGTCAGTGGTTTACCAGCTATTTCAGGAGGTGTTTTCAGTCTTGACTCTTCCATTTTGTGCTCTGTCTTGTGAGTTGGAAAGAAATGTGAGGGTCACCATAACCTGGATTTAAGTCATCTGAGTGCATCCTTTTGTCTCATATTGAATTCCTAGATACTTACCAGCATGTTCTTCTTGCTTTGAACCCTAAGACAACATCAAAACACAGACTTCTAAATGAAACCATTGGCCTAACAAGGCTTCGTATGCTCCTTAAGATCCTCCTGTAGCTTGGATAACTCATTCCTAGAAAGGGAGATCAAATGTTTGGTGCTTGGACCATGTTGAAAATAAACCCCACTGCATTTCACAATAAGTGCTGCCCCAAGTGCCACAGAGAAGTGGCAGCCAGCATACAGCAGATTGGAAAGACCTTCTGTTGTTTTTCTGAAGTTCTGAAATGAAAAGAACATGCCTGTGAATATATTTAAGCAATATATTCTTTTTATACTACACTTTGTGTTCTGTAAATGCCCCTGAAAATCAATAAAAACAAATTGTACCTAATGTATTCTGTGTTTTGCAAAGAGACCAAGCCTTTCCTCCTGATTTATTAATGTTTGGAAAAAAGTCATTGCACATAAAAATCTTATATTAAAAATAGTAATTCATGATGTTTTAATATCTTTTTCTCATGGTTAAGAGTAGGAAGTATGGGAGTATTTTTTTTGTTGCTCTGAAAATATTTCTATTTCTTGACAGTAACTGCCATCAAGAACAACAACAAAAATAATAAACCATACTGAATATTTGTCCCCTGATGTTTTATGTCTACTCAGAAAAGATAGGATACAGACAATTGTTCACCTGCAGTAAAGTTCTCATTTTTGTTGTGCAGAGCTAAATTTATCCTTGCTGTAATTTTTCTGAAATCAGCAGAGTTATTTCTGCTAGGCAGGAGAGTGACCTGCTCTGATTGTGCTGCTGTTCCAGGAGGGGCTGCACTCCAGCAGAATTCCTTCTCTTGGGTTGAACACACCTGTACAGGCCATTGTGCTTACCTGTACAGCTGCTTGTAGGATTGCAGCCAGCACAGGCAGGAGAGCACCGACACTTGAATCTGAGCCTTTCAGATGCAGGGGATGAGCTCCTGTTGTTGCAGGGGAAGGATGCTGCTCCTTATCACATGCTTCATCTGAAAAGCTTTACCACAGACATGATTAGGCAGAAGCCTTCTTCAGAATAAAAATGGGGTTAGTACTTATGGGATGTCCAGGCTTGGTATTTTCTAGAGAGTTTCCTGAAATTGAGGTGGGGAAAGCTTTGGTTTTTAAAATAAGTTTCTTGTGTTGTAGCAGAATATTTTGTAGTTATGAAAAAAAACCAAAACAACAAAACCAAATGAACAGGTGGGACAAAAAAAATAGGCCAAAATAGGAGTTTTCCAAGGCTTCTATTTTAATAAGTATGTCAGAAAGGAATAGAGGAATATAAAGTTTAGACAGAAGTAGGATCAAATTGGATTTTTACATCCAATTTCTATTTTGATATTATTAATTTTCTCCCTCTTAGAACTGTATGGACCCAAATTGCAGAAGTTCTCCACAAACTGAAAATTCATAATTGACTCCCAAGATTTCATGTTCCAGTCTCCCTTGCACTGATTTGAAAATCTGGATTTTTAATAGAGCTGATTAATTTTTTCATCTTCTTTGGAAGTATCATGTTTCCAGAAATGGATATGGTTCATTTCTGTGCTTATTTTTATTTATTTTTAATGGGTCCTCTCACTCTCATCAGTAACATATGTATGGTACAGGTTGCCATGGTAAACAATGAATTTTTTATTAACATTGTAAATATTAATTTAAAACATGAGTAGCTGGTAACTGAGATGTTAACACTGCTTTAGAGATTTTCCTGCTCCTGAGTTGACAGAAATTATATATGGAGTTAAAAATGTGAAAAGCAACGTGTCTTGGGAAGGAGGTTCTTTAGTGATAGTATAGCAGCCTAAGGGCACAGAAATGTAGGATATTTGGACTGTGAAGCAAAGACAATAGAAAATCAGACATAAACTGCTGAATGTTATTACTAGAGATGATATGGAACCAAGGCTGAAGTTGTAAATTCCTTCCTTACATTTCTAGGCCTCTTGCTGTCAGTTCTTTGCATCAGAGTGTGACCAAGTGGCTGAGCTGAATCCAGTATTTAAAAAAGAGAATGGAGTGTAAAGTGATGTGATCAGCTTCAATGCAGGGATGGGCACAGTGCTGGTCCCCTGCTGTTTCATTGATGATGTTACATCTAACTTGCTGCTTTAATCAAGTCATTTTAGGCACATTTTCGAACACTCCTTACCCACATTTCAGTTACCCACATTTCACTGAGCTCAGTGGGAGCTATCTGCTAGAACATTCTTGAAAATTCATTTTTCTACACATGGAATATCTCTTAAACTCATGTCCTTCATTCCATTGTGAAATGAGTCCAATGATGCTTGCTTTCTTGGAAGATAAGAAAATGGAAGTATTTCTGGATAGGAGGTAGTTTTGTCCAATGGCTTTTTTTGCATAACCTGTGGTTCCTGATGAGTTTCTCTTCATCCATTAAGTCCTTGGTGACAGGGTGTTAATTTTTCACTGTACATTTGCTTTTGGAGCAGAAAGTTACAAGGTGGTTGCTGTATTGCCTGGGGACTTTGACTCATATTTGATGCTGTCACTGAAGAATGATTTTAGAAGAAGCTACATGATAAGAGGTACTATCTTTCAGCTGATATGTTAAATTGAGGTCGCTTCTGTCAATGGCCCTCTTAAAAATCACCTCTGTGTCTTGTCAGACATTCCATTTCCCAGTGAAATTAATTCTAAAAATCAAGGACTGTGTCTGAGATATTACAAAGCCCATAATAGTGGCTCTGTTTGCCCCATCATCTTTGGCACTACTGGTATTTCACTTACTATTTTTGTCAGGACTTATATTAGAAAACTCAATTTTCCTCTGTTCTGTATCACAAAGCAGCATATGTCACCCTAACTCTACTGAGCAGAGTAAGATTACTACATGAAATCTTATATCATCCTGTGATATATATGTACACACAAGATTACTCAGAAAATAACTTGTCACTATTGTAGACACTTCATGGTTGCTGGAAAGAACACTCCATGCTGAAGGTCACGTGTATATACACTGATTTAACAGCTCTATTCACCCTTTGTAGAACAGTGCTGGTAGCAGAATGACAAGAGACCAGTAAAGCTTCATACTTGCAAGGAAAACTTTCTGATCTCCTCTGTTTAAAGGGCTGAAGTTCATTATACTTAATACTGAATAAAACTTATTCACTACATTGTTTTGTAAAAGTAAAAGCCCTTTCAACTCCATTTCACCTTGGACTCTATTATAATTGACTCCAAATATGTGACAAATGTTGCTGTACAGAATACCTTATTGATTTCAGCATCAGATTTGACTTTCAGAGTGTTAATTGATTTGAATAATGTTGGGGATTTTTTTTTAAGTGCTGATAAACAGTTTGTGTAGTTCAGTGTCTCTTTTACCTGAGATGTTATAAAGCATGGCTCCTTTCAGATTCCTTGTAGAGTGAAATCTTAAAACCCATTCACAAGAACAGGACTTTGGAAAGCTGGTTGTAGTGCATCTCTCTCATCCATATTTTGTTTACTCTCCAAAGGCAAGAAGACTTCCCTTCTGTTGATCTCAGGAAAGCCACGTAGATTTTGCCATATGGTAACCTATTGAAATGTAACATTTACTATTAGTGTCCTGTGCCTTTGAGGTGTCTCCCAAAAGTCATTCTCTTGGTGTTCTGACTTACTGTGTGTCTAGAACTAAAGTTTGTTTTGCCTATGTGAATCTGGTTGTCTTACAACATTTCACAAAACCACTAAATTTCTTTTACTTCTGTGGAATATATTGGATAAGAAGCAAAAACATTCTACATTCTTATTTTGTCCACAAAAATTATGTTCTGAGTGATTTATTTGACTTCTAACAGACCCACACTCAGTTTCTTTCACAAGGTTCTGATCTGGCTTTGTGTTCATTGATTTTGTTCATGGTTCCAGTGATATCTTACAAAAAAAGAATGTTAAATGTGACCCAGTAGTGTTGTGTTCTTTGTAGTCCGTGGAAGACACCTGAAAACTAAGCTCTAAAATCATTAGTTATAGATATAGGCAAAGGTGGAGGTCACTCACTGTCAAATTTCTCTCCCTGTCCTATTTCCTAAAGAAAGGAAATTCCTATTTCCTATTATAAAGCAGGGTAACATTTATGAAGTCTAGTGACAATGCTTATTTTTATATATAAATGAGACAGTACTTGTTGCATTTTGGTAATGCAATGGAAAAAATTCAGTGAGCAAAGTTTCTGACTTGTTTAATAAAAATTGAGGTCTCTTTCTGAATTATGTAACAACTACAACAAATCCAGAAACATCATTGTGTTCACTGTCAGTGTCTCTGGGTGGAATTACTTCTTGATTATTAAATGGCAGCAGAGTCTCTCAGAACTTTTACAACAAGCAGGCTGGAACCTAAATTAATATTCTACCTCTTTCATATAAATTTTAGCAATTATATAAAATAAATAGATAGACACCTTTTGATATTTATTCAAGTCCTGAATGTTGAATTGAAATGCAGAACTCCCTAGTTATGTCAAATGCTGTCATAAAGAACTCACTTGAAAGCAATTCAGCCATTACAGAGGAGTGTATGGCTTAGCCAGCTTATTTTTCTTTCATTTGACTTGAGTTCTAATGTGAAATTGCTTTAAAAGCTTTGTTTTCTTTTTAAAGGTTTTGTGGGCTTTCTTTCTCCACAGAAATTTTAGTTGTCATATTTAATTTAGGAATCTTTCCTTAATGAAATTTGTATTCATAAAAATTGCCAACCTTGTAGGCAAAATGCTGTGTTTATTCTCAGGCCAGATATAGCATAGACAAGAATGTAGTGCTGTGGCAGCTGGGCATGGTAATTTGGGTCAAGCTGCAGTTTTGGCCACCACAATATAAAAAGGTATTGGGTAGTGAGCAAAAGAGTGCCATGAGATGGTGAAGGGCCTTGGGGAGAAGCTGTGTGAGGAGTGGCTGGGGGCACTTGGTCTGTTCAGCCTCAGAGGACACTGAGGGAAGACCTCAGTGCAGTTACAGCTTCCTCATGAGGGGAGGCAGAGGGGCAGGCACCAATCTCTTCACTTTTGTAACCAGTAACAGGAGTTGAGGAAATGGCCTGGAGTTGTGTCAGGGGAGGTTGAGGTTGGGTATCAGGAAAAGGTTCCTCACCCAGAGAAAGGTTGGGCTCTGGAACAGCTCCCCAGGGAAGGGGTCACAGCTCCAGCCTGACAGAGCTCAAGAAGCATTTGGAAAATGCTCTCAGGCACATGGTGTGACTCTTGGGGTGTCCTGTGTAGGGCCTGGAGTTGGACTCATTGATCCCTGTTGACCCCTTCCAACTCAGCATAGTCTATGATTCTATTAATTAAAGTCATCCCCACAGCCCTTGGTAATGGCAGCACTGTGTCCAGTGCTCTGCATTGTGCAGGTGCTCTCAAAGCATCTCCTGGAAAAGTCAGCTGAGACATCCAGCTTTGCATTGAAGGAAAGAAAGAATATCTGCTTGTTTCTTCTACTTGCAGAGGTTTGAGGGCAGCAGCCTATGAGGGATAGGAACAACTCTCTGTAAATAATTGATAACTGAGACATTCTTCCTGCAACCATGCATGTGAACCATTACTTGAACTTCCATTTCACTTGTTCAGTGATACTTCAGGTCTTACTTCGAAGTAGAAGAACAACTTCCAGCATTACAGATGTCCTCATTTTGTTCTGCAACTTTGCAGCATGGCTTGTGATGCAAATTGCCAACACCAGTGTAATGGGAATGAAAAGCACTTTTACTGTGAGTTAATAACACTGATCACTTCTGCCTTATCTTAAATAGCTGAAAATTATGCAGAGCTATGATCTATAGGGCTTTGGGATCTTTTCCTAGGGACTTAGCACAGTAGGGACTTGTGCTAACTATATGATAACTAACATGTAAAAATTGTAATGGTATATGGTATGTACACAGCCTGATTTTCTATAGCAGACATAATTTTGTTTGTTTTTAAGGTATTATTTACAAGTAATTGTAATTCTCCTTTTTGAAATGTTAGCTTTTGCATAAGAACTGCTCTACCCACTTTTTTTTAAATTTTAGCATAAAGTTTTCTACCAGAACCTGCAATTTTGGTTTGAGCTAAAAGGGCACGGTTGAACTCCTGTTTGAATCTTTGCTGAGCCTGTGTAAATGCTGATGAAGTGTGGGTAGACCTGCTATCCAGAAGGTGTGTAAAGGGACAGACACACTTTTCAGCTGGAGGTTGGCATGGCTCTTGCAGAGCATCAGATTGCAAATGATGCAGTGTGGTGCAAAATCAGGCACTGTAGCTCCAGCCAAGACAGGCATGGTTTAGGGTAAGCTTTGACCTTGTCCTGGGGAAATGAGGACTCACATATTCTCACTCCCCTGCTCTAATGCAAAGGGAGTCATTTCAGCCAAGCAATGGCAACATGCAGCTCTAGGGCACTGACACTGCCCAAGGCAATGTTAGGGCAGTAACTGCTCCAGACAGCTGCTAAAAATCTAGTTTTCATTTGTTAGTTTTGTACCATAAAAATATACATGTAAACTCCTAGAAACTCAAAGAAGCAGATGTAAACTACGCAGGTGTTAACCAGATTAGATGTAGCACAAGAATGCCATAGTATTCATGCATAATACTTGAAAATAGCATTCATTAATCCCATTCAAGTCACAAAGAGATTTGTGGGGAAGGAAAGGTACTGTATTACAAAGATTAAGCCCCACTGTCTAAATCAACTTGTGCATTGAAAAGAATAAATGTCATGGAAAGTCAATAATATTTGGCTCCTGGGTGACCCATGTTATTTTAAATGTCATGCTCTGTACTAAATTGTGACTAATTGTATACATGTTACTGGTTTGTTTTTTTTTTTTTTTTTAATTATCTAAATTATCTGTATTGGACCAATGTGAGTTAGCCTGTGAAAGGAATAGTCACTCCCTTGCCATCCATTTCTGATTCTTTGATTCTTTAATATTGATCCCTCTGCAAAGGGTCTAAGAGAAGAAGTGGTTCATAAACGAAAGATGATTGAAATGCTTAGTGAAGTTCTGTAGCAAAGAAACCAAAGGTGTCAAATGCTGTGTGAATTCTCAGACAGAAGTGTTATGCAGAGAGGCAGACACACTCACAGCTCTTGAAAGTAGTTTGGGTCTGAAAGAGGGTTTCTGGGTGTACTTCAAATTTTCCAGAAAATATTTCACTGAAGTTGTGCTTATGCTAAAATAAACATCTTTAATTTATTGAGGTGAAAACTGTAGTGTTTTCCAGTTATTTCTCTCTCTAAACTGTGCTTAAGTGTCCTCCACATAATACAGATGGTTTTGATTGCCAAATAGTTGTTAACTTTGAATTCCAGGTTGTTTTCTAGAGGAAAGTTGTTTTTTTTGGCTTTCTGAGAACAACTTCAGATTGAATATATGCTGGTCTCTACATTTCCTTCATATTACTCATGTACTCAATTGCTTATCAAGTGGCAATGAATGGCTTAGTCTAACACATACTGAAAGTTTAATAGGAGCTGGACTTCTGAAGAAAAAAAGACATCTTCTGAGATGAGAATCGAGTTTCCTTTCTTCAATTTTAAATATATTTCCTGACTTTTTTTATGAACATGAGAGAGATTTGAGAGCAGCATCTCTAAGTCTACAAGAGAAGCTGAATAAGCAGAAATATCTTGTCTTGTTTCTGATCTAGCCAGATAAATGATTGATTATAGTGTCCTCCTATATGACACCATGGAAAAGATCTGGCAGTTAATAGCTCTGTTTCAATAATTGTGTGCTTTGGCTTCGAACAGCATTCCATGTGGAAAATCTGCACAGCAGGTGTCTGCTCAGGGTATTCAGAATTCTTCCTTCCTCTGCTGCCACATCAGACACAGGAAACATCGTAAGGATTTTGTGGTTTCATGTTCCACTGGGCTATTTTCCATTCTAATTGTGTCTATTTTGCATCCCATCTATTGTTCCACAGGTTTATTAAATTAATGAGGTTCTACAGAAATGCAGGCAGGGGCACTGTGTGAACCACAGGCTTGGTAGCATCTCTCAGTCCTTGAAGAAGTTGTGGAGAAAGTCATGTTGAAAGCTACTTCCTAGCTATTTGAAGAGCAGGAAGATAACTAAGAACAGCCCTGATTTACCAGGATAAGTGATGCCTGACCAATTAATTGCTTTCTAGAATGAAAAGAATGCTCTGTTGCAAAGGAATAGCTGTGAATGTTGTTTACCTTGACAAGTCTTCTGATGTGATCTCCCATGCCATCTTTGGGGCTAAGTTGGTGAGACCTGAATTGGGTAGTTTTGAAAAATTGGACTGTTTGCTCAAAGAGACTGCTGTATGGTTTGGACAAAAACTGGCAGGTAATCTTCCTCAGCAATCAGTATAAACCTATGATGATGTAATTATATAAACATCATCATAGGTTTATAGAATTACAGAATCATTTAGTTTGGGAAAAACTTGTCATATCATTGTATCCCACAGTTAAACCAGCTCTGGCAAGTCCACCACTAAACCATGTTCCTAAGCACCACTTCTCCATGTCTTTGAATACTTCTAGGGATGGTGACTTAACCCCTTCCCCTGGGCAGCCTGTTCCAATACATCAGCCTAAAGGCCCAACGTGCACCCTCAGCAAGTTCATAAATAGTGCAGAATTGTGTGTGTGGAAGGAGAGCAGTTGGTATGCTAGACTGGGTCAGAGCTTCCATACAGAGTGACCTCAACAAATGGTAGGAATGGGCTGGTAGAGTCATCATAATGTTCACAGTACAAAGGCTGTGTTCTGTTGTGGAGGGATAGAGTGTAAGAAAATAGTGCAGAAGGTAGTTTCACACCTGAGGAGCTGCAGCTGTGCCAATCACCAAAGATGAGGAGCAGGCCTGCCCTTAACAGGCCACAGCTGTGTCCAATAAGACGAGTGCTACAAAAGAGTGGGTTGCTTAGTTGGGAAGAAATGTTGGAGTCTGTTGGCTGTGCTGTCAAGAGAGATGCAGTTTGTTGGCTGTGCTGTGAAGAGAGCTGCAGTTGATTGGTTGTGCTGTCAAGAGAGATGCAGTTTGCTGGCTGTACTGTGAAGAAGAAGGGATCAGTGCTGCGAAGAGCTGCCCATGAAAAATCACCGAGAAGGTATGGAACTTTTACGATTAGATGACAACATTCTGCTAAGACAGATTAGTGCAGGCTGGGGGCCAACTCTCTCAAAAGTAATGCTGCAGAGAGACCTGGGGGGTCCTAGTGGGCAGTGAGGTGATCATAAGTAAGCAGGAACATGTTCAGAGCAATGAAAGCCAGTTGCATACTGGGCAGCTTTGTCAAGTCTGTAGCCAGCAGGTCAAGTGGTTATTCCCCTTTGCTCATTATTTTTAATACCCCCTGTAGAGAACTATGTTCAATTTAGACCTGCTGTGCAAGAGAAAGAGGAATGAACTGGAGCAGTCCAGCAGAGAGTAAGATGGTTAGAGAACTGCAGCATAGGAAATTTGGGATAGCGCAAGGAGAAGTTGGGAGCGCTGTGGTTGTTTATGCTGGACAAATTAAGGCTAAGGGAGGCTCTAACTGCAGTCTTCCACTACCTCTAGGAGAGATAGAGAGAGAATGGAATTAGGAATGTACAGCAGAAGGGCCAAATGTAATGGATATATGTTTCTGCATAGGAATTCAAAGGCATTAGTCAAATTTCTTAGATATGATGTAGTTTTATTTTGCAGGGAGGGGAGGGTATTTAAGTACTGGAATAGATTATCTGGAGAGGTTGTGGAGTCCCCATCCTTGTAGATACTGTAATTTGTTAAGTCCTTGGGCAACCCAGTTTCACTTTGGAATTCACCATGTTTTCAGGAAAAGGTTGATCTTAAGAGGTCTTTCTCAAACTGATCATTCCATAATTATCCCATTCTATAGCAAGTCTTAACCTCTGGACACGACATCCTTCTGAAATGTAGGACGGGTAAAATGGAGATGGGAAAGAACTATGAGATTTCTAAGTTATTCTGTGCACTTTCACAGAAGATGTTTTACATCTTAGACTAGTCCTTGAGTCATCTTTCCTCCTGATTTCCATGGATGTATCTTAGAAGTCTCACAGAGCTCAGGCAGTGCCTGAATAACAGCATGGTCCCACTTGGAAGTCTGAGCTGGCTTTGGACTTGACCATACTTCTGCCTTGATAATGTATGAAAGTCACTGGTTTGTTTTCCTCTGCCATTCTTTCCCTATTTAGACTGCAAACCTTTTGGCTCAGGAAGTGAATTTTAACTAGCTGTTTAGCGTACAGCACACCAGGGCCTCATACTGGGTAAGCCTCTAAGTAAAACAGCATCTGAAAGTGAACAATACTGTAAAAATGCAAAATGTTACAGCTGGAATTTCTGTCTGACTACATTGGTCGTTTAACACTGAGAGAAAATGAAAGTCCTCAGTGTTGTATTGCTCCCAGAGAGAGACTTAAATTAACTTGTATTATAAATGGGAGTGCTTGCAATGTTGACTGGAAACTGGGATTGAATTAGAGTAATGTGGAGTAGAGAGGCTAGAGAACCTTGTTACAGTTAATGGGGCAAGACAGGGGAGAAGAATCTATATTTGCTCATAAGACTCTGCTTGTATCTTGGCTCCCTTCCCTCCTTCCAAAATAAAAATAAAACCACAGGGCTTTATTTGAGACTGAAATCCTTATGTTACTTGGTGGAAGACTTTCTGTGCCTTCTGTAGTGTTAATTCCTGCAAGGTACTGTGAACTCTTGACTTCCAATTAATGTTGATGTAAAGTGCTCATAAAGGATTTATGAGCAATAATTAAGAAAAATAACTGATGTGGACTGCTGCTATAATTTGTTGAGATACTTTTGTAGCTAACTTTGCTGCCACTAGAATTGTTTCTGGCAAAGTGCTGCAGCTTCCTTTGCTTCCTTTCCCAAAACAAGGAAATGGCTGATCATGTTTCCCTGCAGCTTCTTGCAAAGGCAGCTGGAGCAGCTGTTGAAATGTAGAGTTCAGAAACCAGTGGACAGTTCTGGTTGTGTTTCCAACCACGAGGCTACAGCAGAGCAGCCCTAATGTCCACCCCATGGGCAGGGGCAGGTGAACTCACTCGTGGAAGAGCTCTGTTTTTACTTTCTCCTGGTCTGTGCGGCTGAGGGTACCATCAGGATATGATGGGGTGCTTCAGCAGTGTTAAATGCCTGAGGAGTCTCTCTTGGGTCCTACACACAATACCTGCCACAGCAGTTTCTGACCATTGGGTAAGGGAAGTGTGACCCGTTTGCTGATTTTTACCTTTCCCAAACTGAAAGCCAACATCTGAGACAGCTCAGGATGGGCTGAAACTTTAAAAAATATTAGTTCCCATCAGTTCTTTTTCAGAATTCACCCTTCTTATTAAAACAACAACAAGGATTCTTACCTGCTGAGAGTACAAGCTATGACTTAAATTACTCTGGAGAGGATATTTCTAAAAAAAACCAAAATACTCTTTTCAGGTTTATATTAACTTAGCCTTTGCTCAGTTTTGCTCTGATAGAGCTCCTATGAACATACAACAGGTATGTTGAGACTCAGAAAACTTTAAATTTCATTTTGTTACTGCTCCTGCTTGTCTCATTATTCCTTGTGAAGTTCCAGGCTGTGATCTATAAGGAATGTATTATTATATGCAACTATTATGGTAATGTTGGTCTTGCAGATACTCACAGGACTTAATGACAGGAGATATGGGTTTTTCCAGCTTTATCTTTGGGGCCTCCAGAAAATCACTGGATTTTGGTGTCTCACTGTACCTATCTGCCTAAGTGGGCCCTGTCAGTGCAACAGAGACTCAGTACTTATGGTGAACTTCTAATGGACTGTTAGGTGGAAGTTAATAATATAATTTTGTAAGTCTCAACCCAAAATTTAGAGCTCACCCATGCAGCGTGTCTGGTGCAAGCGCTGCTGTTCTCAGCTCTGTTGTTTGGAGACTGGTTGAAGTGTGTGCAAGGGAGGAGGGTGATGATGGCTGAAGTCTGTGAAGAGGCTGCACAGTACAGCTTCTGCCTTTATGTGCAGCCTCATGGCTGTCCATAGTTACAGTGCTTCTATGATGGTCAGTATCAGAGGAGCTCCAGAGAGGAACTTACTCAAATTCTTGCCTTTCAGAAGGATGTATCTTGGCTAAATATGTAGGCGAGGTAAAGGTCTCTTCCAATAGCAAATTTTCTGACAGAAAATTCTTGGTCTGTGATAATCCTGGGAAAAACTGATTTATGGTGTAATCCTGTGCACAAAATAGGTTAATAGATGGCCAGCAGTAACCTGATGTCTAAATCAAAGATAAGTCCTATTAGATTAAGGCTTTTTTGGATGGTTTATTTTGTTGTGGATTATGATAACTGTTGTGCTTGGTGATACCTGACAAAGAGCTGAGTAAAGAAACCATTCTAAAGCATAAACTATCATCTTTAATTTTTTGTCAAAACACATTTGTGATCATAGACTTGATTGTTTTGTTTGCTGAAAAGGAAGGATCTATGCACATAATTCTGTAAAATTCAGTTTGACTTCTATTACTTCTATATTTTGTATGATTAAGAGAGGGAGATGAAGTGATAAAAGAGCCAGAAAAAACAGTTGAATTATACTGATCTCACACTGTGTGCTGGAGTCACGGGTCTGTGTAACTGCAGTATGAATAATTCTGATTCCTGAATACATTTTCTTTGGTCTGATGATTTTAAAAGAAATCTTTTAAAGTTTCTATATTTTTAAGGATTTAGTAGTTTTCTTTAAATTATGTAGGGCTAATGGATTGACTTGTAGCATAGAGAAGGCTGAGTAAAATTTTTTCCTTAGGCTTATGATTCTGATACCTAGAAGCCTGTCCTTGCAGCTGATTGAAGTTTGTATTGATAAAAAGTTGATTTGAGATTTGATACTACCTTTAGTGTCCTTGATGTACACTCTACAAGGATAACCCCTAACTCCTGTTTTTTACAAGTGGTCTAATTAATTTCCACCTAAGTGGAAAGGTGTTACAAGAATCAAGAATTTTTATGGGTTTGGGGACTTTTAAATTGATTCCAAATTAGACAGTTAGATGAGCTCTGTTCTAAGCTTTGGCATCAAAAGGCATAACTCTGTGCTGCTAACTAGCTGCTGTGTTCCACTCCATTGTTTGATTCCTCTGTCTGCCTTTAATTATTTGATTAACTGGGAGGTACTATTGGTGTCTGCCAAGGGCTTTGAGATCCACATATGAATGGTGGTGTAAAATTGAAAAGCCATTCTTTGTAAATGCCATGAAAACAGGCATTGCTTTGGATGTGCCCCTTGGAGTTATCCTCAGTCACTCCCTTATCATTACTTGGCTTTATGAAAAAATAAATAAAACAATGGGGTATGACCATGCTCATTAAAAGCATATTTCGTTATTAGGATTCCTATAAAGAACGTACTGTAATATCAATTTTTGGCTTCAGCAGTTTGAGAAAAGAGAGCATCAAGGTGCATGAAAACCAATATGCACCAATGGTATAGTCATTGATTTTCATAGGACTATGGGAGTCAAAAATGGGAATTGATATTGCAGTGATGACCTGGGTAATTGACCATTTAAGTGATTCAGGAGTAGGCCTGTAGGTAAGGGAAGTGGTGCCCTTCTTTGGTGCCTGTTCCATATTAATGAGTTTCATACTTAGTCTTTTATGCTTGTTTCATTCAGAGTAGAGCTCTAAGTACCTTATCTTGACTTGAGAGTACTTGGCACCTTGCATGATCAGGAACTGTGCTTGCTGAAGCTTGCTGCATTTAATTCAATTGTATCATTTTATTCACTGTTACTCACTCCATCTGTCCCAAAGGGAACATAGAGAAAGGAAAGAGCGCCAGTAAACCATAATAGCAGAAAGAACTAATTTTAAACTGCTTTGAAACGTTTTTTCTGTAAGCAATGTTGTCTTCCCAAGTGACAAAGTGCTTAATATAGAGAACTGCAATAAACTTTGGTTTCCTTCCAACAGCATAACATAGTGTATTGATAACACCTGCTTATAAGCACTGTCTAAAATGTTTTTTTTTTTTTTTTTTTTTTTAGCCTAGGGAAATTATCAAGTGGATAGGATGCAAAAAAACAGAGAAATTCATGTTGTGGTCATAAGTTACAGTCAGGATCATACAGAGGGTCAATAAAAGACTTCACAGATAGTTGAGTAAAAGGAAATCAGCCATTACAATCCAGTAGGTTGTTTATGATCATTGCCTTTAACTAGAGATTAAATTTTCTAATGATATTGTCAGCCTTAGTATGTAAATCTTATATATAGAAATCTGCACCATCTTTGTAACATTATGCTCATTTAACCTTTAAAAAATATTTGTAAATGAAACCTTATTGTAAGTGCAGCCCATATTTTGTGTTGCTGGTTTCCACCCTGCAGCATGCTGCTTGTTGTGCAGATCAATATTGTGTTATTGCTTCTGTGTATTCCCTCATCTACCTATATGTAAGAAAAGAGGATTTTTTTTTTTTTTAGATTACTATCCCCTTGCTCCTGTGGAACTGTGTAAATGTATTGAGTTACACACACAAATGGTACAAATGGCTTCCAAGAGATCAGTTCAGGAAGTGTCAGGATGGATGTTACCTGTTCCAAAACAGGAACATCCAACCTCCATGTGAAGGGCTCCAGTCTCACAGTGGCTGAAATTAGGAGTTAAGCCTCTGTGTGGTGTTGTACATGAAGAGCTGTTCCTTCCCTTTCTCCTATGCCTTGACATGTATGTGCCAGGACCAGCCTGATGGTCTGTGTGGAAGGAAGATCCAGGCTCCAATGTGTCATTGATGGATTCTCTGCCGGCCCAGACTGAAGCAGAAGAGTATTTTTGAGGCAGATCTCCTGGTTGTCAACACTTACTGTGCATTTCCGTCCATCATAGAGCAGTTGCAGCTTGAATGACCTAAATTGCTTTCAGAGGAAACTAAACCAGAAGATTTGCTGTGGGTATGTACCAAATATGCCCCAATCCTTAACAATGATGACTGAAAGCATGAATTATCCTCAGCACCTTGAAGGTCTTTAGTATGAGCCGGACACACACCACAATCAATCTCCTGGGCATTTGGCACTTTGTGCAGCAGCCAGCAAGCACCTGCTGTGTGCTCAGCTGGTCAGAGCATGGTGCTGAGAATGCCAGGGTTGTGGGATTGTGAATGACCCTGTGTGGGCCATTCACATGAGAGATGGATTCAGTGATCCTTGAGAGGCCCTTCTAACTCAGACAATTTTGTGATGAAGTCCCACATGGAAATTATGCCTTGATATTTGACTGCTGTTGATCACCTTGACATTTGCTCCATTTTTTTTTTCTTTTCTGGGACTCCTCTGTCTTCAATATTGCTTTTTTATTTTTTCCTTTATAAGCATTTTTTTTGTCTTGCAGTCTCTCTTTGCTGAACCTTGGTCTCTTACACCATATCTCTCCTTTTTCCCAGCTTATTATTTTAGTCTACTCATGTCTTGCTGCTTCAGACTCCCAGAAGGTCTAACAAGGTACATGCTGAGGCCCCAGGAAAATGGTCATGTTTATTACCTGCATGAAAATGTATTTCTTCCTCTTTCTTGACCTGTGTGATAATGAAAAATCAATTCTAATAAGTTCTATATCAATCTGGCTTGTAATGATAACTTAGAATTAAAACCAAGTAATTTTAAATTATTTTAAAAATTTAAGCTAAAACTATTTTCTTTTGAAAATGTGTTAAAAAACCCTATGTTTAAAACATGAGTATATAATAACTTATGTTATTAGTAAAATATACTTCTAGTTACTTTTTAGTTTTTTATTCCATAGAGGTTTATTATATTGCAAATATTTTCAGTTGTCAAAACACTGGTCACAGAGTAAGTGTTTTAAACCATTGGTTACTGAGGCTGGAATACAGGTTTAGCTTAGGCTTTTTTTTTTTTTGTTCTTTGGGTTGTTGCTGTTTTGTTTGGGTTTTTGTTGTTATTGTTGGGGTTTTTGGGTTCTTTTTTTCAAATACAAAAAATTCTGCCTTCATTTGGACTTTTCAAATAGTTCAGTTCAATAATTATTTAATTCTAAGCTGAGAACCTGACCTGTTCTGAAAGAGTAGATAAAGTTGGTTTTCTCTCAAACTGTTGATAGGATGATCAAATCTACTAATTAAACACTTGGTGACAACAGAAATAAGAGAAAATCAGATTAGTTTGCTAATTTTAGATTAGGAAAGCCTTTCCTATCAATTAGAAAGTTTTGTAGAGAAAATATTAGTTGACATTTTTCTTCATGTATACAGCAGACTAAAGATTTTTACTTTTCATTAAATAGCTCCAAATGCTGTGTTATACATTTGGGATGAATCAGAATTTATAATCCTAATTCATTTTGACAGAAGTTACAAAGAGGCAGACTTTAAACAAAAGAGATGCTATTCACAGGAGTCTGACTCTAAGACCCTGAAGAGTCCAAACAATTGTGTATTACTCAAATAAGTTCTTAATTTATTTTTGTCAGTACAGAGAAAATAACAATGCATACCAACAATGAAAATTAACTAAGTAAAGAATACAATTGCAAAACAAAAGCGATGATTATTTAAGGTTTTCTACATGGTAATTCAAATTATCATTAAATCTGTGGCAATCAGCATAGCTGCAAATTGCCTGTAGTTCAAAGTCAACAGCATAGCTTTCTTTACTTTTCAGACAGTCTCACTATACAAAGATAGAAACTTCTGTGACAAGATGGGAAACAGGAGAAAGATTCAGTGGCAGTGGCCTGACAATTATGCTTGCAGTAATTCCTTAGTGGCACAAGGCTTACTCAGCAGTTAAAGCTGATTTGAAATGTTCTTCCCTCTATTGAAATGCTAAGTTACTCTGCAGGAAATCCCATCCACTGCAGCTTTGTGTTCGGTTACATGGTGCTTGACCAGTCTGTGACTATGGATGGTCTCTTGCCTCTTTTTTTTGTATTTCTGTCTTCTTATTCCTTGTAACACCTTCTCCTTATTTTTAACTATAAGTACATAAAATAAACTGACCACCATAAGGAAATTGAGCCAACAAAAGCAGCTGTCCTTTGGGTATGAACAACAAAACAAAAGTCCTCAGAAGATCATTAATTTGGACTAAAATGCTGAGCTGTGTTTTTAATTGTAGCAGCTTGAAATTCTGTGCTGTTACTTCAGGTTGTTTCACAATGGATTTAAATGGTTTGTGATGAATAAAATATTGATTGGTGGTTTTGGATGACAGATGCTTCTAAATCTGAACAAACGTAACTAATATGAAATTCAAATTCCGATCAAATAAAAAATTAATATGAATCTATTATATTCTTTAATAAGCACAGATGTCTTGCCAGTGGCTCGGGCACTTTCAAGCATCACTGCATGACTTTTTGTGGGCTCAGACATGAAGGTGTAGAGCTCTTTCTATGTATGTGCCTTGCATGCAGAATCCAGCTGATGGATATTCAAGCATAACTGATGTTGCCTTTCTTGAATGGAGACTGTGGTCTGAAAAAATCCTGAAACACTTTGCTTTTCGGGTACAGTATGTATTCAGTAATTTAGGGCCAGAAGGGTCCTGCCTCATCAGTGAATCCTGTCCTGGTCTTCCAGGCAGTTTGAACATAGAATCCCATAAACAGGTTGATGCAGCTCTGGGCCTCCTACTGACTGACAATGGGTAAAAAAGATAAAATTGCTGATATGTTTCTGCCAGGTTGCTGAAGATAACCAATACCCAAGTCTAAATGAACAATCACTTTAGTGAACAATGGAGTATATGAGCACAAGAATTGCCATGTATGTCAAAGTATCATGTCTCTAGTCTGGTATCCCAGGTTTGACAATGGCCTGTTGCACAGTGAGATTTGAGGAACCCTTTTCTAAAATTACACAGTGACCTTCCTCTGTAAGGACTGTCACTGAGAAATCCCCCAAACATTAAGTTAAATGTTTTTTTTTTTTTAAATCCTGCTATAAAAATTGTATGTTCATTCTGTTTATATAAACATTTAAGATTTGTTTTTAATGCCTGCTGGTGATGAATTTCAGAGGTTAACTGACAATTTTTGTATTCAAAATACTTCTGCCTTTTGCCTTCACTACTTCCTTGAGTGAAGCTGTACCAAACCTTGGCTGACAGTGGCTACACCATTGATTATATGTGTCCATCATATGTCTCTTCTTGTTGACATCTTGCTGAAGCACTTATTTTCAAAGATAATAGAGGAAAGTAAGATTCTCAGAACTAAATGCACTATTTCAGCTGAAGACATACTAATGGCTAAAATAACACTAAAGTATTTTTTTACATTGATCCATTACAAAAAAATAAGTCTGAGAATCTCAAGTAATCATGTTTTCCCCTCCTTCTCCCATAATTCTACACAGTTTGGCTTTTTATTTGCAGTTGTGTGTTGATCAGAAGCTTTTGTATTCAATCTGTTTACAGTAGTGCTCCTGTCTCTTTCCTGAAAGCTTCTAATTAATTTAGAATTTATCTGTGCCTAATTAATTCAGACAGGATTAATGTATAGTGAACCATGTCTGGATTAAAACCCTCATGTGTTGGATTGCTGAGTGGACTGGTGAAAGCACACAATGCCTTTCTACGGCATTTTGATATGGTAATGGAAAAGAAGTTTCACCAATGGGAACAGAAGTTGTGGTGGTGTCTTCTTGTCAAGTTTTTCATAATTGATATGTTTTTAGGAAATCTCCACCAAGAGGCCAAGGCTGGCATGAACCAGAGCCTGTACAGGTGTCTTTGAGAGGTGGGCAGGGAGTGACAAAGCTGACACTGATGCTTGCTCTGCATTATTGATTCTAAGAAGGCCCTGGGTAAGGGCAGCGAACTATTTTTGTTTTTTTTTGTCAGCCAGGGACTTAAAGATATTTCTGTCCTTCCCAAAGAGATGTCATGACTGTGTTTTCATAGAAATTATACAATCCTAGAATGGTTTGTGTTGGAAGGAATGGTAAAGATCATCTCCTGCTGCCCCCCCTGCCATGGGCAGGGACTCCTTCCACTAGACTGAGTTGCTCAGAGCCCCATCCAGCCTGGTTGCCTTGAACACTCCAGGGATGGGGCATTCTCTGGGCAACCTGTGCCAGTGTCTCACCACCATTACAGTAAAGACTTCTTTCCTAATACCTAATCTAAACTTTGTCTCTTTCTGCTTAAGGCCATTTCCCCTTGTGCTATCACTTCATGCCTTTGTCAAAAGTGCTTCTCCAGCTCTGTTAAAGGCCCCACCTTGGGTATTGGGAGGTGCTGTGAGATCTCCTCAGACCTTTATCTTCTCCAGGCTGAATAACCCCAACTTTCTTAGCCTGTCTTCACAGCAGAGGTGCTCCAGTCCTCTGAACATCTTCATTGCCCTCTTCTGGACAGGCTCCAATAGATCCAGGCATGCTCCTTGGGTCAATGAGTCAGACAAATGTGTTATATCATTCCTTCAACAGCCTGAGCAAACTCAGCTAAAGATGGGCTGGTGACTGCAGCCATGGCCAAAGGATCCAGCAGGGATAATGTATCCTGATTGGGAAGCAACAGTGCCTGAGAATTGTAGCTTCATTAGCTGCAATTAGCATGAATAAGCAACATGCTGAGATATGTTCGAGAGTTCAGGATGAGAAAAATCTGAAGAGAATTACATCTCTTGTCCTCAAAACTTAAAATGAACAAAAAATGTATGCCTGTGGAGGAGCAATACAGTGTATAGTCTATTATCTGGTTGAGTCCTGATGTGCATATAGGTATGAAAATCTCATTTCATGGCAAGAATGTACACAGTGTGTTCAGAGAGTGAAAGGATACAATACACTGGGTACACAAATTAACAATGTATGCGTAGTTACATATCATTTTAGATTCATACAGAGAGTAGATAGATAGTACATTGATATATCTAGTATATGTGCATATATATTAGATACAGGAATAAAATATATTTTTGCCTAGTAGTATACATCTGCTATCTTATTAATTGCACACAATTTAGCTAAAGAGCTGAATGATGTGATGGAAAAAAAAAAATATTTATTGTTTCCAGAACTTTCAATTGCAGAGCAATTAAAAAATCTGAGGGTTGATGATACATTCTCTGTGGTTATAAAAGAATCTTCACTTAATGCATGAGTCAACCTGTCATGCTAGGTCTTACCACAGATCCTCAATTGTTACTTCCAAATTCAGCATTCATCCCTGGTGGTCCTCCTTGTGGCAGTGGGTCCATGCAAGGCTCACCTGAGATTCACTGGAACAACATGGCTCTGTCTTGTCCTGAGTTGTTCAGGAGTCTGGCCCTGATCACCACTGTCGATGTCTGTCTGTCTTGGAGGAGCTGCAGAGGAGCAGGGCTTTTCTCTGTTTACTGCTGCAAGAGGCTGACAGCAAAGTGTCTGGCTTCTACAGTCTAAGGTTGAAATGGAGAAACATAAAAATAACCAAAAGAAATGACCATTCCATGTGTAGAGTACACATATGCATGTATCCGGGCACACATTTTTGCCAGAGTAAGTAAAAAACCCAACCATTTAGCTTAATTACATGTTAGCTCTCTTCATCTAAGCATCGTGGCAGAGGTGCACAATGATAAAAATCTCTGTATCAGGTAAATCAATTCTAAAGTAGTAAACCACTGATACTGAGAGACCTGCTGAGGTTAGGAGTGTCATTCCCTTGTCCCAGTCTTTAGGTTTGAGTCCACAGAGGGACCTGGCTAAATTGATAATCCTCATACAACACAAACTGGGATTTGTTTTTTCAGTGCTCATAGCATCAGGTACCCTGTTCACCTTCTGTGCTCTTTTCATAATGAATTATTTGCATATTCATTATGCAAAGTACAGATGCCCAAACTGGTAATTTTTCATGACACTGAAAGACTGATTTGCTATACTGAATAAGCAAAATCCAGCTCTCTTTCTGCTTTTCTCCTCCTTACATTGTTTCTGTAGCTGATGCATTATCAGCCAGCTAGAACAGTTTTGTCTTGTTTTTTGCCAGTTTGTCTTCGGATTAGCTCACAGCACAACAAATGCTGTAGCTACATTTTCTAGTGAGATATTTTAAAATTCTAATGCAGTCTTGCTGCTGCTCAATATATCTGCAAACTGTCAGATTTGTTCATAGCCTT
Source organism: Ammospiza nelsoni (assembly GCF_027579445.1). Taxonomy (NCBI): domain Eukaryota; kingdom Metazoa; phylum Chordata; class Aves; order Passeriformes; family Passerellidae; genus Ammospiza; species Ammospiza nelsoni. Next base: position 18,174,809 of record NC_080636.1, read on the forward strand.
CACATCACTCAGTGGTCTTCTGTGTAAAGACATGTTGCAGCACTTGAGCAGTTTTCATGCTTTCAGGCTACTCACTTCTGCTGCTATACATTCTGCATGGAACTCACAATTCACCAGCATTTTTAGAAGAAGAAAATAAAAATATTGGGGGGGAATTTATATATATATCTATTTTGCTGATTACATCTTCTTTTGTGAGTATAAATTACAGAATCTACTATTCCTTATATCAAGGAATGGGGATTTTAATAAGGGTTCACCTGCAGTTTATAGTAAAACTTTTTTAATTTTAAATGCATTTTCAGGTGGGGTTTTTTTTTTTGTTGGTTGGGTTTTGGTTGTTTGTTTGGTTTTGTGGGTTTTTGTGGAACATGAATTATTTATTACATTTGTCTTATCCTTCTCATGGAGTGTGAAGATCTCAAGATCTTATGGAGCTGTATTTCCACAGTGCACCTCCAACAAAGCTGCTTTTGATTTCAGTAGGTGTCATTGCAACAAGAATTGTCCCTCTGATTTTAAAAGTGCTGAAAATAATTAGCTTTTATTTAGAGATGTGAAAGTGACAATTCAAGAGAATGCTACAAATTGACCTAAGAAGAATGGCAGTACCAGATGCAGCCATAATGTGAAAGAAGGGATGCTGCTGAATGCTATGGCCAGTATTATGTGCTCCTCCTGGTCCACTGCTTTCCTGGCACCCACAGTGCCTTTATCAAGTGTAGGGACAGAGGATGGAGTGAAGCACCATGCCCTGACTTTGCTCCACAACCACTCTCACAACAGCAAGAAGCTCCTTCCTTCAGGGTCAGATTTTGAGATATTAGAAATAATCCTTCCACCCCTTTTTCTAGACAATGCTGTGTTCTTGCAGAGGGAGGTTCCACTTGTGATTTTAGCTTCCTTTGTCCTTTGAGCAGCAACAGTACATTTTTTTGAGTCATTTAGTGACAATAAGTAATAACAGTCTCTTTGCTAGGGAAAGACACAGCCAGGTCTGGTTTCACCAATAGTTATGCTTAAATCACCAGAATTTGAAAGGGAGTAGAAGTACAATATTCCTGCATGTTTTCTGAGAACAAGTTGGCTGGTGAGGGAGGTGTGACCTGTTTGTGTTGGAATAGCTTTGATTTAAATGTGTTCAGGCGTCAGTGTCAATCCATCTTGAGTTTTCTTAATGCTAGTAGTTGTTGAAGTACCTATTTTAAACCAGAGGAACTCACTAAAACATGGTTTATTTTGATTGTAGTTTACAACTGGAAGGCTTTGTCTGAGAAAAACTGGATTTTTTGACACTTTTCCTGCAATTGCTTAAACTAGACAACCTTTTGAATATACAAGAAATAACTGTTGAAGTTGTAAATGTTCTCAATGTCCTTAAAAACTGTTGAAAAAAAATTCTAATTTATTTATTTGTAGAGGAGAGTTTCCACTGCAAGAAGCTGAAGGCAGATATCTCAGCCTCCCTAAGAATCCTTATCACCTCCCACATATTTTAAGAGCATACTTTTAGATATAACACTCAGATCCTTATGTTAGATCCATTTTTCAGACTCACAGAAATCAGATACATCATGATGCTTTCAGAATGTAAATATTTAATACTGACTTTTTGCAGGAGATGGAACCATATTGATCCCTTGTTCCTAATCTTTACAACTTTGTCATTTGTCTGACTGAAATTTGTCTGACTGAAATTTTTGGGGTTTGATGTCCTCTTTCCATTTCTGAACAACCTAAAAAACCCAAAACCATTATGACTTTTTTGTGTAATTCAGTTTCTCAGCTTTATTGGAACAATGTGTTTTGATTCATTATTGAAATAGACTGCACTTCATAAATAAACTGTAAGCTGACAGTCCAAGTGTGAATGCAACATTCTGAATTTTATACTCAGAAGGTGTAATTGAATCAACAAAGCAGATATTTTTCAGAAGGAGTACTCATTAAACAGAGTAAAATCAAAGCTTCCAACACTACTTCTATGTTGAGGTTGTGAGTTAGGATAATAAAAGTTTTACTAAAGAGAATTAATTAAATAAAGTTATATGCAGACCATAAGTAAGAGAACGTTCACTATGACTGTGATGAGAGGGCATTTGATTTTAGTAGAATCTGCTCTCTTTTTATGAAATTAATTATATATGTTTTCCATGGCTTAGAGCTAGAATTTTAATAAGTAGCAACTACACCTTAATTCTATTCAGATTGATATTAATTATATGGTAGAGACCATAATTTATGGTATTGTCTGTTGGTGACAAGGCTTTGCCCAATCAACCTGGAATAGACTTTGCACCTTATTATAATGCAAAGGAGCAGGTAGGTGCCATGAAATGCTTTAGGAGAGTAGGTGATATAGAGGAGATTGGTGTGAGCAAAATATCTAAAACTGAAGTTGGCATCCTGCATGAGGCTAAAACCGAATGTTTAAAAACCTAATAGTTTGCAGCTCCTTTTTCTTGGTGAACATTACTAGAATTTTACCATCACTGTGCATTAGGAAGAGTTCAATAAATTTTAACCAAAATTGCTGCTGAAAATTTCTAGTAACTAATAATAATCTATCTAGCAGATGCAGATTTCTTTCTACAGTTCTGTTTTTGCCATTATATCTTTAATCCTGTTTGTCCAGAACACATACTCCACTCTACCCTCACAATTTCTAAGACATTACATCATGTCATTTTCCTAAATTCCTCTGTGACTAGATGATGATTTCTTATAATTCAGCAATCTTCCACCACTTTCTTCACTGAAACAGCACATTCCTTAAGAGGGAGACTTCAAGCTTGGTGCTTTTGCACCAAGTTTCTCGGGCCCCAGATGTTCACATGGCTGACTTGCTTAATATCTTGCAAAAGTCAATTCAAGGTCATGAAATTAATACCATTTGGACAAGATCCTGGTAGTTGTCTGGCTAGTTTGATAATGCCATCATGTCAGCCATTGAATTTCACATGCCTTTGTTGTTATTTAGTTATTATTGCTTTGTATCTGAGTGTACCTGAAGGGATAGAAAGGTGTGCTTGCTGCTGTGCTCTCCTTTTATAGTTTAGCTACTTTGCATTTAAAAAGTTAAACTGATGACACAAACAAAGCAGAGGGATATAAATAGAACACTTTCTCTCAATATCTAGTAACAGATGGTTGGAGAAAAATAAAGGAAACGGGGCAAATACTGAATAATCTTTCCCTGGTGCCATCCAGCCTTTCTGTAAATTGCAGCTCATGGGCTTTCAGACCTGGCTGGATGTTCCATCTGTATCATGATGCTCAAATGCCTTAATGTGCCATTACCTGTCTCTGCTCTCTCTTTATACTTCTGCTTCTACAACATCTCATGTGGAGCTTAATTATACTAAGAAGTGTTCCTTTTAAGATGTTTTAGCCTTCTGCATGCCAATTTCATGAGCTACTTTCTCCCTACCAATTATTTCATAGAACTATATTGTAGTCCTCTTCAGTCAACCTCCAGCCAAGCTCAAGAGTCTGACCAGCCTCTTCACATACCCACCAGTGTTGCTCAGTTTGCACATTCCCTTCTCCCTTTCAATCATCTTTGCAGGTTCTGTTATACCCTTTGTGAAATGGCAAGATCAGCACTGTGCACAGAATTTCATGGAATCATTGAATGGTTTGGGCTGGAAAGGACTTTATCCACCACCCCCTGCCACGAGCAGGGACACCTTTCATGAGAACAGATTGATCAGAGCCCCACCCAACCTGGCCTTGAACACTTCCAAGGATGGGGAATCCACAACTTCTCTGGGCAAAGTATCAACAGTGATAGCTGTGTTTGCATCTATTCCCAATTTTTTTTTTTTTAAAAATGTGACCATACTAGGGGAAAATCATGTTTTAATACCTTGTCATGATGTTTACTAGGTCTTTACAGACCATTTACCTTACAATCAGCTGTGCAGTTCATCCAGGAAGATGTGAGTTTACCCCTTAATCTCATCCAATGCACCTTTTCCTAGTTTTAATGATTTTCAGAGCACCCAAATGGTGAAATTTTCTTCACTGGATATGGCAGGTTCCGTAGGAGATAACTTCTTTGACCTGTACTTTCTTTAGCCTTTTCCTTTCTGAGTTCCACAGCTGCCTCTGGCTGCTTCTTTGGTGTAACTGCTGCTCCTTAGGTTGTGTGTGCAAAAGTCCTCCCCAGATTATACAAGCCAGTACCTGCCATGTATGTGCCACACATGTACTGTAAGTATGTACATATACTGTATGTGCTCCTTCTCCATTACTTTATCAAGTGATAATTATTACAATTGAGATTATATTTTCTTGTGCCTTAGACACATCTTCAAGTGAAGATGTCAAAACCCTCCAGTTCTCTGCAGCTACAGTAATAAACATACTAAATAAATTGCTAAATACACAGTAAGGTTAATAACAAGCACTTCCTATCATAGTATTTTATTCACAGGAAGTGCACAGGAAGTCTTTTGTACTCATGACATGATAAAAAGTTATTATTGATAGTTGAAACATCTGCTTTAAAAAGCTACAAAATATTCCATGACTAACAAACTTCTACCTAAGATATATTTTTTTCCTTGTAATCTTAGCCCTGTATGTACAACATGTAAGGAGTTGTGAGAATAATAAATGAAAGTTGCTGTAGAAATAATACAAGAGTGGTTAAGAATGACTTTTAAATGGTTCGGTGAAGTAGATACTGGAAAAGCAATCTAAATTCTATCAGACAAGGTAATGGAGGGTAAAGAAGCTGGCAAGCAGAGTGACTGGAAAACTAAATGATAATATAAGCCTAAAGCATAGAAGAGCTTTAAAAATCTGTATGCAAATGGGCCAGGAGACCAAGGAATACAAGAAGGTCTGTAGCTTGAAAGAGTTAAAGGAAAATCTGGTGGAAAAGGGGCAGAGGATAAGCTGAGCCAAAGGTATCACGCAGTACTTGTGCTCTTTTGAGGGCTAAATTCCTATTTGTGGTGTTGTGGTTTAAAATAAAGCCTGTGCACATATAAAATATAGCTGGTAATGCCATCTGGTGAACCTCTTGGCTCTGAACCAGGGTCAGCTGTACCTCAGCCATTCTCCAGAAAGCCTTGTTCTACTGTGCTTAAACAGGTGCACAGGGATCTGCAGTCACCAGGGGCATTCTCTTCCAAGTGTTGCCAGTTCACCTTATGGAACATTTCCTGAAACCTCACCTTAACATTTCTTTTTGCATTTCAAACCCTTACTTTCAGCCACCTCTTCAGCTGATGAGAATGAGATCTTGCTGCCATTTTAGCTTTAATCTCAAACTTCAGTTCTTTGCTCTCCAAATCATCCCTAATGTCTGTGTGATATGCTTGGGCTCTAGTCTGGAGTGATCTCATTGCCTCTGGAGACAGGGAACATGTGTCATCAACAAAATAGGAGATGCTGCATTTCTTTCTAGTGTATTTTACACAGAAATACTTGCATATTGGCCTGATGTAGCTACTTTTTGGATGAATATCTAGCACTCAATTACAAATTAATGCACCATATTAATCCTGGAAGAAATGCCTGGTTTTAAAAGGAGAATGCTTCTTAGAGAAATCCATGGGAGTACAACCTGGGGGGGAAATATTCATGGCTGGTGAATTCTAATTTGAATATTTTTCATCAAAAATGTTGTGACAATAGAGTGATTACTGATATCTTTTTGAGAAATGCATACTAAAAACAGCAGAGAGACAAATTCAGTTCTCATATGAAACAATTGCTGAGAAAGGTGTTCCCAGTGCTTCTCTAGATCTAGATAAGTATTCACAGGTTTCTTTAGCACTAAAAAGTGCTCTGAAAAGAAAGCTCAGCACCACAGTCCAGCCAGATGAATCAGTGTATCACATGCCTGTCACAGGAGGGTCCTGTGGGAGTTTCAGAGATTTGGTGCGTATTGATGGCCTTGCTGCTGTTGAATATGGTAAAATAACAGATGCTGTGTTGAAATTTTGTGTGAGAAGAGGACTATTTTTAAGTATCTCATTCAGCATGGCTCCTTGAGCATTTGGAAAGAGGGATGTTCAGACAACATGCCAGATGAATGCCCTTTCTGTACTGGTCAGTCCTACAGCTGCACTCAGTCCACAACCAAGCCTAAGCTCAACACATACGCTGTTTGGTACAATTAACTCTGTTGACTTCAAAGGGGGTAAGAATTTGATGTAATTTTCTCTGTTTTTAGCCAGTTGGATAGTGCCACATATTATTTAGTTTTGATTAGCTTTGTGAATGCATAGAGCTAGTACGTGTTAAACACTAAAATTAATCATACAGCAGTGCCAGTTATCAACTCTCAGCATTCTGATGAGAAGAGCAGCCAGAAGTGCAGGTGTGCAGATGAGGAATGTTGTAGCATTAAGAGCCAAACCTTTCTGCCTCTTACACCTGCACATGTTTGGAAAATAAATAGAGCCAATGAAAGCTCTTCTAAAATATTATTGTCCAGGGATTCCCTACCCAAACCCTTGTGACACACATATATTAAAGAAGCAGATGCTGTTGTGAGAAGTGTAAAGCATGATATTGCACAGAAGGTGAGGTGATGTACTGATGCTCATCAGAACAGCAGGAGGTATTTGATTACCTGCAGAGTCTGGCCCTGACTCAGTAGAGTGGTGTATTGTTATCTAAAAAGCCTCCTCTTGCTCCCTATTAAACCAATGACTGTGTTCTCATCTTGTTGTCATTAGTGGGTCAACTCTTGGCAATATTTCATGAGATTGTATTCACATTCATGATCTTTCAACTTAAATCTTTGCAAATATCTTCTTTCTTGTTTATTTGTTTTAGGTGAGACACTTAAACTTTCCACCTGTTTTCTGTCTTTTTTTTGGTTATCTTTTTGTAGGTTCATTTAATTAACACAAAATTAGAGGGTCAAACTAACTGCAGAAGTAAGTGGAGCATTTATTAATTAAGTAATAAATGTCTCATTCACAATCTGGATGGCAAAATCTGGGTTTTGTAAGTAAACTTACTCTGAACACTGTTGCTCTACTTTTTTGAAGATGTTGATTCAGAATGCTTTAGAAATTGGCTCAAGTAAATTTGTGGAAACAATAAATCCCATGGGATAATATTCTCTGAAAGTTGCACAGACCCTCATGAAAGTTCTGCTGCTGAAAAGCAAGGCCCTCTTGTAATACAGGATGCACAGATGCCTAATATGTATCTTCTGGAGATCTGGAGGAAATAGGAAGACAAAGAACAGTACAGAGCATTCATAATCAGGGAACCTTTTATGAAGAAAACTGAGATTCTGACTAGCCACTCCAGGGAGCTCCCTCAGGAAAAAGCAAACATGGATGTGAATCTCTGCCTGTGTCCAGTGAGATGTCTCAGGGAGGAGTTGGTGCAGTCTCTGCGGGAGTTTCAGCTGCTAAGGCAGCACTGGCCCAGCAGCCTGGGTGACAGCTGGGGCCAGCACACCTGAGCTTAAGCAGAGCTGGTTGGGCTGTGTCTTACAAACCCATGTGTGAGTCTAGTTTAATGTGTAAAACTCAGGGAAACCACAATTGCAAGATGACAATAATGGGGAACTGGCAGAACTCTTTAAGGTAATAAAAAATAAATCCATGAAGATAAAGAGTTAAACTTTTTGGAGAGATTCTAAGGATATCTAGCTAACTGGAAATAATGGAAAATAGTGGAAAAAAAAAGAGTTAGGAAACATATCTTATTTGCATTATGGCTTTAATGGAATCTTTCTTGGAACATTTTCTTCCACTTGAGCTTGTGTAAGGCTTACAGCCACCTGAAAAAGATCCCTGCAGGCTTGGTTTGCATGTCAGTAAGGCTATCTAAGGGTCACCCCCAACATTTATAGTAGGAGAAACAATACATGGATAGCTGTAGCTGTTAAGTCAATATTTAAGTTGATGTATATGTCAGAGGTGGTAAACTTCTGAATGGCCAGAGGCTGCTTTTATTCTCTGGTAGGTGTTTGGTGGCCAGAGGCAGCAGCAGTATTTCTGTTGCATTGCATGACCTGTCCTAGATTAGCATCCTCTGCAGAACCCATACACTGAAATATCCTTTAATTTGGCTGGTCTGTTGACCTGATGGCACACTTGGGATCCAGGTGTCTCTAAGGTGTCATCCCTCTAGGACCTAAATACCTTAGATTACTAAGTGGCTTCTCCCTTTAAATGTGCTACAAATGGGTTTCCAACCTGGTTTAGGGATCACAGCATGAATAAGGCTAATAAGGTAAATAAGTAAGGTAAATAAAAGGTCCAGATGACCAACATGACAGCTTACATTGAGGCATCAGTAGTATGGGAAGTACAACCATGAGGTGAATCCTTCTCTGAAATGCTAATGCTCAGTGGATGCAATGGACCTGGAGTGAATATTTGCTCGTTTAAACTCTTTTAAAAAACTCATTAAAATATCTTATTTCAAGGGATGCAAAGGAAGATTCCTAGTGAAATCAGTAGATCCATTTGCATTATTTAAATGAGTTAAATATGTGTTCAAGGTCTCTGCTGATTTGTGAGCCTTGGTAAAGGATCTTCCTTTACTGTTTTTTTGGTAGTTTTTTTTTTTTTTTTTAATTGCAAAATCAGTAATATATTCAATACATTCTCCAAAATTTATAACCTAGCAGTGACAAGCACTGTATGAAATGCTGCTGTGGTGACTGATTAAACTAATGCAGTCCAGCAGCCATTGCAATACTCCACAGCTGAACAAAGAATTAGACTGGTTTTGGACATGGAAGGATACTTGGGCATGCACCTGATTTACAGTAATACTCATATCCCTAGGGATAACTACTAATACAGCTGAAGTGGAAAAACTAGAAAATTAAAGAGCTTTGAAAATAAAGTGGTAGAAATAAACTAGAGATGAGAAATTTTGTAGCAAGATATCTACAACTGAATATTTTCTGCTGACAACAGAAACCCCATGAGAAGTCTTTTTTTTACATTTTTTTCTTCCTGATCAGAAGATTTGTATCCTTTCATGCAGTTCTATGCAGGCTGAAACTACAAGAGCTGGAACTACTGCTGGAAAATTGCAGGAACAATGATTTATGCCTGTATCAAAAACTGAAGAGAAAACATATAAACACTGCACTATAGGCACAAAGGGTGATTATTTTTGCCACGGTTTTAAAATTCATGGGGAAAAGTAATTTTTGACAGTATGGTGTAGGTGGTTTCAGTCTTATAAAAATAGCTATGGATGGTTTATTTGCTTTTCTGACTGTTATTTTTGCTCTGCCATTCAGGTATTTTTAATGGCTTTTCTTGACTAAGACTTACAGTAGTTAAGTTTATGGATGGATGAATTTATTTGATTACAGCAGACTAAAACTGCAGAATCTTTACAATGGCAGAAACAAATCTGTGGGCTTACTGTATTTTTCTTGAGCAAGTTGTCTTTGAAGAAAAGATATGATCATTCTGTTTGATTGGGGTTTTTTTAACACTATTTATTTTCAGTATTTCAGTTCGTATATGAAATGAGAGTGAGGAGTGAGACTTTAGCAGTAGTGTTGTCACTAAAATGTACATGAAAGTCCTTCTCTGCTTCTTTGTCAATCTTTACAGTTTGGGTGATGCAAATTCAGATTTCAAACTCTCTTTCATGAGCCCTAGGCAGATTTGTTTGTTAGGTGTTTCAAATGTAATTTTCCCCAGATTTTGTGTTCTGTCTTCTGTAGTTCAGGGATACAGAATTATCAACCAAAGATGGAAAAAAAGAATTTTAGATTAAGTTCCTTTTTCATAAAAATGACTTTCCAAGGCCAGGCTGGATGGTGCTTTGAGCAATCTGATCTAGTGGAAGGTTCCCTGCCCATGGCATCTAGTCAAAACTGGATGATCTTTAAGATCCCTTCCAACCCAAAGCATTCTATGATTCTAAGTATTATTTCAAAAGCAGAAGCAACCATCTCAAGTCCAGCAATGTGACAACCACCAAATGCTTTTGCAAGTTCAGTCAGGCAGAAGATGGTGAGAACATCATGCTAGACCCTTTGCCACAGCGCTGTGAACGAAAAACTAAAATGTTGAAAAATCATGAGAATGTCTTAAATAATGTAAAATTAACATGAAGTTCTTGATCCTTCTTTCTTTGTTTTCCAGTATCTTGAGTATAGAGGATTAATATATTCTGTGTTTTCAGTCTTTCTTTGAAGACATGAGGACTGTCACACTTGCTAAAGCCAGCACTGAGACTTTTATGTAAACTCCTTACAGCTGGAGCTCTATGAAAAATATCGTGACTATAAGCTGTTGTATCAGCTTTATGTATTAGAATCACTGGATGGTTTGGGTTGGAAGGGACCTTAAAGATAATCCAGTTCCTGTCATGTGTAGGGATCCTTCCACCACGTTCCTCAGAGCCCCTTTTAGGCTGGTCTTGAACTCTTCCAGGGGTGGAGAGTCCACAGCCCCTCTGGGCAAGTGAATTATTTCCCATGGACACACATTTGCTCTTCCTTACCTCTCACATTGTTGTAGTGTGTTCATTAAGTTCATTTAATTCCTCCCCCATTTTATGTATCTGCTCCCCCCCATTTTGTGTAAAATGGTTCTGCCGTCCTCAGTTTTCCCGCCACAGCCCTGCCAGTTCTATTGTCAATCTGTTAGGTTATATAATTCCTCCGCCCCTTTTTCCCTTATATGTATGCCTTTTCTCCTTCCTGGGCCAAGTCAATCACCCCCCACTCCACCCAGTATTCCAGAAGCTTCTCCTCTTTGGGGGTTGTGGTTGGCTGTGGTCCCGGGGCCCCTCCCATACCTGGTACCTATTGGGCTCTCCACTATGTCATTTGTGTTAAGTTCATCCCCTCTTCTCCCCCTACTGGTCTTCTGTAAGCCCCTCCCGGGTCCACTCCTTCCCTTTAAAACCCCTAAGCACGCTTTGTTCTTGGTCATTCGCTGGGACATCGTGGGCTTTCCAATAAACCTGTTTAGCCCCCCCGGCGAGTGTCCAGCTCCTTCTTTCTCGTCGTTTAGCAGTGATCCAGTCCGCAGCCAGCACAGCCTGAGGCCTTATGACGCCGAGGGACGCTGGCAGGTTATGCAGCGAGGTGTCAGCTTAACCTCAGCTAGCCGGACTCTGACCTTCTCTGCTCTAGAAGGCTAGACACTTGTCACTGCATCGCATGGTGCTGATTGCCAGGTTCAAAGTACCAGAATGATGTACCAGGCATATGGAAAAAACACAGATGTTTGCCAGACTTCCCTGTTCTTGATAATTCTGAAGAAAACTGAAACAGCCGCTAATGCCAAATTTCCAAATGCAAATTCATTTTCTAATGTACATGGGCTCTTAGCTCCCATTGATCTTCCTAGAAACTAGGAACCAAAAACATTGAAAATGTCTACCTGCATTTTTAGACATTTAGACACATTCAAGATTCTGGGTGAAAGGAAACTTCATAGTAGGCCACAAATGTTTGGGACTGGAGAGAAAATACCACATAGAAAACAAAAAAGATACATAAATACTTCGCCTTTTCATCCTTTGTGTTTATGTGAGGTACCAGTGATAGGATTTATAGGGGGTTGTTCAAAACAGTATGATATTTATGTACCAGTCTGGTTTTTCTCAGGATAGTTGGGTCATCCTGTGTTCATAGGACAATGACAAAAGGTATATAGTATATATACCTTTGTTGTCTTGATATAAGTAACCTGGTTTTGTGCATAAAATAAGATTTTTAAGATGTTAAAAATATGGTAGGGTTTTGTTTAACTGCTCAAATGCAGAGCAAGAGTGACTTCAAGGAAATGAATTCTTAAGTGGAGAAATGGAATCGATAAGGGGAGCTTTGGAAAGTGTGAAGTGCTTTGTATTTCTCCAGTTCGTGATTCCAAAGCCCTCCAGCCTTTTACTTACATAAAACATCTCCCTCCAGCTGTTTTGCTTTTCAAAAACAATAGTTTGTAGGAGGAGAATTGGTACCAGTTGTCTATTATGTTTCTATTACTTTAATTTTCAGTATTACTCATACAGCTTTTTTTTTTTGAAAATTATCTTCTCCAAAATGTGTGGCAGTCAGGTTCCCTGGCATCTGATAGTACACATTTTTCACAGTGCTACGTTATTTCAGTAACTTCCTTTTCTGGGGAAAGACTTATCTCTATCTATTCACTGAGACCATGCAAATTTTTATAGCAAGCAAACAAGGAAAAAAAAAGGATATGAAAAAGAATAAGCCAGCTCAGAAAAAAAAAAGTACCACCTAAACAAAATTCATGTACAGTTCTGTTAATTATTTAAAGAAGACACTCCTGAAGGCTGTTACTTTAAGTAAATCTATTTCACAGCTTAAAAATAGCGTGGTTTTCTATGATGTTTTAGCTGAATATGTCTTCTGCAGAAAACCCTCTCATTTTTCTTGGTTTGGCTTTGAACCAGCCAATGCTGTATCTGCAGACCTCAGCCATGAGACAAAATTTAGCACACTCCCTGGAAAACTCAGAGCAAAAGCCTACCCCAACCCTTAGAAAAGGCATGCAAGACCACACAGTTAGGTCCCAGTCCCACACCCACTGGAGCTTGCATGCTTGCAGTAGAAAGGATTTGCTCTATGGTCAAAAAACATATTAACCATGAATTGGAGCCTACTCACATCTGCATTCCTTGCTAAGCTCTTTCCATGAAGAGTTCAAGGGGACTGAGGTAGCTGTAAACATGTCATACTGACTTCCCACTAAACATCTACCAGATGGGAACATCTCCTCCTAGAAAAATGGTGCCTTTATGTGGTCTCCAGATCTTACAGCTGGAGCTCTGGACACTTTGCAAAAGACGGATTTAGAATGGTTTGGTTTTCGGTGAGCTTAATATTTATTTTTCTCACACCATTTTCTCAGAAATGCAACTGTATTAGCAAACTGTTTAATAAAATGACTCTGATAAAACTACTGTTAAGATTAGATCAGAATTTAAGTGGTTGGTAGGACATTAACATTATATTTGAAATAAAAGGAACTTAATAGACAAATATGAAGATGAATGTAAACCTGAGGATTACATCCTTCACATCACATTGTGATTGTCTAAATACCCAAATATTTCTCAACTTTCCATATTTTGCCAAATAAGCTCCATGAAATTTTAGGGCAGAAAAGACGCGAGTGAAAGCTATTCTGGGAAAACCAAGTTCCCATAGTCTAGCTGGCCACATAAACCAAAAATGTTTTGTTCTCTTGTGAGCTCTTCAGGTATAGACAACTCCCATGTTTTCAGAACTCTGCTCATTAATTGTTGATGAGAAATTATGAAGGTTGCAGATAGATAATCTTACAATAGCCCCCACAACATTACACTTCACCTTTTATTTTCTGTTTCAGATTAAACCACTTTGTGGCATAACAAATGTGCACAGGTTAGCTGTTTTTTTTTTTCTTTTGATTGATGGAAGATAAAACCTAAGGACATCAAGACAGCTTGTATTAATTGTCAGCCTGTTTTCTCAGTGACAGTGATTGTACAACTTGTCTTCCCTTTTATTTTATGAGCTAGAACTAAACAAAATTATAATGTGTGTTTACCTACTCACTAGTAAAAGTGCTGAGCTGCTCAATTACTTTCATTGAATCAGTGACTGCCTGCTTACAGGCCACTGGCCAAGGGGTGGTTGTGTCAGTTTTTTCTGTGTACATGCTGCTTGCTAACTTGACACTGGTAAAATTGGAAGCTATTTAGTTTTTCCTTAAATCACTTCCAGCTCTTCCAAATTTTTTCTCATAACTGCATGCCAGCTAGTATACCCATACCTGGAGAAAGCTCTCTGGAATAATCAGAGATAATACACTATACTGAAATCCACTCTTTTATATTGTTCAAATTTGAACAGCATAATTGAACATGTACTTTGTAGCTTAGTCAGTTCTTCATAGAACAAAGGCAGTTACTCACTTTTTTTTACATCACAACTTCCCACAGAAGTAGAGTTTTTTTCTTTGTGACAAGGAGTGCTACCTATTAATTAAGCTTTCTTCTGTGGGCATCTGGACTGGCTGCTGACAGCAATGCATCAATGAATTAATGAGAATAAAACAACCTGACACCTGCTTTGTTTTTTATTCTGTCAAATGTAGCAACTACTGAGAAAAGTGTTAAGACACCTAGATTTGTTGACTATAGAAAGTTTTTTTTTTGGTAGTTGCAGTATACAAATAAAAATTATTTTGGAACCTCAGAGGCATAGCTAAATAAAAGCTCTGCTGTTTGGCATAAGAGTATGGCATTATGTATAATAATTTTCAGAAAGAAGAAAGCATTTGGGTTTTGTTAATTGAGTAATGAGGAAGTAAAGCTTTGCTGTTTATTAGGTTGTTATCTAATGATATGGTCATTGTGAATCATAAGGTGTTTTGGAGTTGGGCATTTTGATAAATGAGATTAAGTTGCTTTCATGCATGAGCATTTTGTCAAAAAACCTGCAGGGCCCTGTGCTTGTAGTGATGCGATCAACATAAACACAATGTAACTGGAAATTGTTTTGTATCTAATGAATAGAGCAAGGTATCCTAAATGCACCTTGACACATTAATTAAAATCAACCTTTAAAAGAGGAGAACAATATATGAAGAGCATGCTTAAGTGGGTAATTCTTCTGTGATTTTCCACCATATTGTGCATCTGCAGTCATCTTGATTTATCAAGCTAAGGCAGCTGGGAGGGTGAAACATGTAACAAATTGTTATCAATATTTTTGTTTGCAAACAACAGGAGTATTAGTGTTGCATCTTGGTTTCTGCCTGAGCAGAATTTGAAGCTTTCTGTAATATTTCCAGTATTTTATCGGAAACTGATGTGGTAAAAATAAAGTGGGTTAATTGAAGCCTTTTAATCTAATCTGACAGTCAGTAAAAATGTAAGTAAATGTTATTAGTATAGCTCTAATAATTCTGCTGCTAACAGGAGAAAACTTGCCTTGGATTTTTGAGCCGTTTCTATTTTGGGATGAGAGGAGCTTAGAGGTTTGTGATCCTCAGTAATTTATCTGTTTGTCTGCCCCTGTGTATTTGCTGAGCCAGAGTTCATAAGAGACATAAAAGATTACAGACATTTAGGGAAGCCTCTTTGTTTTAGGAATTCTTAAACTAAATCTAAACCATCCTTTTGGCACCTCTTAAGAAGTTCCAGTTAGACAAGATTTGAAACTCCTCACTTATCAGAGTTGGTCTCTTACATTGCTTAGCTTGCTTGGGCTCTCTAGAAAAAATTATATTTGCCAGTCTGTCAGTTAGCTTCCTGCCTTTATTGTCAACCTTGATGCTAACAAGCCCATAAAAATCAGCAGCACTTCTCTTGTGTTTGCATTTCACCTAAAATAGTCACAACAGAATAAGAAGTAATTAAATATTCTGGTCATGCTTTGGACTAGAAGTGTGTTGTTTTGATTGTCCTTTGCATAACCAAACATTGTGGATGGAAGCTGGATCAACCTTTGTTTCTCTTTTTGTACAGTACCTACCTAAGACAATTGGGCTCTGACCTGTGATGCAGTCACCTGACTTTGGACAAAATAAAGAAATAATTTTATCTCTTAGGTGACTTAGCTACAGGACTTTGAATGCATTAATGGAAGTTATATAATGAAGTTTCTTTTTCCAGTTTTGGAAATCTTAGCATTTTCATCCAATCTGCTCCATACTTGTATTTTGAAACTCCACTGTCATTAGGTGTGCACCACAGTGAAATAATGCCATATAGGTATTGGCTCTACAGCATCCTTTGTCTAGAGATACATTTTATTTTTGTGATTTACTGATATATTAAATATGAAGTATTTATTAGATTGCAGTATTCAGTAAGTATGTATTAATCTGGTTGATATAAACAGCCATTGAAGAAGCCAGGCAAATGTCCTTCACTAAGTGCCAGAGACAAGAGATGGTGCAAAGATTTCATTGTGTTGCTCACACATCTGTCTTGGTTATAATAATCTCTAAAGGAAGGAAAATGGAGAAGTTACTTTTGATTCCATTAAATCCTTGACCTCTTAAAAGCCTGATACTAAGGGATTCAATTAGTGACAAGTATAGTTGTAGGTTGAATGATTCATCCCCATGTATTCAAGTCTCACAATTCATACATAAGAATTACATCCATTTCTCACAGCTTTAGCATTCTTTAGGTAAAATATTTAATTAACTTGCCTCAGAATAAAAGGCTTGATTAGTCTTTGTCAGTGAGTGATTCATTGGGCTGTGGATTTGTCCATCCACCTTGGCCAGAGTCTTCTGAACCCTTAAGACAATTTCAACTAAATTGGCGAACTGGGGGCAATACAAAAATAAATGGCAAGTTTTGTGATTGGGCAGACAAGGAGAACTTTATTAGTGGGTTTGCTAGGTTCCTGTGAAAATCATGGAAAAGATATTGTCACAGTGGGGAAAGACTTGAGCAGACCTTGCAGCTGACCATAAGGTGCAAGGCTGGAGGAAACCAGGCTTCATTAGCTCAGCAACAACTGCTTGGTTTTCTTTTCCTTTTTAAGTCTCATTATGGGAAGTGTCAGTAACTGACAGATACAGAGAGCTTGACTTTTAGGAATGTGGATGTTACCATCTCTTTGCTGCTGCTCTTGGGAGCCCAGCTGTCAAACACAGTGGTGAATGCAAAATGGATGAGCATGACAAAGTCCAGCCACATTTATTCAGATGAAGTATTAGGTTTTGCATGCCAGTTTTAACATGTAGGGACTTGGGCCCTTCCATCTCTTCTGAATACTTTTAGGTTATTCTATAAACTGTGGGTAATATCCACAGTTACACAGGAGACAGGGCATGATGTAAGAATCAAAATTATTATATTCCTAACAATGGTGAAATGACCCCTTCATGTTGGTTGATACAGTTGTGGTTGGTCAATGTTTCCTTAATAATTCTGCATTGCATTTTTCTCTTGTTCCTCTTTGTGCAGAGGTGCAAAAGACAGAAGGTGACTCACTCAGAGTGGAACTGTTATTCCAACAGGAATCACTTTATGCCGATGTGTCTTCTGTGAACTGTTGAATCACTGCCCACCTTCTGTGTCCCTAAAGAACAGGCCCAAGCAGCAGTGATTCAAACAAGTGTTGGACCACAGCTGTCCTTGAGACCAGTGTACAGGAGTCAGGAGGGTTTTTTCTGGAAAATTAACTTTCTGCTCACTTAAACCCAGGTGGTTTTTGCTTTACAAGGGTAGTGTTTCAGAGGGATGAGATACTGTGAGAAAACGAAATGGATTCAAAGTCAGTCTTGTCTCACACTCCTGTTTCACGTTCCTTAGCTCCCTATAGCTTCTCCTAGGCCTTCTGAGCTTTTGATATTGTCTCCAGAATCAAGATCTGAGACCAAAAATTAACTTTCTCTTTACACAAAAAGTACTTCATAAATGAATTTAATCCACGGCACTTCAGCAGTCCCAGAGGCAGGTATTGGTGACCTGGGTCCGTGGTGCTGCCTACCTGAGTTTCTGTCACTGCCTGGGCTACTGTTGACAGAGTGTTTGGAACAGAATATCCACAACTGGCATCTGGAGAGTCCTAGATAAGGAGCAATATCTTCTTTTGGTTCAGACACTGTGCTGGAGGAACAAGGGGGAAGGCTGCACAGAGGTTGTTTTGAGATGTGGGGCTGTGCTTGGAACTCTGAAAGAGGATTTTATTGGGAGCTGCAGAAAAAGTGCATGAAATTTTAAAAAATTACTATTTTAACTTTTATTCTGCATTTCTTTTGAAATGGAGAGTCATCCTGAATTTGAAACTGCCTTCTGGTTTGAGCTATTACAGTAATAACAGGGCAGGTTACCATAGGTCTCCTAGCACTGAAGGTGTGCAGCTAATACATAGTCATATAGCTTGCTGGAAGTAGTTTTTACATGAATTTGGTATAACCAGGTCACTTTAGGTCACTGTGGTAGTCATCACAGCCCTGTAAATGGTACAGTTAAACCAGTGGATACTATTTTTTCTATTAATCTTCCTAGAAAAGCCTTTGTAATCCTAATTTTCTAGGCCATTAGGGTAAAGGCAGATTACAGCTAAAGCTGGTTTATTAACTTTACTCACCTTGGGTTTAACCAGCCCAGATCTCCTTTGTTGGGCGCCTATACCTGGAGTCATTACTTTTGTGAATGGTCTTTCAAACTTGTTTTCTTACATTTAGGCCTGCATATCCTTATCTTACCATGAAGTTGTTTGAGCTTCAGAGCTGGCCCTCAACCGAGCAGCAGGTTGCAGGTCCCTGCCAACCTCAGTTATTTTGAGTTTCTAACCTGTGCCCTTGTCACAGCATGTGAGGCAAAGTCCCAATTTATTCACAGGTACACAGCACACTGCACTGAAGCAGCAGGAGCCCCCAAACTGTGGTGGCTGAATCTTCTTCCATCACTTCACCCGTCCGTTGAGCTGAATCTTCTTCAATCACTTCATCTGTCAGTTGAGTGATGCCACTCTGCGCAGGTCAGTCATGGTCCCTCCTGGCTGTGCCCATGCCAGGAGAGCCTTTCTTGGATCAATCCCAAATTGATCCAAGAAGGCACACGTCCCCACAGTGGACAACACCGGGTTAGCAGTTGGCTCTGGACAGTGCAGGTGACGAGCCTCGTGCCACCGATGAGCTGAGGGGCAGAACAATGGACAGATCCTTTTCCCCATGGAAGCGCTTGTCTTAATGACAGAAATCGTATTTTTGCACGGGCTTCATTTGCTCCTCAGCTCTCAGCTTCTGGCACAGACCTCTTCTGACCGTTCACTGCAGCCTGCTGGGACGGAGGGCCAAGCCAAGGCCGTCCATCCCTGGTGTCCGGAGAGGCAGCTCTAGGTGCTCGCCCCCCGCGCCCCTCGGGCTGCAGCGCAGCCGCGCCGAGCGTCTGCGCGAATGTTGCTGGGGCGCTCTGGGAAAGGCTCTGCCCGGAGCTTTCGGTGAAAGTTCGCAAGCGGCGGGGGAGAGCCGTGCCCGCCGCGGCTCCCGCGGGGCGCGAGTGTTCGTGTCCGTGTCCGTGATTGCCGGAGCCCGCCCGGCGTTTCGGCGCGGACCAGCAGATGGCGGCGCCGCCCCGGCTGGGCGCGCAGCCCCGCGCACGGCGCTGCCGCTGAGCCCCGCTCCGGTTACAGCCCTCCCCCGCCCCCGCCCTCCGCCGCGGTGTCTCCCTCCCTCCCCGCCACCTCCCCGCCTGTCACTACCACGCCGGAGAGCCACCATGGCGCACGGCGGGCCACGCGTGTCCGCCGCTGCCGCTCCGCGCGGGGCTGCCCGGCTGCCGCCGCCGCTGCTGCTGCTGCTGCTGCCGCCGCTGCTGGGCGCCGCCGCCGCGCCGCGCTGCGCGGAGCCCTGCGGCCGCCCGCGCCCCGTAGCCCTGACCCGCGGGGCGCGCAGCCCGCCGGAGCCGCGGTGGAGCGGCGGGGCGGCGGCGGAGAGCAGCCGCTCCAGGAGAGCATCCTTGGCGGGCGGCCGGGAGCAGGTCTCCCTCATCAGCACCTCCTTCGTGCTGAAAGGGGACGCGTCTCACAACCAGGCGATGGTGCACTGGACGGGCGAGAACAGCAGCGTGAGTACGAGAGGCAGCGCGGGCGGGCTGTGGGGTCTCTGCCCTTGCCGTTGCTTCGCTCTTCCAACTTGCGGGAGCAACCTGCGCTCGGTGCGGCCGGAGCGCGCTGCTCCCGCCTCCCGCTGGCCGGCCCGGGGCGGGGGAGTCCCCGCGGGCAGCGCTCGGGGTGCTGCGGACGGTGAGGTGCCGCCGGGAGGCGAAGCGCCGCCCTGGTCGGGCCGACCCCGCGTACCCCTCGCCACTTCCCCAGAAAGTTTGGAAAGTTTGCGAGCGCGCATCTTGCAGAGGCGCCGGGTGCGCGGTGTGCGCCGCGCTGCGAGGAGGAGCAGGAGGAGGAGGAGGACGAGGAGGAGGAGGAAGGCGGCTTAGCTCCGGACCGGCCAGGCGGTGTCCGTGTGCGGCCGGCGTGCCCCCGGGTCTGTGTCCGGGTAAAGGAGAGGCACGGACGAACAGCGGTGCGGGGATTATCTCCTCCAGCCCCGCATGAAGTCCCAGATTAAATTGTCGAGGCTTAATCGATTCACCGCGATTCAGTCATCCCCATGTAATCTCCCCCGCGCCGCGCTCTGCCTCCTCAAGCGCCGGGGAAAGAAAAACCCGAAACAAACGGGAGATGAAATAAAACGTAGCTCTGGGCTTGAGGTGGTGTGAGCAGCAGGAGCGAGAGAGCGGGACGGCGCCGCAGGTGCGTAGGGAAGTCCCGCAAAGGTCCGGAATAGCAGCAGCTCTCCGAGGGGGCTTTTACAGCCACATCGGTGCATAAAAACCTTGCTCTGGGACCAGTTATACTGCATTAGAGCATCAGTGTTCACAACTTTTCACAGTTAAAGCAATGTGTCTTGCCTTTACTATCTGTTTTAGACAGTAACTCTTACAGTGGATGCCACTAATATTTTTTAAACTAATTTTCAGTTTCAGCTAGTCTTCACTTCTTTATGTATTAATCCATTAATGATTGTGTATTTGCACGGGTGGTTTCAGGGATTTGCTGCTTCTAATTTATTCTTCACTGAAACATTATATCATAACAGTGGGCGTCATGGGTAAATATTACACAGTACCTTGCACTGTCTGTGTAACTTCATAATCAGGAAAATATCGTTATGAAAGCTTAAGATGAGCTTTCTTCTGGAGGATTTTAGTGTTTCTGGAAAACTCTTGAGTGTTTTAACTACATTCAGCTAAGCTCCGACTCTGCTTGAACTTTGTGAATTTAGTATAAAGTTTACTTAAACTTGGCTCAGTTCAGAGTGTGTGTGTTATGCTTCCCATAAGTATGTGAATTATCATCCTTTCTCTAGGACCTGAAGTCCCGGGTTTTTGCCTGTTTTGCTAGGGAGTCAGCCAGGATGTGAGCTACTAAGGCTCCACTGATGAGGATGCAGTGATTCCCTGAGCATGCTGAGCGCTTATGTTAATGCTCTTGTATAATCGGGTGTCAGAGTTGAAGTCAGCATCATAAAGCTTGACACTTTCAAAGGCAGTTTTTGATTTCCTCAGGAAGGAAGTGTAAGATGATGGTCATTTTCTATGAAAAGAAAATGTTGCAAATCAGCAGCATCAGCTATTCTGATTCTGTCCTTCCTCCATTTCTCTGCTGTTAGATGGCTGCTGTTTTTTGTGGACAGTGCTTGCAGGCTGTTAGGACAGCTTCCTTGAAGAATTCAGTATTAAAAAGTTGGCATAAGTTCACTTTTTGACATAGAAGGCAAGTAACAGCTTTCATGCAAAGCATTCTGCACTCTAAAATGAATATAGTAGAACCTTGCTAATCCACAGTTATGACTAGCGGTCTCGCCTCGCCTCTCTGCAAAGATTTAATAACAGATGCTGCAGTGAGGGCTTGTATTGCTAAAATGTTATTATTTTTTCACAGTATGCTACAGCTCCCTTACTAGAATACTACCACATAGTCTCTTCAAAAGCAAAGATAAATGGCAACTGTCAGAAGAAATGAAAGTGGTTACAGTCTTTGCTGCAACTTAGCTCTTTTTTGTTTGCTTAGTTACTATCTACTAATTCAATATTGCAGAAGGACACAGTCATCATGAATGCCTGCAGACCTACTGTGCATTATTTATTCATTCAATAAAAAATACTTTTGCAAAGTTTCTTACAAAGTGTGATGCTTACTCTGCCTGCCATCAGCTGATTACTGTCAGGAAAGACAGTATTTGAACAAGTGACCTGTTAATGAAAGACTTTGCTGCCTTAACCCAAATGAAAGCAGCCAGTCTTTGCACTGGATGTTCTACAATATGACTGTCAGCATTTTTTCAGCTTCTTTTCTTGTTCGTTAGCTTTGTTTTATTGCATGCTTCCAGAAGAAGGGCTGATTTTAACAAAGGCTTCCAGAGAAAAATGATTTGTAAAGACAGTTCTTAGAATATTTTTTCTTTATTATTATTTTTTTAAAAAATGGAAGAAATACGTTAAGCTCAAAGGATGGCCTCCAGAGGATTGGAGAGAATTTTGCTGCATGTCTGTATGTTATATTCAAACAATTGAAAATAAGCACCTGATCCCAAACATATTTAAAGTAGTCTTGAATGTCTATTTCTTTAAGTAGATATGTATGAATTTATTTAGATTACTCTGGGTTGTTTGCAGGTAGGAACACTATGATCCAGTGCTTCTCAAACCTGCCACCTTATTCTGTGTTCCTAAATCTGTGGCAAGTATTTCCTTGTCTTGGAAGTACAGGCTTGAGTGTCAAAACTCTGTTCTGTCCCAGGCACATTGCAGCCAAGGGAAGGGCTGTCATTCCTGCAGTGGGGTTTTGGATCGGGCCGTGAACCTCAGGAGGCACTCAGCAATCTCAAAGTGTCACCACACACATTTGGCACCTCATTGGAGGTACTCAGCACTTTGTAAACCAAGGAGCTAAACTAGTTTCTTTACCCTTTACAGCTGTGGCTGAAAATTTGACAGTGATGAGCTCCAGATGATCACATATCCTCTTAAACACCTCACCTAGTAAAATAAATGAAGAAGAAATATGCAATAGGATTATTCCTTTGAGCTCCATGATGAAGAGATAGATAGCTATAAAAGCAGAGGGGGCAGCTGCATCCCTCAGGGATGTTCACCTGCATGAACAGCTCATAGAAAGTGCTGCCGTGGAGTACTCGTGTGTGGATCAAGGGCAAGTACATAAATGTGAGAGGGGCAGAAGTTAGGTTGATGTGCAGATGGAGTTTTAAAAAAATAATTTCCATTGTGTAAATCATCCTGTGCTGCAGTAGTAGGGCTGTGAGATTTTTGGTTGCATGAGATGACTTGAGAGAAACTAGGGAGGCTATAAATTAAATTGATCCTCTCTCTTCCCTCTTCTCTGTACTGTAGAAGTCTGATGTTTACTTATTTACTTATTATCCTCTTGTAATGCTGTTAGTTTGGTGAGTTAGAGAAACGCTGGCTTTGATGGCAAAGCAGAGGATGTGGTTGCATGGCTTGTAAAGTGGACTGGAATCACTGGGAAGATCAGGATACAATTCCTTCCTTTGTCAAGGGAGAGCTGTACTGTGAGATAGGCAAATTGCTTCCAGCTTTGTGTCCTCGTTACTTTATTTTGTAGTCTAATAATTATTTACAAATCCTACGAACAAGAAGCATGTCCCCAACCTTTCTTTGCAGTGGGATGTATAGTCAAAACCATCACTGGTGATGTAGGTCTTGCAAAGCCTGTACTTGTCACAGCAAGAATGTATCTGGGTAGTGAATTCCTGCAATTAGTATTTCTGCTCTCTGTCCCCTCTGCCCACAGAAAGCTGTTGTGTGGTCTTACTTTCAAACAAAGGCTCATGCAAGTGGAACTAATTTTCCTGCCAGTCTTAAAATATCATAAACTGAAGGCATGGCAGGTGGGTGGTGCAACACACCATGTACTGTGGGAAGGGCAAAGAATTGCCCTCCGTGTAATGATAAATAACACTGAGAATTGGGATATATACAGGTGGCATGCTAAAGGAATAGCCCTTGGTGTGTTAAGCTAAATATGCATGTGCCTAGATTTACTAAAAATATGCAAGCCTTTCTGATTTGGGGGAAAAATAGTCAATTCATGACAACTTTTAAAAATCCTACTTTTCCTTTGAAGAGACCTTAGTCATTCCAGGAGCTTTTTTTTGGTGCTAGATAAGCAACTTTGTTTGCAAAACTATATTCTTTTTGACCCTCCTGAAGAATTCCCGTTCTGCATTCATACTAGCCAATTAAAAAAAAAAAAAAAATCAAAGCCAAAGCAGAAATAGGGGGAGAATGAGACTTGTATTCACAATTGATTTTGATTCAGGGGCTGCTCTTCATGCT
Source organism: Ammospiza nelsoni (assembly GCF_027579445.1). Taxonomy (NCBI): domain Eukaryota; kingdom Metazoa; phylum Chordata; class Aves; order Passeriformes; family Passerellidae; genus Ammospiza; species Ammospiza nelsoni. The sequence continues at coordinate 18,198,638 of NC_080636.1, forward strand.
GTGTGCAGACTGCTAAAGCAGTGTGAGCAGGACTTTGGCCAGCTTCTTCCAAGTCTGCAGTTTCGTGGTGCTGGTATTTAATTTTTTTGTTTGTTGTCAAAATATTAAGTCCATGCAGGTGCTTATTTGTCCAGTAACTTGATGTCATGATCCCCCATAAACATGTTTGTTATGGAAAATAAATATAAATATGCACATAAATTTTTTTGAGTCCCAAAAAGCAGTGACTTACCACAAAGAAAGATTTATTGCATGTCTACAGATATTGCTACACACAAAAACTTTAGCTGATACAGACTTGTTTATATTTGATAGACAGATACTTTGTTTAATTTAGAAACTTTCTCTTTTTGATACAGTTTCACCATTATGATTTGTAGAGGCTGGTGATGACTACATGTATTCTTCTGGCAGATGTTTTATTTAATTGTTTTTTTGTTTTGTTCAGTTGCAAGCAGTTGTGAGGAAAACTATAAAAAGCATTGAGTTCAACATTACTGTAGCAGTATCTGTAATGGTAAATGTAGTTATCTATGCAAACATGGGCTAAAGTCTATTTCTGGTAAGGTTTGGGTGGTGGTTCTGCAGAGTAGTCAGGCTACATTTTATGAAACTAAAGGGAGCATGAGGTCAAAAATCCTGACAGCTCAGACCTTTGATAAATGGCAGATATATTGCAAAGTGAAAAGTAGATTTCCCATAGGGAAGGTTTTTCTTAAAATTCCTTGAGATGATAGTGTGATTATAAAAACAAACAGAAACCAAACCCAATAATCATATTTGAATGGAACAGCAGAATCCCACATGGAAAACAGAATGATTTTAATCTGATTGAAGTAAGGAGTTTAAAATTTCTTTTTCCTTTTTCTTTTTTATTGGTATAAAGTTTCTGGCTTACTTCATCTATTTGCTTCTACCAGCCTCTGTTTTCCCTCTCTACCAGCATTACATCTGGCTGTAAGTCATATTGCTGCCTGCTGAGCTCTATCCTCATCTCAGCAAATTCCAGCTGCTAAAGGAAAGGGAGATAGCACCTCTTCTCATCCCCTAAGTAGACACTTAAAATTGATATAAACTAATTAGTAAATATGTATTTCAAACATGCTTCAAAGTCCTCCTCCATGAACCTGCAGCCATACCTGGTTTTACCTGGTTTGCTGGTTTGACTGGCATTACCTGGCTTGCTTAGGAACAAACTATGATAACAAAATTACTGTGCTGACACTGGGACAGGCTCAGTTTAAATCTAAGAGGGAAATTTGGCAATGTACACTTAGAGAGAGACCAGATTGAAATTGTCCCTGTGATACTGCTGATGTATTACACGTGCATGATAAACAAAGCAATCATAAGGGATGTGTTTAGGCTGGGGATAGCAGCTCACATATCCCTGTGGGAACATAATGCATTCTTCCCAAGCTGATGGTCTTAGAAATCTACTGATATACATCTTTGGAGAAAGAATTGAGGACATCCCTTTTGACTTTATTAAAATTCAATAGAGTAGAAGATCCTTTTTTTAAAGAATGGAAAGGGGAAATTATGATATTTTCATAAAAACAGTAATTGTTCTGCTAAAATGGGAAGCTTTGTAAGGTATGGACCACATTATGAATTTAAAACATGAAACTGCCCAGGTTACAGAAGCTTTTATGCCAAGTCCTTTGCCTGTCCAAATATAATATTTTATATTTGTGTCAGTTAAGACCAAAGGTTGTTGACATAAAGGAGAGAGAATGGGCAGTACAATCAAGTGGATCCTTCTGTTGTTCTGAAAATTCAACCTCATTTATGCAAAAGCAGAAAGTGTAGGTTGAAACTATTCTGCAGTATATGACTTGTTGCTGTAGCTCAGAATGAAACTTGATAACCTGCAACATCTTCAGAATTTTTATTCTCAAAGTCTCACATTCCTTACCAAACATTCCCATCTCCAACTCCCTGTCCCAGTAATAATAATTTAAAACTCTAACAAATCACCAATGACAAAACCACTTTTAAAAAAATAATGTGTGGGATCCTTTGCTGTGCTTTACTTCTTTAGGAAGGAGGAAATTCTCCACTGCAAGGGCGGTGAGACACTGGAAAAAGTTGCCTGGAGAAGCTGTGGGTGCCCCATCCCTGGAGCTGTCCAAGGCCTGGCTGGATGGGGCTTTGGGATACCTGGTCTAGGGGAAGGTTTTGTGCCTATGGCAGGGGGATTGGAACTAGATGAACTTTATGGTCCCTTCCAGACAAAACCATTCTGTGATTCTATGATCCAGCCATTAAGTCTAAGCTTGGACTTCTGCAGTAGGAAGGAGATGGGGAAGGTCTCTGTTTGACCCCTGACAATGTTAAGAGACATGCTTGAGAAAGCTGGGTACATCTGCTGGACTTGCTGACTCTAGTGTGATGAGTAGAGATGTGCTGATGAATCCTGCTGGGTGTCACCAGCCCTGGGTGAGCTGTTGTGGGAAGAGCAGAGATGCTGAGGTGCTGCTGCCTTGCAGCCTGGCAGAGCTGGTGATGCTCTGCACAGCCCTGGCACCACTTCTGTGAGCTCTAAGCAAGAATTGAGGTGCAGTTGATGCCTGGGGGAAATTTAAGGCTTGGCCAGAGACAGAGCATGAGGTTCCAACAGCTGTAGGATTAAATTGAAGCTGGATAGTAGTGCCAAAGAACTTTTGCCAGTTACCTGACCAGTATCTTCTGAAATATCTCTTGCCTTTCATAGATGATTTTGCAGCTTCCTACCTGCAAGGTGAGAATAATAGTACTTCTCCATCTCTTAGGATGGCTTTTGTCTAAAAATTAGCTTTGCACTTCGGTATTAAAGTAAAGTAACTCTTTTAGGTTATCACCTAAAAGAGGCAGGACTATCACATCTGTGACATTTGTTCCTTTGACAGTACAGCCCAGGAATTAGAAATAAAAAGACTCTCACAAGTCATGCAAACTTGTCTGCTTGTTCTGATGTTTGTTTTGATCAAGGCTCCTTTTATTGTGTAGTCCAGTTTAATTTAAATGCCTAGACTCTGGCACTTCAAGATCCTTGAACAGTCTTAAAATTATGTGACTAAAAACAGTATCAGTGAAACTTAAACTGTATTTAATATGATTTTTCTGCCTTTGTTTAGCAGCTTAATCAAACAACTATGTTTCTTTCTCAGTGTTTGTACTTTTTCTGCTCTTGTAAACTAATAATTATTTCTCTGAATAACATTTTTTTTACCTTTTAAGTTTTCTTTTGTAGTTCACTTTTTCTAGCTCTTTAATTGCACCATCTGGATAGGACAGTACCTAGATACCAGGATACACCTATTGTGTATCTGATGGGCACATTTTTAGAAATGTACTTGCACACAGAGATTATTGTTAATTTCTGGCATCCTTCTAATCATCATCATGATTATCTGTTCTCCTAAAGAGAAAATCACAGAAAAGCAAATAGTTGTTTTTTTCTTTTTTTAAAAGAAGTCATAGAAACTTAATTTGTTCATTGGCAAAAAAAAAGCTGTTTTTTTGTGGTTTCTATGGAGTAACACTATTAAAAATTTGTTCTAGTAGATAAAGTAGATGTATTTAATGTTTTTTTTCCCCCATTCAGTTAATGAACTTTGTTTCTTTGTCACTGGTGCACGGTAGAGCTGCATGAGTGTTGCAGCATCATATTTGGGAGCACCAACCCCTGTGAGTGTCCTCACTCCTGTGGAGCAGTTCACCCGTGTTTACTGGCCAGTGGGTTAAGTTTTAGCAGATGGCAAGCTACACTCTGTGAAAACACTTTTTTTTAATCACAGTAACTGTCTGTGGTCTGGTCCCTGGACTGCAAGTGCCCAGGGAAAGAGCAATATTCCTGCATGTGTATGAGCAAGATGTATGCTGGGGTTCTGAGTTGGTAACATTTAGGTGCTGTGTAATACCAATAAATAATGATGATGATGATTGAGAATCGAGCTGTTCCACCTGTAAATTTTACCAATGTGCAGCTTGGCCGCCCTAACTGAGCTATGGTGGAGAAATGTTGCTTTTCTCAGGTGGTGAAAAGAGCCTGTTTATGATTAATGCATTCCCATGCTTCCCTCCACCAACAATTGTCACTGCAAGACAGGCGCCCAAGGGAATGGAGCTGGAGGCTGAGAGGAGGATGTTGGAATCACTCTTTGAGCTTTCAGCACTGTTTCACAGTGGTAAATGTGACTGAGTCTGAAGAAATTGTTGTTTCTTCATTGAAAACACAATTGTATCAGTGGTAGTAGGTTGCCATAAAATCCTCCAGGGGTACAATAAGGTATTTTTCCTGTGTTTGCTAGCAGAAAGATACCTTGTAACTTGGTCTTTTCAGAGGATTGGAACTGTTTGTGAAGTCTGACAGATCTAAATCTGCAGCAGCACTCATTAAGTCTTGCCATTTATGGAGAGCAGAATACGCTTCTCTCAGCTCTTGTTTCATGCTCCCAGCAATTGTTTTGGGTGTTCAGCCTAAGGAGGCACCACTGTTAATGTAGGTAGAGATAAGAGTGTAACCCTGAGGGAACTCGTGAGCCCCTTGTGTATGGGCAGCTCTATTTATGCATGGCTTTTGAAGGGCTCCATGGATGAGATATAAAACCAGAAATAAACCAAACCAAAGCAGCATGTGAACAGGAACAGGTGGATTAGGGGACTTTTTTCTTGGTGCAGAGATCTTTACTTCAATTACCACACCCCCAATGGGGTCCAAATGGATGTCATGCACATATACATTGCTCTAACAATCAGCCTGGTACAGCTCATGAGGTGAATTCTGGGGAGATTTGTGGCACCAAATGCCTGGAGATTCCCACAGACCTGGCTGGTGATGCTAGAGCAATTGGACTGCTGGAGCAGATGGATGTCATAGAAAGACTGATGCTCTTGTGCCCACCTCACCTCAACCTGCAGTGGTTTTCCCAGTGGCAAAGGAAGTCAAAATCAGATTATCAGGATCTGCTATGCATGTGTGTGTTTGTACTTACTGGCTCTAATCTTGATGATTCTTAACTAAAGAAACAAACCCCTGTATCCTACTCCATGGCAGGTTGGAATCAGTAAATTTCTATCTGTAAGTTCCCAGCTGGTTTTGGCAGGGATCCCTCTCTGCTCCCTCTTTCTGAGCACTTTGTGGGGCCCTGTTGAGAGCAGTGAGGGTTCACATTAATGTGGCTGTCTTACACTGCTCTGCACACGTGCTAAGTGAACTTCATTTCTTCTGACCTCTCTCACTTCACTCTTGTAACCTGCACTCATTGAATTGCTGTGCATGAGGGTTTGGAATCTTCAGTATTGTTGTATTTCATGAAGTTAGAGCATAGAAAAAGCTTTCTTTTCCCAAGCACAGATGCCTCCTCATAGGCAGTAGGACTTCATCAAAGTTGCAGCTTTTGATGTAAAAGGCCATTTCTTATTTTGCTAATTTGTTTTGCATTTAATCAGTGGTTTCTTGTGTTTCCCTGCCTGTTGCCCAACCACAAAATGGCTGGTATGTGGAAAGGTGTCATCTGCCTTGAGAGCAGTCCTGAAACTTGTTCTTTGCCCTGAGAAGTACAAGCTGAACAGAAACTATGCAAAACATTTATGCTGAAAGCTGTGTCCTGAGCACCAGTGACAGATTACAGAGGACTGACACTGAACTCTCTGGTTGCCCTGAACTGTATTGGTGCTTGGGGTAGAAAATTGGGAAGCTGTTACTGTTGGTGGTTCTGGGCTTTTCTTTCTCCCTGGGTGAGAGAAGCCAATACTGGTGGAGTCAGCTGAGATCTGATCCTCTTCTTTTTGTAGTTTCCCAGCCTGATAGGAAAAACAAATATGAAAGAATCCAGAGTTTCTTCTTTCCTCTCTTGTACGTGACATCCACCAAGGTGCTGCTGACCACATGCAAGAGAGAAGATGATGTATGGATAGAGCAAAAGTGTCCATGTTTTTTGAACAAGCAGCCCACTGTCAATGTACTAAATTGCTCTCAGGTCACAGATACTATTATTTAACACTGTCTAAAACCACTTTAAAGAAGAGAAGCAAAAAAATGTGTTGCATGTCAGCTGAACAGCATTTTGTAGCTCTGTGAAACCCTGTCAGCTTCTGTGAAGTAAGATGCAGAAGGAACACATTCCCTTCATGTAGGCTGAATCAGGCACCTTTGCTTAAAACTTGTGGCTCCGTGCACACGTTTTCAGTTCATAATGAAATACATATGTTCATCTTCCTGCAGCCTCTCTCAAGGGCTACTGGGCAGGGCACTGAGGGCTACTAACAAGATCTTCTTTTCCTTCCTACCTTTCTTCCTCCTCTTCCAACTGCTTTTAACCAGATGTTTTTTTATAAAGTGGGCTTTGTTTAGAAGGCTTTGAGCCTTTTAATAATCTCATTGCTCCTGGAAAACCCTAAGAGAGAATTTTTAAAATTTATTATATAAGCACCTTGTGCCCTCTGTTCCATTCCTTGATTTAAAAATCCTTGGTAGGGAGATGACTGATATCAGACAACCATATGTAATCCATGTGAGAACTGGGTTGTTAGCTAGTAAATTATCAATATAAATTGCTTTTTTTGTGGTGTAGTTAACTGCAGAAAGGCACTTCTTAAACTGACATGAACTGCTACAACATAAGAATTGAATAAAAGACAAATTTCTTAATCAGTGGGTGAACTTGGTTTAGTTTGATCAGTCTGCAGGCACACAGGAATGTTTAGGGTGCTTTTGTGTGTGTTTGTGAGGCAAGAGATGCTTTTTGAACACTGGAGCTGCATGAAAAGTTCCTTCACTTCCTGTTTGAATCCATGTCCATCTATTGGGAGGGATTACGTCTTGGCTCTGATGTTCCTAACTGTGAAGACACTGTTCCTGAAGATGGGAGTGTAAAGCTACAGAAGGATGTAATTTTTATCTTGTTTGCAGAAACTGCCAGCAAGTCTGGTTATTGCATTGCTGTACTTTGTGAAGTGCATCAAGGCTTCCCTGAGGGAGCAGAGCTCAGCCCAGTGTGATGTTTCACAGGGGTCTGTAGCTCAGAAGTTGAGCCCATTGAGATGAGAGCACTGAAATTCACATTTAGGCATAGACTCTGTGCCAGGGAATAATATAAAGAGTTCATAGTCTTTGATCCACAGTCTGTTGTATGTGGATGGTTTGCACAAAGCTTTTATTTTGAGACTTATATTTATTAAGTGAACCTGATTGTCACAGTCAGTATCAGTGAGTCAGAAACTTTGCTCCCCTTCAGGCAAGTTCTGCAGCTGTCCATTGTTTCTGTTACTTCCTCATCTGCTTTTTTTTGTATGTCTCATTCCTCCTTCCTCCTTCCTTTGTGTGTCTCCTTTGTTAGTCTCCCTTCATTTCCTTCTCAGTATTAAATCACCTTTCTCACCCTTGAGGGCTTGAATAGCATCACCTTCCCCATTCCATCTGAAAAATAAAGATCTTGAAAGCCATGGTTAGTTGTGACACTGACATGTCATCAGTTTGGGAGTTGTCATTCCCATGAAAATAGATGTTCACACTTGGTCACATGTTGTGTGTAGAATTGGGCACACTCCATGGCATTGCTTAAGGAAATCTTGTGTTCATGGCAGGACCTGTGGCTCTGGAGCATAGCAATAGCAGACGTTAAAAAAAACAACTGTCCCCAAAATGCATCATCTTACTTGAAACTGGCCCAGGAATGTTATATTTCACCTAATGCCACAAATTGAAAGCTGGGAAGAGATCCCTTAAACTTACCTAGGGTTAGTTTTGGACTGGGGACATACTATGAAGTACACTGCTTCTGTGTTAAGCTTCCAGGTGAGTTTAAATAATCATAGTTAGAAATGAAATACTCAAAATTCCATTTCCAGCTCAGTGATCTGCACATGCCATCTAATAAGAATTTGAAATGACTTGGTTGATCATCCAAGTGTAATAGAAAATAATCATAATCTATTCAGTGTTAGATGTAATATATAAAAGAGGTACTGTGAGCAAAACACAGCTTCTGAAATGTCAATTGCTGTGGGTTTTATTGTCTGGGTTAAGTTCAAATATTAGTGCATGTCATTCTCATACTTGGGTGATGTCATTATGTCATTCTGAGGTGGGACTTTGCCAAGTATGCCTCATTATTATTTTTTGCAGCTGATAAGCAATGAATTCTTTTTCCTTTAAATGAAATTAAATATTTACAAGCTGTTACTTACTGCAGGAATTTAAATGAATGAAGCTTGTTTTGGAAACAAACACAATCTGAGGAAAGCAGAGACAGTAAATGGGTTTGAAGCGTCACAGGAGGCAACTTTGAATCTCATATATCCAAGCTGTCACTTCATCAGAGCCCTCAAAACACAGGAGTCAGAAGCAGAAACATGTAAGGTCTTGGTTTCTGGCATAGCTTATTTCTCTGATGCAAGTGCACTTGCTGTGTAGTCACTGAGGTTCATGGACTGAAAGAAGATGAACAGATTTAGAGTGCTTTTATCTAACATGAAATTGATACTGTCTTATGGGAGTGACTTCTAGGAAGAACATGAGAATGTCTGTACTAGGCTAGACCTGTGGATATTTAGGGAAGAACATCAGACTCAGATGAAAATTTTGTGATCCTTCACCAGACAGCACTTTGTGGCTCAGGGGTAACTATAAAAGCTTCTCAGGTGCAAGAAGCACCTTGTTTATAAACATGAAATGAGAGGGAGGATGAGCTCATGTACTTGCTAGTACTGGATTTCTATTATCCTTTCCATGAAGATAATGAGTAAAAATTTTGGGGTATATTCTATGAGTAATTTATATTTTGTGGATTTGTCTCTACATTTTAGAATTTTAAAACAATTTATTGATTCTTATTGACTTAAATAGTATTTAAAGTCAGAAAAATTATATGAAGTAACAAGTAGATCTATCAACACAATGTCCAAATGATATGTTTTTTTTCTATTGTAAGTTTCTCACCAATTTGAGTACTTTAAAGAGTGTTACTTATCTTGAGTGAATGCTGTTTCTGGAGAGAAAGATGCATGGCAAAAGCAGTTTTAGATGTCTTTTTGTTTCTTTGGAATTTATTAAAGCATCCTTTTAGATGTGTGGATGATGGTGCTGTCATATACAAAAAGCACTAAGTATCCCAAATGTTTTCCTTGGTTATTTGAAGTTGAATAAATGTTCATTAAATGGACAACTTAATCTATGCCAGGATTAATTTTAAAATCATGCCATTATTCCTTTGGTAAATAACCAATGCTTTGTATGTTGTTATCAACAAGTGAGTCTCATTTTTAATTTATGGAAGCTTACCTGAGAGTATTCAAGTGTCTCACCCCTTCCATGTATGAAAACATGCCTTTGATGTCTCAGCATTTGACTTTAAAACAGCTAATCTTCTGGTGTGCTGTATAATAAAGTTGTTTTGATACATACAAGAAATTCTGCTTGTTTGTTCCAAGTTTGTATGGCACAGTAAAGCTAGGTTTTCGTTCAGTAAAAATTGGTGATTCTTTTGAAATGGAAATCAATCCTTTTCTCTTAAGTTGCTTAAAAGGTTTATTAAACAGGCATGATCAAGTTTCTTAGATTTTAAGAAGTGCTGAAGGTGAATTTTGAAAATTTTGCTCATTATTATTTACAAATAGCTCGTCATTTTTAAATAGAGATTACTAGTGCTCTCTTTCAATTTTAAAAATTGTTTCGAAGGTCGTCAGTAAAAACATTCTATCTATAGACTCTCTGGAAACCTGGGCTGTGATTGTATTTCTCAGCTATGAATGAAGCATCACCATTTCATTGGCTTAAGTTTCATCCATTATGGAAGGATCCTTGGCTTTAATTTGTCTTACAGGTAATGGAATGCTAACAGTAATGGGAAGAAAGAGGTACAAGAGCCTACAAAATGGACAAAAGTAAACAGAAACAAGTAATAACCCAATATATAAATTATATATATCTATATCTATATCTATATCTATATCTATATCTATATCTATATCTATATATAAGTAATAACCCAATATATAAAATTATATTTTAATTGTTGAATTCCACACTGTTCTTCCTCTTCATTTTATTTACTCTAAAATTCTATATTATTGCATTTATCTAGAACAAACAAGCCTCTTTTCATGAGCTGAGGATTGTTGTTTTTTACCTTTCTTTGTCTTACTCTCTCTTACTTCCCTACCTTCCTTTCTATGGATTGGTTAATTGAAATTTTCTAGCTGCTGTGTGTTCAGCATCACCAGGGTCAGCCTGTTACATATGGAAGACACATCAGCTGAAGGTAACTAATATCCCAATCAACTTACTACCAGTGCAGGTAGAGGGAAACCAGCTGGCATCAGTGAATTGATTTCTGCATCAATCTCCTTGCTCAGGCAATCAATTCAGCAGAGAGAAACGAGACCTGAGTCCTCATCACTTCCCTGCAGCAGAAGGCTCCCTGTAGTGGAGTTCCATTGTCCCGAGCTCTGCTGCACTCACCGAGCTGCCAGAGCAGGGCATCTCCCTCTGGTGTCACTGAGCCCAAGGCTCTGCAAGGCCACAGCAGCTCCAGAGTGTTTTGGGGCAGATCCTTGGGCTGATGCTGCAACCACAGTGGTCACCTGTTAGTTACCAGCTATTTAAGCCCCCAAAGCATTAGGTGGCTCTCATCTCTCTTTGCTAACAGCAGGAGGCTCATCCTGACAACAAAAGCAGCACCAATTTGTAATTTTTTGTAGCTTCTGAATCACATGCTCATAATTCTGAGGAATGACACAAAAGTAGGCATCATTATTATATCTACATGGGAGAAATAAAAGGTTTTCTTCCTTCGCTTTTTTTTTTTTTTTTTGTTGAACGAACAGTGGTGCAGCAAACCAAGTCTGTTCAGTACTAAAAATTTTCAGGGCATTATAGTGTGTAACTTAGGTAATTGCTTAAATAGTCAAGTTAAGGAGAAAATAATTAGAAGGCTAATTTGGGTTCATCCTTCCCTATTACCACTTAAAGATGTTGACTATAGAGTTCTGTTACTGCTTCATTTAGCTTGACTATTTCAATGAACTAACTCCTTGTATGTCAGGCTGTCCTTGTTCAGAGGTGTTGCAGGATCAGAGCATGTGGCACTTGTGGCACTTCTGGTAGCGTAAAATTAGGAGCAAACAGGCTGACATTGGCTTACACAAGGGAACAGACTTGCTCTGCTTTGGTCCCAAAGGTGTCATTGATTCTGTTTGCACTACATGGTCAAATACTTGTCCATGGTATCAGAGAGGTTAACAAAAGGTTGTTGTAGGGCCATGTTTGTCACAAATAGTGACAATAGGATAGTATAATGTCAGCATGTCGTGGTGCAAATGTCATCATTTTGTGTGACAAATTGTCCCCAAGGACAGACTCTTTAAGAGATCCTAACAGATGTTGGAAAAATTAGTAAGTTTAGATTGATTCTATTTGTGTCATATTCAGGAACAATCAGAAGTTTAGAAAGCAAAGCTTGCAGCAATTTGTATCACTTTTCATTCTTGAAGGGTCTTTGATAATGTCACAAACTTTGGTCATTATATACGTGATGCTTCCTTAGCAGGCAAATTTGTTGATACATCACACTTCAAGGCAGCTCCAGAGATGACAATTTTTCAGTAATAAATATGTTTAATTGGACTGTTCTCCATTTGTAGCAGACTGGATTTTCCTATTTTAACCACAAAATAGTAGGAGAATTTAGACAGTTTCTAGTCTGTCAAAATTTAAGTGCAATAGGAAGTAAGATGATTTTGTTTGTATTTGTTCTGTCCTTCATTCAAACCTTGTTAGAGGCAACTGTGAAGCATACTAAGCAGTGCTGCTTATACTTTATCTTCAAGGCAAATTCAGCTGGGATGGCTGTGCTGTGTTAACACAACTAAACCCAACCACACGTAATATTTGATATTGCAGTATATTCCTGGGCCCCTCCTGTGTATGCCTGACACATACTGGGAGAAACTGGAGGAGAGGATGCTCAGTAGTTTCCAGAAGATATTTTAAATAAAATTAAGACATACAACATGCACTGAAATCAGGGCCTTTGAGAATGCTGATTGGATTTCTTAAATATGAAGGAGATATTCTGGTGAGAGTGGAAGGCTGCAGCTTTTTCTGTGGAAATAATAGATTTCCTGTTCTGTAGAAATAGACTAGGTGGAAAAAATTGTTTGTCCAAGCAAAAAATAATTGAATCATATATTTGCTCTTTAGGTGAGGTGTTTCTGGATTTAGTTATGAAACGTGGTCTTAGACAAGCCTAGTTATTCTTCAGGGTGGTGGCAGCATGCAAGGCTGATTCTGTCAAACATGGGTCAGAAAAGCAGCATGTAACAGCACTAGCAGGCTGCATGCTGGCCCCTCTTCCTGAAGAGTTTGTGCTCATTCTAAACTGGACTTCAGGTCTTGTATGAAACTGCCTTCCTGTGTGTCCTGGTTCCAGCCAGGACAGCTTTTGTTTTGCAGTATCCAGGAAGGGGGCATGGCTAGGACACAGAGGTTATTCTATACCACCTCTCGTCATTGCTGGGGTGGGGGAAAAGGGAATCCATTCTGGGGAGAATTCCTTCTGTTCAAGAAACATGGTAGAGGGATCCATCTGATATTGTCTATTATTGAGAGTTTTTATATGTGAATAAATTATTTTCTTTTACATTTTGTTATTAATATTGTTGCTGTTATTGTTAATTTAATTTTTTTTTCTCATCGCTATTTCCAGCAAATTGTTCTTACCTCAATGAGTGCCTCCAGTTGGAGGTGGGAGGAGAGGGGCACGTGGTTTTAGAGGAGTACCAAAGTGGAGAATATCATTCCTAAACCACAACAGTCTTAGTTGGCAACAAAAAGGACTTTCACCTCAGCTGGCAACCAAACCCCAAGCAGCCCTGACTCACTCACCCACCAGTGGAAGGGTAAAAGCTAGAAAACTGGTGGGTTGAAGATAAAGACAGTTTGATAGGGAAAGCAAGAGCCACACACACAAACAAAGAAAAACAAAAAATTAATACCCTAATTCCCATGTGCAGGCAGGTGTTCGACCACCTCCAGGACAGCCGGACCTACCATGGTAACAGTGACTTGTGAAGACAAATGCCACCATTCCAAATATCCCACCCCTTCCTCCTTCTTCGCCTCACTTTATATACTGAGCATGATGTCACATGGTCTGGAATATCCCATTTGTCACTTTGGGTCACCTGTCCTGGCTGTGTCTCCTCCCAGCCTCCCACTGACCTCCAACTCCCCTGCCAGAGTTGAGGGTGGAAAGCAGAAAAGTGTTTGGGCTCTGTGTAAGCTCTGCTCAGCAATAACAAAAAACATCTCTATGTTATCAACCCTGTGTTCAGCACAAATCCAAAACACAGCCCCATACCAGGCACTGTGAATAAAATGACCCCAGCCAAAACCAGCACACACTAGGTATGGAAGATCTGTTGAAATTTGTGCTTTCCAAGTCTGTATATTCTCAATTTTCTTTTCACATAGAAACATATTTTATCTTAAACACTTACTCTGCCTATATAGTTTGCAGATTTAAAGTTTGAGCTGCTGTTCTTTGAAAACACAGATTGGTGTAAGTAAAACATAGTATATTCTCTAAGTGAGGCTAGGATGGGCAATCCTTGGAAAACTCCTCCCCAGGAGCTGGGGAAGCCTGTCCACTCGTGTTGGCTTTAACTGTGACACTAATATCAAGAGAACTGTGCTCCTATGAACTTTCTTGCTGTACTTGGCCAATACTGAGCTAATTCTCTGAGATTACACCTGGCTGTTTCCTGTTGAGGTGGAGAAATTGAATGAAGAAAAAAACCATAGTGTTTGATGGATATTAACAATGTTGAACAAACTTCAAACATCTTTCTAATCAAGATATTTGCACATTGGGCTCTTTTTTCGAACTATTATTTCCAGAGCTGATGGATAGCCAATCTTTCTCCTCAGTAAGATCCTAAAGTAGGAGATTTTTGCTCAGATTGCCAACAGTAGAAGCCTCTGTCTCTGTAGTTTCTGTCTCAAAACCAGACTTGAGGTGAGTTGTGGTTTCTCTACAGAGGACTGCCTGGTTGCACCTTGATGTTTTCCTGCAGAAATGGCAAACAAGGAGGGTCCAGTTGTTTTTTAATCTCTTGGGCTTCAGGACCAGTTTTGGTTTGCAGGGCTGCCAGAGGCTTTCTGTTCAAACTTGAGCAGGTAACTTGAATCTTTCCATATCTAAATGTCAAATATGGAAATCTTGTTCCGCCTTTTGGTCATAAGGGCAACATCAAAGATCATTAAATTGTTGGATATTTTGGAAATTTATCGTGTTACCATAGGTAAACAGAAGGGAAATAGTGGCAATCTACACAGGGAAGTTATTTTTCTGATGTTAGTCTGATATGAGGGAATCTCATTTTACAGTCCCTTATCCAGAGCTTTTATGTGGCTTTACATCCTCCCTGGTATTGCTTTTTAAATGCTGTACTGTACAAACAGTAGAGCATTGTGAAAGGTTTTTCATTTTCATAGATTTTTAATGTCTTATACTTGCATTAGTGAAAAATCCTTCTTATTAAGCCACATTTCATTTTGATCTATATTATTTTCTCTCATAATTTTAAAATTCTTGGGAAATTTTAACTTCCTTAAGGAATGTTTGGTATTTTAAAAATTATTTTTCTCAGCTATATGTTTTTTTAAATTTTAGTTTGGTAAGAGTTATAAATTTATTAGAATCATTGCATACATAATAATTTGAAATGTGTCTGGCATTAGTTCTGTAAAAACAATCTGGATGTTCTCTGATCTGGATATACAGAGTCATAAAATATATATGGCACTGTATTAAGTTTTATAATGCTCATTACTTCACTATTGTACCTGTTGAGTAGAAAATCACTGAAGCGAAGGAAGAGTATTGCTCTTTGGGCAGCAGAAATATTGGAAGTGCTTTCACATGGCCCCTTCTAGAGATGAGTTTCACTGCAGGGTTCAGCAAAGAAATAATTAGAATTTAAACTGTTGGTGAAAGAATATGACTTCTTCTCCTGAAGAAGAATTACAAATCAGTAATCAGTGAAGTGCTGCAGAAGTTTTATTTGAGCTAAAATAATTGCCACATGAGGTCTTCAAGTTATAATGAGGGATATCTGTGGTCTAGGAGAGTGAGCTTATAACTCATCATAGTTGGACCTTGTTTTGATTCCTGAATCTTTCAATCTATCATTGCAATTTGGGGCAATGCTTTTTGTTCCTGTTCCACTTCCTAGAGCTGTATTAGTAACATAATCTGTGTGTCTTTAATATTAACTGGGCCTTCATATTTAGTTACTTTCAGGGTCAACTGCTGAGCTACTTAGACAACAAATTTAACCTACCTGATTTGTAATCACTGTAACTCTATTCTGGAAGGCCTCAGGGGTCTACATGTGTTGTACAACATTGACCATTGTACTCTAGCAACGAGGTTAAATATTTAGATAATGCTAGCCAACCTTCTGCCTATAGCTAAAGCCTTCATAAACTTCAATAATTGTCTTGACAGCTTTCATTTTTGAAAGGGATTTTAATTTATATTCTATGATAGATGTATTTATTTAATGAGGATTTCATTTGCATTGCTAATGGTCATAATATGTTTAGTTTCAAAAGATACTTGCTTTGAAATTTACTGCAAAATAGTGTAAGTTCAGCCATTTCCTTGGGAGTGTCTAGGAGAAAGTAATGTTGATATTTTAATTTTAGAATATGTCATTGTAGCATTCCACTTTCATTACTGAAGAGCCAGTTATTTGTTCTCAGGAGAGTTGTATAGGGCATGAAACAGCCCTGTGAGCATGGTGGTGCAAAGCCATCAGAGAAGGTGTAAGTTTGTGGTGGGTGTGTAATCCCAGTGCAGTTCTGTGTGATGAGAGCTTGCACTCTAGATCTTGGATGGAAGCAGTTCCTGAGTGTCAAGCATGGCATGCAAGTCCCATTCATTGATGTGAGTAGCTGAGGTTCACCTGTCTATTGGTGGGTTTAAATGCTTTGCAGTATGTTGAGTTTGCATTTTCCCTGGTTCTAGCCCTCTTAAAACAAACCCTCCAAGCCCAAGATTATTTTTACGTGTGCTGGTGCTTGGTACAGCTCTGCAGCCACTGTGCTGACACACCTGAGATAGATCTGAGACAGACAAGGGGCAGAGAAAATGTGGCCAAAGCAGTATGGAAACTGGAATGTTGGGAGAGTGGCTTCACTGCTGAATCAGTGTGTTGTGAAGCAGATTCCTTGATGTACAGTTTGCTACCTGTTTGTCTGGGTAGCAGGGCTGCCTTAAGCAGCTACAGAGTGTTTCCAGACTTACACAAACACTCCCAGCTGGTTTCACTGTAGTTGTTTGTGGAGAACTGAATTGGAGAGAATTTATTGTGATAAAAAGAACCTGGACTGCTGAGTTAAGCTATTTTCTTTAATGTCTGATTTAAATCTGCTTTGCTTCAGTTTACTTCTCTCCTTATCCACTCCATATGGAGAAAAGTTTATTTCCTGTCTGTTTTCATCAAGCTTTAATATCTCTGAAAACCTTTATTAGACTTCTCCTCTGTATTGTGTTCTTTAGATTTAATACCCTCAACTTTTTCATCCTTTCCTTGTTGCTTGCTTGTTGCTGCTTTCTGGACTGCTCATCATTTTTACAGTGCTCTTCCAGGCTCTTTCCAATTAATCAGCATTAGTCCTGTGATGCTCTGGCAGGAACACACTCTTCCAACTGTGGTCTTCTAGGTAGTTTTGTTCATTTTATTGGTAAACTTCATGAATTTAATTCTTTTTCTTGCTGACTAAAATAATGTATAAGGAAATTATTCTTTTAGAAAAATAGGAATTTTTGTATTTCTGTGGCTTTTACTTGTCATGGCAAACTGTACTTTGAATTAGTGCATCTACTTCAAGTCTTGCATAGTGTCATTGGGTTTTGCATGCTGTTGCCTGGATGTTCTTCATTTCTGGCATATGGGCACACAGCATATGTCCTCTCACATCTCCTTTCACCTCTACCTCACTTCACTTTTACTGCTGGGCAGTCTCCTGGTCTCCTGTAATCTGTTTTTTTTGTTTGTTTGTTTGGTTGACTTTTTTTTTTCTTTATTTCTTCTATTTAGTCTGGCACTGCTGGAATTTTCTTTCTATCTCCTTCTACACCTTAATTTTTCAACCTACATGAGCTTCATAATACATTTCTGGATTATAGACATTTTTGGTAAATTTTATATAAGCAATGTACTCAAGTAAAACCAAGTTCTGTTCAAATTAGAAGCTTATGTGCATGCAGATATACTTATTTATGTCTCACTTGAATTACTTTGTAGGTTAACCTCTGCTTTATTTTCTTCACAGAAAATCATTGAAATGTTTACAAATAATGACCTCTGTTGCTTTGGTTGAACGTTCCCTTTTGTCTGTCACTTTCCCCATGTGACCAGTGTGAAATCTGTGCTTCTCAAACAGTACCTTGTGTGTCCCTTAGATTTTGGTTTTGGAGTAGGGCATATAGATGCTATGGTAAAACAGGTAATGATATTCAGCAGATGTTAATGCATTAAACATAGGAGTTCAGAGGCAGGATTCTCACTTTTATTATTATTACTGCACAGCTTTTAAGTGTCCCTGCATCTTTCTAGGCAGATAGCTAGAATTTATTGAGTGAAGTAAATTCCTTCTGGGTGTTTACAAGAAAAAGTGACAAATGTGATTTGATAACACTGATGATTGGAAAATTCCCTTTCTGCTGATGAATTCAAAACATCTTCTGAGAGCAATATGAAATTAAGCATTACCAAGACCAGACATAGAATTAAAATAAAACCAAACATTGGTTAAACCCTCAGAACTGCAGAATTTCTTGCAGAGACATTCAGAGAACAGAAGAAAAAAAAACCACCACAGAATATTAAGCTTTACATCTGTAAGAATTAAACTGATTTTTCAGATAAATAGAAGTGCATAACTTGCTGAAGAGAACAAAGAAGAAGCATTTCTGGTGCTTCTACCAAGCCATTGCTACTGACAGGGCAAAGAAATTGTTGAGGAAAGTCTATTGAGGAATAATCAGTGAAACATGGGACACCAGTGAGCAGAGTGTGTCTGCTCTGCACACAGGAGTGCTCTGGGAACTTCACACAATTTGAGGTGAAGTTTTTGGTGCAGTTCATGTGCAGCAAGATGCGTCACTGTCTTGCATGTTCTACACTGGAAGCTGAGGAGGTTTCACAGGCTGCTGCTGGCATCGGTTTAGGTATGAGATGACCGAAAACTGCAGGGCTTGCCATGAATTGTGAGGAAACTGAAGTGCTGAAGGCATGGAACTGTGTGTTTCCCAAATATGTTTTCGGAGGTCAGTGCAGCTTTTTCAGCAGTTATGTATGCTGTCCTGGGGGACCTGTGTTGTGAAGAAGCAGTTTGAGTTGTAATATAAGATTTACCTCTGGTAGGGTCCAGGACTTCATTAGCTAAGGACAGTACAAAGCCAGAGTGCTAAAGGAAGGCTTAGCATCCCAGAAGCAAGAGGTCTTGGATCTTCAAGAGACATTGTAAAAGATTTGGCATTCAGTAGTTTCACTGAATATTAAAGATTGCTCTGGATTTGACATTTTTACTGCTTGGACTGTTTTTTAATGCAGTCAGGAAGTTTTTGGAGCTCATGGTGTTCTGGTTGTAGGAAGAAACAAAGGTGAATTGTGTACATACCTAACAGAGGCTCTGAAAATAATTTGGGACCTGGAAACAAGGAGCAAAGGAGATTGGGCCAGTGGGAGTTGCTGTTGCAATTTAAAGTCTGCTGCCTCTCTTGGGAGTCAGGAAGTTTAGCTCTGGGAAGGAGTGTGGGCTCATGTTGAATGTATTTAGAGATGTGGGAGTTTTGTGATGGGGAGTAGTGATGCTGTTGTCTTCAGACTCAGTTTCCCACTTTGGCTCTGCTACAGCCAGGTTGGATTTTTCAACCCTGAAATCAGTCTCTTTCTTGATTTGAATAATCTACATTTCATTTTTATTTTGATGCTTTTAATCTCTCCAGATAAAACTCCAGGGGAAAAGCAGTTTCTTATCATGCATTTCTGTGGCACAAAGTACAGAGGAATCCCAAATTCGAAGAGAGTTTTGAAGTTCTAACGTGGAAAGTAGAGTTCACCAAAAGCAGAGTCAATGCCCATTATTTTGCCTGCAGAAGTGTAGCAGATCTTTAGAAAAAGTTTACAGACAGAGCATTGGCTCCACTTGTCTAATAATCTATGCTTCAGTAGTTTGTGATCCCACATATGTTCCGCTTCAGGCTACATAATTAGTGTTGCCAGTGGTTATCTCTTTCTGTGTAATAACTCCTATCTGTCCTGGACTGCAGGATGAAAAGCTTCTGGTGCATCTGAGGCTTGCTGTGCATCCTCATGCCACTGGATATACAGCACTTAATCAGTAATAGTCTCTCTGGATTTTCTTGCTCTTCCTTTTCTGTGCCAGTGAGAATCTTTCAGGCTTTGAGAGAGAAAGAATGTGGGTGATACATTTCACTGGGGAATGAGGACTGTTAAGAGCAAGTCATGCTGTGGTATTTTGTTAACTTGAGTAGACAAGACTTCCTTTCATCAGGGACCATATTTTAAACTTCCAGGGTGAGAAAAAATGCCTGTGACTTTGCTTCCTGAGTGAGAGACATGTCATACAGGGCCATGCAGCATGTAGAGCTTAACAGGAATATTTAGCCATTGGTTTGTATCAGCACACACAAAATTAGCCTTTAGAGTTCCTGATGGTGGTGGCAGCTTGTGTAAAGATGAAATTCTCTGTGTCTAGACAGCACCAGTGGCTTGGAATGGGCACAGGTTTGACTCTATGCTCCCAGTCTTGGGAGAAATGTCACAGCATCCAGTTATGACTCAGGAGTAGAAGTGGGGAGCAGGAGATCATTGCCACAATTTCTAAATGTAAATACTCCTTCAGTTAGTCTTTACTCTGTACTGAATCTAAGTCAGTAAGGAATAAGCAATGAGGAATAGGCAGAAGTTATGAGTGAGATGTACAATGTACCTGAGTTCCAAAATGTTTACAAGATCACACTTTGATTTTTAAACAATTGCTTAAACAGATAGTTTATTGATAGAGGGATATTTCTTGCATTTGAAAATGATTTACGGTTTATACAGTAATTGAAGTGGCAGTCACTTCATCACACTTAAGTTTATTGATTCCATTAGTACATTGACCTTCTTTCTGCTGAATCACCAGCTGGAATGTCTGTGCTGTGTGGGATAAATGAAAAGGAAAAGATGTCATTTTTCCTAACTATGCAGGATCCAGTTTTCTGCAATAAATAAGGAGATGAAAACAAGAAAACTAGTGGAAAATTAAACATTGAAGGAGAAACAATGTTTTAAATCTCTCTAATATTTGATGGATTTTTCAAAGTAACTTTGTGTCTATCACAGGATGTGTTTTGTGCAGGTCAATCATGGCGCTGAGTTAGTTTGCTCTGTTACAGTGGCCAGCATCTGTATTCTGGCAGCTTGAATACACAGAATTCCAGAAGAATATGAAAACTATCATATGAATGGGAGAACAAGGCCAGCTGGAAAATTATTTCTGTGTGATTCCACTTTGTATATTCTACATGTTAAATAACAGTTTCCATACTTTTATTTTTCCCCAGAAAGATTGCTCATAGTTGGGTGACACTCAAAGCTGCAAAAATAAAATTGGAGAGCATTGGCACATGTGAGCTGGAAGACAGAAATCACAGAAAGAAATTGCAGAAAGACAGAAATCCCTCTTTGCTTATGTTCTGCTGGGGCAGCAACTCCCTCCTCCTCTGGCCTCTTTAAGAGCAAGCTGCCTTCTGCACTCCTGTTCAATCTTATCTCTCCTTTGGGAAGATAATGGTTTTCTGCACCAAACTGCCTGCAAGAGCAGGAATTGCTACCTTGCCAGAAGCAAGGGATTCTTTGTCAGTCCTCCTTGAATTCCTGGCCTTGTTCAGCTTCTGGCAGTTCCCTGGGACAGAGTGCTGTGAAAGCTGCTGCTGCTCTGCCATGACACTGAGGGCTCATCCAGCCTGAGCATAGCACTGAGGAGGGAACATTTTGGCTTGTGCTGTGTGTCCCTTAGATTTGATAGGTTTTCCCTTTCTCCCCTTAATCATTGATGAAAGTCAGCCAGACTGAAAGGGCATGTTTTGCTCTTTGTAGCTGGGAAACAGAACAAAACAAGGTAAAGATTTGGCCCTTGGGATAACTGAAATGAGAATAACCCATCATTCTGTGTCTGTTGGAAGGATAGGTAATATTTTTACCATTGATAGTATATGCTGGGCTAATGGACTTAAAGCTTCAAAAGCTCCTGTAGGATATTTATGGCCATTTAATAATGCAATTCTGAAAAATAAAAGATTTTGATTACAACCAAGGCTCCATATAACACTGTCAAGCTAACGTTCAATGTCTCTTAGTGCTACTTAGTTAGTGGTAGAAGAGGTATTTAGCAAAGTCATCTTAGGAGCACAGTATTTTTAACAGGATGGTTTGTGCCTGGGTTACCACAAAGTGGGCTTTGACAGGATTCCAAGAGCACCTTTTCATTGGACTTGGCCCAGGCATGCTGTGCTTTCACTGGAATAAGCCTGGAAAAGCTAAAGGGGAGAAAAAGAAATTGGGAGCTGTCATGCACTTTCCAGAAGTTTTTTTCAAGCAGATTTGTTTTCATCCTATTATATCCTATTGCAAGAGGGAAACTTTTGGATGCAGAGTCTGATTCAAAGGGATCACATATTCTTGCCTTTATTAAATTGTGATGTGAGTTGAGCCATATGGCACAGAAGTGGAACAGGGAGACTGTGAAGGGTTTTCTCCAGGGATCCAACTCTCTTTCTGTGACTGCAGTAGATTTATTGCCATTTTATGGTGCAGGCATGCTCAGGTGCTGTGCTGAGAAGTGCAGTACAGAAATCTGAACAGGACTGAATTAATTTCTTCTGTATGACAACAGAGTCTCTGGCCATATTTTGAGGTTGGTTATATTAGTGTTGTTGCTCAGAAGTTTACATGCTTTCTAACAGCCAAGTGGAAAGGACATTTCTCATTATTGTACTTATGCATGAGACATTAAATGCTTGATGTTGTGTTCACAAATGAGTGTACAGATTTTTGGCAAAACCTAAGAGTCAGATTCAGTCATGCAGATTAAGGTCATATTACAGTCTCTCCAAGGGGGTTATATATACCCAGGTTGAACCACTGGGTCTTTCATGTGAAATAAGGAGTTGGTTTTTGCTAAATGATACCATTGACATAATATTTTATCGGACCTTTCTTTCTTTTTTTTTTAAATCCATTTGAATAAACAAGAAAACAGGATCTAATTTTTCTTCCTGATTGCTGTAAAAATCTGTTTTACTCACAAATTAGAATTTCTGAAAATTTTATCAAGCAAATGCTTTTCATGTGACAAGGCTGAAACTACAAAGTTGCCAGGAAACCAAAAATCTAGTGAGATGTTAATTAGAGAAGATGGTCTGGCTTTTACTTTTGCCATCTAACTCCATTTTTCTATCTTTGCATCATTTCACAAAGCTCAATAACTATTTTAGATTCAGTAGCCAGCTGATTGTCCTTTCTTTAACATTGCATAGCATAAATGAAAAAAGAATTTATTTGCAGAAGTATAATGAAATAGTTGTCTGTGCTACCTATGAAAATGCAGTGCATTTTTCAGATTTTAAGTAGCCTGTGCTTAAATGAGAAAAGGTGGAATAGTAACCAAAAGAGTGGCTAAGAACATATAAACTCCAAGAAAAGCCTTCCTCAGGCTCATTGTTTTCCTTTTATTAGAATGATGATTAGGAACCAATATGAATACTTTGAATACAGAAAGGCTGTGCTTCCCACCTTCTGATTTAAGGAAATGCATAAGAATGAAATTAAAGCAAATATGCCTGTAATTTGCTGTGTTGTGTGCACTCAGCAAACTTGCTCTTTGACAAGTATCCAGCTCTGTTCAGTGCCAGCTTCTTCCTCACCAAGTAATAGATGGGGCTGGAAGGACCTGCTCAGCAAATTCTGGTTGAGTTTTGCTGCTGGGTAAAGAGGTTTAAGGGGGCCAGATGCAGAATAAGCAAGATGAGGCAGGATGCTACAGGAGCATGGATGCTGCTTCAGCTGCTTGTTGTAGGCTTTATTTATACTTTTATTTCTTGAAGGATCATTGGTTAAAGTGGGGATAGGGGATATTAAAGCAGTGGATTTATTGTCTGCAGTTGTTTTGTGTATACTTGTGTCAAATGAAGTGATCCACCATCTCCCTGGCTAAAGATTGCAGGACTTTCTAGAAGAGGTGATTTTGGATAGATCTATCTTGTCTTTCTTGCTAGCCTGAATATTAGTTACCTTTGTTGACATTTAGTTTTCACTGTAGTGGCCTCTCACCTTGTAAAATTTATAAACACCTGCTTTCAAAAATCCCAAACAACAAATTAAGAAGAAAATATGAATTTAAACTGAAGCTTCTGGTATCACAAGGACTGCCCACATTAATTGATCCACAGTGTGGATGTATTAGGACTGCATCTTCTTCAAAGAAAATGAAACCAGATATTAGGAATGAGTTTTTACTGTCCTGTGGAAATACTGCAGGATAGTGTGAATTTAGACTGTGCCATAAAGTGTATCCATTTTTCCTGGAAGTATTTATATGTAATTTTTTGAAATTTTGGTTAGAAACTTGACTTTAATGGAATCCTTTAAGTCACAGTAAGAGAGATTGCTTTGTGTTTGATGATGGATGTCATAGTCTTGGATCAACAGGAACCAGATCAAAGTGACCAATCCTGGGATCTTGAGCTTCTGCTTTGACTCTGTGAAGTTAGAACAGCAACGGTTCCTTATGTACACGTAGTTACCCTGAAAATTAATTTATTAATCTCCAGCTGCTGCTGGTGGTGGTGTGGGTATTGAGTATAATTACATACACACTATATCTATGGAATACAAAGTAATATTTTTGAGGTTTTCTAAAGTTTAGTACATTGTAGTACACTGAGATGAGGTCAAAAGTGGAATCAGAAGTTCTTGTTTTTCTTGAAGCCTACTCAGTTCTTGTGACTCTTCTTTGGAACCTGAGATTCTGCTCTTTCCAATCATGGTCCAAGTTAAAACAAAAGCAAAATAATGTTTTGCATTTTAACTAGGCACTGGACATGCATTGGATATGTGCATGTGCCTTGATTATGTTATAAAATCATGTAATAGCAATAGCTGAGGTTTGTGTTAGCTGAGTCCTGCAGTGTGCTGGACACTCCTGCCAGTTCTCACTGCCCTTGCCTTGGAGTGTTCAGTGTGCCCCTTAGGACTGTGGAACCAAGCAGAAACACAATGCAGCCACAGTATTTATGTTTTCATTCTGCTGTTTTTCTTTCTCTCTTAACTGTTTTCTTTGTCAGGCTTTGGGCTCTGAATATTCTCAGTTCCATGGATTGTTAACAGTTTTCCACTACCTGTCTACTTTGTATTCCCCAATGGGAACCCTTCTATGTAAGAGTAGAAACCTTCAATCTGTGAAGATCTGGTGAGCCAAGAAGATTTTTTTTCAGCTAAATTAATTTTTTATGGTGTATTGATTCAGTGTCTAGCTGCTTACATGTCAGAGTGTATGAAAGTCACCCTTTGTCCCATCACTAATGCATTTCCTTTGAGCAGTCACTCTTTGTGCATCTTTTTGGTTTTCATTTTTTAAATTCAGGACCTTGAAATGCTCTGGTGCTGCTTTGTTACCTTTTCCTTAGTAAGAGTGGATGTGTTGGCAATCAGGGCATTGGTGAGAAGCTGGGAGTGCAGACTTGGGGGTGCTGGTGCTGGGACCAGGTCCTGCTGCTCTCTTACTGCTGCTCCTTCCCAGAGTGTCTGAGCATCCCAGCCAGGGAGCTGAACATCTTTGTTTTGTGTGTTCAGGACAAATAGCACAAAATGGGCTTTGGCGAACACTTTACAAATTTGTACGAATAAAATTAAATCTCTAAAATTCATGCTCCGAGTATTTAGATGAACTTGGCTGTTGGTTTGTTTCCAGCAGGGATATTCTGCTTTTTTCACTCTTACAAAGACAAAGAGCCTATCTCCTCCAGTAACAAAAAGAAGATAGCAAAACCAAGTGTTTTAGAAGTGATTAATTGTAATGATATATTTACAGCTATTTAATTATTTCAAATATTTAAGATTTTTGGATACCCATTTTGAGGTTTTTTTTAAAAGGATCATTTGAAAGGACTGAGAGCACAATACTTCCTAAAAATCAGATCTACTTAAGGCTGCTTAAAGTGGAGATGAGTGTGAGTCAGTTCACCAGTCATTTTTGAAAATCTGCATCTATCTAATATTGAGAAGCCTAATTTAAGGTTCCTGTTTTGAAACAATGATGCCTTTTTTTTCCCTAGCTTCATTTAATCATTCTGTGCAGGGGACTAAAGAGATGCACTTCATCATATTCTTGTCAGAGTTAATACTTTTGAAAGATTCTGAATGCTTCCCAAATTACACCTCTCAATAGATAAAGTATGACTTTATATATTGTCGTGGCCCCTGGTGGACACATACTTTGCCTATCTGTATCTCCCTAAAATGAGCATGATGGTGTTATTTTGTATTAATTTTTTTTTCTGTGGAGAATGGAAACCAGTTGATGGAGATAGGGAATTTTCATGAGCTCCCCCTTTGCAGGTTTTGAAGCTCGAGTTCCTGTGCCACACTGCTAGCCCCTTAAGCTGAAATCTTGAGCTATTTCCATCTCTTGTTTTGATGCCTACTTTGTAAAATATTCCTATTAACATCACATTTGTGTCCTGCATTATATCTGGAGCTGCTGTGTAGCTGAAAGATGCAGGAATTTCAACCCAGAGTGAGTTTGTGGCTTGTATTCATATTCAAATTTTGGTATCATCGATCTATGAAATTATTCATCAGATTCCTGTGTGAATGCTTTTAATGGTTTAATATGTTCAGCTGATAACAAACTGCATGCTCAAACCTAATGTTGCTCTTTTTAGACTTGATTAGACTCTGTCCTTGATTGTGATTTAATGGCTGTTCACAAGCTTGTTCGCTCTTGCTGTTGCATATTAAGTACCAAAGTATCCAGCCAGGTCTGCCAAAGTCTTTCAAGAGACCATGGTTTCTCAAGGAGATGAAAAGCCCTAAGTAGGCTAACGTTTTGATTCAGGATTTGGATTGTTCTTGATCACCAAAGATTTTGTCTATAAATCCCTCTGGAAATGTTTGAAGTGTTCAAAGACCTGTCTCAGTGCTTAATTTTACTCTCCTAAAATGCTATCTAAACAATCAAACAAAATCCTTTTAAAAGCAATTAGTACAAGCAAAAGCAGTCAAAACAATTCCAAATACAAGTTTTATTCACCTCCTTTTCCCAAATGCCTATCTGAGCTATTGTGCCAGAAAAAGCAGTGTATGATCAGAAGTCAGCTCCTTCTCATATGCTTTGTGAATCATCTCTAACCTCACATAGTTGTGTATTGTGGGTACTTGCATGGCCCTGGTTACCAGAATCTTTACTTTTTAGCAACTCAGATGTTTAATGTACTGACCTGGTGCCCCTCTGGCAGTCTACAAGCACCATGTCCTATTAATACGCATGGAATTGGCCTAATACTGGACCTGGGAAATACATGATCTAAAAATACATGTCTTTTTAGATCAGCCAGGTGTGGTACTCTAAGGCATCTGAAATTGCACAAAATACTTATTTTAGTTCCAGTTTAAATGCCTGGAATTCTTCTGGCTCCATCTATGCACAGTTAGCTCACAGCTGGCTGCACACCTGTGCCTGGAAAAGATACCAAGCCACCAGCCTTTCATTAGGCAGAGGTTTATACTTAGAAATTAAATGCAAAGTTTTGTACATGAAGGAATGATTTTGCAGTAATAAGTAATGTGGTAAATACCAGTTATAAGGGAAAAGCCATAGGAAAGATGCAATTTCAACCACTGGTGAGGTGCTTTTGACTTTTGAGATTAATCTTACAAGGAGGCAAGTTCTTGTATCCTTCTCTAAAATGCTTCCAAAGAGTAAAACCTTCAATATGCCTGTTCCCATCCAAGTGGCTCTTTTCTGCTTGTATTCAATCCCATGTTTTCATCACTGCCTACTGAAATGTCCTTCATTTTTCTGTGGGGAAATAACCACCAGCTGAAGTGTATCAAGAATTACTTTTATATGGATCATACTCAGCAACAAGTTTAATTACAGTTGAAGTGGCAGATATTCCCCCTGTGACACATCCTCCCTTTATTGGCACCAGAAGAAACATTTAGCAGTGGAGGAACTTCTAACTTCCAGGAGAATATTGTGCATTTCTGCTGCTCAGACCACGTAGCTCTTAGAGCTGCCCATTTCTGCTTCCTTTTAGGAGAGAAGCAATATACATCTTGTGCTTTAATGTGTACCCAGCACAAGGATAGAATATGGAATTTTGAAATCAGCAAAATATTCTTCATACTTTAATTACATGATAGTGTTTTATTAATGCAGCAACTCTGAATTTTGCTAAGATGCAGTGTAGACATTTTAATTTCTTATTAATCAAATCCCAGATACGTCAGGAACATGGTTTTGTTCCTACTTAATAATCCACTAAATGCAAATATTTCATCTCTTTAAACAAGCTAAATATTTTTCACTTGAGCTTGATGAAGCTGATTAAGAAATATCTGCAATAAGTTGTTTTAGTTCCAGTGTAAACTATTGGTTTAATAAAATAAATTACCACCCCATGGGAGTGTAAAGAGAAACAGTGGAACATACTAAGGGCAAGGTATTCAGAAGGCTGTTTGTAGTGGCTTAACTCTGCTCTGTGAATTTTATCCTTCACTTCAAACAGAGGAAGGTGAGGGAAGTACCCAGTGTCCATCTTGCACAGAGTATGCATAAACATTTTTCTTCTGTGTTCTTTCTAAAATGTTTGTTCAGGATTGCTATGAAATCTTAGTTGTCTTGCTAAAAT
The DNA here is from genome assembly GCF_027579445.1 of Ammospiza nelsoni. Lineage (NCBI taxonomy): Eukaryota > Metazoa > Chordata > Aves > Passeriformes > Passerellidae > Ammospiza > Ammospiza nelsoni. Next base: position 18,226,621 of record NC_080636.1, read on the forward strand.
TAAAAGTCTTCTGCCAAAGGCAAGGACAGGTTAAACTAAGTGAGCTGAAAAACATCTGTTAAACTCACTAGCAGTACTTTATTGTCTGTGTCTTGTTAGCTTTTTGTTGGATTTGGCTCAGTTCCTTGAGAAACAATCCCATCTCTTGAAGAAATAAACCTCATGTTACCACCTTAAAATAATATGAAAAGTACTTGATTCTTCTTGCTAAATTCCTCCCATCTTGTCTTTTTAAAGCTGTGTTGTTTGACCTTTTTAATGTCAGATTCTTTCAGTACTGAACCTGATACCTGCAGTATTTTACATTGCTATGCCCTAAAAACTCAAGCATTTCATAGAGCTTGCCAGAAGCCATTCAAGCAAAACACTACCAGATTATGAAATATTTTTAATTAACATGCACATACTCATGAGAAATAGGCTGTATTGAAGACTGTTCAGCCAAACTAAGCATTGTGCTCTTGTTTTTATCCACAGATCTCCCCTCTTTTCCCTGAATCTCTGTTGAATGATAGCATTAAACTTCAGGTCCTTCAGAGGGTGATGCCTTTGGGTAGTTTGCCATGGGGCTGGGCCCCACCCTGCCTTCTGGAGCCTGGGAAATATTAAATATTAGACCATGCTGGGGAAACAATGTGGATCCAATTTGAAGTCCGAGAAGTGAGGACGTTCTGTGGCATATCAGAAATTCACAGCTTTTAACTCACTTTCTCAGGCCTGCTCTTGCCAATGTCCTTGAGAGCACAGCAATCCAACATGACCCACAACAGCACTACCTCAGCTAAACACAATGGAGTGGGGGTGGGCAGAACTATGAATTTTCCATGGTTTTTCACTTTGAATTTTCCATGGTTTGGCAATAGATGGAGCACAGCTCGGTGTGGGTGCTGATTCACACATGCACACTGTGCATTCTGAAAGGAAGGCACCAGGGCTTCCCTGATGCTCCAGGTGGCTCTGGCCTCCTGGAGAGCAGGACAGGCTTGTCAGGCAGCAGCACTTTACAAGCTTATGAACCAGCATCTGTTCACAGCCACCTCCTTTGCAGAGCACCCAGATTGCAGCTTTATTAGTTGTTGTTAATGTCCTTCTGGATGGTGATGAAATACAGAGTGAAAATTGGCTAAATGGTAACTGCACTTTCTTTTCTTTTGAATTCTGGCCTTGGATGCATCGTGTAATGTCAGTTACACACTGAGTAAAGTGAGTAAAGTGAGTAAAATGTCCACTGCAAGGTCATTGCTGGAGAAACTGGATGCGATTGCCTTTGGGAAGTGGATGTATTCATATCAGGACCTTGCTTATTAAGCTTCCATAGAGAAAGCAAAAGAGCTTTCTGTGCGTGATTCTTTTCACGCAGATTGTGAGCACCTCTCTTCAGCCCTGCCTGTTGTTTTAGTTCTGTGCTAGCTCACAGATAACTGCATTTGCACATTGAGAAGGCTTTGGTTAGGCAGAGGCCTAAGTGAGGTCTTCTGGTTCATGTCCAGTCCTTAAGCCTGAATGTCTTTGCAGACTTAGGCCAACATTTTTTGAATGTTGATAGCTGAAGTTAGACATCCAAATTTGTAGTTAAGCATAAAGTAGGACTGCTCTGATTTTTATAGATGCTAACTCCCACTGTGTCTTTATGCATTATGTTGTGTGGGGGTTTGCAGCATTACTGAAAAACTAAATGAGGATTTAGGAGTGTAACAGAAGTCAGCCAAGTTTGAGAATGTCAGCCTTGACGTACACACTGGAATTTTTTGCTCCTCTGTTCAGCTAACCCAAAAAGGCTTACCTTGCTGAAGAGGAATGCAGAAGGAATAATGGACAAAGTGTTTTGATCAATGAGTAACTGATATTTTCTAGCATATATATAAAGACAGTAATTATTACAATATAAGGAGGGAGATTTCTTCAAACCTGTTGCTCAAACATAATGCAGTTGTCATGTAGCAATCTAATACATTTCTGAATATCAAGAGTGTGCTGTTAAACACAGCCTGGTTTGATCCACCCTCTACCAAAGCAGATGAACTGCAGTTTCTTAATAAGTAGTTATACAGCTTCTTAGAGACATGTGCAATGTCATACTGATGAGATAAAGGCTTCTTTGTGGTACTCTGGATTCGTAAGTATGCTGGCTTGATGGGTTGGAGCAGAATGTTGGAGCATTTGATTGAAAAAAACATAATTTCCACTGTTTTGGTAAAGTTTTGGGGCCACATTCCAATCTCATTTTCTTGACATAACTCTGGCGTAGAGAACAGAACATCTTACAGCTACACTGGGATCTAAATTCCTTTTCATCACATGGGGACCAAAGTGTAGAACTCTCCTTTTAAATTCTTCTGCTCAGGGTTTACAGTGGCAAGGCCGTGTTAATTTTGCTATATATTAATATAAAGGAAGTGAGTTCTGTGGCACACTTTAAAAGACTAGATGGGATGTTAGCATGTAAAGTTGTAGCTTTCAGCTTGTTGCAGTTATGTTCCAGATTGTGCATCTTAAAATAGAAGTTCCCAGTGAATACAGTATTGTTTGCAGGCAGAAGTGTCTTCAATTCTAGTATCTCTCTCCCTTCCGTTTCATGAGGGCTGTCACAACTCTGCCCCTTTTGGGGACAGACCAAAGTCTGATGCCAGTTTGTGTGGAACGTGTATCAAAGCCTACTTTTGTCCTGCTGAATTCAATGGGAATTTTGTCTTTAAATGTAGTGGCAGCCTGATTGGATTTCTTCTGTTATTATTTATTCTTTAGGGAGTTTATGTCCAAAAGTACTGACTGCCTCTTGCTGTCAGTGACTTAAACATGAGCTGACTGCTCACTGCTCTTGGAAGGTGTGGTTCTTCACTGCAGAAGATCCCAGTTTATACAGACAGACATAATTGCTCAGAAACAAATTTTTCCTCTGCTTTGATGCAGAGGTGTGACAGTGCTTTTCCTGTAGTTGGGTTAACCCTGAAAGTTTTGTCTATTTTGACTATCATGGTGCAATTTTTCCTTTAACGGGTGGAGAACAAATACAGAGACAGTATCATTCTGATTGCCAGAAAAACATTCTTCAAGTAAATGGTTTTATCACATACTTGATCAATCTTTCAAAATCCAGCTGTTGAGCAGAATCAGCTCAGACAATTGTGTTTTTCATAGTTTTAAATAATATATCAGAAAGGACCTTGACTGTTAAGAAATGCACCGCCTGTGTTGTTTTTTCATTCTGAAGTGATGGAGCTGCTTTGCTCCAATTTGGATTCAAGTGTCTTGTGCAGCACAGGGCTGTGTGCAGTACACAACTGCTGGAATTGTTTCTTTTTTTAACTTAAGTGATTGGCAGCCACTTGGATGAGTCACAATAATGAGCCTAATTTTAGCTGGTATGTATGTGTTGGGAGAATCTACTGGAGACAGTTGCATCTGAAGGGTTGAGAGAGGTGAAGTCAATTTAGTTTTGGGGCTTATTAGAAATCAGCTTTTGTGTCTGAATTCTGTTTCTTCTCTTTTGGTTCTGTACAGTCATATTATATCACCTTTCTGGTGGAATACACCTATTTCCTTCACCTTCAAAGAATTTATCAGGATGAGACAATTTAGAGTGACAACATCAATACTTCGATTGATGCTTCTTTGGTATGTGTTTGTGTTTTGAACATAATGAAGTGCAGGGTTTAAGCTGCCCATAGTGTCCCATTTACTAATTTGTCCATATGCAGCCTCTGCTGGTTTCCTCCAGCTGACCTGGGAAATAGCATCCAGGCAGGTGTATGGAGTTTGAGAGGAGTTCAGTGTATGCAGTCAGAGCCCTTCAGTCACGAGGGCTGCCGTATCTGGCTGCCAGCACTTACACACTGTTTAACAGCTGCTGCTGTTCGTTTAAGGCAGTTCTGTTGAATTCTCAATTCTGCTCTTTTGGTCCACCTGTATCAAAGAAATGCAACTTCTGGTAGGAGCTGGTTCCTATTGTGGCAGTCTGTCAGGAAAGCAATGTGCACAGTGATCCCTGCCTTTAAATGCTGTGTATGTAAGAAAGAAAAGGTGTGTGCTTTTCATGGCACCTTGCTGTTTCCTAATGCATTAGTCCTGTTCACTGTGAGGCAAAGGTGTCAGACTGGGTTGTGCAAGGAGATGGAAGCCAAGTTGTCATTTAGTGCCTGTGTTCTGAAAGCATTAGTAGTACCCAGGTCCCTCCTCTGCTTTGTGTTCTGCTCAGCCTCTGTGTGTGCCTAGGTAGTAAACTACCATATGTTGTTTATAGAGAATGCAGAGGCAGTGTATCCTTTTCCACTTAATCAGGGGGTTCCTAATCGGGAAATTGCCCAGAGAACTAATAAAGCCAAATGCACTCAATAACTACTGTTTAAGAGACACAGTAATTCTGCTTAGCAGGAACATCCTCAGGTGATTTACAGGTACCTGGCCATGTCCCATTTTTAACTTGAATGTGGCCTCATTTCTCCTAGGAGAGCTTTTAACGTTTGTCTGAGTTACGATGCTCTTTGGGAGTGTCTGTACAAACAACTTGTCTCACTGTCTGATCAGTATTGAAACTCTATCTTTTCTAGACCAGGTGAGCAGAGTGTCCTCACAGTTGCTGCTGTGGCTGGGCAGCAAGCTGGGCTCTTGCCCTGGACAGAGACACTTCTTTCATTGCCCCAGGGAGTCTCAGGCTGTGGGCTGCTGGTACTGATGTGATGGTCCTGCTTAAGCTTTGCTTATGCTGAGCATAAACATGTCCTGGCCCTGGACACGTGTTCCTGATTTGTGCTGCTTCTTGTGTAGTCGTGGCAAACTATTTGTTCAGCTGTGCAGCACAGCTAAATCTGCATACTGATCTGGCTGAAAAATAACTTACAGAAAAAGGGGGAGGAAAGAAGAGAGGTGTCTCATCCAAATGGTTTTCTAGCCTGGTTCACGATGTGGCTGCACAAACAGCTGTACAAGCACAAAGAAGGGAGTGGTGGGAATAAGTGGGTGAGGTCAGGGAGAAAAGAGGCTATTTAAGCCAGTACTGCTGCCAAAACATTACTTGCCAAATTACTTTTCAGCTCCTCTGTTTTCTTGAACATTTCCTCACATCTGTTCTGTCACAGTAAACTCTTATGGATGTTACTGCTTCTGCATAATAACAGCTGTACTGGTTCAGACAAAGACTTCATCTAACCCAATATCCTGTCTCCAACAGTGGCCACAGTGAGTAGATCCAGGGGGCAAGAAGGGGACAAGCCTGTATGATGTTTCCATGAATGTTCTCTCAGCTTCAGATAATATTTAGCTCAGGGGATTTCTTGAACCTGATATGGTTCATTTACACAGTAACTGTCAATGGATCTCTTATGTACCTGCCCAATTCATGTTGAACACTGTGTAAAATCGTGGTTTTCATGATGTCTTTTGGAAGGGAGTCCCACAAGTTTCCTACTTGAAAGTGTAACCATGAAGTTCATAGGCAGGGCAGACCTATAATTTTTATTAATATGTCTTGATTCACCTATACAACAGATAAAAATATTTGAGAAAAGACTTCCCTGAAAAATTGGAAGAATCATGGGGTTGGTAGCACCTGCTTACTCCTGCTCAGTGATGGTGAAATGCTTTCCAGTATGGGAAAGAAAGATGTGAAAGGATGCTTTCCATAAGCCAGTGAAGGGTAATTAAGTTCTCAGTGTGCTAAGCCAAGATGACTGGAAAGGAGTATCAGGATGTGCATTACTGCTCTCTTCTGCTCTGAGATGAATGAGTTGAGTTTATATCTAAAAACATACCAGTCAGTGGAAGAACTTGCAGCCAGCATCAATTCTGTGTGCAAATGAAATTTTTAAACATTTTGATGCTTGTCTAATTTCATTTAGATTCATAATAGATTATAAACTGGGTAACTCTGAATGCCATCCTGAGTTGCAGTGCTGCTTGGGAAGGGTGGAACAACTGAGAGAAGGCTGTGCTGACAAACTTGGGAAAATTTTAAATGTTTGTTTGGGGATGTGTTTGCAGGAGATTATAATTCTTCCTAGAACATGCATACCCATTTACCAGCATGAGAGGGAAAATTACCCATCTTTTTTCCCCTGATGCTCATTGTGTTTCTCTCAGTGACCAGGCCAGGGATGCAGTCCTGGTTGCTGCAGTGCTGCCTGAGCCACCTGAGTTGCTTTGTCAATGATGAACACAGGGACAGAGAATGAAATTACCTGGCACCTATTTGCACAGGAAGATCTTTTTATGAATGGAATGTACAGTGCTTTCTCCTGCCCCCTTGGGATGTGATTGCCCCTCTGTAAGGTGCTCACCATTTATGTAAATGATTGTGATTGCCAAATTAATCAAACCAAGGACAAAAGCTATCACAAGCACTCATCTAGCATCTAGCTCCCACATTAGCTTCTACTTCATTAAAATATATATGACCCAATTCAAGAGCTAATTTGGACAAAACCATTAGGCTTCTGTCCTCATCACTGGTAGAAATCTGAGGTTCATTTTCACACATGAGTGAGCAGTTGCAGCTTTAAGATGCATGAAGGTTATTGCTGTGTATGTGATGCACATGAAAGGGAGAGGGAAAGCAGCAGTGGATGTACTCTTTATTTCTGTGACTGCATCATTTTATAAGGTCTTATTTGCGCTCCACCTGTGGAACTCTAGACAGGATATGAAAATATATGGCCAAGTTAAACACAGGAAAGGAAAATCGAGCCACTGAGAAGGGAGAGTGACAAGATGATCATGTTGCATTGTGTGTTGTAGGTACATTATTGTGTACCTAATACAAAAATTGGTTGTGATCTCAGTGGAGTCCCTGGTGGAAGATGGATTTCCAGAGGTGTTTGGACCAGGTACAAAGAATCTCTACACACTCTGCAAAGTTGCTTGGTTTGGTTTGGATTTTTGGTTGGGTTGGTTTTTTTGGTTTCTTTTTGTTTTCATATTAGGTAGCTGTTTTAAATGCTTACAATTAAAAGAAACCCTTAGCAGTGAGAGTTTGTAAAAATACTTTGAAAGTCCACAGATTCAGAATCTCATGATATTTTTTAATCCAGCAAATCCAAGTAATTTATCCCCATAATATCCTAGCCTTGGGGAGGACGCCATGCCTAGATGGCGTCACTAATATCTGCTGGCATGTGTGGCTGGCAGGGGTTGCTTTCCTGGAGCCACTATCTGGGGTATCAAATTGCTCTCCAGACTGATGGATGAGTCACCAGAATCTCTGTTTTGTTTGTGGGTTTTATCAGAGCTCATCAGGTAGCCGTCAGTATGATTGACTAACTCTGCGCCAAGTGTCAGGCAAAGGGAGCTGAAGTGAAGTAACACAAGTGACAGCTGAAGAATAAGCAACAATCTGTCTTTTCAAATGAGTTGTTCTGTTGGCAATTTGACAAATTGTACGGTGTAACTGGAAGTTCTAGTTAATGTGTTGCATTACTTTATTTCAAAATATTCTGTTATGAATTGCTTACATTTAAATTCTGGCAGTTAGAATGCTTAATGAAATCAGTACAAATACAGTAGAATTGGCATAAAAATACTGAGACAGTGTATGACTTCTGAGATTTATTCCTAAATATACTGACAAAGTCCTGCTTCAGCATTTTTAAAAATAATTTGACAATTTTGTCTTCTACCAAATAAAATGTTATGGGATAGTTCTTGAATATAAATGGACAAGAGAGAGAAAGGGTGGGATTAGAAACAATTTGTTTCCCTGTAGAAAGCCTCCTGCAAACTTTTGTTCAGCAGATTTATTTGAGTGCCACACAACTGTTTGATGTAATTTATTTGCCTTGCATGGGTAATTCATGTTTTTCCCATTCTAAAAAACATCTGACTTTCTTTTTTAAGTTAGTTTCATCAAAATTACTCTGATTCCATGACATTAGGATGAAATTTTAGTGGGATACGTAAATAAGGAGTATCTTCATGAAATCCAATTTTGTTGTACAAGTATGCCAGCAATGTTAAAAGAATTTTCTCCCAAACCTTTGTTTTTGCTGTCTGGTAATGCTTTGGGAAAACTCACAGCTCTTGTGAATGTCAGTGATGACCCCATAGTTGTATTAAAAATTACTCTCATTGTATAAGAAAGTGTGAACCATGGTGGATTGAGCACTGTGTTATGACCATGTTTCAAGGTCTTATAATTTATTTCTCACAGGCTGTCCAGTCTGTGTTGTTTTTACATGGCCAACTTGTAAAAAGCTTTACTGGAAAAAATTAAGTGTGATTTTAAACAATTCCAGATTTACTGATATATGTCTCTATGGGGATATCTGTATTCTACAGTGATTTTTTTTTTTTATTCCTTTTTTTTTTCCTAGACTGACAAACCAAATTTGTGACTAAATTGAAATAATCCCCTCTAATTCCAGAGGAAGCATCCCCACATGAAGAGCTGCTTGCAAGCAATCAAGTGGTCATATATTAAAAACTTGCTGTGGAAGGGTTTTATATGTCTTTGTTTTATTTTGTATTGCAGAGGACTGGGAGTGTACTCTGTCAGCTACCATGCTCAACTGAGAGTGCTGAGTCAATCACTTGATCACTGAAAATGTTCATTGTATTGCTGATATTCCATTTTGGGCTAAGATTGTTTGGAGGTTTGCATCAGTTTGCAGTATCTAGGTGCTTTAGGTTTCCTGTCATGCTTGTTAGTCTGATACAGTGTGAAAACACACTGATTCTGTTGGCAGGTTGCAGCTTAAGCACCATTTGTATAGCAGCAGATTTCTGGTTTGTCTTCCTCACTGCTACCTGCTTGTGGTGTAGAGTTACCCAGGAGTCTCCACGAGAGCAAGAGCAGACAGCAGGAACAGGTTTTCATAACTATCATTTCTTATATGAGACCTTGCAGACAGCAGAAGTTTTTTGGTATTTTTTACACACAGCATTGCCCAAGTTTTAATCTCATCCCTCCTGATACTGCATGGTTGCAGGGAAGAAGCACAGAGTGCAGTTATCATCATTGTGTTGGGATTTGGGACTAATGCAGAAGACAAGGGAAATCTACTTCCTAGTTCCCCTGCTGCAAGCAAGGCAGCATCTTCTCAGTGTCACTCTGGTGGGGCTGGTACTCTCCCTGCTGATGCAAAGGCTCTCCCTGATGTTTTGGTATGGTTTAAGCACCATTGGTGTCAAAATGTGTCACTCTCTTCTAGTGTAGTGAGATGACAAGTTTCATCCTCAAAATGTGTGATACTGAGTTCAGATAGTGGCTAGGTGGTCATGGTCTAGCATGGATGAGAAGGAGCAGAGACCTTTTAAATAGAAGATTACCAGCAAGTTATGGCAGACAATATAACCACTACTTGCCCTGAAGATATTTATCTCTTCTCTAATAGCTGAATTTGCAATGACATTGTAATGCCTGTGGAAACAAGAGCCACAAGAACCTTTGCTGTCAGATACCAGCTTTGTGCCTCAGCTTTCAAAGGCAGAAGCTGGAGCAGTGTGTGCTGGAAGCAGCCAGGCTGAGCTAACTTTGGCAGCTCCTGCTGCAGCTGCACCAGGATGGGCAGTGTCTGTGTGACTGGTGACCCTCGCTGCATCCTCTGCCTTGGGACTACCTGCTCTGCTGCTGGGGAGGCAATTTCAGAGAGGGGAGGAAGAAAAGGGAGAGCTCTCAAACTTCCCTCTCCCCATTAGTCAGCCTGTTTCTGTGTAGGGCTCTCCTCTGATGAGAGGATGGGTTTTTTGGAGGACTTGTACCTGCCAGCATCATTCCAGAAAGACATGACAATGCTTTTGAGATCCATCACGGAGAGCTGTAGGTTGAATCTCTTGGCAAGAGTTTCAAAAAGAAAAAAAAGACAATTGTACTAACCTTGCTTCTCTATCTCACTTTAAAAGAACTTGGATGTTGGCATTTTCTCTTCCATTTTTATAAAGATGACACTAACCCAGAGGTGATGATGGTAATGATTGATGGGTTTACCTTTGTTGTGGAGTGACTGTTGTATTATCTTTTTGTTCCATGGCTTATGATTAAAAGTAAAACTGCTGACAGTTCTGAGAGTGCAGGGGAGGTTTGGCTAACATACATATCAAAATTTAAAAAAATTAGCCTGAAATAAAATCACATTCTTTATTAGTGAGAATGTTTCTTTCAGCCTAGTTTTTCCAAGGTTGATAATAAAATTATGTTATCTAAATTCAAACAACTATATCTAAAATATTTTATTACTTTGTTGGCTGCCTTTTTATTATATATCCCCAGACTTTTGAAACAGAGGTCATCTTCTTAAAGAATCCCACCATTGCCTTAGTTTGAAAATTAACTTCTTAAAATATCAGCTGTACATATCTTGCATTTATTAAATTAATATATTAAAGAAGCTAGGAATTGATAATTCAATTACTGTGAACCAAACATCCTAGTATGTTAGATGAAGCATCAATAAAAAATCTATTTCATCAGCATTTCTTAGCAGTGAACTAGCTGCTTGGGAACAAAGGAGAGTGCACACATGCAAACCCCTCTCTCTAAATATTTTCAGATATGACATGACTGAAACACCAATGTCTTGTGCAGTACATCTGTGTATAATCATGGGATTTGTTGTGTGTGAAATGCAATTTGCATTTCACTCCTGGAAGAAGGTTATATACATTTGTTTGTATCATGTATGTCTGAGTGAGAGATATGGATCCCACTAGTAAGAAACACATTGTAAAATCTACATGCAGAGAAAAAAATGTGTATTTAAACACTAAAACTATGCTGAGTACTGGCAACAGTCCAGAATCAAAACTGTTATGGTTTGTATGTGTCTGCCTGTTTCCTTCTTCCTAAAGATTCTTAAATCTTTGCTTGACAGCAGGCTGTTCCAGGTAGTTCATAGAGAGTGCTGCCAAATACTTCTCATATAGAAGTCACACAAAGCAAAACAAGTTTTACTGCACGAGAATGAAAATATGTGTTTATTTTGAGGTGTGGACAATAGAATATAATGACAATACAATATAATGAACTGTAGCTTTCTGTTGTTCCATTTGGATTTTAAGCATGCAAGCTCCAGGCCATTGCTTGCCATTGTAAATGTCTACAAAATAATGATTGTGCTGGGCAGCAGTGAGATTATTGCACTTTTGTTGGCATATTTATTTAATAATCTGCAATTTGGATTTGCAATTTGGATTCTTCAGGCCAGGTTTTGTGCTCTTCTAGGTAAGTCTCAAACCTCTGATCTTTGACAAATGTTGACTGTGGTTTGTGTAGTGTGCTGAGATTAAGGTCATACCAGTGCTCTTTTTCTTGTGGCTTCAGTAGAGTTCCTTCCCATTTACATCTGAATAACTAAGATCAGAGTCAGCTAATTGGTGTTTGGAGCCTTATTTTTATTTCTTTCTGTATGAAAATCCATGTAATATATTCATCTGCTGGATGAATTTTGAGGAAACCAAATTAAATATTGCTTTGTGGTATTGAAGTCTTTCCTATATTTGATAAGTTTTATTTTGAAAATAAAATCATGCAAGCTAATTTTAATGCATTTTGCAAAACTCTGCTTGTGATCTTTGGTTTGTGTTACTGCATATTCTCGTCTAGCCTGAGATCTCCCAAATAACGCTGGGAGAGGTTATAAAGGTAGAAAAATCTCTATTCCTCTTTCTATGAATCTGTAAAAACTATTACCACCATCACAAATCTACGCAGATGAAGGAAGCAAAGCAAGTTACACTTAAGACAGATTAATGTCCCTCTTCAGCCAAATATTTCAGCATGTATTTGATTACAGACGTGGCTTTAATCCATTTTTAGTCAACAAGTCACTTCAGCAGGTGACTAAGTCCCACTGCCTTCCCGTGAAGGTGAGTGTGGGTGTGTGTTCCTTGCTGGTTTGGAACCTGTTCCAGTGTGACTGCAGGAGTCTGATGGTGTCGTGCGTGTGACGTTTGTGCCGCGGCACTTAGGTGTGAGGCCACAGACTGAGTGTGAATCATCAACATCACCACAGCAACACAGCTCCTAATACTCAAAACCTTTCTCTCTTGTGAGACACAATCTCTTCCTACACTGCCTTGGGAGAGCATTAAGGAAATTTTTATTGGAACAAGCTGAGCAGGTGGCTTGCATGTGTTGAAGTTCAGCCGCCAACCCTGCTTTGCTTTGCCCAGGATATCTCAGTAACTGCAAGTGCTGTAGTTGCCTTCTACAGTGGGACACTGCCCCAACACTCTCAAGCACTTGTGTAAAGCTGGGCTCATCCCCATGCTGATGCATGTGCAAGGAGAGGAGCACTGCTCCCTGCTGCTCCCTGTATTGCTTCTGCCTGCAATCCAGAAAGGATCAGATTTGGTTAAACTCACAAACAGTTGTGTATCAGCGGAAAGTGCATCTAACTGCACCACGTAGGGCCATCCATGAAATTGAATTATTTAATATACCAGATTGTCAACTGGTGAGATGCAGTGCCTGAATTAATTACAATGATGTAAACATGCCAAGGGGAGGACCCATCCTTCTTCCATTTGGCGAGTTTGCTCACTGAAGCAGACATCTGAAGTGTCGTTTTGGTTTTTTTTTTTAAATAGAAGCATAAATTGATTATTTTGAGAGAATGTAAATGTTCAGAATGAACCATGTTTTACCTGTTTTGGGATTTGAATGATTGTTCCAGAAACTGAGGCTGGTATCTCTTCTAGTCTTCAGCAGGATTTGGAGTTTCATGGAATGAATCTGGTGTTGTCCTGCTCTCACAAGCAGGGGTACAAATGTTTCTGTGAGGACTCAAAGAGAAAAGATACTTTTTCAACCTTTGATCTGTTTTTCAACTTGATGCTTTAAAATTATTTAAAAACCATGATGTGTCAAATGTTTTATAAGGCTTTTTGGCTTCAGTATGCTTTTCTTGATATGGATGAAGCGCTTTAAGCTGAATTTAGAGCAAGAGTCAGAAGAGTGGCTACAATGAGGTGACCATCATGGGAGTCTTTTTTTCCCCCTATTGTATTTATTTTGATAATAAATCTCTTGATGGTGGTACAGAGGAGATTCATGTCTGCTTGTGAGCAGAAAGGCATTGCAGGCATACCAATGTTGGGTACCCATTTGAAGAGTTGGCTGATATTTCATTTGTGATAGTCTGAGGTTTTTTCTCTTCCTGAAAAACAGCAGGAGGCAGAGAATATTAAAAACTATACTGAAAAGACAGAATTATAGAACTGTAAAATGGTTTGGTTTGGAAGAGATTTTAAAGACCATCTCTTGTTACAACTCTCCTCCTACAGCCAGGTACACCTTCCACTAGACCAGATAGCCCAAAGCACCATCCAGCCTGGCCTTAAACACTTCCAGGGATCACACATCCACATCTTCTTTGGGCAACCTGTGCCAGAACCTCACCACCATCACAGTAAAGAATTTCTTTTTCAATTTAAAGTAATTCTTCCTTGTCCTGTCCCTCCTTGCCCTTGTCAGAAGTCCTCTGAGCTCTTCTGCAGGCCCCCTTTAAGTACCACAGTAACTGTTCCCCAGTTGCTGGCTCTTGCATCTGTATGCCTTATACTGTTCTCCACCTCAAGAAGTATATTTGGAGGTAGTAGAGATACCCTTAAATTAAAAAACACAACAAAACAAAATCAACAGAAGAATTGTTATTGAATGTGGAAAAAAGACGCAAATGTCTTTTTTTTTTTATGACAGCCCTTGTCTTGGAGGTTGTCTTGTGGGTCTGACTATGCCCATTTCCCAAAATTTATATTCATCTCTAATCAGAAGTTAATGTGGTAGAGTAATTCCAGTCCTGCTTCTGTGCTCTGCCTCTGAATTAAATTACTTGGGACAATTGGAGGTGAATAGGGGAAGTGCCATCCAGAAACTGAAACCTTCTCCTTTCAGGAATTAAGAGCTGTTTTGTGGGTATTCCCCTCAGAAATAAGCTTCCTTCCCAGATGAATACAGTTCAGTTTAATAATTTATGTTTGCACCAATATCTGTTAAACTAAGATTTTGTGCCAGAAGAGTGCCAGCTAGGGCTGAAAAGCCTTTTCAAATGCTCTGCCCATATCTTCCAAATGTGCATTGATATTAATATGACACTGTCTGTGGAGTTCACTGACTTCAAGGTGTCATCTGACTTTGGCCTGGCAGTACTTGTATAGTGTATTAAGCACATATTAGCTCTGAGCTTTAGTTCTGGGAACTCTTAAGGTTTGCTTAGTGACTATATTTATAGTTGATATTTTGAATTTTTAAGTGCTACCCTGAATGTGTTACACTGTGTAGTGCTCACTATGATGAAATACTTGTAAAATTTGCTACCTGTCATACTTAGTTTTTATCATTTAAAGAAAAAGAGGACACTAATTCCTGAGAACACTTTGTTCTGTGTTAATAGATGAGATAAAAAGGGTAGAAAAGAGTGTAGAGTCTGTTAACACACAAATGCACAGGAGATTTAGAAAGCATGTAAGAGGACATTTTCCCCAGGTAATATATAACTCTAGCTTGTTGCATTGCAAAGCAGGTGATGTGTTAAGTGTACAGCTCAGGAGACACACTTGCAGAGTAGTTTTTGATCATTTCACCTGGTCATGACCCTCATGACTTCTCAGCCTTGAAGAAATAGGTTACTTTTTTTGTCTTGAATTTGCCATTACATTTGTAGTTCAGCATTATTTAAGTACTACATAAACTTGCAGAGCTTTCATTTCTCTTTTGATGTACAGATTATAGTATTTTTTGGAGACAGAGTAGTCCTTTCCAATCACAATATACGAGTTGCTGATTAGTTTACATTATTTCCTGAAATGTTTACATTTCTAGGTATATTCCTGGAGAGGAGGCAAATGTAACATAACGTTATGGTTTTCTTTTCCATCTACACGATTAATTTTTTTCTCATGATCTGGATACAACCTAAGATTTATCTCTTTCAATTTATCAGGTCATAATGGCCTTCTCTCCAGATGTAATATATTGAGCTCAACAGACAGCAGCCTTTTAACATTTCTGCCTTTTAAATTGCTATTTATGTGGGGAATATGAGTCAGTGGAATCAGCTGGAATCACATTTTCCCAAGTCTTCAGAATGGAAGACACAGGAGGAAAATAAACTTCTGAGTGCCTTCTGGGTCTAACTGGCAGAGGTGGGTTATTCTCTGCCTGCCCTAATATATCATAAGTTATTATTTGTGATCCACAAGCTAACAAATGGTACTGTGTGCTAGCAGGGAGTGTTAAATATGACCTCGAGAATTTGATATCCTTTTATATTGAGGGCTAGATAAGACATGGATTCTTTATTTACCATGAAGATTCAGAAATAGTTTCATATTTAGTGGCAGCTATTGATTTACAAGGATTTGGAAAAATGAGTTCTTTTGCTCATGCATGAAGTCACAGCAAAGAAAATTTTCAAATCCCAGACACATCTAAAGGTATATCCCTAAGTCAGCATAAATTGTTAGTCTTTGGATTTCTTGTATTGCTCTGTCTTTCCTGGAGAGGAATCAGAGGAGATGGGGATTAGCTCCCCCCTGTACATGGAAAGGCACTCAGATGTGTCACTTCTGCATCAGCCTGGCCCATGAAAATCTCCCAACCCCAAATCTGGGATGTGTAGCCCATCTCATAGATGAGATTTCATCACTCCCTCTTAAATAACCAAGTGACCTGATCTGTATCACTGCTAAGCACTCATACCTTCTAATAACTTTAATTAAAGTTTCATGGTGTTCATCATTTGGAAACAAGTTACTTTGATTTTTTCCAGCTTTAGGATGATGTTTTCAGTATTTCAGCCTTTATTTTAATGATTTAATCATAGGCTTCAGTGCTGTTTTCTGGAATAGTCTTTTAGGTGCATCATCTCTTTGGCTGCTCTTATGTTAACTCCTTCCTTCTCCTGTCTCTCTCCTTTGCAATCCCCTGAGCAGTTGCAGCTGCTGTTCGTGCACTGCTCTGGGTCAGCTGTCATGGATTCTGCCGAGTGAACACAAAACCATCATTCCTTCCCACCAGGACATTATCCATTCTCTCACCCACAGCTGCCTGGAAGAGCAGGGATGATCTGTGTGTGGGTGCAGTTCAAGTGTCTGTCAGTGTTTGCCAGAGTTCTGGCAGCTCCAGGCTATTGTGTCTGCCTGTGTTCAGAGGTTGAGGAATGGCAGTAATGTTCATTTTGCAGCTTCACAATGCAGCAATGTTTTTGCTGGATGCTTCTGTTCATGACCAGTTGATTGCTTGCCTGACAGCAGCCCTTTGGATACTCTGGAGATTTCTGCTTGCAAGGACACCTTTCCATAGACAACTTCACCCATTCAGTCTTTTAAGGCAGAGAGCACAGGCTTTTTATTTGTAAATTTGTTAATGAGGAATTTATATTGTACAAGTAATAGTGCAGTGATTGATTGAAGTAGGAGATTTTATTTGGTTTTTGTATGTACCAATGTTATTTATTGTCTTCTTGTCTTTTTATACATTCATATGCAAGGTGGCAAACTAAGCTGAAAAAATGAATTTATATAAAGAATAATTTATATAATTGTTTGAGCCAGTAGTTTAGAGGACTAACTCATTCCTAAAAAAGGAATATTTGAAATACATTAAAGAAATTCTGTGCAAACTTTGCAAAACAAACAGTTGAATATCTTTCAGTGAGGGTTGATGTTTTCTCTAGCTTTGCTTAACTCATTGAAAGGATCTGCTTTGTGATGTACCTGAACTCTATATACCTCACTGGGAATTTAATCCGCTTATAAAAGACATTTTTATCTATTAGGTAGCTTGATGTATTCTTAGAAAGAAAACTTCAAGATGTTTGAGAAGGATTTGGTATGTATTGAATGAGTACATGATTTGTATAATGCAAAAGGGGGAGAACTGATTTACCTTGTGATTTCTTGCTTATACAAAAGCTTGCAATATGTTAACAAACTTGGGATGTGATTGCTACACATACTTGGAAAGCCAAGCTATTGCTATTTGGCTTCAAATCTAGTAAGTAAATTTTGATTATTTCAATTAAAATATTCGGTTTATGTAATTTCATAATGCCTTGATAACGCAGAGACCTGTGCTGCACACCTGCAATGTCAACTTCACATAATAGCTGCTCTCTGGGAGGAATATAATAGCAAGTAGCAGAATGAAAAAATATATACACTTGCTGGTTTTACCTCTTGGTTACACCAGGAGTTTTACAACATTCTTGTTCTCTAATACATGTTTCATGTATTCTGCCAATACCCTCAAATAAACATAACATTTTTGAAGAATAAATTGTCAATTTCTACTTAAATAGCTCTTCAGACTTCTATTGTCTGGTTCCATAGTGGGATACTGGCTGAACTTAATGCAAAGCCATAGCTGTTCCCCACAGCATTTCAGGACAGTGGTTTGTGGAATTTGGGATGTGGTACCATCCAAATGCAAAGGCATATGGCTAAAAATGAAATGGTATTTGTAATACTAGTTTCAGAGCATAAGCATCAGTTCTCTTTTTTCTCTTTTGTTGGGGAACATGGAGGTCACTCAGTGGTGCCTGTTGATTCAGAATAACCCTATTCTTCAATGGACAGAATTCTGTAATTACCATAATGCCCCTGCTGGGTTTGCTGACAGGGCTGGTGTATCTGTAAGGGCTGTGCCTGGAATTGCAGCTGCTTCTGTCTTGGGCAAAGAAGAAAGGAATTGTATTTCTTAGTGGAGATAGTGCATAGCTGTTCTTTAAAGGGGGAATTTTTTAGTGAGCCATAGATATTAATGTAGATTCTGGTTTCTGATAGGGTACTGCCCAAGCAGACAGCCAGGTTGTTGCTTTCTAAGCTTAAGATACTTGCATTGTTGGACTGTAAATATAAAGCTGTAATCAATGGGCTGATCAGTTTTCTGCAAGCAAAGAGAGCAATAGTGTATGCAATAATCACTTTGTGTATATGTACCTTGTTGAAGTGATTAGAAAAATGACGACATCAGCCTTTTTATTACAGCTGTTGGATTAGTTAGGGCTTTGGTTTGCAGTATTATCTCAGAGATAGCAAGGAGATAAAGCAGCTGTTAGGGAAGCTTTGCTTGTTTCCATTTACAAGGAGCTTGCACCTGTACTTGTTTGTTTTCCAGTGTGTGGGAAAAAGTGCTGAGAGCATAAAGCCACTAAGTGGCCAGAAATGATACCAGTCCATTACAATTTTCATGGTTCATATTTTTTACTGTGCTATGCGTAATTAATCCAAGCCACCCATGGAAGCACACATAAACCATGTGCCTCCCCTATAATAGAGTATGGAAATACTACTGTTCCCTTAGTCTCTTGTGAGTGATGTATTCCTCCTGGTTATGTAGCCTTCTTCCATGTTTGACAGTCCTTCCTTAAATGTGATCCTGGCTCAGCAGGACCCTCTCTAGAAGTACAGCTTTGTGTGTGGGAGAAGCTGCTGAGTCAGACTGTGATTTCTGTTTTAACTTCCCAGGTGCATGGATTTCTACTGCTTATTGATCAAAGGCAGTAGAAATAAATATACCCATGCCAGGATTAAGACATACAGATATCGTGCAATCCTTCCTTTCTTTGGTCATATATGATTTGAAAGGTAGGTTTTAAAGTTTGTTTGGTTTTGGGGTAGGTGGGGTTTTTTTCTTCAAAATTGCTGCTTAAATCCTCCCAGGGCTTTGAAGTACATGGTTTGATTTTCAAAGCACTGAAAACAGAATCACCTGACATCAGACACCAAGTACTTTCAAAGATCTATAGATGAAGATTTAGAAACACAATTTAGTTTCCACTGAGGTATGAATCTTAATATGTTTATTAACCTTTATTTAAAAAAAATAAGACTATCAGTATTCATTCCCATCAAGACTCTTATTTCTCTGCATTCACAAGGATTCAAACATGCTTTTTTCCCCTTGTGGGGATGATTTTTATCAATGGTTTACCTAGAGAAAGATTTCCCCAAAATGTAGTTTATGTTTGGAGTTAAATATCAGTCTTTGGCAAATTTCTTTTGACAAGGACTTTAATATTTGGCATCCAGCCATTGAAAATACGTGGTCCTTGCTGCTTCACTCAAAGCTGCATTGTTTCTCGAGAGCAGAGCTATCCTGCAAGGCCATGGAAAATGAGGGGATTGTAGAGGCAGCCTGGCTAAAGGATTTGCAAATTTAAGATAAGGCTTTAAAATATTTTTGAAATGAAAAAGAAGAATTCATGCACTGCAGAGATGTGTTTGTGTAGGTTCCTGTTTGCCATGTGTGTGTCATCATAGTCATCTACCTTGTCCTAAACATAGACAGATAAAACTGTATCAGATCTGTACAGAAACAATAGGCCACTGTTGAATCTGCTTCAATAAAAATGTCCTGCTGTTGATATTATTAATTAAAAGTAGGAGGCTTCCTTTAACATTACAACACTCTCAGGAAGAAAGGTGATCTTCAAAATAGCTTGAACCTAACCTTTCATAGCTCAGCACCAAGATCCTGAGCTGTATTAGGGTTAACAGGGCAGATACATGGTCTGAAAATTTGTTGTGTTCCTTGTTGACGGCTGCTTTCTCCATTGCTTGCAACTTTTAAGTGATCCACAACTGCTCCATGTAAAAATCAATACAGTAATCCAGTCTGGAGGTCCCAAGGTGTAACAGCAGTGGCAATTATGCTTTGACAATAGAGTCCCTGTGTGTGTGGTATGGCTTCATTACAGTGAATAACTTTAAATATACTGCCAGGTTTCTGATGCTACTCTGATCAGGGCTGAGCTGAAGGGGAGATCTTAAATCAAGACAGCTCTATCCAAGAGTCCAAGCAAAGGGGTATTAATGGTGGCAGCTAGCATGGTATTGAAAATCCATTTGCTTGGTGCAGCACCTATTGCTTGGTGCAGCAGAGATGCCACAAAAGTTTGTCTTCACGTGAGTGGAGGCATTATGACTTGTTTAAGGTGGCCAGGACAGATGGTTAAAGAAAATTACCCACCCTGCATTTCAGGGGAACAGGAAGATTTTCAGATTATTTGTGCTGTGTTTGTTGCTTTTTAAAAAGTGTAGACATTTGCAAAGATTACTTTAATGTGTACATAGCTATAGAGAAACTTGTAGTTTATGCAAAGAAGGATTCTAACTTGCACATTTATCTGAGATACAGAAGATATTTAAAGCCACTAAAGAAATAAAAACATAATGATAGAAATAAGCCCATATGGATATGAAATTATTGTATTTGGTCTTCCATTTCCAGCCTTTGGAGTTGTAGTGTTTTGCTGTCTTTTATATAAAGATGTGGCCACTGACTCAGGTGGTCAGAACTGGAAGTTACTTAAATCAGAAATCAGCGTTGCCTGTTGAGACTTGCAGTTGTAGGGGACTGTACTTTCATCGATCAGATCAAGATGGATGGCTGCAAAATTGGATCTCCAGCCTCACTGAGCCACACTGCAGTGTGAAGGATGCAGGCAGAGGAATTGTGCTCTGGCTTGGCCATTCAGCTCCAGCTGTAGCCCCAGGGCTGCTGCTGCTGTTCCAGCAGTGTCTCTTTTGGCCAAACTGCCCCACCCTTGAGGGATTGAAGATAAAGGAATGTGTGTTCTAGTATTAAAAAAAAAAAAGTTTCTAGCTATCAGTACAGTGTGTGTAGCAAGCCTTTTCTGCTCTAACTTCAGGTTCACATGGGAATTAAAAAGGTCAATCTCTTGCAAAGTAACTGACAAGACAAAGTTAAGTTGCTCAAACAGATATCCCTCTGTTTCTCTGAAGCGTAATCTGTCAATCAGTTCTCAGCCTCTTTCTTTGCTGTCATGAGATGATGGAAAATTAATTGTGTGTCTGAACATCAAACTTCTAAGTGCATCTATGTGCTTCTCTGCAAAAATGTGTTTCAAACAGTTTGGCAATTATAATTCTAGTGAACACTGTCCTTCACCCTTCACCTGTTATCCTTTTGAGTCTTTAGACAATCATGGAGAAGAATTTAGCCTGGTTTTAAAAATAATTTTAAGTTTTTAGAAACTGGTGATTATTAACAGAGAAGGATGACTCCTAAGTGGTCTAATCTGCAGAAAATGCAACCATCTCCCTAAGAACTGAAATCTCTTTGTCGCACAGATTTCTCTAGCAAGCTGTCCTTATCAATGGGGAGGAATTTTCTATGGAATTGATTCCCTTGACATTATAGCCGCGATGCTTAAAATAAGTCAAAATACTATATTTCTCACCATTTTTGAAAGGGCAGCAGGCTCCTGTGAGTTTGTGTGCCTAGCTGCAGCAAATGGGGGTCTTGGCTGCCTGTGCACATGCTGTAGGATTGACCTGCAGAGCCACATGAAAGGGTACAGCTGTAGTTTCATTGGAAAGTGAGCCTTAAAAATCCCATTCTTTATTGCTTAAACTGATTAGAAAGACCAGCACCTTTTGCCGGGCATTTGTAAATCCTAGTTCTGTTAAGATAAATATCTAGGTCAGAAGCTAGAGGTGCCCATCACCTGTTATTTCAAAGCTATGGTATGTTTGAAAACTCTTTAATAAAGTTGGATTGCTATAAGGAATACAGTGGGTTTCTAAAGGCCTCATTCAATTTAACCTGTAAAACTCGACTTCCAGCAGGTTAGCTGAGGATTGTCAGCTGATGCTTTCATCTTGGCTTAGCCTGACATGAAAATTTTGAGAAAAAGCAAAGAAAAAATTCAGTGTTCTCTTTATCCTATTCACATGCTTTTGGAACTCTTCTCATTTGGCTCACTTCCTTCATTATGTTGCAAAATGGAGCTTACCTGTCTGTCACTGAGCACACTTGGCCGTGTGTCCCCGTTCTGCTGCTGCTGCTGGGGGTAGCAGTGAGCCCCGTGCTGCCAGGCTGGGGCTGCTGGCACTGGGGACACCCAGCAGAGCAGGAGCTGTGTTCAGTCCATGGGCTGAGCCTGGATGCAGCAGCTCTGCCTGGGTTTGCAGAAACAGGACACCCCGTGTGTGCTGGTTAGGCCAGAGAACCTGTTATTCTGAAATGAGCATCTTTGTCCTCCAGGACTTTTTGAGACTGTATGTACCTTGCTGGTGGCAGTCTCTCTTTTTTTTTTTTTTTTTTTAAATTTTCTGTTATGAAGTGGTACTTGTTACTTTGGAAGTCAATTTGGAGAATCAGCTGACTGTGACCTCTGCAGAAGACGCATCCTGCTGATATTAAAACACATGAATTCTTGTTTAGATGTTTTTTTCTCTGACTTCAAGAAAAGAAGATTTTTAAGAGCATCTAGTTACTTAAATATTCAGACAGAGGCCTCATGAAATTTTAAAAACAAACCTGTTCGTAGCCTGCAGTTACTGTAGGTGCTTAAATGCCTTTAAAATTTGCCCCTGACTTCTCTACTCGACATATTGCTAGAGTAAAATGAAAATATATCCAGGATTAATTCACTAATAGAAAGGGTGTGGCAGATGGGCAGAGTGCTGAGGATAAAAACAAACTTCCAAGATATCAAGGAATCCAAGATATCCAAGAAATGTGAAATTCTCACAATGTCTTTATTAGACCAAAATGAAATAACAGGTCTGACATGGTGGAGGTAGTAGGAAGAACAGGTTTTTTTCACATACACTCTTAAGAAACAACACCCCCTTAATGGCAGAGCTCTGGGGTCCTTCATTTCAGAAAGCAGACTGACAGCATTTGTAGGTTGAATGAAATGAATTAGAGAACGAGTAATTATGTTTGCATGTAACTTTGTTAGGATAATATCCTGTCCATCTTAGACCTGTCATATCAGACATATTTAATCTTTGTGACTCATGGGGTGTTATATTGTGTTTGACACCTCCTAAAGGAAGAAGGAGAGAGCCTATAATTGGAATGCTGCCATTGGATAATAATGAAGAGCACTTCTCATCTTCAAAGGGCTTTCAGTCTCCCCAGCTAATCCACACATCCGCTGAGTTAGGAAGGTAAATTTGATCCCTGTTTTACAGATGGGGAAGCTAAGATGGAAAGAGTCGCTGCATTAGAACTTGAAGTGCCTAGGTGCTAGTCATCCTGTGTAAAATCAAAATTAATTTTATTTGTGAACTCAAATGAAGTAAATGTGTTGTTTAGATTTGGATTACATGGACTACATTGATCATCCTGACATTTGACCTTTCAAATATAAAGTTGGTCTCAGCTATACCAATGTAACAAGTCTTCTCTAGTAATCATATTACTGTTGAGTTCAATAATCTTTACAAGCAAAATGTTCAGAGTTTGCACTTGAAAGTGAAGATCTCTTCCTGAAAGCCTTCTGGATATAAAATCTGTTTTGTAATTCTGGAACTTCAGACTCTGAAAATTGTGAGAGTATCACTCATTGCACTGTCAAACCTTTCACTAGAGTGAGGAGCTTCCTGAGCAATTTGAGTTGTTGGATTGACATGTTAAGGCAATTAGAGTTTATTGGTTATTCAAATGATAAAACAAACTCAGTTGCTGAAATGGAATCTTCTTTTCCCAAAAATGATTGCTTTTGGAGTTAAACCACTAGTGCTTTAAAAACAACATTTTCTTTTAAAGTCTTTCACTTACATGTAGAGTTACTTATGGTTCCTTAAAATGGAAAATGTTTTAAATTTATTTTGCCCACTACAGTTTCTGCTTTGTATTACAAATTGTTTAATTTCAAAAAGAGGTGGGTCAGTTATCACACATATTATTTTCCTGTGGCACATTCTGTTGTCCAAACACCTAATAAACATGAAATAAACATTAGAGATATTTACAGAAAGTTTTAATGAGAAAATAAATACTAGACTATTTTCTCCTCATTTCAATTTAGTAAAAATTCCCTAATTTTATTGTACAGATAAGTCATAAACATACTATTGCCCCTTACTGGAAGCCAGTGAATTAAGTTAATGTATCTGGTGAACAGACACGGAAATATTCTGACTGATGACACTACTAATTACTATCTAGGTGGAGAATGCTTCACATATACAAAAACCACAAGCAAAATTTCCAACATTTAAAAACCTCATTAATAAAACCTGAAATACTGTCTTTTCCTTTTTCGAATAGTCTTCCTTCTTCATGCAACCATCCTTTTTATTTTCTTTACCTTATTTCTGCAGAAATTCCTACATGGTTCCCAAATAAAGGAAAACATTTTAGTCTTTACCTGAGTTCTATTGGCTGAATGACAGCACTGTTAAAAATCAATGTTTAGAAAGCTGGATCATTACTGAGGTTTCCCCTTGAACACTTCATAGGCACAGAAAACTCAGGAAAACAGCCTGAGTACACTGCATTGTGATTGATTTCAAGTACATCTGATAGAGTATAATTATCTACCCATTCATTTCTCTTCATTCTTCTCTCTACATGCTTCCTCTTTTGGGATCAGATAATCAGTAACAATAATGAAAAGCAGTAAAAAAAAAAAAACAACAACCAAACCCCCCCCCCCAAAAAAAAACCAACCCCAAACCCCACAAACAAAGCAAAAAAAGCCCCAAAAACCCCAAACCAACCCCCCCCCCTTCCCCCCCAAATCCTCATAGAAATAATTGCCCATAAGGTTTGTCTGCAAAACTAAATAGCAGTAGCTTTGCATTTAATTTATGAATTCCTCCATTCCACTATAATATAATCAGAATCTTCGGGAAAGCCCTGACTCCACTTTGGGTTAACTTAATAAAAATGCACACTTGGGTTTATATTAATGGTTATGCTGTTAGTAGCATTGAGACTAAATTTTCAAGCATGTCAACATCATCATCAACACCTTCTCCCTCTTAATTTCTTTTGTAATGTGGCAAGAAAATCAGTACTTTCAGAGGTTAGGATCCTAACATTTCTGGGTGGTTGTTTGTTTGTTTGTTTGTTTGTTTTGTTTTGTTTTCCTGTGATTTTTTTCTTAATTTTTTAATTTATAAAAACATTTCTGGAACTCAAAATGGAATCTCAAGTTCCAATTCAGAATGTGTGACTCTTAACTGGTCTCTTTGAACAGAGCATTAATTGTGGACTATGCTCTGATACCTACTCAATATAAAACCAGATTATTGGACTTATATTGATAAACTTCCTTCAATAGGAGTCCAAATTAAAAGAAATTGAAATTTTTCTCGTATTCTTAACCTTGTAAATGTACATAATCACAAATTCTACTCGAAACTCTTTATATGAGAAGAAATTGTTCCTTTATGATTACCTGCCATGGGCCATAAATCACACCTTGCTTAAAATGTTAGTCTAGAATTATTTATGAATTGTATTCTTGCTTTCAGGCATAAGCAAATATCTTAAGGCAACATTTTGGTTTTCTAAAAAGTATATAATAATACTGTCATCTTATTTATGTATAGGTCCAACATACCTGAAAATTGCTGGTACAGCACTGAAAGGATCTGTTGTGATGAATGCAGGTGGTTTTGGTTCCCCATGAACTCCTTGCTGTAACTGCTCTCATACCCTTGAGGATATTGTCTGAGAACTGGGATTTCTCGACATTCTTTGCTCATGTTGGATGTTACTTTTGACTGCTCTTTAGTTCTAAATTGCTCTCTCAAATAATGCTTTTGTTGGTACATTCTGGGGTTCTATAGTTCCAACTTGTTGATATTTTAAGTATTAAGTTTACCAGTGAAAAACTGTGCTTTTTTTTTCTGCCAGACCCATAGACTCAGTTTTGAAATGTGAGAATTAAGTTATGTTCCTTCTTTATCTGTGTGTGTGCTTAAATCTATTTCCAGTAAGAGATAAGCTGCTTGTGGCAGAAGGTTCATTGACTGTTATCAGAAAAGAAAAATCTACTTTTTTTAGATTATGCCTTCAGTGATCTCACTCACTGAAGGTGATGGAACTGTGCAGTGAGAACAAGGTTATGAGGAATGAAAGTAGTAATATTTTATTTTGTTCAAGTGTCTTGCAAGGAGCAGATGCTGTGTAAGAGAAGGTGTCGTTCTGTTTTGAAGCTCTTCAGAACAAAACAATACTTTCAAGTGTCTGAAGAGTCACATCTGCTGTCATTTCTACAGGGAGATCATTATACACTTTCTAGCTATTCAAATGGTTTCTCCTTTTGCACTAAGTTTAGGGTGTACCCAAATCCTTCCCTTCTTTCATCTTTACTTTTCACCTAGTTACTTGTGAACCACATTGATGTTTCCTTCTCTCTTCTGCAGCTCATAGGTTTTGCTTCCTTTGCAGTTTCATTGTAGGTGAGCTCCTCCAGCACTGAGGACATTTTGTTGTCCTCTGTGAGAGCTCTTCAGTTCAAAACACCTTTCAATAATACAGCAAATAGAAGTGCTGGTTGGGCAACCAGAACTGTGTTAATACAGCTTGTTAAGAAATGCTCTAAATGTTTTCAGCTGTGTTAATACCTTGATACAGATAAATTTGACCAGTAAAATATTTGCAAATATTTTCAAGTTCTGTATTGCACAAACATTTCTACATTCTGCTCCTATTTTTTTTTATTTCCTTTAGAGATTGCTATTTACTTTTGCCATTTTGGAGGGATTGTTATATCTGTTTCTAAAAAGCATAAGATGACATTATGGAAGAGAAGGGCCTATCCACACTGAGACCTTCAGAGATAGTGAAGTTTTAGAGAAAACAGCAATGAAATGTTTTCTGAAGAGAATTATAATTGCATTAATTAATTGCTTAATTGTATCAATTTTAGAATACAAGCTGACATTGTGTGTCTTTTCATTGTCTCAAAATGTGTTTTCATTTCAATTAAGCAAGATAGCATAAGGCATAACTTCTCTCCAGTTTAAAATAAAGAAAAACATTTGAGTCTACTCAAAAATGTGTAGATTGTGTGTTTGATATCTACCTTCTTGTATTCTCTTGCTTCTTGTATTTCAGGGAAGTTCAGATGTATTGGTATAGTCCATGAAAAATGTTCAGCAAGGAAAATCTGTGGAATTTGACTCTGAGTTGAAGATAAAATTCCACACACAATTCTATTCCTATATTTAATGAGATTCCAGGCTATTTTAAAAATTTTATTCATTATTATTAAGTAGAGATGATTAAATTGCCTTGCTTTAGGTTATTAAAAAAAATTAAAAACAACCAACATACCACAAACCAAAAAATCCACTGTATGTCAGAAATAAACCTGGCATTGGAGAAGAGACTTTGAGGTGTGGTTCACAAAGTCGAAATTTTGGGCCATGATAAACCCCTTTAGTTACCTATCCATAATCAAACAGCCAGTTGAATTCTTGGGAGAAAGATTCTTATAAGAAATGCAACAGCTGATGTTGCACGGTGTGACTAATTCACAGGTTTGTTCCAATTGCATATTAAAACACAGGAACACACACTTCTGATTTCATCTGTTTCCAAGCACAAAATTACACACTGTTCCTCATTAATAACATTCTTTTAAAAATAGTACAAGGATGAAGACAAAGCCTGGACTATCTCTAATAATGATATCCTGGAGCATTAGAAATTCTACAAACTTCTGATCTTGATGTGAAAATGGTGAGCAAATGAAAAATATCTGTTTATCAAGAAGGCAGTGAAGTCTTCCTGAATATTCTAATGTACTTTTTTTGTTTTGGTGGATTTTGATCTATACCAC
Organism: Ammospiza nelsoni; assembly: GCF_027579445.1. Taxonomy (NCBI): domain Eukaryota; kingdom Metazoa; phylum Chordata; class Aves; order Passeriformes; family Passerellidae; genus Ammospiza; species Ammospiza nelsoni. Next base: position 18,254,106 of record NC_080636.1, read on the forward strand.
TGTGGTTTAACTCTTGTCCAACTTAATACATTAGTTTCTAATTACACTGCTCTTCAAACCAGCAGAGTTCTCCAGGCTGTTTTTAGAGGTGATGGTTTAAGATATTAACATGGATTATGAATCACAAAAGGCGTTTGTTACTGGACATACAGAACTGTGCTGTTCATAGAAAGGGAAGTCTATCTTGTGCCTATGAAACTTGAGAGACTGAGACTTATTTCTTTATCTTCCACAAATTTCCTGTGCTATTATGGGCAAGTTTTTAGCCTCATAAAAGGACTTGGGTCCTAGCATTTACTTCTTCTACTGCTTATTTTCCCTCTTACCTTTTTTTTTTCTTCTTTTTGAGTTGTAAATACCTAAATAATCCATTACATGGGCAGTAGAAGTGTTAGAAAGTATCTCTGTTCCAATCTTTTTAATGGTCTGGCCAGTAGAAGACATTCTACCAAAGCAAGAGGTGCATGTTTCACTGTAGGACCAGAATTGACTAGATAAGTGTTTCCTCCTTTGTATTAATAAATAGAATTGTGAGTAACTGAGAGTTGTGAATGACAGTAAAAAGCTGGGAATAATGAGTACAAGTACATGCATAACTGAATTAACTCCTTTGCCAGGAAGCTTTGCATTTTCTTTGTTGCTTTCAGTTATTTAAACTTCTCAAATAAAACTTGTTCTGTGACACTTCTAGTGAAAAGAGCAAGAGGAATTGGTTTGAACAAAAGTCTGTGCCATTGGGATGAAGTGCTCTCCTCAGAGTCCTTGAGAAAATGGTTTTGGGAAATCTACCTTTTGATAGAGCCAAAAAGAAACCATAGAGGGGTCATAACAACAACAATAATATCAGAAGCAAACAGAAGGACATTTTTGGAAAGTAATACAGGAGGACTGAAGAGCAAGATACTGGAGCAGCCTGTCAGAAGAATCATTCTCTTGCTGCCATTATGATTGTGTGTACTAGACAGAGAGGTGAAGGACTAAAACAGAGTCACCTGTAAAGAAGACAAAAAGGTGCAAATCTCTCTGGCAGGGACATCATAGCTGATATTTCTAAATTGGTGCTTTCAGCTCTGAATACTGCAGAACTGTCAGGGCAGTTGGCTAGGCTGAGACTAGAAAGACAGATCTTTGTAGGGGAAATATATGTGGTTCTTATAGCTGGGAAAGTGCTACTGAGAAGAATGCCTTAAAAATGAAGCATCCCTGCTACAAAGGCACTATGATTGTCACCAGTTTAGATTGTTCAAAACTCCTGGATTTCCTCTTCAGTTCCTTTTTCAGTGCTTTGTTTTTTCCCTCTCTCTACCAAGGTTGTTTACATTTCATTGCTGTGTCTGGCTTGTAGGCTATTTAGTCTCTATAAAGAACCTGTAGTAGAAAAAGGTCTAATAATGTGAGATGCTCAGTTCTTGTTAGTGCAGCTGCCAGTGGTGCTAAGGGAATTCTGCATGGGTGGTGTAGGTGTGAATTGAAAAAAATGGGGAGGTGTTGGAGAAATCGAAGGTGTTGTGAATGGGAATGGAAAAATTGGATTGTTGAACATTTCTTCTCCTGCAGCAAAAACCAATTATTGATGAAAGTTTTACTCTGCAAAAAATCTGTTTTGAGCTTTGTGCATGCGAGTGTTTCCATTTGATGTGCAGATTTAACTGATGTGGAGAATGCAGTCTCTTTTAGAAAGTATCCACTGATGATAATAGCACTAACCTGGCATTTGTTTCTATTTCCTGTGAGTTAGGCAGAACTGGCTAGAAAAGCACTGAGCATCCTTTGCTGTTCTCACAATGAAGAGAGCTGATCTTTTGCACTGTGCTTTGGGTTCCTCCAACTCTGCTGAATAGATTATCTGTTGCTTTTTCAGGAAGAAGTTACAATAATTGTATTGATTGTCTTTCATTTGACTCTTGACTGAGAGGAATAAAAAGCTTCACTATTATTGATTTAGTTTGCACTCAAGTATGTTACTTTTGTTTTCACTTCCCACAGGACCTAATCCCAAGGCCATTTATGCAGTTGTGTAAGGCCTTAATGCAGTAGAGGCAATGCAGCCTGAATCAGCAGACATCCTGTGTGCCTAGCTCCTTACTCAGGCATTTATATCATCTCAAAATATACCTAAAATTGATTAGGAGAAGGTGATACAAATGGATTTTTTAAAATTCTTTTTATGAACTTGTCTTTTCTCTTATGCACCCAAATGACTTTTAGGTAGATCTTTGTTGTATCTACCCCTGTCAGTAATCAGTACCAGAGGGGCAGGAACTCAGGGCTAAAGATTTTCAAGTGCCAAGCCTGCCCTGATCTTATTGCTCCTAAAATGCTGTATCTGTCATAGTAGACATGGTCAGTGCATTGTGCTTTGGAACACACTCTAGCAGGACTTGGGGAATGTTATCAGAGTCAGCACTTAAATTTTAGTGTTTAAATATTATTTTATTCTCCTTACACCCAATTCTGCATTCTCAAACAAAGCAGAGCTCAGAAAATACTGATCCCAATAATTCTGTAGGAAAGGGAGTTGAACTCCATGCGAGCTAGAAAGGAGATGCCCCGCTCAGAGGCTGGAATTAATAATATTTCTTTCAGTCTCTCAGTACTTCAGTGTTTGTCCAAAAGTGTCTCATGTAAATGTGTTGAATTTTTTGCTTAATACTGATTTCTCAAATTCTCTTATTTGGAAAAAAATTAACACAACTTCTTTATCTGGCAGCTTTTGCACTGTGGCTATATATGAAGTGCCAGTATGTGCATTACTAAAATCACACAATCCTGTAATGATGCAAATTTGTCTTAGACTTCTTGGACACCTTTCTTCCATCACTTTCAAACATTTTCACAGGAGTTACATTGGTGCTATATCCCTCTGCCACTTCATTTTCTTGAAGTTGCAAGTAAAGTTTTCCTAACACTATGAAATTCTTTGGGGCAAAAGGTGCTGTGTTTAAAATTGTTTTATTATATTAATTAATCTTCCACTCCTATCTGAAATACTGCCTTATGCACATCAAAATTTTAGGAAGGCAATTAAATGTATTTAAGCCCAAGTCAGATATGGTCACATGAACAAGGTCCTTTCTCCCAGGATGGTTGGTACCTAATAACAGAGTCAAGTTTTCTAGTCTTAGCTTTCACTTAGTGGGTGGCCTTGGCAAATCTTTTCTGTCTTGTCCTCACTTAAAGATAAGGAGGCAGAGATCCATTGTACAATCCTTTGTCATCTTTTGATGAAAAATGCCATTCTATTTCCAACTTTTTGTTGTTTTGTTACCATCCAAGTGTAGTTGTTAGTATTGTGTTTCCTTGAGAGCATTAAACCCTCTCCAACCTGTGCTTTTTTCCTCCAAAAAAATTGTGTGTATTTACCTTACGTCCATGAACCTCCTGGTATTTTGGAAAGGTTGGAGGAGAGCATGTTCCCTGTTTTACAGCTATAACCATGAGGAATCTGTAAGGAATAAGATTCTTCTTGAATAATATACATCTTGATCAATGGTTTATGTTCTTGTCTCCCAGCAGCTTTAATTGCTGGACAACTTTGCTACCCTTTGTAAGAGAGAGAGGCAGAGGAAAAAGCCCATCTGCTGCTTGTGGTTGCTAGGGAGTCACATGCTGCCCTCAGGTTAGACTGAGCCACTTTCTCTCACATTTATCTTGGTTTGGACCACTGCTCTGCACTGAGCTGAAGTTAATTTAGCTCTTGGTTTTTAACTGCCCTGCCCAGTAGGATGGCAGCTGGACAATTCAGGGTGGGCTGCATGAATATAAAAGTATAAACTCAATACACACATGCAAAAAGGGAAAACAAATGTAGATTTTGTAAAGTGTTGCTCTTCTACTTTGCTTGTTGTCTGAGGTATGCAGCATGGATGAGGAAGAAAACTGCTTTTACTGAAGAATTCTCTCACCCGAGACATTGGCAGAATACTGAGGTTTACAGAAATCTGTTCATTATGGCTCTGTGGGGAATTTCCAAATGTATTAGCATTTTTAGGTCCTCTTATCAGCACTTCAAAGATAAAGTGGCGTGAGATGAACGCTTCTCCCTTTGTGTGCCGGGTTTTACATACACTGTGCACCCAAAATAGGTAGGAAAGTCTAAAAGGGATTTATAAGCAGATGTTAAAAAATGTAGTGAATGATTTTTTCAGATGGTTTTTAATTATGATTTGTCAGATGGCTTCTCATAGGAGCATAACCACAAGGCACATATTCACTGATGATTTATTTAAAGAAAAAAGAAGAGAAGGAAAGGCAGGCTGGGTAGTGTTTTTGTGAGGTACTGCTGTTGGGGGCTCTGTGTGTCTCCATAATGTTTATCTCCCTGCTCACTGTCGTCATGGAAGCTCAGAACCAACTGGAAGATCCTGCTCTGCATGGGACTGGATTACTGACCCTAACACATGGAAAATTGAATGTATTAAGAAGCAGCCGCATTTTCAACCCTAAGGACTTCACAAGGAATTTGAAACAAAAGGCCAGAGACCTCTGAGGAGATTTTCATCCCAGGGGGGAGTCTCATTTTTAAAAAAACAAATTAGCATCACCATAGAGAAGCAGCTTCCAATGACCAAATATTAGAATACAAAATGAAAGATTTTTTCATTCTCCTGGGTGTCGCTTTCTATCTTTTTTTGCCAGCTGAAGGAGCTCTCTTGTCTTAAATGTAGCTGAGGTGAGCTAAGCTCTGACCTCAATGCAGTCAGTTGCACTCATATTGGAAGTGGGAAAACTAGTGACATCAGAATGTCTTGGCAATCCGTGGGTAAAAGATAAAAGAGACTAATTCTTTTATAGAGAATGTTAACAACATTCTGTTAACAACAGTGCTCTTTATTTATATGTATATAAACTCACTAAGGTCCATGAAAGAAGAAATCTACAGGAATTAATCTAGCAAGGACTGTTAGGTGGATATTTTCCCTCCTTTTCCTCCTTGTGGCAAATATCACAGATGCCTAATAAAAGACAGAATTCTGAAAAAATCTGTGAAAGAGAGCTCCTGAACTGTAAAAGCTTGGCTTGCATTTACTAGCAAGTGGAAAATGTGGATATCCTTCAGAGCAGGGGTAGCCAGGAGCTTTGGGAAAAGGGCTTAAAGGTTTGCCTTTGGAAGTGCAAAGGATGGAATTGCCAGATGTAAGGCACAGGCAATGACCACTTGTGTCCTGAACTGCAGTTTGCTGCTCAGCTGCACAGATTTGTGTTGCAACAACTTTCTGTTGAGGTGCATGGGGAGGTTAATGGCAGATTTGTGTCTCTGTGTGTGAAATGGAGGGCACAGCACAAACCTGAGATGCTTGTTTTGCCATTTTGCCCCCTGGGGCAGTGGCAGCAAAGCTTCTGCCAAGGAATTCTGTGGGGACTGTGTGCTGAATTAATGCAAAATGTGTTTCACCTCCCTTTTCCTGTGACAGATGCTGTCCCCTGAGTTGATGGTATATGTTTTGAACTCCTCTAAGGAGCTGTTTTAGCCTTGTCATAAATGGTAGCAGATTTATAAGCTAACAAGCTTATACAGATGAGTATTTTCACCTTGGGCCTGGCTATCCAAATGAAATAATACTCTGCAGATTTTTCCCTGAAGGGTGCCTGTGTAGCCTGTCACTTTAGAGGATGTGCATTAAGCCTGAAACAACACAAAGAATAAGCAGATTTTAATGATAGCTGTTGTCATATGAGATTTTGTAAGTGAAGCATGAATTTTTGGTGCAACCAAACCAAGAGCAGACCCAGCAGTAGTCACTGTTTTTTGATTCTTTGCTGTAGAAAAAGACTGAAAATATCTACAGCTATTGGGTTTTATAGGCAAAATACGTTATAATTATTAAACAACTAGTTCTCACCAAGTATACATTCAAAGCCAAATTTGTCAGAAGGCCTCCTCAACTCTCAGATTGTTTCTTAGTTTCTGTCATCCCAGAGTTATTTGTGCACATTTGTCCTCTGTGTTGATTTGGTTTTGATGGGATAGTACTGGAGTATAGTAATAGGTAACTACATAATTTACTTTAAAATATCATATGCTACAGCATCCTTTAGTATACTTGTGTATATGTCTATATGTGGGCATGTGTCTCTGTACAATTCACAATAGTGAACTGACACAGCAGTTTCACCACCAAAAGCTGTGGGTTTAGACACTCTGTAGGACATATTGAAATCTTTTATTGTAAAGGTGGCAGCAAAATATCCTTTTTTTGGCTCTGTACACTGAACACTTAAAGGTCACAGTTGTCAGAAATAGCAACTTTATTTTTGTAACATAAGTGAAGTGTTTTGTACTGGTTTAGGCATTTTACTCTGAGTGAGTTGTGGTGTTTCCAATGTGACTTTGCACTGTTCAAATTCAGTGAGTGTTGAGTGACACACTACCCCCAATGGGGGCTCAGGCAGAGCAGCACCAAACACTCTGGTGTGATTTTGAAAAAGAAAGATGCTGAATCATTGTCTACTGTGAACAAATCTCCTCCAGCAGCACAGTAAAGATAAAAGGAGAGTAGCTTCTCAACTCTGATACTGAGTATTTATTAGTATGAGCATGTAGTAATGGTAGGAAGTGGGATAACCAAAACATTGCACAGGGTAACATTGGACAGAGTAAAGATAAATCATGATAGGGGAGAAAATGGAACAGAGATCTTTTCTCCAGTGCCAAAGGTATGTGGGAACATGGCAGAGGGGAGAGGGTGAGAAAGGACATGTGCCACCCCCCAAAAAAACCAAACCAAAAACCAACAAACAACAACAACAACAAAAAACCAACAAGAAAGCAGCAAAACTCAATACACCAAACCCACACTATGATTAACATGGCATAAAAGCAGAGATGCTGGCATGCCTGTGTGTGAATGAGGAGAAGCCAGTGGTGACAAACGGACCCATGACAGCCCCCCAGACATTTGCAGCTGATTAGAAGCACAAGAGACGAGCAGCTGTCATGCCAATGAAATATTACAAAATGGAAATGAACTTGCAGCTGGTTGGGGTGACACCCCTGGTACTTCACTTTTATCACTACAGCTCCAGGCTCCTACTCTTTACCCAGTCAATGAGTCTCTCTATCTCCCTGCATGCATCCCATTTAATTAGGTTCACTTTAAATCAAAATGGGGCTCAATTCCAGCAAATATGTGTTTTCTAAGGTGGTGAGATGTGGAGTAGACTCTAACTGTTCTCCTGGAGCACAGCTGAGATTGGGTAGGTTATCACTGGTACGAGTGATGCTGGTCAGCTAATAGCTGGGAAGGTTTGGAGACCATGAGCTTTCAAAAAATTCTGCTATCACTCTGCTTTCTGCTCTTCATTTATCTCATCCTTCTTTCCCATGCTCTTTTTCCTCTAGCACTGCACAGAAAGCTTGTTAATATTTTGTTCAGCTACCAGCTAACAGAATGAGGTTGCAAATAAGGGAAATACTTCTGAAGTAGCTGTATCCTTAAAAATATATGCTTATATACTTCAAATGCTGAGCTTTGGTATAGCATGTTTAACATATATTTGCAGATCATTTAGTTCAAGCCATGGTGTGAAAGGTAAGTCTAATTGACTGCTGGCAAATAAGAAGTGTAGCCTCTCATTTTCTGCTTTCAGTGCTGAGCTATTCATGAAATCTGCAACTTTTTTTTTTATTTTTTTCAGTCTCTATTATTTTTCATTATTCTCTAGATTTAGCGGCTTCTAAATCCAAAGGAATACTCTGGATTTAAAATATTGCCTCCAGGAACAGAAAATCTGTTTTCCTGTAGGATGGATGTTTTGCTCTTGAGTCTATTAATTATGGCCTTTTCTTTCAACAGGAATAATTGTGTTATTAATAGTCTTTTCATGAACAGAAGAAAGGCCTCTTTGGAAGGAGAATGCTTTTGCTTCACAAAAGGTTTCTGATAGCCTTAAGGTGGATTTATCTGGTAGGGCCTTGCCTAGCCTTCATATTAAACAGACAGAAACAGTTTAGGGAATTTGGGGATGTGAAGCAAATTAGAAAATAAATTAAAAGCATTATAGCTCAATAGTATAAATTAATGCAGCTGCTGTAAGCTTCATCCTGAGAGAGTTGTCAATATCTGCAAAGCTCCTGCTATGGGGAAGAAAATTAATGTGTATTTTAACATTTGTGTTTTGCCCCACAAGAAGCAATTTGAAAGAGTCCCCTGTAGCTTTGATGGTTTTCCTTATCTTAACTCTTTCCACACCAGCACCCCGGGTATCCCAGGGGACTGCAGAGGGAAGGGACTGATAGCCCATCCCAGGCAAAGCATGTTGTGAGTAAAAGCTGTGCACAACAGCTGCTGATGGCAACACTGATGCCCAGGCTTCCCTCTGCAGATGCAGGTTGTGGCAGGCTTGGTCCAGCAATTTCACCATCTTGAAAATCATTATTTGTTGAGTCTGATGATTCTGCAGAGTAAAAATCTCTTCTGTTCTGCTAATATTTTATCAGTATTGGTGGGAGAAGGGCACTAACCTCCCTCCCCCTCCTGCATCCCAGCCCTCTGCAGTGCCATTCCCTCTGCAGCAACTCTTTGGGTCTGCTCTTCCCAACAGAGATTTTACTGGTGTGGTTTTCCTCCCCAGCTCCTGGGGACACCTGGGTGGAGGCTCTGCCAAGAGATCAGAGAGGGCAGTGGTGTGGCTGTTTTACTTACAGGACAGAATTAGAAGTGCTGCTCATCCTAAGTTTGAATGAGACAAACCTCAAAGCAGAAAAGTGCAATATACAGGAATTCTGTCTTCGGCATGGATGGAGTCATTCAGAGTGCTTACGTGAGAATTGAAGTGAATAGAAAATACATGCTCAATTGCTGAATATAAAGAAGATTTGTATGGTGTTTATTTTGTCTGGTACTCTTAATATGAACAGAAACTGCAAACTGGTTGTATTTATACTCTTGTTGTACTGGGCACTCTCAGTCAGATCTGGTCCATAGTGCTCCAAGAACTGTGCAAACACATAGTGGTAAATGAGAAATGATGTTTCAGGGACCTTGTGATTTTGATCAAATTAAGATATTTCAAAACTTTTGAAAGGATGGAAAGTTGTGATGACAACCATGATGTGGCCCATGGCTGGCTAGGCAAAAATCAATCCCTAAGGGTAAGCAGAAGGAGGTAGGGTCTGGCCACAGTTAACTGCTAACCTCTAAGAGAAGTAGATTTGACAGAGGAACCTTTTGAGCTGGTCCTGAGACAGCATTTCTAGGGCTGGATGTGTCAGAGTTGCAGGTGACAGGACAGAAGGTGTTTGAGGTTGCTGGTACAGGAGTGTTTGAGCATACTGGAGTGAGACAAGCAGTGCCAACGTAGGCAGTGCAAAAGCTTCCTGCTGAGGCCAAGCAAGTGTCCTTGAATGAGAGCCAGTGGAGGGAGTACAGTGGTAAGAATGATGTGTCAGAGCTTTATGATGGTCCTCATGGGGATGAGCTCAGTGCTGTGAAAATGTTGAGTTTGCATGCTGTGATGAGAAGGAGAAGGCAATCTGTGGCAGAATATGTCAGCAGCAGATCTGGAGAAAATTTGATACATTTATCTAATTTGCTGATATCTATGAGGAGATATCCTAAAGACACCGCATTCCATGGCTGCAGATAACATAGAAGATGTTTTTCTGAATTTTAGCTTGCAGGGTCTTTTTAGGGTTTTTTTGTCCCTTAATTTTTAACAAAAAAGAATGATTTCTGTCTTTAATACATGCTGCTAGTCTTTGAGTTCTAGTCCTAGCACTGTGAAATAGATTATAGCATGCTTCTGGTGGAGCACGACTTGCTTCCAGAGCAAACAAGGAAACCCATATCTTGAAAATCCAACCTTTGCTTAATTTCTTCCTACTTCTCTCTGTGTTTCTCTTGTAATTTTCTTTTTATTTAAACCACGAAAAAAGTGTGAATATTGGCTTTGTCTTTCTGCCTTCTTGAAGGCACTCAGTGAACTTTAGATGACTTGTGACTTTCTGTGTAAGGAGAAGGATGTGCAAGGAAGAAAAGGAATTGCACATATGTGGAGAAAGATGAAATACAGTATTTGGAACAATGTTGGACTGAAAAATTTATGTTAAATGAAAGCTCACCTAGGCATAACTTTGCATTTGGTATGTAGCCTAAACTTCTCAGAGCCTCTGCCCAAAACTAGAGGAATGCTGTCTGGGCAATTTGTGTGAGCTCCAAACAGTATGAATGGAGCAAGGAAGTCTCACATGTGACAGCAGGTGCTAATATCTTTATTCTGCTGCACCTGAAACCCTGACATTTCCCCTGTAATGCTTCTGAAAATGCAGGTCAATTAATAGGAGTAGAGTTCTCATTTTTGATCCTGTATTTAATTCCCTGAAGCTATTATTGCCTTGAGGGAGTGGGGGAAAAAGTGGAGAAGATAATTATACTTGACCTTGTGCTATGGACTTGTGCAAACTCCTGGATTAGCAATGAACACTGTCAAGGCTTGGTTAGGAAGCAGTGGGGGATACAAAACTTTGTAAAGCGTGTTGCTGAATATGAAAGTAACCAAAATTGAAATGGAGAGGACAAGAGAGAAGCAGAAAACAAATATTGAGGCCAACTCTGAAAGTGCAGTTCTGTCAGGAGTTAATGCGTTTTTCTTTCTTGTTGTCAGAACATCAGTGATAATCAGACAAAATGGTACTTACTGGAGAGAAACAATTAAGTTGGGCCTTCACAACCCCAGTGATTAAAAAAAAATAGGAATTACACTGCAGGAATGTGTTAGAACCTGTGATGGCTAAGCAGCAGCTGTGCATCAAATAGATGGAGTAGAGAACTGATTCTTATCACCTTTGCTTTTCTTTACCATGTACCACTGCACTTTCTCTCACATTATCCTACTATTAGCATTACCAGCTTCCATTTTGGTAAGGATTGCACTGTCTTGAAAAAGCCTTTTTTGGGAACCATCTGGCCTCAGATGTCAAAGAACAGCTGTAGATAGAGCTGGCTTCTAATGTAGCTAAAGTTCACATCTCTCTGTAAAATAAAACAGAGTGGTGCCCACATTGATGCTGACATAGCAACACTGAGCCTTGGGGAGTTCCACTTCTCCTTTTGGTTTTCTTTGCCTTCAGCCTCTTCCTCCACAAGGGATTCTCAGCCAAATCCTGTTCACCTTGCTGAATGAAAATAGTTTTTGTTATCAGTAGAATTATTCACTTGCATTTTTAGACCATAAAATCTCAACCCTAAATGTAGATGTTATTTATCAAATAAGCATGAAAGGAAAAGAAGGTGATATGAAACTCTGCATAGATTTAGAAATTTTGCTATGATTTAAATTTTGCTAAATACTTTTTTTGGTTTGTCTGTGTCTTTGTGGCACTGGCAATCCAAAATCAAAAGCAGTCCAGTGAATTGAAACACACCAGAAAACACTTCAAAGAGTTGGGCTGGATTCTGTTCTCATTTCTTGTGGTGTAAATCTAGTGCAATGTGGACATCTTACAGATTTATGTAGCTGTCACAAACTGTACCCAACCTAGGAAATTAAAGTGATTATTGTTTTCAAGACTGGACTGTGTGCAGGAGGGAGAACTTGAGAACTTTACATGATTTATGAAAATGTAGTAATTTTCTGAATTCCTAGGACTTAGCAGGAGCATTACAGCTCAGCTGGAGCTTAATGTGAAGTTAGAGAATTTCAAAGGCAGCGTTAACAACCAGACTGCTTCCAAGAGTGGGCACGTGGTTGTTGCATTCCCTGTGCATGGCTCCTCGAAAGGAGAGCAGTGCCATGACCCTCTCCTTTCTTTCCTGCCCCTGGGGCTTGGCACAGTGAGTGGTGCTGATCTGACCCACCCCACTGCAAAGGGATGCAGAGCAGAACATAAAAAGATACGTTGTCTCCATAACCTCTTCTGGCTTTTGAGAATCAAGCAGAATCTAGAAATGACCTGCCTTGCTGCTCATCCCTTTCTACTTCCATTTCAGTAAGTAAAAGTACCTGTGACTGCTGTGTACTGTGGAGCAAGCAGAATTGTATTTGTGTTATTGCTTTAATAATGGGCTGTACTGTCAAAACAGAGCAAATGGGGAGTGAGCAATGAGAGAGAAAAGTAATCCCCTGTTTATACCAAATCATTTTCCATAGCCTTCTTTGAAAGTAACAAAGAGAGAGTAAAATAAGGGAAGAGGGTGCTGCAAAAACATGTTTTGATTGCTTTATGAATTATCTGTTAACATTTGTCTTTAAAATTCACTAAGCTTCAGTGATTAACACTGCACTTAACATGGGCATTTTCCTCCAGTGCAGCCAGATTACCCTACCCCTGACCTCTTTCCTTTGTTTGTTCTTTTATTTTTCAAGTGAATTTTTGAAAACGAACTGCAAAACAAAATGTGATTCACTGTTTTAAGTGCTCTCTTTATTTTTCTGTAGTCTTTGGCTATTGAAGTAATTGCTTGTAGAAGACAAGTATGTTCATGTCATGAAAACCATTCCCTATAAGTATAGTGTACATCCAAACTCATGTCCTTATCCTGATCAGATTTATTTTTTAGATAAAGTGCCCTTGCATATAGTCTCACATTTAACAAAGTGTCTTGACCAATAAATATTCCAGTGAACATTAAATGAAATAGGTATTGAGCTGGATGAGTTTTAATATTTTGTACTTCCTCCATGGAGTCCCTGAAAGTTAATCCAAACCCTGCTTCCCTTGGGCTGCCAAGTAATGGGGAACAGAAAAAATGAGGAAAAAAAGAAGAAGAAAATCTTAAGCAAACTGCAGGGTAAAAGGCTATTACAGGAGGAATTAAATACTAAAAGGAGAGGTTAAAAACACTGCCCAGCCACACTGTAGGTTTATACCAGGACTACATAATGAAAGCACAATGAGAGGAGCATGTATGGTATATGGAAATGTGATGTAAATGTAAATTATATGATTATTATCCTACATCTAAGGACATAGATTAACATTTATATATGAGATACATTTTGATTAAGTACTGCATAGGTGAATTATCTGAATTCAGGGGGCTTGGGTGATGTGCTGTAGCTACTGGGCCAGTTGCAGAGCTGAGATTAACTTTGAGTAACCTCAGAGCAAGGTACTGTGGTGTCTGGTGGATCCAAGAGCAGAGCTGGGATTGGAACTTCCCTACATGAAATGTCCATCAGGATAAAATTGCAGATCCTACACAATGTTCTGGTCAATTAAGACTGAAAATAATTTTTTTTATTCTTTTCTGTTTCAGTTCTTCTGGCACCTCTCTGAGGTCTTTCTCTTGCTGTGAGATCTCTCAGTGTGTCTGTGGCCCTGTGGTTAGGCAGCAGTCAGTGTTCAAGATATATTCATGAGCTAACTTGGTGCTGAGAAGCCAGGTTTTACACTTGTTCACTTCTTTCAAAAGAAACAGGTTGTGATTCTGAATTACCTTTTGTAGGCTTTTATCTTCCGGAGACTTTACCATGCATGAATTTATTTAAAATTGACTTCTTTCCCCAGGCCATAATTTGCTTTGTGAATGCAGGAGTCCTCCATGAAGACAAGGGAAGGATTGGTGCTGCCTTAGCTATTTCATGTTCTTTTGTTGGTATCTAACCAATGACTTTCTGGAAATGGGCTTTCTGGAATTGAGTCTCATTTTTCCTTGCACCATGGTTCTTCAGAAGGTTCAAACTCACCACAGGTGTTGTTAACCAGTAAATCAGCTGAGCCATCGTGGCTTCCTTTGAGTGTGTGTCCATGAGGCTCATGCCTTAACTGTGCCCTGACTGCTCCCAGAGATCTCCAGTGAGATGGCAGGGATTTGACTGGCTGCACTAGCTTGCTATCTGCTCTCCTTGTTTTTCAAAGGTGTTTTAATAATCCTGAATCAGAAAAATGATTGAAGTTTTTGTTTGTGTTAGTCTTTAAGGAAGACTATTTTTTATTCATCCTAAAATTCAGTTCACTGTCTTTTCTCCCCTCTTTTAAATCAGGATGTGTATTACTTGATAATTTGATCAACTCTTCAGCAACAAAGGCCAGGCAGTGCCTCATTGCATGTTTTGCCCTCTGGTTTGAATAGTAACAGCACATTTTCATGCTGAGTTTAGATGAATTGGCTCCTGCCTGTGTGTGCTGGGTAATGTTCTTTCATATTCTTGGCATTGGTAATGAATAGGATTTTGAACACTGCTGTAGATGTTAAGGCTTATAGTAGGAAAAATGCTCACAAAACTCTAAGCCTCCAATAAGTGCCAAAAGCCAAAGAGGGTATCAGAATTATGGAACTAATTCAGTTGCTATTCGTTGCTTATTTGATCTGTAATTGCCTGTACATGCACTTAAACTCATTTGCCCATAGGTGATTTCACTTTACATTTCTTGGGGTTTTTTTCCTGTCCTTTTGCCCATACATATGAGAACTTTGTCAATTGTTTGATAATAGGTCTGCATTCATTTTTAAAATCCCAAATATCTTCTTGAACCTTGGTAGTATTTTGGCATCTTTATTAAAAAGAAGTTTGACTTGTTTTTTTGGGAAAAAAAAAAGCTCTTTTACTGATACCATGGTTTGCAATAGGGTAAAAAAACCCCATCAAGAACCATAACCAAAAACCTGATAACTCCCCAAAACCCCAAGACTCTACTAAAATGTCTTTTGCCTGAAGATGGTCAGAGTATTTGCCACTGTGTGATTTCTTGTTTGGAAGATCAGAAACTGAAAATTGTCCATTTCTTATTTAACAGAGTGTATTTCTGAATAGTAGCACAAATTATAAACAGCTAACAAATAACAAATTGCTGTTTTTGAGGAATTACTGTGATTTTGATATCCTATTTGATTTTACAGCAGAGTAATGCTATTGAAAAGCTGGATTTAGCACAGACAGTAAAGAGGGATTCTGTATGTTGAAGGTTTTTTTGATTGTGGGTTTGGGTTTTATTCCCAAGAGAGATGTTTATTTCAGCTGTGGATTTAATCCTTCCTTCAAAGAGAACTGGAGAATAAAGTGAGTGCCAGAGCAGCACTGTGGGTTCCTACTGTACTTTTGTTCTTTGCTACTGCAGTGTTAAACAAGTTTCTGTTAATGTGGTGCAGGTGAAAATGCTGGAACTTCATTAATGGTCCTGCTGATGAAGTGTGGGCCAGAATAAAACCCAGTTCCTCCTCTGTTCACTGAGTTAGATTTGCAGGATGAGAAAGCAGCATGCCCTGCTCATGTTATTCTACTGAACAGATTTCCCTGAGACTCTATAGGGGCAGTAGAGTAAAACAAAAATAGCAATAAAAATGTGAAATCTTTATGTAGTCACATTTCTGAGTAAAACCAAACATCTGAGACCTTCCAAGTGATACTTTGCAGGCAAATTACAATGGGTCATCTGGCTGGAGCCAAAATACACTGAGGAAAACGACTGGAGAATGACACATTAACAAGGAAAAGGTAAGGAAATGAACACATCGTTTTACCTCGCAGTCTGTGTAATTCAGCAAAGTGTCAGAGAAGGGGCTCAGGCTCTGACACAGGCATCTGTGCCTGATTTGGTACCTCCTTAACTCTAGCATGCATAAAATGGATGGTCTTGTGGCCAACAAACTCTCTAGGTCTTAGGAGTAAATCTGGATGAATAATAATGATTCTTCCAATTTCCTAGTCAGAATGAATTAAAATTTGGAAACCAAATAAAATGTTTTAAACTAGTTTAAAGCCATTGTTGTTTTTCCTCCTTCCAATTGCTCCCCAACTCTCATGTGAAAGTAAATTCAGAACTATATATGTACTGTTGCAATGGATAGTTTTAAGAGCCAGGCAGTGACAAAGAAAGTTCTGTCCAATTAAAGAAGTAGCCAGCTCATTGATGAATTACAGTAGATGTTAAAGGAAAACTTGGTTTTGTTCTGCTTTTCATAATCTCGCTGGTAGAGCTGTTTTCTAAACAATATTTTTTATAAACCAATTTAACTCATGTTAAAGAGTGCCTCAACATGTTTTTTTAAGGGACATGAAGAAATAAAACCTTTTTCAACAACTGGAGTGCGTCTAACAATTCACTGTTCCTAAGTATCACAATACAGAGGAAAATGAAAAATAGAAAATCACAGTCAGGTGAAGATGGCAACAACAGAAATTCTTTAAAAACCAGTGCTTCTGGTCTCTTGGTAATGCAATCAGTATATTCTCTAAAAGATTTAAGGCAGTAAGAGTTTCTTTAAATAGTAGAGTAGATTTGAAATTCCCTTTTATATCTGGGTAGAGCAACATTAAATCAAGAGGCAGCATCATCAAACTTGCTTTGATTGATGAAAGAAAAGGGATATTGGTTTTTTTTTTCTCCAAGAAATCTTGCCAGCTGAAAGTCATTTGTGACAAAAATCAGATTTTGTATCCCTATTACCTTCCTAGGGAGATCTCTGCAGTTCTAACCAGTGCTTTGCCTTTCTCCCTAAAAATCACCAAAATCCTTACTGTTTTTCACTCAGTCATATATACTGGACACTTCCCTTATTTCCCAGGGCACACTTCAGATGATGCATAAAACTGAGGTCATGAGCACTGGCGGTAATTAAAGATCTGTGGTATGTATGTTCTGGGTTGTTAACTTGGGTATCTGGGCAAAATTCCAGCTTGGGTAATTATGTGCTGTCTCACTGACTTCTGTCATCACCTGCCACTGGGCAAGGTATTGCATTCAATCCTGTCCTACAAAAGTGAGTAATGTTATTGTGTGTTGGTGTATGAAATCCTCAACATGAGCTGGCCATGTGCACTGCCAGCCCAGAGAGCCAAAGCTGTCCTGGGCTGCATCCAAGGCAGAGTGGGCAGCAGGGCAGGGAGGGGATTCTGCCCCTCTGCTCTGCTCTGCTGAGACCCCACCTGCAGGGCTCATCCAGCTCTGGGGCCTCCAGCACAGGGGGGACAGGGACCTGATGCAGCAAGCCCAGAGGAGGCCACATGAAGATTGGAGCATCCCTGCTGTGAACACAGGCTGAGAGTGTTGGGGTTGCTCAGCCTAGAGAACAGAAGGATCCAGGAAGAGCTTCCAGTACCTAAAGGGGGCTACAAGAGAGGTATGGAAGGACTTTTGACATAGGCATGTAGTGACAGGACAAAAGCTAATGGCTTTTAGCTGGAAAAGGGCAGGTTTAGGTCAGATATTAGGAGGAAATTCTTTACAGTGAGGGTGATGAGACACTGGAGCAGGCTGAGCAGAGAATTGTTGATGCCACATCCCTGAGAGTGTTCAGGGCCAGGCTGGATGGGGCTTTGAGCAACCTGCTGTGCACTGGAAGGTGTCACTGCCCTTGACAGGGGAGCTGGAATAGATGATCTTGAAGGTCCCTTCCAGCCCAAAATATTCTATGATTTTGTGATTCTATTGATTGCTCAGTCTCCTGGGCATGTGTTTTAGGAGCAAATTTACTCTTTGAAAAATCACTAATTACTTTATATGTCTTGTCTTGTTGCCTCATAAAAACATCCTTATCACTTACTGAAAGACAAGTCCTTTCAGTATTCCTTGTGAAATTAAGCATGTGAAATCACCAGGTATTTTGGAAAGAATAAGCTTTCATCAGAAATTCAACAATTTCTGAGCATGTTTTGTTGACTCCTTTTCCCCCCCAAATATTCCCTCATCTGCCCCCAGTAACACTGAATTTATGAGAATACATGTATCTTAGTGTCAGAGATGAGTCAAGGAGAACTGCAGTTCATGCTATCTTTATGGAAAAGAAGTCAATTAGTAGAAGAGAATTCTTGTTGCTATTGTCTTAATGTATTTGTGTATTCATAAATATTGACATTATGTTCCACTGTCTTATCTGAATGTTAGCTGAAAGCATTTGAATATCTAAATCATTATTGCTGTAATAGATTCTAGTTCAAGGAAAATAATGCCACTTTTTATCCCATCAGATGCTTTGTGAGAACTGTATTTTGTCTTGTTCATGCTCTGCTGGCAATTACTGCTAAGTAGCAAATTCCTGAAGATATTGGAGGTGGAGTTCTAACAGCACCTTATGCTGCTTAGAACAGAGGGCTAAATATAGCTCTGGTCATTTTTATTTTTAAATTTGAGTTTTATCATAAGAATACATTTCAGTAAAGTATCCCAAGGGACTACTGTGATGAACTTAATATAGCAGAGATTTTATGTTGTAACATCACCTGCAGCACACTGTGCTGTCACCAAAAACATTCTGCCATTATGGAAATAACCTCCTCAGGCATAATTTTTTTGATTTTTTTTGAATAACGGAAATGGAACTCCAGAATGAAAATTAAAAAAAAAAAAAAATCAGAGACTAGCTATTAGTGGGATTTTATATATATAAACACATACATACATATATATATATAATGCCTCAGAGAATAGGATACCCACAGACAGCCTCACCATCTGTAAGACTGTTGACTGCTTACACAGAATTTCCTTTCTGGTGTTGGAGACAATCATAGCAGTTAGTGTCATGGATTCTGAGCTGTCAAAAAAAGCAGATTTTTTTTTTTCCTCCTTTTTTTTTTTTCTGCTGCATTTTTTCCTGTTAAAGAGGAGATAAAAATGGAGAGGATACAATACATCATAGGGTGTGACTGGAAACTCTCTTTCCTATTCAGGTGGGACTAGCAGCAGTTCAGGAAAATTCTTGATCCTTTGCTTATGTTCTATAAAGAACATAAAGATATCATTAGATATTAGTATAAACCTTTTCAGCATGAAAGCCATTGGTAGTTAAGCACTACAACAGTTGTCCAGACATGTTGTGGGATCCTCACTGTTTTGCTTGGTACAACCCACAACAGCCTGCTCTGACTTGGTAGTTGACCCTGCTTACATCAGGGCATTGGATCTTATGACCTCCAGAAATCCTTGCATATTTTAGGATTCTAAATATGCATCTGGATATTTGGATGTGGATTTAGTACTTGTTTTTCCACTGGCTTCACTAAATTATAACTAAAAGATCTGTCCATGTGCTGTTACAGCAGGTGGAGATGTTAATTTTAACTTCAGTTGGAATTAGTACATGTTCCAAGTCTCGGTAGTCCTGTTCTATTGCCCATTAAATCAGACCTTATGACTCTTACTCATTTCTCTAATTTCTCTAATCCATTTATATATGTGACATCTATAATAGTGTGTGGGAGGCAGTTCCACAGTATTACTGTATGAAAGAAACATTATTTTGTAGCCTAAAAGTTTCGCTACTGTTTTATTTGCATTCTTTTCCATTGATTTCCCTCTGAGGCTTGCTACAGGTTTGTCAGGCCATTTATATGAAGCAGAAACAGTAAGAAAAACATCTTGAATAAAAAAAGCTTAGTACATAACACTGGATTGGGAACTGTCAACCATGACAGAAGATGAAAGTGTTTAAATTTAAATAAGCATCCTGGGCAGTGTATTTCTACCTCATCCTCAACACTAATATGCTGTGGCTGTGATGTTAAGACATTCTGCAGGCAGAAGATTCAGCCTCTGCTCAGAGCAGGACTGATGTGCAGTGGATTATTCTTCAGAACTTGCTGACTAGCAGTGAGGGCTTGGCTGGTTGAAGAGCATCCTTCCACCCAGCTGAGGAGCAGCCTGTGAGTCTTTTTGCTTCTGAGAGGAGCCAGATTTGAGCTTGTGACCTGGAGGTGAAAAGCTCTGTATCCCATTAGCTTTTCTCTGGGGGTTGTTCAGTCTTTCCATTTTTAAGTGTTGAAGGTTTGCTGGATTTTCTCTGATGGCTGCATTTGGCAGCAGTGAACCGTCGATAAGAAATGAGATCAGACCTGTTCCCCTGAGGTTTCCTCCCTCACCCTCTCCACTTGTAGCTCAACAGTTTGGACAGTGAAGAAATCAGTTATTTACCTACAAGGTATGGTAGTTGAGCAGGAAAATGTCTTCACATCTCTCTAGGAGTCTTTGCCTCCAAATTGTGCAAGACACTGCTCGAAGTGGCTGGAAATATGCATGACTGCAGCAAGACAGAAATGGTAATGGCTTTGTAGTCAAGTCAAGCTGGGTGTTGGAACCTTCTCAAACTAGTCTGTAAGGCAATTTGCAGGTGGAAATGGGGTCCATCATGTGTGTACCTACTTCCCAGACTGCTCTTTAAAGCACCTTGCCAATGGCAGGGCCTCCCTGGGAGATGGGAGAATGTGGCATCTCTGTGTCTATGCAAGAGACAATTGAAAAAAATAAAAATGTTGGCCATAATAACAAATTACAGACTTTCACATTAGCCTGATTGTTTATTTCTGGAGGGTTTACAGTATAGGAAATTATTTTAGGCATTTCTGTCTTGAATCATGTGTGAAAATGAGTGGTCCCACCTGAAAGAACATAAGATAAAAAATGAACAGTGATATTGATACT
Source organism: Ammospiza nelsoni (assembly GCF_027579445.1). Lineage (NCBI taxonomy): Eukaryota > Metazoa > Chordata > Aves > Passeriformes > Passerellidae > Ammospiza > Ammospiza nelsoni. Next base: position 18,274,405 of record NC_080636.1, read on the forward strand.
TTTTTAACAAACCAGCTGGGTTAAATTTTTCTCAGGTGCTTCTCAGTATTATATATATTATAATATATATCCAGCAGCCTGTTATAAACAAACCAAGGAAGACATCTCATGCTATGTATGGAGAATTGATTTGAGCAGATAACCTGGAATGTGGGAATCTGCCACTAGAGCTGATGTGCCACCAGTGAAGATGGGTGACATTCCTTGTGGAGCCTGGCAGAAGGCCTCAGTGCAATGCAGCTCTGCCAGCTGTCTCTCTTCCATCGAGTGCAGCACAGCCCATTTAGATTCAATTTTGTTTTTATTCTTTGATGAGTGTTTAATAACCATTTCCAAATCTCTGCACAGTTGGGAAGTGACGTTGTCAACAGCAGGTGCAGTCAGCCGAAACTATGTGGTAATGCTTGTTGTAACAGCCCTGGGAAGATGTAAAGCAGAAAAGTTTTATTTCCATCAGGGCAGAGTTAGCTAAATGGAATTGAGTTAGCCCAGAATAAAATAGTTACCCTCTTCCTTTGTCTCACTTTCCATTGTGAGAAGAATGGAATGGGATTTTTGGTTAGGAATAAAAATTCATATATTCTTATCCTAGCTTTTAGATCAGCTTGCTGGATGACATTTGAAAAATCACATGGACAAAATTTTGAGTTTATTTTTCTACAGCCAGGTGCTTATATAAGCCACCTAGTTTCTTAATGTAAACCCACAACTCTGCTTTTCATTCTGGAGACCCAACACTTGCTATTTCTGTAATTAACTTTATATTCATACTGACATTCGTGACTGAATGTTTCAGCTTTATGTTTGCTGTAGGAACTCTCTGGGTTTCCAGGAAAATTAGTGGATCTTAGTGGAATATAGAAGCATGCAGTATCTTCTGAAATGTTTTATTTCTTAGTTTTTTTTTCTGATTCAATTGGAGACAATAATTAATACATCATTGCATTGTTTTGAGGCTTTTAATCAATTAGAGTTGGGTCCTGCAAGATCCTGAACATTGTAGACTCTGATGGATATTAATAGCTGATCATGAAGAGCACCTGGTGCAAGAAGGAACCTAATATTGCTCTGACATCTTTGCTTTGAGATGCTTTAAGTGCTCAGGTTTATTAAGCTGTATCCTAATGGTAGGAACACACTTCTCTGTCAGTGGGGATGAGCTGTTTGTGGCAATGTTCTTTTATTCACTATATGTTTTACTGCATTTTCTTTGATCTTTTCCACTGACTGTTTCATATAAATGTTTTGGTGAACTCTGTGAGCACTCAAGAGCCTTCCTTCTTGCCACACTCCACTCTTCTTTCCTGTTTTCTTTTTCAGATACTCCACCTTTTTGTTTTGCTTCTTCAGTGCAGCAAAACAGCAGGCACAGAAATCTCTGTCCTCCAGAGAAAAGAATTACAGGGGTTAGATGTTGCAAGAGTATACATGGAATGAATAATTCCCATTAGAAAATCAGTTTGTTGACTAAGGGAAAGTAGCTGGGGAGGAAGGGAAGAGAAGAAAAAGATTTACTTGAAATTAGTGCTCCCTATTAAGTCTTTGTTAGTGTGAACAGCTGATGTCTGCGTAACTCTCTAAACTCCTTGCCTTAAGCATGAATCCCCTCTTCATGGCATTAACTCCGTGTTTGCCAGCAGAGGGGTTGCCTCAGTAGATGGCAGTCTCTTTCCTCAGTCAGGACAGGAGCTGCAGGGTGCTCCCCTCTTGGGGAGAAGACACAAAGGCCACACCCCAGTGACTGGGCTCACTCAGGACTGTGCACAGATTCCATGGAAATATGTGTGTTCCACCCCAGTGGCCTATGGCTCTCATTAATTACATCTCATCTTTCCAAGTTAACAGCTGCTCTTTTTTATTGTACCACAAAGTTTGGAAGCAACAGGGACAGGAGATCCAAGCTCTGTCTCACTAGCAGCAGCTTTGCATGGCTGCTGAGCTTTGGACCTGCTGTTTATTCACACAGAGGAAATGGAAGGTGTGTCAATCCCAAACACATTTAGCAATGTGTTTGCCCAAAATGATGAGAAAAAGCCCAAGAAGGTAAGTAATATGGGTAAAACACTAAGGACAAATGATGTATGAGGAGGTGTACTCCTCCAAAGCAAAGCTTCTCACACAGAGACAGACTGGAAGAGAAACTATTTCTTATTTCACTCACATTATGACAGTTGCAGCAAAAACTGCACCATTTTTAGTATAACACAAAAAATAATTTACTTTGTAATTGTTAGCAATACCTAATTAAATGTTAATATTTTATTAAAATATTTTAGCAAAAAATGAAATCTGGTATGCATTCCTTGTTAAAATATTAAAAAATTTCAGTACTAAATTAATGAATTATTTTTAAATAGTCATTCATAAGACTTAAAAAGAATACAAAATACAACTTGAAGTTGAGAATTTTTGGCTTCTGGGAGAGATTCGGTATGATGTTACTTAAATCCAAGAGAAATTGGTGTGATTTTAAACAGTCCTTTATGTTAGCTTTACAAGTCAAATCAGCTTCCAGTCCCAGACACCATCGTACAATGGCAGAAAACCAATTCAGGAGGTTCCAGTTGATAGTCAAATAGTAGGACAGATTTGAAGATAAAAACTCTGGTGGTTGTTTGGTGGTTTTTGGATTGTTTTTTTTCATTTTACTCTCATCAGCAAGTACAGTGTCCAGAGCACCAATGTGTCTGTGAGACAGCAAACCCATTACTAATTGGGCAGCTGCCTCTTACATCAGCTGGAGTCTGTTAGACCTCTCCAGATTTCAGTTCCATGCCGTGTGTGCTGCAGCAGTCAGGCTTGGAGGGCACAAATATATAAATGATCCTTGTCTCCCACCCATTAATACAGAAGGACATACAGGCCTGAATGGATTAGTTACAGAATTCACTCCAAAATGTCCTAGCTTATCATAATTTTTGCCCTCTGAGCTTGAAAAATAATTAAAAAACTTTATCTACTAAACAGTCCTTCTAATTTTGGAGCCTCTGAATACATTTTAGTTAGTTATTTTGTCTCCTGCATTTTGACATACTGTATGCTGTCATAGTGTTACTACAACACCTGCTTCAAATTCTTCTCTCTCCTACCTGTCAGTGCATCACTTCATGCTCCACTAAGTGGTGGGAATAGCAAACCCATCTGTTCATTACTCATGTAGCCATTGTGTGATATATGAATGAAACATCTCATGTCTGAAAGAGTCATTGTCAACTGAGTCCAGCTGCTTTGGCTGTATTCTGCTCAGAGCCTAGAGTCCAGTTGCTTCCTGCAGTTGTGCTTAGTCTCAGCTACTATGCAAGCAAATGTCTAATCTGTTACTCAAAATCCTCTGTTTATTCACCTTCTCCCCCTTGAAGTGTACTTTGGGGTTGAGATCCTTGCTAGGAAATTAACTGTGGCATGAGGTCATTCTTTGTTTTTATCCTTGTAGGCACAGATAAGTGAATAATGTATGTGTGCATGCTTACAAATGAGGGAAAGAGATGAACTTGTTATGTACTACAGGAAGTTAATGAATGTTTTAAAGAGCCTGTTTTTCCTCCCACAGTATCTTTAATGAAAGAAATTCCATTTGTATCAAAAGTTTTCTCGACCAGCTCTGGAGTTCCATTTCCATCAAAGCTATTTGTACCATTCAGTGGTTTGGCAGAAGGAATTGTTCCTTGGGAAGCCATCATTGTCAGTTCTACAGATCAGATGGCAATGGCTTCTAAAATAGCAGGTTAATATCCCTGTCTGACAGGATTAAATGCCTAACAGTGATTCTTGCTTTTACAGCTATCAGGGTAAGTGATGCCATATGCAATGATAAAGATGTGACATTGTTCAGCTTGTCTTTTGGAGAATGATTAAATGACATGCTCAAATCCTTTGTGGCCTCACAGTCTGCAGTGCAACAGAACAGCTAAACTGTATGTGAGGAACAATGGCTAAGATACCTACCTAAAACTTTTTTTTACTTACAAGTTGCAGGAAGAAGGAACAGCACACACTACTGACATTTGTGACTTAACAAAGTGAAAATTGTAAAATCTGTCTCTGGTGCAAAGTTCCCCACACTCTTCATGAAGGCATTCCTCTCTTTGGGGTGGAAAAATTTGGATGACAACACATCAGTAAAACCTGAGCCTGAGTCATCCCTCTAGACCTTAGGGTGAGATTCTGCTTTTAAATTTAAATATCTGAATAGAGTTGTCTACGTGTGAAGGAAGCAGTAGGCAAAAATTCTTCTAGCAAGTCAGTAAAGATCTCGTTGTAGCAGTCTAAAGTTATCCAGGCTGTGAAGTAACACAGTCTAGGGCTGTTCAGCATTGTGTACTGGTTGCTGGCATCAGATTTAAAAGAAGTGTTTGGAGTGGTAGTTTGGTCTGCTTCCACAGTTTTTTGTTTCTAGCATAGAATTAATCATTCATAATAAGATATTGCCGAAGATAGCATTGGGAAAGAGAAATCTCAAGTGCCAAAATAGTCATCAAAACCCCAAAGTCAGGATTAGCTGTGCCTTATATTTGGAGAAAGCCTTGGAAAGATGGATCACTGCTGGCAGGTGCTTGGGAGCCTCAGCCACCACTGACATGCTGATAGTCCCATTGATGTGGATTCTTTTACAGGTGTTTGAGGAGCTTCTCTTCAAGCTTAAATTTTTCTCCAGTATGGAGGTAGGAAGAAAGTACTTTAACTTTGGTGTCTTTTATCTGTTAATCTGTAGTTCCTTAGTGTTCTTCTTTTGAGACTCACCTATTATTTCGCATGTAGAAATTACATAATTACCAAAAATATTAGGAATTTGAGAATTCTTTGATTAAATTTTAATATAAGATTATGTTCTTCTTTTAAAATGAGAAGTAACTGTCTGGCATAAACCTTCTTTATCAAGAGCAAAATCTGTGATTCTTCAGTCTCTCTGTTATCTGGCTTTAAGAGATCCCCCTAATGGTAAATTAACCCTTATATAATCAGGCAGCTAACAATTTACAGTAGGATAAAATACAACCTGCAGGATTGCATTATGTACAGTTTCCAGGCTTATAGGACATGAGCAGGTTTGGGTCAGTCCTCATGTTAAGAAATGACTCAAAGTTCAGAAAGCTGGAAAGCTGATGGTGTTTGCTTTACTTAATAAAGTAAACTGTAAGTCAAACATTTAATCACAGCACTCTGGTAACAGGGGCCCTGTTTTAATACAGCTCTTTTATTGGCCTCTTTGTACTTCAGAAATAATAAAGGCGATCCTGACGGATAAGGTGTTTTCAGTGCAACTCTCATGTGGAACTTTTATTTCCAGACACAGGCCTTGTATAACAATATGAATCACTGATGTGAGAGCTGTTCTGATCTATGGTGGTTTTTCCAGTAGGGAAATAACCTGCTGAGTTTATTAATGTTTGTCTAATTTACATCATTAGAGTAATTTTTTAAATAGCTCTGACTGTTTGCTTTATTGCTGGCACGTGTGTGGGGAGGAAGGATGCCAAAGTGAGAGGCTGCTCATTTCTGAGTGGGGTGGGAAGCTCAGCCTCACGTCCTCCTGGGTGCTCCCTGAGCAGGGAAAATCTCTGCAGCTTCAAACTCTGAAGGCCTGCACACCCCACAGATGTTCATGTTTCAGTGTGGTTTTTCTGGTTCAACAGACCTTTGTGGTGTCGGGAGAGGAGCAGGGCCAGGGGAGGCAGGAGAATGGGGCTGGTGTGCTCAGCAGGGGGACAACACAACACCCATTTGAGATTCAAGATTTTAAAGGGGAGTTGGTGACATTCCTCTTACAGGTGTTACACCTGTCAGCGTGCAAAGAGAGATTTTTGCAGCTCTTTGTGTGCTGGTCATTGGCAGTGCCTGCAGACCTCAGCAGGATTGTTCTTGTCCTGCTGTGTTGGGAGGGGGCTCAGCAGTGGCCGTGGGAATGCTATGGTGTATCTAAAAGGCTTGCCCAGCTCCTGGGGAGTGCTATGGTGTATCTGAAGGGCTTGCCCAGCTCCTGGGGAGTGCTATGGTGTATCTGAAGGGCTTGCCCAGCTCCTGGGGAATGCTATGGTGTATCTAAAAGGCTTGCCCAGCTCCTGGGGAATGCTATGGTGTATCTGAAGGGCTTGCCCAGCTCCTGGGGAATGCTATGGTGTATCTGAAGGGCTTGCCTGGCTCCTGGGGAATGCTATGGTGTATCTGAAGGGCTTGGCCAGCTCCTGGGGAATGCTATGGTGTATCTGAAGGGCTTGGCCAGCTCCTGGGGAATGCTATGGTGTATCTGAAGGGCTTGGCCAGCTCCCACCCTCTCCTCACAGAGGTGGATTGCAGGAGACAGTGCTATGTCTGCTACTAACACTACTAATACAGTTTTTTTCCTTTTTTGCTGAAAAGGCTCGATTTGCAGCTCAGACTAAAATTCTGGGTTTTTTCCACTCCTTGTTCATTCTCGAAGGTGAAAAAAGGAAGGAAAAGGAAATAGTACAGTTGGACTCTAGCAGACCGAGCTGTCATCTTATTCTTAGTGAAAATCTGGAATTTCTCTTTGGTTTGCTAGTTACTCTAGATTTACTACAATGAGATAAGAATTTGATGAAGCTGCTGTAATTTTTGTGAACTGTTTGTAATTGGTATCTGTCTATCTACACATACATAGGCAATATGTGGACAGTTGTCTGTACTTCACCAAAATTGTACTTCATGGTTGTAGTGGCAGAACTAATTCAATTCATCATTTCTGGGACTAAATCTTTTTTACCTGAGCAGGAAAGCTTCAATGAGTTCTCCAGTCTGAGCTGTAATGCCCGTTGAGTTTGCCCCCAAGAAGCAGTGAGGTGCTCTGCCCCATAGTGCATCTAGCCAGGCAGGTAAAGCAGAGGCTGAGAATTGGGAAAATCCTGATCATTTCTGTTTCTGAGTTCATATTAAGTTTCTGAGTTAAATTTAACTCTCTCACTTGTACACTGTTATACAGATTGCTCGAAGAATTGTGTTTGAATGACTGACTCTCTTTGTGTAAATACGTAGCAGAATTTAAGGTTTTGAGGTTATTTAGATTTTGGACATAAAGGAACTCTGAAGGAGCTGTTTAATCAGGTACACTGGCTATACTTAGTTCTGTATTTGTAGACTGTAAGGAAGAAGTTACAGGCAACATATTTTCTTCTTTTTCCTGGGTAGGAAATTTTTTTCTTCACTTTGTGTGGACAGCTGCTCAGCTGCAGGTAAAAAATATTATAGTTTATGGGACTGCCAGCTGGAGCCAATTAAAATCTAATGGATCAGAGTTGGCACTAAAATATCTTATTCTGCCCTAGCAATGTAGAGGTTTGTATTGCTGCTTACACATGATTTAAAAGTTTACATGGCTGCTTACCATTTTGCAAACCAAATCACGTCTGAATTTAAAATCTGACACGGAAATATTATCATTTGGGTTCTTTAATGAGGTCATGGTTCTACTGAACATGAAGAGCTGTGATGGAGGGACTGTCCTTGCCTGACGTCCTCTCCTAAATATATGAGATGGAAGCAGAGAGCTGTAAGACATGCTTTGGTCACACCAAGGGTCTGCTACATAACTAGGAAAAAATGTGGGTCTTAAAATAATCTGTCTTAATTCTGACTGCCTCAAGCCAAAGAAACGTAGGGAAAGATGAGGAGATTGAGTTACAGTGTTGGAGAGCGAAAATCATCATTATTGAGAGTAATGCGGGCAAAGGGAGACATGGATCAGGTGTGCCCAAGGGACAGGACAGAGAGTTAGAGCCCAGCAAAAAGAATGGAGTTTTTGAAATAGAAGTCAGTTCATTTAAACTGGAATGAGCTGTTGTTTTTTATTGAGAGTAGGATTCAGGCTAGGTTCTTTGTGCAAACCTGAATGCTTAAAAGGCATTTTTTCCCTCTTCAAATTCAAGTATTTTCAAAGATTGAATTGAAACTTTTCCACTTATTTTAGAAGGTGGGGGGATACAAAAATTCACAACAGTGTGTGAAAAATGGCTCATATAGGCAATCTTTATATCTCAGAAACCTTTCAATTTCTTTACTTAATGGTAGTTTACATTAATTTAATTTCGTGTTTTGAGTGAGAACATTTCATCCAAGGTTTGTGTGATAAGCAGGAACTCAATTGCATGGGATTGTTTCTCCATGTTCTAAAAGATTGCTCAGGGCACAACAAGAACATTGGCAATCCTGTAGATGCATGAAAAAGGAAAGAGATTGTTCTTGAGGCTTAATCCTGGAGCATATTGTCCCATGGTTTCTACAAATAAACAGTCTGTGCATTTGAAAGAATGAAAAATGTGAATAGTGGGCATTTGAAAGTGTCCAATTTCTCTGTTTTGCTATTCATGGGACAGATCTAAGCTGCTTTTAAGCATTTAGTCACTTATTCAAAGATTCATGTATTCAAAGATTGGTCAACCGTTGCCACGTTTAATCCTGAACTAACCCAGGAATGGGTTATTCCATGCCTGTGTTCTTCTGTGCTGCAGGTGGACAAGCTGCTCTAGAGGGCAGAGAAAAGAGGATTGGGAGCAAAACAAAAGAGCATGAGAAAAAATTGAGTTTAAAGATAATTGTGTGGAACAGATTATAAAATGCCTGAAAAACTCGTCTATAGATGAAATGCTTCAAAATGTCCAAGGAGAGTCACAAAACCTAGACTGCACAGAGTGTAATGGTATTTACAAACAGTACTGTTCATCCTGCTTTAATTTGTCACAGTGTTTCACTGCTTCCTGGGTGACCACTCTGCTTATGGATGAAATACTTTCTGCTCCTGTTGGGATACAGGCAGTTTCTTGATGTCTTGGTGGAATGCCAGCCTTGGATGGGTTTGCACTGAGGAGCATTTATTGTTAGACCACTGTGAGGTGAAGTTGTGTAGCTCAGAGAAAACTGTCCTCAGAGGAATGAGACTGGGACCAGCCCTAATTCAGTCTTAATTTTCATTTTTTCCATGTTTTTCCTTTTTTGGTGAACCATTTCTAGGTATTTTTGAGACAATAAGTTAATTAAAATACAAATAAATTCTTAGAGCTTTGCCTAAGTAGTTTTGCTCCTTATGATATGTTCAGTTCCCCTCAGTACTGAAGCCAAGGGTTCCAGGAGAAGTGGAGATGACACAGCTACAGTTTGGTTCTCAGGCACAGGATGAGACACTGTCACAAAACCATTGAAAATAGTCCACAGATGGTATTACTGTGGCTGTATCAAAGCCAGAGCACTTTCTTCTCTGAACTTGTCAATGTGTCACTTAAAATAGACATTAGTATTTGAAGAGACACAAAACTTCATAACATTAATAACAGCTTCATAATGTTAAAGAGGAATATATAACCTAATTGGGGAATGAATATAGACTTTTTTGGCTGCTCTTCAGACAGGAGATTTATTAGAAACACTGTAGTGTTCTAATTCCTAACTTACCTCTTTTCCCTCAGTTCACAGTAAGGTTCTCCATTTGCCTCTCTCTCTTGAAATTGAATCTTTTTAGGTACCATTTTTTTAGTGAATGTTGTGGAGGAAAAGGAAGAAGAAACCAATCCAAAGCAGAATCTGGATGATTCATAGTAAGAACTAGTGAGGCTGTAAAAAGCCCTGGTAGGGATTCTGACGAGTTGGCATATCTCCTTCCACATCGATAAATTTGTCACTGGTGAAGCTGTTTATTCCTTTGCAGTTGTATGATTTATGCTGGACCTTTTGTACTGCTTATGTGGACCTATAGCTCATCCTCAAACAGTAGAAGATGAACTCTGACTAATAGATCCAGTGACTATCCTACAATTTATGCAGGATCAGTGTTTTAAAAGAGTAGTGTGCATGATTTAAGTAGGATTTGAGTATATAGCCATGGGTTGTCCTTTGCTGTCAGCAAAGCCATCCTAAGTTCATTTCTTTAAAGAAGCTCCAGGCCAAATGTCAGGAAAAATTAAATCAAGCAGTGATGTAGTCCCATAGGGAAAATGTATTTCAATTGTGAGGTATTCATGGGTATAATATGTCATCCCGTAGTCTGTGACTGTTGGGTGCACTTAGAGGCAATGTGGCTTGGTAATTGCTACTTGTTAAGAAATTTGGGTATGATAAAAAATGACCTGCCAGGGAGAGAGACAGTTTTGTTAATTTTATTTATGAGACTTTCATCAAAATTGGAATGATGTGTGTATGTAGCAGAAAATCCTCTTTGTAACAGCATCTTTTATTAAAGAACATAGTTTTTGTCTTCCAGCAAGGAGATACCGTAATCTTTTAGAGCTTTGATTTCTGCAGTCTGAGAAACAATTTGGACACAAACTCCTTATTTTGCTCAACCAACATTCTGATACACAATTTGCCCTTCCTGAGGGCAAATGTAAGCAAATTTTCCATCCTCCTAACAGATGTGGGACAAAGCTAGGCTTGTTGGATCAGCCTGAATCCAAACCTGGAAAGAATTAATTCTATCTTCTGTAGTTTTGTTTTTGTAGAAAGTTTCTTCTTTTTTTCCTGGCATATTCTAAATAAACCAAGCCAGAGCCTCCAGTTCAGATTATTTTTTTATGTGGATACCTCACCCAGGAGCAAGACTGAGGAGATCATAGTTGGAGGCCTGGTGAGTTGAGATGGAGCCACAAGCTGCCTGTCCATGAGACACTTCCCTGCCCATGCAGCTGTATAAGCTTATTCCCAGCTTTTCTGGGGGCACAGGGGCTTGCAGGAGTTTTCTAGACCATCTTTAATTGCAGATAGGTAACTCTGTGGTATCAGTAACTATAAGCACTCATGTGTAGCACTCAAGCATCTCTGTCATTCTTAGCTCTGTTATTTGATTACTGTGAAGCATTGCATGTGGAGCACACATATAATTTAGAATCTTTTCAAATGCAAATGGATGTTTAAATCAGAAGAAGCTGATGCACATTTGACAGCAGCATCCTTCCAGAATGGAAAGTTTTATCACCTTTTAGATCCTTACAGAACAATAGACCTAATCTCTCAGCTGGACAAAATCATTGCATTGCTTTGGGCTTTAGCAAATCTCTGACATTAATGATCTAACCCAGTATTGCTCCTGTATCTGAGGAAAAGGGTGATGAAGCCATATTTCAAGGATTTATTTTAAGGATGTGTGAAGTGGAAGAGGCCAGATTCTGCTTCAGCTTGTGTCACCCTAAGTCCAGAAGAGGTGAATTAAAGACCCAAAGTCATTTTAATCAGAGCACTTGTGTTATTCCACAGTAACACTTTCCTAGCCAGCAGCCTAAAACCAATGACAGAAAATGAATGAATCACAAGAATTTCTGAATACTTTCATTGTGCTCTAACACAATGCATGAGATGTTCTGGGTAAGAAAATAGGTTGCACAGAGTTTTGAATAGGAAAAAAACTCTCATTTACTTAACCCTTTAGAGTCTATTACAGGCAGGAAAATTAAGGATGGGCTGTTATCAGGCAGTTTCATCTGGCCCTTGCATGTCTGGCAATCCAGTCCTTTTAAGGGAACATTTTGTTAGTCATGGCCTATTTAAAAAATAGGGATTTTCATATCTGATTCAGCTTTATTGCATTTTTTTTGTTGTTGTTTTTTGGGTTTTAGTGGGGTCTTTTGGGTTTTTTTTGGTGTGGATTTGTTGAATTAAAAAACCCATTAAAGGAAGACAGTTTTTGCTGCATTCTTTTGTATTCATGTGTCGTAGAAGAATCATGAATTACTCGAGTTCTCTTAGAATTCAAGTACTTCAGGATACAGTTAACCAGTGCTTTTCTTCACTGGAAAGGAACTTGGTTCACAGATCAAAGTGCATCTTTTCCATAATAGTGAGCAAAAGATTTTAATCAAGCAGCCCATATGACCATAAGGAGATGATGTCTTTCCCTGAGGAGTCAAGGCTGATTGTGAATTCATTGAATCTTTCCAGAGTGCATTTCAGTACCGTGGCTTTCCTTTGTTGTATTGCTGGAATTTTTTGTATTGCTTGGATTTAGGACTTTTTCTCAGGTTGTTTCAGTGTCCAGCCCCAGTGATGCTGTGATCAGTGATGCTGACCCACAGACATCTGTTTTAACTGTTCAGATTTCTAATAAAGATGTTACATAAACCATCGATTTCAGGATGGAAACATGTTTCTTCATTAATTTCTTATATAAATACTTTTTAAACATTGGTACTGTCTGCTTAGACCAATACCTTATGTTCACAGCTCTTGGATTGAGTAAGCATTCATTACCATCCTTTCTTCCCCAGGGTCTCCTTTGTTCTGTTTCACAGCAGTTTTCCTGCCTTTGATATTGCTGCTTGCAGTATTTTTCTCCTTTGTTTTGTCTCCTTTCCAGTTATTTACCACTTCCTTCTTTGGAACCAATATTACTAATTTTTTTCTAGATAATTGATTTTCTCAACTGTTTTTCCTAGTTCCCTCTTTTTATTTGTTTTTTAATATGTTCTCTCTTGTTTTGTTTATGGAGATGGTCTTGCCTCTATCTTAATTATCTTTTATACAGGTAGTTAAAATATATTTCCCCCTTTTACCTTCATTATATTGGACATGAGATTGTGCTCATAGTGGCTGTTACCTCTTGTACAGTTGATCAGCAACACCTGCAGGCATTTCCTTCCTTTTTGGAGACTCATTCATTGCCTGCTGACTCTGGCTGAGGCTCCTGAGAGATGGAAGCTCCACTGAAGGTATGATAAAAGGTTTGTTAAGAGGCAAAGAAAGAGTATTCCCTAATTGGTAAATGAAGCAATCTTTGCTAAGAAGATGGAAAACAGTACAGTTGTTAGTAATTGTGATTTCTAACTGTTCTCCTGTGACAAAGCAATTCATGCAGATGTTAGAAAAGGATGTTCTAGTGAGGAGAGCACAGCCCAGAGCCCACCTGTGCTGCAGGTGGCAGTGGGACTGAACCAGCTCCTCTCCCATCAGGGAGACTGAGCTGTCCAGGCCTGCAGCTTTCTATGTCTTTGCATTTAGCCTTTGAAAAGTGTGGTTACATTTTTCAGACTCATTTATGTAGTTTGGTGCATAATGATAGATGTGCTTTTTAACAGAAGCCATTTGTAGCACAATGGTTGTGTTACACTGTTATTTCTAAAGACTTCAGGGATTCTTTTCGGGCCATATGACTCACAACTTTGAAGTCACTGAGCAAAGGGTCAAGCCCTTCCTCACTCAATAGATGCTTTCAGCTCCAAGTGCTACTAGTACATTCAGGGCTAAAACTCTTGTTATTGAAACAGCTGTAGCTTCCAAATGTCGTGAAGCTGCACTAACGCTTCATTTCCTGCAGTGAATCATTTTACTTATGAAAGTATAAAAGCCAGGGACATTTAGGGGAAAAAAAAGACAGAAATAGAAGGAAATAAACCTTCTGTGCTCTGAAATGGATCTTTTTTTTTCCTCCATTGGATAAATTTGTCCTATCACAGCAGTAAAATGCAATGATATGGAATAATTATATGCTCCTAAGCCTTTCCAATTGATCTACTGTTGTGAAAATATATTCAGTAAATTCACCTAAGTGACTTTGGACAGCAAAACACAAGGACATTATGAATAAAAGAAACACTAATTTGGCTGATACAATGGAGTATTGTGACCACAGGAACATCATTGTCAACCTCTATTCTAGATTAGAGTAGGTTTGTTGTCAGAAAAATCAGTGTGTGGTTCAGAAGGTGACCTCAGTGATTACTTGTGGGTTTCCATATTTATTCCCTCCCTCTACTTTCTGTTCTTAAAATTTCATTTTGATTGGAAAACCAAGCTCACTTATTCCTGTTACTGATAGCAGGAAAGTGATTTTATTAATTAAGTAATTAATTAATTAAATCAATAATTTATTTATGATTTTGGCAATACTTCTGGGTGAGGAAACAGGAAAAATAAAGCCTAGATTTCTTCTCCTGATTGGCTTTCTGATACTACTCATATTTAAAGTATAATTTATTTTTGAAAATACTCAGATTTAAGGGAGGAGATGAAAAGAAGAACGAGCCATTATTAGTGATTTGCATCTATCAGTAACTGTATTTTGAGGCAGCACTGTATTAGCACTGTGAACAATGAAAACAGAAAAATGCAGGGTCATAGATAAGAAGTATACTCATTACTATTCCCCTGTTTTCCTGGAAGTATTCATCTTCTGCATTTGTCAGCCATACTTTAAAATATGAGGTAAAAATTGTTTAAATGTTTGTCAAATGGGGATGTAGGAGTTAGGAAATGCTGTAATGAGAAGTTATTTCAATACATGAGATAATATATGTTCTTTGTAATAGACACAGTTTGATATTATTAAGACATTACTGCAGAATTAACAGATTTCAAAGGACACTATGTAACAGCCAATGATTATGATATATTGTAAATAAGGTCATCTTGTTATACAGCTAGAGGTAATAAATTTATAGTGCTCATGATTGTTTTTCTGTATACATTTATCCTTCAGTGGCATTTGAATGTTTTTCTTTGTGTCTTGAAACAGCAGAACTGTTTTATCAGAAGCAATGAAAATAGAAGGAAAATTAAGAAAAGAAAGCAGACAAAGTGCATTTCAGAGGCTAAGCAGTAGAGGAGAATAAGTCTTCAAAAATACATGTTTATGTATTTTAATTTCAAGAGTATAATTTTAACAAGAGACTGTAACTTGCCCAGATACAGAGCTGCTTTAACAAAGAGAAAAGCAACCCTTTCATGCTTTGAGTTTTTGTACTATTAAAAGTTTGAAAATTTCAAGAGAAAGTTTACATTTTGTGGGTTTAATTAAGTATTTGAATTTTAAATGCCATTTTAATCTGTCTGCCTCCTACTTTTTGATTTGACTACAAGAAGTGAAAGGATCTGGGGAAAGAAGGAAAAAACCCAACTACAGAAAAAAGAAAGAAAGGAGACCATAAGTTTGTCAAAGCAAGTAACAAAATCTCCCAACCTCTCTTCCAAAATGTTGGTATTTTCCCCCTCTTTTTAATATGAAGAAGTCAATTTTTGTCTACAAACACCTACTTTGAAAAAGTAAAACCCGACTAGTTTTATTTGTTAAATTATTATGGTAGAAGTGAGTGTTCAGAAGGTTTCTGAATGGTGTGACAACTATAATTACCCACAGAGGGAATAATTTTTGAGAGCAGAGGCATCTTCAATCCTGTTGTCAAAGACATGGCAAGAACATTTGGCTGGAAACCAAAGCATGACAAATTCAGGCAGAAGGTAAAAGCACAGGTTTTGAACTTGTGTGTGTGTGTGTGTTACCTATATGAACTTCTGCAGAGCTAATGTTTGGAGTAGCTGAAGAAGTGGGGAGATGGCAGAAGAATTTTGCTTACTTTTTCTTGGCTCTGTATCACTTTGAATGACAAGAACCAGGGTAGTGTTACAGATTAGTAGCCTAGGATATGTAGTTCCCATTCACTAAAGAACACAGATCATGGCTGTCCAGAGGATGAAGCAAAGTAATTTTAGGTTTGCAGTGTAAAGCAGGGAGATAGAGACAACCATCTGACCAAGACAGGGACCTGTTTTATGCTATGGTCAGTTGTTTTATGCTATGGTGAGCTGTTCTAGGCTATGCTCAGCTGCAGTTGGCTCCAGCTCCTGCTTTGCCCAGATTTGTGCCTGGGTGATGGGGCAGGCAGGGCAATGCTGTCTGCTGAGTTCCAAGTCTTTCCAAGGACAGGAGAAGGGCTGTTGTGTAGAGCTGAGGCTGTGACTCTGTGCCTGCTCAAGACTTGCTCTTGGGAGGAGACTGGAGACTGTTTGGTGAATTTTTTGCATCCCAGTGGATGAGCAGAAAGTAGTATCAGGTTAACTTGCATGCTCCAATAGAATTAATGAGTTGAATCGTGATAGATCAGAGGGTTTGTGCAGGATTATTCAGCATTAGTACTGGGCCATTAGGAGTTAAATTGTTTTCCCAGAGTCTCAGAAAGGAGTGGAATTGGAGCCAGCAATTGAAGCCAGGATTTGAAGCCAGGTCCTGTGGATGGACAATGAAGCTCAGCTCTTTTTTCATGGGGTACAGAGCAGCTGGGTATAAACATTTGTAATATATGAATTCAGAATATCTCCACAATTAAATTGTATCATCAATCCTTCAGCAGTTGCATTTGAGACCTCTGTGGACTAAGGAAGTAAGACTTCAGTAGATTTTATATTTTCTAAATTGATATTGTAATCATGTTTTCACTATTTAAATTTTTCCCCTGAAATACCAACATTTGATATCCTTCCTCCATCTGTCTCTGTCCAGATTTGAATGGTTTGTGAGGTAAATTTAATGTCTCTGTTGCATCACTAGATTCAACAGCTTCTCAGAATTTCCATCCAAAGCTCTATTATGGAGGTCTTTGTAACTCATCCGTGTACTAGTGAAATTTGGACTTAAATGACTGAGATGTGAGTGGTTTCCCCCCCTGTTGCTTATGGATAATTAAAATAAATTGGTAAGGAATGTATCTTTAAGTTTGAGGAAGACCTAATGTTTAGACAGAGAATTGCTTAGGAGGTTGTTTATTTGCTGCTTACACTAAGGTAACACCTGCCTCATTAGTGCAGATTGCAATTATTGTTAATTAGTCCATGCAAAACAAACCAAGGGGATTGCCTAATTCTTTTCTAAATCTTGCCTTTTTTAAACTGGTGTTATTCCAGCTTCTGTTATAGAATTAATGTAGATTTACACCTAATGAGTACCATGACATCCTGAATAATGCTCTCCAAGTCAAATGTGTTTCTTGTTTGGTAAAACCTGAACTCTCTGATCTTCAGTTGCACTGAGCAGTATCTCAGGTCAAACAAAGGTAGAGCTCATTTCCCTGTACTTCAGGCACCTCTGTTTTACTCCAGGCATTTACTGCTGGAAGCACTCTGTGCCCAGAGGGTGCAGATTTACACAGCTGTGTGCCCTCTTAGATGCAATTCACTTAAGCTATTTGCTGCACTGACACACAGGGGTAAAGAGGTGACCCAGGGCTTGTGGCAGCATGATGTCTGAACTCTGGCTGGCACCTTACTCAAGGTATCCTCACTTGGAATAGGTTCCAACTTTTGCTGTGGTCGACCTTATTTGTCCATCTCATTAGTCTTTTGAAATCTAGGTATGCACAGTGTGTACCTTAAGGACATTAAATGAGCTTTTGAAGTCACAGCTTAGCAATCCTGCCTTGAGTGTTCCACGTGTTCCTCGGCATTATTAGCCCCTTGCTCTAACCAGCTGAGCTAGTTCACCAGGAATGAGTAGAACAGAGGTGAAGGATATGGAGACAAACAAACAAGTGTGGTAGCTTAAAATGTTTTGAAATCAATTTCTCCCTGCATTAGGTATAGCTGGGAGAGGTCTGTGGTGTGCTGGGATGAGCAGAACCTGGACACGATGCAGACTGCACAGTATCTTGTACTAAGCCTGACATCCGACAGGCAATGAAGGACCATTAGAAAATAAAATCAGAAATTAAAAGTATAAGTAAAACTTTTTATATGCTTCCATTCACAACATAGAAGGAAGAAACCTAAAGGGAAATCTATTGCTTTTTACCAGAAGGATTTTAAATGAAAGTAGCAGTATTGAGGAATAAACCCCAAACATTTGTGGTGTTGAAGCAGGGGCCAGCCTGTAGCATTTGTGCCACTCTGCTGCAGCCAGTGTCTGTTTCACCTCTCTGGGGGTCCTGCAGGCTCTGGAGGTCCATTGCCAGCAGTCCCATTCTGAATCTGCATTTCTTCAGTTGCTTTGTGCTGCTTGATGTTTGCTTACAAAATTAATCTCCCACATTCAATGTTGGGTGAAATGTTGACTCATCTGAAATCATCTGGGCCAGCACTTCAAGCCAGGTCTTTCCAGTGTTTATGCTTTCTTCTGCTCTGGGAAGGACCAGGGATACTTCCAAGCCTCTGTACAAGAGCTGAATATGAGCCCTTCCTTTCCACTCCAATTCCATGGGATGGTTATTCAGGAATAGTCCTGATATTGTCAGAAATATTAACTGTATATGCCTTTGATCCTATGCAAGCATAAATAACAATTTTTTTCTTTTTTCATTTGTCAGTTAGTTGTGTGCACATACTGTGATCCAGTACTCAGAGAAGTAAGAAGTCTCCAAAGTGCTTTTGACTTTTCAAGAATTTTAAATGTTGCAAATAAAGTAACTTTTGGCAGATGTCTAGTATGAAGGGTATGAGTAGAAAATAACAATCATTATGTATCTACTGTCATTGTTTCTGTGTTTGTTGAGAGCTTGGCAGTAAGTAATGTTCTGATTTGTGTTTTTGGGTGTATATTTTGTTTATGGTACAGGCAAGAGTTGCAAAAGCACACTTGTTTGTTTCAAGTTTCAGAGGAGAGGTAGGAAAGGATACTTGTTGAAAAAAGAGATTAAAAATGTGTAGAGGCTGGGACCACAAACCTTCTTGCTTGGATTGGTCCAGCCATTGCCTTGTGTGACTTGTAAGCACATGGACATCTATTGGATCCATGACATTGCACTTGTGTACAAATGGGAAAGAAGAAGGACTGCTGCCTTTGGTGGTGGTCTTCCAGATTTGCTGAAGTATTGATAAATTTGTTTGCCAGAGTCCTTTTATTGAGCTCACTGAATTTATGTGCAGAATACAGTGGGCTACATAGTTGCTATGTGCTTGAATTGGTCTGTTTTATGAGGGAATGAAAACTAGGAGCTGAATTAAAACAACTAAACCTCTGAAGAGCTATTCAGTATCTTCAATTAAATTCAGTGGTTTTGTAGTGCAGGCTTGCCTTATGCTGCATATTTTTTCAGTCAAATGAGTGGCATCCTTGCACAATATTTAACAGGTAGAGCTGTGTGAAAGAAGATGCTTCCTTACAGCATAAAGCAGAGAAGCAGAAAACTGGTGGTGATGTATCAGTTCAGCTGTGTTCTCTCCCTACAGGCTGAGAAAGTTATAACGTGACCTCCTGGTGAGAGAAGTTATCATTAAAATAGTTAAATTCAATATGGCTCAAATCAAAATAGAGATTTTATGCAGCAGTCACAGAGGGTCTTTTCTGCTGCTGCTGCTATAAATGTTTATGACTAAATAGCTTTATTTCTTAGATGACAACAAATCCAACAGTTAGGGCCAAAAAGAAAAAAAAACCCAACAAAATAGAAATACAAAACCTATGGATATGGTGTATTAAAATTGACCAATATCTTATATTTAAGTAACTCAACTACAGCTTGTATGTGTATCAACAGATTGGTGTCAAAAAATCCAAAGCTGCATGAGCTTATCTTGGTTTCTTACTTGAATTGTTTTCCCTGTTTATCTTGAAAGCTGACATATTTTTGTCATTGATATCTCTGTATTACCAAAATATTTTAGATAACAAGTTCTAACTCAATTTGTGGAACTTGACTGTATTTCTTGGTTTTGCCACTTTGTATAAAGCTTAAACTGCAGATAGGCCAAAAATGAATTAAAGGGTATTAACTGTCCCTTAATAATAACCCTGTGTATGGATATTACTGGGGAGTCCAGTGACAGCTGTGGCTCTAGGGACTTTTGGTGGAATAGAAAATTGAAACCAAGGCATTCTGTAATTTGGTTTAGTCTCAGCAGTAAGCACTAGTATTTCTGAGGTCTGCTGGAATTCTGTAGGAACTTGGAACTGGGGTCAGTGCAACATCATAGGTGATGGGTGTCATTGTCCAAATCTTTCTTGCACTCTTAGGAGAGGTTTGAAAGAACTCAGAGATGTGGAGGAATAGAATGTAAGAAAATAAAGTAAGAGACTACTTGCAGAAGGTAGTCTCCCACCTGAGAAGCTGAAGCTGTACCAATCACCAAAGATCAGGAACAGGCCTGCCCTTAACAGGCCACAGCTGTGTCCAGTGAGAAGACGAGTGCTGCAAAAGAGTGGGTTAGCTGGGTGAGAAGAGTGTTGGAGCTTGTTGGTTGTGCTGTGAAGGAAAAGGAGTCAGTGCTGTGAGGAGCTGTCCATGAGAAATCACTTAGAAGGTATGGAACTTTTGCAATAAGGTGACAACACAGAGACTCGGTAAAGGACATGCCAATGGGGCAGTGATGGGAAGATGCTGGTTTCTTTCTGTGTACTTTTAATTTGTCCTGTGTCATTTGTTGGTATTGCTATTTTGATATGGTGGAGCTATTCTTTCAGCTTTATTCAGCTTTTTCCAGGTATTTTATTTCCAAATGTGTGTTTTTTGTCTGTGACAAATGCCACTCTTCCTAAAGAAAGAGGTAGCAGGAGCTGGAGGATTTGGGTAAAGAAAGTACAAGAATTTGTCTTCAGTGCAGAAAGAAAAAACAACAATTTCTTGATCACTGTATTTTTGTAACTGATTTTACACAGGTCATTGGTGACTGGAGCCTACTAAAGCAATGTGGTCACTTCACACAGACAATCAATATATAAATATAACACATACAAGAGAGGTATGGTTTTCTTGGCTACTTGGCTGTTTCTTGACAAGTGCAATATGTAGTGGTCTGCGAGTGCCCTCCTTGCCATTTTCTCAGTGTGTGTGTATGGGTGAGTGATACTGAGAGGTGAAAACAAACTGTTTCATTCCCCTCCTTACATACTTATTTCTCTCTTTCTTTCTCATCTATTTTTTAATTAATTCTCCTTTCACTTTATATGACATCAAGGAATGGCATTCACAATTATGGGAATTTGGTTAAAAAGGTTGGAAGTTTGGCGTGGGGCATATGCAGACAGAAAATGTGTGTGTGGCTGATGTTTCTTCTTCTGCTGGTGAGTTTGGCTCCTGAGCTTTTGTATATATCAGAAATGTGAACTTGGATCTGACTTGGCAAAGAGCCCCTAGCTCTTTGACTTAAAACCTCAGGACAGAAGTCTTCTTGGTTTCCCATCAGCTACAGCTTTGAAATGTAAATTAGTTCATATTGATTTTGTGTACTCGTGTGAATGTGTTCATACCTACATACTTCCTTCAACCTCCCTGCCCTCCCCCAAGTATTTTAGAATTCTCTTTCCTGTAATTTTCCTTTCCTTGTGTTTTGTCCAAGGCCACACTGCTACTTCAATACATACAGGATGCTGTGGAGTAAAAATCTGTGTCGAGGTAACACCTTAAACTGGCAGTCAGCCCTTTGTGTGGGCAGATGCACAGACCATTTGAAGGCACTCTAGTTTGAAGAGAAAGCCAGTTTCAGAGGAAAAGTAATGTCTGAGAAATAAAACTCAACTTTCAAGGACTGGGGCACAGGTTGGATACCATTTGGATTTTTCTTCATCTTATTCTTTCTAAAATATTCTAGTTTTAGGTCAAACCCATGCTTCTTACAGAAATCCAGCAACTTCAAAGTCATTCTTCTGACAAAAGTTTCACAGCTTGAGCTGAAGTTACTGATATGATGGAAACTGCTGTGGGCTTTGAGACCTCATGGGGTGTTCTAGCCAAAATCTCTTGTTCATTAAAAATTGAAGTTAAGAGCTAAAAGCAAACCATAGGAAAGAATATGTAATGTTTTTAAAAGACTACAGTTTTAAAATTAATGTATTTCATTCTGTTTTCTCAACGTTAAAAAATGTCATGTGGCATTCAGAATAACCCATTTTACTATTTCTGTAATTAGATTTTACCTGTTCCACCATCAGTTAGTATCTTGTCTGTTCCAGAAATGAACCAAGAAACCATTGTTACTGAAGGGATTCACAGTCTTAACATAAAAATATTAGCATTAGACAAAGAAACATTAGTATCTTACTGTGTAAATGCACAGGGAAATTTAGTAATTTGGGTTTACATAATCTTTATCTACTCAAGACCTGGATCCCTAGGAACAGAGCCCACATTTTGCAAAATCTCTGAAGATATGAAACTGTTTTGTATGACTGGGTGTGCCATTGAACAGGCCAGAATTATTTAAGAATCACATAGAAGGTGGCCTCCCCAGCGGAAGTCTCCCCACAATGTAATTTAAGTGTTGGTTTTCTAAGCCCCATTTCACTGATAGAGAATGGATAGAGAAGTGAAGCAGGTTTTCTGTGGCATTCCCAAAGCCAGATATCTGAAAGGGAGTTATAAGGCTAATGCAAGATTTTCCTTTCTTTCACAGTAGTTCACCTGCTCAAATTTCACTGCTGAGAAATGGGCAGAATCACAGTCCTCATTACTAAATGCCATTGATTAGTTAAAAGGCAGCTATGTGAAGGAGTCTAATACATACTTACACATGATCAAAGCAACTATAAAATTCCACCACTATGCTGTATTAAAAAAAAAATTAAGAAAAAGTTGTATCTGTTAGTACTGAGTTTGTCCAGGCCTGGGCTTTAATGAAATTGAAGTTTGAGTCCTATCTAGCCTTTTAGTTCTATGTAGAGCTAAACCATATAATATTGTAATGTAATAAATACAACTTTACCTTATGGGGTTTTTTTTGTATTTATTCTTATCTGCTTGCAAAAATCAATTCTTTTTTTTTACTGTGATCTCTGTTAATTGAGCTCAAATTTTTATACATGCTTCCTAATATTTCACTGAGTTGGTTTTGAGGCAAAATAAATTCACCTTTTTGAGAGCAGTTTTCCTTTTAGTTAATCATCTTTGTCTATATAGCAGGAATTGTCTGAATGCTGTTTTTTGCACTAAATGTTTAGTTCATTTAATTTCTTATTATAAAAGCACTTTCTGTAACAGGATTGGCTTTTATTTCAACAGTACAAAAATGTTCTGTATCTTTATCAAAGTAACCACCTGGAGTGCTGTAAGTAATGCACATACATGGAACAAAACTGTGCTTTGTTACAGATTTTCAAATGCAAAGTAGCTGCATGTCAATTTAAAATAACTTTTAATTCAGTAGAGTTTCTCAAGATTTATACATGTGTAATTGAGAACAAAATGCAGCTTCATGTATACATCTAATAATGGAGTAGCATTGCAGGAGAAGTAAATCTAAACTTTATTGCTGTCTAATAAATTATCTGGTAAGCACTATAATTAAACTACAAACCAGTTCATTACTTGCAGGCGACATCACTAAATTGGGTCTAATAGAAGCTATGTAGTTGCAGAATGTGAGTGTCTGATTGTGAATATTATTGCTGTGACAGCAACAGTTAATTCAAATAATGATGGAACTTTAATGAATGAGGTTGTGTGACAGAATTAGCAAAAGCAGATTTGCTGAATAATTGGTTCTTTCTTGGTACAGTAACTCATTGATTTCTAGTCTCTCTCTTTTCCTCCTTCCTCCCACAGTTAGCATCAGTCTGGTCATATGTGCACAATGTCCTGAGACCTCAGCTACAGCTGCAGCAACAGTCTGGCACCTATCAGAGCAGAGCAGGCCTGGCAGAAGAAATGCCAGACCAAATCCAGCACCAAGCCTGCAGGCATATGGTGCCAGGGGGGCAGGTTGTGAAAGAAAGGGAGGGAAAGCTCTCGGGGGTGAGGAAAAGCCCCCCTGCTCTGCTCAGCCAGAGCTGGCACAGCAGTGGGGGCTCTGCTGCAAAGCTCTCCTATCTGTTCCTCACTGTTTTAAGAAATGAAGTTGCAGCCTAATGTAGTGCTTTCAAAGTGATAAGTGATGTGTCGGCCCTGCTGATCTGATGTATTTGTTTTCTTTGTTCACCTTTCCTTGATTTGATCTTCTGCTATTTTACTTACAGATGAAATACCTTATCCTTTTCTCTTACAGGGTGGGTACTCATCCATTTATATCTACATGAGCCATGGCAGAGTGTGTGCTTGCATCGGAGCTCAAGAATGTATACATCTATACATAGCACATGCTACCGTGTTTGCAAAGCTATAATGTCACAGTTTCCCAGCAAATGCTTTCTGGGTGTGTAGAATCACCTAATACATAATCCTGTTTAATACATTTTTAATAGCACCAGACTATGTCTTGTACTGCCAGATTTAAATTGAAAGTAGTTACTGTAATAGCCGTATTAAGGAGAAATGAAAAGTATGAGCTAAACCACTGGAGGCAGTTGGTTAAGATGTGGCTTGATAGGCAGGTGTCCAAAGATCAGATGTAACTCTTGACTCTGTTTTAGAATAAGTCAGTTTTCTTGCACATTTCATCTTTTCTTAGCATTTCTCAGAAAGTTTAGATTTGGAGCTATATTTAGTCCCTCAAGGGCCCTGCTTTGATTTTGTTTTTGCATGCTGCCGGCTTTGATTGGACCTGTGTGTTAAGTTGCCATCACTTGAAGGAAGTGTTACACAGACTCATCAGTACTCATCCTGCCGTGCCCTGACTCCCTGACGTGTTTGCAGCAGGGCGGTGGGATGACAGCTCCCTGCTGCTGATGCCACTGCAGCCTGTGCACTCCTCTCACACACGGATTCTGGCTTTTAATGCCATATAACTGTGTTTAAGTGTTCAGAAATGTGGGACATCTACTTTGCAAACTCTGACAGTGCTGAAACAAGGCTCCTAAATAATTTGTGAAAATAACATTCTCCATAGGTCTCCACACATTGGAGTGACAGGTACAGGCTGTGCAGGCACAAAGAAAGCTGTTCCTTTTCTGTGGGCTCTGTGTCATATCCTCACCAATATTGTATGTTCTGGAATCACAGATGATTCCACATAGAATCTAGAATCCCTCTAATTTTTCATTAACCTTTTGGGTTCTAATTTCATAGAACAGTGAAATATTGACCCAACAACTGACGCAAGTGTCCACAGAGCTGGAGTAGAGATAGAAATTATTTAGATAATACACACATTTTGGTTCCTCTTTTTCTAGCACGCAAAATTTTTATTGGATTCTGGAGAGTTGGGAAAGTCAGGCTTTTTAATCTGCTGTCTATAGGATACTTGCAGATGTTTTGCAAATACTTTCATGCTCCAAGAACTCTGGACTGATCTTCTGCCAAAATCCAGGAGGTGTTCTGCTTTTTCTGATAAAGCAGGCAGTCTTGTTTTCATATCCTGTCAACTGGGATCTAGAGTAGCATAATGAAATATGTGCTGTTGTATTATAATCTTTAGTGATTACATTTTAAATAATTTTCAAATAGTAAACTCAGTTGCAGTTCATCATTATGGCCCCTAAAGATATAGGGTTAGGTACAACAGAGTAAAAGCTCAAAACTTTGTTTAAATATTATCAAATCTGAGGACTTTCTACATCTGTAACTTTATGCCTTAATTCTGCAAAGAATTGAGCATATATTATTTACATTGTGTGCAGAGTTCTATCATTTTCCTTTCCATCTGAGTAAGGTTTTTAAATGACAATGATTTTTGTTTTGTAATAATTTATAATATACCACAGACAATCTGACATTTACCCTTTGGCAGCATTTGGATGCTACTAGAGAGCTTCAGGTTTGACTCTGGCCATTTGTGTTGATAAAGCATTAGTTGCTGTTTAAATAGGTGCTCAATAGAAAACAGCTTTCATCTATTTCCTTATGGACCTTTTCTTACCAGTGCTCACTGCAGCATCCTGTTGAGGAGTGCTGCCAGGAACCATTGCCACTGTATTTTGATAGTCTGCATGCAAGCATCAGACAGCTCTTCATACCAAATTCTTTTCATGTTTCTGGTTTTGCAGCTAATAAAAGAAATGAGCAGGCGTTCCCATTTCTTTTGAAGGTCATGGATTTGCCTACATTTTCCTAAGTTTGGTCTTTTCTTTCTGGAACAATAATAGATGTAAATTCACCAATGAGAAGATAGCTGAAGGAGGTTGTGGCCAGGTGGGGATTGGTCTCTTCTCTCAGGCAGCAAGTGGGAGGACAAGAGGAAATGACCTCAAATCGCACAAGGGAGGTTTTTTACAAAAGGGGTTGTCAAGCATTTGGGACAGGGAGTTCAAAGAAGTGGTGAAATCACTATCTCTGAAGGGGTTTAAAAACGTGCACCACTGGGGTTTTGGGACATAGTTAAGTGGTGTTTCAGCACCTGGATTAATTGTTGGACTGGATAATATTAAAGGTCTTTTCAAACCTAAACGATTCACTGATTCTAAGAAATTGTGGAATGGCATGTTATATACAAGCTTTACAGCAATTCATTAATAGTAGCTCCTGAAGGATATTTAAATTTAATTCAACATTTCCTTGCTAGATTAGCTTTCATCTCCTTCATCAGTATAATGAAGGTTTACCTGTAAGTTGTATATACAATAATATAATGTAAAGAATAATGTGTACAGTTGCTGTTTGAATCTTTGATAATTACTATCATTGGTAATCGTTAAAGATCCAAAAAGTTACGTGAAACAGGTATTTTAGAGCTCTGCTATCCAATGTACTCTAAATATAGTCTACAATTTATTTAAGAATGAGGAAAAATATACACATGTGTTTAAATGGACTCATAGTCTTCCATGCACAACTGTTTATTTCTTAAAAAACAGTTGCAAGAGTTTAATTAGCATTTAAATGTTTACTTATGGAAATTAAACCTGAGTCAGATATATTTTTTAAGGGCGACTGGATGGTGTTCAATGATGCAGTTTGAAATTACATTGTATAGGGTACAGACACAACTGAATGTGGAATGACTAATTGGAAGTTAAATTGATTTAAACCACCCCTAGGGATGTTTCATAGAAGTATCCACACAGAATTGTTGGTAAGCGGTAACTTCTTAAGTGATTGTAACTCCATGATTCTCAGCAACTGCTGGTACCTTCAGCAGAAACTTAGGGCTTAGACTTGTAATCAGTTTATTAAAGCTTAATAAATGACCTTGCATCAGCTGAGGTACAGGAGTGAAAGCCCAACAACATAATCTACCTTAAATCTCAGTGTAAGAGGTTTGAGCTCCATGGGATTACCTGGCTGTGGGCTGAGAGAGTGCATGAGGATGTCAGAGTTGTGGAAATTTGAGATGATAATGAAGTGTGCTGGGATAAGTGTTTGTGTTTTTCCTGGTGCATTAAGATGCCTCAGTGGATTACAGCCACCAGTATGTAAATGAAGTATCTTTAGTAAAATTCTTCCAGTGGTACTGCTCAAGGCCTGTAAAATAATTACATAGGTATTAGAATTTTCTTTGAAAATTCCAGTAAGCTTGTGTTTAGATGTTTAAATTATATACCTTACTGTTTTTCAAAAATCTTGAGCTTTGAAATCGTTGCAAGTTGCTAAAGGTTCAGCACTTTGTAAACCAAGCCATGTGTTTAGGCTTTTAATAAAATAGGTGCACCCTCAGGATATGATCCATAGTCTATTACATTAATAAGAAGCCTTCAGTTTATCTTGAAGATATTAACTTAATCTGTAATTGATTCTGATTACTGCATATTTGAAAGGAATTTATTTTAAGGACTGTCCCATTCTGCAATGGATGGATTTCTGGAGAGGTATTCATGTACAGTGATCACATCTGTGTAGCTGTACAAAACAAACCAGTGACTTGACTTAGAAACAATAGTTCAGGGACTGAAGTCTGTACAATACAGGTCAGCAGGTGAAAATGCAAACTCTGTAATTGGTAGTGGTTTTGTTATTCACAGGTGTAGTGTTTGCTCTGAGTTGTTCCAAAAGATAAAAGATGTTGAAAGCCAATATTTTGTCTTGGATTCCTCTCTGCAAGGTGAAACAATGCTCCAAGCTCACCTGCTTCCCAGCAGTGTCAAAAAGCAGCCTGAAGTATGTTCCTTCACTTGTTTTTCATTTAAAAAAGTCAGGATGCCAGGACTGTGGGCATTGTTCCATTGACTTGAATCCAGTCATTTCAGTAATTACAACCAAGTTGCTGTAGAGCGCTGGTGTTTTCCCCATTGGATGGGTGGTAGGAAGTAGGCATTAAGACCTGGGTATAGTTCTTCTTGCACAAGCGTTTATCTTGCCTCACAAAGATGTGGCCATGATGCTGCACCAGCTGCAGGAGACAAACCCAACCATCTTCTGTTGGACACCCTTCAGGGGAGCTCAGAGGGCTGTGGCTGGGCATGTTCTTTTGCACCTGCTTTTTTAATAGCCCAAGGATGGCAGGCTGTCACTCTACCATACTGTCCATCTGCATCTCTGGTGTCCTGACTGTCTGAGTGATTGGGGAAACAAGTAAGTAAAAATCTAAAGCACTCTTTTGAGGCTTCATTAATTTAGGACAACACACTCAGGTTTTCTGTTTCTTTGATTAATCTTCTTTCCAAGTTTAAGTAATATGTGTTTTTAAAATTAAAATGTATAAAATCAAGATGAAGTAGTAAGCTGGAATGATATTTTTAGAAAATTAGCCAAGTTAGAATCTTACTATCATCTAGTAATATATTTTTATGAATGTATTTAAATTTTCAAATTGGATATGATCAATTAATGAGATTGCATTTGATGCAAATTTCGATTCATTGTTACTGTAATCACATTCATGTACATTGTAATAACATCTGTGGACTGAGCTAGTTCAAAAGGAACTCTGCCATGGAATGCATTGATGAGCACAGTTGGGAAGAGACTTGGAATGAGTCAGAATTGTGTATTTAATACTGAAAGATTTCTGTGGTACTTTAGTGATATGTAAACACTGAGCTTGAAACAGTAGCTCATTAATGAAAACCATGCTGTCTTATGAAGAACAGTATAGATAACAACCCCAGACTGGATAAAGGATAGGCTTTGATTTCATTCTTTGTTTCTTTCCAGATTTCACTTTCTCCCATTAATTACTGAACTGAAATATTAGACTGAGAAAAGTTCATTGTTGTCCTCACCTTTTCCAGAGCTGAATATAATCTCAGGAAAAGAAATCTGCACAAACAATATAACATATTTCTTATTCTGAGGTTAACAAATAAGGAAGAGATGACAGAATATTAAAGAACTAGTAGTTTCTTATCAATCCTTTACTAAGTTTTTGTTCTCTTTTCAGTTACACAAATAATTTTTACTTGAGGAGCCTCCAGATGTGTTTCACTTCTAGCTCACGTTTTCTCTGGCCTTACTTTAGAAGACAGAAATGTACTTTCCTTTTCTTTCTGTTGTAACCATATCAAGGGATATGTTTTATATTAGCATTACAATCTGTAGGAGAAAGGGTCCAAGACACTACCGGAAAGCACAGGTTTAAGAGTATGTGCTGCAAATGTCATTATGTGATTCTCTTGATAGACAGTCTCTTTGCATCCTTCCAAAAGGCTGATGACTTATTTGGATATTATTTGAAAGTAAATTGAGATGGGAGGAAAAACCCATGTAAGTGTTTGTACTGGAAGTGTGAAGGAACTCTTTCAGGACCCCACCTATGAATAACAGTGTCAGCAGAGGAAAGACAAATAGGACTGCCCCTGATGTGTTTCCTTTCACCCTTTATTGTCCTGGATTGTCAGCAGCAAACTAGAGCCTGGAAGATTCAGTGGCACTGTACAGTGCTGTGGGTCTCCTGATGAGCCTTTCCCAATGTTATCCAGGTACGAAAAAGCCTTTGAACCCTTTCACAGATATGGCTGAGTGTGACCTTTTGTGGTAATTCTGTTCTGTGTTTTCTTACTCAGAAAGAGGGGCAACTGCCTCTTTTCTAGAAGCCAAGATCTGAAAGTGGGTAGTTTTAGTAGCTGTCTTTCATCATTCTGCTTGGAGGAAGAGGTCAGGCCACTTCACAATGATGAAGACTGATGTATCACGGACAGGGTCAGAAGCAGAATTTGCTTTAGTCTCCTAGAATTACATTAACTCTTAAAGAGCTGGATTTTGCTCTGACTTGTATTCTGTAGGCAATATCTTCACTAATTTTTGTGAAACAGTTTACAGATAAAACATCCACTGTCAAGCTGAACAGTTCATCTTAATAATAATCATTGCTTATATAAATCTGTTTGTTCCCACCTATCATCACTTTGTGAACAGCTGTCTTGCATTTTCCTTCTTCAGAGCTTTCGTTTTCTCTTCAGTCTGCTTTAGTCACTGAGTTGCATAAAATGTCCTCCTTGTAGCCAAGGTAGGAATTATAAAATTCCACTACATAAAGTTTCCTACATGGCATAATGTGTCCATTTATATTGGCAAATTCACTTGTGTGAAATACTGGCATGGAGCCTGTACTAAATCTGTCACCAATGGGAGCTTTGTGAACAGGCCCTTCCTGAGTCCTCAGCAGAGAGAAGTTGGCAAGGTCAGGATCACTTAGTGACCATGGTAGACCAAGTGCTTGGCTGAACCTGGATTTTGCTAGGAATTGTCAAGGTTTCAGAAGATTACTGCCATATGATAGCTGAGCAGTGACCTATCTTACTGCTTCATTTTTTCAAGTCCCTTTGAAGCCAGTGCCTTGAAGAGATGTGTCCTCTAATGCCCATATGCAAGAGCAGGTTGAACCATTGCTGCTCCAAATGCAGAAAGGCTGATGTTGCTACAGCTTTCTCCACCAGTGCCATGGGTATTGAGTCATTGTTGGTCTTTAATGTTGTAAATGTGTCATGCTTAATAAAAGTAACTACTTCTGCTCTGATTTGATATTTTGACCCAGATCTGACAATCTTGGAATCATCTATCACACAGGAGTTTCCCTGTTCCTTCTCTTGACAGATTATGAGCTTTTGTTTCAGACAGAGTTGATCTCTCCTCTGATGCAAATGCACAGCCACTTTCCAGACAGTGTGTCTTGGGGAAAAAAAGTATTAATTCCAAAAGTCCCTCTCCTAACCAATTTGTACTAGCACCATCTTTCTTATCCATTTCCTTTCAGAAAGGTTCATAAACTAGCAGTGCAGTTAAAGGTGAATTGACAATGAATGCATGGAAAGGTGAGTCCCTGCAGGTCCAGAAGGTCCTGGTAGTGGCACAGTGTTCTTGTTCCAAAGATTTTGTTGTTGTTGAATTCCAGTAAATGAAACTTTCAAACGGAATGTGGCTCATACTTAGAACAGTTTAATCTTTTGCTTTCTCTAATAGGATAATGAAACAGTATCAAAAGCTTGCTTATTATGCTCATACTCAGTTCATAATGAACCACAGTGCAGCAAATTTTGAGGGTCCATCTGAGGTGGGAATTCTTATTACTTCTGATCATGTTTTTATTGGAGATTGTTTCCCAGGGATTCAGAAATTGTTCTTAATTCCTATATATGTAGGATTACATTTTCAAAACTGTCAATATAGTCTGCTCCCATTGGTTGCAGTCAAGGGCAGTTTTACTTCTGACTTCAGTGATAGAATTATGTGCCTACTCTACATGCTTTTAACAGTCCAATTCCCTATTTGTTTTAAATTTGGATGTACTTATCCCTGACAACTGTACTTGGCTTAATAAAATTCCTTCTGGACTTGGTTCTTGACCAGTATAACCTTGCTAATAAGGAATTATAAACTTGTAGGTGATTTCATCTGACCCAACTTTCCACGGCATTGCCTTTATACTCTCACTGTTACTATTTGATAACCATTTTGTCTTCCTTGAGCAAAGACTTTTTGAAACATTTCAAGCCTTATAAGAAATTCAATGGCAAGGGATTTGAAAAAGGTTTCTTCTTGAACATCCCATTAGCCAAAGAATACATGAAGGAAATAGTTATGGTACCATGAGACTTCATATAAGAGTAATAGATTGGAAGGTAGTATTTTAATGTAGAGATTAGTGCTCTAGAAGAGACACTACTGAGAATTGCCTTGCATTGAATACACCAGTAGGTGAGATCATTGTTTAGGTGGTCATAGAAATGATGGGGAATATCTGTCTATTTCTTTGCTATTCTCTCCTTCATCCTCTGCCATTCTTTTCCTCTTGGTCTTCCCATTCAAATTCACCATGCAGAACAGCTGCCCTGGGCCAGCTCCTGCTGAGACAGGCTGATGGGAGAGCACAGATTTTTGTTACTTTTCTGTGCTAAATTGTGGGTGGGTGTTGCACGTAATAAACCCAGACAAAAAAGAAAAAAAAGTAAAAAAAAAAAAGTAAAAAGTACTGAAACTGAAACAGAGCCTGAGTGCTTTTGGGGAGGGTGAGATGGTGTTCTGGGAAAATACAACTGCTGTGTATTGCATCTGTGCCGGCATCTGAGAGGAATGGTTATTAGAGCAGGACCCAGAGCATCACACCTGCAGTCCAGTCTCTGTGGGATCAGTAATTACATGTTAATTAACAAGTCTGGAATGAGTGAGAGTTTGCATGTCAGCAGATAATCTGTATAGTGACTAATAAACTGCAGAATGTTTTCAATTAGCAGGCTTGAAAAGGAAATCCCAGCGAGTGTTTTGCTTGGTTGGGAAAGGATGGAATGAATGCACTCTGTTGTTAGTTACCCTCCAAATAGGAAAGTGGCTGATTTAAAAACTACATCGTAAAGATTAAGATCTGAGAACAGAAATGCTTAAATTACTTGCTACTACTGTGCATTGATGAAATCATACAGAGTAAACTTCAGTGAAATGAAATTTTTCACTTGATTAAATAAGAGCAAACTTGGAAAAAGTCCATTCTTGAATAGATTCCTTCAAGCTTTAAGGCATAAAATGTATTTTTATTGCAAGTTTTTTTAATGGACTGAAGTAAGGACAACTCCAGAACCTGTTCACCAGAGAAACAAATGTTGCATTCTTTCTTTGGCCTGAATTCTGGAAATCATTGACTATATTCCACCTCTCTTAGGCTTTTCATTGTGATCTCCAGGTGTTAGATTCCCTCCATTATATGTTTACATAGTAATGTAAGGAGAATTTATTTCTTGGTGACCTGGCTTGTCTGTTTTCACTTGACTCTATTTCTGTTTTGTCCATGTTTGCACTCACAGGCAGCATTTAAAAATGTAATTTCCAAAAGTGTTGGAGCAATTTTATAATTTTTAATTTTTTTTCTCCCTAGGATGATATTACAAGAGCAGGCAATTTGGGACCCTGCTTTTTAATCAGCTACAAGTAAGGAGAGGTTATACAAGGGAACAATGATTAAACATTTGTTTGGGATTTACAATTTATAGAAGTGAACTATATAGTACATAATTTTGAACAACTTTCTAGCACTGCAGATGGATCAGAACCATTCAAATCAACCTGAAGTCATTGTTTTGAAGTTATTTCTTGATAAGTGAGTTAGGTGATATATATTGTCATGACCGTGATGTATTTAGAATTATTGTTATGGAGATATACTCAAAATATGGATGCTTTTTGGCTTTGTGAATATCCAGAGCTACCTGTCTGCAGCTTTATATTGTGCAGGTGCTTTTAATGTTTTGTCCCAGAGAGATGCTTTTGAGAAAGGAAAGCTGATACAGATGTGCTTTGTGCACTCTTCAACTGCATGGCTCATCTTCAGCTCCTCCCAAGCAGGATTGGAGCTGTGTAGAGCCTTGGCTGGGTTGAGCTACAGAAGCAGGATTATAAACTCCACTCCTGTGCTATTGCCACATCATATATCTCTGATAATGAACATTTTGCAGCAAGAGGTTTCTTAAAATAATCTTGGAACAAGTGAAGCTTGGATATGAATAATGTCAACAGTTGGAGGTTTTCTTCTTAATAATCATCAGTCTTCAGGTTGGCAGCGAACTGTTAGCCTGTCTGAAGTACAGAGCATAGAATCCCCCTTTACATCCTGTGTGGTACATCTTACCCCATTTAACCACTCAACTAGTTGTGCTCAAGGCATGAGTTGCCCTTTTTGGACCTTCTGTCAACATCAATTTCCCTCCCTCTCCCCCATGCCTCAGATTGTTGCTGCCACTGGAAGGGAAGCAAGGCAAAGGCACATGGAAAGGTGCTAGATCTTTTCCACATGGTGAGATGTAGCAGAACGGGGTCAGTCACTTGAAAAGTCTGGATGCTGTGAGAAGTTTTCCCCAATTTCTCCTTTATGTTTTTCCTGCATATCCCTTCCTGGCTGCTACGCTGAACTGATACTGGATACAAGAGATCTCAATACAATCTAAGGGATCATTTCCTTCATTGTCTTTTAATTAATTTGTATGGTTCTCTGTAGCACCTGTTAGAAATCAAATTGGATTTGGCCAAGCCCCTTCTAAGGCAGTCAGGCAGGTTTTCTGCCATTTCTGATAAACTATGATCCCTGACTTCAAGACTTTTCAGTTCTTACAGGGGCTTATCAGTGCTCACCTCCATCAAGTTCACAGTGGTAGGTTATTCGTAATCAAATTCACAATCTAGTTCACAATCTTCCCCTCCTCCCTTCCTCTTTCCCCCTCCTTCCCTTCCTGTATTTCTGAAGGAACCTGACCTTGCATCTCACTCACATCAGCTTGCAGATTTTTTAGTTTTCTTGTGTCCAATCCAGGGTTGGTTGGAGCACAAGATATGGGTTATGTTTTTCACTCTGAAGATAGCATGCATCTGGAATTATGTCCTCACAGGTAATTGAAGTTGCAGCTGTTGTACCAGCCACCTCTTTTCACACTGTCAGGGAAAAGAGGTACTGTGGAAGATTACTAGCACTTCAAATCAGCAGTTGGTGTCTCCAACACATGCAGACCTTCACATGTATTAATGTGACATTTGTATTTACAAACACTAGGCTGAAATTAGAGGTTCTTTTGGATACAAGATGTTATTGTGGTCATCTTGTGTTGATCCCTTGGGTTTTCCACCAGTCTGACAGCTGTCCATAACTCACTGCCCAGAATGTTTGTAAATGGATACCAAGTTATATTTTTCTTCCCTTATGTGATTTGCTCCAGATTGAATTGATCTAATTTAATTATTTTTAAATTTAAATTTCTCTCCTAATTTTGGGTGCATGTAGAAATTATGTACTCCTCTTAGAGGTTTGCACTTTGACAGGTTATACTATACAAAATGCTTAAATAAAAATATCAGTGAAACAATAACAGCAGGACAGGACTTTTCAATTGCTATGAAATGAAACCACATGGAAGTGGAGTGGAAAGGACTTGACTTAGGTTTTCAGATGTTCAGCCAACCTCATGGAAGTCATTTAATCCTCTGTACCTGTATGTCTCGTGTTTGCTATCACCCATATGATTTACAGTTTCCAGAAATTCCTCTCACAAGTGTCTCTAAAATGCTCTGAGACACCTGGATGCCAAAGAACTATAAATATTAGCAACTAGCCATCCATTTGTATTGCTGTCTGAACTGGGGTCACCACCATACCTTTAAAAACAGCCTTTCAAACCATGCAGTCTGAAATTAGAAGTAGTTTTAAAAAGCTGATGCTTTTCCCAAGGTCTATAAAAGCAGCTAACCCCAAAGAAAAGCTGATGTCCTTAATTCATCTTGCTTTAATTTCTGCAATGTTAATGCCTCTTGTCCAGGCTGTCAGCGTGGCTCCGCGGTGAATCCGTCTGTATCCTGTTTGCAGGGGCTGCTGGAAATGCCGTGGGATTCCTGAGCTGAGCACCTGGCCAAAATCCTGTCCTGCTGTCTGCTGTGGGAGACTGCATTACCCCACCAGGCAGGGGGCCATGCTGGACCTGCTGGGTTTTTCACTAGGCATCATGAGTCAGACACTTTACTGTTAAAAGTGCAGGGTTTGGGCTATTTAATTATTTGTTAGCCATAAGAATCTGAGGACTCACGAACCGTCTCTTTTGAGGAATGCAGTGATTTCATCAGATAAATGTTTAAAGCAGGGCTAAGATAGCAGACAACCACAGCAGAAAAATATTTTTTCCTTTGAGATAACCTCTTAAATATATACATATTTAAAACCATTTTATCTTTTCTGTCTGATTCTAAGCACCCCTTCTGTCAGCAGCAGACAGAATTAAAAAGAAAAAACCCTCAGTGGATACCTTTCGTTTTTTTGTGAAATGTGTCAGATGATAAGCAAAATGTAACTGGGTATTTATTCTACTTTTCATGTGCCCTGCAAACTGTGGAAGGCAGCATGAGATAGAGCAGCAACAGCCTGATAAGCCTTGCTTTTCCCTTCTTGCTGGCTCGCTATTTACTTTACTTCCTATGAGGGAACACTGGGCTAGAGACCAAATGTCTTTACTCATCTGGGAGATTTTAAAGCTGCTGGGAATAGACTGGTGCAAAAAGTGACTCCTTGATTACAAGATTTGTAGGTAAATGTTACCCTTGCAATAATCATTTCCCCTCCATCTCCTCCACAGCACATTCTGTTCTAGCAGTCCTTAACAAACAATAATAGCAAAAATAAGCCATATTTTTTTTTTACACTGGTTATTTTCTCTCTCCTTACTGAAAAGGACACATAATGGAATGAATCTGGTTTCCCATCTGTTGCTAGGTGCAATTCAAAGTGGCAGTTTTGACCTATAAAGATTTGGCTGTTTTGCGTCATGCGTACCCTAGAGACAGCCTCTCCCCTTTAATTTCTCTGTGTCTCCATTTTCCATCTGTGAAAAATCAGGATAACACTACTTTTCTACTTCACAGGGATTTTACAAGGACACATTTATTAGCAGGCACAGAACATAGGCTTTGTATTAGACATCATGCAAATATCTATGTCTACAAACTTGCTGCCACCCTCAGTCCCACTGAACCCAAGTTGACTGACCTTCATTATGTGACAGAAGGTGATTTGTTGTCCTAGGCTGCATTATGGATGTCCATCTTGTCATTTTTAAACACATTCATTATAAGATACTTGCAAGTCATACAGCTGAGTTTGGTCTTTCCCATTAAATAGTTTGGGCAATCCCAAGGGTAGGAAATTAGCCTATCACTAGCCTATCCTTAAGTGTGTTTATATGTTGCACTTGTGGGTCCCAAATAAAGAAAGGGCCAGTGGGAACCACAAACTATTGGACTGGAGGAGGTGTGTGTGAGATACTTAACTATTTGGGAATGTTTGCTCAGAACAGGTATCTCCAGAGATGTGGTTGCCTGTTGTATTAGAAGGGAAGTAGTTCTTCAGTCAGCTCCATAAATCAGTAGTTCTCAGGTGCATTTTTGCAGTCACATGCAGGTCAGGTTTAAGCAGTTCAGCATGCCTGTTTGAGAGAAGACATCTCCAGGGCATGTTGGTTGATCAAAGTGATATTTTAGACTTGTACTAAATTATGGACTTAGTACTGCAAGAGTTCAGGGGATGGGTAGGGGTGTTTTGAGGAGCAGTGGCTTTACAGCAGCAATCCTTCAGTGCAGACTCAGGGTATTTCATACATCTCCTATTTCCAATGAGATTGTTGGAATGACAGAATTCAAGCTCAGCAGTGGTAGTAGTTCTGTGACTGAACAGCAGACAGACAGCAGCTTTCCTTGTGGATGATTACAAGACATGGTCCATCAGCTAGATGGACTGTCTTGCTCATTTATGTGGGCTCTGTGCCTACCAGCTCTTTACAACCCTTAGTAAAATCTTTGGAGTCTTATTTCCAGGCTGTGCTAAGCATGGCTGGTGCATATGATGGTAGCCCCCAGTGGGGATATTGGTAGCTATTCCCAGTCTTACAGTGACAGAAAAGATGCAGGCTGTGCCAAAGCAGCACATGGGAAACTGTTACAGGGTCTATTAAAGATCATTGCATTGTTTTAAGTTTTTCACCATATTACATCCAATATTACTCTATTTTTTCATAATATTATCTTTGTAACAGTAATGAGAATTGACCTTGTTTAATAAGAAACTCTTCTATTAAAATCCATTGCATTATGTGTGTATGCATACACAGGCTTTGCAGAAGATGCAAAGTCTTCTGCAGAGAGCTCTACCAGCTTAAAACCAGGAAAATTGGAAATGCCACTTTACCTCTCTAATTCCCCTTAATTGTATTCTTTGCAGTTATAATAAATGTAGAATTTTATTCTTTTTAGGTTTAGCTACCTTTTAAGAATCTGCTTGAGAGAATTTGGAATCAATAGATAAAAGGAAACTGCAGCAGAGATTTCTTCAACGTGTGTTTAGGAACATGTTACTGTAAGTGCAAATAAGTGGTTAATTAAAATTTAGCTTAAAATGTATTCACTTTAGTTCACTAAACAAAACAGAAGCCCCTTCATGTGAACATCAATGATGTGGAAGCTGCAGTTTTGTGGTTTGGCAGTGACACAGCTTTTGAGAACTGGAAAAGAAAATCAGGGAAAGATAGAGACAGGGCCTCATCCTGCAAGGCTTTACTGATTTGATAGCTCTTCTTATTTCCTTAGGGCATGTTTGCCTGTAGCACTGCATTCCAGTGGAAAGGTTCTTAATTTTGCTCAAAGGATGGGGTCAGGAGGAGGTGACATCTCCCTGCGTATGAGGGAGCAGGCAGGTCGAGCTGCTGAGCCTCCTCCTGCTGCTGCGGTGAAGAGCAGCGCCTGGGCAGGACCATGTGAGCTATCTCACAGCACCTCGTTAGCATGGGATGATGGCTTTATTGGAGGAGCAAGTCATAAAAAAGTTTCCTTCGGTTAAAAATGAGCAGTTTTATTTTAGTGTGATGACAGCCTCATACTGAGGATTGAATTTTTGTGTTGCAGCTAGTTTTGTGTGTGTGTGCAGGCAAGGGAAGGGAGCTGTGGACATACATAGCTAAAAAGCAGGGGGTGAAATCCAAAGAAGAAAAACTTGTAGGGATTTTTGTGTTTTTATTTTTTAAACTTCTGATGTTTTCATGGTCCTGTCAGCTGAATGAGTTTCTCTTTGAGTAGCAAATTGCTTATGTGGAAGTCCTGGCTCTGAATCTCACTTAAAAGAGATCATTTGCAGCTATGGGTGAGATAACGACCAAGGATGAAGGTTTCAGATGTAGTTTTTTTCCTGCTAGTTGTAAAGCAAACATTTAATTGAGGTATTGTGCAGTTCTGTATCTTGTCATCATGGAAACACAGTCTATAGAAAGATTCAGTGTTACCTGTTCCAGGGAAAAAAGCTACTCTAGCAAAATGTGACAAAAAACCTCCCACATAATGTAATACCAGCGTTTAAAAATCCATGCTCACCTTTCATGTGAACATCTCAAAGTGGTTTTCAGATGGAGAAACTGGAACCCAAATTAATGACATAGTACTTCTGGCACCCTATTAAAATATTTATTCCCTTTTTCTTTTGCATGTTGTTACTCAGGAAGGTTTTTGTTAAGGGCTCACACCAGAGAAGTGCCCTCGCCCTGCCCTGCTCTGGAGGTCCCCAGGTGCTCCTGCAGTGTAAGCACAGCATGCCAGCAGTCATGGGCCAGGCAGGGGTGCAGCCAGCAGAACCCGGGGTCCAGGGCAAGTTTACCCGGACCCTAGACGAGATTGCCTCCCTAGTGCTGGTTTTCATCACTGATATGGATCCACGGAAAACAGCACAGAGTAGGAGCCAAGTATTGCTGAAAACAGGGTCAGCAGGATTGCTACATTCAGAAGGACAGTACATGCATAGCTCACCCCAAAATACACGTGAATATCTGCTGTGTGTCACGCACTGATATGACTGTCACTGCATAACCATGAAGATGATGGAAATTCTTCAACAGGAGGAGGAGGCGGCCAGGCCTCTCTCCACCTGCCCGGGCGGCGCGGGCCGCTGGAGCCGGGACGGGCCCGGCCCCACCTCCGGGGAGCGGCGCGTGGTGCGCGCTGGCCGCCAGCAGAGGGCGCCGGCACACGCCGGTCCCGATCGGCGCCTGCCCGGAGCCCGGAGGAGCCCGCGCCCATCCCAAAAAAACCCGCCTCGATCCCAAATGAACCCGCCTCGATCCCAAAGGAGCTCGCGCCGATCGTGGGACTCCATGCCAGTTATGCGTTTCTTCACCCAGCGAGCGCTTAGGACTGCTGGAGATTGAGTTCTCAGCACGCTCTGCAGACCTCGTGCTCCAGGTCTAACTCCACTGGCAAGCACCGCGGCAGTGCTTGTGATAGAGGATTTTCTGCTGAAATAGCAAGTAATAGATGCAGATAATGAGTTGGGATATGAATGCATCTGTAATTTGGTATCCATATGTAATAGCCGTATTTAGAGAGTAGGTGGGGAAGGGGAGAAAGTGTTACAGATCTTGTACTGTTCAACCACCTTGATTGGAGATGAACCTAACTGGGAATACTCTATTTCTGCCCTCATTGATTAAGGTTTTAGGTGCAGCCCCTACTTGCCTGGATGGTGTAATGTACAACTGACATACAGACATACTACCTGCAAGGGAGGAACTAATTTAAAAATTATCTAATTTAAGAGGTATTTGGTGTTGTGGGCAGATGAGTAAATAAATTGATCGATTGTATAATCTCAAATTCTCATGTGAGATGCTGTGACCCTAGGGCTTTGGCCCATTCTCTGTCATATGTATTTATCTCTCTCCTATATATTTAAAATATTTTTTCATGTGATGGCTCCATTTACCTCCCATTCCATGTCATATCACACCGAGAGACCCTGGGTATTATCATGTCATGAATAACAGTAATGTCATTTCCACCTTTAAAGCCGGTCCTGACCTCATCATGTTGTTTTATAAATATTGATCTTTAAATGGAGTTCATTGTTACTCTTCAGAAGAACTGAAAGAGGACTATCAGCTTGCCACAGACAATACTGAATCCCAGAGCAAACAGATCAGTTTTGACCATTTTGAGGTGTTTTGGTGCCTTTGTATTCTTCAGGGTAAAGGGCTATATATTCTTAGTGCTGCTGACCTGATTTTAATCCTAGCTAATGTCTTGCAGCCACTGAATGGAATATATTGAGTAGAATAATGAATTCAGTCTTACAGAGTGATGCTATAAGAGCAGTTTAAAAAAGGTCAAAGATGGAATTTATTTTCTCTGTGTTGTTGGAACTCCTGTGTTTGAGTGTTTAGAAACTTGATCTGCCTTTCTAGCAAGGGAATAAATCAGAGAGAAGCTGGAGCCTTACATTGGCAGTTCCTGAGTAGCTTCTCCTTGGAGGTAAATCAGTGAGAGGTAAAAGGTGTTGAATGTCTTCAGCTATTTGTGGATATAGAACAGATCAGAGCAGGATAGAATAGAATCCATCCATGAATTAAGCCACCACAAATGATTTTCAGTCAACACACAGTTTCTGCACATAATAATAATAATATAGAACTATAATAATAAAGAACAGGGGTGGCTGTATCAGAGGTCATAAGGAAAAGCTGAAGTGTGTTAAATGTTCACATCTGTCAATCCTGTTCTTTTTAGGAGGGATGGAAAATAGCTGAAGAAATCATGATGCCTGTCCCAAATTACTCTGTGCATGCTATGGGAGGTCTCTAGGGATGGAATTTGATTCTGAACATACTATATTATCTCATCAGTCATAAAACTGGCATTGCATGTTGTTATCAACCTATTACCCAGTTTTCTGTGAAACACACAGAATCTTCTCAACAAGATAAAGCTCTGGATGCAAATCTCCGTGGCTCACAACAAACACTTGAACAAAGCAAAATTCATGCTCTGGTTTTCTTCTGATGATGTTCTGAGCCCTGTACATTTAATATACAAACATAGCAGCAGTTGTAATCAAAATGAGAGTAACAGAGAGCCTAAAGACATGAAAATATTTCATGAAATCTAGTCATGAAAGTGAGGATTTTGTAGATTGCTCGCTGGAACTGTAAGATCCACTTCTATGTGATGCCTGTAACTTGACACATGAAGCTTGGTTATGTGAAGCTGTTCTTACAGGAGAGGGGAAAAGGCTTCCTAGAGGATACAGTGCAATTTCTTAAAAGGATTATTGGTGATTATAATTATTTTTTGAGAAATGGTTTTGACTCTACAAAAGTACTTAATCATCTGTGGATTTAAAGAAAATGCTGATGACTGAAGATAAGTATTTTTATTATCTTGGAGACTGGAAAGACTATAGGCTTAATATTAATCTTTCAGATTTACACTGACTGTGGTGGTATAGGACAAAAAAGGATTTCTCTTTTTAAGGAGGAAACCACTTTGGCTTTTTCTCTAGTGCTTAAGGTGTTTAACTTACTTGACATACATGTGCTTTTTGGTTTGTAGATGATATTGTTTATCTTGTACTGTTTTTTGATCTTTCACTTCTCTCAAAGTGAAAGAGGAAGCTTATTTTAAAGATGGTATTTTTAATGGAATCCTAAAAAAGTATCAAAAAGAAGTATCAGAAGTACTTAACTTACACAAATTTTTAGAAAACATTTGTTCTTTATTTTTTAGATATTATGTCTTCATTCTAAAATTATGGCACTCATCCCTTTTGAATATAGACAGAGACAACATAGACACAGGGAAACACAGACAAGGAAGACAGAGAAATTATTCCATGTATTCAGTAAGTTTTTACATTGAAACATACAATTCTTCTGGTGTTGTTTTCTACAGATGGTTTAGAGCATATATTATTGTACAGTGGAGGCACATGTATGTAAGCCCTCAAAATCTGGAAACAAACTTTCTTATAATCAGAACAGGGTTTTTTAAAAGGAGAAAATTCTCTTCCTTGCTGTTCAGTAGAAGTGGCTGTTTGTAACAGGACAACAGCATTTCTAGCAGAATTTTGCCAGATGTGTAGTAATGCCTTTGTTTCAAATTGAGAAGGCTTTAAAATGGCATTTCTAATTCAGTATATTTTGATATTCAGTAAATAATTTAAAAGATTCTGGATTAGAATGAATTTTTTAATAAATGTATTTTAAATTCAGTAGGATTAATTTTTTTTTTCTGCCTAGCTCCAAGTTGCTCATCAAGGCATATTTTTGGTTAGCTTCAGATTCTTCCCCATGTAAAGTCACAGGGGTCATCAGAGTTAATATATGCAAATGTTTTTGCCCAATGTAATTTTTGGTAATTTATGCTTAATTGCTCCACATAATTACAAAGAGTACTTTAATGGTAGTTTATGAGAAATAGTCTCAATGAACCATTGCTAACACCATGGCTCCACAAATGAAACATTGCATCACAGTCTGCTAGGTCTAGTACCAATTTCTGTGTTAAACAAATGAAAGGTGACATGAGTGGTTCAGCCTGCAAAAAAGAGTAACTTCCCCCACACCAGATGAAGATTTCTTGCTCCTTGTATAATTTCCCTGCCCTGAGTGTAAGGGATTCTGTACAAGCCATCCACAGGGGTACCTGCTCAGTTAGGCTGGTGTATTCCTGCTTGGTATCTTTGGGCTATGGATGGGTTGTGATAATGGCACAGTGCTGAGTGTTATAATTGTATTGGAGAGTCTGCTGCTTACAGGTTCCATTTGTCCAGTGCCTGTTTTGCAGGGAGCTGTGTGTTTTAACTTGGGAAATAGCATCTATTATAACAGATGAGGCTGGCTTAAATTGATACTGCAACTCAGAACACTAAGGAGAATGACGCCACTAGTATAGCAATGTTGCCAGGGCCCCAGTGAAGGAGGAATGATGAGGAGGACTCCATTGATATCAGAAGGCTAATTAATTACTTTGTTGTACTATATTATTCTATACATTTGAAACGGAATCTGCCAAGCACTCAGCCCTGCACACCCTGCACTGAATCTTGTGACTGCCACTCGACAGTCCCAACACACGTGGAAACAAAACACCATGACTTTGGGTAAACAATCTTCATATTGCATTCTACTTTTGCACAAACACAGGCACAGCAAATGATAAGAATTGTTTTCCTTTCTCTGAGGTTCGGAGAATGTGAATCTCAGAAATATTCTTGGGAAGAATTGTGCTTTGCTTTTCTCTATGGAGGTAAATGTGGGGCTACACATGGGCAGCTGTGGAGTAACTCATATCTGTTTTGTAAGTTGTCTAGATGTATTTCTAGATATAAATAATACAGGTGTATAAATACATCTTCTATTAGTATATAAACTTGCAGTAGATATGAATTCTCTTCTCTTCAGCTAGTCACAATATTTTCCTTCATTTCTCTGTATGGCATGAAGATTTCCAAGGTTTGAAAGAAGCTATTTCCTTAAATATTTTATTTCATTAGTATTATGTAAATACTAGGAATCTGGGGCAAGATTCTGGTCTGCTTTCATTTGCCAAGGTGTGGAGGAACTGCTCAGCTGAACTGTTTTAGACCTGTGTGGCAAGGGAGGTCACAGTGTGGTCCCTACCAGAAAACGTGAATGCAGTCTCCCACTTGATTAATGTGCATTGTTCTCATTATCCTTAATGGATGTTTTGGACATATATTAGGGGAATGGTCCTATTAGGAACTGTCTAAAGAGTGAAATGAA
Organism: Ammospiza nelsoni; assembly: GCF_027579445.1. Lineage (NCBI taxonomy): Eukaryota > Metazoa > Chordata > Aves > Passeriformes > Passerellidae > Ammospiza > Ammospiza nelsoni. Next base: position 18,318,287 of record NC_080636.1, read on the forward strand.
AATGATAATCACTTTCCCTTGGATGAGGTATTGTATTTATTCTATGGGATTTTAAAGGCTATTTTAGTGTTTAAATTATCTGGTGCATTATAGAATGGTTTAGATAGGTTTTGGTTAATTGACAGTGGTGGGTATGTTTTAGAAAATTATTATACACACTGGGACTTCAATTTTGCTGTGAATTATATTATTTTTAGAGATGTAAATTGCAGTCTTTCCCAGGAGAGAGAAGTAATGTGCTGCTTATTTGATTTTTAGCAATAATTAAAATGATGTGTTAAATTAGGCGCAGGTATTGTCATAGAACAGGACAAATCTACTTGTGTGGGGGAGTTCAGAATCCTTGAAAAAGCCGTGATATTTTCGTAGCAAAATAAACTGTGTACCTTGTGGTTTGTATCCTAGAAATTGTCCTTCTACATGTATATCATCACATAAGAAGGCCAAGTAGTCTGGCAGAGAGACAAGGCAGCCGAGCTGTTTGCTGAGATGGAGGGTGGATGCACTCCAAATGGGAATTAAACTAATTGAAGTGGACTGGAGCTATTGCCTTGCCTGACACTTAGCTGACACAGAAGACGGTAATTTTGAATGCTGTTGATCCTTTAATTTTCATCCCTTGCCATTCAGATCAGACAAGGCTGTGACTGAAGCAGTAAGTACCTTCCTAAGGGCTTCAAGGGAGGATTCACTGCCAGCTGCACAGTGCACAGATCTGCAGGTTACATCTCCCTTCCCAGATCACCAGCCTTTGTGCTAGGGCTGTAGGAGGGAACAAGGTTAAAAGAAAAATCATTTTGTCTCCTTGTTATTTGGACTTCATGGCTCCCTACCAGCAGCCCCAATTTAGTTAAGGTTGTTTTTCTCCCCCCAAGAGTAGAGAAATAAGGAACATTTGTTACAGCTGATGGGAAGCAAATTGAGTGCAGTGGAGTGGGTGATCTTTATTGAGAACTGGGTGGCAATGTCACATATCACCCTGGTTGCAGAACCTGCAAGCATAAAAATCCTCTTTCCTTCCCAAGCAGAGGAGGGGGCATCACGTTAGATGGATGGAGTGAATGTGTGAGGACTTGGAGAGTTCTTTTATGCTGTAATTGAGAAGAATCTTAGATAAACTGGTAATCTCCAAGGGACAGCAAAGAAAGTTTTATCAGCCAGTTGACAGCTTTGTTAAGAGAAAAAGACTTAAGTGGGAGTACTATCAGTGCAGAGTAAGTAGTTTCTAAAGAGGCCTGTGTGTGTCTGTGCACATCTTGAAATGCTCTAAGCACAAGGTGTTCTTCTGAAGCACAGGTGTGGGATTTGGAATAGCATTCCCATAATTTCCTAAATTCCAGCAAAGCCAAACCTACCATATCAGGGATCTATGGAATTAAGGCTTAAATTAGTTTCTGTTGTACAACATTGTCTGCAGATGCTCTATTTATAGTGAAATGTTTTGCAATTTAACCATGCCACTTCTTAATGAGGTCATCCAGTGCTTTGAGACCACTTATTATTCAGATACTGCAAGGAACACTAAAAATGGCTCTGAATTTTTTTCCATTTTTGTCCTGGGCCTTAGCACAGAAGGCTTTTATTTAACTTTATTACAAATCACTTAGGTATTTTTAAAACATGTAAATGACAATGGGTACTCACAAGTTAGGATGTTAAAATTCAGCTGTGCTAGGAACCTACAGTCTCCAGGGTCTCACATTATATTTCTGTGTTTGTGAAGTATAAATTAGCAATGTGGTATTCAAATTTTGTGGAATTGAGGACTATCAACCTAGGCATCTCTCTAAGCAAACTCTTACTGCAACTGTCAGCCAAACACAGGGAGAATGCAGAACTTGCATTGTTGCATCAAAAGAACTGTGTGACTCCTGTAGTCTCTACTGCTAGGAATACTTGATTTTTCCAAAGACAGGGATAGAAGGTAGCCAATAATATGTAACTGCCAAATAAATATAAATTTCAGCATTACTGAGCCTTATCATATGCAGACTGAAAAAAGTAAGTAGTATTATGTCGAAAACATTATTTATAATGTTTGAGTATTGATTGGATATTCTCTCAACCATTGTTTTTATTGACTTTGTGTTCAGAGCTGTTCATCATAGTACTTATTCCTTTTCTCATTCCTTTTCTTTTTCATACTTAAAGGCAAAAATATCATCTCAATAACAATAGGACCTGATGATTTTCACATTCAAGAAAATAAAAAAAAATTGAGAGGTTCCACAAATCTTCTACATTCTCAATTTATATTTTTCTCTGTGACTTTTCCCAGCTTCCTGTGCTTTCATCTTGATGGCCACTTCCTTGGCAAATCAAAAAGTCTTCTTGTTGCCAGAGAAATTCCTTATTTCTTCTATCCTTTGGAACAAATTTTTCACATCTCTCCAGCTCATCAATTCACATTATTGACAGTCCTCTGTGCTTCACATTTTGTCTAAGAGTGTCTCTTTCTCCTTTTTCTCTGTACCTTATTTCTGTATCATTCTGCTCTGTGTGGGTATTGCAGTCATTAAGTATGTATTTTCAAGGTTAAAAAAGAAAAGAAAAAAGGGTAAATTTTGTTTGAAAGACTCAAGATGAAATTTTATATTTCCTCTGTTCTGTCAATTCCCGAGGCTGCTCCCTGCAAAAATGTTCTGTAAATGTTCCCTATCAGTTCCCAGCTCTGTCATGCAAAGTTGCATCTTCATGTTGGTTTATCTGTGTTGCTTATGGCTGTGTCGAAAAAGAGGGCGAGTAGCATTATTTTCCTACTGTTTCTGTTAGACCAAATGAGAATCATTCCCTCTCAAAACCTCAGGCAAATATTATGCAGCCATTGCTGTGTAGCACATCTAAAGAAAAGCCATCAAATGAAAATATCTTGACCATGAAATATTGGTACCATTTTTCTAGAGCTGAAATTGTAAGACAGAATCTTAAAAGAAAAGATGTCTGGGATCATAGAGTCCAACCTTTGACTGATCTCCACCTTGTCAGCTGCGTGCCACCTCCAGTTGTTTCTTGGACATCCCCAGGGACAGTGACTTCCACCACCTCCCTGGACAGTCCATTTCAATGTTTAGCAACCCTTTCCATGGACAATTTCCTCCTGATGTCCAGTCTGAACATCTCCTGGCACAGCTTGAGGCTATAACCTCTTGTCCTGTCAGTAGTTGCCTGGGAGAAGAGACCAATTCTCACTTGGCTACAGGGTCCTTTCAGGTAGTTGTGAAGGGTGATAAGGTCTCCCCTGACCTCTTTTTCTGCAGATTAAACAACTCCTGCTCCCTCAGCCACTCCTTGTTGAATTTGTGCTCCAGACTCTTCACCAGCTCTGCTGCCCTTCTCTGGACTTAGTCCAGCACCTCAGTGCAGTGAGAGGCCCAGAACTGGACACACCACTTGAGTTGTGGCCTCACCACTGCTGAGTGCAAGGGTAGAATGTCTTCCCTGGTCCTGCTGGACACGCTGTTCTGGATCCAAGCCAGGTGCCATTGGCCTTCTTGGCCATGTTCAGTCACTGTCACCAGTGCCCCCTGGTCCTTTTCCACCAGTCTTCTTTTCAGCCACTCTGCCCCAGCCTGTGGCACTGCCTGGGGTTGTTGTGACCCAAGCACAGCATCCAGCACTTGGCCTTGTTGAGCCCACTGCCATTGACCTCAGCCCATCAGTCCAGCCTGTCCAGATCTCTCTGCAGAGCCTTCCTGCCCTCCAGCAGATCAACATTCCTGCCCAACTTGGTGTAGTCTGAAAATTTGCTGAGGGTACACTCAAATCCCCTCATCCAGTACATCAGAAGAAGACTGGGCCCAGAACTGATTCCTGAGGAACGTGACCAGTGATAGGATGTTCACTGGATGTTTTGCTGAAAAAGCAAATTTAGAGCTGAAGGGAGATTTGAGCTGGAGTAAATCCTCATGATGTTTTCACCATACTGAGAATTGTTTTGTAGAGTAATAGTAAATGGCCAAAGTGGCCAAAGAGATCAGGGTCTGCCCCAACCACACCTAAGCTTGCTGTGTCTGTTAGCACCCTCATCTGTAAATGCTCTGTAAATAAGAGCATTGCTTGTCTGTTTCCCCAGATGGCTTTGTGTTAAGGAGCTGTGCTGTCCTGTGGGCAGGCTGCATTTCAGACAGTCTTGGCAGAGAGGAACTGTCTGCTCTTGTGGAGGGATGTTTTCCTCTGCTTTTGAGTGTATCATATGTTTATCACTACAGAATTTCTCAGTCTGGATGTGATGCTGTGGCATGAGGATCAATAGTGTTCCTCTGTGGCAAGGTGTGCTGAATGCCAAATGTCTTTGGCCGTCTGTAATTCGGAGACAAGTTAGCAGAGCCAAGAAGCCTGCACCACCACTTTCATTAGGGGTAATTATCCCTGAGCAGCTGGGATAGGGGCTGGAGCCTGAATGGTAATTAGCTGTCATTGCTAGGAGATGCATTTGCAGGTTTCTGTACCATTTTACTCTCTGTTTAAAGAACTGACAGGGAATTGTGATAAATCTTTAGCCCTTGCTGTTGGAGAAGAGCTGCCTGCCTACAGATCAGCTTAAATTAGGATGTTCTTTGCGTGCCCATCCATGTGGTCTTGCTGCAGTGAGAAATCATCCTGCACTTGGATGGTTTGGGTCTTTGCAGCAGCATGAACATTTTCCTGTATGTTTTCTCAACAGATGTGCTGCTTTATCACGTTTTTAATGTTGTAGTAAAGTGACAACTACTGCAAGTCTAATTCAGTTTTGTCAGAGGCAGAGGTATGTATGCATGTCACCTGTGAACAGAATCAACCGACTGGTAGAAGCAAACACAAATCTCAGTGCAGTGTAAGATCCATGTGTCTCTATCCATCAGTATTTTCAAAATGTACATTTTCAGCAGAAGTTTTGTGCTAGACTGAAATAGAAGAATAACCTTAGAAAAACATTTTCTTCCCCACAACTGTATTTAGTATTATGTTTTGGTATCAGTAAATAGCATTGAAAGAATTTGACAAGAAGTATGTCCTTCCTGCAAGATCTTTTCATGATATGTAAGAATTTTTAGAGAGATGGGAAAGAATTTGTAAAGCTTTTTTCATGCAGAATAAATCTGCTCGACACTTGATGACCTCTGCTTTGTTCTTTGATAATAACAATACTTATCCCTATCTACTCATGTTCATCTTCAAAACTTTTTCACAAGTATTAGTGAGTTTTTGGAGCACTATTTAACAAATAAAAAGAGGAGGTGCATGATGGAAAACTCAAGATATTAGGCAATACATACTTGTCCTGTGTTGTATTGTATTTCTGTGTAGGCAACACTTCTTGTTAGACTGGAAGGAAAGAGAGCAACTGAAGGATTGTTCCTGTGCTTCACTAAGGACCCCTGAAGAATTGTGTCAGGGAGAACAAGGGCATTCAGCATGACACTGCTAGATGCTGGGTATGGTAGGCTTTGTCCTAAATGTACACTTGTTTTCTGGTTGCCAAATTAAATTTCCCAACACTGGCATTTTTGGTGTACTATGTAATTAATGATTTCTGTTAACGTTGCATATGAGAATAAACAATAACAATCTCTGTTTATTACAGATTTTTCCATATACCCTTAGAAATACCTTTTATCCTGCAACTTCAAACATTTGAGTTAAGGTTTTTCTACTTTCTGTGGGAAATCGAAGGCCAGGTTCATTTCCTTCTCCAGTTATAGCAGAATTTCAGTATACAGCATTTATGACAGTATTGCGAATCAGTGATGCATTGCATTGGTGGGCGTAGAGAGGACTTCAGCAGAGGTGAAGGTGTTTGAGGGGACAGACATAGGTTTGATTTTTGCTCTATGCCTTGAGGTGTGTTTTTCAACTTTCTGAAAGCCTTTGTGGAAGTCTGCTGATCTCTGGAGGGGAGGCTGTGCTTGTCTATCTGTTAATCAGTAGCAGCAGAATTCATTGCCAGGGATATTTCTTCCTTTGATATTTTTGCTCTGCAAACCACAAAGTCCAGCAGTTCATGTTCTGCTGTACATGTGCTTTGTTAGTGCTGGTATTACATTGGCTGCTGCCAATTTGTATAGAAAAGAATGTGGCACGAAGGCTTGGTTATAATGAAGACTAAAAGAGGAGAGCTCAGAGGATGGAGTAGAGACTTCCTGACTTTAAAATAATGATCCATTTATGAATAACAAAATCTCTTCACATACCTTCCCTTGCAGAAAATCTTCTCCCTGCCTTCTTGCCTTTTTTTTGGCTGGTCTTCGTGTCCAGAAGCTTATTGCTTGTAGGTTCTGTAAAGTTACAACTTAATAATTGAAATTTCCCTATTGTCGGCTACATATAGGCCCCCTGGTGCCTTGTTAAGTGCTCTGTTACCAGTGAATATTCTTAATTATGTTGGGGAAGATGTTGTTCAAGTCACAAGTCATTTACTCAAGGTTTGGGCCCAGCAGGTTGAACATTTTCAAATTAATTTCAGTTGCTAAACAGGAACAACTTAGATCACCTGAATGCTGATAACTTACACTTTCTACTGAATTCTGTGGGAGATTATGTTCTGTGTTTTAAAATCAGGCTGATTGCTGGTTGAATGACAGGATAGGCTGCTTCTGGTTTCTCACTTTAGAATATGCTGAGTATGATTTTGCTAGAGAGGTATCTATAAAGTCTCTGATTTACATATTTAGAAGGGACATGAATTATGAGTACTGAAAACAGACACCTATAAAATTCTAGGAACAACTTCTGTTCATAGATGACTGAACACAAAAGCTTTGTTGTTCTTCATCTTACCAGTTTTACATGAAGTAAAACAGTAAAGCTGTCTAAGAATTTTGATCATTCCTTTTTGCATGCAGATATGTACTATAGCAAATGTTCTAAGCATTGTAGATACTAAAAGTATTTGTAGGTGATTTTTTTTTTAGATCATTTTATCTAAGGACATATTTTAGGGATCTTCACTTACATGTATTTTTTTTTCCTTTTGTTGGAAGTCATAGAATCTTTCTAATATCCTTGATGTCATTATCATAATCAGCTTTGTCCTCTGCCCTTCTTAATTAATGACAGCCACTAGAAACTCAGACAAATTGGTAGATTGTGTGTAGGATGTAGGCCAGGGCTGCACTGCTGATAGACATCGAACTTTGCAACAGCAGACTTATATCTGGCCAAAATTAGATGCTGACAAATAATAGGGGAAAGTGTTCCCCTGCCTCCCATACTCAGTTGTAAATAAATCAATAAATAATGCTAGCAAACAAGTAAACTAAAAGCCTCTGAACAGATATAGATCTTTAGCCAAGCTTAAATAATTCAATGAGTTTTTAGTGAAGAAGAGCATCATGACGTCCTGCTGACCAAGAAGGGAATGTAAGGTTGGGAGTTTGTCATGAACATGGCCTCAGTTTATGATGGAAACATGCAACAATTACGATTATACCTGAACTTCCATAACCGTAATTTCAACATATTTTTGTGAGCAGAAGCATAGATTGTTTTAAATACTATCATGGGTTTATGTAGCAAACTTCAGCCTGGACATGTTATTATTTTTGTCCCTGGAATTGGGGATTCCTGTTACTGTATCTTGAAGTACATGCAGTTTTGTTTTTTATTCACTCTTGTGAATAAAAAAGTTTTGTTTTTACTGACTCTTGCTGTTGATAACATGTCCACGTTTGGGAAAGCATATTAGCTGTTTTAATCTGAGCTAGTAGTGGTGAATATCAATACTTTTCAGTGCTATACTTCAGTTTCCATCTGTGACTTTGTAAGTATAGAACTTCTGACTTCTAGCAAAGTGATCTTAATCATAGGAAGCCTTGAGCTCCCAGTAAAACTGTCAGCCATAGAATTTAATTTTATAAATAGCTGTAATGCTATACTTGTTAAGATTACTTTGGGAAAATACCACTTCAGCACACATCCACATCCACCCACAGTAAAAAAGATTATGGTTTTTTTCTTTTTAGCTAAGTAAAGCCAAAAAATTACTGTCAGATACTATTCAGGTTGTTCTGTCTGAGTTTATGAAGTAAAACCTCTTTATACGTGAATTAATAATAAAAATTTGGACTTTCATCAGTGAATCATGCTTTAAATATTGTACATGGAGGGCATGGATGGGAAACATTAGACCCTGTGAAATGTATAAGAAATAGAGACCCGATGACCTCTCCTGCAAAGAAGTGGGAGAGTTGAGAGGCATCTGACAGGAAAGCTGTATGTGGATGGAGTGCTTAGTCACTGGCAGGTGGGTGGCTCTAAAAATGGGTTTGTGAGACTGGTGGTGTGTATTGAGCTCATACAGGTTGTGTGGGTATTTGACAGCTGGGTGTTGGTGGAAACTCAGGGACTCCTATTGGAAGAACAAATAAATAATGGAGATTTGGGCTACTTTGGACAGAAAAGCAAGTAAGTGCTTAGGAAAAAAGGGTCCTGGGTGCTTGAGGAGTGTAAGGGACAGCTGGATTTGGAAGAACATGAGACTGCTAAGTCAGCAGCAGGCCCCTGAGCTGATGGTTGTGCTGTCACAGCCCTGTGGTCTCTGCTAGAAGTGCAAGGCAGCTGGAGAGGAGGTCTCTGCCCTTTCTCCGGAGCTGGCATAAGGCTCTGGCTCTGCACTTGCTGTGTTCAGCAGCACTTGAGCTATGGGTCAGAAGCGGTCTGAGGTGTGGTGAGGACTTCTCTTCTGGTGAGTGGGCAGTGCACCAGATTTCCCCAAGTGAGCAGGCCAGAAGCACAGGGCTCCTGCTTCAGTACCTACAGGCACTTGGTTACGTGGTTAAAATGAAAAAAATACCGCAGTAGAGCTGACAGGAAAGGCAAAAGCTGCAGACATTGTGGATGTAGTGGTTAAAACACTTATGATTGCTTGATCCTTGTAATAGGGACTTCAGCCTCTTAACTTTTAACATATGGGACATTCTCCTTGTTTCCCTTTCCTCTGAGAACAGAGAGATAATGTGTGTCAGTCAGATTCTTCTGCCCTGCCTTCCTCCCAGGTCAATATAGATAAGAACTTGTTTCTTCTTCCTTAGCCACTGCTGAAATCTATTTTATAAATAATCCTCAATTTTTTTTTCTTCCATCTGAAGTTCTGTTTGCTTCTGAGCAGCTTGCCACAATGGAGTTATTCCTGTGTGCCAGATGCCTTCCTCAGTTGTTTTGTCCCCAAAGGATTCCCACTCTTCCCTTTTGCTGGGGATATGAAGTTGTGCCTCTGCCTTTCCTAAGTGACCTACATCAAAAGGGACAGAGTTGACAAGAGTTATGGTGGCTTTCTCTGCAGCATATTTGTCCAACTTGCCTGCTGATCTACACATGGTTTCCTCTTTTGCCAGTGTTTTTTTAGTCACTTCAATGGGACAATGTCTCCTATAATATTCATACACTGATATCAAAGGGTTTATTGGAATTCAAGAAGCAGCAGTTGCTGCTATGTATCAGCAGTAATTAACATTCTTTAACTCCTCATCCATGACAATAAACATCAAAGACCTTGAAGATAAAGGAGCAGTAGCATCTAATGGTGTAGAGACTCTTTTCACGAGTTCATGTATCTGCATTTTAAAGTAAGCATTTGAAAGCAAAACTAGAAGTTCTATTATTTTTATTACTTAGCAGGAATCCAAATACTTTAGCCCATCACATGAGCAGAAGGTGTGTATACCTGCCCACTTGTATGAGGAAGAGCAAAGAGATCATAAGTTTATTGCAAAAAGCTTCTTGAAGACTTCCCTGAGTAGAGGCTCTGGGTTTATTCTGCCAGTTCTTCATATCTGATACCCCACTGCTGTGAATGAAACATGCTGGGAAGTTACCATACTTTCCTCCCTGCATCCCTGTGTCATGGTTCATCTCCTTCTTTTCAGAGAAACCTGAGATAGTTTTTGTTGTATTAACTCCTCCGTGTTTTGTTGTATGAACTCCTCCATGTTTTTAATCACTAAGAACAATCTAATTACCTGCCACAGAGCAACACACACCTGGTAGCCATTACCTGAATAACTGGGGCTATGAGAGCTGCACTGTATCTGCATGGTGCTCTCCCCCAAAAAACCCCTCTACTGCCCTGGACTGGGGTGACCTTCCTGAGAACACAGTCCTGCAAAACCTACAAACAGAGGCAAAATTATTAGCTAGATCAGTAGGCTGAACTGCTATTGAACTATTCCAGGCTCAGCAGCATTGCTTTCCTTTGGTAGATATATTGATGAGCCAACACTAATTCCTCAGGCTGTTTATACTTTATGCTGTCAGAAGACCATCTAATGCTTTTTTAGTCTCTTCTGGAGGCTGAGAGAAGACTAAACTGCACTTTTCTTTTCTAGTAGTACACTGAAAGACATGTATTCAGCTAGTTTCAGCTGCTCTCCTTGTGTTTCAATCTCCCCAGCTGTCCTTACTGATCACTTGCACTAGTTTCCCTTGCTCAGCCTTTATCTTTGTCCACCTGGCATCAAAAATTGGTGGAAACAGCAGTCCCAGCTGGAGCTTTTTAGCTTAAAAATGTGCTTCTGGGTTTACTGCAACAATATCCTGGGGGGCATGGCTTGATTAGGCTACACGGAACTTCTATGGACCACCAAAGGAAGCATTTTCATCACTTAGTAAGCAAGCTAAAAAGTCTGAGAATGAAAGGTGACTGCTTTGGAGGGACATTGGCTGGGACCACCTTCAACACCACCCAAAAGTAAGTTTGCTCTGTCAATATGCCATGAAGTCTTGTGATGTGGTCATCAAGGGTGAGCTTTATTTTTAGTACAACAGTATTAGAAAGTTTTCAAAGTATGTGTGTATATACAGTGAGCAGAGACTTCTCATTTCATTGCAAGTAAATTTTTCCTTGTTGCAAAGGCTGGTGATGAATTATGACTATTCCTTAATTTTTGGATAAGTAAAGGCAAAAAGTCTCCATTCATAGTTCAGGAGTTTTATCTCTGGCATAGAATTTCTTCAGGCCTTGTATCAGACCACACTGTGGTTCTGCAGCATCTCAGAATGCTCAGCCTCTCCATGTGTCTGTACCAGACACCAGCAGGTATCAGGGCAGCATCTTGTGTAGGCTGCTGTGCTAATTGCTGCTGGTTACTCTTCTGCAGCAGCCACTTCTCAGTTCCCTGGCACTGCTTGACTCTGCAGTTCAATCTCTGGTGTTTGTTGACTTCATGTTATTGCTATATGTCAGCTGGTGGGGGACTTGCCTTGTAAATGATCTTTCTCATCTGATCCTCGTGACACCAGTAATTCACTTGCATATGGACCTTTTCAATTTTTTTATCCACTTCCCTAGCAGTTGTTCCTTGAATTGTTACATCTGGTGTGAAGTAGTTGCCCTGAGGCTAAGAATTAGAGCTGATATCTTTAGGAAAAACCCAGATTTGGAATCTATTTTATAGGTCTGCAGACAACACAGTCTGCAGGTTTGTGCAGTGTGTTTGCATTGCTCACCAGTGCATTAGGGAGCTCCTTTAGGAATTGTTTGCAAACTGACTTTCCACAGACGATGTCTTATGTCTTACATCTGGGCACAGAACTCTGGCTGGGATGCCCTTGCCAGGCCTGGCACAGCTGGTTTCACTTCACTTGAGCTGTCTCTAAAGACAACTGGCACGAGGAAAACTGCATGAATGTATTTGCAGTGCATACAAATAGGCATTCTGAATTACTTCTCCTGTCTGTCTTCTGGCTTGCCATCCCTTTCAGTGTTTAAGCCAGTATTAAATGCCTTCTCTCCTCCCTGGAAGAGCTGCAGGCTTGCACAGCTATCTCTAAGACTCACTGAGAAACCACAAGCAACAGGTTTTGGTATTGCTATTTAAAATTCTTATAGATGCAATGCAGCTTTTTCTTTAGCATTTTCATATGCAGAAACAACAGCTCCAAAATCTGAGTGTAGATGTGCTTGATTTGATCAATTTACTTTTGTGAAAATGCTTTTGCATCTGAATCTGTTGGCAGCACTTGTGATTATTTTGAAAGATGAGAATTTTTGAATGCAAAAATCTACAATTTCAGACATAGTTAGGATGCAGCTATGTGTCATCTACTGTAATAGATAACCACTGCATTGCTATCCAGCTTTAATGCTAAGATGCAGATCTGGAAGGTTTTTTGGCTGGGTAGGTATGGTTTTACCTGGTAAATGCAGCTGGCTTGCTGTTCTAGTTCACCCAGAAGTGATGCAGCAGATGATACTGGTTATCACAGCCAATATGGCAGGGACAAGGTAAAGAATTTCAGAATGTAAAAGAAATAAGAGGGAAGAATAATATTTTTTTATAAAATATTTTAAAATATATTATTAAAATATGTGATCTCTCTATGTTGCGGAGGTGAAAATGTGATTTGTCTATATTGCAGAGATGAAAAGGCAAAGGGCCAAATCATCTTTGTCCTCATGGTAGTACAGTTCTCTGGCAGCATAACAGTATTTCCTCATTATACAAAGAGGTCACAACCCAGCCCAGCCCAGCTGCACCCTTATTTTACTATCTCTAACCATATAGAATTGGAAATGCTGTACTTTTGGTTCAGGAATGAGCAAGATAAATAAGCCAGGAAAGGCAAGGACAGAAATATGTGTGTTGGTGGTAACTGCATCATTAGCAGTAATAGCAATTGCCCAGGGCACTTCTTGTGTCAGGCAGATGAGATCTATAATGCAGTTTTGTAACAAGAGACACCTCACCTTTTACACTCCTAAAAACAAACTAGCCATGGACGGAGTGTTATAGGGTAAAATTGCACCATGTGCTTGTGGGTTGTACTGAACCCCAGTGCAGAAAACAAGAAAATCAGAAGACTTCTGCACTTCAGCAAAGGCAAAGTAGGTGTTTGGAGAGAAGGCTGATGGAGGTAACAAAATCACTGCAATATTCTGTCAGGTGCCATCATAATGTGGCTTGGTGCCAAGGCTGAATGAGCTTCTGGCCCCACCGAACTGTGCCTCCTGCTGCTTCAGGACCCAGCTTGTCTGCACAGCCTGCCAGCATCTCCCTGCAGCAGTGGGCACACGCTGGCAGCCAGAGGCTTTGCACAGAGCAATTTACCCTTGAAAAGCTTCATCCTGCCTGCAGTAGTTCAGCTTTGGAGGGCAGAAGGTCTCTGGTTCAGGATGCATTGCCAGTGCACATGGCCTTGCACTTAGCTTCCTGTTTGTGAGGAAAGCATCCTGCAAACCTCATCTATTCAGAGAAAATAAAACCCCAAATGTGAGCATGGTTTCAGCAGTGCACATCTTGATGCAATCCCTCTTCTCTTAAGCTCAGAAGCTGGTCCCACTTTGTGGGGTTAGCACAGGGGGAAACGTGGGCAGTAGGAATTAGCAGAGGCCCAAACCACACCAATTGCATAGAAATTCTCCCTTGATGTAGTTTGCCAACATCTTCCCAAGGGGACCTGGCTCATGTGTTCAGAAAAACACATTGTTGTCCTTACCCAGTGATTTACAGTCTCTTGGAATGTTCTCTTTAAACAGATCTTTCATGCAGGCAGAGGCCAGTGACTTGAAGCTGTCACAAGCTATGGGAGCATGGGACAGGGGTCCAAAGAGCCTGCTTGTTTACAGACACAAAGGAGCTGTTCAGGATTTTTTCTTTTGTTTCTTTTGTTGGTTGTTTTGGTTTCTTTTTTCTTTTTTTTTTTTTTTAACTCATCACATGCTGTAGGTCCTAAATATATTTTTATTCTTTAGAACAATAGACTTAAAACACTTTCTTAGTATTGCATGGCCTTGAGTTCTTAGATACTTTTACAGAGTAATTAGGTAGTTAAGGTATTTTTAAAGCATGTGTAGAATTCAAAAGATTTTTGTTTTTTCTTTTTACTTGTAAGGCTTTATATATGCATATGTGTGTGTATATGTATGTATATACACGCACAGAGGAAGAATCACTTAAAATTTCTGATTGCATTTTATTGATGTGAAACTGTAATATTTGCAAGAACTTAGGTGAAATGGGAAGCTTTGAGAGGGTTTTTGGCAGTCTATAGAGAGCTGCTATTATTTTTCCCTGGCTGAACACAGTGTTTCCTGCACATGCAATGACACCTCCCCCTCCTGTTGGCTTTATTTTAGACACTCAGTGCACTCAGCCTCTACACAGGGGATGGAGATCTCAACTCCTTTGAATGAGAAGTATTGAAATCATACAAACAGCTCGTGCGCATTGATTGCTCCTATCATCCCAATTGGCCCAGGAGGAACAGCTTTTCCTGCTGGCGTTCAGTGCTTCTCATTTCACCTGTGAAGGAAGATGCTCTGATGGGAATATCTGTAATGGAAGTTCCTCTCAGGTTCTTATCAACAGGGATCAAGGTTATTGGCATCCACTGCCTTTGAGATAGAAAACAAATCTCATGATCTGGAACTCAAAGAAAATGTTTCTTGGTTTTTGCTTGAGAGCACTAATCCCTCTTTTTAATTGGGAGGCAAAACTTTAAGAGGAGGATTTTATTAGGCTTCATGTTGCATGAAGTAAAAGAGCGATTTGTACAGCAGCAGCTTTGTATTCCAATGGTAGTCAAAGAAATATTAAAGAAATATTTGAAATGGACATAAAGGTTGGCTAGAGATCCAGTTCAAGTGTGTAAAACATCTTTTATGAAAATGTTTCTGGCATGCTGTGTTGTTGGTTTTGTGGGTTTTTTTAGGGTTTTTTTGTGTATGCGTCTGGTTTTGTTTTTGTTTTGAATGTACCTTTTCTGGGGGAAAAGAAAAAGAAATATACATGATATAAGTTTAAGAGCTATTTCCTCTTGCTGGTTTTTTCATGTTTTTACTTAAAGCCATAGAGCTTTCATATTCTGAGTGTATCTGGAGAAATTGCTGTGCAGATTTTTTTCTTACACAGAAGACCCACACCTCTTGAGGATTTTCATGGGCAAAGAAATTCAGTTGCTGGAAATGAAAGATAGTCATTACAAGGACAAACCAGAGTAACTTTGTCATCTTACTGCCAAGGAGAACACTATTTTGGTTTGGGTTAGTCTCAGTCTGCAGGTTGGAAGGGTTGACATCAACTTCTCAGAGTCCATGCTGTCAATAAGTATCCTGCTAAGGCTGGCCTTGTTTTTCCCCAGTTTCCCTTCTTAATGCAGTTGTACTGGGCTCTTAACTTTAGAGCTTGCTATCTTTCTGCCAAGCTTGTTGCAGAAGTGATGAACTTTCATCTGTGAAATTCTGAGTGAGGGGTATTGCAGAGACACAAAACCCTGAGGTAATTTCCCCTCGTTTTTCTTCTTCCCCTGAGAAAAAGGGATCAAAGTCTTATCTCATATTTCTAATGACTTGTCCAGATTCTGCATCTCCCACTACACCTTGCAGTACAGAGTAAGCAGCTGGGACTGATTTTACTGTGGTAGGACATATCTGTGTTTCCAGGGGCAAGGAGAATCTTTAACTTAAATTCTTTAGCAGCTCTGTTCAAGTAATTCAAGACGTAGCACATCTCTTGTAGATCTGATAGCTGAACCATGTGTCAGAAAACACAATTAAATATAATAACATGTAGATTTGAATCACAGTTTGGCCTGAATGTAACCCTGAAGTGTGTGCCTTATAGTAATATTTACAATAGATATAAATCATTGCAATTAGTAATAAAACTAATGAGACAGAAACAAAATAGAAACCTTATTAAAATTCTCATTTCAGTAATGGAATGTGACTCAGACATTTGAAGTAAAAATAGATGCATGCTGATTAAATTTGAAAAATATTCTTTGGGTATTTTTCTTAAAAAAATTCTTATTGCTTGATTGGTCACTAAGCTTTGCGTTTACTTATAGTGGAAATGCAGAGTTCTGTTAAAGTAAATGGAAATCATCCCTGGAAGTGTTCAAGGTCAGTTTGGATGGGGCTCTGGGCAGCCTGTTGTCGTGGAAGGGGAGTTGGAATGAGATGACCTTTAAGGTCCCTTTCAGCCCAAACCAGGCTGTGATTCTGTGATCAGGAGAAAGAATAGCTGGAAGCTCTAATCTTATACCAAGCTCCTGCTGGAACAACTTTGATTATCATTTATCTCTGGAGTTTGGTGTCTTGCAAGTTAGACACCATTTGCATAACCTAAAATTCTTAGGGATTAGGAGTATTTATGGGAGTCCTAAAACATGATCATGCTATCAGATTTATTCAGAGCATCAGGTGTGGTAAACATGTAGTGATCAAACTACTGGGTTACTTATCCTATTTTAATAATCAAAACAGCACTTTAAAACTGAAGCACTTAATTTCTTATTGCTCTTATGAATTTTCTGACAACTCAGACAGTAAAAGGGCAAATCCTTCTCACCACATCTTAGCCAAGAAATACATGTTTTGAAATGGATTCTGAGTACTTTCTGCAGCTTTCTCCTGCCAGGAATCCTGAGTTCTGATAATGATTATTATTATCAAGTTGCAGTCATGTTAGTCATAATGATAATAAAATATACTTGCTACTCCAAGAAAATACCATAAGCAAGAGAATAGAAAATTATTTCAGTGCTGTCTTGGGTTTTGTAAGCTTAACAATGTGATGTGTCTCATGGCTGCAATTTTTGCAAAACCACTTTTTCTCACAGATTCTTTCCCAGCTTTTGATCTTAGAGAGTCTCTCTGTCTTCTTTTTTCCCCTCTTCATTTCAGACTTTCTTAATTGCTACAAAACCTAGCTCACAAAAGTCTCATCTGAATGCCTCTTGAAAAATCTTCTTGGCAGTAGCTGAATTGTCTGCCCTGGTTTTGGAGGTTTTGTTTGTTTGTTTATTTTTAAAGCCTTACTATATTAATTAAAGGCTTCATTCTGTTAATATTGTAAGGGTTGCATACAAAGAAATTAATCAGCTTCTGTCAGCTGTAAACCTGTATTTTCTCTTATTAAAAATATTTTCTGTAGCAGGAAATGCTGCTGTTGCCTGATCCTGTCAGCTTTCTACATTTGGTAAGCGTGGGGAAATACAATTGGCAGAATTCTAGGTAAACTGGGATTTTTGAATCACTTCCTTCTGCTCTTTACTATGAAGAATCTCCATTATTCCTTGGTTTTGGTGAGATTCTCCCTCTAGCTCCTCATCCTGGTGTTTAGAGTCTTAGAGAATTTTTTTGTTCAAGTTTGCACTTTCTTTGGCTGGTGAAAATTCTAAGAAGGCCCGGTGAATGCTGCTTTTTCATGTCACATCTGGACTCAATATTTGATTTTGAGATTAGTCTTCTAGAAGAGTGCTTTGTTTTGTTCAGACCATTAACATGCTGGAGTAATTGCTTGTAGAATGAGGAAGAAGCCTATCATCAGTCTCTTTGGGTGCTCCTGTCTCATTTTGCCAATTGGATCCATAGATGTTTCTTATTCTCCATGTGCACATACAGGTGGTGGCTTCCCTGGGCCTGTGGCTGCAGTGAGCAAGAGCTGCTGTGCCTTTGGTGCCTCTTTCATAGCCAGTATGGAAAGGCAGCCTTGGCATTTCAGCAGAAGTTGCTGTGACTGAAAAAGGGCATTTTTTGACCAAGCAAAAACTGAGGGATTCCAAGTTATTTTTGCATATGTGAAATTAATTTGTTTTCCATGCTCCTTCAGGTCATGGGTTAGGCACTCTGGCTCTAGGGTCCTCTAGTATTGGTAAATCTTCTGTATATACACTTTATATGGGCTTATCTAGACTTATCTTTTGGGGTGGGGATCTTTTGGGCTTGGAGTTTGTGCAGCATCTAGCACTATGGGTTTAATAAGAGACCTATTGTGCAGTATCATCATGAAAGCTAATGCTCTGGTAAAGCTCAGGGGACAGCTGAAACCAAGCTTGTACCAAACTTCAGTAGGTTCACTGTCTTCTCAGGAAATCTTTGCCTTTAAATAATTCCACTTAAATCAAGAGCAGAATATACAGAACAGCTACAGAGGAGATGCAGGTCTCCATACTCTGTTGGTCTGTTCACCAGACTAACCATGCTGACTGTCTTGCCTGGCATTCCTATTCATTTTCACATGCTTTCAGAATGCTTTCATCCTTTCTCACAATTTGAAATACAGTAATTTTCTTTTTTTTTTTTTTTTTTGTCACAACACTTCTGAACTTCCAGCATGTTGTTAGAGCGTCATCATTGTTTTCTTGGATAGGACTTTCATTGCTAACTGGGAATTTGATTGACAGGAGAAATTGTATTATGCCTCTCTTCCTGGTGGTTTGGAAGAGAAATTTCCAACACATTGCACACAGGACATACCTGTATATGCATCTGTCACATGAGAAGGGGGGTTTTCCTTGATCCTTAGTGTGGGGAGATTTCTTCAGTCCTTAGTGTTTGGTTTGTCAGTGCCCCAGGAAAGCTGAGTCCCTTGTCCTGACCATTCTCTTGGTGTTCCATTCTAGAGCCCTTTCTACAAGGGCTGAGCATGCTGCTGGAGCAGAGGGGCTTTGACTGACTTAGGGGCACTCCAACAGCAAAAGGGAGACCCCTCTGTGGGTCCTCCCCCTTGTTTGGCTGTTGCCCACTGCTGGCAGCTACTGATGCCCATGAAGGACTCATGCCAACAGCTTATGGAATTACACTTTATAAATACAAAAATGTGACAGGTTAAGTTTTGAGGATTGCTGGTGATAGTGTCTGAATGCAAAAATATAGTCAAAGTAATACACAGACAAACTCTAATCCCCATTAAGAATATTCTGCATCCACAGAGTAGGATTCTTAACCAATAGATGTCCCTATGAGGGAGAGGAGAATTCAGCCCATCAGCTGATCCCAGCAGTTATGGTGGAATCTTCCCTGACTTTTCCCCATTCTCAACTTACTTTTGTACTATTTCTTTGTTTAGGTGAGCTTGAGTGACTAGTCATGCATACCTTTGTAACTGCTTGGTGTAAAGTTCTCTGACTTTGCTCCTAAAGTCAATGAATTCAGAGTGCCTGCTCAGTGAGAGGTGGTTTGTACCTTGGAGATGGGCAGCTTTGGTATGGACATGTGTGTTAGTATTACAATTAGGTTTTAATGAACCAAGTTCATCTGAGGAGAGCAATTTGAGCCCTGACTTGCTGGCCCAGCAGCAGGACATCTTCCCCATGTCCCCTGGCTGGCAGGCACTGGGTGATTTCCAGCTACCATAGAGTTCCCCTCCCTGCAAAGATTTCAAGAGCCTGGCAGTGGTGCTCCTGCTCTGCTCCACCCTGCATTCATCCTGCTTAGCAGGTGCTGTGTGTGGGGAAGCATCATGGCAGAGGTTTTGAGCTGCCAAATGCATTCCACCCAGGGAGCAGCAGCTGCATTTTATCCTATAATTTCCATAGTGTTGTAACTTTTGTTAGGATGTGAATACAACTTCTCAGTTTCTTCTAATTTTACCCCAGGCCATCTTTCCACACTCTCCCACTGCAGTTCCATATAAATTTGGTCCTATTACTGAAAGCTTTTGTTGCTTGATAGCTACTGCAAGTCATTGCCTCACGGGAAATATTTTGGCACTTTAAATTTTATTTACATCTGGATATTGTGCCTGCAGACTTACCAAAGTAAGATGCTGACTGAATAAAAGTAGTCTTTTTGTATTCCTGTTTAAGACTTCACCATCTGTGAACTGTAATCAGACTTCTTACTAATTAGATGAAACAAAACTGCACAATGCCAAGTTTGAGGAAAAAAATATTAGAAATACAATGTACCGTATGACTGATTTGTTTCTTTAAGTGCTTAACTGTAAATAAAATGTTCCTTTAATGTCCCCAACATCCAGTTTCCCACCCTGTAGGCTTTAAAAATTCCTTTCAGCCATTCATGATACTATGTTGGTTGCTATAGTGATACCAATTTCCTGTCTCAAATTATTGTACTTCAGAGGTACGTGGGGCCTTTTAATCTTCTTTACCCATTTCCCCTATTTCACTCTTTGATTTTACAGATGCTCTTACTCAAGGACTGGAATTCCTATAAAGTTGGTCTATTTTTTTCCGCTATGTGATGGAAACCAGAATAAATATATGCCTTTCCCCCATAGGACTAATGAAGATTCCTGCTGCCTTATTGGTACTCTCACTGAACATTGCTCTATATCAAAGCCTTACAATATTTATATTCATTTTTTTTATGGATCACTAAGCTGGGGTAGCACAGGCTCTTCACCTTGACCAAATCAAGAACAGCTTCAACCAAGTGAAATTTAAACACTTAGGAGAAACAGCTTGTCAGCCATGATGCTACTGAAAACCAGTATGAGAAGTCCCGTTGGGCCAGGTTTCCATAAGGTGACTTAATGAGGACTGAGCCCTGACTGAGACAGTTTGCTGTTCCCGTGATACATGTAATAGAAAGAAATCCTAAAACAGTGTTAGCTGATCAATATTCCCTTTATCTACCTCTGACAAAGTTTGTGTGGTGGTTGAATTTTCTGTAAGGTTTAGGGTCTTTTTGGAGGGTTGTCACTGTGCTGCTCTGTATTGCTTCCCCTTCTCAGTGTACATCCCTGTGAGGGCTGTTCTGATCAGAGATGGGTGTCCATTTGACCTATTAGTCTTTTAATGCAGCATTCTTGTTGATTATGACACCTCAGTCCCTCTGAATTTGGTTATTCCCATGGTGTAGCACGGCCACTGTAACCTTGATCATTAGTGTATGCAGAATTTGGTACATTTTGGGCGATGTGCAGCCCCAAGTAGGCTGAGTTCAAAGGTCTGTGTTGCTAAATGCCTTTCTGGTCAGGAATCACTCATACAGGTGAATGGTGCTGTTTCTGATATAGATCACCTCCTGAAAAATCTGTGGGATGGAGTAGACTGCTGGAGTTTCTAAGCAGCAGGAAAAAAATCATTACTGCACAGATTCCAGATGAGATTATTGGATATCCAAATGGACAAAAACTGTGTGGGGAGGGTGTGCATAGAAAACATTCAAGGAAGTCAGGAAGAGATCCATGTGGCTGGGAAGCAAGTGATGTATTTCTATTTTAGGAGGTAATACATGCTAAAACTGAAGGAGAAACAGGAAATGAAGAAGATGGATGTGTGTGGATCCTAGGAGGAATTATGATTTCACAGAATTAAGCAGGTTGGCAATGGTGATTGTATAACTGAGAAGGAATGTATAATAAGCTCCTTATGAATGTCTTTCTCATTTTTATATGTGCTATTCTACCCCCTTTTCTTTCTAATTTAAGCTCTCTTCTGCTTTTTGTCCCTTGAGTGGCTCTCTAGTGTGGTGGATTTATGCTGTTTGTTCAGCAACATTCCTACTCTTCTGAATTCTGTCCCATGTGCATTTAAGATAATCTTGGTTTGCATTTCCACTTGCCTGCTTGTTTAGCTTTTTCTCCCAGGCCATTAGTTCAGTTCTGTTTTCTTGTGGGGAAAACAATGTCTTTCTGTGGTAAAAGTAATTAAGTCTCCTATGCTAAAACCCTCTTCTCCATGATACTCCAGATTTATTCTATTATGATTCCCTTGAAATCCATATATAATGTTTTGGATTAGTGATAGGAAAAACTTGACTTCTCCTGCTCCTTTTCCTTAGGAAGGAAATTTCCATGGCTGAGCTGGCTGGCAGCAGGTGGGTCCTAAAGCAGTACCTGCACCACACCATTAACAGCTATTTGTTGTGGCTCCAGAAGCCTAGCCTGTGGTGTTGTCTTCTTTTTATTTGTGCTAGAGTTCTCAGTTAGCAGCTGCTCACATCGCTGTCTTTTTCAGCTGCCTGTGTGTGGGCATAAAATCCATACAAAGATCACTGTCCTGTGGTTGTAATAGCAGAAAATAGATGTATTTTAATCTCTCAAAAGATCTTTAGATCTTTTCAAAGAGAAGTGAACTGTGATTGTGCAGGGTGAAAAGGGTCTTGTGCTTTTTAACTTCTATATGATGGCACAAGGGACAACTGCATTTCTTTCTTCTTTTTCTGTTCTTTTTATTGATGCTGGGAATTCAAGGCTTCTTTGGCTCAGGGGAATCCACAGGATTTATCTTTTCTTTCTCTTTTGTACTTATTTGACTTTTTGCCAATGATTGGTGTAAAGGTATTTCTATTAGCTTTTTAACATTAATTGAATGATGGTGCTGTTTCTCCACCTCAGCTGCAAGTGTGTGCTGTAACCACCTCTCTGAAACTGGAAGCATATTGTGAAACAAAGTAGAAAGAACAGGTCAACCAGGGTCTGGAAATTTGTAAGCTTTTAATTTTTTCTTGCCTTTTAAGTTTGATCTGGGTTAAAAATTATGTAGAATGAGCATTTCCCTAGTTGCAGGAAAGATATCAAGTCAAGTACAAAGGCAGGAGATCTAAGTATGGGGCGGGGGAACAAGCACAGCTCTGACACAGCTCAGGGCAGGACTCTGGCAGAGCTGAAATGAAGATGGCAGGCTCTGCAATAGGAAGGGCATGGGTTGGCCTCCAAGGTGAGACTGACCATGGCAAATAAAGCCTGATGGGTCTTCTCAGGACTCTGAGAAATACAACTTTCTGAAATCATTTATTGGGAGAATCTTATGGCCAAAGTCACTGGGACAAACTAGAAGTGCCCAATAGAGCTGAAAGGTGGATGATGCTGACTGTGTTGAAAACAAGCACGAGAATCTCATGCAGAGTGAATGCTGATTTTCAAATAGAGTAATTATAAGGAAAGATGTTGACGAGATAATATCATTGCAGCATCAGCCTGGATGAAGCTTCCAGGAACCTGTGATTCCTTGCTCTTTTGTAACAAGACTTCTTATACAGTAGAGGAAGAGGGAAGAGGACAGCTGCAATTCTTAGAACAGATGAAAAAGATGATAATTGTAACTGATTGACTCTGAAAATAATCAATGGACTTAGATGACACTTGCTACAAAAGCCTATCCTTCAAAAATATTTTTGTGCTTTTGATCTGTGAAGGAATCTGCAGGGGATACTCAGGTCATGCTCATATCAAAATACCTGGTTTCAGAAAAAAAATCAAGTCTTTAGAACAAAAAATACTTCAGTCTGTGGTAGTATCATTTTGATGAATGACATAGATGTAAAAAGAGATGACAGTGGAGAGCCAAGGTCAAAAATAAGACTCTTAATATTATCTGAGTAATATTTGGTTTCCCAAGGCATTTGTCTTTTAAGTAGAAGACTCTTGTAGTAGGGGTATTTTCTACACAATGCACTTGGCCTTCTGCCAACAGATGAGTGCTCCAGATGGATACTAATGAAAGAAATATTAATGCACTGTAGCATGTCAATTATCGTGAAAAGGTCTCCAGCAACCATTTATCACTTAAATTTCACATCTTATAGCTTGGTACCAAATTGTGTTACATGTTAGAATAGTTCTGCCAAATTTGATCCATCATTAACTTTCATTTGTTGATAATTTGAACATGAATTTTTATTTAAGTTATGCATCTTTGTCAACTTGATGGAAACATTCAGGGTTATCATGCTGTCATAGATGAGTAATGCTGTTTCCCAGCATCAGAGAAGGGACTGAGATTTGACTGTATTCTGAAAGGACTTTAAGGGTATAACCCCTGGCAAAAATCCTGAGGCCAGGGACTTTTTGTTGTATTTGAGAGGAATGGGGTAGAGAGGGAAGGAAAAAGAAAAATAGTTTTATGACTTAAGTTGTATACTCAGTTGCTGAATCATGCCCTGAAACTTATAGGTTTGGGGTTTTTTTAAAATCTTATCAGAATGGTGGCTTTCATTGCTAGAGTTACTAGGCTACCAAGCAAGACAGAATAGTTATAAAGCAGAAAGGTAACAGCAGAGTAAATATTATTTATCTAGGTGGATTTCCTGGACTGGGTGATGTATCTCAGGTGCAAGGGAGCCAATGAACCCATTGCAGATGATGTGATGCTGTTACAAGTTTAAGCAAAAAGGAATAGTAACATCAGTGGTCTCTGACTTCAGATGAAGGCAAAAACCCAGGAGGTCAACACAAGCATCTCTCCCCATTTGACTGGGGGAAGTCCTTTGGAGGATGTTGGACCTGTGCAGTATGAGATGGCTACCCCCACTTTCTAGTTTGAGATAGCACATGGTGGGCTGTGGACATTTGTATGTTTTTGTGTAATATTTCTGTGCAATACAGAGCACTGCAAAGCTCATCAACTTATTTTACCTATACCAGGAATGCCTCATCTGCTTGCCTTTTAAAAATCAGACACTGAGCAGGTTAGTTAAGTGCTGTTTTATTAAAGCTCTTAAAATTCTTGGTGGCATGCAGAATTCTGGCCAAGAGAAATCTTGGAGAAGGTTACATGGTAGTTTTTAATTATTGCTTACTATAATTTTCTGATGTGCTCAGACACTGTTTTCAGGAGTGTGGCCTCTGTTTAATAAACAGAATGGAAATCAAAGAAAAAGTGCCTAAGCGGCCAATAAATAATTTAATGAGCTTTTAATTTATATCAGACGATATAAATTAAAATCAGCAAGAAAGAGATGACAGAGGGTAAAACAGAGACTGTAGCTGAATGCAGCACTTTGGAAATGGAAGCAAAGCCTTGAATTGGGAATACACATGCTTTTTTTTATTTTAACCCTGGAATTGCTGTGTCTGATCAGTATTGTTGCCCGTGTCTAACTGGATAATGGAAATGAATGCTTGATGCAAAGCTCAGGACTGCTGCATGTGTTGTATTTGTGCCTGTGTATGAGCTAATTTTCTCTTCTGAGAAACTGTAGCACTTTAAAGGCCTCAGGTGGCCTTTCTCATCACTGGGTGTAGTGATTAGATCCTTGCATTGTAAGTCAAGAGATCATGCTTGTAGTCATTTCTCTATTACCCAGGGTATTGGGAGGCTGGTGTAGGCTTTGGATAATGTGTCTTCCAGAATAAGCTTGGAGTGCAGTTTCAAGACCCTTGAACCACTGTTCTAAGCCCCCAGGATTTTGTAAAGGCTAATTAGCTCAAGTTGTGAACATGAAATACCTCTGCTCTGCTTCTAGACAAAACCTAGGTGAGAAGCTGCAAAAATGAGTTGTTGCTGCGCTTGAGCTAATAAACCTTAGTTTAGTGTGCTCTGTGTGGAGCTGCATCCATAACCCAGGACAGTTAATTGGCACCTTAAACAGTCTGACCATGGCTGGGAACAAGTGACAAAGCTGTCAGCATTTTGCAGCTTTGTCACACTGACCTGACTTTACAGTGACCAGGTTGTCACTGTGTGAGTTGTTCTGACCCCTCTGCAGACCCCTTGTGGGTAGGATTGGCTTTTGCTTGAGTGTGTGAAGTCCTGGTGTGTGACAGAAACCATTGTGCAGGGTAGAGAGCGGAGAAGTTACATTTCTCAGGCACCAGACTGAATGAAAACCTGGCTGGTTTTGGGGGGGTTATGGTGATGTCTCTTTAGGGAATTGTGGTGCTCCACGGGAGAGTTCTTTTCTGCTTCCCTCAGCCTCTAAAGCTGAAGGCAGTGCTGCTGGGGCAGGCTGGGTTCAGAGGGAGCGCTGCTGAGACACAGGCTCAGTTGTGGGGCTGCCACAAATGCACAAATGTCAGGTCCCCTACATTACCTCCTGTTAACATCCCCTGAACACTTAATACATCTGGTTTTAATTTTATGTTGCTTTAAAAGCACCATGATTCCTTAGTGGTGCATGAAGAAAATCACTAAAATTTGCTTGTTTTGCAGCTAGTTGAATAGTGCTCTGACAATGAGAACGCTTCTTTATCTAACAGTAGGTCAAAGATATCTGATACATTCTTTCTTAGTGTAAGAAAACTTTCAAATTTTCTTAATAGTTTGTTATTTTCTGGTTTGTGTCTACATTATTCTAGAGCTTATCTTACAATTTTAAAATGTATTTTGTATATATTTGGTACATCTTTCTGAGTCTCTTGATATTTATAGTTTATTATTTCTTGGTGTTAGTATCTCATCTGCTTAATCACCTAATCTCATTTACATAATAGCATTTACAGTTGTGCTTCTTGTTTAGGTTTGTTGGGGAAAAAAGCAAATGTGGGCCATCAGAAGAATAATGACACACCAGTCCTAGTAAAAAAGGTTTCTCTCCTTCACTGAAAAAATTAAAAAGAAGAAAAATAAGCATTGACTGTGTATTACAGGTCCTGCAATTGTATATATTGTATAAAGAAGGGAGATGCTCCTTTAGTTCATCTGTCTCTGAAACAGGGAAGATTTGAGTCTGGCAGTCACAAGAACAATTTTTAGAATTTTTTTTCTAGTGATGACGTATATATTTTTAAAGTGTAAAGTTAAGTTTTAAAGTACTAAGTTTAAAGTAAGTAGGGAAGATTTTGTGAAGCTTATTTACTTGTTAGCGAAAAACTGTGTAGTCCTAATGTGAAAAACTTCATAGTAGGAGTAAGTCTTTATATTAACAAGCTACTTAGCTCATCAGTGCATTAATGTGACTTGTTCACCCTCCTCTTGCTGTACCATGGAAAGCAGGTGGATACTTGTTGAAACAAGAAACTTCTTGTTGGGGGACAAGTCATGGGTAGATATAGAGGAATTGTTGTGGAATTCATTTTACTCAAATACTCTGTAAAAAGGAATAACTTAGATTTCATTTGTTATAAGCATTCTGCTTGTTGCCAATGTTAATAGATTTTGCAATGAAATTGGTCCTCAGGGAAAGCAGGAGTGTCAACAGTCACAGTTACACCAAACCTTTGCTTCCTATATCCCCTGTGGTGGTTCTGCTGTCTCCCATTACACACATACATGGTTCATATAAGTTTGTTATTGATTTAGTGTTGCTTTCCCTGCTTAGGAGGCTTTTAGAAAAAAGAAATTTAAATGTTAGGGATCTTTATCAGCATATAGTACCATTAAATTGGATTCAGGAATGAGATCCCAGACTGACAGGATCTAAGTGTTTTCCACTACAGTATTTGCAGGAAGGAAGGAAGGAATGATGCATCTGACTCCATCTTATCAGAAGGCTAATTAATTACTTTATTATACTATATTAAATCTATATTACATTACATCTAAACTGAATCTGCCAAGCTCTCAACTCTGCACACACTGCATAGAATCTCGTGACTGTCACACAGTCCTGACACACACACACAAACACACTTGGCCCTGAAAGGCCAAGGAAACAAAACATCATCACTTTGGGTAAACAATCTCCATATTGCATTCTACTTTGGCACAAACACAGGCACAGCAAAAAGATAAGAATTGTTTTTCCTTTCTCTAAGGTTAAGAGAATGTGAATCTCAGAAATATTCTTGGGAAGAATTGTGCCTTGCTTTTCTCTGTGAAGAGAAATGTGACTACATTCCACTGAATGGTAAATAACCTGGATGGCTGCTGAAATACACCTGCATTTTGCAGCACTGTGTGACCCAGACTGCTGTGGTCAGAATTACACCTGTACACCTCTGCTCAGCCAAGGAGGGCTGGGGAGCAATTTCCCCACGTCTGGGGCTGTGCAGTGTGGAGCAGTTGCTGTGAGGCTGTTTCTTTGTCCCCGTGTCCACTTTAGGTAAGAGAAATCTGACTACTGGAGTTGCAGAGCAGGGAATGAGCTCTGACAGCCTTCAGATCCTCGTGACTGAGGTTGTCTTGGTGCACAGCTGTGGGGGAAGGTTTTCCTGCAGGCTCTGGGCATGGCTGTGTGTGCTGTCTTCCCTCTGGTCCTGGGCTGTGCGATCCCACAGGCAGGGAGGTGCTGGTTCTCATGCTGTTCTGCTGTCCTCGCCAGGAGACTGTTCCTTCTCCCAGCCTGGTGTGAATCAGAAATAAGAGTCCAGCTCCATGATTGTTAATCCCAGACCAGGTGCTCCTTTATCATCCAGCAGACCAAGTGTGATCTGGAGCACTGCTGTCAAGTTAGCCAGGCAGCGCAGCGTGAAATCCATGCTGGCTCTGTGCCTGATGCTGGAAGACAGATGTTACCTGATCCATGGGGGTGACTGGAGTGGTGCAGGAGGATAATACCTGAGCCAACACAAAGCTTGACAATAGCAAATTAACTTTTCAGCATTCGCTTGTCAGATTTGAGCTGTCAGGCTGAGTTAATACTGAAGCAGTGCTTTGTTGTTTTTTTAGGAGCCCGAGGGGTAGCTCTGCAGTAGAGTCAAACAACAGCCTCACTCCAATTCAACAGCTATTTATGTAAATCTGCTGGTGAAATGTTGAAAGAAAATGAGTGGTTGTGTTTCCTCAACTGCTTTGGAAACCTTACTGTGAGAGAGGTTTGAACACAGTGAGTGCTGCAGCTCTTCTTAACCAGCAATCAGGTTCTGTTCATCTTAGTTTTAGATATAAAATGGGCAGTCTGAACCTGGCTACCCATGTGCTGTCCCAGTGCAATGGCACTAAATGAAATCAACTGCACATGAAGCACAATCAGACATAGTGCTGAATACTTTTTATTTCTTATCTCTAAGATTTAAGGACATTTTACAATTATTTTGGATTCTTCCTATTTATTTTATTTTTTTTAAACTTCAGGAGAAGGAGATTACAGTAAAATGAGTTTTTCCTTCACATTATTAGCAACATGATTTGGTTTTTTAATGGTGATGTTTGTAGTCTAGCAGTGTGTTAGATATATAGGTTTCTCTATGTTTCTGTGAAAGAAAGGAATGCTTTGAAATAAGTCTTTCCACCAAAAGAAAAAATAGCAGAGGTGCATAATATACCAATTTATGAGGAAAATCTGATTGTAAATTCATGCAACTTATTTGTGCAATTTTAAGAGCTGTTTGGTAGTTTACAGCCAGTTAATACTCTCCCTTTGAAAATCTGATCAGCTGCTATGAAGCATCATTTCAACAGATGATAATTTTGCAGTCTGAAGAAAAAGTTGCTGAAAAGTCTTCTCTATGAGATTGATGTTCTTAGCAAGATCTTACTGGTGCAGATAATTTGTGTAAATTTGAAGACTTATTCTTTGCAAAATTAGTTAATTTCCCAGAATAAAATTACAACAACTATCAGATAATTTTCTTAAGGAAATACATAGAAATACATCTTAAAAGATTAATAGATGAAGGCTTCCATTTAATGGTGCTATTTACTATTGCAAAGTAATCCTAAAGGGAGAATTCTTGCTTTAACATATCTGGCATTGTCCTGTTGGAAACAGGCTTTTAATTTTTTTCTAATGTGATCTACAGTGCTTTGTAGTTACCAGATGTTACAACAATAAAATAAATAATATTACTTAAGTTTATTTTAAAATATAATCTATAGGTATCCTGAATGTTGTTTTAAAGGTTTTATTTTCAAGCTATCAGCATTTTCTGTTTGAAGTGAAATTATTTGATTTAGATAAAGAAATGCATCCTTAGCAAGGTATATGGTTTTTTATATATTCATGTATGATCTAAGTGGACTTATTCTGATGCATCACAATGGACAGTATAAGTGATCACATTTATGTGACAGGAGATATTCCTGTAACACTGAGTGAATCTGTAGAGAATGAAAACAATAAGAATCAGACCAGACAATTTTGATTTTGTGGAAAAAATTTTATCCTAACTGCAAGTCATATCTTTCACACTGGTACATTCTTGAAAGCAGAATTTCATTGGTCATGAACAGTCATCCTTGTGTCATGAGAATTAGATGCTGAAATGAAGTGTTTGATTTTGTTGTGGTTTTTTTAATAATTTTTTTTAAAATACAAGCCCATGACACCAGTGATACTTACAGAAACAATATCACAGCTTATTCAATTATATGTTAGTACTATAAATAGATTTGAAATACTGGGGGCTTCCAAGGTGCTACAGGTACCTAGGAGATGATCATAGAAATTCTTGTGCTGTACAAAACAAATCTTACTCCATCATCAATAGAATGGGACTATTCTTTATTACAGTAAAATTCAGTCACATTCAAAGAATTGACTCTTATAGGAGGATTATCAGAATTTAAAAATAAACCAATAAAACCTCCACTTTTTGCAATGCATTTTTTCTTTAATTCTAAACTGCAGCTGATCAGTGGCATTCTCTATCCCATTGTATGAATGGAATAAAAGTTGGGATGGAACAAATTGCTGCTTTCTAGGTCAGCAACACAGTCGTCCTTTAGAAAATGAGTGTTAGAAAGTTGAGGCCTTATTTGATGAATACTTGGTATGTGCCTGGGTGCATTGCTGAATCATGGTTTCTGTGCTGGAATTACAGCCTTGGCTCCTCCTAATTGAGTCCCCTTTGGGCTGTCTCAGAGTGTTGGCTGGCAGGGATTTAGATCCTGGGAATCCTGCACACTTAGAGCTTTTTTAGTTGAGGGAACGTCTTGTGCAGTAGGGAGCTGTGTGAACTTGTCCCTTCCATGGGACATCTGATATATTAAACTCCTCCTGTTAAATAGAGGTCTGTATTTCCATGTTTCTAAGGTCATGATTTCTGTCCCTTTTGAGCACCCTGCACAGGGTGGTGGGGAAGGGTCATTTTAAGTTTATGATGAGTATTCGAGAAAGTCACCATTCAGGCTTGGAAAATGTTGCTCACACAACTGAACAAGTCCACACTTGTTGCAATGAGCTGTGGCCACTTGCTGCAGCTGCATTGCTCTTATGTTTTTTCTTTAAGCTATGGGTCTTTTTGCTCTGAAAGGTTCTGAGTTCTTTTCTGTGTATTTGTATGCAGTTTAACAATAAAAAGCACTTTTGCAGTGGCTTTTGAATTTTTTTTTTTTTAAATTAGCAGCACTGAATAAGACAGCAGTTGACAATTTGGCCATTAGCCTCCATTGTGGTTTTCACAATACACCATTATCTTCTTTCTTCTTCATAGTGGGCTACTAGCCTGGAACCCTTCCAGTTCTGCTGCAGTGACAGGATGGGCTTAACAGAAATCTCTGGGCTCAAAAAAAAGAAGTGACTCATCTCCCCTTGCTCATCTGCTCATGTACATCTTATTAAAAAGAAGTTTGTGTGATCATTTTGTTACGAATGTCAGGTAGAGATTCAGTCTTCTCTTTGCAGTCTGTTAAATTTTTCACTGAAACAAATGTGTTCAAAGGAGTTAATGTTATCCTAGAGGCAAGTGAGTGCTCAGGGCAGATCCTGTCACCCACAGCAGCCCTGCTGCCCGTTCTGGCTGCTGCACCTCATTGCAGGAGGAGATGTGAAAGAAATGCTTTGCAGCTCCAGCCCTGGTCGCTCTGGGAAACCAGGCACCCTAGCTAAAAATAGGCTCCTCTAAGTTAGCAGCTTTGCTTGTGAATGCACAGCCAAGGGAGGTTGATTTGTGAAGTAAATTATTTCCATGGACTGGGAACCAGGGCTGGTTGGGAAGAGACAGGTTGGAGAAAGAGTTGACAAAATGTAGTAGTTTTAATCCTAGCTCTGGCTATTTATGGAGTGCTTGATATTTCATCCTTTAATTTTGCTAACCACTGTGCATTTCCCTAAGATCTCAGTCAGTGTCAGAGTTTGATCCCACTGAATGCTTTACTTACAGGAGAAAAAGCATTTGTCTTGGAGACTGCAGTTTTAGCAAATCAAGGACTGTGTAAAGAAAACAAAGAATTATTGTATCTATTCTCTGGTCATGGTGAGTTAAGTGAAGGAGACTTCTTGAGGTTGAAAATTCACCATCAGAGGAGCTTGATCCGAATTGTCTGTGTTCAGGCTGTGTGCCACCAGAGCAGTTTCCCTCTTCTCCTTTTTCGTGTTTGGCTTGGCCTCACCCTCGCTCTGCAGAGCTCTCTGTGACCCCTCTCCTTTTCAGCTGTGCAGCTGAACTGAGCTTGCCCCGCTGCCGGGGGTGATTGCTCTGCTGCGGGGTGAGGCTGTAGGCATCAGCGTTTCATTTGGGACTGTAAATGACTCATTTTATCAGCTAGGGAAGATTTTCAGCTAGCTAGCTTGTGGTACAAGGAGAAAAATAAAAATGAGGGTTGGGAAGTGCAATAGATAAAGTGTTAAGTGGTCACAATTTAAACCTTAAATTGCCAATTGCATGACTGGCTAGAAAAAGGAAATGTGAGCAGAAAAAGAAGGCAGTAAACATGATGATTAAATGGATCTTACTCAGAGTAAATTATAGCATTCCCAAATGAAAGTCTTCTCCTTTACAGAGAAATCATTAAATGTTAAACTCACACTATTATTTGCGTTTCATTGGGTAGACTTGCATGTGCAGAAATATCCATTTTAATTAGTGTTGAAAAGAAGTCTCGCGTACACTGCCTGGTAGGTATTTTTATACTCTCTCTCCGTGAGCTCATTTTATATGATGATGATTTCTTCTAATTTTTAATTAACATGTCTACGTTAGAGTTGGGGAAAATGATCAGTGTTTCATTAACTGCCTCACACTTGGAGATCTATGCAAACTTAATTGATGTGGTTGCTACAGGGTACTTTGTCAAATGAGCCGTCCTGCCACTACTTTTCTCCCCTTGCTTTTCAGTTCTGTGAATTTGAGTGTAAGGCATAATGCAACAGCATATAGTTTTACATCCAAAATGACAACCTATGATGTGGTGTTATATTGCAGTGCAGTGTTTCACCAAGAATATTTTGAAATATTTTATAGACTGTATATTGGAAGATCTTTTATGTATCACTGTTATATAGTGCCCTGCCTTAGCAAAGAGTGTATATAACAGTGTTTTGGAAAAGCACGGAGAGTTTTTCTTGTTCCTTCTCTGGGGAAAATTATTAGCTCAACTCTGAGCATCACAATTTAAAATATACTTGCTCATGTATAACAAATACCTCATAATTCATAATGTTTAATATCACAAAATATTAAAGCTTGTTGTTGTTATTTATTGATTTATGTGGCCATATATAGAAATGAGTTATAGTATCTCACTGGAAAAAAATATTGAAATGTGTGAAGGCTGCTGGTCTAGTGCTAAAGGAGGTGTCCTTGGCTCTGCTCCCAGCACTGCCACCAACCTGTCCAATGACTGGCACCAAATTAGAGAATCTCAGAAGGAGTAAAGTTGGAAGGAACCCCAGTGGATCATCTGATCCAGCCTCAACTGAGTACAACCATTGGCATACTAGAGAAAATAATTTTTGAGGAAGAGGCTGTTATTAATCATACTCCTTAGTAAGTGAGTATATTCCTACTTAGTATTATTCAATGGGTTTAGGTTATTGTAGCTGTAGTGGTACTGTTGCCATAATGTGATAATGAAAAAGGATAGGAAAACAGCAAAGGCAAAGAAGAGCTGAAACCCAGTGATGTACTCTGTACTTCGACCATGAATTATGCCCAGAAACTGAGTTAGAAATTCTTAAATCTGAGTGGCAATCCTATTCTGAACTTGCTTTATCTAACAAAACCAATACTTTTTACTGTGTGCTTATCATAGTGATAACAGCTAACTGCAGCAGCAGGGAGAAAGTTGGTAAGTTATAAATTATTCAAATATTTTTTATGAAGTCATTATTAAAAGGATAGAAAAAATTGTTTTCCTTACAAAGTTAAAAAGTAAGGAAAGTGGCGATGATATTAAAATATACTTGGCTTCCTGTAAAGTTTTGGACTTAGAAATTTGATCAACAGAACTCTTAAAATATTATATTCACATAATATATTAAGGCACATGAGATTAATTTAAGCCATCCATGTGGCATGGAATTGCTGAGTAATTGAGGTTGGGAGGAACATCTGGAGGTCATCTGGCCCAGCTCCCTGCTCAAGGTAGGGCTCATATCAAAAGGGAGGTGAAGCTGTTAAGGGTCTGTCTGGTTCAGGTATAATTTGAGAACACCAAGGTTAGAGGTTTGTCAGCCTCACTGGGTGACCTACTACCTAATTAATCTCAGGGTGCAGTTATTTTTCTTTTTATATCCCCCTGGAATTTACCCTCCAGCTTGTGGTTTTATTTCTCTTGTTCTCAGACCCTGGGAAGTGTCTGTCTCTCTCTTTTCTTTAGATAGTGGAGGGTTCTGCCTTGGTGTTTTCTTCACTGGACAAATGGCGCCACTTTACTTTTCCTTTTCTGACACGTGCTTCAGCTCTCTCATCATGGTCCTCTACTGGAGTTGCTCCAGGCTGTCAGTCTTTGTTGCAGCAGGGTCCCAAAGAGGGACACAGTATTCTGGATTGTGTATGTTGCTGTTGTAGGGAATTCCTGAATGATAAATATCAAAGAGAGGATCCCCACACCTACCTGGTTGTAAGGGGATGTCGTTTATATGGCAGATTTCTCATGAGAAGCTGAATGCAACCATGGAAGGAAGAATTAGTTACTTAGATCTTTGCACATTTTATTCAATGTCTGAGGGGAAAACCAACTAAAACAGGGAAGAAGCCCAGTTTGAAAGAAGAGAGTGCTCAGTTATAGTGCTGATATTAACTACAAATTCTAAAGCTTCATTTTCCTGGAGATGTGACGAAGAAGCAAGTTGCAGAGAGATGAGTGAGAGTGTCTTTTGGCACATTGCTCCCTGAACACTGGAGCCACTTTAGTGCTAAGCATGATGTCATGCAGGGAACAGTTTCCGTTTTTAACTGTTTCCAGTTCTGCAATTAGGAATGTAATGCATTGCGTTATGAGAATAAAATTTATTTTTCCTGGTAGGCTTTTTAGTGTTGGGTAAATATGACAGTTGAAACACATGGTGTTTCCTTAAAAGCTGTGAATTCAAATGATGTCTTAGTGTTGAAATAAGGATATTGGGTGTTTACGATCCAAGGCAGGTCTGTCAGCTACAGAAGTCAGAGCATGTTTTCCACAAGCAGGAATAGTCCATTTGGGGCAAGTGCCAGGAAAGAGGGAAAATCTTCCTTGAGGAAGCAGTAGGGACATAATTCACAATTTTTTGAAAACTCATTAACTTATTTTCTAAGCATTCATTCTGAATCCAGTGCCAGTCAGTATTTCCATATTTTCAATCACCAGTATGGATAGTGACATAAATTTGCTGCTAAGTTTGTAGATAGCACAAAAATTGCTAAAATAATGAAGGTTGTTGCAAACATAATCTGAAATGGCTGATTAGATGAAAATTAAAAAATTCACTTTTATGGAGACAGATGGAAAGCTACATATGCAAAGATATAAGGCTTTCAGGATGGAAGGCTGCTTTGGGAATTAACAACCCTGAAGTCAATGTAAGGTTTTTGGGGGTAGCTTCCTCAATGAGTAAATCAACTGAATTGATGGGAAAGAGACCTCAAGAGGTTTGTTCTTGATGCTGATATTCTCCTATATATGTATTTGTGAACTGAACCTGGAAGATGTTCTTGCTTTCGTTTTTTTTTCTCCTTGTCTCCAGCTGCAGACTTTTTCTTGACAAACTTGCTTGCTCTTCTGCAGAAAATCATTGAATTCTACTGGCAATTAGCCCAGGGAAGCACAGACTAGTTAGAATAATTATTGCTGGAGGTGTAGGGGTAGGTCTACAAAGCCTAAGGGTAAGCAAGAGGAGACAGATTAAAACTAGCTCTTTGGAGTCTGAGAGATGAATAATGTCTGGGCTTAGAAAGCTCTTGAATTTTCAGGGAGAACCTGGTGGGGTAGTTGAAAAAATGCTGATTATTTTTGTATGTATATGTATATTCATTTAGTCCCTCCTCTGCATGGCCTGATTTTATTAGGCATACTTGCCAAGTGAGCTTTCACTTTTAGGGAAAGAAGAACAAACTCTTTTAAGTTAGTTTTCCAATAGCAGAACTATGCTGGCTTATCCCAGAATCTCTGTTCCTGGAAACTTGTGGTGAGGTTCCTGTAAAGGTGTTTGTGGGCTGGCCATAAAGGGTATATCAAGATTGAGTAAGAAAATCAACTTGGCTTTGCCTTTGGTAGCTGCTGCTGCTCAGATCTGGTATTGTCACCTCCGAAATGTCCTCAGTTCTGGAGAATATATTCTGAAGATAAGGAATGAGGGGTAGGGAGATGACCCCAAAAAATCATCCAGATGCTGAAAAGTAAGCTTTGTGAGGTAAATTGCAGGGAGGCCAGTCATTAATCTTATCAAAGAGAAAAGGTCAAAAAGCAATGTGATTACTGTGTGTAAGTACTTATTTATGGAAAATATATTTGTCAGAAGAGGTCTTTTAATCTTCTATAAAAGCACATGACATGATCCTGTAGATAAATATTGAAGGTAGATAAATTTACTCAAGGAATAAGTCATTGTTACTTGCCTGGCTGCATAAATAAATGTGGAACTCATTGCTAGAGGAAGAGGTAGGAGCAGTATATTTTTTAAAGCATAGATAGCTGCATTTTGTGCAATGTGCTTAAAGTATGTTTCTGATTTGTATGGATTTGGGTCTGGAAGTGTAGGAGAGGAGAATGGACAGAGAGGACTAGATGATCCTTTCTAGCTTTGGATTTAGCATCTGAGATGCCTTCAGTTTACTTCTTTCACTGGAGGGTTGTGTTTATAATGGCTGCAGATCTCTAGCAACATGATAATTACCTGACACCACAGAATATCAGTCTACAGGAGGTCCTAGAAGATCCCTTTTTCTCCTGATCATGTTCTTGGCTCCTCTTGCAGTTGCACCTGCCCACGTGCACCCCTCAACAAACTTTTGTTCTTTCAGGGAGCTGAGGACAGCCACAGCCTGAGCTGAGGCAGTGCCTGAGGTAATGTACACAAAGATCTAGATCTCTGGCTTACCACTTCTTAAAGGGAGCTTTTTTAGGAAATGTCATTGTGTTTCATGCTTTTTGAGGGCCATTTCCACTGTTCAAAAGTGTTCCTGCCTCATTGCTTAGAGACACCATCTTCTCCTTATGCCTGAGTCACGGCAGTCTCAATTATGGGGATTTTGTCCCTGTCTTCCCATCCCAATGTAAGAGCAAAATATCAAATTAATCAGTTGGAATAAATCAGAATGTTTCTGATACATAAGCCTTCAGGAAAAATCACCATATCTTACACAAAATACAGTTTAAGAGTAAGTTAAACTGCAAGTACATCTTAGGAGCTAGAACATACAGTTTGAAGAATCTAAAAGCTACATGTGCCTTTCAGGTTCTCTGAGATGCCTGAGTACAGAAATCCTTCATTTTGCAGTAAAAAGGAACCACTGCCAGGAAGCAAAAATACTTTTTTAGTTCAGGAAAGCATTACCTTCCCTGCCACCCTAGTAACACTTTGTAGCCTTTATCCACTTGGATTCATTATGAATTTAGCCAGAAAACATTTGGCTTTGTGATCATTATCTCCCATTACCTGCTATGAGGACTGATACATTTCACTGTATCAAACACTATTAGAATTAAGGTTATAGTTGCAGAAATATCTATTTCTACAGATTTGCAGCTCAATTCTAAGCAGGAAACATTTAGCTCCAGGCAGTTATTTGATTTTTTATTTCTGCCTTTTTCCTTTGGTGTTGAAAATAAAATTTTCATAATCTTGGAAACTAAAATAAACAAACTGCCGTGGAAGCTTGCCAATTCCCACCTTCCCCCTCCTTTTTGCTTTTGTCCATCTTCCTACCTCTCTTCTAGCTGCAGTGGGATGGACCCTTTTCTCTGGTCTATCAGGGTGAAATAACCGAGAGTCACTGCAGAGCTGAAAGGTAATTAATAATTAAAGACAGATCCAGAGAAATGTATCTATAATGCATTGATTTGTGGGGGGAGGAATAGGTAAGTTGCTTTTTTCTTTTTAAGTAAAAGAAAGAATTAGCAACTAGTCTAGGTTTTGGACACAAATCCATTTTGCAAAATTCAGATTACACTTCTTATTATCCATCCATAATGCTGTTTCTGGAGCTGGGGAGTTGGGACTGAAGTTTGCAGATCTCTGTCTTTGTGTTAACCAGTCATGCACAGCCACAGACTGTTAGTGTTCTTTGCTCTGAAAAAATAAAAAAACAAAAAAGAAAAAAACCACGAAGGGAAGGAGGGCCAACCCTAGCTACCAGGATGCTAAAACCAAAACAAAAACTTGCCTGAACTGTGACCAGAGACCCTGCATGTTTCTCTGTTTTTCTTAAGGCACTGAGCAGTAAAAAATTCTTACGGACTGACAGATCTCCAAATAGCGTAACTCACTGAGAAAATAGGCACTGCTTTAATTAAAATAGAAACCAAGAAACAGAATTTGTGTTTGAGTATCTGTTTCTCCCTTCCTGGGTGATACATTTCTCTGATAGCACATTTACTGCCTGTTTATTATATTCTTGGAGGACTTGCATTATTTCCAGATATTGGATAATTTCTACTTCACTGTAGTCCCCTGACCTTTATGTCCATAAACTGGATCTCTTCTTTCTTTTAGGAAATTTTATTTGGATCATCATCTATTGGTAACTTAGTTTATAAGCACACCTGGTTAAGAGGTGTACGTATTATGCCTTCTTCCTGAGAAAGGCACTGCAGAGTGTTTGTGTTGTGATTTGGGGAAGGGATAGATAAGCTGCAAAAAAAAAGAAAAAATTGGGTAAATTGCTGAATTGCTGTCAATTTGTTGTCACAGAGATTAAAGATTC
This sequence comes from Ammospiza nelsoni, assembly GCF_027579445.1. Lineage (NCBI taxonomy): Eukaryota > Metazoa > Chordata > Aves > Passeriformes > Passerellidae > Ammospiza > Ammospiza nelsoni. The sequence continues at coordinate 18,356,557 of NC_080636.1, forward strand.
TTTCACCGTCTCCAGACCAGGGAATATTGAGGGGGCTTGATTTCTTTCCCTGTTGATATGGAATCAATGCCCCAGAAATTGCTTAGGTGTCTGTGGGTAGTGCTCTGAGCTGGGCAGTTTGTGAACACAGGTAGAAAATCCCTGGACTGAGCTAAAATCTCCCAATGTTGGGCTTTAGCATTTTTAATTTCTCTCTTCACACAGCAGTAATAGGGATACTTATTAATTAACTAGTGTGATTGTTGTCCTTGCTCATTTTAAGTCTCAGAAAGAAAGCCTGAGCCACTTTGCTCTCTATTTTTCCTATATCATGCCCCAACATTTTTGTTGAGACCATTCATACAAACGACTATTAAAAGTCAAATTTGAGCTTAAACAAACTTTAGTTTCCTTATTTTTAACACTCTGTTTCCTGAAGAAATGTCACTGGTCTTCTATTTGGAAAAAGACAATTCATGGAAGAATTGGCAGGGAAAATAGAAGTTTTTTTGGGTTATTTTTTCCCCCCTTAAAACTTGGTCAGTTTTGACATGCTTCTGTCTTCAGGAGGTGGCTGAGTAGTCTTGAACAGATGTTTTATTCATTTTACTGTGTCTACAAAATAATCTTCTGCAGCTATTTCTTGGGCTGCACTGAAAGCCTCTTTTTCCTTCTATTTGCCTCTGAAAAATACAGGCCTACTGCCTTGTCTAAGATGATGATGGGCTTGGGAGAGGTTGGAAAATAATTTCTACTGATGAAAAGCTATTTATCCTTCCAAAGTGGGGAAATGAAAGTAATTGAATGTTGTTTTAGACATATGGGTGATGCATTTTTCCTGTGGCCTCTAATCTTATAAAATTATTGCAAAATACAGTATTAAAAAAAAATAATGTGTGTAGTTGATCAGGGATTGACATAATAGGTCTGAGGTAATTTCCAGTAGTTCTGCTTGCTTTCTCTTGTACTTTTTGAGTGAACTTTACTTCAGAAATGTCTATTTAGAGATACCTCTGGCAGTGTAAATTCACACTGTATGGTGAAAAAGCTTGCATCTTGAAGTTTTGCTCTAGCTATTCTCTTGCAGTGGTCTCATGTCCATTATAAGTTGACATTTAAAGTAAAAAATTTGTACAATTACATGCATTTAGTGGAAAATACAATGTGGTTGTTTTTCCTGTGCACAGAATGTGAGAGACAGGTTTCATCAAAACTGGACCCTTCTCTTCTCGTAAGAAATTTCAAGATCTGATTTATTTTTCCTGTGTTTAGAATGGGCTCAATCCAGATTCCAATTGGTTCAGACTTTGGGTCAGACTCTAAGTAAGTGCATGGTTATGGAAGGGGGAGGAGGGAGCAACAAAAACATCCATTTGCTAGACAACATTGAGCTGAAAAGCTGCCGTTGGTTGTGGACTGTGGCTTCTGAGCTCTGGCTATTACTGTCTTTCTGTCATGGCATCACTTAAAACCCTAACTTGAGGAAAAACAATTTGCAAGAATTTAAAGGTTCAGATTTTTTTCTTTGTTTTGGGATAAGTTAATTTCCATAAGAAAAAGACTGTTGACTGGTAAACAGAGAAGACTATTCTCTAAAGTTTCAGAAATAAAATATAAATAGAGACAGGCATTTGTAATTCAAATATAGAACAAACTCATTAGGAAAAATGATTGGAAAATAAATAGTTCCAGAGAGATGCTCAATATAATGGAGGACAACAATAAATGTCATGTACACTGTACAAAAGTTTTAACTGTCTCATAGTATAAAGTTATGTTGTAAAGAACCTTGGAATTAATCATATCATGGTCATACCTACCATTTTGAAGAAATGAAATATGGGGGTTTTTAGTATTAGTTGGGGGTTTTTATTTTAGTTAAAAAATTTAGTCTGCTACACCTTCTGAGATGATATATAACATTTTACAAATTTCTTCAACTCTTTCCTTTGTTTTTGTAGGAGGTAAGGGAAAAAAGATTTTTTTTCCATATGAAAGATTGTGCCTTTTTGGGACAGTTTGTGTTACAGGTCAAGACATTGGTGGTACAGAAGCACATAACTACTGCAGACCTCCTGGCTCCATATGTGGGTGTGGTGTGGGTAGCAGTGAAAAGGGAAAAGGGCCTTGGGACCCTGAAAGCTTTTGGGAGATGTGGGAGTTGGGTCTGGGAGCATGGATCAGAAAAGAAGATCCTTGGGGTTAGGCATATGGAATTTAGATGTGTCTGTTGATCCTGCTTCTCAGTTTGTTCTCACTTTATATGATGTTTTCTGCTCTGCCTGGACTTCTCCTGCAGCTTATTAAGACAGAGATTCCTCCAGACTTTCTGAGAGGGTCAAGCTGGAAGTGTAGGTCCTCAGTATGATAAATCACTAGGAAACACAGTACTTCCAAAGAACAGTTCACATCTAAACTGATCTCTAGAGATATCTCACTTTCTTCCTATCCTAAAGTTGGGATAAACCAGGGTAATACATCTGTCTCTATTTCTCAACTGTAAAATAAACATCATGTTAAGGGGGCACAAGACTGAAATTACCACATTTCTACAGAAAAGAGCCATAAGAAGTTGTAAGTGTAGAGGTAACTGTTCAGAAGAGTTCTAGTCATGAATTTAAAATATTTTCCTTCCTCTTCTTGTGCTGCTTAACTATTGGATCTATTCTTAAATCCATGAAGACAGAAAACAGTAGTGCTCATGACATGAAGAAAGAAGTACTTAGCATATATTTCTAAACCAATCTGTGATCATGGGGAGAGACCAACCATGAAAACCATCAGTCTTTAAGGGGGAGAATTTCACATTAAGGGTTTGTGACTGAAACTGCTTTGCAGCTCTAGGTACAGCCAATTAAATGCTGACATGCAAAAACTGTCTCTAAAGAATCTTTTGAATACCTAAGTCTTTACTGGAGTAAAATAAAGAAATATAGATCTCATTTATCAGGGTCTACAATCTTTCCCTGCTTGTATCTACTTGATCTGAGGGTCATTTAAAACGTATTAGAGATTTAAGATAGGAATGCAAGGCTAATTTGAAACCTGGCTCTAAGATGACTGATGATGTTATTATACTTCATAGTGGTTAAACTAAAGCACAGTGTCTGTATGACGAGAGGGATCCAAAATGATGTGCTGAAAGAGCTGTTCCTTTTCACAGATAATGCTGTATAATTCCACTTAGCTTTTTTATGTTCCCATGGCTCTTAAAGTAATGGACACCTAGGGCAGAGGCTGGGTGAGGAAACACAAAAAGCTGGCAAAAACTCAGTGCTCACAGATTGGAAATCTCCTGGTTTGGCTTCAAACTGAATGTGGAGAACTTTCCAGCACTCCCTCAGTCGCTTCCAATGTTTTCTTTGACATATTTGGCCCCTGACCAATTTTCCCAACTGCTCCCAAGCCCTCTCTAATAGTCTCCTAACCCACTTGGATGTTCCCTCTGCTCCTTTACACCCTTTCCATTGGCACGGATATGAAGTTCTGCTGCTTCAGGAATAATGCTGAAGATAAATGTGCTTTCATCCTTCTTCTCAAAGGGGCTCATTCCCAGTATTTTACAGTAACTGAATTCTGTTAATGCCATTTGAGGTGTTCCAAATTTATTGTGAATGGGGCCGCAGGGAGCAGGCAGGCTTGGCATTGGGTGGGAATGGTTCCCTCTCACATTACGCTGGGGCAGTGTGTTGGTGCTTCTGAAATGAATTATTTTAGCAACATAAGTAAGATGAAGCAGTTAAAATGAAAGGCAGTCCTAGAGAGACTGACTTCCACCCAGGAAAAGTGGGTGGTGTTAGGCCTTGTCTATCCCTGTGTGAAACTGCAGAGAGTATGGTCCTTGTTTGGAGAGGCATCCAGGCACTCCTCACTGGAAAGGTGATCAAGCTGGGGGACAAGGGGACTTCTGTTAGAAAGTATCTGGGGTATCAGCCCCAGATCTGTTTTGGGTTATTCCTGTTTTACTAGGCAGCCTGATTTTTTTTTCCATTCCATTTAATCCTCCTTACTCTCTTTTTTGTGTAATTTTCCAGCTTTAGAATAAGCAGAGTTAAAGTATCTCTGACGATGTAAATGCTGATTAGTACAACACACATGCTCCACATCACAAAAGGTGTGAAACAAGTTTTGCATCTGCCTCTGCTTTGTCTCTGGTCTTCTGACTGAATTATTAATCAGCATCACTCTGTCACTGTAATAGAACTGCCTTGGTCTTTAGCATGTTTGTCCTGGCAGAACTCCTTTCAGGTAGGAGTGTGCCCAGGTTCCACTCTGTAGACCATGTTCCTATGTTTATCTTTCTCATTCATACAGAACAAACTCAGGCACCTAATATTCAGTTAATATAAATTTCAGTCCTTATTCATGATGAAGAAGGATATTATACAGTGTGGTTCTTTGGCTGATCTTCATGAAGTATCAAAGTCCTTGCTTCCATGTACAGTGTTTATAAAGCCTTTTTATGATAGACAATTAGGTCTCATTTGAACACCATTAGCCATTTCAGAGATAATGAAATGTTATTTTGAGGACATTGTAGGTTGATGAAACCTCTGGTAAATATGATGTTATTTGGTACAATGATACTTAATCCTGTGGTTCTGGTGAAGACAGAGCAGCTGTGAGGGAGAGTAACCAATATGAGCATGTCTGCCAACAGCCCTGCGTCAAAGGAATGCTCTGCCCAGCTTGTGGTATCCTCCTCTATTGCTATTTCCATATGATTTTTTAAATAAAAAGCATAGTTATTTTTATATGTAAATGCTTTTCTTTAAAAAAAAAAAAAAGCTCTGGCCTTTAGAAACCATTTAGTGATGCAGATTAGAAGCTCAGTTTAAATTTTTATATTTTACTATTGGACTGTAACACTAAATGAGAGACTGGGGATATTTCACAAACTGCACTTAAAATCTGATTTTTCTTTTCTGGTAGTGAATAGCTATATAATAGTGATGATGGAGGTAAACAGCTTATTTATAATATTGAATTCTTGAAATATTTGGAAGAGATTAAAGATGCTTTACATATGCCATCTTTCAATGTTAACTCTGCTTCCTCTTGAACTTTCATTGGAATGAAAAAGAATATTCACATAATAAGTTTGGTTCTGCAGGAAGGATTGCTAATTCAATTTAGAATACATTAGTAGGGAAGATAAGTAAAGCTAGTCCGTGTTTAAAAAAGAATCACAGTTAGGGGACTAGAGAGACAGGAAACAAATATCCTTGCTTCATGCTTTAAAAATTTATTCTTTTGGCATGTTTGCAAATGTGGTTTTAAGAACTTATCAAATGCTATGTTAAATATTTAAACCTAAAAATTCCTCTGGTTGTGTAATAAAAGGCAATGACAGAAAACTGGAGATTTTTGTGTCAGAGGTGACATTGTTTGAGGCTGTTTGAAAAAGAACAGGAAGTTTAATTAAACAACTAGTTAAAATGTTAGACAGTTTCCACAGCTGCAGATTTGATTCTAATAATTCAGACTGAGTTCCCTCCCATTTGCTTGAGCAAGCTCTGCATCTGCAGCATGCCCAGAAATCTTGGCCCTGCACCTACTGGTTCTAGAAAGGAGCAGCAATGTGAATATGTTGAAGTAGCAGCCCTCCACATTGGCTGACCAGTTCTGCATAAACTTTGATTTTTGGGGTCTGATCATTAATAGTTATATAATAACAGTCTCTCTTCTTGTGTGGGTGGGTCAGGCAGTACCACAGAAATCTGTGCCTATCCAGCAGCCAGCTGCTAACAACTGCACTAACAGCCCAGCTGCCCGAGTTACAAGATAGGAAAATATATTTGGGAAGCCTCTTTATTTATATAGCTTCCCCAATCTTATATTTTTTTGTAGTTTTTTGTTTATTGCTGTTCTAGATGCATCTATGCCATGGACTTGTGATATCAACTGATATGGTTACTTCAGCCATATGGCTATCTACTTCTCTGTTGAATATGATTGAAATCAGTCAGTTGATTTAGAATTAAAAGGTAGGAATGAGGAGCTTAACCCATACATAAACAGTGTCATACATATGGAGTGGTATCACAGAAACAATTTTCTTAGGAGCTTGCATTGAAAATCTGGCATGAGCTGGTAAAGGTTGATGGTGATGATGTTGAAGACTTGTGTTCTGTGCTTGAACTGTAGGCTCCTGAAGGCAGTAGATTTTCTTTTTGTCCTGTGTTTGTACAGAGCTAACAGAGAATAATCCTGTTCTGTGCTAGACAGTGGATTAAATCTATTTGATACCTAAAGTTACTTCTCTGTATGAATGTTTTCAGGGTCAATGTGTGAAGTACTATGTTTAAAATGGTTTTGAATCTGGAAGCAATCACAACCACTGCTTTTATTCAGCTCTTGTGGATGAAAATACCTCTTAGAGAACAGGAATTGAGTCATTATTGTGTCTTACTTTGAATTATGAGTTAATTCACTGTATGGAATTATTACTAATATTTAATAGAAGTGCACTGGTATAGTCAATGACTTCATACACAGTAAGTCCTCTCGTCTCCCAATACAATTTAGTTGGAACAAATAGAAATCTAACTCTTTCAGTATTTCATATTAAATCATGTATTGCTTTTATGAACTTTATTACCAGAGAGGAGTAGAAACTTATACAGTGAATTCTTAATAGCTCAAATAATGGTTTAAATGTTTGCTTTTTTACCTTTTATCATAGTGCTGCAATAGAGTCAACCTAAATGCCCTTTTTCTGTTTAGTTTTCCTAGCATAATCAAATTATGATGTAGTTATTAAGAGTAGTATGTTAGTCCATATAATAGCCTTGTAGTAATGTACCTTCATATTAATAATTTCCTGAATTTTAGTTTTCTCTTAAGAGTCTTTGTTTTAAATAAGAGATGTGAAAATTAACACTGCTCTTAGCATGATGATTGAAGAGCCTGCTGCTGCAAAAGTGGAAATAGCTTGAGGGATTGGAGCAGTAGGTGGCTGCCTATAATTTGTTAGGGAGATTTTTGATTATTAGGTGTCAAAAAAGTTTTGGAATTACAGGGGGTGGTAGTGAAAAATTAATAGGATGTTCCTAGAACCTCTTGATCTCCCCAAAATAGTTGTGGTGTACAGTGGAATAGTTAAATAGCTGAAAAGGTGAGTGAGGCTCTGTTCTTGAGCAAAACAGCAGCTTATGTTCCAGTCATACAGGGTATTAAGTGCCTCTCATAAACACTTCTTTGGATTTCAGTGGGTTCATTCACATGAATTAAATTAAGCAGATACTAAAAAGTTTGCAGAAACTTGAATCTGTCTGAGGAGTTTATTTTCCTGGTAGCTCTGGCTGCCCAGAAGTACTTACAGCATGCTCTCACTGTCTAAAAACTTGAGAAAAGACAAAAACTTGCAATCATACTTATAATTGTGCATTTGAAAGTATGAGATTTTTGCTATGAAACTTGTACATAGATTAAAAATATCCCAAAATCTAAAATCGAAAATTTCAGGGGTCAAATAAAACTTTATCTGTAACAATCTGCATGTAGATAGAAAAAGAGAGATCTTTGTTAAGAGTGGTCCATGAAAAAAAAGCATCATGGAGGGAGCATGGGGAAAAAATAAAATAGTTTTCCAAAAGTTGATGTTTATCAAAAAGAAAACGACTTTAGCAAATCCTCCACAGAAAGATAAAATATAAACACCAGGAAAGGTGATTGATCTAGAATTCATTCCTTTTTCCCTTCTCAGCCCCCTTAGCTTGCATGGTGATGAAAACAGAGGATTAAAATGGGCTTCTTAAAGCCAAAATTTTATTAGGAAATGATTAAAAGCACATTGTGTCTTGTAAAGTGAAGTTGTTCTCTTTTCAGCCCAGACTTGCTGCAAAGCATTTTCAGAGGAGAGCAACGGGAAAGGAGAGGGGATAAACATAGATCATTCTAACTTTCATTATTCACCGGTAATAATATCTGGAATTTTCCATTTGTTTTTCTGGTCTGTCATTCACTGAAAACCCAGTGCACCCCTGAAGACAGCTTTATATCCAGAAAGAATTTTGGATCAAAACTTATTCAACTCCTTTGTTTGAAGAACAGTTTGGAGCTGTGGCTACTGAGAATTCACACAGGCGGAACGAAGTTATGGAAGCAGGGGAATGATGTGGGAGAATCAAAATTCCATCTGTGCACCCTACTGTCCCTCTCCCCACCAAAAAAGGAGGGGGGAGGATGAGGTAGAGAAATTTCTGAAGGCCCAACACAGAGAAGTTGACTGAAGCTAGTTATTTCTTCCATGGAAAACTAACTTCTAAAGCACATTGCATTTGATTCTTGGAATTCATAAGGGATTTATCTACCATACCATGGCACATAGAGAGAAATACTGGCTTTATGGAGAGGCCTTTACCAAAGGCTTTGGTAAAGAAGCAGGTTATAGAGTATCAATTTTGTGATAAAAGCTGTAAGTTTTCACTTTCTTTTTTTCCCTTTCAGCATTTTTGTCCAGAAGCACCATCAGATATTCACAGGTCCCTAGAGCACAACAGTAATCATTGTTGTCATCTCCATTGTCATACTCTGGGAGGGAACTCAAAGAAATATGGGTGAATTTAAGTTTAAATGGTTTAAAATGGATTCACAAGTCTCTGGAAGTCTGAATGGACTGGAGATTTCTAGATAATCCTATAAATTCAACTTAAAGTAAAAAAATCTGATAAATCTTAATTCTCCTTCATTGCCTACATTTAATTTAGCTGTAAAATAATAAGAGAAAAAAGTTAAATTTGTTGTTGCTGTCCATGAGTGATGGTAATATGAGGTGGTTAAGAATCATATCCTTGATCACTGCTCAGTTGCTGCTGTGTCTCTCCCCACCACAGGCCACCCAAGCACTTTCACTAGAGAGCCATGTGTATGAACCACTGGCTTCAATCCAGCCTGTAAAATCCTTGTAATTATGGAGTCTCATTAAAATGAAATTAGTGAAACAGGCTTCTGCTCTTAAAAATGATGGGTAGAATCCAGAGATCCTGAAGACCTTTATGCTTTCACTGTGAAATAATTCTTTCTGTTCTTTGGATCTATCTATTAATTTAGAAAAACTGCCATTATGGTCAGCCTGGATCCTGTTTTCAGGATCACTTGAAAAGGTGCCCTCATGCAAAAGGACTGTGCTGTAAAATCTGTTAAATAGCTGGCCTCCATTATTCAGATACTGGGATGAAATCCACTGGCAGAGTTGACATGATGGTTAGCCCCTCAGCAGCTTCATTCTTCTTAATTCATGACAGGAATCTGCTAATGTTATTAGAGAGTTCAGAGATAGCTTCTGATGGCTTTGTTTTTCCTACTAAGTCATTCTCTCCACTTCCAAAGTGCAAAATAAGGTATTTAAATTTTTACATTAATTTACCAGTCAGATTGGAAAGTATTGACATATATTTTTTCAGAGCTCTGACTCAGTTTAAAGCACCAATCCTGCAGCATCAAGAAGATGTTTTACTGCTTATGGCTGCTCCCCACTGCAGTTTGCAGTTACCTGAAAGCCATTCAGTTGAGGTGTGTGGAACAGCAGTGCCTTTCTGGTTTGGTGTGTGCATGCCCAGATGAACTGCAGCTAGCCAGCAGTACCAGGAGCCTGGCAGTCTTCAACATTCCTGACAGATGCTGAGCTACAAAAATGGCTTTTCTGGAAGGTTCTTTGTTGATGCATCCATACAGGTTATGCTCAAAGCAGGTAAAACTGAAGATGACACCATAGGATTTTCTGTGTGTGATTTTAACCTGTTTAATTCAGGAATGGAACATTGGGCTTAGCCTCTGGCAGGATGGCTCCAACACACATTGCTGAAAATTATCTGAATTTTAAAATTTCTAATTCTAGGATGTACAGGGATGAAGAAAGTTGGTTCACCAAGTTCAGGATTCAGCCTCCATTTCTGCATAAATGGAAGGAAAGAAAGTATAATCTTTTGTATTTTTAGGTATTTTCTTTTTTGTTTTCATGTACCAAGTATGCATTCTTGTATCTCTTAAAAAAAATAAATTCCAGATCAGTTTTTGTGACTTAAGAGGGATTATACTTGTTCGGAAAGGCACATTCTGAAACTTTTTCCTTAATAATTGGAGCCGATAGATGCTCCCAGTAGTGAAATTTCTTTCTTTTTCTTCTTAACTGCAAGCACCAGTAAAAGCTGTAGTTAAGACACTGATGATACAATAAATAGCTGACCTGGTAGAACATGCTTGGGCTGTAGCCAGGAATCTCATCCACAGATACAATCTCCTTTAGAAAATGGTTCTTTCCCTTTGCTTTGTAAGTCTTGTAGTAACCTATTTTTTTTTCTTTTTTTATGCCAAAACTTTTATTTTTATAAGTAATCAAATCCCAAAAAAGTGATCTGGTAAGTTGTGGCTCTTTTGAGAATAGGAGTGAATAATACTTGTGAATTATGGATTGTTCCCACTTTTGCTTATCTCAATATGTGTTGTGAGTTTATTAGGTTTGGCTAACCCTTGAGTGAGACTGGTATTATACCTCAGTTCTGCAAAACACTGAATTATTTCCATGTGATAACATCTTCAGTCTGTAATTCTGTTTTCTTACAATCTCCCGCATACAAGGAGTGCAGCATAAATGTATCATTGGCATATTTAATTATCTGAATAATCAAAGTGAACACCTACAGTTGCTGTTTGCTGTAGATTTCATCTGGTGGTCAGAGCAGTGCCAGGTAAATAACAGCTTGCCCCAAACTGTTTGAGACTGGTATTGACCCCACATTAAAGAAAGCCTCCAGCTGTGCAGGGGACCAGCCTGTTCTGCCTCTCTGGGGTTGCCATGGGCATGTGGCTCTAAGAGCCACAAATATGGACTGGCAGCAAATGAAAGAAACCTGTAAAAGATCCAAACATAAATCATAGTACTGAGCTTGATACACTGCTTGTGGACTACAGCTTTACGTTATTTGACCAGTAAATTTGTCACTTGTTGAGCAGATGGAAAATATTTCTTGCTGACTGTTTTCAAAGGATGAAGATGTTTTGTGGATAAAATTTGCTTGTGTGTTTTGTTGGCTGTTGCTGATGCAGATGAGTAGTTTATTGAGCACAGAGCTGGTTCATGAAGGGGAAAAAGTGATTCTTCAAGAAATGAAAAGTGATAGCTATGAAAGTTGCATTGCTGATTTTGTGAGGAAGGCCAGAGCTCTTTTTCCCCCTGATTTTTTAAATCTGGATAATCAAAGTTAATCACCATTGTTTAACATTTGGATTTAGAAAAAAATTTGTGTCTGTAGAGTTGCCTCCTAAATTTAAACAAGCAACCAGGTTGTTTTTTCCTAATCAGAAAGTCATAAAGATTCCTTGAGGACTGTCTGGTGGTGGTGGTGGTGGTATTTATGTGACAATTCCAACTCCACTGTTTATGTGAAATGGGCAATCTTTCACAGTCACCAGGTTTGCAGAAAATTTCAAGTGCTGAAATCACTCTTCCCAGAAAGAGAAATGAAAAAGCCAGGCTCAAAAGCAAAACTCTAAGAGTTAAAATGAGGTCAAATACTTCTCAGGTTTTCAGAAGCCTCGCTTTTGTTTTTCCCAAAATCATGCTGCCCATGTCTGTTTCTGTTTCTACATCAGTTTACATATTTAAATCTATTTATTCTAATTTTCTTTTAGGTGATCCTGATCCTTACCAAGTATTATCATACTGACATGGGGAAAGTTCTGGAGAGCTCTTTGTGGAGGTAAGTCCTCTGCTTTTTCTATAATCTTCACTCCTGTCGTTCTTGGAATAGATGCATCCCTTCCTTTTCCAGACTGCTGCTGGGCTGAGTTGGTAGCTGACTGATGCTACTGTGGTAAGATTATCCAGATTGTCATCAGCTCCTACTCCTTCTCTTTCTTGGATGAATTTCCTGTTGTTGAATTAGAGTTTGAAATGAGTTTTAACAGTAGAAACAAAGGATGATGGAGAACACAAGGTAACTTCTTGATGCTACTTTGCAAGCTGCCATGTTTTTCCTTTTCCTAGAAATTGTGCATCAAACTTACTCAACAAGTTTGAAATGCTTACTGTGTTGGGATGTGTCCTTTGGGAATTCTTGCTGCTTGAGTAGTGTACTGAGGTTAGTAAATAATCCTGCTTTGGAAGTAGTTAGGATTGTCTGGATGAAGTATACCAGCAGTGAAGGTTATATTGTGTTTTATGACACCTGGGAATAAATAGTAATCCAAATAAATTTCTAAACTGATTCTTATTCCCATAATACTTGTGAATTAAGATGCCAATATGCTTGTTGCCTGTGTGTGCACAGATTGCACAAAATTTTCCACAACAAATATTTTATGGACCCCTCAGGTACATTTGAAAAGCTAAAGTATTTCACTGTTATCAATAAATGTGATACTACACCAGTATTTGCTCTGCTGGTTTTGCTGGTTATCTCTAGCAGTAGAAAGGACAGGAGAGTTAAATTCAAATGTAGATCATAAGCTTTTGGTCTAGAAACAAATAGTTTATCTAAAACCTCATGGTTTAGGTACGTACAAACTTCATGCTGCCCCAAGAGCTTGTTTGGGGACTCGACCTTCAGCTGTGAGTGTAAGGACCTTTACAGAGATAATCCAAGAAAAGGACTGGGTAGGGGAATAGGGAGTGGGAAAAGTCTGTTTCCAGGACATGCTGCAAAACAGCATTGTTACTTATTTTGAAAGAGGTGGCCTTGTTTTAGCTGTGTGGAGTTTCTCAGTGACAGTGCTTCTGTAACAACTTGTTGTCATACCAGTGTGTGAATATTGCTCAGTCTGGCCAGGGCCAGTGGACCATGCAGAATAAGGGTATTTCTAGTTATAAGAAGGAGTTATTCAGGAAAGGGAGTAAGATCAAATGGAGACTGCCCTTTTTAGGGCTGTGACAGTTTATTTGTAACTATCCTTTAAACTTAAAAGATGCAAAATTTATTGCACGTTTGTTTCTGTTTTAATTTTTGTCCAACATCTTGTGCAAATAAGACAACCAAATGACAGTTTGGATACTCCCAACTGCGTAAGCACACATTGCTTTTCTGTTATTTGTCAGTGGCCCTTACAACATATGCAATATATTTCAAGTTTTCCAATTCATACTTCAGAGTATCTATCATAGCCTTTTAAGCATTTTCAGTTGGATTCTTCAAAATAAACTCTTTGGTCTTTTAAAATAAACATAAACCAGGCTTCAGATAATGTTTCTTTCTTTGGAGAACATAAACACTTAAAACAAGGTCATCCAGACCTTGCTGACAGCTGGTGTAAAGAACTGGTGTGAACTGCATTCAAATAAAATTGATACGAGCGTGCATCATCTGGAAATTGTGCCTTTTTACTTACAAGAAACAGATGTACCAGATGCTTTGGTACTGGCACAGGTCAGGTCCTGCCCCAAGGGCTGGGCACAGATGTCCCCAGGGCTCTCTCTCAGTGGTGTCAGGCTTTCGGGATGTGCTGGGTGCCCATGGCTCCACTTTAGTGCAGCAGCAGGGATGGGACCTCGGGGGACTCTCCTTGGGTATGTCTTGCAATTTCACAGGGCACAGACCAGCCAGGGTCTGGGCATCAGGGTGCCCTGGGCTGTCCACTTCGTCAAGAGAGCCCTTGGGAGCTCACTCCTGGATGTGATGATGCCAGAACCTGCTGAGCCAGGGATGGGGAGGGAGGCTGGGACTTGCTGACCAGACCGGCTGGATGGGTTCTGAGTCGCCCGGTCCAGTGGGAGGTTCCCTGCCCATGGCAGCAATGTTGGAACTAGATGGTCTTTCAGGTCCCTTCCAACCCAAACCAAACCATTCCATGATTCTGTGGTTTCTAAAACCAAGGTGGAATAGCTGAAAGGAAGTGAGTGCTTAAGATGAGCTCTTGGGCCAGGGGGTGCTACCTGGGTGATCCATGCCTGGCTATGTTCTGGGCTCACCTCCTTCCTCCACCTCTGCCCTCTGTGACGAAGTAGAGACAGTTGTCAAACTGGAAGAGTTACAAATTGCTGGAAAAGTGCAAATCAGACCAACTATTGCAAAAGTATCAAGTAGTGCCCTCCCTGTTGAGATGTAGCTCAGTATTTGTACTAAATAACTGAATGAAGCTGAAGTCCCTTTACAGTCAAGGGACTTCGGTGTAAAATGGTTGGAGCTTCACCACTTTTCATCCATGTTTGCTGATGGAACTGTGGTGTTGTATTCATGTTGGCAGCCTGCCTAGAATGTATAATGTATATATTTTTCAATATTTTTTTTAATTCTCTTTTGCATTCTTATTTGTATCAAGCAAATATGCCATAAAACAGGTGTGAAAAATGATACAGGGTTTTTTTTATTAGCAGAGAAATGCCATTAATCTGGTTCTGTGCCCTAGTGGTAACAGACCCTCTCCAGTTATTTCCTGAATTGGCCCAGTGTTTTGTTCCTATGTTGCCTGGCTAGATAATACCAGAAATCATATTATCTAAGTCATTATGTGACTTAGTCACTAAGTGAAAGTAAACTAGTTTTATGAACTGATCAATTCTGACTAGGGTAATTTTTTAATGTTGATATCCTGATTTCTCTTTCTGGTCAGTAAAAATTAACCTACCTTGATGTTTAACAGTTATTTTGTTACTTGAAACTGCATCTTTCATCTTCTAAAACATATATCCACTTCATCTCTTTCCTTTTCTCCCATCACTCTGTGGTGGTTTGACAAGGAAGAAGTAGGAATTCTGGGATGCCGTGGTCAAACCAATGGGTGTTTGGATTTTGATATTGGCGCCTGGTATAGCCAGTGGGTTTTGGACACACCTCCGAGAACACACAGGGGTTAAAAGCAGAGCTTCGGCCCTGGGAGGCTCTCTTGGGACTTCGAGGGACGGAGGTTGGATCTCCCTCCCCCCGTCCAGCCGCTGCCGCTGGGCGGGGGAGGGGCAGCCGTGTGGTAGGCCTGGGCCTGGACAGAGATGGGGGTGAGGAGGCCTTGGAGGATGGAAGGGTGGAGGAGCCCCAAGAGACATCGGGCAGCCATTCCCCCCCCCCCCCCCCCCCCCCCCCCCCCCTTGGAGACAGACAGACAGAGAGAGAGAGTGCAAGAGAGTGCAGCCTGTGTTTGTGGCCGTTACCTTGAAATTTAGTAAACATGTGCTGGCAGCAGGCAGCCCGGCTGAGGAGATGGGGGGGGGGGGGGGCAGCCAGGAGTCCAGCCGCCTGGAGGAGTTTTTAACCCTTTTTGGACAATGAAAACCTTACAGAACATTAACCCTTCCTAGATGAGTGATGAAGGTCTGGACCAGAGAGAGAGAGAGTGAGAGATGTTGGAAAGATGGAGAAGATGGAGTGGCATTTTATGCTGGACTCTTTCGTGTAGCCATGGACAGAGCCATGTTTCCGTGTGATACAGAGACTGAGTCCAGGGGGAGAAATGTCCCAGAGCCAAAGAAGATTCAGTGTGGGTACCCCTCGGCCCCAGGGGGTATATAAAATATGGGGGGGACAGATGTCCTAAAGGTGAGAAGGTGAGATACTGTGCTTTTCTGGAACTGGACAAAGCATCCTTAAAAAAAGACAACCCTGGAAGCAGCCCTGATCCCTGTTCGGTGGTGAGAGCACCGGAACAAGGACGGAAAAGGCCACCACGACACACGGAAGGACTCCCTCTCCTCTTGAGGAACTGAAAGTTTGAGCAATCTAAAGGGTGGTGTTGGACCCAGAACTGGTGATTTTGGAGGATGTATTGTATTGGGAATTTAGGGGGGAGGAGGAGGAGAGTGTTTTTTGTGAGGTTTTCATTTTCCTTGTGTTTTCTTTTCTTTTTCTTTTGTGTGTAGTTTAGTAATTGTTTGTGTAGTTTAGTTAATAAACTTTTCTTTATGTTTAAGCTGGAGCCTACTTTGCTTATTCCTGGTCGCATCTCACAGCAGACACCAGGGAAAGTGTATTTTCATGGGGGCTCTGGCTTTGCCAGGCCTAAACCATGACACACTCAAAGAATTTTTTCCCCCTTGTTTAGTGGAACAAAGAATGAGAAGAGATGATGTAGTGATCCTTTTTTGTTCTTAGTGACTTTGGAGCTGCAGTCAGACTTTGAAGAGTGATCAAATGGTGAAAAACACCAGTCAGAGGTACATGCCTAGGTGGGGGAACTCTGTGTGAAGATGATGTGTGGGTGGATCTTGGTGACGCATTTTTGTACCTCTGCAGAGCATTGTCAGTTTGTGTAGGTAACTTATGCCTGCCCACATAAGTCAGGTTACAGGCTTGGGAGACCTAAATTTGAATTACTTTAGAATTTTTTACTGTTGAATAAATTGGGAAACTAGTACTGTTAATGAAATTATTAACAGGGTTTTTACTTGTAACAGCCATGTCTGGTTGCACTGAATTGGTGAAGATAAAATGCTGATGGAAGTATGCAGTTAAAAATACCAGACTGTGCTTCTTTAGTCAGCTACTTCTGATGCTTTCTTAATTTGCTTATTAAGTAATTGTCAAGGTGTAAATTGTATAATTATTTTACTCAAAATAAGGTAGGGGAATAAATAGACAACATTGGTTGCCTCCTGAATATAAACTAAAATTACTTTTTGAGAAGGAGCAGAGCATTGTTTTCAGGTCTACTTTTAGAGTTTCCAAACTGTGGTACATATTGGGGATACAGGTTGGTTGTCATGTTAGAGCTCATTAGCATACTGAAAAAAATTGAGAATTCAAATACTAAAATTACTGCAACAAGTTGTGCATACATACAAGATACTTTACATACTAGAGCTGTTTGTGTCAGAGTTCACACACATATTTATCCACCATATTTGCAATATGAAGGAGCTGAAACCAACTGACCATTTAGGTTGAGTGTGTGTTTGCATATGCTTTATGGACCCATTTGTGCAGAAATATGTAGATGCACATATTTTACAACTTCAGATAACTCCTTGCATCTGTTGAATGCCTGCAACTTTAGATATAAGTATTAAATTTTACAATGAAATAGTTTAACTTTGAATTAGTAACCACTATGAAATTAATGGTAATACTTATCTGAGTTAATTACTCCTAATAATATTGGAAATATAGATTATTATTATGATTCAATTTTATACATGGACCAACGGAGATGGTAATATTGCTGAAGGTTATGCAGCGGTGACTCAGCACTCTATGGCCATGGAATTACCCTCCAACCCTGTGCTTAGACTGGCTCAGAGTCCTGTTACTGGTAGACATACAGCCTTCCCTTTCTTAGCTTGATCTAAGCAATGAATAATAGATGATTGCTAATAACGTTTTTATTGCATATTATCAAGCTGTAATGATAGAGTAATGCTAAAGTGGCTTGCTGTGTAATTGCCATTGTTCCCAATGGCATCACCATGTTGTTGCTGCTTCACCACAGCAAAACAAATGACATTACTTGATGTTAACTGCACTGTTGGATCCTCTTAGCTTTGCCTGCTGAGTGCTGGGTAGCCCAAGATGTTGGTAGCCCTAGATGAATGCTAGGTAGCCCTGTTTTCAGAGATGTTGGGTTGTTTTGCCCCATGTTATTGCTAAAGAAATACTGAATGAAGAAACTTCCCCACCTCCTTAAATATTTTTGTATATCCCAGCTGAGATTTCTGGGAGTCCTTACTCCAAAAGCAGCCTGAGGGGGAAGGAAAGTTGAAGAGCTGTGGGAGGTTGAAAGTCTAGATCAGTGGTGGCAGGTAGAGGTGAGAACCGTCTGGAGAGCCTCCCAGGCAGCATCGTGCTTGCCAAATCCCAAGGAGCCAGGAATATACTGGCTGTGGTGGCACAGCTCTTCCTGTCTGCACCCAAACAAGACACCTATTCAAGGACAAGGCTCACTTGTGCAAGCCTGCTGGCCATCAGGAGGGATTGGGGCACAGTGACTGCAGGGGGCTTTGGACATTTGACAGAGTGCAGGCCTACACTAAAGTAAAAATCCAGACTACAAAGAGCAGGAGATTCTTTTAAGGTGGATAGAGTGAACAGCATACGGCTCAGGAAAGTAAAATTTCCAGATGGCTCACAGAATGTGTGAAAATGAATATGGACATTTGTTTCCAAAATCTTTGGACTTGTAGGTGAAATTCATTTCAGCTGTTTCCTGAAATTAATTTTAAAAGGAAAACAAAACCCCCCAATATACAGTTCAGTGCCCCAGTGAAATTTTTGGTATGAAGTACTGTTTAATAAATGAGCAACTGTATTCTGCAACAACTTGCACTTCCAGATGGCCTTATACTGTGCTCTGCTTTGAAAAGTGACTTTGTAGAAATGGCCCCAAGGGATGAAGTTATTGAGTCTGTCATTTTCATATCAAATTTTCTCCTTCCAAGTCAAAAACTAAAAAGAAATGGCTTTCTAATTATTAGCCCAGTGAACTCAGCTTGGGATCTAATGTCTAGCTGTGCCTTCTCTAGTTAATGCATCATCGTGAGTAATGCAAGTTCTGCAATCAAAATAGAGTGTTCTTAATTATACCTGGGCAGCTCTCTTGTGCTCATATTATATCTTTATTTACACCTGTTCCACTGAGCAAAGGTTTTGGTCAGCGTTGAAAAGGCAGTTGTAAAATTAGAATTTTCTTTTTCTTACTGAACAACAGATTTTTTTTTATGCTCTCTTTGATCATATTTGCATATTCATGTAATAGTATTACAAAGGCTTTCATTGTCTTTGCTGCAACTTGCATTGTCTTGCTAATACTCAGCAGTGTGCGATTATGAATTGAATTGTGCAGGAAAATCTTTATTTTAAATTTATTTTGGAAATATAAAATGTGCTGTAAAACCATAGTTAAAAAGTGGATGTAGTGGGTTTCAGCATTTCAGCAATGTTTTATTATGGGTGTCAGAAGGAAAAATATGTAGAAGGTAAAGGAAATTAAATAAACATATCTTGACAAACCTTGGAATGTGCAAGGAATTGAAGAGGTGATTATTGATGTTTTTAATGGGCAGTGGAATTGATTCAGGAGCACAGAGGGTGCTGCTGTTGCCATGTGTGCTCTAAGGGACACATGACCCACCATTGACTTTCTGAGCCCAAGCCCAGCACAGTGGGTTGGCAGTAACCTTGTTGGTGCCTTGGTGTTCCACTCATCCTGCCATGTTTTGGCTGTAGCTTTTGGCCTTTCAACAGAGGAATGAAATTTGACTGTGGATATTTGGGACTGTTCTCTGAGTTGTGACCTGTAGACTCCTCTGAAAGAGATGTCTTTTAAAAGGCTTTCCTTTTCAAAGGCATGGGATTTTGCTGAAGCTGGCACTTTTTGGTTTGTGTTGCCATATTAGCATTTAAAAATTATTTTGATGTCTTAGTATTTATGAAGGTCTGAACTGAAAAAAATATATCCTACAAGCAAGTAAAAGCTACCAAATAAGTCTGTCCAAATTTCTTCACAAATATCTCTTGGTTGCAGATGAGAGTGCTGTGTTACAACTACTTTTCCATGTCTTCAGCAACTTGGAATAATGATGATGACTTTGAATGTTAACATGTTTCTGCACTAGCTTGTGATCACATAGAGAATATATGACATGCAAATTAAGATCCAGTTAGAAAGCTGTGATTTATGTAGTTAGGAAAGGGCTCTTGCAGTACACTTGTACTTATTGAAGGTGATTGCAGCATGGCTGCTGAACATGTTAAATACATCTTGGAGCATGAGACTTTTGCTGCTTTACAGGTTGATTCCTGCCTCCCCCCCCCCCCCCCCTTTAATCCTCCTTCTGGAAAATGAATTAAGTAATTTCAAGATATAACTCAAAATGAGTGAGTCAATTTATTGAGAAAGAATAGCCATTTATTTTAAATGGCTTAAGAATCCTTTTCTCTTGTTTGAGTAACTTGAGCCTAAGTAATCGAATTTCTGATTCCTTTAACTAGTGCAGCAGACTTAGTGGGAATTATACCACAGATTTCTATTTTAAGTAGACTCTGTTTGGCTGAGACTGATGGTTACAAAACTGTTCTTTCCTTCCCAAGACCCATGCAGGTTGGTAGCAGTAGGATGCTTAAAGAAGTTGCTTTGCTGGTGTTTCCTCAATTTTGTCATGGTATTTTATTGAAAAAGCCCCCCTACAAGAAATGATCCTCTTTCTTGCCAGCCTCAGCAGACAGGTTTAAGGTGAGAAACAGGAAATGCTGTCTTTCTATGCATTAGTCATCCATGGGGCTTGTGATTTTCTTTTGCCCTCCCTCCCTGCATAAAATATGGAAGTTTTGCCCATGATCCACACTTCTATGTGAGCAAAGTGAGAACAGCAATCTTGGGGCTTTTACTGTGGCATGATTCCTCTGTCCTAAGTTCATATGAAAACAGTTGAGCTGTCAGGTTTTTGGTAATCAGAGGTGCTTTGCTGGATTATCATCCATCAACTCCCACTGTCAGCAGGCTGGCATAGCAGGGAGGTGCAGGGCCCATAACCTGGGGCAGATGGAATGACACCATCTCTTCTTCTTTCTCTCTGTCTCTGTCTCTCTCTCTATATATATCTATATATATATCAATGTTTCCTTTGCCACTCTGCAAAATGAAATAAATGAGAAACCACAATCAAAGCAGCTAGTTTCATTTCTCATTGCATTTTCATGATGATGAATGAGGTATAAAACCTGGGATAGGATATTTTTTTTAAACCTGAAAAGGGTGAAGTCATGGCGCCAGGGAATTTGTGATAAGGTACATGTGGCATTCCACCCAGCAGCCAGTGATGCTGCTGGTTCCACCTTCATTCCACCATCCCATTCTGTGGTCTTTTTTGAGAATCTGCCCTTACTCTGCTTTCCTCACTTGGTCTTTTGTTTCTTGGGAATACAGGAAATTTGGAGAACTGATTGTAAGATTCCTATCAGGGCTGGGGCTGTAATACTGCATTAACACAAATAAAAGGAAGGTGCTGTGATGTTTATGGATGTTTAATGTTTAGGTCCTTAAAGGTTTTGGCTTGAGCCTGAGAAGGACAGGAGTCCATCAAAGAGCATGGACACACCATGAGACTCATCTGAAAATACCCATATTTCCCCTATGAGACAGCTGATGGCACAGTGTCTTTTCATAGCTGATCTTTGAAGATATCATTTTGCAACCCCCTGTTGCATCTCTTAGAGTTGAGCACCTTGTGCACTGATGTGGTCTGTGAAATGTGAGCAGCTTCACTTGCTCCTGCAGCACATGCAGCCTGCTCCAGAGCATCCACTGTGAACTGATTGCAAATTAATTTGGTTGTTGGGACTGAATGAATGAACAGCTGCATGGTTAATTATGCAGAATGGTATAGAAAAATGTAGTGTTAATGTTTTATACCCTCATTATCTCTGCAGTGTGGAATATATTTTTCAGTGTGAAAATAACAAAGGCAATATTTCCCACATAATTTATTTATTAAGATCATTGTATTGTTAGGCAGCTTTCTCTGCTTTAATTTGGTAAGAATAGGGAAAATTTAAAACTCAATACAGCAATACAGGCCAGTTTCTAAAATGTAAATATAATCTTGCATGCTGAGGAATTTGAGGGTGTAGGTAGATGACAAAAATGAAATACATTTTACAGTAAGATTTAAATGTCTTGATTTTTTTTTGAGGTGGGGGGGCATTCTGAAATACAGAATGCTAGTTCAGGGCTTTTCCTGAGCCTCTCCTTGCAGCCTCTCATTGAAAAGATGACTGATCATATGGCAATTAGTCAATTGAATCTCTGTTCAGGCTAATTTAAAAAAAATATTTTGGGGAGGTTTATGTATAAGTTGAGTTTGTCCCCTCCTGCTCCCCTTATTTCTCCCTCGGTGTATTTTCCTTCTCTTGCATATAGAACAGGAATAGCAAGTTACTATGTTTCAACATATTCAAACCTATTCTTGAGCTAACCTTCAAAAAGGGTACTTTCTCATTGATTTTTCTCTCCTAGTGGCCTTTTTTGGCCAGCTGTTATCCTCCCTCTCTCACAGAACTGGTTTGTCTCTTCTGGGCCTGATTGCTTCAGTCTAGAATGGAGAAGCTGCTTTTTAGATGAGGTGTGAAGTAAGTTTTGGTATTTTGGCCTAATATATCAACTCAAAACCTGTTTTTTTGAGGCTGTTCCAGAATTGATATCCTTCTGATGGCAGGGCTTTCTCCTCACAGTTGCTTTGACAGACTGTAGGTATTTCACTGACCTGTGAATACATTTTATCCCAACTTTTTATCAGAGGATCTGTAATTGTCATTTTGGACAGGAGTGGGGCAGTACTTGTTATCACCTATTTGTTGAAAAGCATCTGTGTGAGTAAAAAAAATTTTTTTTTCAAATCTGGTATGTACTTTCTCTACCAAGTGAATATTATTTTTCTTGAAGAGTGTGCATGCAGCTCAAATTAGTCCCCTTGATAAAAAGGCATCATAGTAAGGGTGAAATACAACCATGCCTGGGCAAAACTAGGGAAGCAAGTAAAGAGACATGTGGTAAAACATGCTTTCTTAATATCAAGAAACTTAACAATTGGGTTCAAAAAAATCTATGTCATTCAGCCTTTTGATAGTCTGGCTTCCAAGCTTTCCTTTCTGGCAGGAAGGGGATATATGGTTCTGCTTTCTGTGTGATTTAGAACAGTTTTCTGTAATGCTGATCTTTCCTTAGGATTGTTGGCTGTTCTGAAGACTTCAATGTAAAATTATTTAAAATTTTACTCTCCTCCAAGAATTTGGAAACTTATAATTGTTTTATCTTAATTGTTACCATATGCTGTCCAGTCCCTAATTTTGCAATATCTCTTTGAGATAGAATGTAGAAATCAAGTTGTGCTGTTCTGAAGTACACTGACTACAGTTTGAGATTTCTCTCCCTTCACCCTACTTCTATGCAGTTTCTATGCTAAATACTGGTCTTTCAGGTTTCATTAATTTTAATTTTCTTCAACCTGACAGGTAGAATTATAAAAATAACAATATTTTACTTTTTAATCTCCATTTAAAAATATTTGGAACCAAATATACATGGGATGGAGTTTTGTAAATATGATGATTTCAGGTACGTAATACTTAAGCTCTTGGTGCAGTTTTCAGTACAATTCAGATTTCTCAGTGCTAGTGGGGAGGATGCACCAGTAAAAGATTAAACCTCTGCACTGTGAAAATGCAATATATTCTGGCACAGTGTGGAAGCCTAGAGTGAAAACTCCCATACCTCAGCTTTCCATGTGGCCTCAGATGAATATAAGAATCTGTTGGTATTCCAGAGTGGAAAGCATCCAAGAATCATCTTTAAATAAAACTGAAGAAGGAAGTAAAGTTAATTATGCAAAGACCAGAAAAGTATGTTACAAATATACTTCATAAAACACCATGACCTATCATAGCATTACCTTTTCAGGTCTGGTTAGAGGAGCTCTCTTAATGTGCCCAGATATGAGAAAAGCAGGGTTGGAGTTCCAAGATCTTCAAAGTGATAATAGAACCTGGCTTCTCAAAAGCCTTGTAAACATTTGTAAGGTACATCAATAAATAAATACGAGTGAATATTTAAATATAAAATTATATTTGATTTCCATGCTAACTGGAAGTCTTGGTATATCCAGATACTTGAATTCTTATGTTTTGGGTTTTTTTTTTTTTATTCATGTTTGGAATAGATACATAGTGCTGTTATTATAATAAAGATCATTATTTAATTTTTCTTTAGCATGTTTGTTTGGGCTGGGAATAGCATGTAAGTTTTCTGATATGCAGTTGGTCACTTACATCTCTGCTTTGCTGGCAAGTTTCTACTGTATTGCATTCATGCAGAGCATGATTTAGTTGCAAGGAAGCACAATGGAAATCAAGTACTACCCCTGCTCAAAGCAGGAATGGCTGCAGAAGTTAATCAGGTCACTAGATCTGAAAAATGTCCAGGTCAGAAATCTCACAGCTTTACTGGGCAATGCTTTGCTGCTGTCATTGTGATGGGTTATGTCAGCTGGCATTTCCCATCCTGCAGCTTGTGCTTGCCATCTATTGCCTTTTCACTGTCTACTCTGACCCTGTCTTATTTAAAACTTCTCTTTAGATGCTGAGTGAAATGAGATTCTCCATTAGCCTCATTTCCTAGAATGACCTAACCCAGCTCCCTCAGCCTTTCCTCGTACATTGCGTGCTCCAGTTCCCAGCATCTTAATGACCCTCCATTGGACTGGCTTCACATTGCTGAGCTCTTTCCTCAGTGAAGTGACACAGATTTATTTATTATTATTATTTTTGTTATTATTTTTTTCATTCCATTTGCAGAACTGGGATTATCTGTTTTCTGGAAGTTCCTTTCTGCTGCTCTCACAATATAAAATAGACTCTTCTATGGTGAATTGTTTAGAATAGTTACCTTATTTATCTGAATGCAAAAATCAGTGTGAAATGCTGAAATCATTAGCAGGGGAAATTCAATTCTTTAGAAACTGCTTAGACACCCAAGTCACTTCATTACCTGTACAGAAAGATAACATTGGTCTTGTTTGCACTGAACCGCTCAGTGTAAGAACAGTGGGGATGCCAGCATTAACTTTTTGTCCTCATTTTTGTTATGCACTTTGAATTCTTGATAGGTTTTTATTTAGTTGCTGGTACATAATTTATGACATCTCTTGGCTGCAGCTGCTGTAATCCACAAACCAAAGCCAAGCCTATTATTTCTAGTAATAGAATTGTATTTTGTTGTAGAGCAACTCCCAGGTAATTAGGTAGGATGTGCTGTAATTGGTTGTAAAATAGGCTCTTCTAAATAAAGCATTAGTCAGACTGAATGGCAGATTAAAGTATCATTTTTCTTTTGAAGATTTGTCTACCACAGGTAAACATTAATGTGACCACAAACATTAGGTTTTGCCAGGAAAGGAAGGAGAATTTTTGTTTTAATGATCCTTCAGTTTGAAGAGCGTTCTGTCCATTGATAATATGTGCCAAGCCAAATTTTTTGAGGACTTATGGGATATTGGTAAATCTAAAGTCTTGTTCAAAGGGTGGACTTCATACAGCAGTTTTTATTGCTATTGGATTTGGGTTTTGGACACTTTTGAATCATCTTTAGCTTGATCTATACTTTTGCATGTGTATATTGTTAATTGACAGTGCTTCAAGGGTCAATTTAGACACCTGAAATCTCTGGAGTAAATCTGCTGACTGCTTTAAAATGTGATTATAAACTGAGAAGTAATTGTAAGAGGTGCAGTTTGGTGGATTTCTTGTCTCCTGGCATCTTCCCATCAAAGCTGGATTCTTTTGTGGACTACGTGATAAATTCAAGTTAACTAGAAATAATTCAAAGAAATGGAATGAAATCCAACATTAACTTTGAAAGTCCAAATATACAGTAGCCACCCCAGAACTTTGAGAAGCTGATGGATTTGCTTCAATTTATGTAACAAAATAGTGAAACAGTCTTTGTCATGAGAACATTCAGAATAGAGGATGGGAAACAAAAGGGAGCCAGGTTGCACTTGTTCTGTTGAAAGTTGTTCCCTTGAACATGCTGTTTTGCAATTGTGTTTTGCTGAGAGAAATGAAAGAACAAAGGGTCAAAACTTTTATGTGTTATGATTCTGTCTTTTTTTGAATCAATATGTTCCATTTGGCTGGATAATGGGGAATGGAGTTTATGAAAAGGCTCTGGTCTGTTCTCTTGTGTGTAGTGAAGCAAAGTGAATGACTGTGTTGCCCATTACAAAGAAAATATTGGGATGACACTGAGGCAGAGCCTAGACCACACAGGGTTTGTTCCAGTTTTCCTTTCAAAACTCCTCACTGTGTTATAAATCCACAGTTTAATTTTCCTTTGCACTGTCTGTACAATCCCCATGAGAAGCAGCAGCTGTTGGTGCTGCTGTGCTCACAGTGCGCAGGATTTCCCCTTTCAGCAAGTCACAGGTTGATTACTGCAAAACAGCCACTCCAGAAGAAGTGAGCTGTGTGGTCTTACCCTTGGGGCCAAGCTAACCTGTGTGGCCCTCCATCTTCTCTCCTGGAAAACAAACTGTGTTTTAGGGTACAAATGCATGTGGGACATGAGAATAAAGTGGCTGAATTGGCATAAAGCACGCCAGCACCTTTGGAAACACTGGGGCTCTTGATTTTTAAGGGTTACAAGTCAGGTCCTAAAATTGTACCAATTGTGATTCTTTAGACTGAACATCTGTGCAGTGCATTTCTTATGTTGTTCTGGAAGTAGTAATCATCTGTTCCTATTCCTTTTTCCCTCTGCTTGGTGGCCTCTGAGGAGGCATTTTTTGGATCACTGGAGTATGTGTTTCACAGATGAAGTCCTGCAGCAGAAAAAGGGTTAAGCTCGAGCTCAACAGCAGCAACTTTCTCATCTTGACAAAATTTGCTCAGCAATTTTGTTTTTTTGCATCATAAAGAATTTTCAATTAGGCAGAAATTGGGCTATTTTCCTCGGGGTGGGAGAAAGGCAATACTGAATATGTTTAGGTTAGATTAATCTGAGTAAAAACTGTAGACTTGAAAGGCCTTGGGCTGCCTCTGTGCATCTGATAATGATCAGTTTGGACACCAAAATGGAGAGAAATGGTGTGTTAGACCTAAATCTGCTGATCCCCTTATTCTCATCTCCCTGATCTATTCATTGCTCTGTCACAAGCAAGGATCTTTGTTGAGCCTCACACCTTATTACTCATTTTGTCACTTAGTGTAATGGGCAGAAGGAGGCACACTGGAGGCCAAGTGGCTTGAGTAGATTCTTGGCTCCTGGTTCCCTTCTGCATTTGATAGCAAATGGCAAGAGTCTCAGTGCTGAACTGAGTCCCGCTCCCCCATTAAGTTAACCAGGCTTAACTCAGTCCTACTGGACAGCTGAATGACAGCAGGACAGCCAGCTGCAGAAAGGCAATGGTTTCTTTCAATTTGCTCAAAACACCTCAGCTTAACTCTATATTGGAAACAAGCAAATGGATCAGTCCCAGCTCTGCTGAAAGATGTGAATATCCAAATGTGAGTGTAAGAAAACGGATTGCCTCCAGCTGTGTGGGGCCACTGCTCAGAATTTGGTCAGGGGTAGGGTGCACATGAGGTGTGGCTTCTGGTGGTCTCATTTTATTTTCAAATCAGCATGTGATTCACCAAGAGTGCTGTAAGACTAACCAAAGCTGTTAGCATGTGTGTTAAGTTGGGCACTGTCTTTGCCCAAGTGCTAAATAAATTAGCTGAACATTTCTATAAATGACAAGTACATCAGGGCATGTAGCAAAAGGGGAATAGAGCCATGGGAGACAACGGCCTGATGTGAGGGATGCACAGCCTTGAGATGTCTAGCTTATCAAAGGGAGGTAAAGGGCTGTTTAAATCTAAGGTTCAATTTACAGGAGGGCTTGCTGTTTGCTCTGCTCAACCCTGGATGACCCTTGCTGTAGCCAGCAGGCTTCAGGGAAGTGATGGATGTATTTATTAATTTGTTTTTTCTTGCTGATATTCCCCATCTTACCTGGTTTGACCAAAAATACCTTTCTGACTTCTTGTTCCTTAGCCAGATTTCTCTGTAAATTATTTTTTGTGAGTTTCTTTAAAAAAGAAAGGGAGGTAGTAATTGCTCAGTTGGATAGGTATGTTCATTCTCCAGTTGTTTTTCTACTGGTTGGGTGAAGGGAAGGTCAAAGAGTAGTAGGGAAGTAAGAAAATAAGTACATGGAAGACATTATCACAGTTCTTTACAAAAAGCTTTATAACATTCTGACTTGTCAATAATGCTTTTTAAAAAACATTAACTTAGTTTATAAATTTAATCCCATTTATAAATTGATAGTACATAACAGCAACTGTGCATTGGGAGAGTTGGTAATCTCCATGAGGTTGCTCACAGCCAAGTTTTTAAAGTTATCAGAAGCCCCAAGAGAGTCAATGATGATTTATGTTCCAGTAGGGAGCTGCTGCAGAAGGACCAGGAAACTGATACAAATGCAGCTGTGAAATGTGCTCTTGAGATGGGGATGATTCAAATTGGAGCTTTGGCCATCAGTGCAATGTTCAGTTTTATCTCCTTTAATGTTTAGTGTCATAAATATTGTTTTGAAACTGTGAAATGTTGTTAGTCAATTATTTTAAAGACTGTGTGAAGTCAGAAGGCATCCTCACCTTTGTGCAATAGGGAGGGAGGGAGGGACGAGGGCATCCAGACTCATGCCTGGTGTTCACTGAGAGCCTGATTGACTCAAGTGTCTTAGCAAAGTGTGTACAGACCAGGGCTGTGTGCCTTTGGGTACCTATGCACTCTCAGGCTTTTGCATTTCCCTCTGAGAGCAGAGGCAAGGACATTATTCCTGTTTTCTTTACACTTCATCCATGTATCCTGTCACTTTGAATGGGAATGTTTTCCCCAGTGAGCATTAATTGAAAGGAAACAAGGTAGTTCAGATTGAAAGGTTATCAGCAAAAGCTGCATGAATGAAAACATTAAATGAGTGAATCTTTTGTGTGTCTTCTGTGTCAGTTCTGCTTAGAGGAGCAGTTCTGAAAAAGAGACAAAATACCCAATGCCTTAGAGGTAGCATTTAACAATTAGGAATACTCAAATTACCCATGTACTCATTAGGAAAAGGGCTTGGTACTCAGAGGGAGACTTGCTAATTTATGGTGTTACTGAATCATGTAAATGAAGGTTTTGTCTAGCTTTAAGTGGAGATGTTATGCAATGGTGTCAGCTTGGATGTGGGGCATTTCTTTCACTGAAGATTGTATGTTTTTGGTATATTTTAATGGTCAATTTGCACGGCATCAGTACTGGATAAGCAGTCTTGTGTAACTTGAAAAATTATTCAAGTTTTGTTCTGAATTGCTCTATTAAATTTCGATGGATTGAATATTATTATAATTTAAAATAAAGGGGTAGGAAGAGGAAAAATAAATCAAGATGAAATCTCAGTTGGAGGATATGGTTTTGCAAACCCCTCCTATAGATACATTGTGCATGCAAAGGAAGCTGTTTAGGGGGTTATTGTTTTAGGAACTCATTCCCTTACATATTCCCTTCTTTGCCATTAATTTTTTCCTCCTGTTTTTTTTTTCTATCAGATGAGGAGTGAGGGAAAGTGACATTAAACTCATTGAATATGGTAAGAGTCAGGATGATGTAGTGCAAAGCAATATTGAAATTGTTCTCAGCTACAAATTCATCGTTTTCTGCCCTGTATTCTTTGGTTTGGGATAGGAAGGTTCTTACAAGTCAGTTCTAAGCACCTTTGCAAGGAAGATTAGGAGTAAAAATAAATTCCTCAAATGACATAACCTCCATTTATATCCTGGGGAAGTTATATGAAAAGGAGACTCTCTCCCTGGAAAGCTTTTGCAATGTGAGAATTGAATTTAACAGGCTAAGCTTTCCGTGATAATTATTGCACAGCTAAGGATGATGCAGATTTAATGGCTCTAATCAGATGAGGTGAAAGAAAGCAAATATTAGGTTTATGCTTTAATTTGTGATTTGCTCTACTGTTGATTCTTCCATGCAAGAAGAAAGCTGAGTTGTGTGTGCTGTTCTTTCTTCTTTCCTCCTTTTTTTTAACCTTTGGAAAATTGGAAAATATTAGTCACATTGAGTAGTCTTCATGAACATAAATTGATTCCATCTTAAAATGATACATTTTACATGTTTAAATAAGAATAGTTTCCTGAAAATAATTCGGAAAGTGGGAATGACCTTAGGTCACAACAGAGCACTGAGACTGAGCTGAGCAGTCCTTTGCCTTTTCCAGTTGCTCATGGCCAGCTGAACTGCCAGAAGAGGACAGAAGTCTGTAGTGAAGTCTATAGTTTCCAGAGAACCACATAATAATTGAGGTTGCAAGGATGCAAGGAATTTCTCAAGATCATCTGGTCCAAGGTCCTTCTAACAGCACTGTCAACCCAGGGCTGTGCTCAGCTGGTTTTTGAACAGTTTCATGGATGGAGCCTCTAAACCTGTCTGGGCCAGCAACCTGCACCGGTGTTTGACCCTCTTCACATTAAAAGGTCTTTTTTTAGATATTTATATGCAATTTCCCGTGTCCCATCATTGGACATCACAGAAAAAAGTCTCTCAGCTTCCTTAAACCCCCCCATCATGTATTTATGTGTATGAATAAGGGGCCCCTGAACACTCCCAGCTCTCTGTCTTCAGTCAGGGATGAAGGAGAGGTAGAGGTGCTCGTAGCTCCCTGGTTCCTGCTTTTATCCTCTCTAGAAGATGGGAGCACATTCATTCTTGCAGGAACACTCTCCTTGGCATTTTGAAAAATGGTGGAGCACCTTTTTCACATTTTCCCCCCCACAACTACAGGTTTTGAGGAAACAGCTGCTCCACTTTATAATGTAATCTTTAGATTTTGTGGACACTACAGTTTCTGATCCTTGAAGAGGAGTCATTTCACTTCTTTGCTTGTCCTTGTTTCTCTTTGGTGTACTTCCTATGCTTCCCTTGTGTCCTTGTTTAAGTACACCAGTGTTGAACATGTTAAAGGTAAAGGCACTGTGAAGGGGCTAATACAGTGCTATAGTGGTGGTTTCTAAACCTTTAGAGAAAACCTCTTCCTGTTCTAAATATTTCTGAGGTTGTGTTTTTTTAATCACTGCTGAATGGCAGGTTGCTGTTTTCATGTGGGTCATATAACTCAAGTACCTTCAGGGTTTGTTCAAAAGCTTTCATTTTGTATGTAATGCCAGAGCATCCCTTTTTAGTGACCAGTCACTCAGCATCATGAGATTCATCTACAAACTTTCATATTTACTGTCTTACTTGATATTTGCTGGTCTTTGTTTTACTCTTTTGAATGATCCAGTGCTATCAGCATACTTTTGTCACTATCTGCCTAATTTCTATAATTACGATAGGTTAAAGATGAAGAACCTGGTGGGTCTCCTTGAGGACTTTTCTCAATAGCAAAAAAGTAATCAAATCTAGTGTTTCCTGATTTTAAAATAATTATTTCTCCAAATGAAGACCTGTCCTCCTATCCTCTAGCAATGCAGCTTCTTGAGCACATTTTGTAGGGGATCTTTTTGAAAGACTTGGAGAAGACAATTTGGTTGAGTTTTAATTTTATATATTCATTGATTCTGTCAAAAAAATGAGGACATTAACAGGTCATGCATTCCCTTCCCAAAGTAATGTGGACTCTCACTCAGTACCTTTTATTTCTCCGTGTGTCAAATTACAGAGATGGAATAATTTTTACTATTTTGCAGACTTTAGTCCCCTGAAGTGCCTCTCTGAATTGCTCTTGGAGACCTTTAAGAAATTGGAACCCATATTGCAATGTTCATTTTTCTAATACAAACATTATTTTAAATGAGAAGACACTTTGCAATTAATGGCTTAGTGATTTCATCCTTGAGTTCCTTTAGAACATTTGGATGAAAACCATCTGCTCTGGGCAGATGAGTAGCATTGATTTGTGTAAAATTTCTTTCACTGACACTGTATTATGAGACATTTCTTAATAGAGTGACAGTGAAGAGGAGCTTTGACATGGGAACCTTTCAGAGCAGCTTTGGGATGAACAGAGATGCAAAACATTAGTTTGCTTTCTCTGCTGTGGCTTTGTCTCTGGGTGCTCTTTTCTCACCTTGCTCGTGTATTGGTTCCACAGATTGCTGTGGCAGGCTTTGCATCTTTTGGGAGGGTGACAGAAGATTTATTGTTACAGTGTAAACTTTTGCAAGTTGCGTTTCAAAGGTTTTTATTTTGGCCTATTGCATTTTAGGGTTATTCTTCTGAGGATGTTTTCCCCCATTATCTTCAGCAGGTCAAATTCAGCTCATTAAAATTGTGTGTCTTTCTCTGAGTTACGTTTCTTGTCAATCCTGCCTTTTGTTATCTTTGTTCCAGTTTATGTGGTATGCACTTCCACTTTAATTCAGTCTTATGCCTTTGGAAAGATGTTTCCAAAATTTTACCTTTTACATTAATTCCTTTAGTTTTTTGGGGTCTATTTTCTCTCTCTCTTTTTTTAACTAAGCTTCCTCCTTTTTGTGCAAGAGCCCTTTCCTTGTGGATATTTTGGCTTCCTTACTTATGCACAGATGTTGCATCTACGTCCGTGCTGCTCACGGCTGCAGTGACTGCCTGACAGCCCTGCTGAGACCCAGTGAAGAGTTGCTTCCCCTCAGAGTTTCCTGAATAGCTGCTCACGAAGCTGCTCTGAAAATATCCTCTTGGCACTGTGCCCTGATACAACATTTAAGCAATCTACATGGGGTTGTTGAAATCTCCCATTAGTTCTGTGTTTCCTGGTCTGGTGCTCGTTGAGTTTGTGGAGCAAATCTCAACAGCTCCCATCAGCCAGCCCAGTGGTGAAATGCTAAATGCTGCCTGCTGTGCTCCCACCCTCTGGGGGATCAACTTCAAGTCCATGGGGGTTCCATGTCACTTCCTACACTTAACTCATTTATTAGATTTAGCTTTCAGGTTTTTCTGATGGATAGTACCCTTGCCAGTTATTCTGGTTTTTTTTTTTTTCCGTATTCCCCTTTTGTTTCTTTAATATCTAACATTTATATATAGAAGGACATTGCTTTATTTGTCCTTTGGTATGCTTTTCTAGTTTTTTCATGGTTGTTTAAAGGAGAGGTTTTTTTATCTGACTGCTTAAAATGACCTGCAGTTTCAGTAAGAAAGTAAATGGAATTTTCAGCATTATTATTTCTGTTTAAAAAAAATAGAAAGCAATTGATGCTAAATGCGATCACAATATACACAATATATACAATGTCTTTGCTATCAATATATTTTTGGGAGTTCTTTTATTTTCCTCTTTTGTTATGACTGTAAGTTTACACACTGGAAATGCCAAAAATGAGGCAGAACTGTTTCTTTTTAGGGAAGAGGATCATTAACTCAAAAGAATAAAAGAATTTTTGTCTTTCTCCCTCACTCCAGTGGCTTCCCTGGGAAAAATCCGTGGCCATGTGTTTTTTGTACATTTGTCACCAGGCAGCCTCTTTTTTTCTTTTTTTTTTTTTTTTTTTCTTTTTTTTTTTTTTTTTTTTTTTGTTATATATAGTTTTTTATAAAACCAAGTTGAAACTAACCAGCATGCTTTGACTTTTCTGGTGAATCAAAACAGAGATAGTAGACATGAATAAAACAGGCTTTGCTTGTTTGCTGCAGCAGCTTCCCACACTGCATCCACCAGGCAGCCAACACTTTCAGCTGGCTTTGCAATTAAACCCCAATGCTTGGCCATCATTTGCATCATTTAAAATAAAACTGCTGTTTAATGCTTTGTGGACATTACCTCCAGAACATCATTATTTGTTAATTTTAGTGGCTAGAAACAGTTTAGTCATCTGGATTGTAGTTTCTCTCACTACTGCCTGTGCCTGTAGTAGATCCTGCCTGTCAGGGATTTGAGCAGTGATGTTTGGGAGTCCCCTCTTCACTGTCTGTGCCTCTTGCTTATGGCTTCCCCTTTATAGGAAAACATCTGTCATCTGTGAAGAGATCTCTCTTCATCCTCTGCCACCAATTTTTTCAGGGTGTTTTAAAATATAAGCAGAAATGTTAGTAACAGGAGACCAGCATGTCTATGAAAAATGATCAAGAATTGCATTTATTAACGTCAATTGTGGATTACATTTCCTAGGAATTTCATTAGGTTTCCAAGCCCTGCCAAATATGATTTCATATATTTTTAAGATAAGAGCTTTTATTTGTTTTTGCAGTAGTGAAACTCTGCCTGTGACCTTCCTGTACAACAGAAGGTCCTTTCTTGCTGAGGAGCCTGTTACAAGAACAAGTCTTTATATCAGAGCTGCCAAGAAAAGAAAAGGAGGAAGCCTTGTCCTCTTGTCCCTCCATTGCTTTTATCTGGTCTATTCTGTGTCTGAGAAAGAGGATAGTAGGAGGGGAAAACCTGTAAAGAAGAGAAAGATTTGGAGGAAACTCCTAGGAGAGTATTTCATACTTTTGCTCTTTCTTTGCAGAAAAAAAAACTAATGTGCAAATAAATGCTGCAAAAAACTATTAATGCTTATATTGAAAACTATTAATGATTAAACTAATAATCATTACTTTGTCAGCCTGTGTACATCAACTTGACTATTTAGGGGTATATCATTGCAGTAGTGCCTTAATCCTGGCAAGCTCCAACCTGGAGCTATGTGCTAAGTGTAGCAGGGAGAGGGAAGCAGGCATTGAGTGACTCATAGTGCTCAAATGATGAACATTCATGTCAGGGCTGTTTCTTTGATAAGGTGCTGAATAAAATCATTATCTTTTATTATTAGCAAAGCTGTCTTTATAAAAAGAGAGGACTTAACCCTGTTAGACTGGACCTATTTCAACTGCTACATATACATTTTTGGACTTTGTAGAGGTGTTGCTCTCAGGTAATGGGGATGTGGTAATCTGTATTTGTGTGTTTCTGCATGCACACATGCAGCCCATTGTGGAGAAATCCACTGTCCTCTCTAGCACAGCAAGTACTGCAGAGCTCTAAACTCTAACAAGAAAAAGACATGAATGAAAAGCAATGGCTGGGAATTGAAGCAAGACAAATTCAAATTAGAATTTAGGAACACATTTTTAATTAGAAGCATAATTGTATGCTGAAACAAACCAGTCAGAGTAAGTGATAGATTCTGCTAAGGCTAGGTGGTATTTAGAAAGAAGTGCATTGGTCAGACGAGTTGCTGTCCTCTCACATAGCTGTATTGAGCAAAATGTTCTGGCCAGTTTCATTCAGCAGGTCAGGTTACAGGCTCTAATGCTTGTTCCAGATTAAAACCAAGTGAATCTAAATACTTACAGTGTTGCTGTGAGGCATATGTATTTAAAACTGGAAACCAGCAAACTTAGTAAAATGTAGAGGGGAAAGTGTTTAACGAAGGCTCATGTTAAATTAAATTCCTAGTTTAAATTTCTAATTTCTAGCTCTGTATTATGATTTTTTTCCCCTTCTCATGGGCATGTACTTTACATGTATTGAAAAAAACTTGAATATAGGAAAACTTTACAAGTTAGGCTCTAACTGGATTCCGTAATGTATTTTTGTCATTGGTTTAACCGAGGGATACTGACATGCTTTCATTTTCCAATGAAGAGGAAAGAGCATCAATTTAAAACAGAATTTCTTTTCCTTCCCATTTTTGGCACATTTGACCCTTTTAGCATGTAGAAATAGGAATAACTTTCTCAGTGCTTTTTCTGTTGTGCTGTGGGGACTGTATTGTTCTATTTATTATTAATTTGTGGTTTCTATGTCAATGAGAAGGATGGAGTGAAAAGATGGACTTTCTATCAAACTCTGTATATATGGGAGGTATGAAGAGAAGTAGGGTTTGAACAGGCATTTTAAACTGTTTTTCAGTTCCTTCTTGTACCACTCACTATTGTGCCCTGGCAGTCAGGGAATATTGGCATTCCCTGGAGAGGGAGGAGAAAGTCTGCCTTGGTGTTACTTGGATACGATCAACTTTCAGCAGTTGCACAATCTCAGCCACCCGAAAATCCTCTTCTTCATTTCAAAGATTTGCTTTTGAGTGCATTTCCTTAAGGCTATAGAAAGACATTATATAGCTCTTACAATAGTATGCAATATCTCTGCAATAGTATGCTAGATTTTATATATGTGGTATTCTAAGAGACTAAGAAATGCATAGGATTTTTTGGAGAGCAACTGTTTCTGTTTCTTTTTTAATTTTCTTTTTTTTTTCCCTGTAGTGTGCAAATTAAACAGGAAGTAAAAATACTCATTCAAACTGTTTTCCCAAATATTAAATAGGTTTAGATATTCCCATGAAGTCATCAGGCACCTAGTTACTACACAAAAATGTGTTCCTAAATGTAACAGGTTTCAGATTTCTGGCTGAGTTCCTCTTTGCCTGTGTCAGAAAAGCCCCACAAACTACAGACAGCTGAAATTAAACAGAAATAATCATTCCCTGGAAGTGCCTTTACTGTGTTTGGCAAGTGGGCCACAGTTACTTAAATGCTTTTTAGGTTTGTCTGTGTGTTTTTGTCAAGACTGTACACAATATTAAGGAGGTTATAAATTTTAAATTGCCCTTTTTGCTACTTTTCTTACAGTCGTGCTTAATTTGGAGTTGAGGAACTTATTAGTAAGGGCTTGAATCCATTTATTCTGCCAAGCAGAAACTATCTAAAATATTTAGCAATGCTACTAGAAACAAAGAGGAAAACAAGGAAAATACAGATATTTAAGTTTTAATGAGCAGAATTGTAACTAACTCCATTTCCCTCTTTTCCTTGTAGGTTTTATTTTTTAAAGGAAGATCTCTTCTAAATTCACCAAGTGATTGTGAGCCCCAGATATTCCCATTAACTTAAATGCCTAAATTAAGTAGGTAGTTGCCTGAGGACATATGTGTTGCTAATGGAGATGAGTATAGGTCTCCAGAGGATGATTGGGAAGATTGGGGTGCTGACCTGACCATGGCAGTTGCCTTTGTCTGCCCACTGATTTCTGTAAGCTCAGTGTTAGGTGGGATGAATGTGGATCATAAGAGTCCCACTGGGAAAGGTGGAGGGTTCAGCAGGTACCAGCTCTCTCCAGTTCTCTTGGTCTGGATCTAAGATACATTTAGGGGGAAAGAGGGAAGAAAAAGAGAACACGAACAATTCTGGGTAGGTGGGATTGGTGAAGTTCAGCTTGGTGCCTTGTTGAGCAAGAGCCTGTAATGAAGGCAGGAGGAATGCAGTAGGGGAGTGACTGAGTCACAGAGTGAGGAAAACAGGAGCAGATTAAATTGCTCTTTTCCAAACACCCTTCAGGTGATGCTTGTGTCTGGTTCACTCCTGTCAGTCCATTCAGACAATTCTGGATAGGGAAAGATTGCTGCCTGTGTATTGTATACTCAGAGGTTTTCCTAGGTAGGTGATGATAACCACAGTTTTAGTGGTTTGGATGGAATAAGGAGGTGGCTGCCATCACTTCCTGCCTTGTTCAGTGAGTTGCTAGATTTTTCCTTCTGAGAAGAAGTATCCAAGAGAAATGGACACCACGGTCCTCCTCAACTAATTCCTGGCTGGCTTGATTAAGAGATGGACAGGGAGATTCTCTTTTCTTATGTAAAGAAACTGCTTAGTGTGGCACCTTCATTTGCTGGTTGAACAGATTGGCAGCAGGGGTATCTGAACTGATTTCAGAAAAAAGAATTAATACATTGGAAAGTATAAGTAGGAAGGTATGATAACACACACTTTAACCCTTACTGAAAAGTGGGATTTAATCAGCAAGAGATGGAAAATTACAGCCCTCCCTTGCATAATCTAAATAGTCTTTTATATTTTCATGGCAGGGATATAATTACATTGATTAATTGCATAAGATATTACTGTGAACTATAACTTGACTGATACTGGCATATCTGTATATTTATACTACTGAAAATATGATTAAATACACATCTTTACTTGGAGAAAGCATGATTTGTTCTAAAATGCAACCTTGTGTAAATCAATTAATTATATAAACTGTACATTTTGCAAACTTTGTGTTTAGTTTCTGACAATGTGATAATTTCCTTGTTATCCTTTGAGTGTAAAATGACTTAATTTCTAATTAAAATGTTAATTCCACCTGAAGAAATCAATTACCTGAGTAGTTCTAGTAAATGTGCTCTGTTCTGCACAGAGCAGAGTGAAACTTTCATTTTTAAACTGTTGGTCATATAAGTACTCTGTTGCTGCTCTTCATCATTTGGATTGTGCTTGGAGGAGGAACTTAGGAAATGCATTTTCCTTTTGTGACTTTACTACATAAAATACTCTGAGTGGCATGCTGAGAACCTTCGGGCAAAGGGATTTCTCTGCGTCTCAAAATGGAGGTGCACATTCAAGGCTTTCCTGAGGCAAACTAGAAACGTTAGGAAGAGTAGAGGTGAGGTGGCAAGTTTTCTTGGCAGGATGACCGAAATAATGTCTTAATGAAGTCCTGATCTGTAACTTTGAAATTTCATCATTAAAAGGGGCATATTTACATATTTTTAATTAGTGTGTGTATATTGCAAGGATGTTCCTGAAGTTTAACTTTTGGACCTTCAATATAATGTTATATTCTTGTTGTTTCACTGCTGTTGTTTTCATCTATAGGGAAAGAAAACAAAAGAAAATAACTTCGAACAAAAACAATCCCCAACAAACCAAAAACTCCTTCTATCTTTCCTTATTTTCTGGGAATATGATTACCTTTATATACCTTGATATTGATCTATCCATTTATTTAAATGTGGTTTTTTGGATGTGTGTGTGTGCATGTGACTACATAGAGAGGCTGAGAGAGGCATGAATGCTGAGCTGTGCATTTCAATGGAAAGGAAACCAAAGTGATACAAGAGCAATTACTGTCAACATCTTCTCATGTCTGTGTTTAGAATCATAGTTCTGCATCTGGATGTCATAGTGACTTTTTGATGGGAAAAACAGTGTGACTTAATTCTTTCTGAAGTCAATGATTTGAAAGCACTGAGAGTCCTGTGGGTTTCAAATGCAAACAATGTATAATAACCCCACAGCTGAGGACAGAATGTAATTAATTTTTTTTTCTTTTTACTAGAGAGCTAAATTAAAAGAAAGTCAAAATAAAACAGTTGTGTTTTAGCATTTTGAAAACACTTGAGGTAGAGGCCAAACTTGCTCACTAAGTAATAAGAAAATTAAAAAATTATTCTTGTAGATATAAATTAAAAAAAAATAAACCTTGTGCTTTATGTACCTCCTCTTCTAGAGTGGCAGAAAATATACTTAGCATTATGTCATTGCAGCATGCAACGTTAATAGTTTGGTATTACTAGAAAACATTTCCTCATTACATTAAACTTTGTGAAGTTTTTGGATTTGAAATAACTGATGCTTAGTTTTCAATGTATTGCCTATGAGAAGATCTACCAAAAGCAGCAGAATATGGGAAGGAATTGGTGTAAACCTGACCAGCTATACATTTCTTAAGAGCTGTTTATCATTAGAGTTCATTTTTTCAATCTTTGGTAGCTTGTAAAGTGTGGCTGTGAAGAATATGCATCTAGTATCAGAAGGAATTGCACTTTTCATGAAGTCTCCTATATATGGTTGTCTGATGTGGATCCTGTTACTCCACTTGGGTTTCTTTCCTTTGAGACAGTTTTGCCTTCATAACAATTATTTTCTCTCAGCAAACACACCTTCAATTAAGAGAATATTTCTATCTTAAAAAAACCCAAAAAACAAACCAGCCCAAATAGAGTTTGAATAACAATTAGCAGCTGTGCAACATTTCCATTTTGTCCTATTAGAATATGCAGTGCATACTCTGGCGGTGCAAGCAGGAGAGTATAATACATAGATGAACTTTGAAGAGCAGTAGCAGTCAATCTTTTCGAAGGAAAGTTGATTGTATATTTCCTGATAATGTACCATGACTAGGAACATCAAAACCTGTTATTTGTTGCTGCCGGGACTGGTGGAAAATATTTTAGGAATGGTAAAGTCTGTGAATGTTAGGTCAATGGGGCTATTAGTGGGGTTTTGTGCTAGCTCCCACTTCAGAGACACTGACTGATATTCCTTCTTCAGCCTTGCCTACAGGAAACTTAATTAAAAAATGAGAGATTGTTGTATTGCTTCAAGATTTCGAATCTAAAAAGGTGGAAAATATACTCAGAGGGATCTGAAAGGATATGCTGGTATGTCTGCCACAGAAATGTCTGGGTTTGATGTCTTCCCTGAAAAGTAAAATTCATTCTTGCAATACCCCTCAGGATTTTGAACTCTTAAGCCATTCTTCAAGATGAGATTATTTGAACAAATGACCCATCTCTCTCTAGGCCCTTCCTACAGGGGTGATAACATTGGAGATTTTTTTTCCTTTGTCTTGGATTTGTTTCAAGTTTATATATAGAGCTTTGGTGGTCAAAAAGAGGTTCACTGTGTTTCATGTACAATATACCAAGTGCTTTTTATAAACCCTTCTGAAGGGGAAGATCTAGCCCAAATCAGGATTGCAGCAGGAATTGCCCACTTGCATGGAATCTGACGTCACCTTGGCTGTGCAGGCCAGAGGTAGGATTCTCACCTTTGGAAATGGAAATTAGAATGAAGCCTGAGCTCTGAAAATGAGAATTCACCAGAGGATAACTGTGTTACCTGGCTAAGTTGCAGAACTGATGTATATAGAGGAGTGAAATTTCCTGAATTTCTTTCTATTCAATACCAGAACTGCATGTACAATTCTCAAGCTTCTCTTCTTATCGCTGCCTTTCCTTGGAAAGAATTGTGTCCTTGAAGAAGCATGTTTGAAACTGTCAGTGTTACATTTTTAGCCTGCAAATCTTGGGGACCTGCACCTCCTACCAGATGAGAGAGAGACTTCTCTGTCCATGTGCCAGGGAGCACAGTGGAGGCAGCAGGAGCCAGGATGAAGCTGAGCTAAAGGTGTCTCCCTGGCCCAATGTAGGTGCTTTAAGGGGAGATGGCATGGCACAGAAGTTTTACATCAGATGAATCTGAATCCCCTTTGTAGGCAGTAGAAAACAGATTTGTTTGTTTGTGGTCCAGCCTCTGAGGCTTAATTACCCACAGTTTAAAGCTCACAGGGAGGGGTAAGAGAGCTGTAGAAGCAGGATCATAGACTCACAGGTGTGTTGGCTGGAAATGACTATTGGAGGTTGTGGTGCAGCCTCCTGTGATCTTTGCTTTGGGCAATTTCACCATCAGCAGGTGAGGGACTATTGCTGAGGCATCTTTGGGCTGGGTATTTACCTTATACATGTGCATATGTTCTAACAATTGCTTCTTTTGGTACTGTTTCTTCTCCTTGTAGTAAAGCTAACCCTAATGAAGTGCATGTGAAAGGGATCAAACCACTGAGGTGTACTCATATAAGTAAAAACTATTGGATGTTTGCATCCTACCACCTTAGTTGTTTAACCTAAACCACCTTAGTGCCCTAAACAAGAATTTCAGAACTTGGCTCCAAACATTTGACTTTGAATGCAACTGGATTTTGGGAGAGGTTTTTTTTTTTTTGGACAATGGCAAAATTTCATGAACATGTTAGGTGAAGACAGGCTGGTTTTTGTTTGGCCATGTAAGTGCATATATGAAGTGATGAGGGAAATAATGTGGAACTGCAAATCAGACTTGCATTTTCATGGGGCACTCCAGAATTTATTAATTTCTTACACATATATACCTTAGTATTATTTTGAAGATAGACTGTAGTTAGGAACTACATCTTACTGTGTTTCAGAAATACCTTATGGCTTCTAAAGGATAAATATTTAAGAAAAACCTTGTGCTTTTGAAATATGAATCCTAGTTGGGAAGTAAGGGCCGCCTTTTATCTTCAGAACAGGTTCAGTGAAGGTGATGATAGGAGCTGTTTCTCAGCTCCATGCTGTGGAAGGTCCATCTTTAGCAGAGGGAGAGTGCAGCCTCCATGGCTGTTGCCTGTTGAATCACTACCACCTAGTGTGTGATTGGCAATTAGTGCTAATTGTGTTAGTAGCTTTTGTGAATCTAACTTTTTCAAACCTTTCATATTGCATTCCTGGATCTTGCTGGAGTATTTAATGTTACCCACAGTCTGTAAGAAGACCTATGTTGCACTGGTGCCCAATTAGATGGTTTAATATCTCTACCTTGTTGAAAAGTGATGGGTGTGACTTAGGAATACCTGGGTGAAAATAAACACATCCAGGAATAATAATTTGGTTTTTCTCATTGTTAGTTGTGGGCTTTTGCACACAGGTGAGATACACAGGTATTAATAAGCCCATCTGCTCTTCCAGCATTTGCCTACCAACTAAAACAAGCCAATCTTACAAGCTAGTTGAGTCCATGCCTTTGAAGATGTCTGCCTCCATCAGCTCTGATGAGTTTTAATTAAATTTCTGTTTTGTAGAGGTTCATCTGGGCATGGTGTAAGGAGGGGGTGTTTGTGTTTTTATACTTATTCCAATGAGGGACTAGGGCTGAGAAGTTAAAGGACAGAAAACTGAGATCCCAGACTGGGAGGTGCAGCTGTTAGTCTTCAGATTCTTATAGTTCAAGATTTTTCCTGAGTATTTGAAGGATTCCGTCACTGACAGGAGCACTCAGATGAGTGCTCTGGCATATTGTCATTTACTAACTTTCATGTGAGTCTATTATTCTGCAGAGTAATACTGATTTCTCAAGTAAATGTTTTAAAGCTGCAGAATGTTCTCACACTGCAAGAAACCCCAGGGAATCATCCATTTCCTCTTTCCTGCTACAACAGAGGAGATTATTTCTGCCTATTTCTTTCCATACTATTTTTTCCAAGAGTATCTCTTGTCCCAAGCTGTGCAGTAATGTAGGTATCAGGCACTGCCAGTCAGAAGTGACCCAGGAACTCAGGGTACAAGTTGTAAGCAGAATGAAATATTTCCTACCCTTGGCAATACAGTACTGGATGGAAAGAAAAATGCTTTGCTTTAGAAAGCTGAACTTTTATGCTCCATAGATTAACTTGCTGTGTATTCAGAACTTGATATATTCTGGCTTTATATCCTTTATAGAATGAAGTGTAAAATTCTTATTCCATAAAAAGTTGTTACAGTAAGAAGTGAATAGCCTGTTTAGTTCATCATTGAGAAAAGATATCATAGAAATATAAATACCCACTGGTATTTATGTATGAACAATCTAAAAAATAATTAAGGAACTATAAAGGCAATGAAGTTTTTGTCTGAACATGTGTTTCA
The DNA here is from genome assembly GCF_027579445.1 of Ammospiza nelsoni. Taxonomy (NCBI): domain Eukaryota; kingdom Metazoa; phylum Chordata; class Aves; order Passeriformes; family Passerellidae; genus Ammospiza; species Ammospiza nelsoni. Next base: position 18,399,150 of record NC_080636.1, read on the forward strand.
CAGAAGTTCTTGTAGTGCTTGTTCTTTCTGAGTAGTGATCGATCCAAGATGAAGAATTAACCTGGGATCCAAATGCAATTTGTAAGCATCCTTTCTAATTCCTAAAAGTCAGCGACCTGACCTTAAAAATGTGGTGTTTAAGAGCTGAAGAATGTTCAGAACATGAGCTTGAACCCAGAGAAAGACTCCACTATTGTCAGATTTGACAACCTCTAAAATTCTGGGGTTTTGCCTTGGTTAAGTCTTCTGTTTCTTAGACTTGAATACTACTTTTGTGTTGGGGCAAAAGAAAGTTGAAAGAAATTTATTACTGAAATAAGGGAAGAAAATTAAATTCTGCTGGCTGCCACAAAAGAGTTATGGACAAAGAACACAGAGACAATGATTACTTTTAAAGCCTCCCTGGAAAATATAAAATCTCTTGCTATTAGTTAAACTGCCTCTAAAACCAAAGAAGTCATGTGCAGGGCCTGCACAATTTATTTGTGTGGGTCCATGTGTGATTCTTTGAAGCCTTTTCATTTCAAGTCCACATTGCAATATTCTTCCCTTTCATTCTGTTAAAGAACTTCTAATGCCTGTTTTGACACACAGAATCAGAATTCCACTATGTGGTTTGTTTATTTTTCACTTGACTATTATGTTTTATAATAAAAATTGCATGGATATCTTGGTTAGCTAAATATATATGTTGATTGATAAATTTACAGTGGGAGCATGTGAATTAATGCAAGCAGTTCCTCCTTTAGAGAGGCTTTTCTGGTCACTTGCAGTTTATTTGTGCTTTCCTTGGTAATTCCCAGAGATGGGATTTGAGGAAGGAAATGGAACAAATCTAGACTGAGATTTTGCTTTTGGATCTCCTCTCTCTAGAGGATCAGAACAAATCAGTGAATTTAATTAGGCACTCAAATGTGATGAAAATTTGGATATTAATCATCAGTGGGAACCTGTGTTCCATGCTCATTAAATAGAAAATTTTGGTCAGTGCTTTCAATTCCCTTATGATTTACCAGAATTGCATGTATACACCAAGAAATGTCAGGTCATAATGCAAATTTTCTTGGAAGCAGAGCACTGCATATTGTATTAGCTATCAATAAAATCTCAGATTCCACTTTTACTCGTGTAACTTCAACATCATAAATATGTAAAATTACTTTATCATATGCAATACAGCATTCTCATAACTTTTGTTAATGGAAGTGGGGACTATTTAGAAAGACCAGTTGTTAGAGTCAACATGAGAATTAGATTGAGAATCACATTTCAAGAGTGGGGAATAATAATTCAAGTGGCATTAGAAATAAGTGAAGTCTTCTGACTTATTTGTGAAGTATATATTTTTAAAATTAATTATATTTGCATACAAGACTAGAACACATAGAAGTAAATACTTGGGGTCATAGAGAACTTTAGACAATGTCAATCCTGTACACCCAGAATTCAGAAACAGGTTTCAGTTACTGAACTTTGAATTATTTTTGCTTATCTTCTTGCATTTTTTGTCTTTAGAGCTGGTATTTTTAAAGGGTTTTTTCCTACTCTAGCAATGAACTGACTGGGTTTTTTTGCATTGCTTTAAATAAAGGAAAAAAAAGAGAGCTGGGATATTTTAGGTGATTACCTGTCTGAAAAGAAAGGCCGCTTAAAAGGAAAAATAATTATCTGAAGTCTCAGGATGATGCTCAGATTTGTCATCAGATTTCACAGTATGAAAAACAGGATAATTCCCATGGCTGACCTGTATCCTTGCCTTCCCTTCTCTCCCTAGTGCCCTGCTGCTGGGCTGTCAAGGTGTGTTGGGTTCTGGGGCGGGTATTTCCTGTGCCAATGGGCTCTCTTGCAGCAGGGCTGTAGAACTCCTTCAATCCAGCTACAGCTCGTGCTCCGGCTTGCTCCACCTGCTGCCATCCTCCCTGCTGACTGTCACACACAGGGAGACAGCACAACCCACGAGGGCTCCCCTGGATGGTGGCACCGAGCGCTTCTGTGGGAGTGCAGTGTCCAGGTGGGGGCTTTTCCACCACCCAGGGTGTCAGAGCTCTTCATGCTCAGCGTGGGCATGTGGAGCTCCCCTCGAGCCGTTTTTGGTTCACAGTATGGAAGCTGTAGGGGGATACAGCATGGGTAAATAAGGGTAGTATAGCAAGTAATCTTACCCCCTAAAGAGTTGCAGCGGAGCCAATTATTAAGGATTAGGAGCAGGCCTGATTTTAACAGGCCACACCTGTAGCCAAGAAGAAGAATTTTATCAAAGAGTGGGTTGGTTGGTTGAGGGGAACTGGAGTCAGTGGCTGCTGTGAGGACAAGGAAGAGTCAGTGCCTGGAGCAGCTGCCTACGAGGAACATCAAGGAGGTACAAAATTCTGATATGGAACCTTTGCGATGTAATGGCAATAGAACTCTTGTGATATAATGACACCAGGAAGCTGATGGAAAAATTATTCAAGATCCCTGTGTAGGATCAGAAGGAAATAAAACAAACAATAAAACAAGAACAGGAAGGATTTTAGGGCAATCGATATAGAGCACTTAGGAGCAAAACAAATCCTTCAGTGAGTTTAAATATGGAAAAACAGCATATATACCAACCCAAAGAAGGTAACTAAGATGTGTAACATCTGAAATTATTGAGTGCCAAACTAAAGCTGAATTTTTAGAATACAAGTATGAACTCACAAATACATATATTTTAAAACATGCAAAAAATCCTTAGATTGAGAAGAAGCAGTTGAATTCATGCTGTTGGATTCCCTGAAAACTGTAAGGATCACATGGGTAGGGTTTTGCTCAGGCAGATCTGGGGCAGGATCTTGTTTTCCTTCATTCACCTGGCAAGTCTGATGTTTCAGGTTGAGTAGAGAACACTTCCCTGTGATAGCTGGTGAGTTGCATGCAAATACTGCCTGCAGTCCCAAATGCAGAACCCAGAAAAATTATAAACTCCAGTATTTTTAGCTGTATTCCTATTTACTGTAGAAGTTCATGTTTATAAAGGTGAAGTGTTCCAAATGTTAAGAAAAAAGTCAAGTTAAAACAGCATATGCCAGTTTTAATATGTATTCTTTACCAGCTAATATTACTTCAAAACATAATTTATATACATATATGTAAGTTCTTTTTCTATTCATAGAACAAAAATTAAGTTTAAAATTATTTATTTAAAGATTAAGTACCATATTTGTACTTAATTATGTATTAGAACATCATGTATTAATACAATGTATGTTATTAATTAAGAATGATACCTCAGAAGAGATTTTAACTTCTCATTCTTTGTTACTGATCTTATGCAGTGGTACTTGAATATTCTTACTTCTCAATGCTGAATGGGAAGAGGTGGAATGGAATAGCAGTCATTCACTAGCAGCACTTTCTAATAGTTTGCATCTTTTGGCTCTTTTGATTTAAAAAGCAGTGCTTGTTGTAGAAATATTAGCTCTATTTTTATGTTTGTCATGGGTGATGAGCAGCTCTCCTTCTGAGACTGGTCTGAGCTTGCAAAACTGTCTACGCATTCTTATACTAATACATTTAATATTACATTTTATATAGTCTGCTTAACAAAACCCAAATGGGAGTAGGCTATTCAAGATATCCTTCTAAATCCTGTTCTCTTGTGCAGTTTCCTACTGATCTATGTAATTATTAAATGCAATTACTTGCTCAGTTTGCATTCTTTCCTAAATGTCATCTTTCTGTTTACTTGGTTTGTAGGCAGGGGAGGGCTTGGGGAGAATGTGACCTTATTTATTCCAACCTTATAATAACAAATTTTAGTTTCCTTGTGTACATCAGCAAATGTATGCTCCACGCATTAAAGGAAAATATGAAACCTCTTTTTCTAGTGGAGTTTAGTTGAGTCTAGATTTAAAAACTGAGATCATCTGCACTGTAAACCCATTTGTCTGTAATTTACTCACTACAAAAGGCTGTTATTTTCTTGTCCTTCCTGTCCTGACTGACTGGCTTGAATTTCAAGAATAAATGAATTTGTGTGCAATGGTTTGTTCCATTCTGGCTTTAAAGCTTAATGAGACTGTAATGCATCCAGGCTGAGGTTTCTGTTTGATCTCCTAATAGTAGGAAATGGACAAGTAGATTTCACTAATCATTAGAGATTGCCCATGCATTTGTTCCTCCTGCCCTGACAGAATGGCCATTGAGGGCGTGGGTTGGATTTGGGCACATGATAAAGCCAGAAGGGCTCTATTGTCTGTTTTATGTAATGTCCCTGGCAAAAAATACACAGCTGGTTATGGAGAAGGCTGGGCATCTTTCATGTCTCCTGTAGGAGCTGAAAACGGAAAGGTCAGTGCTATTTGAAAGAGCAGGATGATTTTATTGGGAACTTCCTCCTCCTGTGACCTGCTCTGCAGGTGTGACAGCTGCACCTGATGCCAGCCAGGGAGCTGGACACCTGCAGTCATGTCCCATGGGAATTAATAGTCCAGAGCATTGTGATGGAACTGGTGGCAAACTTGTGTTGCAAAAGAGCTCACCTTTAGTGTAGTGACTCTGGTGCTCTCTGGATTCATCCCTGAGACTCAGTCTTTTGTTCTCTCAGGAGTTGGAAAGAATTACCTGTTCTGAAAGAAAAGTCTGAAATGAACTTCCTTTTGGAAAGTTGGAAAATTAAATTAAACTTAAAGGAAACCAAAGAATGCCTTTTGAATATTGAACGCAAACCTTGAGGTTTTTTTTTTTTCTTCTGATCTCTTGTCCTGCCTTGGGACAGAATCAGAAATGAGGGCTGGAAATGCAGAATGGGAGAGCAGCCCTGAGGTAGAACTTGGGTATTTTGAATGGTGGCCCATCTTTGGAAAAAGCCAAACTGGAAAAATTGCGGAGATGCTACAGGCTCTGAGCCCACTAAGCTTGGAAAACTGCTGACCTGAAAAGCTAATACCAAATGTGTTGTAAAACTTCTGGATGAAGTTTTACAACACATGGTGAAGTAACATATGCAGTGAAATGAGAAACAATGGCCTTTTCAGAAACATCTGGATATTCTGAGGGGTTTTTGTTGGTTTGTTTTCTTGTTTTCCTTCATGTTAAATAGGACTTAAAGAATCTGCAATGTATGGGACCTGCAAATTCTCACCTTGTGTTGCTGCTAAGTATAAGGATACATGGTATGTGCAACAAGTTCTCTTTATTTATTTCTTTAGCAAAGTATTGGTGTGAATTGGCTGCTTGCTTTGCTTTTCCTTCTGCCTTAGTGAAGGCTGTCAGCTTGTGGCAGCAGAGATATTAAACCATTTCAGACAACAGCATGATGATCTGGGGATGGATGCAGAACCTGCCTGAAACAGAGATCCTAAAGAGAGGGTGCTCCCAGGAGCCTGAAGTTTCCAGCCTAACTTGCCTGCCCCAATTTCTTTCCACAGCCCCTGTCAGCAACACTTAACTGTGGTGCTGATAAGTACTGTAAAATGTCAGGGATGTTGTCTAGACCCAAATCCAGATGGTGTTGCTTTAGATTTGATCTTGGGAATATACATTTTCTTAGAAACAGTTCTGATATTAAAAATAATCTTTCTTGGACCAACAATTGGCTGGCAGCTCTATAGACTCTTTACAGTAACAACACAGATGACTTCATTTGCTTTTGGAAGGTTTTGCTGCCTGAGTCGATGCTCCTTCTCTGCTTTTCCCCACCTGATTTTTTTTCCTAAAATAGGACTAGATCAAGGCCCAGTGAGTTTTACTAGAAACCTTATGTTTTTTGGGGACAAAACAGATAAGGAAGTCAAGTGTCTTTTTCTGCCATACAAATATTTGTTGACTGAAAGAAACTGTGTGTGAGGTGTATTCAAACACATGGAGAGAGAAGAATGGCTGTGGCAGCTGGGCTGTGTTTTCTAACAATGATAAAGATAAAAACATTCTGGTGTGTTTTTGAACCTGAGAAAATTATTTGCTTGAGGAAAGAAAGCCATATTCTGGTGTAAATGAAGGAAGCCATATGCACACTACACTTAAATTCTAGATCAATGATTTCAGGAAGTTGAGGAGCTGCGAGTATTTTCCTTGCTACAGAGTGTTCCCCAGGGACATGTGGAGCAGGGTCTCAAATCCCAGGAAGGCTGTAGTAGGCTCTTGGGGATCCTTATGCCTTGTGATCCTTTTTTTTAAAGGGCTCTCAAGTTTAGGTGGGCTGCTTTTCAGGAGTAAGTACTTAGCAATAGACTACCTCATTTCTTTGAAACTTTTTGGTGTTTGAAACACTAGGCTTACTTCATGTTCAGACTGTGTTATGCACACCTTGGTGGCATGGCGAAAATATTAGAAGATGCCAGATGGATGATATGACACTGTGGACAAATGAGGGACTGTGACTAAGACTTGTGGTCATCCAGTCATAATGGAGACCATCCATAACAGAGGCTGAATAATTTTTTGAGTGCAAATGCAATGAAGAATATCTCCCTGTTATTCAGAGCATTCGCATCCTATTGAGTAAGCAGATGGTTCTGGAAGCCACCAAATAATTAGATACGTGTCGTATCTGTGACTCCTTGACTCCTGCTCATAATGGTGGTTTATTAGTCTTAGAAACAAGGCACACATTTTCTTTGTTGTTTCTTTTGAAATATTACTTTGCATGTGATGACTAAGATTTTTTTTTTTTTGCCTGGAGTTTTCACTGAGGGTTTTTTTTGGTGTATCACAGGATTGTGTCTAGCCCTGAATAGTGAAGATTAATCAGGTAAGAACAAATTGCAGTCTTTGTGCCATGTATTCTGGAACACAGAATAGATGGGCAATCTGATTGAGGCATAAATCCTCATTTAGCTCTGCTATAAGGTTCATGTGTAGTGCTCTCAAAAAGATTTTTCTGGGAGCTTTTTCTAGGCATCTACAGAGCATCGTGGTGACAGGTTTTGTGCATTTAGGAAACATGAGGCTTCAGGGTCAATTGTGGCACTGGGAATGTGACTCCCTAGGCTGGATACTCAGCTTCTTTCACTGACAGACACATACACTGTGTTTCTCAAATCCCATGCAAAATGCAGACTGCAATCTGATCTTTCTGGAGATTTATTCTTGGTTTCTAATTGTCATAATTTCAGTGCAATTACAATCTCAACCAGGGCTACTTGTTACCTATTTTCACATTATATCTTGGCATGCTGGCAATCACTGTGAAAACTGTGGAAGATACAAGCTCTACTTGACAGGGTTTCAGGCCCAAAGAAACCACTAGAGAATTTAGTTTTTATTTTCTTCAGAGAAAAGATTTTTTTTTTTAAACTCAAATACCCTTTTATTCAGATTAAAGCTCTTTTGTCTTCTGGAGACTATTCCAGAGAGCAGGAGAGATGACAAAACCTCCCAGTACCTGATACTCTTGGAATGACAGAGAATTTATTAGGTATGATTACATGAGTTCATCAGAAAAGAAAGTTCACAGCACCATTTTCCTAGTTTCAAGTTTTGATTGTGTTTAATCTCTAAGGAAGTAGAATAAGCTAAATAGAATCCTTTCTCTTCTGCCTTTGGAGTAAGTCTAGTTAGATGCATGAAAGGGAGAAGGTGTTACTTCTGACCTCAGAAATGGGTGATTTTGGAAGCCCTAGAATATGGTATTTAAGTAAAATTGTCTTTTTAATGGAGAAGAGAATGAAATCTGACTTTTTTCAGAGAAAGGAATCTGTGAGTGAAGGCAAGAACCTGTGAATGAAGAGAAATGAGCAGGCAGAGGGTTTGGAGTCTTACTTTTATAGTCTTTCTGCCTCTGGAAGTCAAAGCATCCTCTTCAGTCCAAAGTATGCTTACTGCAGAGAATTTTTGCAGGGAAAAAAAGGAAGAGAAATGTATTCTAGAAGGATGGCATAATTTTCTTTTAAAGACTTCAAGCAATGCAGAATCCCCTGGTAAATATTTCAATTTGGTTTTCCTGGCTGTGAAAGTAATCAAAAGCTTCTTTCAAGGTTTAACTTGCTAATGAGATCCAGTGACTGGAAGTTAGTTATGCCATTGTCTGCATGATTAACTATTTCCATCCTGTTATCAGTTAGCTTTTACGTGTGAAAATACCTATGAGATGATGAAGTCAACTTATAATCTTCTCTTTGATGATCTCAGTATGTTGTACTTCTTAAGTCTCAGATCATAAATCATGTTTTCTAGACTGGAGTAATTTTTGTGGTCCTCCTTTTAATGTTTTCCAGTATTTCCACATGTTTCTTAAATTGTGGATGTTATGCTGGTATTCTGTCAGAGGGCTCACAAATAATATAAAATGAGGATGATTTCTGTTTGTCTAAGCTTTATATAGTTATTTTTTCCCCTCAAGAATGTAATAGATGCTTTTTACTAAGAAAGTATTTCAAGAAGTTTTCCTGAAGTTCTCATTCTTCTTTTTCCTTTGACTTTTTTTTTTTTTAATCTCACTTCCACTGAAACTGTTCTTCAAGTTCCCAAGTGGGTGATTCTCATAGCAGTGACCAACTGATAACCTTCAGCCATACAACTCTGGAAGGGTCTATTTTTTTCTGTAATTCTGTAAGAAGCATAGGCTCTTAATTTAAAAAATTTGACAAATATCTAAACTAAATTCCTTAAGTAGGCAAGTCAAGTACAATTCTGGACATCCCATTTGGCACATAAAAACTCCATTCTGAATTCCCCTTGTGCTGTCCTGCATTTGGTTCTATTAAAATGAATTTTGTTAGGTTCTCCATGTAGGCAAGAACTCAGTTTCTTTCTCAGGCACCTCGTTTTCTTTCCTAACCCTGAGAAACTGTCTCACCTACCACTGTGAACACAGGACATTTTTTATAAAAATAACTTCAGATGAAGAATGAATTCCTTGTCGTTCCACTAGAGGAGTTGTTGGTATCAAGAACGTTTTGAGACCTGTGATTATACTACAGTTGAATCCAACTGAAGTGCACTCTGTTAATTCCACGTCATCATTTTTTGATTGAGTTGTCATGTGGTACTAAGTCAAATGCCATGGAGAAATCAAGTGCACTATAGCATACAATTGCCTTTGTCAAGCAGACCTGTTATCTCCTCCTGAAAAGACAATAGGTTTGTTTTACAAGACCAGCCTTCCATTAAACTAACTGATTGACATTAATTAGATTTTTAGCCTCTAATTCTTTGTTGATGAAATTTCAAATTAATCACTCCTTTTACTGAATGCTAAATAACTGTTCTAGAGGTCTGTGGCCTGTCTCTTTTATCCTTGTTCAAATATTAGGTCTCCTTTGGCAGTTCTTTTTCTTTGGAATGTCCCAATTTTTCAAAGGTTTGTTTAAAAATAATATTAGCAATTCAGGGAAGCTCCTCAGCATGCCCTTTTAGCACTCAGGGGTATGTGTTATCCAGGCTTCTGATTTGAACATTGTTTAATTTTAGCAGATATTGCTTAACATCCTTCTTTATCACATGTGGCAGACTTCCTATTGCGTCCACAACTTTGCATGAGGTGAATGCGTCCTCCTGCTTCCTTCTGAATGCAGAACAGGGAAAAAAATAGAGCATTTCTGTGTACTTTTTGTTCTTTACATCATCTTTTGCAGTTTTGCCACTCACTTCCTTCAGATCTGGTGTATCTTTCTTGCCATTATTATTTTTATGCTCTTTCCCTTACCTTTCTTCAGCCTTATACATCCACATGCTCACTTTTATTCTCATATGTATTTTATATTTTCTGGTTTCTTTTCTGTTTTCATTGCGAATTCCATGTCACATTTTAAGCATGATACTTCATGGCCTGGTTTTTGTCTGAGTAATGATGACTTCTTGAGAATTTAGAAGCTTTTACTTGTACAGACATCCTTGTATTTTGTTAAAACTTACACTTAATCTTTTTGTTTGTTTTCAGTTTTAATGCCAGCTACTGTTTTAAATTTTTGAGAAATGAATCTTTGGGGTTTTCCAATTTCCTGTAAAATATGTGCTTTGAATTTTAAAATAGAATTTTGTTTTGTGAAGATGATTTGCTCAAGGTAAGCACAGTGAAGTCATCATCATGAATATCGCAGTCTGATGTTGAGCATATTTTTTTAAAGTGTTTCTCATTCAGATATGTGAAACAGATTGTGGGTGAAAGTTATCAGGTTCAAATGTGCTGGTTTTTTGAATGTATGAAGCCAAATATTTGTCTTTGCTAGGACTTCCTTTCCTTTTCTCAGCAGAGTTGAAAAAATCAGCTGGTGCAGAGCCCATGGAAAGCTGAGCTGCTGTGCCAGCACACACACTCAGTGCCATTGGCAAATTCCAGCAGCCAGTATCTGCAAATATGACATACATTTAACAATGCCCAGTGGTATTTGCACAGTAGTACAGTGAGAACCTTTTATCCAGGCCCTGTGGTATGTGAGCTGTTCTGCCACGTGCTACATCTCCTGCTTGCTGTCCCTTCTGTGTTACAGCTGCAGCAGCATTACTGTGACTCCCTGCTCCCCCAGTGTTTGAGCAGCTGTGGGTTTGGGTTTTTTTAAATTGTATTGGCTCCCTATGGCATCTTCCATGGGCTGTTCTGGCACCCACTCAAAAACACACTTTCCTGCCCTCAAGGACACTTTCCTGCCCTCAAAAGTCTTTGGTGTTTTGGCAGCAAAGAGCTTTGTAACCCCACAGATTTAGATTTACAGTTAGGAAATTCTGCAGAGAGAAAGCAACCACCCTGAAGTGGTTGATGCCTGGTTTGAACCCAAGACAGGCAGTGTGGCCATCCTGGAACAGGCTCTGTTCATGATGGGCTCTGGTGGATCTTCTCTCCATCTCCTCTATTGTTCAGTGAGCTCAGGTAGGCTCAGGGTGCTGCCATGGGGACAAAGGGCTGTGGGCAGGAGGGTTTGTGAGGCTGATGAAGAAATCTCCTCAAAGGACATCAGTTGAGTTTTTTTTTTAGGAAGCAGAGAGGAGCATAACAACAGGGGCTGATAGTTGAAAGCAGAGGGCACAGGGAAGCTGATGTGCACATGAAAGCTCATCTTGCAAATACTCCCAGCAGGGTTTTTTTCCAGTATTTGAGTGCACATCTTTAATATCGATTTAAATTAGAAGTCTCACATATCTGTATGTTCTTGTTAGCCCCAAGAGAGGGACTGGGGATAAAAACTGGAATTTGGAATGCAGAGACTTAAGACACTGCAGACTTGATGTCCTGAGCATAATTGCATCTTTGAGAATCGGACGTGTTTAGCACAGCGTTTTCTGTACATCTCATGCACCTTTTCAGGTTTTGAGTCTAAGTCCTGTGCTTTATTCCCTTGCTCATTAGTACTCTGCAGATCTCAGAGCAGCCACAGCTGCTTTGTCTGCTGTGGTAAAGATAACTTTATTATGAATACAATTAAGAATGTTCTTTATGGTTTATTTGACCCTTTTTAATCACTTTAATCACTTTGCTGGCTGCTTTGTTTTGTAGCTGCCACTGAATGTGTGAAGACTAAATAACCTTGTACTTCAATCACATCTCCAATGTTTGTGTCTCTAATAGAAAAGTGATTGATCAACTGACTGATAAAACCCAGCTAGGAATTCCCTAAAGTGCTTATTGGCACCAAAGAGGTGAGGAAAAATGGAAAACCTATTTATTCTAATTACCTCAGTAAAAAACAAATTTAGAAAACAATGCCTGCATCAGTGATGTGGAAACCTTATAGATATAGGCAAAACAGCTCTATATAGTGTTTCTCATTTTATTAAGAGTAAGTTTCTGATTTGCCAGAGAGGGTCATTTTTGTTATACAGGTAAGGCAGAAGAAAAAAAATTAAAACTAGATTCCTGGAAGCTTGAATGTAAAATGTTGTCTTTGTACTTGCAGCCCCAAGCACAGAATATCTCCTGCGTTGTTTCATTTCTTGCCTCAATGGATATATTTGAAGTCAGTGGTAAAATTCAGCACCTGAGACATGGGTGCAAAATGGAAAGGAACTACAAGACATCAGCTGCATGATTCTAAATCTGATTGATTTTTATCTCCTTCCTTGTCTGGTAGAGTTCAGGAGAAGCTTTTGCCCCTGCGTCCTGTGTTCTCTGTGAAAATGACAAAAGGGTTGTGTTAGACTGTAAGTGCTTTGGTGTTGGAGTGCTTGTGCATGGATGGATAAATGAGTCACTTTCTACAACTCTTTGTGCAACTCTTAATGTGTTGCATTTTATTCCTTGGGTTAAGTCTAGTCCTGTGGCTAAGCTTTTCTAAAGAAAAGCCCAAAACAAAGCATCACCACTATCACCAAGGAACACAAAACACCCTAAATCTAACAACAGCAGCAAAGAAACCCAAAACAAATCAAGCTCCTCTTTCTTCAGTAATTTCTTTTAGTTGTTAGAAGTGCAAACCAGCAACTCTTTGCTTCTCTGGTTTTAAAAGCCTTGCTGCAAGAATAGTCATTAAGAGGTGTAAATATTTATTTCACTGAGATGCTAAAATTAAAAAAAAAATCAAATTATACTTGCATGGATACCAGCTCTTTGAAGTTTAGTTAATTGTTTCATTGCCTAGATTCGGATGTGGAATAATTAGCTAAATAATATGCTTGATTTTCCAACTCGGACAGCTTCCTCATGTACCTAAACTTTGCGGTATTTCCTCTCCATCTGTCACATTTTCTGTTTTCCCTGTAGCTTTTCCTGACAGGATTTATCATATCCTTCTCCATTTGCAGTGCAAAAGTTTATCCATGTTGCTATTTAAATCTTCAAAGCCATCAAAGTTACCTGAACATGTTCTAAAATAAAATATGGAAGTAAATGCAGACCAAATCATTTTAGTTCACTGTAAAATTTTATTTTTCATTGTGCTACAAGACTTTCCCATAAATTGCAGTAAATCCCTGACTCTTATCTTTGAATTGAGGCCATTTTCCCACAGCAGGTGGTGCTTGCATGCAGGAAGGCGGTTGTCCATGTGCATGTCCAGCAGTGGACACTCACAAACTTGAGCTGACATTCACTTCTACCCTAAACAAGATTGTTGTTATCTCCCTTTGGCATCTTTAGCAGATGTACTTTATAGAACGGAGGGAAATGCAGACATTTTTTTCCTAAAAATCTCTGGTTTCTCCTCTCTTTTATGTAGAGGGCTGCTGCTGTTACTGCCTGTACTGGATTGTGTGGCAAAGAAGGTTATTCAATATACCTGCTGTCCATCTGAAAATGCTTTAATGGCTCCCTGGCCTGCTTTGCAATTGCCTGGCTTTTGGAAAAACAGGAGAGTTGTTCTGCTTTGACTAATCTTTCTTTCATAAAAGAGGAAAATCCTAATTAAATTTAAAAAAAATACCAAACTATTTTGAATTTTCTACAAGAAGCATTACTATATTTTATAGCTATATTCCAAGTATGAAAAGATTAGGTTTAATACAGAGAGACTGTGATTTCTTCAAAGAGTTTGACTCATTATACTTCTGTGTACCATGAGTTATATATCTATTGTGTTGTGGAAGTTACAAGTTCAGTTCAGGATGCCTTAGCTCAAATTGCTGCAAACTGAATGGTTCTGGCTCAAGGGTCTGATAAGCTCCTCAAGTCTGAATGTTCTAGCTCGAGATATTTATATCCCCTGCCTGTATGAAGGTCTGGGTAGTTTTTTCTGCAAAAAGAACAGCTTGAGAGTGCTTTTCTTCTACTTTATAATGTGCTAGTGGTTTGCGGTTTTTTGAATTATAGTTATTTCTCTAGGTTTTTCTTACTTTGCGCACTCACAATGCTGTTAAATAAGCAAGTCACACATTCATGACTTCAGTAGGGGTGGAAAAAAACATACACAAACATCAAGAAGCTGAAACTAATTGAATATCCAGCTCCAATTTGACCCAAGTTGTCTCTGCAGTCAGATAATGTGTTGCTTTGCAGCATTGACTGCTTAGCATATAATTAAATCTGTAGTAATTCTAAATTAATTCTAAATCAATAGCTGTAAAAAGTTAAGATTGGCAGATACATGATACATTTGTCACAGGCTTTGAGAGCAATATAAATACTAGTCAGTTTGTGAAATGTTTATATTCTTTAAAATTATGTACTGCAGACTTAGGGCCTTTAAAATAGCATTCATTTCTTACAACTGAAAACCTCTCTGATATGAATATTTAATGTAGGAAATTATATTTGATGTTTGGAATACATTATGAATAACTGATTATTTTAAGAAGAAAATTTCAAGTGATGCTCAGGTTAACCTTGGAAAGTTGGTGTGATGTGTGGAGAGTCAGGTGGAAAAGCCAGTCCTCTGGGGGTTGTGAGATAGGAGCTCCTGCCCTGAGTTCAGAGTGTTTGCAGCTTGCAGAAGACCTTTAGCTCCTGGTGCAGAAAACATTGTCCATTTACAACACCCAAAGAAAACTTTGTTTTTTTGGAAAGCCCCTTGTAAGACAACAGTAATGGTGAAAGAGTAAAATGCTCTTCTGCATGAAAACTTTGCCTCAAGGAAATCCTCATCAAATGTATGTCTCCTACAGCTCAGCATTTTCTGCCTTATTTGGGCATTTTGTGTAGTATCATTTACATGTGTTCATGGAATTAAGTTTACTGAAAAAAGCTGACACATTTTCTTTCTTATTAGCTTTCTGATTCTGCTTTCCCTTCTTCCTCCCTATTCCATTAATAAAAAGAAATTCATGTTCTTGGGATTCAGACCCTAAAGGATGAAGTCAGTGTCACATCCTTGCACATTATCATTATGTCTGCCCATATATAGATATAGATTTTTATTATGACTAAATCTTTCTGATCTTCCAGCATTGTCACTGAGAGCTTTTGCTTAAAAAGGAAGTAAAAGTAAAGGTGAAAATAGAAAGACAAAAGTTGGGCTTTGTCCTTTGATGTCTTACGAATAGGAAGAATGTATCTGGAAAATGACTGCCTTCTGAGGCCTCCCTCTGATACAGCTAATCTTTTAAAATTGATGCTGATACTCACTTTTGTTCAAATCTGAGAATACAACCTGTTCTTGCAATGACCTGTGATCTGCTTCTGTTTTTCTCTGCTCTTTTCTTTGCCTCCCCCCTTTACAGAAAGTCTGCTTATAGTGAAAAAAGGTCAATGTGCTATATACAGCTAGTTTTGAGAAAAATATAGCTATGTAAAAATGAGTTCACTGTGAGCAAACTTGCCTAAAGTTGCTCTGTTTCTCCATTAATGCCATGCTAGCAGTTTAGTTGCAGGTCCTTGTCTTGATGAGGGTCACACATTATTTTTTATCTTAGGTTTATGGCTTGAAAACATATGAATAATCTAGTGAATGCACACATATTATCTGTGACAAAATATGAATTGGACACAGATTAAGTGAAATTTGTCTATCTGAATTCTAGGCACAATTCTGAAGCATACACAATTGTGTGCAAAAATGAGCTCCAAGTGGTGGCTGCTATTTATTTTGATTTCTTTGATGTTTGTCTACATGATTTTACAGCATTTCAGATGACAGTTAGTTGGTGAAGGGATCAGCAAGGATCATGGCAGACAGACCAAATTCTAAACAATACTAGGCAACATGGCAACCATGCAAGGACTAAAAATACCCTCCAGTATAGTCTACAACCTGCACGAGTGTGCTGGTGAATAATTCTGTTTTACTGGATTAAATCTAAACAATCTTCTATCAGTAAGCCTAGCATTTAATGGGAAACTTTGCATTTTAATGTGCAGACAAGGCAGAAAAGATGGTTTGTATTTAATAGAATTTAACACCACCTATTTCCCAAAAGTTCTGCTCATTTAACTCTTAGGATGTCATCCCTGTTTCTATTAGAGCAGGGAGACGTGAAGGAGGCCTGTGAGTAGTGTGAGCATGGTGGCCTTGCAAAGCAAATGTGTTGAAGTTTGTGGAGATGTTTTCCTTTTCCCCCACTTACAGTTATGAATGCAAAGACTACTTGAGCAGCACAGACAGACACACTCTGCAATTCCTTAATGGATCAGTCGAGGAGACAACTCCTGGTCTGTGAAATTGCTTCCTGTGAAGCCAGAGTACAAATGTTGAAGTGGTTGGGTGTCAGTGGCTGGATGTATCCCTGGGAGGGGAAGATGAAATGCTGTAGGGCAGAATGCACATTGAGGTAGGCTCCCACTTGTGGCCTTTCACAGGAAAAAAGAAAAAACCAAACCAAAACAAACAAAAAATTCACCAAACACACAGAAACAAAAAATGTATGTTTTGCATAGCTCAGAAGTAGCTGCCTTTGGTAACAGCTGTTCAAGCAAGCAGAGCATGAGGGAAATGGGAAGATGGTGGCTATGAATTCCAGGAGGAAATTGCCTATGAGTGGAGTTGGGCACGTGAGAGCACAGTATCATCTGCATTGGGAGTAGATACTTTTATATTCCATAGCTTTGCATAAATGGCTTTGTTTCAGGAGTACTATGCATGCTGTCAGCTCTGCAGGGAGGCAGAGTTCAGTTAGAAAATTCAGCCAGATGTTAAGTTGAACAGAGGCAGATGATGACGTTGAACACTTGTTTTTAGATGGATGTTTTGGCTTGTTATTTAGTGTGTTATTTAGGTGAGGTTCCAGATGACTGGAAGCTGGCCAACGTGATGCCAATTCACAAAAAGAGCGGGAAGGAGGATCCTGTTTAGGCCAGTTAGCCTGGCCTCAGTACCTGGTAAGGTTATGGAACAGTTTGTATTGAGTGTCATCACACAACACTTACAGGATGCCCAGGGTGTCAGACCCAGCCACCATGAGTTTAGGGGTTTAGGTCATGTTTGACCAACCTGATCTCCTTTTATGATCAAGTGACCTACCTGGTGGATGCAGGAAGGGCTGTGGATGTTGTGTACCTGGACTTAAGCAAGGCCTTTGACACTGTCTCCCACAGTTCACTCCTGGAAAAGCTGCAGCCCATGGCTTGGACAGGAGCACTCTGTGCTGGGTTCGGAGCTGGCTGCATGGCAGGGCCCAGAGTGGTAGTGAATGGTGCTGCATCCAGCTGGTGGCCAGTCACCAGTGGTGTCCCTCAGGGCTCTGTGCTGGGGCCAGCTCTGTTCAATATTTTTATTGATGACATGGATGAGGGGATTGAGTCTTTCATTAGTAAATTTGCAGGTAAATTAAGCTGGATACATATATTGAACTGTTGGAAGGTAGGAGGGCTCTGCAGAGAGACATGGAACAGTGGAATGGATGGGCTGAGTCTAACAAGATGAAGCTTAGTAAGTCCAAGTGCCAAGTCCAGCATTTTGGCCACAATAACCCCCTGCAATGCTCTAGGCTGGGGATAGTGTGGCTGGACAGTGCCCAGGCAGAAAGGGACCTGGGGGTACTGGTGACAGCTGGCTGGACATGAGCCAGCAGTGTGCCCTGCTGGCCAAGAAGGCCAATGGCTCCTGGCCTGGATCACAAATAGTGTGCCCAGCAGGAGCAGGCCGCACATGCTTCCTCTGTACTCAGCACTGGTGAGGCCAAACCTTGAGTGCTGTGTCCAGTCCTGGGCCCTCATTTTAGGAGGGATGTTGAGATGCTTGAGCGCGTCCAGAGAAGGCAATGAGGCTGGTGAGGGGCTTGGAACACAAGCCCTGTGAGGAACCACTGAGGGAGCTGGGGGTGTTTAGCCTGGAGAAAAGGAGACTCAGGGGTGACCTTCTACAACTTCCTGAAAGGTGGCTGTAGTCAGGTGGGGAATGATCTCTTTCACCAGGCAGCACTGACAAAACCAGAGGACACAGTCTGAAGTTGCACCAAGGGAAATATTGTTTGGAGAGTAGGAGAAAGTTTTTTACAGAAAGAGTGATAAAGTAGTAGAATGGTGTGTCTGAGGAGGTGGTGGAGTCACCATCCCTGGACTTGTTTAAAAAAGACTGAATGTGGCACTTGATGCCATGGTTTAATTGAGGTGTTGGGGCATGGGTTGGACTCAATGATCTTGAAGGTCTCTTCCAACCTAGTCATTTGGTGATCCTGTGTTTGTACAAAAACATAACATTTCGTATCGTAGCATCTTCATTTCCCAACAGCTGAGGCTTCTTATATGCCACAGTCCTGATGCAGGTAGGGATAACCATGGAACAAATACTTTCTGTGCTGCAGAAATTGCTCTGATGTCTCAAGGTAACCTTTTCCCATGAAAAAGAAATTTCAAAATCATGAGAAATTTCTCTTTCTTGGAGTCATTTGCCATACAGCTAGTGCTATTCTTGCAGAAGGTAATATTGAATAACTGCAGGTATGGTCACAGCCCTGACAACTTTGATCTTAAAAGGTGTCTTAAATTATTCTCAGCACTTTTTCTGGATTGTAGTCTTGTTTCTTATAACAGAATTTTTGTCCTCATGATACTGTCCCTGACTGGTCATAATACCTAAATGGTATTATATAGCACAAATTGAGGTAGGTGCAGTTTTATAGCAGAAATTGAGGTGGGTGCAGTTTTGTGCCAGCACTGTGCAAGAGAATGACAGTCTTTGTTTGAATTGTGCCCATTTTCATAGAAAGTTTTTTTTAAAACTAAGGCACAACATATTTAAGTGACTGAAGAAACCTAAATCCTTTTCAAAACTGGAAATATTCAGCACATGGGTTTTTGAAGCCTGGTGTCTTCTTACTAGCAAGGAGTGATGTAGGATGCTTAGGGCAGACTATGAAAACACACACAGATTGGAGATTTAGAGACATCTCCTGCCTCTGTCAGCATTCAAAGTTTCAGATTCATGGAACCACAGGTTGCATCAGGATTACTGTAGCTATTCATAAGTTCTTCTTTCTGATGAAATACTGAGGAAGATGACCTGCAAAGAGCCAGTAAGGTTGAAGTCTGTTCTATGCACATCCAGGATTACTCACTGGCATAGGAATCTGCTGCCTCTGCTATGAGTATATCTTTTGGAAAACTCTCCACCTTTTTTTTATAACCTACTTTGTTATCATCCTCTTCTCTGCATGTGAATTTTGCTGTGCTGCCTCAATGAAAGCTCATCTTGCAAATCACAGTTTTCAAGAGGATTTATCTTTTCTTTAAAGACAAAGGCTTGGCTCATACAGTTGTATCCCAAGTACTTCATTCCCAACTCTGCCAATTATTTGCTTTGATTTAAGACAAGACTCTTTATCCATTTTGCGGAAGCAAAGGTAATATTTTTCTCTAGAGAGGAGTTTAAGATTTTTTAATATTTAAAGATACTGCACTGGTAGGTCCACACTATATCATAATATTTTATTCATGGGCAGGACAAGAGAATGCAGCTTATAGTACACTGAGAACTTGAGGTACTGCTTGGGAGACAGCTTAAATTTACCTAGTGGTGAAAATTTGGTACACAGCTGAATATCTAGCATTTCAGAAATATATATCTGAAATATATTGATCTTCTTCCTTAAACAACACTTCATCGTTGTTTTTTTAAATGTTGGTTTGTTTGAAGGAAGGACAAATTCTTTACATCCTAGTGGTATGTGCAAAGAACTTGACTCCTATGGAATGGTGGTTAAAAATTCTCAGAATTTTTCTATGAGATGCCAACCACCTTTTTTCAGCCTTTTCTCACCATTCTTAAAATATAAAAAAGCCCTTTGATTCCACCAGCCTTCCCTTCACTGTCCACATTTGGCTGCTTGCCGAACCTGGCATGCCAAACTCAGTTTGCTGATTTCAGCTCTTCTAGAAATTGGTGAAAGGCCTAAGCTGTATTTTTGCCTCAGAACATATAAGAGAAATAGTGATTTATTGCATTTATTTCCAAGCTGAAGTACTGTGCAACAGGCTTGTTTTCATCCTGTTTTCTTCTGGTCTAAAGCACACTCTAAAATGTGTGTGTGCTTGCAACGCAGAGAGAAAATTATTCCCATTGAGTGGTGTGACTGGCTACTTGCATGTGGGTGATGCTGAGGAAATGCTTCTAAAATTAATTGCTGAAATGTAACAAGGAAAGCCGCTGTCATGCCATAAAGTTCCTGTAGGAATCCATTCTCCCTGATCTGAAATGTGGAAAGAGTGTTATTGCTCTATAACTGCTGCTGCTTCTACCTCAGAGTGTTTCTCTTTTTTGATGAAAGCAGTTTTTTGAAGATTGTGAAAATATGGAATCAGAAAGGAAAGGCACTTGCTTGTCTGGATGTTTTTAAAGGGATATTTATCCTCTGTTGTGGTGTAAATTAACTGAAAAACAGCTGTGCTATAAGTGAATGGACTGCTGTGGTAAATTAGTCAAGAAATATGTTGCTCTCTATGCATTATTCCAAATTATGTGTTTTATCCAATCCTATCCTGTCCTATTCTAGCCTGGTCTTTTTTTTTTTTTTTTTTTTTTTTTTTTTTAATGATACTACATTCCTTGAATGATAAGTGTGAGTTTAAATGCAGCAAACAATGTGGTCAGGAACAGTGCAAAGCTGCTGCTGGGCCAGTTTTTCTGTGCCAGCTCAGGGCTGAGCTACTCTGAACTGAACAGCCTCTGTTCTCAAGTTCTCCATGAACAAAACTGAGAAATGTTTTAGTTGTTGACCCTCAGAGTGAGAAAGCTCATCCATTAACTTATAATGTCTTCTACTATACTGTGTTTATTGATTCACAAGGCCAGAAGTGCGGATAATAAGGAACTGATGTGCTTTAATAGCAAATTACTATAATAATCATGATTGTTTGATGGCACCCCTTCCCCTTTTCATTCTCTTCTGCAGCACTGTCTCATCTTCTATACTATTGCTGCATTGTTGATCATCAGTCCTCCTTTATAGCGTCCAATGCCAATTGTTAATTCTTCATTAGACAATCAAAGAATTTTGTGTGCACCAGGACAAACCAGGTTTTCATAGTGATGTATCTGCAGTTCTTCTCTGGGTTAAGTTCAATAGCAAAACAAAATACCTCCTGCATACCTCATTTTAGAAGTTGTTTTGTATCTTCAAAGTAGAAGAATACTGTTTGTCTAAGAAATGAGCAGCTGGTGTGGACTGTTAAACTGCCTCTCTTTTATTTACATCCTTGCTCCTGATTTTGGTCTTGGCAAGTTCAGAGCTCTGCAGGGAAAACTTCATAAATGCCCTACAAATCTTCAGTAAATTAGGCTGTAAGGAACATCAAAGTAGTGTTCAGTCTCATTATCTAGAAAAGGCATGGCTTGCTGCAGAATTTAGTGGTGATTGTTGAATTAGATAATGGATTTTATGTTGGTTACTATAATCTCTGGTGATATAGATGGATAAGCTATTATTCAACATGCAGCTTATAGAGATAGTAGATAGCTCAGACTTGGGTGGGAAGTGGTGAAGATATTTGAGGGGGGAGGGGAAAGAAGCTATTGATTAGTGAATACTTACATTTGATGCATTTAATCTTTCTCATAAGGTACATGGTATTAAATGGATCTGGCAGGTTTTACTTTGTAGGTAAAATGTTTAAAGAAGAAGATGCCCAATTCTTTTAAGCATGAGGGGTCTAAATTCCCACTAACAGGATGTACAAATGCATGTGAACAAAAACCTTGAACACAAACACAACAGTGAGTGACTGCAGCTGCTGTAGGTGACTAAGCCACATTAGAAAACTTCTATAATTGTTTTTTTTTAATAATTTCTATTGTCTTTGTCTCCTTACAACTGCTTAAGCTAAGTTTTAAGGGTATTTTTTTCCTGATGTAGACAAATGCTTCTTTGTCTGTATTTGAAGCCAAGGCATTAGAGTGTCTTTTTTATCAATAATATTAAAAACCCACAAATTTTTCTCTTAATTCCTTGACCTCTACAAGAAAAGCTAAGCCAAGAAGCATCCATAGATGTGATAGGTTAAAGCAGACCTGTAAAGTAATTGAAAAGGTGATTTACTCACACTTTCAAAGAAACATGAGTTTTTATATATATGGTGTTTAGGCAAAGTCTGATGTGTGATTTTGAAAACAGGCAAAGTCTGATGTGTAATTTTGAAAACTGAACATCAGTGTCATGATAAGCTAATGAAGAATTTAATTCAAACAGTAAAGAATGAATTTGAATTACCAAATTTCTGGGTGATTATTCCAGCATGACACAATAGATTTCTTTCCAGTGAAGAGAATGAAACCAGCATGCCTTGTTCAAGTATGACCATTCTTTACTTCTGGTGCACATGGTTGAGGTCAGGCTCTGGAACCTGTAGATGGCCATTGTGTGCTCATGGAGATGGATAACAAAGCTAAGCAGAGGTGAAATATGTTCCAGCACTGCTGGGCTCTAGTGCAATCTCACCAGCACAATATGGATTATGTTTCTAGTGCTGTGTGTAGCATGATTATGAATTGATTTATCGTGTGCCTTTGTCTCTTTTTGGTTTCAATATATCACTCTAGATACAAAGATGGCTTCTGGATCAATTTTTTTGCAGTTATTTTATTGGCTTTTGAGTTATGCAGTGTGCTGGAGGTGATCTTCATTTTCATGCATTTCTGCAAAAGAAGATAACATTTTAGGACAGCTGCACTACCTGTTAAATTCCTTGATTAGATGTAAAGCAGTTTTACAGACAGCAGAGAAGGAAGTTCTACTAATGGAAGTATTCTGATTCCTTCTTTTAAAGATTTATTTGACTAAGGCTGTAATTGTCTGGGCTTGGTCTCTGCCCAAAAGAGTGACGCTTTTGTTGGTGTGAGGGGGATTTTTATCTACTTTGTAAATGCAAGCCAAAATTCTTTAGTCATTATACAGAAACATGAGAAAACGTAACAATTCAATTGTCTCCGCTGTCATCATGCAGAATTAGAAAAAAATTGAAAAGACTATATAAAAAAGAGTGAAATCTAGAATTTGGGGTTGAAAAATCCTTCCCTTGGAAGAATAATGGTATATTAATTATATTCAGCAGTGGGAAAATGTTCACTTTTATGTTGACTCATACAGCTGGCTTTAACCTCACTTCAGTGTTCCTCATGAAATCTGGCATGAACACATGCTTGATATCATTCTCTGTGAGATATTGTGAATGTTTTGTGATGTACTTACTCTTGGTCATATTTTTTATGCATATAGAGGGTGTTTTTCTTAGATCAGGGGAAGAAAAATTAAAATGAAAACTTTTGCTTGGCTGTTTGCCTGAGTACAGGGCAATGAGTTACTGTGTGTCTAGTTTTCAATGTCTTTTGTTCAGGATTGTGCTCAGGTGCACTTAGAAATGTTCTTCATGGTCCTATAGCAGCAGGGTTTCATTGGTATAAGGGTGATCCTTGAAGGTCAGGGTAGAAGGTGGGCTCTGAAACATCTGCTCCTGCAGAGTCTAAAGAAGGGACTGTCCAGGGAGATTTGAATAAACTCTTTAGGACGGGAAGACATTAAGTCTGAAGATTGCCTCTAGTATGGCAGGCTTCTGGGGTTTTTCAAAATGGCCAAAATGTAGTGGGGTTTTGCTGTTAGTTCACTGAGGGCAACTACCTTCTGATTGTCTCGGTAATTTGCCTAATGGACAAAATTAAGACTAAAAACTATACAAAAGAAGATCAAAATCAAAACATGCTTTGCATTTACCCAGTATGTGTTTTCCTAACACAGAGCTTTGATTTTGGTGGAGGTCTGGGATGTTGTTTGCTTTGATTCTCTTTGACTTGCAGTTTGAGTTCAGTTTGAGAACAGTCAGTTATTGACTAAATGCTTGAGAGAATTTAGAATTATAGCAACTTAGGAAACCAAGGTATCATAAATGATAGTAGCCTAGATTCTTCAAGCTTTTCACAGAACTTTTTTAAACATGTAATTGAAATCTTCATTATATTATCCTTGTTCTCAAAATAATAATTTCCATTTTTACTACTAGCCTGCAATTGTTACACTGTAGCATTATGCTCTGGGTGGTATTTATGAAATGTTTTTAATTGGAGGAACTTGGAGCATTTCAGAAAGCATTAATAATCCATGTAACTGCCCTCCTAAAGGAAGTATTTGTAGCCCCATTTTTCATATAAAAAAATGTAAAGACATTGAGTAATTTGCCCTAGGTTACAGACAGGCCAGTGGCAGAGTGAAAGTGTAACCTGTGAGTCCTGATCTCTGAGAACTGAAATCAATCAAATGCAGGCAAATGTTTTTCACTGCATGGGATTCCTTTATAGGAGCAAGGGGAATAGGTGGGGAATAGATGGGTAGTTTTTATGCGTGAGTGCTTATGGAATTATGTACTAATTTTCTTTGACTATTTCTCATAACTTTTTCTTGTGTTTCTTTTTGGAAGAGTAGAAGCCGTATTTGCAACAGTGCTAAGTAAGAATGCTTGTCTTCAGTATGGTATTACAAAAAACAGGAGTACATGCAGTGCTTTTGTGAGCATTTGAATTGTAGATTAGTTTTTAACTGTTCAGTTGCAATGGTATCAAGCACTACTAAACAGGGCTCACGCAAGTGATATGGAAATATAGAATAATGAAATTTTTGCATTTGTGAGGGGATTCAAATCATTAGACTGTGTAGAATAAAGCATATTTGAACAGATATCAGCCATATGAGAATTGCCACTTTTGAGTCAAGCTTATTCTGTGAGTATAAATGTTCTTTATTTACATTACCAAAATTATGCTACTATAGCATTTCTTTCTGTGAGAAATTATTTGTATTTAGAGCTATAAAAATATGCAAGTTTAAATTACTGTTACGATTTTAGTAATTAACATTGTGCTGTAAATCAAGTGTATAGCTTAATGTCTTTATATCGGTTTCTTAAATAACAGCTTATAAATTAAGCTTCGTATCAGAAGAAAAGAAACTATATTAAAAAGGAAATAGCTATAATGAAGAGATTATGTGTCTGAAGTTTCCTTTTTCATTTAGTACAGGTCATCTTATTCTCAATTTTTATTCAAATAAAAAGATGATTACGTTTCTTCCCATGGTCTGTGCTATATTAGACTAATACTAATGGCTTTTTGCATTTTGGAAGATAACCCCACTGATTGTTGGATCTTCTGCCTTCACTGTTGAAGGAAGGGAGTCCGATGCTGTATTGTTTTCTGACATAAATTGTTCACAAGTTCATGGCATTACATTTTATAGTGATATAGCAGGAAACAAAGACTGTCTTGTAGCCCCTGTTGAGAAAATAGCCTACTCTTCAGGTCCTCAGACCTGTGCTAGCACTAATCTTTTTTCTGCTACTAGTGATTTTGGCAAAATTACTTTGCACTACTGTGATGCTTTGTAAAAGAAAAAATACTGAATTTTTAAAAAATAAGTGTAATAATAAAAATATACTTAGTGGTGACTTTGGCCTTTTTATGTAGGGTTGGGCACCTTAATGAAACAAATATATTAAACATACCATAAGTGGTTCTGAGCTGATGAGAAATGAGTTGTTGGTATTACAATTTTCAAAATCAGTATTCAGTCTGCAGTGCTGCATGAAATTTTATAGATTGAATGTATTCTGAGTAAAGCTGTCAGATCTACTTCAGGAGAAGTAATTAATGCTGGTTGCAAGGCATGCTGTTGTCATGACAAAATCCAAACATTTCAGTTGAACACACCTGTCCTGAGCACTGATCTTTGTGCATTACTTGGAGACTGTTGTGCATTTGTGGCCCACATCTGAATGGCAGCTGTTCTTTAATGGGAAAAAGAACAAAACATTAAAAAAAAAAAAAATCTCTTTTAGAGGTACACCTGGGAAGAAAAGTCAGCTGTTTAAGAGCAACAGATAAAGACCGTGGGTAAGCAGAAGAAGAGAATGTGAAAGGGCAAAATTTTCAACAGTGCCATTATACTGCCAGGTAACCAAATTACTTTGTCTTGCTGATATAAGAGAATCTGTATGTTGATCTGCAAGTAGCACATAGTTACTAGGGGACCAATGATGCAATTAGTGCAGTGTGTAACATCTGAGTACCAAATGCTTAAAGGAAAATGCAGAATGGGTTGAGAGGTTTCTGTGGTATCTGAACTGACTGAGACACTGAAGAATTGGGTTCAGGAAGATTTTCAAAATGTGATGGAAAACTTGCCAGTAACTCTAGAAATTCCCATTTTTCTAAATATCATTCTATGAGCTAAATATCATTCTTCTCTACTTGATTTCTTTGTGACGTGACATAGGTGGAAATTTATGCATCAGTTGCTCGAAAAAGATTGTTTTGCTTGATCAGGTTTGATTTGATACATTCTTTGTTTCATTCAGAATACCTTGTCATGGTACTGCATTAAATGAAAAAGTATTACAACCACCCTCTGTAGCATGTGCTTTTGTTATACAGCATGCTTATCATTTTACCTCAGTTTTTATCTTTGTAAAATAATCTTTCAGCCTTTTAAGTCACTCTTTTTGAGGGAATACTGGTATCACTCTATATATTTCCATCTCCAAACCCCTTTTAGATCTTTAATAAATGGATTTAGCCATTTGGATTAAGCATAAAGCAGACTTATTCAGCTAGAAATGGATTTAGACTTGTACTTTTATGTTTTGCTGAACCTTGACCTAAAAGAATACATTGGTTAATTCAAAAGTCTTTCTTAATTAGGATGCAGACACTGGTGAATGAATATTAATTCCTTATTAGCTATTTTTGGATTAGGTTAATAAAATTACTGAGCATTTAATGGAGGACTGTTTTTAATATTTTTACTCTTGTGCACTGCTGTATAAGTGTGTTAAGATTTTTTTAGGTTCTAAATTTTCTTTTACTCCAGCACATTTCAGAAACACATTTGCATTTACTGTAGAACCCAAATAACGCAGTGCTAAATTTTGGCATATAAAGGGTTCACGAGAATAAATCCTCCACTTATCAAAGGCTAGAAAATAAACCTTGAATGACCTTTAACTTTAATGTCATAATCATGACTATATAGCATAGAACACCATATAGGATTTCAGGTGAAATCGCTGAATTTATTTTAAAACAGTTATAGGACATTGGAACAAATCTGTTCCCTTTGATTCCAACAAGCCACATGCTGTAGCAGCTTTGTTAATCTTCCAATATATGTAAAGCACACCAGTTTAAATCTTTGTGAGGGATATGTACACATACACAAACAGTAAAATGATTGTATGAATTAGGTGAAAAAATTTATAACATGGATTTGTTAGGATTAGCTTCTTTCAAGGCCTGAGCTGTGGGAGTGCAGTGGGAAATGTAATATGGTTTGGCTGATGAGCCTCCTTCTCTCCCCCACCCCCTGCCCTTTTTCTTCTGTTTCCAGCCCGAAACATGAAGCTTTCCCAAATCCACGTTCAATCCACAGGGATAAGGCGCTGGGACTCTGTTCCCTTCCAGTGAAATGTGCCTGGGCTGGGCACTGACATCTGTGGCTGTGACCTTCCTGTGAACCCTCCAGCAAGTCTATTGCTGTTTTTCTGCATTTCATACAATATACAGGGCAAAGGTTCGCTAATTGCATTTACTGGGCTATGCTACCTTTAAAACATGGCTTTTACAATGTCCTTTCCCCTCAATCACTGGTGTTTTTTGGCTTTTCTGCAGTATCTGGAGAGGATCAAACTGATAGTTGCAAATAGAATATGTGTTTTTGAAGTCCAGATATTTAGAATATTGTTCAGCTTTAATGGTGAAGAATAAGTATATTATTGAGAAATATTGAAGGCAACTGGAGTGCTCCTGATGTCACATCTGAAAAATGATTATGCTATCATAAGCACATTTAATTTCCAAAAATTAAATTATGCATATTTTCCAGATTTGTAATAAAATAATTAGTGCCTGCACTTTCTCATTATTGACTGATTTACTCCAATTTCTTTGTGTGAAAGGGGCTTTGACATTGAGTGAGGAGTCATAATATAGTCAAGTTTTACACATTTTATTGTCTCGACTTCAGCTCCAAGAATTACATGTGTACTTGGGAAATGAATTCACAGTACCACAGAGGCTGGCAAGTTTCCAGATTTTAATTGCTTACCAGTGAGGCTCAGGGCAGACTGTTCTTCCTAGGGTGGGAAAATGAAAAAGAAACAAACCTCAGTTGTGCTAAAGAAAATGGAAATTATCTTCTTGAGACGAGTAGTCACTGATATGTGAAAAAAAGAACTGCATCAAAGTTGTATATTGAGCTCAGTGGTTGAATTAACAAAATTGGAAAGCTGGAGCTGTCATGGTATTTAGCCAAGTCCTGCTTTTTTTGTAACTAAAATCTTTTGGGCAGACTGAAGTACCTGATAGGGAAAAGGAACTTTAGATCAAAATGCATGGGAAATGTTTACAGGAAGGATGGGCTGAAGACCTCAATTGTAGCAAACCAAAGTACCCTGAGCACATCTGCTATGAAAAGGTGCTGCATGAGGAGCTCAAGTGATGAGATCCTGGTACTGAAAGCCAACAAATCTGGATTTTGATCTCTGGCTCCACAAGAGATCCTGCTCAAGAGGCTCCACTCAAGATGCTGTTTCTGGTGTGCTCTGTCTGGAACAGGGAATAGTTTTTCACCTTTTGCCTAGGTTCTTTCTTTTTCAAAGAAGCATTTTCCATTGTATAGCTTCATGCCATTGCTTTCATATCTCCATCTTGTACATGTGCAAGCATCATGATGCCAAAAAAACAGTGAAACTAGATGAAGGGTAAATGTCTGAAGTGAAATAGTAGCTGTAAGTGTAACAAAATCTTTTCAATGTACAGCCATCGAGCTGTCTAGATATTGTCTGTAGGTGTTATCTATTTAATACAGGATAGGTACTTCGAGAAGGAGAATGATGTGTTTCACTTGCTCATATGAGTGCAGCAGCTATATAAGACGGCAAAAGGGGAAAAAGAAGGAAAGAGAACACTGTTGGATAGGCTCAAGCCTGAGCTCTGGTAGGCAGATTGATTCTGATGTGAAGTGAGTTTTGTGTTTGCTACAAAATGGGTAGAGAACTAGTGGAACTTTACTAGGAAGAATCTTTATTGCATTGTGCATGAATAGATGAAAAATAACGTGCTTGAATTTGGATATGAGCAGCTTGGGATACTGCGGAGGAAGTGAGATGTGGTAGCCAACAGCTGTGGGCAAGCTGGGTGGCTGGTTTGGTGTGGCTGTGCAGGTTTGTGTCTCTGTTCCAGTATTGATACTCGGGGTGTGGGCAGCCTGGCATCTGATTGTCTTCTAATGGGACTTTGAGTCTCAACTTCATTGCCTCTCCTGAGCTTTCCTTTCCTAAGTAATAATTGACTTTGACTAAAATTTGAGCAACCTTTGTATTTTCCATTGTTCTTTCCATTGCCAGCCTGGTAAAAGACAGGAATATCAGTTTAGCTGCAGCAAATACATTTCCATGCAGTACAACATGGACTCTAAAATATATTCACCAAGCAAGAGAAAACTGCTTATATGACTTAAGATCTCTTTATCTGTCACCAATTACATGCTCTAATAGATCTTGTTTAATCTCAAGATACTGATAATATGCATGCTAGGAAGAGTTCTGCTTATATTTGTCAGATCCAAAACTTTCTAAGCCTTGCTATTCATTCACTAATGTTCACACTCACCAATGTTCATGCTTGTTAAATGTAGCACTCATTAAAAATATATAATCCATATTCATCATTTTAGTTATCCATCACTAAATCAGATTAATGGATCACCATGCAATTTTACATTCTTTTTACAACTTAATGGAAATGATCCATTATTCAAATATTGAGCATTGCCCATCTGCACTCTTCGTATTTTTTTCCCTCCATTTGAGTCACCCATTAATGAGTGATAAAATGCAAAAGGTTGACAAATGAGTTTGGATATCTTCAAGTAGTTGTTGCCAAGACCCCTTGTGGGGTTTGGTCAGCTTTCTGAGTCATTACTCTCTGCTTCTGGTTTCTTGTGCATCCTCAGGTGGGGTCCTCCTGTTTTGGCAATGCCTCTGAAAGATGGCATCTCTGATTGGATTAATGGATTCCATTATTATGTTTGATGACTTTTCATATTTCTAATTTTAATTCACTTTTTATAAACAGACTCTTGTCTTAGTAGCTTCTTTCCCATGACAGGAGGTATGTTTTAATCAGAACGCTTGTATAAAAGTAATTTTTTGGAGTAAATACTGCATTGTTTTGCCAGTACTGCTATCTAAATAGATGCATCATTGTGCATTCTAAAATTCTGTGTTTCTGGGGGAGGCAGGATATTTTGTGCCTTTCTGTTCCAGTCCGTGATTTCTAAGTACACTAAGGAGGCAAAAGATAATAACATCACACTTAACTTCCATATTAGTCATGACAATAACTAACTACAAGCTCATCCCTCACAGATGTGTTTCATCTGGATTTAGCTCAAGCAAAGCCTTCACTTTAAGGGATGTCTCCCTCAGGATTTCCTTACCTGTCTCTGTTATTAATTCTTATTGGTTTTGTCTTGAGCAACACTTCCAGAGGAGGTGGCTGCTAAAACCAGTATGGAGCAGTTGGTCCTGAGACTACAGCCTCTGTCTCTCAGACCTGTCACCAAGAGGTTTGTGAATTGGGTCTGAAAGCTTCTGAAAGTGTTAGCAGCTTCTCAGCCACTGTCAGTGCTAAAGGATGCAATTGCAGGAGAAACTCTCGGCAATATGTTCTGCTATTCAAAGCCAGCAGTCAGCTGTCAGATATACAGTGTGCCTCAGTTCTGGACAGTTCATGTCACTCATAAACAGAGATGAGTGATACTAACCAGGCTTAAGAGTTGCATGAAAGTTGCTAAGGGAGAGGGGTGGAAGAGAGGTAAAGCTGGTCTGGGTCATTGCAGAAAAAAAATTCTTTCCAGCACCTGTGAAATATTGTACAGCTCATGATGAGTTTTCTCTCTGTTATGTTTTTTATGTGTGTGTATAATTCCTTTGGACAGGGACTGACAGGTAGAACACATGATATATTCTTTTTAAAAAGACAGTTTAGTAAATCCAGCACATTACCTTTTGTCTTCCTTTATCCCCAGTTTTGCCTCAGAGCTGCTTGTTAAGGCTGCAGTTGGTAGGAATGCTGGGCAGGTGATGCCTGGGGGAGCAGCAGGAAACGTCTTTTGTTTCTGGCCTTCCCTGGCCCAGCCAGGGCCCCGGAGTGCTCCCAGAAGCAGTGTGGTGCCCTCTTGAACCTGTTCCTTGCTGGGCTGGTGGCCTTGAAAGGCTGTGCACTGAGGCTTTTCTGAACATGCTCTTTTCCTCCCACTTTTCCTTTTTCTCCCTTACCTTGTTTTCCATGTCTGTTCTCTGCTTTTTCTCCCACGCTGCCTCCTGAGGTCTGCTGTTAAGGGGAGTTGGGTGCAAGCTGGGCTTGCTCTCTGTGAAGTGTTTTCAGACAGGAAACTTGTAAGAGGCTGAAAGGTGAGAATTTTTTTCTTTTTCCCCAGTAAATACTTGGGAAAAAAAATAGATTTGGCAGTGAAATAAAACTTCAGAAGTGATACTAGAAGTGAAATTTTTTTCACAGTGTAGGAAACATATTGTGCAATGTGTGTTTTAATTACAGGAAAACAATCAAAGAAACCTGTGAAGGCTGCAGTTTTTGTGATTTGATGATAGCAGCTTTGTGAATTGCTGAAAAGTGTTGCCATGCTGTGAAATCATCAGATTCCCCCATGCTTGCCCTATATCTGTAAGGCAAAACAAACTCTACTTTATGTGTTTATCTAAAGTTTAATTGCTGCTGCTGTAAGCTTCTTCACCAACCAAGCCTGGATCTAAGTTACTGATCACTCAAGAGATAAGTACTTTAATAAAATAAAGAAAACAATGGTAGATCCGATATCAATACTTTCAACAATGCAAAATGTGTTCCATGCACATCCTTTCCTAATCATGCATTTCACAGCAGATTTTTTGCGTACACATCCACTGATGCAGGTTTTTTTACACAACATTCAATTTCACCTGTGTGTGTTTCCAGCTCAGGAGAAGTGACCAGATAACCTGTACAGATAGGGTGTGAGCTTTGTCCCACAGCTAAAACATGATGATCCAAGTTGTACTGACCTTTCTAAGTATTTGAATAGGCTTTTAGCTAATGAACATTTTCTTCTAATGTTCAGTGGTTTGCTAAGAGTAGTATTTGCATTTCCTGTTCCCATCTCTCTGCCTGCTCTGCCTTTGTATTTCCTTCCCAAATATACTTTTTCTGTGTGTCCTTGTGTCTTTATCTGTCTTTTTTTCCTGTCCTTTCTAACTTGAATTCCTTTCATATTTTCTCAGCATCAAATAGCTTCACCTACATCCTTACCATGATTCTATAAAGCATCTCAGGGCAGTCCTCCACTGAGATCCCCTAATGTCAGAAATTAAAGCAACAGAGAAAAGAGCCCAGCTTAATGCATCTTTCTACATTTCAGTATTTAGCCAATATGTTTTGTTGGGGCTGTGTGCTTTGTTCATACAGCAGTGAAACTTCCTTGGAGAGCATAAAGGCTGAAAGGAACCACTGGAGAAAGCAGTTGGTTAAAGGGGCTGCTATCACATACAAGCACAGCATGTTGGACAAAAAAAAAATCTACTAGAAAAGAAAGTTTTGGGGGTTTTTTTGGTGGTTAGTATTTTTTTTTAGTATAGTGTGAATGGCAGTAGGGGGTCTTCAGGAGAGATGTGAGCAATGAGAAATCTGAAGATGAATCATTTGCTTAACAGAGCTTCTCATGTGTAAAAGGAGCATTGGAAGGAGGGGTGGGAAGTCATGCTGTCAATGGAGGAAAGAGGCAGGGGAGCAACTTTATGAGAGATCAGGACAGCTTCATGGACTTTGTGCTTCTAGTTCAATGGAGCTCCAGACTGGAACAAAGCATTTTGGATGACAATCTGGCTTTTTCAAAAGATGAAGGGGTTGTAGCCTCCTTAAATATTTAAAGAACACAGGGAGCACTTTGAAATACTAAAGTATCAAACTAGGCAATTAAAAGAGAGAAGATTCTGCTGAGACCTTGTTTCTGAAGATGTACTGATGATGAAAAAAGCAGTCCAAGTGCTTAGTACACAGAAGACAGCAGGCAGTAATTGCTTAAGTAAATGTGTGCTGTTAAAAAGAAAGTGTGCAATGCAAAAAAGGCCAGAGTTCCCAATTTACTGTTGAGAACCTGAGCACAATTGTGCATGGTTGCAGTAGAAATCCATGCATTTGCATGGGAGTGTGTAATACCCCTCTGTACTGCTGGAATTAGGCGCCTTCCAGTATCATCTATCCTGGAAGATTTCAAGGCTATGTTGGATGGGGCTTTGAGCAGCATGGTAAAGTGGAGATGTCCCTTCCCAGGGCAGGAGGTTTGGAACTAGATGTTCTTTAAGGATCTTTCTAACTAATACCATTCTATGAATCCATGTTCCTTCTACTTGGATGAAGTTATTTCATTCAGCCTCTGTCCATCCTGTAACTGGGAACTGATGGAATATTCCAAAATACAGATGGTTTTGTAGACATTTAAAAAATAATGGATTTTTCATGGCTGAAAATCTCTCCAGAGGAGTTAATTGTAAGATTTATCAATTAGCAAGAATCCCACCACTCCTAATCCCTGCTGCCACAGGGAATTTAATCCTGAATTAAGGGAATCTTTAATATTACCAGTAGTACCTGTAATGTGCTTTAAAGAAGCATAAATGAGAAAGGCATAGGTCGTTCCATAGCGGATATTCACAATTGAAGGAATCCTAGGAAAATAATTGGCTTCAGAAGACTTTTGATTTGTGATTAATTATTCACAACACAATTTCTCCTGCCTGTCTTGATCGTACACTTTAATCTCTTCAATTTGTCTGGCTTTCATTGGTTTTATTTGTAAGTTCATTAAAATTAATCTTTCTGAAAAAGAAATCTGACTTTGAATATAATGTTGCTTGTGCAATGAACGTGGGTATTTTGCTTTGTTACATGCATATGTATTTTATGGAGCTGCATATGAAAGGGTGGTCATGTGGGTTAGATGAATGTGCAGTCAGTTATCTGAGCAAAATCTGTTACACAGCCTCTCTTCTAGAGGATAGAGCATCTGCATGCACATGTGCCACACAGCAGCACTGCCTTCACACTGCTGTATGTTTTTTGAAAAAGATAAGAAAAACCACTACAAACACCTTGAAATTATTTTTAAGTGGACAGCAGGTGCAAGGCTTGGGGTATTGTGTTTGTGTGCTGGGTTGGGTTTCTTAGTCCTCATTATATCCAACACGTATCCTAAGGCTGGATTTGCACAGGCAATTTAATGATCAGAAACTCCTCTGGTAGAGAAAGGGCAGCTCCTTTCCCTCTCCTACCCCAGACAGAGGCCGCCCATCCCCTGTCAGGGGCTGATGTTGGTGTGGCTGCAGGGAGAGAGGGCAGGGTGTGCCCTGGCTGGCAGCCTTGGGCACAGGAGGAGGTGACAGCCAGGGGTTTTTGCAGCACTTTCTGGATCTGACTCACTCTTCTAGCCCAGGGTTTTGCTATGAAATGGGGAGCCATGGCTTGTGGCAGGGGAGCAGGGATAGGGGCAGCCTGTGCATCTAGTGAAGGCAGCAGCAATAGAGAAGCAGGACAGCAGGGTGGTTTGTCAAAGGTGACTGGAGGGGGGGAGAACAACAGTGTGTTTGGGACAACATTAATGCTAAGCCAGTTAGGTGCTCATAAAGATTGGTTAGTCATTTGCTACAGTGGTATTTTAATGTATTGGTTGACAGAAAAAAGAGGTGAAAGAATACTTTAGCAAATTTGATAATCTCATTCCTACATCATCTCTGGTGTATTTGGCTGTAAAGTGGCACAGGATCCCCTCTGATTTGGGTCTCTGTTTTATAACTATTTGTTTGAATTTGATGTGCTTTCTTTTGATCTCTTTAGAAGTGTTTCTGTACCCCTCAG
This sequence comes from Ammospiza nelsoni, assembly GCF_027579445.1. Taxonomy (NCBI): domain Eukaryota; kingdom Metazoa; phylum Chordata; class Aves; order Passeriformes; family Passerellidae; genus Ammospiza; species Ammospiza nelsoni. The sequence goes on from NC_080636.1 coordinate 18,433,793, forward strand.
CAGATACCTTCTTGATCAGGTAATAGCATTTCATCTGAGCTTTTTTCAAAATTATAATGATGCTTTGCTAGTTCCTATTCCAGAAGGAGTGAGTATCACTTTGCTTTAGTCTTTATTAAATTATTACTTAGATTTTGTCCTCTGTTTAGGTTTTAAACAGGCTTCACAGCTCAGCTGAATACAGTTGAATTTGCTTAGCCCTCTTTTGTGAAAGAATAATAAGCCTGAATTAATATTTCTTAATTAGCCCTGCCTAGTCTTTGCTGGTAAAAGTCACTTTGAAATGAATCCAGCCAAGGTTGCTATAGTGCTAGAGATACTCATTAGGTATTTCTGCCCACAAGACTGTTCCAGATGTTCCCCTGGGTTTTACTGCTGCTATTTGGAATGATTGGTAGCAGATGGGAGGAGTTTGGGGAGTAAATCCTCGAAATAGCAGATTTTCAGTTTTGCAATTGGCCAGTTTGGACCAGAAGCCAGTGAAAACAGAGTTTAAGTGTCATTTGAATTTGAGCTGAGATTTGAGACCTTTTTCCAAAAGAGCTGTTCATCAACTTTTGCTGATAATATCACTTGGTGCTTTACATGTAGAATGTAGCACATACATTTCTTCTCTTCCTGAAGTTTGTGTCAAAGTTTGTAACACTTAGAGGCCAAGGAGGAAATCCAAACCTGAAACCCTCTAGAATTAGCCCAATATCTAACTCAGTGTTAATCCTTGGTAATTGCAAATACCGCCATAATCATATGGGACCACAGATTAATCTTAACATCTATTTAATTTTTGATTTTGATTTGATTGCTTAAGTACTGTTGTATCTGGAACACAGGCAGATTATTCCTAGTATTTTGCTGTAGCCAGAGTAGAATTTTTATTTCTTCAGAGGTTTGGCTTAACTCTTAACTTTTTAGCTTCCAAAAGCTTAGCTGAGCTCTAGGTTCAGAAAAGAGACATGCAACTATCAGGTAGTGAATTAGTTTGTTACAAAATATAGTTATCAGTTCAGCCATTAGCATGTTTCAAATGTAGTGTTTAGTGAATATTTAACTTCAGTCATACTTGCTTTGCTAACTGCCTTCATGGACAAACTTTTAAGTTGGTATATTCAGAATTTCACAAATTTGAGGGGTTTTAATTTTTTTGGGTTTTGTGTGGATATAGATCAGACTGGAGATTGCTTTAGAAGACTGCAGTAGCCTCTGTCTGGACAGCTGAATCTGCTTTGTGTGTGACTATGTTTGCAGCATTTCCTTCTAATGGCATGTTTGAAAAAAGATAGATACTGGAAATTCTTGACTATCCAAACATTAATTTTGCTGACACTTCAGCCTTTAGGTAGTGGGTGGTAGAAGAATGGTGGCTGTTACTTTTCTGGTCGATGGCTCTGTCTCCACAAACACACTGCATGTGAATTGCCTCTCACCATGTGTCCCAACCAATCCAGCCAATATCATCTCCTTCCAAATGGGCTGAAATTGGGCAGTCAAATGGAAGCTCCTATTCACAGTTTGTGATGAAAAAAAACTAATGAAATGCTCCATTAATCATTTACTTTGCCCTTCATTCCTGCTGCAATGAAGACTGAGAAGCAGCCCACCTGAAAGGCTTAAGCATTTAAGATTGATCTTGAATCGAATAAGACCATCAGTGATATGATACAGGATTACTAAAGGCTTAAATAAATAACTCATGTCTTATTGTTGTGTTAACATAACAATCAGTCATACACAGTACTTCTAGGTATTGTATTTAAATTTCATTATTGAAATACCTCACTGCTGGGAGTTTTGTGTGCTTGCTGAGAAACTTGTTAAGGCTGCTTATTTTGGCTATTCAGGATTTTATTTCACTACTTGGAATGCTGTGAATGTTAATAGTGCTAAGTGAGGCAGGAATTATTTTTTAATACCTGTGAAATAAAAATACTGCTGCTTTATGAAGAGTTTCCTCAGTCAGTACTAGCAGCAGTCTTCTCTTTATGCCAGATGATCCCAAATTGAAATCCCCCTTAGACACATGGAGATCAGTTGTCTCAATGTCTTTACATGGGGTCCGGTGTTTTGTGTGAGATGTTAAGCCATATCTGTGCTTGAAGTGCAAATTCTGAAATTACATTCCAGGTATATGGAAACTGTAGAGGAATTTTGAGTACAGTATAATTTTTTTTCCTCTTTTGTTATACTTCTTTTACTACCCTTAAAATTAGGAGGGAGCACCTATGGAAACATGCGTTAGTATTCAAAGGACTTTGCCTTATAAGTGTCTCCATTTGGTAAATAAATATAGGAGTCATAGCAAAGCAGTTTGTTGTTTAGCTGTATAGAACACCAGTGATTTGTGCTTATTGAATTTTAAAACAGCGCAAAAAAGAGCAAAATTTAGGAAATAGCTATGCAGTTCTTGTTCACTGTTACAAAAAGTTGAGTGATGCATACAAATAGCACTAATTAATTTTTCAGTAGGGAACCAACACTTTGTGCATACTGATTTTTCCAACACTGGCATGAAATTGGTTACACTATTGCTACACTGGGAGCAAGTGGCACTGCTGCAAGCGAAGAAGTGTGTAGAAAGGTGTTGTGCAATCAGCACTGCTGGGACCCTCAGCTTCATTGACTGAAAGCATTACAAGTGGGAGAATGTATCGTTCTGGATTTACCAGTTACTTACTTTGAAAATGTATGAAATTGAAATGCAATTTTCTGATTTTTTACTTTAGGTAAATTAGGCTATGAGCAGTCTGTAACAAATGGAAGGATTACAGTGGTGCTTGAGTTGGGGTTGATGGCAAGCTCTAGGCATCACTAGTCTTTAAATGAGCTGAACTTGTTCCTTGTCAAGCAATATTTGTCAGTAGAGCAGGTTTAATGTGAGACTTTTAATAACAATAAGACTATGGATTTGTAGAATGTTGTTTAAAGATCTGTGGAGTCTCTTGTTTTATTAATGAACAAGGCCAAGTATTTTTTTTCTTTTACCAGGTTGCAATATTCAAGATAATAATAATCCTTTAAAAAAATTGTAAATCTGCAGATGTTTATGCTATTCCTTTGCATTCAACTTTTTCACATGCAGTGAAAAGAAACATTTGTGAAACTTCTGTACACGAGGAAGCTGAATGGAGAGAGTAGGAATAGGGAGAGTAAATTTTCTGGAATGTTTTTACAACAGAAAAATGTGTTAGAATAATAAATGGGTCATGATAGCTAAAACTTCAGGCCCTGGAGGCAATGCCTCTGCATATCTGTATGGTTTTAGCCTATTTTCAGCTTTGGATGAAGAAGCAAAGAAGGTGGAAATGCACTGTTAGTGTCAGAGAGTGAAAATGGTTGGTGCAGGACTTCTCATGGTCACAGTCACTTTGCACTTCCCTTTGATGTGGCTCAACGTACCTCTTCTAGGGAAAAAGTACAGTCTGCAGAATTAACAGATGAGGTTCTTGACTTGCACCAAAGAAAATATTTCAGTAGCTCTTGTATTGAAAAAATGGAACTAATTTAGAGTGGGTATGTTTGTGGCTTTATGAATTGACCATATCATGCTCAAATCTTTGCAAAATGTCTAAATTACAGTCCATGGCTTGGCTGCAGCCTCTGGGATGACTAGTCCAGACCTCAAATAACTAGAAAATTGGTTTTTTCCCCTGCCTATGTCAGAGTCCTTTACTCTTCAAACTGTAACTTATGTTTCATAGAAAGGGGTGTTTGCTGTTGGTATACACCACAGCAGACAATTGGCTCAAAGACTTGAGGATATTGTACAGTTCAACCACAGAATGCAACAACAGCACTGTAACATTTTGGATACAAGATAATTTTTATAAATTTCACTGGCCGTTAGAAATTTAGAGCATGATACAACAGCAATGTTAACATTTCTACCAGTCTATAAAAGAGCAGTGATTTTTAGCTCCCAGCCTTTCTCTATGTCTTCTTTAGAAAGTTCCCTTAACCAGCTGATACAGAATGCTTTGGAATATTTTGAAAATTTCTTTTGTAACTGTCTCTGGCAACAGCAATTCATCCTGCCAGGCAAAGGGCTTGAACATTGTCACCAAGCTGATATATTTGGAACATTTGTAAGTACAGTGCTTCTGTGAAGCTCTGGAAGCCTCAGGGTATTTCATTTCACAGCTCCAGTGCTCTAATGCATATCTGGGGCTATTTTAATAGGGAAAGACCTTTCTCCAGCTGGAAAATTTGAGCCAATCTGAGGATTATCTAAGTGTTTCTAATGATTTTTCAGCCCTACTTACTTTGTAACAAGACACCCAACTAACAGGCTTACTGGATAATATTACATTTCTTTTTCTGCTCTAGCAAATATTGGGTGTGTTACATGATTAAATGACTCATTCACTCTTTACTCAGTGTGCAAACTACAAACTGCTCTGTGCTGGTGGGGCACTTTCTCCTGATGTAAATAAAGACTGGGGGAAGAGCAAGGTTCAAGTCCCACCTTGAAGAGACACCAAAACATTACTGTTGCTTTTTGATTGCACTGTTTAATATTAGAATGATACAAACAGCATAGTACGATTTTTATCTGAAAGATGAAAGGAAAAGCAGTCCAGAAAACCAAAACAAAAGTTCATTGTCCGATGATAAGGATGGGCTAAGGTAACACTGTTGAAAGTGATATTTTATGGTTAATGCTAGAGCCTTAATAGAGGTATTGAATTTAGAGTAATCTCAAGAATTCATATCTGTTTTATAAATACAATTTTATTTTCTCCTAAAGATTTTCATGAAAATAATTATTAGAGTCAGGCAAAGGGGTGTACCATTTGTGAGAGAGTGGCAGGTTTTGTCTTTTCTCTCTGTACCAGGCATGAAAGTATGCAGAGCAAAAAGATTTATTACAAAAGTGAATGTGGCCTGGTGGTTTCCCAGCTTCCTGCCCCTCCTGATTGAGCCATATTGGTATTTTAATGCCCCAGTACATTTTCTGATAGCATGTTTTACACCTCCCCCACTCATGAAATCCTGCTGCTACCTGACAGGGTGTTCTAAATGCTGCACAGATGAGTCTTTGAATAGAATGAATCCCTCTAATGCCTTTTGTGGCCAGCTTTTCCCCTCCTTTCACAACATGTCTCCTTTTATTGAGGATGGCACTGATTCAGACTGTCTGATCTGTTCCTTTCAGACTTTTGTCACTTAGATTCTTCTCCCCAGTGTCTTGTGGCAGATGATTACTAAGGTTATTATTCCTTCTTTTTTTTTTAAATTGTAACCTAGGCTTTGTAGCTTGAATTTCTCTGTGAAGTGTAGTAGAATATCAGAAATACCTGTCTCTCCATGTCTGTGTTTTTCTAAGCCATTAACAGTTTTGTTACTGCTTCTGTTTCTCTTAACTTTAGGTTTATGTTATTAGTAATTTTAAAAATATTTTTAGCTTTTTTTTATATTGGCCATTTTTAGATTAAATCTGTTACTTCCTTTAGGTGTCTCTACCCCACTGTAAATAATCCCTTGCCAGAAGGAATTTTTCTTGAAAGGTGTACTCTCACCTTTCCTGCCAGGTATAAACAAAGCATTTTCACTCCCTTGCCTCTGGGCTTTGTCTTTACAACCCGTTCATTGTTTTGCTTGCCTACTTCAGATTTTCTCTAATTTATTAATGCCCTTTTTGTAATAAGTGCCCAAACTTGCATACAGTACTTTAAAGCACTGATATTAAATAATTTATTTTCCATTAATAATTCACTCCATACTCTATAATGAACGATCCTGCCTCCACAGAAGCATCCATTGTTCATAAGCATGTGCCAAATTGTTTGTGCAAACAAATGTCAGGTGATGTGATCTTGAATAGTTCAGCTGTTTGATTTTGGTGGTGTAAGACTATTAACATGGGGTCTTGTCTTAGCACAGTCTTCCTTAATCAAATGGTGGCCCTTAATTAAAGGGCTTACATCTTAGGAGGACTTAAACCTGCTCTGAATATTGGTAGTGTTACAGGTTCAGCTCATCAGCTCAATTTTTATCAGTGAAATCTATGCTCTTAGTCCATCACAAATGTGAGATGAGATTTTTGTCTCCCTTTTAGATAGATTTATTCCTAGGCCCTGAGTACAGCTGTTACTGCTCACAAGTTTTCAGCACATATATCTGTATTGCTTGTGTGTCTAAATTTAGTTTACCTTCATTGTGTTCGTACACAGCTGCAGCTAAATTGAAATAAATACATGGCTTAAGCTGAAATGAGAGCAGATGCAAACACCTTGCAGAAGTGCAATGCAATTATGCAATCTGGTCCTGTCCATGGGCCTGGATTGCAAGGGTGAAATTTGTCAGTGCAGGAAAATATAATTATAGAGTGCCATTCAGTTCAAAGAAACCAAGTTAGGCCTGCTAAAACAGATAAATACAGGTTAATACCAGAATCCTTCATCTCTTCCAATACTCACAATAGTACTCATGTTCAAAGAACTAAACCAGTAGCAACATGTAGCAACATGAGCACAGTTTTTTGCAGATTGTCATGAGTAAAATGTGGAGTGGTTTCATTCATGATTATATCATTTTTTAAATCAAAGATTTAAAAATTATGTATCTGAGACCTCATCATTTGTCAGTGAAGGATAACAATGAAAGATAACAGTGCATTACACTTTCAGTTATTAATCTGCTTTCCAGAGTCTTTAGGACTGGAGACATGGAATTTTGACAGGGGCATTGAATCTTGTTACAAGAATGTTCTAGGAAAGTATCACTTAAAATTATTTAATGAGCAATTTGTTATTTTGACTTCATATTCAATAGCATAATTGCCTACACTGTAAGGCATTGTGTCAAGACCATCATCCTCTTCTCTGCTCTGCTGTCTGCCTCAGGTTGGGGGATACAGATAATGCAGTGACACAGATGCACAGTCATACTGACATTCCATGTTAGTTTAGTTCGATGTTCATTTGTATCTTTTTAAATTCATGCGCTCTTTATAGATTTAAATATTACAAAATGCATTTAAAACAGTCCCACAGCATGTAATATATCTGACTTTAGAGATAAAGAATCTCTAATACTATTTTCTGAGAAGATAAAGCAGCAGACTTTCGTCCTGAATGTTAGATTTCAACTAGGCAAACCACTTATAATTCCTCTATCTGCAAATTGAAGCATCACTCTGGTCTTGGTTGCTACTTCTGATTTTAGGATTTCTCAACTAAGGAGCCCATCTTATCATGAATTTCAAAAGTAGTAGAAAAATTCTATCCCATCCCTCATGAACTGTTATAGGAAACGGTATTTCTTTGACTGATGGGCTGATTTTTACTTCTAATAAAAAAATGGATTGCAGCCATAAGTATGAACTCTCTTATTTCCAATTCCCATAAGTGCTCTTCATTGTATATTAAGGACATGAGATCTGAAAGAAGATTCAGGAAGGAGGGCTATAATTCAGAATTAGCAGAGTATCTGGAATTATATTCAAGTATTTGATTGGCTAGTGTACAACATTACTTCTTAAGAGTCCATTTAAAACACATTGCTTCAAAATAACCATATGCCATCACATTTAATTTCTTTTATGACAGCAATAAAGTAAGTACAAATAATTTTTGTGGAATCGATTGTCAGGAAAGGTTACACATCCCAAGAAGTACCTTGTGTCTCACCTATTGTGCCTGAAATAGGTGTGGATAGCTTATAACTTTTAAAAAGTGTTGACAAGTACACAAAAAGTCTGCTGTCATCTCTAAAGATGAAAAACCATATCAACAAGAGAAAGTGGGATGGAGCATAAAGAGCTATTCACATTTGGAACAAGGAATAACTGAGAGCTGTTCTACAAATAGTTCCTGGGAAACTTTAGGTAGGTGTAATGAAAAGCAAGCACATCAACACTGAATTTTAGCACAAAAGTCTATCTTGGCTTTATCATGATCTAGCAATTAGAGAAAAGCACAGAAAGTTGCACAAGAAAAAAGGTGAAGCTTTAAGGATTAAGAGATGTCAGAAGTAAACTGGAGAGCAACATAAAAAACCCCAAAAGAACACTTCAAAAAAACTTGCTTTTGCATATATGTGGTGGCATGCAACTCCCAGCACACTAGAATTCAGCTTCTTTTTTTTTTTTTTCTTTTTTTTTTTTTTTTTTTTTTTTTTTTTTTTTTAATTCTTCATGTTTGGTGAAGATAAAAATACGTACTGATAATGCATAGATTTGTGAGAAGGATTATTTGGCAAACTGGTATAAGTAGGTGACAGCAAACTGGCTATTGTACTTGTGGCAAAGCTATTTTCTATTATTTGCCATTGGGCCCAATTCTGTAGTCCCTGTGGAGTGTAACTGATTCAGTGTCACTTGGGGAATCTTTCAAGGGCAGTTGAACATGGACTTTCAAATGTGAAATGGCATTAATGCAAGATTTTTCCTCTGATTAGAGATAGTATTTACCTAATACCCCATGATTATCTTTTAAGGGCCTATGGACATAAGGATTATTTTCAGAACAAAGTCTTAGAAATTTTGTACTAATTATGTTAATAATGAATTGACAATAACAAATAGAAGCATGTTCAATAGGAAAATCCATACCCTTTTTTCCCCTGAAAAATTGTATATTCTAAAAGCTAAGCAACTTGAATCCTCCAGATTAGATGGATGTTAAGAACCCAGCTCAGGAAAGCATTCAGAAGAGCTTAGGCATGATCTCTTTAGTTTTCAGTGTTTTAAATTCAAAATCAGACAACAAAACCCATTCACTCCTCCTGGAGCTGTGCACCCTGAAGGCACCCATGGGCTTTGGTGGCCATGACCAAGCTCTGTGGGGATCAGCACGGCCTGAGCCACACCATGGGTGCAGCTGTCTCCAGCTCTGCTGCCACACCAGGTATGCCTGTCTGGCCTTGTGCTCTGTGGTCTGCACTCATCACCAGGACACTGCCTCACCCTCTGCACTCACAGTTGGACCAGGTCACCATCTCCAGCCTGCCCAGCTCTCTTCACTTGATGTGCTGCAATGAAACACTGGTCAGTGAGGTTCTTGCCCTAGTGACCTTGGCTTTTGGAGATCAGTCACGCCTTGTTGCACCTTGACAAATTAAGGATAATTCTGTCTATTTTAAAACAGGAAAAATTACCTCTGCATGAATTCAAACACAGCCCAGTGTTTCAGTAGTTGCTTTAGGTTCATTCCATTATAAATCCTGATAAGGGAGGAAAAGAGACAAAATGCACAAATGTTATGCTTTCTTGCCTGCTTCTGAGAAACAATTTAAAAGGAATGTCATGCATGAAAAGCCACTTTTCCTTGTATTGGTAGAAAAACTTCCTGCTGGGAAAAGTGATATGTGTCCTGTTGATTTTTGGAGCACAAATGTGAGACCAAGGAGAGATCAACCCATCCAGGGAGAGAGAATCGGGGTTGAAGTCTTTCAGAAGATCATAGTCACAGACTTATTTTTCAATACTGAAAATAAATAAGCAGTAAGTACAAAATTGTATCTGTTATGTATACATACTGCCAGGTAGAGTTGAAATTTTCTCCCTACAGAGTATTTTGCCTCTACAAATTACCTGGATGGATGAAGTGATAGCAGTAGATAATGTGTACCTTGACTTTAGCAAGGCTTTTGACACTGTCTCTTATTATAGGCAAACTCAAGAAGTGTGGCCTGGCTGACTGGACAGTGGGATGGTTTGAAAACTGGCTGAGTGATAGATCCCAAAGGGTTGTGATCAGTGGCACAGGGTCTAGATTTCCACCAGGGTTCTCTACTGGGCCCAGTATTTTTAGCTTGTTTGTCAATGCTGGAGGGGCAGATGTTTCCTCAGCAATCTTGCTGGTGACACAAGGCTGGGAGGAGTGACCAGCACCCCAGAGGGCTGTGCAGCCCTTCAGAGGGACCTTGATGGGCTTCTGAGATGGGCAGAGAGGAACCTTCTGAAATTCCACTAGGGCAAATGCAGGTCCTGCACCTGGTGAGGAATAACCCCAGACACAGGCTGGAGCCTGACCTGCTGGAAGGGAGCTCTGCCAAGAAGGACTTCGGCTGCATGGTGGACAAGTTTTTCATGAGCCAGAAGTGCCCTTGTGGCCAAGAAGGCCAATGGAATCCTTGTTTTTACTCTTTATTCTTATATTCTTGAGAAAAAAACCATGGGAATTTGGGCACCCTGGACACTGGCCTAAGATGTGGTTGAGCTTTTCCGGGAGATATGGCAGCTCTTCCTGGCTGGATGTAGCTGCTGAACAACCTCGTGGTAGCAGCATAACTTGATCAGTGTCTTCTCTCAGCTGTCTCATTGGTTCTCCATGTGTGCTGCTACACCCTAGTAATAGCAATAGTTGTTATTTTTCTAATGGAATTGCTTTACAGTTTGACCAGTTTTCCTTTTTCAGTCATGAGCTGGGCACACAAGCACTTTCTCAAGCACAGTACTGCCTGCCATGCGAGGGCAGGAATAAGTGGCTGGGACTGAGAAGATTAGTTAAGCTGCTGCAGTCAGTACTGCTAGTGAGTGTGTAATTGCAGCCTGGCTCCCATAGGTTCAGCCCCTGTCACTTGTGCTTGTAGAAATCTGAATCATTGTGTACAGCTCAGGAATAATTCCTATTGTAGACTTCGGAGTACTTGGCATTTTAAACTGATATTCCTGACCTCTTTTTGGTTTACTTATTTTGAAGTGACCCCCTGAGTTGACGCTGACTTACTTCCTCTACCATGTGAAGGCTGAGATGCATCTGTAATTGCTGGCTCACACAAATGTTTTGGAGGATCTGAGCTGTTGTAAACAATTGCATTAGATGAGCACTTTCCCAGCATGTGAAACCATGTGTAGTCACTTATCACAGCCTGCTCTCATTTCTCCACCTTGGAAGAGCTGAGTTCTTGCAGATTACTGCTGCCTAACAATTCTCAATCTTCCTTTAACTCCTTTGTCCCTGCTCCAGAGGGGCCATGATCCATAGTGTAAGATTACATTCACATTCATGAACTGAATGTATGAAATGTGTAACCCAAAGTGAAATTGAAAAGAGGAATACGAATTTTGGAAAAGGGGAAAAAGCCTTTCACAGTCATTTAATCTCTTTTGAACTTCATCATTATAAAAGACTACCTAGAAGAATATGTTTCTTTTATTAACCTGCAAAACCATATTACTTGAACCTTATATTAAAAGTCATCCTCTTGCTTTCACTGGGGCTATTTAAGAGAGTGACACGAGTCAGTGTAATGTTGTTTAATTATTGCTGTATGTATTGCTTTAAATTGTATTTCCAAGGTATTTTCCTCTTCATTTGACTTGGGCTGCTTTCTTTTTGCATCTGACTTGGGCTGCCATATAAACATTTTTTTTAAATTAGAAATAAGCATTTAATGTTGTTTTCTGAAGCAGCTGTGGAAGCTTGTCATGTGTCTCTGACTGACCCATAAGCAGACTGGAGACCACAGTCTGAAAGCCTATGAGAGTATGTAAATAACTTTTCAAGTTTTGTTCAGAAACTCAGGATGGGATTGCTTATAGTAAATATCTGAGTATTGTTCTGTGGTTTGCTTTATGATCTGAAAAAGTTAAGAAGCAATATCTCAGGTATCTTCATCAAAGAAAAAATGCATTTATAGTCTTAAATTAGTTCAGAGTTTGTTTTTTAATGGAGTTTTTCCATCACTTGCTTGCTGCGTAGGCAGAGGCTCTATCAGCCAGTAACAATTAGCTCTTGACTTTGTTAATTCAGCATATTTGTATTTTGAGCTGAATAATGCTTTGTTTTTTCTTTCTGCAATTTCTTTTAATTGTAAAAATCAGATGGAATAAACTTATTCTAGAGATGGGTCTTAAGGGACCCAGCCAGTTCTTCATTACCACATGCTCTTACATTATACTTAATTCCAATGAAATACATCTGTCAAGGCTTATCTTTCATTCTCTTTTAAATATACAGTTCCACTTTGAAACATAGCATAGAGAGTTTCTCATGAGTCTGACTGGAGTGTGATGGCTCCCTGTTGGCTCATGCAGGAGATGGAAATGGAAATCTTCACACTTTTGTCTTGAGCCTTGGCCAGGGCCTTCAGCCATGGCAGCCTCAGACTGAGGCAGTGCAAACTGCCCAGTGAGTTAAACAAGCACTTTAAAACTAAATAAGGCTCTTTCCAAGACTTAATAAAATCTGGGCTTGATCCTAAATAAACATTAAAAAATTTGAAAAGGACATAGTCCCAAGATGTACTTTATGTTTATGAGCCACAGATTTTCATATGGGCCAGAAACAGATTTTGATTAAAGAAATGGCAGCAGTTCAGCTGGTGGTGCTAAGAAATACATTGGTGCCATGTAAGCAAATAAATATGATTAATATGTGGTTTAGTTGCTACATAGTGTCCTTCAAGGCTTTAAATCAGTTATTGACAGAAATGTTTCATGCCTACAGGATATTCTATCCTTCAGCTGGATATGTATTTATTTGTGATCTAGTAATTAGGTATCCTGAAGTTGTCACATATATTTTGTCATTTTGAGGAGATATAATGTATGTGTGAAGGAAAACACTTGTTATATTGTAGTAGAGAGGTAGATGAGTTACTTAACTCTTATTTCTATAAAAATATTTTATGGGGCTTACAGCTGAAAGCAAGTCTCCACTGTTACAGATAGTTCCTCTGTAATAAACTTATGATGCTGTCACAGGATGAAATAGATGGGGGCACACAGTTGTGTTGTTGATATTTGATTCTGTGTTTTTTCAAAAACTCACAGCTTGAATTGCAGGCTTTATTGAATTTCTTTGCAGATTGTATGAGAGTAAGTTGATTCCACATTGTACAAAAAAAACCCAAAAAGCATCTTTGAAGGAGAAAAGAGAGTGACTGAATATCAAGCACAGAAAGGTTTATAGCAAACAGTAAAAGGAAGACAAGCAAAAAAAAAAAAAATTAAGATAGGGAGCTTGTGATAGTCACTCCATCAAGCACTGGACCAGACTTGTTCTCCTCCAGCATGCCTGCTCAGTCTGTGCTGTTTCAGGCTACTGAATCCTGTACTTTGTCAAACTCCCAAGGTCTTTGGTTCATCTGTTCTTTTTTTTTTTTTTTTTGGTTGCCATTCACAGTAAAGAAATCTTCTCCATAGGACTGCTGTGATAAATGAATAAAAACAGGGACATCCATCTTAGTTATAATTATGACCTTGCAACTTTTAAGGAGTATTGGAGAGATTTCATGCCCTAAAATTCCCCAGGTATTGTTTTTTTGTAGTAACATTGTTATAAATGATACTGGCAATGAACTGTTCTAAACACAAGGTTAGAGAATCATCTAATACTAGTCAAGTGTGAAAAAAAGTATTCTCTAATGTAGATGATGTTAGCATTTTACTAGTTTATATTTGTAAACATGGCATTGGATGCCCAATATCCTCGGTGGATTATCATTTAACCTAAATATAAGGGGAAAAAATTCTATTAGTTATGGTTATTAGTGTCACTCTGCATTGTAAGGATGGCTAGGGCTGTGCAATACTGAGAGACTGCATCCCTTTACAGTGCCTGGGTATGCAGAAAATTTTGCTTTAGAATTGTGTGATACTGTATCTATAGCAGGAGGCGTTTGTACAGGGAAGTTACATCCTTCTTGCTGTGCAGGAGCAGCCAAAGGCAGCCTTAGGTCCAGCTGCATCCCCAGCACATTTCAGTGTCTCCAGTGCCTTCAGGGTCCCTCTGAGTGGTGTTCTGGGAGCTCCTGTTCCAGGGCATGCTCCAGTGTGTATTTATTCCTGTGCAGCCTGACAGTCCCCTGTGGCCCTGGCACATGTGCAACAGACCTTCCTGTGGTACTTCTTAACTGACCACCAAGTTTATTTGCCAAAAATGTAGCTGAATTTCAACAGTAGAAGGGATTCAGGCTGTCCATATAGGAAATGGGAAAGGATGATGCAAGCCTGAGAACAGAAATAGCCAGGGCATCTCTAGTGGGGCCAGAGGCTTTAATGAAATAGGAACAACAATAACAAAGAAGGAATTGGTCCAGGCCTTGGAGTATAGAGGAAATACACAAAGGTTCAAACTAGACTATTGCTTTTCAGTCGTCTTTTTTTTTTTTTTAAATTTTCAATATGACATCTCTTGTGGATATCCACATCCACCATCTCTCTGCCTTTGTAGCTTCTCCCCGGGTGTATTGTCTCCAATAGTTCTTCTCTGTATTCTTCAGCAGAGCTTTCCTTGCTGCCTCTATTATTTGAACTACTTTTGGTCAAATATATTTGTCCAGATAAGGGAATTACTTCATGCCTCAAACCCTAAAGAAGTAATAAAAAAGGCGTACTGGAGAGGGAAATCAATTTTTTCCCTTACTCATCATATCTGCTAACTCTTCTCCAAGTTATCTTTTCTTTGTATGCATAGTCCTATATTGGAGTAACTACCAGCAAGGAAAAAAAAAAAAGAAAAGGAGGAAAAATTCTCTAAATTAAAAAATCCAAGCAGAACAAAACACAAAACCTTCTTGTTACTGATAAAAGCATCTCCAAATATATGGCATGAGTCTGCCTAAACAGAACAAATATAGGTAGTAGCACAAGAATGAGAAAGCAAAATGTGGCAGCAGCTGTACCTTGCACTGAAGCAACCAGAGGTCACGTCACCCACCTTCCCTGCAGTCATTCCAGTAGCAGTAGGGCTGGCTTGGCTAATCTGGCAGCAATCCTTGAGTGTGCAAGGATACAAGGACAGAGAAGAGAAACTTGATAAGAATCACAGAATCACAGAAATTCTAGGTTGGAAGAGACCCTTAAGATCATTGAGTCCAACCCATGTTCTAACACCTCAACTAGATCATGGCACCACGTGCCACATCCAGTCTTTTTTTAAACTCTTCGAGGGATGGTGACTCTATCACCTCCCTGGGTAGATGATTCCAGTATTTGACCACTCTTTCTGTAAAATACTTCCTCCTTAATTCTAGCCTGTATCTCCCTTGGCCCAGCTTGAGACTGTGTCCTCTTGTTCTGTCTGTTGTTGCCCGGAGAAAGAGACCGACCCCCAGCTCACCACAGCTACCCTTCAGGAAGTGAGTGATAATGTCACCCTTGAGTCTCCTTTTCTCCAGGCTGAACAACCCCAGCTCCCTCAGTCGTTCTTCATATGGCTTGTGTTCCAAGCCCCTCACCAGTCTCATTGCTCTCCTTTGGACACTCTCAAACATCTCAACATCCCTCCTGAAGTGAGGGGCCCAGAACTGGACGCAATACTCCAGGTGAGGCCTCACCAGTGCTGAGTACAGGGGAAGAATGACCTCCCTGCTCCTGCTGGCCACACCGTTCCTGATACTGGCCAGGATGCCATTGGCCCTCTTGGCCACCTGGGCACACTGCTGGCTCATGTTCAGCTGACTGTCAACCAGCACCCCCAGGTCCCTTTCCACCTGAGCACTGTCCAGCCACACCGTCCCCAGCTTATATCGGTGCAGGGGGTTATTGTGGCCAAAGTGCAGGACTCGGCACTTGGACTTATTGAACTTCATCCCATTAGATTCTGCCCATCCATCCAACCGTTCCAAGTCCCTCTGCAAAGCCCTCTGTCCCTCTAACAGATGAACACATGTTTCCAGCTTAGTGTCATCTGCAAATTTGCTAATAAAGGACTCTAAACCCTCATCCATGTCATCAATAAAAATATTAAACAGAATTGGCCCCAGCACAGATCCCTGAGGGACACCACTGGTGACTGGTCGCCAGCTGGATGCAGCACCATTCACCACCACTCTCTGGGCCCGGCCATGCAGCCAGTTCTGAACCCAGCAAAGAGTGCTCCTGTCCAAGCCACGGGCTGCCAGCTTGTCTAGGAGTATGCTGTGGGAGACAGTGTCAAAGGCCTTGCTGAAATCCAAGGCTGGATGTTTACCCCGTTGACTGATCTTTCGGCACACAGGGATGGTCTGTTCCTGTGCCCTCAAGATCTCTGTTTTGAGGTATGCCCACCCTTCCTGAACTCCTTTGTTTTTTAGGACTGCTTCCCAAGGGACGCTCTGAATAAGTCTCCTAAACAGGCCAAAGTGTGCCCTCTGGAAGTCCAGTGCAAGAGTTTTACTGGTGCTCTTCCTGACTTCACCAAATATTGAGAACTCTATTATTTTGTGATCACTCTGCCCCAAGCGACCTCCAACCACCACATCTCCCACCAGCCCATCTCTGTTTGCAAACAGCAGATCTAACATAGTCCCTCCCCTGGTGGGTTCACCCATCAGCTGCAACAAAAAGTTGTCCTCCATACATTCTAAGAATTTCCTGGACTGCCTCTTTATTGCTGTATTAAGTTCCCAGCAGATGTCTGGTAGGTTGAAGTCACCCACAAGAACAAGGGCTGATGATATTGAAACATTACCTAGCTGCTTATAGAATAAGTGATCTACCTCTTCTTCCTGGTCGTGTGGACGATACCAGACTCCCAGTATGGTGTCAGCCTTGTTGGCCTTCCCCTTTATTCTTACCCATAGACATTCAACTCCATCTTCCTTAGTTTCAATTTTGATGGCATCAAAAGTTTGCTTAATATAACGGGCCACCCCTCCACCTCTTCTTCCTTTCCTGTCTCTCCTGAAGAGCTTGTATCCATCCAGTGCAGCACTCCAGTTATATGAGTCGTCCCACCATGTTTCCGTGATGGCAACTACATCACAGCTCTGCAGTTGCACCATGGCCTCCAGCTCTTCTTGTTTGTTGCCCAAGCTGCGTGCATTGGTATACATGCACCTCATCTGGGCTACTGACTTCACCCCTAACTCAGCCTTGCAATTCTTGGGCCTGTTTCCAGATAGCTCAGCTGGTTCCCCTTCCCCCTTCAAACCTAGTTTAAAGCTCTCTCAATGAGGTCTGCCAGTTCATGAGCTAAAAACCTTTTGCCCTTAACAGAGAGGTGTACCCCATCTGGTTCCAGCAGAGAAGATGCTGTAAAAGTTTCCCCATGATCAAAGAATCCAAAATTTTGCCGATGACACCAACCCTTAAGCCACTTGTTGATGATGCAGATTCTTCTGTTTCTTTCATCATTTTCCTCCGCCACCAAAGGGACTGAGCAGAACACTACCTGTGCTCCTGCCCTATCAACTACCTGACCCAGTACCCTGAAGTCCTTTCTAATTGCCTTGACACTCCTCTTCTCAATCTCATCACTGCCAGCCTGGAGTATCAGCAGTGGGTAATAATCAGAGGGCTGAATCAGCCCAGGAAGTCTCTCAGTGATATTTTGTACCCGGGCCCCAGGGAGGCAACAGACTTCCCTGTGGGATGGGTCTGGTCGACATATGGGGCCCTCAGTTCCCTTCAGGAGGGAATCACCTACTACGATTATCCTTCCTTTCTTCTTGATGCTAGAGGTAGTGATCTGTCTTGCAGATGAATCATAATTGGGGGGTTCACTGGGCAGGCAATTCTCTCCTAAATCATCTAGTTGGGTCTCTCTATCCAGGATCTCATACCTATTCTGAAGTGGTACTTGGCTGGATGATGATGGGGAGGGGGAGGACTTTTTGCTATTACCTCCCCGAATGGGGACCCGTTTCCATTCCTCTTCATCTACCAGGTGCCCTTCTGTTGCCTGAGAGTGGGAGGCATATAAGTCCTCAGTCTCTTGGTCAGAAGCCTCCCTTAAAGATGGTAGGGCTGAACTCCACCAGTCTATTTCCCTTTCACTTTCCCTGATACTACTTAACCTTTCGACTTCCTCCCTAAGCTCAGCCACCAGTGAAAGGAGGTCATTCACTTGTTCACACCGCAGGCAGGACTCCTCCACAACACTCCCTGTTGCCACCGATAAGCTCAAACACTCTGGACACAGATGGGTCTGTACAGACACATCCTTTTTGGAGGGCCCGACTTGGTCACTTATACCAGCCACAGCTTTTGACCGTGTAGAAACCATTACTGACAAACACCACAAAAATAACCAGGCAGCAGAAAGACCTCAAACAACACAGAGCAGTCCTTACTAGCAAGAAAGCTGGCAACCCTGCCTGCTTGACCTGCCTGCGTGAACTGCCGCGCAAACTGCCTTGTATACTCCCCAGAGACTCACCACACCCCTGTTTGCCCGCTCCTGTTCGCCACGCTCCAAGAAAACACATCTCTTAATTGAGCTGGGACTGAAAGTAAAGTTTTTATGAAAAAACCTCTTATTATCTCTGCATCAGGTACAAAAAGTGACCTGCAGCATTTTCTGTTGGAAATATTTTCCACTGTTAGCATAAGCAAAGCAAACAACAGCACAGAAGTTGGGCTACAAATGTGCATTGGCAGTATATGCAAATGCTCTAAAAGGAGGTTTCCATTTATTTATATACACATTCTCACTGTGGTGGGAATTGAAACTAATAATATCTCAATTGTTCAATTGCTTTCTAGATAAATGAAGAGCATAAAATGCAGGAACTTGATGATATATACATTAGTGTTTTAGATGGGGTAATTTTGGTTTTAGGTCTTGTATTCTAGAAGGTGCTTTGCCACTGAAAACACTTGCTCTGTTCTCTGAAGAATTGTCATTCTAAATGAGGCTCTGTTTATTGAGATGTTGCAATTTCTGTACTAGAATATGGGGTGTTCCTTTTCCAGGTACTTGAAAGCTTTTTCTCTAAGAAAGGGTGTCCATTACTCAGGTTAGCTGTCCCATTTCCAGCAATGTTTTCTTAATCTGAGAACAAGTCTTGAATTTTCAGGACAGAAAAAAAGAAGGATTGATGCAGCTCAAGCAAGACAAGAAGGAATTAAAGCTTGGCTGCTCTGAAAGATGGATGCCTCCCAGCAGGAGCTCAGAGAAGAATTGCCTGTAAGAATAGAAACTGGGGACAGGTTGCTGGGAAACGGATTAATGAGCTGGAAGATAAATTGAGAGGAGAAATTAAACAGCAGATAGACCCTGCTTTTGGTGTCACAAAGACTGATGTCCAGTTCCATGTAAGAGAAGAAGCTGGGAGTAAAACTGCCATGTTAGACCCTGATGCTCTGGTTTCCAGACCAAACTGTTTCTGTGATCCCCTGTGTTGGTGAGGCAAGGTGGGGTCTGTTGCCCTGCACGTGTGTGCTCTTGCCTGCTCACAGGGACTTCAAGAGTTTGGGCAGTGGCTCTGATAGAATTGCATGGGAGAAAGAGCAAACTGGGCCCTAAAATGAGAAGAGTTGCCAAGGGTGCTCTGTTAAATCACATTTGTGTGCATGGACCTGGCTTTTCTTGAGCAGAGGAGAAACCATAATGTTTTCTGACATGTTTTTGAGGAGGGAAAAATGCTTTCTTACTTGATTTAATAGTTTGTCTCTAAAAATGAGCAGAAGACCTAAGTGATTGCCTTTGAAAACAGATTATTAAGGTGCCTGATGTGCATTCTTTGGTACAGAATCAATTTATCATCATTTTACAGTCTACACATTTGCATCTAAGGCTGAGTCAGCCTTAGATCACTAGGGACACCTTTTACTGTCACAAAAGTCCTTTGTGTTTGGTAGAATAATGGTGCTTGTGTGTCATTATGAACGAGCCAGTGATCGAGCTTGTAAGCGAGAACAAACATTTTGGATATGCATGGGAGACCTGCTGCAGATTCTCAGAGAAAAGAAGAACATATCCCATTCAGAGAGACAGCAGTGCAAAGAGCAGATTATGGAAATGGGTCATGCTCTGCAACAAACTGCAATGCCTGAGGGAGTATCCAAGAAGTGACTAAGAGCTGGAAATGTAATGACAAGGTTATGGATGAAGCAGCTCTGTTCATCTATTGGAGCAGAAAGCAAATACATCACTTTTCCAGAACAAGTGAAGACAGGTGCAACAAGAACTGAAGGGAATTACAAGTTACACACTGTGTAAGGCTCTCTCCCCTGTGCTAAGACTGTAGTGTTGAGTCCATTTCCCAAAATATAAATTGAATTGAGTTTTTGGGTAAAATCTTAAAGGTCTGGATTATGCTTTCAGTTAACCTGACACAAATTCAGCCTCATCCTGTTTAGCTTGGTAGAGTAACTTGGAGTTTTTAATAAGGCAACTGAAGGAAAGTCTGGCCCCAGTGGATTTTACACATTTGAATGCAGGAGAGAGTGTGAAATGATGCTCTTGTTAGAGCTTGAGAACAAGAATGTTAAGAGGAAAGAGGTTGTCTTTCTAAGTTTATAAAATTGCATTAAATTGCATTTTCTAAAATTTTGGTCTTTAAAGCATGCTAAGACTAGCACAGTACTGAATTTCATAGGCAACCCATCTGAAAATAGGCTGAGATGACTGTTTACAGAATAATCTTACTGGGTTTTGGCACAAATTAGATCACACTGATGTCACTGTTTCAGTGTCTAGCCTGCAGGAGGCTAGAGGTGGAAATATATGAAAAGTCTGAGCAACAGCTAAGTTGCCAAATATTTAGGCAATATGGGTCTAGTAGCCAAAGAAAAACAAAACAAAGAGAGGGAAGCAACACCTGAAGTATAGAATTTTTAGACAACATGAAATACTTTACTGCTCTATTTGCACATCTAGGTACGAGAAAGAGGGAAAATATGGGAGGTATTTTTTTTTATTGATCCTACATATATAAAAAGTAATTTTAGGTTTTTGTGATGCTTTGCAACTTGTCAAAATCTATAGATGAGCCTTGCTTGTTCTCCTTGTTCAGATGGTTGATTTACTACCACAATGGCAGCCAAAGGTGGGTGATGCAAAAAAGATTGGCTTTGAAAGTACAAAGACAAAACCATCTTTGGTATTTCAGCTCTCCCAGCCTCCTTCTGGAGTACAGCAAAAGACTGAAGATAGCATCAACTTTTACAGGGTGCTCTCAGATTTCTACATTCTCATAATGTCTGCTAAGTTATGACAGTCATATGCCTGGTGAAGCATCTGGTTAATCTTTAATTCTGTAGTGAATAAATTCTCCTGCCTTTAGCACTGATGTGAAATAATGGATCTGACCTTTAATTTCAGACCCTAGTCTTGTGGGATAAAGAGAAGCATAAAGCTTTTTTCACAGCTCCAGGAGGTTCCCAGTATAATATTGGAAGATGTATAGTAGGATCTCATGTCTCCTTATCGCTGGCCAATTTTAGGGAATTTAGTAGAAGTATTCAGAACAATAACAAGAGTTCCCCTTTGCAGAAACTTGTGTGTATAATCCTGATAAAACTTACCAACAGAGGCTCTTATAAAGCATCTCAAGGCCTATATTGGGAGGTACCTGCACCACTTTTTCCTCACTATATCATATATAAACATCCAAAGAACCCCTCCTGCTCTTCAACTGTTTCTGTTTCTATTTTTTTTTAATTAATAAAATGATTAATAAAATATTCACCTTGGTTTAGATGTAAATGAAAAGTTAAGAATAATGTAAATTTGCAGACATGATTCAGAATTCTAAGTTCCCAGATCTCTTATTATGAAGATTAAATTCCCCTAGTGCCATACCAGGAAGTATGGTATTAGGAATAACTTTACTTGAAGAATATGAGAGAAATGCTCAAAGGAAGTACCACTGTACTAGGACAGTAAGAGGAAGCAGTATCAAAGGATGTGAAACATAGTTATAAACTTGCTTTTAAACCTGTAATTATCTTAACAAGCTTCAAAATTGTGAGGCATTAAGAAACTTCAAACTACAGAGAATTTAAATATAAATACAAATTTAAAATTAAATATAAACTTGTTGTGTCTCCATTGTACTGTTAGGCTTTCAGTCCTACTAATCTGTATAGGTAGAATTAAAAAAAAAAAAACCTCTTCACACTGATTCACATTTTCCCATTCTCATTTCTACCTTTTTACTGTTGTCTAACTTATTACCTGTTAAAAATGCAGTCATTTTCAGTAATGCTGATACTGGTAATGTAAATCTCAAGTGCAGCCTATTGTACTGATAAAATATCTTCATCTCTACATCTGTGCTGTTAAGAAGTTGTATTACAATTAGGTCTGTACCTTCTAGTGTTAGTGGAGGTTTCTTTTGTTTTCTGAAATCACTATTAGGGATCAAATTAAAAAGAATTTTTTGACAGTTCCCAACCCTGATGGCTGTGTCCTCTGCATTTCAAACACAGTGGTTATGGGAAAAGACCACTTTCTTTCACTTTTGTTTTTAGAGATAACTTCCCTTATTTCATGTCACAAAATATACCCTTCAATTAATTATACTTGGGTTTTTTTAGTTGGCTAGATGTGTAAAAAATGTGACTACCTTATATATATTTTTTTTCTATTCTACCTCTGCTGTAGAAGGTGATCATAATTGCAAAAGTGTAATTGCTTTAAAGGATGGCAAAATGTCATGTTTGTGAGAGCATATACGAACCAACAGAGAAAGTCATCTCAAAATATTTTGTTTCCTTTTCTTCTGTTTTAAATGGCTGTTAAGTAGAATTTTCAGTTTCAAAAGGTGTGAGAAGTGAAAATTTCTGAAGAAAATAAAACCTGGAGGATTTCTTCCCTGAAAACCTGTTTTCCGTGAACATGGATAGAGGTGTATGGTCCTCTTTCATAATCCCCCAAATGTCCATTATGAATGGAAGTTTAAAGACCACAGTTATAATAATTTAGTAAGAAACATTGATATTTCACATTAATTTGAATGCAATTTGAAAAGAATTTCTATGAGTCGGTATATTGGTAAAGCTTTGATAATTAATTTGTTTTCAATTACACTTAATCTCGTTTAAGGACATTCCCATTTGCTTGACTGCTGAAACTGTGGGAGATGCAGTTTTAAAAATGCCTTGAAGTCTATAATATATCTGTCCTTTTTAGAAGCCTAAATGAGATTTCTCATTAGTTTCAATAGGAATCAGGTTGACGCAAAAATTAGTTTGCTTTAAGGCTAATTTCTACTTTCTTTTAAATAGCACATATCATGAACTGTACATTTTTTTCATACTTCTCTCTCATTAAAAACCTTGCATTGTTTGGAGAGAGAAGCTCTAATCATTTTGTAGTTAGAAGACAGAAGTTCTGCTTTTCAGCTCTTAGAAA
This sequence comes from Ammospiza nelsoni, assembly GCF_027579445.1. Lineage (NCBI taxonomy): Eukaryota > Metazoa > Chordata > Aves > Passeriformes > Passerellidae > Ammospiza > Ammospiza nelsoni. The sequence goes on from NC_080636.1 coordinate 18,456,742, forward strand.
GAAAAATTTCTGTCTGAAGAGATTCATTTGTCACCTGTGATAACATTTCAATTTTGTCACATTCAACAGTTTCAGTTAATATTGTTCATTTTATTGAATTTGTATTTCTTTTCAAGAAAGGAAGAATAACTTAATAATATGGGATGCATAAAAAGATGAGCTAGAAAGCAATAAACTGAGAGTACTGCTCTAGAGTGTTAGGGGAGGACTGGGGTAGATATTTAAAATTTTGGTTCCTTTTAAAAATATATAAACAGGTTACTGATTTCTGACTTTATGGTTTCTGAATGGAGAAATGATTGTTCTCTACAGGAGTCTGCCGGCCTTAATCTAATTGGCACATGGGTTTAGAGTCACAACAGTCAAGTTTCAAATGAATACATAAATTGAACTAAAATCATATCTGTCTTTTAAACAATGAAAATATAAATCACATTCACTCTGCCTTGGAGAGAAGGGAAAAGTCCATGAAATGTGGGTGGTCAAACGTCTGTGCAACAGACAAGAGCTCTAATTTATACAGAGGTCATGATTTTAAGGAATAAATGTTTATAATCCCAGATGAGAAAAGGTTTTAGAAAATAATTTCAGTCCTGGGATTGTCACTCAGACAAGAATTACTTTCTTATGGACATATCTTTAGTTATAATTCAGTTAAATATGTGTGTGTACACTAGTAATAATTTAACAAATTCCTTCTGTTATGTCTCACTATGATGAAGAAGGGCTTTAATTCATCAGTGAACTCTCTGTTTTCCCACCTCCATTGGTTCTTCCAGCTGTCTGCTATAGATGCCATAAAATGATAAAAGGATTAAGGTTTTAAGCCATCTGTTGATGTAAGTCTTGCTAGAATTAGAAGTCTTAATTACACATCTCAGTGTAGCACACATTTTCAAGGCTTCCTTTATTCCATTATCAATGTCCCCCTTGTAGGATCTTCTAAGACATAGTTTTACTCTTTTCTCCATTTGAGAGATCAAGCAAGAGTTCAGTACCTTGGTTATTTGGCAACCAAATATATATATAGTATTTTCATCAACGTGTCCTTCAAATATTGGAATATTTCTGCTATCCTTTTAGTTTTAGTTGTGAAGCATATTCATTTATTTGATATTTTAGATTTATTAACAGCATTTTAGGTAATCTGTCTTTTTACTGAAACATCTAAGGTTCTGAATTTTTAACTGCACCCTTTTGGGATCTCAGCATGATTCACTGCAAGGTCCATAGAGCTTTTGCAATACAGTGTGATGGAAATGAAATGAGAGTTAAGCTTCTTACACTGCACTTTGCTTTAATACACAAAATGCTCTCAGTATAACTGAATCAGGCAGCTCACAAGTGGCTGAGAATTGTAATTGTGAAATTTTCCCATCCTTCAACATGGATCTTCATTGCAACAGCTTCTGAGAGAAAAAAATGCCTGTGGAAGGACTCTGGGGAGTTTGTGAACATGTACCATGTTCCTGTGGCTCATGTCAACACTCAGGCACAGCTCCCACCTCACTTTCAGAACAGTGAAATATCTCATGGGCTGTGGTGGTTTAGAAAGACATTGCAGGCATAGGAACTTTCTAAACACGAAATGCTCCAAGTTATTCAAGGCCATGTTTTCCTTCTTTTTTTAGTTTTACTCCAGCTAATGAACTTAAATAAGTAGGAATAAATTGGCAATATTGGCCAAAACCTGCTTTTTGGCAGAGGACCTTTGCCCTAAGATACCCATTTGTAATACAAATGCGATTGACCTGCATAAAATTCAACTGCAGCTGGAATTTCTAAAGTTAAGAACATGTGGGTAAAATCCAGATACAGACGAGTTTCTGGAGGACCTTCATAAAAGAAATGGCTCATAGGTTTTCCTTGCTTTACTACAGCTAGTGCACCATGCAATGTCAGTTGCTATTTTCTGTACCTTGGCTCCATCTGACTTTTTCTTAAAACTCATAAAGTCCTAACCTGAAGCACCTGAAGTCAATTAACAGCGAATTTTCATCTCTTCTTATAAAATTCAACTGAAACCATTATCCTGTTAGTCACATGAAACTCTTCCCACCTTCATTAATGAACTTCAGCCAGGTTTTTGGTTTTGGAAAGCTGACTTTTTCTTACCTGAGTTGTTCTCATCTGTTCAGTATCTTTTTCTACTCTAAGGATTTTAATCAGAAGCCTCTATTTTAATTTTTGGCTTTAGAATATCCTTCATTCCAAATTAATGAAAGTACTGTAATTAGGAAAACAGGGTTTGGGGCAGGGATTTACATGCAGCCCCAGGTGACTGCCAAAAACAATCCACAGGTTTTGAAATCTGTTTCTTTTGGGAAGGGGAAGAAGTTTAAAGCACCCCTGCTCAACTCTTCAAGAGTAAGTCACTTCAGGAGTTTCTCCAGACTCCCCAAAAGGAGGACCCCTGCATAGGGTCTGCTAATAGCAGGAGTTTAATATAACACTGAAATATCAGAAAACATGTTATAGAAAGCCATATTGGAAAAATGAATGACTTTTGAATTTGTGCATTTTTGCAGTTTCAAGCTCAGCTGATTCTGTGCCCTGTGATGTTTGTTTCTCAAGCTTCCTTTTAGAGCTGGAGAATTTGTGTTCATTCATTAGCAGCAACCTGAGATAAGGCTTAGGATCTGTTTTCTTGGCCTCAGGTTTGAAGCAGCCTTTCTTCAAAACATGTATTCTTTTTTCTTTGCTCAGAAAGAGCAGAACAGCTGCTGCTGTGATCAGTGCAAGGGTCCTGCCAGCACAGTTTCCTTTCTTCAGGAAAGATCAGTACCTTATGGAGATATAGAAAAGATGTGACATTGAAAAGAATCTTTAGAATAGATTAATTTGTTGAATTTATTCTGGCCGCTGATCCAACCAATATAATTCTCACTTAGCAAATAGTGCTCTCATATATGAAATGGACTTTTTCATGGTTTTAGCAGCCTTGCACAGTCAATAGCTGTTTTATGTGCAAGTGTAATAGGTACTTACTAATTTTCTCGCTAGACTTATATGCATTTCTATATGAAATATAAAATTTTGATAAAAATGCAAATATAGCACCTACACACTCCTCTGTTCACGGTTTTTAATTTATTAGGCCCATGTACAATAAATCTTAATCTACTCTGTGTGCTACATACAGAAAATATTCTCCAGCTGTTGAAAACAAGTGTAAATAATGTCAGAGAAAGCAGAAGCTGGCATGGATTAAGTGACCTTTCTAATAAAAGGAGCAATAACTGTAAATTAAAGTTTCAATTACCCAACATACCAATGGATCAATATTTACAGATGTGTCTTATGTTGAGGCAATAAATACTGAGGGAAAGGACCTGCATACAAAAATAATTTATTTTTAAGTATCTTCCTTCAGCCTCTGGGAATATTTTTAACCTGTAGCTTATTCTGAAAAATTGTTTTTCTGTTCCCCAGACTAGAACTTCTTTTCCTTATTTCCATTTCTTTGGATGTACCCTTGACCTCTCTGTTTTTGTATCCTTCCTGCTGCCCTCCCCACTGCTTGCTTTCTTTTTCCCTGGATCTCTTTGCTGGCAAAAGTAATGTCATCCATTTATATGCTGCTCTCTGATGCTGTTTACATTTCTGAATTTCTCACCTTCTATTTCCTTAGCATGCTCTTCATATTCAATCATTTATTTTTGGGTTGGTTATTTTTTTATCCAGTCTGAACTTTTATCTCTTATTTACACCTGGATGATCTTCTCCATTCAGGGGGGAAATAAACTCTCCTCTACCCTTTTCTGAGAATTCATCTCCTATGTGTGATTGATACTGATAGGTCATACAAATGATTTTAGGTCGTCTTAAAATGATTTACTGTTTAAGATAAAGTTGTCTTCAGCTCTGAGATGTCTTATGTGCCTGTCTTGTGTGTGATTGTAGCTGCCTTGGGGCAGCATTCCTGTCTTTGTTTTGCATGCAGCTCTGAGCATGTTCCTGTCACTAAATGAGTCATGTTATTACTGACTAATAGATGGGGTGTTGCACTTCTCTGTTTTCTTAATTTGAACCTTTGTGGAACATGATTCCCCTTTTTAGCCATTTAAAACCTACCTTACAATGACTTTTTCTCAATCCAATGGAAACAAACAGGGTATTTTCTCAGCAGAAGCATCTTAGTAAAATATATGTTGGCACGACTCCTAAATTTTAATTTAGAAGATTTTAAAACAGAAATTTTGAATGATTTATAAATGAAATGCAGGGACTGACGTGTTGTGTTTCCTTCAGAGATTGACTGACATGTAATCTAAAATTTCTTCACAGTTGTGTAATTGCTACTTTTGAATTTAATGGGAAATTGAAGTCTCCTCTATCAATTTGATCAATGGGGTAATACAACTTGAGACATTAAAAAAAGTTAAATACTGAATAAATATCAGAGTTTCCTAAGAAGTTTAAGATATATTCCAGTTGTTGCTGAAGAGTTACAAAGTCTGGTCACTTGAAAATGTTAGCATGATTTTTAATGTCAGAACTTTAAATGATACTTGTCATCTGAATATTTGTGCTGTTCTTCATTCTGTAAAACTTAATGGTGAAATCTTAATCTCTGCAGGGATGAAAAACTTTGTTACATAAACTAGTTGGTTTTGAAGAAAGGAAAAGAGCATAGATTGACACATGAATAAAGAGGAATGCCACTCTTTGAAATCAACAAAGTAGAAAAATTCTCAAAAACTTACATCTGCAACAAAAACATGCAAAATTGTGTTGGCCTTTTTAACATTTAATTTTCTTTTTGCGTAATATTTCAATATGGTGCATTTTGATTATTTTTGACAAGAGTGGTAACACAAAATATTTTCCATTTATAATCAAGCACACCATTTTCTGTACAGGTAAAGTAAGAAAATGCAATTATAGAGGGAGAGAGTAATGGCCATATGTAACGAATTAATTTAATATTGTTTTGGTTGTGTAGTAGAGTAGAACTATAATCTGAGAACAATAGTTCTGTTAGCTGTGAAAATAATGTTGATTGCCACATGCTAAGGCAATGTCTGTTTAGGTAATATTTCTTGGAATACAATGATATGAAGTGCTTCTCTCTGGAGACAGAGTCCTCTCTGCCAGTGTGGAATTGTGTGCAGGTATTCTGTGTGTGTGTGTCTGTGTGCAACTCTAATTTTGTATTCTCATTGGGTCAATAGGAGTTTTGTTTTGGAAAAACCAAAATTTTACCCCCATTTACAGCTGAAAAGCTGGAGAATGGAGACATTAAACAATCTGGGACTACAGAACTATCTCTAGTGACAGAACTAGGACCTGCTGAACCCGGAACTTTCCTCCATAGCAGGAGGGTTATTGCTGTCATTTTCCCAGCTCTCCACTTGTAGAAGACTAATCTTGTCCATGAGACACACTGCAGGGTTATTAAGATTCATATCACAAAATACTTCAGCTTTTAGCAAACACCATTGTCCTCAGTTCTGCCATCTCGCCTCCCATTTCTTCAAGGACTTGATTAATCTAAGCCTGTCTTTAAAATTGGTATTCCTTACAGATTTTGTGTTTTTAATTACTCTTGGTTTGGGGAAGATTGGCTTGTTGTTTCAGTAATCATGTAAATTCTTAATGGAAAATAAGGAGCCTCAAATGGCATATATTGTGTTTTATCATCCATTTTCTTCAAATAAATTGACAGTTTCACACCCTTAAATACTTACAGCCCCACTCTCTGTTAAGACTGTGAGCAGGCCTGAAGGGATTGATGACTATTTTTGAATACTAAAATATTGCAGAGAATGCATGAAAGCAGCAAATGTAACAAGCCCTATACTGTTATTAAAATGTTGATGCACCAGAGACATTCAATGTTGCGGCTAAAAAAGGGCTTTGAGAGAAAAGGAGGATAGGAACAGCTGTGAATGAAGCTTTAAAAGGAGAAAAAGCATGACCTGAAAAAAGTAGATTTAGTAGATACTTCTTGCAGAATGAAAATTTCATCCCTCCCCTTCTCCCCATTGGTATTTTGCTCACAAGTTTTTAGAAATAAGCAGTGACAAGATATCACTTTACACTAATTAACATTTTCTTTATAGAAGACATTTTTTTTTGAAGAAATCTAAATTGCACGGTAAAAGATTAAAATGGTGTTTTTAAAATTCTGTCATCATCTTCTGCTTTTGACAAATGAGAACCCATTTGCTTCTGTATTTTCACTCATTGCCTGTCAGTATCCAGGCCTGGCAAACTTAGAGGGCTTTCATGTGATATTTTGAATATGGACCTGTCATATCAGGACCCAAATCCAAAATATTTTCCAAGGTTGAAGAAAAGATGTTGCATTAATTTAATTAATATTTTTTTCTGTCTGTAAAATCACAATTCAATGTCTCATGAGGTGGATTCCCATCTTCTTGGTCCTGTATAAGAATTTGTCTGAGACCACTAAGTCTAGAATCTGTACCCAGACAAAATCCATTCTTCAGAGAAGCTGTCAGTGAACTGACTGATGCCATGTGTATGTTCATTTCCACAGGCTCTATGTACTTATGCCCTGAAATACAAAAGTTTTCTTCATTATATAGATAAAATCAGGAACAGAGATATGTGAAAATAAATTGCTTTTCTTGGTGTATATTATTCTAGTATAATGAATATTTATTTTTGAGTTCACTGCACTAGCAGCTAGTGATAAAAAAGTAAAAAATAAAGTTGAGCACAAGTATATTTTAACATAGCAGTGAATGAGGTTCTGCTACTGTATCTCTGTATCTAAATGATTTCTTCATCCTATTTCTATTCTTGGTGTTCTGCATTTTAATGTCCAGATGAACCAGTTTTATGGTTGAGAGGTTATTTTCTAAAGCAAATGATGAATGTAGCTTTACACAAGAATTTTAATGCAACAGATGCATTCACTTATACAATAACATCAAAGACCCTTTGACATCAAATGAAAATATATTAGTTTGTCATTAAAAGAATTTTGAATTTCTTACTAACTTAGATAAATGCAACGAAATATGTTTTTGACATCTCATTATTTAACTTGATTCCAATGGAGTCATACATTGTTAAACATTATAAAACATAACATTAAGACCCTTGACTGGAAAATACCATACAGAACAAGCTGGAATTGATTTGGGGTTTTTTTTTCTACACCTTTGTTTTATATGTGGTCCACAAGAACCAGGGAATTTGGGTGTTGATTTTAAAGAGATGGTCTGTTAACAAGGATGGTAGTACCAAATCTTTGTCTGACAGCCAAGAAATAATAAGGTAAGCAGACAGAGCACTTTTAGCAGGAAAAAAAGAGGAGAGCAGTGGGAATGACTTGCCTGTCCCAAAACCCCATTTATTCACACACTGTGTTTTTACACTTATGAATTTGACTAACATTTATTGTAGCTTCACCTGTTACTGTGTTTTATGCAGATGATTTCAACTTGCACCTTTCCAGTCAGTTCTCTGTCTACCCAGTAGTTTCATCAGAAGCATCAGAGAAGAATTAGTTCTTCTTGGGATCTCCTTGCAAAAGATGTACAGAGTTTATTCTGAGACTGGGATTATCAAATATTTCATGCCAATTTCTGTTTGTGAATATAGAGGGCTACAGCTGTTCTTTGTGAATATATGAGCACATTGACAATATGTGGCTATTAATATTTTACATTTTAACTTATTGCCAAAGGTAAACTGAGAATAGGTCCAGCTCCAGACAACACTGCTTATACTCCTAAAAATATTCTGTTGCTCATGATCAGATATTTCTAGGTTCTTTTTTGTTTAAAATCACAAGGCACCCAATATCTGTTTCTTAATAATTGCTAGTCATGTTGTCCCCTGAACATCTTTTCCCTTATTCATAAAAATTATTTAGGGAAGAGGTTGGTACATTCTCTCTTTCCTAGGTTGCCCATCCCGCTGGGCATGATTGCTGGAACATACAGTTTCCTGAAGAGCTGGCAGAACGGTGTGTGTGGATGTTATCTCCTGGGAGCTGACTTTCTTCAGGGACAGCTCAGGGCAATCACAGTTTAGGACCTCAGGACCACATTGTACAAATGCATGTATACTTTTTATTTTTGGAGAGAGGAATCACTACAGGACATGATGGATGGACATGATACCTGACTTCAAACTGCTCAAAGATGGATTGGAAACTGCATCTCAATCCTGGTCATACTGACAAGAATAATCCCTTGTGTATGCCGCACATCCCTGACCTGGGGCCTTTGACAGGGCTGCTTCTTGCCTTTTGTAAAGCCCTCCCAAATGCCATGAAGCCAATACTTATCCAGGTCCTTCTTGAGTGTTTCTGTGCTCCCATTTCTAGGAGGATTTCCATTTGCTCACTGTGCCTATGGCAATGCAATGCAATCACCTGAACCAAGCTGGCTTCCTACAGACAGGTGCATTTATTACAGGAATGAGTCTCAAACCTCCCACAGTGTCTGATTATTTGGGGCCTTGCCCTTTTGGGGAGTATCCCAGTCCCCTTCTTTGCCTTAGATGATAATTAACTCATTGAAAGGTTCTACTCTCATGATAGAATAGGGTCTCTTTCAGACGTGATAAAAACAATTACTGATGGTGGCATTGAATTATTTATTCCATTGAAGCCTTGAGAGATGTGGAGTGTGGCTAAGGAGGAGATTTGTGTGTGTATATACATTTTTCTTACATTAAGAATATGTGGGGGAGCAATTGCAAAAGATGGTGTTGAAATGTTTTTTTGATAGGATTCTGTCTTTTCAGTCCAGGCAAGACTGAATGCTGCTCCAAATGCATTGTTGAATCTTCCCAAGATGACATAATGTTCAACTAATCTTACTCATTATGTGTAAAATCAGAAAATGTGCAGAATTACTGAAATGTCCATTGCTGAAACAGAGTGAAATTCAGGGGCATGAGTAAAATGCAGATCAATCCAAACTATGTAGAAGTACTAAATTTATTTTTATTCTTGTACAGTTAACCCTCAGTATAGTTAACAATGTGTGCAGGAGCATGGATGCAATTCCCTATAACACAATTCAATGATTGTATAGCTGATGTTATCCTTTTATATATGTGTGTTTCTAGAAATAAGAAAAATGAAGAAATTTAAAATGACTCAGTCAAAAAATTGGCCAAAACAAAGAAATCAAGCAAAGTAGAGGTGCATAAGGCTGCAGAAAGACAGGATGGACACCACTATAGCAGTGATATGTTTATGGCAAGAGAGATAATGAGCAGGAAGAAATGAGGCAGCTAAATGATAAGGTGGGGAAAAGTAGATGAGGAAAGACTGATGCAAAAAAAGTATGCTGTTTGGCAAGAGAGGAATTACATGATGGTCTATGAAATTAGAGAGTAAAGAAAGATAAGATGGAGTGAAATTGGATTTAATGAGGTAGAAGAAAGGTGATTAGGTACAGAAAAAAAATAGAATTTAGTGATGAGAAAATCCTATTAAATTACCCAATAAATCTTCTTTCCACTCAAGCATTTCCCTTTCTCCTCCTCCTCTCCAGGATAATTTCCAGGATCGTTGTATCAATATCTAACCATAGAGTATATGCCCTTTTCACCATCTCTCCATACAACCAGGAAAATGATAGAAGTGTGCTCCTGGCATGTAGTCATAGTCTCCAGGCTTGTAGTTGACATAGTGTGTTAGCTCTTTTCCAAGACCATGGTTAAGAAATATCCACTGGTATCACTTTTTCAAGGGCTCTTTTGTTTAGGGTGGGTTTTGATTGGCATTGTGTCCATTCATTATATGGGATACTTTGTATGCTATAACCATTTCTCCTCTTTTTTAATAATCTCCAGTGCATTACTTAAATCTCTGGAATTTGTACCAATTGCTTCCTTTTAGTATTGTTTAGTTCTCTATTACAGCTTATTTAAATCCAAGTATAGCAGATAGGAGCAGCAATACATGGAGCTCATGTGTCATGGTCTAACCCAGGCAGCAGATCAGCCAGGTACTGCACTGCTGATTTCTCACACCTTCCACCTTCTCCTCCCATGGAAGGATGGGGATGACAATCAGAGAAAAAAACCAAACAAGTAAAACCTGTGGTTTGAGATAAGAATTTATAATTGAAATAAAATTCATAATGATAATTATATTGAAAAGGTGGACAACAAAAAGAGAGAGATAGAAATGAATCCCATGAAGAACAAGCACTGCACACTGCAGCTGCTCACCATCTGCTGCCAACTGCCCAGAGACTCCCTCAGCAGTGCCTGGCACCTCCCAGCCAACTCCCTGGTTATTTCCTGAGCACGAAGCTCTGTGTGAGGAATATCTCTTTGGACCTTACAGGTTGGGTGTCTGGCTCTGCTCCCTGCTGGCACCCTTCTGGTGCAGCTCCTCACTGGCAGACAGGAGCCACTTGAAGAGTCCTTGATGTGGGGTGAGCACTGCTGAGCAACAGCCAAAACATCAGAGTGTGATCAACATTATTCTCATCCCAAATCCAAAACACAGCATTCTGTGCTGTGCCATCTTCCAAGAAGAAAATTAACACTACCCCAGCCAAAACCAAGACAGTACAGCAGATAACTTTCCATTAATTTGACTGAATAATATTCAGAAGGTAAAGTTCACAGATTTTAGGCCGTTTCCTTTTTTGGTTGTTTTTTTTTTTTTTTTTTTTTTTGGTTTTTGGTTTTTTTTTTTTTTTAATTTTTAAATGGGTAAAGAGGAAAATTCAACTCTTCATGCCTCCTAAGACAATCCATTAAAACAACAATTGCCACTCTTGACAATTCTTAATGTGTCACCTTTCTGCCTTGGTGTTATGTCTCTGGGACCTCGTTTGGCAAGAATTTGCCTATAGGTTGAAATTTGATCTATTTGGACAGTAGGATGGAAATGTCAACAAAATTGCTTACTTGCCACAAAAAGTGCTTTAACAAAACAACCCAAGACAGTTCACGGTTTACTGTTCTGAAAAAGGGCTCTTTTCAAGTCTGTGAGCTAGTAGAGATGGAAGACTGTTCTGAAAAAGCAGAACAACGAAATAGTTGTTCTGCAAAATAGTTAAAAAGCACTTTAACTTGCATATAGAAAGCTTTCCCATGCAGTTACAGTAGCTCTGATGCACCAACTAAGCTTCAGTCTTTAAATGCTGTTTTTTACAGAGGCAACTAAATTGAGTAGAACTTTTGGAGTTCTGATGTTTTAGTCATGACTAGTCATCTGTTATTAAGTTTTTTGCTTTTTCCTTTCTTTAAAGACTATTTTACAGAAAAAGGAAGAAATCCAGGAACTAAAGCTAATGCAGTTGTCATAGAAAACCCCCCAAAATAGTTAGTCAAATCATAAAACTAGGGGAAGTGTACAGTTATGCTTTTCCTACAAACTGGGAATGCAGGGTGGAAATAAGTCTTCCACCTCTATATCCTTCATGGGACAACATTCTGAGTGTTGCAGTTTTCACAAGTCAATTTGTTCAGCTTGAAATACATTTCAAAACTGTTTGGATCAATTAGATAAGCCGGATGGTTTCTCAGCAAAGTTCCTAATTTTTAGTGCTGTGAAGTTGCAAGGAAGTTCCCTTAAGTGGTAGTCCCCTTGACATGGAAGGTGCTGAATTCAGCCTGAGCAAGCTGCTCTCCTTTCCTGTAGTCTCTGGCTGATCACCCTGTCTCCATGAATTTGTGTTAAGTTCCCGTTGTCAGCTGAAGCTGCAGCTGGCAGTATTTTAGTCATAGAATTGTTACCCTCTTCTAAGAGGAGAATCAATATCCAAGCAAAGCCTGTGTATCAGGGTTTTAGAAATCTGTGAGAATGTGAAAGTAAGAGCATTCCTAATGACTATGAAAAAGAGAAAAATGCTGAAGTAATCACAAAATTTAACAAGCAAAATAAGTGTATACTTCTAGCTCTGTGCTGTATCTATTTCTTAAATACTTGTTATCAGTAAGGACTCTGCATATTAATCCTAAAACCTCTCTTTCTGGGGTGGATGATGCATACAGCTGTTTTTCCACCCATATCAGTACAGTCTGTGTTTTAATGATGGACCAAACACCCATTCTTTTACTGGTGATTCTTGCATCAGGCTCTGAGCAGGTTCCTGCTGTGTGCACCAGAGTCAAATTGTTTGTGAAGTGAAATTTGAAAGGAAGACAGCATGAAAGAATTTCATAAGGAATATAAAATAAAACAAGATAGCTGTTGAAAGCTACAGGAAGCTTGAACTGGCAAGAAGAGAGGAAGTATTCTAAATTTATAATGAAAATTAATTATGCATTCATTGCATTTGAAGAGGTCAGACATGATGAATTTAAATAGTACATGAGAATGAAGGCCATCTTTTATATTAAAGGCAGTACAACAGGGTGATGTGAGGAGAGGCAAAGACATAAAGGAAGCAAATGGGGAAAATTGCAAGACTGAGGCAGTAAGGAACAAGAACATTTAATCAAACAGATCTGCTTTGTGACTAAATTGATTCATGATTTTCAGGCAATTCAAAATAATGATAATTTATTAGCCATGAAATAATACTGAAAAAAATGCTTAAAGCTGTTGGGAAAGTTAACAAAATAAGGAATTTCGAAGTGGATTCTCTCCAGCTTGCAAAAACCTTTAAAACTTATATTGAATGGGGTAATTTTTATTCTTAAAATTTTATTCCTTTCTTACATATAGTTGCTATATATGCTTCTTGTTCTTATGGGGGGATTGCTAAATTTTTTCTCTGTTTTTGTGCTATCTCCTGTCACATCTATCATGTTTCCCCTACCCCATTTCATTTGTGAATGTAGTATCCAAGCAAAGGGATTCAGCAGAAGCCTGAGTAAATGCCGTGTGGGCTGACTGGCTGTAGGGCTAAAGCAGAGGATGTTGCTCCACTTTCTGGGTTACTGGAGCAGAGTTATTCTTAGCAGGGATAGACTGTGCTGAATAACATGGGCAGAAATTCAGCAGAACCTTTCTACTTAACACTGCTTACTGCATGTATTCTGGGATGTATGAAGATACCACATTGCTCAGCCACCTTTCTGTTGGATAGCCAAATAATTTGGAGCTGGGGACTGCATCATTTTCATATGAACTTGGACTGTATTTATATTGATAGCTAAACACTGCTGTCTGACCCAATGGTTTAGTTTGAGCAAGGTATTGCTGTGGAGCTTTAGCATACATAAATAGTTTGTATTTTGGAGTGTGACTGGGAAGTCAGAAACTTGCTCTGGTTTCCCTGGCAAAAGCATACCTTTAATCGTGGAAATTCCAGGTGAAATGAGTCCTTTAAGAGTTTAATTTCTATGGCCCTCAGCTAAGTATCATTAATGGTAAATGAAATCAGACAGGCTTGGCGGCTAAGAAGAGTGAAAAAAAGTTGGAACAGAAAATAGTAAATTGCCATCTGAGTCTTTTACATAACAACACAGTAGAGAAGTAGGGTTTTTCCCAGGGGGTGGTTTCATATACCTTGTTGTCCATGGGGTGCAAGGTTAGCAGAGCAGGAAAGTGTGCTGGGTAATTCTCTTATGGCAGTTGTTATGATTCACTGGCTTCAATAGTATCCCCAGCTTTACTTGAGGGAAATCTCCAGGCAAGCTCCTAAAGCATCACGTGGAACCTAATAGCTTTATTGTTTTTATTTTTTTATCACAGGCATATTCTTCATTTGCTTATCGTCTGCACTGAAAATGGCACCATAATTCCTCTAGCCACAACTAGATAACCACAGTAAAGTTTAATCAATACTTATTCTTCTGAAGAATATTATACTGACATTGTGGAGTATATCTCTCTCTGTCCTGACAAATACAATTACCACTGGAACAGCAGCCTAAAGTCCCCCTAATTAATGTAATTGGTTATTTCCAATTAAATATTTAACACATGTGTGCTGTCCTCATAATTGAGAATTCTAGAAGTTCATTGTGATTATCTATTAATGACTAGTTATTGCACTGTGTTTGGTGAAAATCCTGACAATGTTGGTGATGGGCGTTTAGTGAATAGGATTTTTGACACCTTTTAAAGTGTATTGTGTTTTCATGTTGCGTTTCCTTTTCCCTTGTGTTTTCCTTATTCTTCACCCTAGAAATGAGTGTAGTTGTATGATGGTTTTATGATATTTCTTCTTACCCTCACCAAAGTGCCCAGGGCTACTGTGAATTGCCCCATGAACAAAATTCAGGGCACTGAGTGACCAAATTTGAGATAATTCTCCCTCTTTGGCATGAAACTCACCAGTATTAGATAGTTGTGGGAAAATCTTGTAGATGTCCATGAGGAAGACACACTAACAAGAATGTAGTGGGCATCAGTACACAGATCAAGCAGAAGTTTGTTTCTTAGAGGAGCAATAGATAAAACAGGACCATCATCTCCTGTTTTCAAATTACCATTTTAATGATCTCTAAGGGCTTAATTCAATACCAGTCATTACTTAAATTTTGCATTAAATTTAGAATTAAAATTTTATGCTTTTAAAACTTCTTTGGAGTATTAAAGCATTTCAGCATAATTTCTCTCATTTCACTACCTCTGTCCTGAACCACAAGTAGATATTTTTTTTCTTTTAAAAAAGACACAGCAGGGAAAAATCCTTCCCTGCTAGGATCCAGTCCTCATCAGTTTTCCTCATCAGTTAGGTCGACAGCAGGTTTAGTGCATTTATTAATTATGATTGCAATTTGTTAGAACAAACAATATTCCAAACCTTTAGGAGGCCTACCTAGATTATAAATAAATAAAAACCCTGGAAAAATGCTTCAAGGCAAGAGGTAAGCAAAGAAAAAGAAGGGATTCTACTTTGACACAATTCCAGTTAAGTGGAGAGTACCTTCTTTTGAAAAATTATTCCAGATAAGTTAGCAATATGCTAATAGTATAAAAGTGTGAGTGTGTGTATGTGTGTATATATATATATATATATATTTGCTTGCTAGAAAGTCATCAAAACAAAATGTGTCATGAACTTGTGTATGAATCTCCTTGAGAAAATCTGTCTTCAGGACTGGCAGTTGTTCTCTCCTCCTTCTTGTGAGTCTGGTTGTATTTCTGGCTTTGGGGCACCTTGATTTTATCAGCAGATAAAATTCTGCAACAACAGTGGTTACTGTTTATTGTGAGTTGGCACATGCTCCTCTTCTTTTTCAAGAGAATGGATGCTTGCCAGGTCCTTAAAGGGATCTCTGGAGGTCATCAATCTAGTCAAACTCCCTACTCAAAAAATGCAACCACGTTCTTCAAAATTACCATCCAACAAAGCTAAGGAAAAGAGAAGGTTAATTTGCAGACATAATTTTCCATGTGGCGTTTGTTACCTAGCAGACTTCTTGAGCAGAACCCAAATACTAATCCTGGGGGCATAGTTGTTGTGAATTACTACAAAAGCTGCTCTTTGTGTGCCAACAGATACAAGAGATTTAGATGATTGTCAGCTGTCATGGTCAACTACTTTTGTTAGAAAATGTAAACCATTTTGTGTTAGAGGCAGGCAGTGTGGCAATTTAGTTGGGTAGCACTAAGATTATTGATTTCAGATTTTGAGAGATTTTGAGATTGTTAAATATATTGTGAAGACCAGTATTCATTCATTTATTTTTTTATGGATGGCCATCAACACTGAAACCTCCAAAGTTGAGTGTACAGTAGTGACATGAATAAACCTCACGCTAATATCTTCAAAAGAAACAAATAGCTGTTTATAACAAGCAAAGTCATATTTCCTGTGCTGACTTGGCTCATGTCTCCCTATTTACCCACACTTATGATTTTCATGATTTCCAGTTTTCTATACTGTATTAGCAGTTGTGTCTTTTCTCACTGTCTTGGCATCAGTATTTCTGAATTTTCTTCTATGGCAGGGATTTGCATCCAATAGTTTACACACCTCTATCCATTGTTGTACCTTTGTCCATGAGGAACAGAAAGCAATATAATGCAATCAAATAATCTGCTCATCATGGCATTAGAACTTCAGAAATGATAATGTTTTTCATAAGTAATCTGGATGACACTTTTTCAAAGAAGTGTAAGAGCTCTTGTGCTGTGAACTGGACTCACCTCTTTGTTATGCTGATGATAAAAAGGGTTCTTTGGTTGCACTTCTGGGGCAGTTCCAGTGAAAATCAGGGATCTAGTCCAGCTAAGCACATTGTAAAACAGAGCTGGATTTGAGTCATTAACATGTTTTTCTTCAGATGTAAGATTTGGTTTCACCAAAGTGCTGCTATAGTGGGTTGCTTTTGTAACTACATTTGTCTTTTGAAGTTGCAAATATGACAAAGATGTGTTGTCAAGGTATGTCAGACCCATAGAAGTGTATGAAATAGTCAGGAGAAGGATATTGTGAGCTTTGAGAGTTTCTGTGACCCAGAAAGTAGCACAAAAGTGCATTTATTCTGTGTGCTGATGACATACTCACTTTGTTTTTTCAAGAAAAGACAGTTACTAGTTTTCCCACTCTATTATGTTTATTGGACAAGTGCCACATAGTTCATGATCAGCAGAAAACCGAGGTCACACCATTAAAATTTTTTGGCATTCATAGCTAGACATATTTTCCCTTTTAGGAGAACCCAACTTTGAAATAAATAAATTTAAAAACCTGAAAGCTGATTGTAGTACCTTGTAGATCAGTGAGTTGTTTTTCCAAAAAATGGTGCTGTCTGACAATACCTGTTGGCAGCTTTTCAGTCATTCTGAAAATCAAAGCATTTGATTAGGTACGACAGTGTAAATACCACAGTCTGACTTAAGTTTTCTGTGTTATTTGGCTGGATCTTTTTCCAAAATTTTAGTTGCCTTGTAGTGTGTTTTCCTTGACAAAGAAGTTAACAGCCAGAGAAAACAGAATTCAAAGAGGCTCAGATTGTGGACATTTAATATCTGAGCTGTTCATCTTTGTACATCTGGGAAGTTGCTGCTTTGATCTGGAGGTCTGTGGGATCAGTTGTAAGGCTGATATTTATGTCACTGTTTCAAAGCCCTAAATGCTTTGTGCAGCCACTTCTGATTTTTCAACAAGATGCATTCTCTTTCTGAATATTTCTATCAAAATTCCTGAAGGATCAGATGGTACAGGATTCACTTGATGATTGACTTTGAGGTTGAGCTTGAACTTAATAAGTTGGGATTTCAGTTCTGGTTTAGCTGTGACCATGTGTGGCTTTACTCCACCCCCAATTTCTCCCTCTCTGGCCTCTTCTTGCTTTCCCAGTGACTTGTACTGACTTGAAGTGGGAAGGAGATTGCTCCACAGCTGGGTGATTGCAGCTTTTATTTTGGGTGTGCAGGCCAGGTGTGACCCTTTCCAGCTATAAATGATTGTTCCCCTCTCTCCCTGACCCCTCACAAGGGCCATTCTTCAGGATGTGCCTCAGTCTGTACCAGGAGCTGCTCACTTGCATTACCTTTTCTCTCCTTATGCCTCAAAGCAGAAAAGCATTATTTCAGCTGCTGTCTGCCCCTGGCTTCAGGCAGAATGGCTTAAGGAAGGTTTCACAGGATTCTCCTGTGCTCAGCTGTATTTAATGAATATCTCCTGGGGATTTTCAACAACACTGTATTTAAAATTACCAAAACTCAGTCTTTACAAATGCTTTTGTGAACATTTCATAGCCATACCCAAACTATTCTCCATGTTTTGTGCAGACAAGGAGAAATTATTTCAAAGGAAACATTGTATGCCATTCTGGATGACATCCTGCTGCTCCCCTACCATTTTTTGTTTGCCTTTTTTTTTCCTCTCTGCTCCATCATATATTAATTCCGTCTCTTCCTCCTTCAGAGACAGATGGTGAGCTGGTGGTACTAATGAGCTCCCTGCTGCCCAGGGAAGGCAGATTGAAATGCTTTGTGTTCTGAGAACTAACAGGCTGAGCACCCTCAGTGAGGATGTAACACGTGTGATGAAAGGTTTGATGCACAAATACTGTAGCAGACTTTTTTTCATGGGCACCTATGAACCGTGTTTCCCCAAGAGAAAAACTTCCCAAAACAGCCTTCCTAATAGTCCAATGCTTACTGTGTTTATTGGAGTATTGCTCTGAATGGTACAATAATCTCTCTCTTTTATGGAGATGGAGAGAGCATTAGGTTGTGGACACATGGCAATTGAACACCCTGCTTCTCTGGCATGAGCGCACCGAGAAATAAAAACAAAGAGCACCTGCTGTTCCTCAGAATGAGTCTTTGAACATTTTAAAAACTTTCTTGGCTGAAAGCCATTCTCTTCTAGGCTGACTTTAAAAGGAATGCAATTAATTATAGGAGCCACAGACCTCTAAGGTAACAAAATGTAATTATCCAGAGATTCATGATGGATTCTGTTATGTCTTGTTTAAAATGTAACAGGATTGTCAAAAGTGACTTGTGCTGAGGATGCAATTAAAGACAGATCCAGTTGGCGGGGAAGTCTAATGACTGTAGTCATGTGACCAATTCAAGGCTGCCTGCAAATTTTGGAATGGTAGTTATGTGGATTCAGCATGTTCATGATGAGTATTTAAAGACCTAATGAATTAAGATTCTGAGAACTTTTAAAATAAATTCATTAAATGTGCTCTCTCCAGCAGAGACCACAAAGATGGACCCTTTCCCCATACTCAGCAGAAAAATTTCAGTGAGACAACATTTCTAATTAAGTGAATGTGAAACATTCATTTTTTTGTACCTAAAACCAAATACATATTAATATCAGAGTACCTGACTTTTTATACGAGATGTCTGCTTAAGAGAGACCATTTTGCAACTAAAATGGAAAACATTTAAAAAAATAAAGGCTTTCTTTTAAATTACTACATAGAGATAGATCACATATGTTTAGGCAATGGATACTAAATCTAGCTCTAACCTGAGCAACTATTATAGCTGATAAAGAGGTGTGTGACTCTTATCAAAGCAGGTGCTTTGATATCTGTTGATTCAGGATAGTACCCGGTCCACATTTAAGTTAATTACTGTATACTAGCAAGTAACAGATGTGCTACAGATGGCTAGGGTGATTAAAATAAAAAAGCTCATAAATTAAGATTTTACAGGTTTGGCAGCTAACAATAAAAACATGAGTTAAAAAGGACTATATTAAAACTCAAATATTTTAGTAATTGATCTAAAATTATATTCATTTATTTCTTATCAGTCAGTTGCTGTGAATTGAATTAAAACAGAATATTGAGTTACAGACTCATTCCCATTTGACTTTACTTCTACTTTACCAACAGTCACTCTGGGATAGAGTGTGTACTCTGCTCCTGGTTCTGTGCTTTCCCCAGCTTTCAGTAAGAGCATAAACTGAGGGTCAGCCTGAAAGTGGCTGGTGATCTTTATTTTTTTTTAATGTACATATTTACATTTATGGAAATAAAGCTTCTACAGACCTGTACTGGTTTCACCAAGAATACTTTTACCAAAATTTCTGGTTTGTGGCTGGAAATTCCATGGGACCACACATAGACAAACACCTAGCTCAGAAAATGCAAGACTCTGGTCGTGTAGGCAGTGCAGGGTTGAGAAGTTGAACCAAGGGTTCCCACAGGACTGGTGGATATATTGATAAAGGTCTTTTGTTTTGTTGTTCTTTTGCCCTTGTTTTCATTCTAAGCCAAACCATACCAATATGGAATCTCAAAGATTTTTTTTATTACAAGAAAATGGTTTCCTGCCCAGCTGTGCAGGGAGGAACCATTGTAAAGTGAGAAAGATGAAATGTTAGTAGAGGAAATTATACAATCTCAGTAATACCAGTGTGTATGGATAGACTTACCCAAATTCCAAACTATAATAAAAATGTGTAACACCACATGCATATTTATGTGTGTGTAGATACATATATATGATATTTTATTTGCCAGAAGGTGTTATCTGGGCATTGTTGTATCCTGTGAGAAGATTAGCACAAGATGCACTGCAGATATATTTCCTTCTCTCATGTATTAAGTTTGCTTCATATTAATGCTTTCTATTAGTTTTGATTTTTGGATATGGTACAATATTATCAAGTATAATGCATTACTGTTCAGATACATGTTTTAGGCTTGCTTTGTCGCAGACACACCCTTAAAGTATTAGACAGGAAGAAATAATGTTGCCTTTACCTGGATTTGCATTATGAAGCACCTTCTTAGAAATCACTTTTAAATTTCTGTCATGTCATATGAAAAAGTCCTTTCTATTTAATTGTGAGACAAGAGACAAATACCCCACCGCTCACTCAGATGTACAGGAGTAAGCTGAGAGGTATTTAGAATTGATTAAACTTTCTCATTTCAGCATGTGCTGCTGGCTCTGGGGAAACCTGGGAAATTCTCTCCCAGCAAAGATAAATTGAGAGGAAATGCCTTTTCAGTGTTGAATAAACCACCTTAGCTTTAAGTATGGAGAAGCTTGGTTATTTTGCATCCAATGAAACTTATACATGTTGATATTGGAGGCTGTTTCCTTTTGTTAAACTATAGTTCAGTTGTCATACTGTACTGGCTGTCATTGTTAAATTTTCTCTGCCAAAATCCTCTGCAACTCATTGTTTCCCAAGCTGTGTGGATTCAGCTCTTCAGGTCTGTTTTCATATTAGGTTATTCTGTTTTGTTTTAGGATAAACTTTACCTGTTCTCTTTTATTCTTTCAAAATGTCTTTTTTTTTTTTTTTTCAAAATGTCTTACTATTCTTTTACCCATTCTACAGGCATTGATATATGCAATTATTGTGGGCATTTCTTTTGAATATAGTCAGCACAAGAAAAGTGATGTATTTGGAATGTGAGCAGTGAGGAGTGGAGGTCTAGCACAAGTACATACTCTACTGCATCCAGATCATGTTCAAAACTGGCTTCTGAATGCCCCACACTATAATTCTTTTGGCCAGGGGCACAAGGCTGTCATGCATGTGAATCTAATTTCTCTGGAGTCCCAAATCTGAAATCTCCTGACTTTGCACTATAAGGGATTACACTTGTTACAAATGACAACTCTATAATCCACTATCAGATTTCTCCACCAAACATATTTCTAGTCACAAGGCCTACTCAAGTTAGTGTCTAAAAGTAAGATTTTATCCCCTGCTGCTGTAGTTTTAAATTTTTTTTCCTGTGGGTAGCATGCAAAGGACTACAGTACATTATCTCCTTTGCTGTTGTGTACGACATTTCACTTGTAAGTACCAGAATTATGATGTGAATTGTTAATATTCCAATGCTGAGCTTGGAAGTTGATGGAAATCTGGCATGTAAGATGATGGGATTATCTGTGTGAGTTCAGTAAAAGGCATGTACATTTTATTGCTTTAATTGGTCACTTCCAATAAAGTAATTTTAGAGTATCCAGTTCTTTATTTTTGTCCAAAGATTTTGATGGTCTCATGGAAAGCAAACCAGTATCTAGGGGTGAATAATAGAATGAAGCTGCTACAGAGAAGGTGCAGTGGTGGTCTGAAGACTTCTTCAAAGTCAACTTCACTGGAAAAACAGAAAAGTGAGAGGAAGGAGATTCTCCTGACAACTTTGTGTTTGGAGTCAATCCATTTTTATTACTGATCTGGTTGATGGAATAGACAGTGTATATGTTTTATCTGTATATCTTGGAATCTGAAACGTTTCTAAGTATTTTTGGAAGACAGAACTGGTATTCAGTATGATGTTGGCAAACTGAGGAAATGATAGGAAAACCAGAGGAGATTAATTAATAGGTCTAAGGGCAAACTTTTGCACTTTAACAGGAATTGACAGCTTCACAGCTATCAATTAAGTGGAAATTTTACAGAAATAAAGCCTGAGTTTAAAAAGTAACCACAAACTGAACTTCAGTACTGTCTTTGTGATGCAGAAAAGTCAAACCTTACACTGGAATATATGTATATTTTATGTGTACAAGACACAGATTAGTCCTTCTGGTCCATTTGTTTTTGTAGGGCATCAGATGGGAGTGAGCCTAAAGAGAATCGGGGTGAAAGAAGATCCAACAATTAACTTGTGACAAAGACCAGAAGAATGTGGGGGTTTCATTTTAAAGAATAGCAGTCACCAAGCAATGTGTCAATCAAATATAATAAAAAATACCAGCAAAGAGGATGCAGACTCTAAATGCATAATGCTACATGGTGAATAGCAGGCTTACATGTCAGCAAAGAAAACACGAGTTAGGAAACAGGAAAAACTTTATAGTGTTGTACTATTTGGATTGTTTGCCTGAGAAAGTTTTAAAATCTTCATTACTGGAGGTTAGCAAATGTACAAACAAACATCTGTTAGGGATAAAGTATAATTTACCTGCCTTGGCAGTGATGGAAATTAAGTAGGTGTCTTTTGAAAAACTTGCAGCCCTGATGTCTGCATTTCTCTGTGGGTTTGTTTGTTTGTTTGTTTGCTTTTATTCTAATGGAAAATTGATATTATCACAAAAGAAATTTTGGGCTTTAGGACTACTTACTGCTTTGTATACTTTAAACCTGAAAAATTTTGCCTACAGGTAATTAACATTAAATTAACATTGTTAGAGTTTATTGTGATAGGCAGATCCATACTGTTACATTGATCAATAACTATTAAATGTACCTGTGGTAGGGTAAAATCAGATGTTCTGATCCTTCCACTATGTGGTCAATTCCTTCCACTATGTGTCATCCTTCGGAAAAAATTCTTTTATGGCCACGTTAAAAATAAACACTTTTATCTGCTCTGATATCTTGGTGGTAAATGAAACATATTTTTAGTATTTTAGCTTTTTTAAAAGTGTCAGAGTTATCAGAATAACTCTTGTGATCTTCTGAAATTTTGAAAGCACATTAAGAAAGTTGACTCCAGTGGCACATTGCCCTGGGTGGCATTAGGGTTTGTTATCAGCTTCCATAGCAATGGTGCAATAAAGCAAAACTCGCCTCCATTCCTTCAGTTTCATTGTTACTCTATGCTATTCTATGTGGCATGATACTGAAATTTAAAGTGGCATAAACTCAGATTGAAAAGCAGTGAGACACCTTTATCACAGAGAGGAATAGCCTACAGCAGGAATTGGTGGGAATTTGAGAGAGGCAAAGGATTCAGTTTCTTGTATCCCTGTAATTGCCTTTGCCAAGGTGGAGGTGGGCATGGCAGAGCAGGCAGGGTGCCCTGGGGCATTTGAGGTGGATGGGACACCTGAAGGAATCCTTTCTAGAGGTGAGTGGTTCACCAGTTATCCAGCAGTTGGCAGCTGTTCTGCCTGCCACCAGGATGTTTCATTTTTCATAGAGAAAACATGTTTTTAATCCTGAGAGGTGCCTCTGTCAATGTGGATTATAGGTATGCTGAAAATGTGTGTTTAGATATACTGTTCAGTAATGGAAGGATTGAGGACTGAAACACTTTTGCTGAGTCGAAAGTTATTTTTACAGTACTTATATACAAAATTTAATATTGTATACAAAATATTCTTTTAGGCACTGTGGCAAGAAATTGGAATTTGCTAATTATTACTGATGCTCAAATCAAGAAGGTTCCTTTAGCTTTTTCATGCTTTGCATATGTTCACATTTCTGCCCTAATGCATTTTCAGTTCTCTTTGTTATCTGAAATATCTTGCAGATCTGGAAGAAGGAACAATTTCTATCAGGCTGGTTTGTTCCAAGTTGCAGCATTTCCTCATGGGTTTATGCTGTCAAATACAGAAAACAGCCCTGTTAGCTCTCTTGGATTCTCATTAAAAGTTCATAAAATCATAGAATGGCTTGGGTTGGAAAGGACCTTAAAAATAATCTAGTTCCCAACCCTGTGCCATGGGCCAAGTTGTAAATGAATTTGCTATTGTACACAGATGTCAGCTCCATAATAAAGGTAGAACACTGGAATCAGATCCCTTTATTGCTGGATTCAATATCCATTTTTTAAAAAAAGAAAATCCATTGATGTCTTTGCTATAAGGAGTAGCCCTCTGTTACTGGAGGATGTGAGAACTCTTCATGGCAATACCTGCGGGGCCTTAGCTGGAGGTTGGTTTATATGACTCTTACGTGGTACAGCCTTTTTCACCTGCATGCATTTTCAGACAAATATGAACACTCACTAAAAGTAGGTGAAGAAGAGGAGTGAAGAAATATTTGTGCTACTGACTGATGGCATTTCAACTTTTCCATAGTGAAATCAAATCTTTATGAAAGCTGAAGTATTCCAAAGCATATTAACCAAGCAATTCCAAGGTTGATATTGAAGTTTTCTGGGGGTAAAACACTGCCAGAAAGGAAGAAGTGCAGACCAGCTAAAGAAGCACTTGTTCTGTGAAGAGGTTTGTTGGGACAGGTATGGTGATTGTTCTTCATCTCCATGCAGCAGAGATCACTTTTGTTTTACAGTTCTGTTCAGTCAAATTACCTGTTATACTTCTGTTCAGTCATTATTAGTTCCAAAAAGAGGAGCAGTGTGTCTGGGGAGTGCTCAGGCAAGAGAGCATTATTGCAGGCATATGCAGTACACAGAGAATAATTGAGAGACTTGCTCAAGGGTATGAAGTTCTGTTACAAGTGGTTCATGAAGTGAACAAAAAAAACCTCTTGAACTGCTCCCCCTGCACACTTGTGTTGAAATGGTCCCAAGTTGGGGAGGAGAAACAGTGATTTTGATTATGGAAATAACTTTTGCTTTGGATGGGTACATGTTCTAAACTGAAATGATTTTTAACCACTTGGATAAGCAGATTTTGAGATGAAATCAGTATTTCTAAATGCTTGTCTGTAGTGAAGGGCAGTAGGGAATTAACATTTGCATTATGAAGGACTCTTTCAAGAATGAATTGTTAAATTAGAAAGTGTTGTTGTTCTGCATCATCAGGGATAGTGGCAGAGAAATGGAAGGATAATGCTGGAATATTTACTTGTGGATGAGCAAGTGGTTTTCCTCATGAGCACAAGGTGACCAGGAGCTCTGGCTCCTGTGAAAAACCTCCACAACTGAGAAGGGCAGCTCTCATTAGATCTTGTCTTCTGCAAGTTCTTCCAAACTCCTGGGTGTATTTGGGAGTTTCAGTGTGGCATATAAACAGAATCAGCCCTGATAGGAATTGTTACCATGTATTTCATGGCATGTAGACCCAATTCCATTTTTCATATCACTTTGTTTCTAAACTGATTGTTGTTCTCTAGGGGCAGACTGGACCCAGTGTGGGTCCTCTGCTTCTGTCTGCAGGTGTTTATTCTGAGGTGAGGAGCTGGCATTGTTTTGTTCTGTGGATGCAATTTGACCGACAGTATGGTAACATTACTCCCAAAGTGAGGATTAACTGCCAAGCCAATACCATCATGGGATCAGAGAAGGTGCAACCCAGAGGAAGATTGTGGCAGTTAAATTTCCCTCAGAAGTCTTCTCTGTATTTGAATGTGTTTGAGATTGCAGTAGAATTTGGTTTCAAACAGGAAGCATATGGCAGCAGGCTGGGGAGCCAGGTCTTGTGCTGGGATACAGGACATCAAAGAAGCCACATGCCTAATTGAGTCTCTTCTTCTGCTTGAGTCAAGCAACAGAATATTGTTTTCTGTGAATATTAGCTCATATTTGAGAATTAATTTATTTCAGTCCTGTCTAGACATGTCTTTTGTTCATCTTCTACAAATAGACTTCAGCAAATGGCAAAAGGATTTTCCTAATCAATAGATTTTTAACTATGCATTAGAGAATTCTTGAGGATGGCAGTCAGAATTTATAATCACAAATACTCAAGGCAGAACTCTGGTTCTCCAAGTCTCAAGTTGATCAGGCAAAATTA
The DNA here is from genome assembly GCF_027579445.1 of Ammospiza nelsoni. Taxonomy (NCBI): domain Eukaryota; kingdom Metazoa; phylum Chordata; class Aves; order Passeriformes; family Passerellidae; genus Ammospiza; species Ammospiza nelsoni. The sequence goes on from NC_080636.1 coordinate 18,482,408, forward strand.
AATTTATCTGTGACAGGGCATAAGGAAACATTTCATTTTATGCCGGACAAGATACAGGTCAAGAATTACTTTACAAATATTCTGAAGCAACTATCATTGATACTTTGTAAACAGTAATTTGTCTGAATAACATAATAACAGTGTTCTGTGATATATTGCTGTATTGAGATGAATTTAGTGTTCATATACATAAAAGTCACAGAGCTTGATTCCAAGTGATTTACTTATGTAGATGCCTTTTTAAAGGGGGTCTTAAAGCATGAATTGTTTTCTGGCTCCTAGCATCTCTTCCCTTCCTTTATACATCTTTGCAGAATATTTACCCTTTTCAGGAAATGCAAATTATTTCACCATTCTCAGTTTCACCTTTTCTCAGTTATAATGGAAACTAGGGTGGTGAAATGGTGAGTGAGGTCTTCCAAAGCTGTGGAACTGCATTGCAGGTGTGTTGTTTTCAATTGGCAGTGCATAGTGATATTTGAAATATTCTGACAGAGACCCCCTTATTTAACATTTTTTGGAACCAGTTGCCTGCAGACATAATACTTGATATTTAAGGATTTTTTCTTCTCTTTTCTGTAGACAGGACAGTAAATTGACACCAAGTGTTCTTAGGCTGAAAGAGAAGATAATAGAAAATTCCAAGGCAAATGCAAATAGGCCTTCTCTACTTTGTCCAAGGATGCCTGACATTGCTATCAGTACTGTTAGTGATGCTGTACTGGCAATTTAGATTAAATCTGTGCCTAGCATGTCCAGTTTTCAAAGTAAGGACTAATGCATTTCTCTCTCCTTTCTCTGCTACACACTGAGTCTTGTGTAATCACTACCAAGAGATAAGAACGAAATAGGAAGAAAAAGTAGCAAAAAACAATGCTATTGTCATGGGGATGGCAAAGAAAAATAAGTAGAAAAGAAAGATTGTATGTGCAATTAGTGCTGTGATAATAATTGGAAATGCAGTTACTAAAGGTCAGCCATCTCCAAAGGCAAATTTTGCTTTCCTGCTCATAGAATTTGAAGTGGAAGTAGGGGTAGGGTGGGCAGCAGAGGATAACAGATCATATTTCTCTCCTTAGGTCTTCTAATGATGAAGTCACATACATCTCTCATAATTGTATGCCTTGCAGTATTGCTTATTCACTACAAGCATGGAAGATGCTTCTCTCTTCCTATTGCATTATACTCTGCCTTTGTGTGTCTGCTGCTCAAGGGATTGAGGAACAGCAGAAATAATTCCCGCCCACATTCTTTGCCTTTTGACACATTTACTAAAAAAGACAAGGTGTTTTTTCCTCCAAATCTGTTCCTAAAGATTTGAAGAGACAATCACACAGCATAAAATGAAAGCCTGGAAAATCTACCTACTATATACATAATCCAATCTGTATTTTCTTTAAGACATTTCATTAAAAATCTTACATAAACATTCTTCTTTTCTTTCCTTTTATACTTGACAGTATGTATGTAAAGATGTGAGAGTCTGAATGTGGTGTTATTTATTGTTGTTATTTAGTAAAGGCACAGAGCTGAAATGAAAAGTAATCCAAACCTCATAATAATAAGTAGGCATGACTCATGGATTACTTCTAAAGTATTTGTTCCATTAATCCAACTCTACTGTGTGGTTTGAAAGTAATTACATTTTGAATATCAGCGTGAATGACTTAAAGATTTGGGATCACTTGAAGTTTCTTATCAATCATCAGCTAATACCCCTTACTTATAATTTGCATTTTTAACAGAATAAGTGACTCAAAGCTACTTCCTATTTTACTTCTTTTTATAGTGGTTTACAACTTCCTTTGATTGTATGGTAATACCCTTCACATTTACATCCTTTAGTGTCTTGGAGGCTGCAAGTATCAGTTAGTTCAATTTTAATGCTTTATTGAGACAAATCCAAAAGTTTCTCTGACCTTTTGTAATATTTGGGGGACTATGAAACATCTGAAGCTCAGTTGTTTTGAATGCATATTTATTTATCTATGTAAAATATGCAAAATATTAGAAGAATCTGAGACAGATCCAAAAACTACAACAAAGAAAATAATTATCAACTTTAAGTGCTAATCAAAATGCTATCCACACATAGCTGCTGCTAGCCCATATGTGGCCAATGCAAATAGGGACGTGATGTGACTGTTCCTTGTTATGCTAGATTAGTCAGTTGCTGGAGGCACAGTACTTATATAGAGGACAATTTCTGTGGGATTTGATGGGTCATCTGATTAACATATTTTGTATTATTCTTACTAATCTCATGCAGTAGAAGAGATGAATTTCCAAGCAGGTAAATAAAGAGAGTGCAACTATATTCACACACAGAATATTCTTATAATATATTCTTATTCTTATTCTCCCCTTGGAAGGGGGACAAAAGGATCATCAAGTTCAACTCTTAAGTGAGTGGCCCATACAGGCGTCGAAGCCACAGCTTTGGACTCTGCTCTAAATTGGAACAAAAGATCACTTTTCTTTCTGAGACAATTATGCAGTTATGCAGCAATGCAAATATTTAGGAAACACAAAAGAAAAATATTGCCGTATGCAGTGTTTTAATGTCATAATGATAATGAAGAAAGGAAAGCATTAGCACTTGAAAATATTTCCATCCTCCATCACACTCCTTTTTGTGACTCTGAAGTGCAGAAATGCTGGCTCATGTTAGTGATAGAAAAATTCAGTTCTATACATTGTACATCATGATGAAAAAGCAAACCAGCTTTGAGGCTGCTTCTCACACTTGCCCAGAGCTTGCTCAGTGAGAGCTAAGAAAAAGCTTTTTAGGTTCTGGAACTATTTCTGGAAAGTATTTTGCATCTGTCTTCATCTCATGTAATGTGGCCTGTCTTGGTCTCAAAACATAATGTTCCTCAGTCCAAAGAAACAAAACCAAACCAATAAAAAACCCGTAGTTTAATGGTTTTACTTGTCTTTAACTATAAAGTAGAAGAATGAAATTTGTGTCTCTTTCTTAAAGTACATTACAGGTGACCCTACTGTCCAAACTCATTTATTATTATTATAAGATCTTTTCAAAATCAAGATGTGCTGACATCCCGTCTTTAATGCTCTTGTAAATCCTGAAGTAAACAAATTTCAAAGACACTTGACTGGTACTGTAAAGACAAGGTCAAAGGGTTGAATGACATATTCTCCTCGTACAATAAGACTACCTATCAATCAGTTTTACTAGCAAATTCTTAATAAAGAGGAGAGATCAGAACATGACGAAAGTGTATCTGGGAAAATATATGTGCAAGATGTCCATTTTGGTATCCTTGGAATAGTAGCTAATGATGAACAACCATTACATGCAGCCTGGAAATATGGTTGTCTCCTGTAGGAGAAAGTATTCTGCAGTTTATTACTTCTGAAAATTAGAAATAGCAAAAATCTATTATGTTAAAGTGGTCTCAACTTTTTAAGTAACTAAACTTAAATGTGTACTGAACACATTTAAGTAACTAAAAGAAGTAAGATGATTAAGTTTAATTTAAGAATTATAATGTTTTAGTGTTGATAATGCATGGAGGGTAATTTACAGGCATTAAAAATTATTTATTTCAAGTATTGCATTCACTGATGATGCATTTGGCAAATACATGCTCAGAAGTTAGGTAAGTTTTTTCTTTCAATGTGCTGAAAGATTTTGGCATTTTTTAGCATGCCCCAAAAATGTGTCACTATCTTTCGTTTCCCTAAATTTTCTGTAGAACTTTTTCTATGGGGTTAAATGTTAGACATAGGTTAATAAATGGTAATGTTAAATAGAGCCAGTCTCCCACTTTAATAGTAGGACACAGTCTAAAGTTAGACAGATGGCTCTGGAAGAAAGAAATTCCCTTTACCTACTAAGCAAATATATAAAAACAACAAAATTGTGACTTGAATATCTCATTGTTATTAGCAAGAATATTAAAAATCAGAAAAAATATAAAATGCCTGTATGATAAAGCACTTCAGGTGATTCAGCAATCAAGGAATTATATGTGTCTTTAAGATATATATATATGATTATAATGAGAGTCTGTCTCAGTAAAAAGAAAACAATTCATACCTGGAGATCCAGTCTGATCCAGTCTGCATTCAAGATACATTTACATATAAATTTACACATATTTATATTACACTTAAATTTATACACATTTATATGCACTTTAATTTATACACATTTATAAATGTATCTTGTGTGGTGAATTTGGCAGTGCTGAGTTAATGGTTCATTGGTTGATAATCCTGGAGGTCCTTTCCAACGTGAATGATTCTATGATTTTATGAGAAGGAGAGCAGATAGCACTCTGGTTTTCCATGGGATATTCCACAGATGTAGGGCAGTAGGCATTGAGTGACTCCTTCTCACCACCTTACTGTTGCTTTTCTCAGTGATAGCTGGAGTCTGGATTTCTTTGAAAAAACTGCCCTGAAGTGGAAATGATTTGGAAATAAGAACAGCAAATGTATCTTGGTCTCTTCCCAAATGCTGGCATGTTGAGTTTTAATTCACTGATGTAAAATCAAGCTGGTTTTCAAGTAATGTGTAAAAGGTATTTAATAAAACATGTTTGGTGGGACTAGTGGCTAGAATTTGGAATCTGTGCATTTATTTGTGGAGTAGTTGTGTCATGCTGAACTTTTGCTGTGAACTGTAGTCTTGACCGCATACACCAAAAGGTTTGCCAAAGCTTTCATAGGGTAAATTCCCCAAAGTGGGCATTTAGAGTGGAACCAACAACAGCAGAAAAGGATAAAAAAAGCTTTCCTTGGGCAAATCTGGTTTTTTCTCTTTATTTTAGCTTGACTGCTTTGGGCAGTTGAATAAGACTGCGCTATATGACTGCAAAATGACATTTAGATAAAATGCTTTTGTGCCACTTCAAATGTAGAGTTTGGGATACAGCTATAATTTCAGACTTCACATCCAAAGATTATGCAAGCTCTGTGTTGTAAGCACTTTTCTTATCAGTAAATGTGAAGGTTTCTTTTGTTAGCTTAATCCACAGTGCTGCCAGTTAGTAACTTCTTTGGAACAAGCACACTCCAAGCAGAATTCAGTTCTGCTGAACATAAAGCAAAATAACAAAGCTTTTGGTTTTAGTTTATGAAGTTGTGGATTCCCCAGCAAATATGCAGTGAATTCCTCCTATGACTTGGTGATGCTTTAATTGTGTTGGTTGTCTCCAGAAAATTACTTTTGATGCACAGTATCTTCAGCAAAGTCAAATAATGTAATTTAACTTTCAGTAAATGCAGAATCACAAGTTGAGTGATGTTGGAAGGGACCTCTTTGACATCATTGAATCCAGCCCACAGTGATCTAGATCTTATCCAGTTGACTTTTGAGTATCTCTAAGGATGGAGATACGTCAAGGCCCATGGGCAGCCTGCGGTAAAAAAAAAAAGAAAAGAAAAAAATTTCTTATGTTTAAACAGAGTTTGATATATTTCAGTTTTTGTCCATTGCCTCTTAGCTTGTCACTGAGCACTGCCAAGAAGATTCTGGCTCCATCTTTATACACTCACATCAATTATTTATATACATTGATAAGGTCTCTCCTGAGCCTTTTCAGTTCTCTCAGCCCTGCTCTTTGTGATACATGCTCCAGTTTCTAATCACCTCTGTGGCTTTTTGCTGGGTGTACTCCAGCATGTCTGTGCCTCTCCTTCTGAGGGGCCACAATGCTACACCACATCACTGCAGCTGTATCTCAGCACTGCTGAGTGGGAAGGTTTCACCTCCCTTGGCCTGCTGGAAATGCTCTTCCTGATTCAGCTAGAGACACTGTAAGCAGCCTTTGATGCAATTGCACTTTGTTGGCTTAGGTTTGATTTGATGTCCACCATAACCTCCGGGGCTTTTTCTGCCAAGCTGCTTTCCAGCCTGTTGCCCTCCAGTACATACTGATGTGTGGGGTTATTTCTTCCCAGACACCCCAACAGCCTCAGAGCTGCATCTGCTACAGGCATCTCCATCTGAGCTTGAGTAGTAGGTGATAGGGGAAGCAGGAAAACAGGTAATAACCTTCATTCCTACAAAAAAACCTCCTTTTTAGACACTGGGTCACTTTTTTCTCTTCCTAGTCTCCTTTAATGTCAGACAAGAATGTGATTGAAGTTTTCAGCTCCTTCAGTGCTTTGAGTTATTTTGGGTGCTGAGAACTATTCTTATTCTGTGGGGGTTGTTTTAACTTGCATTTGAAATTACATGTCAGTAATTTACAGTGGACCAGGCTTCTGTTAGGGGCAGTTAGTCATCACCAAGTGAATGGATGTATTAGCATGTCACTGTGGTATATATCAACCTCCTCTCCCATAAAGCACAGTGGCAGCTGTAAATACACTCTTAGTGTAGCTTTCTTTTAAGAAAATAGATCTAGCAAGGCATGTATTCAGAAGATCCTTTCTACCAAGGATCATTGCCTTACTGTTTTATTTTTGGAATGTTCATTAACATGGTGTGGAGGCACCATGGGTCCATGTGGAGGTGTTAATGGCCATAAAATTGGCTGCTTCCTGTACTTGTTTCTATGAAGTGTGATCTTAGTTTGGAAACTCCTGTGTAAATGCGTGTATTTGTCTTAGGATTCTGTTTCCTAGCAAGCCGTGACACAGTGCAAAATGTGCTGCAATTGCTGTGGCTGGCCCTCTTAACCTGTCAGCATAATTTATGGGAACACTTCCCGACACCTTCTGCTGCTAATGGTCTCTCAGAGTCCTGCAGAAAAGGCTAGTTCTGCCTCCTAATTTTAAGAGCCATGATGGTGGCACTGCTTGTCTCTTTTCTGGATCTATTTTGGATTTATGTCTGGCCAAGGGTTTGAAAGAGCTGCTATTAAAGCAGAAACATCTGCTGGGGCTTTATGTGCTGCTGGCTTGCCAAGTTCAACAGGAGGCCAAACTACAGCTGATGGGCTCAGCCCTCCACAGGTGTCACTGCAGTTACAGGAGAATGACTGTAAGGGAAATTGGGCTGCTGAAAGCTCTAAAAAATAAATAAATAAGTAAATAAAACCCCTTAGCAACTGTAGAATGTTGTTAGGGGATTATGGTTGGGTTGATTAGCAAATAGCAGAAACAAACCTTGCTGAAGTGGTTGTGAGTACCTGAATTCCCTGGTGCCCCTGATTGATGCAGCACCTGAGATGTGCCTCCTCCCATTCCTACCAGCTTCCCATCATGTTCTGCACGCTGCCAGCTCAGGCAGCACAGTCACTCAGTGGTTTTAAACCTATTAGGAAAACCTGATTTTGTTTAACTATCTGAATGTTTTCATGATTCAGACACATCATGACAATCGTTTGTGGCAGTCATGGGTGAGGCAGATGATTGTTTTGACATGGACTGTTTTTGAAGGAGAGGGATTCAAAACAATGCTTTAAAATTCCTTGTAAAGGTTTTGTTCTGATGCAATTTTAGTAACTTGAAATAATCACTCCTTTGACACTGGGCACATGGGAACTCACATCTTGGATGAACTTGAGCTGCATCTGAGCACTGACCAGCCTCCATCCCAGATATGTACTTGCAGTTTCAGAGAAGCATTCCAGAAAACTCACAACAGGCAACAGTGGGTCTCTGATAACATTTCCAGAGTCTATTTTTCTATATTTACTTGTTTAGGATTGTTATTTGTTTTAAAAATGTCCAGTTACTCCCTTAGTTTTGCCATGCATTTGGATTCAGGTGCAGAATAGCACACTCAAATTACTGACAAAACTTCATTTGACTTCATTTACCTTTTTATAAAGTGCTACACCTGGCCATATAGTTCATTTTCCCTCTCACCTCCCCTACAGCAATCATAAAATGGAGATCAGCACATCAGCAGGAAAAGCTAAAACTACAATTGGAGTTAAAGAAAAGTTGTGCTTATTGAAGAGTGGGTAGAAGACTGTTATAGTTGGCAGAGCCCATTGCTAGAGGAATAGATAATTGCATGTGAATGTGCATATGCAATTTATTAAATTATTATCAGTTCTTTTTTAATTTAATACATGTTCCTATTTCAACTAGTTTTATCCAGTGATTACAAGAAAATTTGCTGTTCTGGTCAGAAAGCACAAGGCCAAATTCTCTCATATATCCCAACATGTTTTTTGCCTTCCAAGAAGCTGCCTGACTGAGAATAAAGTTGTTTCAGAAATATTTCAGCTGTGTTTAGTGGTTTAAATAAAAAGCCTGGGCTATGGGAAATGCCTAGCATTTTTCCATGGTGGAAAATTTTAATGTTCCTTGCAAACCTCAAGAAAATATTCTTGAACCATCTCCTTTCCCCAAAGAACACAAATATGTGAGATAAGAAATTATTCCTTTGTAATTACTCATTTCCCTTCACAACACTCATAAAGGAGAAATCATACTGGAAGTGATATATGTGTGGTTCCACTTCTGGCAATATGGTTAGTTAGCATAATTTTGGAAAATTGCATTTTAGCAACAAAGACTTCTTTTTCCTAAACTAAAAAACCCCAAACAAAAAATATGCCACCAAAACCAAACCCAACCTTTTTTTTTTTTCCAATGATAGTTGCCTAAATAGGTGTAAGGAAGCTAGTACTATGTAGGAAATATTAATTTGTTTTGTAGGTAATAACTGAATAGTTAATCAAATAGTTAAGTCTCTCAAATGCTCCATAATACACTCCATTCCTTGCTAATGCAGTGCTGGACTTGCAGCTGCTGAAACTGAATCTACACAGGGCTGTTTCTTATGAGAAATGCCTGCATACTAACTGCTGGTTACACAATACATCAAATTCAGTAATGAAAGTGTGGTAAGAAATTGATCTTTCCCTATTTTCCACAATTTCATTTTTGTTTTTTACTCCCTCATGTAGGTCACTGGAACTGTTTGTGGGAAGGAACTGTAAACAGCATTCCTGAAATGATCCAAGAGCAGGACTTTAAAACTGTTAATTTGACTGTGAATTGTTTCAATAAGTTTGTTTTTAACAGGAACAAATGACTGGGATTGAATGATTGTGGGGGAATTTTTAATTTGCCCCCAAGCAAATTGAAAATGGGGAATTTTTAATTTGCCCCCAAGCAAATTAAAAATTCTTGGTGCCCCTTAAGGGCAGCATGATCCAGCACATGCCCCAGCTCTTCCATGGCTGCAAAGCTAAGGAAGAAATAACCCAGAGCTTTTACTTTTTTGCAAAAATAAGACATAACCCTGTCTTGCTGGCTGTGTCTTGTCTGCTTTGTCACTGTGACACTGCTTGTTTCATGCTTGAGTGGATTCATCACAAGGATGTGTGTAGTGCGAGCGTGGCTACAGGCTGTACCTTCCAGGACGTGCTGTCAGCAAGTGCTGTTGTTGGTGATGGAATTAATGCACCAAGGCAGTAGCTTCAGAATAGGTGTCTAACCTAAACTAACACTTTCTGAGAGAGTAGGAGATGGCTGCAGCTAATAGAAGCTAATGTGATGTTTTGTCAGCCTGTAGAATATAAAAGCTAATTGTTGCAGCTGTGCAGCAAAGTAATGAGGAGCTTGAAAATGTAACTGATAAGCAGAGTGATTATAGGCTAATGAGCAGGATGTTTGTGCTATATTGAAGGACTAATGAAGGGCTGCAAAAGATAACTGCTATGGTATACAGTGAGATATGCAGAGTGGGAATGTTTAAATACAGCACAGGAAGATATGTAGTAGATACTAAAGACACAATGCTGCTAACTATTGGAGTTTGAGCATGAGTGTTGTGTTCATTGTGCAGATGAAGCAATTAACTAAAACCAGTACCTGATAAATGCATGACAGAAGATACTAGTAAGGGAAGAAATGATACTGTACATAAATACACATTGTATAATTCACATATCTCTATCAAGTAACACCCCCATCTGTACAAAGAGCTCTGTTTATCACCATCCATGTTGTCTCATAAGAAAACATGAATGGTTCCTGTACTTGTACGAAGCATTGGGTCTAGACAGCTCTGAGATAGGGTAGTTCCTGAAAAACGTGGACTCAGAACATTTTCTTCAAAGGTAATTGCAACATCAGGGTAGGAGATTGTAGCCTGGCACACCAGTCTGGGGCCCAGTCAGGCTTGGTACCATGTGGTGTCAGAGGACCGGGCTGTGTGCGTTGCGAAATAAGGTCATGTCTTATTCGTCACTCTGACATTAGCAGCCAGAGCTCCTGAGGAGATATCTGGCTCCCTAAAGCCACCTGCCATGGTAATCCTGGCTTTTATTGTTGGCCACAGAGGACTGGTTTTCCTTCCACTGTGGCTAGTTGAATTGGATATGTTTAAAGCTTTGAATAAAAGCCCAGTTCTAGAAAATGCGATGTTTATGATCCTTCTTGAGTCTTCACTTGATGCAAATGCAGTCTTTTGGGTTCTTTTATTTTTTCTGCCCATGGAATTTTTGAGGTCAGCAATTTACAATCATTAACACTTGTAATTATTGGAAGGAGTCTCTATAACTGTATGAGTACAAAATTTCAAGTTGCACCATGTCCTGTACACAGCAGGGCATTACAGAACAGGTCACTACAACTAAAAAGGCATTACCAACAGCTTTTAAAAAATCTGTGTTATCAGATATGTGATCAATATATGATATCAATAATTGATAAGTGAAAACAGGATATGTTAATCTCTAGTGGTTTTGGAAAAGTAGGTAAACCCTCTATTGCCTAAATATGAAGTTGCTAAAATATTTCATGTTACCTCTAGCCTGTGCCATTGATTCTTTTGTGTAAAACTGGATTAAGGAAGAAGCATTTCTATATTTTTGGTTTTGTGAGGGAAAATGTGTAATTTCCAAAAGGCTCAATTTTCTGGAAAGTAGAGAGAGAGAGGTATTTCCAAAAAATACTCTAGCAAAACTGATAGCTGATTATTAATCTGTTAATTGGATTGCTGGGTGTTAATTGGATTGCTAGGGGTCCTATACTTCCACAGTCTTTGAAGAAACTTTCATCCACATGAATTCCTCAATATATGAATTGGGTGTTGGAATTCAATGTTACTATATGTTTGTTCTCTGAAGAAAGGGCTTTGGGGCTTTTGAGGCTTTTGGTTTTGTTTGAAAGGATTTTATGAGGCTAACCAAAGCCTCTGCAATTTCCACATTGGACATGTAAAAACCTTTGAAGGCTTCTGTGCTATTTAAGTGAAGATGATGAGTTAGTTTTCCGCTTCTTTAATGATGTTCCTCTGGTTTCTTCCCTTTCAGTAGGCTTGTCCTGGTATTTGTAGCTGGAACCTGTGATGTATCTGTTTTAGATACTCCGTCAGCCAGTTCTTCATTACTCTGCTGTAGTTATCTGTTTTCCTTGCACACATTTGAGGTGTAGTCAAGAGTGTTGTCTCTATTATTCAGATGAGGGACCAGAGCACAAAGGAAATCCTACTGTTAGATGTAAGTCTGTCACCGAGCAAGAATCTAAAATAATTTATCCTGTATTTTAAAAGTTCATGCTGTAAATCTTGGACTGTTCTGCTGACTGAAAGGAGGGGAAGGTGGGAAGACAGCATTTGCAATAGAGTCTGGAGAAAATTAAGTGGGAAGCAGTTGAGTGAGTTTTATGTACAGATCCACTCTTCCTTGATTCTCTAACGTGCATCTCAATTGAATCATTTTTTTCAACAATTTCCCAATTATCTAAACCAGCAGATCTTTTGTATTCTTTTCTTTCAAATAGACTTTTTTTAGTTTCACCAGTTAAGTGGTCCAAGAGTCATTTGAAACCTCTTCATTGTTGTCTTCCAGGATTTCAAGTTAATGGAGCTTGTACAATATGACTCATTTGACTAGAATGAATCTTGAGTTAGTCTTCAAGAAGAAAAAGTAGAGGAAATCTGATGAACATGTGTGTTAAGTGTTCCAACCATTCTCTTTTGAATGTGTCTCTTCAATTCATTAAAAAGAAAAGGAAGGAAGCATTTTTTTTTTGCAGTTGATTGGGAATGCAACTTTCATCTCTAAGAATCTTAATTAACATTTTACTATATTAAATTTTAATTTTTCTTATATATTTTTAAATATCTACTTGTAAATAAAACCTGGAAAAACAACTAACAATGAGCAATGTTGAATCATAGGTGTGAGTCACAGGGGAGAGCTTTATAATGGTAGTGAAGTTCAGAAAGGCAAACATTTGGTTCATGTCTCTTTCAGTATCTGCTAAATTTCTTCTTCTTTCTCAAAATTTCTGTTGGGAGATATCCAGATCCAATGTTTAGGTACTGTTCCAAATTATGTTAGACACAGATTTATTTTACCCCAAATCTAAAAAATTTACATTTTTGAGGATGACACCTAAATTTGCACAGAACTTAGGGGGTTTTGGGAGTTTTATTTCATGAGAATGCATTTCTTTACCACTTGGACGTTTTCCCTCCAATTTTTTTGAGCTTTCGATATTAAGCTAAAAGAGATAATTATGTCTGTGCTGTAATATCATTGTATGATTTTGAGGACTCTTATCTGAACATGCTGTTCTTTCTGTGAGAACTGATTTTTTCCATAAAGGGAAAAAAAAAAAAAAAAAAAAAAAAGAGAAGACTAACACATATTACAGCAGAAGCATGTACCTGACTTCAAGAACGCCACAAACTGTCTGGCTCAGGTTGTGTGATGTCTGCATCAGTATGTGAGTAATCATATTGTTCCACCATCCAATGGTTCTGTCACCTGAGTACTGGAAGATGTGTATCCTGTGAATCCTCCACTGAGTTTTGCTCAATGAAGAAACACCCTTGTAATCTATAACCTAGAGTGCACAGATGGATACACAGCAGCAGGAAGCAGCCTGAGTATAGCTTGCTGTTTCCCCTGCAATGTCTCACATAAAGCCAAAATTCTGATTGACTGTGTCCAGATCACTTAGAACTGCAGATCAGACCCTTCTTTACAAAGGCAGTCTGTACACATCTTGTTCCAGTTTATGGAGTTGTGCTGTTGTGCTGCCACTTCAAATAAGCCATGGTATGAGAGGAAGTTTTACTCTTCTGATCAGGTACATGTGTACCCTCTTTCCATTAAAACCATAAAGGGCTCCTCCTCTCCTCAATTTTGTACAAGTACAAATAAATGTTGAAATATATATTGAAATAGGCGTGTAATGGGATCACAGAATTCATCTTCCCCAACTGTCTGTAGCTTTGTAGTGCAATTAAAGGATATTCTGTTCTAGCTGCATGCTTCAAAATGTTAGTTCTTTCTATATCCAGTCAGGAACTTCCAAGTTACATCTTAAGTGAAAAAGTTGAGGTGACCTGTTTTCTCTGCATTATAGTAGATTTGGAAAACCAATTATTTTGCACAGTGCTTGCCTTGAATGATGTCCTTGAGCTATGTCCTCTTGTATATAAATGTCTCAAAGAATAGCTGACATTCCTGGGTTCTCTCAAGTGTGGGCTATAGTAAAAAAGATTTGGAAGTCAGAATACATTCTGACTCTATAGATCCATAGATCTTCTTCCAGTCATGTTTTTCCTGTTTAGGCACTTTTCAGGACATACAGTTGTCTATTTTCTCAGGCTGGAACTGGATTTCTTTTTTCCCTTGAAATTGCTAATTTTTACCTGAAAAATTTTTTTGACTGTATAGTTTTATTACATTTATCTGAAAATACCATACTTAGTGCTCTCATCCTGTTAAAACTTCATTCATTTTTTGCATTCTATCTATAAGTCATGAGAATTAGAAGGGAAAGTTTTGGACTAGAACTTTTTATCTTGGAACTTGCTTATCTTTTTTGGGCTTCCTGCCTGTACTCTTTTCACACATTGACAGAGTGGCCATGGTGTCCTTCGCATGGTGTCACTCTCCAGTGGTCCCATTGTATTAATCCTGGAACTGCCTCTGCAATGTAAATTGAATCATCTTTAAGGTTCAGAGAATTATTTCAGGATGTTATTACTGGGCTAATCACTGACCTGATATTCTTCCCTCAAAGAGAATAGACTAGGTTATGTTTTCATTATACCTACTTGTTCTGCATGGTTTCAGTACATCTGTCTGAAGTTGATATTTTAAGTCTTTGCTTTAATTTCTTTCTGTCAAATACCACTGGCAAATTAGGTGTAGCACTGTCCATCCTATTCCCCTTAGAATTTTAATTAGTTCTGTGCTGAACACTGCAGTTTTATGTGTTTGATATCTACATATTTATTTGTCAAAATCGAATTGCTATGATTCAGTTAATTCTCTAATACATTGCTGTATATCTGCAGAGAAAGCAACATTGTGGGGGGAAAAAAATCCCAGATCAATTCTATTCAGATAACACTATAAAATGGCTAAACTCACAGCTTTAGGCTGGAGTTTATAGTGTTTTAGGCCTATAGTTTATAGGCCTGAGTGTCATAGTGTTATGACCAGTTGGGTTGGACCTCTAGCAGAATTAGTATTGGATAAATACTCCACTAAACTGGTGGAGAAGGAAAAAAAGCAAGGTAATCATGAACCTTTCTAGGTATTCCTTAGGACCTGTTTCAGGCATATCACTGTCTGCCCACTATGCCTGCTGATGCCAAAGATGTAGAAAGCTGCTCCATGGCAGCAGCTGAAAGTTCCTGGATCTTGTGGAAGGCTGGATTGGTGAAAGCACAGAAGGTGCCTCTGGCTTCATACAACATGCCCTCCAACTTCAGTGACGTTCTGGGTGACACTGGGACATAGGTGGGATGCTCATGGTGGCCTTCTGTCGGCATCAGCCCTTCAGGGAATAACCTGCCTCACATGGCTTGGAGGAAACCACTGGCAGTGGGCTACTTCTCAATGTGTACACACTCACCCAGGGATTTGGTTCTTCTCTGCTCTCTCTTCTTGTACTCCCACAAAGTTCAGCAGTGACTGCCCTGGGTGAGGAGCATGAGGCACCAGAGCTTGCTGGGGAGCAATGAACAATGTAGAAAGGGACTGTAGGGCAGAAATCACTATACAGGCAGTGCAGTGTCACACTGGGTGGGACAGTCTTGTCATGGTTCGCTTGGACATGAGAGCTTTTGAGTGGTCCCAATTGTTTGAATGATGCAGAGTTAGGACAGAGTACCTTCAGGCCTGCTTGTTATTCCAGGGAGAGAAAAGGGTGTGTAGAGTGGAAGTTCTCACACCAACTCTCTGTCCTAGGGTGTGCTTCTCGGTGAAGAAGGGACAAGTGCCTTAGATGTGTCTGAGTCCCTTTCCAAATGCAAAATGGATAACTGTAAATATGGAGAGGGCCTGTGGTACAATTTGATCCTGAACAGAACAAGCAAGATTTCATCCAAAGTGATTTAAATTTGGGTGTGACTTGCTTTGAATTTCTCTAACATTTCTTTATATTAACATTTTACTTGTCCGTTCCTTTTGTAATTGAAATTGGCAATACAACTGCAGAGCACGGGTGCCATTTTTCACTGGCAGCTCTTCAGAAGTATGGAACAAATTCTGCAGAGTGCCCACATTTAAAATACTCATGGAGATGTCTCTGTGACATACTGATGGCCAAGTACTGACTTTCCTTTTTTTAATTGAAAATTCAGTGATCTTTTGAAAAAGAGCTGGAGGAGTGGATGGGATACCTTTATTCAGTACTAATTCTGCTAGAGGTCTAATGTGAATCTTCCAGATCTTGGGCCAAATTCTTCTCTTAAGCAACAGCAAGCTCTGAAGTCAAGTCTTCTTTTTCTGCATAGCTGAGGAGATACTGTTAGTGCTTGCCAATGAGCCTGTGCTCTTTATAGCTCCTTTTTTCCACCTTGTGGGTGGTGATGGAAAGGTGTACGTGACAGGCTTCTGTCACTGAACAGAAAAAAAACAAACTAGCACTGCAGAGAATTCAAAGTACAGACAGAACTAGCCATTTTTTTCAAACCTAGAATTTAATTTTCTTCATAGTAGTGGGTTTCTTTTGGTAGCTAATGAACACTGAAAAGAGCAAAAGGATAGCAGAGAAGCATTGAAAATGGACAGTTAGTGCACAGGGGTTTTCTTTGCAGAGTTTCAATGCTGAAGCCTTTAGAAAAGAGCACTTACAGATGTTTGATTTCTTTCAGGTCTTCAGATTTTGGGACATTATATACAAAGTTGAATCTACAGCCTGGGATTGCCACTGTTATTGACAATTTCTACATTTGTTCCACCAACAAAAAGAAGGTATGTGGCGAAAAACCATTTTTGTAGTGCAGGTGAGACTCTGGGACTATGTAAAGAGTTTTTTACAGGTTTTCACAATATAGGAAACTTATTTTCATGATGGTGAAGATCACCTTTGTGCATTTGTGACATACAGAAGTGAGATATTTATTGCTCCTGAATAGTACAGACAGAAAAAAAAATTACCTTGATGGATATGGGAACCTTATGAGATCATTGACTCATATGATTCCTGGAAATCAAACTTTCATAGTGTTTTCCCTGTAAATGAAAAAATGAAATTCTGTGGGTTTTCACACATCCCAATGGATTCTGGGACTAACATTCAAACTCTTCATCTTTAATACACAAGGTTCTTAACATGTTCCTTAATATAAAGTATAGGGATTGGGCAGGCTGTCATTGATTATGATGTTTATCCTGTGTAGAACCTTAATTAAATAAATTTTAAAAACTCCTCCCCATTAAGCTTTCTTAAGAAATGTTCCTGCATCATTACTAAGAAACAAAACACTTTTCCTGGAACCTGGAAAGGTTAAGTGGACTTTATAAGTGAGAGCAAAATCAACCCACTGAGTGTATTTACAATGGATGTTATATTAGAAGCAAAGGAACAATTATTATGGGGACAAAAAATCACAGTAACAGCACTTCTATGTCTTAAAAGTGCCTGTGATTTAAATGGCAAGAATTGTGGAGTGCAATGTGAAACATAAGCACAGTGGCAGTGGGTCTTTCATGAAATAAGAATTTTCTCTTGATAAGGGCCTTTTAAATCCAGTGTAATACAGAAACACTGATTTCCAGTAGAGGCCTCTAGTGGAAGATTGCAAGAACAGTGTTTGTTGTGTTTGTCTGTCTGTTTTGCTTAATCAAAAATCAGTAGAAATCTGTAAGGCTGCCTTGGTGATTAAGTACATATTGTATTTCTCTTGAACTTGTCACTGTAATTTTGTGGCCAAGCTGTGCTATGTCTGAAATTGGTAATATATTTTTAATCTACTGCAAAGCCAGAAAGTATTATTTTGTTTCTTAAAGTGGAACTGCCAACAAGCACAAAGTTGCTTCAGATTATGTGTTTCAGATATACAATCTACTGGTGGTTTCAAGTCCAAAAGAATAAAACCAAAAATCTTTACCCATCTCAGTTTCTGGAATAAAAGCTAGAAGGATGAGATGGATGAGAGCCCTATGGAGGATCTTTCCCAGCTCAATCAGCTACAATATCAAAGCCTGCCCAAGCACAAGTGTTCAGTGACAATATGATTATGCCATTTGTGTGAAAAAATAAACAGCAGTAAGATCACTGCTAAATTTCAAACCTGAAAAACACACCAGTGTTCACAAGAACCCTCATCTTAATCCTGTCTAAGAAAAATCTATATTCTCCTGAATTTCACAAGTTGAAGTTCTTAGAGATACACACCTGAGGAGCTGAAGCTGTACTAATCACCAAAGATCAGGAACAGACCTGCCCTTAATAGGCCACAGCTGTGTCCAATAAGAAGAAGAGTGCTACAAAATAGTGGGTTAGCTGGGTGAGGAGAGAGTTGGAGTTTGTTGGTTGTGCTGTGAGGAGATGGCCATGAGAAATCACTGGAAAGGTATGGAACTTTTGAAACAAGATGACAACGCATATCTCCCTATCTGTCTCTTTCAGCACAGTTGCAATGGGGGGAGTAGAATATTTTGAACTCTGACTCCCTTTTCTGAGCTGAGCAGAAGTCTTAGGTTTTTACTTGTTCTTGATGTTACTTCAGATCATTATGGTATGGGTTTACTTCAACCAGTTCACATCTTTTAAAATGTGCTGAAAATGGAAACTGGAGTGCTGATTGCATGTACTGGAACTGAGTGTGCACTTTAAATTTAAAGCATAAGTAGTCCCATGCTACCACTTAGCATTTAGTGACTGGGAAAATACATGAAAGCAAAGGTAAAATACATTTATGGGGATTTTTAATATTTCACAAAGTAAAAAGTGTTCTGTGATTTAATTTCATTTAGCCATTGTTCTTATCTGTGGAAGAGCAGATTCTGCACATTTAAAGCTCATCATTTCCACCTCAGTGTCATCAGGGTATTAACCACACCTGATTTAAGTTCTATAGAATTAGCTATCTGGTCAAGCTCTCTCCCTCTACAATTTAAAAAAAAAAACCCAAAATACCAACCAAACAAACAAAAAAAACCACAACAAAAAAAGCAAAAACAAAAACCCAAACAAACAAAAACCAACCAAGCGAACAAAAAAGAAAACACCAAAGGAGAAATATGGGTATCTCCAGGCAGTTCATACTGTTAAAATCATAGTTCTTTGTGAGAATTCAATGAGAATAAGGAGATCTCTGTAACTGACTTTGTTACTGTTGTGGGTTTGAACAGAATCAAACTGTGGCTTCCTACAAAGACATACAAAGAGATGGGTCATGGTTTAACCCCAGCTGGCAATTAAGTACCGCAGTGCTCTTGGCTCATTTCATCCACCAGTTCCCTCAGGGCTTGTGGATTCCTCTCATCAAGTCCCATGGACCTGTGCACCTTTGGGTTCCTTAGATGGTCTCAAACCTGTTCTCCTCTACCATGGCAAGTTCTTAATTCTCCCAGTCCCAGCCTTTGCCTTCTTTGATTGGGATGGTGTGGCTAGAGCTCTCATGGACCAAGAAACAAACAGATTATTTGTTTGTCAGTTTTGAAATGCAATTAAATGAAATAACTGCTAGAAGGCTCCAGTCTAGCTCTCAGGCTGACATAATTTTTACAGTTCATAGCTTCCACTATACCAGCTCCTTGGAGTGGCTTAGGCTTTCACTCAACTTGCCTCCACTCTGTGAGCTGCAATCATACCAGAGAGAGCAATGGACTTCTAAGTGAGCTTTATACAGTAAATGTGAAATAGTTCTGTAAATTTTCTGTGAATGACTCTAATTTTCATTTTCTTAAGATATACTGAAAATGATGTAGTTGATTAAAAAGTGCATTAGCAAAAAGTACAGCAGCACCCTTTTCACATAGTACTATGTGGAAAAAGGATTGTAGAAAAACCCCCACAAGGTTATAAGGTAAAATATTGGAATGTTGGGGACTGAATAAGCTGGAGGAAGTATGGAAATCATCTATAAACCTCACTATATTAATTCAAAAAGTGGCACATTCCATTTTGCTTTGGAAATGTGCCATAGCCTTCTATGAACAAGCTGTGGTGAGTACTGTAGGCCTAAGTTAAGAATCTGGAAGGAGTTGTATCAAGGTCGTGTCCACACAATCTTTTGCCAGTTGTGGTAAATTCATTCTCTCTGTGTCTTTTTCTGGCAGAAGGCAGCAGAACTCAAATGCAGAAATTGTGTTGCTGCAGTTACCAGAGGACTGAAGCTATGAAACCAAGTTTTGACAAGAAATGATGGCAAATCTCTGAAGATAGAGCTTTAGAGGGCTTTGTTTGTTGCCCTGAATGGACCTTTCTGATGAAATGATGGGATGGAGGTGTGAACTGTGGCTGTATTGTTTGTGAGGCAGAGTTAAATTGCAGTCAGCAGCTGCACAAGTAGAAAACATTTTGACCTACCTGCAAATGACCAAGTAGGATCATAGATCATCACCCTAAATGCCATGAAACAGCAGAGAAAAAGGCAAGGTCACACTCTAATTAAGAGTTTATGCTTCCTAAGGATGCATTAACATTTTGTTTGCATTCTGTCTGGTTTTAGTGTAGTATAAACCAGCAGCTAAAGACACTGATATGGTTTTGGAAAGCTGTAGACTAGTGAAGGGGAGTTCTGCTATGCAAGCTCTCTGATGCTAACTTCTCCATTTGAAGCACTTTTTCATTCATCTGTGTTATAAAATAGCTTTTCCCTCTGCAGTCTTGAGGGGTTGTGCAGTGATAAGGGATGTCCCTGCACTTTAAACAACAGAATTTATGCAATTATCTCCTTTTCAGTAATTAGCACATGCTGATAGCATCAAATGGTGCAGGAAATCCATCATATACCATGTGCAGGAAATAATTTGCTTTGTGTTCTCTGTTTTTCAAACCAACATTTTATTTGTGACTTGGAAGTGTGATGTCTGTGGTTTATAGAGAATGGGATTAAGACTTCCATAGTGTCAATCTGGAATCAGGTGAACAAAGCAAATTCTTTCTACAGAAGAAAAAATTTAGCAGAATTTAATTTCACTAAGCTAAATTATCAATAAAATATTTAACTTTTTTTGAGCATATATGCTGTTGGATGTAGAAATTACATGTTTGATTTTATGTAGTGTTGTTGGGGAGCAGTTGAATGAACACACTGATTTTCTTTTTTTTTTTTTTTCCCCCTCACATCCAGTGCATATTTTAATTTTAATTCATGCTAATGCAATTGGTGCATCCATCCTTCCATTTATATGCTTTTGGAAAACCTGCAGCTATAAGCAGTTTATATTCAGGCTTTTGATATTAAGAGAAAACAAGTATTGATTGTGATACACTAACTTATTAGTTGAGTTGAACACTTACATTTCCCAGCTGTCACAATAACCAATAACTGCATGTTTTTTCCAAAATGAAAGACAAGGTGACAAACAAGGCAGAACACTTAAGATAGTAATAAGGATGTAGGCTTTTTTATACACTATTTTAACTCCTGATGATTTAAATAGTATGAATTCTACTTTGCAGAAGAGTATTTGCCGGAACTATAAAAGCACTTCCCAAGATGCAGTTATTTTGAGCAATGTTTGTAAGCACTTACAGGTAAATGCAGTCCTACATAATTTTGACATTTGTCTTTCAGAGCAGAACAATTGGTTGTGGAATTTGTCAAAGTGCAGTATGATTACATTCACTTGTAAGGAATAATTCTACTCAAATATCAGTTTCCTTAGAGACCATAGTAGAACATCTCCAAATATAGAGAGCAGAATTATCTAACACTTTTACTAGTAGTCCGGTAAGGGGTATTCCTTTCAATAAGATGAGTAGTTACTTGAGGAACATTTCCCTGTGAAATTACAGAATATGAGTTTGTATGTGGAGATCTCTACCATGATGTGTTCTTGCCTTATAAGCAGTGTCACCATTCCATTTTCTTCCAGTGATGCACCATCAGAGCACTAATGTGACCTGACTGCATCATTTTGCTTAAGGCTTAAGTCCATGACTGTTCAGTTTGTGTTCAGGTATTCTAGATGCTACCAGAAATATGCCCAATAATTGACTCTTTTTCTTTTTCCCCCCCCACCCATACTTTGCTAGTTGGTAGATTGCTGTGAGAGGCAGTCCTGGGCAGGAATCCCAGGTTTTATTCACACACAATTGATGAGCAGTTGCTTTGTTGACAACCCCAAAGCTGCTAAATGCAAGTGGAACTCAATAGGTTAAAACAGAGCTTTCATTGAGCTGTTAGCTGAAGTCACAGCCCACAGCAGAGGTTCATGCAGCACTACCAAGCCCATGACGTATATGGGGAGGATTTGATGGATGCTGTTTGATGGGGTGTGACTATGTGTATGTGGAAAAAATAGGATAAAGCTTTGAGAAACAGAGTGGAACTGTTGAAAATTTAAGCTGTGGATGAAACAATGGCTTGGGATCTGGCTATTAAAGAAGTATTTGAGTTATTTACTGGCTAAATGGAGGGTAGGAGTGACAGCTTTCCAGCTGGACTGATTTCTGCTATGGTTGAGAAACCAGGGCTTTTTCACAGTTTGTATGTAAACAGGGCTGCATAAAAAAATATATAACTCCTATGTCATTGTCATATTCTAACTCCTTGTAACCCTTTAAATAAGTGGAAGGTAGGAGCAGTGTTACTGCTCTATTTGAGAATATCCTTTCTCCTAACCAGTAGATTATGTATGCATTTTCCTACAGTGTGACAGAGAAAGGTTTAGTTTTGTTTCCATCAAAACTCTTTCTGTGCATTTCTCCATTCTGTTCTTGTATGTGCAAAGCTAGAAGGAATCCCCAGCTCTTGCTGATCATGGTTTGATCTTGTTGATCATCACAGATTTTTCTTTGAATACCCTTTTGAATGCATGTCTACTAAAACATGGCAAGCTGAAAGTGCCTCTGACATTTTTGTGTCAATTCTACTCTCTTGGAACCAATAAACATTCTACAGTCCAGTACCTGAAATACACTGTCATTAAAGGATGCAATTGATATTACCAAAAAAAGAAAACAACCCACAAAAATCAGGCAAGCCAACAAACCTAGCTAACAATACAAGTGAACAGCAGAATGCCATGACCATGTAGGGTTCCCATGGTATGTAGGATAATTGCTCATCAAGGTAGAAGGTGTGTGAGCTAAATAGCTGCATGCTTGAACATTCTTTATTTTCTATCCTAGAATTCATTTGATGCTTAGAGATCTCAATTTAAGTTTTTGAAACTGACCTTCCACTGTGATTTTGTAGCCTAATGTGCAACTTTTGCAATCTTTTGTGCTCAGGCATACAATTATTCTGTGGAAAAATAGGCCTGTCTTTACAGTGTGCTCATTATAGATGCTTTTGTTCTGTTTTTATGAATATCTTGTCTAAAACTCATTAGTCATAAAAGCACACCAACAACTACCAAAAAGACGTGATGTTAAATTAAGTTTACTGTAGTGAAGCCAAAAATAAAATGACTAGTTGGTGGGAGTACAACATAAAAAAGATTTATGTGAAAATGGAAAAGACCTCCGAGCAACTGTTAAGAGACCATTGTGCATATGATTCTGCTCTTGAGAGACATCTATTTCCCTCCCAGTAATTCTGGAAAGAGAAGGATTCCAAGCATCGTATTTTCAGCAAGGTTTTATTTGCTATTATGATGAACAGGGGTCATTGCTTGGAGAAATAGGAGCAGTCAATCAAGAGCATGCAGCAGAAAGCAGCTCTGAAGCTGCACCTGGGGGTGGATGTGCTGTTGAGGGGTGGCTGGGCAGAGGGCATGGGAATGCACAATATTCCATGCCAGGGGGGTTTAAGATCTGAGATTTTGATTTGCTATGTTTAAAAATAAGGGCAAGTTAAATTTTTGCAGAATTTAGACCAGGTTGTTATTTCAAGCTCATTATTTTAAAATGTAGATTCTTAGGCCCAATTCTAAATTTAAGCCATATGCCAGAGAAAAATATGGAGGGGGTGGGAGGTGTGGATTTGCTGAGCAGGACAGTAGACAGGCTGTTTCCCTTGTCCAGCCTGCCCATGTGCTCATTGACCTGAAAGTACTTTTGAAATCCTTCTCTGCTTGAGATAACAACTAAGGGGGAAAAGAACCTCAAATAATCAACCACAACTATCTGCAGTAGATCTCTAGACCCAAGTGAGACCTGAATGAGGCTTTTCTGTGTCATGACAGAGAATTTAATGTATCCTAGCAAAAGCTACAAAGATCTTCTAATCAATAATTGAGTACCATAAACATCTTTTTTTTAAGGCTATACATTTCTAGGCAAATATAATCCTGGAAGATTTTCTGATGCAATATGGAATTTGCAGAATTAAATATAACAAGGAGGCAAATCATAATATATGGGATAGTGTCCAAAGGAGAAGGTGTCCATATGAAGAGTGAATAGAAAGTTACTCAATTTGCATGAATTCTGTCACAGATAAAACAAAAAAGGAAGATGTGCTGAATCTTAACAAGATGAAGCAGGAGAAAAGATAACTAAAACTAAAAAATGGTAAAGGATTGGTAACAAGCCTCTTACTGTACTCAGTAAGTATTTAGCTGATCACCTAATCTGCTTGGATGAAATGGGTACAGGTAAGTCTATAGAACAGAGTCAGGTTTCTGTTGAACTGGCATAAGCAAGGTTTTTGTGACTGATTTAGGTTATTTATGTAAATTTCAATAATCTTGTATATTGAGATTACTTTTGTCTAATTATTTACTGAACATCCCAACATGCCAAGAGGCTGTATCATGTTCCCCATGTTGCAGAAGGGAAGAAATTTGGAACTCTTTCATCTTAATTCAGAATCTAATGGCAGGAACGAGGAGGTCCGTGCTAAGGAGGTGAGGTGAAAACTGCTGAACTGTATTTGACAAGAGATGAGTACCATTCAGGAGGTCTGCAAAGACTGTGAGCAGGTGTATTCCCCAGACAGCCCCAAGAAAATAAAGATGTAGTGTGGATGAAACATATTCATCATGCTTGCTGATGGATTTTCTGCATCTCCTGGAGCCCTGTGTGTTTCCTCCTCACGTCTGCAGGGATGGAGTGGGGGATGAGTCCCAGCATCCACGCCTCCTGCTCTGCTAGCATTGTCCAGTCTCCTGATGTGTCTAATCCTACTTCTCTTCACCACTGCTGTTCAACTTCCCTTGTGCTGACCTCACAGGCTTCCCTGGCTCTCTCAGTAGCATCTCTCAGAGATGCAGCAGGACTTTTATCCCCAGAGGTGGCATGGAAGCACAGTGGAAATGAGCAGGGTTTAAATGGTGGCCATGGCCATTTTGCAGGGCTGGCAGTGTGCTCAGCCCCCTGAGAATCCCTGCTGCCCCCCTGATCTGCTCCAGCAGGAGTAAAACTGATGTTAAACCAGTCAACTTCTACAATCAACCTGTCATGCCACAAGCAGGATTTGTAAACGATTGTGGAAATTAAGCATTACAGTGACTTTGATTATTCCACTCTCTTTGTGGCATTTACTAGAAGGGGTGAATGTAAGTGCTTGCTTACCTATTTCTAATTCTGAAATGAATCCTGACTCTCAGTTTTCCCAGCACCCTGCAGCAGCAAATGTCTACTGAAAAAGCAGCACCTGTGTGGCAAATATATTCTAATGCAGCCTGCACCCATGTGTTTGAGCACAGTCAGCAAAAATTCTTGCAAAAATAAAACAAGATTTTAATTTATTTTTCCACACAATGTGTTTCTGTCAGAGAAAGATACTTTCTCCTGGAAACTGGAATCTCATATTTAACTAAGCCATCTCTGAAGCCTTCTTGATGTGGTCTCTTTGGGGCTTGTACTAGAGACAGATTTTTTCCATCTGTGGGAGTAATGCTGCCATCCTTTCATAGCAGAAGATTGCTATGAAATGAATGGTGCATTCTCCTTAATATTGCCTATTTGGTTTTGAGAAGGGATTTTCTGCAATCTTGTTTAAGCTTGTGACTAGCAGGAATTTCTCTCTTCACTGTTCTTTTGGCGTTTTTTTTTTTTTGTAACCTTTCATCATCTATTTCCACTTTTCCATTTCCTAATCTCTTTCCAAAACTCTTTCCACTTTTCTTTTTTCGACTTTTGAGCATTACTTCTTCCTACATCTCACACATAGATTGTGGGCCATATTAAAACTTTTTCTTTCATAGTTGCAATTACTAAAGAAAAATATTATTTAGAAGAAGGTAGCTAATAGTCTATGTTTCTGTTAAAAAAATCACGGTGTTCTTGGGATGATAATAATAAAAAATCTGCTGGCACATCCTTAACTATCATTCATAAAACAAATCTCTTCAACAGTGGTGGCAGGATGATTCAGTCAGGGAGCTGTTAGCCAGCAGACCTGACATCAGTTTCTATGACCTTGAGCAAGCCTGAGCTTCCTTGAAGCCTGACTTCCTATTGCCTCATACCTTGTAATTGCATTTGCCTGGTGCAAAACCACTGTGACATGACATGATTTGACACCCTACCTTGAGATCAGTTTGCAAGGTAAGGTTTTGCACAAAGTACAGAATTATTCTGGCTTAGTTTCCTTATTTATAAACTTAAGACCATAATACTGAAGTCTCTAGATCACCTATGATCCCTAAATAAGTGCTAAGTGTTTTTATGAACCCATTTCAAGGCAAATGCACATATCAGGTATTTTTGTTGTCACACCCCTGCAGTATTCAACAGCATTTTAAGATTTGCAGCATGCTGAAAATAATGGTTATAAATATGTTCCTGTATTTTTTAAGATTGCTTAGCTTTTATCAGTCATGTGTGGTTCAGTACATAGGTAATAATTTGAATATGATAGTAATACTTTTATTCTCCCTGAAATGAGAAAAGTCAGCTTTTTGCCCCAAATAGAACAGGATTAATTTTTGCTGCAATTGCGGGATCTACAATTTAGAGATATTTTATTCTCAGTACTCTAAACAAAATTAGCAGTCTGGGTCTTGAATTGGCTTTTGGATTTGGCTAATATGCTCTTGTTCTTTTAGAAAGCACAAATCTGTGCAGGGAGGGTGTGGGGTGGAGGTTTGTCAGGTAGCACTGGGGGATTGTGGGTGTTTATCTTGTAAAAATCGGTGCCAAAAACAGACGACTGCAAGTTGCAGAAAAGCTGTGCTTTCAGTGTAACTATGACTACAGGAATCAGCCTGGGATCCATGGGAACAATCAAACATGTCAATTTAAGATAGTAAATGCACTAGTGTAGTTTTTAGTGCTAATATGCGTCCTGATTTTTTTTATTTAACCATACCCATGAACAATTTTTTTTTCACAGATTGCATCACTCAGTGTTTAAATGCTTTTACAGTTTGTTTGGGATGCAGTGCTGGCCAGCATAAATTAGTGGGGTTTGGCTAAAGTTCCAGTCTGTCCATGAGAATAATAGTGTCTCACACTTTGTTCTTTCTGTAAGCTCCAGGAAAGGCAATGGTTCTCTCACCTGCTGCTGCTGAGGATTTCAGAAATGCTTCTCTGCTCTGCAAAGTGCTGTAGCACTGGAGCAGGAAGTCTGGGTCTATATTATTCTTTTTACATATTTGCTGTGTAAGTCTCAGGGATGCAGGATTTCTGCCGGGCTTTGGGATTGCAAAGCAAAGGCTCCTTAGAAACTCTTACATGCTGTATATTATTGCAAGGCCCAGCTGTAACTTTTCACTTGACTTAGGCTGACAAAGTCTATAAAAGTGTCTGTTCTGGACTAAATTTCCATTCAGGAGGTACTAATGTATTGCTGGGTACATTGCAGGACCATATTAAAACCACTTGTGTGCTTCACTCTGCCATAAGATCTCAGAATTTTATGTGCATGTGGATGACTTGGCGTCTCCTGTTAATAACTTTGGGAATTCCGGAGAGGTTATAAGATTTCCCTTTTACAGATGTGGAAACAGAAAGATGTAAATTACTTGCATGGGAAAGAAATTAGAGAAATTTAATAATATGCCACACATCTAAGCCAGTCTCTCAGCTTGAAGACTAGTCATGAAAATGAGCCTTTTTCATTGCAGCAAAATATTAATTATTTACAATATTTTACATTATTTCCAATTTACAGAGAAGTTTGGGCTTGTGGAAGGTCTATCAATACCATAAATATCAGTAGTCAAATATATGAAAGTATATTTTGATGACCAAAAACAAATCAGAAAGTTTGTTATTTCCACAATCAAAGACTAAAATTTAGGAAGTATTTTAAATGGTAAGATCATAATTAGCTTTAAGAGGGATCAAGTAGATTTTTACACATTGTATTGTTTTTTTAAAAATATATGAAATAGGTGAAGACACATAATTTGATTAAATATTCATCTGTTATCTAATATGAAATATGTCTAGGATGAAAGATGTAACTTCTAAGTCAAATTTCTTAACTTTGTAGAAAGTTACTCCATGAAGATAATGAGTTTTAAAGCTTTTCTAAAGTGTTTGAGGCAATTTGAACTACATATTTAAAAAGTTATACTCAGAAATGAAGAAGAGAATTGAATTCACACCTAGGACCTTAATTCTAGATACTCAGTTGGAAAACATTGCCCCTGTGTTTCTGCACAGTTCACAGAATTCAATTTTTATTAACACTTGTATAAGCCGTTCACCAGGTCAAATACCATTATTACATGGCTCTATAAGGATAAGATCAGAAATTTTTACCAAGACTGAAAAGTTCTGGAAAAAAAAAATATATATCTTTACTTCCAAATTAAAATAAAATGCCTGTAAAAGTGTTCATGGTGCTAAGATAAGGAAAATCAATGAGATGAAGTGGAATATTTTGTTTGTGTTGTCACCATTTTAAATGTAGTGCTTTAAAATGATGTCAAGGTTTGCTTATAAAAATAATAAATTTTCCTAATTAAAATTAGCATTTGGCTTGGGAAAGTAGTCAGAATTAAAACATGCATTATAAACATTGCCTTTGCTACTTCGGCATTTTCTGGTCCAAATTTATTTTTTCTGAAAGTGCTTTGACATTTTAATAGCCTGGTAAGTGCCCCAACCTTACACATTTTTACTCTGATAAGTGCTAAATTTTTGACTTACATAATATTTATAACTCTGAGTTTACTTCCAAGCTATAAGGGATACTGCTTTGCTTATGTATTTTCCTCTTTTTTTGATTCATCAGTAGCGGCATTCTCCTCTTCCCTTCATGTTTTTTAAATCAAGATCTTAAGAGGCGAATTCATTAGGCTGAAGCTCACAGTCTACAGGTGACATGGCTCTGGTTTTCTATCTTGTGTTCAGTGGTCCATGATTTAGGTAATTGCCAGTTATTTATCTCTTTTGAGCATTTTGATAGCATGCTGTGTTTTGTTTGTGGTGTTTTTTTACCATCTCTCTTGTCTGCTCTCTGAGAAAGAAACTACTGCAGCTTGTCAATGTTTGAGGTTGGGCACTTTGCTGTCCCTTAACGCTGCTCTGTCAACTGCCACAGCATTTAAGCCATGTTCAGAATATCACCCAGGAAAAAAAGGGACTAAGTCTAAGTTTTTAAGTGTTCATGATAGCAAATAAGTTTATTTAAAAATCAGCAAATGATATAGTGACAGAATGCCAAGAGTCCCCCTTCCTGCCTTCCCTCATCTTCAGCTAACAAAATTATCCCAGAGAGCATTACAGCTGTAAACTGGCAGTGACATCTACTGTGGCTTTTACCAGAAATCTCCAAACAAGGTCTGTTCTCAAGGCTATAGGCATTTTTGGTAGATCTTAGGAAAATTAAGAATAATGTAAGAATGCACAGTAAATTTTCAGTTTACTTTTAAATCCAGTAAATATATGTTGATTGCTGCACACTAAGAAGATTAAAGTTTCCAGCTTATTTTCATTTCTTAAGGAATTGTAAACATCAGGAGGAAACCTTCAATTTAGGGTTGCCCAGCTCTGTGGTAGTATGTTATATGGTAATCAGATGTACTCCAGTTTGATGACCTTTCCTCTAGGCTTGTTGTTTAGCAGTGCACAGTGCTGCAATCTGGCCTTTCATGTGTTTTGAGTATTGATTTTTCAGATAGCAAGAACTGGAATAGTAATCTGGGGAGTTCTGACCTGTTAGCTTTTATTCCTTGTGACTCTAGTCAGCTTCTGAGAGTGGTGGGTTGATGGAAATGGCAAATCTGTCCCCACTTTCCTTTTGTGAAAACTCAAAAAAACCGTGTTTCCCTAGTGTCTCTTCCTCAATCTTTCCATTCCGGCTTATTTTCATCCCAATTCTCTTTTAGTCCTCCCACCCTTCCAATTGCAGCTTGACCTGGAGGGGGCTTTTCCTGGCACACCAGGAGTAGCAGCAACATTAGCTCAGCCTGTATGGCTGGGCAGCCTTGCATGGACACTGCTAACTACTGCAGCACTGAAAACTGAGGGAGTTGTACCATGGATGAAAATTTGCGCATCAGATGCAGTTTTAGTCAATAATCACCTCAAACTGGTGCTCTGCTTTCAGAGTGTCTTATTTGCTTCCTTTGTTCAAATAAATGTCCTGGCATTATTTTGGTCAAACCTCTATGTAAACTCCTTCCCTTCCTACAGCTCCAGGGTATGAATCCCCAATTCACACTGGGTACCATAAAATTGCAGAATTAATTTTATTGGAAAAGACCTTTAAGATTATCAAGACCAATCGTAAGCCTAACGCTGCCAGTGCCACCACTAACCCATGTCCCTAAGTGCCAGGGACATGACTCCCATGAAAGGCTCATGAGGCAGGACCCGGCACTTTCACCTTGTTAAACCTCATGGAGTTACCTTGGCCCATCAATCCAGACTGTCCAGATTACTCTGCACAGCCTTCCAGCCCTCTGGCAGATCAACATTCCAGCCCAGCTTGGTGTTATCTGTGAACTTACTGAAAGTGCACTCTTTTGCCAGGACTAGTTGGATCAGATGATTCCAGAGGTCCCGGCCAACCTGGTATTCTGTGATCCCCCATCCAGATCATTGATGAAGATGTTAATGATCTGGATGATGGGAATGAGTGCACCATGGTGATGGATGGCTTCCAAATTAAATAAGTGTGATGATGGTTGCTGTGAGACTGGTTCTGTGTGAAGAACCCATTATCTGGATGAAATGCTCTTCATATATGAGCAGTAGTGCCACAAGGGGCTGAGCTGGTGGCTGCTGTCAGTACTCAAAGTTTCTAAAATAATGTCACCAGACCTCTTTGTAATCTTGGATATACTTTCTCAAACTAAAAATCTCTTCCTAAATGGTGTTCTCTTATGGGAATGAGGTTACTTACTGACCATTTCAGAATACAGTCTATTGTCAATGTTTGTTCATCACATGTAGTGGTGGGTATGCAGTATTTATAGTCTTTCCATAAGGATTGCTGTTGGGAATAGCAGAGTCACAACTGATTACTTCAGCTGCTGCCTACAGAAGCCAGCTGAATTATCATACCTTGGTTGCAATAATCTAGGCTTGTGTTAGAAGTACATTACCCAGTAAACACAATGCAGTTGATGCCTTTTTGCAGAGACCCCACTCATTTCAGAAGTCTCAGGAGACAAAATAATTTATTTCTGTGGCTGATTCGCTGAACAAAAGAGAAGCTGTTTATTATCTGAAGTAACAGGAGAGCATATGTTTCACTGCAGTGTGGCTGGCAGCCTGGAGCTTTGAAAAATACGTTCTGGTCTTCAGGGGAGCATAGACATCAACTTTGTGCATCTCAGGAGGTGTTAAAGCAACATCTGATGAGTCAAGTTGCAATCAAATGAACCTTGCTAGGGAAGAGCAGGCAATGAAGTCAAGGTTTTGGCAAATGCCATTTTATCTTTACCTTTTATAATCAGAGAAAATCTCCTGTGATTTCTTACAAATTTTCTTGAGCTTTACAATAAAGAAAGATGTCCTGAGCTATTCTCTTTGTCACCCTAATTTCAACTATCTTGAAATTTTAACCTCAGAAGTGAAACAAAAAGGTAAATTACAGTTTCTATTTTAGCTTCTATTCATGTTTGTATTTTAGTTTCTATTCCCTTACCTATTAAAAATTATTGAATCCGTCATCTAAGACTTCCTGAGTTAGTCACCTGTGGAAACTGTCTTTATTCTGGAAGAATAAATTGCAAATTTTCATTTTTATCATTTTTGAAGACATTTTGACTGCCAAACAATTATCTTGAAATGTTAGTTCTGCAAATTTATGTAGTCGTCAGTTTGTTGTGTTTGTGTTCAGATATGCCATTCCATCTGTCCTCATGATTATAAGATAGGTGGCCATTTGGGCACTTTAAAGTTTGTATTTTCTGGTAGAAGACATCAATGATGCCCACATTTTTAGCACACTCACACTAGTAAACAGGGAAAATATGGTAATCATTAAAGGCTTTTTGCACCCAACAGCTGGCAAAGCCTTTGAAAAACAGCCCTTGTACAAGATGAAAGGTGTGTGAAAAGGTTTTCAAAGTCTGTATGTTTCTAGCAGGTCAGGCAAAGAGGAGGGACTTCATTTGCTGCTGATGAAAACAGCCCCAACAAAAGAAATAACAGTGAAGTCTGTGGAGGCGTTATGTGCTTTGGTTGGATCTGTAATTCCATTATGCTGAGTAAAAGGAGTTTCACAGAAGAGCCTGAAGCACTAATTCTTCTCTGAAAGAACAGGGAAAGAGAAACCATACTCTGCCCAGATCTGTCTGGCTGAAGTTGGAAGCACAACTTCTGGTTGGAAGCTGTGGATAGCTCCACAATATCTAATAACTATGGATGATGCCCTCAAAGAGCCTCAGGTGGGACCATGACACATAAATTAACAGAAATCCAAGACCATATCCAAGGCTCAAACTGTTCTGATCTTCTGGAGTAATTAACAGCTTCATCACTTCACCTTGTCCACCTAGTACAGTTATAAACCAACCAGTCCTTACCCTGGTGCCATGCATGGCACATCCAACTAGAAGCAATTGCAAAAGGGTAGATAACTTGGAGACATGATCTTTACATTTTGCTTGTTCTCAGTCAAAACTGTTGTGCTTAGTTTCCTACCCTATCCTTTGCATTAATTTCGAATTACTGGTTCTATTTGCTGAACAGGCTGTAAGCAAATGGGGAGACATGCCTTGGGTATAAGGTCTCTCATTTATGTTTATTTTTTACCTCTGAATTCCTCTTTCCATACAGAAATTGTGTTTATAATGGAAATTAGAAAGTATTTACTTAGATCCTTTCTTCTCTCTGGTTGCCATGTTAAGGAATTATCACCAAAAGTAGAAACACTGACCTTCTCCTTATGCAGAAATAATAGAGAAAATTAATTCAACCAGTAAAGTTTATTTCAGTGCATGTAGGACAAAACTACTTTTTTGTGCTATACCTATTACATCCTAGGGTAATTGTCACATTAGGATGGCTAATAATTGCCTTCCTGAATGATCTTTTATTTTGTTGGCAAACCTCAGGCTGTTGCATGTTTATTTCAAGGTAACAGAGAGATTAATTCACATGACATTGAGTTCTTTTGCCATCTTTATATTCATGTTCTCAGAACCAGTGGTTTGACTGGTTTATGGGTGATAGTAATTAGTAGATTAAAAAGCATAAACAAATCTTTTCAATATTTTTACTACTTTTTTTTTTTGATTTCTCGATGGCTGTGAGCAACAAGGAAGAGCATCACAGGTAGTGTGTTGCTCCCAGTGGTGCTACAGGATCTAACCCAAGTTTAATAAAATGTAAATTAGCTGAGTTTACTCTTGAGGATGTAAGTGAAGCAACATTTATCAAAATATTGTACAAAACCTCTGCTATGTTTCTTGTGCCACCTCATATGTTATCAACCTTCTTGGAGCATCAACCTTTAGTCTGGCATTAGAACTGGAGTGTTGAAATAGTTTCTTAGTTGTTTTATGCACTATGACTTTATTTATTAGCAGATTATAGTCTCATGACACGGGTTATAGTTGGAGGTACATGATATACAATATAAATATAGTAAGAAGTGTCACTAAAGCTCATCCTTGATTAAGATTTTATTTTACTCTCCTCTTAACTAGGATTGACTGGATCACAGGCCATTTCATTTAAGAGGCTGTATGTGAGAGCTTTGTTGATTTTTAATTTTCCTCCATTGATTTTCAGCATCCAGAGAGCACTTGTTCTCTAATGGCTCTCTGTGTTGGTGTTTGCTTGCAAATTGAAGTAAAAGATAAATGGCTTTCAGGGTAATACCTCTCCAAGGGCTTCCACTTAAGGGCTGGTGGCTGTTAGCAGAGCTCCATTATGTTTAGAAAAGTTCTGTGCTCAAACAAAAGTATTCTTGAGCCTCTTTACTGTGGTAAAATTGTTTTAAGTCTGGTGTGGCAACAGTCTCTAGCTGATCTATAAATCTTTGCAAGGAATAGCCCATTTGTCCACATTTTTCTAACTAAAATTCTCTGCACTTTTTTTTTTTTTTTTGTTTTAATAGGAATTTAAATATGTTCCTTGCTCATGTTTTTCCCACAGCAAACAATTGATTTTTCAGTAAAAGAGAGGAATAACTGTTGCTGGTATTCGCTTGGTTTTTAACAAGTATTTGTGCTAAAATGCAGTGCTAAGTTGAAAGTTTTGGCCTGCCTATTGAGCAACAATATTTTTTAAATGGCTATAAATTGACTTTTCAATATCTTTGCTTGCTTAGGAATGTTAACCTCATCAATAGCATAAGTTGCTTTATATTTGTGTATTTCAAGCCATCTTGTATACTGTTGCTGTGATATATCATTGCATTGAGTAATAATGTTCTGTAATTAGTAATGTAGTAATGTAATGCTAATGATGTAGTAATGTAATGCTAATGAAAGGGTGCTACTTAACACCCCTTGCCCATTGCCTCCTCAGACCAAGCTTGATTATTTAGAAAATATATATCCTTATTCTAGGCTTGTGTTAGAAAACCATGGAAAAAGAATTGTGAGGCTCTAGGAGCTCCAGGAATATGATCCAATGGCAGCATTTCTTCCCATCATCTTCACTAGAAATGACTGCTATTTATTGCCTCAAAGTCCTGTTTTAGTGCCAGGTAACAGTACCTGCAGCTTGTACACAGAGACTGCAGTATGTGTTGTCGTGCAAATTTCAAAATTGGCCTAATAAAATTTTTAAGAGAGGTTGCCTGTTAAACATATACTTCTTATACAGAGTCCACACGTCTTTTTGGTTAGGGTTTCAGCTCTTCAAATGTCCTGTACAATCAGTAAGGACTTGGCTTAAGGGACCTCTAATACATACTTGTTACTCTGTGTTTTTCGTGCTACTTGTCAAGCTTAATTCAAGTAGCTTCAGCAACAATCTAAAGATTTATATTCAAATGTCTTGATCAGGACTGAAACAGCTTAACAAACTACCCCATTAGCATATGGGTCTGAGAAATTAAAGACTCAGTCTGGAACAGAGAAGCTACAAATCCTGGGCTCTTCTCCCTGTTCTGCTGCTTTGTTATTTTATATCTGTAAGATGAACATCAGAAAAGCCTCAGCAATCCCCTCGCCCTACCGAGCATTGGTCACAGTTTCATCTAAACCCTGAATTTCAGGTTGGTTTCTGTGTTCTGCTGCAGCTGAAGTTTAATCTGGTCATGTTTGGCACCAAGCAAGTGGATGACGCTGTTGACTTCAGTGCAGTGCTTAAGGTTAAGCATTTGCACAATTGCCTTTGGGAGCTGGGGAATAAGATGGAATGTGCAAAAATTAATCTTTAGTAGAGGAGTGGGACAGGAACCTCTCCATATCTTAATTTATAAATAAGAAGAGTAGTTGGTTTTTTTTGGTTTTTTTTCTCCAAGCAAATCAAGTCTCTGTTTTACAGCAAAATGCAATTTATCTGAAGTTTTCTCTTAGCTCTTTTTTTTAAAGTTATAAATTGCTGGTGGCTGTGTGTGTCACAAGGTACACAGAAATCTTTTGCTGGAGGCTTTGTTTCAAGCTTGTGGGGCTTTTCCTTCTCAGTAGTCAGACACATTACATCAGACATGCTTTTGTTTTGTTTCACCAATGCAGTTTTCAGGGTGACCTCTGCTGAGATAAAAGGACTAAAACCACTGTGGTTTTTCCTGAAGCAACACCTTCTGCAGTTTATTGCCTTGACAGCAATTGCACACTTCCAAAAAGAAACCAAACCAGACCAAGAGCAGACCTGGCACAGCCACTGCCTTTCTGTTCCCTCCTTTATTGCTTGTGAATCAGAGCAATGTTAAGTCTTGAAATACAGTAGTACATGTAATGACTATAGTAATGATTGAGAAAAAACACTGACCTGTTATTCCTTGAGGAATTAAAGGAGTATCACATTGCTGCTACCTTTCTGGTCAGCTGTTCGTTGGAGGCTCTTCTGGAAGAGTTTGAAATTTGGGCTGTATCTTCACTGCATGGTTCAGTGCTGTTTAAACTCAGGCAAATGTAGTGTGAAGGGGTTTGAAATTCTGCCAAT
Organism: Ammospiza nelsoni; assembly: GCF_027579445.1. NCBI lineage: Eukaryota > Metazoa > Chordata > Aves > Passeriformes > Passerellidae > Ammospiza > Ammospiza nelsoni. The sequence continues at coordinate 18,518,078 of NC_080636.1, forward strand.
AGTAAGAGTTGGATTTAAGCTACTGTTATGGAAAGCACCAGCAACACAGGGAAGATGTCCATGTTTAGACCATGCAGAGGAGACACAGCAGCTGGATTGTATTGCAGGGATAATCATGTGCTGGGGATCTGTCCCAGAGCCTCATTTCCCAGTGTGTGAGTTTAAATATGATTTTAGGCCAGCACAGAGCTCTTAGAGACAGATCTTCTCCCTCTCCCTCCCTCCTAAAAAGAGAGTGTAGCAGGTTGGCCTTCAAGGAGCTCTTCTGACAAAGTTATAACCCCCAAATGATTCAAGGGGAAAAACATCCAAGGGATTTAAGTGAAATGAGTCCTGATGTCTTTTCTGTATGTCTTTCAAATAGAATCTGATGCAGCATCCTTCCCGCAGGAGAGGTTTGTCACCCAGGATGCTGTGGAGGAGGCTGGCTGTTCCGCTCATGCTCTAGGAGCTCCTGCTCTGTAGGGATGTAGCAGTTTTTGGTGAGAGTGTAGGGTTGGGTGTGTTTACCTTTGTGGAGCTGTGAATGGCTAATTTGAAAGTCAGGGAATAGAGAAATGAAACCTCCATCTCTTGTGGAAGTGGCAAATAATCTCTGTTGTGAAGGTGGCTCGGTTTACTCTCATTGCAGTAGAAAGTAGGAGATTTTTAAAGTGGTATTAGACCATATCACAATCCATAAATCAATCCATGTTCTTTGAAATGGAGTGTGGGGTGTGAGGTGTGTGCATGTGTGTGTTAATCAGCAATGGAAGCCCTAGAGCATTTAATTGGAAACAGCTAAAAGTGATATCAGGGAATAGTCCTGGAATAAGACTCAAATGAATAAAACTGTGAATATATTTCATGATTCTTGTTTTTAATCAGATGCCTAGCAAGGGAGTTGAAGGAGGGCACTGGAGTGGTTTGAAGCTGAAAATCAAGCATTTTTATGGAAATAGACTCATTAAAACTGCCTGTTATAGAAGGGCAACTGTTTTTCTGTGAACATGGTATTTGTTCAATAATTTAAATATGTTCCTAAAAAGGAACTATTCTTTTCAGTTTTCGTTTTGTGTTTTTTTTGTTTTTTTTTTTTTTTTTTTTTTTTTTTTTGTTTTGTTTTGTTTTGTTTTGTTTTGTTTTTTGGTTATGTGATTAATCAATGCCATTTATCAGTAGACTAGATACCTTACCCCAGAATACCTTGAACATATCTACCTGCCTGTTACTGAACTGGTAATATAACCAATCCAACCTGCAAAATAAAGGTTTATTTCATTACCTATAGATAAATTAATGATTTGAATCAGTAAGTAGTGATGTGGTTCTACATCACAGCTGCATTGTCTGATGTTGATGAAGTAAACTCAAGTAGCTTGAAGTTATTTCTGTTATTTAAAATACTTTATATGATCTAGTAGCTATTTTTGCAAGATTTAAAAAAATTAGTTTTAAAGCAGTTCTTTCACTGCTTGAGCAGGGGTCTCATGTGGAGGCCTCCTAAGGTCTGCTGGGTTTCTGGGGTGACTGAGTGCCCCACCCATTCAGAATTCACTTTCGTGTGTTTTCCAGTCAGAGTATGATTTAATTAATGTGTATTTATTTTTAATTGTTTAACTTAAATTCAAAATTGCATAAAACTCTTTCTCATACAAGATGAGCAGTGTGAGTCAGCCCATTTATATATAATCTGGCTTTATATTGCAGAGTCAAAGACACCACAAGAAAGGAAAATGCTGTGCAACCTGCAGTATAAATCCTTAAAACAGATCCTCTGAGTCTTGAAGTCACCAGTTTCACACAGCTCACTGTAGAAAAATGTGTTGGTTCAATCCTCCAGTTGGCCAGAATACCCATTTTAAACATTTATTTATAATTTCCTTGACATCCTTTCTCTTTTGTTCAGTTCCCATCTGAACTAGACCTTTCAAGGTTGCAGCATTTTCTCCCCTCTCCTTCTCTGGTGGGACAAAAAGATTGGTCCTGTCCTGTTTCAAGTGAGACAAGAATCATTGCCTTTTTAGGCTGAGAGCATTTTAGTTTCTCCAGGGATGGAAAACCATGCTGTTGTAAGCAAGATGACCCAAGTTCACTTGGTTTGGTTGCATTATGTATATTGATATTGGTTCTTTTGTCACTTGGCTGACTTTTTACTTAACAACCTTCCTGTTTTGAAGTCTAGCAGCACACTGGAGACAGCTGAACCTGAGAGGCACTGGTGATCTACACTGGTGTGGGAGTTAAGGGTGCCTGAAGCTGTGGTTTGCAATTCAGTAAATGCTGGGGCAGATGCCTTTATTTATGGTTTCCCTTTAGGCAAAAGGTTTGCCAGCTCCTTTTGTAGCAAGTTCACTGATGAAAGAGAAAGACACAGTGTGCACAGGGAGTATTCACCCCTCTCCACAGCCACCCACTCTTCTGCAAAATTTTTTCTTTTTCTATACATTGCATTATTTGCCGTTTATCAATGTTTGTTTTTTTCACCTTTTCAATCTAGTTTTGTTTACAATGTGTCTATGTAGGTAAACTGCTTTACACCTTTCACTTAAGTGAAGTTAGACAAATTTGTGTAGGTCATGCCAAATTGCATGTCAGGTGCTGGAATGTAATTTTTCATGGAAAAAAGATACAGAGAAAGCTAGACACCATTGAGGTGGGTCACGTTTTGTGTGTGACAGCATCAGGCATTGCTTGCAGAGCCAATTAACTGGCAGTGTTCTCAATGTGTAGTTTCCTAGGCATAAATCTCTCTGTTAGTGGGTGAGCTTCTGGGGGTTTGGCTGAGCACACACGTTATCAATGGCAGAATTTTATAGGAATTTTTTTGTGAAGTCTTTTTAAAACAGACAATCTATGAGAATCTGCATCATGCCTATAGACAAAGTGTTCTGTGGAGAACACCTGTGACCCCTTTCAGCTTGCCCCATAAACTGTAGAGCACCTATTGGTGGCTTTTGTGTTGGCATTTTCATCAGGTTTCTGAAGAGGCAACATTGCTGGCTCGATCAATACACCTCAGTTAGATTTACTGATGACACAATTCTCTTTTCCCGAGACGAACAGCTGTAATTGCTCAGCTTTCTTTATTTTCTAGCAGCTATATCCAACCACACCAGTCAGTTTGCACGTGCCACAGGAAAGGATTCAGATCACTTCAGATCTCTTCTATCACCCCCACTGTTGTGAGCTGGTGGACTTTCTCTGGCAGAAAAGCAGAAACAGGTCTTTTAGGATCTGAGCCTGTCACTGCAGACTTCAGAGCAGTGACCATAATGTGAAACAAATGTTTTGAGATTTTCAGAGGGCACATTCTTAAAGCTGAGTATGCTACTTTAAAAAGGAACTGTCTCAACATAGCACATCAAACCTGCAAATCAATAACAAATGAAATTATTATAGTGTGTCCACCTGACGTAATTATCACTGATTTTAGTTTTATTTCTGAATACAAACATAATTTTTGTTGTTTCCAAGACTATGCTTGGAACTGTGAGTTCTGTTATGTGTTATTACCTCTATAAATGTGTACCTGCTCTTTTCTTGTACATTGACAGACGTGTAAGCCTCAAATTTCGGGAATTTTAAGTCTCCAGTGCACGTTAAAACTCTAGGCTCAGTGTGAGTGTTGGGCCTCTTGAGCAAACTGCATGCCAGTCAAGAGAAAGCAGTAGTTAATCAAGCCTATCTGGAAATCTGCAAACCTCTGTGCTCCATGTTGATGGGGAAGTCTCTCAAAATGCCTTTTTCTCCCTGGGTTTGGTAAAGCAGTTATTTTTCTCTTTGAAAATGCAGGTCTTCTACTACTTGGGAAATATGTGCTAAATAACACAAAATAGTTAGATGAGACCTACCATTCCTATAATTACATTTTCCCCAGGCTTGCTCTTGCTTTTTAGTAATCTGTTTACTGCTGTAAGAATGCTGCAATTATGGGACCCAGGCATACTTGCTGAAGGACTCTGTAAGTAGCGCTGTTAGAGATATGTTATTTTTCAATTTGGCTTCCTGCTAAGGAATTACAGCCACTCTGTCCCAGTTTCTTTTCTTCTGGTACACAGATTCTCTACTGACATGAACAAAGTTTCATTGATAGCAACACTTGATTCTGAGCCCTTTGTCCTCTATGTCCTCTCCCAATGATATTGCTACAAGAAACTCTTCTCATCAGCTTGCCCAATTTGTTTTGGTAAATATAATGGCTTGACCATCTCTCTTGCTGGGGGTGCAAGCCTGATGTCGACGGAAAATCCATGCGAACAGAAGGAAAGGATTCAGTGAGGGTGAACAGATGGAAAAGATTTCTCTTATGTCTTTTTTCCCTAAAGAATTTTGATACTCAGGGGCTTGAGTGTCTGTTGTGCTGAAACCCATTTACTGGCTTAAAACTGTGAGGAGAAGCTACAAGCACACGACTGTGGCAATGCAAAATGGAGGCAGCAGGGAAAACAGGGCTGGTTTTACACTGAAAGCAGAAAGGATTTGAGGGACCTAATACAAGGGTTAATAAATGCTCTTGAGGGTAGGAGCAGCCTGAGTTTCCTAATGAGTATTTTATTGTATTTCAGGCAACCATTTCACCAGAATTATCTTCTTTGTTTTCTTTGAAAACAGACTGACCTGCAGCTGAACTGTGCTGAGAAGTTTTAACAGAATTATACCAGCTATTAATAGTTAGCAAAAGCCTGTGCTAGACTCACAGCTGCTATAACCTGATGCAATTGCATTGTGTTCAGGGGACCTCTGCTTGTCACATCAACCTGAGGGTCTGCTGTTCAGGGTTTTTCTGAGGCAGATGGGCAGCATGTGACTGCTGTTTTTCCTACATGCTGTGCTGTTTTGCTTATTGTGAGGTGGGGAAAGTATCTAGGTTTAGTCTTAGAGATTCCTTGCTCAGACTTTGAAGAGACCTTTTTCCACCTCCGATGTTTCCCAGCTCTCAAGAAGGGGCACCATGCCAAGGTTTTCCTAGCTTGGATCAGCCATCACTGTTATGGAACCTCCTTAATGTAGGCAAAAATACATGTGCTTATTTCACAGCACAATGCAGAAGTGCTTAATTGAGGTCCAATTTTGTAGGAGAAACTGTGTTGTGAAGGTATTCCCATGTGAGCAGCATCTGCATTGCAGTCATAGCCACGGGTTTGCAAAGAGGTGGAAGTAAGGGGATGAAATTGGTGGGCTCATCTTTTCCTGGTTGTGTGTTCCTTAGGTAAACTGTAAATAAGGACAACTATAACTAAAGCTTTGTCCTTTATACACAGATTCATCTCAGCTAGAAGTTGGTTGGTTTTTCGGTATCAGATAAAAGTTTTAATTAATTGCTTAATCTCTTTCAGTAGTTCTCTTGTAGTGCTCTTAAATTACACAGTTCCTAGGAGATGGGTGCTATTTAGGTCCAGAGGAACCCAAAAGTATGCTAAGCTGGTTTTGTCCAGAGCTGCATAATCTGGTAATTGTTTACAGTAATGCAATGTCTGTGATGAGATGAGGTTTTTCCCTTGTAATTTTGACACCATGACATAATAGCTCTATAATATAGGTGCTGTTTAGTAGCTCTTGCTTACTCCTATGTCTTCAGAACAAGTAAAAGTAAATAAGTACGTGGTAAAGACATTTAAAACTTTATTTTTTTTTTTAATGTTTAAACAGGGAATTTTTTTCATATGATTACTGCTTGCCATTTTCCAAAGCAAGGGATTGTCTCCAAGTGCATATGCTGGGATGAGATATCAAATCCACTGTGTCTTTGCTCCCTAGGTAGCCTGATACAGCTAGAGGGAAGGGTAGCCAAATGTTAAATTATGTGTCTCAGGCCATAGATACTAATTTCAGAAACAGCATTAAACCAGTGAAAACAATTAGCACCCTTCCTTGGGCTCATATCTTTCAATGGGGTAAAATAACCACCCCTCAAAAATCCCCTATTGTTCTCCCCCATTGTAATGCTTCTATTTTTATTTTTCTTGTACCTCCTTTAAATTCATAATGGCCCAAGTTTATTCTCTCTCCCTCTATAAAGTATTTCTTATGACCAAAGGCTCATACACATTCCTTTTGAGTAAGATGTGTGGATATGAATTTCTAGCCTGTTTTAATATGGTTTAGCAGGTGGAAGAGGGAGCAGAATTTCTTTCAGGCAGGCAGGTACTCCTCGGTGTAGCAGCAGCAGGAGAACTGCTGGCCCCTAGTGGTAAATGGGAAGTAATTGGAGAGTCTGAGTATCCCTTGCTCCAAGATGGTGTTTTCTGATATTATGTCATGTAAGCTGCACCACGATTTGATGTATAACTTAGACCATGGCTGTTATTTAGTTTCAGTTACATGAATTATTTAATATGATTCAGATAATCTTTAAATTAAATACTTTTCATTTTAACTAAATGAAGGAAAGCTCGGTGTGAGCACTGGAAGAATAAGATTTGTGTATTAAGGGCCAAGGGTAGAGTCATTTTAAGGGCACAAGCAGTCTGTTTTATAATTTCTGTAAGGAGGAAAAGCTTCTGTCAGGCTGGTTGTGAGAAATAGATGTCATTGTAAAACATAACCATCTGAAGGTAATTATTTGTTTTCCAAGTGACTCCATAAAGAGATACCGCTCTCCCTGGGATATATGGGCAGCTAATGAGGAAAATAATATAAAGGCCAGTTTGGTGGCCTACAGGTAAGTGCTGTGTTACAGGGCTGATCTCTGCCCACCTGGGACAGCAGAAGCCACAGAGGAGACAAGAGGCAACATTCTCATTTTTAATACATCACTGAACTGTGCTCCAGTCCAGCAAGTGTTACTAGGCTGCTCATGTGATGGAAATCGCATGGAAATCACAGCAAAAACATGCTGAATCTATCCAGAATTCTCCAGGAGAAATGTTCATTATGGCAATACCTTAGAGGGATTCAAAGAAGGGAGAAAAATGCAAACCTTTCAGGACAGTTGAGAGGAGAAAAGCCTCCTTAATCAACCCAAGAAACAATTACGTGAGAAGTGAGACATTTAGTCTAACTAATTTGTGTGTTGCCAGATGCTTTTACAATGGTTTATTTTCTTTGATTAATGTGTCTGAATTAAAACTTACCCATTGCTCAACTTGTATTTATACTAGACGTAGTTACTCTCAGCTTAGTGCAGTCTTTTTTTAGAGGCCAAAAATAATGGCCCTGAGTCCTAATCACAGAAACTGCTGTAATTCAGAGGTTGAAGCAAAAGATCTGTGCCAAGATAAAACGAGAATGGAATTTGATTTCCTGGCTCTGAATGGGGAGAGACTTTGGCATCGAGGTTCAGCTACTGTTTTCTGGTTAGCCCAGACCAACTGCACTTTCTGCACAGATATTCCCTTCTGTAAGACCTCCTTCATCCTCACCCCTTTTTCCTCTGAAGTGACAGAAAGGATCTGCTTACGCTTACGTGCACCTCAATAACAGTATTTCCCAAACGCTCCCTGGCAGGACATTTTGTAGTGACTAATAGTTTCTCTTTGTGTATTTATTTGCTCCCTTTCCCCCTGCCCCATTCCCCCTTCCCTCCCCAGGACCAAGGCTGTAGAACCCAGCTTCTTCCTGCCTGCAGGCTGGCTGGTAGTATGAATGAAGAAATGAAGAAAGTGGCAAAAGGAAATTTCAAAAGCCATAAACTGCAAGAAGCAGAGCAGCCAGATGTTGTTTACTCAGTGTAGCCTCCATTAAGTTTCTAGCACTGTAGAGATTTTCATGTTTAAGATTTTTCTCTAAAAGTGTCAATTTTTCAGCAGTCTTTTGGAGCTTTTCCCTGGGTGTCCCCACCTTGGAAGAATGTATTGCTTTACTGTAACTGCTGGAAATCAGGCTTTGTGTTTGGTTCTTAGTACTGTCCCCCTCATTCACAGGGAGCACTGGCTTGGAAGAAAAGACTGATGCCCCTTCTGGCATTCATAATAGGATTTCCTTCCATTTACAGGGCCTTAACATTACTTACTCAGCTGTGCAGGGGTTGATGTCAGTGAATCGCTGCCTGAGTCATTTTTGAGTTATTTAACATGTTGAAAATAAGCCTGAAGCTGTCAGACAACTAGCATCTACATAGGCTTTTTCTAGCTGCAGCCATTCTGCATTTCTGTGCTATATTAGAGCTCAACTAATAATAGTACTTTGGGTGATAGTTTGATGGGAAGCTTTGTTAATGCGCTTGGGAGGACTAAAGAGACCAGTTAAGTCAGTGCTAGAAGTGTGAGAGAGGCAATGAAGCTCAACTGGAGATTGAAGGAATAGATGGAGCAGTGAGTTGTTTTGCTAAAGCAGACAAAATATGTGTGCAGGCCTTTGCAGCACAATAACTAGAGATAGATACAACAGCTACATTGTCATAGTTACAGCTTTTCTTTCTTTTTGTTTTTTAAAAGTGAGGTAAATTTTATAAATATGAGTACAGGTATTCAGTTCCTTGTTACATGTTAGTAGTCATTCTCACACTGAATCTTTTTTTCTGCACTAGCCTGTAATTTAGCCCAAGTTAATTAGGAAGAAGGTGAGTGGTGCCTCAGTTTTGAGCTGTCAGCAGATGATGTACAGAAGGCACCCAGGTCTGCAGAACCATGCAGCAAAGTAAAGTGGGGCCAACTGCAAGATCATTTGGGTACTGGAAGGTCAAGAGAAGAGTGGTGGCAATGAGAGCTGCATCTGAGGAGAGCAGGGGATGCTGGTGAGGATGCTGTTGTGGCAGAGTTTTCTATCAATCAAATGTGTCTGGTGGGCCAGACCCCTTTTTGGTAGCATTGACAGAGTGAGAACATTTTGACTTGCTGGTTTTGAGATTTTTTTCTCAAGTGACACTTCTATGGGCTTAGAGGTGTGAATTAGCTGACATCCACCAGTGTCTAATCTGAGTAAGACATCCTGGTTAGGGAAGCAAGATTAAAATATCTAGTAATAAACAATAGTCACTGCAAGACTGTAACCTTGTAGAAATCATAGTTTTTTCCATATAAATTAAGTTCCAAAAAACATATGCTTTGTTAAAATTAATGGTTTTATAATTGTATCAATAAGGTGGTAATAACTACAGTATAATAAATGTTTACTTCAGTGGCTGTGTGTTTCCTTCTGTATGGGAGAAGATGTAAGGTGAGATCTAAGCATATCCTGCCAGAGTTATTTTGTTTACTTCCTTGGGTTGTCTTACCCTTTTCTCTCTCCCTGTGGAATAACTGTAATGTATTAGATAAATTCTGTTCATTCTATAAAATTGTATAGATAAGCTTGAAAACTATTCTAAAAAATACTAGATTCTGTGGATTGGGTTTTATTTCCTTTGTTCATATTGAATAAGGCTCTAGAGGAAAAATTATATGGTATTGTTTGGTGTTAGTAATAGTGGCAGAAGACTGCTTTATTTTTGTACAATTTCCTTATCTAAGTCTGTGAAAGCATCAAGGACAGCACAAAGGAGCAGGACAGGGTGAGAGTAGGAAACACGCTGAAAAAGATGGTGAAACATGAAAATACAGTAATATAAAGAAACTAAGCTTGGGGACAGCCTTTTGTTGCTTTCTGCATAAATGCTTGCCTTTAAGGGGTGAGCCAGCATGTGAAGCAGGAAAACCCCTGCACATGTACTTGCTGCTGATTGCCACTGTCAGCTTGTCTTTGTTACTTCCCAGCAGAGCATTTTGGTACCATTTCCAAACATTTCATAGAGAAACTGGCAGCCAGCCAGGTACAGCAGGCTGGTTTGGGGCTGTCCAGGGATGCAAGGCTGGTGCAGAGCACAGCCCATGGGAGGCTTTCTTCTGTCCTCCCCTGCACGGCTCAGCGTGGCAGCTTTGTGATGGGAACCACAGCACGTTTGACTTTCAGCTGCATGGGTTCTTGTGGTTGCAGAAAGCTGGTCAGTGCAGGGTCACAAAAATTCCTGTAAATTACCTCCATGGAGAGTTGTGGAGGCCAGCAGTGCACATTACACTGTGGGAGATATTGTCTGTAATTTATATATAATATACAAAGGGAGCAGAGCCAGACCTTCCCACCTAGGAATGGCAATTTTCTGTCCAGACTGAACCCTGTTTTGGATGTGAGGAAGATGATGGGGTCAATGTTTTGTGTATACCCCTTTTTTCCAAGTGTGCAGTTTTCCAACAGCATACATCAGCACATGTGCTCCTTTCTTGTATTCCCATTGTTATTTCTTGGCATGCTTTGCTTTTTCCCCCATCTCTCCCTACGTGAACCAAGTGATAAACCTTGAAAGCAAACATGCAAGAATAAACATATTGTCCACTCTCTGTATCCCTTACAGACAGTGCAGACTTTGAAATGCTTTTTGTTTCGGGTAGAAATGTCAAAATAATCAGAGGCTGGAAAGCTACTGCTTTGCATTAAGGGAGAATGTTGACGCCATTTTCACTAGCATCAAGCCCCTTAATGAGCAACTGTTAAGGAAGAGAGGACAATACAACACAAGTAATTGTATTTCTCTTTGGGATTACTCTGTCAGCTACAGTTCTTTTCAGAAGAGCAGAATAGAATTTTTATGGTAATTAGAAATGTAATATATATTGAGGACTGAGACTCTCTTTTTACACCTGGAATATGAAGCTTCCAATCATTCTGCAAAATTGAATACCCATTTCTGCCACTGTGTGTTGAGAGCACATTTGCAGATGTGATGTGGGGCTGTTAATGAGTCAATGGTAGATCATTGTCCTAACCTTGTCTTGGTTTCTGAATCATTTAAAGATAAAGTGTTAATATCTTTGGATGGTGTAATTGGATAAGGTGCCTCTTCTTGAGATTTTTAAAACTCACTTGGTCTCTTGCCTGGTACAGATATGCTTGCAGGGACAATGGAACAGGGACATTTTTAGGAGATAAAGCATTGAGAAATGGAAACCAAGGGAAGTAGTCCTGCTTTTGGGATTTTAGCATGCAAAGGCTATTAATACCAATGGTACTAATGCTTTTAAATTCTGCTAGTATTCAAATGTAAAATAATATGCAAGTTCGTGTAAAATATGCATACTTTTTTAGCCAGGTTTGCCTGAAAACTGACATATTGCTGTTCTAGATTTTACTGAAATTGCTTTAGCTTTTATGAAGAAATAGAGCAATCACAAGCTGTATTAAATGGAGGTCATCACTCACTGGTTTCTGTACTGTGTAGCTGTGATGCTTTGTGCTTTCTCTGGTGATTCCACTGTCACTGTTTCAGGTGCAAAGGCTGTTCATGTAGGATCTATAAGCAAAGTGAAGCATTTTTTTTACTAAAAAGAGCTTTATAAGATAGTTCTGTATAAGAATTGGTTTAATACTGGTCCAAAGTCAAAAGAGAATGCTAAAGTTCAGGTTCCTAAAGACTTCAAAATTTGGCAGGGGAACGAGCTTAAAGATCTCTTTTTTTCCCCTGACAAAAATAATTGTGTATTAAGTATTTAGAAGCAATATTTGTTGTTGTTATAATGGGGTTTTTTTGTCACTGTTAGTATAGAAGCAGATTTTTATTGTTAACCAGTGCTGTTATTTTAAGGAACATAAATAAAATGTCAAAGGGCTGAATTGAAAATCTCAAACATTACTTCGTCTGCATTCTCTCATTACTCTTCATCTACTTCCTAAGTGATACTTCCTACTCATACAGTGACTTGAAAGAAGTATCTGCTTGTTGAAATACAAAAAATTGATTTGCTTATGCACATCTGAAATATTTACTTTTTTTGTTCTTAAAGATTTTGAATTTATTTTGCTCTATAATTATATTATTGCTGAGGGCCTAATTCTAACAGCTATCATTTTAACTGAGTTTATATTTTTGTTGGAGCCTTACCTCTAAAAATTAGATTTAAACCTCATATCAGTATTAAGGACTTGCTTGTTTTCTCCTGAATGCTTTAATTTTATGTCCTCATGTCTAGAAGGTCACAAGTTCTGGCTATTCCTCTGTTTTCAAAAAAAAATGAGATCCTTTAGATGCATTTTGTGTTGCAGCCTAACAAATAATATTTGGTTATGTACTTAATGAAAAAGATTGCTGGTGGATGCTCTTGTGATACTTTTAGTTGTTATCTGTGCTCATTGATCCATGACAGCAGTTTAATTACATGAAAAATGGATGGAGAAAGAAATAAATCTTTTAAATCTATGCAGCATAGTTCACTGAAATTACTGAGTTTACTGCACTTCCTCAGACTACCTTTAAAAAAGGTTGAAATGGAGCTATAATGTACTCTGTGTCTGCATCCTTCAGCAGCATGTTTAACCTGTCTCTCACTGCTTTTTGAATGAAGGCCTGGAACAATAAGCTGATTTATAGAGGAGAGCTTTGTAGACTTCAGGTGACCTGTCTTTATGTGATATCTCATGTTTATATTGGGTTGATTTGCTGCGGATTTATTTTAGCCACACTTAGAATGTCAAGAACTAACTATGAAAGGGTAGAAAGCAGGCTTGACTCTTACCCAGATAACATATCAAAAAGAGCTATTGACTGAGCTTAGCTTTGTCTCTTAGCTGTCTAACTGGCAACATTTTAGTTGAGCGTAAAATACAGAGTTCATTCTGTTTTGCTGCAAGGAAATGCATTCTGGAGAATTTTTTTGAATATAACATATTGTTCAGCCATCGTGAGCTGTGTACAGGTCAGTATCTGTTAATGCTCTCTGAAAAGAACACAGTAGTTGTATAAACTGGTCGTTGCTAATCTCTGTTCCCAGTCTAAAAATTGCTGAGATTTTTGGCTGCATTTTCTGGCAGTCTACTGAATTGCTGGGCGAAAATACAGTAATTTGGAACAATTCAAATTTTTAAACTCTGCTTTATAAGTGAATTTCCCAAAGGTTTTGATAAAGCCTTTAATTACAGAATAGCCATGGAAAAAATACCCATAGGACAATGCAGGTACCATTTAGAGCTCAGCTACATCACCTTTATGGCAATCATGCTTAGTGTCAACTAATGAGCATGGAGCTCATGATAGAGTAGATATTGACAGGATAACACACACCTTGCTGCAACTACAAAAGGTCATTGGATTTTTAAGCTTTCAGTTAGCAAACAGCTACTTAAATGGGCAGGAACCAGGAGCAGTATTTCAGCCATGGTCACAGTAAAGTCACTTAAATAAATAAATAAAAAAAAAACAGTGAAAATCTGAGAGCTTCCACCTCCGTGGCAGTAGGAAGACAGCAGACCTGACCTTGGTGGCTCTTACCTACCTTCCCTGCATTGAGTGCAAGGCAAGCATTACTCCAAGTGGTTCATGTTTGTCCCCAACTCATGCACTCATTGATTTCAGACATTAAATCACAGATTCAACTATCCCTTCATTTCAAACAAAACCCCAGATTTTTCTATTAAGTAATAATCAAACCATTGAGAGACTTTTTTTTTCTGTTGTCTGCCTCTCTCTTAATGTTATGGTGCTCACTTTTGAAATTGAAACTAAGTGATTTCCCTGAAATCACACAGAGGCTACAATGTGGGAAAAGAAATTATAATTTGAGTCTCCTGGCACTGGTCTGATATTTTGTCTCTTGGGATATATATTTTATATGAGTGGTGTGTGGCCAGTGTTTCCAGCTTGCTTCTGTATTTGATTTTATAGTCACAGTAATGAATATTGCTCATCTTGGTTCCTGCTAGACCATTTATTGTATTAAAATTTGCATGCTGTGTTATCCTCAAGTTGAACTCAAGGGTTGGTATATAACAATCCAGTGTTTATGGCTCATTTAATATTGCAGTTTTTAAACAGTTTTTCATACTCCTTTGTCCTTTATTCAGACTCGCTGCAAGGACTGGGTGTCCTAACTGAACAAGTGTATTGCACAATATTAAAGAAATATTGCAAAATATTAAAGAAAAGATGTATGTGGAAAAAGGAAAAGTTGTTTATTAAACTGTACTTCTGGTTCCTCGTGATATAGGAAAAGGAGAAATTCTTCAACTGTATATAATTTCTCTTTTAAAGAATGGCTTTTTCCCCATCATAATTCTTAAATTCTGTGACTTGTAAAAAAAAAACATGAAAGGACTGCTGCTGTAGTTTTGCAGTCTTGTGCAATGTTGGCCAGACCCAGAAATTATACAAATGTTATAATTACTGGTAATCTAGTAGTGAGAAAGGTCTTGCTTCCTTTCACTGTAGCAATAAAACATAGGCATTTAGTACATTTTAGTTGTCAAATTAATAAAAAGCCAATGACATCTCACCATGAAAAGTCATAAAATTGGAATGAGAGATGAACTATATAATTGATTGGCTATAACAAGATTTGTTTAGAGACTGAGGAAATGTACACTGAGAGGCAGATTTTTAGAAATAGCCAGTAAAGATTTAGAATTTGGCCTTTCATTGTCATTATTGACTTCCTCTTTGTGTGTGTTTGCTGTTAAAACCTTAAGCATCTAATCATGTGTTAAGTTTGCATTTCTAAATCAATACTAGAAAAAGAAAACTTTTGTTTGAAGAGTTTTTTCTATCTCTGACACAACAAATGAAAACTAGTAATGAGGAAATCCTAATTTCCATCTGCATTTCTGCCATGCATTATAAAATGACTTGAAACTATAGTTAGACGTTATTGGTTGCTCAGTTGTTCATGTCTTCTGGTATGAATTGCTGTTATTCTTACTCTTAAGAATATGTTAGATGAGTGGCTGGATCTGTTGCTGTTGGTATCCCTTTGCAGCAAGGGGATTGTTGGGCGCCTCCCAAAGCATTGAGATTTGTGGCACTGTGATGCAGACTAAATTGGTGTAATGAGGGTGCAACAGTACAGAAAAATAGGTGAACTGGAGGAGTCCTTTCCTGCAAGATCGCAGAATGCCTGGAGATGGACACAGTGAGCTGGGGATACCTCTTCTAACTTTGAGTTTGTTAACAGCTGATCTCTTTACAATCCAGGCGTTTTGTCTTTGGAAAAGCTATGTTCTTCCTCAATTGTGTGTGCACTGTCAACCTTCAGGAAAAAATTAAATTCAGAATAATATACACACTTGACAGATTTGAGCTCCATCTCTGATGAAGTGTCTTTTAACACTTCCTAATAGTAACTTGGTTGAGGTTATTTTGGAAAATGTAATAGAAAATACTCAACTAGGTGTGTGACACCATTTTAGATAGTTTTCAATGGCCATTTCCTATTGCTTAATTGGGCATGAAACTGTTTGATGTGTGTTGCTTTAGATGGGCTCTACTGAAGTACAGTATGTTTTTGAAGACAACAGCTGTATTAATATTAGGGAGGTTTTCCTGCAGACGTGGGAAACTGGGGACAATAACAGTTTTGTGTCTAATGTTACTCAAATAGAGATGCTAACAATGAATAGGCAAGGGGTCTTCTCATAAAGGTAACTGTATCTGTAGATCAAAACCACTTGCAGGTAATTTTGAGCTAACAGTCTGTGGTGGGCATTGTTTTAGTAGGGTATAATGAGAAAGATGGTAGTTCTGACAGGAAACTAGGATCAATAATGTATGATTGAAGTAACTGAATTCATTTAGAATTAGCCCTGAATGAAAGTTGCAGTGTGATTAAGGAAGTATTTATGAAGTAATATTATTAATGCATAGGAAGTACTGAAAATTATGGATGTATTTGTAGAACTTGAGCATCTTCCTCAGATGCAAGCCAATACATGCTTTCTGAAATATATAATCAGTGAACTGTTTCAGTGTGGTACCACTTAGATTTGGCAGCAGGTGTGAATATCATCTCACTTCTGAGCAAGTTAATTGTCATTTGTTCAATTTAACACAAGTATTTTCTGCTGAAGGGGAAATATCAGTGTGCTACCTGCTTGATGAGGATTTTTAGATTCTATGGCTCTTTTAGAAAAGGTGGATTTTTTTTGCTTTCATTGAGAATGTTACCTGTTAAAATCTGCAATTTTTAGGTATGTTCTTTAGCTGTCAGCTCTCACTCTGTCGTAGAAGCTTCATTGGCTCTATATGTGACCTAGAATCCTTCTGGGGAGAGCAGAGACACATTATCCAGGGGAATTCAGATCTGCAGAATGTGCAGATCTACATGGTGAACCTTTGTGAGGAGCAGTGGCAATAGAAAGTTGGGTATTGATACAAACAACATTGGCTTTTGACTCTTAAAAATGTCACAGATGGCAGGGAGGCAAATTAACAATTCTTTGAGAAAACATTTGTGTGTGTTACCAGGCTTTTGATAGATGGGTTTCTGCAGTAAGGCCTGCAAGCTCTAGTTTCCACTGCTGCTGTTGACTTATGAATTCAGGGGACTTAGCATTGGATCAATAGGGATTTCTGAAGCCTTCAAGGCTTGTACAGGGAGGTGAGTGAGGGAGTGATATCCTTGGATATTCAAGAGGTTACTTGGTAATAAGTCAGGCAAAGATATGAGTTTCTGCAACAGTGATATGAAAGAATGAACTTTTTAACTTGAAGGATATTAATTTTTCTCTCTTCAAGAAATGTGCACATGATTGATATTCAAGTTGGTTAAGTCTGGTAAACGGATCAGCAGTTTCTGTGGTGGGGCTTGATCACTGGACATGCTGATTATAAAAGCAGAGTTCTATTATTCCTCCTGAGAGCCTCCTCAAACAAAATCCCTTTGCAGTTTTCCTTGAGGTGGCTGAGCGTATCAGTGATGCCCCTCTGGAGCTCATGGATCTGCCCTGCATCCACCCTGTGCCACTAATTTTGAACCACCTGGGCTCCTGGAGTGGGGAATGAGTAAAGGCCTTAAGAAGATATAAATTGCTACTGATTGGTTACAAAATAAATCAGAAGGGACCTAAATCTAAATATTTGATAAAAAATAAAGAGACAGACCAGGGCAGGGTTGTTGTGTATGCTGATATTATAATGTCTTAAGCTTCTTTTCTCAGATGTCTTCAAATATCTTCTAAAAGGGAAAAAAAAAGGGTTGGATTAAACTGACCTCAGATATGCTACACAGAGTCATATTTAACACAGAGGAAAAGTAGGTCTTAAAGAGAATTAAGAGTGTTTATCTGGATGGTTGTAGAAATTGTCGTTTTGGATAAGAACCAATGTGCAGAAATGAAGAATTAGGAAGCAAGGAAAAGGCGTGGTGTAGACAGGCTTCACCCAGATGCTGGCTGGGCGCTGGAACCAGCTCCTCAGAGCAGTGGTCACAGCACCAAGGCTGACAGAGCAGGAAGTGCTTGGACAATACTTTTGGCAACATTGAGTGACTCTTGGGGGATGGTGCTGTGCAGGGCCAGGAGCTGGACTCAATGATCCTCGTGGGTCTCTTCCAACTCAGGATAGTCTATTCTGTAAGAAAAGAGCACTAGGATTTATTGGTGTCAGAAATTTCAGTAAAAGGCATGTGTTACTTCAGGAGGCATGGAGAGGATTCCCTGGCAGAGTATTTGGTGGACATTTCCTGTAGGATTTGAAGTAGTAGGGCAAATACAAGCCACCTAATGGGAGTTTCAATATGAAGGAAAAAAAATGTAAAAGTCCTTTTGTTAAGGCAATAAGAGCAAATGGGGGGCACAGCCAAATGGTCAGTGTACCACCCTACCTGTTCGTGGTCTGTGGCAGGTACCACTGTGTCCCTTTTCTAGATCACCTGTCAGTGGCCAGAACTTCTTTGTTACCAAATAAGTAACCCAATATTACCCTTTGCAAAATCTTCCTCAAAGTCTCAGTAGCACAAGATGGGAAGGCAAATCTATTGGACAGCAGTGATTTTGTGCATTAGTGAATGACTGTGTTGGGTTTGGGAATCCCCAATGTCAAATTTTAACTGAACCCTAATTGCATCTGGACCACTATATAAATCTGCTCCAAAATACAAATGCATTAATTATAATCTTAATAAAAGCAGCAGCTGCAGATGGCATTAAGGTCTTCAGGAAAAAAGCTTAAAGTATCAGTGTAGGTGAATTTTCATATTTTAAAATTATTGAATATTTAAGTAAGTTTCCAAAGATTTGTAATTCTTCTTATTGCACTAGATCATTCAGCAGAATGTTTAATGCCAGGGAAGTAATGCTTCTGACAGGCTAAAGGAGAGAGGAGAAACTTAGAATTCCTTCAGACTAAGAAGAAAGACAAGTCATTGCTGATAGTACTTTAGGAAATGTTAGGAAGAGTCTGTCAGGTGCATGCGTGAGAGCATCTTCTGGGCATGCTGATAGACAAGGCTAATAAAGCCAGGGCTCAAGAACATGAAAGAAGAAGTGTTTGGCAGGAAGCCACAAGCAAAAAAAAAAATAAATAAATCATCTCTGTATTTAAAAGTGAGTAGAACTGCAATTGAAAGGAGGTGGGAAAAAGCAAGGTTAGATGTGTAAAGAGCAGAAGCAGAGTACTGGTGCTATTTGCACAGGAAACTGAGGCTGGTGACCTGGGGTAAGATTCTATCCCAGTAACTTAATCTCATGGACATGGACAAGACAAACCCATGAATTTTAAAATTGGTTTGTTTTCGCTGCTACAACATCAGGTCATTTTATTTCAGTTTTCAGCTGTCTTATCCTCACATACATACAGCATTGAATTTGGCATTTCCCTTTTCTTGCTTCTTGTCCTTGTTTAAGTAAGAACAGTTTGCTCTTGCTGAACAGATTGAGCTTGGAGGCCTTACATGGTAAAGCTGGCTTTTCAGCTCTTAGAGCATTTCTATGGCTTATTTTTTCCTTACCGATTTGTGACATTATAAAATTTTACATTTGAGAAAATTTACTTGCTAAGTATACTCTGCCCCACCTACCTAATATTCTGTATTGATTTTTTTTTTCTGTGTGATCATTGATGGTGACAAATTTCTGGGAGATAAGGAACCCCAAATGGTGCTTCATTTATATAAGCTCTAATTGGAGCAGCTGGCTATTTCTTGAGTTGCTTACAAAATATGTAATTGTAATTGTGGGTGAGATTGGCTAGTCAAAGGCTGTTTTGCTGGCTTCCTGCTGGAGTTCATAGCATTCTTCACTTCTTAGCCTGTGGAAGCAAAGCTAAGCAATGAGAGCTTTAGAAAGTCCCACCCTACAATTACAACCAAAAATAATTTTCTAGCAAGTGGTTGTCACTGCTTCCTTTTATTTTAAAGCTGAGCCACCTGCTGGGAGTTTGATTCTCTAGGACTCTGAAGATGATTTGAAGGCGGGGGAATTCAACCTAAAAATTATTTAGAGGAGCTCTTCAATGCCTCAACAAAGACACAGTTGTAGGCCTGTCATTTCTGGGCCTTCAGGACTAAGAAATAACTGTTGGATGCTTTGGAAAGGGAGTATTTGCATCTAAACATATGCTTGTGTGCTTTGTACATGTTCATAGAAACTCAAACTGTCAATTTTTGCTCTCCTTGGGTTGATTTAGAAGTGTGTATTGAAGAATCTGGGCTGCTCTCTTTTCATCATCCTGATTACCTCATTTTAAAATATGTAGTACCCAAAGGACTGCAATTCTTTAAGGCTATGGTTAGCTAAATTTAACACTATGGTTAGCTAATAAGTGATAAAACAGTGAGACTGTTGGTATTAGCAAATGAATCACTTTCAGAAGAACTGCAGAAAAGCTGGATTTTCAGAAGGAATCTGACGTGCTGCTTTGTAAAAAAGAGCAGCAAATGTGGGACTGTGTTGTGCTCAGAGTCAATCCCAATCAACTCCTCTAAAGTTAACAAATCCATGCCACTTCATGGTGAGAGCAGAATATAAACTGTGGTGTCTCGTGGTTTGCTTTACTCCTGGGTGAATTACCAAGGTTCAGCACTCAGATTGTTGCTGACTTGTGACTCTCAGCAGTGCATCTCCCCTTGCTGCACCCTGGCTGCACCATTGCACGAGGCTGATGGAAATGTCACTTGGGAACGAGGTACCCAAGTTCCTGTGTGTAAAAAAACTACTGATTTTCCTCCTCCTAGGAGACTGAATTTGTTGGTTGCTTTCACTTTTCAGAGTCTATCTGAAAGTATGCAGAAAGGGGTTTTTTCTGCATTTGATATAAACAATTTGGGAATACAGTGTTTTGGCTTTTCAGGGTGGGTGTTGTTGGTCCTGCAGAGCAAATGGATGGGGATGTCTGCAGTGCTCTGCTAATGCTCTGCTGGAAAAGTAAATTGAAAACCAGGAACATTGCTGATCCTTTCTAAGTTCTCCCACAATGATTTAGTATTCCCTCATTTGTTCTGAAGCGTGATTTTTGCATTTATTTTACTTTGCGCCTCCAGTGACACCCATCAAGCCTGATTATACAAAGGGTTTGCAGTCAGACACTACTCAAGAAGAAGGAAGGATATACACATTACTGCTTGCCTCATAAAGAAACATATTAATCTCACTCTGCCAGGCCTTTGTGAACCTTTGCAGTGGATAAATGATACTACAGTTCTTCAAGCATGCAGGGAAGGCAAAGCTGGTTACTTGACTTGTGCTGTCAGCTATCATTGGAAACATAAAGTCTGTGTTTCTACATCTGCTGACAGTTTGTAGAAGTAGTGAATAAAAATATGCATTCTTAGTCAAATTGTGCTGCCTAACCAGAATATGCTGTTAGTCTGATATCCTATTTTTGGGTGAAATATACTATATTTGATTGAATAATTCTATTGTGAGTTTAGTATTTCATCTTTCTGTCTGTATTTTCAAGGCTATAAATAAATTCATGAGATAATTTTGATATTTATCTTACAATAAATATCTATGGTAATTCCTGGACAAGAGATAATAATTATTTAGTTATTTTTATCAATCTATACTTCCATATATTCATTGCTATAATATTTTAGTCACCTTATTAAAAACTTACAATTGCACTCCTAAGACTATAATTTCAAAAAATGTCCTTTCTGGTAGTCAGTATTAACTGGTGCTTTGAAAAGTAGATTTAAAAAAGATACCTATTATTGTATACTTGAGGTCATAAACAGAATCATAAATAAAACACAATAACTCAAACTCTAATTCATATTTCTTTGTAATTATAGAAAACACAAGTGGCTATTTGTCCTCTGTAATTTTCTGGCTGTATTTCCTATAAATGCCAGCTCCACCATTTTTTCTATATATTTTCATTTTGTTAGCTGAAAAAAAATGTCATTTCCCAGCAGACAGAATCAGAATGCTCTGTAAATAAAGTAGAATCAGAAATGTAAAATGTCAGCAACTGTTTTCATTTAAAGAAGGCCATTTTCTTTGTGTATTTGCATGCAGTGAATAGGGAAAAGAAGTTTTTTTTCACCAGTATTGCCAATAAAGATGATATTTCAAGCAGCATTTTTAATTTGTTCTTCTCCAGGGGCTGACAATGAATTATTAACAGTTTTTAGGAGTGATGCTGCCAGTTCACAGTGTGTCTGTAATCTGAGGTTGAGTGCTGTCTCCTTGAAGGAGCAATACTTTGTTCTGTGAATTCAGTGCAGTTTCAGCTGGGGTCACATGGCCTTCAGGAAATACCTGTAGTGGGCTGAGATGGTATCATCCCTGAATTGCTCAACATTTTGCATTGGAAGTTTTGCCAGAAGGCAGCTGATGTAGCAGAATGAATCATCCAAGTGCTTTTCAGCATCTTTTGTGCAAAATAACAATCTCTGTTTAATGAAGGCTCAGTAGCTATCCAAGTCAAGCCACCCAAGTCTGTGCTGAGGAAGAGGGATCCTTATACAATCAATTCCTCAGTCAACAGCAGGAGGGATGGACTTCAGCCAAAGAATTAGCCAGCAGCTTGTATGAGGAAAAGGCTTATGCCTTGTAGAAACATGGAGCCATTGGAGCTGCAAGCTTTCAGGTTTTTCTTGGTTTATTTTAATCATAAAGAAAAAAGTTTGGGAGGATGAGATTAGTACATTTTTTTGGCTCTAGCTTAATTCCAAAATTGGGCTCTAGCTTAATTCCAAAACCTGCCTAGCTATCTTTGATTTACCTTCCTAACCTCACTCTTAGTCTTTCCTTGTGGAGAGGGCATGGCCTTTGGAGGGTGCATTTCCTTCCACCTAGGATGTGAATAGCCCAGGGTGAGCCTTCACTCACTGTAGAAGGACCACAAACCATGGCATACACACAGTTTAAGTATTACCTTTGGATGTCTACAGTTGGGAAGGAAGAATTTGGTGCTAACACCTCAGATGCACAATCACATATTGTGTCTGACAAAGTCATGTAAGTTATCTTTAACACTGTGTATTAGGCTGTAGTGCATTTATTTGTGTTTATTGTAATCTAAGGGAGTATGCACTGATGGTTGCCATGGGCCAGGTAATATTTGTTAGCTGAATAAACTATAATAACTGGATTTGGAATCTAATCCCTGGCTGAATGTGTGCATGGACTATTGTTATTGAACTTCTTTATTAAAGTATTTGTGTGCTAAGAAACCAACATTAATAGATGTGGATCTAAGGTAGATAGATGTGATCTGCTTAGTTTAATATCCTGTCTCAAAAGAAATTTGTTTATGATAACAATATCTCATAACAAGGAGTGAAGAGGAAAGAGTTAATGTTTCTTTTTTTTTAAAGTATACCACTAGTCACTTTTGTGGAATGACTCTTCTGTCATGAGGCAGAGAGCTAAAGTTCCCTCTCAATATAACTCATTATTTTTGATACATTAATTATGAATCTTCTTGTTTATTTCCCTTCTGGGATAAACACTATCAATGTTTTCAAATCCAACTTCAAAGGAAGAAGCTCTGTTTACAAAGAATTCCTAAAAATATGGTTAATCTTAAAAGCATGTTCTGAATACAAAGTCTTTGTTATCATATCTTATATTTATTAAAGCAGCATAGAAAAGGATGGAGTCAGAAAATAATGCCCTCTCTTTCCATTGGCCTGACACAAGTACCTTTACACTGAAGATAGCTGGAGTTAGTATGAGAAAATCTGCCTTGTTCTGTTTTTCTGTTATGGAGGATAAGGACAGTACAACATAGTTCTTATAAAATCTGCAAATTGTGTATTTGAGGTTTTGAATGAAAGAGCTGCCAAATTTCCCAGCAGTGACTTAGAAATGGGTAAGAAAGGGAAGCATAAACCAGGCAGTGCAGTCACTGGAGGAACAAAGATCATCTACATATTTATGTGAATAAATAAGAACAACTAGCACTTTTTGTTGTCTCAGTGGCTTCTTCCAATTACAGCATCCTTCTTTATCTGTCCTAATGTTTTTCTTAATTAATACTGGTGAAGTCATACTCAATCTATGTTGTCTAGACATTTTTTATATGTAAACATATTAATTATTTAAAAAATTATGTTTCTAATGACCCCAGCATACTCTGAAATGGCCTGAATACTCCGAGTATCATTTGCCTGAGGCTGTGTTTTGTATACTGAAGACCTGTAAGGTAGATATGGGTTCAGGCATTGGAATGAACTGCCCGGAGAGATGGAGGTGTTTAGGGAACTTCCCTATCCAGCCATCCAGGAGCCACTCTGGCAGTCACACCCACACCACCTGAGCTGGGACTGAGGCCACCCCACAGCTACACCCTCCACACTCACCCAGCCAGGCCAGGATTCCCACAGCACAGTCTCAGATGTCTCAGTTGTTAAAATTTAGTCTTGGTGCAATAACAAAATAATCTCTCCAGCTGGTACCTCCAAGGAAGGACCTTGAACAAAGACCTCTCACAGTCTAAGCACAAAATGTCTGTGAGTCCTTGGCTCCTGCCCTAAGTGTTCAGTCCCCTGGCTGGTGCCACAGGTCCCTGAGCCCTTTGGTTTTTGAAGGGTGGCATTTCATGTCCTTCTGCCTGGTGCTCAACCTGCAGCTCCCACTGCAGCTGCTCACCGAGCTACCTGCACTGGATCAGTTCCTCAGAAGTGGAGTCACCATCCCTGGAGCTGCCCAAGGGAGGGCTGGAGGTGACACTTACCGCCATGGCCTGGTTGACAAGGTGCTGGTCAGTCAAAGGTTGCACTCAATGGTCTTGGAGGTCTTTTCCCACCTTAATGGTTCTGTGATACTGTGAGTTGGAGGACTGGAGTTAGAGTTTTCTGTGTAATGAGCAGTGAGAGCTGGGTGATCTTGACTGCAGATGAAGGGGTGTGTTTTATATATATATATATATAAAATGAGAACACATAAGTGTTTCCTCTGTAAAGACTTTTTCACATCTCAAAGCTTTAATGTTTCAATTACAAGTTGCTTATGCCAATGCAGCCTTTCAGATAAGTTTTTTTATTTCCTTGAGCACTGGCTCTCAATTTATTATTGCAGATGACAAAGAACATTCAGGAGCATTAAAATGCATGTCAGGATGTTCTTTAAACCAAAAGATTTGTTTAGTTTGCCATTGCACGAGCACAATGATATTATGAAAGGACCAAGACATTAGAGTAATTTAAAATTAGGTTTTACAGCTTCATATATTTCTTACATAGTGATAGGTGACTTGTTTTACAATACAAATAAGGTATTCGGAATTAGTTGAGGGGTATAAAGGTAAATATAAACTTGCTGATTCCTTGCACAATTGTAGTCTAACAATTACTACATCCTGGAAAATTATTAGATGTAAGTACATCTCAAAACTTGTTTTTTAACTTTGGGAGATAGATCTGAGCTGTCTGAGTACTTGATGAAACATATTTTATATAAAAACTGAAAAAACAGGTTTGATGGGATCAGGGTTTTTTTCATGTATCAGCATTCATTAAATAAAAAAGGCCTTCTTATTGTCAATTTGTGTGTAATGAAGTCTTAGTCAAAATGTGGAAGCTATTATGAAAAGACAGCTCAGAAAGAGGCAACTCATGCCTAGCCCAGGGGCAAGTCAAAAGTTGTTAGTACCTTTGTCTATATATTGCTTAATTGTTGTTTTTCAAGGAGTCAGAAGATGAGGGGGACGTTAATAGCTGATGTTTCTGCTGCCATCCCATAACTGTGTGTAGCAGAGACTGCACATACCTTGTCTGAGGAGTTTTTATGTAGTAAGGAGAGCAAAGGACTCAATTTTTACTGTGCTTTTGAGTATAAACTCTCACCTTAATGAACAATGTGCTGTTTTTGCTACTGCAGAATAACGGAGGTTGCTTGAATTTTTTATTAGGTCAGGGAAATTCAGGTTAAATGGGTGCAAATTAGACCCTGTTCAAAATTATATTCTGTAAATGCAATTCAATTTTTAATATGCATTTTTTTAGGCTTTTCATCTTGGTTATATTTATTAATGTTGTCTTGCTGCAAGAAAATAATTCTTGAAGGATTACTAGAGGGCTTTCTCATCTGTCAGGGAAAATAAAAACATATTCAAAATAAGTTTGATGTGGAAGTACAAAATAAATGTCCTTCATTTTATATATAAGGACTGAATAACTGCCAATTTTGCATGTTCCCTAATTAATTCAAATTTAACAAATATTTATTTACTAAATCATGCTCTTCCTTGCTTATTGATATTGTGAATAGGCATGTGAAATATGTATTTTATTCACTACACAAAATTGTACAAATAATTTAATCCATAGCCATTATGTGGTGGTCCATTATTTGGGAAATAGACCATGGCAGTCTGCACCCATATTGGTTCACATGTTTTGGCCCAGGATTTGGGATGGCAGAGGTGATGTCTGGCTGCCATTTAAATGGAAGGCTTGGTGTTCCATTGTGTCATTGGAATATGAGCAATAATTGCTATTAAGTTCCCAAGGACAACCAAGCAGCTTTTCAAGGGTTCTAGCTCCCGTTAGTGTTGGAGAAATAATTTCAGCTCCACAGGCTTCCCTTGATTGTCTGAGATTTTGTAACAGTTCTCTTAACTGCTCATTTACTTAGTGTTTTTAAAGACACTAAAGCTGTATGGAAGTGCTTATTAAATTAAGTAACACTGATAGTGGGAGAATTCAGTTTTAAGTGTTTTAATAAAGGATGCATTTGACATACTTCAGTATGATAGTAGTTAAGATACCTAAGGATGTAATTATATTTTTTTATATATTATCTTTATTATATTTTTTATATATTTTTTATTATATTATATTTTTTTAAACATTCTCCTAAGACTTGGTAATAATTTTTGTAATTTTCATACAGGGCAAAAACAGAGGGGGTTTTTTGTTTGTTTGTTTAAGAAAAAGAAGAAAGGCAACAGGGATTGGTTCAGCTTAGAGCAGTTTTCTCCACAGCTAGGCAATTTTAAAGTGACTGAATAAGTTTCTTTTAGTAAAGGCCAACTGAAGAGAGACCAGATCAACAGTGCAACCTGAGTATGAAAAGCCTAAACCTGGTTTGAGCAGACAGTACTTGTTAGCCCCACAACAAGGTGCTGTTTTCTGTTACTCTATTCAAAGATTTCCTGTGTATATGAAGTATTGTTTCCTTCATCAAAATTCTCTGTAAGAAGAGCAAATACCTTTAAATCTTGGTAATATTTGGCAACTTTTGTTTCCTCTTTTTGTTTTTTTTTAAATTTCCATTTTGGTTGCATTAGCTTGTACTTGAGATGATGCACTTGAAGGCCTTCTTTTTGCTGAACTTGGTCAACAACATATTTGGGATTGCAGTAGATGTTTGTTGTATTTTAGTGCATTTAGCTGACCATATTTTGCTATTTATTCTACTCTAGAAGTAAATGCAGGCATGGTTCCTCTAAATCACTATTTGGCAGCAAGGGCTAGTGACAAGACCAACCTCCCAACCAAGTGTTCTGAGCATCTCCTTGCTGATGGCTGCTGCAGACCTGTGAGTTAGACAAGAGCTGTGTCTGTTGTTTGACTGAGGGGTGGCTTTTAGAGCTGGGAGCTGCAATGGGCAGTGTGCTGCCTGCTGCTTTCACATATCCAAAGGTGTTATATCACAGGCCGTAAATGTGACCACTGACGGTACATCATGATTATGTCATGTAAGTGCAGCTGGAAGAACATTTTTCTGCCATTAAACCAAACAGCTCAACTCTTTCAGACAGCAGCACACACATAACAGTTTCAGATTGTTCATCCATCTAGGGTTTGATATGCTGTGAAAGGAAATGCCAGAATTTATGCACATGGCCACGCTGCTGACAGATTCCTCAGGATACTTTGAAGAAATCTGACAGCTCCAATTTAAGTTTACTAATGTGATAAAGTGTTTTTTAAAGGGTATAAACATTTTATATGGGAAGCTGCAGTCTTGGCAGTGAAAGCGTTTGGCTTTACAAAAGCATAAAGAAAACAAATGCCCCTCCATAAAATAACATGGCTTTACAGTAATATCATTAGATAAATTTATATAGTTAAATCTGCAGAAGGAAGTAAAGGATTCCATAGGTCATTGGGTTTCTGGGGCAAAATCTTGAAAGATCATAAATGTTTTGACAGAAGTAAGGTTATATTATGAGATTAAAAACCCAAAACAAAATAACTTCTGGTTTTCTTTTTTTCTTTTTTTATTTAATATTTGATCCTCTAAATTTTTAGAGGACTTCATTCTTTATGGAAACACCTCTACAAAAGGCAAATCAAGTTGTTTTATCTTTTTAAATAATACTCTTTAATTGATATGAAAGTTTGGACCAATTTCCTTAATGCTTTTAACCTAACATGGATGAAATAGATTTTGAACTTGAGCTTGTGAAGAACTTAATTGCTGTTCAGGATAATTACTTGTTTTCTGCTATACTGTACTGCATAATGTTCTTTTTGCAGTAAAATCACATCTTAGAGTGAGAATACTTAAATAGCAATTACTGACTTTATAGCCATCAAAGGAAGGTAAGCACCTCACTTCAGAGTTGCACAGTGAAGATAATCAATTGGTTTGATTGTGTCAGGTGTCAATTTGAAGCAATAAAGACAGTGGAATAAATTTCTACTGTGTGCATTGAGTCAAGGGTTCCTCCTACCATCACTCTTGTTCACAGGGAACATCTGAAGTGACAGGAGAGGAGATATTAAAATGTATTGCCAGAGGCTATTGGTAATTGCCCAGGAGGGAAAAGGAATTTAGGGATGAAATAGCTCTGCCTTGTACCAGTTGATAAAGTCTGATGTGCCACGAGAGCACTAGAAAGTGTGCAATATACCTCATAATTGGGGGGGAAGGAGGGTAAAGATGTGTGATCTGTGAAACTACCCAGTAAGCTCAAGATTCATAACTAATCATTAGAAATAATTTTAAACAATAAAAATAATAAATAAAATGTATATTGAGGAGTTTCTGAATATTGGAAATATGTCAGAAATGTTTTTGTGGATCCAACTAATATTTGGAAGAGAAGAATTTGTTTGACAGTCTATCTGGGTTTTCTGGTGTATCTACTTTCCTTCTTCTACAGCTGCTTTGTGTGTTTCACTGTTGGTACATGAGTCTGTGGATGGCAAACATTTGCAATGGTTTAAAAATGGATTAAGAAATGCATGGAAGAAAAGCATGCTTATGCTCTTAAACATAAAGCTGCCACTCTTGTTTTGAAAAGTACTGAACTGTGAACCTTTTGAAGATTGCATTGTATAAAATTGTAGGGCAAAAAGTGTGGAGCAGAGATTTACTTTTCTATAGGAGTTTTTCTCAGAATCTATTCCTCTACTGTCATGGAGAAAAGGCATTGATGTGAACCCTCTGTCATCACTAGTGTGGTTAATCACATGAATATCTGAAGAGCATAAAATTGCAAAAACCCTGTTAAGCATCTGCATCTTCCTCTGGCCACTGCTTCCTGGACTATATAATTTTAAAAAAACTGTATATTGTATATTGTAAAATTTAATATTGTTCTCTGAATAGATTACTATTGAATATTTGCTCTTCTATAACTGAATATTCTTAATTAAAATCTGCTTCAGTAGTATATGTATCACACAGTAAATTATCCTGTTCAGAAGGAGATGTACAAGAATATATGTGGATGCTCCTGGAATGATTCAACATACTCTTTTTCAACCTTCAAATAGAATTCTCTAATAGCTTTTTCATGTGATGTTTGCTGTATATTGTCTTTATTAAGTGATGGATTCAATGGATGGGCATGATATTGGGTGCTCAACTTTCTCATCACTTTCTAAATCTTCTCATTTCTTTCAGCAGATAGGAGTGGACACACTCCTCTCTGTGACTGTGACACCCCTCTCTCCCAGCTACTCATTCCTTTGTTGCCTCTCACAGCACACTCATCATTTTTACCTAAGCCCAGCTCAAACTTTAGCACCTAAGTACAATTTTGATGAAATCAAAGTGCAGGAGAATAATCCTGAGAATGTCACTGCTGGAAGCCGTGGAGGTCCAGCTCTTTTCACCACTGGAGTTGAGGTGCCTTTTGCTGCCATGAGAGCCCAGAGGTGGCTCAGGCTCAGCTGAGCTGCATGTCCTGGCTCATGCCTGGTGCCAGAGGCTGTGTGGATCTTGCAGCTGCACTCACTGCTCAGCCTCCCAAGCAAATACTGTAGCAGGTGTATTTAGCACATGTCTAACAGGTACTGACAGTGCTGCAGAGCTGTGGCTGCTATAGCTGTTACAAATGGGGTCATTCCTGTATACCTGTGGGTTATGGACAAGAACACCTGTCCAGGCAATGTAATACCAGGATCACAGGACTGCTTTAAACTAGAGGGAATCCAA
Organism: Ammospiza nelsoni; assembly: GCF_027579445.1. Lineage (NCBI taxonomy): Eukaryota > Metazoa > Chordata > Aves > Passeriformes > Passerellidae > Ammospiza > Ammospiza nelsoni. The sequence continues at coordinate 18,547,517 of NC_080636.1, forward strand.
ACCAGAACTTGTGAAGCTCCATTCTTCTAGGAGGGTTTCAACTTTTTACTCGGTGATCAGTATGATAAAAAGGTATTTGTAAACCACTTTCAGGATTTTGCCCTCCCAGATTATTAATGGAAGAGGGGATGTAGAGACAGGTCCTATCACTTACCCTTCTTGGCTCTCTAAATCTCTTCTTGCTGACCCAATGAACAAGTATTAGTGTGTGTCTTTGCCCAATTTGGCTTTAAGCTGGTAGGTGTCATGCTCTTTAACCTGGAGTGTAGCTGATCATACAGTGCAGCAAATAACAATTCCCACACTCCTTCCTCCAGCTTAAAAAACCCCTGATACTACCTGTGTCACTTAGGTCTGTACAAAATGAAATGCTTAATTTGAGAGGAAGCTGACAATTCCAGTCTTCTTTCAGTATCAAGCTGCAGGCTTTTGCTCAGTGTACAATCTCTAGGAGGAGGTGGTATTTTTTACAGTTTTATGTCATTTACTTTAAGTGCACTCTTGATCTTCTGCCCTTCTCAGTGTACCAACAGGAGTTGTATTCCACTCTATATGCCTCAGTCTTCACATTCAGAATAGGGAGTGGATTAAAAAAAGAAATAATAAGAACAATCATTTAAAACTACCAAAAATTTAACACAGACCCAAGGGAAACCAAATATAAGCGCATTTACCTTTATTACCCCTGCAATCAATATGTCTGTGCTGGCATGATAGGTAAGTGTCTTTTCATCATTCTGCTTACAAGCATGGCTCAGGGAGCCCTGCCAGGGCAGATGGTTACACAAACTTTTGTGCATCTAAAAAAGCACGGTTGTTTATTCTGCTTCGGCAAGTAAGGTGTCTTGACTCCCCTTGTGGGTGTGACCAGAGGAGACTGTTGATAATTATGCTGAAATCCAATACAGGTTTTCATCCCCTTCTGCATTTCTAGCCTTTTCTCTTCTGCATTCCCAAGCCTTTTCTGTAAGGAAACTAAATTCAGCTGTGGAAGTTTTAGAAGTAATTACATTGAAAATGCCATGAAGTGGGAAGAAGATTTGAAAACATGGTTCAATATTTTGTTTAAAATGGATTTATAATTACATAAGGGAATTCTTTGCTTCCCCAGTCCTGAATGGGACAGGAGGAGAAGAATGACAGCATGCGTGGGAGTATTGATTTTAAATAACTAGACTATTAAATGATAGCAAAAAAATGTATCACTCAGTAGATACCTCTAAGGATGAAATCACTTTCATCTGTCACTGCGGAATGGAAATAAGTTTTAGACTTCAGCTTTTGATATAGATTTTATGGACTTTTTTGCCTGTATAATTGGATTAGAATTGCTGCACTTGTAACCTTTTTAGTGACTACTCATTCAAGTATTGACACACCTATGTGTTTTATCAGTATTGTTCTTGTGGCTCAAAGGCTTGGTCTACAAACGAGTATCTGTCTCTCAAGATATGTCTCTCAATTACTGCAAACTTCTAGAAAACATCTAATTTATAATAATATTGATTTTCTTTTTTTTTCCCCTAACTTGAATGTAGCAGCATCTCTTCAGGCTGACAATGCTGGCTGTAGCAAAAACCCTTTGTTTGAGTTCAGATGGAGCCATAGCTCAGAATCTCCCTGGATGATACTTTAATCATGTTAATCTCTCTGCAAAGTATTTTATGACTGTTAGTAGAGTTGAGAGGCATTAAGTTGCCTGTAATAGCTGTATCCAGTGAAAAATGCAGAAATTTGCTTAATAAAGCTACTTTCAAATTTATGTTGCATTAATATCATTAATACACAAGAGGTTGAAAAAAATGGGTATGATACTGTAAGGTATTGACTTTTTAAATTTAAATTTACCTTTAATAAGAAAGTGAGAAAATGCACTGGGGAAGTGATTTTATTAATGACAGTTTCTAATCTTTTTTTTTTCCTTAAATATTTGAAAATAAAGGAAACTTGTCTTAGAACCTTTTTGTTCATCAACTTCTAAATCTCTCTAATTTAGAGATTCAGTAATTCATTATTAGGAATAGCATCACATAGATGCAAAGCCCATTGGAACAGGAGAGCAGACACATATTTCATCTGGAAACATGATGAGAGATTGTCTGAATTTTCATGTTGATGCAGTATGTATTTGAGTTGGTAAAGAAGCAGTTTTAAAAAGCAAATGCAAACCTTTTACCCCAAATGCTTAACTGATATGAGAGTAATGTTGATCCAAAGGTAGCCCTTGTGATCTCAGAGTACTTTCTCCATGCACAACATGTAATAATGTGATTTTTTTTGCATTTTCTTTTTCTTTTTCTTTTTCCTTTTTTCCTTTTTTTTTTTTTTTTTTTTGTGTGCAGAAAACTGTATAGCTGTCCTGTATTACAAGGATCAGAATGAATTTTTATTAGAATTTCATTCTAATTTTATTTTAATTTTAAATCAAACTTGCTCTCCAGCCATAAGAGTTTTTTTATGTTTTGCTGAAAATACCTGAACTCAGCTGGGGAAACCATATCCATATGATTAGTCCTGTTAACATCAACATTTAGGGCTAATTATGCTGCAGAATAATTGAACAGTGGTACAGACTCGTTCTCAGGGGGTTCTTTAGGGGTGGGAAGCACTCTTTGATTTTCCCCTCTTCACTCAGTAGTCTGCTGTTTCCAGTGGCTTTTGATGGTTGGTTGGTTTGGTTTGGGGTGGAGGGAGATGGTTTTCATCCTTCCTTTAACCTCTAAATATGTTTCCTTTTTGTATAAATGGAGCTTTACACACATGAATAATCATTTTTTAATTCAGTGGGGACTAACTGTGGTTTCAAACTGTAGATCATCCTCATTCTCTGGGGCAGGGATTACTTCTCATGAAGTGCAGAGCATATTGTCAGCACTCAAAACAAGTAAACTACAGATAAAGTATGAGGGTTAGATTGATGAGTGTGCAGAAAGGTACAGAACTTTTTTTCTTTAATAAAAGACACATCTGCTTTCTCTGTTTTGCTTGAATACTCAAAACAGGCTAAGTGAATGTGTCTTAAACTTTCCAAAGTATTTTCCTTTGGAAGGAAGACCTGGCACGATAAAGATCTTAGAGATGTATGCTTTAAGGAGGTATATATGATGGAAAAAGCCCAGTTAGAAATAAAAGAGATGCTATTCCAACTCGACCTTTAATATCCATCCCCAGATGATGCTTGTGAACAGCTCTAGTGGGTTTCACTTTAAAAATCTTGGTTTCCCCTAGTACCTGGCATGCTGAGGCTCTCTGCAGTCCACATTCTCCTGGCTGATACATTTCTGATAAAACTGGCTTTGGATAAAAATACATTGGCAGAAATTCTGGTGGCAGTGCCAGCGATCTGTATTTGCAATGAGAGAGTCAGGTTGTGCTTTTCCAGTGGAGAGCAGAGGTCATTCATCTGGGAAAAGTGGATGAAGTGTGGCTGCATTTGTCCTTCTTATCTGTTTACAGCATGTCTAAGGTGTGCATCTCTCACAGGAATGAATCCATGCTGCTCACAAACCAGAAATGACCTCTCACCGAATCAAAGGCAGGCTATCTCTAGAATAATCTCAATCTTTAAACCCTAAAAATGCTTTTTTGAAACAAGGCAGGTAGGCAATAAACAGATGTTTTGTGGATCCTGCTTGTTGTTCACGGGGAGGTTTAGTGCCCTGAACTTTCAGCTGCTGCTTTGGGACTCTTTGGATGCAAACTTGCTTGGATTTCTTGCAGCACATGGTGATGGTGGGAACAAGCACCACCCACCTCTCTTTTTTTTTCTCCTTCCTGATTATAGATTATATACAACTGCAAACTTGGCAGTATTGGCTGAAGAAACTCAGGTTAATCATTTAGGACATTCATGGGATTTTTTTAAATCTTTCTCTTAAATTTGTTTTCAGGTTACAGAAGGTTGCAGGAAGAGGCAGATGGGGAGTTCAGCAGCAGATGATGCCTGCTGCAAAGGGGGCTGAGGATGTTAAATGGGGATAAAGAGAAAAATAAGCTGCAAGTCCCTTTTGAAAGCTTTTGAAGCCATAATCCATCTGTACTGTAGGTTTTTGTGGTCTTCAGAAACCCATGTCAAGGCAGCTTTTTTGGCTTCAGACACTGGTGATGGCATAAGGCTAAATTAAAAAGTGTGAAGTTGTGGTAGCTCTAGTAGCAGAAAAAGTTGAAGCCACAGGGGTGAACAACAGCTAACATATCAAAGTGTAAAGTATGTTTTATCTCAGTTCTCAGTCCTTTTGTAAGATATTAATGGTTTATTTGAAATGCAAATGAGAAAGGATGAAATTTTATTGCAAAACCATACTCCACATCAAACTTTGATGTCTCATTATACAGAAAGTGCTTCTAAATTTTTTCATAGTTTTAAAAATCATCTCAATATATTCTTAAAGTGCCTACATTTAAGATAAAAGATTTGGTAAGCAAACAGCAGTTGCTGTTTTAAGTGCACATTCCTATTCTCCAAAGCATCAAGCAGGGGAATCATTAAGTCTCCTTTGTTTAAATCGAGTTGAGAGGGCGGAAGGTGAGTAAAGACATTGTGGTAATTTTCTCAGAGAGTATTTTATACAGCCCTTTGTACCACCTGACTGGGAATCAATATTACTTTATTGGAAAACAAGCAAGCAAAATGAAAACCCAGGACAGCTCTTGAGCGCAGCTGCTGTCATTGCCATTAGAAAACAAAATCTTCCTCTAGCTTTCAACATTTGCTCAAAATGACAATGATGCTGTTGGAGTTTTACTTTAAATTTGGGTTCTTTTCAGGACCTTTCTAAGATGTTGTTTTGGGATTTTTGGGGTTTTGTTTGTTTTTTTTTAACAGAAAGCATTTAATGCTATTTTTGTGGAATATAAATCCTCTATTCTTGTATGTGCTGTACCAATAGAATAACTTCTACTGGGAAAGATTGAACTTTTCTTTTGTTATTTTTTTTTTTAAAGTCAGCTCCATGTGTTGTTTTCTTCTCTTCCCTCTTTTCTTGCTCTGCTTCCATCCCCAACTTCACTTCTCTACAATGACATAAATAGGAATGAAATTTAAAAAAAGTGGAGAAGGAAATTCTTAATTGACATTGTCTCAGGGAAGCTCGATCAATTTGGTTTGCACTTTGAGTGTCTTATGTGCCCTCCTGAAATCTGACCATGGAACCAACTCAGCAAAGTAGCAGAGAATCCAACTCTGTAATTCAAGCTGGAAGCTTTTTTCCTAAAAAGAGAAAGAAAAAATGGTTTGACAGTCCTTCGGAAAAATGTGACCAAGCTGTGAGAATTATGAATGGAAGAACATTGATTTTTAAGTGTTGTCATCAAGATAAACATTGTTGACCCATTCTGGTAGTCCTCTGCTTCTTTAATTTGATAGTGATGACTTTACAAAACTGGCTTCAGGCCTGGGAGGAGAATGTCCTAAAATAATTATTGATATTTTTTTCTTTCTTAGGCTTTTTTGTTACGTTTTTTCTTTTTTTCCTTTTTTTTAAAAATATATTAAAAATATTAATGGATGGAATTGTAAAAATGAAAGATGGTTGATTGGGTAGGATTCCGCAGGCCTAAGGTGTAGATGTCAATATCTCAGTTAATTGTAATTGGTGGAAGAAACTGCATTTTTAGGATGTAGTTCAATTCATAGAATGCATGTCTGAATTTGTGCCTTACAATGCTTATTTCTCTTTGTTACCTAGAGAAGCTTGGGTAACTATTTCAGATCTAGATATTCATGCAGATGTTTAAATTTAGAAAATAATTTTATGTTCTAACTTGACCACACCCAGTCAAAAACAGACGTTGGCATCAGTGTAGACAGCTATATTCAGACTTCCATGTGCAACAGCTGCCTAGGAATAAAAAAATACTCAAAAGTTGTGACAATGAGGGAGAGGGAAATGCTGAGAACACTATGGCTATGATTTTATTTAAAACCCAAGAAAAATCAGTGCTTTACCCTCACCTGAAATTCTGTGTTTGGTTCCAATTGCTGCATCAGACACTGGATAGGTGTTTATGGAGAAAATTTATCATATGAAGAGCCTGAAATGCCTTAGACTATTTAAGGAGAGATGAATAAGAGGGAAACATTAAAACTAGCCATAGTAGTGATTACAGTAAAGAAAATCAGGATGTGAATTTGTATTTTTATTTTTAAAGTTTGAATGGAAGAACAAGGAAACACTGATTGAAACTGGAAGGGGGAAAAAGGATGGAAGAAAAGATTTATTCACACATTGTATAATTAACCCATGCAGTCATTTCCTTAAGATGGTATTGAGGCTAGTGTTTTACCAGCCTTGGAAAAAGTAACTGGAAATATAAATATGGGAGCAATTGAAGCATCTACAGCTATAATAATGTGCAACATCCCCCCTTCTAAAACAAGAGTAGCTTTGAGTGTTTTCAAAGTAATTTCAGAACTCCTGGACCAGCATGGCTTTGGGATGATTTCAGATTTCACCACTTTTGAGACAAGTATAAAGTAAATGGTTTTGAGGGACTTTTTTCCAAAAGTTAATTTGTTTATGCAAAATAGATGTACTGTTTGAAATCATGAGATTGGATCTTGCTTGGTTATCATCTGCTCTCATTTATTCAACTTTATGCAAAATCCATTGTGGCCCTCTGTCAGAATGAAGGCGTATTTTTGTTTGTGATATATTAAGAGCAAAATAGCAGTGATATTTCAAAAAGAGTGGGCTAAATCAGTTTCAGTATATTGTCTGACTGGGAGATGAGCTCAAAGGAATCTCAAAGCAATTCAAGCAGGTTGCAGCCTTTAAATGCTAATTGGGTTTGTCTGCAATGTTATTGATAGAGCCTCTAAGGAAGGGAATGAGAATTCATTTTTCTTGTACGAATAACCAAAGGAAGAGGAAGTGAATTAAAGGGTGATGTACTTTTTCTTCCTGAATTCCAGATCTATCAAACCAATTTCACTCACTTCAATCTTGTGTCTAGTAGCCAATGTAATGTTTTAGATTTAGTTCTGTTTATAGGTCATTAAATATTTGTTGCAAATATTAGGGAGGTTTTTTTACTTCAGCAGCTAGCAAATATGAGAGCTCCTGTTATTGCTCCAGCTGTGGGATGAAATGTGGCAATGCAGTCTGCTTCTGTGCTGGCTGTAGTCTGTTACACAGGGTTTTGAATAGATATTGGGGGGAAAATCGTGGAAAGGGTTATAAAGCATTGCAACAGACTGCCCGGGAGAAGTGTTGGAGTCATGATTCCTGAAAGTGCTAATGAAGCATGTGGCTATGCCACTTGATAATCTGTTTAATGATGAATGGTGGTGGTGCTACGTTGATGCCTGGACTTGGTGATCTGGAAGGTCTTTTCCAATCTCAACCATTCTACAATTCTCTGATTGTATCAAGTCGTATTTCTTTGAGTTAAAAACTAAGTTTTCTGAAAGCCCAAGGATTATTTTAACTAGGACATGCAATTGAGGGGCTCCTTGAACCCTTCCAAGTTCCTTTGGGCTTTTTTTTTTTTTTTGACCAAGGAGATCTGGAGTTGCTGTCCTTGCCTCATTGCCCCCTCCTCTTGGTGGCATTACATTCTGCTGTGTGATTCCCTTATTGTCACTTAACCTGGGATGGGGTTTGGGCTATAGAGGATTGGTGTGAAGAGAGAACAGGGCAGCTTTCTGCATTCATTTGTGGCTCATGGGGATAAAGAATGTGGAGACTATTGCCGGATGGGTCTGACAAATACGTATGAGGTAGGCGGTGGAAAGCAGCAAGAAAGGAACTGCCTGGAACTAAACCATGGTAGTTTTTCGCTTCCTAATCAGGAATGACATTTTGGCTGTGTGCATGTCTCTCCCCTATCTCAGAACAGTTTACTCTGGTCCCCTATCTCAGAACAGTTTACTCTGGTCCAACCCTTACCATTGTTGCCAACTGAAAATTTCCAAGAAGCTGCTTCTGCTGTGAGTGTCAAATTGGGTTAGAATGGGACTTAGAATGAGCAAGAGGGAGTTTAAAGCTGGGAGCCATGGACCATATTCATTAGTGCATACCAGCTGCTCTGTTTTGATGTGAAGGGTATAAAAACATCATCAAATCAGGAGATTAAACTGTTTATGGCTGCATTCTCTTACTTTCAAAGAGACTGCCATACTGGTGAATCCCTGTAATTTTGAGACTGATTTGAAAAAAGGCCATTCATCTTTTAGATTTATTTTGTTAAACCCTGGGAAAATGGATGTCCTTGAGAGGATTAATATTTTTCACAGGCTTGCAGTAAAATCTGGAGAGCACCTGTAAAGTCTGTGTTGGATACTGTACATGTGTACCATGGATAACTGTGCCCCCAAGCATCTTAGGAACCATTTGTTGAAATTAATTTTGTCCCCCCCTCCCCCTAAGTAATGATCTTTCTATTCACTTTTTTTTTTTTTTTTTTTTTTAATATAAAACAGATTTAAAACAGAGACTTTGCAAATTATCAGATACTCGCAGATGAAGTGTGTTAATTTTTTTAGCATTCTTTTGTTTTACTGTGGCACTGGAATAAGCAATATAATTGTGCTCTCCTAAACCAACCCAAAAAAGATTTTCTTCTGGCTGGGCAAAGTTTAGTGACCTTCTCCAGGACACTGTGGACCAGAGCCCATCTGCATTTCTTGGCAAACTCTTAAATTTAAAACAGCAGAAATAGAACAAAAGTTACAGTAGTATAGATTTTTTTTGCCTGAAATGATTCTGGTTTCCTCCTTGTCACAGGCCCTCCTAGCTGCTTTTCTGCGGTCTCTCCAGCAATTCTGTGCATATTTCTTTCTTGTATGTTTTCATACTGTTGATAAAAGGTATAATGGTGCCTTCCATTGAAAATCCATCCAGCACAATAGGTCTTTATCTCTGTGCATTACAAACCTGTCATTTGGGGCCTTGAGTTAAATTCCTTAAATTCTTTTGTGGGGTGGATGCACAGCAAATAAAGCCTGGATTTGCAAGGGTCCTGAAGAGGTATTGTTTCTTTGGACTTCCATGGGTTGTAATGCTGGTTATCTCCCCTGAAATCCAGTGCTTGTCTTTCCAGGCCATAATCCATATCTGTTAAAATTAGTGGGAATTTCTACTTGAAGTTTTTTAACCTCTGTGCTGCCAGAGGCATATTTTCTAAGGTGGAAATAATAATAATAATAATAATAATAATAATAATAATAATAATAATAATAATAATAATAATAATAATAATAATAATAGTAAGGAAGAAGAAGGATCAGAAGAAGAATATTCCTTAACTTATCCATTCTCACAGCAATATGTATTTAATGTACTTTTGTTTATTATGCTCCATTGTTAAGTACTAAACCCATGTCATTATTAAGTGAAGAATGATAGTTTAAGGTAACAAAATACAAAAAAAAATTAAGTATTTCTGCATTCCTATCGCAAGTAATGGATATTTCAATATAATTGCTTTGTAAGGTGTAGTATTTATTTTGTAGCTGACAAATGAAAGAAGAGTGGATACATATTTAAACTGAACTTGGTTAGTGCAAGCATTAAAGCACAAACAGCCAGGTTCATTGCAGCTCTTTGTGTTACAGTTTCTGAGGAGAAAGTCTGCTTAGATGGAGGAGAGAAAGATGGTTATAGGGTAGGGTTACAACTCTCTAACTATTCAGGATACTTGACCAGGTTTTTCCGGTACTAAAGTGTAGGCATGTATTAACAGTGGATCAATTCTGTCTGACAGGCAATCAGAAGTCATCTATAATCAGTGTGTTTGTATCTAAATCTATAAAATATTTAAAATTTACATCTGTAACAGCAGAAATGCTCCAGAATGAAGATTGAGGCGACATATATTTCTAAATGAAAGTTGAGTTGAAGTGAAGTAAAAAACGACCCCATGTAATAACCTGTGCTTGCCATAGGTGTGCTGGGAGGAAATGTGCTGTGGCAAACGTTAGGAATGAGGAGATGCTGAGCAGCCTGCTTCTCTTCAATTGTCACTGCTCCTCTTTGTACCACAGTGACTGGCCGGTCCTGGGGTGGGCTGTACAGCCAGCAGAGCATCTGCCTCTCTTTTTTCAAATGCTTGTTACTAATTGCTGTGGAACTGAACCCTGGCACAGAGTTTTTCTGAGGGTTTTTTGGGCCACTTAATATTGAAGCTTTTGGATACTATCTGCCTGCTTTCATGTGTTTTAGTGTTCCTTTGGTCCAGTTCACCAGCCACTAGACTTACACAGCACACAAAATGCATTTCTTTTTTTCTTCTTTTGATGCTGTTTTAAAATATAAATTATATTAATAAAGATTCAATGAGAAAGCAGAATATTTCTGTATCTTAGTGCCCAGTGTGCCAAGAGGTGCAAACTGAATGCAAGTCTCTTTTAGTGTGAACTTAAGGTAAAATGGAACATATTTCTGTTGTCACCAGTGGAGCACCAGTGATTGTAACTCTAAATTTGTATTAATTTCCTTTAAAAGATAACAACAACAATATTTTTTAAAAAATAATTAGTCTTGGGAGTGAAAGTATCATTAAAAACCTTTACTTCCTTTAATAGTTAAGTCTCAAGAATCAGCAGAAATAATTATAGAAATGTTTATGGTGGCATTAATGAAAATTTCAAAATTATTGTTTACTCTCTTTGAAATAGAAGACCAAAGCATTCCTTTACCACCTTTGGCTTTGTCTGCAAGGGAGATAATTTTTTTTTTCATTGCTTTCCAAAGGGAGACATCACAAACTGGCAACATTAGGAGAGAGGTTCATTAAATGAGAATATGATGGTGTTTCAAGGCATTCAGAATTAGCTGTGCACGCATAAAATGACTGTCTGCTCTCTGTTATGAACCATATACTGCAATTAATTGTGTGGCCTTTGAGAATATTTTCAGCCATCTGGATGTCTACTAAATGGTGGAGGAGTTTTATATCTTCAGGTTAAAAAAAAAGGTAAACTTGATCTTAATATCAATCAGGGCTTTAACATCTGTTTCTAGAACTAATAGTCCACAAACATCAGAAATCTCTCTATCAGATGTTAAAGGTTGGAACATTTCTGGGTTGTTGTTTGCAGTATAAATATTATGCATCCTGTCCTAAAATAAATGTCTAAGATGACTGGTAAAAGTTGCTCTTTCAAGGTGTCTGTCTTGTGGCACAACATTAGAGAGGAATGAACTTTTTTTGTCTTTCTGAATTGTTGGGGTAAAATCAGGTTAGTTCCAAAACTACCAAATTGCTGTTTATTAAAAAAAAAAAAAAAAAGAAAGAAAAGGAAAGAAATGAAGGGTAGTGTGAATGGATATCTCATTGCAGGTATAAATCAAGTGGAAATGCTTTAAATCACCCTGACTTTGGAATTACTGCTGCACAGGGAAGGGGCAGAGGAACAGGTGTTTGGCAGTAGTTAAATTAGACAAACAGCTATAACAGAAATGCTAAATTCTTAGGTATGTTTGGTTTCTTTCACTTGCTCCATTTAGGTCTGGACCCCAGTGAGCCATGCAGTAGGGACTCTCTTGGCTGTGTAAATTGAACCAGTTTTTAGACTGATTTTTTACAACTCCTCAAGCATAGATGCTGATGATTCTGTGCTGCAGGGGTAATTACCATTTTCTCACCTTAAGAGAACTTTCTCTAAATAAATTAGAACACTTCTATATCCATGCTTCTTTTTCAGTGATCTACCATATCCCTAGTGTATTTGAATTGTTTATTAACCAGATGCTACCTAGATTAGAAAGGAAAAGGTAATCTACCATACAACATGACCCAATATTGGCTTAAAAATGAACTAAATTCATTCCAAACCATGGCAAACAACATAGTCTTTTCCCTTGGGCTTTGCATGGAAAATTTCACACAGAGCTTATAAATGTCATCTCTGTGTCCCTATGCAGTTTGTACACATGCTGGCTTGTATAATGAGGTGTCTTGTCAATCTTGGACAAAGTTGAGATAGTGTTGAACCGACAAACTGCACCAATTTCCTTCCTTCCTTCCTTCCTTCCTTCCTTCCTTCCTTCCTTCCTTCCTTCCTTCCTTCCTTCCTTCCTTCCTTCCTTCCTTCCTTCCTTCCTTCCTTCCTTCCTTCCTTCCTTCCTTCCTTCCTTCCTTCCTTCCTTCCTTCCTTCCTTCCTTCCTTCCTTCCTTCCTTCCTTCCTTCCTTCCTTCCTTCCTTCCTTCCTTCCTTCCTTCCTTCCTTCCTTCCTTCCTTCCTTCCTTCCTTCCTTCCTTCCTTCCTTCCTTCCTTCCTTCCTTCCTTCCTTCCTTCCTTCCTTCCTTCCTTCCTTCCTTCCTTCCTTCCTTCCTTCCTTCCTTCCTTCCTTCCTTCCTTTTTTTCTCCTCTCTTTTTTCCCCCCTTATCATAGCATTAATGAGGAATCAAATAAATAGTTCAACAGAAATTCTGGAATAAGATCTGGCTCCCTTCTGCATAGATCTTTTATGTGTTTAAGATTTCATGAAGCTTTAATGTCACGTGAATAAAACTGCAGACCCTGATTTAGGTTTATAAAGAAGTTAAGGGACCTGAGGAAGCAGGCAGACTTCTTGTAGAATTTGCATAAATGTTTAAACAACTTGGTGATTAAAACCAAAGTTTAGCTAAATGATTGTGGGCACTGCTGGAGCTCATTTTAAGCGTGTGTTTGTATTTGAATGCTTTCAGTACCTTCATAAATCTGACTACAAGAGGTAAAACCTGCAATAAATGTACAATTTTGGTGATTTTTAAATTAAAATTTTTTCATTTACAGTCCACAGGTGCATGCAAACCACTGGAAATGCTTAGGAAAGAATGGCTACTAGGTCAGGAACCACGACTCACACGTTCACTTGTGTTAGAATTTTGCATTCCTATGGTATCATACAAAGTATTTAAACTTTACGCCACAGAAGCTACAGGAAAAGACCCAGTCCCCACCTGAGTAGTGTGCAACATACCCAAAAAATGCAAATGAAATAAAACTACTATAGGCTTTGTGTGATGACAGTACTAATAAATAACGTAGTAGTAAAATAATACGGACCTGAGATACCCTCTTGGAATTTATGTGCCATTTAAAAAAAATGTCTGTACCCTTTGTGCCTGTGTTGTTGTTAAACCTAGCTACAAGCACTGAACTTAATTTTCGTTCTTGTTGCCCGGTGTTACTCCTAATGTTTCAGATATTTCCTTTGATCTTTCCTCCTCTCTCTTACAAAGCAAGTAAGGTGTTGATGTGTTCAGGATGAAATCAACATGATGGAGAGGGCTCAGATTTGGTGAAGAGCATTCACTTGTTCTCAACAAAGATAGAAAATAGGATGATAGTTATTATTTTTAAAATTGCAGTATGTGTATATCAGGCTGAACTATTCTGTGATTTTATGAATATTAAGTATTATAAAGCAATGCTTTTTTTCCTGGTGAAGTTCTTGTCAACATGCTTTTGTGATGTTATAATCTTGTGTTTTTTCCTGTGGAAAACGTAACAGAAGGGTTTCTTTTCAATTTTTTTATTCACAAATGTGTTCAATTATTTATATGCTACTTTGCTTCCCTTCATAGAGCTACACACTGAACAGATTATGAAGGCTTTTGAGTTTATGAAACAGAATTCTCTTCAGTTTTTCTGTTCTTTTATCTCAAGCCTCTCTCCTCTCATCTGTCCCTACTACTGCTGCTTCCCCTGTGTGGTGCTCACACCTTTCTGACCACCATTTTCTGTCCTCTGCTATTTCTCCTCTTTTCTGTTTTCAAAATTTCTTCTAATCTTTCACAGCCTAATAATGATTTTCACATTTTATTTTGATTCACCGATTTACAAAAAATGGCAAATTTTCACCCACAGAATGGAGAGAGGTAGAAGATTTTTGTTCTCCATATAACATAATTCCAGATATTCATTCCCTCTTGACCTCTGTGCTGAGCAGCTGGACATTCAGTTGTATTCTCTCTTTAGAACTGATGTTTCTTTGCTGCTGGTAGTTTTAAGCAAAGTTTCTTTATCCTCCTGGCAGAAATGTGTAGCTTGAAATACTTCAATTCGTACATTTCTGTATTATTTTTTTTCTGCAGTTTGACTAACTCTCAAGAATTTCCATGGAAGAAATTAAATGTCTTAGAAGGCTCTGCTGACTTGAAAATTAATGAAGTAAAACCATTGATTTTACTGGGGATAGTACCATGCCAATTAAGAAATAAATTACTTTGTTATATAGATAATGTGAGGATGGTGAGAAGATCTGAAATAAAAACAAGTTGGTAATTTCTTTCTCACATCAGGATGTATACCAGTACCCACAAATCAGCACATGAAATTTTTCTCTTACTGCAGTACATTGATGGAGACACTATATTGAAATATTTATAAATTGACTTAATTTTTGTTAATATATGAACATCAGGAAGGTTTTATTTGTAGCTATCTAGCATCTATGTGATCTTGATATTTAGAATTTATTTGATTCTAAAATGTACACACTAATGAGAATTCCCTTTTAAATGTGCTAAATGCACATGAGACTCTACTATATCTGAGAGTGTGAGAGAGAATTTCAACAAGGTGCCATTGATATTCTGTTGGCTTTTATTAGTGATCCACAGAAAAGGTTCACAGCAACATCACATATTAGCATATGGGTTTGCTTTGGTTTTCCTTGTATTGAGAAAACCGGCATTGAGATCACAGTTTGATCTAAAACCCATAAATTGTTGACAAGTTTTCACTGTTCATATGAGAGTAAATTAATCAAGACTAATCTTGTCAGACCAGTGCTACTGGTTAGAATATTTTCTGAGTCTGATGGTTTGTTGGGTTTTTTCCCCCAAAGACATTTGCAAAATTGGCTAGTTGGAACTGGGAGCAGATTTCTCAGCAGTCACAGAATGGTGAAAGTTGAGTTAAAAGTACAAGAAAGGAATCTACAATAATGGTTTGACAATGTAATATATTGAACAGAATTGAATCACGTGAGAGGAGAGTCATGACATAACAGTGCCTACAAAATGTACATGCAGGATAGAAAATGCCTTAGAGGAAAGCTGAGTGTGAACCAGGATAAACCAGTGTCATCTTCTAATCCAGAAGCTCTAAAATCGCTGACTTGAAATTTTATTTAATAAGATAGATATTCTACTAAATAAGCCTGTTACTTAAGTGAGAGTTTAGTTGCTTAAGCATGTATACAGTTGAGATTAATACCAAATTAATGAGATCAATTTGAAATTGGTTCCAGTTAAACCAGTTCAATTTCTCATGAAGATTGAATTTCAGATGGGTCAAATACTAGAACAAGGGATTAGGACAGAGTTTTAACACAAAGAGAATTTCCAGATAGTTGGCAGTTAGGGAAATCAAGCTTCACACTGGTGTTTAAATCAAAGGTACAAACTTCGTTCTCTTTTTCTCTCTTCATCTTAGTGACTTGCCCAGGGTCATTCTGTGAGTCAATGTCTGAGCGGGAAATAAAACTGAAGAATTATTACTCCCAGTCACAGGCACTAACCACAAGACAATCTTTCTCCTCATTTCCCTTTTAATGGACTACACTTGCATTGAGCATTCCACACCAGTCAACAGGGAAAATTATTGGCTATAGTTAGACAAGTGTACTAACGAGTACCTTGGAGTTTATGGATGAAAACAACTATAAAAATGCTCAGTTTTATTATTATTATTTATTGTTTGCAAACATGGAGATTCAATAAAAGTTTACAGATAAAGGAGGCCCAGTGCAGGACTTAAGTTTCCCATTACTTCTCTTTTGTTCAGAAAGCAATATGCATTAAATATTTAGGTGAAAGTGGTTGTTGCCAAGATTTTTTTTTACAATTCTTTTTGAAAAAAAAAAATTGAGGAAATCATTATGAAAAATAATCTTAAATTATCCTGTTTCCATTCTTAGCTTCTCCTCTTCACCTAGTAACTGTTACATGGCTCTCTGCTAAGAATAGAAAACAGGAATTTTTAGTGAAATTAAGAGTACCTGTAGTCTTGAAAAATCTGTGAAGGGTTTTCTTTCATTTTCAGATCATTTTCTTTTGTCAGAATGCCAGCTTAGTTCTTCATACTGAGGTTAGTTCCCCAGGTTTTTAGCTGATTTGCCTTCCTGCTGTTGCAAATCAGAAGGAATGAGTGGTCCAAATGAGCTGTATTATCAAGTACCACTCAACATGGGCAACTCATAAAAAGTAATGGCCATGTTTTTCTTTTGGGCATTCCATTACTTTAAATGTGAATCATAGTTGACAGCAAACATTTACACTGTGAGCTGAAATTATTGGGGATGGAGATGAAAAGCTAAGGTTACTAGATTATGATCTTCAGAGTCTTACTGCACAAGTTCAGCAGGGATGTCAGAGCATGGCCAGCACACTGGGCACACACACAGCAGGTGAGACAGAAGAGAAGAACCATCTGCTTGAAGACAAAATCACAAAATAAATGGATCTGCATACCTGGAGGGACCTGGCACAGGTTGTAGGGCTGCAGCAAAAGCAGCTGAACACCAGGCAGCAAAGCAGTGCTTGGTTTGTAAATCAGCTGCCAGGAGCTGGAGCTGGAGAGGACAGGACAGGACCTTCAGGAGGTGTGTTTCAGGATAATGGGGCTTGAGGGCAGCTCATCATGCTCAGGAATTACAAGAGTTCCATGAGGAAGGGACCTACCCCCATGCATTCAGGGTGGTAGAAGAGCAGAGAAGTTATTAGAAAAGTGACAGAGGACATCTATTAAGTTGCTAAACAAGGTGGCAGTGGTATAAAATACTGATGCTTCCAAGGGCCAGATATCCCTGCAGAAGCCAGTGTGCATCTTTTAATTCAGAATCTCAGTACCTTTGTGGAAGCATCTATGAGTGAGCCCAGGGAGGTGAAAAGGGGAATTAGTGCTGATAATAGATAAGATGCTGGTGCTGCTAAGAAGAGGTAAATAAATTAGCATGAACAAGCAATCCAGCAGTGCCACTGCAAAAATGAGACAGGTACTGTTGAATGCTCCACTATGCTATTCCTGCAAAATGGGGCCAAAATTGCAGTTTTGTGAAGAATTGTACAAGTGTGTTTCTTCCCTGGAACTATGTGGAAATTCTTTTCTTCCATCATGTCCACGCTCTGTTTTTTCAACTTAAAGGATTGTCTTTTCTTTCTGTTTATTTATTTACTACAAAAGAATTAAAAGTATAATTGAGCTCAGCTGGCCAAGAAACAGGAATTTTAAAGCCTTCTACTCTTGGGTCATTAGTGTGACTCATATACTTAAGTTTTGTTTATTCCTAAATGTTAAATCCCAGTAGAATGAGGAAAAAAAGCAAGCCTCAGAACCTAACACAGACTACAGACAACAAGTAGCAGAATCCAATAGCAAATTTCAGGCTTCACTTGTCTTGACTACAAATTAATTCTGCATTCTAACTGTGCTCTCTGGTTCATTAA
Organism: Ammospiza nelsoni; assembly: GCF_027579445.1. NCBI lineage: Eukaryota > Metazoa > Chordata > Aves > Passeriformes > Passerellidae > Ammospiza > Ammospiza nelsoni. The sequence continues at coordinate 18,564,903 of NC_080636.1, forward strand.
CATTCCAGTTTCTTTTGTGTTTTCTGAGCATTGCATTTAACTCTAACACATCCCTGTTTCTTTCTGCATAACCTCATTCCACCACAACATTCCAGGAGCAGGCACCAGACTTAGAGAACTTCAGGGTTTTTTTCTCCCTTCTATTGCCTATCTTCCCAAACAGTTCTCACCAACGGAGCAAGGGAGTTTTGCTATCAGCTTCCATAAGGTAGTATTTCACCAATGCTGCATTAAAAATAAGGATAAAGAGTGTAAGTACATAAGTAAAAAATAGCTTTCCCCCCCCTCCACTCCATTAAAAAAAATATTTTATTTTATTTGTAAGCCATTTGATTCTTTCTCTTAAGTCATTAATATTGTTATGGTACTCTCTAGTCTCAGTAAAGAGACTTAACCTATTAAATAGACACATGGGGTGAGAAGCAGCCTTCAGGATAGCAGGAACACCAAGCTTGTTTTGCAAGATTCACCCTTTCCACCCCTAAGAAAGGCTTAATTCATAACAAGTAACCTGAAAATAACATGAAGAATATTTTTAATGTGAAAATGAGTACAGTAAAATTTACTGAATGTGAAACCATCATGCACACTTTATATTTAAAGTACAAATTATGTAAAATGTAGAGCTTTGGTTTTGCAAGCTGATCAGCTGGAGTTATAGAAATCTCCTAATCTCCAGGTGCATGAGGTTTTATGCATCCCTCTAAAGCAGTAGATCACAGCTGGAAACAGATGAGGATGATCTGTGGCACTTTGTGTAGCAATTTCAAGAAAAAAAATCATTTAACATTTGCAGGTATGAGATGAGTACATTTATTTAATAGATTTCTGGTTTTTTTCTTGGACACATGGTGCTCCAGAAATGAAATGTTTGTCTGATTGCAATACAAAATGTGTTCCAGGCAGGTTTTGTGTGTGGAGAGGTTTTTTTGGTTATCCTTTAATAAAAGGTAAGAGCTGCAGTGTAATTCTTCCACTCTGTTCTCCTTCGTGCACCTCAGTCACAAATGTGTAACAGGAATGTGGTGTCTCCTTTGCAAGCTGCTCCATTGCCAATGTCAGGGGACTCAGACCTGACTTCAGAGCCCTGCTCTGGGCATTTTCTGTTTTCATTGGGTGGCTGTAAAATGTCCAATGCATAAACTAAACAGGGTGCATAACCCAGTTTCCCCCACTTCCCACTGAGTACTCTGAGGCCACAGAAACAGCTCACTCTGCCTGCAAATGCTCTGCTCTAATGTGCAGCCATGAAACCTCTTCACCAGACTCTCCTGCAGGCTGTGGTCAGGCACTCTGGCTTGTACTCCTCCCAGTAAATTCCAGATGCTTAATTGAAATGCCCTGAGGTGTGCAGGTTCTTACCTCAATAATGAATGGAAAGAGAGAAGCAGTTGTTCACTGTTGTAATAAGTCAGCCAAGACTCCATTTTCTTCATGCAGAAAAGCCAAATCTTTATTGTGTGGGTCATATTTTATAGGATTATCAGAAGGCACGGTGTCACATCTTATTGATTGACAATATACTCACGCTTAGTTCATTGGTCAGTACATGGTATTTTGCATATAAACTTCTGTATTTTTAGTTAGTTTTCTTCTGATTCTCATGAGACAGCTCCCTTATTATTACAGATTTTATTACTAGGTTGTTTTTCACCTTGAAATAGTTTGTTGTGTTAATGAACTCACTCTCATGATTGCTTTGTCTGAGAACTTGCAAGCTGGTGTTAGCTTAGCTGAACTAGCAGGGCCTAATCCATACTTTATAAGACCTTTCTTTTATAACATCTTTTACCTGTCTGCAACAGTTCACCAAACATATTTACAGACAATTTGCCCATGGGATGTAAACACCCATCTATTCTCTCTCAACCTGGAGAGATTTGCAGCAAATTCTCTCCAAATTTAGGAAGGCACTTGGAATTAGGTGGAAGAAGACTTGCCTCTCTGAGGTACCTGACAGGCTGAGTTTTCTTCTACCCAAGGAAAGATTCTGGCCCCACCTCTTTCATTCCTGGTTATATGTGTTAACCTGCAGGGCACAGTTTTTCTTGTCACCCACAGCTGGACGTGGCTTTTAGGTACAAGTCCTGCCTCTGGCACCTGGATCTCAAGTGGAGGGAGCCACCAAGCCCTTACTTAGCTGCCTTAGCTTCTGAATATGGCAGGAATTATAGAAAACCCTCTTCTTGTTAACTTTGGAGCTTCCTAGGTAGTTCTTTGGTTCATCTTTTGATGCTGGTATTTTTAATTATTTATTTTTTATGTGGGGATACAAAGATCTTGGTTATCAGAAAAGCAAGGGTATGTTACTGCCTCTGTCTCTGCACTGCCTCATGTCACAGCCTTGGCTGGATTAGGAAGTTTCTGACACATCCCAGACCCTTCAGGTCTTTGGCTCTGTTAAGATTGTTCTCTCTCCTACTCTGCAGGCAAATGGGTAATGCTCATCTCACTCCTCCTTCCTGTTTTGGATGAAGGGAGTGAGAGCTGATTGCACCCACAGGAGATTACTAAGCACTTCTGGCAGCTTGGTATTAATATACCCATCACAGCATCAAATCCTCGCACTGTGAAAAGGAAATGCATCTTCTTAAAGCGCTTAGCCGGGAAAACACAATTTCATTGCGAATAGGGATATTTCTGCTGAAAATATAATCTCCTTTGCCTGGTTTTACACTGAAGACAGTCACCTATCAGCTTTTATTTGCAGTTGTAAGTCTGTAGTAAACTGCATGACTTAAGCATGTTATGTATCAATTCAATACATTAGTCATGGTCAATAGAAAATAAGCCAGATCTTTGCATATGTGAAAATGTTACTCAAGTGAACAGAAAGGTTGTGCCTTCATGGTTTTACAGTGTACACAATGAAGACTAAGGGAAATGCCAGTTGTGACCAAGCAGTTATGCCATTTAATAATGTCAAAATTTTCAGGGTCAGTCTAATTGAGCATGTTCTCCAGGATATTTGTTTTCTTCACCTGAAGATGTGATGGGATTGCATTAGGAACTAAGTTGCAGCAGGAGTTTGGTCAATGTAGCATGAGGTGCCTTGCAGTAAATTGCACTAGAGTGTGTTAAACATTTTCTGTCAAGCAGGCATTTAGGGCTTGCTGAGCAAGGAGATCCTAAGGTAGGAAATTGAAAACTGTTTCTTCTTGTGATGTCCCTAGTTTTGTTTCTTAAACATGTAAGGAATGGGTGTTTTGGGTGTTTTGCTATGTTTTTAAGTAATGTGGAAGAAGTTACATGCCTCACAACATTTTATTGTAAAAAAATTCTGCTGACATCAATTTAGTACAGCCCATTTAGAGATCTTTTAAAGAAAGCAAGGTGAGCACTGTCTCTTAAGTGGTTACAGCTAATGCAAAGCATCACCTGAGCTGCTTCTTACCTCTGTTCAAAGCCATGGTGTGATAACAGCTGTTGGGTCTCCTGTAGGGCAGAAAATAAACATTCAGTCCCTTTTCTTTTGTACGAGGGCTTCAAAGACTGTCCTGAGTTTTGTAAAAACTACACTAATATAAACCTCAGTAAAATCAATCCATTAATGAATTAAAAATGATTGGCTACAGCATGCTGAAACCTGTGTCCCTGAACACTGAGTAGGCTTTTGAGTGTTATGTTTGTACTATGCTTAAATAAGTGAAATATTTGAATAAGGTCATTTTCTCCCAACTCTTGAAATGTCACAACTGTATTTCTAAGAAGAAAATATTCTGATATTAGGAAGCCTAGGTATTTTAGGTTGCATGGAATTTGAATTAAATAAGCTTTTAAAAGTGTTATTTATTTTAAATTAATAGCTTATACATCCATTCTTATCAGGACTTCAGCTATTAAGTGAGGTTTTTTACATGCTTTGCTTCAATTACTGGAAAAATACTGGAAGAAGTCACTCAAGGTAAGCTCCTAGAAAAATAAAGGAGAGAAAGGATGGTAAACATACATTTGCCAAGAACAAAATGTGTCAAACCAATTTGATGTTCATCATGTGTAGAATAACAGCCTTGTGGGTAAAGGACAGGCAGTGGGTGTCATATTTTGACTTCAACTAAAGAAATTATTGTAGTTGGATAAAAAACTGTTAAAAAAGCTATAATAGGGGAATGTTATTAATATTTCACTGTAAAAAAAAAAGCCTTTGTGTCAAGAATGTGCTTATTAAATCTATAGATGACACCAACCTGAGGAGTACTGTAAGCACTTGGAAAACAGTGAAGCAGAAGATCAGGAAAAACCTTATAATATGTTTAAACAGGGAGAGGTACCTTGCAATGAGTGGGAATGCCTCAGTTTTCCTAAAGTTTGAAATAAATTGTTGCTGAGTACAAAGCATGGCATTTGCTATTTTTCTTGATGATTGCAATTGAAAAATATTTCATTTTCTGCATCCATTTTATTCCCTGAGGTGTTATATTTCCATCTAATGTAGTGGGTGAAAGAGTCCATGCAAATAAAAAGAGGCATATTTGTTTCAGAAAATTATAGATTTTTATATGAAACTGTACAACCATTTCATATCACAACTGCCTAAAACTTACATTTCAGCATTGCAACTGCTCTACCCAACCATAAGATTTTTCTTGTACTAACTGATGTTTTATCATTTAAATGATAATCCTAGAATTTTTTTGATCTTTTGGAAATATCAGAATAAAAATGCTGTTATGAGGCAACTTTTACCTCTGTGTAACAATGAGAAAACAAATATTCTTGGTAATATTAGTTTAGCATCATATTTGAATCTTGTTGTTAAAAGAATTTTGTTCCTTTTGGTTACTTTGTTTTTATACCCTATATTGCTTCTGATAGAAGTATTTTAACATCCTTATATACGTCCTAATACACTACCTTGACCTACATCCCTATATGCATGTTAATTTTACCTGAGAGCCTTACATTTTTCAAAATCTTTTCCTTAAACCTTCTTTTAGAAAGCTACAGTTAGTTTAAAAAAATAATTTATTTATATTCACAAAAGAAATACAAGACTGGAACTCAAATCCCCATTCCCTGAATAACATAGTGTTAACTTCATTAAAGAAATTGTGCACTGTGGGGTTAAGCAAAGCTTGCCAAACAATTTATTTTTATCATATCAAAATTATTGGTCCTAAGTGATCAAGTGTCAGAAAAATAAATGCTTTCAAAGTTGGTTTAACTTAAAAATAGCTGTGGAGAATATTTTTTAATAGTTTAGTTATCATGTTAGCATTTCATTTGTGGTGTTTCTAGACAATATGTGTTTAAGATTAATCTCATTAATAAGATTTAGCATCTATTTCTTATTTTATCTGCACTGAAATCATTATATTTTCTTTAATAAGATGAACATTTAATGTGCTCTTGGCGTGAATTAATTTTTAATAAACCATTAATAAGTCAGATCTGTATGGATTTCTTCCTCTGAAAAATCAAGCCTCTTCTAGCAAGGAGTTTTTAATAGATTCTGACATTTGAATTTATTTTATTGTTTTCAACATTATTCATAATAAGAAGAAAGGAAAATTTCTGGTTAGTCAGACTGTAGATGATACATTTTTTCCCATTTGATGCACTTATTAGACAGTGTAAAAATTCTGTTGGTAGAGAAGCTGGGATATATACCATGCGTTCTAATTTCCTAGCAGAAGCTATTAAAATTGCACATTTCACCTACTTATCTACCTGTAAAAATGTTTGTGTTCTACTCAATTCACTCTTTAACTGGTTGCTGAGTCTTGGTGATAGCTTTTGCATTGATGCTTCAAAGATCTGAGTTGCAGAACTGACATGGTCCCAGCATGGAAACAGGAATTCCAATTAGAACTTGTAAAGCTACCTTGGTAAGCTACAGCCTTAGGCTTCTGTGTGCTTTCCAAGACTTACAAAGGAGACAAATATATTGGCAGTTGATCAATGTTTTGTTGCACTGACCATAAAGCTGTGAAAAGTTGGGAAAGCTTTTGGACTATTGTCTTCCAAACAGAACTGGGTAAACTTGAAAGAAAATGGGTAGCCAATATTTAGTTATATTGACCTATTAGTCTTCTGCTATTTGGGAGAAGATAGTCTGGTGCTTGTGGATGGAATGGAAAAGGCTCAGACGTTCTGTCCAAGGAGAAGGAGGTCAAGACTACAGGAATGTAAACTATCCTTTTGAAAGAAAGGTACTTCTATGCTAAATTGAGGAAATCTGTCAATGAGCTGTGTCTGCTCACAAGTACATGACACTGGTGCCAGAGGCATTTAGTTGTTCTCCAGTGGGTTACTGCCCCTACCTGAAGCCAGGGACTTTCTCCATTCAATGGAATTTGGAGTTGTAGCTCTGTAACCTCTTGCACGTAGTCTTTTGTTTCTCCTCCTTTCTGAGAGGAGAACATACAGTCCTTGAGTGGAAGCCTTCTCTTGGATCTTTTTGTGCGCCTGGGGTTCTGTTTCGACATGAAGTTGATGAAGTCTTGTTGGTGTTTGCTTAAAACTTAGAGAAAAATCAGTTTGCTTTGAATATTAGATTCTCAGGAGTTTTAGACTGTTAGGAGACAAGTGGGTATAGAACCAGTTTGTTGAGATCTGCCCTAAGGGAAGAGCTGCCACTGGTTCTGCTTGTACACAATTTCTTTGAATGGTATTTGAGGGGCACTGAGGTTTCTCTGGCACAGCATTGAGTCATCAGCTCAACTCCAGCTGTGCTCCCAGATCCCTTGAGTTGGCTGGAGCCACTGCCACTTTCTACCTGGCAGTGGGGCAGGTAGGGCCTGTGGGGCACACCTGAGTGTGCCCCACAGCATCAGGTATCCATAAACAAGGATTTATCTACTTTTCTATTCACAAGATCTCTTATTTTCCCCACAAATAACTGTATGTTTTTAATGAAAGGGTGGTGAATCTGACATAACTTTGGCATTTTAAACAAACTTCAGCATTTTAAGGGAACTGCAGTGTAGGCATTTCTCTTTTCTGCAAAACAGATGTGATTGATTTAGGAGGAAACTTTGTTTTTGTTGAATTGAAGCAAAAAGTTTTTAGATTAGACTTCCATGAGGAATGGATGAAACAGCCTAAAGAACATATAATTGTCCTGGATTTATAAATTCTGTAGCTATTTAAATGTTGTGATTACTTCCAGAAAACTTGTCAGCTTTTTGCTTCAAGGGTTTTCAGTTCAAATAAGCCTGCAAACATGCAAATGTTAGCAAGATAAGTTCTCCCTAACAATGAAGACCAATTGATCAGCTGGAATGACAAAGGAGGGCATGCAGGGCTAAACCAAAGTCTGGAGAGGATTCTTATTGCTTCATTTGTATTCATTTTCTTTGCTGCTAAATCCCACATGTATAAGAGGAACACCCATAGGCATTGCTGTTATACGGTTCTATAATAAGTGATCATGTCTTTTGCAAGCATATTTTCTAAGTTTTGTGCCTTATAATAAAGTAGTTTCTATCATTTTCTTACTTAGCTACAGTACATTTCTATGTTTATGTTGCCTATTTTCCTTCTTCTACCTGTACTATTTCTGTCCATCTTAAAGTAAGGGATAATGAATAGCTTCCATACACTTTTATTTTGATAAGTGTAAACTTCTAGTTTTGATTGTAGTGGGGTTTTTTTGTTTGGGTTTTTTTGGTTTGGTTTGTTAGTTTTTTTGTTTGTTTTTTCTTTTAAAAGAAAATGTAAATGTAGTAGGTTTTTGTCACTGTTAGGAAGCAAATTAAAAGTATGATCAAAAGATACCATTAAAAGATATTTTTGTTGGGGGAAGGGTTATGTGCTTTTTTTGACATTTAACTACCTCTCAGGCTATGCTTTCTGAATGTGATCACTGCTTACTTTGTATGGGTGCATTGAGAGAGGTATTTTTACGTATTAGGAAATTAATATAGTGTTTTTCTTATAGTGAATATAAGGAGTGAGTAAGCATTCTTGCAGTGATATTTTCAGGCATACAGACTATGTCAGTACTTCTAAGTGTATGGCCTCAATCAGTGTTTTTCTAGCGAGGTGAGTTTGGTTTTGCTGATGTAAATAAATTCAATACACTGGGGGTGAAACAAAATACTGTTCTAAAGGGATTTGCCAAGTATTAGGATTGACTTTTAGAATATCTGTGCATAATAATTGATTATTTTAAATATTGTCAATTGTAGTAATTTGGACAGACCACATAATGCTTGGAACCTTATTAGGTACACACTCTAGGAAGATGGCAGCAGTATTTCAGCTGCACTTTGGAGGGGACTTGTGAAGATATTAATGTCCTGTGTTAGTGGAATATTTGCTTAGGAGGTGAAAGAGACTGGTTCAGTGCTGTCATCAGCATGATGGGCTCTGACTCTCCTGTCCTGCTGAAACTGTCCCCTTGTGCCCTGTAAGGCACAAGAAGGGACAAAGGAAAAATACAGAGGGGTGATGAAGATCCTTATGGCTCAGCTTCTGCACTAAGCAAAGACTGTTTGCTATAAAACACAGGAGTGGTGTTGTGAGAAGGGCTGCAAGGCTTCATAATCCCTGTTCCTCCCAGCTGCACCCTCCTGAGAGGTAATTTCATATCTGGAGCTGCTTTGATAGGAGACATGGATTTGAATCCTTCCAGGCAGAGGAAAACATTGGACTTCAAACTTTTACTCTGCCACTGCTGCATTTTGTGCAGGTCTTTATGCTGGTGGTAAACGTTTCTCATACTTTGAGAAACCCTACCAGACTGAGGCTCTGTAGGCATATAGGCAAGAAATAATCCAGTTTTTTTTAACTGGCTGGCCTTTAGTGGCATGATAATTTTTAAGCAAAACCTGGTTGAAAAGGGCAAACATAATGCCCTTTTGGGAAGAAGGGCAGGAGGAAGAATCTTGGCATTACAAGATTGTCAATTTAACTAATTTTTTAGAAAAGCATTGGAAGAAATAAATAATTTTATTGTAAGCAACTGGAAGATTATAATTATGCATAATAACTGTAATCAAGAAACCAAGGTTAATCAAGAAAAGAAAAAAGTGCTGTAAATTTACTTCTCTATTCTGACAGCTTAACAGTTTTGATAGATAGGAGAGAAGCTGTAGGTGTCTATATAGTTATGCATTAGAAAATCTGTCAGAATGAACAGATAGTTCAAATGGGACTTTTCAGGAGCCCAATTGGTATTCTATATTTTCATTAAATACTTTGAATGAAGGACAGAGACTGCTTATTCATTCTTCAGGTCATGACAAAAACATTATAAAACATACAAGGATGTTTAGAAGACAAAGTCTGAATCCTGTGAATATAAAATCATTTTAGCCATTCTGCTACTGAAACACTATGGGAAAAATAAAATAAGCTTTGCTGTGTGGAAAGGACAGATTTAAGCTTTTGTATTTAGACTGGAATAATTAACTGTACAAGCAGAGGGTGGGTAATGATTCCTTAGGAGTCAGCCATACAAGAAGTGTGCACTAATAGTCAATTTTGACTTGAACTTAGGTAAACAATCTCTTGTCAGTGGTGTCAAACACCATCTGGAGTGTGTGACAGGAACACAGGAATATTGTGTTAAACATCAGAAAGAATTCTTTAGTCCTTGATTCTCCTAAGGTCAAAAAGGATATGGACCAATTTAGAAAAGCTCAGCAAAAAACAAGAGCCCTCAGAAGTCTGTTAAGAAAAACAAAACCCTAATAAGAAAAGGTTGAAGGAATTGGATTTTGAATATATATATTTGGTAGAGAGGTAGGACTACGATATTATACAGCTTTCAGATATATAAAAGGCTGTTGCAAAGAGGTAGAGAATGCATCCCTGGTCTTTTACAGGGAGATCAGTGAAAAAAAGGCTTGAATTGCAGCAAGGAAGATTTAGGTTATACATCAGAGAAAAAACTTCTAACAATAAGGAGGGTGAAGCCTTGAAGCAGGTAGCCTAGAGATAAAGTGAGGCTTCCACTGTCTGAGGTTTCAAGTGCAAGTGTCTATACTTGGTGCTGGGGAAATACAGAGGGAGCAGGGAGAGCTCTTTGACCTAAGGGAATAGATGCATATGATGCATTTAGTATATCTAGTATCTTTATGTTGGATTCTTGGAAATAACATGTTTCCATTTGAACAGTTGTTTTATGTTACTGGTACATGAAAATACAAGGATGTAATGTAGTTAAATATGCATTGAACTTGGAAGAGGAGCAAACCTATTCCCTGGGTCTGTCATTCTTATGAGCAAAAGCATTTCTACCTTCTAGTCTATCAAAGGTGAAATAGAGAACAAATTTTCTTACAGATTATTATCCTCCTAAAATGTTGTTTCAGCACTCAGCAGCTCAGAGCACAACACTTCCACTGGAGAGTTGTAGTTCAGTCCTAACCCAGCCCTGCTGGGCTCCTGCTTCTTGGCCAGGGCTTGTTACTGAACTTTGATTTTGCAGAACCTAACAACGGTCCTGAAAATTTCAGCCTTATTATTGTCTTGTTTCTATGTCTCATAATTTCTTCAGTGGCATTTTTCTTGAACTTCCTTTTAAATTTTTTTTTCCTTCCCCCCACCTCTTGCTAATCTAACCCTGATTAGGATGTTATCAGATGCTGGTCTTAAACATCAGGTCCAAAGCCATCTCTGCTTTGTTCTGCTTTTGTTGGGAAAAGAGCTCTTTTCTGGTTTTGTTTTTAAACAGCAAAGGACTTCAGGTCAGACTGTTTATCTGAAAGGCACTTCACAGATAAAAAGAAGAATTGCTGTATTTATCTTGCAGTAACAGCAACATTCAGCAAATAATGCTGCCATGTCCCTTGGCTCTTGTGCCTGGGACACAAACAAACCCTCTATAGAAAGCAGCCCATGTTGCTATAGACTCTCAATGTGAGCACTGTCTATTAAAGAACTTCTACATGGCCAAATTCTTCTGGTTTTCCTCTCTTAGGAGGAAAAAAGGCCCAGCTGTTTTTCAGTGAAAAACATTCTCAGTCCCAACAGATGGAAGAGCTGCCATCTCTCTTCTCCTGAAGTGGAAAAAGGACATTCATCAGCTCTTGGAACTGGGTGCAAAAATCAATGGCTCCTATGTTGTTAAAGGCATTCAAAGCTGTAGTTCCAGCATATTTGCAAAACAGCTTAAAGCAGTGAATAAAAAAAGGAAAAGAAATCGCAGTAGGAAAACCTCACTAATTTCAGTATTAGCCAGACTATTTGCTATTAGCCTACTTAAATATTAGTGGAGAACCAAACTCTCAGGTTTTTTTCTTCTAATCCAAAACAGACTTAATTTTAAAACCCAGAAGGAACTTCTCACATTTCTTATCTTCTAAATACATACTTACTTCAAAATTCAATTTGTCACCAGCTTAGCTAGTGCTGTGTGCATCAGAAGCTGTGAAGGAATTGCTGGTACACCCCGGGTTGTTCAGGAGTGACTCAGAGGCAAGAAAGAGCTGAATGGGTGCTGCTTCACTGACTGCCTGATTTTGAATGGATCTGCAGGATGTAGTCGAGCCTTTCCTGCAGTATCCTCCAGTGGTGACATTTCAAGGTACTGGAATTAGTCTTGGATAAATACACTGAGACTTTGGCAAATACAAACTTTCATTCCTCAGGCAAGGTGAGGGCACCTGGACACACTCAGCAAGAAGGTATTCCTGATGTTCAGAGGAAACCTCCTGTGTCTCAGTGTGTGCTCACTGACTCTGTTATGTCACTGTCAATATCCTGGCTGATAAGATCTCCCTGAGCCTTCTCCCCTCCAGACTAATTTGTCCCATTTATAGCATCACTCTAACACTGTATCACACTAAATTTTACTATATTCATGAAAGCTCATTAATGTTTCTGTTTATATGTCAGTCATTATTTACAGATCTGAAAGAAATTGCACTTCTAGAAATCCATTGAAAGCAGGGGTTTTGCCGTCTTAGTAAAGCCAGGGTTGAATACTATGTGTTTGAATAAATATAAAATTATTTAATACATGATGCTGTATTTCTGGTTGTGACAAACTTCTGAGCAGTTCAGCTTGACTTTGATCTCCCATATGGAGTGAAGGACCAGTAAATAGCTGTGAAAATTCTGAGAAGGAGAATGTAATCTACTATAATATTTTGCAATCATATTTATAATGCAAAATTCACTAAATTTGTGTACTTCAGGATTAGCAGGGATGATCTTTCTTTGTTCAGACAGATTTATCCTATGCTACAGGGAAATCCCTTTATCATATCACAAGCTTTCTTCTGTGGTAACAAGGTATTATCAGTCTCATTACAGTGACATCAGATTTTGTTTTCTACTGGAGAATAAATGCAGTTGCAGTAGCAGATCTCGTTCACTGCATTGTTTCAAGGCAAAGCCTTGAGTTATCCTCCTTGTAATGAGAAACCTGGAATCCTTAGATCTTATAATTGCTTAGGTTTAGTGGAAGTTGTGTTAAAATTGAATTGTGTTAATAAAAATGGTCAATTGGTTAAAGAATTCACTCTTGTGGCTATAACATCTCAAGAATTGCACCTTTTTCTTGTGACTTTAAAGATTAAAGGTGACTTGTTAGAAGTCAATTTCGCTGAAAGCTTTGAAGAAAATCCTGGTCCACTATTCAAAGAAGACACAAAGCTGTAATTCTTTCTTTGATGAAGTCCCCACTGTGAGATTTGACACTCAAATCCCCATTGTATTTTGTACATACATGATGGATTTCTGATAGTAAGTGCTGCTTTCTCATCTGGCTCTATGTGGCATACATGTGAGTATGTCAGAGGACATCTCTAGCCATTCTTGTTGTCAGTGTTCTCAGGAAAATTAAGAGAAGGCCTTCTGAAAGTTTTATCATATAAATTAAATTCTAGAGAAAATATTATTTTTGTGGCTTTTTAATTGAAAAAATGTATTTTTTAACTGGCAGTAGTATTTAGAAATATACATCCATAGTTTTCTCTGAAGTTTATAAAATTTTCCTCAGTGTAGATTTTCCTCTCTTCTTTAATACTTGTAATAAACATACAGAATTCAGTTCTGAGTACTAGATATGTGGTGATTAAACATAAAAAATAACTGAATGTAGCTTAGTTAGATTCTTCATAAGATCATTAAGAATCTTTTTCTGCAGAGTGATCAAAATCTGATAATGCTTATCATGACTTTGCCTTACATGAGCAATGTTACTGGTGAGAATCAATCTCTTCAACTGAAGAATTTTTTTCTGTGGCTTCTGCATCTTGTTCCTTTTTAAAAAATGAAAAAGTAAGTTTACAAAGGCAGTTCTCTGAGACCAGTGTGTTAAATGATCCTTTTGTGGCATGTACTTAAAAATGCCAGAGTGCAGTCTTGTGCTGTTGGCTTATATTAATGTTTTCTTCTTTCAGATGTATTGACAGATGTTTTATTTACTCTCCTCTCTTAACAACTCTTTCCTACTGGCAGAAGGTCCAGCTTCAATTAAAAGGAGTGTGTTGGAGAGGAGTCAAAGGAGTTACAATTCCTTATGGGTATGAGAATAACACAGCTTGTATGACATCACATCTGCAAAAGATATGCAGAAATTTGGATGTTATGTGATTTGATTTCTTGGAGTCTGGATCCATGATGATAGCTTAATATATCGGGTTAATATCCTGATATTAACCCTTATATCTCAGCTGGATTCAAGACATATACTGAACATGGACCATTTTTACAGATGGATTAGAACAATGGAAAAATGCATCACTATGCTAGGGGGATACTTTTACACTTGGCTGTTGATAAATTTTCTGTTGGGCATTTGATAAGAGAAGGGGGATGAGAGAAGGTAAGGGAAGACAGATGGGAACAGCAGGAAGATTCAGAACCTGAGCATAGCCAAATAATTTATCAGGAAAATAAGAACTGAATGGGGAACTGGATGGTAGGTGTGCAACAGCTGCAGCTCTGAGGCTGTGGGAGCTGCAGAGAGGAGGAAAGGTGCTAGGGATGTGCCATGAGTGTGTTTGGAATGTCCAACACCATTAAGAAGGCAGTTGAGGATGAAGTGCTTCAGTCCTGTCAGGTTAACACTCTCCACTGTATTTTCAAGTGGATTCTGTGAGTTGTTATTGGAACTTCTAAGCATGTGCCCTCATTCACAGATGCAGTTATCCATCCTGGTGATGGCTTCTCAACAAATAGCAGTGCTCTAAAACCTTACCTAATGCCACCAATTAAGGGTTTTACCCAATAGTCCCTTCTTCTCAAACCAAACAAATTATTATTTTTTTTTCTTTCACATCCAGGAGAGATTTTTATATCTTTATTTCATTTGACTAAGACAGTCAGACAAGAGAGGTATCTAGACTGAATGCCAGCATTTTTTCTTTAACTGTAGAGGTAGTCCTCTCAAATGAGTAAAAATCACTACTAATCTCCAGTAGTATTTAATGGATTTGTCATTTAGATGAGAGTTTTCAATTACCTATGGTTCACCTTGCAGCTCATGAGTTCATACAGGGCTGGATCCTTCTGCAGCATAGTAAAGAAATCCAAATTGTGACAAATTAGGTGACTTTTTTTTTTTACTGAAAGCTGAATATTTGGGGGAGTTTTGCATATATATGTTTTAAAGAATTTTAAGTACTGCATTTGTTTTTTGAAAGAAATACTGAGATATCATGTGACTGTGGCACGGCTACAATTTATGTATATGGTAAGAGGAGGTATTTTTCCAGAAATGCTCAGCCAGGCAATTTAAACTTCATACTGCATGCAAATTTTAATGGGCTGTGACATTCACCTCTTGAGGCACCTGGTTTGAAACTATTGATTTATTCTATAATGTGGAAAATATTGTAGACTAGCTGAATAAATAGCTGAACTTGTGAATAGTGAGTGGTATCACATAGTCCTAACTGTGCTGATTCCAGGGCAGGAGTGGTGGTGATCCTTTCCATTAGAAATCTGTGAATTGGTGATTTCCCAAGTACAAAAAAAAAGCTTTGGGAAAACTAAGTTAATACTTATGTATCAAATTCTTATTAAAATTAAATTGGCAAAGTTAGACCAAAAATGACAGTAAACTTTGTTAGCAGAATTAAAACTCCTTCAGTAGATGTGGAAAAATAGAGAATTTGAAAATCATAAACTTTTCGTGACATCTTGGCAGTTACATCTGGCTTGTCCTATGTTTTGCATCTGAAACTGAATAAGCAGTTGAAACATGGTCTTTGTTTCATCATTTGAAGCTGTCTGTGTCACCATTACTGGACATTTTCCCAAATTTTGTGTCCAGTTCTTGAGAACTGACTGAACATTGTGTTTTCAGTTTCAGTTTTCTAGTTCTAATGGTGGAACTATCTTCTCTCTTACTCTTCATTTGTTTTTTCTCAGATTTTACCAACTATGGCTTAAATAGGTGGCTGAAAATTTGTCTGAATTACCAGTTTTAGAAAGTTTCTTCTTCTGGATCTTTTCTGAGGAAAGACTAATGTTAAGACTTGATCATGTAATAGCATGGCTGTCACTCTCACCCCTAGATGTTGGATCTGATCTCCACTTCTGGGCTTAACTTTCCTTTTTCTTCCCTTATTCTAGAATAGGGCTGTCAATCCATTAAGTTTTGGTCATTTTCTGCTATTCATTTCTGTTTCTTCAAATTGATCCCCCAAAGCAGGGATATTTCTCCTGCATACTGTTGTAACACTGTTGTGATTTATTAGTTGCCTGCTAATTTGTGAATGGTTTTGAACAGCAGTCTTTACTGTCAACCCAATCTAATGCTTTTCACACCATTGGGAGGATTTATTTTTCATTTGTAAAGGTTAAGAAAAGTGATATTAAGTGAATGGTAAGAGCAGAATATCCCTGGAGATAACAGACATAAAGGAAATTTCATAAGAGAATGCTTGTGTCTGAGAAAAAGCTATTCAAAGAATGAAATTAAGGGACATCCACTTAATAAAGACATTGAGAGAAAGGGAGGAGGGTTCCCTACCATTTTCATGCTGAGTATTAAAAGAAAGAAGAGTTCCTTATGAATTGTGGCAGAATTGTCTCTTGTTTTTTGGAGGAAGACAGCTTTTGACCACTAGAATTGACCAAGTTATCGGGTCACACTCAAACACTTTGGGGTAGAGGCAGCTATTTACAGTTAGTGACGAATAAGAGACCTAGAATAATAGAATTGTAGGATCATTAGGGTTGGGAAAGATTTCTAAAATCATCCATAAACCTACCTTCATCCAGCTATAGACCTACCACTAAACCATGTCTCCAAGCACCACATCTATATATTCAAACACTTCCAGGGACAGTGCTTCCTCCGCTTCCCTGGGCAACATGTTCCAACACTTGATAACCCTTTCAGTGGGATTATCTTTTCATAATATCAGATTTAAACCTTCCCTGGTGCATTCTGAGGCCATGTCCTCTTTCTTCTGTCCCTTGTTACCTGGGGGAAGAGAGTGGTGGTCACTGCCCTGGTGCTGCTGGCCACACTAGTCTTGCTCCAGACCAGCTGCCATTGGCCATCTTGGCCACCTGGGCACAGCTGGCTCATGCTCAGCTGCTGTCACCAGCACCCCCAGGCCCTTTTCTGCTGGGCTTTTCCAGCCACTCTGCCCCAGCCCTGGGCTGGTGCTGCCTGGGGTCGTTGGGATCCAAGGGCAGGAGCCAACATTTGGCCCTGTTGAACCTCTTAAAATTGGCCTTGGCCCATCAGTCCAGATCCCTCAAACGTGAAACAGTTTGGATTAAGCTGTAACTGCTGTTGTGCTGCTTTGTAAGGGAAGTGCATAGATTAATAAATCTGAGGCCTGAAGGTCAATTGAACTTCTTTGTAGAATACAGACCACAGGCTGACATCAGTGTGATGAGCTGAAGTGAGCTTGTCTGGAGCCTGTAAGCAAAACAGACTGTTTGCAAGATGCTTTGACTATTATTAAAATATTAGATTATTAAATCAGAAAAATCTTACAAAAATGTTCTGATTCATGAGGCATATAATATCTCAAATGTAAAAGTACTTTGGATAGTACATAGAAGGGTTATAAGACATCTACTGTAGCATGAAACAATAATACTAGCAGCTATTCTTCAGAAAGGGACATTTCCTGCTCATTGCAGACATTTTGTTTAGGTTTTAAAATAACTTATTTTAATGTTTAAATAGAATTTTATTGTAGAGATTTCAGTTACACAGCATATCTATAATTTTAATGGAAAAAATAAGTCAGTGATAACCAAACAAGAAAGTACTTATTAAAGTGATTTCCTGGTACTGCTAGGCTGTTATGTCTGGAAATTGTCTATTTTGGGACAAAATCAAGTACTAAGCTATACGTCTGTACCAAGACATTTTGTGTTTTGTTTTTTTTGCCTTTTGACTTTATACCAAATCAGTGCTGCTCCCTCTCAGTGCCTGACAACTTATCATTTATTCTTTTCCCCCTTCATCATTGCAGTGCACAGCATTGACGCTCCTTTAGAGAAAAAGAATGCAACCTGTGACTTTATGCAAAAGCTTTCTTTCCAACTGCTTGTCATTCTTGACAAGGCTGAGGAGTCTATTTCTACCTAATTGTGGTTGGTTTTAGAAATAGTCTCCATCATTTTTACATAACAGTAGAACCCAAAATACCTTCATGTTGTGGATTATCTTTGTAAATGAAGACAAGCAGGTGAATTGTGAAGGTGTGTTGCTGTGTATTTGTCAGTGAGATACTGTAAAATACAATTCAGAAACAGTCCCTTTTCAACTCTGTTGTGCTTCAAGGAGAAATATTTCTATGGGAAACACTGTCAATATGTTTGCTGAAGTATATAATTCTTGATTCCTAAGTTCTTGTTTTCAGCTGGGCTCAGGGTTTTATTCATTGTGACTCACCTGGGAGGTTTAAATAATCATGGGCTCATCTCCCTTTCCTCCCCACCTGTCCTGTCTGGCCCTTTCCTCAGACTAATCAGTGACTCAGATGTTTTTATTTTCTTGAATTTTGTCATCATGGTGACTCCTCTGGAGACAGCCCTGAGTTCAGACAATCCGTTTCAATTCTGAGCTCCAGACAAGTGCAGGGGAAGACAGCAGGGAGTGATAGAAAATGGCATTTGGAGGAAGAGAAAATAAGCAGTAAATTTTTAAAACCCACATGATGAAGAAGTTAAGGAAAAGAAATAGCAGCAAAAATATTTCCAGAAATAGGACACCTTTTCAAGTCCTGGACTGAGGAATAGTGGGTCAGATTAAGATGTTCTAAATTCTTGCTGCACCTTTCAAAGAGATACTGCACACATGGCTTCAAAAAAGGCGCTGCAGTGTTAGGTGGGTGAATTCTTAATTAGAGTGATTTCTTTTTGATAAGCAAACATCCAGTGCTGCCACATTAGTGATGTTTCCCTGGAAAACTCATGAATTCAGTACAATCAAAGCTGCAAACTGGGATATTTTCCTGTACTCAGCTTATTAGTACACCATAGCTTGCACTAATTGAAATTTTCACAGTGATTTCTAAGTTCAGAAGGTAAGTTTAAATAAAAATAGTGATTTAGCCAGCTGGCACTTCTGACTTCTCAAGATTGCACTTGTATCTTCTAGCTGTGTAAGTATACATAATTTATAAAATCAAAATTTCAGGAATGTATTCAGCCTTGTAGTAGGATAGTGTTGCAAGGTGAGCTCAGATGACATGTCACCTCCAATTTTCTTCAAGATCTGAAATAGTTTTACACAGTTGTGGGTGGATTTTTTGGGTTTTGTTTGTTTATTTTTGTTGGTCTATTGGGGTGTTGGGTTTTTTTTTGTTTGTTTGTGTGGGTGTTTTCTTGGGGGGGTGGGGGGAATGAAGTTTGGCATTTTTGTTGGCTTTTCTTTTCTTCCCCAGATTAATTCGATGAATCACAAGGAAAAGTTGTCCAAGGTTACCCAGAAAAGTTCATAGTTCACTGTCTAGTTTTCCCTAGGCTTTTTAGTGTCTCCTTTAAGTATCTGATTGAATATAGAAATCCCAAAGGAAAAAACTGCTGCAATTTGGAAAGTTACAGTGACCAAATGGTAACTTTAACATTAAACTGAAGTGCAGGGGCTTTCTAACACTTTTATTTCAGAAGGATGTAACTGGTAATAGGGAAAGGATTGCTCAGTACTCAAAGGGATAAAAACAGTTGTAAGACATAGCAACGTGTCTTTCGAGCAGTTACATAGTGGAGGATCTCTGAAATAGAGACTCTTGTCTCCCCTCTTGGATTACCACTACAGCAGTGCCTTGAAGAAAGGAAAAATTGATTATGATGTTTTGATTTTAAACTGAAGAAGTTACTTAGTGGTAGAGTACATTAACAGTGCCTAATACATAAACACAGTGGACATACACAAATGCTTCCAACCATAAAAATTTCAGCTATGACAGGCTTTGTACTCAAACCTTCAGAAGCGTGAAAATAATTAATAGTAAAAGTCATCTTTTGGTAATCAAGGTCATGGGACCCATCATGGGTTTGGGTGTTTCATGTGTTTGTGAACATGGAAATATCATATATTTCCTTCCAGTTTCATTTTTGGCACAGAGACCCAACTCCTTGTTGTAGCTGGTTTCTTCTGTACTGAGAGGGGAAAAAATTTATGTGTGGGGGTTTGTTTGGGAGCCTGATCAGCCACTTTTGAGGTCAATATCAAATTGCTTGCTCAGAGAAACTGTTGTCATTACAGTTCTTCCTATTGAGTACTGTAAATTCTGGACCAGCCCAGTGAAAATGGTAGCAGGTCCCTAGCAGAAGAAAAGCAAAAAGCAGAAAAGCAATTTTAATTTTGATTTAAACAAGTTTTGAATGCCCTAAAAGGGCAGTGAGGCATCCTCACCCTCATTCCCTCAAAGACTTTTGAGGGAATGAAGCCTTTTGAGGGAATGAAGCCTTTTGTGTCACCCAGCAGGTCTGCAGGTGACCTGGGAGAGGATTTGCAGCACTGCTGTACATCATCAGTTATTCTTTGAATATCCAGCTCCAGGAATGGAGCCCACAATCCCACCTTCCAGCACATGCTCTTTATAAAACAGATGAGGACTGTCAGGTGTGCAAGATGTGAAGTGTGCTGGACTGTCTGGCCAGCTCAAAGCAGGAGCCAGTTGCCTGGGGCTGCAGGACATTATACAAAGGTGTAGCAGCAGCTGCAGACTGTCAGCAGTGTCATGAGGAAGTAAGGGGAGACAGTGAGATCCCTGAAGAAACATGGTTTGGGAGAAGAGAAAGAAAGAGATCTTCAACCATCTGCAGCTTAAATAGCAGTGATCCTGGTCCCTCAGAGCCGGCTCTTCCAGATCAGGCAGATCCCAGCACCGCACACAAGCCCCTCCAGCCTCTGCTGCCCTTGAAATGCTGATAACCTGCTCCTGCCCCCTCTGCTGTTCCCAGCCATTGGTGGTGCCACTACAAAACTGAATTGTGCTTAATGCTATTGAAGCCTGGAAATGCCTTTGAGCCATTTGTAAGGAAAATGTGAACAAAGATAGCATGCAAAAATGTGTCTGTGGCCTGCCTGGAGTGTTCCTGGGATAGGCTTTTGTCTGTCAGGAGAGAGCACAGCTCAGAAATCCTGCTGCAGCTTCTGACTGACTCTGCTCTATGCATTTTATACTCCTTCTTTAAAATAATAAGTAAGTTGTTTTCAGGTGAAGATGTAGTATTGGATCTTGCACTTCCCAGGCAGAGTGCTCAGCCATCACATACTGTTAGGAAAATGTGAGCAGTTCTGCTGTCTTCAGCTCTTCATTTTATCCCTTTTTGGGCTTCTTGCTGTCCATGCTTGTGGGCATGGGCTGAGTACATCTCCCAGATTAGTAAACACAAATTTTAGACTCATAGATGTCTGACTTGGTGAGTCTGAGCTGGAGCTGGCATGCATTTACAGACAGAGCTGAGGAAAGTCAGCAAGTGTACAACAGCAAACTCAAAACATCCCAGGATTTATTTTTTTTTTCAAGGAGAAAGCAGAAGTTCTCAGGGACCATTAAATGTGGGAGGTGCTACAGTGAAAATTATTTTGTAGCTCTCATGTTTGGACTCTGCCTAAATTTTGTCTGATTTGAGTTTTGGATGCCTGAATACTTTTTTACCTCCCTAAATATGGACAGATGAAATATTTCTGTGGAAACCTGAGGAACTCATCATTAATACTTTTACATTGCAATAGGATGTTTTATGTTAGAAATTCCTTCTCATATCTACAAATGGATTGGCTTTTTTACTTTTGATTTCATTAATAGTGTATTAGGATGCAAAGGAGTTAATGATCTCAAGATGTAATGTACACTGAATTTTGAAAATCAGTGAATATGCAAATTCAATTTTTTATGAAAGAAAAGATAACGCAACTCAAAATGTATTCTAGTTCTTTATTTGACAAATGTAGATTACTATTGAATTAAAGGCTTCCTAGACTACTAATAAATATTATTTGACAAATTTAAATAATGCTGGAGATTGGTACAGTAATGTATAATTACAAATACAATAAATTGTAAATCTCATTATGTTGGTCTTTAGAAATCCTTTCTGAGAAGAAAGTTGGTGATGATTATAATGCAAATTGTAGTGTGCAAACTAAATATTATCTAATAAAGGTGCTATTCTGTTTAGATTTTATTATTATTTCCTCCAATAGGTAGGTCTACTGAATTCATTTTAAAAATAAATAGTGTAACTGAGTTTCTGTGCCTATTGTAGATTAGGTTAAAGAGCTAATTCTTTTGTTTGCTTGTTTGTTTTTAATTTGTTGTTAGTATGATATAATTTAGATGTGGAAATGCAGGAGAGTGCTCTCCTGCACTCTTTTCTCCTGCTTTGAAATATTTATTTTCAGCAGCGATTGCTTACTCTGGACAAGTGGGAGGAAGGTGATTTGAACTGGTATGACTTGGCTTTCTGGGTTCCCTGGCACCTCCTGTGGCCTTCATTTCATTAGATCAGTCATGACTTTTCTCTTGAGCTGTTGTCCCATCTCTTGCCAAGTTGTCCCATCTCTTGTCTGTGCTCTGACACCCCTCCATGACAGCGCAGTTTCGGAATTGTAACTTTTCCTTGGCATGCACAGCAGAGAACGGAACTGTCTTCATGTCCAGGGTGGATCCCCATGGCAACAGCAATGTGCTCGTGGGAAGGTTAATTACAGCCATGTTGGTAAATGAGGAGCTCCAGGAGCTGTGTGGTAAATAAAGCCATCTACCTGTGCCTGTCACTGAGGAGATGCTTAGTTTGGGAGAGAATATAATTCCCTATGGTTTTGAATTTTGCAGCCCATGAAGCAATATTTTTTGCAATGCTCAGGGCAGAGGAAATTTTATCAGTGTTATTTCAATCAGATTTTGACTAAGGCCACAGTACAGGATGCTGCCCCACTGACCTGTGGTCCTACAGATCTACGGGCAGTGGTGTCCTTGAAGCACCTCATGGGATATTTTCCTTGGCCAGCTTGGGAACCTGACAGCAAAAGTTTCTCAATTCTCACTCAATATTTATTGTGAAGGTTCCCTCTGATTTCATTAGTGCAGTAATATAATGTCAAAATTTATGACTGTTCTCAAAAATAGATAAACAGGGAGGTAACAGCCCAAGGTTTGTGAACAGCCAATGTTTTATTCTTTCCTCCCTGGTTGACCCCATCACAAGGAGACTGTAAGGAACTGGGACACAGAGTGAAGAGTTTCAGACCAAATCCTTAGAGACTTACTTGAATCCATGTTATTAGTATCTGACAACAGATATGAGAAAGTGTAATCTTCATTTTAGCCTTGCAAAGGTATCAATGCATGATGAATACATTGAGATAAACTCTGAAACCCCTTGGAGGGAAATCTACAGCTGTCATCTTCAAGCTGTAACTAAACTTTTCAAGGACAAAAGGGATTGAACTGTCCGGTGAATTTTAATAAATGCATCTTTCAGTTAGTTACTTTTTCCATTTTTACTTGTTGAGTCTCAGATGATGTCAATGGACCCATATGGATTGTCAAGTCCAGCTATCTGCTCCTTGCAGGACTACCTGTATCCAAAGTGTTTGTTACACTGCTCACCATAGTGAATTCTACAGTTCTTTTGTGGAAGCACAAACAAATTCAGTGATTTTTTTGGTTTTGTGGTGTAAGGTGTAGGTAAAATCCCTAGCCATGTAGGAAATAAAACAGAAGGGGTTTTGAGGTAGGAGGCAGCCTGGGAATGTATTCAGATAAGGCCCTGGGATGCTGTTCCACCATTTAGTCTCAGCATGGATGATACCAGAGAGGAGTGTATATTGCAGGGTTTGTACACATTGCTGCCCACCTTTTGTCAGGCTGTGACTTTATTTACAAAGAAATGTGGAAAGCAAAGCAAATAGAGTTGAGACAACAAAATGTGTACTGAGCTTAGGAATGCTTTTATCCATTCTCTTTTTATTTCTTTACCTACTTTGATTTTATGCCTTTCAGAATAGCATCCATCTGTCTGTAGGAAGTGCATTACTGTTTCTTTCTGACACTGTGCAAGTGATAAATATTAACAATATTTCCTCTGACCTGCAATGAGAGTCAGGAACATTTAGAGAAATGTACTTAGCGAAGCAGAAAAGGCCTCATATGATGATTGGAATTTTAGCCTTTGGAAGACTGTAATCACAATTTGCAAATGCATTTGCAAATTTCCTTGTGAAATAATTGAGAAGTTGCAGAATGTTAAATTGGATGTACAGAAATGTTTGATTTTTTTTTTTTTTTTGTTTCTGTGTTTTGTTTTGGGTTTTTTTTTACCAGGAAATCTGTTTTAGGAAGATCATCTTTTAAATATATTTACTATTAAATGAGATGTCACGGTGGTTATTTCTTAGTCCAAGCTTAGATCGTTCCAGTGATGGATGCAGAATAATTAGATATCCTATTTCTTGTCTGATGGAGCCTTGTGAGATGGGATAGCTGTTCATCAGCAGGGATAGCTTGTAAAATGTTTGAAGGACATGACAGAGGTCACTTTCTAAAAAATCTGTCTACATTCTGTCAATATTTTTGTGTATCCACTCAGTTTATGCTGCAGCATTTGAGTTTGCCTAGTATAAAAAAATTTTTAAAAGAAAGAAAGAAAGAAAGGTCGTGTAATTAATAAGAGGTAGATATAAGGGGTTTTTTCCTAATTTTATTTTTTTTTCCCAATACCATATAGATGACCACAGAAATATCCATGAGCTGGGTGGGCAGGCACTACTACCAGTAATTGTTACTGCAAAAATCTACATTAGTCTTGTTGCAGATAGGCATTTTGGCAGGGTGGTCTCATCCCTTGTGAATTGAGTCAGTCTGATCTTTGGGGAGACAAGGGGGTGAACAGTATTAAATATAGCATCTGCACATGAATAAAACCTGTGGATGAAATAATACCATTCCCCAGCTTCAGTCTGGTACCTGGAGAACAAATGTAAACTCTGTGCTGAAGCAACCTGAGCAGGGCACACCATGGGTTACTGCTTTGTGTGGATAATGTAGATGCAGTGTTGAAGTAATGCTTCTGGACAGCTAAACCAGTATGTAAAAAAATTGTGTATGCTCTGTCTAACAGTAATTTTATTTCCAAAAGCCTTGAAAGTTTCCTTGGGGGGACAGGAAATATCCAGTGGGGGAAAAAGCACTATAGCTGTATGCTGTTATGATAATAGGGAGTGACTTCAAAGGCAGGGACCCTCGTCAGTAGGTTTTGACCCAAAGCTCCACTTGCCCTTAGTAAGGTTTAGTCTCCAGACTTTTATATAAAGGCTAGAAAAGCACATATGTTTATGCAAAAGACATGAACATTGGCTGCTAAGTAAGTGTCTGGCCTGCTGCCATCTTTGGGAAATCTACTACAATAGCGTATGTTGGCGAGAAAACATGTTTATGTAAATGACCAATTTGTCGACAAGGAATGCTGAGTGGGATTTGTCTCTCTGAGCATGCCTGAGGTTAGAAAACTGGAAGATTAGCCTCGTCAATAGTAATTACCCTGTCTTCTTCCAGCCCTTGCAGGGAAAGAATGATACCCCGAGCTCTTTGCTGCTCACTACCTGCTGCCATGTGATAATTGCTTTGGCTCAATCAAACCTTAATTAAAATGTTATTGATAATTTGTCTGGAAAAGCAACACTTGCTCACATTTCTTAATGAGAGGTCAAATCATGTCATCCTTTACCTTAATCAGCTAAAAGTTCAACAGAAATGAATTTAAATTTGCTGTGTTGTTTTTGCTTTCCTCTGGAGGTGTTGGACAGTGACACAGGGTACAGGACAATATACAAGGACGTGCAGGGATGGCATGGAGAAAAGATGTGTGTGTATACAGATAACACTTGACAAGCAGGATAACATAACAATTAATTAGCAGCTATAGCTGAGATCAGCTAGCTCAGTGATTTTAGTTCTACACTTTCATATATTACTCTTAGTTTTTTGTTCTGAAGTATAGCAATAAACAACTTTCATGTAATGTTCCAGTAGGAAAAGGAACCCCATCGATCTCTTCAGTAAAATTCAAAACTCCTCAACTTATCAAAGTTTGCACAAAGTGCATATATCAAGGGATCTTAAATAAAAATCACTGAGGTTGACTTCATTCAGGTTGCTTCATGAACAAAGGTTTTCTAAATCATAGCAGGTTCCTAAAGTGTTGTCCTCTGTTTGGTCCTTACAATGTGTAGAGTTGATTAAATAATGAGATTCAGGTTCATTTGATTTTCTGAAAATTGTAGATAAATTTTGTGTTAACGAAGTAGGTAAATTTAATATGCTTTCAAATTTGTTTGCCATGTTAGACCTTAACAACCAATGGCATGTTTTTAAATCAGTAGTAGTGGCATGTGGGTGTTACAGATGCAAGTACCAGCAGAAATCCTCCTGCTTTCCTCCCTGGCAGCTCTGAGTCCCATGTCAGGTCTGTACCTGAAGGGAACATACTTTGGCAAAAAGATAAGTGTGTGCAGTGGTGCCAGTGTAAAACAAGGTTTTTATAGTAGCTATTCTTATTGTATACACTTTTTTGATTTCTGGTTGAAAAAACCCTTTGTAGAAATTTGATCATTGGCAATGCTCAGTCTATCTTTTGTGGAATCTTTCAGCAAATACATCATCAACTGTCCTTGCTGGATATATTTGGTAAACTGTGACTAGTTTTTGCCCAGCATGTGCAGGACTTTGAATCAGCATCCTGCAAGTTTATAGGACATTGTCTGCCTATAAACTGCCTTTCCTGTGGGTTTCCACATTACATGGTAGCTAATTGGTGGATTTATGTATTGTGGTATTTTTGTTCTGAGGCTAAAAACAAACTTATTTTATTAAATAGCCAAGAAAGAAGAGTAGCTTCATTATGATCTTGATGGAACTGGTGGGTTTGTTTCTGTAAAAAATGGAGATATAGTATCTGACTAGCAAAAATATTGATGCTGCAAGATAATATTGTAAGCACACTCTTACATTTCTTCTAATACTTGTACACAAAGGACTGATTCAGTTAACCACAGTTGTCCACAGGTGCATTCCTATGTGTGTATTTTTTTAAATTTTTTTTTAAAGGGCAAACTAGCACATTAACTTCAAATTAAGTTTATTCAGAGCATATAACCACTTTCAAAAGCTTAATGATTGTGCCCAGGAAAAGCATTGGCTAGGTTCTGGTCTGAGACACCATTATTAATCATTCATTCTGTATTGACTTTAGAACTTCTTCCAGCTGTTATTTTAGAAGGCTAGTTTTTTTTTAATTTGTAGAGTGATTTTCATCTTAAGCCTCCATCTTCACATCAAAGTCTTAACATTCTGCTTGGTTTCATGATTGAGGCAAGTCTCTCTGGGAAATTTATCCCAGTATATGTCTATCAGACAGGGTGGGAATTTTCTTTGCTCTCATAAGTAGATTATGTAAAAGGCCTAAATTGAGTCTCATTAGTGATGGGTATTGGAAGGCCAGTTTCCTCATTCTCTCTGCACAACTAATTAGCAAAAAATATTACTGCAATTTCCAATATGCTATTGTGATCTATTTTTTTTTGTAGCTGACATAACTGAAATACACTTTACACTTAAATGTTATATCAGTGTGTTGTATTAATCATTTACAGCCCTTATCATTCCCCTTTTTTGTGATTAGAAAGGTATTATCACCAGCATCATCATCTTTACAGAGAAGTGCACTAGACAGGAAAGTGAAGAGGCTTCTTCATTGTGATTCTCTGTCAGAGTCAGCCCCAGATAATGACAGCTCCTGGAGCAGGATTGTGGTCACTGGGGTGCAGTTTGTACTGCTGAAACGTGCTGCCTTGCTGGCAAGAGAGGGAAAAAAGGGTTTAATAAGAATTGCTCAGTGGCCAGAGGCAGCTGCTTGAGGAAATGGGGCAGTATTTATTTATTGCTAGATGCATATAGCTGTTGTATTTTCTCGCCAAAGAAGTGAAAGCATGAACTTTCAGCCAGATTTCTATTTATTTGTATGCGGTTAAGGGGACTATGCAGTCTGTCTGGGGCTAAATTTCTGTGAACAGTGGCCATTTTTAGTTGCAAGACTACTTATGGCCTTCTCCATCATATTTCTGTAATTCCTCATTGCACTAGGCCTACTTGCCTGCTTTGAGTCCACCTAGTAGGTGACCAGTTTCTGGACATATTTTTTGGAAGTGGTTTTGTTTCACCTATAGTGAGACCCACTTTTTAAGTAAGAAATCTGTTTGCATGTTAAACATATTTTGTGACCCCAGTGAAATACTGCTTCAGCATTTCTTCCAATATTCACTTCAGTATTGTCACTGATATTTGAAGAAATAGAGAAGTGAACACTAATGGTATAGCAAAGTCAGGCACTAGAAGTTGGTTTAAAAATGAAATATTTTTTTTATCCCCTCCTGTAATCTTCATTTTGGATATAGTGCATTTTGCTTTTTAATGAGTAACTTTTATAGTCGCACTAATATAAAACAATTACTCCTCTTTGAAAGCAGCATCTTCTCCTTAACTCTTCTGAAGACTGTGGCCTTAGTAGCTCATGTTCATTTGCTCTCCTGTCTGTTGTCTTGTCTGTTTCCAGACTTAAGCCCACTTAATGACATCTAACCAGTTTGGAAAAGTTTTTTCTCATTAGTTGTATGATCTAAACTATTTAACATTTTAAATGTGAATCACATGTAGTGCGCCTTGGGCTCATCTGGTGTAATTTGTATTTCTTTGTGATCTTCTTTTTCCAGCTAAAACCAGATGAGGAAAAAACCTCAATGTCGTGTGTGTCATTGAACTGGAAAGTGAAAATAGAATCCAGAACTGGTGTCCTCTTTTAGCTTAAGCACAAATCAAGCCCAGGCTAAGATACAAATGACCACCCCTAAAGGGTTGGAGGTTTTGCCATTAATATAATATCCTATTTATATCAACTACACTAGTTATGAAAAAATATTATGTAAATGATAGCTTAGCATAAGTGCTTTCCATTTAGCCTGTTACTTTGAGATTCTGTATTATTAGTCTGGCACTTTTGTGTCCCATCATAGTTTGACCAATGTGACATAGAAGTATTAGCAAATTTCTTGAAGCTGCATAATGTGTTTTTCTGTAAAAGATAAGCCTCTCAAGTGAGTACCATATTAATAGAGAAGATCTGAAGGAGAATATAAAGCTGTGCATGGTGTTTTGCATTCCAGTAGATGAAAAGTCCTAAGCACTTTATATAATGAAATTTTATCATCAAAAAAGTTATCCAGCTGAAATTCTTCGCAATGCCCATGTACCATGTAGCTGTGGTGGTCAGATAATACAGCAACCATCTGGTTCACTCCTTGACAAGCTTGGATGTGTGAGAAAAGTCAAAATAAAGTAAATTAAATCAAGTGGAACCTTCTACCCTGGCAGGTTCTATAATTCTGTAGTTTAAAAGTCAAAACTGTTGCCTAAAATTGCAATCCTGTGTTTGTTCCAGGACAGCTTCTCACACTGTGAGTCAAGGTCATCCGATCTGCCAAATTTCTGTTACATTCAAATTAATAATTTTCTTCATGACAGTATAAAATCTTAAACCAGGATTTGCAGGGGGACATCAATCTATTTATTCAAGTACTAATCAATTTTTTTTTTACCAGCTGCTCAGGGTTGGAAGTTGCCTTTATTGGTATTTGTGATACAGTGTTTGGCTTGCAGATAATGTATATAAGTTTTCAATAAGTCCTGTTATACTTTATAGTCAGCTTTTTTGTGCTCCTTCTAATAGGAACATTCTTTCCAGTGAGTCAGAAATACAGATCTTCCAATAGAAGGATTTTTACTGCAGTGTTCCCCTTACCTCTTGTACAACTGTCTACTGAAGAAATTTCAAAATTTCCCAAAACAGTCATCACTGAACAAGAAGGGAATGAAAAATTGTTGAAATAAGAGAGTAGTAGAAAGAATGTGCAGAAACAGACAAGCTGTTCTTTTGCTCTTCTTGCAAAGGTGTTTTATATTCCTCCAAATATTTTTTTCTTTTTCAAACCTGGCCTTTAGTTGGAAATTTTGTTTTACATAATTGATTTTTTAGGAGGGAAACCCTAGGTAACATGGCTTATGTTTACTGGAGGACTCTGTTTGATAGTAAGTTCTGCTAGAACATTTTAAAGCATTTCAGCTACCAGGTGGCTGGAAGGGTTTTCAAGAGAACCCCCTTTTTTTTGAACTTGAGGTTCTCCCAGTCCAATTGTTATGATTCATGAATTCTGAAAAAAGCTTTGGGGAAGTACACAAGGACAATACTATTTAGTTTAATGCACATACTAATTGAACTTTTCCTTTTTCTATGTACTAATATTTAAAGGAAAGAGTCATGGTGGTCCATTTCAGAATGGGTTGGGTCCTTCATGATTTTTGAATTTTGTGTCAGTTATTTGGTCATTTTGGAAATAAATGCTGAATTTACAAACTGAAGCTGAAAAATTTAACTATGTTTAGCATGAAGTCATATGCCTTAGCGAGCAGAATCGATGTTATATCTTTGTACCCTTTAAGAAAAGGCTGTAGTTTAACTGGGTTTTTAATTTAAGGGTATTCTTTTTATGTTAAGGATTTCTGACATTGGTTATTTACAAAAAACCCCAAATGCAATCCCAAATCTCAACTTCAAATATCTAAGCAATATAAGAAGTTTTCTGAAAGTTTGATCATAGAATTATAGAATGGTTTGGTTTAGAAGGCACCCTTCAGATCATCTAATTTCAACCCCTCTACCATAGGCAGGGCCACCTTCCAGTAGAGCAGGTGGCTCAAAGACCCATTAAAACCTTCTTTAAACACTTCCAGTTATGTTATTCCTTTTATAAGTGATTAACTTCTCATAGCTAGGAAGAAAAAAGCCTTTACATAGGAATTAATTAATTTAACTATTAAGTTCATTTTGAGTTTTAAAAACTTCATTAAGTAATCACAGTAGAAATTGCAGAGTCACACTTTTTGATTTTTCTATTGCTCATAATTAACCATAGATAAGATAATTTTTAAGGTGACTAAATTACTTACAAGAATATGTATCAATGGAAAGGGTGTGCTTAGATACCTTAGAAAAATTATATCCTGGGCTCTTTGACAATCATAAACTTTAGAAATGCATAGGCTAAAACATGCTGCAATCAAACCAAGTACCCTGATCCCTTCAGTAATGATTTAGATAAAATCTTCATTTCTCAGAGCATAAGCATTGCTTTAAAAAAATTAAAAATGGTGAGATGAAACCTCAAGTTCATGAAACTCGAACATTTTGTCCTCTCTGTGTGATTTGCTGTAACACTCTGGCTGTTGTAAGCAGAACCAGAAGGAACAGGAATGTTTTAAACAGCCAGAGGAGCTGGAACATCCGTAAATAATCGAGAGGATGAAACTGACCTTGACTGAAGTTTGGGTTGTTATGTAGTCTTAAGTTAAACAGAATCTTATGTTTTGCTTTGCTTATATGTGAGCCTGATTCAAAGCTGAATCTTCCCCTATCCTCCAGTGGGATTTGAATAGGTTTCAGATGAATCTCCCATGGCTCTTATGAAGGTTAATAAGTTAATGTTCATGCAGTGAATAGAAAATGTGAGGCAATCCCTACCCAGAGAATATATTGAATTTAGACACAGCTGTAGTCCCAAGTGTAGATGCACAGAAGGGAGGGTGAAAGGTTGAGGTAAGTTACATATCTACACAAAGATGACCATGTCATATGAACCACAAATATATTCTGCTGTGTCTAGTGGTAATTGAGAAGCAATGGCCTCCTTAATCTTCCTTATCCAATAAATCTATCTTGTCTGAAATAAGCCTTCCAAAAAATTTAATGAGCAGCAGCCTCTAAGTAGATAACTGTTTCATGCCCCTTGAGTATGGCCTTCTATTCTTTAATAAGAATTAACTGCATCTTTGGTAAAGAAGTAACTGTCTTTGAAAAAATATATAGGTAAGATATTCTTGGATTGTGCTAAATATTAGGGATTCAAGGTGAATGCTTCCATTTTTGGCTTTTTTTACCTGTATCTAGGCTAATGATGCTAGTATGGGGATTTTGTCTTACCTAAGGTATTCTAGACTTGCAAACATTTTATTATTTGTCAAAAGACCAGCTGTATGGATAAGGTCACATCCTGGGATGAGATACATTCGGGTAAGTTCTTTACTTCCAAAGTCAAATAAAAGCAACCCCATTGCATTTGGGTTCCCAGTTGTAATATGCCACCTTTGAATTTGAAGGATTCCCTTTAGGGGAGGAAGCCAAGAAAGAAGGATGATGAAGATGGGAGAGGGCAGGGCTTAGAGAATATTCAGAGGAAACTTGTGCTGTCACATGCTGATTTTGTGTTTAGAATAGTGAGACCTGTTAGTATTCTTGGCTGATAGAACAGTTCCTATGGGTATGTTAAAAGAGGAAAAAAGCATCACATTAATTTTCCCTTAGTGAGTTCCTTTAAAGATGTTTGGCTTCTTGCTTTCTCTGACCCTTCCATGTAGAGAGTACCTTAAGAATATGTAGCATCAGAAAAATTCATTGTTTAAACAAATTATTAATATGCTTTTGCCTGGAAGCAGACATACTGTTAAATTTTGCACTAAGCCATGAAGTTCTTCATTTTTGTTGTGAATTTTTTTAAAAAGAGAATGTTGTTTCCAAAGGGTTGTTGCCTTGTTTTATAACCTGACGTTTCCTTGCCTCAGTTTTTCAGTGAAGTTACAATTGAGATCAAGGAGGGAAGTGAACTTTAGAAGTAAAAATCAGGGACGGCTGCAAGGTATGCTTTACAGCCAAAGAGGATCACTCATCATCTCTGCTTCTAAAAGCCATGGGGTAGCTTCTGTCCTATACATGTCTTTGAAGAAAAATGTAAAGATAGCCAAAGATGCTGAGAAGCAGCCTTTTAATCCTGCCTCTTCCACCAGCTATTGAACAGAAGAGCTTAGGGAATGTACTGAAGTGCTGCAATAAACAAACATATTTGGCAGTGGATAAAGTCGACTGGACACATCTCCCTCCAGATATGAGTAATACAGCCCTGTGTGCCGCCAAGGGGGCCAGTTAAGAATAATCTGAGCTGTCTGGAGCCCCTGGAAGATATTAACAATTGCATTTAATGCTTATGTAGCACATTCCCAATATTTAACTGGATTACTGGAGGCTTGTAACTTAAAGGCTTCTACTGACTTAGAACACAAGAATAGCTGAAATCCATTGAAATAAGAAATGCCCACAAAGTAGCACAGTGCTCCCTGCCTCAGCCTCCAGCTCTGCATCAAGAACATGATAAAGAACAAATATAACCAGAGGGCAGAAAGCTCCTCCTCCCCTCGGACACATCTTAGGGCAAGAGCACTCAAACAGGAGCAAAAAAAGAAATAGGTCTTCTCAACCTACAGCTTCACCAAATGTGAAGCTTGTTATGTACAGTGTCCAACAGGTTATATACTAAGCAATCAAAAAAAACCTCAAAACCCAGAGATGACATCATATTGATAGCCATGATAGATCTAGAACTTTTTAAACATGGTAATAAATTAAACTCAGGTTCTTCTTATTGAAAATGTAATCTGACCCTGACATGTTTGTAAAAAGGGCCAATAGGGAAGACATGAAATATATGAAAGGAGTAATATGTCATAGTCTGTAAAGCTGGGATGAGCAGACAAAAATTTACTTTTTTATTAAGTGGAAGTGAAGAAGTTGGTAAAGGATTTTGGTGGTACAAAGTAAGAATCCTCTCCCTGGGTTCCCTGCACACTGATGGAGCTAATAATTGTATAGTACAAAACACTGAGCAAAAGATCCTAAATAAACCTCCTGCTAATATGGGGTACAGACAAGGTAGCAGGGTTTGAAGCAAATCATATCAGACATCTTTTGTAACACATTAATAGCAATACATTATTGCCAGCAGATCCCATGGCAATAGAAAATAAAATGCACAGATAGCAAAACTGGGATCATGTTGCATGTGCTGTCAAAGGGATGATCCAAGTATTTGTGATTGCCATTAAAGTTCCCTAGTATTTCCTAATGTGGGACTTTTCAATTCCTTATAGTTCTGTCTGGCTTTTGGTAAAATTTACACTGAATTTTAATTTTCCATATCTGCTACTTGGTTGTTTTAATATTAGGCAGTAAATGGTCTTTCAAGGTAAATATCGATCTTTTGCCAGGGAATTAAGAAAATATGGGGGACTATATGCAAGAACAAAGGGAATGCATGCTCAAAGACTAATTTGTGATGAATACCTGATATGCTGAGCCAAGGTTGCACAAGAAACTTCAGTGTAAGTTTTGGCAATTACAGCTCCAGCATTTCTGGTCCATATCTCTGGGACAGGAGTGCTGGAATATTAGGAACTGAGTAAACACATCTGTGAAAATGAGTGGGATTTTCTGTGAACAAACAACATGTTGGAGCCCAGTTTCAGTGACTTTACTTGTTGTGTACATCAGCATTTGGCTGCAGGAATAAACCTGCTGGATTCATTGGATCTGGTCATACTGCAAGAGGTCTCTCACCGTGATGGAAGTAGAGAAGGGATTCTCTAACACTAGACCAGACAGAAGATCTGGCAATAAGAAAAATTAATGTTTTCATGATTTCTTTCTGATATTGAGTTCCAGCAAGTTCTGCTAAAAATAGCAGGAAATTATAGAAATTTGGAGGGAATAAATGCTGAGGTAGCACATCAAGACTTGGTTTCTTTTGG
The DNA here is from genome assembly GCF_027579445.1 of Ammospiza nelsoni. Classification (NCBI taxonomy): domain Eukaryota; kingdom Metazoa; phylum Chordata; class Aves; order Passeriformes; family Passerellidae; genus Ammospiza; species Ammospiza nelsoni. The sequence continues at coordinate 18,598,976 of NC_080636.1, forward strand.
TAATGTAATAAAGACATATTGTGATGCCAAGAGCACGCTGCAAATACAGCCACACATAAACCATGTGAGCAGGTATGTGCATGACTGACCAAACAAATAGAATTGTGCTTGGTCAACCTGATTAAATGGTGACACACTATGTATTTCTTTCCAGCAAGACATGATGTGTGGTTTCATCATACACATACAATGTTTTACATGGGTTGGTAGTCAGCATAGAAGTGCTTTTGGTAGAGGAAATCAAGAGGTTCTGTTGTAAATACTAAGGAAAATATATTTTATCTGTATTTCTTGATATTTGTGCATCTGTTTTTCTTTCAGATGAAACATATTATATTTTATCAACATAAAATTGGTATACAATCAAATGTGCATTGAAATTGTATCTTAATCTTAGCCTTTCCTATTCTATGTAACTTGATTTCTTAGCTGTTCTTCCAAACACTAAGCCTGAAGGTTATACTTTGTTTCCAGCACCAGTCTTGAGTTTGGAACATGTATGTATAGAAGTGTATTGATCTCTGTAAGCACAAAACTCTAGCCTATGCCCATGGTGATGGTGAAAATTCAGTTGTTGCTTCAGTAAACATGTGCATGAGATGCAGTCCCATGTCTGCATCTACTTGCATGTGTAATTATGCATGCAACTTCTTAAAAATTAAGTCATTCATTATGGTTACTCTGTCACTGACAAAATGGTCATTCATCTTAATGTTTCGAGAGCCTGCTTGACAGAATGTCCATTAGTATAATAGAGTTAGCAAGTTTATGATTACAAGAACTCTTCAATCCCCGGGTAATTGGGAGAGCTGATAAATTGTAGATAATGCATCCAGCACTGGAAGGATGAGCACCTGAGTCTTTCTGGGCTGAATTCCACGGCTGGAAGCTTATCTGTCCTTTGGAGAACTGCCATTTGCTTAGTTTTGGGGTTTGGAGGTTTTTTACATTAAAAAAGTGCAGAAGAATAATATTTCCTTGCCATAGTCCATAATCAAACTGAGAAAAAGGCTAGAATTCTCTTCAGTTCTCTTTATAACTAGAGGGTTTTTATTAAAAGGATTAAGATAGCCAACATTTTCGAAGTGTCTTTTTTTACTGAAAAACTTTCCTGTGCTGTAAATCAGCAATCTTCAAGACTTGTATTTGCTTAATTTTCTAAGCAATGTAATTTGGCTCAAACATCACACAGAGATATTTTCATGCTGCTGAGAGAAACTTGTAATTTTTGGGATTTGAATCATACATTTGCATCATTCAAGATGCAAATATTCTTCTTTTTTTTTTAATATACAGGGTATGGAATTCAATGTTGAAGTTTCTCATATTGAAAATATTCATAATAGTGTTATGACTGAGTCCTGGCAGTCAGGTGTCTTAGTTGCTTCTCTGTATTGCTGCTGTGGATCAGGATAATAGACTGCAGATTTATTTTTCCAATGATTTTTCAGTCTGTTAATGAATATGCTGAAGCATTTTTCATGCTATGCAGTCCGGTTGTTTTCTTTGAACTAGTTATTATACAAATCCAATGTAAATTTCACTGTCTGCAAGATTTTTGAATTGATGCTATTTCGCACTTTGTTAGGTGTCAGATATGTTACTGAGTGTGGTCGTTAAAGAAAACTATTTTACAACATAATTAGAAATTAATAAGAGAAACAAAAAGTGTACAAATGCCCAGTGACTTGGTGGAGGGTGTGCCAAAATGATACTTTTTGTGACTTTTTCTAGTAAAAGTTTCTATTCAATGGTGGAATCTCCTAGCAGATCTAGGGAAGAGTTTGGTGTCTTAATTTTCGTAATCCACACAAGTCCTTCATATTTTACCATGAGTCTGAGGGGTAATCCTGTCCATTGCCAATTCCTTTTTCCCTTGCTAATATAAAATAGTGTTAAAATTAGGGATGATCTCAAATGATTGCAGATTGATCTCAAGCCCTATGAGGTGGTTATCAAATTATGATTTTCTCTATGGAATTTGGGCAGAAAAAATGTGGTTTAAAAGTTTTAAATGTGTTTCAGAAACAGGCTTCAGGCCAACATCATGCTTCTCTTCCATCCTCCTAATATCTGCTGAGATGGAACCTTATTTTTATTTCTTCAGTGGGTCTTTTTCTGCCACCTTGATTAAAATTATGAAGTAGCAATGAATTCTTAGAGAATGTATCTGCACAATGTTTGGTAGTAATCATGTAATCTGTCTGATTCCACAGGCTGATTACAAAAGCAGGTGCTCTGACTGATTACATGAAACAGCTTCCCTTCTGTAAATAACTGTCATTAAGCAGCAAATTGTGCAAATTGTGCTCCATGCTAGTTTAATTCCAAAGTAATTCCGTTAAAATTAATGGAACAGTTTTGGATTTCAACCAAGATAAGGTTTTTAGTGAACAGTTCAGATGGAAAACTGACAGCCATACATGTTTGTGATCATACTGATTTTATTTTTCCTCCAGTTGTTGTCCTAAAGTCAGAGATAATGTTTTGGTTGCGCAGAGTTCATTTTCTGAGAGACAGACTAAAGGAAGGAGCTATGTAAAGCTTTTGTGAAATTTTTGTTTGTTTGTTTTAAAGAGTGGGTATTTCAAGTCTGGAATAAATAAAGTATTTCACTTTGTTGATGTAATTGATGGGACTGGAAAATTACTTGGAAATAGGCTTTGGGCAAAAAAATACAGCCCATGAGTACTTTGTGAGCCAAATTTATTTGCCACCACTGCCTCTGCAATTCCTAATCTGCTTAATGCTCTTTCTTGACAGCTGATGACCTTTCTTCAGCTGAAATATTATTCCATTAAGGCAGAAATAAATGGAGGCTACTTGGATATTAATGGTGTCCCAATATCTTCTGATAAAACCTGAAGTATTCATACACCCGCCCCTCCCCCCATGGTGGATTTGTTTGATATGATATGGAATAGGATGGTGTTAGAATTACTCCCCCCAGCCCCTCTTGATCTTTGGATTGTTTTGGTTTTTGGCATGAACTACATTTTACTGCAAAAGGAGACATGTTCAGTGAACCCTGTATAGGAAATAAAGTTGCCCCATTTTGAAAGTTTAGATCACAGTGTTTTTCATATGACAAGTATAGGCAGCATAATATTAAAGAGGTAATTAAATCTGGTGAAAATCCAGCAAGCAAGTAAAATTATGCCAGTGTGAAAATGATGCTAGAAATTTACATTACTATCACATGCAGTTTCAGCAGTGTTGCTCCCATGAGAGACTGTTGTAGTGGCCTTTTCTAGACTTAAAAGGTATGAAACTGTGAGGTTTTTATAGTTAGGAAAAATGCAGCAATTGCTCTGCCTTTTTATGGTAAATGACTGCTTAAAATTGTTTGGTGTCAACAGTTTAATACATAACTGATTCAGCTGTTTACATGTGTTTTGCAGGCTGCCTTTTAGATCAATTCCTCCAACAAATGAAAGCCTGATAGCAGCTGTATTTGAGCATTATCAGGTGCTCAGAGTTAATATTAAAACACACAGCAAAACTTTCCATAATTTTTATAGAGTTTTATTGTCTTTTTTTATGTCACAGAGAGATAAAAGGTTTTTCAGTTACCTGGCCTTCTGAAGCATGCCCTGCATTTGAGCAGGAGCACGGCTTAATGCTATCACATGCCCAGTTCACTGCACTGAGACCAACACTGTCATGCTTTGAGCACAGCTGAGTGTGTTCTGTTGTCTAATCTCTGAGTTCACAACCTGCTGTACAAGTGATGGCTTATCAAAACTTGATTAAGCGGTAGAAGCTGGGGAGGCAGGATAGGAATCTCAAGTGTTAGAGCTTTTGAACTCCCCTGGAACCCCTGGTGGCAAATATCTGATAGCAGAGGGTTGCTATCACAAAGCCTTGGACAGGTCCCTAAAGGGCAGTGGTGCACATCTGTGTCAGCTGTGTATCAGTAGAGATACCTGCCTCAATTAAACTTATCTCTGAAGTTTCCCAGGTACACACCACCTTCTTAAAGCTCACTAAGCTAGAGTGTGCCATGCACAGAGCTCAGTAAAAAGCTGACTGTGTTGCATCATGCTGTGCTGGAAAGTTACTGATGGAGGATCTGTAAAGGTGGGGGTGTGAAAGGAAGAGAAAAACAGAGGAAAAACACTTTAATAAATCTGCTTGACTCTAATGAATGTTGATTGACTGTGTAACTTTTAGGTAGGTTTGAGTTGGAGTAAATGTCAAATATAATTCAGTTCACACAGCAGTGTTGAAAGGACTGTTACTTTCCTTGGAGAAAACCTGACAGCCCAGCTTTCTTAAAGGGCCTTGCTGTCTTGCTCATTCGTTCTCTCTTCTTAATGAAGCCTTTCACAGTTGACACTTCCCTAACAAAAGGTAACACAGGTCGTTCTATTAAACAGAATATTCTTCCATCAGCAACATCACAGCTGTAATCTGAGATCAGAAACTGTTACTTCTTTTTTATCTGAATGAAAGGATGAGTTGTTACTCATCATACTCATCATAAGATTAGTGTGGTGTTCTGAAGTAGTGTCTCTGTGCTACAGGTGCTTGGTATTAATGACACACGTTGAGAACAGGCTTTTAGTTGCCATAAAATATATGCATATTTGAAACTAAGAAATGTGTATTCTTGTATTGAGTATCAATTTTATGTATTAAGTTCTTGAGTGAAACAGAACATGCACTGCATTAATACCCTGTTTTGCAATAGACTTCACAGTTATAGAATTCTTTTGGGAGCAGATTTGGGGAATGGTAGGCAAGGACAGAAAGGATCAAAATTGCTTAGTGCCTAAGATTAAGACCAGATTTTTAAGGGCTTAGAGTAACAATTTTGGACATACTTGAAAAATTCATGGTGTCACAAAAGGAATTGCTTTATTCTCAGTGTTTTTCCATGGCTTTGTTTACATACTGTAGTAAGAGGTTTTTTTAAAGCAGATCTTTGTTTTTCTCCATCAGTTCACAACATGGAGAGTAATGGTAATATTTTTCCTTTGTCCTTCAGTCTGTTTGCTTTTTACAGTAAAAATGATAGAATCTCTTTGTTCACATTTCTGAGCTGCTGTGGTTTGTAAAGAGTTATAGAAGTATTCAGAAGTTCTTCAGATACAACAGTTGTATTTTAGCCTTCTAAGACAGGATCACAGAGTCACAGCATGGGTCAGGTTGGAAGGGACCACACTGGATCATCTGGTCCAACTTCCCTGCTCCAGCAGGGCCATCCCAGAGCACATGGAGCAGGTTTGTGTCCAGACAGTTCTTAAACATCTCCAGTAAGGGAGACTCCACATGCTCTCTGGACACTTCCAGTGTTTGGTCACCCGCACAGTAAAGAAGTTCTTCCCATTATTCAGGTGGAATTTCTTGTGCATCAGTTTCTGCCCACTGCCTCTTGACCTAGTGGTTGGCACCACTGAGCAGAGTTTGGCTCCATTCTCTTGACACCTTCCCTTCAAATACTTTCATACAGCATCACACTGCTTTTAATTGGGGCTATTTCTGAGCAGACAGCTGATATGTTTGATAATCAAAGTTAAAAGGAACAGGAGCATTAGCGTTGTACCTAACAGGGAAGGACCAAGACAAGTGGGATTGAAAAAGGATGAGTATCCCACCAGGGGAAATCAAGACTTGTGCAAGAGCAGGGAGAGAATGGAAGAGCAGCACCAGAAAGTTGTAGGAACTGGAGATTGCTTTTGACAAGAAAGACTTTTGATTCAGGAAGGAATGTCTTATCAGTAATTCAGTCATGTTGGATCAAGGCACCTGAAGTGCTGCTCCTGGTTGAATGCTGGGATATGTGTAATTCAACACTGTAATAAGGATAAAGAAATAAATGTGTCTGGATAGCAGGGAGCTGAGTTGAATTACTAAGAGCCACTATTGAAATGTAAAATGGTTTGTCCCTGTAAAATGTAGCAAGTTCTGCTGTAGATGTAATTAAATAATTAAGACTTGAGAGTAAAGAGATGATGAACAAGGAAAAATGTACTTGTATTGTTCTCATGTAAGACTGACTATATCTATAATAATTACTGAAAGCAAGGCAAATGGAGGTCCAGTTTGGTGAAAATTGAGTTGTTTATGTATAGAGTATCAATTGGGAAGAAAAATTCTGTCTGTTACTGTCATGGTCTTTTTAATGCATTTCTTGAGGTGATAAAAAATAATTTTGGTAGCCCAGTAAGATACATTTTCACATTTTTCCAGTAATTCTTTAATTACAGCTGTTTGTGACTGGGGACTAGCTAGTGATGTGGTGTGAGTAATGCTGGTATTCCCAGTGATTATTCAGAAGGCAGCATGACTTTTAAGATTTCCTGAAGTTTTTGTCTGCATGGATTGCACAAATGCCACATTTTAATGGTTTTTTAATATTTTTCAAGCAGCCAAATACTGTTCTTCAAAGGTTCTTAAAATTATTCTAGTAAATACATTTGCTCTGTAAATAGAGGGAAAATAATTTAAATCTTAGGATTATTTGACATATTTCTCTTCAGTGGTATGTATTCACTCTTGTATTGGAACACACTAGAGCTACTTTGATGTTAGAGTCATACTTGATTTTCATTCATTTGATCCATTTGTCTTTTTACAAGATTAAAATTTCAGGTGGAAATCTATGTTACATACTTATTGCTTTCCAAACTGCTATTCATAATTTAAAGGATATTGCGAAGAAAAAAAAAATTCTGGTCATTCAGCAATAGTTGTAAATTCTGTATGGAGTTATTTATTTCCAGTGGGGCTCCATAAGTGTTGTAGTTCTGCTTTTCCTTTTACTCCCTAACTCGATGAGGAAGGCTGTCCTTGCAGAAAACAAACCTTTCTTGGGGTTATTTCTAAGGGAATGTTTACAACTGCCAGCAACCTCCAAGCCTTCTCTGCCATCTGCCAGGGGCATTCGTGCTCTTGTACTCTGCAGACTACAGAACTGTGTTTATTTTAATAAGGCATCAGATCAAGACTCTGCACAAATGTTTCCTTGAAAAATATTTTTAAGAATCTTTCTGTGATCAGACTGTATCTAGTCTGTATTCCATTAATTCCAATAAACTGACAGAGAACTCAGCATCCACAAGCACTGGTAACTCTCAATGGTGATGATTCCTTTTTATTGAGTAGCTCAAGTACAGTCCATTCATATGTTTTATATAATGGTGAGTCCTGTGATTCAGGTCTTTCTTTCAGGGTGGTGAGAATCTGAAGAGTGGTAATTACTAGAACTAAAAATAGGTATATTGGCTAACTTTCAGGTCAGAACAGGTAGATAGGGGGAAATGCAGTGCTAGTACAAGTGTTAACTTCTCACACTGAATTGAGTACTTCTTGATAATATGAAAGTCACAGAGTGCTGGTGTGCTATGGAGGATAAACCAGCTCAAAGGCCTGAATTCTCACACCTCTGAAAAACAAGATGCTCATCACAAATTGTTTTAATTCAACAGATGGTCATGGCAGACTGATTCTGCAGCCTTGCCCTACTTAAGGAATGATTAGTTATTTCTCTAAAATACCTCCCATATTAAAGTGAAGAAGGACTGTATAGACCTCCAACTCTGTTTTTTGAAAGGTCAAAATATATCTGGACTTCACTGTTTTAGCCACAAATTTTACACTGGCAAATGTGATTAAAACAGATATTATAGCGAGAAATTTTATTTCTCAGAGTAAATATTTGCATCTGTTAGACTGAGCTTCAGCAGGTTTAACAGTCCTCATATTTTGCTCTGTCGTTTCTACAGGGAGCTATGAAGTTGAATGAGTAGAAGATTCACTTATTTATGGAAAATCTGCTTTTGGGACTCCTTTGAACAGTACAGATGTTTATTTTTCTTCACAATAGTTTTTGTTTTCTTGTTCAGTGGTTACTATTTTGATCTACACTATGCACATTGCAATGAAATTTTTGTATTAAATGGTCAAAATGCCAGCAGAGAAAATGAGAAGAAACCCAGAGAGGGTGGAATCTGTGTAGTTATTTTTTTGAGAAATATAAGTAGGGATATTTATAGCAAAGGACAGTTCAATATTAAGGCATATTTTTATTCCATCACATTAATCCTGCAATGCGCATAAGCATTTACCTACATTATGTTGATGAGTATTATAAAGCTCAGAGAGGTGAGGTAAACACTCCCCCAAGTCTTAGACTGAATTGCTGAGAGAATATCAAATACAACCTGGGTTCCCTAATGCCTTGTTTTGCTGCCTGTCCATCACAGCACATCTTTATTGGCCTCCAAGAATCATACCCTGGTGAATCTTGTTTAAGCTACCAATAAAGCAATTTATCATAATATTCTGGTCTATGACCAGGGCAGGGCTTTTTGCTGTTCCTTTTCTAGAGTGTAACCTTCAGCAGAGAGGTTGCAGAGTCTCATCTCAACATACAGTAGAGTTGGCATAGATTTAGGGCCTTGTGTTGAGAGGGAAGGCTTTGTGAGCATGTAATTTTATTACAGATCTTCTATTGAGGAAAAGCTGTGTGGTTTTTGCTGCTGTGATGTGTGTTTGCAGAGTGCAGTGTGCTTTGGGAAACAGTTATTGTACCTTGTCAGCTTCCATTATGTTACACTATCCACAGCAAATTGTTTTTTTACTATAACTGCATTGCAAAAAGTACCCTGAAACTTTTGAAGGTGTTTTTTCCCCTTATATTTAGCATAGTGAGTATGGATTAACAAAGGTCACAGCTGACTGTTTTGATTAAAAATAGCAGAGGATTTGGGACTAGATTAAAATAAATCTTAAATCATTCCTAAATTCTGAAGGCAAGTGTAGGCAGAATATTGACATAAAGCCAAACCATTTTTCATGGGAAGTTAGAGTATCACAGGATCAACCATTGCTATTGAGCTACATAATGGGAGCTACAGACAATCAGTGCTTCCCTGGGAGGCCCAGGGAGGCCTTTATACTGCTCCTTTTCTAAAGCTACAGGGCAGGAAGAAATCACTTTAACTGCAACTTTTGATGGAGATGCATATTTAAATTACCTATAACCTGCACTGCTCCTTCTTCTTCTTTTTCTCCTTCTCCTTCAGTAATAGTTTGTCAACTTGCAGTTTCACTTAGACATGAATAATGGAGGGAAATCAAAAGATGTACCTGGGAGTTGGAGGAGCAAAATATATAAATTCCCAGCCTGAGCATGGTAAATCTTGGACACTATTGACAATACAAACTTGAAATAATGATCTGTATCTCATGAATGTTTCCCAAGCTCTGCAGACATGTAAAGACTGTTCATTTTACTGGTAGAAACCAGAGATAACCAACTTGTGGTATCAAGTTATAGTGTGAATGTGGGGCTAGGCTGCAGAATTTAGCTTTTGCCTGTTTCTGAAAAGTGTCTCAGTATAAAACAGACTTTTTTTCAGTGGGAAGTTACTTTATTTTAAACAAGACTTAATTGGAAACAAATCTGCACTACATTGCAGACTTATGGTCCCAGTTCCTTGCAAAGAGTCTTTCTGCAGTAGATGTAGGTTCCATTCTCTGTAAGAATCTATGGCGTAAATCTGAATTCACAAATTGAATTCTCAAAACTGAAAGACTAAATATGTGTACTCACTGTAAATTTGAATGTGGAAAAGATAGAAGCAAACAATTGTTTTGTACTAGAACAATCTTGACATCCTGCTGTAGCTGCCCCACCTGGTTGGATTTCTGTAGAATCCTGTGCCCTGCTCAGCAGAGGGACCTGACAGTCCTCAATGTCACTGAGAGAGAGAGATGGGAACCAGATGAACACATCTCACCTGAGGTTTGACAGGTTGGCTATGTTGTTGTTGAGAGTTTGCAAGAATTTAGCATTCTACAGAAATTAAATAGGCCACTCCAAAAGCATAGCTTCAGCTTCTTGTTTCATCCTGTTTCAACTGGCTGTTGGCAGTCTGACATTTCTCTGTCACAGCATGTTTTCCAGGGGAGCAGTTCAGCTTCTCAATTGCTTGCAGTGATTATTGTCTGTTAGCATGGTGCCACTTCAGGTTCTTGGGGCATGAACCTGTGTTGTTCTCTTTTGCTCTCTTTCTCCTTGTCTGCAGCTGCTCCAGCAGCCCAGATCACAGCGAGCCTTTCATTAACACCCACAGCCACGGCTCTTTGTAAAGTCATTTGTAGCTTGGGGATACTGAAAACCCTTCCTAGTGATAAACCTTGGAAAAGATGCTCAGAATAGGAGGCTAAGCAGACCTAGGCTTCTCTGTAGGCATAGATTTAAATTCTCTAAAAATTGTGGAAAGCATAAACCATGCTGCAACTGGGAATTTCTGATGCTGAGCAGTTTGCAAATCACACCACTAGTACAGTGAATGAAATTAGTGGAGCTGCTTTCTGAATATGACAGAGGAAATGAGGACAGTGTGTAGCTCATGTGAATCAATTTGCCATAAATAATTATTGTTTCTTTAAAAATCACCAAGTTCTCATTTGGGGTTAAAAAAAAAATGCTTCAAAAAGCACTCAGCTGCTCTTAGCACTGGGTGTGACCAGTCTGGTTTTTGCAGCTGTATTTGTTTACTTTTATCATTATTGCACCTACAGGCAGAGGTATGATTGAGCTCGGCACTGTCCAGATGGGAAACAGAGAGAGAATCTTGCCCTGGGCAACTTGTAATCAGGCTGACAGAAAAATGGATGTGCTGAAGCCCTTTGAAAACCTAGCTGGGACTACAGGCATGCTGAGCACAATTTAGATGGTGGGGTCTTCTTGCTGCTTTGTTTATGAATGCTGGCATCAGTGTTATTTCTGCATGCCAAATCACCACATGGATTTATACAGTTAAAACTCAGAGAAATTTTGGTAATTTTTATTTTGGTAATTTTTCCTGAAACATTCTTATTAGGATCCTTTGAATAAACATACAATATATTGTTTAGTTATCCAAGGCAGATTATTTCACTGATCATGAAGGTCTGTTTGGAGGCAGTTAGGGAAAACTAGCCATCCCCCTGGACAATCTTGCTTCTTGAATGAGGTTTATCTTTTCTCTTGGTTTTTGAGGGAGGTTGGTTGGGTGGGATATTGAGTTTTTTTAATTTTGGCGGGGGGGAAGGTTGAGGGGGGTTTTTGTGTGGTTTTTTTTTTTTTTTGTAAATATGCCATTTTTGGTACCTTTGGAGTTCTGTAAGCCCTTTTATTTTCAGTAACAATAAATAAGTTATAGTTTATTTCTCTACAAACTTTTTCTTGTCCACTTATCAATTCTCTCAAAGAAATGCCTAGGAAAAAGCTGATGAAGCAAGATAGATTTGATTGTGAGACACTGTCAGGCGAGGGAATAAATAAGATTTTTTTCTCCCCTTTTTTTCTCCTGCATGTCACTGAACTGTTTAACTTGCAATAAATTATCAAGAACTGTTAGTAAATTAGTTTGCCCCCTGGGACAGGCTGTTGATTATTTTGTGATTTCTATTTACTTTTCTGGAATGGACTGCAGTCTCAGATGAGTGCTTCTCTCAGGAAACTCACTTGAAGAAATGACAAAAGGCCATTTTTTTCTGGATATAGATTATACTGGGAGTTTTTAATTAACTTTTAATTATGTGAAAGAGGCTCTTTATATATCCCAGTGTTTCATTTTTTATGTCTCATCCTTTATGGCTTGCTCACACTGGCCTCCACCCAGCTAGTTGTGTTGTATTATGGTGATTTGATGGTGCTTACAAGTTTTTAGGAGCATTATCTGAAATGCAACCAATAAAAAGTCTGTAAGTATTCTTACATTTTTATCAATGTCTAGCTGTGGTCCCAGGCTGCAGTGGCTTAAAGCATAAGAAGTGAAGAACAAGATGTGTTGGACAGTTATACTGGCAAGTATTTTATAAAAATAAGTAAGTACAGTGTCATTTACAGGGCTAATGCCAACAAGGAAAAAAAACCCAACAACCACAACAAAAAAGTCTCAAACAAAACAACAAAAACCTGCAACCCAAAACATGCAAGAGAAGCCACCAAAACTAATTTTTTTTTTTTTTAATGGCATTAGGCAAATTAAGTTCTTGGTGGGCTTTGGCCCTTTCAGTTTTCTCCCTTCTTAACCTCATGACAACCTTCTTCCAAATGCCATACATGCTTCTCCAAGGACAGCAAACTTATAATTTTGTGATCACAGCAGTCTCCCTGTTCCTAAACAGGAGGTGCAGCAGGGCATGTTCCCTAGCTGTGTCCCTCATCAGCTGTGTTGGGAAGTTATCTTCCACACACTGCAGGCACCCATCTTTTAACGCCACTCAAAGGACACCTATTTTTATTCACGTCTTGTTGGTATTGATGGGAAATGTAGAGAAACTGTGATAAATGTAAACTCTCATAAGACATTCATGTTACAGCCTCAAGAGCCACTGCAAAAATCTTGTAAGGGCAAAAGCAGTGATAAGGCTGATGTTTTGTTGGATTCTGCTTTAGATGGCATCAGTCCCAGGGTCTGCAAAATGGTCACGTTGCAGAGTTCTATCTGACTGGGATCAGAATTGTACCCCAAGACTAACCTTGGTCTCATGTTTTTACAGCTCTGTGTAGTTGCTTGTCTTAGAAAGGAAAAGAACAATATTGTCTGGATTTTCTTTTTCCATATCAGTTATAATTTGTAGCTGAATCTCTAGCAATGTTCTTGGCACGAGAGAAAGCTCCTGAAATCTTCCTTACTGTTTTCTGTCTCTAAACACACTGCTAGGAGCCAAGCTCATCAACTTTCCATTTCCAGTAAAATATTATGTTAAAATCAAACAAAATAGCAAGCAAACAAATGCCTGTTTTAATTACAAGCTTTTAAGGAGGATTAAATGCTAGTAAAATGAGAAAAGGGTATTAGTAGAAACGTTTGTTCATTCATTTATTCATGTCTGTATTCACTTTTAAACTACTCATTAAAATGTAGTGGAAAAGAGTCAAAAACATTCTCAGGAACAGATAGAAACAATAACACTTGCCCCTAAATTTTTCAAATGTAGCAAATGAGCAAGAGCATATTATTTCTATTTCTGAGCTGGTTTGGGTGATGTGCAGACTTTTCTCTCTCATATGTGTGAGAATGTGTGCAGAATTGCCTAAGGTTTAGTAATAATAGCATTCAACTGGGATGAGGCCAGGACTTGTTCCTGCAATCACACATATGAGTGCTCTAAAAACTAATGAACAAAGAGGGTATCTCTGCCCCAACAAATATTTTTAACCATGTGCATAAGGTGGAGCATCCCCAAAGGGAGCTGTTCTCTCCCCCTAAGGACCTCATGGGCCCCAGGAATCATACTTGTAAATCTGATGTAAGTTCTCAGCAATACATTTCAGTTATGGAAAAAAATATGCTTTTCAATAGAAAAAATATTTTAAACATTCTCTTCCAAAAGCACCAGTCAGCACCACTCCCAAGTACACTCAGAGAAAACTAGGACAACAGCTACCAGGTATGTCTATTTACTGAAATCCTACCTCAATATCAAATGGGTATTTTACAACTGCAAAAAATCTAAGCCCCATTGGAGAAAGGTTTATTATCTGCAGTGCTGCTACAATCAGCCACAGCAGTACTGTATGCTTCTGAATATAAAAGCTCTATTCTTCAGTGAAGTCCTTTTTCTGTTAATGAGATTCACCCTAATGGGACCAAAAATTACTTTAAAAGACATTTTCTTTCTGCTTTTCAAGGGTTTTTTCCCAGTCCATTTGGACTGGATATCAAAGATAAGGGGAAATATTTCAATAGCAAGAGCTTTTATAATTAAGCTTTGTAGCCTACATAATGGAGATATAGCCAAATTCAAGTGAAAAATAATTACTGTCTTTCCAGCATTTGTCTCTGCTCCTCTCCATTTTTTCTGTCTCCCATTTTCTCCTTCAAACCCACATAATCTGTTGTGACTTAAGTATGAAAGACTTGCTCAGAGCAGCTCTTTCCCCCAGGTTTGTGTTTTCCCTCCTGATCTAGGGGAGAAGACCTGTTCAATCTTTAACTATACCCAGACCTCCTTTCGGGCGAGTTCCTACACTTTTCAAAAGGGATCAGGAGCTTCCTGAAGGAAAAGAACTTTAACAGCTCATTTCCTAGTCCCAGCTACCCCTTTAGGTGTGAAAATGGGCAAAAGCAAAATACATGTGTGACACTTCTGAAGCACTTTGCAGATGATGCTAAAACAGGCAGCATATTTATTGTTTTCCAGTCTTCAGGAGCTCCCAGTCGCTGAGTCTTTCAAAGCTCTCAGTGATTAGAGTCAGCAGCTTCAGCAGCTTTGGAGGTGGCCCAGCAGCTTTGGAGGTGGCCCATCTGGTTCCTTGACTTTGTTTGTGTTTGCAAATGTGTATATTCACACTCACACACACATACACACACATTTCTTACCTACAGGTTTGGAAAATTCTACTTATTCTTCATAACTTCTGGCAGAGTTATTAATTACCTTGATCTCCATAAAAAGTACTCTATAAAACTGGGAGAGAGAGGAGTAGGTGTGCTTGAAGTTGATGCCTCAGCTGGTGTTGGGATGTCTTGGGTGCATTATGGGAAGACCTTTGCCTGTGAAAACACCTGATGAGTATTTGGGATTGGAGGGGGGAAATTGTGCAAAGAGAGATTCCCCGGAGCAATGTTTTGAGAGCTCATTTTTATAGTCTTCCCAGAAAATTCTTATACAGCCTTATAACAGAGCTGAGATTCATAGTAAAGGACCACAAAGCATACCTTTAGTATTTTTAAGACAGAGAAGTGTTTATTTATTACAGAAGAGGATGAGGTCCTGATCAATCCTGTATGAGTGATAATTTTAGCCACCACAACTGCCTTTTTTCCTTCATGTTTTCTCCCTGTCACTAATTACCATCCACGTAATTTCTCTTTGAGCTTAGTGCAGATTTTGCTGTTGACAAATTAATGGCTGGTGGCTAGGAACTGTTTGAACTGTTTCTTCATTAATTTAGATCAAATCACATACTGCAGTCATTTGTTGTGCATCCATTATCCTGTTTGGAAAGCATTGTTTTATATTTTTGTTCTGTGATGTCTTGAGGCAGAAAATATTTGCAGTTTAGTTGGAGGTCTACAAAATAAGCTTTTGAATTCGATTAATCTGTGAATGCCTAAGCTAAAAAGGTCAGTGTTTGCATGTTTTTTCCAGTAAATACTAATGTTTCTGGAAATATTGGTGGGAAAGAGTGAAACTTTCCCATTTCTGCTTTTAATATAACTTTTTTTCTCTTCTTCTTTCTTTTTTCTTTTTTTCTTTTTACCTCTTAGACACAAAAATGTTTTTGTTTCATAGGCAATATAAAACCAGTTTAGGGAACATTTCCCTGCTGTGACAAGAATTGGTGTTATGCCTTTCCCAGTGCTATTTCCCTCTCAAACTGCTGATTTAGAGCATACTGGAAAAGACCATCTGATTTAGTTCTTGGTACACTGGAGTGCATTGATTTAAACCCTTTAAACCCGAACTTTTGAATATGTGAACAAACCTATATGGGGACCACCCCTCAAAGCATCTCAACATTAAGTTTCGCCCACTTTGGATGTAGGAATCTACAAGGGATACATCAAATGATCACTTTTGCTGAAGAATTAGCAATAGCCAGGCTGACATTGGACTTTGCAAGAAGACCAAAGGACTCTTCTGTTTTTACTGTGACCTTTGGTATATTCATGCCTTTCTCAGTATCTGGTGGAAATTCCTAATTTGCCTAATGTGTGCCAGTTTTTTTGAATTCTCAGGCTGGCAGCATGCTCTGAAATGTTTTTGAAGAGAGCATTTCTCAAGAAAATTTGCACTGTCATGGTAGTCAAGTGGCAATGATGTTTTGGTTCTAGCAGGTTACAGATGCATGATGTTTGTTCCTGTGGAGGGTTTGGGATCAGCTTATGTATCCCTACCCTTCTCTAAGTGAAGAGACTGATGAACTGAGTTGTAATTGCTATTCCCTAGAGACTGGGCATCATCAGCCCCTTTGAGGTATTTAGTTCAAAAGATCTGACTGATTTAGTTAGATACAGGTTGCTAACAGGGCAGAAATTTCATTCTGTTCATCAACACCACTCAGAACATCCATAGCTGTTTCTCTGCAGGCATTCATTATTATGATATGTAAGCACACTCAAACTTGATTTCACTATGGTGAATGCCCTAAAGGAAAGCCATCTATTTCAAAACTATTTTCTTTTATTATCTGATTATATTATTTCAGGCTTGCTTAGGTGCAGTGTTAGCCAACTGTGCTCTGTTCAGTTCCTCTGAACACATTTTTCTATTAAGGTTCTAACTCTGATGTTCACTCCCTCTTCAGTATGTCATATATAACCAACTGCTCCAGTTGCTAACCAGCTTATTTTAAGATCCTGACCTCTAAATATTCATTCCACATCCTAAAGTGCCTAATATGTTGCTGATACTAGACAAAAAATATTGCACCTCCCGTTGTGGTATTCCAAATGATTAATGAGCTGACCACAACCCAGGGGAGAAGAAACTACGATACATTCTTTCCATTAGCTCCACCAGGACAGCTTCAGATGGGCTTTGATTGTGTCCTGAGATTATGTGATTAGTGTAGCAAATAATTCTCAGGAATCATCCTTAATATTCCCATTTTCCCCTCCCTTATGGTGTTTCTCCTAGAGACTAGTTGCTGTTTTGAAATGCTTCTGTGTGACAGCTTAAAAGGGATTCTTCAAGGGAAAATAACAGTTCTAGATGAAGCTGTGAATGCTTTACATGAAAAGTAAAATACTGTTCTGGGGTGTATGTAAATTCCTTTCTATATGTATTCCACCCAATTCAGTTGGACACAGAAACAGACTTATTAGATCCACTCATAACTTAACATTTGTGAGGAGTGATTTTGTAATGCATCTTCCTGGGAAAATCTACAAGATTAAACTGCTATCTGGGAGCCATTTTATTTTACTCTCTGCTTGGAATGACCTTGGGCTGATTTTTTAGGTATTGTTTTTCACCACTCTGAGAGTAAAGGGACTATATTTCACTCTCACTTAGACACTCTTGAGTTATCAGGTCTCTCATACCATCTAAAATAAAAATCATAACCCTTTGCAGTCCACTTTGTGTGTTTTATGAATGCTGCCTGAGAAGCAACATCTCATTTACAAGTGGCACCAGAAGCTTTAGTAATCTTCCTCTCAGCCATGTGTATCTAATAACACATGAATAACATAAATTATAAACCCAAGACAAATAGATGAGTTAATTAGTCTGAAAAACGTTGAGGGTGTGATTGCAGTGCTGTGAAGCTCTGTGAATGCTGCCCTGAGATTGGCACTGCTGGCACAAAGGCCATTTCCCATCAGAGCTGTGCAGGCACAGAGGTCTCTGTGATGGTGTCACCAGGTGATGCCTGTGCTCAGAACCTTGTCTCCAGTTTGGCTAAGCACCTTCACCTAGGCATTAGCACTGCATTTCTTCATGGCTTTAAGGGGAAGGAGGGCAGATTTAGATTGGATATTAGGGAGAAGTTCTTTACTGTGAGGGTGGTGAGATGCTGGCAAGAATATTGTTCAGAGTAGTTGCTGATGAGCCCTCTCTGGAAGTGTTCTATGAAATTATTTGACCTCAGTGGGGATGGCTTATGTGTTCATATCATTAAGGGTTTTTTTCCCTGGAGTGGGTCCAGCATTCTTTAGGATTGCATCCCCAGAGATGAATCCTCTATGTCCAGTGGGAGTTCAGCCTACTGGGGATGGCTGAGAAAGGATAGGTTCTTCCTGGCCATGCTTGGCTTCTCAGTGCATGTTGCTGTGGGCTTAAATGAAGAGTCTCTATATTTTTTTCATTTCTTACTCTGCCCAAAGGAGGTTTCTTCCTTCAAGGTCAGCATGGAATGCTGAGGAGTGTCTTCATTTCTGACCTTATGGAGTATTATCGAATTAAAAAATAGTGTCTCATCTCTCACGACTTACTGCAGAAGTCTCCTATAGCAAGTCGGATGCTGTGAGTGTAGAAATTTATTAATCATGGGCATTTTTACTTTTTATTTTTGTTCTTTGTAACACAAGAGAAATAGAAAGGAAAATAAAAGCTACAATTAAAATTAAGATCAGTTGCTGCAGTTGAAAGAGACAGCACAATTGTAATATGTTAGAAAATTGCCTTGTTTTAGAGAAAGTGCTGATTAAGATCAAATTTGTCTTGAGTTTAAATTTTGATTGGACGTAAACTGAGGGGAGGGGGGTTATGTTTCAGACACAGTGCAAATGATGCATGTTAATATCCTCTGTTTATTGCCACTTGAAATTGCAGCATAGCTTTGAATTGCTGCCAAATCTACAGTTAAGACTCCCAAGTAATCACTATGATTATTCCAAATCTTCATGGTAACAGTGAAAGAAAAAGTCTGATATGCAGAGAACTGAAGCCTAAACCATCAGAATCTTTTCATTCTTTGGGGCTCAGATTGTGATTCCACTCATAGTAGGAATGGTTAGACAGGCATATTGGCCAATCAGTCTTGAAAGAGTGATTAAACAAATGGATTTAATTATGTTATTTTCAGATTTGTTTGGTTTTTCTGTTAACTCCTGCCTCACTGACTTTTTCTATAATGAGGAAAAGCATGGCTTTTATTTAGTTTTGGAATGGTTGAATTCCTATATTGGCATGGTGTGGTATTTTCCTTTTTTATCGGATTTTTTTCCTTTTCCCTTTGTTCATCTATAACAGATACTATTTTTACTCTTTGTCTTTACAATCCATAGGGCTGTTTATCCATAGGGCTGTTTATCTCCTTGAAATATATATATATTTTTTTACTTCTGTGTAGCTATTGGCAGTTGTAGACTTACATAAGACCTGAATGTATACACATGTTATTGTGGTTTATTTAGCTGGATGGAAATTATGTACTGATGTCTGACATAAACAACATAATATAAAGCTACAATTGAAAAAAACCAGCAGAATCTCACAGGAGTGAAAAATTATATGGAAAATGTTTATAAGGAGCTCAAATTTATCTGTGCTTAAAATCTGTTCTGGTTTTTAAATACTCAGTTATTCAAGGAAGAAGTTTATTTTGATGAAAGCCATCACTGCTAGCTGGCTCTCCAGACAGTATGTCCCAGTTGCATCCCTTCATCAGCTGCTTGCGGGAGGGTTTTGCTACTTGTTCCACTTACAAAGTAAATAAAACTTGCTATGGAAAGCATCTAATATGGATACAATATTTACTCTGGAGTATTTTCCTAAATAACTAGTGTTAGCCAGCAGGCAAGTCTGAGCACCCGGTGTGTTAGCTGTGGGAGGAAATCTGTATGTCTGACACATAACGATCAGTTTAAACTATTGAAATATAAATCACAACACTGAGGGAAATTAAAAAAAAATTATTTAAATGAATTATGATGTGTGTGAATAAAAGAATAGTTAGCAATCCTGCCATATATGCTTGCAAGTCTACAATCTTTAGGCTGTTTTTAAGTGGATTTAACTCCAAAAAATACATAATATTTTTTGAAGGACAGCATTAGCAAATATCACAGTGTGTTTGCATTACATTATAACAAACATTTTTCTTATGATTTCAGTGCTGTTGAGTCCACATTATGAAGCTTGGCCATGCCTATATTTAAGCCTCATTAACAGTGAAAACCACTCCCTATTTTATGCATCTCATTCCTTTATTATTTTGAAGCCATAATTTTGATATCTTTGGAAGTGTAAGATTTATAGGGTCAGGGAAAAAAAAAAAAAGGCAAGGGAGTATTTCTGTGGTCCAGAGATTACTGTTCTGGTCTAGTGCAGTTGATGCCTTTTCTGGGAAGCAGGTCCTTCTCTCTATGTTCTGGTCACGAACCAACAGGAATGAGCACTATGTACCTCTCTCAGCAGGAAAATAGTTTGAATTTATTTATTTCCAAGAGAAAATAGATATTTTAAGCCTAAGTCACAGACAGGAGTCTGGCAAGTAAGTACAGATGTCTGTGCTTGGCATAAACACTTCTTCACTCCCCCTTGAGATGCAGGCACAGGGACAGGGCAGCACATGGCAGCCACATTCAATTTCAGGTTCATGCCATGCCTGCTGCAGAAAACCTAAAAAATGAGTGTGTCACAAGAAACTCTGAATGCTGTATCTAGGCCACCAGCAGCTACTGGTGGAGTGTAGATAGCAATGAATTAAACAGACGCTGAAGGGACAAAAAGCCCAAGAGACAGAAAGCCATTGGATACAATAGAAATAAGAGAAGGCATTTGTGAAGGTGTCATTTACAGAGACTTTCCAATAAAAATGTAATTTTCTTTCTCTTGGGTAAATTATATCATTAAAAAAATACAAGATTTTACAAAGTAATGGGTTATTATTTTGCTCTTCTTGCTGACCTAGTCATGCAGCTAATGGAATAGATTTGCCTTAATATGTGCTTTAGTGTGGGATTTCAGCACTGGATCATGAACCCTGAAGTATCTGTAGTTATCTCTCTTGTTCAACAATGTACTTCAGTAAGTGCCCTATTTGAGGTATATGAAAGCCGTAGAAATTAGTGCCACTGTATATGTGCTTCAAGGAAAAGTGCACATGCTTAAGTTACTTGTCAAATTGGAGCATCTGTAAATGTTGAATTTATAGTTTTCCCCCCAAGACCAATTGCAGCAAAAGCTCAGCCCAGCTGTCATATCTGTATAATTCATTAGAAGTTTCAGAATTTTAACTTCAGCTCTGCTCTAAAACAGTGACTTCATTAAAACTGTACTGTTTTTGTTAATCTCTTTCCTTCTCTGTATTCACATTATTGTGATTCTGTTTGCATAAATCATTGCCATTTATCTCTGTAAGCAATTTACAGTCACTGTATCACAGCGATCAGTATTCTGTGGTGTTTTCTGCACCATTTGCTGAATATTCTAAATACATTTTGAATTAAGGATTTTTTAAAATTGTTTTTGAAATATGAGCTAGAGAGAGCCCTGTTGGACTTCAAAAATCCAGTTTGTTTGCAAGCTATCAGTTGATAAAGGCAGATTTTTGAATGACAACTGGACTTTTTTGATCTGGAAAAATAATCAAAATGGATCCTCACATTGGCAGTTTTAGAACTATGATGTTATAGCAAAAGGTGAAGAAGTTGAAATTACTGAAATTCTAAATAAATTATGTGGGGAAAATTTCTTTGTTGCTTAAAGCTTAACATAAAGATCACCCAAGGAAACAGCTCAAGATATTATCTTGAGTCAAGGCATTGTTTGGACCTGAGAAGGAAATGCAGATGATTTGTTGGCGTATTCTTCTGTGTCAAAGTGAATTGCCTTTTTATTCAAAATTTGTCAGGAAGAGGAGATGATGAAACAATGGAGAGATATTATAAAGTTATTACTCCTCAGTCATTCTTCTGCTATGGCAATGATTGCTTTTTCATTTAGTAGCCTCACTAGATAAAGAGATATATTTATATAAACATGTTAAAATAAGTCATTACTGGTAGTATTTTTCTTTTTTTTTTTCATTAGTCCAGAGATTTTATCATGTGGCCTCATGACCTTTGTGTTAGCACCAAAACCCAAGGCAGTCATTCTGAGCAGAGATGAGAAGCATAATCAGTTTGGTGTGGATTCCAAGAGAAGTCATAGAATGTAACATTCACAGGTTTGGTCAGGGAAGATTAATAAAATCTTAAAATCCTTTTATCTTAGGTGATTTGAGTTTCTTGTCTGCATAATTTTGATATGTAAGATAAGATGTGTACAAAATCTGACATTATTACAAAAAAAACAAGGCTGTGTTTTCTGTTACAGAGAAATCAGGCTTCTGAAGGCTTCTTGTTGTTTTTGTCTTTTAGATAATTCTTGTAAGTTCTTCCCATAATGACCGTGACCAAAGCCTTTTCATAAGCACAGATGAAGGAGCCACTTTCCAGAAACAACCCATTGCTTTCTTTGTGGAAACTCTCCTTTTTCACCCAAAAGAAGAAGATAAAGTACTTGCTTATACCAAGGAAGGCAAGGTAAGGCTTGAAGATACAGCATTCCTTTGAAATTTAGGAATTGCTCTATTAAATAAAGTAATTCTGACATGCTGCTTAGTGTTGGGTTTTATGAAATAACAATTGCCCAGAAGCGAATCATGTAGTGGTTTCTTAGATTTATTTAAATATTTATTTAATTGATGTCCAAATCTATGTGGTTATGGTAGTTTCAGTCCTGGCATTTTCAGTTGTTATGGATGTTGGGAATATTTATCCTTCTGCATAATACAGTCAAATAATAATGAAACATGCTCCTCCCTAGAAAGTGACCATAAACAATTTATAGTACAGTAGCAAGTTAATGAAGTTGAAATATTGCCTCCACAGGCTGTTCATAGAATATAAAATAAACTCATACAAAACAAGCTACACACTCACATAGAAGAATAGGATTTGTGGAATCAGTGACTCTGTAGAAATGTACGATAATGATCTCCCTTATAGTGGCTTTGTACCACTTTCAAATTCAGGAGCTGTTACTGTTTGTTAATTTTTACCGTCTTTCAGATTTCTTGTGGTTAAACTGTGAAGTCAGTTTTCTGGGTGGGTTGGGCTAAGCACTGACGGATGTGCACACCATCTCTAAGTGTGTAGCTCATCTCTTTTCCACAGTGCCAAAACTGCAGCTGCAAACTTTCTGTTATTCCAGTCCTGGTAGCAGCCTTGACTCGCCTCTACCATTACTCCTGTTTTAAACTTAAATTGGTAAACTCCAGTCCATTTTACCCTCATCATGCCTCACAGAAAGTGATTGTTTATGTGGTGAGATTAGCCCGAGAAGTTGCACATACTGCAGCCAAATACTGCACTGATTCCAGTGATGTTATACCAAGTCACCCTTTTGGACATGTTTTTGAATATATAAGTTAACAGCTCATCCCACACTAATTCATGTTTACAGGGGTTTGCAAATAAGGGTAGAACTAGAATAAAAACATAACAAACCAAACTAAGTCACAAATTACACCAAATATTTTACTTTTGTTTGGTTTGAAATCCTAGCACAATTACAAATAATTTGAATGCATGTTATGTAAATAAAATGCATCAGGGAAGCCTGAAGTAATGAAAAGCCTCTGTTATGAAAATATTTTTTTTCAGTTTGGCTTTTGTTCCTGACAGTAGATATAATTACTGAATTTTTTGTAGTTACAGAGTGGCAGAATCATGAAGTGTAAGAGCCCAAAGGGTATGAACTGGTTGTCCAGCCCACAACAAGTGGGTAAAAGTATTTGTCAGAAGAGAGCAGGAGGTAGAAGTACAAAGTAAAGCAGTTGGTTTGTGTTTTGATCAATTAAGCATGTTAGGAAGATTTTTCAGGCATTTTATAATTGGATAATCTCCCCAAAGGAGTGAAGCTACTATTTGCCATGCTTAAAATATGACTGGACCAAAAAAAAAAAAAATAAAAGAGGAACTATAAAAATTATTCAGTAAGGAATAGTTTGGCAGGAGTAGCTGGAAGGGTTAGGTAATCTGATACTTTTCTCAGGCTTTCAATGACACAAAAAAGAGTCAACCATAAAGACTTCCTTGACAAGTCCTACATCTTTACCTTGGATGTGTAGGAATGAAGGATGCCTTTGACTATAACTGGGTCAGTAACCTGCTTATGTTTTGTATGAAACCTGATCTATTTGGTCTAGAAGGGAGAGGAAGATAAAGTGATGTTTGCAGAGAAGGAGTTGAAAATCAAAATTGCAACTTGACACAAGAAAAGGTCACTGTACTAAAATCAATGATCGTGAGAGATAGCGTTGATCTGAAATTGCCCTGAGGAGTCAGTACACTCTAGGTTTTTGAGTTAAGTAACTTTACCTTCCCTAAAAAAGGTAGTATCAAAATATAATGCAATCTAAAACTCTAAACTGGAGGAACTATTAGCTTCTGTTACTCAAATAATTCCTTACAAAGGCACTTTGTAAGAGACTGCAAGGAGACTGCAAGGAATCAGGTCCTTCATAAATAGCAGTCAGCAAGGCTTCTTTGTCTACTGGAGCATCTTGGCCTTTTTCACAACTTTTGATTCGATTTAGGGCTTATTTCATATTGCAAAATATGCGTTGTTCTTTCATTCAGAACCCTAGATTCTGTTTAAATAAATCTCTAGACTCTAGCTGACACCATAAATGAATGCAAATCCAGTCAATGTGGTTGGATTAATCCATTTACTGCCTCAAATCTATACTCTCTTTTTCTGGCAACCCCTCAGTTATAATGAATAACAATCATCTATTTGCTGAGCCTACATAAATGCTTCTAGATTATTTTTTTAATTGTCAAGGATGCAATGGATTTAATTTTTCACTTAGAAGCAGAAAGGATGAAGTAATGGCAAAACAAAAAAATATTTCCAATATTTTTAAAATGCTTCTCCACATATTTATTGAACAAGTGAGCATAGGCAAAATTATAAGACCTATTAGACCTGTTTGCTTCAGCCAGAGATTTTAGCTGTCTACTAATATAACTGTTTTCACATCCTATCTAATCTCATTTAATAGTTTTATCATAAGTGCCTATAAAAAATACATATGGATCACTTGGGTTTTTTAATGCAGTAAGTTCAATGTGTACATAAGTTATTTTTTATCTCCGTGTTATTTTTTATATATTTCATATACTGTGTCAGTTAAAATTTCATTTGAGTTTGAATATGCCTCATTAGTCCTACTTCACTGTCCTTAACAGTGAGATTGCAGGGGCCAAACTGTTCACTCAGAAGCTGCCAGACTTTGATCTTAAATGTGTGTGTGAGCAGATAGTTTGGCTTTGGGGAAGTGGGGGTGGATTTGGTTTGGCCTTTGGCTTCTCTTGTACAGGTGTCTCTGTTCAAAGAGCAAGAATCTTTCATTTTCTGCTGAAATTCACTGATGACAAAAATATATCACTTTGTTCATGTGCCAGTGTTGTCCCTAATCCTAAACAGTTCTCTTCCCTCTTGCTGGGAACATCTGAATTCTTGGCTTTCTTTGCAGCTCAGACAACAGGGTTAGGATAGTGCATTAAATGATCATCTCTCCCAGATTTAAGCAGTCCACTGAGGGAGGTTACTCAGTGAGCAGGGACAGTTTAGAAAAATGGTAAACCCAATGGTTGTCTTCTCTGCAATGCCTGTGGTCACAGGTGTTTGAAGAAGTAAGCAGCTCAGGTTCTTCACCCTGCTCAGTCCAGTCCAGCTCATTCACAGCCACATCCAACCCCCCAAGGAGGTTGCTCAGAACAGGATGTTATAAAATACCCTGATTGCAGCAAATCCTAAGCCACATAAAATTAATAGCAAAAATTTAGCAGCAAATCAGGAGCCTGGCTCTACAGCCCTATCATTTAGATCTGAGGATGAAGAATTTTTGATCCCAAATCATTTCTCTCTGTGCATTGACTGGATCAATGAGCACTCTGATTGTAGTTTCCTACTCTGTGGTCTGTCTACTTTAATCAAGTGTGCAATGGAAGGAAGCCCAGTTATTGTGAAGTGCAGATAACTGGGAAATTCTCTTTTATCTCTAATTCAAACTTCAGTAAATTTACCCATAGAGTTTATGCTGCATTACCTCAACCTTTATCTTTGCATATTAATATTGCTGTTTTTCTATAATAGAACATAATACAGAACTGTGGGGGCTTTTTATCTTTTGTCATTGAACCTATCATTTTAAAACACAAACATTCCTGACTACTCCTTTTAAGATACTTTCCTCCAGAACATTCAGTTACTGAATTGGTGAATTCTACATCAGAGAAGAACAGTTTTATTTGCCTTTTTATCCCTCTTATTAGATATATCAAGAGAAAACCCATCTTATGTAATTTTGATCAAATAAGAAATGCATGCAGACAGCGGGGGGCTTTAAATCTGTCTTTTCAGAAACTTCCTATTTTAACTAGAGGAAACACATATTGAAGGCAAATGCTAAAGGAAGGAGATTTATTAAGAGCTATTTTAGATCCCACATTATTCTGGGGGAGAACATCTTTCATCTGCAGTTTTGATATCCATCCATATCATTAGCATTTGGTTTTTTTTGCCAGAGGGGAACTGTTTGTGGAGAAGGTGGAGCTGGAATCCTTCTCCTCCAGGCCTCTGGAGGCCTTGTGCCTCTGTGCTGAAGGACCACTTCTCGTGGGTTACAAATTAGTGTCTGTGGAGCAAACCCATAAGTGCGTCTTTCATCAAATCTCTTAAGCATTTCTGTAATATATTTTGGTCCTATTTTATCAGAGTTTTAAATGCACTGACTTCCTAGCTTAATTAGTTTTGATGGCATTAAGGCTTGAAGCATAAAGGAAACATTTGTTCTTCTTTGGTCAATGAATGGGAAGAAGGAGAAGTGCACTTTTTACCATCCCTCTTGT
This sequence comes from Ammospiza nelsoni, assembly GCF_027579445.1. Taxonomy (NCBI): domain Eukaryota; kingdom Metazoa; phylum Chordata; class Aves; order Passeriformes; family Passerellidae; genus Ammospiza; species Ammospiza nelsoni. The sequence goes on from NC_080636.1 coordinate 18,625,282, forward strand.
GTAACCATGCTGAGGTAAAAAAAAAAAAATCTGACCCTAAATGAATTGTGTTTTCACAGTAAACAAAAAGTCATTGTTGCAGCATTTTCTTTATTATAGATGATATTTTAAAATAGTTTCCCTATGAAAAGCAGTTACTCTGGAAAACAAGGTACTGAGCTCCTGGTAATGTGTTTTTGGGCTTGTTTCATTTTTTTCTTTTAATTTGTGTACAATCTGTCTTTCTAATAGTGATATAGGGCCTGTCTTTGAAGATGTACAGTATTATCAGTTTCCTATAATCTAATTTTTCACCTTCTTTTCTCCTTTTCTAGATTTATGTATCTATTGACTTGGGGAAAAAATGGAATCTTCTGCAGGAACGAGTTTCTAAAGATCATTTCTTTTGGTAAGAAGTCTGTTATTTTTGAAATAATAAAATGAGCAAAGAAAGTATTTAATTCTCATCCAGAAGATGTTTACAGAGGTATGGATGGGGATGGTGTGAGCCTTGGCATCCTTTGCAGATGATGGCAATGTTTCTGTATCCTCTATTGCAAAGTCATACTCATGCCAGGGATCATGCTGAGTATCAGCACATGGAAGGGTTATAGGTCTGGATCTGTGGAGCCCAAGATTTAAAGAAAGCTGCAATGTTGAATGAAATTGCTCTCCATTTTACAGGTGAAATTGATCTTTAGAAAGGAGAGGAGTCTTTTTGCGGAGAAAGATCTATAATTTTTTTTTTAAGAGAGGCTGAAACATACCTACTAACTGGAGTCATATATACACTTGCACCACTAAGGAAACTGGTGAAAATGTGACTTTATTGAGAACATATATATCTAATTATTTCATTTTCAGCTCAAGTGTTGTGCAGGTATCTCACATTGTGTATATGTGTCTCACAAAGTATTTAAGGAGTGATTTAAACAGGTTGACAAAATGTTTGAAAAGTTATTTGTTATTCTCCTTATTTTAACAGATAATTTTTTTTAATGGTATAGCTTCTTTAAAACAAAAATTAAACTTTTGATAGTGTTTCAATTAATTTTATTTTTTAAATTGGTCAATTTGACACTCCCACCTTTCACATTTAATTTTGGTGTGTAAGTACGTATTTTTTTATTATAGTTTTAAGTCATACTACACTAAACACTTGTGTTCCCTAAATGGCTTTGAACTTCTAAGTGGACTCTGATCCTTGCCAGTTGTGCAAAGTATAGTTTTCCATATGTCTGTGGAAACATATCTGGCTTTTGGTGGTAATTTTGTGGTGTGCTGGGGGTGTTGCCAGTATTGCAATAGATGCCTGATCTTGGTTTCATCTGTGACCCTCCCAATTTTTCATGCAGTTGTTTCACTCTTGTGTTGAAAAAAATACTCATCCTGGCCCCACCTGAGGTAAAAAAAAGCAACAGAACAAAACTTGCACAAACTGATTGCAAAGCACACAGAGGTGTTATGGTGCCTGCAGATACATGGCCACTGCCGAAGCATAATTTGGTGAGCCAAGGGCATGCTGCACGTGTGCTGATGCTGCTGCTGCAGCCAGGCAGGGGGAAGGTTGAGTCTGGGGCAGGGGCACAGGGACGGTTCAAACCCTGTCTGAAAGAGCTGGGAGCACAAGACCTAACCTGCCCTGCTGCCCCGTTGGCCTCATTAGCCCTGGGCACAACACACACAAGATTTTTCACACTTCCAAGTGCCTCATTTTCAATCTGCAACCTACTTATTGCCCATAATTTTATATAAGTAGCCTATGGTTGGGTTGTATTTGGGTTGTATATCTGATTTATTCCAGTTGCCCTCAACTTCATCTGCTGAAACAGTTGAGTTGAGCAGACACTTTCTGCTTACCTGCTCCTGCAAAGTATAGATTTGGACAGCTATTGAACGGCTTATTTCTGCACAGCAGATGGAGTTTCATAGGCCATACACTTTGCAGGTCTTTTAAATACCCTGTGGAAAGGTATGATTGTTTTTAAGTAGCACTGTGTGTCAGAAATGTCATATCTGCCTTATAACCGAGATTATATGGGATGTAAATCATGAGGGCATGTGGTTATATGTCTTTAATAAAAACATTTTAAAATGCATAAAGTCTGGAAACCATCCAAGTCAATAACAGGTAAGAAATAGTAGTGGGAGCCTCTCTCTCACAGACTTTTTCTATTGGAGTTTTTGCTCATCTGACACTTAGCACACTTAAGTTATGAAAAATACAGAAAGCCACTGAAATGTGTCTCAGTTTTGCTCCAACCCAAATAATTTGTCTCTGTTTTCAGTATGTAAAGATTAAGGTCTTTGAGGGCATGTTTAATATTAAGTCTGTATTTTGCTGTTTCCTTATGTTTCCTTATATCATTTGATAGGGATAACTCCAATGTAGTTCTTCAAAGTCATGGTTGTTCATAAATGTTACATTCCTCACAAATAAGAATTATAAATTTGAAGATTCTGTACATTTATGACCAGTAGAAATATTTTTTAGGGGGTTGTTTTTCTCTTTTCTATATCACCAGAGTGATTTCTCTCAAAAACTGTATCAGCCAGCAACAGCAAGGGTTTGGAAGCAGATGTTCAGCGCATCACTACCAAATTATCCTTCTCATAAACTTACATAGAACAAAGATCTATATTTTACTTCTTTCTCATATGGAAATTTGCAATTTATAAAGAATGAGCTGTGAGTGGAGAGTTGGACATGCTTGCTTTCCAGCGGGAGTTTGTCTGTCGTGTGAGACTTTCCAGTATTTCATGGCCTTTGTCACCCAAATTTTCTGAGTGATAGATAGAAACAAGTGTTTGGTCATTTTCAACAGATGTAAGAATTGGACAAGTCTAGTGTTGTTTTCCTGTCAGTGTACATCTGATGTGTTAAAAATATTGTGCCAAACTAATTGTACATCTCATGATAAATGAGGGCATGTCTCTTGCTGATCATGGTTGCCTGTGCCAAGAACATTTCACTGGGCAGATCTTTAGCAGATGTTTCCTCTTTGATTTCAATTTGATCTTTGCCACTGAGGTTAATAATATAGCCTAAGATTTTTATTTCAGTCTGGTAACTAGAAATATTATCAGTCATAATATTTTCCTGTGCTTTGTAGAAACCATTTTTTCTGTGCCTCCAGAAGCAGCCAGATCTTCATGCATTTCCTGAAAAAGCTTTTCTTTCTGTTTTCAAAAAGAAATGAAGATCTAAATACAATTAATTTCATAGATGTGTTATGTATTTATATTAAGGGAAGGTCAGTCGAGACTGAGTATTCTAAATATTTATGTTCAGAAACATATTATAGATTTATAAGCAAATATATTACTATCATCTTCAAGGGCTTATTTGCTTTCCAAGTGTTCTTGATCCTTCCTTAAATATATTTTTAGATTTTATGTGTGGAATTTGATTTTTCATGATAGTGAAATGGAAATATTATTGGCATCAGTGGAAAGTGTGTACAACCATCTCTAATTTAGGACCACAGAATATTTTCTTCTGTGATACGGTGTGATCTTTTCTCACACCATTGTAGCTGATTTTTGTATTCAATTCATTTATTCTTTTGGAAGAGAAAGCTGGCTAACCCTTCATAAGAGCTGGTCTTCTCCTAGCATTTTAGGAGGCAAAGGAGGCTTCCCAGAGAGCTGGTTGATGCCCCAGGCCTGTCAGTGTTTACGAGGCATTTGGGCAATGCCATCAACCACTTGCTTTAAATTTTGGTCAGTGTTAAATAGGTCAGGCAGTGGGACTGGAAGGTTGCTGTCAGTACCTTCCGACTGAAATAGTTTATTCTACCCTATTCTAAAACCAAAGAGTTATAAAGCAAAAGCATGAGAGGCAGATTTGAAACTAACAAAAAATACTGTCACACTGTAATTAAAAAGAATTGCATCAACACATAGAAAGTAAATCTTATATTTCTGTATAAATACTAATTAGCATTTTTTTTTAATTTTGAGCAACTTCTTTTTCTGTAAAATTAAGAAACTTTACTTGCTTTGACCAGTTTTACTTGTGCCTACAAACTGCATTTGCCCAATGTGATGATTTCTGTTTAGATGTTATAGCACCCATCCTTTATAACTGATTTTTTTTCAGTTCTTGGTGCATTTGTAGCATGGAATGCAATGATATGAGCTATCCCAGCCAAACATCAAACACCCACCCATTAGATGGTATATAACTGCTTTTGTGTGTGAAGCCCATTTTGAAAAGTGCTGCATTAAGTGGTAATCCTTGAGAAGAAGAAAGAGTGGTGGCGTTTGGGATTCCTCTAGGTCTGCTGCTATTCTTCTCAAGTCCCCAAGGCTTATGCAGCATTGAGAAATCCTTTTGATTTCTCAAAATAGGTCTCAGTAATACATTAGCAAAGAATAGATTGTGAATCAGCTGTCTACACCAGCACAAATATACCCTGGGATGGTAAGAAATGAATTGGTAATTACCAGAGAATTAGGCTCAACACATTTCTTTTATGACTATCTAGAGCCTTTGGAATTCTTTATCCTTGACTCACTTGGATATTTGGATCCTATGCTATAGGCATCTGTTCTTATTTTTAGCTACAAGTCTTCCATTTTCTTGAGAGGTAATAACATAAAAATAAAAAATGATGAGTTTATTTCGATAAGCAGTTGTTCTCCAGGGACAAAGTTCTATTCTCATAATGAAATTCCATAGAGATACTCAGTCACAGCTGTACCCATTTATGTCAAATGTAGTGGGTGCCTGGCTGTTCAAGGGTCGGGTGAAAGAGAGGATTTCAGCCATGTTATGTCCTGAAGGAGAGAAATGCAAAGAGGATTTCATTGAGCCTTTGTCACTGAATTTTTCACTTGTGTGTAAAGCCAAGAATCTGTATGGGCAGTTATTCTTATGTTTGACTTAATCACTTGAAAAAGGTTTTGTTTTTGTTTCTTTGTGATGAAGTGTGTGACTGGTTCATGTGGCAAGGTTTGGTAGCAGGAGTGTTCAGAGCTTCTGTGGGATGAGATCAGGAGCTGCCCTCATGTCAGACAGAGCCAGTTCCAGCCAGCTCAAAGGAAAACTCTCCACTGGCCACACTGAGCCTGTGGGTGAGGCTGGTGGTGCCTCTGTGATAAGAGATTAAAGAAAGAGTAAAAAGTGCACAACAGGTGTGAGAATATGTGAGAGGAACAGCATTGCAGACACCAAGGTCAGTGCAGAAGGAGAGGGAAGAAGTGCTCTGAGTGCCAGGTTAGAGACACCCCTGCAGCCTGTGGTGAAGGCCATGGTAAGGCATTATTCTACCCTGTTATTCATAAGCAATAAATTAAATTACTCTTCCCCAAATCAAGTCTGTTTCACCTGTGACAGTAATTGATGAGTGAGCTCCCTGTCTTTATCTCCACTCTTGAGCTTTAATTATATTTTCTCTCTCTGTCCTGCTAAGATGGGACAGAGAGAGAGTAGCTTGTGAGCATCTTGTGGCCAGCCAAGGTGAACCTAAGGCAGGGAAAAACCACAGTAGCTCTTCTGTTTGGACAAACATGGCAGGAAAAACGTTTTTTAGTCATAGGAAAAAAACTATAACAGAACATGCTGGCTGTGTAAGGCATTGACTGAATCATTAAAGGTGTGTCTTTTGAAGTAGATGGGAAGGCTGCAAGGCCCGAAACACAAATCAGTCCTAAGCAGATTTATTTTTAGGCAATATGAATCAAATAATAGGTTTTTCTTCCTAAATAACCAGCTTGCCAAGAGTCAATGCCATTTTAAACTAATTAGTGAAAATATTTGTATATTTTTGATCTGCTTTCTAAGCATGGCAGTGCCATTAAGCCAATTGCTAGAAATCAGGGAACATGTTACTTTTTGGATAAACTTTATATTCCAAGATTATGCGAGGAGCAAATTGAGGCATCCGGGAAGTTTTCAGATGGCCTTTTTTGGGGGGGTCCTGCACATCAGCAAGCATGGTTGTCTGGATTTGGTTTTGTTTTCAGATGTCTTGTTTGAAGTTGTCACTTCATTAATAATCACCCAAATGAACTGCATCAAATGTTTAACAATGAAGGGATCCACTGGAGGTAGGGAAGACATTTGTCCAGAGCAGACTGTACTTATTAGTGTTTGCAGACAATTGATCCCCTACAAAATGAGCCTGGACTACTGGAAACAAAGGGTTTCCTGCTTGAAGTAAAATTGAATCATAATTATTATTGAAGGGACTGATGCTTATGATTTACATTTTGAGATGTGTACTATTACATTCAGTGGTGATTAACTGAATCATGGTATTCATGATAATAATAATGAATATGGCATAACTGTGAAATTTCAGGTCAATATTGGTGTTTTCCTAATGCTGCACTGAACAAGAGGAAGAAAATATTGGGGCATTTAGGGAAAAATAGAGGTAGTTATATAAAAGAAAAGATGTTATTAAAATAATACCAAAAGTCTCTCATAAAACTTTTAACAGAAAATTCTAAATTCTTAGAATTTCAGTATAGTTATTTAAAACTACAAAATATCTAATGTTTGTACCATGAAATATACCTTTATACACCTACTAAGACAAACACAAAGAGCTTTGCAGTCACCTCCTTTGCACCATTTTCATGCTGATATAATGCTGTTCAGGTCAGTGAAATTACCTGGTGAATCACTAATGCAAAACTTATGAAGAACTAGGTCATAGAACAGCTAATCTTTCAGGAGAACTTCTATAAAGTGTAAAAAACTCATATGCATAAGAAAACTAATCCCTCAAAAAAATTTCTAAAATTACATTTTGCAGAACTATTTTTCCCAAGAGGCTCAACATGGTGTCAGACAAGCACAAGGGAGATAATGGGAGTTAGTGTTCACAGAAAAGGGAATAAGCATATTGAGGCTGCTTTTATTTACACCATCCTGCAGTCAAGTTGCAATATTTTAATTCTGAAGTGTTGTAACCACCCTGTTATGTGATCTAAAGTGTTGGTGTGTTGCATTTGCTTTATCCCACATGGTACACTTGGTCAAGAAATGTTTCTTTTCCTAGAGGAAAGCATGTCTGAGCTGAAAGTTAGTCTGAATTTCATTGGAAAACTCAGCAGTTGAATGTAAAAGATTAAAAAGTCAACCAGAAAACCCTGAGTTTACCTAAGTAAAACTTCTAAGCAGACAAGTGGTCCCGGACTGCTGAGGTCAGAACATTTTAATTGCAAAGTACTTTGAGAAGTGTGGGGGAATTTTAACCAAACCAAAAGTAACCACTACTGAAATTGAGAAAAAAAAGAGATAGTTTATAAGAAAATGCTTGTTGTATTTGGAGGGAAAAAATATTAGAACTTATTCTAAAATGTCAACCAAAAAGAAAGAAGCTTTCAGATTATCAGGGTCCATTGCATCTGTGCTTTATAAGACAGAAGTCCTATCCTAATCCAGCTGGGGAACAGTAAACTGTCCTTGTGAATGGATGTGTGGTCACAATGCTCACACCAGTAAAATGCATTTATGTTGTGGTAGTAGCACATTTGTAAATGAAATTGCAAAAAAACCCTGACTTTGTCTTACATTCCTCCCTCAAAATGAAAAAGTATGAAACTGAGCTTTCCTTTTCAGAGGGCCACATAAGGTTCCTGTATGCATCTTGTCTGCCTGGTATTTTCAGAAGCTCAGCAGAGGGCCTTGCTCTGTGTTTAGCCTGCAGAGCATCACACAACTTTTCCTCTGGTTCATGATTTAAGCACAAGTGAAATAACTGTATTATCTTTTAAGTGCTGTTGGCAGAGGAGTCCACTGAAATGAGATTAGTTTATTCTTCAGGGATATAGATTCAAATTCTCAATATTAGTTATACTCTCTTCTGGAGATTTTCTTAGCAGCTGTAAGAGATTTGGTCTTTTTTCAATAAAAGAAGAAAGGACTATTCCTAAGTGTTTTTAAAGCCAGGAAAAGGGACTTTGGAGTTCAGAAAATCTGCTCCATAGCTGACATTTAAAAGTAGCCTTTGAGGGTGTAACATCCTCATTGAGTAAATAGTGTCTGCTGCTAGAGTTCATCAGTACAATTGGAGTAATGAAAAACACAAATAATATTTTTGAAATATTCTGTGTAATTTATAATTAATAAATAATTATAATTAATAACAGTCTAAAGGAGAAAAGTAGTCTGGGTAAGAAAGTTTCATTTTGCAGTGTTCATTAAAACAGATCAGTTACAACTTCTTTCTCTGAAAAATTACACTGGAAACAAAATTTGAATCTACATGTGTCAGCTGCCGCTGTTAGGAGGAGCATGTAGAAGTGAGATCATTGTAATTCTGAGCTGTTGAAATAAAGATGAGAAGGTAAAGATATTGACAAATACCTCAAACTGTGCTTATGAAATCATGTGTGATAAATTATAGATACAAGAAATCATTTCAGAAATACCCAAAAACTTTCTTTGCATTATTGATGTTTATTAGCAACTCAGGCTCAGGCACAGAAAATTCAACCCAAAAGTTTCTTTGGTTCAGCTGCCTGAGGTCCAAGACTAAAAGTAAAATATTCAGCACACATTTTCTTCCCTCAAATTGCTGACTACAGAGTTATAGCAGGTTTGATTTTGTGTTGTGGCTATCTAGAAACATAGATAACAGCACATACAGCACAAAAGTTCACAGATCCCTTCCCTCTGCTCATTTATATTTTCATGAGACGTCAGTGGATCTAAAATCTTCTCTAACCTAAGTGTTGCCTCCAAAGTGCTGAAACAGTTTGTGTTTGAGGGATCAAATTCTTAATAAATACAAGATTTTTCCATGCATTTGCTAAAAAAAAAAATCACACTATAAGTTTCTCTGACATCTTATGGCTTGGAGGGGGCTCATCTCTCCCCCTCCCTTTCCCCCTTTGGCCTGATCATTTATCTTACTAGAGAAAACCAGCATATGTGATTATTTCTGGTTGTTATGCAGCAGTGGAAATCATCCAGTTTCTTCCCCCTGGCCTGTGTTCCTGAGGAGCCACCCATTACTGAGTCTGAGTTTTAACCACTCCTCATAAATCACTGCTACTAAAACCATTAAACAATGATGCAATTTCAGTCCTAAGTATAGCTTTATGGCATTTGATTGTTAATAATTGTATCAAAATTATAATCTTCTCTTAAGTATCTTAATGGACCTTTTTAATATCTGCATCCAGCTGCACTTTATCACTCAATGGATCTCCTTTGCATGTCTTCAGCTCACATTTTCTGCCTCAGTGACTCTTGCCCTGCCAGTGAAGGGCCTTGAGAAAAGTGATGTGGGAGTGGGACTGGGTTCTGCTTCACGTTGTGACAGCCCAAAGCTGGCTCTGCAGAATCTGCCTGACTGATGGCAATAGAAGGGCCAGAAAGAAGCACAGTTGGGGCTGCCATTGCCAGGCTGGGATGGGAGCCCTGAGGGCAGAAAACTCATCTTTTGGCTGAGCATATTTGACATGAGAGATATTGGGAGAAAATCATCCTGTATTCCCATTATACCTTTACAAAGTTAAACTGTACCTTGATCAACTCTGACTGAATTTCTTTCTCAGGATATTTTTCTCAAAATTATTCTTCCCTTTCTTTGTCAAAGCAGAATATATTCTTCTCTTGAATATGTTAACCAAAGATATATCAATTTGTTATGGAAACCATGTGTCAAGTTTTAGATATTTCTAATAAGAAAGGAATCTAACTCTTTTTTAGCATTAAATCTGCTTTATAGTCTCAAATGTTAAACATAATTGTAAAAAGATGCTATAGTGCTTGCCAGTGCATGTGAGTGCATATCTCTGTGTGTATGTGTGTATATATCAATTTATGATTCTGTTGGTTTTTTCCTAATTTCATGCATATTTCTACTCTTTTTTTTTCAATTGATTCCATTTATATGCATTTTTTAGTAGAAGAGATTCTAAAGAAATTTAAGAAAAGCATAATGTAAAGTAGAAAAAAATAAGTTGTTTATAGATGTTAGTAATAGGACATTATAAATGGGATTTATTGTATTCCCAGCTAGAATTCTAAAGCTGGTTGGTATGAAATCCTCTCTTTTCTTCCATCCCCATGATTACTATTCTGTAGGTGGCTGTACATAACTTGATTATATTGTGTTCTCAGGGCTGTTGCTGGAGTTGACGGGGACCTTGATTTAGTTCATATGGAAATCCAGGACCCCAGTGGAGGTATGCAAATGAAAATGTTATCAATTGATACACTAGTATATAGCTATTTCTCTTTGGTTTAGAGGTACTTTTTGGACTGTTTTTAAAACTAGTCAGAAGAGAAAATGTGCAAGTCAGATTCTTTCTCTGTTTATTTGTAGTCAGCAAAACTGTCCTGTTATATAAAAATATAGTGTAATTTAAAATCTACTTGTTTTTCACTTTAAGAGGAATTGATGTCAAGATGCTAAGTTCTATTGATAATGTCCATTAATAATGCAATTTATCCTGGCATTTGAACATCAAACAGTTTTTCCTGATTTGCAAATAAAACTGGCAATGCAGTGTTAGTGCTGGGTAAATGTCTATTAATGTGAATCATTGCACGTGTCAGGTCTAGTGCAGCAGCCACCATCTCTCAGAATTTCCTCATGTTATAGCATCCAGTATACTTTGAAACTTCAAAAGGGAAATAAATGGAAAAGCAGATTAGTAGTCAGAATGAGCTTAAAGAGTCACCATGATTCCAAATGCTTGTATAGTTGCTTGTTCCCTATCATACTCTTGAAAGATAATTTAATTCCTTGAATCAGATCATCTTAGTTCCTGTGCAGTCTAAAAGTGAGCCATAAAGAATGCACAGTTTGACTTGCTCTGTTCCCACAGCTTTTCTTAATTATAGCCCTATTAAAAAAATCAAAGTTATCATGTTAAAAGCTGAATGAAAAAAAGTCTAAATCTTTTAGCAGTGAGGTTTATGAGACGTGGTGACAGCTCCATCAGGTGTTTTCTTTAGAGACAATGTAAGATGATTTTTCAGGGAATGAATGCTAAGGGGGTTTTGGTTGGTGGTGCATTTTGGATGGTTTTTGTTGGTTTTTTTTTTTTTCATTTGGTTGGTTTTGGTTTAGAGCAGCTTTTTTGGAGGGGAGTGTGATTGGTTGGTTGGTTTGTTGGTTGGTTATTGGGTGTTTTTTTTGGTAGGTTGGTTGCTTCTTTTTTGTTTGTTTGTTTCAGATTTGGTGGGGTTTTGTTTTGGTTTTTTGGTTTGTCTTTTGGTTGTTTTTTTTTTTTTTTGGTGGGATACTTATTTTTTTTTTTAGTTTTTTTTTTTTTTTTTTTTTTAAGCAGAGAAAGAAAAACTCTCATGAAATATCTCCTGGCTAGATTCTCAAGAAATTGACTTTATGCAATTAGGGTCAATACAAGCATAGCCACTGGTTTTAGTGGAAACAGCATCTTTGCACTACCCATATGACAATGAACTGTAATTTTTGTGTTGTGAACTGTGAACACCTGCAAGACTTTAAATGGTCCATTGCTGCACCAAATGTCCTTGTGGTGATGATTTGAACATAAACTGGAGAACTTGGATTGAGTCTAACTGCCTCTTAAACAGATCCAGATTTTAAAACAAATAATTGTATCCAGTATACTGGTTTGTTCTTCTCTAATAAAAAGTCATTAAATGTGGGATGCATTTCCCCTCACCCTGCAAAAGTAGTGAAGGACATGGGGATACATTATTTGCTGTCTCACACTGTACCTGGAGCATGGGTAGCATTAATGATCTGGGCACAAGATTGTGTAAATAACATTTGCCTCACTGTGCTTGGGCAAGTCACTCAACTGCTTTGTGCTCAGAAGCTTGTGACAAAGGATGGGCTGTACAAGAGCTTAGGGAAGGTCTTAAAGAGTCCCAGGGAAGGTCTCTAAGTCACAGCTGGTATAAGATAGTGATTGTTGGCTCTGCTGTCTCTGATAAGAGCAGATTGTATCAACGATGCAGTGGCGCTGTTCTAAGAATCCAGGGAGAGAAGATAGTCCTTGCTAACTGGAGAGGAAGAGAAAGGCCAAAGCCTCCTCTGGTTATAAATCAGTCTAAGCATTTGCAGCAAGGTATTAACTCTGAATATAGAAATCCTGCCCCAACAGACAAGTTCCAATAGTGTGCTAATAGTGTGTCTGAACATTCTTACAGAGCTTTGAAAATAGGCTTTAAAATTCTGCACACTGTCTATTAAATGCAGCCTGATTCTTTTCTCATTCATCACAATTTTATACTGGGGTTGATCTATTGATTTCAGTTATGTTGTGTCAGGCTGCCATATCTCCAAGTGAATAATTCAGCTCTGTGCATAGGTTAAGTGAGAAAAGAGGCTCCTTCTATTATCCCCACCCATGAATGGCTCATTCATCTAACCCCTAATCTCTCTGGACCAGCAAAATTTGGATAATAACAGGCTGCCTCCAGGGAACAATCTGAACTGTAAGCAGTTAATATATTCTCAGTATGTTGGAGATTGAAAAAGTCTTTTATGAGAGTTTAATATAATAATTCTACAACTAGCTCACCTGGCAAAGGCAGCCTTTTTCCTACATGAATAGCATTTAGTACTGCTTGCTTCTTTTTCCCTTGATAGCCCTGTCATATGTTTCTGTCTCTCTTCCCTCAGGTTATCGCTACATCACTTGCCAGATTCAAAATTGTTCTGATAAGACAATGACAGTCCCATTTGCTGGCAGCACTGATCGGGATTCCCTGACTGTGCAGGATGACTACGTATTTCTGCAGGTATATATGTACCTCATGTTTCTCTGCCATTTTTGGGAGAGACAGCTCATTTTGGAATTCAAAAATAAAATTCTAAACAGTGCAGCAACACTGTAAGGAGCAGGGTGGAATTAATGAATGATGATTTATGATTTTTTACATGGAAAAAAGCATTCCTTTATCAGTTCAAACAAAAAAAGAAATTTTAAAAAAAAGCATCTTTAGTTTGTACAACCAGTTGCCCTTTAACTATATGAAAATTTCCTAGTGGATTGTGTTACTTTTTATAAATACTCTTGCGTGTTACGTGAAATGCAAACCTTGTGTTCCTGTGATTAGAAACTCTTCTAGGTCCTTTCCAGGACAAAACACAGAACCATTCCCTGGGAAGAACATCCGAGGACAGCCACTGACAGAATAGTTATACAGCTTCTTCACATGGATTCTCTTCTGAAGAGGTTTTGCCAGGAAAGAACTGCTAACATGGCTGTTCTTAGGAAGCAAAATGGCCATTGCTGGGGAGCTTGGAGCAAATTAGCATGGAATCATAGGATGATTTAGTTTGGAAAAGACCTTTAAAATCTAGTCCAGCCACAAACCTAACACTGCCAAGTCCATCACTAAACCATGTCCCCAAGTGCCACGTCTACAACTCGTGGTGGTCCAAATTACATTGGGCTTGTTTCATTCCCAAATTACAAGACCTGCCTGCAGAAATATGGGCTGGAACTTTGTCAGCCATGTGGCACCAGTACAGCTCAGGCACCCTTGTAAGTATTGTTTTAAGTGCGTGGCACTGGTTGTGGTTCGAATCTCTCAGAGCTGCAAACTTCTCAAGGAGCAGTTATGTCCTTCTTGTTTTATTAGATTTTGCTAGGGAAGTTGCTTGTGCTTTCCTTAGTGCTCAGCTGTCATTTTCCTCTTACTTTGATGAGATTTTTTTGCTATAAAGCTTATCTATTTACTAATTTTTGCAGGAAAGCTATTTTGTAGCAATGGATACACCTCCCCACCAGTGCCTCAGTGTGCACCAGATTGGCTCCTTTCCAACTTTCCCCCCTTGAGCCTGTTTCTTCCCCAAGGACCTGTAAATTAGCAGGGTCACAAAAGATCTGCTCTCATTTGGCATAGTGGTTTCAAGGACCTGCATGGCTTAGAAAAATTAACATTAAAAAAAAAAACCCAACCAAACAAAAAAACCAAAGAAAGCCCAACAAAAACCCGTTCACCAACCAAAAAAAAAAAAAAATAAAATACCACAACAATGACAAAATCACCCCCAAAACTAAAACCCAATGGCATTGGGAAAGAACTTTTGGACTAAAGTAGCCTTTTTCAGATAAGGTCTAGCACTCATGGCATGCATTTTGCTCAAAGCTGTTATCTGTGGCTCCCCCAGGCACAGTCTAAAAATCCATTTCATAGTGTGTAGATGCTGAGAACTTCTTCTCACCATGCAAACTTCCAGACTGCTGTGCTCAGCAAAACACTGGCTGCTTCCTCATCAAGGATTTTGCTTTGCTGGATGTTCTGTACAGCTGCATCCTGAGCTGTTACTCCCTTTTATGACAGACATCAGCAGGCACAAAATGGAAGTGCAAGGTGGAAATGCACACATAAGTAATAGACAGTTGCTCCTTAATGATGCTTTTGGTAGTTTGGTCTCTCTAGATCTGAGACAAGTCAGTGCCAGTAGATGAGATGTTCATGTGTTCCACATAAAAGGGAAACATCTCTAGTGTTTTTCCTTTGGACTTTTCTGCAGTAAGCCACAGTATGTAATGTAAATCTTATTGCTAAATTGGTTTGCAGTTAGCCATATCTGTATTACTGGAGGATAGAAGGTGACTCTGGAATCCTGTAGCCACATCTGAAGCACAGCACCCCAGAGGTGTGAGGCAGGACAGCACTTACCTGTTCCAGGGAAACCACACATTTGAGAAACACCATACTTCTGAAACCATTTATCACTACACTAAAGTACAGTTATATAAGTTATAATCAGACCAAGGACGACTCATGATATCACAGCAATTCCTGTCAGAAAGAGGATGGGACAGAATCCCCTGTGCAAAAAGACAGTAGAGTTTGAGACTGTCTCCCTGCCCCTGGCATTGTTCATATTCCCTGAGCTGTGCAGATGTGTGATTCACATCTGCACAGCTCAGGGAATATGAACAATGCCAGGGGCAGGGAGACAAAGTGTTGCAGGTCTGCAGTTTCCCAAATCTATTTTGGAGATTATTACCACCTTAGAGGAAGATCTCAGCCACATTTCTTTAGTATGCTTATATCCACAAAGATCAGAAACTTTCTAATACTCATTTTTTTCCCAATTTGCACTGACAGTCAGACAGTTTCAGAGGTGATTTTAGAAGGAGGATTAAAGTTTCAACACTGTTCTTAAGCACAGACCAGCCTTTAATACCAGTGAGGCTTGACATGACTATGTGCTTCAAGTCCAATTTTCCTCTGCCTTGCATCATCTCCAGTAATTTAAATGAATGATGTTAAAACATGCATTTAAAAAAAGCCTGTGAACAGATGGGTAAGACTGCCATTTAGCAGTAGTTAAGCAAATGATGAGGTTTTTGGTTTGATCCATCATCATTTAACAAATCACATTCCTAAAGACATCACATTCTTTATACCACAAAAAAATTGCATACAATATTAAATACTTTGTTACCTTTAAAATATTCAGGCATGTGGACCTGCTGTCATATATCAACTTTATTTTTACCAAGCCAAGTTTTCCTATTTCAGGATAGGCTGTCTTTTGAATCTTGTTCCCTTTTTAAACACAAAAATTTAGGAGAAAAACAGTGGGATTGGGGTAATATTTTAAATGGATTTCCCAAGTCAAAGAAAGAAGATAAGTCTCAATGTGAAAAAAAGGTTAAATATTGCCAAAGGCTGAGTTTTATTTACTGTTATGATCTGGTGGTGCTCAAAGGTTTAGTTGGAATTATGCCAATTTATATACCAGCACATTGGTGTTACATTTTTGATTAGAAAATCCAGGTGAGGCTGTGAGTTGACAATTTTCACTGATGTTTATCTGTAATATTCCTTTTGGTACTTTGGAACATTGCATTAAAAGTAATGGGTACATATTTCAGTTACAGCTTAAATGTAAAGCAGTTTTCCATCCCAGGTTCTTTAGATTTAACATAAGCTGTCATAGAGTTCTGTTTCTCCTTCCTGTAGACAACATCAGCAAACAGGACCAAGTATTACGTGTCGTACCGTCGAAATGGCTTCGTTCAGATGAAGCTGCCAAAATATGCATTGCCAAAAGTAAGTGTGCATGCTTTTCTTTCTCTTTTTGCATTTGTCATCTTCTCTTTCTACCTAAACTAGTTTTGTTCTGCTCTTTTTCAAACCTCATTATTCTGAGATCAAAAGTTCTCCTTGTAAGGATTTTTGAATCCTTATTTTTATTTTGAATACCACTTTTATTTTTATTCCTTTAATGTAGTACTTGTAAACCATAGAGGGAAATAATGTGCAACAGTTTATTTGTCATCAGTTACTGCAACAGTTTTTGAGCTTTGCTTCCATGAGGCAGTGCTATACACCCAATGGCAATGGAAAGATAGAGAGCAATTGTTCTGTCAAGAATCAATTACTTTTTAATTCCACATGGTGTTGTCTGGTATAAGCATGAATACTAATAGAAGAGAAATTTGCTACTTGGTGTTTCTCTATTTCATTAAAGAATCCCAGTACTGACTTTGACTGCTCAATGAAATTGCAAGACTTGGTGAGAGGTTCCTTCAGTCTACCATATCTTCCTAATGATAGGGTTTCTGTATTTCCATAGTAAATCAGCAATTAAGCACAGAAATTTAAATATTACTAACTGATGCAGTTGATTGTTTTGTGGTGCACACAGTGTATTTCCTAACTTTGCAATTATAAGGCTTCTGCAGTCCTGAAGAAAAATAACTTGGAAGTTTGAAAGCTCCAGCTGGATAAAACCCTCAGTAACTAGCTCTGACCTTACAGTTCACCCTGCTCCCAGCAAGAGGCTGATCTGGAAGTCTCATGAGGTTCCTGCTTTTAATGTGATTCTCTGTGATTCTGCCACTTACTTAGCAGAGAACTTGTTTTCTTTGC
The DNA here is from genome assembly GCF_027579445.1 of Ammospiza nelsoni. Lineage (NCBI taxonomy): Eukaryota > Metazoa > Chordata > Aves > Passeriformes > Passerellidae > Ammospiza > Ammospiza nelsoni. Next base: position 18,642,068 of record NC_080636.1, read on the forward strand.
ATGCCTTGAATTGTATTAGTTTAATTAATTACCCATCTAAGGATGGACATTAGAGTACAATTTATTTCCTTTTGCTGTTATTGTTATAAAGCAAACATTCTAATATTAGATTTTTTTATCTTAGACTTTTTTTTATGCCAGTAGAAATGGTGATCTGAGGTAATTTTAAATCACTTCATATTACCAGAATCTCAGATCAAATCCTCAGATATTAGTTTGAACAAGAATCTGAAACTTGGATATGTTCCTAGTAACACTACAGAAATATCTATCTATCTATGTCTCTATCTTGTCAAGAAATGTATAGTCAGAGACAGGCATATAGACCAACAGTAACACAAAGTTATTTCTGTGGTTTTCAGGCCTTTCAAGGCAGCCTTTGTGCTATCTTAGGGGAAATTGTAGTCAGGAAAAAAGCAGGAGAATATCCAGGTTTTGAAGGTTAAAATATGCCAAACATGGAAACCTCAAGGGACTGCAGCCCATTGAACCCTGCACTGGGACACAAATAAGCAATTAAGGAGCAAGGCAGGGAAGCAGAGTGTAAACAAGGAGTTTCTGACACATTCATAAAGTGTCAGCCACAATTCCCTGGCATTTCTGTCATATGGAGGCTGGATTGTTTGAAATAGTGCTGCATGCTCAATTCTTTGCCTTGGAAAATATGGCTTTTGTTTATTTTTCTCTGTTTTTGTTTTTTTTTTTTTTCCTTGCTAAGTAGATTACCCCAGGCCTGACTGAATAAATAAATTGGAAGTTAATGGTTTCCTTTTGGATAGAGTCTATAGCTACCTAGGAACAGGTTGACTATGTCATTTTGAAAGGGATGTTTTTTTGCTCTTCCTAGTTCAGACAATACCCAACAAGAGGAATAAAGTAAATATTATCTCTTCAGCATTTTGATAATGCTGCCAGGAGATGTTTCTTTGGTATCTGCACAAAACAGAGTTGAAAATTTCAGGAAGAAAGCCTGGAAGCCAGAAAGACATTTAGAATAATGGTGAATATGAAAGATTTTAACCTTTTCTAAGACATTTTCTTTTAAGTGATTTGGTACCATAAGATTAGAACAGAAATTTTACATACTGAAGTAAATATGAACACAGCTCTAAAATTTTTCACAGTGCTATATTTCAGTGAGAATCATCCAAGTGCAGTAGAATTGGATCATGGAACTTTACAAAGACACAGGATATCAGCAAAGACACTGACACATTAAATGTACATTTAGAACATGTGACTTTGAAGCTGCTTCTTTTATGGTGGTTGAGATAAACAGAATGGAAGAATTTACAAAGGATGTTTTTTAAGATTGATTGAAACCAATAGCTTTTGAAAGATCTGAGTTTCAGAGAGTTTTAAATATTAGATTTTGCTTAACCAGGAGATGAAGCATGACTATAACAGGCTATATTTCATTTTTCATATTTCTTTTTTCTCAAAAGCATGAAATAAAGTGTCCAAAAAATCTCTTTCCAAGTAGTCTTTGTACAGAATTTTTGAGCAGTGATTGTATACAGGGAAGGAAAACTGTATCTAAGTCAGAAGATGCTCTAGACTGGTCAAGGTTGTGTCTAACAACATCAGGAGAGCTGTGCCAAAATGCAACCTCTAGCCTTATGGAACTGGGCTGGATTCTTCAGATGCAATTCTTTTGCTGCATAAATTCCTTTCATGATGATTTTGCATGTAGAGATAGAATAAGTAGTTTCAGACTGAATAGTTAGAAAATGGTTTTGATGTCTCATTTTCCTTTCAATATAAAAAGGTTGGAAATCTGCAAGGAATTTATTCTCTTTTTTAATATTATTTTCATTTGTGCTTTTGTTTGTGTTTGTCCAAATGCATCCCCAAAGAGAAACCTAGAAAATAATGGTGTGTCTTTGGACATATTTACAGTCCTTCTTACTTGTGAATGAGAGGCTGCCAAAAGCAGCTTCCAACCAAGCTTTATCTCTGTTAAGTTTCTGGGCTCCAGCTCCACAGTGCCTCTGAGATCACCTTTTTGTAACACATCATAGCTCTGTGTGTGTACAGACAGCAGAGCCATTGGGGGCCATCAGGGTTCAGATAATTTTTTTAACCTTTCTTCTGTGCTGTTGAGAGATCTTTTTCTTTTTGTAACACTGTGTTTGATACTGACATTGCATGGAATCCCACAGCTGTCTCCTGCATTTGACAAGTGCTGGCTGCTGCCAGGAAAGGTGGAAGCAAAGGCTGGTGAGACCATATCAAAGGTTGTTTGTATGCTCCCCAAAACAGAAGAGGAATTTGCAAACTACTGTTTTCAAACTGTTGTTTTAAAATTGAACTGGTTTTTATACTGTATTCTATTTTATCAAAATTGCTTGTTCTGCGCTGCTAAAACTAGATCAGAAGTTAAGAACTCTTAGGAAGTGAATTCCAAAATGAAGCCAAGAGCAGCAGGACAGCATTTGTGTGTCAGCTTGGCTGGTTAGGCATCCAGGAGTGTCCCAGGGGGATCCAGCAATCCCCCCTGGGCTGTTTTCAGCCTGGGGCAGAGGTTCAGCTGCCGCAGCTGGGAGGGTCAGTCTGCCCAGGGGCACAGGCTAAAGCCCCATCCAGACTGTCAGCACACTTGTATGCACAAGTTCCTGCAGCCCTGATTGCCTGCTCCTTTAGAAGTGCAATTTGAGGAGGGAGAGAGGGAGCAGTACATTGGGTCTGGTCCTTGTTCAGGTATTTGAGTCATGCTCTGATGTGGGTAACAATAAAACTGAGAACTAGCTCATTTCGAGAGTTTAAGCAAAAAACATTGTTAACAAAATTTTTGACCGAACCAAGGAAATTGCTACAAATTAGGGCAATTTTACCATTGCAATTTGGAATAATTTAATTATTCTGAGTCCTATTCCCATCTCTCTTAAATAAATCCCATTGATAATGATCTCCCTTTAAGAACTGATACAAGGCATTGATTGATTCTGCCTTCATTCATGCCTCCTACAAAATCTTAATGATGCAAGAGCTCTATTGTTTGTTATATCCTGCTGCAATTCAGAAAGTTTAGTTCTGAAAATATACGGCATGGGGAAAGCTTCTTTCATCTTTTTCAATCTCTGTATCTATTTTCTATCTTGTGAAATAGGCAATAATGTAAAACTTTTCAGGTAACCAGGATAAATAGAAGTATAGGGTAAGAGCGAACAAAAACAAAAGAAGAAAAAATCCAATTGCCTTAGAAATAGGTTGAAGTCTGTACTTTATTCATGGCAATATGAATCTCCTAGAGATGCCTTTTATCAGATCCATGTATTTTTTTGGTTTGATTATCACCTAGTCACCTCAAAGCACGCCCACCTCTTCCTGGCTTCAGTCTGAATCACTGTTTTAACATAGACTTACTTCTGAACATAGACAACACTGTTTTAGCCATAGACTTATTTCTGAAATTGTCTGTATCATTCAATATTAGATCTATGACAAACCTTAAATGGGTCTATCCATTAACAGCAGAAATGGTAGAAGATTTCTGCAACCATTTTTTGTGATGTTCTCCAAGGATTTGGCTGCCTGATGGTTGGATTGCAAACTACTGAGTCTATGGCAGCTCATTTGCAAGGCTCTTAGTCTCCCAATAATTTTTGTTCTACTTGGGAAGCCCCTTCACCACCTCTGCCACTCACCACCCTGGGAATCTTTGGCTGAGGTTATTCCTCTGTACCAGGCAGAAGAGCAGTTTTTAGTGGCAGCTCCATTCTTCTGTAAGTCCACTGGAATGGCTGTTGAGCAAAGAACAAGAGGGAAGAAAGTACAAATGCAGGTGGTAGTGACATTTGCTGCAGGGGAAATATTCCTTTCCCAGGCAGTGTCACCACGGCAGCCAGTGAACCTGAGCTATAGCAGTTGTCTGACTTGCTGGGTGTACAAATCCATCTGAGGAGGATTCAAGGAACTGTTCTTTTCTTCACTGTGCAACTTATTGATTTCTCTCCATGAACTTTTTTACTCAGCCATGCAAGGAAGATTAGGAGGATTATCTTTGGGATATATGCCATCCAGTTACCTTGACTGTGCTTGAGAGATTACAGGAGTATAGATGTGGTACATCTGGAGGTCAAGACTGAGACTATAGAGCCTTGAGTCCTTACATCTGTTCCACTACTGATACATTTACTCCTCACCATTCTCTGTTTAGTACATTGCTTATTTCATGTTAACATTTTGCTCAACCACAGCATCAAAAGATTGTAAAGGGGCAGAATTTTGGCATCTGACCAAAAATTGTTGGATTTAAACCCCAAGAATTTTGAATGATACTTCCTATGTTATCAGCACATTGTAGACTAAGGAGCACTGACAGGCTGTACCATCTTTGTCATCTTTTGTAGCCTTCTGTCTTCAGGCTGTAATTGTACTTATTTGTGTCATACAGTTTCTTATCACAGTTAGTAATATGGTAGACCATACTGAACATTTCTTGAATATAAAATTCTGTAAAGTATTTGCAGACTTATAGACTGGTTAGTTACTGAATGTAGATGGTGTGTGTCTGTATACAATGAAAAAAACTCATTCCTCTTCCCTTCCTTCTTTAAACCTCTTTCCTTCTTTCCTGCTATCCACAACTGCCCCACATTCATCTCTGTTTAATAGCTTTAGGCTTTTTGGACCAACTTTTGATTGGGTGTTCATTCAGCTTTATGTGATAACAGACTTGACTACCTTAAAAACAGGGAATTAGTTATGGAAACACTGTTGGTCTCTCTGTGTTAGAAGTAAAGAAATAATTTTTAAGCAGTGTTTACAGGAAGAAATATTTGATTGTGTCTGTATACCTGATGGAAGAGTTCTTGGGTGCCTGTGCTCCAGATCATTCAGTTCTTTCAATGCTTTATGTACGCCCTCAGACTCATTGATTTAACTGACCGTGTCTGTTCCATGTGATATGGAGTTTCTTTGAAGTGCTGCTCATCTTTTGGAACAAGTTGGCCTTCTGCAAATGCCTAATTATTTTGGGTATCACTTTGAAACTCTCTTTGTGTTATTTGTTTGTTAATTATGTTCTCTGCTATTGATGCAGTACAAACATGGCAGCTTACAAGTCCCTGAGAGAGCAGGAGTGACATGACCTGTCACTGGATGCCTAACTTAATCATGCCAAATTTTAATATGAAGTCTTTGATCACGATTCATTTAGCATTTTTTGTAGAAAAAGTAATTCTGATTCAACAGATCTCCAGCTGTCCTTAATTCTAATTCCATGGGCTGGTTCACTGCTTTGGACCTATGAGTAGTTTCACAGATTTTTAGTGATAAATATACAGATTTCTGTGCTTAGTGTGGTCTAACATTTCTCAGTGAAGAGGGAAGGATGAAGGAAAAATTGTGACAAAGGAATTTGCAAAATAACGTGCACAAGAAGCACCTTGGTAAACAAAGCAGAGGAATCTCATGGAGGCTTAGAGGTTTAAAAAAAAAAAACCAAAACAACAAGAAGTTTTGGGCAATGCAGCTCGTAGAACCTCAGAACTGTGCAAAAGCTTACAACCTAAGAAGAGATAGAAGAAGAATACTGGTATTTGGGAATTACAGACTATGGCTGATACCAGCTGACATTGGCAAGCTTTGCAAAAACAAAGAGAAAGAGGAAAGTGAAAACAGCGAGAGCACGGATACTTGGGTCAGTAAGAGAAAGAGCAGAGGAGGCACAGCAGACTTGAGAGGGAAAAAGTAAAGTAGTAGAGACAAGAGAAGGGATGCCCATGGAGAAATGAACATACCACAGAGGAAACAGCATGGTTGCTATGGCAAACTGGGGAGAAGGCTCTGCCTTGGGACATCTGGAAGGTCATGGGCTCTCATTTCAGCCTGGAAGTGAAAGAAAACCACAAGATCTTAAATACTGAATGCAGCCTGGAGATAACAAAAATCTGAATAGAGACAATAAGGAATGTTCCAAACTCTGAAGATCTCTAACATCAGTAAAGAAGGTCTTTATAAATTAATTTGAATAAATTGTGTGTGAATAGCATAATTACAGAAAAATGTATGATGGTGATCAGTGGCACTTTGAGTAGTTTGCAGAATGTAGAGAGGGAAAGCAGCAGGTCCAGCAAAAGGCAATTGCCGTAGTCCGAGCGTGAAATCATAAAAGAATAAATGCTTTTCTTGTATGATCTGCTGAGGTTACAGCCTAAGGTTGTAACTGTGTCCATGAATTAGATAAAGCAGTAAAAACGTGCATTCTCTCCATCAAGATTTTTTTTTTCCTCGGACATCCTTTCTGGTTAACTCTTAGGTGACAGACAGTAGGTCCTGCCTAGCAATACTTGCTGATGTCCCCTCTCCATGTGCTTCTCACCTCTTGAGCAGTGGGGGGTACCTGGAATGAAGGAATTTAATCCATCCCCTGTATTTGCCAGTTAATTTCTTCTTTTTAAATTCACCTTTCAGTATAGGAATAGTAGAAGAGTGACATGACCATTTGGCTTTAACTAGATTTTCAGCAGTTTATGTCAACTGGGATTTTGAAAGATAAGTTGAAGAATTGGGCATGAAATTTGCAGTTTTCCTCTTGTTGTTAATTGCTTTTCCCAGAAGATTGTATCAGAAAGCAGGAAATGCTGCACAGGGTTGTTGCCAGGTAGTATAACTGAAGGACTGCTTTGTTTCTTGATGGAAAAGAAATCATTCTGAAAGGAAAATAGCTGTAAGGCTGCACTGGAAATCTAAAAGCATAAATTCTGAAAGGAAGGAACAAAGTTCAAGGCAGTGCAAGGGTAATTTCACTTGCTAAGACCAGGATATGTTAAACTCTTGCCTCAGCAAAGTTGCCAACCAGCAGTCTGAGAGGACAAACATCTTTATTAGCGGCAGCCACTGCCAAGAGGAAACTGAACTCTGATTTGCTGAGTAAACTTTTGCGTCCAACCTCTCTTTCCCTCACATGGCCCCCACAGTCTGCCCAAAATTAATCTCCCTGTCCTTGTGCACTGCACATTTTGGCTCTTTGTGTGTTGTTTCTGGTGGCTCAGCTGCTCCTACCCCAGCCTGGGATGGGAGACCCAGAGCTGAGCCTGTCCCCAGCTCTCACCTCTGCCACCAAGGGCCACCTGAGCAGCCACTGCCACCTCACCAGGGAAAGCATGGAGTGGGACAGCACTGGGGCAGGGAAAGTGCCGTACCTACATTCCCTGGAGGTTTGCATTTCTCTGTGGCACTGTATAAATGTTGTGTTGTAATAATGTAGTCATTAATTTTGCAGAAAGCTTCTGGCTTCATGGAATATTAAGGGTTTTCTAGAGGTTTTCACATTAAAAAAAAATTGTTTCTTTATTCTTTTTGACTCTGCTTTACTTCCATCCTTATTATCAGATAGTCATGGGAACTTTCCATGTAGTATAATGTGGGCTACCAATCCTCATGTTGCCCCTGTTCTAGGCAGGAAATGAAACATTCTATACATGAAAGAGACTTTTAAAACAACCTGTTCTGATCAATTGCTGTGTTTTCCTGGCATTTCTGGCAGACTCTCTGCTTTGGAGTAATTTTTCAGTACCCCCCCCCCCAAAAAAAAAAAAAAGGAAAAAGAGAACTATTCCTGGGATGCTAAACAAAAATCTACTTTACTACGAAGTTCAAATGAGAGTCTTTGGAAACAGCATTGAGCTGTCATTGATAGGAAACTTCACTTAGATTCCTTTGTGTTGAGATGTGTCACATATGCAAAAATACTTTAAATTTAGCTAAACTATTAGTATTTAATAACCCTCCTCTGTTCATATTAAAAATCTTTCCTTTGCATTATTTTACTTCTATACATGTCTTTTTTTTTAATCTAAGTGTCTCAGTCACTGTGCATATTGCCTACAGTGTGACTGCCGTGCTTTGCTGAGTACTCAGTGTTCCTCTGTTACTCACTCTTTCTTCAGTCTTAACTGGATTCTTATGAAGCTGGTTTGATTCCTTGAGTTCTACAAAGTTGTTTTCTTTTTTTTTTTTTTTTAATTTTTAATCCAATTAATTCTAAATTCATATTGTATTGACATTCTGGTAACTTTATTTAATATTCACTCCATTGCCTTAGTACTTTTCCAGTAATAAGGTGACCAGAACTGAATGCAATATCCCAGTTAAGTTCCAAGGTCATGAAGAGTTTATAAGCTTCCAGTCTCTGTCATTTCTGATGTCATTTCTTACATAGCCCCATCTTCTGCCTTTTTGCTCCCAAACCATGTTGCCAACTCACATCCCTTTGTTCTCCTTCCTAAGCTTAGTTCAATGTTGCTACTTCCTGATTTATTTCTTCTGTTTGATATTAGTGTTCAATTATTTTCCCCAGCTGTGCATTTTTTTTTTGTCTGAGACATTTGGAGTGAAGAAGCTGGGAAAACTGAAAGCAAGACGTAGCAATATCCATGCCTGAAATTCTTGAGAAATGAATGCAGAATATTGACTCTCCTGTTATTACTGTTGAATATTTAAGTGGTTGTGTAGACATAGATAGACAAATTAATGTAATCTATTACAATGCACATGAGCTGTGTGCATGATAAGTACTATATCCCATGTGAACTGCTGTAAAATGGATCTGATCCTCTTTGTGATATGCTATTTTTTTACCTGATTTTCATTTCTCTATTACTTGAAGATTATTTTTTTAGATTACCTTGTTTCATTCTTCCATTGACTCCTATCCAGATTTTAGAAAGTCAGTCACTTGGGTTTTATTTTCCTTTCCCTATTTTTCCTTTCAAGAAATCATTTCCTGCTGAAGTCAAAGCAGAGTACAGATATTGCACATTCATGATTTTTTTCTTCACTAAGGCAGTTTGCACTGCAGTCAGAAGGCAGTGAGGAACCACTTTGGAGCACTGGGATAGGCATGCTGATTAGTATTATTTTGGAGGGTATTGTTTTTAAACATTCAGATGTATTAAACACTCCTGACCAACTCACAGTTTGTACAATAGAAATTCTGTAAAAAATTAGTCATTATGCATCTTATTTTCCTACAGGACTTACAGATAATCAGCACAGATGAAAACCAGGTGTTTGTGGCTGTACAGGAGTGGTACCAGACAGACACATACAACCTGTACCAGTCTGACCCACAAGGTGTTTACTACTCCATCCTGCTGGAGAATGTCCGGAGCACGAAGCAGCCAGAAGAGAATGTCCTGATAGATATTCTGGAGGTAGGTCTTATATTTCCCATTATGTGTAGTCTGTGGGGAGGATTTTTTTTTAATTATGAATATAATTAATTTTAAGTAATGTATTTTCACAGTTATATTTAAATAGAAATTCTAGGATTTCTGTCTTATTTGTAGCACATTGTTACTACTTATATATTTCCCTCTTGACCTACTAATGTGTTGTGTACTCTAACTAGATTCTTGGGATGGGTTTCTATGGATGTGCAAATCCAAAACTAAGTTCTCTTTAAGATATTGAAAAGTGAATCTGGCAGCACAATTTATTCTTGAAGTAAGAAGTTATGCAGCTGTCTATGTACAGCTTTTTTCTTCTATGTGAGTCACTGGTGCTTTTCCTGGCTTAAGAGCTGGACATCTTTTAGCCAGTAGGGTTTTAAGTAGTAATCCTGCAAGCCTTGTGCTAGGTTGTGTGAGCTCTGAAAGGCTAAGAGCCAACAAAATTAGATATTGGACAGCAAATTCACTTGCTTTCAGTACATGTTGTGCCAACAGCATTTTCTATGAGACCAACTCGGCAGTGAACAAATCTATCTTGTATTTTAACATCAGTGCACTTGGCAAAATAAAAGACTATAGTGTTTTGGAAGAGTATCAGAGGCTGTTATCAATTCCATTCCTGTTTAGGGAATGGAATTTCAGTGTAATGAATTTCAATGTAACATTTGCTCTAGTTTTGTTCTTTCTGGCCATTATCAGAGCATTAAACTGGTCTGACACAGTTTGTCCCATTACGCGTAATTTGCCTGGTGTTAATTTAAAAAAAAACAAAAACAAAACTTTAAAGGTGCACCAGACTTCTTTGGCAAAGGTTTGTAGTAATTCTGGATACAAGGCACACACTGACAGAACTGTTAAATGGCTGTAATTAGACTCTTCTTGGAGGGGGAAAATGATAGTGTTTTCTTCCTCCTTATCTCCTCCATCTTTCTTTAGCTTTTTCTTTCTAAATGGCTGTGGTAAAACAAAATAGTCTCTCATTACTAGTGATTATTTTCTAGACTCAACCTTTTTAGAAATGAGGCTTCCTAATGAGTGAAGCTACACATTGTGTGTAGCCACGTTCCCACAGGGTGATTTATCGATAGCATTAATTTGCAGCATTTTACTCTTGGGCACCCCAGTGACCAAGCAAAGCTAAAAAGCAGTCAGGTGCAATCTCTGCTCCTTGCATCACCTGTAGCATGTAATTTCAGATAAGTTGTACAGAGATGCTATCCTTTTGTCTACAAGAATTATTAACTTAATTCAGTTACACTGATTGTTTAATAATTTCCCAATGTTGCTGAGGGCATATTAGATAATGCAATTGTAGTTTATTGTGTGCTGGATCAATTTGTAGGGTTACATTAAAAAGGAAATGTACACATGATAAGGACAATACACGTGGAGCCATACAATTCAATTCTTTTAAGCTATTTTTGAAATTGAGTTGCTTTATAGGAGAGCACTGATGGCTGCTAGATAGCTTGCATGATAAATAATTAGTGCTCATCTTGTTTACTAGAATGGGATCAAGTGCTCATAATGTGTGGGTTGTTTACTCAGTATAAAATTGCTAATAAATAAAACACATATTGCAGCCCTTGAGGGTGGGTTTTTCTAAATCAAATCTCGGTTTTCTCTTTTGAGCATTTTAATGCAAGTATCCCATCTTGGGAAGGGGAACCTTCAGTGCAGAACAGAGACAGTCCTCAGTGGTGGAAAATTTCTCTTTCTGCCAGTATGTAATTCTCCTTAAAATTTGTGCTGTTCATCTTTGTTATCTTCTGACTGCACATAATCTTTTACTTGAACATATACCATAAAATTTTTAATAGGTATCTGCCTGTCTGTATTAATTTTCTTTTCTATGCTTTATCTTTTTTTGCACCATATTTCTTCTCATGTTGCGCACCTAAAAGGGAATAATTTACAAATACTTGTTTAAAGAAGAGAAGAAAAAAAAATTAAACCCTAAATGACTGTCCAAAAGGAGCATGCCTCTGAATTATGTGACTGTATTCAAGGAGCATGTCCTTGAAATTGTGTCAAGTGCTGCCAGTGTGAAGGATTCACAAATTTGACATAAATATATTTGCAGAATGGGCATACTAATGCAATACCTCTGCATTGGTTCCTGCTGTGACTCCTTATGTAGATAAGAGCTACATGAGTTGCAGTACACTTTCTTCATGCCTTTTTTCCCCAAACAAATTGTATATATTTAAATTTTAGTCACAAACATATATGATATAGCAGTAATTTCCACATTTCAGTAACTGCTGCTAATAAACACTGTGGGACATCTGAACTGTGCTTCTTGCTACCAACTAAACTAAATATTGTTGAGATGAAATATCAGAAATGTAACAAGGAGCAATTAATAAGTCACAGCAGAAAGTCTCAGGAAATAATTTTATAAGGTACAAAGCGCTTTTCTAAGAGTACTGGGGAACAACTATCCCCTGAACTGTAAACAAAATGGGTACTCTGAGAACTAAGCTCAAAGTTCAAAAAAATCAGCAGAAAGCTGCTTTGAATTTCCTCGCGTTCGGCTGTCTTGAGTGGTTCCTGGACTGTTCATCAGAGTAACTGAGCACTGCACAATGTTAAAATGTCTTCTTTTCCATAGCAACTTACTGTTAATGTGAATCTTTTCCTTTCTTGATAGAAAGATACTTATCTTGCAATTTTAGATTAGGGAACTAAGTCAAGGAGTAGAATGTACAGAGGAATTTGAGTGCCTTGGCATCACAGTCTAATCCATGAGATAGATTAGACACACTTCATTTCCAGTATTTACAGAGTCGGGTGTGTATTTGTATAGGCCATAGGACAAATGAAATGGAAAATGCTACAGCAGGGGTGGGATGTGGTAAAGATGCCATTTTTTACACACCACAATTTTGTGTTAGTTATTGGGTTTTAGATTAATGCACCACTCTGAACATGATATTTCTGAACTTGCTCTGAAGATAGATGCCTGAAACCTATTTATTATTTCAAGCAGGGTTTATGCCTTTCATTCAAAGTGCAACTGCTGTGAAGTGCTGGTTGGCTTTTATCTTTTAAAGCAGCAGTGAGAGAAGTTAACTGAGACACTGGAAGAAATGTTTTCATAACCTTTCAATGTTTGATAGATTCAAACACTTGTGTACCATATTCTTGAGAGGAGAAGTTACCCTAGAGCTTGGTTAGATTAGACATGGGAGTTACAATGGAGAAAATTTTAGCCTGACTCCTATTTGATGATTATATGGAATTATTAAATATTCATTAAACAAGTGGGTGGGAAAGGGAAAGAGAGGAGAAACAAAAATAATCATGATGCAGCACTGGTGTTGCCATCCACAAATGAAGAGGGAAACCTCAGTTGCAGTCTCTGATGTAATTATTGTTTAAATATTTAATATTGTGTTCCCTGGAAGGAAGACATGCACAGAAATTTTACCCCAAGTCTGCCTTCCCACGTAAATATTTAAACTGCCAGGCTTTTCAAGGCTGAGCTGTCTCTTGAAGGTAGACTATGTAAAAAATCCTCAGCAAGATTAAAATGCTTTCAAAGTAAAGAAAGCAGGTTCATAATTTCTTATCCTCCTTTCCTTTTCTCACCTGCACTGCAAATAGTTGACTTTTATGGTATGTTTGACTTGGAGGTGATTCTGAACTTTCAGCATCCTGGATAGGTAACCCAATCACATATGCATAGGATTTAAGGAAGAAGGAGCTTGTGAGGGAGGAGAGTATTTGAATGTTTATACAAATTTTTTTTATATAAACTTATATATATTTCCAAGTTTTAGGCTGTTACCATAACCAGCAGAACATTCACATTCCCTGTAGGTTTGGATCAGTTCCTTCCTGTATTTATAAACAGTGAGTATCCAATCTGTAGCCTGCTAGTAGGGATGCCTGCTTTTCACCTTCAATGCAGACTTCTGCTAAATGAATGTTAAATGGAGTTAAGACCTGGCAGTTGGAAAAAGAAAGGAACAGTAAATATTTCAAATGAAAAAGAAAAGTTCAGAAGTGCAGCATGTTATCAGGAGGCAAATATTCCTGATCATTCAAAGAGCTATCTGTCTTGTGCATTTATTTGTAATGAATGGTTCAGTTTTGTTAAGAGTCAGCACCCAAGGAGATAAGCAAACTGTACTGTGCTGGAAATGTGTATCAGTTTATATATGTTGTCCAGAATTTTCCAAAAATTCAGGAAGTCTTATAAATAGTGGCAAGGGAACCAAGAGCACTCTTAAGGAAACCTTCACTTTTAATAGAAGACCTTATTTTGTGCCCATGGGTGGAATATACATTAATATGTTAATAATTTAAATGTTAGGGCTAGAACTAAACATATTAAGTTATAATTACTGTCAGGCTGCTTCTAAAATTATACCCATTAACTTTGACACTTTGACTTGTAGTAATTTTCTAATACAGGTTGTTTTGAAATAAAATAACAGGCCAAGAGAAGAGGGTCATTTTTTGTTATTATTTTTTTCTCCAGAGGTTAAACTGGTGAAGGGTGGAGTGTGGAAGCATTTCAGATGCTTGAGAGGGTGATTCAGCCCTCAGTGTGTCTTCCTCAGATGAACTGCCTGTATTTATTTCCTGCAAAGGACAACAGTGCTTCCCAAATCAGTGTTATTTTAAAGGATATGATTCTGTGTTGTGTTATTGTAATGTATTTGTGTGATATGGGCACAGAAATTCACGTTAAAAGTTAGATGGTTGTTAAAAATTGCTTTCATCATTTGTAGAACAGCATTTTAAAGATGTCCATATTTAAAGAAAATGGGGAAATTTTATTGGTGAGACCATGCTACCATAATTTTTATATTTTGCTATATAAATTAATGTGTTTTGCTATATTAAACATGTATTTTAATTAGCCTTCTGACATGGAGAGAACTGCATATGCTTTTTAAATACATTTAGAAATAAAAATCAGTTTGTAATTGTCATTGCATTCCCCCTTTCTCCCTTTCCTCTTATATTTTTGCCTTCCTCATATTTTTTTAAGGTATCATCCACTTTCAGTTTCCAGGAAAAACTACCTGAGATACACAGTTCAGAGCCACAAAAGAGCAGCTAATCAGGGATAATCCTTGTTGAAAAAAACGTGTATGTGCTGGATGTTAGCTTTTCTTCTCTATGCTTCAGGTCAGAGGTGTAAAAGGAGTCTTTTTGGCCAACCAGAAAATTGATGGGAAAGTTACAACCCTGATAACCTACAACAAAGGCCGTGACTGGGATTTTCTAAACCCTCCAGACATCGATATGAACGGCAAACCCACCAACTGCAAACCTGTAAGTGGCTCTTTTTGGAGTATCCTCCCTCTAAAGTCTGCAAGAATTACCTGCATGGTAGGGTGTGCAGTAGTTCCAACAGCTCAAGAGCTTTGTGCTGAGTTTAGCAGCCAAACTAGCAGGGAAATGGGCTTGCATTGTATGAGCTGTGGTTCCATAGGCTCTTAGTTCAGTCATCATGTAGAGTGAGGAATCATGGCTTTCTAGTGCACTGCATTTCATATTTGAGATCACTTTGACACAAAGAGGGCACATTTCTTGTGTGTCAACCATACAACCCAGTTCAGAATAATCATGGCAGTCATTTGTGACTGGATATATGGGGCACATCATGACTCAAACACAGATTACCAATAATTTTTCTCTTTCCATCTCTTCATATTTTTGTTTCATAATAAACCAAGGTAACCTTTGGTTCCCTGTTAAAGGGAGCTCCTGACAGTTCCTTGAAAATGAATACCATGGTAACTTGCATAAAATATCCCTTTCTTTTTGTAAGATATTATTTCTGTTTGTTTAGATGTCCCAAGTGCCCATAGTATTTTATTATTTGCAAGGCTTTACTGATTTTTTCCCACTGACTTTCTGCTCCTGGGGAGTCAAAGCTCTGCATTGGTGGGCAAAATAAGTGTTGTAGTCCTGCCACTGCCAGAGCTTTACTCCCTCTCCCCATGGCAGAAGTGGAGGGCTGGAGCTGCTGGCTCCCTTTTGGAGCGTTCAAGGCTGTGCTGCAGGGCTCCAGCCTGTGGGGTCTGGTGCAGATCAGTCTGAGATGAGTGGGACAATGGCAGTGGCAGCAGCTCCCAGGCTGAGCTGGCCCCTGGTAAAGCTCCTGGTCACATTGCTGTGAACAATTTGACCTTTGAGTGCACTGCACAAAGGGCAAGAAGCAGTAAGTTGCTTAGCAAGGAGACATGATGTGTCCTAAAGTCATTATGCTATTTTTCATACCACTTTTTTACTAAAAAAGGCATTTCAGCCCAAACAGTTGTTTTTAATAATAACTTTACTATTTACCTGGGACCAACAGACATGCAATACTTGTTGCAGTTAGTTAAAATTTTTAAGCAATTATTATGTCAGAAGGAGGTTTGTATAATAATGCTGACTTCATTGAGTTTGGAAATATTTTTTTGAGACAGTGACACACTATGCAGACATCACCAGAGACTCTTGATATAAAGTGAAGACTGATACTTCAGACTGGAATTTGGCTCCATGGGAAGCAGCCATTCTTTTTCTTTATGAAGACATACATTGCTGAAGCTGCTCCCTGTCTGGGCTTTCATTTATTCTAGGAGCATCATTGGTAGCAGTGATTTTTAAAACCTGTTCTCTGCTTCTTCCCCCACAAGCCTGATTGTCACCTCCACCTGCATCTGCGGTGGGCAGACAACCCCTATGTGTCAGGCACAGTGCACACCAAGGACACTGCACCAGGGCTCATCATGGGGGCAGGTAAGTCCATGGCATTGCTTTTGAACACCTGAAATCTGGCAGGGATTCTTTGTAGAGCTAGTCTTTGGATTTGTAAGAATACCATGCTAAAAACATTGCCAAAATAAGGCTTTCCTGCAGAATAATCCTTTATGGAATCTTTGGATGAAGAAATTCTATATATAAGTTAATGGAAGGTCCAGAGTTGTGTCTTCTCAGACACAGATCTATATCAGATCTTAATCAGTCACCTGGGTCTATCATGCTCTGCTGTGATGTGCAGTACCACCTTCCTCATTCATGTGGAGGTGTGGTGGTGGCTGAAGGACATGTCCTGCATTCTTTTTCTCTGGAAGTGATGTGCAGTCCCTTCAGCATCATGAATAACCCAGAAAAACAGTGGTCAATCCTTTGTTCTTTAAGCCTGGATAATTTGTCTAGCAATTTTTATTAATTCCTTTCTTCCTAAAGAGAGAGGAATTGAAAGAGGCTGTGTTGGGAACAATGCTGGTTGTGGCTTCTCCATTATAACTTACATATGGAGTTATGTCAGTGTGAAGTGGAATTTAATAAAGGAAATTCCATTGCCGTGTTGAGCACTCATCAAGAAAAATATTCACATAACTCAGTTTTGCTTTGTATCTTTGTAATCCATCTATTCATTTTATTTAACCTTCTGTTTATTAGTTTCAAAATTGTCTAAATGTTAACAATACTGAGAGCATTTTAAACTTGTATTATTTTATTCTTATATTATGGATAATGTTTAGGTGAAATGCACACATGTAGGCTTCTCTTTTCATAAAAATGCATCTGTTTTTAATGAATAATGGCTTCTACTTTATCTTACATTAGTCTCTGACACACAGCTTACTAAGTTGAAAGTTTCCTAAGAATGTCAAGGTGAGAATATTTGGTGCTTAAAGAGAACGACAGCTGCCAGTACTGGTAATTTTTAATATAACTGAAGACTTCAAGTTTTTCTGTAATGAAAAGGGAGTTCATAGTATTTTACTGGAGACAGATATACCTGGTGAAATGCTGCTATGTTTTTATTGGAACAAATGAGACTAAGAATTTGTGCAATGCCCTCGTAGATAGATTCCTAATATGTGTTCAGGTCAAACTTCATGAATTCAAATGTTTAAAAAAATATCTTCCATTTCAAATATCTTCTTTTTTCACTAAAGCACTCAAAATGTAGATTCTTAGTTTTAGCCTTATCTTATCATGCTTAAATGCCTTCCATTAGCAAATTAATCAGGGAGATTTAATTAGTCCATTATTCTATTTCATTTTTCTTTCTGTTTGCACTGTAATCTGATGTGTTGAACTGATATTTGTTGAGATGTTGGGTTGTGTTCTTTGTTTGGAGTTTGTAGATGTTTTTTAAATGTGCTGTTTTCTGAGATCACATTAGGGAGGGCAGGTTGTAGAAGAGCATTTTGCCCTCAATTCCTTTCTAGAATGGGGTGACATTTATCACTGTGACATTGTCTTACTCTGCCAGGTAGAGAACTTGTCAACAACTTTCCTCAACATGATCAGGAGGGAGTGATTTTGATAACATTCTGATGTCACGAAGAAATGAACTAATATGTTAAATTTGACTTGCCTGTGGAGCAACCAGTAATGTAATGGGAATGGTAGAAGGCACCCTTGCTCAGTTGCAAGCCACCTTGCTGTTGGCTACCTACCCCCTGAGCGAGGTGGTGGGAAAGTGGGAAAAATTTGAGTCCAAGAGAGTGCAGTGTGTCCTTTTTCTGGTAGAAGAAAAACTTCTGTAGCTGAAAACAGAGCAAAGGGATCTATTTTGGAGCCTTAAAAAATACTACAGAGCAACTGCATCCCCTTGCCAAAAGATGACCTGAATCAACTCTGATTTTGACTTGCATTTACATTTTTTGAATGCCCAGGTCATCTGGATTCAGTGCATGTGTTCAGTCTTATCTGGCAAACTTGATACCCTTGTAAACTTACACTTCTTATCAGAAATTCTTTACATAGAGTGAGCCTGAATTTCCTTTGGCCTGATCCTTGAAACTGATAATCCTATATGTTGATTCAGAATCCTGAATCAACATAAGTATTAGGTTCTTAGTAGATCCAGGAATCAGATTATTTGGGCCACATCACACACTATTGGAATTTTACTGTTAGATTTAGGGAGATCACATCTTCTGGAAATGACTGAAGGAGATAAAATCTGTGAATGTCAGTTGATCACAGCATGTCTAGGAGTCATCAGTGCCTTGTGCTGTAAAAAGCAAAATTATTCTTGGTGTGAAATAGGTAAATAATTGCCAGCAGAGAGAGGGAATTATTAATACTCTGGCAAAATACTGTACAGTGACATTATTAATACGACTGTGTACAATTCTGATAATCAATTTTCAGGACCAGTGAGCAGGTGCTAAGAAGATCTCTTTGGCAGTTGATGGAAATAGAGAATATTTACAAGAAAACCCCCATTAGCTGAAAAACTAAAGGACACTAAAGAATATGATTTTTTTTTCCTGGCAGGGGAACCACAGGGTAGAAACAAACAAGTGATGCAGACAAGTGGATAAGAACTGGAAATATGGTTCCTAAGCATAAGAACCCTATCAATCAAAAACAAAAAAAAAAATCTCTTTAAAAAGTGGATTTTGGCTTCTTTCTGGGAAGCTTATACAACACAGCTGCTTTTGGTAATGGAAAAGCTATTCAGTGACTTAAGTAAAGTTTTGATATGGAAAATGCTGGAAAAATCAGAGATCAGAGACTACTGAATATTGTTTTAATTTTTAAAAAGGGAATAATTAACTGGTGAACTGCATTTACCACCTAGAAAATTGGGAAAATTTAACCTCTTTAATAAAATGATAACATTGCATCCTTTTAAACTCATGTTTACAAATAGAAACCCCACTCTGTTAAACTTGCATAAATAGTTCTCAGGAACTCATATTTTTAACTTCTGTCTATATAAAAATTGTTCAGACAGAATATTAAATTTTGTAGCTCCATACAAGAGTGGTATTTTAAATAACTGCTTTGCTCCCTTTAAGAAATGCAATAGGACTTTGCATTTACATTTGATTTTTGTGCATTTTAATCTTGGCAACGACTTCTATTTCTCACAGCATCAGCTATGAAATGTGTGTCAATTGATGTGTAAATTTTTACTATAAACTTGCTGAGGACTTTTCTATGAAAAATGTTTAGAGTAGTGTAGCTTTTTCAGGTGCTAGTTTACAATAATTGCCTGCTTAGCTTCCAATCCAGATGGTAAATCAAGCAAGCAGTAAATTCTGCACATTCACACAAATTGAGGAAGTACTGGAGAAGTTCTGTTTACTTTTTCTCATATCAGGGCCAAATATAATTGCATACATTGTGGTGAATTTCTATCATTTTTCACAGAGGTAGCACACTAGGATGCCTCTATCAAAAAAGGATAAGGGAACAGGGAGATGATTGAGCATTTTCCAGTACATTTTGGAGTGAACATCCTAAAATTCCTTTAAATTTTTGTCACATTCCTCAATTCTGATTCCCCACTCCCTCATCTGAACACATCTTCAGCTTGCCAGGCAAAACTGTGTGTCTGGGAGATTTAAATACAAATTGATTGTATGTTTGTTCTATACTGTGACTACAAGATTGCAAACCATGAAATTTTAACTTATTGTGCATGGCCCAAGGGATGTTACAACTGTATTAATTACCAGTAATCCAGGCAAGGCACGTCTCTCTTTTTGGAGTAGGTGTCTGCCTGTATGCTCAATTTAAAGGATTGGAAAAGATTTTCCATATTAGAAGGATTATCTAAGCATTGCATATGGGGATTATTTCTTCTTACTGTAAACATGTTCAAAGTCACATATAAAAATATGGGTAAACACAGTGATAACTAGCACTTGAAACATGTAAATTGATGGTAAATTTTAAGTGAAGTAATCTTCCATATTTTTTGTGATCCAGTAAGAATCTGCAAAAATTTCCCTCTTGAGATCTATATTGAGAGCTGTGTTTCTCACAGCTGTACCCCTTTCCAGAGAGCTTTGCTGGCCACCAGACATCACTGAAAAACATTGATTTCTTTTACATCCCTGTGCTACCAGCTGCTAAACTGTCATGTGCAGAGGTACAGAAAGCTTAGAAAAAAGCTATGTTGAACAGTTGTTAGTGCCTCTGTATTCTAGTTTTTGGTACTGCCACCCTGCTAGGATGGAACACATGATTTTATGCAGTTACTTAAAATCAGCCTTTACTCAGACAGTGAAAAAGCAAAAGATTTCATGTATCGCAAAACACATTTTGGAAAGGTTTCTAAGAATGAAAGTAACAGAAGTGGAAAAATTACTGTTCTTAATCAAAAACTGGAAAAGGCAGGCCAAAATATTTCCTTTTGCTTCCTGAATAGAAGCAGTGTCAGAACATAACAGCAGAGCAAAACTGACTCAGGCTGAGTCCATCTAGCAGAGTGTTATGGCTGTGTTGGCAAAAGCCTTTGGGAGAGTGTTTAAGGACAATTCAGGTGTGTATCGTCCCCCAGGCATTGGAGAAGACACACAAATGAGTAATTTAGTCACAAAAAGAATACAAAATATTGTAAGACAAATTTGAAAAGTTTCTGTATTACAAACAAAACTTGCTGAAACTGGATGGTAAACACTCTGTATTGTGTCAGAGGAGTTTTCAGGGCACTCAGATCAGAAGTCCTATGAGAATGGTACCATTTGTAGCTGTGGCTAGTAAAACCTTTTCATGGTTTAAGTCCAGCCAGCAACTAAGCATCACACAGCTCTTTGCTCACTTCCCCAGCAGGAGGATGGGGGGAAGGGAATTGGGAGTGAGGGAACTCATGGATTGAGATAAGAGCAGCTTAAATAACTTGAAATAAATAAAAATAATAAATTGAAATTAAAAGAAAAATGAGAGAGAAATGAAATCCAAGAAAAGGAAGTGATGTAAGTGAGAACAGTTGCCTACCTCCAAACACCTGGTGCCCAGCCTGTCCCTGAGCAATGCCCCTGCACGAGCCTCTCCCCCAGTTTATTGCTGAACATGCTGACACATGGCCTGGAATATTCCCAGGTCAGCTGGGCTTATTTATCCTGGCTGTGCCAATTTCCAATTCCTTGGTCACCCTCTGCTTCCTCACTGCTGGAGTCGGGTGAGGAGCAGAAAAGGCTTTGACTCTGTGTAAGCAGTGCAGGACTGAAAACATCTTTGTATTGTCACCAACACCTTCTCAGTACAGGTCCAAAACACAGCTCTGTACCAAGTGCTGTGAAGGAAATTCACTCTACCACAGCCCAAAACAGCCCATGCCTGCAGCTGAGTCCCCATTCCAGTTGCAGTTACTTTTTCAGTATGAACCTGAGTTGCCTTCAGTGTATGAGATTACATTTGCACGTTTCCCCAGATGGATTTTGACACAGACAAACTAACACAGACCCACCAACATGATAGAAAAGTTTATTTGCTGTAGTGGCACACCTGAGGGGTTACTGCAGATATTTACAACTGTAATAAGAAACACAAATTTTGGTGTGGCCCACCAGGCAAAGTAGCTCACTGATATTTGGGGGGTGTGGTACAATCCAAACACTTCAGGGCATGGTGGGAATTGTACTCAAACATTGTTGGCTTCCAGTCTTGGGCTGGGCATAATTGTTTCTCATCTTCTCCTGTCCCTTGGTCACAACAATAACAGTTGTGCTCACATGTTATTGGGTGCCACACTTACCACAAATATATTTTATGAATCTCATCAGATATGTCATGGAAAGGTTCAGAATTTCTCAGTTCTACTTTGACTGCTGCTGTGGCTTTGTAGTTATTTGTTTGCAGTGTTATTAATGTCAGGATTTTTTAGCATTTCATTTGATGTGAATTGGAGCTGTTGTAAAGCTGTTTATGGGGTGCCATTACATGCACTGTGTTAAGTTAGCTGGTTTATCCAGTAACACAACATTCTACAAGGTAGCTAGAGCTTAAAATTATGCACTTTATTTTAAATCTCAAAAAGAACAAAATGTTCCAAATCTTTGAAGTTATTTTTTATTAGCATATTGAAAAATAAAGTTAAAACAATGTAACTTTTTAAATAGAGAAAACTCATAACTCTTTTGTCACACATGTTAAATAGAAAGGTTTGCTAATAAAAGTGGGGGGAGTTCTCTTGGATCTTTGAAGGACTTAGTTTTATTCCAGTTCTACTTTTTCAGTCTAACAGCTTTCAGAGTGGCTTTTTTGTGGCTTATAAAACTTATGCATCATTATGTGTTCCTGTGGAAGTTTCCTTCTGTGTGTCACATGTCAGGTTTGGCTGCTTGGGTGCTTCCCTCTGCACTTTGCAGGAGCCTGCCTGTCTCCCGTGGTGCTGCCGCTTTCCTTCTTTTGGCCTTGCCCGCTTTTTCTGTCTGAATCCACTGATGCTCTTTTTCAGCAGGCCATGGTCTATGGTACCCACAGAGAAAACTTCACTTGCACTGAGAAGTTTTATCCTTCCTTACAGAAAAGTGTTTTATGGGTTTGGGGTTTTTTCTGCTTGAAGACTTTGTTTTACAAAGTTTACAAAATTACGTCATATAACTGTGTGTCCCCAAAAATCTGGAAGTAGTGAAAATTACAGCCTTCATTAATTACACAATTAAACATTGTGTCAAAAGTCAGCGGGACTGCATGCACCACTTCTGGCCTTCCACCCTCAGCCTATTGATGGCTTCTCTTCAAAGGTCAAACATCACTGAAGTCCTTTTTCCCAAAGCAGTGTCCCAGATTCTGTTCCTGTTGGCATCAGTTGTGGTTTAGGCAGAATGAAAAGTCTCTGGAATTATAACTGAGCCTACCAAGTCCTTTTGCTCTTTTACTAAGAAAAGACAGTAAAGGTAAAATCAGAACTAGAAGAAGTCATGTCTGTCTTTTAACGTAGCTGCAAATACAATGTTGCTAATGTCATTATTAAATCAGCTGGATAGAAAAGGCTTTTTAATGAAGCACAAGTAGATGCTGTTTAGTTTGCAGAGTAATTTTCCATTAGCAAGGCAATTTACCACTGAATTCTTTAAAGAGCAGATCCCTAGCAATGCTCAAAATAAAGACCTACTCATGCAAGTAGAATTCAGTAAGTGGTGAAAAGAGGTAGAATAAACAACATTTATTCAGGAGCAAAACTAACACTACAGTTATTAAAGTTATCTGTGTAAAGAAGAGTGTAGACTGATGGGAGTATGTTAGATTCTATCAAGCAGATAAATATTTCTGTTTTCAGCTATCCTATAGAAAACATTCTGTGATTAACTTCAGTAGCACAAGAATATGTCCATTTGCAGGTGATACAGCAGTGAAAAGTATAACAGAGGAAAGTAAGAATAGCAAAAGAAATGTATTTTGTATATGCAGTTTATCAAATCTTCCTTCCCTTCCTTCAGCCCTGAGCAGGTAATTTCTCATTCATATCTCCTTCTAGTGATCAGATTAATCTTAAAGCTGTATTTGGGGAGAAAATATAACTGAATTAATGTCTGCAGCTTTCCTTTTGGAACTATTTCATTTGTTTATATTCATGGGAGGTCTAGGTTAGATATCAGGAAAAGGTTTTTCACCCAGAAGGTGATTGAGCTTTGGAAGAGGCTCCCCAGGGAAAGGGTCACAGCATCATGCCTGCATGAGTTCAAGAAGCATCTGGACAATGCTCTCAGGCTCATGGTGTGATCCTTGGGATGTCCTGTGCAGGGCCAGGAGTTGGATTCAATGATTGTGATGGGTCCCTTCCAAGTCAACATATTCTATGATTCTATGAGCAAATAAATCTTTACTAAATTATGTGATAAATGAGGGAATGTGGAGTGTGTTGGAAAGATGAAAACCCAAGAAAAACCCAAGAATGAGAAGTGGCATCTTCTGAACTGTTAGATGCAATTTAAAGGAATTAACTGACTCCTATAAATTCCCTGATTCAATATAAGTATTCCAGTCCTGTCTGGGATGTATTGAGAATTAAAGGAGGTAGAGTTATCTTATTAAAGAGTGGAGCACATGCACCCTTGATGGTCTAAATAGAGTGTGTATTTTGGGCAGTGGGTGCTGTCATTCCTCTTGGGAACCTTTCAGCAAGCACACTCTGTATAAACAGATCTGGTGTAGTGGTCTAAAACCAGCTATTTATATAATACACAAGTGAAATTTCATAGTGCTGTTCTAATCTCAAGTGTTTTCTTTCATAATCTCTTCTGCTTAAGAGGATCTGATAATTTTCATCTTATTTCTGCAGTGAAAACATACAAACCATAAATTTAAGTCTAAATCCCCAGGAGGATATCATTTTAAAGGAATATTGTGCCATGCATGATTCTCCCCTAGAACATTAAGCTGCCTGATGGTTTAATAATTTGCTATTTGAAGTACTGCATGTTAAAAGATGGAGATCTCTGTACTTGGGACTGCATCTGCTATCATCTTCCCTAAGTTTAAAACTTCTCTTAACTTTGAATTCAGTTAACTGAATTCCCCTCAGTGCTATTTGTCAATATATTCAGTAATTTTCTGCTTAATATTTAGGTAAATCAAATAATTCTGCTTTCAATTCTTTTGTATTTACTCTTTTTCAAAAGCCCTGTACCCTCTTTTCGTGTTGCATATTTCACCAGATTCTAGTCTAGCTACCACTTCATCAAGTTTTAAAGATAAAATATTTCATTTTAACAGTTTGAGTACAATGTGAATAACTTCACAGAATATTATTAAGGTCAAAGCTTCTGAATTTATGGATGTTTCATACTTACATCTTAAATATATGTTGTTTCATAATAAATTTTCAGCATGCAGGAACAAAACTAAAATGTTGGTCTCACTTCTGCATTTTGGTATTAGAATCAAGCCTCATTGCTTCCACCTATGGACAACCTAGCAATGAAAAGGAGGACTTTGAAATTGTACATATGTGTTTGTAAAGGATTTTGCTGGTTCTACCAGAAATGAAGTAAGCCTGCTGTGTTTAGTTCTTGCTCTGACCTGGAAACTTCTGACTCAGACTGGCATCAGGACTAGATCCAATCTCTCTTGCCCATGTGGATGCAACCCTTGTTTTCTCCTCTTTTGTGACAGGTAACCTGGGGTCCCAGCTGGTTGAGTATAAAGAAGAGATGTACATAACATCTGACTGTGGCAACACGTGGCGTCAGGTAGGAGGCATAAATCATCAAAGGAACCTGGAAATAATTCTAATGTACCAAATGTGATGAATTATGTAATGCTTAACTAATCTTTAGATACTCACTCTTTTGAAGGAGGTGGTATTATTATCTCCAGTTTGCTTGGAAGCTAAGAGATTAAGAACGTGATTTTCTAGGACTCAAATTGATCAAGCTGTCAGGTTCTGCTGAAGTTCAAATAGTTTGGTCTTTTTAAAGATCCTATAAGTATCTTATGCAAAAAACATAGTGTCTGTTTTGGTTTTTAATAATTTAAGTAATCTTCCTATGCTAATGATGAAGTGGACTTGGACTAGATCTTGCAGTACAACATTCTGAGCTAAAAGACACAGCTTAGGTACAGGGGCAAAAATTCTTCTGCTTCATAGTCTGAAAGCTGTTACTAATGCATAAACTTTTTCTTCATTGAAACTGAGACAGTTAAAAGATATTTTCAAAAAATAATAAAAGTTTTTAAGTCTTTTGGCATGATTTAATAAATTCAGGGACTACAAATACCAAAGTGTTAAAAAGAGAACAGTGATATCATAATGCTACTTGAATTCTGGATGGCTTTTTCTTCCACTGGCTAGTGTCAGTTCAAGCATTTCACCTTTCTCATGTGTTGTTTCCTAAGCTGCTATGTCTCAGTGTGGTGGGTTTGCCCTGGCTTGGTACCAATCTCTCTCTGTCACTGCTGTCCTCAGCTGGACAGGGGAGGGAGAATATAACAAAAAGCTCATGGGTAATTGGTTGGTCACCAATTACCATCACAGGCAAAACAGACCCAACTTGGGGGGAATTTATTTGATTGCCAATTAATAGCAGAGTAAGATAGTGAGAAATATACCCAAATCTTACACCACTTCCCCCTACCTCTCCCTTCATCATGGGCTCAACTTATTAATTTTCTACCTCCTCACCCTGAGCCACACAGGGGGATGTGGAATGGGGGCTGTGGTCAGTTCAACACACATATCTCTGCTGCTCTTTCCTCCTCACAGGGAGGACTCCTTACACCCCTGCTCCAGTGTAGGGTTCCTCCCACAGGAGACAGCTTTCAATGAACTTCTCCAACATGAGTCCTTTCCATGGGCTGTAGCAAGTTCTCCAGAGTGGGTGTTTCCCATAGGCTGTAGCCCCTCAGGAGCATGCTGCTCCAGCATGGGTGTCCTCTGGGATCATAAGTCCTACCAGCAAACCTGCTCCAGCATTGGCTTCCTGTGGAGTCAGAGCCTCCTTCAGACATCCACCTGCTCCACCCTGGGCCTCCATGGGCTGCAGGTGGATCTCTGCTCCACCCTGGGCCTCCATGGGCTGCAGGTGGATCTCTGCTCCATCCTGGACCTCCATGGGCTGCAGGTGGATCTCTGCTCCACCCTGAACCTCCATGGGCTGCAGGTGGATCTCTGCTCCACCCTGGGCCTCCATGGGCTGCAGGTGGATCTCTGCTCCATCCTGGGCCTCCATGGGCTGCAGGTGGATCTCTGCTCCATCCTGGGCCTCCATGGGCTGCAGGTGGATCTCTGCTCCATCCTGGGCCTCCATGGGCTGCAGGGCCCAGCTGCCTCACCATGGGCTGCTCCAGGGGCTGCAGGGGAACCTCTGCTCTGGCATTTGGAGCACCTCCTGGCCCTCCTTGTGCACTGACCTTGGTGTCTGCAGGGCTGTTCCCCTCTCATATGCTCACCTCTTCACTCCTGCTGTAGTTGCTGTTGTGCACTTCTTAAATACATAATCCCAGAGGTGCTACTGCTGTCGCTGATATCTCAAACTTGAGCTGAGTCAGTGGACCAGTGGCATGTCCATCTTGAAGCTGGCTGTAGGATGTGGGAAAGCTTCTCTAGAAGTGTCTCAAAGAAGCCACCCCAGTGGACTTACCTGCTACCAAAACCTGGCTGTGCAAACTCAATGCACTCAGCATAGGGGTATTTTTTTTCTCTGTATATGTATATAGAAACAATACACTATATCATATCGATGCTACTTATAATAGATATCCAGGATTAAAAAAAGCATCCTCAAAGGACCAAAGTGTTTTCAAAAAATAATTTAATTTCAGTTAGTTCAGCTGAAATAAAATTTTGGTATTTTTAAAAACCATTAAGTGTGAAAATATTCTCAGTAGTGTTACTGACTGAGCTTGGGGAATTTGAGGTTAAAAGGGAAAAATACAGACAGTTACTTATATTGCTGTTGTAGGGTTCCATTAGTATTCTGCAGAGTACTTTAAAAAGAGTTGGTTTATTTTTGTAATGATAATGTCCTTTGATGTTTAAAAGATAAAATTTTATACCAAAGTCCATCTTGAAATCTACTATACAATAAATAGGTGTGTAAATGCAAAAGCCTTCCAGGATTTACAGTGGGTACTGTGTTGTTTAATACTTCTCAGAGGCCTCTCATAATTTCTTGTCAGCATTTGCCAAAGTTTTATAGTTTTTCTGGGATGAAAAATAAGAAGAAAAGAGGAATGACATCAAATTAATATTTTCACTGCTTTTTATTTGTAGAGACACACAGGTAAATTATATATGTTACAACTTGACCCTGAGGTGCCTAATTATGCTGTAAAATCAACCACAAACTGATCCCTCATTGTGACAGTCTAAATGGCAAACAACATTGCTAGCTCTATGTTAATTGAAACTCTTCTGAAGCCCTTGAAAGAGCTTGCTAAATTCTAATATTTGTGATCAGAATGAAACTGTAGATTATTTTATGTATTTCATGGCTTCACTGTGCACAATTAAACAATTCTTTCAGAGGACAGCAGCACATTTCCTTTCTCTGCTGGAGTTCTTACAACAAAAGAGAAGGCTTCAGTCAGGTGATACAGGAATTTAGATAATTCAGTAAATTGCAGGTCTTGTGAGCTGGTGAAATCCTGTGCTTTGGCACAACACTTTGTCTGAGTTTAAGTCTCAGCCTTGGAGTCTTTGTGGTTGTCATTAATGAGGGCCTGGCACCTTTCTCACAAGCTCACATGATGTTACTGAGCTGTGTACAGAGGAGGAGAGGAGCATTTTGTGCTTGGGTAGAGAGAGAATGAAGAAAAGCAAACATAAGAGACTTTGGGGAAATTGTAGTGCAAAGAATTAATTAAACCTTTATTGACATAATAGCAGCATTGGTTCATAGGACTGTGGATTACAGGACTGTGGGGAAGGTCAAAGATCCTGTAATTCAATGATGTACTCTGAGAATCAAACCTTCCATAGCTTGCATTTGATGTGGTCATGTAAGGGTTCAGGAAGACTTACCTATAAACACAGCCAGAGTTCATAGACAGAAATGAATGCTTAAATAAGAGGTTTTGAAATTAAGTAAATTCTGGTGATAAATAGATATATCCAGGAAAAAAATCAGAAGGTTGGTGAGGTGGACAGTAAATACAGTCAAGTGATATGCTGGTGTCAAAACCCACAAATATAATATTATTAATTTTTTTTGACCTCTGTGTTAGGTCTAACATCTGTGTTTAGATAACATAGGCCTGTGATAGAGGCACAGTATCAAACATGCTTGAGATCCCTGCTCTGCTGCTACAAAGACCAAAGCAGAGTGGTAAATTTGTCTGTGCAAACCCTACAGTACAGCAGGCTGGGTGATCCTCTGGCATGCACTGAGCTCTGCAGTGTCTGCATCCCCACTTGTATGTCTTTGCACAGGTGCTGCTTCAGGGCTCCCCTGGTTGGCCAGGTAATGGGGATAAATTTATTATTGCATTTCATCCATGGTTTTGTGGTTGTTCCTGCATCCTGCCTGTGTCAGGTCATACTAGGAGCAAAACCAAGAATTGTTATTATAAACAACCATAGTACCACTTGTGCTACTTTCAGTTGTTCTTCTAACTTTCTGTTGCATAGCTGAGCTGGTTGTTGGTATATCTTGAAACCATCACTCTTTTGTTTGAAGAAAACTGAAAATTGTGGCAATGTACTGTACAACATTGCCCTGTAAATAGCAGTTGTGCTTTAGGAGATGATTGGCAAGCAGCTTAAACATCCATGCCATGAACTGGACTGTAGAAGAAAGGAATCTCACCTTGACATTATCATAAAATACATAGGCTTAGAGTCATAGAATCATTAGAAAAGACACTTAAGATCATTAAGTCCAACTGTTAAGTGCCTAGTGGACCATGAAGATGTAGCCTAAGGTGAACTCATGTTTATTTGAAAGATTTCTCTGTCTGTTACACCAGGAGAACAATATAATAAAATGTGTTAATGAACATGAAATATTAGGATACTCTGTTAAGTGCTAAGGATTACCTTATGTATACATATGAGTGGTTTTATTTTATTATAATACTGGTATCTGTTCACAAGTCTGGTTGCTGTTGTTATGTTAACAGCATCTGTTACAACACTGTACCTGAAATTCAGCAAAGTATTTATACACCAAAGAGTAAGAGAAAGGTCTGGATTTCAGAGGAAATGGCATAAATAAAAGGAAGAAGTCAGCAATAATAAACCTTTCACATTTGATCTGCTACCAGAGTAGCTCTTGCAGCAACAAAATGTTCAGCAAAACTAATGAGGTTACAGAGAAAGCCTTTTGGATGTCTAGGAACTAAATCTAGATCTCT
The DNA here is from genome assembly GCF_027579445.1 of Ammospiza nelsoni. Lineage (NCBI taxonomy): Eukaryota > Metazoa > Chordata > Aves > Passeriformes > Passerellidae > Ammospiza > Ammospiza nelsoni. The sequence goes on from NC_080636.1 coordinate 18,671,755, forward strand.
AGAGCTTTAGTCTGCTGGTCTTTTGTTGGAATATTATTTATCTGTGTCAAATCCTTGTGTATCAAAGCAACTTGGAAAACCTTTGGTTAAGTGAGAATACATGTTTTCCTGCAGGCATTTTAGGAGATAGATGGTAACACTTATAAGCACACCAAAATAGGATGTAATTCCAGCATTCCAACCCTGAGGATGTCTAGCCATGGCTCATTCTGTGTAGAAAAGCTTCTTTTTCCAGATTTAAATTTAGTAATGGATATCACTTGAAATAAAAAAGTAATCTCAGGAATTTTTGTTTATTCTTGCAACTTCTGTAATGCAAAGTAAAATTGTATGGCATCTATTTTTCTAGGAGCACTTAAATATGCTCTCACTGGTGTCATGGAGCTGTCCCAATTTCTTCCAACAGATATTCTGGCCTGAAATAGCTGCTGCAGTGTTGGGACAGACGTTGAAAGAAAAGCATTTACAGCTAAAGGAAGCGGGTAGAATAGGAGTTGATATTGTGATTATAAAGCACAAAACGTGCGCAAAAAATTACAGAAATAGGTTATAAAAATCTTTTGCTGTAGTGGCTGGCTAGTAGTAAGGATCAGAATAGATTAATTGCCTGCTTTAGCTAATGAAGAGATGTTTATTAGAATTCGTGGCCTGCTGTGAACTCACATATCTTCATAGATCTGAACTTCATCTCTCATGCTGGCACCACCTTTGCCTCAATCCTTTGCAAAATGTTTGTCTTGGGCTTTTTTACCAGAAAGTAGAGATAAATATTTACCTTTGCGATAAACAGGCATGAAACTGTTCATTCTTTTCAATGTATTGAAGATGAAGAATTATTTTCATAAGGCTTTCATACATTTTGTTTATAAAAAAATTGAAATGTGTGCAAGAAGAGCATGAAATAACAACTGCATTAATATGCCTTTAACGTGTCCTCTGTGCTTTATAGTGTGCTAAAGCAGGGTTATTAAAATGCTACATGAAGAACCTACCATGGTGCTTTTCTGGGAAAGGCTGATTTGCATTAAGTGGTGCAGGTATCAGCTTCCTTTATCTTTGGTGCTGAAGCTATGGGAGACTTAGTGTCCCAGCACATCCTGTTGCATTTTGGTTTGAGGGAAAGGTCAAATAAAGTTTAGAGGAGGATCAAAACTCTGCTTGCTTATCTGACTCCAGCTGATCTCATCCTTTTGAAGTACATCTAAAATTAATGTCTGTCCTTTACGGAATTCTCTTCTAAAATACACAGCTGGGGGAATGAGTAGGTTGGACTATCAATGCCTCATATCAGGGGTTTGCCTGTAAATTGGCAACACTGAAAAACTGATCAGATACTTGAAGCCCTAGGATTCCCATAAAATATATTCTTACTAGATGAGAGGAAGACTGAGTTCTCAACCCAAATTAAATGCTTCCTATTTTTCAAGTAATTGTGAGTGTTGTGCTGTTAGATATTTTCACCCCAGCTCCAGCTCAGTCTTTCTGAGAAATCCTCTAAATGTAGCATTTCATTTTGCCAAAAGAAGAAAATAAATTACTATTGTCAGTATTTTTTCATTTACAAGGCAAAGTAAAGCTAACCTTTATCATTTTCACCTTTGCTTTGTGAAACCATACAGGAGACTGCATGTTTGTCTATGAAGGCTAAGTGTGTATAATTCTCACATATCACTTGGTTTTGTGTTTAATGAACTACAGAGGTTAATTACAAAAGTAAATCCTGTCTTGAAACAGATTTTAGATGTAAACCAGGAAAGGTATCTACCTGTGCTTTTATTTTAGTACTGCTAGTAACCTCTAGAAAAGGAATTAAAATAATTTATGAATTTTTTAATCCTTTGTACCATTAAATCAATATTACATGTATCTTGGTTCCAAACTCACAGTGGTCTCCATGGGACATCACATAATTGAAATTAAAATCACTGACACTGGAAATGCAGAAAACATGCTGGCACCAATTATTTCATGTTTTGTAGGTTCTGGGGAATATGTGAGAAAGTCACAGACAGCAGTACTTTTTCTTTTTTTCTTAGAATTAGACTGAAAAGCATTTTATTCTGCAGGATACACAGAATAAGGCAAACACCAAAGTAAGGTGATGGGTCACTTGGTGATATATAATAGGAAGGAATGCAGAATGGATGCTATGAGAAATATAAGCTTGGGCTAAAATCACTTTAGGCAGTTTAATCTGACTGTGATTTGAACCTGAACATTTTCTGATTCAGCTTCTTAATTTTCTTTTCTTTTACAGCTGGGAGAAATATAAGACTTAACATGACTTTTATGTTCTTTTCAGTTTGAAGTGTGGACATTATAAAGCATAAGTCTCTTAATTCTTGTTTGCTTGTTCATTTTATTTCAGCTGTTTTGTACATTTGCTTAGCTGGCCTTTTTTTGTCTGACTTGTAGGTCTTTGAAGAAGAGCACCACATCTTGTACTTGGACCATGGTGGAGTTATTGTGGCTATCAAAGACACCTCTATTCCTCTGAAAATACTCAAGTAATTCTACAGTCAATTAGAGTAGAGCTGTTGTGTACTCAAGACCTCAGGCAAAGTTCAGAGTTTAAGATAAGCATTTCATTGTGATCATGTATGAAGCACAGGTGGAGTCAACTTAATTTAACATTCATTGAGTCAACAAAAAAGCAGTTGCATGTTTACTTTAAGATTACTCCATGGTGCTGAAGATACCATGGCGTCATGCATTAATCATAATAAAATTTTCTTGCATCAGTGTAGGCATTTTTTGCTTAACAGACTGTTCTGGAACTATACAGAAGAAGCTGTGTTCAGCATAATTGTTTATCTGCTGCTGGCTGGCACCAGCAGTGCATGTTAGTGATGCTCAGCCTGTGCTGCTTATGTGGCTTACGTGGGCAGTCAGGAGAGTTCATTGGGACTGTTAAGTTTCTGTCCTCTCCAAGGGCCATAGGGAAATTGGAAAATAGCCCTGAGTTTCTCTGGCAAGAGCAATTTAATGTAGAGTGTGGGAGCCAACAGGTGAAGGACTTATTTGCGCTTATGTGCTGTGTAATTTGGTGTGCCAGAATCACAGCTCATCTGAGATATTCATGCACAAAGTAACTGCAGTGTGCATAGATCTTCTCATAGATGACAGTGCAGCAAATGGCCTTCTCAGTTTGGAAGGCAGGAAAGGTTTGTTACAAAGCAGTTTGGTATAGAATATCAAGTTTTAGACTGCATGATAGTGCAGCAAAACATGGTAACCTTGTGTAATGGCACACAGAACTATAATCTTCAGCATAAAAATACATCCTTAAAAAAGACATTAAAAGACATAAAAAGACATCTTTATCACTTGTGAATTGGCTCATTTTTGCAGACCTGTGTTATATACATGAATAGGAACTAGGCTCTGTACCTGTACCTAGGCTCTTTTTTATCTGGACTGAAAGCCATCATTAACCTACTGTCCAAAAGACCTGAAGGAAATGTACAGAAAAAAAGAGACTTTGGGATGCACATTAGAAATATGTTTTGCTGATTCATCAGTATCTTTTGCAAATGTTTAAGTGGATGGTAGCAGCCATGAAGGGCCATCCTCGTACTGGTGCCTGGAGTTAGTGCACCTCCCATGTTGTACCAGTTGGCCTCTCATGTTTCACTGGCCTCTGCTTAACAGGCCTTTAGCTCAGAGACTACTAGAAAGAATGAAATGTGAATTAATTAGCTTTTGAATCTTCAAGGTAGCAAGATAATTTGTTGACAAAGCTGTTTTTAATCGACCAGATGAATTTTATTTTTGTGGAAAATTTATTACACCTTCTCATAAAAATTTGAATCCCTGGATAAGGTGCTGAGAAGATCACATTAATATCATGCACTGTCTAGGCACACTCCATTTTGTGAATGAAAATCATAAGCTTTAGTAGTGAGGGGATTTTTAGAGTGCATTCTGCTATGTGTACCAATAGCTGTAAATTAAAGCATTTTCTGCTTTTTTCCAGGTTCAGCATAGATGAAGGCCAGACCTGGAGCACACATAATTTTACCAGCACTTCTGTCTTTGTAGATGGACTACTTAGTGAACCTGGAGATGAGACACTGGTCATGACGTAAGGTTTTGGTTTCACCTCTGTTTTCAGGGCTCTCTCTCTGTATGCATTTGCATAGATTTTCAGCTGTGCATGTTTGAGATGATCCTTGAGTCAGTGGCTTTTGCTTCTCACAGTCACACAGACACAATAATGTCTGAAGCTCCCTGGTATGTAACCTGTCTTTGAAATCATCTGACTGCAGTATTTCAAATGTTCAAATGAAATCTTGCAAAGTTACCACTGGGGAGAGTGGAATAATAGGACTGCTTTACAAATCTGAAAGATGCAGGGGAATAAATAACTATTTCCTCTTGGGTTTTTTTGTTTTCTACAGATTTTTAGTCAGATCAAAAATGTTAAATATCTATTGTCTTCACTGTGTAAATAACTATAGTATTGTCTTAGTAAATAGCACTGCAGTACTTGATGTAACCAAGCACTTTGCTATCAAATATTTGTTTTTATTTTGTGCAGTGACAGAGGCAGATGCTGTGAATAGAGTTAAAAATAACCAAATTCTGCAACTCAGAATTGTTTATCCTGTTTATCTGTGTTTTTCCAAAGGAGCAGGGACATCTGGATCTGAGCTGCACATTTTTCTCCATCTCTAGGATAAATGCTAGTATTTTAGAAGTGTTTGAGAGTAAAAACCACCTGTCCAGCAGGGGAGAAAGGCACATGCTGCCTGCAGCCAGAGAGGGGAGTGCAAATAGGTTGTTGTGTGTGCTTCTGTTGTAAGTTTGTGTGATTCTTTATATTCAGCTCAGTGTGTTCATGACAAGCTTTTTCTCCCAGGAGTTACAAATAGAGCTGCCTTTGACATGTACCAGTAGCATTTTCCTCAGGGAAAAATAAATTAATAACCCAGTGTATAAAGGACCCTCAGCAAAGCAGAAATCCTACTGTATGTAATGTACTTCCAAGGGTTGTGCCAAGTTCATAACACTGTGCAGATGTGGGGTTTGGGCTGTTGGTTGTTTCTCTCTTTCTTCACTGCCCCATTTATCCTCCATTATGCATCTATAACCTGAAAAGAACAGTATTATCCCATCTCTCTCTCTTTTTTCAATACAGGTTTATTTATGATATAATATATGCCACATGGAGACACTTATGCCTCTGAATGAAGGATTTCCATTGATTTCAGTAAAAGTAGATGGATCAAAAGCTTATCCCAAACTGTACTTAATAGCAGATAAAATGATGTGTGGTGACTGTATGCTCTGGGCTTGGGGTTCTTTCCTTATTAAGTATAATTAAAAACAGTGATTCTGTGAAGATGTGCTATAATACCTGGCTGAATGGGCTAAAGAGCTCTTTTAAAACATAATGCCTGTCTAAAATCATCTATCTAAAGTACATGGAGCTGCAGCTAGATTTGGTGCATGAGCCCAATCTGACAACAAAAGCATAATGTGAATTTATATATCCAAAGGCACAGCAAGAGTCTGACTCTAGTGTGTCATGCCAGGCTTGTGGGACCTTACTTTTTAGCTAAGTTTACTGAGCATGGACAGCATCAAACATTTAATAGCACAAACTGGCCCTGAAGATTCATGCAAATTTCCTACCAGATTCTAAAGACAATGAGAGGAATAAACCTGCAGTATGTGTTCCATTGTTGCCATTGTACCAACTTCCTGGTCTCTCCCACTACTTTTGACTATTTTCCCTTCAGGGTGATGTTGTCAGCCCGGTGGTGCTCTGTCTGACTTTATGTCAAGACCTTTTGTCGTTCTGTCTGGCTTAGTCCATTTTCCCTGAAAACCTATTCTTGTACTAAATTATTGTGCTTGACTTAATCTACAGTGATTTGTTGTTTTTGAGAAATACACATTCCCTGGAAAAAAAAAAAAAAAACCAGAAATCAACTATTCTATATTTTCATTTTGTTAGAAAGAATTTTCTTCCTAGTAGAACATGGTAAGATGACCTTGTAAATGGTAATGGAAATAAATTAATTGAGGAATCCCCAAATCCATTGCCAAGGACCTAGTCTGATGTATTTTCCTAGTACGGGAATTTGATTTTCTTCCTTTGGTATGGAATGTGCTTGAATAAAGACTTTGAATAAAGAGTATGATGTCAAAATCCTCATAAATTGGTAGAGATAGCATAATCCTGAAGTGGGAAGGTAATAACTGAAAAAATGTGCAGCAAAATTAAGGAATAGATAGTATTTCATTTAAAGCTTCTAGAATAGATTCACAAAAGAGTCAAAAGAATATTTTACATGTCCTGAAATTGATGTTCAGGTAAAATCCTGGTTCCGCTGAAGTCAGTCTGTGTGTAAGAGACTTCTCATTCTCCAGCATGGTGTCTGGGATATTGACTGGTCTTGTAAGTGGCTGGCACTTGAATTCCAGTTCTGTCCTCATTTATCCAAAATCACAGAATCATAAAATCACAGAATGGTTTGCGTTGGAAAGGACTTTTGAGACATTTAGTTCTACCCCTCCTCTCATGGGCAGGGACACCTACTAGAATAACTTGCTCAAAGCCCCATCCAGCCGGGCCTTGAACACTTCCAGGGATGGAGCATCCACAGCTTCTCTGGACATGGTCCAACACCTCCACATCTTTCTTGTGCTGGAGACCCCAGAGCTGGATGCTGCACTATGGATGGGGTCTCATGAGAGTGGGCAGAGTGGCAGAATCCTCTCTCTTGCCTTGTGGCCTGCAGTGCTTTGGATGCATTCCAGGATAAATTTGGCTTTCTGGGCTGTGAGCACACACTGCTGGCTCATGTTGAACTTCTTGTCAACCAAAACCTCCCACTCCTTCTCATCAGAGCTGTTTTTAATTCATTCCTCCACCCATCCTGTATTTGTGCTTGGGATTGACACAAACCAGGTGCAGGACCTTGAATTTGGCCATGTTGAACTTTATGAGGTTCACACAGGCCCGCTGCTCAAGGCTTCAGGGTCCCTCTGGATGGCATCCCTTCCCTCCAGTGTGTCGATTGCACCCCACACTTTGGTGTCAGTGGCAGATTTTCTGTGGAAGGACTTGATCCCACTGTCCATGTTCCAGCAAAGGTGTTAAACAGCACTAGTCCCAATACTGACCCCTAAGGAATGTCACTCATTACTGTTTTCCATGCCAAAGTGAAGTGGTCTAGTAGACTTTACTGAAGAAACAGGAAAATGTGAACCTGGCTGCCTCAAGTCTACATTTCAGAAAGTTTTGTGTTTTCTCCAAAACAGAGAGGAAAGCCAAATGTTGACTTGTCAAAAGTTTTCATAAAACTCTGTTGTCATCTGTCAGTCAACATTAATCTAAATCATTCATCGAAATCCCCTGCAGTATTCAAGATATGTACATACAAATGCTAAGGAAAATATGTTTTATTCCATTGTGCTCTGCAAAAGACTTAGTTAAGATTTTTAGGAGTTTTAGTGGTAAAGTATTCAAAAACTTTAGGAGACTCATTCTGTTTTCAATCTGTCTAGATTTCCATTTCTAAAGAGACCTAGTTAGGAGTTTAGAAAAGATAAGCAATTAAGTATTCATAAATTTTAGGGAACTTGATCTGTGTAAAAATCAACCTCTAAATGAGGAGCTCAAATCCAGTATTTATTGCTAAATTAATAAGTAAGGTTTGCTAAGAGATTTTCTCAACAAGTGTATTTTCATCAAAATAGTGCATGGACTAGTAGGTTTTATTTTGTTCTAAATTTGTAAGAACGAAAGTTACTGCAATCCCATTGAACAATACTGAACAATATTTTATAGTTGCAAAAATTACTTGCTAATACTGGATTGAGTAATGGCCTGACTCAGTGCAAAAGGAAGAATTTTTGTGTGTCTGAAATATTGATATTCCTCTCCAGAGGAAATAGTTAATGTAATGAAAGTTTCAAACATGTTTGAAATGCTTCTAAATCACATCTCAGCTTCTGGGAGTGTTTCCCAAACCAGATTATTTAGATTGCAGTGTAAACCCAGTAGGCCCAATAACATACGGTACCACAGACCATAGCCCCTTTTAAAAGGCCAATAAGAGGTTACATAAAAGAACTGCTTTTCTTTATGTCAGGTAGAATTAAAATCTTCCTTGTGGGTAATTGTATTTTTTCCAGAGGGCTATTTTTTTGTATTGTCTCACAGAATAACAACTTCGGATGCTGCTGGGAACTTTATGGCATCTCTGAACTCCTGCATACATATTTTGCTGTCTGGAATGCCCATTGTGTTCCTTTGGGCTCCTGGGTGATCATGGAAACAGGAAGATAGTCTAATTTTAACTTACTCAAAACCAGGTTAATGTTAATATGCGTTAGATATTAGGTAGAGCTGTCTGGATTTTTGTAACTGTTGATTCTGCTAGGAATGTCAACCTCACCTTTAACAATGTCAGTAGCAGTCAGCATTACATGTACTTTTTCAGACCTTATTGTCACACATGGCAGGACATTCCTTTTCCTGTCCTCTGAGTATCTTACTAGGTGAAGGTACTTCTCTGTGTTTTGAATTCTTCTCTACTGACTTGCTCATACTGCAACACTTATAAGAGGTAGATAAAGGTAGAGAAAGCCTCATTACAATGGAGAATAGCTGATTTCTGAAGGCAAATTCTGGGTTTTCTTTTCAGCTAGTTAATGTCTTGAATGAGAATCATTGCTCAGTTGTGAAATGGTTGTTCTGCTCTTTGCTTAAGAAGGAACATATCTGAGAGTAGATAGAGGAAATGTGGTGAAAAAAGCATTGAAAAGCAAACTGCTTCTTCTGTTTCAATCTAATCTAGATATCAGCTAATGCAGATGTACAGATCTCTGTTTAGCAGCGAGCCTAATGCTTTTGCTGTCCCCTCTGTGGACACAGATGTTAGCAGAGCAAGTCACAGCATTGCAGTGTCACCACCAAGTTGTGACTTTGGAGTCAAGACCTGGTACTGCCCCAGTCTCTCACTCTCACTCAAAAGAAATTTAGTGGGTAAAGTTTGTTCTTTAAATTTCTTTCCTTACAGTTTCATATTGTAGACAGAAGCACAGGAACAGGGTGCTTTCAGTGTCACTTTAAAACCCATATTTAGTATATTTTTAGGACAGATCTGTTAATATATGTGAGTAAGAGGAACTGAAAAGTTAGGAATTCATGTTCTGTAAGAATGTGTTATTACCTTGTCCCTATTTTCTGGAGGAGAGGACAGAAAAAGGTGATGAGAATTTTTCATTCAGAATAGGTTTTGAGTAATTTTAAGCCCTTTTCACAGAGAGAGTGTCCGAAGCTTTGATCCTCTAACTATGCTTCCCTTTTGGTTTCTATTTCAAATAAATTACCATTGCAAACTTAGACAACAACTAATTTTTTTTAACACTTTATTTGCTTTTGGTTGGGGCCTCAAACTATATTTTGCTCTCAAAATGAAGAAACCACAATTTAGATGACTGTAGTGTATTAACTCCAGCTCTGCTAGGTGAAGTCTGAATAAAGAATTTCTAATTGTGAGAGATTTTTTAAATATATGAGTAGGAAGAGTATTAGCTAAAGAATCCTAAAATTTTGCAAGTCTCCCAGATTAATTTGATCTCTAAGTAAGATGAAAACAGAGAGTTGAATTATGTAAAATCTATCCTCTACAGTGTCATATGTTTCTCTTTAAACAATTTTGTTCACTGTCCGCCTTGTATTTACTTCTGCATAAGACATTAGGCTAGGCACTAAATCTGCAATGTTTTCCAAACAGCATACGTGTTAAAAGGTTGTTCTTGGACAGGAATTTATCAAATAGATGGGAAAAAATGTTGGATGTAATTCACAAATATCATGGAGCCACTGAAATCCTGGCTGAAGTGGCAACACCCTGATTCTGCTTTTCCCCAGCACTACTCAGAACCTAAGCATTCATTTCCATTCTTTTTTCCCCAAAAGAGCTAAAACCAAGATGTTTTGGCATTAAAGAATGAATGGCAATTATTAGCTTATGGGAACAGGAAACAATGAAAAAACATATTTTGGTTCAATTTCAACTAAATTGTTTCCTCCCTTCATTTTTCACTTTGGCAGCCAAAAAAAAAAAAAACAACCCCAACCAAAACTCAAAAAAACCAGCCCAACCCAGAACCCAGAAACCCTACTCTTCTCTTTAGTGTATTAAGTATATGCATGTGTTTGTAGTTTAAGGCATTTAAATCATAGATGTCTCAGCATATTTGCACATGATCTCCTGTATACACAAGCACTTTTTATGTGCAGTTGCTTTATGTAGGCAGGTGTCCACTTTTGCACATGGAAGCATTCATCATTTCTGTAGCTGCAATTTAGGAAGGCCACTGAAATGTGACCTCTGTTATGTTCTTCTGGAGAATTAGAAAAATATGCTGAATTATAATCTTGATGTGTAACAGACTGCAGCTTGAATCTCACGTTACTTGCATCCATTTTACCAGAAGGAACCCTCTGACTTGTTTAGGTTTTTGTTGATTTTACTATGGTGTAATGGAAGCAAAGACAACTGTTGGAAGGAAAGCTCATCTAATAAAGATTCACTTGTCATTTTCTCCTTTGAAAATAATAGGCTTTAAATGTAACTGTAGGACATATTCATGGCTATCTCTGCCTACCCAAATCCCCTTGGAAACTCTTTCAATAATAATATTATTCCTGTGAGTTAAGAAGAACACTACCTGTTGTCAGTGGCTATACTGAAGAACATCCTTCCCTGCCACCATCTCATCACTTTACTCCTCAGCTAGGTAATTTCTACACAGATTTTGGCAGGTCTTGCTTTATGTTCAAAGACACTGTAATAATATGAACCACAACAGGCAGAACAAAAAGAAGATTGTCACATTGATTTGCTTTTTCAAGGATATTTTCATCATTCACTGTAAAGGTCTATGTGAAGCAAAGGACTCAGCTCTTTGAAGTCACCATAAATTGACAAGACTTCTAACTAATTCTTTTATGTAGAAGATAACTGAGAAAGATGCTAATTTTTTAATGTAAATGGTCTTTGATATCTAGTGAACTGTAAGGTAGATTGAATATTTAATCTGAAATTGCAATAGTCTTATAAAAATTAGCAGAGAGGTCTGAGAGTTAAAAAATATACAAAACATGAGAGTTAAAAAATATACAAAACCATTCTATTTCCTTGTCATATGAGAGGAATACTGCTGGAAAGGAGACCTCCTATTCGGAAAAAGACATTAATATAATTTTTTGACCTTCTGTGACTGACATTTTGACAATTCTGTGACTGCTTCCATTTAAAAGGAGATAGAAAGAATTTTTAAAACAATTAACTAGCATCTCTCATAGTGTGATTTCCTTTCCCGCCATGATGATATACTGACTGTTAGCTACTGAGGTTTAGCTCTGTAAAGAATTTTGGGTACATGCTTGGACAGCTTTTCTTAGGTGCTCTCCAGAGGAATTTAGACATATTATCCAAGAGAGAGCCCTTGAGATGCTCATCTCACCTGTATGTGGGGCCCTCAACTAACCCTGATTCAAATCCTAGGCTTTACTATCTGTAGCTCTATACTTTTGAAGTCTCTTTCAAAAAAACTGGAGGCCACCCCCAAGTGGCAAATGAAATTAGCAGAGTATGCCAACAGGGCAGCTCATCACCGTGCAGACGCTGTGCAGTGTCCTGTTCTGAACATCACAGCTGATGGCACACTCATACAGAGGAGAGCAAAAGCCAGTGCAGCACTTGGAGATTAAGGCAGTGAGTCTAGAATGAAAGAGGCTTCTGATTTCAAACAAAGGGACTGTGCATCACACAATTGTTCTCTGTAGTCCTCAGCACAACTGCAATAGTTGCACAGTTTTATTTGCTACGTTAAACATCTGAATAAATTCCCCACGTGACCTTTGTGGCCTTGGTGGGAAAATCCTGCAGGATCACTCCCACCACGCTGAGGTCTTTGAGTGTTCTCAGGTATTCATGAGTAAAGCAAAACACAGGAACAGGAGATGACACAGCTACTACTGCTCACCTGAGCAAGGAATCTCTATTGAATAGGTCTTGTCTATTGAACAGAATTTACTGGAAAATATTATCATTGCATATAATTTCTGTTAAATTAACTCTGCCTGATTATGAGCTTTATCAGGAACAGAAATAACTAGCAATCCTCCAGCATAGTTTAAATGAGTTAGCTTAAAAACTGCATTAAACTGTCTTATCCCTCAAATGATGCAATCAAATTAAAAAATTATGTGCTCATAAATGAACTAGGAACAAATGTACAAAGTTGTTACAGCAACTGAAACACTGAAGTTAAAATTATGGATCCTAAATCCTTGCAAATAAAAGTAAATTAATTTCCAAGGTAATTGGAATTTCTTCCAAAAATTATTTATCACAGCATCATCTTTTATAGTTTCAACAGAATTGATTTGATGGCTTTCTAATGAAATATAGTTAATCAAGAGGAAGGTTTTAGTAGCTTATGAATTGCTATCATCTTGATATATATCATCTTCTAGTCATCAGTTACACTTGCTGCACCATTTCAGTTTTTTCATTAATATTATTTTATTAATCATAAATATCATATATTTTGCACCTGAGCAATTATATTGTGATTGCTGTTATGTATTGCTTTATTGTAGCTCATATTTTTGTCTAATCCATTGAATCCTACTTAATACCTGCCTTAGTTACTTTGAAAAATACTTCTTTTTTATTCTAGTTATCTTTAGCAGCAGATTTAAATGTGCTCATGTGAGGTGTCTGCAACACATGCTACTGCAGCAACAGCATTAATAATCATTAAGACTTTTTTTTTCAAACAGTTTGCTAAAATGGATGTGTGTAAAATGCTTCATTCCTTGAAAAATTTTCTCTAGGAGTTACAAAGCTGTGTGTCTGCATTTTTAATGGAGTTTGTGACTGTATTGGGATACTTTCTTAAATCTTTAGGATTTTATTTCAGCCAGGGAGTGTTGGGAACACTGGTGTCGGTACTGTGCTCTGTGAGAACGTCATCTTCAGTCACAGCCTTTTGCTGGACTCCCTCCAGTCATTCCATCTCTCTCTTGTACTGGGGAGCCCAGAACTGGACCCAGCACTTCACATGTAAACTCACCAGTACTGAGGAGAAGGAATTAGAGAATAATGTGGCAGTATCTTTTAAATTGATCCTTGTCCTTGGTCTTTCTTGCCCTTCCTCTAGGTCTCTTTGAAGACAGCTCTTTATAACAAGACTCTGCAAACATTTTGTTGTACAGCTTTATCTATTCCAGTGAAAAACCCAATTCTTTCAATCATTCTTCATTGGTTACATTTTCTAAGCAGCTTATGAGTCATTTTGCCCCTTTTCAAATTCATTTTTAGTGGGTCTGTAAATATGCATATAAAACCCAAAATTCCACATATTATTTTTCCAGAGGCTTTACCAGTGCCAATTTTATCAAAATAATTACCTCCATGTCTTCTGTTTTTGAGTTCTGAATACTAGCTAGAATTAGTCTTCCTTATTTTGCAACATTTCATTCTTGTTTTAATTCCACAGAATTACCCAAGTGTTTTATTTGATATTTGAAAGTTATTTTCCATTTTGTTTCCACCTTTGATATGGGTTTGGGTTTCTTTTTTCCCAAGGAGTACTTTTTGCTTGGTTTTGGAGTATGTCATCATATTGATTTCTGAACATTTCTTCCATCATGTCCACTCCCTTCCTTGTGTGTTACCGACAAAATTTTTTGTCTTTCTTATTTGATCACAATTTTTAATGAAAATATTGACTGTGGACCCATCATATCTTTGTGATACATATCTCAAAATATTCTTTATTTGAAAACTAACTTTTGAAAATGAATTCTTCTGATTCAATATATATTTCCATTCCTCTTCACAGTGATTTTATCTGCACTGTTTTCTTTTTTACATTGAGACAATGTCAGGTAGAAATGTGTAACAGTTTTAACAAAGGTCAAAATATGCTACATTTTTTTTTCTTTCCTTTATCCACTAAGCCACTTACCCTGTAAAAGGAGAAAATTACATTAGTTTGACATGATTTGGTTTTGATAAATCCGTGGTAGCTGTTTGTTATCATTTTAATTATCTCCAAGGTGCTTAGAAGTGGATAGCTCAATAATTTTTTGGTATCTCTGTGGATATCAAAATTAATCTCTAACTCTCTGAGCTCTGTTTTGATCTTTTATATCTCTGGTTCTATGTACACACATAGCTGTGTATGTGTGGTTGTGTGTGCATATTTGTATATATAAGCAACATCTTTCCCTTGCCATAGTTATTTGGAATCATCCTCTTGAGATTTCAAAGATGATTAATAATAGTTCAGAGATTATGTTTCAGGAGAATGTCATTATTCTGTTCTGCCTTGAACTCAAAACACCATCTCCTTTCTACCCCTTTCCTTGACTAATCTGCCTGAGATAGCTAACATGAGTGGAGGAAATTTCATTTGTTCTGTGGAAAATACTTTTCTTGAGGCAGGAGTGAAGCTTTAACAGGTCTTGGCTACTTGCACTTGCATGTATATTTTTATGAATGAGTTAATAAAAGAAATGTAGTAAATTTGTGAAGTTTTGTGACGCCTGGAGCAGCAATCACTGAGGTAGGTAGTTGCATAAGCACATAGTGAAGTCTGCCTTCTGTTAGTACCTTGTATGGAGAAACAAAGATTTTAGAAAAAAGGTACAGGACATTTTGCATACAAAAGACACTTCATGTCTGTCAGCAAACCCAGTCATATTGAAACAAGCATTGTGGAAAAAGCAAGAGACCACCTAAGTAGACACTTTATTGAGTATGTAACTACCAGTGAATAAGATTATATGGTGACAGCAGCTCTTAGGATCCAGCTGAACCAGAAAAAAGAACCAAACCCTTAGTCTCAATGAGAGAAATGGGACCACACACCTATGTGCACATACAGCCAGTGGACTGAGCCACATTTCTTAGTTTGTGTGCACTGCTTCTACTTCTGAGCCATAAGTACGTTTAGAAGGAAAGGAATTAGATGATCCAAGTCCTTTAATCTCAGAGCCTTAAAAGAAAAGAGTAAGAAATACAAACTAAATGCTTATGTTTGTGTTTAATTAACTGCACTGCTTGTGGTGTGGTTTCCTGTGAGCATGGGTTGTCCAGTCATTATAATGGGAGCAGTGTGAGCAGTAACCCATTGATATCTACGGCTCTCTGCTATGGAGGAGAAGCAAAGGTATCAGAAAGGAAAGGGGGAAATCACTGCACATCTTTAGTCTCTGTGAACTGTTTTTCAGCCTTTTTGGTAGATTTCAGAGTTGTAAGCCATTTACCAGGGAGCATGCTTTGTGTATTGCCTCTGTGCTGTAGAAAATCAATCACTTCTGGTCCACTCCAGTTCCAATCTGAACCTGGAATTCAGGACAAGAGAAATTACTGGGCACTGCAGAATGATTTTAGTAAAACTGTACTGTTCCTGCTGTGCCTGGATTTGGACTAAACTGAGGGCAAAGCAAAAGGAATTAATTACTTTGGACAATGATACTAAAGCTTGGAATATGAACTCTGTGCAGTATGAACAGCACAGAAATTGTTGGCTTCAGAATTAACCTTAAATTCTTTGGCAAGTAAGTCATATAAGCTGATACAAACCACAAATACATTTTACTTTTGCCCAAAAAAAGTCTTTATCCTTTCTGATTTGTTGCTGGATGTCATATGTACCCATTTTGTTTTGGAAATAAAGATCCTGACTTAAAAATGTTGTCTGCTTTGAAAGTGCAGCTTGTTTTTTAAAGCAATGAGATTTCCTTTTTTTTTCTCCCCCCCCCCCCCCCCCAATTATACCATTTGTGGCTGGTTTTTGTTATACATTGAGCTATCTGAAATGAAGAGACTCTGAATTCTCCAGCACACTGTGAAGATGTAGTGTATTCCTTAGAAATTAATCAAATATCATGATAATGCTGTGAGTTTAACACTAGCACATTGCCATCTGAAGACTGTAGAAATTAACACAAAATCCCACAAGAAAAACAACTGAAGAAATTGCAAATCATAAGGAATGAGCAACAGAGCTGGGAACTGACTCTGGTGATCTGGGATTCTGCTCCCTGATCTGAGCTTCCTGTCAAAATTTGAGAGATCTGTCTGTTTCACATAGCAAGATAATAGACAAAATTTTTTATTCCAAATTAGAAAATATTATTCCCTATTTAATTTCTGGACAGTTTGCTAGGGAAAAAAACCTTTAACATATGAGTAATATCTCTTCATTGTAAAGTTTCATACAATTGACAAATGTTTCCTAACTAGACTCATTGTACATAGAAGAGGAAAAAAAGTGGAAGAAAAATTAACCTGGGACCTTTTAGCAGAGAACTAAGACTGTGGATAGGAAAAGATAAGACTGAAATTTTGAATCTCAGCTTTATGGTATTTCTTTGCAGTAAGAGTTTCCTTTTGGTCTTTTGTTCAGAGTCTTTGGACATATCAGCTACCGTTCAGACTGGGAACTGGTGAAGGTGGACTTCAGACCGTCCTTCCCCAGGGAGTGCACTGATGAAGACTATGAGTCTTGGGAGCTCACAAATCTGCAGGTATTCATGGTTTTATGTTAATCGACAACATTTTTCCACAGCTTTCAGATTCATATGGAGTTGTGTGCTAAGAAAATGTTTCCAAATTGAATTCGGATGCCACACCCACAGCTTAGTCTCCTTATGCTGATTTCGCTGGAGTTTAACATCAGAGAGGATTTTGTGTTCCCTTTGGTACTGTGATCTGTGTCCCAAAAAAGGCAGAACTATAGCTGGGGGGCTGCCATAATAATAGGTGGTCCTGCTGGGTTGGGAAGCATGTCCCATAAAGTGAAGTGTGTAATATTGATTGAAACAATTTCAACATGCAGTCATGTTCTGCCAACTTCCTGACCACATACCATACTCATATATAAATTGCCATAAATGAAGTCCATTCCAGAAGTAATTTAGGATCTCAGTGGACCAATTGTGTAATGGAGTCCAGTTGTTTTGGGCAATACCCTTTCTGCATAGTGCATTAAGGCTGTGCTAATCATGATGCTCTGGCCAAATCCACTTTTCAGAAGCTAAATTCTCTGTACAAAGTACTGATTAAAGAGACCAATATGTGGTGGGATTTTTTATTAAATGGAACACATCATATTTATTCATACTCATTCTGATTTTTATGTTTTACTTCTTCTACCGGGGTTGGTTTATTTTTTTCATACTACTCAGTTTTCCTCCAGCTCTCTTTTTCTAATACTCATGCCTAATTTTACACCTCCTGTTTGGGACTGCTGTGTGTCTACAAAGAATGTTACACAGATCTGAACCTAAAGAGTAACAGTATCTTGGGTTATTGGCATTGAAATATCTTTCAGAAATTAGAAACTGCTAAAATGACTTTGACAGAGTACTTCTAGATGCCCATTTACCAGTGGAGTGTGTATGGAGAGAGTTCATTCCGTGTCCTCATGGTTGGTGCTTCAAATTGACAGCCAACATGAGATATGATGATTTAGAGAAATTCAGCAATCTTCAGCCAGATGAAATTTTTAAATGGCCATTATGAGCTTTGCACACAGGTTGGGCACTCATGAAACATAAATTGCACTTGCATTTTCATGTGCATCTTCAGATTTGTGTCCTGGAAATATAGCTTCTGTTACAACTATGTAATGACATGTTGGTGGACAGCAGTGAATATGAGGGCTTTTCTCTACCTATAGATCTGATATCAGAGGGTTGATAAAGTTTATGGTCTTGGCAGCAAGAGCAGCCTTTCTCAGGACAGCACAAGGTTTGTTTGTGGAGGTTCTGTTGCAATAAGTCCAGTGCTTTGATATTCAGGGTGATCGTTGCATCATGGGCCAGCAGAGAAGCTTTCGGAAGAGGAAGATTTCATCTTGGTGCATTAAAGGGAAAAGTTTCACATCAGCTCTCACATCCAAAGTCTGTGAATGTGTGAACACTGATTTCTTATGGTGAGTCTGTCTTTGAGTCTTTTGACTTATTTCTAATAAATATTTACATAGAATTTGAGATGGGTTTATTTTCCTCCTTTTGCCCCTGTTCCCATAGCCATGTATAAGCAAATGAAAAACCTGTTATTAAATAACAGCTTTCTTTTACATTTGCATTTGTTTAAAAATGTTGCTATGTTTAAGTATTTGTTTCACCTTACTGAACAGATACTGATGTTTTTCTGTATTGATCAAGACTTGAAAAATGACCATTGAATTAATTTTAAAGAAAAAAAAAAAAAAACAAATGGAATGGTTCGTCTGAGTGTCAAAGGAAACCTTAAAAAAATCTTTTTTTATCAAGGGAGGTAATTTTGCAGAACTGACAAAGTAATTGCTATCAGTTTTTCCCCCAAGTGTACACAACTCCCACTGAAATTAGAACAGAATTGGCTTCATCAACTTGTATGTTCATCTAGTAGAATAACACTGAAAAAATATATTGACTTTGAAAAATGTAGTTTCATTCACCCCAAACTGGATTGCAGAGTGAAGTGGGGGTAGTAACATGTTTGGTGTTGATGTTTTTCAGTGATTACGGGTTTGAGCGCTCTGCACCTCTGAATCTGGAGTCCAGCAAATGCTTTGCTGACTTTTGGTTTAACCCAGAAGCACCTCCTGAAGACTGTGTGTTGGGGCAGGCATACACCAGCAGCACTGGGTAAGCTGAATTTGCATTTCATGGGCTTGATGAGGCTTCCAGAGAGGGGTAGAATATTTCAAGCAGCAGCCTCAAATGTAGTTTGAAAGAAATTCACATTTAAATACTTAAATGGAGTCTATGAGGGAGCTGGAGAGGGACTTTACACAAGGACACGTAGTGATAGGACGAGGGGGAATGGCTTTAAACTGAAGGAGTAGAGGTTTGGATTAGATAATAGGAAAAAATTCTTTGCTGTGAGAGTGGTGAGACACTGGCACAGGATGCCCAGAGAAACTGGGGATTCCTCATCGCTGCATGTGTTGAAGACCAGGTTGGATGGGGCTTTGAGCAACCTGATCTAGTGGAAGTCCATGATCTAGTCCCTGTCCATGACAGGGGGATTCATAGAGATAATCTGTAAGGTCTCTTCCAACCCGAACCAATCTATGATTCTATGAAATGTAAATTAGGCAAACTGTAAAAACAGGGAAATGGAAAAGTTCTGATTCTGACACAGAGCATGAACAGAAACTTCCTACAGACTGATGAAAGGGAAATATTGCTTTGTGTGCTCACAGCAGTTTAAAAACTAATCCATTTGAGAAGAGAGTGAGCTGTCTTTTCAAAATTCTATTTTTTTTTTGTAATATTTTGTATCTATTCCTATCACTTCTGATAGGAATGTTCATGAGGCTTTTAGCTCATTTCTTGGGTTCAGAGTAATTTTCAGTTTGGATCCATCTCAGGAACTGACAGCATCTCACAGAATTTCCAGGTTTCTCCCTTCCATAAGGGTAAGGAGTTCTGTGGAGAAAAGTTTCTTTTCCTGACCATATGGGACACTCAGAATCAAAGAAAAGCTTTAGTAACTATAAACAATACTGCATAGAATATACACTACAATGTAGTCTGACGTCTGTGCTGAGAATAACTTGCAGCTGGCATCTATTCTGGCTTATCATAACACCATCACAGTCAGTTGTGGAGATGAGAACCAAATGCTGAAATGTCCAATCTGGCAATAGAATCTCAGTCTCTGTGTATATTTACCTTACAGAGGAAAATGCTGCCTTTTGGGTTGTGGATGACAGCTGGGATATATAGAGTGGGAATTCAAAAGAAGGAAATGTAACTCTGATTGTAAAGGATGTTTAAAAATGACATACCTGTATGAAAGTGATCTGTAAATAATTACTGTACACATCCAACCATTTCATTATTAGCACTTTAAAAGTGTGAGTCCTTTCACTCTTTTGTACAGTTGAATTAAACAAATGCTTTAAGTGTTTTAAGAAATGAAGAGATTTGGAAGCAACAGTTAAGCAATTAGTTCTGGGTTAATGTAGAAGCTGTTTGGTCTAATTTCTTCCCAATCTGTGGGATTTGAACCAAGACCTGTAGAGCATTGAAGACTTGGATGCTAGAAAAGGGGACGACGGAGAGAACAGCAGACTGTCTAGGTGCCCGAGGGCTAGTCAGGCATGTTTCTAAGTTGGAAAACACAGACTCTTCTAATGCATGCAAGTGAAATTCTCACCCATGCTCCACACCCTTCTTCAGCAGGTTTCCCCAGTAAAGGCAATGAAAGTACCCTCAATGAGAGTACTTGTGTTGTTAGTTGGCTTGGATCATTTGCAGTCTTCTCTGTTTGTGAACCCAAGGAAAAGGCAGTAGCCTCAATCACACATGCATTTGGTGTCTTTGCTGGCATTCTTTTGTTTACCTCCAATTCACTGTGCCCACTGTTTACTGTTTTTGCAGGTACAGGAAAGTTGTTTCTAATGTGTGTGAAGGTGGAGTAGACCTGCAGCAGGACTTAGCACACCATATGTGTCCATTGATTGCTCCCAAGGGACTTCAGATCAGCATCAGAGAAGAAAGTCTGGCTGTAAGGCCTGGGGAAGACATCACCTTCATTGTCCAACAAGAGCAGGTAGTAATGAACATTGGCTACGTGGAAGTTGAATTGCTGATTTTAGGGTTAGTTTCATTCCTACCTGTTTTGCTGCTGAATGAAGATTAATTTGTGCTTGAGGCAAAGATTAATAGCTTTCTAAATATTGAAATGTGATTTCAAGTGAATAAGATAAGCCAGTAAACTCAGTGAACCTCCAAATTCCACCCGCAGAGTAGGATTTGTCCTCATCAGAAAAAGCAGTGGTTTCTTGGAAAGTCAGAGTAACTGGATTACCAAAGTCATCTTGAACGGAAAATTTCAACTGCTGTATCAGAGAAGAACAAAAATGGAGAGAACATTTAATACTTGGGTTTAGATATTTTTGAGAATCAGCCTTTCAGAAAGGAATGAGGCAAAGCCTTACAGAAATCAGCAAATAGCTCAGCATTAGAGTATTTTTATATATTAGTTGTGTTGCCCAAGATACTAGGTTTTTTTCTGTTTATTGAGAGACAATTCCCTAAGGCCCTGACCAACAGCAGCGAGTAACTCTTGGATGAATTGTTTGCCATGAGTTTGTTTTCTCTTGCTTGTTTTTTAGCATTAAGCTATAACTGCTCTGCTCAGGTTACCAGAGTATTGTAATCCTGGCTAACCCCACTGGTTTGCAAGAACTTGAAGAAAGTTCACACATTTTGGCAAACCTGTGCTGTAGAAATCAAGCACTTGGGATTTATTTCTGTAATAGAATCAAGAAGGTTACGTGCAGAACACTGGGCTGCTTAATGCTTCACAGGCTCTGTCCCAGTGCATGCAGTGCCCCAACAGTTTGTGTGGCAAGTCCTGCTGCCTTCTCTTTTTAAAGTTTGTTTGGAAATGTTTATTGTAAGCCTAGAGCATTTGGTTACAATTTGGACTCTTAATGATTTTGATTGGCAGTTTGACTTTCTTCCTACTGAAGCTTTAATGAATCTCTGTGGCAATATGAAAAACATTTAAAATTATTCAAAAATCTCCAGAAATAAGGGATCTTGAAGAGAATCCCTTGCTGTGTCTTTTGGTGAAGTCTTCGCTCCATACATCAAAGAGGAAGACAGACTTAGAAGAAATATAGCAGTTTGGTGCCCTCTATGGCTAAGAATAATATTTAAACTCAAATGTTCTGAGCACTGCTTAGGACTTAATCTGTATGACAAAATCAAATAAGAATTCGTAACAATTACTGAGTTTAAGAATCAGCTCTACTACAGCAGACCAAAACATATTACTTTCTCTGGTGAACAAAATTAATTTGTTAGTTTCTGTGAATGCATGTTGTTAGGTGCAGGAATACAAGACATCAGAGAGGAAAGGAAGCAGACTTCTGGTACATTTAGGCAGTTTGCAACTGTCATTAGAAATAATAATAAAAAATAAATACACCATCATGGTCATAATTTTCCCCAAATTTTGTTGGCTGAATATATGAAAAAATAATGTCATTACAATCTTCTATTTTTTATGGAGGTGGATGTCCCAGTTCCTTATAGATTTATCTGCCTTTTCCCTTTGTCTCTGTTTTGCTATCTCTCCATACTCTGTCTTTACTGGTCAGGAAATCAAAATACCTTGATATTTTGAAGAAAGCACCCTCATTTTTACACTAGGGAAGTTAATAGAATAAAATGTTAAGAGAATCTTCCTCTACTGTCTTTCAATGCTGGTTTCTGTCTCACCTGAATTTAGGAGCACAGTGTCACTTAAAGGAACACTTAAGAGAAGTATTATGAATTATAAATTCCATGAGCTATTTGACATGATAGAATTATTTGACTGGACTTTTAAACCATTTCCCAAACTCTGCTTTATTAAGCATGCATCAAATTTTGTGCTAGAGCATGTTAACTCTTAACATGCTGGTAGCTCAGTGTAATGCTCTACAACTCTGTGAAGATCCCAGCTTGGGTCTTAAAGCCACATGGTTGACAGTGAGAAGGTGTGGCTGGAAACTGCTGTGAAGAACATCTAAGCCAATTAATTTTACTTTATAACTGCTAAGGCTAGAAGCTTGTGTGATGAGTAGGAAATTGCTAAATCTTCAGTTGCTTACAATCACATGAGCAGCACTTTTGAACCTGGGGCTGCCCTGCTCCATTATGTTAAATAATGTCCAGCTGCATTAAGAGAAGAGTGATGGTTTCTGTGCCATACAACTTGGCCAGTGGTCTGGGGTATATAATTTTAAGGTAGCATCTTGCTCTCTAAACATGGTATTTTCTCTGTTAGTGCACAGAGCTTCTGTTGCACTAATGTAATTGCCATGGCAGTAGTGGTTTTACTGCAGCTGTCGCAGTTGGGTGAAGATGTCTGGCTGGGGCTGAAAACGCTGTTGTGATTCCGTAAAAGGTTACAAACATGTGTCCTGTCTATTTTGGTTGTGACCATTGCAGATATCTTGGATGTGTTTTCCTTTTAGGGTGATGTATTGAGTACCAAATACCAGGTAGATCTTGGGGACGGCTTTAAGGCGATATACGTGAACCTGACAATGACTGGAGAGCCCATCCGTCACCGCTACGAGAATCCCGGGATTTACCGCGTCTCCGTCAAGGCTGAGAATGTGGCTGGGCATGACGAGGCTGTGGTGTTCGTCCAAGTCAACTGTAAATCTGCTCTTTGGTTTTCTTACTTTGGCCACTGTGTACAGACCTCGTGTCAGCTATGAAAGAGGAATGAAAATTGCTAGTCATAGTTAGGAAAGACCGTATTTTTTCAATATCCTCATGCAGTCTTGCAGTGTTGTGTGTTGTTAATGCAGAGGCTTGTAAACCTAATCCAGTAGGAGGTCAGAATCAGTTTTTGTTTGGATTTGGCAGAAGGATGGTTTATTAATCTTTTAAATAATAAACATGCCTCAGTATAAATTTCAGGTTTGATCCATCTTCCTGATTCAACACCCCTTGTCAGCCTTAGCAGCTAAAATTTAATACTTTGAGCTAGGTCTTTGTAGAGCTTCCAGGTGCAGTGTAAAGCAAGTTAACAGACGTATTGGGAAACATGAGTTCTTGTATGATTCTAAAAATTAGTCAAAATCTCAGTGGTTCTAAATCTAAATTTTAGGTAGTTAATTGTCACAGATTTTTAAATGGTGCTTGGATATAACTTCATGTTTGCCAGCAGTATTACTTGACTTGCGCTTCTCTTCCTCTCCTTAATTAAGACTGAAAAAACCCAATCAAACAGATACAAAATAAAGAATAGCATGGCCCAGGGAATATCATGCACCATTGCAAGCTTAATGTACCTCAGTCATCTCATAACTGAAATGAAGAAGGAAACTCAAAAGTGGAACTGATTTCTCCTCTTCCTTTGAGATTCAAGACAGCTATTGCCTGTTTTCAGATGCGTCAAAAAAATTCAGAAACTAGTAACATCAAAGGGAAAGATACTCATCTTGCATTCTCCAGGTGTCTGTTTCCCTCTGTTGTCAGTGGTGTGCCTTCCATCCTAAACCCAAAGCAGTGAAAATCACTGGAGCCATATACCAGGTTATGCACAGAGCCATCTGCTTTATGTCAGCTTGTCTAGTGACTGCTGATATTTTTGTATTTTGCTAGTGTGTCCTTGAGTTCAGAGTTTCCAGTTCTTCTTTGAGTAGCACACAAAGCCAAACACATTCATGCTGAAGACCAGTCTCCTGTTATTATCAAGCAGAAAGAATCTGAATCAAATTTTACAGCTCAGTTTCATTATCTGTTTCTTTGTTGTGTTTGTTTTTTAAATCATTTGACAACTCCAGAGAATCAGATAAATTACTTAGGGCTTTACTGTTACATTTGAGAAGCTTCTAGGTGCTGAGAAGTGGAGTAGGCAAAGAAATAGTAGATCTGTACAAGCAATGAAAAGGAAAAAACTCTGTGTGACATTCTTCTCTCCAAGAATAACTTCTAACCCTTCAGAGAATGACAAGCAATAGCAAGCCCTGATGGAAAGCAGAAGACTTTCTCAAAGTGTGCTTTTAGCATGGCCTATGTTAGAATAAACAGTAAAACTAAAATATGTAGATTCTCTTTCATGCAGCAGATTTTAAAACTGCAGAAAGCAGAATTGTTTTACACAAGTAAATGAGTGGTGCATTAGGGGGGCTTTGGTGCAGAAGTGCAGAGACAGCAGGGCACTGAGGCGCATGTGATCCCTTCCTGAGCCTGCCCCTGGATGCTGCACAGGGACTGGCAGAATGGAGGTGTGTTACACAGCCTGCTTGAGTAAATGCTTTCCACGTGATTAGCTCTGTTTAATTTTTTAGGTAAATTACAAGATTTGAGGAAATTAGTTGGCACTAATTAAACTGCAATTTCTACGTTCTAGTGAAACACTGATAGCCATTAAGGGACATTTTTCACTGTGGAATACCATGAAAGCAGGGGTCTCTGCAGAGTTCTTCTTTCAGGAGTCAGCAGTCTTCAACTGATGCATTATTCCCAGGGAATTTTTTCAGAGGCAAATGGTAGAGGAAATCTTTCCACTTCTGCCAGGTTGCTATGTGATACTCTGTAATGCAGGACAATTATAAGAATTTTTGCCTGTTGTGCAAATCATACTTTCTGATCCAGATTAAACAATCTACAACTTTCTAATGAACTGCAAGAGAAATTAGAAGTTAGAATTAGCAAAAATGTGAGTAGGCAACTGTAGAGGCCCAAGAACTCAGAATAAAAAGAACTAAAGAAGAACTGCATACATCCATTAATACATATGCTGCATGGATTTTATTTTTCATGGAACCATGACCTGTATAGTGTGGAACTTTGGAAACTATTGAAATTTTAACTTAGTTAAATAGAAATCATATAACTTCAGTCTTAATTGTACACACTTAAGGGTGCCATGAAGCTTGTTCAAATGCATTATGGAATTGTGCAACAGAGACAAGCAGAAGGATTTGCAGTAATTATTCTCAGCTCTTTAATATATAGAAAGAACAACCTTGAAATTACAGTCATCATTCAAGTACCAAGCAACTTGGACTCTAAAAATTTTGGAAAAGAAAGTAATCTTCTTCAGGAACAAAACCATATCTCAAAGTAATCAGTTTCCTTTGTGAAAACACAGATTTATGGCAGAAGCTAAAAGGTTTCTCAGATCCTTCGAGAAGGAAAATATATTTCTAGGAGGAACAAATTTAATGAAATTCCTAACATTTCTGGATTTTCTTCAAGACACCATCACCAGAGAAGCATTTTTACTCCTCTGGAAGCTACTGAAGAAATAATTTGTTAAAGCACCCAACAGTTTTGAATTCATCTAGGTGGTTAGAGAGTTATTGGAGAAAATGCAGAGTAAAATAGCGCTTTACATTCAGATGAAGCACCACACAGATCAAGTGAAGTGAAGTGGAAAAGGGCTTTGGACAACTTGCTCTCAGAAGTTCAGTCAGTTTACTCAAAGTGAAATTAGAAGTGAACCAGCAATGATTCACTCCCTGATACAAAATAAGAGAAATACTTTAGACCAGTGTTAATTACTATTAAATGTAAGTGAAGAACCTTTGAATGAGTTAAAAGATATTTAGAATGGAGCAGAAATGGATGGTTAGTATTCATTCTATGTGAGGAATGAGTTTTGAGCTCTACAGTGGTTTCATATCCCAGGTTTTTGGTGCAGGCGAAGAAGTTAAGAAATTCTAGTTACCACATTGTGCTGTTAAAAAGCTTTTACCTTCAGACATTCTGATAAAGATATACTGGGAAACCTCTGAGGGAAAGATTTTCTTTCAACACTGTGAAACAGCACAACGCTAATAAACATAACACAAGCAGATAAAACCGTTGTAATGATGCATTTCTTTTAAACAAATAGTAATGTTTATGGTTTTAGTAGTTCAGAAAGGAATAAACTTACTCTAAGGCACATTTTGGAGTCCAGAGGTTATCTATTTTGATTTGCAAATAAATGCTCCCCTGATGTACAGTTCTATTTGAAAGCATGAATTAATGAGATTTTTTATGTGAGCCTAACAGCTGATATTTTATAATGAAAATGAGTAGTCAGCAGCATTCTTTTTCAGTTTTCTGATTATCCCTTAGCAATTTGAGACTTGTTAGATTTCTATTCATTTGATCTTTTGTTACTGAGTTTAAAAAAAGAAGGAAAAAAAAAAGCTGAGATTGCCTTTTCCAGTTTTTAACTGGAGTATTTGCTTATGTGTCAGGAATTGGACATGAATGAAACAAATGGGCCATGAGAGAAGCCCATTTTGTTGATATGTCTTATTGCTTTAAGATATGGTTTGAGGGGTTTTGGGGTCATCTGGGGGATGCTTTGTAGTTGAAATGAAGTCTTTCCAATTATGTCCATAGATTTCAATATGGACGTAAAAGAGGAAGGAAAGGAGGGAGGGAAAAATGAATTCAGGACCTTATGGTGAACAGGTGGGAGGCTTTTGGGGAAGGAGATGTTAATAAATTGATGGATTCTTGTTCAGTGATGTTTTTGGAACTTTGTTCAGCCCCACTCCAGGCTTTAAATTTAGAAGTGGTTCCAGTCATTGGGAGAAACCAGGAGGTGAACTTGACAGCCATCATCCTGCCTAAGAACCCTAATTTGACAGTTTTCTACTGGTGGATAGGAAACAATCTTCAGGTACACAAATGGTTTTGATTATTTCAAGAGATAATTTCAATCTCTTTCCAATAAAGGTTTTCCCTTTCTTTCAAATTTTAAACTGTTTGCTTTGTGGGGGAGAAACAACATTTTCTTATACTTCATTACCTGTGGAAAAAACCCAACTTTTAGAGGGGAATGGATTTGGGATCATAACTGGTGAATGATGAAACTTAGATTTATGCATTTCCAAGCTAATAACAAGTAATGTAAATTGAAGTGCTGAACAAATATATGTATAGGTTGTTTGGGTTTTTCTCATTGTATAGATAAATGTTTTCTGTGGGTCTAAAATAACTGTCATATCAAAAATAAATGTGTTATCTTAAAGGATATCAAAACATTGAGAGCGCTCAAACAATCTAGTGTTATTAATTTGTGGATCAAAGTCTACATACTTGTCCTAGAGCATTAAATATCCAAGTATTTCTGCTGGGGAGTATTTATTGTATAGCTGGGTTAATTTCTTTTAAGGTCATTTTTAAAATAACAGATATTTTCTTTATGAGGCAGACTAAGTGTGACAGAGGAATGCTTCAAATAAGTGCAGTGAACTTTCTTCTTGTGAATGTGCTGTCTCCCCTAATCCCAGCCTGTATCTGTTCATCATTATTGACTTTGCCATTGCAAGAAGAGGTGCTGAGGGTCTTGTGAAGGGTTTTGTCATTCTTAAGGATGTGGTCAGGGAGCAGAGTATCTCAGCTCCACATTAGAGGTGACTGTGGGCTGGTGCTCTAAGTTGACACCATTAATCCTTTTGACCCTGACATACCCTGCATTTTTTGAGGCAAATGATTTGCTTCATATAATCTTGTAGAGATTGTTGAGTCTCACTCAGACTCCATTAATTTTAGTGGGATCTGACTGAAAACCTAAAACTTGACTGATTACTCTAAAAGAAATATTTTCCTCATCTGGCTGCTTGATTGTATAAGATCCTTTCAAGGAAAGAAAAATTCTCTATTGAAAATTGTAGTTGATCGATTTGATAAAATATTGAAAAATTTAAATTTTATGTGAAATTTTTTTGGTGATATTTTATCAACAGTCTTTTTCAGCACTGTTCTCATGGTTCTTGCTGAAATGCTGTTTCCAACTCTTCTTTGTTTTTTTTTAAAGCCACTGCTTACATTGGAGAATTTTCTGGTGACAAAGTTTGCTGAGACAGGTGATGTCAGAGTTACGGTGCAAGTTTCCTGTGGGAGCTCTATGCTTCAGGACTCAAAAGTTGTCCATGTTTTTGGTAAGACATTAGTCTTTTTCCCTTTTTTTGTTTCATATGTAATTTTACTGGATGTCTAAAACCAGCCCTACCACAAGTGAACCTATTGTAAAATTAAATCTAATGCCAGATTTAATTGTTAAAATTAGAGGCATGAAAAGTCACTAAATAACTCCAGAAAGCTCAACAGTCAAACATTTTCCTTTGCTTATTTTAAATGTTACTGTGGTTCCCAAATGCTATATGTATTTGAGTTGTATTTTGGCCAGTGACTAGAAGGTTTCCCAGAATTTATAAGTAAAGTAGTCTAAATACCTCTGAAAAAAAAAAAAAAAAAAAAAAAAAAAGAAAAAAAAAATGCTCTTGCTCTCAGCATTGAAAACCATGTCAAATAATTGTCTTTCATCACAATATATCACTGTTACCTTGATGTTTATCTGAGATTTTGGATCAAATATAGCTCTGCTGTAATTATCAAATAACCCTTCAGCTCTTGTTCCATAATGTGTCCTGGTGTGGCTTTTTTGTGTTTTATTATGTAGTGACAAGGCAGAATATACTGTGGAAAATGCAGTGCTGGGAAATTATTTACATTTGTATTTGTACTGTCACATGTGGGAATTGTAATAAGTATAAAAGCTTTTATTTTAATGCAGAGCTAAAAGCCTTCAGCTATCATGCAATACAAGACGTGATACATCTCTGTTGTCTGAAGAAGATTCTGTTATTTTTGCTTTTATTATACTTACTGTTTTGAAATAATGGCAAAACCTCCATTTTTGCTAAATGGAGCTTTTATGAACCTTCTCATTTTCAAGGATAAATGGATATAATATATATATTGCCGCTTATAAATGCACCAGCTTTTTAAGAAATCTTTAGAAGTATAACTCTCTTAGTGTGAATACATCAATGGCTTTATCATTCCAGTGCTTCTTTTGCCAATCCTGATATCAAGAGCATGAAAATACTGGCCATCAAGAAAATAAAGAAACTTTTGAAAAAGAAAGCCATGTTTAAATAAAATTCTGTTGGAAATAGTGAGGGGAAGCAGGTTTGACTTGTGCATTCCAGAGGTTCTCTATCCCTGCTTTGCATTAAGTTCCCTAGGTTTTCATCCAAGGATCCTGTAGGGAGAAAGGGAAGATTTTAGAGACTTCTTTCTGAGGGTCATCCCATTTCTAGTATTTCAGATATTTTTGACAATATCCAAAGAAATATTGTACCTTTGTTTTATTTTTTCTTCAAAGAGGGAAATAGTTAGCCTTTGCAATATAATTTCTGTTCTTATTTTCGTATCTAATTTATGGACTAACGTATTCATTTTATACAGAAAACAGAAATGTGTAGTGGAAAAACCTCCACATGCTTATGATTCAGTGAGAATAAAATCCATTGGTACATTATAATTTCAAATAAAAGAAACCAATGACTTCTTTTCAATACTCCCTTATTGAGCTAGGGGAAAATTATCTGGAACATTATGAGCCCAGAGCATGTATGTGAATCTGCTTTGTTTCCTTTTCTTCCTCCTCTCTTTAGTCTTTGGGCACAATTTTGATGGTGTTGATGAAAATACAGAAAGAAATGGAATGCCTGACAACAGAGAGCAGCAGGGGTCCTAGATACTGCAGTGCTGCACAGCATAAAGTGCTAAATAGAGACTTTTAGTTCTATCAAACCCCTTTTGCAATCTAGTTTATTTCTTGCTATTTATTTTTGTTTTTATAGATCATTTCCATGTTCTTCCTCTGAAGTTTTCTAAGGACCTGGACATGTACAACCCTGACATACCAGAGTGGAGGGAAGACATCGGGCGGGTGGTGACGCGACTCCTTGCGAAGGTGCTCCTTCAGATTGGTCATAAAATGTTCCCTCACCAGCTGTAAAGTTTGAAGGTTAAGTTAATACCTTCTCGTTTAGAAGGTATTTTGAAATGGAGGCAGAGCAAAATAGTAAAGTGAACCTCATGAGCCACATTTCATGCAAGTTTGAGCCTAGTGTCACTTTTAAGTGCAAGCTGTTGACGATGATATTGTAACACAGACAGTTTAGGTCTAACACAGCCTAATTGGCAATTAATGCTAAATATTGCTCTCTGGGATTAGGGGTAGACATATTAGCAAACACTGATGACTCCAAAGCAGGAAGAGTTAAGTAGCTTAAGTGTGATAGATTTAGAAGCTAAGCAATGAGTAATATAAAAGACATCATCTTTGTGTAAAAAAAAGCAGAAAGAAAGAATTTCCTATGCTTATTCTGTAACTTTGAAAATTACATATAATATATAGGCACTCAATTCATGCAGTGGTTTTTCAGAGCGTGTTCACAAAAGAAATCTGGATTTCGAACAGATGAATCCTGTACGTTAAATCAAATACAAACTATGAATTAGTGCTGTGGCATTAGATCACCTCATGGAAACTTTGGGCTCGAGAGCTCTTCAGGCACACATCCTGCCAGCAATTGAGGGTGCACACACTGCTTTCATGAGTGTAGTAGCACTGAAGTACAGCTTGATATTGTTTATAAAATATTTGAATTTTAAATCATTTTACTCATCCTGGATTTGCAATTGTGCAAATCAGGTTCTAAATTTCTTGACTTTATAGAGTTTCCTGCTTTTTTTTCTTTGAGATTTTTATCAAATGACGTTAATTTCTTGCTTTTATCAACTTAAATTCATTCCATAATGAGTTCCACTAGTGTCAGTCAAAAAATATTTTACTCCCCTATAAAATAACTCTTGCATTTTAATAATTACTGAAACATTTATCAAAGTATATGGACAATTTAATGGAATTTCAGAATGTCTTGGAGGAAGGCCAAGGAAAGTGCCTAGGGTATGGTCACTAGAATTGTGTGGCTACATTGTACAAAACATGGAGAAATTCAGAACTAAAAGCCAAATTAGCACAAACTATTTTACAAAGAGATGTACTTGACTTTCAGCAGGGGAATGAAGGTATTCATTACAATTTCAAGAGCTGAACCTGAGTGTTCTTAGTCTCGCATTGAAGAACTTCTCTCTGTTCATTAAGCACCTTCCTAAGCCACCTTCAAAAGCTAAAGTTAGCTGTAATGAGTATTCACTTCTAAGTCTACACTGTGTCTGAATGGCCCACAAAGGATCCTAAACCACTTTTAATTTTTTTTTTATGTTGCCTCAGAAGTGCTCACCCATTGCAGTTTTTATAAAACCTGAAAACCTCCTCATTTTGCTTCTTTTCTTGATGCCACTGAATTACTTTAATGTGATAACAGCACTTAGGTCTTCCAGTATCCAAAGAGCAACTCACATTTCAGTACATTTATGTTTGGCTTTGTTCATGTTTCAGCTTCTAGTGGAATTCCCTTTAGATATTAAGGATCTGAATAATGAATTCTATATGCCATATGTGGAGTTACTTATGTATTTAATATAAAACACAAAGTGTGCCTCTGTTGTCTTCACAGGAGACCAGTATACCTGAAGAAACACTCATGACAGTTGTGAAACCTGGTCTGCCCACAGCTGCTGACTTGCATGTGCTACTACCAGCAAATCAGCCAAAAAAGAAGAGAAGCATAACAAGTGATAAGGTAACCAGAGCAATGCACATCTGCTTAGAACAGCCTTCATCCTCTTTTGCACTAAGTGGCTGTAGTCTCATTGCCTTTATATGAAATTAAGAGGTGATCCCTGTCTGTGTAAAGATCTCACTCCTATCTGACAAGATACATGTGAATGCTACAGCAGCTATGTCTGATGTGTTTGACAGTGTCCAGACAATCACAATCTACTTTCTGGTATTAGTGTGTTTCTCAAGAATATTTAATATTGGTCTGTCTTTTAAACAGAAACAGCAGTGATACTTGTCATTCTGTGAAGATCCAGTAGAGCAAAGAGTCTCTGCACTGTCTACAGAAGGAAATTAGATTTCAGGTCCAATCAAACCCAGTCATTGACCCATAATGTAAAGAGCATCAAGCAAGTACTTTATGCCCTTGTAAGAAAATGTCATTTTCAATTGGTAAAAAACAAATTTAGTGAAGACAGGATTGAAAATCAGACACTAGTTTCTCCCTAGTTGTTTTCAAACAATGTTTCCTCCATTTTTAGAGACTTCATGCCCATTGAAAACCAGAAGACTTGTACGTTTGGCACATACAATTTATTATATTTGTCCTTTTGCTGTGATAGAGAAGAAACAGATCCTAGCTCTGTGCCTGTACCTTGCAGTTCATGTCCTGCCAGTTAGAAAGAATCAGTGTAAGGTGTCCTTAACTTTGAAGGGCATTTTAAAGCTTTCTAAGACAAGGTCATGGTCTCTGAAGAGCTGGGGCAGTAGGCAAGACAAAGCTCTTCATATTAACATAAACCAAATAGGTTGTGTTTGGAGTTCATGAGATGTACTTTGGAAGGTCCAAAGGAGTATGTTGAAGTTATCCAAGTACTTGAACAGGTGTCTATCATTGAAATGTGTGAGCACACAAAGCTTTCTACTTTTTTGGCAGGCACCCTTACTGTTCTCCCATGTAATCACAGTGAGAATTCCTGGGAGTCTGAATTCTTGATTATGTTGCAGGAAATAGTTAATTTTTGTGGGTTGTTTCTTTTGTAGAGACACATTCATGGACTAAGACTTTCAGCCAGGGGAACATTACCACTTCAAAATTATTTGAAAATGTGCATTTCTTGAGGAAGCAAGGTGAAGTTTCTATAGGAAATTCCTTATTCTGAGCCATTGGGGAATGGATATGTTCAATAATTTAAGGAAACTAATGGATATAGATTATTTTGGTTGTACAAAGATTTTACTTCAGTGCAAAGTGTTATGCATATTAGCTCCCTTTAAATCTCAATTTCTATTTTAGTGCTGTGCTTCAAGGCAGCTTAAAGAGTATCAGTTAAAATCAATGCTGTCTCAAGGTTGTGCTCATGTTTGTGTATGAAACATCATGTGAGTTACTTTAAAGCATAAAGAGGAGCAGTCCCATGCTGCAAATGATTTGGAAAAGCTGCCATTCAGTGAGGCTGTAGGGATGTCCCAGTAGTGTAGCAGGACACAGTTTTGTAATTAGTTCTCCAGTAAGACCTTGCAAAGGTTTTCTGGAGCTAGAGGAGCAGGGGAAGGGGAAAGAAGTTGTATAATCTGGAGAATTTGTGTACATTTCTGACATTGTTAGGATGAACCAGGTCAGACCCATGGCTGGAGCAGGAACAAGGGAGACAGGAGCAATTACAGCAGCCTTTGCTGTGCTGTGATGATAAGTCAGGTACGCCAGTCTCACATCTCAACACTGACTGTTCTTAGAGTACAGTGCTGTAGAGATGTACAGTCAGTCTTCTTGTGACAGCTGCCTACATTTCTGGTTTTATATTACTGCTAATAGACATTGTTTTAGCTATTGGTATGTGCATATAAATGTGTTGCTTTAGACTTGAATGGCAAAAATTTTGATAAAATGTGTTATATCAGAATCAATTGCGACTTGAGAAATATCCTGAAAATATATCCTATATAAATAAACTTAGAAGCAATAGCTTCTGGTAAGTCAGCAGGAAAATACTCATGTTGTCATATGTTTAAAGATTCCTTACATTCCCTTCTGTTACTAGAAGAGAATCTTGAA
The DNA here is from genome assembly GCF_027579445.1 of Ammospiza nelsoni. Classification (NCBI taxonomy): domain Eukaryota; kingdom Metazoa; phylum Chordata; class Aves; order Passeriformes; family Passerellidae; genus Ammospiza; species Ammospiza nelsoni. The sequence continues at coordinate 18,705,799 of NC_080636.1, forward strand.
GATTTTTATCATGAATCAGTGAAAAGATGTGCTTTGTCACACTGCTTATGCCAGTTCTCAAAGTCAGAGTTGTGACACTTTTGTGAGAACCCAGCAATGCAGAATGTTTTCTGCACATTTGGAGGTGTCCCTGATACCTTTAACTTAGGCATAGTTATAAAATGTCTTTTCTTAAAGAGAACCTCTTTGTTCTTGGCTGAAAACCTTTTAGATTTGGGAATATTACATTATTTCAGAAAGATTAAAGGCAATAATTTCTTGCTCAGGCAGGGAACAGCTGCTTGCTGGAGTTTTTATTGGTGCTTTACATGGAGTGTTGGGATGTGATGCTGTTTATTAGGTTAGTCATGTAGAATATGAATCATTACTGATAAAAGTAGCAATCAATAACAAAGATGGTAAGTAAGCTGTCAGTGCAGTAGGAGGAGCCCTTTGGAAATTCTGAAATTTTATTCCACTCTGACAAGAGCCCTTTTTGTTTCAAATATATGCAGAGAGAAATAAAAGCTGACTGTGATTTAACCTGCTTTCAAGAATAGAGAAATTTCAAAAGTTTTCCTTTCTAATTATTGACTCCAGAGAAGACTTGGTTGCTTAATTTATGCACATCTACTGCATGTCTAATGTCAGGTGGGATAAGTCCAGTTGAAAGAGTCAATTAAAATATAATTAAACTATAATCTGGAAGGCAGGGGCTCTGAGGAAGATTTCAATCCAGACAAACTACTTCACAGTAGTAGAAAATTCCCAGTGAGTTGCTTTGGCAAAAAGGGAAAGTCAGAACCCAAGATGTAGATGTGGGTAAGAGTTTGAACAGTGTCATTATTTTTCATTCTTTTACATTCTTATAATGCAGGAGCCATTGTGTTGACATGTTCAAATATTGTCATTGTAAAGGATATAAAAAAAGAAGATGGAAAATTCAAATGCTGGTATATGAACCTTCCACTTAAGTCTAGAGAGGAGCTCAAAAAATACCTTGGGACAGGAAAAAAACCCAGGAGCACTGAAAAATACATTAGTCTTTCAGTGAAATAAGTAAGCCAGAACCTTTGGCTGGATTCACATGAGATTCAAATTTTTTACCTGAGGACCTGGGGACATGTTGTTCCTATAGATTTGGGTTCAAATCCAGCAGTGGGGAGTTAAATATCAAACAAGTCTTAATCACTTAAGCAAAAACCACACCAAATGTTGGGTTCCTTATGAACCTGCCAGGAAAATATGAAGAATCAAAAGTTATGGAGCTCAGAAATTTCATTTACTGGATGTAAGTCAGATTAACTTAAAGTAGCTGTCTCTTTGGCACTTTACACCATGAACTCATGAATGACCCTGGATTGATACAAAGAAATTTTATTCATTGATAGCAGCATCACTTATAAGCCTCCTAATCCTAAGGAGGAGTTACTCCTAACTCCTAAGTGGAGTTTTCATATCCATTTTCTTTTCAGGCTTTAGGCAAAAAGATAAATACTTAGGAGCTGTCTGCTGTAATTGTCTTGTGAAATAACTGAAGCCATGATTACTTCACCATTACGTTGAGTCATTCCCACATAAAAAAAATTTAATAAAGTCAGTGGAATAGCTTCAGAAGTTAGATATTCCTCAAAAAGAATGATGATATTTGAACTTTTGTATAGTGCCTGTCCATAATATGAGAGGGACCACAGGGATTTTTATCCATTATACTTCAAAAGCTTGTCAAAGATGAGCACCATAATTGATAATATCGTAAAAGGAGTTACTTGTGAAGGTTTCATGGATATAAAGTAAATTTCTAATTTGGCATCCTCTGGGAAGTCGTGTCCCAAATTATAAGGCATAGAGTATAAAAGTAGCTTTGATCTTTTAGAAAATTGACCATGTTGAAGACACAAGCAAGTAGAAAGTATAATTCAGACAATTTGTCATCCGGGGTTAGGATGTGAGGGTATATTTAATGGTTCTGCTCCATAAAAATATGAGAGACCATATTTCACTTTGCTCTATTCACTAGAGGAAAATGGGAGAATACTGATTTTTTTTTTCCACATGAATGAATATATCTATTTCTATGGAGTATTGTTAAAAATTAGCAATAAATGGAATTTATTCCATTCTAGGTAAGGAGGTAAGGTAAATTATGACATGGAGTTCATTATTAAGTAGTAGTTAATTTTCATGGCAAAAAATCCAAAGTTGGCATCACAGGTTTTCTTCTGATAGGTTAGAAGAATGGGGGCTTTTAATATGGATTATGCATTGTGTGAGTTATGGCCCAGGTAAACCCAATAGCATCTGCAAATTGCTTGCTGTCTGTCTCATAGTGGGTAAATGTAAAGACTTGGGTAATCAAAAAGAAAGATTTGGCTATAAAATTGTGATGTTTTCAGCTTTTATGTCTTCTGGAGTTTTGCTTGATTTTTAAATATTGAATTTCTTTTAGATTTCAGCTCATCATTGACAAGTGCTTTCACCATTTAAAGGTGAACCAGAGGTTTTCCTTTTTAAAACATTGAATGTCTCAAAGTGGAACAGACATCTGACATTCTATCTGTTGTATTTTCAGAGAATAACAGCTATAAAGCAGGCCCTGAATGCACACAACATCAGTTTCTTTCTGAGGGGAGGATACTGGGTCTTAGTGACTTTAGCTGACTCCGGTTCAGGTAAATATATAAATAAAGCTATCAATGGACCTACTTTTGGATGCCTGTTCAAGTGTTGATAATTTAGGGAGAAAATCATGTATGTGTACATATAACACATATGTATATATTTACTTGGTACTCGTTACATATAAATAAACATAGATGCCTATATTATTTTACAAATGTTTATTTTTGTATATATGTGTATATATGTATATATATGTGTATATATATGTACACATACATTTTCATTTGGTTGTTATTAACAGTCACAACCAAATTTTTTTTTTAATGTTTGCATTTTGTCATATCTTGTGATTTGTATCACGTGCTTCTTGCTTTTTCTGTGTAACCACAACATAAAGTAAATACCTCCACTGTACAAAACAGTGTTCTGGAGGAAGACCCAACGAGGCTTCAAAAACTCATCTGGTGATCTAAAAGCACTTTAGGTTGCACTGGCTGCTAAGAAAGCAGAATTTCTTTGCCTTTATATCAGCCATTAACTGCTGCTCTGACTACATGGGTCTAACAAGGCTTGCTGCATCTCTGCCATGTATCTCTGATCTTCTGATCAACTAATGGGAGGGTTGCTGTAGGATCTCCACATTACTAATCCTGTCCTGAGATAAATTGTGTTTTTTCTCTATTTAAAACAAATGGAAATGGAGTGGGGGCAAGGGGAATTGGCATTTCCTGCCTCCCTGGATTCACTGTTGATGGAAAGTGGTTGAAGAGAGTATGTGTGTATTTTAAACAGGGAGATGTTAAAAGGATGTTTTAACCATAAAGCCCAGCTTTGATTTAAATCTTTTATGAGAATGTCCTGTGATTTTTGTTTGTGTATTATCTCCCATAATATATCCTTTATTAATTTGTGTTGTGGGAGAACAGCTTTAGCCAGCCATTATCAATTTTTGTAAATTATGGTGTGATATTTTATCTGTCATCTCTCTGTAGAAAACAAAGCTCTTTTATCTAGTTTCTAATGTAGAACTGTGCTACAGTCTCACTGTGGTACCTTGTCTGGTGTAAAGGGTTGACATTTGTTTGCCAGCACAAAAGGGATTGAAAGAAGTCCATATTCATTCCGCCTTTAACAATGCATGACCTTGATGAGCTCATTTGTTGTTCAGAGCCTTAGTTTCTCCATCTGTGAAATTAATACAGCCCTGCTTTTGCAGAGCAAGTACTTAGGGTGTGTGATCACTTACTATGATAACTTTAGATTCCCTGAAAAAAACCCAAACCACCACTGAGTACCCAAATAATTAAATCTTCAAGATCTTGGGTTTTGCTGTTTGTTGCTTTCTATTTTTTAAATGCATCCTCTGTTCTTCAGTAACAAGTCACTAACTAATTGTGTGGTTTTGCCTTTCTGAAGAAGCCAGATGGGGTAAAAAGAGGTTGCAAAAACAACAACCAATGTTTTTGACCTGATAATTAAATAGAAAAGAATGCTCAAGAATGTGAATGATGTGGAAGGGGACATGCAAAACTGTTCTTTTATTTTGTGTTTCAGACTCTCAGAGAATTGGAGGAGGCAGTGGCTACTGGGCTATTGTGGTTCTCTTTGTTGTTTGTCTAGTTGCTGTTGGGGCTTTCATCCTCTACAAGTTCAAAAGGCAAGTAAACCCTAATCAATAGATGCATTTTAATAATTACATTTATCCATAGATTAGCAAGACAGAGTTTGTCATTTATAAAGAAGATTTCTTGAAGAATTGCAAGAAGTGCATCCCTTTGAAAAGTCATATTTTTCTGAACTTTTCAGACATCAAGGTACTGAACTGTTGCTTGTTTCACTTGCTGTGATCCAAGATAAATATCAACAATATAGGAACTATGGAGAGTTTGTTCAATTTGTCTGAATAATACCATCAAGAATCATAGCTGAACTAAAATATCATTCCTGATTAATTCCCTTCTCATTACTCCTAACAGTTATGAATAAGCTAAAACTATTGGGACAGGGAGTGCATCTGCAATGCTGATTTGCTTAAAAAAGTAGTTTTATCAAAGCATGTAATGCTCTGGGGCTTCTCTTTGCACACATTACATTTTAATTGCTGAGGCAATGTCATGGAAAATGACTGACAGAAAGAAATTAGCGTTAACTTGGCACTGGACTGTGTGGAGGGAAGAAATATTTCTGCAGGAAATATTTCTTCTGTGAAGGATATTCTCAAAACTGAGCAATGCCAGCCTTGGACAGTCTGATATGTCTGTAGACTGCAATTAATTTTAATCTGAGCTGCTCTGTAATTTAAATAATTTGTTGTTGTTCATGGGACAGTGTTATCATTGTCTATCCTATTGGCATTTCTGTATCTCTGGGGCATTCAGAAGCTGTTGGGTTTGAGCATACTGGAAACAAGCCATCATCATCATCATCATCATCATCATCATCATCATCGTCATCGTCATCATCATCACCACTCCTGTTGTCCTTCCTCAGTGAGGATTCATACTGATTTGCCTCATTTTTAGGGGGTGATTTTTATTTAAAACAAATACAAGTTTATAGAACTACTATCAGCATTAAGTTTGTGACAGCAGTAAATGAAGCTAGCATTAAGTAAGAGTTTGTTTAGCTAAAGGATTTTTATGTCAATAGAGAAAAACCCATTTTTCTTCAAGAACTTGAGTTTTTTAGAGTTCATAGTGACTGATTGCTTTAAAGGACAAAGCACAGAATACTGAATCAGCCTGTCTAAAATGGAATAAAAATCCATTTTGCTCTTTTAGGTGCCTGAAGCAAGGAAAAAACATAAAAATGGTTGATGTGATGTAATTATATTATTTCAATAGCAATACAATGGAGGATTTTCTGTTTGTGTTTCGATCATAAAATTTCCTTGTGATATCTTTTAAAAGCTATCATATTTATATCTTTTATTAGCTCTTAAATGAGAGCAATTAAATAACAGTCACAATTACTGCATTGTAGAAGTAGTATAAAATATTCAAGAAAGGAATAGAAACATATTCTTTCTTGAGTTCTTTCTAAAATAAATGCTCTATGAACTATTACTTTATAAGTGGAGCTTTTATTAAGGAGGAAAATACAGTAAAATTTCCAAATTGTGAGCTTGAATGTCTCTTGCACTTCTGTATATAATTCATGAAAATCATTTGCATTTACATTTGGGGGCTGGGGGTTATTTAGATGCAAGTGAGGACTATTGTGAGATTTATTCAAAAGTTTGTCAGTAGCTTGAAAACTGCTGTTGGCATTGATGAATGGCCGTGCAATAGTTTTCAATTTTAGTCTGTATCTTATCTGTTTCTGAGATATTTGAAAGAATCCTTTTTAAATAATACTGCTAAGCTATTCAAAATTGACAATTTTTTGATTGCATCCTTCTTTTGCAATTTCTTCTTCAAACAATATTAAGCACCTAATCAGTGCTGTGTTTCAAAAATCACTTTTTCCTCATGGGCTCCCTGTGAACTCCTGTCCCACCAAAATCTTGAATCCTTTTTAAAAATCTTTCCTGTGATGATGGAGATGGTTGATGCATTGCTGGATCCCTGTGGAGTGTTTGTTGGGAGTACAGTCCCTTTAAAGTCAGTACAGTGAGTATGTAAGTTTACAAACTGGTCCACAAGGACTGAGGCTATGAAATGAGTGTCCTTTATAGATATAAAAGTTGCAAGTTATAATACATTAAGGAGACTTTTCACTATTATATGCCTGGGTATTAAAAATTAATTTGCTGAAAGAATGCCATAGGCAATAAAAAATGTTCAATTTTAAGTGATAATTTCAGAATTACTGTGGCTTATGGTAACTCGGATAACTCAGGGAAATAGAAGTATTATTTAATTCCACAGAGAAATTACAGATGTGTAAAGTGTTGAAATGATAATACTGTCCATAATTATGATGTATGATTTACAAACCTAAGGAGGGGATGGAAGACATTTGGTGGTGCCTTCCCGTCATTCATGGAGATTAATATAAGGGTTAAAACTCCTTTTTTCCATACCTCAGTGAAACTTTTTTGGATCTTGGTTTTATCACTACACTGAATGGGGTCTAGAGGACCTGCAGCTAGCCTTGGAGCACATGTAAAGCAGGTGGTTTGCAGGAGACTGCATGAACAGGTCTTGGGCTGCTTTCTCTCTCTTTGCTGGCTCGAAGTTAAGTTTGATACCTGCAAAGATGCAAGATGGAAAAACTGGCTTGCAAAATAAGATGGAAACTGGATTGGCAGAGAGCTTACAGCTTCATACACGAGAGCATGTCATCTATTTACAGTGACAGAATTCAGACTTGTGATGAAAAAAGCAGAGAAAATATCAGGCCTTTTTGTAGACCTACAGCTTTGATAGAAAATGGCAAAACATGGCCAAACTGCCCCATGGATTCTGAATGCTGAAACATCTTGTCCCCAAGCATGCCCAAATTGTTCCTGAAGTCTGTAATTTTATGATCTGCTGGATAACCAGAGCTGTTATGGCTGTCTAGCTAATGATTGGACGACTGTAGGTCACATTTTATATGCTCTAATCCCAAATACTTATGCAATGACTAGGAAGACTGCTGCCCTCTGTTTTTACATGGTGTAAAATTGCAAATGTTTATCCTTCCATGTCTCCATTCCTGAAATTCATGCACCCCCCCACTTTATCTGATGGTTTCTTTGTGCATCCAGACACTTCCATAAAAACTAGTGCTGGAGTCCCCAGAGCTCAGCAAGTGACTTGTGGCAATCCCAAGCCATGGTTCATTGCTTTAAACAAAGGAAAAAAAAAGAAGAATCCAAAATGTTTTCAGAAACACAGAGGTTTGATCCTTTGTGATCAGAGTAGATAAGGACTTCAGATTAGGGCTATTTTTACTCTGTATAGGGCAAGTAAATTTCAAATGATAAATGTGATGGGTTTTTAAAAACTAATTTTAATGGTGTTCAACAAATGAGCTGTTTGGTTTATCTGAGCTATTGGTTTAGAAAGTTTAGGGGAGGAATTTTGAGCGTGGCAACAAGGAGCAAGGGGTCATTCCTTGCAGGTGAACCAACCTTGCCTGTGCAGGAGGAGCAGAGCTGCCAGCAGCTGTGGGTGGCGGGCAAGCCACGAGTGAAGCAGTGCCCTGCTCTGCTCTGCTCTCACTTGCTGACTATGGAAAGCACCACAGAGTGGGTGCCTCAAGCAAACAACATGTTGCAATACTCGCTAGTATGCTCCAGTTGTTTAAGCATCCAGGTAAAATGGACTGCAGCTGCTTATTTTGCCCACAACAATATGAAGCAGCTGGAAAATCATTTTGAAAAATCCAGGGCTGTTTCCTAATGTGGATCTGGGATCTGCGTATATTTTTTTATACCATGCCATCTTTACTAGATTTGGTTCAGTAAAAACACATTTCTTCCATTCCCTTTGAAACAATGTTTGTATTTTTTTTTTTTTTTTTTTGTGGTTTTCAAGCTGCCATCCAGAAAAAGATTTCTTCATCCTCTCAGAAGAAGCTTTATGGTGTGGGATCCTGGGCAGCAGTATAGAGAAGGGAAATAGCACTGTCTGCACCAGGCAAAGTGGAGGAAAGGAAAATTATATTTTAGCCACATCAAAGCTGCCATGTAATCATCATGCTACTAGAGGAAGATCTGAAATCATAATTTTCTTATTTTTCATTTGTGTATAATAGCAGGATATTAGAGTAGCCAAACCAGAGCAAATAGCTGTTTTTTGTGCTTATGCATTTTACCTGGCTAATTGCAGCAAATTCAATTATCTGAAAGAGCATGAAAATCTTCACCTTTTAATTTGTATGCAAACTACTGCAAACTGCTTTACTACTTAAAGTTGCATGCATTGTTTTCACAAATCACCATGAATTGTCTTCACCCAGATTTATCCCATTTTGTGTGTATTCCTTTTTTGCCTGCTACTATCAGGTACCAATTTTGGTAAATGAACCCCCTCTTGGGTCATTTCCACAATCTGGAGCAGAACTGTGTTATCTTTCTGCCTCATTGACTTACTATCTCATTTTCAGTCTCTGAAGAAAAGCTATCTTTTTTCCCCACCTTGCTTATACTACTTTATGTTCCATGAGAGCAAGCTTAGTCCCAATCCATGCCTTTTAGTGATAAAAAAACAGGCACTAATTTAATGTTCCATAATATTTTATAAAAACATCCTCAGAAATCAAATCGCATGGAGAAAAGATTTCAGAAATGAAAGAGGCAAGTATATCAGGAGTGCCTTAAAGCACAAAGAAATCAGTCATCTGGACATTTATCCAAACATAATAAAGTCAACACCACAATAAAGTATTCTATTTAATGGATTATTATTAATTTTTTATTCAAGTTCCAAGAAAATGCTACATTATTCCATACTCTTTGCCATGTGAATATCTTCATATTTTTTATAATAAACTGAATTTTAATCAAGCCTTTGGAAAATAAATGAAGTTTCATAAAGGCGAATGGATATTTTTTCCACAAAGAAGGAATTGAAGCCAAATAAACTAGAGCTTAAATGAGTAGGAATCAATATCACATCCCCCTCCTGCTGTTCCTTCCTGCTGAACATTTCTAAGTGCTAACAGTTTGGGGTATGGATTGATTAGATTTTGTGAATAAAGGAAGGAAAACAGAGTAATTCCTGGAATAGCTTCTTAAAGGTGTGGGACCTGGAGAGCTTGGTGAGAATCATGTGCTGTGATGTTCTTTAGTAGTGGTCTGCAGAATTACATCTCTAGCTCGTATTTTTATGGTCCTCAAAGCAGGCATAATATTTCTCCTTTTTCATGATTGAAATAAAATGCTACAGGAAAAACAAAAGGAACTAAAAATGTAAACCATGGAGTGCTGCTCAGAAGAGGTAATTGTCTCCAGTGATGGATGTGAAGCACATGCATTTTGCAGATGAATTAAACTCCCAAAGAAACTATTGCATAATCTTCTTGTCTGTTCTTCTAAATGTGCTTTCAATTTTCATATTGCTGATACAAATCTCTTGGGTCAAATTTCATGTCTTGTCATGTTTTCACAGTAGTCTTTTATGTAGACCCAAGAATTTCAGCTCTGCCTGCTTCAAACAGTTACATTGGATTCAAAATTAGCCACTTCTTGAAGAAGAGCAAAGCACATCAGGGTACACTAGAGTTTTACTCTGTGTGAGTAGGGGTGGCAGCCTCCTTCCTGCATGTTCAAGAAGCAAAATTGCCAGAATCAGGCTCATCTTCAGCAAGGCTCCAGTATCCACATCCTATTTCATCCCACAGTGTGGTCATCCCCCATAAACAGAATATCCAGCACATGTGTTAAAAATGCCTCTTGAAAAGGCTTGGACTATCATTCCTTCAGGGTGGTTGAGTGTAAAACCACCATGAAACACAGAGAGATCTCTGTAGTGTATAAAAGGTCTAATGCCTACAGTGCATGTCTTCTCAAGACCTGTGATATTCTCCTCCCTCCAATCCATTCAATGTTAGTCTTTTCCAGGTAAGTGTGATAAGCAAAGGAAAGAGTGGAAGTACTGAGTACCTCAGAAAGACCTGCACTTAGCAGGATTGGGCAGGCTTTGGCGAGTGAGAAATAACAGTTCACTTTTTTTTTTCTCCTTTTATTCCTAAACCATAAGGAAGTGGTCTTAGCAAAAATACATTTAATGGTTGGTTGTGAATTTGAGAGGTTTCTTCATTCTCCCCAAACATCTTTACTAGTATGAGTTCTGATAATGGTATCTCTAACTGGTAAGTCATGCAGGAGCTGCAAGTTGAAGCCTCAGGATTTACACCAAAGGACACACTTTGTTAACCTGGTTTCATAGGCAGTAGTCACACTAGCAGCTCTTCTCCCTTTACTTAACTGCAAAGGTCTGATGTGCCATATGGCTTTGAGATGCTTAACATTTTTATTATGTCAAAATTGTTTTGATAATGCCATCGATGCTTTTCCAATCTGTCAGAAATAGTTCAGAGAAGGTTATTATAATTATTGTAGAAACATATGTGCTAATTCTGCAGATGTGTTACAGAGACATTCTTCTGGGTTTTGTTTCCCTTAGGCTTTTGATGGTGGACTGAAAGTGAACAGTTTGACAGGTTTGATGCAGGTCTGATTGAGAGAATAGTTTTCCACATGACCAGTTTCATTACCAGACACATTAAAAACAGTCTGGAGTTACTGGCCCTAGAGAAACAAAATCACAATTAATTACCTAATGTATTTGTTTTGGTTATGAGGAATGTCCTTCCCTCTTGCAAAAAGGCTTTTTTTAAAATCCATATAATGAAAGGAGAGTGATGCAGGGCTTGGCTTTACGAGTATGTTTTTGTTGGAGGAGCCCTCAGACCTGTTGTGATCATAATAACACAACATTGTGTCATCAGACCTTCTTTCCATCCTTGTCCTTTTCCTTTTGGTTTTGTACTACTTATAAATAATGGGATAAAATACCTAATTTTGATTTAGAGATGTAATTGTGTGTGTGTGTATACACATTCTTACACAGATATGTGTGTTTGTGTAGATATATAGGACTCAATTTATCTTTTAGATCGCTCAGATTAAAGGAAAGAGATTATCTTCAGTAATCTTTAATTTTTTAGTAAATTCCACTTATTTTCATTACTTTGATGCAATGGAAGTTGTTTTTCAGAATAGTTTGTTGCAGTTCGTTTTTTTATCTCAAATTAAAATGGTGCCCCTTGCTAAAGACGCCTTCTTGTGAAATGGCATTTAAAACAGATCTTCTTCAAAAGCCTAGAGAAAATAGAATAATCTGTATATTTATCCAGATTTTAAACTGCTGCTGTAATATGGAGCAGGAGATGGTTCCTTTTAGAGAGATGCCTAAAAATTAATGTCACTTTTTCTATTCTCTCACTGTCTAAAGGGGCTCAACAGAAACCACAGCTGTTCAACCCTGATTTTTCTCTTCTGCTCGTTGTTTTTCTTTTCTGCCCACTGTAATAATCTGGCTTTAAGCACAGACTTTGACAGCCATGATCTGCTGTCATGCTGCTCAAGCTGTCAAGCAGCTTCTGGCACTGTAGGAAATGGAGCTTAGAGCCTGCAGCTCCCTTATCTGAAGTGTCTGCTTGGCGCTTGGGAAAGGATGTCCCCATGTGCCTAGGCAGTCTGCAGGTGAGCACAGCTCCAGCACAAAGGGTATGGCTCTTGAGGAATGTTTAAACCATAAAATCTGCTGCAAAGCTACCAGTCCCTGATTTTTCCCTTTGAGTTGACAAAGTCTAATTTAAATTAATCTAGTTAAGAACCCCTTATCTTTATTAAGTCTTAAGCCTCTCAGTCTCAACCAGGGTGATAATTTAATAAGATGCTTTTTGTTTCTCTAGATTCCAGTCAGAGTGAGTGAATTATTGCCTCTTGTGGAGTTTAATTCATCAGTTCCCAGTCCAAACTTTATACTCTGTCTCCTCCAGTGCTGCCTGCTAAACTTAAGCAGCCTCTGTCTTGTGCTTCTATTGATGCCTGTTTATGTTCTTACTCCTTCCCCCTTGGCCCTGGCCTCCTGGCTCTTCAGTCTGCTCCTTTCCATTCCCTGTTTCCTGGACTTTTCTCCCTGTCCCTGATTGGCTATGAGTGCCATCTGATGCTATCACACTTCAGTGCTCAGGGAGATGTGATCATGATTGCAGCCCAGCTTAATGTATGTGAAGACACCTGGGATCACAAATGAACATCCACTGGGCCCTTTTATTGCTTGAATTCTTAAAATAGATTTTCTGTGGCTTTAGTAATTTTTTTTCAACATTGTCTGTTAATCTTAGAAATGGATGCTTAAATATTATGTTAGTTTGAAGATCCTGATAAGGCAGTTATATAAAACTGTTACAGAGAACAAAGAGTTGGTAAATTTAGGTTATAATCACAAAATTAAAGAAGGATTGGATTGGTGATGATGATTTTTTGTTCTGGAACAGCTTTGCCCTGCTGAAACTCTGCTCTGATGCCCGTGTGTGTATGACACAAAAGAATTCCATCCCAAAATTTTTTCTTCTTGTCCCATTTAGGAAACTGCCAGGCAGAAATGTCTACGCCCAGATGCACAATGAAAAAGAGCAGGAGATGACAAGCCCTGTTAATCACAGTGAGGACACCCAGAACATCATCCAGGGTGAGGAGTTTATTGATGATGATCTGGACTCTCAAACACTAGGTAACGCAAGAGGTAACTTCGTTTTTAGCTTATACATTTTCATAAGTAGTTGATTTTAAATTGATGTTTGTTTTCATTTTAATTCTTTTTCATTTTCTGTTCAGTCTCAAAAAGACGCAAATGGTAACATCAGTAACAAGGGATTATCTCAATCACCTTTTGGCTTGCTTGAGATACAGGCTAATGTATGGATGATGTGCTATATAGAGCATGAGTGCAAACATAGTAGTTTAACGTCAGGAGACTGACTTAGACAGTTTTAGAGATAAATTATATTTGGGATATAATCTGCAACAGTTGAATTTACTCAGTAATCCTCTGAATTAGTGGAAAATTGAGTTCAGGCCAGAAGGATTTGTAGAGTCAATGCTTCTGTGATTTCAGATGGATTGTATGGAGATCCATTGCTTTTTTTGCCCTCATACTCCAATGGCATTTAAAGTTTTTGTTATTAGAAACACTAAATTTATTCATATATTAGAAGTATCATAAGTCTTCCTTATTTAGCTGTTGATTTTCTAGTATTCATGAGGTGGTTATAAAGAACCCATGAGGGAAACTTTCTGTGAGTATGTCAGTGCAAATGATTTCAGTGTCAGGTGGAAGTGCATATCCTGGCACCCTGTGGTTAGTTTTAATGCAACATGGAGTTCTGATCTATAATACATTGTCTTCAGACTTCTTTCAGGTCACAGTCTGAAAACTGTAGGACAATGTAAACAACACCCAGTTCCATTTCTGGAAATTTGTTAAAATAAATCAGATGATCCAAAGCTTTTGGGATTTGTAGCAGTAGATTGATGGTGAAAGGCAATTGTAATGTCTTTGTGAACCCCAAGGAAGAAGCTGCACCCGAGGTAGCCTGGGCAAGACAGAACCTGGTCTGACGAGAGATTTTTTTTATTTTGGGTTTCACCTTTTCTGTTTGTTGTCAATGTCTTTATTTTCATTTGCAGAACTGTGTGTGCTTCTAGGTTCTTGGAGGTGTTAGCTTTGAACACAAGGGAAGAATCCAGCCTCTTGCTTTGCTTTGTGTATTTCTATCTCTTCTCTGACAACCTTGTGTATGAGTATCACTGCTTTCATTATAATTTTGCAAGACGACCTTTGCTGCTCCCCTGACTTTACCGGAGTTAGTTCCAAAAACAAACCTGGGAAAACAAAGTCTAAGTTAAATTTGTTTGGTCATCTTGTCTCCAGGGTCTTTAGAGGAGAAGCTGAATGCTAACAAGGTCCTTGCAGACATGCCTATTAAAGTGGAGCATTCAAACACCTCTAGTACAAAAGCATAACTTCTTTTAATGGTAGAAGATCCCTTGTGGCTTATTTAAAAGAACACAGCTTGGGATGCTCTAATAAAGAAATGCTACCCTGATTTGTAACACTTTTAGAATTAATCTCTGCTTGCCCTGCACTTGCTACTCAGAGGAAACAAAAATCTTCCATCTGAGCAGAGCATTATGTTTTGGTTGAAGAGTACAAGATATGATGTTTTGATGACATAAGAATGAGAATGTGATTTTGAGGTGATTTGTGCTTCAGCCAGGTTGTCTGCAGCAGCAGACTTTCCAGGAGAGTGTAAAAAGCTCATTTTTGTGGATCATAATCATTTGTATTTGTCAGCTACTGTACAGCCTTTAGACAGAAGATGTTATTTAATACCTAAAACTACACTCCTGCTCGCTCTACTCTTTTGTTATTTGCAATACTTTCCACTAGCTCCGGTATTGCTCAGTACTGCCAAGAAAATATTCCCATTAATGATACTCTATTTTATCTGGTTTAGACTATGAAACATGTTATAATCCCTGCTTTATATTAAATTCTGGTTTACTACATTATTTGCAGAAGGTTCCTATGCTATGGAGATCCCTCCTAGTTCTGGTGAGCTTTCTCCCTCCCTCTTGGGAGATGTCCATGCGCAGCAGGGAGTTACAGGCCTGGGTTTCTGTTTGTTCTCTCTCTTCTCATAACTTTTGAATTTCCACAGTACAGTATTTCCAGACTCACCCATCCACTTTTTTTGTTTTCTATATATTTTATGTTGCCTACTTTATCGCAACCCCCACCTTGGGACTCCTCAACACCATTACCTTGCAGTGACTCCTTCTGGGAGAAGTGGCAACTTGAACAGCTACAGAGTTCCCTTATTGCTGATGCCGGTCAGTGTCCAGTCCCAGGTCAGTGGCATGTCGAATGGACGCCTCAGGTTCCATTCTCCTCCCTCACCTGCACCCCTCGAGACAACTACACCTTTATAAGCCACAAAGAGAACCAACTTATGCTGTCACTGGGATAGAAACACTAGGAATTCACCACAAATCCACCACCATGAGCAAAAGCTTTGTGCAAAAGTGTGCTGTAGGTACATGGAGCTGTTGCACCAACCTTCATCTGACCTGTTGTTTGATAAAGACACTCTCTTATGCAATTTACTTATCTCTGCAATAAAAGGGGGATTTATTGTGGAGTACCTGAAATGCACTAATGTTGGCCTTTTGTTTCTGTATTCCCCTAGGCAATCACTCAGGCGTGGTTTTGAGCATCAACTCCAGAGAGATGCACAGTTACCTGGTTAGCTGATATTTGCAGCTGAACACAAAACCCGAAAGACTCTTCACTCTACCGTTTTATTTTTCCCTGGTGATGTCCCAAAATTGCAAACATGGCTGTAAATGCTGATGGAGAGGAGATTTCTTATCAGTCCTGTGGAAAAAGCATCCATCCTCAGTAACCAAGGGCGAAGGATAACATGTCTTGTGCTCACTCGATGGCCTGGGAACTCATTTCGACTGAAACTCAAACTATGGTAGCAAATTTGTAGCCCTAGGCACCTTCAATGCCACCTTGTTTCTTTTCTGTACATGCTCTATTTCTTTATGTTTATTTTTAAAATGATTGACTGTAACTTTTTAATTATATTTTTAATTGAGGTTTTCAGTGGAAGGCTGGGAGTCTTCAGCCTTAAAAGGTGATTTTTACACAGTGACTAGACCAGAAAAGATGGTTGATCACAATGACAATTTTTTTAGTAGGCCAAGTGTTTCTGTACTGGGAAAGGACTGAGAGAGAGACAAATGCACTCCTAGTTGAGACCAGCTCTTAATTTAAACACATGTGAGACAATCTAACAAATTTAGGCTTAGGCCCTTCTGAGGATTAAAGGAAATAAAATGTTAATTAGGATTTCTTGTAATATACAATACTCTTGTAAGTGTAGCAAGTCCTGAAAAACTATCAGCAGCAGTATCTCCCCCCATCCCATCCCATGTGAAAGAAAAACACCAGCTTGATGCTATTTCCAGACCAGGTGCCTTCACTTGCAGACAGTCATTTTAGTTGCTCTTCTTTTTTTTCTCCTGAGTGAGCCCCTCTAGGATGATGGCAGCTGCCAGATGAGTTCTCCTATTCAACCCTAGGCTGGTGGCCTGTCTCTTTTTAAATTTTCAGAGAGTGTAAATACCTCTTTTAAACAGTTTTCTTTCTATGGTTATTTTTTAAAAACTTCCTATAAGGGCAGCTGTGCTGGGTGGGTCAGAGCTCTGCTCTGGGAAGGGCTGGGTAGCACTTCCATCTCCTTCCCAGGGCATCCCTGTTTGGGATTTCCCCTGGCATTTGCCCTTGCTGGTGGCAGTGGGCAAACCCCAACCTGACCTTTTCCACAGGGGTTGGTTTGACAATCCAAAGGGTCATGGGGATGATGGGAAGGGATTTAGGGTTTCCTGTTCCCTTCCCATCACCAGGGGTGTTTCTCAGTCCTACCACCACTGGCCCCTTTTTCTGCAGGGACAGCAGGGGAAGGGCTTCTGGAGGAGCTGCCTGCAGAAAGGTTTGTGAGTCAGGTCCTTGTTTCCTAATCCCAGTTTTGTCACTTGGGTCAGAGTTTCCTAGTCCTGACCTCTGCATGCCTAGGGAATGGCGATGCAGTGAATCCACACTCCTCTTGTCTTTCTCTGTGGTTTATTTTAGCCAGGTAGGAAAACAAGTGTGGTGCTGTGTGGTGAGTTTAAATGTCTGGCATCCTGTGTGTCACAGCTGCCTGGGATTAGGATGCTTCTCTCAGAAACCTATATAATCTCTTCACTTTTTGCCTTTGATAGAGAATAAATAACTCTGTACTCACTGAATGTCATACTGATGCTAGTGACAAGCTCGCACACCACCTTGTTTGAGAAGGATACTGATAGTGCATCATCCAGAAATGCAAACAGAAAATAATGAAGGCTAGTCAAATAGAAAAGAACTGTCTTTAAAAAAAAATAAAAATCAGTGTATGCATTGGAATCATTCTTCCATGTAGCTGTGAATATAGAGCATATTATCATCAAAAGCAGCGGATTGGGAGGTAGTAACTCAGTGTAGTACTGTAGGCTCCCATGAACCCCCATAGGATGTATGAGTAAAGCACAAGAAAATCTAGATTATAAATTTACTGTAAGGAGCTAGGTGGAGAAATTAGAGTGAAGATTCTGAAAAGCACTTGCAAACCGCTCAGGAAAACAATTACAAAAATTGTTCTAAGATTTCTGCCTATTTAGTTGTATAGTGCCATGTAAACTTATTAACAGAGAAGCAATGCCCTGGCTGACTGTTGTGTGCCAGACTGTGGAAATCCAAGGTCTTAAATGTATCTGAGTCTGGGTTTCTTGAAGAGAGGTGCATATACAAAACATGCTATAAATTGGAAACTCTTGGGATCGTTGCACCAGGGGCTTTCTCTCCTCACCAGCTCTTCTTGCTTTTTCTAGTAGAAATGAGCTGGAGCAGAGAATAAAATAACATTGTGACCATCTTACTTGTTCCTGTGAAATAAATCTGAAATAGATTTTTTGTATAGGGCAGGTGAGTGACAAACCAGCTTCATAGACAAGGAATGGGGTGGAAGCTCCTGCTTGGGGTTGTTCTCACATGGTGAGTCTGACTGGCAAAGGACTCTGTTGGAACTAGGTCACACAACTAATTTATGCTTTAACAGCTACTTTGATACATTCAATTCAGGGTGATTTGTGTCTCTGATCACAGGAGTCTTTTGGAACTTAGAATATTTAACTGCTTGGTTCTCTAATTAACACTTAGCACAGTCTAGTACCTGTAATAATTTTTTCCAGTGCTTATTAATTTGATTCATACAGCACTCCTGTGAGGTTGGTTTGTCATGTCTTAAAAACAGTTTTCTAAAGACATGTTGGTGTTGCCATAACTGTATTAATAATACCCAGCAGATAATAAAGGAAGCCTTTGATTTCCTTGCAAGAATAATTTTTAAATGAATTATTTTAAAACTGAGAAAGTATTATTACCATTTTCTCATTCATGGTGTCTTCGTTTATCTGTAAATAAAAACACTCACTAGTGCTAGTTCTAAAATCTCTAGATACATATAAAGAATAAATATCTTTTTATTCTTTATATGTATCTAAAATCCTGACACATGAATATTCAGAAACACAGAGGTGCTTCTGTGCACAAGTGCTAGTCACACATGTGTGCATGCACACATGCAGTATTTGTACATATTTTAGTTATCTTTTTTAGTGGGGAAGGGTGATGTGGTGGCTAAGAAACAGAAGATGACTGTCAGATACCTGGATTCTGTACCCAGACTTTGAGCAATTTACTTGCCTTGTATGTGCTCTGGTTTCCCCACCTGTAAAATGGGACTGATAGTAATTACCTACCTCACAGGGGTATTGTGAGGCTAAATTCATAACTGTTTGTTCAGGATCATCAGAGCAAAAGAATTTTGTTACTATAAATTATTAATGGTTTCACTTTCTTTGTTTCACTTGTAATTATCATTGTTCTTAAAAGTTCTCTATTGAAACCAGCTGCAATTATGTATAAATGTAAAAAATGCATAATTCAAAAAAGATGCATCACTGGTAAAAAAAAAAAAGTAATTTTATTTAAACACTGCTATTGGAACATACTGTTATGTGGTAGCACTGCAACATTGCCTGTGAATTTGCTGTTGCACACTAGTATTGTGAACTCACTTCTCTGCATTGTTATTTGCTCAAAAACCTTATAAAAATGGGTACAGTGATATTTATCAGCACTGATATTGAGCTATACTGAATCTAAACAAACTGGCAAAGTGCTGGCCTCATTGGCATCTTTTGGCCTTTTTAAAATCTGATGTATTTGCAATTTCAGTAACACTATGTACTTTTCAGAGTGCTCCAAGCAGCATGATCCGAAGCATTCTAACAGAACCATCAAGATTTACAGCTGTTGTCTTTGCTTTCGCTTTTGACATTAAATGTTTTATATGCCATTGGAACAGCCCATCCATATAAAATACTCAGAAATGCTCAGAGGACATTTAGGGAAAATGCACACAGTGTTAATTAATTTTTCAATAATATAAGCAATATAAACCAGTGTATATTTTTATACTCTGTTGAAGAGGGTGGTGGAAATGGCTGTGAAGAAACAGACGGCCTGAGGCGAGATGTTGTTGTTATCCACAATTCGCATCCAATTTCTTGGAACTCTTTTATGATATTCTCATTGAATTAAATCCTTCTTGATGCATTTTCTTCTTTCAATGACTGGTGTAATGAGGAGTGAGCTGTTTATTCATATAAAGTAGATGATTTGTTAGCTAACTGTCCTGTAGAGAAAGACAAATCATTGCTTTGCCGTTAGTAGTTCCTAGTGCAAAGCAGGTTTCATTTGACATGATTATCATGGTTAGCTGTGTTTTCAGTCCAATGAGACCTTCTCTTAGTGGGAAAACTCTACTACTGTAGGCTGTATCTTCAATAGAGATCAATAGAATGGAACTGCAGTAATTTCCATCCTTGTTACACAGATACATGCTGAAAAAAATGTTGGAGAAAAAGAAAATCCTTATAAGTAATTAAATACATGCAGTAGCTTTTTGATGATGAACCAGAGGTTCTGATAAGTTTTGAATTTCTAGTGTTATTTCAAGTCAATGTTTCTAAGTAGATATAATCAATGACAATTTCAGTCATAGATTTTTTTCTATGTTTCCTATTAAAAAAGTTTTGTAATTTTTTCATTAATGAGACTTCAGGGGAAAAGAGAGACTAAACATTTTATTTCATTGTACAGTTCCTTCCAGTTGGAGTTATTGTAGTTGTTTTATTGTATATTGATTGATACCACTATATTGTTTCCATATTCATTTTTATTTCAGCATTTTAGATGAAAGTAAGTGCCCATTTCTCTCAAAATATTGGATTTCCACCAGGACAAAATTTATAAGCATTTACCCTTATAAATCTTGATTTTTGAGATACAAAATTTTGTTTTGTCTTTTAAGTCCATCCAAAAAGCTCCTCCTGGCTCATTTTCTCTGTTTTAGTCCCAGTTGCACACTGCTTCTACAACTTTCTTCAAGAGACTGGCACATAGCCAGAACTAGTCTGAGAAAGCCTAAAACTTTCATTAGAATGGCATTTAATTGACTATAAGTGAGGTATGCTCAGACAATCATCTTAATGTTAAGTTTGTATTTTCATGTTCTCTATTTCCTTTCAGCTTCTTAGCATTTGCCCTCTCAGTGCCATTTAACTGCATTTTTATTCCTGTAATGTTTTTGACTTATTTTTAGACCATAATCATCAAAGTGACAAATAAGTCAGACCCCTGGTTAGCTTTTGCAATTAATAGCCTAACCCTGCAGTCTTTGGGAAATGTCAAGCTGTGGTCTCTCAGATTTGTATTCTTCTGTGCCAAGCCAGCCCTTGTCCCCAGCTGATGAAAGATAGCCTAGAACAGCCCATTTCCCAAATCTGGATGGGAATGTCGTGCAGAAAAAGTTGCTATTTGTTCCTTCTTTTCAAGTGTATTGCAGAAGCAGAGAGGGTTATTGGGATAAGAAGAGCCTGTAATGGTACTTCAGGCTGCTCTGGAGGGTAAAGAATGCATCCTCTTGGAATATTTTTCCATTGAAATTGATATGTACAGCAAGTCAGTTTCATGATTTTTAATATGAGATCTCATTTCTGTAAGTCTTCAGTCCCAGCTTTTTTCCTCCTGTTAAATGGAGTAGCAAATTACTTAAACTATGAATTGTGGAGCAATGTATGGCTTCCATTCTTTTCATCCCTTTTTTTTTAATATGTGAAGCTTATCAGTATTACTGTTTCCAGCTAGTGTATATGCTGGTAGCTGTGATGATCTTCTGTAAGGCAGTTTCTAACATAAGAAATACTGGAAGGGTTAGAAATATGTACTCTGAAATACAACAATATAGCTGTGTGAAAAAATCCTTATCAAAGAGCTATTATGGTTTACATTAAATACTTTTTAGTAGTATCTCTAAAAATACATACTCTTAATTGCAAACTCTTTGCCTCTCTTCCTTCCAGATTGATTTTCTTTTAGAAGAACATTTACTAGTCCTGACAGAGAGTGCATTCTTTCCCTTACACAAGTAATTTTGCTTAATGTTTTTTCTTTGCAACACTTGCATTTCACACAGACTTCATCTGTTTTGATCAGCCTTGATTTCTGAGTTTCTGTAGAATTTGCATCTTTACTCTGATTACTTGCAATACAGTGGACATAAAGCCCTGTTAAGCAGCAATAATACAAGCAGCAGTACCTGGCACTGCTTAAATAATATGACTTTTTTGCACATGTTTTTAATGGTATAATGAGTATATTAATCACCAGGAAGGCCAGGCATTCCAAATAACTTTCTTAACATGTCTTAATGTTTCTATGTTATTTGTTGCTAATTTTAGCCAGCTTTTGATACTTGTATTTAGTTCTTTCTGACAGTGTCTACTCTTGCAGATCAAAGCAAATGAATTGGCTTATTCGCTTTTTAGAAAGTATTAATTCACACTGCCTATTGATTAAAAGAGTTTAAAAATGAAATCTTTCTGAAATGGTGAAAGAGATAGTTTTAATGAGGGCAGCTCATACAGGAAAACAGCAGGCTTATATCCATGTGGCTTTTGAGATATTCTTTTTATGGATTTTGAACAGAAAGGACTGTGCAGAGGAACCGTGACCTCAAACATCAGTAACATGGTAAAACTATTCCAAAGGAGAATATTGTAAAACACCACCTCTATGTTTCAGGTTCACATTAGGGCCTTTTAATGGTTAAAATTACAGAATATCTTCACAAACAAACTGCCCAGCAAGTTTCCAAATTCATTGACTCCATTTACTTGTAAATACACTCCTGTCTTTGGGGTTAATCTTCTGATATGCTGAAGTAGCAAAGTGACTGTTCCTGAAGTTACCTGCATTGTTTAATGCTTCCAAATCTTTGCCAAGTAGCTTCTGAAACTAGAAAAAAAGAGAAGCCGAATTTCCACTCTTTTCTGTTTCTCCTCCTTTCCCCCCACCCCTGTTTTGTAGCCCTTTTGTTCTCTTTCATTATTGCTGCTGTTTGTGGCTCTGCCTTGCCTGGCTTCTCCAGATGACAGCTTTCTACACTTCACTTTTTCTTCCTTGCTTTTTGTTCTGCTTTATGTTTCTGTCTGTGTTTCTCTTTGGATATGCACCCTACTGTGTCCCAGCTGATAACGAGAATTACAGTCTTCTCCCTCCCTGCCTCTCCTCTAAGCTCTGCTGTATTGTCTGAGTCGATGAGGTTCCCTGTGCTTTGTGTCACTGCAGTCCATCCTTCCTGCTTCTTTCCCACTTCAGTATCTTTTAATCCTTTCAGCTTTAATTTTGGCTCCCATTTTCGCTGAACCTTTCTGGAATTCTTATCTTTTCCTTCTCAAGAACTTCTCTCAGATGTTCATCCCAGAGAGCACATGCTTCTAGTTTGAGATGTGGATGGGTATTATGCTCCCTGAAAGAATAAAACCCAGCATTTCCTCTCTCACCAGTGTATATGTTGGTTTTGCTGTTGGCCTGTAGTAATATTATGTATTTAACTGGCAAAGATGGTTATCTGTTATCTCCCAGATATCTTCCTCTGCCTCCTTTTGGGTTACAGGCTGAGACATGGTGTTCCCATGAATTTCCTGGAGCACAGCAAGGGCTGGCTTGCTTTGCCAACCTCGCAGGCTGGCAGGTACAGAATTGCAGCAGGGGTAGAGCACCTTGCCAGACCACTGGGCTGCATTTGTATTTCAGTATGGGAAATGCTGAGACCCATGCTGAGACACAGCCTTTCGAGAAATTGTTACAACCCAAAGATGAACAATAGGTGGAGTAAAGAGAATTCTTTGTTAATAGAGGGTCAGGAGCAATTTGACTTGACAGGTTTATGGAATGGGTCTGTATGAAACCTTTACTAGAGGGTGGGGAAAATGGCTTGGATTCAAGTTCCATAAAATACAAATTTAAGCAAAGTCATCAGATATATTTGGCAGAATCATCATGCTGGAGGAGCTTGGAGAATGTAATGGGAGTAAGATCATTGAAAAGCCCAGTGGTATCTTGGAAGAGTACAGCCTGTCTTAGGGAGTGTAAGTGAGAGAGATGTGGAGGGAAGGGAGCACAGGACTAAAGAGGACAAGGAAAAGCAGGGAGAAAGTCAGTGTTACCAGTGTGTATGGTTTTACACATTGTTGATTTTGTTTTGGTTAAGTCTTGACACTTTGATTTATGATGGCAACTATTTTATTTTGTTAGTTGCATTCAGAGACTTTAAACCATGAGTCTAAATTGATGCAGCACGAGGAACATGCAAAATTATCACCATCTCTGCCTATAATTTAAGACAGATCTGACTTGCAGCAACATCCCACCTGAGATGCATGGAAAAAATGTTGCTTTAGGAGTCAAGATGCCTCTGTGAGTGCTCCAGGTGATTGGGGGTCATTTGCTAATGGTGTTCCTCCCTAGCACAGCACTGAGCTAGGAGACAAGGGAAAAGAATTATTTTGTAGAGTCTGTCTCTTGCATTTATACTGTTGAAATGTAATTTGCTAGAATGCCTGTATGAGCTGTAATTTTATAATGTTTAAAGAAGATGAATGGAGCTGGTGTAGTATTCCTGAGGGTAAACACCAATGACTGGAGTTTACTGAACATGTGACTAGAAATTTTAATTTTAGGAACAGAGAGTTCCTCCATTTCATATACACACCAGGCCTTTGAGTACAGATCCTTTTTTTTCATTTGTCACTGACAGGCTGTGAATTATTTCCTCATGGGTGTAAAGTCATGGGTTGTGCTTGCTGCAGTGCAGAAGGCTCTGGAGGGAAAACATAATCAAATGGAGAAGTATACTTGAATTATCTTCTCTTGATCCCAGTCTGAGTTGTTTTTCTCTGATTGTCATTCTGTCAAAAAACTGGGTTGATGTTAAAAGGTGATTAACTAATTTTCATCCTCTTCCATGTGGCTGAGGAAAAATAAATACAAGAAGTTTACAGAGGAATAGCAGATTGGAAGAGGGTGGGGAAATGGATCATCTGGCAGAGTGCTTTGGGAAACTCCCACTTTTTTTGTTTTACCTACCAGTTGTTTTAACAAATATGTACAGCATCTGTGATTTATCTTTCCATTACACTTTGATAAGTTTCTTTGCAGAAGGTGGTTTTAAAGAATACCACCCTGGTGCATTGCAAGTGTGGGTTTAGGAGGCATCAGGAATTGCCCTTCCTCACCTAAATGAAATTAACTTGGTGTATATATGAAGCAGCACTAGGAATATTGCTTCATCCTAGATTGGAGGAATATTTTGAGAGGTGAGAGTTGGAATAGGAGAATTTTCCTTTTTAAGAGCAAAGGATGGAAGCTAGCTTATTTACAGTGCATCTGTGGCTGTTCCAGCACAGGTCTCTTAATCCAGGTACAGACAGACGAATATAGATTTTGCTGGCATTACCCATGAAAACAAAAGAGGAATAAATGGTAATTAAACCAAGCCAAAATAATATTTCGGGGCTAATTAGTGCTGCAGCTCTTGGTAAGTATATGAAAGGCTAGAAAATAAAAACTAGACTTGATATGTGTCTTGTGAAGATTCACAGAGCATATGTTGCTACCCTGTGGTTAATGTGGAACATTGTTTATTCAGCATTGCAGGGCCAAATTCTACCCTCATTTAAGGCCATGCAGTTCAACAGACATTATCAGTTCAGCTTTATGTTACAGAATAATTTCATCCACAGTGGATTTGGAAAGCAACTGCAGGACTAAAGTCAGTCCTCTCAATGCACCTGTTACTCACAGGTTACTCATTGATTTTCACCATAATTTTTATTCCCATTGCTAGCATGGGAGTTCTTTGGATAGATGTAAGCTAATTACAACCAAGGTAGAACTGAATTTTTTTAACTGCTTATGACTGCTGGGTCAGCAAATGCTTAATTTTTGACCAGGGGGTTATTCCACTCCATGTGAAGGTTCTTAGCAGTCATCAGTATGCTCTAACCCCTACCTTTAACGTACATGGCTACACAGCCCTCTCCTTCTGCCTTTGCACATTCTATATTTGTGAAAACAGAGAACATGCCTTCTCCTAATTTTGTTTCAGGTGACCTTGACTTTAAGCAGGTTTCTTTGTATACAGTAACAGGGCTCAAGTGAAGAATGAAATAAATCCATAATTGGTGCATTGTCAAAAATGTGGAAAAGTGTTATTTGTATATTTTTGTAAATATGTAACATTTAATGGCAGTTTTGTAGTGACGTGCTGTTTTTGAGAAAAGGAGACAAATATATGTTTGAATATGCTTGACGTAACACTTAACTGTGATCCAATTGCACAAGTAATAGCTTAATCAAAAACCCTTGTGCAATATGTAGTGCACACACATAACCAAGTATCTGTTAGCAATCCACAAGCAAATTTTTGGCAAATTTTAACAAAGGTGATGAACTGTTCAGTACAGATTATCACGGTCTCTTTCAGCTTCCAAACATGTAGCAGGCAAACTACTGTATACGTACCTGTGTACTCCACTGCATCCAAAGGTATGCATTTGTCCTGAGAACCTGCACTCCAGGTTTTTCTTTAATAAAATTTGGTTCTAAATTATTGATTGCTTTGTTTTTCTTTCAAAGCTTCTCATGGGGTTTGTGGAGGTTTAACCAGTCCTCAGAGTTTGTGTGTCTGTATTTAGCAGCAAACGACTCAGCTCTGCAACACTGAGCTCAAAGGCTGCAGCAAACCTTCATTCTCCTCCTCTTTAGCCACTCCACTTCACCCTCTATCCTTGCAGCTCGACTCCATTCCTAGGAAAAGAGGGAAAAGTCCTTTTGCCTTTTCCTGGGAGGTGTCTGCAGTGTAGCTGGTGGAGGGTGACATCCTGTGGTGAGACAGAAGCCGTGCAGGGCTGTTCTGTAACATCAGAGGCTGAGTATGTCTGTCCTGCTAAAGAATTCCGTAGGGCTCAGCCTTCATCTCCCTGTGAGAGAGCGCCATCAACAGAACAGAGGTATGTGTGTTCTGCCCTGCCCGTGCCTTTATTCCAATCTCTTCTTTCCATTAATTGCCCTTCCTTTATCCCACTGTTTTCCTAAGGAGTTGCCTGTGCTGTAGAAGCTGCATTCTCTTTGCAAAATTCAGGGGTCTGCAAGTCAAATTTAGCCCTTAAACTAGATGTAGCCATGTGTAAGGATCAGGCCTTGACTCAAAATAAAACTAAGCTACAAAGTATATTCAATCATTTACAAAGCCAGGAAAACCAAAATTCTCAGAATTATGCCCACTGGACATGCCCAGCTGCTACATATGATATTCACTTCACTCTGCTACAGTCTTTGGAAATGAAATGCAGAATTATGTAGTATATTTTTATGAAGTCTTGCCCTTAATGTCCTAAAGATTTTCTCCTACTGGTCCTGGCAAGTGTTCTCTGTCTTTGCAAAGGTCACTGAATTTCTAAAGTCAGAAGATGCCTTCCATCCCTACAGCCTGGGCATTCCTTCCTGCTTCAAACTTTAGAGTTGAGCTGCTTTTGGTGCAGCTGATATTTTCAGCCTGGAATGGAGTTTATGGTTTGCTGAGAGCTGCTTGCTGCTCTGTAGCTTGGTGCTTCCCAAGGAAAGTCTGACACTGGTAGAATAAACACTTGATGTTCTTTGCACTGCCTGCTGCCCACAGCAGGGAAAAACAGAGGTGCTCTAATTGTTGTAGATGTGCAATGTGAAGTCTTATTAAACCTCATACTGGGATAAAACAGCAACATGGATTATCATCTACTGATTTTTTAATTAGCCATACAAATTTTATAGACTGCAATGAAGTTTTAATAGGACCACAAATTGATTATTTATTCACTGGGTGGATATATTTTGAGGATCCAAAGATGGATAACTAAAAAGAAAAATAATTCAGATGAGATGAAACTGAATTTTCCCAGTCTGCCCTAGCTGAGCACTTTCCCAGGGTGCCTGCTGGAGGAGCTGGCAGCTGGAGGGGCCTGTGGTGTGGGCAGTCTGACCTTCGCTGTGGCACACCATGCTCAACGTGAGGCTGGATGCAGGAATGAAGCTTGTGCAGCCCAGCTGGGAAACACTGCCTAAAATTTGTCATTTTAGGTTCTCTAATCCTATACTGTGGCTAGCTGAGACTTTAACGGCAATTTATCTCTACAAAAGCAGACTGTTGAATCTCAAATAACATCTCATTTTCCAAATTTAGTGCTCTGATATAAATACCAGCAAAACTCACAGAAATTATAAAGTTACTTCTAATGATGTTGCAATAGTTCTTTCCAAGGAAAGCTCCTGATTTGGAAGGTCAGGAGTGAGAACAGACACAGCCAAGCTGTTCCCATAAATGAGATACCAAATAAAATTTGCTAATATCTAACCTGAAGGGCTACTTTACTTCAGAAACTGATTTCTGTGGAAAGAATAATTGCTTCACTTCTGTTTCCCTTGCTATCGTCATCAAAGTCATATTAATTGCTATATTATTTTGAAGCTTAACTGATTTCAACATCATCATAAATCATGTCTCTAATAAAACTTTTGAGGCATAAACAACAGGCAATATTTTTTCCTGTTTTTGTTTTCCAGTAAGACACTGATTTCTTTTCAATTTTTTTTTTTTTTTTTTTTTTTTTTTTTTTTTTTTTTTTTTTTTTTTGTGATTTATGCCTTGAAAGAAGTTTTGCTTTCTTATGGATCCAGCTGCTGTGGAGAAAATGTGCTGTACTCTGGTACAGTACATTTGAAACATTTATTTTTGAAAACCTCATGGTTTTCAAAAGCTGAAGCAAAATAGTGCAAATGCTGCACGGTGTATTTTGAAAGTGATAAAAGGATCCATTCCTGCCATTACAGTATCATAGCAAAAGTTGATTAAAAAAAAAAATTCAGAATCAGTGATACATGCCAAAACCAGACTAAAGAAGTAAAAATTCTAAGGAATAATTCAGTGAGGGCAATTAACAGTCTATTTAAAAATTAGTAATTAAACCAGAAATTAAGCTTATGTTCAGCTCAGGACCATGTAACTGCAACTCTACTGGTTCTGCAAAATCTAATAGGAAAATGATTCCCTTGTAATCAGATTACTGACCAGGAACACCCTTGATAAGATTTTTTTTGTTGTTGTTATCTAATAAATTGTGAAGGAATAATTTTGCATTACCTTGATCTTAAAAGAGAGGTTCTTGCTTTAGAAGTCAAATTGAAAAGAATAGGATACATGGCTTTATAGAAGGGAATGTTTTGTAACTGCTGGTGTAAAAAAAAAAAGCATTTTTCTGTGAAAGAAAACAGCTTCATTTATCAGTAGTAATATGTCAAGAGAGCAGGGGAAGCACACAAGGACACTTCAACAGAACACACTTCCAGCCTCCCTGGAGCTGGACTTTTCTGTTTTGAAGCAGGAAGCTTTGTGTTTGATAGTTTTAAGTAATTACTTTTTGCCATGAATTTTGTTTATTGTTTATAGACCCATATAAGATTTTAGCATCGATAAAATTCTGTGACGAGTTCTGCAGCTGAATTGGGCAGTTGTTTTGAACCTGATCATTGATTCAGATACCCTCAGTGTTTGTACTGTTAGCGGCAGGGACTATTTTCCCCATTTTTATAACCTGTTAACACAATCCCCTCCTCAAGATTATTTTTTTTTCCACACTGGAATGACCTTATCTTTGTTTTTCCCTTGAACTTCACTGTAATATGAATAGGATTTTTCCTTGTCTGGAGGGATTGCTGTGCCCTTGTATCATCTCCCATAGAGTTTATCTATTTATGCAGTCAGAGCCATTTGGATAATGTTGTATAGCTACAAATGCAGATAATTGAGACACCAGCAGTTCAGGTGGTTTTCTCATTTTTGCCATTTTGCTTCTGCAAGTCTTGTGAATTAGACAGAGACTAGAGATACTTGCTGCATTTTAGACCACAGGATTATAGCAGGTTTATTTTTTTTAATTTTTCCTGTTGTGTTTTTAGTTAATTTTTGTTTGTTTTCATTTACTTTTTTGTCTTTAGTTGTTATTATGCAGTACATGGACATACCTATTAAAACTTCATTATGATCTTGGAGGCTGTAACTACAGGAAAAAACCCAATTAACTACTTTAGAATACTGCTTCCCTCAGTTTGGGAAAATAAAATGTATATTCTACTTAAGCTTTTTACTTTATAAATTTGGTAATAATTGTGGTGTAACAGGAGCAAGAGCAAAATCTAAGAAAAGCAGCAAGGAGTAATTACAGCTTAACACTTCTCAATCTCATCTGTCAGTCATCTACAAGAAATTGCTACATTCATCTTTAAGTAGCCTGGTAATCAGCTCAGTTTAATTTTAATCCACTTTCCTTTCTTAGAGGTAATTTTTAATGTTTTACATATTGCATAATTTATTAGTGGAGTTGACATCTAAGCAAGCTGGTGCAGATGCAACAGGCAAGCAGGAAGTGCTGCTATGAGCTCTAAATACACCAAATTCCACATTTCCATTGCCAAGAGAGTCCTTGGACATTCAAGTTGCAGGAGGTCACTGCTCAGTTAAATGGGGATACAACTGATGCCAAAAAACACTCATGATAATGTCCAAACATTTTTAAACTGACTGGCATGGGAGAATGGTTCTCAGCTGAGTTCTGACTATTGTGGGAGAGCTGCTGAGGCGCCGCCGCAGCACCTTAGGGTGCCTCTGGAACTGACCAACACCAAGAAACAACACTGCAAATCCTTTTTTTGACAGGTAACTTTATTAATAATGGTCTCGGATCTGTCGCACCCACCAGGTGCCAGTCTTTTTTCACACTTTGCAAGACTTTCTGAAGAATAAACTAGAAAGGCATAAGGTTAGTTGAAGCTACTAAGACACACATTTGAAGGTGGGTCTATTTTGGACTTTTGTTTTTTTTTTTTTAACAGAAGTGTCCATGAATGTGTGTCAGAAAGAACTTAAATACACTGAGAAATACAGTAGAAAGGCTATATTTACAGTCAATTAAAATGGGCACTGCCAACATATCCAATAACAAAAATAAAACAAAACCTTTTTTTTCATGTTTCTATCATGCTTTTTTTCACAGAGATTTTTTTTAAATATGATTTTGTTTTTTAAAAAATACAATAAGGAAATAATTACATTCTTAATATGAGAACATTATCATACAACATACACCCTTGGCCAATTAATTTGAAAGTGTCTAACAAAACTTGATACTAAATTAATATTCTCCATTTGAAAAATCAAATTGCCACAATCATCTTATTAAAAAAACACCCTTGATCCCCCAAAGTTATGAACTGGGATTTTATAAAAAAAGGCATCACCCGTTTAAAAAAAACCCAAACAAAACAAACAATTTAAAAAAAGCACCTGGTACAGTAACAGGCATTTGGTGAGGAAGTACAAGTGTAACATTTTCTTAGAAGACAGAAATGGTTCAAAATACGGGAGTTTTCCTTTCAAACAAAAGTCATGCTGCTCTATGGCCGAGTTTGCCTGGTGATCCTGGAATCTAAAAACAGTGAAAAATACAGGTTCTGTTGCTCTTTATAAAAATTGTGCAGCAATAGTGCTATTCAAGGCAACAGAGTACATTTCACAGCACTGAGAGTGGTCTACAGAGAGGTTATTTCCCAAGCTTTTTGGTTTTCTTCCTTTCAGAACCTTGGCTGTTACACAGAACAGACTAAAGTGTGGTGGCTTTGTGGAGCCTTTGCTGGAGGAAGAGTGGAAGATGTTTAGATCAGGGGACAGCCCCTGTGCAGCAGGCACCACAGGGGCCCAGGTGCTGCAGGAAGGCTGCACCACACAATTTCCATTTGCCCGGGCAGAGATTTACACACATCCACCTCAGGCGTAGATTAAAACCTGTCCTTGCCAAGGAATTTTTCTTTTTTTTAACCATGGGATAAGGGGGTGGAAAGAGACAATGCCAACATTGGGTAAACAAGACAAGTGATGTGGCTTTTGACTACTCTGCATTACTTCATGTGGGACCACTTCTTAATGGCAATTGTTACATCACTGCTAACCTTGACTAGAAGCCTAATTTGCATTATAAATATGTACAGATATAAATTAAATATTTATTGAAATATACAAATAAATAACTTAATTTGAAATAAAAAGCCTAAATGAACTTACTTTTGCTTCAAATTTGTTTCTGCTATTATTTATGGGAATTTGATGCTGTTTAGTCCATAGTCACAGAATACAGAATGTGCCCTCGAGTTAGAGAGTTAATAAGTAAGCGACCTAAACTAATATTAAAAAATTGTGTTTTCAATGAAAACCACACTGACACTTGCTTTCCTACTGTATCTGCATTCCTGTGGCCCTTTGTACCAAGAAGCAAAGAGCCTTTTCTCATGCTGGGCCCATTTCTACACTGCTAAGGTCAGCGGGGTCCCTGCCCTAAATGCATTTGGGAACAGGACACAGCCCCATCTCCTGGCAGCTGTCAGGTCTTTCTGACAGATCTGTGCCCTCAAATCCCACAAGCTCCTGCAGGAAGTCCTCTGGCATCCAGCTCAGCTGAGAATCCCAGGGGACCCCCCAGGAGTTGCACACACCCATTCCTAAAGGTAAGAGATAATCTGCAGGCTTGGCCACAAAGGGATGGGATCCTTGATAACTGCTGTCTTGCCAGCTTCTGTGATTTTAATTGCAGTCTTAACTAATTATCAAGACTCCAGCCCTAACATCTGTGATTAAAACACTACTCATATTTTGAGGTAATTTTTAAAATTAATTTTCTACTCCTAACAGTTGAGGAGGAAAAAAATCTTGAGAGTATGATTGAAAGCTCTCCAAAGGCCTAAAAAAAACAAAAGAGAAAACTTAAAAGAAGCCATCTGATTTATACATTCTCCTCCAACCCCCTTCTGATTTTTAAAAACCAATCTTGAGATTTTGAAGGGCTTCAGTGGCAATTTACTGCATGTAATTTCTCAGGAATGACATTGATAAGAGACAAACAGATTTTTGTAATTTTACAGACTAAAATGCAAGATGTTATTTCCTAGTAATCAGAAATGGACCCCTGTTTGGGAAAATCCCCAATTATTTGTTAAACTGTTTATAAGAGTCTGAAAATTATTACCTTTTCAGTCCATCTTCCTCAAAAATAATAGCTGAGGTCTGAAAACAGACAAAGGAAACTAAGTACAGCAGTGTTCTATACCTCAAGTTTAACAATACTATATTATAAAAAACAAGACTGACTGCATAAGTAATTCTGAGTTGCTCTTTTCTGTTGAGGACTAAGTTCAATTGTTTTCTTTTTCTTCTTTAAAATGTATAGAAAAGAAGCAGTATCTAAAAATACCTGTTAGCCTTTTAAAAAAATCAGGAACAAGTCATAGTTCAAGAACATGACCTTTGAAAATGAGTGGTGCTTCAGAACAGCAATAAAGAGAACGTACAAAAATGCATCTGTCTCGAAGTTTGGCAGCTTTTTATCTCCCCATGACAAAAGCATCTGTCTGAAAAGTCACCCAAAAACGCTTCACCAAAGAGTCCTTGTGGCCCTGCAGAGCTGCTGGGCTGAGCAGGCACTGCTGCCTCTGCAAGCACTTTTCTTCAGGTTTGCTTTGCCATGTGAGCAGCCACCAGCAAAGCCTCTGCTGATGAGTTAGACCTGCTCTGTGGCACAGTTCCAAAGGCAGTTTTAACCTGCAGGAGTCAGGATTTCCCACCAGTCTTCAGCAGTGTTCCAGCTGTCTGATGCACTAGAATTAACACTGCTGGCTCTTTGCTGCTTCAGCAAAGTAAACTTGCAACTGTGACTTTATGCTCCTTTTTAGTTCCTATGGTTGGGTTTTTTTGGTTTTCATTTTCTCTACCAGTGAAGTTGGAAACAAGGAGTTACAGCTAATAAAAAGGGGCACACGTAGTTACACAGCAATACAGTAGAGGGAATACAGGCAAATTAGCGCCAAGCTACCATTAACTTAACAGAGTTATAAAACTTCTCATGTTTTATCACTTGATGTGACCTTCCAGGTGAGTCCTTTGCAGCCTAAGTCTTGGTCTGTAGTAGGTAAGGCTTTTATAGAAAGTGACTGGCTCTGTTATGTTTATGTTCCATTTTTCATCTCCCATTCCTGGAAAGGGGGAAAAGAAAGATACAGAAAATGTTAAAAAGAAATCAGGATAATTCACTGATGTCATCGTATCTGCTAATCCACAAGTGGGTTCAATAACAGTTTTTTCATTAACTTTGCTGGATTCAGCCCAAAAATTAGTTAGGGAATGATAACAAGTATGTTCTGATAGTCTGTGCACAGCATCCACCCTTCCACAACTATGTACAAAATATTTTCTAGTGCAGTGCAAACAAGCCATGTTTGTATTCTGCAGAGGGGACTTCTGGAGCAACTGACACCCCACAGCTGCTGTAAAGCACTCAGCTCTCCCTGAGTAAGGGAGAGGCTGATTTAAGCACACAAGGCTCTCTAAATGACTGGTGTAAGACAGCAGGAAGCCCTCAATATCTCTCAGAGCTGACACCAAGTGATTGCTTTACAGCTCTTCAATTTTTTTATTATAAGACTCATGGCAAACACATAAATTTATAACTAAAAAGAGCAACTTAGCAGAGAGACTGACAGGCAGGGTTAAGAGAAACAAGTCTGTTTGCATTGCATTTGTTTCCCTTATAGATAATCCAAACTGAGCTATTGCCTGGCAAATTAAAGAAATTGCTTTGACTTTTCTGTGCCTCAGTTTCCTCACCTGTTAGCTGAGGACAAGGACACCATCCACAGCAAAAAGATGTAACCTATAATGCTTTTGGTCACTTGTCTCAGAGCAAGGTATTGCCATTTCTTCTGCCACTTAAGTGAAAATCATGAGATTGCCACAGCTGAGCCCCCAGGTCAGTAAAACTTGTGGCCATCAAATGACACCTGGGCTGAAGCAGGACAGGCTCACCTCAGGACATCCACACTGCACCCCTCCCTGAAGCCCACCCTTTCAGCCATCAGGAGCCACTGAAGATCCCCAGGGATGGCCTCTGGCTCCAGCAATCCCCTTAGAGGAACCCCCCAGCTGCTCCTCGCCAGGCACTGGGGGCTGCAGATTCCTCTCTGACCCATCAGAAAGAGACACTCTGCAGGCAGCCTGCTGACTTGGCTTCCAACCTGAATTCCTCAATTTAACACTCATTCCACAACATTTAAGAGCTCTGACTGAAATCCATTACTTATGCATGTAAATAGCTGTTCCTGCTGCTGAAAGCAGTAAGAGCAATAGTTTGGCTCAACAGCTGTATGACCATGACACCTCTTCAGCTGTTGTAAAATAACAGTAAAGGTCACAGTTGATGGCTGCTTTAGCAATATAAGAAAAAAAAAATCCATGGGTTTAAAATTAGACAATAATTTACTTTGTTTCAAAACTTCTGTTTGGTTTTTTTTTTAATTTAATTGGTGCTTTTACTAAAATTCAGTGTATTTTAAATATTCCATTTTACTCTTCAAATTATGGTAATTTTAAAGTTAAAACACAGTACTGGTAGAAATTAGATTACTTTAAAAACTCTATTAAATCTGTGTTCTCTACAGATATGCTACCAAAGCTATAAAGGAAGTCCTTGGCTAAGCAACTGGGAGGAGATTTTCTTTGAAGTGTTAAATAAGGCTTGAAAGCAGAAGCTTCTTTTGCAGGTGCAAAAGGAACTTTTTGTTTCTTTCCACTGCTCCTGCAGGTTCACACCAAGGAAAGAATGTCTCAGTCAACACTGACAGCCTGACTGGGAGCTGGGAAACTGGGACAGCTCCTTTTCTTCTCCAGTCCTTGAACACAAGTGAGATGTAAGATGCTGACATTCACCAGCCCACTAGTTTCAAAACCAAATCAGAAATACTAATTTCAGTTTTCTTGCTACACATAACAATTTGGCTTTAGAAACTAATTTGATATTTAAATGAATATGTGAAATGTTTAAATAATTGCTGTACAGAAAGGATATTTGAATCTTTTTACTTCTCTAGGACTACTGACGCAGAATATTATTTTCCATATTTTAATTGGAGTTTCCATTTCTAGCCAAGTACAGATTAGACAAAATTGCAATTAAAATGCCTTCTGGCTTTTTAAAAATATACATAATTACTTTCTAAAAAAAAAAATTAAAGATACTTGCAAAAAAGCGAAGTTAAAAATTCAAATTATGTATGTGTAAGTATAATGTGTGTCCTGAACAGCCAATCCCCAAATTGCTGCTCTTTCTTAACACTAGATCTGTCTTACTGCTTCTCTCTGTATTTCCTTCTAATGTTAGAGCATCTGAGAGGAGAAAGCTTTTGGTGGCAGAGCTTCCAAAGCTGCTGTCCCAGGCGTGCAGGGCACAGAGGCACAGGCGCAGCGCTGCTGCCTGGTGAGCATGGCCGTGACACAAGGCTGGCAGGCAACAGGCCTCCATGCAAGGAAACGGCCAAGGAGGGAGGCATTCAGTGCATTCAAATACACACCAGGAGTAAAAACCATATTCTGATATTTTAAACATTTATACAACTCCCTCATAGCACTGGGAGAGGTGCCAGCTGCTGGAGATACAAGCGGGAGCACAGGCGTGGGACCAGTTTCACTCCCACAAACTGCACTGACATCCACGCCTGGAGAGCCAAGTCCTGCTCTGGGATACTCATGTGTGACACCCTTTCCTGAGCCACATCTACGAGGCCTGGGCTCACTCACAGCTGCAAAAGGCCAAAAGAACTGAGAGCCAAATTCCACCCCCGCACACGTACAGCGACCCCCGAGCGTGGGGCGTGCTGCAGATGTGCACCTGATGGCAGCTGTGGCTGCCAATGGGCTGGGAACAGATTGGGTTGCACTATCTAATTCAGCAAAATTTCACTCTTAATATTTAGTGCATGAGGTTTTAGGGAAAAAGCTGTTCAAGCTGAATTGGATACTTTGAGTTGTTTTTCACAGCATGGGAAAAATATGTTTAGTTGCTCCATATCCTTTTTGATTAGCCTAATCCTATATCCAAGATTCCTCTGCCAAAAAGCTTGACCAACTTATGGTGCCATCCAAAGCACACCGACACCAAACACAGGAGGGCTTTTCCTGCATGGTATGTGCTGAGCATAAAAAATATACTACAGGAAGGTATTCTTTACACCAAAAATATTTAGGTTTTTATAATGCCCTGGCTTCTCCAGCTGTAACGATTAGATGTCTGGATTTAATGTGCCTGTCCAGCACAAATCCATGCACCCATTTGCAAGCACTGTGCTCTGCTAGACCACACTCCCTGAGTATTGCTGAGCTACCATCCACATCTAAGACAAAGTGTACAGTTAGAGATGATATCGTTATGGCACAAATTAGGCTATAATTGGAAAACACAGATAAGCTTTAGAGCACATAAATCCTTCCTCAGGTTTGAAACACAAGCTGCAGACTTCAAAGTTGATTAGAACTAAAACCTATTATGCTGAGTGTAATTATTCTTAGTTGGATTTAAATGAATCAGGCTAACTGGCAGGAAAAAGCAGTTGATGTCCATGCACAGGGAGTAGAATAAGGGTGAGAGAGCTGTCTCAAATGGTGTATCAGGAAAAATAATTATATTATGATAAGTTAATAATAAAATAATTTTTTGAGATGCTGATTTTTCAGTATCTACTACATTTAGGTTCCAGGCTTATGCTCAGATACTGGAAATGTATATAATCAATGAATACATGTAGCAAAAGTTACTTGAAGAAATCCATCAGAAGACATCAATGAAAAAAGGAAATAGCCTTCATGAACGACAAGTGTTTATGATTATTGCTGTTTATAATTACAACTAGCAGTGAACTACTAAATAAACAAAAGCTTGGGCCCAGCACTATTACTGCCACCCTTGGTTATGTGTTGCCCACATGTTTATGCTGCCAGCAAATTTAGCCCAGAAGAATGGTTATACAAATCCCACTTAAACTAAACCACAAAAATTAGAAAACTGTAACAATACAAGAAGACAGCAAATTTCAGCTTGGTACTCGCAAGACAAAATTGAAGTCATTAAACTTTTACTTTAAATGTACATTGAGCAGATACTTGCACAACACATTGTCATTAATTATAATGTTCTTGCAGTGGCTGGAAAAGGTCAGACCCAATCTTGTGCCATTTCTAATCACTCACTGTAACAGTGCTCTTTTAACCACTTCTCTGCTATACAGAGTAGTGGACACATGGACTGTCTACACCACAGACTACTTACTTTGCAAATCAAATAAAAAAAGCAACAGAGAAAAACACGGAATCAGAGTAGAGTCAAATTGGTCTCCCAAACTTACTTACCAACTCTTCTGCAGAAGGTTCTCCAAATCAGCAGTACTATGTAGTAATATGAATAACTTAGATATTCTCTTCTTAAGGCTAAATAAGACTTTGTAAGAAAGTATGAAAAAGCACAGAAGAAGACAATTAAGACACGAGTGCTCTCACCTTTGCTTTTCGAAGCACATGGCCCCGACATGGAGAGTTGTTTGATGAGGGAGGTCTCTTCAGAGCTGCTGCACTGTTCACAGGGATGGAGCACTCAGTATCACTGGTATCACAGCTGGAGATGGGAGAGTTTTCCAAAGTTCGGTGCTTGAAAATTGGAGACTATAAAGAGAGAAAAGCCTATATTGAGTTTCCTCCAAGTAGTCACACGTACAATATTTTCTACTTTAGATTCAGAACTGCAGAACTCTTTTTTAAAGAAACTATATTCATAATGATGACTAGATGAAAAGGAGATTAGAACACAGGAAACAAAACAATGTGCATGTGTGTTCTGTGATGAAAATTGAAGTTTCTTTTCTGTTAAACAGCTATGGGTCTGATCAAACAACTATGGATAATCCAGAGGAATTGATGTATCCCCCTCTCTGATCTTTCTATGATGGCTGCTTCAGACATAGATCTGTAGCACAAGCTCCACCCCGAAGGTGTGAGATGCAGCCCTTGCAGAGTGTGACACAACTGACAGGGGACCAGCACAAGCAGATCTTCATCACTGCATGATGATTTGGTGCATTTAAATCTCCCTGGGCTGGAGCAATGTCTTGGTTGCTGCACTTATACAATCACTGAGGACAAGGTGCTGGCTTTTTGCACATTATCCTAACATATCCTGCCTGTGATATCCTGCCCATATCTACCTGCTCCCTGCTGCTGCTGCAGGAAATGTAAATAACACAGAAAGGCATTTAATTCTGCTCTTATTTCTCAGGCTTAAAAAAACATTATACTTTCAGTTCCTACTCATTTTTGCTGGAGCTGGGAAGGCTGAGCACTCCCAGCCCATTAACTGGGATTTGCATGTTCAATGGCTTTGCATACCTGTGGACTTGATGTTCCTGACTTGGGCTCAATAGCCAAGCCCAGTGTGATGCCACCAGCCAAGGCTTTCTTAAGGCTCTCCTTCACCTCAGTCAGTTCCAGCTCCAGATTTACACGCTCAGCCTCCTTCTGCTTACATTCCTCTTCCAGCTTCTTTAACTTGTCTTCAAGAATCACTTGGGTCTTCCTGCCTGTCATTCACGGCAATTTTATTATTTCAACAATAATAAAAATGTTAAAATGACACTTAGAGAAATTATTTTCTTTCTAAAAAGTAAGGAAACAAGGTCTCTACGTATCAGTGACATAAAAAAAATTAGTTACTTTATATAAAACGCTTGAAAGTAAGAAGTTTAGTAGCATAAATCAAATGCTTTCTATCAAGTGACATTCTTAGATATCTAGTCTGGTTTCAAATCAGTATTGTTTTCTTTATTTTTCTGTATCATGAAAATATAATTAGCTAGTGACAAAAAAATTATTCCTATGCTCTTCTTACCTGAAGTTCACACCAGTGTAATTCCTTAGGTATGTGTATAGATACACATGCATATATAAAATAAGGACATACACATTTGTATTTTTATCTTTTATGTTTTTTATCTATATAGAAAGCAAATATAGACATTATAGAGCACTGCTCAGCATCGAAACCTAACCTTGTTTAGGGTGACATGTCTTCAGCACAGAATACAAAGCTGTTTGGATAACTAAGCCTAATTCTCAGGTGAGAATTCAGCACATAAAAGCACCTCCTACCAGCATTGACTTCAATGGCAGCACGCAGATCTTTCCTTTCTTTCCGGAGCTGGGCCAGCCTGTTCCGAAGGGCTTCTTTTTTCTTCAGCAGCTCCTCCTCTTTGCTTTGTAACTTCTTTGCATCTGCCTCCACACGATTCTTGCCATATTTGTACTGCTCTGCATCTGCATGTATCAGATTGTAGCTAATTAGGGTTTAAATTAACAGCACAACCCTGAACTGGTCCCTGAGACTAAACATGACATGAAGCATGTCACGGCTCCCCACGGCAGGGTGTTGCAACTGGATGATCTTCAAGGCTCCCTTCCAACCCAAACCATTCTATAATTCTACGGTTTGAGGAAAAGGTTTGGCCTTCCTCCTCATCTGGCTCTTTCTCAAGGTCCATGATTTCTGCCAAGTTCTGCAGCACAGCTATAACAATGATATGGGATAGAGTATGTTCTTTATATTTACATGAGGAAAATGAGAAATACCAGTTACTTTATAGCACACTGGTTTTGAAAAATGGCCTTGCCTTTCTCTGTAGTTCAGAAGATGGAAAGGAGGCTCCTCTCCAGCAATGAACCCTTCATTTCTAATTGAAAGGGTCAGAGGAAAAACCACCTGCTTGGCCTTTTGCCTGACTTTCATTCCTACTTCCAGTGCACATCTTTTCTCACCTTACATAAGAGAATACAAAGATGTTCACACTTCTTTGACGCCCGGCAGCTTTCTTTTTCTTTTTTAATTTCCCATACAAATGCTTTCATTTTGTGGCTGACATATATTTGTGGTCTGATTCATATCACAGCCCCCTCTACAGCTCTGCTCCAGTTGCAGACTCAAAGAAGATAGGTCAGCTAAGAGATCACTTTGTCACATATCCGAAGGCACACTTTATGATATGAAATAATTCCTGACAAACAGGAATTTTTAAGCCAGTTTTGTTAAGCCAGTTTTAATCAGTTAGAAGCTATTTACTTTAGTCCTAAACTCTAAACCAATTTCTCTTGTTGCCATTAAATCCACGGCTTCTTAAATAAGACTTCATTAATAAGTCCACTTATGAGCAACACAATGTTCTTACATCTATACCAGCTCCTCATCCTCCTTTTCCAACATGAAGATAGAATTCCTCTCTGTTCCAAATGAGGAATCATTATCCTTCTTTTTTTCCCTGCTGTCCTCATGACTTCGCAGCAGCCACAGGTCCACATTTCATATTTATCCTTCTCCCATATGACCGGCACCCTTTTCTCGTGTGGCGTGGCTGGAGTTAAGTCACCAAAGTATCTCCTGCTCAGTCTTGGCATCTCCTCCTCGGCCTCTCAGCTCACAAAACCACACTGGTGCTGTACCTTGTCTGCTAAGACAGGAGCCCTTGTGGGCACCCTCCTGGCTCCCCAGCGAGGCAGCAGTGAGGACAGACACTTACTGGATGCCGTGCGCTTCACACAGGAAACCGTCTCGGATTTCTTGGGCTGGCTGTTTAAAGTCCTCGCTTTTCCGGCGATCCCATTAGCAGTCACAGGAGGCTTCTTGCCTTTAAACTGTTTGAAAACAAAAGTACAAATGGGCTCCAGCTATTCCCGTGCCACTGGCATTACTTTCACCCTTTGATCAAGGGCAGAGCTTGACAGAAAGCTGCCTGCTACATCAGAGAGCCTTAATAGAGCACATTGATCGAGCTGGAGACGGCGCTTCCTCCAGAGATGCCTCTGGGAGCTGCCTGCTCAGCGGGAGCCGTGCCAGCAATCACAGGATAACAAGGGGATGAACTCCCTGTTTCTGGTGGCATCATGGTTTCCAAGGCATTTAGAACCCTGGTATTTACAGTATTAAGAAAGCCACTGCAAGGCAGAAAAAAATGTATATATTTTAATTTTTTTTTACAGTAAAGACTCTTGAAACACAAGTTTTTCAGAGTTAATTTCACACAGTATAACCTACTAGGGTTTGCCACACAAAAAATTCAACATTATTTCTTATTTACTATATGACCTTGCCATCCTTGTGGATTTTTTTGAAACAATATGATTATTACATGTTTTTAAGTGCTAGGAGTTAAGATATTATTTTCCCATTATACAACTTCTAGCTACTACTTAAAAGCTTTTCTTACTTAAAAAAACCCTCTCATAATGGCCAGACAGGCTCAACAGATTACCAGGAACAGAGCACCGCATGTTCAAGGGGTTTCCATTTAGAGGGCTCACAGCAATGAACTGAAGCCTGGGAAGATAACCCAGTCCTACTCATAGTGTCTCCATGGAGGATGCTCCAGCCAAGCACAGGGCACATGTGTGCCATGCTCTGTTCTCCTGCTCCCAAAGGTTTGTGCGGACTGAATTGGGAATGCACTGAGAAGCTTGCTGCTGCAGTAATTTATTGCTCATGTCCACTTCCAATTATGCATTGCACTGAATTCCAATATTCCAATATGAAGTTTTTGTAAGGGTTAAGTGAGTTAACACACAGTATGATAGGTACCTTTTACAAGGGAAACATTTATCTTAACTGTTCCATGTCAGATTAGATTGAAAACCGTGCATCACTGTGATATATTCACACTGTGATACATTGGTTTAAGCCAATGACCACCTTTCAGAGACCAGCTAAGGGCTCTGAGAAGGTTCCTGGCACGGCTGTGAGCAAGGCTTGCCCTGCTCCCCTGCTGGGCTGTGCCCATCTGCTACAATGCTGAGCTCACAGGACTTCATCTGCTCTGTAGGTTCATGTTTGAGGTACAAAAGCCTGCAGCCACCCTCAGAAAGCAGCAGAGAAATAGCCTCTTTTTTTTTTAGGGGAAGAAAATAACAGGCAGTAATATAAAGATGTCATTTATGAATATATACAACATAATTTACTAAATATATAGCATCAAGTTATTATACATATGCATATTCATAAAATGTATAACCAAAGTATACATGATATACAGAAAAGTATACATTATATATAGATAAGTATATATACTAATATTTACTAATTTCTAAAGAGCCAAATTTGCTGTCACAGTCAGGCCACATGTCACGTATCTTTTTTTGGGTTTTCTCCTAAAACATCTCTGCCTGAGGAGCCAAAAGGTGGCTCGACATGCATTCAGGTTAGGTGTGGAAGGTCACATTGATTTTTTTGTTATTATTCACCATCTGTAAATCATCAAGAACATGCTGGCAAAGCCTTTTCCATGTACCACTAGTTCCACATTGGAATTTACACCTTTGCAAACTTGCTTCATTTGCAGTGGGCTCATAACTAAACTCCAGGCACTTCAGTGCTAACACTAAGGGACTCTAAAGAGTTCCTAGAGATTACAACCAGATAAATAGAACAAATAAAAAGCTTTGTTAAGTATTAAACAGTACAGTACCTGCGAGCCAGATCCCCTCCCCACAGCAGAGGTATTAGTGACAGACTGAGCAGAAGACAGATTGGATGAGACAGGGTGTTTGTAATGGTTAGAGGAGAGTTTGTCAGCAGATAACCTATTGGCTTTCCTGTCAGCTGGCGGATAGCGCGCAAAGATTTTTGGAGACGGCAAGTTATCGTACAGGCCTGCGTTATCATAAAGCATTTCTTCTCCAATGTTCCTGCTACGAGAAGAAGGAAAGCCATCTTCTGGTTCCCACTGCAACACACACACCTCGGCAGTTAGTGAACAATGCACCATGCAGAACCCCATAAGTGAAATTAAAACATTAGCGATGCTTTGGACTCCAGCAAGCCCACAGTGCTTAGCGAGCATACATCCTTACTACTGACACTATTTAGAAAGTGGGGGGAGGATACTGTGTGGAAAACAAGCATTGCATTCCATGGCTCAACGCCTCAGCCCTGAGTACAAGCACACCTAACACCCTGACTGCACCCAGGGGGCAGAGGCAGACTGTGTTAGCAGGGGGATGCTCACAGTTTGCACAGATGAGTCCATGGGATTACATCTGGTACATGAGTTGTTAAAAGTAATACAGCCTAGCAGTTATCAGAAGCCAAGTTTTTTCTAGCCTGTTTTTTTAATTTCTTCAGGTTACATGTCTTTCCCATGCATATCAGCTGCTGGTATGCTTGCACATTTGATTTGACGGAGATTTATTATTCTGAGCTACAAGAACTAAAATAGTTCCTTTTTTTGTTAGTTTTTAGAAAAATAGGAAGCTCATCTGATTAATCTTAAAAGAAATCCACCTGACTGCTAAATATCCTTCCTTAACCCATCCTGGCCATGGCAGTACACTACTCAAACAAAGACATGAGCACATCCAAGAACTACGTCAAGACTGCTCTCCACACAAGTGATCATGCACTGTTCCCAAGAGGGGATTTCTAACATCTTTTAGACATTACTGACATATTGGAGGACTCAATGTCCAGTTAATTTCACACTTTGAAACTATTAATTTCCTTTGAGTTCGCCCTTAGTGGGGCCTTTATACAACAGCCCAAATTAAGAGCTGACATAGGCTGTAGCTCCCCTGCAAACCTTCCTGAGGACCCCATATTGCTATAGGTGAGCATCCACTAGATGTTAAATCCTCTTACACATCTGCCTATGACCAGCTCTGCACTTTATGAAGATGGAAGTGAGCACTGTGGTTCTCCTGTGGGACAAGCAGCACCTGTAACCCTCAGGAATGCAGCCACAGGCACTGAGAAGTGTTTGGGTGTCAGTGTTTTTTCAACAGACATCAAAAAGTGCCTGGTGTAACTGAGTCCTTAATTTTGCCCTTTCCAGTCTAATCTAAAAAAATACCTCCTCAAGTGAGTATTATATTCAAGGACTTGGCAACAAATCAACCACAGGCAACTGCTTTCTAAATGCACATTGGCTCACATGCAGGTTAATGTAAACAATATGTCCCATGCCCTTATATTCTATAGGTGTGAGAGGAGTCTG
The DNA here is from genome assembly GCF_027579445.1 of Ammospiza nelsoni. Classification (NCBI taxonomy): domain Eukaryota; kingdom Metazoa; phylum Chordata; class Aves; order Passeriformes; family Passerellidae; genus Ammospiza; species Ammospiza nelsoni. The sequence goes on from NC_080636.1 coordinate 18,749,880, forward strand.
CAACCCCCAGTCAAAAAACCATGAGTTCATCTGGAAACTGCCCAGTGAGGATCTTTAGATAATACAATTTTCAGACGCCCACATGGCAATGAACACATGCAAAGCATTTGCTGTGTGCAGGCTGAGCTCTTACCGATCCGTTGATGCAGGGAACATCGTCGTAGTGGAGCGCCATCCCGCTGGGGCAGGCGTAGCCGTTGGCAGCACTCCCCCGGTACGGGCTCGTGGATATCACCCGCCTGTTCATGAAACTGCACAATGCAAAGGGAAAATAATGAAAACCAGCACTCAGACCTACGCCTAAATGATGATACAGTGGTATATTCCCTGTGCCCGATTATGTAGCCTGGAAGCACGGAGCTTCTCGCTTTCCGCAGGGTGGTTTTTTCTTTCTTTGCTACTCACACGCTGCTGCTACAGCCAGGAACACAACATATGTTCCTGTTCTCCATTCTTGCAGTGGGGATATGGCTGTTTGAAGGCCAGGAGGGCAACAGCTGTAATTGCTCAGTGGCATGTTTACATAGGAACCTGCTGGTCTCTGTTACACACCAGCCTGACAGGGTCCCAGAAACGCTCCCTTGCTGTCTGCACTGGGGAGAAGCAGGTGTTTCTGTGTGCATGCATGCCCAAGGGGCTGCAAACTTAGGAAATAAGAGAAATAAAAATAAAATCCAGCAGAAATTTAAAAAAAAAATAATTTCAATGAAATCCAAGTTAACATTTCTATAAAAAATTCCTGAATAATTACTTCCTCAAAACCTGGGAATTCTTCTTTTCTGCATCAGGACTTTTGGCTGGCTATGGCACTATGCTTCCCTACTCTTTATGGGTAATTGTACAGGCAAATACTCTATATGCTCATTCTTGCTCTGTTACACATGGTGGGCCTGAGTCCTCTGGAAACTTCAAAAGGGATACACATATATACAATATTTTAATTTTTCCCCCTTTTCCTGTTCCAATCAACACTGTTGCTTAATAATGACTCCAAGGGTGAGTCTTCCTTTGTAGCAACTGCTGGAATTGAATAAGGTATAGAGTGAGATCCAAAATAATTCCATTCCTACAGTTTCAGGTGTATTTAAATGGGAAAACAATGTTTTCCATCCCAAACAATGGAACTATTCAGAGTCTGTGCTGACATTCATAAAATATGATAAAGCACTGCTAAAGCAGAGAGGGTCTTCTGTAGTGCTGGCAGGAGCTCAGGAATGCTGTGGTTTCAACAGTTGCTTTCTTTTTGGCTCTGGAATAACATGGAGTCCTTTGAGTTTCTCATTCAGAGGGAGAACTGGGGCTCACCTGAGCCACAGGAAACCTGGGCTCACAGGAGGGATGAACCTGCCCAGCTCTCTGTGAACCCTTCAGGGCAGTGTGGGGATGGAAAAAACATTAGACATTAGTAAGAAGCTTTTCTTACTTCAAGCAAACTAACAGCAAAAAGCCCAGGAAAACCCCATGATAAAAACGTTTTTAACCTTATCATAACTCATACCTTGTTAGTCATTATTAGAGGGCTGCATTTGTTTACTGTTCTTAAAGAAGAGCATTACACAAATGTTTCTGGTTGGTGTGAAGAACTGAGTTTGGAGTTGTTGCTCTATTTCTTCCTAGTGAAGAGGCTCCAATTACAGCAATATACAAAAACCATGTCTGAAAACTGGGATATTCATTAGTGGCATCTGATGCACCTGTGGTAACTACTTCCACCACCAAAGGAAGGCAGGATTTATCTCCGTAATTGCAAACAATTCATAATCATTATTTCAATAATCCTCATTAATCATGTTTTCAGGTGCATCCATGCAAATTAATTGTATTCAGAAACTGCTAGAAAGAAAATTTGCCTGGAAGCACTTTTTCCTCAGCTTTTCCTCCATACCTAATGATTTAGGTGAAGGAAATTGATGGGACTGTTAATGAGAAGCTGGTAGTTTTGCAAAGCATCAGTCTTAATAAGTGGATAACCAATAATCTAAAGTGACTGAGTGATAAACTAAGCTTTAATGATAACTGCATTTTATTTGGAATACTGATATTCATTCTATAAAGCGCAAATGTAGCAGTTCATTAACATTTAAGTACCATTGTAATTTCTCCTCATTTTCTAGCAGTTATTGAAAATCAGCAGACAGCTACTCTATTGCTTATCAGCAAGCCCTCACAGGCTCTTAAAGACACCCAATGAATTTTAATTAATTCTTAACAGGGAAATTCTGCTATTTTGCAAGTTGTTTGACACTGCTTTCTAACATGTGGTCTAGTTGCATATGTTTTTTCACTTGGCTCCAATTAGTACCACATTTGTGCAGAAAAGGAAAGCCATGCAGAATTCATGGGGAAAAGGTTACCATTCTATTGCTCTTAAATGTGGTTATTGCTAGATGCTGACTGAAGCAAAAATACATGTCAACACAGGAGAAACTTTTTGAGCCCTATTAACTTCTAAACAAATATTAACGTTAAGTCTGAACGCTAAGTGCATTTTAATTCTATCAAAATTATTTGGTTTTCACAAAACTGGTCTTTTGTTAACACTGAGTCACTTTGAGTTCCATCAGAAACTGGACTTACATTGAAGCTGGGCATTTTCCCTTGTTAACTTCTTTTGGAAGCTTGCTAATGGCAATAGGATCCTCTTTTGGAAAACTCCAAAGCTTGTTTCCATTTTTTTCCCCCTTCATTTTCTATCTGTTCAAACTCATGATGGGCAGATGGGGTGTGATTCTCTAATGTATTAAGTCACACAAATTCCAAATTAGTCTAGGGAGTGTCATCTTGCAGCAGGATGAGGGATGATGCCTTTGCCAGCTGTCTTCTCAGGCCACCCACTTCCTGACCACAGGGAACACCTCCAGCAGGGCATCCCCCTGTCCCCACTGTTTCTTCACTCCTGTTTATAAAAACCTCATCTAGCCAAGGAAAAATGATGGTTTTTCCCACCAAGGGCTGATTTAGTGCCTCAAATGATTTGAACATGTAAATCACTGCATCTGCTAAGTACGCATTTCTCCTTTTAGCACGGGATCTGTAATGGGGAATTCACTCTATTGATTTACAATTTAACCAGTTTCCATGCTGCACCCTCTATGCACTTTCTCAATTTCCACCTCCTATATTAAACCCCAGAAATTAACTGAACTGGGTTGAGTTTGATAAAGTTTTTAATTAATCAGAAAGAACTTGAGAAGGTAACAGGGATTATGTCACTGTCCAAGATTTAAATTTGCTATATACTGTGAGTATATATATATATATATATATATATATGCAGCATATAACATACAATATGCTGTGTATTTCCCTATATGTACAGCAAGTACAGCCAATAAATGTGAATTATGTAGCTGTATATTTCAGAATATTTGTTCTCTTCCAGGAATAGCTCTAAGACTTTAGGTAAAATAGAAGATTAAAATATAGCATTTGGTAAGGAGACCTACTGAAAAAAAACTCATAAAGTTTTGAGTAAAGTTGCACAGTGCCTTGCATCTCTTACAGAACTTAGCAGGATTCCAACACAATAATCACAAACACATCTAACATGCTGCAATGCTGATCCACTTCAGGAGTTCAGTATGTGGCAAAGGGGGAGGTGGATTTTGATAAGCAGTGCTGGCAGTGGAGCCAACACATGGCTGTGAATTCCCAGAGCCCTGGGAGCAGCACTGGGATCACGCTCACCAGAAGGTCTGCTTGGCAGCCTGGATGACGCTTGCCGTCATTTCCACGTCAATGTAGTCGTAGTGCAGAGCCCCCGGGTCTGTGGAAGACCCCGTTTCTGCCAGCAGAATTCCAATCCATCTGCCCATGTCTTCTGAGGAGGAGGCCTGTGAGGAGAGGGCAAGAACACAGGTCAGGTCTTGGCTCTGCCACTGGGCTGAGCATGATTGCAAAACGCGCATTCTTCTCGGTTGACAAATCGCTACCACATGGTACGAGAGGCTCTGGTTTCATTCTGCTGAACTCTTAAAAACCCCAGGATTTCATATTAAATCTGCTTTGCTAGAAGGAGGGCACTTTAACTAAGTGATGTGCTCATCATTTATGATGTAATACAAAGTGGGCAATCCACTAAAAAGATGAAAAAATAATCATTTAAGGCCAGTGGATTTAGATTCAAGTAATGCTTATTTTAGACTACAGAATATTGAAAGCTTTAACATAATTATTTTCTTATGTTAGGCTGGAGGATTTTTGGACAGCAACACTCCTGAGAAGAAAGTGTTACTGTTAAACAGAAACAAAAGGGAAGAGGGAACAAAATAGTGAAGAGATTTTAATGTTACCTTTTGAAAAATTTTGCTACATTTGTCTAAATGATGCCATTCATCTTCCTGATAACACAAGTAAAAGCATTAAAGCTATTAAAATAATTGAAGTTTTTTTCATATTTTGCTTCAAGTCACCAATTCAGAAGTTAAACAGCAGCAAAACAAATATTGGATAGAAATAGTGGGGGAAAGGCAACAATTTGTCATTAAAAACATAGTGGTTTCTAAATTTCTTATTTTTACATATTTCACTGCTTTTCAGAGTTCCTTGAGCTGTTTTCTATTTTCAAGTTCTCTGAACTGCTGCCATGTAACAGGCCTGGTTGCAAGGACAGGAGACTTGATGTGTAATCAGAAACCCAAAGTAGTCCAAGTGCCTGTCCTTCTGCAAGTAGAAGGTTGCTTCCTGCTCATTATACTTGGCTTTAAGTGTCTTCTCATTTTAGGTTTTAAATGGTGATGAATAAAGTCCCCGTAGAAAGCCTGACCCACCTAACACAGACAAAGGTGTGTGTATGTGAGGAGAATCAAGAGACACACCACGCTGCTAGCACGCTGCATTTTCTGAAATGCATAATTGTATTAATACAGACACAGACTGAGCAAAAGGAGTTCCCATAAATAGCAGACAAATGAAAGTTAGGAGTTTTCGAGCTCTCATCAACAGTGATCCATTATTTACTTATTGCTAAGTTATTTACCCAAAGTGACTATATCCCTGATACAAAAGTGTGCCTAGAGAAGGAGCAGGGATATTCTAGCACCAGGTCAAGGGGAGGTCAGTGCAGAGAAAAGTATTTTACTGAGAAGATTTCTGAACTACATTTAATCTCAGTTCTTTCTTTGTTTGCATCATTTACTACTTCTTCCCTCCTTCCAACATTTATTGCTCAGCTCTGCAATAATATTATTCCAAAGATTTATTTTTTTTTAATGGACAGACACAGGTTGTATGAAAGTGCTTCTCTAATTTACTTTGCTAAAAGTCACAGCCATTGTACATTGCACCTCATTGTACCTCAAGCACAGTGACCTCCTGCCCATTCTGGCATAACATTTTTTGTCTACAACATTTACTGCTTCTTTCCTCCTTCCAATATTTATTGTTCAGGTCTGCAGTAAGATTCTGCCAAAGATTTTGGTTTTTTGAATGGACAGACATCAGGCTGTATGAAAGTGCTTCTCTAATTCACTTTGTGTGAGTTGCTAAGTCACAGCCACTGTACCTCAAGCACAGCCACCTCCTGCCCGTTCCGGAGCAGGCGGAAGGTCAGGGGATGCTTCGAATCCAGCCCCAGGATGACTTCACAGCCTCGGAGTGGGATGGAAACAATGTGTGTCTTCAGGTCTGTCCTGTCCTTGTGGAAAATGAGTTTATTGTCCTTCACTCTGCACCAGCGCTCGCGCCAGCGGTTATTAGAGAGCACGTTGAGATATCCTGCAATAAAATGAAATGCGAGATATTTTACTCCTCACTTTTTCTGAAAAGGGAGAAAAAAAGAAACTCACTTCTCAGTGTAATGCTAGCCTTTAAGTAACTTGTTCCTCTTCTAATAGAAAGTCCAGATGGATCTTAGGAAGACAAGTAAATGACCCTGCCCCGCTTCTTTTAATGAAAACTTTCACTGTGCCAATAACCAAGAAAAAGCATATAAATATGTGATCCAAATGGCTGTTCTGTGTCAGTGCCTGCAACAGCTGCATGTGTAGGAGCACACAGGTCCCCAGGACTTCAGGAAGAATGGGAGATGATGAAAAGAGTAACATACACAGCCAATGTGCTCACTCCGCCTCTCTGTGGGTAATGACTTTGGTAACTGTGCCTGACCAACATTTCTGAGAAAATCACAGCTCATAGTATGTAAGTATGTATGGAGCTACCTTGTGTAACATCCAAAACCCGTGTTTAAATGACCTAGGAAGTGTTGATGCTCTATGTTCTAATTACATTTAGAAAGAAGAATGCACATCTGGATTGTGGCACTTGCAAACCAGAACTTAAAAGATTGTTACCTTTGCAAATAGAAATAAAATTCATGTTGATTTAAAATTCAGGAACTAATTATGATACAGTATCCTTACATATTAAAATGTCATTAAAAATTTTCTTTTAAAACCAACCAGTTTTCTTACCATGCTCTATATCAATATAGTGGTATATAATATCATTAAACAGGCAGAGTTTTGTGGTTTTCCTTCTCTGTGCCATAGCAACAATCATTCCAGACTCAAACATTACAATCAAAGCAATGCCCTTTTTTCCTGCCTTAGTAGAGTTTGGAAATAGGAGGGAAAAAAAAACACCAAACAAAAACCTTTTACTTTTGCTTCCACATTACAAATGGTACATGAATTCAGCATGTTGCTGCTTCCAAACAGGCTAGGAGGGAAATAAATGATATCTTGCAAAAGCCAGAAGTGAGGTTAAAAAGCTGTCTTCTATCTCAGACATGATTTTCATTTAATCCTGTTGGAGAGCTCTCTCTTTGGTTTTCATTAAAGCGATGACTTATTATTCATTTTTCTAGCTCTTCCTTCCAACATTATGGTTCCAATGTCAAAGTGTGATCCAACAGGATATAGCAGATCAGGATTGTGCACATCTTGGAAGGTGCTATAAAAAATGAGGATGTGCTTAATCCTCTGGTTTTGGCTCCTTGTGATAATCACACTCTTCAGCTCTCCTCCCTCCTCCTGTAATAAAACCCTGTATCACTGTGCATTACATTACAATCCATAGAAATGAAAAAAACCTTCCCGTGCAAGCCAGATACAGCTTGTTTTGGAGTGAGAGTCCTTTTTTTCAGACAGTTTTTCCCCTCTGCTCCCAGGGCACCTCTTCGGAAAGCTCATGCAAAACTTCCTGCCTCAGAGTTGAACTACACAGGATCCCACATCTCTGCTTAAACCTTCACAAGCTGACCTGACCAAAATGCCTTGAGAGTGTTCCTCTTTGGGGCATGAGCACGTCAGCTTGGTGCAGGCACTCCAGGAGCAGTGGTGGTGAAGGCAAAAGCTTTGCCAGGACTGCAAGTGCAGGTGGGTTTTAGTTTCTACACTAGCTGGGTGACACCTGCAGTCCTGTTGGGATTTTCCCTTTCTTCATGGGAGGTAGAGCCTTCTAAAGTGTAAAAACCTTCAACTATGGAGCAGCCTCCCAGAGGGCACTGAACTGAGCCAAACTGCTGGTGGTGAGAAACTCCTTCTAGCCAAGACTTCCTGCAATGACCAAAGGCTAGACTTTTATATATTTTCCTTAAAAATCTGCAAGTGGTGTTGAGTAGAGCCAAATAGTAATGGCTGAATCTGTATTTATGTCCATATCCAAACTAATGATAGAAATACGAGGAATTAGATTGTACAGCAGTGGTTAACTTCTCACATAGTGCAGAATAATCAATGGAGTACGAGAGCCTGGAAGTTTGAGCCCTTATGGAGGCCAGATGCTCTGGAAAATGCCTTTGGCTGGACACAACTTTCCCCAGCTGCTCTTTTGGTCAATAAATCACATTTGTACTTAGCTGATGTATAGACACATATACATGCACTTATTCAATCAAAGTTTGCTGATGTGAATGATGCCCAAAGTGTGGCTTGAAAGCCACCTGTAATTGATGAAGTTCTCTCTGGTGGTCCATGGACCTGCTGCCACCACCTTGGGCTGGCATCTAACACACTTCATGCCCCAATCAGTTCTGCCAGCTGCTCCCTAATCACAGACTTCTGAGTTTCCCTAAGTTTTTCTACTCAATTAAAGGGTAAAATCCAAACTCAGAATCTGGTGCAACTGCTTCAAAGCTTTCCAAGTGAATTTGTCTTTTGAAGGAATTGGGTGAAGGGCGAGTTCAATCTTATTCATGTGTAAGTGTTACCTAATACTGGAGCACCAAAAGATAAACTGGAGAATATAAGTACACTGCATTGTTATAAAACAGCAGAGCTGTGAGCACATCAGCTAAGTGCATTGAACAATGTCTTAAATTGTGAGCAAATCTTAACAGTTATGATACAAAACACAAGTATTTTCTGCATGCCATTTTATACACTTCCTTGTGTACTACAGCTGTCATATGGAATGGGCAAAATTAAGAGTTAAAATAGCTTACTAGAAATTTGTTACTTCATTTTGTCCAATATGTACCACTTTAGGAACCCATAATTAAACTCAAATCATTTTGGTTGAGGCCAATTGACTGCTGTCTGCTATTCCATAAAACCTTAACCACAATCTACTATAAAAGACCTGATCACTTTCCAAGAACCTTCTTCTACTTTGTAGCCACATTTTATTTCATAGTTCAGCCTATATTCATTTTATAACCATCTGTTTGAGAACAGCACTTGTTTCTTTATGCTTCTTTTTCACAATTTTCTTCCTCCTCTTCCTCACTTCTGCAAAGAGCAGTGATACCTCAGCCTGTGTTACTGTTTTATTTTAAAAGTCAAATTATTTCAGTCTCTTTGCAAATGACAAACTCCTGATTACTCCTCTTGCAGTCTGGGTGCATCCTTCCAATGCTGGGGAAGAATTATTGCAGTAAAAGTAAATTTTAGAGAAATTCCTAAGCTAGAATGCTATAAAATTTTAATAGCAACGTGCATTTAAGACTCAAGGAAAAAAAACCACTTACCACATGTTGGAACATCTTCTTCAGCTGATGAGGTCTGTTCATCTGTTGATGGCTTTTTCTTTCCTAAACCAATGATCTTTGTTATTTTTTTCCCTGTTACTTTAGTCACAGTGCCCTTGGCTTCAGTTTTCGAACTTTTTTTCCTCTTCACTATTAAGAAAGCAGAAGTGTGTATTTAGTAGTGTGTGTACACCAATCAAGAAGAGAACCTGAATAAAAACAGAAGTTCAGACAAAAAAATCCTATGCAAGACATAAGGAAGAGCAAAGACAAACAATTGCACCAAAGTTGCAGATTTCAATGAGACAAACACTATATTACCCAGTAACCTCTGTGTTATAAAAATCACGGCATTCTGAAGGATAATACAAACAAAAATCAATCTTCCAACTTTATTTAATCTAATCAAGCTTCAGGTCTCTTTCCACAGCAGTCATCATCTAATTTAGGAGTATGACTGAAGTACCTGTATATAAATTTAGCTCATATACACAGCAATAAAAATCCAGTCAGACACTTCCTCAGTGTTTTCTTCAATGTTCCTAAACATTTTTCTCAAAATATTTCAATAATTAGGTACACAAAAAAAGACAGAATATGCTTGCTTAGCAAAATGACTTCTGTGAACAATTAGATTAAGAGATCTTATCACAATGGACATTTTAGAAAGACAAGACTTATGAATTAACTGATAAGAAATTAGTGGGATCAGTATGAATATTCAATAGCTATAGTTGGCCATTTATGTGACCATTGGAAAGAAAAAGCTGTGCTTAAAAGAGGTATTTTGCTAACATCCAGTCTATGCTTCCACTATCTTCATTTGATAATAGGAATATTACCACTCTGAGAACTGAAGCAGGTTCAGCTGCTGGGTGCAATATGGCAAGGACTATGGATATGGTGTTTAGAAGTGCCTACCTGATTTAAATCCAATTTTTTTTTTAAAGAAGAGTTTCTAAGACTAAACAGATTCAGAAAAAAAACCAAGATTTTCTTTGCAAAAACAGAACAAACAAAATTAGCTTCAAAAACTGCATTCAGTGGCATAAACTGGATTCTGGCAACAGAGCAAAAGTCTCTGCTAACTGACAGGGCAGCAAAAATTCCATCAACTTGCCCTCATGTGTGATTTTAATGAACAATTAATTTTAAATAGTTACTAATTGAGCTGTTCTATCTTTATCCCCAACATACCAATTCCTTTTGCATTAGGGAACACTTAGTGGTTATGGACTTGCACAAACTGAGGGAAAAATTGGACAAAATGTTCACATGAGAAATGAGTGTATGAACTGATGGGCTGAGAAGAAGAATTCATGGCAAATAGAGAAGCAGTTTGGGACTCACCATGGGATAATTTATCATTTAGTTTAATTGTTAGCAATCATGGAACATTATTTAGAAATTGTATCTGTGGCCAAGACTGCACAAATCTGCCAGTGCTGAGGGGGAAAGGCAGCTCTGCAAGTGCTGCCCCCCAGCCCACCCCAACACATCCAGGTCTAATTATCTGTTTCAAGGGAAGGGTGCTAACAACTGTGCTCTCTAAACATGCATGAGGCTCCCTTGTTGGAGGGAGGAAGGTCACCCTTCCCATCAGGTCATGAACCCTTTTCTGGGGTGTCGCAGACATCTTTTTATGAAAATCTTTCCTTAGGATTTTTTCCCTTCTGAGAAGCTAAGAGGCCTCAGAGACAAAATGTAAACACTGGTTATCTGCTGCTGTGGAATGCAACAGGTGGAGTTTTGATTGGTCCATCTTGGATGTTTATAATTAATGGCCAATCAAGGCCGAGCTATCTCAGACAGAGTCCGAGACAGCTGGCTTTTGTTATCATTCTTTTTGGCTTTTCTATTGTTAGCTTAGCTAGCCTTCTGAGATGAAGCTTTTCCTTCTATTCTTTAGCATAGTTATAATGTAATATATATATAATAAAATAGCCTTCTGAAATATGGAGTCAACAGTCTCGCCTCTTCCCTCATCCAAGAACCCCTGTGACCACTGTCACGCTGGGGGGCACAGCACCTGCCCTCACACAGGTTTCCATCCCACACAAGAGCAGCCAAAAGCTGACTCTGGCTGTTGAGGGGTACATGAAAAGCATTGAAAAAAGCCAGACAGAAAATCTCATTTCTCTGAGACAGAAGCCAAAAGGAATCATTCCCACAAGCATGAACAGACAGTGGAATAAGCCCATTCTAGTGTTTGTTTTCCTGTCCTGTCTTCCCTTCACATTGCTGACTTTTTTTTTCCCTGCAGAACTGAGAGGCAGCAGAAATAAGGCCTTGATGACTTAATCTTTTTGAGTCTAAAGAATATACTAATTGCCCAATTGCCAGTGATTTTTTTCACAAAAGCCTTTTATTCTCACTTCCTTCCCCACAGCAAAGCAAGCAGCTGGTTTGGAGCAGAGCAGAGGCTGGTGGCTGGTGCCAGCTGGAGATGATCATTCACTGAAACCTCCCTTCCCATCTACTCCCTTAAACACTTCCTATCCATTTTAAAAAGGCATGGCATAACTTCACCAAGCACACTTCAGTCTTCTTGCAGTCATTAATGCCCCTAATTTCTCCTACCATGTATTGAAAGTCAATTTTCAGAAGCCACTGGTACTTTAAATGACCCTCCTTGAGGCACCTAAGCTGGGTTGCTTTTCACCACACCTTCTGCAGGGTACGTGGGCCACCTGGTGTTTCTGGACATCGTGACCAACACAGGTTTTGGGTCACAGATGATTCTCCACAGGTTTCAGAGTTTTAGGAAAGCTTAACAGAAGATTTTAAAATGTGAAAAAAAAAAAAAAAAAGTAAAAATGTACCATGACTTTCAGGAAACCAGCAACCATGACATTGTCCCATACTGTTCAGAGATATGGCCAGGAAATGCTGGAAAATGAGCCAGGCAGGAGATAAGGGACAAGATCAAAAGGTGAGACAGTGCTGGCACCAAGGCCAGTATTGACATTGTGCTCTCTGCAGCTCAAGTTACCTTCACTAACAGCAGCAGGAAAATGCTTTATCTAACAGAATAAAGGCACAGAATTTCTTCTGCTTTGTAGAGGAGGGAAGGGGATGGGGAATAGAGCATAAGAGTTGAGTGTATTAGAAATAACTTGGCCAGAACTCCCTCTGGACTTGGGGTTTACCTTTGTTGGTTTATAAGGACTACAGAAAATGCACGGCTCCAAAGTAGCATATGCAAAATTATAGATATGTACTCAAAAGCTCACTAATACTGCATGACTATATATGTTTTTATATAAATAATAATATGTAATATGATAATTTATATATGAAGGTATCTGTGCACACACAAACATATATTAAAAATTATATATATATATATATATATATATATATATATATATATATATATATGCATGGCTCTCTCCTTCTACTATTTAATGATTGCTTTTTTGCTTAGAAACTTTACACCACTACTTATAGTGTCACTATACAGTTACTAAAAAATCTGTTATTTGCCTAGAGTGGTCACCCAAGCTCTGAAAACCAGTACTTTTGAACACAGAAAAGGCCAAATCAAAATTTCTATATTCAGTTTCCTTATACTAATTATATTGATTTTACCAGTCCAATAACATCAAATGCTGCCAAAATTGAAGGAATCCTCCTTGACATAGCTCAGCTTTCAAGTTAAACTGAATCCTAATAAAACCATTCAAAAACTTTACTTTTTTGCAAAGATCAAAGTGAGGTATTCCCCTTTCTCTCAGCACACATCACTTACACCAGACATACCTTGCTCTTTACCATTGCACACAGTAGTGATGCCATTCTCCACAGCACCTTCCCCATCTGAGCTTGGTCTCTCAAATGACAACTTCTGCAGGGGCAAAGAGATCAGCTGACATACAGTGTTTGCACCTTCATAAAAATCAAATGTCATTAATTCCTTCAAAAATAGACTCACTATGAAATAAAACACACTTTCAAGCTCTCATTCACTTGGAAGAGAATTAGGAGATAGCAAAACCTTCAGTTTTAGAGGTTTTAAAAAATCACAGAAACAATAAAATAGTATATATTTGAAAGTGTATTAAAAATCAGTGAAATATTCATAATTCACCATATGTATTTCTAGGCTCCAAATGTTGCAATAAAGAATTACATGTATCAGCTATGAGTAGGGTAAAAGCATTTTTAAAGTATCTTTAAAAATGTTTCACACCTGGAATTGCAATTATAACTTATTGGAAAATAATGCATTCCTACAAGGTCCTCCAGTACTTTAAATATGTGTAAGAAAGGCTTTTAAAATAAATTTTTAGCACTGATTATTCTGTAATGGTTATGCATGAAGTTTGGGTTCAAGTAGACAGAGCTTATGACAGCACAGTTTTGATGATCACATTACTCAGAAGTGGGGAAGCTATGAAGCATATGTGCAGAACACCACAAAAAAGAATGGATGACCAGATAAACTGCACCTTTTCATGGCGTGTATTTTAGAAAAAAAGAACATATTTTTTAACATTTTAAGTTGCTTTGTCAATACTGTGCAGATGTGTGCAAACATACAAAGACAACAGCATCTGGCTGTCCTGGAAAAGTTCTCAGGACCAAAGCAACAACACCACAGGCAGTGAGGCACTTCTGTACATTACATGCACGCCACAGGGGTGGCACTTGCCATCAGGAACTGCGTGATGAAGCCTCTGTCAGGGGGATTTTTAAGCAGGGGCTGCAGAGAGATTGGCTCACCTGGATGCCTCAGTGGAGCAGGGGCTTAAACTGGTGCTGGTAATGCACCAATCATTCCCTGCAAAGCTGCTCACTTCCCTAATTCCTGCTCTTACACCCTGCTGAGTCAAGGCAGTGCAGTAGCCAAGTACCACATGTGAGTAGCCAAGTTTCTCCACTGAGACATGAATGCTTGGAGGAGTCTGCCAAAACAGCGAGCTCAGCATGCCCAGGGAGCTCTTCAAGGACTCAAATCCCCAAAATAAGAGACTTTCCCTTAAAACCCTGGTATAATCTTCATCCATTCTTCCTCAAGAGTGACACCCCTGCTTGCTGTCTGCATTTGTTGGAGACCATCTCTGCATCTCAGCACGTGTACCAGACCCATTAATCTGCACCCTGCTGTGGCTGAGGAGAAGCTGGACCCAAGCCAGGCTGCTCCCTGCTCATGGCCAAACAAACTGACATGGCAGAAACCTCAGCTCTGCAGGATGTGTGCACATATCCAAACAGACCAACACAGGCTCTGTGTGCCTGAAACAGCAACACAAGGCAGCAAGGATTTACTTCCAGTGTCTCTTTGAGTAATCAAAGGAAATTTTGCATTCTTAATTTTGATAACTTTACCTTTTCCAGCTCCACTTTGTGTACTGGAGAACTAGACAACGGCCCATCAGAGTCTACAGCTCCCGTGCAGTTGCTGCACACATCTTTTATAACCTTAGGAGACAAGGCAAAACTTATTAATTATTGATAAAATACAAATCAGAGAGATTAGAAATTATATATGGATGTGAAAAGAGATGGGAAGGAGAACCACACAGACATTTACTAGGCTGGCAGGTGTCAGGCAGGCTGACACCACAACAACTTCTCCATGCTCCCTCCCTAAGTCATCTCATATATGACCTGAAGGAGACATGAAGTCTAGAGGTGGAAGGTTTCAGTTTCTAAGCAGACTAAGCTCCAAGGCTCTCCTAAGTGAAGAAACCAATAGCACTGCTGATTTCCATGAGCTAATTCTGCTATATGAACTCAGCTGACACCACCAAACTAATTTCATTACAATGATGAGAAAATGGAATCCAAGGTACCTCAAGCCAATAGACAGGAGTTTTATATAACACACTTCACAGATGCTCTTTTTTTGCTATCAGAAAACTAATGAAGTGCTGATAAGCTTAGGGTTAATATTGCACAGTGGTATTTTGAGGCATTTTTGTATTAGATTTGCACATTAACTCAAGAGTTAAAGGTCAAAGTAATTGTAAATATGTTTGTAGCAAATGGAAATGGCACTTTCTATTCTAAAAAGTTAAAGAAAAATCTTGAAGTGGGAATTTGCTGATATTTTGATGGAATTTGAAGAACTTAAAGACCTCAAATTACATAAATGTAAAAATACACAATGATAAAGATGCTTGATGATTCCCCATGGCCAAAGCTAAGGGTCTTATCTCTTGTGAAGTTATCACCAGCCCATTATCATCCTGAAACTGCTTGTGCTGATGAGAACAGGCTCTCAATCCCAGCTCATGCTGAGTTTTAAACTGAACAATTTTGATGAGGAAACTACTAAAAAGCAAAGGATGGCACCAAACAGTCCTTTCCCAGCACTTAAGCTCCCTTTAAGGGTGAAGCTGAAACAAATCAAATTATTACAGACTTACAAAGACCCTTATGCTAACTCAGGAGCACATCACAAATTACAAGCATTATACACCATAAAGAAAGGAAGAGCACCAAAACCCCATTTTACAGAGGAAGAACCCAGGAACAAAAGAATGATGTCAATGACGCACAAAAAACCTAAGCAAAGCTGGGAGATGTACCTACATTTTTATTTCTGAGCTAAAATGTCAAAACACTTCAGCATCCTTTCCTGACTGTCTGACCTACCCTACATTTTGTTCCAGAAACAAGATCAGCATTTCATGGCACTTGGTGTCCTTTGTAACACAAAATGTAGATGTATCTGCAGCAGAGAGAGCATCTCAGAGTTAAGAAAAGCCCTGAACTCCCCAAAATCATAAGATTTTTTCATGTGTCTGTTTTTTTTTAATCAATCACTGGTGCTAAGTATGGTGTAAATACACTGTCATTTTCTTCCGAGGGAAATGTGACTGTACAGTTTCTGGGAACATTCATTTCTGTCTCCTGCATGACCCTGATTCAATGGCTTATGTTTTCAGCATCTGCTCACACCACACAGTTAGTTAATTTTGGCAAAGGCAGATTGTAATGGGAGTTACAGACAGAACAGAGGGAAATGATTTGGCAGCACTAACTCAATAGTATGTGCTAAGTCATGCACTCAAGTAAATCCGGTTCTTATCATACCCCACATATTTAAGGAGAAGCTGAAGTGCTTAATTGGGCTGTAATTAAATTTTGATTTAAAAAAATGACACGTTGTCAAAAGGCAGGTGGTGGCAGGATCTAAAGTAAATGCATACTCAAGGGTCCAACACTTCATTTGGGTTCTAAAGGTTCACTGGCAAAGACTTGCTCATCACCTTCTATGTGCACTATAATTATGTTTAATGCACAGCACAAAATTCATTCTCCTCCACCTTACCAGGATGAAATGTCTTTAATATATTACGGTTGCCTGGATGCACTCTCTGTAATTAGGTTTGCAGATAGCTGCCATTAAAAATCTGGTTTTCACATGCATATAGCTTCAGCTCAAAATTTGAAGGATAAAACATTCCACCAGTATTGCCAACTTGCATAATTTCAATCATAAGGCTGAAAAGTTTTTGTCAGGTTTTTCTATGTTCCATCTTCTGGAGCCATATGAAAACAAAAGATTACTATTTTCATTAAAAAGTAATTGTGAGTGAGAGTGAGGAATGAGTGAGTAAGTTCAGCAAATTTTTATCCACTGCAACTAAATGCCTAAAAATAAGAATAAATATATCTCAGTAGATCCAAAAACAGAAAGGGGGAAAAAAAGGAATCCCCAAAAGTGTTATTTTTAATAAAATGGCATCATGTGGAAGGGTGCACTGAGAATACCTTATAATGGCAAATATTCCATTATTAGCTTAAATTTTCTCACACATTAGGGAAAGGAAATAACTCCCTTTTTTTCACCACAAATGCCTTTGTACATTACATGTACACACACACAGTGTGATCTGCCAGGTAAATCAAACTGACATCATAAACAGACTATCTATTCAAATATTTAAAATCTATGAGCAAATGTAATCAGAAAACTGAAGATACTGTATTTCTTTGGACAGCCTCAAAACCAAATGCATTTAAAATAATATTTTGTTATTCCATAGCAAGAATCTGAAGTACCACAATTACCATTACAATATTACGATTAGCAGACCTGGAAAAAGCTTCGGCAACCTGACCTGTATTATTATTCCTTATTTATAGAATTATAGACTCATTTAGTTGGAAAAGACCCCTAAGACAGAGTCCAACTGTTAATCCATCAGTGCCAAATGCAGCACTAAACCATGTCCCTAAGTACCACATGTACACAGTATTTTAAATATCTCCAGGGACTGACTCTACCACTTTCCTTGGCAGCCTGCTCCTTTCAGTGAAGAAATTTTTCCTAATATCCAAACTAAACCTGCTCTGGTGAGACTGGAGATCATGTTCTCCTTTCCTGTCACGTTACCTGGAAGAAGAGACTGATCCCCACCTGGCTACAGCTGCAGAGAACACAAAGGTCTCCCCTGAACCTCCTTTTCTCCAGGTCAAACAGCCCTAGCTGCATTAGCTGCTCCTAATCAGACTTGGGCTTCAGACCTTGAATCCCCAGGTGGATCAGGATATAAGTCAGAGTACAGCATTGAGCGCAGTGACATAAGGCACAGAGGAGAAATATTTGTAGGTAGGAAGCTGGAAAGATTCCCTGCCCTGAGCCATGGGTGAAGTCAGTGGAATTTCTGCCACTGGTGTGTCTGGAATATTTTTTTCTTTAAAACTATCGTACTACAGAAGCACTAATATTTACTATAAAAAAGTTCATATCTGCATACACCTACACATTTCTGTAATTCTTGTATCTTATTTTAAAAGACACACCAGGAGTGGAGGCAAAATACTTGCCTGACATTTATTCTACATGTGAAATCAGAAAAAGTAAATTAGATTCTTCTGGCTACTTTAAAGTTCCAAGCTCCAGATAAAAAAGCAGTGGCTCTGTAGTAAAACCAGAAAGCCAGCTGCTTGTCAGCCAGTCCCTGCCACACAGAAACCAAACAAATTCTGAGTAAAAGTACATTTGTAGATAGTTCCTTATGGCTGATCCCTTTGGGACCTGTTAAGGAATAAGACTCAAAGTTGTCCTGTGCTTAAGAGCCTGCAGACGTCACTCCTGATGGATACCATGGATGAGCTCAAGCTACAGCCTCCCTACCACAGGGATGTGATTACAGCATTTGTATCATCCTGTGCTCTCAGGGAACTCCCATGAGAAGCTCACACTTTTAATATAATCAAGCTCAAGACAGAAAGCTCACAGCCTGAGCTGTGAGCTGCACATTTGCTTTACTTTATGTAATCAGGGTAAAAATCCAGCCACCCACCCACCCACCCGCTTGTCCCCCTCTGCCCACATGTTTCACAAATACTGGAATTGCTGGGAATGGGATGGGCTGTGTCCCTTGGCTCTGCCACTTAACTCTGGAAATAGGAATGTGGCAAAGCTGAAATCTGCTTAAGTACAACACAGCACAGGGAAAAGGGTTTGGCTCCAGCTGTAAGTCAGTATTTCCCATTCCTGAAACACTCCTTTTTCACTGCTGGAAGAGTACTGACTTTCTGGGACTCTCTGTCCTTTTGGCATGACTAAATCCTCATTTTCTCCTTCTTGTGGACTGTTTCATATGTTAGCGTCAATACTCTCCTCCTTAGGAGAGCAGCAGAACTCCTGTTAGTGTTTTGCAGAGAAGAAATGCCCCGAGGAGTTCACATAGAGGAAAATCTTAGGCTGGAAAGGCAGAAATTATTCCCCTCACAGGGAATAACATGCTTTAAGTCTCAAAAAGAAACCCCCTTTACCTTCTGTATTGGAAAATATTATTCTCAGGTATCCCTTAGCCTGGAAAGATTAATCTTTCTGCCTTACTGCCATTTGTCTGAGCAAAGTGAGGATGAGATTGTGGCAGCCTAGCAGTCAATAAGCCTGCCCTTAGTGCCTGTGCATCCCCTTAGAAACACTTTTCTGACCTACTCAACCAAGACAAGCCCTGTATCATTTCTCCTGCATTACTGCCATGAAGCCCACTGCCATTTATGGCTGCTGGATCAGGCAGAGCCCAGGGAGGAGGCACTCCCCAGAGGCTGGGGAGGGTGGCAGGAGGCAGAGGTGCCCTGTGCTGCATCCCCAGCCTGGGTGCTGAGGTGATGCACATGGCACTTTAGGCCAAGAGTCTGAGCTAGGTGTGATTTCAATGATTCTCCATCCAAAGCTGTGAGTAGGAGAGAGGAGGAATAATATGTAGTGGTGAAAAGTCTCAGCCCTCCTGGGTTCTGCTCTGACTGTGACAGCTTGCATTTGTGATTTTAGCCAGGAAACACCAAAGAAAAATTATCACTGAGAAGACAAGTAAATAGGATGTTTGTGGTTCTGTACTCGTGGGTGGTTTGGTTGGAGCTTTTTAAATTTACATATACATCTGGTTCTTTTAAATTATGTATTGTTTTCCATGGTGCTGGTCACACACACACAGACTCTGGCTCAGAGCCAAGCTGGGATCCTCCAGCTCTGCCCACTGGCAGAGTCCTGCAGACTGGTCAAAACTCCCACGTGAAGTTTGGTCTGTCCCCTCTGCAGGTGAGGCCCTAAAGAGCTCTTATGCAAACTCACTGACTGACCTTGCTGTGACTTGAACTGAGGTATTTTAAACCATCTGATTGAGACAACAGGGGTGCAATTCCTGGGAGGTCTCATTTAGTTTGCACAGCCTTTGCTGCTGGTGATGATGGGCAGTAGAGAAAGAACCTGGCCTGACTGCTGTGGGTCACAGTACATCCTTTAAGTTAATGACAAATTAACAAACACTGCATGGAAATCACTAGTACCAAGTATGCATCCCCAAAACCACTTTTTTTTGTCCATTTTAAGGCTTGACCATTCAGCACTTGATTCTACTCAGCTACAGAATGGAGATAATAACTTATATAATAACTCCTCTTTGGGGAGTTATTACATAAGCCAAGAAAGAAATGCTTGAAGTGCTGAAGATCTCTAGCTGGAAATTCCCATAGAAAGCAAAAGCAGCCACACAGTGTTTACAGTTACAAGCCCAATTTTCTGCTGATATAAACTGGCTAAAGAACAGCTCTGTCAGTAGTTTACTCTTCAGTAAAATTGTCCACATAAAGACAGTGGGTCAGAAGTTACTTGATTAACTTCACTAAACTCAGGACAGTGGAAAAAAGAGATGTTTTCATAGACTTTCATAAGAGAAAACACGCAGTAAATCAGAGAGAAAAACTGGGTAGGTGAACCAGCTAAACAGCCCTACAAGGAATGCTGCAGAGCCTCTGGATGACTGGATACAGTCCCAACCATGATTTTATTCTCTCTTCAGGGCAAAATATCCTCCTTATTATGACAAGTTCAGAACTGGCTGAGCATTGTCAAAACGATAGATGAAGCAATGTCCCTGTGGCTGGAAGATTCACTGCTCAGTTACAGACCCTCAGCTGGAGAGATTGCTGCACAGTGGCAGAGCACCAGAAAATGAAGAGAAGTTAACTAAGGGTGCCTAATGTTAGGGAAAAATGAAAATCAAGGCCAGTACTCCGAATGACAGATTACACCTCATGCACGATAAATCAGAAATACATTTTTACAGGAGGAATGTTAGGAGGAAGAGAAGGCGTTGGGATCAGTCACTGTGACCACTTCCTTCTTCTACCAGCCTTCTACAACAAGTTACCTCAATTTCTTTGGCTTCCATGTATTTCTAATACTGAGGGCAGTTTTCTGTGGCCTGGTCTGAGGGCTCTGCACACAGAGTACATTCATTTGTACAAACGAAGCCACTGAACAAGCAGCTTCTTGTAAGGTCATGGTCTTACCAGTCCTTTTATTTTTAATGCAGCATTTCCCAGGGATGCTGACAAATAAGTGTAGTTTTACCAGTCTATTGGATGTGCTGAGACAAACAGGAAAATTTCAGACCTCACTTGACCACAAAATGCACAGATGCACATACACTCAAGCACGCATGGAAAAAGATAATTTTTGGGTCAGAGTGTGTAACTGCACTCATTTTTTTCTTGTACATTTTTGTGGGAACATTTTAGGACTCCAGTCTGGAAAATTCCATCACTTTTTGTTGCCCACCATATTACTGAGATGATCTCAGCTCTAGCCTGCATTTATACTAGCTTTGCTCCTTCCTCTGAAATCCTGACAGGCTCTTTGGTGACATCAGCTATCTGTTTTCATCAAGTATTTGTTAGCTGGTAAATCTGAAACTCCCTTTGTGGTTTCCAGTCTAGACTGCAATTTGCACTATGTTTATCAGTTGGGGCTTTTTTGGTGTCATCTTTACAAAAAAAAAAAAGTCTGAAGTATTCTACATTGATTTAGAATTTGTCTTCCAATATATATTTTAAAATTATTTACTTAAACATATTCTGTACTGATTATATACATGAACTGGAAAAAGAACTGGTTTAGCTTTCAAAGGACAATCTGGTCTCCAAAAACATTTTGAGCTTTTTAGGATGAACTGTAAAGCTTTAATGTGACAGTTTACATTTGATTTCATGAGAACCCATTGCTCCTGGGTGATAATCTGCCTCAAGTGGCAAACACTGGTGCAGTATCTTTGACCAGGAAGGCATATTATGCTCTAAAAATGTGGTTGCAGAGTTCTTTCTCATTGTCAGTCTCTGGATCTTTCCATTTTATTAACTATAGAAATCACATGTAAGGGACAGAGCACTGGGAGGGATCCTGGCTCTCTGACTGACAGGCTGGGAAAGCTAAAATCTCCCAAGATTTAGAGCAGTGACCTCTTTCATAGTGCAAGAATGTCCTACACAAAGCCACACATGATTTTCAGAAGCTAATTTTGAGTAAGGCTTCAATGATCCAAACATAATTGCTTACATAATTTTTAAAATTCCTTAAATTTTGGTGTATTTTAAAAAGCACAGAAAGCAATGCTTATTTTATTTCTCCAAAGGCCGTACTTTTTTTGGAAAACACTGGAGCTGTTGCAAGAGCTGCACAGATCTTTTCTGGTTAGCTGTGGGAAAGGATCTGTACTGCAGAAGCAAAGGGCTGAAGCAGCACTGAGGACTTGGAAGTTGAGTACAGTGCCATGTACTTGAAAGATTTCATGAATAGAGAGCTTTGCAGCATGAAGGAGCTAAATAAAGTGCTGTCAGACTGTCTCCAAATGCTTTGCAGACACACAGAATACACAACTGTGTGAACATGCAACTGCACAAAATCCCTCTTTTTCTTCTCAATTTGAAGCAGCAGGAATGCATCTGGGACATGGAAAAATCTAGTACTGCTCTGTCTGCCTGTGTGGGGATGCTTTATATACAATTTAAAAAAATAAAACAATTTTTATGAAAGAACGTCTGATAGATGCCAGTGAATTCAGAATTACTAAATTGAGAACAACACAGGAAATAAGGGTGAAGTTCCTATGATCTAATTACAGCGGAATTCCCTTGGAAGGGAACATGACTTATGAACTTCTCTTCATTCCAATCAGTGGTTTTGAACTGCTAGCTGAACTAGTGGGACACTTGCATGATTTTAAAACTTAGGACAAGATATTAATGTTAGAAGAAGCCTAACAAACACATGGCTGGATTAATTGCCATTAAAATGACAATAGAGCATTTTCTAAGTCAGGATACAAAGTCACAGTCAAAACCAAACACACATAAACCTCAAACCCCCAAAAGGTATATTCAAATATTGCAAAATAGGAAATTACAGATTAATTTTCCATTTAGTACATTAGCCCACAGCAGAATTTATACTGTTTAAGCTGCATTTTATGTCTCCCTCTTCTGCAGAAAAACTATCTGCCATCAGGAAATTCCTATGTGTTTAATTCAATTGTATTTGGGGAAATACAATTTATTCTTAGAAAAATAAGTACCATATAAGGTTAGATCACAGCACAGCATGGAGAATGCCTGATGAGTCTGATGCCTTCAGACATATACATGTATTTAAAAGGCTGGATTTCAAGGTCTTAAAACAGCTGCTACTGCAACTGCAGTGATAGTTTCCCACACTACTTCACTGACCTCCACCTTTGAGACTGGCAAATCCAACATAAATACTTGTAATTTGGTTAGGATCTGTAACTGCAGCCCTTGCCTTGGGATTTTCCATGTCTGCAGACATTGAACAGAGAGGAATGGAAGATGACAAAATCCTGTTTTCTCCGAAGTCTGCGTTCGCAGGAGAAACCATAACAGATGATACTTTGCTAAACCAGAATTAGGAAACTTGAATGGCCTTCAGGAAGCTGAAGGATTTTTTTTCCATCCAGGTATCTACTCAGAGAATCTTCTTTTTAGAAAGGTGACACCATGCCAAAAAATAATATGGGTGCCAGCTACCTCCACCTGAGGGAATTTGAACCTTCCACTCACCAAAACTGTGCCCTAACCACCAAATCTTTCTGGAAAATGAACTGGAGAAGAAGATGGAAGGGAATTTGCCACCTCTCTTCTCTGCACCAGATTTTTGTGCTATTAGTGAGAAAACCATCACAGCAGCAGCACTGGGTTAACCCTGAGGAATTGCTTCAAGGCCTGAACCTAAAGTCTGTATTTCTGAAGTCCCAAATTAGATGGGATTTAAGTGGTCTGGATTTGTCTGGAAGTTGCTGTCTGTGTCTCAGTTTGTGACAGTAACAGAGCAATGTGAACACTCTGTGGGTAGAAAAACTGGTCAGAAATCCCCCCTTACCTTTAGCCACTGTTCTGCCTGCTCTTTGCTCTGCACTGCCAGAACCAGGGCATCTGCTCCCTGGTGAGAGATTTTCAGCTCGTGCTTCTTCTTTTTGCTGTCTTTGGGAATATAGGTGATACTGCAGTCATTCAGGAACAGCTCCATCTGGGGCTGCTGGTCCTTGGAGCTTTTGTAACACTAAATAAACATAAGGGAAGTTCCAGAGTTAGATATAATCTTTCTGAACCTTGGGGGGAAAACTCTTATTATGTAGAAATGCTATATTTTTAATTCATCAAATTTTGAATATATTTTACACATCCCTTTACCACATACCACAGAGTTCAGCCAGAGCAAACTCATCCACTCTGTAAAGCAAAATTACTTCCAGACTGACAATAATAAATGCCTTTTATTGCAGGACAGGTACATCATATGGAGAGCATTAAGTGTGTCTGCATTATCCTTATGACTCAACCTTGACCTTGATCAGGTAGGAAGAGGGTGATTTAGGATATCTGTTCATATGTAGCAGCAGAATAAACCTGTAACTCAACAACTTTAAAGGCCAGATGTTTACCTTGCCCTTCAGTCACAGACCAGCACATGAAGGCAAATCTACATCAGTGCCTACACACTTTAATTGCAAAGACACTGACACATGCTTTACTCACCTGCTCATTTGCTTGAGGTAAGTAAAAAAAAAACTTCATGGAAAGTGGGTAAAATCACACTTTTTCAGTTAATACAGTCTAATAGTTCCTGCACAAATTTCCAAGTTACTTCATTTTGCAAGCTCCTGGCTACAATGATGTACTTACATTTATTTCTTCCCTCATCAGTAAAACCCTCAGCCACAGCCATTTCCTGCTGGGTCACTGATGGCCTGTTCTCTGCTGGAACTGGTGATCTGAAGACAGAGGGCTCCCTCTTTACATCACTTGTCCTACAGACCCAGGCTCCATTCCCTCCTTCCAACCCATCACTGCAGCTGAGGCTCCCAAAGACTGCAGAACAATGTTTAACTCTCTATACAAATGTCCAGTTATTTTATATACCTATGTAAACTGGTCTTTTCCTCATACAGATAAGCACTAAGGCTGAAAAGACATCTGATACTAAAGGGGTCTCTGACAATCTAGACTAACTAGTATCAGCATACAAAGAACAGCTGAGCATTTATGTGAATAGAGAAAAGCACATGAATTTCTGCATGTCCACAGCAGTATTCATGCCAGGATGCAATTGTCAGGAAGACAATTGATGAAAGTATGTTATAAACACTACAAGTTAGGCTGAGCAAATACAGCCAATTCTAAACCAGACTCTGCAGATCACTGACAAGCCTTCCCTCTCCAAAGCCCATTACCCTAAAGTTTCTCCAGTTTGGTCACAGATTTTTAATTTGCAACATTTAAAAAAATACTAACTTTTCAAGCTATGAAGTCTTTAAGAAATACAACATTATTCACTTTAAGAACCAATAAACAGCCTGTAATTCCTTTTATATTAATCTAAATATTTTATTTAAAATTATACATTTCTAAAGCTGAAGTATGTATATATTAAAAGACTTTAAATGAAATGTGAGTCCCTAACGGACTTTAAGTGAAAAGTAATTCTCTACTAAAAGTTATTTCTAATGTCTAATCCTAATTAAAATACTTTTGTTTTATGATGACAGCTGCATTTATGACACAAGCAATTACTAATCCCTAAGAACACATATTTGTTTTACTTGCATATCTCATAAGTTAACTGTCCAAGTCCTCCTTCAAACAATAAACCAATCTTGCATAACTTGGTCATTAGACTCTTATTGTGACTTTTATTTTCTTAATCCACATTATAGAATTACTGAAAGATGATCCCTCTAAGGAAAAAAAAAAAGCTTTTCGGACCACACATGTGGGTAAAGGAAATGAAAATATAAAAAATAACATATTTTTATATGGAACGATAAATGTAATTGTAGAACAAATGCTGTATGACTTCAGGGAAAAATCTGGTTCTCTGTCTCTTCCCTTCCTTTCTTCAAGCTATTATCAGCTGGTCCTGAAATCTGATATGATACTAATATATGGTGATAAAAATGTGCATTAAGGATAATGGCATTATAAGAATATAATAAAAGCTGAATCAGAATGAACTTTTTTTCCAACATTTAAATACAGGAGGGTACAAAAATTAAAGCTACTGCAAACTAGCAAATTCATTCCAACTGTATTTTCAGAAATCTCTTACCTCCATGTCATATCCTGCTATTTTCTATACTGCCATAAGCACAAATGTACTTGGAAAGTGAACACACCTAAACTACACTGTACACTGTAGAATAGAGAGGTTCTACAACTTGTTAAATTGTAGATGTTCTATAACTTGTTAATCAGCTTTTAACACTTGGGATAGTGCAGTAATTGTTATGTAATTAGGTACAATGGCTGGAAGCACCCTATCAGAAGGCAGGAGTACCGAGGACCCCAACTTATTGATTAATACAAGCATTAGTTTGCTCATAATGAAACACGGTAAATGCCTCCCTGAATTAAGGTCTATTTTCAGAAAACAAAAATACATCTGTGAGCAGATAATTCATGGAATCTTTCACTGGTGCCTCCAATCAGAAAGAAGCATAACAGATTTGCTTAAGGAATAAATACATCCACTTGTTTCTGTCCATTTTATAATGCAGCTGTGCATCATGTGAATACTGCATCATAATTACTGCAGAGCAGATGGCAAAGGTTTAGTTTAAAGTGTGTACATTACCACAGCATATGCTGCCAAGTGAATTCTTAGTCCAACAAGGGACTTTTCTCTCCAGCAGTCTGATCCAACAGTTCACACACAGAGCTCCCTATGAGATTTTTTGTCCGCAGGGAATGAAAGACTGGATTTACAGTTTCAGCAACTATTTTTTTCCAAATTAAATATTTTAGAAGATAATGGGCCAGATGTTCTTTCCAATATCAGAGAACTGCTGGGGTTCAAGCTGAAGTGAAATAAAACTCAAAGTTCTAAGTGGTGAAATGATACACTTATAATTTCAGTGCTTTTCTGCTTCTTGGGTAAATCATGACCGAACTCTTTGGTAAGGTTACTGCAGACTTGGCCACTGTTTGCAGAATATATTCCAAAAATCAGATTCCTGTAAAAATAAATACATCATTTAAAAGGTACAATGAAAATATAGCTAGATAAAAATAAGAATTACCAGTAGTTTGTTTTCTTTGATAACACACAGTATTTTGGTCCATTGCCCAAATCGTTTTTTTCTAAGAAGGAAGGCACAGATTTTGGCATCCTTCACCAGATCCATAGAGGCTTCCTCAGAAGGCCACTGATGTCTCATTTTCTTCCCCTTTCCATCCTCCTCCTCTTCATCGTAGGATTCATAAGAGCTGCTCATGGCATCTGAGTCATAATCTTTAATAAAAGTGTAAAAGTGTTAGGTTAAAACACTTAGCCATGAAGCACACTGCAATAACTGAAAACCTCAAGAAGGTTAATTTTAAGTGAAAGCTTTGGAAAATCAGCCAAGAACAAGTTACTGTTTCAGCGCTCAGTAATATCAATGCATACATTAATTAAACACAAGATACTTTGCCAAGACCCAGACAGACACCTTGTGAATTTTAATGAAACAGGAAGCTGGGAATACCTAGCTAGAATTTTAGATAGTGTTCCATTATCTTCAAAATATTATTTGACAGCTTCATTTTCTGTAATTCTTTCACACAGAAATATCTTCATCTTGCTTTAGTACATCACATCAAGAAACAAATAGCCCATATGGTAAAGGTCATAAGAATAGATTATAGGGCAGGATCTACCCACCACAACATTTCATATAATTCCCAAATACAGACAAGTAATTCATACACACTCTTGTGTGCCATCTACATGCAATCACTTATTTACAAACCAACCAGAGGGATTTGGGGAAGTTAGAGATATTTCATTTTCATGATTATGTTCTGAAATTTTCTTCAGTGCTTGTTTACTTTTACAGGTAAGACACATGGTATGTAAGTCTCCTTGCTATTAATGACATTACAAAAATATTCCATGGGAATGTTTACTTAAAATAATTATATCTATCCCAACAGATGCATTCTTGCACTTCTATTTCAAGCACTTTTTCTATTGTCTTCTCCATCTCAAATACTCCAAACAGCTAAGGTTATATCTTTTAATATACTTTGGTACCTGATTTGAATTACCACAGAACTGCATTTAGTGGACATTTCGCATGAGTGAAGACGTATTACTAATTGCACAATTGAATTTAAAAACAAATTCATTAACAGTGAAGAGAGGAATTCTTTTAACACAATTTTTAAGATATGATAAAGTTCAGAACATAAGAAAATACAAAAAAATCTCAGCGAGTGAAATCTCAAGTCACGCTAACAGTGCTTTAAATGTCTGTGTATATATATATATATATACACATACATACATATAATTGAATTATGGAATTATCAAAGAACTTTTAAGACCGATATCCTAAATATTTTTTAAATGTTTAAGTACAATAACAAATCAGCTTCATATTTTTTCTTTTTTTTCCCTAAGTGATTTTTAGCAGTGCTATTAATATTTGCATTATTAATAGTTTTCTGCCTAAGCATGGCTCTTGTTTAACAAAACCCAAGTCAGAAGTTCACTGGGTTACAAGGTGTAGCAGGACCACCCTGCAGCATTTCAAGGGAGGAAATGAAGAGAAGAGTGATTCTGCTGCTCTTCTAAGTCCATATGTTCTTTCATTTGCTTTCCAGCACATGAAACTCTTTTCTTACCTTGAATTTCTTAGGTTAATTAAAAGCTGCTAGATAACATCAGTTTGTGCAGTATACAGATGAATAGTATTTTAGTTTTAAGGTGACTCCTATGCATGTTTTAAGAACAGAGAGATAATTTAAAATAATTAAAATGGCTATAAAACAGGGGAAGATAAGCCTTTAATCTTTGGACCATAGAAAATAATGATTAGTGATAAATCAGCCCTACACAAGTAATAAATTACTCCAGCCAATAAAAAAGCAGCAAAAAGATGGTACATAAATGACCCTGTGTAAAGGTCACAGTAGTCATTGCAGTGCTTCATCAGGGTGCTCTCAGCACAGCTCCACTGAAGTGCACAGCTCTTTGGGGAAGTATTAGGGTGTGAAAAAGAGCATTTGGGTGTTGGAGAAGGACATTCTGGTAGACAGCCAGAGGCAGCCCTCTGCCTACTGCCCTGAAGGAGTGGGCACAAAATACTGCCATGGGCATCACACATGGCCTGTGGGAGCTGCTGTGACCAATTCATCCCTTTCCACAATGTGCCGTCAGAAATGCTGCAAATCACATCTTTCCAACTGTTCCTTTCCCCCCCCCCCCCCCTTTATTTGTCTATTTTAGCAAGCAATTCAGTGCAATAGAGGCACAGCAGGCAGATGTGCAGGTCAGTACCTGCACAGAAACCTCCATATTCACGGTGTGATCAATTTAGAGGGGTCTGGGCAATATCTAGCTCTGGACTCCTGGTCCAGGGCCCCCATTATCTGTGGTTCAAATAAGTCCAAAAGATTAATGGCTAATTTGGACCCTCTGTCTGCAATAGCTACTGAAACCTGTTTATGTGCTCCTCACTTGAGAACCAAATTTAGTTTTCTGTAAAAGGAGCCTGGTTTGAGCACACCAAAACAGTTCTGCAAACCAATCCAATACACACCAAAACAGTTCTGCAAACCAGTCCAGCACACACCAAAACAGTTCTGCAAACCAGTCCAACACACACCAAAACAGTTCTGCAAACCAGTCCAGCACACACCAAAACAGTTCTGCATACCAACCCAAGGCATGGCCAGCGAGGATAACCAGAACTGGCCCAAACTGTCAAAGTAACTCTCACAACACAACGCCACAGCACCAACAGAGATGAAGTTCTCAAATACTAAAAAAGCTGAAGGACAGTGGAATTACCAACTGCTCAGAAACAGCCTGGAAACATCTTACTCACTGGAAGTGATGTACTCAGGAGCCTTCCCAGGACTAAGCGGCACTGCCTCTTCATAATAGCCTTCAGGAAGGGAGGAGGTTGGCAGTGGTGGAGGCCCATTGTCTGGTGGCTAAAGGAACAAAAAAAAAAAAGAAAAAGTGATTACAGACCAACAAGGTGCTAAATTAAACATGAACAGAACATCTGCTCATGATCAGTGCCAATGCAACCAGCTTCATAAACCCTGCTCTTGTAACTATTCCTTATGTTAACTATCTCTAAAGGCAAGGCTTTGGAGGGCTCAATTAGATGCTCTGCAAGGTAGCGTCTTTTAGATGAGAAGAAAGTCCAAATCTCAAGTTCCTCATATATTATTATAATTAAACAATAATAAGTAAAGGTTGAGACTTGAAGCAGTAAAGCAACTTAATTATGCTTCATAACATTCTGACACATTTTTAAATGTATCATTATTGCCCAGACTTTTACCTCTGCCACGATAAGGAAACAAAACCTTCTTACGTGTCCTCCAACTGAGTTCTTTAGAGATGATAAACACTGTAGAATCCTACTTGTCATTGCTAAGGATGACAAGATCAATACTACAGCTACACTAAAAGAATTTCTCTCTACAACGGCATTAAGTGGTAAAAATGCTGAAAAGATATAGTTCTCCATTTAAATCTAATGGGTCTATGTAGGAAAGAGATTTCTATGCATAGACCCCTTTACAGTGTTAAGGCTAATTTATTAGCATTTTGCACTTAAAATAATTCACATTAGAGCAGCAAACAGCAGTTTGGCTGCACACTGCAGAAAAGTTAAATAGCCTGGGCTGGCAGAGACTAAGAACATAAAATTGAACCATATTTTCATGATAGGTGTTTCTTCAGTGGCAAATCAATTCTTAATATACATATTAATGTTTATAATGCTATTTCTACATAGTGAAAAGTGATCTACAAACAAGGAAAAATCAATAAACTATTACATGATAAAATAAATATGTCAAATAATAGGTCAAATTCTAAAATGCTTCTTTTAAATATAAACCTGTTTTTAATTTAAAACTAACCAACTGGTGGTACGTAGATATAATAACAAACTAAATGTAGTACTCTGTGACTTCTTCCATATGACTTTACTGTTCTATTTCCTTAACAAGTACCAAAACAACTGTATTTTATGGAACCCATTCATATTTGCCCCAGGTTTTTAGTTTCCTATTTATGTGTTATAGAAAATACTGAAGCCTTTTCTTAGCACCGGTGGTTTATTTCATGATTACAAAAATTAAACTTGCAAGCAGAGTTGTATTTCTGCAGTAAGTTTTTCAAGATTTTTTTAATGGAATGACAGAGATGCATTGCTGTTTGTCTGCACTGGACTGAGTGTAAACTAAGGGAATGAAGGGAGATACTGAAGTGAGAACCTGGTCAGATATAGAGATAGAGACACTTCTGGGCTGTACCTCAGGTGGGCTGACCAGTCTAGCAGAGCCTTCTTCCACATCTCACAGATGAGGCCACAGGGACTGTGCTCCCCTTTTGCTACAGACCTGAAGTTACCTGGGAGGAGCCTGAGCTCTAATAACATGTGCCATTAACTGCAGTGAAATTACTTCTGTGGGCACTTTCAGGGCTGGATTCATCTTTGAATATTTCAAAGCTAGACATCTCCAAATCTCACTGCTGATTACACACCTACACCAGTCACCCAATTCTTGACACCATCACTAAATGAGTCCCACCCTTAGAGTGCTCTGTAGTGCAATTCCCATCAAGGAGGTTATTCCACCCTGCAGGTAAGTGCTTGTGCATTCCCAGAGTGCAGCAAGGCAAGGAGCTAGTGACTAACCCTGCCCTTCATCCAGCATGGACTCACCTTCGCACACCAAATAAAACGAGAGACTTTTTCACAAACAATGAACTGGTTCACAACTGAGCACAGAAATTCCTGGTCAGACTGAAATTTACACTAATGTTACTTCCATTATCAAATGATACAGCCAACTTCTTATGGCACAATAAATTACAAATTACAGTTGGCAATTACTGTTACCTATAATGCAAACCAAATGAGATTTCCTCACATACCAGATTTGCTAGAGAAATTATCTGTCAAAAAAGCAAAATAAAGAAAAAATATGACTTTTAGTGTAGTGATCCTGTAATTTTGCTGAAAAAAAATCAAACTGACAACCTGCACATCGTGACAAAATAAATGAGTCTTTCAAGGTCAGCTGCTGCTATACAACAGCCATAAAGGACATTAAAAATTATTACATGTCCATTACTATTGGAAAACTGACAGCAATTATGAATTGCTCTACACATATCACCTCTGTGTAGCCTGAAGTGCTAAACACAAAAAGCAGGACTGCCTCCAAAGAGTTGATTTTCCCGCTTCACTCAAGTGGGGAGAAGCTTGTTCTCGTTAGCTGGGGTCACAGTTTGTTCCTGGGGCAATATACATTCATACCACCCTTTCCATTAGACAAATTAATTTCTTGGTCTAGCCTTAAACCATTTTTTCCATCACCTGCATATAATATATGAAATTCCTATCATTATTAGACCTCATTCACCCAGGAAATAAATGAATACATGTCCTGAGTCATTCCAATTTTGACTTGACACAGCACCAAGGTTTCAAAGCTGTATTTTATCCCGGGACAAATGAGAAATCCCAATAAAGATCAGGAGAAAAAAAAATCCTTGTTTTTAGACAAAATGTTATTCAGAAAGAAAGAAAAAAGGAAATGAAACACAAATGGTGCTTGTCTGATTCCTACCCTGCTGGAGCACCAGTTACTTCATACAGCTGGGGCGGGCTGGGCTCTGCAGCCAAGGTCAACACAGATGGAATCCATTGCTGAATTAACTGGGCCCTCCTCTCTGAAATGCATTTTGCAGTGCTTGCCACAACGAAGTTGAAAACAATTATAAAAAATATTTTTTTTTAAAAGGGAGAAACAGAAACATCCAACATTAAATTCTTTCTGATAAAAGTGAGGCTGCTTTAATATTAAAAAAACCCCACAATTGATTAAATGCAAAATAAAATCACAAATCTGTACCATAAACAACTACATCTTTTGGCAGCTATATAGTTTATGAGTTTGACCACCAAGATATGCAAAAACATATATGTGTACATTCTGGTATTAGTTACTAATATTATAGCTCTTTAATGTTTTTACTATTGCTTGTTGTATAGTTTCATTCTTTCCACTCAGCAATTTTTAGTGGAAGAATTTTGATGAAGTTATGAATTATGAGTTAAGTCTTTATCCAATAACTTTTCTATAGTTTACCTGAAAATATAAAAAGGCCATAAACTCCACAAAATTATTTATATATTCTGTAAAAAGATTAAATAACAAGAAGACCAGAACATATGTAGCTTGAGCGGTATCAGGAGGAAAGACCTGGCAACCTGCAAGGAAGGCATCAGCATGAATTTCTCCTTTTTCATGTGTTTTGTTTTGTTCTGTTTTAATGAGAGGCAACAGAGAAAAAGCCTAGAGAATGTTGCCTCTTAAGATAAACCACCTCTCTCAGTCACAGGAATAAGAACCGAGAAGAGAAATTGGCATTACCTTTACCTCCTTGGAGGAAAAAGGACAAAAATGTAATGTGTTGTTGTCCACAATAAGAAGAGCAATAATGAAACAGTACTGATGAAGACATTTGTCAGGTCCTGGGTTTGAGACCAACTGAGAGCTGCTTTAATTGAAACCAAGAAGCAGATGAGGTGATCATTACAGAGTTGAGATCTCTGATGAAATTAGAGACTGGATTGGGCATGGGATGCCCAATTCCAGCTGACAGGATTGATTGTTAAGAGAAAGAAACAAAATGGTAAAATTTGTTATCCTACTGGACTCTGAAGCAGACTTGTATGGACATTTTAAATTAATGGCATATTATGATTTTCCCCTCTGCCTGCCCTCCTGTATTCCACAGACCACAAATAAATTATTTCCTCCTTTATCCTAAAAGATACACTACCTTTTTCCCCCCTTCAGTACCCTCAAGGGTACTGAGCAAGACAGACAGTAATTTTTATTTTATGGATGGTCTATCTGATAATCTGGTGACAATATGGAAAGCAGTCTGAAAGACAAAGGAAAATAAATGTCAATGTATAGAGGCCTGAGGATATAAAATCACCTTATACTGCAATGAAGAGTTACATAGAAAAATAGAAAGAAATACGTTCCTTTATGCAATGATTTAGGATGTGGAGGTTCCAGTGCAAAGCAGTGAGTTCAGCAGAGCCTGTCAGTAACCTGTGCTGCAGGCAAACACTGCCAGCAACTCAAGTGCCACACTTGGAGCTGTGTTATTGCATCAACCACCAGTCTGGATGCAGCTCATACACAGCCCCTCAGTGCTGAAGGCAACACGAGAACAGAAAAGGGGTCACACACTGGAGATGTCCAAGATCTGGGCTCTCAGGAGCAAACTTTGGGACAGGCACATGTCATTGGCTCTGGAGCAAGCTTAGACCTGACCTCTGCACAACCTCACTGCATCTTCAGCCTGGAGGCAGGGGGAAGAGCAGCACACATCTATGATCCCTAACTCCCTAAAATGTGCAGAAACGGATGCCCACAAAGCAAGATGAACCAACAAACTGGGTAAAATGCAATTCACAAAATTACTGACATACATACTGACATACAAAATTACTGAGCATACATTTCAACCAGGCTTTTCTTGTAACACTGTAAGGGTTGGAAACTGGGCATTAGTACTTGCCACGTGCTTGGTATGACAGCCCTTAAATAAGTCAATGTTCTGCTAAAGAGAATTCACTATTAATTTTCAGCAATTGAGGACCTGGATGGACCTTGGGTTTATTCAGGACAAACGTGCTGACTTTGTGGGACATTAAGATCACTTTAAGCTGTGCAATATTATCCTGAGGGTACACAAGGAAAAGCTGAGAAATATTCTTCCTTTGACCTCTGCTTCTTATTCTAAGTTTGTTATTTCTGAGCTTGTCAGTTGGAGACCAAAAAACCAGGAGCCAAATAATGTGAAGGGAGTCTAACAACTTACCTTCCCAGCTTCTGAGCACAAAAGGCAGCAAAACCAGACAGCTTATAAAGCTCAACCTTTTGGAATGGAGTAACCCTGTCAGTCCCACCAGAAGGGAGATAACAGGGCCACATGATGGGCTGTTGGTGTAGTCCCACCTGACCATCTCTGACTGCACATGCAGTTACAGCACACACCTCCACAATGCCGGTGCTACCAGGAAGAAAAACTGGAAGGAATTCCCTGAAAAACCAACAACCAGATTTTGACATGATGCGAGGCCCAGCAATTTGAATCCCATGAACAGCAGAACTGGTCACCCACTCTAGGGAATTTTGCTGCTCAGAGTGACCCCGAAATAAGTACAAGTTTCTTTTCCCAGCCCGGAAGTCAAAGAACATGTCAGAGCTCTTTTGTTCTCGTTCTCAAGGATGTTTACTGTTTCTTATCTACAAAATTCTTTCTCTGGCCTGCTGAGGTTTGTTCAGCAGGTCAGACAGAGGCACTCTGCCTGCCCCCAGGGTGGTGTTATCTTTTTATACTAAAAACTACGTGTACAATATTTACAATTACTTCCCAATACCTATCACCTATGTTAGACAGTGAGCTTCTACCTTAAATCAATCCACAAGTGTCACCATCACAGCAGAAGATGGAGGTCAAGAAGAAGAAGAAGGAGAAAGGCTGGACATGCCCAGATTCCTCCATCTTGCCTCCTGAACCCCCATTCTAAAAACCCCAAAAATCTATTTTTCAGCCCCTGACAAACAAGCTATTATTCTACTTAGACTTTCATGGCTTGCAGATCCTCATATAAGGTTGGTAATTTTTTCCATGGGTCATAATCAAAGTCTAACAGGTGTCTTGGGCTCTGTGCCAAGGCCTCTTAAGCCCCCTGGCAGGGGTTCGAGCCATTCAGGACAGCCAGAGGGATGTCCTGAATTCCGACAACTCACCGGCTCCTGCAGTGCTGAACAGATGAGGGCAAGGGGGAAAGAAGTGCAAGTGATCACCAGACAGAGGATGAGTATAAGCTCAAGTGGAGCTTCTCCTTAGGAGGTGATCCTGAACAGGGATTTGAGCAGGTTTAAGGTCAGGAACAGAAGGCACACACTTGGCACGCTGTCCTCCAGGGAGTGGAGGAACATCTGACACAGTCTGAGAGCGTGTCTGCTGACTCGGGGGTGAATGCCTAATTAAAGGTATCACTGGAAAAGTGCTTAGACAGTGACTACAAACAGATCACAGCCTCAGAGAGCACAGCCTGATGATGGGAAAGAGATCTGAACAGGCTTGCTCGCATTAAAGAATGAATCAGGGCGTCCTATGGCTCCACAGTTTGATCTGAAGATTGTCTGGCATTTACACCTGTACCTCACCAGGAGCTGAACTACTGTTTCAAAAGGCACAACACACCTGCTCACATACCTGAATAACCCCTTCACCTAAGAAACAGGAAGGCAAAGATGACCATGAAGAGGACCAAGTTTTCTACTCTACTGACCGAGTAGAAAACCCTGTTGGTTCTTGCACCTCTGATGGCACTCAGTCCGTGTCCAGACAAGATTGTCTCAGTTCTTGCTGCTGTATGTAATTACATACATATTATTTGAGATAGTAAATAAAACCAAAAAGACTGGAACATGGAATGCACCACTGAAAAGACAGGTAGCTGGAAAGAGTTACACCCAAACTCTGTGGAAGACTGGAGTGAAAATAAACTCCTGACTCAATGGAAAGAACAGAAGATCTAACAAAATAATTAAAAGTGAAAGCGAATGAGCCAGAAACAAAAACAAGGTATTTCTGTATCATTCATAATTTATAATAAAAGATTATTACACAGCCAGTTGGAAGCATCACTCAGACAAAACAATAGACTTGACTCCTGTCAAGCAAAGGGTCTGTGTGTACCAAGAAATGAATTGGGCCTTAATTAATGCTAGGGAACACTTTCATACATATTACATGAGAAGGATTAATCTGAATTTTAAGCAGCATGGGGCTCTCAGAGTTGTTTATTCTGACTGTGCTCAAAGAAGTGTCTGTACGCCCCAGAAAAGACAAAATCACCTTTCTCTTCCATAAGTAAATAAACTCATGCAAGTGTGTGACATGACAATGAGGACAAGGCAGTACAGTAATAAAAGTGTAGGCAATGCCATTTCCACTGGAACTATATTGTCTAAGGGCCTGAGCATTGCATCAAATTACAACAAGAGGAGACTTGGTCCTTACTGGCCTAATTCCTTCCCCATAACATTAATGAGCATGATAAGGAAAGCAAAAAAAAAATTTGACCCCTAACTATCAACACAGAGATGGGGTTTTATGGACAGGTATAGCATAGAAATAAGAAATGAAAACCTGAGGTCAGAAGTCCGAGCATTCGACAGTAAATGGTGGGACAAAATCCTACAAAATCTGTGCCATTAGCAAGTTAATAATTTTCTTGTAAGAAGGTCAAAGATCATCAGTATCTAGTTAAAGACAAAAAGGCAAATAGCTTCACAATGATCATAAAAATAATTTGGTAAAAGAGTTCAATTCTACTCTAACTCATGCAGTTTAAATGTAAATTCCAACTAAAGGCAGCTGAGAACAGCTCATTCTGGCAGCTCAGACATGAGGAAAGTTTTGAAATATGGTGATGTGTATTGCTATAAAGGTATACTATAAATTAACTGAGAAGGTAATTGCTTTAACTAAAACCTTTCTGTGGTACCATTTGCAAATGTGAAATAAATCATCAACAATAATTCACCAACCTCAGCCGTGGAAAACAGAAACGGCAACTAGAGGGTCCTGTAAGATATTGCTTGGACAAAAAAGAGGTGGCATACATTTCTTCATCCTTATTCCTTATGCTATGACATATTATATTGCACAATCCCAGTGTGCCCAGGTGGCCAAGAAGGCCAATGGCACCTGGCCTGGATCAGCAATGTTGTGGCCAACGGGACCAGGGCAGGGATTTTCACCCTGTACTCAGCACTGGTGAGGTCACACCTCAAATCCCTTTGGGCCCCTCACAACAAGAAAGACACTGAGGTGCCGGAGTGAGTCCAGAGAAGGGCAACAGAGCTGGGAAAGGGTCTGGAACACAAGTCTTAGAGGCTGAGGGAACTGGGGTGTTTAGCCTGGAGCAAAGGAGGCTCAGGAGAGACCCTGTCCCTCACCTGAAAGGAGCCTGTAGCCAGGTGGGGTCAGTCTCTTCTCCCAGGTAACAAGCAACAGGACAAATGCCACAGTCTCAAGTCATGCCAGAGGAGGCTCAGATATTAGGAGAGATGTATTCACCAGAAGGGTGGTAGAGCACTGAACAGGCTGCCCAGGGAAGCAGTGAAGTCACCACCACTGGAGCTATTTAAAGTCATACAGATGCGGCATGTGGGGACACAGTTTACTGGGAGCTTTAGACAAAGAGTTGGACTCAATGATCTTAAGGGTCTTCTCCAACCTAAATGATTCTGATTCTATGTCCAGAAGACTGTCTGACTGACTGACTGACTGACTGCTGTTCTGGTCATTTATGATCAAAGTACATGATCCTTATAGCAGGTGCTTGGGGAAATACTTGGGGATATCATTCACTGAACCATAGCTCAGAATGAAACTGAGAGCGCCTTTCTTATACACAGTGGAATGAAATGAAAGCTGAGGGGAAATATGATTGGGATTACAAAGGATATCTGAAGCACACATACCATGGTGAAGGGAAAAGGACCTACTTAAACACACAGACAAAGACTGACAATGAACAGTTGCCAGCGGAACAACTTTAAAAATGAAACAGTGGGTTAAAAAAACTATGTGGAACAACTTTAAAACTGAAATAGTGGGTTAAAGAAACTTAAGTGCTAGTGAATAAATTTTAGCTGGTTTATGAAAGGGTTAATATTGTATCATTGTCTGCAGTAAGAGTAACTGCATTGATAATTTAAAAAGGTTTCTTTCCTTGTTCCTCCATTATGGAAGAACTTGCTCAGACCTGTTGAAGCTGAAGGTATAGCCAGCTCTGAATGAAACAAATGAATATTTGTTAAATTTATTTTTGTGGCTTTCAACTCTTCTTTTGACTGTGCTCCAAGAAGGAAAGAACCTGAAAACTAATACTGCCTTAAGATCATCTTTAAAGAGAAATGGAGAATAATGATTGTTTTTCAGTGTTAAAAAAAAAAAAAGTGGATGAAACAGAGATTCCCAAATACCCACCTGACACATGGACCCCTTGCTTCTGTTGTGGGACTTTTCTCAAGGCATACTTTAGATAAAGCTTTAAAAGTGTCACTTTTTTGTTTGCTATGCAAAGAATGATTAATTTAATTAGTGATATATCACCTCAAGAATCCTTTCAATTTCCAGGTGATTTTTCTTCTTCTCCAAGGAAACTGTCTCATTTCAGCATTTCCCAGTAAATATCTAAGAGTTTACCTGTCAGGCAGCCAGAGAAAGGGAGGCTGTCAAATGATCTCCCCACAACAGGAAACCCATTTATATGAAGCACTCCTACAGAGTGAATGTGTATTGTGCAGGAGTGGGTTGGAGGAAGATGACCCATTCTTTTGATTCATATCTGCAGAGTTCTGGAATTTTGCTGAACATTTGCTGCGGTTAAATAATTATTAAATTGTCAATATTCCAAGAAAAACAAAACACACACTCGATTTCACTGTGAAAATCATGCAAAATAGCTAAGTGTGCTGTTTGTGTTTGATTTTGTTGGACAGCACAGAGCAATGAAATCACCAACTGTCAGATGTAACATGGCAACCAAATGCTTGGAGGCTAGAAGTGTTCTGTCACTGTCATGCTGCGGCTAATTCATGCCAGGAATCCTCAGGCACATCTGAGCAGCGGGACACAGCAGATATTATACCACTGCCCCGGTGGAAAATGCTCTTCAAGGCAGCTTGGTGATGGTGCAATGATGGGATCCCAGGTGTTAAACCACCAGCAGCACTCTGAAGCATGCACAGAGCCTTGGCTGTGTTATTCCTCCAAACCCATCATGGAGCAGTGCTTGTGCCTGTGAGGAGCAGGGGAAAGCCAAAAAAGCAGCTGCTGATGTAGAGGTGGGTGAGGCAGGCTGAATACAAACCCTGGCAGTGAGAAGGTTCAGGAAGGAACCATAGAACCATAGAATATGCTGAGCTAGAAAGGACCCACCAAGATCATCAAGTCCAGCTCCTGGAACCCACAGAGTAATTTAGTGGAAGTTTTCTGCTGGGCTTTCAGGTAGGCTTTAGATCAGGTTATGCAATTGGAGCTGCCTGTGAGATAAAAAACCAGTTTTCAAAGACTCCTTAGAACTTAAAGGAGCTTTTGCCTAGGATCTCTGTTGAAGGAATGGCAATCCCACTTGCAGACCCACCTAAGGTGGCACTTGCAGCTACACCTTCTGGATAGCAAAGTCAAATCCAGCATATGTGGACTACCTCCTGCTTTTTCACTGATCTGCCTTCCTGATGAAGTCCCTTCTACGGGTGAAGTAGATGCTGGAACCAGAATTTTGGACCAGCTCTTTGCATGGGGTGTCTCCCCAGATCCCTGAACAGGTCCAGCCAATGGCCTGGGCTGTGCAGCAGCTGCCCCTTGGGATGGGGAGGAGATGGACAGACCTCCAGGACCTGGTGCATGAAGGGCAGGCAGGCACGTGGGCACCCATCATGTCTAAGTTTCCCTCCTTTTGTTAATTCTCTGTATGCCCATCCAGAAGGACTAAGATCAAACAGGACTCCATTTCTGACACAGTGACCTCCTGCTCTGCAGCTGACCCAAGCAAAGCCTCAGAGCTGGCACTGCATTCCTGCTGGCAAGCTCAGAGTAAAGCACCCAGACAAGAGGTGTCTCAGAGCTGCCCTTACGCCTCACATCCTTTATCTGCAGCATTTAACTTGCCAGCCAGCTAAAGGAGCTGCACACACAGACTAAAGCAAGAGGGGATTTGAGCTTTCCATACCTCACAGAAAGTCTGCTACACCAGATGCAGCCAAGGAAATGGATACAAAAGAGAATTACTAGGAGACTGTGCTTAGTGATTTTCTTAATTCGAGTATACCTAAGGCCCAACTTTGTCCCTCAACTTTGTCCCTTCAAAGCCCACTGAGTCCAGGAAAACTCTCCAGGCTATAATGTGTTTTAACAACTTGAGACTCCATTTAAACTATTAACAGTATGTCTCAATAAAATGAATTTTATACTCTTAGTTCATGGGCTGATGAATAACAAAACCGATAAAAGATTTGGCCTGAGCAAATATGCAGGTCTATTTACAGATTTACAAAGGAAACCTTGCACAGCACCTGCCCACACATAATTCTGGCTCCTGGCACTACTTTAAGGAGTATTGAATTCCTTCCCACCCACACATCTTTACATAAGTAGAAACTTAAACACCAATTTAGACTAAACATTTTTGAATGCAGAAACCCTTGAGTGACATGAAGAGAAACAGTGGTGTAAATGAACCTTTAATTTTCGTCACATTCAATAACTGATGGGCTAAACCCAGAGATTTTAAACAGTGTACAGTTTATTTGAAGTTATTGATTCCCACCTCCAGTAAATTCCTATGCTCCATCAGCACAAAGTGTTTTCATTGGAGGCTGAGACCATCACTAGATGTTACTTAGCAAGTGGAAAAAACTTTCTGTCCTGAATAGCTGTCAAAAACAGGTGCCATAGAGAATGACTTCCAAATTGCCACGTGAAGAAGAGCAACCAGCAACAGGATATTCCAGCCTCTGGTGGGCCAAGGAATTTTTTCCACTCAGCTATGAAAACACAGTCTATGAAAAGTGGCAAGGAAAGGTAGCTCAGTATTTATATCACTGCAATTATGTACAGTTTTCATAGAGTTTGGCATCAGCTACAAATTTTTAGGACTCCATTGACTCAGGATGCATTGCAAATCACCATGCAAGAGCAGTGATGGATGAGAGATTAGATCTTGGTCACTGTCACTAATGTCCTGTGTATGAAAAGAAAGATGACAGTCTCTGAACATATCAATAATAACAAGGGTTTAATAAAGAGACACCTAATAGTGAAATTATTTCCAAGAAATTATCAATTATATTATCAATAGTTTCCAAGAAATTATCAATTATATAGTGACCAATTCCACTATATCAATGTGACTTCAGGAGAAGTCGTCAAAGTAAGACTGGGCTCTGAGCTTACCACAATGTTCAAAGGACAAAAAGCTGATGGTTTTGTCTTTTTGTTGTGATTCCTCCTGGTCTTTTGCAGGACAGCAGCAGTCTGTCATCTTTTTCACTAATTACAATGTGATACCATATTAAAATATCACCACTTGTAATGTGTATTTGGGTACTGCAAGACAATGAGAGGCTTGGGGCACCTCCTGGCTCATCTCATAGTGGCACTGAAAGGCAGATGAAATCCACCACTGCCTGAGAGCAGCAACAGAATTGCAGAAACACTGGCAAAAATCAGCTTCTAACCCTACGGAAAAACTCGATGAATTCACCGAGGCGAAAACATCCACAGTGTTACAGGCAGGTCACAAGGGAGGGCCATGTCCAAACTCTACTCTGCCAGGCTCAACAAGGGAACACCACACTGCAGACCAGGCAGCTCTAACTGTGTCAACTTCCATGGTAATTCCCACAGTATCTCAGAGAAATATTTTTGTTACTAAAAATCCAAAATTAACTACTGCAAAAACCAGAGCTGACCTCCTGGACCTAATTCATACTTCACACCATTTAACTTGCTGCAGCTGTACCAACTTCAGGGGAATTTACACATTAGTGTATGAGAAAGGAAAAGGAGATGGGTTGTTCTAAGAAAAACAACTTGAATCCTCAGAGCCAAACTGAACCTACACAAATATAAAAGAATGAGGATCTTAGTTGGTTTCAAGTTTATGAAACCTGAAGTACCTGAAGTCTAGATTTCAAAGGCATGTTCATTTTGCATAATTTTCCTGCCTCTTCTGAACTCATTCCCTTGTAATTTATGCTCTATGTATTTTGCATTAAATAAAAATAATCAGTTTCTGGCACTGTTAACCGTGAAATGAATTCTCTAAGTTTCACTGAATATTAATAACACTTCTTTTGCATCCATTAAATATATGCATAATTAATCTACTGTCACAAACCTAAAGGTGGCATTGCTTAGAAAGAAAGTAAGATTAAGGTATTCCATACAATAAATGTTTGCTGCGGTTTTTTTGGGTTTTTTTTCTGCAGTCCACAGCATTTTATAAAAGGCTAGCCAGGAGTTCCATGTCATATATTAGTTCTTATGTTCATATGATGCTTATATATCCCTCAGGCCCAGGCATAAATGTGTTAACAAAACACCACACTAAAATGAGGCAAAACATCAGCCATCCATTTCCTCTGGCCCTGTAAGCTGCATCTGTGCTTCCTGATTTGATGAACCTGGATCTCCGTGGATGGTTCTTATCTCTGTGCACAAAATTTCCCACCCAAGAATAAAGAGATACATACTTTATCAGTATCAGTTCAACAGGCTAAACCGCGATATGCTTACACTTCTCCAAAAAAATGTTGAAAATGTTTTCTTCATCATATCTACTGAAAAGTATCTCCAAGAGAAGCACTGAAACTTGTTTACAGGTTTTTTTCTATAACAAGACAGCTGCTCCCAACTGGAGGACTGAATTACAGACCTCAATCAGTATCTTTGCTATAAACACCTTTAAGAGTCAGTGCATCTGCTTGATCTGAAGGGAATTTCCTACCCAGAGACTGGGCAGGAAAGGCAACACCATGAAATGAAGGAAGAATACTCCCTTTTTTATGAATAAAGTCTAAAGTCTTTATTAATAAAAAAGGAAGTATTCTTCCTTAATTTTAAAACTCTGTATCTTCATTTTTCAGCTGCTGAAAGGAGTCTTCTC
This sequence comes from Ammospiza nelsoni, assembly GCF_027579445.1. Classification (NCBI taxonomy): domain Eukaryota; kingdom Metazoa; phylum Chordata; class Aves; order Passeriformes; family Passerellidae; genus Ammospiza; species Ammospiza nelsoni. Next base: position 18,793,347 of record NC_080636.1, read on the forward strand.
GTTAGGCTTGCTCCAGGAAATGTTACCAATAAAAGTGTAAGAAACTGTCTGGGACCTGTGAGCTTGGATAGGCCAACCTCCAACACAGGACAGGTCAACCTTTGAAATGAAGGCTATGTTGCTCAGTCTTCCGTGAGAATTCTGAAAATCTCCAAGGACTGCGATTCCACAGCCTTTGTAGGTGACCTATTCCCAAGCTTATCTCACCACAAGCAATTTTTTGATGTCTCTTCTGCAGGCTGAACCGAATTACCTCAACCAAAGCAGAGGTGAGAGGAATAATTATTTCCCTGGACCTGCAGGCTCTTCTCCCTTGTAACCATTTCTTTTAGGACTTACCATAAATGCATTCTCTCTTGTACATATTTATATAATTAACTACAACACTCACCAGCCACTGCTGAGGTATTTCTGGCAGAGGCATTTGAGGAGGCGCCGGCAAACTGTTGGCAACTTCTTGCTTCTGGACATGTTCTTTTATTTCTAAACCTGTGGAAGGGCAACAAACATCACTTAGTACCTTGGTGGATGCAAATGGGGTATTTTTTCCACACGTGGCTCCCATGTCTGACTGTCACACAGTGAAATCTGGCATGCAGTTCTGATCACAGCCCACCTCCCAAGTGCAGTTACTGACGCCGGACTGGAAGAATGCTGGGAATTCAGGAATTTATTCAAGCAGAACAAACACATACTTGCTCTATATGATAATGACATATATGCTGTTTGGATCAACAAATACCAGACACTGAAAAAATATTACAGGAAATCGTTCTGAACTGCCCATCCATCTCAAACTCAAAGACTTGAACAACATTCAAACATGCTGCCAGGTGCCTGCCAGATAAAAACGTTTATTGGGGGAATATGCCACATTTGAAAACATCCCAGTGGCACCACACAGTGAATAAAACACAGCCTGTGGGCAGTACATGACCAGCTGCCTTTTTGCAATGGAGATGATCAACACCTGTTTCCATGGCACATTCTGGATGGGCAAGGCCATCATGGAGAAACAAGCCCAAACCATCTTTCATGCCAAAAGAATGGAGAAGAGGGTGGAAGAAGAGCTCCTACCTGCCTGCTTTTTCTGGAAGTGATGGTGACAGCTCTTTGGCCAAGCTCACATTGCCCATGTTCCCTGGGACCCTGCTGCCACCACCACCTCTGATCAGGGAGCTGTGGTGTGAGTTTAAGCTGCACAGGATGCTGTGACACCCCAGCCTGGAGCACTGCTGAGGGACACTGCCCTAACCAATTCACCATTAACAGAAATGCACACTGAGCATATTTTCCCACCATGTCCTTTTTACTAATTTTTTATTTTAATAACCTCATAGTTTTCCAGGTGAATTTGATAAGGGAAAAGAATGAATGTGAAAGCTGCTTTGAGGGTCCTTTGTGCCATTGCTGCATCTCCCTCACAGGAGAAAAGAGGAAGGACTGACTCACTCTGTGTTTTTGGCACAATAATTTAAATCACAGTTGAATTCTCTTCATAGAAACAGGATATTGTTTATTCTTCTAAATATCAAAAGAAGATTAGGGTGCATCTCCTCAATGTTCTGGCAAACATTCAGTCCATGGATTGTACCCTGCTTAACCCCAGATGGAATTTAGTTCCTAGTGTTTAGTTGCATTTTTAAAATATATATTTACACAGTCAAATGGATGCCTTTCAGTGAAGATCATGTAATTCTCAAAAATGTAATCAATGATGAAATGTTTCTTGTCATAATATCCCAGTCCCACTGGCTGTGAAGTCATAGGTTGAAAAACAACACTGATATATTAAACTGTCTCCAAAGACTACAGATTCTTCTTTCTTCCTACAAATCAAGAGAGTGATTAGTCTTGGGAAACATTCCTTTTTTCTTTTTTTCCAGTGTAACTTTCACTCATTGCTCTTCACATAGGATGAGTGGTGAGTCCATATTATGACTGCCATCCATGTCCAAGTCTCCCATGCTTTCCATAACAACCAGAAGTCATATATGAAGGGATTTTTACTGAAAAAACCCCAAACTATTCCAAGTAAATACTATTGACTCTATAAAACTATTTTCCCCAGTTTTCATGTGTACGTTAACAAGAACCTGCTCTAACATTTAATTTCTTCTACCAATGTATACTGCAAAAGGAGTACAACAGCTTTAGGGCATCAGATCCTGTTAAGGAAAACAGGCAGTGTTGACAGTCGTATTTAATGACTAAATCCAGCAACAGTTCTTACTCCAAAATACACTCTTTGTGTCTTTGTTTGTTAGAAAAAAGTCTTGAGTTTTAGAATGAAATGCCAAGTGTTTTCTTCAGACCTACACTCCACTGGGCATGCCAAGGCTCAGGAAGAAAAATAAGGTTTATAGTTTTGCCAGCTATTCAGAGTAACCACTAGTTTGGATGCAGGGCAAGTTGAGGCCAAGCAGCTACGACCTGAAGAACACATCTGCCTGGCCCAGTTCTCTCTGATTGATAGATATTAGATGAAGAAAACAGTGCTCATTTAGGGTAGATGGCACAAAACAAGGCAAAAGATTTCTAAAGAATCCCCCAAGTAAGAACTCACTCAGTTTAAAGTGTTTTACTTCCAGCCCATCACTATAATTTTCACACCTATACAAAGAAAAACATAATTGTTCATTTCCAGACATTCTAACAAAGCCAGCCAGTTCCCAGTTTCCCAGATCCATCATCACCATTCCCCATTGATCTTACATGGTCTTCTATAGCAATCAGAAAATGCTGTTGGATTCACCCTGTTGATTTTTGCAAATGTAACTAAAGAGCTTGAACTCAGCATAGTCCTCAAGCCTCTTAAACTGTGCCAGCAACCCAAGAGCTCTCGTGGAGCTGTGTGGGTGGAGTAAAACAACAATCTGAAAAACAGACTCCAAATGATAGCTCATCTTAGTTACAGAGTACTGTGGGTTTATGCATCTTTTATTGCTTTTAATTTTAATGAAGAGATGAATAGTTTCAAAGGGATGGGAGTACTGAATGTTATGACTGATAAAAAAAGGAGCAGGGTCGGCTCCAGTAAAGTACATGACTCCCTGGGTAGCTCCACACACATTCCAGGCCAGGATGTGATGGCAGAGCTCCCAAGGAGGCAGTTCCTCTCCTTCCCTGCCTTGTTCCTGTCCCTGCCCCAACCTCTCCTTTGAGCCAGCATAAGCATGTGTGTGGCCTTAGGATGAACCAGACCAGGGAAGTGACACTGGTTAGGACTAAACCAGCAAAACAAAGCAAATAATGTTTGTGCTAGCAGAAAGGAAGAGGCAATACATGAGTAGCATGGGGAGAGAAACTGGATGCTTTTTTAGAGGCCGTGCTGGCTTAAATTCCACTCAACTACATAAACTAAAGTTTATAGATATATAAAGCATAGTCCTATGATCTGTTATTTAACTGAACTACGAGGTTTCCTTAACTCTGGTTTGAACTAGAGCATATCTTTTAGCAAAACATTCCATTTTGATAAGATGCCAGCAATGGCATGCAGTTCTCTTGCTAAGTTCTTCCATTAGTTCATAGCTCCAATGCTCAAAAGGTGCTTTATTTCCACTTTGAAACAAGCACTCAGCCATTGCACTTACTCTTGTGTAAGTCTAGGAGCTTGTGCTCAGTCACTACTTTTCTAAATAAAGATTAATTATGACACCTCATTTTGGTTAATTTGAAGGCGTATTTCTGGATCCTTTAATCACTTTTACAACTTTTCTTTGAAATGTCTACATTTGATCTCCTTGAAGGAAGGCACTAGAGGTGAGTAAAATGTTCCAGTAACAACTGCACTGAGCAAAGCCCTACCACTTAAAACACGGATCTCATAGGGATCTTGGTGATGGATGGATCCTGTAATTGGATGAAATGGATCTTGTTACAGAGCCTAATAGGCTTTAAAACCTAAATGGTAGGTGCTGATTAGTGGAAAGCTATGGTTCTGGGGTCTTCTTATCTGTCACCACATGTAGAGACATAGACTGGACACACCCAGGAAGGTGCCCTGGCACACAGAAATTGATATTCACACAGTTAAGACCTCTCACTCTCAAAGTGATTTTCATCTGTCTAGAGGGAGCAGATCTTTGCCCAAGCAAACTCCCACATCATGCCTAGGAACTGATGGAGGACACAAGTCTGCTCAGGCCAAACCATGACTCCACAATTTAACAGCATAAATAATTGAGCTCTAGAGTCCAGAAACATACTCAGCACTGTGAAATGAAGGGTTTTTTCGTCCTGGAACACCATCCACAATCCCAAAAGAAAGAATGTGACAATCTTTCCCCATGTTTTCAAAGCTGGCAAAAGAATGACACCTGACTTCTAGAACAAATCAAATGTTTTTCTTAACACATCTAGTTGTAAAGATTGCAAGAAGAACATGCAGTGTCAGCCCAGCATTGCTGAGGTTATTGTGAATGCCGGTAAAATATTTATGTTTCTAAACATAAATTGCAGGTTCACCTCTACAGATTTTTGGGGAGTTTGCTATATTTTGATGAAGACTTTTGGAGCATGAAGACTTCTTCCACAATATGAGAAATTGGTATCTACCTCGTTCTCTCAGTAAGGTAGAAATAGTGGTGGGTCTTTAAGAATGTTGAAATGGAAAAGAGGACAATCATTACTTTAAAGATCTCCATGGACTTGAATCCCACAGAAAAAAAACCAATTTCTTTAATAAGGGGGCAACACTGCATCAGACAAGACCACATTTTTCTAGCACCAGAGAAGAAACAAATCAAGATAAGTACAGCTGCTCACAATGTGGCATTTTTCTTCAAAAAACTCTGGTATTTTTCAAAAATCTAAACTGGGGTTTTACACTGGCAGTACTTCTGTCAGATGTAGTGGAGACAGAGGTCTTAGGACCCAGATGTCACTGCATACAGAAAAGTGTGGTAAAAAATGTAAGGGTACTGTTAGAAAAAATAGTGAGGAATGTTCCTCACCAAAGCTCTGTGGAAAGGTTCCTGTACACAGTGAATCATTTATGCTGCACTCAGTTCCATAATCTTGATGGAGACAAGTTGTGCAACAAAAATGGTTTTAGATAGGAAAAAAACAAGAAAGTGAGTCTAATTGCAAAATGCAATCCAAACATTCTGACAACCATTTCCTATCTCTGGCTTGGCACTCCTGTATCAGTTAAGCACCAGACTCCACCTCAGTATCAGGGCTTTTGATGGATTTGGGTCATTTGACACAGATGAAACAGTGCTGCGGCCAGCACTCACTCCCTGGCATCAAAACTCACAAACACCATTACTGGCACAAATTAAATGAAGCAGCCACTCTGCCAGCAGAAGTGAAAACTTTCTACCAAGGCAATAATTCCTAAGTGTGCCTGTAGCTGTATTTCACTGCTGGACACAAAGCAAAGCATTCAGGCAAGTTACACTTTGGCTTCACCCTGTCTTTCTGTCTTGCTTCAATTTAGGGCTTGTCTTCAGCTCTTAAAAGTTATTTCACTGAGCAGAGACTTATTCTGTGCATTCTGCAAGCAAGAAAACACACCCCAGTACTGACCTTTTGATGACTGTATCCTCAGGAGAATGTTAGTTATTACTGCCTTCTTCTCCCTGACAGTGGAAGTTAGATATTCATGGTCCAGAAGTTCAAGAAACAGGCGCAGCTCAACTATTAACTCTTCCATGGCTGAAAGACAAAAGAAAATAATTACTTTTTCTGAAAAGTCCCATTGGAAAAAAAAAGTTAATTCTCATTAATCTACATTCATAGTTTTTTCTAGTATTTCTTAAAAATGTATGGTCGTCCCTGATGAAAAGAAACTTTAACATTATTATACATTAAAGAACCAACAGAATAATCCATTAGTGAGAGCTGCTGGCATTTATAACAGTTATTTCCAAACTGAAAGACATATCTTTTCAAATGCCACACGATGAAGCCAGCACCAGACAAATTATGTGCAGGAATAGTGGCCCCTGGCTTTTCTATCTGTGTCACTCTGGTTCCCCTCCCATTAACAAACTGCAAAACAGCAGAAAAAATTTAAGGTTTGGTAAAGCTTCCAGACACCACTGCTATTTTAATGAATCTTTCCTTCATCTTTTTTCTTCTGTTTGCTGCGGTAAGAGCAGGTACTCATTTCTTTGCAGTGATTTTTCTTTTTTATGATCTCCAAAGACAAGCTACCAATCTCTCACATGTTTTTTAATCACTCCTCAGATTCCATGTTGTGCATTTCACATTTCACCCTATTCTATTATTTCAGATCTCAAAGCTTTCCAACGCTAGAAAAAATTACATTTCTTCTCTCTATTCCCAGTGCTTCTCAATTTTTTTATCAATGAATTTCATAAGCACAGTTCTCCTTTTTTCCTTTCAAGTTATCCCTAAAGTCTTGCATCATCCTAAGAACTGCAGTAGCTCAGACCATACACACAAACACTTTTGTTAGCCTGATCATATGATCTCTTCAGCAGGTTTCTGAGGAAACCCATGATATTGAACCACACTTTCATGCTTCAGTTCTCTCATAATTCTGAGATTCTCTGGTCCCTTTGCTTAAGGGGATGTACTATTTATAGTTTTGTATCCTCATTCCAAAATGCCTCCACTTAAATTTTTCTCTACTTAATCGCATTTGTTTTTACAGTCTTTTCCAGGCCTAACTGGGCAACTGCTGCTAAGCCCTTTCAGACCTCTAAAAGGTACATTCTTTGCTGTTTACTCCCTTACCAGCTTTTCCCTACTCCGAAAACCTTTCTGATACAATTGTTTACCCAAGTGAACGTGAAATCCTTTTCTCCAATTCTGAGAATGTGTCAGGATGTTTAAACAACCCTTGTTTGAGGTGCATTTGCTTTATCCCACAGATGTCAGCTACTCCTGCAAGGGACTCCTGGCCTATTTTTGTCTTCAAGAAATGCAGATTTTCCCATGCATTTGGAGACTGTACCTATGCTCTGACTGCTCCGGCAAAGCCAACAAACTCAAAAAGCCAACAAACAGAAGATGTGCCAGTCAGCAATACCAGGGCATGAAAACATCTCAGCACAGAAATCCCTGAAGAAGTATGCTTGGGCAAGTATTTTCATAGAATCATTTAGGCTGTAAAAGACTTTTAAGATCGTCAAGTCCAACCACAGCACTGTCAAGTGTCGCAGCCATCTTTTATGAAAAATCCTTTCCTTAGGATTTTTCCTCCTGAGAAGCTGTGAGGCCTCAGGAACAAAATGTAAACAATGGTTGTCTGCTGCTGTGGAATGCAACAGGTGCATCTGTGATTGGCCCATGTTGGATGTTTGTAATTAATGGTCAATCACAGTCAGCTGGCTTGGACAGAGAGCTGAGCCACAAGCCTTTGTTATCATTCCTTCCTATTCTATTCTTAGCTAGCCTTCTGATGAAACGTTTTCTTCTATTCTTTTAGCATAGATTTAACGTAATATATATCATAAAATAATAAATCAAGCCTTCTGAAACATGGAGTCAGATCCTCGTCTCTTCCCTCACCCAAGAACCCCTGTGAACACTGTCACAGCCAAGTGCACCACTAAACCCTGTCCCTAAGCACCACATCCACATGGTTACCAAGGACAGTGACTTCACCACTTTCCTGGGCAGAACCTGTTCCAATGTTTGACCATCTTTTCACAGAAGACATTTTTCATAATATCCAACCTAAACATCCCCTGGTGCAAACTGAGCACATTTCCTCTTGACCTGGGGTAAAAAACTGGCACCCACCTCCCTGCAACCTCCTTTCAGGTACTTGCAGACAATGGCCAATCAGAATCCCATTTTCTCCAGTTTGAACAATCTCAGCTCCCTTAGATACTGCTCCTTAAGACTTGTGCTCCAGACCCTTAACCCTTAATTTTCTCAAAGACTCTATTCATTTGTACATATAATTCCACCCTGCCCAAGTTTTTCTTGGTGATGATATTCTTTTATTCAACTGAGCAGTAGTACTGCCATTGCATAAACTGCCAACATTTTCAGGAACTAGGTTTCCCAAAGATTTTCACAATATATTGGCAGAAAGAGGGTTTTTAAAATGACAGGAAAACTGTCTGTGTTGCTTCACAATGTAGCTCATGAAAAACATCCCATGGCTACAATGGTATTTTTTTTTTGCCATCATATTTGTAGCTGTCTAAGCTCTCTAGAAATCTGTCAGAAATCCAAAGTATTTCACAACAACCCTATTACTTCCAGAGTTGTTCAAATTATGAAACAACATGTATACAGCATACAGCTTTCTGAAGCACAAAAGCATAGGTTCAGATTTGCAAAGTGGTAAGTGATCACAAGACTCTAGGAGAAATAAAAAGTCCATATGACCAAAGGAAAAAAGTAATACCCAAATAATCAGCTCTTATCTTCTTCTCAAATTATAAACTTGAGACAAGATGTATACTCCATTCTGTGTATAGTGGTCTCCAGCTTTTAAGTATGCTCTGAATATAAAATGCATTTATATTGTTCATTTTAGTTACAGAATATATGAGTATTTTAATAGTTACTTGATATGATACATGCTTTCAAAAGCTATCATTATCATGCAATCTGGACAATCATTGTGAAACCTCATCAGTATGCAGTACAAGAAATCTGTATTTTTCATGTAGTTCTACAGACATATTTATTGTTAGTAATTGCAATTAGTAATTGCATATATTACTGCACTGATATTTCTCTGCAATGCCATGTTTCCTGATTTCTTTATGGCAGGGAACTGTAAATAGGCTGGAAGGGAGCTCTGCCTTCACCTCTTCAACAAAGAATACTGTATGCCACAGTCACCTCATTTCTTTGCTGAGAACCTTCACTTCTAGGAAGGGAAAAAAGGATGAAAGCATCAGATACCTTTGATATGCAAAGCATACACAACTGTGTTAAGTTATTAAAAATTATCAGACCCTTTGTCTCAGGATCTTATAATCTAATATAAACAGATGGATTGCACAATGAGAAATGAAAACAGTGAGTTACCAGGGAAGGAGGCAGGGAAACAAGAGGACAAGAGATAGGAAACCACAATTGGAGAGACTTCTGGAGCTGCACCAGTCCTGATCTCTCCTGACTGTACCAAATATGTGGCTTTTCTCTATGGCTTTGGAGGAAATCTGCACTGCAGTCCCTGGTGACCCCTTCCCATCGACCTACAGTGACAGGCCCACCAAAGGTACTGGTGTGGGAAACAGTAAAGGTAAGGAGATTTTCAGCAATTTAACTGCCCAGCAGAGGATTTTAAAAACAAAGCTTTGGTAAGGATGGATAAAAGGATGGGAAGATGAACCTGATACCAGTGAGGCAATACCTGAAAACACACCAAAGCACTGTCCTGGCAGCACAGTGACACTCACTGCATGTGCCCTGGGCCAGCTGTCCAGAGGCTCAGAGGTCCAGCAGTGGAACACAGAGCAAGGCCAGACTGATGCTCAGCACCTCACCCAGAACACAGAGCAAGGCCAGACTGCTGCTCAGTGCCTCACCCAGAACACAGAGCAAGGCCAGACTGCTGCTCAGCGCCTCACCCAGAACACAGAGCAAGGCCAGACTGCTGCTCAGCACCTCACCCAGAACACAGAGCAAGGCCAGACTGCTGCTCAGCACCTCACCCAGAACACAGAGCAAGGCCAGACTGCTGCTCAGCACCTCACCCAGAACACAGAGCAAGGCCAGACTGCTGCTCCTGCCCAGCCAAGCTCACAGGTGTGTCACACTGACTTCAGGCAGGCAGCCAAAAATGCTAATTCACAATTCTAGTGTGACAACAGAATGAAATTGTTAGCAGCTGCTAAAAAATGCTAGATGTGAACACTTAGACATTGTTTCTACCAGGAGTAAATGAGAGATGTATTTTCTTTTGTGGGAGTTAATAGCATCATAAACATTGAAGTGTGAAGGGGGAAAGTTCTGAATTTCACCTCATATCTGCATTGATGTCAAACATCTGAAAAGAAAGAAGGGAAACATTGTTCCCAGCTAGCAAGAACACTCTTTCACATATCCTAAAGCATACTATCCTCTGTTAGTACTTTTGCTGCTTAAGGAAAGAGCAGAAAATACTGCCATGGAGTGCATTAAAATAAAGTACTGAAAACTCTTTTTTCCAAGACGAACTTGTATGTTCAGAGGAAGAAACAAGTTTCCCTATTGTCAGTCCTTGGCTGATTTTCTGGATTAAAAAATCTTATTTTCTCCTTCCCAGAAATGTGAAGATGCACTCACCAAAAAAAAAAAAATGGAACTGAGTAACAGAAAAATCTACATATTTTCAGTAAGCAATCATTATTTCTTAAATGAAGACTGAAAAAGTGTGGGTGATGCAAGCACCAAAGAAAAACATACTCCTCCAGTGAGAGATTACCCTTGGAAATCTGACATCACCACAAAGAAAGAATAATAATCAGAAGGCTCTCAAAAAGGGGCCAATTTATTTGACAGTACTGGCTGTATTCTCATTGCCAAAGGAATTACTGATAAGTGGCAGGTGGTGAAAGGCAGGGTGGAGCCCAGGGATGGTAATCACAACAGTAAACTGATTTTAGCTGGACCGAGGAACAACATCACATTCCATATTAAATGATGAGAAGTCCATTCTATGCTCAATAGGAATTATAGGCCCCTAATGGGCTGCTGTAATTGCCATGCACAAATAAAAAAACAATGATAAATCCAGAAGGGTTTCCAAGACCAACTCTCAAAAGAGTTTTAAACTTTTTCAAATGGCAGCACATAAAAACTATATACACCAGCCAGCAACAGAACACACCAAGGCAAAAATAATCAGAAGAAGGCAATTACATCACACTGCAGGTTTTGTTCCAAACCAGAACTAAAACCAAATGGGAATAAAAATGCATAATGATGCAATTATTCCAAATCTATGTTTACAGATACTAGCTTATAACCATTCTTTAAAATAATATAGTTTTCACTTCCAGTTGATTTGAAAAAAATTGCAGGGAGAGTTCTGTATCACACACATGATTTCAAGGTTGCCTAAACCAGAAGAAATTACAAGAATGAGCTCATTAGAAAAATGGTCAGATTGTTTTTGGTCAGTCCTAGCAATTACAGTATTTCTTAACCTTGTCACAGGAAAACTGACCTGAAAGAGTTTTTCAGCTGACTAATATACACTAGTGAACTTTTAAAGAAAAAGAAATGCAAGTCCAGGAAGGAGGAGAGGAAGTATGTTTATTTATTATTGTCTTGTCCATACAGCACAAACCTCCCACACAGAGTAACTTCACCTCCAGGCTTGCATGTCTGTTATAAATGCATTTATGAAAATACATAAGTATACAAATCTATCACAGCAACATGAATTTTAATTGAGCTTCAGTTTTTTAGAAGATCCTATTGATCAGTTCCTTGAACATTGCTGAATCAAATTTCTCTGTGCTTATGTTTTTTGTTCTCTGTTTGGTTTGTCAGTTGCAGAAGTTGAAGGCTAGAACAGAGACCCACTACAAGAAATCACCTAATCTGACTTTGTATACAATACAGGCCAGAGATTTTCACCTTACTACCTCTCTGTGGAGAGAGGTGTATTTATGGGAAGTGCATCTTCCAGGAAAGCAAAAAAATCTATGTCAGAATCTTGAGCCCTAGTTTCATGGGGACAGGACACTTCCCCAAACAAATCTGACTGGATTAATGGGTAATATTTGAGGCCAATCTTCAACCTATGTATAAAATCTTCTTAAAACATAGTGACTCTCCCAGTCCTTCAAAAAAACCTCACTGGTATTTGGTACATAAGCAACATTGTAGAAGCCAGACGTATGTTCTCATTTAAGATAAAAAGCAGAATGTGAACTTCATGCTTATATCCATTTCTCTTGAAATAGTGCCACTATCCTTAGTTTTGGATGCTGTAATTTGAATATTTTATTAAAAAGCTCGTAACAGACTACTGCTGAGGAAACCATGGCTGTTTTTTATAAAGCTATAAATATCAGGGATACTACAATGAATGCAGAGCCACAAGGAGACAAAAATCTTTACGAAGAAAATTACAAAATCACTTTGATGCACTTTCACTCAATCCTATAATGCAGTTACAAATATCCTGTATCCATCAATTAATAAAAAAACTCTTTTCATTACTATTTTATCATTATCCAGGAAAAGATTTTCACACAGAAGCACACAAAATCTGAAAGCAGGCAGTAAGAATATTTAGCAGCAGGAAAAGTTTTGAATTTTTTCAATATGCCACCAGAAACTAGTTGACATATTTGAAAATTGTATTGCAATCCCCTGCCCCAAGAAATAAAAACTCTTGCTGTTTGAGGAACAACCAGCGAGGAGACAAGATTCTCACTTGATGAGTTTTCTCTTGGTTGCACTCACCCTTCTCTGCTGCCCATAATGTACATAATGAGAACCATAATGTACAAGGTGTGATGGATTCTACCTGATAATATGGTAAATCCTGCATCAGAAAGTGCAGATGATCAGCCTGGGGATACATGGCATTAGAGCAAAGAATGGTAGTGTGTTAAAAAGGGGTGAACCCTAAACAGTAAATAAAGCCCTAAAGATGAAGAACCAGTATGATGCAAGTAAAACCTATAAAAGGATTTCCATCAGAGTGTTTTAACATAAAAATAATTACACCCCTCTAAAAACTGGCAGAAAACCATATTTTGTTTAAAACTTGGCACTCCCTGGTCTGTCACAAAGATTCTCTCCAGATTGCTTGGGGCAAGAGAGGCAAAACAAATCTACTAAAAACTCCTCCTGTCTCATGCATATTTATGATCAACCTCAGGGGATCACTTCACCCACAATCCACATGTATTCTTCTTTCTCCTTCTCTGCTTCAGCTCTCAAGGAACTGGCTTTTACAAAACCAGCTTTCCAAAAAAGCCATCAGAGCTCCAAATGCTACTGTTTCAATACCTGGGTGATAAAACAAAAGGTGGGAAGGCATTAAGGAATGTTTGGACAAGAAACGAGCTGCCAAAAACCTTGCTCCATCACTGAATCCTTCAGCCATGCCAAAAATCCTACAGCCATGCAATGATTGACAGCAATGCTGGGGTGTAATCCATTAGCAGTGTGGATGGATAAAGCATTTATTTTTTTAAGTGCAGACCAGTGTTTAAGCAATGCCATAAACTTTGTAGAGGAATCTCTGTTTTTAAGCAAATTCACTGACTCATAGAAGAAAAAAGAACTAAAACAGAGAAGGAAAAATGAAAAGAGGAGAAATAAAAAAGGGGAAGATTATAAGAAAATAAAAAAAATAAGAAACAAAGGAAGAACCAAATAAGGAAGAAAAAATAATTAGTGCTAAAGGTATTTCTTTTTATTTAACATAGAACTACATAGAACCCATAATATGCTAACCAAAAAGAGAAAAAAATGCTGATAACTAACTAAATAAACTTACAGTGGACTTTTATAAAGTTGTTCAAGACTTTATCTAAAAGTATGTTTTCCATATGAGATTTCTTTTGTTCCCAAATTAAATGTGAGACACTTTGTAAAGCACATGAACATGGATTTCACCCTCACTGGATGTGAGAAAGTCTCACCCTCCTGCCTCTGTGCTCTCTGTGGGCACTCAGGTTCAGTTTTCATTTTGGACTCCCATTATCCCTCTGCAGCAGGAAACTGGAATTTCTTGCATTTCACCACCTCCAAAAGTTATCAGCTGATATTGTCCATCAGGACAAGACATTCCAGGTCCTGTCTGCTGGCTCCTGCGTTATCTCACCTCCTCCCTCCAAACCACCACAGATAAGCAGCCACTACAGAATTAATGAACAGGCTCCAAATCCACAGGAGAAAAGCACTTCCCTCTCACGAAGAAGACAGAAAATCTGTGGTAGGAGGTGAAAGTCTGTGCCTGTCTCCAGATCCAGGGGAAATGGGGCTCAGATAAGGCTGAGACCACAGTAACAAGTGACCTGTGGCAGTAAAAACAAAGAGAAGCACTGCAGCATCCCCTGTGAGTTCTTCACTCGTGTCCCCAGCTGAACACAGACCCCTTCTTAGGGTAGAACTTCTTTCAAAGTTATGAATAATTGCATATCCAGAAGAAACGTGAGACAGTAAATTAGGGAAGTTAATGGAAGGGAGAAACAGAATAGCCAAACAATGACAAAGAAATATAAATATGGCAATGGTAGGAATTGAACATTATGATTTGGAATTTCTGTATTGAGCAACACAATTTTGCTATCCATGTTTAAAGCAAACTTTAAAATTGTTCAAGTCCAGTTTGTTCATGTCATCCATATGAGCAGTACAGCTGAAGACCAGTTTTCACTTTGAGAATCTGGTGCTCCAGACTTCCAGTGTGCAGCTAAATTAGAGCCAGAAATGAGATAATATTGCATTTCATAAGAATAGATCCATAAGCTCTCACATTTTGGATGCAAAGATGGAAAAGAACTCCTTTTTTTCTGTCCTACAACACTTTTTGTATGACAGTTCTCATTGCTGGGTTCATTATGCAATGAGTAACTTCTGCCATACATTGATTATTGTCTGATGCTTTCCCCAAGGAGAGAAGTATGTTGTGCTTTTTCTGTCAGGCTTTTGAAAATTTCTATTAATAGATACACACATTGATACAGATGACACACATGATCCATAAATGCATGAAATATATTCTCTATTGAAAACAGCAATATATGCCTTTCAACAGTGGATTCAGCTAGCAGTGAATAAGGTAGAAAAGCTGTAATTCTAAAATGGGGAAATTCAATTCCCTCTACCCTTCAGGTTAATTCTCTGAAATACACCAATGTCTCTCTGATTTTTCCTCCTTCTGGTTCTCCTTCATGGTTAATAGGAAGACAGGAAAATTAAATAAACTTTTAATTTTATGGTTTCTGAAAATAAATAAAAAATAAAAAATAAAATAAAAAAAAAAAAAAAATTGAGCTCAGCCAGCCTGAGGCAAATTAGTCCTCTCAGTTGCTGCCCTCAGCACAGCTCTGCAGCATGCCAATGAGCCAGACCAAGGCTCCCTTTGGAACCCTGCCATGGCCAGCACAGAGTGCTGGGAGCCTGGGTTCCATCCAGGTGCCTCTGGGCTTGGACAGAGGCTGCTGCAAGGGAGGGCAACAGCAAAGACCCTGAGCACAGGGAAGGGATCAGCAGGAGTGGGACCCACACCTGCTAATGGAGCTCCACAGAGCAACCAACCTTCAAGGGCCCTTCTCTGTCTCCATTGTTACTAACTGACCAAAGGTTATTCTCTAAAAGAAGATAAAGTCAGAAAGTGCATTTCAGAAAGCTATGGAAACCTAAGTCCCTGAAAATAAGTTATATTTTCTTACAAGAGGAGAACCACAATTCAAATAAGTGCACTTTCATATATCTGTTAGAAAAGAAGAAGTGCTAAAGAATATACTAATAATAAGTTGGTCCAATAAGTCAACTGAAATGTTGCCACTTGAGGGATTGTACTGGAATTCAAAATGCTATTTTGTCAGAAAAATCCCATTTTCCCACCTTTAAAATATACAGAAATCTCATCATTTAAATATTCTAGCATGGAATGCTGGAAGTGACAGTGGGAGTTCTAAATAATGGCAGCAGTACATGGGAGGCTCATTGCCCTGGCAGGACATGGGCAATAATACTGTATTTATGGGACTTGAAACTGAGCATGCTGAAGAGAGCAGCACAAACACTCTGGCACAATTTTTGTGACTAGATTTAGACCCCACAAATCTCATGTAAGAACTTGTCACCGTATCTCCAATATACCAGGTGAAATACACTAACTGGAAAGCTGAATTGTTTTCAATATCCATAGTACTGATAGATGGGGATTTTCATCTTTGGTACTGATCAGCCAGAAAACAAGACATATTCAGAAAACAAACTAACAAAACATTATCCTTGTAACAAAAAAATAAAGGAAAAACCCCTTTATTCAAAACTTTGGGTCTTTATCTGGTGTACTTCATGCAGTTTCACTAAAGCCCAAATAAGCCCCATTGCAACCTTGGACATGCAGCAAATACTTGTATTTCACAGAGATTTCATTTTAATTGTGGACATGCTCTAAATTGATCATGAAACCAGAAAACATATGTTTAAGAAGCAGTAATAAACTCCTGTCAACACCTTTCTCTCAGGCTGCTCCAGCCACCTTTTCTCTTCTATTCAATCAGCCCTGCACCTCTTTGGAATACAGACTGTGCTAGACAGACTTACCTAAAAGATCCCAGGGAAAATTTACCTCCGTGACTTGCACTCCCCTTGCATAATTTTCTGTTTTCTGGACATTATCTGTTTTTTTTTTTGTTTTTTTTTTTTTTTTACCACTGGTCAGACTGCCCCAAATGTTTGGAACAGCCTCCCTTTTCCCTGCCAGGCAGCCTCCCTCTCTCCCATGAAATCCCTCTTTCTTTCAGCATTCCCTTCAGCAGTAATCCTCACATTCCCCTTGACCAACAGTTGCACCACGTCTCGTCATGCAGCTGGGTTTTTATCTACCTTTGGGTCAGACCCTGCAAATGTTTTCCCATGGTAAAAAAACCTCCCAGTCCTTCTGATCAGTTTCACTAACCAAAGCAGCAGGATGGGTTCAGAGAGAGGGGAAAAAAAAAGTGTTATAGTTATTAACATCTAAAAGGCACTAAGTTCATTCCAATGCAGAAGGAGCAAGGCAGACAAACAGTGAGATGTCTGTTCCTCCTGCCAGCAGTGGGAGAATGCAGCTCTGAGGATGGGAGACCAGGACAGCTGGCAGAACACATCCCTGGCATCAGCATGGGCCCTGCCTGGCCAGCTGTGCCAGCTCCATCCTCTCCCTCACACCTGGCCCTTTCCAACACAGAGGTGGTATTTGGAAAAAATAAAACTATTATTCCATATTCTAAAAGTATTTCTAAGCTCTGAGGATGTATGTCCAAAATGTTACCAGTGGCTCTCACTCACTCTGAGTCTGGCTGTGTTTCTTCAGGTCAAGGAGATAATTTATTGTTTGTAAAAATGCTGAGACCAAACAGCAGAAGTAACATCAGCCCCTCACTGTTAAAGCATTTAAAAACTTCCTATCAGGCCACAGGAGAGAAGAAGAAAAGCACTTTACCTACATCCTTAGCATATTCTCTCTATGACTGCCCACTTATATCAGCTGATGGATACCATAAAGATAAAAATGGACCACTGGGTTCAGAACAAAATCCTATATTCAAACTACACAGCAAGTACAAATTACCTCTGAGCACACTTCAGTAATATCACTTGGTGAGGGAACTACACTTTATGACTCAGAGGTTCACTCCATGTCCATTTGTCCTCACCAAACTTCTGTCACAGCTCAGGGGATGCCCTGATCAACATGGGCTTCACCAAGGGCTGGGTGTGCCATCAATCCAATGCCTTGTTTGTCTGGATGAGATCCTGGATGGTTTGCTTAGCCACCTTTGCCAAAAGGTGTTCCCCAGCTTTTCCCATATTCCTGAGTCACAAAGAAGATGCACTGCCAAATGTCCTCCCACTGAGATCTCAAAGGCAAAACCCAGCACCCTCCCTCAGGAAAAAAGCAAAACAGCAACAATCAGAGTTTGTAGCAAGTTTGCACATTTTCCTGAGTTGATGTGCTTTGTTTTTCCCAGACTCATAACCTAACTAGGAAACCACAGCCTGATGCATCTGCTGGTCTCGGTTATTATCACAAATGTGCTGACTCTCTATAAAAGTTATCCCATTGCCTCAGAGCACAAAGAGCCAGGGTCAGGCTCTGAGCCCCTGAGGATCCCTCCTGGCTGGGCTGGCAGTGACCAGCTGGGCTGGCCAGGCAGGGGCTGAGCCCTGCCCTGCACAAACACAAAAGCTCTCCATGGCAAGCATTTGCATCCTTGCCTCATCTCACCATCTGCTGCTGCTGCTGCTCACTTGAAAATTAATACAGTGGCTGCTTGAACCAGAAGCTGATGTTACATCTGTCCTCCTTAGATCATTATTAGACCACACATGCAACCCTCTTTGCAACTCAAACAGGCTGACAGTGGCCTCTAATCTGACAGCATCTGTCCTCCATCAAGAGAGACCAAATTGTAGATCCTGAAATAAATTGGACTGACTCTTCCTCCTAGTCTGTGCTCTTTTACTCTCCCCTTCTCCTTCCCCCATACATTTTTATCAGAGTTAAAAAGTAAACTAATAAAGTACATCTCTTCCAAAGAACATAAGAAGGTCTTTCCCAAGCAGAAGTACAGAAAATTCAGGACTGGTCTTGCAAGTATAAATTACATTTACCCATCCAATTTCTAGTGGCTGTTCATGGCTGTTAAGAAAACAAGCGAAATTGCATTTTATCATCTTGATCATTTATTCCTAATAGTTTCCTATTTGCATCTGATTTGCACTGCATGAAGAAAAGCAAAATGTGAGAAGAATCAAGCATATTATTGAGGTTACAATTCTCATACAAATCTTAGTTCTGTGGCCTTTAATGCAGAGAAAGTCTCAAAGAGACATTTCCTATACATAAATTGCAACACACTGATTTTATTGAAGAACTAATTTCACAGGCTTCAAGGGCAATAATCTGAGATAGCAATCTGCTCTCTTCTTTTCCATGCAAGACACACTAGAAACTTCTGGGAACATCATCAAACTGAACATTTTTAAAAGCCTCCTAGTAAAATGCATTTACCCTACATGTATTTTTCATCATTCAATTTAGAAATTATTTACAATAAGAAAGCAAGCAGTCAGATCCATTTTAGCAGGTTTTAGGGAAATTCTAGAAAAATTTATGTATCTACATAAAACCAAAGCCCAAACCATTTCCCTTCTGTTTAAAGCACTTTGAAAATGAAGTGAAGGAACTGCTAAGATGAATGTTTGCAACCATTTTTGTTCTTAAGCTACAGTTTGAGAATCATGGCTATAGCTAATTTAGTTCTAAAACTAAAAAGAAAAAACCCCAAAACCCAAACCCAAAAAACATTAGAAAGGACAAAATGTTCCATCATGTCCTAGTCCCTTCTAGATCTGTCCCCATATTTGTAGGGGCTCAGGACAGATAAATACATTAGAAATAAAATAATGCCAGGCGACCTTGTTGACCTCCTCAAAGACAGAAAATTGACATACAACTGGCAAAAGGCTGAAAAGACCTGGAGAAAAATATAAACTATTTAAATAAGCCCTTATTTTGGAGCATTTGAGAATGACCGAAAGGTGCTTCAAAAAAGCCAGGTGGTCCTGATGAAATGGAAGGAACATGAGAAGAGAAACAAGAGGAAGATGGGTCATTCACAATCCATGAACCCTTACAGCATTCTTTGAAGAAAAACAGAAAGATTTGTCTCAGTTACATAGCTTGTTTATAGGAAAAAATACAAATGTGTGCTTGGGGTAAGGTTTTTGTCTTCTTTGCTTATTTAATCTGTTTTCTCATTATTACTTTTTTTTCTTACCACTATTTTCCTTAAAAGAAATATGAAGAAAGGCAGAATCTGCTTACACTTCCTTTTCATTCCAGATGGCAAAGTGATGAAAACTGACTAACAGCTAAATCAAGAAATCATTATGATGAAGGCATGGATTCTAAAAAAACCCTTTGCAATTTTTCAAGTCAGAGAAACAGGAGAGCAAATATCTCCTAACTTTTAGAAAGCAATGCTCATTCTCAAGGCACTGGAGACAACTCCATTTTCCTCCCATCCTTTTGGATTACAAAGCAGCACTCTGTGGTTTACAGATGGGAAACTGAGGCAGGCTGAGTACCACAAAGACTGTCACAGAGCATAACTTGGCACTGCCACCCAAAGAAGCAGCTTTTCCCAAACCCAGGCTGTCAATTCTGCCTCTGCTCTGGGCTGGCATGTGTGCTTGTGCAGCCACAGGATGGACTGAAGCAGGGCTCTGATAAAGCTTTTAAGAGCAATACCCAGTCATGCTGGAGTAACTTTATGGTGAAACACAACCACAGACATACTTGTACCTAAACTAATGCTCCATGAGGATCATAGGGCTGTAGGCACAAACTCAGGCTGTTTTGAAATTCCTTTTATGCTAGGATCAGACAATACTGGGGCAAGGAAAGAATCATGCTGTCCTCTGTGTCCTGTTTCCACACAAGGAGTGACAGGACACATTGAGGGCTGGTGTCCCAACCACACTGCATGCTAGGGCAGTCCTGTGCACACCCTGGTACTTCCCTCATGGGGAGACCAGTGAAAAATGGGAAAAATTTTGTGTTCTGCCATTCTCTAAATCCACAAATTTGGTGTCAATCTTACTGCTGTGCTGCAACACAAAATTAGCCCTACAGACCAAATATATACATGTTGAATGTGTACATGCACTGAATGTTTGAGACGGAATCTCAGATCCAAAAAGCCTTTTCCAATGATTCCCATTAATGGTAAAGTTCTCCCAGTGCCAATGGGTGCTGAGATAATCTAACTCTTAGCATATCTGAAAATCCAAACCAAGCTGTGGCCCTCTCCAGATAATGTGACTAATTTTATCCTTTTTTGACAGTGTTGTTTATTTTTGTCTTTGGATTTGTAATGAAAATGTGGATCTAAATAATGTGACCTAAATGCAGTGGAAAGTTCTTATTGAAGAAGAAAAATGTCTTGTTAATCCTAAAAAAGCCCAAACTCCTATAAAGCAAACCATTAAATATTTGCATTAGAAAATTATTAAGTTGTTGAAACCATACTATAGAATTTACTACAGAATAGTAAATTCTATAAACTTTTATAACGTTAAATTTTATTAAGAAGTTTCAACACAACTGTGTCGGTTTCCCTGACTTTGCAGGACTGTGAACAGAGGCAGATCCCACTGGCAGGAGCTGCCTCTGCACAAGCCACAGCATGGCCTGACCAGATGTGCAGATGTTAATAAATAACGATGATGATGATGATGATGATGGCAGAACCATGTAAGCATTCATGACTTTCTGGTTTCCAGCCTCTCCTCCCTCTCCAATGCCAAAGTTGCTCAGAAGGCTGGCGAGGAGTCAGGGGCTGAGATCCATCCTGGCAGCGCTCGCGGCCCCAGGGCCCCGCACCTCATTATCCTGACATGGAGCTGAAGGATGCTGAGTCGCTGCCAAGGAGGAGGTGCAGCCTCAGAGGGACACCCAGACTCCCCAGCCCAAGCAGTCTGGCCTGGAAGGACAATCACAGGTCACCCTGGGCCCCAGACTCACATTCCTGGCTTGCACTAGCCTGCAGGCAAACGGATTACCTAGGTCTGGGAGCAGGGAGGAAGAGGACTGGATTGCAAGCCAAGCCAGAGATTATTTGCAGCACGGATTAATTAGAACTACTTGGATGCCTTTTTTAACCTCTCATACTGAGAAAGAATAAATGCCTCAGAATAAAAATACTCAACCATGCCAACACATCATCCCCACTGGTGGCTGCAGATGCCAGGGCACAGTCTTGTGTCACCCTCTGACACAATGACATTAGCAAAAAATTACATCACGGGCTACAGTGAAACTGCATCCCACTGTAACAGCTCATCCTAAATGCCTGAAACAAGAAGAAAATGGAGAAATAAAAGCGATAGGTGAAAATTATCATCATATGTAAGTAGACCGCATGCACAACTCTGAAATGTTCATTATTAAATTCCAACGGTCTCAGTTCCACAGCCCTGAGAGACTATATGTTGAAATAATGAAAGAGCAAGGGTGGAAGGGGGCTTAGAATACAAGTCAGCAGGTGTAATTATTATTTGGAAAATTCTTAGGCACTTACTCTTCAGAGCACTGCATGAATATTCATTAAGCCTCCCAGTTTAGGAGGCTTCAGGTTTGAGTGTTGCTATCTTCCCTTTATGGATAAAAAAAACAAGGCATAAAAGCACAGTTTCAAACATCTAAGTGGAACATGAGGATTTCTCTTTCTCATCAAGCCTTTTAACAATTATTATTCTCTAAGGTTAAAAGAGCAACAACTAAGTGACTGTGGAGAAAAGCAATTGCCCAAGACCACTACGAAAATAAATGGTAAAAACAGAGGTGAATTCAGAACTCTGCAAACTCAGTCCAGTACCTTGCTCCTTTGGGAGCACTACTTAAGTGTAGCAAATGGTAAGCTAATAATATCACTCTTTGGAGCTCTGGTAACAGTTTCCCAAGGCCTGCTCTGTGAGGCCACAGTTCAGTGATCCATTGAGCAGATCAATGGAGCAGTGCTGTCAGCAGGGCTTCAAATTAAAACATAAAAGAAAAGGGTTCATTGAGCTCTTGACATAACTTTTAGGTTCAGCAGTGGTGCCTTAAAAACACTGCTCTTTGGCAATCATCACAGTCAGATGGCATTTTTAAGAATATATATCAACTTTGCAAAAACATTTTGTCAGGGAGTGTCTTGCAAGCCCTGTGTGTTCTGATTTGCAGACTCTGCAGCTGAGGACCAGCACAGCAAACACCTCCTGGCACTAAGTCAGACACGGGCACCTGTGGGATCTCAGCACATCAGTCCTGATGTGCAGAGTCACCGAGATAACCCTTGGGGGCTCGGAGGTCCTGGAATGTTGCCAGAAGTGTCTGGTGGCTGGACTTTGATCCTGCACAGGAGACAACACCTGTATGAGGATGGGAGGATCTCACGGGAATGAATGGTGAAGAGATAGGTTAATTATAGTGTGAAACACAGGTTTTAGAATTTTGGTACAGGGGGGTCTAGAGAAGTAAGATGGAGGAATTGGGGCGTGTCCTGTCCTTCTTCTTCTTGGCCTCCATCTTTTGTGGTGGTGGTGGCACTTTGGGATTGGTTCTTACTAAAAGTGCACTTGTCAATAAGGGTGAAAGGTATTGGGGAAAATAGGTAAATATCTTATACGTAATTTTGGGTATAAAGATAAGTGACCGCCCCGAGAGCCCTCAGTGTGCTCATGGCTGGCGTGCTGTGCAGACCTCTGTCGGGCCGAGAGAAAATCTTGTAGATAAAAATCTAATAAACACTGAAGACCAAGAAAAAACCTGAAGGCTCTTTTCGTCCTTTGGAGCGCGGGCTGTCCAAGACCATCCCGAGCCTTTCCAGGCCATAAAAAACAGCCGAGAATGGGACAGGCACCTATGCAGGGGTAAGCCAGAGAACCTCAGCCACACACCAGGGCAACAGTTTTGCCTCAAGAAGCTTCAATACCATCTCAGAAACCTATTTGGAGAATAAACACTCCTGGCTACAGAGCCTGCACGGAAAGCCTAGGAAGCAGACAGATAACAGCTGTGCCCCAACACCTCTGCTCCTCCAGAATGAGAGGGCTAGGAGAAAGATACCAGAGGACTAAGCAGCACGCTTATGGTTCTTCATGCACCCATGAGGTGCACTGAAGTAAACAATACCTCCTCTGGGGCTTTTTATGGCCTTGTCATTGGAGATAAAAGGAATATTGTTTATGTCTTTTATAATACATATATGGAAGCAACATAAGAATTCTTGTGTATGCCATCCAACTGTTAAGTGGTTTCTCAGTGACAGAAATCTGAAAGCATGACAAGAAGTAAAATGTAAGCAGAGTGTGATCCCAAAGGCCAGCAAGCAATCCAGCCCTTCTGTCTAATTTGTTCAGTCATTTCTAACTCTTCCTGCATAAGACAATAAGGAATTGTTATTTATCCTTATTTACAGTATATTCCTTTGAGTGAAGGATACAGGACAGGTCACTGGAACATTGGCAGGGTTTAATCTTCTAAGTGGTCTAAGTGATAGTGACGTTTTTCCTAATGAACAAATAAACATATATCTTCTAGTCTTTCCCACTTAAACAAAGGAACTAAATAACATAAGAACTTTGAAGAGTGTAAACACAATTCAATGAAAACAATTGATATAATATGAATGGTAGAAACTTGAAAAATGCAACTGAAAAGTACAAACAGAAAATATCATCAAGGATGCAAAGAATGCATCTTTTGCTAGTAATTCTGTCCACGGGGTAGGACACAGGCCAGACAGGGTTATCTGTTTCTCAGGAGTTAATAAGAAACTTCCAAGAAGTCTGCTTTTGCCAAGGTGACCAAAAAGATGGGATGGGGCACACTCTTTTTGAGCATTTGTTAGAAAACTGGATCTCTGGCAACAGTGCACTCAGACATGGACAGAGAGGAGGAAAGGGCTGCATCTGCTTTGGCAGGATCTTAGCAATATTTGATTCCATCATCACAAATTGTTCCTGTTTCTGCCCCTACACTGGAGCATGTCTTGGTGCCAGTCAATCAGCAGAAAAGTCAAGGGCAAAGTGGAGTTCAAGGAATAGTCTGGGTCATAGTTTACATGCTTATTATTTTGGGTTTCACTTAATTGCATGAAATTCTTTTCTAATTTACACATGTTTTCCAAGGGCATTGAATCTTAATGTTTTCTTACAGGTTTAGCACTTCGTAATGAGCCTCTCTGCTGCCTTTCAGCTTTGGACAGCCTGCAGCCTTATCTATTTTCTCAAAATTTTATTTATTCTCTTTGCAAAATCTTATTTATTGTTGGACACTGGTGTTGAGATCAGCCTCCTTAGAACACAAGTGTGTATACACAGCCCAAACCACTGTAGAGTTTACAGTCCAAACATTCACTCAGCACAAAATCCTCATTAGCTCTGTTTCATCCCTGTCTCTTACCCCCTATTTATTTTGGCATTGTACAAGAATATGCTGAATTCCTGAAAACAGAAGTCTCCTTTATAGCAGGATTTAGGTACATTAAAGCAGGTAAAGTATAATTTTGATGAACATTCATGTAATAGTCTGCTGGGAATCCAGCTGTCCAGGTGTGCTTTCCACAAAAAGATGCTGAACTGTGTGCCAGAGCCACCAGCTTCACCACAGCAGCAAGCGAGGTGGAAGCAAAGGAGCTCCCATCCCAGAATTGTGAACTTTCCCTGTTTGCAACATCACATTGCTGTTAACTGAGCACTTGTGAGAGACTCCAGAGAAAGGAAGTTATGGAACACACAGATCACTGCCAAGGGTCAGCTCTGACGGAGTTATGTCCTGGTGTACTCTTACTAGGAGAAGGTAGTGGAGGGTTAAATGCCATTTCCTCAGCAAGAACCAAATGCTACAATGAAGATCCAGTGCTCTTTTGCACCTCCTCAACCATTCTTCTCTCTTCTCCTCAAGACCATGAGAAACTGCCACACCAAGAGGGGAGATTTGCAATATGCCAAGCACAAACACCATGTGGGGCAGTGAGAGATCCCCTCTGAGAACCAAAGACCTGTTCAGAAGTCTTCTATCAAGAAGAAATGTAAGTGTCCCACCACTCAGATAAGGTCCTCTCATTTACAGCCAGTGCTTCAGAGCCATATTTTAATGCTTTAAAAGCACAAGAACATTTTATTACACCTCAGAATAACACGGTGTTTTATGTTAGAAAAAGATGCCCTGGAAAATTACCACAAAAATTACCAGCAAATATCCACTTCTTGGCAGCCCTGTGCATTTGCAGAGGTCTTTTATTTAGTTTAAAAAAAAATAAATTACTAAATAAACATACACGTTATTACTCACATCCAGGAGGAAGTGTGACTTTTCAGGAAAAATGAACTTTCTGCTCAGGCAGTTTCCAACAAGAGCTCAGAAGAATGAATATAATACAAGTCAGATTTATTAGAAGTAAATTAAAATCATCTGTAATAGGAAACTTCTTTTTTTCTCCTCTAAACTTTTGTTCTGAAGTAGAAATAAATTCCAATTCTATTCAAAATGAGGTAAATAAAAGTTTTTGTAACTTGCACTATCTTCTCAATTGCAGTATTTATGATGAACACAAGGTATTTATTTTTGGAGGGAAAAAATGAACTGCTGTTATTTTAGTCTGTTTTGTGTCTTTTTAACAGCCATGCATTTCATTCTTTTCAAATGCCTAATTAATTTTTGGCATTAGAATTCCTTGAAGTAATTTTGTTAATAGAAGGACACTTAAGTCTGTGTCCTTACATAATTATTTCACATACTTTCCTACACATGCATTTAGTTGATTCATTTCTAAAATCCCCAAGAGCTCAAATTTTTCAGCACTTTTGAGAGAACTGGCCCTTATTATCAGTTAAAATATCATTATGTATCAACCTGCTTGGAAACCAGAGCCTCTTCACTTAATCATAAACACTACAGCTAAAATCTGACCTAAGTAATCTGCCAAATGCTGTGCAGGAGCTGGTGCCAGTTAGGATGACAATCTAATTCTCTCTTTTTCCACAGCTGGATTTTATCCAGGGGGCAATTTTTTTTTCTTTGAGTTATATTGTTTCTAAGCTAATTGGGGGCATTTTGCCTTTGGCTTGGAACATGTTCTAAATAATACAAAAACATCAATTTGGACACAGTGTCAATGCCTAATGTACTACTTTTATATAGTTTTATATGAAAAACAATCCCCATTACATCAGAGATAATTGTAATAAAAGAAACAGGGCTAAAACACCTTCTTGCTTTCAGACATGTGGGAAATGTCCCTCTGAACAGACCTGCAGAACCTAGAGCAAACACAAAAGTTAACTTGGATCCTTTTCCTCTGACACATCTGGCTAGAAAATGCAATTCCTTGCCCCGACCCCAGTGTGAATGTGGGTTGTTAAGGGTGGAGCTGCTCTGTCCCCACTTTCTGCTGTGGGTTTCTGGCTTTTCCCCCATCAAGAATTAAACTAGAAGTGCAGTGCACCTCGATTGAGTGCAACAGGAAGGATTCCTTTTCCTTGAGTAAGGGCCATCTCACCCTGCAGCTGCACAACTGCCAGCTCTGGTGCATTCATCATGATTCCAACCAAGTCCCTGGTAAGCCAATCCAGTCAGGTGCTGTCATCCACAGGGCTACTGACTTTCATTTTAAAATTACTCTGGAGCAACTCAATTTCCAACTGCTTTTTGTTCTTCTTGCTAATGCCTTACTCTGAGGTTGAAAATACAATCTTTCAATAGTCAGGTTTAATCACAAAATCCATTTACATATTCAAAAAGTCAATCCTATTTCAAGAGAATGCTTTGCTAACATTAAAACACAGAAAATTCAGAGCTGTCTCCCATGAAAGGGACTTCTAGATTTTCATTAATACTTCCTGCTAGTGCTTTTATACTTTTAGACCACTGTCTCTTGGCACGACACACCTGATGATGGCACAGGTCACATTTCCTGAGGCACAAAACGACTCTGCTGGAAGCTGAGCCTCTCTCCTACAAACCCTTCTGAGCACTTCATGTACAAAGGCACAGCCATGCCTTGGAACCTCCCTTTGAACTGCAGGGTCAGTGCTGGCTTTTTTTTGACAGTGATGAAGCTGCTGAGGAAAATAAAGGAAAAAAAAAGTTTTCTCAAAGTGCAAAGCATCATTTCAAAACAGTAACAGAATTAGATCTGAGAGGTTTTGGGGAAACTTGCTGCAGGGTAGATGACACCTGGGGAATTTTCACCCTTATCAGCTGTTAAGGTTTGCTCCTACAAGATATTAAGCAAAATACACCAGTCACAGCCCTAATAATCTGAATTCATGTGACTAGTCATTTCAGAACATGCTCCTTCTGGACTCAGCTACTCAGAGATTCAGACCTTCTCTGGGGTCCTCAGAAGGCTGGTACATGTCCTGGCAGGAAGGTGTCCTTTCATCCAAACAGCAGGACACATACTGACAGATTCACTCCCATTCTTTTCTCCAATCACCCTGTCTGCTCCTCCTCACTCAAGGAGACAGAGCTCGATGCTCTGCATGAAGGTTTTCCCCATCTCCTTTAGTCTTATTGGCTGAAAAGATCTCTCTGGCACAGAATTACAGAATGATTAGGGTTGGAAGAGAACTCTAGAGATCCTCTAGTCCAATTCAAGAAGCATCACCTTGTTGTCATCTTATTGCCAAAGTTCCATACCCTCTTGGTGATTTCTCAGGGACAGCTCCTCACAGCACTGACTCCTTCTTCTCCACAGTACAGCCAGCAAACTGCATCTCGCTTGACAGCACAACCAAGAAACTCCAAATCACTTCACAGCAGAACCAACAAACTCCAGCTCTCTCCTCACCCAGCTAACTCACTCTTTTGTAGCACTCTTCTTCTCACTGGACACAGCTGTGGCCTGTTAAGGGCAAGCCTGTTCCTGAACTTTGGTGATTGGCACAGCTGCAGCTCCTCAGGTGGGAGACTACCTTCTGCACTATTTTCCTACATTCTATCCCTCCACATCACCTAGAGCAGCAGGTTGCACAGGGTTGCACCCAGGCAGGTTGTGCCCATCTCCAGAGAAGAGACCACAAAATTATTTCCCTGTTTCAGTCCTCTTTCAGTCTCAACATAAAGAAGATTTTCCACATATTCAGATGGAATTTCGGGTGCTCAGCCTGTGCCTATTGCCCCTACCCTGTCTCTGGGCAGCACTGAAAAGAGCCTGACCCCACCATCATGACACCTGTCCTTAAGATATTGGCATGCACCTTTAAGATTCCCCTCAGTATCCTCAAGGCTGAACAGGCCCAGCTCCCTCAGCCTTCCCTCAAAAAGGAAATACTCCATGCTCCAGGGAGATGATCTATGGCTGTAAAAGATCCCAGCCTGTTAAATAAACTTAAATTTCTAAAGACATTTAATTCTACATTTTTTTGCATCTACAACAGCAAATGTGGGGAGTGTTTATAAGTTTAATACATTTAAGTTCATTTAACTGAATTATGAACAGAGAACTTTCTGCAGAAGAAACACATCTGCAGAACAAGTCTTTTGATGACAGTTGCAACATATTGACAATACTTTTATTATTTTCATTATACTAATACCCAGAAGATTGCAAAATTGTGTGAAATGAACTAAAGCTTTACTATAGCTACAAAGACAGTGCCAATACTTGCAGGACTAGATGCTCAGGTTGGCTTTTCCACATTTAATCTCATCTGCCTCTAGTACTTATCTTAATGTTAGGAGAGACACAGTTCTTACATCCCTTCCATTCTGGATCAAAGCTACATTCATCTCAAGGTTTCATCCGCACACAGACATTGTAATTATACTGAAGGTTATTCTACCATACCTGAAATACATCTCAGTCATGAAAACTGAAGCCTTATTTCCAAAAGACCAGCAGGCATAATAATGTAAGGGAAAACTCCAAAAGATATTCTCCACTAGAAGACTTCAAACAATGATTCAGACAACTTTTTTCCTAGGTAAAAAAAACCTTTTTACATCCTAGGAATGCAAAATTTGTTATTTATACACTTAATTATGCCCACTACATATATATTATCTGCATCAGTCACAGCAAAAGCATTTTATTATAGATGCCTATCAATAGTTAGATAGGACTTCCAGCTGATTTCACACTAGCTAGAAACAGCCTCAATCATGGTAATGACTTTGAGGTTGGCCGAATTTCAACTAATAGCCTAAAGATGAATAGACATACATATCCAATTACTGTGTCCCTTCAAATGAACACTAACAGAATACTTATTTTTGTATTCAGAGAGGAAGAGGGAAAAAAATTAGCCAGGTTGGCAGAAGCCATTTATTTGGCATCTGTCTGAACTAAACAGAAGATTTATTTGTTTAAAGAATAGTCTAAAAATTAGGATGGCCATGAAGTCAAAGACCCATAAACTTGTAATCCAATTCCGAATTTCTACTATAATCTTTTAAAATGTGACAGTTGAGTCATGCATGTAATTTCAAAGTCCAGGAAAGGCTTGGTGGCCAATCAAAAGATATTTAGTAAAAGCAAGCTGTTATAAAGCATAATAATCCTAACAAATGCCAATGATGACTGTGTGGCCCAACTTTCCTTTCTTTTTCTTCAGCATCTACTGAAAAAGCACACAAACTATTTCACATTCTGTATTGAAACACGGAAATAATTTATGAGTAAACAGCTTTTAGGAGAAAAAAAAAAGTATTTGGGAAATATGAAAAACCTTTAAAGATTGTTCATGATGTGACTGCTAGTTAAAGTAATTGCTGGTTTTATGGCAGCGGAAGTGGAGAAATCAAACCTAAAAATACAACAAAAAATGAAGAGATTATGATCTACTGATAGATATTTTAAATGACAAATTTTGAAGTAAATACAGCTTTCTTCAAACACTAATAGATAGTCCAAGATTGTCCACTCTTTTGTTTTGCCTAACTTAATTTCTTTCAAATTCATGAAAGTCTTGCAAATTGCAAGATGCATTCCCTTCCTAATGCTCCAGTGAGAAACAAGCTACCTATCCCATGTTAGGATACAGAAGAGTACAAAATGGTGAATAATTAATAATTTATCATCATAACAGGACTGAAGGCATTAACAATTTATGACAAAATACTAATATGCTATCCCTGCTGTCCCTCAAAACAATGAGCAAACCTTGTTTTTCCCTAGAGTTCTGTTACTTAAAAAAAAAAAACACAAATGAGAAACAACATCTCTGTATTGCATAATTGTGCCCATATGCATTCACTGCCCATGAAGCCCAGGTCCCTGCTGCCTCCGCTGTCCCTGGCAGATGGGACACCTGCCCTGCAGACCAGAGTTACAAGTGTATTTTAATGCCAGTAGCACATGGGAAGGTATATCAAACCCCAAAGGCACCCTATATGTGTCCCAGTGGCACACATATCAGACAGATACCACTTAACAAGAAAATCAAAATCTCAAGGTTTTTGTTCAGTCTCAAGGTCTAAGACAGCCAAAGCAGGATAATTCCTCTGCTGGTAGCCAGGGAGTGACCCTTAGTGACAAGAACTCAGTGTAACTCCAGCTCTGTAAGCTGCTCCAAATACGGGATAACCCTGCTGAGCTCCTGGTGGTTTTCAAGCTTCATTACTCTGTAAATCAGGAACCAGTGGCCTCAATGATCAGACAGGAGAGGCTGGAAATTTAGATTGCAACATCTTAGTCTCAGGTTCTTCACGTTCTTCCAGTACAGACACTGTTGACTTTATTTAAGGTCTCTCACCACTGTGACACACTGTGACACACCGACACACTTCTTTTCACAAATGTTGCAATATGGTGAAGTCCTCTGATTACTGATGGAAGTGGTCAGACTCCCAAGGTGCTTCTTCAAACCACCACAAACACTTAACACAGCCTAATTCTCAGGAAGGACACCAGAGCCAAACCACTGACAACGTAACTTCTGCACAAACAAAATGATCCAACAATTCCCGTACAAACAGGCCCTCATGTGCCATGTTAGCTAACATAATGGAGTAAATACACCATAATGGAGTAAATACACAACACAATCAGACCCTGACTTTAACCACACAGTTTTCTGTTAACTTTCATGCATTTACTCCTTACTTTACTCTGATTTACGAGAAGATCCAGCTATATTCCTAAAAAACTTAACACAATACTGTGGCAGCAAGATAACAGTTCCTTAACCATTTGTACTTATTTCTTATCCCAGTCCTTCTGGAAAAGTGAAGCATCAGTGACAAAATTCTATTGTTAGGAATTGTTAATGCTTACTGCCAAAAACCACACACATATTTTGCTAGGCAGCAAACTTAATAGAAAAAACATCATGCTATTTATGCCAGAATCATGTTGCCCACATTAAGCATTTTGACATGGTGGTTCACTGACATTTAAATATTTAAGAAAGAGGGGTGAGAATTTTTTGATGTTATTACACTCTCATAATTTCCAGGGAGCACTAGGTACCTTCTTGGCCCTTATGTTAAACACAAAAACTCTATCCTAAATTGTCTATCTGTTACTTCCCTGAAAACCTAAGCTTGATATTAGAAAATCAATATGTATTTATAACTGGTTTTTGCAATTTTATACGGAAAGAGACCACAAATTTTTGCAATTATTTATAAACAAGTTTATCTAAACAAATATATTAACAAAACAGGACAGTCCATTTCTTCATATCAAATCAAAATATTCATCTCCATGCAAATACAGAAAAAAGTCAGAAGGTTCCTGATGGATGACTCCTTCCTTATAGAGAATCTACCATCTGAAAGACAAAACCTACAGGAATCTCCCAGAGAGTGAATATCCTCTAACTATTCAAATAAAAATTAGAATCCTACTTTTTGCAACAAAGAAAAATTTATTACTTTTACCTCATTATTACTAAGATATTAGTATGGCTTTTTCAAGACATTCCAGTGGCCTTCCAAACTGCAAAACCTGCCAAATTCTTTGACTCAGTTGCCATAAAACATTTCTAAATTGCTGGAACCAGATCCAAATTTTGTTTTATAAAAGTATAAAAAGGATATGAGTAAAACTGTGAGTCGATTCATTGTGAATGTAACATATGTTAAAGGGTTTCCGGGTCCTGTTACTCATTATGAGAAAACAGTGATTCAGATATGCAGATACACTATGGTGGCTCCACAGATTCAGTCTCATCCTATTGTTTTTGGTGGTTTTCCCTTTCATCTAATCATCTGCATCTGGGTTTTCCCTAAGTAAACCCATGTATTCCAAAACCAAGTAAATGAAAGCAGTTCCATCAATAAAAGTGTGTACTTTCTCTAGTAATATTAACCACACGCTTTTCTCTTTGTCAATGGAGCAAACTGGACCACAGAGAAAACAAACCTTTGGAATTCTCAACAATCCAGCTATTTTACTTTGAAATTTGGAGTGTTTTTATCACTTGAGAAGACAATAATGTAACTTACAATTGAATTTATACCCAGGTTGTACGAAGAGCTAGAAAAGATTCTCAAGGGTTTTTTTAATATTATCCAGAATTTTTCTGTTTCCTGTGACTTTTACACTAAGTAAGTATTTACAGGCTGTTCAGTAATTAATACCTTCAATATAATCAACCAAGCAACCACCATGATACTCATACTTAAATATTTGATAAAACATATCTTCTGCTTCAGGAACATCTGCTCAGTGGATTAACCTAGTTCAGGTATGGGATTTTTATCACATACACATAAGATAATTCCTGCCTTTCCAGATAGGCTGTGCAAGAGCTTCTGGGAGCACATCTCCATAGGTTCACTGTCTGCCTTCCGGTACACGGAGGAAATTCTGGGAATGCACAGGTAGAGTCAGAATTCCTCTGCAGCTCAGCCCCATCCATCCAAGAACAGCCGCCCTCATCAATGACCCCTCTCAGCTCTTCCCTTATCAGCTCATGTTGAGCTCCTTGCCTACCCTGAAAGCAGCTCCAAGCTCTGCTCAGAGAGTTTTGGGAAGTGTGTTTGGGGAGTGAATGAGACAATACCTGGGCAAGTGTAGGAGTGAAGCCTGCAAAAGGATAGCAGCTAATTCATGTTCATCTGCCCTTCCTCAGCAGTCCCAGAGCTGCAGCTTAATGGAAGGTAACACACGGCTTAATATTTGTCTGGCACAGTTGGGATTTTTGGGTTTTTTGGTTTTAGGTTGGTTTTTTTTTTCTTTGTTTTGCTTTGGCTTTTTTGTTGTTTTGTTTTGTTTTTTAAACCAAAGGCTAGAACTACAGACAAGTATAACACAAACTGAATTCTTATTACAGCTTGTGATGTTCATGCAAAGAGCAACTGCGTTTTCTGATTTGCAGCACGAGCCTTTCAGAGAGTTCAAGTTTGGGTAGTGCTCAGGAACTGGGGGCTGTTTTGACCTCATTTGCACAGAACAACACTTCCATGTTTTACTGTCAGTTTTCAAAAAAACACAGGGCCGTTGTTTGTTGTTTGGGTTTTGTTTTGTTTTTTTTTTTTCTGGTTAGTATTTTTAACTTTCAAACAAAGCCAAAAGTGATCCATTGCTTTGGAGCACTGTGTGGGAGGGAGGAATTGCTCAAAAATATCCCAAGATCCTCCTCAAAATAAACCCTGCAATCTCCTCTGCCCCACCATTTGTGGGTTTGTTTTTGCCAGCACGATGACTTTTTTTAAAATGATTTTTTAGTTTCTTTTTTTCCTATTTGACTAATGGAGAACAAATATTTACTCTCAAACAGAAACATAAAGCCAATGCATTCTTTGAATTGTTTTGCTGACTCCACTCCTTCCTCAGCATAGTTTGGTTTTTAATGCTCACCACCCATATCAAGCTGCTTTTAGGCAGCAGCACAAGAAACTTCAGGATTTCACTTAATATTCAGTATTCCTCTCCTTAAGGAATGGTGGTGCTATATTTCAGCTTTTGCTTTGTATTTCCCATCGTCATGTGTCTCTGTGTGTTTTTTAAGACACAATTTAGGCAGAATATATTTCTGTGGGGCTCATAGCAGCAAGTATGTGCTTTTAGTGAATAGAAAAGGATGACAACAGGGAAAAATGAATGGAAGAACCAAAAAAGGTTCTAGGAAGCGGGGTGTGATTGTCACTCCAAATTCTCATTTTCAGTCTAAAATGTTTATAAAAAGTGGAATCTTAGCAATTATATCTGGGTGTTTTTGTTTTTGTAGCTAAGTGATTATATTTGACATAGCTTGAAGCCAGTTATGTTTATACAAGTGCGTGGGTTTAAGATGGAGAACCGAAGTTTGCCAAAGGCAATTGAACCATAAAAGTCACTGGAAGTTTTAATATTACACCAGAAGAGGAGAAACACAGATACTGGTGCTGTGCTCTACCCAGAGAGCTGAAAAAGAAAGCTGGGTTTTTCCAGGACATATTTTCTTAGAAATGGCATTTCCACAATACTTCAAAGAAAACCCTTTTTGTACTAAAGCCACTTGTAAAGCAGCAGCCATCAGAGGAAGCAGGATGAGACAGCAGAAGCAGGTGAGGGAAGGACAGACCGCAGCGCCAGAAGATGTCTGCTCTGTCAGAGCCTCTCCAACATTCCCGCCTTTAAACACTCAGCTGGACATTTTTCTCCTGGAGACTTCAGTAAGAGAGAATTCTACACTACACCACCCTGCCTTTTGCAAGGCGGGCTGGCTCTCAGGAGAGTGGAGCTGACTCAGGACAGGGATGTGCTCTCATCAGGGAGTGAGAGGTGCCAGCAACCAAAAACTGAAAGGAAATAGAAAGCACGTCCCAGCCTGACAGCAGATGGTTTTCAAATTCTGGCCATTTGAGAGGCAAAGGGGAGGGAGAGAAAGGGAAGGTATTGCTGTTGAGAAGAGGTGACAAAGCAGCCAATTCTGCAGCTGCTTCCAAGGGTGAATAGGTGAAGGACATGTCAATTTTGCTATGACTGTAGAACTGAATTTCAACGCAATAAAAGTAGAAAAGAAGAACAGAATAATTCCAAATATAAAGTTCTATGGAAGAGCAGCTTTGGGTGAACATGAAACTGTGATTAGAGAAGAACTATGAATAGCATAAGTGTCACGGTTTGACACTGGCACAATGCCAGCGCCCCCATGGAAAGATATGCTCCCTGGGGTACACATCATGTTCTTCCATCTTTTTGCATTATCCACCATGCGCAACTTGGGCCTAGAGCAAAAACAACCCCACAAATGGGTTTGTCTGTACCCGAGGCAGAATTAATCAAAACTGTCTTCCCTAACAAACCTCTGACATGTACCACTGGGACTTTGTATCCATCTACTCTATGCAAAGGCTCAGATTGGGCAGGGCCCACTGTGTTCTTAGAGGCGTATCCATGTCCTCAGTGGCCACACCAGGTGCCAGTATTCAAATCTGAGCACCTATTGGTTTGACCACAGCATGCAAAAAAAAAACAAAACCAAAACTCACTTCCTTTTCAAACCAGGACAATAAGTGAAGCAATGGTATTTTAGCATTTAAAGCTTCCAAGAGGTCAAAACTATTTTTCATTAGTTATTTACTGTATGACCATCATACTGTATTTAAGATGGGGAAACAAGCTGTCAGGTCACTGAAGAGAGCAGCCAGGAAATCCAAGCTACCCTCATGAAAAATGTCCTTTACTATTGTTTAAGCTTACTTTGCTACTTTGCTTAGACATTATTAACCATTAGCATGAGGAACAATCAATCTTTTGCATGGGAAAGGGTTAAAAAGGAGAATCCACACAACATAAATAGTTTTTGTTCATTCAAAGAATATGGCTGAAAGCAACACTGAGGAAGTGATGCTGTTTATCATTCTCATCCTAGGTGAGACCAGCTATCTCACTCCTCAGGGAAATCAGTCCAACCTTTTACCTGGCAATCAAACCCAACCTTCAATCTATTAACCTAAGAAATTGTGCTTCTAACATGCATTATATCAATCTTCTTTTTTGAGTCTTAAGATCATTTGCTCTGGTTCTACCCACAGAATATATGAGAAATACCCTGTTTTTATTGCAGCCTTAACATACCTGAAGATTATTATGATGCCTCCCCTCAGTTTTAGCTCTGCTAAACAACTAAAATCCTTTCCCCAACCTCTCACAAGCTGCAGCCTCAGAACTTTTCAATATTCCTTTTGCTTTTGTACTGAAGTCTCTTTCATGGTCCAAATTATCCGTAAAGTAGAGTGCCCCACATGAGACACTGCTTTAGATGAGGCCCTCTCAAGGTTATTTGGGCCCTGAGGATTATTTGACATTTCTTGCAGACAACACTTCCAGTAAAGTGTTTGCCTGTTACCCTGGCAAAGGCTTGCCATCAGTCCTTCAGCCTTTGCCAAGATGTGGCCACCACTTCTCACACCTTGGATTGTTTACAGTTAATTGATTATTTTACAGAGTTAATTGATTACTGCTGTAGGTAATGCAACAACATGAAATGTTAACACTTTTACCTTTAATTACTTCTATTATTTACACATGGGTAAGGGAGGCCAGGAATGACATTTTATAATGTTACTGGCCTTCAGCCTCTGCATAAGCAAAAAAAAAAAAAAAAAAAAGCTCTTCAGGGTTTCATCACCAAATTTATCATAGCAAAGATGAAAAACAAAAAACAAGTGGGGAACATTCACCCTAATTGCCTAGAATAATAAACCTTTCTGTCATCTGGGCATGAGACAAGATGACAAAAAAGCTGCAAACATCCCAGCTGGTGGCAGTCTGAAGGAACTGCTTTCCTGCAGGTTCAGAGACCCTTTCCCACACGCCAAGATACTGCAGAAGGCTTGCCAACTCCTCCCTCATGTTCTAGTTGCCAACTCCTCCCTCATGTTCTAGCAGTCAGTTTTATGAAAAGCGGAATGATGGAAAGGGAAGGATTTGCAAGCAGATGATACAAATGATGTGCTTAGGAGTCCAGGAACAACCTTCAGTTGCTCAAGCACTGTTTGAGTAACAGGGGGAAAAACGTGACATAATCCAACACCTCCTGATATTACTGCACATCACTTTAATCAGAGAAATAGCTCTCTGTCTGCCTGAAGTATTAGCAGTGACAATACATATATATATAGTTCAGCTGACCTTATCCTTTCATGATTAAAAAAAGTTGTGATGAGGAAACACAGCTCTGCTAACATGACAAACTAGGAGGCTGTAAAGAAGTGGCCAAGACAAAGCCACTTCTTTATGGAGCAGCAATAATGGGATTTTGGCTCCTTTGTGTCAGACCTGAATTGTTATGTAAGTTCAGGCAGGAGACAAAAGGACAGGACGAAGAGACACTATACAGGCCCTTCACAATCAGCTCACCTCAACAGAATGACATGGATCTCTCAGGGCTTGGACAGACCTTGGCACAGTTGCCAAGGAATCCCTCTCCCTCGTCCCCATGCATGGGAGCTGAACCAGCCTTGCCTCATCTGCTGAGCCACTGTGCCTGCAAGAGTCATGCTAATGCAAAATATCCCTGTTTCTTGTTAGTATTTGAATGCCAAGCAGTTCAGCAGCTGAATCCTAAGTAGCTCAGCCATGCATGGGTAGAATTAACTTCATCTGGCCAAGAAGGGTACACCAGAGCTCTTAACTAAGGGTTTGACAGGCTTAGCAATAAAGAAGTCTGTGCAGAGCTTGTCCTAAGGTCCTCCTTTTCTTTCTTCTTACTTTTCACAGAAAATGTGATAAAATATACAATTATACAATACAATTTTCAACACAAATAAAATAAAATTTTCACAGGAAATTAGTGATCCTCAGTAAAGATTTAGATCTAATTATGTTGAGTTCTATTTAAGTGGAAAAATATCAAGTTCTTAACGAATCTCTTTGATGCATGTCAAGGAGTAGCAGTTTAATTTGGAGAGTACCTGTAACATACCATCCAAATAATAAAAAACCTGGAAAAGTTAGGACAAAAGGTAATTCTGACATTGCTAAGAGCTTAAATTCCAAAGGTATCCCTCCTACTTCTCTTTTTAGACTGGCATGAGATAAAACCATATATTCTGTGAAAGGAAAAGATGTTCAATTAAATGTAAATAAAAAACTCCTGCTGATGTGGAATAGAGAGGAGCTCCTCCTCTCTACTTCTCCCCTTCCAAGATGCTTGCAGGGTGCTTTCATCTTTACTATTTCCTGATTAGAGAACTTGCTATCCCTCAGGCCAGGCTGGATGTTCTCCTTGAAATGGGTCACCAACACTGAGAAAACAACAACTGGAGAGTCAGTTTCTGAGATACTGAGATGACTTTCAGTGCAGACTGTGCAAGTGAAAGAAGCACACTCAAGTGTGCAAGTAGGTATTTCAGATCAGATGGTTATTTCTGGGTTTCTTTTTTCATCCCTGCCTTTCCTGAAAGTTGTGGTTTTACAAAAAGTTAAAGTTAACTCAGGCTGCTGCTGAGAGGGCCTGATGTCATCCCTGATCCTTCATTTCCATGACTTCCTTTGGGCCAAAATTAGCATTTTTGGGCCATGGGTGAGCCAGAGGAGGGCATGGAGCCAGCTCACCACATGCCAGTGAGATCCTCTATTGGCGTCCCTGCAGGGCAAGAGCAAGGAAGGGAGAATGAGCTGGATCATATCTTGTAACAGCAGCCTACATTTAGATTTAAAGTCACTGTGAAAAACCAGCAGTTTCTGGTGTAGATGTCACACAATGGTAACAGTGAACATGGTCTACTCCTACATATGTGTGCGTATAAAAATGTACATACATATATATACAGCTATACATGTACATATACATATATAACTATACATATATATATATAGCTATACATACATATATATATATATATATATATATATATATATATATATATATATATATATATACACACACACACATAGCTATATATATATATATATATAGCTACAACTATCCTCATGTTGCTGCGGGTGGAAGCATGACAGCTACCAGAGGACAAGTGCTGGGAGAAAACATCTCAGTCTCCTGGGTCAGGCACTCAGGGCATGGCAGGAAGGCTGCAGCTCCCTCCTAGCTCCTCAGAGAGCAGCCCCTATTCCTGAGGGATTCCCCTTGCTTATCTGAAGGACTCAGTAGCTATGTGGCAGCAGAAACAAGGCTGGTTTTATTATCAGTACACTCAGCTTCTTGAAACGTGCATGATTCAGACAGAGAAATTTGGGGCTGCATAGGAATACCTGAAGGAAAAACACCTGAAGGAAAAACATCTGAAGGAAAAAATAGTAATTATTAAAAACATATGCAAAATACTTCTGTGTATTTCATGTGAAACAGACTCAGACGCTCTAACCTGCTGGGATTATCAGAGGCACTGTCACCAACAGCCTAAATGTCATAATCATTTTCAAAAGAAAGCAAAGCTGCAAGCAGGCTCACCTTTAGCTTTCTCCTCCCTGGGGCAGTGCATTCCTAGCAGCGGTGTTTTCCTGCAGCTCTGTGGAAAGCATTATCTCCTCTGCTAACAATGCAGCACTGTGCTTTTAAGGACTACAAGGCAACCATGCAAAGAGTGGGAAAGTTCATTCTGAATAATTCTGCAAGAATTAAACAGTCCTGCAGACTTTCATGTGTTACATTAGGGACATTGTTTATTTTGCCTTCTGAAATTTGGTTTAAGGTCAATAAATACAACATCAGTAGAGACTATATTTGCTTACATAAATAATGATCCAATGGGCTATCGTAACTACCATTTCCTTTTTATATTTTGTGATTTGTGCTCCTACCTGATAATTAAATAGAAGAGAGTGCAACTGGATAAGCAAAGGTTTTAACAGAGGAATGCACACAGTTCTCCATATCTCACATTCCAAAGGGAATTATTTAATTCTTTGATGTATTTTAACCGTCAGGACATTGTTCTCCAGGTGAAATTGAATACATTACAATTCCTACTACAGTCTCTTTTCCTAGGAAGTAGATTCAAGCATATTATTCAACCCCTAGTGAAGCAGACTACATACATATGCTCACATTGTAAGATGAATTTAATAAAGATATTTATTGGAAAAATTGTTGACAAGTATTTTGATCTGTGCTGATGTGTGACAACCAAGAGGAGTGACCAATTTTAAAAATACCTTCTGGCAAGGTTTTGAAATCCACAAGCAGCATGGCAAATGAAAGCATTAAACAAAAAAACAAAACAAAACCAAATCCCACCATCACCCCAAAAAACCGAAAACAACAAACCCTGACACTCAAACAAAGAGAAAGAACCCATACTTTTTAAGGATGGAGTATGGAAAGGCAGTTGCTGTTTCCAGTTCGTGAGAAAAATAGAAATGCATCTGAAGCAATAGGAAGAAATCTCTCCTGAAGGCTTTTACAATTCCCCTGCAATGGGTTAATGTACTGTATTTCTATAAATTGTATATATAATACATGTATAAATGCATGTATTGTATTTATATATGATGTGATCTCCATAACAGAGTTTAAGTTCCTGTATCTTTTCTACCCCACAACTCACACTCAGCTAAACCAATTCAGCATTGGAAGCACTACCTAGTTTACTTAGCGTTTCTGTTTGTACATCAAAATCCGACAGCTCAGGAAAAGCTGAAAATCCTCACCAGGGCGCAGTAAAAGAGGGCAAGCTTCCCCAAATTAGGCAGAGAAGCCTCAGGTCCCCTGAGGAGACCCAGGGGTGTGTGTCACACAGGAACGTCAGTGCCAGGGATGAGGCACTACAGGGAGACAGAGACTGGAGTGTCCTTTCACAGCGTGGCTTCTCTCAGACATCCTCCACTGACACAAGAAGAACAACTGGTATACACCTCTATGTATATGTACATATATATAAAATAAATATATATAATATACATAATATTTATATTTATATATATGTATACGTACATACGTAGTGAGATAGATAAATACAAGCACATTCTGTAAAATATCACAATAGCAACAAAAGGAGTGATGGGTACCAGCTAGTCATCTTTAAAGAAGGTGAGGTCAATTCTCCCCAGATCTGTTTGTGATCAGCAAATGAGGTTGCTTGAATTAAAAAATTTAGAAGTTTCCACCATTTTGCAACTGAGAGCCTCTCTCAGTGTAGACCTGTGGAACAGTATGTGGTTTTATTTCAGAACTACACCTTCAATACATTTCACTAGATTATGTCAGACCTCACTACTTTGGAGGGGAGAAGACCATTTACAAATTAGTTTGAAGTCAGGAAATCCTACTCCATGTTGTATTTGTTAACATCCTAGTGAAGTGAAGAGGTATAAGCATCTATGTGCTATATGGTTGCTAGTAGAAACCAGTTTCTTCTAAATCGAGGTAGTGAAAGGGAGGCATCTCCAGAGCTCCTTGCACTTAAAATCCTTAATCCCTGCCCAGTCCTTTACATTTTGTTGCATTTAAGGTCTTTAACCTTCAAAGAAATCAGCAATTCTCTGGACAGAAAGGTAAAGAGAACTGTTTAAATACATTTAAAACTGATCTCTTCCTAACAACACCTGCAGCACCTTGTGTATTTTGCTAGGGATCTTGGATACAGTTTTGAAGAAAGCAGAGAAGTATTTACCAAGGCTCTCATTTAGTTCCACCTTGCCTCACCTCTCTGGTTAATATAGAAAGCTAACAAAAACTCCAGCTGCTCAATGTATCACAAGCCTTTGTAAAAAACACATAAATGGACACTTGCCTAAATTAAACAGCAACCACGTGGTGGTCTGCACTGAGTGAATGTGATGTGTTTATGAACAGCACTTTCTAAAATACACTCTGCTTCTCCAACTTCTAATAATATTTAACTTATCTCTTTCTTTCAACAAAAACTATTTAGGTAAAACAATACAGGAATAATCATCCTGTTCCAAACACTAATGAATCTTTCTGGGAGGTCACCTACCATACAAGCAACCCAGCACTTATTCAGCCTGCAGCAGTGATGAAGAACTACATTCCTTACAAAAATAGCTTAAGCTAATTATTAAGTCTTTGAACTATTTTTAAGACTTGAACAGCAACAAGAAGTCGGACAAAGGCTGATACCAGTAAACAAGTATCAACAAGAAACAGAGAACATGGGTTGTGTGCACCGTCTGCCTTAGGGGTAAATGAAGGAGCTTCACAAGGTGCTGCATCTTCAGAGGTCTGCAGCTCCACTGGGACTTTTGGCATGGAAATAACATATTTAACTCTCCGAACATTTCCACTGGATTCAATGCAAGGACACGTGTGTAACAAACTCTGCCTGATTGCATCTCATCTCAAAAGTGGGCAAACCCACTTTTACAGGTGTTCATTTCCCACTGGAGTCATTTGAGTGCTGTTGCAGGTTTTCAGTTTCCAGTCATCTCTATTTAAATTTTTTCTATGGAAATATTCTATGGAAATTATTGCTCTATTACACTACCTCAGAATGATAAAGATATAAAATGTATTCAACATGCAATATGATAGCGTATATAATAAAAAACCAAAACAACTGAGTTTGATTAAAAAGCAGCCTTTAAGGAAATCACCTTACAATACAGTATTTCATATAGATTTCTGCTGAAGAAAGTCATACTTCTCAATTATCTATTTCTACACTTCCTGGCCAAACCTGAAATATACTTATAAAAAAATCATGTCTTGGAAATAAATCCAAGTCACTGGTCCTCCCCGGGCTTCCTATCAAAATCCCAAATTCCTGATATTGTTTAAATGTAAGATTCATCTTCAAACGGCTTAGTAAATTATCAGTTAAACCCAGACACTCCAACTTCCCAGAAACTGCAATCTCTAGCGTGCACCTTTTTCAAAGACACAAGGAAAAAAATTTCCCAAATTCTATATGTAGTTTCCAATGTGATGCCTTCCAAGCCACTACACAATTAGTTTCTTTTCCTGCCTTGAGAACATTTTATTTTGATGGCACTTATATTTTTGTTTAAAAATTTTAAACAGTGGCAATAAAACTAATTAGTTTTAGTTTACTTAAGATTAAGAACCTCAGTTACTCAAATGCAGGACATCTTAATTAGTTAAGCATGGAGAGCAGCAGCCTACATGAAAATCTCACAGCTGAATGAACTCACATTTGGTATGCAAATAATTTTCTATGCGAACAATATGGCAAACTACTCATAAATCAGAAAACTAAAATTATAGAGCAATGCCCAGAAGAGCACCACTAAGAATTTTATATCATAAACCTCATTTACTGAGAATCTGTCTCTTGCATTTCCAGTTTCTTTCCAAAGATAAGCCATCAAAGCTCTGAAACAGCCATGCAAAGATGTTGTGACAGCCCTTTTTGTAAGCACTAACTAAACCCAGAGTAGGAGTACACTACATGCAAATGCAAAGAATGATTATCTTGTTTTAAGCCTGCAAATAAATTCCTTTAATTTAGAAGAATTACTCGTTTTATAGGGTTGAAAGGTGAGGCAGGCCATTTGAGCTGTAGCAGTGCCATTGCTCTGACTAAACGCCAGTGCTTACAAAGCATCATTTGTATCTCAGCTACCTGCCCTAGGCTCCATGCACAGCCAATGGAGAAATTCAGTCTTCCTAAAATAGATGTCTAGAATAGATCAGATTAATCACATCCTGGAGAAGCCAGTTTGCATCCCCTGATTGTACAGAATGTCTGCTGGGAAGGAACTCAGCTGTAGACCTGCTCTGCCATGTGTGGCTCAAGTCAGGCAGAATGCATCCCACTCTAAGTACCTATCAGATTTCACATGCCTT
This sequence comes from Ammospiza nelsoni, assembly GCF_027579445.1. Taxonomy (NCBI): domain Eukaryota; kingdom Metazoa; phylum Chordata; class Aves; order Passeriformes; family Passerellidae; genus Ammospiza; species Ammospiza nelsoni. The sequence goes on from NC_080636.1 coordinate 18,837,123, forward strand.
TCATTTAGAAATCTGATCCCATGTTTACTAAAATGAAAGTGAAAAAGAGCTTTTTCATTACAGTAACATAGGCAGAAAGTTGTTTAGTGATATGTTATACTCACATATATTTACTTGTGCTATTATTATTTACTATTTTCAGGTCATCTTTTAACAGTGCTTAACCAGTTTTGCTGAGAACCGGAGTGAGAGAAATATCTAGACTTGCATTTTCTGAAGAACCTATTAACTGGCACCACAGAGAGCCACAGAGCAGATCCCACAGAGCCTCCTCAGTTTCAGACTCACTCAGCATTCACATGAGGCTGCTCTTAAAGCACCAGGGACAGGAAGGATTTGTGAACATACAATGACAGTTTCATATTCCCATTTTCTCAACAGATGGTCTGAGTGCTTTTCGTAGTGCCTTGCAAGTACCAATAGTTGAGTACTAATTTAGATGTGAATAGATTAAAACAAACTGCTTATCCTCAGCTAAGAAGCACATTTCCAAGTGCTAATCTTCACAATCAGTAAATGTAACATAACTTGATAAAAATACATTCTCATTTCACTTTGACTTCCTGCTGTCACAGACTTATCATGGTCTTTTTCTCCATGCCTCAAAACATGAAAAACATAACAGATGTGATGTATAAATGAAAGATTTCATCCCACTGTCTTAAGAAAAGGGAGGATGGAAAGAAAGCATTTTGGCTCATAGCTGACACCCATCTATCAAGAACAGCAAACGTGACAGGCCATCACAAACACAGTGAAAATGGTCTGAACAAACAGCAAGCCTATTCCCACATGTCCCACAGATAAGCAGGGCTTGCACTACACTAAGTACCTTTGCTTTTCCTAACCTACCAACACCAGTTCAGCTGTAGCAATTTAGTTCCAGACTCAGAGTACACTGAATAATGCAGCGTACCCCTCTGGATCCCACTACTGATCTTCTACAACTGATTTAGATAAGCATCTTATTTCACAAGTTTTATTACTATTTGCAACCATTCATATCTTTAATCAATGTCCAAGTTGGTTGTGCTCTGTTTCACTTTGCCTTTGGTGGCACATGTCAAGTTGCATTCTGTCTCTGAGGCATTGAAAGTGATCTGAAAGTAATCTGAAAGTAATCCGTAATTAAATCCCCTACATAACTTCTACCCATGGTCTTCTGATAAGAAAGGAGACCCAAACAAGTTCCCATCAGCAACATTCTGTATTGAGGGAGTGAAAATCTCCATGATGGAGCACCTTGGTCTCATTTCTTACAATGGGGACACTTGCTCACATTTGTCTTCTAAAGCAATTTGTCAGGATGCTGACCCTATCCGAAACTCATCACAAATGAAAATTAACAACAGACACGGGTACTCAATCAAAGAGTAAGGCAAGGCTAAAAAAAAGGATGGCAAAAATCATATATAGGGGATAGGGTACCATTCAGACATGGACCCAAAATATCTCCAGTGTGGGGTAGACTGCTGCTTAAGGACAAACATAAGCATAAACAATAACTAATATGGTTGTTTTGGGGTGGGATATTTTCAAGTGAAGAGTGCAGACAAACCAGTTTAATGTTTTTCAAGTCCAGCAGATATATTGTCATCTTTGGACTTGCAGCTAGATTAAGGTCATTCTATGTTGCTAAGTGCCCTGTACGAGTAGATGCTGATAGGTGATCACTTGGAAAAGCAGCTATCAGTCACAATCAATACATCATTCTAAATCTTCCCTTCAGAAGTGACTATTTTTAATCTGGAAGATGACACCAATGTCACCTAACAAGTAAAAATCCTATAATAACTATATGGCAAAACAGCAGTGGCACATTTTTTATCCAGAATACATATTTCTTGTTTGGAGAGATTCTGAGAATGGATGCAGGTATGAAGAAGGTAGGAAAAAGCCATCAGGGAAGATAAATAAGCTAGGACAATGGGAAACTAGCCAAATGAATCCACTTGCTAGTCTTAATACACATTTTACAGTTGTTTTGCTAGGTTAGCAATGCTATTTCTTGCCCTCACACTGAGCAGAAGGGATGCAGCCCTCTGGTCCTTAAATTAGAAACCATGGAACCTCATGCTGACAAAATGTTTAATCATCCAGGATGCAAAGTCTACCACAGTCAGAATTTTAATTCAGTGACATAATTCCATGGTGTGATCAGATAAAGAGAGGAAAATAATGGGATTTTCAAAAGCCCAGATTCTAGTAATCTTTTTTACTAGTAACAAGCTGGCAGACAAGCAGAATGTAAAACAAGATAATGGCAGCAGACAATGAAAATTCTCAATTCTCTCCACTCAAAGGCCTCTCTGCTGGTGTTCAGTGTTTCCCAGCAGTCCCAGTATTAGGGTCCCAAGTCCCTGATCCTTCTGGTATTAGTCAATGACAAAAATTCACTTGCCTACAGGCAGACAAAGAATTATTGTAGACAAGAATGTTGATTCTGAAGCACAGGAAGGAAGAGGCATCAGCTGGTTCTAACGCCAAATTAAAAACTGAATAAAATTATTTAATTCTGTATCGGGTTTACTACAGTATAAATAATAATTCCAGAAGAAAATGCACTTTACATGCGAAATCAGCAACCAATGAACATTTATTTTTCCAGGTGGCCTTTATAAATTCTGTACTTAACAGTTTGAAATGGCATTTTCCCCTTCTGCTTTGGACGACTTCCACTGGTGTATGTGAAGTTTCCTCCTTACAAAAATCTCACCAGGAAGAAATTCTCACTTTAATTTAAGAAACAGTGGCAAAAGGACTTAAATGTTTTCCTAGGCAGGCTTACTTCAGATGGTCCAACAACCACAAGTTTGGAGAATTATGCCTCTAATAACAATTTCTTCAATCCAAGCAAAAACCTTCTTGCCATGCCCTTTGTCTGCTTTTATGTAGCTGAACCCTGGCAACTCTCATCACAAGGTGCAGTTGCTCAACATTACTTTTATATTACTGAACTATACAAAAATGCTCTTTATTACTGATTATTACAAAACAGCCCCATGAAGTGCTGTGGTACACACAGAGCCACCCCTCCTAGAGCTGGTAAGAGCCCTCTGGAATTATACACACACGTTTTGTTCTGCATCCAGCTGAAGTAGATAGGGGAAGGATTATCTTGGCATGAACTGAAGCGATCCAGGCTGACCCTGGTGAAGGCAATCAAAGAGGAGTGCAGGTACATGTGGAGGTCTCAGCACATCCCACATCAGTGAGAAAACCTGCACAGCTTTTCTCTGCAGGCTCACTGGGAGAAGGGCACAGGCTGTAACTTCAACAGCAAAGAGCAGAGCACTGAGTGGCACCATTCATGCAAGCAGTGTAAAACATCAGGTGAGATGTCTGCTGCAGGCTGCTTGGCACAAGGGGCAGGTGAGGCAACCCCTGCAAAACACAGTTCAAAGGTGCTCTGGCAAAAGGTCTTAGGGATGTAACACCTGGCATTATGTCAGAAAGGTTTCCAGGTAAAGTAGGTAAAAGCTTGTTTATCCCAGAATTTAGGAGTGGCAAAAGGTCTTAGGGATGTAACACCTGGCATTATGTCAGAAGGGTTTCCAGGTAAAGTAGATAAAAGTTTGTTTATCCCAGAATTTAGGAGTGTTCCTGAACTCATTAGCATTGCAAGAGTTAAAAAGAAAACTTACAAAGCAGGGGTGGCAACACAAATAAATGGAAAAGATGCTAGAAGATTCTTACATGCTTCTCCTCCTTCCTTGCACTTCATTAGAGAAGATTGTGGGTTTGCACTGAAACCTCAGGAGTGCTGAGGCACCAGCAGGGCTGATGAGAGAGGTGACCAGTGTACCAAAACCCTTACAACTTTATTATGTTTCAAAAGCAGGAGTGGCAACACAAATAAATGGAAAAGATGCTAAAGGATTCTTACATGCTTCTCTCCCTTCCCTTTCCACCCTGAACATCTGCCATTTCCAGTTCCTACTGCTTGTCCAATTTCATGAAGTCATTAGATTTTAATGAGTTATTAACATACAAAGAGCTGCTCTAAGGTACCAAGTGCTTTATAATCACTGATGACAACTTGCTAGAAGGGCCCTGCTTCTTTTGCTGTCTACACATGGCTCAAACTACAGCTTGGGCAAGGGCACATTCCTGCTGCGCTGCCTGCTTTGCTCCTGGCTGAGGATGGGCCATCCAAGTGATGCCTCCTGGCCAAGAACTGCTCCACAATCACACCTTGGAAAGCAGCATCGCTTCGTGCATCTTTATTTTCACATTATTTACATGGAGGTCTTGCTCTGGGTTCTTCAGATGCTATCTCACAGAGGGAAGCACTCAGACCTTAGCAGGAAACAGCCCTTCCCTACAGCAATGTGCAGGGAAAGGCCTGGATTCGCTCACAAGTGCCGCTTCCAAGTTACCTCCCTGAAGCAGAACAACTTAACTGGTGTCAGTACAAAGACTGAGACTACTTAAAGCACACGCAAACAAAGCTAAGCTTTGATCCCTACTTGCCAGAGTGCTTTTCCTTTATTTGGTAGTTTTTCTTTAAAGCTGGTAGAAAACCCCGCAACAGCTGGGTTTCTTGTAAGAGCTGTATGTCAGGAAACCTAGCCCAAATGACCCCAAATCTTGAAGATGGATTTCACCCTTTGCTCCCATAAAGTACAAGAAACTTCAGGGCAATCTGAGCTTGCACTTATATCCTAGAGCCTGTGGGTGTGCTGAGCAAAACCAGACTGGAATCCCAAGTGCAAGAACAGCAGAGCTAGTAATGCTAGTAATGCTTTAAAAGATGTTACTGTGGTAGAAAAAAAAATTTGGAAGGATTTTAAAAGGGTTGAAGAAGTCTAGAAATCCCCAAACATCATACCTCTTCGAGGCAACTTCTGCTTTCCTCTGAATCTAACCAGTATTTTAGTCACTTCTTTGGGACAGTCAGTCATTTGGGCTTTCCACACACACATCCACTTGCCCTTGGGTTGTAGAGAGAGCTACTGTTTTCAGACAAGCCTTCACTACAACTTATTTTTTACACTCAGACAACTTTGAAAAGTTACATAGTTGGACTATAAGCAAGAAGACAGAAAAATGAGAGATCTGAAAAGAATGAGGTCAAAGGGGGGACAGCTCTCAGCAAGATTTTCCACCCATGCAAAATGGAGACTCGGTGTCGTGCAAACAACAATAAAGAGGAAGATCCAAAGGGATGTGAAGGAAATTGCTGTGTTGAGAGGCTGTGAGGCTCAATCATTGTAGACAAACAGGAATAGTAGTCAAGTGGAGACTAATGGAAACTTGAGTCAGACTAAAATTAATTGTTACATTTTTGGGGCTTGTTGAACACAGTTTGCTCCAGATTAGCTCTGGAATAATGCTCAGGATGTGGCTGTCACAAGGGGAAAGGTGTCTTGATGGCCACAAGCTGCAGGGGTAGAGGGCAGTGCATGCTGAGCTGCACTCAATCCCACTGCCCTTGTCACTGACAAAAAATTAAACAAGACTGGTCCCAAAACCAAGCCCTGAGGAACAGCACTCGTCATTCATTTACTTAAAGTCTAGTGCTTGCATAAACACTTTTCTAGGCTCCAGGGAAAGAAGACCAAGAAGCTGAAAAAAGCAAACGAAGGACAGCAGAAAGTCCCAGAGAAGATGAAAAGTTCACAAGCCACAGGAACAGGCAAATTTTCCCAGAGAGGGAACAACTCTTCCTTTCCTCAGAGGACACTTGTTTTGTTTATCTGAGGTTTTTGCTGTGTGCTTTCAGCTGTCTGCATGTTTGGGGGCTTGTTTTCATTATTTTCTGAAGTGAGAGATTTTTAGATTTTTTTATTTGGGTTTGTTTTTTTAAGGTCTCAACTGGTTTTTTTTTCCTTTTAAGTGAAACCTTACTTGTTAAATATCCCCTTTTTCAGCAGAAATAGCAAACCTTGGAAATAGGATTGTTTTTGTAACCAGGTGGGGTCCCACCCATCTGCACTCAGCATTATTCATACTGGCCCTCATCCAGAATTTTCCCCAAGACTCTTCAGGGTGGACTTCATTCCTGTTAAGCTCAAAACAAAAGGCTGTGGCCTGACCCAGCCCCTTGTCTCCTCTCAGGCCTCCAGGTTCTTCCTGAAGGAGCCACCATGCACCCATCACTGCCCCTCTAAGGAGACTCTCAGCTGTTCCTGGTGCTAATGACAAACACATGGTGCAGACATGGCTCAGGCAAGGAGAACAGTTCTGAATATTCTCAGAAGCTCTTCACGCTGAATACTTTTTCTCCCTTCCAAGAACCAGATCTTTTCATTTTCCAACAGGTACTCTTTTGATAATGCTGTGTATTAACATAGCTTAGAATCACTGAGCTTCCTAACATTTTCAGATATTTACTTTCTTCAGCCTGATCTCTTACAGCCAGTGACAAATCCAGTATTTCACTCCATTCCCTAGCATGGACTGCATTACATGAATAAATCCCACTCTCCAAGGGGCAGCTTCCTTCTGTTTGATCTGTGCTAAGATGCAGCAGCAGAAAAGCATCAGAGTGGACCCTGAGCAGCTCAGCTCCCAACCACCACTGCCCTGGTGAGACTGAGCAGCCCTGCTGGAATCCCTGCTCCTTAACTCATCCCTCTGCCTTTTGCATTATCTCCTATTTTAATGCCTTTTACATTATCTCTCCTGTTTTCAGCTCCTGCTGTTTTATGTCTTCCTCATTACTGCCCACCTTGTTTTCAGGCCTGAAACCATGTCTTTTTGTTCGGCCTGACCTGGTTTGCTGCATCCTCCTGAAGCAGGAGCCCCCAAACAGTGACACAGGACTCAGCATCTCAGACCAACTCCTGCTGGCAGCTTTCCCTCTCCTCCTCATCCTGCTGCTGAAATGGGACTGCTCAGGGCCTTGGGCTCTTCAAACCTCTCCCCCAAGTGTTTGTGCCTGGCGCCTGGCTGCTGGAAGCAGAAGATGGACAAGAGGCAGTACAGTTTCGGGCAGGCTCCTTGCCCCTCAGGTTGGCTGGTCTGTGGGCAGGGACGAGCACTGCAGCCCCTGCCCTGCCCAGGGCAGTGCAGCACCTGGGGCCATAAAACCTGTCAAAATGACACAGCACACACTGAGCAAAAACACAGAAGTAATTATTTCCATAACCAGCTAGCCAGTTCTTTTTCCCTGATAGAATAGATAGCCTTTTGCTAAGTGTATTTCACATTTTATGTGCATTTTCCTTGCACCTGCTCATTTCATATGGCATTTCAAACTCCCTTGCCCAGATCTGGTACCAAGATGGCTTCTGCCAAGAACTGGCTGGTTAAAAACTACAGAAACTAAAGATCACACCCTGCTGCTGGCTATCAACATTAGCAGCTTGAAGCTCAAGACCTTAATCTTTTCCTCAAAAGTATAACAGTACATTTATTTATCTATTAGCCATTTTTCTCAAAAAACCTGCGTGACCAAGGCAGCTCTAACAGATCACTTACACATCTTTATTTATCTATATTTATCTATATACATCTATATTTATCTATATACATCTCCACCTTCATTTGTATATATCACATACACACACAAACATATCACCATGAAGCAGCTAGAATTACACATACAGTAGCAATCCTGCATTTCTTCTTCCTATCCCATCTACCTGTCAGCAAGGACTGTGCCTGAAAGCAAATCAGGCACAATGTGACAACCTGTCAAACTGTCACTGTACTAAGCACAGGAAAGGAAAGCAAGAAAAGAAGAGCAAAGGAATTTGAGAATGGTAATGAACTTGGTGTAACAATGAAAAAATGTAAGAAACAAAATGTTTTATATTTTAGTAAAAAACAATAATCAGACCAAGGTAAATAAGGAAAACAAACCAACAAAACAGAAAACAAATCAGCCACTTACAGGGTGTTAATAATGTTTTGCATGCTGAAAAGGGAGATGCTGCAGCTGATCAGCTGCCCTTGGCTGCTACATTATGAACTTGCCTCGGGGAGAGACCTAGAGTAGCCTGCAAAGGCACACATGATCCCACCAAAAATATATATATAGCAAACCACTTGAGAAAGTTATGCTATTTCATATAAGAATCAGAGAGGTCTGAAAACACTTATTTATTCTGTAACATTTACCTGTGTAGGAAACACCTGAATTAATCTAACTACATAAATTCCTTTGTAAAAATAATGCTGAGGGTTAGAATGGGACTGAAAAGCATCGCCTGAGAAATGCTGATGCCGCAATTCACATATTTGTGAATGAGTTGCCAGTGCCATTGAAATGTAGTGAAAATCTCTTCCACTGCTTTACAACCGTCATCTTTTATTAATCAGCCCAACAGAACACGGCAAAAGCAGAAATCTGCCTACAAAGCTGGCACATATGGGAAAAGCTCACTCCTGGTTGTTTTATTTTAAACAAACCCCTACAGTAGCTCCCATTGTTTGTTTGTTTTTCCCCCAGACTAGACAGCATGTGGCTTACGAGCCACACTGATAGATGTGATAAAGCTCCTGCCAGATCTGATTGATGATGGCACTAGGAAGTGCTGTGAAGGTCACGGTGTAATTCTCCCTTTGCAGCTGCTCCTGGCAAAAAAATGGTACAGGAAAATGAAATCTGGATCCGCTAATTGGTACTAACAGGGAAATTCCGTCCTTACCTGGCCTTCTCCTCTCTTCCAGTTTCTAACAGGACTGCCGTAAGCAGGTGTAACTGATGAGACACCAGATAAGTTTCAAAACATACTTAAAGATCCTTTAATGGACCCAAAAACAAAAAAAATCTATCCACAATAACTGGCCAAATATTGAGCCTTTATACTTTGAAGACAGTGCAGAGTAGTTTTAGCATGAAAGCTGCACATGAAAGAGCTTTTACCATTTGCTCTTCTGCAAAACTGAGATAACATACCACTACATATTCCCTGTGAAGGAGTGCTGTCTCTGATGATGTGAATATATGAACCAAGCTCCTTTCCCAAAGTCTATTCATTTTAAATAAACAAGGCAAGCATGCTCACTGCAAGTGGCTAGTAGCAAGCCAGAGTATCAGCCACTCAAGTGGGACACCAAAATCATCTTTTCCATAGATGTTGAGATGTCATGAGGACACTGATAAGAGACTCTGGGGAATTCACAAGCATGATATAATGACAGTCCCCTAATGAATAATATATATTCAGTGTAAGTCATAGCAATTACCTCACATACAGTGTTGTATTTCTTGGGGGTAAGATGTTATCTTTGAGACATCAGCTACATTACAGATTAAATTTGAAACCACTTGTGTACTCCTTTCTGGCACTCACTATTAATGGATGGAAATATTTTTACACAGCATTTTGTACTCACAAAGATTTTGGCACAGTAATGCCATTACCAACATCTGTCTTAGAGAAAGACAGTCTTTATCACTCAACTCAAAACTACATAATGGCAGAGAGATCTTGGCAGCAGGAATCCCCCAGACAGTTAAAAAACCCCACCACTATGTCACCATAAAAGGAATAATACATTGATTTTTTTTTCCTTTTCCAGTTGAGGAAAGAGATTTAGAAAACACAGGTCTATCAGTTTCCTCCTTTTACTGCCAAACACAAACAATCAATTTTTAAAATACCAATACAAGTAAAGAGCAGTATCTATACAAGACCCAACTGATTTTAAAAATCCTCTTAGGAGTTTTCTTTCCTAGATTTCTTGATGAACCCTGGCAAAATATAAAAGAGCTATTGATTTACCCTTTCCACAGACTCCTGTATTCTCCAAGGCATACTCTAAGAGAGGTAACCATCAGCAGCTCATTTGGACACTGCTCTGTTAAGGCACCTCTGGCAGTCAAACCTTTCTATGCACACTGAGCCATGGCTGACTTTTTGCTAGGATGGCAAAGGGGAAACTGATGGCAGTGTTGCCATTCAGGTTTTAATTACTTGCCATATCTCTGGAAAACAGAGATGATGTCCCAAAAGACTGTTACCTGCTATGAGATATCCCCCACTGCATAAACCCAAGTTATGATCCTGCAACACTGTTCATTACCATTACTCACAGCAGCATGTCTTTTATGACCGGGAGAGTCAAGAGTTAACTTCTGATCACAGAGTATCATAGAACAGTTTGGGTTTGGAGGGACCTTAAAGATCATCTAGTAGAGAAAGAGCAATTGAATAGACACAAAGTGTTTTAGAGCAGTGATGCACTACAAAAGACAGACCTTCGTGTGTGCATGGACAGGTTGGTGCAGTGAGACTCCTGTGCTGGTGCAACCCCTGCACTCTGAGCTCAGAGTCACTGCCATTGCAGCCACATGCCTTCCTACCTGCTCATTCTGTGCTGACAGACTGCTCTGGTATGGCTTCATGCAGACACTCCCCAAAAAGACATCTTGTATGGTCTTGAAAACTTAAATTGCTCTAAGGTCAGCTTGGGGTGCTTCATAGTAGGAAAACTAATTCCTCAAATTCCTCCTAGACAACCTTTAGAGATGGAGGGGCACATTCAAGATCTGGCTTTTTCAGTCCTTCACTAAAAGCTCAAGAGTTCACTGTACCTGCAGTCCTCAGATTGACTTCCACATTTCTATTAATTGTGTTGGGTTTCACTATTAGGAGTTCAACTGTGAGCCTAAGAACACTTTATATTACAATGAAGTACATTGATCTGGAATAATACCTACCGAGTGTGTAACCCAGTCACCTGCCCAGGCCAGACAGACATTTTCTACACCAGCTGAAACACTATTTGTCAACGAAGTGATGAGTCGGGAAGTCAGAACCATACCAGTAGCTAGGTGTCATTCACACCTAAAACCAGTTGAACAGCACACCTGGAAGGGATGCATAATTTTTTTGGAAAATTGCCACAGTATGCTTTACTATGACTAACCCACAACAGCACAGAGTAGACTAGGCTGTACAGGAGTTTGAGGTGCAAGTCCTTGCATCCCACTCTCCCACCTCAGCTGGAGATTTGCAAATGAATAAAGTACATCTCTTCCTCCTCCTCTTCCTCCTCGACCCCTCCTCAGGAAACAAAGAGCACAGCTTTGAACAAAGCAGTTAACCAGGCGGGCTCCTGGATACCACACTCCCCCTGACTGATCTATCAGACACAAAACTTTTGAAAATGCATGGAAATTAAATCAGTCGACTCCAGATAGCATCAACCAGCCCTGAGCCGCTGGCTCTTTGTCCTGAGGCAATGTCACAAGGGAGACTGCAGCGAGCAGCAGGGCAATACAATTCCTGGTCATACAGCAAGTTGTCTTTGCACCACTGAAAGGAATAAGCACAATTCGTCATACATGTACCAAATACAGCCTGTTTCACTGAGACTTCAATATTTGCTTTTGGGCTTTATGTTTCAGACAGTATCTTTTCAACTCTGAGAACTTCAGGAGAGAAAAAAGAAAAATCATCCTTAACTAAGATGGTAAAATTTTAAAATAGTGTAAGTGGTTAATCTATTGAAGTCTTGCATTTTACCCTGTCCTCGCTGGCACTGCTTCAATACTTCAGTTTCAACCCCACAGACCTTCCAAACCCCTTGATCTAAAAATCTACCCAAGCCACAGGAACACAACATAACACTTTGACTTTTGATGACAAATTTCCTATGAAACACCAAACATGCCACATATCACCAAAGGCAGTGAGTATCTGCTCATTGTTCTGTTTGCCGGCTTGTCACTGCAATCACTGGCTGATACACAAAGAAAACTGTAGATCCTTCTTTTTCAAATCCATTTCAAATTCTTCTTAAACCCATGGGGGGCCCTATAGCCCCACATGGGTTTAAGACAGGATGCTCTCCCTCTTGCTCTAACACAGCATTTGCTCTTCTTTTACAAAGGAAAAATGGTTTGTTCAAAACAAGGAAGTAATTGTGCAGTTCTTCCCATGGAAACCACCAGGAGGCACAAGGGATGACGGAAAGGCACCAAGTGCCCATACCCGAGAGCACTGATGGATTGATCCATCTGGCTGCCAAGTGCTCCCTTGAGCCCCTGCACCGACCATTCTCAGAAAGGCACACAAAAAAAAGGTTCACAACGCTATTATTTTCATGAAAGGAAAAGAGTGGCCCCGCAACACTTGGAGCGAACAGTAGCAGAGCACCTGCAAGGGTGAGACACTAGTTATGGAATAATCATTAATTGTTATGGATACCTCTGAGAACTGAACCAAGCCGTGCCATGACATTTTTTTCCCCATGGAACAAAACAAAGAGCTGCACAAAGAACAGCAGAATCTGTCGCCTTAAGAAGCCCTAGACTGAAGTACATGATTTAATTGGATCGCTCTGGTTTTGAGATTTATCATTTCATAGTTGGACCACAGCCGCAAACTTCAGTAATACAATAAACAGAACAGGCACGGGCACATCAAGTGTTTGCATCAAAATTATCATAAAGGATCCAGAGAGGAAATGAGCTAAATACTTCTCTGTTTCTCATATGTGCCTTATCTTGCCTTTCAGAGTGTGCATTTACTCAGCTGCACTATCCTTTAGGGCAGGTGAATGCCTGGGTTGCCGAGGGATGCCTGCCCGAACCCACTCACCTCCTGCCACTGCAGAGCTTTCAGCTTATGGAGCAACTCCCGGTTTTGGCAGTTTATCTGGCTCTTTTGCCGCCCATTATTTTCCTACCGCCTAAATCTTTGGCAAGTTTCCTCTAAGCCCTCCACACAAGACACATACCGCGCGTAGGACCGACAAACTCGAGTTTCCAAAAAACCTCTCAGTGGAAGAAATCGAACCACGTCGCTGTGAGCGGTTCCCCCCAGCCTCCAATGGCAGGCTGCTCCTCAGCCCAACAGGAAATCAAGGAGGGGGTCGGCCCGGGAAGCCGAGGGGATGGATCTGGAAAGATGGTTCTGTTCCCCTGTGCCCTGACTGACTCCAGGACTGTAACATGATGCAATTTCTCGGCTGTGATGAAACAGATCAAATGGCCAAGCCTGCGGGGAGACCACCTCTGCCCACCCCACAAGGCAGGAAATAAGGAAGCTCGCAGCGGTACAAAGCAGCAGCGCGGCTGCGGGGCCGGTGCCTTTCCCGGGAAGGGATGCGAGTTTCGGGATGGCGGACAGAGGGCTGCGTTCCCGAGGATCTCGGCCGGGCTCCTGCCCTTCCACAGCCCGGGTGTAGGGGCCGCCACAGCCCGATAACCGGGTTCCCTCCAGCTCTTTCCATGTGCTGCTCCCGGCCAAGAAAACGAGCGAGACTTTTTTTTTTTTTCCTATTTTGTTAGCTTTTTTTTCCCAGTAAACCCACAGCTTTCCTAGCACACGGCTGCCGGGAGCAGCAGCGGAGCAGCGGCTGAAAAAGCCCATTTCTGAATCCAGCCCTTCCCCTCCCTCTTTTTCCCTCCTGTGCTCTCTCTCCGCCCGCGGAGCTCGGCAGGGATGCTGCCCCAGGGAGAGCGGGCCCGGAGCCCTCCTACCTTTGCGGCCGTCCTGCGGCGGCTGCCGGCACAAAGCGGCCGAGCGCGGCTCCTCCCGCGGCTCCTCCCGCAGCCCCGCTCTGCCGCGGAGCGCAGCCAGCGCCGCGCCGGCAGGGGACAGCGGGGAGGGGACAGCGGGGAGGGGACAGCGGGGCGGGAGCAGCGGCCCGCTCCCACCGCCCCCGGGCCGGGCCCGCCCTGCGGGGAGGGGACAGCGCCGGGGCGGAGCCAGCGGAACAAAGGCGGGGGGGCGCAGCAGCCCCGGGTGCGGGCAGGATGGGGCAGGTGTGCGCAGCAGCCCCCGGGCAGGATGGGGCAGGATGGGGCAGGTGTGCGCAGCAGCCCCCGGGCAGGATGGGGCAGGATGGGGCCGGTGTGCGCAGCAGCCCCCGGGCAGGATGGGGCAGGATGGGGCCGGTGTGCGCAGCAGCCCCCGGGCAGGATGGGGCAGGATGGGGCAGGTGTGCGCAGCAGCCCCCGGGCAGGATGGGGCCGGTGTGCGCAGCAGCCCCCGGGCAGGATGGGACAGGATGGGGCAGGTGTGCGCAGCAGCCCCCGGGCAGGATGGGGCCGGTGTGCGCAGCAGCCCCGGGCAGGATGGGGCAGGATGGGGCCGGTGTGCGCAGCAGCCCCGGGTGCGGGGTAGGTGAGCCCAAGTGCTCCTTGCGAGGCAGATGCTGGCAGATCAAACTTGGGGTCTTGCCCCAGAGTAAAGCCTCCCAGGAGCCGGAGGCTTGTTCCCCGAGTAAAAGCTGGAATACTGAGAGGTCACAGCGGGAGCCTCAGCGCAGCCCATGCCCTCCCCATTCCTGCCCAGGAGACGCTGTGACCTGAGCACTGAGCAGTGGAGGAATAACATGGATTTGGGGCATAACCAGCAGGTCTGCATTTATCTAAAATTTAAGCTCTTTTGTTGAAATGGTGTAAAATCATGCACAAACGCAACACCTGGTTCCGTCATCTTAGTTTAGCTTAATATAAACCAGATCTAAATCAAAGTGAGATTTTTTGATTAAACTGAGACTTATATTGATTAAACCTGCAGGCTTCAGTTTGCAACAAAATTGCTAAGCCTGGGCAAACTTACATAGGGGCAACCTGAGTAAACATGTTCCAACTTTGAGATAACCAAATATATATATTTATATATATATATATTTATTATTCTGTATTTATATATATTTCTTTTCCTCCCTGTCCATACAGAAACTGAAAATCTGAGGTCACAGAAGAATGTCACTAAAGGAAGAACATTAGTTAAGGCAACTCTGTCTTTAGTCCAGCTGGGTGTCAAAACTCCTTTAACTTCAGCTAGATGCACAAGTGTGCTCTTATGAGAAATATTTGGGGAGCATTGGACATGCAAGCGCATAATTCTGTAGGAGCTTGTAGCTTACTTTGTGCCATAGAGTATGCAACTTCTTAAGCACCTTAAATTTTGATTAATAAAATTTAGGTTTATCTGGCCAGGTTTAATGTGCTCTTCTGTCCTGTTTCATCATCCTCAGTCATTCCAAGAAGGTCATACCAAGGATAACAGGTTTGACCAGGGAAAATTCTATTTAGTCAGCATATACACTGTGTGGCCACTTAGGATATGCATGAGATCTCTGTAGCCCAAAATAGGAGAGCTGAATTCACAGCCCAACCTTTTCAGCAAGTATTACTTAGCCTCAAAGCTCACTTTCAGCTGTTCTCTTTCTTGTGTGCCTTTGGGTATGGGCAGGGAAGGACTTGCCTACTGGATGAGCTATTACAGCAGCAGCCTGCTCCTACCTGCCTTTTTGTATTCTGCTTGTTGAGAGTTGGCAGGGAAGAGCCTTGGAGTACTTAGAAGTAGTGATTTTTCAGGCAATAGTAAAGTGCTTAGCTGGTCTTGAAAAAATTAAACCACAACTCCTCTTCTCCATGGTTCAACTGCTTGCAGCTATTGCTCTCTTTGAGCTATTTAATTTGTATCATGACCTGTAAAATATGATCTCTAGGGAGAACAATCCAGTACTTTGCTGTAAAACACAGCCCTTGGCAGCTGTGGCACATGCAGTACCATTGATTTGTATGCTTGCAGTGAGCACTTCCATTATTTACTGGCTTTACTGACTCTAGTTATATTGTTTGGGTTTTTTTAATTTTAATGCACACATCACATTAAGTAACACTTCAGCCTCTGCCTGCCCTAAGACACTCTGGTCTGTAAACAGGGAGCTTGGTTCTAGCAACACTTGAGAGCATTTCTTCCACAGAAATGTCCTGAAGAAGTTAGGAAGCTGATCAGCAGAGAAACAGACATCAGAGAAAGTCATCGCAAGACCAGCAAGAAAATAAGCTCTTTGTGCCCTCTGTCAGATACGAAAGTGAGATAACTTAAGGGTTTGTCCTTAGGCTGTTGGAGAGAGTGGTAAAGGCTTCATGTCTTGTGGTGGTAACTCCACAGGGACTGAATAATGGGTCATCTATCACAAAGACAATCACCAGACAGCAAAAGCTGTTCCTCATGGACAAGCTCTCTCTCAGGCTGAAGGGCTCAAAAGGCCTTTTTTCTTATTTGGATTTTTAGTTTTCACAATGCTACACTTCAAAATGGCATTATTCCCACAATTTTTCATTTGTACATATGCATTCTATAAGCTACTTCAGCTGCAAAATACAACTTAGTGATTAATTGAATTTCTTCCCCACGAATCTTTAATGACGCTACTTAAATACAAATTCTATTTTATAGAATTAAAAAGAACAGCATATAATTCACCTAGAACACAATATCATCAAAATAAATCAAGTGATTCCTAAGGAATTGCTTGCAGGGAAACTGAAGTCACATCATTAATAGGAAATCTGAGGTCCACAGTAACTCTATGTCATACTTTGCACCCAATAAACTTCTTAAACTAATCATCTTTTAACACAAAGCAGCAGAAAGCAAATCTCTGTAAATGTCCCTATTTGAAATACATGTCCTCCAGCTTGAAAAAGCAGTTTTTAGCTTTAAGACCAAATATTAATGCAGTGTTTCAAATTGTCTTTATTCTCAATAATTCATTATAAAGTTCTACTCTATCAAGGGTAACTTCATTA
Source organism: Ammospiza nelsoni (assembly GCF_027579445.1). Classification (NCBI taxonomy): domain Eukaryota; kingdom Metazoa; phylum Chordata; class Aves; order Passeriformes; family Passerellidae; genus Ammospiza; species Ammospiza nelsoni. The sequence continues at coordinate 18,853,582 of NC_080636.1, forward strand.
CTGTAGAAATAATCTTCACAAGCTTTAGGCACGACTTGGTGAAGCTTAGTCATAGGGATCCCCAATCTTCCTATAATCTTCTTAGCACTGGGTATCACAAAAGAAAAGAAAATAATCAGAGCAAAGAAAAACAAAACAGTCAAGTAGTCCCAGCACTAAGGTATCCAAATAGACTTGTTTACAAAACTGGGACTTTAACCATCAGATAGTCTGTGCTGTGTTGAAACAGAGAAGTCATGACAATGACAGACCATATTTGTTATCTTTAGGATGTGCTTAAAAGAGTTATTTATGCATATTTAAAGTTTTGTTTCCCCCCTTGGAAAATCAACATTGGTTGAAATCTGAGGAACACAGGCATGAGAAAAAAATCTCCAACCATTTGTTGTGATTTACGTCTTGTAAGGTACTCCAAGCAATTTGTATTTGGCTCACTTAAGTAATGTAAAAAGGCAGGAAAACAGTACTTTAGGCATTTAGAAGTATGGGTCAGTTTTTAAAGATAGATACACTCAATTCCACTTCAAATCTGCCTTGGACTGAGTCCATAACCTGACAACTCCCTAGTTTAAGAGGCCCCAAAAACTCAGCAACATTCTATTGAGGAAAAAGTATAAGAAAACCTATTGGATGCTCTAAGTGATGACTGGTATTCCCTGAAAGTCTGCTCAATACTTTTCAGTAAGACCTTTCAAGGTGCCTGTACAAGATTATGTTCATTATTTTCAGTACATTAAAGTGAAATCAAAGCTGTGGGGAAAAGCCTGTATGTTCTTGATACTTGGTATCAGACTGTAAAATAATTTGCCTCTTTGGATTGTTTTCTTTTTTTTCTTGGAAGGGGGGTTGAGCAGACAAAAAACCCAAAAATCCTAGAATTGGCAAAATGTTGACTTCATGTGAGACCCCACACTGCCCTGTGACACTGGTGTGTCAGGCAGGGCAGGTCAGGCCCCTGGAGCAAGCATCAGCTGCCTCCTGATGTGTCCAAACTCCTGCCCTCATATTGTGCTGCCAGGAGGGAATGGATGGTCTCAGGGAAGAGTGAAAAGCAGGCAAAAATCCTGAGCAATCTGGGCTGTCAGGAGATGGAGTAACATTGCAGCAATTGCCACTCTCTTCAGTAAAACATAATGATGTCAGGATTTCAAAAGCAGGAGGCCAGTTATGCCTTTTTAGAACAGAAATCTTCTGTTACTTTGAAACCATAATTTTTCAGTAAGGAAAACATCACTGTTTCTGAAGTTGTCTCAGACACTCAAGACATTTACAGACTAGGAAAAAATGTATTTTACAAATAGAAAAAAAGTTCTTGACAAAGATAGGGTCTTTTGCCCTTGCTTATCATATACTGTGATCCTGTTACAGCAGAATCTATTAAGAACCTAATAGCATTTTTAAAATATTTTTAAAAGAGTATCATGAGTTATTTCTTCTTGAGTCCCACATAATTTCCAGGTCCACTGGGGGAAAAAGTAATTATATTTGAGACACCCTTGAAAAATTTGTTTCAGGGATCTTATAGTGCTGAGTCCATATATGTTCCAAAAGGACTTATACAGCAGAAATACCATTCACCCTTGTGCAAAAAGCAAATTTGAAAAAGTGTGCATTATAGAAACTTCAAGAGCAGGTATTGTGCTCCTTTTCTACAATGCACAGGTCTCTCCTTACTCTCCACACAGATAGGTCATCTGTGTAACAAAACCATCTGCAAGTAAATTCACAGAGATGTAAGTACCTTAAATTAGGTTCTTGATTTTGAATCAGGGCAAAAGAAGGAACATGTAAAAAAAGGAGAATATACATTTTATAGAACCTTATTGTGCAGGTAAAAATAGTTACTTTCTACTTATATTCTGCTGTTTGAACTAAACATAGGCAAACAATCCTTCCTTGTGATTTGAGTTTTGGAAGAAGTTGTGTATAACCTGACCTTTCGCTCTGTGCAGGTACGAGTGCCAGTGATTTCAGTGGGATTAGCATTTAGTTACTGACATTTTCAAAATACTATGCTAACATCCTTTTATTAAATGGATATTAAACCCTCAGAATCTCTGTAAAGTAGCTCTGCCTTTGGGTATTACTAACTTGAAAAAAAATCCTATTCTTTTAATTTTGCTTCTTATGAATTTAGATTTTTATATGAAAGTGGAATACAATAGGGGAAGATTTCCTCTAAGTCTTGCTTCCTTGCCCCTGCTTTCTTTGAATTCAAGCAACATTGGGCCAAAAATGGAATCTTATTGAAAGATAAATTTTAGCTTCTATTTTGTATTTGTCTCCTGTGCCATTTAAAATGGAGTAAATTATTTCAGTAGTCTTTGATTGCACTATAAAAATAATCAGTTATCATTCTGAAAAAGGGATTAAGAAAAAGAAATGCAATTTGAAGAATTTGGTCCTTATACAGCAACTCATACAGTCCTCCTGGCACTTCCATCTGTCAAAAACTAATTGTCAGATGAAAAATGTCTAGTATAAAATTGGGAAAAAATGGGGAGCTCAAAGTGTTTATGCTCCACAACCATAACTTGAGAGAATTTTTTTTCTAAAGTCTGACTAGCAAAATTGTCAAGTCACATGAATTTTAACCCTGTTCCTCAAATGAATTATTCCAGGTCAGAGCACTGAAAGGAAGTTCAGACACACCATTAACAACCTCAGTTGTTTCATCTGCTATCAATCATGGTGCTTTCTTAATTATCAGTTAATAGAAAAAAATTTATAGCAGTAGAAATAACAATGACTCATGTCAGAGTTCAGAATCAGGTCCACTTGAATGGAAAAAAAACCCCAGCAATTTGTAAGAGTGAGGTTAGGTCAAGCAAGGCATCAGCATAATGTAATGTAGACTTGTAATAAAAAAAGTCAAAGACATTCTCAGTTTTCTTCTTCCCCACCTACCCCCCCCCCCCAAAAAAAAAAATTATATCGTTCTTGATGTAAATGGCAAATAGGAAGCCTTTATCCTGCCAGACCATTCCTGACCACAGGGTACAATGGGAAATGTTTTAATCTCAAAAGAAATAAACATTTTGCAATTTTTAGTGGATAGACAAGGTAGAGGATGTAATAAAAGAATGTATGATAGCAAATGGAAAAAACAGATCAACAGCAAATCATCCATGACACAAATGTAACCAGACTGAAAACCAGAAATCAACGGAATCCAGACTTCTAACAAAAGGTAAATACATAATAGCTGGGACACTAATGCCCAGATTGGGATACATTTACCTGTGTGGGACAGGATGCTTTTGCCTGGTTTTGGTTTCCTCCTGATCCCTCTGGAGCTGCTGCTTGTCCAGACTGGTAGGGAAGGACTGGCTGTCCCAACAGCCTGGGTGCTGCAGACGTCTGTCCAAGCATCACAAACACGGAACCCACCTGCTTACCTGTGGGCACAGATGTCAAACACCAAGGGGAAGGAGGAAAAATGTCCTAAATCATGAAAAGTAGCAGCATTTAGAACTCACTTCTCTGAGCTGTAACTCACAGAGATGGTGGTTGTGAGGAGGGAGTAACAAGCTGCTGCAGTAACACAACAAACTGCAATTTGCTGAGGGTGCTTCATCACCTGGGAGTTAAAACTACTGAGATCTTGCTTTTCATGGCCATGTACTTTGACTGAGTACCACCTTTTCTAACATGGCTCTTCACAGACTAGAAACAGTGAGAAGGGATACAAAGACTCCAAAAGCCTGAGCCAGCATCTCCTATGAGCCTTTAAGGATTTACTCATACCTCAGAGGCAGCTTGGATATGATGAGGGGATGCAAGCCTCAGTATAAATTTACATGTACAAGAGAGTCACACCTGTCATTCTGATATTAATAACAGCCATCTTTTTTTTTTTTATTTTTGAGATACTCAAGATATATGAAAAAAATGGTAGCCACAACTGTAACCTATCAAGTAATCACATTGGTCAAAGGTCAGTTGAGGTCTTAGGAAGCTTATAAAATGATCCTGTCCTTTTTCTCACACACAAATCAAAGGGGCAGAAGAATATGAATGTAAGGACACTCTGAAGATTATTCGCCAGAGTTGAGTGCCAGACAGAAGTGCCTGGGATCTAATCCAGCTCATCTGCAAATAACAGAACAGCATTTTCCTGCAGATATGTGAAAAAGTTAGTAAAATAATTGGTCTGTCTTGGTCACACTGGGGAAATGTCAAATAGATGGCTTCTTAAAATCAAAATGTGGAATGTAAGACCAGGCATCTCTCTTGGTCTGGACCATATCTTTTTTGCCCATGTAAAATTAGCCTTGCCTCAGATGGTTATTAGATTCCAGCTACTGTCTCACAACTATGCATTTTCTTGTTTCTGCAATTACAGGTTTCAGAGTTCTCCCCTGAACCATGAGGAGAAGAAATAGCAGAAGGTCAGACAAAAATGTCCAGCCTTCTCAGACAGCTATAATGGTAACCTGGCATGCCTGGTTTCCTAGCTGGAATTGTTGGTAAGATATTCCTTCAGCAAGCACAAAATCCCACATATTCCTTTGTCTCAAAGACTGTGATGATGAAATGCTGTCTCTTTCATTGCTGAGTTTGAGACATGTCTTCTTTAAAATACATGAGGTGAGAATTAGGTCATACATAGGGCTGACATGAGCAGCTGAGACATACAGCTGAGATCCAAGAATGAAAATGAAGTCTCTGACAGAATTCCCCTGCTTCTTGTATACATATCAAAATAAGTTTCTCCAAGAGCTATATTGATCCTTTTGAGCTTCATAGCCATATCCATACTTACAAAAATGCTGAAAGGCAGCATGACCTTGAAAACAAGACTACAGAACAGTAACTTAATAACCCTAAAGAGCATTATCTGAAAAACAGCCTATGATTTGTTGAGACTCAGTTTTTTACTGCCAACACCAGACCACACTATCAGATGGAACATTCTGGCAAAGTCTTATCTCATTACTCTGAATGCCTTTTCCATTTCATAATCCTACGTAAGATTAGCATATGGAACCCTATTAAAATAAACCTGAATATTTACTACCCACATGTCAGCCTATCCACATTTAATTAGACACTCAAAGTTCCTGAAAAAAAACCAACATGCCTGAAGTTAAAATTTGCAATTTTTAAACAGGGAAAACATGATAAGATTTTAGAAACAGGAATCTTGTATTCTCTGGTATACTATGGTTTATGGAGTTTAGGTGATGTACAGACAACTTAGTGAAGTAAATTACAATGCTGCTCACTTTAAGGTCCTTTTACACTGGTACATTTAGCTGGTGCCAAATCCAGCACACAATATCATACTGTAAATGTGAATTTAGGTAGGCTGGAGAGCATAACTGAATAGGTCACTGCACCATATGACAGTAGATGCTTTAAATATAGGGTGATACACTGGCATGTATAACGTGAAAAAACGAACAGCTTACCGAGCTGTGCCACCTTTGCTCGGAACAGACACCTACAGACCATCCAAACTTCATGGAAATGAAATAAGGACACACAAGAGTACTTGTTCATCTAAAGTCAGCAAAGGTTTTGTGTATGGAAGCCAAAATTCCTTTTTGGTTTTGGCTGGTAGTAGGAACGTAAGTTGATAAACTGACTGTCTTCTAAAACATTTTTGCGTGTTTGGCATTGAATGCATGCCTGTTTACTGAATAGTATAATGAGCATAAAAAATTACTGTGTTAGGGAGTTTTGTGAGATCTGTGCAACTCAAAGTATTTTCCTGATTGCTGGAGAGGGATTTGGTAACATGGTCTATGAACTGCCAGTGGTTTTAAGACTGGTATTCTACCAATTGGTAAAAACTGGCTTATTTCCCTCAATAGACTGTAGGTATAGAATTAATTTCATCCAAGATTAGGTAGCCTGCAATGTGTACTTCTGCAGAGGCATTGCCTTCTTTATATTCAGTGGACAGCAATATGATAGGGCAATTCATCTTGCATTTTGAACATTAGGATGTGAATGAAGTTTTTTTTCTCTTCACTGACCATAAAAGGAAGCACAGAATGATAAAGGAATCTGTAAATATAGAAAGAGGAAGGGGGACAACTCCTAATAGAGTTGGGCATTATGGTAAGAACTGATGCTTGTGAGCTAAAAACTCTAGATGGGGGTATGAAAAGCAAGAGTTGTACCTGATTTAGCTCAGGTAGGACAAAGACCTTCAAGAGACACTTTAAAGGCTTGACATTACAAGAGATGAACTGTCTCAAAACAGTGTAAATGGGTCAAACAGCTCACATGAGCTCACCATCCTCACCATCACTCACAAACACATCTGCTGGTGCACAAAACAGTAGAGCAGTTGATTGCCCATGGTGCTCAGTAATGCACTTTTTCCTTACAGCATAGGTTGAATCCTATACCAGTACAAAAGCTGCTGTGGTTAAGAAAATTTCAAATAATTTATGAAAATCCATACTGAATCTGATCTGCACTGATACATGGATTTCTTTGATCAACCTGAGATTTTCTTAATCAATGAGAAGATGCCTGTAATCCATATGATGTCCCAGGGACGTGTGAATTTAGAGAAGAGTGGTCATTGCCAATGTCAAACTTCCTCATCATAGTTCTCCAACCAATTGTTCTCCCAGATTTAGTTTTTCATAGTTGCAATGGACCCTGCTGGTCACATTTTGGATTGGCCCACTTCAGTGGGCTGCCAGTTTTCACAAAATAATGCAACAAGCTACTCTGAGGTTGGAGTGCATTATGGATGGGTTCTCTACATGTGATTGGGAACTCTCCTTTGACACTGGTTAATGATTCCCTACACAGGCTGGTGGTTCTGTACATCACCAGTGAAGCAAATTCTGCTTGCTGAGATGTGACAGCTGCTTGATTGTTTAAATCAAGACCAACTTTACAGTAACTTGACATTCAGAGGTACCCTCAATGCTCTCCTCGGTGAGCAAACAATGCAAATTAGATATTATTTACATTAACATAATGGGAAGACCCTATCCAGAGCAGCAATATGATCTAAAAAATTATACACACATTAGCGAAGTCATTCAGTAATGTCTTTGTTTTAATGAATTTTTTTAAACATTTGTATCATCAGACAAAACATTTAGGTAATGAGAAAATATTTATTTCCAACAGCATGGACTTTGAAAGTTAGTTGGAAGAAGGCATGTTCAATGCTATGATTTTTCCAATGCTGGGTCAGTTGAAATAGTGTGTTGTAGTGCATATATTAACCAGTTACCTTAAAGAAATGCGAAAAGACATAGTGAACTAGGAGGTGAGTACAAACATCCAAGGCAGTAAAAATGCAGAATACTGACACATGGCTGAAAAATGTACTTTTTGTAATGCTCATTTAGTATCACAAAAAACTAGCAACTCACTTTAAAACATTCTTTGTCAGCAACCATACCTCTGACCAAATGAAACTATTAAATTTAATACAGTCTTTCAGCTGGAAGAGATATTAAGGTCTAACACTTATATCAAATGCTTAGATTTTGTTAGCTTTGCTTGTTATTTAAGATAGTTTCAAGGTACTGCACCAGTATCACATAGTTAGTTTTTTTTCAAATTGACTTGTACAGAAACATGCAAATAGTAATGCATGAGGGTTTTATGGATTTGATTCTAATTGTCTGTATTACTGATAGAGCACACCAAGCTTTTTTTTGTTACATTTTATGCTGAACTGTTCCATTTCCATTACCAAATGCCATCACAGTTCTCATGGCTTACTGTGTAAAGATGGAAAGTTGAGAAAGTAAGAATGCCTTCACTTAGGACACATATTAATGAAAATAATTCTTTTATAGATAGATATATCTATCTACATAGTAATTAAGATTACATGGTATTTTATCAGCATGAAATGTAAAAAAACCATTCTTCAAACACCCCAGGCTAACAGGAAAACAGTCAACTGGCACAATACACTCTTCAACCAGTTTTGTATAAGGCTTCAGTTTTCCTGATGAATGGAACTAAATCTTATAGGTCTGTATACATTTTAGTCATTATAACTGTTTTATGTCACAATATATTCTTAATAAAATAAAAACTCTGGTGTTGTAATTAAAGATAGCTAGTTACCTTCTAGACAAATATGATCTTTTAAAGAGTACACTGTGTTTAAATATAAGAAGTAGAATTAAGGTGCTTCCATATTTCTGCTTTCATTCTTAAAAAGTACCACAGATAAACAATTGCAGTAATTGCTTGCGGATATGCTTTTCTTTGGCTTTTACCATATTTTTAACAGCATCTGATCCCCCACTGGCAAATTTCTATAATTACTTACTTGGTTTTGTAAAAATTGCATTATAAAACTGAATGGAACAAAATGTTGGATGCATTTCCTGTGTACAGCTACACTTTTTTCTCTTCCTTTCAGAATTTCCATTTGCATCAAGCAACGAATGCAAGCAACAATAAATTTAAAGCTAGATTTTTTTGCACATTGTAAACTGGGTAGGACCAGGAGTTACTGACAAAACCAGCTGGAAATGCAAGATAAGCAAATTCTCTGTATCCCAACACATTACCATCTAATCTGTTGTGTTTCCCCGACAAATACTAACACAATGAAGCTGGACAATGGTTCAACAGCAAGTGCATGTGATAGTTCTGGCAAGACTATTTTTGTTTTGATTAAGCACATATTTTATCCGGGAGGGTTTAGAAAAGCAGGGCCTTTTTCTTCAGGTCATTCCGCTTCCAAAGTGCCAGACGATCAAATTCCTCAATACTCATTTTGAAGACTTCCTGGAACTCTTCAGGGGACAAATGCCTCTTGAAAATGAAAATACAAAAGATATCATTAAGCTTGTCTGTGCACAGGAATATTTCTGCCCTAAGTTTTAAAACACACCACAAAATAATGCATTAGGGTTTGCATTTAAATTCCAAAATTGTTTCTGGAAAAGACTGCATTGAAACCAAATGAGCTCAGAGTAGCTGGGAAATGAAATTATTGATGGCAGTAGTGACTTTTAAAAAGATGTAATCTTTTCAATATAGTTCTAACTGAACAGAAGCTATGGTTTTTGGGAGAAAGTATGTTTATCCAGGGTGTCTGATGACAGGGCATACTGAGACAAATTGAAGTTATTCCAGGACTTTAAAGAGATTGATAACAATGCAATTTCAGAGTTGGATTTGTTTTGCCTTGATCTTTAATGAGAGCACTGGACACCACACTGGCCCACTAATAGCAACCTTGTAACTAAGGAGAGAGCATACTGCTAAATTCTGAAATCCAAAATGTGCTTATCCATGGGGAGAGACTCTAGTCAGAAGTTCAGGCTGGATAAAGTAGGGGATTTTTAAATGTCAAGAAATACGCTCCTATTTGATGTTTTCATGCTATAATATTAAAAAAAAAAAAAAAAGAGATGAGAAAAAGGGAAGAAATCCAACATAAAGAACTGGAAGGAGGTAGGATAACAATTCCCTAGCAATTATTAGCATCCACACTGAGAAGGTAGAAAAGGTAAATATGTGAATGAATTTAGAAGCAAAATTTCACTTTCCATTTACCAACAAAGACTTCATCTTTGTAATGTAATTTACTCAAGAAAACTAGAGAAATTGTTTGTAAGGAGTAATTATATATAATTACTTCGAATGGTTACCATGGGTTCTTGTTTCTTAAGAAAGGACAGACTTGGTTTTTTTAAACAGGACTTGTTTTTTTCCCTTGAGATTCCACATATTCAGAACAACAGTGACTAAGATCTTGGAACTGAGCCTTCACTTTTCATTTGACAAATGACAGCAACCCACCATAAGCCCTGCTCATAGCATGGAACAAACACACCATGCATATTTAGCAAAGGAGATAATTTTTCACATGGAAATGAGCAACATCTGACAAATGTATTCTAGAAACAATCTCTCACTGACAGAATTTAATTCTATTTGGCTCAGAAAGAAAAAATAACTTCTCTCTGCATTGGTTTTTTAGAATATTTTTCTGGTAATCCAGTGGACAAATGCAAGTAAGTTTAGCAACTTCCCACAGCAAGGAACATGTCTGTAGGCTGTAGGGATGAAAAAGAAGTCTGGATGTGAAATATTTTATTTTACTTCCTATGTTGTGGAGAAGACTTAAGACTCACTCAGGAGAAAGCAGTGGCAAACTGTAGTTCTTACTCAGAAAATGAGAAAGCCTATATAACCTTGCAGGTAAAGCTACCTTGCCAATCTTCCAAAACCATAGAAAATAACATAAAACTTTAAAAGGACTGTGTTTTCACCATTTTTCTTTTCCTGAGGTAATTTTTATATTATGAGAAACTGTTATGGTGTCTCATTAGATCTGTTCCAGTACTGAAGGTCAGTGGAAGAGAACTCAAGAAGCCCTAAATGACCCTTTTCCTCCAGAGTGCCAAACATTTGCTGCACCTTCCCCTCCTAATGAAGCTGCCACCCATCTCAGCACAAGCTGGGCAATTCCCCCTTCCCTCTCCAATGTTGTACTTTGCCATTTATCCTTTTGCTTTGCCCTCAGGCTCAGTGAGCTTCCCATCCACATGCATCTATCCAAGGCAGAATTAATCAGCTGGGCACTGTGCTCCTCTGCCTGTGCTCAGATGACACCACCTTCATTCTTTGCATCGTTTTCTATCTCTTATACCTCAGTTTTGTTTTATAACAGCACCATTTGTTCCTCCTTACAGAAGGTCTCATTTGGTGCTGCCTGGTCCAAAAGCAGGTGACAGCTTCCAGCCCAGAGACAAAGTGACTAAGATGGGAAAAGCAAAAACTCACTTATTTCCACATCCATTCAAGTAGACAGTTTCTTTGCTTTTAATTTTCTTCCCCATATACCCTCACCTCAAGGACTCACAAACTGACTTCCACATTAGCAGTTTCTTATTCCATCAAGGCTTTTTTTCACATGCAAAAATAATTCTGGTAGAAGGGAACATTTTCCCTTTGGTCTGAACTCTGAGAATGCCAGTATAACATATTTCCTGCTGCTGTCCCTGCATCTTAGAAGCTTTCACCATATCCTTCTTTAGCACCATGGACTTTAGATTTGGGACTGACCCTAGAAGCAGCGACGACTTAAGTTCTGTCTTCAAATTTGGAATAAAACCTTGGTCCCAGAAAGATGTCATCAAACTGGCAAAGCTTCAGATAAAAGCAACTAAAGTAATCATGGGCTGCAGTTTGATTTATTAGGAAACACTAAAAGGCCTGAGTATGTCTAAGCTCAGCCAAATGATGACTAAGGTAAAATATGGTAATATCTACAAATATTTGAAGGGTCTAAATACCAGGGGAATGCACCAGTGTCAGAAGTTTATGGTCACACTTTTCTATGTATATGTGATGCTACATTTTGCCTCCACTATTGTTGGGACTTTTCTAACAGCTTTTCTTAAAGCTTTAAAACCTAGAGCTCTTCCCAAACCTGAAGGCAGAAAAAATGCACCAGTAAGAAATCCTGGGCTGATTAATCTTTCTTCTCAGCTACTGGAATTTTAATTTGCCTTAACTGAAGCGTTACCTTTTTCTCATTAGTGAAACAAAAGAAGGGAAATTGAAAACTATGAGCAGGGAATATGAAATATATTCATCTTGAGCTATGAGAGAATATGGGTGAAGCTATACTTTACAAGGCCAAAAACATAATTTCCTTTTTATTTTTTCAGTAATAGATCAGCTTAAAATATCCAGCTATGTTAATAATGCATCACTGGGCTATTAAAGGAAGGAATGGCCAAACTTACTAGTAAAAGCAACACTCATTCCTTTTTTGTTTTTTTACTAGAGTTGGCCTTGTTTACATAGGAAGTCTGGGTGTTTTACAGTGTGCTAGAAAGGGATTCCTAATTCCCTTTGTGACAGTTTGGCCATATTCAGGCAGCTTAACTCAATCTCCTTCTCTGCTCTGCATCAACAGCAAGGCTGGGCACGTTGCAGACACTGAGGAGAGAAGAGAAGGTCCTGTTCTGCCCACACTCTCAACTCACTGCATGTCAGTGAGGTCATTTTGGAAGCTACATAATGATGTTAACATGGTGCTACCTGAAAACCTTGCTAAAAGATAAGGTAAGCAATTTAAAGATGATTCTTCACTATGATGACTGCTATAGTCAGAGAACTAGAATATCAGCTTTTGTGATATAGTTAAGTGTGATATTGCTACAATAAGAAAGGACTATGGCATCATGTTGTTTTGATAACATTGTATTAATCTGAGGCTTTTATTAGGATACACAGAACTAAGCAAGGGCTGAGCTAAACCTCTGCACTGCATTGCAACCACTAGAACAGAAAATCCTCATCCTCTGTGAAACACAAACATGAAAATGAGCAGTACAGACATGACCTCATTTTTCACTCTCTCAGAACAAAAGTAATTAATTGCACATTCAAATACTTGCTCCACAGTGTTATCTCAGAAAGAAGTGGTGCTTTTCACTATCAATTAATGAGGCTTGTCTCTATTTCTGTGGTCTGCTAAAAAGCCAGTAATAATTCTAAATAGAGTTATAATTTTTATTTAGTTCAATGAGATTTCTTTTCCCCAAGAATAATTTAGCTCTCAATGAAATTCAGAGATGCTCAAAACCAATACATAGTGTCATGGTTTCACTGCAGCTGGCAACCCACACAGCCATTCACTCACTCCCCCACTACTGGGATCAAGGAAAGAATTGGAAGACTGAAAGCTGGAAAACTCATGTGTTGAGATAAAGACAGTTTAATAGCGAAAGAAAAAGCCACACACACAAGCAAAGCAAAACAAGGAATTAATTCACTGCTTCCCACGGGCAGGCAGGTCCAAGAGAGCCATCTCAGCCATCTCCAAGAGAGCAGGGCCCATCACGCACAGCAGCTACTTAGGAAGACAAAAACTCCAAATGTTCCCCCTTCCCTCCACCCCCCACTTATACACTGAGCATGATGTCACATGGTCTGGAATATCCCATTTGTCACTTTGGGTCACCTGTCCTGGCTGTGTCTCCTCCCAGCCTCCCACTGACCTCCAACTCCCCTGCCAGAGAGGAGGGTGGAAAGCAGAAAAGGGTTTGGGCTCTGTGTAAGCTCTGCTCAGCAATAACAAAAAACATCTCTATGTTATCAACCCTGTGTTCAGCACAAATCCAAAACACAGCCCCATACTAGCCACTGTGAATAAAGTGACCCCAGCCAACACCAACACTTAGGAATGTGGCATTAGTATGAATAAGTCACAGGAAGATAAAATTGCAGTTCACCTGCAGCCATCCTGCAGTACCTGGTGACCAGGGGGGGCTTCACAGGCATCCCTATTCTGTGTCAGTAATTGGATGGGAGTCCTCATGTGCAAACCTGCTGATGTAGGAAGCTCAGAGGATATCCTACTTCATCATGAAATAAAAAAAAAATTGAGCCAATGAAAGAACTCAATGGATGGCAGCAGGTGAGGAGTTGAAGACCAGAAAAAACAAGGTCCTAAATCCTAGAGGAATTTAAAACGTCAGGTTTGTTTCTCTTTTGCTCTTTGTTTTGCTGTATCAATAGGAAATGACAGCTGAGCACCACACTGCCTTTGCTTCAATCTGTGGTGACTCTTTCAGCCAGTCTCTCTGAGGCACTTCTGTGCACTCTGTTCTACAGAGTGAAATTTTAAGTAGCTGTCTCCTCCAATTCGTTTTTATTCAAAATCCTTGCAACACTTCCAACTTCTGATTCACATAATCCAGAAATAAAAGCTACAGGATCTTCTCCAGAGATTTCAGTATGAGAAATACTCAAAATAAACAGGGATTTATTGAGAAAGGCTTATTCAAGTGAGCATTCATGTAAATAACCAAGCCTCAGCTCTTCAAGTTGGAGCACAAGCTTTTCCTATAGTAAGACTCAGGACTGTAGAAGTATTTCAACACTTAGAAGATAATAGCTTCTTCCCTTCTCCAGTTTTTGTCTTCTTCACTGCCCTTCCACTCCCTTCTCTCATGCTTCCCAAGGTTAGCCCAAATAAAACTTTCAGATGGCCAATCAAAATTTGCTGGAATTTTTTTTTCTATTGACTTTTGAATCCTCATTTTGCTTTCACAAGGTTTGCACTCTTCACCCCTCTTTCTGTTTCACTGCTGGGGCTCAGCAGGCTTTTCAGAGGTTTCTTCTAAGCCTGCTGCATGGCTAATTACAAAGCTGTAATTAGCCATGCCCCACATTCCCAAGGGAGTATTGAATGTTATGCTCATCTACAGCCTAATTAAGCTTCATGCTCAATAAATATTTGAAACTATTAAGTAATTATGTGATTGGGGAGGGAAAGTTAAGAAATGGCATGAATTGCACCTAATGAACTTTAAAAGGTATCAAAGGATCACTAGGGCAGCTCTGCTGATCAGAGGATAAGGCACCTGCAGTCACCCCAGGTAAGGGCAATTATTGGTAACAAATAGTGGAGCCCTTGTGCAGCCAAGCCTTGCAGGAGCTGCAGATCCCCCTCCAAGCAGCAACGTGGGTGCCCAGAGGGGTTCCCAGGGAAAGCAGTGAAATATGAGCCGTGAGGAAAGGAGTCTGAGACCCTTCCCCATGCCCATGTCACCCCAAGCACCTCTGCAAGGCTCCTGGATCTGGGGCTTTTTCTCATTCAGAATTTCAGGGTACCATGAAGTCTCCTAGAGAAGCTGCATTCCCCTCTACACTACCACTGCAGGGTGCTGCCATTCTAACCTCCTGGGAAGCATCACAAGGCACACAGAAAATCTTGTGTGGGAGCACTGGACAGCCAGGATTTTGCCCAGCTGAATCATCCATAAAGGTACAAAAATCTGGGACAATGTATTTTTCTCAGGTATATGAACATATTATCTAAATAGCATACACACAGAGTATCTCTGATGATAATCTATGCCACCATCCTGTCATTCAAATGAGCTTTTTCATTGACATAAGGCATTGCCTCCAGCTGATTGCTGCTAAAAAATTCTGTATAATTAAGAAAATAAATCATAAATTAAAAAAACCAACTTAGCATCCATAATAAATTATGAAATTATAAAGAAGACAATGAGTTTCAAAAATTTCATTTGTTTTAGGCAAAAAATACCTTATTCTTAAAGCAGATTTTGCAGCTTCCCTTAGTTTGGACTTAAGTGCACCTGTGATATAAATGTTCTATATCTAATCTCTGTTCACTCCTACAGTGTTTCCACTCACACAGAAATTACTTTTCACATCATATCCCATCAATTCTAATGTGTACTTTCATTTTATAACGGCTTCTTTTGTAAAAGGCTTTGAAATCTGATATAAACATGCATCACTGATCACAACACAAGCACATGCCTAGAATGAGAACCACCACCCATGTATTTTTCAAGTTTAACAGTGTGAAATAGTTCTGCTGAAGTCAGTGACCAACACTTTTCCACCCCAGGTTATGAGCTTTATTGTGAAGTCAGCCTGTAACCTCAAACCCAGCCCCAAACTGCAAACTGAAAAACACACAGCAGTCCAGTCTTGCTCTCATTTTCCCCATCTGAGCTCCAGAGGAGGTGGAACACACAATGCTACTTGCATGAATGACATCCAGGAGCTTGGGCTCTTAAAAATTCAGCCTCAGTTACTGGAAACAAGTCCTAAAATTGTTGAAGCCCAAATGGCTGGAACCCAGGGTTATTGTTGAATGAAAAGTAGTGGAAAAAATGTTATCCCTAAAGCAAATCCAGACAAGCAGTTCCAGGAGCATGTTTGATTTAAAGTGAGTGCTCTGTTCAAGTAAGACCACACCCATGTTTAAATCTCTCATTTCTGTTTATAGGAGAACAAGGTGGCAAATGAAAGTTTGCTACTTGACATTCCAGAGTTCTTTTTCCTTAGCAATTGTCTCAGTTAAACAAAGAAGGAACAGGCTCAAACAAAAAGTGTAATAATTTACCTTCTACTGCATTTGATAGGCATGAATGGATAATGCTTTCAAGCCTTGACATTCAAAAGGAACAGCTAAAAAAAAGCTAAGATACATTAAGATAAGGAAATCAAATGAAAACATGGTTTCCAAATGGTTTCCAACATGGTTTCCAAACATAACTATATTGGCTTTCAAAACTACCAGCCTGTGACCACAAAAGAAATCTTATACTCTGTGATAAAAGCTACTGCAGCAGGAAAAAAAAATAAATCCAAGCAGCTCGCATGAGCTACCAATATGAATGTGCAATGTGTGCACTGAACCACACTGTGTGACTGAAGAACAGGCAAACAATATCCAATCTAAGAGAAAAGTATCAAATGCATGCTTTTGGGGGCACAAACCTCAAAGTATAAAGGTATTCAAGTACTTAAAAGAGGTTGCAAAATATTTGAAAGTGTCTGTAAACTCAACTTCCTCTGAGAAGCATCAGGTAAGGAATGTGCAATGTGTACCATCCAAAGGGGATGTCTTAGTCCTGAAAACTCAGGACTTAAGTTGTCCAAAATGGGGAAGTTTGGTTCAGAACACATATATTTAACTGTTGCTTTAAAAATAAATAAAAAGGGATAAAAAGTTCAGAGATAGACCAAATTTGCTATATTTTTTCAAATGCTATTGCAGCAAACTGACCAAATAATCCTGTTGTGTAATTATACTATATCTTCACAGAATATACCAATCTAGGCAAATTAGAGACTTACAGAGGTCTTCAAAGCAAGGTCAACTTTAAGGACCATGAAGACTATAAAGACAAAACAGACCATGTTCCTCAAGGTCTTTTCCAGCTAAGTTCTGTATGCCTGCAGGGATAAAGGTTCCACAGCTTCTGGGGCAACCTGTTCACTGCATTACTCTTCCAGTGAGGAACATTCCCCTTAAATCTAATTGTAATTTCCTTTCCTGCAGCTTATGACTGTTGCCTCTTGGCTTTCCAGTGCCACCCTCCAGGGTGGGTATGACCTGCCCTATAATTCCTTCAACTACAAAGGTGAGCTGCTGGTTCATCTTCAGCTTGTTCTCCATCAGCATAATCAGGTGCTTTTCCTCAGAGCTGCTTCCCCATCTTGTCCTGATGAATTGTGCTACTTGGTCACAAGTGCAAGGATGTGCATTTATCGTCACTGAATTCCATGAAGTGTCTGTCAATCACTCCTGCAGCCTGGCCAGCTCCCTCTGAACAGAGGCTCTGCTCACCTGAGCATCAGCTGCAGTCCCTCAAGTTCATGTTATCTGCAGACATGGGGAGGGTGCAATTCCTCTTCTCCACCCAGGATGGATAATCCACCTGTGTTACTGCTTGGTTGTTCACATAACTTGCACTGTTGTGTGAATGAACTTGTTCTTCACCCTTTCCTGTTAGAATAGCTCATGGGAATGCTGCTCTGCTCATCTAACATTACAATAAACAGCACTGTGGTAGAGAGAAACTCCTAAAAAACATTCCTTGGCCAAATCCTTATCTACTGTAAACTCCTTGCATTTCTAATCAGCTTATACAAAAGTGAGATCCAGGCTATTTATTCAAAAACCAAAGTGCCAGAAAGGTATTTAAAAATCAGCTGGCTACTCATTATAACCAGTTCTTGGTGCTGCATGTATTACTTCACTGTTGGCAAAAACATCTCCTTGGAAGAGCACAAGGAGCTGGGTACTTCTGTCTCACTGCTGAGTTAAGACAAGCAAACAAAAACATGCTGAGTGTTTCTATGCTTAGTTATACGTACTTTTGAGGAAAGAATGACTATTATTTGAATGCATTTATTACCAGTTGAGCCATCCTAATCTCTAGATACCTCTTGGGCTTAGAAAAATATGCATTTTTACAGGAAAATATTTTTTATAATCCTTAAAATAAATTTCTTGCACAACAGTGTAATCTAAAAAATACTCACAATGGGAGTGAAGTTAGGAAAACACTACCACCCATTAAATCCCCACCCTCCTGTTGTCCTGGAGCATTAGACAAGGTTTTGTTGTAGCCTCCCTTAATTTGACCCCAGGAGCTAATATCATTGACTTGAGTTCACTTCTCCTGGTAGGAACACTCAGTGTAGGAGACTTTGCTTGGAAGAGTGACTCATAGACAAACAATAATGCTCCTTCCATGACACCTATGATGGATCATTCAAAGTTCACAACTAACTGTTTCACAAAGAGGAGGCTGCTTCAAGACAAATTGTGAGATGGCTCTTAAATAAATCTACCTCATGCAAACTTAGTTGACCTTATTGCTCCAAACTGGACCAAGAAGCCAGAAACATCATGAGTGAGAGAGATATTTTGTTGATACCAGACACAGTAAGTCTGTTTTCAGGCTTGACAGCTGACGTGAAGCACAGAAGCTCCGGGTCTCCTTTCACAGACACCACCTGTACCCTTGGCCACAGCCATCACGCCCAGGAACTTGCTCTGCTTTGCAGCAGCAACAGCAAGGTGAGGCTTCAGCCCACACAAATAATCAGAATAAAACTGGTGTATTAGAACATGGATTTTTTTTCTTAGGAGATTTTCCTAGATATATCACTCTACAGCTTGGATAATACATGGACCTAGCACTGCTACCATTTCTGTAGGTGAAATCGGCCCTTTCACAAGTGACATAGCATGTGCAGGATGAAAAACAGAACAACAGCTGGAAACCAATTCAGATTTGAAACAGCACTTGCCTCTTAGAGACCCCAAGCATTGAATCATACCATCTAGGAAGTGTGAAATGGACCTCAAGAAAGGTTGAAATATAACCTTAGTACATGCTTTCAGTATTCCCAGTGCTGTCCTCAAAAACTTGGAGATACCAAGGTATCAAGGCATGTGAAGTGAGTCCTCCACTAACAGACAGCAGTCTGAATCCACATTTCTAAGCCTGGTCTGCTTCTGTGCAAACCTAAAAACCCACATAGTCCTGGGCTCCCTGATTCCTGGGTCCTGCCCAAGCCTGAAATCTGCTGAGTGCACAAGTCAATCATTAAGTTACTATATTCTACTTTGGCCACAAAAGGGAAATAATGATAAGCTGCTTTTCTATGCAAAGCTACTTATTTCCAGGAATTCTGTAATACAAAAGAAAGGTTCAGGAATGAGGGGAAGAGGCTGACAGGGAAGGCAATGGTTTGTGCCTGTCACTCAACTCTACACATGGTTTGAATGTGTAGATGAGCAACTGCCTCTGCTTTCACAGTAGTTACAGTGCTATTCAAACTCTGCTAATTTAATTGTTTAACAAACTACCAATCTCTATTAAATGTAAGACAGTCTACAAAGGAGTCCTTCCTGCAGACACATGTGTTTAGCATAGTGCAGCAATCAGCAGGATTGGCCTGGTCCCCTCACTGCTTTTCTGGTGCAGGTTTGAAGCAGATCTTGTTTATTGTTCTTTTTTGCAAACCTCTGTGAGATCTTTGAAGTGGTTGGGCTCCTTGAGCCAACAGGCCCTGTGCTGCACCTGGTGTGAGGCAGACTGAACAGCTCCAAAGTTAAACAAACAGCAATCCCAGCTGAGGATGGTGTATGAGTTACAGATAATGGCAGCCAGGGCAGGCATGGTCCATCCAAAGCAAACTCTGTGTTGTCTTAACAAAGCAATTTAGAGGTGCATTTGCTATTCAGACTGGTCTGCTGTGTTTAAACAGAGACTCTGGTCTTTAACACACACATACACACGTGTGTGTAAATATGTACATATGAAAGAATCCTTTACAGGATGTGTCCAGAGGAGCATCCCTGCAACTCCCTGCTCCTTTTTCCAGATTCATCATGCTTTTTAATATTGCTATCATGCCTTGCTATAAACCACACTTAAAAAAGCTCATAACTGAGGCTTTTGTTTCCTTACAATCAAATCAACACTGATTGACTCAAGGAAATCAAGTGACAAGCACATTCAAGTATTCAAGAGCATAATACCAATTTCAAAACATAGTATATGTATGCAAGTCTGGTAAATGATTGTTTTTAAAAACTGATTTTAATCAGAGGAACTTTCTGCTCCTTCAAAGTTTTTCTTCTTTTCTTGTTTGAAAAGTAATTTTTTCCTTCTTCTTTTCTTGTCATATTACCAAGTTCAAAATACAGTAAATTTATTAAAATATAAATATTTCTAAAAGTCCAGTACTGTTATCACATCTTTTTTGTTGAGCTATCTCTTCTTCTTAATAGTAGTTCACAGAAAAATAGGTTACTTAAGGTGAGTTTTTACTCAGTCCTGTCATTGATCAGTCAAAAAAATCAACTTTGGGAATTTTGCCTGAACATCAATTTCAGAATTTGATCTTTGGATACTCAGCTTTCTGTTATGATAAATTATATCTACATTTCTCCATCTTAAGCGAGATGTGGATGGTAGAGCAAAGCTGTAGTAGAGTGACCACAGATCACACAGCCAAAGGAGAGGCTGAATGAGACAACAGACTAAACAGAGGTCCATGTATTTTCAGGATGAATTGAGCCTTTTTGTAATATTTAGGTTATTCTATGAGGATGTTTTTTATATGAATTCAAACCAAAACAAACTCCACATTTTCCCACTCCCCACCTGAACTTCCAATACCCTGTAAAATCATCCAAAACTGATGGGTTTTATCAGTATCTCTGTAAAACCATTTGGTCAGACATTTTCCAGGTTTTAGGTAATTTTTTAGTTAAATTGCCTACATACTGCCTTTTTTGAGAGAAAAAAAATACAATACATAATGTCATTGTTCTCACTTATTCTTCTCTCTTCTTTGTTGCTATTACTGAGGCACAGGGGTATGCAGGATAGTAAGAAAACAGAAGAAGTACTTGCAAAACTGTTGAGCAAACATTCCTACCTCCAGCCTGGTCCTGTCCACATCCTTGGGCAATTTCACACGAACTCGGTTTGTTACAATAAGAGTTTCATAGGGATAAATCTGTTAAAAAGACAAGAACATATGAACTCCAGCTGAATCCAATTCTGTTGCATGGAAATGGTGGTATGAGGAACTTACTAAAAAATGGTACATACTTGCATCCTGATTTGACAAATATTTCACTGGGACAAAAATTAACAAAATGAAATAAAAGAAAGGAACCCATGTAACCTTGCTAGGAAGTGCTGAATCTGATTGTTCTTCCAGTGCTGGAAAAGCCCTTCTTACCTTGTATTCTGCAAAAGAATGAGAACAGGTTCAGAGTTTAGAATTTATAGCTGTTTTTTCGTGTAACCACAATGAACATTTAGGTACATCACAAATGTGCTATGCTACTACATTTCTCCCTTCTCAGTAGCTGTTGGATAACTGCATGCATAGTGAGAACTTGACCCCCATGCCCTAAAAGCCTATAACACTGTCTATTACCAAAGTAATTGTCCTGGAAATCAAAGGCTTATTACAGAAAATCCATCTCCCAATGCCATTGGGTTACACGGTGAGTATGTCTGGCAAAATTGGGGATCTCTTTTTACAGAAGGCTTATGTGCAGAGTTAAGTCAGTCTGTCATCCAAAACTCCTGCCCTTATTGTTCTTTACTGAAAATAGTTAAAATATATGGATTATTAAAGGCATGTCAGTTTGGAAACACAGATGAAAACCACTGAGATAATACGATATTACAAGATGCTGACACCCTGCACTTGGGCTGACTGTGCTGGGAATAACAATAGGGAAGAAAAGATGATTTGAGGATGTGGTAACAATGACTCCTGCATCTACACTAGCACAAGGGAATTGTAGTTAGGTCAGTGTATGACTACATATGATATAACCACACAGTGTTATCTATTCACAATGGTGATTAAACACAACCAGGAGAGCCAAAATGTTTTCACAGACCTCTTTATGGTCTGAAATAAAATCAGAGATTGAGTCTACTTTTCAAAACCTTTACTTTAACCTATTCAAACATTGAGACAAAGATTTTTATTAACACAGAGTCATGAAGTGAAGCATTAGAATAAGATTTTTATAATGAGTTAAAGTGTCTTGGAAATAATATTTTTCAGCTCCTTTGAAAATTCCAACCCAACTTCCATATTACTTAAAACTGTAAAAAAAAGAAAATACTGCAAATAAATTCTGCATTTTGAACTCTGCACTTTTTAACCACACTGTAGCACAACCAAGAAGCACAATGGACTTTTTCCAAGTAGACTTGAAGGAAAGATTATCTTAAATTTCCTCCTGTCTTTGATATGAGACTAACACCACAAAGCTGTTGCCACATATCAAGGATCCTGCTGTTGACTCAGCCTGGTTGCACCACCCTATGATGCAAGACTCAAGCCTTTAGGTTGGGGTAAGTAAAAAATAATATTCTCTGTGATAAACATGACACTGAGCTGTGCCTCTGGCTAGTCATTATTATGTGAACTACAGGAAGAGCTCAGAATAGTAACCTTTATGGCAATATGTTAATTAAAATCCTCAAAGGGTGAAAACACAAGGAGAAATGATATTGCAAAAAAAATGTACCTTTCATCCCCCAGCTTGCATCCTGGTCCGTTTCATATTGGCCCATAGTTTCAGGCTGACAGAGAAAGAAAGAAGCAATGTAACAGCAAAATACACAAAAATCACACTCTGAATATTGTTGAGAGAAAAAAAGAAACACACAGAACCCAAATACAGATCCTTGTGTGAGAGAAAGAGAAATAAGTCTCAATCAAATTTGACCTAATTGCTCAAGTAAGCAAGGTAACACTGAAACTGTCACATGCTGATGTGTTACTGCCATCATCACAAATCTCTTCTGCTGCACTGCAACTTTTCTCCTTCTGCCTTCTGCTTCACACTGCTGATGCCACTGACCAGGGAGAACTCTACATGTACCATATTTGTGCTTTGTTTGAACCACTGTCTTCTTCCTTTGCTGACAAATGCTATGACAAAAAACAGTAGAGGAAATCAGAAAAGCACTATTATATGATTTTTTTTTCCCAAATCTCATTTTTGCCTGCTAGGGTATCAATGGTGTGCACAGCTATGCCCACAATAACCCGCAAGGCTCCTTGCTTGCTTTTGGGGTTTTATTTACGCAGCACTAGCATGGCTGATTAAAAATAACAAACCACAAAAGCTGGTATGAATGAACCTACAATCCAAACAGAGGACATCCATTCTGAGAGGAATTCTGGCCTCAAGGATTTGACCATGAGCAACCTTTTCAACTCTCATACAGGTTTGGGACTCTTTCTAAGGGACAGACGCTGCCATCTGCTGCTTTCCCAGCACACTGCAAGGCACCCTGAGCGCTCCGGGCTCGGGAAGCCTTGGGATGGCTTTGGTGCCTCACCAGCGCAGCCAGCGCCTTGCTCACTTCGGGTTACTGGCAACACCTATTCTGAACGGTCAGAAAAACCTCTTGACTCACAGGTGGGATTCGTTTTTATGGACCCTTTTAAATTTCTAAATGTTATTTGACAAAATTTCAGTGTCATTCCTTTCTTCAGAGAAGAATTCAAGAAACCAGGTATTGAAGCAACACAGACATAGTTAGTCCTGTAATATTAACTCAAAGGGATGGACATTTCAGCAGCTACTGAAAAATCCATTTAGCCACTCCTTGATAATTTCTTTCTTATAGCTCCTTCCAAATGACTCTCACTTTGACTCTTGTCACTGGGGAAGTTCAATCCTCCTCATATGATTTTGCAGGTTTCATATCTTCCTTTGGAGTAAGAAGGGAATTTGATCGAGGTCCTCTCCATGCAATTTGGACACAAATCAATTCTTGAAAAGGTAGATGCACAGGCATCTATGTATTGCTCACTACTATAAACCATAGTGGTTTTTCACCTAATAGTATAAGCCCTGAACTGAGAATCCATAATGCTAGATGCCAGACAGGCCACATTGTCAAAGCTTACTTTTTAATAAAGATTAATAAAAGTTGCAAAGAAGGATTAAAAAATAATTTGGAGTCCGTTCTGATCATAATTTGGTTAGACAACTTTCTTTCTAGATTGCTCCTTGTCATTCAATCTTCATTGATCCCTCCCTGCCTTAAAATTACAATGGCTGTGTGTGAATACACACACCCCACAGACACACACATTTACACTAGAAAAAACAGAACAGATATTTCAAGGAATGCAATGGATGTGGGGTGTTCCACCTTTGCTCTAAGATCATTACTTGCCTAATTATAGGCCTGTCTCTATAATTAATTCAAGCTATCCTATGACTAGTATGTGCAGCCTGTGCAGATTTTAGATCTTTGTTTGTTTTGGGAGGAGAATCAAGATTCCCAGTGCTCATGATGCACACAATTAAAAGGAGAAGCCTCAGTCAGTCTCACTCTTGCAGAAAGACAAACTGCAACCCACTTAGGGAATGAATCTGTCAGACAGGGCTGGCAGCCAAAACACCTTTGAAGTGTTATTACTGTGTAGATTTTTAACTAGTTACTGAGCTGTCTGCTTATGAGACCTTATTCCCTGGAGAATGGATTTAGATGTGTACCTACCTGATGTAAGCCATTCTTTCCATAGCCAGGTAGAGAAGCAGACTTAGAATATGGAAATCCTGTAAAAGACATAATATACAGCTAAATCTTCCACAGCCTACTAAAACAGGGAATCCGAGAAAACATCCAGAAACAGCAATTACAAGATCAATGCAAATATTCTATCAATGAGATGAGATATAACTGACCTATGCTCATCTTTTCTCCATATTTCATGCACATGAACATGTGTAGCAATATCTAGAAAGAGCAGCATGCCAGGGGCACAATGTGGAGGGAGTTGTGGGGTGAAATCTCTGCCTTCCAGATTGGTGTTAAATCAGAACTTGAAATTGGGAATAAAGGGACTTAGATCATCACTTCTGAATGTGCTATATGAGTTCTGGGTTATGGTTTTGTTTCTTAAAAAAAGATGGGTTGATACCCTACCACTTGAAAAAATAAAAACTTTTTTCTTTTCCCTGTAAAACATCTCTTGGAAAAATGCAGAAATGAAGATACAGCAGTGGATAAAGTAAATCAGACAGAGTATATACACCCAAATGAAAGAAAGTTTTAAGATGGAGAAAACTGGCAAAGTAGTGTTACCATGAATAAATGATGTGATACAGTGATGAAACTGAGTGTGGTCATTATGAGACAACTGAAATGCCTTAATTTTAGTATTATGACTCTAATAAGAAAGTTTAAAAGTTAAACAATAGAAGAACAAACACACGTGTAATAAACATTCCTGACTCCAGTATAGGACATTATGTAAAACTGGTGCAAAGAGTTACAGCAGTCAGATGGCTCAAAGAACTGAATATACAATACTTCTTTCTGTCAAAATTGTTAGCAGTCTCTGTCCAAAGAGGAATGCAGGAAGGGAATCCAGACCCCACTGGATTAATAAATACCCTAATGAGATTATTAGGAATAAGCATGCAGAAAGAAAAAGCAAAAGATGGATCAGCATAGAGCTCAAAATGTGCTGAGATAAACTGAAAACTGCCAGAAGTCAAGCTGAGCTAAACACTGAAAATGATATTAAAACAAATAGCAAAAGTTTCTCCAGCTATCCAAATAAAAAGAGAACAAGGTAAGAAGAAATGGGATCAGTGGGAGTTGCACTGTGTCAGTGCTCAGAACCCAGCAAAGGTGAAAGACAGCCCAGGTAGGGCTTGAGCACTGAAGGAGTATTTCATCCAGGGAACACAAAGGGCAGCAATGAGCAAGGACGAAAAGCTAAAGGAGTAAGGGTAGGCCAGTGAATCACTGTCATGATGGGAAAAAAAATTCAAAGCACTGAATGTACTTAAACAGGGAGCAACAGGCTCACATTGCATTGCAAACCAAATGCCTCCTACCATTAGAGAAGGGCAACTACAGTTCTTATACTTGAGAGAGGAAAAAACAACAAAACAAAAACCTTATAATTGCCTGTTATGTGAACGGTAGCGCCAGCAGAGAGCAAAGAGTAAAATAATACCTGTGCAACAGAATGCCTGTATCTGCAACAAAGCTGCCATCTCTGCTCCTGCCTGGAAAAAGCTGCTATGTTGGACATCAGTGTGCAGATCAATCTTTTGGCTACAGAGAAGATGGGCGAGTGAGGTTTGTTCTGTCGCTAAATAACCCTCGGTCACCGAGGAGCATTGCCCCAAGGTAAAGAGGAGTTGGCAGCAGAGCCACGTGGGCGCGGAGCTGGCCTGGAGCTGTCAAGCTGAGCCGAAGCTGCCCAGGAACTGGCCTGGAGCTGCCTCGGAGCTGCCGGGCTGAGCCGGAGCTGCCCAGGAGCTGGCCCGAAGCTGCCCCGGGGCCGGCCTGGAGCTGGCGGGCGGAGCCGGAGCTGCCCCGGGGCCGGCCTGGAGCTGGCGGGCGGAGCCGGAGCTGCCCCGGGGCCGGCCTGGAGCTGGCGGGCGGAGCCGGAGCTGCCCCGGAGCCGGCCTGGAGCTGGCGGGCGGAGCCGGAGCTGCCCCGGGGCCGGCCTGGAGCTGGCGGGCGGAGCCGGAGCTGCCCCGGAGCCGGCCTGGAGCTGGCGGGCGGAGCCGGAGCTGCCCCGGAGCCGGCCTGGAGCTGGCGGGCGGAGCCGCAGCCGCAGCGCCGGCGACACCGCGCGGCCGCCCGGAGCAGCGGAGCGCAGAGCGGAGCCCGAACGGCCCAAGCACAGCACTGAGAGCCGCTGATCCGGCTCCGCTCCTCTGTGGTTGGACACTGTTTGAACAGGTACCCGCTGCAGGGGTACGGCTCCTGCTTCGTCCAGGCTGAGGCTGCCTCTCAGCACATCATGGACACATCAACAGCAAGGGTTACACGCCTTCCTAGATGATGGCTGCTTCCTAAATACTCAACACTTAAAATCATGAATTATGGTAAATGATAAGCTATTACACATCTGCATATACAGAAACAAGACCCATTTTCACAGGTGGATGTCAGGAGATGCAAGCTCCACTCCTGCCTGTTGATTGCACAAGCCTCACACTGATGTGCTGTTAGTTGTGTTCTTCTGGGCATTTAAGTAATGTAATGTGGAAAAATTTCTTCTAGAGCAGAACAACCCTACTCTGGTTTGCTCAGAGGCTGGACAGAAAAATGAAGAGCTTTTTGCTCAGTTTATCTGGAAACATCACTACCAATTCACAGCCTGCTAACTCCCTCCACTCTGTATGTAACCACTTGGCACCAAACCTATGCCTAAAAAGTTTATTTTCTCTGATAGTCATTGACTATGCCACGGGACGGGGCTGAAAGCCAGAGTTCTCAAGCAGAAATGCAAGAGGTAGAGATGCTACTCTTCTGTGGCCAATGGGGGGCATATGACAGACTATGAACATTCAGAACTAAATAGGGAAACACTGAATAGAAAAGGAATTAATTAGGATGTCCACAGGTATTAAAACAGTCAGGTAAGTGAATAAAAGCATAAGGAAAGGCATAAATTTCAGGAAGACAAAACTTCCTCTGTCATTTCTGTGTAGTTGCTAATTGGGTAATGGAGTCAACTTTCATGAGGGACAGAGAAATGCTGATAAAAAGCAATGGAAAATGAACTACAGAACCTATATTGGCACAAATGGGATATTCACCCTGACAGAGAGGTGTGAATTATCTATTGCATTTCTAGTTTTAACAGTTCCACATTCCCAAGATAATCAAAAATATTAAAGAAGTGCCAGTATAGCAGAGTGACAGATATAGCAACATTCTCAGAGGAAAAAACGAACCCCATATGTTGTTCCTGTATAACAGTTCTTGGTGTGCTACATACTCCTCCCTGCTGAAAATCTGCACTTAAGGACTGGTCTCTCAAAACATGTGTAGAAGAGCATCAGATCTACTCCATAAAGCTTCCAGACATACCCCATGTGTGTATGACAATGAAAGGTTTCAAAGGTGCTCATTTGTGGGCTACGATTTACAGATGTTAATCAGATGTTAGATGGTCAGACTCAGTTTCCCCTGCACAGGGAATCCTGCAGTACACCTTTGTGATTTCCAGTGAGGATTAAGTTAACAAATTCCTTTAAGCTAGCCCAGTGAGACTGGTGATGATCTAAAATAAGTTTTCTTCTTTATCTTGTTACAGCCTTGTGACAGACTTTGTAGCATCTGTTTTTCCTCTTCCTTGCATAGCTAAGCCATAATTTCCTTAATATAAGTTGATGGAGCCAACTATCACATTACCAAAATGCCCACAACACTGAGATCCTAGCCCTGCTGCCAGACATGCCTTGCATTGGGTGCATTCTTTTGGAAAACTGCTTCCCCAGCTTGCTTACCCTGGATGACCTGCTACTGCAGCATGGGGTAAAGTGGAGAAGGCAAGGAGAGTAATGTCCCAGTTATTTCTTAGAATTCGCTAAACTTATTTTTTGTCACGTATGTAACTCTAAAGTGAAATTCAGGCCCAATAGTAATGCTTCTGACTTGCTGAAATGTGTAATAAGAAATGTGAAGAACATGCTTTTGGTACTGACAGCTAGCATGGGAATAATTCAATTACAGAATTATTCCCTTTCCCACCTGGAATATTTCTGTGACCTTATAACTGAGAGTGATAACAAAAAAAAAAAAAAGGCTAAATTAATCTCTGGAGCAAGGAAATCTTGATAGAGAAGGAATGGCTCCATCAATATTCAAAATACAGAGTTTGTGTCAGGGACTAATAATTAGCACAAATGGAAAATCTGCTTGATACACTACCATCCTGTCTACTGAAAATAGGTATCATATAAAAAATGGGCACTTTTATGAGAAGTGGGTTTTTGTGGTAAGGAATCTCTGCTCTCCAAAGAGACAACAGTTCATTTACACAGCCAGTGCTGTGTCACTGATATATTTTATGAAAAACCCCTTTGCCAGGGTCTTTTATCCTGAGAAGCAGGGAAGTTTCAGCTTCTCCATGTTTTGCTACTTTGGAATGTGATTTGGAGAACTGTTTACTCAGCATGTGAATGGTTTTTACTTGATGACCAATGACAGCCAGCTGTGTCGAGGCTGTGAGCAGTCACAAGATTTTATTATTCATTCCTTTCTTTGCTAGCCTTCTGATGTCTCCTTTCTCTATCCTTAGTACCGTTTTAGTGTACCATTTTCTTTTAATATAATATATATAGTAAAATAACAAATCAGCCTTCTGAAACACAGAATCAAGATTCACATCTCTTCCCTCATCCTGGGAACCCTCAAACACCACCACAATGCTGCTCCTTTCACTAATAAGAAACTACAAATAGTTTCACCATCAAAGTCTGGAGGCAGTGAATGCTCACAAACCATGGCACAACAGACAGATGGGTGTAGTTATGGCAGAGATAGGCACAGAGGCAGCCAGGGAGCTGTGAGCTGGGCTGCAGCACTAACAGGGAGCAGAGTCCCTGGGTGCAGCACAAACAGGGAGCTGGGTGCTGGGTGCAGCACTAACAGGGAGCTGGGTGCCTAGGTGCAGCACAAACAGGGAGCTGGGTGCCTGGCTGCAGGACTAACAGGGAGCTGGGTCCCTGGGTTCAGCACTAACAGGGAGCTGGGTGCAGCAGCTGGGTGCCTGGGTGCAGCACTAACAGGGAGCAGAGTCCCTGGGTGCAGCACTAACAGGGAGCTGGGTGCAGCAGCTGGGTGCCTGGGTGCAGCACTAACAGGGAGCTGGGTGCAGCACTAACAGGGAGCTGGGTGCAGCACTAACAGGGAGCTGGGTGCAGCAGCTGGGTGCCTGGGTGCAGCACTAACAGGGAGCAGAGTCCCTGGGTGCAGCACTAACAGGGAGCTGGGTGCCTGGGTGCAGCACTAACAGGGAGCTGGGTGCAGCACTAACAGGGAGCTGGGTGCCTGGGTGCAGCACTAACAGGGAGCTGGGTGCCTGGGCGCAGCACTAACAGGGAGCTGGGTGCAGCACTAACAGGGAGCTGGGTGCCTGGGCGCAGCACTAACAGGGAGCTGGGTGCAGCAGCTGGGTGCCTGGGTGCAGCAGCCCCCTGGTGCCCCAGCACTCACGGCAGTACGGCGTGGCCGTGCCCTCCTGCGCCCGGTCGCTGCCAGCGGTGAGTGACAGCGAGCGCGTCTCCGAGTCCGGGGAGTTGGTTCTGGTCTCCAGATCCCCTTTCAGGATCAGCCAGCTGCTCTTGAGCTGCAGAGAGGAAAAGGCTGTTACAGGATACAGGATTTAACACCTGGAGGCAGTTCTCCTACCTCGGCTGTCTCACATGCCTTGAGAGCTGCGTGTCTGTTAATGCTCACTGACGCTCGTACCATCCTTTATCAAATTACAAAAGCTGACTACATGGTGAATAAGACATCACAGCTACCAGAAACTTTTAATTTTCAGCTGGGCTGAGGATAGTTTCTCTGTTCATGAAGCTGCCCACTGTGCTCCACTTTAGAAGATGCCCTATGTCATTTTCTTATAATTAATCTGCTCTTGACATTTTTCTTCTAGGTTGATATGCACCCTATGTCTGCAGGATTAGCTGAATCACCAATGTAGATATTGAGACCCAGTGAAAATCCATAGTTTATTGCTCTTAATCTCAATATCCCTACTTCTCTTTACTGTAGAATGTACATTCTAAACTCTTTGGGTGAGAGATTAAGCTTTTCTATGTCTTTTTGGAAAGACCTAAAAGTAGTAATGATTATTTCAATTATTTAAAAGAATACCTTTACATATGAATGTGTTTTAAAAACCAGTTACTTCAAGAATGATCAATACTTCCTTTTGTTCTTTTTGATCATTACCTTCTTACTGTCCTGATCCAAGCTTCCATCCTCCCCTTCTGATCTTCTTGCTGCTGTAAGATTAAATTAATTTTAAAAATTTGAACAGAATGCATCTTATTTTTTGTCTTCTGTTTTGACTGTAGTTATGTTCCAAATATTTTTAAGAGGGGAGAAAAATCAATTTAAAAAAACAGAGTTTGACAGAAAATTTGATGTATAGAGCTATGGTTTCACATAATTAACTGAAATAATTTTGAAAGTATTACAGTAATCCTCGTCCTTCATGTATACTGTGAATTTTGAGAATCTATTCCTGCTGGATTTTGAACTTGCATTTCAGGAATAAACTACTTTTGGGGAATGATTGGTGGGAAAAAGAATTGTACATCATAACTTAGGGACAAATTTCTAAGGCCACCACTCACAGGGAAGCCACTTCCCCCTTCTGTGCTACAATGACCATGAAAGTACAAGTAGTCACACAGATATTTTGTAGTCAGCACACCTGGGTCTCCTGGGATCCCAAAGAGGGCAGACAACCATGGTAAAGAAAATTTTGAAAAAACTTGGCATTGCCTCTTTATAAAATATGCATGAGAGATTGTGTAAGACTCTAAAATTCAAAATTCTTGACCAACCAATTTTTATGACTGTATTTTCCTCTTCTGCCCATATTGTCCTGTTAAAGAATGTTTCCCAAAAAAAGTTGCTGATGTTTTACCATTGGGTTATTTCCTTGTAACTTTCCAACTTCCTGAGAAGAGAACTGAAAACCTCAAAGCTCCTCATTAGATAGTTCCCAACCCTTGAATGTGTTTGTCCTTGTCTTTTATTTCCCAGGGTATTGTTCCAGACACCAAGTTACACTTGAGAATCTTACACAAAGTTTTGTGCCAAATTTCACACAATTTCAGGTAAGTTCTTAAAATTTGAGCCCTACTTGCCTTTGTAGCCCTCTGGGTAGTCTGGGAGAGTTTTAATGGTGCAAAACTGGAATAATGGAAGGACATAGCATAAATTTAAGCCCATGAGAAATTAATGTGAAAAGGGGGTTGTCTGCAGTGCCTGAGAAAAATGGCCCTGTGCAATGCAATGTAGACAGAAAATGTAATTATTATTAAGAGAAAGAGTACAATAAGGTAAAAGTTAAGGCTCAGATGAGATCCTTAGAGACAGAGATGGAGAGGAGATTAAACTGCACCATTAGAAATGCTGGAAAACTCCTAGCAAGCTGGGAAAAACTCTGCCCTCTCCAGTTCTCCAGCCATCATGTCTGCAGAGGATCTGCCCCGTGCCTAAACAACACAGGCAAAAGGCCACCACCAAAAGTATTTCAGTGTTATTTTGATGCAATTTCTGGTGCCTTTGCACAGCTCACATCCAGACCTTAACTGGTTTTGCTGAGGAGGTGGTAGATAAAAAATGACAAATTGCCATAAGGGAAATATCTGTAGGTTAGAGGTGAAAGTCTGGAACTGTAGAGGGTTTGGCTGCTTCCTCTCACTTCCATTTAGTGTGGGAAAAAAAAAAAAAAAAAGAAGCTGGGTTACAAAATGTGAACCGCATTATGAAAAAGGTTTTCACAGTTATCTCATAGCACTCTGACAAGGGTATTTCCCCATGATGGCAAGCTGCTTCTCTGAGGAATAAAATAGGAAAGAATATTCAAATATGACAGATGATGAATAAAGTCCCTACTCTGCAAGAAGGACCTAAACCTGGTTCACAGATATTTTAGGAGCACACCCTAAACTGCAAGTCAATAAGTTATTCCAGGTTATGTGAACAGATCTGGCTCTCATTAAATCAGAAATCCTTATAGAGGATCTGATGCATTTCTGTAAATTTTATTTTTGTTCCAAGACATTGATGTTTTCAAAGGAAAAACACCCCATGCTTGATTCAAGATTTCTATTCAGAAATTTCAAGAAAGTTCCAAAAGATCTTGACAGCATCTGCCTTCAAAGAGATGCAGAGGATTTACAGCCAAAGTCAGTGAGGGCCATGAAGGCCAGCCCCTCCCAAGTTCCTGAGAAGGCTTCGTGTAACACATTGCTGGCAGATAAATCCAAGTTCTCTGAATTTCGTCAGTACTAAGCATTGGCTTCACCACTACAAGGGATACTCTGTTCTGAATCCCAACGTGATTTCCAAACTTTTTTAGTAACTTTGAATAATGTTCAAATATTTCTAAAACACAAATACACACACACACAACCATGCAGGCTCCTACACTCTTCACTCTCCAGCCCCAGCTCTGAGCCTGATCTCTTGCATGTTCCATTCTTCCCCCACCTTCTTCTCATTCTGAAGTTGGTTGTTTATAATAGAAACACAGAAGCTGTGGCTATAGCAAATCTGTTGGGTGCTGATGTAACTAAAATCTTTTAAACCAAACGTTTTGGAAGAGCTTCTTGCACTTCTTGTTTTAAAGAACATTTTTGTGCTTGTTTGTTCAAACTTGGTCTCTTCAACAAAGGAATGTTATCTGGCTCCTTTTCAGCATGAATTAGTTCAGTGTCCCATTAGCTTGAGGAGCTGAATCATCAGCTGCTCATGTGTTCATGCTTTAGGCTGGGAGTCCTTCCAGAACAAAAAAAATAAATATTTTTAAATTTGATATTCATTAGTATTATTTTTATTGGAAGGAAAGTTTATTGATTTTTGTTGTTGTTTCGGAATATTATGGTTTTTGGGGATTTTTTAGTTAGAGTAAATTATGTTTTGTCCTCTGTCAGGAAAAAAAAAATTATTTCCAAACACAATCTTTCAGAATGTCTATAATCTAGAAAAGAAAGTTTAAAACATATATTCTTGTTAACCTATTGTGATTGCTGACTTGCTACTTTAATTCTCTGCTCACTTCAGTGATTACAAGGACAACTCCATACAGCAGTGCAAAACTGACATAATTCAGACTTTGACAGACAGCAAACTGATATAAAAATGCCCAGCCTGCAAATATAAAGCTGTTGCTTAGAATCCTCTTTAGAAACCAAAAGTATCTATAAAATTAAGTTGCACAGACAGGATACAGGATATCAGAGTCCTAACATCAGCTTCTGTAAATGAGTGAAACTATGCTGACTTACACCGGATGATTGTTACTTTGCATTTGTTCATGATTTTTCCAAACACCATTATAATATTAAACTTTTTTAGCTGTCTGTCTTTCTTTTTTTTTTTTGCTCAGCCTGAGAAGTTACATGTAATGATTTATATTGAGGACCAGCACAGAGAGGCAGGAGAGGGCAAACAGGGCATGGAACAGCAGTCAGGGTGTAGCACAACACTTTGTGTGGCACTTATTAGCAGCTCTGAATCACCACAACATATCAAAATACCAGTATCCCACTTCTGGAGAACTTACTGTATCCTCCGACATCATGTTGTGCTATTTTATGCTATTTAATTTTCAAATCACTTTTTCTCCTTTTCTATTTGAGGTTATAGGGGCATAATGAAATGCAAAGACTACAGCAAACAAATTTGGGAGTCAACACCTATTTTTTGCAAAGACACATAGATAAAACTGCAACAGAGAAAAGCAGACTGTACCATGCTGTTTGTAGATAGGAGGTTTCCTATAGATGTTATCTTTTATGCCAGTGTCTGAGGAAGAGGAAAGAGAAAGGAAAGAATGAAAGAGTAAGCAAGAAGTTCAGACCACACTGCTGGTTTCCTCTCAGCAACAGTAACAATGCAAAAACTTCAGCAAAAACTATGCATTCATTCAGTGGTTTGCCATTGACTGGTTATTAAAAGAAGATGGAACTTTATCCATCGTATGCCGAAAACCTTTATACCTACCTGTGCAACATAATCCCCCTAAGTCCCTCAAAGTGCTCTAAGACAACTTGAGTGGCATCCATTGGGTGATATGTAGGTGGTTTCATCTGCACTACCAGAATATACTTCATAATCAGCAAAAAAGAAACTGGCACACTTGCCACTATTGAAAATTCATATAGGAGTACAGCAGACTACTACAACTGTCACACTTGGAAAAGGATTTTCTCCATTATTTATAAATAAAGTGTACATGTTCAGGTATGAATGTTTATACTGTAAATACAAATTATTCTTTTAGGAAATCCTATAATTTGTCTTTATTTTGAATTGTATAGCTAACTTGGCCTTCCAGGAATTTTCTGGAAGCACTCAGAGCCACAGTCTAGGGCTCCCAAATCACAGACATCAGATTTACTCAGTACTGTGGCAGATAGAATTCCTAATTGTGGTCTGTTTACAGAAACATTAACCACAGAAGCTAAATGTGAATAAACAAAGGATTACAGTGAGGATGTAGATGTGTTTAGCAGTCAAAAAGCTAAATGGTGTGGATGTAACTTTAACGTGCTTGTTGACTGAACTTGAAAACAGTAGAGTACGTATACAGAGATTGTCACAATGAACCCCCTGCAGTTCTCACGTCTTCCAGCTTCTTTTAAAGTTTATGTTACTATTACTTAAATGCAGATAACAGACTGATAAGAAAAAGAAAAATCAACAACCAAAAAACAAAAACCCCTTCAGTCATTCCTCCTGCACACAAATTCAGTACATCTATGCAGTTATGGCACTATAAATCATAGGATCTTAGAATCATTAAGCCTGTAAAAGACATCTAAGATCATCTAGTTCAGCCACTAACCCAGTGCTGCTGTAACTTTGTACTGTTGGTAACATTTTTCATTCCGTTCCTTCTGTAAAGCAACTTTTTTTAACATATAGGTACACGAGCACACAGCTTTCTTTTATTTCTGAGAAGAAGTTTAACAACAGATATTCACTTAGTAGATATTTTCTCTTTCTGCACTTCAAAATTCACAAATCAATGCCAAAAAAAAAAAAAAATTACATTCAGAAGAGAACAAACAAGTGCTAGAAATTGAAGATCAAAAGCTAAGCAGTTAATGCCTACCTGGAATATGGAAATGCCTAGGAGCCTGCTGATAGACAGAAGGTGAAGATTTGCTGTCAGAGTACATGGATAAGCTTGGAGTGCTCCGACCACTTTCACTGCCTCCAAGGGGAAGAGCAAAGAAAGCAGATAAAAGAAAAATGGAAAGCAAAGTAGAGTATTTCAAGCATAAAAGCTTGTTCAGAATGACTTGTTAATCCAACAGTTTCAAATATATGTTTTTGTAAAACCCATTCTTTTTCAACATATTATATTGTCTCAGACTCCTAACAACTCATCAAAAATTACTATCTGATAGATATCAGATTAAGATGCCCCACTTTGAAGTGAAAACTTCTCTTTTAATGATGCTTTAAAAAAGAAAATCAAAGGATAAGAACATCCAGAATCTTGCCATGTGTTTTGCATAGCCTTAACTGAATAATCTATTGATCAAGTGTTTTAAACGTTAAATGCTATGGCTCGTAGCCTGCCCCTGAAACTAGTAATACATAATTCAGTAGTGTTTAAATTATCTCAAAGCAGGACCAGACAAAAATATAAACATTATGGTTAAGTCAAAAAATCCTGCATATATCAGTGACAAAAATAGATGTTGAAATTCGGCTTTCAATTGCAAACTTTCCCCACAGGTAACATGCCACAGCATTTTTATGCAAACAAGGTTGGATTATCAAGTCATGGATCTATAATGCCATAGTCACTTCACCAAATTCCAAGACACACATAGGATTTTTCCTTATTCATTTTTCCTCTTCTTTTTTCAAATGCTCATTATGTGTCATTCATCTCCTCCTGGTTTATTTCCCTGAAGCACACTCTATGGCATTATAGTGCTGCTTGGCAAACAAAAAAGTAAAGCTCTACTTTTTTGGGACTTGTAAAATCCTTTTAGTTTACAGCACTGTTAAGCAACTGGAAGCAAACATGACATTTATTCTTACATCAAATGACTGTTAATTTGCTGTTATTGTTTTAGTGTGGATGAAATTTAATGGCTGGTAATGATGATGGCGTAGCAAGTTTCTCTGGGGTAAAGAAAGTGCAGCAGCTCAGGGCATGAGTTGCGCCTTCATGAAGGGGATGTTTCATAACCACAGAGCTGCTGGGTTTCCAGAGCTGGCAAGACCATGCCTGAGGATGGTCTCTGCGGACACACAGTGGGGGCATGGCCACCCCACTGCCGCCAAAGCCAGCCTTGCCATGCACCACTGAGGCCAAGGGGACAGTGCCACCCAGCTCAGTGGGAGCAGAGACAGGACAGACAAGGTCAGAACAGTGTGCTGTGTTATCTCATGACAATACACTGACTAATCCATCCTAATTTTTGCGTCTGTTGTGTTCAGAGTAGACCAAAAATTAAACCTCAAAAGCTGTTCAGCTGTGACCACTCAGCGATTTCTCGTTGGAAAAGTGTAATCTGGGATGTTGAGAGACTGAAATCCCAACTACAGCTGCTGATGGCCTATGGTCTCTCCAAAATGTTAAGAAAATTATGGAATTCCTAAGAATCTGGTGCATTACCATGAGTTTGAAGGCAAGTAGTCCTCAGACAAGAAACCAGACAGTTTCTTGATTCCTACTTTGCCCTTGGAAAATAGTGGGGACAGGTTTTCACTCCACCTTTATGAATTACCGCTTTCTTTGCTGCTTGCTGCCCAGATTCCTGCCTATCCCTATTAAATAGAAGAACCCTGAATGGCACTGGTAGATACCTACTAAAATAAGGTCCATTACACCTCCAAAGTTCTTAAAATTTTTGTAATGCTCTTCACTCAGATTTGATATTGCTATTGGATTTTTCTAATTTAAACAGAAAATGAAAGTTATCAAGCAATTTCCACAGTGTATTAATTTCTCATTTACTTAAAAATTAGCATATTATTAAAATCTCTATTCAGATATGATTTGCATGAATAATCACTTCACTGAGCAGTGACCCAAGGTGCTGGTACTGTACACACACAGAAAGTCATTCTTCAGACAGGGTAGAGTGTCAGCAAGGAATCAGGAGGAAGCATTAATTAAGAGGAATAAGCTTGCAGGAACACAGATATAAGTGCAAGTACCAGGGGACAGGGAATCTAAAAATGCCTCAGTGCAAGGATCATCTGTGTGGAGCAGTTTGCAAAGCCATTACCTCTAACTTGCTCAAAATGGAAGAATAAAGGATGAAATTATGGAAAAGGCTCTTCTTGGACTCCACTCACACAAACTGATGCACATTTGAACTTTCATTCTGCCACTGATTCAGATAGACATGTGAGTAGTTGTATTTCACATTCTGCATACCAAAGTAAGTGTTTAATAATAAAGCAAACTGAAGACCCATGTAGAAAGTTAATGAGTAGGAACTACAGTCAGTCACTTAAGCTAGGCTATAATTTAAATCTCTAAAATGATACTTTGCCAATAAACTATTTCTTTCAAGGTTTGCTTAGCATAGACTGAAGAAGAACTTCAAATAAATTCTCAGAGAAAAGACAACTACCAGAGAGAGCAATTTTTAAACTTTTGGGTTTGCCTTCTGCCATAAGCAGCCACAGGCTGTGATCTTCTCTACTGATCAGTGAAGAGCAAAAAACCAGAATCTTTAACTCTGCCCTGCATGTTGTTTAACTTGGAAAGAATCTGGGAAGGCTTACTTTGAACTTGAGTGTAAACCACAAAAACTTCCTTGTGTCTTCTGGTTGCTGACAGGGCAGGCTGTACTTTTAACCCTGTGTGTGTAGAGCCAACTGACCAGGGCTCAGACCACGCTCCATTTTCAAGGAAAAGTAAAATATTGCTTATATCTCCTACTTAATCAGCTTTTATCTTATCTATGAGGATGGAAAATTTTATAGTAAGTTACAGCAAGAGCTGTCTAAGTTCAGGACTGAAGAACAAACAGATGCCAGTGGTTGAATGAGGGAGCTGTCCAAGCCTACTCACAAAACAGGGCCCTTTATTATCTCTGCCCATCGTGCATTAAATTAAAAGAAGTTTTCTGAAGTTTGATGACTAATTATTTTCAAGTGTTCAAAGCCAAAAAAAGGAGGCTGTGCTCCTGCACTACAAAGGCAAGATAATTCCCACTATGTTTTAAGCAAACATTTTTTCAGCAGGGCTCAGCACATTCACTCCACCACCTCAAGAACTACTACACCAAGCATAGGTGCTTGGAATATCACACCTATCACTTGCAGTGGCATGAATTGTGAAGCTTTCTTGAAGTGAGGTTGTCACAGAATTTATTTTGAGGACAAAAATCCTTAAAAGAGCACAACCAAATCATCTGCCTTCATGATAAATAACAGCTCATCCCATTACACTTCATGGGAGCTAGACTGCAGAACACTGATGGAAGAACAGGAACTAAGTAATCATATTTGTCACTGGAAAAAATTATGTACCCTGTCATTCTCAGGAAGAACATGATGCAAACTCAGTGAAATCAAAAGGAAGATTTTGCTTGTTTTAATTTCCCTAGGGTAGTAATGTATCTGTCTACTGGAAGTGTAAGGAAATCTCTTTTATGACATATGAGGAGTGCTGGTTTTAAAAAGAATACTTCTAGTATAGTAAAGCAGTGTATTATTTTTGGATCTTATTTTTTTTTTAAATAAGCAAGATTTCACTTTCTTAAAACTGAAGTGGCAACATTAAGGCTGGTCTGGATACAAACCAACTATTGCTACAATCCCACTCTTTCCACACTAACCACTTTGAAGAGGAAAAAAGAGCACATCCACATCATCAAAAGGCTCCTTAAGATAAGGAAAAAAACACATTCTGAAACTCAGAATTTAGAGACCTTGAAGAGGATGAAGCAAATATTTTGATTTATTTTGGACAGAGACATTAACTCTGTGTAAACCAGTGAATAATCTATTGAACCTTGGCAGGGCCCAGGATTACCTACTTAGGAAAATTATAAAAATGTTCACCTGCCTACCTGCCTCACAGGAACACTGTGAGGCACTGTAAGGTACTGCCTGCAAAATATTTAACTCCTTGATAAAAAAGTGCCTCAGAATTGCAAAATATTATAATTTTGATCACATTGCTAGTAATTATTTGGGCACAAGGAGCTACCACTTAACAACTCCTTCATCCAAACAGCAGCACTTAATAATTGCTGCTGCTCTGAGAAACTGCAGGTAGCACTGAGCAGAATTCCATTTGCACAGGAGTGCTGCCAAGCAGCTGCCAACAGGACTTTGAGGAAAGGCTTTCCATACACTGAAATCATGTGCTGCAGCACACCAAAGAAGTTTCTATTACTCAGTACATCAGGTTGGATAATACCATCCAAAATGAGAGGGGAGATACAAAAACAGTTCAATCAGTGCCTCAGAGAATACCAGGGATTGTGCCAGCCCTTCAAGAAATGTGTGGGAGGCTGACTGCTTCTGGTTGTGGAAAGGAGCTTTGCAGGTATCCTCTAAAACAACAACAAACAGTTTAACCTCATTAGCTCCTTCCTCCAAAATTTTCTCTCAAGGATTATATTTGGATGTCTCAAGCTTGATTCTGTTTCTGTTTATCCCAGTGAAATTCAGCTGACTTTAGGGAGCATCAAGGCCCAAAAAAAGATTTATTAGTTATTATTCCAAAGGCAACGAGTACCTGCTATTCACGTGATGTGCAAGTCTGTCTCCTGCAGAGGGTCATTCCCTTCTCTTTACTGGTTACAACCTCAAGAACAACAGTTTCACTTTATTAAATCAGAGAGTATATGAGAGTCAAGGAACAGGCATTCAAAGTGTTCGCCATTCACGTGGCCTCACAGCTCATATTGTTACTAGAGAAGACAGACTCAGGGGAAGACAAATGTGGTAGGTGAATGCCTTCTCTCTCAGACATTTACCAACTGACTAAAAAAAAAGCCTTTGTCTCAAGGGTTCTTGGCATTCCTCAGCACTGCCTCATTCACAACATGGAGGCTGCTGGAAGTTAAATCCACTGCAAAAAAACTAATGGCAAGGAGAAGAGATTCAGTTCCTGTTTTGTAAGATATAGCACAGACTAATTGAGAGTCAGTGTAGCTGCACTGATGTAACCAGCTGTCATAATTTTTGGCAATGCCAAAAATAATATGAAGAATATCTAAATGTAGGTTGGAAGGTTAGATAACTGATCATCCTATGTTGTATCAAATGTGTAAGCTTATTATACTATTTAGCATCACCAGAAAGGGTAAAGGTATTTTAGAACTAACAGAGTTTTAAATATTTTCCTTCCTCAGTTTCATTATAAAAGCAAATTCCTTCCTTCTAACCCTTTGAAAGACACTGAACACTCATTGAAAAAGCAAAAATAAAACACCCAATACCCACTCAGTTTGTAAAACTTATACAGTACATCAAGGAAGCATTTGCACGAAATTAAGACAAATTTTATCCAAGTGGAAGCCATGCTTGCACAGACATAAAAGTGAAACACAGCTGAATAAATCTACATTATCACAGCACGGTTTTGCATTCCTGGACCTTACCTTTGAAGAAAGGGATGTAATGATGTCTGAATGTAGATGTAAGGCTTGGGTGTTGGGGCAGGGAGATGCAGCTACTGGTACCAAGACTGTGAGTACCAGCTGGGGGCAACAGAGAGTAAGTGAAAATAAACTATTTAGTTCACTTACTGAAAGCCACAAATTACAATGCCATCCTTTTTTTTCAGGAACATTTTCCTCCTGATGCTTAGAAAACACACAGTTTACATTTAAGTCTTCCTCTTTCTCTGGTTATTGCTAAAAACATGCCAGTGGCCACACCATGGGGTCAGCCAAGGGACGGGGGCTTTCTGCAGACAGAAAGGGCATCACCCAAACCACTGTAAGGCATCAGAAAATATTCCAGAAAAGGCATGGCTGCACTCAGGGGAAAACCTGCATATTAAAAAGCTGCAAGAGGGAATGAGAAATGCTCATAATGGGTCTAATGAAATGAAATGGGAAGAGCCTCTCTGTCTCTGCAGAGAACTGTGCCACGAGTGGGTCCAGTTCTCACTGTTGGTGCTGCACACTGCCAGGATTTTGTTCACAATGCACAGGACACTCTAGTGCATGGCTAATTTAAATACTAGAAGAAACATCCTGAAGTTATTTGAGCTCTGAAAGTTACATATGTGATTAAGTACCTTGAAAAATACTCTCAAGTCATCTCTGCTTTGCTGCAATGATGTCCTGATAACAGCGTTTGGAGGATTAGTGGCAATTATTAAAAATGGTGATTATGAAGATTATCTTCTAAATTTTAAAGCATTCAATTTTATTTGGAATTCCTTTTGTCTTTCCTGCTTGCTTTAGCATTGTGCTACTAAGATGAGGTGTGACAGCTACCAGACCTTCAGCAGAGATTAATGTCACTCTAATAGATTTTTTTTTTACTCCATCTCATATCCACTTTGTCAAAGACTTTGTGTAGTAGAAATATTCAAATCCTGTAAAAACTTTTTCTGTTACCTCTAAAATCTTCATTTCCCCTGGAAAGATTAAGAACTTGCATTTTCCAAACTAGTTTAGAATTATAACGTATCCCCAATGAAATTAAAAGACAACAAAAAATAATATAAATGCTCTGTGTTCTTCACCTAAATGATGGAGTAGAGAAAAAATACAATTAATTTTGAGCAATTTCACCAATTATTTCCAAGGATAAAATCCTGTACAGAGCCCAGATATGAATGGGGTTTTGTAAAGCATTCCCATGCAAAGGTCAAAAGGAGATCATCCCTCCTGTCTGTGTGACCAGAGCACCAACACAGCTGCTATTACAGCTCAAAGCTGCAAAAAACACTTTGTAAACTTCTCAACTAAAGCAACTTGGCCTTCAAAATTCAGCCATCAGAATTGGTCATTCCTCCAGCTCTTGCACTGTGCAGAGGGGACATGAACCATGACCCTGTGGTACAAGAATGTAACACAAGGTCGCTCGATCTCCCTCCTGGGTTCTGTGCACTCACTGTTACTGTGCCCAGCTTGGAAGAACTGTGGAATGAGTGTACATCTTCAAGCAGGATGAGATTAAGTCCCTTAAATCCTCCTATCTTGTGTCTACACAGAATCAATTTTTTGTAAATGCCTGGTTTTGTTTTTTTGGATGCACATTCCTGAAGCACCTGTTTCCTTTCTCCCCATGGAACTCGCTTTTCACTGTAAATAAATCCCTGCAAGGAACTGCTATTCCACCTTAAACCCCTGACTGCTGAAATCAATTCTACTTACAACATAATACAAAGTAATGGAAAAATCTAGAGAATAAGTAAGGTTGCTTTTACCTGGTCTGCTGTAATGCTGAGGAGAATGGGAGGTGGGGGTGTACCGACCATAGCCCAGGGAGCCAGCAGAGCTAGGACTTGATGTCCTGTACTGCTTGAAAGATCTGTCATCTTGGTCGCCCTTGGAGGAAGAGAGAAAACACATGTTATTAGGGAGGAGAAGCAACTTTTCAAACAGGCAGAATGTGCCACCTCATGTGTTTCTGTGCTGTGTAGATGGGAGTCAATGCTGTCCTAAGATTCCATGAAATCCTAATGAAATGAGGTGGCTTTCACCACCTCCACCTGCAGAGTGACTGAAAGAGCTCTGCCAAGTACCAGAGAATGGTCAGGTTGCCAGGAAAGTCAGCACAGACATAAATTTAAAATTACAATTTAATTTGAAAAGGGCTGTAAAAGTGTTGTTTCAGGACAGTGCAATTTCCTGAACAAATGAAATTGGGTGGAAGATGAGCTCAGGTCAGCATGACAGCATTATGGTCACTTTTTACCCATATGAATAGACGCATAATGGTTGCAGACAACACAAAAATCAGCATTTGCTGGTTTCACTACATCATGAAACTGATTGTGTATAAATTGCCCAGTGTGCCACACTGTAACATGATCATTAGCCTAAGAAACCCAATATAAACACATCAGCATTAATACTGCACCATTGTGCAGAGCCATTCATGCAATCCAATTCCCACTAAATCCTCAGCTTCAACCAGTCAAAACCATGTACACCCCCTCCAAGCCACTGATTTTTCAACAGTTAGTTAAACTGCAACTGCAACTTGCAAGTAGTCTTCCTAACAGTAAAAGCACTACTGAGTGAAATAGATGGGGAAGTGACTTGTGTAAACTTGCTATAAAAGAAAATTCAAATTTCCCCTTTTTTAAAACACATGAGAATTGGCTTAAGTTCATTGAAACAAATGAATGTAACCTGCAGATGCTCTTTTATGGAAAGTCATACTCAAAAAAATGCTTCCCCTCTCCTGTTCCAGCA
Source organism: Ammospiza nelsoni (assembly GCF_027579445.1). Lineage (NCBI taxonomy): Eukaryota > Metazoa > Chordata > Aves > Passeriformes > Passerellidae > Ammospiza > Ammospiza nelsoni. The sequence goes on from NC_080636.1 coordinate 18,897,281, forward strand.
GAAAAGAGTGAAGATATCCTACACTGTATCAAGTGTCAGTCTCTTATCATGAATATGGGGATGCCTTTAGGAATCTGTGTGATTCCCACTGGATCATTCATCATTTAAACAAACTATACATCCTATTAGCCATACCATCATCTCCCAAACTCGTATCAGAACAACTTAATTATGTCCATACATTCATCTTTAGATGAATGTAGTAAATTTGGCTTCTCTCCCTTGACTCTACAGAGATGTACAATATTCTCATATCTTCAGGTTTACCCCGCGGACAAGATATGCTCCGTCCCTTCAACGTCACCCCAGAACTACCAGCCACATTTTCAAAAGGGGAAAATCAGCTTAGTATAGTGGCGAGCAGCATTATTGCTTTAACATCCAGTTCAGAAGTAGTTTTACAAAAAGAAAAGAACAACTGATGCCTTCCCAAGTGTGCAGTGTCCTGTAGGAATTCTGCCACCAACTCCTCTCAACATCCAGCTCGATATGTTTCCTTCCCACTGTACCCACATGTTGTGATACCCACTCTAACCTTTGTGGAGAGAATTACAAGCAGTATTGCAATGGCTCTACAAGTCTTGTAATATTTAAATACCATATGAGTGTCAGCTAATGGTCTGTGATGCGTCCAATTGTATGACACAGTGGAACTCTCCTCTAACATAAAATCCCTGCAACAAAAATGGTGACAAGTTTGCAAATGATGATGATGCCCAAGCACCTGATCACAGATTCCTTAAAAAGAGACAGCAAGCACAGAGAAGCTGGGTAACATGGGAGTATACACAAATCATGGCAGTCCCAACCTCCACACCAGTATCTCTTCTGGAACTTAATATTGGCAGTTTGGTAACTGAATTTAAAGGATATTGTTATAATCTTACAAAACATCAAGTTTTCACATTGTTTCAGTCCTTACCTTTGTGTACCTTGTGTCTCTGTAAGGAACAGTCAACCTAGTCCATGTCACCAAATATTACATGAAACATGCTTTTATTTTTAAATTATCAAAAAAATTACATCTCTACTGGTTAACTTCTCTGTTAACCAGTTCTTAAAGTCCTTAATTCTCCATGATTATCAAAATTTTGCAGTGCATAAAATTGGGATAATGGAGAAAATAGCCAGACCCATGATATCGAATTGAATTTACTATCTGGGAAAATACATTAAATGCTTTCACTGCTTCCAAAGTGATGTTTCTTGAAACAATAACTAACTTAATTAATGCACATCAAAATACACAGACCTAGAAGTTCAGGTATGTGCAAATGATTTAAAAGTAGGTGCACACAAATAGTATAAGTAATTCAACTATTTGTGGAATAAAAAAATGAGAATAATAAAAGAAGAGAAATCTATGCCGAGCACTAATTTGAATCAGCTCACACTGGCAGCTTTAAATGTGAACATGAATCATATTTCCCAATATAATTTATTCAGTAGAGCTTGAAGAAGTGACCACCATACAACCTTTATTTTGGAAAGCAGAAACATGGATGACAGTGGAGACAGATGCATACAGATGACAATCCAGAAGCAGAGCACATACTGAACACAAGTAACACTCTGAAAATCATAAATTGTAAACCCCATGCACTGTAGAGGCAAGGGGCAAATCCCACATTTCAGACACTGCTGGTTATTAATATGGTTATGCATCACAAAATGGGTCAGAAGAGGAGAACAAAGGCACTGGGGATTACCTCAGTAGGTGTTGGAGAGAGCAACTGAGGTGACTGCAAACAGCAACACACAACAAATTAGTGATACAAATTCATGCATGATGTTACTTGTGAGAAGAATTACTCTTAAAATATCACTACTCATGTATAACACATGATACAGTTAGGAAAAACACCTGTCAATTAAGTTAGGGCATTTTTTTAATTATCTGTTTTGAATTAAGTACATAAGAACTAATATATAAATAACTTCATATTTGTCTTTGAATGATTTCTCTGCTACAGAATCCTGGGGTATGGTGAGGCCAGTCCTGTGGCACAGAGAAGGGCAATAGAGAACTCCCAGTTAAAATGCCTGAAACTACACACAAACCCTAATTAAATCTGGATTGAAGGACCTCCAAAATCAGGACTAGAACTGACAGTTTTAAGGGAAAGAAAAATACCTGCACTATTTATTTTCAATTAAACATCATGTAATTTGACAATCTGCTGCTCATTTTTTTTTTCCAAATCAAACACTATGTTTGGTTAGGTGAGCAAATAGACTGAAAGTATTGCAGCTGCAGGTAAGAAGCCAAGATGTTGAAATTTGGGAGACAGGATTTTTTTTTTCCCCTGGTAATATCAAGGATAATAAATAGTTGGAGCACCAGGAAATATGTTGGATTGCAAACACAGTCCATGTTTGGTCTGGGCACCTCTGCCAAGCCTGGATGTCACCAGGCACTTGAGGAGGGCCACAGCCATCAGCAGCATGGAAAGGAAGTGATTATGCTTGACAGGTTCAGGGTGAGGCAGCAGCTTTCCATTTTGTGAAATCAGAAACCTGAATACCATTTAAACTCTTTACCAAATACAATTTAATTATTTTTGAATGCTTTACAATGGAGCTATCATAGTTCAGCACTGTGCAGAGAGGGCTTGGAAGAAAGTCTGCAAAATCCAACACAGGAACTGCACTTCACCTGACAGTGGTACTGAGACCTTAGTGGTACTGATTCAGTGTAAAAGGTGCAAGTGATAGCATGACTAGGGCTTTTATAAATATCATGACCATTAACTATTGCATTTATTTCTGCTCATTTACTGACACCTGGAGAGAACAAAGCAGACTTCCATGCTACACTGTATGTATATTGCTCATATCTAACATATTGTAAAGGTTTAATTTGTAAAAATTTAGCTTAAAGTAGAAAAGCAATCAGAAAGTCAAATGAAATGCAGGTACATTCAGAGAAGAAAAGCTAACTTGCATGACAGGAGTTATATACAAGTATGATTCACAAAGCCCAGACTTAGTATTAGTTATTAGTATGTTAGTATTGTGTCAAATTAGATTTCATTAGCACAAACTGTATCATATTAGCTCTGCATATGAAAAGGCTGAAGTGCATGCATGACATGAGGATGAAGTTAAGTAAGGGACAGTTGAAAGAAATTTGTACACAGGAAAGTGATACCATTGTTTTGTTACCAAAATAACATGGTACACTTTGTTTAAAAACAAAAATCATGAAAGACATTTGGCTTTGCTTCTCATTTTTGCATTATAATTAGCAATGGCTCTTGTTTCCTACCGCATGCAGAACTACTCCCATGGAAAAATATTTTAATTACATGTCATCTTTTTAAGAAAATGATCATAGAAAGCAATGTTTTAATTTTTACAAACTAAAAAATGAAAATAACAGGAATTAACATCTTGGGTTTGGTTGTTATTCTCTTTTTTTTTTTTTGGAAGTCATTGGGAATGAATGGATGACATGACTCAATTAACTACAGCTATAAAAGTTACATTAAAAAAAAAACCCGCTATGCACATGTTAATAGTCTTAAGCAACATGTTCAATGATGTACATAAAACCTGAAACTCAGAGTGAAAAAATACCCATGTTTCAGTACCTCCCCGTAACTATGCCTGTCATCTGAAGAGTAACTGATATATGGAGAATAGGAGATCATATCTGGGCGGTCAATGTTATAGATGGCTTTATTTTTAGGAAGAGCAGCCAAGTCCCTGTAGTCAAGAATTTCATCTCCAAGCTTTGCCTAAGAAAAGGAGGAAAGAAAGCAGTGAGAATAAGGAAGAATATGAGTAGGATGCAATCAGACAAGGAAAGATAAATGTAGGTAGGAAAGTCATAATCATAATAAATCACTTTTTTTTTTGTTTGTGAACATTTAAATCTCTTGTATTTACTACACTCTGCTAAATATTAATGCTGTTTTCTTTTATATACTGTTGCCTTTACCTTGTCACTGGCATTTGGCTAACAGGAGTAGTGTGGCATCATTCCAATTCCCTGGTTATAATCCCACTTACTCCTGGATGCACAAACAGATATAGGGGACAGATATTGTAGTCTTTTTTTTAGACAAAACACACTGAATTTTGAAGTGGTTTTGGTGTGCAGAATTACCCTGCTGTAAGCAGTAGTGAATAATCAAGTACGTATTTCCAGAACTTACTCTCCAGATGCTGAAAAGCATTAATCAGCTCTTTGATCTCTCCCATTCAGTTGTGTCCCACAGCTTCACCTCCATTCCTGACTATGTCTGAACAGCCCTTAATTATGGGTCACAAGCCAGCAGATGATGGATTTGCACCATGGGGGGAGATCACAGATGCCACTCAAGTAAAGTTCAAATCCTCTCATGAGGCTCACACAACCAACAGAGGGAAAGGACTCTGCTGGTCCCTGTTCTCCTCCTACTACACATATTCCAGAAGAGTCATTTATTACCAAGCTGCCACATTTGCACAGATTACCCTTAAGATAACTGCACCAAAACTGTCTCCAGCACATACTGTGTTGTAGATATGATGACAAGTTGGCCACACTGAGAGTGGAGAAATGGGCAGCATAATGGTCTCATTCCCACTTCAAGCTTTGCAGAAGGATAAGCTCTTTGATGGCAACAAAATGATGAGTGAATCTTGCTGTGCTCAGAAAATCTCAGTATGATCATCTATAAAACTGTAATAATGTTTTCCACATGCAAAAATACAAAAATATCCAGGATTTATGTGTGCCATAATTCTGTTTTTTCTTAGTATAAGCTAAGAAAAGTTCAATAGATTTTCCAGGGAAGTTTTCTATCAGGTTAATAATCCAGGAAAAATTTAGTCTGACAACTTCCAGATACCTCTTTTTCTAAAAAAATGCATGAATTTGTGCAAAAATAAACTGCATGAAAAGAAGGAAGATTACTCTTAAATAAGAAAGCACAACCAAGGTGCCATCACCATCATATATTTCCATCCTCAAAACTAATGAAAAAATGTGTTTTAACCAAGTACATGATTCTTCAGCCATCTACAGATCTCACTCTCTTTGGAGCTCCTTTACGAAGCTAAAGAGCAATGAAATATCCCCTTAATGAAAGTAAGTCCCTCCCTGCTGAGAAGGCAGCAGAAGCTCTGATGCAGAGACAGGTAATGCAAAGGTAAAGAATCTGTCTGTCCCATCTGTCCCAGAAATACTTTGGGCAGCAATATACCTACAAAGAAGGCCAAAGAGGCTGTGATTTCAGTTAATGTATCCAAGTTTTTGGCCATTATTCTGGTGAATCCAAAGTAGTTCAGAATTGGGAATATTTAAATGTGAATTACAGTAATTTTGGCTCTCTATCTAGATGTAAAACTTCCCATTACATTTCAGATGTCAGAGAAGTAAAACTTAACTTGTTATGCAATTCCTTTCAGTTTAGATATAACAATGTGGGCAAATTTGGATGAAGAAACACCTTAGGGATCCAGTTGCTTTCTAAACACTCAATTCTTCAAACATTGAGTCTACACTGTATTTTTATTTTATTTGTTTCACCGACATTCAGTTATGCGAATGGAGTTCAAATTACAGCCGAGAGGCTCCAAGCCATTTCTTCAGTAATTTGGTATTTAGGGTTCTGGTAAAACCCTAAATATAAGTATAGAGTATCTGTTTCATTTGGAATATGCAATTTTACAAACATATAATTGTGAATATGATCTGTATAAAAACATAGTGTGATTTCTATTCCCTGTATGACAGCACATATAACACAGCTATGTAAACTAATGTAAGCCCTCCAGTTGGATATATTAGGTTGGAGCATCTAATTCTGCCTTAATAAAATAAGGCAAACTATAAAGCAGGGCTTTTATTTTAACCTTATTTAATGGCATAATTTAGAAATCAACAAATTTTTAATTAGGGGCTCCGAGGGGTAGGGCAAATTTCAGCCTGGATATAATGAAGTCATCCCTACAGGTCACAAAAAGATGCCCATTACCTTCAAAAGGCACTGGCCTGTGTCCTCTCTCAGTGCAAGAAGACACCAAATTCTGTTATCAGTAGATGAAGAAGAAGTGATATGGTTTTAGTAAACCATCTGTATGAGGCAGATTTACATTTATGTCAAAAAAACCCCTTTTTTCACCTTTCCCTATGTGACCACACCACCATGGCCCAGAGGCACAGCTGCCCTGCCATGGGGTGGTGCCCATGATGATGCTCAGCACTGCTCTGACCACAACATACTCACAGTTCCTAAGATGGAACTGTTTTCTCTAAACTCTTCTGTCCATGAAATACTCCCCAGAGCTCACCAGCTGGTAAGGTACAATTTTACTACAACTTTAATAACTGGATCTATGCTACTGCTGAAACTGCTGCCCTGTGTGCACCATCCCACCCTGTTCTGCCTTCTACACTAGCATTAGAAGTCATGTAGACAGCTCGGTTGGGCTTTTTTATTTTTCTTTCTTTAATTTTTTTTCCTCTTTGGTTGTCTGGAGGTTTTCCTAAGTTATTGTTTAGCTCAGTCTGGCCTCAAATTTGACTGCATATCTCTGTATACACACTGGTATTAGCAGCAAAGAGGGATGGGAAGGCACAGGCAGAGAGGGACAGGGCCATGTGCGGGTGGGACCTTCCTTTCAGGGGCAGCAAGAATTTAGGTTTGGCAAAAAACTGCCACAAAAGCACACAAGACAGATCTTGAGCATGTCTGTATGTCATAACACTCCTGTAACAGAAAACACATGTAAAAACAGCCAAGGGACCATTGTGATAATATAGAAGTCTCTAACATGTTTTTAATTCTTTTTACTTTCCTGTTTGTGAAAGCCAAAATAGGATTGATTAATCAATCAAAATCAAGTTTTGACAATTAAGCAGTGAGAGATGGGACAGATAGAACAAGAACTAGCACTCTTCTGGGCAATCTTTTTTTGTGACCGACTCATATTGCTAGACAACTTTATTCTTTCCTAGTCCCAGCTGTATATTACAGTAAAAAACATCAGGGTTGTGTACTGATTTAATGATAGCCTTTAAAAACAAACAAACAAACAAACAAAAACAGAAAAGGAGAATGGAGGTTCATCCTTGACTTTTTAAGAGCCAGTGAAGCATGTTTAAAGTTGTAACACAAACATCAATAAAAACAGTGTCATCCTGCAGTTAGATAAATGTCTCTAAAAACATATAAATCTTAGGAGAATTCTCATGCTTAAAAACACAATGAGATGGTGCCTGCCTGAAAAAAAGAGCTCAACTGGCCAAAGAAAATGCTTATATGATAATAGGCTCCCAGCACAATGAACTGTCTTCACAATGACATTTCTTGGCTGGTAATATAGCACTGGTATTCAGCAGCAGTCAGAATCACTGAGAAGCATCTAGAGAAGGGGCACTTGTTCCACTGCAGGTTCCATCTTACTCAGATAAAATGCACATATTGTATTCAAAATAACTTATATTTGAGGAAAAAAGACAAGTTTGTATCCAAAGCACTCTTTTGCTTGTCTCTATGTAGGAGATAAAAGCCCTTTATATTGGTATAATAACCTCTCTGGAAGTCAATTGCATCTCCAGCAAATTTCTCACTATATGGCTCTAACTGATGAGGATGACCTGCACACCTGAAGGATACTTGGCCAAGAGAAAGAAAAGCCCTGGAAATGCTCAAGCCCTGCAAGAGATATCTCTATGGATCATACCACATTTGCATTTTTTTTATCTATTGCGGGTAGCCTTGAGAATTTGGCCATGAACACTACACTACAGAAATTTTGATCTTGTATTGAAAAAAAGAAAAACCCTACGATTTTATTATACTTGTTATTTTAAATTCTCTCAATGAGCTTTTCAGAGTGTTTCATAAACCATAAACACATCAAAGGTCCTCTGAGTGAGGGACTCGCATTTGGCACAGGCAGAGTCCTGCAATCACACACATGAGAGTTCCCATAAGCAATCAGATACAGGCTCAGGAGCTCAATTTAAAGAAGTTGTGTTCAAATCTAAGCTTGTAATCTACCTGTGGGATGTACTGTTTACTTAAACTTTTCTTTTCAGAAAGAACTGTGGTATTCTGCATGCTTTGGTATAAGCCAGCTCTAGCTGTAGCGTAAGTGCTACAAATACACCACAAAATATAGGAGGAAAAATGCCACAATTCTGTAACACTAAATGCAGTACTCAAATATTTTAAACTTGAGAAAATAATTCCATTTTAGAGGAATCACCAACTGCAGTGGTTTAGAGGCACTAGCTTTCCACATAAAGTGCTACATTGTAGGAGGAAGGACGAGGTTTTCCCATCCCACAGAGAAAATTTCACTGGGAAATACTCACATAGATCACACGGCTTGGGGAGCCTGATGTACTTGAAGCAGGTACAGAAATAATACTCTCAGAGGAAGTCCTAATTTCCTATGGCAAGAGAAATGAAATAGATAGGAAATACAGGAGAGTCAAAGATAATGTAACAGCTATTTAAAAAAAGCATACAAGACATTTAATTTAATTCAACCTCTACCACTCAAAAATGACATATTATAGAGAGCTCAAAATATGGAGTTAAAAATAAAAGAACACTTGCAGACAATCAATTTAAAAGTGCACTTTTAAAAGTGCAAGAATTGTTTTACACATGGCTTTCTTATCCCTTCTTCAGAACAAAATGGCCCAGAGCATTTCTGGGGTGGCAGGACAGCCTTTGGGCACTCTCAGAGACAGTTAAAAGACAATACAGTAGCAACATTTTTACTCCAAATTCATGCCATCAAACCATTCTACAATGTGACTGGACATGTCACACTGCCACGCCATTTACTCACAGTGAAACATGGAAAAGGATCATTTAAGACAGACAGTATAATTAAACATCTCTTCTGCATAATTAAAGCATTTTTCAGTTTTCCAGAACTTGTGTAAATGACTTGAAAGTGTCACTGATACACTAATGTCATGTACAAACCATATTTCTCTTTCATGAGGTCCCTACAGGACACTCAATGCAGAAGAGAAAAATAACTTTAGAAAATTACATTATTCCAATGTTTTGAACCCTGTTAAAGTCAAATAACAGTTCTGGATTCTCAGAGAAAGCTTTAGGGCTTCTTTCTGTGTCCTGAGAGCATGGTCATGGGCATCTGGCCCCAAGGCAGCCAAGCTTGAGCAGAGGGGTTGGACAAAATGACCTCCAGAGGTTCTCTTGGAGCTCTGGGTCTTTCCAAGGACAGACAAGAGGTGAGTCCTTTTTTCCTTGGAAGAGCCCAATCATGGCTTCCCATTGGCACCAATGTCACTGGAGGTCCCAGCATGAGCCTTGCACATTTCCAGTAACCTCTTTGGATTGCCCAAGTGGAAACCAGTAACAGGTGCTGCTCTTCAAGGGTCCTTACAGGGAGCAGGAATGCTTAATATCTCCCTCCATGACCAGACCGGGGCATTGAGCACATCCCTGGCAAACCTACAGATGACAGCCAGCCCTGTGGTGGGGACAACACGCTGGAGGGAAGGGATGCCATCCACAGGGATCCTGATAAGCTTGGGAAGTGGGGCCATGCAAACCTCATGAAACTCAACAAGGCCAAGGGCAAGGTCCTGCACCTGGCAGGGGAATCTACTGTGGAGATTCCTTGTGGAGTAGCACCTCCACAAACTGGGTGGTGAAGGGAGAAGAAGGACTTGGAAGATACTCGTGGCTAAATAACTGGATATGAGACATGCCACATCTCACACATGTTCTTTATTCTCTTCATGATCCCCTTTTAGCATCCCCATCCATGCCTGCTCCATATAATCTCCCAGATTTTTCAATAAAACCTCACACCTTTGTTGACTCTATGGCCTCTGTTAGTTCATTTTCTGTACTACACATTTTTCTTCTTCCATCTCCCTCTTTTCCCTATATGCCTTTTTATAAACCTTACTTTCCCTTGCTGCTTTGATTTCTCCTGTCTTTTCCAGCATCCTCCCTTCTGCTTAAAATCTCACTCTCCCATCATCTTTCTTTATGCTGTCACTCTCTTTCACAACTTCTTTTTCCCCTCCACTCCATCTCCAAAGTTTTGGAGCACGCTGCCACTTTCTCCTCTTGCTTTTATCACCTACTTTAATTACATGCTGTTCATATATCTATATATAGGCAGATAACTTAAAAACAAAAAACTGCAAGGTCGACCAAGTAAATTTACTGCAAGTAAATTTCTCAAGCAGTAGATCTCATTCCAGACTGTACAAGTTATGTTGAAAAGTTCATTATTACTCTCTTAAAAATGGCATCCTTCCTTCTGGTTTTATTTTTTCAATAGTGAACATAAAGATCAGAAAATAGGAAAAACTCCAGGAAAAAGAAAAACTGCTAGGCTCAGGAAAATTATTTGATATTCAGGGCTTGTCATAAACAACACCAAGCAATCACTTCTCAACACATGGGTACAAAAACTACAGCAAAGATCTTTTAGGGTAAAGCCCAAACAAGGTTGGTTTTTTTTTCCAAGCTGTAATTTAGTCAAAGTTGGACTTTCTGACACACCAGATTTAACAATCTTTTTATGGATGCTGCCTGCTGTTCTGACTTGTCCCATGTGCCTTCCTCCAAGACTTGAACCAAAGCAGAGCTTTTTTGAACAAGGATACCAAGGGTAACACTTGGAGCATCAGAGAACATCAGAAGTGAAAAACCCACACTTGGCCTCTACATTAAATGAGATAGTTGTAACTCATTCCCACCACTTCAGAAGGATCATTAATTCTTCATTCCTAGGGACAGCTTATTTATCTGCTAATCTTCTGCCAGAATTCCCTCCCTTTTCCCTTTGCACACAGAGAAGTGCACAATCATCCAACTTAAGGAGGTACTTAAAGCCAGGGATTAAATTAAATTGTGGCTGGCTTGCCAACATTTTAGAAAAAAATAATGAAACAGAAACTCCAAGGAAATTTTTTTTGTAAAAACAAATAAAGTCCTCTGATCTTTTAAGTTCAGAGCCATATGAGAAGAGAAGAGGTCATGAACTGATAACATCATAATCAGACAGAAGTTTTTCTTACTCATGTTTTCACATTTTTACTTATTCAGCTTATATATATATATATATATATATATATATATATATATGCTAAGAGTTTATATATATATAAACTCTTAGGCCAACAGCCAACATTCTCCTTTATCTATAGTTTTAATCACTGATTAAAAGTAGAGTACTTATATTACATGATTACATTTCATTAGCAAACTGGATTCCCATTATTTAAGATTTAAAATTACAGTAGGGAAAATTTTCCAAACCCTTCCATCCATGCCTGGTGAAAAAAAAAACAAAAAAAAAAAAAAACAAAAAAAAAAAAAACAAAAAAAAAAAAAAAGAAAAAAAAAAAAAGATAGAGAATAATAAGAATAATATGGCAATCAAATAACATTGGGTAAAATATACAGGTTTTTTACCTTGTTTTTTTCTTCAGCCTTTGCAGCCTGTCTACAAACTGGATGCCAAATGGATGTTCCTGCAAAGTAAATTTAAAGTTCTGCTTAATTCAGTTCCACAATAACAATCTTAAAAAAGTTGAAAATAAGAAACTTATTAAACCCTCCTAAAAGGTTTTATAAGGCATAGGTTACTGACTAATTCCCCTGCTAGTGCAGGACACTTTCAGAGGTCAAGAGGACAGCCCCTCAATCCCACTGAGCCTCATCACAGACATTTAAAAGACTTCAGAAAGCTACATGTACCTCAATATGGCAGATCAACATCACAATCTGATTCCTAAGGAGCGTGATATGGGATCTCTGGAGCTCCACCAGTCCAACCTCCTGCTCAGGGAGGTCCCATTACAGCAGGCAGGGCTGTGTCCAGATGGGCTTTGCCTCTGTTTCATGGTAAATTTTGTCTTTATATATAGTTAGAATTTCCTACACTCCTGTAATACATATTCTTGTAGTAGTAGGCTTGGCTCATACACAGCATGCCGTGGTGGGATGGAATTGTACACAGCATTGTGCCATGTAACTCTAGCTGAAAATCCAGTCTATCATTTATTCACTGCTCCAATCTTGTTCTTCTCACATGTTTGTCCAAGTACACTTCTAGCTACTAAGGAACTGCATAAACTCAGGGGAATGTCCATCGTGGAGGAAGCAGGAGATACCAAATGAACCAATTCTTTCTTGCATACAGGTATTGAAATGAGCATCTTAATGAAAGTAAACAATGAGTGTGAGACAGAAACTTTAATAGTTTTGCACTAGCCACAAAGGAAAAAACTATTTCAAAAAGTTGAACATGATGCTTAAAATAGTGTTCAGTAGAAATGGAATGTGCGTAATGATTTAAAATAAAATAATTATTTGCAAGTCCTAATAGTAAGAAGAAACCTTTATGTTTTTGCCAGTCTGAGCTCAGACACACCACAGATTAAAGCTCCAGAGGTGAACAATGTGAGTGCACTACAACTTCTGCCTGACTAAACTGGAATCTGAGAACCTCTGCATAATAAACACTTAATGTTTATACTGGGTGGGGAGTATCAAGAAGAGTTATTGGAAATGCTTTGTTTTCACAGCAGTTTGATAGTTTCCTAACTAGTGGATTTTGGAAACAAGATGGAAACAGAATCTATTTCCCAGAAGACAGATGGAGATCATTAGAATTTATTTCACAAAAACAACTCAGATGAACCCAAACTCTTGCAGTAAAAGAGTACCTATAAGAACAGACCAGATAAATTATGTTTACTAAGTTACTGGGATTTTTTGTTACTGAACGACTAAGAAACATTTTTATAGCACCTTTAAATTTAATGCTAAGTTCTCTTCCACTTACAAGTGGATTTGAGTTTCCATCATTTGTCCCATAAATTGCTTCAAATTATCCCAATGGATTTAAGAAGCATTTAGATTTTTTTTTTACCCACTCCTGTCTCTAGCCAAGTAACACTGTCTGGGAAACTTTTTCACACTGAATAAAAAATGTCCTTTCACCCAACAGCTGCCTGTTGGACGACCACTGAAGATTTCTGTTAAGGAACATGCAACACCTAAAACTTTACATTAGTTTATTAAGAGGATGAAGGACACGGACACATTATAAAACCCTGAGCTCCAACTTTTTTTTATTACTTAACAGGTTAGACAGTCCAAATAACTGATTATAGATCTTTCATGGCATTAACACCAGTTTCTGATGGAAACTGCTCTACATGTGAAGACAAAAAGGGTATGACAGCGAGCTGGTCTAAACATTCCATGCATCAGAAAATACAGTAAAATGGATCTAAATTAAGAGAACCTGAGCATACCTTGCTATTATTTGAACGAATAATCAGAACAAAACCTAACAAATATCCGCCCTTACAACAAATGGAACTTAAAAAGAAGATTGACTTGCAAACAACTTTCAGAACGTTTGAAATCTAGAAGAAAATTTGTAGTGTGATGTACTTTTTAAAAGCATTGATTAATTATGGGGTTTTAGCATAGCTAAGATCCTTTTCAAGTGGAAGAACTGCAGCATTTTCTGGATCCTGACAGAAAATTCATGAGCATAGACAAGTATCACTGCGTGCTTTAATGAGCTAGCTCTTGTTGCAAACCAAAGTGACAATGAAAGTGTCATTTAAAATAAAATACTAAACCATAATTAGATCTTACTGAGACCACTGCTGTGTTCTAAATAAAGTATAACTTTTCCAGCTTAAGGAAAATTTTCCAAGTATACTTCTAGAAAACCATGGACAATTGAGAAGTTGTAAACACAGTTCTGGGCAGGCATGTGATTTTAGGATAATACACCAGCCGTGCAGTCCCACATCCTACTGAGTTTCTCTTTTCTGTTTTACTTTGAAAAGATACTGCCAGTCAAAGACACATACAGAAGCCTTTATTTTTTCTGGTGTTTTCCCCTGTATTTAACCATGTAAGCAGTTTTCTTTGATCATTTTAGTAGAGCTAGAAGTTGCTACACATGAAGGATTTCAGCTCATATTTATGTTAAATGACTTTTTTTCCCATTGCATACTTTATTGCACAACTCCTTCTGTAATACTGAATTTCTCCTGTGCAAGCCTATGGTGTGGGCAAGAGAGCCAAGTGTAACTGTTTTATTTTTTGATTGTTTGGTTTACCTTGAAGATACATTTCTTCTCCTTCTGCAAACATCTGATTGCACCTGACACATCGTGCGCAGGTTGGGTGATAATGCTTCTCTCCTGCCTGCTCAGAAAGAAGGGACAGATGATTAATATTGACCAATTTAGCAGTTTTTCTTTCATCCTCTTGAATATGAATAATTTAATTAGTTAATGACAATTAGTTCAACAGTCTCCTACAACCACAATGCTGATTTGTTGTTCTAGACAATTCATGCTTTAAAATGTAATTACGGTCTTGCCTACACAAAGCAAGAAAAGCTAATGTGCAAAAGTTAAGTCTCTGAATTTACAGGACAGAAACAAATTTATGCAATGAACACATCTTCCCCGTAAACCTAGTGCAGGGTAGCTTAGGACTTACCTGCAGGAGCAATTTGGGAGATTGAGCACAGATTTGCAACTCATAAATTCATCACACATCAACTGAATACATAATCTTAATGCTCAGCAAAAACCATTCTGTGCAAAGAATGTTTGTAGCTGGTTTGCAAGTGTCTTGCAGGTAACTTGTACAAAACAGTTCCATGAGGAATGAGTGTAGCCTGCCTATAGGACAGTAAATCCCAGATCAGGCATCTTTGGGTACTGTGCACCCACACTCTCACACAGACAGGCCAAGAGTTTTGCCATCTGTTCAGAGACTAATCCAAATAATTTAATATCACTGTTTTCATTGACTGGAATGAGAACAGGACCGAGCCCTCAATTTGCTCAGAACTGCTTAGTAACTTACCAATTTTCATATATTTAAATTCTCAATTACCTGCAATGTTGGCTTGAGCCAATGACATTAACAGCACTCATGGAGTTCTGCTCTGCTGAGTGAACGACATGGGCCAGTCCCTCCAAACTGCACTCCCATCCCATCTTTCAGATGGCACTCACAAAACAGAGTTCAAAGTCCCAAAGGCAGCTCTTGCACATGCTCCCAACACTCCTCACTCTTCAAAATCCCTACAGAAATTAAGGAACTGAACGCCAGATCCTGGCATCTCCTTTCTCCTCTTTGACCCCACACTCTTCCATGCCAGACAGAATTGTCCATGGTTTAAATGGCTTAAGGTCAATGCCACTTCCACTTGGAATAGAAGCCAGGAGACCGAGTAACTCTACAGCTTGGAGCTAAAGTAAACTAGGTTTAATTTAAGATTAAGCTAAGCCTGAATTTAGTAGAAATTCTCCTGAAGTTAAAAAAATGCAAATGTTGGTCCATGTAGAATGTCTCATAATTTGCTTACCTGAAAAACATTGAAAGTGCTGCTCGGATTGAGGATGCCTTTAAGAAACTACTATCAACTATTTCCTCACTGCATTCAGCATGCAAATAGGCTCTCACACTGCAAATCCCCTACTGTCAATCTAGAAATTTAACCCTGTTACTACAAAGGTGAGTTTTCTAGCTCTTATTCACTGAATTTCAAAGCTTTCAGAAGCATTTACATTAAAGAATGTCATCTGTGTGGGGGGCCTATTTTGCGATTCACAGTACCAATCACAGGAATGCAGTAAATCTAGGTTAAAGAATCTCTGGTTTCATTGCATCAATGTTAACTTGATTCACTCCTGAAAACCTGCTGCAGCATTTCAGATTGGCAATAAAGAGCAACACACCGCATCAGAATTGCCATTTTGAAAACAGCTCTGCTCCAGCTCACTCTTTTTGTTATCATTTGTGCAGATTTCAGAGTGATCTTTGCAATTTTAGACATGGAAGATGGTCACTACTACCTGTGATAACACCTTTAAAGTACCAGACAACAAAGTATCAGCATTGAGCTTAAACTTCTGGTCTAAAATTGCTTGCCCTAGTGCAGGTGTTAAAGCACAGAAGAGTATTTAATTGTCACCAGGCAAACTTATGTTTGGCATATCAAACTGAAAAGAAATACAATTTCCCTTGGAAGTGCACAAGCATTGCTAATGGAATGCATAACCTCAATAACTCAACTGATTTAGCACAGATGATACAATTCCCAGGCTAACAATCTCTAAGGGAATTAAATTACCTCTTTGCTAAAATAAATTGCCAGGACAGATTCTCAAATAACCTGGATGCATCACAGAACAAAGTCTATTTCCCTAAATTTAACACAACAACCAAATATATAACTTTAATTCACTCACTGAACTCACACAGTCAGTAATATCAACTAGGTATAGAATGGCACAGAAAGATCTCTTTTATGACACAGACACAATTGTAATAGAAAAATTAGGGGAAGAAAGTACAGTGATTCTTTTGCTGATGATCACACCAGGAGAACTCCAATGGATTTTGCATAAGTATCTCTGAATTAAAATGGCACAAACTCAAAAATTTTCATATAAGTCTAAGTGCTGACAATGACTTTTGTTGCCCCTTTTAATTTTTTTTTGGTCCTTCTTCTAATCAAAGCACAGAAGACAAGACATAGCAGACACTTCAACACTTTGAAGTATATAAAAAAGACCACACCATATTTCTAAATGAGAGGTGCTAGCTGACCCCGAGGCTGGGCAGCTGATGCAGGAATTAACTAACAGCATTTATTGATATGTGTATGCAGTTACCCTGATTAGGCATCATAAATTATATTCAAACCTAGCCCCTGAGTCTGAATCATAGAGTCCCTTGGGTAAACACCAAGGAGGCTTTCACCAGCACCCCTTTCTCCTGTCCCTTCCATTTCAGGGGCTTGCTCTCACAGATGAACAATTGGTTCCAGCAGAACCCAGCTATTTTATAAACTTAGAGCACCAAATATTATATAGTTTTGGTTTATTTGTAATAAAGGCTTCATCATTTTTTTCTCTTCTTGCTTATATTAATGTGAGGTAGTTCAATGCAGAAAACAAATGCCTAACCATATGGTTACTCCTTCCTTGCACAGTTTGAAAGCTTAGTTTGACAGATTGTTGTCTCAGTGTTTAATAAAACACCAACACACTCAGAGCACAGAAGAGGCAACATTCATCTCTGAGAGATCTCTTACAGTTCAAGTGATGGTTTTGGAAAAACCTCCTCAATATCCTACATTTGCTTCAAGACTGCACCAGGTCTTTGTGCCTAGGAATCCAGATGTGAAGATAGTATTATTGTGAAGATCAATTTGAAGACTAATTTTCAGCTGAGATTACCTCAAACCTGAATAGCAAAGTGTGTTCTTAGTAATAACACAGTACATATACCAACAATTTAATTTTTCTTCAACTGACCATGAACCAGCTTCCCACAATCACCACGTTGCACTCTTAGTGTGCAATTTAAATGGAGTCAAAACAGTCCTCAGCAATCTGAGACAAAGTTTTATGAGTTACTTCTTTCCCTTTAGGTACAAGAGAACCCTTTGAATGTGAAGGATTCCTCTGCAGAGAAGGAATTTGGGCTGATCAACACAGACCTTCTGCAGTCCTTGCCCTGAGCACAAAAACTATTTCAGTGTTGAAACCTGTCCCACAGCACATTGACAAACTCATCTTCACTTAAAGCAGGACCAGAGAGCTCTGCAACAAAGTACATACAGCCACCTTTTCTCATTTCTCATAACTAGAGGGCTTGAACTAAGTAAAAGGAGAATTAAGCTGATGTGGCAAATGTGAATCGCATTGTTCAAAGCACAATTTGGAGACAGTAAGGGGGGTTACTCAAAAATCTTCAGAACAGTAGGATCACCAGGCCTGGAAAACATGTAGCTCTAGCAAAAAAACTCTACAGCAGCTCATACCAAAAGGAATAGCCTTAACTAGTTAAGTTTGAGTTTTAAATTAGCTGTCATCACCCAGGAAAAGTATATTACATTACTGCAGACAGCTCAGCAAAAAACTCTGCTCATTTTCTGGCTATGGCTGCCATAAGTGATGAAGTGGTAGAATGTATAAAAGATGATATGCACAATAACTGTAACTCTACCACAATGACATTGCTTGTCTGATGTCTCTTGCTGTTTCTAGAAGTGTCATTGATATAATTTTTTACTGAGGTTTATGAACGACAATTGCTTATGGATTGACACAGGAGAAACTGAGCAGCCTAAAGCTCAGAGTGAGCTGGGTCCTGGGAGGAAGACTCAAGATTTCTGATGTCTGATTCATCACTGAAGTCTGAGTACATCCTCATTGCATTACTCAACGAAGTAATTAGTAAAGGGAAGATAGAAAGTACAGAAAATCGTTTCATATACTAGATAAACTTACAACTATCTGACTCTTTTCCTGAGAATTAAAAGCTATCAGCAAACTTCTTCCTGTAAAAATGAAAATTAATAACAATTTAAAAAATCTATCTTGTTACCAAAATGCATAGGGGTAATTGACAGATTTTATTGCAGGGAGTAAAGAGTTCGTGGAAGTGACAAAAGGTTAAATTGCTGCAATGATTCAATCATATCAAAGCATATTTCCCATTTTGAGTGTATAATACAATATAGTTGCTATAATAGTTCCTCATTACCACTAAGTGTTGTCTATTGAAGTAGATCCAAATCCTGCCAACCTCATTTTCAAAAATTCCCAAGTCAAGTCCTAACTGTACCCTACCCTGAATAGAAATAATGAAAAACAGCCTACAAAACACTGAGCTGAGGGGTATGCCAAGGCATGGTGCAGCTGTCTGACCCACAAACAAAGCCCTCAGAAGACTGGTATAAAGCATTCTTAGTTAAAAGCTTTTGACATGGAACAAATTTGTTGGAGAGCTGTGTCATCACCAGACAACCACCTGTCCAAGCAAAAGGAAACAGAATAAAGCACAAAACCACTGACAGCCAATAACCCTTCCCATCAGGCAGCTCCTCAATCTGAAATGAAGCATTAAACATCTTACAGAAGACATGTGACTTGACTTCTGTTGCTTTTTTAAGTGGAGGGAAGCTACTGTTTGTATGGGATGGGAAGGGGAAAAATACTTCGGCAATGCAGGGATGGGTGAAAGTGTAAAACTTTGATTACACAATAAATTATTCTCTTTTGTGTATTTTGTCTCCATTTCCTGACTAATGTCCATTCATATGGACAGTCCATTTGTTCATTAAAGGACCCTGATATTCCTTCAGTAAACTTCATAGTACAGGCAATAGAAATAGAATTCAGTTTAAAGCCAGGAAGTGTGCAAGCGATCACAAAATGATAGAATAATTCATCCAATCCAACCTCCTGCTCAAAGCAGGATTGATACTCAATTCAGATCAGTCTGCCCAGTAATTTTTTTCAGTTGAATATTGAAAACCTTCAAGGATGGACATGGCACAACTTCTGAGAACATTGCTCCAACAGAGAGTAGTTATTCTTAGTTATTAATAGTGATTTTTTTCCCTTTTTATCCAGTTAGAACCTCACTGCTTTAAATTTATAACAGTTGTCTCCTGCCCTCCCACCATGTGCCTCAGTAAGGTGCTTGTCTCCACATATTCAAGGGCCTCCTTACAGGTATGGGAACAGCACAGTTAGGTCCCATCAAGGCCATCACTTTTCCTAGGCTGAACAAGTTCAGCTCCCTGAGCATCGCCTCAGGATATGTGTTCCCCCTCAACTATCATAGTTTTCCTCCACCAAAATCACATTGCCATTTCTGTGGAAGACTTCCTTTAAAAACTGCTGGCTCTGTTCTGCTCCCCTTATCTATAATTTCATACTTGCTTCATTATCTATCATTTTAAACTCAACATTGAGGAGCATGTACTTTCACTGGGAACATTTTTTTTTTCAGAGTGCATAAATAAAAAAGGTGGAAAATCATTGAACTCCTTTAATGGATATTTAATTCATCCTGTTTATACTTCTTCATTCATTCCCCAAGTGATTGTTTTTACTAAGATATTAGGCCATTATGTGAATGAATTGTGATTTTCCTTAGGTGCCAGGAATGTACAGGAAACTGATAATGAAGCACAGGTATAAAAAGGAACTCCATATATTTATCTTCATGAAATTTAATCAAGTTTTTGAATGAATACAGCATTTTGTTGTAAAATAGCCTAATCAGTCACTGCATTGATTTATGAAGGCAAATTCCCAATTTCTGTTAGTAAATGCAGTTCCCCGACTTTGGCTGAGATAAGGTTTTAATTCTTGCTCCCATAACTACATCAGATATCTAATCATTCTCTGACCCAACAGCACAGAACTGGCTTAGAAAATTTTTCTATCAAGTCAATTAGGCAAAGCCAATCAGGGGTTGCTCTTGCTTATTCCCACATGTTAATACAACCCTCCTGCTCTTGGCCAGTGCTTCAACCCACATTGCAAAATGTGCATTTAATCCAAAAGGCTGTAAAATCTAGGGCTCAGATGTTTGTCCTGTCTTTCTCTCAGGAGTACCATGAAGAAGGTGGACAGCACTGCACCATCCAGTGTTATCAATGGATGCACACTGATAACTCTGCCATTGCACCCACCTTGAGGGACTTTAAAAGGACTATACTGGCTTCCATAAACTGAATTCTAAGGGGTATATTCAAATTAGAGTGATGCTATTCAGACAATACCCTTTGTGCTTGGAATATAACACTCTAGTCAGTTAGCAGGCTTTAAGTGGAATCACATAAAACCTCCACTCACATTTCTAGCAAAGCCAGAGTCCTGCATATGCAGAAGGACTCAAAGAATTACTCAGTAATAGTTGTACACAGTAATGGTGAAGTTAGTAAACAGCTGTCATATCATCTACCGGGTTTGAAGGGACAGGTAGCATTGTAAAGGCAGAGGTATTTGGCAAAATGTCTATTGTTTATGTCATACAACAGTGTTGAGCAGAAAAAAAGTGTGAGAGCCAGAAGTTAAAGATAGAATTCTGTGGAGAAAAACTCTCCCTAATTCTCTTAGTCACAGTGGACCTGACTCACCACTGACTCACTTCAACAGTCTGCCAGGACAAATGAACCATTTTCATCAGGATTTACACCGCTGTAAATGCAGTGTAATGTTCAATATCAATCATTCTCCTCATCTTCTCCATACTGGATTAATTTTTCATCCGCCTGGATGCCAAGAAACAGTCACATGAAACGTTCACTACTCACACCTGCAGCATTACCTAGAGCTTTAGCAATCTCACATGTACAGTAATTTCATGTTGTCTTGGTTCTGGCTCATCCTGCTGTGCTTTGCAGAGCCTCGAGAATTCCCTCCCACATTTGAGTCATTTTAATTGCTTCCCACACACTCCTTATTCTTTCAGGTATAAGGTGTAAATCAAATCAACAAGAACATTTATCTCAGAATGATAACAACTTACTATAAAACCAAACTCGCAGAAGAAGAAGTTTCTAATGGTTGTGGGAGAAAATAAAATAAAAGTAATTAAAAAGCCATATAGGGGATAATTGAGAAAAAATAAATAATAGAAGGAAAACTAGCACTATTAGAACTGTAATCTCATTCTGTGACATCTCCAAACAAGTTCTGGCTCAGGAGCAAATTCAGCCCTGCCAAAATCAGATAAAATCTGGAAGAGGACAACAGTGCACCTTTTTCTACAGAATTTTGTAAACGTTCTTGTAAATCAAAACAGTCTGTCATACCTAAAACCACTGATTTTGCAGTCAGTTGTTTCTGTTATGGAGTGAGTGATCTGCCTCTTTTGTCTTTTTCTTCTCAGCTTTGCAATTTTTCTTGCCACCCACTGAGACTGGAAGAGGCTTCTGTTTTCCATCTGCTCAACAAATCTCCTTTTCCCACTCCTTAAAATCCACCTAGGGGCCAAGACAAGCTGCAGCTGGCTCTCACTTATGCCAACTCTTGATAGGAGAGAGGGAGTGAAGAAGGAGAGAGATGACTTGCAGACATTTTCCCCTTAATTTTCAACTTTGCAGCTGTGTATTTAGCACACCCATTTCAGATGGAAGAATGAAGCTCAACCAACACTGAACAGCCCTGGAGAAAAAACCCAAGTTATCAGAGGAAGCCAGCACAGCTCTTTTCAAGCTGAACGTGGTGATCTGGGCTGTAAACATCTAAGAACAGAAGCTGTCTCTCATTCTGTGTTCTGGATCACTAGATTTACCCGGGAGTGGAAATGCTGCTGTCACATGCAGAACTGACATTAATAATCCTTCCTGAAAGTAGGAAGTTTCTACTTTCAGACATATTTCCAGTTCAATGTACCATTCAGAAGTTCTTACTTTGTGGGAGGAAAAAGAAATTTGTAAAAGCACAAAAAATGCTGAAGGTTAATAGGATGAAAAAATCTTAAAGCTACAAGAAATGAGACACAGGCTGCTCTCCCTGCTATTAGCTGACATGCTGTTTTCACATGGGCCAGAGCATCGTGGAGATACTTTATCAACAAAAGCAATTGTCACTGAGTGCAGCCACTGCTGCAGCACTGCCATGGTTACAGGCCAGAGCTGGAGGCAGGGCATGTGCTGCTGACAGGGCAAGGGAGCTCCGGGGCTTTGCAGAGCTGTGCAACAGCAGCATTCCCCTGATGTGGGTCAGAGCACCACCAGGAATGAAGGAATACATGAAATAACTGGATGAGGGACTGAAGATATCCATGAGGTGCAACGTTTCACACTGTAAGAACACCCAAAGGGCAAAAGGCACTGGATGTTAATGCAGCAGCACAGCAACACATGGCTTAGGGAGGAAGGGTAGCTGCACACTCTGCTGCTGGGGTCTGAGGCTCAGCAGGATCAGGGTGACTGCTGGAATCACCCCTTTGATCCTTCAGTCAGTCAATTCAGATAATCTGAGACAATTAACTGGTACTACATTTTTGTGTGAGGAAAGGCAATGGGCACCATGAGTCTGCCAGGCTCAAAAATCACACTGTGCACTAAAACTAACACAAACCCACACAAGCACAAACGCACAGCAGCACTGCTGAGGACTTTCCCCACACATGTGGGAGGAATTCTCAACATGAAAGCAAATAAGCAGCTGAGAAAAGAAATAAAAAACCCCTCACAAAACCTGGAACAGTCATTCTTTCTTCTCTATCAATCGGTTTCCCTCAAATCCTAAACTTTTCTATGTTATTCAGAAATAGTTTGCAGAAACCCTTCCTTTGGTAAAAATATAAGTCTTAAGCTATCATCAAATGGCACTCAGTGCTCTTCAATAATCCTAACAAATTATTTACAGGGTAAAAGCTATACAAAGAGTTTGGTTTAATGTATAGTTTTCTCCTGACACATTAACAATTTGTGAGTTTGTAGCAGTTCAGACAATAAGGACAGATAGGCATAGACCTGTATTTCTGGAGAGAAGAGGTGGCTAAAAAGGGAAAGGCAGAAAGTGGGAGAAAGATGAGGTAAATTCATCGAGATCAATATAACTGTGCTACAGAAAAAGCTAAAAGATAAGGAAAAAAAGCATTTGCATAGCTATTTATCTGCTTTTGGATAGTATTTTTAATTATGCCTGTTTTAAAGCAGAAAGTCTAGGTCAACTGTCAACACTTATGCAGCCAAATTCAGATAAATGCACTGATGATTAACCTGCTTTTGCAAGCCAGCAGCCCCAGATAAATGCAAGTGGCACCAAACCAGAGACCATTCCCAAGCTGCAGAATGCCTTGCATCTCAGCTAACATTATGCACTGAAAGGGCTAGTTAATGTTTCCTACCTTGGATGGTCTCCTTTTGCAAAAGCTAATGCTGATTTATTTAGATTTGTCTTTCCCACAGTTTTCTTTCTTCTCTGTTGAAGGGAGAGAAGCGCAGAGAGCAGTTTCTAACGAAGGCAGCACTGACTCTTGGATCCTTCTGCTGCTCTGACAGCCCTCCCCAGGCTGCCCATGCACAGGGAACCCTTCACGCCCGCACACAGAGCTGCCTTTATTGCATGTTTCACTATTAATGCCTATGTAATAAGCTGCTCAAGCACCTTTCACACATCAGTAGGGCCTGTTGTTAATGAAACAGCAGGGCAACAGACATTGCAGAATGAACCATTCTTCCACACTGCAGGCAGAAATTTGTACTCCCTGCTCTAAAGAATTAGTATCGTCTCTCTGATATACCGAGACTCCTGCAAAGGGAAAGGCAATCGATTTACAAAGTAGATATGGCTGCAAACAAAATCAGCTCAACCCTAGGGCAAGGCAAAACACAAACTATGAAAAATAAGATTCATGTTTTAATTAGTAAGTCACTGTGACTTTGTCATAACTGACATTTAATTGACATATAAATTATTGACATTTCTAGTCTCATTCCTGCCTAGTGCCCACTGCATATGTTCCCTTATTTCAAAATAAAATAAGGCTGTGATTAATAGATTTTAAGAACATACATTGATTATGTTTTTCTAGACATTTACACATACATGTAAACAAGTAAAATGCTAACTCTTTCATCCCCCACATAAACTGAAGTGTGCCATGCTGCTGTGTTAGGATGTCAGATACTAAACATAAAGATGATGGCTCCAACTGCTGTGATTTTCAGCAGCCACATTTACAACAGTCATGTAGCTGTGAATCACAGGACAGTTGTAGATAAAATTGAGTGCTGAAAATACGCCTGAGGGGCATTTTGGGCACTGATGGGACACAGATGCCTATCCAAGCAAATGTGACCCCCTCACAGCCTATATTGTGTTTACCATTAAAACATACTCAGAAGGTTATTTCTAGATAAGGAGGCTTCCTCTAACAATGGAGGAAACCACCAGCTGAAAAAGCAGATGAAGAGAACCTCTCCCCACAAAGTAATGTCTCAACACCTTGCCATGAGCTGTCAATGTTAAGAGAACTCACAGAAGAAAATTGCACCAGTGTGGGACACACCAGGAAAGCACTTTCTTTAGAGATGGTGGAAGAGGTTACTATCACTGCACAAGATAGTGCTGAGGTATTGTCTAGAGTACAGTGTTCATCCATCTGAGAGAAGGTGGCTCCAGTCAGGAACCCACAGCATCACCAGAAAAGCCTGGAGCTAGCTGACTTTACCAGCAGAGGAGAACTGGGTTCACTCTGTTTTGTAAAATAAAAGTTGAGAGGAACTAAAACTACTCTCTATAAGTTCTCATTATATTTCATCAATTGGAGGGGAAAACAAAAAAAAATCAATCTTATCCAAAGCATTTTTTAACTCTTTTAATGTGGACCACTTTAAAATAGAAAGATACTGTAATTGAGAGGTATGTTTGTAAGTATCAGATGTTAAGGAAACCCAGACATGCCTCCCAGGAGAGGACAAGGAGGAGTCATTGGCTGTCACACAGCTTTGTCATGAACCTCAACAGCTTTCCAAACCTTTTACACAACCTGCTATGTGGGAAGGACTGAGAGACAGACTACACATCTCTGCCTCCCCCAGCAAAATGCAGCTGAAAGACTCATTAAAATGAGGAAAGAAATGGAAAGTGTTTTCTTGAATGAAAGGGGTTTAAAGCAGGCTCTGTATTATCATAAGATATAGAGTAACTAAAAAAAAAAATTTTTTTTAGGATATGCTCATTAGCACAAGTTGAAATTTAACTAATAAATTACTGCTTGTAATAGAAAAAAGGAGAAAAATATTTTTAGTGCTAAGTGCAGAGAAATGGACTGCAACATGACAAAAGGGAAATGGCTGGCCATAAAAATCAATGGCTTGTTATTTTAAGATGTGTGCTATTGCATGATGCTAACTACTGCAGGATTGGCAGCAGAGATACAGCATGAGCATGAAGTAAACCCTTTCTCTCCTTAGAGGTTTCAGTCACAGTGCATTTTAAGTCAAACTACAAAAGCAAACTCCAGCAACTTCCTGCTCCTCACTTAAGTTGGCAGGTTTATCAATATATATGGTCAGGGATAAAATAACACAACTTCTAGGAGAGGACTGATTTGCATTTAAGAGTGTTCTGTATGCATCACAAACAAAGCAAATCTTGCCCATAAATGCACTGGTGAGTAGGGTTTAAAACAAAAACAAAACTCAAAACAGAAAAATCATTGCTTTTAAAAGTAATAAAATTTATCATCTCCATAAATGAACTTCTCAGCCCCTTTTATAGCTTCTCCAGTACAAGTTCCCTGGGAGAGTGGGTGCAAGCCAAGGTGGACTGGAGGGGAAGAAAGAAACTAGAAAGGAATTATAAACAAAGCTATCCTGTATCTAAGCCCATTTACTACATTGAATGAATCTGGCCCTCAGAAAATGGGCTGAGAGAAGAATTTAGGTAACTAAATCATCATTGTATTTGGCTGAGGACCTACAAAAACAGCCATATTTTATAACTTATCAGTAACTCACACTAGTTGACACTCCCTTCCTTTCTGCTGAATAAACACTTAAAATGAACAAGTGTTGGAAAGGGAGACAATATTATAAAATCTAGTCACAGAATAACATTGGAAGCAGCTGTCCTCCTGACATTATCACAGAAATCAGAGATGGAAAAAATCCTATTAGGTCATATAGTCCCTCCCTTTGTCATTGCAGGACTGTTCCCTAACACAGATTTTCCAGGGCCTTGTCCAGTCTTGTTACAAGACTTTCAAAGTGATAGTTTCCAGCAGCTCCCTTGGGAGAGCATTCTCCTGCCTAATAATTACTGCTGTCAAGATTTCCCCCCAATTTAAGAGCAATTTGCCCTATTATTTCTGTGTTTCCCCAGATAATATTCAAAATGGTAAAAAGAAATACTGATGTTTTGAAAAATGCGTCAATATTCCAGACAACTCCACTAATAATGCATCCTACAACAAAGAACAGGCATTGCTACCCTGTATTTTCTCTGTCCTCCTGACCAGGAGATACACAAACATATCAATTAGCCCGCTAGGGAAAAACAGACATGGAGTTTGATACCAAGACCAGAGAGAGAGAGAGAAAAGATCAGCCCAGTTCCAAGCCTTTAGAACAAGCCCATCTGCTGCACTCAAACAACAAATGCCTTAACCATGTTAGCTATAGACACACCTCTGCATCCTTTTAAATCTGTCTGCTCAGACTGTGACTTTTTGTCTGTTTTCGTTCTCAAACAAGGTGTGTGCTTTGCCTCCTCACCCAGCTGCCTTCCATGGTCCACACTGAAACTCAATGGCTGTTTCAGTGATCCCTTACAGAGCTCCAAAGAGTCGTGGAAACCCAGGCTGATCACCATGGGAGAAGGCTCACAGTGTGAGTCACTCCTTGTGAACAGGCAGCAGGAATGCACAGAAAGCTCTTGAGATGTGTCATGGAAAAACTGAGGGGATGGGAGCAGATATCTTGGGAGATGTCACGAGGAACAGGACCTACTGTGACAGTCAGCTAGGATATGTGACATGCACTCATGCTTAAGCTTGATTAGCTTTGTTGCATATAAACCAACAAATTGTTTTGTACAGTTCTAGAGAAAAAAAAAATCAGATCATAACATTTCCAGGTTGTTCCAACAAGTGTCCAGACATTAAATGTCCTTGTAACTGTTCACATCCATTTCGTGCTCCATTCTAACCTCAATCTATGCTTCCTGTTTCACAATGATACTATCTGTGCTTTTACAGATGCTCAAAGTCCTTTCTCCTCATCTATTTTTTTTTAAAGGTTTTGCAATCTTGCATCAGTATTTTTTTCCTCAGTTAAATGCCACAGACCAATGAAAGTAGCTCCCAGCCTGAACCAGTCCCAAAGCAAGATGAGGATCAGTGGTACAGAGCTGTCCTTAGAGCAGCACTGGGGAATGGAGAGGAGAGGGACACACACACATACACACACACTGACCAAAACCATCATATGTAATCTGCCATGGTAGAATTCCTACAATAGCTTTCAAAAATTAGCTTTTCCCAAGTTTGTTACTGGCCCATCTACAATAAAAACAAGGAACTGTCCTCCTATTCAGTACACTTTTCCCAAGCAGTCAGAAGAACCAACCATAGTCACACGTGCTCCCAGGTCCCACAAATCACAGTTGGTGTTACTTTGCAGAGCTTTACGGCCTTTTTTTTTTTTTTAATTACCCATAGAGACAGTTAGGACCCAATTCTTAATCATACCACACCACATGCTATTTTTTAACCATACTGCAGGTAAAATATTACCACATAAAAAGAGCATTCTTCCACATATTTCAAGGCAAGAAAAACAAAATATTGTGAAGCCAAGAGTCAGTACAGAAACTGGAGCTTCTGTCCTTCTCCTGTCTCAGCATTAATCACTCCTTGTAAACTGCTCTGAGTAAGTGCACTCCAAATTTGCCACAGCTTTAACTCTTCTCTCTGCATTCACCTCTCTTAATTACCTTCACTTTCAAATCTCACCCTTTTACTCCCTTTCATTCAGTGTCAATGCTTGACACCTCTGAAAACATATAACAGCTTCCATGGTCACCTTTTACATTTTTGAAGGTTTTAAGACGTTTTCTTTTGTTTTGCCTCTTCCAGTTGAGACAACTGTGTGCAAAAAAAAAAAAAAAAAAAAAGAGAAAACCGTCTTTATACTCTTTCAAATTCCCTTTTAGAAATCTCCTTTCAGAAAGGTCTAACATTTGTTACTGGAAAAATCTCTCATGCCTATGTTAACACCCTATCATCCCATCCAAGACAGATTCCCATCTAGTATGGATACTTGCTCATCAGCTCCTAACAAGCTATCATTGTCCACCACTTGGACAGTTAAGTCTTTGTGTGACTCCAAGCAGATCTTTCTCTGGTGGAAGCCCTTTGGGATTTCTCCAGGCTTTCTTAGCTGATGAAGAGAAAAGAGTGAACTGAGCAACTCTTCCTAACTCCAAGTACTGCTTGGACTTCACAGGAAAAAGCAGACAGAAAAAGCAGATAATCTATGACTGACAGGGTAACAATACACTTAAATCCAAGGATAAATTTTATTCTGATCAAAGGAATGTATTCATTTTGTGACATTTGGTCAGTTATATGGAAATTTTTGCATAATGCATAAACATAACCCTACACTAAACAACTTCCGGCTTCTTAGAACAACAAGTGCAAAAAAATCTCTGCCATACAGCTCATTTCTGGTTGCAAAAACACAGTTCAAATCATTCATTTTACTTTTCAACAGCTTCATCCTATCTTTGAGGAACATAAAAGAGATAAAAAAAGCAGACATTGCAAATGAATTTAATGCAAGTTTTAAAACGTGCCTGATAACACATTCATTTATTACTTCTGCTCCCTGAACATTCTCCAGTACCATAAATATCCATTTATGGAGTTTGTGTATTACCAAATCATTAATAGAAGAAACAAAAATCCCGATTACAGACAGAGTTCCTGGTATTCAATAAAAGTAACATTAAGCTGTGGCATTAACTTGTGAGCACAGGACCAAACCCAAAAGAGTTTTGGGTTTTTTGTACACTTTGAGATGTGCTTGAATGACAGGTTCTCCTTACCTCGAGCACTCTTCCTGTGATGTACTTTTCACAGTTGTCACACCTGATCCCAAACTTGGCGTGGTAGTCTGTTTCACAATATGGAACCCCATCCCTAGGGAAGAACAACAGGCTGTACAGATGCTGCTTTATGTAAGCTTACAGTTCCCTGGGAGATTATGCATCTAAAATGTGTCAATGTTTCAAGTACCCAACTTCACAGGGTATTTATGGGCTTTCCTGCCTCTCTCGCAGTCATTAATGTTGTAAAAAGCTGAATAGTAATGAACAAATATTTTGGACCACTTCTCTCCTTTGTTGCTAAACTCAGCCATCAGCCTTGTAGTAACACTCAGCCTCTGAGACCCTCACACCACCTGTTTAATCATGTTACCCATTAACTTCTTTCACGTGTTTCCCCCTCTCTGGAAAGTTATTTCACCATATTACTCTTCCCCTCTTATCATCTAATTCATCCAACTGATGTACTATCTGATATATGTATTACCTAATCCTTTAGCTGAGTCTGCAGAGAGCAATTTCTCAAATATCTTGTCTGTAAACCAAGTTTTGATAAACATTTAAATCTACTGGCACACTTGACTGGACTTGCTTAAAGGCAGTCATGGATCAAACGACTTGGGAATTGCTCCACAGAAGCCAGCAATGACTACAGGAATTCAGCCTGAGCAGCAGTGTGTTCATGCATGATGGAAGCAGCTATTTCACCACCACCAGTGAGTTAAGATACAATTTAGAGATATGAAGAAAAAAAAAAACTGGAGTCTTAGCTTTTATTTCAAAGTGACAAGACCAGAACTTTTGGACTATTGCCCTGACAAGAACCTCTTCATTTTGCATTTTATAATTTTACTAAATTGTACATGTAGACCATTAAACTGATGAATGAAAATAAATTGCTCTAAGAAGAAACTGGAGACTGTTCTCATGCTTCAAAGTTCAAGTTAAACATAGTTAAATATGTTTTGTTTGTTATACTAAAACAGCCCATGAACAGACAGATTTATCAGCAGAGGCATAATTTTATCAGACATTTCTCTGGAGAAACATAGAAATTAATGTTATAGCCTGGAAGTTGGATTTCTTAGAGACTAACCTAGAAGTTATCACAATAATTAATTGAATTAATTAAAGACAGGATATTTCCTCTCTTGAGTTATTTTGTTTGGCATTTAGCCTTTTTAAAAAGACAATTTTGCAGTAATTATATCTTTACAATTTATGGGGGGAGGTATATTCAATAACAAGCAAAAAAAGCACTGTGCTAAAATACAGCAGATTAGCCCGACATTGAGACAATGAAAAACCTTATTTAAGAACACCCTTTTAATAAATATTGTTCTCCAGTGCAAGCTGTGAAATTAAATATTGTATTTGTATTAATTGAAATCTAAAGAATTTTTGAATGTCAGGGGGACATAGGCTCTGAAACCCCATCATCTCCGGGCACTGGTGACTGAGTTATTTTGCTGCTTAAGAAAATTCCAACATAACACACTTCTCTGAAGCAGAAATTAATCCCAGGTGCCTTGGCCAGTGAAAGGCCTGCATGCCACTGGCCTGATCAAAGTGTTGACACGGGACATGGTCTGCGTTGTGCTTTGTGCTGTTTCTCAGTGCTGCCATCACATTCAGTCAAATCTGACAGCATGAGGGTCTGGAGCTGCACAAAATCATGGCATGTACATCCTTAACAAACTTCTGACTAACATTTCCTCTTATGTAATGCATACAGAAAGAACAGTACCTGCCTGTTTACATTACAGCATCACAGAGAGCAAAACCATAGGTAACTAAGGGCACACATTTGGGTCCTGGAAACATATTCTACCTGCTGCCTCTGTTTTGTCAAGTCCCATTCCAGGTAAATGGAAAAATGTTACTTCTACTTTTTTCCATTTTATTTTTCTAAATACAACTTAGGTAATAATTTAGACAATAATCTCTAATATCTTATATACTTCTGAATATATATATATAAATAAATAAAAGGTAATGAAATATGCATTTATATATTACATTAATTATATTATTATAATGTATACATTATATTTCTATATTATGCATTACCTTTAAATCTTAACAATGCAAATAAATGCAATGATAAATTAATTATTTGGCATTAAAAAAAGAATGACTAAAAGAGGTGAAAATACTCCTCTACTTACTTGCTGATATACTCTGCATTCAGTAGCTTGCCACATGTACTGCACTTAAAGCAGCCCAAATGCCAGTGTTTGTCCAAGGCGACCAAGGACTGACCATTTTTAATTTCTGAACCACAGCCACCACAATCTGCAAGAGAAAAACCCAAATGAGTGAATCGTATCCTTTAGCTCATGCAGCAGTTGGTTACAGCAGCACAAGGATCCATCAGCGCCCCAGTAACAGCTCACAAGGGCTCCACTGCTCACTGATGGATGGCAAGTGTTGCTGCCCTTGGAAAGATCTGAAATTGCTACAACACATGCATCATTCAAAGAAAAAAGCTGATGACTTCCATTTCCTAGTGACTTAGGCTTTATTTTAATTCATTTATACTGTGTTTTTAAAAATGTTTTGCTGATTAATTTTTCAAGCATCATGAACCTGCCTGATAAAAGAAATAAAAAAGACAAAGAGTAAAAAAAGAATTCTTCATATTAGCCTTTGCCTTGGGATCTGCAAGCTCCACTTATTTCAAAATTGTTTTGCAACCATGAAAAAAATCCAAGCCGAAAATCTGGTATGAAATTTTCTGTACCCAGTAAAACACACCAATACCTAAAAGGCATTAGTGACATTTCAATATGTGAAAGTGATGGCCGTCTATGTATTTATTCTCTATAAAAATTCACTTATATTAAGTTTCAAGAGGTGCTAACAAAAAATACATGCAAAACATGCAATAACTGGTAACAGAGGTTAGTCTGTGTTGGTTCAACAGGTTGTAGGTAAGCTAGTTCTACTCCCCAGAAAGAGTAACAAGAGTAACTGAGAACAAGACTGTCTGGGGATTTGGTTGCCTTTCTTTTTAACAATGGAAGTTTTTGACTAAGCTAACAAAAGCCAAACCTACAATCAGTTTCTGCCCTCTTCAGAGATGTTATGTACACATGGGATTTGGATCTGGTTGTCAAATGAACCCTCTAACACCCTACAAGGTCCATCTCTCATTCAGTCTTCACTCTACAGATTTCCTGTCTATGGATGATTTTCTTACTAAATGTTAAAATAGTAGAATATGTGGGAAAAAGGGATACATGCCAGTGATAAATTGATTCTAGTAGCAATATCTCAGTAATCTTCTAATGCTCCATAAAATATCTTCCATCTCAAGTGGAAAAATACATAGTATTTTTAGGAATTCTTCAGGTATACCAATAATTTTCTAGAGAAAAGATAAAACCTGAAAGACACTTAAGCATTCAGAAATGCCAGGAGAGAAAATAAACCCATAACAATGTCTTAGATGGAAGAAAAAGCTATGAAAAGCATTAGAAAGATTTATCAAGTTATTAAGAAAGAACTCTCAACCTAGGATCTTATTAAAGCATTGAAACAGTCTTCTTAAAAACTTTCTGATTTAAGACAGTATTTTTATTGGTTACATGACCCTAATGAGACAGTGTAAGTGAAATTGTAAATGTTTCACTTCTGAGCACACAATGATAAAGCGCAGTTTGTATTTTCCTTTAGTGGATCTGGAATGCATTGAGGGAGCAATAACGTGGCTCTTTAATGCTACCCTCCAGAGCACCAATACCTGGAAACAAGCCTAGCACAAAAGCATGTGCACTACAGATCAGAACATTTGAGTTTTGCTAATAATAAAGAACATTTGGGTGTGTGCCTGGTTTTAGTCCCTGCAGTATTCTACAGTATTTGTTGTTCAACTGCAATCAGAAATTTTTTTGTGATCTCCCCTGTACTGGGGATTAATCTGGAAATCTAATTTAATCCGACTGCTTGAGGGTTTATTTCACAAACTGAACACAACATCATGTGCTCAAATGTCATTCACCTTTCATTCGGTTTAAGCTTGGGTGGGCAGAAATGCAGCATTTTGTGAGTTACTTTTTTTTTTTCCCTACTGCTGTTTTCTCTGTAAAGTGCCAGATAATTACAAACAAATATTGTGGTTGCTATGCCAACAGTGCCTACTGATGCATGTCCTTGTCTTCCCATCTTGGATGCAGCATCCTTTGGTGACTCAACTAATTTCAAGCAATAACTCAGCAGAACACATCAATTTGCTGCTCCATGTTAATATTCTTCCTTGAGTACTCTCTCAAAATCAACACTGTCACAAGAGGTTTTCAGAGCTATTGTTTTATAAAACAAAACAAAACAGAGAGATAGGTACTTATATAATAAAAAATTCAAGGACTCAGGCAGAAAGCAAGTATTTTACATTCTTCATTTCTTCCAAATGGAATGCACGAAGGAGGTTAGAAGCAAAAGGGGAGGATGAAAATAGAAGGACTTGTCAGAGGGCGCAGTGATGCTGGGAGCTCAGTGAGTCCCCAGGAGATGTCTGCTGAGATAAACAGGCTGGGGAGGAGCACACATGGTACACATCAGACACTTCTGAGACAGGAACAAACCCAGTGTAACAGAGGGTCAGTGTACTACTCTTTCCTTGAAAAAGTTTGCCTGAGGTCATGTTTTTGTGCACTACTAACAAGAGTTGCTCATTTAAAGTAACTCTTTAAGATCTTTTCCAAGAAAGCTCTTGCCAGGAGATACACCATTCACTGGTCTATGCAATGTGGGGAAAAGGTAAACTTCTATTTTCCAGGGTCAGGCTTCGCCACAGAGATGTGCTTGCTCCCAGTGCTGTCTCCCTCTGAGGCAAGGGGTTTGCTGAGGTTTGCAGGTATCTGGGCTCTGGGAAGGCTCAGTGCAGACCCAAGAGAGCTGAGGAAATACAATGACAAGAAAAACTCTCCAGTGTGTGTGTGCACAGAGAAAGGGAATGTAAATACATTAAAGGATTCTGTGCCACAGATAATCAAATTAACTTGTCCTGTCAGTACTCAACCAGGCTAATAATGTCCATTGTAGTCAAAGGCACTTTTCACATATAACAAGGAGACAGCAAAGATGGCCAAGGAGGATCAGATCCATCTCAGGAATAAGTGACAAGAGAAAGCACCTAACAGAGGGGGCCAACCTATCCCCAAAAGAGAGTGGCATTAGCAAGAGGGATCCATAGAGTATCTCACAGGGCATCCACACAGCAGGTTTGACTGATGAACTGTAGAAATGAGATGGTGAAAACTTCTGTGAAGAAATGTTGGGGGAAAAAGAAAACAGAAAAAAAGGAGAAATTTCTCCCAGAAGTGGGCTAGATTTCTTACACAGGAAGATGAGCAATCCATAGGGCCCCTCCTCAGCCATGCTGAATCCAGCTTGCTGTAACAGTCTTTAAAATTTTTTCTGTCTTTGCTGTTTAATTGCATTGCTGCTGCTGTTTAATTACATGAAGTCAGCAGTGGACTCTTAAAGCATGGCAGCACTTTATAAGCAAAAGAGCAGAGGAACGGAGTTCAGAGCTACACCACCCCTCTATGGTTTACTGCAAAGAAGTTGGTGTGAAAATATCACATTTCTTTCCCCTACTGTTTGTATTTTCTGATAGTGCACAACAGTCTGAGGTCAAGGTGAATGCTCCCCACTTCACACATGAAACTCCTTGCTGTGTGGTATTTAGCCATGCAATCCTGACACTGATATTTTCTGAAGCTGAAACTGGAACACTTAAAAATCATTAAATCTCACCCTGGCTTTTATTTCAGATGGACTTGGACTAAATTCTCAAAAATATCAGCATATACATTATGTTTTTCTCCAAATAATTTGATTTAGTTCATTTTAATCAAATCTTTGAGAGGTTCTATGTATTGTTAATCCTATAATAGCACCATCTGTGCTTCTTTTTAACATCAGACTTTATTGAAAAATCACTCTATACTTTTTCATGTGACTACTTTGTATTTCATGACACCTCTTATGCAGCAGAGTAGTATAAGTTCCAATAGTACACACTGGTGTAAAATTATGTTATTTAAACCTGTGCAGACTAAGAAGCACTGACTGAAAAGAGCAGAAATCCATACTTACTTCTCAGGTTCTGTACAGGGAAGGAGCCAGTGCTGCTGGAAGGGGGCAGGGAACATTTCTGGCAGATGCATTCCTTCCCATTGAAAGTTACCCGGTCACCCGCAGGGAAAGGCAACCTGCAACAGCAGAAACAAAAGCAAACTGGTTACAGTCTCATGCCTCTATCAAAATTAAATATCTTCCCACAAAGGAACTGATTATACTCTGGCTTCTTTGTCTCTGCTTGCACAGTTCTCATTCAGTTTTCCAGCCACTTAGAGGCTTAAGTATCAAAGGGGCAAATCAAACAGACAACTTCAAATGCAGATGGTTACAGCTTCTTAGGAAAAATAATAATATCTAAAGCTACAAAAACACAGTGAGCACTCAAGTCCAAATTGTTGTGTATCTAAGAAATGTAGTATCAGCCAGAGTTCATCACTAACAGGATCAGTTACAGAATGAAAATAAAATTGGCATTACAGGGAGTTAAGTAGAGGCAAATGCAGCTGCTTTTATGTTGTTAAATAGCTGCATAAGAGTGATGACTCTTATACATTAAAAACCAGCACTTGTCCCCACAACTTTTATCACATCAAAGTCTTCCTCTTAATCTATGTGCTCAGAAAGCAAATGTTATTGAACTCTCAAAGGGAAAAAACCTATCCCAGTTATGAACCCCACGGCATCTACGTTATTTGTTTTCCCTACCCAAAACCAGCTCTCCTAACACTTAATTAAACCATTCCTTTTAATCAATGTTCTTAAAACAAAAGCTCTCTGCTGTGCACTTCCTTGTCTGGGCACAGAAACCACTGAGGCTTTTCCTCTAGGAGAACCAGATGGACAAATCACTTCATATGCAGGAAAGGATGGTGAGGATTTAGAAACACATTTCACTCCACCCAAAGCTCATGTCCAACTAAATCCCTACCCAAGCTATCAAAATACGGCTTAATGGGGCACAAATATAACACACACCTTCTGCTCCATGGTGAAGTCCATCTGACCACACTATTTCATTAGCATTTCATTAAAACTCATGGCATTCTCCCACACATGCTATCAAATTCATACCAATTGTGAGGTTGTCTCTGCTACAGAAGCTACACAGATACTTTGTGCTAAACTTAAACATTATTTTGCTCCTTAAACTGCCTAAGAGATGCTTAGTCTACACTTGAATTACGCTTAAATTCCTTTTTTTATTACTTAGAAAAAGAAAAAAAGCAATGCTGTCGTTTGTTCCTATATAATGTTACTAAAATATATTTGAAACCAGCTAAGTGCTGGTTTCCATCCAACCATCCATTTTGGACCACTGGTGATAATTTAAAAAATCATGAGGAGACAGAGTGTAAGTATTATTATCTTTTTTGATATCTGATAATGAATTCTGCACTTCACCTTTTTTTTTCCTCTTTCTCAAGTTTTTATAGTCAAAAAACTTCCTACCTTATCACTTACCTAAAGTTGTGGTAAGGAAAAATACTTTATGGAAACAGCCTTCCTATATTGCCTTACTCTCTGACCCAGCTAAATGATCCGTGTAGGACTCTGGTACAACAAGGCCCAATACCATGTTATAAATTCAGGAGGTCTAAATTTCCATCTGTTCCAAAGAGGATTTTGTACCATTAGTTTTACTCAATAACCTAACTGGAAGACAACACTGTTTCTATTGAGACAGGCAGGACATGGTGGAGCGGCACTCCAATGAGCAAACCTGTCCTGTCTTGCAGCAGTAGCAAGCTTCTGTGTTATACATTCAAAAAAACTCCCAATGCTATCTTTTTGGGTCACAATTGTTGTCTGCAACAGATTTTGGTACTTTTTAAAGTCAGAGATACTTCTAATACACAGAATGATAAAAGAGCTTTATGAACTCATAGAGAAGCTGAGGCTGGAAAGGAGCTCTGAAGGTCATGTGGACCAACCCAAAGCTTATTTAAATGAGCATACATACATTTGAATAAAAATTAGTAAATGTGATACACTTCTATATAGATAATAAAAATTCATAACTAATTACCAAAACCTGTCTCTAAAATGAAGTCATACAATCCAAATGCTGTCCTAGTTTTCTACTGCAAATATGAATGAAACCATTTAATCACATTTTCATTTTAAAACAATATTAAAAAATCAAGCCTAGAACTTAACACTACTAATTGACCTGGAAAGACACAAGCCAAGGGATTTCAACCATTCCAGAACTGAGACAGGAACTTGCATCCAATCTCCTGCATGTTTTCAGGAAGAGATCTCATCTTGACTTACAGATACACACAGACTTATTATAACCACTGGTAATCTGCCCCAAATTCACCTCCCACAAAAGCAGCACCCTGCTCCACTGACACCAGCACAGAACCACCTCTCACTCCAAGGCACAGCTGCACCAAGGCTGGGCTCAGCCCATGACCCAGCTGGGCTCTCCTGAGATGTCTCAGTTGAACAGCAGGGTTTGCACCATTAATAATCCCAGGGATGGTCATGTGCTGGAGCTGTGAGCAATTCACTGCTCTGAAGAATGATTGTGACTACTGAACAATCTTGTATGCAGTACATAAGGAGCAGTAGGGAGAGGTGAGGTGTATCTTATAAATACATCTTCCTGACTTAGGGATATACCTAATAAAGATCCAGCTGAACTTCCAACTGAGCACAGAAGCCCCCCTCAAACAGATGCACCAAGTAGCAGCTAATGTAGAAGCAGGGAGTGCCCACTTTGAATTGGCTCATCTCATCATTGACTGAGCAATCAGACAATCTAAAAGGAAATAAGTTAAAAGTAGAGGAGGAGAAGAGGAATATTCACTTCCTATGGCACAAAGACAGAAGCGGGCAGCTGACACCTCCAAACATGCCAAAGCTCATAAGCACCACGGCAAGTCACAGAGCCTCCTTAGATGGGAGAGCACTTAGGGGTTTCCTAGCCAATAAAAATACTGAACTTGGTCTGTTTTCTAATGATTCAGTAGCTAATCACCGTGCCTTTCCATTCCAATGGGAAAGAGCAACAATTTTGATTCTTTATTGTTCTCCAAATATGCAAGACACCTTGTTCTAAAAAAACTGCAGGGAAATATTCCTTGGAGCTGTCCACTCCAAGGTACAGACAAACATTTCCTCCCCTCACAGCTCTTCTAAACCTATAAGTAAGTCTCAAAGTTTGTTTCACTGTCTTGTTCACTGGGAATTCATTCCCCACACATTTGTCAGTTTTCCTGTCCCAGCTGACCTCTCCCTTTCACAAGCAGCCCTGCTCAAGCATTTGAGTGCCAGTAAGAGTGAAGGCACAACAGAAGGTGGTAACAGCCAATTAACAAGGTTTCAGTTTCTGAGCTCTCTAAGTTGTGAGCAGGACTATATATAGAATTTTAGGCTAAGAGCAGCATATCTGCCTTCAAATACAATGATATCTTACCACCAGTCACCCACTGAACACTGCGAGGTATTGCAAAAACCAGGACAGGGTTTTAATTAGCTACTTATCCTATAATAAATATTCAGTGAGATTTTCACAGTTGGATTATCTATTTTTAAAATGAGAATTAAGAGCATTTTAAAAGCAGCTCTCTCAAATGACTTGCAGAATTTTAACACATCTATGATTAATTTCCCAACAAATTTTGTTTTACCACCTGCCTACAATATTTGCAAACCCAGAATAAAATCTGGAGGTGACCAACAAAACTATATTGTAAAACATCAAATCACCATCAGCCTAATCCAGGCTGTGTGCTGATACCAAAAGGTCTTGTGCTCATATCAAAGGTCTTGTCCTTCTCTGCACCACACCTCAATCTATGCAGCTGTGGGCAAGTCATTCAAGCTTTCTGAGAGGGACAAAAGAAAATGTTTGGGTTTTTTTTTTTTCAGAGCAGATGGATGCCCATCTATTCTTTAAATTGCTGATCTGACTCTGTGGCTGAACAGTCAACTTAATTTGATATATGAAAATTAAGCCTGCGGTCAGGCTGTTGAGAGAGCAAAGCTATTCATGTCAGTAGGTGGCTGCAGTTTCACCAGGTCAGGTGTAATGTCAGACAGCATCCTAAGGACCAGCAGGATCAAATTCTGCTCTAACTTGTACCTGGTATGATCACATCCCTCAAGATGCTCCATAGGGATGAATCCTTGTGGATTAAAATGATGATACAAAGCAGACATTGAGTGCTATCTACCACCTACACAAATTTTAGTGAGGGAAAATGCTAAATGCTGCAAGCAGTGAGGAACAACCCCATGCACCAGTGCAACAAGGGGTTAATCAGCTGGAAAGCATAAGATGATGTGGGGTCCCAGTGAGTCACCAGTGTGTCCCCACAGCAACTGAACAGCCACAGCATGGGAGGCATTAGTGCAGCCAGCAGGTACAGGGATGTGACCTTCCCTCTGTTCATCATTTAGGACACTGGGCAGTGATACAGGATGTGAATCTTCCCTCTGTTCATCATTTAAGAGACTGCAGCAGGCACCATTTTGGGCTCCTCAGGACAAGATTTACTGGAGGGACATGAGGGAAGGTGGTCAGGTCCAGAGTGCAGCACAGGACACATGGGCAGGCAGGGGCTGCAGCAGATGTACCTGCTCAGGGGAGATTGTGTTACTGTCTAAAACTACCTGATGGCATGCACACAAAATTGCATCCATGCTCTTCTCAGAGGTAAAGAGTGAAAGGACAAGAGGGAGCAGAAATAAGCTGGAACATGGGAAATGCCAACTCAATATAAGGAAAAAAATTTACCATGAGCTTGTTGAATGCTGGAACACACTGTTCAGAGAGTCTGTTGGAAATTTTTTAAAGAAATGCCATCAGCTGTCTACTCAAACTGGACTTGCTTTGAGCCAGGGGCTGGACCACCAAAAATCCCTTCCATCCTACATTATTCTAGGGCTATAGGGATGTTCCATATAGAGCCAAAGAATCCCAGAATAACTAAGGTTGCAACAGACCTTCAAGATCATCAAGTCCAATCTTTGTGACCAAACTCCACCATGCTCATGTCATCACATGTCTACTGATTTCATGAAGACTGCCAAAGACGGTGATACCATCACTTCCCTGGGCACCCTGCTCCAATGCTCAACCCCCTTTTCAAAGAAGAACCTTGTCCTGATATTCTATCTGAACCTCCTCTGGCACCATATAAAGACATCTCCCTTTGTCCTATTTGTCCTGGTTTCCTGGGAGAAGTAACCCACCCTCAGCTCACTACAACCTCCTTTCAGGCAGCTGTAGAGAGCCTTCTCTGAGCCTCCTTTTCTCCAGATAAACAACTCCAGTACCCTCAGCTGCTCCTCACAGGACTTGCACTCCAGACCCTTCCTCCAAAGAGCAGGAGACCTAAACCTGAAGAGCAGCACACCACCATCCCTT
This sequence comes from Ammospiza nelsoni, assembly GCF_027579445.1. Taxonomy (NCBI): domain Eukaryota; kingdom Metazoa; phylum Chordata; class Aves; order Passeriformes; family Passerellidae; genus Ammospiza; species Ammospiza nelsoni. Next base: position 18,938,122 of record NC_080636.1, read on the forward strand.
TGTTCAGGAAGAATCACTTATTGATAGATACATTTGGTTTAGAATCAAAATGCCAAGAACACTCAGGCTGATTTCAAAATCGTGGGCTCAACACCTTGTAGGTTTCTACAATACCTAGAAGTGTTCAGTGGGTGACTGGTGGTGAGATGAAGACCACTTCATGAGATGCCTTAAGAAGCATCAGGTACTGCTTAAGTGGAAACCAAACCCTTTCCAAATTCAGCAGCATTAAAATTTGAACAAATAAACTGGTTTAGCACATTCAAAAAGTCTGTAATGACTGTTATGTTTAAGAAGAAACTGAATTTGAACTTTAAATTTTCAGTATTATCCTAACTTCTTAAGACATACATAAACAAAAGATGTCAGTTCTTTCTAGAAGTAGCAGTGCTATATACGTAGGATTACATATATGTTCTTTCTAGAAGTAGCAGTGCTATATATGTAGGATTACATATATGTTCTTTCTAGAAGTAGCAGTGCTATATATGTAGGATCTTCTGCTGAAAAAAAGAAAAGAATTTAAGCTTTCTGATTTTTTTATATTCAACTGCCTGGCCAAAGTGAATTACCTTCTTGAAGACAGTAAAAATACAAATGGGTTGGAAGAGGTTTTATATCTGGATTTGGCAGGCAACCCCTTCTGCCTCTTGCCCCTTCACATACTATTCACCTCTACATGGCACATATTCAGCTTTTGTCAAGATGCTGTTTTAAAAGAAACTTCCTGATCTCAGAAAGACTTAAATATAAAAATTCTGTAAAGCAAACACAAACCTGTTTCCTTATTAATACAGAATGTATGTGCTATATCCCCTGCCCAGGGGTCAAGTTGTCCTCTCTTTATCATTTACATGCCACAATTTTTTTCCAACTTTTAAGTACATGAGTACTGAAACTAAAAGGGTAACTATTACATACACTCCTCCAACTGGGTGGATAAACACCAACCCCCCAACCAGGCTAATTACAATAATACCCATAAAAATCAAATCCCTGGTTTTTTGTATTCAGTGAACACGCAGCACACAAGTAACAGAAATCGTACTCTAGGTGCCACATTAGACAGACCATATATCTTAATATATTCTTACTAAATCTATAGGAATTGTTAACACACTAAGACATCTCCTGAAAATTCCATTTTTAAAGCATTATTACAGGTATGACAACCCATTTATTTCTGAAATACTCAATGTCCTGCCCTTTCCCATCCTACATAAGAGCCAAACTGTCCTGACTACAACAGCCATGCAAGAAGTATGTGCACAATTTTAATAAAATTAAGCTTCTATTGCTACAGCCAGCCTCAATTTTCTCCTCTTTCTATTTCACTTTTACAAACACATGAAGCTTTTGAAGGAAATGTCTTTGGCAGCCCTCTGGAGGACACAGCTCCTTCCAGTTAAAGAAGCTATAAGAAGATTGCTCAGCCACTTCCTGGGAATACAGAGTAAGCATTTAATCTGCAAGTTTTCAATTTATGTTGTTATTCTTCCACTCATTCCTAGTTTTAGGCATTATCATCACAAAACACCACAGCAGAAAAAAGGTTTCACTAGACTATGAACAGCACTGGAAGAAGAAAGGATTAAGTTTTTAACCTTTATTCCAGCAGAGCAAACATGCATTGAAACTTGATTTTTTTTAAGAGCCACTTGGTTAACACAAGATAGAGAGAAACAAATAGGATGGCACAACATATTGTACTTCTACCAGTTTTTCTCTGAGTACTAATTAATTTATTTTTTTTTTTACTTTAGCTTGTGGCAGCCCTGGGCAGTAGCATCTGACTCTCAAGAAATGCCCAGGGATGAGCTGGATTCCTGACACTCCAGCTTTTTCACAGAGCAGGGCAGCAGGTTACAAATGCAGTGCAGAGGGTACAAGGACCACAGCTCCCTGTGACACTGAGCCATGTGGCATCCAACAGTAGTAATACCAGGAGACAACTGAGCTTGGATTGCTGACTCTTCCACACTGCTCCTGCTGGCTAGGTTTTCCCACTGCTGCTACCATACACTTCCCACATGTTTCTATTCAAACCTTATCTTCTCTGAAAATAAGGGGGAAAAAGGACTTGCTACTGGCACTGGTTTACTATGCAATGTAGAATCAGTTCAGAAGTGTTACTTCAGCAGCTACAGAAATAGGGGCTGCAGAAGTGTTCATTTAAAAGAATTTTAATGATCCTGCAGCATTCTGGAGAAGTGTGTCATGAGTGCAAAATGCCTTCTGCTGCCAGTGTTTTCATGCTGAGGATGGTAAGAGCCTGGCTTGGTTTCCATGAGAGTGGGAACAGCCCCACTGGCAGGCCGTCACCACTTCTCAAATTCACACCATTCTGGAGGTTAGATTTCTAACACAGCACCCACACTGAAGTCTGGCTGTAAAAGGTAATGCCAAATGCAGTGGCATCATCCAGCAACTACTACTGACAGCGTGCCTTGGTGCAGTATCTCAGGTTTTCACTCATCTGTAAAAAATGAGGGCACAAATGGCTCTCCTGACTCTCCCCACCAAGGAAAATACTAAGGTAGAGAGCTTTACACCATTACACCATTCCCCCCCCCCCCCTATTTTATCATTACTGTTTCTTAAAAAACAAACAAGTTCTTTCTTTTGGCTTAAACAACATGTCTTTACAGCCTACCAACCTTATTTTTACTGAGAACATCACTCAAAATAAATGCTGATGATGTTTAGATAGGACACCCTTTCCCATAAAAAACACAGGTTATGTCTGGCTTGCAATGACAGGGATAATTGAAGCTGATTTAAAGCATACAAACACATGACAGGATTCTTCTGCTGCTCTGCACCACAAATCAGTGTTACAACCCCCCTGGGAGACACTAATTGAATCCTGCTAGTCAGCAGGGCATTTGCTGGCTCTGAGGAAGACAATATGAATTTGTGTGTTCTTCCAAGAAAAGCAACAGAAGCAGATCTGGGTCTCAACTGAACGACTAGAAACAGCAAAAATAGCATTACATACAACTATTTAGTTATACAGAATGTTAGGGAACATCTCTGATTTTATTTTTTGCATGATGTATTATTGTATCAGGAACTTCATTTTTAAAAGCTTTACCACATCTTCATCACACATTGTATTTGCAGCATAAATAATTTCACAGTGCTGCAATTTAACTCATCTGAATTGTTAGGTACTTAAAAATAAATATTTTAGTCACAAGGAAAATTATTCCAAATTTCCAGGGAGACACAATAAACTGTATCATCAAGCTCTAAACTATGATTGACTAAATAAAGCAGGAGTTGGTATTTCCAATGGCCTGAAACCCAAGGTGGGTAGCTTCTAAGTACAGTAATACATTGTTAAATACATTTCCGCTAAGCTCTTGTGGTGTGACTGAGGATACAAGCATGTGTAGCCAGAAAAATGGCATCAACCAGTTTTTTTTGTTTCTCTTAACTGAAGGAGTACCTCACTTTACAGAAGGTACAAGTGCTGAGAATAAAGGTACCAAAAATTAGTTCTGCTCATCTCTAGAAGAGATGTAATACTGCCAGGCTGCAGGCCAATAGCATGTGCAGCCAGCAGTTAATTAATGAGATATACTTGAAGTCCTTTTCCTTTACTATTAAAAGAAAAAATAAAATATGAAAATAATTTTAGGATTTTTGTTATCTTTACTCTCCACATTTGTTTTAAGTATCCAAAAGGAAAAATTGCCTATTAAACAGATCAGAACTTAGACAGAATTTAATCTAATAAAGGCTTGTCCAACTCAGAGTCTCCCCTCAGCTATTATTATTATTTGTGCAATTGCTTTATTTAATTGAGATTCTGTCAGGAGCCACAGCTGCTCTGGGGTTTGGGGTCCTGCTCCTGCATCAGCACAGGAGGATTTCTGAGCCCCATGGGCAGGGCAGGCTGGGCTGGCAGACAGCCACAGTGGCATGGCCATGCTGGTTTGGGACTGCACAGTCACCTGCACACAGAGCACCTGAGCTGTGCTGCACCAGTGCCTTGCTGGGCCCTGAAACCCTGCCAGGGTGGGGCTGCTTTTCTTGTACTCCTCAAAGCTCAGGGTTAGCCAGAGAAACTGTGGCAGCACTTTCATTTATTCCAAACTGCTAAAAAGTGTGTTTTCTGAAGGTTTAGTGCACTTTGAGCTTCTTCATGAAGTCCTCAATAGATGTGTTTGTGCAATTTCTACAATAGAGGATTAGGATGCAGGTCAAAATGACATCAGTCCCTCGTATTGCTGAGTTTGTGACCCATGTGGGAAATGATCCCACTAATCTACACTGGGCTTTAGTAGTAGCCTGCTGAGGATTCAGCCACTGGCACTGAAATTCTTTGTACCTTCAGGCCAACAAATGACAAAGCAGCAGACACCAGAGAAATTAGGCAAGACTTGGTGCAAAACGTCATACAACAAACACAGTGGAAGTTTCTAAAGCACTTTGAAAACATCACACATATGATAACATAAAAAAGAAAAACACATTTGGAAAAAAGGGAGCCACTCAAAATTACAGATCTTTTTTTTCTTTTTAATTCTGCAATTTTTTAAGGTGTGAGTGAAAGAAAACCTTGTCTCTAGGCTATAGGTTTGAATGCCTGGCATTCAGGGCATTCTGGCATCAGAAACACAACTTCATGTAGAAAACCTACCTGCAGACAGCACACACAAAGCAGTCTGGGTGATAGGTTTTGCCCAGTGCTGAGACCACTTCTCCCTCAATGAATTCATCACAACTGAAGCAGCGTGTGCCATAGAGTCTCTGGTAGTCCAAAGTACAGATGTAGTCTCCCTGTCTCACAAAAAATCCTCCTTGAGCCAGGTCACATCCACAAGCTGCAGAAAGAGAAAAGGCAGACTCAGAAGGCAAGAAACAAATGTTCTAAAATTAGGCTGACTTTTTGCCTGTGATCTGAATGGTTCATAGTGGAGTACTTAGGCACTGCAGTGTATAGGCTTATGGTCACAGAGCAGATGTGCATCTGAAAGACACTACTCTTACAGTAAATTACATCTGTCATGTATTTTGGACACTAATAGCCTGGACTTAATGTAAAAACCTCAGTGAGCAGCTGTGAGTACAAAGTTAAAGTCTGTAGGAGTTGAGTTCAGGGTTACCATATACAACATCTAACACATGTAACAGGTTAAAAGAAATGCATAAAGGGTACAAATCTTTAAAATCTAAAGCACCAGTGTCACAAAGAAACATCTCTGACAGATTACAGGTGTTTGATATTTTCTCCTTGATGCAAAAGGATTAACTAGTGCTGTCTCTAAACATGGGGGCTGATGCTCATGGCAACTGCTCCAAGTTTTCACGAGTTAAATCAGTATAAAGCACCTCTCATGTTTACCTGATGAACACCACTCATTGTCTATGAACTGGAGGCATCTCCAGGTTCATCTGCTCCTGGCAAAAGTAAGGTTTTAATTCTAAATGTCAATTTTTATTTTTTTAAACTAAACCTGTAGGAAAGGGTTAAAGTTGATTAACCAAAGGCTTGTGAGACTGCTCAGGAGTTTTCTTCCTTGCACCAGGGAGCTAGCTGGAGTTCTGAGAAAGTATAAGATGGGAAAGGAGAGATACAATGGTCTGGTGAAGTCACACAGAAAGAGCAGACATGTAGAACATAACCACCATCCACATTGGCCAGAATCTTTGAAAACAGACTTGTCTTGATTTAAAAGAGAACTGGACTTCAAAGTGGTGATTCTGCTGCTGTGTTGACTACTCCTTTACAGCAAGTCACAGCACCACACTTGTTACTACACACTTCTGCTCCTGGGGATGTTCATGTGGGAATGTGTTCCCATCAGCAAATGGTGTTTACAGTCAAACCACGCTGAACCACAGCAGTGCCACTACTCACATACAGCCCACAGAAAAGGAGTGGGAATGTTGCTTATTAAATTTGGGTTGCATGTACTAAACATCGCAGAGCTGCTCAGTGCCTTGGTCTCAAAATAGCAGAAGTATGCATGCTTGTAAAATTCCAGACTCAGATTTACACTTGGGTACCTGAGAGCCCACAGGCACTTTGGTTTCTAAATGTAAAGCCTGGCAACTCACACCCAAAGCTGTTTGCAGTGTCAGAATCAGTCATCTTGCTCCTAAACTACAAGAAAAATAGTCCAACAGAGATGCCCAAGGCACAAAGCAACACATAGACAACAGAAACCCCAAGCAAGCAGAGGAGATCTAGATCATTCATACAAAATTACACCCAACCACCCTCCCTCTTCTATAGTCTTTGTTAGCTGTAGTACAGGAGGCCTGGGCTCAAGGCTCTCCTTGAACCCTCTGAGGGCTCATCCCTGTGTGGGATTTCAGTGCTCATCATTCTCCCTGGAGATGGCCCTGACTGCTAGGAGTCAGGAAACAACAATCATGCTAGAGCTGTATTAGTGTATGGTCAAGAACTGAACAGCTATGGGTTCTAATCTTTCCTATAATTCAAAATAATTCCAATAATTCCAATTATTATTATTGCATGTGTCATGGACAACATGGATTAGATTATTTATATTTGAATATAAATTCAAATATTTATTTGTTCATGTTCTCTATCTCACAGGCTTCACACATTTGCTTTAGCATTTCTCTTTCTCATCGTGCTCTCATTTTTAGGAAGGATAGCCTTTTTGAACAGACTTTCCAAAAATCTGGCACAACTTGCTGGATATCATGAGTTTCTTTCAGCCTATGTATTTCAGCTACCGACTGGTGTCACAGAAGCAGAGCTCAGGTATGGACTCAGGATGATGCTGAGCTGATACTGATGCCCCAGAGCAGCTCCAAATTGCATCATACAGTGTTTGAACTTGTAAAATGGATCATTAAAGAAAAAAATAAAAGGACATAACTGCATTTCAGAAAAGAGGAGAGAGGGGTTATGTCCCTAAATATGTTTCTTTATGCTGGTTGTGGCACTCCTGACTGCAGTGCACCTGGACAAAGGCAACAAGAGCCACTTGGAGTCACTGGTTAACACATTCTGCTGTGCACCATCACAGAGGGACCTGCAGCTGGGCTTCCATCACCAGAGGAAGATCACTTGATAGCATAGCCACAAACTATTTGCCGCTGCACTTTTGTCCCTGTTCACCTGCTAAAATGAGAGATAAACACAAGCAAATCTCTATTTAGAGGCCAAATGGAAGCCAGGCAGGCTCTCACTGCAGCTAAGAGAGGCCTGGTGCAAGGCTTGGGGCACATGGGGTCAGCAACAGTTTGGCATTTGGGGGCACTCTGTGTCACCCTGAGGGTATTGGCCTCTCTTTGCTGCCACTAAAGCAGACTGCACTAATGCACTTAATCCTGGCTTCTCAGGAAACCCTGCAGTGAAACTGCCCTCCTAAAGGGAGGCAGAAAAACAAGTTATTGGGACTTGAAAATAAAAGTGAGCTCAGCATCCTCTCACCAGGTCCCTTCTGCACTGCCATCACTTCAGCCTCCTCCTATACAAAGAGTGGCTGAATGAGCATCCCCACCAGCTCTGCTCTACAGGCCACACCTTGAGTCACAAACCCTTGCCTGCTCCTTCACTCTCTGAACCATCTGATCCAGTTTAACTTGACATTCAGCTGACCAGAGAAAAACATAAGGATTCCAGTTAAATACTGGCTTGAACATTAAAACAGTCATGGTTTGAAGCTGAGCAGAGCAACTCTGAAAAGAGACCCACTGGCCTTCCCTCAGGTGAGATGCTGTGCCCCTTGCTGGCTACTTGTGTGGACAGAGACACTGCCCACCTGAGATGATGCTGCAGAGACAAGAAACTGGGAAGAGAAAGCTGGAGGAAGTCTAGGGAGAATATCTGAAGGCAGCTACCAGATCTTACTCTCCTAGGACAGGAAATTAGCATTGTGTCACATCCACTCCCACCTAGCATTTGTCTTCCAAAAGGAGTATCTGGAGGAAGGGTTATTTTTAACCCAGAAACAGTTTTCAACAGATTCTGGAGTTCATCTTGGTGATGAGAGAAAAGCACTGAAAACAGTAATTATATTAATGAAGAGACTAACACAGAGTAACTCATCTTCTTGTCTCAGTATTACCTTGCATACAAGGCAAAGAAAACTGCCTTTTCCTAAGCAGTTATAACCTTTAGGAGGACTTTTAAAGTAGTGACTAAGTGTTTGTCTCTTATTCTTATGATATTTAGGAGCAAGTCAGTACCTGGATGTGCTATGGTACTTGAGAGGGATAATATCTACACCATTTTTAGGGATAGTATCTCAGGGTGGCATTTCTTACAGCTGGATAATTCCACTTTTCAAGACAGTTCGCAGTTACCTGACGTCAAATACTTCATGTATAGATGTGAGAGGTTCCCCTACTGGTTTAGAAACTGACTACTTTTTTCCCTAGCACGGCATCTGCAACAGCACCTGAAGAACTGGAATTTATGCAGTGTATAATGGTAATGATTTTAAGGCTAAAATAGGTGCAATTTAGACAGGATATATGGAAGACTTTTTTTTAAGTGAGACTGGTGAGACACTGGAACAGGTTGTCCAGAGAGATGGTAGATGGTCCATCTCTGGAAACATTTAAAGTCAGGTTGGACAGAGCCCTGAGCAAAGTGATTTGGTTGAAGATATCGCTGCCCATTCCAGGGGAGATGGGACTAGATGACCTTTAAATGTCCCTTTCATTATGCTATGATTTTATAAAAATAAACAGCAGTAAATCAATTAATCAATGCAATTTAAGCAAGTTGCTATTCCCCTACTGTATGCCATCAGTACTCCATTTGCAGTGCACAAATATAAAATTCATCTGTTTTCTGTGCTGGCAAATGAGCCTACTGAAATTAGATTAATTTTTTGGCTGTATGCTGGGCCTAAAAACCAGCTGTGTCCTGAGCTGCTTGGGGGATGCCATGCTCTCTGTGCTGCTGCACATTGCAGCAGGCTGCAGCAGGCACTGCAGGTCTGGCCAGCCCAGCAGAGCTGTTCTGCTGCCAACGTGCCAGACAATCAAGTGGTTTGCTTACATGCAACTGCACATATCAAGTCTATATTTTTCCCTCCCATCTTCTGCCTGACGTAAGTTAAATAAAATTTTTCTCCCTCAGCACCATGGTTTTAGGTCCACTTTAGTATTTTTCCTCCATCCATGAGATGGATGCTGCTGGCTGACCACGATCCCAAGAATGACACGTAGTACACGGCTGATATTACTCTCTTTTGGCAGCTAAATTGTATGTATTCATACATCACCAATGAAGCCTGGGGTCCCATAATCCAAAAGCCCATGATCACGTGTGGAACATTTCTCCTGGCCCCTATGCCTGTGAGAAGGAATCAGAACCACCTGGCAAACTTCCACTGCTACAGCTCTGACTGAAGTTCAAACTGAACTGCAATTAATGTGCAGCAGTCTAAGCTCATTCCAGCAGATGGCTGTGACTCTGATACTCCTCCTTGCATGGTCTGGTGTGCTATGTCCAGATAAGCTTTTCACAAAGCTTTTGGGGAAGTCTTTCCCAGCTCCAAGTTTGCTGGCCATACAAATACTGGCATGGGGATATCATCTCAGTTAATTCACACCTCAACCTTCAGTCTATAGGTGAGCAGCAGTAAGACAGAAGGAACCTTGCAATGGGGTATACAAACCATACAATTCAATCACTCTTCTGTGCACAAATGATCATATCAACTGTCTTTCCAAACACATCTGTGAAATCAAGAACACTCAAGCCTGTCAGTCACTGGCAGTGTATTAGCAATAATATCCAAAATACCATCTATTATCTCAAGGACTTGAATGACACCTCATTTTGTTACTATCCAGGGCAAACAAAAGCAGCATGCAGCCCCAGAAAAGTCCTGGACAGACCTGCTGGTCTCTTCTGCAGCTTCCAACCAGGAAATGCAGGAAGGCAGACAAGTGTGATGGAAGAACACCAGCAACTTTCGGGAGCAGAAAAAGACACAGAGAACTGTGGGGATATATCATATCCTGCAACACTGCACCATGCACATGTAGCACTGATGAAGGTATAGAGGATAGAGAGTACAGCGCCTACACAAGCTCCCTGGCTACACTGGCCATGATGCTCACAAATTAATTTGTGGAGTAAACACTTCAGTGCAGGAAAACCCTTTGAGATTCAGAATACTCTTATGAGATTGACAAAATATTAGAGTATACCAATTAAAATGAAGGAGAGTTTTGGAAGTTTCCTGGGCACAATGTACCTTGAATGCTATAATAAATGGGAACTACGCATTGAATAATGTTTCATTAGAACATATATTTCCATTTTCCTTCTGGAGAGCACAGTTTTCCAGTAGCTCAGAGACAGTGCTGCTGCCCTGTAAAAGCGTAGTCTTAGAGGTGAACAAGGTCCTCACAGCATTAGTTACGTGGCTGTTTCAAACTACCAAAATAATCCCCAGGAAAACTGGAAAAAAAGTCTCATTTATACTAATTTCTTATTTTAAGAACTCAATCTGGTTATTTAAAATTTACAAGTATGCTAAAGAAATTTAAGAAAAAGAGTAATGTGTTTTAACCAATTTTAAACCTAATAACAACTTAAGTGTCTATCATAAAATACTGCTGTCATTAGCCAGACTAATTAAAACAGGTTTTTAAAAACAATGAGACAGTAAAAGCCACAACCCTAAAGAAACCCCATCATGCAAAGCAACAACACCAAATATTTTCAGATTTTCTTTAACAGTGCTTTGGGTGCCAGTTCCAGGTTTGCAAATGAAGTCCCTGCTCTATTCACAGATATGGCAGATGGCCTCGTGTTAATGAGCTGCAGCAAGTGGGAGGTGGAATAACACCACTGTGGCAGTGATGAGTTTTAGGCAACAACTCTCTCTGGGTCTCAATACAGGCATCACATCACCTTAATGCACTGAAATGCCCAGTAGCTACTCCACAGTGCTGCTGTATCCCTGCTGTGTCCTCAAGGGAAAAGGCATCACACAGTCTGCAAGTCCCCTGCAGAAAGGCATCCCTGCACTGAGTTGTTTTTTTCTGCACAGGGAAAACCTTACCCCAAAAGAGAACTTGGGTAATTAAAAAGACTTACAGGCTTTTTTAAATAGTAATAATTCTGTGACATTATCTAATGTGTATTGAAACTATGTATAATGTTCAAAACTTCTTTATATGAATAGTATCTTTACTGCCTGCAAAGCTTACACAGGTTTGAAAATCCTATCCTCTAATGAGCACTTATCTTTCTACTATAACTATAATGGACTGGAAGGATGCAAATAAGGAGTAAATAAATTGCAAAACAGAAGCAACAGAGGTTTGGCCTCCTTTGGTGAGTAGTTAGCTACTTTCTATTGGATGTTATTAAGATATTCCTTTACCAATACTCATAACCATAATTCCTCCCATTTCACCATGCTTTACTAATATTATGTATTTATTAAATTCATGAAAGATACTCTTAAATACACCAGATTCTGGTTGAAATATATATATGCTAGAGTGCTGGTCTGATATGTGTATGGCCAGGATGTGAGGGGCTGCAGAAAGTTCTTAATGAATACAAAGAAAGGTTGTAACAAGAACATGATTATAAAAAAAGGAAAATTATCCATTGCTTTGTGATAGTGCAAGTTAGTTAACTGACGAAAATTTGTTTGTGCTTTAATTGTTGAGTTGTTTTTAGAAAATCAGTAATTAAATATTTTAATGTTCAGCTTTTAAAATCCCAACATAGAACCATTTGCTGATACATTAAATTACTTTTGCACCAGCAAAAGTGATCATTATTATCATCATCACAATTTCAGTGAAATAAAAAATTACAAGCTAAGATGACATTGGTAAGGCACCCCTAAACCTACCACACTCTGCAACCTTGGTGAGCTTTACACTGTAAACAGTGTTTCCTGTTAGACTGAGTTAATATGATCAGGGATTGCAAACTCCTGAAGGACTCAGGAAGTGCTGGACACGTTGCGGGTCCCTACACTAATCCCCAGTGGCCATGGCAGCAGAAATACCAGAAATTGCTACTGCCTGGCAAAATCTGGGACTGGGCAATCTCACAAATGAGCTTCCCGTAAGTGACTCCCATTTTGAAACGTGAAACCCCATAGCTATGTCCAAATGCGAGTCCCTCAGATTACTCAGTGTAGCTTGGAACTTATTTATATCCTAGCAAATGCATTTGATCTAACAAAGAAATAACTCCTATTGCCAAGTTACTCCACGTTTTTCATATTTTCACTGAATATTTTGTCTTAGCCCTTCTCATTAAGAGGACTTCCCAATAAATGATATAACTCTGGGTTCTGTGGCATGTTCTACTGAGAAAATGGTATAGAAGTGATATATGCAGATCTGGTGTTTTTCACAATTCCCAGGACACTGCAGGGTCACAGCAACACTAATCCCCAGAACCACATACCCCATTCTAAGGTGAAGATGTGATAAATTCTAGCAGATTAATTAAAAAAAAAAAAAACATGAAAAATAATGGGAAGTATTGCTGCAAGTACTAATGAAAATTAACACTTGCAACTGCTAGCTGTGCCAGCAGGGAAGACTGCACGTGCTGTACCCATAACAAGACAGCAATCAGGAGAATTTTGATTAAGGGTAAAACAAGATACATACGAGATACAATGCAGCAGATATAGCACATAGGTCATGTTTTCACTTCTGTGGCTCAGACTGGAAATTTATTTCCTTTCATGGGGACAAACCAGGAAAGGACACAGATGTGAGTTATAGTTCTTCTCACATATGTACAAAGAACACTCTTTAGCAAGATGGTTCTCCTGTTTAAATTGGTCACTGCAACTCTGAAAATATTAGGATACTATCAAAATACCCCAAATTAAATACAAATAAAACAGGGTAATTTCTATCCTTATCAATGACCTAAGAGGCTACCCAAGATAATATAATTACAGCACCTGCATCTTCCTATCTACAATTCTATGCTAACCTGTCTCTCTCCTGGGTATACTCAAGCACAGCTATAAGCAAGCTCCAAGTTAATATTTGTCTAATACCATCCACTTCATTAAATACAGTTCTGACCTGACAGACACCCTCAGAGTATTTTATATTCAACACTTTTTTTTCAGTTTGACAGTCTAAGTCATAAATATTTTATTGCAGTGCTTTTAATTACAGTCCTTGACACTTTTATTACAGTGGTAACAAACAAAAAAGAATTAGCAAACATGGGAACCAAAGCCCACGAAGCTTTGCCTTACTATATCAAAGATATCAGTTTCATTATAACAGTACTTCTATAAAACCTGATTAAAATGGGATATATTTTAAATTAAAAATTAAGTAAAAATTTGAAGTGAGGTAAGATGGCAAGTTCCCTACAGAATTTTATTAGCAGATTAGATTATTTCCTGCAGCTGAGCAGGAAATAACACATTTTAATAGATAGGAGTACAAACCTTATTTATAATGTCTGTTTACCTCCCTAGGTCCTATTATACTTTGCTACTGAGCAAAACCAGCAGATGCTCCCAATACTGCTGTTAAATTTTTTAATCTGGATGTGTCTCTTAGTCTTGAATAATAAAGGAGTTGTTCGCCTTTTAAAAACTTGGAATTGTTTAGAATCATTATCTGGGGAATATAAGAAGAACTCCATGGGAATTAGTGACTTTATACTAACCTTCCTTGGTTATGTAATTTAATTTGAATACAAAAGGCATCTATATAGTTGCTGTTACCATTCTGAAATTCACAAGGTTGCCCAGAAGAGTTGTGGCTGCCCCACCCCTGGAAGTGCCCAAGGCTGGATGGGGCTTTGAGCATCCTGGTTGAGTTGAAGGTGTCCTTCCTCATGGCAGGGGAGTTGGAATGAGGTGATCTTTAAGGTTCTTTCCAACCCAAACCATTCTATGAATAATCAGACAGCAGTATGGCAATACACAAAACTACCTTTCTAACCTAAAAAAAAAAAAAAGGGAAGAAATACAGAATTCAATGTGTTTGACCCTCTGAAACCTCATAATTTATCCAAAACTATCAAAGAATTAGTTTCAAATTTCACACATATTCAAAAAGGTGTAACTTTTTCCAGTGTAAGATCATCTGTCACTGATGAGGTCATTCAAACAGACCTCAAATACCCCTAGACACCACACCATGGTCATTTGTCATTTGTATCAATTTGCATTTTCCACCACTGTACATCCATAAATTCTGTGAGAGGGATCAAAATTTCCTGCAGCTTTATAAATATTACATGTTTTCTGATGCAGGGTACAAGATGGTTTAACACAGAGGCAGTCAACCAAGCAGGCAGGCATCTTAGCAGGGCAGTGCAGCCAGCCCACACATGGGATTATCTGTCCTGGACAGTCCTGCATGCTGCACACACACCTCGTTCCACGCGCTATCTTTGGTGCATGAGACGAGACAGGACAAACTGCATTGCTGAGTGGCATTGAAATAAATCCACCACAGGGAGAAATCAACAAAAAGATAAATATATTCCCAGAATCATCACCCTGCCCATGAACAGCAGAGGTCTTGGCATAAAACTCTCCTCCAAGGCTGAAAGCAGATTGACTGATCAGAACTGAACACCATCTTTTTGCTAAATCCTAACATGTGAACTGTATTCCTTCATCCATTAATTTAAAAATCAAAGTCACATTTGCCTAACCTGCTTTTCCTCCTTTTATGTAGCTAGAGAAATGTATATTCAGTGTTCTGCTTGTTCCAAAGCTCTTCTCACCCAACAATATGGCAAATCCATATTACAAAGCAACTTATGCTTCTTAAGTAACAAATAAAGCCCAGAAAGAAAACAAAAACAAATACCAGAAGAATGCCAGAAAAATTGATGGAAACCCTTGAAAGGTGATAAAAGAAATTAAGACATATAAATCATGAGAGAAAACCCTCAAAGCAATCATGTGGGAAAACTAAGTAAAATGATTAGTAAGGAGTCCAAGAGCCTTGACACCTAGCAGCAGTTTTAGCACACCTCTGACACTCCTGTGCCAGCCGAGAGACTGACAGGTGGCTGACAGATGCTACCCACCTACCTTGTTAACATTGTGATTTTTTTCCTCATTTTATCCAAGATCTGCCAGAAGCAGAACAAACTCCTTCTTATCTCTTACAGACAGATAGGGGCAATGCAATTCTACAGTGCATTCATCATCTTCCTCTGCATGGGGGTGGGAAAAAGTCCCCTGCACTGCCTAAATTTGGGATCAGTGAAGCGGTTCAGTGACCACATGCTGCATTTGTTGGTGACCTGGCATCATCTAATGCAGATGGCATATAAAACCAAAAAGTTGGATGTACAATTCTGTCTTACTCCCTCTGAAGAATTTGTCTCTTCTCATAGAAAATCTATTAAAAATAAAGAGGGCTTGGACTTCATAAACATAATAATATAGAGTAAATACCAGAATGTTACTGGTTCATGTAGGAAACAAGACTCTTGAATAACAGATCAGCTGCTCTTTTCCTGAGATAGGTCTGAAAAACTGATCTAATAGTCAAATTTGCCATGAGAACAGCTGGCTTTAAAAGAACTTAAAAGATGAATGTATGGGCTGTGGTGTGCTTTAAATACTAATCTCTTTGGAATAGATGACCAAAATATTTTTGCTGTTTAGGAAAATGCAGTATGCTTATTTTGCTTGTGGTGCAGTTTTGCAAAGAACACAATTATTGAGCTGAACATTTAGTCCTGTCTGCCTAAATCATTAAAGATTGCCTCAGTTTTTAATAGTATGTACTCAATCCCATGGGATTTTAAAAAATATCAGTATAGCTAACAGATAGTGACAGTTTTCTTTCTATTATTTCCTCTAAAGAGGAGTAGGAATAGTTACAGTAACACATCTAGAACCAGAGACATGCTCATGTTTCTAGACTGGGCTACAAGGTTTAATAAATGTCATTTATTAAAAGCACTGGTAAATAATGGAGTAAGCAGGTTGTTTAGTAAACACCAGTTAACATTTATGTACCTGTACATTTAAAACAAATTAGATCTTTGCAGCTTCCAGATAGGTTCTTAAACAAGCAAGTATCTACAGAAAGAGTGTTGTATCAGATAATTCCCTTTTCCTGGGACCATCCTTCTGCTATTCATGTGACAATATTAGACCACCAGGCACCAACCTGGAGCAAGCCAAGTCATTCCCCCCAAAAAAAGGAAAAGCACAGAGGGTCACACTGGAATTTAAAGATCACAGTCCAGCACAAGAGAACCTGGACAGATGTGGCCATGGTGTGCCCTACAGCAAACATTAGAGAGCTGGGAGAGAGGAAACCTCTGAGTTTCTTTGCAAATGTTCATCCTCTCCTAGTCCTGCACTGTTCTCCCAAAGTGCTCTTCTTCCTGACATCCCAAATCTACAGTAAACTCCAATATGGATAAAAACAAGTTTATATCCATTGAAAACATTCTCCAGTTTTGGGACCTAGGTTACTTATTATCTTACAATAAGGAGTCAGGGATTTCACAGTAAATCTTTTCAGGCATGGACTGGATTGTAAAATATGCTTGAGAAGTTTGCAGGGTCATTAAGCCACACACCATTGCTAATGCCCTACTCATGGAAGCAGCAGTCACACTTACCTTTGCAAACAAAGCATTTAATATGGAAATATTTGTTCTGAACTCTCAAAACTTCTCCTTTGCATGGTTTTCCACAGGTGTTGCAGAGAATTGCAGTACTGGATGGCTTCTCCAGCTGGCTATGTACAGCCTGTGGTTGTGAAACTGCAGGAGAAAACAAAAAGCAGAGCATTTTAAAGGCCATAGATGCATCTTCTGTAAGATCTACAAGCAATGACAATTAACACCTAGGACAAATCAGCTCAAGCAGAGTAAAATTTTGACTTCTGGGATTGGCCAGCACAGGAGAAAAGATCTGCCAAAAGGAGTTGAGCCAAGCCAACCCTGTTATTTCATAACTTTGAAAGCTTTTGACTGGACACACTTCAAACATAAATCAGAATTCCCTTTAGAAGAAAGAATCCACATGATCAAGTCTTGAGAGCCTCTGCCTGAATTTCAAAAAATGCTTTGTCATATTTTCTCTTCAAGAAATCAAATAATAGAGATAAAAGCTATAGTTTTTATTCAAAATATCTTCAATGGGACTTGGTAACTCTTACACTATGAGATACTGATCTTTAAAGTTCATAGTAAATGCCTTTTTGTTACTGATTTTAAAGCAGAAATACAGCTCTGTAGAGCTGTAGAGCTTCTAAACATTGACATCCCTGTAAATAGCAGGCATATCTGACCACTAACCAAAGTTTTCTGTCATTTTGTAAGGAAACCACAATTTCAAGAGGTTAGGTTAATCTAGGTTAGTGAAAATTAAGTGAATTAAAAATTTGCTGCCATCTTGTGATGTAAATTAGAAATTGCATTTATTGTTCTGTTGATAACATGAGATAAGTAGAAATCTCAATGTGTTATGTGGAACAGGTGAGATATGACCTTATTCTTGAAGTCCTGCTGCAGCACTTGCATCAATATTTTATCAGTGTAGTTAGGAGTCAAGAGAGGAAACATCAAGGCAGTTAATTATACAGGAGCTGCACCGTAACTCAACACATCTGGCTTTTTCCCTGGGTGAAGAACTAATAACAGGAAAGCATATAAAACATTTCAAGTAAATGACATACTTAATGACATTTTCCTCTGTAATCTGGCATGCTTACTCAAAGGCTGAATTGCTTATTTCAAAGCGATTTTGTTTATATTTTAGCTACAAAATAAACTCACCAACCAACCACTCAAGATGGAGCAATGTCTCATATGCCAATAGGCTTAAGCAGAAAAGGCCTTTCCACATCCACTGAGTTGAAGGAGTCAGTATTTCAGTAAGATGATAAGCTTCCCTCCCACACACATTTCCAGGGGGCTTGCTGCAAGTTTTACCCAAAACAGCACTTTCTACTCCTGCAACTAAAGTGGTTTGGGTTTGTTGTTTTACCCAGAAGATACATGGGCTTGAGCTTCTCATGACATTATTCACCACCCACTAGCATTTTGCCTTGTCTGCTAAAATTACACATTCTGTGATGGTCAAAAAGTCCTGCTCAAGGCATTGTGAACTTTGGAGCAATTACTGAAGGCCTGGTTATAATTAAGGATATCTCCAATAAAAACAATATAAGCATGACAGGCAACTGGAAGTTTACAGAAAGGCAGATGCTCAAACTTACACAGAGCATGAAGTACAGATCGTTCAGGCTACTATGAGGGTCTGATTTATTCCTCAAATAAAAAGAGAGGAAACTCTGAACTTTGCAATACTTTACTTTTGACACAAGAATCTCTCTGTACTGTAACCTGCCCAAAACAAACGACCCACCCTGAAAAAGAATCAACCCTGTAAGAAACCAAAACAAAATATTTTCCTGAGTTAGTTACTAGAATAGCAGCTAAAAGCGCAACTGTAAATAAAGGTTTGCTCTCTCCAGATTTGCTAACAAGTATCAAATTTGTAGCATACATTTCATTAAAGACTTAAAAGGAGCCAGAATATTCGGACCTAAACAGTCGCATTTGAAATATAAAATTCTGATTGGAACAATTAAACAACTGACTTTTCCTCTCACTCAACTATTGCCCTGTTCCAGCCTTTCAGAGCAGCATCCCTCCAGAGGCGTCTGTGCCCGGCCAGCACAGAGAGCTGCCAGCTCACGCTGTGCTGAGTCCCACAGGGCAGAGAAACCCGGCTCAGGAATTCCAGGCTCAGGAATTCCAGCCCAGGGCAGAGCAGGGCCAGGAGGAACCAGAGCCCTGCCCCCCAAACACCCCCTTCCCTAAAGTGGCAGCAGCCTCCCATTTCCAGAGAAAACACTGCTTTTCTATTTGCTTTCCTGCCCCTGGGAGGCCAATGCTGCACTTTTTGCAAAGCGGAATAACACTGAAAACTGTTGCAAAGTTGAGGTTTTTTTGGTTTCTGGCAATGGTTGCAAGCTGAAAATGTGACAGAAATCAGAAAAAATTGTTTCCCATGATCTATTTGGTGCTCAGTATCCAGAGCTACAGGGCAGGACTTCACACATTTCCTTCCCTTTGTGTTTCTAAATTAAGGTTTGGAATTAAAGACTCTGTAACTCAGCTATAAAAGAAATTTTAAAAGGAACATATTTAGGTTTGGGTTTTTTTTAAAAATTCTTCTTTGAAATTTCTTCTGGAATTTTTCTATTAATTTTGAAGCAACACAAAGCATATTTAAAATATACACTGCAGACAAAGAAGTAATTATTTTTCTTTTCTGTCAGTTCAGAACTGAGCTACTAAGTACTTCACACAAAACCCCAGTGGGAATACAGTGCCTCTGAGATCATTACAAAGAGGTCCTTCTGCAGACAGTTTGAAACACTTACTCTTCCATCTAGCAGAACAAAATAATATAATTAATCAAATATTAGTTTGTATTTTAAGACATTGACACATAATATGGTTTAGGTTGAAATTTCAACTGCTGACAATTCTGAGAAACTAATTCTATTAGGGAACTTCACATTTTAACGTACATTTCAAACCATATTTAAGGAGATAAGTTTACATGGCAATTTTCAGCACTCTACCTTTATGTCTTTATGTATCAAAATCAGCCTTCGAAGCAGAAGAAACAATCAACATATTTAATAAGTGAAATAATTACTGATGGAATGTAATGATCTGAGACTACTCATCGGATCATAACTAACTAAAGAGTTCATTAAAAATTAAATACTTCCATTTTACCCCAATTTGTAGAAATTTCCTTCTTAACTTTATGCTACTTTTTCTAAACCAAAATACAACTGAATACCTGATTCCTCTAAATTTGCCTTTCCCCCAGACTACATACTGCTCCAGCAGAGGTGTCCTCATTAATCCTTAAACCCTAAAAGGATCTGACTGCACTCACTTTTTGACAAGGACAAAAACTGGCAAGGAATGAACAATTCCCACAGTTTCCACAGGACTTCTTTGTGCAAGACTTGTCTGCTGGGGACATTACTGCCAATATTCTTGCCAACTGTCCAGTGCTCACACATCTCTGATGTCAAGACTCAGACTGTCTCCACCAGGCTATACAGCAGATAATTCTGCTTAGCTCTGGACCAAGTGGGGCACATTAACCAGCAACAGTTTGCTGAAGAATTGTCAGATAAGATAAACTCCTCAGGCTCACTTCTATACTGCTTATTCTAGAGGTGCACTTGCTGCATGTACCATGGGGAAGGAGGGACAGTGGCATTGCTTATTATTAAAGCTGCATTACACACCTTATGGCTGCTGTAAAGTGGTGCTTTCAGTGTGCTTATAACTTTTAGAGATTCACAGAATATCCTGAGTTGGAAGGGACTGACAGGGATCACCAAGTACAACTCTTGGCCCTACACAGGACCATCCCTAAGAATCACAATATTTGCCTGAGAGCATTGCCAAACTTTACCCATTCACATGAACATTACTCACATTTGATGATCTCAAACTCATTTCTTCAGGGAAAATTTCAGACAAAATGTTTAACCTTTTTATAAAGGTGAAAAAAGGTTAGTATACAATACATTGGTTTTCAACATGAAAAAGAAAGCAGAGCACCTTGCTTTTGGAAGTATTTGGATCAAAGGCTGCAGCCTGACCTTGGTGAACACTGTGACAGGTACACCGGATCCAAAATCCACAGTTTGTGGTAAAAATCCATCCCTTTGACTAAGCCCAGCTCCTGTGTCATTGCCAGATTAAGCAGGATTTAACAGCTCTGGGGACTGGGTTAAGGTGCCAGAGATAAGGAAAAGATTTAGGTGGGACAGGAACACTTTGGAAGCAGAGCAAGAGAAGCTGATGGTGGTGACAGAAGGGAGAGGATCCACAAGTCCCTGGTCATGCTCTGCTCAGGAGCCTGGGATAGAAAACGTCACCTCCTCTCTGCTGTGAGCAAACAGCCCAGGGAAACCAAACTCGTGGCAAAAGCGCCAGTCTAGGATTGGTCTGTGCAGAAGGCAACAAACACGTTTGCCATCAGGCTCTCCAACAGCTAAATGAGAAACCTTCATGGCAGATTACAGACCTGACGAAGAAACATGTCCAGAAACTGCAGAATTAGACACAGCCCTAATGCTTTTTCCAGTTTGTTGTGTTTTGTTTCAACTCTGCACAGGAGCCCGCAGAAGCCATTCCTGAGTTTGGAAATCAAGTAGTGAAAATTAAGAAGTGTCATGCTTAAGAATGTACATTTAATCTGGAGTCAAACCTCAACTTTAAAGTTTAATAATACAGACATCCACTTTCTTTGTTTACTATACAGACATAGTTAAGGCTACATAACTCATTTGTGTCACATTATTTAACTCTGTTCTAAAAAAAAACAGTTTAAAAGATTTACTGCTCTTGGTAATTAAAGAAGCCCAAACTGATAGAGGGCCAAATGACACAATTTGATAGTATAATCTCAGAATCCTTGAATGATTTGGGTAGGAAGGGACTTTAAAGGTCACCTAGTTCCAACCCTCCTGCATTGGGAGGGACACCTTCCTCTACACTATGTTGCTCAAAGCCCCATCCAACCAGTCCTTCTGTGATGTTGACATTTTAATGAGTACTATGACCTAAAGAAAGATGGAATTTGAGTGGAGAGACAAAATTAATGAGAAAATAAATTTTATTCCTAATATTTGCAATCCCCCCAGTTACCTCTCAATGCAGGGAAAGCAGTAATTCCTTGGTAATTCCTCACCAAGGTTCCTGGAGGGATAGTGCAGAACCAGAGCCTAAAGGCAACAATGAAAGGAAAAACAAAGGGCCTGGGGGGTGGGGAGGCACCTTCCCTCTCCTTTCTGTGGGTTATTCTGATGCTTTTATTATCGTGCTCTGGAAGCTGGGATAAAAAAGTGCAAGCCTTTCATTTCAGGCTCATACAAATAAAGTATCATTGCCCTGCAACAGCAACCCTCCATCAGCAGAAAAGATGCAACAATTTTCATTAGCAACTATCAGCACTACAGCTCCTCTGTAAATACACCACCTTTTGCTTCATGAGATAAAAACATATTTTTGAGTGGAAAAATATTAGACATCAATATTTTAAACTGTAATTATAAGCTGTTTAGTTCATAATAATGTTCAGTTTTTTCAATAAAGGCAAAGGCCACATTCGAACTCTGAACCAAAACCACACAGCACTGGTAAGGGATGTTATTCTGCAAGAAGGTATTACCAGCAAATTATCTTTGCATTGACACATAAACCTTTCAACTCTATAACTACAGGTGGCTACTGAAAATCAAAATAAACAAATATGGGACCCAAATTCCATTTACTCACTAAGGATTTGAGAAACAGGACAAAACTATGGATTGCTGTTATGCTCTATCAAGTGAAT
This sequence comes from Ammospiza nelsoni, assembly GCF_027579445.1. Classification (NCBI taxonomy): domain Eukaryota; kingdom Metazoa; phylum Chordata; class Aves; order Passeriformes; family Passerellidae; genus Ammospiza; species Ammospiza nelsoni. The sequence continues at coordinate 18,960,456 of NC_080636.1, forward strand.
TGGGGAGGGTGAGGTTCACAGCAGCCAAGAGGGGAATTAAATTTGCAATCTTCCTGGAGCAGGATTAAAAAGACGCACACAAGCACTGCTGGAATTAGAGATTGGAGTTTAGGTTGTTGTTTTAACAAACCCTTCTTGTGTCAACTGAGTCAAAACACTCAGGGTTGAACTTAAAAACATACAGATAAAAACAAAGGAAAGAAGCATTTAAGTGCTTCTATATATCCGAGTGAAGCATTATTCCCACTGCAGAGCTGGCCTCTGCTCTCTCCCTGTCTCGTGTCTGTGTTTAAAATCCAGTGACGAGGAGCTGTGCTGATGTGAGGATAACACAGAAATATACAATACAGTAATACATGCAGTGATCAGAGAGCTACATGCATGTCAGCTGTACATTCAATTTAGAAAAGAGGGTTGGTTGGTTTTTTTCCCCTAAGAACCAGTGATTCATAATGGAGCCTTCTGGGGGCCTGAGACCCCAGTGGTCCGTTCCACAGAAAAGATGAGAAAAAGAGTAATTGTGTAAAGGGAACTCCACAAGCTCTTCCCATCCATCCTGCCCACCCCACTCAGCCAGAGCAATCCCCTGGCCCAGCCCTGCCTAAGGAGTGGACATTTTAGATGTTCTGGAACAGAACATTAAGTAACTGATGGCAACCTGGGTTACCCTGTTTCTCGATTAGCGCCTTGTGTTAAGTGACTTCACAAATGTGTTTCCCTGGTTTATGGTGCCTTCTCGATAAAATGCCCCGTTCTTCTGTATGTCTCACGAGAAACCAGAAGATCAGGAGGATAAAGGGAAAGAAGTTTTGCTGTCAACGTCCATATTACGTGGTCCCTTAAGCCACCCAGCTGACCACGCAGAGGGCTGAGGTGTCCCCAGGCCAGCACACAAACTCACTCCCTTGGCCAATAGTGCTTCTCTGCACCAAGAGGGTCTGGGCATCCCCCAAGGAGTGCTCACTGCTCTTTCCAAAACCTCTCTGGGGGCTCCTACAGCAAAGCACTGTTACTTCTCTCTTTAGTTCCTCTATTATAAGAAAAAATATCCACCAAATTCAATAAATTGTTACATCATTATGTCTCAATTTAATTCTTTCACACTGTCCAAAAATACAAAGTAAAATGCTCGAAGAATCATGTCCCTTTTTGAAATGTATACCTGCTTCTAGTACATAAAAGCAACCACTCCTACAGTGCCTTTCCAAGGCATCCCTTTTCCAGCACTTCCTACTCATCATCATCAAAACAGAAACCCACAGCTGGTACAGGACAGGCACACAGCACAACTGAGCTGACCTCTGCTTTTTACCACCAATTACAGAGTTTTTGGGACCAGAGGCAAAAGAGAGGTGTTTCCAACAGGATGTGAATAAACCATGCACAAGAGGTGCAACACAGCTCGAGTATTCATACAAGAGTTTAAAATCTCACCATATGCTCTGTGCTAAATTCATATCACACAAACAAACCTAGCATAAGCTAACCTCCTGCCCTCATTATTATAATAAAATATTTACTGAATTCAAACAGTTCATAAAAATCTCTGCTGAGTTTGAATAATTACAACTGCAGTATTGTAAAGGCTATTTTTGTACATGTTCAGGCAGATTGCAATAAGATAGGATTAGAAAAAATGCTCCAAGATAACTGCATAAAGAAATAGGGGCTATTATTGCATTATAGTCTAATATAAACTCTGAAGTCAATCTCAATTTAAAAAAATGAGGTAAGTTTTCAAATTGAGCTGTCAGCTAACTACCAGAATCAGTATAATTTACAAATCACCATTCATATGAATAAAAGAACACAAAGCACAATTTACAATTAACCATCTTTTCCCAGTCTGCTGTGTTTCCAGATAAACACCGAGCTGCTATTCTCACGGCAGCATCAGTGATTCAGTTACCACAGCCCCAGGTGAAAAACTGGAGTCATTTCAGGTCTAGGCTGACCAGAATGTCACCACACTGTACCTGTATCTTCGGGCATTCCTGCATTAATTCCCTCCCAGAGGAACAATTCCCGCAGGAGCGCTGGTGCTGCCGCGGGGAGCGGGATCCGCAGCGAGCGCTGCCACCACCGCTGTGTCACCCACTGCTGCCACCACCGCTGTGTCACCCACTGCTGCCACCACCGCTGTGTCACCCACCGCTGCCACCACCGCTGTGTCACCCACTGCTGCCACCACCGCTGTGTCAGTCACCCAGCGCAGCCGGGTCAGGTGGCGCCTGCCGCACCCCCGCACAGGCGGGAGCGGGGCCAACCTCGCCGTCACCGCCGGGCAAAAATAGCGACCTCCAGAAGCCGAAATATTGTCACGTCCATGGGGGGTGGCACCGCTGTCCCGTGGGGACCGGATGCGGGACGTGCCGGCAAGGGGCCAGTTTGCATCAGGTGACAGCACAGCCCCGGACAGCTTGCTGGTCACCTGGGGAGAAAGGCTGAAAGAACTAAATCCAGCAAACTCCTTGTTGTAAATTATAAACGCAGGCTGAGGTAGCAGGGAACCCCCTTAGACAGCCCCAAACACAGCGATCCCTTCCCCCGGTGCAGGAAGGCACAGCGCTGATGGACCCAGGAGAGGATGAAAGCAGTGAGATGCTCCCACTGTGCGATACCTGGCAGCCAAAAATCCCCTGCTTGCTCAGATGGAGTTGGAATGTGTAGCACTGGAATAACAGTGATGTGTTGAGCTATTTAAAGCACTGCATGGGAACAGAACGAGCACTTCTATAAGTACTGCAACTTCAGGAATCTATATGGTGAGGACACCGCTGCCCTGGGCCATGCCAGACGTGGTCTATAACTTTAAATAGCCCTCAGCTGACATGGCCTGAGACCCAGAGCAGAGATCTGAAGATCCCAGGTTCTATACACTCAACCAAAACTATGAACAACTCAATTTTAAAAAATCTTCTATATGCATTATCTTGCAGTAACTAGCTTTTAATGTGAAACTCTTATGTCAGCTTTTTATTTTGCTCAATATTGCTGTGCTGCCTGCATGAAGCCAAATCCATCCTCACACTCTTTTGGATCACCATCAGCCACCCTGGCTGAGCTCTCCAGATATTTGCAGGATTTGGCCTACTTAGTTTTTCCCAGCGGCTACTTCAGCTTGGCAGAAACACAAAAGGCACTTTGCTAAATGGCAACACTCTGAAGGCATGTAAATTAATAGGCAGGAAAAGTGAAAAGGCTTTCACTCTAACATAGCCTTTTCCCTCTGCTTGCCAGGCTCCCAAGGCTAAATGCTTGGTAACTTGCATTTTAACATTGTATGGTCACAGTGCAGTCACACAGTGCACTGATTTGTATTTACAATTTGAGGTGTGATCCCTGAGCCTCCCCTGCAGTCTCACCACTTGGCTACAGCAAAGGAGGAGCTCAGAGGGTTTTCGTGGTGTTTCTCTTTTGTGCCTGTGAAGCCCATGAGTGGTGATGGAGTTTCTATTGAGAAACTCCATCACCACTCATGGGCTTCACAGGCACAAAACAGGAGGCCATTGTCCTTCATTAGCATGATGGGCTGAGTCATGATGGGCATGACAAGGGACAGCAGCGGCAGCAGCACAGGCAGAGATCAGAGACCTCCTGCTGCAAATGATCCAGAAAACCGTGTCACTTTGTTGTCGTTATATCACAAGAGTCCCACTGTCATTACAAGAGTTCCATATTACCAGAGTTTCATACCTCCTTGATGTTCCTTGTAGGCATCTCCTCTAAGCACTGCCTCTTCCTTGTCCTCACAGCACCCAGCTGACTCCAGTTCCCCTCAGCCAACCAATCCAATCTTTTATAACACGCTTCATCTTATTGGCTACAGCTGTGGCCTGTTAAAGTGAGGCCTGCTCCTAATCTTTAATAATTAACCCAGCTGCAACTCCTCAGGGGATAAGATTACTTTCTATACTACCTTTATTTACTTATATGCTATTCCCCTATATAGCTTAAACCTGATTTCTCACATCAACACAGACCAAACATCTGTAACTCCACTGTTTTAACAGTAATAACAGCACACAACCCTTGCTACAGAAAAGGACATGACACCTGGCTCCTCTTAAAATCTCAAGTGAAGTCCTGGTAGCCACAGCAGTGCTCTCAACCATCCTTTCTTCCAAGTTTGCTTTTTCCAATGTTACATTACCGAGGTCAATGCTGTTACCAACATCTTTGCAAACAGCAAAGAATTTAGGCCACTCTGAAATGGATGAGCTGGCTGTAAAATCTTTATAACCTGTGGCATCATGAATTATAAAGGACATTTTAAAAAGATTTCAGACCTGTTCCTAATTAACTCACACTTTTTTCCTGTACTCACTGCCCTCTTCCCAAGTGTAAGCTAAACTGAATGTCAGTAGTAACTGGACTAGTTATAGTTTAGTTTTAGGTAGTTCCTGCAAGGAACAAGGAGTTAGACCTGATGATCCTCATGGGTCCTGTTCAGTTTGAGGTATTCCAATAACCCCATTCCTGTTCTTCACTGCACTTCATTCGGCCTATTTTGAGCTTTTTTCACAGTACAGGCTCTCAAACACCTCCATCCTCAAGTCCATGCAAGACATAACACTTGTCATTAACTGCACGGCAACAAGCCATGTGCAGTCACCTTTAATTGACACACGTGTAAGCAGGCAGAGACAGTGAGCTCCTGTACAAGGCACTGAAGTCAAGAACCTGCTCTAGCAGGGAGCTTGGACTGAATGAACTCCACAGGCCCCTTCCAACCTCAACCACTCTGTCATTCTGTGAATCCTGCATGTTTATGAAGCAGGAAAAATCAGACTGAGGATCCACTCTGAGCTCTGACAGGGAGCAGGCAGCTGTGTTTGCTCCAGAGGTAACTGGGTCATGAGTCCTGCTCTGCTCCTTGCTATCTCTTGGGAATAATGAGCTTCTTCAGCCCTGAAATCCATGATGACAGCCCTTGACTGCTGGCCAGCAAGTTGGATGAACAAAAGCAGAACTTCTCCCTCTCCCAGCTCCTTTTTCCAGGGGGGACCTCTCTCTAGATCCAGACCAAGCTGGCATTAGCCCCCTGTGCTCCCCCAACTAGAATGAAAGCACCATCCAATATTCTTCAGAAAAGTGTGCACCCAAAAGAGTGAGCAGAAATCAAACATAAACCCTACAAAGCCTTTAGCAGAGATTCTATAACGGGAAATGTGGTGTATCAAACCTAAAAACAGGGTGCAAGAAAATGCTTAGAGAACTTTAAAAAACCAAACACTGCCCCATAATGAAGTGAGGGGACATTCAGAATGCAAAAGTGACTCAGGTCAGAGGACAAAGGGATAGGGTCTGGTTAGCAGCAGAGAGGCAATGAGAGGCACAGCAATGGTCCTGCAGGTCACACCCTCAGGAATGATCCCGCCAGCCCAGGACTCTGCTGACTTTATCAAACTCACAGGGACTGCCAGTAAAATGGAGCAGAGCTCAGATAAGGAAAGATCTGCTGAAGTATAGGTCAAAGGCTACAATTTAGCTCAGAGAAAACCTGTCATGTAATAAGGATAGGGCAAGTAATTAACAAAAGGTTAATCAAAGGTTTCTAAAAGGCACTACAAAGGACTTTTCACAGAAAAGGCTTCAGAAAGCAGGAGGGAAACTGTACACCCGGTGGTGAGCTAGGATAATGGGATGTATTGTATTAAGGGATGGCATCCTGGCTGCAACAGAAAAGGTACTGTAACAAGAAGCACCCAGGAAAAAACTCACATTTTATGGGAGGGAAATCAGAGAAGCAGAACAAGGCAATAAAAGTCAGCTGATGTGGCCAAAAATTGCACATGGTAGGCATGAGAATCAGAAAAATTCATTTATATCTTTGAATACAGGAGGATTTAAATTACAATGTGATTTTGGCCTTTAGGGGATCATGAGTGGTGCAAGAAAGATGGCACTTTGCAAAGTGCAAAGATGCCAAAATAATTTTTGGGTATTTCTTTTAGGACTAAATTAATGCATGGAGAAGGTTTTGAAGGAAAGATTTTTCCATGTGGGATGATGCTACATTCACACAAAAAGAGAAATAAATTACTAAATTTTAATTTAATATTATTTGTAATATTGGTTAATAACTAATATTAATATTATTATTAATAATTAGCAAATAATAATTTAGTTCATATATAAAATTATCATTTAAATTGTTTGGATTTTTAATCAATGGAAATTTCAAGTGCTTAAATAGAGAGTAAACAAAAGTATTGCCTAAAGAATTCGATAGACTTAAAGGACTTCACTGGACTGCTCTCTTCTGAAAAGTAACACAGACATTGCCATAGTTCTTCCATCACCAGCTACCTAGCTTACAAAATTATCAAATGACAATGTGGGTTGTGTGCTATCCAGGAAAAAAAAAAAGATTCAACCACTCATGTGTTTCAATTGGAATCAATACATTTAACTTTGAAGGTTTCTTACCAAAAAAAACCAAAAAAAAAAAAAGGACACACTTACCCCCCCAGAAGTCCCATTTTGAGATTTAAGAGGCCTGGATCAATGTCTAACAGAACTCATGTGCCTGAATGGGCCACACAAATAAGTCCAAAGCTGCAAGGCTGGAAACCCCTCCTCGACACATCCAAAGGCAGGGCAAGCTGATTTTCCACTTCCCACCTCCCAGCTGTCCAAGGCTGACTGTGGGAAAGCACCTTTGGCTTCCACATGTGGTGGAAACAGCTGTGCGTGCTTGTTTGTGCTCGTGTCCTTTGTGAGTGTGGGGAGCAAGGGCTCAACTCAGTGTCACCCTGCAGATCTGAGCAGTTTCCATCTGAAGAGTTACCTCCCTTGTTTTCCAAGAAACAACAACTCTGTGACCATAGAGACCTCTCTGAATCCTTGTCACATTTGTTGGACGCAGTCATCCCACAAGCCTGGGATGCCTTTCCAAACCCTGCAGCTCAGTCCAGCTGTGGTGATGGCACACCCAGGACAGTTTAGAGACGGCCATGCAGAGACAGAGACCACACTGTGCAAAAAAGTCTGACTGTCATCTTCAGATTGGGGCCACCTGAACAAGTGGCAAGGTGAGCTTAACACCAATAGATACAAAAAGCAACCATGGGTGCAAATTCCTCTTCCTCAGAGGCTCAAACAGCTGCAAGTCCAACCTGGTGTTTGGACAGATAGCTCTCCTTAGGTTTACAAAGGAGAGAGACACTGAAAATCATATTTAGGATCTGGAATTTAAATCCCAAGTGAAAAGCCCTGAAGAAGCAATTCTGCCCCAGAGGGGAGTGGGGATTTCAGACACATCCTCATCTGCAGCTCTCTGTGTCCTGCTCACACACACAGCTCCCAGCACTTTAATCCTTGCCTTCAGCCCACAGGGACCATGCCAGAGAACATTTTTCTGCCTGCTTTCCAAATCCCATTCTCTGTGAAGGGATGTAGCTGCAAAGCAGCAGGTCACATTCAAATCCTACTTAAATGCATTCATTTTGGTTGATGATCACTGAGGAATTTGTCAACAATGTGGAGTGCTGTTTTGAAAGCAAAAAAGAAGCCACCACTGGAAATGTGATGCGGTTACACTTAACCCTGTTCCCAGTAAAGTCCACCAGTAAAACTATTATTGATCTGGGTTAAAGACTTTCATCAGCATTCATTTCCTAATTCTGTCAAGTTTTGATCTTAGCAGCTGGCTCATCACAACCAGAAAGTTCAGCTTTTCCCCTCCTTGCCTGAGGTTACAATTTCCCATCAGTAACATCCGAAATGCAATTATGTCTCTGAGCTCACTTTAATACCAAAAAACAAAGCAGGTTTTTTTTCTTGGAGTGTGTCTAAATGAATGGATATTCTTTATTGCTCAGTTCCACCATAAGCAGCTCCAAAATCTTAAGAATCAACTAAAAAAAAAAAAATCATTGGATTCTCTATCTATTACTGTTCTGCACCTCCCTGTCTGCCTGATGATCACTTCTAGCACCTCCAGCAGTTACCCAAACCATATTCTTGCCAGTCCCCTCATCTTTAGGGCATTCTTTTTTGGAGAGCCGTGACCCAATACCAGAAACTGTCACTGTGGAGATATTTCCTGCCCCCAGGTCTGCAGCACCTGCTGGGTGCACCCCTGCTCTGCATCACTCTTCAATCTGGCATCTGCTCCATCTCTATCCTCCAAGGGGAGAGAGGGACAAGCACATTCCCTGGCCTGGAAATGAGCAAATGTTTGCAACTGGGGAAAAACAGTGTACAAGGAATTTCCATGGCTCATTTGTCTTTCCATTCCCTGGTACAAACAGAGTAATAATAACAACAGTGATGCCTGTTTGTTACAGCAACACCAAAAAGCAAAAGCAAGATAAAGTAACATAGTAAGCAACAGTTCATTTTGCTAAAGTTCATTTTGCTAGACAAGCCACAATATATCACCCCCAATCATTAATGAATAAAATTTACTACCTTTCCAGTATATGAAATATATTTCTAAAAGAATTACAATTTGCAAAGGCTCTTCCCATTTTATGTTGTAGTCTACAGCATAAAAAATGTCAAAAATAGTTACTCTGAAATATAAAATTGAACTCCTGTTTTATTTGCTCTGCTTAATTTGGCATTAGAAAGGGATTAGTTCTTGTTTTATTGCAATCATAGAGTTAATTAAGATCTACATAGATATTGATGTTACTGTAGTTCTGGTGCTAAAAGTCACACTACCTCACACAGTGCAAATTAGTTATCTTTGGTGAATTTTTCACAGTGTAAGAATCTCTTCTTAGATTCAGTTACACCCATACAAATCTAATTCTGTTTCATCCCCATCAGACAAACCAGCACGTTGCCGCCCTTTTCACATTCAGGCTACACAATTTCAGCAATCAATTATCTCCCAACACTGCATTCATAGCAGAAATGTGTTACATTCACACCAACAAGACTCCAGAGCCTTCAGCTACAGTGCTACTTCTTGCACAGTTCTGCAACTAACAGTTCTATTATCAATAGGAACATTTCTGAGGTATCTGTACAACTTGCTTTTAGACCAAGTTTTGAGTTGCTTAATTTGCAAACCACCACCTCATTCAGACAGCAAATGGGTTTCAGTTCAAAATAAATATTTTGTTCTGAAGCTTCATATTCACCTTTTACAGACACAAGGGGAAGCAGCAACATCATCTGATAAAATAATTTCTTATGTGTAAAAAGAAAGATATTGCACAGCATTTTTTCCCAGGTAATGTACAGAAATGCAATTCAGGGAGCACAGATGAAAATCCAATGCAAAATTCCACACTAACCTCTCTCCCCTGATTTCAACAAGGTTGAAACACAAGGTATCTTTATTGTGTCCAGTGAACAGCAGTGTGGTCAGGAGATCCTGAAGCACACTATTCCCCGTCCAGCCACTGAAGCTGGTTAATGCCTCACACTCGACACAAAACATACAACTAATCTAAAATTGTAGCCAAGGCCTGGTGAACACGGAGAACCTTTACTTCTCTCTATCTCAAGAGAAGCCTTTACCTCTGTCCCTAAGAGAGAGCCCTAGCAAGCCACTGCAATGTGGAGCTTGGCAGTCCCCGGGCAGATGTAGGTCACTCCTCCTCCTCCCCCTCACAAGGGCAAGGAAACCAGGAGTCTCATCTGGCTGCAAGTGCTCCAATTGCCAATAATCCCCCCAATTTGGGTCTTAATAACAACCTGCTAGGGCGGCAGTGACGCAGGACGCTGTCCCCTGACCTAGATGCCACCAGAGCCAGACTTGGGCTGCTGGGCCACCACAGACATGGCTCTTCCAGGACCCAGCTTGGGCCACAACACATTCCAGCACATCCCCTCCTTGTGCCTGCCCAGCTCTGAGGCTGTTTGATTGTCAGAACTTAGGACATCTTTCTGGCTGTCTAGAACGGCCAAGACCCCTGCCAGGGGGCTCAGAAGCCCTGGCACGGAGCCCAAAACACCTGTGGTTTTGATTATAACCCGCAGAGCAAGTTACCAACGTTATATGAAGATCAGCAAGCCACAACAGTTTAAGTAGAATAATAGTGAAGTTATCACAGGGTGGAAAAATAGATTTTGGAATTTCTAGAATGGGAGTTCAGGGAGCAAGATGGAGGGATCTGGGCGTGTCCAGCCTTTCTCCTTCTTCTTCTTCTTGGCCTCCATCTTCTGCTGTGATGGTGGCACTGTTTACAGACTGGTTTAGAGTAGAAGCTCACTGTCTAACATAGGTGATAGGTATTGGAAAGTAATTGTAAACATTGTACACGCAGTTTTTAGTATAAAGACATAACACTGCCCTGGGGGCAGGCAGTGATCCTGGAACTATCCTGCTGGACGGACCTCAGCAGGGCAGGAGAAGGAATTTTATAGATAAGACACAATAAACAACCTTGAGACCGAGAACTGAAGAGCTCTGACTCATTCTTCAAGTGCTCAGGCTGAGAAAAGAGACTTTTAGCGTTTCTTGAAGTCATGGTGACCAGCTAAAGATCCTAAGATTTGCACTCCCAACACTCCCACCTTAAGCATTTCAGGCTCCCTTCCACTACCCCCATGGCTGCTCACATATGGGTTTGGTCTTGGCACTGACAGCTGCTCTTTGGGCAGTTGGCTTTGAGTAGAAGCAGGACAATTATGCACATCCAAATCTGGGGAACAATGGGGTGCAGGGATGTGTCAATACACAGCCAGCGAGGAGCCCAATAAGCACATGAAGCCCCACCAAACCCACACACAGTTTAAGAACAGAGGACAAGCTATGGCCATGAGGTGCTGGGCTCATCCAGAGCAGGGTAACAACCAATGACTAATTTACTTGCTACCAGGTCCATTTACAATTTAGCTCTATTTTCCCACAAATGCTCCTCCCTGACTGCCATTAACATCTCATTTTCCCAACTTCAATCCTTCTCCTGGACATCTCCCTTCTCCTGGGCACACAGTTTCTTCAAACATTCCCTCCACTGTGTTGCTGGAGGAAGGGAGTCTCCCTTACTGTTTTCCAGGACTGAGACACCTGGGAGCTCTGTTCACCCTTTCCACTGCTGACCATGTACCAAAGGAGCAGCAGAGCACAGTCTGGCACTGCTCTGCTCCCAAAAAAATAATGGTTTTAGTTTAATGCAACACACAGAAAGAACAAGTGGTCCATGCTACCACAGCACATTTCCAGCGTTTATTTCCAAAACAGAAAATAAACAAAGAGTCAGTCCAAATACTCCTGAAGTACGTGATGACTCAGATGGTAAATATCCTTTCTACCACATCCCACTTCTCTCTATCATTTGGAGTGACAGCCCTGCTCTCACTGAATTAAAGAAGACAATTCTGCTTTGTAATGAATGAAATCAACATTCTCTCCTGTATGACTTGTTGTTCTGCACTGCTAAGCACTATCATTATGTGGAGTTTAAAACTCCTTCATTTTAATAGTGTTTCTGTAGAAACAGGCCTGAATTTCAAAAAGTGCTTTTTGAGGGGCTCTCTTAAAATACAGACGTGATTGTAGCACTGAGTGAGGTGCCTAAGAAAAACACAGCCTAATAAAGTTACACTGATCAAGCTGGAAGCAGTGGGCATTAATTTCATATGCAAAGCACAATATGCAACTCCATGAAAAGACTGATGGGTTCCTCAGGGTTTGAAAAATGATATGATGCAATTGAATTTTCTCAGCAATAGAGTTTCTTACATAAGAGCTAGGAAAAGGACATAGTAAGGGCTAACATGTTAAATAAGCAGAGAACTAGGAACAATTCCTTAATGCAATCCAATCCTTACCACTGTAATAATTTTAGCTACAACTGTCACTGGGGTTGTGGAAAATGTGACATCTTATGGAAATGCTTCTCTCTACTGACAACCAACTAGCTCACCCAACCAATGAGACCTTAGGTACCAAAAGCAGAAAACTCTGAATTAGCCACCATGACTTGCAGAAATCCTTAATTTGACCTGGCTTCCAGACTCAGTCATTCTGACAACATTTTTCATGCTGTCAATCACAAATCAGTCCCAACTCTTTGTGAGTCTATTAGTAACATTTGCTGTGTCACTAAGCATTAGAAACTCTGCTATCTCTATTTCAGTCCCTCTTCCAATGCTGAGCTGAAATGGAGTTGAAAACTCAGGTCTGAATTCCAGTCTGGCACAGAACAATGAACTTCCCCTTATGCTCCAAGCCATACAAGCTGGATGACCCCATCCTGACACAGGTTCCCTCTCTGACACCCAGCTAGAGCCCGGGGCAGACAGGTTTTAATACCTTGCATTGCACCACTGAGTTGATAACAGCAATGCTTTTAGACACCTTCGTATTTCCAGAGCACTGTAGGTCTACCATGGCATCTTTTCAATAACAGATGTAATTTTCAAAGGAACAAGTTTTCAGTTCTTCCCTCTGTGTAAACATGAGCTTTATACAAATAGAGAGACCAGGTAACACTTCAGTCTTCCATTGTTTGCTGAAGTTTCCTGAAGTGCTACTGCCAATAGCAATGCAAATTTTATCACAAGAGTTAGTAACTCCCAAACAAAATCACTCTGTGAGAACACTGTATACGAAACAATGTGCAAATATATTTTATTCAAAGCAAGATATAATATTTAATGGTTTAAGTATTTCTCTTGAGCAAAAGTTAACAATGTGTGGTATTGCATAATAAAAATGAAACATATTTAAACTCTAGCTTTAAAAGTAGGCACTAGAAGAAGAAATTCACTGATTATTTTCAAAATGTTACAAACTCTTACTTCCAGATGCTGATTATGCAACCTCAGGATATAACCAAATATTAAATAAATGTGCAAACTGTATGTTTAATGTAGACTCATAGCTACAAAACTTTACAGACCAAGTGAAAACCAAAGGAAGAAAAAAAAAAAAAAAAAAAAAAAAGAACTAAGCTGCCTCTCTTAGGGGAAGATCTGTAAAACAGTAAACCCCTGCATACAAACACCTGGCAACTGCCAGCCAACACAGAAGTGGTCCTGAGGAAAGAAAAGGACCAGGGGAAATGCAAACCCCACCAACTACTATCTTCAATAATAAGAGAAAAACAACAGGTTCTCTAGAGTGGAGAAATAGCAGGAGATCTCTGTCTGATCTTGGGCCCTGCTATTCACAAAAAATAGGCCTTTCTTCATATTATTTTCTTGAGAAAATGTTATTTTGCAAGGAATATCTGCTGTTAATTCTTCCTCTTAACCAAAATAATAAAAAGTGCCCCAAAGACTAGCTGACCATTTGGAAAAAAAATGAGTGATACTGTATCATTCTACAATTGTCATCTAAAAAATATAGGATTTTTAAATAAATATTCTTTTGCAAGATGGCATCATGGAGGTTTTCTATACACACAGCAATAATATTGTCTTGATTGAGAAATACACCACTAACACAAGGCCATTCAGTATGGCTCTTCAGAAAGCAGCAGAATCCCTGCACCTCTAGTTCAAGAATGTTTTCTGCTGCACTTGATAATTTGCTTCTTTTAAACCTCTATTGAACTTTCTTTCTAATTACAGGTCAAATCTGCCACATAATTCCTGCTTTCAGCTCCATCACTGACAGTCTGCTAGGGTGATTATATCCATACAGGTGTAATCAACACTTATTTAAAAATTGATTAGGTTAATTTCAGCTGTGAGTTCCACTTAGCATCAGGTAAGGGTAAAGGAAAATTGCTGGATGTCATCTCTGTGTCCTCCAGACAGGCAGCCTAAGTGCTCAATTCTCCACCACTATAGCAGCAGTCCCCAAAGATGCTCCAGCAGACTGACAGATTTCCCACTTCCATATTTGGTCTGTTAATAATTACCAGAATTAGAAAAAGACAGAAAATAAACTCATTATTATCCCTCTGAAACAACTGAGATGGAGTTCTCCATTAATTTTGTATGTTTTCTGTTCAACCAGTGAGACTACATTTGTACAAAGGTAGAATTATAACAATCATTTTAAATTTTATTATTCTACTCACACAGTAAGATTTAATTTATTCTATTTAAAGCACTAATCCAAAACCTTTCAAACACACTCAGACCTACTCAAAAGACTTAATACTTATATGCTAAACCTCAACTTTGGCACATATCAATGCATTTATTGGTTGCATGATTAGTTACAGACATAATTAGAAAATGTAATAAAATTTGCTTCTTTTAACTTTAAATTGCTCTATCTTTAAATAAAAGCTCCTTTTTCTCAGTATGTTTTGCTATCATTTTACAGACAGTTTTATCTTACTGAGATTATACCTCTCCTATCTAGGAATTTTTTTATTTTTAACATTCACTCAAAAAATAACTTAAATCAAGACACTAAATCAAAATTGGTCTAGCTGTACTAACAACATATTAAATTATAATGAGAAGCTGTGTACTCTGCTGTGCATCAAATCCACAGACTATTAGAAATTTATTCTCAGGTCAGCTGTACAAGAGATTAGATCTTTTAATTATCTGTCACAGAATGGGAGTTAGGAGCCTCAAATCTATTCAGCTGTTCAGTTTGTGACCTGCAGAAATAAATCTGACCTCTTACAAAGCACATGTAAGCACCACACACACTCTGAGGCACAGCTATGGTTTTTAAATCACCATGTAACTCTGGTATAACACTGTGCTTCAGAACAACTGAGCTTCCCCTGGAAATGTATGTGAGCCTGTGTTTTTTGGAAGTGCTGCATAAGAGTCCCAGAAGCATTGTCTTGCTGTCCTGCTTTAGCTTTAAATGTAATTTTAATCATGCCAAAGTCAAGTTTAGCACTCCCACACACTATATTTAGAACCAGAATAATTTAGGTTGGAAGGCACCTCTGGAGGTCACTTAGTCCAGCCTCCTCCTCCGCACAGATCCCACTAGATCAGGTTGCCCAGGGCCTCGTCCTTTCCAAATCTCAAACCCCCAAGGATGTAAGGCTGCCACCTTCCCTGCTCCAGTGCTTTACAGTCTTCTTGGGAATTTTGTTTCCTCTTCTACTTAATCAGAATTTGCCATGTTGCAAGCTGCCATGGGGTTGAGCCCTGTCCTTTTGCCCCACACCTCTGAGCAGAGCCTGGGTCCATCCTCTCTCCAGGCCAGCACTGGGACATGGGGACACTGATGCTCTCCCTCAGCCTCCAAAGGAGCCTGGCTCCTGCAGACCCGCCTTGAACATCCACCCTCTGCCCATCCAGCCTGTCCACAGCCCTGCTCCGCTTCCCCCAGTGCCAGAACCCTGGCATGGCAGCAAAGCAGAGCTCTCTAAAATCCCTCTCTAACGTGAACACCATCACAGCTGAGCAAGGACACATACTTAAAGCAGGGTGATTAAAATTAGCCTTCCAAACCCATATTTGTATCATTTGAAAGCTGACCCAGTGTTCAGGGCTGCTGAACACCTGTAATTCACAGCATTTTGCCCATACAGGGTTTTTTTCATAGCCACTTTCCATGTATCCTAAGTAACAACCCAAAACTCTTCTACCTGGATCTGCCATAAAGGAGCTTGGAATGCCCTGAAGGGAGTGTCAACATTTCTCATCTGAACAACAGATCTCAACATTTCTCATCTGTAGCTTTAGACCACTGGATTCTAAAAGAATAGAAACTAATATTATGCTTAAATGTGTAAATAAATGCCTTTCTTTTAGATATAAATGCCATAATTAATTTATTGTCCCACAGTGTTACCAGTCACAACAATATGTAGATTTGCAGCAGTCTGACCTGAGGAATGACCCTACAAACCAAGTACTAGATACACTGTGACAATGGTGATTCCACCACCAAAAACTCACAGCAGAAGTAGAGCAGCCAAATAGTTTTTAAATCTATGCACAAAATAAACATTTAAAGAAACCAAGGCAGCTTACAAAGTTTAACATTTGACATTGCAATTCGCCTTAGAAGTGGAGATTTTGTTGAGACAATAAATACCAATCCCACCTAATAATATACCCTCAGGATCACAGGCATTACTGCACAGGTATACAGTTCCCAGCCTCTACACCCTGCCCAGGCTCCTTGCAATTTAAAGAACAGGCAAAGTGATTAACACTGCTAATCTGGCTGCACTGTGAATTTTGGCTGACTCTTCCATATGGGAGCTCTGGGAGTTTTGACTGCAATATAAGAAGTATTGTTAAGCCCTCAAAGTTCTATCACAGCCTTGAAATACTTGTTGTTTTAAATTAAGTACCATCCCTCAGAGATATGTGACTGAACAGCAATCTGTTCTTCAGTTTTTTATTAGATTAATTTGGTTCTAGTTGTCATAGTTGCAGAAAAAGGTTAGAAGTTTTTAACTTTCTCTGAAGTCTTCTCATCCCTTTCCAGTATGAACAACACAAACAAAATGCAAATGGTAAAAACGAGGCTCCACTTTCTGTTCCATCTTATGATTATGGATGCCACTGCTTGTGATTTTTCCCTTAATGTTCTTGAGCGTGTACATGGCCTAATTTATGGATCTCAGGAATATGCATGAGATTTTGTCTTCTGCTTGTATACTCTCTAAATTCACGATACTATAGTATTTTTTTAAAAATATAAGTATTTATTGAAGTCCTAGAGATACACTATAATATCTTACTTTGGAGAAAGAACACCAACCACATGAGTTTTGAAGGGACCTTCCCAGGGTGTTGGAAAGAGCTGATAGGGCAGTTTCACTCATCATTGAAGCTCCAAGAAAAAGGAAAAAACATGCAGGGGGAAAAAGAAAAAGAGAGAAAAAATACTCCCTCGGTAAGTGATATTCCTCTTGGAAACAGCAGGAATGGCCTCTTTGTCCCACTGACTGATTTCATGGCTGTGGTGGGGGAAATGGGACAGGGGCAACAACGCCAACAGCTGAGCACCTTGTACCAAACCCAGGCAGGGGCCAAAGGCAAATCACCAACCTGGCTGGTGCCAAGGGACCCAGAATTGGCCCCAAGCCCTCCAGCACTCAGAGCAAATCCTGAGCTGCTGGATCCGTCTGTGGATCTTTTGCTATAACACTTCATTTTCCAGCCCGTAGGCAACTGACAGAGCAGATGTCGCTGAGATGACTTAACGTATTAAGCTGCTATTTGTTTAATTCTGATGTGGAAAATGTGTCACACTCTAAATAGTTTAGTATGTTAATGTACCACTGCAGCAACCTACAGCAATCTTTAATCATTTTATTTTAGACTTATTTGCTTATTTTACTTTAAATCATAATTAAAACCTGTTTTCTTGCTTCCTTTTAAGTGTACTTACTCTTAACTTCACCTGCAGTTTCCTCAAGCTGAATAAACAGAACTGTTATCACAAATAAACATTTCATGTCCTAGGATATTTTATCTACAATTTATTTGCATTAAATTATATAAGACAGATGCAGATAAAACTTTCAGAATAATATATTCCATTAACAATCTGCAGCACAATATTTCATAAATGATGGGGCTCTGGGAGTTTAAGGCATAATAGCTTGATTTGTGTGTCTGCATAAGAAAGCTGACCAAAGCTGTATTTGCAATGAGTAATAATATTAAAATCTGAAATCTAAATTTTCTTATTTGAATCAAACTTTTTCAGAAAATATTCTTTAAAATTTTAACTCTAAGGTAAGAGCAGATTTTAATAACTACAGATTGAAGTTTTACTTCTTATTTCTTATATGAACACATAGTTCCTTACGATTCAATGGGATTATACATGACAGTACAGCTAGTCTTGAACCTGAAGACTATTCATCTCAAAAACTTTTAAGGAATCAATTTTAGAATAATTTTTAAAACATTATGATGAGCAGTACAAACAAGGAATTCCAAGCTGTAAAGATGAACGCTGCACCTTTCAAACTGCAATAGCAATATGAAGTCTACTGAACTTTTCAGTGCATTCACAAGAGATATTACAGAGCCTCATTAGCCTGACAAACTCTAAGCATGTATTAGTAAAAATAATCCTCTTGCATGTAGCTGCAGCCCTTTGATAAGTCAGCACCCCTTGCATTAGCACTTCTGGTTTCTTGAGGCTCTGGGTAAGACACATTTAGCTTGCCAGTGCCTTACCCTGTTGATTTGGGTCGGGCATTGTGACAGGGTTGGGCACTGTGACTGTGACAGGCCTTTCCTACAGGCACTGCAGGGCTGGCTGCTGCTTCAGCAGAGGGGACATGTCAACAGCTCTGCAAAGAACCCTCATGAAACGCTTAAATTGTAATGTAAAATCAAAACTGTGGAGTGCACTTTTAAAAATACAGCTTCTGAAACATGCTTCTGTGCTTGTAAACCCAGTTAAAGGATAATGTTGCATGACAGTGAGGAATTCCTGCAAAGAAACACTTGTCTGCATTTTTCTGTACAGCAGGCTCATCTGACTTGATGGTGGGCAGACAGCCACTCCTCACTGGGAATGCAATGGTCCATTGCACAACCCACTGTGAGACACCTCTGGAACACAGGCAGAGGTGTCAAAAGGCTTCTAACCACAAAAAAGCTGGAAGGAGTGTGTTCAGCAACATTTCTCCTCAACCACCCTGCGCAGTTCTCCAGCAGACACCCCCAACATGGCCTGTCTGCTCCACCTCTCCTTGGAATTGTTCTCATCATGCATATGCCTTTCCTCCAGCAATTAAATTATACCAGCAGCATATTAATATATAATTAATTAATATAATATAATTAATATATTATATTATTATATATAAACTATACCATCACTCTTCTGCAATGATGAAATTATCAAAACCTGCAGACAAAGAAATGAACACAGGAATCTGATGCTTCCAAACAGAGAGCAACAGGACACAACCAATGCAGTGCACTTTGGCCAGATTGCTTTAAGATGGACTTGGTTGTCTCAATGTCTTTTGAAGAGGAGTGTGGCTTGGAGCAGGTTCCCTTTATCTAGACAATCATACTCAATAAAGAACTTTCACTCAGTACCAGCCCTCAGAGCTGAAATAATCTTCACTCCAACAACTCATCCTTCAGGTCACAAAAGCTCACACATGCTATCAGTGTGACCTGGAACAGATCACAAACATTTTCTAAAATACATATTGAATCCATGTGATTGTAACTGAGGAAAGCTGCAGAAATTGAAAAATTGGAAAGTTGCCTCAAAGCCCAGCTTCCCTACCCAGCTGAGAAAGGGAGATGGGTGAGCACAGAGAAACCCGGAGCTTTTCCACTTTGCTGTGCTTACCCATAGCAATGGCCTTTGGGGGAATATTAACTTAAGCCTGCCTCTAGGGGAGAAAGCTGCACGTTATCTCTTTGCCACGTTATGCCACCTTTAAAGAGCTTTAAAGAACTGGCAAGTGACAGTGACAGCTGCTGGCAGGGGTGTGCTGGGACAGGCTGCACAGATTCCTTGGTGGGGCTGCACGCTCAAGGCTTGGGTGCCAGCACATGCTGCTTTTTCCTACCATGTAAAAACAAAAAAATTTAAAAAAAATTCCAGGGTTAGATTCTAAGGATTTTTTTTTTAAGTATTTTACATGTGAAGTTTTTTCTGATGACATCAGCCGCAATCTTGGTTGTTTTTTGAAATGAAATCTCCTCATGGATATGATCCAGAGAGAAACAAAAATCAAGGGCAGGAATATTTAGGCTGCCAGGGGCATGGAGTTAGCAGCAGGAAACTGGCTTTGTTACAGTTGGTTTTCTCAAGCCCAACTCTTCCCTCCCTTCTTGAGCCACTGGACAAGCTAAGGACCAGATATTACTTTCAAAACTTTAGGGAAGATGGCAAAAAAATTAACCTTTCAATTTCCACTCTTTGCATCTATAGACAAATGTCAGCCACTCATGCCAGTGCCAAAAATAACCCAAAATGTATTAAGTCTTACACATGTAAAGTCAGAGTGACCTAACAGAAGGAACATTTAATTCAAACTTTGGTATTTCAGACTCCTCTTCTCTTGACTAATCCTACCCAACACAAATCACAAATCTCTTCTCAGTTCTACACAAGTAAATCCCCTCTTCCTGTGAGAGCTTTGCAGTCAATTGACAGAAAACACTATTAGAAATCTAAACATATTTACAAAAAAATGAGCACCAACATATCATAATGAAATTCTACCAAAAAGAAACTCTGACATGAGATAATATAAATGTCATACATCCTACCAAAAAAGGAAGGGGTTCCTGCAAAATATGGCAAAATTTTCCTAAAGATAAGATGTTGTCTTTTAGTTTGGGATTAAAAATAGTACAACTGTTTACCTATGACACAAAGCCAAAGACAACATCTCCTCCAAACAGTTTGCAAACGATATAAACTGCAGTCAGAAAAAATTCATGGAATATTGATATAACAGCAATTATTGTAATAATTTCATTATTTGTATTTAAAAGTTTTCATGATATTTATTGCATTATTGCTTTCTTTAAGAGGTACCATTTCAGGATGCTTACAAAGAAGTATGCAATAAAAGTTGAAATAAATTGATGAAAAGAGATTTTAACACTGACAGTGAGATTCAAGAGCCATGTTGGAAGCAGCCTAGAGACAGGAAGGAGTGGAAGACATAGGGTGATTTATTTGTTTGTGATTTAAGCCATTTTGTCCAATGGATTTGTGGATGTGCAGCTCCTACTGCCCACCCAAAGTGCTCCTTCCCCACTGCTCCAGAGCTGCCAAGATGAAATGCCAGGTAGCCTGTGACCAGTCTGGCTCTTTAGTAAGTGTTAATTCTTAATGGTACCATAATATCAGTGCAGTGGAAATAATGTCCATGTAATATTATTTTTCCACAGCACAGTTGCAATGATTTCCCTAGAAAATTCACAGGGGCTATCTAAATTTCAGTCCTTTGCCTTCCAGCACAAGAGACATGATCTGCCTTTCAGATCCACAGCACAGAGCCACAAGGCAAGCTAAGGGTAGGAATCTTCCTTTAAAATGTCAAGGTTTGTTGTTTACCCACTGCTAAGGTCTCTCAAAAAACGGATGTGCAACTCCTTAAAACAGATTCTCAGGCTCACCGGAGGAAAAAAGAAAATTATTTTTTTAATTTAAAAAGTGCAAACCAATACAGCATTTTCTAAGCATGCAGTGTAACTGGCACAGAAATGGACTGTCAGGAGAAGGGATATGTTCAATACCTTTTATTGTCTTGAAAGAACACATTTCTGCTTTTGCAAGCAACTCACTATTGGGATATATGAGTGAAAACAACCACATATAGAAAAGTAGGAGAGGATTAGATGGTTTAGCAACTGAGTTTGACCCATAACTTAGGCAGTGTCTCAGAAATGGTTTATGCAAGTAACTGGAATTAAAGATGGAATGCAGAACTGAAATATTTGTGCTTTTTGATGCCCATGGTGCAAACAGCTATACTGAAAGCATCCATCACTGTAATAAATACATAATTACTGACCATACAAAACACATGTATGATAGCAAAATTACTAGGATGGAAACTGGGAATTCATCCAATGTACAGGATTTCTATATAGTTCCAAAAATACTATTTATCCTTGTATTTAAAAAGGGCCTGAGAAGCTCCATCTTTCTAATTCTGAGCAGGACAGGTAAATCGAGCATCCAACCAACATTGTGGCAGTTTCTGACAGCTTCAGCTTAACAGCCAGGCTTCTCCTGCCAACTTAAATTTGCAGCTCGTGCTGCTTGCTGCCTTCTAAAATAGGCACGACTATGGCATGCTTCTAGATCCATGTAGACCTTATGTGCTTCAGAGACAAGACACAGAAAGCTCAGCTGAGCATTTCCCCAGAGCTGGCAGCACACCCCTAACATCAATCTCATCATCAACTTCACAGGACACAGCCTGAGCTGTTCCCATCAAAAGTCAGCTTTGACCTTGGGAAAAAACTCAGACATATCACGAGTTAAAATTATAGATCTATGGAAAGAAATGCAAAATGTGACTATTGCTTCAGCAGTTTTTCTGAAAATGTATCACATGACTTCAGACCAGAAATTTGACTTAACCCTAAAGTTTAGCAGTAACAGAAGTTAAGGGTTCCCAGCATAACCTAGGCTTTAGTCTTAGGTAAAATCCTATTAATAATCTAGACAACCAAATCTGCAGCAGAGCCAGTGGGCAGCTCTATTAAGATATAAATAGAACTTTGTTAAGCTGGCTTTATGCATTTAATGAAATTTAGGCCACACTACCAAAAAGGAGCTAAAATTCATCATCTGCGGTGATGATCCCTTAGTACCGCCTTGAAAAACATGTCCAAGATGGACACAGCCACTGTCATTGTTAGCTCCCAGGTCAGGACAATGGGCACAGCTGGAAATAAGTACTGGGCCACAGAAGCACTCAATCCAAGCTGGACAGCCTAATGATATGAAATAATGACAATAAATGTCAGCAAACTGAAACACAATCTATTATGTTTTATCATTACTAAAGGTCTCATTGCTCATACACACGTAAAGAAGATGCTAGAAAAGCTTTGGTTATGCTCTCACTGACAACACATTAAGGCAATCTGTGGATGCTTGTTACCTTAGTTTGGTACCATGAAAACATGTGGGTATTAGAACAAAGGTGCTGAAATGATTGCACCTAATTCTGTACAAAGGCACATAAATAAATGCCCTAGTTTCAAAGAGATAAAACACTGCAGTTCACAGTGATGGGTGATGATATTTTAAGATTTTCACACCAAACTCCTTGTCCCAGCTGAGGGGCTCTGCAGCTGCACATACATAACCCCAGGACAGGTTTGCATCTTTAGGCAATTGTTCAAGAGATCTGTGATACATAAGCCCTGTTTCTCCACGGGGTCTGGTTCAGGAAAGCTTACCAATGTTCATACACACAGCTGACACTAATTTTTCTCAAATTTTCCAAGGCAGGAACAAGGCATCAAAACATGTCCAGGAAGATTGGTTGGTAAATGGCCACACAAAACATTCAAGATTAATCTGCCTTTGGATCTCTGTAGCAACACAACAGATGCTCTTCAGTCATGGGTAAGGACAGTTTCAAATACCCACCAAAACCTTTGGACCAGATGCCCAAAGATCCAGCTGACTGCAAACCAATCTTCAGTTTGGCAAGTGCTGGAGCAACCTGGCCTATTAAATTTTGGAAATCTCAGAGGCTGGATACTTCACAGCCCCTCTGCTACCCTTCTTGGTTCCCTCCTGGGTTCAAGCACGATCACTGGGATTTCACTCTTCCTTACAACCAGCATGAACTCCTCCTGCTTCTCCTGACTGTTGCTTCTTGCCCTTTTTCTGTGCCCTTGGGAGAGGAGCTTGGCTTCATCTTCCCTTCATCAACCCATTGGGGGGATTGAAAAACACAATTCAGTTCCCCTCTGTCTTGTCTCTCTTTTCCAGGTGGATCTATAGAGCAGAGCTTTCCACCCCCTCAAGGGAAGCACACAGCAGCTTCCCCCATCATGCTCACTGCACCAATCCTGGCAGGTCCACTCTGCTGACCAAGTGAGTGGGAACATCACAGCTCAGTTACACTATTAGTCATGGAAAGGTCAGTGAGAAGCAACTCTCCACCCTTATCACCAGTACTTACCCATCACATGCACCCAGGAATGTTCCTGTCACTGCCTGAAGCCAGCAGCAGAGCACAGGGTTGAGCTTGGTCTGAGCAGGGCTGGAGCTGCCCAGCAAACCCAGGGACAGAGCACAGGCAAAGCCCTGGATTGGCAAGCCTGACTTGCAGCCAGGTTGACAGACAGCAGAACAGAGAGCATATGTGCAAGGCACAGGGTGAGGTGCCAGGGCCAGTGCCAGACACTCACGGCACAGACAGACAGACGCAGCCCCAGCTGTTCCCGTGTGTGTCCCAGCTAAGGCACTTGGCTGCAAACTCTTTTCCATTCCCATCTTCTTCTTGTCAAGGGTAATAGTGGCAACACAGCCATTTCTATGGTTTCCTTTGGTATCAGTACACAACTGTGTATGTGACCTTAAAGATTAGATCCTCTGTATCTGTGTTGCATCTAAAACTGTAACCAGGTGATTGCCTTCATGCTGCTGGTATTGCAAAGCCAAAGGAAACATCATAGAAAATTCTACAAGACCCAAAAAGCCAAACTTCCCAGCTGAACTCAGTCAAATATCCTCAGTGGGGTCTTACAAAGTGAAGAACAGAAAAGCCTGCTTGACTTGCAGGTTCCAGCTGAGTTTCCAATACTGAGAATACCAACAGGAAAAGAGAGGGAAAGAACATGTAAACAGAGCAAGGCAAATGAAGGCAACTGAGACAAAAACAAATAGGAAAATGTAAAAGTATTTTTCATGACTTCTAGGGCATTCACATCATTTTAAACTGCAAAATTTACAGCAGTCTAGGATTTATAAACGTACCTCAGTAAAATCTCTTGACAGAGGTCAAAATAAGTAAAGAAAATACAAAGTGGTCCCTGATCAAGAACTCTCCACATGAATCCTTGCATACAAGGCTGCCCATTCATTCAGTCCCACTCAGAGTTGCTCAGCAAAGATCCCAGTATATATTTAGACATCAACTAGTAAACTGCCTTATGAATCACTTCTGAAACTCCCTTTATCCTAAGTCACATACTGTATGTCATATAATCTCTAAGTCATATACTTAGGAGGAGAAGGAAGTATATGACCTATTTTTTAAAGTGACAAAAGCTCTTGCCTGACACTTAAGCAGAACAGGTTCTGTGGCTTGTTCTTCATATGATATGCATCAAACTTTAACTCCTACTTCACCATGAATTTTACCATACAAACAGTATGACAGCAATTCAATCTTACTTTGTCACTGCCTGAAATAGACTTGAAGGAACACAAGCACTGAATGCTTAGTGCTCCCTTTTGTACACCACACCAGCTATTTCACTCCATAAACCTGTACAGGTGAGGGATTTTTCTCCCAATGAAGCACAAATGAACTTGGCAAAAGGGAAGACGAACAACCATATTTCGTGCTCCTCTGAAGTATCACAGTGCCTCATGCTAGAAATGAACTGACAGAAGTGGTACTTAAAAACTTCCCAAGGAACTGGATGCTGTATTTGTGAGCAGCTACTATGCAGTAACAACCAAGATTACACATTTGTTCTTCATATCCACCATGAGGAGCAACTGCAATCTGTTACTGTTTTACAATGACAGCATTACTTAAACCTAAAAATAGCAGTTTCTAAGTAGGAAAAAACCAGCCTGCAATTAAGAACATTAAAGTATTTTCAAAGCATCACTAGTGATCTCCTGCAATTGAGGAATTTGTATTTTTCACGGCCACCTGCACTTAGACTTTGATTTCTTTCATCTACAGATCAAGAAATTTGTCCCATAAGATCAGGAGAGTCTTCAAGATATAGTTAATGATCAATTTGATTAATGCCAGTAGAAAGATTTGATTTTAAAGAGAAAGGGGAAAAAACGGCTCCTAAAGCTACAGAAATATTTACTGAACAAAGTTTTTATTCATCTCACATTTCTTATCTGAAATGGAAAAATAAGTAACCACACTTCATGCAGAACAACACTCCATCTAGATTTCAGAGCACGAACATCAACTAATAAGCTGTGAAAGAAAACATTCCAGTGTTTTAGATGGTAACAGTTATGGACCTTGACATGCTGCTAATGGATCTTGACACAGGGAATAATATAAATTCAGAAATGTTTGCCTTAAGGTTATATTTAAGGATGCAGAGAGCAAGCCAGCAAATTGTCCAATAATCTCCAAGGCCCATGCTCCACCCTCCATCTGATGCTGGGCTTGTGCAGAGACCCAGCTCTGCTGCCTGGGCCCCCTTTCATCCTGGCACTTACAGAGCTCTGTTTCTAACAGCCCCATGCAGCACAAGCCCTTTCAACACAAAGGTGTTTAATTCTTTACTGTGAGTGCTGGGTGCTTGGTTGGAGAACCCAAGGTCCAAAGGTGAGTTAATGGTACCAGCAAACCCCCAGAGGACTGGAAAATGCAGCAGTGAGCTTACAATTAACAGCAGTCAGGAAAGAGGAGTTTCCACTGCTAAAGCCTTAATTTGTGTAGAGATGAATTGTTTGTCAAATCGAACAAAACTAAAATCAGGATTTCTTCATTTCTTCTTGAATGTTGGCCATCCCGTTGCACAGAAGAAGAGAGATAAAAGCAGCCATGCTGGTAGTTCTCAATTGTCTCTACATTTCTTAGACCTCTCTTGTGGTATTTTCGGGGTCTCCCATGGCAGGAAGGAAATGATGAATCTGACTCCATGTTCTTAGAAGGCTAATTCATTATTTCATATACTTATATTATATAAAAGAATGCTATATTAAAGCTGTAGTAAAGAATAGAGAAAGGATACTTACAGAAGGGTCAACAAGATATTAATGAAAAACTCGTGACCTCTTCCAGAGTCCCAGCACAGCTAACTGGCTGTGATTGGTCATTAAGTAAAAACAATTCATATGTTGGATAAACAATATCCAACCACATTCCAAAGCAGCAAAACACAGGAGAAGCAATCAGATAATTATTGGTTTCATTTTTTCTCTGAGGCTTCTCAGCTTCCCAGGAGAAGAAATCCTGGCAAAGGGATTTTTCCAGAAAATATGACAGTGACACTCTATGTTTTCATGTCAAAGATAATTCTTGGTGATTAAGTACATAAGCAATAATGTCCTGAGGAGCAAAACTGAAAGCAGACTGCTTGTACCTGGTACTGCAGGGGCAGTCAGAAGTGAACAGACACCAGCCCATACCAGCCCAGAAAGGTGCTCAGTACCGGGCAGGTGCTGCACTGCAAACAGACAAATGAGCAAGGAGGAGACGTCACTCAGAAAGCCAAATGTCTGGATTCTGTTAAGCAGAACCATTCACCTTTCCAGAGATGGGCTGCAGCACCTGGGCAGCATGGGAAGGCCACCAGGAGACAGGATGTCCTGCAGACAGGAGTTACCAGCTGATGTGACATCACTGAGAATCTCTTCTGACCTACTTCACCCTCTCCTAACTGTGCTGTGCGTTTCTACCATCCAAGAACATGCGGCCATTTAAAAGATACATGCACTGAGCTGAAACCATTTTCTTAGGAGCTGTACAGAATTCCCTAAAACCTTAACAAATCCCAAGATACAGTTTCCTGATTTTTACAGTCTAAGAAATTAAATAGACTCTTTGCAATTCAACCCAATTTTCAGGAAGAAAATACCATCAGGAAATAGAGGTTGTTGGGTTTTTTCAGGGAAACCTGGCTAAAATGGCAATGAAATGAAGTAGTTCTACTCTTGTTTAATTATGAAACATGTAGGATTGCACCTTATAAGGTAGCATGTTCATTAGCAGGCAAACTCCAAAGCAAACTGACCTCCTGGTGCTCCTGTCTAGTAATTCAATGCTCTTTTACCAGTGCCCAGAACGAAGGGCTGAAAGAAAAATTCTGTATCTAAGTATAAAATATAGCACAGTCTGAAACAATCATAACTTTTGTCTCTAGGGAGGATCCTTATCAGCATAGTCGCATGTGAACTTTGAAAAGGAATTAATCATCTCCAAGCTGAGGTGGACCCTGTGTGACCAACCTGAGTAACCTCTTTTGTAACCAGAGCCACTACATTCCGGCTCCATTCGGGCTGTGACACTCCATTAGCTGTTCTCTGATCCATGCAATCAAATTGCCCCTTTAATATAATATTTAAAGACTAAATAGCTGTGTGAATTTGTGTCATGACATTTAATTTAATCTAATCTAAGATAACTCACCTAGTATGTAATTAGCTCTGTGATTCCCTTTTTTCACTTAAATAATAGACATCATGTTACCCTATTTCTGGGAATTGAGGAGAACCTCATTTTCACAATCTCAAATATTTAACCTATTCTGTTCTTCTTGCTATGGTTTCAAGATGGCAAAGAACTTAATTATTAGACTGAAAAACCATATTATAAACTCTTAAAAGTACCTTTAGTATCCTAAAAGCACAACCATTTCATGCAAATCTCCAAGGTATAAAAATCAGTGAATAGGCTCTTTCTTAGAATTAGTCTCAGCCAAAACCAATGGTAAGTATATATAGAAGGCAGCTGAGGAAAATCATGCGTGGAAAAATCTAATTACAACACACGTAATGATGCATCTGAGCTGTGTCTTACTATAACAGGTGATCATATGCTTTCTAGATTTAAAATTATAGCCTGAGTCTGCAGCCATTCATCAGGACAATGGCTCAATGCATGTACTACTGAACCATTTCAAATTGTATTACCTTTATCAATATATTACAAACTACATCACCCTTACCAAATATAAGCATTTCTGTATCTAATGCCAAATGTTATGGTTAAAGTGGCAAAGCAGTGTCACAGCACTGCCAGAAACCCTCTTGATGCAGACAGTGAGTGATGTGCTGCCTTGGTGCAAGAGAGGACACAGACTGAGCAAAAGTTTCTGGAGTAATAAGGCAGATTCTCAACTGTTTGCTCCACCTCAAGAGTAAGAGAAATACTGGGAATTTCTCCTAGATTACCAAACCATGCAGCAGCTCATTGGAACTTATGTGGGGCTGATTTTAACACACCACTGCACCCTTGTTTTCTTTGCAGAACTAGAAATATATTTCTGTTAGAGTAAACAGCAGACTTTGAATTAAAGCCTTTCCATAGTAATTTTGGTGGAAATCTTTTGGGAACAGCAATTTTAAACAAACCTGGCACTGAATTTGTTGTACAATACTTGACCCATCAATGTTAATGGAAAATTTCCATTGATTTCACTGAGTAGATATGGGCTCCTCACATTTAATTTATCATGAGAATTGATTGCAGGTTGTTTACATAGCCCCCACAGAGACACAAAATCAAAATCTGTAAAGATCAAAGCTAACCCTATACTTAAAACCAAAACTCCTAAAACTGCCAGTTATTCTTTCAAATTAGACCTAAGAACTCTCAGGGTTTTTTTCCACTCTTTTTTCCCAGGATGTTATTTTTATCTTGGCACTGTTCTTTTTTGCTATTTAATTTACACCGTGTTTGGAGCAATTACTGAGATAGAATTGTGTCAAGTCTCTTCTGCACTAACTTTTCTACTGGGCTAATAACTTCAGAATATATTTAACTGACATTTAAAATATTATAGAGAGAAAAATTTGCACTCTACCAGGCTCAGTTCTACCACAATAGAATTTAAACATTTCTCAGTGTTTCATGTTCTTCAGTTCAACATTACATACAGCCAGGTGACCAAGGAGAGGATTCCATACCAGCATTTCACCATTGCCAAAGGAGATGTTACCATTCTTGTCAATTATCCCGATGCTCTTTAAAGGCAGGAAACAGACTAGGGATTTCTATTTTAGTTCAAACACCCTTCAACACATGCCTTGCTCTCACCTGCACACCTGCCTTGGCCTGGGCACTTCCAGAGAGAAGACCAGCATGCTGGCAGTCCGTGTTTCACCCACAGACCATGTGAGGACGTGGACAATCAGCACACACGAAAGCACTTACACCATCAACAAACACGAGGAAATGCCAGACTCGGCTTTCAGCTGCAATCTGCAGCAGGTGCCTGACCCAGGTCACTCACTCTCCTAACCGGGAGCTCGTTCTCCTCTCTGCTTGCAGCAGGCTCCCCTTTGGCTCGCTGCGAGGATGTGGTATGATTAAGCATGTTGACATACAGAGTCACCACATAATTGTAGCTATTCAGCCTCTCCCTGTTGTTGTGGTAGAGCGTATATTTAGCACTACAGTTACCCTCACAAACGAAATACACAACCACCTCCCACAGTCCCCTCTCCTCTGTGCACAATCCTGCATTTGCCTTAAGGACTGTAATATTTTGCAATCGGCTGTGCTCTGAAGTAACCACCCCCCGCCGACACTCAACGCAGATGAATGCTGAATCGCTAAAAAATACAGTTCCAAGTCAGTTCTCAAATCCTGCATGTATCACAAGATAAATTAGTTTTGTATTGCCCTGGGCAACTGGATTCCTCCGGGCGCCAATCCTAGCTTGGGCACCGTGGCACATCCCTGACATCCACCTTCTCTACCGCCACAATATCTCACCCAGCAAAAAAGGCCGGTTTTTAACCCAAATATCCCCGTCTGAAAAGCTGTGTGTTCCCACCCGGGATGCCGGGGCACCAGCTGATGCCGCCCGCACCGCACCTCGGCTGCGGGGCCGCGCCGAGCCGCCCGAGCCGCTGGGTACCGGCAGGGATGGAGCCGGGGCGGCCCGGCCGCGGCCGCTCCAGCCCGTCCTGAGGGCTCCGGCCGGGGCTGCGGGGAACGCCCGGGGCTGCGGGGAATGCCCAGGGCTGCGGGCTGCGGGCCGGGGCTGTGGGGGACGCCCGGGGCGGGGGCGGCTCTGCCGGAGCCCCGCGTTGGGTCCGCAGCCCCTCCCGCCCGACAGCGCCCGAGGCTCCGGCAGCGCCCGCGGCTGCGGCAGCTCCCCCCGCCACAGGCGCACATACAGATTCTCGTATTTTCGGGTGCCTTTAGGTGAGCAATTTTTATCCAGCTGCCGCTGCCCGCACCCCGCGCTGCAACGAGACGGACCCGAGCTGGGCAGCGGCAAAGATGCCCCGGGGGGTCCCGGCCGCCCCCCGCGCCCTCCTACCTGTGCCGGTGCTCATGGCGCTCCCGCTGCCGCCGCCGTCACCGCGCCCCGCGGGCGGCTCCAGCTCCGGCTCCGGCTCCGGCTCCGTCCCCGCCCGCCGCGCAGCGGGGCCGCGCCGCGCTCCGCCCCCGCCGCCAGGTGCCGGCACCCGCAGTCCCGCCGCGGCTCCGCTCGGCTCGGCTCGGTACGGCACGGCACGGCTCCGCTCAGTATGGCACGGCGGCACCTTGGGAAGTGTAGGCAGCCCCGCGGACTACATCCCCCTCCGTGCCTTGCTGCGGCTCCGGCCCCGCCGCTGCTGCGGGCAGAGCTGCTGCAGCACCCCCGCCCCGCAGAAACTTCTCTCCGGGTCTCGGCCCCAGCCGCAGCCCGCTCCCACCTGCCGGCAGCCACCGCTCCGCCCGGCCTCCCTCGCCCTGCGGCTGAGATCTCCCTCTGCATTTTCCTGTCCCGCTGGTGCTGGGCTCGTACGATGGCCGGGGAAAGCCGTGAGGTGCACATGTGCTCCGGCGTGTCCCCGAAGCGCCCGGCAGTGACCATGAGGATGCTTGCACTGTTCCCCAGCGCAGCCCGGACTCCCACGCAGCGCTGCACCGCACGGAAGGTGTTGGCAGCAGGTCTGGGCCTTCAGCAGGATAAAGCAATGCTTTCTGGAGCAGGTGAACTTTCACTGATCCTTTGGATTTGAAAGTACAAGCGCACACAATTACTATTAGAGCCATTTGTTTATTAAATACCGATTTATTCAGTATTTCATCTATCTGAAAATCTATTTTGTTTCTGTGAGAATTGATGGGATGTTTTTTTAAGAAACAAACATCTGTGTTAACAAATACAATAGCAGCCAGCGTGGTTGCATAAGCGTGCTGTACTGCACAGCTGCTCTGATGCTGATTTCAGACTGTGCTCAGGGCAGCTTGGGGTTACAGTAACAGCATGAGGAAATAGGGATGTGAAGACTTGCTTTGCATTAATATCAGTCTGCTCTGTTCCACTGACAGTTGCCTAAAAGTTATAACTCAATTAACAGTTGTAAGCACAAAACCTACACAGCTTTCCCAGCCTCCACCTGAAACTGAAGAGATGAGCTCTGTAGCAGTGCTTACACATCACACTTTGATAGAGAATCGTGGTCCTTGGCCCTGTGTAAGAACGGCAGTACCTTATGGCTCTCATGACATTTGTCTGCTGAGCATGGGGAACCTCTGGAGATAATCACTGCCATCAGGAAGAATGGCAGTGATTATGTCCAGAGGTTGTCACCTGCAATCTGAACAGCCACAGGATCAGACAATCCAAACAAGTAACATCCCATTCCTGACAGCCACCATCAGTGGGTATCTGCTGAGGGATTTCCTGAGCCAGATGTGTATTCTTTGTTTAGAAGAACCTTCTGTGGATTTTCTTCTGTTGTCTTGTCCAGTTGTAGCTGGAACCCAGGCCCCCCTCAAACAACTACATCCTCCTGTGCAGGGAATTTCACAGCTGAACTGTCTGTTGTGAAGAACTATCTGCTGTTGTTTTGAACCTGCTGTTTGCTATTTTTACGTTATACCTGCTCATTCTTGAAGAGATAGCAAGCAGACATTTCCCTTTCACTTTCTCTGTGCCACTTATGAGTTTACACTGCTCCATCAGATTCCACCCTTCACTCCTACTCTAGTTAGTCATTCCTTAAAATGGGTGACTTGCAACTTCAGTACCATGCTGCTGTCACTTTCTGTCATTTGTTCTGGAGTTTTGTTGTTTGATTACCAACTTTGGTTTTAATTATGAAGTGTCTTTGCAAATAATAATCATCATAAGTTCAAGGCAATCTCTGACTGATGTTAGTAACCCTGTGGCTATGCATAAGTGTTGCTTTAAAAGCTAAATTTGACAGAACTCTTGTCTTGGATGTGGTGGGTGTACAATCCATATTGGAGGTAATGAAGAGGAAACAGCCTTGGGCTTGAAGGCTGCTAAAAGACAGTTTGACCCTTCTGCTGGGTGGCAAAAGGAGAATGTATGCTAAAGCCTTTCAAAATTCATTGCAGTGGGAACCCCAGGGCCACAAGATGTTTTGGAAAATTTTCCTACAAGTCACAGAGACAACTTAAAGGTCAAGGTTACTACACAATTGCTCAAAGTGCCCTCACAGAGCCAGATCTTTGGAAACACTGAGAAACAAGCCATGGATTTCAAATTTCCCCTTGTTTAGGGTAATGCCACCTGCCACAAGCTTGATTAAAAGTTCCTGTGAACCCCTGGAAAAATCACAGTCTGCTTCTGATAAGATCTCCTTACTCCAACCAGTGAGTAAGGGAGTAATCAGCACTTGAAAGGTCTAAAAAAGACATTTCCCAAGCTTACCAGAAAAAACCCTGCTTCAATGACTTTTGGAGGTAGTTCAGTATCATGGAAGACACAGATGACACAAGCATTACTTGGGAAAAGGTCACAGTTCAGTGGATGAGTGGTCTGTGGCAAAAATAGTTGCCAGAGTTTATTCTGAATTCTGTTGAATTTGATGTTATCCTTGCTCTCCGGAAAAAAAATTATCTTCTTCTATGATAAGCTGGCCTGAAAAGGGTTGATAGCAAAAGTGTGGTGAAATTGTTAATTTCACAGTCAAAGTGAAACCGTCCAGAAAGGGTTACCAAGAAGGCTTATACTAAACAATTTAAACTGAGCACCAAGTCACAGAATAAGTAGCTCAAACCTTTAAGGACAATGATCTGTCCTGAGAATGGGCAGATACACTCTTTGGAGCGCTGTAATATTCAGCCTCTTGTTACCAATCTCAGGCTAGTGGGCAGTCATCTCTTGATTTTCATTTTTGAAAGCAATCAGCTTGTTCAGCTGCAGTGAAGAAGACTGAAGAGTCAGCCTTTGACCTGTCAGCACTTTGCACCACTTCTGTCATTACTGGGAATTCAATGGGCACCTGACAAATCTGATGATCCTGTCTCTTCCTTCACATCCTCAGTGTCATCCTTAATTCTTCTAAGAGCATTGATTTTGAAAATGCTTGAAAAATGTTATGCTAGACAAATGCACTTTCTAGCATAGAAATGTTTTCTAAAAAATCTCCACCAGTATTATTTGGATAATTTTATGGAAGAACTTTACATTTTACTGTCCATATGCATTTAAATTCTATGTCTTTCTTTAGTACATCTTTGTGTTTTCTCTATTGTATTAGCTGTATCAGGAAAATAAAATCTTCACTATCTACTGAATTTGTAACCATCCCAGTTATCAGAAATGCATCCTCCTCACATAAGGGAATATATATTTATGTTTCTTCCCTGGGGTAAGGGAATATGTTTTGATGTAAAGAAAAAAAAATTGAGCACTGTAAATGTAAAGAAACAATTCAATATTATGTGTCTTGCATTAAAAAAGGTCCAGCTGAAGCAAGAAAAAAGGATTGTTTCTAATATTTCTGAAGTTTCCAACTTCAGGGTGGTCATGGTCTTACCGGACAATAAAATTATTACTTTTATTTGATTATTTGTCTGAAAGTATTTTAGGTCATTGCCATATGAGAGGGGTCATATTCTAAAAGTACCTCAATGACGGAGGGTCCAGCAAGAGAGAGAGAGGAACTAAAACTTCTGCACTGGGAATGAAGCAGAACGTTTATGTCTTCCAAAAAACCCCAACAAAACAAACCAACACAAATAAAAAACCAACCAACCAACCAACGTTCAACAACAAACAAACAAGGCAAAACAAAACAAAAAAAAAAAACGGTGAAAAAGCCATTATTCATCCACTTGCCAGAAGTGTTTTACATGCTAATCCAGACTATAGAAAACTACAAATCCAAGCAGCTGCTTAACCTGGTTAAATTTTCCCTTGGCTTTATGTTCAAAGCTGATAAAGTATCACGAGATTTTCAGGTCAAATACCAACTTGGAGTGAAACTTAAAAGAGCAAGTACTTTGTGCCAGCTATGCTATTAGTTTTGAAACCCTTCTGAAGTTGTCCTAAATAGATATGTCATGGAAAAAAAAAATCAGAAAAAATTGCATAAATTAGACCTGCTTTTGTGAATCTTACTGTGCAGATCTGTATTTCATGCCATTAAGTTCTATTGTATAGTCCTGAAAACTGAATTTAAGCTCCTAAGAATCTATGGTAATTTTTACCTTTTAACCTGAGATCTACTTTATAGGCTGATTTTTCAATCTAATCTGCTGTCTAATCTAAGCTGCTGTCTTTTGACGGGTGTTAAATCTTCTGGAAGACAAAAGAAATCTTGCAATTTACAGTAATGTATTTTTAAATGTTTATGTTTTAAATGACAAATTATCCTTCAATCATGTTCTATAAATTTACAGAAATATGTCATTTTCCTATTAATTCAAAAATAGAAATTCTTTTGTATCACAGAATATTAAGAACCTGAAATGACATGCTATCATGACCCCTCTTTTGTTTTTTACTGATTCTCTTTTGTTTGACGAAAGCTCCCTAAACATCTCTGTGTTAAAAACATTCCTACTTTTATTTTTCTGGTGTCATATATCTCTTAGGAATTCAGGGCTGGGCTACTTTGCCTGGGTTACAGTAACTAGACTTGAACTTCTGTAATTTTATGACTAATTCCATATTGAGGTATGAGCTTTTTGACATTAAAATTACAATATCACAGAACTACTTGTACTGGGGCAGTTGCCAAAATAAGCCATCCTTGTGTTTGCAACCAGTGACAGCAGTTACCTCTCCACCACCTTACTCTGTTTGCTGTATTGGAATGACACTGGTAGTAAATAAAATATAAGGCAATCTTAAGTTCCAGAAGAGTAACAGACTGGGATCTTAAAATGAGATTCTGGGTATGGGAATAAATTTCCAGCTACTCACTGAGGCAGAAGCACACGTGTTTATAAATAATGAATTAGTGTGAAGCAGCAGTAATGAAATAATAACATGGCACTATATTAAGATGTCTGAGTTGCACTATGAAGATGTCAGCAATAACTTTTATACAAAGCTCCTCTCACACCATGGGAAGAATATAAACCCTGCATCAGCAGCTATAACTTAGATATCCATTACCCATTACAAACCTAAATGCATTATGATCAGTAGGTCAAATAAAACTCCCAGGCAAACTTTGAAAACAGCAAGCGTGAAATAACATCAAAGGGAGCAATGGCTGAGGATGAAAGGAATCTTTGTTACAGTGAGACAATCAAAGACTGTTCTCTCATGTCGGCAGTCAGCTTTGGGAAAGTTGGTCAGAACAAATAAATTTTGGTATTGCAGGCTGCTGCACGTGGCAGGAAGTCTAGCAGGTAATGATGAGCATCCATATAGAATTCATACACAAGGATGACAAACTCCAAGGTCACAGCAATGAAATGGGCAGAAATACAAATGCAAAGGGTTTGGGGAAGAGCCAAGACAAAGCATGAATAATATATAAGTCACTACACTTGCAATAAACATTGGCAAAAATTTAATTTTAGTTTGGGAATGGCAGGTGAAGCTTGCAAGGATTTCAGTGCCATGTCACACAGTGTGTGTAACCACTGATATCAACACTTACATCAGTAAACATGTAAATAATGTTGTCCTTTCTGTAGTAAACAAGAAGGATAATGAGGTCATTTTTGTTGCAGAGAGGTTAATACTTATTAAGTATATTGTGATCCCTTGCAAATGTGACTCCTTGGAAAACCACTCTTTATGTGAAGCTGCAGCCTCTCCCTTGGAGTAGATGATATTGCAATTCATGGCCCTGATTCAATTTAACTCTGTTTTGCAGCCCAGGCTGATGTGTGCTGATTTCCCATTCCTTATCCTACACTACATAGCTAACACTGTCCTTATGTAAAAAAACCCCATACAACACAGCCTCATGCCAGCGGAATATAAACTCTTCTGAGGTGATAAAATTCTCGTGTAGCACTGTCTGTAAGTGAGGCTTTGCCTGGAAGATGTGTGACAGTTTGCAGGAACTTTCAGCCCACGCTGACAGTGAACATCCCTGAGACATCAGGCCCTAGAAAATGCAGCTGTGACTGATGCTCCTCTCTGTGTCCTCAGCTGCAACAAAGCCATCCTGGACTATCAGTGTTGCTTTCCAGGCTTCACTAGGGGAAGGTCTCAGTCTGTGTGAAATGGCCTGGACCCAGCCCACTTAAATGAGGACTTAAAGTTTACATGGGGATTGTGGATGACGTATGCACAGATGTCAACTGGAAAAAAAGAAGGAATGGAAACAATATTTTTTTTCAAATGTGGGAAAAAGTGGAAAAAATATCACTGAATGTAATTAATGGACATTTAATGGAGTGAGTCCAAAATATGTTTATGCTCATTAAAATTTTTGTGTTTAGCTGCATAAACTTAGAAATCTTTTTATACCATCCCCCCACACATTCACACCTTAACACCACTATTGTCTGCGGTTGCCAGTGCAAGTACAGTTGATTTAATCAAAAGTCCATAAATGGAACTTAAAGATGGTTCCAAGGCCAAATTCTGGACAGGAAGCAGCTGGAGTTTTCATGATTTTCAAATCTGTATTGCCAAAAGTTCCACTGTCTCAGATTTTCCCTGAAAAATAGAAATCTTTCCTCATATTTCTCAAGACTGAGGTTTGGACTATACCTTTTAAAGATTTTATTCTTCTTATAAGAAGTATGACCTCAAGCATACAAGGCTGGATACCTAAGCAGAAAGTGTTGTGCTTGTTATGTTTATAAACACCTTTTAATATATTTAGTTCTGGTACCTGTGGCCAAATGGTCTAAAAAGATAAATGTGAGAGGAAAGATGTTACTAGAAATTATAACTTAGATCTACAGATAAAGCTGTAAAAAAGGGACAAGTAAACCCTTCTTCGGGTCTCAACTAGAGGGCAGCACTAATTTGGAAAAATTCCAATATTTTGCTAGTTCTATGTGAAGACAATTTGTTGAAGTTAGAAGTACCACTATAGGATTTTTTCTACAGTGGACATTTTGGTGGCTGGAAATGGTAGTCCCAAACTATAGGAAGACAGTATTTTTGGGCTACCTCGGTCAAAGGGAAAACTACTGACAGTAAACCAAGTTGCACTTAGTGAATGGAACAGAGCTTATAGGATGATAAATTGAAATTCTGTGATTGTTTCTATCCTGATGGCTATCTATTGGTTTTGGTCTTCCAGATATTCCCTCAGGCATGTTCTTCCGCAGAGCATTAGGAAAGCCAAAAGCAAGATTTCATTTCTATTGAATCCATATTGAAACATCTTTTCTCCATTTTTGAATGCCTAAGGAAGTAAAAATTTACTTTCTCAATGCCAAAACTAGCTCAGGAGATATCTGTATTCCACATATATTCAAGCTCCTATAAATAAATTTCCATGGCCCTGCACTTTTTAGCACTAAGCAGAATCACCAAACAGATGGGTAAAATTTCAGTTCTGCAAATTAAGTGTTTCAGTGTGTGGTTAAGGATTGTAAGTACTTCTTTCTTGAAAGTTTTTTATCCATCGCAGAAGTGCTCTGGCATGCTAGTAAAGAAAAGAGTTGAATATGTACATAGAAAGATAAAAATACATTTCAAATAGTACACATTTATGCAAATCCTAGGAAGGCAGAAGGAATTGAAGCAGAACTAAATATTCATTGCTGCTGCTCCTCCCCCTTCTTTTTTAAGATCAAGGAGCTGTGGCTTTCTACTCCACTCCACAGAATAAACAGTTTTAAATATACTGACATAGTTTTCTCTGCTTTAAAGGACAGCAGAAAAGCTGACAACCTCAGCAAGAAATCTTATTCTAGGAAAAAGCCTTGAGTGATGCCTTTTTCTAAATGTTTAATGTGGGACTAGATGCTCTTGAAGGTTTCTTCCAGCCCTGATGGATCTGTGACCTTGTGAAAAGAATCCTCTGAAGGAAAAAAGATAACAAATCCATTTGAACAGGATAATAAATAATCTCTACTCAATATATGATTGTGATATATGATTATTTGCTGGCTACCTATAAGAAGGTTTCCTTAAGAATAAGGAAACTACCTGAAAATTTCAAGCAGCTGAAAATAGTTAACCTTTAATTAAAAATCCCGTTGCCTAATTATAAAAGGAAGCACCTGATTTTTTCTTCACTTCTCCTGTAATGCTGTGAAAGGTGAGGATTTATCCTGTGAAGGGGAAAAAAAAACCTTTTAAAAAAAGGACATTCTGTGGGAGTTTAAGTGTAAATTGTCTGGCGTACTGATTTTTTTACTCCCTCCTTTTAATAGTTAGAAGCTTTTAGATGAACAGAATTATTGTTTCCCTGTCAACATATATTTCCTATTTTCTTTATACTTGAATGTTTTAGGGGCTTTATTTGCCAAGTGGTTTGTTAATTCCAGTAGATAAGAGGAATTTAATTCTACTTGCAAGATGAAAGCAAAATAGGGAAAGCCCATTTCCTATGCTGAAGCTTGTGAATACAAACTCTCAGGGTGTTTGGTTTGGGGTAATTGAGAACTCATGTGTTTTCTGTGCTGCACAGGACTCCAAAGTTTGTGCTTGATTTGGGAGGCTGTTATTCCTATGGGGCAGAAAATAAACTCTGCTCAGCCATAAAGTAAAGAAATGAAATGATTAATCTAAGGATTAGTGATTCTAAGTGATAATAACAATTTTTATTCTGAGCTGATCAGACTCTTCTAGAAGTTTTCTCCTTCTCTGCTGTGGGAGATGGAATTGTGAATCCAATCATGGCTGCATCCCCTTTTGCCTGCTGAGATTTCAATATGGGCTTCCTTGGTTAGGAGGGTGTCGGCTTTTTGGTCTGCAGATAAAAGCGTTTTCAAGAGAGTAGCAGTGGCACTTGGGAGATGCTGAACTTGGGAGGAAGCTCTGTCAGGTGTGTACCATGGTGCTTCTTGTGCTCAGGAATAACAAGTTGAGTAACATCTATTATTAGCATTTTAATTATTTAATTTATTATTATATATATTAATATAATATATATTAAATATAATATTAAATAATATAAAATAACATTATATTTTATATAAGATCAATTAATTTAATATTCTATATTAATTTAATATCAATTTAATATTCCCATTAGCAGGGTAACTGTAAGCAAACAGCCATTATTTGGTGGGCTGTGTAAATAGCTCAGGAGCTGTGGAAGTGGTGTCACAGCTGGATGCTTTGACTCAGCATTTTCCTGCAGACTAGAAGGCGACAGCATTTCCTTACAGATGGGTGACAGTGTGTTTTTCTGTTCATGTTTTCTGTTTTTCCTTTCTGAACCTGGCTATGGAGCTGGGATGGTGTTTTTTTAAGACCTGGGGGAAAGTAAAGCTATCTGGTTTTCAAGCAGGCCGATGCAAAGATGACAGGAGATCAGCAGAAAGCACTTTAGCTAGTTCTGTATGCAGTGGCTGTGGAGAAATAACATGCTAAACAAAAGGAAATGTGGCCAAACCTATTTCTGTGGAAGCTGTGTGTAATCATAGCGTGCACATAACACAACTAATATTCATGCATGCTGATAATCTGGCTAGAATTAATATAACTGGGTAAGTTAGCTAAAATGTCACCACTGTGAGTTAGTACTTCAAGCTGAATGTTTTTCACATCTAGGGGCTCAATTGATTTTTTTTTTTTTTTTTTTTACTTTGCAATACAGATTGTATAATATTACATTTCTTTTTTGTGGGTGTTGAAAGAGGAACCAACAGAGAGTAATTTAGCCAAGACAGCAGTCAGTATCTTGTGTGATTTTGAATTTGCTGTGCTGGATGTAAATAGTGGAGAATACCAGAGTCAGCAAAACATGCAACAAACAGGATATTTTTATGACGGGTTCCAGCAGGGGACAATATACTTGTTAATATATATTGGACTTGGGACAAAAGAAATCAGACAGGAACTTAGTAAAATGTGTAGAAATACCCCTTATCACCTAAAACTGGCATTTCTGCCACTTACCAGTGGATAATCAAATGAGTTATGCCTCAATATTTTTACGAGTTAGACCCTTTGGCAGAGGACTGTTCCTTCACAGGTATATCCCCAGCTGTGATGGGATAATAGTTATACTGGAAGGTATAAGTCAGCCTTAAAATTAAAATGTGTTGTTTTCCGTAAAACAAGCTGTTGAAGTGAAAAAATGGTCAGAAAAACATGCAGCTGCAGAAGGGCAGACAAACAGGATGATGAAAAGCAATGCCTGAGAGAGACAATTAGAGGAAGTGCTTTGTATCAACACCCGATGTCCTCCCCAGCCTCCTGTTAGCTTCTTTTAATAATTCTGAAGAAATCAGGGACAACTCAACATAAACAGGACCATCAAGTCTTCATGTGATTTTATTAGTTAAAGAATTGGCTAGAAGAAACAACTTTGCACCTGATTTTTAGCAAAAGGAAACCTGAAACAGGTAGCACAATTCATAGTAATTAGAATGTAGAAGGGATGTGATTACTAATGTGGAAACCAATCTGTGCTACCTCTGCTTGTTCCTGTTTGCTGCAATATATTGGTCTCTGGAGTTATTTCATGGGAGCAGCTGTCCAATAAGGTTTATTCACCTAAAGTTTTGTAATGCAGATTAGTACTGTTCCAACAAGACAACAGGAAATACGGGGCCAACTTTTGATGTCATTACTTTAAAATTGAAAACTTTTTTTTTTTCTTCTTTTCACCCAAACTACATGTCCATATACACCACCAAGAATTGAAGTACTGGCTGTGGTGTGATGAAATACCATGGAGCATGGCTTCAGAGTAAAATCACAGAGGAAGCTGAAGATTTCTGACCTAGTTGAAGATTGCAGGGAGGAGTTGGCTAAGACAACTTTTACAGGTCCCTTCTAACCCAAACTGTTTTAGGATAGTATAGAAAATGGAGATAAGGAGCCTGGAGTTCAGTTGGTCCTATTTTGTTATGTGTTTCTTGAAGTGAGTTCATCTCTCCTAATTTCAGTATTCTAAAATAAAAGTTAGTTGTACCTTTTAAGATTTTAGGGACATACTAATCAGTAGTAGATTCTGCAATGATTGGGACTCAGAAATAGGGACTGAAAGATTATTATCCATTGGGAAAAATATAGGCTTAGATGACTCTTTGAGGTTTTTTTCAAAGCTATTTTGAATCACATTAAAAAAAGAGGAATACCAGTGAAGAAATGGTGTAATAAAATGTAACCAAAATTATCTTTAAATAGACATATAAAATAAATGTGATGAAAAGAGTTAGACATTTATGAAATTCGTGGAAAATCAGTAAAGTGGTGACAGAAATGTGGTATTTCATGCTGTTGGCACAGTAGCTACATAAATTAATTACTCCTGAAGTGGTATGCTTTATGTACTGCATTATAGTGCAATATCAAATTAATTCCCTCTGGGATGATTGGTTGGTTGTGATTTACACAATTACTTGAGTACCTTCCAAATGCATAATTTCTGGGAAGATGGAGAGTTCCCAAGCACACTGCAGGAACAGACTGCCCCATCAGTGTGAAGTAGCATTTCTAATTCCTGTTTATGTGGGGTGATGGGATGAAGTAGGGTAAATGAGAGCATGATTTGTAATTAATACCTGATTCTAATGTTTAAAAACAACTCTCAAGTGCATGTTCCTTGAGGTGGGCTGGCAGGAGTCATAACTAAGGTCTCAGGGGCACCTGAAGGGTCTGGTTTTGGTACTCCTGATGGTAAGAGCTGTAGGAGGGCAGCAGTGCAGTGGGGACAGACCATCACCTTGAACCCACTGCTTTTGTGGGTCATTTAGGATATGGCACATGGATCAGTCTTGCTACACAGAAAATAAACTCTGTGTGCATTCCACAACAGTCTTGCTCAACTCCCCAGACTGATATTTAATGCTGCATAGATCTGCTAAATAATAGACTTCTGCATTTAAACCTGAGCATATTGGTGTAAATTTTTTGTGAAAAAATTTTTCATCAGTGTTTTTGCAGCTGTAATGACAGCAAGAAATCTAATTTTGCAGTCAAAAGCAAAACGGTGACAAAGTCCTGTACTTTATCTGAAGGATTGTTTGTAACTTTTTTCTGAACAATGGTTTTTTAAGAAAATGCCCTGGATGTGTCCCTTGGAGATTTTAGCCACCAATGCAAAATGCCACAATAAATTATTGCTATGAAAAGCTGGAGTGTGTGAATGAACCTTCTAGCACACTGGATACATTTCTGCTTTGCATAATGAACTTTAGTAGCTCAACTCCTTTCTCAGGAATGTTTCTTTCTCTAAAAAAAGAAAAAAAGTTTTGGAATTAACAGTATTGGTTAATAGACAACTTTGTGTGCTGGCCACATCCAAGCCAGGCTGTGCAATCAACAGGAAAGATAAGAAGGTCAAACAGGAAGAGCTGAGCTGGAGTCAGTTTTGAGCAGAGCTGAGGAAGGCAGGGACCTGCCTGCTCTTTACCAGCATGGTACAGTGGATCAGACCTGGAAAAGGTAGGGCAAGTCCTGGGCTCTGTGTCTACATCTCCCTCTTTTGCTTTACTTTAGGTACTTGTGGTCTGGTATTTGGCTATGTTACTGTCAATGTGTTGGAATTGCAGCCAGTTAAATGGGTAATTTCAGTAGTGTTCTGTTCTTTAGTTTGCCCATAATGAAATCACTGGAAAATATGTGTAAATGTGATCTGTCACAGTTATGAGAACCTGCTGGGATTTTCTGTGCTGCTCTGTTTCTCTCTTCTAGGTAGTGTGCTGTCAGCTGGGCTGTGATTCAGTAGCAACAGCTCCTGCTTTATTTCTCTGCATTATCTGCCACAGGCCAAGTTCTGTCACATCTAGCACTCAGAATGAAGTACTGAGATTCACAGATGCCTTTTATAGTTTTCTAACAGTGATCTGATTTTTATTTTAAAGCATCTCTAGAGTTTAAGCTTATTTTTAAGCAGTTATGAGATTGTGGATTTTTTTCTCCAATTTTCCATATCTAAACTTGGAAATTTATATGTATGGTGCTTTTAGAGCTGTGTTAAGGATGGAAAATATATTTCAGTGCTACTGAGATATAGAGAAAATTAATAATAGAGAGGGCTAAAGCTTTTAAAGGTATCTGTTGGCTCTCTGAAGCTTGCTAGGGCTGTTTTGTTTGTAGACCAGCTGGGAACAATGATACCTATTGCAACATTGTTTACTGAGAATTACTAACCAAACTCAAATTACTTCTGTGATAAAGGAGTCAATCTTCCATTTTTGGAAAGCACTCAGATTCCTAAGTTTGTGAACCCTGATTATAGGTTTGCTTACCTTTATGTGGAATACATAAAAATTGCTGCCTATACAGAACCTAATATGTTTTTTTTTTTCCTTACATTCATACCTGTGACTGAATTTCATAGAGATCAAATCTGTGATTTACTCTCTAAGGTAAAGGTTTGTAATGATCTTGGCTTTAAGATGTTTGTAGCCTAACACAGAAGATGTGAAATGTTAGCTGGAACTGGAAGGAAGGGATAAAATAACTACTCTAGCATCAGTTTGGGAAAATGACCTAGATTAACTTAATGTAGTACAGTTGCAAGAAATGTCCTTAGTAAGTCATTAGTACATTTTCTTGAGGCTCCTAGACGGAAGATGATGAATTTAAAAAAATTGTATTGCATGCAGGTGTTAGGCAGCTAGTTTGAATAAAGCCCATTTTTGTATACCAGGTCCTAGTCTCAGAAATATATCTTTAGAGGGAGAAAGAGAATCTGGCTCAGTGAGTGTTATTGGTTTTCTCCTTCAACACCCTTTAAATGGGAATGACTTGGTGTTCCTGTCATCCACAACACATCTTAAAAATAATAAAGGCAGGGGAGAAAAACAACCCTCAGCCTGCATGGAAAATCT
Source organism: Ammospiza nelsoni (assembly GCF_027579445.1). Lineage (NCBI taxonomy): Eukaryota > Metazoa > Chordata > Aves > Passeriformes > Passerellidae > Ammospiza > Ammospiza nelsoni. The sequence continues at coordinate 19,004,735 of NC_080636.1, forward strand.
CAAGCTATATGTTTTTCTTCTGATTAGCTGGGCTTGGAAAACACTGAGCAAAAAGGAAGCAACAACACACAGAAAGGGATGATAAAGGAATTATTCTGGTTAACTTCCAGAAGCAAAAATAGTGTCTCATTTCCCCCCGATGTCCAACAGCTGTTGGATACTGTCCCTTCCTGCCTGCTGTGACCTGAGACGGGACAGAGAAGGTGCAGTGGCATTCTGAGCCTCACAAGCCTGGACAGGGTGTGGGGCAGCACACAGAGGCTTGGACGCGTTCCCAGTGCCCAGGGAGACTGGGCCATGGGCAGGGAGGACACCGGAGCACCCAGGAGCACCCAAGGTGTTGAGCTGTCCAGCATCTGCTGCTCCTCCCTCTGCTGCCTCAGAAACCGAGCCTCCCCCTGAGCAGTGCGGACAGCCACATCTTGGCCGCGTGGCTTTTGAGTAGAGGTTGGTTCTGGGTTCAGAAGAAAAGGATGATTAGAAAGTTTTATGGCCAACATCCTGCACCAAATATGAATTTTTGGTGCAAAAATACCTCAAAAAGCATGAGAAAAATAGGGGTTTTTTCTAAATTATAAATAAAATGCGTAGTCAGCATGCATAGTCTACACATAAATGTAGATTGCAAGAACTAGTTAGAGATGACAAAATTTATATGGTGAGTGATCTTTACTCTAGAAGATGATCTTTGCTCTAGAAGATGTTTAGATCTCACTAAAGATATTTTCTTGAAGATCTTAATCTTGTATTTGTTGCTATCAACAAATGCTTAGTTGCTAATTTACCATTATACTTGCTAGCATCGTAGGTTTATGAAGAAATCTGTAATAATGAGAGGGACTCAAGCAGTGAGGTTTAGTAGTCTCTAAAGCTGTTTTATACTAGATGAATGTTTCTCTGCCATTTCATCTGCTTTCATTTGTGGTGGAACAATTTAATAATTGAGAAAGCATCAGCATAATAAATAGGATAATTATACTCTAGCTTTGCTTATGTGTCTTGGGGTACTTACATGATAGTTAAAGGCAAATGATAAAAGTAGAGGGATTTAATGTAAATTTCTATGAATTCTTTGTCGCTTGGGACCAAATTTGTGTCAGTTAGGATACATTTAGGTGCCAGGTAAACATTCAAAAGGGCCTAGGTAGACAAGGTCCTAGTTATGGGAAAGTTTACTATTTTGTTCTCAGTAGTTACACAAAGCCACATGGGTTGACGTTTGTTGGTAAGGCAAACAGTAAAAATGGAAAAGAAATCTGTAGGGGAGGACATGACTGCTAAAAATGTTTGAGGTTTGAGTTTTTCTTCTGTGCATCTTGGAAGAACCCAGAGAAAATATACATATGGACTTACCTGTTTTGCTCTTCTTTAAATCATTCTGATTTTTCCCCTTGGCTTATGCTCTATGAATGAATCTTCTTAAACAGATTATATCCATTTTGATTTGTTCAGATGTCCAACTTGCTCTTGTAGCACCAAGCTTTCCAAGTTCATTCACAGACCTGCATATATGTTACTCTTATCCACAGAAGCTGATGCAGAAGAGATGAAAAATTTTATCAATATCTCTTCTCCAATTCAGCTGAATTCTAATAATTCCAGTCAGAGTATGTTTTCTTCCTAAGTTTTGTGCAGGATGGTATTTTTGCTTGTGGATAGGAGCTTGTGGGAAAAAAAAATGAAAAATCTGAACGCTGAATTTCATTTCTGGGATTAAGAGTAATCCTGATCTAAAAATAACAACTGGCTTTGGATTCATAGAACAATGTAATTTAAACAACCTCTTTAGGAACCAAAGTATCATTACTACCAAAATATTTACATCATCATAATCAGGACACACTAATATTTACAAAATATAGGCAGAAAAGTATTTCATTTCTAAGTGTGAAAATCGGAATGCATTTCATGAAGTCCTGGTACAGTAATGAAAAGAATGGTGTTAGCTACTCTCATTACTTCAAGGAAAAGATCAGCTATATGAATGGAAAAACAGATCCCTGGCAAAGTGAGTTTGGCCTTGGCAGGCCTGTATTTTTAATCATTTATAACTAGGTCATCAAGTCTGATAGGTAGTTTTTCAGTGTCAACCAAATATGACAATTCAAATGTTCTTTTGAGAGAGAAGGGAAAAAAATTACTTGTGTTTGAGTTACCACCTCTGTTTTGTAGGTGCATATATGAATTTTTACACATAGCTTTATATAGAGAACTGTGATGCAGCACCAAAAGCATCTTTTGAAATTCAGCTTCAGCACTCTGATAGGTACTTTTGAATAAATGGCAAAATGGGACAATGAAAACATTAAAGCAAAGTCCAGCCTAGATTTCTTCATACTTCATTAACTTGTGGTAAATCTGGTTATGATTTAATTCTCTGAGCTGGTCATCCAACCTGTAATTATACCTCATTAATTTTCTATAATTGCATAACTTGCCTAGGTCTATATATAGTTCACTGTTTTTTCAAGAAGTGCTCATCTGGGGCAAAGGTTTCAATGACTGTAAAGGAGTAGGAAAGTTGTGCAGACAGATCCTGCCTTGTCCCAGGTACCTGCTTACCCTGGCAGGCTGCTGGCAGGTTGTGCTGCTCATGTTGGTGCTTGGTTTGCTCAAGGTTAAGGATCTGTGATGTGAAGCTTGGAGGGCAAGAAGTGTTGGAAGGCAGGGTTGTGAAGAAAAAAGCCAGAACCATGTGCTTTGGGACACCTCATTGCATGGTAGATGGAGAAGTGGGACATTTCTTGACCAGAGTAAAGGCAGATCATAAGTGGATCCTAGGTGACCAGGTACTAGTCTGAGGCTTTAGCAGAGTAGAAGAGCATCTTTCATCTACAGCTTCAGATTTAACCAATTTCTGTTGGAAAAAAAAATGAGATGAATTTTCCCAAAGACTGCAACCTTGGACACTCATCATGAATGTAGCTTGTTAATGGAGTATGGCTGGAGTAAACACAGAGGAATTCAGATTTAATCCAAATGACAGGCCTAAAGCAAAATCTATCCTTTGCCTTTATGAAATCATTTAGACACATGTGAAAGCCCACTGAGGAAAAGGGTGTAAATATCAGTGGGCATGTTCTGGCTCCTCGAGTCACATCCTTTGCAGATGCTTTGGCTGGTGGTCTGGCTGCATCTTCCTGACCCTCAAGTAGCTTGTGCCCAAGAAATGGCATTGTAGGATGCCTCGCCTCAGGGACTGCAGGGAAGCTTGCAGCCACTTGTGCTCTACTACCATTTCTATTCCTTCTTCCTGATCATGTCAAATAGAGTCTTGCTGCCAGACTCAGCCTCTAGCTTCAGTAGGGCTTCTTTTTTCTGCTCTGCTGCAAAGTAATACTTGGCTCTTTGGCTGCCTGTCTTCCTGCACAGTGGGTTCTGTGGAGGATTCATTCTTTAGCTGAATTTATATAAACCCTCTTTGTTGTTTGAATTCAGCATGCAGTACTTGTTCTGTTCTTGTCACCTTTAGAAAATGATGTTTTTCCCCTGCAATTCCTCTGTTGATGTGAATGATGTTATCCCTGGGAGGCTCTGCTTTATAGCTGGCCAAGAACAAATAATTAGCAGTGGGCACAAGTATATTTCACTTCAGGCCTTGGATTGTTGCTGTTAGCCAAGTCTGTTGCTTTGTTCCTAAAGCAATGATGCCACCTCATTGCAGGAGCTTTTTCTGGGATAAATTTGGGTGTTACACAACAGTTCCTCTTAAAAAAGCCTATAGCAAAATTCTTTAATCCATATTACAATTAAAAATAACTCCTGAAGGAGAGGCACAGCTCTTGAATGCGTTCATCTTTTCTGATGCTTTTTAAAAAAATGTCATTGATTTTTCTTTTTCCCTTTCAGGTTGTTGATAATGTTAATTGTGTCACTGTGAGGAACGTCAAATCATGGAGAGTTTGGCAGGCGGCACATCTATGCTCAGCACTAACACCATTGTCCCTGCTCTGGAGGGAGAGCAAGACAGGAATTTGGAGAGGGAAGGAGCAGAGCAGGAAATGTGCAGGTGTGACTGCAAACATGTGGAGAGCAATGCTGCCATCAGCACCCTCAGGGATGGAGCTGGGATGGACACACTGCAAGAACAAATGGGTAAGACCTCAAACAATACATCCTGGTGCCTCTGCTCCTGGCTTCTTGTGCTTGAATTATTGTGCTTTTTAAATGGTGCACAAGCTGAGAACTCTCATGAGTTTTTCACAGAATCACAGAACCCAGATGGGCTTCTTTTGGAATACAAAAAGCAGCTATGTTTCCTCCATAGAAATGCTGCATAGATTCAATCTACAGTGAAATTCACTTGGGGCAGGCAAATGGATTATCTTTTAGTAAGATAAGAGGAGATGAAAATTATCAGAACCCAAGAGCCAGGGTACTGACATATAAGTTCTTTTTCTAGCACTTTTTGTTATATCTGTAAGATTCAGAAGCCAAGTTTCTATTTTAATGTTTTTTAGTTCCTTTTTCATCAGAGGTGTACTACTGCCTTTGTGCAAAAGAAAATCTACTTTGTGGGGTAAAATCATACAAGTCAGAGGGACCTTTTGGGTAGAGGAGTGGAGGGACATAGGAAGGTGGCAATTACCAGGCTCTTAGTTTACAGTAGGCTCAAGAGTGTTCTTAATGTGAAAACACTTCAAAAAATCATGGACAAAAACCTGCTTAATTTAAAAGTATATGTCCTGTGACTTGTACAATATCTTTCTGTTCACAACTGCAACATTTCTGACATCAAAGACCAGGTACAAGCATCCCAGGGCAGTATAAAGGTTCTCTTTAGCTTTCCAAGAAGTATGCAAGACATTCCACCCAGCAGGAGTTAATATTAAGTTTTTTAACTGAATTATAGTACTTTAAAAACTTTAGACATCATAGAAATACAGTTTGAATAGCTCTTACCCTTTCACTTAAATTTAACAGCAAACTATTATTTGAAATTAAACTGATGAGTAATTCAAATGCTTGCTGATATCCATTTCTGTGACTTTTAGGAAAAGGCAAAGGCTGTTAATGTCTTGATAACTACCTTTCAAGAAAAGTTAGTTTTTAATATCAAAATAATAGTGATAATAGTTCACATATCAAAAACATATGCTAATTTATTGTTCTTGTCAACTATTAAATGATTTAAAAATAATAACATGTTGTCAAAGTTTTGACACCTTCTGTTTGTAATTGTGACTAAAACCAGAAAAAGCAGAACTACAGGTAAGTCTGGTCCCAGAGGATCTGGGGGACTTAATTAAGAACATTTCCTAAACGCACTCAGCTGGCTCTGTGGTGAGCTTATTATTGAATTTCTAGTTAAAAGCAAACATCATATAAACCATATTAAGAAAATAAACCCCAACCCCAAAGTTTCTGTCAAACACTCAACCAAGACCCTATAAAACTAAAGTGTTTGGGGATTTCAATTTATAGTTTGAGTATCTGATAGTAATAGGCCTTAAAGACCATGTTTTTAGTGCTTCCTTTCTTTGTGAGATGGGAAAACTCTTTTTATGTATCCTTATTTATTTGCATGACTTTGTTCATGTAACATTGATAGATACACTTGAGGGAAGATGCGAAAAGACTGAAATTACCATGCCCTGCTATATTACAGGGTTTATTTTAAAAGCAGAGCTTCATAGGGTAATGTCTTGGGATACATGAAAAATGCCTCAGAAATGTTCTAGAAAAAAACAGAAGATCTATTTCTCTTTTATTCCTAGAAATATGAAGACTTGAGAGAATGGAAATGGTTGTTTTATCAGCACAAAAACATATAATACCCCAAAGGAGGGGAAAAAATATGGGTTAAAAAAAAGGCAGATTACTCTTAATACAAAACATACCTTATTTGTGATATTTTCCTGAAACTTCACATCACTTGATTTTACAGTATCCCCTCACAAGTATTACATACATGTATAACAGATGAAGAGTTGTTTTTCTCCATGTATTAATTGGTACAAGGCATAGCAATTTATTCCACTGAAGCATCAGTGGGAGCCATTTTTAATATAGGTGTAAGGGAAGAGAAAATTAGGTCTGACCCTTGCTCTCTTCCAAATGAGAATTGCTTCCTGAGAACCTTTCTTTCTACCAATTCCCCATCTTGAAGTTTCACATCAAAATGAAGCAATAAAGATTTAAGTTCCCCCTCCAGTCCAGGAGGAAAGAAATATTCTGCAGATAATTTTTGTGGGGTTTGGGAATTATATAGCAGGAAGGGGAGAAAATAGTTATTCTGTCTTAGAAATTATCTGATGCATCAAATGCTTTGAAAGCAGGGGTATTTTGTTGGGGTTTTTTTTCAGAGTATTTTGTATACTTAGAAAATGCACATAACCATTCCTTTCATTTATCATAATAGAGTGTTCTCAAAGTGAAAAATGCATGAATGTCAGTTCAAGGACCCTTCCCAGTCAGGCAGAGAATTTTCCAACTGGTAAGGCATTTTTCTCCCATCCTATCTTTATGTGATAATGATTTTCTCACTGCTTACTTTTTATTTTTGAGATAACTCAACTATGTCAATATTTGCAGTCAGCAGTCTTGTAAGTTTTATAATGTATTTCATGGCAGCTGTGAAGTGACCAACTTATGCATAAGATTTGTTGAGGATTTCTCACAAAAAGACAGAGCAACTGCTATAAAAACCAGAAATAATTTATGTACTATATTATACTGGTTACAAAAAATATAAAGAGAAGCAAATAAAAAAGTTCATAGCTTATTTTACATATGCCTTTCAATCCTTCAAATGTCTTATCTTTTTAAGTTTGTGGCCTTTCCAAGTATTTTTTTATTGTTTTAATGCTATATTTTCAGTGAAGTGTCAATTGAGTGCAGTTTTTCAGTAAGTGGGTTCAGCAGGCTTCACCTCAGGAGGGCTCATGGCAGGCACTGTGAATTGAGGGTCTTGGCACATTGCCCTTCTTGTGCCATCAAAGCCAGCACTGAGCTGTTCCCTGCTGTCTGGCCTGACCTGACAAATCACTTCAGTGGCAGGCAGTCTTCCCCAGGCATATGGTTATTTCTACTCAAATTATTTGTGCTTTTTGTACCTGCTCGTCTTGCTGTGTACAGAATTTGGGTCTCACAGACTGCTTCTCACAGAAGCAGACTGGAGATGATAATGGGGTTTTAGATCATATTTCATCTCTGAGGCATTATTATAGGGGTTTTTTGACATAACTAGCTGTATTTCTGTTGTTTTAATTAAATGTAAGAATTATTTCATTAACTTTCTGTAAAAGTTAGATTGTGTCTACTATTATATATATATTCTACTTCAGAACCAATTTGGTTAAGTAAAATGAATGTGTATATGTTAAAGTCAGTCTTCTCTTGTGCCAGCATGTTTTATATTTTTATGTTTTCAGGTAAAATGAAATGTCTTTAGCAGTCAACACTTAAATGTCAACACTTTAGCAGTGATCTGAACAACATTCAGAGACTCTGTTTTGTGTTCTTTCTACTAAAAATTGACTATATGACCACAGCTTAAAGGGAGAGGACTTGTAATTCAGTAACACAGGTTTATATTTCTTAGATGCACTTCTTGACCTTAAAGTAATGAGTAATTTATGCAAGTCATGGTAAAACTGGAGACATGCATAGGAAGCCCTCTGAAAACAGAGCAAGATACAGCATATTAGACTAGAATGCGAAACTCAGAGGAGGTGGAATATTTTAGTATGCACAACAGTCCCATATTGCTGGGAGTGTGACCTATTTACATACTTTGCAGTTGGAATTCTTCCTGACTGGGTATTATTGGCTTATGTGTGCCCATCTGTGTGTCTGAAAATTTATGGTTTACTGCTATTGAGCTAAATTAACAAATTAATTTGGAATAAAAGCAGCTTTATCAAAGATCCTCTTTATGTGAGAGAAGCTGGCTGGAGCTGTAGTAAAAGCTTCTCATATCCTTAGCTGTAGTAAAAGCTTCTCATAAACAGATGCCAAGAGCTTGGGAATAGGTATCTAGCTGCTTTCAGATGTGCTGGGAAAATTATCTAAGTGAGCTTTTGGTTGGACCATTTAACTTGGTTGGTACTGTTCAACCAGCTTTGTTGAGAAACAGCTTTTACAATATTTGATTTATAAAAGCCTTCTGAAGCAGAGGGGGTGACATATCAGATGCTGTGAATTTAAAATTAGCATGAAGGGTTGTGACTGCTCAAGTATTTGTTGTTGTTCAAGTGGGTTTTTTTTGGTGATGGCAGTATCTGTTTGCTTTGATTTCTGATATGCATGGAATATTTGGAAATCTGAGCATGTTTCCAATGCCCAGAGCTGTCTAAATTGACAAATTACTAATCTACTTGCTTTTACCTTTTTTTTTTTTCCTTCTCCATCCATAAATATCAGTTGCCTCTCAAAATTGTTTCATGCTAGGCTCCTATGTGTACAGGATAACAAAAATGTAAAAGAAACATGCAATAGATCAGTGTACTGTGTGCCTGTCTCTGAAGCTGAAAATATGTCTTAATGTGTATTCTAAGGTTTTGAGGCTTTTTCTGGTTCTCCAAAGCCAATTCAAAAAGTTTGTAGTACTGAAAATGGATATCCTCCTGCAGATATCTCCTTGAAGTTAACAATGGTCAAAAGAGAGAGTGGATGTCCTGATCCCAGGCTCCAAAGACAGCTCAGAGGGCACCTCCGTCTTCTGGAAAATGACAGCAAGGAGGTGATGACTGTCTTCAGTGTAAGTCAATTGCTTGGAAAATGTTTGATTTATTCAGATACCCCCCCCCCCCCCCCCCCATGTCACTGAAATAATCTGCAAGGTATTTGGGTCCTATTTCCATCTACATGCTGGGTGTTTGAATTTGAGTACCAGTTTCCCATGGCCCAGAAACATTTAGGGGCTTTAGAAATATTGAATTATTGAAAAAGACTGGAACATCAAATTGATATAAAATAAATAAACTTACCGTAATAAGTAATTGAATGAGTTTATTTTAAAAATTTTCTGCTTTCATTTCCATCAAGGGAAATAATGGGGCTTTGATTTATTTTAATTTGCCCTTGGATTGACTCATCACTTTAGCTTCTAGACACCTGGAGTTATTTTGCATGCTAATTTCCTGGGAAGCTCACTGCTAAGCTAAAAAGGAAGTCTGAAAGAGAATAGCCTAAGCATTGGACTTCCTAGGGTTAAATGGTCATGACTTCAAATAGCATATGATTGTTGGCCAAATTTTATTACTCTTAAATTTTTTTTGTACATGGGAAACCTGTCCTCTACAACCAGGGAGGTTTACTTTCAATATAGGTTTGTCTCCTCCTTCGTCTTGAAAAAAAAAGATACCATTTAACCCCTGGTGTGTCTTTTTTTTGTCTGTGCCACAGGTTCCAGCCTCCTCCACTAGCAAACCAAACTAATGAAATCTTAATTAGTTATGGGTTTTGACTAATACAGACACATGTTTCTACACCACTTTCTTTTCATGTGTTGTGACCACCCTACAACTGGGCTGCTGACCTTGTGGCTGTGCAAGCAGTCTGCACTTCTGCTTCTCTGCTCTGGGCTGTGTTTAGAGGGAGAGGGAGGAAGGGAGATGGGATTGGGAGGCAAAGGAAAAGAGCAAACAAATGGACTAGATTAGAAACAGACTGGAAAAGGCTTTGAAGGAAATAAGACTGATAATGTTAAGTTTCGTTAGAATGTTGTTTTGATATTCAGCAGTGCATGAAGCCCCTGAGGCTGACATACTTTGGCATGTGTTGGCAATTTATTAATAGATTTCAGGCTCTCATTAATATGTAATCTGGTGTAGAAAGGTGCATGTAGAAGATCAAAGCAGTGATGAGACACGCCTGATGAAGAATTCTAGGTTGAACTTTTATATTTTAATGTGTTCAGATTCTGTGAATTAAAAATATGGATGTTCTACAAAATTAATTCAGAGATTTTTAAAATTGTGCTGTAACAGTCATAAAATCAGTGAATCAGCTCCATCTTACTCAGATTCTAGAAAAGGTTTGAGGGACAATTTCCTCCCTGCTACCTTGAGTTAGAATCAATTTCTTGATTAGTCCTTCAATTTTTTTGAAGTGTATTTCAATTTTAACATGATGGAAGCAAGGGTACAGTAGCATCATATCTGTTAGCTTTAAGTTTGATTTATTGTCTGAGATAGTGATTCAGATACTTGTCTCATAAATTACATAGTTCTCTGTATTTCCCTGAAAGGCAATAGCCAGCATCACTGGGGAGCCCTGCTTTTAAGCTACAAACTGGAGTGCAACCAGACTCTATATTACCCCTCTCTGTCTAGAATCCATCAAAATGTGGTTTTCTTTCACCTATTTGAAGGTTTATGTAGTTGTTCCTCTTAGCATTTCTGGAATAACTTAAAATTCATCATCACCACTTAAAATAATCTTTGCTTATCTTTGTAAAAAGTGTAATTTAATGCTATTCTAGCAATGTGGACCAGTACAAATGAGGATAAAAATATCTTACTGCATCTTTAAAAAAAGAAAAATTATACTTTAGTGTATTTTGTTTTACCCAAAAAATGGTAAACTTGGAAATTAATATTAATAAATAAAAACTTTATAAAGACTGACTATATGAGGAAGCAGGTTCAAAGTTGCATCAAAGGAGCTGCATTTTTGTGTGTGTACAGAGCTCTGAGAGTTTTAGTAGAAACTAAAAATTTACACTGATCAAGGGAGAAATTTCAAGTTAAAAAAACCTCCAAATTAGCTCCTTTCCACTATTTAATATTAATGCCCACACGTCTGGCAAAGGCAGTTCCTGTGCTGTAAACCACTCTGTGTGGAGGATATTCTTAGAAAGAACTACTATATGCTTGCCTATATAGACATATTTGACTATATGGTTATGCATGTGACTATACATAGACATTTCTGAACTAGACAAACCTTCAGTCCCACCCAGTGTAGTCTTTATTTCCTCTGTAAATTAACCTCACTGAAACTGTTGGTACAATTGCTAAGCAAGAGTTAGATTAAAATTTGGCTCCCTGTATGTTGTATGTGTATGTTAAAGAGCAGATAACTCTTACAGATAAAATTCTGGATTCTTATTTTTTGAATCTTAAGTATAATCTAGTGAGAAATTGTGCTTAAATCTGGTGTAATTGTAATTAAAGTATTTGTTTTGATTTTTAGGAGCTTTCTGCCAGACTCCTGTCTATTCACAGTGATCAAGATTTAATAGTGGTGACATTTAAGACTTTTGAAGAAATATGGAAGTTTCTAACCTACCACTCCCTGGGTAAAGTTGCTTCACTATACAATAGTTCAGCATGTTAATTTGTGTTCAATTGCACTCAATTTTGTGATTTATACATTGTGCATTAAGTAATAATAGAGTAGTCTCTAACTCTCTGAAAGTTTGTATTTTTGTGTAGTACTCTAAAATGGCAAACAAAACAAATTGGTTTTTCTTTTTCCTAGGTTTTATAAATCATTGCATGGAGAATTTATTCCTAGACCAGTCTTTCTGGCTATATTCCCAAGAGGAAGAAGATACGGGCATTGAAGTCTGTATAAATGAAAAATCATTAAATTTGATGTACAGAAGTCTGCTAGTACAGGAAGGTAAGAAAGACTGTACATGCTAAGGCTAGGTTCAGGGAAGAATCTTTATTTAAAATCCCCAAATCAGACATTAAGACCTATTCAAGTACTTAATGGAGGTGAAGTTTAAATTTACTCACTCCAAATGCACATTGTAAAGAGAAAAGAAAGGAGCAAACACAGATTAGGTTCAGTGAGATCATGAAGGGATTGAAGAAATTCATGTGCAGCTGGTGCATAAATGGATACAAAAGGATTAGGGAGTGATGTACATTCCAACTTGCTTAATATTATTGTAGGCTCTGAAGGATGTGCAGGAGAAGGATTATAAACAGTTACCAGTGCTTCCCCTAAATAGCATCACCTGCTGGTACTGCCAGAGACAGGATGTCAGGATAGGTGGTGATTTATTTCTGCAATAGGAATGTGCAGAATGGTAGCAGAGGGCTCTGAGCTTCATTAAGACATCATCTCTACTTTTTTCCCCCTAAGGAAAGACACACTAGACAGAAATGTATGAATATCTGACAATCAGCAAGAAAATTCTTGACAAAGATCAGATTTTCAATTTCTAAATTATTATTACTGATGCTCTTGAAGCCAGTTTTAGGGCTTATATGACACTAAAATATTACATAAAATGACATCTGCTCAACTGCTTTTATTTTAGGATCTTTTTTTGTTTTATATCCTGATAATACGATAAGAAAGATGATGGTTACAGACAAAGAAACAACTTCTTTTGAGACTGGGGTTTTTACTGAAGATGTGACAGCTGGATCTGTGGATAGCGACATGCCCATGTGGTCTAATGCTTCCCTGGAGCCTTTGGAGCCTTTCCATCAGTAGGTACCTGACTCTACCTACCTATTCCATACACATCTAATTCACATCTGCATGTCTGCCTTGGGATGCCTCTACCTGGGGCAGGGAAAAATAGCAAGACTTTCTCAGTTTGGTTTGTTTTCCTGAAGTAGCAGTACTTTTACTACTAATATTAATGAAACCACAAATGTGTCTGAAGTGTATGGGCAGTGCTGAAATTGAAAGCTAATTGTGGGAGGGACACATTTCAGTTTTCATATGTATTTTAAATATGACTGTCACAACATTAAGTGAAGTGTTCCATGTGCTAACTTCAATTTCTTTTTCTGCTTTCAGGTGGTTTCTTAAAGGGTATTCTAATCCCATTGATTTTTCTTATAAAAATGAATCTAAATCAATCAAAAAAGTTGGTAAGAAACTTCATTCAAACATCAACATTAGAATAACCCCAAATTTACTCTATGCTTCTGCTAGAACAGACTCTAAAAAGTTCAATAACTTTTTGTCCATTTTATTAGAGTGGGCACACAGCTTTCAAAATTAGTTTGCAGTAAAATTAGTGAGACTATATATTTGTCTAAGATTAAACTCCAAAGAGTCAAACTCTAAAGTCTTGTCTTTCTCCTTTTTCCTCCTAAATGCTACACAAGGTAGTACAGAGTGACTGGGTTGAGGATGCCTCAGAAAGTACACCAATGTAATTGTGGATCTTTGATATGTGTGCTGCTTTTTTTCATACTGCCAGAGAAATAAAACTTAGACAGATGGTGTGAGGTTAAAGAGCAAATATGGCTTATTTTCTTCCATGATTTCAGTTTTAATACTGTACTGAGTGGTATAGACCCACCTTTATCCCATAAGAATTATTTTAATTGGTTCAAAATTGGTTCAAGTGCTTTATTCTGGCCCAAGTTCAGAGCCCTTTATAAGAGGGAAAGTAAGGACTTAAAACATTTCTTTTGCTCCATTATGAATTATGTTAGAATTGTGAGACTATTTTAGGCTTTGCTTTCTAATGGGAAATGAGGATTTTTATGCTATTTACAGATCTAATTATCAAACCAACGAGGTTTGGATGCTTTAAGTCTTGTCACAGCAGATATTCAACTCATAGGTTCCAGGAATGTCTTTTGTTAAATATATTCTGCTGAGTTGCTGTTCTATTAAGTGTATTTCTATTGTTAAATGACTTTATCTGCAAATATTTATCTCCTTATTACACAGCAATGGGATCCTGTCTAGCTGTGATGAATTATGAAAGTATTGTGTCAGAAGAGCTGAGTTTCCAGGAAGGGGACAAAATTGAGATCCTTGGCTACTTCATTGAATGCATGGAGTGGTTTCTTGGAAGACATGTGTTTACTGACCAAATAGGTTTTGTAAAGACAGGTCATGTTAAACTGGACTTACCAAGAAATAAGTGAGTAATACATATTTACCTCTCATAAACAAAAATAACCTAGTTTCCTACTCTCAGTTTTGAAATGCTGAACATGAAATTCAGGGTGTGGTTCTGTTTATTTTGGTCTCTTTTTTTTGGTGGTTGGTTTTCTTGTGTTGTGGGGTTTTTTTGGGTTGGTTTTGGGGTTTTTGTGTTGTTGCTTGTATGTGAATTGTCATAGCATGTATCAGTCAAAACTGCAAAGGAATTGGAATATCAAGTCTACTTAAATATTGCAAAATATTATCAGTCTGTATCTGAGTTTCTTCCAGGGAAAAGAGGTTGCTGTACTTATATAGGTTCAGTTTCTACTCTTTGGCTCACAAGATCCAAGCAGCTTTACCCTCACAAAGTATTCTCTTGCTGGTCTCTCAAGATCTATGTTAAAGCATCCAAGTTCTGTTTTTTTTTCCCAGTACCCTTAGTTATATGCCTGAACTTGCTTCTAATGGGTCCTTTGCAAACAGTTGCTAATAATGCAGACTGGTGTCTAAAAAGGGTGTATTTCATCATGCATTGGCACCATGTAAATAGGCTGCTCTTATTAATATGCCTGAACTGTTTGCATGCTGAAACAAGGACTTCTTAAATGCTGCTTGCAGGTCCATTTCATGTGTAACTTAAAGCTTTATATTACAAAATCAATACCATAAAGTCCTTCAAGACTCATGCCACTAATAAGTACTCTCGTAAAATGCTATCCAATGACATTGACACAAAGCTTAGTCTGATATGGCAGAAACTGTTAGTTGTAAGCATAGTTACTATCACTTTATATGCATATTTTATACATTGACAGAAACTAATTTTGAGCACAGCACAACCAATAATGTAAAGATTGTATTAGTTTCTCTAACAAGTTCATATGTGACTGATGCAGAGAGCCCCTTAAGCCAAATCTGCTTTCAGGCACCTTCAAAGTCACTCTTTTCTTTGCTAGACTGCAAGATCTGGATTTTCTTGAAGCTGAAGAGCTATCCTTTTTTTCAAAAGAAAAAAATTTGGAAGAAGTAGTACATTTGTTGAAACAAACCTCCATCACAGATGTTTGCTCTGTGTACAGAATAGGTAAGTATGAGTTTTACTTTTTACTGTACAAGGTACATTGTGTAGTTCACAAGGTGTAGTTCCTGTACCCCAGTTATAAAATTATTTCTTCAATGGTATGCCAGCATTTACACCTATTTTGAAATATCTCCATTATCAATTGGATCTTTGATATGGCATGTAAAAATCCTTTATATCATCTTTGCTATTTTTCTGCTGTTTCAAGGCTTTTTCCAGCAAAAGATTTGTAAATATTTTGTATTTTTTTTTCTTTTCCCTGAATGAATTTAAACAACAGGCTTTTAAAAACTCTTATTGTGCTGCACAGATCTCCAAGCTTTTACTTGACTGAATTACAAATTATAATTTCACATGACTGCATTGTATAAAGCAGTATGTTCACCCAAACACTGCTGGCTTTTTGTCTTGGGAAAGGTAGCACAGCCTAATTATTATTGACAGCTCATGCAAGCACACACCTCTTCATGCTTGATTTAATTTTCAAAGATATAGAAAAGTAGCAAAATCATAGTCATGGTAACATAATCTCTGATACAGCTGTTATTTCTCTGTGCTGTGCATAGGCAATTGGGGTAACTGGGGTTTCACCTTTATATACTTACTGCAAGGCAGGGTGATGTAATGATGCCTGGAGAAGGCCAACCTAGAACAGAGACTGGATGGAGCTAAAGAATAAAGTACATGTCTATTAGGAGGCCTCAGTAGTTTCACCTTGGGCAGCACAAGAGCCCAGCCAGGGTTACACCCCAGGTGAACTCAAAATAGTCACAAAATGGGTGACCAGTCACCGGTTCTCACACTTTTATAAGTTTTGGTCCATTAGCATATTGGAGTTAATTGCCCAATTAAAGCTCCAGCCCATGAAGTCCCATCCTTCTTGTTTTCTCTCTTCACTCCACCATTGTTTATGCTCTTGGGCCTGAGATCTGGATGGGTTGTCCTTGGCCCCCAGCTAGGGAAGGAATTGTTTTGTCTCACTACTCTCTGAAGAGAGCTTACTATCCCCTAATATGAAGCCCAGACCCACACACTAAAGCAGTACAAAATCTGAAAAATAGAAAAGCTAAAACCTGAGGCATCAGTAATAGTCTTGCTGAACTGAGGAGAGGCAGTGGTTTCTTATTCCACCACAGGCTGTTGGTGATGCATTTGCTTGCCCAATACCTCAGGAAGTTTTATCTCCATTAATGCCATCCTGAGAGACAGAAGTGTAGGCTCCAGGTTGAAAGGAGCTGTAGTGTAGGTTGGAGTCAGTCATGTTGGTTTAATTCTGCAAATCAGCAGGGTGTGTGTGAGTGTGAACAATAACTAGGGTGTGTCAGACCTGCCCTGGCAATGTGCAAAATGCCTGCACATCTCCCTCCTGTGCCCTAATGAAAAGCCTGGGAACCAAAGCTCAAACTTCTAAGGTACTAAAGCATGTCATGGACTTAATGGACATACTACTATTTTGCTGCTGCACATTTTTCTCTACATCTCCTCCCTAATATTTGTAACCTTCTTTTGCATCTTCCCAAGCTCATAGTATCATCTTTGCCACTTTTCTCTTAAACAGCTCAATTGATTCTCATAACTCATCCAGAGCAATAATTTTCAATATTCACTTGATATTTTGTTTTGTGATCTGATTAAATGGATTTTCAATTCTTCCATCTACATCAATTTACTGAGAAGTATTTACTTATGAACACTTCCCTGATTAAATATTTAGAGTATTAAGTTACAACCACTGTAAACATCTGTGGCTTTCATCCACCAGAGTCAGAAAAGCATTTATAAAAAGGACTTCCAGAAGTAAACAGTCAGTGAGAGGTCATTCTCAAAGGCTAGTAAAGTAGCTTTCCACCAGCTTAAATAGAGCTTAAATAGGTCTGTGAGCCTCTGCTTTTGTATATATCCTTCCTACCCTCAGTACCATTTCTATTGCATCAAATGTATGAAAGACAGTGAAAATATTCCTGAAATGCATCATGACAACTTAAGTTCTTTGAGAAATATCTGCTACTCAAAATAGTAATTCTTAAATGCTATACAGATGTGCTATGTTTAAATGTAAAGCTAGATCTATAGTTATAATGTCTATAGAATCAAGCTACATTTTCTAAAATAAGAATGATGTTTTTTCACCCACCTGTTATTGCAATGGCTACAAAAGTCCGACATTCATCTACTAAAACAACCCTAAATAACTTCCCCTCCCACCTCTATCTCCATTCCCCTGGGAGTCACACTAAAAGTATTGAGGGCTCCTTGCTACCTCATTTAATGAGCAGGTTGTGGAGAATGGTCATATCTTTGCTGCCCACTTGTATTTTAATGCAGCAGAAATGCCACCCTCCTGCAGGACAGGTTGGCTTCAATTCTGACTGTGATGTGCTCCCCACCTTACTGAGCAGAGGTAACTACTTGATGATAGCCATGCGCAAGCAGTGAATTGTGTCAGCAGGAGGGTAAGCTCCTGTTAGCTTTGGGTCAGAATATTTATTTTCTTCTAAATTTCCAGGATCTATCAAATTCTTCTGACTTAAAGAATTATCAACTAAATATAGCCTTATTTTAGGAGATTTGAAATTGAAAAATGACCAAGATGCTATAGCTAAGATGATTTCTTTTCTTTCTTACAGATGAATTAGAAGAACCTGAATTTCAGAAAGCTCATGAATGTGGTAATACTTCATACACATACAATTTTTACAGAAAATTAATGAGACTTCTGATATTTTTGATGTCTTTGCCAGCTATTCTCCTTCTAATGTCTCTTCACATGTTAATTTCTTTGTCTCATTGTTTGCTTTCTGAGATTTTGCTTTAACCCCTTCTTACTAGGTTTTCTGTAAGACATTGTGGGTTTTCAGTGATAGCAAATGTCTTTCTTTGGACTTGCTATCCAGCTGTAAATTCTACGACTGACTTCCACTGATGTGACACATTCACCATCTCCCAGCCCCTCCACGTTGTTTATCAAGGCAAAATACTGCTTATGGGGCACCTGGCAACTGCTGAGTTTGAATTCCAGCAGATTTTTTTCTTTTTTAGAAAACTTTGACCCAGAAATAGATTTCCCAAAGGAAATATTTAGTTGAGAATGCAGAATTATTTCCCTTTAGCATTTTGTTGCTAAGCTGTCACTATCATTACTCATATTGTAAAACATTTTCCTAAACAACAATTTTTATATTTGTGATTCTGCTGCAGTGTCAGAAATGAGATTCTAAGAGAATTGAGTTCTAAATCTGTGACTTCAACAAGCTCCTGTTGATCTGCAGCTGTAAATTTAAGAACTGACTATGACTGTATACTCCATCCCTAATCCCTGCCCTATTAACTGGCCTGGAAAACAGTGGGAGGATTAAGAATTGATGGCATATCTGCCTTTATTATATTTGTAGGTATTCAATGATGTTGTCACTAGGACAATTTAGATCAATGGCCAAATCAGTTGCCACGAATTGGTAATTTTGTGAGAGATAATCTGTGCCAGCAGAGAATCAGGGCTGATATTTGATAGATAGAAGAAATCCTATTACACAAAACACTGGCCAGGACAGGGCAGGAGAACAGAACCTTTGCAGGCACCCCCAAGCACGGTGAGACTTGACCAGCTTAAACAGCACAATCCTACTCCCTGCCCTGGCTGCCCTGCCTGGGCATGCTGTCAGGACACAGGCATACCCTTACTCTGCATGTATGGTTTCCCATTTCTCTCACACCTTAAGTCCAACTATGCCCTGACCCTAGGCCCCTTATCCAGCCTCCACTTCAGACCTTGGATCTTCCTAGATTTCCTTCTGCTTACCAGCTAGTCTGAATTGTATTTCTTGGGCAGAACAGAGAATATACACTGACTGTATTTTTGAGTATACACAGACAAAAGGCAGTTTGAATTAAGGCTGAGTTGGATTAGTGTTGGATCAGGCCCAGGGCCTTGCTAGACACGTGTACTGATCACTAACCTGCTTACATGTGGCACATTGTGTTTATTCCCACTTCTCCAGTCTCCCACACTTCTCCATCCTCCTTGCTATTTTTTACACCTTTGGCTTTTCTCTAGACATTCTGTTAAGAAATCATGGTATGTTTACATAATGTTTTTGTAACAGCATCTTCACTGACAAATGTTTTAGTTCGTCTATCAAAGGCCTTTGTGTGCATGCATACAAGAAGAAGTGATCTGTAATTTATTTTTAAATTTTAGAAATTGCACGCTCACCTTCTAGCCCAGGATCCACTAACAAGAATGGCAAGATAGAAGAATTGCTGAAGAACTTCAAGAATTTGGAGGCCACTCAAACTGAAGAGCCAGCTGCTGAAGGGAAGGAATCTGCAGGCTCTACAAAGACTGAAATATTTCCTCTACCTGAAGGGCCTTGCTTCCACATATGTCAAGAAGATTCTCAAGCATATGACATATTTGAGCCATTGTTACTCTTCTTAAATAGGAAAGAGTATGAGAGCAACTTCAAAAGCCTGTATAATTCCTCTTATTCCTTTACAAATAGCATGTTTTATGGATTTTCAGAAGAAGAACAACTGGTTAATTTTTTAAGATTAGCAAGGGAAGCAGCAAAGAAAGCAGGTCTGTCCTGGGCACTAGCTAGGCTATGCTTTCTCTTAGGCAGGCTCAGCATCAAAAAGCTGAAGTTTTCCCAAGCTCGTGTGTATTTTGAGGAAGCAATGAGAGCAGTAGCTGGAGAGTTTAGTGATTTGTACTTTGTGATTGCTCTTTATACAAATCTAGCAGTCATCTACTTGACCCAGAAGAACAAAGAGAAGTGTACTCATATTTTTGACAAGGCTGCATCTCTTCTCATGGGAATTCCCAACTACATTTGCAGTGCTGACCTGGAATCAGATATACTGAAGTATGCTCTGAAGAGGACAATTTTGAGCCAGAATAAATATGCAGAGGCAAGGGCATGCTTTCTGCTGGCAAAACATTACAGTGCACGCAAACAACACCAAGAGGCACTGCCATTCTTGGAAAGATTTCAGCTGTTGCTCAATGACCTGAGTTTACAAAACAGTTTATCCAACCACTGTTACTTCAAACTGGCGGAGTCCTACCATGAAAAGTGTTTGCCACACATTGTACTAAGTTGCATAAAGGTTACCTCTCCCCAGAGCTCCAGTACCTTAATGGATTCCCTGAAAAGGATTGATTTAGTCATCAAAAATGCTCCCAGACTATATGGCCTGAGAAAACTCAGACAAATATTCCCATCTCAAATTGCACCTTACCTCATACAAGCACTTTCTTCTGTCTTTACCAATGAGGAGGAAGGACTGTGCAGCACTATCTTTCTCAGCTTAGCAAAGCTGTACAGCCACCACAAACAGTATGGAAAAGCCATTGCTTACATGATGAAAGCACTGGACTCTGCTTCTGCTAGGCCAGAGGAAACTATCAACTATTTGGTTTCACTTGCTTGGCTATACATTCTTTACAAGCAGTATGAAGTGGCTTTAGCCATTTTAAATGCTGTTGTAGGCTCTGCATGGAGCAGTCCTCAGCAGCTTGGCATTGCTTACAACATGCTTGCCATTGCTTTGAAAAGGACAAACAACACCAAAGGAGCTGCTGAGAGCTACTACAAAGCACTGCGTCTTTCAGAAGAGACTGAGGTGACCCATAACCAAGCCATAGCCCTGGCCAACTTTGGGGCACTCTGCCTGCATGCAGCAGCCAGCAAGCTGGCAGAACATTATTTTATAAGGGCAGTTAAGCTATTCTCCAAGCTTCCAATTACGGACTGTGGTCAAGATTTTATCCAAGTCCTCCTTCAGCTGGGACGTTATTATGTTGGTGGAACCGAAAGAGAGAAAGGAAGGTTTTACTATGAATGGGCTTTTTTAGTTGCAATGGAGACAAGTCATCTGGAGAGTAAGTATGTCTCTTATCAGTCACAAAATGTACTCTGGTTGGGAATGTTAGTTATACATATGTGTTATATCTGTATTTAGAAGATTAATATATTACTTTATTTTTCCTGCCATAATTGAGTCAGCTAATGCAGGTAAGGTGACTTTATTACTATTTTATTTTGGAAACAAAGGTTGAAGTAACCTCTAGCATTTGTGAACTTTGGGGGTGAATTAAATGGCAGTGGGATGATTCTAGAAATCATTAGATTCCTATATCTTTCATGATTTGTGCTGTAATTTGTGAAACAGTGGAAATGAATAATTTTAAAATTAATTCACTTTCATTTTAAGACAGAGATTCATTTTTGTTTTTCCAATCTATTCTCCTAGGTCAGCTGCAAGCAATTAAACTGCTGTGTCATTTCTACAGCACAGTTGCTCCCAATGAGACTCAGTGTGTCATCTACAATGAATATCAACTATCTTTAGCCAGAAAGATGTCCAACAAAGTTCTGGAGGGACAAATTTTAGAAACTATTAGTCAGCTCTATCTGTCTTTAGGAACAGAAAGGTAAGACATGTTGAATGACATTTCTTGCATTCTGATTTTAACTTTTCATCCTGCAAAGGATCTCAATTTTTCTGCAAAAGCTGAATATGACTGATTGTTTTTTTCCCCCTCTCTCTGCTTTGGTAATACACTTTATCAGAATTCAAAAGTCCAGCGCTAATGGAGAATTTTCTTGTTTCTTTTTAAGTAACTGTAATCTCTCAAGGGAGACAAGATGTTCTGAAAGGATTAGCACTACTTCAGAAACCAAGTTATTTTTAAAATCTTTGTAAATACATTTTAAACCTATTATGTTATGCAGCTCTTGATGATTGCTATATCAGGTGATTTGTTTTCAAGGATTTTTGCAAGACTTTTTTTTAAGGTACCAAAGGACGTGTTCCAAACAGGTCAGGCATTAAATTGCCTCTATGTAAGTGTTCCTCTTCGAGGAAGGGCTTTTTTCAAAACTTACATAAGTACAAACCAAAGTGGAAACCTACATAGTTTTGCTCTTCTGCAATTTCCATACTGCTTTTATTTTCCAAATACCAAATTTTTGCTCTGATCTATTGAATAACAAACTGCACAACTTAAATTATAGTAGCAAGTGCTGAGGAAACCGTTTTCTCTAATAATATTTAGAGTGTTTTTTAAGGCTGCTTTGTCTGATTTTTTTTTTCTTGCTGTATTTCAAGGAGTTACTTTTGATTCAGATAGTTTCAAGCTTGCCTCAGTAAGGATGCAAAAAAATTTCTCAGTCAGGGAAAGAGAACAGATACCTATTTTAGCTTTAAGTGCCTGTAGTCTGAACATCTAACATGCTTAGTAGGTCACCCAATTTATTTTGCTTTGTTAAGGCTCTTTAATGGTATAATTGGTGACCATCCTTTGGAGACACTGAAGACAAAGGAGTTGGTTAAGATTTCAAGCTGCCTGGAATTTGCAGAAGGACTTCTCTAGCTGGAGAAGCCACTGCTCTGTGTGCTTGTAGTAGATGTTATTTGTATATCCAGACTGGCTCCCAGATGTAGACTGTATAACCTTAGCATGCCACCAGATAACAGCACAACTCAATATGGGGTTAAACCACAGTACCCCAATATTCCTTGTGTTAGCTGCCCTGAGTAACGAGGAAACTCAGCTCTTACAACACCACAGCTGTGCAGCTCATGGTCCATTTTAATACGTTTGTGTCTTGTGCTCAGAAGAAAATGCACTGGGTCAAGGGATGGGAGTCTAACACAAGATGGAGAAAGATTTAAGATTTCTGGGTTGTCTGTGTCTGGTATAAAGCACCACAACATCAATAAATCTGGTAATTTGAGTGTTTCTAGAACAGATCATAACATGTCCTATTCTCCTCTGCCCTACCAATCTTTCCCAGTTTCTTGGGTTTTTTTCAACAATTGCTAATTAGTCTCAGTTACACTTAAGTCAGATGTATAGATTATAAAAAAAAATAGATGTGATTTCTTTGATATTTTTGATAAAAATCCATTAATGATAGAGATGACCAAAGACTTTTCTACTTCTCACAAGTTTGAGGTAGAGCAAGGATACATATAAACCATCTTGAAATAATATAAGATATAATAGGAAAAATGTATGAATAACATAATAATATATATTCCGTTGTATATATAACAATATAATAACAATCTAACAGGAAATGTAGATGGAACAAAAGAGGAAAAAAAAGAGTTCTTTAGTTACTAGTGTTATATAGCTGAGAAATTATAATTGTGCCCTAAATAGGGGAACAGAATGTCTTACAGCAACATTTCTTGCTATGAAGAAAACTATTTGCAATTCTGAAGAAACTTTTGTGATTAGCACTTTTCCTTGTTTCAGGGCCTACAGGTCAGCTCTGGAATATACCAAAAGAAGCCTTGGAATATTTATAGATCTCCAGAAAAAAGAGAAGGAGGCATATGCTTGGCTCCGGGCAGGAAAGATCTATTATGTTCTGAGGCAGAATGAACTTGTGGATCTTTATATTCAGGTACATTGTCCACACTTACAGGCATGCATGTGGTATCAGTGTTGTGCATGTTCTGATTATTTAGTGCCACCATTCATGTAATGCTCAGCAGGAGAAGGGGAAAGTCTCAGCATTTTCCTCTGCTAATCCATTTTAATCTGTTGCTTGATTCTGGAAGGATTTTGGGCAGTGACATTTCTTAGTTCCTGTTAATTCTGTGTGTTCCTTCCTGCAATTACATGACACAGGCATGCTACCTGCTGCTGGGTAACAGAGAATAATCACCTTAGCATGCTGGCTTGTGGGCCAGATTCCCAGGAAAACAGAGGAGCTTCTTTAGGAAGCATTCCACAGCATCTGAATTTTTCCTGCTGTGGCCATGCCTAGTATGACACAGGGCCAGCTGGAGTTGATGTTGTCTTTTCACGTGTGAGAGCAGAGGCATGTGTGCTGCACACCTCTGTGCTCAAGTAGAAAGAAGGACTTTTATTAACTGAATGCAATTTGAAAACTAAAGAAGACAAAGCCAGAGCAGGATTCTTAACCTTGCCTTTTGTAAAAGGCACATTTTTCATTTTTTTTTCTCTGTCAATAACTCAGGATCCTGGTATTCTTGCTTTGCATGCTCTGTCATTAAATCCTTTTTGCTAACAAGATGTATTTATCTATGAGAACAGAGTAGTGGACCTGCATTTATTTACAGAAATCAGCTTACAGGCCTTTAAATCTGCTGTTAGCAATATCTAACTTGCAATTTGAATTTATTTCTATGATATGTTTGATCTAATTAAAATTTACTACATGACAGCTATCAAATACACTGCTGTTCTTAGAATGTAATGCGCTGACAAAGATAGCAGGATACTATTGCCAGAAAATGTAACCAGGTTTTTGTTTCTTCTTTAGCACCTGCCATTGGCTTGTTCAAAGACAGGGTACCAAAAAGGGGCATGTTCACATCAAATATAGCCTTTCTCATCACTATAATAGGAGAGAAAATAAAAATATATTTTTAAAATTGCTAATACTTATGATTTTTTTAACCATGGAATAAACAAGATTTAATTTTTTTCTTTCCTTCCCTATTCTTTTTTTATTTTTCAGGTTGCTCAGGATGCTGCTCTTTGCACAGGAGATCCAAATTTAGGAATGGAATTGTTTGAAGCTGCTGGAGACATATTTTTCAATGGTACTTGGGAAAAGGAGAAAGCAGTGACTTTCTACAGGGTTTGTGCAGTTTTTCTGCTGCATTGATAGTTATGTACCTCCCACCATAGCAGGTATTCTATAAATGCTGAACCAAAAGATGAACCTCTCAGCAAACTCTTCCAGTGAGTACTTGTCATGGTGTTAGCAGATATCACCTGTTTCAAATCCACTTCTGGTTGCAAGAACTGTTCTAAGCAAAGAGCAAGATTAAACCAGAAATTACTTGATTTAATATAAATGAGAGCTGTCAGTGCACATCTTGGGGTTCAGCCATACCTAAGCTGATGTCGTGTGTTTCAGGACAGGGCTCTTCCACTTGCTGTTCAGACTGGCAACAAAACCACTGAACTCAGGTTATGCAATAAATTGGTGGAATTGCTGATGAATCTGAAGGCTTATGAAGAAAGTCTGGAATATGCAAGAGTAGCTCTCATCCTCAGTGTAAAATTAGGTAAGAACAATTTCCATTATAGCTGAGTATGAGTGATACCTCTAAAAATACAACAGAACTCTAAATTTAGTTTTCTTCCTTTGCATTCAGTAAGTTCTTGCCAGGATTTCATAACACTACTATAATTACTATTTTTTGCTTCTATTCAAGAATGAGCAATTTCTTTCTTACTCTTCTAACTTGGGATCAAATCGAAAACCTTTGGTAGGCTACAGAATCATACCTGGAATTTTATGTCCAAACTGGGTGCTCTCCTAAGAGCTAAGATACAATACTCATTAATAAAATAGTCCTAAGAGGCTTTTGAGAGTACTTTCATATTTGCCCAAAGCTCAGAATGTGAACAACATAAGATGGAAAAATCAGAAATTATAGGTCTTGTTTCAAAATGACTGTTCAAGTTTGGTAGCTGTTCAACTGATTAAGAACCTTCTTAACCCTCTGTACAAGCACAGACAGGCCATTTTGATAACTCTGAAATGATCATTTTGTCATAAATTTTCATGTAAAATATATATTGGAATGGTCAAGGGAGTCTTTATTCCCATTAATGTTTTCTTTCATAATAATTCATTTGTATTCTTTGTAAGTATGCGCAGTGTGTATATGTGTATATATATATTATAATAATTACATTCATCTTTAATGTATATATTTCTTAAAATCCCCGGCACTGTCAAATCCAATGGGAGAAAATTCAGAAATTTCATAGAATTTTTCTTGAAGGCCAGGTTTTGACCATGCATCTCTTAAGCAAATATGTTGGGGTTTTTTTTTCAATAACAGTTCAGCAAATTCAATATAGAATTTTTAAAAAGTAGCATAGATTTGAGTAGTCTGTCTCTTTGCTTATATCCTGACTTCTACATTATCTCATTAGGAAATCAGCTAAATGAAAGAATAGCTTACCATCGCCTGGCAGCCATCCATCACCATTTGGGTCACTGCGAACTGGCTGAACACTTCTATTTAAAGGCCTTGTCCCTCTGTTCCTCTCCTCTGGAGTTTGAGGAAGAAACACTCTATTATGTCAAGGTGTACTCAATCTTAGGAGATATTATATTCTATGACCTTAAGGTAAGAAATTTTAATAACTTGTGTAGCAAATTTTTATAATGAGTAATATTTCATAGAATCAGGTTTTGCCATTTTCTAGTTTTGTGTGTTTGGAATGTAAACAGTAAATTGGGAAAAACCTCAAAAGCTCAGAATCTATCTTATTTATTAAATACTTACAAACCTGAGTTCTGCAGTCCTCTTGCACTGGTTGTACTATCTTTGAGCCTCTTATTTCAGGACCCATTTGATGCAGCTGGCTATTACCACTTGGCACTCGCTGCTGCCATGGACCTGGGCAATAAAAAAGCTCAACTGAAGATTTACACCAGACTTGCTGTGATCTACCATAACTTCCTCGTGGATAGGGAAATGTCTCTCTTCTTCTACCAAAAGGCAAGAACCTTTGCAACAGAGCTGAATGTAAGGAGAATAAATTTAGCTCCTGATCGGTGTTACAAGAGTTCATAAGCATTTTTGGAAAATGCAGCTGAACTACTGCAGAAGTACCTAAGGAAATACTGCACTGGCTTTGTAGGAGGATGCAGGCTGCATTCAATGACTCATTATCTGTGTGCTGTAAGGTTGAGCTCCTCACCCCAGACTAAATTACCAGCCTATATGACAGTGAATTACATTTCATTGCCTTTAAGATACACAGTCTTGTATTTGTTAAGGATCGGTCTGTGAACTAAAACCAAAACCCAACAGTCTCTTTTTTTTAAACTACAATTTTCTTAACTATATCTTTCTGCCTTGATGGATATTGGAAAATGATTAATGCATACATGCAATGAAAAATATTTAATAAAGTGTTACAGCAGAAAAACCACACAATATGAATTGTGGCTTCCTTTGCCTGACTTAATTTTATTACATTTTTTGACATCAAGTAAATGCATCTGTACAAGCATGTCAGATGGGCTTGAGAATTGGTTTGACCCCGTTCCCCAGACACCATTCCTCATTTTCTGTCAAATTCATCTACTGCAGTACTTATGGGAACTAGCTTTATCTTCTAATTCAAAAAAACTTACGTACATATTGTACTAAGAACTAGCTGGTTTGTAGAACTGAAGGCTCCCATAATATGAATAGTAGTTTTGTGGATTTCAGTGGTCATGTGAAGGCCTTCCTCCCCTATTCTCAAAGACAACTTAAGTGCCCTTTTCAGAACTGTCACTATTGTCTGCAATGACTTATTACAGCTTTTCTTATTGTGTTACATAGAACTAAATATTTTTTAGAAAAATTTATTATTTTACTTTAGTTACAAAAGAAGTCAATTTTGAGATGATGCCTTTTTAATCTCTCAATAACTCTACAGAAAATGCTGATTTGTTTTATATTTAATGGATACTACAAAGAAAGGAAGTATGAATGTTTTTGGAAGTTGCATGTACAGTCTCAGAAAACAGATGGGGCTGTTGGCTACATATTATGTTTGTTCATATTGTCAGGTCTGGGGAAAGGTAAAAAACACACCTTCATTTGTTTATTTTCAGAACTCTATAGCTATGTAATCTATTGCCTTGGTTTTTTGCCTAACAATCTTTCTTTTTCTAAAATCTGTCATTCAGAGCATGCTCTGAATTCTTTCTATATATACATTCAGGAATTTGATTTTTGTTGTCTTTTTGACCTTTAGAATTCTTTGTCAGTTTTACTTATTTCCTACACAGAGAGAACATATATATATGTGTGTGTGTGTGTATTATATATTATATATATATGTGTGTGTATGTATTATATGTATATTACATATCCATGTCTGTATATATAGATCTAGATATAATTGAGATACTCTCCAGGGAAAGGGGAAGAGCATCTTTATCCTTGGTCTTTCCACGGTCTATATAATGGATAATTGCCACTATCATGATAACTGTGACCTTTTAATTACCTTGAAGCAGTGTGATGACAGAGCTAGTCACGGTAACTCACTATGGTCCTGCTCTTAGCTCAAGGTCCAGAAAGCAAAGTGGCATTTTAGATTAAACACTTTGTATTTGCTTTTTCTAGAAGGCTTTTTTACATAATAAGCATTTTGTTTGCTTGTTTTCTCTTCTGACATAGTAAATTTGAAAGTTTTAGTGTAATGGTGTCTTAGGAATGACTTGATGACAGATTCATGCTGGTGTCATACTGTCCTGTTAAGCATGGGAAATTAATTATCCCACATGCTCTTGACCTGAAAACTCAACAGAAGGTCCTGTATGGAGGGATAGAATGTAAGAAAATAGTGCAGAAGGTAGTCTCACACCTGAGGAGCTGAAGCTGTGCTAATCACCAAAGATCAGGAATAGGCCTGCCCTTAACAGACCACAGCTGTGTCCCATAAGAAGAAGAGTGCTACAAAAGAGTGGGTTGCCTGGGTGAGAAGAGAGTTGGAGTTTGTTGGTTGTGCTGTGAGGAGAGATATGGAGTTTGTAGACTGTGCTGTGAAGAAGGAGTCAGAGCTGTGAGGAGCTGCCCATGAAAAATCACTGAGAAGGTATGGGAGCTTTGTAATAAGATGAAAACAGTCCTGTATGATTTCTTCAGAGCTGTGAAAGTTGTGGATGCTGCTCTCTGTTCATTAGCTTGCTATTCAGTGCTTGACATTCTATTTTCCATTTCATTTGGTTTTCAGACTAGCTAAATTTATAACCTCTTGCTGATTTTGATTGCTGCAATCATAGGCTGTCTCTGTATTCTGGGAAGGGAAGCTCAATTTATCTGGAATTCAATTCTGCTGATAAGGCCCATCTTCTTTCTTGCACAGCTACTTCATCTTGTTGCCTTGATTCCACAGAATTTTTGCTTTCATAGCAATCTTGTTCTACATTATTAATAGTCCTTTAGTGTTAAATTGTGCTTAGGTAGTGTATAGTACATGGAATTTCTTAACCATTCCTTTGAAACCAGTAGAGCAGTATAAAAACTGTATCTGGTTTTTGGAAAGGCAGGATCTGAATTCTCTCCTTGCTCTGGTGATGTGGGAATTCTGTTTTGCTACTGCATGTGGTTAAAGTACATCACAGGCAGAGCATTTCAAAGAACTGCATTTCAATTATATATATAAGTGGCATGTTTAATTTTTAAAAGCTTCTTCAAAACCTGTTTGATCTTTAAATACATCTTTTCCTCCAGGGAGCACAATATCATTTTATGATTCTGAGATAACAAATATAATTAATCAACTTGAACAGCAAATCTGGAATTTGAGTTCTGTGAGGAACTGACTTTGGATAGAAGGATTATACTGATAAGTCCTGTTCATCCAGTGAAGAGTGGTAGGATTCATCTTCCCTGCAGGAGACACCTGTTAGGTGGCCCTAGTCTCCTTAGCATCAGAGAATGTTCTGCAATATGGAATTCCAGAGGTGTGCGAGATGAATCTTACCTGATAAGCTTCCTGGTGCAAGTCTTTATTGAATGGAAATCTGATTATTATAAAACTGTTTTCCCATAGCTGTTAGGTAAATGATCGGTTTTGGCCAGATAACTGGTAGAACATTCTTCCAGCATAGTGAAGCAAAAAGGCTGCATAGCCTGGAGTCTAGATACCTCCTAGATAGGGTATAAAATCAGATCTCTGCAGAGTCTATTTGTTAGAAAAGACAGTGAGGAATGGGATATTTGAATGATAAATGAAAAACAGACATAGGATGTGTATGAAGATTCAGAAGGCTTCCACTCAGAATAAGTTATGTAGCTGATCACAAGTTTTGATGCTCTTAATGAGCCAAAAAGTGCTGCTGAGCTGCTAAAAGCTCTGCAGGAACTGACACACTGTAGGTATTTCTCCTTGATTTGAAATAACAATTTTCTGCTTCCTGAACTGGCACAAACTGGTGCCTGTGAGCAGCTCCATGTGCAGAACTTTGTAAGATATAGAGCCAGATGCTTGTAGTGCTTTCTCATCCAGAAATGACATGTTCCCAACTATCACCCCTTCACTTTTAAATGGGATTGAACAGAAGGAAATTGTAGTGATGGTACCATGGTACAGAATACTTAATTACTGAAAACGATGTCTTCCTGTAGAAGCTTGCGTTTCCAAAGAGGAAAATACAGAGTACTGTATTCAAGCAGTGAGGGGCCTGTCCTCTCCCTCTCTCCTGGTTCAATAAAAGGACACTCCAAACTCTGCATGTTCTGTGTGTGTCTCTGCAAGGTAGGGCAGTCTTGTCCCCTCTCATGGATAAGCAGTTAATTTTGGAGTAATAGATGTCAGGGCTACATGTCCCCATTTTTGCAACTTTTGCCTGCTTGGAGAAGTTGAGCCCCCTTCACGTTTTTCCAGGACCCTGAAGCTCTAATTAGGTGTGAGCACTCCGTGTTTTGCAGTCAGCCGAGCGACTCTGGCCACGGGGTGGCAATGTGCAGCTTCGCACCAGTGCCTTCCTGCCTGCCGGCTAACAAAGAAATCCACCAACTTGGAAAAGTGTCCCACTTTCTCCAATACCCTTCCCATCCAGCTAAAATTTCTTGTAACAAACCAAAAGACAGCTCTAACAACACCATGACTCACTCAAACCCTCTAGAAACGGATGAGCTAAAACTTGTCAAGACCCTTTACCAGGGCAAGCAAAACAGAGCTTTCACCAGTCAGCATCTATTGCAAGGGAAATAACACTCTAAGAAAGCAAAAGAGCATTTGCAGGGAGTAAAAAGAATGGAAGATAATAATTCTAAGCTACTTTGAAACGCCTTTAACTGACTTTTCCACAATCTAGAGAAAGTTATTTGCAATGAGCTACTATCTGCAGATTTATTTTGTGACAGGAAATCTGCTGTACAAGTGTGGGTTACCGTGGTAGAGAAGAAACCTGCTGAATGCAGGTACATGCTCAAAACTCCTGGTATTATTTTTAAGTAAGGTCAACCTTTGGCATCTACTTTTTTTGCCAAGAGCAACAGTCCATGCATTTTTTGTATGAGCCTGGTGCTAGAGTACAGGCAGTGACATTCAAAATACCTAACCTAGGGAACCAAGAACTTTTTCTGAAGCTGTACGAAAAATATTGGTACGTATTATTGTTATTGGTATAAATAGCTGCTTTCCCAGTTAATACAAATTGCTTGCCTGGTGTTACTCTTTGCTGAGTGCTCAGGAAATCTTCCTTTATATATTTTGCTCCTAATGCTTTGGTGCCTTCATTTGGCCATTTCAGATAATGAAGGTAAGAAAAATGTTTAATTTCACAAATATCTGTCTTGATCTGGCATTTTAATCCCTGGGTGGCAGGTTAAGTTGCCTTTGCACTGACATACTAAAGGGATTGTATCTTTCAATGAAAAGACAAATTAAACACAATTGCTCTGACTTACAATATTATGTAAACTTGTATGCTGTTTAGATGCTGAATTACTCTAGAGAGTTACGTGCTGGGAAACTCTCGAAAATTATCAGCAGGTGTTTTTCCTGATGTAGCAGATGTACAAAATCTGTTCAAAGTAGCCTTTCTTTGCCAAGTCAACAGAAGGAAATTTCACCATTGCACAGAAAATATCTAAATTTTGGAAATTGGAATGAGCATAATAAATGGAGCATTTTTGCTTTTCTAAATATAACACTGTTTCTTTCTGAATCTTTCTGAATTATATTTAACACTATGAGCTGGTAATAGATACTTTTGTTCTATCAGTCAGGTTATACACTGACAGAGACTTTTCAGGATCCAATCCATTCCCAAGCTGGGGAAAGACTTTAAAAAGAATCATGGACCATTATCCTCCTGGATGGAGGACAATGGTCCATTTTGCTTAAGATGAAGATATATTTTTGTGTGCCTGCCTTTCCTAATATATGCCATGGGTGTGTGTTTGAGATAAAACACAGCTGTTTCTTTCTCTCCCTCAAGAAGAAGATTTAATCTACTGCCAGTATAACAGTGTGGATTTTGTAGTATCAAAACCAAGAGAGCAAAAGCAGATGGGGATTCGGAGGTGCAAGTGAACCCCCAAGAAATGACTGAAACTGAATGTGAATCCTAGTCTTGGTTCCTTTTCTGGAGTCCTTGCACACTTTGATCTTTGGTCATGAATGGGTCGGGTGGGTGTTTTTAGGAGAATTGGGGACCTAGGTCTCGTGATACACCAACTCCCTAAGTTATTTTCTATATTTTTCTGTAATTTTTCTTTAGCAATTCTTATCCATATAATAACACACAAAACCTTCCAAATCCAGGTACACTGCTCTTCAGTGACAATGCAGCAAAGCATCTGTATTTCCTTAAAATTCAAGTGTAAATTAATCACTTTTAATCTACAATCCTTCAAAAGTATCTTTAGTCTTCAACAACCTGTTGTTTATTGAGGCAATTTCACTCCCAATTCACAGAATCACAGAAGTGGTAGGATTGGAAGGGAACTTTGGAGATCACCAGTCCAATCCCCCGCCAGACAGGGTCACCTAGAGCAGGTTACATAGGAACATGTCTGGGTTTGGAATGTCTCCAGAAAGAGACACTCTGTGACCTCCCTGGGCAGCTGTTCCAGTGCTCTGCGATCCTCAGCATAAAGAAGTTCTTCCTCATGTTGAGGAGGAAGCTCTTGTGCAGTATTTCATGTCCATTTCTTCATCCTGTCACTGGGCACCACCGTAAATAGTCTGGCACCATCCTCTTGGCACCTGCCTTTGAGATCTTTGTGTGCATTGATCAGATCCCTTTTCAGTCTTCCCTTCTTTAATTTAGACTTAGATTTTAGCATAAATGTAAAATGTGGCCAGGATTTGTCTTATGTTTTCAGAGTTGCTATTCACACAATCACAGAATGGGTGAGGTTGGACATGGGGCATCTGGCTCAACCTTCCTGCGCAAGCAGAGTCAACAGAGAGCACATTGCACAGGATTGTGTCCAGACAGTTCTTGAATATCTCCAGTGATGGAGACTCCACATCCTCCCTGAGCAACCTATTCCAGTGCTCTGTCACCTACACAGTAGAGAAGCTTTTCCTCATATTAAGTGGAACTTCCTGAAAATTAGTACTAACCATACAGAAACATCCAAATTGTACAAACACCAGGTAGTGAAATAAATACATCCACACTATCCATGAAGCTATTTTCTTGAAATTATTTCTTTTTGACTTTTTAATTCTTGGCATAAATCTGTAGCTATTTCCTTGGTAGATTAAAGTGATATGCACTGCAAATTCCTTTAAATCTTGAATCTGTCTCATATTGGTCAAGACTTACATTGTGTAAAGACATAGTTAAAATCATGCATTCTGGTGCTGATGAATTGAACTCAAGAGAAAACACTAGTAAATTGCTTACTGAGTAATCTGAAAACTGTTTTTCTTTTATGCTCTGCTGTAGGTCTGTCAATTATACACTGTATAAAAGTTCTTTTTTCTGTTCTTCCTGCATACCAGAGATAACAGCAGTCTTACATGCAAACATACAGCTGAGTAAATAAGTTGTTCAGCATGAAATAATGATAATTAGATTCTTATTATTCTTTCTTTGTTGTCCAAGATAGCCCATTTATTTTAACTTATTGATAACTACAGGTTTCTTAAAATCTTGAAATATTTGCAACCACAGGAAATTTCAAGAAAATGGAGGTATGTGTCAAGGAGTATCTTAGCCTATAAATCTGTTCTTTTCTAATGAATTTTAATTGATGTCATTGTTTCTGACATTTTTTCTTCTTTCACAGTGGAATTTTCATGTAGAATCACTTTACTGTTAAATATTTCCTTTTTCTGCCTACCAGTTGATCAATGTGTATAAAGTCGCATCTGTGACTTTCTGGGTCATTAAAAACATGACACACTTTTACAAAATCAGAGAAAAGTTGTTCATATTGCATCTTTGGCCAATTATGTTTGCTCTGTTGCTTTCCTTTTTTAGACATCGTTTTTACTTTTATGCCTGCCAGGCTTTTCATTGCTCTTGCTGGTTCCTGGGTGTCTGCCACATACCAGTTAAAGTTGGAAAAAAATCAATCTTATTTCTAAGAATGAGTCTAGAGAAAAGTGTACTAATTGGTCAATGTTTATTTTAGACTGCGAAAAGTCGGGTTACCTGTTCACTATTAAGCTTTGGTGACCAGGAACACTGATTTGCCAGGAAAGCCAAGGGGTTTTTTTTAACAGTGTGTTTCCTCCTATTCAAAATTATTCCTGTCATAAGCTTTTAAAAAATTTTAACTTGCATAGGAAAGATGTTTTGAAGCATGTTACCAAAATTCTGTGCCTGCTGAGCAAGATTCATCTACTTGAATCTTTCAGGGGTGAGCAGGCTCTGCCATGTGCACACGCTGTGCCCTGAAAAGGGTGAAGCAAAGAAACCAACAAGACTTCTAAGAGAAAATAATAGAAAAGTTGTGATAATTATGAAAAAGGCTTATCCTCTGCCCAAAATGAGGAAAAAGCCATGGGAAAAGCTTTTGAAGATACTGCTACATAATGTCCACTCTCCCATATTTACAGCAATTACATGGATTCAGAATGCTTTGCTGCTTTTTGTTATACACATCCTTTCTAATTGGCAAGGGGTAAAATTCAAAAGCAGTGCACTGAGCACATTTCTCTATGGTTTTATTCTTTGTTAATTTGCAAGTATCTGCAGCTTTGCAAACTGCTTTTTAGTGCTCATCAACTTTACTTTAAAATCTATACCATGATTACCCAAATGTATTTGTTGATCTTTTCTGAACTGTGTTCTATTTTAAAATTATTTTTTAGAAAATAATCCTGTATTAAATATGCTGGATATAGTTTATAGCAAGTTAAATCTAATATAAACTTTGAGCATTTAAAAATATTTATATTGCTGCCTTTGGACCTCTGTGTTCACAAGTTAAGGTTTTATTTTACTCAGTTGCTGAGACATGGAATTCTGATTTGGACAATAAGCCACATTCTCAGTTCACATAAATCAGCCAAGCTCCATTAAAATAAAGCTGTAGATCTGGGTCAAATTAAGAATTTGAGATTGGCTCAAGGTCTATATCTAGCACAACATTCCCTTGCCATGGGAGAAGAAAGCTGAATGCTGAGGTCCTGCAGAAGGGCTCAAGTGGAATGGAATCATGGAAACAGTGAATGTGGACTGAGGCTGGATCTTCCTCCCATCTGGGAGCAGCTCTGGTGTGTGTTTTCCCGTGTGAGAGTCTGGAGAAGTGGGTTACGTGGGCAGGGATGAACGGGAGAGATTTCCTCATCCTTGTGTTTGCACTAAATCGTGAGGAGCACTTCTCCACAGGATGTAAAAGTTTTGGTGCATTCCTACACATCCTTCTTGCTTGTCCTTTCAGTGACCTCCCCCTCTCCTTTACTGCTCTACAAAATATTAAACGTTCTACTGGAAAGTGGGCTGCAGAGTGGAACACATTTTACAGGATCTGGTTTATAAGACCCATTAGAGAGGCCTGATTTTGGAAAAAGATCACAAGTGCATGTTTTAAAACCAATCTCACACTTTCCCTATAGTTCAAGACCTTACAGGACTTTTTTCTCTTCTGAAAAAATCCATTATCCTTTATTGGCTAATTCATATTTCTGTAATTAGAGTCTTTTCCCATTCCAAAATTCCTAAGCCAAGTTACTGACTGCTTTGTTTACTCTTCCATGAAGCTAATATTTGGAAGATTTCTCAGGATTATGAGTTGGACAATTTCTGCTTAGATTCTTCCATAATTTGTCATCTTGTCATAAACCTTCCACAGTTAGTCTATCAGTTATACTTCATGAGAGACTATCAATGACAGGATAATTTGATTCTTCATTTGATTTTCAGTACTGGGGAGTCAGGAAATTTTAAAATTAAGCCTTCAGTTTTCCTGAATTACAGGAAAATGTAAGGGAAACGGAATGATTTTTATTTCTCAAAAGTTATATCATTCTTTTGTTATTTCAGAAATTTTAACTTAAAGCAGAAACACCTTAATACAAAGGTTTTGATTAGGCAAGCATATGTATTTTCAATATCACTCAGGTAATTTAAAATACTGGAATGATCTAACTTAATATGCATCTAGGCTTTAATTACAGTATCAGTGTGTGTGGGATATTCTCCACTATAGTCAAAGTAGTTTGGAGAATTCCAACACAGCAGAACCAGTCTTATGACACTTGCAGATCCTCTTTTTTAGTATTATTTTTTATCTAACACTGTGTTACTACACTGCTTTTAATGACTTAATTTCTATATTGCAAAAAAACCAACCCTAATCCCTAGGACAAATTATGCATCCAGTTCTTTTAGAAGAAAAAAAAATCTGTTCATTGAACAAGCACAGAACAGCAATGAATTTTTAGTATCTTCACTGCATCTTCAAAATTTGTATTTTTTGTCATGGTGTTGCTTAGTTATGCCATAGCAACTAATAATAAAGCCATTAAACTCACTCCTGTGCTATGGGTAACTCAAAATATGCATCCCAATAAGAGACAAGAATTCATTAGCTACATTCCCATAGGAAGTCCTCAGTAAAAGTTACATGTATCAAAAAAGTAATAAATGTACAAGAAAAGTACCAAAAGAATTACTAAAAGATGGAAGATTGCAGAATTAAAATTATGTATAATATGCCTATTTTCCATTTCTTGATTACTTTACTGCAGATCACAAGTTCTTCAAGTTTTTATTTTTTGCAAACATAAAATTCTTGTTAAGATTTTAGTCCTGTTTTTATTTTGCTTAAGTTGACTGAAGAATTTATTTTCATACAATGCAAGGAAGATTGGGACACCATGGAAGATACAAGATAAAAAGATAATTACTTGTTAGACCTCATGGAATAAAGCACCAAAGACAACCTTTGAGTTCCCCAGATCCATAGGTTCAGTGAGCTGAGTATAAATGTCTCAGATGTGTTCACAATCTTGGCAAATGTCTGAATTGAGGCATAAGAAAGAAGAATGTATTGATTTTTACTATCACATTTACTTTCTATATGCTGTATTACAGTGCATGGTGGAATATCAATGTTTGAAATAATCCATATCTTGAGGCAATGCGTCTAAGTAAATGGTGGAAAACAAAATGGGTTAAATTCATCCAATTGTAAAGAATATTAGAAACCAACCTGAAGCTATTTTCTTCCTTTCAAATTCTCAGTCTAGTAAGGGGAGGTGTAGCTCTTTTCTGGGTGGAGTAAAGTAAAATTTTTCATTTGGTCCATACTTTTCTGCGCATTAAAATCATGTTCAGTCTTTAAATTAATCTTTCATGAATGAAAACAAACTAATAAAATCTCTGGAATAAAGCACCACGCAAATAAATTTTCATTATTGTTGAAGCCCAAATCATGACTTAGAAGGAGGTTTATGTATTTATAATTGAACTTATTAAAAGAAAATATCGTGTAACAAATTTATTTCACACATCCTTTTCCAAAGAACATATAAATTTCATTCAATCCCAAGATCCTACTCTTGCATGGAATTCTTTATTATTATAGAGTCCAGCAGAAAAGCACAAAGTCTCTGCAGTTTAGATTTGACAACAATTTTGCAATTCTTGGATTGCTGTTGTTCTTATAGTTCGAGAAACCTGTAGCAGCCAAGGATCTCAGAAGTGGGATTTAATAAAACAAAGGTATAATATCTGCCACTGGCATAAAACTGGCAGTAGGAAGCACCAAGATGATGGTAAAGTGTCCTTGAGTTCACATCAGAGCTTCCCAGGATAAGTGCTTTAATGGGACAGTGGATGAAGCCATAAATGACAAATTTTGTAAAACAGTGTCACTTCATACATCCTCTTTTAGAGGAATACATGATGTAAATATGTGATTTATAAAGAATTTGAAAACAAGCAGCTGGGACTTCACACTATCAAAATAGAAAGGATTTCAAACATCAACCTTCTTTTGAAGAAATCTGGATGTATATAATTTGCTTTTAATGGCAAATTGGAAGATGCTAAATGCACTATTGAGGGTAGGATCAGAATTCAAACCTCTTTGAGAATGGAAACTTGTGTTAAAGGCCTATGTTATGGAAAATAGATGTGGAAGGGGAATAGCTGACTGGGTAACAGGCAGATGGGGATTGTGATGGGTGGCAACTCAGACATTAACAAACGTTTTGGCTGCAGTACAAAAATGGCAAGCTTCAAATCAGTAGAAGTGTCATGGACAACGGAGATAAATTTATTTTCTGTCCAGTGAGATCTTGGGACTGTATCACAACTCAACAGAAGAAACATGTTGACAAATTAGAGCACAATTAGGAACAATAAAACCAATAAGAAGTTTAGAAAATATGAACTTTGTGGATGGAGCAATGTTTGTTTAGTCTACAACAGATTGAGGGCAGATATAACAGGCTTGACAATGTAAAAGCCTTTTACAAAGAGGATAGCTCCTCTCATCTGCAGGGGAAAGGAAAACAATTTATACTGTATATTTTCATAATAGAAGGAGTACTTCATTAAAATACCAAGATCTATCACACACAGAGGGTCACATTCATTGCACTTTTAAAAAACAAATTAGATGAATATTTTTTTAATATTTGGTGTCCTGGCTGTAGGTATTTCTGCCTAAGGGCACCAGGGTTGCACTAGATCCCTAGGAATCCATCTGATCCTTTGCATTTGCATGCTTTCAGGATTTAATTTAACAAAACAGACCAGCTTTAGCAGAAGGGATCAAAAGCCTTCCATCTGTAAATGTCCCAGACTATAGTGGATAGAAGCCAAAGGAGATGGTGATTCAGATTCTTTCATGTCTATTTGTCAAAGCCCCTAACTAAAAAGGCATTATTTCACTTGGTTGTGCTCTGTAGGAATAAACCATGCTTACATCACTAGAGCAAGAGATGGGGGAAACCTGTTTTCTTTCAGATTTTTTAGTCTGTAACCATATTTTTGGCACTGTCAGTGCTAGTGTGCTTCTGACCAGCGACAAAGCTGTGTCATGGCATTTAATCAGGTTGAAGAGCTCAGGAGAGATTTTGAATGGTGGTTATACCAAAACACTGGATAGATGCTTAGTAAGGAATGACACATCCTACAGTGACTGCATGGGCTTTGGTAAACCCAAGCTAAACAATAAAAAAATCTTTTTGGAAGATTTAACTTTTCCATTGTATTATTCTTGTGCTCAGACAAGCTTAGCGCTTGTGAATGAAAGTAGATATGACAACAAAAGAGACAGACATAATTTCTTTATCTGTACAGGCATAGCACAGGCACAGCATGAAATACATGATGCTAAAAGGCTTTCTCAGTTTATGGGAGGATAGTTTAGTCTCCAGGCTGATGCAGAAACAATTACTTACCAAGACTGATAATTCTGCTATGGGTGCCTGTCCACTGGGAAATGAGATTGAGAGGAGTGTAGGCTAATGAACAGCTGTCACTAACATTTTGGACTATAAACCCATAATTTAGAACAGAAATGTTACATCAACCACACGTTCTGGTCTGCCCAGAAATTCATTTCCACTACTAAAACATTTTTATAGGTAGAATTATTTCATATGCAGATTTTTATTTCAGCTGAATGTAATGGTAACTGAAAAATGAAGCTACTTGCAAAATTTTACAATATTTATCAGGAAGAATCAGATGTAATAGTGGGTGAAGCATGACACAATATTTTCCAGTAATTCTTTTTGTTATTTGTTTCTTCTGGCTTACATCTCTTTTCTGTCCACTGCCCTCAATAAAAATACTTTGAAGTACTATTGTGTGAGCTAGACAGATGAATAGTCAGATGCTCAGCACCTGAAACCAAAGCTCCAGAACTCCAAACTCATGCTTATCAGCTGCTTCAAGCAATCTGAAACCCATAGACACTTATAATTTTGGCCATTGGATTCTCCTGACTGATGTTCTTTCTGAGGTATAATCTTTGTTTCTATATCATGAATAGCTCAAACCTCAAATCTAAGTCCCATCAGAATCTGCTAACAAGATATTCTTATTTTGTTAACAAGATATGCTAACAAGATATGCTTATTTTGATTGACATCTCAATCCAGAAAGCAGTTTCAAACTTCCTTAGTAAATCAGTCTTTTAAAAAGAGTAACAGCAACATGTCGCCCTCCCTAATCATCAGGCACTGTTAATTTTGGGGAGGAGGTAATAGAAAATGGAGGAAGTTGTAACAGAATGTTCCAAAAAGGTCAGTAAGACTGTGAAATCACACAGGGCCTCTCTGGATTTGTGGTTTCCCACAAACTGATGGATACCATTACACAATATCTTAGTATTTATCTAAAGTATTTATATGTGGGCTTTGCAGTTCCAAAAGCAGGTCCTTATTGGAATGAAAGTTTTCTTTTGGAAGAGGAAGTCCCACCTGTAAAACAGTGGGGCAATTTCCATATACCTACTTTTGCTGGGTCTCACTTGTGTGTGAAGCACAACGATCCCAGTGTTGGAAACTTCCATTACACATCTAATTGACTTTGTTGATTGTCCTATATTGGCCTTTCAGCTTTGGGCACTGTGGTTTGAAGTTGATGAAAACTCAGGCAAGCACCCTGAAGACTAGAACACAACTGCTTTTCCAGTGACTACAGTATTTCTCCAGTAACACTGCAAAAGTTATAAAGGTGCATGCAACCATAACACAGTATCAAATCAGTAATATGTGCAATAAATTATTTGTATCACTATGTAACTCCAAAAATCCAGATTAATGAGAGCCTTCTCATGGTTAATTGGCAGAGCTCATGCTACTGTGCTAATTTTGTCACCTGAGAGATTTGTTGTAATTGTTTGGTGTGCTATTTCAGGTATAAACCAAGAAATATACCCTAGAAAGTACACCATTTTTAGTGACTCAGTTTATCACTTTCATTGCCAAGGATAATATTTTCAAAATTGAAAAACATGGAGGCTTTCTTCTCATACTGGCTGAAAAAAAAATTTCCACTGCAGCACAAACACAAACACACCAGCGAGCACAAATCTTCAGTGAGGTAATGGCAAAGCTCAAAACCAAGTCTGCAAGAACTGAGACTTGCTTATGTGAACAAAAAATGTTAAATTTATAGGCTGGGTGATGACTGCTGTCTTCCACAGGTGCTAGACATAATTTAGCAATAGAATTTTTTTTAATGACAGCATACATTTTTTATTTCTGTTTGCTGTTATTTATAGAATATGCCTGTCACAAGACCTTGATCCTAATAACTATATGCTGATCACTCTTTCTGAACTACTTTAATTTCAGTGGACAGCCATATTTTTGCTTGAGAGTAGTGGACTGAAAAGACAACACTAAGGCTATGGTTTCCCACCCTCACGTTTGCCCTTCCTTATGTGCCATAAGACAGAATGTGGTCCTGGTCCTGTTATTAAGAATAATCAGCCCATTACTATAAGCAGTACAGATTGGAAATTATTCTTAAAATATTATTTTTTTTAAATTAAAAGTTACTTTCCTTTTGGCAAAAAAGTAAAGTATATAAAATACTGGGAAAATGAAATATTTAGTATAATTTTTAAGTTTAGAAATGTGCAGAATTCTTCTTCTTTTATAGGACTAGAGATGTAGTGAGGAAAGAGAAGTGAGATCAATAAGTTGTGTTTTTATTAAATTTTAAATTGAAAATTCAATAGTTCCAAATGCACCTCGAGGCAAAATGGCTATTACCATGCATATAAAAGGAGATGACTTCAAGAATATTTTGTCTGTGGCTTTCATAAAAATGAATTTCTGAGGTAAATTTATCTCTCACTAACAAAAAACTTCTGTGGATTTATGAGCCATTTTGACTTATGAAATGACACCAGTGCTGATACTATTTGTCCATGGAAAATGTTGACCTATGTCATGAAGCCCAAGGGAAAGCAAAACAAATCCCATTTTTCTGTAGAAGAGAATTATGAAGCTGGTTGGGAGAATAACAGCTTGTGTAAATGAGTTTCTAACCTTCTAAACAGCTTCTGGGATCTCTACCAGTGTTACCCGAAGTGTAACAGAGCAGACACCACAGAGAACATATCCTCAAAGCCTGTAAAGAGAACCAAAAATGGCTCCCAGAGGTCTGAAAAGAAATTCCTTCACACATATGTCTATATACTCTCATGTGTGGAGACAAAATTATCACTGCAGAATGAAGACCATAATCCTCTTCCCTAAAATGTTATAGTCTAAAAGAAAGGTGACAGAACTACAAAGAATTAGAAAAAATAGCTAGTGATAGATCGGCCACAGAAAAAAATCACACCATACTGAAGCTTCTAAATGAGTAAAAAACAACATAATTAAAAAAAAAACCCAACCAAACAAACCAAAATAAAACCCCATAAAATGATCATCATAAGTACCATGGAAGTAGCATGGAACATAGCACTTTTTCACAGAAATTTTCTGGCCACAGAAATTCAGTTTTGTTCTGTCTTTCCATTCAACAGTCTGGACATTGTTGACCCAAGTTATGCACAAATATTTTTTTCAGGAGCATTTTGGGGAGGAAGACAAAGACTCTTTCCCTATGACCTTACACAGCGATGTCCTAAAAATGCTTCCTGTGAACAAAACTGTTACCCTATGGTTCTTTGGGAAATAAGATATCCTACATTGTAAGAGTCTGGGGTGTATTGTCATGTAACCCTGTCTGATTGGTTTTCTAGCTGCAGGAAAACAAGATATATATTGACTTAGATATGTGTTGAATTGAAGCTGAGCCCTGCTTTATCAGTCTCTGAAAAATGAAGACCACATTGCCAGTAAGTTAAGGATAATGTACTTCAAATTTTTTTAAGATAATCTCTGCCTTCCTATGAAATCTATAGTGATAGCGCTGGAGTAAGGGATAATGAGACTAACATTAAAAAAATTAGAAAACATACTGAAAACCAGCTGCTTGAGCTTATTTCAAACAACATATACAATCAAAAAATGGTAACAATTTATCTGTCTATAGCATGTCAGATAATTTCTAGGTCAAAACCAAAATGAAAGAGTAGAATTCCTAATACAGCAAAATTTTCTGCTATGCTCCACTGTAGCATGGTAATTTCTTTGAATTATTATTGCATAGAATATTCTCCTATCTATGAGGGTTTCAAACTCATCATTGAAGAGGCCTGACCCAATGCCAAATGGAAGCAGTGTAAAAAGTACAGCAAACTTGAGTGAGTTCTTGAAAAGGAAGCCTGTTGAGGGAACAAAGTTGCTTCCTTATGGTATGGCTTCCCTTGAATAGAAGCATATTTCCACAATTAGAAGTTTTCATTAACAGCTACAAGCCTTAATGAAGCAGACAAGCTGAAGGCCCTATACTACCTTCTTTGCTATATGGCAAAAGCATAAATCTCTAAATATCATGCAATCTGCTGATAACTATTTCCTGAAGGACTTTTAGTAACATTCTTGAAAGAAACAGAGAAAAGAAAGAACAAATATTTAGAATTAAAATGTGTATCAATGGATA
The DNA here is from genome assembly GCF_027579445.1 of Ammospiza nelsoni. Taxonomy (NCBI): domain Eukaryota; kingdom Metazoa; phylum Chordata; class Aves; order Passeriformes; family Passerellidae; genus Ammospiza; species Ammospiza nelsoni. The sequence goes on from NC_080636.1 coordinate 19,048,073, forward strand.
TCAACTCTGAGTATTAAAGGGAAAGTTGGGAAAAATAATGCAAATCTTGCTTGTGTTTTCTACAGGAGAGAGAGATCAGAACAGTTCAAGGTCCTTAATTTCATACATATACATTGAAATAATTTTATGTTCTTCCTTTCTGAAATTATACTTTCTTCCATCCCACAATCTGAGTGGTATCATCAATTTGATACTGGTGCAGTGGAATGGAATTGATGACACTGAAGGATCCTTGCCCAACCCGAATGAGTCTATGTAATCAATTTTTAGCTAACACATATTTTTCTGCCTCTCTGCTAATCCTTGCTATCCAGGATATGTTCTTTTCTTAAAGGAAGGGATATTCCTTACATTTTAAAAAACACAACCCTTTGAATGCAAATAAAATGACTAATACTTCTTAAGCTCACAGTGGTTCCATGCAGTAACTTAAATGAGGGGCTGTTAGTTCATCTGTGACTGAAAACCAAAACCAGACGGATTAGCTTGTTAGAGTTCTCACAACACATAGCTATGAGTTATGATCATGGTGGGGAATATATTTCTTTTTCAGTTGCCTTCTTTTAAGCTTCTCTTTCAGCTGTTTCATTATATTGGGATTTTAGAAAATGGTTGCATCTAATCTCTTTCTAAAAAGACTTACTGAGAAAGAGGGAAGGAGCAGATGTTATTTTCAAATGTGAAAATCTAGCTGAAAAGATGAAACACAAGTTTGCTAGTGACAATTCATAAATCCCACACACGTTCTTCAGTTCTCTCTGCTGTCTAAGGGAAGCCAAATTTGAAAAACAGCTACAAGGAAAAGAGGTATTGGTCTCCTTCTAAAAGCATATCCTTCAAGTCTTTGCATGAATTTAGAATAAATGAATTAATGTAAGATGCCTGATGGTCACTGTTCTCTGTGTGTCCATGAGATGCCTAGTGAAACAAATGCATCAAAAAAATTTGGCATGAAGATACCAACAGTGTGGATGGTCATGGGCTCTGTTAGAGAACTGGCAGCTCGATATCCAGCTTGGCCAGAACAGGACAACTGCATGCAAGCCAAGAAGCAAAGCTTTATATGCATAAGGAAGTTTAAACAGGAAAATTACATGTATTGTATTGCAACTCATAAATGCACAGGTTTTTTTTTTGTAAAGAGTTTCTGCTCTGAGAGTTCTGGCAGCAGAAGTGGGCTTTGAGTCCCTCTCCTGTTGATGCTGGAGTCACCAGGAATGTCTCCACTGCTGTGAGAGAGTTGATATGCTGGATTGTCCAGCATGCTTTAGGAATGCTCTAGACCCTTCTCCAATTTCTTTGAATCTGATAAGCAGGGTGGATGCTCAGTGTCTGACAAAAATTCCTGAAAATGTTAATCAGAACCCATCACAGCAACATCTTTGCACTGTACAACATTTCTCCACCGTAACTTCTGTGGTGTCTACCCTGTCCCAACACTCAGCTGTCAATTGCCAGACCTGCTTTTCCTTTACTGGAACTACAAAGTAACTTCCCACTACAGAGCTCTGGAGCTCACTAACTGAATCAAAATTCATTGGCAGTATTATAAAATCTGGATCTTGGATACATATCTAGAATCAACTGCACCACTTTTATCAGGGATGCCGATATCAATCTAGAGGACTGAGACAAAAACCAGCAATTAGATAAGCATAAGTTTTGATTCTGACCAGCTTTGCTTTTATTTGCAATGAAATAATGCAGTCTGGATAGTGTCAGTTTGGAGGGCTATTCAGTCTCTACTTTATGTAGCTTACCCGATTCCCATCTAAACCAAGGGAAAGATTGAGGGTGTCTTCTTTGAAAGGTGAACTAAAGCCTGTTCAAGCTCTCAAATGAAACAAGACACAATGCATGTGATTCCTCTCCCCTAACTTCAAGGTCTGAATTCAACTTTCTAAGTATCAGTGCAGATTGTGGTTTTTAGCACTTTAATATATTCAAGATGTTTGCAAGGCTGCCAGGAAAAATGGGGTCTATAAGACAGCTATGCTCTTCTGCAGTGCCAGTGCCCTTTTGCAGGCCAGATAGAATGCAGCTCAGATGGCAGCAGATCCATATGTGTGCAATTGGACTGAGCCATAAGTAGTTGCAAAGGACATGTCCACATGTAATTCACGTATCCAGGCTAATCTCAATATTAATGGAGTTAATATATCAGTACAATGCACAGAATTATTTCTCTAATCTGAAAGTAGACAACCACATTTGAAATTAATTGTACCTTGAATTCAAGGGATGATATTCATGAAATGAACTAAATGTTGTGCTTGTCTTGAACTAAAGATTCTGCTGTTCTATAACTCAAAGTCCAAAACAATAAAAAAGTCAAAGAGCCTCTGTCTTGTGTTTGATAACGACCACTGAGTTGAAGTTCTCATTTTTCTGCCCGTGTCTCCAGGTTGATGCATAAGGATTTTCTCTCCTCAGAGAACTGTAATGGCTCTCCAGATAATATAATTTCCTATATTTCCTGCAAATTTTGTGAAACTGTTTCATTGTGACCATAGACTTAGGTATCTAAGAGGGAACTTTCAGACTGAAGAGACAGACTATCTAATATGACATCTAAGTTCCCTATACACTTTTACCTTTCCACTGGCTAACTCACTTTGATCTCTAGTTATGTCTTGAAAGCTGTATTTGTACTCTGGAAGTTGTGTGTATTGTGGAAATTTTAGCCTGCCTGCATAGTAAAGAATCTACTTATCAGCCATTGATTTAAAGGTTTCTGAAATTGTGAGGTGCTTTCAACTCAGACACTACACCAACTTAGGTTATCATCTCTCCAGATCTGGTAGAGCAATGCAGGCTCACTGCAGAATGGCTAGAATCTGGATGGCAGCTGTTATCTCAAAGGACTGCTGGATGCTGCAGTGAAAGAGTGGTAGTGATTCAGAAGACAGCAGTCTTCCCACCAAGTGCCCAATGTGCTTCAAAGAGGCCCTGTACTGCTGACAAAGATAAACCTGTGGTCAAAGATCTTATTGAACATTTCACAGGGGAAGACACTGACCTCAGTGTCCTGTTATATAACCTGGACAGGTTATATAACACTAGTAAGGCCAAGTCCAGAACATTGTGGGTCTAGTTCTGCATTCCTCACTCAGTGTTAGGTGCCAGGATTTCTCCTGGTGTGCTCTGGATTCAAATGAACTCTACAAATTAAAGCTGCATTGGACTTGGCCCCTTCTAGCTCTGCTGTCAGCTGTGCATTGGGAATTCACCCACAGCAGATGGGCTTTTGTTCTGGTTTGGTTTTGATGCTGTCAGGTGAGTGGGTGTTTTTTGAACTCCAAAGACTGGAGTGGAAATCAAAAAGCAACAAAAATCCCAAGTGATCCTGTCCATGAGCAGATGTTTTTAGACCACAGCCATCAAAAAGCATGTATAAGAAAACATTAGCTACAATAGAAAAACAGATTGTTGGCACTTTCTGCACGTCAAGAAAAGAGAGTGACAAAAATGGGGAAAAAACATTTTGGTGTTGCTAAATCATACTTATTTACTAAATATTGATACCAGATGACTCCACATTTGTTGACATAAAAATATTTCAACATGATAAATGCTTTCATAGAAAAGGGTTTTTTGAAATATATGAGGAACACTTAACAGGAGAAAAACAATAGGAAGAGCAGGTAGGTTTATATAAGAATAAGCAAAATGCTGAGCATGATATGTAGGGACAACCATAATTACAATTCACTGGGTTAGTTATACCCTCTGGATACAATAGACAGACTTGGTTGCATTCCCAATCCAAATACAGGTTGGAAGGAGAATGGATTGAGAACAGCTCTTAACTGAGTTAAGTTCATCACATTCAAATCAGATATCTGGTGTAAGAGTCACCTCTTTAAATGTGGGAGGTGAATGAGACAGGATGAATGGAAGAAACGAGGGAGATTCTTCAAGAAGCCAGATGAGGGACAAAGGTACCATCAAACAAAATAGTTCTGATGAGACAACCTCTCCAGAACTTGGGGAAGTCACTAGTGACAGGTTAGATGGAGAGCCAGAAGGAGCTTCTCTCACCCTCTGAGTGAGAATGGCACACAGTTTTTTTCCTTGCTTTCAGGATGAGTTTTGCAATCCTTATACTGCTATATAAAATATGACTAAGCCTTCATCTCCTTCAGATCTTCTGAAGAGAAGATTCAGGCCAATGTACAGTCAGGGATTATACCCAGACACCTCAGTGCAGAAGCTATTTCAGTCCTGGGTTTGCTTTCCTGCAGTGACTCCCACCTGGCAATGTCACATTTGGCCTGTTTTGGGGATTATCAGCCACCTGGCTGTGAGAAGTCAGTCCCTTCTCAGTTGCTCACAACTTTGTAGCACTGTGTAACACCAAACACCTCATCTACTGCCTTGGAAAACTAAAGCTCATCTTAACCCTACTAAGGGTGCAGTGCCTTCTTCCTTCTCTAAGGACAGCAGGAAGGGCTGGGGAGAGTGGGACTGGAACTTTGAGGCTCTCTGGCCTGACTGAACGGCACTCCAGTGGAGAAAAGCACATTTGGGACCTGAGTAGTTCACTGCAGTTGTTCCTGAACACCAAGAAATTGGCAGAACCATAAAAGAACTGTCCTTGCAACTCAACCTGCCAAAAATGTCCAGTGTTAAAAGATTTGTCTGCAAAAAATCTTTATGAGTCTGTACACCAATAGAGAGGGAATTTTTGAATCCCTGTTCTTCCTTGCAACAATGAACATTACTTGCTTATTTTCAGATTTAATCTCAACTGAAAATACAGATACATTAATTTTGTTTTCTTCCATATGTAGTCACTGCTCTTTCCTAACAACTCTGAAATGCAGCTGCTCCACGACAAGTAAAGGATGAGGAAACAGGCATGCATGACTCCTTGACTAGTAAAATTTTCCAAAATCTGGGCCAGCAGCACACAGAAGCCCTGGGGATAGCAGTAATTATACATTCCCTTGGGTTCTTTGGAGTGGAGAGAAGACAAGCATCTCCTCTTTTTCCTCTCTTACATTAAAAAATATCCTTAAAACGTGCATATTTCCAAACATATTTTATGCTCCAACTTCACTGTAGCAATATGATTCAGTAATTTCATTATGCAAATTCCTCTAATTTAGAGTCCCTATTATTTATTCTTCTTTTATCCAGTCATGACCAAAAAAAGCCATGATTGTTTTAACTTATTCAGATAAAGCTGATAAAAGAATTTGTGAGAATACTGATGAAACACATTATTTTATTCAGCATGAAACATTGTGGGAGATTTCCTGTACAAGGCAGCTCTTGGCTCCAAATAGAAGAGGAGTGTGAAGCAGACATGAAAAAGTTCTCATCTATCTTTCAGTGGAGCTTTGATAACAATACACAGAATTTCAACAGGCCTCTATGTGGAAGGGGTGGCAAGCAGAAATCCTTGTTGTGAGCACTGGTGAGTTTTCACAGATAGTCATCCATGGATACAAACCAGAGAGAAGTGATTAACAAACTGGAATAACACGACCTTGAGGAGTACTATAGTTTCTGCTACAATGTTTCTTCACACTGCACACATCTGTCACAAACAGGCTCATGAAATCATTTGTTTTATCTGCAGAAGCATTCTTTGTGTGCTGACATCACACCAAACGTGCCAGGGTAAGCAAATGCAGCCCTGTGGCAAACAGCTTGGACCAACAGTAGCACCTGTCCTCTTAACTTGCTCTGGCCAATTATTTCACAGGGCTGAGCTAATAAAAACGCCCATAGCTTGGGTGAGAAGGTGTAACAACCACCTCTGCAATCAGCCCTTTCGCTCACGGCTATTCTCGTGCACATGGTTGGGCTGAGAATTCCAGTTTAAAACAGTAATGTTTAAAGTAGATGTGAGAAAACTGCTGCTTCCTAATCAGCAGCACCATCGACCATGGGAAGTGCCACTTTCCTTACTTTGTTCCAAGGACCTGTTTTAAGTCACCATAAATGAGAGGACATTGGACTTTTGGACCGACTTTATCTTCTCCATGCTTGTTCCCATGCTCTCCTCTTTATGGTTTCCCTCATCCTATCAATCTCCCTATTCAGATTTTGAGTTCTGCTAGCTCCTCTCTTCTGCCATCATTCTGTCTTCACAGGGAAAACTGAGGCTGCTTCATAATTTTCCTCATTGTGCTTATGTTGCTTTTTCTTTAATTCCTCAGAAGTAGTTCTACTTACCTTTAAGTTTTAGGCCTCTGACTTAACCTAAAATTTCCAACTCATAATTTTAGGGCAAATCTTGGAATTTGTGGTATTTTTCTTCAAAAATGAACTACAGCAGTAATTTGAGCCTTTCCATTCCATAAGAAAACAGTTTTCCAGTTCTCATTTCACAGAGGGAAGCTCAAAAACCCAACTCCCAGGCTTATAAAGAGAAGACCATAAACACCCCCCCCCCACACACACAAATGTAGGCTATTAATTTTTTAATTCATAACTAGAAAAAGGCTCACGAGTTTGAAAACCTGAGGCTGGAAAGGCTCCTAAACCCACCTTTTTTCTGCAATCTTTCTTTGGACTGGCCATTTAATTAGAACAAAAAGATGAGAAAAGCATCATATACTCTAGGCAAAGCACCTTTTTATGGTAAATACCCTAACCCTTTCCAAGTTAAATTGAACAATTTATCCTTTCATGCATTAAAGAGAAGAAAGGTTTCTTCATAAATTTAAACTTTTAACTTTGATTTCTAGAATTAATTCTATATTTGTTTCTCTAATTAATTCTAAAGTTCTGTTTCAGTCTTCCAATCCCCATCCCTCTTGGCACCCACCCTGCAGACCCTGTCACAGAAAGATTGGCTGACATCCAGTCACATCCACACCATCCTTCCACAAAGCCAAGCCACCATAAAAAGATTCATAAAATCTGCAGGCCCCTGAACCTTGTTACTCTGCCAAAAAGGAAAAAGCCAGTCACATAAAATGGGATGGTATCAAGGAAAAAAAAACATTAGGGAAGAAATGGAAAACTGAAGAAGGTTGATTTTGGGATGCTTTAGAAAATATGCATAGTTATGTACTGAATGCAGAGTGATACCAATAACGATAGTACAAAGGGAGCAAGTTGGGTTAATACATGGAATCTGCATTTCTAAAAGAGTAACTAATTTACTGTTTTAAAAAGAAGTCTTTTCTTATTTGCTGAACAGAATTTAATGTAATACAGTTAGTATAGCTCTATTCACAGTATATCCTCCTCTTGGCAAGATTCTCTAATCTTGCCAATCCTTCCAGGAGATAATACGTGCCATCTGGAGGAAATGTTTCTCTTTCCCCCACCCTCCCATCTGTTATATATTTCTCTTAGATCCCCCCACCCTCAGCACTTTATCCTCTGATCATCCCTAGAACTGAGACTCTAGCTGTACAACCATTTTCACTTTCAGTCCCACTGTACTTCTCTTTGGGTTTTGCCTTGTGTTTTTATCACACTACTGAAACTCCAAGTCTGCAAGAATCTTAGTGGAATAGTGGAATCCTCCTTCATCCCCAATTTCAATCAGTCTTTTTCTTTCTTTTATCTTGAAAATGTGAGTGGGCTCCCTGAACTCATTTAAGGACTTCTGCTATCCAATCATATACCATTTAATCAGGCTGATTGTTGTTGTCATTATATCACAAGAGTTCTATTGTCATTACATTACAAGGGTTCCATATTGCCAGAATTTTGTACCTCCTTGATGTTTCTCATAGGCAGCTCCTCCAGGCACTGACTCCAGCTCCCCTCAACCAACCAACCCACTCTTTTATAACACTCTTCATCTTATTGGCTACAGCTGTGGCCTGTAAAAATCAGGCCCGCTCCTAATCTTTCATAATTAACCCAGCTGCAACTCTCTAGGGGGTAAGATTACTTTCTATACTACCTTTATTTACTTATATTCTATCCCTCTACAGATTGTCTGCATTATGGTGAGACAATCAGAAATAAAGTAGGATGGGAGTTCAAAATTCTACCTTTCCAAAACAGGATCTGTTCTTTCTAGAGTAATTTCTGAACAAAGACTATATAAGCTTTCTTATTAACAAGGTCCTTAAAAATAGAGATTCCACATATTGTCCACAAACTCAGTTTCAGTTCTTTGCTATCTTTATATTTAAAAATACACTTTACACTGAAGACAATCTTTGTAGTACCAGTCCTAACATTTCCTAGCGGCATTTTGAGTCTTTTTCTTCTTGAGCTATCCCAGTGAATACAAATAACAGATTGTTACTCTCTTTCAGCAACCTTTTACACATTTGAATACTCTTGTCATGTCCTTTTTCTATCTTCTTTTGTCCGAGACTAAAAAATTTCAGGTCTCTAAGGCTTAGCTTTAAGTCATATTTCTAAAGGTCTAATGATTTTACGCTCTCATGGATTTTCTCCAACTGATTCATGTACTACTTTTTAAGCAGGAAATGCAAATCTAGGCACTGAATTCCAACTGAGACCTTACAAGCAGTGAGGAAAGAGGAAACAGGAGAGGTGAGGTGGTGAGGTCTCTCATAGCCTTGCAAACTTACATGGGAAGTGTACTGAGCCAGTCAGTTTCACTACTGGCTTGCTCATTGCTTCTGCTAAGTGTAGCACTCTGCAGCTGCTCTTATTGAATTGCATCTTATTTACCAGAAACACTTCTCCATTTAAAGAAATAATTGTAAATTTCGATTTTTCTATTCTTTTGTCTTGCAGTCAGCTGAAGGAACCATAACAACAGTGTTCAAAATGTGTTCCTATGGAAACATGCAACATAATTTGTGATGGACTTAAAAGGACTGATGACTATTTGGACAGCAGAATTCCAAGAAGCTGTGAATTGTGAAGTTTTACCCAGATGTTAATTTCACCGTTTGCTTACAAAAATGTGATCAAAGATATTAGTAATATTAGTATGTAATTATGTGACACCCACAGCTTTTACACAGTCTACAATACCTATTATTCTATTGTAGATGAAATTAGGCTTGTGAGACAAAGTATGTTCTTAATCGTAATATCTGTTTATTACTTTATGGTCTTCTGAAGGCTTATAAAGTGATTTTATGTTCACTGTACTGTGAACTGTTCTTCTAGGTTGATTTTGGCAGTTCATTAAGAGCATCCTAAGGTCGAACATATTGGCCCAGCCAAGTAGAAAATCTCTAAAACTGACTCCTTTAACTCATTCCTTAGAAATTAAGTCCCCTTTAATGCACTGCATCCTTTTTGATGAGCAGGATGTTGCTCATCAACAATGTCCTGTTTGATGAACAGGACATGTATATTCACAGGGATACATCAGCTGGGATTAAGTTATTTGAAGTTCTAGGCAGTTGTTCAAGAGCAAAGCAGCACACGGAGCGGAAAGAAGCAAAATCCCATTTACGTTTGTGTTTTCCTTCAATTCGCAGTAACCATTTATGACAAGAATAAGGAGTTTCTATGAGTCACAACCATTTCCATGTGGCTGCTGGTTCCACAAATTCGAGTCACACACACACACAAATCAATGAGCTAGAGCAGATGCAGCATGGGCCTGGCAACATGTCTTGTCTGAGGAAACCAAAAAAGTTTGACTTGAAGGAGATTCCTCTTTCTTTCAGATAGTCCTTCCCATACTAAACTGATAGTAGCTGGTGTCGCCATTCTCCCTTTGGAGGCCAGCAGGAGGTAAGGATCAATAGATCAGTATTTTTAAAGAACTACAAACTTTGGTATTCTGCTGAGCAGTGACTCTGCCTTAGGTCTGCTGAGTGCCCTCAAGCCCCCTCAGCAGCCACTTCAGCATGCGCAGTGCAGCAAAGAGAAGGGGCTGCAAAGCAGGAAACCTGCACTCCTAGGTGGCTTTGATCTTTCCTGTCTTTTTGCTTCTGCAAAAAACCAAAAGTTTCTAAAAATATATAAGAAACTGGATTTGCCAGTGTAAATAGAATATTTAGCTGCAATACCAAAGGCAAGTCCCTGTTCTTGACCAGAAAGATCAGAGAATTGAAATTGTCTCCTACAGCTCAGAAAAAAAGCCTGAAATTTTGCTACTTGGATTTCATGGAGGGAAAAAACAAAGGTCTTTTATTTCCTTCTTTCCTTCTCCATTCTTCCCTGTTCAAACACATATTTTGACTTACCCTTGTCTCTTTATAAACAGCCTCACACATCAAACAGCTCTTCAAAACACAAATCCTATTGCTTTCTTCCTCTGGAACCTTTCATTTTTATGAATCAGTATTTTCCAATAAAAAACACTCTTATTTTGTTCCTAAACACCTGCTTAAAAATACACTGCAGAATAATTTAAGAATAAAGTCTGAGACACGATTCCCCCTTCCACAACTACAAAAACCACGTTAAGACAGTGGCAAAATTTATAGCTTATGATTTCTAGGCCAGTTCTGTTATTAACAGTTTCAATTTCCTCTCCTTAAACATACTAACACAAACTGTTCTTTTGGCTGGAAAGGGAGTGAAGAAGAGAGCAGGCTGTGGCATTTCCTTCAGATCATACTGTTTCTGGGCCAAAAACCTACCTTTTTTCTTCTGCACCAAAAGCAATGAGTTCAGAATAGCTGAATACATATTAGAGGAGAAAAAGCTCTGGATTTTTTACTTTCAGAGCATTCTTGAACAGACTTTTGGATTCATTAACATTTCCAAAGGTTATTTATTGGCATCAGTTTCAGGCAGAACATGAAAAAGAAAAAATGACCTCTGCTTTTCAATTACTATTAGGGGATGGAGGAAAGAGAAAGAAATTTTTCTTTAAAAGTATATTTCTAGGGCACAGCTTGCCTGGCTTGCCTGGAAGACAGCTGAGAAAGTTCTCACTTTGTTTGAACTGATGTGTTTGTGAAAGTCTTAATTCTTCTCCCACCTCTTCTTTTCTTCTGCAGCGTCCAGTCTTGAAAACAAACTGACAGATGTTCTCTTGGATCAGCTTGTGAGACTTGCAATGTCAGGAGTGCAAACAGACTTTTGCTGTTTAGTCCAGGAAATGAGATGCAGACAATCTGATAAATAAACAGTGTTTATTACTCCAGTTTAAAGTGTGCTTTGGATTTCTTTTCAAAATACTCCTACGAGGAAGTGAGGATGAATATTAAACATGTGCTCCTAATTTAGAGACCTCAATGGCAAGGTTAGAGGGTCTTTTAATTACACAATTTGTATAGTTAGGTCGTAACAGCAGTGAGTGTTTCTGATCTTTAACCATATTAAAGAAACAAGTAGAAATTTGAATAACATAGAAATTCTCTCCAAAGAAACTTACAAGACTTATGAATACACCAAGATTAATTAGAATAATAGGATTTAGGACTGTGTGTGAATTGGAATGCATTGTGACTTTTATAATTAAGAGACACATAGAGATTTAAAGAGATGGCACATAATTACCCAGTATGGACTGGGACAAGACAGAGCGGAAAATATTCTTCTACTCGAGCTGTTAAGTATGCATTTTAATGATTATGGGCTCATAAATTTAGATTTAGATATAATTCAAATGGCACTTCCATTATCAGCAGCATCTAGATCCCCAGAAGAGCACTAAAGCATTATTTAACTTTTAATTCTGTGCAATGTCATGTGCCACCCTGTTTCTCTGTCATGGCTGTGTGGCCTACCCAGCACAGAAGAGCCCAGCATCCATGGCTCTGGTGACACATGTGCTGCCAGGCTCAAGTGGGAATAGCCAGGGACCTGCCCTGCATGTATGCCAGGAGATGGAAACAAGCAAGCACAAAAGGGCAATTAACTTCATAAAAGGGCAACAAGATTTTCTTTCCTATTGTGAGAAAGAAAAGAGGAGAGTTCAGGATGCAGTAGGTGAGTTTTGGAGCTAAGTCTTTATATTCAGTTAAGGACTGAATGGTAACTGCATGCTCTGCTGTCCTTTGGGCTTGCAAAACCACAAGTTGGCCCTCAAGAGAAAAAAACAGAGACCCACTGAGTCACCAGTAACATTTGTTGCATTGCTTTGGATTCGTCTTGAGGCACCTCCCTTCCCTTCCAGCTCTGCAGTAAAGCATCATTTCCACCAGACAGAGGTGATTCAGAACCCATGAAATGCTCATATTTCCAAGTCATGGAGAACTGTTACTGAATGAGTTATCATTTAAACAGCTTTTAGTTCCACATTTGAATTCAGAATGAATTCAAATTCTAGTGAAAGGTGTTCAACAAGGTGTCATTGAGCCAAGAAACTCTACTCACTGTTCCCAAGAGGAACACACCCAATACTTGTTGTGAGTCTCATTTTTGTTCCTAACCCTACTATCTGCATCACTCTCTTTTTTTTGGAATAATGAGTTTTGGGGGGGAAAGTATCCCATACTACACCTATGTTTGTCTGAGACAAATAATTTCATCTGTTATATTTTGGCTACAAGACATCAGATAGCAAAAAATGCCTTTCAGATTTTTATATTTATTTTTAATCCTAAATGAACGAGATGCAGACTGATAAGCTAATTATGTAAGATTCTGTGAATTCATTTTATATGCCAAATTCTCTACAATTAAGCTAGCTGTGTTTACCTGTTGATATTCATCCTGTTTTCTTATATTGTTTGCAGTCTCCAAGTGTGACTACAGAGATAATAACAGGAATCCAACAGAACTATGAAATAGTCTGTAGTCCAACACTAGCAACAACAGTGCCTCACAGACTATTTTGTATTTACTACTTTGTAATTTGAAACATTTTTCCCAAAGTCTTCCTTGTAACTGTCATTGTAAATAACAAAAATATTCACCTTACCTACACACAGTGCTCTTGTTTCCTTCAGATCCATGTTTCAGGCCAAACACTTTTCACTTTTATTAGTCTGTTTCCTTAAAGGGCAAGTTTATCAAAACACTGACATTTTTCATATTTTAGATAGTGCACTATAAAACCATTTAGGTAAAGTTTACCTTTTCAAAGTGTGGAAAAATGTACACTACAGCAAAATCACAAGACATGCCACATCTTTAGCTATGATGTATACCTTTCTTTTTGTCATGGGTGAGACTGCTGCTGCTTGGAAAATCCAGGCCTGGACCAACTCTGCCCCTATAACAGAGGGAACACAAAACACTAACTCACTGAGTGTCATGGGGGATTCTGGCTGCTGACTACTGCGTTCAAGAGGTCCTTAATTAGAACACAGTATGGTGATTCCAACCCTACAGCCTGAGGCAGCTCAGTGAATTGTGCCTACCTAATCCTAGCTCACAGGATCCCATCAGAAGGCTTGAGGTGGTACCTTGCAGGACCACATGAGTTTTATCCCTTGTGTGAATAAGAGGGAAAGGGGAACTGCAGGAAGAAGTCAAGGCTGGATGTGTCATATCCAGCAAGTAAGACTTCCAAAGTTTGGTATAGGCTCTGGGTGACCTATGTCAGACATCCTTTTTCTGAAGTCAGCTTAACTTTTTTGAAAGCCAGGTCAACCCGTACTTGGATTAATTAATTTTAAAGTTACGTCGAGTAAAAGTTGTGATTACCTTGGAGCAAAAGTGAGTATTTTCTTGATAAAGATGGCATGCATGGGCAAGATTTACTCTGCATGTTATAAAGACTGTAGAGGTTGAGAGCTCAACAGATGCACTCTTCCACCTGATAGTCTTCCTGAATATGTGTAATAGTAGATTAAAACCCTCAAACCTCAAATATTAAGGCTTTGGCAACACTTCCAACTACTATTTTAGAGAAGCTGCCAAATCTTTTGTTGAAGCAAATAACGGTGTGGAGCCCAGCAGATCCCCTTTGGCAGCTGGAAAGTGTCTCGTGCAATGTGCAATGATGCCTTGCAGAGCGACTGCCTACAAGCACCGTGGTTCAGCTACTTGTGTCTCTGCTCTAACACCGGCAAAGAGGGATTTGTGCCCAAGACGGTGTTTAATATTACAGCTGAGACCAACCAAGAGAGGCCAAATTTGATTATCTTTCGGTGGCAGTGGCGACAAACGCCCTTATTACTGCTGACATTAAAGACAAGCAAGAGGGAAGGCAAAGCGGTTGCCGGCTCCCTGCCCCTGTGCCCACAGAGATCACAACCGCTCAGATGTAACAGATTCGCCTTTGTTTATGCCACGTCGGACACCCACAGCCGCTGGTGTCCTCACGCCGGGCTCTCCCCGTTCGGGGCGGTGATTTACCAGCAGGCGGGCGGGGAGGCTCAGCCCCGCAGCGCCCAGCTGAGGGGAGCCGGCCCTCCCCGCTCCGTCCGTCCCGCCCGGGGTGGAGCCTGGGCAACTGCCGGTGCTGCTGGGGGCGGCGGGCCCGTCCCTCATATAACCCTGCAGCGCTGCCGCCGCCTTCCCAGCGCTTCCCGCTCCGCCTGCCCTCGGCGCTCCGTGCCATGGCTCGGCGCCTCAGTCCGGCCAGCTGAGTCCTGGGAGCCGCCGCGTCCTGCGGGGACCGAGCCGGCCGTGACTCCGCGGCCCTGTCTCCGGCCTGCTGCCCTCCTCCGTCCCGCTCGGCCCGCAGAAGCGCTGCCCGGGGCAGACGGCACCGTCCTGCCCGAGTGTGCATAAAGCCCGCCTTTCCCTTCCCTCGCCGCGATCGCACCTTCCCGCCTCCTGCCCTGGGGCTGGCCGGGCTCGCACCCCGCGCTCCGCCGCCGCTGTCCCCGCCGAGGATGCGGGTGTCGCTGCTGAGCCCGCTGCTCCTGCTGTCCCTCAGCGCCGGCCCGCACGCCGCGGAGCTCCAGCACGGCCGCGCCAAGTGCCCGGCCCGCTGCGATGTCTCCACGTGCCCCAGCCCCAGCTGCCCCAGCGGGTACGTGCCCGACCGCTGCGGCTGCTGCCTCATCTGCGCCGCGGGCGAGGGGGACTCCTGCGGCCGCAAGGAGGACCCGCCCTGCGGGGACAGCCTCGACTGCCGCTACCCCATGGGCAAGCGCTTCGCTAAGGGCGTCTGCCAGTGCAAGCTCAGCGCCCAGGTGTGCGGCAGCGACGGCCGGACCTACGACAACATCTGCCAGCTGAAGGCGGTGAGCCGCAAGGCGCTGCAGCACGGGCTGCCCGGCATCGCCCAGGTCCAGAAGGGAGCCTGTGAATCGGGTAGGAGCATGGTGGGACCTGCCGCGGGGCGCGGGGTGGGACACCTGGGTAAAGAAAGTCACGATTTTTAGTGGCCTGGGAAGACTGGGTGGATGTAGGTACTCTAAAAACCTCCAGGGATGTGGAAACTAATGACACCTGTGGCATCCGGAATGGATGCTCAGGTGCTTTCTGACCAGCAGAACTGCCGGATGCTCAGGGTGGGCTGGGGTTTGGGAAGGGTTCCCTCAAACCAGCAGCACGGCTGTGGATGATGCCTCGCAGCGCTCCCGGGACAAGAGGCGGGCGCGCTCGCCAGGTGGGAGCGAGGTGGGTGGAGGTGGCTCGGCTGTCAGGCCAGGGCAGCGAGCGGCACAAACCTTTCTGGAGGCAGGGCAGCGAGCGGCAGAAACCTTTCTGGAGGCAGGGCAGCAGCGCCAGCCCGCTCCCGTGCGGCCGGTGCCACCTGCGCTCGCCGCGCCGGCTGCGGTGGCGGCAGTGCTGTTGGGTGGCGGTGTTGGTGCTGGTGGCATCCCCCGTGCCGGCACACAAACAGAGCGGGACCCGGGAACACCTGAGCTCCGGGACCGTCCCTGGGGCATTTTGGGATGTTAGCCAAATTGACCCGACAGGTGAATCAGAAAATGCCTCTCTCTAAAAGCCCATCAGGGCAAGAAAAGCGCTGCATATTAGATAAACCACCTAGAACATAGTCTTTTGTCTGGTTTGTTTTCTTCACCAAAGGGTTTTGTAGTCTTGTAGAGCCCTTGCAAGGAAAAAAGTCTTGTAAGGAAAAAAAAAAAACCCTGAGAAGTTCCTTTATAGTGTAAAATATTGATATTCAGGCTATCAAATGATCTTGTGGTTGTAATAAAGTGTCGAGGCCTTTGCTCAGAGCCTGTGATATGCTATGACACACAACTTCAGGCTTGGTGATTTAACTTTGGAAAGTTTAGTAATCTCTTAAGCTAGTAATTTCCTTTTAATATTAAAATGTGTCTCTTTATGGAAGTGTTAATGCTGGCAGTATCTTTCCACATACTTACTGGTATATTATTTTTTAAAGGCTTTGCTTCTGCTGCATTTCCCATAGAGTTCCTGAAAAGAGAAAAGTGCTATGCTTAATGAAGTTTTAAAACATGCATTAATGTTTTCATTATGTCAGGTAAATCACTAACCATCCTGTTTATTCACAGCAAACTGGCCAAAATGATTGGGAGGGTTCAGAGGGAATAGGGGCACTGTTGTAGCCTTTCTGTGAATAGGGGGCCTTTCATATATATTTTGATCTTTGGAAAGGCTAAGCCAGTTCAGAGTGGGAGGATATTCAAATGATGTTCCTGGAGTTCCTTTCAGAGTATCTTGTCAGAGCCAAGAATTGTTTCAGATGCCAGCCTGAAGCTGCAATGTTCCATCTCTCCAGTATTTTGTAGTTATAAATTGTTTTTGCCTGTGCCTTTTCACATCAGCAAATGTTAACTTTAGTACTCCTAAAACTTAGTTGAAACTGATCCATGTGAAATAATCAAAATGTTTAACCAAAATGAGTGAACTAGCCTGCATCTGAGAGCTTGCTGAGTGCTTGGCATTTGGTATATGTGACATTTTCTTTAAGGAATCCTCCTGAATCTAATGCTAATAGGCTTAGGAATTTAGAGCTGTGAGGCAGAAGAGATTTTTTTTTCAAGCAACTATTTTAGTGTTTATTTTGGCTTTATTTTTTTTTTTGTCTCAGAAAACATCAGCTTAGATGAAGCATCTGGTTTTCAGTTGAGATTTAATTTTTTTTGTTCAGTTCTACAGCTGCACAAACTGAAGCTCAAAGAAACCGAGTGTCTTGCCCAAGGTCAGGTTGAGTTGGTGGTTGAGCCAGGAATAGAACTCAATTATGGGTTTTTTTGTTTGTTTTGGGTTTCTTTTAAACGATAACTTGCAATGGCTGTAATGAGAGGCTTGGAAGAAACTTGACAGTTTAAAATTGTTGTCAAATTTCTTTTTCTCCTGTTCTTGCCTGGCCTCAGATGACTCAGAATTTGAAGGGATAAGCTAGTTATGAAGTAAATGCAGTTTTACTTAACCATCCATATATTAAAACAATCTCAGATAACAGAAGCATCATATAGTATGAATAAGGCGGTATTTAGAACATGCACAGACCTAGAGTGGCTCCTGAAATGTCTGCTCCTCTCCTTTTTCAGCTGCTTGTGTTGATGCTGAGTTGGATTTTGGCTGTGATAAACCCAGACAGACTGAGAAACCTAGCAGTGGTTTCCTGGTGACAGCAGTCTGGTGAATAGGGATACATGAAACAAGGATGCAGGAAGGAAGGGAGGAATGAGGTGGCCAGGGCTCCTAAGTGATAATTGAAAAGTTAACAGAATTTAAAGTGTTTTTGTCCTTGTTGAAGTCCTGGATGAGGTTGAGAGGCACCATGCCAAATTGCAAGTTCTGCACACAGTGTTCTAAACGGGGTGTGCACTGCATGGAGGTCCAGGGGCTCCATTACTGATGCTCTGCAAGGTACCAGTGCCCAGGGGCCTCTCAGAGGTACCAGTGGGAGCAGTCTGCAGAAATCCTGTGCCAATTTAAACTCCCTTCTACAAATACTGGGGGGGGTTTTAAACTTTTTTCAACAGTATATACCTTTATATATGGGAATATATTGTCAAGCTATTTTTTCTGCCTTCTGTCACCTACTGTGATAACAACAAGCTGTTACAAGCTAGCATGTAAGTAATGGGAGAAATACTTTTGGAGGACAACCTCTGTAATCAAATATCTATTCCTATAGAGCCTTGTTTCTCAGGGCAGCAAGTGTAAGTTTAACAATGCCATGTATCAATCAACTAAGATATCAGACATGTCACTGCAAGGATTCACTTGGTCACCTGCCATCGACAGTCAACCTGCTTGTTTCTTGAACAAAGGACTGGTTTTGATCTGTCAGTACAGCTTAGTACAGTTAACTTCCCTTCTTTTGATGTTTACAAATGTCAAAAGATTTGTATTTTCTTACCTAAGACATGGAGGCAATTTTTTTTTTAAATACTGGTGCTCTTTTGTCAATGGAACTAGGAAAATTAAAAGCTTAATGAGAAAACCTTTGAGGATGGACTTGACACTCACCATTTAGTGTACTCTGCACTGTTAACATGAATTCACTCTCAGAAAGGGGTTGTGATGTTGACTCACCCAAGTCAATCAGATCTTTGAAAGATATGAGCCTAAAAGTTCATATTCCTAAGAGAGTGTTTCAAACACAATTAATTCATAAGTCATTGCACACACGTGTTTGGACTGTGCCTGTACATAACCTTGAAGATACAGAGGAACAGCTGAGTGTATGATTATGTGCATTTCTGAGAAGCTGGCCCAGTGAGGGATAGAAGTCTCCTGCTGGTGTTATTGCCATCAAAGCCTTAAAGCTGCCTGCAGCTGTATTTAGGGAAATGTACTGTGAGATATTAGCTGGAAACACAAACTTTGGTCACATTCCTGTGCTGGTTGTTTTCCTTATGCCTGAGTTGCTTTGAGTTACTGCAGGTGAGGATGGACAGCGTACAGGAGTTGGTATACAATTCAGAATAGAGCACTTGACTGCTTTGTAAAGGATGAGTAACAGCAAAAGGCTGTTCTTGTTGTATCTCCTCATGAGGGTCACTTGGAAAGGAGGGATACCAAGCATCCAAAGTCAGTGTGGAGTCTGTGCTAGAAAGCCTGTGCCAGTCTGTCTCTGTCTGGCCCTTGTGATTGCTACATTGCACAAGAAAGCCACTTTGGTGTTGGTTCACCAAATTGTTTTCATCTGTGCACGGTAGACATCCATTGTATAAACAAGTTGCCTGAACCATAATGTGGCATTAAACTCACCAAGGCTTTATGGTCAGTGCACAGCTATGCAACTTGATCTTAATGCTGAATTCATCAGAAAAGCTGCCCATGAACCTATGCTTCCAGCAGATGTTTCTGGTTTTTAAGCAGAGACATTATAATCTTTTATTTGTCTTTCATTTCTTTCCATGAAAGCACAGTAGGGACAGTGTTTATCCCTGGTGATCAGATCTGCCAGGTTGCAGTCCTCCCTTAGACATAATAATTTGCTGAATGCACAGATCTTTTCTGAAGCTGGTTTTAAAAGGGGGATGGAGAAACAACCTTAAAAGAATGAGTTTTCCAGGCTCACATATTCTTAATGAATATAAAATTGTGGATTTTAATACAATGTATTGTCTTTAAGAAAGCAGTGAATGTGATTTGATTTAATTCTACAGGGACTAAGTTGGCAGATATTCAGAAATCTTCAGTCTTTTGCAAATGTAAATTGGTCTGGTTTTATTGTCTTCAGTGGGATTATAATGATTATTTCTGCTGAATTTTTTTCCAGTTCTCTTCATACTAAGTTAACTCTACAGATTTGTTGGCATTGTTCCTGGTTCCAGCAGTCTTAATGAGATTGGAGTCTATTGTCTCTGCAAGAAAGTAAATAACCCACTATTAAATGGACCCATAGCCTGTAGATAACACCACTATCCAGGAAAAATCTTAGACTGATAATAAGACTACTCCTACCTGAAAGGCACTCAGCTTTAGTCATTTAAATTCAGTGTAGTTGGAGCCCATAAAATTGGAAGCATAAGGTCACATTTTAGAAAATATGCTGAAAATCTTTAGCTCCATGCACTTAAATTGAAATATGAATTTTAAGTGTTCTGCAAGGGGAGCTGGAGACCTGAAGATCTAATCACTTAGATGAAATGATAGGCTAAAAGTTCAGGGCTGCTGAAAATCTGGTTGATTTGTGGCTATGGAGCAGATTGGGGAAATCTAGTTTTTTTTGACTAAGAAATGCATAGACAGCTAAGGACTCATACAGCAAAACATTAGTTTTATTTCAAATGCAACCTGGATGCAGCACCTTTGAAATCTTGGTTATGCAACACGTGGCTAATTGGATTAAATTATGTTTTTTTGCCAAGATAAATTAGATTTTGTTAGTGTGAGATGATTCTGAACACTCAGTAATAACATGGAAAATAATTGAGAGACCTTTGAAAAACTATGTGGCAAATCTCAGAGGGTCAATGGGTCAAAATCCACAAAGGTTCTGTGGGCTCAGAGCTGTTACATGCTCAGGGCAGCAGAGATCTGAGGCTCTGTGGGGCTCTACAAGGCAGCAGAAATATGGAGGGGGGAGATACATACTTAACTTTCTCTTTTAGTAAGGACAGTAGCAGCAGCTGGTGTCTACCAGCTAGTGCACATTAAAGGATAGATTCTTCACTGTATATAGACATTATACAACGTACTCAGTGCTGGATGTTGCTTCCTTCTTCAGTTTCCCAGGCTTCAGTTCCTCCCTTTTGGAGTATATTGAGGATTTATGATGAAAACCATCAGTTTAATAACTATGCACTAAAATGCTGTTAATAATGACCAACACTTCAGTTCCCTTAAATAGTGCTGAGTTAATGCAAGTGTGCAGTTATACCTTCCACGTCTGTAGCTTGAGTTCCTGGCACATCATATATAATGTGTTTAAAGGTTCTCATCACTGCCAGCTTGCAGAAAATTATTCAAGAAAGATCAGCTTTGTAAGTCAGTTTTCACCAGTGTTTGGTCCCCACCAGACAAGAGAAAAACTAGCTCATCTCTGATCAGACCAGATCTTCAGACATTCCTTTCATACAAAGCCTGAGTGTCTGTTATTCCTGATCCTCCTTTGTTTCAGATTTCTCTTTAATATTGGTGCAGATTTCAATTTTATTTCAGGTTTGAGCGTTCTTGTCTTCTAACCCCAGCAGGGAGGTTCTGGGCTTCTGCTCAGACAGAGAAATGTTTTTACTGTTGTATGAAAAGAAGATAAACATTGTTTCAGTTTTAGTCTCCTCTCTGTATTGCTGCATTTTATTTTCCTCACCTTTTTTTCATGTTGCATTCACTACCTCTTTCAGATGCTTTCTCTCTGCCTCCCCCAAATCCTAGCTGGAAAGCCACTGGCACCCATGATGTTTGCCTGGTGGCTAGTCAGGAGTGAGGTTTTTGAACAAGCATCTTCCTGTGCTTGTGGCCATGTACAGTGCTGCATCCATTTGGCCTGGGCAGAACAGTTGAGCACTTAGAAGATGCAAATGGATTTAGTTGGCCTGATTCACACAGAGCTGTGCTGATTTACACCAACTGAAAGACTGCATTCATCCCTAGTTTTTCCCCAGTTCTGTGCAGTTCATCAGCCGCCTTTCACTGATGCGTGGTCATGTCTATTAGGGTAAATGTGATGGCAATGTTGTATCCTGTCAGTGAGCACTTGCTGTGTAGGCAAGTGTTCAAAGTCTTGTCAGTAGACTTCAAAGGATATAATGCATAATCAGGCAAGCTGCTTGGGAACTGAAGGTAAAATAACTCTTCAGTGGCCTTGTAAGCAAAATAAATACCAGTATATTGTGCTTACATTTGACTGTCCTCTGTGATTCCTGTTTGCTGTGTCTCTTTTAAACTAAGCACTAAAACAAGAACATTCAATTGGCTGGAGGGATTCTTCAGAGTGTATGAGAATGTACATAGAAATAATAGACTGATCCTATTCCTGCCAAGCTTTTCCTTTTGTTTATTCAGTATCACATAAATCTAACTTGCTACATTTAAGCAGGGTTTCTTTTCATTCAGAACTAAATCCCATGTCCAGTAACAGGATAAAGAACTTGCAGACTTCTGTGAAGAAATTCCTAATCTTCTTGGCCTGTTTTTTTTTTTCAACTCATTTGCTCCCTTTGGTAGATCCCATAGTTAATTTTGAAGCTTCAGGCTGTGAACACAAAAGAATGCTATTTGAGTGTGGGAATACATCCCCTACATATGCTTTACATGTGTGGTGATATGGCTCTGTGTATCAGGGACTGCAGAGAACATGACATTTAGCACAAGCAGTGCTATTCCTTTGGGGTGTTGTGGTGCTAGAAGCCAGGGTGCTGTGGGCTTTGCCCCCACCTCTTTAAGATCTTAACTTCACACTATTTTATTCACTCTTAATGAATGCTGTGTATAGTGCTGTTTAATGTAGTACCATACTGGCTTTTGTCAGACATTCTAGTAGTCTATTGCTAGGCCCTGCTGCATATGACAGCTTTAAATGTGAATTTGCAAAAAGTTTTAGGTGCAAAGGTTGTAATTTAAGTCAAGTTCTAATGTGTCTACTTTAAAAAAAATAGAACTTAAGTTCGAATTGTGACTCCCAAGTTCTGCAGCTGTGGTACTCAGCACTTGTCAGACCACATCTGGAATACTGCATCCAGTTTTGGATCTCTCAGTACACAGGAAAGGCATGCACAAACTGGAGTGAGTTCAGAAGGTCATGAGGGTGGTTGGAGGAAACTGGACGTATCTCCTGTGAGGAGAAACTGAGGGTACTGGGCTTGTTCAGCCTTGGGAAGAGAAAGCTTCAAGGGGAGCTGAGAGCAGCCTCCCTGTGTGCCAGATCCATACAGAGGTGCATAATGGGAGGATGAGAGACAAGGGGCATGAGTTGGAACATGAGCTCAAGAAGTTCAGTCTTGATGTAAGAAAAACCTAGACATCATGAGGGACAGTGAAGCAGTGGGAAAAGTTTCCCAGAAAGTTTCTGGACTGTCCATCCTTGGAGTTTTGCAAGTCCCAACTCTGTTTCCCTTTGCAGGTGATGCAGCTTTGAGCAGGAGGTAGAACTAGATACCTCCTAAGGTCCTTTCCAGCCTGACCTATCTTATGACCCTGTGTGTCTTGGATAATAAGTAGTTGTCTGCAGAAAAATGCTCAAGACAGAGCTTATAGATGTCCAAAGAAAAGAATGTAGAGCTAAGTGGTGCTGATGTTTAATTTTCTCAGGATCACACAGAATGCTATGTAAGTTTTGAACTATCTTAATGACTTTGATTCCCTTTCCAGTACTGTTTGGAAACTGTTCTGGTAGGACAAACAGATCAAATCAAGTCAGGTTCATCTTGCCTACTTAATAAAAAAGTATTGTCTTATTAACATATCCAATTCTTTCTGCTAGTATAGGTCACCTACAGTCGAGCAGCCCAAGATACAAATTCAACTTCATCGCTGATGTGGTGGAAAAGATTGCACCTGCAGTTGTGCACATTGAACTTTTCCTCAGGTAACACTTTCAATTCTTTTAGTTACATTGTTTAACGAAGATCTACACTACAGTGTAGTAATTTTCCTTTTGAATTTGAGGTTCAAAAAAATATTCTAAAACATTACAGCAGACCCATTTCTCCAGAGAACCACACATTTGTGGTTTTTGTTCCTGTTCAGTAGATCTATTCTAATGGGTTTACAATAATATGCAATATATACTATCCACCCTAAAATAAGTATATCTCATCTTTGGAGGTATCTTCAGCCTTCACTAAAATGTTCTGCTTTTTGGACTGTATTTGTTATCTCAGTTTAAATACATACATATATATATGCACACACATTTATACATATAAATATGTATATATATATATATATATATATATATATATATATATATATATTTATATGTATATATATATATTTCCAGACACTAAGCTGGAAAAAAATGGCTTGTTGTTACTTTTTCAACTTTGAATGAGAGGTGATTTTATTTGGGCAAGAAGAGCATTAAGAGGTAGAATGTCAAGGAGATGTAGCCTATCTAAACACAGAAATGGCTCCTGACAGGAAAGAAATGTACTAAATTTCTTGACCTGCACATCACCAATATTCAGGATGCTGAAGCTGGACCTGAGGTGGCAAGATCAACACTGAGTGTCAAAACAACCTGGGAGGTTTAAATAAGTCCTCAGAACAGCCTGCTGTCAGAACAAATTACTGCAAATATTGCATGAACTCCATTATGTGAATACCTTTCTTTCTAGAGTCCTCTCAATTTCCACAGATATAAGTATTTCTTTGAGAATTTTTGTAGGCTTTTTTTTTCTTTGTAGGCTTTATCTTGATTTTACAAAATCAAGATAATCAAGTATATCAGGAGACACAGTTTTATGCACATGGTGATTGGTCCTTTGAGAGGATGTTACAGCTGAAGATCCTTAAGATCTTTGCATATGTAGTTAAGATTGTTTCTTCTTTCCCTACAAGTAAATGTTTGCCTAGCAGCTTGCTGGGTGCTAATTTTGATACTACTTTTTTTCCTGGGATTGGCTCCAGTTGTTTACTGCTAAATAGTCCAGGACTTTCAAATAATATCCTAACCAGGAACCATGTCTGGGAAGAAAGACTTTGTGGGCCTTTTCTTGTCTTTTACTATGCAGACACTTTATATTCCCCAACATGAGGTCATTACAGCAGTTGTTCACAGAGAAAATTTGTAATGCCTTGAACAGTTGTAAACTCTTTTACCGGTCTGTTTTGCAGCACATGTTGCTTCCCACCAAGCTTTACCCATTGTTAGTGTTTTCCATTTTTTCTTTCACATTCCTAGTAATTTTGGTTTCGAGACATGCTTTTTCCTGTCTGCACTTGGGCTTCATGATCTCCTTAAACCTCATCTCTTCCTTTATGCCTCTGTCCAGCTGCAAGGTTCCTTTCCTTCTTCCCCTTTTCCCATTAGATGATCAGTTAATTTTTTAGCTTTATTTCCCCCTTTCAGTATGTAATCAGTAACCAGTGGGATCAGATGGGCTCCTTCTCCTTCATTTTTTGTCACCTACCCTCTGTGCAATGAAGTTCATAAAGACAGAATTGGAAATCAAAGGAAAAGGATCCTGCTAATTGTCTGTAAACCTCAGTTCCTGTCTCCCTGACTGACTAAAACCAGTCACAATTTTCAGGAAGGGATCCTTTCTTTGTAATTTTTGAAAAAAAAAATTGATTCTCAGAGTGAAAGGTGGTGACGTCTAATATAATCTTAAGTTGATTTTCCTTATGACGCAAAATTGCTTGCTTTTTGTACAGGCACCCTCTCTTTGGTCGAAATGTCCCCCTTTCCAGTGGATCTGGGTTTATTATGTCTGATTCTGGTTTAATTGTGACCAATGCCCACGTGGTGTCAAGCACAAATGCAATATCAGGGAGACAACAACTGAAGGTACAGCTCCAGAATGGAGATACCTATGAAGCAACCATCAAAGACATTGACAAGAAATCTGATATTGCAACAATAAAGATTCACCCTAAGGTGAGTGACATAAACAGGAGAATGCCTTAATTTGGGCTGTTTCAGTTAGTACAAAGTGATTGACTAGAATATATGTTTAAGGATTCCTTAGAAAGATCTGTGGAGAACAATGTACTGAAATACAGGCCTGGGAATTTTTCATATCTTGAAATTAAATTACTTTGTCTTCTGTGTTAGGAACTGTAAAAAAATGAAGAAAAAAATTCCACTCATTTAATATGTGGCAACATCATGCTATCTTTCCTAAATACCCAGGCTAATGTTTTTTAAGCTTTGTGTCAGTATGCATGGACTGCAAGGTGGGCATAATGCATAGAGAGTGGTAGTCAACAGTTAGTCAGTGGTTGGTGTTTGTGCTGTTTCTAAGAGGATGCAACAATCTGCTGGAAAACAGGGAAATTTTGATGCCCTTCTTTTCTCAGTGAAATTACAAGGGACTGGACGTAGCTGTTTGTTTTTGAAAATGGTTTAAAACAGCATAAGTTTTGGGTATAGGATAGTGAGTGGCTCTTCCATTAATGTAATGGAAAGTCTTTGTTCCTAATTTTTGCTGGTTTTTAATCTTTCCAATCAGAATATTTTCAAGTATGAACTAATGCTTATTTCTTTCTCTCTCTGTTTACTTAAGAAAAAACTACCAGTATTATTACTGGGACACTCAGCTGATCTGAGGCCAGGAGAATTTGTGGTGGCAATTGGGAGCCCATTTGCCCTACAGAACACTGTGACCACAGGCATTGTGAGCACGGCTCAGCGAGACGGCAAAGAGCTGGGCCTGCGGGACTCGGACATGGATTACATCCAGACAGATGCCATCATTAATGTAAGCACCAGGTGTGGGATGAGCTCCACCTCACAGGCTGTCCCCACTGTGCAGCATGGAAGTGCCTGCTCTGAGACATGAATCCAGCAGCTTTGTTTAACATCAGTGAAACTCTTCTTTTTCAAAACTCTGTGCAGTGTCTGTAAGGTGTGTTCAGGCAGTGTTGTGAAGGGAAGGATAAGTAAAAGTTCTCCCTCTGAGGTTGTCTGTGAGGATGCTGCATAAGTCAGATGCTTTGAATTCTGTAAATCTCATGCAGCAACATGGTTGTATCAACCAGCAGTAAATTAAAACATTTCTCTCTCTGCCTGCTGAGTTCCTCAAGTCAAGGAAGCTGTAGAATAGAGCCAAAATTTCTTTCATCTCCATCCTTTAGAAGCAGATAGACTAGTTAAATTGAGAGTATGTGCTTCAGTTTAATGACAGGACACCCAGGTAAGAACATAAGGAGAGGACTGGGGCTTTTTGTTGCTGTTCTTGTTTTCCCTTTGCACACCATGTAATCAAAACAAGAATCGAGGTGGAAAATAGCAAAGTTTGAGGTATGGTTTGGAGCTAAGGGTCCTAGCATTGCATCTTATATATAAATACATTAATGTTCCTTCAGAGCATCTTGGAGTGATCCAAAGAGCTTAAGTGAAGTGCTTGGGTATGTGTTTAGCTTATACTGCTTCTAAAATGAGCATTGCACACATATCTGAGGTGGAAAATGGCCTGAAATTTTATACCTTAAATCTGTTACACATTGAAAGGAAAATATTTTCAGGATTTGTTTGTTGGACTTTAATGTCAAATTTGTCATAACAAGAAATAATAGTGTTTTACACACACAGAGTGCTTCACAAATCATTATTGTCACAGACTTGTTAAAAGAAATCGTGTAGGGAGGAAAAAAGAGGAGAATTATTTTTTGTGCTAAGATATGACATAAAAGTGAGCTTTTTCAAAAAGCTTTTGTGTGACCCAGGAGCTGAACCTCTCTTAGACCTTTAGTTGGAATTACTCTCTTCAGCTATGCAAGGAGAATAAGGAAAACTTAGGCAAGATGGGTTACTTGGGAGCGCACACTGAACTGGTGGTGGAGACAGAATTGGAACATGGGATTCTTGACTTCTTGCCTGTACTCATTTTTCAAGCTCAGACTCCTTCCTTGTGTATGGATTTAGACATTTGCTGCCTTCCAAAGCTAATGAGCAGGTTTAGGCAAGGATAGCAGAGTGTGTCAGATAATGCTGGACCAAAGAATGGTAGCAGATGAGGTGAGGAAAATGACACTAAGTTTGAATTGCTTTGCCATCTGGGACTGCAAAACATGAAGATGGTCCCTGGCATAAGGATGCTTTGTGCTTAGCTAATGCACTCGTTTTCTCCTGAGAATGGGAGGAGTTTGAGAGTTTGGTCTGTTCAGAGCATTCCTGTGGCTCAGCCAAGACTTTCCTGCAGGAATGTGCGTGCAGCTGCCTTTTGAGAAATGCTGGGACAGCAGTAACATAGGGCAGGAGAAAACAGGGCCATAAGGTTCTAAATGGGGCTGTATTGCATGTCCTGAAGGTCTTTCACATCCTTCAAGCAGAAGACAAGTGGATGAAAGACTATGTGCTAAGCAAGGCTGAAAAATCATTATTTTGGTTTCTTTGTGCCAGTCAGACATAAAAATCACATGTGCAGCCTCTGGTGACTGGAGAGATACAATATAAGGAACTTATCTAATTGTTCAATTTGAACTTTGAAGCTGTTTGATAAATTTTAATGTCTATTTTATTCTCCTAAGAATCTATAAGGTTTGCCCAGTGCTATCTAAGTGTAAACAGTTTGTGTCTCACTTCTCTGTCATACATTTAGCTTTTGTTTCTTTTGAGTGGTAAGTTGCTGCTTTTGGCTGTTTGCTGTTCTTTGGCTGGAAACCTACTCTAAAACTCTGGCCTCAGTAAAAAACAAATTGTTGAGCCAGCTTGAAGATGGACAAGCAACTTCCCCAACTCTCATTTCCTGTGGTCCTGTTGCATGTTTCTTTTAAGGGCCATTAGGTATTAGGTAATTTTGGGCTGGCCAGAGCTGCTCTATGCCTTCCCTAGAGAGGCATATGTGTCTGTGGTTACTAAATCAATGCTTATGTAGTAGCTACCTCATAGCAATATGCTGTGATTAAATATGCAAACCACTGTATTCTGCTCCAGTGGAGAATGAGAGACTGACAGTATTACAAACCAAAGTGATGAGTGAAACAAAAATTGTAGAAGCACTTCACTGAAGTATAACTTTAAATAACAATTAATTATTTCAAAATGTTGTTCTGACAGGCTTTGGAAGAATCAAAATACTAGTTTTAACTATTCAATGTCTTAAACTCAGCATCTGTCTATTTGGAGTGGCTCCTAACTTAATTCCTGCTTCTGAAAAAAACCAAACAACTATAATCATGAGAGGGGTGGAGGGGTAGGATAAGACCTACTTTTAATCTTCTGTGATCAATGTGTCTGTCAGTACTGCCTAAGAAATGACCTCCTCTCTTTCATTTACTTACAAAACCAGTACTGTTTGTAATGAAATTGCATTTCCAATAGTGAAGTATTAATTTATTGTTCCCTTATGTCATTTTTACAGTATGGCAACTCTGGAGGACCTCTAGTTAATCTGGTAAGTCCATGTGACTTGGTTTGGTTGGTTGGTTTTGTTTCAAGAGCTAGTTTCAAGTTAGTGGGAGAATGTTCTTTTGGAAAGATTCATGGATCATTCCAGCTTCCATTCACTTAGCTAATGGTAGGCAGATAGCCTGTAGCTAATGCAGAATATGCAAATTTGGTCTCAGTTCACACACCATAGGAGAATATTTCCCCATTGAGCAACAATTTCCCCAGAAAAATTTACCTAGCAGTGAGGAATATTGGATCTGGAGGGAGCAGTTACGCTTGTTAGTTCACACTGTGAAACCTGGGATGCACAGCAGAGATGGAACCTGGCTACCCCACACAACTCTTTCAAAATAGATTGCTTTAAATCAGCACTGGTGTTGTGGGGCAGTGGTTGTAGTGGTAGTAGTGACTCCCCTGCCCACTTGGCAGAGGAAATGTCTTGCTGAGTGTTGGGATGGACCTTGGATGAACACGCTGTACTGTAATCTCTCTGGCCATCACGGTTAAATGTGAAATGGATCATGAATCAAAGCCCAGATCCTCCCTTATAAGTAGCGTTTATTTCTTGAGTGATTACAACACTCTAGAATTTCTTACACCAGCTTTTAACATAAAATGCTAGGCAGGGAGCTGAATCCTGTACTTAGGAACAAATTTAATTGGGTGTTGTCTCTCAACAGGACGGTGAAGTGATTGGGATTAACACCTTGAAGGTCACAGCTGGAATTTCTTTTGCAATTCCTTCAGACCGTATCACTCAGTTTCTCACAGAGTCACATGACAAACAGAGTAAAGGTAAGGTCTGCAAGAAACAGTGACATCTTCCAATTATTATCCTGATCCAGGTGAAGTGCCAAAAGACATGGGTGTGGGATCCTATTACTGAAAGGAGCAGCATCCTTCTCCATTATAGGACATCACAGACTGGGAAATAGAAAACAATCTCACAGAAGTGGGAGAGACTTTTTATTATTCACACCCCCAAAGAGCAGACTGTGTATAAATATGGGAAATAGGGCCTCTGAGAATAGTGAGGACACGGATGAATCATCACTGTCTCAACTGATCTTGAGAACAGATGATCACTTGTTTAAGGAGTTTTTGTCTTTTTGTTTCTTGTCCAAGCAAAAAATTAAGGTATATTGTAGAAAATAAGGTAAAAACCTTTTAAAGCATCTACAGGTGGGAAGTAGTCCATAGAAGCTGACCTGTATTTTATCATGGTCATGTATGTCAGTGCTATATAATCACATATTGTGACAGATTCTCAGGCCCTGGTGGAAGAAAGGCTGTTACTAATTTGTGAAGAAATACGTGGGAAGATAGGAGAGAGGCAGAAAGAAAGGCCTCTGCACTGGACAGCATATAAATCTAAATATATTGGCAATGACAACTGCAGTACTTTAGACTTTTTTTACATGCCTGCACCATATCTGTCACCCTGTTCTAGATGTCATACTATAGGCTACACAGCCAAATCTGATCTAGTAATGCTGCATCCAGGCCAAACCTTCCTTACTCTTTCTCTTGCCAATTTATCTGTCCACACCCTACTACTAATCTTTTATCATGAATGTTGGCTGCTGCTGCTTCTTCTCTTGAATCTTTTTGTTATTAATCTTGTCTTCTCCTGAGTTCATCCAGTTCTGATGCCAGGGTTGTCTCCCTAAACCACTGTCTTCTCAGATCAATGTTATTTTGGAAACTTCCCTTAGTCAGTGGTTTTAAAGTGATGCATCTGCTTGTATGAGAGCATCACAAACCTGATGGATCCCCTCATCTGTGTTTTGCTGAATTCCACAAATCATATTGTTTTCACTCTTGATTTGAGGTGAGGGGGAGGAGTAGTTGAAGAAAAGTTGTTAATATATGCTGAGAAGTGCATTTCAAAGTAGCTGACATAATTTTGTTTCAGTCAACATGTCAAAAAAACTTGTGTATTCACCCTGGTTACTAACTTATCGTTGGTTTCTAAAACAAGCAGGTGTCTCATTATTGATGTTACTCTTTAGAACCAAAGTGCTTGTCATAGTCCAGGGAGGAGCAATGACTCAGCCTGCAGGCCTGGCTTAGAGGCATGAACTCAGGCTTTGTGCAGAGCTCACCATCTCCTGGTAACGGGCTGGAAATTCAGTGAAGGTCAGAGATGTCACCACTGAAATCAGTCACCTTGCTCCTTCAGGCACCTTTACCTCCGCAGCTAAGGACTCAGAGACAGCTTTAGCCATGGAGGAAAAAACTGTGAAAGATTCAAGTTTATACCATGATTGTAGCATACAGATTTTTATTTTTAATCATGTCACATGATTCCCTAATCAAAAAGATTTATACTTTCTTTTAGTGTCAATGTGACTGTCACTGCTCCAAAAATCCTGGGGCACAGGAAATTTTGTTACTTATTTTTCCAATTTTTTTGCTTTTGCTTCTCTAAAGTACATCTTATAATTTTGCTATAGCAGAGAAGTCATTTACAGCCCTTAATGCATAAAGAAAGTTTCTAGGAGATATTTTCACCACATATTTGGGACTTAGTTTTCATTTTTTAGGCTTTTAGTAATAGTTCTCCGATTTATTGTATAGTTGCTATTTTTTGGCATAATGAATTTATGTAAGCAGAATTTTAGGAATGTTTTTATGATGTTTTCTTCCAGTTATGTTTCAGTAGTTTCAGTGGGATCCTCCCTTATGGTAATATTAGGTCATAGAAAGACATTTATGGGTATTACCATTTTGCTCTTAATATCATATTGCCTGAAGATGATAACATTCCCTTAGGATATCACTCTTTCCAAATTTATTCTGACATAGTAGATACTCAGTTGTTTAATAAGCTGGACGTTAGTCTTTCAAATCTCAGTTGATCAGGTAACTGTTTTATATAGAAGGCATATATTTTTTGAAGTCTTATGTATTATATATAACTTCAAATATCTGATCTATTGAAGAACAGGAGTGGAGAGTGGGGGAAAATTAGAGGATGTAATTTGAATGAAGAATTTGCACAGGTTATGTTTTCTGTACATTCTATATTACCTAATGCATTCTTAATGTACAATAGCACCTAATGTATTTTTGACCTAAGATTTGTCACAACCTTCACAGAGATGTTTGTCTCTTGAATGGTCTGAAAGCCTTTGCTAATTTTGGGGTTACCAGTAATAAGGTTAATGTCCTTTTATAGTTAGGAAGTCTTAAATTGCTACATAAAGTTAAGTGTCTCCATCTGTATCTCAGTTTCAACCAGCTGTGTATTCTGTGTTTATGTCTGCAAGTTAACTACATACTTAAGCATTGATTGATTTTATTTTTTAAATTTTTTTTAGGAATTTCTCCATTTTGGTCTTAGCTCTCTCTATTCCTGGTTTAGACTTGAGCAGAACAGTAAAACTAGGAAGTCCTTTAGATGCTTTAAGATGACTTCTGCTTAAGAAGTCAGTTAGTCAACAATTTGAGAAAAATAAAGATAAAATCCATCCTAAAGGTCAGCTTAACCTCTAAAAGTGTCAGCAGAAAAGTGAATAAACTTTGTTTCAGATGGGCAAGGGGAAATGGGGCAGTTCTGCATTGGCCACACCAAACAGCTCGTTTACATGAATCCTCATTTTACATCCCCAGGACCTTGTATTAGTTGTGTTGAATCAATATTCTTACCTTTGTGTTTGAATGATTATTATCCATAATAATTACCACAAAACATGAGGGTTGCTTAGGAGCCTTGCTGAGTGTAGATTCAGACCGCTGTTAAATTCAGCCATGCAATTTATATGAAAGGGACTCTGCACAGAGTCCAGCATTATAGGCTTGAGCTGTTTGCATGTTTTCTAGTAGGCAGCAGAATACCTTTCTTAAATGCTTTCAGGGCTGTTCATGTAATCTGCAAATTGAGCTAGGTGAAAAAGGAATTATCAGAAAAGTAGAAGCTGGCACTTAAGTAAGAAGTGAAGGGTTAGTCCTGATGATATCCTGGCCCCACTGAAATCAGCTGCATTGAGTATAATTTTGCACCACAGTTACTCAAGCCCATAGAAGTTTGACATAGAAGTTTGAGTACATGACCCCTTAATTTGGATTTATCAGTTCTTTTTGCTACAGTTTATAAGTCGTAAGCATTTCTGCCTTCAGTTGGTGTTTATCTGTCTGGCTTTTATCTCTATTATTGCAAGCATCAATAAATAAAGTTTAACAATAAGGCAAGTGCTTTCCTGACTGTGAAACAGAAATTTCTGGGAATAGTGAACTGCATCTAGATACTTGGGGTCAGCTGCTTGTGACTTTCTATTATTACTAAGGAGATTTAAGTTTAGTCTTGTGGTTGAGGTTGGTTTGCTTGGCTTTGTACCCCTGGAATCAGTGTTTAATCTGGTCTGGTGTTTACAAAAATGAGATTTGAGTCTTTCTCTTCTAAGCTGTGCTCCAGCTTTAGGCCACAATGGTTTCACATTTGCTAAACCTGATTCTTCTAACATATGTTAACTACTGGAGGGACTGCACCCTTGTGATGACATCACTTTATTCCAGTTCTCCTAATTATTTTTTCTTTTCTTTCATGATTGCACAAATTGCCAGAATGACAGGTTTTGAGACTTTCTATTCACAGAGCAGATGTAATATGACAATGGTAGTTCCAGGTGCCACACACTGTTCTGCCGATGTGACTTCGCCCCAACATCACCATGCTTACACTTTGGGAATGATAAAACATTCCTGGTTGTCTGTGCCTGTTCAGTCTCTGCTGATACTTCAAATACAGACAATCATATTCCCACTAATCATTGTTGAAAACTTTGGTTTTTGGTGTTTGAATTGGGTTCAATTCAGTGGAATGGACTTCTATGAAACAAAAGGACTGAATTTTTTACTTGTATTCTGACACACAAAATGTCTGGAGAGGAGAAAGAGAGGAGTGTATACTCTGCTGCTAAAGTAACCTGTGGCTCATAGTTTTTAGTTTTACTTTATGAAATAGCCTGCTACTCCTATAGTATGAATTGCTGTTTGCAGTATGACAAACCTACTGCAGAGAGAGGCCTGAAGGCCTTTTTGAACTTCAGTGCGTGAACAGAAGTGAAGTAATACTTTGACCTGCCCAAAGTTGAAGGTAGAATTAGAATTTTGGTTAGGAGTAAGTCTGTAGTTGCAAGATTGTTTTTTTTTTTTCCCAAAAGCTTTATGTTTACATATGTCTTTAGCCACTAGAGAAATAATTCCTTTTATCACTAGTGTCATTTCTCCTGTGGTTTTTCATTCTTGCAGTTCTGTTTCTTCCAAGTCAATTTCTTTTGTCTCTTCTTTCATTTTCATTTTTCATCATGTAAACATTCTTAACTCAGGCTCCAGAATATCTTCATGTTTTTGCAAATTTCTGCCTCACAGGCAATGACCAGCATCAAATTTTTTAATGCAAAGAGAAAAGTGTCATCACAGATGCTGTCACTGAACGGAATTTCATAATTTAACTGTATACATTGCACGGACAAGGGAATTGTTTTTAGAGGGGAGAGTTATCATGTCTGAATATTTTTAAAAAGTGAAAAATTACATTTCTGCCATGGAAAGTGGAAGAGTGCCATGAGCTAGTTCATGGTCATGCCCAAAGCTCTTCAGACTTCGAATCTGAGCAATTGAACTTCTTGACATTCTTACTATAGCTGATTTTGATGTTGCTAGTTTTACTTTAAAATGGAGGAGAGCCCAGCATTTCAGGGCAAAGTAGGGATGACAGTTATGGATGCCAGATTTTTCAGAGTGTAGTAAATCCAATGTTTAGTAGTCAACATTTTCAGTGACCCCAGTGGGAATATTACCCCAGTGTAATATTCAGAACCAAGTCTTTTACTTGGGAGTGTTTTTCTTGGAAAGAATGAGAGCTAGAGAAGACTGTGTGCATCTCCTTTTTCCTCATTTGAGAAGCTGGAGAAACTCAAAGATCTTGTGAAGTCATTGTGCTGGAACAAGTAAGGGAAATATTGTTTCATGGCGGATGTGACTGAGTACTGCAGCACTCACTTCAGGAAGTCATCAAACTGCATTTTTTTCATAAGCCAGCTGTGCAATATCTTGGCTTAGTAAAAGCCAACTTCAGAAATGTGTTGTTCTTCCTAAAGGAGTGATTTCTCACCATTTAAAATTCCACAGAATCCTGGCAAATCATAGAATTATAGAATAGTTTTGAGTGGAAGGGACCGTTAAATGTCACCTAGTCCAACTCCTCTGCAGTGATCAGGGACACCTTTCATTGCATCCAACCTGACCTTGAGCGTTGGCAGCTGGGGCATCTACCACTTCTCTGGGCAGCATTTTCCAACGGGCTACAACCCTCATAATAAAAAATTCTTCCTGATACCTACTGCCAATCTACCCTCTTTTAGTTTGAAGCCATTTCCTTTTGTCCTGTCTTATAAGCTCTCTTTAAATACTGAAAGACCTCATTAAGGTGTCCCTGGAACCTTCTCTTCTCTAGGATGGACAACCCCCACTCTGTCAGCCCATCTTCATAGCAGAGGTGCTCCAGCCCTCTGAGTATTTTTGTAACCATTTTGGCAAAGGTCTACATGTTTTGGGATTTTTTTAAACTTGATTTTTATTCTTTGGGGTATAAATAACAAGCCATTTGCACTATAATGAGTGTGAACTTTTTGATTGTCCTTTCTCTGAAAATTGGAAATTTAGATTTGTTAAGATTTCATTTCTACATTTTAATGAAACCATCATATGATGAAATGGTCTTGACCAGTTTCAGATTAAATGCTAGTTGGTTATTAAATTTTCTATTTACTGAATTTATGTGATACTAAATCACAGTAATTTATTGGAGGAAAAACTCTTAGAGAGTGTAAATGAGCTTTCTCTCTTAGTCTTAGTTGCAGGGAGAGGGATTGTCATTCTGTACACCAAAGCTAATAAAAAAACCCCACTTTATACAGATGTGTGTGATTTTGTTTAGTTTTGTTAAAATCTGATAAATTCCATTTTAATTTTCAGGTATTTTGGGTCATCAGAGCAGTTATTTTTGTCAGTGTTTACCTAAATTTCTTAAATATCCTCTGTGTTCCTTTTAGATGGGAAGAAACGTTTCATTGGCATCAGAATGCTGACAATAACACCTGCGTAAGTACCTTAGAGAGGTAATGGTTTGTTCATGCACACAAGATGTGGCCAGCAGTGCTTCAGAAATGCATTCATCTTTCTCTACAAATCCCCAGAGATCCCAAAGTGGGCGTTGGCTTCTAGGAAATCTGCAGGCATTTAAATTATATAGGTGAAATCTATGATCTGAGACCTGAAAATTCTCTAAATACTGATTTTAGTTCTTGACAAGGACATCTGGAGTTACACCAAGTTATAGGTGGGATTTAAGCAAAATGGTGCTTTCAGGTGACTCTGAGTGCCAATGGCAGATCAGCTGATGGAGGGTGTTTTATCAGTGCCAGTGGAGGCCATATGGTGTGAGGTTTGGTGTCTAACCATTAACTAAAAAGAGCTGCTAAAGTGCCAGACTAAAGCTTTGTGTCTCTGTGTTAAAAAGCCAGAAATGGACACCCTCCTCTGGGTCTTTACTCCCTTTTCCCTGTTACATTGCTTTGTGTCTTGCTGTTACCCAGATAGATTCTTGGATAATAAATGAGGGCTCTTGTGCTGATGTTCTTTCCCAGCAGTAGGCATGTTTCCAATGTGGCAGTAGACTGCAAAATTAAACAGGACAATTTCCAGCTGGGGTTGTAGTAAAGCCATCTTTTTTTCTTGAGTTATTCTCCTGCAATCCTCCCTGAAGGGTGAGATCCTCAGCTGGAACGAATCAGTGTAATGGCATTAACATCACTGATGGAGAGACACTCAGGATGTTTCTCTGCATAATTGTGAACACGATGTGAGATTTTACTGCTTTTGGAACATCTAAGGAAGCCATGTAAGGTGTCTGCAGGCCTGTTTTCAGAAAAAGACCACTTCCTTTGTTGTGTTTGCTTTAGTTATTCAATTGTTAGCTTCCTCAGTACTAAATCAAATAAAGGGAAGCTATGTAGCGATTTTGGCTTTGTTTTCCTTCTTTGGGACCCCAGTTTTTCATGGCAGACAGCCCAGTGATCCATCCTTGGTTTAAAAGCTTTCTTTCCAGAAATGGGTTTTAACCTACATTGTACACAGACCTGAAATGATGTCACCGTCTTTGAAATGAGGGGATGTTTGTAGAGGCTCTGTTTTGCAGGAGGTTCCTGTCTTCTTTCTTTAGAAAGTGATCCACAAAAATTGCTGATGACAACTTGAGGAAACTGAAGTTTCCATCTCTGATCTGTCTTCTCTCTGGAGTTATCAAAAACTCAATTGGTCTAGATAAACACAAATTAAGAATGAGTAGCAAAATAATAGAAACAAAAAAAGTTAGCAAATGTCTGACCTGTCACCAGCAATGAGTGTTTGGGCAGAAAAACCTTTTGTCCCTGAGAGTGTTTCTGTTCTTGTCCTCATGAACAAGGCCCTCTGTGCTACTGCTACAAAGAGCCAAAGTCAGATTCTTGCAGGTACAAGACCATTAAGTTTAGCATGCTTTGCACAGATAAGGAGTTTTGCCTCTCTTAAAATCTATGTAATTTGTTTTAATCCAAGTTCAAATCCCCTACATTTTCATCACAAAACAACAGGCAAATGAATAATTAAGTCGTTTACTTTTTGTCACAAAAATTCTTAATAAATAAGAATATTTATATTCTGTATAACTTTGTTCTTCTTTTAGCTTGGTGGAGGAACTGAAGCACAGTAATGCTGATTTTCCTGATGTCAGAAGTGGAATTTATGTACACGAAGTTGTTCCAAACTCACCTTCTCATAGGTAGGTAGAGCACATTATTTTCTTCACCACAAATAAACCTCCAAAGGGATACTAGAAGGTAATATTTCTTTTTATATTCAAGTATTTCCTCATACCAGGCTTGGTTTGTATTTTAAACAATTAAAAATTGTGCTTTTATGTTTAAAATATTTGTACTAAGATTCTGTTCACCTCTACAAAAATGAAGCATTTCAGAACTATTTAAATCATGGAATTGTTTAAGTTGGAAATGATCTTTATGATCATCAAGTCAAACCATGAACCCAGAACTGCCAAGGCCACTAGTAAACTGTCCTGCACTGTAAATGCCACTTCTACATCTTTTAAATTCCTCCAGGGATGATGGCACCACCCCTTTGCTGGGGAACCTCTTGCAGTGTTTGAAAACCCTTTCTTTGAAGGAATTTTTCCTATTATTCAATCTAAACTTCCCGTTGGACAACTTAAGGTTATTTCTTCTTGTCCTGTCACTTGTTACTTGGTAAAAGAGACTGCCACCATCTCACTACAACCTTTGATGACATTATGAAACACAGTGTGCAAATAAAAAGAACATCCCAAATACAATGAAAACTAATTTGAGGAGTTTTGTGAAGTACGTTGAATATTAATGAACAGAAACTTGGATTAAGTTTAAGCAGGGAACAGAATAGTGTTCATGTAAGGCACTGTCAGAACTGTTATCTGAGACAGTGCTTAATCTTAAAGGAAGAGGCTGTTTGACAGAACAGTTGCAAAGTAAAGAAAATATTTCTTAAAATTATTTTAGGAAGATGAAAACCAAAGTAATAAAAGCAACTATTCAGGATTACATTTGAGTGGCAAGAGAGAAATAATTTACCAGTACTTTAGCTGGTGTCCCTGTCTTGAAATTTTGAGATTTTAATTTTCCATTCTTGAAATACATATCGGTGGCCTAAAAGCATGGTCTTGCAAATGGACTGAGTAAAGTGAATCAGTAACAGATAAAGGCCTTTTTTTCTTTTTCTCATTTGCTGTAGGTTTGTAGAAGACATCAGAAAATTCTTTTTGTTGTTTAAGAAAAAATCCTCAGTGAAATAACCTGAGCCTTGTTTTGCATTTAGCAAGTGCCACCTGTTATTTCACAATCAGGAGGCTGAAATTTCCCTTCAGTGGAGACTAAAATGAATAAAAATTTATTTCCTTTTCAAAAGAGGGGGTGAATAGCCTTTGTACTTTTCCTCTGCATCGAATGCATCCTTAGTGCCTTTTTCTTGCCTTTGCAGAGGAGGGATCCAGGATGGAGATATTATTGTGAAAGTCAATGGGCGTCCTTTGGTGACTTCCAGCGACCTGCAGGAGGCTGTGATGAATGAATCACCTCTACTACTTGAAGTCCGAAGAGGAAATGATGACTTGCTATTTAACATTGAGCCTGAAGTTGTCATGTAAATAGAATTGAGGGAGCTCTCACCATAAGTAAACTCACTTATTCTGGAACACTAGATACCTCCTTTACAGCTACAGTAATTATACTTCCTGTTGACTAATGACAAGGTGGACTAACTTAATTGCCTGAGCCATTTCTGTACATAGTAGCTAGAATGACTTCAAAGATGCCATTTATAGAAGATTTAAATTTAAAAAAAACTTAAGTACTGTGTTCTGGGGAGGAGGAGAAAAACTGATTTTGTGTAGCTTGTAGGAATGGGTCCCACTTCCTGTAGCTGCAGGGCAGATTCAGTTCTGCACATGGAAAGATCCAAATACTACTGGAAGTGAGGAAGTATATAAAAGAGAGAATTATTCTCAAACCACAATCATGGCTGCAGCAGAACCCAGGTTATTGCAATGCAAAATTGAGCTTTTTTTTCCTTTTATGTAACTTTTCAATGTGAACCTATTATTGGCAAAGCTTGTTCTTAGTGCTTCTCTGCTCCATGTCAATGCAGGTAGATGAAATCTGTAAATATTGAAAGGAACAAAAATGGTGTCAGGCTATAGAGTGTTACACCTAGGTCATGCGATTTTTGGAATATAGTAAATGATTCTTATAGAATTAATGCCTTATATATAAATCAAAACGATGTGCTGAACAAAGTTAAGTTTGAGAAAGTGCACAATTTAAGAATTTGATACAAACCTGTTTTGCATTTTTACTGGTAAGCTTTGCTGTAAAATTGTTACACTACTTTTGGCTTTGACTGTGTATGTTTCTACTGTAAGGAGATTAAAATTTACACAAATAATCTGTTGATGTAAACCTCTTTTTAAACAAGTATGTCTTCTCTGCTTCTTCTGTCTCTGGAATAAGATCTCCCAAGAGAAAATTTTCTTACAGAAGATTCAGCCTTTTATTTGTATTTTATTTTGTTATGAAAACCCTTTGCATCCCTACGATATAATTATTCTGCCCTTATTTAAACTATGTTTAGAAATGCTTTGCACACAAGTTGTTTATTTACACTGTGTTTTTCCATATTTATGAATTGTGCTTTGATATCAGCTAGAGAGTATCAAG
The DNA here is from genome assembly GCF_027579445.1 of Ammospiza nelsoni. Taxonomy (NCBI): domain Eukaryota; kingdom Metazoa; phylum Chordata; class Aves; order Passeriformes; family Passerellidae; genus Ammospiza; species Ammospiza nelsoni. The sequence continues at coordinate 19,087,979 of NC_080636.1, forward strand.
TTGGAGTCCTGTTGTCCTCAGTTCCCTCTGTATGTGATGAAAAGCAGAAGGGAAGCACAACAGTAACTGTTTTACAGCTAGAGGATGTGAGACTTCTGTGTAATAAACCCAGGAGAGAAATTGCAAAGAGCTAAATCCAGATCTCCTGGGTACCCCAAACCAAACAAGTATCTTCTCCCTTAGTGAATATTTCTTCATTTCCCAAAGAGGCAGAGGAATGTTTCTATCTGGAGCATTTTTCACATCAAGCTGTGCTTTCCAGACCTGTTTTTTGTGTCTTTGTTACATGGATGCAAAAAGGAAATTATCTTTGGAGCAGTACCCTTGAGGTTGCCATCATGCCTAGACTTTCTGGTTATACCAGCTCACTCATGTGTGACAAGCCTTGCATCTTCAGGTTTGCTCAGTGCCAGACATGTGGAAAAGCACAATCTGTTGCCTCCTTGCTGGCTGACTGGGACTGCAGCTCTGAAGCTCAGAGGTGGATGGGGTACCTTCCTCTTAAATATGAACAGTGTTACTTTCCATCACAGAAATGTGATGTGCCTGTAATGATGGCTTCACCCCCCTGCTGTCACTAAACAAAGAGCTGTTTTCACACCACAAAAGATGGTCAGTGTTACTTGTTGAATATTCCAATTCCTTTATGTTAAGATATGCCTTAGCATCCAGGCTTGCAAAAAGCCTACTTGTGTTCTGAAATCAGGGTAGCTGTGGCATGCAGAAGGATGCTCTCATGGCCAAAGTTAAGCCTATCCATCTGTGTGTACCATGTTAGTACCAACATTTTACAGTTTGTGAGGGGTGTCTGTTTGTAACCATTGATTAATACAAAAGAAATTGAAGTATTTCTGAATTTGTTGCTATTTTTTCAGGTTTTGGCCAAGGAATTGTTTGCTAAAGAAGACCCTTTAGAGAGTGATTAGCTTCTTTTACTGTAAAATAAGCTTTTTGTCTTCCATTTAACAAATTGCTGATTTTGAAATAGATTGCAAAAAACTCCTAATACAGCAAGATTGGATAGAGACTGGAAGTGATACAACAATATTAAAAATTGAAAACTCTGTTGTTGATGCTTGCCAAATGCCTTGGCTTTTTAATGAATTCAGTGTGTGGGGAGAGAAAGGCTATTTCCTTATTCATCAAAAAATATTGCATTCTACCAGCAGTTCCTAGGTTTTGTAAACTGTTTCTGAAAACCTTGATGAACTCACACATCACATTCAGTGGTCTGCAAGTGCTGCTGTACTGTCACAGATCTCCCTACAAGTCTACAAAGGCCAGCTGAAATTCTTTAGAAAGAAAGCATTGTCATTCCCTTTGGCTGCAGGAGCATTGTGTCATTTCAGTGGTGGTGTGACCCTTATCTGCTGAGATATGAGTGGGCTTTATTAATTTCCACTTGTCCCCCTGACATCAGCCAGAACTGCAAAGGGTAATAACTCAAAGATAGGGTCAGCGTCTTCTAATGCCAGCAGTTAGCATCAAGTTTATGACCCAAACTTGATATCTCTGTTTCTTGGATAAAAGGAAGTAAAATGGCAGGTGGTGTCTCTTTAAAACAAAATATTCTGGCAGTCTTTCTGTTGTAAGCAGTTTCTGGCTGTGTCTCTTAGGGAAAAAAAGTAAGTGATCTTGATTTCTCAGAAGAACTGGACTGGCAGCTACAGCTTTTTCAAGTCAAAGTGGTCATTGACCTCATTATTTCTGCAAGGCCTAATCAGCAAAATAAGGAAAGAGAGAGACCACCAGTCACTGTAAGAAAGACATGAGTATTTCAGGACACTTCCATGCTGCAGCTCAGCAAGGTCACCTGTGGTTGCTGCTCAGCCCTGTGGGAACTCTCTCTCACCTGTCCTGCTCGTGTGTGCCCACGGGGAAGCTGAGCAAGGCAATGACAACTTTTCAGGCTCAATGTTTGGTACAAAACAGGAATGAGAACACACCATGCACAATAAAATTCTATCCATAAATAAAGGTTGTGGCTGTTAGGAAGACAAGGTATGGGTGGAGCAGGAAACAATGAAACAACACACAACAGAAAGAAAACCATATCCCGAGGAAAAAAAAGAAAAGAAGGTATGTCTGTTACTTACTTTCCTATAACTAGATGGGCATGACACTGGGCCAGCTGCTATACAGCTGCCAAGTACTTGAAGGCCCCTTTCTGCAGGGATGGCCCCTTATAACTCTCTACCCTCAGTACAGGATTGTAATATCCCAGAACATCAGTGACTCTCCCCAAGAAGAGTCACTCCCCAAGAAGCAGTAATGGGGAGAGAGCCTTTAGGCTGTAGTCAATGTGCCACACACTTTGTCATCTTCCCTGAGCCTGACAGAGCTGCTCCGATTGTGGATTTTTTTGTAGCTCTCTGTTCCCCCACTAAATGAGTGCTCTAACACATTTGTACCTCTGATACCAGCTAAAAAACATCACAGGGAGGAGAGAGAGAGGCACTTCGTGTATGCAAACAAGGAAAAACAAGGGAATCCAGCACCTGTCAAGGAACTATACAGGACTCAAGGTGTGCATGAGCCTTGGGGTTTGCCAAGATTTTACACTTACTCTTCTGTAACAGCAAGCTGTGATTTGTAGGCTGCGGCTGCTGTGTTGTCCAGAGCACTCTCATGGTCCAGCAGTTGTGTCTGCTGCCACTGCAGGAATTTTGCCCTGAGAAGATCTGAAAAGGCTTGAAAAGGCAGCAGAAATATGAATTACTGGGGAACCCCAGTGTCCACACAGAAAATCAGTGCAAGTCAGCTCTCCTGCACAACCTGCTCTCTGTGTGCTGTTGTGTACGTTCAGCCCAACCACACCCCAGCCAACAGTCCCTCCTTTCTCTGCATGTCCTGGGGCTGCCTCTGCATCAGCTATTCTGTGCAAAGCTCTTCCCCACAGCATCTGCCACAGAGCTTTCTCACCTCTGCGTTTTGCCCTCTGCAGCAGCTGCTCTGTTTGCTCTTCTCCCTTTGCACAGCTATTCCATATCTCCATATATCCCAGGGAGCAGCCTCACACTCTTTCAAGTTTGTTTAGACTGCTTGTTTCTTGCTTGAGGCTTTGTTGTTTTAGCAGAAATAAGGAAGAAGGAGGAATTTTTATTTCTTTCTTCCCAGGCTCTGGAGTCTGGAGTGCTGTGCTGAGCGTTTCAAGTCCATAGGAAAATACTCAGGCAGTGGGTTGATGAGAAGTTTATTTAACCACAAGACACTGCAGGATATGGGAGATGCTGCCTCTGTTTAGGCACCACCAGGCAGGAGCTGGTGTTTGTAGACATACAAGGCTGAGGGTGCTCCCCAGTGTGTATGGGCAGTATGGGTGTGCTTTCTGTGCCCACATACAGGACTAAAGTCGGAGGATTGTTCTGAACTAGTAAGAAACTTTAAAAGGGAAGGAAAAGGGTGTTGAGCTTGTTTTTTTTTTTTTAATTTTATTCGCTTTATTTACTTGGCTAGCTATAATCTTTATTTAATTGGACATGCCTAGGGAAGGTCTCCAGGTCTGTGTTTATTCTGATCCTTATTCCAACAGTAGCAGGTTATTTTTGCAACTTTGGTGTTCTGTAAATAGTAGATTTAGTCTTTTATCCAGGCTTTCCCTATGTCAGTGTCAACAAAACAGCTTCCTGCACCTTTGCTATAGAAGAATTTGCAGGTGATGCCATGGGCTGTAAAACGAGCCAGAAAGAAGAACCTCTGTCACTTAAAGTGTAGTTGCTTAGGAGACCTTGTTGGTTGGTCCAGTTCTCTATCTTCTGTCAAACATTAGAGAAAATACTTTATTGCATTTTTACACTCAAAAATGCAGATATATTTACTAGCAGTGAATTTATGCTCAGGGAGAACAGAACATGGATACAGGAGAGAAACTTCAGTTTGCAACAATCAGAAACAACCACAAAAAAAAAAAAAAAGAGAAATTATATATTTGGGTTTTTCCTCTTTTGATTTTTTATTTTTATCTTCTGGGGAGAAAGATCAGACAGTGCTCCCCCATCCCATCCCCCCTTCCTCTTTCCCTCCCTTTCTCTCTTCCCCAGAGACTGCAAGTATATGTCAGTATTAAACAGCATTTTCCCTATAAATATCTCTGGAGAATAACAGAAGCAACTTCTTGCTCTTTCTTTGTTCAACAAACACCAGCCAGGCCTTCACAAACAGCCAACTGAAGCATAGTCAGGAAAAAACAAGTTCTTAAAGGCAGCAGTGGCCAAAGAAAATAACTGGGCAGTGTGAGGGTTTTGGTGACGCAGCTGCACAGCTGCCAAGTTCAATGACTCGCAATTGCCTCCATCTGAAGTTGTGCTCCACTCTTAGAATTATTTTTACCCCATTACTATATTAGTAGGGCAGGATGCTTTGCTTCTTGCAGCCCCTGAAGCAGCTTGGGGAAAAAAAACCAAAACCACAACCAAACCCTAAAAACTGAACCAACACACAACAGAAAAATAAAAAGCCTTCAAGTGTCTTCTGAGTGAGATCCTAAATGTCAAAGAGAGATCATGAAGCTGTAGACTACAGTGCTAATGCTTTTGATGATGATTTTATGACATCTTTGTTGGTCAAGAAGATGTGCAGCAGTGAAAGAGTTGTGCCAACTGCTCTGTTCTCCTTCTGTAGGAAGAATTCTCCCCCAGGGCTGGTGCCACATAGACTGCTGGTTATTTCATCTGAGCTACCTGTCTACGTGCCCCTTAGCATCAAGGGAAAGAAATAGTGGCTTTCCTCCTCTCAGAAAGCAGAGGTTCAAAACAAGCCCAAAAGGTTGTATCCTTAAAATATTTACTATAAAACCTCCTTCCTCTGAAGAGGCCTCAGATAACCCGAACTGATGTACATGACTACACTGTACAAATCCCAAGTTAGGTGAGATGACTTTCAATGGATGTAAATAACCTTATAATTATAAGATGGATCCAGAATAATGAAGATTTAACCTGTGATTACTAGCTGAAGTTCAATCCTGATTTTGAATAAGTGAAAAAAAAGTTGCAGCTTTTTTCCTTGTCCAACAGAAGTAAGCCATAAAGTTCTGTGACAAAGGGAGAAATGTACTTTCAGAGTGTAGTAATATGTGGTAATTCATGGTATTGTGTGGATTTATCTGCAAGATCAATGGTTTTTCTACTGAAGGTAGCAAAATGTTGATTCCTGACTTGTTGGGATTTTAAGCTCACTCCCCCATGACATGCCCACCTACCTAAAGTTATCTGATCTGTGTTTGAAATGCATTAATTACACTTGTCTTTCTAGTCATTTTACCACCAAAGCTGTTTCTTTCCTGACTATAAATCCAGATGCAAGGAACATAGGAAAATACGCCTCAACCAGCAGAAATGCTCCCAAAACCCTTTTCTATGTACATTAAAGCATCTGAGCTTGGAAGTCCGTCATGTTGGAAGTCCTTGTGGTTGGACCCCAGTGCTGTGTTTGCCCCTGCATGTCACCCACTGCCAGGTGTGCATCCTGCTGGAAAATGAGCTATTGCTCACATTAAGGCCATAAAGCTGCCAGTTGTGCCCCTGCGGAAAGACTTCAACATCTGAAATATGTTACTTCTCTGGGGTTAAATATTGCCATTCTGGCCCATAAATCTTACAGTGAAATTCCCCTTTTAGAGAAAAGCAGAGAAACTTTTGCAGCGGGTTAAGGGAGTTCTGATGTTTTGAAAAACTCTTTGCAGTTTCTCAATGGTTTGGGATGTCAGATGTTATATGAAGAGTAAAGTCGGTGGGTAAAATCTGAGAAAGTTATGAGAGATGCAATGATGAATATTTACCATTGTTTTGCATGTTTTCCCCCAAAATGTGTGTACACAATGGTCTCTGATTTTGTTGGTTTTATTTTTGAAGTAAATTTTCTGAGTGCTTCTGAGATTTTTTAAGGAGAAGTTATGAGCTCTTGCTGATCAATGTCTTTAATCTTATTTGTATAAGGCTAAGCCACCAAGGAACTGAAGATTATATGAAGGAGCTGCAATGTTTTTTTTTTGAGGAGGGTTGTTTGTTTTGTTTTGAGGGGTTTTTTTGTGTGTTCTGTTTGTTTGTTGTTGCTTCACAGACATCTGTAGCATCAGCTGCAGAAAAAGACATATGACTAAATTCTGGCAAATTGAAAGAGAGCAGCCTCTGAAGGCAGCCTGGCAAACTTCTCTGTATCACCACTACCTTCTAGAATAAAGCAAACTTTAGTACAGCTTATTTATGCCATTTAAACAATTTAATATTTGTGTTGAAAATAAAAATACTAATCTTTACACATTTTGCTCTGGTTGGCATTACAAATTTTCCTTTAATTCAAACAATATTTGAAAAATGTTTGAAATTATTTTGCTTTGAAACATGGTAGGTAATTAAATAGAATCAGTATTTTCTTAAGAGAGAGGTGAACCTTGTCTAATATAACTTTTTCAATGGGCAGTGTTTTCATAACACAACATTTATTTTATATATTACTGATGAAATTTCACCCAGCAGAGTAAATTGCTAATGCTGACAACCCTAATGGCATGAAGTCAGATTCTGGGATGAAAGACTAAGACAGAAAGACCCTGTAAAAGATACCTGGAAGTTCCTTTGTCAGCTAACAAAGGTGTGCCATGGAATTTGGGTGGGTTTCTCTAATTCTGCTGACTGCTGCAGGCCAGGCATACCTTTGCCTCTGCATGTAACTGTGGGAGTTTTCAGCAATTGATATTAATTACAACAGCTGGGCAGAAGTTACATCCCCCCAGCTTGCTGATACCCACCTCCATCTGTTTGAGAACATAACTCTGCAGGTGACAAATCAGCATAAAATATAGTTCTCTTTTCTCCTGAAAACTGATTCCTGTTTACATTTACTTCTAATATACAAAAAAAAATTGCTGCAGTCATCATCTTGTTTAGGTCCATGAGATCTGGGAAGTAAATGCAAAGAGATGCTTAAGCTTAAGGTGGTCAGTGAGTAGAAAGTTATGCAGCTAAAAAAATCAGAGATTTTGAACAGCTCTTGGCACATTTTCATTTGCATGTGCAGTGTGGGCTTACAGTGATAGATATACACTCTGTGAAATCAAGCCTCTGTGGTCTTTTCTATTTTTAGAGAAAAACAAGAAAGGGGATGTCAAAGAATGAAAAATGAGCTCCCCACCATCCTGCTTTCATTATTAGCATGGAGGAAAGTGAAGGAGAGGAGAAAAGCAATGCTGGCCTGAAGCTCAGCTTGCTCCTGCTGTGGTTCAGAGTGGTTGGATGGTACAGAGGTTTATTTAACTGCATCTTTACACAGTCCCATTCCCATGGGATCTGAGGTTCAGATTCTCCAGAAGATGTAGGTGGTATTTCATGAATACCTTATAGATTACATGATTCACTGTGGGTGGTATTTTATTTCCTAGAGACTGGCCATAAGACAGAATTTATATGTGTGTGGCAGTATCTAACACCACAGCACTGGTTTGTGTCCTGATTTAGGGGAGAAAGCACCAGAATGTAAACATCTTTATTAGAGGAAAGATTCCCCTCCGGTTCATCTCGATGCTTCTAATTACAGAGGCACATTTTGAGGTTCATTTATCTTCCTACAAACACATCAACAGCTCAGACAGGAATAAAATAAAATAAATTACATCACAGGGCACATAACATGTCCAGAAGAAGGCAAGAAGAAGGAAATTTTTCAAATTTTTAATGGCAGCTGTATAAAACTCATTTTAAAATTGTGGAGTTTGCTCCATATTAGGCATCTTTAGAAAAAACCACACCATTTTGAGAAACAGCTTCATGTCCAGCACCTAAATTTATACAAAATAGGAAAGATCTGCATGACATTAAGGCTAAATACTTAGTGATGTTTAGCAGCAGCTCATTTTCGCTGATAATTCCCCAGCTCTAATTGTGCCAATTTCAACAAATAGGAAGTCATATTGACAATAATGTACTACCCAGGATAGATTTTGTTTAGATTGAAATTTTCCCCTAAAAACAGAAAAGAAAAACCGAGTCACTGTAGGTCATTTAACTTTCTTTTGTGTGTGCAGAGATTAAGAGAATTAGAGAAGGGGTGTTAGTGTTATAGGAAGTGTTCTGGGTTAAAACCAAGACCTAATCCCATGGCTGTAGCAATAGTATTTTGAAAAATCATTTTTCAGCTGCTATGGTAAATGTTTCTGAAAACAGAGGAGGTGTTCATAGTCTGTTACAGCAATGAATCAAAATAACTCTGCTCATTTTCCATGCTAAGTCTCAATAGCCTTGGTAAACACTGAAACAGGAGAGTGACAGTGTAAGGTAACTAAAATTCTGAAAGACCAAACAGATAGATTTATTATCTCTGAAATTAATACTCATCTGCCCCTCAGTTCCAGGCACGTGAGCTTTGTCTACTTAAAAATTATCTGTCTGTGGGTCCAGCACAAATACACCACAGAATCCCAGGCCTGATCCTACAAAATCTGGGAAAGAAAACACGTGCTTGAAGTTGAGCACATGATTAATATATTGGTGAACACTGAAATCTGGTCCATGCTGGAATTTTCATATTTCCAGTATTAAAATATCCCTCTAAATCTCTGCAATGATTTGCCAGTCCAACCTGTGTTTCATCTGCCATAGGTAGCAAGGTCACAGCAGCCCTGGTCTTATGAGAGATGAGGACACAGCACACACTGCTAATGAGTTCCAGGTTATATATACCACAAAATATACATGGTGCATTCATGTTGTGTGTGCCTATGCAGCCTATGCAAACATAAGACACAAAAAGTAGAAATTAATATAAAAGTGAATCTAAAAATCACAGAAGTGTTCACCAGGGAAATCACAGATGAATTTTGTGGCTAGCAGACATTAAAAAAATCTGACCAGAAATGAGAATCTCACAGGAATGAGAATCTTGTGGCAGGAAGAGGGCAAGGGAGGAGGTGGCTGTGGTAAATAAGCCCTGAATTTATACAGATAACAAGTTTCCTGCAACTTACTTGAAAAGTAGTGGAGTTGCAGTTTAAATCTGTTCCAGGCTGATTGATGGTGGACTGGTTGTTTAACTCCTCCTCTACTTCACTTCCTGCATCTATTAGATGTAACTGGTAGTAATGCTAACACAAAGCATTCTGAAAACTCAGGAAAATAAGATCATGCTATCAAATTGCAAATTCTGTCTCTATGTGATTTAAAATAACACAACTCACTGGGCCTGTGTGGTCTGCAAGAGGACAGATGTCTAAATGGACACTGGCTCCTCTCTGATATCCAGTCTCTTCACTGAAACTTTCGCTCATGGCTGTGAACATGAGCTTTTATAGATGTGTGAATGCAGTGTCTGAGCAGGCTAAAGACAACATGGCCAGTTAGTCAGGGTGCTGTATCTAAGCTTCTTCCATTTCATTTGGGCTGATTTTTCAGCTCACAGTTTATATTTTAATCATTTTTTAATCCTAATAAGTCACCACCCATTTTCTAACATGTTTTTCTGGGTAAAGTCATACTCTGTTTCCCCTTTAAAGAGTCAGTGTTGGTGGTTTTTTGGTTTTGTTTTCTTTTTAAGTTTTATATAGGTTTTCTTTGTGTGTCAAGTCTCAACTAGAACATTCTCTTACTGTATTAAGGTTCTTGTAATTAAAAGTCAGAATCGTAAATATAAAATTAAACTATCCCTTAGCTAATTTCTTCTTTGTCCTTCATAAGTTAGGGCCATACTTCATACCATGGGAAAAACTCAAAGCTAATATGTCAAAACAAGATAAATCCCTGCCTTGCCAGAAGATCTTCCACTTGCTTTTACCTTCTGAGAGGAAGTGACTGGTGCTTGGGTCAAAACTCAGAGAAGTTAAAGCACAAGGATGCTCTCCAATTTTTATAGGGATTGGAGGAAAATACCCCAAATGCTAAAATTGTCTCTGTGCTGACAGATCTTACCTGCACAACCGCAGCAAACTGAAAGGGTCAGGTTCTTTTGAAGGCAGCCTCCATTACCACCCCCCTACAAATTAACATTACAACAAGTAGGAACAGGAAAAATCCCCATAAACATCATTGTGCATTAACAATGTGTTTGGTTCTGGAAGATCTGAAATATTTGGGAGATGTTGGGGTGTTTGAATATGAAAACCAGCTGAGGGTTTTGAGTTGTGCTAGAAGTGACAAACTACAAGTTACCTGTCAGACTCCTTATAAATCTGTTAGAAAGCAGAATATGCACAGGCTGTCTGATTTTCCCTATTTTTAGGCATGGAATAATATAGTAGTAGGTAATTTTGAAGTAAGTAATCTGCGCATTTTACACAGTATAAACTCATAAGGCAGCTATTTGGATACTGGCAAGGCTTCTGAGAAAGCCAGTTCTGAGGGGGAAAATAGGAGACAAGATTTATTCCATTTCCTTTGATACCTCAAGATGCAAGAAAGCATCGAGCCTTGCTGCTGCTAAAGCCTTCAGAAGAGCCTTTAGGGATCATGCTAGAGCTGTGTGTTCTGTGCTTCACCACTAAGGTCAGGTTGTCAAATTAAATAACCTCTATCTTTTTTATCCCTGTCTTACTTCTCCCAGACTTTGCTTTTTGCCAAGTTGACTTTTCCAAATAAAGGCAGCAGACAAGCTTTGCATATCAAGCAGAGAAAAGGAGGATTTATGAACAGAGAAATCAAAAAGATGCTAACTTTTTAACAAGAATAGCTACATTTTTATTATCTATGTGAAATATTCTAAATCCCAGGAGAGAGATGTAGTGAGGCAAGATTTATTCATTCAATTATCATGAAATGCAGGTAAATAAAAAAGGTTCTTTACATGATGGAAACCAATATTTTCCTAAAAATAGGCTTTTATTTTTTTGGGGAAAAAACCCCATTATCTGATAAATATTGCTGGACTTCATTTTCAGTTGTGACACTGAGAAGCAATATGAAAAAGGCAGGGAGTAAATCCAGACACCAGTCAATCCCCTCCATATTTATTGCAAGTACAAACAAGGTACTAGACTTTGTGGTAAGTTACAAGCTGTTAAGATCTGGTCTAAGATCAACAAAGTCCTTTTGCATCTGTCATGAAATAGCTATAATTTTCTGTTAAGGGGTGACCTGGATTTGAGCCAAGTTGAAAATATACTGCCAGTTTTAGGATCTGTATAAATTACTAAGCTGACTTCTTCTGAAGAAACAAAGCTAAAAGTATTCAGATCCCTTTGAAACACTGCCAGAATCAAATTACAAATACATAGCAGATATAAATATATCAAATCAAATGGAGGACAACCTAGTTCTGGCCTTGCCTGGCCTGGCTTGGCCTCTCCTGTTCAATGCTATCCTATTCTATTTTATGTATTTTCATTCTGTCCTCACCTGACTTGACCTTACTGTGGTAATCAGTAAAAATGTGACTATGCAATCACTGGCTGTTATTCTCTAATGCTCTTCTCAAGGAGTTGGTAAAAATAATAGGATTATGTAATGGTCTGCACTTTTTAGCTAAATAAAACAGATTAAGTTTAACATCTAAGAAAATGTTGTCCTCAAATCAGAGTTTTAGACCAGCTTAGATGTACCCTGAATTTTAATCATAGATTCAAAGAATCACTAAGGTTGGAAAAGTCCTCCAATTTCCTTGAGTCCAGCCCTTAACCCAGCACTGCCAAGGCCTTGAATGTCACATCTACACTTTCTTTAAGTACCTCCAGGGACGGTGATTCCCTGAGTAACCACTTCCAGTGCTTGATAACCCTTTCCATGATGAAATTTTTCCTAATATACAATCTGAACATCCTGTGGCACCACTTAAGGCTGTCTGCTCTTGTCCTGTTATGCGGGAGAAGGGGCTGAACCCCACTGGCTACAGCCTCCTTCCAGTGGTTTCAGTGAGCCATGGGGTCCCTCCTGAGCCTCCTTTTCTCCAGGCTGAAAGCCCCCAGCTCCCTCAGCTGCTCCTCATCAGAATTCTGCTCTAGACCCTCCACCAGCCCCATTGTCCTTCTCTGGATGCTCTCCAGCACCTCAGTGTCTTTCCTGTTGGGAGGGGCCCAGAACTGGACACAGAACTTGAGATGTGACCTCACCTGTGCTGAGTGCAGGGTTGGTTTAGCATTTACTGAATGGTGAAGGCTTTTAGACTACAGGGCCAATGCTGCTGTTGAAGTGAGAAATATAAAGGCACAAGTAACTGCAATTACTTGAAAGAGAAACCAGGGTACACAGTCCACAGAAACAGCCTAGATGACACATTGCTTTTTTCTTAGGTTAATGGAGGGGTATCTCAAGGATCAAAATAATAACCTTCAAATCAAAATACCAGATCCAATGTATAATTAGAATGAGATGCAATAGAAAAATCTTGTTGCAGTCTCTGATATTGTAAGAGTTTGTCAGTCTACCTCTGATGTACAAATACAGAACTAACAAAATCATATTTTCAACACTGATGTAGCAGTAAGATAAAATTTAATCACACCAAAGCCAGTTTTGTAACATTTATTTTGGAGCTGGGTGTACTGATAGAAACACTCAAATTCAGTGTTGCCCCTTGCCTCTTATAGCCTGGAGACACATTTTTTCATACACAAATAATTCTTATGACATATCTTGCAACACTATCTCATTGTTCAAACAGGAATTGAATATGAACAGATATCTCTTTTTAACTCTACAAATTGTGGCAACTGTTTTGTTACAGCAGATATTTTGTTCCTCTGGGAGAATCTCCCAATTAGTGGTGGCTTTTTGTAAGAATGCCTTATAAAATATTTGGCAGAAAACTGAAAAAGTAACCCATAACATCATAGCCTTGAATCTTGAGCCTGTACTTACTTCTGCAATTAGATCAGATCTTTTTCCAGTTACTTTTCTAAATCCATTTATGGTGATACAGAAGGTAGTATGACCAATAATGGAAGTTTAAGAAGACTCCAATATAATTGTTTTAATCCAATTCTCAATAGCAAGTAATAAAATTCTATCCTTTAGTAAAGAGTTATCAGATCTCGCAAAATAACCTTTACAACCCTACTTTCCAGTTCCAAATAAAGTAGATATAGTTCAGATAAGGCTATTATTAGGATTTTCCTTTCTGGGGCATAAATGAATTCAAATTCCCTTTAGAAAACTAAACATTTACTGCTTCATGTACCACAGTGAATTGGGTCTCCTTTCCTACTGCGGACTGGAACTGCTTCAGAGCCACAACTGACTCCTCTCCCTGTGTGCACAGCCTGTAGCCCAGCACTACTGAGCTCTAAATAAGTGCATTGACTCACACACTCACTCTTACTTAGCCTGGGTTTGCGGTTTGATAGATTTCCCAAAAAATTTAGTCCGAGATTTTTTTTGCCTGCCTGGCATTTGGCTTAATGCATAAGCAAGAGTGTTGGAATACACATTATAAACTACTCCCTCATCAATAGTAAAAGACTTCACCTGTAAAATTTTCTAACAGGCTGGAGTGCAACAGTGGGGCCACAGAAGAAGTCAGTGAAGGTGGGCAGTCATGGGCTGGGCAATTCTGGGGTCAGTGCTGGGCTTGCATGGGAACCCTCACCTCCACCCCGGCTTTCCTGGTCTGTTCAAGGCCTTATCCCAGTGTGGGCTCTGAGCAGTGCCTGCCAGACCAGCCCATCCAGCAGAGGTGCTGCACTCAGCCATGTGCTTACTCATTAAAAGGAAGAAGGGACAGCAATTGCTTCACTTTTGCACTTACTGGAACTTGCACACTATGGAAAGGTTCAGGGATTTTTGCTTGGTTTGTTGGTTGTTTTTTCCATGTCTTCTATTTCTTCCTTTGCACACAGGGCAAGAATTTAGTTCCATTCAAACCAGTTGACCTTTAAGTTCTGAACAGATTCCTTTAATAAATTGTAACAAGTACATTGTCTAATTGTACAGGAAATAAGAATTGGAAGAACTGCATTTTCTTACTCAGTGTTCTGTGAGTTCTGTGTGATTCCTGCCCTAAGGGAAAAAACCAGAAACCAGACTGGATTATGAGCACTGAGGTCTGAGAAGCTATCTGAAATAAGTCTTAACTGAGATTAGATACAGAGGTCCAGTATTGCAATATTGAAATGTTTCTCAAGTGCCATCAATCCTGAGAAACATCCAAACTTCAACCCACAGCTGCTTCTCTGCCTCTATCCAATGTCAATGCAGCTGTGATAAGACTAGGACAAAAGGTCCCTGTGTAATTGTCAGCTTTAGAGCTCTTTTCCTTCCACTCAACTTTATTTTTATTTGTCATTAGTTACTGGCCATTTTTAGAGAGCTTTCACTAATAGCAGTGCAAGTGAGCCCTGAGTGGAAGAAAGTCTTAAATCAATGTGAAATGCTTTTAGAAAGAGGTGGTATATACATATCCTTTCTTCTTTGTGGGTGGCTCCAGAGAATAATGAGCCTACTTTTTATACAGAGGCAAAAGGGCAAGACAGGGGAAAAAGTTTGACCCAACTGTAAGCATCACTGTAAGGAGCTCAGGGGGAGGAGGGTAATGCAAACACAGCTCCACAAGATGGAAGGCACTTTATTGAAAGCAGCTGGCAAGCAGAGAAATAGGATATTTTGGCACCATCAGAAACTTTATCAAGACTTAGGCATGTAAGGTTGCATTGATTGTTATTTATAGCATCAGCTGAGAGGGGGTATGGAAATTATACCAGGAACCTCATTAGTATCAGCATGAGAGCTGAGTCCAATCTTCCTGCTCTAGTGATTGTATTCATTCCAGAGCATGGAGCCAGGGAGAAATCTTCTCAGTGGCTTTCAGCCTGATTATGGAGGAAAAATGTAAAAATGGAGGGCAACTGAAATACTGACCAGGCAAGACTTTTCTTTTCCTGTCTTTTTCCAGAGTCCCAGACGTACACCACCACCCTACCTGCCTTCCTCTCCAGTGGAAAGCTGAATTCTCTTTCCTTCACAAATTAAACCATTGGAAAACAGAAAGTCTCTATAGATAAAGCTTTAAAAATCTGGTTTTGTTTTTATCAGAAGAGAGTATATAATTGATTGAAACTGTCAAGGAATGACATATGCCATTCTCAGATATGCAAGTTATCTACTCTGTGGCAAAATCTGCCATCATTTGGTTTTAATTGTAAACATCTTATTACTTTCAGAATTTTTCGGTCTTCCAGGATCTTATTTTCATTAACTATGTCACCTGATAGTGAGCCAAGTCAAAGAGATGGCTGATTGATTGTTTAAACCAAGATGCTGCCTGTTGCTTGTACTGCCTGTATAATACAAATACCACTACAGGTGTCACAGCTCTGATTTATTCCTAATTTTCAGGCAGTCTGTATGTGCTGATGTCTCATTTTGAATATTTTGTTTCAAAAAGCCATTTTTCAGGTCTGAGCAGCTGGTGTGTCTGTCTCACTAGATCTTGTCAAGGAAAAGCTGAAAGAGGCTTTGCTTTCAAATGCTTTGAAGGCCTGGAATGTATATTTTCTATATAATAATTGAGGGCTTTGGTACTTAGCTGGTTTGCAGACTGTATCATCAGAGAATTGCAGAACGGGGCAGATGGAACTTAAGGAGTCTCGGTTTATATAAAGAGCAGAGCTGCAAAAATGTTATTGAAAAGAAAAATCATGGCTTGAAGTATAGAATTTTCCCCATGTGCTTACTACTCCTTATTGTCTGCATTTAATAGCATATCCAGATTTTTAAAATTCAGACTCACTTGCAATCTACCTTTAGTCTACTAGTTTTATATCAAGTAGATCAAGTGGAAAAAGACATGCAATAGCACTCTATATTGAAATTCTGAGTTCCTGTGGGAGTCTGTTAATTTTCAAACATTGCAGTTCAGGCTCTTTTGAATGACTGGGATAGAAGTTAACATTCTGATGCTTTTCAGTATTAAGCCTTAGCTAAATTGGATTTAAAGTTGTTTGGTTTCTTTAATCAAGGTTTATTTTGCACTCTGTACTGTCTTTAATAGTTTCATTTACTTATTGATAGTAAACCAAGTGATAAAGCACACATGAAATACAGCCCTGTCAGTAATTTAAACATCTAATTTAACTCATCTATCCAATTTGGTGCAGGTATTCCTAATTACTTTACCTTTGAATTTTTTCTTCTCTGTGAATTAATTACTCAGGAAAACTTATCCTGACAGCCTCACTCATATCTGGAGTTCTATTGTGTTCAACCAGTGCATCCACCCAAATTTTTTCTCTCAGACTAAATGACATTTTAGTACTTTTTCTTGTCTTATGCTTTGGCTATTACAGGAAAATACAGAATGTCTGCGGTGTGAATATGTTATTTTCAGGTGAGATTTTTATATGAAAATTTGTTTTCTACTTTTTGATTAAGTTCTGATCTGATCTACCATTTGCAGCCATTCCCTTCAAGTCTTTATGAGGGCTAATTAGATCCACTACAACTTATGTACATTTGAATTGGCACTTTGAAATTTATTTTTCTTAGTTCTTTCCTATTAATGTAAAAAATCAAGTGGACTATGATCATATATATTTTCAAGTGGTGTCTTTTTTCTCATTGCCACTGCAGAGATCCTTCTCCATCATTTCTCTCCTACACTGCTTCCTTTCCTGGACTTTATTACATTTGCAGACAAACTAGAGGATTACCTGCAATGTGCATTTTTCTGTAACTCTGAAAGAATGTATTTTATTCCCTAGTAGTGTTTTATGGTGTTTCATTTAAGATTGGGCTTCTGCAATCAGAAATTTCCAACCCCACAAAGACCTTTTAAACTTACTTTCTTGTAAGCTGTCAAGAAGTGACTGAAGTTGTGTAATCTTGCATTTTCTGGGCCACAACTGTTGAAAGGGGAATCTGGCTGCTATTCTCAAGCGAGCTATTAAATAGATAGAGGATTACATGGTTTCTGGTGACTGCACTAGAAGTGTAGCAGACAGACATTAAACATCCTGTGCCTCCCATTTGCATAAACATTGGTTTGGAAATCACTAGGGTCAGTAGTCTTCAAAATGCTCAGTAACCACCTGGCTATGAGGGATTAACCATGCAAGGCCAGCTTCAGGGCATGAGTGAGATGTGGGCTCAGGATCGTGCCCAGGCTGTGACCAACGCCTGCCCATCCCACAGCACTGGGTAAGGGCAGAGGGAGGGGAGCAGAATACCAAAAGGACCAATAACATTGATCAACAGCAGTGGTTTTGTGCCCTGCAAGCCATCACTCCTCCCAGTCCCACAAAAACTTAGGTGAAACTCCACTTAGGTGGAACACACAGCCATAAAAGCGAGGCTTCTGCTTTCCTAGAAGAAAATTATGTTTCCTACATGAATGCTTCTAAAGCCTCTGTCATGTATTTACAGTTGTTTAAGGATATTCCCCATGCCTAGTACCTGTACCAAAGTTAGATAAAACAGCATTCTCCACTGACTTAATGGGAAATGAGAGCTTCCTAAGAAAGATTCTGTGACCGTGTTCACAGGGATCTTAGGATGACAGAAGAGACGAGAATCTGACTCCATGTTTCAGGAGGCTTAATATTTAATGATATATATTACATTAAAACTATACTAAAAGAATAGAAGAACAGGTTTCATCAGAAGGCTAGAAAAAGAAAGAATGATAAAAGCTTCTGTCTTGGAGCCAGCTGACTGTGATTGGCCATTAATTAGAAACAATCAAGATGGGCCAATCACAGATGCACCTGTTGCATTCCACAGCAGCAGACAACCATTGTTACATTTTGTTCCTGAGGCCTCACAGCTTCTCAGGAGAAAAAATCCTAAGGAAAGGATTTTTCATAAAAGATGTCTGTGATAGGATTCCAATTGCTGAGATATGAATATCTCCCTTTGTAACTGTTGTTGGGTACCCTTACAAGAGTGACCAGGGAGAGAGCAGTGCTATGTGTTAACCTCTGAGCTCTGAAGTAGGAGTTAGGGATATGAAAGAGTTTTAAATATTTGTAGAGATTCTCACAGAGATAATGACAATCAAGGAGAGAATTTGATAAAGTAGGAAGGGGAGAAAATGCTATTAGGCAAATTGGAACTCTGGGTAATGTGGTGAGAAGAGACAGGCTGAAGAATAGAGGAGTGTCTGGCAAATGTTATATAACTGAAATTATTCTGGCCAGCTTTGGGTAGAGAAGAGCCAAAACCCAGAGCAGGGTCTGGTAAGGATTGCCCAGAATGAAGAATTGGAATGGAAAAAACTTGTGAAGCACTTTCCAACTGTCCCGAATTCCTTTGTCAGTGATGTGAAGTGCTCTTTACGAATTGCCTTGGATGGGGCTGGAGGTGGTGAGGTAGTGTCTAAGCTTCAGCTTGTACCTTGCAGCTTCCATGCATGAGCAAGCTGAATTGCAGGAATGTTGAGTTCCCCAATATTTCTGCAGAGAGAAAAAAGAAATTCCATTTAATTGCTGACTTTTTCTCACTTTGCCTGCCAACACTGAACCATTGTTAGAACACTCAGCTAATTTTCTCCAGAAAATATGCTACCAGCAGAGCAGCTGGGGTGTTTCAGTAAAGCATCTAAAATTAAATCACATGAAGCCATCTAATTCCTTATTTTCCCATTCCAGTAAAGTCTGTTTTCTGGTTCAAAAACATCTTGAGTGCCCTCAGCTTTTTATGACCTACATTCCATGCATTAGATAGTCTCACCCCTCCCCCTCCACAAGTGACAGACACCCAAGGACAAAATGTCAATAATGTTTTCCCAGAAATAGTGATGATGCATGTCTGAGTCAGGGAGAGAGAAGCCATGGGTATATAAACAATACAAGCACAGAAAGATGAAAATGATGCAAGAGAATCTGACAGATTTTTTTGTGTTGATAGTTTATCATAAACACTGAGTATATTCAATACTGAAGCGGTGTTATTTTTCCTTCCAAAGTATTGGAGGTGAAATAATTGTTGTTTCACCCTTTTTAAGGTGTTAGACATCTTTTTTTCCTTCCTATAATTCTCTACTGTGTAAAAGGGAAATGATTTTTAACTTGTATAACTCAAGTGTGTGATGATGCAATTCTAATTTTTTTGCCTCGATACTTATTAATGACATCTATTGGCATGACATATATTAGATGCATATTCCTTAAATATGTCTAAGTAGTGTTATTTCTGAAGATTTGAAGAGGAATGTTGAAGCACAGTGAGATTTGAAGACAACCCAGAACAACCAACAATGTAGTAGGTTGAAGCTGATGGCAACCGAAAAATACGTAGGCCTAATGAATGGCTAAGCCTTCTTTTGTTTCTTGATCCATATGATTAAGATTTCATACTTTGGAACATGTAGTTTTCTTGATAGTATGAGATTAAAGATTGTGATACAAATGGATTTGGTGGTAGTGGGTAATCTCTTGGTTTTCAGAACAAAAAGATCATAAAGTGCGTTGTAGAATGACTTGAGTTGGAAGGGGCCGTAAAGATCTTCTATTTCCAATCCCCTTTGCCACACACAGTGATTCCTTTCACTGGACCAGATTACTCAAAGCTCTAAAGTGTCTTTGAACACTTCCAGGGATGGGGCATCCACATCTTCTCTGAGCAATCAATCCCAGTGTCTTGCCACCATTACAGAAAACTTCTTCCAAACACCTGAGCTTAGCTTACTCTCCTGCAGCCTGGAGCCATTCTCCCTGGTCTGTCACGGCAGCCTCTCTCAATCCTCCCTGGCCACAATTAGCTCACCCTGATGCCTGCTCTTCTCCAGGTTGAACAGTCCCAAATGTCTTAGCATTTCCTCATAGCCAACAGGTAAATAATGGACTTTAGATGGCACAGAAAGAGCAAATATCTTTTTAGCAAAGTATTCTGCATTTTTGACTAGCCAGTAACATCTTAGATAGGGTAGGAAAAAGGCAAACAATCAGTAATATGTAGTCCTTGTATTATTCTACCAGCAAAATATTCCCATATGACTTAGGGAGTTTGAGATTCAGGTTATATCCTTCTACCTCTCAGTGATAACTGATGTGGTTGAGGGAATCCTAAAAGAAATTTTGTTTCTTGTTTTGTTTCTTGGCATTAGCAACACTTTGGACAATAACTGGAAAATGTCAATGTGTGTGATAATATTTGTCTCTGTAATCCCATTCACACTAAGGAAAAAGAAGTAGAGACTGAGCCAGTTCTTCCACTTATATTGGCAAATCACTTGCACAGATTTCATCAGAATATGCTGGGTGGCTTCAGTGGCTGGATCAGAAAGTATTAATTTGGAATCACAAAGTCCAACAGTCCAGCCAGTGGTTTTCCATTACTCTTTTATACAGAGCCTTTATGTCTCCATTTCTGTATCTAAAAAAATCAGTGTTTTGATTCTGTAATGTGTTTTGTAAACATTCTGCTTTTCACACTATAAATTCTTTTTCTGTTTTGAGAGTAAGTGTTTGGTGTCTGGATGTTTCAAATAGGCCAAGTAAATTGAGATTCTAAATTTTGTTACAGACAAGAAATTTAATTATATGGATCTAGCCCATAGGTTGTTTTCCTGAAAGAACTTTGATGCACCAGCATTTTTAATTCATTGACCCTTTGGGTGCAAGGACTGAGTGTGTATGAAAATACATGGGCTCCCTTTGAGGAGCAAGGGGAAAACCGGACATCTTGGAAAATGCATAACACACGTATTAAGCAAGGAGAAGCCTGATCCTAACCAATAGGAAAAAAAATGGGGGTTTTATGTGTTATGAATACTATCCCTCTCCAGAGCATAGACTCTGGACTCAAGCCGACAGAATGATGTATCCATACATTTTAGAGTTTAGAGGGTCTTCTGTGGCTAGAGATTTACATCTGGTTTTTGAAAGAATAATGCTTCATGGTTTCCTTTAAAAAGAGTACTCCTCAAGAAAGAAGTGATTCCCTTGTTTTTTGGGTCTTATGCTTTAAGCTGTTACTATGCAAGGAGCTGGGCCAGGCAGGCACTGGATGAGGGGCATTCAGCTGTGCTTCCATGGCAGACAGCAAAGCTCTGGGCTGGGCTGGGCTGGGGAGAGCTGGAGCTCTCCCTCTCCACCAAGCCAACAGGAATCCAAGTTCCAAGAGGGAACAGAGCCAGAACGAGTATTCAGCTTGTGGCTGGTGTGGAGGAGGAAAGCTTGTGTTTTGGTCCACTCAGCGCAGATAAAATCTGCACTGAAATTTTTTTAAGAGAACATGGGAGGAAAACTTGTAATGCATACACAAACAGTATTCTATCTTCTTATTAGCAATTAGCAATCTCTCTAAGTGGAGATTAGCACTCTCTCTAAAGTGGACCTCTGGGCAAAGCTGGAGGAATGGCTCCTGCCTCTATCTCAGATAGGCACAGGGCAGGATGCATCCAGCCTGAGGTATTGGTGCCTTTGTTCTACCAAAGTCCTCTGTGTACAGTCTAAGTTCCTCACTGGCTGTAGCTGTCAGAGAGCTAAATCTGCTCTATTTAACCCAAGTACTGAATCCAGACCTCCTCAGTCTGGCCTTAGTGCAAAGCCAGTAAGAAATATCTTAAAGCCGCTGCTTTGAGATTCAGCCTGAGGGCTCCTAAGTTTGGGAACAATTTTTTTTCTTCTGAAAATTGATCTCCCCAGATTTCTTTCATTTCAGAAAGGTGAAAAGATTTTCTAAGAAAATCCTAAACCAGCAGTGCTTGATCAGAATTCTAACAAGTCACATTTCTGTCACCTTGCTGTAGGAAGCCTGGGAGAGCACAGACAAAATATACCCTGCTTTAGCTCAAGTAAGCTTCAACCTTTCTGCTGTAAGAAAGGGGAAGAATTTAATTCCATGGAGTTGGGTTTTTGGTGTTTGATGCTGAGAGAAATGGGTAGCTTTGCTGGCACTGGTGTGACACGGGGTGACTGTACAAAGTCAGAGGCCAAACTAAACTGTGTAAAAAACTGTGACTGACTCTTCCTAACCTCAACAGTAGGTGAAACAGAACTGCAATGGCACCTTAAGTTTTTCCAACCACAAACAAATATCTGTGCTTTTTTGGTTCAGTATACCAAATTCAGAAAAAGTATCCAGAATGGTTTTTAATTTTCTTCTTTGCTTTCAAAAATAGAGCTGAACACTGAACTGAGCTATGGGTCATATAAATTCTGGTATCCAGAATAAAATTTCTTAGATCAGGAACTAAAATAAGGAAATCTCATGTGACAAAAAAGAAAATATACAAGAAATATTTCATATTTTAGGCAATTGTATGTGTCAGCACATGCAGAATATTTTAAAATGCCACAGGCAAATCTAGAAACTAAAATCAGGTACTGAAATCTTAAGAAACCAATCTTTGAGCACAAGCATTTGCCTTCCATTGATATCAAGTAGCATTTTACACAAACCCACTGTATCATCATCATTGTACTAAATAAATTAACAAAAGCCTGCCTATTTATTGTTTTTCTACCAAATAATGATTTTTTGGCTATGAAGCTTTCGAATTTCTTTAGGTCATGTCCTAGCTGGAGATTACTGTAATTATGAGTTAGGTGACCAGATTGTGCAAATGTTCTTTGTCAAGTTCAGTGCAACATCAGTCAGATCTGAGCATTTTCACCAAAACCTCTCCAGAATTCACACTGAATATCCAAGAGACATTTTTAGGCTTCATTTAGAGATGATGGAGCCATTGCTACAGTTAAACCACTGGAGGAAATCAAATTTCTGGCTTAGATGGCAGTGTCATCTTAAACCACGGCACCCATTTCTGACCAGGCCTGATTTCATATTTCTTGTAAAAGAAACAGAAGTATTTCATCATATATCATTGCTGAGCATTGCAGGGTGCTGTCGAGCAGTTAAATAATTTATAGCAGAAATACATTTACATAATTTATAGAGACCAGCTGTGAAGAAGAAAAATGCATTATAGATCAGCAATGGGTTTCACAGCCACGATCTGGCAGCAGCAAGGGATGAGGCTTAGGAAGCTGGGTATCAATTGCAGGCTAAAAAAAGTATGTTATGACTCTCAACTTGTCACTTCATGTCTCACCTTGTCCAACATGTTCCTATGCCTGCATTGATTCTTCTGGGCCTCTTGTTCCAAGTAATTAATCCAGGCTCACTTTCTATCCTCCAGAAAAGATTTAAGTCTTCATCTACTCATTTTCAGGGTTCTTCCCTTCACTAGTCTGTCTTTGCCCCCTCTCCAATCCTTAGTAGACCATTTCTCCTCTGTGCTTCCTCCCATGCAAGTTCATGTTTCAGCTTGATTTTTATTGCTTAGTGTCTATACCAAGAAATCTGTCCCCAAAGAGAGGAAATCTGGAAGATGTCCTATTTCCAACTCTGTGTTGGAAATACAGCACTACAGGAGATGTGAGAAGATGCGGACTGTTCACTGAGGACAGAACTGGTGCTCTTTAGCTTTTAAACCAGAAGCTGTTTCTGCTGAGCCCATTTGATCTATGATATCATAGAAGTTTATCTTGTAAAACTTTGCCTAGATTTGGTGGAAAGAAGTGAAAACGTGCTTCATGTAAGAAAGTATAATTTTCACTGTGTTTCCAAGGTGTCTTGTGGCATACTCTTCCAGCTTCTCCAAGAAAATATCTGTGTGCTTTTAACATTGCAAAAGATATTTTCTCATTTTTGTTCTTGAAGAAAGCTGGACATTTGCAAAATTTTGGCTGACACTTGCCAATAAAATTCAGCCTAAGGCTGTATTTTCTGAGCTACATGTAAAACTGCAGCCCAAACCATTCAGGTCTGGCAAAGCTATATGCTGTTAAATACAGAGCCTTGTAAGTGGAAGTGTTAGTAATGTTTAATAGTAGGCAGTGCTACCAACTCCACCTCCAGGATATCTTAAATCTACTATTAGGTCTATATATAAGATCATGCTAAAAGTAATATTAAAACAGTAACAAACATGTTTTTATCAAACTTGAAGTGTCATGAAAGGTTTTACAGCCTTAGGCTGATATATAAATGCAGGTTCTGATCTTGCAGTATATCCTAAGTGGAGGCAGAAGTCAACACTTCTCAGTTGTGGTGTCAGCATTCCCACAGGACTGTGTTGGCGGGGCTTCACTGCCTTGATCTGCTACATAAAATTTCCGTGGGGGTTCCTGTGCTCTGCAGTTCATGACCTGAAATCTCTGCTCCCACTGAAGTCTGATTTCCCTGAGAGAGCATTGAGCAATAACTAGATAAGGACCTCTGTGTGTAGAAGTGTTTTTGCAGTAATGCTGCCTCTGTGGTGTAGTTTGCTGTGATTTTATGATGAAGCCGAACAGGATCAGGGCACACACATGGAGCGGGGAGTAGGCAAGCAGTGTAATAATTAACATCTAGCAGACCTAAATTTTTTCTAAGTTGCTGGAAAGCAGCTGGTAAAAGGATTAAAACAAAGAAGAAAAGAGCACAGTTGTTTCAGACAAATAGGTGCACTAATGTCTTCCAAAGGTTATGCTGAATTTGAGGTAGGCAAGAAAATGGAGAATAAAATGAAATGTCAGGGATCAAAATGGGTTTCTTTGGCAGAGAAAGTTGGTTTTCTCTGTAGCCCTCCTTTTTTACATGTAGAATTTGTGGGGGAGCAACAAGAAAACCCCATGGGGCAAACAGAATTAAATGTCTTGAAATGCCCATAATTGTAACCCAGCTCTCATAGCTACACCACCTTCCCTTTTACACTTCATGTTCAGTAAAGATACCCTTCCACCTCGCTATGCCCCAGGCCCAAAGAAACCATATAAAGTTGTTTTACCAATTTCAGCTGATCCCCAACCCTCTCATTAGGAATTCATTAAGAATTCCTAATGTCTTTTTTCATGTACATTTTTTCTTTCCACCTTATGCTCTTGTGTAACAATTTTGGTTGTTTTAAAGGAATTTATTTTGTCTACTCAGGCTCCTTTCTTGCTTTTGTTATCTTACTGCCCAGACACATCCGTAAGCACCAGCTACAAGGTCACAGCAGAAGAATCAGTTTATTGGATCAAAGTGTGTCTGATGAGATTTTGAACCAGGGGTTAGCAACTGAGACTGTTGCTCTTTACTTCTTGCCAGTGTTGGGGGTTTATTCTACAGAATTAAAGCTAGAAAATTAATGAACTCTCCAGCCTCAAGCTTTTCTGATAATTATTTTCCTTCCTGAAGAAGTTGTAGACAGTATTTTACACCACCTAAAAGTCTCTCAGTGTGCTTATCCTGTACTACAATGCTCACAGGGACAGGGGGAAGAAGAAACTAATACCATTAAATAAAAGGTTTGCTAGATAATTTATTGCTACTCTTACTTATATTCCTTATTATATTCAAGAAATTATGAGAGATTTCTAATTGCATTTGCTGCAGATAATTTCTGCCCCTGCATCGCTCTTCAGGTGCTCTTTTGTGTGGCAATGGGTTGTTTGCCTTAGAGGAGGCTTTTCCTTATCTAGATTCAGAATTCCTGCCTTTATGAATCAGATTTGCCTTGCCTCCACTCCTCTTATCAGTAAAGACAAAGATGGAAAGAAATCAAGGAGAAACAAATTTTCAGCAATGGAGAAGCTTAATTACCCCTTTGACTGATGATTACAGAGTGAGACCTCTGAGAACAAAGTTTATTTTTAAAAAGCTTTTGAAAAAGAGCAGGTTTTAGTCCTTACATCACAATAGAACCGTATTGAACACATCAAGGATGATCATACTAAACCAATTCCCCCTCAGAATGCCA
The DNA here is from genome assembly GCF_027579445.1 of Ammospiza nelsoni. Taxonomy (NCBI): domain Eukaryota; kingdom Metazoa; phylum Chordata; class Aves; order Passeriformes; family Passerellidae; genus Ammospiza; species Ammospiza nelsoni. The sequence goes on from NC_080636.1 coordinate 19,113,557, forward strand.
ACTTTCCTTAAGGTATTTAGCAGCTAAATAACAATAGAAATGAACTATTTTTCTATTAATGCAGATGAATGGAGCTCATGGTTATGAATTCTTGAGGAAAATTAGTAAAGACAATTTCATGCTGCCTCTTTGGCATAATGATAAAACAGAAGGTCTCTGAAAAGGGATATGACTATTCCTGAAATCCAGAGTCATCTCTTCAACCTGTCAGAACTATTTTCCCTATTCTTGCTGGGCTGGGAATGCTCATTCCTAACACTCCTTGGGCTTTGTGCTCTCCTCAAAGTGACATCTCTGGTTAAATGGAGTGGCAGGATTAATACACAGCTGGAATTCAGAATATTTGCTGAATCTGGACTTTATAATAACATGGCATGGAATCTCATTTCAGAAATGAGTTAAAAAGGAGTAGGATAGCTACACTTTCAAGTAGGCTGGCAAGCAGACAGGGGACCATAAATCAAGGTTAATGATAATGGCTATGTTCCAGTTTGGAAGGGAAGATGAACATAAGAAGTATTACAAGAATTGGTGCTAGGCCCAGCTTTACTAAAAGACATTATTTATCATGTTAATGGAAACTAAGAAACACTAAAGTCAGACCTTGCCAAAATCTACAGAAGAGCGAGAAGACTTCTTGCCTACCTTCATCTGTCTAAGTCCTACTAGCTGAGAATGTATTCTTTTTCTAAATTTTCTTGGAAAAAAAAAGGAGATAACAGCATACCTCAAAAAGGGGCAAAGTTAGGAGAAAGGATGTACTGTCTGGAAGCACCTTTCTAGAGATTTATAAAAAGTCCAGATGACCATAGCAGTCACATCACTGAAGTACTTTCAGGATGAATAAATGCTATTAAATATGGAAAAATGTAAAATTATGTTCTCCGACAGATTTTCTTTCGAATGAGATATATAGCTGTTTAAAGATATTTTGAAATCTTGGTGTCAGTGAAGAAGTTTTAACACAAATCAGGAAGTAAGAAAACATCTTTTAATGCTGAAGAGTTTCAGAATCGAGTGGTTTTGTGCTTCATATGTAAATTTCAGATAGGTATTGAATAATTTAATTAAAATAAAGAAATGCATGTTGAATTTGAAGAGTTAACTGTATTGAATGAGAAATCAATGAGTAAGTAAAAAAAAAATTGGAAGATCAAAAAAAAAGGTGGTTTTATTGCCAAATTATGACTAAGAGAGAGAAGAAAACCTGCTAAAAGCATTTATTAAAGATGAAAACAACAAGAGGAGTGATAGCCCAAGGGGCATGAGTAAGGAGGAGGAACTCAGTGAAACATTAAGCTAAACATTAAAACCATTGCTTGATACTAAATTTCTTCAGACTCAAAATTTAGTTTGGCAAAAAAGAAGATGGAAGCCAAATAACATCAGAGTTGTGCTTTTGAGGATGTTGGTTTGGTTATTTTTAACTGGTCTTACAAAACAATGAGTGCACACTGTAAAGTGTGTTCCTATGCTGACAAAGTTGTGGGCAAATCAGAAATGAAGTGGAATACAAATGTGTCCCACTAAATTGAGAATAAAAGATTTTCTATCGATGGTACTATTCAGTTTTGATCACACTCAAGGAAAAATGAATGAGACAAAACAAGCAATGAAATCAACACTCTAATTTAGGGGTTGGGTTGTTTCCCTGAAAGCAGCAAACACACTCTTCTAATTTTATTGCATGTAGGAATTTTGCATGGTATTTCTTCAGTATCCATAGTAATTGGACAAGATATATAAACAGGTCTTACCGCAAGGACTGGAACGTGAGTCTGCCCTCATAAAGGAGTACTTTAAACTGAAAATAGAAGGATTATCTCTTGGCCTAGTCAATCTTTTATAACTCCAGTGAAAGCTGGCTGTCTAAAAGGGTGCATGAAGTCATCCTCCAACAGTTCAATGTTTAGATCTCATTCCTAGGATGTGTGAATTTGATATTCCTTCGGCTAAGAAAACAACTAGAAATAGGTGTTTAACAGGCTGCATGAGTGCTCTGCCCACGGCATTAACAGATGATGAAAAAACACTACAACTGCCAAAACCTTTGCTGCTGTTTCCATGAAAAATCTAACTCAATAGACATGCTGAAAAAACCTGTAATATATAAGAGAGGTAGGAGAATAGTCATAGTCTTCTGATGATGTGCTGGGCTTTTCTGTGTTGTCAGTGCTAGAGCTTACGTGGCTGGTACTGACTGGGTGCACAAGTTGCTGGTGAAAATGGAGACATTGAGGGGCTACCATTCTGCAGTTACACAGCCTGGGTCACACGTCTGATTTTTTATTGTCCATTCTGAGAAACATAATGTGCTGACAGCAGCATCTGCCTGGGAATTCGCTGGAAAAGAATGGTCACACAGACAATAAAATCACCAGAGCTGATTTTCAGGAAGCAGGAGTGGAGGATTGGTGTCTCTGCAGGCTGCCTATTTACACTACATCACCTGTGTTATTAATCCTGAAAACCTTGTCACTGTCTGGAAACTATTTGCTCTGACTACGTTCAGGACTTCCGGAGCCCATTTCTACCTGGCCCAAAGCAATTCCCTACACTGCAGGTAGTCCATTAAACACCACACAATTCCTGTTTAGGGTTTTAAAAAAATAGCCTTTTGCTTTTTGCAGCTCTATTTGGATTTTTATTGACTGATTGTAGTAGACTATTATGTCACTTGCTCTGTAAAAATGCACAAACCATGAATGACATCAGTGTCAGAGATAAAAAGGAAAGGCCAAGGTCTGCAAAGGAGCTTAAGGTACTCAAATCCAAAACATAGATCCTTGGATTTTTTCATACCTTTCAAAGAAATGGAATTCCCATCAATGAACATGTCTAGATGTCTACATTTCTGGTGTTGGAAATATGGATTGCTTTCAAAATCCTGATAGCAGATCAGTACCTAAGTCCTCTCAGGGTTCTTAAGCTCCACACATTTTGTGAGTCTTCCTCATGACATCCCTGTTCCCTGGGCCACACTCTCAGGACGTATTCCAGTTCTGCCTGGAGAAAATCTGGGAGAGCAAGGTAAAATCTCTAGTCTTTGACAATGCAATGATTAAGACACTCCATGCACAAGAATTTTTCCCATGTCTAGCTTGGCCCAGATGTTTTTCCTGGAATTGTTTTTTCATGTAGGTCAGTGAAGCCTCTCCTGTCTGTAGCTCCCCTCAGCCTTTGCTGAGCACCTTCCACAGAAGAATGAGTGCATGTCTAAGTGCCCACTGCTCTGTCAGGAGGGGATCCAAACCACAGGGTTGTTGGGGCTCAGGCTGACTTTTGTTCTCTTGAGGTGTCTCAATGGATAATTTCGCTGTGCAGAAGCTGCTAAATAAAAATCACTGGGTAGTGGAGGAAAATGGTGAAAAGACTCTCTGTTTTCACTGGTAAGGCACTGTGCCCAGTTTATGGGCAATACAAACCTGGCTCCTCTGCCTACATGGGTGCTGCAATTGTGTTGATATTTGGTGGTGAGGAAGATTTGAATCTTCAATTTGTGAGAAAACTGCTGGGCCAAGTTGGGGCCTCATTCAAAGCAAAAGTCACCCTGGGTCTTAAGAAAGGGTATCAAACCCTTGCATTTTCAGGGATGTGACAAGCAATCCATCTTAGAACAATGATGGAATGGAAAGCAGAAGATCTGGCCTAGGTTCTCTAAAATTTGGGAAGTTTTAGATCATGGCACTGAGCAGGAGCCCCAAACCACCTGCACAGTATCTTGTGGTGCAGAAAAATATTGAGTCTCTCAGCAGGCTCAAATAGGCCATGGCCTTAAGGTTCACAAAAAATGGATGCCTGGGTGGTAAACACATGAAAACCATCTGGAACATCATCAAAAGAGTTTTCTTGTTTCTTAACTAGGTATACCATTACCTGTATCATAGGTCAGTCCAAGATGGATGCTTAAAAAGCTCTAAAAAGGCTCAGATTGCACTCGATAGCTTCAAAATGGGCAAGCAGCCCTGCCATTGTCTGCAGGGTGTGTTCAAAGTGGGGCTGAAGAACTGGGAATCCAAACAGCATTCTTGGGGTGGGTGGATTCCTCGTCACCAGCTTTTAGCAAGGTAGCTGCTGTGTCAAGGCTGTGCCTGCCTTCAGTGCATTTTGAGACACTGTGTTCTTGTCTCAGATCTTCAGATATCCCTGATGTTCCATGTCATTACTAATGGTAAAAAATATCTCTGATGTTCCATGTCATTACTAATGGTAAAAAATATCTCTGTCTTTTATTTCTATTAAAAACCTGTTGTCCAGCTCAAACCAGATCCTTCATTTTTTCAACACTCGCTAGTATTTACCTGGACTACTGCTAAAATGAAAATCCATTTGCTTCTCTTTAAGTAATGCACTCAAATATGGTCTCTGCAAAATGCAATTTCCATCTAATGCTTGAACTAGACCTCATGAAATAAGATGCTGAGAAAGATTTACGAGTCACTGAAGCTCAAGCTAATGTGCTGATAGCTGTGGAATTTCAGATGTTTAAATAAAAAGTACTCACAGCTGCAGCAGGAGTTTCCTAATTTTCCAAAAACCCTTAGAAAATAACCCTCCAAAATGGTAAGTACAGGTTTACACTAAATATGCACACTTAATTTTTATACAATTCTAAATGGTCTTTGCAAACAATTAAAAATAATTGTGGAATCATCTTTATCTGCAAAAATACTTCTGAGGGTGAAACAAGCAAGCAAGAGGGAGAGGGACATTTCTGTCAGCTCTGCCCCTGGGAATTCTCCTAAATGCACGCACCTGATGGCACCTACTCTGCAGAATAGCTGCTAAACCCTCCAGAGCCCTCTGGGAAGGCCCTCACTGACTTACCCTCCACTGAGACTTTCCTTGGCTTCTAAGCACAGCATAAAGAGCATAACAGACCAGCTCCTGCCTTGAATAATCATTTAAAAGATTCAGCCATGTTAAGTGAATGTTTTACTTAGCTACAGGCTGCAACACTGATTTCATTATTAAAAATAATGGAGGATTTGATGCAATGGAAAGCTGATTTACAAATATGTCACATGCCAAATCTAACTTTCAGGTTTCTTGGTTCACTTAATGTTATTTCAAGATGTCAAATGGACTATACATTACATGTTCTGCAGGAAAGATAGACAGCAATCCGCTATTATGTGTTTCATCCTTATAGTAAGTGTTCAGAAGAAGGATAAAAGCCATTTGAGAAGACGAGGCAGTGCCTATAATCATGTAGCTGGGATTGCTTAAGAGTATTATTATTTTTCCAGTGTATATATATGTTGGCATAATGCTGTTTTGGATACAGTTATGAATGTATATTAATAAAAACTGTTCTACCAGTATAATTCCTTGCCTGGCCAAAATCAGCTACACAAGTATAAGCATATGTATTTAAGAACAACTGTGTTTATACCATTACCAGCTGCAGTTGAAGCCTCTTGTACAGGCCAACCCAAGCCCTTCAGGTCTTCAGAATACACCAAAATGGCACCAGCCTTGATGTTTAGAGGTTTGACCCTCTTTTGTAAACAAATTATAAATCACTTTACTCCCCTGTGTTTGGGGAATAATCCTTAAGGGAACGTGTTTAAAGAGATGTCGTGCTTCCAACTGAGGCCATTGGAAACATTTGATTTTTTTTCTGCGGTGTCTTTTCAAAACCAGTTGTGTCAAGCATGCCAAGTGTTTGATGTTGATTTTCTGACAGGAGAACTTAGAAATGTATTATTTGGGCTGGTTTTGGATAACACAAATGTTTCCATGCTTTGATGAATCCTTGATGTTGTAGTACTTTAGAGGAAAGATGACAACAACATCAAACTTCAGTTAAGGCCCTTCAATTATATTACAGTTATATATAGTCAGAATTCCAGCTTCAGGGTAATCATAGAATCCTAGAATGGTTTGGGTTGGAAGGCACCTCAAAGATCATCTAGTTTCTATCCCTTGCCATGGACAGGGACACCTCCTACTAGATCAGGTTACTCAGAGCCCCATCCAGACTGGTCTGGATATCCAGATTGGGATGGGGAGTCCACAACCTCTCTGGGCAACCTGTCCCAGTGTCTCACCACCCTCACAGTGAAGAATTCCTTCCTTTTATCCAATCCAATCCAATCCAATCCAATCCAATCCAATCCAATCCAATCCAATCCAATCCAATCCAATCCAATCCAATCCAATCCAATCCAATCCCCTCTTTCAGTTTAAAGCCATCCCAACTGTCCTATCTCTACATGTCCTTGCCAAATCCCCTCTCCAGCTCTCCTTTATCCCCTCAAGGCATTGGAAGCTGCCCTAAGGTCTCCCTGGAGCCTTCTCCTCTCTGGGCTGAGCAATTTCAGCTCTCTCAGGCTGCCTTCACATGAGACATGCTCCAGCCCTCTGATCACAGCCTGGGCATGGACTCACCTGGGCTCTTGGTGAGCACCATCCTATGAGAGAGTATTGTAACCCAGTGATACTTCTGTACTACAACAGAAGTTATCTTCTGGAGTTAATTTAGGACCAGAAGTGACAGTTTCATGTCCAAATTATTGAAAATACAGAGGGAAGAGATGCAACACAGAGATATTTCTGAACTATCTGTGGATCAAGCTGGTTGCCTGTCCATCCATGACATTATTCTCAACTTAGATGATCCATTATTAATTAGGGGAAGCTGGCTGTGAATGCACTTAGTGATGAAGAAATGCATCTTTTAAAGCAGTGGGAATTTCACTCAAAATAGAAAATGATCTTGCTTCTGTTCTTAGAAGTGGACATAAATTAGAAGTAAATCTAATTAATTGTTTTTTAATTTGTTGGTCATTGGAGAAGGAAGTGCTTTTCAGGGCTTGAGCCAAAGTTCATTGAAGTCTGTAGATGCTGCTCTGCTGTTTTTCATGGGCTGTTTTTCCAGCCTCTTAGTAAGTCTGTATTTGCAATGCCTCAGCTTCCATGATTCATTATATTGCTCAAACTTCACACTCTGAGATAGCATGAATGTGAGATATCAGTTTAAGGAGAATAAAAATCACTGGAAAATTGTTCCAAGGACATTTGGGACTACCTAGCATTGGATGAGGTTATGTATTTTCAGTCCATCTTTCTGCAGCCAGTCAGTGCATGTCATTCTGAGAAGACCCAGCTGAGTTAGGATGATTTCCAGCTCACTGCAGGTTTTTGGGAATTCGCTGCAACAAATGAATACTCAGTCTCTCCTAGGAGAAGGAACTTACTAGACATCACTGGGTGTGTGAAACAAATATCTTCCAAGGGGTCAGCAACATCAGATGCTGATAAAACAGGACACAGGCAGTTCAGAACAGGCAGTAAATTTTATACTTTGCAGAACAAATGTCTTTGCAAGTGTGAATTCAGCATTTAATCAAAGCTTGCGGTTACAAGGAAGTTGTCAGTTTTGTTTTCCCTTATTCCTTCTTTTTTTTTTTCTGAGTTGCTTTTATTAACATTGTCTTTGATATTTCCTAGAAACTCTTCTCATTTTCTTGCTATTTTAAAGAGATATGCTGCTGCAAAATATTGCCGTGCAAAGTGCTCTAGTGTCAAACCTCTCTTTGTTTTCAATGTTTTAAAAATAGTTCTGTATTTAAATATTCTCTAACATTGAAGAGAAAAACTGAGCCATTTTTTATGGTTCATATTGAACCATATGTATGTCACACAGTGCTGTATAGGACTTCATATTTTATTCATTAATTTAGTTTGAGAGAGAAGCTGTTTGATGTGCAGCTATTTCAAGCCAATTCTACTTTCAAAAATCCTTCTAATCAAATTGGAAAATCTCCTGATATAAATATTTAATTTTAAAAATCCTCACGCTTGTGGTAACTTTTTATTCTGTATTGCAGCTTTCAAACTTCCATGCATGAAGAAACTGATGTTACTCTCATTATAAACACAAAGACATGAAAATTTATCTTCTACCTTTTAGTCAGCTTGTGTAAACATATTTCAGCATAATCAACTAGTTTAGTGTTTGGGACTGAATTTGAGCATATGACAATGCTATGTCTGCTCCTGTCTGTAGCTCTTGATAGAGTAGCACTCAACTCAACTCAATTCTGCACACAATCTGGTGACAGTCAGCCAACAGTCCCAACACACACCTGGATTCAATTGGTCAGTGAATCAAAACACTCACACTGGAATCCAATGATCAATTCCCTTCAGGTAAAAATCTTCCATGATGCATTCCACTTGTGAACAACACAGGAGCAGTAAATGAGATAAGAATTTTTTTCCTTTCTTGGAGGTTCAGAGAATGTGAATCCTGGAAATATTCTTGGGAAGTTGTGCCTTGCTTTCGTCTGTGAAGAGAGATGTGGCTACAAGGCTCCAGCAGTCGCTGCAGCCCTCATGCACAGCCTGGCCTGGCAGCTGCCCCAAGGGCTCTGGGACCAGCTGTCATCCCATCATCCCACCCAGGGGCCTCATCTGGACGTGTGTCCTGAGCACAGACACTTTTCAATGGCTCAACCCAGAGATCGCATTTAAAAGACAGTTGGAGGGAAAGAAGGCTGAGGCAAAACTGGCCTTTTATGTCATATTCTAATGATTACAAATTGGGCTAAAAAATGAGAGAAGTTGGGTGATTTTATATTTTTTTTAATTTTTTAAAATTATTTTGGGGATTTTGCATTATTCCTGCAGCCTAGGAGGGCTCCTGGCTGGGCTTTGCCTCAAGCCATTGCATTGAGGCAACCATGGATGTGCAAGTGGGAGGCTTTAAAGAGAAAGTGTGCTACCAGTAAAATGTAACTTCTTCCAAGATTTACAGCAGCTAAATTAGAGTTTTCCACATCACACTTAAAAACTTAGATTACTATTCAATTATAGCTGACTTTTTTGGAGTTAGCCTTTACCCATTTGCCTGTCTTTTCCCCTCTGTGGAGGATATATACCTCCCTCCTTGTACCTCAAAGAAGGTTTAATATCTGTCTCATATTACTTCATCCCTTCCATCTTTCCACCAGTAGGTTATTGCTCCTGGGAGAAGTACTTAGGATTTTGTGTGGTCCAGTTTTGAAAGGCTTTGGACACAAGAAACAGCCTCTCTCCTTATGGCAAGGCTTCACATCCTCCTTCATTTAAGTGGTGTAAATTGTATTCCAGTTTAAATTTTCCTTTTCCCAAACTTCATCCTGTGAGAGCCCATTTAATTCCAACAAGCAAATAAGCCAATTCTCATTCAGCCAAATTGGTGTTGACTTAGTCTCACTCCCCCTGAGCTTGGAAAAGCACCATGCGTGTGACAGAGTGGTAAAGCAAAGAAATTCCCCTAACAGTGTCCAGTGGGTTTGCTGAGACCTGACCCCTCACACCTTGGCGTGAGCCTGAGGGAGAGTCAACAGCCTGGCCCCACATCTCCACCACCCATCCACATCTTCCATCAGTTTGATTTCTTTTTTCTACAACCTGCTGAAAATGTTAAGTATTAACACTTTTTTCTATTTAAAATAAAATAAACACCTCTACTTTTCAGCCCATTGTTATTTACCACAAGTGGGACTGAATCATGTTTCTGCATTTTCCCTCCCTTTTTCACCTCCTGAATCCAGGCTGTTGGCAAATTTGAAATGCTCTGTGCAGGCAACAGGGCACATGGAACATATGCTGAACATTTTGAATGGACTCTAGAAAGAAATTTAGCATTTATTAGAAGATGGAAACACTTTTGTTTCTAATGAGCAATTAGGGAATTACAAATATTTCAAGAAAATCCAAACAGTCAGGATAAAAAATTCCAACAGACTAATGCCCCTGGTAACATCCAGGCCTGGCATTTAAATTAAGAACCTCTCTCTTTCAAGGAGTGATCCATGGCCACAAAACAACATTTAATGCCATTTGCACACTTAGAAAATCCACTCCTTCTGCTCCAGAAAGGATTCATGTATCCTTTTCTCCTACCCTTCCCAAAAGCAGGGAAAGGGTTGCTTAAGAACTGACACTTTGTAAGAGAAGTTGTTTAACAGGAGTTGGGCAAGTTTGGATTTTTTCCAGAGCAATTCCTAGTGCAGCAGCTGTGAGGGTCCTGTCAAAACATCAGCCTAAATCATTTACTTGCTGTCCTTTGCCATTCCTCTATTTGTGAGAAAACTAAAAATAGAGATGAATTGTGGAGCTCCAAGTAACTACACTGAGTGTAGCATTTGAGATGAGGGTGTGTATTTAACAAGACATGTTTTATAATTGTAACAGAAATAGTAGGAGCTAAATATAGACTTTTAAATTCATTTGCACTCTGGAGTTGGCAGTTTTGTCTTTATGGTATTTGTATGATTTCCTTATTTGAACCAACATGAAGAGGTTTTGTTTTTTATTTTTCAGACTGCAAACATTTCTATCATCCAACATTTTTGGTACACATCAGCATGGAATATCTGGCAAGCATAAGTCAGATTTTAAGGGATTTTTTTCCTTTAGACAAAGTTCCTGTGGTGAAATCAAACTGGGCAGTAGTAAACCCCTCAAAGGGTGACAGAGGGAAATAATAACTTTTTTTGCCAAATCTATTATTTTGTTTAATTTTGATTAACAGGTCTGGGGTGGTGGTTCTTTCACTGTGTTTGTAGAGAGACATGAGTTACTTCCACACTGATGCCAAGCCAGAAGTGCTCAGACAGATGAGTCTGCTGTGCACAATTTATTGCTGCCATGCCAAGCTAGAAAGTCCTCTTCTGTGATTTCCCCCTTGAAAAGCTCCAGAAGAAATCACTGCACCACATTTTGGATGGTCTTTAAATTCTCCTGGACAGGTGGGAAGCTGTGTCCTTTCCTGCAGGGCAGATGTTGCCCAGTCAATGAAGAGCAAAAGCACATTGAGTTGTCATTGCTCATGGGTATCTGCCTGCTGTGGGCAGTACAGGGTGTGGCAAAAAACAAATTGGGGTAATAAAAAGCAAAACACCAAGGTTTCTTAGTTCTTAAATTGTCCAGTAAATGGGCAGCAAAACATCATGAGTGGTCCTCTCACCCAGCTGTAGCTGCCTATAACACAGGAGCTGGTGTCAGCTAATTGCTCCTTCTAAGACTGGGAAAAGAGCATTAATCCCATCCTAACACAGGATTAGCGCTGCCCATTGGAATTGTGCTGCTCTTGTGGATACTGGAAAAGCCTAGATGCCAGTTCAGAGAATCTCATTCAAAGAACAAAATTACCCAGAAAAACTCGAAGATCAATGTGGGATAATAAATAACTTGAAGTGTCCCCATAGAAGAGATTTTATACAACTTTTTCTTTCCATAGCAAACTATTTGACTAAAGATACCAACACTGCTTCAGTTCAATCTCAATAGAAATAAACAAAATATATTATTCATTAAAAACAGCTATTACTCAATAACAACAGGATATAACTTCCCACCACATCTTATTTCTAGCTGCAGGGCTTTTGAAAATGCACCATCATCCCAGAAGCAGGAGGGACATTGTTGACTGAGCTCTCTGATGGCAGAGCTTTCCAATAACAGCAAGTCTCATCTTCACCTCTCCATCAGGGCTGCCAGGGGGTGAGTTCAGAATTAAGTCAGGAGGGGCAAAGACATCACTGCATCATCTTTCAGCCCTTAAAAAAAACAAAGAGCACATACTTGGCAGCACTTTGATTTCTATGGTTACTTATGAATAACGGCACAGCTGGGGAACTGTTGCTACAACCCACTAGCAGAGATCATTTAAGAGGTCACACTTAAGCAGATTCATTTAAAAAAACACTGGATATTTTGGAGATAATAAAGCTGAGGACTGTAGGTATTGTTGTACTCTTTATGTTGCTATCAAGTGGACTTTCCTGCCTGTCATAAATTTGCTCTCATTGTTTTCAAAGCAACAGAAGGAAGGATGGCTCTTTATTTAAGACACCAACTAGGGCTGATGATTTCTGGACAAGATCTTGACCAGGAACATGATTCACTTGGATATTTTCAGTCACAGATGTTGATGTCTCCCATGCTAATGCAGGCCAGTGCCTCTTGCAGCTTGGAGAGGCTTTCTGGCTGGGGAGACCTGCATCAGGGCTTCACTTTCTACCAAGGGGACAGTAACACAATTCCCAGCAAAGTCCAGAAAAAAATAATTGAGCAACCCTGAATCAGAATGATTTGGGAGCTCTGACACAGACTTCCTGTGAAACCTGGGTGAAATGGCTGGTTTGTGCTTTCAGTTTTAATCTTTATTTTGTTTCTTAGTTATCGGGGCAACAGTCATGGAGCCCTGGTAACTTCATTGCAATAAAATATATCTTTAATTGGTGGAAAGGTTATTGCTTTGTGTTTCACAGTGTCCCAATCAGGAGGGGAGTGAAGGCAAAATTCACCCTTATTTTGTCTGTCACGCACTTACTGTGGTCTCCTCTGAAGCAGATTGATTCCTGAATAGCTGGACATAAGGACTTCAAGTACTTATTTTACTTTTACAAATTCAAAAAGGCAGCATGTCAGCAGGGAATGGAAACCCTGTTATTGGGAAATGAAAAAAACTGGTTTTTTACATGTTTATGGGTAAATTTTAAATTTTATAACAAATATAAAATAATTATTAAACAGAATCAGAAAATCATAAATCGTAGGATGGTCTGGTTTGGGAGGGACCTTAAAGACCATCTTGTCCCACCTCCTCCCACCATGGGCACCCACTGAATGAGGTTCCTGCATTACTGCACTGGGCCTGTGAGTGGGCCCCCAGAAATGCAAATGTTGTGTTTTGACATTTTACTCAATGTAATGCAGGATCAGTATCGGAAAAGACAAACAAAGTCCATGCAAGTCCTTTTTCAAGGCTCTTCTTTTTACACACTGTCCCTACACACACTGGAATAAGCACATCATCCCAAATAAAGCCACTGACATCAGTAGAGCTTCACCTGGGACAGATTTGGCTTGCTTTTGCTAATTGCATCATTACCTCAAGCTGCACTGAACAATTCATTAGTGGCAGACAGCTGAATTTCTAAACGTGTGTGTAACCTAACTCTAACCAGCAGCACAGTAGAAACTACTCTCAGTAGCTCCTCTGGGCAACCAAGGACACCATGAAATTGAATAAATAAATATAAACAAAGAATGTTTTTCAATCTGCTTCCCATCTGGAGTACTGGCTATTTTTCCAGCTCTTAAGCTGAGGCACCTTTGAACTCTATTAAGACTCTCCTCTACCTTTTGCCATCTCTGATGACCTCAGTGAATTTAAGAGCATTTCTATGGATTAGAGATTTTCCTTTTCAGCATTTCTAAAGAATAAGCCAATCTGCCATGGGTTGCTAAATTTTGAAAATTCCTGCCTAAATCTTTTTTTTGTGTGTTATTGTCTAAGGGAAAGGTCAAAGTATGATTTTGAATTTCATTAATTCTTCCTAAATTTTTCTTGCCTATTCTCACCATGTGTTAAATTCCTACAAAAACTGAAGCATTGCTGGGCATGGCTCCTGGCTGAGTGGGGCTGGGGTGGCAGGGACAGCTGGAGGACAGGTGAGCTCAGTGGCAGAGCCTGCCCTGTCCCTGCTGGCCTGGGTGCCTTTCTGAACCTGCTCAGTTTACCAGCTGGGGCTTGACCTCAGAGCCTGCCAAGGCACCTTTCAGTGGCAGGTACAAGCTGTGGTCCTTCTTCACTTCTGTCTCCAACAGCACTTAAAGAGGAGCAGCATTGCTTCATCCCTCTTGTGGTAGACTCTGCATAAACAGGATGTTTCCTTCAGAACTTGCAGTTGGACTGATGTGTCCAATACCCAGTGTAGGACTTAAATAAATATCCCCCATCCAAACAATCTTAGTTGTTGGCTAAAGTTTCATTTCTTGAGACATAGAAAGTTATCTAATCTAAAATGTCATGGTTCTTGTCCTCTTTCTCTCTCTCTTGCTCATGGTCATACTTCTTCTCAGTAACAGTGCTTCAGGAGGAAAGGGACCATCACCACTCCATCCGTGGGATACTCTCCTTTCTCCCTGTGATGGCTGGAAATGGCAGAAGCTGTATGTGGGTACTCACAGGCTCGTTTCTGGATCTCACCGAAGCTGGTTGGGTGCAGCAGATCTGGGGACACGTGAAACAGACCTACAGGTGTGTGCCCTAACAAATATGCCAGTCTGGAAACAAATAACTTTTTAGTGTCTGCAGAAAATGTGGCTCATCTCACCCCACCACAGACCTCTGAAACAGCTGCTATGAGCTGTACCCTGCAAGACTCTGCTTCTATTCAGTGACTATAAGGGCATTCTAAATGATCACCTCAGCTGCACCTTCAATAGATAGCTAAGGCCAGGAGAGGCTGGTTCAGACACCAATCCCCTGCTGAATGTAGGTCTAGGTGGGGGCTGCTTGGCTCACCACTTGATGAGGTATCACAGAGCAAAAATCTAAGATCAAATCTTCTGTTTCCCCTACATGTCTCCCTCCACCCCTGTGTATTGAGCACCCTTTGGCCAATGTCCAGCCTGCAGACTCAGCCCAGGTTTTCCTTACAGCCTGCCTGGTTTGTATTTTAGGAAGACCTACGTGTTCCAGTCCCAGAATCAGCATTTTCAAGTTGTTCAAGAGCTAAGGCTGTGCCCAGAGAAGTTCACTGGGACTGCCTTTGTGAATATTCCTGGTAGATGCTGACTAACGTGCACCTGCTGCTCAGACAGGTCCCTGCCAGCATCCTGGCTGTGCTCTGGCTTTCTGTTGTCTCAGAAGTGCTGACTCATCAGAGCCTCTCCCATTGTATGCTGGAGCAGTCTCCCCCTTTTGTCCTGGAGTTTCTCCAGACCTTATCACCTCTAATAGCCCTGGATTCCCAGGAAAACAAATCATCCTTCATGAATGACCTCATAAGTCAAGCATTTAATTGTCCTCCACCTCTGGTGAGCTACAAAAGTTCCATGTAAATGAAGGAGCTGAATCATCTTTTTTCACAAATGTTTAACTTGACCCAGCCTATAAAAAAGGATAAGAGTAGAAAAATATTTTTGTAAGCGTACTGTACATGTCCAAAAATTTGTTCTGCTTTAGCAAAATGTAACTAAGAAGCAGAGAGGTGTTGACCAGTACTTGGTAAAAAGCTTGTTCCTTATCTATCTATCTATCTATCTATCTATCTATCTATCTATCTATCTATCTATCTATCTATCTATCCATCCATGTCTTTCTCAGTGTGTTCATGCTTTCTTTATATCTACAAGGCTGGTCAAGCATTAAGTTTGGGGAAAAGGAAAAGTTCATTAGGGCCTAAATTAAGGAGACAGAACTATAAAATTTAGTTGAGACCACGAGCAACTAAGTTTGAAGGCAGCTACTGCACAGCCAAGCTGTAAATCCCTAACAAAAATCCCTAACAAACTCTCTGGTGCAGCTTTATCACCAAATGTTGTGTCTTCATTTAATTAGTGGAGTAAATTACAAGTAGAACTTAATTTGTCTCTTCATTTCTCTACTTCTTTATTTACTTTAGCTCTCTAAAGAATAAGAATGCTTGTGCGAAAGAAGCAACAGCCGTGTCAGTTTCTCACTTCCTCTGATTCCAGGATAAAGACAAAAAACAATCTCTGATGCTTCACCTCCTGCCTGTCCCTTCAAACCAGCTGCTACAAGTCCAGCCCTTTTAATACTTACCTGCATTTAATATCTCTTTGGTAATGTAAGTTCTCAAGCAGCAATTAAAGTGATTAATGAAATGGACAGCCCAATATCAGACTAACTTTCCTTTTAAGCCCAGAAAGTGTCCAGTGTGGTGAATATAAACTTATAATACAAACTGTCAGCTGCAGAAACTGGTGAGGCCCTGGTCAGAAGCCCTGGTCAGAAGCCCTGGTCATGAGGATGTGGTGCAGCTGACCACACTCCTCCTCCTCAGCTTCAGCCAAGGACATCACAGAAATTTTTGGCTGGGGGCTTTGTGGAGCACAGAAGGAGCTGGGAACCATGTACCAGGCCTAAACTTCTACTGCTGAGCTTTGCTTTGCTTCTGACACCCCAGGATGCATCCAGGTCTGATTGCTACTTGCTTCATTCCGAAGTGAGTGGTGAAGGTACTTCCCAGGGAAGTGCAGGTCATGCAGAGAAGGGAGCTGGATGCTGCCCTTGCATCCTCTGAGTCACCTCCTTGCTGGCAGCATGGTTAAAAAGGCTCAGCCTTACCCACAGAGGGGGGCTGTGGATTCTGCACTCTCCTGGGTGTTCCTCACCATCCTGAACTGGACTCAGGAGCTGCAGAGAGCAGCAGGGCTCTAGATGCACCTGTCTGCAGAGTCCCTCCTGCCACCAACTCCTGCACCTCTCTGTTCACAATAGATTTCTTGCTTATAGAATCTCACTATAGATTCACCTGCTTATGCTTGTGCTCTTGCATTTTCACCTCATAGCTATGCCATGAACTTTTGAGAAATGTGATTACAGTGAGTTTGTTTAGCACTTCAAAAATAAAGTAAAAATTTATATTGGTACATTTAAGACATGCACCGGACAGTTTGGATTGGGACACCAAATGGTTGTCCCACTTTAAGCAGATTTCTTCCTATAATTATTTCATGAAAGTAAGTTTAATTTGTGTGTGAAATGGCTAAAAGATTTTAGGGACCATTTAACAATTATGTACAATCCAAGAAGATAAGTAGAAGAGAAATGCAGCTTTTCAAATCTCAAGGAATCATAGCATGCAACAATGGCAATTTGACACAGAACTTACACAATAAATTTAATATTTTCTTAACTGAACAATAATTGAAAACTGACATAGCCCCTTAAATAAACCAGTGACAGCTGGGAAAATCAGCAGATTGGCCCTTTGTGCCTGTTTATAGAAGATTTTGGCAGCAAGATAGTTGATGTAGTCTCTATAAGACACAGTTATTATATCTTCCAGATGTGCTTGATCTTTATCTTGGATAAAAAAGCATCTTGTCGTAGAAACTATCAATTTATGTACTCTTAGCCCAAGACATCAGCTCCTTTAAGATGCTGAAAAACCCCTCTTGTGATGGTAAAGCTTCCACTGCCATTCAGTACAGACATCTAACTTGTGAGTGCCTGGATTTTTCAAATGTGAGTGCATATTTTAGATCAATGAGCCTGTAGAACTTCCAATATGAGGAAGATCTGTAGCAGGATAAGGGTTGCTCAGTGCTTGCAGAAGGACATTTGGGAGGTCCTTCCTTTGCTAGGAAGGAATTGCAAAGGAATTCCTTTGCTGATCAGTTTAACTCAGATACCTGATGACATTTCAAGACAAGTAAACAAAGACATTTTCAAAGAAGAAAACAAAGCAACAAGACATTTCCCAAACAGTAAATCCAGGTGACCCACCAGCATGGCCTGTCCTATGCTGTGGCCCACTAGGGGACACTTTGATGGGGATGTTGCCCTGGTTCTTCTGCCTGCAGGTTCCTGTGGCACAGGGTCAGGCAGTGCCTCCCTGGTGCTGGGGAGGTGCTTCCTATGCTCAGGGCACTGCCTGCTGCTGCTTCTCTCAGCTTCATGAGCTGAAACTCCCTGGCTCAGAGACCACTGCTTGCTGATGAGTATTCACAACTGGGTTTGGGTCTTTTTGGTGTGGTTTAACCTCTGATCTGCTGTGCCATAGACACCCATCATAACCTGCATGAGACATGGCAGAGTTTGCATAGGTCACAAATTCAAGGCTTGGGGTTTAGGCAGAGTTTGGATTTGAGGTGTGGAAACGGTACAATGAAATAATTTAAACCACATTTAATTGCCTCAGTAATCAGAGAGGGTGTATGTGTTGACATGGAGTTTGCATGAAGCCTTCAAGCTTTCCTAACCATTTATAGTTTACACAGCTATATGTTAATCCACAGGCAATCTATAGCTCTCAACAGGCTCATAGCAACCACAGATCAACAAATGATTTCCCTGGGCTGTCAGGCATACCACTGCCATTAGGTCCTCTGATTTTTAATTAAGAGGCAATGTCTCTAAACATCTTGAGGTAATTAAAGTGGTAATATCTTCTTTAAGATGCACTTGATAAAATAACAGGAATTCCCCTATGTGACTTAAAAATATATCTGCAACTTCATTACAAAAATTAGATTTACGAAATTTTTTTAGTATGGACTTAAAATGTAAAGTATGCTCACAGTTCTGCTGTAATTCTTGAATGTAATAGGAGAATTCCCTTTCCCACATTTTACAGTGTAACTCTTGATATAATGATTTTATTAACTTTTATTATGACTCTAATTAATATGCCATATTACAAATAGCTTCTTATTATCTCTTTGCCATTCATTATGCTTTCATGAGGAGATGATTACTGTGATAATGTTATGACTCTTAAAAAAATATGCATGCTAACCTACATTTAGACTTTTTTTTGGGCTGAATTCTGACAGAAAGAATTAGCAACCAGAAAGAGAATAATTTGCATAAGCCTGCTTAAAATTGTTTGGTTTTGCTTCTGAATGCACTCATGTGGGCTGAGTTTTGTAAATAAGTGTGTGTCTGTGTGTGTATGAAATCTGTATCTGGAAATGTTGCAGCATGTTGCAGTGAACCACTGCATTTCAGAAGTTTTTAGAAAATAATATTATTCCAGGTGTTGCCTAGATACATATGGAAGCAAAAAATAACTGAAGAAAAATTTTAACAGATGTAATTACTTAAAGCAGTGGTTCAAGGAGAGATTTCCAATGTGGATGAAAGCTTATCATCAGCCAGCCTTGTTCTTATGTCCAAACTATCTCTAGACTTTAAAACTCTTCTTTTGATTTCTCTGTAAAAACTATTGACTTCCCTCTCAAACAGCCAAACATACTTATAGAAGTATGTACCCATTATTTATTTTTCTCTGTCCTTGGAAAATGCACCTCTGTCCTTATAATTTCCATGCCAATATGAGACATTATTTGCACTTTCTCTCAGCACAGGACTTGGCTTGGCTGCCCCTTGCTTTCTTTGTCTCTCCACTACTTCATTCCTTCATTAAGTGTAAAACCTTGGTCTTCAGAACTCATCATAGTGTAATCCTAATTTTGAAGTCTTGTATTTGCTGATAGGATATTTACTCCAGACTCCATCATGCCATTCTGCATGCTGAGCACTGGCTACTCTTTTTCATCTAAAGCTTCTTTTCCAAATTAGGAAGGCCTTAGAAAATTTTGGCTAAAAATGGCAAATGGAGCAATGAGATTGCTGCACCTAGTGCTAGCCAGCACTGACATATTGATTTGTTCAAAGTGCATAATTTCTCGTCTTCTCTCTAAGTTGCAGTGTTTTGGAGATCTGTTTGTGTACAGCACTTAGGATGGTGGGACCCTGGGCTGTCATTTCCTCTCCCATTCATTACAAGTCCACCAAGAATCTACAAAAACATGTGATGAAAAAGTATTAGATTTCTAAGACAATATCTATGCCTGCCTGCTCCAAGAAGTTAATTGCAATTTAACATTGGATCTGTATTGAAGAAAATGTGATATTTCAGGACTAACACAGCCACTATTAATCTTGTCTGGACGAATAGCACTTGACCATATGACACTTGAGTTGCTTCAGCTCCTATGATGCGGGAACATCTATGAGTGAGTCTTTACTGGACCTGCTGATTGTTTATCTTGGTTGCATCCCTGAATGGGAATTTGAATGCGCATGAGGGAATGTCTCTGCTAGTTCAGAGGTGAAATGATGGTTCTGAGAAGTGGTGAGACACACCTCACTTCTAATGATGATGCCACCATATCCCTCCCCACTGAAACAAGCTGTAATCAATCATGTTGCAGACTAACCTTCTAAGGAATGTGCCTTTCTGAAGATGTTTTTTGCTCTCTACCTAATTACAGCAAAATACAATATGAGCCTTTCGACTCTGAGCTTTCTGAGGTCAAAATGAAAAAAAAAAATAAACAAGAAAAGATTTTTTTTTTCTTTAAACATCTAAAATCCTCTCTTGTGAGATTAGGGGGTGAATCAAGATTTGAATAATATTATTATGGGAGAAGTCAAGCAAACAGAAAGATGACTCAAACCGTTTACTGCCAGGACTATTTCTTAACACAGAGGAAAAATCATATCTGGTTGCATATGGAATCCTCCCACAATGAACAGAGAGCCTGGCAACAGAAATAAAACTGCAAATACTCCAGCTTTTGCTGTTGAACTGTCCTCACAACTGAAGTGTAATGAGAAGACACCAGAAATTTGGACACTGAGGAGGAGAAATCATAGCTAAGCAATTCTACGGCTATTGCCTTCCTTACTGTCAAAAAAACAACCTGGTCATTAGAAAGGTAAAATTTTCTTTAATTCTCTCCTCCCCATTCAAGAACTTGCTTGAATTAAATCCAAAGCAAAAAGTGATCCAAACAGAGAGAGGGAAAATCCCTGCAGACATGTTCTCTCTGTAACCATGATGGGTTGTGCAGGGTAAGAACCTGTTCCCTCTGCTCCAGTGGGATACAGCAGGGCAGCCCTGCACCACCTCCCAAGGATCACCTGGTGGCTGCCACAGGAGCAGAGCCCAGCAGGGAGAGCAAAGAGTGCCATGGGCTGAGCCTTGGATGAACAGCACTGATTGCCACTGATGGCTGTGAAAAAAATACATGGTTTTCATCTGCCCTAGAGCATGGTGCAACCAGGCAAATATTTATGTACTGAGCAAAGAACTGGGCTGCTGCTTGCTGAGTGTCTGAGGCACTGGTGTGTTTGTCCCACTGCCCCACACTTCTGGCTGCAGGACTCACCCACAGATTTAGGACTGGAACAGGTTATGCACTTCTGCAGGGCTGGAAGACATCCCTTTAATAAGAACTTGTAAGGAGATCAAAACAAGCACAGAAACCCAATTCCATCCTATATGTGTCAAAAATAAATTTACAGCTGGGAATACTCCCCAGGAGATATGTTTTTCCTGGCTTCTCCCTCACACTAGTGAAACACAGCCAGTGCTCAGTTCTGGACTTTGCAAACACTCATCATTGATAAACTGGATTGAAAAAGCCAAGTGTTTGTGTGGGCTTAGAAAAAAAATCATTATTTAATGACACTCAGACAAGTATGTTTTTGGAGGGCAGTTCATGTGGCACCAGCTGTTCTGATTTAAAGGATCTTGGTACAGCATGTAACGAAACCATAGACCATGGTTTGGTCATCCTAAATAATGTGTATGTGCACAAACCTCCTTCAAAGTAAACCATACCCTTAAATCTCTCCCCAGTGATCAGACACAAATTATATTTGTTTTGACATACATTTTGCTCCACTTTGGAGAAGCCTATAATACTGCAATTGCTCCAAACTTTAAGCTCCTCTTTGACATGCCAAACATTGAGTTTGTTCAGTTTCCTGTTGTACCACACCTTTCTCTGGCTTTGAATTCAGTATTCTGGCTCCTTTCTGTTACTTTGTGCCCTGTAAGGAAAGCAGGAGTTTGGCATGTGGTTCCTGCAGGCACAGATGAATTCTCACACACAATACAGTTTCCATTTTCCAGGCAGGCTGGCATTTGGAGCTGGCTTTTGCAACATGAGAACTGGACAAGAATCAATTCTCTGATCATATTAAGGTTATAATGATCTTGCATTTTCTTACTCTTCTCATGACACTCCTGGGTCATTTAGAAAAATTTCAATTCTCTCCCAAATACAGCAGAGAGAAAAGCATTCACCTTCCCTCAGCTCTGTCTGGCCTAGGATGACAAAATCTCTCTTTACCCCTCCATTTTTGAAGGAGATGTTGCACACTTGGGTCAGCAAAACCAATCTGGCTTAAACTTATTTCAGATTATATCTGTTATATCTCTGCTCACCTAATTTACCAGTCCACCAATTACGCACAATTTAATAGAAGAGATTTTAAAATTATTTCCAGCTCACTGAGGAAAATAATAAGCAGTGGTAGGTCTAGGATTATCTTTAACAACATCCCTAAAGCACAGAGAATGATTTCTCCACTGATGGCTTCCTGAGTGTGTTTGCAGATAGACAGAATGCTGATTTTCTTCATCTCAGTGTCATGAGACACAAAATATGGTGTGTTAGAGGTAAATGTCTATGTTACATGTCACATATATGCAAAAATCAGAGTTTGGAAATACCTGGAATTAAATCAGGTGTGTCTGAAAAACTGTATTTTCTGTAAAATCTCTGATTGATATTTTTTGTATTGCTATATGGTATGTATTTTATTAACTTAATCCCCCTTCAGGTTTTCCATTAGTTTGTTTTTCATAGAATCAAGTTTGTCACTTTTCGTCCTTTTAAAATGTTGGTAGAACAGCTGACTCTAGCCTGGTGGAATTTCTTTGATAGTCTTAAATACAAGATAAATGAGTGTGCTTAGGTCAGTCAAATCTTCACCATTTTGTTACATGGCTCTGCTGATTTTAGTGCTTACCATAGTATGTGTTGCTTAACAGCTTTCTGGGTTACTGAGGGATTGGAAAGTATTTCATCACATCCCAGTGATAAGAACACATAAATACAGTGCAGAACCACTTGTTGAATACTTCTGCTTCTTTATAAACCATTTTGTTATTGAAGCTCATATTTTTGCCATAGAAAATTATCTCTGTCTATACATTTTTGTTTTGATTCTTACATTTTACAAAAAAAAAAACCCAAAGCACTGTATAAAGAGGTTTCATTCTCAGGCAATGGTTGCCCATTGCTTGTGGACAGACTGCCCCAAAAGCCGTGTGGAGTGGTCAGGAGGTGGTAAGTGCAGGATATGCTCTACAGTACAGTGGCAGCATGGTGGCTTTCCTCCGGATGCCCTGGAAGCTGTCCTGGCCCGCGGATCACGTGTGGAAAGCATGAATTATGTCCCAGTCACAGCCACAGGACAAACTCCAGATCCATGTTGGTCCTTCCAGGTTGTTTTCTAACTCCTGGTTATCACTCCATGGCAAATATGCTGCCCTTCTGAAAAAATGGACATTATGATTGAAGCATTTTTTTATCCAAGAACATGTAATTTAAAAATATCCTTTGCTTAAAACAAAGACTAAAAATGAATATTTTATAAGTTGACAAAAATAAGTATTTAGCAGAGCTCTGAGTAGAGAGACGATGACAAATGAAATGAGTTGGGAAGGGCAGGAGGATGGAAGAACATGGGCAGGTGAAGGCAGGCAATGCCCAATGGTGCTGTGTCTTTGGAGACTGATGGAAAGCTCAGTAGATGCTCTACACTAAGACTGACCAAACAAAAAATGTAAAAATGTGGAAATTGCCTTCAGGAAATACACTGGGAATTCTTCTAGCCATGCACTTACTAGTCTATTATGTGACAAATAATTATAAATTATGTGACACTGATGAAACTCCTAATAGAGCTTGAATTTATTCAAGAGAGATTCATGCTGAGGCAATGCTGAACAATCACAACCAGGCTGCAAACATTTGAGAATAAAACAAGGCAAGGTAGTCAGCAGAACTGCTGTTCTCAGCATTTACCTCTCTCTTTGCCTTGAAAGGAACTGATGTGAAGTGCTCTGCTGTATCTCATTAACCTGTGACTTGACTTTCTTGGATAAGAGGGAAGCTTTGTGTTTGGGTAGCCAGTGCCAGTGGTGTGTGCAGCCTGCTGGGATCCAGCTGACCCCACCTGGCTGCAGCGTGTGCCTCAGCTCAGACCATCACATGGATGCCTCATGCAGCAGCTCCCCTGGCCTGTGC
Source organism: Ammospiza nelsoni (assembly GCF_027579445.1). Lineage (NCBI taxonomy): Eukaryota > Metazoa > Chordata > Aves > Passeriformes > Passerellidae > Ammospiza > Ammospiza nelsoni. The sequence goes on from NC_080636.1 coordinate 19,137,146, forward strand.
TGCTCCTCAGGCCGCTGAACCGAGCTAAAATGATCTCACTGTGATCTCAGGCTAATGAGAAGTGGGAATAACAAACCCTTGAGGCCAGTGAAGGTGTGGTGCTAGCAAAGGACACCCTGTGATGTCCATATGGCTGGAACAGAGAGACAGACTGCTCATGCTGGTAGCATGGGCTGATGTGACCTCAGCACTTGTGTTTGAAAACACATTAACTCAGTAAAGAAAATATATGAACAAAGGCAAACAGAAGAGGAAGTTGCATCCCTGCAGAATGTGTGATAAATCATTAATTACAGTGGGAAGGAGGCTTTCAGACAGAAAGAGCAGCATATGAGTCTACTCATTCCTGCACAAAACAAGCACTTCTGAATCCACATCCACAGATGTAAAGCATGGCACGGCTTCCACCTGACCCAGAAAGCACTCCTCCTGAAACTACCACTCCTGAGAAGGTGATGTGAAATATTCATGGATTTATCTTGCCACATCAGCAAGGGAGACCTGTGCATTCAGTGTTCTAGCACACGTAAACAATTTCAGTCTTTCTGTTAAAACCTTTTTGCTTTGAGTCACATCAGCACACAGAAGACATACCTGGTTTGAAATACCCTGGGCAGGTAGGTGGTCACAAAGCAGAACACTGCCACTCTCCAGGAGAGGAGCAGGGCACAGGGTTCTGGGGAAGCAGTTTTAAGGCTCTTCCAGGCCTATTTGGATTCAGCTCTCTGGTGCCTTCACGTGGCAGCTTAAAAGGATGGATCCCCGAGGCCAAATTCTTTTGGACTGGAGCTATTTGACTGAATTTGACCGAGCTCCCCAACCAAGATAAAATGACACATCCAACTTTATTTGGCATTTGAAATGGGAGGGAAATGACTTCTCTGTTCTGCCAGAGGCCTCTTTTATTTAATGTTCTACAAAGAGGAAGAAACTGCATATAATAATGACATCTTGTGGTAGTTGTTGAATTATTGCCCTATGATTTAGTAGATAACCAGATGCCAAATTTCATGACATCTCTCTCTTTCCATGCTTCAGCTCTGCAAGTTCAAAGCTACAAATTCTCCTGCTCTGAGAAGCTGGACATAGAAGATCTCTGGAACCTTTGGCTGTTGACTTCAGAGGAAATTCTTCTCATTTGATTATACAGATCTGGCTAAAAATACAGATCAGAAATTCATAGTCAAACCTGATCACAGTTACCCAGGTATTCATACAGGAAGTACTACTTTTGGTAATGTTGAGTGCAGAGTGGCTCTGGCCCACAGAATGAGCCTGCCTTCACTGCACCATGGCTTTGTACTGGGTGTCAGAGTAAAGAGCGACAGACTTTGCTGCAGCATGCAAATCCTGACAGCTGCTGAACACCTGCACTGAGCTTGCAAACAGCCCTGGTGAGCAGCCACCAGCACCCAGTGGCTGGGGATGCAGGATTTTTTAAAGAGTGAATGCCCAAGGCCTCACAGTGCTTGTACTTATTTCAGCTTTGGTGCTCAGGTCTGTAACTCCTGCAATCAGCCAGGTACCCAACAGTCCCATGAGGCTCTAAGCTTACTGCAGGCTGTGACATTTCATATTTAGGGTCCATAACCGTGCTATTTTACTGAGTACCCCACTTTGCCTGCCCATAATCAGGTCCTTGCTGGTGCAGCCTCTGCTGTGCTGGCTCTAGTTGAAGTTAGGAGCTTTTCAGAACAAACAGCACTTTTTCCTGCCAGTTTGTACAGTCCCTATCATCAGAGAGAGGCACAGCTTGTATCAGGGAGTTTGGCTGTTGCCAGAATAGTCATAATAAAGAAGATTAGCAGGAAGGGCTTAGGGATATATTTTTACAGGATGTCTGTTTATCTTGTCATGTGCTTGGTGAGTATCCTTGTGGTTCACCAGGTCTCCAGGTCTCTGCTACTGTGACACACTTTTGCTGTGTTTTTTTTTTTTTTTTTTATTGGGATGAAGCTGGCTTAAGTTATATGCCAAACACCTTTGTGCTTTTTTCTGGGCTACCAAGGCCTCATAAACAGACTTACAGTTTATACACAAGATTTACACACAGCTGTTTCCCAGCTGTGAGGAAGGAGGCAAGAAAAGACTGAGTCACTTATGGAGAGCTCAGAGGTGATGGTGAAATCACACACATGTAGGACAGCAGAACAATGCTGCTGATCAGCATTGATAGTGCAGAATGGGGACTGACAGATCAATGCTACTACATTTAATGCAGCATGGCATCTCTTCTCCATTTGCCTTTTTCACTGCCAGAGTTCCTGGTGTTCACATTAGATACTGGGAATTACAAGCTCTGCCTCTTTCCTTCTGAGACACTTGTTGGATGCCCCATTGATATGGAAAATTCCTAAAGATAATCATGACACCCCATGACTCCATAACATCTAATGATAGGTGTTTAGCTGTATTGATCTATTTTTTATTCCATAGGATGATGCCACCTATTGGACTTTATTAAAAGAGCCAAAACAGTTCAAAGAAAATGAACACTTTATACTGGGTTGTTTTTATCAGCAAAGAAGGTTAAACTTCCCTACAGTTCAATTGCAAGAAAAAGAGCTTCTATCAGGACATCCTGAGCTAAGGAACCTCATTAGAAAAGCAGAAAGAATAGAGGCAGAAAAACCACAGGCAACACTGACTATATCTGGTGAAGAAAAAGAAATTAAGGAAAAAAAAATACAGTTTAACAGGATAGCTTTTATCCATTTTTCCAATGGGACTATAAAGAACAGCCATAGAATTTCAGACTTTTTCTTTGGCTTTTTTGTTTCTAAACTGAAGTGTGTTGAGGGTGATCATTTTTAATTGACCTTGAACTTGACGTGGTAAAATTACTAACATTTAAGTCTGCTCTGAGTCTGGCTAAGAAGTTATCTTTACTGAAAGAACATTCCTTTCAGCTCAAAGCTAACAGTGTGATTGGTTCCAATTTCCCACTTCTGAGCTGAGACAACACAGGGTGTGGCACTAATCAGAGCCATCTTTCCACACTGCCACATTAGTGTTTGGTTCCTCAGAACTGGGGCAGCCAGCGAGCTCCCAGAGTCATCCTGTGCCCCCAAGGACAGACACCTGCCTCTGCTGACACTGAAACCATTGCTTGTCCTGACCTCTTCCCTTCTGGTCTTCTGAAAAGCAATACAGCTTGGTTCTCTGCAATCTGAGGACAGGGGAGTAGAGGGAAAGATGCTCTCCCAATGTTCTCTCACTATAATCACAGTCAGTACAGGTTTTGTCCAGACTGTCCTAATTTTTTTTTGCCTTTATCAGCTTATTCATAATCCCTGGTGGAAATTTTTTTTTTTTTTATTATTTACCTTCTGTAATATGAAAATATCAACAAGAGAGTGATTGGAAAATCTTTTTAATATAAACTTTGCAAATCAATGATTAAAATAAATCTTCATTTTTTAAAATTTAATTAAGTAAATATGTATAGCGTGCAGGTGTGTTGCTCTTGATCTTGTCATTATTATGTTAACAGTCCCTCAGATCAAGTTGGACTTGATTTCAAAGTTTTAAAATAACTGGCACCTCCTGGTGAAAATCCCTTCAATTTTCATCATTCATATGGCCTCATTTCCTCCTGATGTTTGTCACAAGGTATCCATCTCAGGCCCATCCAGACTCTTAAAAGCTGTTTGATTTACAATCTTGACCTCAGCCTGCCTATAACAGGTTTATTCATGCAAAATTCTGCCCACCATGAAGGTCTGTTCAGAACTTTGTTGCCTTGAAGGATCTCTCCCCACATATTTTTGTATAACTGTAAAATAATAATAAAAAAGGATTAATGCACAGAGAAGAAACAAAACATCTGCAAGATAAATTATTAAGTTAAATTACTGGTTGAAATGAGATTTTAATTGAATTTCTAGATAACAAATGTGAATAATTATGTACAGGCAAGAACAAACAGAACAATAACCACAAAATTTCAAAGTACTGTAAACATCAGATTTCTGTGTAAATCATTTAGACCATCCTTGCATAAGAGCAGGAAACCAGAAATCTTTATTATCTCTGGTTTTCAACTTGACAGGAGTTGTACTATCAAAGGTAGAAATTTGGAAACAAGATTAGATTAAGCCAATCTTTGTTCTGTCCAAACCTGAGGGCTGTGTCTGAAAGCACTCATGGACAGCTGCTGTTATCTTTGTTTGAACACACTTCTGGAAAGGAACAGAACTTCTTTCCCAGTGTGAAATGTTTGATTTGAGCATAAGAAATTCTTCTCTCAAGAGCAGATTGCTTATTTGTCATTTTACTAATTTGTAATTTTTTTGCAGCAGGGTTAAAAAGAAGAAAATTTTGCAAAAGTAGAATTTTAACAATATTTGTTAATTCATAATTAACAAAAGCTTAAAACTTTAAATAACTTTATAGGAAAACCAGGAAAGAAAGAATATATTTTCAGTAGTAAGATAGAACAGTGTAACAAAATAATAATGTAGTATAAAAGTAGTCAGTGAGGTAAAGTGAAATGCCATTTTTCTTCATCAAAAGATGCTGTGATCCTAAATATCTGGGATGAGTTAAATAAATATTGAAATATATTTAATATTTGATATATTTTACCTTGATTACATGGGCTAATGTTAACTACTTATTCCATTCTAATTTTGATTAAATATTGTCTAACAAGTCTTAATTAATCCTGAAATAAATGTGGCAATACCTTCACAGACTTAGGCTGAGATTAAGATTCACTTTTATGGAGAAATAAAGATTCACTCTTATGAAGAAATTATCCACACCATCAAAAGTTCCATTTAAAGAGAATTTGAATTCTTTAGGGCTTAAAGCTGCCTATAAAAAAATTTGAAACCTTTCCTCAGCTCTAACTATGATCTGTGGCTTACAGCGCAAGGCACTCCACTGCAGCACAACACAATTTATCCTGAATTAAATTCTCCTTTTTGTTATCCTTGGATAATCTATTCTTTAAAATACTGTAATTTTTACTAAAATGTTTGCATTGGTTCTTAGAAGGTGCAAAGCAATCATTGAATAGAGGATTAAACATAGACAGCCAGGAGACAATGATCCTTAATAAGTATTTTGAGTGAGGGATTGGCAGCCTTCTGTGAATTTCAGTTGAAAATATTTACACAAGTTGAAAATCACAGACTTACAGGCAATTCAGAAAACCTTCCTGAATTTTATGGAACATGGGTTGAATAGCACTGATTAAAATTACTTTCTCGATGATTCAATGAATTTATAAAAAAGTAAGTACGTAAGGAATTGTTTAGATTCCTACATGCATTTCTCATATACTCCTAATATTAGTATCTAATATTAATAAGTCTCTATGGCTTCTGCATTTGCAAGAGCTAAGAGGTACCCAATGAAGAGCCAGCCAAATCCATCATGACAGCTTTATCAGCTACTGATAAGAAATCTCCAGGTGACTGCTAGAGAGGGGATACTATTCTAGGAATGGATCACTGTGTACTTGTACCATATTTTATATTTCTGCCTATAGCATCTGCTCACAACTTCTGCTAGGGACAGAAAAATGTGTTAAATGGGCTTTTGGCCAACACAGATACTCTTAACATTCTAACAAACTATGTTCTTTTTCTGAAGAGTTACTTTTGGAGCTTCCCTCCCATGACCTCTTGCATTAATTTAACCCTCAAAAAACGACATAGAAATGGAAACAAAGTTTCCAGTGATGATTAAAGCCCTCTAGGAGATGGCTGGATAGGTAGAGCCAGCCTTTCCTGCCTCATTTGTAGAGACTGCTAACAAAGTAAACATTGTGTTAGGTCAGCTTAGAAACATCTGTTCTGCCCTCTGTATTGCTGGATCACCATGGGAACAAGGGGCAACTTCAGACAAGAATTTACACGAAACACTGAAATCCACGGAGTCTGATGCAGCATTCCTGTCAAACATCCTGGCAGGCTCCCCAGGCTCCAGGGATTGTCTGCAGCATCCATCCACACCAACCCAAATTACTGTGCTGTGACACTGGTCTCTGCAGAATAGTTATCCCACAGCTCAGCCCTGATGAGTAGGTTTGGCTCAGTAAGCAAGAATTTTGGTTTGCTGAGATTTTGGAATAAAGACAGATCTTGAAATATGTAAAAAAAAAAAAAAAAAAAAAAAAAGGAAGGGAGAGACCAGGAGCTGTTGTAGCCAACTCCATGGTGCACCTACACCCCGAGTCCTGCTTATAGATGTGGTCATGCCACTTCAGAAATGATATGGCAGAAGCAGAAAATACACAGAGAAGGAAAACAAGGTCTGTCAGAGGAATGAAAAGGCTCCCATAGATGGTAAATAGATATGGACTGGGACTAGGACGTATTTTCTAACAGCAATCATAATTAAATTGTAGAAATGATGATGTGATAAAAACCAAACGACAGCTGAATTTGAAAATGGATGGGAGAAAATGGAGAATAGCTACATCTGTGGCTACTAAACAGAATGATACAAACAGAACCTGTGGCATAAGACATCTCTTAAACTGCCAACAGCTGAGACATCAGGAAAAGAACACCTCACTTTTTCATCTGTTTCCCAGTGTTCTCTTTGGCCATCCATCCCTGTCAGCCACAGAGTATTCTGTGAAGTGAATCCAGTATGGCCCTTCTTATGCTCTTAACTCTAGCTTTGTGTAACTACACCAAAAAATTTCTCTCAGCCCTTTATCATTTGAGTGCACAGATGCCCACAACAGCAAAATACAGCAATACAAGTCTCCCACTGAAGCGTATCTCCACTAAATGAAAAAGTTCATCTTCTGCTGACATCAATTTAACTCTGGTAGTATTTTCCACTGAAAAATTGTCTTTCTTTTCTTTTGTACTTGTGAAATGTCTTGAATATGTTAAGGCTAATTACAGGCAATAATCTTCTTTATGAATAAAGTTACAAATTTTACAATGGGTTTTCTTACCTCTCCACTTGCTTTACCAATGGCAGAATTGAGAATGAAGTCAGAAGGAGCAAAGGCATCAACCAGGGCAACTGCATCATCTTTCAACTGTTTAAAACCAAGAGAGACACATTTGACAACTTCTGCAGTTGTCTATGGCTGAACTACAGAGCAGTATAAAAATTACTTTCATAAAGTACCAGCTTTGATAATTTAAGAGAAATCCACAATTAGTAGCCTAGATTTATTTCAATTTCTTTCACTCCCATGGTAACTGCCAAAAAAGACTGTATTTCAAATGTTTTCCTCCTTTACATAGGGGGTTTTAAACACATTTTAACCAATATGGTGTTGTTTACACATATAAACACATATCATATTGGACTTTAAAAATATAATGACCAGATTCTTCTTTGAAGTTTTGCTGACCTGCAAAGAATATGTTGCAGTTTAGAAAGCTTTAGTGTTAAGGAAAAAACCCCACAAACTCACTCAGAAATTAAATAAAAAGAACTGCACTGAAATATTTCACTGGCTTTCCAATGAAGATTGCAAGGCCACAAATGCTATGGTGTTGTTTGGTAGGACATATTGTTTTCCATTTATTGAAATAAATTAAGACTAGATTCAGGGTGAGTGAGTTGCTAAACTTTACAGAAAATTATTCAGAAACCATGCTAACTTACTCCATGAAGTACAGAATAATCTGCTGACTGTAAGCTATGTATCTCATTTTTAGTGTTTATATACTCTATATTTAATCACAATAAACAGGCTTACCCTGTAACAGAGCTTCAGAATAGCGTCCTGAATAAATTTCCCAGGTTGTTCCCCCGAAGCATAGCCACCTTAAACATATTCACAGAGAAGCTTATACTAGTTAAGATTACATTGCTAAGAACTTTTTGCCAAGTTCATGAGTTCAGTAGTCAAGAGTAAGTAACTGCACCTGTGTAATTGAACTGATAGTCTTTCATTAATGAGCTGACTACAGAACTCTTAATCTAAGCTATGCAGAGCCTTTTGCAGAATGAACTGCACTACAGCATCTTGCTGCCTATCCCTCATCCTGTCACACAAGCACTGGATCACAGCAAAATCTCTTATCTCTCCATCATCTCTGAGGTAAGAGAGAGACTTTCGGGTTAATTTTTCACTGCAGATTCCTGCTCCTGAAAATTTGGTCAGGAATGACTGTTCTGTATTAAACAAGCAGTAAGAAAATGCTGTAACATAAATCATCACTAGGATTCTCTGCCCTGTCCAGGGAATATTTTTTGTACTTTTTATAAAAGTGACATGCACAGCACATTCAGGGAGCTGACCTCACCTTGGTAGAGCACAGCCAGGTGTTTACTCAAGGACCAGAGCCCATAGAGAGCACTGAGATGCCTCAGCACTGGCTGCAGAGCTGCTGGGACACTGGGATCGTGGCTGTAGTCGTGGAAGCGCTGTAAGGCTGTCTGCTCAATGAAAGCCAGAGCCAGAGACCGACAGTAGTACACCTGAGGAGACAGGGGAGAAAAACACTGAGGAACAAAACACAAAGAACCAGCCCTCAGCCTGTGCAGAATGGCATTGGTGAAGTTAGTGGAGTTCTACTGATTCAGTGTGATGATCTAGTTGGAGAAATTTTAACAGTAGGAGAAAACACTTTCCACAATGTCTGTGCAAAGGTTAGTTATGGAATGTCTCATGAAATGCCTATTAGAGGTAAGATTGATGCCTATTACCAGTTTAATTTGGCAGTTTCAGCCAGGCTTTATGGGATCAAGAAGTTACATGAGAGAGAAGACAATGTAAAATCAGGTCTGCTGATTTTAGGATTGCTAAGAAACCTACGTGAATCTAAGAAGAAAAAGGTAGGCTTATATTTATTTAATATGATCCAGAGTTTTATAAAGAGGATACAAATCTTCCTATTGAAAAATTATTAAAGTCCCTTCAAATAATAAACAAAAATCTGATCATGTCAGCATGAGTGGATTCTGTAGATGGAGTGCAATAGATTGCAGTATGTTTTGAAGGAACTATTCAACTAGTCCTTCCCAACTATCTGATGAGAAAGACAAGTCACCAGTTACTGTTAATGCAAAGTACATAACCTTAAGTGATTGTATGTACTTACACAGGAACACTTCTTTCACTTATATACTTCAGCTTTGCTATATGTGCTGCCATGGAATAGATTACTGACTGACAACATTCTAACTGGTGAACAGCAGGGGAATATGATGCCATTCCTGTCCTGGCTGACTTGCTGCAATGATGTAACTCATGATTGTTTTAAGTTTGTTTTGTTAAGGTTTAGGTGTTTAATTTTTTCCATGTAGAATCAGTTGATTAGTTTTAATTATTTTCTTTTAAATACTTGCAATACCCTTGCATTTAGATCCACTGCAGCCTGTAAAGAAAGCATATTCCAAAGATCACTGTCTCTCTAAACAGCAGCTGCCCAGTGGCACACTTACGTCCAAGCTCAAAAACATTTATAAATTATTATTTACAGCAAAATACACATCCTCTAGTCTCTGCAGCATTAAGGAGGACTGACCCCTTACTAGAGGTATTTTTGAGATATGCTAATTCCCTAGTCAGAATGAAATGCATCTTAACATCCCAAATGAAACATTAATAATTGTTTTCCTATTGTTCTCCCCTATAATTCTATTTTCCTCTTTCCCATTGCTTACACTTCTCTACTGTTTCTATCAAGCTGAGCCCAAACCAAAATAACCTAGGGATAGGCTAGGAATCTCTTCCAGATCCCCCATCGCATGAACAAATATTTTGTATTAGTCAACCACTGGGCTGACAGAAAAGTGTTTCTTCATGCCCAGAAAGTTTTAAATCTAATATATATATGTCTTCAAAGCACAGCTTGTAAATAATTTTCAAATGTTTTTGAGGCATGACATTTAAAATAAAAAGTCCTGCTGTCCTGAGAATGAATTGTAGGTAGAAAAGAAAAACTAATGACCTAAAGCATACCAACACCTATCCCAAAAGCAGTTGTGTGCCTGAACCTCTTTGAATTTTAAATATAATAGATAAGAAAATCTTCATACTTCTGAGCTCACCATTCTAATGCACTGGCCCAAACACCAGCTTCACCAAAACCTGGCTAACTGACAGGCAATCAGCCTGGAGTTTCTGGCAATTCCCAGTCTGGATTTGACCCTGAAGAATTTCTCTATAAGCTGCTTCTAGGGTAAAAGCAGGAAAGATTTTTCTCCCCCCTATTAGTGGTTTCACATAGATCATCCCCTGTTGAAGCCGGGCTGGGACTTTCTAGGTGCAGAGTTGAATGTTGACTATTCCTTCCTGCTGTTTTTTAGCTTTGCAGATAAAGTAAATGACACCAACCATCTTCAGGGAACTGACCTTTCTCAGTGACAAATGACAAGTGCTCATTCCTTGGATGTGAGCCAATTTTTCTCATGGAGGTAGTAGAGGAATCTGGTGAGCTTGGGGATAAATACTGAAATTTGGAGTTAAGCCATTCCTAGCTGTTATAACTCTCTGGTAAGAGAGTGGATCTGCTATATGTAAATTGTCAATGTTTCCTTTTCAGGTTCCAATGCTGTCAGTCTGGTATCTTTCATGAGTACTTTGCACTATAGGAATTAGAGATGAAAAAGACCTATTAGGTCATCTAGTTTACCTACCTGCCAGAGCAAGATTCTTTCCTACACTATGTATTTGGCCACAAGTGCAGATGGAGAAGTAATAATCACATGCTGCAGTGTATTTAATACTAACAGATTTAGTCTTCAGAAGTTGTGCTATCAAAATTGCAGACATCACACAGCACATGCCTGCAACTTTTCTGAAGGGAAATATATCCTGAATATATCCTGGAAGATTTCTGCTGATGGTAACTGTCCTCATGCTATCATGTTCTGTGCAATGCACATGGTCAGGTATTAAGTTTTATAAGTATTAAGTATTAGTTATCTGACTTGCTGCTTTATGGTTCAGGAAATTGTACTTTATGGCAGAAGAAGATAAAACTAACAGAAACTGAAAGACTTGGATGAAAAGAAATGAATAAAATAAGAAAGATTTTTAAGTATTACCTGACAGTTGTTTTTTGCCTCAAAATCACTTTGTCCAGCCTGCTTCTCCTTATTCATTTTTAGGTCACTTTCTCGGAGCAGGTAGCAAACCAACCATTTATAAGCTGCTAAAGGAACTATGAAAAAGAAAAAAGCAAAATTTTTAACATTCACAGTTTTGATGCAAAAAGTCACATGAAAATTCTATTGCCAGCCCCAGATTTTGTTACTTGAGATGAAAAGTCAAACCATCAATTAATCAATCCATTGACATGTCACTTTTTCCATTAATGTAGATACAATAAATATCTGGGGACAACAGTCAGATTGTGAGGGTACAGTTGAAGACATAATCATGTCTGGCTATACACTACTTCAAACTGATCCCAAGCTGGAAGACAAGGTGTATCCACAGCTCGGTTTACACTTCTTACTTAAATAAATTTTTTGCTGCTTTTTTTTTTCCCCATATGAAGACTTAGGCCTGCAAGGTACAAAGTCTCTTCTGAGAATACAAGAACAGAAGACACTCCACAATTACAGGAAGCATGTGACTTGCAACACTGTTTTCACTGGTGGCTGAATGTAATCATATTTAAATGACTAGCTTTGTACATAATTGTGTCATATTTCTAAGAGCAGCCTAGAACTATTAAGGTAAAAAGTTATTCAGCATGAGGTCCTTGCATGAATCCAGCTTATTTCTTAGCTGAAGATTTCATGTAGAGGATACCTTATGGCATAGGCAGTGTTCACATGCTGCCTAAATTAAGGCATTTAGATTAACAGTCCAGTTTGTAACAGAATGGATCAAGAAACAGATTCAGACATTTTTAACTATGGTCTGGTTCAGTAGGTATTGCATGAGAGGAGAGAACATGTGCTGTTGCTCTCATTAGGTTTTGGTATTCTTTTTAACTTTTGTGTCCAAGGGCCAATCTGGGCTCAGTGATACACAAATGGGAACAGCATCTCATGTCATACTTGACTTGATTATAGCAGAGTAAATCAGGAAAACTACAGGAAACTCTTTTTCCACCATTACTAATTTTTCACTACACAACAAAAAGCACCTGTCAAAAGCAGATGAACTTCATGCCTTTTCAACATGCTTGTAAATCCCTTGTATGGTTTTCTAAAATAAGCTATTTTAGTGATAGAAGATAGTGGCAATCAATCCCCTTAGAACCAGAAAACAGCAATAAAGTAGCGAAAAACCCTAACTCAGAGATGCTATTTTAAGGGAACAAAAGAGAAAAAATAATATCTGATGTTATCCTCCATTCCAGAAATGAATTTGGGGGAAATAGAATGTATTTTGAAATGCAAACTATGTTCTTAGTAAATAAAAATGCATGTAATACAAGAAATGTCAGCAAATATGACAAATATCTAATAAGCAGCAGAGGTTGAATCTCAAATCTCTGGATCCTTTCCATTGGAAAGGAATTTAAAGTTCTAGAATCAGTCTAATAACAGCAGAAGCCTACCTGAGGAGTCCATGCAATCTTCAACACTAATGGCTGTGAATTTCCAGCCAAGAATATGATGGTAGTCTTGCAAAAAGTTTATTGTTCCCAAAGGGGATTCAAAAGGAGCTTTATCTGAAATACCAGAGAAAATAAAAATGATTTATGAGAAAAGAAATCAGACTTTTTGGAACTAAAAGCCTATTACAAAGCCATGCATACACTTGACAGGCCAAATGCAATTAGACCATAATACTTATTTTATTATGGCCTGGTCCAGCCAAAAGAGGACTGGTAGACAACTGTGGAAAAACCTGACATCACTGCCTGTAATTATTCTCCATAAGATTCAACTCCAACTGCTGAGCTCTCCAGCTCTGTAAGATGCTAGTGAAACTCACTGCTGGAAAACTGAAACAAAATCTAGAGAACTCCAAGATGTGGTGATGGACATTGCTACCAAGTCAGGTGATATGAACTGTTCCAAGTACAATAAACAGACTTATGATGACTTTACCAATACAGAGTCACAGAATCATAGAATGGTTTGGGCTGGAAGGAACCTTCAACATCATCTTGTTCTAACCCTCCCATCCTGGACAAGGGCACTAGATCAGGTTGCTCCAAGCCCTATCCAGCCTGGCCTTGAGCAGTTCCAGGGATGGGCATCCACAACTGCTCTAATCAACTTGTGCCAGTGTCTCATCACCCTTGCAGAGAAGAATTTCTTCCTAACATCTAATCTGAATCTCTCATCTTCTAGTTTAAAACCAAAGGCCATGATTCTCTGCCCATGTAGATAGACAGCTCTTCAGACCAGGATGCAGTGCTGAGGTAATTCAGTTGAACTAAACTGCACTTCTCAGGGAGTAAGATATGGCTTAACCTGATTAGGGATGGCAAAACATCTAGTTAGCTGCTGCAAGACAGGAGAAAGAATATTTCTTGCAGCAAATATTTCTGTATTGTGAATGTACCATATGATGGGAGTCTGAAGCACATTATTTATGTTCCACAAAATTATTAAATGACTGTAAATTGCTTTCAGTATGAAAATACCTCCTAATTCCATTAGCCACACACTGTTAGGTGCACTAAGATTCCACAATGAAAACATACCTCTTATGCAATTCATCCAGCTCATTAAGTAGTTGCTGGTTTGCTGAAGCAGGACATTGTTATCTCCCTCATATGTGCAGTTTGGATCATTGTCATTTCGGATTTCACCCAGACGATTCACTTAAGAACAAGTGCACAGTTCAGTATATTGCAACATATTAGTAGAAGCTAAGAGAGATTAAATAATTATTCTGTCACAAATTCTGTCTATTCTTGTAAGTAAAACTACTGTTACAAACAGATGAGCTTGAAAATTCACTGATTACCTTGTACAGTAAAGATTTTAGAAAAGTGCTGCATTAAACTTACAAGAGAAATTTTCATCTATAAAGTCTGCATCTTTAGATTTGAAACTGAGACTGAATTACTTGTACAGTATGTCTAAATGCTGATGCAGATCCTGTATGGGTTTAGGGATTTTTTTTATGACTTCAAGTATGAAATAACATTTAAAAATATGTATATGAGGATAAAATACTTTCTAAACACATTGCTAAAATTCAGAAATCACAGCACAACAGCAGTCAAAGAACACATCAAAATAACCATTCTCTTTCTGATCAGTGCATGCAGTGTCTGTAACTTACTGGCAAGGTAACCATGCCCTCCACAAGCTTCTCGGCACTCCTGGGCTGCCTGCTGAGCAGTCCAAGATGCCAGCGATTTGCTGGCAGCAGATAAAGCATGAATCTCACGTCCCAAATCAGCCTTTGTGAAAAACAAATTATAAATGAGGAATAACTTTCATAGAAATTAAGCTGGTGACCAGCTAAAGCCATAGATGCATGTACTGCTTTATAATGAACAATAACTGGCAATACAGACAAAAAAGTCTCTGAGATCTATGTAAGTGCAAAGCATATTCTTTGGTGACACGGAAAAACCCTGCCACAACTGAGGAACCTTCAGCACCAACTTTCCTACATGAGACAGCAATAATTTGTGTCAGGTAATGGGCACATGGGTGCATCTTAGCTCAGCTGTACCAGCAGGCACAGCACTGAGTGAGTTAATTCACCACCTGCCAAGCTTTCTCTCCCAAACACGGAGAAGCAGGTGGTTGAGGGCGGCCTGTCCGGAAAAAGCTTCTATTCCCTCTGTGACATAAGCAGTATCTCTCTCCCTAGCCAGCAATAGGATAGTTATAAAGTTTATTGCCTTACACAGTTCTCACTGATCTTTTAAGCATCAGTTTTGCAAAGAGGAGGAAAATTTTTATGTACACCCTCAGAGACTCCAGAGAATCATAATGGCCTGAATTTACACTAACTCTGTTGACCTTCTTTTGAAAATGCATTTAGAATTCTGGTTTCTGGACATAGGGGCTTGATACAACCAAAGCTTATTTAAGAGCACCTCCCTGATTGATGTTGTGTGTTTTAAGATCTCCTGTAAAACAAAAGGAATTCATAAGAAGTACATTCTTAAAAATCTTAACAGCAAGATTCTTTCCTATCATGACTTTTTCCTGATAGCCACTGTTTCCCCTAAGATTAGTGACTGCACTGCAGACATCTAGAGATGAAGTATCAGGTAAAAACCCGATATCAAACCCGAGTCAAATAGATTCTTCTGTGTTTTGTGGAAAGAGGAGAAATTAAAATACTCTACACTACCATTAGTACAAATTATTTAGTGAGCTTTAGCTGAAAAAACTTGAGGACTTAAGAAAGACTTGATCAATACACAGCAGTACGTAGGCCTTAAAATGTTTTATTGCCAAAAGTTATAAAAATATATAAAATTTATATGCTGTAAAAACACAATACTGCAGTTAATTTGATAAGAATCAGTCCTTGCACAGAGACTCATAGATAAAACTATTTCTTCTGTAAAGGGATGACTTCCAGTGGGCTGACTGTGGATGAAAAATTCAGTACTATGGCTCAGAAGTCAACTTTTTTCACTAAAAATATTTATTTTAATGCATGAATTTGAATTTCAAACTCAAGTCTGTGCAGAGTTTGACTCAGAGAGTCTGTGCAGGAATTAAGATATTTTCAGAAATTTTCACTTTGATATGTGCTCCCTGTATAATCATTTACAACAGTTATAAGCAGAATTTACAATATCATAATATATTTATGATAAAAAATTCTGCAAGAGAACACAACCTTCAATCCCACAGAAATCAATAAAATTTTAATCACTCCATCAAAACTAATCTGAATGCTTTTCTAATGCAACTTCAATCAGTACTTTAAATGCCCTATATTTGTGACACATTGCTCTATCATTCCTGATCACAAGAAAGCATAAGACTTCTAAATTGGTCTTCCATTGAACAATTCCCAGATTATTATAGTAAGAACTCAGTGAAGAGGAAATATGTAAACATCTCACCTGTCTCTGATTCCTGTCCTTTGCCAGAACACCTGCAAAAAACTCTACAAAGTTCCCAAACAGGGACTTTGAGAAATAATCTAAGGCATATGCAGCAGCCAGATAAGGTAAAAGACGCCATTGCTGGAAAAAAAAAAAGAATTAAATTGATTTGATTACAAATTGATATATGTTTTTAATAGTTATTATATTGAACCAACTCGCTAATTTTTACTGTGTTCTAAATGGAAATCTGCTTAATAGAGAAGAGAACAACAACCACCTAAAATATAATTTAATTACATTTAATTATGTTATAGGTGGTTATTGTTCTCTTTATACAAGTTATATTGTTTTAGTTCTCACATTTCATGAATTTGTGATAAGCATTCTTTTAAACCAGGGAAAAAGTTCACTGAAGCTTTGGGGACCAAAGACATACTCTTGCCATGTGTTTATATAATGTCTGGCATGTCAGGGTCAGTCATGATTCATAAGTTTCCTCAGTACAAACATACAGAGGTTGTAACCATTTCATGGGGCTCATGAAGGAAAAGAAAAGCTGCTTGAAAGTCTTTGCTGTAAAGGAAGAAGGGAATGAGAGTTTCAGCAAGCGGAACACACAGAACAAGCCAAAACTGGGAGAAACTGAGAGACTCAAAGAACAGTGGAAAGCAGACCCTGGCTTTTCCAGAAATAGTGGAAGGAAGGCACCTTCCACCAGTTTTCAGAAATTCAAAGAAATGTTTCAACATTGCAAGATAAGTGTCGACCTGGAAAAAGGCACCCACACTGCAAGGACCAACTGGGCAGGTTTGTTTTCGCTATTTTTTATATAATAACCTCTGTCATTCAGCAGATCTGAGGTTTCCCAGTTATTCTACATACAGTTGTTTTATTTTTTTCAGAGCAAAAAGTGTTTCTCATTAGCATCAACTGCAGGTAAACCTTGGTTATAATCCTCTTAAATCACTATTAGCTTGAGAATTTTCCACAATGAATGTTATTGAGTTCTATACTTTTAAAGCACACAGGCTACAAATGAGAAACAGCATAGAAACAAAAGAAGCACAGATATTTTGAAACAAATGCTACTTTCTACTTTCTACATCTGCAGTACTTTTGCATGTGTATGTAAGACAGCCTTTCTCTTACAAGGTTACTACTTTAGAAGACAAATGCTTCCAGCTACTTCAGAGAAAACATGAATTTTTTTTTTTTTGGTTTTGCTCTTCCAGAACTTGTTCTAAAAGCCTGGTCATGCCAGGAGAAGGTTTTGAGCTGGAATGAACCCCCACAGCTGTACTGGAATGATGCTTCAGGTGACACAGAGACAACTTTAATTTCACTAACTTCAGAGTCCGTACTGTGATCTGCAGTAGCTCTGAATGTGAGTCTCATTACATAGAAGTCTGTAGATAGAATTCCAAAGTGTTTACCTGTGTTTGGTATTCAAGGACAGGTATTTCTTCATCCTCAGTGGGTCCAAACTGACGGCGAGCTGCTGAGAAGCGAATGGCTATTGCCAAGGCAAGCTTTAAGTTGGTTGTGGAAAGTCCTGTGATCATAATTCTGCCACTGGACAAGGATCCCAGAGCTGCACTGAAACGTTCTTTAACCTCCTGAATGAATAGAAGGCACAGAATGAATGCTGAGGCTAACATTTCATTTTACCCCCACAAAGATGCAACTTGGTAGCATGAGAAGAAGCAATTTTGTCAATTTTGTCAATTTTGTCTCCTGACTCGTTCAGATGAGGCATTCAGGTGAGACTCAGAATAGTCTTGCCTGAACACAGTCAAACTCTAAACTCTTTGGGATCAGTGGGGTCATGCAGAAACCACAAAGTTCAGTAAGGTCAGCAAGGTGAGTTGAGACATCTCTGAAATTAAATTAAAAAAACAACATTCATACCTCATGTGAAATTGCCAACAGCCTTCTTAAGTTCAGGTCTTCCTAACATAAGAGGCCCATTGCACAGTTTCTCAACCTACTTATACCTTTGTATATTTAATGAAACAAGATCTTGTTTCATACCTTGATAGAACTTGAGTACTTCCCCTCAGCTGTGACATCTCCAGCTATATTCAGGATGTTTTCTTTTGGTATCCTGACATTGTGGAACATGGCAAATCTGTTTAAACAAATACACAAACAGTATAAAATCTATGTCTACATAGTCTGAGGTGTTTGTATTACAGAAAAAAGGTCACAAGAAAGAGGGGATTGCAAAATTATCTCAGGCATATCAGTGAACTGAAAACAGAGCCCATCAGGCCAAATAGGCAATTTTAGGGAAGTATGCCTGGGACAAAAAAGACTTTCAGACTCAGAGCAGTACAATAAATTCAAGAAGAGAAATTATTTGTTATAACTCTTCTGATTTTTGATCTTTTGTTTTAAAAAGATGATGATTACAAAACCAACAAAACCCCCTTCATTGACTGTAGGAGACCATTTCAGCAGCTTTGTAAGGAAAGAAGTAAAAAAGAATGGAAGGATAAGTAATGTATTCTGGTTGAGGGAAGGCACAAGTAAAGTTACTTATCAGAGACCTTGTACACAGGCAGTTTGACAGGTACTTTCACTGACACCTCAGAAAGCTGAACTGAATTCTCAGGCTGCATGACTTAGGTTGGCTAGGTTGGAATCTCAGCAGTTAAAAGGCTTGGGAAGATGCACCACTTCCTTCTGCCACCTAGAACAGGACTGGGCCATTCTCATTCCAAATAATTCCCTGCCTCAAACAACTCTGCAGAACTGTATTCTTAACTGAGGTGTTGTTTATTCCAGTCTGGAGACTGCTTTGGAATAGAGACACTATATATTTTTATGAGTCTAAAATATAGACCAGTGAGGATCACTCATTCTACTGCAATACAAATAAGGACATAGCTGAAATAGTGCTCTGAGAAGGAACTGAAAGGAAAATTTTCCTTTGTTTAAACTCAAGTTAGGAATTCTATTCCCTGAAATGTGGTATCTTAGAAAAGGAAGAGCAGCATAACCCCTTCTAAATTGCAGCACTCTAGCAGCAATGAGGATGGAAGTTCTTAAGATAGGGAGAATGTCCTGAGTATTCATATTCTTCAGGAAGAAAGTGATTGAATTTTTTCATCCAAATGGGCAGCACAATTTGGCACAATAGCAGCGGTACCAACCCCACTCACAAATATCTCACTATCTAATAGCACTTGAAAAGCTGTATTTGTAATCAAAGAAAATTCCTTTTTCCTGCCAATAAAGGCTGATCTGTTTAATATGGCTCACGAGAGCCAGGTCTTTCACATTAATAAATTACATAAGGGCTGCATTGCTGCATGTGCTTTTAAATTATGAGTTGTTTCCAAGGAAACATATCTGAATACTGAATTTATTCAGCCTTGGAGATACAGAGTATTTTCAGACTTAGACACAGAGAAAGGTGTGCTATCCTAAGCCAAGGCAGCCAAGCACCAGCTGCCTCAACAACTCCAATAAATGCTTTGTTAAATGCCAATTTCAGTGAGACTACACTACTTAGTAATAGAAGCAAATTCAGATTTTCCAAAAATCTGATTTCCATCTATGTTAATTTTTTTTTCATATCATTGAAACTACAAAATATCTTTCCAGAAAGATCTTTTGGCGAAATTCACATTCTCTGCTCCCTAAAACCCAAAAAGAATCACAACTAAAACTGTACAACAACCAATATTTTTAAGCAATAGCATGAACCTTAGAAAGAACTTGAGCTTTTAAATTATTATTACTCATTACTTTAATTACAGAAGTGTGTGTGTGGCAAGGTTTAGGTTTCTAGTTTATACTCATTTTTCACAGTTGCTGTCCACCCACAGAATTCCAAGAAGGTGCTTCCTCCTAGGATCTTACAATCCAAGCATAAGGTAGGAAGCTACAACTATGTTCAAACAGTGAAGCAGACACTAATTACTGAAGAATATTTCCCTGACAGGATGCCTGCCAGTCACAGCACACCAGCAGCTCATCATTTTTTACAAGCCATTAAGTCAAATGAGAATTTTAAAAATCAGAGTGATGAAATTAAGACAGCTCCATGGATGTTTATAAGGATCCCTCCCAAGCAGGAAGGGATGCATGGAAGGAAGCAATGAAATATTATTTTAAAAAGCTATTGAATGGGTGATAAAAACTGGAATTATAAGCCAGACTATAGGAAGAGTTGACATAACAGAGAGATGATGCAATCTTTGGGGCACATATTAGACCATATTTCAAAGGGCTCCAGTTCTTAGGCTTTCTCTCTGCAAATACATATCTGGAACATGCTTAGCCTTGATTGTGATGAATGGTAAGATTTCATGGCAGCATTCATAGAATCATTAGGCTGGAAAACACCTTCAATATCAGAGTCCAACCATTTCCCCAGCAGTACTATGTTCACCACTGAACCACGTCCCCAAGTGTGACATTCACACATCTTCTGAACCCTTCCAGGGATGATGACTCCACCTTTTTTCCCTGGGCAGCCCATCTCAATGTCTTAACACTCTTCCAGTGAAGAAATTTTTCCCAGCATCTAACCTAAACCTTGCCTGGTAGCACTTGAGGACACTTCCTTTTGTTCTGTCATTTGTTACCTGGGAGACAAGGACAATTAATAAAATGGCAAATTATCCCCTCTTACGTGTTGTGTTTTACACTGTAGTGCGTATTCACTAAGCCAAGTTGTGCAGTTGTAGAAATTTTTTTATATTGACCTGTGCTTGAGACTCAAGTGTTTATAAAAAGCAAACTGAAAGCTACTGCTTTCTAAACCTACATACCAATTGCCTACTTTCAGGAATTCCAAGCCTACTCATAATAAACATGTGACAGATGTGTGCTGAACAAAACAGCTCCCAAAATGACCTAAACGATTTTATCCACTTTCACTTGCTGTAATACAATCCCAAACAGTTAAATCTAAGGGAAGTCTTCTGTTGGAAAGAGTGAAAAACGTTCAAGAAAGTTTTATTATAATCTGTCTGACACAAATATAAGGAAGCTAATTCTGTACCACATAAAAGATGACCTAAAATTATTATGATTAAAAAGTACAAGCACACCCTTCTTTAATAACTTCACCCACAGCTAGTGAACCAGAATATTGAATTTCCTCTCATTATATGGTAGCTCTCATTATATGGTAGCTTATTTTCTTAAAATCAAAATGAATTCAAGTAACAGGTTTTTAAAGTTTAGATTTTTTCCCTTGATATTATCCATTACAGATAATATTATATAAAAATATATGGATATACATATCAGATGGCAAAGACTTTAAGAAGCAAAGCAGAGCAGCAGAACTAGCAATTAAAAATTCAACAGCAAATTTCCATGTGTAAAGGAATAAGATATTTTGCCTATAAGCACAAGTGTTGAAAATAAAAGCAGAACCTCACAGGACTGGTGGGTTAAGTGACTTTGTGAGATTGCTGCCAACTGCTGTTATGCTCCTTCTCCAAGAACTTCGCTATTGGGAATTGTTAGACATACTGGCCAATTGGAACTTGATATTGGAACATATTAAAAATAAATAGTAAGACTTAATGAAGTCAATGATCACATTTTTAATGGTTATTAGCCTAGAAGCATGGACTTGGCTCACATCTGTCAACGCATTTAGGGGAAAAATCTCCTTAAAGAATTGAAGAAATATCTTACAATAATGGAACTGTATACACAGTCATGGGGATATCATGTACCAGCAAGTTTGGAAAATGGCTAAATTTCACACAGTGATGACAAGACCAGAGGTTTAAAAGCTGCCCTACTTAGGGCCTCTTCAGCACAGCAGATAGCGTGACTGGGATTAAGGCCTCTCAGCAAGACAGACAGACAGCTGTCACTTTCAATAGATATCACAGGCCTCTACAGCAATGTGCAATTTTGCATCCTGTAGACACATTTTTTACCACAGATAAAAAAAACCTGTGTCACATAGATTTCTACCAAGAGCAGCTGAGCAGAGGAAAGTGCCATTCCAATAGCAGCATTCTTGTTTGGGTTCCTTGGCCAGTAGTTTAGGGAACATTTCAAACTAAGTTAATCTCACTGACTTTAAATCACGCAATAGTAATTCATCTGGTCTGCAGCAAAGCTGATAAAAGAGGAGCAGCTGGAAAAGCTACAAGCTCCTTTTGCCAGTACTAAAGTAATAAACTGTTACCTATAGTACAAATAGCTCAAACATGCTTTGGTGAACTTCAGACTCACTAAAATCCTTTTCTGCCAGCTTCTGTTACTGACTACCTTAGAGATGGTGCAATCATCTCTAATGCCAGACTTCCAGCCAGAAACAGAAACCAGGTGAATGGTATTGGAAGGCTGTGAGTCAGTTGATATCAGGGCTGTTTATGGGATACACTAAACCTTGGGAAGAGTAACATTTCAGAGGTTTGATTAAAAACTTGCAGAAGAAAAGAAAACTGCCACATATTCTAGACTGAACTCACAGAAAGGTTAGAGCTGAGAATAGTTACTCTTAGAGTGAAATTGTGTGGCAGTATTTTAGTTTTATTTTCTACAATCAAGGCTGTAATGTAAGAATGCAGCCCTGTACAGTAATGCTCAATAACAATGATAAAACAACATAGTTTATAGGCCTCCTAATCCTAACCTAATGGACTTCACAGGCACACAAAGACTCACTCACTTTAAGTTCTTACAGTCCAGCTCATGTTGTGAGGAACTCTGGATGAGCAGACTCTTGCAGCTGTCAAGAGCTGACAGAGCTCTGCTAAGGAACAAAAATGGCTGGTTGAAGTTCACTGCAGATGTGAGGCTGTATTTCTGTGCATCAAAAAACAAATGTGTGACCAGATTTAAGTCTACATTTCCCCATTTTCACCCACATCAAGTGCCTTTCAGTGTGAAGCAGCTATTGCTGTAGAATTTTGAGGCACATGAACATGACAAAAATGAGGGCATAAGGCAGCACTCTGCAGCAATGTGACCACAGCCCAGTAACACTGTATATACTCACATAGTGTCCAACTTTGACTGCAGAAACGACAGGAGGAGGGCAAAGCAGGGAAATGTCAATGATTCTGCTGCAAAAAGCACAGCTTTAACTTAAACTGTAAACATGCAAGATGTGTTTGCAAAATACACAGTTTTAACTGTGAAAGTGGCACTTTTCACAAGGACTGAAGTGTTCATGGTGTATTCAGATAACGTAAATACAGGCACAAGCATTTGAACATTCTTTTTTCATCTATAGCCACTTCATTGCTATTGCTATCACAACTGTTTGATACTTGGGTGAACGGCTGTAAGTCAATAAAAATATTAAACAAGCCCAAGCTTGTTTATTTGGGAAGAAGGACTGATTTTTAGACTTGATTTCTTACATCGCTGTTCTTTTTCCTGTACCAAAACAGCCACTCCTAAGGTCTTGCAGTGAATCAAACCTGACAAATTATCTGACTGAAGACTACAAAAACTGGTAGGGTTTTTTCATTAGTTTTCATGCAGTTCCAGTTCCCCTACAGCTACATAAATGTTCATCAAGCAGAAAGAAAAAGGTAGTGTGGAAGTAGAAGCAAATAACCAAAGAAGCTGATTATGGATATCTTCACTGAACTACTGTTCCAGATTAAAAGATGAAGTTCCAAAGACTATTTAGGCTTCAACCATGTATTATAGCTCCTATCTTCCTGGTGAAATAACTGCAACAGTTGCAAAATCTAAATGAGCATTAAGAGGATAAGTAGTAGAAGACAAAAAGGACTAGACTGATTGTTCTGTCCTTAAACTAGTAATAGCAGCATCATAATGTACTATTGGCAGTAATGCTGAAATAGGAATGAAGAAATAAAGTATGAATTAACCATTTAAATGCAACTGGTAAAGGTTTGGAAGTCATGTGATATATCCCATCTTTGTAAATATATAAGGAATTATAGTGAGGGCTTTCTGAGCCACCTCTTCCCAGAAGGATTCTTTTATGCGATTTATTGCTTTTCTATCAAATAAATCCCCTTTACTCATATCTTCTTGGGCATTCTGTTTTGTTTTCAGTATCCAGAACACTAAATTTGGCCTCGTTGATTGCTAGAGAATATGCTGAACATCTCAGTGTGTTGTATGTGTGTAAAGATTGATTACATTTTAATTGTACATGAAAGGCTGTTAAACAGCCAATAAACCACATCAGTTTTCCCAAGCCCCCAATTATCATTAGATCCAGTTAACAATTCTTCCTCTAGAAAGACCCTTTCCTCCCCTACAAAGGCTTAAGGTAAAATGACAATTTCATTTCTCTAGTTCTTCCCTTACAAAGGGTTTTATCTGCTTAACAGACTGCATACATGTTATCAGTGGACACAGCTGAATGAGCTCAGAACATGTTTTTCAAAGAGAGGCATGGTAAGCACTACTTCAGAAATACAATTATAGCTGATTTTCATTCTTCCTCATGCAGATACAGTTGGGCATCATTTCCATCTCTGGAGAGGGGAAAGCAGAAATTTGCTGCTTGTTATAACTGGACATGAAAATGGTTCACCACCAATTCAGTGTCATTTACTGATGTGCACTGAGTTAATGGGCAATCTGGGCAATGTTCCAGTACCCAAGGTACATCCTTCCCCACCCTGCCCCCTCAAAAAACCCCAAACAAACAAACAAAAAAAATCCACCACCAAAAAAAAAAAAAACACATCAAAGGAAGGAAACAGAAATGCACATCAACACATAGCCCAGCTCTTGTTTTATGTGTGTGCCACCCCTCCACTCCTTATGCCTGTCACGCATTTTACTGAAAGGCTCCTGAAATCCCAAATACTCAGGGATCTTTTCAGTAGGTTTTTTTTTTCCCTCAGCTACTACCATTTTGGGTCCTCAGTGAGCAGCATATTTCAAAGACTGCCAGAGCACTGGCAACGGGTGGACATTTTAATATTATAAAATAAAGACTGAAGCATTTACATCCCCTGGTGGCAGTCTGATTTAACTGCAGTAACAAAACACAAGCCCAATTTATCCTTTCCATAAGAAAAAATAGAGTTCTATTTTTATCCCTTTATGCATTGATTACAGAAATTATTGTAAATTTCCTAGAGAAAAAAAATATTTCAAAATATTTTACAGTGTTTTTGTCTTTTTTTGTCAGGGCAGCTAAAGTTACAAAGACCTGCAAACACCATGTGATTTTTGGACATCCACATTATGAAAGTATGAGAATTACTTGGAAAGATAATTTTAGAAATGGATTCACACTGCAAAAACTTCCACATTATTTCTGACATTCTTTCTCTTACTAAAAAAATTATACTCTGCATGAGCAGGAAACCAGCTTTCAGCCAAATAACCCAAGACAATAACTGTTTTTCAAAGCCAGAATGGACAACTACAATCAACTACTCTGTTTTCTTACTACTCTGTTTTCTTCAAACTTGCATTTTCTAAGGAGGCTCTGGAATTTCTTCCCCATGACCTTCATTAACATTCAAGAACTAAACTCCCTGTATCCATACTGAAAATTATTAGCATAAATTTCTTGAAGCACAGGAACAAAAGCAAACATCTGTCAGAGATGTCGGACTCTGATCTCCACTGTGACCACACATCCTGAGTGTAACTACATGGAAACAGACCTGATTTACTAAGTGCTCATGGTAGCTGAACCAGACTTCACCGACACATTCAAAATAACCTGGCAGCACACGTAGTGGAGACTTACACCAGCCTGTGCTTTCTCTGAGACAAATGAGGGTGTAAGATTGCTAAATGGACAAGGAGAATACCTTGACAAGGTGTATGTGGTGAAATATCTCCCTGTGAATCCTGGCATTTTGCAGATCATGCAACCAAGAGTTCATTTTCTAGGGTGGCATGGCTTGCTGTCTCTGCACACAAATGCAGAACTTCCTCTCCAGTCCCCAGCCAGACCTTCATGTGCCTCTGAGAGCTGATATCTCCAAGCCCTGACACTTCTGACTTCTCAGTGTGTGCAGGAACATTGCAGAACAAAACTTGGTTCCCTGGTTCTTGACAACAATGTTGGCCTGCCTGCAGTCTTAGACCTCTCCAAAAAACAAAGCAGCTAAAGTAGTTTAGGAACACAGGACACTGGAGTTTTTAGCTAAATGAGGGGTATCTATGGGTAAGCTTGGGCTCCCTCATACTTCTTTCTTAATCTGCAAGTGCTGTCTTAAGGTTTCTAATGCAGGGACTATCTTAATGCATATTTAAGAGATCTATATCCATGACTGGGGTTCTTTGGGCACTACTGTTTGAACTAATAATTTTCTTAAAACAACATATACAAAGTAAACAGGAATGCTCTATGACTGCTTGAAATGACATATGATAGATAAGGGACTTTATCTGACATTAAGATAGAGAGTCACTGGTATCTCACTTAAAGAGCATTTTATGGATTATAATTTCAAATTTTATCAGTTGTTATCTGTATTTGAATAAATACTCTATTTTTTTCCAGTAGATAATGGAGAAAAGGATTTAAAATGATGTACATTTAAAGTCACATATCAAGCATACTCTTCATTCCCGTGCTGCACATAAATCCATATTGCAATATAAGAATGAACAGCAGAATTTAAATACTTCTATAGAAATATGAAGTTGATTAACATTTAGATTACTCAGGCCCATGCTGCTGTGCCATCTGGTGGCTACTAGTCTGTAATGCAGAAGCAGAAAAAAAATACCCACCAAACCTTAAATATCCCTGTTTTCCAAGTCTTTCTTACAGTTTTCCTCTACAAATTAATTTTGGGTTGTTTCAGGTCTTTAAAATTTATTTCTTCCAGGAAACAGAGAATCAATGATAATGAGCTAAATAACCATAAAATTCCTACAACATTCTGGAAATACAGTCAATGCCATAATATTTGAAACCAGGATACTTTCAGATGTCTATACTGTGTTTACTGCAATGATCTGCTTTGAAGGACAATAGAAAAATCTGTAACAAACTGAATCAACAGAAAGAATTAAATTTGAGGCATAAGGAAGTGAAACCTTTCTTTGCCATTTAAAGTTTATGTCTTTATACAGAGCTATGTAACTAATCTAACAGTTTAAATAACTTTTACGTAATGACTGTTGTAATGCAGAAATATACCTTTGTTTTCTCACTTATCTCCTCCCCATCAAACACCTTTGGTTATTAAAGCAGACACAGAAAGGCCCTTGGAGTCCATGACTAAGAAATGGAGCCAGGTACGATTTTATTTCAACTGTACACACACAATACAGAAGAAAATAACTAGCATTCTATTTCTTGGCTGCAATCTAGAAATCCCACGGTTTAAACAAGAGACATAGTTTCTCTCTTTAGTCTCATTTATCGTAATCTTTACTGAAAATAAACCTTATCTGGGGACCACCATTAGCCTTCCTGTGGGCTGGAAATCAACAGAAAAAATAATTAAAGTCTTACATCCAGATCTGTGCAGAAGCTGCTAAAGTTCTTTACCCAGAACTTACTAGATTTTTTTCCATTATTATTGTTGAAGAGTCTGTAACTGCAAGACTACCTGGGGATATTCACAAAATACCAGGAGCACTTCACATTTTAAAGAGTGAGAAAGGCTGAAAGGCTGCTAATATTCAGACAGAAAATACTGAAAATCAAGATCTTTCAATCTGGGTTTTTTTTTCAGAAATATCAACAATTTTAAACCACTAGTGAACATTTCAGGAGTAAGGACAGAATAGATCCAGGGGATCTTTGCACCACTGCAGTATGACATAACCTAGGATGTTTTCTCTTTCAAATGTATTGACTTACCCGTTATCCAACCCATTCAGCCCAATTTTCTTTCCTACATCTCCTACCATCACACCTGGCATTGGTAGGAGAGTTTTTGTGTCTCGAATCTGTACAGAAGTGAAACAAAAACATTTCAGTAACAGAGTAATGAAAGCTATTGACTGAATTTTTCCAAGGTTGAAAATATTCCCAACTTGTACCCTGATATTAATGATAAAGAGACTGTTTCTTTCAAGCACATAATCCTGCATATAGCTTGTACTTATGCATCCTCTCATTCAGGACACAGATACTTTAATGAAAATTAATTTGGAATATGACATTAATTACATCACTGTTTTAAATATCACTTAACAATGATGACTGCTCTCATCAGATTACCACTGAAACCTCCTTCAGAAACAGACAAAGCAGAAACCATCGGAATTTTTATGTAACAATCAGCTCTGAAATATTACAATTCTGTAATAAACTTTGTTCAGTCTGCAGCTAGTCTAGTACATTTTACTATGTACAAGTTTTGTACTACACCAATATATTTTCTACATATTTTCTGATGCCTTTAATTCTATAAAATTATTTCTGTGGTAGAAGTTTGCAGATTTCATGTAGATCAGCATGAAGCACTGGCACACATAAATCATCTTAAGTCCTGTACAAGAGTTTCAGGACTTCATATGACACAGATGAGTTCTATCTATACAAGTACCAATATCATCTGGAGACTTTTCAGCTCTTCTATATTTTCTGAAGGTGTTGCAGAAAACTGGGAGTATAAAACCAGCTCTACAACCTTCATAAAATCAGTGAACATTTAAAAAAAGTATCCTGGTTACAATTCCTATAAAATGCAAAGGTATTAAATAAAGAATCTGCTGGTCAGGTATAAATAACAGCATAATAAGTCTTTAATTGGAACCCACTCTTCCTCAAAAGAATAAAATTATTAACAATATTTCTACCCTACCTGTACAATAAAGGGATGCAATCCTTGGCACTGTCCATCAGGAGTATAGAGCTGGGCATACAAAACTGCATGAGTGGCATGTTTCCCCAAATTACCAACCCAGAACTTTGCAGCTTCAAAATCAGGTGTATTGATGACAAATTCCTGTAATGAGCAAATAAAAAGAAAATTATATAAATAATAAAAATCAGGTCACAGATTTTTTTTTCACCACCCTGGCAATGTTCTGAAAACATCCATTAACTGCCAGGATTTATTCTATACTGCACTCCAGCACCTGAAATCTCTCTTATCATGTTCAACTTTAGAGAGAACACATGTAGTAAGGGAAAAAAATTAGAGCTCGAAAAGCTCATTATCTCATTGTAAAGACTGAAACTCAACTTTTTTAATTGCTTATTTAAGGAGTTTAAAAAAAAAAGGCAGATTAATGGACTGGGAAGCATTTCCTAGATCTTAGGTTAAACTGAGCTGTGAGTTCAAGTAAAGAACTGAGAGCTGTCTCAGCTGTGAGAGCTGAAGCCTGTGCAGGGACCAACTCCTTCTCACACAGTTAGTATGGAAAGGCAGCCTGGCTGACAGTGTGCAGCAAGGACTAACCTGAGTGCTGGGATCAAACGTGGCTGTAGTCCGCAAGCCTTTGGTGTTAGATCCGTGGCTGAGTTCAGTCAGAGCAAAACAACCAAAAATCTAAATTAGGAGACAGAGGGCACAGTTCAAGACCACTTTATTACATTAATTGAAACAGCAAGGCTTTCAAATGAGTTCAAATTCAGCTATTAGAGACTAACTTGGCAAAAAAACCCAAACTAAAACAAAACAGGAAGTGATAAAGAGCAACAAAAGAAGCACAAGGCTCAGTTAAAGTGCAATCAAAATATTTATCTTGCAAAATCAGAGGGTCTGGCCAGACAGTAAATGCTGCCCACATGGCCTAGACTGGAGAAAATGTTTAGGATTGGCACCTTCTGTATCAGGCTGCATTTATTCTGCAGAGTGCTTGGTCCCAAGTCCCCAAGGAACTCCATGTGGTGTTTCTTTGGCATTAAGACATTTTCCATTTTATAGCATTAGAAGGGAATTTTTATGGCAACACATCAAGGTTAAGAGTATCCTAGTAGGATAGTCTTAAATGACTCTGGACAGAGCCTGAACTGGTGTAATGTTATCTATACTGCCTTTAGGGAAAAGTTCCCAAATTTTCTCTGCATGTTAACTTAGATAGTCAAAAACATATCAGGAAGTGGTTTATGAGCTAGTAGTAAGGACAGTCAGAGTTCAATGCTTGAATCTGCTCCATGGCCTTTTCTTTTGCTATTTAGAGGTACCTAGGTATGTAAAGAGATCAGAAATAACACTAAAACTGCAAATAGTGCAAACACAGCTGTAATAGTGTCCATTTCTCACAAATTATTAGAAAAAATTACCTCCATGCTATAAGCTTGTTCCAAAACGTATGCAAGTCTCTTAGAAGCACTCATAATTGAACCTGCAAATGACTGTAAAAACAGAATAATGAATTAAATCAGTGCCCTGTGATGAAAAGCACAAGTTGCACATGACTTTTAATAGTGATGTCCAGTAAAGAGACCAGGGAAAGTGGGCTGCATAGTAAACTATAATTAGACTATAGCTGGGAGAGGTAAGTCAGGATTTGCATGTCAAGGCCCCTTTACAGATGACTGAACTTGTCCCAGCTCTAACTGGTTCAAGCCTTCATTGCAATTGCTTAGAAATGCTTTCCATTTGTCCTTAGTGATATTCCCTTGAGCAAAGGAAAACTTAAAGACTATTTTAGTTCATTTTACTGCAAACAGATTGGGAGCTGAAAGTAGGTGCTTCAGGATGAAACAAAAATGCTGATTTGAAAGCTGCCTTCAGTTTTCCTACATAGATATTCACATAACAAAACTCTAATTCCTAGATGGTCCCCAGCTGTGTGAATAGTAATATTAATTAATTTATTAAACTGATAATATTTGACCAGCTATGTTGAGCATTCTTTGTGAGAGACCCATCTGGGAAACAACTGATTAACAGAATTCAGCCACTGCTGCCAGTGAGAAATTTTAAACTGCTTTCCATCCCTTCTGGATTCTGCCCTTCAGTAAGACACTGGGGCTCAAGCAGGTAAGTTTCTGATACCTGCAAATCTTTAGCAAACACACAGCCACCAACAACCAAGTTCTTTGGCTACCCTAAAGAGGAAGCAGAGGAGTAAACAAAAGAAAGCATAAATTTTTTTTTTCTGTATCTCTGTCTGTACTGTTCAACTTTACTTTCCAGGTGGGATTCCAGTGGAGACAGGGATTTAACAACAAAGATTACCCAGAGCTCTCTAACTGTTCTAAACAGTTAATACCATTCTTGAAAAGAAAGGATGAGGAAAAGATCAAGTTTTAATAAAATAGGCACAAAGCAACAGAATTATGGTATTAGAAGTTACTTAAATTCAAACATACACTACTATAGCCATTGAACTGTACTTACACCAGAATGTAAGAAAAACTTGAGACACAGAGACCAATCATACATTCCTATAAAGATCACCATATGAAAGAGCCTTAATGGGTCCGCCATCGCTTCTTGCTGAGTGAGGAACTCGTACTCAAAGAGCTTTTTACAGCGCAGGAAGGTCAGCTCCTGGTACCTCTCACGGCACAAATCCTCTCCAGGATGATGTGCGAAGAGAGGATCATTTTCCAGAGCAGAGAAGATTCTGTTCTTGGAGAGGAAAAAACTGACATGAGAATATTGACCTAAAACCATTAACAAAACCTGTTAACTTCCTTCAAAGTAACACTGGGTCTCAAACTACAATTGTTTGCTGCAAGGTACAAACTTAAAAAGCAAAATTTCCAGAGAATTTGGAAATATATTTAAATTATCTGTCATATATACAGCTCATGCAGCTAAATTTTATGACATCTCCTTCACCATGAAGTGATTCACTCTGAATCTACAAGAACAGTATGGTAAAACTTACTTGCTTTGTGTAGCAGCTTCACTATCTCAATACATGAAGCTGCTGGCAGAATCCAAGAGGCAAAAGTCCCTCAGTCTGAGGATAAAGGTAAAACTCCAGGGCTTACAGTCAGTTAGAAATATGCCATGATGTTAAAACCATTAGGCCACCACAATTGCTCTGCTCCCAGATGAAAGTAAAAAAAGGCTCCATTTAATGGAACCACCATATGCAGCCCTTCAATGTGGGGTTGTGCATCTTTTAACGTTGTAATTTGGATCCTTTCTGTAGTAGGTAATATATTATGGCATTATTTATCCCAGACCTGTGTCTTCAACACATCCACACCTTCTTAATTGTATTATAATTCTTAATAATTCTTAATAAGAAGGAAGAAACCCAGACTTTCTGTGCTTTCCTTTGAAAGGCAGTCATTCCCTTTCTCTGTGTAAACATCTCTACATGCCCACACAGCTTTGAAACTCCAGACACAGAACACTTCAGGTTTTATCTCTGCTGTAACACACACCAGCCAGACAAAACCAGGCCTTTCTAATTTCTCTGATCTACCTGCTAGGATTTTTATAATTATGGTGAAGATTCAAGATTACTTAAATCTACACCACCTTCAGAAAGCTAGTTCTTTCTCCTCCTATATCTCCAAGTCATGCATTTCCACACCATCTCTTGTGCTGCTTGGTAGGATTAGCTTTCAGCAAGGTTCACATGCTAATCTCCAATTGTAATGCCACATAAACATTAATGCAAGCACAGAACATTGGATATTAGGTCAAAGTAAGACAGAAATACTGTTTGATGGTGGCTTGAACTTAGCTCTGCATAAGTGCCTTGCAAAATCACATGATCTATGATTTAAAGCAAACAGTAAAGAAATATGGTAGAATATAGTTATTTCTCAATTTGAAATGAACACTCAAATTCTGAAATGTAGCACCTGCTGTTCTCCCCTGTACTGATGTTCTGTAATTAAATGTCTTATGACACAGCAGAATAGATTGCTTAAAAATTCAGCTCTGTTCTGAAAATTAGCTGTGCAAATCAAATTCCTTCAGGCTCCATATTTACAGAGCATTATTAACTATACTCCCTTTAAAAAAAACCATACTTAGTTCTACTGATATCTGCACAATTAAAACATGCTTACAATTCTTGCCAAGTTTACCTTCAGCTGGATGACATCTTCACCATCTATGAAAAGTGCCATCTCCTTCCAGTTGAAGGAAGCTTTCTTACGGTATCTGGAAAGGGGGCCTTGAGGGAAATCTGCCAGCAAATTATCCCGTGAGTTTTGGTTGCCAGTCATTTCTTTCTGATTCATTGTTAGCTAAACTGCAGCAAATGAGAAAAGATAAAACACAAACTGAAGCACCACAGATATCGCCTTTTTAGTTATAAAAAGAAATTAAAAGAGTTGTTTAATTAAATCCATGGATTTGTTTAAATGTATGAGTACAGCACTGCAGAGGCAACTAAAATCTTGTCCTTCCCCTTTTCTAATTCAGCTGGCTTGATACAAAGAAAAAGAAAAAATGCCTTTGACCCAATGTAAACGAATTACATCATCTTTGTTGTTAAAATATGAGCTAAAAATGAAACAGGGACAACACTGGTTATCACCATATTGTGTATTAAGAAAGGGGGTGATAAAAGTGAGAAAATAACATGTCTTAAACAGCAAATGCAGTAAGGCCCCATGAAGTCTGCTGGCAACTTTGTGTGCATCTATGGGTCAGGCAAGAGCACTACAGAACTGCACAGACCCTGCAAGATTTCCCTGTCAGGAGGTACAACTGCACTGGTTCGGGAGAGAGAGGAGAATTGTGCCTTTCATTAGAACCTGGCCCAAAGAAATAGAGGCTGATCCTCTGCGGCTTCCAGAAGCTGGTGCTGGAGAGCCCTCTGCTGCTCAGGGCACTCCAGCGATCCCTGCCATCACACACGGCAGAGATCTCTGCTGTGCCTGGGGGGAGCAGAAACCATCGGACAGGGCAGCCGAAAGACTGGCTGAAAGAAGCAGCTCAAAGGTACAGGCAGGACATCCTGGCCCAGGGCTGGCCAAGGGCTCACTACAAACTTTGAATATAATGAAGTACAGAAACTACTTCAGCAGTCTGCCTTTTCAACCCCTTTCCCCCCTCCATCATCTTGATATATCTCCTTGATACCTCTCTTTTCTTTCAACCTTATTCTTTTATGGAGGTCATGCTCTAGCTCTGAACAGTACAAACACAGTAGAAGGGAACAGCAGGATAGTATTTCTGCATGTGACTTCCAAATCAGTTCTAGGAAGATGCAGGCAGCTCCAGTACTCAGAACAGGTTTGGAAAGAAAGAAAATAAAAAATAACAAAAAGGACATTGAGAAAGTGTTTCAACCTCCAGCCAAATAAACAGATACTACACTTGTAATAGACTTTACACTTGTAATTGGAAAATAGGCTTTTCACTCATAAAAGAGAAAAAATTACATTGCAATATTGCAGCTATTGCATCTAACTTTATCTACATTGCAAATCAGCAATATTACCCAAATGAGAAAACCTAAGAGTTAATTTAAAAAAGCGTTCTGTACATAAAATATACTATAAATTTTCTGACTTCATGCAATGGTTTAATATAATTTGGCTCCAAGTCAACAGTTTCAAAACCTAATTAAGAAACCAAAACAGGTAGTTGCAATAAGAAAGTAACAACGGGCTGTCCTAAAGAATAACTTCAGCGTTAATTTCAGCCTTGCTCTGAAATTTTGAAACGTGTTTGAAGGTGGAAGTAAAAACCACATTATTTTCAATTTTAAAAGAACTGCTGCAGTTTCACTGCAAAATGTTGGGTTGGAAACCTTTTTCCATGGAAAGCGCTCCTGCTAGTAATTCAAATTCACACCCGGGCACCAAACACGGGTCACAAATCAGAGGGCAAAGGACAGTTTGCAGGGTACTATCCTCAACTATCTCACGTAATAATGACACAGCTCAGACACTTGGTAGCTGTCAAGAATAATGATACTGTACCCTCACGGCTAAGAGATTATATAACCGGTGTTTTACTTTATTTTCTTTTCTAGCGGCTCTGCATTTCCGAGCAATCTGCTGCTGGCAGGGGCCCAGAGCAGGACACCCCCGGGCAGGGCACGAACCGCTTCCCGTGCGGGCTCACGGCACGGCCGCTGTTCGAGCGGCCCGAACTCACGGCGGGGCACGGCTTCTGCTCAGACAGGGCAAACCCAGACCACACAATGTGCTGTTATTTGCTAAAAATGGTGTACCGAGCTGTCTCCCTAATGGGCCGGGCTGACTGTCCGGTGTCAGTCAGCCGTCCCGGTGTGGAGTTTGCCCTCCGGAGCGTTTTCACGCAGCTGTCACAGCGGCACAGACCGTCCCTAAACAGAGCAGCACATGCCGTGACGACCCTCCAGCCTCACGCCCTGCTGGCAGCTCCTCGCGTTTTCAGCCGCAGGACGGCACCGCAGCGGTCTCTTGCGGCACTCGGAGCCTCAGAGCCACAGGCGGGGGCCAGGGGACGCGGTACGTACCTGCGGCCGGCGCCGTCTCCGCCTCGGGAACTGACGAGAGCAGCCTGCGACGCGCTCCGCCTCCTGGCGCGGCGGCGGCAGCGGGCGGCGGATGGGGCCGGTGGGGACGGCGGCCGTGCGGGACCCCGGCGGCGCCGCGCTGCCCCGCGGCTTCTGGGCGGCCGTGCGCGTGTGGCTGGAGAAGCCGCAGGTGGCCAACAGGAGACTGAGCGGCGCCGCTGTCCAGGCGGAGGGGACGGTGCCGCTCGGCGAGGGCGGGGAGATATCGCCCTCCATCGTCACTGCGGGGGCAAGCGGGGGCGACGGCGGGCAGGAGGGGCGAACGGCGGGGGCCGCGGAGCTGGGCCGGCTCTGGAGGGAGGTGCGGGGCCAGCTGGCGCTGCCGCCGCCCCTCGTGGCCTGGGGCGGGCCCGGCGAGCTCCGCGCCGTGCTGAGGACGCTGCTGCCCCGGGGCCGCCCCGCCGCGCCCCCGGCCCGGGAGCTGGCGGTGCACGGTGAGCGGGGCGGCGCTGGGGGCTGTGAGGGGCTGGGGCTGTCGCGCACCTGTCCCCTCAGAGATTGTCTCGCACATGAGAGAAACGCCCACTTTTCCCCCTGTTTGTGGGAACGACGGTGGACTTTTGTCCCTGTCGTGTACCTAGGGTTTATTTTTTACCTTTCGTTGTTGCGCCAGGAAGCATTAAAATTTCAGCATTGACATGCAAATTAGAGAGGCCAGGGAGCTGTGGCACTCAGGAGCTGCTGCCCACGCTCATAGTGCAGGCCTAATGACAGCTTTGCCAGGGGTGACTGGAGTGTTGGGAAATGCGGAATTTCTGAACAGAGCAGGCTGCTGTGACAGCTGCCTGGCCAAGTAGGAGTGTCTGTATCGACTTTCTTCATGTTTAGTATTGCTTAATGTGAAGGATGCGTACTTTATGATTGGCTTTTCACAAATATTAAAATGAATGTTATATGTGTTATGTTAGAAAATTATGCTGTATTAATTTTTTAGTAATGTGTTAAATAGAGTTATAATGTTAAAATAGAAATTATATTATGTAAGATGATACTTTTCTTTGAAGAAAGGACTCGCAGCGAAATAGCAGCCACAAGACACCTGAATCTTTCAGAGAAAGAGAATTTATTGCTCTTTTATCAGAAGAAATTAACTTCTTCCTGCTTTTCTCAAACATGAAGATGCCGTTAAGATTAAGAGGAAAAAGTTGATGCTGACCAGACAAAATCCTTTGTTTGAATAGAATTTATGCATCATGTATGATGTGTATAAATATGTAACAAATTATTGTTTTTAAGGGTTAATCCTCTGTTAACGGGGGTCCTTTTTTGGGCTTAGATTGCCCAGAAAAAGGTACCCAGATGTCCGTAACCGTTTGTTTCTGTTGTCTCATATTGTCCTAATCCAGATTATCCAAATTATTATTACTCTAATTATACTGCTATTTTTATAACCATTTTATTACTATTAAACTTTTAAAAATTTAAAAACAAGTCATTAGTGTTTTTCACATTCAGAAAGAATCTCGATTTGTTGGTTTTTGTTGGGTTTTTTTTTAATGTTTTTGTATGTGTGAGGGTTTTTTGTTTGTTTTTGTTTTGCTTTGTGGTGATTTTTCTCTGTATGATGGTAAAATGCCCCAATAAATCCTGCTAATATAAACAAACTTGCATAGGGTAGAACTTGACACCATTTTTAGATAAATTTTGGAAAGCTGTTGTATGGATTAAATTCTAGTAGTAGTGTTTTGGAAAGAATCAGAAGTCCAGAAAGAAAAAGAAGTCCAGCTCAACTTACAAGTCAAAAAGACTGATAGTCATTTATGGGGCACACTTGGGATGTTCTTGAGGCCTTTGATTCTTACCTGATGCCTTCAAAAAATAGGTGCCTTTAAAAAAAATATTATATGTTGCAGTTTTGATTTATTTTTTCTTTTGATGCTAAGGGAAGATGCTCCTGAGCTGCACCTATAGAGCATAGAGAAAGCCTAAGAGATTTAAATTATTTTTTTTTATATTTTTAATGTTTTAAAATTATTTTTAATTAAAATATTTTAGAAGTGGTATTGCTGAGGATGAGATGAGATAGCAAGACTTAACATTTACTCTATTGCTAATTAATTCTTTCTTGTCTAACTCAGAAAATTTTGGAGTCTATTGAAAATTGATTATGTAGCCAGTGTAGCATTTTTACTTGCAAGAAGATTTGTTTTGATGTAATTAAAAAGACGTTTTCAAAACTGAGAACTTAGGAAGTTAGTCTGAAAAAGTCACCCTGGGTAAATAATAGCTAAAAAGATTTTTTTTAATTTTTAGAGGAAGTAATACTGCATATACACCTGCTTCCCAGGACTCTGGACTTGCTGTGGGATATTAATATACTAGAAAAATCTTATTGTTTAGTTTTTACTTTATTAAAATAGGTGTGATGAAAATGAATACTCCTGGTCAGCCCTTGATATTTTGGGAGCATCATGCCATAGAATGCTAAATTTGGAGAATTCAAATCATCCAGTAGTTTCAGAAGTCAGGAACACCAAGAAACAGATCTATTCCTGGCATTGTGCTCCTTTCTCTGTTGTTTTAGATCTTGCCTCAGTGGTTTGCAGGCAGAAGTTCATTTTGGTGCTGCACCATGGAATAATAAACCCTTATTTGCATATCTTTTCAGATGTTTACAATGGAACTGTGACCTTTCTGCCTTTGGAGGAAAACAGTGAAGGAAAATACCTCGTTAAAAAGTCCAATATCTATCAAATTCAACTTAAACACATAAAAGATGAGGAATGGTAAGTGTGGGGTGAGGAGAGGAAGCAAACAAGAAGTTATTGCAAGAGTCACACAATGGTTTAGTATTGCTATGTAGGCAATTTAGATTTTATAATTTTCTGCTTGATTAGTAAATTACAGTAGTGGTGTGATGTGAGTGCACAGTGTTCTCTAAAAAGAAACATGTACAATACCCAGAATAATGTAAAACAAACTTGTTTCACCTTTGAATGTAAAGATTGACTGTACCTTTGTGTGATTTAGAAAAAATATGCCTCTTGTGATCACAAGGATGTAACAGTGCCTGCAGCAGTGGCTGTGAGAAAGGGTCTGTGGGTGTCAGTAAGGGGAGGGTCAAACCACAGTTGCTGTAAATGCCTGAGCTTTAGTCATTGAAATGTGGACCAGTCACTTTGGTCCTGAGCATCCAGGGATGCTCTAATAAAATCTGAATAATGTTAGAGATGATGAAAATAATGAGTTGTGACAATGGGTATATTTTTCTCTTAATTTTGCCTGTTATTTTTCAGGAATTTGAAAAGTTGACTTTCATTGTGTAGTGTTTGGCTGTCTTGTGAGGTCAGGTTGCTCATCATCTGTGAGTCCTCATTTATTGTGTTAAATGCAGGCTGGACTCTTATGTACTATCTTTGAATTGGGAGCTAACAAAATTCAGAGGAAACTGTTCCATTATTCAGTAATTTCATTGGTTTGTTATTTCTCTACATATTTACTTATTCTCCAGTCTAGTTTTATATCCCTGATCTGCTGATTTTCTCAACTTCATCCTTGTTTTCTCTGTCCTTGAGATAGCTGAAATAATGAAATGCTGTATTTATACTAAGTTGTTTGTTTGTTTTTAAGGTCTGTATCTGTTGTAGCTCCATTTCCAGAAGATTGGTTTTCAGATGGAATTGTGTACCCCAAACTAGCATGGCTTGGAAATGAACTTTTGTCCAAACTGGCTAAATGGTCTGTGGAGCAAAAACCTAGTGAGTTTAAAAGTACACTCTCACTCATTTCAGTAGCAAAATACAGCAAGGTTTATCAGGACCTCAAAGAAAAGTACAAAGAGATGGTAAAGGTAAGTTTAAGCAGTAAATGCAGTAATGTTGTCCTTATTTTTTTTTTCTTTGTGTAATGAAGCTGCTTATTTCAATTTTTTTTTTTTTAATTAAAGAAGCAATTTAATTATAATGTATGTTTTTCGGTTTTGTCTTTTGGGGTTTTTTTTAGGCATATATAGAGAATACAACAGTTCAGTACTTGCACAAACTTAATTGGAAAAGCAGGATTTAAAGCCAAATTCACAATAAATATTTGGATATTTTGGATGTATCACTTGTGATAAAAAGGAAGAAGTAGGTCAGTGGAATAAATAGAAATCCACATTTTAAAAGGCATAAATAAAACACCTCCTTCCCCAAAACCTTTTGATACTATCTTAATATGTGTTTGAATTAGAGGAGCAGTGTTGTAATTTTTTTTTTCTTATCCTGGAGATCCTGAAGAGCAACAGAGTGCTGTATGAAGTAATGTCTGTATTCTTGCAAACTTGGCTCTAGCTGCAAAAAAATTGGTCAATGCTTTTGTAAAACATACAGTGAAAATGCTGAAATGTTTTACTGTTAATATTTCTGTACTAACAGGAAGAAACAAAGCAGAGGAGAATTAGAGTTTTGGGTAAGGCAACAATTCAGTCTTGAGTTCTGTAGTAGAATTGCTGCTGTTGAGCATTTTAGTTATTGTTTCAATTCTTTGTTTACAAAGTAACACTTAGGAATAATACTTCAACTTTCTATCTTCCTACTTCAGATTTTGATTCTTCATGTTCTGTTGTGCCAGGATAATTCCATGTCTTTTCCTTGTGAAAAGAAATTTACAAATGTTCATGTTCTCAGTGTTGCAGAGGTGTAGATAAGATTTTTTTTTTCTGTGAGAAAGTTAAGCAAAAGATACATGGTCTGTTACAGAACACATGCAGCTGTTTACTTGTGACCTGCACATGAGGAGCCAAAATATTCATAGAAACTTTATTGTTTGGTTGAATCAAACAGTCTTTATGTTCTCTGGGTATATTTTAATGAGGTTAAAGTCCAAAATCTGTTCAGAAAGTCCTGAAGTTCTGTCCAGAAGTCCAGAAACATACTGAAGTGAATAAATATCCAAATTGCTGTGTCTCAACATTTTTAAGGTTATTTCAGATGATGCAGAAAATAAATTTTTATCTATTTTTTTATTCTATTTTTTTTTTCCTGAAGGTGTGGCCTGAAGTGACAGATCCTGAGAAATTTGTCTATGAAGATGTTGCTATTGCCACTTACTTACTGGTAGGGAACTGCTTTACCTAATAATATGCTGTAAGGTTATATTTCATGATAATAGAACCTCTCTAAAGAAGATAATTTTAGAGGTAAACAAAAACTTCTTGGTAAATATGAAGATCTGCAGTCTTCTCTCACAGGAAATTTGTCATCTACATACACAAGATTTATTTCTTTCTTAGTGAAAAAGTCAAAAACACTATTGTAGAAGTGATAAATTGAATCAATTGGAGATTAGGATTGATTGTTTTATAAATTTTTCTATTACTTGTTCATTTGATATTATGAACAAATAAATACGTAGTGTTTTTTACTGCTATGCCTTTTCTCTATAAAATTTCAGCTCAAATCCCATCTTCAAGTGTAATAAGGTCAACTGCAGATGCTAGAAGTGCAGATAAATGCTTGGTGTAATTTTCTCAAGCATCTATCTGCTGGAGATTCTATGTAAATTCTGCCACCTGCAATTCTTAGAAACATCAGGTTTTTAAAAGGCAGGCACATATTTTTGTTTTCCATCCAGGGTATGGTAAGAACATGTCTATATTTGAACTATACTTGTAGCATCTTACCTAAATCAGTATTTCTGAGTAAGTTAGCTCATTTATAGTACTCATTGAGGACTATTTAATTTTGTTAATTAGGTGTTTAACATTCAACCTTAGATACTGGCTTGTGGAAAGAGCTATATAATAGACTCATCTTTACCATTTTTACCACCATTTTAATATTCAGTGTTGAAAATTAGGAGTTCAGTTGTAGCCACAAGAAAATTCTAGAGTGATAGCATTTTTATACATGTAATTGTTGGTTTACAGTGGTTGTGTTTTGGCTAATATAGCAGTAGTTTTCAGAGAGTTATTAAAGTCATTCAATATGCAGCTTATGTAAATGAAAACTTAAAGTATGGTATTAATTACCTAACCTGCTGCAAAATGTTCAGGTATTATTTGATGGTATATGAAAGTCATTGTTAAGAAGTACATTACACAGGTGATTTTCTAAGGAAAAGTAGGTCCAGTGTAAAGTTTTTATGGGTTAATGGCATCTGCATGTGACCTCATTTTATTTTCCAATCATATTGACATCACTCACTATGCAGGAGCATGGCCAAGGGCATGGCTGTTGTGTTGTGAAAACCTCTGCAGGAATTGGGGCATAGGTAGGATCTGTGAAGGAGGTAATTAGGGATTTCTGCATACTGCCTAGAGTGCCACAGTGCAATGATTGGTCAATCTAAAACCATAATCCATGAGATTAGCAGACTGTGTTTATCTTGAGCTTTTTTCCTTCTAGCAAAACTGACAATGTTACAAATACTTATTTTCATAGTTAAGTACTCTTCAAGATTTTTGGTAGTCATAGTGAAAAATCAGAGTGCAGAGTTACAAATGTGTGATCTCTAACTTCTCATTGAAGAAAAAAGAGTTGGAGAATGGTGAAGGTTAATCCATATTCTGCAGAAAAACAGCCACTTATTAATTATGGATTATATATCTGTGTAAAAGTACCTACTTATGTACAGATCAGGGACTAGAATTTCTTAAATGCTTTGGGGTCCCTTAGCTGGTGTAGAATTTGGGGCAGTTACCTTGCTAGGTAACACTGTTGCTTTGTTCAGTAAAAGGGATGTTACATGTACCAGTATATCACTAAGTGATTACAAAGAATATTTTGGGGTTTATTTTCAGCTCTGCCATCAATACTTTCTTTAATACAGTGGATATAAATGCATCTGTGGTGTTCTTGCAGAGACACTGATGAAGTTTACTTGATATTTCCCTTGCTTTCCACTGTTCTGCTCTTGCATCCATTGTTTCAGCAATTTATTTTACATTTATGTTCATTCTAGCCCAGAGTTGTAAAGCCCTGATTAATTTCAACTCCTGATTACTCAAAACAGAGTGGAGGATGTGCTTAGCATTTAGAAAATTATTGATATTATGCAAAATAATTCTTCTTTCACTCTATAAACAGTGGGTTTCTGTTTTGGTGGTTTTTTTTTTGTTTTGTTTTGGGGTTTTTTTAGGTTTTCCTTTTTTTTCTCTAAATTTATTTTACCTGTGAGTGCAGTGAACATTTTCTGTCAAATCTGCATTTCCAGGTTTCCTTTTTCATCTCAAATAACGTTCGATAAGGTTTCTTATAGGGAAACTTGAGAGCAGAAGCCTAATATGTTTTGTTTACTCTTCTTAGATTCTTTGGGAAGAAGAGAGAAAAGAAAAAGGATTGACCAAAAAGCAGTCATTTGTAGATCTTGGATGTGGAAATGGTTTGCTGGTTCATATTCTAAACAACGAAGGGGTAAATAGAATGATTTTAAAAATAATTATTAAAAACTAGTGTCAGTATTCTTGTTATGCTTTCCTTTTATTTGGCATGCAAATAGCCAAAATAAATTAATTCATGTTGCTAAAACTGGGTTTTGTCACTCTAGTTACTAACAGAAAATCCTACCAGAGGATTAGATTATTCATTTATTTATCTTAGTTAGTGTATTTAATTTAAATTGAGGGCTATTTTTTCTCAGGTAAGAAAGTAAAAGGAAAAAGAAAATGTAATGGAGTACTTTAGTTATGCAGAAAGGAATGTGAAATTTCAACATACCTCTCACAAGATGTGTTCATGAACTTATTTTTATCCAAACTGAATTCTACTTGTGATGTCACAAAATGTTTTTCTGTATCTTTGAAAGCAGTCCTGAGATTTCTTAATTAAAAATGCCTAACAGCATACTGTACTTTTTGGGTTAAAAATGTAGCAACAGCATAATTCAGTTTGTTGAGGCACGGTTTCTGAAATAGCAATGACAGAACAGTGAAACTAAACAAAACCCATTGAAGGTGGGTCTGTCTGTTTCAGAAAATTGCATTTTCCACTTTTGGGCAACATGGGGAAATTTATAGAGGAAATGAATATCTCTTATTAGGGAGACATCAGTGGGGGAGTAGGGAA
Source organism: Ammospiza nelsoni (assembly GCF_027579445.1). NCBI lineage: Eukaryota > Metazoa > Chordata > Aves > Passeriformes > Passerellidae > Ammospiza > Ammospiza nelsoni. The sequence continues at coordinate 19,180,290 of NC_080636.1, forward strand.
ATGTTCCAAGTTCTCCTAGGACAAAGTTTCTATTCTTGTGTGGCCAGAAAACTTTTGTGTAACATAAGCTGCTGTTTTCCATGTGGATTTTTCAATCAATCAGTCATTCCTTCAGCGCTGACAAACATTGACTGTCCAAAAATCATGTATGAGAGTTTTATGAGACTTTTTTTAGTAATTGATTTTTCTTAGTTCTGCATGAGATTCTTGGATTTCAAATACTACACATTCTTCATTTCTTGTTTTAGTTTCCAGTCTATTTCCTCTTCCCTTTAAATCAGATGGGGGAAAAAACTGTTTGGGTTTCAGTAGCTGAAAGGTGGTTCTCCACTAGGGACTGCTTAGAGTAGCATTTTTCTTTGAGCTCTGTGGATGCTGCAGTACTCAACTTGTGAAAGGCTTTGATGTTTTAAAAACAAACAAACCAAAAATCAACACCTCTGTTTTTACATTTGTAGAGATAGAGATTTTCAAGAACAGTCTCAGTAGGTGTGCCCAGGTAAAATATTGAACCAGATATATTCTTAAGGTTTCCTAGTTATTCCCTTCATATTTCAAAGGGAAGAAAGGGAATAAAAGTATTCAGATGAAATGGCAAAGCTGGCTTTTGTTATGTGTCTAAATTTTAACATGAATGAAATGTTTGAAGTTACTATGTACATTTACTAAACCTATTTGAAATTTCTGAAAAAAGTAGTACTTAAGAGTATTTTTGTTCAAATATTTCAGCATCCAGGAAGAGGAATTGATGTGAGGAGAAGAAAAATATGGGACATGTATGGACCAGGGACACATTTAGAGGTATTATGCAAATGTATGTCAGTCTTACTGATCTGTACATTTATTCATTTGTTCATTGTTTCAGGATGTATTGATGCAAGTGTAAGGAAGCATACTGGTTACACACAGTTGTCTAAAGGGACCCATGGGTTTGTTATGCTGCTAGCCATATCCCTTGGAGGTGGAGTAAGTTGTAAAGGGAGAAAAGTATGAGAAGAATATTGTATTGTACCCTTGCATCTTTGCAACTTGCTTGTTTCTCAGCCAAGAACCACTGGCATGATTTCGTACAGACATGCACACCATGAAACAAGCTTTCTGTTTACCAGATGATCAGTATTAAGCAGCTTTGTTTGCACCACTAGTTCATAAAAGATAATAAAACCACTCAAAATTTGGGATAATTGGTTGAAAGTGATTCTCACCTTCTAGTACTATGTTCTGATTTGGGGGAAAAATTGTTGTTGAACCTCAAAGGAGGCAACATAAATAATTGCAATAAAAGTCTTCAAAAATGAACAAAATGTGTCTGCAAAAGGGATTATATTTCAAGTTTCATGTTATCATTTTTATGAACAATTTGAATGCAGGAACATTCACTTTGATTCCAAGCATTATTAATATGATACTCATTAAAGTGTGGTGCCAATGAGCAGTTGCCCTTGAGAGGTGAGGTGTTCCTGGTTTTTGTTCTGCAGGTCTAAAATTTCTTGCTCTGTTCTGTCAAAATTGTCATCTACCAAGACAGTAAAATAATTTTCCATCTGTAGTTATTCTCTAGTAATGTTATTTAAAGTTCATTCAATATATTATGAGTTGTTCATTCAACAATGAGGATGCTAGCTCATTAAATTAGGAAAGAACCTCAGTTTTCACAGATGGGAGGTCACAGATTTCAGTGTTGTGTAGCCTTCTCTTTGCCACCCTGCTATTTTGGGTACAAGTTGCCAAAACTGCCATATTCCTTTACTGCAGTCTGCAAGCAGATCTTCCTGAAAAGCTTCAACAGGCAACCCAGACCATCAATCTGTGGTGCTCCATCATTCCTGTTGTACTCTACTAAGTAACATCTGATCATGATGAACAGCATTGTCTCTTTGTGTTACATGTTCCTATTTCTGCCTAGAAAGAAAGAAACTATAAAATATATGCTGAAGAAAGTGATGATTGATGCTGGAAGGAGATAGACCAGGAACAGGAAGGGTGAAAGGATTTTGCAAGGCTCATGTAGCCACAGGAGCCACAGAAGGAAAAAGCACCTGCCCACGGCCTGTTGTTACCCCTGAAGCTAATTTTGGTTTGATCTTTAATTACAGCAGAGTTGCAGGGTAGATGTTGCCACCTGTGTGGTTCAGTACAGTTCTAACAACCTAAATGGATGTAACAGGTGGCACTCTGTGCTTCCAAACTGCTGTCAGACACGGTGAATACAAATGTGATTAGGAGTGGCTGTCAGAATGGGCAGTGGGGCACTGATAATCCATACTATGCCTAAATTGAATGATCAAAACTGAAATATAAAGTATGAGCATTGTGTTTAATCAACCTTAAGAAAACACTTACCAAAGCCTTGGTAATTTAACATCCAGTAATCTGCCAAAAAAACTCGTTACATTCATTATCTAGAAATGTTTATACATATCTAAAAATGAGCTGTAGTATTTAAAGAGAACAATTTTAAGTGAACAATCACCATATTGGTCCTTAAGAGGGATTTAGAAAGTAACCAAGATAGTCTGAAATTACCTAATTAGTGGTTTTGTTTTATTTTATTCTTTACATGTGAAATTCACGTGTACATGTGAATTCTAAGCTCTTAAAACATATCTTTTCTATATAAAGAGAAAAGATATGTTTTTTTAGAGAGAACTTTATAAAGAGAACTTAAAGAGAACATATCTTTTCTATATTCTAGAACTTTGCCTAAAGGACTGTGGAAATTCAAATCTAAAACTTTTTTCAGATTTGCCCAATAATTATTTTAATGTTCATGCATATTTTTAGGAAAGAGTGGCTACTTTAATGGTGTCAACATCTTTCAGTACTTTCTCTTCTGAACTTAGTTCAAAGTGAGAAAATGTATTTGTGAGGCATAAACATTATAGCCAGTGTGGAGCATTTGAATTTAGCCTGCATGAAGAATTCATCCTCTTGGTTTCTTTTGTTTGTTATTGTTTTATTATATGTGAATGATAGCATGTGAAGAGTGGTGTTCTGTATACTAGGATTTGATTTGGGCAGCATCTGTGAAGGAGGAGAAAATAACAATGAAGCTGTGTTCTAATTAATTGCTGTGTGAGTCCTACAGGCTGCAAGACAGCAAATTAAGTGTCTCTCTGACAAACTGAATTCAGGCATACAAGTGATAGAAAGAGATTGGCAAGCAATCATAATTTAGTGTATGATATTTTGTTTATATATATTTAAGTGCCAGATATCTTAATCAGAGTTGCTATTCTACTGTTTTGCTGACCCATGTTTTGTGGGTGGTTTTTGCTTAATTGCTTCTCTGTAGCTATAAAAAATTGCTAACTGAGGAAAACATTGTTGGTGTCTGTGGTGCTCACTCACCTTGTATTTGTCAGCTGGTATTACTTGATATTATTGCTTAGTGCTTTAAATAAAATGCTTTAAAGAAACCTGTAAGAGGATTCACTTGCTGTGTTGTTCTGTTTTTTAGGAAGCTACAATCATTCCAGGTGACAGTCATCTCTTTCCAGACACTGACTGGCTCATAGGAAACCATTCAGATGAATTAACACCGTGGATACCTGTAATTGCAGCTAGGTATTTTTGCAGAGGGAGGGGAGTGGGATGGAAGGAATTAAAAAAACAAACAGGCAGAAAAAACCCAAACATTCCCCACCCATAATTACATATGTAGGCTTGATAAAAACTGTCAGCTTTGGTTCCACACCAGTTGTTCTTTTAAGACTGGCTGCTTTTGATGCAAGTTGATTATTTTTACAAAGCGTTTCTGTGGAGAAGTGCAGATGCAGTATTTACTTTCTCATAGAATTCAGTGCAGTATTTTGCTTTTGAAATTCAAAAACCAAACCTGTTCTTTATTCCTCCTATATGAAGCTGTTGATTGTCTTTTGTTGTGTTTTTTTTTCTTGTAAATACAAGCTAATGGTTCTGCCTTCCCTCATGCTGTTGTGCTCTTTACAACCAGCAAAAGTAATTTAGTTTTACTTCTGCAAACTAAGTTGGCAAAGTAGGTTGCTGCATCAAATACTTTGTGAAATGGTATTTGTGACTAAATTAATCTTTTGATTGAAAAAGGAAGTTATAAATATTACTTCATGAAGCTCTGTATTTAATAAAAATTCCATTGTTGCTTTCACTTGATAGGTTGTTTGTTAAATTTTTTGTGTTTTCTGAAGTAACTTACTCTTCAGCAGTTTGTTATCCTTCTTGTAGGTCTTCCTATTCCTGTTGTTACTTCGTGCTGCCATGCTGCTTCTTTGATTTCCATGGAAAATACAGCCGAAGACAATGCAAGAAAACTCAGTACAGAGAATATCTTGATTTTGTTGCCCAAGTGGGATTTGTATGTGGCTTTCATGTGGAAGAAGATTGCCTTAGAATTCCATCAACAAAAAGGGTAATTTTGGCCTCTGTCTTTTTTCTTAAATCTGCTCTATTTGAAGCGTATGGATGTTTGTTCATTGTTATTGTTGTAAGATAAGACTATAGTCAGCTTCATTACTTGATACAATATGCTCTGAAAAGAGATTAAAAATACTCATTGTTTGTTGGGAATTACACTCTTAATGTTATAGGTACAGTCCCTATAAAAAAGAAAAAACAACAGGAAAAAATGAAATGTTTCATGATTTTCTCTTATGTCACTCTATATGATGGAAAACTTAAAACCTAATTTTTTGCCTTAATTTTTCTAGCGGCCTGTCCTACTTTTTTGTACTTATTGCTTTTTTTCTTGTCCGGTGAAATTTAAATTGAAATGTTCTGAGTGGGAAGAGGTGTCCAGCTTTAAATAATCTGAGGGTCAGGAACAATATTTTTGCTGTGTGATTTTATAGCATGATGGATTATGATTTGTTTACTGGATTTCTTCTGGGACACCAATATTCAAAGACTGGAATTAAAAACCCCTCAGGTGTTACTGAGCATTGAGCTGGTATTGGATTTTATTTTAGTAGTGAGAAACTTGCATAAACATGTGGAGTTTGTGGGGCTGGGTGTAAGTACAGGACTCTGCTGGTGATTTACTTGTTTCTGCCAAAATAGGTCAGTTTTGTAGGGAAAAGCAGGACCTATCCAGCTGCAGAGCGTGCTCTGATTGACGAGCAGATAACACAGTTTATTAACAGTCGTCGGACCTGTGCTGTGGCCACGTGTGACAGAAGGCTTGGATTTAACCATGAGCATCACTCTGGTGGTCTGTGCAAAGAAGCAGGCTCAGAACCTCCTGAAGATGAGACTGAGACAGCTGGTACAATTTGGATGCCTGGATTTCAACCCAGAGGAAAAGTAGAACAAGTCAGAAATTGTGCTTCACTCCCTCGGGACTTTGTAGATGAAGTGGTTCTCAATGTGGCAAACTTGCTGTTAAATGCAGCCCCCCATAAATCATGTTCTGATAAACAGGGTGGAAATATGAATACTTGGAATCAAGGAGGTGAGGTTATCTTTCCTTTACACTATCTTTAGATGGCAGAACATGTCTTTTCCAGCAAGTTTACAAGTTTTTGAATAGATTTTTAGGAAACACTGGGAACAATACAGTAGCAATCAGAGGTGCTTTTTTCCCACTATGTTTTATTGCATGTAGAAGAATATTTTGAGATTGGTTTGAGTTTTTTTCCTGGTTTACACTTAAATACTATTATAGAATTGATTTTTATTAAACCAAACCCAGCTAAACCCACAACTCTACCCTATTTAGGGAGAATATTATGGTTTAGAATATTAACATAATAATTCGCTATACTTCTGTAAGAGTTTGTAAGAAGTCCTTCAAAGTGTCATTAGGTTACAACAAGATTTGGAATTTTTAGTTTAGTTTTAGGAACAAAAAGAATGTTAAGCTGCTGTTAATTGTATAAGCAGTCAGTTATCTGACTACTACCATCTTTCCATTTTCTTCCATCTGTTTTTATAATTTACTCACTGTAGTATGTCATATGTTACTGACTGGGTCTTGTAACTACATGCTTATAAACACTTCTTATTGCAATGAGGGTTACATGCTACTGTAAAAAAAGCAGAGCAAATAAAAAGTGTGTCTTACTGTGGAAATTCTGACCTGAGTCCTGTAAAATGAAAGCTGCTGTTTTACAATATGCATGTAAAATATATTCCATACATCATATTGTGAGAAAAAAGTTGCTGCAGTCCTGGTAGATAATTCTGACACTCTGCTCATAATCATTACCTTATATAGAAGTTGAATTGTATTAAGGTTTTATAGAGAAGTTTTTAATAATTCTACCACTTTTTATTGCAGAAAGCCTTTCCTTGAGAGAAGTGGCAGAACACTTGGATAAAGAGGTTTTAAAAAAGCTGAAAAGTGAATATGGAGGCCTGCAGACACTACTCAAGAACAATCATCAAGTATTTGAAGGTAAAGGAGTTTTGAGTTTTGGTTTTTCTTCTCCTTAATTATTTATTTTATCTCTTCTATATGCAGTTAAACTTAACTGAAAAATTACTGTGGTGGTGGTTTTTTTAACTGCTTTTTGTATCTTTGCAGAAAACTGCATATTCTTTGTGTCCATTGCTCCAAGATATTGTTAGTAAAGCTCTTATGAATTGAGATTGGTAAGGCATCTATCAGCAAAGTGTTCTGCACTGACTGTATCTGAAAAGACAAGCCTTTAGTTTAGGTGGCTGATTTGATGCTATTCTTTGACCTTTTATTCTTGTTTCTTCCTATGAAGTATTGATGGTTTTGAGGCTGTCAAATACAGAGCAATATTACTAAAGCATTTAGCTGAGGCTTAGTCTGACCACACCAAGCCCCAAAGTGTAAATGCTGACATGAAGCAAAATCAGCCTCCCTAAGAACCTGTAATTGTGAGGCTTGATGTGTTTATAAAGCTTGTGTTTGTGTAGTTTGTGGTAGCATGGCAGAAAGAACTCAGTAGCAAGTCTCCATGGCTGGCTGAGTTTGTTTATAGCAGTTTTTTGGGTTTGGCTTTTTTTTCCCCTGTTGTAATGTGTGGTGACAGTGTGTTTTTGTGTCATTTGTGCTTTGGGGCTTTTTTGTGAGTGTGAAGTTTTGCAAAACTAAAATGTAGCTTTGCAGTAATACGAGATGTTCAAGGTTTTATCAGTATTAAAGCTGCTTCAAATTTCAAAATGTGTTATGTCCTAACAATTCCGTGTCTCCTGTAAAATACTGATGAACTAATCCATGGAAAGTAATCCTGAGTATGCAACCTGTTTGTTGCCAGTGGTCAGCTTAAGCAAGTTTAGCATCCACTAAATATTTGTGTACACTTGGCTGATAGAATCCTCCTGAGTTACCATCCATTAAAAAGAGTTGGTCACATGGAGTTTTTTATATGTCTGAATTTGGTTTCCTATCATTAGGAATAGCTGAAATAGGTTTTGCAATGTGTTACATTGTAAATGGAATGAGCATCTTAAACTGGCTTGGAGGCTGTGTGCACATTACATATGAAGAAAAGACTGGGATTAAGTCAGACCATCTCAGTAATTTATGTCACAGGGCCTGGGGAGAGACCACTTGATTGCTCCCTTAGTTGCATGTCACCATAACAAGAAACTTCTGGTGGTCTCCAAGGACATTGCTCCTGCCCAGGAGGACAGAGAAGAACATAGCTACAGCTCTTTTGCCATCTTTACTGATTTTTTTTTTCTTTTAAAACATGGAAGTGGATGGATGTACACACACACCAAACAGAAAGTGGGTCTTAGAATAATTGATCAGTGGCAGTTTCTTTAGATCAGGTATCTTGTCCAATACAAGACTGATTTTCTAGGAAAAAATTATGTTTGATAATAAATACCTGTTAATTTTTCTTCTTCTTTTGTGAGGAAGCTCAGCTGAAATTGCTTCTTGATTGGCTTAGTATGAGTTCAGACCTGTCTGTGTATCACAAGGGAACCTGGAGACATTAATTCATCAAGGGCAGACTGTGTGATATTCAACTTCCACTGGACTTGTCACTTTTTGAATAGCAATGATCAGAATGCAGAATGGTATTGGTTAACTATCCCAAGCTACAAGTGTCTGAGAGAGAAGGTGTGATTGAAGCAGTATATGAAAGTAGAACATGGCAACTTAAAAGTGGCAGATTCTTCCCTCTTCATTTTTACTGTTGTTTGTCATCTGTCGTTTTCTTCCTCTCTGGCTAACTTCCTTTCATCTGTTTTGTTTACTCATTTAAGGAGTTGACAGAGATTCACAAGTGTGTATGTGTGCAGTTCATGGTCCTAACACAGCAAATGAATTTAAAAAACCCAAAGTGCTGAATCCTTATTAACCAGTGATAACTGAGTGCTGGTTCACGTGAAGGATTAGACTTGTCATCTCCTTGGTGCAGTGTGTTTTTGGGTCAGTGAACTGTGAAAGTAGCAGAAGACACTTGCTGGTAATCACATTTTAGATGTGGAATCATAAAGTTAAAAACATGGGAAGAATTACAGTTCTTGAAGTTAAAACTTCTTTTGTTAGAACTTGCAATCTAAGTTCAGATGATTTTACTCTCAATGATCCCAAATGCTATATTTAAAATGAGCTAAAAATTGTCTACAAAGATGATGCAAAGGTGCCTCAAACTATTCAGCATCGCAATGAAACATCTCTCAGGGAAATCAATCAAGTCTTCTTTTTACTGTGTCTGCATTGTCTTTGTAGTGATTTGTTGTTACTTTTCTGTTTCTGTGCAAATGGCTCATCTGGTTTTGCCTGAGTGATCCATTTGTAGAATGTTTTTTATTCACAGAATGTCACTACAATTTTTTCCAGTATAATTACTATGGATGTCTATTAACAGCTGGATTTTTGTTTGTTTTTAAATCTTAGTTCTGAATGGGAGAGTTCATATTCGTGACTGGAGGAAAGAGAAACCACCAAGTAAAACTAAACCTGAAGTGAAGCGGCGCCTTTCAGCTGAAGCATTTAAAACACGCCTCTGTTGGTTTTTCATTCATCATCCTGATGGTTGTTCTTTACCTTCTGAAGCTTGCCCATATGCCCATGGGACTGAGGAGCTAAGGCAGTCTCAGATGATTAAGAAAAAAAAACATATACAGTAATAAAATGTTGCAACTTGTGTTTAGATTTATGTACATAAGAGAATTTATGATTGACTTTGGGACTGCCTAGTGTGTGAACATCTGTACAATATATAGCGATTTTCCTCATTTCTGTGCATCTTATTTTGCAGTTGGTTTACAAGTTCTCCTGTATTTCTAATTCTTTATTTTTTTATTAACAGCTAATAGGTATAGTAAAGTACATATATATTTTTGGATATACAGCTTGTCTAGCTTGCATTTATATAAGTAGAAAAGTTTAAAAACTTAATTTCCTGGGAAACTCCTCGTGATCCTTAATCAGATCAAAAGTACATGATGCAGCATTTTCAAGCCCTGAAAATTAGCCTGTTTTGTTCCACATTTTCAAAGAGTCTTAGAGAAACTTCTCTGTCCAGAGTGCCACTCTGGCAGCCACACCTGCAGCACCTGAGCTGGGGCTGAAGCCCCTTCACAGCAGGCAGCTCCAGTGAGCCCAGGGTTATCCTGCTTGTCTCCCTACATCCCCCACGCTCACACAGTCAGACAAGGTTCCTTCACTCCCTGGCCCCAGGATTCCCATGGCACAGGTCTCAATCCTTAAAATAATTTAAACTTTGTGCAACAACAAAACAGCTCAAGCTGCTGCCTCTGATGAGGGACTTTGTACAAAGGAACCCCTGGGTTTTTATACCCTCACAGGCTCAGCACACAAAGTCTGGGGATCCTCAGCTCGTGCCTCATCTCTGAGTGTCCAATGCTGCCACAGGTCCCCAGGCCCTTTCCTATGTGGAGGGTGGCATTTCTCAGCCTCTTGCCTGGGGCTCCCACCACTCAGAGCTCAGCCTGCAGTTCACACTGCAGCTGCTCACCTTGCTACCTGCACTGAATGTGTTCCTCAACAGGAGGATTTATGGTTTGTTATAATTCATAGTGGCTCTTGGGAGTCTGGGAATCAGAAATGAGAGAGATTTCACTCTTTCATGGCTTGATAGCTTCCTTTCCAAATTACTATGCAGTAATAATATAGAATACCCTTCATAGTCCTTTCCTTGCATTTTATTTTGATTCAAAGTAATTGGTTTGCAAGAAGAATTTTCTGGGAAATTACTGTGGAAGTCTTCAGATGTAGATGTAGGTTATTAAGGGTTTGTAGGCCACACTGTCATAGATGCATAGAAAGAGTTGTGTTGTAAGCAACCTTAAAGATCATCTACTCCCCTGCCATGGGCAGGAACATCTTTCACAGATTTCTCAAAGCCTCATCCAACCTGGCCTTTACTTATTTTCAAAGTAAGAAGTAAAAGTAGAAAATCTGTTTAATAATATTAGGATGATGAGGTTTCTGTGTATCAGATATCAAAGGAATACTTAGCACCTTGAGCAACTTTTAGCACCTTTGGTAGAATATGTTCTTTAAAAGGTTTAACTTTTAAATGCACATCCTAAGAAGAATACTGAAGCTGATGAAGGGTGTAGAGAATATGTCCTGTGAGGGGCAACTGAGAAACTGAGGCTTGTTAGTCTGGTGAAAAAGAAGCTCAGAGAGCTCTTATTAGTCTCTACAGCCTGAAAGGAGGTTGTAGCCAGGTAGGGATCATACTCCCAAGTAACAAGCGACAGCTTGAAAGAAAATTACTTCAATTTGTGCCAGGGGAGGTTTAGATTGGATATGAGGAAAAACCAAAGGACTTGTCAAGCATTGCAACAGGCTGCCCAGGGAAAGGGTGGAATCACTCTACCACACCTGGAGGTGTTTAAAAGACATGTAGGTGTGGCATTTAGGGACAGGGTGGTGAACTGACAGTGCTGGGTAAATGCTTGGAGTCAATGACCTTAGAGATCTTTCCCAATTCTATGATTCTATCAACTTACCAGTGAACCTAATTACTACTCAGTGGCAGTCATTGAACTGGTGTCATAGCTCATACCTGTTAAGTACTTGTAAAGTTCAATATGTGCTGTACAAGTTTTGACAAGGACTTGTGTTCTTGGTACAGTGATAGTGTGGAAACTCATCTGAACTACTGAGACAAGACTTTGATTGCAAAAACCTACTGAAGAAAGGCAAGATGAAGGTTACAGAAGAAAGTTGCTAAAGAAGAAATGTGGAGGTGGGTGCAATGACACAGAAAGTGAGTGCAGTGAGATCTAGGGTTAAGAGTGAATAAGCCATGTGAGGACTCTGTAAGACCTCAGAGAATCTGGACAAGAAAGGAAGGAAACAATTGAATACAAAGCAGAGGAAAAATGAAAAATTACACCATAAACACTTTTCAAAACAGTTCCATGGACCCTAGCTTCAAGCAGCAGGGTGCACTCCATGGCATGAAGATGAAACAGGCTCCAAATCTCTTGGCAGGATAGGACCAAAGAACTGACTGAAGTGCTGCATATTATCCTTTTTTCCTTTGCATTTTTCTTCTGATCTTGAAAGAAGCAGCACTTGCTAGATCACAATGACCCTGATAATTGCAGCAGCATCTTGCTGATGGATCATGTACCACGTTATCCAATATGCTAAGTACTACAGGTAGCTGTCCTACCACTGCCAGGAGCTGTGGTGGGCTCTGAGCCTTTCCCATAGCTCTGGTTTGCAGTGATGTGTTGGGTATCACATCCTCAGTTCAGCTCTTATCAGTGCTGTGTTACAGACAGTACGGAATTTGTGCCTTTCAGGAAAAAAGAAGTACCCTGAGGTGAATTACCTAAAGGAGCACATTGAATGCTGTTCAGTGAAGGTTATTGGACTAAGGGAAAGAATAGAATAACCCAAGGAAACTGGAACTGCCATGAAAGAGGGCAGCACAGAAAGGGAACACAACTGATAGAGTAGTTACTGTTGTAAGAATCAGAAAAGGTTTTTGTCTATTGAGAGGGAAAGAGTTGAGAAAAGAGAGGAAATTGTGTGAACTTGAGCGTGGTCAAAGGATGAGGTTGCCTGAGTTAGCCTTTGTTTGGCTATGTGCAGAGTAAGAAGAATCTCAAGATGCTTATTTATTGTGGTAAACATACTGGTGTGTTTGTTGAGGAGGAGACCCCTGTAAAATTAAGTTTATGCTGTCTCCAGATGGAGATTGTTTCCAAATGGTGCAAAAAGGAAAAACAGACTTTGAGTTATTTTCCAGTCATAGGTGTCTACCCTGATAATGCACCTTGGTGTAGGATGTGTTTACTTGAAAAGGGAGATTTCCTGAGCTTGCATGTGGGGCCTTTTAGGTAGGCTTGGAGGAAGTCATGGTTAAGAAGCTGGAAAAAAAGGTTGGTTTTGAGGCTTTTTTTCCTTCTTTACACTAAAAGAGGAATGAAATATGTGCTTGACTCATTGAAGTTGCAAATATATGCATGATAAGACTAGTGAACTAGTTTTAAAACTATTTTTATTTGTGCAATGCTATGAGAACTGAAACAGCTGCTGTTGCACATAGGCTTTGTTTCTGAACTCACCAGCATTCAGCTCTGGTACAGATGTGCGAGGGCTGTTCCCTGCCATGTGTGGCATCCTTGCAGGTGGAGAGCCAGCCAGCAAGTCTCCTGGAATTACAGAAACTTCCCTGTCATTTGCAGAAATGGGAAGAGAACATTTTTTGCATCCAAATGCCAACCGTATATAATTCCACATTTGTATGTGAAAGTAACTGCTGAAAGCATAAAGTGGCTCTGTTTTATGTAAATTCTCTATCTTGTTGCTTCCTATGTAATCCACAGCCTTAAAATGGCATTAATCCAGCTTTGGCAATGGATGAAATACTACGTGGAGTAAGAATCAGCTCAACTCTATAAAAAAATCTTGCTCCACAAGGAATTCAAGCATAAAGTTTCAATTGTTCATGTGATGCTGTCATTATACTCTTTAGTTTTTTACCATCACTACCCATTAGTTAATTCAGCTTTATTTGAAGCCTATTTTACAGAGGCTAAATACTTGCTGTGTAGATATCTCATGTGAGTGAGAGTATAAAGAGAAGTTAGATGTCAGATTGCAATTAAGAATTCTGGGATTTAGAGATTTTGTCTTTCCATCTGTAGATTAGCTGCAGTCCCATTAAGGCTGAAGAAATATTCTAAATTCAATAACAAAGAAATATGTGTTTGCCTTTGCCCTTAAACATCAGTAAAGGATTGTATTTATTTGCTCATCTCTAATTGACAGCAAATTCCAAGACTATATTGTTATTTATGGGATATATATGTATAGCCTCAGTAGAACAGTTGATTTTTTAATACACCTCAAACCAGAAAATTTTCTCTGTGTGTATTATTTGGGTTGTCTGTTTACAATATTACTGTCAGTACTCAAATTATTAGCCCAGATTTAGAACAATTTCTAGAGGAAGTCTTACAGCTTGCTGACAGTAAATACAGGTTTCTAGCTATGCTTTGTAATAAAATTAGGCTGCTTCTTGTGGGTTTTGGGGTTTTTTTGTTCAGATTTTAAGTTTTAAATGCTAGTTTGAATAGACTGTACTTGTTGAACTTCATGAGGTTTGCACACACACAGCTCAAGCCTAGTAAGATACATCTCCCTTAACTCTTTATCTTTGGAGATCTTACCATATTTTTATGAACAAGAATCTTGCTTTATTTTATAAAATAGACAAGACTGAGCAATCAATAGCCTTGCTTAGGACAGAGTAATGGTAGATATTTGAGAATCAACAGAGATGAAATATAAAATCTGTAACAATCCTAGCAAGTCACAGCTAAAACAAATAATGAGGCAGGTATCCACTAAAATGTCTAAACATTTGGCATCAACTGATGTTAGACAATATGTTTTCTTATTGCTCATTACTTTGTTTTATATAACTGAAAGTGTATTTTCATACAAAAATTGTGGTTAATTGGGAATTCACGCAGAATGTAATGCTGACACATTAGCACAAGGAATAGTTTCCACAATCAAGATTTTCTGCTGTTGTGCTGAAACTGTGAGTAGCATCTTACAGTTTTTCTTTGAGGCATTGGCACACTTCTCTTGTGGGAGCTGGTGCAGCAGCTCTGTGCTCCCATGGCAGTGTTTCCTGGTGGGCTCTGTGTGCTGGCACAGGTTTCAGTGAACACACAACTCCAGTGTGTGTGTTAGTGCTCATTTACCTTCTCAGGAGCACTGCTCTAGGCCTGTTCTAACTGGGTGCTCTTGCAATACTACCAGATGAAAACTGCTTAGCAATTGCAGGACAGCTCCTCTCTTCCCTCTGCAATTTTAATTTAACAGGTTTTAGCAGCTCTAAGTAGGTGAGTGTAGCTTCGATTCCCTCCGTGGCAGGGGCATCACAGCAAATTTTTGTTCGGAGATCAGTGGATCCACCTGCATTAGTTTCTCTGTGAGCCCTCCTGTGCTTGGCTCAGAGCTGTGCAGCCAGACTTGCTCTGATGTTGGGGGCTGTGGGGGGATGCCAAGGCAGCAGCACTTGGCTGCTGAAGCTGGATTCACCTGTCAAGCTGAGCAAACACCTTCCTTCAAGCTGCCAGTCAGGCTACTTGTCTGACAGCTAGCCAGACACTGCACCAAAATCCAAATACTCCTTCAGGAAAGCCTGCCATGAATAAGCAAAAAGGGAAGTAGGCTTGCTGTTAATTTACATTATCTACAAAGAGATACAACTGTTGTGAAATTAAAGCTTTTCGCTTTGCTTTGATTTTTGTTTAGGGTTAGAAGTTTCTAATCCAGTGGAAAAAAGGAGCCGGGAGAAGAAAGGAAAATTGCTTACCCTTTTCTAAGGTACAAAATATTGAGAGATCAGAGACTTTTCAAGATGTATGTCTTTGTCAGTACATCATGTTTATTCCTTTCCTTTGAGAGTGCAGCCTTCCTAGGAGAAATGCATTTACTTTCCACCATCAAAAGGCATGGCATGCCATCAAGCGCAGGGACACGCACCAAAGAGTCCTCTATTGGTTCCCATTGAAATCGCAAGATTCCTTTGCCACTCCCGAAAGGAAATGAAATTTCCTTTCAGGAAGGGAAAAGGAATCTTGCGAGTCCAAAAACAAAGGCCTACAAACACTCTGAAAGGTGATAGGATCAAATGAAATGCAATTGAATAAAAACTCAAAAACCAGCAAAATTGGGAGTTTTAGTCTCTTCAAAAAATAGGCTGTAAGGAAATGAGCAGCATTGCAAAGGACCAAAACATGCCAAAACTAAGCTCACAGAGGTTGCAGAAGCAGTGGAAAAAGTCACAGAGGAGGACACAACTTAGCAGGGAAGATATGAGGGAATGGCATGGATACTTAATAACAAAACAAAAAAAAGAAAAATATCTTTCCCAAAGTTAAAGCCATCAAAATGCAGGCAGGCCATACGCCATCAAGTGCAGGCACATGCAGCAAAGCTTGCCAAAATTGATCCCCACTGAAGGCCAAAATAGAAAAGAAGGACTTACACACAGGCTGGAATGGAGATACCATCAAAGGAATTGCAATTGAAGGAGAAAAAAAGAAAATTTGGGAAATTTAATGACTCTAAGAAAATGGCCCGGGATTATATCAGGTGCAGTGCAAAGGACCAAAATATGCCAAAACCAATCTCCCTGGTTATGCAAAAGCAGGAGAAAAATGCAACATCCTTTCCGCAAGGGAATACGGGCATATTGCCTGCCTGCATTTTCATGGCTTTGACTTTGGGATTTTGTGTTGATTTGTGGCTTTGAAATCTAGAAGATTTTGAAGTATTTGATGAAAGTATTTACAACTGCAATCTTGCACACAAAACCAACTACAGCTTCTGTTTTGGTTTGATTAACAATCAGTAGAATATAAAGGTAAGGGCTTCAAACATTATGAAGACAGCTGGAGAAATTACCTGGATGTGCCAAGTTGAGCTCCAGGTCCTCTGATGTGTCCCAGGCAGGGCTGTGGGTCCCTGGATTAGCAGTGAGTGTGTCTCCAGGTCCACATAGGAGTGCTGAGAGGGATCTGAACTGAGAATTTGTGACAATCAAGACAAGGCAGAGTATATTACAAGGCAGCATTTCCATACCATCTACAGCTGGCTGTGTGAAGGAGTCAAGGGGTTTTCCCTTGACTGTCAAACTGTGCACTGTCCACTTGCTTTATTCCCGCTGCAAAACCTGGGGGACTGAGTTGGCACCAACAGAAACCAACATCATCTCAGCAATAGTGAGCTCTGTGAGGTAAAGTCTCAATTCTTCCCCTTCACCCTAGCCCAAGTCACATCCATCCTGACAAAAGCAAGGAAGAGCCAACATCTCCTTGCACAGGAATAAGGGGAAGCAAACCCACCTTGCTGGAATAAGACAGCAGCATCTTTATGAGGCACAGAACAAGCCCCTGTGTGCTCTGGCTCATGTCCCTGGCACAGACACTGCAGGTGCTGGGCTGTCTCTGTCTCCAGGAGTGGAGGAAGCCAAAGTGCAGCAGGAAGGGTTTCCAGCTCTTGTGCCCATGTTCCTGAGGCTGCCCAAAGTGCAATTTGTCCACGGGCAGAGGCAGCTCCTGGCAGCTCCCAGCTGGGAGCAGGGTGACATTTCTGATGTCCACAGGTAGCACAAGGGCCTCCCCAGTCAAGGTGGGGAAGATGATGGTCCAGCACAGAAGGCAGACACCTCAGCTCCTACGTTCTATTACAGGTGAGAATTCAGATGTTTCCAGAGACCAAGAAATTCTTGCAAATGACCTGAATTTTACTTAGACTTGGAATTTCAAACTTGGAACTTCTTAAATGGGTTTTAAGAGGCTCTCTCAGATGCAAACTTGCTGAGTGAGAGGGAAAAGCAAAACAGGGATTTTATGTACTCCCTAATCTCCTTTTTGAAGCCACTGGTGAGGAAACAAGAAGTTTGTTTTTTAAGCCCTTTATTGCTGTCAGACTTTTCTGCTGAGAGAGAGGGGTGGTTTTTTTCCTTATTCTTTATTGTGACTCAGGACTGTGCACACTAGCAAGCAACTGCCTCTGCATAATAAATTGGTGACCTGGAAAAAAAAAAAATAGAAAAGCTGCAGTTTCTAGGGAGTTCAAAAACATATGCTCCAAAATCTGTTTGTTCCTATATTGATTATTATTTCCAATTGCCAAGGAACTACATGCACTTTTCTGGTTTTTCAAGAGCACATTGTGTGTGTTGTTGACAGGAGGCACTTTGGCTTCCAAAATACTGCCAAATAGCCCTGTTAAATGGAGATATTTTTTTCTCTCTTTTCTCCTTCTCTCCTCTACCTCTCTGTCCCTCTCCCTGCTTTTCCCTCTCTCCTGTCCTCCCTGCACCTCTTCCTCTTGTAGAGGGTATGGGGTGAGGGGCTGTGCTGTGCAAAGGGATGAATTTCAGGCTTTGGATTCAGCAGTGCCTTTGTGTTTCTGACATTTTAACTGCTGAAGGAGCCATGGCAGTGACCTTAGCAAGGTGACATTTGCACAGTGTCTCTTACACAGGAGTGATCATTACCTGCAAAATGACATGGGAATGTGGCAGCACTCCTGCAGAAATGCCAAAGCTGGGGACATCAACACAGGCTTCTAAAGGCATGCGTTGTTGACAGGGGCCTTAATATTTAATTACTATAGAATTCTGAATTAGTGCAATTATGCTTAAATAATTTAAATACAAAGTTATGAAGTTTTTTGGGTTCTGTTTAGAAGTGGCAAATGTTACTGGGAAAGGCAATGAGCTTAAGTTGGTATTTTGGCCTCTGGTTGTAACATTCTGGTTCAGGAATGCCTATTAATATTACATTAATCCCTTGGGTGACTTTAGTAGGTGGAAACCAGAACTGATTTCAAAGGACTCTGAAGGAGGCCCTTCACAAAGGAAACAAATAATTACACATTGTTTTTTATTTTGTAGTTTTTACCTTATTTATGTCCAAGAAACTTTTAAATAGGCCTTCTTTGTTTGTCCACACTGGAGCAATATAACCAGGGAACTTGGCAGAGTCCCAGATCCTGGCAGCAGCTGCCAATAAAAGCTTGCTGAGCAAGTACAAAAAATAAAATCACACAATATAATTTTTAACTTTGATTAAGTTGTGCTGAATTGCTCCAAGGGAGGTAATGGCAAGCTCCAAGGGGTTAGGACCAGCCTGGGATGTGAAGGATGTTTATCTTGCAAGTGTTTGCTTTGGGCTGTGTATGTAGTTCCCACTGCTGGGGAAACACTTTGTCAAAAGCCCACTATTAAAAGATTTTGGGGAAATAAACACTGCAACAATGGGAACAAATAAAATCCTTTATACTGTAATGTGCATAGCAAGCCACTGTCAAATCTAAAAGCTGAATATGCTTTAAAGCACTCTGAGCCATCCAGCAAGGGGCTGCCTGAGGTGTGCCAGGGGCTGGGGCTGGTGTGTGCCACCAGGGGCAAAGGCTGGGCTACCCTGCTGCAGGGAGAGCACTGCAGTGCTGCTGCTCAGCTGGGGCCCCTGGGAGACTGGCGCCCAGTTTTGGGCTTGTGTGCTCTGGAATGGGGGGTCTGGGAGGTGTCCTGGAGAAGACACCTCTGGGAAGGGGAGGAGGGGAGCTGAGGAGCAGCTCCTGGGATGTTGGGCTACTTGTGTTGGACAGGATCATGACTGGAGTTTGGAGTGATGGGGAGTTAGGTGTTATTCATGAAGCCAAAGTGTTGAGGTAGATGAAACAGGAAAGCCTTATAAATATTATTGCCTGGCAAAAGATTTTGAGAATATAGAAACTATAAGTGAGATTGAAATGAAAGCAAGCTTTGAGATACCTTAGTTACTGAACAATTGGAAAAAAATGGTGTGGCCAGCTGAAGGTAATCCCCTTTTGATGAAACAATACCTTGTGCTTGCAGACAGGTCCAAGGCTCAGAGCAGACCCTACTGCCTTGGCAGAAGGGGTCCAAAGAGTAGTTTTTAGGGTTTAAAATGTAACACAGTATGGTAAGTAATGATTCTTGTAGACTGTATGTAAATGCTATAGGATTTGTATCTTGTACTAGATTGGTTAGTGAGAAATAGAATATCGAACACAGAAGAAGATTTATTGTATTGTAACGGGAACCTCGCTCTCTTACGCTTTTACTCTCTTGTCCTCTCATCCTCTCTCTCCCTCTCATCCTCTCTCCCCCTCTCCTCTCTCGGGCCTGCTCCGAGCTGCGGCTGGCAGCTCCCAGCAGGGCCCTGCACCCAGGCCCTTTGCAATGAACCACAAGTGCCAGACCTGGCTGCAGAGATCTCTCATCTCCATCCGTCCCAACCGTCCTACCCCCCGACGCTCCTACACCAAAGGACTGGAACCATCCAAGAGTTCTTCCCTCACCTCACCTGACTCCATGGGGGCTGGTGGCTGTTTTATCCTTATGCCTTTCCCCATTTTGGTCCTTGGTTGGTGTTTCAGTAGTTTGGGGCTGGCCTCCTGCTTAGCACTACCTCAGCTGGGTCCAGACTGTCTCTGTGACACCTCTTTGAGATTTACCTCTGAGGATATGTTCAAGAAGCTGTCAGCCTTCAGATGCTTCACATTTACCTTTTCTTTAGGGTGCATGCTCTTATCCCAGTGCCTGGGATGCCAGGGACACCAGTTTAGCCTGCTCTGCTCTGCTCCATGGGGGAGGCAGCACTTCAGAGCCACAGTTCAGGACAGCCTCTCCACTGATTTATCCTGTCCTGGAGTAAAAGCATCTTTACATTGAGGGGAAAATCATCCTCTGGCCCTGTCTAATTCCACCCAGCCTTGAGCCCTGCTCAAACAGCTGGCATTATACTGGAGGGTTCCAAGGACTCACAAAATCAGCTTTTTTTTCCTGGCTTGACTTCTGGCAAGTAGGACTACCTGGGCACACAAAGTACAACTCTTTCCCCCTGCTCTGGTGTCCAAAATGTAAGTATATTTTCATTTTTCTACATCCCTGCACTGCCCTGCAATAGATGATTTCCCCACTCCCAATCTCCCTTTACTTGAAGCTGTGTCCTTGCTCAGCTCCAGTGTTTGTGGATCACTTCCTCTCCCTGGACATTTTGGATGGCCTTCCTGTTTGCAGGTCTAGCTTCGTGTCTGCAGTAATTCCTCCTGAAAATCTTGGGTCCCACAGAGAGCTCTCTCTTGAGTCAGGAAGCATTTGTGCGTCCGGGTTTCTATGTAGATGCCAAAGTTCTCAGCTGTGGAGCAGAAATCTCTATTCTGTCCTTCATTCCTTGGTTTCAAGTGAAAAAAAAACCCACAAAAACCCTCAGCAATAAAACCAAACTCCAAAGCATTGTATTCTTTTTTCATTCTTCCCATTGATGGAGTTTCAGTGTTCATCAAATGACTCTTTAGCTTTTGCATTCCTGGGGAACATCATTATCCAATGCCTCAATTCACATGCTTGTTATCACAGTGAGGCTGTAAATTAATTGCATTTTTGTTTGCTCCCCTTTATCCCATCACCAGCCCATTACATACATTGTGCTTGCTTCCACCTTGGTCTGAAATTAGTTTTGTTTGGGTTTGTTTCTCCAGAAATCACTCCCAGAAGCTCTGGCACTGGTTTGCTTTGTTGCCAGCACACTGCCCCAGAGCACCTCTGGTCTGACCCACATCATTATATCCCACATACACACAGGTTGATGCACCTGGGAGAAGCCCGGGAATGCCCAATGTCCACACGAGTGCAGTGAGAGCTCCAGCAAAGCCATCAGTGGATGCACAGCTCCAGGATAGCCCCTGGTGCCTCCACTGAGCCTGGCCAGGAGAGCAGAGGAGCTGGGGTGAGTTTATGGCCCAGTAGAGACCCATTGCTCCTGTGCCCAGCAGCAGCTCCTTCAAAACCTTCACCTAGGAATTGTTTGGACACAACCTGGAGGAGGGTCTGGCTGGTTCCTGAGGCAGCCTGGCTGGACATCTGCTGGCCCAAGAGTGAAGGACACACCTGATGTGAAAAATTTATCCCAGGGCATTGAATGCAAAATTCTTCTTGTGTGAGAGCACCAAGGAGAGACATTTACTCTCATTGGTTTTCTTTAGGAGAACCCACAGGTTTTCTTTGGCTCCTTCTTAGGCATGTTTGAAAACACAAGAAACCATTTCTTAGGGAGCAGCCAATGAGCCCTCCATCCCCAGTGTGTTTCCATTGACTTTCACATATTTTTGTCATATTTCTCTTGGCCTGTACCATAATTTAGGCACTTGCTTCTATGCCTCTTTGGTAAATGTTTATATGGACATAAAATCCCATGGTGCTTTGCTGTGTAGGCTTGGGGCTGGCTAAATTTTTTTTTAGGATCTTCAGCTTTTTGAGTTTTTTTTGTATGCTGCATAGTGCCATTGGTTTAAAGCTCTGCTTCTGCATTAAATTAAATGGGAGCCTGTTTGTATTCCTGGTGTGTGGCAGTACTAGTTGTTGGTTTCTCTGGGTCTGTATTGAAGGCACTTGAGATGGTAGTTCTTGTTCAGACTCAAGTGTTTATTATTTCTTATCAGTAAAAATCCCAAACCCTAAATTTCTCCCCAAGTGATACACCTACACTGCTCTCTATAATTTATTTCACACTTTTTGTGGATTCCAGTCTATCTTGAAGTCTAGGAAACTTTCTCCGTGAATGAGGGTCAGAGTCAGTGCTCCCCTGAGGGTCAGGGCAGAGAAATATTCCTGGTGCTCTGGGCTTCCACACTGTTGTTTTCTCTTGCAGAAATGCCAATAGCCATGAGGAAAGCTTCAGCAGCAAAGGCTTATGTGACAATATTTTTGTGTGTTGGTGTTTGAAATGGATTCCAGTTGTGCTAGGGGAGGTTTAGATTGGGTATTAAGAAAAAATTCTTCACTGAAACGGTGGTCAAGCATTGAAATGGGCTGCCTAGGGAAGTGCTGGAGTCGTCATCCCATTATTTCCAAGGACTATCACAGGTTCTCTGTCACTGGAAATATCTCCAGTTCAAGAACTACTCAGCTAATGCAGGTTCAGATACCATGCGTGGGCATAATGCGGATGAGACTCAGGTGGCTTGAGTGGTCTCCAGTGGGGTTCACCCTCAGTCTGGAGAATGTGACCATAACCATAATAAAATAAAGGGGAGGAAAAACCTCCTGGCAGGAGAATTGCCTGACAAGAGAAGGCAGACTGGACACTAGGTTGCATTAGATAACCAAAGGCTGGGGGTCATTCATACAAAGTAGTGGACTGAGTGACAAGTGCTGGTGTGGTGTTTGGAGCTCACTTCTGCAGGACACCGTGGGGGCTGGGAACTTATTCTGAGGGAGAAAATGAGCAGACCTTGGAATCCGGTGGGGAAGATGCAGAACCTGGTATCTCACCTCTCCTCCTGCCCTCAGGAGAGTCCTGTGAGAAATATTTAACCTTCATGACTGTGCCTGTAGATCATCCCCTCCTGAGACAGGCTTCCACCAGGGAGTGGTCTTTGACACTGGTTTACTCACACTGGCTTCAGTGGGGGCAGAGGCAAGGCAAGGCTGAGGGCTCTGTGGGTGTGAGGGAATGCTTCAGTTATTTTAGACTTCATTTAGCCACCTAAAAAGAAAAGAAAGATGTTTAAACCCCACTGTGAAACCATTCTGGGCTGGGGAAATTGGAATAGGATAACAGGTAATAACCTGTTATTACAGGTATAACCCTGACTCCTCTGCACAGGGAGGAATGGGAAGAAAATAGCATATGCACACGAACACTCTCACACACAAACACTCTGTCTGCCTATCTATCTATCTATCTATCTATCTATCTATCTATCTATCTATCTATCTATCTATCTACTGATATGTAGGGCTTGTAGTTACAGACACTTCAAGAACGTGGTCACTGCACACAGGCATTGAAATTCCAGTTACACATCCCTGCAGGTTGTTTAGCCAAGGAGAAATGGGAACAGAATTGTATTTCTGCCTCTTGTTAAAAAGGCACACTTTCACACTTACTGCACTGTAAGTGAGGTGCTTTGCTTTATGCTGTGATGTTGAAATGGGGATCTGTCCTGTTAGCTGACTTTTATTTTAATATGAATATCAAAGCCACTGAAAAGATGGTTGATCTTTAAAATAGTAGTTGTTCTCATTAATTGTTCCAACTGCAGTTCAAACTGGGTTGTAGAATTCATAATTTAAAGGAACGTGTAAATTTGAGTCCATCCCAGATTCAGCTGCAATTAGCATCCCATTAATATGCTGATTTATTCCCATACAGTCCTTTGTTACTCAGGGAGAGAGGCAGTGAAGGAGATCAGACACATCAGCATCTCCTGGGAAATCTCTGTTCCCTCCTGCCAGGGGTTTTTGCAGTTGTGGCTTTGGGACTTGTGTCCTGCTGCTCCTGGGTACCCAACTGGGGTATCCTACTGCATATAACCACGTTCCATACAACCACTTTTTTTTTAATAAACACTTTTTAAAGTGATTAAAACAATTCTTCAGGAGGAGAAAAGGTTTCCATCCATGCTACCTCTTGGAAAAGCAGTTCCTGGCCCATGCTGCATTGTTGTGCCCCAGCATCCTGTGGGAGGCCAAGGACACTCCTGGAACTATTTTTCCAGCTGGGATTCTAGGATGGATGTAGCCACAAGGTTCAATCTGTTCTCCAGAACCTCTGTGCAATGAATGCTGGTGGGGCCTGGCTCAGCTGCTGCCAGTAGAGCAGGTACTGCTCTCTGCAGAGGAGAGGGAGAAATTTGTCTGTTCCTTGTGTTCACTGTTCCATGGCCTCTGTAGCAGCAAAACAAAACACAGATTGATCGCAAAAACAGAGAGGCTAGGTTAGGACAGCCTGTTCCATTTTTTCTGGTGTACCCAGCTCTTCCTCCCACGTTTCTATGTGTACCACAGTGCAGATGTGCACAGCTGATGTAACCTCCTCAGTGGTGGCTTTAGCACTGGGGCCATGCAGGACCATCCTTTCCTGCACCAACCTCAAGTCTGGCTAACCCAGATTTGAGGAAATGACATTTCCAGATCATTTTGGGGAAGCACACATTATCCCACACTGATGTTTAGGGTACTGAGTTCCCTGTCCATCCAAGTCCTTCAGAGGCCAGCCCAGGGAATTTGAAGTGATGGGTCCTGAGGCAGGGTTTTCCCCCATACCAGAAGATAGATGTGAGAAGTGTTTTTCTCACTTTTGCTCTCCTCTGTGAGCGTGGGGCAGACTCTGCTTGCCAGCAATATCTCAGAGCTTTGTCTTACAAATCCCTTCCTATTGAATTTCACAGAATATTCTGAGTTGGAGAACACCCACAAGGATCATGGAGCCCAGCTCTGAAGTGAATGGCCCAGAGACCTGGGTTTCTCAGGCTCTCTTCTATAGTGCATATTTTTGCTCCCAATGAAGGAGAAAAATGACAAGGAGGACTCCATCTTATCAGAAGGCTAATTGATTATTATACTATATTCTTCTATACTATATTACACTATATTACATGTAAACTGAATCTGCCAAGCACTCAACTGCACAGAATCTCCACAGCATCTCGTGACTGTCAGCTCACAGTCCTGACACTCACCTGGGTTCAATTGGTCAGTGAATTAACACACTCACACCAGAATCCAATAATCAATTCCCTTCAGGTAAACAATCTTCCACAATGCATTCCACTTGAGAACAACACAGGAGCAGTAAATGAGATAAGAATTGTTTTTTCTTTCTCTGAGGTTCAGAGAATGTGAAACCCAGAGATATTCTTGGGAAGATGTGCCTTGCTTTTCTCTGTGAAGAGAAATGTGGTGACACTCTTCCACTGGCACATCTTGATTTCCCAAGGTGTTCTGCTGCAGGATATAAGTTGGCCCCTTGAGTGGCCCTTGGAAGCACTGCAGAGCAGCCCTGCATGCCCAGGTGCATGGAGGAACTGTGCCATCTGGGCTGGGTGGGTGTTTTTAGGATGCTGCAGGCAGAGTCTGTTTGCCTCTGGAAAAGCAGCAATGACCCCCCTGTTGGCTGGGAAATGGAGAGCATTGGCCACAGGCGGCAGCCCTGGCTCTGTCACCAGCTGCTTTTACAACTCTGCCCCACTTGTTTCCCTGTTTTACATCATGGAAGCAGTATACAAGGATCATACACCCCTGAAGAGCTTTTTTTTCTCCAAATACATAACAGTGCTACCTGAGAACGAGATTACAGCTACAAATCACCCCCCTTTTGCCTCCAACAGTACAAAGCCTACCTCCCTGGTTTTAGTGCAATACACCAGCTGTATATGACTGTACATTAGCTTTACTAGCCCCAGAGTAGTTCAGCCTGCCACATTCTCTTTCCCACCCTAACACCTGCATATTATTTTTGTCTCTTGTATTTCTCAGCTGTGGCTGGAAGGTGTTCCCGCAGGCAGATGGGGACTGCACATGTCACAGGAGGCTCTAGATGGTGCTGCTGTCCCGGGAAAGCAAAGCTGCGATCTTCGTTCTCCGATGATAAAAGCCCCAATAAAAGCAGTGTAAAATGAGCAAGTCAGAGGGACTGAGAAAACCGGGATGGTTCAGAGCTGCAGGAGCACCTTGACAGATAAATCCTGAGCTCCAAGGCCAAGCACTGGTCAGTCAAAAATGGGACGCAGAGAGACTGTGGAGTGATCATGGATCACTGTGGGATTCATCAGGGCACTGTCCTTTGGCTGTCCCCTGCAGACCCTGCCTGCCTGAGGTGAAGCTTTGCCCATGCCAGTATTCCTCCTGGGCTGGAGGCTCTGGAAGGAGATGGAGCACACCTCAGGGGTTCAGGAATAGCTGCACTTCAGAGAAACATCTTCCTAATCCCCATTCACTGCTTTAAACACTGAGGAACTTTATTTCATCCAAACATCTTCTTTTGTTGTTTGTTTAATTCTGGCTCTTGTGACTAGCTAATCTTGTTAGCCATAATAGCAAGGCATTCTCTTTTGGATTCCTGCTAGGTTTGTTGTGTATGGGAGGAAAATCACAAGCAGTTGAAGTACCATGGCATAATGAATTACCACTTCTCCACTGGCCATTTGTGAGCTCTTAGCCCTCTCCACAGCAAAGCTCAGCAGCAGTTTTAGCCAAGATCTAGCCTGCATTTACAGAAGGGGAGGATGTCCCCAACACCAGACTGTTTCTAAGGAGCAAGCCATGATCTGTTTATTCCCAGGCTCCTGGTAATGCCCTGTAGTAATGAGTTTCACAGGTCACTTGGATAGTATTTAAAGTATTTCCTGATGCTGGTAACATGTCTGTGGCTGGCCAGGTGCCTCCAGCTTTCCTGTAACCTTCTAGCTCATGCAAAAGAGAGCCAAGATGGCCACAGAGAAGCTTGGACTTGACTTGCCAGGAGGTTTTCAGCCCCAAATTCATGCCCAGCACTGCATACCCTCACCCCTCACACAGAAAGTACCCCCCTTTCTATGTGGAGATGCTTGAGGAGCAGCTTTCTGAGCCCTTCATCTGTCCTGGGCACTGTGCTGGAATTTGTGCCACCACAGCAGCGGCTTGGGACGGTTCAGATTGGGCATTTTCTGTCACATGGCTCAAGGAATGCTAGGTAATGCTTCAGCTTCAGAGCTGAGTCTTTGCTTTGGGGCTGGCAGCACTGCACAGGCCCTGAATAACACCTTCATCAGACCCTTCCAGCAAATCAAGAAGCAAATTCATGCCCGCCTCAACTCCATTTCAGCCTTGCTAAGACTTTTTCTTCTTTGCCTTCCTTCTCTCAGAGGAAGTTTATATCAGAATACTGCTGAAATTCAAGATCCCTCATCTTTCTCCCCCCACAAAAAAAACAGAGGCACAAAAGAGGCATTAAAGACACCGAACATGCAAATAATCAAATGTTTTCATATGTGGAAGAATGGCTGCTTTTAGTAACTCATCCCAGAACACGGCAGCATTAGAGGTTTTGGAATGAGCACCTCCCAACAGCATCAATAAAGGGAAAAGGTCCAAAAAGTAAGCCAAACAGTGCTGCTGCCTGAATATAGCCTTTCATTCAGCTCTCCCCACACCATTTCAGGCCCATTTTGGGAGTTTTTTTTGATAAATGATAGAATTTGTATTTTTTGGCTCCCATTCAAGAGTTAATATTTTCATTCTATAATTTCCTTAAACATTTAATTTCCTACATTAGCTGACAGTCTCTTGCATCTGTTGGAAAATTAGTTCTGGTACTTCTGTGTGCCTGTGCTGGGAATTTATTTTTTAAAATTTTTTGTTGTTGAAGATACAGAGAGAGTGAACCCACCTGTGAGTAGATGCTGTTGCACACTGACCTCCAGTTTTGCAGATGATATAGATATAAATATATATAAATAAATAAATGAATATATATATAAATATAGATATAGACATAAAGGATAAAGAGATATTTGAGTCAAAGGGCTCCACTTTTAAAGTTATAAGAGAATGTTCTGTTCTGCTTGGCTGTAATACTGTGGCCATCTCCTACAGTTCTGGACCCAGAGGTGATAAATGCACAGGAAAATGGTTTTCTTACAAATGCTGCCATTGACCTGTGCAAGTTGCTGCTTTGAGGTACTGGTGCCACCTTCAACCATCAGGCAGCATTTCCGTGGGGTCTCCCCACTCCTCCTCCATCTGTGCTGTTCTTCCTTCTCAGTGTTGCCTCTGCAAGCAAGGTGCTCCTCATTTCAGACTCACCTTTCCTACAGTGGTGGAGGCAGCACCTCTGAAAAGTGGCAGTCCCAAAAAACAATATGAGGAAATATTTTTTCTAGCGCCCTTTTAAGTCTCCAGGGCAAGAATTCATTTAGCATGGAGTATCAAAGAAGGTGCTCAGCATTGTCGGAGGAGAGGAGGTGGCAAGGTCTGGGAGCAGACATAGGAAACAACTGCATAGAAAAAAATTTAGTTATGGATAGACTAAAAAATGTGAGAGGCAAAATTACCCTGGAAAAGTGTAGCGAGGGAGCAGACCACAGGAGGGATTTTACCTGATGTGAAAGCCAGCATGGAACCCTTCTCTGCATGACTGGGTACCAAAGGGCATCCCCCCAAAGCTGGAGCCAGCAGCCAGCAGGCAGGGTGGCTCAGGATGCAGTTGTCCTTGTCCCTGTCTGTAAGTGTGTGTGGACATTTTTTCTTGGAGTTTGTGATGGCACGTTGCATCTGGAAATTCTGATTCCTACAGTCCTTAGGAACCACATACTTTGAGAAGCATCATTTGGATCTCTGGTGTCTTCTTCAAATAAACTGAGATGAGTTTTTTTGAGACAAAATCCCTGAACCTTATGCCACAAGTATATATTTTTTAATGCTGTTGCAGGAGTCAGAAGTAGTCTATTTGATTTCTCTGTCACCAGCAAATTATTCCCCACATGGAGTGACTCCTCATCAGCTCCTACTGGGGGTCTCTCAGATGGATTTGAAGGTGCAAAATGTCAGGGTCTGTCCCAGCTTATCTAAGTTGTGCATTATTAAGGTTCCTGGAGAGTTGCAGATTTGTGATTTCCTTGATGCTTGGCTAGAAAGAAGCCATGTGCTCCAGCTTTTTCCTGCACACAGGACTCAGGCTTCTTGGTACTCAGGCAAGCAAAAGGGTTGAAGTCCTGGACTGAAGTGGGATCAGACATCTGAATGGCAGATGATATACCAGTGGGACCATCAACAAACTACCCCATCAATAATTCAGGTGCTTTCTCACCAGGCTACATTATCTCTGGGATTTAGGTCTGGTCAGATGAGTCTGGTCTCATGAACACTCCTGGTTCTTGTAGCAGCCTGAGTTTGCCACCATAGTCTGAGGAAATCTGAACTGGTTTGAATTAATGTAGTGTTATGAGAGATAAAGGCCTCCTCCCAATCAATATCAGCTGATACTTGCTCCAACAGACATCTTGCCCAGTCTTTTCATAAATAAAATCTTCCACTGTCTGAATCTTAAACTTTGTCATGTCTTAGTGGAAATGATCTGATGGAGCACATAAGAAATTCTCTTTGTTCATTAAGCCCACAACAGGCACAGTCCATTCCTTTTGATGGCTGAATTCCTTCTCCTTCCTTTCTGCACAGTCTGCTGGTTGTCTCCTCCATCCCCTTCTTGTTCTTCAGACTGGGATATTAGAAGAGCTGTGTGTGGTCCTGGCCAGCTACTGATTCACACTTGCTCCAGGAGAAACTGAGGTTTGAAAGAAAAAGTGTGTGTGTGGAGTGGGACTTATTTTTCTTGATACCAAAAATGTCTGGGAAAATGAAGTTAGGCAAAGAAATGCCTGCAAAAGCCACACATCACCTGAATTCCCAGAAAGGCAACAGTTGGAGAGCACAAAACAATATGTGAGAAAGTATCAGAAGTGGAAAATGTACAATAGCAGTTTTTAGGCCAGACATGTTTGAAAAATTAAAGCTCACGATCAGTTCTGCCATCCTTTTCAGGTGAGGGAAAACCTGATGCTGAGACTGGCCAGCAAAAAAAGGCACAAGGGCTCTTGTCCTGCTGGGAATTTTTGTTACAGCTCTGTGTTGAGAAGGAGGCTTTTCCCCCTTCCTTCCAAAGGTGACTTTGTTCCTGATGGCTCTGGCTGCTGCTCTGACCTTGATCTCCTCTAGAAAACTCTGAGGGCAGGGCTGGGACAAATGACCACCAGAGGAGGACAGACTAAGTGGGAGAGCCTGATGTTTTGAAGATGGTGATGGAGAGAATAGATGGGCAGATCCAGCCCCCAGAATGGATCCAGGCCAAGGACATGCTGATGTGGACAGACATTCCCAATGCTGGATACCACAGCCCCATCTGCCCCCATCTGTGTCCCAGGGAAGACAACAGGGGTGCAGTGTGAGGTGGGGATGTCCCTGGAGTGCTGACAGACCAATGAACTGATACTGCTGGCTAAGAATTGTCCATCATTTATGCTAAAAAATAAACAAGGCCAACAGTGCTGAAATGAAACATTTGGGCTCAGCTGTGTTGACCATTTCTGCACGCTCAGCTCTCACAGAATGAGATCTGATTGCCCCTTCTCCTACACGGACCAGGCCATGGCCTGGATTAGGAATTCTGTGCTGCACTACTGCTTTCTGCCTTGTTGTATTTCCATGTGGTGCCATGGGACCTGGTGATGTATGCTGGGTGGGAATCCCTGGATGTCTTGAGTTGGTCAGAAAAGGAGCCTGGTACCACAAGGCACTGGCATGGGGATGGCTGGGCAGCTCAGCCAGGTGCAAGTTCAAGCCTGAAGCACGTCACAATGACGTAAAAAACGCTGCTTCCCAGAACATTTCATCCTATGAAAATGCTTTGATATTTCAACATTTTGTCCCCAGTCATAAGGGAAACAAATACGAAAATATTGGAAATTCCTGTGGGATTAAATTCCTGTGAAGTTCGTTTTTGCACTTAGTGAAAGTAAGTACAAAAATGCCTTCTGGGTGGTTTTTTGTTTTTGCTCCCTTAATTAAAGTTTCCTGGTTTTTCCACAGTGTCAGGGATGGTTTAAAGAGCTTTCTTCCTTCAAGAGTCATTGCACACAAATAGGCCTTGAGATTTCCCCATGGTGGGGAGGGAGATGTGTGTGGAAGTCCAGATTGTCAGGGAGCATAGTCCAAGGCTGGGGAACAAAACCTCCTCCTCCTTGTGTGGTTACAGGCACCTCTTTGCAGAGTGCTGATTGTTGCTTTGAATCAATGTGATACTGTCAGGAAGAAACAAAGATATGCATTTTTAATTCATTTTCTTCCTGGCATATATAAAATGTGGTGCTTTGTTGGGAACCTTTTCGGTTTATTTTTAATAGGAGCGTGGGATGTCAGGAAACATTGATATTTCAAGCCTTGCACAGTGGCAGAATTCACATTCAGTGAGGTCTGAGGGAGCACTGCCTTTGGCCAGCAAGGTGCTCGCCAGCCCTGGCTCCTTCTCCTCCCTGATGCCCAGCTCCACTAACATGGCTGGTAAATTTATTGCTACCTTGTTTGGCAAGAGATTAACACCAGGCTGGGCTTTACAAGCAATGGGCATTTTTTGGCAGGTTTATTCTGTCTGCCTCCTGAGATTCCCAGTTTGAGGTCCAAACTTTAATTTTTGCTCTGCCTCAATGTCCACAAAAATTACTAAGTTGAGATGTGACCTTTTGCTCCAGCAT
The DNA here is from genome assembly GCF_027579445.1 of Ammospiza nelsoni. Classification (NCBI taxonomy): domain Eukaryota; kingdom Metazoa; phylum Chordata; class Aves; order Passeriformes; family Passerellidae; genus Ammospiza; species Ammospiza nelsoni. Next base: position 19,211,251 of record NC_080636.1, read on the forward strand.
ATGCCTTTCCCATCAGCCAGGGACTCTGAAACTCAGCAGCAGAAACTCCTTTTACTCCATGCAGCAAATAGCATGTATGTAACAGAGCCATGGCATCTCCAGCTCTTGATATCCCACTCAAACTTCTGCATCTTTGCTGTGTTTGGAGTGTGCAGGTGCTCCTCTGAGGGGGATAAGTCTGGGGGTGTCTGTGGTATTAGGGTGCATTGATGTTACCTAGGGAAGCAGGGAAAAGCAATTTCCCTGCTTTTGCCACTCTTCCAGGATCAGAGCTATCCAGTGCCAGTGAGTGTTTCCCGGCCAAGGGAGCAATTTAGGCTGGCTGGCCCTCAACACAAGAGGACTGTTATCTTGAGCACAGACTATTTCCCAGCATTTCCAGCGCTCTAGAAACCTGTTTGTTGTTTGTCCTTGGAAAGGAAAATGTTATGTATCAGAACAAGTCCCAGGTACTGGCAAGGTATAAGCACAGTATTTACAATGTGGTTCATGGGGAGACACAGAGGGACATGAACTTAAGGATTTTTGTATGTTTGGGGGGGCTGTGGCCTCACACCACCCCAAGTCCAGAGAAGTGACATTTCCAAGTGACTTTGAATCCACTTGCACACGCAGATTCTCTTGAAAATTGCCATCCTTCCTGTGTGTCTAATTTGGGATGTGTGGGTGAATCCTGTGGTAATCTGAGCAAGTGGTTTTGGGTGTGTGCCCTGTGAAGGGACTGGGGTGGCTGCAGAAGGCACAGCTGGTGTGGGCCCTCCCCTGCAGGCTGATGGGGAGCAGCCTCTCCTCAGGTTCCTGAGGAAATGACCACTGCAAGGACAGCTTATCTGGGGGAAAAGCTGGGAAAGTGATGTGTCCAAGTCAAGGAGACAAGTCAGAAAATCTCTTTTGGAGGAGCAATAGCTGCTGCAAGCCTCTGCCCCTAACTCAGGCTCATGGTGACACCTTCCATGTCGGTGTCCACAGCATCCCCTGTCCCCAGCAAACTGCAGCCTGCCTTCCTGAAGTGGCAGAGCAGCGTCCCCTCATGACCATGGTGTCAGCAGGTGACAAAGCTGTTTGGCTGCAGACAAGCCATTTGTCTTGTCTCTGCAGAGGAGCAGGCAAACACAGTTGTCACAAGTGCCATTCTGTGCAGGGGAGGTGCTGGCTTGGGAGCTGCACATCACACAGGAACAGTGCAATTTGACAACAACTGAAGTGAAGCTTCAGCTCTTTTATTAGCCTGAACAGCAAATTCAGTAGAAATGCCCTCTCACTCCAACCACTTCAGCTTACTAGAATAATCCTTTCCATCTACACCAGGGATGAGCTTACTCCTGTCTGTTCCAATCCCTTTGGTTGTTGGGACCATTTTACTGAAGGAAATGTCAGACAGAAAAAATATGGACTCATGTGGGATTGTTTCACTGCATGGCAAAATAACTTGAGGCACAGAATTACCAAAGTGTTAAAACTTTTCTCATCCTTGATCCCCATTAAAATGCACCATGTGATGTTATTTTAATGCAATATGTACTACAGTGCCTGCGTAGCCATGGTGTCAATATTATGGTACAAAAGTACCTTAATGCTAGAAGAAGCACAAAATAACTAAAACTTCAGCATAGAATAATTAAAATTCTCTAAAATCCCCTGTGCATGGGGAGGTTTCATCCTCAGCTCAGGTGTGGTAGGGCCAGAATGGATCTGATAAATGAGTGATCCTGAGGAGCTTGTGTCTGCTGACAGCAGCTTCACACACATCCTGAGCCCATTGCTGCCATGATGCAGAGAGTGAGAAAAGTGGTTGTGTCAAGTCCCTTTCACGTCACTTCCTTCTTTTTCCTACATTTTTTCTATTTGATACCCAAGAACTAGTTGCTCTTTTGTGCAAAAATAAGTATTAAGATGGTAAGACTCTAATCTTGACTGACTTCTGGACAGTTAATGTTAACTAATGGTTCAGAGAAGGGAGACATTTCAGAGGAGATTAATAGAAGTCACACAGATACACTGCTGGAGATTGGTTTTCATGCTACAATTTGAGTTTCGGTGCGCTCCCCAAGCACAAAAATATTAAACAGTTCAAGCATCAGAGCAACGTGCACGTTACAAGAACAAGAGGAATGGAGAGGTGGCTTCTCAGCTGGATGCAGGCAGTGAGATATTGGTATGCTGAGCACGAAAAATTTGTCAACAAATTCAAAGAGCCCAGGGGAGGGGGATGACTGACATGGCCAACACAGCCTTGGGAACACACTTCAAAAGGTGAGTGCATGGGATGCTGCCAGGCATGGTGAGAGGAGACAAGTAGTAGCAGCTATTGCTGTCTGTGAGGTTTTCCTAAGGGACCAGAAGGTTGGGGGATGAATGGAGAGTCCCCAAATTCTTGCTCACACAAGCCTTCTCCAGGACAGCCCCTCGGCTCCCCCCACTCTCACAGGCACTGGGTGTGCATGCTGGAGGTTGGGCTCAAGTGCTTTGCCCTGACAATGTGTTTTCATCCTCTGTGTATGGACAAGCTCAGCTGAACAGTGTTTGGAGCTGTATAAAGTCACTAAAATAAATAAGAGTGGAGGAAGCAAAGCTGACACTGATGGCTGTGAAAGAATCTTTAAAAAAAGTATTTTAATATAACTGTTCCTCCCTCAGGCATTGAGGAATCTGCTCCCTGTTTCTTTGGCTTCCCCAGTGTGCTCTGGTGCATTCAGAGCAGACCTGTTCCTCCATGCACACCTCATCCTACTCCAGCCTGACAGGCTGAGCAGTCCACAGAGTGATGGAAACAACTCCAGAAGAGACTGTCCCACCTGGGGAGCTGCTCCTGCTGCACTCTGCCTCATTCCTTGTATTAGAGTTGGCTTTGAGGCACCCACTGCCCCTTGGAGGTTTCACTGGCTATCCATGTGCATCCTTCAGCTGGAGACCTTTCCCAAATATCCCACAGATCCCCCTGTGAGAAACCTTCATGAGAATCCACACCTACAGTCAGTGTGCATACCTGTTCCTCCCTCATCTCCTCCTGCCGCTGGGCTTTAAGCTACTGGGACCCATCCTGTGGGAGCTGAAGCTATTCTTTTTTCACAGTGCAGGGAGCTTTGCAAAAGCAGAACACATCAGAGAATGAGCAGAGGTCAGCTGGCACTGAGCTGGGTGAATCAGTCACCATGCACATTTTTCTTTGTGGTTTGTGTTTCTTTTTATCATACAGAAGGTGCTTTTTATTCCTGAAGTAGGGGGAGACTGTCTGCAGTACTGCTGGTATTTGCTTAACTACCTTCCTGTGAGTGTAAATCTTCCCTCTTTCTTTCTCTCTATGAGGGTAAAACATTCAGCAAATCCCCTTTTCAAGCCAGGGATCAGGTATATCAGCAGGCACAAAATGAATTTCCCATTGAGGTTGGATCTCCTCCTCTGCAGGGGTCTCTGGGTCTGCTAAACTTTCACACTTGATAGCTGAAGTCTGCTTGTGATTAAAGGGGAAAATGAAAAGCAGAGGGCTGAGGTGAAAGGTGCAGATCGCTCTGTTTTACTGCCCTGGGAGTGAAGTGGGTTGGTATGCAGGCCACTGCAGAGAAGCTCAAAAATTTCTTTCTTATTTCAAAGACTGGAGGGAGCATCACATCCTCCAGACAGTGCTGGTGAAGGGCCAGGTTCACACAGCCCAGTCTCAGGGTGCAGCTTTAGCAGCACAGCAGCCTCTCTGTAGAGGGAGTGGGGCAGAAAACCTGGGCAATAAGTGCCCCAAATTGCCCATCACACTTTCAGTATTGGTCAGGGGGAGAGACAGGCACCTGCTGGGGGAGTGAACCCAATCTGTGCCCTGCCCAAACTCCTTTCATGAGTGGAAGTATCAAAGGTAAAGTGAAGCAGAAGAATCAATAAAGCACTGAGGGTCCTGTCACTTTTCCAGAGGACATATCTGAGACACTGTGGAAAGGTGGGACATCTTGCTGATTTTAGTAGTCCTGGCAGGAGCTGGAGGGAAAAACTGGCTGATGCACTTGTCCATGGTGATGGAGTGGGAGGAGCAGACACCAGAGAGATGCTCTGGTACCTGATGAATCAACTGAAGTGGCAACATCTGCAAACAGAGGTGAAGAACTGGTTCCATCCTTCACTTACTCCTTTCCAAATCCTCCTGGTTCACTTCTCCCGGCCTGGCTGTGTGCTGAGGTCGAGCTGGGACTCGTGCTTTGTCTGGACTCAGTGACTGCTGACTTTGTCTGGACTCAGTGACTGCTGAATTCAGCCCAAGAGCTGAGTGAACCCACCCCATCTGACCAACACAGCCACAGCCTTGCAGCCCTGGGGCCATTGTCACCATTTCAAGTCTTCTTGCATTCCTGAAGGAGCATTCCCAGCTTGGAGGATGAAGCAGAGGCCAAAATACAAGGCGGAAGTTGAGAAGTTTGGATTACACAAGCAGAGCAAACTTTGCCTTGACTTATGTGCTGGGCATCCATCACCAAAACAGAGGAATGTTTTTGTGTGAGTTAGAATTCATCACCAAACCTTCCCAGACAGGCACAACTACCACTTTTGTCTCCTTCACTATAGATGACCTGATGATGGCATGGGATGTCTCTCTGTCTCTCTCTCTCCAGCCTGGAAGTGGGGTTTTAAGCAGGCTAACCCAGTGTGTTTTCACAGGCTCTCTGAAGTGCACAGCCTGAGATCCTACCCTGGTGACCACACAGACACTCTGCTTGCATCAGTAAATGAAGTGGTGAGAAATTATTAAAAGGATTAGCTGCTGGTTCAACAGCTCTCTGCTGGGGCAGCCAAAATGCCTCTGCTGGTTCCTGAGCTTCCTCTTGTACTGTCTGTGATTTCATAATTTGGGGGTTCATAGTTCACAGAGGAGTTGAACTGGTGAAGCAGCAAAAGGGCAGATTTCTCAACAAGACCTCAGAAAGAAGCTAAAGTTAGAAATGCTATCAAAATGTCATTTGCTGTCATTATCCATGGAGCCAAATCATAGAACAGACCAAGAAGGGCCAGGCCAGGGCTCTGCCAGGGAACTGCAAGAGGCAGCTGAATGGAGCAGCCTTCTTCCCACCCCTGTTCCACTCTTTATAGAGGGCTAAGCAGGTATCTCACCTTTTCTGAGGCCCTGAAATATTTGCCAAAGGGTGTTCTGGCTGAGCTGGGAGAAGTCCCAGGCCTCATAGAGAGGCTTCAGCACCTCACCTGCCCACCTCTCCTCTTTCCTGCTAGCAATCTCTTGTTTGAGGACCTGGGATATATTTGCTGAGGATTTTGTCCCTTCCACTGAAGCCTTGTACTTCTGAACCAGTCTGTATTTCTTGTTCTCTTAGGCAATATAAAATCAAAGGTGCAGTTTACTCACATTTTCACAGTGGCTTCTGTTAGAATAAAGACAAGTAAAATTTCTCTGTTGCTTGACTGCTTCCTCCCAGCCTGAGATCCTGGATCTGCATTCCCTTGAGAGCAAGTGGAGACATTTAGATCCCATGTTTAGCTTAACTTGTGGCTACCAAAAAAAAAAAATCAGATCTAGGTTGTCTGGCACTCCAGAATTCAGAACTATGAAGACCTCAGAGTTTGGTTTCCTAATCATATATTGTCTTTATATGAAGCTAAGACAGGAAGCAATGAGCATATATTAGAGGAGAAAAACAATTTAGACATTAGGAATAGTAGGAAAGGCAGTGAAGCATCAGCAGGATTAGCTGTGGGATCTACCATGGAGATCTGTGGGAATAGATTAAATCTTGATGTCATAGAACTATGGAATGCTTTGGGTTGGCAGGGACCTTTAAAACACGGATACCTTCAACTGGATTATATTGCCCAGAACCCCGCTCAACCCGATGTTGAATATTTTCAGGAATTAATTATCAGCTAACTCTGCGGCCAACATATTCCAGTGTTTTATCACCCTCACAGTGAAAAATATCATCCCTGTGTCCAGTCTAAATCTGCCCTCTGTCAGATTAAAACCACAACCTCTTGTGTTACTGCAACAGGCCATGCTGAAACTTCTGTCCCCACCTTTCTTATAAGCCCCATTAAGTACTGGAAGGTCACAATAAAGGGTCCTTGAAGCCTTCTCTGCTCCAGCCTGAACTACCCCAACACTTTCAGCCTTTCCTTATGGGAAAGTGCTCCAGCCCCCTGATAATTTTCCTGGTATTCCTGTGGACCTGTTCTCACAGGTACCTGTTATGCTGGGGATCCCAGGGCTGGGTGCAGCGCTGCAGGTGAGCTCTCACCAGAGCAGAGCAGAGGGGCAGGATTCCCTCCCTCCCCTGCTGCCCATGGAACTCTTGATGCAGCCCAGGACATGTTTGGCTTTCTGGGCTCCCAGTGCTGGGTCATGTCCAGCATCTCCTCCACCAGCATCCCAAGTCCTTCTCCACAGGGCTGAATGTGGGACATGACTCCTGGGATTGTTTCCAGCCCTTTTCAATGATTTGGTAGCAAGGTTTTCCCTAGTTTCAGCTGGGTGCAATTCTTTTCTCTACTTCTGGTCCCAGTGATTCTCTTATTCTCTCTTGTCATAATGTAGGCTGAGGAAGGTGGAAATATCTCCATATATAATCTGTAATCTTGAGTTCTTTTGGGATTACCAAAATTATGTAAGTACAGCTATGATTTATTGTCTCCTGTGCCTAACACCTAAATTTTCCTGTGTACCCTTTACACCTAAATGTTCCTATGTACCCTTTGTTTGGATTTCATTCATGCCATGCCTCTCTTGTCCCCAATAAGCTCCTTGATTCTTGATTTTGATTTGCAGTGCTCAAGGAGATCTGCTGCCTTGGCAGACTTGCACAGTTTTCTTCATCAGCCATTTGACTTCCTCTGGATTAATTTTACTTAATTAATTAATTTTAATTAATTTTAATAACCAGAGGTTATTCTGCAGTTCTTTTAAGTGTGCTAACCAAAAGCAAGGAGAACAACACACATAGAAGCAATACAGAGTGGAATGAAAAACCTCTCATTGAATTGCCAGGACTCCAATGGCTTTTTATACCAAAGCTCTGCTTGTCTGAACTTACAGCCATTACCCACATCTAGATGTGAGGAGAAGGCACATTTACCATGTTGACCAGAATTGATGAACATCTGCTGGATGGACAATATTTCTAAGTCTTTACCTGGCTGGTGCAACATTGTTTTCCAGCTTTAGGGAGTTTTTTATAAGTCCCTGAGTAATTTTATATCTACCAGAATGATTTATGTTAGTGTTATTAATTGTAGCTACCCAAATGCCATTTTAAGTGCTAGGATCCTTGATGAGATATTGACAGGTATGGAAAGCTGAAGGAGAAAAGCTCTCTACTCTCAGGAAAAAACCCAGTAGGCTTAGTCCTGATCTGCCTGAAGTCCAGTTATTACTGATTGAAAATGATCTGGTGTCCATGCAGGCCTTTCTTTAGGCCCATAGGACCTTCCTAGAAACTTATAATTGTTCTACAAATGGGTCTACAAACATTCACTAGATAGTATAGAGCTATAATAATTCCTCAAGTGTCCAGGAATAGACTTTGCAAGACAATAATTACTTGACAATTCCCAAGTAATGGCCTTTGGGATTTCCTCTTTATGCTGGAAAATAAACTGTTTAATTAAAAGGAAGAGTGGAATTAAAATGATAGCGATGAAAAGACTCTTCAGCAGGTCAGACTGTAATTGGTTCCTTAGCTCAGTGTGGTTCAATGAACTGCACTCAGTGGCTCAATTATCTCTGACTATCTAGGGCACTTTTGCAGCTTTTCCTAGCTAGTGTAGTGAAAAGGTTTAAATGAGAAATATCTAGAAATAACAGAGGCTTTCTGTTTAGCTTTTCATACTCAGAATCAGGGGAGGGGTATAAAGAAGAAGGAGAAGAAAAACTCTGCCATTTTGGTGTATCTCTTGGAATGAAGATGTTTAGGCATTTGCTCAATCTTATCAGGCCAGCCAGGATGTCTGTTGTGTCTGTTTGTGTTCCCTCACACGATTACAGAAAACAGCCTGGGCAGTGGAAATTCCAAGAGGATCCCAGCAGGGCAGTCACAGGCAGAGCTGGCTCTCAATGACCACCCTACACCTCCCGTCTGCCTGGCTTCTGGTTTCCACCTCCAAATTCAGGTGAGATCTGAAAGCGATCCTCATTCTCTAGAAGCCCACAAAGGGGAAGATTTTGGCTTTCTCTGATTTCACTGGGGGCCTGTGGAACCACTGTCAGGAGCATGACTTTGGGCTCCACTCACATCCAGGACCCTCACACAAAATGTGGAAATTCTGTGTTTCCCTGAATTGTACCTCCATCAAAGCATGAAAAGCAAAATGAGAAATCCTCAGGTATTTCTAGACGTGCCATTTCTTTCTTGCTGGACTGAAGATTTGTCAGCAGAGAGAAAAATCCAAGCCTGCATGCAGTGAATTGTCCCAACCTGCAATAGCTTTAATCAAGGTCCCTCTGTGCTGGAAGTTTGAGAGGTGCTAGTCAAGGTGTGAAGAGACGAGACAAGTTCATAAAGTGAAAAGACAATTTTTAGATTCCTTTATCTAGATAGAAATATTTCAACGACTATTTGGACACACCGAGCAAATCTGAAGGGCTTAAATTCCCCCAAAACACGTCAGGTCAGCTGCACAAGAAGGGCTCTGTGCCCTGCAAGCTGATGTTTAATTCCAGGTCTACCAGTTTGCCCATGGCAGACTTGCACTGATCACCAGGGAGGGGCCCGTGCTCAGAGCAGGGCATTAAAGCAGGCAGAGACCTTGGAGAAAGCCTGCTGTGGGACAGGAAGAATAGCAGCATTCATTGCTTTGAGGGAACCTGGCAGGATGGGCAGCTCCCCCTGCATCTTGGCACTCCTGCTTCTGATCCAGGGACCCTGAAAAACTGAAGGGAAAAGAAAGACAGGAGAAGAAAAAAAACCAAACCAAACCCAAACCTCTATTATTCAGACTTTTAAAAACCTCCATCAAAGGGTTGGTTTGTGTTTTGGACATGTCTCAATGTAGGTTGTCATTAGTGACTGGCTAGCTATATTTGAATAGATGCAAGTGACAATCCAGAGCCTTTTCCCAGCCTTTTTTTTTTTTTTTCACTCCAGCTTGTAGTTAAAAAAAATGGTTCATTGCACTCTAAAGTACATCTGCAGATGGTATGTGCTCTCCTTGGCTCCAGTTGGGGCTCAGAGTGAAACACCACAAAATGCCTCTTGTTACCAGCACTTTCTGCCCTGCCATGGTAAGAAACCCTGCTTGGTCTCAGCAGATTTGGATCCCAGTTCCTGGCCCTAATGTGAACTTTTTGGATGGCACACTGGCCTCTCTGGGGTTTGCCAGTTTCTGATTATAGGCTGGCTCTTGGGAACCAGAAACAGAGCAATTGTCATCCTGCCCCAAATGTGGGCTGCATCCCAGGACCCCTGAGGTCAGCAGATTAACAGCAGTGGATGTTAGAGGGAGCATTAAACCACAACAACTCTGCTGAAGCCCTTGAAGGGTGAGTAAAGGTCATTGCCCTTCCACTTCCAGTAAGTCTGGAATTTGGATCTTGAGGCATTTAGGTCCCTGACTCCCAGTGGTTTCCCTGCCATGGAGCAGGTTAGGAACTGAGTCCCTAAATAACTGGTGGCTATGATCCCAGTTTCTCAGGGTGTTTAGATGTATGTAACATTACTTGTGTTATTGTTGTATATTGAGATTCTGACTGGAATCTGGACTCCTTGAAATAGAGACAGGGACACACAGGCTGGGATTAAGGTGGCCAACTGCTGAAGTTTATGGGGTGGGTGCCACATCAGAGATGTAGACAAAGGAAACAATACAGAAAATACAGTTTCTGTAGAGTGGGATATCATGAAGTAGTCAGCTAAAGCTGATCTTCTGAGAAAGTCTCTTTCTCTTCATCAGCTGCAAGGGAAGTTGGAGTTACATCTATGTTATTGGTCTCTAAATAGATAGAAGGTGTCCCATTCAGAATGGAAGGCAATTCCTTCTCCAAAGAGGTCATGATGCTGTAAAATCGAGGCAGTTTGAGCTGGGCTCTGAAAAGCAGAGGCAGTGAATTTTAGATTAGTGAATTTTAGGCAGTGAATTTTAGTTAAGGTCCAGCCAGCAGAGTCAGGAGTTGGCACAAGCTACGGCACTCAAAGCTGTTAGCCACTCCTGAAATCTTGGTCTGGTGTTCTCTCTGTTTCTCTTCCCCTCTCTCTTGCTATCTGGCTCAGTTGTTTGGATTATGTGAAGTGTAAACTCTTCTTTCTTACAGCCTGTGCCCAAAACTCCAGCAAGACACTTTATATCTGGTTTCCAACATCTTTGGAGCAGATGAACAAGTTTTAGAAACCTAATTCTCCAGTCGTAGCAAATAAGAACATTTTACTTGACCTCAGTAAGTTTTTAGATCAGCTGAGGCTGAAGCATTTTATCTTCTGTTATGTACTTCAAAGGAAGGTGGCAAAACATGAAAATGTTTGCTGAGTTTTGTTTTATGGATTATGGGAGACTTTTTGATCATTTCTGAGTTGTCTGGGGTAAACTCTAAACCACCAGTTCTTTATGTGTTCTGCTCAGATGATGTCAGAGCAGATGGTGAGAGAGTATTTTCACTTCAGCTTCTCCATGTGCACTCAGGCAGCTCAGCTCCACAGACCTTGATCCCAGCCCGGGCCTGTGGCCATTCCTGCAGGACACATGCTGGATGATAGCATATTTTCTTCTCTCACATAGTATGCTGGGTGTGTTTCCATCCCTTAGATAAACTTTATAGTGTTTCTATTTCCCTTTCCCCCATGGTACTGATTATCCCAGAAATAGATAGGCACTGGAAAGCCATGTTCTGGATTTGAACTATTTCTGCATTGCATCTGGCATTGTGATCCATTTTGGGGAATGTGATAATTCTGTGTTTGCCCTTGTGCCAAATTTTCTGTCTTTAAGTCTTATTTTTTTTTCCCTACAGGCATGGATTGATTTTTTTTTTTGTCATTTCAAGCACTTCTTGTTTGAATTGTTTTGTTTTCATCTTCATCTCTCCACTTGTGCATCTTTCTGCTTCTTGTTTTTGTTAACTTGTGCTGTGTCACCCACCCTGGTCTCACAACAGGGACTAACAGCTGAACCTTCTGCAGTTAAAACACAGCAACAGTGGGAACATGCAACACAGCAACACCATGACCTAAGTGGAAAAAAAAAAAGAAGACAAAGGCTACCTTTAAGTTTAGCCCTGCCTGAAGAGAATCTCAAACGCTGGGTGAGATGCTCACCTGCTGGTCAGACTGAGATTTCAGCACTCTGCAGTTGTTCTGGAAGGATGTGAAACTTCCCCAGGAGGAATTTGATACAGAAAACTTTGGTGTTCTTTTGGGAAGAGCAATGCTTCAGTGTTGGGTTTTCTATCCAGATGAGTGTGGGATGGGGTTAGCTAATGCCTGTGGAGAGGATGGCACAGATGTTTCACTTGTATTGTTTCAGGGAAGATGTGTCTGTGTCTGGGACAGAGCCAAACACCAGACAAGACAAGACACAACCAAAATGAGTGTCCAGTGGCCAGAATGGGCTGGAAAATGAGTGATCAGACAAGGGCAACACAAAGTGCCACCAGAGTGCTGGACTGCAGGGGTTTACTGTCCCTCCCCTGCACAGCACACAGCCATCACCAGAGTGACACTGCCTGCACTGCTCACCCAGACTCAGCCTATCAGCTCTCCAGATTTATTTTGGAATTGTTTCCCCCAGTTTGGCATTTCTCAGGGTTACAAGCAAACTGGGCAAAAAAATAATATTCCAAGATGCAAAATATGTGACATGGTCCGTGGGGAGGGGATCTGGGTCTCCTTGCTCCTCTCCAATTGCACAAAAGCGATACCAGGGAGAAAAGAGCTCCTGCCTGAGGAAGGGAGGGTGACTCCTCTGAACAGACACCACCATCACAAACATAGACCTGCAGTCTTTGGAACAGGCGAAGCTGCTCCAGATTTTCCTATTGAGATGTTTTCCTTCTCTAGAACATAAAAAAAGGAAGACAATCCTTTGCCATATTCCTAAAGGATCTACTAAAGTTCAGGAAATTGGATCAAGAGGTGAACAATGCTGAGCTGTGTCTGCCACTGTTTTGGCTCCATAAATGACCTGGAACCACAGCCTGCAAGTGTTTGGTGTGGGGCAGGGAATCCCACTGGACTGTAGAGAAATGACCCTAATAGGAGTGGAAAAGTAATGGTTTGCTTCTTCAGGATGGTGGTCCAGGGATTTCTGATGTATCTTGCCACCTATGAGCTGATATTGACTTTTAAGCTGGAAAGGTAACTTCAGTCTCCAAGATCACTGCACCTTTGGAAGCTCCAGAATGAACTTGGGGCATCTCCTGACAAGGGAGACAGGATCTTGTCCATGACTTGCAAACCTCTTTCAGATCCTTGAGATGCAATTACTATTTCAACACTATTGTGAAATCTCAAGGGTCGTGACTGAAGAAATAATTGGCTGTATGGGAAAAAGGATGAGATATTTCAGCAGAACACAGGACTATCCAGCATTATAACAATAACATTTTAAACACTACGTAAACAATGGCTATGGGAAAGACATAAACTCTTATGTTTCAAGGCATAATGCTTGTGTGTCAGGAAGCAATTCTCCTTTTAGGCCCTTTGTTCTGTAACTGGTGGCTGCAACTGGAGCTGGACACCCTCAGAATCAACAACCCATGGCAGAGGCACCTCTGATTGTTTGTTTCTTCCATGTTTTGCAATTAATTCATTGGGATAAACAAGCTTTTGTTTTCTTCTTGCAAATTTGACCACCTCCCCACTGCTTGTATCCCCATACTTTATATTCTTCTTGGCACTAATTGCGTGCTTTCAGTCAGCATGTTTTAGCTTTCCAAGACCGTAAGCCATGACTTGGGGGCACAGTCACATTTACATCCCTTTGCAGATGGCCTGTTTCTAGCACTGTCAGCCCTTGGGTTTTAATTTTTGCTGTCTTTATGCTGAGGGACAGACACTGTTCAGTGGGTCTTTGTGATTCTAATCTTTTTCATACAGTTTGAGGAGCAATGAACTTGAAAAACAAGATCCTTTTTTCCTGGGAGGGAAGGCACCTGAATTTAGGCCTGTCTTTACCACCCACTAAGGATGTGTGTGACACTTTAGGGAGGGCTGGGAGCTGTTAGTGGTTGCTGTAATGCCCTTTGTTGTCTCCATATAACTCCCATTTCTGTGGGCACCATCTGCTTGTTGGGAAGTTTGTTGTTTTTTTGCCTCGTCACTGCAGGCTTCAGGAAATGCCATCTTGCCAGGTGGCACCTCTGTTTGCTGCTGATAGAGCAGCTCCAGAAGCAGGTGCAGCTTGTGGGATAATGTAGCTTTGTGCCAGCATGGCCCATTCAGGGACTTGGATGGGGTTGCTGCTTTAGCTCAGCCCCATTTGAGACGTGGGCATTGCTTCTGAAGTGCCCCTGGCAGCTGACTTCTCACTTTGATTTATGCTAACCTTAGAGCTGCTGGTAATTACATGCATGTTCTTGTATTCAGGGAGTTTTTGCAGTCACCAAGGAGCGGGGACTTCTTCATGCAACACCAGGAGAATGAATTGTTCATTTTAATGGGCATCCCAGACACTTTGGGACACATGAAAAGGGCTGCCTGTGTGTTCCTTCTTGCCATGGAGGAAGGGCTGGTGGAAGAAGAATTGATAATAACCCTGCAGCTCTGATGTCTAAGAGTTTCAGCACTAATTTGCTGGTATTTTGTCAGCCAAAATAGTGTGTGCAGAACAATGGGTTTGCATAGAGTGATTCTGTGGCTCATTAGCCTAGTTGGATGACTGGCTGGGATTTGTTGTCTTCTTGACATCCCTTACAAATAGTGCAAGGGAAAGAGTGCCCAATACACATTTTCCATGGCACTTTATTTACCTGAACTGAATCCAAAGGGTCACATCAGAGAAATGGTCAAAAATCCTTTTCAACTGGTGTGTCCTCTGTGAGTGCCCTAAAGATATCATTTAGCTGGTGTTTTACACAGGAAATCTTGTTCTGATCTGGGCAGTGACCACTAACATTTCTCTCCTAACCTACCAAGCATTTAATATTTTAGATAACATTTCTTCAAGTAGACTCTCATTGACCTTTTTCATTTTCATGCACTGCTGAAAAAGATCAGATGCAGTCAGATGACCAAAAGAGAAGAAGAGGAAGAAGAAGGAGGAGGAGGAGGAGGAGGAGGAGGAAGAGGAAGAGGAAGAGGAAGAGGAAGAGGAAGAGGAAGAGGAAGAGGAAGAGGAAGAGGAAGAGGAAGAGGAAGAGGAAGAGGAAGAGGAAGAGGAAGAGTTTTTCTAGCAAAAGCAGCACAGGGAAGCCTGGAAAGCTTTGGATTAGGTTCTTTGTGAATTTTCATTTCTCCACAGTGTTTAGGTACACATTAATACACAGAATATATATTAAATGGGCTATAAGCAGAGTTGGTAATGCCACTAATAAAGGTCCAATAAAAATATTAACCTTTGTAAAAAGAAGGATCATTCTTTTGCTGTGAAAAGATGTGATCGTTCCCTCTGCCCATCTGTGTTCATTTTTTAAATCACTTGGCTAATTGCAAACTGATTTTGAGAGAAGAAGGAAGAATTCCAATAGAATCAAGGTCCTGCAAGTTCTTTGAAACTTCATGGCTGAGCAGAGAATTGAGATGCATGTGAGTGCTCTGAAAAAGGTGAAAAGAGGCCAAATTTTGTCATGGCCAGTCTGTCCACAGGCAGGTGGCTCAGGACAGCCCTGGTGTGTTTTGCTCATTGTCCAGGGGGAACAGGTCAGAGGACATGGGGGGAACAGGGGTACTTGCAGGGGGGTTGAGTTACCAGCCCAGCCTGCGTGTTGGAGTGAAACCACATTTCCTCAGTCTCTCTCTTTGTGAAACAGCTTCCTGAACGTGGGCAAAGGAATGTATTTTTCCCTTGTCTTGCGCACGAAATCTCCTGAAATGTTTTGTCTCAAATTGGCTCAAAACTTTTAGTGTGCAGCAGATATTCAGAGCATAACATTTCAGCCCACACAGTTAAATCTGGCAAAATAGGAAGGGATTGAAAGTAGGGTCTGTCCAGGATCACTCAGGAGGGGACTGAGCTGAAAGGGACAAACCCTGCTGCTTGTTTCACCCGTGTCTGGCTACTTCTGCAAAATGTCACTGAATTTCTGGCTATTGTAGCCATCCTCCACTCGGGGCAGATAGGTCTGAGATTAAGTAACAGAAGTTGTTTACCAAAGCAGAAACTGTACAGAGGCCCTTCAGAAACCCAGATTTACTGCCTGTGGTGTTTCACTGGCAGCAGAAGGCAAATCTGGAGTCAGGGTATTGTTTTAGTTGAATTCTGAGTATGTATAAGCAAATGTGCCAGAAACACCAGAGAAGGAGAGAGGAGATAGTAACAGAAAGCCCCAAGCTGCCAGAATCAGCTGTGCACATAACCCCAACTGACCACAAAGAGGATGTTTTGGGTGTAGACATGACCAGAAGAAGAGACCAAGAAGACAGGGAGAGGCTCTTTACTTTTTGATTCCCATTATGCCCAGGGAAAAATAAGAACATGACCGTACTCTGCTGATAAACAGGACTGAGTCAAAACCACTCAATTTCCATCTTTCATAATGGAAACAGTTCCCATGATGAAAACTATCAGCTCTCTACTGTGGCCAAATATTTTGGTGTAAATTACACTGCATTTACACACACATGAAATACATATGTATGTCAAATAAAGCCACTTTGGACTAAGCATCAATTCACAGGTTTTTGAAAGAATTCTACTTCAATTTTAGTTTATTCCCATTTTTCATGCTGAGTGAGATACATGGGATCAAAAGTAGATGCATGGCATAGATTCATCTATGCCAGACTCTGGGGCTGTGTTTTCTGGGATTTTTTTTTAATATCCAGGTTATAACTAATCTTAAAATAGAGCTTTAGAGTAGGTCAGACAAGTGTCTCCTTAAAGATAATTTATTGAAGAACCTGAGGGTGGCCAGCTCTACCTCGTAGGCATCCGTATTGGGTGAAATTAATTCCTTCCCCACTGATCACCAGGTACATGGCACATAACTCCTGTGCTGGAGTGGGTGGTCTGATCTTTCAGGCCCTGAGCTGAATGACAGGACCGTTTGAAGGTGGTTTCCATGAGCTCCCTGTAGTTTTCTTTGCAGACAAATGTTAGTTGTTCATGCCTTAGATGGTGGTGGGAAGCTCCAGCCGTGACCATGTGCTTGTCTTTCTGCAGGGGATGTGTGTGATGTGTCTCACTTGCGCATTTTAGCAATCCAGACGCTGACCCTGGGCACTGTTTTTCTCTCTGTGGGGTGGCTGGTGCCACTGGGTTTGGAGTGTTGTCCCTTAACCCAGCTCTAGCAGGCTTGCAAAGGAAGGAGGGCGGTGTTGTGGTGAAAGTACCCCCACTGCATGGCAGGAGATCTGAGCTTGACTCTTCACTCTGCCACAAAAAAATATCATTGTTGATCTTGGGCGCGTTTCTTACACTCTCTGCTCCACCACAGTTCCCCCATCTGTAAAAATGGGAAACATTTTTACCTACCTGGCTGAAAACTGAGGACTTCATAACTGGAACTCGAGGAACCTAGAGGGAAACTCTGGTCTGGATTTGCTCATGACAAAGCATCTACTAACATATTTTCAGCCAGTGCCTGGCAGAGCAGCAATGTTCAGATTTCTGTTTAAATAAGCTCTTTCATCAGATGAAAGAACATACCAGGAACTGGTCAGCAATATTCTCTGCAGAGTGGCCCCTGGAAGGGGAGGGCAGACCTGGGAGGTAATGGCTTCCAGGTAAGGAGAAGGTGCAGAGCTGCAGTGAGATGGAGCTGGGAACAGGGGGCAGAGCCAGGGATTGCTCCTCACCCCTGAGCAATCCCAGTCACCTCTGCAGGGGGAGGACAAGGTGAGTGCAGCCATTGCTCTTCACTCTGGTGAATATTGAACAATAACCACTGACTTTTTTTGATTTAACTGGCATGAATCAAAGGCTTTGGTCAGGTTGGCCTTGGAATTGTTTAGGATGAAATTGATTCCTTTCAGCCTTTGAGAGGGTCCAATTTAAGCTGTTTAGCTGAGCAGTGTGGAAAATAGAGCAGTTTAGCTAATTTGTGGTCATACTGGAGAGCATTTATGGATATTGCTGGATCCATAACCTCACATCCTCCTGGAAACACCGTTCTTGTTACACTTTCTATGGCTGTTGTTGTGGCCACCAGCGATGAAAATCCAGCCTGTTTTATCCATCATGTTTCCTGGCTTCCATATTTCTTGTATGTCTTATTCACCCCTCAGAACTTTTGGTGCACATGCTCATTGCAGGGCTTCCACTGCAAGCAGAACTGTGTGAGATTTGAGACAGCAGGGCAGGAAATGCTTTTGGAAGGTGTCAATGGCCTTGTAGTTTGTAAAGATTAATGTGGCTACAAAAGCTGTCATGACAAAACCCACATTTCTGAGAGAGTGATTACTTGTGCTTTTAACCTAGAGCTTTTTAGCCTGGATGGAGTAACATCTTGTTTTACTGCAGATGTGTAAAGATTATATGAATATATACAATAACCTGTTTTCTGAAAGTCTCTGCCCATCCCACCTGAGGGATTCTTCCAGCAATAATGGAAATGACTGGTTTGTGTAGCCAGGACAGTCTGAAAACAGAGGCTAATTTTTTTTTGCTTAGATGCATTTTACATCAATTCTCAGCTGCCATAAAATTATAGAGAGTATGAATTTGTGAGCTTTATACTGGCTGAGAATCTGACCTAAATTTTGGACAATGGATTATATAGACAAAAGGGAAATGTTAATTTGGACTGCTTTCAGGGAGGAAAAGAATGTTTCTCTCTTTACAACTTGTACCTCTTGTGGAGGTACATGCAGGAGCAATGAGAAAATTGAGAAAGGAAAATTTGGGGTGACTGCTAGTAAAGTGAGGTGTTAATCTTTCCCCATGAGGACATGATAATGATTTCCCAGCAACATGCAGAGGGAAAAGAAAAGAGATGGAAATGGTGAAGTAATAGAAAAGGCATCTTGGTTCAATTGGCACTGGTTTCATTTGGGTATAAAATGAAGAAGAAAACAAATAAAACATGAATCCTTTTCCAGAAGAAAATAACCATGTGATGTGATTCTGAGCCTGGACTGCCAGTACTAATTGCTGCCTCAAAGGCATAAAACCCCTGCTTTGAGTAACTGCCCTCCTTGACAGGATGAGGACTTCTCCTGCCTTACCAAAATGAGCAGGTTGGTTCCTTGGCAAGAAATTTTATGCCAGGGCTGGAGAGAGTGGAGAAGAGGCATAACCCTGTCCTGGCAGACAAATGAGCCTGGATGATCTTAGAGGCCATTTCCATCCCTGTTTTCCCCATTTTTCTCCAGAGTGGTTAAACCTCAAAGCAGTCAGTATTTATCCAAACACTTCCATTCTGAAAAAACTGGGCTTCTGGTAAGATTTCCTGCCCTCCCTTGTGCTGATGGCTGGAAGTGCTCTGAGGGCACCATTGTGTGAAATGTCTCCTTACTCCCACTTCTGGCACAACTCTTAGGAAGTGCGCAACCATGCAAAGAAATTAAAATAAAAGGCCTTGTGGCTAGGTACATCAGGTAAAGTCAATCTGAGAGTCTGCAGGAGGGCCTACTTGAAGTTTTTATCCTAGATATTGAAGCCAGATTCTGTCCATGGTATTGTTGTTGCTGGTACAGTGCCCATGACTCGTACTCCTGGGGCAGGCCGTGGCCCTGGCTAAATATGGGTGACATGAGGGACATTGCCTTGTCCATGCCTTCTGCCCCTGCTGATGGAGGTGGGCTGTCCTCCACAGCCCAACACACTGTCCCTAAAGGCACAAGAAACACAAATGAATGTGGAATTTTCAAAACAATCACCTAATTTCCTGAAAACATGTGTGAGGTTTTCTACTTAGACTGCTGGAGAATCTGGAAAGAAACCATGTTTGACTATTAATTAATATGGATGGGGTTAAAATTAGCAGCCTCTCCTACAATAAAAACTTGGTTAAATCATCAAAATGATCAAGTACTCACAACACTCATGTCTGTCTTTATTTATTACAGGGTTGGGAGACATCAGCTTAATCTCTGGCTCTGCCAAAGCAGGTCTCCACTAGAGATTGATGCTGATACACTTCACTTTGAATGAGCTGGGTGTGCCCATACCAGAGTCATCTCCAACCTGGCAAAGGCAGCTTGTCTGTCCCAATCACAAATAGCTCTTTCTTCCAAGAATGATGGTTTGGTGCCATGGGGAGTTGTCTCCTCCTGCCCAGAAATGATGACTTGTGTGAACAGCAGCTGCTTATCCACGGCCAAGGACATGCTGTACCTAAATCTGGTTGTATGTCAACTGTATTAGAAAAGTTTTCACTTTATGCAATGGTTTATTTTACCAAAATGTAATTTAGGTGATGTGTAAAACAACCCAACCAGCCTCCATCTTGGCTGGGACATTTGATGTCAGTGGGGCACCGTGACAATGACATGGTGCTCTGAGGGATGAAGCTGCAAACAAATGATGGCCACGCTGGTTGGGCAGGTGCCAAGGAATGGCTGACAGGGATGATGTGCCATGGAAAAAGAGCAGGGATATCCTGAACATGTGTATTTGTTTGAAAAAAAAAAAAAATCTATGGAGGGAAAAATGGGTGTTATTGATAAAACATTGGCCAGGGACAAAGAGCTGGGTTAAATACCATTGCTGGCACAGGCTTTGGGTGTGTGCCCAAGAATAAGTCATGGCACCTCCTGCCCTGGTTCTCAGCCCAAAAAATGGAGATGTGGCAGAGGATAATAACAGCCTCTTTCCTTTATCCTGGCTTTGTGAGTCAAACCAGCAGTCCTGGGGGAAGGGGCTGCATCAGGCACAATAGAGGCTTGTTCCCTTTTCATCATGGCTGCGCAGCAGACACAGGTTGTGCTGTCCCAAGGCTTCTTTCAAGGTTGTTTTGTTGAGACCAGTATTTAACTCTAGGCTTTAGAAACAGAAAATGAAAAGACTCAACTGTTGAAAAGGTCAATTTGTCCACCTGTTCTGGGCAGGCTGGGTTTGGGGTGCACACTGTATGACTGTGACAATTTTGTCTGAGGTCTGAGAAGTGAGTTCAATGGCAATTTGCAGAGCAAAGCAGTGATTGCAGCAAAGCTTGATTGGCAGATCTCTAAAAGTTTGAGCTTAGCAAAACTTAACTTTCCTTCTGGGACAGCATTGAATTTTAAGGTTAGGTCATTTTTGTCCAGGACTTACTTTCATGAGAAATTCTCTCTCAATTGTGAAGATAACTTATACCTTGTGACATAATTAAAATGGAGAGGATGAGTTCTGATTCTTGATTTTGTATTTAATTTTGATTGTGTGTAATAAGACCACTAAGATAGAGACAAATACTGAGTTCACTCTTTTCTCCACCATACTTTTTGAAACAGGAAAAATATTTATTTTCTTTAGTCCTCAAATGGAAGCAGCTCCCACTGTGAGAAAGAGCATTGTCTTTAAATTTTGAAAGGGAAAATTTCCAAAGAAGGTTTTCTTCTTATTATTTTTTTCCTTTTCCCTAAAGAACATTATGTTTTTGAAATAAAGAGATGTCAAAAAAAATTTATCAGTTTGTTGCAATACCTCTTTTTCCTACATTTGAGGGTTGGTCTATTGCATAGGTTACAGGATCATGAAGAGCATGAGCTGTTCTAGAATACTTCTGTAGAATGACTGTATTTGTGTTTGGAAGAAAACCCATGAAAATGTAAAATAATTCACTAACACTTATTTTAGAAATATTGATAATAGGCAAGAAAAATGATACACTCTGATCACAACATGAAGTAACCTTTCTGAAAACTTCTGAGAGGATAAAAAGATCATATAGAAGAAGAAAAAACAACTAACACAAGTAGAAAAATTTGAGAAAACTCCAGAAAAACTTATTTTCAGTTAACCAAGATTAATGCACAAAGTCTAAAAAAGCACTGCATATGGCTGATAAATTTCAATGCCATTTTGTTTCCATTTTGAAACATTATGGAGTTGTGCTAAGCAGAATTCCTGAGGCTGAAAGAAAACTCAGGTACTCCAAACAAATACCATTTGAAGTGAATGTTTTTTGGCAAGGTGTTTCACAGTATGCATTGAAAAATTCCATCCAAGATATTTTGATACCTTGTTTTAGGAAAAGAAAATGCTGAGGATTCAAAGTAAAATAAGACTGCGGGGGAAAGAAAATTAATCTGTTTCCTTGGAACTTCTCTCAGAATGTTACAAATCCTGCAGAAATTTATGGGTAGCCAGAAGCATCAACTGACGGCCTCACCATTCACCAGCCTCTTACCAAAAGTGAACATGAGAGAACATTTCCATGTTGTGGAAAATACATGAAGATTTTATGATCAAGACAGGTCAAGCTCAGACAAGCTCCTTAGGAATGCTGCTCTCCAAATTTCCCCAAAAATCCTCAACATCCGGCATGTTTTGTAATATCAACTCATTAATCACTACCTTAGACTATTAATTGATCCTGGCAACACCTTTGTCAGATGGGGAAAGTTAAGGCAAGATGAAGTGAAATTCCAAATCACAAGGGGATTCCTAGCTGGCTGTCAAGAAAACAACACAGAAATCACAGGCATTTCTAAACAATAGGTGAAGCTGGAATTTTAGAGATATTCAGACACATACCACTAAAACCAGGAGATGATGAGGAGATGTTTCTATTTCTGCTGCAGTTAGCATTTTGAGAATTTTCTCTCTTCTGTACCACAGAAAAGATCTGTGAGTTTGTGGCATATATTACAGAGCTGTAGGAAACACTGAAGGCCATTCAACACTTGGAATGAGCACACTGAAAGTTGTCACACATTATCTGGGATTAGAGCTGAGTACTTCTAGCCAGAACCTCCACTACTGAAAGTTAATTGGTGAACCTTGATTTTATAGGCTGGCAAGATGCCAGTGTACCTCAGCTGGAGGTCAGGAGTCTTGTCCTGCTCCCTGGCTAGGCAGAGGTAGGGTGGGAGAATTTCAAGGCTGCCTCCATCCTTCATTGGTGACAAGCTGTGATGGGTTTTTAGAGTTGGAGGGAAAAAAATTGAGAAAAAGCACATTATTTCTTCCAATTCCCTGATTTAGAGGAGTTTGTGCAAGGAGCTGTAGAGGCCCTGGATGATCAAAACGACTGGCATGGCCAGGAGAATCTCCTCCCCTCCTCCAGGCTTGGGCTGCATGCAAGGTTTGGCTGTGGACAAGTAAGAGGCACCTGGTCATGTCTGCATGCTCGTAGGATGTTTTAAATTTAATTTTTAAAAGAAAATCAAATTAGTATAAAGAAACTCAAATTAATAGTTCCCAAAGGTGCCTATTTTGCTCCACTGGCTGGCTTGAGTTCAATGGGATGAAACCCAGCCCAGGTGCTTCATCAGGTTCTGCTTCAGGGGCTTGTTCCTCTGTGAGCTATTGACCTTCAATCAGCTCTGATCGTCCAGCCTTAGGGTGACTTTGCCTGGATCAGCAGCAAAAGCAGAAATCCAAGGTTTATTTCCCAGCTGTGGACAGCTTTCTCCTCACCTTGTCTGCAAATAGGAAGTGACAGGTCATAAGGCTTCTCCCTGGGGTCTTGTGAGACCACAGGTATGGGGCTGCCCTCAGCATTGTGCCACCCTGTGCCTGCAGGGATGGCATCAAACATGACGGGGATGCAGCTGCAGCAGAGGCATTTCTTGCCCAGACACCAGGTCCACACAAATCCTCCCATTTCTATGTCACACCAGGACCAGGAGAAAGCCTTGAAAAATGAAGCTGCCAGCATGAGAGCAGCAGGGGAAAGCTCATGAGGACCTTTCTGGAAAGCTGAAAACAGGAAATGTTTAATCAAGCTCTGAGGGGAAAAAAAATACTTTAAAAAAAAAAAGGAGAAGAAAAGTCAGTCTCTTTCTGAGCAGCCAGGATGTTTGTGAAATCCCTGCTCCGTTTATTATGATGCTGAGTTTCAGCTGGCTGTTTTATTGAAGGCAGCTGGGACACATTACTTGTGCATTAACACTGAGCCAGCTTTCATTTTAAAACTCACCCATTGCTGGGAGCTTTCCTTAATGCCTTCCTGCTGCTGCCAGCTCCATAATCCACACCAGCAGCCGCAGGGGAAGATCTCCTCTCCTCACCATGATTCTTATTTCCGGGGAAAGGTCTCATAAAAATCAGCCTGGCTGCTCAGGAGCGGGGCTGTCGCTCTCCTGGCCGTGTCTCCGAGGTGGAGCAGAGAGGTTGGGGGTGTCCCTGCCAAGAGGACATCTGCTTGTGGAGCAAACCCCTTCACACTCATCTGCAGCTCTCCCTTAACTGCTTTCCAGGGCTGTATTAGAGCTTTCTGCAACATAAACTGCGTTTCAGTACATCACAAATCACTGAGTGATGGCTCCAGTGGATGGGGTGGAGGCTGGCACACCTGGTTTGGGAGGGTGGTGGGGAAGGAGCTTCAGGGGTTTGTCCCTGCAGCATGGCAAGAGGAGTGCTGGGGTTTGGCAACCACAGTCTCTGTCCCTTGAGCACACAGGGCCAAAATATTCTTCTCAGGGATCTGAGGAGTTACTGAAGTCACTCACTGTGACGGTGTTCACAGGGGTCTCAGGTTGAGGGAAGAGACGAGGATTTGACTCCATGTTTGAGAAGGCTTGATTTATTATTTTATGATATATATTACATTAAAACTATACTAAAAGAATAGAAGAAAAAGTTCTCCTCAGAAGGCTAGCTAAGCTAAGAATAGAAAGGAATGAATAACAAAGGTTTGTGGCTTGGATAGAGAGCCAAGCTAGGTGGGCTGTAATTGGCCCTTAATTATAAACGTCCAAGATGGGCCAAACAAAGATCCACCTGTTGCATCCCACAGCAGCAGATAATCATCATTTACATTTTGTTCCTGAGGCCTGTCAGCTTCTCAGGAGGAAAAAATCCTAAGGAAAGGATTTTTTATAAAAGTTGTCTGCAACACCTCACCTTCAAATTGTTTGTTTAAAGTAACACTCATGTGCAAAAGGAGAGAGGGAATGTGTTTCTCTTGTGCCCCTGTGTCTCTCTTGTGCTCCCAGCCTGTACCCTGGAACATCAGAAGCTGTCTGGGCCCTGCCTGCCACCCTGGTCCTGGTTCTGAACACGGCCCCAAATGCCCTCTGGGAACCCAAGTGTAAAATGCTACTGTAAATTTGGGTCACAGTTTTGGGAAGGGGTCAAAGGAGTGATGTTCCTATGCTTGCATCCCTTCTTACTGTGGTGACAGAACAGGACTGGTGCCATCACACAGCACGTTGGGTGGTGCACATGTGTGGTTTTTAGCAGGTTTGTTCCCTTACTAGTTTGGAACTCACAAGCTGACTTCAACTAAACCTAACTGAAAGGCAGAAATTTCAAAAGTATTGAGCTCTTACAAGTGAGAATAAGCTGTGGGCTGGAGAGAAGCAGTTCTGTGAATGCCCTTGTTGATAGGCTGCACTGGGGCCTCACGCTTCATTGGGCACTTGAGAACACAAACATGCTCCATTAGGTGGTTTAAGTGCAGTTCCATTCCTTTTGCCTGACTTGTTCACCCTTCTCCCATGCCCAGGAAGAATTCTTTTTCTCTGACATGGGACTGTCCTATGGAACAAGCTGCCCTGACAATGTGTTTCTTCCTGACATATCTTAGCTGGTACTTAGCTGATACAATTTCATTTCTCAGAATGCTAGATGCTTCCTCATGCCATAAAAATATCAGAATCCTTTTTCCCCACCTCAAATCTCTTTGTGCCTTAATTTGTAAAATCACACAACAGGTTCCTCAGGTTAGTAACATCATCCAGAAAAAGAAGGGATTTCTTCTGTAAAAGCCTTTGTTTTGTCTTATACTTATGCCTTTGCACTTCTGGAGAGTATAGATGTCTGTACCATTCATTATTTGTACCATATTTCTTTATGCTTTTTCTCCACAGAAGAAGGGCTTTAAGTTTAGTGCAGCAACACTCTACAGAGAGGCTAGATGCCAGGAGCAGCCAGAGGTACTAATCAGAGCCCTCCACAAGTTCTTCTTGGAAGGGAAACCACTGAACTGCCGCAAAATGTTTATTAGGTTCATTAAATATTAGGCTTAGTAGTGTAGAGCTGTAAGCCAAAATGTGGCTGATATGCATACAGAGACTCAGAAGGAGATGCTTGTTTGTGTGTAGGTGTCGCAGACATTTTTTATGAAAAATCCTTTCCTTAGGATTTTTCCTTCTGAGAAGCTGAGGCCTCAGGAACAAAATGTAACAATGGTTGTCTGCTGCTGTGGAATGCAACAGGTGGATCTGTGATTGGTCTCATGTGGTTGTTTCTAATTAATGGCCAATCACAGTCCAGCTGGCTCAGACAGAGAGTCCGAGACAGAGACATTGTTATCATTCTTTATTATTCTATTCTTAGCTAACCTTCTGATAAAATCCTTTCTCCTATTCTTTTAGTATAGTTTTAATATAATATATATCATAAAATCAAGCCTTCTCAAACACGGAGTCAGATCCTCATCTCTTCCCTCAACCTAAGATCTCTGTGAACACCATCACATGTAGGTGTCTAATATTTCTGAAAACTTTCCTCACCAGGTCAAAAATCATGGATTGAGAATCCTTATAATTTTGGTTTCCCAGGATTAGCACTCCTCAAAGGGAAACTAGCTCTGAGGAAAATTTTTGAGGGCCCCCAAAGACTTTGAGCATGGAGCAAGATGGAAGAGGAAGGAGGTATGTTCCCAACCCTCTCAGGAAGGCAGCTAAGGATGTTTGTGTTCCCTCTCAGAGGCCACTGGGCAGCTGACCTGAGCTTTAATGAAATGTCTCACCAGCTCTGGGAAATGCAGAGAGGTGAAGGAGCTACCCTGCAGAGTTTCTTTTAGGGTAAAATTTCCCTTTGCTTGGGTGCTGCTCAGGCAAAGGAGTAGGCTGTGCTATGAACATCAGCTTTCATACAGAGATTATCTTTTGCAATACTCCATCAATTCCATTGCCTTGAAACACCTTGTCTTCCTCAGCTCCTCCATGACAATGTCATAATGCTCATCTGAATAAATGTGAACTTTCTGTTGTACACCATGTCCCCCATGTTAGCAGGGAATTAATTACTGGAGTTCAGTACAGGAAGGAGCTCTGCACTTCATTCATTGCAGTTTGCTGTAATGAATTCAAGAGCAATTGTGTCAGGCCCCGAGCTCGAGTAAATCTACATAACTGCACCAGACCAGGTGATGATCTGCTCTATTATTTTTCTTACAGTGCTGCAATTTGCCTGGGACACTTGGTTTAACATTTACATCCTGAGTCTTGCAAAAAGTGCCAGGGAAAATTTATAACCACGAGTTAATTAACCATGAATCAGTTAATATTTGGGCATGTGAAGTGCTATATACATGCAAGGGATTAAGCTGTCAGAAGGAACTCTGGTTTTAAATCTCTTAGGAAAGTTGTCACTTCTGGCAGCCTGCTGGTCTACAAGTTAATGCTGTGCAGGGCAACTGCAGAAGCATTGATTCAGGGACAGAGTTCCTCTTGCCTTTTTTTTCTATTTTCTGGGTTTACTCTATGGGACTCCCATCCAAATAATTCTGACCTTGGGAACCTATTCAAGGCTTTGCTTAGGGGAGAAACTGGTGCACAATGGCTGGGTGAGATTCATGCTTTTGTGCTGCACAGATCACAGTGTTCTGTCAGCTCTGGAAGACAGACAGACACCTGTAAGGTCTGCACAGCCCCTGGTGTCTGCAGGGATCTTGGCAGCAACTGAGAGATGAGCTCTGCACAGCAGCCAGGATTCAGTGGTGAATTTAAGGACCCATCTGCTACAGCTTCCCTTTCTGGCCAGTTTTGCTGGAAGATTTATACTCTAATCAATCCCACATTTCATTTTTATCCTAAGAAGTGCTGTAAGGAGTTAGTGCAGTGACCCCCCGACACTGCCTCTTTCCCTGCTGCCATGCTCTGCCTGGCCCAGAGATGCTCCGTAGATGCAGGCAGAGATAAACATCTCCACATTAAAGTCCCTTACACCCCCTTGCTGCTGGGATCTTTGTGCTTCCACATGGGCTTTGAAACAGCTGCTGAAGCAATTGGGCAGCTGGGTGGATGGGGAGGGACAGAGATGTTAATTTTGTGTCTGGCTGGCAAACCTTACTTGTATTTGGGCAGTACTATTAGGAAAATATTAGTATTGCTTTGTCATCAGGGCAAAGAAGATAAAGGCTAGCAATAAAGTAGGAATGGTTGTTTAATCTTGTCCCTGGTGATAAAGTCTGGCTCAATGGAGCCCTGACTGTGATCATTGAACAGCCGGCGGAGAGGCACATCAGAACAAGCTGGTAATCAATAACAGGATCACGGAATTATTTGGGTTGGAAGGGACCTTCAAGATATCTCATTCCACCCCTCTGCCATGGGCAGGGACATCTTCCACTAAACCAGGTTGCTCAAAGCCCTGTCCTTGAGTCTTTTCAGGGACAGAGCATCCACAGCAGCTCTGGGTAAATGCACACAGCAAACCTCAGCAGCCCTGAGTCTCTCACCCTCAGCCTGTGAAACCTACTGCAGCAACCACTGCTGCTTTGAGGCATTTCAGCTCCTTGCTGGGACAGGGTCAGCCCTACTGAGGCTGCAGGTGACCTGCTGGGGCCAGGAAGGGATTAGGGGCTGAGCAGAGCAGTGCTGGGGGCTGTGCCCGGTGGGGCTGGAGGAGGTGACATGGCCTTGCTGTGACCAACAGCACCACTGGCCCTGCAGGACCTCAGCACAGCCCTCCCCAGGCTTGGCTGAGCTTTAGGATGTTGATGTGGCTGCTCCAAGCTCCCTGAGGTGGCAACAACTGTGTTTCACACAGCTTCAAAGAGCCAGATTTGATAGAAGAAACTCATTTTTTTGCTGCCTACTTGAACCTGATGAACGTCCTGTACGAGCAGCAGCTGCTGACAAATAGTGACAGTTTGCATGAAGTAAATGAGCATGAATGGAGCCTTAATAAAGCTCTGCTGGACTCATTTAAAGCAGGCACTTTCCCAGGGCTGAGAGCTGACTTCAAGTCACTGGAGTTGTGCAACCAAAGGAAGGGATGGAGCTGAATTTCCCTGTCTGTGCTAACCCTCTCTAAAATACTTGGAGAAATAAAGTCTGCATAATGATGTGCCATTATCTGGGGCACTTGCTACCAGTTTTCTCTGCTCTGCAGGCCAAATTCAAAAGCCTTATAGCATTTTTATGGGCAGAGAAGCAGAATAATATTAAGAAGGGGTGTTTTTTTGCTAGGGGATTGTTTTACAGTTATATATGGGTAGGCAAATGCCTTGGGTAATGTCATGACACCCACGATGCCCATTCACCAGTACAACTATTAACCATATTTCCTGAGTTACTCAGCCTTTTGGGGCCCAGTCAGGCTGGCTTTACCACAGGAAATAGCAATTAATGTTTCCTCCCAGGCTAAAGAGTAGATTTATCCCTGTTCTCCTCCAAGTAACTACATGAAGCATTAACATCTCAGAGACTGCTTGAGGATGACCAAGTGTTATTTGTAATGCAGCCATTTTAACAGAAACTGCAGAGTTTTGGCTGTAGTAGGCTGATTCTCTGTTCTTCTGTTGTCTGACAGCTTGAGCGATGCAAAAATGCATGACTTGTAAAACATCAGGCCAGATGTTGCCCTGTTTCTCTGCATGATTATTGCCACTGACAGCCGGGGACTCCTCCCAGGGCAAGAGGCTGCTCCAAGAGCAGGGGTGGAAAGCCCCAACTCTTGACATGGCAGTTGGGAAAGAAACACAGAGAGGCAACTTCCTGCATCTTCTCCAGCATCTGTCTGCAAATCCAGACAGAAAGCCTTGTGGGGAGAGCAGGCTGCCTTTTACTTTAGTTTTCAAAATACCTTCTTGACTGCAGCAGCTACCAGACCATGTTATCCTGCACTAGATGGGAATGGATGAGCTGAGCTCTTGACATGACCACAGCGTGAATGTTTTCATGCAAGCATAAGAACAGCACACAGCAAAGGAGATGGATAGATATCCAACAGGTTTTCCCCTAAACAAAACAGTTAATAATTCTGCAAATTTCCCTCAAGGCTAATTTCCTGTTTCATGCAATAGATGAAGAATCTCAGTACTTGGTGGACTTCAGGGCTCAGTTTTTGTCCTTGATTCCCTGATGGACCAGCTACCTATGACATTTTTGTGATTGGATACAACCCAAGATGTTTATTTCCTGTTCCAACATGTAATTTCTAACATTTTGCCTCCCTTGATTCTAAATCTCTCAGGTGCCAAGAGCCTGGAATTTCACCCAACCCATGTAGGAGCTGGTTTGGCATTCCCTCACCCCACACCTGCCAGGAGCGACCTTACTGGAAGAAAGAAATTGGTATCAATATGAGATAAGGATCAGATCAGCTCAAGGCAATTCCCTTGAAAAAAACCCAAACAAACAAGCAAACAACAAAAAGAAAACATTATGAATTTAGCTCTGGGATGAGCCTAACACTTGGTTGGCAGAAGTCTCTGGCTACAGAAGGGTTTGGGATATGGTGCCTTCATTAGTGTGAGTGATGGAATTGCAGAGAATTCCCATACAGAGCCACGAGGCCCAAGCAGGCCATTAACACAATTCCACTGCATTTTCTTAAACCCATTAGGGTCTACTGTTGTGGAGGCCCAATTTTTTTTCTCCAATTTGTAGATTCATTTCACAGGGAGTGATTTTGCAGGAGCACCTTGTGATTTAGTTCAGTGTAACCCAAAGTCAGACTGAGGTCTCTTGAAGGAACACTTTAATTTCTTTTAAAGTCTCTCCCCCCATGCTCAGCCTGTTGGCAGCTCAGAGCATGCACATGTACATTTCTTATGAGATCCCTGATGACCACAGGGAAAAGGTCCTGGGAGATGCTGGAAATGCATGTGCTGTATATAAACTATATCTTACCCAGGTGCACAGCTCTTGAGAAGCCTGAGCCTCTGAGGAGCTGAAAACCTCTCTTTCCTGTGTGGGAGGAAAAGGTTTTGCAAAGATTGTCAAATGGGAACAGAAAGGCTTAAAACATAGACAAGATATAGGTATAATTTGCTTGTCATTCCTTAGGCTGTTGGTTTTTACAGGCACATTCATATTAAAAAACAATTAAAATTCATCTTCCACAATAAAATGAAAGGGGCAATTAAAAACCACCCAAATATACCCTAACTATGAGAAGCTATTTACCTAGGAAATTTGCTTTATTATTGCAGCAGGGGCAAACAGTGCCAAATAAAGTTTAGCCCCTGCTGCGCTGGACACTGCACCTATATTGACAGCCAAAACTTAGTACAAGGGACATGTAATTTTTGTAGTCAGAGCACCACACCACATGTTTTCCAGCAGATTTTCTCATATGAAAATTCCAACTGATTTTCTCCCATGAAAATTGTAGCCTCAAAATATTGAGCAACTCAGTGACACAAAACCAAAAGGCCATGCTAAAATCAGAAATTAAATACTGCTGTGCTGAATTCTGGTCCAATGAAGATGTGCAATGGCTCAGGCACTTCACAGTGATCAGCAGCTCCTGTAGATGTGGTCCTGAGTAAAAACATGACCCTGCACGGAGACCTCCCCTCTTTCCTGTGATAACTCCTCCATGAAACAATACCTTTGTTTAGTTTTTGCAGTCAGGAGCTGCTTCAGCCTCTCCCAGGCACACACCTGCCTTCAGTTCCTTTCTGGATGCAGCTCAGCTGTGTCCTCGCTCAGGTGCACTCTGCTTGTTAGCAACAGCAGCTCCTCTGTCTGCTGCTGGCATCATCTTGCTCCTTCCCTCCAGAGCAGCAGCAGCTGTTTCCTCTGCATGTGTGAAAGTCTTTACGCTACCCAAGAACTGCTAAATACCTCTAATTGCTCGTGTAATCATCTTGGAGTGAAGGACAGGAGCTGGATAATTCCCATCTGGACATGCAAACTCTCACCCCCCCACTCTGAGGAAGTACAGAGGTGAAAAAGAGGTTGTAATTTGTTGGAGGAGCTGATCCTCTCAGGCTAGGAGCCTGTGTCTTACTGATTTGGGGAAGAGTGTATGAAAATTGCAAATACAGTGTGCTTGTCAAAAATAATTCCCTTCCTATCACTGGTTTGCAGCTTAACTACAAATTACCTTTTGTATTTCATATCTCTGTGTTGCTTCTTCTTCCATGAGTTTGCCCAGTGGCTTCTTTGAACCCAGACAAATGTCTGATTTCCAGAGCACCAAGTGTCAAGGAGCTCCAAAGTCTAACAGTGTCAGAACCTGGTATTTTCATGTGGTCATTGATTGTTCTTCTATCAGGAGGGGATCTACTTATTGTGGACTCTCCACATATCACTCTTGAGCTCAGAAGTTTCCATCACCACCTGATTTGTCTCATAACTCAGGAGCTGTGGAAACCAGCGAATGATGAACTCAGCTGCCCCACTTCTCTGAACGGCATGAAGTCAGATCTATTACTGTTTACTTGTCTTGGGTTTTCTTCTCCTGAAGTTATTCTCTTTTTTTGTTGTTTTTTAATGATTAATGCACTAATACTCATTAAATGCTTGAAAATTTAGATAAGCCACTGTGTTATAACTCTCTTAATCCTTTTCTATACTTTGCCCTCCTCTTCCAGCCTCCTGATGGTTTAGGCTTGCAGTTTGAGAAACTACTGCACAGCATCTGAGACAGTAGGCAGTATCCTTAAATTGCCTTTTATAAGACTGAAACTTTTATTTATGATCAGTTTGTGGTTTGAAAAGGAACTGTACATTTCCTCAGCAGCTCTTTCACAGCTCATAGAGCAGCATATCAACATCGGGAGCTGAAGTTTACCAAGTCTTAGGAGATCAGTGAGCCTTAGATGTGCCTCAAGCCTTGCCATCTCACTGAAATGTTGATGTTTCTGCATTGGAAAGAGCCAGGAAAAGCTCAGTTTCATGTTTTCCTTGTCCTTGATCTTGATCTAATACTTATCCATGTTTCAGACATTTGGAAACAGGTACAGAGACTTGGGCTGCATCAGAGGACATATCTTGGGCAGAAACTGAGCTGAGTTCTGCTTTTCTTTTCCTTGTGCTTTAAACCCAAGCTTGGACCTTACTGAAGGTTAAGAAACAATTTACAAATTGTTAACTGAGGAGTGTTGATCAATGTTTCATTTCACAGAGGAACAGGAAGCAAGGTTGTTTCCATGCACAATTTAACAAGGAGATGAAGATGAAAGGAAACTGTACACCATCCATCTTGGATCCTAAAAGTCTTAATTGCTAAGGAAAGCAGAGGAATTTTGCAGTATCACAGGCCACATTAGGATTTCTACTTTATATCTTATAACCTGGCATTTGTTTTGGGGAGTAATGACACACGTAATACATAGCAGAAGAAATCCTTGTCAGGCAATTCAGCTTTGAAGCAGAACAAACAGTGAGAACAGCATCAGAAGCTTTGAATAACAAAACACTCTTCCCAAGGAATGCCAATGGAAACACGCTCCTCCTGCCGGTCTGCTCACTGCTGCTTATTGAGCATAGGCTGTGAATAAACAGTAGAAAGATAAATGGCATTAAACTTTGGTAATGACAGACAGCACAGATAGGATGTGCAGGCTTGAATTCCTCCATAGCCACATGAAGCAGGAGTAATTAGAACTGGCTGGACAGTTGCCAGCTGTTCTCTGTTCTCATTGAGAAATAAAATCCTATTACAATGCAAGTACTAATCTAGGTTGCACAGTAATTTTGAAAGTCATGTGCTGGAGAAAGGACCAAGTTCTCAGATTTTCAAAATGAACCTCAGACAGAATAACACTTTTTTTTTTTTTTTTTTTTTTTTTTGTTCACAAATGATGCTTTGGTTTGGAATTTAAAGCTATGTACTTGAAAATGAAGAAAAAAAATCCCAACCAACTGACACTGTGTAATCAATCCTAAATGCTATTTTCCATCAAAGATTTCTCCATTTACTGAGCAGTAGAAAGGGAGAGATTATTTTAATGTGCCATGAAGATAGATGTCAGCCTCTCAATAAACGTTAATCTCTACTGTCAGTGGTACCCAGGACAGGGAGCAACCTCTGGCTCCAGAGAAATTCAGTGCAGAGAGTTTTGCATCTGTAACATTTAGGGCCACTTCCAGGAGCAAAATGTCTGAGCCCATGCTGTGTGTTGAGGCACAAAAATCTGTGTTTGTATTGTGGAGGGAGGTGTCTCTGGCTGTACAGGGTGCAGTATTGGATGCGACCAGTGCCCTGTGGCCATCCATGACCAACTGCTGCAGTTCAACACTCACAGAAAAATTTGATTCTCTCTTCAGATGTTAGATCTTGTTGCATGGGGAATGTGTACTGCAAGTTTTCTGGCTGCATCATCTCTGCTCAGATCTGAGCTCCTTGCTTCTGAGCTAATTACAGATACACAGCCCAGTGGAAAAGACCTTTAGTTGTTCAGAATACTGATGGCTTCTCCAACTTATTTTCCTACTGATCAAAAATTTCTGGAAAATACAACCAGATGTCAGGCTTGTCTGTTAAAGGAAATGGATTTCAATCTTGCCTTTTTACCTAGTACTCTATTGCATGGAAGCACAGAGCCAATAGCCATGGAAAGAAAGGGGCTGCATGCTGAGATGATTCTTCTGATTCTTCTGTTCTGCAGGCAAACCAAAATACCAATATTCATTTAACTGACTTGAATGAAATTTTCATTTTGTTTACAAAAGAGGTTGTGACAAAGTACTTGCCCTGGTTTATATGTCGTGTTATGGTTTAGGCTTTAATATGTCTTAAGAATTATCTAAATGTAGCTACAGAGTGAGAAAGATTTAATTTCAGTTAATCTGTTTAAAGTGAGAATAATTTAATTTAACTTAATTACTTTGAAGACAA
This sequence comes from Ammospiza nelsoni, assembly GCF_027579445.1. NCBI lineage: Eukaryota > Metazoa > Chordata > Aves > Passeriformes > Passerellidae > Ammospiza > Ammospiza nelsoni. The sequence goes on from NC_080636.1 coordinate 19,245,154, forward strand.
GCTCTTTTCATACTCCATCTAAAGTTAGGCAGCTCCAGAGGATAAATCACCCCATCTGTTGCAAAGCATTGAAAGCAAAACTGTATAAAGGTTTCCTTTGAAAGCATAAAAATAAAGTTTAGCCCAGTTTTTTAATATCTTTGTGAAAGCCACACATTGAAAAAAAAAATTAGTCCCAAATTAGCCAGTTGATTGGAATCAGCACTTATAATTAAAAAATGTTCCAATGGAAACCCCTTTCTTGTCAGCCATCCAGAGCTGTTTCCAGGAGCTGAAAAGTCAGGCATTGTGGACACTGAAGCTGCAGGAGCAGGGTGGAGGGTGTGTTTGTGCACACACATGCAGCCTTGCACGCTGCCCCAGCAGGCCATTTCCTGCGACGATGCATGTGTGTGCAGCAGCACTGCATGCCACAGGGTGAGCCCAGAAAATGTGCCACCCTGCAGAAAACTTAGCTGTGTGTCTTTGTCCCTATGTCTGAGCTGTCCCTCTGGAGCTGCCATCAGGTCGTGCTTGCAAGCTTTGATCTGCCAGCCTGGAGGCAGAGACGCGGGTTTGGTGGAAGCGAGATCCTCGCTCCATCGGCCGAGTCAAAGAGCTGATGGTTGGGAAGGATGCCAGCTGTGACAAAACATAATGAAATTATGACAACTGGCACCACTACAGTGCAGTGTGCTGCTTGTCCCTGACAGCAATCCTGAAAGTCATTTGTACATGGAAAGTACACACAAAAGCCATAATTAGACCATATGGCTGAGTGGTTCCTCTAGTGCTGCTCAGCCAAGCTGTAGAACTTTGCTTTGCAGCAGAGGAGTGACTGCAAGGGTCAGATCCAACCCGGAGGATTTCCACTTTTAAATTTTTTTAGAATTTTCTCTTACATCTCTATGGAAACCTGCCACTATTGGCTTTTTGGGGGAAAAAGTCGAAATCTTTGATCTTAACCACATCCCACATGGTCTATAAAACCTGGAAAGCTGCAGCACTGGGATTCAGTATCCCAGAACAGAGCAGCCATTCTTAATGTCTGTATTTTTAACATCCTTGTCTTGGGCAAGGTACAACACTCCAATGTCTCAAATACAACTTGGTGCAGAGGAAAATACAGTTTATCCATATATATTTGCTTACTGACTGTGAATAAAAATATAAACAACTCAGGGAGCTAAATGGGGTGGAAAACTCATGTGTGAAGGGAAGGTCTGGGGGTCACCACCCCATGACATTTATTGTGTTAATCTAGGAGAAAGGCAAGTGCTGTAAAGAGAAATAATGACAGCTGTTTGTTTCAGATAAAATGTGGAACATTTCCAGTTCTCTCTGCTCTGGATGCAACTCTGGGAAACATTTCTGCAATCAATGGTGTTATATCAGCAGAGACATGGTGGAGATGAAAGGAACAGACACTTTGAATTTTGTATCTGTTTTGCCACTACTAGACCACTGAAAACAGATATAAAGCCAGTGAGAGACCACACCACCTCAGAACTTGCTACACCAGGGTCAGAAAAAAAAGAAAAGGTATTTTGTTTGCCAAAAAGCCCTTGAATTTTGTGCATGTTCTGGTTTCATAGCTATCATGATTGTCTCAACATCAGTACCCAGCCCTAGGAAATGTTTATGTCTAAATTTTTCAGGTCCTGAGTATCTTATAATCAATAAATTTTTCAGAGAGAAATTCAGTAAGGAAAGGGGTAACAAAATGTATTTCTAAAGGCTACAAAGGATGATGGTGAATGGATTATGGTGTCCCTCAGTTACCCAGTAAATTTTTAGTGCAGTTGATATTGATTCACATCTGTTGGTTTCCATTCCAATGATGGAAATGATTCTATGCCTGAATCATGAGAATGAACTTTATTTATTCATCTTTTATTTCCTGACTCTTCTTTACTCTTCATTGACCCACTCTTCTCACCATTATGCACAACAAAAATTATTCCTTCTCAGGCAGAGAAAAATCTATGGGTGTGACTGCTGATTCCAATATTTCCAATTTCCAATTATTGGCAACATTTATAATGAATTTTGAATTTCCTTCCAAGAAAACCCAGGAGGAACTTGTGCATTTTTTCACTGAATTCTTCCTCATTTTTGACCAGCCATGCACAGAATGTGGTTGGGGTACAAGACAGAGAAACACCAGTACCATTTCAAGAGAAATCTTTGACATCAATCTACAAAAGGCAGACAGATGGAGCTTTATACTTCTGTAAGAGCAAAGCTTGAAATTTATTTATTTATTTATATATTTATCTTTCTCTAGTATAGATCAAATTTAGGTGGCCGATGAGGTGTCCCTTCTTCAGAAGGTCTGTGCTAAACATGGGCCACCTCCTGCCTTCAGCCCTTTGGACTCTACAGAGACAGTCCCAGCTCAGAAGGTGTGGTGGAAATGTCTTGTTGACATATTTCATTTCTTTCAGCATTTTACAGAATAGGCCACTGATTTTCAACCAGTGAGCAAGGGTGGTTTGTTTGCCCAAGCAGCAGAAAAATGAGCATCAGAGACACCAGAAGGCCCCAGTGTTTGTTGGTGTGGCTGGTGTCTTGATTTCTTTTGATACCTCACATGTTTTATGGCGGTGGGTGGGGAGAGCACCTCTCCTGCCTGGTGGGAAGTCCATCCCAAGGGAGGGAGGATGGGGAAAGCTGGATCATTCCGTGCTGTGCAAGCCACAGCTCTTGCGAGGCACTAAAGCAGCCGTTGCTGCTCATGAGGGACAGAAGCAGTGCTGGGTTTATCAAATCCTAGCTGGGTACAGCTCTTCAAAGGCATCCTTGTGGCACGACACAGCAACACCATGATCAGCCATGATTTATGAGTGTCTGGCAGCTTCTCTGCCAGATGTGCCTGTCCTTTGTTTTCCACAGGAGCTGGAAGCCATCCATCCCCGAGCCGACCCACGCAGAGGGAATGTGCAGAAGAGACAAGTTCTTGGAAAGGGAAACCAGGCAGTTTGGAAATGGCAGAGCCCCTGGGCACTGCTCAGATGTCTCATCTGCCTGTACTGAGCTGCATCTGCTCTTTACAAGCTGTAGGTTTCACTGATGCGTAGACAGATGTTGTGAAAGGCAGTTGTGGCTGGGATTTGCTGGGGCTTGCAGGTGGTAGTAAAATTTTGGAGAGCTGACAGCAAGTGATGTTGTAGTTCAAAATCTTAGAGAAATAACAGTGGTGGTTATGGGGATATAAAACGCTTAAGATCTGGTGGAAAAGTTCCCATTCGTATCTTGGGGACAGAAATAAAATAGGATTCAGTGATTCCTGGTAATATTTGTTGGCTGGAAGGAGCCACACATATAATTAATTCTGCAATCATTTGAAGTGCTGGTGGAGGAATCCAGTCCACCTGCCTAAGGCATGTTGAGGAATGATCCTCCTACACTGGGTGAAAATGTCTCTGCAGAGTTAGTGAAGCCAGCTCCCTCTTGGCTGGGCAGACCCTCACCTCATGGAATTCCTAAGCACCTTCCTCTCTCTCCCCATAGGAGATGCAAAAAAACTTGCTTTAGGAAGACTGGCTCACCTGCCCCCTAAAATGTACAGCTACTAAGGGAAGCAGAATCCATTTCCCCCACATTTCCCCCATTCCTCTGGTTTGGGGTTACTTGGGTTCCAATGGCTTCAGCGAAGTTTTATCAGCCAGTCATGGGAGTGACTCTGCTGAAGGCCAGCCCAAAGCAGTGCTGCAGGAACTGTGAATCAGAGATAGTGAAGTCAGAGTGAAAAAGTTGTTGGAAGCAATCTGATCCTGAAAGGAGATTTACAGACATGACTTTGCAGCCTTCTGAGTTTTTGTTTCTTTGTTTTGCTGAAAAAATGATATGAACAGAAGAAAAATGCAAATGGGAGTGTCCTCTGGGAAAAGCATGTCCTGGGGACGGTGTAGAGCAGGAGGAGACATGTTTCTTTGATGGGTATTAAAAACTCTTCAATAGAAAGGAGCAGAGAGGTGAGAACCTTCCCTTCATGCTCCCAGGCTGTGAACTGATGAGAGGCTGTCATCACAGACCACTCCCTTGCTAAGGCCAGGGCCATCTCCAGGCACAAAGCCCCAGAGACCTGGGGTGTCCAGTCTCTGTGGAAGAGGAATGCTAGTCTGACAGCTCATGCAGGTCTGACAGCTTCTGTGGTGCTCAAGAGGGCTCAGTCTAAAGGCACGAAATAAGTGATTTCAGACAACAGTGGACTCTACCACACAGCTTGAAGGACTAACTGGAAATACATGATTCAGAGGCAGAACTATTCCTATCCATGGTTGGCTGTAAACCCCTTTCAAAATGCAATTTCTTGGACAGGTAGACCATAGAGAGTCTCACCTGGAATATCTCACCATTGCATCTGACTTTCCTTTATATGGAGGCAAGAAATCTGGCTGGAGATGATATATAAATGATACAAATATATATATAAATGATAGACAAATGATAGCTGGAGATGTAAACTCTCAGGAACAGCAAGTTTCATCCATTTCACACTCAAATCACTTTAAATCCAGATGGTGGCTAAATGACCTTCCTCAAAAATTTGTCATCAGCAAATAGAAAGGTGAAAAAATCCACAAGCCCATCGATATTTATCATTGCTGAAGTGAAGAATTTGCAGAATCTGTAAGGAGGGTGCTGCTTACATCCCTTCCATTGGCCAAAGAGAACTCACCTAGCAAGGATATATATTATTTATTATCTTTTAAATATTTTAGATGCAGTCTGATTGGTGGGTTAAAGGGCTTCTGCCCTGGTTAATTTTACTGTCTTCTGCCCTCCTTACTGGATTTTTATTCTGGGCACTTGTAAGACAAATGTAGACTGTGGATACATATATTTGGTGACTCAGATTAGACCTCTGGGAAAAAATGCAGAGAATTCAGAAATGAGAAATATTTGTGGAAAATCTGAGCCATGAAATCCTTACCTCTAACTCTCGTTCTTGTGTAAGGCATACAAAGGCCAATTCCAGCCCTCCTTTCTTCCTGGGTCCAAGCCTTAGAGTGATGAAGGTCAAAAGCCTCAAAAAGTATGCTTTTAGTGTGGTTCCCTCTCTTGCCTTATGATAGGCTATTGCTGGATACCCAGAGGCCACACCTTAGGGTGGATCTGTCCCTGTAAAGCCAAAAACCTGAGATCCTGACAAAAGTAATGTGGATGCAGAGAGATACAAGGAAAAACAATTCCACCCACTGGTCCTGGAGCAGTGATAAAGAGTAGATTAGGTCTGGTGGCTGCCCTGGCCAAAGCTTGCAGCAGCAGGCACAGTATAGAAGATGGATGATGATGATGATGATGATGATGATGATGATGATGATGATGATGATGATGATGATGATGATGATGTCCCAGAAGACTCATCTGCTTTTGGAGAGAAATTTAGAAGTTGCAGACCTGAGACTGCAAGACACTTCCCTCAGTATCTCTGTGCCCATGGGCAATTTTTGTCCTCATGTGGAAACATGCACAGCTCATACTAAAATATAAATGCATCCCACTGCCACAGAGGAAACCTGCTGGCCTGAGAGCTGCCTGCTGCTGTCAGGGACCACTTCAATGTCTGAATTGTCATTAGCAATCTTGGGGCCTTGAAAAGGAGCCAGGAGCCTTCCTCTGCCTTGCTGGCCATGCTGTGGAAGTGGTAGAGGTCCTGGCCAGCCCCAGCAGCTGCCACCAGCCCCTGGCCATGGAGTTCAATGCTAAACCACTCTTTTTCCTGGTCCAAGGGCTGCCAGGAGGGACTGTGGGGCTGATGGGCTGTGTGAAAGGTGCTCCTGTCTGCTCCACACAAAGCCACTTATCAGAGCCAGGAGGTGGGAAGGGGGAGAGTTACTGTACAAACAGGCATTCAAGATTAATTGCTTTTCATCTCTGGAGCTGGCCTTTCAGCCCTGGGATACAATAAGGGCCTGTTCTGATTGTATCTGTTCAGGGGCCGTGTTCAGCCAAGGGCTGTTTGGCAGGAGCAGGCTGAAGCTTTTTGGGAGAAATGAATCGAGCTACCAAGTGCTTTGTCCTCCTGGGGCTGGAAACTGTTTCAGTGCTAATGGAAGTGATTGCTACGTGTTTACTACCACAAACAGGGAGTTTGCATCATATAATTTCTCTACTTCTTGGAATTTGTGTTGTGAGCTGTTTTCATACCAAACTCCTGCTTGTCATGGTTTGTCACTGCTTGCTGTGCCCTGATCTTGCTGATAAATCCCAGTATTTGATAGGGTGATTGATGTGTCTGAAATCTGTTTGCCAGTTCTGATGCCTTTCTTATGAATCACGCAACATTCATGTGTTGTTTCCTTTAAAATTTGAGGAATGGCAGGTAAACAATTACATGAAAATCTCAACTTCATTGAAAAAAATTACTAAAAGTTGCCCAAAGGTATAAGCCATAAAAGATGATATTAAAAAAATAAATCACAGAGTCATAGAATCCCAGAATAGTTTGGGTTGGAAGGGACCTTAAATATCATCCAGTTCCAGCTCCTCTGCCATGGTCAGGGACATCTTTCACTAAACCAGGTTGCTCAGAGCCCCATCCAGCCTGGCCATGGACACTTGCAGGGATGGGACATCCTCAGGTTCTCTGGGCAGCCTGTGCCAGGGCCTCACCATTCTCACAGTAAAGAATTTATTCCAAATAGCCAATCTAAATCTACTCTTCCTTGATTCACTAATATGGAACACCTGATGGTAAACATCCTGAGAGCTCCTTGTGATCCAGATTATGCCATAGGATCCATAATGGATTGCACTACAGTGATGGATGGATCTGGACCACAGGAGGACTTAGGGCCACTGCAGGCAGCTGTGTCACAACTTTTGGAGTCACCACACATCCACTTCACACCAGTGCTCTTCCCACCAGCCACAAAATGCAAGGTCTTTTGTTCAAGTGCCAGCTGCCTCATGCAGTGTAAGCTGCTCTGCTCCTCCTGTGATGGGCTGTCTTCTGCCAGTGCTGATTTCAAAATGCCAACCCCAAGGCAGCCAGGTCCCTACCTGCAGCTCTGCCCCACCTCTCTGCAGAGGAAAGGGGCACCTTTGAACTGACTGTGCCCTTATCCTGTCATTTTGTGCTGTGTTAGTAACTGATGCTAAGAAATGGGGAATATCTTCCTTTACTGGGCTGAATTATGATCACACCCTCCTAAAATAGCATCTCTGTTTGCAAATATGTCAGCAGCTAGTGAAGGAATTTGAAGGTGCTCCTGACATAAAGTATTTTAATTTGTTTTTGAAGTGGTTCCAGACTAACTTCATTGTTCTGATTTAACCATTCCTTCCCCCTGAATTTGCATTGCAGGAAATAAAAGAAAACCTTCAGTTACTTAATTCAAAGCATGTTACAGTGAGTTGCCAGCATAAAGCTGTACTGACTTGTGGCTGAGTTCAGTGCTCACCCATATTCACCAAAGAGGTAAATATAGACCAAGTTAAAAACCAAAGAAAATAGTGTCCTTCTGGGACGATATATCTTTATATCTCACATCAATTTTTTTTATACCCTCAGAAGGGAAAAACTAGAAAACAATGAAGAGAAACAAGCACATTTTTAAAGATGGGAAAGATGTAATTTTTAAGGCAACATAGTAATTTTTCTGATTTCAAAACCACTTGCCTCATTGATTTTTGATCCAAACCACATAAACTCCACATAAAAAATACAGCCTGTCCCTATAGGGCATTTAAAAATATACACTCTTTAGCTCTTTTTTTTGGTCAATATAGCATGTGTCAGTGTAGAAAAAAAACATCAGAAATAATAAAAATTCTAAGAGGGGACTATCTGCATTAGTCCAGGAGGTGCTGTGGAATCCCATAGCTGGGGAAGAATTGTGGTTTGAGGCAGATGATGGGGGAGTCAATAGGGTCTTTGTCCCTAGTTTCAGTGAGGTTTTCATTTGCTCTGCTTCTGCCAAGGATCACATGAAGCATGTTGCTAAAATTATGCTAATACACAAATATTTTTTAGCTTGTACTCCACAGAGTGTTAGGGAGACCAGAACCACTGAAGCTCAGGACGGCGAAAGATGTGGCACACTGTAACCAAGAATTTTTTACCATACTGATCTCAGTCTTGTGCAGCTGAATTTCCCCATGTTAATCTAAGACTGGGACACTTCACCCAAACCCAGCTGAGAGCAGCAGCAGAATTCCTCATCCCCAGCACTGGGCTTTAATTTGGGCCCATCACAAATTTAGTGTCTCCTCATTTCAACTGCTTTCCCAGTGTCACTGTGAATTCCTAAGTAATTCTACCACTACAATAACATCTCAGTGTCTTTTAATATTGGTCATCTCATCTGCTTACTTCACTTGATCCTTCCCCCCTGACCTGGGGTCACTGCTGGGGTTCCCTTCTGTCTCCTGTGTTGTTGGAGGCAGAACTGATTGCACTCCTGCTGCAGATGGGCTCGATGAGCAATGAGAGTGTGGCAGCATCCTCCCCTCACAAAGATTCATTTTTGCACGTGCAGACAGGAGTTTTGGGTAGGGAGTGTTGTATTCCCTTGAAGCAAGCTTACTGAGGAAAAGACAGCTCTTTGTGGCTGAGCAAAGACACTTGCAAAGTGTTTCAAGGGGTTTCTTCTCTGCAGCTTTTCAGGACAGTGCAGGGGAGTCAGGCCCTGTCCTGGGGAAGGCAGATGGGCCAGATGAGCCCTCTGGCTCCTTTGGGGTCCTGTTTCCTATGGATGCTAAATATATATATATGGATGTCCATCAGCCTCAGGGTCATCTTTGATCTCCAGAGTGCTTTTGTTTTCAATTTTCTTTACATCATAAAATTTTGCAGCACCCAACAGGCTGCTGACTTTGATGCTCTGGGAGCACACCGAGTCATTTGTTTAGGCTGTACCATTAAACCAGATGGCTGCATTTGAAATTCATTTATCTCAATCAGTTTGGGTGGACTGAAATTGCAATTGCATGACAGCTTCTTGGGAATCATGACGATTTCACATTTCCCCACCCTCGATACTCCTGTGTTGAAATTTCTCTGAGTTAACTTCCAGAGAATTAAGTAATTGCCATTGATAAATCTGTGCTGTGGATTCTCATACATATTATGGAAAAAAGGAGATTCTCTTACATTCTCTTACATCTTGTTGACTCCACATTGAGGTGCACAGGACATGCAAGTATTTCTCCTGCTCTGGCTGAAGGAATTCATGTGCCCAGCTTCACTCCACCTTTGAAAGTCTGCCTCTGAATTGCCAGGAGCTCAATACATGCTGCATCACATAACTTTCCTGCACGTTCCTAAAATACAAATCCAAAACGGGTTTGGGATTAAGTGTTTTCCCTTGGGCGCTCTTAAATCATGTTAAAAATTGAAGCCGGGGAGGAGAGCGTTTTATAATCGACATTATTTATTTTCTTTTCCTTGTGATAAAACCTTGATCCAAAACTCATTAGAAACAATAAGAAAACACTCCCACTCGCTTGGTGGGTGAGAGTTCAACAAGTCATGGCCAGAGGCCCTGTATGCAGTCCTACCTTCCTGCTGACTCACTCGGGCTCTTTCCTGACACTCTGGAGATCCTTATCAGCTCGTCCAGCCCTGTAGGGCTATGTCAGGACTGTCAATCCAGCCAGGGCTGTGGAAGTGTTCCTGAGGGAGCACACCTAGCTCTGGATAGGTGTTTGTGGGATTCACATTCTCTGAACCTGGGAGAAGCAGAGAAAAGAATGAACAAAACAATTCCAATCTCATTTGCTGCTCCTGTGTTGTGCCAAAATAAAATGCAGTGTGGAGACTGTTTACCCAGAGAGATGGTGTTTTGTTTCCTTGGCCTTTCAGGGCCAAGTGTGTGTGCAGACTGTCAGACAGTCACAAGACTGTGCAGTTGAGTGCAGTTGAGTGTTGGGGAAGATGAAACAGGAAAGCCTTATAAATATTATTGCTTGGCAAAAGATTTTGAGAATATATAAACTATAAGTGAGATTGAATGAAAGCAAGCTTTGAGATACCTTAGTTACTGAACAACTGGAAAACAATGGTGTGGCCAGCTGAAGGTAATCCCCTTTTGATGAAACAATACCCTCTGCTTGCAGAGGGTCAGAGCAGACCCTACCACCTTGCCAGAAGGGGTCCAAAGAGTAGGTTTGAGGTGCTAAAATGTAACACGGTATGGTGATGTAATGATTCTTATAGGCTGTATGTAAATGCTATAGGATTTGTATCTTGTACTAGATTGGCTAGTGAGAATTAGAATATTCAACACAGAAGAAGATTTATTGTATTGTAATGGGAACCTCACTCTTACCTTTTTACTCTCTTATCCTCTCATCCTCTCTCTCCCTCTCATCCTCTCTCCCCCTCTCTTCTCTCGGGCCTGCTCCGAGCTGCGGCTGGCAGCTCCCAGCAGGGCCCTGCACCCAGGCCCTTTGCAATGAACCACAAGTGCCAGACCTGGCTGCAGAGATCTCTCATCTCCATCCGTCCCAACCGTCCTACCCCCCGACACTCCTACAGTTGAGTGCTTGGCTGATTCAGTTTAGTTGTAAAGTAGAATAAAATATAGATGCAATATAGAATAAAACAATATCGTATAATAAAGTCCTCTGATGAGATGGAGTCAGATGCATCATTTCTCCCCCTCGTCAGGATCGCTTGCTTTACTATAGTGTGTTTGTCCAGGCACTGCTGGGAAGCTTCATCTCCTGACTGGGAGCCAAACACCTCCCAGCTCGACGTGCTTCAGTGCTGAGATGTTTGCTCTGGGCTCACCACTCACCAGCCCTGCCCTGTGAAGGGACTCAGGTAGCCTCCAGAGGCTGCCAAAAAAAGGGATGTGCTTGTTATTGCTCCTTGCGTTGAGGCTCCTTGGCATCTGCAAACACAAGGTTGTCCCCTCAATACAGAGGGGAGGAGAGCTGCAGGGATTAGGGAGGAAGTGGTGACAAAAAGGCACTGGCTGGAATTTTCGTGCTGGCAACAACAGGTTTCCCCACTTTTCTCTGCTCCTCTACCATGTCCTTGATGAAGTGGGGAAATATCTCTGGATGAAAATGAGAGATGAAGGTGGTGGAAAGATCACCACCAAGTGCAATTAGGCTGGTGAAGGGCTTGGAACACAAGCCCTGTGAGGAATGACTGAGGGAGATGGGATTGTTTCGCCTGGACAAAAGGAGACTCAGGGATGACCTTATCACTCTCTACAACTCCTGAAAGGTGGCTGTAGTCAGGTGGGGTTGGTCTCTTTCACCAGGCAGCTCTGACAGAAGCAGAGGACACAGTCTAAAGCTGTGTCAAGGGAAATATAGGTTGGATATTAGAAAGAAGTTTTCACAGCAACAGTGATAAAGTTCTGGAATGGTCTGCCCGGGGAAGTGTTGGAGTCACCATCCCTGGATGTGTTTAAAAAAAGACTGGATGTGGCACTTGGTGCCAGGGTTTAGTTGAGGTGTTGGGGCTTGGGTTGGACTCAATGATCTTGCAGGTCTCTTCCAACCCAGTGATTCTGTGTTTCTGTGAATTCTCAGAACATGGTGATCTGATTCAGGACACTGCCTTCAGGGATTGGGTCCTGCTCTTCTCCACCCAAAAGTTTCCTCTGCAAAGGGCGGAGTAAAGGAGTAGCTCTTCCATGATGTACAGCCCTACAGGGTCATCCCTGGGGCAGTGGTGATAAAAGAGGAGCACCTTATGTGTTATTTGAAGAGCTTTTACCCAGAATTTTAGAAGCTTCAGCTGTGCTGCAATGTAATAAGGCACATGGAAATGCAAACTTCCACAGAGAGCAAGGGTGGACCAACAGCCTTCCAGGTGGCACAAGACTTCAAGACATCTCCAGACTCGCTTTCAGACATTTTTGTGGTGCCTTATTTAGGCTGTGGGACTCCTGGTAACCCAGAAGAGCTGAACTGCTCAGGTCATCTGAGTTTATGCTTGAGCTTACAGATGACAGCTGCTGAAAGAGGGGCCTGACAACACATTGCTCAACCAGAGCAGAAGCTGGCTTTAGGAACACACATCCCATTTTCAGGCTGAGATTGTATATGAACAATAGGAAATTATTGCCCAATGAGCTCTGGGTTCATCTGCTTCTAAGCCATAAGGTCACTGCAAAGACCTCATTCAAGATTGCTTAAATTTTCATGGAACTGTTTACTTTGAAGGGGGAACCAACAAGGAAAAAATGGACAGAATTCAAAGGAGGGAAATATTTGGAGTTGCAAGCTGTTCTCAGTCTATCTCTGCAGGTTATAGGAACAGCTGGAAGCAGAGTGTGTTAAAGCATCCTTAGGTATGGGTGAAAAACCAAACCTACAAGCAGTCATTGTTGTTAAACACTGTATAGAATTAAGGTAGGTGGTCCAGGGAAAATTTTTTTACTTGATGTAAACTGAATTATCAAGTTATGTGACATTGGTGAAATTGGCCTGATTTGCAGAATTAAGTGTTGGTAAGGAACTAATTTTAGGAACAGCTCCATTGTAACTGCCTCCAAAAAATTAATAAGGAGCTTGAATGAAAGATACAACATTATGATCCCCAACTGGAGAAGACCAAGTGTCAAATCCCAGGACTGACACTGCAAATGACTTAGAAAACAGCAGTCACTTAGGTCAAGGAGAACAAATAACCACGTCTGGAAGTTGTCTTGGTGCCACTCATCTCAGTAGGAAATTACACAAAAGTGATGATGAAACAGAGCAGATTTCAAGTTCTCCCTGGGAGGTGGGAAGCCCATGGGAACAGGCTTAGACAACTTCACTAAAAACAACCAGATGACTTGTTTTTATTATACAGAATAATATATTACCTTGAAATTACCGTGCATATTCACACTGGCCAGGTGGCTTACTGTAAGACTGAGGAGGCATGGAATTACCACAGGAAAAGAAATCCATCTATAAAGGCATTCACCTTGGATAATTGACAGATTGTGTCACAAAACATCCCACAGCTTTCTTGACAGCTTGTGGGTTTTCCTCAGCAGACAGCGTCGCGGTTTCGTGGCTGACTGTCTGATCACTCTTCAGCATTATCACAGCCAGTCCTCACCAAGTTGTGCAGCATTTCCTGTTTACAAAACCAGGAAATCACTGGAGCAGAAAGGGCAGGTTGCAACAACTCATTTATTGCTGTTGATTTTTCCCCTCCCCTTCACTAACTACCTTGAAACAAAAAGGAATGCTGGTGAGAGTGCCCTTGATATTCCTACAGCACAGAGCAGGATGTGCTTCACTGCCCTTTGTGCTGGCATTAGGCTGGGCTGTCATTTATCCATGTTTTGCTATACTCACTGCCTTTACTTCTTGTAAAGGTAAATGTATCTCCTGTATTATTTCTAATCAATGTGGAACTTAAAGCAGGCTGTGTATTGCTTACTTCTCCATCTGAATGGTGTCTGCAGCTTTCCCAAATTTATAGCACATTCATTAATTTGACTATAAAGCATTTTATGATTCTGTGCTAAAAGTGTAAGCTCTTCATAAAACAACTCAGAGGCCTGAATACATTTTCTTGCCACCTGAGCCTTTTGAAGTGCTACCTTGGTTGGGCAGAGGGAGGCTGTTTGGTCTTTAATGGGGTTTAAATTCAAGCTCAGAGGTTATAGATGGAGCTGGGATGGTTTAGGGAGCTCAGCCTGAGCATCCTGCAGCATTTGAGCTCACAGTTTTGGCAGAGTCTGGTCTCAGCAGGTGTTGCAATCTGGAATCTGAAGCAGAGAGACATCGTGGCACTTTCAGTTACCATTACTAAACTTGTCATTTAAATGCTGGTTGTGCCTAAAAAATAAAAAGTTAGGTTTTAACATTAAAAAGAAAGGTAGCAGAAGGTGCAAACCTTGTACAGCAGATAATTTTTCATCTGGGAGAGTGAGCTGCTCTTCTCCTCATTCAATTGCTCTGTTAACCAGGGTGCCAAGCATTGGGCTTCCATGGGTATCAGTGTAAACCACCTACTGTAATGAGGCAGGGAAGGTGTTAAATACAGGGGACATTTTCTGTGGGTCCTAACCCAGCAAGTCCTGCTGCTAATTCTGAGGGTGACAAGGGAACATCTTCTCCGTCTGGGGAAGAAGGAAGAATAAATCCTTTGTGTGAGGGCTGAGACATCACCCACCCCTGCCCATGCTCTGCTCATGGCTGGTCCTTGTCCCCAGGCCTGCCCTGGGCAGTGGTGGCCCCCTCCAGCAGCCTGCTGGCCCCCATGGGCTGAGCTCCCTGCTCTCCCATGGGCTGAGCTCTCTGCTCTCCCAGGCTGCCTGCAAAAGCTGTTTTGAGAAAGGGCCTTTTTCTCAGCGCCTTAAGGATTTTCCACAAAAGAGCTTGAAAGGGAAAACCGACAAGGGCTGCTTCCAAAGGAGGCTTGGCAGCACTGTCTTCCCAGCCTTGCAGCCCGTGTCACCCCATTGGCTTGAGAGGTGGCCTCAGGCGAGGCTGCCACAGCTCGGAGGTGGTGGTGAGCTGGGAATATTTTCCATGTGATTAAAAAAGAAAATAACAGAAAAATACCCTAATTCCAGAGAGAGTTATCTTCTCAGGGCGAATTTCATGCAGCCCCTCAGCCTGGGAGCAGCTGGGCTGCAAAGCTGGGATGTGCAGGGCTGGGAAGCCAGTGTGCTGCAAACACTGATGGTTTGTCACCTGGGATCTTCTCTGAGGGATTTTGGAGTCTTGTGGACCTGGAACTACTTGGTCTTGGGTGCTTTGCTCATAATCAAAAAGCCCTTTGTGACTGAGTCATCTCCATCCCAGGGTGCCCCAGCCTCTGTCCTCACTCCAGGGCTCCCTTTATTTCAAGGACTTTTTGTCCACATTCCAGGAAATCCCATTATTTCCAGAAGTTGCTGGTGAATGCAATGGAGCTTAAACTGGTACTTGAAGAACACCAGGACAGGAGAGACCCCTCTCACCCCTTCCTGGGACATAACAATGCCTGGGGTTTTTTGGGGTTTTTTTTGGTTTTTTTTGTTTTTTTTTGGGAAGAGCAGCTTTCCTTGAGCACCAGCCTGTGCTGCTGTTGGCAGAAGCATCTCTGTATATCTATGCTGAGACCCCAAATGCAGCCTGCTCTGCTGTGCCTTCCCTGGGGCAGTGCTGGCCCTCCTCCCTGGCTGGCACAGCCTCTGCTCTCCAACAGCCAGCCTGTTAGCATTACAATGGGGGAGACCAGGGAAATACAGCTCTTCTGGTGTGAAACTGGAGGGAAAACCCCAGCAGAGAGCTGGAGGAAACCAGGCTGTAATGCACAAAGGCAATGGGAACTGGGGCATTGCTGAGGATTTGGCCTTAAAACACCTCACAAGGTCACAGTGGTGAAGCAGGGCTTGGGCCTCCAGATCTTCCAGAGAACTGGGCTCACTTCTTCCACCCCAGAACTGTGAAAGGATGTTCACAGAACTACAGCAAAGGTTGTCACTTGCTCCTCCTTGGATTTAGGAGCTCTCCCATATGTGTCCTACCCCACACCCCTCAGGTGGGCCTTCCCTTGACTGGAGACAGCAAGGCTGAGCAAACAGAGGCAGCACTGCCTGTGAGCCTACAGCAAATACAGAACCCCTGACAAGAAAATTACATGCTTTAACACCAGCCTGTTTAGAGAGAGAGAGCCTGGTTTAGAGCTGCTGAAGCAACCTCTCCCGGCAGAGCTATCTCCAGCTGATAGCTGCTGGCAATCAGCAGTGTTTGTGGAAGGGCAGCTCATCCCAGCTCTCTGGGTAACATTTATGTTGCCCTTTCTAGCTCGAGCCGGCCCTGCCTCTCACATAACATGCTAGAAAAGCACAAGGAGAAGGTACATGTGGCCACATTTCTCTTCACAGAGAAATGCAAGGCACAATTCTTCCCAAGAATATTCCTGGGTTTCACATTCCCTGAACCTCAGAGAAAGGAAAAACAATTCTTATCTCATTTGCTGTGCCTGTGTTTGTGCAAAAGTTAGAACGCAATATGGAGACTGTTTACCCAAAGTGATGGAGTTTTGTTTCCTTGGCCTTTCAGGGCCTATTTGTGTGTGTGTCAGGACTGTGGTCTGACAGTCATGAGGTTCTGTGCAGAGTTGAGTGCTTGGCAGATTCAGTTTAGATGTAATGTAATATAGTGCAATATAATATAGAATAATATAATATAACAAAGTAATTAATTAGCCTTCTGATAAGATGGACTCAGATGCATCATTCTCTCCCCCTCATTGGGGGCAAAAATATCCCCAATAGATATTTACATCATCCTAGAGACCCCATGGGAGCAGACACCTCCTGCTCTTGGGAGGGACCAGCATTCCTGTGGCAGATTGCTGTGAAATCCTCTTTCCTGGCTGTGGCTGCAAGTGCCACACACCTGTCTCAGTGTTGCTGCCCAAAATTAGATGTGTCACCTGAATTTTCCTTTCAGGATTCCTCCAATGAGAGCTGGCCAATGACAGCCCTGTCCAGGAAGGACACTGAGGCTGGTGGGGCTGGATCCACTCTGCTGGACTGTGTTTGGAGGTGCAGCAGATAAAGAGATAAAAGGAGGGAAAATACACACATGCCATTTCTAATCTGGGGAGAAAAAACCCAATCTTTGGGGCTCTCAGTAGATTTAAATGCCCAAATAAATGTTTCTCTTCAACTTAAAACCAGAAGTGGTGGTGTGCTTTAAGCAGAAGTGGCATTTTTTAAGTGCTTTGTTTTTGGGGTCCTTGATTATATTCCACAAACAGAATGAAGAGCAGGACACATTTTCCCACCAACACCATCAGAATATGAGTGAAAGACATGGAGAAAATAATGAAATTGTTCTGAACTGCTCTTGAGACCCTTCTGATTTATTTGCAAAATGTAGTGAGAAATATGATTTCATAGGCATTAAAAACAATATTAAATGCTTTGTTTGGAGTCTTATTGGATCTAAGATAAAGGCTTCCATTTTTATAGGGTGAGGAGGAAAGGGGTAAACCACTGAGAAATAAAGAAATCAAAACCAGAATGGAAATTTTCTGTATCACCAGAAACTTCTTTTTTAATAAAATGAAAATGTTTCACAACTCCATTTTCTAAAAGAAGCTAAGGAGAATTTGATCAAATTATAATCAGGTTAAAATAAAACTTAAGTAAGAGTGTTTCAGCAATTTATTAAATGAGATCCCCAGCATCCTGTGCTGATGTGTTAAGAGATGATCTATGTAAGAACAGCAGTAGAAGGCTCTGAAGCACAGAACCTTTTAGGAATGAGCTCCTGTCCCCCACATCCTCACAAGCAATAAAGTGAAATATCTGGAGTTAAATGAGCTTAACTACAAGATGATGGACATATCTAGGGCTTAGCTCAACCTGTTCTCAATTGTTTCATTTTACTGAAAAAATTCTAAGCAGGCTTGTGCTAATTTGAAAGGGCAGGAAAGCCACTTCTCCTTTAGGTTTGGAACCAAATAATTTTTCTCCATTCTTCTCTTCCTCAGCCTTTACTTTCTCTTCACTGTTCTGAGAACTTGCACTATCAGAAATGATGTGCAGAGTTCCCTGTTAATAGTTGTGGGAAAGTATCTTTCCTGATTTTTGATTGATTTTTTTTTCCTGATTTTGACTGATTTTTTTCTATGAAGAACAAAAAACAAACAAACAAACAAACAAAAAAAAAAAAGAAATGGATGTTCCTGTTCCTGCAGCTGATGGAAATAAGGCCAATGAACGTGCATAATTTCAATTGCAAGTTAACAATTGTGGATTTTTATCATGGAATATGAGTCTTTTGTATGATAAAAATAATAATAATTACATGTGCTTAGAACATCCCAAGGCAATTTCTTTACTCAGCAAATCTATACAAAAGGGCCTTTTCCCAGCTGGGCACTATGTCCAGATTCCCTGTGGAAAATGGTTACAAGATTTTAGCTCCAACTTTGGTTCAGTTTGTATCCCACAGAAAGCGGCATTCTGGGGCCCTGGAGAGGCTGAGAGAGGCATTTCACACCGTTTTGGAAGTGTGCACCTTGAGTGGGTGACGGGTGCTGTGCCTGCAGGGCCAGCAGCTCCCTGGTGTGGGGGAAGAAGAGCTCATTGCCAGCCAAAATACAGGTGCACAGTGCTGCTCCCGCAGCCTACCTATCACAGGCATCCAGGAAACAAAGGAAATACACCCTGGGCTGGGGTTAGGCTCAGAGGGCTGATACTTCTTCCCTTATTCCTAAAGATTCTTATGTTTTATCCAGTCATGTTATCTCTTTTCTCGCTCAGGGTCGCGGGGTAGCAGGGCCAGGCCAAGCACAATAAAATAAGTGGGCTGCTAATTCAGAGCAGATTGCTCCTGCTCTGCGGGTGCACATGGCAGGACATGGCACTTCCAAACCCAACTCAGGCTCCCAGGCCCAGCCAGAATAAACTGGGCTGTAGTCATGTCCCAGAATAAACTGCAGTAAGTTTAATAAATATTACATTTAAATGCGTGCGGCTCTGTGCGTAAACCGCTGTGACCAAACTGCAGCAAACTGGAGCTTGTGTTACAAGCACTGTGGAAATATCAGCATTTGGCTTTTTTAATAGCCCACTGTTTGTACTACCAAGCAACAAGAGCTCCAAATAAGAAGCCATGGCAGACCTCACCTCCTCCTGACGCCTTCTGTGTAATGGAGACCAGATGCAGAGGATATCTTGCCTGCAGTGAGCCAAAAATTTGGGATGCATCCAAACACGGTGGTACCAGGACCTAGTAATGTAAGGGACAACCACTTGCCTCTTTTGTCTGGGTTAATTTAGTCAGTCTGCCTCCTCTGACTTGCCTGATGAGATATATTCTGGTATGGGATGTGGTTTTTTTGTTTTTTCTTCCCATTTCTGTCAAAATCTTTTTGACTGGAAGTTCCTCAGTTATTCCCTGTGTTATTTTTATGGTGACTTTAATATTCATGCTGAGGTGTAGTCATTCCATTGAAAATGAACAATAGCAGCTGCTTATGTTCAATGGCTGTTCAGGTTAAAGAATTTATCCCCTTTTTGGTTAGAAAACAAGAGGGGTTTTGGGTGAAGGAGAGCAGTGTCTGGCATATGCCAGAATCCACCATTATCACTGGGAGCCCAGGGGAGGAGAGGTAAAATGAAAATGTCCATCACTGGGTAAACATGGACTGGAAGTATTTATTCAGAAAACAAGTAATAAAAATGGCTTGCCCTCTAATTGGAGGATGCACTAAGTGGCCTCCTGAGGCAACAGAATATAAAGATATAGAACAGATATAAAGAGATAGAACACCAAAATTAGCTAGGCTTGGAAGAAAATTGTAGTATTTTCTATGGAGGACAGTGTTGGCATTTAAAATTATTTTAAAAATTAGAGACAGAAACTCTAAAAAAAAGTAAAGGAGCTGGAAAACGAAAGGAGCAAATCAGGAAGGACAAGACACCCCACCTTGGCATAGGTAATTGTCCTAACCAATACAACAAAAAATGATTACACAGTAAAGTATCTAGGGGCTGCAGTGAGACACAACCTTATCAGAGTCTGAAATGTCACACTGTTCTAAAGACATGGAGGTCATACAGGTGTATATAAGTATGAAACTGCTGTGAAGGACTGTTTGCATCCTGCTGAACATTGGCAAAACCTCTGACTGTTCTTCAGTGCATGGAGCGTTGCTAGAAAGGGAAAGGCTGCAAACAGCTTTTTATTCCTGACGTCCATCATGCATAGAGCAAGACGTTATCTGTTCATGACCATTTATCTTTTCAGTTCTCTGTGTGAGCACTGATTTTGTTTTTTATTCTTATGCATGTTTGTTTAGAAACACAGATTTTTTTGGATAGGTGTGGCTACAGTTTTATGTAGGCTTTATACATGTACAAAGGCAGCTGTGTGAGCTATGAATGCAAGTCCCCATTAATGGACACATGGACAATTAAGCACACTCATCACTGGAGTGCAGAGTAGCCAGTTGCACATTCCTAGCAGCAAATGTGAAATTAAACTCACTTTGGTTGCAACTTTAGCAATAAGCCAAAAGTATCAACTTTCAGCTCTGCCAATGCACAGCACCCAGGAGGCCAAAGAAACTTGGTGCTGATGTTCTGCAGCCTGATGTGCTGATCCACCTCCCCTTTGATGCACACACAGCCCCAGCGCAGCCCTGGATCCTCTCCCTGCCCCTGTGTGCACCAGCAGGAGCCCCACTGGCAGCAAGGTGGTAGGTGAAGGCATACCGCAGGAAAAGAAAATCAGACACATCCTGTGGGTTTTCCTGAAATGTTGTAAGTGCATAAATCCTATTGATTTCCATGATATTTTAGAAAAATGCCACTTCAGTCTGTGGAGAGGAATGGGATGTTCACAATGGATAATTGAATGCTTTCTTGCACCTACCACAGCATCCCTCTGACCACTGACTTTATCTCACTGGGCTGAGTGGTGGGAGAAGCAAAACACTTAGAAGGAGATAAATGGGCTATGTTTGAGCACTGTATGCCTGATAAATTGGCTGTTCATCCAGGCTGCCTTTCATCTCTGTAGGAAGGAAGGGTATTTCAGAGCACTGTGATCTCCCAGACAGGGAGAAGCTATCCCTGCCCTGCCACAGGCAGCCAGTCCATTAGCCCCTTGGGCTGTCAGGGCATTTAAACAAAACCATCTCACAATTAGCAACTTGCTGTTGCTGTATCCTCACCACTGCCTTAATTTGAGGATCTCAGAGAGTTCCTTCAATGTTGGTTCATGCCCTTCATGTAGGTGCTCACAATTCTCAGACGTTGCCTGCAACAACGGCTTTGAGGGACAAGTTTTCTAAATGTTCCTTAAGCAGTGCATCCTTTTTTTAATGGGAGAGATCTCTTTCAATGAAGGGAAATTTAGTCTGTAAAATGGAATCCCTCATGTCCTGTATGAGATTTTAAAGGTTCCCAAAATAGCCCTCACATGAATTATCAAGGTTGCAGAAGCTGGGATTGATGTAGTGAAAACCTCATATATGTAGATCAAGGGGTCAGGATAATAATGGCACAAACTGATTTGACAAGAATGCCATAATTTTGGCCATCTCAGGAGTCTAATAATTTTTTTTTTTGTGCTTTTGTGATTTTTTCAACCTTTAGATCAGAGCCAGAAGGCAAGTTGTCTGGCTAGTCTGCACAAACCCTGTATTGAGGCATTTGAAGCTGGAGTCCCTGAAAGTTAAGCAGAGATTCACCCTGATTTAATTCTTCTACAGCCCAGCCATGTGCTCCGGCTCTCCAGTCCAGCTGAGACAGAGTGTTGGAACTTCAGAACTCAGGCTGAGGAGATTTTACATTCAGTGGCATCAAAAAGTTCAGTTTGCTTGGAAAAATAAATCCATATTCCAATGGTAAATTTTGCTGTCATGGGAGAAGAATGTCCTGCTTCAACAGGGAAAGCATGGCAAGGCAAGGTAAGGAAACAAAGATTTTCTTTTCATGCAGAAAAATCTCTGGAAAAATTTATTTGGGGAGAATCAAAGTAGATTCTTCTTTGGAAGGTGAAAGTCTTGAGTTATATTTACTTTTTCCTCTTAGACATGACTCAAAGAAATGTTTTTTTGAGTATTTCACTGATGGACAATGGAAATTCAAATGGCATTTATAGATGTCTCCTTTGAAAATGTTGAGTTTTTTCTTGTAAGGTGTTAGAAAATCATTTGTGATCCAGCTTCAGGGCAAGCTAGTCCTAATTGTTTTTTGTTTAAAGGTGTAATGATTACCAAATTATAGGAGAAGCAAAGCACACCCTTAAGGAATTTATGTAATTTTATGCAAAATATTAAATGTATATTGTTTTTGTTATTTTTTAAAAAGCAACTAAGCCTCTCAAGTAAAAAGAGAAAAGGAATACCCTTCACTGATTTTGTTACTTTGGTTTTTTTTTTTTTGTTTGTTTGTTTTTTGTTTTTGTTTTTTTTTTTTTTTTTTTGGTGTTTTTTTTTTTTTTTTTTTTTTTTTTTGGTGTTTTTTTTTTAATTCTAGCTAACAGCAACTCAAAGAATGAGAGCACAGTCTTGATTCGTGGCATGTACTTCCCCAGCTCTCCTTTGAGTGCCTTGGCACCATCTCCCAATTAGTGCTGCTTGGTTAATTGGTGTATCACCACTTTAGACTCCGGAGAACTTGAATTAAGATTCTTGGATTTGACTTCCAAGGACAAGGGCTCTTAAAGGAGCAAGAGCAGCAGAGGGACAGCATTGATCAACAGCTCAGACAGCTGAGATACAAAAAATGCAGTGCATGGGAATGTCTCAGTGTTTCCTAACATCAGGGAAAACAAGACTTTTCAAGCTTCAGGAGAGGGTGGTCTTTGCTTGAGACAAGGACCAAAGGGATGAACAATCACAGGTTAAAACTGTAAAAATATTTATTTCTTGGTTTTGACCCCAGCAAGTAATTAGGAAATATATTTTTTCTTGTGAACACCCATTTGATGTGCTATGTAGAGCCGGGAGGTGGCCAGAAAAGGACCCTTTCTGCTGCCTTTTCGGGCTGACCCTTATAACCAGTGATGGAAAATAGCCCTACACTGGGTACTACTTCAGGGAATACCCAGGCAAACAGAATTTGCTTTTCCTAGAAAAGAATAAGTTCCCATTTAAAACAGGGTTTATTTCAAGCATCGTGTCTTAAAAAATAGGGCAAAATACCCAGGATATCAGCTCTTCTGCATCCATTATTAATGATGGGAAAATTTGCTTAGGACAAAACAGAAATGTCCCTCAGCTCCTCCGATCAATGTCCACAATCCAAGCTCACAGGGTCACCACTTCAGCAAGGAATTAATGTTATTGTTGATATTAAGCACTTCTCCAATTTTTATCTATTAGTGAGAGAAAAAGTTAGGTTTTCCTATTGGAAAGTTTCCTATCGGTCCAATGACCAAGCTGAAAGACTTTGAATCATTAGTTTTTTTCATTTTACCACATGATCCTCCTGCCCCTGCTGCTGTGCCCTGTGCTGGTCTGACCTGAGCCCCTGAATCATCCCTGGGAAGTGGCTGCTCTCAGCACTTCAGGAAGAAGTGCGAAGCTCTGTGGTGGTTCCTGTGGTTTCTTCTCTCTGTTTTGCAGGGCTCAGCTCTTTTCTGCTGTTCAGTAAATGACAAATATGTCCATTTAGTGTGGTTTTGTAGGGAGGTGTGAATTGTGTCTGCTGGTACCTGCTTGTTGGTTTAGCCTTTTCAGTAACTCAAACTCACTTCTACCAGATCTGATGGAGGGATGGGAGTATCAAACATGTCAACAGTTCTTCTACAGACTGCATCAAAACCAGCATGAGGGAAGGGAAGAGAAATCAGAATTTGTGTCTCCTAGGGACATGGTTTAGTGATGGACGTGGCAGTGCTAGCTGAGCAGTTGGACTTGCTGATCTCAGGGGTCTTTTCCAACCTAAACAATTCTATAAGATCCAGTTTCTGGTTTCTCTGGCAGCATCCAGCTGATGTGCCTGGTGCCCACCCCTGGCCAAGCTGCACGCGGGTGATTCCAGAGCTGCCATAGGACCTGCCTTGTCCTTGGGCTTATCTCAGGGAATGTGGGGCAGAGCTGGGCTCTGTGAGTGTGATCCAGGGGGACACAGAACAAACAATTCCTTTGACATGTATTTCTGCCAGAAATCAGATTGGCATGCAGCTCAGTGTGAAAAGAAAAAGGAAATTAAATATTTGTTCTGTTGAGGCCAATAGCAAGATTACTAATCTTGAATTTTGGCTACTCTCTGTAATAATGTGGCCAAAGAAGAAGTTCTTAGGAATAAAAGATTGTGGATGCAGCCCTTGCCATAGATAACACCCCAATAATGTGGTAGGTGATTCAACCCAGTCTCTCTTTGGGAACTACAGCTTGTAAATACAAAATTTGGATTTTTGTCCGTCTTCCCTTGAGACTCCATCGCCAACACAAACCTAAGGATTTGTCCTCCTAAACTCCTTGTTTTGCCTCAGATGAGTTAAGCTAATTCTCATTTTGGACCTGAATGAGGGATGAGTGTTGGATGGGACACAGGGCCCTGTGCTGCCAAAGGACAGGGAAACACCCACCTGCCCTGGATGCTCATCTGGGGTTCCTGAATCTCCTTCTGGAGCTACTCATCCCTTCCTGGGACTGTGAGGGAAGCCCTGGTGTTGGCTGGTTCCCCCACTTTTAGAGAGCTAGGAGGAGATTATCTGTTTACCCTGGAGAATGCTGGAGAGATTCAGTCTTGCATAAAAAATCTCTAGAAATCTCCACAGGGAACGTTTTATGGTGGAAAGTGGAGAGCAGCAACCTTCACCTGACTTTTTCTGAGGTTCATCATCAGTATTTACAAGGCAGTAAAGCTCAGCACCATTTTCTGTTATGCACAGACAAGACAGCAAACTTGGTTTTGGCAATGTAAGATGCACTGGGATGTTTAAAAAGAAGTTTTCAAATGAGCTTGGCCTTTTCCAGCATTTAGGAACAACCATCAGCCATTAGCTGTCCCTCCAACTTTTGATGCAGATGATCAAATACTTGAAGGCATTTCTGGAGTGCTCAGAACTGTTTCAGTGAAAGAGGTAATTACAGAAATTATGCTGCTTCCAGCCAGCAACTGCCCACAAGATGAGAGCACCAGACAGCCCCTGGCCACAAGTACCAGAAATTTGAAAGAAAATAAAGGGTTCATTTAAAAAATAGAAAGATCATAGCTTTATAATAACACTATTATTCAAAGAAAAATACTTCCTTATGAATTTGCAAAACCACTTTAGGCTTCAGGATTTTTTTTCCATCCCCCAGTTGCAATTAATTCTAAACCATGAAGCAGAGCATACAATAACATCAGCTGGTTCCCCAAAGGCTGTCACTTTGCCCTGGCCTACCAACTGGTTTTCAGGATTACTCTACAGACTTTGAAGGTGCCTGAGAGAAAACAGGTTAAATGCTGCCTCCTGGATTTTCTCTCTACTGAAAAAAACCTTTATTGACAAATCACTACTTATTCATTATTTCAAGGGAGAAGAACTTTTTGTCCATTTCTTTTCTTTCAGTTCCTCTCAAATAATGCACATATTTGTTTCAAATTTAAAAACTGCTGAAAAGTTGATTGGTTTTGTGAGTACTAGTTTCACTATTCTGCTCATTTTATCTGTGTGAAATGCTCTTGGTTCTGTGTGTGCAGTAAAAAGCCACCCTGCTGCTGAAAGCTGTCCTGGGGTCTTTCTCTGCAACAACTTCTCCCTTTTGTACACAAGGGTGAAACAACATTTTTGATCCAAACACAGTTTAAAGGTGGAAAAACAACCTCATGGCTGGTATTTTAGGTTTCTGCTGCAGAGAAATAGAAGAGCTGCAGTTCAGCCAGTCTTAAGGACAGTCTTGATTTTCCAAGAGTTTCAGATATATTTAAACTTTCATGTGCTCTACATCTGGACCAAGTCTTTGGCTTGTAATTGTACACAATTTTGTCAGCAAAGCATCAGAGCTGATATAGTCCTTGTTAGACTAATTTGGTTTGAAAAAACCCATATATCTCAAAGTTTATGCCTGTGAAAAATAAATTGTCTGTGAAAACTGGGTTGCTTGTTGTTTTTTTTGCTGTTGTTGGGGGTTTTTTTATTTGTGTTTTTTTTTGGGGGGGGAGGGGTTTTGGTGGTTTTTTTTTGTTTCTTTTAAGGAGAGACAGGCCAGAAGAGACTTTACATGAACCTTGTGTCTCCCTAATTCCTTACTGGATAAACTTGTTTTCTGGCATGAGGCTGAGAACTGTCTCAAAGTTATAAAATATTTTCTTCTACATGTGGCACACAGGGAAGCTTCTTCATGTGTAGCACTGAGGCTGGAAAGATGCCATAATCAACCTCTTCCTGAGGAAAAAAGGATGTTGAGTACCCCTCAAACAGCCCTGGAGTGTAGTTTGCTTCATTTACCCTAATATTAGGCAATCTCTTTAAAAGAAATTTAAGAGACCTGTCTACTACTACTACTACTACTACTACTACTACTACTACTACTACTACTATTATTATTATTATTATTATTATTATTATTATTATTATTATTATTATATTTCTCACTGGAACAGGTTGTCCCTTGGCTCTCCTAGAAAATTTGCCATATTATTTTTGGAATGTATTTGCCATATTATTTGGGCTTTTTTCCCTCATGCAGAATAAAAGAAGAAATAACCTTCTACACTGAATTTGCACTTTATTGCTAGTAAGAATCCTTTTTTCAGGGATGGGTTAGAGGGAGGAAGGAGTTTGCAATGGAAAGAATGACACTTGGGTTCTTTTCTGATAAAAGAATGTTTTGTACAGTGTGACAGAGCTGTCTGTACCAAAAGGCTCCTTGAGCTTGGCAGGAAAAAAAGGCAAAGCTAATTTGTGGGCACAGTAATGGCCCCTATTACCAGCCTGTTGAGAACAGCCCAATGGGTTGGGCAATTGCTTTTGCTCCTGAAGTCCAAATCTGGGTGCAGAGGGACACTGGCACCATTCTGAGCCCAATATTCCAGAGTGAAGGAATCTCAGCCATTGCCTGTGACCCATGTTCTCCAGACAGAGATCCTCAATTACCCCCAGTAAATAACACTGTCAGGAATGCACCTTAAACATCTCTTCTGTAGGGTTTATGCCTGGGTCCACAATTCTGATAAGATTCTATCTGTCCTTTGGAAGACACAGCCTTGAATCCTCCCCCAAAGGGTCCTCTGTGTCCTTTCTTTCAAGAAATAAGGAGAGACTGTTTCTCTCAGAGAAACAGGAGAGATGTTTCTGTCAGAACATCATGGGACAGGGTGGCATTCACTTCAGAGTCCTCCTCATGGTGTAAGAATCCTCTCCATAGCACTGAGGTTGTAACTTTTTCAGGAGGGAGAAGAGTGTGGCATTCACATATTCTGAACATGATTCCTCCACCCAGAGTTTTTCTCCTGGGAAGATGAAAGGCAGCAAGAGGCCTCAGAGAAAAGGAAAACAATTCTAATCTCATTTATCTCATTTGCTTCTCCTGTGTTGTGCTCACGTGGAATGTGTTTGGAGATTGTTTACCCACAGGTTATTGTTTCATTGGATTCTGCTGTGAGTTGTTTTGATTCTTTGGCCAATCAGGGCCAAGCTGTTTCAGGACTCTGGAAAGAGTCAGGAGTTTTCATTATTATCTTTTTAGCATTCTATTAGTATCCTCTCTATATTCTTTAGTATAGTATAGTATTCTTTAATATAATATAGTATAATAAAGTAATAAATTAGCCTTCTGATAAGATGGAGTCCTCCTCATAATTCCTTCCTTTGTCAGTGGCCATGCATTTACAATAGGAGAGATGAATGTTTAACTTGGGGAGTTATTGCAAGAAGCAAAAGATTTATGAGACCAGAGAGAACATGGATGAGCCTGGCTCTGACCAGTGGGGTGAGTGTTCCAAGACTCACTTGATGTTGAGTTCAAGTATTTTACATTACATTCCACAAAACACAGAAATGATCTTTTGAGCAATGTCAACATCACAGTCTTGCTCTCCCACATAGAGCCCTTAGGTTATAATGTCATGTTTACTCATTCCCACATGTTCACAGAAATCTTTCATTTTTGTACATAATGGCAGAACTCCTACTGGATAAAAGGATGCTGCTTCCCATTCGAGTTAGTTTGAAGCTGGCAATAAGGGCACTGCTCAGAGGAGGAAGGAATTTGAGGCAAGGGCAAGAACAGAACCTTGGTTTCCAGACTCTGAGTGTCCTCACACCATTCAAGTATTGGAAGGGTGAGCTGGATTTGGTCAGGGATTCTACGGTTGCAAATGTTTTCATGTATGGGACAGAGACACAATTAATAGGATATATCTCTGTCCAATATCTGCAGGGCTTTTTTAGATGTCTTGGATGCATCTTTCACAGGTTATTTATCATCCAGACTTTCACAGAGTGGGTACAGTCCAGACTGTATAAAAGTCCTTGCAAGGGAGCAGTTGGATGGAAAATCCACTTCTGTCTTCCCCTGGCCATTGACCACCCCACAATCTCAGCCCTGCTGTGCCCAGGCAGGTGGAGGGACTTTACAGTAAAACCAGATCCTGCAGATTTCACTCCAGACAGCAAGAGCTGGATACACTTCGGATTTCTGTATCCAGCTGAGAAACATAAAAACCATTATAGTAGAAGTAGATATTTTTTGCTCCTGATTGTGGTTTTATTAGTCACAATGTCCAATTTTCTTTGAATATCCCAAATATCTGGGCACACATTTTGCTGTAACAGTTCCCTGTAAGGCAGATGTCAGTGGCTCACAGTTTCTGGCTTGGCATCTTCATCACTGTACAGATATATTGATTTTGTCTCTCTCCTCAATAGCTCTACATGAATGAGGCTTAACATGCCAGTGAGCCGAATGATAACACAGGGCTGACACCGTATCAAATTACCCTTTACAAAGCTGGAACACATGTCCGATACCTGAGTCTGTGTAAGCCCTAAAACATGATACTCTGCTAAGACATGTCCAAGATATAAAGGGGAACTCCTGTGTTTGGATACAGCACAAGTCTGAAGGTTTCTTTTTCCTTTTTCTCTCCCTGCTGCTATCACTGACAAAGAAATCAGACTGACATTTCTGCTACTAGTATGTTTAAACAAAGTATTTGCCTAATTAATATATTATTTCTGAGTGCAAATAGAAAATTATTTGCTCATCAGGGGCTGGTTGGAGTTTGTGGACTTAATTTTGCCTGACTGTGGAGGGTTTTATGTGAGTTAATGTGCAGGAATATTCTTCATAGTTAACAGAGATAAAGAATCTCTTAGGAGGTGTGATTCACATTATACTGAAATGTTCAATAGGGGCTAGATGAACAACACCCTAAAAATGCCTCTCTGTCCAGTGAATACACAGACAGCTCAGTTGTTGACGTCTACCACAAAGGCACCCAAAATTGATAAGAGGAGGGATTCATCCCACCTTGGCAGTCTGAGTGGCTGCATATGAAGTCTCTCTTGCTATGAAAAATCTTTGGAAGCAGACAACCAAGTTAACTTTTCCTTTTCCTGGTACTACAATGGAGTAGCCTCAAATCAGGGAAGAGCTCACACTACAGACTCATCTCCTCAGCCCCAATTTCCATCTCAAAAATCTGCACCAACCCAAAGAAAGAAAATGGAGCTCTGGTGCTTGGCTGAGGCTCCTAAGTGCTGCAGAAAAAGTGAAAAGTGTTTGCAGAAAACAGCACAGTAGAACAGCAAAGACTGTCCCATCTCTAAGCTTTTCAAAGTGTTATTCCAGAGAGGTGCTTTAAAAAAGAGGGAAACAGGTTATCTTAAAGTCATTTATTTGCTATTTGTTGAGTCTACTTCTTGCAAATGCCAAGGAAAGGTGGAGAGCTGGGATTATTCATGAAACAGATTAAGGAAAATCCATGTCAGTGAGAGCAGAGACCCAATATCAATATTTGTAGAGGATGGCACCCACTGTCATACATGGTGTGGGAGGAGGCAGTGATGCTGGAAAATAACTCAACCTCCACATGGCACTAGGGAGTGCTACATTTCCATCCCAGCCTGGAAGAGAAATTCATCCAGCTGTGGTGTGTGCCCTTTCAAAATCCTCCTTGAACACTGGAGCAGGTGCAGAGAAAAATACGCAATACAAACCAACCAACCAAACAACAAACAAAAATCCCAAACCTAAATGATTTGATGATTGCAGGAAATGCTGTGCAGTGAGCCCCTCAGTGAACTCAAGTTCCTTATTTCAATTTATCAGGAAAGTTGAAAGAAGATTTCACTGTAGTGTGTAATTAATTGTTTTTCTTCAGGAAGAATGTGCTGCCTGTTTGGGGCAGGAAGCTAGAACAAGGCAATTCCAAATTGGAAATAAGGCACATTCTAACTGCAAGGTTGATTAACCGTTCCAGTGAACCATGGAAAGATTGATAGATCCTTTCATTTCTCAATGTCTTAAATTAAAGCTGGATGACTTTCTGAAAGAGTTGTTTTAGCCAAACAAAACTTGTTGGAAAATTTAAAGACTGCATAGTACAGGAGTTGCTGAGGACTTTTCCACAGGGAGGGGAGATTTATATGCTCACTCTGTAGTTTATGATTTCTGTTTATGTTCTGTAGAAGAGCTCAAATACAAGAGAGATGCTTGAGATAAGTGCAGAAACAAACAAGCCAAGACTAGGCTTTCTCCTGAAGATAAATGTAAGCTGAAGTTGATGTGGCTAATTCAGATATGGGGTTTATCTCAGTGAATCTACAATGTGAAATGTCTTTTTTATTTAGACACCCTTATAGATCTTACTTGACTACTTAAAAGAAAAAAAATTTAAAAAACAGCTTCAGAAGTTCAGAGTTCCTGTAACCAATAACCAACGAATTTGTCTCCTTTCTCTCTGATTTATAAGTTCCCTTAATCATAAACATTCCTCCAGTTTTGCTAGCTAACCCAAATCAAAAGGACAAGTCAAAGATCATTATTGCACATTTTAAAATGCAAGACTGTCTCCTTCTCAATAAAACATGATGGATTCATGGTCCAGCATAGAATTCACAATCATAAAGGCGGGTGATAGAGGTTAACCACCACATTGCAAATACCAGGACTTTGATTCATAAATTGAAGAATAAAACATACTTAAAGAAAAAACATCATTTGAGATTTTGTAAACTATTGACCTCCCTCAAAGCTTGACCTGCCTTTACACTGCTTGGGAAGAACCTGCTTCCAAAATGAAACAAAGACTAAATTAGATGGACTGTGTATGAGGGTGCCACAGTCAAGAAGCCAAATCCAGTTGCCTTCTATTTTTTTCCTCTAGACATTACTGTGCACATCAAAGCAGACAGGTTTCTTGATCTGTTTAGCAACAGATTTACATAGTGCTTCAGGTATCTTGAAGACTCACATTTGTAACCAGTAAATACCCTAAACAAACAAACAAACTAACTCAAGGCTGCAAAAGAAATGTTTTCTGTGTGCACATTTTTAGAGAAATATTTATTTTAACTTTATAATTGTCATGATGAGGTGGGAAATTCTACCCTTTCCCTTTTTGAAAAGTTGGACAATCTAAAACCAAACGATGTGCTGAAAAGAGCAGTTGTCATCTCACCAGTATTCCTGCTGTAGGAATTTCCTCTGTATTACAACATTTATTTTCTTTTTTGCACCTTTCTTTCTGTGGGATAAACCAGTGTGGGGATGAACTGTCTTGAAAGGAAACTGCAGAAGATTCACTGGCTGCAGGTAGTAACCTGCAAAAAACCTGTAATGGAGCTATTTCTTCTTTTGTTCTCTTACTCTCCTTCTGCAGCACAGAATAATAATATTTACCCTAATTATATTTTTATCCTTCCTCCTTTTTCAAGAGATTTCTAGTACTTTCTCAGAGAAACTGTTTATGGCTGGTCTCTGCCATCTGCAGAGTCCTGAGGGGCAGACTGGGATCATTAACTTAATTTTGGATGAGTGTGTGTACAAGGTAAACATATCCAAAAAAGCAGTGTGGATGCAAGGATCACATACATGCACACACTGCAATTTCCCGTAGCTTAAATGAGGATTCTTTTTATTAAAATAAGAAGTTAATTAATACACATGGGTATTTGAGGATCAGATTCTACGTACCATTCATATGGACTTGATTTAAAGATCCCGAAATTTATTAAAAGTACTGGTAAAGGAGTCTGTTTCTGGTGGGAACCATGCAGTGTAACGTTCGTAGATAGAGTATGCAGAAAGTTATGGCTGGCTTCTCATAGATCAAAAATTAAAATCAAAAAGGATAATTCATGCCCTGTGGAGAGTTTGCTTCCATCTAACCTGACTCCCTGGTGCTGGGCTTGCAGTCCTAAACCCAAACCTGAAGGGAGGAAGGGATGCTCCAGGCCCACTTCGCATGTGAGGAGGATGGTGAGATTTCCCCTGGCTGAAAACAGTTCAATTTTTTCATCTTTCCATCCCAGGATGAACCAAACTCATTTTGTTTGTGCCAAGGAGCAAAGCAGCTTTGGAGCACGTAAAACTTGGGTAGGTGACCGCATGGAAAACTCAGCCATTGTGGGAATAGATCAAGGACTCAAGGGCAAGCCCTTGGTAAACACTAGACCACAAGTACTGGGTGTTTTTGTCTTCAATATTGTTTGAGGGCTTCCTGGAAGTTCATTTCAAGGCCAGATTTGCTGTCCTTAGGGACAGAACACCAAGGCCACAAGCTATGCAAGGAGGTGGGTGAGTGTTGGGGCATTTCAGAGGAGATGTCTGAAGAAGTTCAAACCTTTGTCTGCAGTTATCCAGCATCTGGAACCTTTTGAATGCAGAAGGAGATGAGCCAAGAGCAATCCCTACAGGCTGTGTAGAACTGTGACTGATTTGTCCTGCTAAACTAAAGCTTAGCTGTCAGGATAAAGAGAAGATTTTCTATGGCCCAGCTCCTGCAGCAGGTTTAAGGCACTGTGGGACATTGGAGGCACCGTGGGTGGGAGGACATCTCATGGTGAGGGTCACTCTGTATGTACTCATGACTCAGGATTCTTTCATTGCAACCTCATCTCAAGAGGCCAAGTCAACCCAAAGTCGCCAAAACTGACCCAGACTGTTCCCAACAAAACACAGTTTGGACCAGTGTATTTAATGAAATATCTGAGAAGGCAGCTGGAAGTTTTGTGGGGCAGATCCCATTCAGTTTTGATTTCAGCCTTCAGGGTAACAAAGGAGATATGTCCATGAGCCTGATACAGAAACTGGTTGGTGACTTGGAGACAAGTGATGGAGTCAGGCACCCCAAGAATTCTGGTGGGACATCTGGGCTAACAAAACAAATATCCAATGGAAAATAAGTGAAATAGGTGTTGTAAAGAAGATCCCAGTTCAGCTTCCAACAATGTTCTTCATAGAGACAATGAATAAATGAAATATCCAATGTGATGCCTATACAGGCTACAAATCAATTTTGCTTTAAGTAGAACTTTGGACTTGTTTAGACCTTTCCTCCACTGGATATTTTCATGTGTTTTGCCATAAGCAAAGTAAAAAAGAAGTACTGAGTCTCCTAAAAAAAATATTTCGGATGCAAATACACTGACCTGTGTTTGTCAGATGAAAGCAAAGTAAATGTGTGTGTCTGTGGGGAAATTCATTGCTGTTTTGCTTGGCCTCCAAATAAAGAAAATCTTTTTTTCAAGTGTTGAATGAGTTTTGGTGCTGCCCACGAGGCTGGCACTTTACACCACTGTGTGCAGCCCTCTCCTGTTTCAATTTCACCGTATTTTGGATATGGTAAAAAGATTTGGGATTTTTCTCTCAAATATTTTGCTTCCTCTGGGCCTAGGAAAAATAATTAACAAAGGAATTCTCTCTGTCACTCACACTTTGCAAAGGCATGGTAAGTTTTCAACTCTCTCATAACTAAGTGTGCTAATTTTTTGGAAAGGTTTCCCTTACTCTTCTTGTAAGTGTGCTGGTAGCCAAAACAAACACAGAAAGAAGCCAAGGAGCGAATAAGATATATCTATTTGTATGAATGGTCCAACAAGGGAAATCTCCAAAAACTACTGTAAATGTTATAAGATTTCAGATGGCAAACTCATCCAAAATTAATGGTTAACAAAACATTCAGTTCTTAAACACCAATAGGATAAAAAGAACAGCTTCCAATAGTAAAAAATAATCCTTTTTTTAATATGGAAGGATTGTCTGTGGTTAGTACACTGGCCTTGGAGACTGAGGTTTAGCACTTCTCTCTCTCTGTGAGAGTCAACTGACCCTGTTGTACGTTTGTTCTTTATCAGAGGAGGTTCCTGGTGCTTCTTTCTTACCTATTTACTTCTCTTAGAGTACCACCTTCTTGCACCACAACCTTTCTGCTATCATATCTATATGGTGTCTTAAACAAGAGGCTTAATCTTGTTTGAGTTTTCAGAGTGGGTATTTTTTCCAGTTGGATACAGTTGTTTGGTTTTTTTTAACCAGAAGTAATCTTCACTTAAAATTTTTGTGTAGGACCCAAAATTACATATTTTGTAAAAGGTCAGAATGTTGGGAGACAGCTTCCATATTTAAAAGCATCTCAAAATCTCAGGATCTAGTTAAACTCCTAGTTCCTCACACATGCAGCCTTGCACAGGAAAGGAGCAGGATCGCCATAACAATCTATATCTGTTTTGCAAATGGTAGCCTTAGAAAAGTGGTTAATAAAATTCAGGATTAGGTATCCATCACAGGGAATACATTCTCCCTGTGCAGATAAAATCATTGAAAACTACCATTTTGCTCTTCTCAATGTCATTGGTATTTGCAGAGAAGAAAAGAAACAGTAAAAGCAGCATGACCTCTACTGCTATTTTTGCATGCAAGGGACTGAAGAATATCCTGTTACATGTGAACCATTTGGTTTGAATAAACAATCTATTGACCCATCTAGTGACCACACACATGTGAAACAGGGACCATGCATGACAGTGCTTCTGAAAGGAAGCGAAGCTGCATAAACTCTGGCCACTGATAAAGGACTGAAAATGAGATGGCATTTCAACAGGAAGACGAGAGCAAGGTTTTCTAACACAGCTCAAGCTGAGCAGAGCCTTGGTGGGGGAATGGTGTGTGCTGACATTTCTCTTTAACAGTTCACCAGCTGGCTGAAATCAGGCAGAAAATGTCCAGAGAGCCACTCCAAGAAAGTTACCTGGCATGGAGCTGCCCTTTCACAGCAAGAACAGCCACCAGCCCTGCTGCCCTGCCTCTATTGCCCCTCAGCTGTCAGTCTGATGCTTAGGAAAATCTGCTGGGCAGTGCAGGTTTTAGGAACTACTTTGTGAAACAGCCAGAGTGTGTTTTTGCCCTTGACATCTTTCTTATTATTTAAATATGTTATAACTTCCATTCACAAGCCTTGGCTGCTGTTCTTGCATGTCCTGAACAAATGGCTGCTAAGAGAAAAATATGAAATGTAAATAAACTTCTTACAAGGACACGGGGTAATGGTTTTAAACTGAAGGAGGGTTGATCTAGATTAGATAAAAGGAAGAATTCTTTTTACAATAAGGGTGTAAAACACTGGAAGAGATTGCCCAGAGAAGCTGTGGATGACTCATTCCTGAAGGTGTTCAAGGTGAGGTTGGATGGGACTTGGAGGAAATTGGTCCACTGGGAGGTGTCCCAGCCTGTGGTGGGGTGGTTGAACTGGATGAATTTTTAAATGCCCTTTCCAAGTCAAATTGCTCTATATTTCTGTAATTCCTAGATGGGACGGATGGGAGAGTAGAGGAGTTACCTTTCAGTCGTGAATCTGGATGGGGAGCAGTCAGGATCCCAAAAGGCATTTGCTGCAAGTCACAGATGAATCACATCTCAAAGAGCCTGCGCTGTGGCACAACCCTGCAACTGCCCCACACGTTTTTATTGTCCTCAGCCTCTGTTTTGTGCACCTTCCTGCAGGCATGCAGCTGCTGGCAGAGAGTCAGGAGATGCCCTGTCTCAGCTGGAGCCAAAGGAGGCTCAGGAGGGGCTCCAGGGCTGCCAGGCCACCAGTGGGAGGGCACCAGGAAACCCGTCTGCCCTCTGCTAACCTGACCCACCTTTCTCCACCTTGGCTGACCTGCTTGACGTCCCTGCAGTTACCACAAACTTGGACTTAGCTATACCACTGTATTTAATTTTTTTCTTTAAAGCGCAGTTGTTTTTGTTTTTTAGATGGGGACTGATGAAAGCTGTTGCTGTTCTTATTTTTCCTTTCTATGAACTGAAGTGATGACAACAGAGTTTCTAATAAATTATAACATAGGCAGTCAGTTCCAAATTAGTTTTGAAGTAGGACTTTTTTTTTCCTTTTTTTTTTTTTGGAAGGGTACAAAATACAGCCAGACAAGATTTAATTAAATACTTGTATTTCATAACTGTAATTTATCTAGCTCAGTATGTCCTTTCCCATGGGTTTGTTTGGACACAGGGAATTTTTAGCTTTCAGGCTTCAGATGTGGATGGAGAGCTCTGTATGTCCACAGGACAGGTAGAAAACAGGCAGTAGCAATGCTGGCCTGCCCACACTGCCCTCTCCATGGTCTTCCCCCTAAGCAGCCACCTCTGAGGATGAGAGTTTAGCTTAGAATCTGGGCTCTTGCTGAACCTGCCAAGACTGTTAAGTTTACCAACATAAAAACAAGCCAACATTTTTCTGCCATATCTCTTACTACTATGGCTCAGAAATAATCCCATATGGCTGCAGTCTTGCTGCACTTCTTTATGGGCTGGATCTGGAGCTTGTTGATGTCGGTGGAGAGGGTCCCAGTGATTTCAGTGAGTTCTGGAACAGGCCTGTATATCAGTGCTCTCCTGGGAATTCGTCCAAATCCGGAGCTGCCCTCTCAGCTCTTCAGGGCTAATACCCCCCCGCTTGGTGGGAGCAGCCCACACAGCAGATGCCACTTGTCCTGTTCTTGGCTGTTTTTTATGGCCTGGAAAGGCTCGGGATGGCCTTGGACAGCCCGCGCTCCAAAGGACGAAAAGAGCCTTCAGGTTTTTTCTCGGTCTTCAGTGTTTATTAGTTTTTTTATCTACAAGATTTTCTCTTGGCCCGACAGAGGTCTGCACAGCACGCCAGCCATGAGCACACTGAGGGCTCTCGGGGCGGTCACTTATCTTTATACCCAAAGCTACGTATAAGATATTTACCTATTTTCCCCAATACCTTTCACCCTTATTAACCAGTGCACTTTTAGTAAGAACCAATCCCAAAGTGCCACCACCACCACAGAAGATGGAGGCCAAGAAGAAGAAGAAGAAGGACAGGACACGCCCCAATTCCTCCATCTTACTTCTCTAGGCCCCCCTGTACCAAAATTCTAAAACCTGTGTTTCACACTATAATTAACCTATCTCTTCACCATTCATCCTCGTGAGATCCTCCCATCCTCATACAGGTGTTGTCTCCTGTGCAGGATCAAAGTCCAGCCACCAGACACTTCTGGCAACATTCCAGGACCTCCGAGCCCCCCCAAGGGTTATCTCGGTGACTCTGCACATCAGGACTGATGTGCTGAGATCCCACACCTGTATACATGTGTGAGGCCTATAAAAAGATGTATGTGATGTGTTATCTCTGACCCTGTTAGCAAAGATGTGACTTACCACACCTAGAGCCCAGCTCTTTGCTCCTCCCCTCTTGCAGTCCTGTTTTCTAAATGGTAATGAGATCTCCTAAGAGCACAGCCATGACTGATGTTCAGTCTTTGTGCCTTCCTACACCTGTGTTTGCTGCTTCCCAAGACCTGAGCAAAGTGCTGGATCCAGCTCTTCCATGGAGAAATCACATTCATACCCAGGGCCTCTGTCCATGCCTTTACCGCAGAGATATCAAAATGAGAAACTTATGTCTTTCAAAGCACTCTTCCACACTTTCCTAGCAATTTATTATTATTTTTCCTAGAAATTTAACACCCACAGTTTGCTCTGTAATGACTGCGTGAACTACTCTTTCATTTCTCCAGATCAGCTGAAGAACACTGCAGTTTTTCTGCCAACAATTCCAGAAATGAATAAGAAGAGAGTTATATCTCTATACATACTTTAATGCCTAAATACTTTGTGCATGGACCTCATTCTAAGAATATATTTGTCTTATAGCCTGGAAAATGCCAGTTGTATTCTCATTACACACACACTGTGTGTAGTGAGAATAAAGGAAGAGTTAGTTCTTGTGATTCCTGTTGACAGGTCAGCATGGAAGGGGTTTGCTAATGCTTGGTGGGTACCTCATGGGCTGGTACATTCAATTCTTCACTTCACAGAGGGAAGAGTTGGCAGGGCAGGGAGTCACACAACTCTTCTTCTGTGGAGGTGATTCCCATGGGAGAAGGTTGGAGCCTGTGACCTGATTGTTGGGGAGAAATCCTGCCCTGTTGCAGGGGGTAAATAAAG
Organism: Ammospiza nelsoni; assembly: GCF_027579445.1. Classification (NCBI taxonomy): domain Eukaryota; kingdom Metazoa; phylum Chordata; class Aves; order Passeriformes; family Passerellidae; genus Ammospiza; species Ammospiza nelsoni. Next base: position 19,282,931 of record NC_080636.1, read on the forward strand.
GATTTTGGTCTTTTGTGACCTTCCATGACCTTCATTACCTTTTACCTGTTTCATTATTAGAGGTATTTTAACCTCTTCAACTCCTGAAAAATTAATTGCCTGGAAAAGACACAAGACAGGATGGAGTTCCTCAAAGGGACTCTCAGTCCCTGTGGGACCTGCTGACTGAACACATTCTGTCCTCTCTCCTTTCTGGCTCCCAAATATCAACTTTCCTCCTCAACAGATTGTGGTTGTATTTTCACAAAATTTCTTAGCCTCATACTTGTCACAGAAGGATGTCCCATGAATTGAAACAGAGCGAATGATGTTCCCCATAATAGATGATAGTGAGTGTCACCAGGCAAGGGGAAAAAAAAGGTAAGAGGCTTCAGCAGACACAGTCAAAGTATGGCTGCAATTTGCAAGGGGAAAATGATAAACAGACCTTTGGCTGTGCTGAGATTTTCTCCTTTTGGTTATCCAGGAAAATTTTTAGTATCAGGAGCCATTGATATCACACATAGTTGGGATGGGACATCTCTTCCAGATGTTGGACCCTAGTCATAAATGTTGCAGAAAGCATCAAATTCCTTCAAATTCTGTTGATATTAGTGAAAACTATGGGAACTCATCACCCTGAGGGGCTGTGCATTAATGACTTGTTCAGAAAAAGGCATCAGTGTCTCAAAGTTACACATCACAATACTTAACCCTAATGAAGATTTTACATGGACTAGTTCAAGACAACAGGCTAAAGAAATTTGGAAATCATAATTAGAAGCTACATCACTTCCCAGGCTGCTGAACTTCCCAAGCTGCCTCATTGGCAGGTTTGTGTGTTGATGCCCATGTATCACATTCCTGGCCTGTACCACATTCCTGGATTTTAATCAGAATGCAGGATTCCATCCATCAGCCTGTAGCACACAGAACTGCTTCCCAGGAAAAGATACTGGTAATAAAACACTAATTTTATTACTGGAATGTACTGGAAGCCAACGTGGAGGAGTAGACATCCCAGTGAGGTGGATGGAGGGTGTCACATTCCCAGTGGCAAACATCTGTGGAGGTCACTGGCAGAAAAAATCTGTTAGGGCAGGAAAGTGGGGAAAGGCAAGGAGAGAACAGAAGAAGAGAAGAGAGTAACTTATGGCTGTGTTCACTTAATTTTTAAAGCTGCTCTTTCCTGTGAGTCTGGGGTTGATCAAAGGGTGGGAGACCCAAGGGACAAGGAATTTCATGGCTGGATTTGTAAAATAACTTGGTGTTATACAAATCTGTTGCTTTGTTTGACTTGCTACTCAGAGCAGCTGAGAGCTCCTTACGCCTGCTGGAGGTGGACAACTGCGGTCTAGGGCCAAGGTCCTTGAATGTTGAAAAAAATCCTGACTATTTTTTCCCTTTCTTCAGAGAAATATCTACACTCTGAAATTTTGTTCCAATTTATGTACAGGATTAACAAAATTTTCCTGGATCAGTATTGCAAAAAGTGACTTTACTTTTTGCATTGTGTGACTGACATGGGCTAGCAACTATGCAACAAGGCTGCAAGTTTTGAAGGTAGATCACATCTTTTTTGGTTCTTCTTTCTAAGGATTTCCTGCAGCTTTAGTGAAAGAACAGCAAAAACATTGCTTGGAACCTGCCGCAGAGCAATTTATAGCAGCTTATATCTGTAATTCATGGAAGTTTATTACATGACCTGCTCTATGAAAGTTCACTATTAGTTCAGCATTTAGTGCTCACAGACTTGGCAGAGTTTCCTGCAAGCTGGATGCTGAACATCCGGTGAACTTTGTTTATGAACACAGTATATTGTGGTTAGGAGGCTTTGGAGCCACAGGTCACCACCCAGTTGTGTGCAAGCTTAGAGCCTACTTAGAGACACAGGGAATGGAGGCAAATTATTATTATTTCTAAATCCTGTGCAAGGATTTAGAAGGAAAAAAAAAAACCAAACAAACCCAAACAAACAACAAAACCAAAACCAATAATAATGATAACAATAATAATCCACTCACCAATGTAATAAAACAATAGCAATAATAGCATTATTATTATTATTATTATTATTATCATCATCATCATCATCATCATCATCACACCCCCACTGTGCTTGAAACACAGATAAATAAAGAAAAAAATGGAGAATCTGCTGAGGAAAAAGGTGAGGCAATAAAATACTAATTTTATTATTGGAATGTATTGGAAGCCAACGTTGCTGGTTAACTGCTGTGGAGGAGAAGACATCCCAGTAAGGCGGATAGTGACTGAACTTCTGTCAACACTCCCCTGTAGGAATTCCTCAAAGGTGCTTCTGGGGGCTTGTGAGTAGAGAGAAAATCAAGGCTGGCTGATCCCAAGGCAAAGAAACTGCTAGAAAACTGAGGAGAATTTGAAAGAAAACTCTTCTGCTGTTTAGTCTTCCTCTTTTATTTGCCTGTGGTTTATGGCATAGTGATTGACTACAGGCTCTTTCCCAAGCTGTTTATTTTGGAATGGTGCTGTCTCTGTCATGTCCCAATTACTGTGTGTATCTTGTTTTCATCTTAAAGAAGCCCAAAACAAACTGAAAACTTCACAGAACTATAGTTCATACATTCAGCTGTGGATGCACGGAGAGAGCCCCAAACCATTAAGTTTATGTGCAGAATGGGCCATTTGTACAAACCTTCCTGCTGGGAAAACTGCATCTGTTCTGCATGAATAAGTGGTAGGGAGTAGAGTCTGCTCTGCCCCTGCTCTGAGGTGCAGTGCAAGGGTTTGGGGCCCCTGTACCAGATCTGTGTAACACCTCAGAGAAAGTTCCTTCACTGCATGATGGCAGTCTGTGTGTCTGAAAGGTGTCAGCAAGCTGAGCATCTTCTGCCTGTGTCCTCCTACCACTGGAAAGTACTGCTGAACTTGGACAGCCCAAATTAAGAGGTTTATTTATATCCTGATGGGAAGAAATCACTGAGAAGATGAGCTGAGGAGAACTTGGCTGCTGAGCCACCAGAGATGGGCATCATGGGCAGGGCATGACAGTGGAAGAGTTTCTCTACTGAGCCATCAGTTGAAAGCTTTATGCTATCTGTGGTGCTTTACTTCTAAACATAAACTTGGTTCTCTGCTTTCATCTTGCTAAGCAGAGGAGCCCAGAGTGTCCAGCAGAAGTTTGTTTAAAATCACTCAGGAGAAGGAGGCATGTTCCATTCAGCCCATTTTAGAAAGGCACTTCAGCTAGTACTGAAGACAGTAACGTGGATCTAACAAATAAGGGAGAGGATATTTAAGAGACTGATGAAATGGCATCCTGAAGGTAGGTGGGACAGCCTGGGCTGATGAAGGTGAGCCCTGTGTTCAAACAGTACCAATGTGCTCCATCCCTTGCCAGTTGGAATAAATTAATAAGCTCCAACATTAGCCTTGACAGTGCAGCCAAATCTGCGTTTGAATTAACATTAAAGAGCAAATACATTTTCTGCAGAGTGTATGGTGTTCTCAAGAGTCAGCATTCCACTGACAGTGCTGTTGTGAGAAGCCACCAGGTGAAGGTCATTTCCCACAGTATCTCAGAGAATTAGTATTGTGCTTGTGACACTGCACCATCAGACTGTCTGGGATTGTTATGACTTCTACTATTACTAGAACTTCTAGGAAACTAATTTAATATATTAATAAATCCCTGTGATTAAATTCCTTCTCCTGATGTCCCAATGCAATGTCCTCATAAAATAATGAGGAAGGCATAAACACATTGTCATATAATTAATGCTGGTAATTTTTATAAGGTCAAAACACTTTTGTGGCAAGGCCAGCAAAGAGAGCATGTCTCAGTGAAGTTTGAAAATATATGATGAGAGCCACAGTATTGTTCCCCTGTGGGATGTGCAGACTACCTTCTTTAGTCATAAAAGGCATAGTCTGATGAAAAATGAATGTTTGAACAAGTGGGAATTCAGAGCCCTCAGATAAGCTTTACCTTGAATTGTCTTCCTGCTATTTCCCTTAAATATAAAGGGGCCTCTGAAAGTGGACATTTAATTAGGCAAGTAATTTTTGTCTTATTCCCTGCATTCAGTCTTGAAAAGAAAATATTTTTAATGGATTCTTAAGTAGTGAAAATGTTAATTTAAAAATACTGTTAATTTGCAGGATTGGTTGGAAGGTTCTACTATGACTTGCATCACAGTTAGCCATCAAGAGGGACCATCATTTCCCCTCTAAAGCATCACCACTGGCCACACACCTTCAGTGATGTGACCTTGGGCACAGCTCTCAGCCAAGCTATCCAGGTGGTGGACCCAGATGAACTTAAGAGTACTTGGCAGCTGAGAGCACACTTAATTTTTATTATGGATTATTTCCTTTCCATTCTTAGCCCAGCTGATGAGTAGGAAAAGAGCCATCTCCTGGTAAACAAGATACCAAGACAGAATTGTGAAGTACCGCAAAACCATTGTGTTGTTTGAACAGAACAAACAATCCCTCAAACACTTATTTATGAGCTTATTTTAGACTCTTGTGGCATTGAATTATGAAAGGGAGGTGGTTTTTAATCTATTTTCTACATCTTTGTTTTAATTTGTTTTTCTGAGTCGGTGGCAATGATAATGACCTTGTTTGTATGAGAACTGGAAAGGGAATAGAAGAGTAAGGTGAGCTTGTTTGGACATATTGAGATGGTTTCAGTTTCTTCAGCAGAGAAGCAAATTTGAGTGATTGTTAACACTTACATGTGCCCAGATGTTGCACACACAGAGCCACAAAAGCTATTAATAAAATTATTTCTTGAAGTTACCAAATAACTCATGTGGTGAAAACTTGGCTGGCTTCCAGTTTTCCATAACTAAGGTAGTCTGAGTTAATTGGGATAAAATGAAAACTATCCTCAAGCTTCTGCCAAAATACTGGGCAGGACTTAAATATATAGTCTAACCAGACTATCCAGTTAGAATTAATGATAAAAAGGATTTTGTGGAACCTAGAAACCTAGAGCTTCAAAACTTACTGTACCCTTTTAAAATGTTAGAAATCAGACGTCTGTAGGTTTTTCTTCCTTCTGTCTTCACCACAACTTTAGGTCTTTCAAGTATTCAGAGCTGTCAGAGGTAGATTACTAAAGTGCATGGGTGCTGGCCCAGTTGGCTCTTGTTTCTAAGCAAAAATGATGAACAAGTGAAAAGCAGCAACATTCATCTACCTCAGGTCCTGGTGCCCCAGCATCAGGAAGGGGTAGGTCTGGAGCAAGTTTCTGGATCTGCTGTGTGCATGCCATGGGTCTGTGCTCCTTGCCTAAGCTTGGGTTGGGCTCAGGCACATGTGACAGTGATATATTGATAAGCAAGTGGAGAGTAACCATTTCTCCCAGCAGCTGGTATTTGGGGTCTTTGGCTTGCTGGAAGATCCACAGACAACTTGTATTGCAACTTAAATCCTGTTTAGGCTTAGGCGTCAGCTGAGATGTAGTAACTGTCAGGGTGTATGCTCCCCCTCCATGGCTAATGTGAAGGAATGTAATTTATCTGAAACTCCTTCCACTGTGGGTTGAGCTGGATGGCAATAATTCACATTTGCTGGGTGAGGATAGCCTGCCTCAGCTACCATAACTAAGTCAATTTACTCCTGAATCAGAGGAACGTGCTTCTGTGCCTGTGCCTGCACTAACAGCAGCACCCTCTGGTCCTAATCTTGTGCTTCAAATGGAAACACTTAGTCCTGTTGAACCTTGAGGAGAACCACAATCTCCTCAGTGCCTGCTATAATCAGAGCTCTCATAATTTTTGAAGATCTCATGAGTCCTCTCTGGTGCTTTGAGATGAGGCAGGTCTGCATGTGCACGTAGCTACAAAGACCAGAATGGCTTTTACTGTAAATTATTTAATCTCTTTCCAACCCCAGCAGGTCAGTGCTCCATGACTCACACCAGGCCTGAGGAACACATCTATCTGGAAGAATGTCTGCAGATTACTCTGAATCCTCTCCAGACATTTTGGGCAAATATACAACACCCTAACAAGCTGTATCTGCACCAGTGCTTCCCTACAACACAGCTTCCTGTGCTCAACCAAGATAAACAGTGGAAGAGCATCCTGTTGTGCCACGAGGAGAAGAGGCTTCAGTTCTTGTATTTGTTTTGAAATGTTTAGATTTAGCATATCTCTACAGAAAATAGGAAATGCCTGACTTGCCCGAGCAGCCGCTGCAATCCCGTGCTTGCCAGCAGCCTGGGGCTCAGCCCCTTGATGTCCTTGCAGGCTGTGCAAAGAGGCCACAGGCCTTGGGGTCCCTGGTAGAAAAAACAACACTGGGACTTGGGCAGGAGAGCAAGCCTTGGCTCACAGTGTGGGTCTGCCTGCCAGGCACAGTTGTTTGTGTTTAATAAGCCCTTTAGGAAGGTCTGTGTTTCTTCGATTGCCTTGCTCCGCACTGCGCAATCTCACGGACTCTACGATTCATCACACTGTTGAAGATGGGTTTATGTTAATGAAGCACTGGAAGAACAGTGGGAAGCCTGTACTCAGTGACATCCTTAAGAAGCTGGACAAGAGATATCCCAGGAAGAAAGCCCAAATCATGGTTTTCTGAGGAGGTTTGGGCCTCAATGGTCACAACAGAGCGCACCCAGGGGTCCCCTTGATGGGAACAGCTTGCTGACTGTTCCACGCTCAGCCACACAAAGTTAAGCAATTAGAAGGCAATGGCATGAGAAGTACTACAGCAAAACTTGCTTTTAAGGTCTCCAGGTCAGTAATGATGTTCTAATTTGGTGGCTGAGGATGTTATACTGGATAAAAACCAAAATGTGAGTTCTTGTTGCACAGCTGGAGGCATCTGCGCAGAAGGATGAAGGAGTAAAGCCTGAATTAATGCGGAGAGATTGGGGAAAAAAACCCAGTATTTGACTTCTTCTGTGGAGAAGAAAGAAAAGACTCATGTTTCAGGAAAATGTAGTATAAAAATCATAGGTGAAAACTCCTTTTAACCACAATATGACCATGCAGGGGTGGGCACAGCTGTGATCCACTACAGTGACAATATTGCATCCTGCTGGTGCCACAGTGTATTTGTGTGTGTGCACATGTTAAAGTTATGCCACTCAGCACCTGTAATCAAATGTTTGCATCTCTAGGTAGATAGTCAGACACTTGGTTGCCTGTGCCTATCCTTGGGTTTCCTGTGGCAATCAGGATATTGCAACACAGAAGTTTGAAAAACCTTTGATAGCAAATCCCTTCCTTAGTAAAGGAAGAAAATATAGACAATAGGGCAAGACACAAGCACAGAAACCAGAGATTTTCCAGACTGGTAGCAAAAGGATCATCCCACTTCCATCAGAGCAGTGTGTGATCTTTGAACAATGAAAAAAAAAATTTCAACTCCCAAGATTACCATGGAGTAATGATTACCAATGTCATATTAATTATACTTGACACTTTAGAGCCAAATGAAATGACTATCTAATTAAAAGCACAGCATCACCTTAATGAAACAGCCCCCACTTGTCACATCACAGGAGGCTTTATAGCTTCCCTCCCCGCCCTCTATTCTTTGAATCCAAGTTCAAATTCAAGGGAAAGTTTGCTTATGGATTGGGTCCAGATGTGTCTGATGTTTTAACATTTATTTTCAGCAGTTTCCTCTGCACGAGAGATTTGAGCTCTTTCTGAGCATACTCTTGTTTCCTCTGACATGATACTGGGATATGCTGTCAGCCTGAAATTGGAAAGTGGTGGCGGTGTCACTTCCAAATCCTACTGATCTGGAGCATATAAAAAGATTTTGTCCAGACAAATATTAATTCTCTTGCCTGTGGAATTAAAATTTCAACTCGTTATGTCTGTTACTAAGCTTGACAAGATGCTTTGACTAAGGAAAATTAGTTTAGCTCCTTGGGTTTGCTCTGGATTTAGTCCAGCTGATCCAAGATACAACCCTACAAAGAGGATCAGAATGGTATCCCAAATGGCATTTAGGCCACTGGAGAGCCCCCATGGGCATCCTGGAATGCTCAGTCTTTCTAGCCATGACGACAGGAGTCCCACCTACCACAAATCAGCTTTTATGGGATACAGCAGTGGTTCCTGACTTTGTGTTGGTTCCTGAACATGTGTGTGGATGGACACAATTGCATCTCCTTGGAGCAATTGACAAATATCTTTTAAGATGTCTCTTGAATTACATCTCTAGAATCCTTCTAGAGCCCCCTCAGCATTTCATTCAGCACATGCCCCACTGGTGCTGAGGTCTCCTGGGCTCTCTGTCACTTTCTAGTCAATATTTCCTGAGGAACTCTTCTGTAGTCACACATTCAAAAACACCCTTTTCTTGACACAGTCCTTTAATCCAGGAGAACCCCCCAAAACAGCAAAGATAATTTCCCTAAATTATTATTTGTGTCATGTTGCTGCTGGCTTCCATCATTTTACAGCATAACCCAGTTCTGGGCCTACATTTGTTGTGCCAGTTGTAAATTGTTTGAGGACATGGCTGTCTTTGCACCCCTTGTTTGTACTGCACCAACCACTGCACTGGCAGTGGCACCAGAGTAATAATCCAACTGCAATTTGATAAGCAGTACAACTATTCATTTAAAAAAGCTTGCTGATATGTGTTTCCAGTTATCTTCTCAAACACTCTATGACCATTCTATTCCATTACTACAACACTATCACATTGTGTTTGATCTCATCCTTCCAAGCAGGTTGCGATCAAATTTTTCTCACCACTACAGTGCTCTGGTAACTTTGCTGTTGAATATAATGTCAAAGTGCCAAAGCTTTTTATCTTCTGACACCCTGGAACAAGCAAAGCAAGAAGAAATGTGGAGCTGTGGTTGAAATAGATCTGTCTGAAAACAAGAGGAGAAAACTGGGGACAGGTTTCTGAGGGGTAGAGGTTACCTTGCACAGGCCCTTAGCTCCTTATTCCAGGGAACAAGGAGCTCCTTTTTCCAGGGATATTTACTATCAGTGTTTTCCATTGAATATTTATGATAACACAATGACAGTGGGAAACTTGAGCCTTGTCTGAGGCTGGGAGTGGGGAAGAACCTTCACAGCAGGTAGCTGTAAACTGCAAACTGACATGCATGGATTGAGAGTCTGGTTTCCTTGTTTTCCGTCAGAGCCAGTGGCAGGATGCTGAGCCAAAGGACAGTTCAAAGAGATAGTGCAGCAGGAAGAGAAGTTGTGTCACAGACACTTATCAGAGCCTGGAGCCTACATGGCTTTGGGTAACTTCACTGGAAAGAAGTGGGATGCATCCTCCAGTAAATTTGGACCATGGGAACATGGCTTATAGGACTGGAAGTGCTCCAGCAGAGTTCAGCTCCAGCTGACAAGGACTGCAGCCTTATATAATGTTAGCCATAAATGTATCAAATCCCTGTAAATGTTCTGTTGGTTTTGGTTTTTTCTGGTTGCTCCTTGCAGGAATCTCATTTAGGGATTCTATTTTAACTTGTAGCCTCAATTAGCTCACACATGAGGCATCATTCACCACTTTCTGCTTTGCTGCCATTTTTATTAAATACTTTAAATGTCAGATTTTCCTTCACTAATTCAATGCTTTCTGCTTTGAGTTACAGCTGAGACATGCCTGCAAATGCAGGAAAGGTTTAGGATCTGTGGTTTACTAGATAGTGTAGGAGCTTTTATTCTTGTATTGAAAACATTTTTGGAAGCACCAGCTGTATTCATTGATGGTAGGTTGTGACTTACTGCAGTCTCATTTTTAATATGGACACTGCTTTTTGGCATTCTACAGAATTCTCCTAGCCTACCAAGATTTATAGAACTCAGTATTAGTGAATTCTGTAAGGGCATCTTCTTAATCAAATGCATGTAAAAACAGGATATTGTTGTGTTCATTGTTTTCCCCACGAGCTCAGAAATGTTTGATTTTCCTCTAGTGGTCTGGATGAGCTCTTGTCTGGCAGTTCCAATGTTTTAACTTCTTTAAATTTTTGACCTAAAAGTCATGTCACTGTAGCACAACTGCAATTACAATTCCTCATTTCGATGGAAGGAAGTGAGTCATTAACAGGCAGCTTTCAAAAGTCTTCTAGAGTTTGACCCAAGTCAGCAACAGACACTGTCCTCTCCTCAGTGGATTGTATCTCAAGAGATACTAAAATAATTAGTAAACATCCTGGAATTTAGCATTTAGGTCACACTATCTCAATATTTATTGTTTTGTTTTGTTTTGTTTTTACTGGCCTTTTAGAAGAAAACAAAGGCATTGATAACTACATGATGTAGCCCAGAAACTTCAACAAGAATGAAATTAGATGTCTGAAAAGGCCTACAGAAATTTGAATTTGGTAGGAATATGAGGAAAATCATGCTAGGCAGTGCAGTACCCTGATGTTGCTATAGAATTGTGCGGGTCAGGCCCAGACCAAATGAACTTCGGGCAGGGTTCTGCCTTAGCCCCCAGACCTTTGATGGCACAGTAACTCCCTCCTGAGATGGTGCTGACCTTGCTAGAGCTGCCTCATTTCACCCCTGGTCACCAGAGGACACTTTGCAATATGAGAATGACACTCCTTGCATTGCTGAGAGGTCCAGGACGGTGATTGTGAGGTGTGAGACCTTATCACACAGGTAAAGGAAAACTTTAGTAAGGCAACTTACAACTGTGCTAACCAAAACTCTTTTTCTGAAATTAATGTCCTACAACATTTGAGGTATACAGGCATATAATAATTTTTTAAAAATATCAATTCAGATGTCTTTTAAACACATTGGAGGAAGAGCTTATCTAGATCCAGGTTACTGGAAAAGCATATTTTTAGCTTGGGATGGTGAAACCTTGGTGAAGAACTAGCTGGTTAAATTTTCGCTGTATAAGAGCAAGACCTCCTGTGCTACAGACCTCATTTCAAAATTCTTGGATTCAAGGATTGTGTGTTAAAACTGAAGAACAATTTGCTGTTCAATCTGTGATGCAGACCTGGCTCTGCATCCATGACTGAAGGTTGATTTGTTGTGTATGTGACAGTTAACTATATACAGGTGTGATCCCTTTAATTTTATCACAACCTGTCTCAAAGGAAGTATCATTACACCTTTAATGCTCAACTTTGAAGCAGAAAAGCTAAATGAAAAAATACATTCATATTCACAGCTGCTAGCCAGCTTTTCTTCTCAAGCATGACAGCTTCTATTTTTGTGGTGATAAGAGAACTTTCCCACTAGGTCTCTGGGCTAGGCAAAAGATGTGCAAAACTGACTGAAGAAAGATCTCTTATAACCCTCTAAAGCATTGACAAATAGACTTCATCTTTTGGCGTGAATTAGAAGGGGAGAGCACAAAAATATTTCAATAGTTTGAATGCTTTCTGCACCTAGAGTGGAGCTCAGTGATCTTTGCTTATCTTTGTTGTTTCATGAAGTCATAACAATTACAGCTCCACCTAAATGCAGAGGTATCTTTGTATGCCCAGATAACATTCTTGTTAATACCACAGCAGTGCTGACCTGAGTGCAAAACCTGTGCCAAGAACCCTATTTGACAGACAGCAATAATTATCAACAACTGGCTGTATGCTGTGGTTTTATTTTACACAGCTGACTTTTCCCTCATAATGATCACACACCTAGAAACGCCTCAGATTTTTTGAATGTTCCAAGTTTTTAGCTAATAAATAAATATTCTTCTAATTGTTAACAAACAAACAAACCACAATTGCTCAAGTGAACTTTAATTTCCTTTGTGTTCACTAGCAGGCTGTAAAGGGGCATTCAGCATGAGCACTGGAGTGACTGAGGGATCAGTAACATCATTAAGTTTTTAATGATTTTTACTGATCTCTCAAAGTTTTTCATGTAAGCAGAGACACTGTGAAAGCTGTTCACTACTTTGTTGTGGAGGTGCTCAAAAGACTGTGTGGTAAGTTAAAATAAAAGGCAATTTCTCTCACTGTTAGGTCAGAATGAGGCAGCCATGAACCCTGGAACTCAGAAAAAACTGAAATTTTGTGGCTGCTCTGTCCCTGTAGCTGTGGTAGGACAGCAATCTAATCTCCATCCTAGAAAGTTTTCCCAGGTAGCCTGAGCTGAGCTCCTGCTGTCATTGCCCTGTCCCACAAAGCCCTGAGCTCAGCATGGCCTAATGCTGCTCTGTCATTAAGGGTATTTGCAATGGAATGGAATTGTTCATGTTAATCCTCCAGGCTCCCCACAGCTCCTGCTCACTGTATTTATCATACTTGGCTCATATCCCCAGATATGAGGCTCCTCATAGCAGCCTTTTTAGGGCAGGCTGGGGAACCCTTCCTGCAGGCCAGAGCCCTGTGGCAAAGGCCTCCTCAGTGTAGCCTCTGCACAGCTAAATTTGTGATTTACCAACACATTGATCTGCCTCATAACCCTCAGATACCTTCTTTGTAGGTTGGGGAAACCCTTTCCCCACAAGGCAGATGATTCCTTGGACAAAAAGACTCCTGGTGGTGATTAGTTTGTCTGTGGGTGCTGGTGGCACATTTTTCTTTTAAAACAGATCTGAGGGGAGACAGCTGGTCAGAAACCTGGATGAGAGGTCATTGATTTCATTGTACAGGGCTGAGGACCTGGCCAGCAGTGGAAAGGAACCAGAGGTGATAACAGCTCACCCTAGACAGACTTTTATGCCACAAAGCAAATGGTGACAGCTCATTTCAAAGAAGACACTGGATGGAATGCACTGCTGCTCTTAAGTGTTTTGAAGAAAGTATTATGTCTGTGTGATGAATTTAGGTAAAAAAAGACACAAGGAAAAACCAAGAAAAGCATGGAAGCAATTTCTTAGATAAAAGGCAAAGTTCCTTACATGGGAAACATGTGAAAGACTGGAAAAAAAAAAATCATCCCAGTAAAATATCTGTGGGACTGGATTCCCCCAGCCTCAGTCTCTGCTCTCTCAGGAAAGTCAGCCTCCTGATTCCTCAAATACTTTATTTCTTAAATTCCGAATATATGTATGTACAGCAAATCATTCTAATCAGCATGAATTTACATAATTCCATATTACCAACTACTGTGGCATTCAGAACAAAAACCCCCACAGTTCTCATTTCTGGAATTTAGGGCCTGCTTCCCATTTGTAATGTGGATGCTTCCTATCATCTGGCAGTGTAAGAACATTGACAAGGCATGGATGAAATTCACAACATCAGGCTGCAAAATATCACCTGGGAGGAGGGAACAAGCCTTGCCCTCAGTGCTTTTTCGTTTATAACCTGCACTGCCCCAGTTTCCATAAACTCACAGCCTTCATGGGGCTATGGCTGTAACCAGTGCTGTGTAAATAAAGCTCTTTGGAGATGAAGCCCAGAATCCTGTTCCCTTCTCTCTTACACCAGGGCATGGGGGTGTGCCACCCTTGGCTTTCAGCAGACACTCTCTGAATTTTTTCATTTCCTTCACCACTTATCTAAAGCAGCTCACGGAGATAATTTTCCGTGTCAGCAGCTAATCTGATCTGAGATCATGTTACTAAACTTTCTACACAAATCTCCTCTTTTCTTCCACTGCCTCCTTTAATGACCTCAAACCCACTGGCTGTTACCAATGACTACACCTGAAAGATGCAATTCATTATTGCCCAACATTTTATACCAGGAGTCCCAGATCTGCTTCTTTGAGCCTTGTTTCCTGTCCAGGGACATAATGAAGCTGTGGGCCCTCTTTACCTCCTGGTTACATAAAGGATTGAATCATTATATTTAGCAGACAGAGGCTCCTCTCTGGTGCTGAACACCCCAGGTCTAATCTCATTTAGCATTTGTGTGTTGAAAGAACTTGAATAATTTCAGAACAACTGGTCTTGAGTTAAATTGGTCAAGCTGAAAACGGTGTCAAGCCCCTGTTGATTTATTTATTCCTATGTCAGTAGTCATCTCAGCTCTTGACTCAGCCAAACAAAATACTGCCTGATCTGCACAGCCAAAAAATAGTTAGAGTGAAAGGATTTTTGCGTTCAGATGTTACCTGACCTAATTTAGAGTCCCATTTTTTCTTTCTACTTGTTAGACACAAGTGTATGGTTGTTCCCTCAAACCGAGACCTTGCAGGTAAATTTTCCTTAATCTCATCTGATTCCTTTCTGTGCTGCAGTGCAGACATCCCTTCAGACAGCTAATCCTTCCTGATCTACCAAGGCTTCTCCACTGAGTTCAACAATTCACATTCCTCCTTATCCAACAGGAATTTGAACTTTCACTTAAATTAATGGTATTATGAAAAGTCCTTGCTTTCTCTAAAATGTTTGTACTAAAGATTATTTTGAAAAAATTGAGCACATTTTAGCATATTTTTATTAATTTTTAATCATTTAGCATATTTTTATATCTGTCTGAATATGAATACTAATTAATAATTTAATTTTAATATTTTAACATGAAAAATAATACTGAAAATTAATACTTGCTGGTTTGTTTGGTTTTTTTTAACTGATGTCTGTCTGGAAAACATTTCTTTTACTCAATATTTTCTCAAGAATATCTCCTGCTTCACATTTCACATGCAATGTCAAAATGAAGTAAAACCTTTGTTATGAAAACTCCTGAACTCTGAAGTTTCAGCCAAAGTCCAGGTCACAGTTTTATAATTTGACCCGAACTCTGCAAATATAACTCTCATTAGGGGGACTTTACTGTTTGTTGTAGTTTGTAGGTGCCTTGAGATGGGCTGTCCGTGGGCTTAAACTGGATTAGGTTTTTTGCCTTATTTTGCTGAGGTTAATGGTTTGCCTCTACCATGCCAATGGCTTTGTTCCCCAAAAGAAAATCATAATTTAGTTGTACTCTTATTTCCATGGGAAAACTACAATATATCCTAGTTCTACCATACCTGCTGCTGGATTGCATCCTTCTGTACCAGAGCAATGTCAGGATTCACAGCCTCAAAGATCACCATTCAAATATGGTGCAGTACTCCAGCAAATCCATCCCTTTAAGCTCTGTGCCTGTTTTTTCATTTTTGACACAAGTCAAAATCTGGAATCCTGAGCTGCTAATGGTGGCCACCTCTCTTTTAGCAGGATGGCCATCACAGGGCTGTTCTCAGAGTCAAGCAAGCCCAGAACTTCTGCTCACAGATAAGCACATTTTTTCACCTCTGCAGTGCTTTATGACGCACAGTGTGTCAGCAATAGGTGATAGATATGTAACACACAGGCTGGGTCAGCAGCTGTTTCTCCACACTCCATACCAAGTCTTGCTCTGTCCTGATTTTGTTTGGCCTTATGAATGTTGGTTTGATTCTTTCAGCAAACCTACCTTTCCCTCATGGTCCTGCCATTAAACTTCTGCATAGATTTGTACACAGCATTGCTAGATAATTTATGGCTTAGTGTTGTTGTGCAGAGATATTTTGCCAGAGTAACATGGCAATTTCAGGACAAAAGGCAGTGAAAATCAAGTCCTGTCCTCTGCTTAGGGTCCCTTTGGCCTCATCACTAAAGCAATGTTTTTGAAATTTGAAAGATTTTCTGGGGACATTTTGGCTTTGAGGAAGACGATGAAAGGTTAAAAAAAACAAAAACCCAAACCCAAATGTTGCACTCACTCAGATAAACAGAAGTAAAGAAAAAGCTTCACAAAAAAAAAAGAAAAAAAATCTATCTTCACCCCCCTTTCTCCATCATGCCCAATGTTTGACTCCTCTTGGGTGTTTAACAGAGAAACTGCTCTGGTCTGAGCCTACCTCACTCCTGGTGAGAACTGTTGTCTCACTGAGAAGTTGTTCCTGTTTTCTATTACCCTGCTGGGAAGTTGTTCCTGGATTCTCTAGCTGAAGCTGCTTTTCCAGTTTTTAACATCTGAATATACAGAGAGAGGCAGACCCAGCTGATTCCTCATGCACTTTCAGGTGGATGAGGTCACTACTACACTAGCTGTCAGCCTTTCTCCAGAACAAATATTTTATTTATTTGCTTATCACAGTAAATGATCTTCAAAGCCAGGAGCCTCATACACCTGGGCTGGGAAGAGTGCAAATCATGCTTAAATGTGCAGTGAGCTGGAGAATATTAAAGTACCCTCTAATTCCTACACCTATCCACAAGAAAGTTTCTACCCCAAGACTTCTGAGTCCTGCTTAGCTCCTGGAAGAGCTGGAGTGTGGTCACTTTGCTGGCTTGGTCAGCAAAAGTTTCTTGGCTCCTTGCTGACAGACTGGAGCAGCTAAGTCCCCTCCAGATGCTGGGAAGAAACCCAGCTCAGGAAATAAAGTATGGAGGAGACTTGGGGGAGTTGTTTCTGCCTGGACAGAAAGCAAAACTGCTGCTGGTGCATCACACTGTTGGTTGTAGGATGGAGAGTGCCTTTCTTTCCTCCCCAGAGACCCTGGGGTCCCTGTCAGTGCTCCTTCCAGGCAGTGCAGGCTGGGCTCATGTACCAACAGAGGAAATGCAGCACTTCAGCTGGTTCTGGGAGCCTAGTGACACACAGGCTAAGGGAACAATTAGGAGTCATCTTCATAATTCTTTTATAACAACAAAACCCCCATGGTATGATAGCATATGAGTATCTGTATCCACATCCTTTTCCATCTCTACATCTACATCCACATTTTGCACTGGCACAGACCTGAGTCACCCAAGATCTGGTGACCTCCCTGGCTCTGTCCACAGGCTGTGTCCTCCCCAGGTGGTTTCTGGCACTTTCCTTTGGGTTCAGGGAACAGTTCTCCTTTTGCACGTTTTAGATGTGGGGAGAGGGCAGGAGTGCAGCCCCTGCAGAGCACTGGTCCCCCCCTTGCAGGGACGTGCCCCAGGCTCAGCAAACACACAAACCTGTGTCCTCAGCAGCCAGTTGTAGCCACATTTCTCTTCACAGAGAAAAGCAAGGCACCACTTCCCAAGAATATTTCTAGGTTTCACATTCTCTGAACCTCAGAGAAAGGAAAAACAGAAATATTCTTGGGGAGTCATGCCTTGCTTTTCTCTGTGAAGAGAAATGTGGCCACAGCTAGTCACACATAAAGAAATTGTGCTCCCAGTATGAAATTACTGGAAGAACTGCATCAGGCCATAGCACCTCTGACCAAAACAGCTCAGCAGTTGTTGATTTAGATGAGTCCATGGTGTGGTGGGGCTGTATGTATGCAATGTAAAGTCATTTCTTCTCTGGGATGTGCTGCAGAGACCAAAGGTTATTGTCTGCTTTGGAAGGCAATTTCTTTATTTGAACTGCAGGCAGCAAAACAGACTGGTTGTTGGAGTTTACAAAAGGCTGTCATGGCTCTGCTATGTCATTTTTAAATAAACACATTTTAGTCATTAAGTACACACTCTCAAGACCTCAGTAAGAAGAACATCAGAATTATTAGTCAAGCTTTAATTCATCTGGTATGAGTTACAGCTGAACTAAAGCATGTGGCAAATAAGAAAATTTATTTTCCAAGGCCGATTTATCTGTGATAACTTCTAAGACAGAAGGAGCCCAAACTCTAAACCATGCCCACTCTCTCTACACACTTTGGTTTTGCTTCTTGTGTTGCTATTATTTATTATAGCTCCAGAGAGGACCAGGGGATGTAATTGATCTCTCAAGGTTCCTTTGAGCCCTCCATTTCCATGATTAAATGAGCCTATGAATTGTTATAGACATCATCACACAAAATAATGTTTTATTAAGCACCAGTAAATTGCTACAATAGCAAACCAAAGTTGTGTTTGTACAATATTTCACAAATCACAGACAGCAAGGAGTGTATTTTATATGTGGGCACATTCATTCCTCCACTACCCCCATATCCCTGTGGTTTCTTGTTTCATTTGGGTTGCAGGGTAAATGAATAAGTCCTGCCTCTCTGAAAGAATACCTTTTCCAAACATGGCTGTTGATTTATAAGTGGTTGGCTGGTAAGCTCCTCTGCTGCGCCCAGATTTCAACCCACCTATGTAGGCCACAAAGAATTGAGGGGGAGTCAAGGAGGAGAAGTATTGAGTGAATAGTACATGTGGTGGAATATATTTAATGCCTCTGAAAGTAATGACATTAATTTAATTAAAAATCCACACTGGTCGCTACAATTTATAGGCCAACATGACTAATATTGTTATGCTTCTGTAAGCAGAGAAATTAATTAAAACTTTGAAGCTTTCTCGTTGGCATAATGAAAGCTTATTTTACACTGGTGAGAGATTAAGGAAACTTTCTTGGTGGGCTTTTTTACAGAAAGGCAAAGAAACCCTGCCCCACTTTCACAACCAGGGAGTGTTTAATTAAAAACAGGAGAGAAATTGGGAAAATGAAAGAAGCAAGAAATAGTTGTGTTAATGCATTAGCTCTGTAGAAAGGGCCTGAGAATAGCCAGGAGGATTTTGACACTGGCTCTGTTGGTGTGAGAGAGAAATGGGATCATCATTTGTTACAGGAGTTGGGATGATGGGATGCTGAGGGAGGGACTGGGACGCTGCTGTGAGGGACTGGGACACAGAGCTCCTTGTGGCAGATTTACAAGACACTGTAGACATTGAATTGCACAGGATATCTCTCCTCCTGCTCTCAGAAAAGGGATGCTGCAGGCAGGCCCTTCTACTCAGAGCTCAGCCTTCACTCTTTTACTTCAGTTCCCATCACTAGCTCTTACCTTTTTGCATTGCATGGAGGTATCACTGGGAGATAGACAGCCATAAAAGATTTTTTAATAGTCAGAGTGAAATGTTTCTATTTGGACAAAAAAAAAAATCCATCTAGTGCTGAAAAAAATAAGTGCCTATTTAATTGTAGTTATAGTTATATATATATATATAGGTATATTGGTCTCTAAACCTTCCTGTGGAGGGCAAGTGGAGAGGAAGGTGCTGAGCTCTTCTTCCTGGGATGCAGTAACAAGAGGGAATCGTTCAAAGCTGTACCAGGGGAGGCTCAGCCTGAGCGTTAGGAATCATTTCTTTACCATGGTGCTGGTCAAACACTGGAACAGGCTTTCCAAAGAGGTGGCCAATGCCCCAGGCCTGTCAGTAATTGGGGCATTTAGACAATGCCCTTAATAAAGTAATTTAATTTTTGATCAGCCCTGAACTGGTCAGTGGGGCTAGATGGTCATGGTAGGTCCTTCCCAGGCGAAAGTTTCTGTTCTATTCTAGCTGCACATCCATGTAGGGTGCAGCTGTTGGTGTGAGTTCCTCTGAACCCAGCTTGTCTCACCAAACTGGAGTCACTACAGAGTTATTTGATGTAACATGAAAACCCTGTGAATGCTCTGACTCATGACAAGGACAGGTCCAGGCCTTCCCAGCTGCTTGAGCCAAGAAAGGAGTAAATGGTGAGGGCTTAACTGTGCCAAGCTGAGTACATCTGGAACCTGAGCTCCCATGTGGGGTGGGGAATTACATGAGGGGGTTGATGCTATTTGTGTGTAAGGCGTGGAAGCAAATTCCAGCAGTAGAACAGCTGAAATCACAGAATTTTGTACCTCTGGATATTGCTCAGGACTCTCTTCTGCTGTAATTTTCCCTTTTGACATAATGATACATAAAACTCAGCAAAAAATAAAAGAAAATAATTCACTTCTCTTCTCACTAGATCAGCAAGGTCAACATAAGTGCATTGTATATTCAAAGAGCAAAAATGGAGCTGCTGGAGCTGTTTGTGCCTAAAGCTGTTATCTGAACCTTCCCAATCTGAAGGATTTGCTGGAAACCCAGCAGCTAACTGTGCCTTTGCATGGGTGTCCCACATTGGTCTGGAAGGAGAAAGGTCCATGCTGGCTGGTTCAGTCAAAGTTGTTGAGGAAAGATCCAACACAACCAAGAGGATTTTAGGGTCTGCAAGTCCAAAGGGTAAATGAGGGAAAAAATAATTATTCAGCATTCATTAAAGCATCAAGCTCTTTATCAAGCCATGCTGTGCCCTGACCACTTCCCCCTCCACTGACCAACCATGCCAGATGGGCTGTCCCCAATATCAGGCTAACAGAAGCTATTGCTTTTCCTCAAAAGTAGATGTACTTCACATTCAAGTGCCTCTTGTGAGCTGTTCTTCACCCTCAAACTGCCCTGACAGTGTTAATTCCCCATGATGGCAGGTGAGATGAACCTTTTTTTTGGGTTTTAGCGCAGTGTGATCACAGTGTAGCACTCACCATCAGGTCCAAGATCTCACATGCATGTCTTCCTTCAAAATATCAGAACAGTCAACCCACCTGCCAAAAGAATCAGAAAACATTAAATCTGGGTAATATTTAGGCTATGGATGAGAGTTTGTCTGCCCAGGCAGAGCTGCATTTCCCTTGCCTGGGCTGTCTTCTGGCTTACCTTCAGAAATGGCTACCCCCAAGCCATCCCTCACTTTCTGCATCTCTTTGCACTCTTGGGGTGGCGTTGGTGATCCTTCTGGGCCTGTTCCAACTCAGACTGTTCTCAGATTCTGTGAAATAACCAGGGGTATGATTCTCCTGAACACTTTGGGGTCTTGTAATAGAAATCAGAGTTTCCTCAAAGTAGGGAAGGCTGTTTTGAAAGAGAGTCAGTGTATTGATCAAGGCAATGTGGGGAAGGAGGTGCATGCCCTTCAACAGAGACGTGAGGGCAGCAGTGCTAAAGGAAAGAAGAACTGAACATCTCAGGGTCTCCTGGAAGCCTCTAAGGAAGGACTATGTTCTCCACCTAAACAAAATCTAAAGCACAATTAGAAGTTTTGTTGTGCCAAAAAATGTAACACACTGATTATAATTTATTGAATGCACATATGAAAGAATTCAGTCAAAATGTTTGCCTTTGCATAGCAAGGCCCCAGCTAAACATCCTCCTGTTATATAATATTTTTTGCCTGTTCCAGAGGCTCTCCATTGTGGTTAATTTGCAGTAAAGACCAGAGCTACTGCCTCCCCCTCCTCAACACCAGTTTTAGGAGAGCCATGAGAGCCGTAGCTCCTATTTGACACACCCTGTGACTGACAAGAGCTATAATAATTATTTTCTTTGACTGGATGCATTGAGTATTGGCTCTCTACTCCTGAGAAATTAAGACAATTAAACACTGCAACTGTTAGGCACAAAATCTGCAGTGACAACCAAATGACCATGGCTTTCCTGTCCACCCAAAGAACAAAGTCTCCAGGCACAGCAGGTGACCAGCAAATACTAATGGAGCAGCCAATACACAGAGGAGCCCTTCCCTTGCACACCCCATCAAACTGGCTGAAACACCTCTCATCAAAATGTTCCTGCTGGACCACGGAGCAGTGCCAGGCTGGTGTCCTGTGGAGGAAATACTAGAGAGTGTTGTGAGCATACAAGCTTTTCTTTGGGGAACTCTATTTCAAACAACATCCTCAGGTTTTCTGAATTGTGGCATTTTTAACAAAAATTTGTTTGGGGCTTACCATTGCTGCAAAATGCTGTTTTTACTTTCAGAAATTCAGATCCTTTTTTTTTTTTTTTTTATTTAGGACATTTTTTGTGGGTGGTTTTGTTTGTTTTTATGCTCCTGAGATGACATTCTGGTTTGGGATTATTGTTATTATTTTAGAATTTTGATTACTATTTCCATTACATACAGAGCGTAATTTAGATATGTTGACATCTCTAGTAGAATGAAAATATGTTTTTCCAAACAGCTGGGAGTGCTTTAATTGCAGATGGGTCTCAACCAGCTCTTGAAAGCTGTTCCAGTGTAAACCTGACCTCTCTGCCTGGCTCCAAAATTTTGTGATGCACAACATTTAAAACTTGGACCTTCCCCCCCTGAAACACTGTGAGTATGTTTTGTTGAAAAATTTAATAATTTTTACTGAATCATGGACATGGAGTAAAAAGAAAATCACTCCCAGAAATGCTATGATCTACACGCATTTTTAAGACATGGAGAGTAAATGTGAAATTAAAAAGTTTTGGTTCAAAATGGTTTATAACAAAATAAACCTGACAGAAAGCTGATGGTTGTCAGGAGCTTTTTGCAGCACCAGTGAGAAAAGGAAGTTTCACAGAGATTTTGGAGTTTGGTACATTCTTCATTACACAGAATCTTCTCGATTTCAGCCACAGTTTAAGCCAGGTCTTCAGGAAAGCAGAAGTACATCCTCCAAAATATTGAAGGCTAATGTAAAATTTAATTTAATTCTCAGTTTAATGCCAAGACAGGGGCAAACAATAGAGGATTTTCTGCTCCTTGCTTTCTTGCTATTTATGAAAAATCAGCTGCAGAGAAAGAATGATGCCAAGCAGCTCCTGCCTGTTGTGCTGCTCAGAGCTGCTCTCAAGGGAGGAGAGGTTATACCAGGTGCAGCCAAATTCCAGCCCTGCCATCCAGCAGAAGGGATTCCATGTGCCAGGGCTGCCCACAGGACAGTGCACACAGCTGTGAAAGCCCAGCTCCTGCTGCCCAGCATCCTTGTCAGCACCACACTCTCTCCAAGCAAAGGTGGGCACAAAGAAACCTCCCCAACATCCAAATTTTGCTCCCAACATTTGTTGTGGTGTCACTGAGGACTTTGAGGTTAGCTGCCTGTTTATTTGTTTTCCATCCTGGGATGCTGTGTGATCTGTTTTAAGCCTGGAGATGGAGAAAAATGCAGCTCTGCCTTCAGCAGTTTGTGTGAGTGACAGTGACTGATGCCTTTTGGAAGAGCACCCCAGGGGCCATGAGATGAGTGTAAATTCTGTCTGGGTATTGGTCAGCAGCATTTGTACCGAGTTAGTTTCCATTATTCCACATGTCAGGAAGAACATTTGTGCTTCCAGGCCACTAGATGATGATGGCACTGTAATTACAGCTGCATCTGAATTAACATTCCCACATGAATAAAACATTAGCATGATTATTCTTAGCTCTTTAACCAGTGGTCTGTGGTCTCATCTCATTATAGCTACTTTCTTAACCAAACCAAACCACACACTCTAACAAATGAAGAAGAGAAATAAACACAGAACATCTCTTCACCTTTTTCCCATTTAAGACTGGGAGTTGGTTAAATAATAATGAAGTATCTCTGAAAACCAACATGTTGCCAGAATTATGTGGCCATAATAGGATATCTGCGAACTTTAAGCCTTTGCTTCATGTCCATAAAGGTTTGATGCACTTACAGCTGAAGACTGCAAATTGAAAATGCTAGATGTGTGATTATGTCTTTTTCTACACAGGAAAACAATTTGCACATTCAAATCTTAGTATTTTGCATTTAAACAAAATCTTTGGTGGAAGATTTTCCACAGGTGGAAATGTTTTCATAGGAGCTTGGAGTCCTAAAGGGACAAAGCAAAGTCAAGGCCCCCATTTTGATGTGCTTGAGTGCAGGAATTGCCTTTGCCCTGCACTCCTCATGCCAAGGGCTGGACAAGACCCCACAGAGCCTCCAAAGCCTTTTCAGTGTGTCTGCACTGGAGCCAAAGGTGTGACACCAGCTCAGAGACCCATTCCTGAGGTGTGCTCTTGCTGTAATCTTGCCTTTCTCAGCAGCATCAGTAGAGGGAAGAAGGGCATTTTTTGGTTTGTGGGTTAATGACTCTCACACAAGTTGAGCTGTCTGTTGCTGTGATTTTAGACTTGGTCAAAATAGAAATACAAAAAACTATACTCTTCCTGGCTCCCTGGAAAACCCTGCAGTGTCACCACCATCCCCTTCTGTGGATGATTTTTTTAATATTTAACTCATCTGTTTTTACCTCTTTGAATCCCTTTTAATCACTAATAACTTTTGAATCCTCTTGCTCGCTTCAGCCAATGCTTGACATGTTTGTGACGGTATCAAGGTATCATTAGAAGTTTCCTTTAAAATTATGTTTCTGTAGAGAAGATCCTCATAATTTTCTCATCAGAGAAGAAATTAGTAGCAGGAACGCGATTTTAGAACACATCAGGGAAACCTCACCTGAGAGAGAAGGAAAGGCTGGAATTGCTCAGAGCTCACATTTATTTACATGCACTGGTTGTATGATGGCTAGACTTAGGAAACCAAGTTCTGCTGTTCATGAAGCTCCTCTGGCAATTCGGGAAGCACAGGTGAGCCTCACACTTCAGCCTGGTACCTTTGTGCAGTGTTTGAGAACCAAGGGCTTTGCCTCTGTCAGGATCTTCCATTGTATTTTTGTAAGGGCTGAGGGCTCAGACAGTGCAGGCTGTGAAATCTGCTCCTAATGATGGGTTACAAATGAGCAGCCTGAGCCCAAGCTTGATTCATAATGAAAGTAATTGTAGGTAGCTGCCCATTCCCATTCCAGCTATTGCAGGGAGATTCTTCCAGGGGATGTGTGGTTGTGGCCAGGCTGTGCTGGCTGTTTTTGCTTCTTCTTGAAAGCTGAACACTGGGCTGGGCTGGCAATTGTGTGAGAAAAGTAAACCTAGAATTTCTTTTTATAGCAGCCTCAAGCTAGACCCAGATAGCAGGATGGGTGACAGGAATGGGAGTTCCAGCACCAGGAGGGGACCACTGAGCCTGTCTTCAAGGATTCAGCTGTTTCCATCATCAGCCATTTGACTCTGGTTCAGCAAAGGCATCTTCAAGTATTCGAAGAGACAGATGGGCCAAGCTGAGTCTAGATGGCACCAGTCCATGGGCAACTTAACAATTTGGTCTCAGAAATATTCTCTCTTACAATTAAACCTGATAATTCCTGGCTTCCCATTCCACTGAGGGAAAAGTCTAACCCTTGCAGAGGCTGAAGATATTGGTTATAGATGTTCTGTTGGGAGGATGACAGCTTTGGTCACATAAGAGCTTTCTTCCATGGTAGCTGTTCCCGGTTTAGATTTATTTTTTTTTTTACCAACAACATTTAACAAACAACAGCAGAAAAACCCCTCATTTAAAAAAATGCTGGATTAACTTCCTGAGAAACTGGCAGAAGAATCTGCCTTTGCCCTCCCTTAAATTATATGTTGTGCTCCCCTGCTGGTACAATAAAATAAAATGAAAAAGAATCTTCTCCATTTTTCTTTCACCAGTGCGTTAGGATATTGTCAGGTCAGCCCTGGTGGTGGGGTAGCAGATGACTAATAGCTGTGGTTTTTAATTAAATGTTATCAGAAGAGGATGATAGATTAGCATTACTACCCCCTACATTTCCCAGAACATTTCAAAATTACTTTTTGAAAAATGGACTTGAAAAGAAGAAAGAAGGGGGAACCATGAAACAATGGTGGGAATTCCTTGTCCTTGCTGGACTAGAACAAAAGCTTTCAGTCTGTCAGAGAAGGAAAAGCTTATTTATATATTTGTTAAAATTAAACCAGTGCAGGCTAACTTGTATCTGGCTGGGATTTCTGCAGCAGAGCTGGACCTCACCTTCTCAGGTCCCTGTTTCTGCAGGCATTTCTAAAGAGGAAATGTAGGCATTTGGGTATTTAGAGCTGTGGCACCTGGAAATGATAAAACATGGGATATTGAGTGAACCCTGCATTTCTACTGCCTAGAGGTTTGCTGGGAGTAGGTGGGGGAATATCTGAGCTAATAGAAAGGAAAAAAACCATTAATCCTGAAGTAGCTCATAATTAAAGGCTACCATTTTGTCTCTACATGAAATAAAAATTCAGAGTCTGAAATTTTTCTTTGGGCAAGCACCAAGTTCAAATAATTTCAGTGCAGGTGGCAGGATCCCTGTTTTCTGTGGAGAGATATTTGGTCCTTTCTCCTCTGCTCACCTTTTTGTTACTACTATTAGTTACAGCACTCAGGTAGTGAAGATAGAAGAACACAATCTCTAGACCCACCTTTGCCTTAAAAAACAGCTTAAGAATATTTTCATCAGAAAACTAAAGGCCATTAAAGTAACTAAATCCTTTCAGATTATTGGGTTTGGATTGTTCTTATTAGAACAGGAGCTGAAACTCTTCTTTAGCTTCATTTTAGGTCCCTGAGTGCAATTCTGGATGCTGCCCAAAATGAACAAGTGATGGGGAATAGGGGTGCAATCTATAAATAAAATGAGCACATCATTAACTTTTTATCATCATTGTAATTTTTATTAGTCAAGGATTTGGCCCCTAGAAGCTGGGGCATTTTTAATGAAAAAGACACAAATAGCTTGTAAGTCAGGCTATAAATATAAGGCACTGGAAAACTGGGCTAGTGACCAGATAGATGATCATATTTTAGAATAAATTTATTTATATTTCTCCCTTTCAACCAAAAAGGTGCATCAGAGCTTAGTGGCAGAAAAAAACCCCATCTTTATCCTGATCTTTTTTTCTGCTGAGCATGTATTTTTTTTCTGAGTTTCTTCCATCTTTGTCTATGGCAGGCACATCCCACAGAACACAGATACAATTTCAAAGCAGTGGTAATGGCTATTAATGTTAAAATGCTGATTTCCCAGTTGCCTTGTTGAAACAGTCTGAGCTGCAGCACACATGCCAATAAAATCCCACTTTACATATAGTGGTAGGTGAAAATATGATAGAGGTTCCTTTCTCTGCCAGCTCTTTAATTTCTGTCCAAGGAAACTCGAGTGAGGTGCAGTTCTCCTACAGATGCTGATTAATTCTTTGGTCCATTTAGAGCGTGCTATTGCATGAAAACAGAAGAACCTGTGGGAGTTGGTATTTCCTTGATTTTTTTTTCTCCTGGACTGCACTGAACACATATTGAGTGCATCAAAATGCCACTTCAAGAGTGAATAAAAGGAAAAAGCTGCTACATAGCTGGAAAAGAGCCTGCACCAGAGTTTACCTACTTTGCATTTAGGATGGTGACACAGAGAGGCCTTGTGCTCCTGTCAGGGTGCCCTGTGGCCAGTGACAGAAACATGGGCAGTTCTAAATTGAAAGAGCATTTCTATATTAATTTATCACTCTGCTATACACAGGGCTAAGTATTTTCCAGAAGCTGCTACTGAGCCTCGGAGAGCTGAGGGAGCTTAAATGGTTGTGAAAGAAATACAGTTGCTTTCCTGATGTGATGTTTTTGGCCTCATGAAAGGGCATTTTGTTTAGGTGGTGCACAGAAATCTTAGAAAGTGCCTATGGACACAGATACAGTCCCTGGGGCAAAGCAGCAAACCTGAGCAGAGAAAGGATCATAAATCATGGGCCTTAATGTGCAGCTCATAAATCCCGTGTTTGTAGGAGCTCTGATAAGGCAGGATGATGTTGGAGCACTTTCACTCCACATAACAGAGCATGTGGCACTTGCATCCACACAGCAGTGAAATGAGCTGAGATTTGCATCTCATTTTTCTCTCCTCTGTGCCACTCATGGCTACAGGGAATGTAAATAAGAGAAAGGCCCCTGGTTTCACAAGAGTGACTCCAAATGTAAATCTTCACATTTGGGATGGGGAATACACTCTGAATAATGTTCATTTACATGAGATAATCATATCAACCTGGGAATCTATAAGTCAAACATCTGTGCTTGTTACTCACAGTAATTTGTATGTATACATATGAATGCTTATTTGATATTTGCATATAAGATATTTGCATATTGTGAAGGCAAAATGTGATATACACCAATCAACTTTCATGTGTCTGAGTTGTTACTAAATGATGGCTGGATGCTGCTTAGATAACCAGTCTGATAGCCAAGGAAATCCAGATTTTCCCAAGCAGTCTGTGCTTAACTCCTCAGGAATTAGATGCCCTTCCTAATGGCAACATTTGCAATAATTTTGGGGTTTGGGTCTTTCAGTTAAAGTGAACATCCCACCCTAATATTTGAAATAAATCTCCCTAGATATCTTCTTTCCTCTCAAAATTTTAACCCGTAGAGAAAAAAAATGAAAGGACAGATATTATTATTGTATTTTCTGCAATCTGAGGAAAATTTTAATGAACAATCTCCCTGTTCAAGGTAAGGTGCATCTGTGGTATCCACTGAAAGGAAAAGAAGTTGCACTGTGCTCTCCTTAAGTGCTAAACCTCCAGGTTTTTCTTGGCTCCCAGCATTCCTGATGGCGATTCAGAGTGCCCTGTGATCTTTATCAGCCCTGTGCATGCCACAGAATGTTTTGGGTTGGAAGGGACCTTAAAGACCATCTAATTCCAGTCTCCCTGCCCTGAGCAGGGACACCACCCCTTAGATTGTGATCCTCAGAGCCCCATCCAACCTTGAACACTTCCAGGGATGGGACATGCACAATCTGGGAGAAAATCCATGTACCTCTCAGACTTCCTCTGTACATACATCAATGTAAGTCAATAGATTTTGACCCTGGGGACTTGTTGTGGGAAAAATATTCTATCTGGCATGGTGTAGGCTAGACAAGTAATCAAATATCCTACCTTCTTCATTCTTTCTTGCTGCTTGGGCATTGGCAGAATTATTAAATAATCCCTCTAAATTAAATTTCTCTTTCATTTTGAGAACATCATATGGATATCTGTGCTTTCAGGACATAACTGGAAGAGTGGCTATGAAGATGATTCATTTTCCTTATCCATTTTAACTTGATAACCACAAAAAGTAGTAGATGCTTTCTATTTTTTCCAGTACAACAAGCAGTAGCATATGTTTACTGCACAATAATTTATTCTCACAGAGGAAGATGATATTTCCCTAATGACTCATGTTTCTGAGAAATATGAATTGTCTCTCCCTTTACATCTTTTCCTCTTCTCATCTCTTTTGGATGAGAAATCATTGCTTTCTTTTATGTCTCAGATGCATCCAGCAAAGTTACTACAAAGCTCCAACTCTCTGTGTTCTCAATGAGCCCAGCAATGACATCTCCCTGTAGCATCCAGTCTTTCACTTGTACATTTTTATTTATCTCCTGCAGCAAGCTATTATGTAAAGTTTTGGGTGGGGGTCTTAATCTACAAACACTGTAGATTAAGACCCCCACCCAAGTGGGGTCCTTTAAAGTCTCCACCCTTTAAATTCTCTTGCCTTTAAAGAGAACTCACTCCAAAGTGTGGCTCTAGCTGCCACACAGTGCTCCACACAGAAGTGAAAGCTGCATCAGAAATCTGGAAATGCATGTTGTTCCACATTACTTCTTTCCTATGTCTGGAAGCTTTTTTCTTAATTTTGAAAGGGTTTGGGTTTTTGGTGGTTTGTTGGTTTTTTTTTTAAGCAAAAACAAATCTTTGAATCCCTGGGGCGCTCACTTTGCCCTCTTTGCTGAGCGGTCCTGACAAAATCATTGGAGGACCAATATATGGAAAAACCCTTCAATCTCATGTTTCTCATTTAAAAAGGAAGGGTACTTGTTAGCATATTGTCTGAACGCCAGAGTTCTGACCAAATTCTTGCACTAGTGGAATGCCAATCCTTGGGTGCAGTTTGCAGCGCGCAGCAGCATGTCAGATGTCAGCAGTGCCTTGGGGAGCTGAGCTTCAGCCTGGAGAATTATGTCCTCATGAAGTCAAAGATATTACAAATGAAAAAAACCCTGAGGCCACTCTGCACCCCTCATCTAGGGAGAAACCTCTTCTCCTTGAGCAGAAGAGTTATTTACATCTCTGTGTTGAGATTTTCATCCTGGGAACTGGAGACACCACAGGAAGGACATGGACACAGTGGTGCAGACACAGAGCCAATCTCTGTCTCATCTGGTTGTTTTTTATTGTGTGGGATCCTCACTGAGGGGATTCTGTACCTGCTGCCTTCTCTGCTCTGCCTGGCTGTCCACTCCTGCCTGCTGGCCCCCAGCATTGCTGCTGTCTCATTTTCTCTAGGAATCACCTACTAACGCCCCTCTCCTCCATTCAGGAGATCATGAGCAGGTTGCTTCACTCCACAGCATGCACAAGGTATCCAAAGTATCCATCCCACCTCCTTTTTCTCCTCTTCTTGTTTCCAGCACTGGGAGCAATGCCTTAACTTAGGTGTAGTTTCTGGCCCACGTTCTTTACTCTGCTGCAGTCATAAACTTTAAATGTCTCTGTGCTATTCTGTCTTTTCTTTTTTTAGGAGAAATGCTTCTCCAACACAATAAAACAACACCTGTGAAATAGATTTCAGTCTTCTCCAAGGTCTCTTTCATTTCTTCCCACTGTTCTTCATTACAGTTCTGTCTTTTGGATTCCTCTCCTTCCGGGAATCATTTAGAGATATAGAGACATCTTCTCTCTCTTCCACAAGCTCTTCAAAGTTTAAATCAGTGCTTGTTGCTGGGAAACAATATTTGTTTTCTTTATCCAGTGAGGGGCCAGTGCCTAGTTCAGGTTGCTGGCATCTCAGAAATCATTGTGAAGGCCTTTTTGGCAATGCCAGGTACAGAATGCAGCATCCCCATCCTTTGGTGGGGACAAGGCTGGTTTCATTGGTGCCATCAGCTCAGGGAATGCATCACACAGGCCAGGCCAGAGCTGTCCTTAAGCTTGAAATATGTCAGGGAAATGCTGGGAAAGGTAATGGGAAGGAGAATGACCCACTGCAGAGCTCACAGTGGTTATCTGAAGTAGGGAGGTGCCTTATTGTGGAGCCTGTGTGACCCTTCCAGGCTGGTGACACCGACTGACTCCTGGTCCACACAGCCCTTCCCAAACTTCCATGATGGGGCCTGGATCCCTCCTGGAGTTCTAAGCAGCTGTATTTTGTATATCTGGCTTTATTTATTTTGGGGATTTCCTTCTCTTTCTCTCCCCTTGCTTGCAGAGGTGCTAAGTATTAAAATAACAGTGAGGAAGGGGAGAATTCACATCTTGGCATTTCTCAGTGAAAGTCTGCCAGACATTTAATAAACTGTTTTATGTTGAAAACATTTGAAGAATGACTCTGCAAACAGTGATAATACTTACTCATTAAACTTTCAAACAGCCTGGCCTGACAGCCTTAACCTTTGCACCCTGCAAGTGAAAACATAAGGCACAAGTAAAACCCCTTCCTGCAGTAACTCCAGTGGGCTGAGTAGTGGATTACACCAGGTATGAATTTACCCCCTGGCATTTGGTTCATTTCTAACAGCAAGTCCTCATGGCTTGGTTGGAGCCCCAGTGCCTGATATAAGACTCCCAATAGAGTTAATTATTCAGCTCTTTACAATAATCCATCGCCCAGTCAACCCACAAAGCATTTCGTCACAGTAGCAGCCTGAATGTTCAGTTAGGGGACCAATTAATCAAGCTGGCATTAAAAAATATAAAACCACATTTTATAATAGTGTAAAACATCAATGTATTCATTTGAGTTGCATTTGGCATATGCAGACGTGCACACAGTATCTCTACAGCTTGATTTATTACATTTAAAACTGAATGGTTTTGGAAATCAATTTTATTAGCCTTCATTATTTTAAAACATAAAATAAAATGAAAGCATTACTTAATAATGGCTTTTAAATTCTAGATAAAGATGCCCAAAGGAAAAATATAGAAACCCTGGAGCATTGTATAGTATTCTTTATTTTTTTTCATGGACTAGCTCAGTGATTTGGAAAAACAAATGATGGGAGTTAAGGAGTGTGTAAAGAGATGAAGCTGTAGGTATTGCCACTTGTCCAGTGTGTGTGGGAATGAGTGGAAGTGATTCCTTTTTCCCCAGCATGCCTTGGATCAGAAAACACAAATAAGTGGCATCTGTCTCACTTACCAACAGCACCTCAACTAAAAGAGAAACTGAATGAGAATTGTCTTTTAAGAGACAAGAGCACATCCCTTCTGTATTTGCAGCTGTTTCTCTATCCAGGGTTACACTGGGGGGAGGGGGAGCAGAGGGTGGAAAGGGACAGATTAGAAATTAATGGAACAGAGATAAAAGTGTTGCGCCACTGAGAACCTCTGCCACAAGCCGTTCCCAGAGGCAGGTAACGGGATCCCTCTCCACCTGTGCAAGGGGGAGGCCAAAAGCAGAGGTTTGCTGGAGGATTGCAGCAGCCAGGTGGGCAGCATTTCACCTCCAAGGAGTTGATATTACAGGAGCAGCAACCAGTGCAGGTCACGGTGTCTGGAGCAGTGTGTGACACTCACAGGAAAAGTCTTGCCCTGACAGTGAGCGTGGCCTGGGGCCTGAGGTGCCAGGGAGGCTCTTGGCCACACACTGCAGCTCCTGCCTTGTCAGGACCCAGGACATCCCTCTGGCTGCCCTGAGCAGCCAAGACCCCTGCCAGGGGGCCCAGAGACCCTGGCACAGAGCCCAAGATGCCTGTGGGTTTGATTATGACCCATGGAAAAAGTTACCAACCTTATATGAAGATCTGCAAGCCACAACAGTTTAAGTAGAATGACAGTGAATTTATCACAGGGTGGAAAAGTAGATTTTGGGGTTTCTAGAATGGGGGTTCAGGGGGCAAGATGGAGGGATCTGGGCGTGTCCAGCCTTTCTCCTTCTTCTTCTTGGCCTCCATCTTCTGCTGTGACGGTGGCACTTTTAGATCAGTTTAGAGTAGAAGCTTACAGTCTAATACAGGTGATAGGTATTGGAAAGTAATTGTAAATATTGTACATGTAGTTTTTAGTACAAAGACACAGCACTGCTCCACTGCCTCTGTCTGTCCTGCTGAGCTGACCTCAGCAGGGCAGGAGAAAATATTTTATAGATTAGAAACAATAAACAACCCTGAGACTGAGAAATAAAGAGCTCTGACTCCTTTTTTGACTGCCAGGTGGGGAAAAGAGACTTTTTAACGTTTCTCGGAGTCACAGTGACCAGCTAGAGACCCCAACACTGCCTTTGTCCTCTGCCTGTGCTGCCTTCCTCCACTGGAGGTGAGGAATCTGCTGTGCCTGGGAACTGCTCATTAGTAGAGATGTTAGACTGGGGAAGGACTTTCCCTGAAAAATTCACTGCATTTTTCTGGGTTTTTGATTAGAAACAAAAAGAAGCAAAACATTTTCAATTATTAAAATTTTAAACATACACACATAGGGAGATAAATATAAATATGTATGCATATGTACTTGCCTAAAAAACATCATTTTGTATGCTTCCACAGTAAAGTTTTAACCACTCACAGGTCTTAAAGTACCCTTACTTTTGAGATCTGCAGCAGATAACGTGGAACCAGTGCTGACGAGGCTTGGCTCAGGAGCAAACTCAGAGGCAGTGTAAGACATCTCAATAGGGTTTGGTGCTGATAGAGACATTGCAGCCAGAGGAAGGCATACAGCCATGGAAAGATGAAAAAATAAAATGGTGATTATGGATTTGCTGGTGAAATTCCCATTATCAACATCAATCTATCCTGGTAAGAACTCTCTACATTTCACAGAATCACAGAATAATGAGGTTGGAAGAAACCTCTAAGATCGTTGATCATCTAACCTCTCAATCAGACTATAGCACCAAGTCCAGTCTTTTTTTAAACACATCCAGAGATGGTGATTCTACCATCTCCCTGGGAAGACCATTCCAGTACTTTATTATTCTTTCGGTAAAAAAAATTTCCTAATATCCAACCTATACCTTCCCTGAAGCATCTTGAAAGGCAGAAATGGGGATTTCTCTGGAAGACCTGCTGAAGTATTTTTTCAAAAGCAGTATTTGAACACACTCACCTGCTTTTGCCTCAGCAAGTTCCAAGGGGTGACTTCTGCAGGAGAGTCTGGATTTTTGGTCAAGAACAATGCCTGGTTTATTGTGTCTATTGCATCCTGTTGGAGTTGCTAATGACTGCAACAAGGAACACGGCAGGGCTGAGGGTGCTGGCAAGCCAGGACCTCAGTGAAACCCAAACTCTGCCTTCCCTGAGTGTGTTCAGGAGGCAGCTTCCCGGTGTGCCACTGTGTTTTATCCAGGGAAAGATCTCTGTCCGCTGCCTTCAGTTCCACTAAGCCTTCTTCCTTCTACTGCAGGTTCAACTTCTCAAAATATGGAATTATTGGGGGAGGGAAGGGTTTTCCCTCTCATACTAGATTCCTTCTTTGATTTTTTGTTCAGTGTGTTTTTTATTTGTTTTTTTAAAAAAAAAAATTTTTTTTGAGAAGGCATAATCACAGGATCTCATCTGAACTTTCTTGTGCTAAGACATTAATCTGCATTTCATAATGTTTCAGAGCAAACAGTGCTGGAGTGAACATAAGCTCTCCCCGTCCATACTTAACTCACTCAGCTCCTCTCTGCAAACAGAGATGACATTTTTGTGCACAGCAAGCACAAAAGAAGTAGAGGGATTCAGTCTGGGAGGGTTTTTGTGTTTGTAAAGTTCCCCCACTATTTTATAAAATGAAGACAAGTCCAGCTGGGCTTCAAATACCAAGAACATGCCAAATGGTTGTTAGCTAAGGGGCAGCATCAGTCCCTCTGGGATGGGGTAAGGGGATGGAGACAAAGCGATTTAGGGGAAACTGAAGCAAATAAACTTTCCAGCCAGATTTATTAAAATTATCCCTCATTTACTTTAATTCTGCTGTTTAATTTTCATCCTAACTCTTTTCCCAGTATTTGTAGCTGCTACCTGCTATGCTGACTGGGGCTGCTTAAGCTGGGCAAAGTCATCTGACATTACAACTAGTCTGATGGTTTCACAGTGCTGCCTTACCAGACCATCCAGGTGTGGCCCTGGGTGGCATCACCTTACCCTAAGCAGGCACTCTTTCCCAGCTAAAGTGACTCCTCTCCAAGGAAAAGGCTCCTGGTGTTCCACAGCTGGCAAAGGCTCTCTTGGCTCCAGGAACAGTGCAGGGCCATGAGGAGACACAAAGCTGCCTGGGAAGGAAAGGGGAAGGACAAGTCTGAATCTATGGACAGTCAGTCCTTCTCCCAAACAGCATCCCTGCCATGAGAGCAGGAGCAGCAGGCTCAGCTCTGTAAGTCTCCTGTTCCATTTTTGTCCTCTTCTCTTTGTTACCTTTTGAGAGGGTCACAGGAAAGAATCTTGCATCCATGATTTGACATCATTCAGCTTTGCATATAGAGCTGAGAAATCTTCAGGATGTCCTGCTGAGCCCAGGACATTTGGGCTTGCTGGGAGTGGCCCTGGGATCTCAGCCTCTCACTTGTTTACCCCTGACTTTTCTTCAGCACCTGCTCTGCAGGCGCAACCAAAGCTGCCAAAGCTGACCTTTGATAATGCTTTCTGTGGCTTTCCAGGCCATGGAAAACTTGTCTAAGCACAGGTGATGGTCATGAGTGGCTGAGTGCAAGCAGAAGACAGTGTTCACGGCATTGCAGGTGGCTCTGCCCAAGCTTTTGGCCTCCAGCTCTCCTGGGAAAAAATCCTTGTCTTCTCTGAGGGCTCCGCCCTGCCTGTGTAACCTCAAAGAGCTAAAATTCATTCCTCCTGAATCCTGCAAAAGCTCAAGCCCATGAAATGAGCTGAAAATAGACACAGGCTGCAAAACCCAGTGCCAGACATGGATTCTCTTAAAGTTTGGTGTATTCAATGCTGGGAATTCGCTTCCACCCATGCCAGAGGTAATGGGATTAGCCCTGAAGCCCTGATCCCACTCCCTAACCTTCCCAGAGCTCAGGGCAGCCTGGGATCCTGCTCTGAGCTTCAGGCCTCTGCAGCTGAAAGTGTTTAAATAGGAATGTCCATCACCCAGTGCGAATAAAAGTGAGAGTGGCCCTTTTAAAAGAGAGCGATGACTTGATCAAAATGCTGCTTTGTCATATCTGTTTCATAAAAATTTGCCCCCTCCAGGCCAATCCAGCTTGATGTCAGTGGTGAACGCCAAGCACAGCCTTGTCTTGGTGAGCACCGCACAAAGCCTTAATTTCACAGCCTTCAAACAACAGTGAAAAATCACCAGGAACTTTCTCCTCGGGTCTGGGATCTCCCTAGCAACCGCAGGCCAAGCATACTGTAATTCAATTTACGCCTTGAACTCCTTCAGGAGTCTCTTCTTTAAAATCTGTCACAGTCAACGTGCCTTGGGAAACTATTATAAGTGCCTGAACCTTTGACCAGCGGAGAAAGTAAAGCGTTGGTACAAATCTCGTCAGCATGTTTGGTCTGTTTTTATGTTGGGAGCATGGTACATTTAACATTCATCCCGCAGCCTCCACCTCTTTTCTGCTTGGGAAATGCACCCTGCATCTGTCACACTGTCTGCGCTGAAACCGGGGCCGGCCATCCCTGAAAGGAGGCGCGGGGGAAATGCCTCCGCTCAGCCAGAAGAATTGCTTTATGTGGAAATGCACTGACATGGCCCTGGGCTCGTTGGGAGACGGGGGTGTCATGGGAAAGATAAGCAGGAGTGACCTGGCAGGTTTGTGAATGTCTCAATCGGGGGCTGAAGTGGGTTGAACAAAAGAGTGAAAGCTTAGCAGGAAAACACAAATGATAATGAACTGCTTGCTGTGTTTAAATAGCCATCCCCAAATAGTTCTGCAGTGAACACTGTCAAGTTACTTGAGTCAAAGTGAGGTTTATAGGCCTGTAATTTTGGGGGTTATTTGTTCATGAGCCCTGTGTGAGCATCTTGAAAAAATTACTGCTTTTGCTGACAAATGCCATTTTTAAATTAACCATACAATACTATGTGTTATAAATAGTATCCTTTTCTGTCTGTTAGCTCTGTGTCTCAAGTGTGGTCAAAAAGAGAAGGGATGAGATTTTAATGAGTAAGGCTTGGTGGGAAACATGTTGGCATTGAAATCTAGGGGCAGTTTTAGGCTAGCATCAGCTGATGGGGGGTACACCCAGAGACAAGAGGGGATTTTCTCCCTTCAGGGTGCTGAGAGCCTCCATGCAGAGCACCTAACAGGAAACGA
This sequence comes from Ammospiza nelsoni, assembly GCF_027579445.1. Taxonomy (NCBI): domain Eukaryota; kingdom Metazoa; phylum Chordata; class Aves; order Passeriformes; family Passerellidae; genus Ammospiza; species Ammospiza nelsoni. The sequence continues at coordinate 19,319,368 of NC_080636.1, forward strand.
CTGCTAAAGATAATTTTCAAGTAATTACTTGAACATATTCCATATTCCAACTCAATCTGAGTATTTTGTCCCAGAAGCTCATCCTATCAACTGGGAATAGCAAGTCTGTGTACTGAGAGGGTATTTTCCAGAAGGACCAAAATTAGACATCACTTTTCCACCCTCCTCTCTCACTTGGCTTTGGAACCACATCCTAAATAAAATTATGGAGCAGGGTGACTCCAGGATGCACCTATGCAGTGGTTATTATGGATGGCTGGTCCAAGCTGAAATTGCTGATTTCAGAGCATCAGGGAGTAGCTCCTAAGGAAGTCACTCTGTGCTCAGCCCACACAGCCTCTGCTCACGGAGTGGCTTCAGCTCCAGCCCTGCTGGAGACATGGAGCAGCAGCCAGCAGTAAGCGGAGTACCTGTGTGAAATCCCACAACCCCTGAATGGGGCAGGCTTCGTGCTCACTGCAGGACTAGATTTGATCTCAGCAGTCTTTCTTCACATTGCTTAATGCGATCATATTTGTATTTTCAGTCCTGCTGTTCACTTTGATCTCAGGGAAGCCTTGTAATGCAGGCTGGGGATGGTATTTGGCTGGGCAGTAGCTCCATCTACCCTTGGAGAAGAACAGCCTGGAGCTTTTTCCAACACCTGGAGAAGTACTGAGATAAGGACAGTTAAAAACTGGCAAGGGTCTGAATCTGTGTCTGCAGCTGAGTAGAGACTTGGCATCATTTTATGGCTGGGAGAACCTACTCTGTCTCCAGTAAGGCTTACAGGGACTGGGCATTGCAAAGTGGCTGCTGAAGGGCAGACAGGGCTGCCCTGAAATGGCCAGGCCACATGCAAAGCCATGGAGCTGGGCACTGCACTGGGAGTGCAGCAAAGCTGGAGCAAATGCCAGCAAATCTGAGTTGAGTTTAACCTGTCCCCTGGCATTTCTGCTTTTCCCACGCAGTTGTGCTCATTGACCATGTGGGTCTGAGTCACAGCCCTTGTCTGTGTTCCTGTGTGCACTGGCTGGTACAGGGAGGACTTAGGTGTAATAACACCCTGTCACTATTCATTACAAACACAAAATTGCAGCTGGAAGACCCACGGGTTCCCACGAAAGCAAGGCTGTCTTTCATCTTGTTGTCTCTGCTTTAAATAATTCCTCACTGTTCAGGGAAACTGAACAAACAGGTGGGGGAAAAAACATGCATTACTAATTAACTAGAGATCATTGTTGTACACCAAACAATAATATCAAAATTCATCCATTACAGTGGAGGGGGACTGTTTATAGAGGCATTGATGAGTAAAACATTAGCAGCATATCTTTAACTGTTTCATGTCCCTAGGAGAAGTTAAGGAAAATACTGGGATAGATTTCATTCTCAGAGTGGTGTAGAAGTGAGTTACTACATCATGGTTAAAGTTGGGCACCCATTTATTTAAGATAAGTCAGGATAAGTCTGCCAGGATGGCCATCCCCATCCCACAGGTCACTCTCAGAGGCTCTGTGGTAGGCAGCTGAGTTACTGGGGATGCCTGGATGCTCCAGACCAAAACCTGAAGCATTTGCAAGAGCAGGGAAGAAGATTATAGTAACTGCTTTGCACCAGTGGCATGCTGCTGGCTCTACATCAAGAGAAAAAAAAATTAAATATAATTTATCTTTCTCTGAAGAGTTCACCAGCCAAGTTTTGAGGGAGTAATCATTTTACATCTCCTGTTCGCTTGACTGTATAAATACAATACCTGCTTGAGAAAGGAACAACAGTGCTCCTTTCAGCCTTGCAGGATTTCAACTCACAGTAAGTTTATCTGACATCTCTGATGATTAGCTGTGAACTTATCTCGAGCAAGAGAGAGGGGTGGAGGGAGGGCAGGAGTGAAGAAGATAAGCACCAAACAAAAGGTGTTTGTCTCTCTGTCTGGGTGCTGGCTTGAACCAGCCCAGTCTGTCAGGTACTGAAATACGAAGTAGCACATGAATTTTGCAGCAGGGAGAAGGAGGAGAGTGTGGAATCTAAACTCATTTTAGACACCATGTCTTACTGTTATTTTTCTTCCCTGACAAATTGTATGGCTAATTCCATGCACTCAGTGGGGAAAGTGCTATTGGCAGGTAAGAGCTTGCTGTAAAGTGCAGTAGAAGATTCCCAATTATTACAAGTAAGTTTAGGCCAGAGGAAAACTGATTCCATTTCCAGCTGAGTCCTGAAGCTTGAAGACTTGAGGATGCAAGGCAGAGGTTTTCCTATAGGGCCTGAGGGAACCTATGATCAGCTTTAGACCACGATCCAATTCCCAGTGAATGTAATGAGAAAGGTGTTGTCCACCTGAGTGATTTGAGGAGAGATCCAGGCATTTTTGCCCAATCTCCACCACCTATGAAGCAGCGGACATCAACTGAAGTGATGCCTCAAATGCAGTTCTCACCACCACGAGGTGTTATGGCAAAAGTCCAAACTTACTCAAAAGTGTTTACACAGAGGTCCAAAGGACAATTTCTTCATGAGCTAGTAAACATACAGATGAAAAAAAGTCTTGAGGAGAGCAGGAGATCCCTGAGGTTCAGGAAAGTTCCAGAGGAGGTGTCATGCTTACCTGCCTCAGGCTTCATCTCTGGGTATCTGCTCCTGACCCCCTCTGAAGGACACCAGGAGAGCTGCCCACTTCTTCTATCTCCATTCTTACAGAATCCAAAATAGAAGCAGAAAACTTCTTGCGAAATTGCCCATAATTTTTCAATAGAAAAGAAGAAAAGCTTTAATGAAATGGAGCACAATGTTCAGTCCTGGCTTTGTGCCTGAAAGATAGCTGTTTTCTGGATGCTCTGTGCTGTGGTGTCTCACATTACTCAGGGGCTTCCCCCTGCTGTAGATGCAAAGCTGTTCCAAAATAACCCTGAAGCAGTAGTTGTTCCTGAAATAACTGTCCCTGAGTAACTCCATGTATGGACATTTTATTCCTAATTACCAGGATCTTCTGTTGGTGGATTAGCTTAAAACATCTTTCTTTTTACCAAATAAGAGTCTTCATATATGGGTTATTCAATAACTATCGCTCCCTTGAATTTACCTCACCTTTAACATGACAGACCTTTCAAGTAAAAAGGGGCCCAAGGACACAAGTTTATGTGCTAACTGCTGGCACATGCTGATTATTCATCATTTCACAATATTAATAAAGTTTTAGCACACAAATGGCTTTTTCTGGAGTCACTAAAAGTGCTTTGAGAAATCACAGTGGAGTAAGCAGCCTTATTTCCATTGCACAACCAGGAAAAACTGAGGAACAAATACAATGAGGCGTGATATTCAAAAATGATAAGCAATCTGAGATGTTCCATTTTGATCAAAACCTAAGTGAAGAGCAAGAAGAGACTGAAGTTAAGATAATGGTGAACATCTAAACTTGGAAAACAGACTGTCTTAAACGTCCCCTGTTTGTATCCAAGACTGGATACAACAAAACTTTCTTGTCAGTCCTGAAGATGTTGGCTCTGGTTGTGAAGATATTGTTTTTAACATCACTATTGATGCATGCAAATAGAGATTTGGGGGTTCTCATTCCTTACACACTTTTCAAACATGTGGCAGAGTGGTGCCTGACCCCAAAAGCTCGTTCTTCAGACAGAAACACATAATCACTGAAGAGACACTGGTTAGAAACCAAGGCAAAGGAAAATCAGATTTTTCCATTTCTGAGATGCTCAGGAAAGTGGCAGAGTGCTGCCTGCTCAGCTGCTCTTGGGCTGGATTTTCTCATCTGCTTTGGACAAGAGGAAGGAGCTGGTGGAAAAACAAGGGCAGACTTTGCAGTCATTTGGTGGGAACTCTTCATTTTCCCCATTTGGCAGGGAAACTGTCTGAAAAGCAATTCTTGGAAAGCATGGGTCTGGCCTCATCTCCCCCACCTGCCTAGCAACTTCAGGGAAGGTTTGGGAAGCAGCACCAAGCCATTTTCTTTCTCCCTCAGCCATTTCCCCCTCTCCCAGGCCACAGTCAGCATTGGAGTTTCTCTCTTCCCCCCTCTCTTTCTTCTGTTGCAATGCCAGTGGTGTCTCCTGGCACTTTCCAAGGTGAAGTCAGATTTTGGCACCATCTCTTCAGCTGTGATGAAAGTTACAGCAGGGAGGGTAAGTGGAATTTGATAACAAAAGGTCTCGAGAGGCCTTTTCATCTTTGAACCACTGGCAGTGCCAATAAAGTCCTGTTTCTATCTCAGCATCAACATTCACAATTGTGCAAAATAATAAAATGGGAGATAAATAAATAAGAATTACTGCAGTCAATCTGTTAAATGATTTTTCTTTTACTAGATTCCAACAAATTGCTTAAAACACTTCTTAAACTGCCTTTATTTTCAGGAATGTAAATACTATGAAGGACGCATTGTACAGTGGCTGGCATGTCTGGAGTACCAAAGACAGAGTCATAATCCTTCCCCTCATTTTTCCTGGCTAAATATCCTTATGTGGTCAGAGTGACCCTCTGTGCAGTCCTGTCAATTTCTAAGTCGTTTGAGATAAGTGTCCCTTGATCAAAATGGAAAGTTTGTGGAAATTTTCTGAGAAATAAGCATTTTGAAAAACCATCAACAGCTGGCAATGAAGAAAATACACTCTCCTCCCCTGCTCATGCTGAAATTCTATGCTCAAATGTAAATATAATTTGAGCATAAAGCAGTAAATTTTTTGAGCAGCAATCTAAATAGTGGCTAAAGAGGGGAAAAAAAATCAGACTGAACTCTACTGACCCCTGTGTGTATGTATTTGACAATATAGCATCTCTAGCCAAGGTTTAAAAATGGTGCACTCTTGCATCAGGGGGTAGACTGGACCTTATTTCTAAACTGTGCTGCAGTATTAGACAGGCTCATTTATCTTTTGTTTCTTCAGTTGGGTTTCACAGAAATAAAGGGGATGACTTTGCCAAAGCACATTTTTCAGAGTGAATAATGATGAAAAAGCTGTGGTGTTCTGTTTGCCAAAGTGCAGTATTCTGCACTAGTGCACAGAGGCCTCCTGTGATGGAAATGTCCAAACTGGGAGGACCTGGGTCAGGGACAGTGAGTGGTGGGACTGCTTCAGAGGAACTCAAAAGGCTCAGCACAGCTTAGAGAGAAGAGGCACTGGGCTGGCAGCAGCCTCATTTTGCTCTTCAGATGAGGCATTTTTCTTCTGCCCCACACTGGGGTGGTAGGGCACAGCCCCCAGTGTCACAGGCTCTGAGGATGCAGGTACAGCTGTGATTGCTGGGAAAGCCTTCTTCAGAAATGAAATTAGAAATTAGTAACTTTGCTGGATTGGGGCATAAATGTTTTTGCTTGGTTATATTTTGGTTTTAGTCCATATCCTTCTTAGAATCTGATAAAGATTATGTTGATTGTTTTGGGGTTTTATTTAATAATACAAGAATCCAAGAGGGAGAAGAAATTCTGCACTGAGTATAGATTTCCCTGTGGTGCTGATAGTGATAATGGTCTCTCCATATCCTTCATAGAATCATAGAATCACAGAAGGATTTGGGTGTGAAGGGACCTTAAAGATCACCTGGTTCATACTCCCTCTGCTGTGGGCACCTTTCACCAGACCACGTTGCTCAGGGCCCTGTCCAACCTGACCTTGAACACTTCCAGAGATGGGGCAGCTCTCGCTTCTCTGGGCAATTTGTTCTGGTGCTTCGCCACACTCTGAGTAAAGAATTTCTTCCTAACATCTAATATTCATCTAAGTCTTTACCAGTGCTATTCTGAAAACCTAGGAGAGATTGGGAGTTTCTCCACATTGAGTTTTCCATTCTGTTCCTGCAAACCTCTCACCTATTTCCAGAGAGAGAAGTCAATGGGTCAGATAATTCCTCAGCATGGACATTGCCATGGCATCCTCTTGGTGATGCCTGAAGCATTTGCCATGAATTTCTAGCAAAATTTGTGATAAACGCTTTCTCAGCCACTTCTGGTGGCACATCACCCATTAGCCTCTTGTGTTTGGGCATTTCCAGGAAAACTGGAGCTTTGCAGGACCATACCTTGGCCTCCTCTGTGGTGTATTTACCATCTCAGAAAGAGTGAAGAAAACTTCACAAAGTTACTTCGTTATTTTAGTTCACAGTTGTTTTGCCACTGAAGAATAAGTCACATCTCATCATTATTCCAGATACAACCAAATTCTGGCATCTGTTAAGAGAAGTATATTGTATGTGGACTGAACTTGGTCTGGAATATACAAAGTTGTTCTACTGCTAAAGATTGTGTTGATTGTTTTGGGGTTTTTTTTAATAATATGGGAATCCAAGAGGAGGAAAAAATTCTGCACTGAGTATAGATTTCCCTGTGGTACTGGTAGTGATAATGGTCTCTCCATTTGTTTGCACTCTCCAGCAAAAGGACAGGTTCAGTGGCTGGTATATTTTGCCTTCCAGTCTTCTTGGGCAGCACATTTCTCTGCAGAAGTCTCTGACATGAGTAATACACACACAATAGAGTGACATCAGCCCAGGTCTGAGGGGGGAAATGCTCTCGGGCCTTCCTTGTTTATAACACAGGCCATAAGCCAACTTTCACCCTGCTCTACATCAAATTCAAGGTTAGGTGACATAATGTAGGTCAGGATTCAGCTGTGTAAAATCTGAGAGAGGACGGAAAAGACTGTGCTGGCTTCCAAATGCCTTAATAAGGGCATCTTCCTTTAAAGAGAGGGTTAGTTTGAAGTAACTTCTCTTATGCTAACAGTTATGACTAGGCAACTGTAAGCACTTAAATCAAGTAGGATTTTCTATGCAAGGCACTGCTAAAGTCCACAGTTTTCAACTGCCTGATCTAGTAGCCCATGCCTGTTCAGGAGCACCATTTGTTAGGGGAGGAAGATTTGAAGTGGAGATCTGTATATAAATGGCTTTAGTCAGGAAAAACAGCCCAAATAGTTCATGGCTATCTTAATGTGAAACTATAAATTGCAAACCCAAAACCTGTGCTTTAAAACAGGAGGAAAAAATCAGAATTTTTGATTCATCAAGGCCTGCAAAATTTCATATTTTCTGCAATTATCTGAGGAGCTTCAGAAAGAAGACTTAATGCATGCAGTGCACACACACTCATGCACACAAGCACATGGAATATATCTCCAGTTACAGGTGTTTCAAACTGGTGCCATGTCACCGAACACCACAGAGCCCTTCACAGAAGGGGAGCTTGAAATGCTTCTTCTGCACTGCTCTTGCACATCCAGGCTTTACAATAATTCATATAATTGTCAAGGTTGGAAAAAACTTTTAAGATCATTGAGTCCTACCATGAACCCAGCACTGTCTAGTCCACCCCTAAATCATGCTCCCAGTGCCACATCTGCACATTTTTTGAACACTTCCAGGAATGGTGTTTCTATCATTTCTGTGGGAAGCCTGCTCTCATATCTATCCCTGTTTCAGTGAATAATTTTTTTCCTAATATCCAATCTAAACCTGGCAGTGCCAGTCTGATGAGACTGGATAGTCCGGGGTTGGTATTGTTTAGGATTGACCACATTTAATACTTTCACAAAAAAAATCCATGTTTGCACTGCAGCTTTGCTCTGTGGCTGCCAACAGAAGGTAGAATAAATGAAATAAAGGAGTTGAGGAAAAAAATCCAGGGAAAGATGCTGGCTGGTAGAGCTGGCACTTGCCCTTCATTTTCCCCCTGGAACAGATGTAGGTGTATTGGCAAATGTTGTTTCAATTAACACAAAATAGTCCCAGCCTGGATTTGATGTGTTACACCACAGTCTGGCCACAAAAGGAGCATTGATTTAGGGGGCTGGTTTCACAGCCCTGTTGCAGAACAATATTAGTGGGTTTGAGGAGAGATTTGCCCTGACACCTTTTGTCCGTAGCTTGCAGACACCATTGTCCGTGGTGCATAATCTGATTTAGCTTAATCCAGCCCTAATGGGAACTCCCACCTAGGAGCTGGGGGAACAGGAGATATTGCAAGATTTCCAACAGGTCATGGTGGTCTTTTTTGTTTTCATTGTTTGCTACCTAAAAAAGAGAAAGAAACCCAACCTGAGCTCCCCCCGGAGCAGATGGAAAGAGGAAAGCATCTCCAGAAGGTAGTGAACTGATCTCCCATGTAAAACAGGTCTGAGAATTTAACCTGGTGACTCCTTGTGTTTTTGTGTGTGCATGTTTGTGTGCTATTCTTTTGGACCACGAAATTAACCCTATGAAAATCTGAACTAAAGGGTCTTTGCAAAGACCATTCAACCTCCATGGAAAATCCATTTGTCAGGACACTGAGGTTTATGCCAGACTTGAAACACTGAAATTACCCCTAAAAATCCAGCACATACTGCAGAACTTTGCTGAATTGGGACCTTCCAGGGTACAGAGATGAAGGATTTCTTTGCAGTCTTAATTGTTTGTTTCAGTCCTATTCAGACTCTCTCCTTGTTTTGTCCTTGACAGAAAAATGCAATCCCTAAAGCTTCCTTTCATCTCCTTGCTCTGTAAATGATTTTGTCATAAGAGTTGCCTCCGTTTTAAATAAATTTTTAAAAACACAACAGATTACATTTAGTAGTGTTTACTAATCATGCTGATTCTGAGAAAAGTATGGATAAAGAAATTTGTGCAAATCCAAACCCTGGATAACGCTGGGGATCTTTAACCCAGGACTGCTCACTGTTGGAGTAAATAAAGAAGTGAACACATGTTACATTAAAACTAATTTCAGAAGCAAAATAAAATTTCTCTCAGTGGAAACAGTTTTTCTTAGATATTTTGTTTGTATGTCCAAATGCTAATAATTTGTTCTCTGTTTTTATCCCTCTCCTCCCCCTGTCCCTGTTAATGTGTCAGGTTTCCTTATCAGTGATAATGGCCCCGTGCCTTTCAGTGACAGTCACACACCTTGAGGATGGTCCCAGATGAGGCTGAGACAGAAGATTGATACAGGAATTGAGTAAAATGCCACTTTTTATTCTGACAGTGCATTCCCTGAGAGAAAGGGAGAAGTTTTTTCCCTGGGAGCATCTCAGGTTGTAGCTGTCCCCTATATGGGTCTCCCTACATAGTCAAAGAAGGAAAGAAGAGCTTTAGGGGATGATCCAGTCTAGTGATCTCCCCAGCCTCTACCCCTACCAGCTCAGTTTGAGCCAAAGCAGAAGAGCAGGAAGGTATTTGGCATCCTCACTTCTCTCTAGGAGCCCCTCTGCTTGGCTCCCTGTCCTTTTGCTCAACACCAAGCAGAAAGTGATAACAACAACATAACAAACTTTCAGCAGCTCCAATTAAAAGAAAAAAGACTCCACTGTTTCCTCTCTCAGAAGCACAGAGAGCTAGAATGTCAGCCAGCTATCAGCAATACCTGGAAAACATTGTGTTCTCTGCCAGCAAAGCTGATGAGGGTTTTTTATTTTAATGGTTGTGCTCTGAAAGATCTACTTGTTAGGTACATTGTACACCATGGGAATGAGGTGTGGGGTGGTTTTGGCCCTGACACTCTGGTTTTACTTTTTTGAGGATTTTTCCACGGATCTCCAAGGGGAAACAAGGCAGTCAGAGATCTAAAGGGTTTTGTCTGCTGTTCCCATCACTCCTGTGTTACACACATCTGTGTTTCACCATGTGATTAAATCAAGTGTTTGGTGCCAGCACAGTAGCTACAGCAGAAGGAGGTGCAGAGATTAATACACCACAAACTCAGAGAGAGCTTACAGCAAGGACACAACCAGTAAAGGGCAGCACTGTGTCCTGTGCCCCCATGCAGTGGGAGTTTGGGCTGGGAAAAGCGTTCTGGGCTTTTAGAGGGCAGCAGAGCATTGCTGGGGATAAATAGCTATTCTAGAAAATTCAGTCTCCTGCTGTAAACCTGCTCACTGCAGAAGAGCTGGAAGCTGTACAGTGAATCTGTTTGCAGGGCTGCAGGCTCCAAATTTTGATAGTTACTGGAAAAGAGTTTTTTTTCCCCAACCTGAAACCTGGAAAAAAAAAAAAAAAAAGCAAAATGCCACATTATCCACATGGGTACTGTTGAATCATGTCCTTTTGACTTCCTATCAGATACACTGGCTGCTCACCTGCCCAGGTAACTTGGGCAGTGTTAAGCACCTTAAAGAATGTCCTGGGATTAAGATCTTCCTACATTAAAGAAAATTATTTTCCACTTTCTTCCCCTAGAGCAATCTGCACGCAGCTTGCTGACTGTGCAAGCCAGACTTTGGTGCCATAATTTTCTCTTGTGCCCATTTGCTACATCCTGAGTCACAGAGTTGGTAGAAGCACGGACAAACCATCATAAATTCTCAAATGCACAGGAAACCCAGCATTAAGGGTTTCCTTAATGGGAAAAGGAAGGTGGCCAGGCTGTCATCTGTCCCTTCAGGGAAATGTTTGCCATCTGCCCTGACTCTTCCAGCAGGCCCATAAATGCATCTGTACAGGAAAAGCATCTCCACCCATGTCTGCTTCTGAAGTCTCAGAGCCATGAGCATCACTGATCTCAAAGCATATGATGATACATGATTTTGTGAGCAATTGCTGCTCTCCCATACATTAAGACCTTTGTCCATTAGACTGATGCTCTTGGCAATGAACTTGCACAGTTCAGAGATTAGAAAAGTGCCTATTTCTTGTGGGATGCTTCTGCTAGCAGGACTTTGTGAGACAAAGCTGCTGCTTGACACATAATTTGAAAATTTATTATTTTTACTTACCCAGAAAGAGCCCCTTTTCTTTGACTCAATTTGACTTTCTTCAGAAGCTGCTTCTTCTGAAATTTTTCAGAAATTGTTTCTTTTTTCCCTTGGGTCTCCTAACAAAAATGAAAGCACTGCTGTTTTCATTAGTATTTTCCAGAGAAAAGTTTAGGCTTTTCTCAATAAAGGGCGAGTTTTTCTGCTGTTGAAAGCTGGGGTTTTTTATCTTTTTTCCCTTTTCTTTTCTTTTTAAGTTAGAAATGCTAATGTGCTGCCCTGCAGGAATTTCCATTTAAGTGCCTTATACTTACATTTGCCTCAACTGACCACACTTGCTCAGATCCTCTTTCCTATGACACACCACAGCCTTCTCTCATGATGTGAAAAACCAGTTGTGTTCTTTGTGTTCTGGGAGATAATACTTGGCCAAGCCCATAAAAGAAAATGGGAATATAAAGGCATCAGAAAGTTCCGCCATTTGTTGTGGAAAACAAGCTGAATCTAAGCATTTTATTTTCAAAGTAAGTATTTGAATTATGAAGGAACACTTGGCATTTTCCTCAAAAAAGCAGAACTTTCACAAATAAATTAATTCTGAAAAAGAAAAAAAAAATTACCTCTCACCCCAAAATTCCTGACAGCTAATTTTCACTGGAAAACATCTTTTGTGGAAAGTTTTGATGCTCTCCATATTTGTGTACTTAAAACTACATTTGTGCTAATGTGTCTTTGCTGATTAGAACCTCAAAATTTTGCATGTTTCAGAATTTATTTTATATATTTGTTCCCAGCCAAACCATACCATATAAAAGCTGGCTTATTATTAAAAAATAAAAAAATTGGCTAACAAGAAAGCTTGGATACTGCACACACACTGATGGTCTTTATAGAATAAATGCTCTGTGCTCTGATGTGGCAAAAGAGGTCATTTGAGTGCACTAACTCTGGTCTTCCTCTCCCTGTTCTGCTTGAAAGAGATTTGAATGTGAAAAGGTTTTGGCACTCCAGGCTCCAGGGTTTGGAACAGTTTTCAAAATTGGAGTCTTAAAGGTCACTTTTCTCTGAGGAAGTGAGGGACCCAACCCCAATATCAACCATCAAAGAAACACTAAAGTAAAAAGTTTTTTTCAAAATCATATTGAAGAGGCCAGAGATGGAGCTGTTCCCCATAAACATGTGAGGCCTCTGTGTTGAATATATATTGTTTTATCCCTGCAGCATGACCCTGTCTCTCAGATAAGGAGAAGCAGTAAAACAGAGAGGATGTGGTTGCTGTAGTGGAAGTTGGAAAACAAATTCAAGCTTAGGAGGCTTGTTTTTCCTCCCCTAAAATTAAAACCAGTGCTCCTGTTAGCTTCCTAAACTCCATCCAAATTTAGCTGATGCTCTGACAGTTTAAAAACAGGATTTCATAAGTTATTTCACATTTAACAGTGGTAACAACTGGCTGGGAGATGTGGGTGAAGGCTTAGGAGGGTCAGGCACACTCATGCCACCTTTTTCCCTGCCCATGATGAACCAAGGGAAGTGTTTGACCCAGAACAACTGTAAGGCACTGGTAGCCATGGACACCTTGAAACAAGGGCCATGGTGAAATCCTGCTGGCCAGGGACCTGCCTGAGCCAGCCAAAAGCTGTGCTGGTGGTTGTGGTGTGATGCCACCTCTGTGCCACTCAGGGAGACAAAGGGCTTAATTCTGGGCTGGAGGGAGATACCTGATAGGGGCTGAAATGCACAGCAGATGCTTTTTGAGGGGACTGAGCATGTCCTTTTCCACCCCAGCAGAAGCAGGAGGATGTGTTCCCTACCAGGTGACCTCACCCTGCACTTTACATATAACAGCCTGGTGCTTCCCACAGATTTGGATCCAGATTCAAATCCCTCTTCTGGCAGATGCAGAGCAGGATTTGTGCTGTGCTTTCCTACCTGTCTGTGACCAAGCAAGTTCGGGACATTCTTATCTCTCTTCTCCAGCTGTGCTCCATCAGGTTTAGCAGGTCATGTTCAGAAAATAACTCCCGGGTTAGAAGCCCTTGTTCCTCAAGCAGTCTGGCTTAGCTCTCCAACAGTCCAGCACCAGCAACCATGGCCATGTCCCAGAAGTGTTTGTGGAGACTCAGCTCCTGCACATCCTCCTTCACCTACCACAACTCAGCTCTGGGACCTCAGCTCCATGCCCCAACTCCAAGGGTTGCTGAGGCCAACCCTTTAAGATCAACATAGATCCCGAATAGAGAGGCCTGATCACATTAAATGACACAAGGCCTGAACACATTAAATGACAAAAGTTTTTAAAAATATCAATTTGTTTGATACATATTGTAAATGTTGCTGTTTTCCTATTCAAGCAACCGTGCTTCATTTTACATGCACTTTTTGAGCCTGCAGGAGTATCTCAGTCAAGATTTTGGGAATACTGAATTGTTTGACAGGCTTTCAGCCACAGCTAGGGAGAGGTACTTTGGATGACTGCTCTTTGAGAAGGAATCACTGCTATAGTGAGGAAAATGTTTCTGAAGCCCCCAAACTGCCTTTTCCACCACTCACCAGCCTGCACCCCATTTGGGTGGGCTGACAGCAAATCACTGTGCTCAAGCTGACAGCACACTGAGCGGGTTTTAAATTTCCTGCTCTCTAAACCATGCTGCAAACTGAATCAAAACACTTTCATTAGAGGGATGAAAATAAATCCCACCAAAGCTGCATTTTATCATGTGGATCTATCAGAGACGAGCAGACTGGGTTGTGTGGGGTTCAAGGATGTGGCCATCCATCAGTGCCCAGAGCCAAAAGGGAAGCTGTGGAGAATCTCTGCTGCCTGCCCACATGTTAGACTCAGCAAGCAGTGCCACCACCTAGGAGGACCAAACCTGGCACGCTGTCACTCGTCCTTTGGTTTTTGGGAAGCTTTGATTTCCATCAATGGAATTGGGGCTGGCAGCATCATAAAGCCATCTTTGAATTATGCTGAATTTCCAGAGCTAAAGCAACATTTTGATGGCATTTCTACTTGTGATCAGCATCCAAGCACAAGTGTAAGCCTTGCAGCACATGTTCGAGGAGGTGGGTGGGCTCTTTGGGCATGTCCTCACATTGGGGCTAGCACAAGCCCCAGCTCAGGAGCTGCTCCCAACCTTTTCCTTTTCCCCACTGAGAGCACAATCCTGGTTAGCTGGTGCTGCCAGCTGGGACAGGCTGCCCCAGCAGGATGCATTGCCTAGAGCATCTCTTTTGCTTTCACTTAACAATCTGCCACCACTCCCAGCAAGATTTGGACAGCATTTCTCAGCTCCTAATAACTCTTTCATGCCTTCCCCAGCCTCCATGCCTGCACCCAGGAGAACAGCCCCAGTTTCCTGGAGCTAACTTCCCCAGAGCAGTGTGGGCAGGCACTGCAGCATGTCAGGAGAAACATCCACTTAATTTTGGGTTTGTAGCCCTGGGCCAATATTAGGCCTGATCTGACCAACATCCTAGGTGGAGGTGTTCATATCTGGACAGTGTTTTCTGTGAGGAAGTTGAAGATGTCTTTAGCAGCGCACAGCCCTCTTCACTATGCAAGCACTGTCTGTTTGCAAAAACAATTTCAAGATGCAGCATAATGTACATAAGTCACTGACTGTATTCTTAGCTAGAACAGCAAAAATGCGCAAGCATATAGGCACAAATGTACAGAAATGCATGTTATTGTGATTTACAGCTGTCAGAGCAGTTCCTGACACTGAAAGAGCTAAACTTAATTACCAATCTGGAATGAATCTTGATCTTAAAATATAAAAAGAGAGCAAGCTGCCTAAGTGTATGCACATTCTTTCACTGTAAATAGCTTCCCAAGAAAAGAGGGCCAAATCCTCAGTTGGTGTTGGCTGGTGTTGAATTTTGACAGCTAAATCCAGAGAAGTTGGCTTTTCTCATAGGTTCTAGCTACAGGTCTGATTCTGTACATTTTATAATCTTTTCATCAGGAGACCATTCAAATCCTGTAGAAATTTCATGAGGGTGTTTATTAATGACCATCTGCATCCTCCAGCACTATTTGCCTTGGCATCTAGATGGAGCTGAGGAACTCTGGGTTTTATTCCTGTCTGAACCTCTAATTCAGTGTGACCTTGACCATGTCCTTCATCACCTTTCTCACTGTTGGTCACAGCATTCAGACCAGGGAAATCGAACTTCAGCTCACCAGATAGAGCAGAAAATGCCCTCAATCAAGAGGATCCATTGCACAAACACAGGACTGTGTGTAATCTGCCTCTGAGTCCAGACTTCTGGCCAATGCCTCCAAGTGTTTCCCCTGTACTTTCCCTCTCACTGGCACCCCCATTTGTCATTGGGTGGTGATTTCTTGGCTGCACAAGGCAGTGTCTCCTGCAGGCTGCAGAGATGGTTCTGTGTGTCTCCTGGAAATGTTCTGTATGGCACTGGCCATACCCCAGAGGCACTCTGCACCCCCTTTCACAGACTGTGAGCCCTTGGCCAGGGCAGTCCTCCCTGTGTGTTTGTGTAAGACTTCATGCACAGAGGTTCTGCCTCAGCTGGGGCCTCAAAAACACGGCAATAAAACCAGCCATAAATAACAGCCCAAGACAGGGTGTTAAACCCACTGATGGCATCTGAGTCATCACTTCAGCCTCTTGATGGCATGACCTTGGAGGTAGGCTGTTAAGTCTGTAAAAAACGTTTAGAAAAATAATAAAGAAAAGGTCTCTCAAGTCCAGTGTCTTGCTCCAGTGATAGCAAAAAGGGTAACAGGAGACTGTTGTTCTAGCTCTGTGCTGCCTTTTCAGATCTTGTTTTTGTTTTCCTGCAAGGAGCAGGACTTTATTGGCTTGTTTCTGGGTGCACACATGAAGCCTTTCATCAGTGCATGTTTCAGTAACAGGCCCCTGGATATCAGGAACATTGACACATTCATACAATGTCCCACCCCGTGATTTGCAGCGCTCCTACGGCTCCACACTATTAATGAATGAGTGACTCTTTTCATTACCTTGCCATAGATCAAGTGTTGGCCTCTGATTTTGACAGATGATTCAAATACATCTGGTTTTCCTAACTTGAGACCGCTCAGCTCCTCCAGCTAGCGCTAAATGATGTTGTTTGCTTGAGAAGAATAAACTATTTTGGAGGGACATACAAAAGGCACTTTGACTGCAGCACGGACTGGGAGAGAACGTGGCTGTGCCTGAAAAGTGAGTCTCAATGGGGAAAAAATCTACTTGAGTGAATTTTTTTTCTGGGATTGTTGAGATTTTGTTGGGGAGCAGGCAGCTTTGCATGAAGAAAGTCAACAACAGTCCCATTTATAACCTGTGAGGGCCATGAAAGTTTCATTTTCTGTGCACAGTGAAAGATCCCTCTATCTATAGGGATTCCCCTTGATATTATGTGACAAATGCACCCCAGTGTGATGCCAGCAGCTGCATTTTTCTTTGGTTTCTGACATGCCACATCCTAAATTTAATTGCTCTAATTTGTTAACATTATTTTATACTTGACAAGTATCCTTTCTAAGGTTCTCCCTGAGCCATGGCAGCTCACTCGCCACCTTAATGCCTTTGCATAACTAAGAGACCCCTGTTAAGTGTGCTCTGGTGCAGCAGACTGCTGTACCTACTTGGACAAGCATATGTATTTGCTTAAAATAGGAATAGGATGAAATTCAGGAACAAACTCAAAGAGGAACAAACACTTTTTGCTTCCCCTAGAGTAGCCCCAGCCACAGAGCACAGAGGTGTAGTGCTGCACTGTGTCTGACTCATTACTGCAATGCAGTTTAAATACTTTACCCACACTGGAGCAGTTGTATTCAAAAGAGTTGAAATAGGCCCTTGTCCCTCCACATAGCCTGGGGCAGGCAGGAGTGCCCCCAGAGATGGAGAAAGGAATGTTTGCACTCTCTAAGTCAAAGGACCGTGGGTGTCTCAACTCCTGGAAAAGAGTTCAGGTGATGGACAAAGGATGGGCAGCATGGGTGGCCATGCAAAGGGAGTGCTCCCAGCTGTGCTTTGGGAGTCTGGTTTAATGGGCATCACGAGGAAGAGGTTCTGCACACCAGGAGGCACATCTCCATCTCCCTTTGCTGAGCTAGTCTGGCACCCAGGACCAGCTCAAGAATGGGCACAGAACTGAGAATGGTGCTGATGTTACTAAAAAGTGGCAAATCCTAAAGCTGCACTTGGAGCATTCATTACCTTCTGCTTCAACATCTCCCTCCTCCAGCAGCGTCCCCAGCCCACTACTCCAGCACCTCTGGGCCCTGCCAAGGCTCTGCCAGTGACACTCCTGTCTGGGTACCTCCAGCTGTTTTTTGGCCTCAAGAACTGTGTGTTGTGTATCACAGACAATGCAACCAAAGAAACTCCCAGCTCTTCATTTGCTGCTGGAATAGAGGAGCTGTGGTGACTAACATATGAGAACAGTGTGCAGCTCTGTTAGACCAAGCTAAAACTGACCTGGCATCTTTGGATGCCTCAGCCCCTGCAGTGTCCAAAGCAGTGGCTCTTTGCAGCATCCCCTCTGCAGGATGGGAGGGATGAGCTGTGGTGCTGCTCATCACCAGCTCCCTGATGGAGAAAGCAGAGTCAGAGCCTTGCAGATTTTGCATTTGCACTCAGTGTGAAGGTATCCTGATAGTCTTGGCTTTCCTATGAGACCTTTAGGCTGAGGAAGCAGCAGCTCAGACAAATGTATCTCACAGTAAAGGATATCCTGCTCAGCCAAAATAAAATCTGCACGAATTCAGATGACCAGGAAAGGCTGGGCTTTGCAACACTAGAAACTTCATATGATGAAATCCTTATCCTATCCAGCTCTTACCATGGGCCTGAGAGATAATGCTTCAGCCCGGGACCCTGGCAAGACTCTTACCTCATGCTGAATGAGCAATAAAGGCTCTTAAACTACTAAAAGATTTTCAGGAAAATTTCAAAGGCATTTGGATTTGAAGGGATGCAGAGGGGAATTCTTAGGTACTTATGTAGTTACATGCCTGAGTAGCTCTAAAAATCCCCTGTTTAGTCTGCAGCTAGCAGAGAGCAACCCAGGTCTCCACGTTGCCACCTGGATATTGGCCCCTGGCTGCACCTCAATTTCTGTGTCCAGTTTTGTGCCCTGCACGACTAGAAGGATGTGGAGGTCCTGGAGCATGTCCCAAGTAAGGAATGGAGCTGGGGAAGGGTGTGGAGCACAGGTTTTATGAGGAATGGCTGAGGGATCTGGGGGTGTTCAGCCTGGAGGAAAGGAGGCTCATGGGGACCTTCTTGCTCTCTACAAATCCCTGACAGGAGGTTCTAGTGAGGTGGGGGCTGGCCTCTTCCCCCAGGTGACAAGAAATAAGAAAAGAGGAAATGGCCTTAAATTGCAGCAGGAGATGTTTAGATCAGATGCTAGAAAAAGTTCCACTGAAAGGGTGGAACAGGCTCCCCAGGGAAGTGGTGGAATTGCCATCTGTGG
Source organism: Ammospiza nelsoni (assembly GCF_027579445.1). NCBI lineage: Eukaryota > Metazoa > Chordata > Aves > Passeriformes > Passerellidae > Ammospiza > Ammospiza nelsoni. The sequence continues at coordinate 19,337,484 of NC_080636.1, forward strand.
AAATCAGAAAGTGTGTGTGGATGGCACATGGTTCAGTGGTGAACACGCTGGTGCTCAGGTAATGTTTGGATTGATGATGGTAGAATTCCTTTCCAATCTTAATGATTCTGTGTTTCTCTGATTCTTGCCCTTCACTACCCATGGCACAGCTTCCAACCCTGGTGACACAAGTATCTGTGCTCAACTCAGGGCATTGATTTGAATTGTGGCTGAAAGCAAAAAGAAAAAAATGCCAGGTGATAAGGATTTAGGAATCTCCCTAGAGAAGAACAGTCTTTTCAAGATCAAAATGGCATAAAATCCAAAAAGCAATAAAAATATTCGCACTTCAGAGCCCAGACCTGCTCCCTCTGAGTGTCCACTAGAGGGGTTCTTGTACTTTCCACCAAAATGCCAGCACTGCTGGCTCTTGGAAGCAGATGGGGGATTCCAGAGGCAGGATGGATGCAGGAACAGCAAAGGGACACGAGAGTCTGTGCCCATACTGGCACCTCAAAGCAGAACTAGTGTGTGGAGGTGCACCAGTCTCCCATCTATGCAAGCTCCGTCCCTGGCAGGAGAAAGGGCAGTCCCATCTCTGCGGCACCAGCTCTAGAAGGGCTTCATTAAAACTCACAGGACAAACATGGCTTTTTCAAAGAAAGTGCCTGTTCCCATTTATCTGATTGAATTGCCACCTCATTTAATGGTCAGTTCTCACACTCAGGCTATGCAAAACTCACCAGCCCCTTCCTGGCACTGCTTTTGCCCCTCTGTTGTGGCACAGTGATGAGCCAAACCTTCTGCTGCCCTTCTGTGCTCCTCCCTAAAACCTGGTCACACTCATACCAGGAAGGGGGATGAAACTCATCTCCAGATTTGCCTCTGATGTAGGAGAAAGAGGCAGAGGAAAGGGACAGCAAAATGGTGATTTTTGAGCTTAGAACAAGTATTTATGAGATATCATTACCCAAATTAATTTCCTGCTGCTGCTGTACTCACAGGAACCAGTCATGCACGCTTCAATTACTTCCCCATGGCCATGGAGGCTTGGCAGGGAGATGGATTGGTATGAGAAACAGTGCTTCAAAAAACCATCAGGGGATATTTCCCCAAGTGCTGCAGGTACAGGGTGGCAGGGTGCAGTACTGAAAGCTTTATTAGTTCCTGTGTACAAACCCATAGACTCTCTCCATCTGTCAGAAGTGTGAGCATTTTAATCTCTAAGCACTTGTGAAGCACATCAGCATCACTTTCTCTTTTAACCATTAACAGAATAGCGCTGGAGAAACGTGAAGTGTTTTCCTTCAGGCCATCCAAAGGAATGAGGACAAAGGTGAAGGAGTCACTTGCAAATGAAAAACAAAAATTCTTTATGTACGTTAAATTACGTACTTTGAGTGTGTTTTTTCAAAATTATAATATAAAATTGTAATATAAACCAAATAAAAAAAATAAAATACAAAATATAATACAAAACAGAAAACCACAAAAGATGGCAGAGGAATCTGACAAAAAAAAAAAAATCACCATTTCCTTAAAAAGCTAAGTAAAAGATTTTGATTTGATTTTTTTAAAAAAATAAACAACAAAAGTGAATGTCCCAACACAACCCTGAGCTTTCCATGACAAAGCATTTTTGGTGGCGTGGATCTGGTGGTCAGCTGGGGGTCTTTGGCTGTGCTGCTGAGCCCTGCTGGTCGCCACTGGCAGGAGAGGTGTGATGCCAGCCCAGGGTGCTCTGTGTGTGCCAGGGGAGCTGTGCCTGGGTGACTCTGCATTGTCATCAGGCTGGTTTGGGAAATCCCTCGCTGACACTGAAGGCCAGGGTCAGATTTTCAAAGCACATAGTGCCCATAATTGGAGCCAGATTTCTGGAGGAGCTCTGCTCCCATTTAAACACCTAAAGAAAGTGACTGGATTGTCTCCCCCAGCTGCCCCTGCAGTGGGAAATAAGAGCTGCCACAGGCTGACTCCAGCCCTAAATAAATAATAATGAATGAAAGTCATTATAGGGGGTGAATTTGCAAATATTTAAAGTTTCAAAGCATGAATTTTGTTAATTAAATAATGCTAATAATGCAACATTGGTCTGACCTAAAGGTTAATGTAAAATTGCTGTCTTTGGTGAGAATCTCCCTCTTCACAAATTCCCTGAAGTAAATGAAACTTTTTAAGGTTTCATCTGGCTTTGAAAGCTGAACTGATTGAACTGAAACTTTTCTATGGGGTTCATTCATCCCTTCTGTATGCTTTCACACAAGCCTGTGGCCATCAAGAAATAATACAGCCTGCACAGATTATAGATTAAAAAGTTTACCTTTCTTACTTTGTTTAATCCTTTTTTTTTTTCTTGTACTTGTTTTACATGTGACTGTATTGTTAAAGAGAACTATGATTATTTAGAGGGAATCCAAGTTAGGATTTAGAAAACCTGGTTACTTGTGAAATAAAGGAATAAATGGAGCAGTCTCTCATTATGTAATGTAATTAAGTTTAAATAGTTTAAATACTACCAAAATAATTCAGTGACTCTTGTTTAATTTGCCTGGTTTTCACTATATTCTCTTTTTCCCTCTCCAGACCTTTTCATATGCAGTGAGGGACACATATCATAGTGACATGTGTGCTAAGGAAACCTTAGCTATAATATTAGAAAACTCCATTTAATTTGATTGTGGGTGTCATTGGGTTCGGAAATATTTTATGATTTTGTAGATGTTTCAAAGTAAGGATGGTAATTTCCCTAATTTAAAATTATGAAAAAGCCTTTAAAATTCAGGAGTAGTGCTGTGCCTTTAGAGAGGGTTTTGGGAGCAAAAATCCTCGTTTTATTAGAACATTCTTTGGTAATTTCTGTGGGACAGGATTTTTAAAACAGAGACAAAGTGTCTATCCATTCACAATCTTTTCAAAACCTGACCTGAGACTTTGTGCCTCAGTTTCCCACCTCTAACTCCATATCAGAGCGATGTGATGATAAGCACATCAAAAGCTGGCGATGCTTAGATAGTGCAGTACTGGGTGAGGTGTGTTTGCCCCTCCCCACAAGGCACAGGACAGATCCCAGCACAGCACCAGAGGCAGGAGTTAGTGGGACAGCAGCTGCTCTGAGAGGTTCCTGCTCTGCCCAAGGGGTTTCTAAGTGTGAATGTGAGCTCCCAGCTCACCTCTCCAGGCTGTGAAATGTTTGCTGTGGGATGTGTACCCTGGCGGGCATGGGTTTCAAGTGACTTCTCCTGTGCCCATCAAGAATGAAGACATTGCAGAATGAAGCACAAAAATCAAGTTTCAAATATGCAAGAGTAATGAGAAAAGGAGCAGGTACTTGCATCTCTGTTTAACATTTTTGGCTCCATCTCTAGTCTCTCTACACTGTTTGGAAAGTTTGGAGAGTTTTAAACCCCTCTGTTTTTTTGCCTGAGGAGGGTTGCTGAGCGCTGGGCTAACACATATGCACAGCTTTTGACAGCCAGCCTGGTGCCTCTGGGCAGAGCTCCCCTGATTCCAGAAAAGTATGATCACTTCACTTCACTTCCAGACTTCTCACCTGGGTCTTCTTGTGCATTTATTGGGCAGAAATGGATTCTCCTGTCCATTAGAGTTCAAAGTCAGTGAATTCCTCCATCTCTCTCCATGCCCCTTGAAGACACTCCAGATAAGGAGCAGCTTCTGATAGCCTGCAACCACACAGCACTTATCACTTGCCTCCAAGAGCAGTCAGATTTTCTGCACTGCTTTGGTCTGGCAAGGCTCAGATCTGGATCCAATATTGTAGGTCATGCTGAAAGCTTGATATCACAGGTCTGCAGCGGAATGGAAGATCACACTGTCTAATTGCAACCTTGTCCAACCACTAAATAGCATTCTGTGGAGATAAAGCCTATCTTTAGTCCTTCCCAAAAAACACTGGGCCTTTGCCAGGAAGGGAAAATGCTGGGAACATAGACATAACTGGAGAACAAAAAATAGTAGGATTGAGAGGAGATATTTTCCAATAGACAGCCTGTAATTTGCCATGAATGTGGTAATTTAGTCAAAATCATTGAATTCTAAGTCTTTCCAAAGGGTGTCTGTCAGTGTTGGCACACTTGGGTTGGGTGGTTGGTAATATGATATGGAATCTTTCATCTTGGATTTGCTTCTCTGAGAACTACCCCAATGAATTTTGTTGATCATAAACATCACCCAGTCAGAAGCATCATAATTGTTCTCCTGGGTGTTTTTTTTGGTGGTATCTGTGAAATACACAAACATTTCTCACTCCCCAAGGAAAGGAACATGCCCTCCACATCCAAGAAACACCCCTTCTGGCTGGTAATCTCACAGGACTATAAGTTACCCAGGTACTCTTTGAGAATCTTGGTCACAATGAATGGCAGCCAGCTCATATGTTCCAGGGTTTGAAAGGCAATTTTCTGCTGAGAGGACAGACAGATTCCCAACTGTTTCTTGAGGAAACAGAGGAAGGACATCACAGCTGTTTGAAAGTGTTTTGTAGGTGGAGAAATGGAAAACAAGGCTAGAAGAGATCTTCAGAAAACATTTCATTTTCCCTGCCCCAAGGCAAGCTCAGTTGGACCTGGCCAATTTCTTACAGAGATTTCTCTAATCTCTTTTTGAAAATCTCCTGGGATAGGCCATGCATGCCTTGCTCTAACTCAATCACTGGCCTTTCTCCTAATACCTACCTGGAATCTTTCTACCCTCCTCTTCTTGTCCCCAGGGTCACATGGGGAATGGCTTATTGCTTTTTTTAAGGAGTGTTCTCTCAGTCAGAGAGATTTGCAACCAAATGATGGGAAATGACTTGCAACACTCTCCCTGTAAGTAAAACGTCTTCCTAGGAAATAGGGTAGGGTTGGGATACTGCTGTGAGCAAATGTAATCAGAGTGAGAGTTCATTTATGTAAAGTACAATAACTACCCATCTGGATACTGAAAATCACAGATTTCATGGAGGCAGAGACTCTTTGATATACTTCACTTTTCCCTACAATTCTTCTCCAGATTATTTTCTTGGATTCACAGGTGATCTTGTCTGTCTCACAAGGGCTTATGAACTACCTGCCCCACTTGCTAAAGACCACACCTATTCCTGTCAAATCCTTTCCTCTAATTAAGGTAAACTGGATGGAAGAAGACAGAAATTGCTCCCAGCCCCTGCTTAGTTTTGAAGTGAGCTGCTAAGTTTCCTCAAGACCTTGATAGAGTACCTCTGTGCCCACCAGTGTACCTGCTTTTCTTAAAAGAATAGTCAATGGGCCAAATTGATCCTCTTCCAAATCCTCATTGCTCACAGAGGAGGCTTAAAGTCCATGGAACTACAGTGGGTGGGATGTGCTGATGCCAAAGGTGTACCAGGAATCAAAGTCCAAGCTCAGGTGTGCAGGGCACAGCTGCCTATGGCTTGGGCAGGGCCACTGATGCTGGAAGCTGCTTCAAGAAGGCAGCAAAGAGTGTGGGCAGAGACTGTGGGCTGCCCAGAGGGCATGCAGATGGATGTGAAGCTGGAGATGGAGATGGATATGGAAAGAAAGGAAAGGTAGAATCAACAGAGAAATAAGAAGGCAGCAAGAAAAAAAGTCTATTTAGAAGACAATAGTCCCATTCTTCCCTGGAAATGCCTCTTCTTGTCCATCTGCTGCTGAGCCTTTTTTCCTACTCCTGCACAGCCAAGGGTTGGATCTCCATCAAGATTTGGGTGCTTCACTGCCCTTTCCAGTTCCTGCTCCGTGCTTCCCTCCCAACCCAGCATGGTTATAGGTCCTGGCCTGAGAACCTCACAGGTGTTTAAATGAGAAATAAGAACTACCCTGAGGCTGGAAAAGCCCAAACTTGCCCCACTCCTTTCCAGCTTTGCCATGGAGTATTGCCACTCACCTTAAGTGACTTCTGAGCTGTGGGCAAAAGGAGAACCAGGGCCAATCTCTCAGCCCAGTGCCTCTCTCAGAGATGTTATCTGTCTTTTTCTTTTCTCTGTTGGCCTGACCAAATGAAGCTCCCTGCATGTGTACAGCAGCGCTGTGGGAGCAGACTCCATTGTTCTCTGGACTGAAACCTGCTGACTATTTAAATAAAACAACTCATTATCTGCCACTGCCTCCTCTGTAACCTGAATTGCTGTCAGAACATACTGTCCCCATAATCACTTCCCTCCTGCTGGGACATCTTTTCCTGTGTTTACCCATGTTCTTTAAGTAATGCTTAGAGCCAAGTGTCCATGCTGTGAGAGAAACACATATTTTAATGGTTTAGCTTCTGTAAAGCTTGGAGCGTTCAGCAGAAAGGAGAGGGATTGTTAAACCTCAGTGAAACGCCTACAGATCTTGCTTTGAATCTACAAGGATGTTAAGCAAAGTGAATTTGATAAGGGCACTCTCAAACTGAGTAATTTTCCTTCCTTCTGTTTAGAGGAAGAGCTGTAGAGGCAGTGAGTAGGACAGTGGCATGCAGGGTGTTAGTGCAGCATCATCTGGTGCAGTGAGGCTGTGAAATACCTGAAAAGGTCCTAATGCAACATAGCCACAGACCTAACCACAAATCTGGATGGTGGATCAGGATAATCAGGGATGGTGGAGTCCTGGGGTAGATTCTTATAGTGATGGATTAATTGCCTTTATTTCTACAACACCAGAGATCTCCCTGAGCACCACTATGACATTAAGATCTCGATGAAGAAAGATAATATTAATTTCTTTCTAACATCAACCTGTTTAACATATCACAAAAACCTTCTTTCGTGAAAATTCTGCTAGTAGTCTGTCTAGATACAAGTAAAAACCCTGAATCATTAAGGCACATATTTGAGATGTTCTATATGGGGACTTCTGAACAGTTTGCCTGAGCTCCATCTCTTTTGCTATGCACAGAACAACCTAAAATTAACAGCCTCTGCCCTTGGAAATTCCCTGCATGGGAGAGCAGGAGCAGGTGGCTTTGCACAGACATTGGGTTTATGCAAATGCACTTTGATCCTCATGTGAACACAAATTAAATAGTGGCCAAACACTCTGCTTTCATTTCTCCATTGTTAGAAAGGGGTGGGGGAACGCAGCAAAAACCTGTTCTTTCAGTGTTGGAAACTGAAACTGCACAAGCTGCACTGTGTATTGCAGTCACAGATCCTTGCAAAGGTGGGCAGTGGCCAGAGCAGTTCCTTGCATCCCATAATCTGAACCTGTAAGTGCAGAGGAAATTGTCCTTCAAAGCCAGCAGTAATGTAATGCTCAATAAAAGTTATGCCAGGCAGGGAGCTTAATGTGACACAAATCACACAGTAAAACGCCATGTGGGGAGGACAAGTGACTACATAAATTAAAGCTGAAACATAATTTATCCCTTTTCTGGAAAAGTAAGGAACTGCTGACTGTACAAGGAGAAAACTAAACTGCATGGGCCCTGACTGCATCAAGCACTGTTCCAGTTTTTGTCAGTGACAGGTTATGATGGGAGCCATATGACAGTCACTACTGTTTGAACAGTTTGTTGAGGCAAACACACACTTCACCATGATGTCTGATAGCCATCATGCTGCCATTCCAAATGGGACTTGCTTTTGTCATTGTGCTTCCATCCTTTCCAGGGGACTATTTTTGTTTTACTTTCCAATTACAGCAATTCCGATCTTGGCTCTCCATCAGGCACAGTGAAGGCTCTGGGCTTGAGGAATTGTGAAGTAACTCTATATCCTCTGAGGCTTCAGAAAGGAAATAGTCACAGATTTATTGGGCTTTAAGGCAGTTTGGGGAGGAAACCAGATGAAGGCATCGTGCATCCTGGCTTAGATTCATAAGAAAGTCAGTATGTGTTATTACACATTAAATATGTCATTTAGAAAAATTATTTGAGAATAAAAGTAGGATGGATACTTAGAAAAAAGTTAATTACAAAATGCACTTTTATATATACAATTCAACATAGAACATATCTAAGCTTCCAGTTCTTTTTTCATCTCCTGACCACATGCACTTTTATTATGAAACAGCAATTGTGATTTGAAGTTATTTATCAAGTTTTTCAGGCCAGCTTTTTATGGAATCTCAAGTAAAGAATAGGTGACCTTTAAATCGAGGAGTATTTCGGCAGGACATGGCTGTGTTCCTGTATGGTTTCCCAGTGATTTGGGCCAGCACAGCAGGGCCTATTCATGGCTGAAGCAAGGGACTGTAAAAGCCATGGCAGTGCAGCACTGTGCAAGTGTCCAGTGTGAGGTCAGACACCACAGAAACCAGAAATCCACCGTGCTTGGAGGGAGAGCAATTCCTCCTCATCTGGCTCACACCCTGGTGGGACTGGTTTGTTGTGGTTCATCTGGTTTTCTTTAATTTTCCCCAGGTGCCATCACTGATGGCTGTTTAGGAAGAGTGAGAGAAGGTTTCAAGAGATATCCCAAAGATCTTCCACTGTGTCACTGCCCACTGCAGTGACTGTGTCACTTCAGACCTTCCACTGTGTCACTGCTCACTGCAATGACTTTCACTGCTTGTCTTTTCATGGTTCAATAATAGATTGAGCTACAGTGCTTGATCCATGTTGGCCCCTGAGGGAGAGGGAAACTATCTGCATGTAGGAGGAGCTAACCCCTTCCATAAAGAGCATTAATCATGTTTTTTTGGGGGATTTTTTACCTGTCTTCACAGCTCTTACTTGCCCAGAACTATCTCACTCTCTTAGCTCCTGAGACAGAGTTTGCTGAATTCATTGAGGATTCAAAGAAGGAGTGGAGAAAACCAGTATAAATCTTCTGGAAAGCTGTGTATGAGGTTATTCCTGGCTTAACCAGGATAAGCAATATCACAGACTTTTATTTTTTTAGCAGAAAAAGCAGAAGGAAATGGGAAAAAAGAAGGAATACTTAGGGGTAAGGAGCCCAACTGCAGAAAGAGAGAGGTATCAAGATATCACACCACTCATCTGTGCTCACAAGTGTGACTAGGATAGTCACATCTCTAGTCAGCAAAAATGGAATGCTCTTTAAAGGAATAAACATGAAATTTAATAACCAAACTCAGTCATGCTACTTCTTGAATAAACTGAATTTCACCTAACTTTAGGTGCAGACTACATGGTGAGTTGCCTCTGGTTCTCCTCATGGAAAGAAAAAGACTTTTCTAGAACAAGATTCATTTTGCTAGAGAACCAGTTGAATTTCATGACCCAAGATGTTGAAGCTCCTATTCTTCTCCATGGAGCATAAAACAAGCTGAGGGTGAGTAGCTATACTGGAGTTAAGTCAGAAGGATTTTTGAGATTATTTCTGAGACAGGCATACCAATATAATTTACTTTAAAGGTTCATAAATTTGTATTTAACGATGAAAAACTCAGAGTTGGGTATCAACTATTATATAGTTGGCTTTGAAGAAATTAAAGAATAATTGAAACTGAAGGGTTTGCCTTACTCTGCAAAAGTGAGAGTTAGGGTTATACTTTAAAAAGTGATCTCATTACATGCTTCCAAGAGCTGTGGCTCTGAGCTCTGCTGTCTTCTCAAACACCGAGTCATGATTGCATCCTCCGTGGCAGTTATGTTTTTCTGGACTTGTCTAAGCCCATCTGGAGAAAAGGACCTGCAAAAATGTCAGCAAGGACTAAATCTGGACATCATGAGGTTGCACATAATGAAGAGTGTTTGGCCTCCATCACTGGTGGTGATGAGGCAAAGGAGGAATAGAACACAGCAGGGAGCTGGCAGGGCTGCCAGGAGAAGGAGAAAAATGTGTAAATGTAAAGTATTTGCTACAAAATATAAGGAGAGTCCAAAAACATGGAGGCAGAGGAGGTGTGCGCTGATATTTGCTGTTTAGGGGAAAGAAGGTTTTTGCATCAATGGCTCTTCCTATCTGCATCTCAGCATGCTTTGCTTTCTTTGAGAAAATGGGTGAGGATTGATCTGCAGGCATCATGATGGACTTGCTCAGACATGAAAACATCTCTCCACACTTTGGAAAACACCCCTGTCATGCCACAAAAAATGTGGCAGTGCTTACAGCTGAGCAGTGCCTTTCCTGAGGTGCCTTCCAAGACAATCTCATTGCTTCCTGTCCATCCATATCCATGTTGGTTCTTGTCCTGCTTATATTATAAATATTTTAGAGGTGGGAACATTCTTTTAGCAATATGTTTGCAAAGTATTTTGCACCTCAGGGCTTTCAAGTGTCACTGCAACAGTAATATTGTGTTCTGTTGGGACAACCTGCCACATTCCTGGTACAATCAGATGAGCCTGGAGAATGAGTGGAAGTCATTCTGCAGAAAATGTTTAATTTCACAGTTCCAGGATCCTGCAGGTCTCAGCATGACATTTCTACACCACTTGGAAATCTGTATGCTGAAGCTGTGCCTGTCCCAGTAAAGGAAATGACCCTGGGGGTGTCCCTGGCTCCAGGACCAGCTGCCTGCTGGGAACAGCTTCTGGAGTGCTCTGTCACACTGGGGCATCACCTGGGAATGTTGTAATTGGCATAGGGTGAAACATCACAAAAAAACCCTTCATTTTGGTGACTTTACAGGGTGAAGGATTGTGTTTCATTTAACCACCAGTGTGGGCATAGCCACGGGTCAGAGAGAAGGTTCCTCTGTGCAGGATGGCACAAATGGAAAGGCACAGGACCCCACTTGCCACCACTTTCATACCTGTACCAACAATATGACAATTTGATTGTGCTGGGCACATCAGGCTTCCCAAATGGTGAGGAATATATTCACCTGAACTCAGCTGCTTTCTGGTGCCTCATTGACATAACAACCACTGGAATTACCTAATCAATTGTGTCCTGTAAAACCTGCATCATGTTTAACCACTGACTTCATTGCTTTTCCAATGTGCCTGAATGATTTTCCAAGTAACAGCTGTGTGAAGTCAATACAGTGGAGTATGAACCAATTCAGCAGCTACAAACAGCCCTTTATGTGTTACAATTTTCAGCCCTCACAGGGTATACAGCTCTAAATTTAGCTGGTGGCCCATTTTGGTATGTGACTGTTTTTGCAATACTGCTATAAATTTACAGAAATTTGTGATCAGGAGAGTAGAGGGAAGTTTTTATAAATATTCATTCACATTAAGTTTTTGAAAGTTTCCCTTTTTTTAATTACAGTGATGACGTTCTTACAAGCCAGTGATTCAAAATCCAAATCAGTTTCTAGAGATCTGTGATCATTTGGTATCTCTTGAATTCTGTTCCTTGAGGATTTGTGGTTATGCATAAATTTTTACCAGTGCTGAAATAATCTGAGTGCATGAGGGGACTATAACATTGGAGGCAATTAGTTTATTATGCCCACAGAGAATTTTGTGAATGAATTTGCCATATTTAGCAACAAAAACAAGAAGTATAAAGTATATGCCAGTTTCCATCCATGAGACCCCATCCATGGTTGGGGTCACTGGCAGCTTCTGGGATGGGATTTGGGCTGAGCTGGTATTCTGAGGCTGATCTTTGTGACTGGGCACACTTGTGCCATTTATCTGCTGGTTCTGGGCATCTCTCAGTGACTGATATCCATTCACCTGGAAGGTATCTTCAAAAAAGTCCTCTGGGATGTGCAAACACAAGATTATTTCTTGACATTGTTTCCCACTGCAGCTGGCTCTGGCTGAGGCCTCATGGTACATGGGGAAACTGAGGAAGGAGAAATAAAAATACTAGGCAATGTGTTATGAGATGTTTATGGCCTGATTCATCTGAGAAATCCATTTTATTAGACAGTATTTTGAGTTCAAGATCAGATGTATCATTTCATATTTGCTAGAATAAAACACTTTGAAAGGCACTAGTTCCAGAAGACATTTAATTTGTGTGACTGTGCCTTTCAGCCTTTTGAATTATTTTCAACTTAATTCTCTATTTTGAGATACATTTAGCCTTCACATGCGTCAGCCTGGTTAAAAGCTGAACAGGAGCTTTTTTCACTAGTATAAAACTTTTCTCTCTCCCAAAGGTCAGGATTAGAGGTGGAAGGTATTTTTCCCTTGGTGTATATATTTTTAGCCTAAAAAATGCAGGTCTGGATCAAGCAAAATCATTTACATCTTACACATTGGCAAAAAAATCGCCCCAAAAAATAACCTCCGAGTCTACCTAACACAAACCTTTCCACTCAGGATCTTTATTTTGGTCAGCAAACTTGGACTATGTCATAATTAATGTCTTTCTACTGAGCTCCACAAATGTGGCTTCAACATGTGTCCTATGTTGGTGAAAAAGGCTGTGCTCCAACTTCCATGTTTTCTTGTGTGCTTCCATGCGTTCTGGTTCGTTCCACCATGTACCTGTCACTGGCCTCATGACTTAGCTGAAAAAAATAAATATTTCTCAAAAAAATCTGTCAGTGCTGCTAAAAGAGCAGCTTGTCACAGCAGCACTGTGCTGAGCTGCCAGGCTGAAGCTGTCCTTTGGAAAAATGAGCTTCCCATGGAAAATAAGCATCAACTTCCCATAAAATATACAGTCTTGCGACAAAACACTTCTTGGTTCAGACTTGTTTAGCCTGAAGTTATGGCAGCATGTAGAAACCTCCAAGGATTGGTTTTTACTGTGAATAACATGGTTGGGTTTAGTTAAACAATTATTTACAGGGTAGGGATTTTTCACCTATGCTTGGGTAGCTGAGATTGCAACTTTGCATACTTTTTTCGCATATTTTTTATAGATAAAACAGTGAAAAATGCCCAGACCACATTCAACAGTCCTTTTCTATACAATGTTTACCAGCATCCAGGAGAAAGTGCTGTTTTTCCCAGCTGGATCAGCATCCTTGGGGTTTTGTGAGGAAAATTCCTGGCCTTCCCTTGCCACAGAACAGGAGCTTTGCTGAGCCTGGCAGCCTAAAGGACATTGTCCAGCATACACAACACAAGTCACAGCTTCCCAGGAGCTCCCTCCGCCTCCAAATTACAAATTACTGTGGCACGTGTCACAGTCCATCAGCAGGGCTTTTAAGAAATACAAAGAAGAAAAATGGAACAGAAATTAAAAAAAAAAAAAAAACCAAACCAAAACAACAAACAAAAAAGGAATTATTGCATTAGAAACAGTGCAAAATGCTGCCTCAGCCTTCACATATCACAGCAACCCTGATACAATCCTGGCCATGAGCTGCTTTCCACCTAAATGCTGAGCATGGCTTGGCAAATCATGGGTCAGGAGAGCAGCTCATGAGCAGCCAGGGAAAGCTCTGTTCTCAGACAGGGGCTGGAGCTGCTCCAGAGTGAGGGCCCTCAAACATGGAGCAGCGTGGAGATTGAGTCCTTGACACCAAGTGGTCAAATCCACTCCTTGCTGGGGCAAGGAAATTCTCAGTGTGAGGCTTAAAAGGCTCAGGCTCTGCTACCAGCTTTCACTGGGGAACATCCTTCACGTCCTGTCACATCCTTCTCTTCTGCCTCAGCTTCTCTGCCTTATAAACATGGGTAATGGTACTAATAGTCTTCTTTAAAATAGCTCAAGATTTTCTAATAATAGAAACAATTACAACAGCAATGACATAATTTTGATATAATTATTATTGTGCCTCCATGGCTAGATAATTGAAATTATTTTGTCATATTTTAATTTCCTTATTTTAAAATTTTTTTTACGCCCTATGCTTATAAGACAGAAATCTGCTTTCTTTGGAGTACCACTCTACATTTAAAAAGGAAGAAAACACAGCAAAGCATAATCCAGCAACAATAGTCCATATCTTGCAAAAGTATAGTTTAAATAAAAATATTTGCACAGTTTGTGCACTGGGATCCTGCATCCCATGACAGTGCTCTTGTGCCAGATTAAGGCTTATTCTGCAGCTAAAATGCTGCTTGTAGCTGCGCTGAGTGATCTCTTGTTCACCCTGGTGTGAAGCATCTTCTATTAAATGGCAAAATCTTACTGGAATATAGAAATCTCTCTTGGTCAATGAGTCTCTCTAAGGCATAGAACCATAGAGTCAGAGTATCTTGAGATGGAAGGTCCTGTAAAGATCATTGAGTCCAAACCCTTGGCTCAACACCCAGGATTGTCTTCAAACACCAGTTTGATCTTGGCACCACATTGACTGAGAAGAAACTATGAATAATGTGTTCCCATCGGATTTCATATATTCTCTGCTGAATCAGTACACACATAACACAAACTTTACTTCAGAAAATTGTTCCAGGCCCTCATGCTCACACTCCTATCATGCTAAAGGTCACAACCTGAACAGCATCAATTTGCTTTTTTCCTAGAGTTCTAAAATGTTTGCTATAAAACATGTCAGAGGGAGTTATGGACAAATGACAAAACAGGTTAAAATGAAGTACAGGCTGAGATTTTAACATTTGAACAAACACATATTAACCAAAAAAAAAAGTTAACTGATGTCTAATTTCCCATGGTAGCTATCTGAAGCTTGAGATGTCTTGAGGCTGGAAATGAGAAGAGAAATTTGCTTTACACCATTTGAATGTGGCTGTGAATAGGTGTCACAGTCCAACCTGGAAAATGGGAGATTGTGAAATGGCTCCACCCAGGGAAGGGTTGGTTGAAGCACTCACCAAAGAGCCAAGCCTGTATCTGCAGAAAGGGATGTGTTTGGTTTAGCTGGAGGAGTCTGGTGAGAGGGTGTGAATACCTGGGGTGTCACTGCAGAAGAAATAAATTCCCTCTTGCTCCACATCTTGAAGGACCACTGCCACCAGCAAAGATCAGGATGGGGAGAAGATCTTACAGGCCCTGTGTGCTAATGCTGTGCACCTGGCTGTGCAGACAGAGAGGTAACAGAGACTTGAGTCTTCTCTACTTTGGACAAACAGCCACTTCCATCTTGTCCCATCCTTCTCTGGCAGAACAGGACGAAGAGGGAGCAGCAGCCTTCCTGCACCAGCTGGATCCTGCTGTAGGAGATGGCGTGGACATGTCTATGGTGCTTCCAGCTAGTAGAATTTATTTTTTTTTAAACTACCAACAAAAGCAGCTATACAAACTGAAGTTAAAGCTCCCTGGTAAGATCTAAAGGCTTCCTCTTAAATTCTGGGAAATTTTGCTCTGAGTTCCAGGCACAGTGACTCAGATTCACCTCTAGCAGTAAGATGAACTGTACGGCAATATTCTCCAACACTGCTTCACAAATAAATCATCTTGATCCACCGCTAATTGAATGTATATTTTCACATTTTCGAAATGGTTTTAGTTTCATTCCATGCATTTTTTGTTGTGAACCCAGGCTAGTTGTGTATATTAAATTTTATATAAAATACTGAGCTGAACCTTTCTTTGGGCTTACAAAGCAAACCCCAGCATTGTGAGTGGTAGGAAACAGGTTTAGCTCCTACTCCAGGAAAGTTGTCTCGAGGTTGCCATGCTGGGAAGCACAGAGAAGATTGCTTATCAGTAGCCAAAAAGTTATAGCAGAGAGGATATCTGTTTTTTTTTGGACATTGTGATACAAAACTAGGAGGTGAACCGAAGGCTAAGGAGTAGATTGGGCCTTGCAATGGCCTTGTCTCTAACCTTGTTTCCTCATAGGATAAATCACCCATCTCACTACTGCTGTGCTGTTAGTGATGAGCAAGGACAGCTGCTCTGGAGATGTGTGAAGTACCTGGAGGTACCCACATGTGAAATAGTAAAAAAATGCCGTCCTCATTGCTCTCATTGCTGTATTTTTGTTCTGTGAGTGGTGCTGCTTCTTCCATCTGGAGGAAGAAACTCCAACATGATAACCCAGTTTTACGTAAAAACAATAACAGATCTTCAGGTCTGTGAACACCCAAAGTGTTGCACAGATGATCTGCAAGGAACCCTGAGTCCTGTGAGTTATCCAGTGGAGGAGCATCTGCATCCCATAGGAATGAGCCTGGTTCAATCAGCCTCGTGCCTACAATGCAATGAGTTATTTATTCCTGTCCATCACTGCACTGGGAGCCTACAGCTCTGAATCACAGCACCAAAGCCATGCTCTGGAGCCATCATGTTCAGCAGGAGCATATCATCTCTTCTGTGGAGCAGAAGTAGCTGAGGATGTGCCTTGTGTTGCCAAGTGACCTAAACACTCTCACACAGCCACTCCTCTTAAGACAAGATAATCTTATCTTGCAAAATCACCAAAAAAGTCCTTGGGGATTTGCTTCTTCATCTGTACTGGCCAGATCTCAGCAGCTGAATGGTGGAAACTGGTCCAACATTTTTTGTGAACTTTCCCATCTTTTGTCTCTGCTCCATGTGGCTTGAGAAATATATCACAATATTCCCTCTCCTGTTGGCATGTAGGGAACAGAGGGAAGGGGGTCAGAGAGGGAAACCTTAATCAGAATTTTTCCAAAAATCATTTTGTGTTTGTGGTAAGAGATCCATTCCTCATTCTTTTTAACTTTACTGACCTAGATTAGATCTTGGATAACAACCAAACGGTCATGAGAGAGAGGATAGCAACTTGTGGTAAGAGGAGAGAGAGGGGATGGGTGGCTGTGCATGGGAGTGGAAAAGCACTTCTGGTACTGGTTCTGCTGCTCAGCATGTGCAGCTTCACCCCAAGGAGCTCAGCAGGAGCCTGGGTTGGTGCCAGAGCTGGATCCAGCCCCACTGCAGTGCCAGGACCCCTCAGCTATGTCAGCACCATGTGCTGTGCTCCATGGGCAGGACTCCTGACAACTAGCAGAAACACAGTGACCTCTGATATCTCTTCCTTTGTAATTAATTTGTTTTAGAGTGTTATCTTCTACCTGGGACATTTCTCATTCATTTATTTGCCTTTAAGTGGCTGTCTCCAGCACTCTGTCTGCTCTGCCTGACATATCCCTAATCTTTTTTCCAAGGAGTGGAACTTCCTGGCTTTCTTTAAAAACTAGATATGTGTCTATATGCATAAATCCCTAAGCCACAATAATTTGACTGCTTGATTATCTTTAGGATTGCCATTTTCATTTTGCTTGGCACAAGAGAAACAGAGCAGAATTACTGCAGCAGACAAGCATTGGCTCTAGAATCTCGTAATGGCTTTTGTTTCTGATCAACTGGAGAAAAAGCTGGAAGTCTTTTAACCTGTTTGACTACTCTGTACACACCTTCCTGGCCCCATCTGTACCTCTGGAAGAGGTTCCAATCCCCAGCTGACCTTTCCTCTGTCTCTGCTCCGTTGCCATGCCCTAGTGTCTTCCAGCAAATCAGAACATGCAAATTTGGTCTGTGACAGTTCAACAAGCTCAGCCCTGTTAGCTGAGCCCAATGTTTGAAAAGGCTGAATCAGACACCTCAGCTTATTTTCCTAGAGGTTGTCAACAGGTCACCCATGTGAACTGCTCTGCAAGTGGGGCTGGGGATTACCCCCAGCAGCCTCTGTGACAGGGGATGTTATCTACCAGCACAGCTCAGTCTGGTGTGCTTGCCAGTGAAAGGCAAAACAAAGCAACCCCTGCTCTTTGGAGGTTAATGATTTCTGGTATTTTCTATTCACTAAAGGGTGATGAGGTACTCATCATCCCCTGCTGAGACAGATGGGCATTGCTGTACACTGGAAAATGTCTTTGCTTCCATTGATTATAGGAACTTTGTTAGACCAAGGATCAAGTCTTTTTTCATGCTTAGAGCCAGGCCAGATGTCTCCCACTCATTCACTACATGATTTGGCATTGTAAGACCTCAGATATGTAAGGCAGCACACTTGTGAGCATCATGAAAGCAGACTGGAGAACCCTCCCATATGAATCCTCTGCAACTGCCATGGGACATGGAAGGAACAGGTGAATGGATGTGCTTTTTCTTGCTTATACACACTCACTATAAACTATAAAAGTGTTGTTATTTCTCCCCTCTCCTTAACAGCATCCTGGGTGATCAGCAGATGAGCTGAAGAGAAGTGGAAGGAGAGGCATGGAAGATGCTGCTACTCCTTTCCATACAGGTACAACGGGATGAGCTTGTGGCCCTGTACGCACAACGACCACTACAGCTGAGCAGCTGGAGAGTTCATGCAGGCTATTCTTACCCAGATCGAGAACCAGAAAAAAGAGCTAAACAAAAAGAAAGTAAAAGAAAAGAAAATACAAAAAAAAAAAAAAAAAAAAAAAAAAAAGGAAAAAAAGAGGAGTCTGCTTCTTCCTGCCCCAGCTCTCTCCCAGGCAGTTCATCTTACACTGCTCCCTCCTGGCCCACAGGTCTCAGGCTTGGATTGTGCATGGGCACAGAGCAGTATGCTGTTCAAACAAACCAATGCACCATTTGAGATGCCTGTGGCCCCTGCTGAGTCCCATCTAGATGTATTAATAGGTCACAAGTTAAACCTGAGTGTCTGCTTGCTCACTTTTTGAAAATAAAGCTTATGTGCCAGGCGTTGTACTTAAGGTCACTCGCACAAGGCGCCTATTTAGTCTCAGAGTCAGCAAAGCCAGATCAGTGGTCTGGGGAGAAGAAAAAGCTACTTGAACTTTATAGGTTAAGAAAATCCCCAGCTAAAGTGGATCATCGTTGTAAAGTTTCCAGTTACATCCAAAGAAATGTCAACACTGATGTTTTGCGATCAGGATGGTGAGTAATTTTACCTACACACAATTTTTTTTTTCAGACTTTGGTCTTACAAGGTGTTCTCAGATTGGAGCTGTATTGCTTCTTCTCAGATCCAGTTTGCAGATTCCATGTGCAAAACAGAATTTCATTCTTCCACTCATTTCTTTTTATATCTAATCTACTCTTTAAGAGGATCTTCAAAGTCTCCTGGTTTGTTTTTTTTAAGCAGCAAGTCATTGCTGACAAGTGGGAACTGCAAACAGGATCTTTTGGGCTCAACTGATTTGTTTTTAAAAGACTCAACTGAACTGTGACTTCACACTAAAACTGAGCAAAAATCAACCAATGATTCAGTAATTTTCTGTTGTCAGGCTTTCATGTGCAGTAATAAAAGTTGGTCTGGAGGGACAGCTTGTATTTGTCTATCATGATTTTACAGAAATTAATTCATTAATTAATTGTGACTTCCAGAGATGCATATGAATGATATTATGAGACACAATCAAAAGTCTCATTGATGACTGGCCAAAAAAAAATCACAGAAAATTAACAGAGCAGTGGCAAACTATTTAAAACATCCAGAGCTCAAACACCAGTGGATTTGTCTGGGATACCTACCACATGGGTTGGCTATTGTTCTTATTCTTTTCCTTATTACTTATTTATGTCCATATATATATATGCATGATGCTTCATAAAAGAAATCAACCTCACATGCAGGAATATAGACACTAGACACACTAAGAAGATTTCCTTTTGTTGGTTCATATAGACATTTAGGCCAAAGACAAAAAGTTTATTCACACCAATGAGCCAGTCTCAGCTTCCTGATAGACTCATCAAAGGGCATAATTACTTTCCCTGAGACCTTTCAATCTGCCCCAGCCTTACAGCTGGAGGAGGAAATTGCTTTTCCACCCTGGGAAAATGTAGAAGGTTTTGATTGCTTCCTCCTATTCAGAGGGATCCTTGGGATGTATCATATTACCAGCTTCCAGCACCCACCACAAGGACTCACAGAGAGCAGAGAGTGCTGACCAGAATTTGGCCCAGGTACAGAGTCAGTCCTTCAGCCAGGATCAGTCTCAACAGACTTAAGCTGAATGTAGATGTGGCCTTGCTCAAAACAGTGAAGAAAAAGCTGGTGAAGTACTGTGGTCCTAAGTATTGGGGTTTTTTTCCCCCATCTCTGAGATGGGAAAAGCCTTTCATCTGCTTCAGGACAGAGAGTGAGTAGAAAGAGTAAGAAGAGAGCAGCAGTCTCCCATGCAGCCCCCAACTTGGGAAAGCAGGTGGAGTGGAGAGGAGAAGCCACCTTTCAATTGTGTTTTAATGAACAAGTTGTTTGTTCTTCTGTGTCCTTTGATGAATGGGTGTTTTCCTTCAAAAGCTGACGTTTGTCTTTCATTATGCCCAGCATATGCTCTACTAGGCAGGACCGTTTTTCTACACTAGATAAATAAACATGAAAATGAATTTATCTCACAGAAGCATGTTCTCTTTCAAGTCTGGCACAAGCCTGCCCTCTCCCCCAATAAATCTCTGTGTAAATGTGTACTCCTCAGCAATCCCTCCCCCTTACATCAAATGGAGACATTTTGTAAGCTCCCATCTCCACACAGCTCAGGAAAGCTGCCACTGACTCCAGGCACTTAGTGGCAGTGATTTAAGTACAACTCACAGCTGAATTTGAGAGCTCTTTATCATCAAAAAGAAACTTTTCCAAACCAGAAAGCATCCAAACCCTTTTCCCAGCTAGTGGTAGATAGCATTTTAACCCTCAAATTATGGGCCTGATGTGAAACAGCACTGCCTGCAGGCTCTGGCATGGGATCTGCTTTTGGATGGAAGTTGGGTAGTGTAGTATGATGTCAAAGTCTCCCCTTTGAGAAACAGACTGTTCATTTGGTGTACAGGCCTGTGGATAAAGCTGGTTAAATTTTCAAAGGCATTTTGGTTTCCCTCCAAACTCGGTCCTATCTGCTGTTTGTTCTGTATTGGTTCACCTGATCCTGCACATAGTTTCTTTGGGTTTAGACATGGCAAAACATGTCCAGAAATGACAATTCCCGAACGTCTCAGTCATTGCATGCCTTAAACCCACTAAAATGTACACTGAAACCAAGGCACACTGAGGCACTTTGCAGCTTCTCACCTTCAGCACATGAGGGACACGTCTCTTGAACCAGTTCAGACAAAGAGAGAAAGATGGGTGAGTAAGTCCTTCAAATCACTCAGCCTTATGTCAATGAAGCTTTTGCAATCTGTCAGTATTTTCACAAATACCTCAAGTAGTTTGGTCAAATAATGGTCCTGATTCATGAAGGTACTTTTCAGTATGTGCTTGGTTCTGACTGCACATTGGTGTCTCCTTGGAGTCAGTGATACTGAGGTGTATCTGTGATTATGTGCATGTTTAAGTGCCTTTGAGCGCTTAACTGATGGCTAGAATAGGGCTAGCATTACTCATTCAGTAACACCTGTCCTACTACTGGACAAATAATAAATCAAACTGGTCAAGCTGTCTCTGAGCTCATCTGTGAAGCATGTTGTGATGGCAACCACTGAGAGTACAGATCCTCAAGCAGGTCCTGACTATTACAGGCACATCCCTGATATGTGGGAGGTGAAGAGCATTCCAGGACTTTCAGAGAAGTTTGACTTTGAAACAGGACATACAGACTTGAGATTAATCTGTTTCTCTCACTCAAGATTTTTTATTCTGAGTCCTACAAGAGAAATTAGTTCAGCATAAATGGGATTGTGCTCCTTGAAGATTTCGAGCTGTATAGCAAACACATTACAAATATTTTGTAAGCCCCTGCAAAGTTTCAACCTCCTTGATTAAAGAATAGCAACACTGAAAACAGCCCTAGTCATTGCAAAGGTTGTTGTGGTGGCTTGGCCCAGACCATGCCTCAACCTCACCCTCAAATTTGCAGCACGCCCACATCTCTAGCAGCACAACTGCCTTCAATTTGTTGCTACTGCAAGGGAGGTAGAAAATCACTTTACTTGGCCAAGTTTTACTCCATTCTCCCCCCTTGAAAAGGATGACTTTATCTGGCTTGCTGATGATTTCTTTCCCAGTAATGTTTATATTGATCATATGCAAGTGTTAAGCTATGTCTCACTCAGGCTGCATTCTGCTCTTAACTGGATTACCATACAGAGAATGTTACAATGAGGCGCCAAGGGCTGCCGGGTCAGCCTGGTAAATGATAGCACCTCTTGAAGCTATAATGGATGAGACTATCCTTGATAAGATTTGACACTTGTACTATATGTGCTGTCACAGCAAACATTTTGCTTTTTTCTTGATGTTTTTAAGGCCATAAATACTGGTCTCTAATGTTAAGTATGTGAACCTCACATTAATCATACTGCCAGGGAGAGCAAAGCGCTTTGCTCATAAACTGAAATGGAGCACAGTTAATCTATCAATGTTCTGTAATGAGGACTATTATAACAAAGTATTTAGGTTGATTTACTCATGGCTACACATCTCTGGTAATGGTCACACATCAGTAAAAGAGCAAAGGGGCCATCTGGATCACCAGGAGTCTGAGATTTATTGAATAATGTAAAGATCCCTCTTTATCTCTACTGTAAAGTTCTTAAGCTCATTCTTAATCAGTTCACTTTCTCAAGATCAGTCTGCTCACCAGGGCATCACTGCCCAGTGTACATGTTTGGGTAGCCTAGCCCCTCAATTTCAGTATTTTCAAATACCTCCTTCATTTCAGAGACATGACAAGAGAAGCAAAGGTACTTTGCTGATTTTAGAACTGCCTCAAAATAAATAAAGGAATTTTAAAAAAAGCTAAAATCAACTATCCTGAACAATACTTTTATTTAGTCTTTCTACTGTGTAATCTGTGTCTAGCATCTTCCCACAGATATTTGATCCCTGTCAGAAATAGATGTTAAATAGATACAGAATGCATCTGCCACCCCTACCTTGAAAGTTTTAAATCTGGATATTATCAGGTAGTTAATCAGAGTAACAATTGTGGGCTCAGGATGCAGGAATAATCTCACTTTCCCTTAGAAATCTGCATTAGAAATACCTGCACCCAATTAGCACTTACCCATCTTTGGCTTGATATATGGTTTTTGATGAGCTGTGGAGCATCTTTTAAATGCTCACATGACAGCAGGTGAACTATGCTCATTGAGGTATTATTTTTCCTTCTCATGAAAGATTTCTGCCATAGGGTCACTATCTCTGTGCAAGAAACACCAGACAGTACATTGGCAAGCCTAGGAACTGGGCCTGGGGGCACTGTCTTGGGGCAGCACTCTCAGATGTACACAGTGGGAAGGTAGTGAAAAGTGAAGAACCAGCCCTTCTAAACCCCAAACCAGTTTAATTTAAGGTGCTCTGCAATAGGATCAATATTCAGAGCACCCATAAGGCTAGGAATTAAAGCTCCTCTTTCAACTCTGCTTTATCTAGGAGAAACTTCAAAATATTAATATAAACATACTTTTTTAGGATGCTTCTTCTGGTGGGTGTTAAACTGAAAATACCAGGTTTACACACAAACTCCTCACCTTTCCCACGTGGGACCATTTGTGCATCATCCACACAAGTGTGAAGATGGACAGTCCCTTTCTCGTATGGAAATAGTGCTTAGAGGCATTTTGCTTGCTGCAGGTGAATTCAGTCTTGAAGGGAGGTCAGTAAGTCTGATTTTCAGAAACCAGTTGATAAAACTTTGAGTTCATTGAGGGCATCAGGTGAGTAGAGCAGACTTTAAAAGAAAAAAAAGCAAAAAAATTCCTTCCTCCATTTGCACAGGCAGCATTGGAAAGAAATGACCTCTCAGGAAAAGAAGGAAATTAGTTCTCCAAATACCATATTCAGTTGTGGAATCAGGCTTCTCTTGCCACTGGATGCAAAGCAATCACCCCAGCTGCACACTCACCAAGGCAGGCCAAATTTGGTTGAAGAAATGGGACAGGAGAGACATTTCTTCTAAAAGGTCATCAGTAATAAAAACATACTTCTTAAAAGACCTTCTTAGTCCCTGTCTGGCTCCAGTTCCACAGGAGAGATGATTGTGTACACCCTTTGCCTGTTCTGTCAGCACAGCTCTGCTCTGCACTGAACATGTTGTACCACCACTCACTTGTAATGAAAAGCTGCTGCCTGCTCCACACTGGCCAGAGGATGAGAAGAGATGGCAGATCAGAAAATAGAAGTGGCCACAGAGTGTCTGGGACAAGAAGTGCTACTGAATGAGAGCAACCAAAAATACACTTTTCTCTCACTTGGCACATCCACAGATATCAGCCATGGATGAACACCCAAGAGGAGAACATGCCAACAGGAACCCAGAGTGCAGCCCCTGGGGAGGGTAAAAAGAGTTGGCAGGCATTTCTTGCAGTACCTTAGATGTAAAGATTATTGTGAAGCTGTATTTCTTTAGCAGACTCAGAGACTGCTAGATTGAGCAAAGGGATATCCCAGGAAAAGGTGTTAGAAGATAAAGCCAAAGGAAACATTCAACCAAAACTACTATTTAATAAAGTGCTTTGCCTTGCCTTCTTCAGGAAGTAGAAAAGACTTTTTCTCCTACTTTTTTGTCTTCACTTTTCATCATTTCCCCTCACTCTCTCTGTTTTCTTCTTCCCCTAGTTTCGGCATTTCTTGAATTTGAATACTCCAAGAGTTCTGGATGTGAACCCGAATTCTGATCCATATTTCACCACTTGCTTCTGTTTTTCTAGCAGGGCACTCTGAATGACAATGTGCTCAGACTGTGGGGGAGCACAGGCCAGATTTCAACCTGTGTGCTGGGGTTAAATGTCAGATCTGATTCTTGTATTTCTCATCTGACAAGGGCTAAATAATGCTGAAAGTCACTTGATTTGAATTTTTGGAGGGATAGGAGAGGTGTATTGGTAAGGAACAGTCCAGGCATAAATGCCCCAGCTCCTTCCCAGTGCATCCAGACCCCAGGAGTTCATCATCCACTGCAAGCCTCATCTATGAAAGCAGCCCTAGGAGTTCTACATATTTCTGTTTGTTGGCTAGTGATCCTGACAGGAGATTTTTTGGACCCATTTTGAACGGATGACCAAAATTCTGACTGTCCCCAGAGCACTGGGAAACTGTAAAGCAAACAGCATTTCTCTCTTGCTATGGAGCACCTGTGAAGCCTTTGCTTATCTCAAAGGTGCCAGGGAAGTTAAAAGTAATTTGTAAAAGTGCCTTGGTCTGATTTATATGTTGCCAATGCTGCTATTTAAACAAGAGACACAATCACTCAAGGTCTTCTCCTTAGGTAGCAGAAAGAATGAGGCACCACCAACACACGTGAGGCAGACTGGCTCAGTCTGGGCAGCCTCTGCACACTACAGCAGCAGCCTAAACTGAGTAAATTCAGCTTGAGTATTCCAGAGAAACATCTAGGTTTGGAAAGAAATTAATCTGGGTTTGTGAAAGTGCTATATTCACTTTTTGGTAATGTCACTGGAGCTTAAATAGATCATAAAAATCTTCTTTTTATGTTGACCTAGACTGGAAGCTAAAACTGTGATGTGCCAATGTTTATGATGATTAATGTTTCCTAGTGCCTTACCAAGAATAGCTAATTTGCAGGTAGGGATTGATAGGAATTAGGACAATGCTAGAACATTTTACCTAGTGCAAAGTTGGAGTAGGAAAACCCTTGAATGGAAGACAAGGCATGTCCCACTTTCGGCAGACAAATCATCCTGGAAATAGATACAATGATATTTAAAATAGCCTTGCTTGAATTAGGTTTATTCAACAAGCCTGGAGGGTCAAGGATAGCTCAGAGAATATATGGCTACATATGGGCTGCCATATATTCTGTTCTTTAGAGACTTATTTCTCCTCTGGAATCACAGCATGTGTGCTATCCAAAAATCCAGCTCTACCCTCAGCTGCTGTAAATCAAGCAATTACCCTGGGGCTTGGTTTGCTTATGTACTCAGACAGTGAAAAGGGCACTGGTACAGACAATATCGGGCCCCACTTCCCATGGAAATCCCAGCCATGTTTTCCTGCGTGTCTGTCCACTGGAGAGGCTGCCCAGCAACCCTGCTTTGTATAAACAGGCTGGTGAAACCCCAAGAGCAGAGAAATATATTTTGGGTCCAAATTTGGAGTTGAAATAGAGCAGAGCCATCAGAAAGAGTGTAAATCAGAGATGAAATCCCCACTTAACCCTGATAATGAGGTCTAATGAATAAGTGCCCAGCCCTATCTTGACTTGCAACGCAGTGCTCCCCCATTGAGCTCCACCAGGACCCCCAGATTCTCACCCTCTCAACTGCTGAGACACTTTTTTGAAGGGCAATGAAAACTATGATTTATACACGTTAAAATTTTTAAATGAGTTGCAGAGTTAAAATAGGAGACGGGGCCCAAGCACCTCTGTTGTCTGACACCTCCTGGATCAGCCCGGCTGGTCTCCAGCCCGGGCACTACACAAGTTGTCAGGAGGGAAGGTGTGGGAGAGCAGGAACACTCGTTATCACTGGGAGGGCAGGGAAAGGAGCCAGGCTGGAGCTGAGTGCCTTGGCGAGGTGATAAGTGCCATGGAGCAAGCCGGGTGTGTCAGCCAGCAGACGACCCTGCTTGCCAAGGATGGAGTGCATGGGGATGTGACAGCCAGCTCTGTTGTTATTGTCATGTCCTAAGGAGTAAGTGCACTGGATTCTACATGCCTGTGTGTTTGATCAGGAGAGCACCACTGACAGACAATAAATAAACAGAGATAAAAACAAGATTAAGCAGGTCCTTCTCCTTATCGCTGCTCCTTTATCCCTATTGATCTCTGCCCAGTCCCTTTTCATCCAGCCTGGAATTCCTCACATGCTTGAACCACGAGCTGTCACATCTAATTAAAAATATGATGCAACGTTTTGCATGCAACAGCGAGTATTTTCCAGTGATGGGCAGCTGTGCCTTTCTCTATGAACACTCATCTTGCCATTGTGAAATCCAGCTGGGTTTGTAGCCAAGGGATGGCAGACATGAACAGGACAAAAACAACCTGCTTTTTGGTTCAATCTTCAGGAATTGTCCAGCCTCAAGAGTGGAAATGGTGGTCCCCTTGTCTAAGCCTCATACCCTGGCAGAGAAAAGTTGGCTTTCTACTTTTATCTGTTTATTTGGGACATTTCTCCCTTCCAAGGTCTCTGTGGTAGGTGGGCCACAGAGACACATAAACCCTTCTCTCCTCCTTGCTTGCTAGCCAGCTCTTTCATCCATTTGGATGAAAGAGTGTAGACTGAAAGGGTCTTTCAGGCAACGACTAAGATGAATGGGACAAGTTTCTTCCCTGTCTTACAACAGTGAAATTTAGATTTCAAACACTATAGATCAGGTTTTCTCTTCCTACCCACTCTGTAAAGAGGCTTTGACTATTTTCTCTTCTTTTAAATGATACAAAGGAAGGATGTTTCCAAAGAAAAAGTCATCACTGGCTGATAACTCCATTTCAACCCCATCCCCACTCCTGCATGTTGTAAATTTTCCTCATCTCTCTGGGTTAACTGCTGCATTCATGCTCATCAGATCACTCTGAACTCACTGAATGAACTTTTTTTTTTTGCTTAAAACAATTAAAATATGACAGGTAAATATCATTGGGGCAGTGTGTCCTTCTTCATAGAGAAGATGTTTTTGTACACTCAGCAGTTATGAGCCCGTAAATACCACAGATGTTTAAGGTCTGCATGGATTTCTAACAACACCCAGGGTATGGCTCTGACGTGAAAATGAAGTCCCTCATTTTGTGCACCTAACAGTTGAGACAAACAAGGCTAAATTAGGAGGTTACCAGTGTAAGGGTAAACAACACAGAAAAGGAAACACAAATAGCACTGTATTTTCTGCCTGACTTTTTCATCTCTACATTCTACCATACTCTGTTTGATTTTGTTAAAACATTCAATAAAAAAAATCTCTTAAACATGGCTTTTCCTCATGCTTTCATGGTCTCTGGAAACTATTAGAACTCTGGTTTTGGCTTTGGTTTATAAAAGTGGCTGGTGGCTTTAGATGAGGCAAGATTTCTGAACATGGGGGCCAATGTTATTAGAGAGATTGGTGGAGCTAGGGAGTAAAACCAGGCATGATTATGGAGACACAATTTGATTCCCCCAGGTCTGATCCCCTCTAGGTACCTTCATTTTTCAGGGCTAAAACATGTTTGCAATTTGGAGACTTTGCTGAGCTCTTCCCCCTTCTGAAGTCAGATCTGACTGTGTCTCAGGCTGGGCATCCAAAACTATAGATATTTTGGAAAAGATAGATCATGTCACTCCTTTGATTTTGCAACTTTTCTGCCTGTCCCTAGGAATAAGACACTTTACCTCAGATTTACTATGTGATCCAACAGGCAATCAGTGTGAGCAGGATTTTTATTCATTCTTTCCTATGCCATTATTCAAGATCCCACATTTTATTTCTCGCCACTAAAACAATATCATTAGACATGAAATATATGTTGCCAGGCCCTCCTCCATCTCACTTCTCTCCCTCCCTTTTTTTCTGAGGAGAAAGAAAAGAAAACTTCTTTTCAGGATACATTGTAGGGAGTGCTCATGAACTGGCAATTTATTTTCTCCTAGGTCTGACACTGCCAGGCCCTTAGTGCTTTTATTGACTCTGGCTAAACACAGTGACAATTATTTTTGTTGGTTTCAAATCACCTTCTCCAGCAGAGTGTGAAGTCAGCAGGTTTTTTTTTGCATGCTGAGCATGCCCTTTCAGACAACCTAAGAGGAGCAGAGGGAAAGATGATGGGGTTTTTTTCATTTTTATCCACTTGCACTTTGGCATTCTCTGAACTGACCTTTTGTTTTGAGGCAGGGAAAGCAAGGGAGAGGTTCACAGATGAGAAATGGGTTGATGGTCAAGGATGAAAACAGAACTGGGACATCCTTATCTGAAAGTTCCTACTTGCAGAAACCTGTTTTTTCCTGCATGTCCCTTCTGGAAGCCCCACACATTTCCCTCTGTGTATGCACACACAACACACCCAGAGAGTGCAGGAGTCCTCTCATCCCTCCATGGTCATGCAAAACCACCCAGCCAGAAATCTCCAGCCCTTGTTTTCCTCTTTCCTCAAGAGCATGGTGCCTTCCAGGTCACCATAAACCCTCTGCTGGGCTGTGAGGGGCCAGGATGATGGTGAAAAGGAGCTGTTTCTCAGAAAAAAACCTTTAAACAACCCTTGGCAAAGGTCTCCTGGAGCATTTGTGGCTTGTGGGATGTGCATTAGTGCAAGCATTTGTTTAAAGCATTTCATGCTATCCCCTCCATCTCCACTTATCTGTTCCTGGCAAGGTCCAGGAAAAGCAAATGGCCCCAAAATAATGGCAGTGTAGACTCAGCCTGTGGGATGCCTCACAAACTGCATATCAGTTACAGCAATTTTGAACATGATTTGTAAGGGTTTACAGACCAGCAAAGCTGCTTGGGAAGGAAATAAAAATATAAGCCAATCTTTGAGTCTACCACTAGGATGAATAGAACAAGTTTCTTCCCTGTCTTACAACAGTGAAATTTAGATTTCAAACACTATAGATCAGGTTTTCTCTTCCTACCTACTCTACAAAGAGGCTTTGACTGTTTTCTCTTCTTTTAGGTGGTACAAAGGAACAGTCAGTTTCTGGAAACACAGTGGATAGATCTTCTCTGGTAGAGGAGCTGGAGAATCGTCCAAAAATGATCTTTCATTTAAATTATTTCTTCAAACTTTTTTGCCACATTAAATAAAATGTCTCTATAAAATTCTGAAAAATGCTAAAAATTAAAATTGCTGAAACATACCTCTCAAGTAAGACATCATAGTGAACATTGCTGCTTACTTGGGAAGAAAAGCTTCCTGTCAATTAAAAAAGCATTTGTTAATGTCTCACTTTTACAGTTGTGATAACAAGTAAAGTCTGAAGTTTCCATTGACTCACAAGGATGTTCAGCCATAACTATCACCTTGTCCAAACTGTGAGAAAATGAAGATATAAATAATCTTTTCCAGACGGTGTGACCTGCTGAGGCACTTGAATTGATCAATAGACATCAATACCTCCCTTCAGACAGAATCTGTCAAATGCAGAAGGGTTTAATTTGCGCTTTACACAGGAAATTAGAAAATCCCTTAAGCTAAAGAACAACTAAAGGACAGTTTTAAAAAAACCCTGGTTGTGGTAGAAGGGTTGGCTTGAGGCGTTCCTGTTTTCCAGAAATCCCACTTGTTCTTGCCCATGTGCTACCATTAGGTATTGCTTCTGGTGTGTCAGGACAGGTGCTTCAGGTCATGCAGGACAGAGATCTGAGCAAAATTCCCTTTCTCCCACACAAAGGACTTGATGCTTTTGGACTGAAGACACCTCGCTGGTTTTGAAAGCAGCATGGATCATGTCTCCAGATGGTTGGCTATTTCAGCAACAAGATAGGGAAATTTCTATTTGCCTACAAGAACAAACATGCAAATGCACATTTCTGGTTTTGTTGCCTCTCTGCCTGTGCACAAAGCCTCAGGAAAGACTGTGATGACTGTGCAGAAAACAGACTTCCTCATCCCTCCATGTGCACCTTTGTGTCCCACCAGCCCTGAGAGGTTTTCTCCTTGGATTTGCATCACAGATCATTGGGTTGGTGCAACTGAGGGCTTGGCCCAAGGCAGACTCTGGAGCTTCCCCATCTCCATCTGCCCTCACACTGTTGCCCTTCCCTGTCCACAGCAGCTCTCAGGAGATGTCTGTGGTTCTGATCCAGCTGCAATCTCCTGCATGAGCCTGCCAAGGGGCTCTTCCAAATTGTTCCTCATTAGCTGTTGTAGGGCTCCTGACAGCAGCTTTTCAGCTTGGACTGAAAACTGTTTCTAGTTGGTGCTTCCCCACAAGGGCATTGTTATTGCCAATAGGAGTCCAGTGTGTTTGAGAGCTGTGGATGAAGCAGGGGAGGGAATATCCCTTTTAACCAAGGGTGCTCCACAGCAACAAGCCAGTGTCTAGTCAACAGCCTCTCCAAGCTGCCTCTCCACGCTTTTTGCTTTGGCAGGCCCTCCCTTCCACCATGGAAGCACAACTGGCCCCAGCCACTGTGTGCCCCCAGCAGGCAGGGACAGCCAGCCAGGCACCTCAGAGAGTGCCCATAGCAGCCACCAGCAGGGGTGAGATGACCTGCCAGAATTTCCAAAGCTTCTTGAACTGAGCATTAAGTCAATTTGAGAGGGATTACTCTGCCAAATACAGTAATTAATTAGAGAGACATGCTTCAGCACGGAGCTTTTCATTATCTAAAGCGCTCAACGTGCCTTTGTGGGGCTGTGCCAGCGCTGTCAAGGCCCATCAAGCTCCAGCCCTTCCCACCATGTGTGTTTTGCCAATTCAGGTACTATTTCCCCCTCTTTTCCCTTGCAGTGCCCATATTCAGCATCCTTGCTTGAATAGAATTTTAAAATGGTTTGGGTTGGAAGGACCTTGAAGATCATTTAATTCCAACAACCCCAGCAAGGGCTGGGAAAGATCTTGATCTCTCAAAGAGTATGGCTGAGGCTACAGGGAATGTTTTCCTGATCCACTCTGAACCAAAGCAAACCTGGCTATGGGAGAGGTGGGAGTCATGCTGCTGTGTTTGATGTGAAGGATGTTCTGAGGAAGGCAAAGGCACTGCAGCCCAGCAGAGTTGTTCTGGCATTGCAGGATGCATCTCCTCTTTCTGTGCTTTCTAGCAGAAATGGCAGCCTCATATTTGGAGTCCAGGCATGTCCCTACTTCTGATCTGAAGTTCCAGTGTAGCTCTTCGTGAGTCACTTGAGTTCCCTGAACCCTGCTCTGTAATGTTGTGATGCAATTTTCATCCTCTCTCCTAGCCAAAAATGTACAGTTTTGAATACTTAAATTTGACCTAGTTTAGTCCTGCTTTCAGCATCTATTAAGGCACTTGGCATGCTGGTCTTCTGCAGGACCAATGAAAGGTCAGTCTCCTTCTGTGTCTTTTTAGCTCAATGACAAAACTTTTTTTTATCAATGTGACCAAGACAAGGTGCAGTGTCCTCGCTGCTCTGTGAGCACACACTGAGAAGCAGGTCCTGATGGAATCAGTGGACAGAATTTTTAACAACAGAAGTATTGCTGTTGTGGTCTAACAAATAGGGCATGAGGCAAACAGGAAGTCCTTTGCCAGAATTCAGGAAGGAAATTGTCATCACGAGCAGTAGAGAGAACTTAGCTCTTTCATGACATCTCAAAACAAGAGCCATCATCTGGGATATTTCTGCCTGACTCGAGGCAAGCAAAGGCAATAATATTTTGGAATCAAATGCTGTGTAGATCAGCATTTTCAATTCAAACTTTTGAATTTTTGAAAAACAAGTATGGATTGGCAAGTTAATAGAGAAATACCGACCGTGTTTATTTTACCTAAACTCTTAGACAGTTTAGTATTAATGGTTGGTATGAGCATTTCCAGCAACTGATCTTTGGGAATTACAATTCTCAGAACAGTCCCATTCATTATTTCAGCCCACTTCACTTGAAGCTCCAATTTCCAAATGAAAATTGAAAGAGGGAAAACACACATTAAAAGAAAAAGTAAATAGAAGGATTCCAACAAGTGATTTTCATTTGAGCATCTTATATTGATTTTTCTCCTTTATAATTATGCAGTGTAGAGTGCATCTTTTCTTAATTCATAGAGTCATAGACTTATTATAGTTGGAAAAGGGCTTTATGATCATTGAAACCAAACATTAACCCAGCACTGCCAATGATAGTGGAACCCTGGAAAAAGTTAAAGATAGAATCTAAAATGTTAGGCTTTGTGCTTTCCCAGATCAACTGCACCTGCGTAAGCAGTATGATAAATTATATAATTGTTAGATGTGATGATTGTTTAGTAATTAAATGTAATTATTATATAACCATAAGAAGAATAGTGAGAAACTATGTTGGAAATTCAGAGAGGGGCTAAATTTATGTATACAATAGAACAATATAAGTTTAATAATTAACATGAAAGTTATGTAACGATAGAGTATAAAACATGATCATTTCGGATGTATGGTTGGAGTCAGGTTTGGGTTGAATATACCCCAATTCCCAGAGCTCTTAATAAAAAGCACCGCATATAATCCCCTGTGATTATGTGTTTTTGAACGTTAACACCAAGTTCACTCCTAGACCATGTCCTCAAGTGCAACATCTACATCTTTTAAATACCTCCAGGTTTGGTGGTTCCACCTCTGCCCTTGAAAGCCTGTCCCAATATTTGAAAGCCCATTCCATGAATAATTTTTTCCTAAAATCCAATCTAAACCTCCCTTGGCACAACTGGTGGCCATTTCTTCTTGTTTTGTCACTTGTTACTGGTGAGAAGAGGCCACTCCCACCTGGCTACAACCTCCTCTTAGGGAGCTCAAGAAAATGATTAGGTCTCCCCTGAGCCTCTTTTCCTCCCGGCCAAACACTCCCAGCTCCCACAGTTGCTCCTCATCTGACTTGTGCTCCAGACCTTTCATCAGTTCCATTATCTGTTTGCACTCCAGCCCCTCAATGTCTTTTTTGGAGTGAGGGGCCAAGAACTGAGCGCAGGATTCAAGGTGAGGCCTCTCCAGCACCGAGTGCAGAGGGTTGATCTGTGCCTGTGTCCTGCTGGCCACAGCACTGCTGATCCAGCCCAGCTGCCATTGGCCTTCTTGGCCACCTGGGCACCCCTGGCTCGTGTTCAGCCACTCTCACCCAGCACCCCCAGGTCCTTTTCCATGGGGCCCTTTCCAGCCACTCTGGCCCAGCTGTGGCACTGCAGGGGTTGCTGTGACCCAGGGACAGGACCCAGCACTCGGCCTTGTTGAACCTCAGAGCCCTGGCCTTGGCCCATTGATCCAGCCTGTCCAGATCTCTCTGGTGTCATCTCAATCCCCTTGTCCAGATTACCAATAAAGATATTAAATAGGGCTAGCCCCAGCACTGAGCCCTGGGGGACATCACTGGTGATGGCCCCAGGTGAATGTAACCCCATTCCCCACACTCCCTGGGCTCAGCCATCCAGCCAGTTTCCTGCCCAGTGAGCAGTGCACCTGTCCAAGCCATGAGCAGCCAGTTGTCTCCAGGAGAATAATGTGGGAAACAATGTCAAAGGCTTTACTAAAGTCTACCCAGAGTGCATGAAGAGTCTTGGATTTTTGCTGTCTCACTGAGTGGAAGCATTCCTCCCCTAGGTGTGCCCACTGCTGCTGGCCAGTGCTGGCCCTCCCTGCAGCCCTGGTGACAGCGTGTCCCCACCACAGAGAGCCTGGGAAGCTGCCTCAGTTGTGCTGGTGGGTGCAGTGCTTGCTGCCCTGTGGGCTCCATGGCTCCCTGTGGAGCTGGCAGGGCTCCAGCGCCTTTCCTGCACACCCTCCTGCATGAACTGCCCCACTGTCTACCCATTAAATGGGTAATGACTGGTCTGGTAGCCAGCAGAGAAGTGCCTTCAGAGAAAAGATAGTATTTGAAAGTAGAGGTTACACACAGAGCCCTCTCAAACAGATCTTTGTGCCAGAAGCTTTGTTTTGATACTAGAAACATTTCCACTACAGCAGCCTCTGATGGCAGTCATGTGTGGGATTAGGAACTGACTCCATTCAAATAACAGACAGCTGTTTGGAGTGAAAACTCGTCTCTGTCAATTTGCACTCAAAGAAGGCAGAGGCAAGGGAAAAAAAAAAGACCCTGGGCCTGGGAATCATTGTAGCTTAATCCCTCCTTTGGCAGGAGATAAAACTAGGGCTTTCCAATGCTCTATAATTTCTTGCATTGACCTGGAAAGAGATTTCTCTATTCACTGGGCTGTAAACCTCCTTTTTTATATTTACTACATGATGTACAAGAACTGAATCTCCAGCAGAGAAAACATGCCATGTTGGGCTAGGAGCCTGGGAAGGAACTTAGGCTCAGGTTAAATAACTCAGTACAGCAGGGACACACAGTAGCTGCTAAAACCACTTATGGATTGGTCTTTTAACTTTCAGCGGAAGGTTTTCTCATTTGGTGAAGAATTGGCTGAGATTTCCAGAAATGACTAATGATTTACGGTGGTCTGCTCTTTCAATGCCAAATTTCAAACCCTGGAGGAGGGCCTGATTTTTGAGATCGGGTGCACAGCCTTGCAAAAAGTCAAATATCTTGTGCATCTCAAGACCCTGGTATGCCTAGTCATTCATGCTCTCTGATTTAGAAAAAAATAAATGTGGTAGAAAAGCAGAGCAAAACCTTTAACCATGCTCTGCCAAGCACAACTGCAGACACAGCAAAGGGTTGAGGTGCACTGCTCCAGTACAGCACACATGTATTTTTGGTTAACCTGGTGCTTCCTGTCAGCACCATAAACAGCTTCTTGCAAAAGGTTTTTCTGTTGTTTTTAACAGGAAAAAGTGGCTGTGCCAAGGGATATTTTCAAGTAGAGCAGACCAAGAGGCAAAGCTGTTACCAGGATTCAAGCCTGTGTGCACCTGGAGTTGTTCATTTTCCCTAGTTCTCCTCCTGTGTTTTAAAAACTGAGAGAATAGTATTTAATCCATTAGAAAATGGATTTCATTAGAAAATGAATCATATCCTCTAGGACTATTTGAAAAAGCTTTGAGGGAGGCCTTCTCAGAAATGAAAATGTCACCTTAACTGAAAACTTTTTCTCAACCATATGAAAAAGAAAAGTTCTGACAGTGTCAAAATATGCTATTTTGACATATTGTAAATTTTCTTTGGCTTTTCTTTTGATTGTAACTTTGGATTTAAATTTTCTCTTCCTGTGCCACACACCGTGTTATCAAGCTGACTGTGACATCCCCACGACACAGCTGGTGGAACAGTGCTGGAGCAGGTGGGTGTTGCCCTCCAACCCCATCACCCACAGCCAGATCCTGTAGAAGCACTCAATATCTAAGAGAAAAACAAAAGCCATTTCCTTGAAACAAACCAACTTGAATTGCCAAAGAAAAAATATTTATTTAATTAATTCCCTGCTTCTCTCTCTATCTATTTTAATGGGTTGGGCAAGCTTCCTTTATGGAGCATTTAAGAGAAGGCTGGGTTTCACAGCCATGGGAAATTAGGCCAATTTATGAAATGCTGAACCTTTCTATGAAACAGCACTTCTTCTCCAGAGGGCTGCAGAGTTCCACACAGAGTGCAGCAGAAGCCAGGCTACAGCCAGGAGAAACATCCTCTGTCAACAAGATGCAAAGAGTGGTAAGGAAGGGGATGGAGAAGGGATTTTGCATAACGCTTTCCCTGAATTGTTTGGATTGGAAGCCTCTCACCCTGTGTCCCAGCAGACAGCCTTTGGATCACTTGGAAATTGTGCCCACTCCATTCTTGTGCAGAGCTGAAGCTGGGGCTGTTTGCAATGGCTGCTGCCAGGGAGCTCAGCAACCTACAGGAAGGAAGGTCTTGTTCTTAAAAAAAAAAAAAGCCAAAACTGCCCCCCTTGAGAGCTTGGGAGTGAGGGGACATGGATCCTATTCCAAGCACTGTGCTCATTCTGGGTGGCCTTGGACATGTCACACTGCTGACTGTTCAGCTCTGTCTGAAAAAGCAGGATGAAGGGCAGCAAGGGGGTATCGCTCCCTGCTCGCTGTGCTGGGAGGAGTGCTGCACTCCAGAAGCTGCTGGCACAAGCCCTGATGGATGAAATGGGCTTTGTGGCTTTGCTTCAGCTGCCTGCCACTGCATCAGCACTAGTATCTTGGCACTGCCCTTGGATGGAGGTCCTGAGAGGATGGAATAACCTGTCAGGATGTGGCTGGGAAGCTGCCACAGAGGCAAGCTATTTCCTCTGAGTGGGTTTGGGAGCAGCTGTGTGCATCAAAGGCAGGAGCTTGGTGTGGCACAATGGCACAAGGATTGAGGATTTCTGTTTCCACATCTGAATTTTCCAGTACCTGCTGCAACAGATCACAATGCTGTATTATCAGGATTGTTCCCACTGACAAAATTACTGGTGATCTGACTGCAGCAAAAGCCCAAGGCAAACTGATCTTGGTAGTAGCTGCTGGATGCAAGCTGGTATCACAAAAATGGCAATTGGAAGCCTCAGTTAAGGAATCTGGATCTTAACTGTAATGCTGACATTTTCTTTATTGATGTTAACCCTCTAACCACTGCAACAAGAAATTGTCCAGCCACTCTCAAAGTCAAAGCAACTGCCCTTTCACGAAGTTCAAAAAACAGTGATCCACTGAGATGAATCATCTCGGAGTTAGACTAACAACAACCAGCTTAAATCCTACTAATCTGGATTTATGTCCAAAATGTGGAATATCCTTTTGGGGTGCACAACCTGGAAAGAAAGTAGGAAAACCTCCCCTTCCTTTCTTTTAGCAAAAGATGAGAACTTTTCTCTCAGTCATCCCTGTTCTATTAAAAACTTCTCTCCCAGTTTTGCAGGTTTTGGCCAACTCGGTCTTCCAGTCACTTTGCAAATGCTCAGGTATTTCCCACACTAACCAAAGCAGGATCCACCTGTGAGATGAGGCTTGTCGGTACTGCTATTTTCTTCTATTTGGTTCTGAGCACTTCAAAACGTAGATGGGGAATTTTTGGTTCCTTTCAAGCAAGTACAAGTTCCTGTACAAGCAAGTCTAAAAAAATATGGGACCTCTCACTACTCCCCTGTCCTCATTGCCATCAATCTCCATCTCCATCTCCATCTCCATCTCCATCTCCATCTCCATCTCCATCTCCATCTCCATCGCCTCCTCTGCAATGTGGATGATACCGTGTCTCCATTCCTCCATGAACTCACTACATTTCAGGGATTATTGGAAAGATATCAATGCTTTCACCTCTCTGAAGAATCTTAGACCTGTTAGAGAGATAACACGAAAAACTCACAAGAGCAGCTGAATTCCTTTTTGTTTTTTAAACACTGCAGTTCCCTAGTTTTAGAGTCTTGATAAAGTCATTACAGTGCCAAAAGGGGAAACGTGTTGTTTCCATGGCTGCAAGCAAACATTAAAGATAACTACATCCAGTGACGGGATGCTTCAAAGAATATGATAACACATTCATGTTCTTTACTTGCATGAAGTATGTTGTGGATATATTTGTTGTGGATATATTTTCCTTGGAAAATGTCTCTTATAAAAAATGAATATTTATTTTAACAACAAGGCTTGTAACACAAAGTTTCAATCTGAAATTAAAACAATAAAATAACTCATTTTCAATTAAACACTTTTTGTGTATCATATTGGGAAACATTACTATTTTAAATTAAAGAATTCTTCATTTGTGTACTATTCTTCCCCCTTTCATTACAACTGAAGGAAACACTAAAACTTAGTGATTTTTTCCTTCCCAAATCTTTCTTCTTTTAGTCTGTGATTTTTGAAATTATCTTTCCATTGGAAAGTTATAAGACTGTGAGATTTCCACTCTGCAAATTCTCTAATATCAAGGAAGCTTTGAGTATTGACAACATGTTCACTTCCTATTTTGCCTTTTTGTAACTTCTGTCAATGTAAAGGAAATTTTAAGACAAACTATGAGTATTAATGCATCCACTGCTGCAGATCTGATGGATGGAGGTGATGGCAGGTGATTGATTCAGGGGTTTCTCTCTTCTGCACTTCTGCCAGGTCCTACACATTATTTTATTTGCCAAATGCTTCCACTGGACAATCTGTATTTTCAAGAAAATATCCCATCAACTTTTAATTTTAAGAAGAAACCTAGTAGAGCCAGAGAAGAAGTCAGGCCCACTCTCAATATACATTGGCTGTATAGATTGAATTGAGAGGACTCTCTCTTCAAAGAATTATTTATTTACAGATAACTTTTCTAATTCATGTAGTAGAGATCAAAACCTCTCTGCAGAATCTTCGAAACCACAAGTCACAACAGAACTTAACCCTCCTCTTAGATTTTGGAACATAATCTTTGGAACATCACTTGGAATAACATGAAGGGGCAATGGTTTTGCTATTTTTTCATTCCCCATGAGACTTGCAGCCACAGTTTTCAGTACTGTAATGGAAGATGTGAAGATGTGTACATAGCCTTGAGTTACATGGGATCATGAATTCCCCTGGAGGAGGAAGAGATGGCTCATATGGCTGTTAGTTCCCCACATCAGGCTGGTCTTGGTGTTAACCCCCCATTGCTCCTGCACTCACAGTGCTTCCACATCTGGAAGTGAAAGCCCAGAACAAGGCAATTTTTCATGCAATGGAACTGTCAGCACGTGCACAGCTCAATCAGCATGGCCTCGTGAGCTACAATAATCCATGGAGAATGGTGTCAATAAGTGAAAAGCTGCTGCTATCTTGGTCTGCAGACCTTCACCATGTGTCTGCTGCCTCTGAAACCTTGTGCTCAAGCTCAGTCTTGAAGTGGTGGACTGTCAGTGTTACATTTATGGTTGAACTCTGTGATCTTAAGGGCCTTATCCAAGCTTAATGATTCTGTGATTCCAGAGCTCAGTGGTTGCAGCCATTCTGCGTGGTCACCATGCTGCCTTTTGACTCTGGATTCAACAATTAGGCAGTCTGTCCCGTCAGCTCATGCATCAGAACATCCCTGAATTATCTCAGCTAACTCTGGCATGCTCCTCTCCCCCTGCACTCAGGTCACACAAAGAGGGCTTGGCCATGTGAACTGCTACAGTCACTTGGACATCACACAGCACACTGGAAATGTTCTCTCTGCTTCCTTCAGCCCTTAACACAGGTAAGACTGAACGTGTGTAAACACCAGATCTTCTAGCATAAAAACGTGCTGCTCCTCTCTGGGGTTATCAGCTGGAATAGGACTGCTCAGAGGTGTTCATGCTTTGTGCTTTATACACTCCTATCATTCAAGTGGGGACTTTCCAGCAGCCTTTCATAAGAGTTTTGCTTTTGCACTGCTGTTGGTTTCTGCAGGATTACACAAGATAACTGGTGTAGCACTGGGGATGGTGTTTGTTGAACTGAATGCTGTTATCTCCATGCTTCAGTTTCCATGTGCCCAAATCCAAGGGTAGTGATGCTTTCCAGCTCTGTGAATGCCTTTGAACTCTGCTGCCAAGAAGAGCTGATAATGTGGATAGCATGGTTACAATGAGGTTTGTTGCTCAAACACATCCCTGGGGTAAGACAAATAAAACCAGATAAATCCCCTATAAATACACTTCTTACATTGGAGAAAAGCCATGTTCTGACACCCCCAAGCAGACCACCTGATTGCCAAGCAGCTGGAACCTGCATCCTCTCTGAGGGAGAGGCAGCTGTGAAGAAGTGCAGAAGTAGTTGCCAGCTGATGGGCTGGTGGGGCACCAACATCAGGGGTGTTGCCTCATGCTGATATCCACAGAACTGTAGTAAGAAGGTCTGAAGATGCATGGGAATGCCTTGTTCATGCTCAGTGTGAGACACAAAAAGTAAACCCAAATTTGTCTTCAGCTTGCCATGACTACAGGATGTTCATGAAGTTAAGAAAAGTGGATGTTAGGAATGAGCAGGAGACAAAGTCCTCTGGAACATCTCTTGAAGATCATCACCAGGACACCTCCCCGGCTTGTAGACCCTTGTTCTCTGAGATATTGTGTCCTGCAAGGAGACATGCTGAAGAAAAGGATAAATAGAAAAGGTAGAAAAAAGCTGGAAAAGGATAGATTCAAACCCAAAGTTTCAAATATCTAAAACTTTGTGCAATGAACCCCTGAGCAATGGATGGAAGACCCTGGTGACTTAGCTATTTCTCTCTTACACTCATCTATAGACTTACTTTGAAAGCTGCAGTAGGTGACCGATACAATGAAATAGAGTATATTTTATTTTTCTTTCATCGTCTTTCTTTTCCCTTTAGCAAGGGAATTTAGAATCAGCGGGAAGAGACAGGTGGAAATAAATTAAAACCAAAGTAAAATTTGTTTTAGTCCTTTCAATAACCTGCTACAACTGTAAATTTGAGAAACCAAGAAAAATCTTAACTTCATTTTTGCATTTAGTCAATAATTACAGTTCCTAAATAATAAGTCATTCTGTAGCCTGAAGTTCTTGTTCTGAGTATATATTTATATTAGCAGTTAAGTATACTTTTCATGGGCAATTAAGACATTATTCCTTCCTAGCTATTCACAGGCATCTCAGGAGGGAATGGGGAAAGACGCGATTGTAAAGCCACAAAGATAATAAGAGCCAAAGTCTCCTTCCTCATCTTGTGATATTGATTTTCATAATATAAACAGAGGCACAGAATCCTGAATCTTGGTAATATACCTATTTTAAATGCCAGTTGTTGAGCAAATAGACCTCTGTGGGGATATGTTTGTTTGAAAAGTCCTTTGGGATTAGGGAATATTAGCCCGGCTTTCAGCCTGAGACCTATTTTGTGAGGAGTCTTTGTTGCTTTGGCAGCTTTCTAAAGCCTTTTATGATAGGTCTTGGCCCTGGTGATATTTATTCAAGTAAACCTAAGAATAAGAGTTAAGATGCAGCTGTTCCAACATTGTGGACATGTTTTGGTCTCCGTGTGTTTCGAGTCAACCCTGAAGTGCAGGACACCTCAGAGTGACTAACAAAGTATTCACACTCAGGCCTTCAGTTTAACTCTTATCCATTTTCCACAGACAGTACCTGCTTCTAATTAATTCTGGCTCTGAATCATTTTTCCTCAGTCACAAGAACTGGTTAGTTATTTACTTTCCAGCAGTTTGCACACAAGGCCCAGGGTTTGAACAGGGCTGTTCCTGGCACTTTCTTACAGCCCTGCATTCTGCCCTTCCTCCAAGGAGTACAAGGTTTATATTTTTTGGTTTTGCCAGCCAAAGAAAATAAAACTAATCTCTGTCAAACAGGGCATCCTCTAGCTCCTTGACTTGGGTTTGCCACATGGGAAGAGCATTCCCAGGCTAGACTGATCTTCCCTTGCTTGCTATTACATCAGGGTAGTGAAGCCACTTTTATTATCAGAAGTTAATGAAAGGCAGTTTTTGGGGTTTTGCTGTGGCTCCCATTAAGTTTTGGGGTTTTCCAGCTAACCTGAATCAAAATTATTTCATCCTTCATCATTTAATTCAGGCCATGTGATACCTGATGTAAAATTGGAAGGTGAGTTTGGCTGTGTGATAGCTCAGAGTGGGTCGTCATCAAGAAGAATCTTTTCATCACAATAATAAATATTTCATCAGGCCCTTGACTGTTGCATATGAAGAATTTGACTTTTATTTGTAATTTGAATGTGCTAATGGTGTCCAATGAGGGAAAAGCAAAATAGATTATTAAAACCTTCAGTAAACCCAACTGGATGACAGTAGTTCTTCACATAGTGTATCTACCCTTTTATATACCACACATTAGGTAAATTTAAAAATACAAAAAATACAAAATTGATTTTTGTAAGAGAGGTCATTATCTGGACTTTACTACTATACTGTGTCACACGGGGACTGAAAAATCATAGGACCACAGATGACAGAGGAAAAACAGAAAATGAGGACTCCTATAACAATCTATGTTGCAATCCCCTAAATTGTTCCTGTCCCTCTTTCTCTTTTATAGACAAAGAGAAAAAGGAATTTTAAAATTCCTGAGAGCCAAAACTCTCAGGAAGGGGAGTGGGCTGCTGAGGCCACAACCCTATTGCATTGTGATCATGGTGACATCACGTGAATAAAGACAAAACTAGGGAGACATCATTGCAGAAAAAGCAAGGCAGCCATAGCTCTCAATTTCTGGGACATGGTGTGGGTTTGACCTAATGTTCTCAGATTGTAACAAGTAGTAGGCATTAAACAGCACTGCATTTGCAATCAGAAAAATATTAAGGAAATGTGAAAAATAAAGGTCTAGGCCTGAGCAAAAGGTACTTAACTGGGGACACGTGGTGGTAATTAATCCTATAAAAGGTATGTAAATTATAGTAGATTAAATCAAAATCAGGTATCTAACTTTAGACATCTACACCTATATGGGAGTGATCTTAGCTTAAGCATCCAAATAAAACCTCTGATTTTCCTACACCTCACCTCCGTAACAGGAGGCTCAGGATATTTCTCCCTGTGTATGTCCTGGAGGTGTTTTTATTACATAGGTACTTGGAAAGAGTTTTGAAGTCCCTGTGCAGAAGAAACTACCTTCCCCAAGTGTTATCATGCACACCCAGCCCCCCCAGTGCATTTGGAGAGGGTGGTGTTCCA
This sequence comes from Ammospiza nelsoni, assembly GCF_027579445.1. NCBI lineage: Eukaryota > Metazoa > Chordata > Aves > Passeriformes > Passerellidae > Ammospiza > Ammospiza nelsoni. The sequence goes on from NC_080636.1 coordinate 19,380,080, forward strand.
TTTCCATGGCAAACCCACAGCTGCAGCCTTGTTTGTTTCCACAGGTGGATTTGAAGTGGATGCCATCTTAATCACTGACCGTGAGAAATCACGGACCCCTATTCCAGAGGCAAGATCTTCCACAAACACAGGGTTTGCTCTGGGAAGGTATTTCTCTGAGCAGAACACAGAGGGATTGTAGGGTCAGACAGACACCCACTGTTAGGAAAGTCAAAGAGAAAAACCTGGGCAGAATCCAGAACTTAACTCAGGTAAATAAAATAGTACCTTTCTATGAAAATATTCACAAATAAGCAAGATTTTTAAAATAAACCCTTTCTGGAAGCTGCAGCATACAGTATTCTCTTCCAGGAATGACAGTATAAGATATAAGCATTACAGCTTTCATATTTACTCACTAAGTACAGAAAAAAAGAATTGGAACACAAACTAGGATGGAATTGAAATAATGCTTACAGTCTATTCTGCTCTGAGTGCTTAGAAAGCAAGTTTTAGGGTTCCTCCCCCAAACCCAAGTCTCCTCTAAACTCAGGTAGCAATTCCCAGCTGGTTCCTTCAGCTCCCTTTATAGACACAGCCAGAGGCAAAAGGTGCTCTGCCCTCTGAGGTTTTTGGGGAGTTCATCTCTGTCCATTGGCAGCACAGGGAGCTCAGCCCTGAGTTTCCCTTGAATTTGCAGGGAGCAAAACTTTGGGAATTCCACCCAGACTGCAGCCTCCCTGGCTCTGGGGCCAAGAATCTGCTCCCTTGTTCAAGAAAAACATATCTAAGTAGTCACTTAACATGAGCACATACCTGAAACTCAATGGAAATTAGGTGGATGAGGAAGTGTGTTGCTTAAAGCACGGCACATGAATATGCAGGGCAGGGAAGGGCAGAAAAACAGTCTTTTACATTCATTTAGGTTAAATAATTAATTTGAATTCGACCACAGTCACTCTCTGTGACTATTCCACAGCTGAACTATGTGAGCATGGAAGTTTGTCTACAGAAAATGTTCAGCTATTTTGTGAAAGCAAACGTGGAAGTTTAAAATGTGGGCTGTGTTTAAAATTTAGGTTACTTTCACCAACCAGAACTGCTTGTTGCTTCTTCTATGTACAGGGCTGAGTACACTGGCAGTGTTGCCAGAATGAAGGAACAATAATTCTTTGATGAGATCACCAAGTAAATATAAGTATCATGTTCATGGACTATTCATATAGCAAAAAATAACAATAATCCAGACAGAGATCATCTCTAATATAATTACAGCACTGCACCTCCCAACCATTGTGTGCTAACACTGGTCATGTTGACCATTTATGTGCACAACATTTTACTGGTGTCTCCATAAAAGAGAGAATGTTTTCCTTGTGGGCTTGCAGGGAGAACTAATTAACAAAAATAAATCTAACCCTTAGAACTAAGTATGTCTGCCAGTAAATTATTAAATTCAACCACCTCATCATTTTGTGCTACAAATGACCTTCTGAAAGCAGCTCTCAGTGGACCTCAGCAGACAATTCTGACAATCCCCTTCATCCAAAGGCAAGGATGCTGCTGTCCTCAGTTTCTCTCTGTCACCCAGGCATGGGTCTCTCACCCTGTATCTGACATGATTTTGAGGACTTTTCCAGAGACAGTATTTCTGACCCATCCCTCAAGTCCAAGGATGGGAAGATAACACTTTAACAGTGAGATATTCTTGGGGATGTGGTGGCTGCCAGTCAAATTCTGGTTCCTGAGAAGGATCATTGTCAAGAAAGGTTTCCAAATACATCCTATAAAAACTTCAGTCACTCTCACACTGCTCAGCTGTCTGCCTGTGCTTATTAAACTGTTGTGGTTTCTTCACCACTTTCCTAGGATTGAGGTTTTTCTTTGGTTTTTTGTTTGTTTGGGTTTTTATTGTTGTTGTTTTTGTTTTGTGGGGTTTTTTGTTACTAACAGAGTGCATAAAATACCAGTTTCTGAGATGAGGCTGAGGGACTCCTGTGTTATCCCAGAGTAACTTCACTAAACTTAAGTCATAGAAGACATCAAGTATAATTCAGTTTGGCAGACTCTTTGAAATACAGAAACAAAAGCTATTTTCACAAACATTAAATAACATTTTTCCCTTTACTCCCCTTCTTTTCCCCAATTTTCCTTTTTTTCCTTTTTTTTTTGCCAAACTGTTATAAAAATTGTGTCAGGTTTTTTAGCCAAACCATTATAAAGATTTCACTGAATTAAATTTCAATGACAGGAAAACACCATTCCCAAAACTGCACTTAGAAGTGAGACACACAGAAGTCCCAGGCTGATGCCCAAGGTTCCATACATGGCAGGAAGGAAGGTTTGGGTATAATGACTCTGAGGAAAATATTAAATCATTAGACAAGGATTTTGCTCTCATGTCCACAGAGAAATTGTATTGCATACCTTTACAACAGAAAATGAAACAAAATATATAACGTATATCTACTTCTCAATTAAAAATAAGTCCTCATGGTTTTATAAAATCCTCTCTGTGTTCAGTCATCTGTCACAGCACTACCTTGTCCCACAGAGATGCTGTAGGAAACAAAGTTTTGTGTACATAGGACAGATGTGCAGAGCACTCACACCCTGCTGTAAACGTCCTCAAAAGGGGGAATCCCCTGCCATGTGTGTTTTTAATGTAAAAAGTAGTAAGTTAGTTCTTTTCTAAATGGTACAAATACACCTGTAAAGCACTGTTACCCTGAATCCAGCCAAATCTCAGCACCCATAAACTTTTCTGTCTTTGCAAATGCTTTGCAATAAATTACAGGGCTGTTTCTGACAGCTCGGAAGAAGGCATGTGGGAAATGTTCCTTTTGGAAGCCATCAGTAGGAAGTAGCCCAGACACACAGATGGAGAGCATGTGTCCACAGAAATTAAATGGGGCTGGGGTAACACACCCAGAATAAAACACTCAGCCTTTTAGTAGTGGAAGGCCATTAAAAGAGTTTGGTGATGACACTTGTGCAACCCAATATCTCCATTGATGATATACATTTATTTCAACCACCTAATGAAATCGGGGGGGGGGGTCATTACTTTATTGCTTTCTTGAATTCAAAAGCATATGAAGAAAAAATTAAATGACCATTTTCTCCATGGCTGAACCTCTGTTTTCAATTGGTATCTTGTTTCATTAATTTTCTTCATGTTTAAATGCTGTTCTACCTCCCTACACTGGCAAAGTCTGAACAAATATACAACCCACCAAAACTTAGAAAAAGGGTTTCTGTTTTCCAGTCTAATCTTATTGATCCCAGCAAAAAGCCATCTTATGGAAAGATTCAGGAAATCTCTTAGGAATGGTCATATATCTGTCCTTACTCAGAAGTCCTTATGGAATGTGCTTAGCTCCACTTCAGTGGGAATTAAGCACATTCCCAGTGCTTAAACTTCCCAGAAGTTAAAATTCTTCCCTTTAGGAGGTTCCCCTTGGTCTACCACCTGCTTGCAATGATTGGTGTCTTCATCCCTCAGCCATGTAGAACCAAGTTTTGCTATGGCAGATGCCAAACCACTAATTCAGCAGTGGTGGAGGGCTCAGTGACAGGAGCCTGGGCACCTATTTTTTTTTAATTCAAACTCTCTGAATGTCAGGGGACTGTGGGTTTACTCCAAAATCACATATTGGCAAAAGCAAAAAAAACAAAAGCTCTTGAAATATTTAATAGGTCCCTTCCAACCCCTATTCTGTGATTCTGTAAATATCAAGGAGACAGTAGGGGATGGGAAAACTGATGTTTTTCTTGTTTGTCATCTTTGGTGTCCATAAAAGTGGAGTGTTCTGGAAAATAGGCACACTTAGGCTTTGCCACAGCCATAGATCTCTGCTCTGTCATTATAATGAGACAAATTCTCACCTTGTTCCAATTGCTCAGTAGAGGGAAACTGAGGAATTTTGTGGATCATCTGCTGCTGTGCATCCTCCCTTGGCTGAGGAGCTAGAAGTGTTTAAGCCCATGAGAAGATAAAAGATTCATAATTCATGTTATCCTGAGCTGACACACCTTGCCCTTACTCACCTTGCTCTCTTACACCTTCATTTTCAGAGCTACCTGCCCCTCTTTGTTTCCTGTTGTACCTGTAGTACCTCAGACTGATGTTTTGGACCATTCTTGCACTCAGAGGTGCAAATCTGAAATGGATCATTCCTGGACAAAACATTCATGTACCCAGATACAAGGGAGATGCTGAACTTTTCCAGCTAAGCAAGTCTTGGTTATTTTTCCTCACCTACACACCTCAGAGGAACAGTAAATCCATCATTAGTGTTGTTGCACATATTTCAGCAATAAAGTACTTAATGCACTGCAGAAATTAGAATCTTACAGTGTAAAAATCAGTTTGTCACAGAAGGAGCTGGCAGGCTGCCCTGCCCATTGAAACAACAAATTGACACCAGTTATACCCTCAAACCAATGATTCAGCCAAGGGATCCCAGAGGCCTGAGTGTAAGCTGAAGCTGTGAAATGGCATGTGGAAAGGTTACCAATTAATTTATATTGAAAAAATAATGAAAACAATCAACTTCTTGTAGCCTTTAGCAATATTTTGAAAAAATATGATTCTTGTCCACCTACAGACTTTCTGGAGACTTTTTCAGAAGCTGAAGGCAAACTTATTAATGGAATTTGATGGCCCACAGGGCTCCTGTTCTGCAGACAGGAAGCACTTATTTTTATAAAATACACAGAATTAAGCCCATATAGGAGAAATGTCAAGCCTCTATTTTTGGGTGCCTGTCTCTGGAATCTCCAAATTAGGACTTTACAGGTGACAGAGTTTAGCAAGTCTGCAACAGAGAGAAAAGACAAGGAATTGATAAAATAAATAGAATGAACAGTGACCTCAACTAAACCAATTCTATTGATTATTCACATTAATAGGAATTAAATTGTCCTCCCCAATGTCTGTGGTAATTCAGTTTGGAAAAATAATAGGCAAAGAGCCAAATGTCCCAAGACTGTTCCTTGTGAGCTCTTAGTCTTCACTTTTCTCACTTCACATCTCTGGCTTCTCCTGCTTCATGGTCTCCATGGGCAGAGCCTCACTTGGTCCTTTGGATGTGAGCATCTGGCACCATCAAGGCTCTTTATGAGATCAAAAGAAAGGAAGTTTAATTAACGCAGGCAAGCCTGCAAGTTCATGTCCAGTCCTTCCTATGGGATGTGACCTGTGCCTTCCACTCACTCCTTCCCAGTGGAAAGGAGACACTGAAGATCTCAAAGAGGAACGTCTTCTGCACATGGATTTGAAATGCTTTTCAAGGTTCAGATATGAAATTCTCTCCCTGGGCCCCAGCTGAGCCATGGTAATGTGTCTGGTGTGCTTTCTGAGGTTGCTGCAGATGACAGCTTAAATAGCATCCTCTAGGGCTCTTGCTGAGGTTTAAGATGGGTTTTATTTCCCCTTCACTGAAGGTTAACAGGGTACTCAGGGCGGTCCTCTGTGTCCCAGATGACTTGCTGTCACTTTGGGAGATGCAGCTGCTCCACTGATTGTTACCACTGGACATGACCACTTGATTTCACCAGTATCTTAGTCAAGGTCCACTGGATCTTGACTTCAGGGACATGTACCAGCTTTGGAAGTCATTCAAAGCTGAGAAACTACTTCCAGCCCTCTACGAGCCCAGTTTGGGGAAATTCAAGCTCAGCATTCAAACTTTCCCTGAGCTGCAAGGGAACCTACAGAAATACCTGACAAAGATAGACCTGGTAGATAAAACTTACTCCAATAACCATGGGCTCTCCACCTGGCTCCTAGGAGTTACCCACCATATAATTTCTGTCCCTCTAGTTCCTTCCCTATACATCTTTTCTCTACAAGTGCCTGATACCTTTTCTTTCAGAAATGGCCTATGATGTTCAGTAAAGCAAGTGTTGCCCATTTTTGTTTAGCTTTGAATTGTTGCTTCTATTTCAGATGTGTACATCTGGGGGACAGGGCTTGTGTACACAAACACTTGTTTAATTTTTCCAGCTGTGCTATATGATCTAACATAATTGAACACCTCATTCTGCTAATCTCACCCTGTTGTCCTAGGGATAGTCACACAGGTAGAGCTGTTGTATGAGGACAAAATATGCACCTCTAACAAGCAACACTCTCTCTCTAGGTCTTGGAGATTCTGTCTCAGTGACTTATTGCCAAGCTTGTACAGCAATCAAAAATTAATCCTTTAATGTCTGTATTTTCAAGGTAAAGTGATTAGGGAGCCTTTGACTGTTAAATCACAGGTGAGGGAAAGCCTTCATGAACCCAGTGAGTATTTGTCTGGTTGTCCAGAATCTGTTAATTCCCCACAGGTTTGACTGTCCCATCCTTAAAGTCCTTTGGTGACAGAATATATGCAGCCTGCTCAAACAACCCAGATAAGTCCATCTTTCTCTTTTTCCTTAGAAAGACTATTTTTCCCTGAAAAGATGTGGACTTCTTTATTGACCTCATTTAAACCAATAACTTGTCACAGTCACCGCTAGAGTTCTGAAAAATGTGTCAATGTCTGAAATGTCTCTACACAGCATTCATTTAACGAACACCTTTGTCTTTCTTTGTACATTAAGGAATCTTTTTCTTGCACTTTTTTATTGGGAGAAAGAAGTGTTACCCATGTGGGAGCTGAACCCCTGATCACAGGTTGGGAGATCAGAACCTCGTGCATGAGGCTGCTCATACACAACGTATGATTTGGATTAGAAAAATCTGTTGAAATTCTCTCTCTGCCAAACACTCTTCCATGAAAGCTACACTCTTGGACAAATTTTTATGTTTGGTAATTGAGGAAAAATTATGTCATCATTGGAGGGAATAATTTTGGTGCATCTTAGCAGAGGGAGCAGGACAGCACAATACACTGGATGGATGAATTGAATGCTGACAACATAAATTGGACACCCATACAGATATTCTTCCTTTTAAAGCTGCATAAGTGAGAAAAAGTGATCTGCACATTTCTGCAATCAGGGAATGTTGTCTGTTTCCTGATTCTGGCGCCAACTCTGCATTTAAATTCCAACCATATTGTTACAGTCCATTAATTTTTGTAGACTGAAGCTGTTGCAGTGCCACACAGGGAAAATATGTAGCACAGATGTGTTTGCTGTTATGAATTTGTTTCTTTTTTTTTTTAATGTTTTTAGAAATAGCTGTAAAATAAAATAATAAAACACTCCAAACAATTCATACATGGACTGAAATTAAATCCACATCACTCTCTGGCTGGTTGCAGAGCTGTAGTACTAAAGTTGGGAACACTCCTGCCACCTATTTGCAGTGTAATTAGAGTTCATTTGAAGTCTGATGGAATTTCATTCCTATTCTGAAGGACATCTGTTGCAATAAATTCGTTTCTTGGACCAAAGAAAAACTATTCAAAAAATTAATAGCAAAGGGCAGCTATGCTGCAAGCATCTGAGAGGGGTCTAGCTTGCTCAGCTTTTTATGGATGGAATACAATTGCCATTAAAAGCAGCTCTAGAGCATTTGCTCAGAGGAACTTGTCCTATAACATGTTTATCTTGTTGCAGTTATTCTTTCTCCCTGTGCCACTAATTTTGAATAGCAGGATAAAGGCACTTGGAGGACACCACCACAACAGGCACAGAGATACTTGTTGTCAGAATAATTCCCTGCATTAAGAAGGTGAGGTAAAAAGGCACAGGGCCAAACCTGCCTTGCATTAATGCCCCTGTTAACACATGACTTATAGAAAAATATCAATAATGCTTGAATGTGGTCCCTCCTGTGGTCCTCCTGTGCCCTGTGTACCAGCAAAACCAGAAGAGCTTGCAGAAATGACACTGCAAATTAGGCACTCCCTGTCATGCTTTTTCCATTTGAGTTTGTTGCATGAAGTAGGAAAGATGTGAATTCCTTTCGATTCCCTCCAGATCTGGGGTGTCACTGCTGTTTTATGTCACTATAGTATGTATATCAGGTTTTGCCCTTTTATAACAAGAGAAAGATTATGACCTAATGAAAAACCCATTGTAATTTTCTATTAATCCCTTCATCCAAAAGGGCATTTTTATACCCCCAAAAGGTAAATTAAACATCCCTCAAAGACATGCATGATATCTTCTATATACACCATATAGACACCTATCTACATGCTTACAGCAAACATTTACCTACATGTACATAATTGCCAATTAGTACTGAATTAGCACAGGAAAAAGACAATTAGTAGATTTTAATTTTAAGTAGATTTTAATACAGCACTAGTATCTTACTTGACAGCTATACAAGTTTAATATTGTGTTACATCTCACCACAGACAGCAGGAGTAACTTTATTGCACCAAAAGAAACTGATACACACTTTGCAGGTTCCATGGTGTTTATAACATCCTTTCCATACAGCTTCATGCTTTTTTTTTTTTTTTTTTTTGTAAGGCTTTATTCAACTCAGCTTGGCAAGCACAGTCGTCATGGTCCTGTTGACTTAATAGGGTGATGACAATTTTCATCTGCAGAGGAGGAATCCCAGGAGAAAGAGGAACTTCCTTCAGAGAAAAGTGCTACCAAAGACAGAGTTTATCAGGAAAACCTGCACAAGCAAGTGTAGGCCCTAACAAAATGCACATATTGCATTGATTTTCTGCTTCACTGAGAGAAGGGAGTGACTACACTAAATACAATTTCTTCCACAGTATCTGGAACATACTTAGCTGTGTCATCAGAAGTAATTTTTAACAAAATGAAGACTTTACCATAGCTATTAAAAATGTAGCAATAAAGCAAAAACTCTTATGAGGTGGTGACATAAGTGGTCATGATTAATTTTTATGAAAAAACAATAAAGTGCAGACTGAGCCAGACTCTTCTTAGAGGTGCACAGTGGGCAAGAGGCCATGGAGACAACTCACAAGAGTAGAACTTCCAGCTAAGTATTAGGAAAAAATCTCCCAGTAAGGGTAGTCAGTCATTTGAGCAATTTGCCCAGTGAGGTTGTGCAATGTCTATTGTCTAATGAGGACATTCAAAACTCAGCTGGAATAAGTCCTGAGTAACCTGATCTAAACTGGCTCTGTTTTGAGCAAGTGGTCAGACTGTGATTTTCAAAAGTCTCTTCCAAACATTCATTGTTCTTCCATGACTCTCTGATGAGATTTAGTTAATTCACAGGAATAAAATAGCTTTGCTGTATTCCCAGTTCTTAAACAGGCTTCTCTGACAGAGGCAGGAAAGCCACAGAAATTCTCAGTTTTAGTTGTCCTAAGTGAAAAATGGAAACTAAAGTATTTGCCTAATCACAGTGGCATTTGTGTAGTGTAGACCATCATTGTCTACCAAGTGCTTCAGGTACTTAGAGGGCTGATGTCACACACACATTTAAACACATTATGAATAGCTATTAAATAGTAAGAGCAACACTTGAACTTGTTTTTAGAAATCATATATATCCTGTCCATTGGCAAATGGATTATAATTCTTGATGGTGTCCTTTCAAGTATTGCCTGGAGAGCTGGGACAAGCTCTGGGTTGCCTATTACTCATATGTGAAGTTTGTGTTCAAACAAATCCAAAATAGGTGATTTTCATACCTTCACCTGCCCCATTACATCAAGCCTGCTTGAAACTTGGTCTGAAAGTTTTCAGGTGCCAAATGAAGGTGAAACAGGTCTTTAGACAAATAAGGGAACTCCCACTATTTTGAATACCTGACTGGTATCTAAGTAGGCTTATTTCATTTCTGGTCATCGACTAAAGAGACACCTTAAAATCTGATGATTAGTAGGTGACCAGCAGTGAATCCCAAATATGCAGCAGAGGAGAGTGAAGAAACACTGAGTTAGACATAACTACCCTGTCTCACTTCTACAGAGCAGGTATTTGCAAAGGCTGAAGTTCACCTCACTCCAGAAGAGGCATGGAGAGCACTTGAGAACCACTTAGGTCCTTAAAATGGGACTTAAGTGGGACTAAAGGGCTGTTCCAGCCATCTGTGTGGATGAGAATACCACCTACAAAGAGCAGCATGGCCCAGACAAAGACCTGTTCATGGGAGAGCTCACAGATAATGAGTAACAAGAGGTTTAAATGCAGCTGAGATGGATAACTGACCAGAACAGGAAAGAGATGCTCAATGCTTTAGCTAGGCTCTGCATCCTGCCCGTTGTACATGTGTGTGGGAGGGGGTGTTTGCATGTATACAGGCAGAAAAAAACACTTATAAAACATGCACACACACACACAAAGTTATAATTGTGATGTCCTTAGCATGCTTGGGAAGGTTGAATGAAAAAATAATGTCAGACTTGTTCTGTATTCAGCTATGGAGAAGGAGAAATGCTGCTGCTAATAAAGGCAGATTTGGCAGCTGCAGAGCCTTGGCAAGGGTACAGAGTTCCTTCGTGTGCTACTGAATAACTCCAGCTGTGCACAGCTTGAAATGGATCTTGGAAGCACTGAAAGACAGCTGTCCTGCTCACTGCCCTGTTTGCCTGGCTGAGAGAGGATGGGGACGCTTTTAATTGTAAGTTTATGCTGTATTTTGGGTTCTTCCCCTGCTCGTTCTCCCTTTTCCTGGTCAATAACATAAAAAAAGGATGTGTCCATGGGACAGCCAGCAGGTAGGGGTGCTACAAGTCAGCCCAATATAGGATAATGGCACTGCAGATTTGATCCAGGTCCTGCTGTTGGCAGACAGAGAGAGATGACTGTCAGAGGCATGCTGTGCATTATGGCAGGGTTTTGATATTCACCCAGCTCCGTCAGTTATGGGGATCCTCTGTGGTTCTGCTTCTCCAGGGGGATAAGATGAATGTTTTTCTTTTTGTACTGTGTATACAATGAAGTGAGCAAGGTGGGAGAAAAAGGACAGTGTGCTAGTGTTTCATGTCCCAGTGGAGGACGGTCTTCTGCCTCTTGCAAAAATGTCAGCAATGTATTAGGGAAGAGATCTTAGGAGTGGTGGCCATGTCTTCCACTCTGCCATGCCTTACAGAGTCTGCTCATCTCTACAAGAAATTGAGTCAGCAGGATAAACCATATAGTTACATTAAATATAAATGCAGTTGTCAAGAGGATCAATTAATTAGTGCTTAACACTTGCTATGTCAAGTGGCAAATATATTGGTTTTTTCTCATCATTGCAGCTTCTTCTGACCGTCAGAGTGGGCACAGCTCCATTTCTCACTGCCATCCCATCATCCAGCCCCACAGTGTAACAAGATGTTTTCCACTCTTCTCTCCATGGAGATGCTGCTGAGAAACCTGTGTTCTGATGGCTAGAAGTCTTCTTCTTGTTTCCAGGTGCAAGCTTATTTACAACCATTTCCCACTCTTTTCTTCTCATGCCAATGTTGTTAGAAACAGCTCTTCTTCCTTCAGGTGTTTCCCTGAAACCTTTTGTCCAGGTGAGTGGATATGTGGGCACATGGGTATGTGCACACACACTGTGAAAACTCTACAGAGACACCTTCACTTATCACATAAAGCAAAGCTGAGGAATGTCTGCCCATTTAGACTTTCTCCTTCCATTTTTGAAGTCCATTAGAAGTCTTCCATAAGGAAAGCCCATGTTCTGGTGCCCTGGAGAGCCCTCATTAAAGCACTGCAGCTACTTCACCTTTGGAGTCACCACCTCTTGGCTCATGAGCCAAGCAGGATGACCTGGGCAATTCTAAAGGAGGGCCAGGAGACTCTGGGTTGACAAGACTGACTCAAATGCCTTGTTTTGCTCAGATCAAGGTGGGAAATTTTGGTCATGCTTTCCACTACCATCTGAAATCAATTTTTCCAACAGGGAAAAAAAGTGTCAATGTCAACAAGCTGTGAAAAAAAAAGAGATATTTTTCCAAAATGTAAAATAAAAGAATTTTTCTTTTTTCTCTTCTTGCTCACTGAACACCAGGATAAAGGCAAATATGTTGTTGCATCCAGGGATATCCTTTCAGGTGACCTGTAGGGTCAAAAGTAGGGTTTGGTTTAGGGTAGCAGGTAGATGGAGAGGTCATGGGACTGGGCAGGGGATGCACTGCCTAGAAGTGGAGTTGCTGGAATATGAAATAGGGAGTTAAAAGAAATCCTGGGGAATGGGCCAGTTTAATTAGAATTCTAGTGGGGTTATAAAAAAATGCATTAACATGCTGTTCCTTAAGCATTGGGACTTAGGGAATATTTCTTGGGCTTCCTGTGGCTCCCTTCCATGTGGATTCTCTCATGTTGAATAACTGTGCTGAACTCATATTGTGACCTTTTCCACTAGTTTAGTCTCTGTCCTGCACCCCACTGCTAATTTTCCTAAATATTTTAAAACATAATACTGTGATGCCTTTTCCTTTCCTTCAAACTGCACTGGAACCAGTCAACAGACTCAATAATTATTAAATGGGGATAAACCTGACAGACAAACAAACAACCAGAGCACAGCTGCATAATACTCATTTCCTCAGGAAATGAAGCAAAATATTACAAACAAAGTCCATTTATTAAAGCTATGTAATAATTTAATAAAAGAACCTCAATGTTCCCCCATTGAGACCTTACTTGGCTTTTAGGCTGCCCTTTTTGTCTTCCTTTCACCTTCCTCTGAAGATTAAAAGCTTGATTGCAGCTGGAGATGGGACATAAAGATTGCCTCAAAGTGTCAGGCCACACCAAGCCAAGCCTGAGGATCACATGCACCTGGTTAAACTCCCTGCCAGGTGCTGGGTCCGGGAGGAATTGCTCCCCTTCCTCTGCAGAGTGGGGGATTGTCCCCTTCCCAGCCTCATCTGTGAGTTTTTATTTAGGGAATTGCCTGACACTGCCAGAGCTAAACACATGTCTCTATTCCCCTATGGAATGTCACTGCTCCAGAGGAAACCCAACACTGAAGCTCTGGCATTTTTTAGTATTTATTGATATGCACCTGATGGACCTACTGTGTCTGGCAAGATCACCTGAAGAGGCAGAAAGGGGGACTGGTGATTCAGATGGGACCTTCAGGGACACAGTTCTTAGGAGTTTTGATAGGGGCTTACAATGGTGCCCATGGCTTGTCCCTTCATTTCTGAATGATGTCAAAGCACAGGCTCAGACACTCCACCAGCAGCTGCCAGGGACTTTGCTCAGCTTTCCTTAAATTCCTCAGGGAATTTAAACCAGGTGACTGAGTTTTGGAGACAAGACATTTTAACCTCATAAATTTATTATGAGGATTAAATTAGTGATATTTACATGTTTAAAATTAATTATATTTTTGTCACCTCATTATATCAGCTCCACATCTTTTGAGATGCATTTAATTGTATGCTACTATTTACTAATTCTCTTCTTAATGATTTTAATTGCAGCTGTACTTGAGATGTGTGAGATGCTTTCTAGAAATGGAAGCAGGTCCTGCTTTAAAAAGCTTACTCTGAAATAGATGAGGCATATAAGCATCTTGCTACATGATATATATATGTAATCTAAATATATATAAATAGCACTATTAGTAGTGATTCATAATATGCTACAGGAGCTATGGCAACATCATCAAACACAGGCAATGCTTTTAATCCATTTGATGCTCTAGCAGGAACCAGACCATCATTTGACAATCTAGATATTTATTGTTTGATGGGGCACATGAACCTTTTTCTGTACAGAAGTCCAACTTAATGGGAGGGGTTCCTCCAACAAGAATGGAGGATGGGCATGGCTGTTTGTCTCCATTTGCTGATGTATGAGAAGTATGTTATTCACAGAGCTGGTCACTTTTTGTTGGCCACCTGTCTTACAGGAACTGCCAAGGTGGTGATGTTGCAGAGAGATAAGACTGGGGTGTCCCTGGCAACCTGCAGACAACTCATTGGCTGAGCAAACTTAAAATCCACCTACTTTTGCACAGAAGTGGCATTTTAAACTCTCAGCAAGTTATCTAAAACCTCTATTTTATGGTAACATTTCCCCATTCCAGTCTGTGAAAGCTGGAAACTGAAATTTTCACTAAGTACAACATTCACTGGAGTTGCTGAAAGGACTGAATAGCATTTTCCAGCGTCAGATGACAAGCAGCCAGAAAATGTAGTGACTTGCTGAGCAGTCATAACTTTGAAATGAGCTCCAGCTGAGCTGAGGGAGGTGATGTGTTATCTGGGACACCCAGAGCAGATGTCTACCCTGCACAGTAATGTGCCAGTGTGCACTCACAGCCTCTTCCTGTCCCCTGAGGAGCACTCTACACACTGTATGTGTCCCTGTAGCATCTCTAAAACACAGAGGAGAGGATTCAACTTATCTGCTTTAGTGATCAAACTTTAAACTTCTCAATCCAGGCTTGTGACCAAGGTGCGTGTGGTGGTAGTAGAGAGTCATCTTCTCTGGCTTATAGACACACAGAAGGATCTCAGGATCACACTGAAGGATGTTTAGAGGAAAGGGGGACATGGGTACCTAACATAGGAGACTAAAGTTTGGTGGGGTGCAGCTGGTACTGGTTTTCCTGAAGCTCTCCAAAAGAGATGGAGAGATATTTGTTCCTCCAGACCTTCCTTTAGGGGTGTAGCCTAAATCAGACACTCTGAAGCACTCTGGAAGACTCTTCCCTCTCTGGTGGCTACAGATGGAGTCTAAGGAGCTCAGCCTGTTCATCCAAATGTAGAGGAGAGCAGGTACCATGAACATCCCCCAGAGAGGGGAACCTGGAATGTGTCCAGAGTCCCAAAGCAGTTTGTGGCTGGGTTCCATAGCAGCCTTGACCCTCTCCCATGGTGTCAGGATGTTACAGACAGCAGCCTATGCAAAAATATTTCAGTGGAGACAACTGGACACTTCGTGGGGACAAACTGGAGAAATGAATAACCTCCCCATAGAGACAAATGCCCTACATTCAGGGGAGGACAGTAAAAAGAGAACTTTCACCTCATTTATAAACTCCAATTAGTGTCAGAGTTACAAATACTAAGAAACTGTGAAGGAGTCCAAATAAAAGATAAATGTCTTCAATCTTTAAATTCATTCACAGGCTGTGTCTCAGCATTTTTCTTCAGGTCTTGCATACTTGAAAGCTTGCCAGCTCTTTTCCAAGCCTCTTAATCATTTGGACTAATAAAAATATTATCTCTTTCTATAAACCATGGTTTTCTTGTATACTGATGCCATCACAGCTACAACATCCATCTGTATAACTCCTCTGCTCACTGAAGTAACCAGTGATGGTTTTTTGTCCTTTACAAAAGCTCTTTCCAGCCTCTGGGTTTGTAACCCCTCAACCACAGAGGAAGGATTGGCAGGAGCCAAACCCCACACCTGTGTAAAGGCAGAGCAAGCCTTTGTCACTGTGCTCACCCCTCTCAGTGCACGAGCAGGAGGCTCAGGTGTAAAGACACATGTCATCAGCACAGCTCAAACACATGGAGGTGCAGAAACAAGCTCTAACAGAGTTGAAAGGTTGAAAGCAAATTCAAGTGATTTGGCACTACTCACATCCAGCTCCCTGGAGCTTCCTGAGCTAAGCCAGTAGAAAATGTGTAATTCCACACCATTCAGCACAGACACGAAGCAAAGAAGAAGATCTAGATCTGTAATTGACTTATTACTAAGACCCAAGGTTCTGGCAAGAATGGACCTGCTTTGGAATTTGAAGGCCAAACATAAACATCTCAAATATGGAAGCTTCATGTCTGATGATTTATATCTGTGCAAAAGAAAGCATATGGTTGACTTGGGGATTTGGTTTGTTTTGGTTTTTTTAAATGTCAGGCAACAATGGCGTTACCAAAGACCTGGTTTGTCTTGATAAGTTTGGAATAACCTAGAGATTCAACCTGATTCAGAGCTCTTAGCACTTCACAAACCAGCATGAAAACACTGTGCCTGACCTAAAATCCAAGAGAAGTACTACTGCCAAATGCCTGGGAGATGGAGGAGACAAGGAAGTGCACCCCACATTGATGTCCAGATGTGGATATAACCAGAGTGACTGGCAGGTGTGTGGTGAAGAATCTGTGACTGGGAAAAGAAGAGCCTGCTCCCCTCTGTACCCATGAGCTTTTGAAACCTCACCAATCTGAGCAGCTTTTCTGGCCTTTCCATCTCTCAATCCACTTGCTGCCTCTTCAGAGCAGTGGGATCTCAGCTTCACCTAACCCAGGGAAATAAACCTGTTGCTGGACAACAAAACTGCTAACATAATTATACAAAATTATATGGGAACCAAAGCAAAGACAGGCTGAAGGTGAAATCCAGACAAAGAACCATTGTCAGTGTAAGATGATTCTGCATTTTGGATTCTTCACTGTTCCACTTGCTTAGGTGTCTTTATCAGGTAGTTTCACACTGTATTTATGTGGAAGAAACACAGGAAAGCTGTAACACATGTTCTGAGATGGCAGCAAGGTCTCTGTGCATTTACTGCACAGCCACCTCTTTCATGATGCCAGAAAATTGTGACCTCATGACAAACTTTGTCAAGTATGCAGTCAGCCAGGAGCCAGTAATAGCAGTGGTGTCTAAACCACCAGAAAAAGGACAATTCAAGACAGAGAGAACTGATATTGCTTGTAAAGAAGTCAAATTAAGCCAATTCATAAACACAGACATTCTTATTAAAGTGCCTAAACTAACACATCTTGCTATTTCCAGCATTCCAGTACAGCACATATATCCTAAACCACAAGGCAGAAAGGATGGGGTTTCTAACCTCATCGGCAGCATGTTTTTTATAACACCATACAGCTCATGAAAAGCTTGGCATGCACTGCTGGGTTCATTCATATCCATTAGAGAAGACCAGATGAGCTTGACAGTTTTATTTTCACTTGAAGATCTCTCAGAACAGCAGGCTGTCCTGATGGCATCAGGCCCCCCTGACAACTGAAGTATTGCTCACCGAGAGGAATCAGAAGGACCATTGACCACAATGGACTGAAAACAGTGGTGGAAAATTGCATGGAATTTGCACAGAAAGAATGTGCAACCTAAAGCTACAAGCTTATCTCTTGGTTCAGAGGGGATAGAAGATGTTGCTTCACAAATTTTCATCTAACTTTGGATTGAGCTTTGAAAACAAGGATCCTGCTTGTGTTTCCAGGATTTCCAGTGAAACTTTTTCAGAGCCCTGTGGTGGTCCTGGTTTGCATCAGGAGAAGAAAATCTATGTTATTTTCCTTCTAACTGCAGCCTCCTATGACTTCACATAGGAACAGCTTTCAGTGCTGGATTCCTCAGTTCCATGACTTTATTGCTCCTATCTGTAATTTAATTCTGAGGCATTCAGAAATCTTTTAAGTGCCTGCTGATATGCTGGAATAGAGAGAAGAATGCAAAAATCAACATTGTTGGTTACTGCAGTTTCCATAGGAAGAGGTTACTATGTTTCTGGGAAGAATACAGCCAATTTAAAGGGATGCATTGAGAAAGTGACTCTAAAGATATTTATAAATTTTGATTTATAAAAGACATTTGGTGCTGTTCTTCCACTGGGGCATGCCTTGCATTTCTCCAGGCGTCCCCACAGATTCCAGTGGGAGTCTGTGGAGTGATGTCTCTTTAATCAAAGTATCAGAACCTGGTAGTTTAGGCTGAGTCTGTGGTTGTTAGATTTGTTGTTAAAATCAAGAAGACTCTGCTAGATTGGGACCTTCATTAAATATTGAGTTTTCTTTCTAATTTAGAGCCTTCTGTTCTCCATTCTCATTCCAAGAGAACAGTGTTAAATATTTTAACGACATATATGCTGATGAACAGGGTCTTCAGTCAGGCTAGAAACAGAAAATAAATCAGATTCTGATATAAAGGCCCTTCACTGGAGCGAGATATATCAATTTCTGTTTACTGTACTTCTGTCCCTGTGATTGCAATTTTCTTAGAGTAAGTGATTTCCTATGTTCATAGTAATAAACTACCTGTCTATTGACTCCAGCAGTTTGATTCTGTCTTCTTACTTTAAAAAATACACATTTTTAGTCATTTAGACTTTAACACTTTGGATGTGATAGGATTGCTGCAATAGTTCATATAGTCCATTGCCAGGAAAGGATGAATCCTATGTAAAAGAGGCTAATTTTTTATCGACAATTCTGAGACAAATATTAATAAATCTAGTTACCTTCTAGAAGCGGAGTAATGTGGGATTCTGCCTTTAAAAGTCATGAATCTTCCTAGGGTTTTGTCTACTTTTAAATGTTCTCAACAGTTTTCAGGTTTCAATCTGGCTTTTCTATAAAGCATCATGCATCCTCAACTCATATTCATTTTCTTGAAAATTTTGCTGTCTTCGAGGTTTTCTCCCACAAAACCACAAGCAAATTCAAAGCTTCTTTTCACCTTTGAGAGGGTATGTTGGTTAACAGGCAGGACAGGGAATAAGATCTTTCTAGCAATGAATTTAAAAACCAAAACAACACAAAACAAAATAAAATGAATCTAGAAAAACTCCAGAATGACTGCACAGGCTAGAGTGACTACCAACATGTGTATGAAGCCCAGTGGGCAGTGGATTGGGAGAAAAAGTTAATATTTTCTCCTTTTTTCCCCCACTCCTGCTTTTTCATTCATTCTATATAAAGTTTTTTGTACACTGAGAAGCTCAGTTGCCATAGGGGTTAGCTCAGCTACGTGGCTGAAAATAACACTCTAAACTACACCTTGAGTCATTTACAGACAAAATTAAGCTGGGAGGTAAAGGCTGAGATTATACCAGCAAAACCAAGACTGAACCAGCATCTCTGTTGATTCAAATTTTGGGCAGTTCCAGCAGCCCAGAAGGAGCCCCATGACTGCAATAGCTCTGGTCTAGCCAGGGCACACTGAAATGTTGGCAGGGAAGGTTCAGTCTGTACCTCACTGGCAGAGTTTGACGCTTCAGAGGATCAGCATCAAAGGCACATCTTCCCATGCTTTTCTTTTGCATCAAGAACTGTGAAAGTTCTCTTTGTAATCTGTGTTTTTACCAAGCTGCCTCTCCCCAAAGAACCCTAAAACACTTTGCAAGCCAAAGGCCTTTTTTGGATCTGTCTTATACTGGTATAAATGAAAATTACCCGGATGGTAGATCAGAATCAGCCCTTTGTGTAAACAGCATTCTTGAAACTCAGCCTTCTCTTGGGCAGAAATCAATCAGGCTGCTTGTTTAACCTTAACCCTCCTGTCATAAGCAATAAACTTATTGCACTGGGGATTGAGAGGGTGCATCCAGAAACCACTTTGTGTTTGATGCTCTTGGGCTGATGAGGTAAAATTCCTTAGGACAGGAATGGCCTCTTAGAGGAGGTCAGAAATTGCAAATATCACAAATGCAGTACAGCAGGGGGATGTCAATGCCAGAGTCTCTCCTTGGTTTTAGTGCAGATGACCTTGTGAAGTCACACCTTGCTACAGGGGTAACCAAGTAGTTGGGTATTTTCTTATTTTCTTACAGAGGTGCAGACTTCAGTATCAAAGACTTGTGTCTCCTGACCAGAGACTCATTCTCCATTTACATTCTTTTTAGAGCAGCTCATATGCCCATAGGGATGCATTGACGTGCAGTTTGAAAACCCTCGGCTGAAATCACCAGCTTGTAGCACAGCTGGGGCTTCTGAACACTGCTGTGATGAAGAACAAAGAAATAATTTTTAGAGGGAAAGAAGAAGAAATATTGATAACCAAGTGACATGGCTTCTGTTGAGTTTTCAAGCATTAGTTTTCACCAGTGCCTGCATTTGCCTTCATGGTTTCAGCATCCTTCCTCTTTAAAAGCTATCTGGGGACAGGAACAGACATCCACTGAAATTTGTCTATAGATAACTGCAAATGAAAAAAGGTGGGGAGGAAGAAACAGAAAGAGGTTGCAACCTTTTTCCTCTTTCGGTCCTTATTTCACTCTATGTAAGTCTTAAATTGCTCAGTAGAAAACTCTTCCCATGGGATATCCTGGGCATCAAATAGCCTCATTTTAATTCATTGGCATTTGTTAGCCAAGGTAGAAGAAAAGCTGGAGTGCACATGCATGTGTAGGGGGATGTGAAAACAAAATAAACAAACAAAGGCAACTCTAGGGAACAAAAGAAACAAATAAATATTTACCTGGGTTTGCCTTCAAAGCAGGAACATTAATAAGGAGTTTGGTCGCTCTTTCTTGTGGGGTGTTTCTGGATTTTGCACTATAAAAACATCACATGGAAAGCATAGAGAAAAACAGGTTCCTGACCTGGGTTCACATTCTTCTTCCCCTCTAAACGCTTCAAGTAAAATGCCCCTACCTTGAAAGCACAGAGCACATTCTGAGGTCCTGGCGTCCTTATTGGAGAGCTCAGATCTCTCCTTGCCTTCTCCCCAAAAGGGTTGCTAAAACAAACACTGATGTGCTGTAAATAAATCCAGGATTGTTTTCCCTGGAAAGATATCTGAGGATCATGGGCAAGAGCAGAATGAATGTGGAAGAGTGTTTCAAACCAGAAGGAAAAGATATGCAGACTTTTAGCTAACTTTAGTTAACTAAATCAAAGGGACAGATCCAAAAGGCCCAGTGGGAGTGGTGCAGACAACAGCAAGAACTCTGCTGCTAGGAGAGAGTCATTCCCACCAGCTCCTGCATTAGTGGTGAATGAACACTCCTGATGCCTGAGTGTCTTGGTCTTGGGTAGCTGGTTGTTAATTGCTGCCCTGAGATGCGTAGGATGTCTCTGCTTTGGCCCGCGAGGCTGAAGAACGAGTCTGGACTCTTCACTTTTCTGTCTTGAGGTAGTTTATTAATTCTTATCTATAAAATTTTCTTTCTGCCCAGCTGAGATCTGCTCTGCAGGGCAGCCACGGGCACTCTGACCGCCCCCAAGGCAGTGTTGTCCTTTTATACTACAAACTACATATCTCATATTTACACTTAATTCCCAAGACTTATCACCTATGTTAGACAGTGCACTTCTACTCTAAACCAATCCCAAAGTGCCAACATCACTGCAGAAAATGGAGAACAAGAAGAAGAAAGGCTAGACCCTCCCAAGTTCCTCCATCTTGTCCCCATAATCCCCATACCAAAAATCTACATTTTCACCCTGTGATAATTTTATTATTACATGATTCAAACCTCTGTGACTTTCAGGTTCTCATACAAAGCTGGCAACTTGCTCCAGGGGTCAAAATCAAATCCCCAGGTGTTATGGGCTGCATGCCAGGGTCTCCAAGCCCCCTGGCGGGGTCCTTGGCAACTCTGGACACCCAGAGGGATGTGCTGAGTTCCGACTTCTTGGTACAGGAGAATTCAGGCAGAGCTGTGGGGCCGCTCTTGCTGAGCAGCAGGGATGGGTTGTGATCGTGTGGCTGCAGGCAGCAGCTCTGCTGCGGTGTCAGACGGCCCCTGGAGAGGCTGGGCTGACGCCTCGCAGCCCGCTCAGACGGAGCCACATTCCCCCGTGCTGGTGGCAGTGACACAGCCACCACAGCAGCTCATACCAGCAGCATCTGAAAGCAATAAAGCAAAGGAAAACTGCGGGGAAGCGCGAGCTGCAGGAGCCCGGGTGGGAGCAGCCAAGGCGTTTGGTTGTATGGAGAGAATTCATTAGCAGTTGTTTTTGTACTCAGAGACATTCCAGTGCTGGAGATAAGGTTCCTGTTGAGATATTTCCTTGTCATTCATAGCTTTTAATCCCTAATTTTCATGTCTATTTGACTGCTCTCAGACACCAGACTCATCTCTTCCCTCTCTTACCAAATGATTTTGCAATAGCAAACTTCTTGGGGATTAAGAGTTTGTACCACTCCGATGAACATTCACAGCCCCTCCAAATATCTCCATTCCTGCAGCAAAATGACACATATTTCCCTCCACCAGTGCAGAGCCAGTGCTCAGGGCAGTTTGGCAGGACAGAGGCTTATAACACACCCTGGAAATGTCCATCCTGTGAGGCCTGCAGGACTGGTACCCATTCCCATGGTAAAACAGCCTGGAAAGTAGACCCTGGAAATGTGCTTAAGCCCAGATTGGTTAAACTTAACTCAGGAATGTCTCTTTAGTTAATTTTTAGTTAATGAATGCATCATAGTTTTGATTGCACTGAAAGCACTCTGCAAGCCTTCCTTGGAGTCTGTTTCACAGGAGAATTGCAGCCTGAAATATTTAATACAACCAGACACCTGGGCTTCTGAAATATGAGGGGATTGGAGCATGATGTCCATTATTTCCAAAAAGCCCATCTAGCCATGGGAGGGAGATGGAGCAGCAGCAACAAAAAATCTGGGAATTTTTTCCAGAGTTAAAAATGGAAGTTCAAATCTTGTCAGTACTGCTGGGATAGCCAGTAATCCTGAAGACATTGGTGTCCCTAATATTTGGCCAAGGGTGTCAAAGGTAGATGCGTATTTTGCTATGCCATTTTCAATTTGCTGCAAGAGCCTCAGACAGGCCCATGTGAGTCTAATCCAGGAGATTCTCCAAGGAAATTGGTATTCAAGGGAGTTCGAAGCCTTGGGAAGGATACCAAACTCCTCTCTTTGGAACAGGATTTAACACAGATTGAAAATCTTCCATACACTTCAAGGTTTTCTGCTTCATTCCCAGACATGCTTTGCAGGCCTGTCAAGCCTGATTAAATCATTCCAAATAATTAAATTGTTTTTGAAAGTGATTTGTCAAATATATATATATATATATATATATATATATATATATATATATATAATTTGTAGCTTTCATGATCACAGTAATTACATCAAGTTCCTGAAAGTCATTGAGTCCTGCATCAAATTGCTTTCAGTCTAAATGGTTTTATTCTGTTCAATTGGGTTATAAAACCTTGGCCACCTAGTGAATCTGGTAGTGGCTATAAATCTCTGCAGCTGGGAAACTGGAAGGCAGCCCTGCCTACCTTACAATGAGAAGAAACCCTGCTTCCCATTCCAATTCAGCAGTGCCTGCAGAGTATAAAGACCTTTCTGAGCAAAATCCTTCAAAATTAGTAATAAAGAACCGAGGGGAGCCCGGGGAAGAACATGTAATTATAGATGTTGTTTGGAGGGCTCTGCTGTACTTTGAAGGACATTTTGAAAGACACAGCAGTGATGGGATGGGATTTTTGCTCTGCGAGAGCACCCATGAGCACCACTGTACCACCAAGATATATCACTCTGTTGTAGCCACTGCTTGTAAGGCCCTTAGAAACCCAGTGAGTTACAGTGAATGTTGCTGAACATCCATTTCCCAAGCCTATTGAAATAGGATTTTTTTTTTATTTTTGGTGAATGGCCAATGAATAAAACAATCCTGACGGAAGAAAACGAGCCAATTCCTAGCTTCTGTGTTAGGACTGAATAAAGAGGATCAGCTCACACAGTAGGTGAAAAGGATACAATATACTTGCGATTAACTGGTTGCCTTTTATCCCATTTTCTTTTAATTTCCATGTGGTCAGGATTTTTTCCTTCAAAAAATTATTATACAACCTTGTATAACTTTAAGGTCAAATTAATGGCTCAATAGTCACCCAAAACATCTCATTCTCTTCCTGCTTTTCTTATTTAGCCTTGGGACCCAGATCCTATTTACCAGTTACATGAACTACCCATGATTGAATGAATGCATCATTGCTACTGAGCTAGCCAATTCACACTCTTCTCCTTCCAGAATTTGGGGACAGAATCTATCTGTCCCCAAGTCTCTTTTCCTCCTCCTATGTGGTCATTCCCATTCTTATAGCCTCATCCTCATTTCCTTTCATTTGCAAATTCACCCAAGTCCTTAACCAAGAGGAAAGTGGTGCTGTCACAGGCAGCTGGGCCAGGCTGCAAGGGGAAGGAGCTGCCTCTCTCCTCCTTCACCTCTCCATGGCCTCACTCATCCCTGGCACCAACCTGGGTACTTGTGGATCAGTTTTCCAAGCTGATTCAACTAGCTAAAACAGCAGGAAAACTCTAGCCATATGTTTTTCTGGGGTGGTTTGCCAAGGAGTTAAGGAGCTGGTGCAAGACATGGGGTGAGGCTTCGTCACCGTGGTGGGGAGATGGGAAAGCACAGCAGAGCCTCTGCTTGCTGGCAGAGACCAGTAATCTTTTAAGCCATCTCACCCTATCTCACAGAACTGCATCCTGAGGCAAAACATTTATCCAGTTTTGGTGCCATATTTTTAATCTCCATTTTCTTTCTCTCCTATTCCTCCTCCAGCTGAAAACCCGTCTGGTTTTGATTTAAATTTCCCTTGCAAGGTTCAGCTCAGCTTGACAGTTGGCAATTCTCACAAGCTGTCTATGCTTTCTGATCTCTAAGATGTGCCTTTTTTGCTGGTCAGATATGGTTTTAATCCTTATAACCCTTTGTTCTGCCCAGTCAAAATATCCTGTTTGAAGGGAACCTTGCATTTGACTCAGTCTGGAGCCTTCTTCTGTAATATTGGTCCTCCTCCTGAGCAAGATACAAGAGCAAAGGGGTTTTTTTCACCCTTGCCTGTAAAGTACCCTGCACACAACAGTCCTAGAGCTCTTCAACAATGTTACACTGTTAAGGAGAAAGTATCCTATCCTAAAGGTTTGTGGTATTTGTATATATGTTGTTTGCATATCTCTTTTGTAGAGGTACACTGTAGGGCATTGAGAGAAGTAATGACTTGTCCAAGTTTCCCTGACAAGCCAGAGATGAAGCAAGAAATGGAATCCAATATCTTCATTTCAGATTCTCTCATGTTTTTTAATTCTTTCAGTTTTACTGAATATTAGAGATTAGTCAACATAAATGTTGGTTCTATATTAAATACATGCAGCAACAGCAGAATTTCCCCCTTTGGACCTAAGTTGCAGATCCCTCTTTTAACACTTTCATTATATTTACATGGATTCATCTCATGATCACAGGTCCAAAGTCATTGTGTTCCCAAGAAGTCTCACCATTTACGAAATCAAACCTAAAATCTCATAATCTGGTGTTTGTTGCATAACTGAGTGAATGAATGAGTCAGCCCAAAGGCTGTATGGGCCTTTCTTGATAGCATTTATTTTCCAGTGCATGTGTGCAGAATTAAAGCTTCCATAACAATACAATTCTCACTTGGTGTACATATTGATCTCTCTCTGTCTGTCTCCCTCTCTATCTCTCCCTCCATATAGGAAGGCAGTCTTAGCTTATACTCAGCCTAGGAACCTCTAGGAAATTGCTGGAATGACTCAGTCTCAATGTCTTTTGCCATCTTACCCTATATCACTTGGACCCAAAGGGGTTTTGCTCTGCCCATGCAGTTTCTGTGCCCTGGCAGTCTCTCCTACCATCAGACTACAGCATTACTTCTCTCTCTAATCATTGTTTCTGCCTCTCCTGACCAGAACCTATCCCTCATTACCTGCATTCCAAAACCAATGCCATTCCAAAATCCTTCTATTATCCTTACAACATCCAGTGTTACATCCTGCTTTGGTAGATAAATCCCTCCATTTTATTGCTAATGCCTCTTTAATCAATAGAAAAGTATTTCAATGCTTTTACTGGCCAGTATAATTTTTCTACCTACATCAGACAAAATCTTTTTATTATCAAATTATCTGTTTGATAATACCTTGCAGCAATAATTTTTTCTTTCCACAAAATCCATTTTACTGTCCCACATCCCAGCACACACCATTTTTCCATTATGCACTGAATCTGCTTTCCCTCTGTGCTGAATCCAGGTGTAAGAATTTCATAGATATCTCCCCAGCTCTCTCGTTCATTTCTCATGAGGTCTTCACACCTGCTAATTTTATTCCTACAATACCACTCTCTCTACTGAGGTGAGAGCTGAATTCCACTGGATATTCCACTGAATATCCTTTTCCTTAGTAATGCCCCATAATCAACTGTCTCAAAATCATCCTTCTTGATGATTATTTGAGGCACTTGCTGACCTCTATGTGGTGACTTTTGTACCCTTCCTAAAGGCTCATCCAAGACTTACTATGTATTTCTCTCCTAAGTGGATATAATTGTCCTTGATTCCCTCTCACATCCTTTTGGGACTTGCTTTAGCTTCTAAATTCACATTGTAGTTCCCATTCTCCTCTGAATATGTCTGCAAATATGGGAATTAACTGGCCAAAGTAATTTCCTCTTTCTGGTCATTGAGGCAACCAGGGACCACACTGTGGCTTTTGGAATTAAATTCTGGTTTCATCCACGTCTCTTGAGCAGCAGGGTAACCTCGTTTACCTCAGGCTGGAGCCACAGTACGGTGCTGTGAGAAAGGTTTATGTGAAGAGCAGAGATCTGGTCTCTGGGTAGCCTGAGCCTGGGGTTTGGGTTTGGTACCTGCAGGGTGAGTTACTCTGCAGAGTTTCTGCAGTGTTTCATAAGGGCTCTACTCATGCTGCATCTTCTGTCAATGCTGTCTCTTTCTTCTCCTCAAGCAAGTTTGTAAAAAACTTGTAGGAGCTTAATATCCCTGAGAATCCTTGAAAACTTAGCTGAAAGGAACTATGTGGCTGAGCAGTTTTTTAGGGAAATGAGAAAATACACACACACCACACATAAACCCTAACTATGCTACAAAACCAGGCAAAAAAGGTGCTAATATGTATTCATCTTTAGCTAAGCACTGACAGCAGGGCAATGCATTGTCTTTGCCGATCTTATTTTCACTTGAATGGTTTTCCTTTTATTCCCTGTGGTGTTTAAGGTCTTCCAAAAGAAATACAAATGATCATTGGAAATGAATAGCTGGTTGTGCACGGGTGTTGGGAGAGTGCTGAAAATGGGCTTTCACTCTGCATTCAGTGGGAAAGTGAATCACTCTCACACAAAGCTAGAGCCTCGAATGTGAGGAGGGGAGAGAATGAAAGCAGGATGTGATTCTCAAATGACATTTGGTGCTGTTTATCTAGTGGAACAGTGCATAGATTCGGTGTAGAGGAAACACAGCATCTCACTGCTGGGAAGCAATTGCATTCATTTTGAAGTGATCTATTAGTTCTCAGGTCCTTTAAGAAAATGGAGAATAACATGAAAAGAGACAGAAAAGCAGAGGAAAAAGCAGAAGTTGTCCAGTCTGAAGGCTCTGAGAGACTCTGGAGGAGCAGAAGTTGGGATATAGTAGACTGTTGTCTGCCCCAGATATTTCTGTAAAGATGATTTATTCCATTCTTGAATTTTGCATAAAATCTCAATCTTGCACAAAACCAGAGTCTCAAAGTTGAAGATAAAGTACCAAAGAGCTAACTGGAGGGTCTGGTGTTGTATAGGCTTAAAACCTACATCATTACTCCATTTAAAGCAAGGATGGGCTTAAAACACAATCATTGTGTGGGGTGAGTGTGTGCAAATTCAGCCTGTTTGAAAAACAAAAGTGAAGTACAGATGAGTGTAACAGATGTGCTGGAGGCCATCCCTTCCTTTCCTTGTACCTTGCTCTGCCCAGCTTCCCTGCTTCCTGCCCACACCTCTGACATTCACCAACAGGCCACGAAGAGCTGATCCCCTGCACGTAACCCACTCATTGCTAATTTGGAGGTTAATACCTTACTGTGTGAAAAGTCTGGTTGCTCTTGGATTCAACCCCCAATTGATGTAGGTCAATGAATCTTCATTGATTTAATTTCCACTAGCTTAGGTGAGCCACTTCTGAGAGACATGAACACCATTAGCCCCATTTATCTCCTAATTTCTTCTCAAAACCCAGTGTTCCAGCACTGCAGGAGCATTGGAAAACTAATGACTCAAAGGCAAGAAAAACCTGTTCTTGAGTTTAGATATTTTAGCAGCTGGAACAAGGAGCACATATTGTTTGTATGAGCAGGTGGAGCTGAAGAGCTGTAGAGGTCATGTCTACCTTTACCTGCAGAACTCCCTGTGCACCCTACCCAAGGTGGCATTTGTACCAATAATGGGAGTTCTGAGATGCTGCTCAGCGAGGGGACAGGAGAGAAAAGGATGGATTGTTCAGAAAAGGAATAACTCTCCAATGCAGCTTTAGTGGGGAATGATCATCACTGTTTCATTCTTCCAGGCAGTGTGACTCTGTCCAGAAATGAGGTTCTGCTGACCTGTTGTACCTTTTTTTTCAGGGCAGTGGTGAGTGGTGAGAAAGAATGACTTTCTACATGTTCCCAAGGTGTAGACACTCCATTAAAAGCATGCTGATGGGGGCAGAAAAGTGGAAGATGGTGCCACCCTGAGGTTTGCCATCTACCCAGTTAGGTGGGAAAGTTCAGAGGGAGACCTGCAGTCCATAACTTTCCTTCTGCCAACCCCAGGTGGGCACCTGTGCCCTGTCTTCACCACACCAAGTGGTCAATGGGTCTGTTTCGTTGAGGGGAAACTGGTTTCTGAAAATCAGATTTTCCCATCCCAGTGCTAAGCCATAGCTGAGATTGTACTGGCTGGGCCCTCACTGCTGGGTTTGGGTGCTCTCTGGGAGGGGGTTCCCAATGTCATTCCCCCCATCTAGGCCTGGGGACATGCCAGTGCACTCTCTCCAGGTCTGAATTTTCTCCTAGCAGTAATGAGCTGTCCATGCTGCCTGCCCTGTCACAAAAAACACATCCATCCCCACAGAAAGCAGGATACCACAGTGAGCCTGGCTCCAGCCCTCCTGCAAGCCCTGCTTGAATTTTAATTTGTAGATTTGTTAGGCTTTGACTACCACTGGCATTTCATACAGCATAATTACTATTTTTTCATTCTCTTTTTTATTGGTGCAATGAATACTTATTGGTAGTTTGTCAAATTACATGCAGTATCTATCTTGTGTAGTGATAAAAAAACCCAAGCAGCTTGCTTAAAAAAGCAATTTAAAATTATCTGCAAAGGTGCTTCTGCTGGGTCAGGTAGAAAGGGCACAGAGGCATCTCACTTTCCCTTTTTTTTTATTTTTTTTTTTTTTAGTAGCAATGTCAGGATGGTGGCTCATTATCAGTTGTAAATTACAGGGGGTGGGGAAAGGGACATGAATGACAAAGTTCAGAAACAGCATCTGCTGAAGAAAAACAAATGAGGTGGGGGGCAAAGCAGAAAAAAAACAGACGAAACACTTTAATTGCTTGGCAACAAGTTGCTATTGTAATTTAGAAAATTGGAAGCATCCGTTCTCAAACAGTTCTAGCTTTATTTCGTTCCTTCTTTCCTTTTGAGTGCAGCCCTTGTTCAGGATCAGCTGTGTCCTCCTGCAGGATTACTGGCTCTCCCTGCACGGAGCAGTAATGGACCCCTGTGTTTGGTTATGGGCCATCGAAGAAAAGCATTTTGTGATTGTTTCGCAGTGCAGTCATTTAACAAGATTAGAGATAATTTGCCCCTTGGAATGCAAAACTGTTTCTACAGGTGCCTAAGCTTCCTGGCTTTTGGATTAGAGGCCTCATTTTGTTTTGTGCCATTGCATTCAGGAGGTCTCCAAGGACTGTAAATAAATGAACAGCGACCCTCTGCAGCTGGGAAACTAATTTTCCAGCCCAAGCTGCAAGAGTTGCGGCTCACAAAGCTTAGTGGATGCAGATAAATATGTGCACACTAATGTATTAAACGTGCTGATTAACTAATACTGACTGTGCCTGAAAGCCATTTGCCAAGTGGGAAACAGGCCTGGCCAGAGAGGGAGCAGGTTGGTGGAGGCAAGCAGGAGGTGCAGGGGTGTCAGAGGTGGTAAAAGGGGTGATGGCCATTCCCACTGATGCTGGCAGAGCTGCTTCACACCTCCCTGCTTCCTTCTCCCACAGGGGAGAGAACAATCCTGGCCTTTGGCCACATCCAGGAGGACGAGAAGTCTCACCAACATCCACTGAGATGTGGAACCTCAAGGATGTAGGGATGCCATGGACTCCTTCCAAAGGAAAGGAGAGACCATGAACGCTCCTCTAGGGACACCTAGTTCTAGTCCTGCCAAATAGATGTGGTGTCTGGAACAATTCTCCAAGAAGGATCATTGGATAGAGAGGGACTTCTGGATGGACCTGGATCATGGTTACTGGGGATCAGAGAAAGCCTCATTTATTTGACTTCCCTATTCTTTTTGTACGTCTTTTCCTTTTCTTGTAGTGTTTCCCTTCCTTCTATGTGTGTAATTTGTTTATTTGAGTCATGGGGAAAATTGGATTCATTCAACTCTTATTCCAAAGTCTTCTATAAATTCAGATGCGAGATGAAAATCAAGACTGCTGAAATTCCCCAGATGATGAAGTTACTTCTCTCTGCTCAACCCTGCAACAATTCTCAGTTTGGGGAATGTCTGAGCAAGTCTAGCTGGGACCAGAGATTCCCCTGCCTCAGATATCCCTGCTGGACCCTGTTCGCTCCCTGGGATGCTCAGGAACATTGTGCTTCTGCAATTCCCAGACCTGTGAGGCTCAGAGCACCAAGGATTCTGCCAAGCTAGCCACCATCAGTGGTTTGGGGGCCAATCCAAGGTTCAGAAGTTTGTTGTTTAAGATCTTTCTGTGCCATGGGTCATCTGGTTACTTTGAACAAAATGCTGAAACATTTTAGTGTACTCATGAGTCAGGGGACAGAAAACCTGAAGTTCTACAAGTTTACAGTTTCACTAATAAAGAATTTCAAAAGTGATTTAGGTGATTTTTTTTTTAATGTAGATTTTTACAGTCTTCAGATATGTAAAAATGAAAAAGAAAAATTTTGCCAGAGGAGGCAAAGGTATGTTCAACTACAAGATGCCACCAAGAGGGTTGGCTCCACTCCTGTGTAACCCTCACTGCTTGTGCCCACCTGCCCGAAACCATCTACTGGTGGTGCAGCTTGGGTAGCATTAGTATTTTGGGGGTTAGGGTGTACAGTGGGGTTAAATAAGCATTGGCATCAGGCAAGGGAAGCAACAAGAGTCAGCAAATGCAGGTGAACATGATAATTTCTTCTGGCACCAGGTACTCCTATTAACTTAGCTCAAAGGAAATAAAACTTCTAACACTGTCCTTTTTCCGCCCATTTTTTTAATAAGGTTATCTGAGCCTTTCATAATTATCTACAATTTTAATGAAGGCCAAACTCTTCTCAGAAATGTGCTTTTTTTGGTTTTGGGATTTTTTTCTTTTTGGCTCAAAACATTTTTCACCTCTACTCCAAGAGATTTCAAGTGCACAGACAGCTTCAGTGATCAGAAATGCGTCTTTGGCAAACAAAATATTTGCAGAGAAAATTTTGCCCAGATGCACTCATAAGAGTTATTGAAAGCTTTTCACGCTGTTCTTCTTCTAGTAAAATAGCAAAATAGAGTGTTCTTCTCTGACACAGAGATTACAAGAATAAATGTTTTAAGAAATGTGACTCACACAGTAGGAGCCAAAAAGACAGGTGCTGTAAATTGTGTCTCCTGAGGAAATAATAATAATAAACATCCTTACAGACTGACAGGTTATCACATGAAAAGAGCAAATTCCCTCTAGTTCATCTGTTTCAGCCATCTGAGCCCTGGACTCACCAGTGCACAGTTTGGTACCTGCCTTTTCACTGATGAGTGGGAGGAGATTTTGCATAGGAGGCATTTCTGCATGAGGAGTGACATTGAAATTTCCTTCAAATTTTCTACAAGCCACCAGGCAGCCACTTGACAAGCAGCAAAGTTCAAGGAGTAGCAAGCAGGTAAAGAAGGAGAAAAAGGAGAGGTAGTACTAAGAAGTCTGTCCAGAAAGCACAACTCAAATAACCAGACCTACTAACTAGACAGCCACATGAAGAGCACGTACACATTCAGAGCAAGGTGATGCCAGTGGGGATTGGACTCAGACTTTCCAGATGGCTGCATATATTGCTCAAACTTCATGCAAATACTATTTGCATGGGCTTAACTGGTTGTGTACAGAAAATCCCACTCATCCCCCAGATGAATGGAAAGCAATGGAAAGCAAGAAGAAAAATATGTCTGGCGGCACACAAGTAAATATGCAAGATTTATATGATGCAGTGCTTGTGAATATCTGATTGCAACCCCTTCATAGCCAGCCCCTGGTACCCAGGGTCTATCACCAATGCTCAGCCCCTATTCCAGAGATTTATTCTGCAATAATGTCCCATTCCAGGTTCACCCCACTTGTTTAGGTGCTATGAGCTACCATGGACCCCCACAGTTCCTGAAATTCAGGCAGATGAAATGTAAGAGACCAGAGAGGGCACAGGCAGTTGGGGAGGTTTGTTCCCAGAGACAAAGATTTCTCTATGCTGTTGGGAGCTCTTTGCAAGCACCCTGAC
Source organism: Ammospiza nelsoni (assembly GCF_027579445.1). Classification (NCBI taxonomy): domain Eukaryota; kingdom Metazoa; phylum Chordata; class Aves; order Passeriformes; family Passerellidae; genus Ammospiza; species Ammospiza nelsoni. The sequence goes on from NC_080636.1 coordinate 19,412,118, forward strand.
ACAGAGGGACCTTAAAGGCAAAAGGAAAGGAATTCTAAAGGCTGCTCCCTTGGGAAAGACTAATACTTTGGTGGCTCATCTCTCCTGAAGGAATTCTACCTTTAATTCTGTGGTGAGTCCAATCACATTGAAGTTTAAATGCAAGTCTGTGAGGTTGTATTCTATTTGCTATACATTTGTCTTTATGGAAGAGGCAGAAGCTGCTAGCAGTGAGCAAGACCCGTCCTCTGTGGAGACACCCTGGGGCCTTCTCACTGAGCTCTGTCCAAGTAAATCTGCAATTGGAGGTAGCTTAGCCGAGCCCATCTTCACTGTTCCTAATTTTAAACATGCAACAAGGGGTCTGTGTTAGAAGTCCTAACCCTGGCCTTGCTGTCAGTGCTGGAAGGGTATCCATCCCCTCCAAAGGGCAGATAGGATCACTCCAATCTGGTCTTGGGTTTCTCCCTTTCCCTTCTGGAAGCAAGGGAAGGCACTTCAGGCATTTTTGGTGGGGGACCAGACTGCCTTGGTAGCTTCCCTGGGGCAAGGGCCTTCCTTCCGCTGAGCATCACCACCGAGTGTTTTAGGGCAGGTTATTTTTCCTGGGAGTTGCATGCAGCCCTGATTGCCCAGAAGAGCATAAGTGAGCATTGTTTCCCCCACATTGTTCCCTGGCTCTCCACTTTTCCCAACTCCTTCTTACCTCATCCTCCCCTTGCTGGCTAGAGAGCTGTAAGCCGCTGATTAGCACTTCATTTGACAAACAGGAAGTGGGCAAGAAAAGCATCATTTTCAGAATTAGAGCCTCGGAATGAATTGAAGAAAGAAAGGGGGAAGAAGGAAAAAAAAGAAAGCGAGCCTTGCACACTTTCCTAATTGCTCGTTAGAACCAATGGCCTTTGTGGTTCCTTCCCCCTGTGTCTTCTTTATAAAAACGTTTGCACAAGACATTGCTATTGTCTGCCAGACAGCCTCAGGGTAGGACAAAATGAACTAATTGATTTGCAGTTATGTCGTGATGAATAGTGCTAAACATCCATCTGCGGATTCCTTGTGAGGAGTGATTAATAATTTGTACTCCTGGGCCTAGAAGACTGAATACCCTTTTTTCATGTAAAACTGAAGCGTTTCATTCTCTCAACATCACAGATATCTCCTCGGCATTGTGGGTTACAAGGAGGAGGTCAGCAGTGCCGCGCTGGCGATGGCGCTCGGGCGGGTTGTCCATGTGTGGGTAAAGCCCAGCACGGTGGTGAGATTAGTGGGAATTTGTCAGGCTGACACAGTACTGTACAGCACTCCTGCTACGGCCATTCCAGTGCAGATGTTCCCAATTCCTTGTCATTGTTCCAGAGGCAGAGGATTTTACATGTGTTTCCAAAGAGAGAGCTGGGAGACTTAAAATTTATTTCAAACACAGAACCAAAACCTAAACTGGGACAATTTAAGGAATTGGATTCAAATTTCAAGGCTTTTCTGGGCAGTTTCTACAACCTCCAGAGGGAAAATCCCAGCACCAAACACACCCAAGTGCTGAGGAGTTTCAAAGGCCAATCCAAAACATTTTACTCAAATACCACCTACATGTAGAAAGATACATGCAAAATACCTTAAGCTGTCAAGTAAAGGGGAGTCTGCAAGACCTCTCTACAGGAGCTTCTGCTCGTGGACCTGCTTTACCCGGGTATTCCCCCTGTGCAGTCAGGGCTGCACACTTTCGTACTTTTAATTGTGAGCCCGAGGCCGTGGGCACTTTGTCTGAGCTCAGTCAGCTGTGACAGCCTGTGATCCTCTCTCCCAGCCACATCCTAGGGTCTTCATAGTTGTGTTCCTAGCTCCACCACTCACTCTTGGTCCTTTCCACCTCCACCTGGAATTAAAAGCTTGTAGCTGCTCTCTGAGCCATTTCCTGCTTCCTAATGAAATCTATTGGCCTCCTGGGGGGAAAAAAAACATTGACTCAGCCAACTCTTAATGAAGTCATCTGTTTTCATGGTGTTACTGGTGCCCTCTACTTTCCCAGCTCATTAAAAAAATTAACAAACTTTAGATACATCCAGAGATCCAGAGATGAGATCTACTTGGTCAGAGTATGTCACTTTCAGTGGGAAAAACCACTTGTCTTTCCCTTCTGATCCATTTTTACATTTTCCCAGATTGTCTACATTTTATCCCATGCTTTGAACATTTTGGCTGAGTGCATCCACGTTGATAAACAGATGCCTGTGAGGCCTTGCCTTGCTGTCAGCTTTCTCCCTGGCTGGTTTGGACTGCTGCTCCTCTCTGAAATCAAACCAAGGCATAGTTCTGGGAATGGCTCTCTCCAGGAACTGATCTGATATCTCAGGTTTGGCTCCCTTTGTCATTCACAGTCTTACAAACCCACCTCAAACATACCTCGAGAGATTTTGCATTCTTAAACGTGCCCTGATGCTCAGCTGTGTATTTACCACCCATTCCATTCATGTCCCATGCCATAAAAACCATATTGTCAGACTGTCCATGCCCCTGGTCTGAGGGACAAGGACTGGCTGCTGTCCTTTGGGAGAGGCATGGACACAGTTTATCCCTCTGGGACAAATAGGCATAAGGTGCAAGATAGATTTGTTTGGTTATGCCATGCCTGGGTCAGTTTTCCTTCTTGGAAGCCTGGGATGAAGCCCTTAGAAGCACTTCTCTCCTGGCAGTAACCAGCAGAGCAAAAAGAGACAAAGATTTTTTTAAAAAGAGTGCACAAACCCAAAGCATTTACATGGTAGAAAAATACTAGAGCGTTTAATGATTCAATTTTCTCAGACTCAAACAGTCAGCCTGGTGATACCTGGTTGTTTTCCTCTCCTGACAGGTAAGAGCTTCTGGGGAAATTATCTCTTCTGAATAAAAGTAATTACTGTAAGTGCTTTGCAAGAGTATCTTTGGGTAATGTATTTAATATAGTTCTGAAAATTATTTTGTGAGAAAATAATGAGCTAGAAAAATACAAAGTGCCTATTTCAGAGAATTTTCCTATTACCTTTCAGGGGTGATAGGCTCTGGCCACTCATTAAATATAATGCAAAAGCTTTATAAATATGTGGTGCTGTAAAGGAATGAGATTAGATTGGATGGGGCTTTGAAAAAAAGTATCCATCTAGAAGAGTGTTTGCAAGATTGATGATCTCAGGGAGTTCTGCAGACCAAGGGAAGGAGCAAGGCTATGGTTATACTGTCGTGTTCTTTCTTTTATTTTTCATTTGGGGAATCTTGGGCTGATTTAGCACACTGTAACACAATGACCTGAGCTAAAACAGATTAAAAGGACAGGTTCGGATGCTTTATGGTGACACACTGTTTATAATCCATGTTCTTGAATGACGGTATGAGTCCTCCTTATTCTGAGAGTAATAACAGAGGGTCAGCATTTCCACACTGCTGAGCTCACTTGTGAAACTTATTTCTACAGTAGATTACTGAGGTTAAGAGTATAATCCAATTCAGAAGAATCAGTGGGAACATAACAGGAAGCATCATTATAACTAATGATGCTTTCTGTTATGTTCCTACTGATTTTTTCTGAATTTGACATGCATTTGTCCAAATCCATACAGTTCCACATCTTGAATACTGGAAGCAGTTTGTGTCTGTTCACCTCCAAAAAGACACAGCAGAAATATGGACAAAGATAAAGAATTGCCCAGATCAGAATAAGCTAAAGAAGACAGCTCCTTGCACCATGTGTGATTCAGTTGAGGAACCCTTTGCTGTAGAAGTGGTGGGTGCAGAAAGGGAGTTTAAAAAGCATTTAGATATGACGGGGAAAAAATCACTGGGGACTATTAAAAAAAGAATATAACATCATTAAAACAAAAAGGTCCCAAAGTTCCATGTTCCATACTGCTGGAGTGAGAGGAGGATGTTCTAGAGTGCAATCACTGTATGTTATCCTAAAACTTTGCTCCTCTCTGTGCACCCTCTTCAGCTGTGGAAAAACAATGGCTCTGTGGCAGTAGCAGAACTAAAATCCCCCATCTCATGAGTGCTTTCCATGATGACTGTGGGCAGCTGACAAACTGAACCCACCAAACCTAGCTTTATCCCAAGCAGGAACACAGAGTCAAAAATCTGGGCTTTGTTTAGTGAGACAAAAGTCACTGAAAAACGTTCAACTTCAACTTTTCGTGCAGAAAAATTCAACTCTCCGCGCAGAATTGCAACATCTGGCAGGCAGGTAAAATGAGCCAGCCAAAACGAGAGGTGTAGCACTTGTCAAAGCAGAAGGGCAGCCCCGGGAATGGGATCCTGAATGTCAAGTATGTCTGGGTGTTCCATCCCTGTGCCCGGCCAGGGAGGAGGAGATGCTCTGGGGACATCCCGGCCGGGCTGTCCTCTGGCTCCGGGCAGCGCTCAGCCTCTGCACCAAAACCCAGACAAGAACCAGCGCTGGGGCAGCCCGGACAGCACCCAGCTGCAAAATTCCTCCCGTTTTTCCCGGCTTTGGTAGCAGCGGGGAGAGAGAGGTCGGACGTGCCGCGGAGCGCTGGCGTCTCCGGCCACTTCAGACGGGGCCATTGAGCGGGCGGGGAGCTGCGCTTTGTGCCCCTTCCCAGAGCGCTGCCTCCTCTCCATTTGTTTACCACACATCCTGTCTTCCTTTCTGTTTGCTTCACACATCATCGCCTTCATTAATCGTCCTCCCCGCTCCCCATTTGGGCCTTTGGATTTTCGGCTCGCCATGGGTAATTCTAATTACCTCAGACATTAAAAAAAAAATAAAATAAAATAGGAGCTTAAGTAGGTGCACTTCATTCTTTAACTGCCTTTTACAAGCAGTTCAGTGCTGGCTACCAAGGGAATCTGATTAAACTAATTACCCTGATTGGCTTGTTTAATCAACTGCTTGGTTTAATTGGGCCTCGCTAATGCGGAGTGGTGGAGTCCGTGGTGCGTAATGTGAGAACCAGGAGACCCGTAACAGCGGCGGTGACACCGCCACAGAAACCAGGCCGCATTCCCAGCCGGACGGGGCGGCTCGAACAAATGCAGACCTCAGCTGAGAGCCCAACTGTATTCTCAAGTGCCTGAATGGGCTGGAGGTTTTAGTGATAATTAAAATTGCTAGGGGAAAGAAAAAAAAAAAAAAAAAAGGGAAAAAAACCCCTCAACCCTTTCTCATTAAAGGATTTGTCCTTTTCCCTTCCCCCCCTCCCGGCCTCCGAACTCGAAGCAATATCGGGAATCCTGTCTGCCTCTTTCAAACAACACTTCAATTCATCAGGGCAAAGAATCTTTCCTCCTTCATCTCCCCCCATCCCTGAGATTTTTCACTCCCATTTACAGCATGCATGGCCCAAAGTAAATACACAGACAACAGGGTTACAAATTACCTTGTGCAAGGTAAATCCACTCTGAGTACCTAAGGAGTTTGTGGAGTACAAACAGCTCCTGTGTAAGCATCCCAGCAATAATGGGCATTCCTATAGCTCTAATTACTAGAACAATAATAACCTGCAGAGCATCCTTTTCCTCCTCCCATCCCAGGGCCGACTCCCCACTCCCTTTCCTGCCCTCCACTTGCTCTCTCAGTGGGGAGGATGAGGATGAAGAGCCAAACACACGGCTGGCTTAGCAAAGCTCCGCTCATCTGGGTCCAATATGTTTTATGGTGACATGCAGACTGAATTTGCTACTTCCTGAGGGTTTTCTTAGAGGCAATGATGTCCTGCAGACCAGTGGCATGAGTGTGACATCCCTGCAATCAGTACTGTAATCTAGCAAAGGTATTCCCTGTGCCACAGTGCATGCCACTTGGGCAAAAATAAATGACATGCTCAATTGTCATAATTCTCCAATAAACCATCTGTAAAATGGAGACTATAGCAGCAAAATGCACCCACCTTTAGCCATATATATAAAATATATGTGGCTAATATATGGAAAATACAGCTATATATAGGGAAAATATAAACGTATATATGTGATTTAGCAGCTTTAGCCCACCTTTGTACTTGATGAAGAGAAATGGGCATTTATGTCTATTTCTTTTGCATTTATGTCTATTTCAGATGTTCACCTTACCCTAGGAACACCTTTTTCTTCTGCTTTGGGTGTGAAGGGAACTTCAGGTGATCTTGGAGTTACACCATGGCCAAATGACTCCTGCTGTGGCTCTTGGGATGAGGACCTTAGGGAAGTCACCAAAGCTCCTTGCAGGGCCCATCCTATGCTTGTGAGGGTATTGGGGACCTAAGCTCTTACCAGCCTGGCATCCTCCCTCTGCAAGCCAGCAGAGAAGACTGGGCTTACTTCCCACTGTGGTCACTGCTTTATCTCTGAGCTCTGCTCACATGCTGGCCCAACCTCCCCACTTTTGATGGGTCAGGGGCTACCCACAGGCGTGAACAGACTTACAGAAGGGGTCTGGTCTTCTTTATGGTCACAAATTGTGAGGGGAAAAAAAGACAGCTCCTCCAGAAGTGGTTGGGTGGACTCCTGTGTTGGCCCACATATCACCTGGTTGCTGCCACCTCATACCTCAGCACCATACACAGTGAATTGCTTTCAAATTGTCTCCAGTTGCCACATTTTTTTTCCTGAACAAAACACTGAAATGTTCTGCAGATTGGTAAAATATATGTTTGAATTCTGTAAAAATTCAAATGTGTTGGGATTTTTTTTGTATATACTTTTTGTTCATATATTGTGGAAGTCTCTTTTGCACTGTCTGCCCCGTAACCCACAGCAAATGAACCTCATGGTTCTCCAACCTGGCTTCAATTTCTCTGGAGAGGTCCCTCCTTTAAATTTTGTGGTTTGCTCTGGGCTGAAAAACGTCCATATAAGTGAGTAGGTGAAAGCATTTTAAAACCACAGGGAACCCCAGTGTTGAGCTGAAAATAAAATGAAAAATTTTCTTTATTGGCTGGGGTGTGTTTTAAATCCCAACTGACCATGCTGGGAAGGTCATTAGACCCTGATCAGCTGTGGTTATCTCATTGACCATCCCAGAAATACGAGCTGCAGGATGCCCTAGTTAAAGTCACAGCAAAAATCGTTACCATTTTTATGAGGGAGAGTGTGGCATTTTTCTGGAATATACCTAGTCAGATATGCTGCAAAGTGGGGGGAAAAAGCAATAACCATGTGCTAATATTTCAGCTCTTTTAGGGTCACTAGGGTAGTGCTGTGATGATCTCCCTCCCCATCCTCCTGCCCGGCGGCATCCATCCGGGACACCTAATGAATGATTGGTAAACATAACTTTTCCCAGCAAGACAAAATCTGTTTCTAACTCGTGACCTGCTGACACTCATTCATTATGTGACCGTCTTCTGCCAGACAGGCTGTTTAGGAAAACCATTGACCAGCTGCATGCCCTGTGCAGCTATCCCTTAATGACAGGACAGACTCTCTTGGTAAGGGGGTGATGCTGAAGGGTTGCTGAGCGGATGTTACAGAGGGGAGATTGTGTCCACCGAGTGCTCCACAGGGCCGTGGGACCCACTGCAGAGTCCATGGGGCTGCAGGAGACAGCCTGGCTGGGCCTCAGTGCTGCTGGAACAGGGCCATGTTTCACCAACACCTTCCCACAGCCTTGTGTGGGGATTTCACCTAACGCCTGTGGAGATCAATGCACGGTTTTTCACTGCTTTTCGTCGGCTTCGAGTGAGGCATTGTTTGAAATTTTGGGGTACGAATTTGTTCTTGTGAAATCCTTCATGTTCACAGACCTTACACTGTCCTTCATCCAGAGGAACTGGGTTTGTCAGGGACCTCCCTCTCCTGTAGGTAACGTCCCAGCCTCAGCTAAACATGGCATGCAGCAGTCTGTGGTGTTGCTCTCCTGTTCCTCAGGGATGAGAAAGATTCATCTAAAGCCAATCACTCCAGCTATTTCTTGCTGATGAATTAATTAATGGCATTGCAGGGAGAACTGATACTTAACAAACACTTTCACTTCCCACTCTTCCCACTGACCTCTTGGGAATTGATGTGAGCTAGAGAGAGTGCTGTGTTTTTCCTTCCTCAGAGAGTCTTCGAGTTGTTCACCTGGCAAGGTAAACAACCTCATTGATCTTATGAGGTTCAGATGAAGATCAAAGTAATTTGGGGATGCTCCAAGCTTTAGTTTTTTGGGTTTTTTCTAGAGCCACTTATATACCAGTTTTTAATCTTTTTTTTCCAATTCCAAAGAGCTGCATTAAAACACCTTATTGCCAACAGGAGGGGAATATCTCCATTCCAGTGAATGATGCCAAGTTATCATTACATTCAAACTGCATTTTAACAGCTTTCTCATTTTCAGGGCTTTTCACCTTCGCATTAATAAACACTCAAAATCCAAGAGCTGTTGATCTCATACCTTTCCCCATATCCTCTGTGTGTTTCCTAGAGGCATGACAGCAAGAGAGATTTGATCAAGGTCGAATTGAATCAAAACAATGGAGAGCCAGACAGTTGGTTCTGGAGCCTTAGCAGTGCCAGAAGCAAATAAAGCCTCTGTGTGTTTATCACTTCATTCAGTCCAGATGGGCTGTTTTCCCCATCCTGCAGTCATCATCCTGTATCCATACAAAGCTCTGAGTGATATTTCTATAGCATGTTGGTTCAATGAAGCTGTCCTAGAGTGGCTGTACCAGCGGTTTTGAAGTTGCCTCTGTGTCTCTCATGTGGTTAGGCTTACAGATGTCTTCTGTGGTCTCTCTTTCTCTATCAGCCATCATTTCATTCTCATGCCTTCCAGATTTCCAGATACCTCCTGCCTGTGTCTGCTTGAAGAAAGGCACCCTGTAAAGCCCTCCCATGTATTACAGAAAGATCTGCTTCTGGTTTTGCTTCACATAACGCAATGTATGTTTTGCAAAAACCTAGGAACTGACAATCAGATTATTGATCACAGACAACAGTTCTGGCTCCTCAGTGTCTAATCCTACACTCCCCCCTGGAAAGTGGTTTTAGATTTGTTAAATGAATTGGAGGCTGATGAAAAGCTAAGGTCAGACGTATGGGCCTTAAGCAGACAGAATATGGGGAGGAACTTCTTATGTCATGTGCCCTTCTAATTAGACTCAGTTGCATACTGTACAATTCCTCCAGCTCAGGCTATCAGTCTTACTTGGAAAAAAGCTTTTATCTGCCCAACATTCTGCACCAAATCAGGTCAGATTTGGCTCATTTGCAAATCTGGCCCATATTTTGCACCGGAGAAGTTCAAGGCATTGAGCACTCCTGCCCATCCATTGCTCCCATCTGCAATCTGGAAAGGGACTTCATCAGAGCAGCTGCTGTCATTGGGCTGGCTCCCTCTGAAAACAGACTGCAAGAAAGGGACAAGAAGGAAAGATCAAGGCAAGGAGCTGGGAACTGGATGACTCAAAGTTAAGCTTACATTCAGACATTCAGCCACAGTCCTCCTCAGGATGAAACATTTGGGGCACATGCAAAGCACAGAGTAGAAAATAATATACATATACCTCGAATCCAGGGGTCTGGACCCATGAGAGTGAATCTAAGCAGCTCAGTTCATGCAGGGAAGATAAAGTCCACCCTTTCAGGAGCTTTCAAGCTCAGCTGGCACAGCTCCTGAGTATTGTATCCCTTCATTAGCAATAAGCCTCCTAACAATTGGGTTTGCTGTTTTTAACACAGACACAGCACTGCCCAGGTGTGTCCAGAGACCAGCTGAAACCAAACAAGAACATGTGTCTGCACTCTGTTCCTGACACAAGCCTTTAGTGCCTTCCTGGCTTTACCCCTCTTACAGCACAGGCTTTGCAGGGACTTTTTAAAGCAGGCCTGATTATTTGACCACTCCAGAAATCTAGCAGAAAATGAAATTGCTGGGCAAAATCAGAAAAAAAACCCAGTAGCATGACCATCCTCAAGGCTATGATACCACAAGGGAACCTATACCACAGGCTGGTTTCAAGGTGTTTCCTCTCCAAAACCCTTTTTAAAGAGCTGAATAACCTCATGGGCTTTGCACTGGGCTCTGAGCTGGTGTGAGCAGGGCTCACAAGGTACAACCAAGCACAAAATATGACCCTGGCTTAGCCCAGCCTGACTCTGGCAGGGCTGTGCACAAAGCCACAGAGCCTGTGTGAGAATGCCCTTAGTCAGGCTCATAAAATGTTGTAGTTTGCAGCTGAGAAGGGATAAATTAAACTAACAAGCATGACAGCTATTTAAAAATAAGAAATCATGTTTCATGGGGTAAAACAACATCTGAGGCCCCAGAGAGTCTGTACATTGTATTTTTAATAGTCCTCTCACTGCAACAACGCTCTCCCCTCCACTTAGCCCGGCTGAAGACCCCAAGTTCAAACATTTCCCCACTGCTCTCTCCGTGGCTTACTGCAGCTCTCATCTTTACTATCACTCTGGATAACCCTCTTTTTTGTGAGGAGAAGGGCTCATTAGCCAGGAATTGATAAACAAAAAGGAGGGTGGGAGCAGAGGTCCCTGCTCCCCAAAGCAGGCTCCCCGGGGGTGGTGGTGCCTCCCACCCAGGAGGCTCCGTGCAGCCCCCAGCTGCAGCCTGTCTGAAACGTGCTGGGGACAGGCTGTCAGAGGGCTGTGCTGTCCCACGCTGGCCCTCTGGGGGAATCATGTGCTGAGGGTATGAAAAATCTGTGTCTCAGAAGATTCTGCAAATGCAGAGTGAGGCTGTTTGCCTTGGGCCAGCATGTGCTGGGTTCTGGCACCCAGTGGGTGAGTGCTGGTGGCTTTAGGTTACAGAAACAGCAGAAGCTCATGAATCCCCATTGCAGGGGAATTGAGCACTTACCTTCTACAAAAGTCTCTTTTTTTTTTTTTTTAACAACCATGACACCCACACCCACTGGTGCTGCCTACACACTTCTAGCACTCTGCTGCTTAAAGAGGAGGGGAAAACAATTGAATGCCAATGTAAATGCAGTTAAAAGTAGCTTTGAGGCAATTTGGCAATGATTGCTAATGGCTAGCTTCTTCAAAGGAGGATAAATTTCAGGATAAATTCCTTGTGACAAGATTACATTCATGAAATGATCATCATGTAACCAACCAACTTCTTATACACAATCCATCAGTGCTGATCCTCCAGATGACAAAATAATACTGTTCTCTGTGGTTATTGGCATTGGCAAAGACAAAACAAAAGGTATTAAACTTATTTATGGCAAAGCAGAACATTTTTTATCTAGAATTGTCCCATGGTGACTGCTATTTGAATTGGGGAGCTGAGGCAGGGAAGTTCAGGGCTCGTTACATGGTTTATTCTTATGCATGAAACTCTCAGAGGCTGTTACGATTTAAAACTCTGCAGAGAAGAAGCTGATCATCTTTTCTGAAGTTCTAGCAAACCTTCGAAGAAGAGTATTTCTTTGTGAGACATTTAACCAAGGCAGATACTAACAAGATAAGGAGCACAGGTTTTAAACTAAGGAGGAGAGATTTAGATTAGTTTTTAGTAAAAAGTTCTTTACTGTGAAGGTGGTGAGGCACTGGCACCGGCTGCCCAGAGAAGCTGTGGCTGCCCCATCCCTGAAGTGTCCAAGGCCAGGTTGAATGTGGCTCTGGGCAACTTGGTCTAGGGGAAGGTGTCCCTGCCCATGGCAGTGAGTTGAAACAAGAGGATGTTTAAGGTCCCTTCCAATCCAAACCATTCTGTGAGTCTGTGATTCTGTGGTCTGCCTTTTGAAAGCAATTCACAGAGACCCAAAAACATGGTTAAAATAAAAGTCTGGGTGAGTATAGAGCATTTACCTTGCCTGGTTCTCTAAGTGAACCAGGAAGGAAAGATAGGTAGATAGAACAAGATAAGAAACAGGGGTGTTTGATTTTATCTAAAGAGGAGTTGAAAATGAGGAGTTTCATCACCCTCTGTGAATATTACAGTTTTATCCTCCCAAAGGACAAGAGAAACATCAAGTCCTGAGCGCCAGGATTGTCAGATTCAACCTCAATATGCCCAGGTGCATTCGTCAGTACTGATCACTTGGTGAAGCTGAGCAGAAACGGCAGAAACAGAGATATCCACAATGAGTTGCTTTCTGCAAACCCCCTCAATCTTCCCATGGAGTAAGAAATCACTTTTCATAGGCAAAACCTGATTTTTGGGCTAATGACAATCTGCATGTGATCTGAACTGGAGATAATCTGTGTGCTGCAAGTGTAAGCCAACTACAGAATGCCTCTCTGCAGAACTGGCTGGAACATTTGTCATTAGCAATGTCTGCTTTTGATGAAAAATAGATTCACAATTGTGATAGAATTTTTCGCAGGAAAAGTATCTCTTTTTTTTTCTATTTCTTGGATAACAAGACTGAAAATAATGTGAAAGCCAAGGCTTTACTCTGTAGTATTCTCAGAATTTAACTGTTAACTTTCATTTTCCTTTCTTCTATTTTTTTCCTTTTTTCTTCCTTTCTTGCAAAGAAAATGTACACTTTATTTTCTACCTTTGCATAACTGTCCTTTTTCTTTCTCTTAGTTGACAAAAGGTAAAAGAGAGGATAACAGTGGAAAAAAAGAAGACAAACTATATCAAACACAAGTATTTCAATTTTCTAAGAAACTGAAATCAAGAAGAATGTTCTATTCACAGCATGAGCCTTGTCAAAGAACTGCCACCACCTCTACTTTATTTAAAGGTTAAAAAACTTTATTTCCTTATGCATGTTGATGGCATTCGTTCCTTCTATTTTTCTTTTCAGGACTGGTCCAACTCCTAACCCTTATATTTTTCTTCACTTCTCCCACTTTGCACCGGAGGAACATTTTCAGAACTTCCCTGGGACTTGGAATAGAAGATCCTGCTTTGAAGACTAACACAGGCTCTGGGGAGCTGCATCAGACCCAGCTGGCCTCTGCCAATCTCAGCTTGTGCCCACGTCCAAGATCTGTGACTCACTGCCATGTCACTGGGCATTTCCCAGTGGCTTTAATCCAATGAGTTAACAGCAACAGTAAAGTGCAAGAAAAGAGGAATTAGGGGCTGCGTCCCTTGGGATGCTCCAATACAGCAGCCACATCCTAGCTCTCCTTTCCCAGGCACATCAGAGGCAGCCAGAGGGTCACTTTACCAGGCAGGACCAGCAGCAGTGCAGATGAGGAATCTGTAAATGCTTTACCAGTCCAGGATTTTGACCCACTGGACCAAAAATGGCCTTTGTTCCAAACAGAGAAGTCCATTAAAAACAGTCACAAGAAATAATTGGATCTAATGGGAAACAGTTTCATCAGAATCAGCTGTGGAAGCCTGCATGCCACATAAGGCACGTGCAGCAAGCAAAGCACTTCTTGAAGGAAAAAGAAAAAATGTAAATAACCCAAACACTGACTAATACTTCCAAAACAAAGGAATAAAGAAGACTGTGTCTTGCAATATCTGAACACCCATTTAAACACCCCTTTTTGCAGAAACATTAGGCTTCCTGCTGCTTCCTTAGAGAATATGAATTTGGATATTTGTATCCCTGTTGATCCGTGGACTATTCCACAGCCTTGTGATGTGATGAGAAACAAAAGGGCCTGAGCTGTGTGGACACTCACACGTCACATTTAACAGTGTTTGCTTTACACCTGCAGCCTTGCTGCCAAGAGAGAGTTCTGCCAGGAGCTTGGATGTGCAGGACTGGCTCAGACTTGTTCCTCTCCCCTCATTGTGCCTTTAAAAAAGGGACCCTCAGGGAGTGCATAAAATTAAGCACATACATGCCTTAAGATACATTTCTGTACAACAATGGTCAAATCTCAAGGAGTATTTTCTAGCTTTACTTCATTCTTGTAGATGAAATTTATAAAATTGCTTTCCTTCTATGTTTTAAGACTTTTCCCTGCCTTAGCACAATGTATGATTTTCTTTGCTTAATGGGAGACTTTTTTATAATTAAGAATAAAGACACTCCTACGAAGCTAAGGAAGTTGTAGCTTTCATACTCACATTGACACATGCTGCATTTTATGACTAGAATATTTATTTTTATGCTTTTATTATTTATTTTAATTTTTATTTTCTCACTTCTCCATCTTCCAACCCTTTTTGAAATTTTTCTCTAGTCCTTATTTTTAATCCCTTCCAGGTAAAATGCTCCCCAGCATCTCATACCATGGTTTTTGGGTGTGTTTAAATTTAATAAAATTAGTTCATCCATCCCAGCAAGAGAGAACATGGTCAAGTGGCATTTAATAATGCCACTGAACACCCAGAATTTATCAACAGTCACTTCCAGTGAAAGAAGCTGTTGGTTTCTTTGGTAAAACAGGTGCAAACATTATGTGAGTTTGTCAGCCAAAACCCAGCTAAATACCCAAATGATGCTGCTCATCAAACACATCTGCCCTTTCATTTTGAGTTGCTTCATAAAATGTCACCAGCCAGTCAGTCTTTAGCTTTGCCTCCTTTTCCTGCAGACCTTGATGAACACCAGGCATGGAAAACATGAATCCCTCTCTGTATTAGTTAATTATTCATCCATAAGAATGGCAGAGAGGGATACATTTAGTCTGGTTCTGACTCTCCTATTCCTGTTCTAATACAGAACTGTACCCCTTCTCAGAAATACTGTGGTAACCCTTGGTGTGAAAATGAACTGTCTCAGTTGTGGAGACAAGTTGAAAACAGCTAAAAAACAGCTATCAGGAATGTGATCCCCCAGGACTTTCACAATGGGAATTGCTATTCTGTTTGTGAGATAGGGGTGTGGGAATTCTCCTTATCAAAATGAGTTAACACCCTTTCACTGAAAGTTGGCCATCTTGAATGATAAAAAGAGTAGGGAAAAAAAAGGGTGATTCCTATATCATTAAAGATTAAAAAATAAATTCTGAACCAAGGAAAAACCTGATAGTCATGAAAGAGAGGGCAATTTTATATTATCTCTGCTTTTATAGTTGGTTTTCTGGAGAATCCATGTTGCACTGAAGTCTCAATGCTTTTTTCCGTCCTACAGGTCAAGGCCAGGGTGTCCTTCTGTCTTAGAAAACATTGTGCTTTGATAACTTTTGAAGGCCTTTTGCATTCAGGGCATGTTAGAGCAGCTCTTGTCTACTCTATTTCATGCCCACAGATTAAAGCATTATGGGAAAAATCCCAGGATCTACAAAAGCATGAGATTGTCTTTTGGCCACTAAGCTGAGTGGTGCATAAGCCTCTGGATCTGGCCCTGAATTTTCAATGTGCTCAATGTTTGGGCTCTCATTTTACCTTTCATATCTAGAACAAGACTTGTCAGAAACATCACAAAATATTTTTTTCTTTCTAGAAGTTCCTGGCACCATTTTAGTTGACACAGATGCCTCACCCTTCAGTGTGTCCTCATCCATGCTCCCAAAGCTATGCAGATTGCAGATTCACCACTGCTGTGCCATAGAGAAGTCAGGACCCCAAGCAACATCACTAAAAGTGGTTTTGGGTTCATATGAGTGTTCATATGTGTGATGTAACTTCAGCTGAGATAGGGACAGGGTGAGACACACAATGAGTTCACAAAAATGCAGGGCTGAGGTGGCCTGTCCCACATGGTGTGCTGCAGATCAGCCTTTCCTCCTCAGTGTGGTCTCTGAGCAAGCCATGCATGACTCCTGAGAGCCTTGGCACAGCCACTTCCCCAGGGAGTCCTTCGGGAGGGCTCAGCTTGAGCTGCCACCCAAACGGAGCCATGGAGCTTGGAGCGAGCGGGGTGTGACGGTGTGGGACATGGAGCTGCAGAGCTTGGAATGAGCGGTGTCTGATGGTGTGGGACATGGAGCTTGGAATGAGTGGGTCTGACTGTGTGGGACATGGAGCTTGGAGTGAGTGGGGTGTGACGGTGTGGGACATTGAGCTGCAGAGCTTGGAATGAGCGGTGTCTGATGGTGTGGGACATGGAGCTTGGAATGAGTGGGGTCTGACGGTGTGGGACATGGAGCTTGGATGAGCGGGGTCTGACGGTGTGGGACATGGAGCTACAGAGCTTGGAATGAGCGGTGTCTGACAGAGTGGGACATGGAGCTTGGAATGAGCGGGGTCAGATGGTGTGGGATGTGGAGCTTGGAATGAGTGGGGTCTCACGGTGTGGGACACGGAGCTTCGAAGGAGCAGGGTTTCACGTGTGGGACACGTGCGCACCGGCACACGCACACCCGGCAGGCATCTGTGAGTTACGAGGTGATAAACCCTGCACAGAGCCCTGCTGACTTCATAAACCACAAAAACGATGAAATTATTGCCACATTAGGAGAAGTGATCCCATCTTAGTTTTACATACTATGTGAGGCAGGAGCCCTGATTCTTTCTCATGTGCTCTTTAGGAGTTTCCAGAAGTTTCTCTGCTTTATGAAGTTGAGATTATTTCACACCTTCTGCTGGTGCTTTCTCCTGCAGCAGGACCCCTCTCTGTTGCCACCAGTATGGTCACAAATACCCTGTAGCTGTTCCTGAACAAGTCCCTGCAGGAAGAAAGTTGCAGCCAAGCCAGAATTTGATTCCCTTATATTGCCTCTGGCATTTCCTCATCTTGTAGTAATATTCATGCAGAGGACTTGCACGTTAAATTGAAATTAAAACAGAAAAGAGGCAGCACTAATAGTTCAGATATTTGTCTTAGTGTGGTTCCTTGCTTAGAGCCAGAAGCTGAGAGCTGGGGCGCAGCAATTCTGGCAGAAAGAGATCCAGTCTTGAGAGGAGAGGGGTCACCTCCATCCTCAGGGGCTGTTCCAATATCTAATTATCCTCAGCATAATAAATTTACTTTTTATTTCCTATTCAGATTTTTCCTGACTTTGGCTTGTGACCACTAGACCCTGTCGTGCTTATGTCTGTGTAATTAAAGAGGAACCTTCACCACCCATTGCCTTTACAGGCAGCCATGGCCCATGACCAAGACACCTCTCAATCTCATCCTGATCAGCTAACTAATTTAAACTATTCTATAAAACTTATTTAAAATATTCTAGAAATGCATGCTTCAACTAGAATAAAATCAAACCATAGGGAATTTGGAGCTGTATTGCTGAAGTAGCATAACACTGGATGCTGTATGTGTACATAAATATGTACATTTTAAAGTTTCTGCAATTAAAATACCATGTAGACAAAACTGTGGAATAACTGTGAAAGCAGAGGCTTTTGTTTTGATATTATGTGACTCATTTGTCTTAGTAAGGTACTTTTTGTTGCTGGAATATTTTTGGGGGGGGTGTATTTCCATAAACCTTAAAAACTTAATTTTGGTCAGTCCTGTCAAACAAACCAGAGCCACACACAGGCTGGGTTCTCAGTTAACACCCTGCTCCTGCATGGCTCAGGAAGAGGAAAGGACTGCAGAAAAAATACAATTTTTCCCTTTCTGCTGGTTGCTTCTGCGGGCAGTGGTCTGTAACTTGAGCACCAGCGCATGAAAGCTGTTGGTGTTCTGCTCCCTCCCCACTGACAATCCATAATGGCTCATGAAACCTTCACAGGAGGTATCAAGAGCTGTCCATAGTAAATAACTCTGCTTTCATGTAAGCTACTTAAAGACAAGATTTCTCTGCCAAGATCAAGAGATTACACCAAAAAGAAAAAAAAAAAAAAAAGCATTGACAGAACATATTGTTTCAAAGAGATAAAGAGCCAGAAGAAACACAGATCTTGAAGAAATTAAGCCCATTTAATTTCAGACTGCTCCACAATCATTCTCTCCCCTCTTCTCTACTCTTTCCAAAATCCCTCTGTGATTTTTCAGTTTTACAGTCTGCTTTTCTTCTATGCTGGTTCCACCTAAACCCGCCTGTCCCAAAGGTCCAGTTGAAATTGCACAAAGCAAGGAACAGCTTTGAAGGCTGAAGTGCTAAAAGGGCTTCCATCAGCCATAAAACTGACCAGGCTGCACCTTGGCATGGAGTGGTACCCATCCTTTAGCTTTGATGGGTGTTCAAAAATGTCATCTTTCAGCCAAAAAGAAGAAAAGTGGCTAGAAATGCAAATATCACAGACCAGTTCTAGATCCACTGCTTTCAGAACTAGAGATTCCCAGAAGTGAGCATATTGCTCATATATTTCTTCTTAGTATTAGCATGGGGGTTGAGGTTTCTTACTTGATTTGCCATGTGTTCAACCTTGTAATTGGTTAATTGCATTTCTTTATTGGTTATTCCACAAACCACATCTAAAAATCCTAATGCCAGAAGTGGTAAGGTAGTTTCCAAATAAATTCTGGGAAGGAAAAGCTAAAAATCAGATAAAAAAAAAAAGTACCAATCTAGTTCTATGTATTTTCAAGTACTACAACTTCCCCTAATGCAACTGCTGTGTTCTGAAAAATTCATTAGGACACTGTAACACTTCTCTACGTGGCAAAATTCCTGTTTGTGACAGCATGGAAATATACAAAATACAGTGAAAGACTTTCATATCCAAGTTATGCAATTGTCAACGTGTTCATATTTTAGTCAAAATTCACCAAGTGATGGGAATGTGACGTGCCTTTGAACTGATTTCCAGTTTTTTTGTTTGCAAATAGTTCGAAGTCATTAATCAACAGAGCTTCCTTCAACCATTAACAGAACGGCTGCTCTGCTTGGTTGTTTCTCTTTGAAGGGGATTACAAATCATTTGTTGAAGTTTCAATCCACATGGGTTCCTGCTCTGAATTGCATGCTAAGTTTTGGGATGGAGCAAATTCTTCATCTGGTTTCATGTCAAAACCATCTGAAGTCAGAGAGTTTTGCACAGAACTGATGCAGAGTCATAAATTGTCCAAGTTCAGTGTGGATTGGCCCAACTGTGTTTGCTTGAAATAGGGTGGGAACTGGAGCAAATCCTTGAGGGAAAATGAGCTAAGTTTCAAACAAAACTCAAGACTATGCAAATTTTACATCATTTCAGGTTTCACAGCCAGCATGTTTAAAACTCCTTCCCTATCCTTTTCTCTGGGACTTGGGACTTGGCCCCCAGTGTTCTTCAAAAAGGCTAGCAAAAGAGCAACTGAAGAAAGAAAATTTGCCAAGTTTCTCTTGCACAAAGTTCCACATATTTTTACTCCAAATTATTCATACTTCTCTTATGTTCACTTCCCTAAACAGACACACATGCGACCTGGTGGACCTGACGTGTCATTTCCCACATTCAAATGTACAGTCTAGGTTCAGTTACAGAAAATAAAGGAGGATGCCATCATTTGTTTGGGCAAATAAAAAGCTAGCCAGTGTGCATTGGGTGAGACTGAGAAAAAAATCCTCTGGTGTTTAGCAAAAGTATACTCCTGAGGAAAACAAAGTCTCACTCTGCAGCAGGAAAAAAATTAGAAAGCCTATATGCTTGGTGGATAAATCAGCTTTGCCAGATTCTCCATTAGCAAACCAGAGCACAGCTTGGTTTTATAGTACTAAAATTATTTTAAGAAATATGTATAATTATTTTAAGAAATATGTATTATCAAGAATTATTTATTTAATGTTCTTCATGAATTCCTCCTTCTCTTTCAGAAGTTTTATTGCAAAGCAAGAGCTGAAAGTTTTAGACAGAATGTTTAAATTCTATCTCATTTTCCTGAGCTGCTTCATGTATGCAAAGTATCAATTTCAATTCAGCACAAGAAGCAAAACAAAGCTTTAGAAGTATCTCCTGCTAGAATAATTGGTATAACTGGAAAAAATAGATAAGCTTTGGGGTGTACAAGCAGGACCTTTAAGTGCCAAAAAGCATGTTTAACATTTTCCATTGATAGAAGCCATTACTCATCAAAGTGTGTCCTTCTGCTTCATCAAAGCACCATAAATCTAAAAAAATAAATCCAGCTAGCACTGCCTGTGAGCAGATATGTTCAAACACTGTTTGTTGTCCCTGCAATGATGACAGGGTAACCCTGAAAACTGTGTCCATGATTTGATTCGCCAAACATAGAATTCCAGTGTTGTTTGAGAGAACCTAAGAGCTATAAGACACCCACGTGGGCTGGGGCTGTGTCTCACAGGACCTACAAAGGGTCTGATGGGGGGCCAGGTGAGTCACAAGAGTATCTCAAAGGCTCTGGGTTACCACTTTTAGGCAACTGAGTTCCACTGGTGTGTCACAGAAGAAAACATTGAAGCTCAAACCAGAATTTATAAGAGAAGAGGCCTGTAGTGGTGGTGATTTACATTTTTTTAACCTAGATTGGTTTCATCTGGAATTAAGTTTTAAAATGTCATGAGAGAATGGATATAAATCAAACATTTCTCTCTTTTCCACAGTCTTTCAACAGAGGAAGATGTTATTGAGGTATTGGAAATATGATGGTTAAGTTTCCTAGAAAAAGACATGTACAGGGCAGTGCATAAACCTGGCTATTGCTCTACCAAAACAAGCTGGAAATTAATGTGAAAGAAAACAGATCTCTTCTGATTGCTGAGATCCAAACCCAATAGAGTTCTTGGGCTCCCAATGCTTATTTGAGCACCTGACTTTGTATTTAGACCAAGAGGAATGAACTGTTGGTCTTGTGCCTATGTGCTCTCTGGACAGCACCAGTGCACCTGGATATCTTCACTCACTAGGAATAGCAACACAGCAAGTGTCAGTTCCATGTGGTTTTGGGGTTTTTTTCAAAACCTTCTCCAAGACCTGACACTTCCAGGAATAGAAAATACAATCAATATTCTCCTGACGTTTATAACTACTCATGTTGAGTGGTCATGTCACTAGTGGTGATCATCTCAAGCTTCTCCAGAGCTGATCCATGGCTTTAGTAGACTTCTCCACAGCATGAAATCTCAGGGGTTCTTGTGGATTTGCAAGTGCTTGAGCTTGAGATGGAGAGTTTGATCTGAAGTCCGGCTTCATCTGCAACAGCTATGAAAATTTTATAAAAGCCCACAAATGTTTGCATGATATTCATGGACATGAAAAAGGTACCTGTTACCTGCTTGACCCTCAGCAATCCTAAGGGATGTTGTGGACTTAGGGCAAAATCACTTTTGCAGGACTTTTCTTTAATATTCTTCTACAACCAAGTCAGAGCTTGTTGCGCACCTGCAGGTCTCCCACTGAGCCACTGTCAGGATTGCACAGTATTAAACCAATCTTGGCGTTTCACAGTGTCCACTAATTATAAGCACATCTGTTTAAGAGAAGTTAGAGGAATGAAAATCCCAGCATCAATGTGTTTGATGCATGTGTTTGCTTCCCCTTAGAGTGAGGGTGGGAAAACACTACTTTAAAAAGCTGTAATCTTCATTTCTCTTCCAAACAAATGTAAATGCTCCTGCAGCTCCCCCGGGGAACATCACTGGAATACAGAGGAATCTCAGTGAAGATGAGCAGGCCTGAGGGCAAACTTTTTTGTAAATGTGTTCATGCCTGTTAAAACTGATTTAAGATAAAAATAAAATTTGGAGAAAGCAACCAAACTCAGGTCCAGGCAGAGGTCTTGCATCTGGGATCAGTGGGAAATAGCAGTCACTGCAACATCAGCAAATTTTGGATCATATAGTTATGTAATATCTTCAGTTGGAAGGGACTCACAAGGATCATCAAGTCCAACTCCTGCCCTGCCTAAGGCCACCCCAAGAATCCACCATGTGCCTGAGACCCTGTGCACATCTCTTGACACTTGTCCAGTTGAGAGCTATATGTGGCTATAGATGGTGTCCCCTCTCACTTCTTGAACCCTGACTTGGGTCCAGCCTCATGTTTCAAACTGTCTTGCTCAGAAGCAAGTTTGTGAGACTGAAATATTCTATTGTTTATCTATTTTAGCAATGAAAGCAGTGAGACCAAAAAGGTTACCATTTCATTTATACAATTTTCCTCATTCACAGTAGATGATCTTGGCAACAAGACCTCTTATGTTGTAAGACCGGTTTTCATATTCAAACAAATATCACATTACTACAGACAATAGCATATTACTACTTGGTGGTCTGAAATCCCATGTCCTGAACCTTTTGTATTAATGTGGATAAGGACTAATAATCTTGGAGTCAGTAGTGTCAGTCAGTGTCACAGTCAACTGAGAAGGGGATGCTTTGTCTCAGTTTTTGTTTGAACTTCCAGCTCCCATGGGAACTTAGCTCACACTGGGCCCTTCTTGACCCAAATACTTCTTGTCTCCCTTCACATGTCCCTTGTTAAAAGTAGCCAGATAGCCAGTTAAAAGCTATCAGCAAAAGAGTGCGTTCTCCAGACACGATGCTGTCTGTCAGCCTTTGGTCCTGCGAGCAACACCAGCCCAAATTTCATCCCACTGACCCATCCCTTTTTATCTTGCATTTAAATGTATTTAACAATCAACAGAAACTGTGTCAGCCTGCGGTGTCCTGCAGCTATTTTTTGGGAGAGGATACAGCTGGTGCAGGGCAGGCAGTGGTTTTGCACCACGGATGGGTGAGCTGCAGTCACAGCAGCCCATTCATCAGAGACATCAGCCTGCTGATGGCTCCATTCACTTCTCAGCCAGATACTCTGGAGTCATCCTGTCTGCCTCCCAGTGCTCAGGGTCCTGGCAAGCCAGTTTATCTCTTTGCACAGACACTTGCAGACCTGCCTGGACTGAAGCTGTGGGGCTCATCAGCACATTAGCAAAGCTGAGAAGGAGATCTTAAATCCTTCATGACCAGGCTCTGGTACTTGAGATGACCTGGGTGGGAGATGGGGGCAGAGGAATCTGACCTCTGTGAGTCACCACCAGTATCAGCAGCACATTGCTCAATCCAGGGGATTTTCCCTGGCACCGCTCATATCCCCCAGCTCTGCAGTGCTTTCCTGGGGAAGAAACCCAAGGTGGACACTGTATTTTGCCATGCCCCCGAATAAAAGCCCTGCACTGTTCAGGGACACAGCTGAAGTGAAATTCAGGCTGACCCCCACTTTGCCCTGCAGGATAACCAGACCTTGGGCTTGGCTATCTGATAGTGTAGTCAGCAAAGGCTGTTTGTTTGCAGGGTTTTGATGAGTACGTGGACAATCAGGTTTCCTGGGAAGTGGCACCAAGCCTGCCAGAATTCAATAAACACTTGGACAATGGTCTCAGCACATGGTGTGATTCCTTGGTTTGACCTGGGCAGGGTCAGGAGTTAGACTCAATGATCCCTGTGTGTCTCTTCCAACTCAGGATATTCTATGATTCTACAAATCAAGGGCAGTCCTTGGCTGCAGCTGCCATGGTGGCAGAGGACAAGAAAAGGAACAGGCTGCAAAGCTGGCACTGTTTCATATGCCATGAAACCAGCAGGATATCCTTGCTGGGTCACTGCATTGAAATAAGCAGAGGATCAAACCTGTCCTGCTAATGACTCAGGTGAGGCCTCTGAGTGCTGTGCTGCTATGCTGAGACCATGAAGCTGGACGTGAACAAAATTCCTGTCTGGTTAAAATAGGGTGAACTAAAGGACAAAGAAACAACTCTGTTATTGTCTAGACCTCCAGATCATATCCTCAGAGGCTATGATGCAGTTTATTCAGCAGAGGAAATAAAAACCACTTGGATAAAATCTTACACATTCCCATGCTCTACTCTCTTGTGAAAGTGTTTTAAGTGTAGCACTACACCACTTTAATTATGTGCACTCCTTCAATAAACAAGCATGACTCACACCTCTGCACAGGAGATAAAAGATGTGTGGAAACCATAAAAACACTAAACCAGCATGTAAAGCCAGAAAAGCCATTTATCTTCATGGAATATTTCAATGTCTGTCTTGTTCTTCTAGGAAAGCTATGGGACAATTTAGGCCTTTAAAGGGCCTCAGCTTGTAAATACATATATCTAAAATATCTTTTCTAAAGCTGGTTCTGTAAAACAGTTTTAAAGGACTGATATGGGGTTTAACAGGGCGTTCTAGGTTTTAACACCCTGTGTGTTGTATTAGCCACACCTTCCTCATGTACAAATATAATGGAGAGGAGGCAGAAGAGCCTCCAACAGAGATGGCAAGCAGAGAGGTGATGTCAGGGTGTGTCTCCCTCAGTATGAATCCTAAATGATTACTGGTGCCATAGGCAAAGACCCCAGCTCCCTGCTCCCTCTTGCCTTGTCTCACCTTGCATGGGGGTCATGCCTATTCCTTTGGGCCACCTTTCCCTCTGGAATCACTTGAACTGCACCCCAGCAAATCTTGGCCCCTACCCCAAGTGCTGTGGAGCCTCATGGTCAGGGCTCAGCTTGGCAGATCCATGTCTCCATCCTCCTGGGAAGCCTTTAACCACAAGCCTAGCAACCAAAGTGAGGCACTGTCACAATCTGGCTTTGATCTAAACTTAGTGCAAAGTCTAGGGACCATCATAGGCACTTGATCTCATTTTTGGGTTGCCCCCCAAGGGAGATATCCCCTTCCTCATCCTCAACTCACAGTGAGATGGGGTTCCCAGAGCAGACATCTCAGTGGCTTTTGGTACCATTTGACATGATAAAAAGTACCTGAGAGAGTCATCAGAGTCTGTGGTGGACACAGAGGAGCTTTTGTGAGCTGGAGGGCTGAGAACACCACACTCAGAGTATTTTGGGCTCTAATTGTCCAAAAGTTTAGACAATTTTTTTCCTTTTTTCCTTTATGAAAAGTTTTTTCCTTCCATGTACATGCACACACACACTCACAACAATTGTCATATATTCAGTGATCTGTGGCTCTGCTGAGGGTGACCTCAATTAAAATGTGTCTTTGCAGGCCAAGCATGGTGATGCACAGAGGTCTCCAGGGCAGGGAGAGTTCCTGGATTTCCATGATGTTCATTACAGGCATCCATGAAGGTGACACAGAGTTTGCTATTAATCTTTGTCTGTAGAACTCTTATTGCACATCCCACCGAACTGAGATTCACTAGACATCATATGGCCTAAGTTGAGACTAATTTAATCTGTTTTAGAAATGCCTGGTGTATTTTACTGGTGTCACCCAAAGCTGAGCATGCAGCTGAGTCTGCAGACAAGGAGGGGAGGGTGATTTGCTGTGACAGGACTCCTTTCCTGGCTAGCAGCAAATCAATAGCATGATCATTTAATGGGGACATCACATATTCCATGAATGTTCTGATGGAACATAAAAATCACAGGCAGCCACCCAGGCTTGTGTGCATAAATATCTCCTAGTTATGGAGCTGCTCCAGATCTGGGATCATGTAAGGAGATGTATGCATCACTGGTTAGAGGTGCCTAATTTAGATGAAAAAATTGGGATTTTATGCCAATGGTGGAAAGCAAGCCTCTTCAGGAGGTCATTTAGGATGCTGAATTAGGAGGCTGAGCAGGACTATAGCCAATGTAGAGAAATGAGTCTCCAGACTGAGGTAAGCAGCCCCCATGAGGTCCCTGCCCCACTGAGAAAACCCTTACAAACCTCTAATCACCAGTGTTGATAAGACCTGTGCAGGGAGGGAAGGTCTAAAGCCACACAATTAAATCACTTTAGGATACCCACAATTTCTGTGGTTCATCAGCAATGTAAATCCAAGCTAATTTATATTTTTGTAATAGCTGTAAAGTGGAGGCTAAAAGGCATTTTTAAGATATTAAAGTAATAAATATCTCTTTAGTTTGTCAAATGTCCCTACTTTGCTATTCTCTCTCTGTCAGTAAGCTCAGCTCTGCTCAGCTCCAGCCCACCACCCCTTTATGGTGTATAGAAAAGGGAATCCATTGAGATTGTTAAATAATTTTCTGCTTAAAAGTTGCTTCTACCACTTACTGCACTTTTCTGTCTCGCTGCCAGGCATGTGACCACTACTTTACACATCCCAAGAGATTCAAGCATGATTCCAACTCCTTTTAAGTAAAGAGAAAGCAATGAACAGCTTCTCCCTGCTTTGAATCATGCCATGGATCACATCAAAGTGACTTCTGTGCATCTAGTGGTATGCTGGAGAAGAACTGAGAGCTGCTCTATGAGATTTTGTCAAGGCAGCACAGAGGGATTAGCATGCCATTAGTAATGCTGTTTGTCACAGCGTAATTTATTGAGGCTGATTGGTAATTTCATCAGTCATTGCTGTTGTGCAACACTTAAAAATCTTCAGCGTTACATGGAGGAGGCAGTTCAGTGGGCCATAATATTTAGCAAGGGTAAAGGCAAGGATAAAACTATGTAAAATTGCGGGGCAGTTCTTGTCAGCATTGGAGAACAAGTGTGATTAAGAGCCATCTCTGCTGATGAGGATGCTGAAACAGAGTAAGAAGCTTGAGCACGTATTTTTGATGAGCATAATACTGCCCTGTGCAGGAAGAAGGAAAAAATCACATGGGGGGAGTTGGAGTCAGGCTGTGCAGGGAGGGGAGGGTTTTTGAAGGTTGCTTCTTGGTACTTGGCTCTCCAGCAGAAAGGCTGCTAGGAAAATCTACCCACAGAAATAGTAATAGCACCTGTGCTGGGAAGCTTCTTGAAATTAGCTATTTATTCTCTGTACCCCCTGCCTCCCCATTACCTGACTGTCATAGCAAACCTCAGCTTCTTTCCAAAAGCACTTTTAGCTGCTTGACCTTCAAGCATTGCAGCAGAGCAGAGGGTTACTAGCTCTCCCTCAGAGGCTGCATGAGCTAAGGCTTTTATACTGGAATACCTCTGAAGAAACTACCATTCATTCACTGAGAAAATTATTAAACTGTCAGACTGCAGCACACTGAGTTGTTCTTCTGCAAAAGGTGTCATTGTGCTCAGAGCATGGATACAGGAGAAGGAGGTGATACTCAGAAATAATGTCCTGGAGAATTCTAGGTCTGGCACCTCCTAGAATCTGTCAAAACTTCTAATATCTGGGCAGATTTTTCCCTTTTAACTGATATCTTTCCATCTTTCTATCTGTCTTCCTTTTATTTTTATCTTTTTATCTTTTTGCTTTTTCCTCGTTTGTTCCCTTTTTTCTTCTGCCTCGGTACCTTGCCTTGCCTAGCCACCTTCCTAATTCAAACACACCCAGCTTACAAAGTTTATATCTGTTAAAAACATCTTCACATGCAGAAATAAAGTCACTTCCAAGCTTTGGCATTTGCAGGAGTTGAGCCTGAAGTGTTAAAGTACAAACACTTTCTGATCAGCCATTCCCTTGATAACAGATGGCCCAATCTATGCTCCAAGATTGTCTTTAACTCTGTCTGACCCAACATAAAACCAAATGTTCATAAACTGCAGTTCTCCATACCCCAAGATGTCCATTTTTGGCTGTAAATCTGGAGCACATGCTGTTATCTGAGATTTGTAAGTCATGTGTGATACAGGGAGGTGCATTATCTTCTTGGGGGTGTCTGATCCGCGCAGGCAGAGCAGAGCATCCGCCAGCAACCTCGGCTTCTCCAGGGAAACTTTCCCTGCCAGTGTTTGCAATGTGATAAAGTCATTTTCCAATTTCCCTGGATAATATCTCACCTTGTACCTTGGATAAGTGTAGCAAACCCAAGCTGTGGGAATCACATGGATTAAAGGCCACAGGAATCACACTGTGCTTGGGTGCGAAAGGATGCCCTTGCACTACGCTGGAATTTTGGTACAAGATCTGCACGGATGAAAGCTGCTTCTTTCCACTGGCATTAGTGTTGCCTCTAGGGCAGGAGAGCAGAGAAAAAATGCCAGATGTAGCGCCCATAGAGCTGCTGAAATAATGCCTCAAAGTTAATGAATTGTGAGGAATCAAACCACAGCTCAGATGTCTAGCTGAAAAGACTCTTCCCCAGCATTGGTTCAGCCACTAATGGGTTGTGTCACACACTACTGCTGAGAAAGGAACAGGGAGATATCTCCAACTGGGTGCTTGGCACACCCTCATTTAAGGAGGAAAAGGGTTGGATCTGCTCTTTCTGATAAAGCCACAAATCCTGTTAATCAAGTGGATGCAAAAAAAGTATTATCTTTCTTATAGCACATTAAACTTTTGCCTCAGGCTTCAAAATAAGAAGATAAGAGAAAATTTGCTTTTAAGGTGTCCATAAAATAGACAAATGTTCAGGTTTCATTGATGTGAAAAAATGTCTTTTCACAGGCATTATTTTTTGCAGAGCAGGGGGAAGGGGAGCTCCTAATCTGTTTATACTAGGATTAATATTAGGAGTGAGTTAGTTTTTCCAAGGTTCATTAGAGCATGAGGGGGAAAACAAAACAAAACTTATTTTCAGGAATGTTTACCAATGGGTTCTGGTCATGATTTGTGTTTTGAAACTTGGGAGGCCAGTTTTTGAGCTTCTCTGTTAGTGTTTAATTTAAAGATTAGGAATTATTGAGTTAGGTTCATTAAAATAGCTGGATTTTGTCCTTCAAAAATTTAAGAAAACATGGTGTAAGCCTTGGAGAGAAGGTCTCTTTCTGGGTAACAACAGCCTCATTCAGCTCTGAGCATATGGCTGTCTTTGTTTTAGAAACCTGTGTTAAAATAGGGATAAGGCTCTCCATTCCAGCAGAATCATCCGCTCTGTTCTCAGGGATTTACGTAGCTCTCAATAATACTGCTTTAAGCCATGAGAAATCTACTGAGATCCCAGCATATTAAAACTACTGGTAAGTGTGATGGGAGTAATTTCTCTCCTAAATTTCATGTTCAGTTCCCAGTTTGAAGAGAGGGGAATGTGAAGCACCAACATCACAGACAGGATAAGGCTGGCAAAGGGCAGCTCTGAACTCTCTGGGTGAGTAGAGGATGAAGATGCTGAAATATCAAAAGAAAACCCACCCAAACCTTGAGGAGGGACCAGTTCCAGATCTCATCATGAGGACATCCTCTTGGAAATGCATGAATAGGACAAAGGTGCTGGTCCTGTTGCAATGGGCTAGTCTGCAAAAGGCAGAATGAATTCCCATGCCCTGGCACAAGGAGGACAAGGCTCCTCCAGGACCAGACCTCACCCCTTGAGCTTCCCAAATTATTTGCAGCAGCCCTTTGCCAAATGCATGGCAGGATCTTTGCACTGCCATTCTCAGCAGGTCCAGTTCTGCCCTCAGCCACTTTAATGTACCAGAATTCAAAGCAGCTGCCTCCTTACAGTGTAGACTAGGACCAGCCCAAACTTGTCTACGTGTGGTTGTGCTCACAAATGTCCCATTAATTGAGAGCAGTCCTTAGTGGGTTTTCATTTCAAGAAGAGTTTTAGAAGTTTGGGTCACTGTAAACAAAACTGTGCTCTCCTCTGTTTTGGGTGTTTTGCAGCAACTCAGCTCTTTTTTTCTGCATCCTAACCAGCTGACTGTAGCTGGCAGGAGGACAGTGAATCCATTTTACGATGACTTTCAAAGTTTCAAAATGAGTTTTGGATCTGCCTTGGAGTGAAAACAAAACCTTTTGAACTTTTTTGTACTGTGAAGTCATGTCAAGACCATTTTTGCCTGGGAAGACTCTGAGCTTCCCTCTTGTGAAGACAGCCTTGGCATTGCTGCTGGGTGTCAGATGGCAGCTCAGAGCTCTGGAAACAGCAGCTCAGTAATGTATAGAAGAACCTGGAAACCTTCAAATATGGCTACAAGACAAGCTGGTTCCTAGACCAGAGAAGCTGTGGATGCCTCATCCTTGGAAGGGCTCAAAGCCAGGCTGGATGGGGCTCTGAGCCACCTGATTTAGTGGAAGGTGGCCCTGCCCTTGGCATGGAGGTTGGAAAGAGGTCATCATTCATGTCAGTTCTGTGATTCTGTGATTCTACTCTGGACAGTTTCTCCTAGGTGGAATAGCTGCCATGACTTTTCTCAGGAATGCTACAGCTCTTCCTAATGATGTAAGGTCACAGTGACATTGAATTTCTGTGACAACAAACCAGCCATGGCCAAAGTGGATTTTAATCCTGATCCCCAGCTTCCCTTTTCAGTTTTACTCACACCACCAACTTGCTGATGTAGATACCACTCTTCTCATCTTTCCATGTTTAGCAGGGGGAGACACACTATGCAAAAACTAAATAAAAACAAAGAACAAAAAAAAAAGCCTTATCAGGCTTGAAACTGCCTTGTTTTCCTTCCTTGTGTTCTTATATTCTTCCAGCATCTCTGTTTCATTTGTTGTTTAAGAGAGATATTCTTACTGAAAAATGCAAGCTCTGGTCCAGAGAATACCAATTCTAAGTTAATATTTCCAGGAAGAGACCCTGACTATGCCTTATTTGTACTCAGTGGTGTATGTCAGCTGTCACATACTTTCAGACCTGTGAGGAATTACACCAGCATTGGATTATGGTGTACTTGATTTTGAAGAAGGGAGAAGCTGTACTACTGTAATCATCATTTACACCATATCCTTTTGATTTGTTGGATGCCAGGCTACCATTCACATGTAGCATATCATGCAGTCAAAAATAAGGGGCCTGCCTTTGAGGGAAAAAAATAAACAACACTTTTTTTTTCAGATGAATTACTCACTTTTTGCATAAAAAACATGATTTCAGATAGAGAGGGAGAGAAAAAAGTTTGAAAACATGATCTTTGGAACACAGGGGGCTTCCTGTGAAAAACGACTCCATGTGTCAGGTGCTGTGATAGCACAAAGCTTCTCCCTGAAGAACTTTCAATCTGAAAAAAAACCCGTTAGAAAAACACTGTATTTTTAGTATAGATTCTTATATGCTCCAAATGGAGAAATAGACCAGTGAGAGAGTGGATATTTTATCAGAAATATGTCATGTTGAAAAGGAAGCCTCTCTGGGAAGGCAGTCAGATGCACTAACCACAAGATTATCATTCTTAGTTATTATCTTTTCGAAAGATTTCACATCATAATTTCTGCCATTCTGGTTAATACCACATTAAATGGAAAAAGCAACCTACTTGTCACATAAATCACTAGGGCAGAGCTGCCACCAGTCACCCTTAAGGAGGCACTGCCTGTTTTACATCCTTGGTGATGCTCTGAGGCTTATGAAGTCCATGTGGTTCACCCAGGCATTACCTCCACACAACCTTTGCTATCACCTTCTGCCTCACACACCAATTATTTCCACACGTTGTTGTAGAGCTCATCTTGCATGCTAGAATTAACTAAGAGTCAGATTCAGACCTGGTACCCAATCAAGCTGGACATCAAGGAGCTGGCAAACACCAAAAGCCCAGCAGCCCTTCCAGATGGAGATTAGTTATTTTCTCCTTGCCCATCCATCTCCCTGTTTCCCCATCAAACAGAACTGGGCACCTATGATTTCTTAGCCACAAAGTACATGGTTTATATTTGAAGAAAGGCATTTGTGAGGAAGATGACAGATTCACGTAAGCATCCAGTGAACTCATACTGTCTTCTTCAATGTTTATATTAACTTATTATGCTCTACTGTTCTCAAATAATTACATAACTATCCACAGTCATTTCAAACAGCCCTTCAACCCACATCAGCCTCATGTATAAACATTGGTGCTTTATACAGTCATTTTGTATGAAATTTGTCTGCAGGGCAACAGTTTGCTGTACTGTATGCCTTTTGTGAGATGAGTCAGGCAGCAGTTAAGACTCAAAGTGCTTTTGATTCCCTTGCAAACAGTCTGTCTGCCTTCCCTGCTGTCTGAAGCCCAAGATCTAAGAGGGGTTGTCCAGAATGGTCTGTGTCCAGAGTCCTGCTAATAAATCACTGAGCTGCAAATAACAGACACAAACAGATCCCAGGCATCTGGACCCCTCTCTCCATAACTGCAGGCACAAAGTGTTCCATCATTTCTTCTAAACAGGTCCAATTCCAGCTCAAGCACCCATTGTTAATAGCTCAGGCACTGCCAGGTTGCAAGAATATGGTTCTGTGCCCAAGCAGCCCTAATTTGTGTCTCATTTGGGGTCATTAGCTTGGGCTCAGCCCTGCCCTAACTATAAATGAAGGAAAACACAGCCTATCTGGAAAGATTTGGTGGCTTTCTGCCCTTTGAGGAGCAGTCCCATGCAGTAAAATAAAAAAGATCTGAAACTCCAGAAAATTATGCAAAACAACTTAACTTTCAGAGAGACAAAGACTGCCTCTTTGGAAAAACTTCAGGCACTCTTAAAAGCAAGAGAGCACAGGATGAGTCACTGTCTGACTTCCCACCCTGCTTTTGGGCAGGGAAGGTGGAGAAACAGTCCAGCTGAAAAAAGTGTGTCATCATGAGAAGCCTGTTCATCTCTCACTGTAAAAAGTGCCCAGGAGACAGTGAATCCCATCAACCAGGAGCAATTAGGCACTGGGTGTAAGGACTGGCAGAAGACATAAGCATAATGTAATTCCAGTTTAAGACCTTTTTAAACATATAAGAGAAACTTGAGCCAGCATTGTTGGCCTGGGTACAGATTCATGTCCCTCCACCTTCATCCTGAAGTGTTGTGGTTTTATCTCAAAGGGAAGAGGATTTTGCACAGCATTAGCCCATATTCTTATTTTAGAGGAAAGCAAGGATGAAAAAATTCTCAGGAAATTTTACTGTTTTCTCTACAAGTTTGAAGAAATGGACACTTCTGCCTTTCTTCTTACTGGCAGGAGGGGGTGTGGTCTTTGTTCTTTGAAAGGGAGAAAGATGAAAACCTCTCTGCTGTGTAAAGAACATTTTTTAGTAGTTGTGTCTTCCTTAGTGACACATCCTCTTATTGTCTGTACACACAAACACACACACACGAACACACAGACACACATTTTCTATTTCATTAAAAAACATTCTGCTAACAATCAGAGGCAGCTCATAAATGTCATATTTTGAAAAGCATAATGCGTGATTCCCTCCTTAGGGCAGTTTTTATGACAAACAGTATACCAATGTTTGTGTATAATTTCTGAGACTATAAAATAACTTTTTATGGTTCTTGGGCTAATATCTGAAAAGTAGAGTACATTTTCGTATTAAATTCTTTTGCAGTATTTAAAGCACAATATCCTCTGCCAGTCCACCCTCCCTCTCTCTTTTCTTTCTATGCAAAACCATGTGACAAAAAGCAAAGTGCTTTTAAGAAACATACCTCTGGCTTAGAGCCAACTCTTCTTTTTCTTTTTTTTTTTTGTTTTGCCAGTTGAAGCTGACAGATATCTATAGCAAACAGTTAACATATATAAACATGTCAGCTGTAAAACAAATACACTTTGAAAGAAAACAGGGAGCTGGAGTGGTTTATGCTGCAAGACAATGTTGGTGCAATTAGCAGATGCAGGGTGTGGGGTCTTCAGGGCACGTTTGGCAGGTCTATCCAAGGTAGAAGTACTTTTCTTCTTCACTCTGTCAAGTCCTTGTGGATGGCATGGAAGAAAAGACAGGCCCCTGGTGTCACAGGCACCATCTGGTGCAGATGAAAAGGAGGCATAACCAGTTTTTGATGCTGAGGAGGTGTGTGTGAGAGACAGCTGCAAGCAGGAGTTCCAGGGATATATTTCTCAAGTCAAATAAGAGAAATTGTCACTGAACTGCAGCCACTTAGAGGCTTGGATCCTGCAAAGCTTCTGCCAGATGCTGTGCCCTCCTCCCTCTGCTCCAGCGAGGTTTCCTCCGCTGCTCATTATCGCGTGCCGCTAAACGAGCGGGACTGAATTAATTAGAGATGGGAAAGAAAACCAGTCAGGAAAAACAATTAACAGTGCAGTGCACTGTGGGCAGGCTCACAGCACCCCACTAGTGAGGAGTCACCTGAGCACCAAAGTCACTCACAAGGTCATGGGATGAGGACCACAGAGGGGGGGATGCACAAGGTTGGGTCAAAACCCAAAGGGCGATGAGCAGGGAGGGAGGGAAGTGTGGGTCTGCTCCCTGCTCTGCTGAAGGGCACATCCCCTCACTGAGCACTGCCTTTTACTGGGACAAAGGTGTTCATGGGCCCAGGCTTGTCTTTTTGGCATTGTTGTTATCAGACTGAATGAGGAAAATAACAATTTTAGCCTGCCTGTAAAGTCAGTGAGTGGGACTGGCATCCTTCAGGGTGGGCTTTGGTGTCCAGGACGCCATGAGATGGATCCAGGCTCTGCTGAGCTTATGTCCAGAGGTTCTCCTTCTTGGTGGGCCCTATAAAACAGTCTAGCACAGACCAGACACCAGGATGGCTCCAGGCCATCAAAACCTAACAATAGATTAAGAATAGACTAAACAGATAATTAAACAGATTAATTCAATTCTCAAACAGACTAGGAGTGCAATTAAATGGACTCTGATTCCCCAGGCTGGGAAAGACACCACTGAAGGGGATGTGATAGAGATCGCAAGACTGGAAAATATGAATAGAAGATGACTGTTTGCTGTCTTTTCTAATACAAGAGCCAGAGGACATCAGATGAAACCAGTTAGTAGCAAGTTCAGAGAGAAAAAAGAAACAAAAGAAGAGCTATTTTCCCCAGTGTGTAGTTAAGAGGGGGAGCGCTTTGCCATAGGGCTACTGCATACAATTGTGGAAGGAAAATAATTTAAAGGCTATTGAAGGCAGAAATGCCTCCCCTGGCTCAGGGCAGAGCTGAGGCTGACAGGGTGTGGAGGGTGCAGGGCAGGACATCCCTGGGCACTGGCTCTGCTCACACCTCAGCATCTGTGGGGACACAGGCCAGGTCTGCCTTGGAGGGAGGATCAGCTCAGGACCAGGGGCTGTGTCCTGCTGGAACAGTGTGAAATTCACATCTCAAATCGCAGCCCAAAAGGTTATTTGCAGCACAGATGCTGCCTGGAGCTGGAGGGGAGGGCACACACCTCAGAGTCCTTTGTACAGTCCAGCCAGCAGTACCTGAGCATCCTGGAAGCTGAATCTTCTTGAAAAAATTAAATGTGGGGTAAGGAGGGGCTTCATCTTTCTGATGCCTTCCAGGGACACAGATGAAACCTTTCTTCTTTTGTGACAGGAAGAAAAGAGGGATTAACAGCAGTGATGGGTGAAATTCAAACACTTTACAGGTTTCGTTCAATTTGGGTAAGTCTAAAACAGATCTGGAATGGAATTTAAGCAATACACAGATTTCAGAAAATGCCTTCCATCAAAGCAATTTCCCACATCTCAGCTTGCTGTCATTTAATGCAGATATAAATAAGGATAAAAGCAAATGTTTTTGATAGCAAGAATACGCTTAAGATGTGATTCATCAATAAGAAAATATTTTGCAGAAAAATAATTTTCAATTACCTTTTAATTTTTACCAGAAAGGTAAGATTTTTGAAAAGCCATTTTTAAATGAGTTCGATTTTTAATTCCTTTTCTTCTTTCTTTCTTTCCTTCTTTTCTACCTTCCTTTCTGATTCACATTTTTATGCTCACCCTACTCCATCTACTGCTATTCCCTCACCCTACTCCATCTACTGCTGAAAAAAAATAAAAAAGATTTCTGAACCCTTAGAGAAAACTGCTGTTCACTTAAACCTGCTGGGAAAAAAACAGAAGAAAGAATTTTAAAATGTGAAACTGCGTGGAAAACAAAGCTTCTTTTTGAATGTCTTTCTAGCTAAAATGTGAGGGGGAAAAGCACATGCAGGAATACTTTGAAAAGTAGGATGCCTCCACTTTTGCCTTTCCCACTGCAGGCACAGGAGATTTGATAGATCACACTCATTGAGGGCCAACTGAGATGTCACCTGCTAAAGGATAATATTAGGGATGCCGAGGTTCCTGGTGAGATCTGTTTTTACAGACACACAGGAAGTCCGCAGCAGAAAAGGGATTAAGAACAAGCCTTAAATGAGTGACCTCTCCCACCCTCAAAACAGCCTCTCTCATTTCTTTCTCCCTCCCACAGAAAACACATGCTGCTGATGGGGACACAGAAAGGGAAGGTGACCCCTGAGACCACTGAGCAGACAATGCCATGCAAAGCAAAAGCAGCATTGTGATTTTCTTTCCTTTTTTTTCTCGCCTTTTTTTTTTTTTTTCCCCTTGGCTCCTCAAATATTTTCAATAAAAATGCACCTGATTTCCCCACTGCTCCAGTCTGGCATGGGACCTGCTAATCCCCCAGCAGCTCAGAGAGTCCCCATGGCAGCAGCATCTCCTTTTCTGGGCCCTTTTCTCGTCTCTGCTGCACAGCAGTCCCAAATCCTGAGCCAGCACATGCAGAGGTGCTGCTGACTGGCACTGGCTGAAGATCAATCCCCTGAGATTAACTGCTGACTCTATAGCTCCGGTTTCAGGGGGGATTTTCCAAAGCACCTGTTTGGTTCATGTATAGGTAACAGAACAGAAGGAATTGCATAGATGGCTTTATCCCCCTCCATGATGTAGCATAAACAAGTTCAGTCATTTATTTCAATTCAAGAGAAAATCACTCTCCAAATAGCAAAAATATCCAGAAAAGCTTTTTGCCAAGCAGAAAGCTGTTCAGCAAAGCAGTATGCTAAGAAAGCTACTGGCACTAAGCTGCTTGAGAAGAGGCTTCAACCCCAAGGCAAACATCTCTGGAAGCTTTATGAGAAACTAGACCAAGAGAAAAGCCAGCAGTGGACATCTGTAGGCTTCTTTTGGGCCAAGCCCAAGAGATCCCAGTGTCTGTTGTATGAGGAAGGATTTCTGGAGTTCATGGGCTTCATAGCTAGAGGTGAGGAAACCCTCACAATGCCCTTAGCTGGAACACAACTGCTTGAGGTTTCTGACTCTTGCAGATTTATTTTCTTGTATGAAATCTCCTTAAAGAACAAAATAAAGGGATGGTTGATTTATAGATAGATGAACTCAGCATGATTTCCAATAACCTGTCTGGTTCTTAATGCCTGAAGCCTCAGCAGCCCTGGACTGGCAATAGCAGTTTGGATTGGCCATTTGATACCTGCAATAAAACAGGACACTAATTGAAATTGCATTTCAGCTGCTCACAGATGTCCCTGTCTTCACAGAATCATAGAATCAGACTGGTTTGGGTTGTAAGGAGCCTTAAAGGTTATCTTGTTCCAACTCCCTGTCATGGGCAGGGACACCTTTCCCTGGACCACTGATAACTGCAGGAGATCATGCAGCCTCTGGGCTGTGGGCAGCCACAGGCCTGTTCCTAAACATGTATGGGCTCTTGCTGGATTTTTTTCAGGAAGATATTGGTTTGTTTTTCTCTCAGGGCAAATCCGTTGCCTTTTAGGATTGAGTTCTAAGGCTCAGAGATTGGAATCTCACTTGAGGCCACCAGCACAATAATTTGTCCATGAGCTTGTGGGTGACATTGACAAAGTGCTGTAAGAGATTGGGATGGTTCAGAAAGCTGGAGGGTGAATGCAAGAGAGAAGAGAGACATGTGGCTGTGTGGGACCTCTGGGACCACTAAGCATGCTAGCTTGAGCTGCTGAGGAGCCTTCATTCCCAAGAAACCCTGGAGAAACCCAGGTGACATTCTGTCCCCAGTGCCAGTCACTGTGCCTGGGCCAAAATATAAATTGATCTAGGACAAGAACACAAAACTGTGCTCTTGTTTATTTTACAAGCATAGATGTGACCAACAAGTCTCACCACAGCCCTGAATTGCAGTTCAGCTAAACTGGAGACTGCAACAGCTGTGGAGAGGAAATGAGGTTGCACAAGTATTCGGCTGCTGGTGTTCCCTTTCAGCTGATGTCAATGGTTGCTGGTGCTACAGGTCATTTCCTGTCTCTCCCATTAAATCTGGAACTTCAGTGGATTTGCCAATGGTAAAGAAAGATCTGGCCATCTTTCCAGGCTTAGAAGTGTTCTTGTGAGCACTGGAGAGTAATTATGAAGCGGGATGTAACCCATGTGCCACAGAGGTTCATAGCAGAGATTGACAGAGGTAGGAGAGCATGCTGCTGTTTGTGGGGGTTCTTCCTCCATAGCAAGCAGCAAATGTCATCTACAGATTGACAACCAGATATACAGCAAAACTCTGCCAGCTGCAAACCTTAATGCCAGGGATCATTATCCCAGATTGCTGCCAAAGTCAAAGAGTTGTTCCAATGCCATTGCCTTAGAGGCTGGGCTTTGTCCTCTGGGTTATCTTCCAAAGCTGTTCAGGCACCATGGACACAGTCACCCCAAGGGCAGCCATGCCTTCAGTTTGTGGGTGACAGCTCTGGCCTTGATAAACACATTTTGTGTCAGTGCAAGCAGCAGAACAGTGAGTGACCATGGAAGAAGTCATGGGTAGCTTGGCTTCTTCTTGTGGTCAAGTACCTATTTTCTGTGACTCCTCATTGACAACACAGGGGCAGCTGAACCAGCACAGCTGGGGAGCTTCAATCCTTTGAAGCATCTGCTGCTGCTGCTGCCCTGGGATCTCCAGATCCTGCACTCAGGAGTTAATCCAAGATCTCATAAAACAGCTGGGTGCTGGGGCTGGGAACTCTCTGCAGGACTGCTCAGTGTTGCACTGAGGTTTTCTGCTGGTGTGGTGCACTTAGTTGTAGTTTTGGGGTAGAAAGACCAAAGGCTGCATCCCAACACCACCATAAATGTGGAGGGGCCACTCACTGAGCACATGAGCAGTCATGGAGCTGTTCACTGCCTGAAGACTTGGCTAGTCCAGCTAGATATTTACCTTTGCTCAGTTCAACTTTCATGATTTTGCTCTGTGTAAATTTGAGGCAGGTTCTCTTCTCACCCCTTTTCTGTTTGTTGCATTCTTCTTTGTTTTCCATAAAATTCCCTCTGTGTCAGGGGAAAGTGCCTGTAGGTGCATTTGGAAATACAACCTGAGGCACTTAACTGAGGCAAGATCAACACTGTGGCTCTCAGGCTTGCTGGGGAAAAGTTTTGTGGGTTTTTTTCATGTTTTTCTGAACATTTTCTCTCATATCTCTGTAGGAGCCCATTT
Organism: Ammospiza nelsoni; assembly: GCF_027579445.1. Taxonomy (NCBI): domain Eukaryota; kingdom Metazoa; phylum Chordata; class Aves; order Passeriformes; family Passerellidae; genus Ammospiza; species Ammospiza nelsoni. The sequence continues at coordinate 19,450,601 of NC_080636.1, forward strand.
CTCCCACATTTCTGTGAAGAAGGCCTCTGAGGGCAGCTGCCTAAGTTTGGTTCCTAAAATCAGGTGGGGTGAAAACTGCTGCCCCACAGATGTCACAGGGAGTTCAGTTTGCCTGGGACAGGGAGGCACTTGTGAAAGCACAACGCTTTTTTTCTGAATTCTTTGTTTGCTGTGCCATGGCCTGACAATGAAGGCTGGGATCTCTCTGTGCCAGGCACCACATAAAAAACAGAGGGAGAAACTTTTCTCACCCCAGAGTTTGCAGTCTAAACAGATGAATGCTGCAGAAGAGTGAGCAGAGTTTGGCTTGCAAATATTGTGTTAGCTCCCTGATTTCTTCATGGATGGCTGGGAGGCAGATGTATTGCTTTCTTTGAATGGTTTGGAGGGGTATCCGTGCAAGCCTGGGAGTGAACAGGATCTTGTCTTTATGGCAAATTTGGCATGGGGAGATGTTCCCAATTAAATTTGTGCATGATCAGATGAGCACTTGCAATCCTAGCAGAAGGATTTCAAACTCAATTGGTTTAATTTGCTGCATACAAAGAATTGTGTTCATTTGAAAATGCTTTTGTTCCAGAATTAGGGCATCTCTGTGTGGAGCTTTTAAGGGACAACTATTCTTTCTTAAATCTATCCTTTCCCTTAATCTAAATTAACTTCCCTGGATAGAAAAGTGTGTGTGTGTATGTAACACAGAAGGGGCCAGGGGAAAAGCAGGAAGGGATTAGTTGAAAGGAAAAACAAAGGAAGGGGCAGAGATTTGAAGAGGGGGAGATAAACTGACATTGAGAGGGAAGGAAAATGAAGAGCAGCTGGAGGGACGAGCCCATCAGACCAGGACCTGAGCAGGGGGGGATCTCCCAGGGCCAGGCAGGGAGCAAGGGCTGTGGGGTGCCCATCAGGATTTTCTTCAGGGAGCCCTCAGCTTCTGGAGACACCATTTGCTGCAGAGCTCAGCTCTGGAGTTGTTTGTTGGCTTCTAGGAAAGGAAGTGTTTGTACTGAAGGAAAACATTTTTTCCATAAAAGTTGCAAGGAACCCCAGCATATCTGATGCACTAATGCAAGTTGTTGCTTATTACAAATTGTTGTTAATCACACTTCTGTAATCAAAGGCAGTGAAGCCAAAAACTTCTTAACATTTAAGTTACTGAAAAATAAAGGAAAATAAAAATATTTTTTTATAAAAGAAGAAAACAAAGAAAGAAATAAAAAAGGACCAATATCTTCTTTGTTAAGCCACATTCCTCATTACTACTAAATGGGGGAGAGGAAATTCTCCACATTTTGCCCACAACAAGCTGACAATGCCATATGCAACCTGTATCTCATGAACAGGAGCCATCCTTCCCCCAACAATGTTGTGCCATGGGGCTTTCATGGAGGGGTGATTATACCACCTACATACACAGGCTTCTGTCTAAGTGAACAATACTTCTTGCCAGACTGAATTTCTTATGAGTGGGAATTGTGTTTGGTATGACACAAAAGCACAGCCAAAGTTCAGTTCAAATTAAAAAAAAGAGAGATGGAACAGAATAATAATGTTTTACACATGAATTCACTGAGAAATACAACAAGAACACTGAGGGCACTAGTCTTCTCCAAAAGCTTAGCAGCACCTTCTTCTCCATACTAATTACTATGGGTCCTGAATCCTTAAATTTGTCTATGCCCGAAGCCATTAGGGTGAGTCTGAGGGCATTGGTGGGAATTTCACCATTAATCTTAATAAAACCAGACTCAAAAAGGGAGAAACCCATGTGGGTGCATGTCATACAGTAAGAGCTGTCATATATAGAATCACAGAGAGCCTTGGGTTGGAAGGGACCAAGAAGGTCACCTGGTTACAACCACTCTGCCTTGGGCCACCCACAGGACCAGGTTATTCCAAACTCCATCCAACTTGGCCTCTATAATTTCCAGGGATGGAACATCCACAGCTTCTCTGGTCCACACTTTCAGTGCCCCACCACCCTTTGAGGAGCACATTTCACCCTAACAGCTAATTTAAATCTCCTCTGTTTTAGTTTGAAACCATTTCCCCTTGTCCTGTCACTGTCTGCCCATGCAAAGAATAACTCTCCCTCTTTTCTGTGAGCCTCCTTCCACTACTGGAGTGCCTCAATGGGGCAGGGAGGTCTCCCAGAACTTAAAGTACATATAGGGTCTCCATTTCTCTAGGTGCAAATTAGGTGAGGAAGACCTCAGAGGTTGATGTGATTCATTTTACAGTCTGACTGGAAGAAGGGTGACACTTTAGACCTGTTCCAGGCATGCACTCCCTCCTTGTTGGTGCTGCATATCCATGATCAGGACCTGATCCCAGGGCCAGGAGAGCTGTTACAGCTGTTGAACTTTGCTTTCCAGGTACAGAAGGTTTGTATTCCTCCATGGAGTGGTTCCCACTCCTGCACTGTCAGGTAGCAGTGGTCTCCTGGGGCTCCTCATTCACGTTATGTGCAGCCATTGAGACGAGGCTCTTTGAACTTGATCTTACACTTGGCAAAGCTGGGGCTGCTCCAGCCCTCCTGCAGCCTTCCTGTGTGGCATTTGGAAATGTGTTTATCCATCCCACACTCCAGTTCTCCTCACTGAAAAAGCAAAAAGGGGAATCATGTTCTTATCTCCCAAAGGACTGAGAGGTGAAATTGTTATGGACTGGGAAATGCTGAATCTGAGGGGCAGTGAGGTACAGGGATGTCCTCATGGTCTGTATGTGATTAGAGAGAGTCAGATGCTCCTGTCAGCCTTACACAAAAGCAGATGTGTGAGATGTGCAGCTACATTTTTTAATGTTACTTTTTACCCTGCCTGCATTTTCCTTTTCTTTGTGTAAAATTATGACCTTTTAAATATCAAATGGACTATATATTATTAGAGAACAGTTGCTTGGTTTTGTAAGAGTAACAAATATGTTTTCCATTATATTCTCCAGGTGCATTCTATAAAAGGGGCGTTTATGGTAGAATCATATATATTTCAATAAAGGCTTAGTAGTTTTATGTCAGAAAGAGGTAGCCCTGAAACCAAAACCATACATTTCAACTTCACTGAGATTGCATTTTTGTTTGAAATAATGTAAACCCTCAAATGGGAACAAAACATATTGTGTATTACACAGGGTTTAGAGAGAGTCACTTAGGAGTTAGGGCTGAAAAAGTATTGATCATTTATATGGGATTAGGGAAAGTTGGAAAACGTAATAAAACCCCACAAAAGTAGGCAGAGAGTTGCATAATACTGCAAAACCTGGAAATTGATACCCAAGGCCTTCACTTTTCCTATTTGGAATCTTACTTGGGAAAATAGTTAATTAAAGCTAAGCCATTGAAATGGTAATTTACAGCCCCGTTTGGAGCAGAAGCCTGGAACAGTGAATTCTGGAGCAAGGCTGTGCATCACAGAGTTTCAGCTCAAAACTGCTGTATAGACATCGCTGCAAAAGCTCTGTTTCTGCTGTCTTGTGTCTATTAATCAGTATCTCTGTATATACATAGTGGTTTGAACGATTTTACAAATACTTGTAGGAGGGGATGTTGCCAAGACCTATCTTGATATTGCAACTATAAATAAAGTGTCTTAACACAGAACTCTGAATTTAAAACAAACTGCTTGAAGGTGAGGACAAACATTTTTTATGAAACATGAGAAAGCCTTCAATCTTAAGCCAAACACAGAAGGAGTCTTTGAAATTGAAAAATCTAAAGAACAAGTGGAGATTTTGGGTTCTATCTGTCTTGTGTGACTCCTACAAGTGTTTTTCACTATCATAGATTTATTCAAGTGTGTTTCATCATTTTATTAAAACTGCCTCATCCTCGCTATCCCTGAGACTTCCAGGAGAACATTTAAAAAGTGGTTAAGTTCTGTCAGAGGGTGTTTTGTTCTCAGATTCTCTCTCAGGAAGGGAAACAAGTGAAACTGCCTTCATTACTTATTGAGAACATCCCCAGCAAGACCAAAAATTTTCCTTTTCAGAAAGAATGCAAACTCCTACAAATCAGAGAAAGAAAATCCCACAAGCAAAGAGACTTGAAGCTTTTCCTTGTGCATCAATTATTTTATGTACATTTGCTGTGTGTTCCTTGCATTTTCCCCTGCAGTTCCTGGAAGGGGCTGTTTGCAGATGTGAGAGAACTCCAGAGGTGAGATCAGGCACAATGGAAGTCTCTGGGTCCATTGATAGACAGATTCTCCATGATGATCAAACCAGTCAGCACACAGCATCAGTTTGAAATAACTCAAGATACACTCTCAGAATTGTGTCAAGCAGGACATGAGGTGAGCACAGCAGTCACTACCTTACACAATGACCTCATCCTGGAGAATAAAAACCAGTGTCCCTGCTGTTTATAAACCAGAGCCAGCCCTGGCACATCTGCACTGTCTGTAAGGAGCAGATCCTGAAATAATTATTCCCTCAGTCACAATGAGCCTTTTTAAAAAATTATTATTACGAAAAGTGCTGAGATCCTCTCCAAACAGAAGCCCAGGGGCAAGCCACAATGGATTTGGTGACAGTGAGAGCAGAGACCTGGAGGCAAACAAAACCAAGGGCATAAATACATATTTTTTAGCATAATTGGGCTACATATTTCCTTCTGATTCTGTTTTATGCTCATTCTCTTTGCTGATTTCACTCCCAGCTGAGCTGAGCAGTGGCTTTTGGAATAGTTTGTTATTCCACATCTGCAGAAATATTGCACAACATTAACTTTCAGCAGCCTTGAGCCAGCGTGTCCTTTGTGTGCCTGGTGTGTTCTTCTGGCCTTGAACCGTGACAGTAAATAATGAATTTCTGTTGACTCAGTGTTTATTCCTGATAAATCTCAGCACCCCCCCCCCCATGCTTTTCTTCATGCCTAATACCTAAATGTGTTCTAAAAACCTTTGGCCAAGTCACATCCAAACAAAACATCTCTTTGCTGTTACATTTGCCCCAATTCTCTGTGTATTTCTATGAAAACAGCCACAAGATTGTATCGTGTCAAAAGGTAGGACAACTGCTCTGTTGGGCATCTTTCAGTGCTGGACACACACCTTTGTGTCTCATCTTTGCCTTTTTCTTGATTTCCTCAAATACTGTTAAAATTGGCAGAACTTTCACTTCAAATCTAGGGAAGTCACGCCAACAAATTCCTACTGAATTCACCTTCTGTATAGCTCTGAGTGATGAAAAAGGGTGTTTTAGCATAAAAATCTGTATTGCTAGATGACGAGGGAGGTCTTTGAAAGGGACAGGCCGGGTGTCCCTGTGCTGCCTGGGGGCAGCTGGGGTGGGCTGCACAGCAGCAGGGCTGAAGGGGGGTACAAGGGGGGAACACCCTGCACTCACACCAGCGCAACTGGGACCAGTCTGGCCACCAGCACCCACTGGGACACAGGAACAGGGTAGTTCACTTCTTAGCTAAAGGATAAAATTAAGGATTAAAGCTTTTCCAGGATTTTATGCTGGAGGTGCTGCACAAACCTGGTGACTTGGTCTGCTGGGGCTACTTTGAAACTATGACTTGAATAAGAAGCAAGAGCAGTCTGACCAGAACTGATTGAAATTTCTGCACTATTTGATCCAGACCAGCACTTTCTTCTAGGATCACCCCAAGTTAGGCAGGAAATAGATTAATTCTGAATCTCCACGTTCCTCGTCACCCTTCAGTATTGAGTTCCTCTCTGTCAGTCTGCTCCAAGCACTTCCAGCTATGAGCTGACATTCTTCTGCAAGATGTTTCAGCTTTGACCAAGCCTCCTTTCTGTGAGCAGAGGAGAGGGATCATTACAGCTAGCTCTGACTCCCCACAGGACAAATACTGATACCCTTTCCCCATGTTCTCTACCACCCTTGCAAAAATCAGGGTATGAATCAAGCCTGTGCTATTTTGGACTCATTTCATTGCCTGAAATAGTCAGAACTATCAAAGATATTTGAGCTATTTTCCTTCCTCTTCTTCCCATGAAAAAGATTGTTCCTCCCTTAAAATATGGGAGAAGATTCCAAGTCCAGCACGGATTTGGCTGGCTGTGATTTATATCAAGTGCTGCACATGCACTTTTTAAAGTAGGTTTAAAAATTACATTCCCTAATAGAGATTAAATATTGATTACTTAAGTAATAGCTCTGTCTGCGATAGGAAATGGATGTGTAGCAACCTCCACACATCAGTCACTCACATTCTGAGGAAACAGCATACCAGATGAAATTTAGGAATTTTGCAAATTCTTTTCTGAAACCATCCTCTTCTTCTTCATAGATGCATATAAATATATGCAAATCTATTTTTATATGTGTATATATATGTATATAACTCCTTTGAGTTTCCCTGGAAAGCTGGCTAGCTCCTCAATTTTCATTTCACTTTCTCCTGAGTGCTACTTGCATTTCAGTAGTGATGTTAGTGCACCTTCCCCCATAACTTGTCATTGATTTTGAAGGTGGGTGAGCCTCTGACATGGAAAAGTGGGGCTTGTCCCTTGTTGTGCTGGCAGCCTGACGTGAGCGTGTCCCCTGCCAGCGGCAGCGCTGCGTCAGTGGCGTGGCAGTGCCATCAGTGCCAGGTCATGCAAGGAAGGGGAGGGACAGAGACTGAGTGGTGTGATATGACCACAGTGACCAGACATGCCCTGTGGGTGTGTCTGCTTTGTGGCACTGAAGAGCTGGAAAGAAGCCCCTCATCTTGAAGGGGAAGATGAAGATTCTTTTCTTCACCCTTTCACTCAGTTCTTCAGTATGGGCCAACCTGATCCAGTGAGTGGCATCCCTGCTCATGGCAGGGAGTTTGGAACTAGAGGATCTTTGGGGTCCCTCCCAACCCAATCTGTGTGTGATTCTAGGTATGACAGCTCTTCCTGTGTGACATGCACCCTGGGTGGGCTTCTGCCTTGTCTGCCACACTGAGCCTGGACCCCGTGGTCACTGAGCACTCACAGCCTGGATGCCACTGGCAGGATGGGACCAAGAGTTTGCCACTGAGCTGCCTGGATCATAGCCTTGGCTGGTGTCAGCTCTGTGACACCCAGAGCTGTCCAGGCCAGAGCTCCTCCTGAGCTCATGTCCTTGCAGCGCTGCCAACACTGCTGCCTGACTTTAAACAGGAGACTCCTTTGCCAAATTGTATTGCAGCACTTTGGTTATCTACTCAATTTGCTTGGAAAAGATAGCAATTTTCCCTGACCTTCCCCTTCTAAGATAGCATCAAAGCAAGGTTAGCTGTTAGATAAAGCCCAGGGACACATGGGTCCCTGCCTGCAGAGGGCTCAGCATCTTTAGAGTGCATGAACATAGCACAGAAACTGAAAAAAATGTCTTCAAGAGCAGCACCTGTCTGATTGCTCTGTTCAGATTTCCCAAATCTTGGGAAGATAAGTCCTTTTCATTTCTGTAGGATATTTCCTTTGACTCTTGCTGCAGTCTGAGTGTAACATGGGCTTAAATTGCTCAAACCAGATTTTTCTGTTGCAGATGTTTTATTTGAAGTTTTCCTTATTTAAGTGGAGGGGTGCAGAAGACAACAGCCACCCTCATTTCTGCAGAGATCCCACTTTGGGTTTCCAAGGCCTAACATCCCTTTTCTGAGGCCAGGGAGTTGTTCATAAGGGAGTTGTCCATTGCTGACTCTCTGCAAAGCCTCTCATGCCCATCTTCCCACCAAAGAGTTGGGGATCCATTTCCAGAAGCTCACTAATAATTAACTCATCTGCATCATTCCCAAAGAGATTACCATTATCATGCTGTCCTGTAGGCAAATAAGCTCTAACAAGAATATCATTCTAAATAAAACAAACACAGCAGGAGGCTCTCAGAGGTAAAACATCTACTTGGTACCTGGCTCCCTTTCATCTTCTGCAGGAATGAAGCCTCCAGCTGGCACAAATCCCCAGGCAGGCAACAGTGTGAGCATCCTGCCAGGAGACACTGAATTGCACTCAAATTGTGCAAGCCAAGCCAGTGGGCTGAAAATCCTTCACTGTGCTGCCAAATGCTTTGGCCTGAGCTGGGGTAGTAACATGGTCCTCTTTAGCACTTGTCAAAAACAATTTATCTGGCAGAAGGAGCTCAAAGCAGCTCAGAAATAGGAGTTAGGTTTCAGCAAGACCCTCTAAATTTGAGTGAGACCCAGGCTACAGAACGAGTTTGTCAAGGCCATACAGCAAATACATGTGGTTGCATCAGAGGAGCTCTTTCTTGGTCCTGCCATACTTGGGGTGACACAGAGAAAACACAGAATATATAGTGAAGTATGCAATCAGGGTTAAAGTTATCCTTCTGCTCTCAGTGCCTGTGACTGTACCTACAAAATTTTCAGAGCAGCCAGAACTCCTAAAACATTGGCTTTTGTTTTGGCTGGCATATATGAGACAAAAGGTTTTGAGGCTCATGCTATGAGGATAGAATAGACTGCGGCAGCATCTACTAATTCAAGGACATTTTATATCACCAAAAGTCATTAATCACATGATGCAAGTTCCCAGAAACCAGATGAGAGTGTGCCTCTGTCCTGCAGGCATCCTACAGACCCCATGTGGAGGACTCTGACTGAGGCCATAAATTGCTACAGAGGCTGAAAAATAATGCAAAAATCCATGTAAGCACACACTTGGACACAATGGGCGTGTTTTCCAAAGCCAGGCACAAGAGTGTGAGCTGAAGATGAAATAGCAGCCTTTCAGCTCAGTATGTCTGCACATATGTTGACTTGCTGTGACTGTAGCAGTTTAATGTGGCACCATTTGTACCAATGTGCATTTATGTCTAGGAAATTTTTATTTTTTTCACACCCCTCAGAGCCACTGCAGGCCCTTCAGGAGAGCTCTGAGCGTGTCAAACAACCACCTTTGGAGCACCCACAGCATGTGCTGAGGTCAGTGGTGTTTGATGATCTGCAGGAAAACACCACTGCGCCAAACAGGCACAAGGCAGTAGTGGTTCAAAAAATCCTCCTTTTGTTATCTGATTCTCTAAAGCATGTGATAAACACCTCCAATTGAACTTTGATCCAAACTAGCAGGAGAAAGAAACTTCTCTCTGGTCACATGTCTGAAAAGTAATGTTTCATTAACATATTAGCTCTGTCCTAGTTCATTAAAAGCACACATTAATCTTCATTTTATTAAACCTCTCTGTGGCATTACATCTGGGTTATGAATCAGTCATCTGATCTGCCCATTTCCTTGCTTTTAATATTTCAAAACCACCATTAAAAAGTAATATAAGCAGAAAATTTCAATCTCAGATAATTATCAGTATCTATTAATTGCTTTTCAGCTGGCATATTGTGTGCCAGGTGAAACATTAATAAAAGAGACATTTATTGAACTGTCCTAAAAAAGTACACTCACTGGCAAAAATCTTGATATTTTCAGCAGGACTCAAACATGTTGGCTGTTTCAAGTATTAGTTATAATACTGAGTTTGAAATTTTATTTATATTTTTAGTTTTAAAAGTTCTGTGGAAAGCATGGATTATTGTGAAAAGGTTTTTAGTAAAAAAGCACATATTCTATTAAGGGAAATAGATTAATTGCAATGTTTTTAGTATATCCCTTTATCCTTGCAAAAACTACTACATGCTGTTGGAACTGATTTTTTTAAAAATAGTTGTATTGTTTATATTTCTAATTCAAATCTAGTCAGACTGAAAACATTAGTGGAAGAAGTTCAGCATGAGAAAGAAACTGAGTTTTCTTTGTATTTTAAAGTGCACTCAGACAGCATCAAACATAAGCAAGCATAAACCATAAGGAGTGAACAGAAGTTTGACTTTTTAAAAGTATGGAAATTAATCAGGAGGAGGAAAACTGAAATTGTGACCAATCTGCAATTGCTGAAAATGCTTTTTATTCTGATGTGTGTGTATCAGATGCCCTGATTCTCCTCTCCTTGACACAGTTGTAAATTGGGAGTGGGTTTTGTGGGAGTTCGCCTGTTACAGCCTGAGAACGAGACTCAGAGCCCCGAACAGATTGCAACAAATAGATCCTCTCACATGTACATGGGTAGGAATTTTCTAAATGTGCTTCATTTTGAAGCAATCTGTATTTCCAGAAGCCTAGATTTGTATTATCTAATTAGGTCCTATCATACACTGAGGACCTGCTCAGCCCTGGGCGCCCCTCTGAGGATCACCCAGTGACAATTGCCCAAACTGGGAGAGAGCCAGTGCAACAAATCACTGCAGGAAGACAGTGAGGGTTCAGCTGAAAACAGCAAAATGAAAGATGGATCAGGGATTTATCAATTCCACAGAGAGAGGGTTTGGCCTCAAGGACATACTGTGAGATGGATCCTGTCTGAAGGCAGCAGTCCCATCTTCATTTAAGAATACTGAGAATTTGGCCATTCTGCATGTTGATTTTGGGGCCAGAACTCTGATGGCAATGCTCTGCTCTTTAAATCATGGCAGTGCCGAGTAGGAGCAGATTAAAGGCGTCAGGATTTGGCCCTTTGTAGATTAATAAAGGCATGCTGAATGGGAATTTTGTCTTTTCTTGGAAGGGGACGAATAAAGTGCTTTGATCTAGAAAGGGGAGTGTGAAAGGTCACTGGCTAAGCATGTGTGCTGAAGTGCCCTGAGCCATCCAACATGATTAGCATAAATTAGAATCTGACTGCCCAGCTTTATTCATCTTTATTGATGTCTATATAGTTGCAAAGGCAGAGGGACTCTAACAATCCCAGCCAGTACAGAGAACCAACTGGGGCATGTGAAAATCCATAAAATGTTTAGTATTTCCAAGTAGAAGCAAATATATGAGTGTTATTAATGCACAAGCCTCATAATTTTAAAACCTGGGTTTTGTTTGGACCTTGATCCAGACCTTTGGAAGCTTGTCTGAAGTTCCAAAACTACTTGTGCTTGCAAAATTGCAGCCAAGTTTTGTGAGTTTATCATGAGATTTTTTTCCATTGTTTCTAGCCCTGGCTGAACCAGTGACAGTTGTTATCAATGCCCAGCTGCAGACCTACCAATGTAATATGTGCACGTTCCCTCAGGCAAACTGACACACTGACTACAGTCCTGGGAAAACAGAAGTTCTACAAAACTGGAAAAATAGGCTTATGGCATGGTCAAAATTTCTGCTTCAAGGTCACTTTGGGAAGCAAAGCCCTCCCCCTAACCCTCCCAAATAAAAAAAAGACATTATATGTATAGATTTGTGACAGCAGGAAGATGTAAATTCAGTTTTGTACTTGCTCAGAGCATCCATCTCAGTCCACCAACCAGTTATACAAAATTCTCCATCATCCCTCCTACCTCTGTGTCTTTTTTAACACCAAACTACCAGGATTTCATGGCTCCATCCCCAGAAACAGAGGCCATGGGGTGTAGAGATCTCCAATATGTTACTCAAGCTGACAACTGTCATTTCACCCCCTTGGAAAATGAAGTTTTCCTCTTCCAAAAATATTAGCAATATAGAGAGAATAAGCATAAGCAGTAAGAGAGAATCTTTCATTTCTGACTACTTGATTATCTCTCTTGGACAAACAGTATGTGATATTCAGGGTTCAGTGATTTGCAGAAACAGGCAGTCTTTGAAAGCAAAATATAAACAGAACAACATCCAAATTACATATCTCTGTTAAGGAAGTTCCTATGGTCAAGGCTCGGCTATGTAAAAAGCATGTCCCAAATGACCATCCCTAAGCCAAAAATCTCTAGGTCAAACCAATCATTTTGATCATTTACCCTGACCTCTTAAGAAATAAACCTTAACAAGCAATTCCTGCCTGAAGTCTGTAATGCTTGGCATATACCCTCTGCAAAAAGCTGTGCTTCTGAGTTGAAGATCCCAAATGATGGCAGAGTCCAACATTTATGTTGGCATATTCTTCTAATAGCTAATAATTGTCATTGCTCAAACCAAGAATGTAGTTTCTGTAGTTGTACAGAATTAGGAAGCAAATGTTGTCACCTCTGTAAAGAGCTCGACACAAGAACACAGTTAACTTGTATCTGCCAGTTCTTCAATCATGCTGATTTTCCTTTTCCCACTGGAGAAATTTTTCCTAAATGGACAGTGAAATAATGTAGTTACTGTAGGTGCCAAATAGAACCTAAACCGAGTATTCAAATGGGCTTTTGTAAAGAAAAAAAAAATATTTACAACACATGCCTTTTGTTTCTCTTTAAACTGAGAACACAGTATATAATTTTCAGGAAGCACAGTGCCTCTATTTTTTCCAACCACAAATTAACCATTTCAGTGCAGTGAAATGCAGTAAGACTGATGGAATGCTCTGCCTAAGGGATGACTTACCCCTAACAAAAATTATGCTTTGCTTCCTATTTGTTGTGTTCAATAATATTGCCTCTCTAAATACTTTTGGTTCAGTGCTGACACCAAATGAAGAGGAAAGCCTCCAGAATGTACAGACATGCAGGATTAGGTTTCGTTTGTCTTTGTTCGTTGTCCTAATTCAAACCAGTCACCTAACCACTGACTTATGACTCGAGGAGACATATTGTGGGGTTTTTTTCAGATGTATTTCACAAAACCACCCAAACTCAAATAGCAAATTTCTGTCCTCAGCTACACCCCTGCAAAAGCAGCAAAGTTTATAAGTTTGCACATGTGCAATGGCGTGCTTTGCAAAAAATCCTGCACGTTGCCTTTTTAGTTTGTTATGTTTGAAAATACAAATTATTTACTCCAGACATGCCTGACCAGTTTTTGCAAGAGGCCAATAAACAAAATATAGATACTTTGTACATCTACCAGTAGATGAGTGGATGGTTTTGGCCCTGATTAGAAATCTACTTTTTGAGCATTTGTTTGCTCCCCCGGTTGCTTTAGTGTCAAAATTTTCTCATTAAACATGGAGAAGGTCAATAAAATTCAGCTTTTCTCCTACACCCTCCACCCTAAATTGCATATATGCAATGAGAAATAGTTCAAAATTCTTTCCAGATGTTAATTAAAAATCTCAATAACCATTAGAATTAGCCCTTGGTATGTATTTATACCCATAGCAGATGAATGTGTGAGAACATGCTCATTAACAAAGTACTGAAAAAAGTTCCTATTCTCCATCAGAAGATCTGCCTCAATTCCCTGGGCAGAATTAGTGGCTGAGTGCATCAACTTCCTGCCATGTTTCTGAGGGCTGGTGTGAACCTGTAATTTTGCTGCATGTAAAGAGCTCCCCAGAGATTAATGGGAGTATTCAAGCAGGCAAATGTCGTGCACACTGGGTGGCAGGATCAGGCCAGCAGTTAGCACGTCCCTCACAGCTACAGTGACTTTTCTTCAGATTTAGCAACTGTGATTGCTACAGAATTTCCATTAAATTTTCTCACTTGCACCCCAAAAGAACAGAGACATAATATTACAGTAACCATAATTAGGAAGGACTTAAGAAAACTAAGTCCTACTACGTGCAATGTCCCATCACTGGCAAAAAGAATGGTGCATATTATCATTTTATCACTGCCTGGTTTTAGCCAATTTATTTAAAATTTGATTGAAACTCTAATAAGGATTTGCTCTTTAAATCCTTACCTGCTCAAGTCTCCCTAAGTTAGAGCAGTGAGCTTTTTTTGCCATAAACTGTAAAGAATGAAATTTTGCAGGGAAATATTTTAGCTGTCAACAATAGATCTGAAGAAGGAATTTAAATTCAAGAACTCTTCTGAGGAATTTATCTAACGTTAATCATTTGAAAGTAGGAATCTAGGCTAAACTTGCTGTCTCAGATGCCTCAGTGTCCAGAGGATGAGCAATTCCATCTCAAAACAACTGTCAAAGTTAAGTAATTACTCCCAGAAATTGAGTCCTTTTTTTTCTTGCAGAGAGTTCCAAAATGAACAGATAGGACCAGGCAACTAGGTTTTAGATGGCCAGCGTCTAAACCAGCTGTGTTAGCTTCTGCTCAGTGTCCATTCAGTATCTCAAGCCTTTCCTGGAGTTTTGATCACAGAGGCAGCTCTATCACCAAGCAGTGCAATTTCCATCAGTGGCATGGCCTGGCATGAGCTGTGCTGATACAGATCTTGCTTTATATGTGTTGTGCATCTGTACCCACACAGTCAAGATCCCAAGTGCTGTGTCAGGCTGTTTCCTTGGTTAGCCTGAATAAAATGTATGGTTTTTGTGATGAAATCCAGACTAACCTCTGTTCGATATTCAATTTCCATTGTAATCTTGAAGATTCAGGCTGATCTTGCTCCCAGACAGTGCATTTTGATAATGCCTCAGCTGCATGGCTGGCCCATTTCCAGTAAAAACCAGCAGTTCTGGTTGAGTTGTGTCTGCAGGGCTGGATTCATCCTGATCATAGGTCAGAGGAGACTCCTGGTCTTAATTCTCTCTTCTGTGTGAATAGCTCCTGAAATCCCTCTACCAGGTAACATAATATCAGGAAGCCTTCCATAAAACTTCAGGAGAATCTCAGTTTAGAGCTAAACTCTGAAATGCACACAGATCTCAACCCTGATGCCAGCCCTCAGCTCCCAGGCAGCAGTCACACACAGTTAGGACATAACATGGTCTTCAGAAAAATTCACTGAGTTATTGCTGTGGCATTTTCTTTACATGTTGGGCCACTGCTCTGAAAAAACTTGGAGTCTCTACCCTATCTGACAATATTTACTGCTGTACCTTGGTGAGATATCCAAGCAGAAGGGGGTTTTACTGTTTCCCACCAGCCTGGCTGCATTCCCCAGATACCCGTGTTTCTGAAATGCAAGAAGTTGGCATTGCCTCCATTTTCCTCTGCCTTCATATCTGGGTTTTTCTATGTATCCATCAGGACTAGAAGCATTTATTTTAATTCTTTTTTAATGCTTATGCCAAGCTCAAATTAAGTCAGAAGTGTCCACTTGCACTGAGAAAAATGGATAGGAACCCTATCCTGTACAAGGGGTTTCACAGATGTCCTGACCCAAGGACTGCACTACTCTGGGATAAAGCAGATTGATCTGACAGAGTGCCATGGACTGGACAAGAGATGCCTAGAAATAAACAAAAAAACAGGTGTAAATATAGTGATATTTTACTCCAGACATTTTCCAAGCAAGAGAGTTCCTGAACGCAGTGCAAGTCCTCTGGTGTTTCGTAGTCTTCTTTGCCATAGTGCTGCCCAGTAAAATATTGACCAGTGACTTGAAAAAAAAATCAATCCCCAATGTCCTTTGATACTACAGATCTTAAAAACCCACAAATGATGGACCACCTCAGCCTGTTTCAAACAAGTCCCAGGTGGTTTTGTGTGGTTCCCTTGTGGAAGGGGATGGATGACAAACAATATTTTCCTCATCTTTTCAATCACAATTTTGTCTTTATATTGACTGACTGTTTTGTTCTTTTTTTTCTGGATAAAGAGTCTTGTTCTGATTATCTTTCTGTAACTAGTGCATAAACACTAATCCAGAATTCTGACAATATCTATTGCCCTCTCTGTACCTTCTTTTCAGTTCTGCTGTGGTTTTTTTTCTGAGGCAGGGACACTCACACTGTGCAAATGTTCTGGCACACTATGGACTGATCAAGGAAAAATAGTATTTTCTTTTCTGTCCTCTATTCCTTCCATAATAATGAAGCATTGAACTGATATTTCTCATTGAGCTATCTCCTATAACCCCAGATTTATCCAATCTGTGTCATAACTCAGCTTTAACCTCCCTGGACATATGATGTTGAGCCTGTGCATAGCAGTCCAGATTACACAGGGTTATTTAAGAATGGGCAATGTGAAATTGCCTTTAATTGCCCTCCATGAGTACTATGGACAGCTGCAGCCTTTTGCTCTGAGGTGCAATCAAAGCAAATCTGCTCTGAAAGAAATATTTCTCCTGGCCAGACATGGAGGAGAGACTGAGAAGTTACTAGAGGCCCCTCTGCTGCCTTGTACCTCCATGATTGTCACCTGAAGTTGTGCTGCTATGGACCCAGTGGCTCTGAGCCCTGGGAAGCAGCCTCAGTGCTGACTGCATCCATGCACAGCTGTGCTCCCCACAGGCCAGAGACAAGAGGGAATAGCTCAGGACAGCCAGCTGTCTGGGATGGAAGCTCTCAGATCCTGTAAGCTATATGGAGACATGCTGTGGAGGAAAGGCAAGGAGAGGTCTGGGTGCAAGGTCCACCCCCTCACAGGTCCGATTTGTTGGAGCACTGTACTGGAGAGAGCTGCCTGCCATCTCTCCTGGTGGGGTTCATGCCCCTCTTCTGCAGCCAGGTCCTACATAACCCATAAGTCACTTTATTCCCCTCTCTGTGCTCCAGTCTCACTCTTTAAGTGCTTCCATGAACTCACTCACTGCTTTAAGCAGGATCCCCACCAGGCTCCTGCATCACACTTCTGCTCTGCAGAAGGAAGGGAGGAAGGGAGCTGGGAGCTGGGAGGAAAACAGCAGAGCAGTGGTCCTCTGTTTTTCCTGGATGTCTTTCATTCACCCTCAGCTGAGTTTTCTCCCCATTCAGAATAACTTGCATTCTTTGGGGCACATTTCTCCTCACAAATCTCAAGGAGGCGGAAGGGCTGCAGAGCTGCTGCTGCACTAAAGAACATGTTATTCCAAGGCTAAGATCTTATTACAATTCCCTTACTACAGCAACACATTTTTTCCACTCCTTTTCAAAACCTCAAATGTTGTTATGGCGTCAATGGTAAAGAAGTTTCGGCTTGCTTGGATTTCAGTCTCCTGGCCTTGGATGGAGGGGAAACATTATTTCTCTAAATACATGAGCCCTTGTGCACACACACACACACTTGCATGCTCCTAGATCCCAATCTTGCAGTAGGATCTGCTCAAGCACAGCTTTCTGCCTGTCTGGAGTTGTGCTGAATGTAAATCCAGCACATCTGACAGATCAGACTCTTTTAATGCAGTGCTTTGGTAATGTTGCTACTGATGTGATCCAGGAAAACAGCAGCATGGATCAAACACAGCCAGGCAACTGTCCCAGTGCTGTGGCAAAGAAGATAAACTTTGTACAGGCCCAAATGATGCTGTAGGGACCCTGCACATATCCAGCTCTCTACTTTCAACCTGGTGGTGGAAAATGTGGTTTGTGCTCCCCACTGCATGGTGGGAGGTGGAACCCCAAAGCTCTTGCTGCTGCAGCTCTAAGCAACCAGATTCCGTCATGGCACAGAAAAGCATCTGCTGACATGCTTCCTCAGCCCCCTGGGCTTCTGCTCTCTCATATGTAAGATGAGAGGGAGCTGAGTGGCACAGAAATTGTGCTGGATTTTGGGGAGATTGTGGTGATGCTGTTGTCTTGTTGGGCTCAGTTTTGTGCCCTGCCTGCAGGCTGCACACCCTGGCCACCTTCCATGGTAACTGAATGGGTTTGTCCCTTCTCACAAGATCAGTAGAAAAACCTAGCCCTCCTTGATGACTTCCTCAGCACCCAAGGCACTTGATGCTGTCTCTGACACCAAAGTATTTGGTCACCTTCTGGCCTTCAACACTTTTTTTCCTTCAGCAGCCCAGGGATAGGGTGTCTATTTAGCACACTTGAAAACAAGGCATGGAGCATAGCCAGGTTACTAACGTTTAGGTGCCTGAAGATGCAGATCTGCATCTGTTGGAATTGTGAAGCATGTGGAGGCACTTCCCTACCACTGGGCTTGAGCTGGGTCCCACAGTGGGTCAGGGCTATATGCAGGAGGATTTGGGCACAGTTTATAACAGATTCTGTGGATGAGACAGGCAAACCCCCCCCCCATACACTCCAAGAACAGCTTGTTTCCCACCAGTGAAGATTGTTATTCTTGCACTGTTGATTCACAAGTTCTGTTGCCATCAATGCCTGATCATAGATAAGAGAAATGCAATCTCAATATGTACATCTTGGCCTTTGTTTATCCAGGACCAGCCATCGTGGTGGCAAGAACATTTCACTTCTTTCTCCACAGCTTCATTTTCTTCCACTCAGACTTGAGCTCACAACAGCACTGCAAACCACTGGAATGGGGACAGGATAATCCCCTGATCTGGAATCAGTTTCAAGCTTGCCACATGGACAGGTACTGATATGATTCAAAAATAAATCTGCATTTATTGCAGTTTGCACTCTACTAGTGGCTTCCTGCAGGCTCTTGACATTGCCCAACACCTCTCACAGAAACAGTACCTGAGCCCAGCACTTCCTTCTCAGCTTCAAAGCATCTGGGATGCCTTGCTAGAGTAGAGTGGATGAATGAGATGCCAGGGAGTTGTCCTCTCCATACTGCCATAACAATAATAATCTCACCAGAGGATTCAGTGGTGGAGCATTAAATCTGTGACTGGGCGAGAGACCTTTCCTACCAACAATTCTGGAGCCCTAAGTGATGAGTGCTTGCAGAAGGAGCATCTGCATTTCTGAATCTCAGTCAGAATTACCTTTTTGCAAATTAAATAAAGGAGAATGACCAGACTCTGGTTCTCCCACCCTGAATAAAAAAGGTTTGGAAGATTGGCTGGAGCCTAGAGAGAGGGGTGACTCTTTGGGTAAGATCTGAATTTCATCTCACATGGGATAAATAGATTCTGGAGATGAAGGAAAGATAAACAGAAATCTTGTATTTTGAGCTAATTTTCACTGTTCCTGTGAGCTTTATAGTTGGATGTAGCGCTCCAAAGTAATAACTGGTGGAGTGATCTTTGCAAGGATGGGAACTCTCTGGTGAATTGGAAGTGATTTATGTGACTTGTAAAAATCTGGGTATTATTTCTGCCAGTGCCAGCCTGAGATGTAATAACTCAGACACAGGATGGCAAGGCAGAGTTAAAATAAACCTGTGAGGCAGGCATAAACTGTCATCTAGCATGGCCAAGAAGCTTCTGTGTCCTCCTCCCCACCATGAAAACTGGCCTGATTAAAGGCAGCAAAAACAAGGCAAAGCAAAGCAAAGCAAGAGAGTTAAGTTGCAGTTATCTTGGAAGAAATGCTGGACAGGAGTTTTTTAATCCAGCCCCTTGACCTGATTTCTAACAACAGGAGGCAAAAAACAGTGAAAGCTGATATACCTTTTATCATAAAAAACAGGGGCTCGATTTTGCTTCTCTGATTTAAGTGTTGCAAACAGGAGGAAGTAGGAAGAGAGCAGCTTTTGTTCATTTGCAGGTTGCATAAGTCAGCCACAGTGAGCCTCTCTGTGCCTCCCTGGGACCAAAGCATGATGATGACACTGGGGTGGAGGTCCCTACCTCATGCACCCCTTACCCTAGAAGGGCAGCATCCCCCAAGCCTCTCTGAATTTTTCTGGTTCTTTACTGCATAGTCTCTGGGCACTTTTGGTGCCTAGTCCCTTTGGTCAAGGATGATACTCTTAGGCCATGTGTCCTGTGACTGCTCCAGGACTTCCTTCGAGTGGTGATGTCCCCCAGGAGAGACCCAAGCCACCAAAACTTCCCCCAGGTACCCACCTCAGTGACAAAACTTGCATTTAGCCTGGAAGTAAACCTTGAACCCCTGTAATCCTGGAAGCTACAATGGTCCTCAGAGGTCAGGACATCCCTTCTCAAAACCTAACCCTCTGAATGGGCAGAGCAGGCTAAAAGCAAGCCTGAGAGGAAAGTGAAGACCTCTAAAGCAAAAGCCAGTTTGAGGATCTCTGAGTGGTGTTCCCTCTTGTCCTCTTTTTAATTGTTGCCAAAATTCTCTTAATTAAATCTCTTCTGCCAGGCTCATGCCTTGACATTGGTCTGCCACACCTGGCCCTGTGCTTTGTCTGACCTCCTGACATGCAACCATCCCTACCTGAGCAAAGAAAATGATCTCTGCTGTCCTGCCAGGCATATTTTAACAAATCCAGCATACTGGGAGAGAATATCTCCTTACACCATGCAAAGCACCTGAGAAGTCTGCGAGCCTCAAGGGGCATCGCACGGGGGAAGGAGAGAGAGGTTGGTTTCCCCAGCTGAACCTCAGAACTAATCCCCGGAGGAAAAAAATCCCTCCGTAGTCCTCATGAGGGCTGTTGTTGGCAAACTTTTCACAAACAAGGCTCCAGCAGACAGTGCCACAAGGGTCCTCAGTGTTCCCCCAGCCCGTGTCTCTTGTCGGCTGAGGAGCGATGCAATATTTGAATGTGAATGGCGGGCGCTTGCTGGCCCAGAAACGGCATTAATCACCTCTGAACCGCAGCTCCAGCAGCTTCCAGGCTCTCTGCTCTAGAGTAAGGAGGGGAAAGTGGACTCAGAGGCCAGACCTTGGCACGGCAGAGGTGGTTGTGGCAGGGGGAAATGGCTGCAGCAATCAGCCAAGGGGAATTAGGTTCAAAGGCTCTCCAAGACCCTTAGGATTCCTGTCCTTCCTATTATTGCTTGTGACAGAGTTGATAAAGCACCCCAGAAAAACCACCAGGCAGCCATCAGCAGATGTCAATCTTTCTAATCTTGGTTTTGGCCTTGCCTGATGGAGACCAGGTTGGCCATGGAATACAAATGAAGAACACGTGAGTTTTGGGAAGAAGTAAATCCAGGCAGCAAGCCGTGTCATAGGAATAATAACTCAGCCAAACCAACATGTATCAGACCTGGCTTCCACAGCACAGTCTCAAACTGGATTTCTAGTAAATATAAATCAGTGCAGCTCCACTTAAACATGGGATTCTACATACCAGAAAAAGCCAGCCAAGATGTCAGAGACAGCTAAGTGTTTCTGCCACCAACGATAGCCCATGGATTTCAAATGCTGCTGGGCAAATCAGGCATCCACCTGACAATCAGATACCCCAAACCTCTTGTTAGTAAAGCCCTCTGGGTCATGGATACCAGTTAACTTCTAGGCTTCTTTCTCCTGAGGAGAGTTTTCATCACATGGCCCACTTCAGGGAGGGCCACTGGTCCTTCTCTCTGCTGTGATCACACTGTGGAAGCCAGTGGCTTCCATTTGGTCTTCCTGACAGAGACCACAGCCTCTTGGTTTTTAGAAAACTCAGCTAAGCTCCCATGCATCAACAAAAAACATGCAGGTGAATTAAGAGCTTAAAGTGTTTCATCAGTTCATTATAAAATATTACTAACCTTCCTTTAAAAATAAGAATCTTGTGTAAGGTAAGGAAGCCCAACTCCTACCAGAGCAGGTTTTTATTACAGGCAGACTTAAAGCATAAGTCTTTAATAAGGCTGCATACAGCTAGGACTAATACAGTCATGTCTCAATGGAGCTGCTTCCCAGATGCTGACAAATCAGACAACTTCTTCCTTGGCTCAGAGATCCTATCGAGGTAGTAAAAGTGCTTCCACATGTTCATTATGAAGTGCAGGGTTGCTGTGTGGTTATTAATGTGTTTGCTGCACAGAGCAGAGACCCTGGCCTGCCTAAAACATGGGTCTCCCCTCACTGCTCAGTGTCTGTCTCCAGCAGCATGGCCTCTGATGTGGAGAGAGAAAAGACACAATTTTCTACCCCATGAAATGAGTCAGATTCTTAAATCACTTCCAATCATTTTGTAATCCTTAGATTTAGGGCATACAATATTCTAAGTTAAGCAGAAAGGGTCTGCAAAGGTTAAAGATAATAAATCAGAAGACATGAAAAAAAGACTAAAAGAAAATTAAGGGAAAGGCTACATATGACTTGAAATAACCATTTGTTGGTGCTGAACAGAGTGGGTTTGGTGACAGTTTGATGGAAAGAAGTATTACGTAAGAATGTGCATCTAAACTCATTCCTCTGTGGTTGTTTTTTTTTTTTTTCAGGTGTTGAAATTTGCAGCAGAAATGTGGCAGTAACTCACCAGCAAATGTACCTTGTACAATGGTGATAACTCAGTCCCAGCATGTGACTGGCTGGGCTTTGTTCAGGGCTTGTGATAAACTGATAGGAAAGCTGACCTTAATTATTCTTATTTCTGATTGCCACTTCCTTCATCAGCCTGGACAAGCCCAGTAACCTCTGCACCCCAGTTTCCTCCTAAGCCCTGCACCTGTGCAATAATGGAGTTTTAATGCAGGCACTGCTGCCCCAAGGTGAAACATGAGCATGAGAGTTGACCAAAGCGTGGTCTGGGCCCAGGAAGGCTTTTCCATGTAAAATATGTGGGGTACCTGCAATGCTGGTGTGACCACTGCCTTGCAGCCATGGCCATGGCTGAGAAGAAGGGCACCACTACCTGAGGGGCTGGATCTGCTCCTGAGGTTTCATGTAGCCTCTGCTCAAACAGTGATGGCTAAGAGAGGGTAAAAGGCAGATACAGAGGAGCATGTAAAAAAATAAACAAATCTGAACCCCTGTGACAGAGCAGGGTTTGCATGGAGGTGTGTTTACCAGAGAGGCTCACCCTGTTCCCATCATGTTTATTTGCAAAGTAAAGGTGAAGCCATTGAAATAACAGCTTGATGTAGAGTGCATCAAAATCAGTGGAAATACTGCCACAGTGCTCAGCAGCGCTTGGCTTAAGTCATAAAAATGTCATGCTCACAGTGCCATTTCACTTCTCTGTTTTACAGCATTTCCCAGACAGGAATGATGTCCATCCTTCACACACCACTGGATGAGAGGGGGAAAGTTGTACATGGCTAAACAAAGGAATTTGTGGGAGGGCAGAGGAGCGTTGCAGGCTGACCCAATTTGTAACTTCAGGTCAACACAGTGTGTTAAGAGTCAATGAATAGCTTGGCTGAGAAAAAGAAAATGGAACAATAATTCTTCAGATATATTAAAAATAAAATCTCTCATTTGAAAAAGGTCTTTAAATGAATACCTGTGTTTGCCTTACTTTAAATGTTAAATATAATATCAGGAAATTAACATTAGTTTGGGGTCGGATTTTGAATCAGTTTGACTCTGCTTTGGATGAATTTCATCCAATTTTTTTTTCAAGTGTTTCATTTCACTGTGAAAACTACAAAGCCAGTTCTGTTTCAGGACTACTCCAACTTGTATTTTCTGTTCCGAGCTTTTAGTTCTGTGGCAACACTAGAAAAGCAGCTATTCAGAACATCTTAATTATAGATGAAACCACAGCCACCTCAGTGCCAGTAATGAGGAGAAAACTTCTTGGACCATACTGACTGGCAGTACAGTAGAAAGCCAGTGCTGTGCATTTCAAATTTTTTAACATTCTCTTGTAAATCCATTTCTCCTGCTCCTCTGCTGGGTTCCCAAACATCAATACAGTGGAATAGGAGGATCAGAACAGTACAGAGCAGGACAGTGGAAGTTTTGGAAATACAACACACATAGCCCCTTCCAGGCAGAAAGCAAAAGCCAAAGAAACACTGACTGAGCAGACCTATATGTACATTCTCTCTTAGAAACTCTCAATATCTGACTACAGCCTCTCATTTCCCAGCCATCAACTGCTCCTTTCAGGGTTTATATTAACATGCTGATACACACACAAATCCTAGAAATGAAAAAGATGCAACTGCCTTGCTAAACTTATAATCCTGTATTCATCCTCAGCCTCCCAGCATGTGTGCAAAGGTTTTCTGCACACAGTAATCAGCAGTACCAGCACATCAGGTACCTTCATTCAGAGCTGCCTCCTGTGTCTTGTGTGATGCTCTCTGTGAAGGCAGGACCCTGCCAAACCCACCAGTAACAGAGCCCGTAAAGGATCAGTCACTTGTCAGCTGGCAAAGGCAGAACAGGTTTTCAGCTCTATTTTTCCATGCATAAATAGTTGTGTTTTTAAAAAACAAAAGATAAGCACACTGACATGGGGAATGTGAGAACAGACTCTTTGGTAATCTCCATTGCATGTATGGATGCTCAAGACACATGCTGGGACAGGATGACAGCACAGGGCTGCAGCAGTGACTTGATTTTCTGAGTAGCTTCATTTGTAATCAGAAAAGGTATTATAGAATGAGATTTTTATTCAACTGTGAAACTGCTGCCGTACAAAAACACTGACAGATCTATGTAGTGTTAAATTTTTTTGTGTGTGTGTGTTGGTTTGTGGATATGTTGAACATGACTCTTACCATCCGTAACTGCTAGAGCATTAAGGTCTGGATGCACAATGTGTTTTGGAAGAGATATGATCCTTTAGGCTCAGGAAGGTCTAATTACCAAGCTGAGAAGGACATTTTATCCACAGCAGGTCAGTTCACACTTGCTTTCTTTAGGAGCAGTCAGTGCTGGTTGCATTGGACCCAATGGCCGGATGCCCTGACCCCTGGGCTAGCACAGGTGGGTCTGATTCAGTCTGGCAGTGATCCCACTGCATATGCTCAGCTCTTCTGGAGCAAAACATCCCTTTTAATAAAAGTTTTTCTAAACATTTTGTTATGGGAATTTCTTTGGGGGCATTATTATTCTTTGGACTTTGCAGGAAAAAAAAACAAAAAGACCCTCCCTTCTGGCTGAGTTTTCAAAGTTTATTAAGAACATAATTGAAATCCTTCTATACTAAAAAATATTTCACCAGAGATTGATAAGGGTGTGCAGACTAAGGATAAAGGCAAATTTAATTACTGCTTTTATTATTCTATTTTCCTGATTAGGGTAATTTCCCATCATCCTGAGTGGCTTGAACAGCCACAAACTCGAAATAGTGATGATGGAATTTCCTGGGAACAAATTAATGTGGAGGCACTGGGATATTACAGCAATAGTGTGCTAAAGGAATGTGCCTTTAACCACACGCCTCCTTTGTTTTGATGTATATTTTGGCTAACACGGAGTGTCACTTGCAAAATGTGCACCATGTCGTGGCCTGTGTTTTTCTGGCCTCTCCCAGACTGAAGTGAGGAGCCCTATTTCATGTTAGTCACTCCTGATCATGCTCCTGCAGCTCTTTCCCATGCAGGCAGAGCTCCCACTGATTTCCAGACCAGCATGCACGAGTGAGGGCTGCTGGATCTGTCCCTAACACAGTAAAAATAGACAGTTACTTGGTTGTTTTCATTAAAAGAAGAGGAAGGAGAGCATTATATAACAGGAGGGTTTTGGGGGGGAGTGCTGGTTTATTTAAAAACTCCAGTGATAGCTGCTTTCCCTGACTGGAATTGGCTCTGCAGCAGGGCAGGAAAGCTGGGATCCTGCCATTGCTGGAGAGCAATGCTCTTTTCTTTATTAGCGGACAATAAGCCACATTCAAGACATGCTAAAGAGCTGGAAGACAAGCAGGCAAAGCAGAGAAATTCAAAGTGAGGGCTGGTGCTTCGGAGCCTGGTGTTTGCATTTGCCTGGGAGGTAGAGGCAGACGCCACTGAAGATGCAGCAGCTCTTTGCCAGTGCTCTCAGTGCTAGCAGAAATCTGGAGGCACCACTGAGTTGGTTTAATTGACATCTATGCAGATTGCTTGCCTGTAGTAGGCAGAAATCCTGCAGGACTGGGGCAAATGGATGAGTGCAGCAGGCAGGGCACACCTGAGAGGTGATGGCATTTTTTAAAGCAGTAGGGGAAATTTAAGGACCTCGCAGCAAGTGAAGAGAAAGGGTGCACAGGGGCTGGAGGTTCTGCTACTGGGAGTTTGGCCCCTAGAGAAGTTAGAAAGAGGGATCTCAATGCTTGCAACCTCTGTTCTGACTCTGGGCACCATCAGCTTTCTCCTCATGGACCACAGCCATGTCTCATCTGCCCAAAGAATATGGCCACAGCGCTGGTGACAATGCATGAGCAGGCCAAGGCTGCTGCTTCTGGTAAGAGAAAATGCCTGAAGAGAGTGGGAGCTGAACTTATCTACTACATCCCTAGATCATCTCCTGGTTGGCTCCTGTCCTGATCCATGCCTTCGTGGAAAGGCACAGCTCTCTAAATGCTTGGAGGAGGTTCCTCACCTGTGGCCTCCCAGCAGAGCTCCATGTGCTGTGGGACACGGGAGCAGGCCTGAGGCATGGCCATGGAAGGGTGCTGGCACACCCTGAGCTGGCTGCAGGCCTCCCAGAGGATGCCAGCCCTCTGATGACACCACGCTGGGTGTCCTCAGAAGTCCTCAGAGCAAATTATTTTGCATTGTGCATGCGTTGATTCCAAGCCTAGTTTTCCTATTGTTTTCAGCAGAATTTGGTTTTGGCCACAGGGCTCTGAATCAACATAGTGTTGAGTCTGGCAAGTCAAGAGAACTAGGACACCTGATTAGGAAAAGGCATTTTAAAAAAATTATTCCCTGCCTGCAAAACTTACATGTAGAATTGGATATAAAAGGACAAAATGCTGACATTTCTGTGGGACTTCAGTAAACCCTGGTGTGCTTTGCAGAGCACCTGGTTGTAGTCTCCAAAAGTAGATCCAATTCTGAGTGAAATACAGAATATTCTCACTGTGAACAATATGCTGTGCTCATTCCAATTTTATCACAATATTGGGGTTCATAACATGCAAAGGCAAGGAGAAGTATCAGAATCCTGGTGAAGACCATCTGAAAAGCATTGTTTCAGAACTATCACTAAATTAAAAAGCACAGAAAAAAAAGTAAGAAAAAAATTTATTTCAGCAGTGAGACATTCATTTTCAACATTGAGCCAAGGGGCATTTCTCACATGTAGTTTCAAATGAAAAAAAGAGAATTACTGGCACAGCCTTTTCTCCAGTGGTTCCAGAGGAGTGATTAAACAGGAGCCACTTGGAGCCGGCTTGGGGGAAAGCATACACTGTGATCTTGGAGTAGGAAGGACTGTGTGCCTGCCTGCTTGCCTCTGTGTGTGTGTGCATATTGGGGTTTTTTCATCTTTTAATCATATTTGTGCATTATTTTCCTGTGTGTCCATGGCACCTTATTTCAATGAACAGTTTGAAAGGCATATGCTGTTGAGCAAAGAGGAGAGAAACTCTCCTGATCTTTTTTTCTCTTTCTCAGTGAACATGCCATTTTTTGATGCTTTTCCTAGGACTTCTGTGACCTATGCTTTACACCACCTGGCTGGTTTAATTCATGAATCCTCTATTAATATGACAGGCTCTGCAAAGGTGACTAAAATGTTAAGGAGACAGATGTCATCAATATCTCTCAAGGGTAAATACTTGAATTTTGCTCCCTTTTTGTGTGGCTGGTCTCTGTTCTGATCTTGGCACTGTGGCTGAGCCACTGAGACTAATTCATTTTTGTTTCTCCCTCAGATGCTCTGGATGAATGCTGATCATAATTTTAACAGTTCCCTGTGCTTTCCTCAAGTGTCAAAGCCTTTATTTTCTGCCACTCCTGGTAGAAAAACCCCATCTTACACAAATGAGCAATGTAGCTGCAAGCATCCTTGTAACTCATAAGAAGACAGACTGCTTTGTATTACTACCAGGGCACAATTTGTCCTTCAGGCAAGAAAGCAATTCTTTGCTAAGGGTATTGCTAGCTCCATGCTGAGTCAGCTCAGCATCTTGCTCTCACAGAGACCTCACCTGGAAAAATATCTCAGGGTCTGATGTGGCTGTCCTAGGGGGTGACTAAAGTGGAGGCTGGACTAAGCAGAAGCAGATCTGAGGTAGATATAGCACAGGGAAGGGAGAAAGGGTCCCAGTGGCACAAATAGACTGTTTAAACAACAAATTGTCATCACCAGAGGGGCTAAGGAGTGGATGATGATCTCTGGGGTGGTCTCAGCATTAAGTGGGAGATACCGCGAGCAAACTCAACATTTTGCCTGTGCTTAAAAAGCAGCAAAAACAAGGAAATGAGTAAACCTCTTATCTTAATTTCCTTGCAAGTTGCTTAGTGCTTTGGACCACATTAAACTGCCTGGATTGAGCCCATGTAAGAAACCAGAAGTCAGGTTCAGATCCAGCCATGCTGTTGGCTCCAGGACACAGTTTATATCTGAGTCCAAGATGCACATCATGAGCCTGTTCTGGCCTGAGCATGCTGCACTTCTCCTCCCAGACAAAGCCCCATATCTACACTGTCCACATCATATTTATCCTTAGGAGACCAAAGCAGGAAGATTGTTTCATCTTGGAAAAAACCTCTTTTGCAAAAGGGCATTGTGCTGGTCTCATCTCTCCTTTCACACTCCTTCCCAAGGCAGTTACTTGTCTGCTGTAATTTACTCTTTAATGCAGCACTTTCCTATTCTGTGAGACAACAATCATGAAGCATTTAAATTCCAATTGAGTAGGGCTGGAGTGCAGAGGGGCTGCGGCTTGTGCAGCGGGGACAATGGGAACCTGAGACAGGGGACACCAGTTCAAGGCCCCCCAGGAAGGAAGGCTACAAGCTTCTCCCTCACATTCCCATCTCCCTAGAGATGTAAATCAAGAAAAAGAAGGGAGGGAAGAGGAGGAGGGGGGTGTTTATAGAAAGAAAAGGGAAAATGGATTGAGTTGTGCTGAATTCTAAGACAAGGATCAGCTACACAAGAGAACTATTGAATAGCTGTGAAATCTGGAATTGAGCCATCAAAAAAGCTGCTGAGCTGCATGTGAATCAGGTTGATTGTTTTTGAGAAGCACCTGATTTTTTATTTTTTTTTTTTTGCCCCTCTCTCCCAGGCTCCGTGCTTAGCCTTGGAATTTGAACATGACTGCTGATGTGCTAAACTGCTTTTCCTTGAGATAGAGACATTTTAGGGACCAGGAAAGGAGGGAGGGTGGGGGAGTGTCTCTCTGGATGTGAAGGCTGTGGTACTGGGATTGTGGGCTGACAGGTTCCCCATTGCTCTGGGGAATGGTATCGAGGAGTTCCCACTGCTGGCAGAGACCAAGCAGGAGAAGCAAAGAGCTGTAACTCCCTGACTCCCTGGGACAAGGGAGGCTGGCTGCCCTGTAGCTGGGCTGCAAGTACATTTTGCCAGCTCTTCACTGGGTTTGTGCTCTCAGGAATTCACATTTCCTATCTTGTCTCCCAGGACAGAGACAGCACCTATTTCCTGCTGAGTGGTCCCTGCTGGACCTTCAGAAAATGAATTGCAAAGCCCCAATTTAATTTAATACACTTATCCACACGGTGTCTGATTTTCTCATGTGCAGTGGTAGAGTTATAATTCCCTCTTCAGCATTCACTAGTGAGGGAAGCAAAGCACAGGGATGCTGTTTTCACAAAGAGAACTATGATTCCAGAGTGGCCCAAAAAAGCACACTGAAAGAAGGAAGAAAAAAATTATCAAGGCTGTTTTGAAAAATCTAGCAGTTTGCCTAGGGTTATGGATGAGTTGGGATTGCAAGAGTGAAACCTTGCCTTTCCTCATTTGGTATGTCTGAGAACTGTCTCTGTTCTAATTTATTATTATTGTATTGCATTATTGTGTAATTTTATTGCATTAAAAATCATGTGAATAGCACCATGGTGCTCTGCAACACAGAGCCACTGCTCCAAGGAGCCTGGTTAAACTGCTTCCAGATTTGACTTGAGAGACATACACTCTATTGCCTTATGCAGAAAACATCTGCATTGTTTTATTGTTGTTTGTTTACTGAGGACTGAGGGTAAGCACTGTGCTAGGAGAACTTACACAGTCTGGACATTTCTATCACACTTGAGCTCTTCTGCAATGGGATGGGCTCATGTGGCCTCTTCTTCCCTCAGTCGTGGTGCCTTAGCGCAACCCCACAGCCTCTCTGCCCCTCCAGAAGAAGTTGACAAGACTCGGTTTCTTCCCAAGCCTTGGAGGGGTATTTAGACCCCACAGACCACCTTTGCCTGTAGGTTGCACCAATGCCCATGTTGGTCACACCAATGGCTGAGAAGCTCTGGGTACCTTGGGGCAGCCCTGGGGGCAATCTCAGTGCCACCTTGCCCCCACAAGAGCGTGTCCCTGGAGCCTGTGTAGCCTCCACACCGGGGGATGAGTTTTGATAGCAGCTGGCTGCCACAGCAGCCCAAAATGCTGTGCTGGTGTCTGCAGGGACACTGGACACCCCCAAATGGGCCTGGCTCAGGTCTGCAGACAGAGAAGGGCAAGAGGGAGCCCAGCACACCCTGCTCAGACAGCCCCAGCCTCAGGCAGCAGATGGGAAAAGGCTCAG
This sequence comes from Ammospiza nelsoni, assembly GCF_027579445.1. Classification (NCBI taxonomy): domain Eukaryota; kingdom Metazoa; phylum Chordata; class Aves; order Passeriformes; family Passerellidae; genus Ammospiza; species Ammospiza nelsoni. The sequence continues at coordinate 19,480,385 of NC_080636.1, forward strand.
TCCTCAGGTGGTTCTTTCTTTCCTTGCAATGGAGAAGACCCTCTCATGGGATGAAATACGTTCCTAGAGGGGAGAGAAGTAAACACCCCAGCATCCCCTCTCAGCCGCCAAATCTCCTTTTGTGCCCTCAATCCCCAGGCAGACCCCAGCACCCAGCGCTGGTTACCTACAAGGTACTGCCCTGAGAAAAACTCCCACCACCAGCAACCCTCTGTCCCACCAGTGAGGGGACTCTGAAGGGCTCCTGGCAGCAGTGAGGTGACTCAGCTCCGGCTGAGGTCAGGGACAGAGTGAGGGCAGCGGGAGGGCAGAGTGAGGGCACAGGGAGGGCAGCAGGAGGGCAGAGTGAGGGCAGAGGGAGGGCAGCCTTTGTGCACCGGCCGCTGCTGCCCGAGCAGGCCCTGACCATTCACACCGGGCCTGGCTGTGGCCCCCTGAAGTTAATGAAAAGCCTCTCTGGGATGTCAGGGTATGGGGCTGAGCCCTCGGTGTGCAAAATGAGATCCACATCCTCTTTAACCCAGCAGCACCGCTAGCTCCAGGAGCACCCAGAGCCGCCCAGGCTGAGCGCTCTTGGATAGGCCCAGGAAGCATCTTGCCATGCCAGTTGCTAAAGCACCTCAGGTTTTTTTCTTCTTTTTTTTTTTTTTTAATGGGGAAAATAATTAACCTTCACCTCAGGTCCCAACTCGCATAACCACAGACGAGATTCTACTAATAATTTGCTTGCTTAAGTGACTCATAATAAACACTGTTAGTTTACTTTTGCTTTGGGAGCAGCTGATCTTTGGAACAAACTGCCCACAGGCGTAAAATCATGTCACCCATTTGCTGATTTAACCCCCTGAGTGCTCACACATCTGCAGACCCTGCTAAACTGCAGCTTGCAGGAAAGCCTGGAGTCTGGCAAATTTTGTCATCAAATGTAAAATAATATCCAGGGAGGATGAGATCTCTTCACCTGTTTCGGGCTGGGATGTCTTTGCTCAGGTTGGTGCCCCCCTCATAAGGCTCCAGCGATGAGGATGAAGACAGGGACTTCCTGCTCCATCCAAAAATGCTGACCAGCTATTTATTTGCATTTTCTGAGGCAGCATATTTTCCATATGACAAATTCTCCTGAGAATCCTTTTATCCACTTATTATAGATGAGCATGCTGAGCCTTGATTCCCCCTCGGGGCAGCCTGAACTTCAGCAGTGCTGATAGGGTGTTTGAAGGCACCAAGGCTCACTGTGACCTCGTGCTGAGCACAGGATCCTAATGGGACAACCACAGAATTAATGCCAGTCTCAGGAGAGCACATTGCTGGTGTAAATAAAAAGAGCCAGGGTCTGTTTTCACAGAGCTAAACACTTTTCCCTCCAGAGCACAGGGTGGGGTGCTGTCCCTACTGCCTGCACAGAGAGCCCTGGCTGCCTGCTTTCCCTGGACATGGGTGAGGTGCACAGACCAAGCTCAGGAGGAGCCCCACAGCAATTTCATGACCCCTCATGACAAGCACACACTGGCCTGGGTGTGCAGCTGCCTGTGCCAGCAGTGAAACATCCTCTCCTCTGCAAAGTGTGACCCAGGCACGCCTGGTGTCACGACCGTGGTGCAGGAGGGACTGTGCCCCATTCTGTAGGTGGAGATAACTCAGCCTCAACCAACAGAAGGGCTTCCCCAAGGTCATACACAAAGCCTGCCAGAGCATGCCCTGTAATGTAATTTAAACATTAAAACCCAGTCCATGGAGCAGGCAATTGCTCCTCTGCTGTGTGCACACGTTCCTTTGCCCTCTGAGCTCAGTGCTCGACGCAAGGAAGGTTTGCAAGAGCAGCAAATTGGCCTCAGGCTACTGAACAGCAGTTTACTGTGGAGCTTCAGACTAATACATTTTTTGGAAGATAATTTTATTTCTCTTCATCCCCAGCTTATGGTTTCAGCTAAGCAAAAACCTGCTTGACCTAATTTCTCCAACTTGCTGATCAAAGGTCGTGTTTACCAGGATTATTTCTGTCTTCATTGTAGGCACAGCTGGTAAACAACATGGAGATTTTACAGTATTTAACTTTCTGATAGATTTATGGAGGCTCCCTGCCTGACTTCCTTTGCTTCTTTCAAAGCTATTGCACTCACCCTTCAGCTGATTCCATGCACTGAGTACCTTCAGGCCCAAAACCCAAGCTGAGTGAGAGAAAAGAGCCGTGTGTCAGCAATTATTCACCCTCCCTCCCCACAGCCAGCCCCAAGCCTCCACTCTGGCTCATCTGCCTCCCACAGAGGGCTCATGTTAGGTCAGGAACAGCCCACCCCTGCCCAGGTGCAGTGATGGGCATTGCCAGGCTGCCAGCTGCAGCCAGGAAAGCAGAGGAAAGGTCCTACCAGCTTCCATGGGCTAGAAGCTGCATAACCTCCACAAGCCAGTGGGAAAAAGCTCTTCCTCCATAGGGAAAATGTTGAGGGCTGGGTCTGGCTCACCAGCCCTCACTGCCTTTAGGCTTCAATCTGAAGGGAAAATAAATTAAAAAAAAAAAAAAAAAAAAAAAAGAAAAAAAATTAAAAAGAAAAAAGTTTGTTGGTCCGCAGTTGTTTAAAGAGCTTTGCCCCCTTGGGAGCTGTAGCACACTGCTGGGAGAGCATAGGAATGTATCTCCATCCAACACTTGGCCTTCTCACAGTGCAGTGGTTGTTGGAAGGGTTCAGGCTGGATTTTCCAAGTTGCAAACCCTCCCACTATTTGGATTTGAGAGATATAGTTTCTTCTGTCCCCCAGTTAAACAGCTCCAGTGGTGATAGCAGAGGGCAACAGTCCAGGCCTGGGGCTCCAGCCCTGCCTGGTAACACCTGGGGGCAGAAGGAGCAGAGGGTGTCCCTGGGCACACCAGGTGTGCTCCAGAGTCACTCAGCAGACAACAGGGACCACCCAGCTTCCCAGATAAGGATGCTTTCCCCATCCTTCCCCAAATAAAACCCTGGCTTCTGCAGCACCTTCCTCAAAGCAGTGTCTGCATCACCACTTACTGAGGGTGGGCAGGTTGGGAGCTTCTGCATTTGCCAGGGTGTTCATGCCAGCAAAGAGATTATCCAAATCCTCTCTCCTGAGGAGTCAAGCTGCTCTACGTGCAGTTATTGCCTCTGTACCATGGTATTGATCCACAAGCAAAGTCAGTGACTCACAAGGAAATATCATTTCACCTACTAAACAATGGTCTAAATATACAGTATTCAGTATATTTTATCTTCTTTCCATCAGCCTCCACAGGGTAACATATCTTATTCAAACACCATGAAGTCATACTTCCCTGGTACAACCATTTTCAATTATTTCTTGAACAATGGAGGTTGGAATGGACTGAGTCCTGCTATGGTCAATCATTTCTTCTTTTTCTAATTGAGTCAGCAAAAGGTAGTATAGGTGTATAGAGGTAACAACTTGTTAGTTACTGCATTGGAAATGTTTTGGACCAGATTCCCAAAAAAGGGCATTGCTCCTCCTTCAGAGGCACTACCCTCAATAAAAGTAATCAACGGAAGGCTTTACTTGCCCTCCTGCCCTGGGGAAAAGATGCAGGCCTGTACTTTTTTATATGCTTGAAGTCTGAGCTGTTTTGTTACATTTGTATAGTCAAAGACTGTGCAGAAAAGCTCTGGAAATATCAGCCTATCTTTCTGAGGTTTCCAGAAGCCTCAAAGCAAGCTCTAACCAGAGCATAAAGCAAAGTCCAAGCCCACCCTAGATTTCCTAAAAGTGCCACCACAAATAAGCTGTGTAAGAAGTTTCTCTGCACGACCTGAGACAATCTTGTCACCCTCCCATGCCCTCATCCATCCTCCAGCAACTGAGGAATAGCTGAACTGGCATCTCAGGTTGTAGATAGATGTGTGCCAGGACCAGATTTCCAGTTTCAGAGAGAAAACTTAAATGAGACACATGAAAAAACGTTTGTCTTCTTTTTTTAAAAAAATCCCCTCAGAAAATTCTGGCCAGTGATGAAAAAAACGGGTTGTTTTTTTTTTTTAGAAAATTCTGAAGCTTTCTGAAGAGCACAGCAGCCAAAAAGCATTGCCATTACTCCGAGATAGGAGTAAAGTATTTAAAAGCAAAAATATTTATAAGTGTGAGTGAAATTCTTGGCTTTCAATAATCTACTGATTGCAATGCTACTGACAGGAGATGGGGCCTATTTGCTTCGGGGGACTGCCCTGGCTTTTACAAGGAAATGGTGTAAATGAAGTTAAGCTGTAATTTGTGGATAATTGAGTGATCAGTGACAAATGTCCCTGTGACACACAACAAGCTGTCATGAAAAAAGTATGCTGGTACAGCAATATGTCACATGTGGTCTTAAACTGATTATTCTAAATCATCCAGTGTCTCTGCTCAGTGTTTGCTTAAATTAAAAAAAAATCCCCAAATTTGACCTTTATAAATTTTAATTTAAAATCAAATAAATAAATAAATGAAAGGCATCCAGAGATAAGTCAGAGAAGATTTTGCTGCCGATTCAAGTGGACTCTGGCCCAGTAGCTGAACTGACCACTAACATGCATAAAGTGAGATGCTCACCCTCTTCTTTTGCAGAAATGTCATGCAAACAAACATTTTCAGGTCAAAAACCCAGATGTGTAAAATAATAACCCGGTGCGGAGAGCTGGTGTTGCAGCTCCAGTTTTCAGTCCTAGGCTGGGGGTAGCCTATAATCACAAACCTGAGCCTCCCCAAATATGCTCTTTCTGGAACATTGTACCACAGAAAATTAATTGCATTCCAGCTCCAGGGAGCATTAACACTTCTCTGAATTCAGGGCCAGCCTAAGGAGCTGCCGTGCCCTAGGCGAAGAATCCAGCCCCCTCCTGGCCTTTGCCCCTTCCTCTGCAGAGCTGAAAAGGAAAAATTATAATAAATCACAGCCTTTAGAGACACCTACTAAACACTGACTGGAATATAAATGTATAAATTAAATAGGAACTGAACGTACTCATCTCAGCCCTCGATTGTGGCTTTTCTTCCCTTCCCACTTTCATTTCTTCTTCCCTTTCTTTCACCTTTGTTTCACACATTCTCCTCTCCCTACCCCCTCCCCCTCGCCTCCCTCAGTTTTTTCCCTCCTTTGTTGTCTTTTACTTTCTAGCCTCTTTCCAAGACTGTCCTTTCTCACCCTTTCTGTTCATCACTCCCTATTGGTAGTTAGATCTCTTTCCTTCTTCCTCAGCACTTTTTTGATTCTTTTCTCTTCCCCAAGAATGTCCCGAAGATAAGAAAATAGCCCTCTGCAGAACAATCTGTATCTTTCAGAGATTGCATCCTTATCATTATTTTCCTTACAAAGAGCAGTTCCCATCTAAGATACTTTATAAGTTTTCTCAGGACTGGCATTTAGGTATAAAAGAATCCAGAATCACTGGTTTCCTTTGGAAAGTTTGGCATATATGTGGTGCTTTCTTTAGATAATATGTTACTTAGGAGCAAACCTGTTAGCCTTGTGCAGATTTCTGTGGCTGTGGAAGATTCAAGCATGCAGGTAGTTAAAAACCAATCTGTCTTGGCAAAGGGGCTTAGTTCTGGCCAATTTATACACTATTATTCTTACAAGTTTGAGTTACTGTGAGTCATGTAGAGTGCAAGGAGTAAAAAAACTAATTCATGATCCTACCAGATTCTCTATTCACAAGTTTTATCACATTAACCATCTAAATCTCTCTAACATGATATAACACCCCCAATGGGGATGAATTATGTCAATATAAAGTTGCTTATACTGCTCCAGTTACTCTGTCAGGGGAAGGGAAGGAAATATATACAGAAGGTCCCTTTATGCTGAGGTGCCTGATTCTGCCTGAGCTGCTGCAGCTCTGAAAGGTCTCACACTGCTGGTCAGTGCAGCTCTGGCAGTACAGAAACTATCTGTAATAACCTGAATATGAGAAAGAAAAACTATTTTGTGAATGAACAGTTCTGCAGCAGAGAAGCTGTGCGGTTTTTCTGGGATCCTGTGGTATCCTGTTGACATCTGAAGCATTTTATCTTTGTTACAACACCTTTCCAAGGGAAGCATTTTTCTTACTGTGTTTCCCACAAACTCCCTCCCCAGAATGTCCTTTTCTTGCCTGCTGACTCCAGTTTGCTCTGTCCTCAGGATTTGTGTTGCAGAGGCACTGCTGGAAATAAAGAGGCAATTTCTGCCATAGCCCATCACAGCTCTGCTCTGCATCCCTGGCTGTCTTGAGGGTGTCTCCATGGAGGAGTGTATGGAAGTCTGAGAAATCTGGCATTAGTGTTTCCCCTTGCTCCATCCATATATACAAAACATTGTTGGTTTTCCTGCACCAGCTCTCCAGCAAGCTTCCCAGGATGCTGACTTGGCAAGTGTGGGCTCTTCTGGTCTTGGAAGCTGAGAAACATCCCAGAAGCTGCTGTGGGGATATATCAGATGTCTCAAGAAGAGAAGTAAAGAGTTCAGATTTAAATATTGATCAAGGTATTCCCTGGTAGGATGAGACATAGTAAGCATCTGAGCTCAGTGTCACAGAGCTCAGTGCAAACTGGTCCTACCCGGAGTGGGGCTGTGACTGAGCTTCAGATACATCTCTGCAGCTCCTATTAGCTGTGATCAGCTGCACCTGGAGGGCTGATGGAGTCCCACTCCTTCATTTGCTATTTTTTCTGGATAGTATATCAGATGTATGTTCCTGACAGGTTGCAAGCACATGGACAAACATCCAGTGTGACATGCTGTGCCTCAGGAGAAAAGTGCTCTCTAACTCCCAGTGTGACTGACCATATGTTGCTCCTCCCTTAAACTGCTCTGCAGAACCTTTTTTCTGGCTCCAAATGAACTTCTTGGGGTTGGTGATGGTCTCCAAAGGCTTGCTACAGACTAGCAGTGCATTCAGACAAAGCAGTGCAACACCACCTGGCACATACGCATAGGATGTCTTCGATATGTCAGGGATAAAAAGCGTGATCTTATCAACTTCATAGAATCACAAATTTATGAGGGATTTTTAAAAGTCATCTAATCCAACTGCCCTGCCATGAACAGGGTCATCTTCATCTCAATCAGGTTCATCTTCCAGGGTTGTCCTGCTGTCTTTGATCCCTGCCCCACTGGAGTCACCAGAACATTCTGCCCTCACTTTCAGTAAGCAGAGCTGCTCTTCTGACCAGAGTTAAATCCAAATAGAGCATTGCTACTGAAAACAGGGAGGCCTGTTTAAAGTATTGAAAGCATCTTAATTCCTCATCTCTGATCCTCAGATGGAATTTAATGTTCTGAGAAAATGTGCATATTTTCTCACCAGAAGAATAAACTTAATTGATCCTTTCATTTTTAACTCTCTGCCCGGTGGCAATCGGTCACCTCTTTGCAATAATAGCTGCAAAGAAAATAATCTTTGCTGGATCAGATGAAAAGGTGCAGAAAAAGTCACAGAATTAACTGGCAGAGCAATCTGGTTGTTACCCTAACATATGGAAATAATAACTGCCAACCAGATAGAGCCTGAACACTGAGCTTTCATTTTGTTATTCTGAGCACAAAAATAAATATTTTTATAACTACATGTGAAGAGCAAAACCAAATAGAGTTAATATGTAAAAATATACATTTTGCTTCATTATGTGTAATAATACATATTGATTTCATTAAAATATTTTTGTTAAGATCAGTTTGCCTGGGAATAGTAGTCTATTCCTAAAGCATAGCCTGCCTATTTCAACCCATCTTTCTGAGGTGCTGTGCTAGTATAAAATGAAAGGGAAATATTAACTAGGCTGTATTATAAAGAGTTATACATTGGTTAGAGGGGAGGAATTTGGAAAAATGTGAACTAAAAAACATTTTTATTTTTACAGTTGAACGTCTGTCTGACTTTCAGTCATGGACTACTATGAGCATGAAAGAAGAAATAGAGAGGGGAATGGCAGCAGTGCTCCAACACTGAAGTGTTTCAAGCAGTAACACACCAGGCTGCTTTGTGGCATCTCTGCAGCCCCTGTGAGATGAGGGCAAGGGCACAGCTACAAACCTGGAGCTCAGACCCCACAGAATCTTGGAGCCAGTACAACCACAGAAAAGTACAACATTTCAGAGCACTGCCCAGGCACAAGCAGAGGTGGAGTAACCCTTCCCCAGTGGCATTGTAGGGATTCTGCCAGTCCTGCCCAGCACTTCCACTCGCCCAAACACTGGGTGTCCCACCCTTACCCTGTGTATCTCTTGGGATGCCTGAGGACCACAAACACCTGAATTTTGACAAACAGGTGCCTTCTGCAGCCCAGCACTGGAGAATGATGTCACAAGCAGCTATGTCATTGGGAGTCCCATTTTATGTCACGTCTGCCCACCTACCATCTGAGATAATCCAGTTTATCACTGCCCCATCCCAGTCTGTAAGGCTGGCAACTGAGCAGCTGACAGACTCCAAATGTCCAACCACATTTCATACAGCACTAGGGAAAAGCTGTGAAAAAAGCAGTCACAGTCCCTTGGGATAAGGACAAGGAATTTTACAGGCCCTGTGGACAGTAACTGCTGTTTGCTTTTATTATTCATGACCTGGTTTAGCCCAAGAGAGAAAGTGATATTGATGTGGATCTTGGGGGAATTCATACAATAAAAAGATGGAAAACAGCAAAGCCCAGAACCAGGCAGCCATTCCTCAAGGTTCAAAGACTGCAGTACCTGCAGTGATTTTGCTGACACTGAGGCTGAACTCACCTCCTTCTGCATCCACATTCTGAGAGCCTCACTTCCCACTCCAAAAAAGATGAAAACCCTCAACCAACTCCAAGTTTCTTTGGCTCCATGCTCATACAACAGCCCATCTGTCTGTTTGAACTACAACAAGCAAATGGTCCCACCAGTGTCATATCCCTCTATTGATTTTGGTCTGGGTGATGACACCACGGTCAAAGATCAGCCTATATGTACATTATGCAGACTCTGAGGAATGCTGACATGAGGTGCTTGCAGCAGCAAGAAAGACAAACCAGAGAGCTCATTCAAAATGTTGGACAGCAGATCTTGGCTTTGCAAATGTTAGTGCTGGCTGCAGAGGGGAAACTTAAGCTTTTATATCCAGCAAGTCTATTCTATCAAGTATCATTTAGGCTGTGGGTTGATTTGCTACATTTCTGTACAAGTGATTTAGCAGATATGGATTCTTCTTTAGAAATGTCCTTATTTGTTTAAAAGCCTGTTATCATGTTGTGGATTTTGACTGAAGTGGACTTTTTTTTTTTTAAATCTAGTGAATGGGTGAGTTTAGCAAATTTTTTTAAAATCTAATGGGTAGGTGTATGTATTGCAAAATATTTCTGAAAGTGGGCAAAAAAAAAGTTGTTACAGCAGATTTCAGTGTTCCAAACTCTGGGTAAATGAAGTGATATGTCAGCATTTGTTTTCTTAAGGGAGCAAATAAATTGTGCCTCCTAAAAGGGTAAAATAACATGTAGGTTTCCATTTGTAACAGTCCTACAGTGAAAAACCTCTCCATAAGCAATGGATGTCCCTGAAAAAAGTGTGATATTCCCAAAGAAAGTGGCTTAAATGGCAAGCCAGAATGGGAATGGGTTGACTCTGAAAGGGGAGAAATTAGGGTTGACCCAAAGAACAGAAACTGAGGGATGTAGTGCTGGGCCCATGAGGCTGGGAAGAAATTCAATACTGAATTCATTGCAGCTTTATTTTCATCCCAGATTTTTTCCAGAGTTCTATCTGAATGGCTTAAATCTGCCAAATTGGGTTGAAAACCATGAATGGAGCAATATAGTCCCTGTGTTTTTGTCTCAGCTAGAATTCAACTTCCATTGCACTGGTTTTAATTCCAATTTGAGAGTAAACAAAGCACAACCAAGCATCTCAGGAATTTCCAAAATGGCTCATTCAAACACAGTTTTAAGAATGGGTGAGGATATGATATGGTTATTTGGGGAAAAGGGTGCTCTCACAATCTCTGAAGAGCTGATGACCTCAAGGAGACTTTATGAGTTGGATGCCAGAATGTGAAACTTTGACCTTTTCTCTTTTTTTTATGATTGTTGGTAGAATTGAATTTTAATTCAATAGGTGAGGACAACTGCTTACAAAATGCATTGTCAAAAAGTACTTTTCTTTTAATTTTCTCCTGAGAATACAGCAGAACCTTTCTGATCACTCCTATTGCTAGGGACAGGTAGCATAAAATGACAGTGGCAATACAGATCTCTGCTGGGTTCCACCACCCTTCCTTCTGCCTAAAATATATCCCTTTTTTGTTTAAGTTTTCCTTTGGCAGTTCTGTGGCTGTTTGCTCTGTCTTGTTTTCCTTCTGCAGTTTCTTCCTGACCTCTCTGTTGTGACTAGGTCTTCTCAGGGCCACATGCAAATACTCCATATGCTCATGCCCTGGCTCGTTTCATGATGTTTCATGTTGTTCTCAAAGGTCTGCCCTTAAGTCAAGTCATTGTGCAAGATGCAGGTTTTGCTTAAGAGCAGGCTAAAGACTAACAACAAAAAACACCTTCCGAGAAAGATGAAGAACCTCAGCTATTTTTATTTTCATCACCTTCAAACAACATCACATCCAAATGTCTGCTTGAAATAATGGGACTGAATCAACAGAGGATTTTGGCTCTTCTTCCTTATTCCACTCTAGTTTTATATCTCCATTTAAATAATCTTATTCCATGTCTCTCCACAAAGATACCTCTTTTGGAACCGTTCATCTCCATGGCCTCATGCCATGCTTTGTTTGCTCTGTATTATCCTACTCTTGTGCAAACTTTCTTTGGTGGAGGGATTTGCTGGGCTTTGGCAAAGCTCTGTTTCTGCACGACTTCCATGATTGGGAATCTCTGTAAATAAACAGTCATGAGCACCTTTGCAAATTGTGAGATGGAGAATGTCCTCCCATGCATTTGATGTCAGGGCCACAGTTCTTTGCCAGAGACTTAGGGATAGGACTTGATGATCTTAAAGATCTCTTCCAGACTAAATTATTCTATGATTCTATGATTTTATGACAACGGAAGTTAGTGGAGATGCATCCATTAACAGCATCTAAGAGATGGGGCAGGTGATTTAGTTACCAAGTCTTCTCTCGGATGGTCAGAGGGTGGCCAATTAAAGGCAGTCTCCCTTGGTCTTTGTTTTTTTAAAGTTGACTAATAAACTACATTGCATATGGGTTTCTACAAATCTTGTCTGAGGAGGCTTTAAGTCCTACACCCTTGAGTTTTGCTGGTGCACATATGTGTTTTTGACGAGGAAGATGGTGTCCAGCAGACCCCATTCTCAACTGGAATGAAATCCCTGAAGCCCAGTAAATGTGGGCATGATTTTACATCAGCTGAGCCATCGTTCCACAGTCATAGAAGAGGGATGCAGCAATGGACAAGAGGGGCTATGTGGAAGCCAATGGCAAATCTCCCAATGATCTCCTCAGAGCCAAGACTTCGCCCAAGTGGATGTGTGACCTCCTTCTAGGGCCACACATACCCTGCAGCATTTAGCAGATTAATGAAACCCCATCCCCAGGCTGCCATAAAACACATTTGTGGTCATGCATGCAGCTCTTGGGACAGGCTTTATCTCCTCTCATTGTTTGCTGTGGGTGTTTTAACACAGAGCCTCAGGACACAGCTTGGCCGGGGTACAACATTTTGAATAAAGCCATCCCCTAAGCCAACCACAGCTAAGAAGCTGTAATTCTCATAGAGACACCATGTACTTGTTATGCTCCTTAACTGTAGTCACAAATCCCTGTTTGTACTGGCAGAACCTGTGAAAATAGGCTTTAGGAGGTACTTGAAAAAACTGTACCTCTGAGATGTTTAGCTGCATTGCCTCGTCTTGCCTACTTGCTTAGAGTAGCCATGCATAGCTTGCCTAGAAAAAACCCACAAACTTTTCAGAACTTGCAATTCACATTATATAGCATTCTGTGGAGTCTGTAATTAAAACAAAAAAAAAAAAAAGACATTGCATATAAAAAACCAGCTCTGCAATAATCTTCCGAGTACAACCTGCATACATACCAGTAGCTGGCCATTCTTGCCACTTGCACATCTCTTTCAGCACATGACATCAGAGTCATAGAATGGTTTGGGTTGGAAGGGACCTTCAAGATCGTCTCATTCCACCCTCCCTGCAATGGGCAGGGACACCTTCCACTAAACCAGGTTACCCAGAGTCCCATCCAGCCTGATCCTGAACACCTCCATGGATGGGGAGCCCACAGCCTCTCTGGACAACAACATTACTAACCACCACGTGAAAAAGACCTCTTTAAAGCTGCTTGCTGAGACTCACAATGGGGCTAAACACAAGTCAACCTGCATTAAATTGCAGTAAAATTGATTATTTTCATGAAGTCCCCAAACTCTAAGCTAGAGTGATCCAAGCCACTTCAAAGACATGATCTCTGCTCAGAGGAGCTTTCAACCAGACAGAAGCCCTGGAGGTGGGGCACTGGGGCAGCCAGGGAGACAAAGGGCAGCTGAACAGCATCAAGAGCTCCCAACAGTACAGGACAGGTCTTTATGCATGCTGTTCTTGTAGCTCACTGAATAGATTTATAGTCCTGCTTGGGTAATTTATTGTTGGCTAATTAGATATAAGATTAATTAAGTAGCTTGCTGGCCCTTAATTACAAATTTGGTGCCTTAATTTATTGTAATTTCTTCTAAATAATGACTATGCTCAAATAATGCTGATTTATATTATGGTAGGGTGCACGTACAATGAGCCTGACTCTATGTTGTGCCTCTTTCACACTGCTCCCAGGGCATAACAGGGTCTTAAAGTGAGCACAAACATAATTCCTGCCCTCCAAGGCGCCTTTATAGTACCAGTGAGCCGTGATTCACCGTGAGTCAGCAGCAAGCCACTGTAAAGGCCATGACTCGCACAGCTGCTGAGAAATTGGGATCAAAGGAGCCAGCCTAGGACTCCCATGAGGCTGCCCTTAGACAGGGGAGCCCCGAGGGCAGGCAGTTGGTGTTTGTGTAGCACAGCCCACTTGAGCAAGTGGGGGTTGCTCCAGCCTTCATTATTGACCTGATTTTGCCTGCCAGCTCTCTCTCCCAGTTATTGCTCCGTTTTGTGTTGCCCTCTGCAAGCCTGGGACAGAGCAACCAGAGTGTAAAGCAGAGCTGGGGCAGGGGCTCAGAAAAAAGGATGTGAAATGTTGGCAGGAGTAGGATGGCTCTAGACAGGGTGAGGGTTGGATGATGAAGTGTGCAGGAGGAGTGGCAGCCTGGACCAAGGTGAAGGAAGGGGATCTGAAGCACCTGACCTGCTGAGAATTTTAGACTTTCTGTGTTGAAAGGCACAGACCCTCAAGAGAACACCACATTCAATAGATAGAACTCTACACTGACCCACAACACCCAGCTCCAAACATCCTGAGAGCAGTTTGGGGTAAAACGTTGGTTGCAGCTGCAGCAATCAAGGTTGAGGTAAAAAGTTTTGCTTATGGGTGTGCTGATTTTCTTCCCCTCTTCCCTTTTCTCTGCTGGAAACTAGATCCCTAATGGAAGGGGGAATCAGTACAAAATCTTTCCCAGCAGCCCTTCCAGCTCCATGGATTCAGCTCTCAGTGTGACAGCATGTGATGGTAACAGCAGCTTTAACCAAAAATCTCAGTTTTTACTCTACAACAGGTCTTGTAAGTCTTGCAGGCTGCTCTATTTCTCATGAGATATCCATGTTTTTTTCCAAAATACATTTTACCCTTGGCCTTTGTGAGGTGAAGGAAGTGTGCAAACATCGTCAACTACAGATTTGAAAGTTTGGTCCAGGTATATTGTATTTCTTTTCCCTTTTTAAGCTTGACACTGAGAAGCAAAGAACTGATGGATGAGTTATCTGAATCCTTGCCCATAATCCTGACCACTGGAGGAATGACAAAAGTCACTGTTTTGATTCCTTGGTCTCTGAAATACTCACCCACTGTGTTATTGAGGAGTTTTTCTGGACCTACATCTGTAACTACCTAATGTACATCTGTACATCTGTAACTACCTAATGAGAGAGATTCAGCAGATTGTGACCCCCAGACACCCTTCAGAACCCTTTCCCTCTGCTTGACAATGCCTTGGAAGTTAGTTTGGATCTGAATTTATGACACAGATTAATACCTGGGTATCAGGCCCAGTGAAAGCAATGCTGCATAAGGATATGATCTAACCCTGGAGTTCCCTGTTTGGATTAATATTTATGAAACCTATAACCCCAGCTTAAACTTTGAGCTCTGGGACAGGAATCATGTTTTCCAGAAGCACACCAGAGCCACATAAATGTCAGAGGGATGAAGATAAGGCTTTAGCAATGTCCCTGGTGCTGGGATTTAAGTTTCTGCAACTGAAATAGAGCAGGGAGCACCCACTGCCAGGTTCAGCCTGGAGAAAGAGCCGTCCTCTGCAGCCCCAGCCACAAGAGCAGGAGCCATGCCAAGGCAGAGGGCTGTTAATTCCAACAGGACTACCTTCAGAAAGGATCCTCTTGAGAAATCTGTCTCTAAAATTATCTTGACCTTCTACCATACGCGCACATGCACTTTTTAAAGAGGTATGAAATGAATCTTCTCTTTATCCGTCCCCTTGTGAAATATAAACAATTCTTGATGGATTTGCAGCTTACACTAGTAACTGACAGCCTGCTAGCTGCTGGCATGATTACTTACAGTCTGGCAAGCATGAGATGACTGCGATGCCTACAATGTGCACTCCCTGAAACGTGGTGTTTTTCAGTGTTGCTGAAGATCAGGTCTTCAGATTGGCTCAGTTCTTATCTGAGTGGCAAAACAACTGGCCAGAGAGCTAGCAAACTCTGTTTTGAGACTGATATGTGTTGAAAACTTTGCCTGGATGGTTGTATTAAAAGGGGCAGGTCTCCTCTGAAATGTTAGTCTAAGCTGTGAGTGCTGAGCACTTGGAAAGCAATCCCTGAATGTGCACTTGTGCAAGCAGAGTTTTTCTATATGAACAGTTAAGCAGACCCTGACTATATCCCATTCCAGGGAGTTGGATGCCTTGATGGGATTCTTTCTGAGTGAGAGTCTAGATCACAAATAGATGGAGCACTGACTAAGCACAGCAAATAAAATTCCTTATTTGCTTACATAAAAGCTGCATTCAAAAAGTAGGGCACCACTGTTGCATACAACTACTCTCAGCCAGCTAGCAAGCTCACCTCCATGCCAAACAGAACTTGGAAACTTGCTCAATTTTAAAACAGATCCTGCCCAGAGCAATAAAAAGCTTTTGTGGGTGTAAAGGCACTCATTGGCAGCAGCCATGTGGGGAATAGCCCTACTTTGAAGAACTTTTTGCAAACAAAGGTGATCAAAGCATTCAGGTGCCCACTCTGAGCATTCTGCCCACCCATCTGGCAGAGGTGAGGCTGCGTTTACCTTTGCTCAGACAGCAAACACCCGTGTGGGACCATGCAGCACAAATTCACAAGGGACACGGGGAAGCATGCGAGAGTAGGACTTCTTTATCAAACATAAAGGTTGGGGTTTGGCTGCCTGTGGCCACATAGGTCAGATCTGCTGCTGGAAGATGCCAGGCAGGCAAGAGGGCCACTGCCTGGAGATGTGCAGTGAGTTCTTTCCCTTACAAAGGCAGGTGATGTGCTCTCCCACCAAGTGGACACTGACATGATCACCAGGCTGTCATCACCACCTCTGGGAATAGTTTGCCTCATTGTTTGGGAAAGAAATCCACACAAAATATATTCTTGGGGGAAAAAAAAAAAAATCAAAACAGCCCACAAATATTTATGTCATGAAGCAGAGCAGACCTTCTGCTCCCACCTGGCCACCTGGTTACAGGCTCCAAACCAGCTTAGCACCTGAGTTTATAACAAAGTGAAGCCATTAAAGAAAACCATAAGCAGCTGAAGCAAGAGAAAAGGAGGGAATGGGGTCTGGGATGGAAGAAAAATAAATTTTGCTCTGTCTCCTGAAAAAGGGTGGGAAAGGGAACTTGTCAATAGCATATGTGTAGCTTGCATTAAAAATAAGAATTAAATTCAAGATCAAGGACAGAAATATACTGGAGATGCTGCTTTGAAAGGTGGTCCATGAGCTGCTCTGAAAATGCTGTTAAAGGAAACAGCTCTCTCAGAGGACACCATCATTGTAGCACCTCCATAATCACCACAACAAATCCCCAACTGCCCCTTGCCTGTGCCATCTCACTCATAAGAAAAATAATTTATTTTCTCTGTGTTTAGGGGTGCTTATTTACTGGCACATTGTGTCTACTATCCATAGGAACATGTGGGTTGCAATACTTCTTAAAATGCTTTGTGAATCACCTGAACCCTTTCTGTGTGCCCACATCATCTCCTAAAGTCTTTGGGACGCCATGGTAGAAGCACACCACAGTGCCCTGTTGTCCCAGCCCTGGAAGAAAGGAAAAGAAACACTGGACAGTTTAGGAACAGTTAATAAATGGGAGAATTTTCTTTTCTACACTGCTGGTTGGCACTTGATGTACAGCCCGGGGTGCTCTGACTCCACTGTCAGAGGATCCAGCTCAGTGCTGCTGTTGTGATCACACATCAGGACAGGCTCTGGCCCAAGCTGGAATTTGGGTATGAGTACAAGCCACTTAAGGCTGGCTGGAAGCACATGGCTCTTTGGTAAGGACTCTGTGCCATGGGTCCATGCCAAGCCCTGATGATGCAATTCTCTCCTAGCCCTCAGTCTTTTTGTAATCATAAGTGATTTTTGTATTGGAAACTTTCAAAACAGTTGCCTAGTTCAGTCGACGTTACGAAACTACAATAACTACTGAAATCATGGGATCCTAGAAACTGAGGGCAGAACAAACCACTGTGAAATTTCCCTGTATCTCTCATATGCAACCTGCTCCAGAAAAGGAGATGTCATAAGCCTGTTTCTTCTAATTTTAAATGTATCTGAACTTTTCCTAATATCTGCTCAAAAGACATGGGGAGAAATTATTATATCCCATTACAGCTCTCTGGTGTTTCAGATAAAATTGGTTTTTTCTTACTAAGCAGGACCAACAGAAGTAGGTTTGTGCTCATGCAGGGAGCAAGAAAATGTGAGTGCCTTCAGCATCTACCTGCAAGATACTTGCACTCTATTCCCATGTTCCCAGAGAATCATGTCCACGGGCTGAATAACAAAAGGCAGTTATTTTCTTTTCCTTCCTTCCTATGTTTTCTGAAATTGGCCTTTGCCATTTCTAAGCAGCATGGCTCATGAACAAGGTACATGAACCTGGGTAGTGACCTTTTTTATATTCTTTTCTCTTTACAGAGGAATAATTAGCAAAGCTTTTAAGTCAGGAGTATGCAATTTCTCCCGATCCTTACATCAGAGCTGTGTTTCTGGAGGAGCACGAAAAGAAATCTTTATTGTATTGCCATGGTAGCCTGAACACCTGATTGGCTGTTTCATTTCTGATTCCAATCTGACCTAGTAATTTTGTCTTGAATTAAAAAAAAAAAAAAAAAAAAACACCAAAACCAAACCAACCAACAAACAAACGAACAAAATCAAAACCAAAGCCTCCTAAAAACCCCACTCCAGAGACTGATCCTCATTTTGTGCCAAGGAAAAATAGTGGGTTCAGGTGGTGGCAAGTGGTGGTAATTGCCTGTGATTACCCACATCCCTACAAGAGGCGCCCCATTTTGAGTGAAACTGTTACAATTTAAAGGTATTAAACCTCCTATTCCAAAGCTATTAAATCCCCTTGTCATCTTCCAAGCTTGGCTGCATTTTCCAATGCCACTTCCAAGAGGTCCCTTGCTGTGTCCTCCCCTGGGCACTCCCTCCTGGGAGATGTGGTCCACAAACATTCATGCAGCTGCCATACAAAGTCTTGCAGTGGAGCAACTGGAAGGTAGAGACCATTCCTAATCCCAGCAAGATTTTCTCTTCCACCTGTGCCAACTTCACACTTCTAGCACGAATCATTTGTGAAAAAGAGCAGCTCTTGTTTTATAGATCTCAAATTGTTCCTTTCACAATTGCATCCAGGTTTGTGGATAATATTATGGTAATTCCAGCAATATGTTATGTTCAGTCATTAGACCTTATCAGTCTTCTAAGGGAGATATGACAAAGTTGAGTGCTTTTTACCAGACAAATGTGACATCCCAGCATCACTTTGTCTAGCAAACTGTCAATTTGCAGCAATTGAGAACAACACTTTTCTACCCTGTAACTCATAACAGCTCAACCAACATGTGCTGCAGAGCTTCATCTTGTTTGCAAAAACTCTGTGTTTGCATCCTGTAACCTTACTCTTGGTCTCTCCAGTTACAAATGTCATTGTCAACAAAAGAATTGCTGCACACACTTCCACTTGCCTTCCAGGACTACTGAGCCATGACTGATAAGGCAATCACTGGATTCTTCCCATCTAAGAGTTTAAACTCCAGTTTAACACAGCAGTGCCTGAGTCCTCTCCGTGGCTTCCACAACATGTAAAATTGTATAAAACATGGTGCATGAAACATTTGGCTGGAATGTTGCCAGGGAGTATTTTTCAGGGTCTCTATGATTCCATCTTTCTTTATTTGTGGCTTCTTTAATTCAACATGACCCTAAAAGCTAGAGGGCAACTTGACACCTCTGAAATATTGCAAAGTGCCAGCAATTTCTGGGTATGCCAGAGCCCAGGAACTTAGTGAGTAATGGCTGTCAAGCTCTGGCCATTGTTCTCAGTGGAGAAGTATTGTCCTTTGGTTGTTTGGGGTTTTTTTAGGTGTAGGGATCAAAATTGTTTTGGCACCACTTGCTGCTCAGGCTGCCAGGCCCATGTGCAGAAACGTTGCTGGCATAAGCCAGGCAAACAGTGATTGTTCTGAGCCTGGGAGAAATCTCCTTCTTGCAGGAGAGAAATAGAGAATCTTTTATTGTCTTGGCATTCAAAACACACCTGGGCTGATAGGTCAGGGAAGAAGGAATAAGTACCTCTGAGCTTAGCTCAACAGGGTTTGAGCAAAGAGAACACCTGTGACAGGGATGTGGCACTTGGGGACATGGGCTAGTGGTAAACATGGTGCTGGGTCAATGATCTTAGAGATCTTCCCCAACCTTAGTGATTCTGTTATTCTGTGAATGCATCCTCCTGAGCAAACTTCCCACGTGTAACCTAAGGGTCAATGCACACTGTTCCCTGAGCCCAGCTTGCCCAGCTAAGACTGGAAACAGAGATCTGCCTTCCCCCTGCAGCCTCTTGGGAAAACTAGGAGCAGCCAAATTAATACCAAGCTGATTCATAGAGATTAATACAAAACTGTAAGAGCTGCCAAAAATATGGAGTATTGCTATTTAAACCTTAATTCAGGTACAATCCTCATCACTCCCTCAACCACCTGGCTTCCTCTGTCTGGGTCTGCACCCATAAGAAGTGTGTCCGTGCCAATAAGTCTTGAAGCCAAACAGCCCCAGTGGGTTTTGTGACTAGATTGTCCCCTAGAAGCCATAACCAGGCCTATGCAATTAGATGTCAGCACCCAGTGCCTTAATGTGCAGGAGCTGTGCTTCACATTGTTAGAGAAAATTCGCACCCAATTTGCATCCTGACCCCTTGCAGCCCTGCTATCTAAGGGTGTCCTTTTCTCATGATAAATGTGTAAGTAATTGCATGCTGAGGAGGCTGGTTGTACAGGCAGCGTGGTGGGGCTTTGAGCTGTGCTTATCAGATTTTTTTTGTGTCTTTTTTCAAAGAAAAGACATAAAAAGTGAAACATGAGCTGATGTGACTGGCTTTATATGCTGTGAAGCAGGGGCCTTGAACAGTTTAATATTTACCACCATCAATCAGTCCTTTCTCCCCAGCTGAGAATACATTTGGACTCAGCTCACTGAAACTGCTGGTTTTGCCAAATTAAAAAAAATCAAACCCAACAAACAGAAGATATTTTGTACTGTTTTCTGAGACCTGTTAGCCAGTAAATACATTTTATTCTAAAATGTATTTTCCTTTGCTAGCAGGACCAACTATTCTGTGTAGAAGAGTTTGCAGAAAAGACACAATGAGTATTTTTGTATGTGATGGAGCCCTGAGTAATGAAAATCTATCACACATATTGCTTAAACAGGAGGATTTAAAAAAATTTGAAGAAATACAAATATTTTGTTTGGTTTTACTTTATCACTCCAGTGAACTCAGTTGGTTAAGAGCATGGTGCTAATAACACCCAAGCTGTAGGTTTGATCCTCATAAGGGTCATTCACTTAAGAGTTGGATTAGATGATCTCTGTGGGTCCCTTCCAACTCAGAATATTCTATGAAATCTACGTATGTCTGTATGACCACAAATATTAAGATTCCAAAGCCTGAAAAAAAAAGGAGGAAAATCGTGAATGGAGATAAGGACAGCATCTCTGCAGTTATATTTTCCAGGACATTTGTTACCTCACACAAGAGAAATGCCTCATTTTTTCCCAAAAAACACAATGGACTTCAAACAGGAAAAAGTTGCTTTATACAATGGGGCTGGGTGGCAAAACGAAACTGAATCATATCCAAGTGTGACCAGTTAGAAACAAAATACACCATGTGGCATACATCAGCGACATGGGGGTTTGTTGTACTGTGAAGTTTTTATTGCTGCGGGTTTTGGTTGTCTGCATGACATGAAATGACAGAAAGACAGAAGCTCCATAGGCTCTGACCAGCATGAAACATTCAGACTTCATAGCCACACTCAGAGTTGCAGACCAAGAGCAAAAATGAACGTGTGGGGAAAAGAGCTTTTCTCACACAAAAAAAAATCACAAAAAAAACCACAAAAAAAAAATCCCAACACCAAAACAACAACAGCCAAAAAAAGCAAAATTTGGAAAGGTTTCAGAAGTCTTACAATAGAAAGAATGTATTCTGTGTAACTGCTTAGCTATTATTGCTTACTTCAGTAGTCAGTTTTATGCAAAGGCCATTCTTGCTCTCCAGAGATTGTTGCCAAAATATATGAGATGAGATAACTGGGGTGGAAAAGCCTCGTTTTACAGAGTCTTGAGGCAGAGGGAGAGACTGAAACCCAGATCAGAGAACTCATTTGTGTGACTAAATATCCTTCTAGAAATAGGCTTTAAGGATTTGTCTGCTTTTGCACAGAGATCTGCAGTAAGGTTGGACTCCCCTGAGAGTCTCTGTCCAGGAGAAGAAAGTGGAAATCTCCTGGTACTCTCTGCCTTTGCAAAGCATCTCTGTTTTGGATGTCCTTCTACATCTTGTAACAGCTTCAAGTCATCACCTCCTTGAAACATATGAAATCTGCTCTCTAAGCAATGTGGGGGAGTATATGTTCCTAATTGCTCCTAATTAAGGGATTGCTGAGGAAGGTCAAGCCAAAAGGGAAATTCTGTAACTCCTTGCTTGTATCTCCCACCTCCTGTTGTCCACAGCCTGGATCCTGCTTGTGTTCTCTCATATCATCTGGAGCAGCCTTAATGAATAAATAAGTAGTCTTTATGTCTAAGATAATTAGATGGTACAGACAAAGCTTTTCCTTTGTAACTCTCCCTAGCTCCTGAGAAGAGCATCTCTTGCCCTTTCCAGAGAGCGTCTTTTTTTCATTAAGTATTTTTATTGAGCTACTCAGAAAAGTCAGAATTACAGAGCTTCAAAAATACAATTAGCATAATGTAACAGTAACATCACTAATGAGGGCTGGTATGCATTCACCCAAAAGGGGTATGACTTTACAGAGCACAGTAGCAGCTTCTTTCTGCAAAACCAAAAAGACCCAACCCGGGCAACCATCTCCTTTGTGCTGCACAATCTGAGATCTGCCTCAGCATCCTGGTCTCCATCCACACAGGAATGCTGGAGCCCTTGAAAATGCATGAATGTCCTGCAAACAACAAAACACAGCATCAAAGGGAAGTAGTAGAGAACAAACTTCAGATGTGACAGCGAAGTAAAAGACTTTAAAATGCAACCCCTCCCTCTGGCTGTTTCAAAATGGATGAAGAACTGCAACTAAAAACCAACCAAGAGACCACAGAAAGAGCAGATTTCATGTGATACAGAAGGGTTACATCAGGCATAGCTCAAGTGACAGATATTCATAAACATAGCAAATTTCTGACAGAAGGTAGGGATTGTCAGTCAAAGAGAACTGTAAACAGTGCCCTGTGCTCCCTTGCACACCTGCCTTAACAAAGTGAATAATTTAGCCATGGAGACCACTATGTTTCAGGTGGACAAGCCCCAATATTGTCAGCTGGAAATCCTCTCATTGTTTGTTTTCCATCATTGTTTAGGGGTTGGGTTTTTTTGCAATCATAAGTGTTTAAACCAGAGTAGCATCACGTATATAATGCCTCAATGCATGTTCTTCAGCATTTTAATGGGTTTCCTTGTAAGAAATCCTGCTTCTGGTACAGATTTTTCTGCATGTTGCACCAGAACTGTGGATTTTTACAGAGAGTATTAAGGCACAAGAACATAGGCCTCTATTCAGAGCTTGTGTTTAGCTTGGAGTACTCACACTCAACCAACATTTAACCACGTGGGCTGAAGAAGTTTAGAGAATTTCCTAGCCCAAGCAGTGCTGGGTAACTGTTCATGCAGAGATATTCAACAGATTAAATTTATGCAAGCTCTGCACACATTTTAGAACAGATCTTGTAGTCAGCAAACTTTCCAAACTGACCTCTGCAATTCCCTGTGCTTGACTTTATCCCATTCTTTCAGAGTTTTCCTGGAGCATCTAGAATATTGTTTATCTGGAGTGAATCTGCTGAAAGCTTACCAGTGTGTCTTTAGGTGGAATTTGACAAAGAAATGAGTGATTTTTTCTTAACTTCTCCTTACATACAGTACCATGTCTGTGCTTCCCTCACAGAGCTATTGGTCACTTTAGTGGTGCCTGGTGATGGCAGCCTGACTGGTGCTGACCACTAAACATTGTGTTTGTACATCAGCTTCATCAGACAGACAAACCATGGCACCAAGTGCTACCTCCTGCTGTTTCTTGAATGCTTCTACTCCATCACTATATTGGGCAGCCCATTCCAATGCTTAACAACACTTCCAGTGAGGAAATTCTTCCTGATGTCCAGCCTGAACCTCCCCTGGCACAACTAGAGGCTGTGTCCTCTTGTCCTGTCACTGCTCCCCACCTGCTACCACCTCCTTTCAGGTAATTGTAGAGAGAGATAAGATCAACCGTGAGCCTCCTTTTCTCCAGAGTAAACAACCCCATTTAGCACTGGAAAAGGCAAACTGTACTCTTAGACCCTCCCAGCCTGGGCTAATATTTTGTGAGACTGGCTTCTGCTACAAAATTTTGGTTGCTACCAATCCTTATTTAAAGTAAATCCAACTGGATTATTGGGAGCTCAGAAATAAATTCTGCAAGGACGAGACTCAGAATTACAGTCTTCAGCCTTTGCACGGTCACAAACTCCTGCTGGGAGAAAGTATGACAAGGGCCATTACAGAAAATAGCATTAAAAACTGCCTGATGCCTCCCTGGTTTTCCTTATGACAAAGATCAGACTGTTGTCCAACCTGCTGGAGCTGCTGAGCTGATGGTTTTTGATGCCTTTGACTGTTGTTTTGGCTGTGTAGCTTTCACTGGCTCATCTTTTGAGGTTCACTCAGTGCTGCACCCATAACTGATTGAGAGATTGTGCAGGAAGTTGTGAAAGTTGGTCTGGAGCAGGATACGTGCTCACCGTGTTAAAGTGAAAAAGTGCAGGGGTTGGAAGCTGCAAACAGAGCTGTGTATACAAAATTCATTTTCTGGCTACTCCCTTGAACTGAGAACAGCTAATCTTAACAAAACAAAAGCAGACAGGCAAGAGACATGGTCCAGAAAGGCACAGTCAACCTGACTTATCAAACAACTGTGTTTACCTTTTGACAGTGTTTTATTCCATTAACAATTACTGATCTAAGACAGTTCTGCTAGGGTATTGGAAATCTTTTCAGCTCCAGGGGAAAAAGTGTATTCTCTTAACAGTTTTGTTAGCTCAACAATTTATTCCTTATTTATATTGGCTTTGATGTGAGAGAAGAAAGTGAAAAAGAATGTAGAAAGTGGGCAGTTTCATAATAGAAGTATATTTATCAAGTGAAAGGCTTAGGAGAGAGGAAAAACTGTAATGTGAAACACTGCAAAAACACACTTAGGAACAGAAGTATGAAATTACGCAGTCTAACCTGATTTCAACCTTTGCTTTCCTGGTATGAAGGTAAAGGTTTAAATGGCATTTCCAAAAAAATAAATACCTGCTTTTATGATCTAAAACTCAATCAGGAAACTGCACTAGCAATTGGCATCACTGAGAGGAGGAAGTCATAGCATGCAGGAGATGTGATGTCTCAACACCTTTTAACTGCTGAAATGTGCCTGAGATCAGCTGAGTCTCCCAAAAGGTGTTGGGATTAAATTTATCTGAGGAGGAAGGAGTAGGGGAAGGGCAAAGATGAAACATTTTGAGAATGCTTCTATGGTCCAATCATCAGTCTATGGATTGAGTACCATCATTAGTGCCCTGCAGAAGCTGTGGGCTCAGAGCAAAGCTGCTCTCTGTCCCATTCTCAACTCAGAGCCAGGATGTCTGAGTTTATATTATTTTTACATCAGTCTTATATTTATTTCTGCTTGGTGTGCTAAAGCAGCCCAGCTGGCCTCACCTTAAGGAGGAGAAGGGTGACATGTACCCAAAGGCTTCTTTCTCTACACGAGGAAGTTGCACAGGGCAACAAACCTCCCTTGTGAGCACACCTCCCTTCTGTCTCAAATAACATTCCTTTCTTTCCACCTTGGCCCAAACCAAGATGAAAAACCTTCTGTTGCACTGGAGCAAACCTTTGCAGACAGATGATTGACAACAACAATTGCACGGTGAGGCTGCTGGGGAGAGGAGAAGCCCTGGTGGGGACCAGAGGGACCTCAGGCAGCCCAGCTGGAGGACGACACGCAGCCTTTGTCTTCCAGAGCCTCTGAAACTCTTCCCTGGACCCATCTGACCTCTCTCATTTCTCTGCACAGATGTGGAAACTCTTGCACACAGCATCGAGGGACCTGGATCCTCCTTGCTTGATCTCCTCTCTAATAGGAAATATATGTCATCCCAAGCATTTGGATTAGTTTGGATTCAGTCTGGCTTTTCCCCTCCTTTCTCAGAGAAATTCTTCTTGTCCAAATGTGTACAGAGTTGCAGATGGTCATTCACAAGTTTTGCATGCTTGGGAAAGAAATAATGTATTGCACCTATGATGGCAAAATGTTTTATTGCTTGGAAAGATCCTCAGTTGTGTAAATGGGAAGGGGAGGATAAGAGAAGCCCTCAGTGGTTTCCTGTCCAGGGTCCAGCTCCTGTCCAGAGAACAGATGTAGTAAGGAGAAAGGATGGAAAGGTCTTGCTTGGGTTATCTTTTGTGTTCACCTGATGTGGGGTAACTCCTGGGATTCCCTCAAATGACCCTTCCCTTTCTCTGGTCCCTGTCAGGGATCACAGACTGGGACATCCCACCTGGAATGCTGGTGGTGGCGATGGGCTGTGCACAGCCCTGCACAGACACTGCTGCTTGCTGGCTGAGCCAGGACACTGCCCACACCCATAAAATGGATGGAATAAGGACCAAGTTTTCCACAGGCAACCTTAGATGAGCCATCCAGTGACATTTTTCAAGCAGGAATTTGCACACACAAACTGGACAAGTGTGCGTTCAGCCATCTGATCTATCTCTAGATGTGTTTCATATGTGCATGTAGGAAAATGCATGTTTTCACTGTTTCAGAGGTTGGTTTGAAGAAAAGGAAACCTACCTTTTTTGAAATCTAGCAGAAAATCTTTTTGTTTAAAGAGTTGCTGAGAAAGATTGCTACAAAATATCTCTCAGTTTACCCAGTCTAGAAAGGAGGACAATTCAAGACACTCTTTTCCCCTGTTCTTTTTTCTTTTGCATGAGAGACTCTTCTCAGGCAGCAGGATATCAGATATACTACAGGGCACACAAAGAGTTCTGTTCCACCTCTAAGTTTCTTACCCAGTTGTTTTCAAGGGGGGAATCTGTTTTTCCTGATGAGGCAAAAGACTGGGGCAGATGTTCTCCCTGACTAATAATAAAAAGTGTCCTTCAGCTTTCTTGTGCTGTGAAATCCACTACTGTCCCATGATATCCCACAATTGATGCAGGTAGTGAATATTTTAGGAAGTGGAGCATTGGTGCTGATATTCCTTCTTTTTTCAGGAGAGAACAGGACAAAGTGTGCAATGTTAAGTTAAATTAAATTGTATGGCCATTCTCTCCAAGGAGGAGAGCAACTTTTTAAAAAGCTTCTAATTGTTTCAGGCAATCTACCCTTTACAAGAGAGAATTATTAAAGTATTGATATTTCACCATGAAATGGTGCTGCCAGCTATCAACAGCTCAGGGAAGAGTTATTTATAATTTTGTACAGCTGTTCATAAAACCATAAAAATCTGCTGTCCTCCTCCTTAAAAAAAAAATAAATCTTGGCATCAGTCCTTTGGAGAGAATAGTTAACAAGTGTTCAAAGTACTCACAACTGGAAAGCCAATTCCTTTCTGTGAAGTAAAAATGCATTTCCTCTGGTGTATGCAGCCATGTAAGAAACTCCCTGGTTAAAATAAAACTGGAGTGGATTAGGATTGTGTCAGAGTATTCACAAGCTTCAAAACGAGAAGGATCTGGCCACGCTGCTGTTCTCTGTGAACCCATCAGTGTCCATCATGCTCTTCCCTTACTGGGCAGCCACAGCTGTGGCCCACTCACCTGGCAGGTGCTCAGGACACCTGGGGCTGTCAGCAGGAAACAGCCCTGAGATGGATATGGCAGGATGCACTCCTTGTGGGCTTCCCTGGAAAGAGGACCTGGGGCTCTGGGGCAGTGTTGGTGCTAAATGGACGTGGAGAGAGACTTTTCCAGAAGCCTGATGGCTCCTGTAAGATCTACCAGAACAAAGCCCATGCTGAGGTTGGTTAAGCAGCTGGTGACAGCACATGACTGCAAGGTAGGATGGCAAGAGCAGAGGAAAATGCAGCCCAAAGACATGAGTAAGTGCTTGGCAAGATGCAGTGTGCTGCTCCATACCTCGAGATAGGAGTCAGACACTGCTACTAGAGACTCCCCTGTCCAACACCTCTGCATGTGATAAGATGCACAAACACACTGGCTAAAATCTGCTACCTTGATGTCTTGGTTGAAAAGCTTACCAGTAATAAAAATAAAAATAAGTTATTAATAATAATAAAGACTTAAGTCCTGAGCATCTCTTTTGCACATAACTCTATACTAGATGTGAGTTACCCAAGTAATGAGCTCTGCTACCCTGCTCTCCACTGTACTTCAACATTTTCAGAATATAAAGCAGCAGGGATGGTGAGAAATGAAGCAAGCAATATAAAAACAGAAAATAAGGCAGAAAATTGCAATTTAACTTCATCAGCACAATTGTATGGAATTGAAAAGCAATTTCAGCATCCCCAAAGCATATTAACAGTCTTAGAGAGTCCAGACATAAAAGCAAGATATTTTCCAAACTTCAAATGGATCCAAAGTTTCCTAGCAGGAGGGAATTGTTTTAGCATGTAGCTTTATAATTAGATGTTGGAAAAACTTAGTGGTGGAGTAGATCCCACCCTAACTTACACTGAAGCAACTTCAGTTTAAAGTACAAAAATAACTCTGGGTGGAGATGGCCTTACCAAAGGACAGAATTCAGCCCAGCATCTTTGAAGGTTATGCACCTACATGATCAGAAACTCTCCTGCCCTGAATGGGAAATGGTGGATAAATTTCCTCAGAACTGGAGTCAATTAAGGTTAATTTAGTTCAGTCTTTCTTGCAATAAATGGATGTAAATGAGGCATCCCCAGTGGAGACAGATTTATGACAGGCAAAACAGCTATAAAATTAAAAACAACAGGAAAACTAAGCTGGTCTCTGATAAGAAGGTGTGAGCTAATTATGAACTTCCAGCTAGCACATGAAAGTAACACATTTAACCCCAACAGATAGCAAATGTCTCATCTGGGAATTTATGGTAATTGACAGGTGAGACTTGCTGTGGGAAGAAGAAAACAGAGGTGGTGCAGGGGTTCTTTGCATTAGTCTGTGTTACACAGGACAGGATGTAATTTAATCCTGTTTCTTATCAAACTTTCCCTGGTGGCTCCTTCTATCCCATCACAAGGTTTCTCTTCCACTTACGAGCCAGTTGTCTGATCCACTTAATCTCCCTCATTTTCCAAGTTTGGGTTTTGCTGAGCCTCCTTAGGGTTGCTGTGGAGACAAAATTCAGATGGGATGGAAGAGAAGAAATTAAAAAAAAATCACATAGCTACCGAAAATCACATGGCCTGGGGTGTTCTCTCCTCCATTTCTCTGAAAAACCTCGGGTTTGCAGCTTCAATGGGAAGATGAATGTCATTAGTGGCATTTATCCAAGGAAGTATGTTTCATTGAGGGACACCAACCAAGTTAGTAGAACCTAAGGGCCAGCAAAGGTCTGTGGTGGCCCTGCAGCCACATGGGACAGCCATGAAGAGAAAGAAGTGGGAGGGAGATAAGCCTATACCAATGCCTGCTTTCTCTCCCAGGTCCTGGTCTCTGTTCAGGATGGCATAACATTTTCTTGCTTCTTACAAGCCCATAGGCATCACTCACTCAGACTTGGGGACAGTAGTTATTCCCCTAATCCACAATCCTTTTTGTCCATAGCATTTAGATTACAAGGGACTGGCCTCTGAGCCCATCTGTTCTTGCCAAATAATCCATGATGGGAAAGTATTGATTGCATAGAGAGATAGGGAAACCGGCCCAGCTCTGACCCTCTGCAAACACTTACAGTTTATTCTGGTAGGGTCTGAAGTAAATGAGACAGGTCCATTGTTAGTTTAATAGTAAGAGTTCCAAAGGCAGGGATGTTGACTTTTTGCAAAAGAGAGCAGCAACATTTCAACAGCTACTGAGGAGATGTGTGTCCTACAGAGGTTTCAGATTTCCTAGAAACTGCATGAGCACACACAGCATTGTCTGGGTTCATCTCTGGTCTTGCCTCAAGGTCCAAGCATGGTGGGAACGTATTTTGTGAGCTTTGACTCAGACCCCAAGCAGGATAAAGCTGGGGGAGGTGGCAAGGAGTGGTGAGTGCTCAGGGCTGGCACGACACTGGGTGAGATGCAGAAGGGTCTGTAGACAATCCCCTGAACCATCTGGCATTGCCTTCTCCTCCAGATGGCTGCACCCACTGTACAGCAAGCTGGTTTCCCAGCTACACTGGGAGGTGGGGAAGGAAAGAGCCCTCCCAGAGGGAAGCAGGACAGTGGATGCGGGAGAGGGACCAGGTACCATGGAGACCAGAGTAGATATGCCCCTGCAGCAGATGCTGAGCCTGCAACTCAATGTGTGCTTGACAATTTCTCCACAAAGAGCTTGAGGTCCTCCAAGCAAGGAATTGGCTCAGGTGGGAGCACATGGTGTCCACAAGCACAGTAAATGAGCACATTTGTGTTGACTGGGATATGGAACTCTATGAGCAGGAACACAACACACAGTACCTAAGGCTGCAGATGAGACCTAGAGATATGGAGATGCGCAAGACAGATATCATCATTTCTCCATGGTGAAGTTTTTTTATTTTGAGTTTTACTCTTTTTGGGTGCCTGGTGTTGCAATAGGAAGCCAAACAAATGTCTCTGAGCCAAGAGTCCCTTTGGACAGGTGAGCTCTTCTGAGGGAGTTTGCATTGCCTCCATTGGCAGCTGGCAAACTGGAGCCACTCAGGTACCAAATAACTTCCCAAAATTTTCCACAGCTCCACCTGACCACAGGCATAGAATTTGCAGACCAGTGCCTTACAGTCTGGGGAAACCACAGAGCAGTGTTTAAAGCTGCATCCTCTCACCACTTGTCACCTCTCAGCCCTGTGTGGGACAGGACTAATATTGTGAACAGCAGGGGTAGATGGTGACAGCCTGTAGGACTGGCTGGAGCCCAGCAGAAAGTGCAAATGCAAGTTTGGCTCCACAGCTCCACTACACTCCCGTGAAAGATCCTTCTGAGACTGTAAAAGCAGCCACCGTTCCTGGTGTTTGTTGATGCAGGTCCCTCTTGTGCTGCCACTGGAAGCCTCAGCAGAGACCAGGGAGTTTATTAAAAAAGGTGAGTAATTATGCAGAGCAGTTTTCATATCCACCACACTGCATGTGCACAGACTGTGACCTTTCTGGAAGTTTCTGCAGCACACCCTTCAGCAGCTTATTACATAACAGGTGCCCAGAGACCTGCACCAGGGAGCACTTGCTGATTGCACCAAGAGCTGCTAAACAGCTCTCTGACAATGAGCATTTAAAGACCAGTTTCCTTTCCTTCCTTCTCTTTCCTTGCCTAATTTATTAGTGTGAGGTCATTTTGATTATTAACCTGAGCCCTTTTCTTTCTATGGGCAAGTGCTTCCACTCTCACTCTGCACGTTTGCACACTGCCTCTCTGAACATTTTATTACTCGATTTTCCTGTTTGATTTCCCAGGGTACTTCAGTTCCTGTTCTGAGATATGGTGTGTTCCAAGGGCTGGTTAAAGACTCACAGATCTCCAAATCTTCAGGGATAGATTCTTTTCCTCCTTCTCAGTAGCTGACAGATGTTATTCTTCAACAAATAAAATCTAAATTGTATGAGTCTGCTCCGCTGCAGAAGTAAGTTCTTAATAAGCTCCTTGCTGTGATGAAAGGAAAAAGGGGAAAAAGCAACATCTCCAAAGTGGAGGTATTTACAATTAAAAATAGACTCTATGTATCCATTTGACAGAATTGGACAGCAAAATTTCACATCCCAAGGGGACTGAAATGGCACAGAGGCCTGGTTTAGGCTCTCTCCAAAGGCATTGGTCACATCCATAGCAAAATTTCATGAGTAGCAGCTGTTTCCTGAACCAGTGCTGTTTGATGTACCAAATCTTCTTCATGCAGGATCCCATATGTGAATGTACATCAAGGGAAAAATGAATCTTCACCCAGCCAGGCTGACACAGACACAGTTAGACCTGCCAGGGCTGTGGAAATGGGTATCCAACAGATCCAACAGAGGCATCTAGGCTGAGCTGAGTTTATGAGGCAGAAGCTGACTCAGAGCAAGCATGAAGGGCTTCCCTGACCTGCAAGCTCATGCCATTCTCTGGTCCCTCTTTGTTAATATACTTATCACTCTGAAATGGTTTTATAAAACTTTAAAAACCCACTATGGTCTTTGCCTTATAATCCCATCCTGGAAACCTCTGGGTTCCCTTCTGTTTCTGTTCCTGCTCTGGCTCTGCTTAGTCTCAATTCTGATCAGGTTAGCATTGGCGTGTGCCAATTCCTACAGCAAGGACTGGACTGAATTCTCTGGCATTGTCAGGGTTAACATGGTTGTGCACAGACATCTCAGCCCAGCCCTTTCCATCATAAGAACAGGGAGTTTAGCAAATATGATGGGATCTGGCTCTTTATTAGCATTGCTGCAGCACCATGGACTGGACTGGCCCATATCTAATTGTGCTCCTCACCAGGCAGCTCCTACCTGTTCCTGAAATGCTGACCCAACCAAACTTTCCAGTCATCAGGTTTTTCTCCTTCTCAGTCCTAAGGTAAAGTAAGAAACGTGGTTGAGGGAAATACACACACTCATCTTGCTGTAAAGGATCAGCACTCAGGTTGTCAGCATTAGCAAGATAATCCCATGGGAGAGACCCTTGGTACTCTGGCACTTGAGACCTGCTTAAAATTGTCTTTGTTGCTGTTCATTAGCTGTAGACGGTGACTGGACTGACATCAGAGAGCTACCTGGCAGCCCATGAGATTTTAATCACCTTATCAACTGATTCAGAAAATAACTGCCTAAAACCAGCCTGATATTAATCTTTGATTGTATCTTAATTATTCAAAACCAATAATTCAGATCACTTAGAAGAAAACAATTGCACCTTGGATACAGAGAACAGGAGTGGGAAAAATAATCCACTGTCCTCTGCTGCCATTCTGCCCAATTTCCTGGAGTTCAGGACATCTCCCAGAAGGTTCTCCAGCCTCTACAAATCCTAACAATGAACCTAATATCAGCACCAGGAGGAACAAAGGGGTCAAAATCTGCTCCCATTGGACAGTCCTGAAGGAGAAGTTTGTACAAGCTGTCGTCCTTCTCTGAAAGTTAAAAAATACAGTGAGAAAATCCCACTCTTTGAGGCAATTACATTGCTCTTCTACCCAGTCTCTGAGCAATTGCATTGCTTCCACCAGTCTCTGAACACCTTTTAAATCACCTTTAATATTATCTATCTTCACAACTACCCTGCAAGATAAGTGTGATACCATCATCCTTGTTTTACAGATGGAAAGCCAGGGCACAGACAGAGCACTGTTGCCGAACCACTTTTCTTTTATTAGTGAGCTTACCTCTGGCAGTGCCTGGTTATGTCTTACTCAGCATTCAGCCCTGCTCTTGGAGGCTCACAAAGGCTGCTGAGCTGCCACAGAACAAGCAGACCAGGAGGTCTGGCTGCTTGCATCACTGCAGTCCTCACTGCACTAATGTAGGTGCAGCTAAAGACCCTGAACATGCAGGAAACGTACATTCATCTAAAACTGGAACATTCAAAAACAGACCTTGGTTCACTTTACTCTTGAGCAGTCATAATTCATGTTGGAGAAAGCAGGCTGTACACCTCAGAGAGGAAATTTTATTTCAGACTCCAGCTTCTCCAAATAATAATATAAGGCATTCTTGTTACTCTCTGTACCTCATACAGGGAACTTATTGCAGTTCCCTACTTTCTGAAAATGTGTATGTTTTCAGAATCCACTGAAAACCTGCTTGCCATGTTGTGGCACATAACTGACATCACTGAGAGAATAATCTCTTCTGTTTCCATTCCCATTATGTGGTTATGTGCTCCTGTGAAGCCAGTCCTCTCTAGCCCAGCTCTCTGATTCTTTGGCTTAGTTATTTCTTGTGCAGCTCATGTCAAACTTTGGTCCAAGCACTGTGCCAGACCTATGCTCACACACTACATCCATCAAAAAAGTCCAGTTGGCACCTGGCATGCTTTATTCCAGCCATGTACACAGACCACTGGGCCACCCTTCTGACTGAGGAAGAGCCACCTAAAATCCAACTTTGATCAGAACAAAAGCAATATTTTCATCCTGCCTGCACAGCCACAAGCTGGCTGCTGCTTTCCAGATGGAGACGCCTTCCTTTGTGTGGCAGCAGTCCCTGCCATGCAGCAGCAGCCTGCTCAGGGTGGTGTGAAGGTCCATCTTGCCTTTGCCCCATGTGTGCTAAAATCTGAGGAGATACAGAGTCATGTGGTAGATGCTCCATGCCCATGTGGCAGACCATCAAGTATTTTCCCATTGCCCTTTTTTTTTTCTTTCTTTCCTTTCTCCTCCTTCTTATCTGCTGGTACCCGACACCTGCTAGGAAATGCTGGCCTGGAGCCAGCAGGAAGAGGGAGCAGCTGAAAGTTGCTTGGCTGACTTTCCCTTTGGAGAGCACTCGGCAAGTTCTGCACGGACAATGAACAAAGTGCTGCTTCTTGCTTTCAAAAGCAAAGAAGAGTGGGTGGGATAACAGGGCTCTGCAGCACACATTATCCCAACAATCCCAACTTTATGGAAGGGTAACACAGATCAGTCCTGAGTTCTTTTAATATGGGACAGAGAGCCAAACTTCAGCCATCCAACAGCACGGCAGGTGCTAAGAGCCACCCAGGCCGCCAGTGTCTCCTGTACCACAAACAAGTAAAATCTTTGATTTCAAGCTCTGACTATTTTGCTCAGATACCCCTTGTTTACCAAGTGCTGAATGGCACTCAGCATTTACAGATGTAAAGCCCCTAACTGGGAAGGTCATTAAAATTGGTGGGAAGATTGGGCAAAATCTGAGAAAATCCACAGGGGAGCTCAGCTAATTAATTATGGTTTTGTAATGCACCTAAAAGAACAATGTCCAGAGTTCTGAGCTGTTTGAAGAGGCTGTTTAAAAGCAAATTAAATCAGAATATCTACTGTAAATGTACAATTGAGCTGCATGCTAAACACCAAGGCAAACTTGTTTACCCTCCTCCTGAGCCCTCTTGAGCAGGGTAGGTTTGAACATTTGGACACAAATGTCACTGGGTTAGGAAAGGCTGTGAGAGACAAGGCAGACAAGGGAGAAGCAAAAACTTCCAGTGGGGGGAAAAAAAAAAAGTAGTGAAATACTGCAGCAAAGAATGAAAAACAAATAGAGGCAGAAAAGGGAAAAGCAAAATGGTTGAGATAGAACTGAGTCCACTCATGACCCTCTACAAAATTTGGATCTCTGTCTCTGGAAAATTATTTGTGAGGTGAGATTGTTATGTTTTTGAAGAGAAGCTGCTGGAACCTGCTGCTGGGCAGGCTGGCATTCCCATTCCAGAGGTGGATTGGTGGAGCCAGAGCAAAGTGCTGGTGATCTGTGGGCTCTGCCATGACATCTGCATCTGCCACCAGGGTACCATCTGCCTGGAGCTCAGCAAGGGCTTAGCAATGACCCACCCAGGATCTAGGGGAAATGGCTGGCCTGTGGTAAGCAATAAACCATCAGAGGGCTTCAAGCCACCACCACAGCCAGCCCTTTTTCAGGCTGAACCATCCCAATGGAGGAAGCATCTGCCTCCCATCTGCTCCCTCCTGCCTTCAAAGACATATTTTTTCCATAAACCAAAGATTTTGCCTTGAGTCAAAAAGCTGCATTTTGGAGTGGACCACAACCCCTGGGCTCCCCATGGCTCAAAGCTTGATTCCTGCAGTGAATGTGGTTTTTTCATCTGACAGCATAACCAGTTATGTTTGGCAACTTCAGTTTTTTCAGAAGGAAGAAAAATATGGCTCTCTCTGCTGGTAATCTCATTGTAATTTGGCACAACCTGCTTAAAACTCTCCAAAAGGTTGTGACACATGGTGCAAGACAGGTGTAGCTGGCTCTTGGAAAACACGTGTGCAAGAACATGTAGCACCTGCTCTGTGTAAACTGCTCATGCACAGGGAGCAGTGGCTCTGGAGGACTTCAAAAGATGTCAGAGGCTGTGTGTGCATTCCTGTGCATGGCTCTGATGATACCAAGTGAAGAGAAAAACCATTATGTAACTTAGATTATTGTATTAAACAATAACTTAAGCACATGCAAAAAAAAAAAAAAAAATTAAAATAAGTATCCCAGCCAACTGCTTCAGCATGAAAGATGAGATTTGTAAGATTAGTGAGATCTCCTATCTGCCAGATCTTGCTGAGCATTACACCATGCAATGGAGTTGGGTTAACCCTGTGTGTTATTATGACTCAGCTTAGGGGAGAGGTAGGGCAGGGCAAGGCAAACTTTACTATCAGCATCTCTTGGAAATTGAGCTGTATTTACAACACCAGGCCTGATAAATGCCTGTTGTCTTTGACTAACACCAAACATTGCAATACACAGCTCTCCAGAGAGGGACTGGACTGGCAGCTAGATTGTTTAATTAAGATCAAATTACCAGAGGGCTAGATCTGGTTCTCAAGATGTAACACAGAGATTATTAGCAAGAAATGAGTTTCAATATAAAAATAGCAGCTGCCACCAGGTATAACACGTAGCAGCTGGCAGGAGGAGCGCCAGTGTTTGCAACGCTGGGCTTTGCCAGCTACTGCCTGTCACCAGCCTGGCATGGCTCTGTGCCCGCCCAAGGGGCAGCCAGGCAGGGCAGAGGAGCAGAGACCAGGAATGGGGGCTGTTCCCAGCTCCCACGAGTGCAAGGTGTTTTTCCCATATCAAAGGGGCCATACTTGGGAATGGGTGGCCCTTGTGCCTCTGCCCTGAGAGGTCAGACCAGCATGGGGACAAGGAAAGTCACTTCATCCCTCTCAGTAAAGGGACAATTGAGTGAACTGATCCCACACTGCACATCCCTTCTCAGGAGAGGGGCTAGCAGAGCTAGGGTTCGGGCAACACTAGGAGTCCCTCCAGGCTTCTCATGAACGGCTTTTATGCATCAACAACAACAGATATTGGTTACAAACACAGGAATAAGGAAACTCCAGCGCCTTGGAGCTTCGCATCATTTTTATTTTCTTTTTCTGTGAAGGTGTGAGCCCACATTGCCAAAATTCCATCCCCTTTTGGACACACTAAAAGGTTAAGTGGCATTCCTCTCAGACAGCAGGACTTCTGGCATGCCTCTCTCACTTGGCAGCCCATATCCTTCAGTTTTATTTACTTTTGCAATGTGTTTCTTTCTGTTGAATGTGAATAAATATGACCAGTGGATGGAGGTGTTATGAGGGAGGGTCAGACAGAGACGGAGACATGACTGTGTGGTTTGTTTGAGCTTCATTTTCACAAGGAACCAGACTAAGATCCACCCATTAATGAAATATGCCCTGCTCCTGCTTATCTGGTGACACATCAGAGTGTCTCTCAGCTTCCTGGTGCATTAAATTTCATTTAATACAAAACCTGCCTAAAGCCTGGTGTCGCCTCTGCAGTTCCTTCTCTGAGATCGCTGCTCATAAAGCATTTCAAAAGTAGAATTAAAACTTGGGGTCCCTGACTTAAGGACCCAAACTTCACCTAGTGTACCCACAAGTAAGCATCCCTGCAGCTCCAACCAAAGCCAACAGGAGATGCAGTATTTCAGGCACGTTGGGTTATGGCAGAATTTTTTAATGAACTGTTGGCTCTTTTGAGACTTGAGTTTCATCATAGCTCAGTGCTCAGGAGAGATGGAAGAAAGAGAAGTGTGTTGGTCTAAGGCTGAAACAACTAATTTATGTACTTACACTGTGACTTAAGAAAGTTCTGCTCTAAGTGAGTTTATTAAGTGGAGTCAGGATGTCTGACAGCTAGCAGAGCCTCTGCAAATAAGACAAGGCTGTTGGTAGTAAAAAGTAGGAATCCAGTTAAAAAATAGCTCCTCCGGTTACAAGACTACTTGAAATATTGTACTCTGGAAATGTTTGTGTTTTAAGCTGTTTTAGTGTACAGTATAAGTCATTGGCTTGTTGGGGTTTTTTCTTGGTTTTGTTGTTAAACCTAGGAGGGGAAATGTTTCCCTCCACTCACTGGACAGCAGCCATGAATTTGTAATGACCAACAATGTTTCAAAAGTATGTGTGTGTTTAATCTGCATTGAAAGCCATGTTTATGCTCTTTCTGGAGGTTAAGGAAGTTTTAACATTAGTGCTGTTAGTGAAGTGCAAACTGCTGTGGCAGGGAGGTGAAGATCTGCCACCTGTGGATGCTCTGCATCCCCACACAGGGTACCAGCTCAGCCCCCACATCTGACAAGCAGATTTGCTCTGCATCGGCCTTTGTGACCTTGGCTAGTCACCCAAATTCACCTCATCCTGTGTAGGTAGATTCCCCATCTCAGCCCAATCCAGTTATATCACTTGTTTCTTTCTGCTTTGAAAATAAAAATCCAGGACCTCCATTCCAGCAGGCCAACACCAAGCTCTGGTACAGAGAGTGAGGAGATCTCAGCTGCTGGAGGAGATCACTGACCCTTTGATCTTGTGCTCTACAGTGCTTCCTGAGCAGCATCCTACACCAATGTGTTATCTGAGAATAAAGGTGCTTATTTCACTGATTGCTTTATGAATTTATTGTTGCTAAGTCTGCAGTGATTATGTTGGATCACCTATGGAGGCGATTCCTCTGTCCCGGGGAAACTGAAGTAGAGAATGAGGACCATACAGAGATTGAAGTGCTAAATTGGCATTTGAGAGACCTTAGTTTAATTTTTTCCACTTAATTTCTTAGCTTAATTTCTTCATTGGACAAACCACAAAGTCTCCCACTTCTACCATTTCCAAAATGAATGTGGAAATTTCATTGAATTTGCCTTCTGGGGCAGCAAGCAAAACATGAAGAATGCTGAGGTGGTGGGGCTACATAAATACCTCTCAGGGAGACCCAGGTGGATGTGCACAAAGAGCTTAAGTTCATGATATTCATCAATGTAGATTGGAGGAGCTGTGCTGATGCAGAAGGAGAGTGAGACTCACAGTCACTCACAATGGTAAGGCCCTACAATGAGGTCTCCTGATTCTTGAAGCCTGCTTGAAGCAGCAGATTATTTTCCTTGGTTCCCCTCTGTTCAATTACTCCAGCCACTTTTCCTGGTGACCAGGCAAGCAGAAATATTCATCTCAGTCCATCCACTGTTATTTCTCCTGCTCTGACTCTGCCATCACTACCTTTGGAGTCTCTAGGGAGGACAGCAATAGCAGTGGCATCTTCACAGCTGCTCTACAAGTTTCATCTGTACAAAATGTACCATTCATAATGAATCACTTCAATGACAAAATGGAAGAAAAAACACAAAAACTTTCAAAAATCTTTTGGGCTTTAAAACTTTAAGGAAATGATCACTTTTTTTGGCCACATAAGCTTTACAGTACTTCTCTATTTGGGTGGAACAGGATAATCCCCAAAAGCCACACCCAAGTAATTCCAGTATTTCTGCTAATGTGTGTACACTTCACTTCTGTAACCTGAACTAGCATGTTCCCAGCTAGCTCAGGTATTTCTGCATGGCACTCCATAGAATAAACACATCCCAGTTGCCCCTGGGCCAATGTCCTGTCTTATGAATGTCATTCACACCAACTGAAAGCATTTCTTTTTCCTTCCACCTCAGTTTTGCTCTGGTCCTGCTGGAGTTGATATGCTGGGTGATGGAGACATAAAGCAAAGGGTACAGGGACTGTGTAAGAAGAGAGGTTTAAAAGAAGCTTCCAAAATCCCATGGAAATATATGAAGGCAAGATAGAGGAGCATATATATGGATTGAACAAGGACTAGGATGCTTGAGGGAATCCTTAAATTTGATTAGTCATCTAGAGAAATCTTGAATGGTACAATGAGGAAATAGAAGAAAATTCAAAATGTCCAAGGACAGAGTCATTGGTCACATTCTCGAAAGAGGCATTTAAAGGGAAAATAAAGTGAGTTTCATGGCAGATTGCATTTTCTGACTTGTATAATGGATTTTAATTTATTTCTTCAACTGGAAGTGCAGTATTGAGGAAACCATGCTCTTGTCTTATGTTTAATGAAAAATAGCAATCACCAGGGATGTGGGTAGGATTATGTTGCATCATACAGCTCTATCATATTTAAGAAAATCTTGGACATGGTAGATATTAAGCCATAGTCTTTATTTTCCCTTCAGTGACTCAACTGACTTCACCTGCCATCTCTTGGAGGAACATTTCTGGTCTCTCTCTGGGACCAGAAGAGGAAAAGTGAGTCCAGTCACTCATTGCCTAGGATGAAGACAGCTGCATCATGCACATGTCAGTGACAGCTAAGACTGAACTAGGGAGATCCTCTTCACTTTTCTTCTTTGGAAGGCCACAGCCCTCAGCTAACCAGAGAGATAGTCCTGATAACAACAGAGGGTTTTAAGATTCTTGTGGCCTTCAGCAGCTCTGCTGCCAGAGCAAATCCCTGTCCTTCCTGAGAATTACATCAACTGAAACTCCCCAGTACTGCTCAGTGGACATACAGATTCAGGATGGCCCTTCAGGATTAGTGGATTTTTTTCTGGAGGTTGCTGTTTCCCAGATGTAAGCACACAGACTCTGACTCAGTGGAACCAGGTATGGCACAGCCACCCTGGCAGCAGAATTTCTCCTTTCGCAGCGTTGGGACCCCAAAGTGCTCCCCTGGTCTGGGTGAGCAGGGCATGGTGAGAGGTGGTTTCCAGCCCATGCCATGCCGTCAGGCCATTCAGAGCAAACAAACGTGGCCTCTGGGGGTCTTTGCAGACAGCCTGGCACCAGTCCTGAGCTCTGGGAGCTTCGTGTGGAGATGCTCTGTGGTCTGTCTGGGAGAAATGACCTTCAGATAGTATGAAGCGAATGGTGGCTCGCACCGTGAAACCCACCACAAATATTTTATTACAGCTTGGTAAAAAGGACAAGTTTTTGCTGGTGCAGAAGCTGGGATTTTACTGAGCTGAAAACTGAAATACAACTCAGATCAGGACAGTGCTTCACAGTTCTCACAAGTTGTTACACTGCATCCACCTCTGTAAACTGCATGATCCATCTATTTTTTATGTGCTTCTTCTTTCTGTTTCTAAGTTTTCTCTTTTGTGCACTAGTGGTGAGGCAAACATTTACAATTAACAATATGCTCTTCTCTTAAAAAGATTTTGGCTTCCTGGTTGGATTGATTATCACATGGATGATTAGTGCATGGATGTCTTTGAGGCACCAAATGACAAAATAGAGGAGCTTGTCCGTGCTGCCAAAAGGTCCAGTTCATCTGTGACAAAACTCCGGGGAAAAATAACCCAAAACAACCAACAGTCCAACAATGGACTTGTAACACAGCTGGATTTGACTCAGACCTTCAGTGTTCCGTGTTAGTCTCTCAGAAAGCTAACATTGATTCAGAGTATCTATTGCAGAGCCAAAAGCTAAACCACATGGTGGGGAGGGCAAAGGGAGAGGTGGAGGCGATTTGCAAAGGGAAGACTGTGTGCATTATTCAGGCTTTAACATTGCTTGCATTCATGCAGCAATGCCCTTCAGTTTGGGAAAGCATCACAAGCCCAGCTCCTGTTTGGCAGGGTGAATGAAAGGCATCTCACAGAATCTGTATGTGAGACCATTAGCCTGACGTCTGAGGCACTGCAAAAGCTCCACTGATAAACCACACCTCTTGAAGGAGCCTGGTATCCTTACATCACTGACACAGGCAAAGCACTCAGAATTGTGCCAATAGGACCTTGTCTACTGTCTGCTCTCCTTGCCAACATTTTCCACTGTTGCCACCCACG
This sequence comes from Ammospiza nelsoni, assembly GCF_027579445.1. Lineage (NCBI taxonomy): Eukaryota > Metazoa > Chordata > Aves > Passeriformes > Passerellidae > Ammospiza > Ammospiza nelsoni. Next base: position 19,521,161 of record NC_080636.1, read on the forward strand.
GGACACAAATACAGGAACATACTGGGAAGAAAAATAAAAGGAGAGAGAGAATAAAAAGAATGATTTTGTCTCATCATTTAAAAGGTAATTTCATAAATTTGGGTGTGGGCTGTGGAATTAGTGCACTGGCAGAAAGAGAATCCCAGTCATTACATGGCAGTTCTCATCAGTAGCTCTTTGACTGCTCCAACAATGGAGGGCTGTACTGTGGACCCTCATTCTCTAGGAGGGTGTGCTGTAAGGCCTGCAGGAGAAAGGCAACTCAAGGCTGTGGAGCAGTCCAAGGGGGGAGCCAAGATCAAAACCTGGTCTCTAGATTCATAGCCTTGTCAGTGGACAGCAGGGCTTCCCAAGGTTGCTTTATTCATCTGCAGATGAAACAAAATTAGTTGACAGAGTGTTAAAGATTCCTCTGACCATCAGGAGCCACACTCCTGTGTTATTCTGGAGAAAAAAACCTGGCAGGTCTTCAACATCACGAAACCCTGAACACTCACAGGCTGTGAGCACCCAGTTAGTTGTCATCAAGCTGACTGATGCTGGTTCACTGGTGGAGAAGTAGCCATTTTCAGACAAAATGTTTCAGCTACCAGCTTCAACTCTTGTAAACATTTAAATACAGAAACTGTTCACAATCTTTTATCTTTTTGCTTTGTGGGGTTACTTGTGTGTCTTGAAGTCTCTTCCTGAAGCATTTTGGATCAGTAACCCTTTGAAACACAAACTTGCCAAGTCCATCTTTGGATAAACCTCATCACTCTCAGAGCAGTTGTGTGGGTGTATTTGGAAGCAATCCAAAGCAAATCCCGGATGAATTGCATAATTCTTGTGTAAAATAAAAATATATGGGGTAGGAAGAGTTTGTGGCATTAGAGTAAAAGAGAGGAGGGGGAAGAGGGAATGAGAGAAAGGATGTTAAGCATAAAAACAATGTGATCCTACATCAAGTGAGAGGCTAAACAAAATGCTGTGCATGCAGAAAAGAAAACAGTTTCTTTAATAGCAAATAGTCTTGAAAGATCAGGCTTCCTCATGTTACAAGATAACTGTAGGAAGGGATGTCAGGAGATCTCTAGTTCAACTTTCTGATAAAATCAGAACCAGATATGAGGTGCTTTGTCCTACTCTCCCTTTCTTGCATCTTTACAATTAATGTCCTGAAATGACGCTCCTTAGGGACTTCTCTTGTCCTTCTCAAAACCAAGATGAAGTAAAACATGAAAGTCTTCCTTTGGCTGACGCTGTTCAAACAATCAGTGTCAGTCCTATCCAATATCATCAGTGTAATCCCAGAGAGGTGCTGCCATGGGACACCCATTGGATAATGCTGCTCTGAGTGGTCTTCTGGATCTTTTTCATTTGTGGTGGCTTTGGCCTCAGAGGCTCCTCCTGCAGTTAGCCAGACAAGCTGAGAACAGGAGACCAAGTGATGCTTGACACTTTTCTTCCTCACCCATCCTGATAAGAGAAATCACAGTTTGGAATCAAAATACCAGGGAAGTTGTTGTCTCCTCCCTGCCTGATTGCCTCAAATGTTCCTGCAGCTTAAATACACATCCACACAACTTGAGAAACCCAAGATAGGGAGGAGAGCATGTAGATTCCAGCTGGGCTAAGGGACATTAACAGATGTATGGTACAAATTATTTCTTAACACTCTTGCTGTGATTGCTATTTCTGTCCAAGATTTCTAGGCTGGTATGAAGGGATAATTATTCACATAACCATGAGGATTCTGGGCTGAATGCGCCAGGACTGTAGTGCCTCTGTGTCCCAAACACATGCCTGTTTGATGATCTAAGCACAGGCTAGGTTAGCCAAATTGCAACTTTGAAAATACTCACACACACCCTCATGCTCCCAAAAAATTATTTTTTCAGAAGTGCTTGGATGGTATTTTTATGACCTTAAAAATGTGATATTCAGGACCAATGTGGCTTTTTCTGAAAATTGGGCTAGTAGGGCAAAAAAAAGTCTGAGGATTATGCACCAAGCCATGTGAAACTCCTGATGCTGTAGAAAAGCTTCTAAGGTCCATGAAGCATTTGAGTGGTATTCGACCATAAACCTCAAACACAGAAGAGCAATGTGTGAGGCATTAACACACTTTGGAAGAGGAGGTTTTTCAGCTAGGATGGGAGTACTAGGGCTCTCACAAAAACGAACATTTGGGAAAAACTTACATTATAAAAATGACTGCTTTTGGAAAGCCTGGCCTCACATCAGAAAACACCAGAATTTTAGAGTTATTTTGTAGTTTCTGCTGCAACTACAGTCCTATAAGAGTTTTGGTAAGTCCGTGAAAGATGCCTAATTCCCATTAGTTTTGGTGTAAATTATCACAAAGAATCACCCATTTTCACCTTTTATATGTTTAAATATCTTTAACAGCCTAGAACTTCAAAGTTAGGCTGGACAGACTGTGAACTGAGTTGTGGGTAGCAAACTGAGTTTTATGATACCAAAACCAGGCTGCATTCTGCAGAAGACAGAAGTCTGAAAATAACAACAATAATCAACAAAAATAACCTGAAAAACCACCCATAATACTGAAATATCATCAACTCTTGGAAGGAATTATATTAAATTTACAAAATTAGGTAGCTATTAAAGAAAAATTCTTGGTGCAGGGTTCCTGCTAGGAAACAAGTAGGGTTTCCCACCCTGGAAAATACAAACTGTTCATCAACATATTATCAAAAAGTCAACAGGAGATAATGGTATTGATGCAATTACATGTGAGTCAATTAGTTATTGTTCCTGCCCTAAACAAAAGGATTATTTTCAGGCTAGGCTTGTTGTTAGATAATAACTGTGGTGACAGATGTCTAGAAATAAAGCAGTGCTCAGGTGGTTTCCAAGCAGAGCAATTCTGAGCTATCAGTAGAGCATTTCTCATGGAGGTACTAAATTTAACAATTAATTCACATTATTCTACATGGTATTGTTCTAGTGGTTTCGGGGGTTTTCCTTAGTGGTGTTGTTGAGTAATTAAGGTTTCTCTGATGCTGTTTAAGAACAATAACAGGAAGTTCAGAGAAATTACTCTTAATTATGTATAACATAAGTTAATTCCTGTCCTGCTTTGGTTAGAGCCTACAAGAGCCCCAAGCCATGCAGGTTGGCCACTTGAACAGAAAGACCCCTGAATTTGGGTCAAATATCTAATGAAGATGAATTTGGAGGATCTACACACAGTCAAACATGGTGGCAGTTTCACCACCCAAATTTTGACATTTAACACCCAGCACTGAGTGTCCTCAGTGCCACTGCTTTTATTGGATGGACCCAATGGAGTCCAAATGCACCCTCACCCAAGGACCTCACAGCATTTAACTTCTTTGTGCCCCACCTTAACAGTAAAATGGAACAATAATAAAATGAAAGCGCATGTTTGGGTTTTTTTTCATATATTAGACTCTTACTCTTATGTGCAATATCACTTAAGAGGATAGAAGCCTTTTTTTCCTCATAAGAGCAGAGGGAACTCAATACCACTCACCTTTCAGCAGGATACTTCTCTTCCTCATCAGTGCTCATATTTATACATTTTCATGTAATTAGACTGGGAAATTAACATCTCATGGGCCAGACCTTCCAAACCATGGCAGTCAAACTGGGACAGATCATCACTGCTTATTTCTCTTTATAATGATTCTCCAGTTATCCAGGGGAGGATTACACTACTCTTTAATAAAAGCTGTGAAGTCATTCCCCCAAGTCTGACCACATTCTTTTTCTGTAAGAGGACATAGAAGGAGCGTGAGAATTTGAATGTGAAAAGACCAACAGATTTGCATTTCGAGTCTTCTAGTTCAGGTTCCTCCTTTGATGTTGACTTCTCTTCTGAAAGCTGAAAGGACTGGTTTGTCTTTAGTCTGTGGTACAGTTTTCTTAAACTAGAGATGATTTATTTGGGGGATTTTGATGTGGCTTGTTTCCTATGACCAGCACTGAGTCGTCCAAATTCATCTTCTTTAGATATTTGACTCAAATTCAAAGGTCTTTTTGTTTAAAAGGGACAAATTAAAAAGATGGAAAAGGAGTAAAGTTTTATATAGTGGTCCTAACATCATTATCTTCCTTCTCTACTCTCCATCCCTTTACAAAATTTACTTCATATTCTACTGCCAAGACTGTTCCTCATTCCTGTCTCCTTCCTTAATTTCATGTAAATACTGGGAAAAATACTGCACACCTCAGCCAGGCAAATCTCTCATTGAAACCAATGGAAATATTACCTGAGTAAGGTTGAGAGCAGTTGGTCCTCCACTCAAAGGAAAGGGAAAAAGTCACCAAGAAATCAAAACACTCTGTGTTCTTACTCATTAAAGAGGGGACAGGAGGTTCAGGAAGGTTTAGGTAGGGTTTGGGGGTATTATTTTTAGAAGAAAACCGTAAGTTTGGTGTTGCTGCCAGCATGAGCACATGAAGTTTCAATTTGTGGTTTCTCTTCATGCAGTACATTTTGAAATTGGAATTTAAATCAAAATATACATGTCCCTGTCTGACTGTGTATATAACAATTTGTCATTTCTTAGTGGGAATTTGAAACTATTTTTGGTGTTCAGAAATAATCTTCTGTCCCTTCCCTTCACCTCCCTCCCCCCATCCCACTAACAAATTACTCTTTAATCAACCTCTAAAGAGTTTTAGAACGTTCCTTACTCTTGGAGTAAGGAAAATAGTGACAGGAAATTAATAATTATTGAGGAATGGGGCTATATTTTCATTTCCCGGCCCCTTTGGAGTTAAGCATTGAGTTGGAGGTATTTGTCAAAAAGCTGAACAGAGAGTTACCTGCAGATTAATTTTAATGAACTCCATTCAAGAACAATGCTCTCTGAAAATACATATATCATTATGAGAATAGCAAATCCTCCTAAAGCCAGAGCACTTGTGCTTTATACCAGTGCTTGAATAAGAATAAAATCCCTGCCAAGGGAGAGGTCTGGCAGCACAGTTGGTGTGCTGACCTTCAATGTCACAGGTTTGGTTAGGCAGGACATCAACATGGAGCCCTTTGGCCATCCCTAAGCTGTGCCATGGGCTGAGCCCCAGGCACGGGGGGACCATCAGATGTCTGACTTGGCTTACCTAATGATGGCACTGTGACCCCTCACAATGGCACTGTCACCCCTCACAATGGCACTGTGACTCCTAACCAAAGTGTTTGACCCCTTCAAGCTGACCACCATCATTTCCCAAATCAACTTCTCACCTCAGCACACAGCAGCTGCTGTTTCTGAGCTCCAACCAGGAATAAGGTGGACACAACATACCAGGCATCTCCTCTCCACCCCTCTCCTGGTTGTTATCACCAAAGGGCCTGAACTAAATAATCTTTCTGCTCCACCTTTGGAGTTAGGGCTCTGCCCTGAGCCTGATCCTGGTGAATTCTGCTGAGCCCAGGTGTCTGAGGACATTCAGAAGGCAGTCCTGGGTCAGGGCAATGATCTTCCTTACACACTGTGCTAAAAATGGATGCCAGGGAAGCGTACAAAGACCAAATAAAAACACCATTGTGACTCCCTGCAAATTCCTCGAGCTCTGGGGCTTAGTGGCTTATGGATTCCCTAAGTCACTGGCTGCTGCTCTTGCAGTTAATACTTGGTTGGTTTTCCCTCTGTGATCTATTTGGTCTGGTCACTTTTTGATGCTCTGTAGACTTTTAGCCTCCCCAACATCCTGTGGTAAAGAGACCCACAGTTTAACTCGGTGTTGTATGAGGAAATGCCTCTTCCTTTTGGTTTCAAACCTGCCTCCTATTAGTTTCACAGTTGACTTCCATGAATTTTGTATTAGGAAATGAGAAGCTTTTCATTTCCTAATTGCTTTCCCTACACTTCTCTCAACTTCGTATATCAGAGGTGATTATTCCACCTTTGTATGGGTGCCATACCATACCCTGAAAGCTTCTTTTTGCCTTTTCTGTGTCTGTATTGGGCAATACAAGTTTTTAGATAGTTGTAATTAATATTTTTATTTGACTTAGATCTATAGCTACAAATACCAAACTAGATTTTGGATAAGACACTTCTTTGCTGCTTTTATATTTTAGATCTGGAGATCTCGTGTCTATCTGCTCTTGTGTTAATTTTTTTTTTTTTTTCTACTGACTGTTCCAAGAAGAGATGTCCATTTACAGGTCTTGTTTGTCTATATCCACTTGCAACTACAGTAGAAGTTTTACGACATAGTTTTTAAGGTGCAGAGTCTGGACTGGTGTACACTATTGGAGATGTGTTCGTGCCATAGACTTACAAAATGGCATAAGGACTTTTTCTTTTTTGTTTTCCTCTCCAAGTAGCTCTTAAATTCAAACAGATGAGATTTTTCTGACTGCTACAGAACATCAAGTTGCTTTTTATAGATCTGTCTGTCATCCTTCCAAGGTCTCTTTCCTAAAAGGTATTGGCTAATACCAGAGCATATCTAAAGAGCATGTCATTACACACCTTAATTGAGGGGACTTTTTCCTTAGGTGCCTTACTCTGATTAATCAGTGCTGAATTCCTTCTGGCATTTCTTCATCAGCATTGTGAAGCTGATTTATTGCGTCTGCATGTCTTCATGGTAAACTTTCATTTTTACCCTGGCCAGTCCTGCCTGGGCTGGTGAGCAAGGTCTGTGCTTTCACCAGACATGGAGGTCATTTAAATAAATAAACATGTGTGTGTTGCACAGCTCCAGCATAAACAGACTTACTTGGAAAGCCCCCAGCAAACATTCAGGAGCTGACCATTATTCCCTACTTATTGTTTTCCCTCTTTTACACAGGTATGTACATGTAGGTCTTACCTATCTTCCAGCAGGTTCTCTAACAGGCTTTGCTGAGGGGCTTTGTTGATAAGAAATCCAGTTAGACTTTGTCAACCAATTCTCCTTTGTCCATGTGCTCACTGGATTCCTCAAAGAACACAGTAGATTTCTCTTCCTGTCACAGAAGCTCTTTATAAATTAACAAAGGTTATTTTCTCATCTATCATGTTCTTTTTCCTTATTATAAGCTCTACCACTTGCTTGGTACCCAAACTTGTATGTTTCCACTTGAAGAATTTTATTAAAAGGCAGGTTTAAATGAGAGCTCACACTCCACAGCCAGAAGATCCATTATTTCCAACTTGCCTTTCTTTAGAACTCATTTAGTGAACAATATGTGATGCTGACAATTTATTTCTCCTGATATTTCTTCTTTGTCCTTGAGTTGAGGCAGACAAAATATGCATTAAGGCCTCAGGGTTAATAAATACGGAAAATAAAAACTCATTTTGCTTTTACGCTGTTGCTTTTTCTCATTGCTACTTTCACGACTTCACTGTCTACTGCTCTGCAAAATCTCTGCAAGACATTCATAATATAGCTCGGTAATTTATTATTGTTCAATCTTTATGCCTTTTTAAAGGTGATTCCAAACTGATTTTCAGATTTCTCTTTTTGAATCTGCATATTTCATAGAATCATGGAATCACAGAATAATTTGGTTTGGAAGGGGCCTTAAAGATCACCTAGTTCCATCCTTCTGCCTTGGGCAGGGGCACCTTCCTCTACAGCAGGTTGCCTAAAACCAGATCCAACCTGACCTGGAACACTTCCAGAGATGGGACATCCATATCATCTCTGGGCAACTTCTTCTAGTGTCTCACCACCCTTTATAGTTAATCTGCAGAAAATAGTTCTCTTCTTTTTTCCTCAGTTGAACACAGCTTCACCTTTTTCAGGAATATGCCTTCTTTCTTCTAACAGCCTCTCTTATTCCCTTGCTTAGCCTTCCCATAGTTTGTTTCTTTGGTCTCTATATATGGTATTTTGGTGGATAGTGTGCATTTGATCAGAGCTGTCAGTAAGGAAGTATCCTCACAATTCTTTTATCTGCAAATAGTCCTTTTTACTAGCTGGTGCTTCATGCCTCAAAGAAATTGGAACAAGCACGTCCCTCACCAGTTGTCTCCCATCCAATGCAGCTTTTCTAATTATTTTCTTAACTTGTCAGTCTATCTTTACATTTTTGTTGCTTTTACTTGAGTTCCTTCAGTTACTCATCTGCCTGCAAGGACTTGTATTGCTGATGAACCTTATGTTGATGTTTAGCTCTGCTTCTGACAAGTCCTCTGAAATCCAGGTAAGGTCTCAGCAGGTTTGAATAGAAACCTATGCAGAGATGTCAATCACCAGGATTGCTCAGGCCCACACACGGCTGCTTGTGCCTCCACAAAAAGAGTGCCACAAGATAATATTGCTATATAAATAAATAATCAGAGCCTCTGATTCCCAATGTCATGTAAAGAGATGTGCAAACATGTGCAATGTGGCCCAAGGTTGGCACTGGGGCAAGAGTCAGCAGTATTTGGGGCTGAGAACAATAATTTCAATTTTTTTCTGGGTTGTTTGTTTGTTGGTGGGGTTTTTTTGTTTGTTTGGGGGTTTTTTTGAGTCCATCACCTGTATGTCTCCACTCAATGAGTATTCAGCAGTATCTTCAATAGGAAGGATTGACACCCTGATGGTCACTTGGTACACAGATTTTCTAGGTTTCCCAGCTTGGTCTGAATTAGGTGTATTGAGGGGCTGCTTCTCTGTCTTTATCAGTGAGGTCTTTGCTTTTGTGTCATTGGCAGTGCTGCAATATGATCAGGAGGCAGGGACTGGTCTTGTCATTCATTTAGAAAGTTTATCCTCAACACAGAATAGTGTACCTGGACCTTACATTGAACATTTCAAATCTGGCAAACCAGCACTTTCAAATAAGGGGAAAAAAATAAAAAAGGTGTCTATCAAAAGCACCTTGGCCAGAAGTCTGGATATCAAGTGACTTGGGAAGGGACACATTTCTCAGGAGCTGTAAGGACATGACATAAGGTTTTTCATCCCAATTTATTCTCAGTGTCAGTAAATGTTGTATCTTTAAACTAGGACAACTCAAAGTCTACTACTGGCATCTCAGGGGATAGTAAATCCCAGCCATGTGATGAAATTCACCCTGCAATGTTCACAAACACAGGTCAGCAGGAGGCTAAATGGATTCATAGGGTTTGGCAAGTGAGATGGAAACTGTGAAGATTACTGATGGGCTAACATCATAATATCAAGAAATTACTCTTTGGAGTATCCATGGAAAGTATACAGCAAACTCCCGGAAAATAAACTTTAATGTGAATCAGCCATCTGCCCAAAATCTGGATTTATATTACAGCTGAGCTTTATTAAGAGTTTCAGGAGCACCAGATCTGATGTGAAAATTTAGGTTCTTCAACAAGGTGTTGGCTCTGTTGAGTGAAGATATTCAGATCTGTTGGGTTAGATGAGGCACTAGAAGATAATAAGTTTCAGAAAGGATTGGAAATAAATATGTGAACACTTGCTTTTCACATTCTTGGCTAAAATTCTGCATTTACTTCACATTAGCACAGATGTTAATCAACCTACACATTCCTAAAGCAACTTTTGTCTCACACAACTGGTAGAAATGGACTGTATGTTTTTTTATTTGATAAAACCTTTCTAAAGCAATAATCTGTACAGATGCAGAGATTTATTTGTGTTTAGAAACACAAGGTGCATCTAGAAGTCCCTTCTCAAAAAAGGGGGATGATGGAAGCCAATTACAGATCTCCAATTTCCAATACTGGTTCTGAGATTTTAGAAAAAATTACAGAGTATTTGGGAGTGTCAAAAATTAATTCATAATCTTAAAATATTTTGTGAATGCCATTGTCTCACAATTTGAATCATGTAACATGTATGGATTACTGCTGTGATAGGAAAATAGAATTCCACGTCTGTTCATTAATTAAAATATTTTTCCTCCATTAAACTTCTTCATCATCAGAGCTGATTTTGAAAATCTTTACTTTATAACCATCCTCTTTGCAGAAAGAGCAGTGTCACCTGACATTTTCACCAGAAAAAAGGTCCAACTAGCTGTGTTTTGCAGAAAATAAAATTTAAAAATGGCATTGATCATGCACTAGAAATGTGTGCACATACTTGCAAACATCACTGGGAGCAAAGTCAGCACTCTTGAGTGTTAGGGACCAGACTGGAGGTGGAAACTGGAAGAAGTTTCCTTCACAAAGGAGATCTGATGGTTTGGCACCTGCCCCTCACACTGCCAGACATTTCATTCCCTTTCTAATAGTTTTCTGCTTTGTGCATCTCAGATTAGTTCTTAAGCCCATGGCTCTTAATAACAATGCATCCACCAACTTTTAGCATGGATATGAAAAAAGTGGTTAGCATACATTTTATACTTTAGTACAAATGATACTTTGACCTAAGAACTACCAGGTTTCAACTTCTAAACAACTGACTTGATCAGGTGAGCTCGTTCAGAAGTGATGTGGCAGCAACAATTCATAGCTGAGGAGTGGGAGAGAATCTTCACATCCAGTACAAGGCAGATATTGCCCCTGCTGTGTCGGCCCTGATTTTACAACATTGCTTCTGTCATAAACACGTCTGTAAATCCTTGCTGGTTCACTTTGTTTTAGTGCTCATTTAAAACGAATGCAGCTCTGTAGCGTTTGAGAAAACACAGTGACAAAGCAAAAACCATAAAATTAAGCATAACTGAAGTGTTTGTTAAAACAAAACTGACGCAAATCTGGCACATTTGCATTTTATTCTGTTTTAGTGCTGGAATAGTTCCCTCCAGCAGAAAACAAACAAACAAAAAACCAACAAAAAGCTGCAACGACAACAACAACAAAAAACCCAAACAAAGAAGCAAACAAACAAAGCAACATAACCAACCAAACTAAATAAAAAGTCTGAACCTCAGAAAGGAAAATAATTCTGTCCAGGCTAAAGGTATTTCTGACAGTCCCAAAAGAATAGCTTCACATGAAGGAAGCTGTTTTAAGAAACAAGGACATTAAGGTGATTTCCACACCATTTCAGGGCTGTCATTTTCTATGATGACATTATTATGCCAACTTTTTCAATCTTCTGTGCCTGAAGTCAAGCCTTGTCATAGAAGCCCATGTTCCCAACACCTCCAAGAAGCAGAACTGCTTTCATGTAGGAACCAAAATCCAGACTTTTAGGTGTCAGCATACCTGTGTGTAAGTGAAGGCATATGTTTGTAACTCTGTTGGTTTCCTTGTTAGGAGGAAGCTTATTGTTAATACCAGAGGGTCAAACTGTATGAAGTGAATTTGTGCAGGAATTCACCAAAACCACATCAGCTCTCTGACAGGAAAGACCTAAAGAAAGGAATTAGCAGGATCGGATGTGGTGCTTTCTGACAGACGGCCAAACCTACAAGGTCAAAACAAGAAGCCAGTGAAAAAATAGATTTATTCTTAAAATGAAATGTGCACAATTCCCCTCTTTATTGCCATGCTCTGCATTAAAGAACTATTGCGTGGAAGTTTATATATCCAAAAGCCCTAGGCTCAAAAAACCCATTTCAGCATAACTTTGTCCTCACTCAGCAGGGTTGCAGATGCAGCATTTCTAGTGGTATTTTCCCCACTTTCTCCCCCAAAGGGACAGGGATCTGTATGATTTTTCCCAGGGATGTACATCCCAGGCTGCTTTGGAGCACCATGTAGCTGAGCCATCACAGGCAGCCATCACAAGCAAGGCTCCTTGCACGTTTCCCTCTCTCTTTACCCCATCCACCACCTTGCCCAGGGTTTTTAAGGACAGGGTGACATTCTTCAGCCTGGAAAGGGGATGTTCCCATTGCCCAAGGTGGACTGTCAGAAGCGCACAGGATCCCTTTCCCTGTGAGTATGAGGCTTTGCTCATGCAGACCACATAACCACAGTGATAAGTACCTGCTTCCTGAGGCAGGGGAGCAAATGCCTTGCAAGAACAGTGTAAGAACCCACATTTCAAACTTCAGCCTGAAAGTGCTGACCTGTGCTGAAAATAACCTCAGCAGATTGCATGGAGAGGTTCATTGTTCTGTCTCAGCCTCTCATGGCCTTAACTATTCACTGGCAAATGTTCAGGTGGTGAGTAAGCTTCCCATTCCACTCTGTCCCTTATTGACGGGTTGGGAGCAGCTCCTTGGAGAGAACCCCCTTCTTCCATGTGCCTCATGTTTAACCTGATCCTGTCCTTCCAGGTCAGGCATCTCCAGAAGTGAATATCCTACAAATGGAAAGTATTTATCCTTCAAGATATTATCCTCAGGGTGAAGGGTGGTTCAGAAGAGTTTCCAGCTCTGTGCTTAAAAACTGCTTTATCAGCTTCAACAATTTTCTACACTTGTTTTCATCAGTGTGTTTTAGACATGCTTAGTGAGCTGTCAGCATCAAAACATCATTCCTTGTTCAGTTCTGCCTACCATGAAGGCACCTGAAAGGGGACCACTGTTCACCTCTCCTCAGGAGAAACCTCACTGGACCAAAAGTTGATATACATGAGGACAGAGAGCTGAACAAGGCACCTGTAAGTGCACCTGTGTTATCCAAGAGGACAGCAGGTTTCCATCCACCCAGAAGGGAATTTTCATCACTTTCCTTCTCATTCCAGCTGTGGGAAGCAGCAAAGTGATTTGTTTACTACACATGGCTCAGCTTTACCAGGTAAGAAGTTTTTACTAGGACTTGTAAACTCTGTGGTGGCACTGGGAGTAATTAACACCATCTTTGCTCATGCTGCCTGCCCACGCCTGGGATGCACTCTGCACATCCCTAGGCCAACCTGCTAAACCTCTGCTCTGCTCTTTTACCCAAAAGGTCACCGTTCCTTGCCCATAAACCAGAGCAGGAGAGAAATAAGAGGGCACAAGTTGCTGCTGAAATGGGGCACACAGAGGTGTGGGTACAGTGCTCCTGAAGTTACTGCTGAGGTGCTGTGGCTTTGACAAGATGTCTAGATGCATAGCTGGCTAATATAGACCCTTCTTTTCTCCAGAGCCACCTCAGAAACAGCTATTGATTCTTAAGGCAGTAATATTCATCTGGCATCTCATTCATTCCAAGTTAATTGCTTAAATGGGTGGAAAAGGAAATTTGTGAAACGAAATGTGCTGCTGCATCAGGCATAAAGGAAACTTCGTCCCTATTAAGCTGAAAATGCTTCCCAAACACAACACATAGGCTCTGCTGTGCTGAGGCACTTAAGTTCAATTCTTCAGTGGGGCCACTGTTTAAAGAGAGAATTACTAACTCAGTCACAGCAAGCTTCTGTGCTTCGACTTCCCAGTCGCTCAGTTTACTCTTCAGGATGGTTTCCCCTACAGCTTAAAAATATTACCTTGGAAAGAATTGCTAAATAAGTAAATACTTGAGTCTACCAGGGTTTTCTTCCTAGATCCTAACCCTGGCACAGGTTGAAGCCTTGCAACTATGTCCTATCTGCTAGGGAGGCTTCAGTTGGTATTGAGTGGCATATTGTTTAGAGAAATAACACATTTTCCTTACGGAAGGAGAGAAACATTCCAAATAAGCTGCTGGTCAAATTCACATTTTTATGCATGTCAGCAGCTTGAGGAGAATAAGGAGAAGGGAGCAGTTTCATTTTAAGTGATTCACTGAAGAAAAGTTCCAGTTTACATTACCATGAATTTCTCCTTCAGAGTGCTTCTCATTTTCAGGATGCAATTTTGTGCTTCCTTCTCACAGCAGACTTTTCACAATCTGTGTAGCAGTGCTCATTTTAGAATTGGCTGTTTCACCTCTCTAAATAAAGCTACTTTAGTACCTGCATTAATCCCTTGCACTGGCCATTACTAACATTAAAACATGCCTTTATGCAGAGATACTGCCACTGCAGCTATTCACTGAATAATTGAAAGTAGTTGGTGTCTTTTAAAGCAGCTCTTTTAATGTTTCTATTCATTATTTGTTTTTACTTGTGACCTCCACTGTATTGGCTCACAGGTAAGTCTGGAGAAGTTTCTTTTCCCTGAATTAAGGCCTGATGAAGGTTTGAGGGGTGTTCAAGGCATTGGCCCAGATGCCATCCTGGGGTCTGCTGCCATCAGCTTTCCTGTGCCTGCGAGCAATTTTCTCCAGGAAAAAACCCAAAAAACAACAAACCAGTCAAAGGAGACTTTAATCCTCAGTGGAGTGTTTTTTCTTCCCCAGCTCTGGTACTGCCGTGTGACGAGCTGTTCTCTCCTTACACCTTAGCTACCAGCAGCCTCAAGAGCCAATGCAACCCATGATTGCCAAAATAGAGACCTATTCCTGTGCTCTCATGGTCCTCAAGGCTCTCCAGCTCAGTGGCAGTAGGGTAAGCCAGGCATTGCCAGCTCCTGTGGGTTCCTAATCCAGAGATCCCGTTCCCAGCTCTTGGTTCAGGGACCTGGTGTGGTCTAGGAGTGCATGACTTTGCTGGAGAACATCTCCTCCAACTGCAAGGGCCTGCTCAGTTTAAGTTTTCTCCAAAGGAAACAAAAAAAAAACCCTATTTTTTTCCCCCTGAAGAAAATGCCATATTGTCGTGTTTGTGGTTTTGTTTAAGGAGTGAGGTGCAAACTGCTGTGCAGTCAAATTCTGTGGGATATGGTTCAGTGGTCAGTTTAAGAGTTAAAATTACAGGCAGTCAGAGAAAGGTGAGAGAGAAGAAAAGGAGGAACAGCAAAGAACTAAAAGGAACTGTCAGAGATTGAAGTGGAGCAAGGCAAATCTGGAGGAATGGTGCTGAGAAAGTCAGGATTTTTTTGAAAGTGGCAGAACAAGTTTTGTGCAATTTGGTGCAAGTCTGTAGCTGTGAATTCATTGGCCTTCCTTCAGGCATCAGCAAAACAGGCAAAAATTCTTCAAATTCAATATTCCCTCATATTCTGCCTAAAGGAGCATTTTAGCTGCTTTTTTGGTGCTGAAACACTTCACTTTCCTGCTCTGGAAGGAGGTGGCTGCAATGAGGTAGGTAATGATAGCTGACAGCAAGATTTGGTGCTCAGGCAATGAGAACACCATTGCCTTGCTGGGCAACTGGCTTCACCAAGGCTGAGGAAACAACAATTTAATCTGGATCTCTAAGGCTATCCTTTTTCTATCAGGCACGCACAGAAACAGCAAATCATTCCCTCCTTCTCCATGTCAGCAGCTTTCTTATTTCTGGAGAACCCCTCTGAATACATTTCAGTGGATTTCCAACTTCAGTACTGCTTCCAGGGTTTGGCCCCCCAGGACTGCTGCTTTACTTTCTGCACAGCAAAACAAAGCTACAAGTTTCTGTAAGGGTCTCTTGTAATGAAAATAAGGAAACCAACAAAAAATTAATCATTAATGCTCACTCCCACTGACATACCAAGTCTGTTCATCCTTGTGGCTCTTATTTTGCACTTGTTACTGCAGTGTGTGGTTTAGAAGTAACTTCATCCTCACTCTTATTATGGGCACTGTTTCTAAACATAGGAGATTTCAGCAAAACAGCCACACACACCAGACACATACACCCCACCCCAAATACTAACCAGGTACTTCTGTAGGACAATGAATTTCATCTAGGGGAGGTGGAAATTATTTACAAGAAAGAGACACTTGTAAGAAAAAAGCCCTAAGAAGAAAGCCTGTAAAGCTGCACCTTTGAACATAAAACAGCATTTTGTCTCTCAATCAAAACTGCTGCCCAGAGGATGTACAGAATGTCATACATTCTGTACAGCATCAACATTTCTACTGATGCAGAAGGTCAAGGCAGCCACTCTGTCTAGCCCATGTCTGCCACTCCTGCTGGAGGGCAGAGTGAAAAATGAGCCTTACCTGTGACACTGCTCAACGCCACAACAGCATCAGGCTCTGCCCAGAACCCTGGGATTTAATGCAGTGTTTCACAATCTCAGATGATTTTTAAGTGAAGCTTACAGGAGAGAAAGGCTGATGAATATTTACTCAGGAGTTTGTTCATGATTTGGCTCTGGTTTCACTTCCAGGAGCCCGTGACTGATGCTCTGCACTCTTGTTCATCAATGCACGGAGTGTTGGGGATGGTTGTGGAGCAACCTCCGTTTCAGAGGAAGGGTGTGCAAGTTCAACAAAACATTGGTGTCCAAAGGAGCCTGTGGTGAAGGAGACCTCTAAAGAGCTATTAATTGAGCTAAAAAGAAAACCTTGTGAGAACACTTTAGCTTTCATAGGTTTTCTGCCCCAGGGAGATCTGTAAAGGGGGAGCCGAAAGATAAAGAAATCTACTCATGTTTGCCTGTTTGTTTGCCTTGGTGTCAGTTATCTGGTACTTGATAAATGCAGGAATTGTATTCATTCAACTGCTAGGATGATGAAATTTTACTTTCTTCATCTGCTGTGGTTCTGGCAAGACATAAAGAATAACAAAAACCAAGTTATTAGGAAACTCAGTGGCTGAACCCTGGAATTGCTCAGGTTTAACTGACCTCTCTCAATGAGAACAGCACTCACTGCCTTCATATTTTAGGCTTAGGTCAGGAACCAAGTTCCTGAATAAATGTGCAAACCTTCCCAAAGTCTTAAGTTTGGTCTATTGAGGCTTTCATCTGCCTTCCAGAGAGATTAGGAATGGTACTAGAAGAAATAATTTCTGGAATCCAGGATGAGTGAGAGTCTCACAAATCACTCCAATACAGGTTTAGTTCCAGAAATAAGGGAAGAGCACTGCAGAGCACTCAGTTATTCTGCTATTTTTTCCTGTAGGAGAAAAGTAGTCATTCATATATCTGGACAAACTTGCCTTGCTTCCTTTCCAAACTAAATGAACACTTTGCTCTCAGTTTGGCTTCAATACACAACAGTGAAAATGAGAAAAGAATCCAACAACACATTAATAGATTCCAGAAATTCTGTACAATGTCAATAAAGAGGTCGCTGAGCTATTTCAAAAAATGTGAAGTATTTGCAAGATATCATGAAGTGAAAGAAATTGTTCCTCTTATGGCTCATAAAAGAAGCCCTAGGAAATGTAAAAAGGATTCCAATTATTATTTTATCAGAAAAAAAATAATAATTGATTTATATTTAAGCTAAATTGTAGTAATTTATTAGAAAGATTGTTTCACTTGTAACCAAATAACTTGGTTTGCAGCATGTCATTTCAACTGAGTGCAAATTTCAGGCAAACAGAAAATCCTCTTCTGCTAAATGGTTTCATCATCTTTTGTATAAATATTCTACAAATGTTCATGGTTGTGCAAGCCCTAAATGAAAGACATTTTTTCAGAAAAGGTAAGGAACAAGTCCAAGAAAATTAGTAAAATACTGATAGGTCTAATAGGAGACATCTAATTAACAGTAAGTCAAAAGTCACCTATGGATTAAATCAGTGCAAACACTTTTTCCTACATGGTAAAGGAGGAATTGAGGTGTCCAAAGTCATCTCTAACACAGGCAGCAGACAACTGGTAGCATTTTTGGACAAATGTTTCTCCAGGAACATCTGGACCAAACATAAGCTCCAATTTCCTCTGGTGGAGTTGAGTCTCTGGTGGTTTTGCTCTTCAGCTGTAAAATGGAGGCATCTACTGTATTTTCCTTCCTCACCAGAATGTTGTGAAACTGACTCAGAATAAAACTTTCAACAGCTGGCTCTGAGGAGCGGGGGGGTTGTCTGAGATGTTAGTTTGCATTGCAGTGTCAGGAATGGTATCCACTTGATGGTCTGATTACTACAGGGATTGTTTTCTATGCAAGCGCTAAGAAAAGAATTAGAGAATGTCAGATTTCCATTTCCCATTACCTTGTTTCCTTTCTCGAGGGCTGCTTTTTTTGGGTTTACAAAATGAGATTAGTTATCACTAAATGTGGATATCACTACTTATTCAGCTTGTCAAGATTTTTTTTATTGCCTAGAAGGGAGTGTCTGCTATTTCCATTTTCCTGAGAAAAATGGGAGTTAAGACATATATCTGGAAGCAGCCTATAGTGATGACACATGAGATCACAGACCTCTGATCACACTAGAGATTTCAAAGAGAATTTAAACACCTTAAACATTGTGGTGGGCTTGGTCACACCATCCTACCAAAGTCATTTTAGGCTGGTTCAGGTAACTGAATTTAATTCTCCAGAATCTGAGTGTTGCTGCTGTGGTGGCACCTTCCTTCATTGCTTTGTTTTATTTTCACCAAGCAAGAGTAAATTCCAAGCACCTGATGAGAGTTTGCAATTCTTGTTTATGAATACATCCACTACAGAACCCAGAATGTGGAATCTCTTGTTCTGTTGATTCATCCATACACCTAATTTGGTTTTCATTTCCACCCACCTCAGTTTAAGACCCAGTGCTATGTAAGTGATAGAAAGACACAGGCATCTTTCTAAGTGTGATTTCTGGGGAATAAACTCCTGAATTAACAACTTGGTCTTCAAAGAAGAATCTGGTAAAGGAAAACAAGGTTATTCTGAGAAACACCACTGTTTGTTATGTCCCTGGAGATCTTATCATTCCAGAATAGCTGCAGACCTCACAAACATTGGAGAACATAGGAAATCTTGTGTTTTATCATTAATATTTTTTTAATTCACTTTAAAATAGTAAAAAAATCCAGCCTCCACTGAATTCCTGTACATTCAAAGGCAAAATGTAAATATTCCCCTAGAGAACAGTCTACTGGACAACTAAGGAAATGGAGAAAATGAAATTCAGGTGAATATATAATAAAAAACAACTCCTTTCATGTAGCTGCATTATTGTAATTCATCTCTAACCTCTTGCTGAATTCTTAATGATGACAAAACTAATTTGTGGCAGTGGCATTAATGTTGAAATATCACACTTCAGCACAGCTTTCTTTCATTCTCTGAACTTTCATTCTCTTCCTCACTTTTCTGACTTTTCCACCTCTGCTCTCTGAGCTTATAATCAGATATACTGTATAGGGGTTTCTAAAATTTTTCCAGCGCTTATTCTTGGGGGGAAGGGTTGTTTGTTTGTTTGGGGGTTTTTGGAAGGGAATAAACTTGTCACTAAAGAAATGTTAAAGGTCCTCTTTTGTCTCTGATACTGTTTCTGCATTTAAATCTCTGGCCAGGACTGACTAGACCATGCTGCTCAAAGCCTTTTCCTTTGTGTAGGCAATAATTCTAATCAGTGCCATTTCTGATTTAGGGAATTCGTCCTCTGACTTCATTAGAAATTGATAAGCTCATTTGCTAAATAGCCTCAAAAATTAGGTTTGTGTTGTCCTGAAAAAAAAATCTTCTTTGTGTTGGTATAAGTCTAAAGCAAATCAATTTTTTATCCTTCTCCATCTAAATACCTCAGAATTCAGTGTATTCCCTTGTGTGCAGAGAGGTTGCAAATGTATTTCTGATTCCACTCATAGGTGAACAACCAGGGCACAGAGCAAAGAAGGGATTTGCCCAGGGCCATACAGACACTTTGTGGAGAGCAGGGACCTGAACCAGCTTTCCCACATTCCTTCTGTGGTTCAGTGAGGAACCAAGGCAATTTCAGTCCATAGACATCACAGGGTTCTTTGCCTGACCTGCTCTCCTGTTTCCCAGCACAGCAGCCAGGTACAATATTTTGTGCAAGATCATTCCACTTTCCTAGAGTTCCAACTTACCTGCTTTACTATGGGTGTGCTCACTACTTCCCTCAGAAAATGCTGGCAGGAAGAATAGTGATTTTACCATCAATCAAAGGTCTCCAGATTTAGCAGAAACATTGTCAGTGTGGCATTCCTGATGGCCGAGCACAGGCAAGGAGGCTTCCTGAAAATATGCCATGATTCTTCTTCTAGAAGTTGCTGGTATATATATAAATGCTTTTTTTTCCTTTTTCTTTTTCTTTTTCTTTTTCTTTTTCTTTTTCTTTTTCTTTTTCTTTTTCTTTTTCTTTTTCTTTTTCTTTTTCTTTTTCTTTTTCTTTTTCTTTTTCTTAATCTAGGGTTTCCTATTTAGAAATATGCAAGAGCTGCTGTGTCCTTTTCAAGGTTATAGAAATGATGAGTTACTTTTTGCCATCTCTGAAATATCTCCATTTGGAAAATCCAGAAGCTCCTTATGCCTTGTAATATTTTGGTGTAAGCAATACTCCAGATTGCTTACACCAGAGACTGTGCTTGCTTTAAAATGCTACCAATTTCTACAGTGAAGCCTAGTGTTTCTCAAACTTAGTAGGAAGAATAGAGGAAAAAAATTAAGTGATTAATGAATTCTATATCTTCACTGCACTGGTAAATTCTAAAACACTGCTCAGGAGACAAGAAAAAGGTTTTGAGGGATTCTAGGCACCTTTCTCATGTCTGTATGTGCAAAACACATGACAGTAAAACTAATTTGATTTATCTTCACATGACTGCTAGCGATAATTTCAGTCTGAGATTAACACCTGTATGTCAGCAGGGAATGTGGGCATGCATTGAGGGGGAGGACAGAACAGCAGTAACACTGTACAGCTCTTTATTAATTATCTGATAAAAGACTGCTGGTGAAAAAAATATGTGTTAAAACACCATCCTGATGTTCAATGCCCTTTAGTGTATGAGCAGTTTTACTAAGGCTTCTTGGTTCAGTATTTTTAGAACTGTTTAGTATGTTTAGAACTGTTCCTGGTATTTTCCTACTTAAATCTCATATGTATCATAGCTCACAAGATCCCTCTGTGCTCAGCCCCACAAAGATGGCAGAATCTTTAAGGGCACTGGTTTCACAACTGGCATCTATATTCTTTACAAGAAATAATATTCAGGAGAAAGATTTCTGAGGTGATCACACAGGAATAGCAGAAATTAGGTTGGCTGCTGCTAGAAAACCACAGCATTCCCTCAATAAAATGTAACGATAGGTAGTGCTCATCCTATGAGCGAGATGTTTTATCCCAACACATCTTTCTGGGAAATACTGAATTACCACTCAGCTCAGCACTCCTGCCAGTCACCAGATGCATCCCCCAAAAGGGCACCATGTGGCCAGTGCCAGTGTGAGGTCTGCAGCTCCCCTGCCCTGCTAAGCCTCACCCAGGAGCTGCTGGATGCTGTCACCTCATTGATGCCCCATCAGACTTGTGGGGCCTCTCTCGTGCCTGCAACCACAGGCGACTCCGTGTCTCTGTGCCTCTGAGAAATGATGTGCCAGAGTGCCGGGCTCCTTTGGAAACAGAGCTGTGACTTCCCAGGCAGAAGCATCCACAGAGAGCTAAGGAAGGTTTCTGGGCAGCAGCCAAGCTAATTCCTGCTCTCGTTTCCACCAAAATAAACCCAAAACTGTGTGACAGAAGCAGAGAAGCACATCAGCACCTCAAACCCCACACAGCTGAGATCCCTCTGCATCTGCACACAGCAGCACCTTCCCTGTGGACACGGGCATGCCCTGCCTGGGACACAATTGGCCCAGGGCTTGTGGAGTTTGTCCTCAATCCCCCTCTAGACGAGCTCTCCTTGCAATTCCAAAAACGTAGTTCAGTAGCACAGCACAGCTTGGCTGATGACGAGGGGACACAGAGCAACTTTGGAAACACAAACTGGCACGGGGAGAGAGTCTTCTTGGCTTTGAAAGGACAGCACACACGTTCAGAGCCAGAATGTGTAAAGGCTTTTGTTCACAAACAGAAATCCCTTGTGCTGACAGGCCTCGAACAAGGCTGGCACTCTTGTGAACGCAATATGAAAGTTGCCTTGTACTGGGATTAGCTGAGTGAACAGTTAGCAGCAAATAATTGACTCAGAAAATTTAGAAGGATAGTACTCCAATATTAAAAAAGAAAAAAAAAAAACAAAAAAAAAAAACAAAAAAAAACCAAAATAACAAAAAAACTGACTGTGAAAGCTCTGCTGTTTTGACTTTGTTCTCTCTCTAAAATCAGCAAATGTTTCAGGAGAATAGTCTTCAGTCCAAAAGTGGCTCATGGTCTGCGTATTACAAATATTCACTCTTCAAGGTGTGATACTCAGTCTGTGTACTGTGACTGTTGTCTATGTGCATCTCTGGAGCAATGAAATGCTCCCTGCAGCAGCAGGACCCTTTTCCTCCACCTTACCCAAGGCTGTGTAAAGTGAGTAAGGTCAGATCTCTCTGCCAAGTCACAGAGGGATTCTCAGCCAAATTTGTCTTGCTCTGTCACAGGCACATCATAATGTCAGAGACACAAGCTCTGCCGGCAAAATTCTTACCTTCCTGGTAGAGGGTTCTTCAGAAAATGGAGTGTCCACATGGACACTCTCTCCTGGCCACAGCTCTCCCATCTGAGGCAGGATTGGCTTCCCTTGGACCAGGTGCTGCTCCATAAACTGGAGATGGAGCACAAACAGGCCAAGAAGCTCCCTTACATGCCTTGAAGGCTGATGTGAAGGAAAGAGGCTGAAGCCATATTGTGCTGTTGTGCTGAAATTTCTGTTTCTGATCAAAGCCCTGTATTTTAAAGGCCACCTTTCTTATTTTTTAATTTCTCCTCAAAATAATTAATTAATTCCAGATCAGTTAAAAAAAATTTGCTCAAATGTCACTTTTCTCTGTGAACATTCATATGTCCCAGCTTCTCCAGACCAAGCATTCTCCAAAGAGGTCATGAGCACAGACATTATAAAATCCCAATATTATTTCCAGCACCTTCTCCTCACTTCAGGCCGATGCAAGGCTTGGTTCTGCACTACTGCTGTAATTTCACTGCAATGGTTTAGATCCTACATGCTGTTGTGTTAATTACCTGGAATGAAGCTAATTATTACTGGATAAGTCAATTTATGCAATGTGACTAACACAGAGAGAAGAAGAGTGAGCTAAGCCTAAAAATTACTGGATTAAAAATTATGAGATTCAAAATTTTTTAAAAGTAATTAGATTTTTCTCTTTGCTAAAACTGAGCTCCACATTTCCCTTCAGTTTCAAGCTTTCTGGAATGACAAGAAACTTCTTGCTGTCTCAAAGATCAGTGCCTTGTTGCTCTGCAGGGCTCATCTGGGAAAGCGCCAGCATTGGCAAAAGCTCCAGTGTTTTGTGGGGACTGGGAGGGCTGTCCTGGGCAAGCAAGAAGCTCAGAGAGGGACCTCAGTGCCAAGGAAAGCAGAAGATGCACATGATTCAGCTCCATGTGAGAGCAGTTTGGGACCAACAAACACCCTTGAGTGGTTCCCTTGCACGGCTCAACCCTGTGTGTGTTGCCATCAGCTGTCTGGGAATGAGGATTTAGGGGTTTGTTGTTGTATTTCTTACATACCTGTCACAAGACTGTGGGTCCTAGAATCACAGAATCATAGAATGGTTTTAGTTCAAAGGGATCTTAAAGACCATCTTGGTCCAACCCCCTGCCATGGGCAGGGACCCCTCCCACTAGAGCAGGCTGCTCAAAGCCCCATCCAGCCTGGCCTTGAACACTTCCAGCAATAGGGCAGCCACAGCTTGTTCCAGTGCCACATCACCTTCACAATAGAGAATTTCTTCTTAATATCCAACCAAAATTTCCCCACTTTTAATTTGCATCCATTACTCCTTGTCCTGTCACTGCAGTTATTGATGAGGAGTCCCTCTCCAGCCTCCCTGTGGGCCCTGTTCAGACCCTGGAAGGCTGCTGTGAGGTCTCCACACAACCTCCCTTCTCCAGGCTGAACAGCCTCCCATTCCAAGCCTGTATTCACACCTCACACCCTGTCCCACCAGGCTGTGACCACTGAGGAGCCCCAGGGAGGTTGAGCGGAAGAAATTCTGTGGGAATTCCAAGACCAATGGCAAGCCCGTGAGATCCAAGCCTGAGCCCAGGTGGAGAAGCTTCAGGTGTTTAAAAAGACACTTTAACCTGCTTTTCTCTCTGCCACACAATGTGAAGCAGCATCTGTTCCCCACGTGCAGGACATGCCTCCAAATGGGCCTTTTTTCCCCCTTTTCCACACTTACAACCCCTTCTTCATGTCTTTACTCAGTCACTATCTCACATAGAGGGACTCTATGCAAAACCATCTGAGAGTGAATGGGAAAGACCCTTCCACTGAATATGTGGTTAGGACTCACAGGCACAAGCATTTTCCAGCAGCACTGAAAGGATTAATTGAAATGTTGAGCCAGAGCAGTAATTATTTTACCAAACAGTGAAACGCTATTCAGCCCTCACTTTTCAACTGCTACTGATGCAATCAAGGCCAAACGGAGCCAAGATATAAAATTACTGCTGCAGCCCAGCATTTTAAAAGCAATTAAAAGTGAGAGGTGCCCATGATTACAGTGTAAGAAAGAGGGTTTTCATTAAACAAATGGGTGTAATGCTTGCTCTGAAACCCTGCTTCCCAGCAAAACAAAACACACAGGACTGGACTCACTCCTGACTTTCCAGAATGAATCCATTCACTTGAGGAGAGTTACTCCAGATTTATTCGGTGAGATCAGAGTCACACCTGCACAATGAGGGACGTTAGAGGTGCTTTTGCTTTGCTTTGTGGTACTTTCCTGTACGTGTATTTTTGTCTCTTCCTATTTGCAGTTCAAATACCGGGACAACAATAAAAGTCCCAAAGAAGAAACTCAACTGGGCTGGGGAGCAGGAAGTGAAAATATTCCAGTCTTCATGTTTATTCTTGCCATAGGAATAAATAGGGCTTGGTTCAGTGCACAGTTCTGTCACAGCATGTTGTGCAAGCCTAAGGTTTGCTTCTCCTTAGGCTGGTGAAGCTTCACTGACTGCTGTGAAATCACCTCTGCAGCGAGCAAATAGAAGCTGGCTGATGCTCAGGGGGGACAGCAGTTATCTGGAACTGCTGAGTGATCTGCTCTCTCAGTGATCCTCACCCTCATGCTGGCAGTGAAGAGCCCTGCACATTTATCACTGTGAATCTGCCTCCTCTAGTCAGTGGAGGTGAAGGACATTTCCCCCGTCTGCATTGCATGCTCTTATTTATCAACCATCTTTACATATTTTTGATCCTTAATACACTCTGAACTTCCAAAAAAATTCAACCACATTTGCTGAAATTTTCCATGTTTCCTTTCTGACCAAAGGTGGGCCCTGATTTTTTGAAAAGCCAGAGGAAAATTCCATTGGCTGCTTGTGAGCTGAAAAGAAGTGCCAAAACAAAGAAACTCTTTCTCCCGTTTCAGACATGTCTTTAGGGAGTGAAACACCAACCATCCAGCATAAAGGAGCTGCACACAAAACTTATGAAGGTCTCACTCCACCTTTCAACAGGCAATAGAGCTACACCTGGACTTGCACAAGAAATGCCAGCTTGGAAACCATATGATTCAGTTGCAGGACCCTGCAGCATCTTTCCACCCATCTGATAACAACTCAGCTGGACCTGAATATCAGCAATAACATGGTGATATGTGGGGCTTCTGTCTGGGTATTGTCTGTTTTCTTGCTAGTTGGATACCTATCACCCCAAAAGGCTCCCTGCATGCCTTGTATCCACCTTTTGTCACCAAAGCAAACATTTTTCCTAACAACTGTCCTGATTCTAGCCTGAATTGCCAAAAATTACCCTCTGACTCTGAACAGATAACATGGCCAGTAATTTTCTACCTTTCATGGCCAACACAGAGCTAGCTAATCTCCTTCCAAAAGAACCAAACCCTGAGAGAAAAAAAGATTTTCATAGGAGGAGGAGGAGGGACTATTCCATCATTGAAGTGATCTTGAAAGTTTGCAGAGATCTCCTTGATCCAATAGTGGAAAGCTCTCCTGAATGCAATTGCCTGCATCACTTTGCTTTGGAAAGCATGAAGGATGCCAACCTTTCCTGCTATTTAATTTTCATTTTTGTTTCTTTCACTCCAGTTTCTGTTTCTTTCTGCCCATTGTGATGTTATCCCTAAGCTGCTGGGGGATTTTTATTCTTCCTCTCTCTGCTAGTGCCATCTGACTGGTTAGAGAGTAGAGCTGTTCAGCGCCCAGCAGGAGCTCTCTGGGGCAGGACTGGAGCACGTTAGGGAAGTTTATTATGGCCCCTGCCTTGGCTGGCACCCTGGGGTTGGGGTGGGTGCCTGCAGAGCTCAAAGCCCAGGTTGTTGCAGGCCGGGGTTCGGAGCCAGGCTGCGGGGCTGGAGCAGCAGCAGCTCCGATCCTTGCGGATTAGCACAGAGGGAGACTTGTGAGTGCTCCGTGTGATATCTGCTCAGGAGGTAAACAGAGGGTTTTAGTCTCCTGGCCTGTCTAACCAGCTCCTTTGACAAGCTCTAAATTCACTTAAAGCCATGTAATTTGAACGTGCTGTGGGGTCCAAGTCTGCTTCACCCTTGATACTGCGTAAATGGGCCCATTAAGGTGTAGCCAAGTTTTGTGTGGTTTGTTCCCAAACAGTCACCGCGACGTCTACTTCGGGGAGATAAGCTCTCCTCTGCCAGAGCACAATAGGGACTGCTCACAGGATGAGAATCCAAGGCTTTAAAATCATCAGAGAGGGGAAAAAAGAGCAAAACAAGAGCTGTGCCCAAAAAACGTTATTAAACCTCAGCAACTTCGCCATCCCAGATAAAGATGATGTTTGCTAAGCTGTGATTTCATCAGCATTTGAATCATAAGCACAGTCTTTTATAAATCAGGCATAAACCTTTACCATGGGACAGAACTTTGCTTACAACTCATCATCTATGAGAGAAACTTTTTTTTTTCTTTCTAAGTTTAAGAAATTCAAACATTGTAGATACCTCTAAGTGCCAGGACAAGAAAATTGCATGCAGGAAAACATCATACTGCACTTACATTTGATTCAAAGTTTTGGGAGTTTTTTGTGAAGTCACTGCAGCATCAATGCAGTCTCAGCCCTCAGATTGTGCTCACAGTTCTTGTCTGAAGCAGCACCAACACCACTTGGCAGTCATATGAACCAGATGCAGTCTTCCATAACACTGAGTACAAGTCTCAAACAGGATGATTTGGCAAATCTGTTCCAAACATGAACAAAAAGTACAAGCTGAACACTGTCACCTAAATAGTTCTGGGGGGAAAAAATCTGCCTTTTTGATTGGAACCATACCAACTTCTTCAAATCAACATCTGTGATTATCTTCAAGATATTTTTAAGATTCTATTTTTAAGATTTTTCCAGTGGCATCTTTGAGTAGGAGCCCAAATTATTGCCACAGGTAGGAAAAATCAGTTAAGGAGAAAGAGGAAGCTGAGTAGCCCACAGATGCTGATTGAAGCC
Organism: Ammospiza nelsoni; assembly: GCF_027579445.1. NCBI lineage: Eukaryota > Metazoa > Chordata > Aves > Passeriformes > Passerellidae > Ammospiza > Ammospiza nelsoni. The sequence continues at coordinate 19,548,114 of NC_080636.1, forward strand.
ACAGGGAACATAAGGTTGCAAAGGACCAGTATTCATCTTAGTTGTTGTTTTCAAACATCTTAGAAGAGAGCATGGTTTAAAAAAATTGCTGAGAAATTGGACACATAAGAACTCACTGTTGGTCATGCTGTTGTCCCCAGTGTGACAGAGTAGGACATGAAGAGGACATGCACAGAGCTGGGCAGGGTCAGAGCACTCCTGAGGGCACTGGGGGCAGACAAAGCACAGGGCCCCAAACCTCCCAGCAGGGTCACAAACCATGCCCTTCCACACCCACAGCACTTGGTTAGAGCCAGGTCCTGGCAGTTTAAGCATGGCTGTGTGAGAGCACAGGCAGCCAAAGCAAGGTCTTCTTGCAGCAGACTGCTCCTTGCCCAAAGAGAGCTGGCCAGATTGTGTTATGGCTATCTGCTATCACTGGCAATATTTGTTTTATCAGTTTTGTGCCTTAGTCATCTCTATGGCATGTAATAAGTTTGCAGTGGTGGGTTAACCCTCTTTTTGCTCTTATTATCCTTTGAAGGGCTGTGCTTGCAGTAGGCCCAGTGCAGAATAATTTGGATGCTGATATATTCCCACCTTGAAGGCCAGTGAAGGGCTCCCACTGACTGCTGCAGGGCAAATTCTCCTCTGTTTTTTTAAGAAGGAAGCAGCCCTGAACCCCTCCTGGACCTGGACTCAATCTCACTTCACAGGACTCCTAAAGCCAAACCCCACCTTTGCAGTCCACACTTCAGACACTGAGCCTCTGCAGCTTTCCAAGCCCCTCATCACTCTTCTCCTTCAGGTTTTCTGAGTGCACACAAAACTTCTGCATCATTCCCCGGTGTTTAGGCTCAGTAGTGTCCCTTTGCATTGTGAGCTGGATGAGATGAATGCCTTTTTATCAACTGGAAAGCAGGAAACATCACCCTGCAAAAACAGCAGCCATCCAAGCACCAAAGCTGCTGGCTCTCCAGGTGTGTCTTGGCTCCACTCAGGCACATTTGCTCGCCTTCTTTAGCCCCTTGGTGTTGTTTTAATGATTTTCTATATACCTGATGCTCTGTCCCTTGCCTAGGCTTCCCTCTCTTCCCTGTGTCAGTTTTCCAGCCCTCCGTGTGGAAAGGACCATCCCTCTTACACGGTGAGACTTCAGGGAAAGTGAATGAACAGAAGAGAGCACTTAGAGCCCAGACATTGAAAGGCTTCTTACACAAAACACAAAAGAGCTTTTCTTCTCATCAGTGTTTTCAAGAGACAAAAGAAAACACATTTGCTGAAGTGTTCCTTGGAGATACTTTGTTTTGAAGTGGTTGAAGAATTTCGAATGTGAGATAAGGGGGAGACACTGGCATGGAGCAAGGATAACAGCTTGTTCCTCCAAGGGCTAGGATTAAATTGCAGGGAATGCTGGCACTCAGCCCAAGCTCAGCTTCCCCGGCCCCAACACTTGCTTGAAAAGGTAGAACTTGAAACATGTGCTTTGCACTCTCTTCTTATCATCTCCCTCCCTGCTTCAGCCATTGTTCATGTGCTCTGGCACTCACAAAGCCTGCATCTAGGCTTTGCTCAGGACAGCATTGATAAGCCAGATGATGAATGTGGAAAACTCCTCCCTGAGAGGGTTTGATTGGAGCTGCATTTGAAGTTGCTGGCAAAGCACTCTTCTGTTGTTTTTTGTTGTTCTCTGCCCAGCATCAGGACAGTGCCATTCTGCAGGAGGCTGCACAATGTGGAGCAGAGATGCTCCACTCACAGGTGACTCATTATCAGGCTGGCAGTACTTATTGCTGGATTATATCAGCTTCTGTTTTGACATTATGAAGCTCAGGATCTCTTCAATGAGCAGTTTGCACTCTGTCTCCTTACCTGCCTCTGCCTTTTTTTTTTCAGCAGCAGAGACTTGCTTGCAGACATTTCAAGCTTAACATTATTCAAGCCAGAAACTGTGCAAATCACTCACTAAGTCCTCCCTGCTCAGTTTGCAGGCATTGCTGACAGATATGAGATGTTTCACCTATCTAACCCTCAACACACAAGTTCTCACAGCAGATGGGTGAGTGGGGATTTTCATGTCCTCAAAGGCAGCATGGAGTGGCAGATTGGTCAGGTCTGTGAATCAGAAAATGCTGCAAGGACTTTTTTGTGTGCTGACAGAGAGTGTCAAGACCTGTGTTTGCCTACATCCATTTATCATGGCTTGGTATGTTCAAAAATGTTGTTGATCTTCGTTAACTCTTTCATCTGTAAAAAAGCCAGAATCTTCATGCTGTCTTTGCAGCTGCATTCCTGGGGCTCCCAGGTTAATTGATTAATGAAGTGGAGCTGCTGGTATCTGTGTAAGAGAGGGCATCTTGATTTAATGTAGATACCAAAAAGATGGTCTGATGTAAACACAGGGGGCTGGTATGCAAAAAGAAAGACAGACCCCTGAGAGCCCTATGTGTTAAATGGCAAGGCAGAATAGCATTTTACCCTTTTAAAATAAGGGAGGAGGTGGGAGCTGGTGGAAATTAGGGCAGGAAACACAAAATGCCTTGTCTGAGATCAACAAGTTAGCAATGGGACACCTAAAAGCTATGTGTCCCAGCCACAAATAAATCAACTTTCAGTTTTAGGTGCGTATGTCTTGTTAGGTATGTGAGCTATGTGTCTATCCCTGGCTTACTCATTATCTCCTGGTGAGAAATGAAGCACAGCCCCATCCCTAACTGGGCAGAAGACAGGGACACACACCGAGCCAGAAAGCTCCCTGCTGGCTCCTAAACCCAGCCCCTGTAAGGAGGTAAGCTTTGTGCTGCTCCCTATCTCAACCACCAAGAGCAATTTTGGCATGTACGAGCATGGCTGGGCTGCAGGTGATCCTGTGTTCATCATGTGCCCAGTCATAACAGGTCCCAGAACCAACACAGCCAGGCACAAATATTATTATTGCAAAGGTTAGGATTCCCCTGGGGATCAAATAGAGTCATAAAGCCCACTTCCCAGTTAGGGTACAAAACATACTGGCACTGTACTGGGGCAAAAAATGACCCATCAACATCAGAAATGTCAGTTTGAATCTTGATCTTCTTGTGACTTCAAAGGACACTGCTGAATACAAATTCTAGCCCATATATCTTAAGTAGTTGTATCACAGAATTTGGCCTGTGTTGTCTTTGACATATTGTATGCATGCAGCTTTATTTAAGTAACAGCTGGGATGTATGAACATATGTCATCCATCAAAGATTGGAGAGGGAAATGCATGAGCTGGTGCATTTTTGTATAACTTGCTGTCATCACATTCAAAAAGAATTAAGTCTCAAACAAAAATACTTGTTGCTCCATCTGACCATGGAAATCTTCCTTTAACCTTATGGCCTGCATGGTTGAGTAACTGTACGGAAAAGTTTAAGTGGATAGTGCAGAGATCAAAAGAACCCCATCCATTATAAATTATTGCAGTCTCTTGTTCTTCAAAAAAAACCCAGAGTCAGGTTCTGTTTGTGTTCCTGTGGGTTGTTGTTGTTGTTTTAACCTGTTTCTTTAACTTCTTATTTTGATGCTGACTGTGACCATCAGCCAAAGCCTAAAAATAATCATAAAAACAGGGACTGTAAGCTCTGTGGAGTTAGGACATTTCATGTTTCACTCTTGGAGTGGCAGGGATCTGTTCAAATATAGAAATAAAGGTTAGCGATTTGGGGCCCTTTCATGGACTGACAAACCTTAAGGGATTGAAGCCCCTAGGGAAGATGTTGTGTGTCTATGGGGACTTTGTAGAGGGCATCAGATTCTCACTTTCCCAGGTAACACAGGTGATATGGATGTGATACAGGGGATGGGAGAGCCTGTGGAGGTCAGAGCACACCTTTGTGGGATGAATGAAATTCCACCCAAATTGAGACAGTGTCTGAAATGCACTGTTTTGGTAAAATAGCTTCTCTACAAAAGCTCCAAAAGATCCAAACACTGGTTATTGCTCACTTTAGCTTCGCTCAGACAGCAAAGGCAGCTGGACTTTGAAACACTGAATCTAGGCTAGGATAGCCTTTGTTCTTCATGCCACATTAGCAAAATCAGTGAGGCATAAAGGAAAGACATGAAAATTGTATTTATCTTCTGCCTATCTCACCTACAGATCTACAGATTGTCTTCCCCCATCCTCAGAATACAGAAGCTGACATTTTAAAGAAGACCCAAAGCTGATCTAATCCAGCATCTTGACTCTGACAGTAGCCAGTGGCAAATACTTGAGATAACTGCATTAAATCATGGCTGCAGGCAAATTTTAAGTAATTTTCCGTCTCAGAATACTCCTTTTGCATTGGAATCATTAAGGAATGACTTCATCTCTTAACACGGAGTACTAGCCCTCCAAATGTACTTGCTGTTAGGATGCCTAATTTACACCCAGGTAGTTTCATTATTGCTAGGAATATACTTCTTACACCCAGGTATCTTCATTATTGCTAGGAATATACTTCTTGCACCCAGGCATCTTCATTATTGCTAGGAATTTACTTCTTACACACAGGTATCTTCATTATTGCTAGGAATATACTTCTTACACCCAGGTATCTCCATTATTGCTAGGAATATACTTCTTACACCCAGGTATCTTCATTATTGCTAGGAATATACCTTCTGGATATGGCTAAGCCTCTCCCTGCAGCAGGGAGTGCCTTATGACTTCACCTACCAGGAGATGGTGTTTATTTTTATTTAGATGCCAGTTCCCCTGAAAGCCATGGTGCTTTTGCACTGTGAGTTTGGAGAAACACCTTAGGAGGCCTCCCAGAAACTTATTTCTATCACATTCTCTGGTATTTACCTCCTCTCTCATTTGGTACAACCACTGCTTATCTGGGCCCCTTCAGCTGAGGAGCTGTGTCCTTGGGTCCATTCCTCCCAGCAGCAAAGGCTCACACAGATCTCAGCCAAATTCAGGCATCTCAGGAAGCTGACTGAGAAGAGGACAGCTGATATCTCCAGAGGACAGCTGAGATATGATGATCATGCCCTGAAAGATCATGACCCATTCTTTTTCAGAAGGGAAAGCTGAGCTTCCCAGTGCCCATGTCTTGCATCAAGGGCAATCAAGGCATCTCCATCTTGAGTTTGCTCACAACCACTCCTACCTGCAATCCACCTGTATATCCACTTGCGATCCTTATCTTGATTTAGTGAAACACCATGTCTAACCACGCTCTAAGAGCAGGACTCTTTCGAAAGGTGACAGGATTTACAAATATACAGTAAAGCAGTTACAGATTGCATTCAGCTTTGGCTTTAAAATGCTCAACAAGTAACACCAACTGAGGTTTGTCTTCACAGCCTTCTCGTGTCCTGAATTTCAGCACATGCCAGATCATGTCTTTCCCATTCCAAGCTGCTGGATGGAAGGAGAGCTTTCACGCTGTTCCCCATTAACACCACCACTGTTCTGCTCCTCACTCCCAGACTTTCTTACAGAAACCTAATTCCTTGCATGAGATGTAGGTGGGTTTCTAAGACCTAAATTTCCCTGGAAGCGTTTTCCTTATTTATAAGCATTTTCCACAGGCCTATCTGTAACTCAGTCTCTGAAAAGGCTTGACATGGATGCCACGTATCTCCACAGGCTTGCTGCTGCCCCAAGCTTGATCCTGTTATTCTACTGCAAATAACATCATTTCACTTGTATGCATGACTCTTCAGCCAAAACCATAATCTGAACTCTGTGTGCTGGTTCTGAAGAGCTTCCCACTCCATTTCAGCACGTTGATTTAAATCTCCTTTGTGGAAAATGCTGTTAAACCCATATGGACTGGGTTTGGCATACCAGCACTGTTCCAGTTATCCCTCTGTGAAATACTGCCAGATCAGGAGAGCTGTGTTTTACTGTCCCTCATCCTACACCAACTGACAGCACTGCACAGTCCCATGGTTCATGTTTAACTTAATCTATGGCTGTTGGAATTACTGGATACTATCAAAAGACAGGAAGGAAAGAATGGAAAATCTTACTTCCACAGGGCTGTGGTCAACAGAGTGTTGAAACTGGCATAACTGACATTAGAGAGACACAGAGTGAGGCAGCATATAAGTAGGAATAAAGAAAAATGATGAGCTGTGAGGATAAACCAGGTCTGTTAAATGTCCTGCAGTCCACGCTGGGAGGCAAAGTTCCTTAGAAGGGCATCAGATGAGCTGCTCTGCTCTCCCAGTGGAAATGATGCCATGGGCAGGGGGTGGCCTCTATATCTGGCTTTGCCCCTTTTTGCATCTAATGGGAAACTTTTGGTAGATGAATGAACTTTGAGAAAGAACCACTCTGGCTTCCAGATGAGGTCTTGCAGGCCTTAACATTGCTGGAGAAAGCAAGGCCCACAGGGTGAAGTACTTTGAGAAAAGGGCTATACAAAGCCATGTGTGTATGGCTATTTATCATGCTCTGCACCCACACAGACCTCAGCATGCTGTGTGCAGATTTGCACCTGTACCCACCCCTAGAAGGTGCTTCCTCGTGGCTTTTCATCTTCTAGTGAAATATCTGGGCAAATAGTGAGCGATTATTTCCTTCAATTGTTGCCACCATCCTCCACCACCCTCAAAATTATTAATTTTAAAGGAAATTTCACAAAGCTTTTGTTTGAAAATTCCCTCCCTCTAATTGAGTGCATTGTACAGAGATCAAAGCACTGTTTTCAGTGGGTCTTGGTGGGCAGGAGTTTTCTGAACAGACTCCAAGCTTTTGGTGTAGAACAGGTCAAAATGACCTTTGCTTTTTCTCCCTCTCACATTTTTAATTAGTGACTGTTAATTCACATTACCTGGCATGGTCTAGACTTCACCCCTAGGCTGATAATTCTTAGAGCCTTGTTGTTTTCTACAGAGTGGAAGAGCAAACATTGCTCCTAAATGGCACATTTGAATCTTGGAACATCAATCTAGAAAGGAGAATATCCCACTCAAAGTCTTTTTTATGGATACATTTCACCTCTAGTAGGTTTCCACTTGTAGGACAAAAGTAGAGGGAAGCAGAGAAAATACTGAACCCACAGCAAACTAATGTTAAAGAGACCCAGATCACACGTGTGGATGAATTTCCTAATCCAGGACTCTTATAGGTTGGCAAAGCAAACAATAACTCATTTTATAGCCCTGAACATGACAGAAATATTCATCACAACGAGGAACAGGGACTGTTAAGGACCTAAAAAAGAATAATAAACAAGCAAATTTTATACACCATCCCTGGGGAAAATCTCCTCCCATGCACAAGTGTCAGATGCTAGTCTTGGCTTGACTAATGCTAAAACACTAAAAAGGGGAAGGAGATGGGCACTTGAGCATGGCTTCAAAGCTGCAGCTCATGGAAGGAGACATTAATCACCTGCAGGAAGTCCTGCATTTATAAGGGCCAATGGGTTATCAGAGAAAAGCACTGGTGGAATGGCTCCAGAGAGAAATATTTAATGGGAAAAAAAAAGCAAAATAGACGAGCAGAGAAAGATAATGTGAAGATTTACTCGTAAACAGACACATTTCACTACTGCCAAATCAGCAATCTTACTAATGAGGGTTTAGAGAGCCTCTTGCCAAATAACTAATATTACAGTGTGTAAAAAAGCTCAGGTTTTCTAAATGCATGACTCTCCAGCCAAAACCAGCTGAATGCTTCCTCATTTAATGCTCAGTAAAATGTTTTATTTAAATATCTCATAATGCTTCCAGTGTTTCTAGCGTACTGAAATGCAATATGTATCATTTAAATCCTGAAAATACAAGCACTTTGCAGGTTTGTTCAAGCTACCAAATATATCATATTGTCCAATGCTGCTATATTTGGGACCATTTTGAGGAGAGACATAAGTCCAAAACAGTATTCATGTTACAGTAGTTTCCCAGTCTCAGACAATTTTTTTTCCTAATTTTCAAAGTCTGCAACAATCCATCTGGAATTTTACATCTATGATCTTTTGGAAGAACGGGTTTTTCTCTCTGGAAAGTTTGAAGTAGAAGTGGACAAAGCTTCTTTGAGACCTGGAGATTCAACAAATGAGGTGTTTTCATTCTTGGAATAGTTGCCCAGTTTGTGTTTATTTTGGCTCATCTGATTGTACATGGCTGGAGCTACAGACAACCAGGCAGGATCAATGCTTTTCACCAGCTTTTAGGAATGTTGTTTAGGGACAAGGACTGGAGACCTGGCCCAACAGATGGAATTTTAAAAATGGGCCAACACACTGGAGTTTAAAGCTGAAAATCTTAACATGAAAGATCATCAAGTCCAAGAGGCAACTAAATTACAGTTGCCTAAATGAATGAGGCTCCTCATATATGGTACTGTGGGGCGCTTTGAGAAGGAGGAGGACTGTCAAATTCACATTAAATGCAACATAATTTTTCCAGTTTCTCCCTGGCAGACCAGTCTCCAGAGGCTGCAGGGGACGTCCTGCTGGGCTGCAGCTCCTCCCCTGGTGCCAGCTCCCCTTCCCAGCAGTGAAATTAAAGTCCTGCTGCCAATGCTGGTCCTCAGCCACATCCACAACCCACCTTTGTGCGCCTGGACTTTGTACCTAACTTCTTCACCTTCCGACCCACTGGGGTCAAATCACTTTGGATGTTTCCAGCAACTGGAAGTTCATTTTCCTTCAACTATCCTTTTACTATTGCAGCGTTACATGCTTGCAAAGATGTGACTAAGCTGTGGAAGTCCCTGAAGTAGAAATTGTTGAATCTTGTTTACACTTATCCTTTTCTTACACCTTTCTTAGGCATCTGATCCTGACCAAGACTTAGAAATAGGATAGTGGGTTATCAGGGTCTTTATAAAATCATTCCTATGTTCTTGAGCTTTCATAATGCATTTTTTATACTATTTTATAATTAACATAAATATGTGTGAGTGATGAGTCTGTATTACTTTCAGGAAAAAGGACGTTTCTTCTTTTAGGTGGAGCACTGATCTGTGTATGCTATTATTAACTATCCTTTCTGTCACATCCACAAAGGAAGTGAATTTAGGACTGGCAACTCAACAGAAGGAGTGGCTGCAACCTTGGCTGCTCAGTCCAGGCAGAACATTCACAGCAGCACTGGCAAATGGTGGTGCTGGGTTTAGCAATGGCACTGCCAGTGAGGATCATGGTCCCAGGAGAGTTCTCACCAAAGCTCTTGCTGTGGGGTCTCTGCTGCTGCTGCCATTTGCTCCAAACATTTACCCTCTGATTCTACATTCTGATGGAAATTTAAGCCTGGTTTTATAGATTGATGCCTTTCCAAGCATGATGCCCAGTGTGAGCTCAAAACAAGGACATCCAAGTGGCCAAACCTGGTCTACACTTCTACACACAACTCAATTTCTCTACTGTAACCTTAATTCAACCCACAGATGTCAGAGAGGCAAAAGCTCTGCTGAAACCTTACGGCTTCACTTCCACAGCATTGCATCATCAGCCCTGAATTTTGAAAAGTCCTACACCCTGTGAAATTTGTGTTTGTAAGGTGTTTGAGAGGAGTCACAGAGGCTGAGGCAACCCCTCACACTTCCTTGCCCCACTTTGCCATTACAGCACTTTTTGTGTCACATCACCCAAAATATTAAAATCCAGAATGGAATGACACATGTCAAACACCACTCCAGCCAATAGATTACCAACAGGTAGTCATGTGAGACTTAATGATAGGAAAAGAAAACAAATATTTTGTATTTTCTAATGATAAATATGTTTATGCAGCTACAGTAATAATGCTTGTTTGATCTTAGCCAATCTGCTTCAATAAATGTAATGTAAAATACCTCCTAGAAAGAGTTCAGGATACTGAAGAGTTTGGAAATTGCCTAGGATAAATAATACAGGAAGCAACTTTCCTTTTAAATTAAAAGCCAAGCTGATGAAGGAGTACAAGAGGAATTTCCAAATGTGACAGTCAGTGATTACAAGCTTGCCTGTGTTCAGTTGTGCACATATAAGTGCCAGTGAAACAGGAAACTGCTTACAAGGAAAAAAAAATCATTCCAGTCCTGGATGGGAGGGTAAATGAGAGAGGAGCAGCAGCATCAAGGTTTGTGTCACTTGTTCTGCAGCCTTCTAGGCAATGTCATTACCCTTTTCAAGTTACTGTACAAGCTGCCTGGATAAAGAGGCTGTGTCTCTGCAGCATGAGGGTGCTCTGTCTCTGGAAAGTCTCAGTCACTTGGAAACAGAAGTAGCAAATGCTGGCAGTGTTAGCAGAGTCATTTTTCCATCACCCAGGCTGCAAGTTGTTTTCTGCTTCCAATCTCTTCAATACAAATAGTTTGATTTGGGAAAGAAAAAAAAAGTGAGTGTGCAAAGAAAACCATTGAACAGAATGGGAAGGAAACATGTTTGAAGTGATCATTTATTTGGGTCCTGTTGTAACTTCTGTATTTTCAGGGTTCACAGGTTGCCCACTTCATATTAGAAAAAATCATAGATAAGCACTCTTTACAAAATTCTGAGATTTTCTTTAAAAAAATCATGAGATGTTTGAGCAACAAACTTCTACTACTTTGAATTCTAAACATTAAAGCATCATGACCCATATTCTCAGCCTCTTCTTTACAACTGCTGCTTATTTTTGGGGGGGGGGGGGGGTTTAAAGGTGAATTCTTGGTTGTCAGCCATAGGAAAACAGTCATAAAAAGTTCACAGAGGCTGGTGATTTTGGTTCAGTCAGGTGCTTATCCAGATAAATGCAGTCAGAAATGTCATGGTCCTGCTAGAAATCTCACAATGTTCTGTGGTTTTGCTAAAGGTCCATCAGGTGGGATAAAGAGATGAGTATGAAAATTCAGCTTTCAGTTAGAAAAGAAAGGGACATCTAGGCTTTTACATTGCAGAGAAATATTCATATGTGTGAGGCTCAGATGTTGGTTCACATCTTAAAGGCATGACTTTTACAGTGAGATGACAACATTTCTGAGTGAGTTTCTCAGGTCTAAAGGCCTGGCTCAGAGTTCAGGCCATGAAATTGGGGTTTTAGTGGTACTCCAAAATGCTGAGCCAATCTGGGGAAAATCAGAAGTTAATTGCACAGGGAGGACACTAATTGAACATGTGCCTCTGTTACAGGTGCTGTTTATATACAGACCAGTCTGAACATGTTTTAAAAACCTGTATATTAACAGAAGCAAGTTCTGGGAGCATTGAGAATGCTCTAAATGTGTAATTCAATGATGGTCCCAGCTTGCAAACCTGGGATGCAACAGCTGCAATCAAGGAAGGCACAGCTTGGGTTCTTCTCAAGCAACAGTGAAATGTGAATGATAAAGCTACCATGTAAAGAGCAGTACATTATAACACCACCTTTTACACCTCTGAGCCTTGTTTGGAAGGTTACTGTAGGAAACCCAGATCTGGTGCATGAGACACATGATTACACAACTACTGGCAGGATGCAAAATTATTCCAAGTGTTGTGGTTCAAGAAATGCTTCCCTACATCCAAAATGATTCCAGGTGCTGTGGTTCAGGATATACTTCCCTAAATCCAAGAGTGACATAGGGACAGCCAGAGCAATGCCTGGCTTGGCACCTCTGCACAGAGGAAACAGGCACCACCTCACCTAGAAACAAAAGCTGGAATTTTATGTCTTCTGTGACAGTCACAAAGAGACACCCATCAGTCTGTACACAGCATGTATGCCATAGAATCATAGAATGGTTTGTGTAGGAAGGGACCTTACAGATCATCTTATTCCAACCCCTAAGGCATGGGCAGGGACACTTCCACTGGACCAGTTCACTCAAAGCCCCACCAGTTTGGCCTTAGATACTGCCAGGGATGGGGCATCCACAACTTCTCTGGGCAGCCTCTCCCAGAATCCCACCACCCTCTCAGGAAAGAATTTAATCCTAATATTTAATCTAAAAATCATCATCATCCTACTATTTAATCTAAATTAAGTCTCTTTCAGGTTAAAGCTGTTTTCCCTTGTAGTGTGGGTATGCAGTCCAGCACCAAAAGAACATTCCAGAGACAGGCTCCTGCTGCAGCAAATTCTGAAAGCTGTGGGTCTCAGTGGGTGGGTCTGGCTATGGAGGGTCAGACCTTTGCTGTGATCCTACCTCAGCCTGCGGGGACCTCAAGGAAACCATAATTCAACTTAGGTGTCAGACAGGTGAATGCTGGGCAGCTCCTCCACCGGGCAGAGGCATGAAGTCATGGCTCTTAACAGAGCTACAAAGAGCCCAGCAATGTTCATCCTTGCACTGAGTCTGAGCTGGGACACGAGCACATTGCTCCCAGTGGCTGCAGAGCCTCTCCAAGCCCAGGCTGGGTCTCCCTGCAGGGCCAGCAGCGAGGAATGAGCAGGAATGCAGACTACAGCCGTGGGATGGAGCAGCCTGAATCCATTTTCCCAGAGCTTGCTTTGGGGGATGTTTTTGTTTATCCAGCTCACCCATTTGCATTTGCTGCTTTGCTATTTCACCTCAGAAGAGCTTGCTAAGCAATTCTTCCCTGCTGCAAGCACTGGCAGGGTGCAGCCTTCCACCAGACACTGCTGGGACTTTTCTCTCTTCTCTAGCTCTGTGGAATGAGTCACTTCAGCATTCTCTCTTCCCCTCCTCTCCTGCTCCCTGTGCACAGAGACATTTGTGAGACACAAAAGGATAAAAGCTCTCCTATAAACTACCAGGCTAGTGCTGACACTTCTTGCCACACAACTGACAGGACTGAGTTTATAAAAAAAAGTCTTGACAATGAAGAGCTCAGGATATTGCTAAACTCAAAAAGATCCATTTGCTCAGCTGGGGAGGTCCTCTGGAAATCACCATCCATGGGGATTTCATCCTGGTTTCCTTCTGTTGGGACAATCACTTTGTTATGATCAAAACATGCCTTGACTGAATAAAGAATTTGGAAATAGATTTGAAAATATCTTACTTCCCCTCCATATTTTGTGCTCAGGGTTAATCGGCCTTGCTGTTTTAATTATTTAAATTGTTTTTCCATGCTTTATCTCCCTTGTGAATTTGACAGTCCTGAAATTCCAGGCTGAGCTTCTTCTTACTGGTTCTTATTGTGCTGCTCTCCAGCTGAATTTGAAAAGCCCTTGTAGTGCCCGGTATCTCTGGAATGTACTTGGACACTCGATCAAGTCAACTCCTCAATCTTCCTTTTATTGTCCTATTTATCTGGAGGACAGGAGGGAAATGGGTCACAGGGAGACAGCCTGAGGGAAGTCACAGGTAGTGTCCAGCTCAGAAGAGATTTCCTCAAGCCTCCCAAGCACCCACTCCTGGCTTTTTATATGCAATCCAGGAGAACCATTCTGCTGCCTTCTTCACCCACTGCCTTGGGGACTCACCCCTGCCCCAGGAAAAATGTAGGAGATATTCTGGGTAAATTAAGTGACTGTGGTGGCACAGAGGCCACTCCGAGATGGGACTGAGGACCTCCAGCCCAGCCCATCAACAAGGGCACTCTACCAGGAACCCAGATTCCTTTGTTTTCATTCCCCTTTACAAGAACCTTCTTTTGCATTGGCATTTGTGCCTAAAGGCCTGTTGTCAGCAGGTTCTGGTCCTTTCTCTCTGTCTCCTGGACTACAAATTCCCGGGAGAAGGATTACAGTCTCCCCACATCTACCAGGCAAGGAGGCAAAGCTGTGTCCCCAGTGTGAAAGGTGGTGCTTGTTGGTGCACATGAGCCTCTCCAGTCTCCAGTGCATTGTTCTTCACGAGTCTGCTCCCTGATTTGTCCAGCAGTTTTGTGTTGGAGGGCCCATGCCTCAGTTTTCCCAGACTCTGGAAGCATTTCAGTGAGGTTATCAGTGGTACCATGAAGGAACACACCCTCCTCATGGAGTGGGACCAGAGGTGTGGTGCAAAGGTGTTCTGAGTGGTGGTTCTCGGATATGAACTGGTTGGTTCCTTAGATCTTATGAGGAAAAAGGACAGCCCTTGCCAGGGTTAAAAAAAAAAAAAAAAAAAAAAAAAAAAGAAAGGCATTTTTAGCAGCAAATGCAGAGAGCATTAATTTTGCAGCCTAGCAGCGACTGAATTTCACACCCTTTCTCTCTGAAATGGACTGAGGATTTCTTCTCTCAATTTTTCCTGCCTCAAAATCCAGGTTGGTTTGTTGAAATAAGAAGTAAACATAATGACTTTAATGGGATGAGTTTGCAGGGCTGTTGGCTGACTGAGGCCACCCAGCTAGAGCTCAGTGTGAGACAGTCTGCACCTTATAAGGCCAAGAGATGAAGGCATTTAAAACAAAAAAATAAAGGATCTGAACTTGTTATTTAAATCATGGTGAAGGCAATTTTTTTAAAATTCTTTTTTTCCCCTTCTGGTTCATGACAAAACCTGATATATGCAAGTGAATATAATGTCTAACATTTGTTAAACCCAGACTGAAGGCCAGCCAGATAGCTCTGAAAACAAACTGTGAATATTTTAAATGGAGTGAGATATACATGATGGAGTAAATAAAGGGCACATACCACATAAGAAAAATTGGACAAAGTTCAAATGCTATTCATCTTGGAGAAAGGCTTTTGAGCAGAGCAGTGCAGCTTGGAAACACTTGCATGTGCATTAGGGTCCATTACTGGGGTCTGACTTTTGGGGGCAAGGGGAGTTAAATCATTAAAAAGGAAAAGGAAAAAAAAATTGCCAGCCCAGGTATTGCATGCTCTTAGGTAACTCTGAAGTGCTAGAAAAAGAGAATAAGGGTTGTACTAGGCAATAGGTGGAAGTGGTCCAACATGTCAAGAGTTCAGTGCTACTTCTAGGACTTAAGTGCTAATAAAATAAGCTTCTAAACTGCTGAAGGCACATGTCCAACCCCAAATGCTCTCCAGTTCCTTAGCAGTTATTACTTTTTCTGTTTTTTCTAGCATTTTTAACTCTACTTCTCCAAGCCCAGAGATACTCCCAAATTTGGCTTGTTTTGTCTTTCTTTGGATGCTTTTTCAGTTGACACCATTCTGGAAATTGAAACCCTTGAACTGAAATTCCTGGTACGCATAATGCCACTTCTCCAATGTTTAAAAACTTGTCTCACTCTACTTGTGGGTTTGGTGGGAATCCCAGACATGAAAAAAGATGACATACACAAATACATACAAGAAAAAAATGGATATAATTTACACATATATCAGTAGTTTGCTCTGTGCAAGCAGTAGGTTCAACTTTATGGCTGGAGAGAAGTTGCCCAAAAGAAAAAAAAGAAAAAGGATTTGAGAAAAAAAAAATTATTTTTTGGAATGTTAAGACTGGACTAAAATTATTTTTAGGAATGTTAGGGCTGGACTAAAATTATTTTTAGGAATGTTAGGACTGGATTTTGGAGCTGACAAGTGGTAACTTGTGGTTAGGGGTACATGATAATAAATGAGTGATAGCTCGACATCCCAGTGCCACCAATGGAAGTTTTTAAGCTCTCAGCAGAGTTGAAGCATGCTGGCTGGGGAGGTTTGCAAGGCAGTTTATTCTGGTGAGAACTGGAGACATTCTCATGGGGCAGCAGGAGAGCTGACAGAACTGCACCCACTATCTCCTCGCAGCCCCTTCCCCAAAACCCAGCTCGTCATTCTCCCCCTCAGCCAAAAGCTGACAGCTCCTGGCAGCCTGGTCTGGCCTGGCTGTTGGATTTAATCACATTGCTTAATTTCTGTTTTCACTCCGTGCTCTTGTGCCTGCTGCCCATGAATTCGGCATTTTAGCGGCAGCGCGTCACAGGAGCGCTCAGCCGTGCTTTGGAGGATGAGCAGGGGGGCTCGTTTGTCATCTCCCACAATTTGGGCAGCTCGGGCTGTTTGGATATCTCCACGGGACCTGTTTGCCAGGGTGGAAGGCTACAATATTTTTCCAAAGGCTCTTCTCTCAATCAAATGACAGGGGTCTTTGTGCTACCTCATGGGAGTCCCTCTCACCCCACACTGCCCCTGGAATAAAAAAGCAGAGAAGCACGCTGTTTAAATATGCATATAAAGCTCTGCTGCACAATAGATTAACTGCTGTCAGCTTTCTATTTAGTGTGAGGAAAAAACAGTAGAGATTTTTAATTGATAATTCAGAAAGACACTCCATTGAATGGTGTTAATAATTACATCTGCCTATTCTGAGCTCTTCATCTACACAGGGGTAATGGAGCCTTGTCCCTTAGGGACTGGAGCCCAGCTGAGAAGGCGGGACACCAAGCAAAGGAGTTGTAATTTGTATTTTGTCAACAAAAGCTGCTTAATCCTCCAGAAAGGCATCCTTCAGAGAGGCAAGCCTTTGTCCCAGGGTTTTCAGAGTGGAGGGGGAGGATGGGGAGGGAGGGAGAGAGGGAGAAAAGGGAATTACTGGCCACATGTAATTTATGGTTGAAAAGGTTCATTTATAGCTATCCCACTGTTGTATGCTTAGCCTGAGACCCTACTAGCTTCTCATTCTCTCATCAAGTTTGCCTTTTGTGGCTATAGGAATGGTAATGATTTGAGGAGAGGCTGGTCATGGTTGTTAAGAGTCATCTAGCATGATCAGAACTGAAGTCTCAAATTTATATTCATGTCTAAATACATTTCGGCAGCATGAAATTTGGGGGTCCTTGCAGTAACCATCTAGGAGCAGGCAGTCATGATGCAGTGCTATGGATGCATGTATTTATTAGCCTCCTTTCTGTAAGTTTTCTAAGTTTCGGATGACACAAATTGTTTTCAACATCTGGCAGAAATTATTAATGTATATGAGGAATAAATAGATAATAAAAGGATTGGAATTGGAGATGTAGCCATGAGCCCTGGTGATCTGAACATACTGTCTAATTTGGCTTTCAGGTCACATCCAAGCCAGAAGACACCTACTTTACTTTGGATACAGTGAGAAGCTCTGAAACACAAAGCAAGAAGCCTGTAAGTGCAGCAGCTGCTTGGCACCTGTGCCACATTAGGCGGCACCTCATGGGAGGAGCATCACCCTGTTCTCCCTCTGACTTCCAGCCTGGACAGTCCATGAGACAGAATGTTGAACACCTTCATGGCAGGTATTTCAGCAGGCTGGCCACAGCTACCAACAGAGCTGCTGTGCTCACCCTGAACCTTTGCAAGGTGTGATTCCCCATGTGTGGAATCAGCCTCGTGCCCAGAGCAGTGAGAACCCTCCACCCCAAGAGTCTGAAAGCTGCAAAATAGGCCATGAGAAATTACAAGGAGTGATCTAAAAAAAAAAACCATGGGCTGAAGCCAACAAACCTTCTGCCATCCTCAGGCTCAAGTCCTTTTGTGTAGCCCCACTTCAAAAAAGGTTTAGGTGTACTTTGCTATGTGTGGATCCTCATTTGTCCACCAATGGGTGTCTGGCCAGGCACCTTCTCTGCAAGGGGCTCCTCCTGGCTTCAAGGCAGAGAAATGGCTGCGGGACAAAGGCTGAGGAGGATCTTCCCCAGTACAGGACAAAAAGATGCTGGCAGCAAGGGAGGGCCATATCAGCGTGGGGCAGTGGCAAAGCACAGCCTGGCCAGCAAAGTGCTCACTCCCTGAGCTGAGGTTTAATTATTGTTCAGGAAACTCGTTATTGGAAATGTAATGCCTAACTGCACATTTCAACACACCCACATCTGAGGACTTTTGAAATCCAAATTTGCACCTTGATTTGTATTCTGTCATGGAGTCCTGGGTCTGTGACCAACCCAAAAGCCTCATTTCAATTTATATAAATTCAATCCATAAAAATTGGTTATTTGAAGCTGGGCTGGCACAGGAATAGGCCAGGCTCCAGAATTCAATCTGAACTCGATACTTTTGATCCATCCTTATATATTTTCCTTCCTTACAGCTTCCTCCTTCCTTCTTCTCTCCCATCCTGCCCACCTCTCTACCTTTCTAAATGAAATTGCACATCCTGTCCTGGTTCTAGATGATGGCCTTGTCATAGAAAGTCTAATTTCAAGTTCAAGTGTACTTTGAGGATTTCCATTCTCTTAAAGAATGTCATTTTAAAGGATGAGCAGAAGCAGCAAGGGCATTTCTGGGACAGAAAGAAAAAGCACTTTACAAACCAGATCAATAAGTGTTCCTGCAGCAGACTAATCATTAATTTATGCATATAGGGTGTTATCAGTACATCCTTCCAACAGGAAACTCACAAACCAGAAGTTATTTTCCTCTGTACTGTACATACCATGGATAATTTCTTCACTCAAAGGCATTTTTCAGGGGATCAATGGGACTAAGTCACTGTCACGCCACAATTACTGCACAACCTCCAGTGAACTCCTCACCCTCAGACCTCAGGGAGGTTTTACCTGGCTTGCAGACCTATAACACCTGTGCTTCTTTATGTCCTGACAGCTACGCAGTCTGCAAGCATGTTAGAGTACTTTTTCATCCCATTTTTTAGCAAATCAAGAGTTGAAGGCCATTGCCATGTTTCTATGTTCTGCCTTTCTCTCAAATTTCTCTGCAGATTTGATCTTCATGAAAGCAAACAGGGACAAATAATAGTATGTACATATGGGCAGAGGAAAAAATGGTTCCTGGAGACAATCCACTGCATGCAAATAGTAATGTAAAATCATTACCCAGGTAATGAATTTGTCCCTTCTGCATTACCCCTGCTAATACATGCAGTAAATGCCTCTGAGTAAATGTCTCTCAGCAAATGTCTCTTAGCAGTGGGCAGTCATTTAGTTTTAACTGTGTTTTAACACAGCAGTTTCCTTGCCCATGCCTCTCTAAACACCTTTGATCTTGCATTTGGACCATTAGAAACAGGTTATTACCTGGTTACTAATGCTGGGTCTGTGTAATTTCTCCGTGGCATTACCTGAGTTAACAACTGAGTCACAGGAAAAAGGGCTCCGTGCACCACGGAACCAGGGCAGACACCTGGGCTGCTTTGGGGTGGCTGAAGTATGAGTGGTGATGGCTTGTGGGACGGTGCTGGGTGCTGGCTCCTGGCACAGCATGGACTGCTATTGATGTGTGCCTGTGTTGATATGCTGCAGCCACCAGAGCAGGGGGCACTTGCCTGTTTAGCATCACGCTTGCTTTACTTCCCTTTGGTAACTATTTGTATTACGTCTCCTTGCCTTTATTATTACTGAGGGGGGACCAGTGTGTTCTTAATTGCAAAAAAGACTTGGACATGTACCTGATAAACCAGAAAAACAGGATAGGAACAACGTCTTGAGGGAAACTTACTGTTCTTACAGAGTCGGTGACTCGGTAGAGGAGCTGCTGAGAGTGGGATCAGGATCTCCTCCCAGTTATTTCCCTCTGTATCCCCACGTCTCCATGGAATACGAGAGGTTTTTCTGTTCTGTAAATAAAACCAGAACAGAGACCTTTTTTTTGTCCTCTCATCATTCACAAGATGAACATTAGATCACTTAAAAACCCATTAACTAAAATCCTTTTGCAGAAGCAGGAACTGAATCAGCTTGACCAAAACATGCTGCTCTGTGCCTGTGTTTGTGAGAGGATGACTCCAAATAACACTTGGGGTTTACTCACAAAACAAAAACAGTGTGTTTCTGTTGAGCCAAAACCCCGTTTAAGGGTTTCGTATGCAGCAGACCCGCTTCAGCCAAAGAGGCTGTGCCAGCCTGCTGAATTCACTCAAACTTTTCTGTTTGTCTAAATCAAGAGGGGAAAGAAAGGCACTTTCAGCAAGGGAATTAAATAGTTGCACTAATTTACCCCTTCCCCATGTTCCTTGGGCAGTGTGTCAAAGGGAAGTCCTTGTCCATCTTTTCAATGGGGAAGATGGAAGAAAGAAAGAGATAAATTAAGTTTATCCTTTTATAATTTAACCAAATGCTATCAGCTCATTGCTAGCAACTGAGGCGGTCTCTTTACAGACTTACAAAATCTTCTCCTGCATATTTTTTCTGAGTTTTGCTATATTTCAGGCAAGAAAACTCATATTGTCATCAAGAAATGAAGTCTCAGGTTATTTAGCTGTGCCAGTTCTATCTGCTTCCTACATAAACCAGAAAAAACCATTTCACTGCTACCCCACATTTCATTATCTGTTCTTATCTGGCTGGCTGAATTTTCTCACTGTTTATTTCTATTCAATGAGAAATTATTTATCCCAGAAGCAATATTTTCCCAGCAAACTGCCAGCATTGTTACAAGTTTCCATTTTTTTTCCTTCCACCCCCACTTGTTGTGATTTGCATTGACAGAAGAAGGTGGGATGGCAGGGTTCTCCCAGGCTCTGGATCCAGTCCTGGCCCTCAGGATATGCCATCCCTGCCAGAAAGTGGCCAGGCACCATCCAAGCTCAGCCCAGCCCTCGCTCCCACTGCTGCTGCCAGCCTGTGTCAGAGCAGCCCTGCTCAGGTGGCTGAAAAACATCTTCTGATTTCCTGGCTGTGTTATTAGTCACCACTTTACAGCCATTTGTTCTTGTGCCAACCCTGCCTTTTGCTTTAATAGCTCTTTTTCCTCCTCTGTATTTACATCCCTGCTGTATTTATAGACAGCAGTCATGTTCCCTTCATTTTGCTGGGCTTAACAAGCCAATCTCTTTTAGTCCTGTCTCATAAAACAGGCTTTCCAGGCCCTGATTATCCTCCATCCTAGTTGCTTTTCCCTGCACCTGTTCCTGTTTGAATTCATCTTTTGTGATAAAGTCAAACCAGTTTAAAACCACTGAAATATCCCACTGACTCAAGGAGACTGGATTTTATTATTTTTCCAGCCAGAAGCATTGTAATAAAGCTCAGTATTATTTTATGAGGGCCATGAACAAAAGCTATGTATTTTCTTAGGCTCAGGTATTATCTAATTATTACTTGAGGACCACACTACTTAATAAAGCTGCTTTTCTGACTGCTCAGGAGACACGTGGCTGTGATTGGCATGAAGCAGATGCTTGCTCTGCCTGTGACATCGTTCCATTCTGTGCTGGGAGAGAATCTATTTATTTAACTCTACCAGTTAACCTTTATTTTTTAAAGTTTGCAATATCATCCATCAAACTGGGAGGATTGCTTTTCACAGGTGCAAATGAGTCATCACATGTTTGCCAGCTTGGAAAACATTTAGCAAATTAGGGGCTAGAACTTCAAGAAGGAAAAAAAATAAAGGAAAGAGAAAAGAAACTTAAGAAACTACAGTCAGTCTCACAGCCCTTGCTGGGTTGTGGCTGTCCCACAAGAAGCAGAGATGGGTTTTCTTCCATCTCAGGTTTTGTGCTGGTTTCTGAGATCCTTGTCAGCAAACATCAGTGGCTCTAAAGCTGAGCCCATCCCGTAATGAAACAGTTATCCCAGCCTTAAAGGCAGGATTAGCTACCCGAAGTGGAGCAGAGAGCCCCTCTGCACTTTTTAACACCTCATGAAGAGATCTGGCTGCCAACAAAAGGAAAATCCTAATGTGTAAAAAATGCATAATAATGAGGACTTTGGCTGAGTGGAATTCCATCACGGATCAGATGAAATTGCCTTGTGCAACTTGCTGAGGGCTCCATGCTATGCTAAATGACCTTTGTACCATGTAAAATGGGCACTGCAGCAGGATGCAGGCAGGATCAGGGGCTGGGCTGCTCTTTTATTTTCCCCCCCTATGGAGTTCAAGCTTGTCAAGAATACAACAAAAACGAGAGGGAGAAAGAGGGGGAAGAAATGTCCCATTGAATTTTTCATGAATGATTTTTGTCAGAGGAGAAGGAACATCTGTGTTTATGAAGGTTCTGGGGAGGGGACACAGAGATGGCAGGATGCCACTGTCTGCTCCTGGGCACCCAGGGAAGTGTGCAAAGCCCCATTCCAGTGGTAAAATCCAACCTGTGCTGCAATATTTTAAGGCTACATCTGAAAAGGACCCTGCCTTTGCCCTCAGTCTTGTCTGCCTGCTTTGCACTTGTGAAGAAGCAGTGATTCCCAGAGGATTTGGGTCTGGACGCTCAGCACCATAAAAATCAAGCCCTTTCTGCCTCAAAATGATGAAAACCTCATGACAGCCCCATTATTTCATGCGTCTGAGAAGGGCTGGGGTGGCCAAGCATGTTCATGTACCTCTCCACATAGGACTGATCATCCTGATCATGGTGCCCCTAGAACCTGTGAGGAGCTTTTCTTTCTTTTGGGGGGTTTCCTCACCTCCCTCAGAGGCACCTGGGTCTGACAAGAGCTGGAAAGGTGAAGCAGGGAAGGATAGATCCTCATGGAGGTGTTGAACACTGTCTTGGGTCACCCACTCAGGGCCACATTTGGCACCATATTTGAGACCAGCAGCCAGCCTCTCTCAGCTCTGACTGGCAGGAGCTGTGGGGCTCTTTCCCTCTGTTTGAAATAAGGGCTGTGAGCCTTTCTGTCGAGCCAAGGGGGAATTCTGCTTCACAATTTCTCTCCTGTGTTGTGATCAAAGATGCCCTTGAGGAATCCTCCACCAACAGCACAGCTCTGAGTCTCTGATTGTAAATGTGCAGTTTATTACTGCAGAGCAATGGTTTTATCCCATGGAGGTGGACATGTGGAACAGCTGCTCAGTGGTGACTTTGGGATTGGACATGTGTTGCAGAGTTCCCTGCCATGAAGCAAGACTGAGCTCAGCATCATCATGTCTGCTGTCAGTTCTGTTTGTGCTGGGAGCCCAGACACAATCTCACACCTGCCACTAGCTTAGGATGCTCCCTTAGTAAAAAGAAAAATAAATAAATAGACACCCAAAACTGATGAAAGGGATCCCAGGTATCTCACCAGCTGTGTTGTAGGTCTGCAGAAGCAGGATATGAGCATCTGTTGTCATACACTCAGTGGCTTTGTATTTGATCTGGCTGTGCATCAAGTGTCAAACTTCCCAAGAGCTCACAATTCAAACCATGGCTAGATTTCAAAACAAATGTTTTTCGCCAGAGCTCACCAGGTCAGCAGCCACCCTGAAAGCTTGCCCAGGAGGGTGATGAAGAGTTCTGAAAGAAGCAAGCTGATTGCAGGTGCAGAGCACCCAAAGATCAGCCCCTGAGCAGTTGTCAAGACTTGTAGTTCTGCTGTTACCTTCTGCTCCCAAATTATCCTGCACTGCCCCACAGGCTCACACCAGCATACCCCAAAGGGTGAGCAAGCCTGAACAGGCAGAGATGAGAATCTGCTCCCTGGCATTGCAGGCCTGAAGTGCTCCAGTCTCCTGAGGGCCATCCATGCTGCCTTGCAGCTCTCCAGACAAAGATTCCCCCAGAAAAGACACAAAACTCACACAGAGCACACAGTACTCCTGGAGGCCAAAAGGCATGTGGAAAACACAGCCAGAGAGGAGCTGGAGTGCTGGGCTCTTCCTCTACCCACTCCAGTACCATTTTGCATGACAAAATTGTTTATTCACTCTACCTCCAAATCTCTTTTCACCTATCTGTGGAATTCATATCCACCTGCCAGGAATTTTTCACTAATTAGCTTGGTCTGGGAATGTTGGAAGAGCTGTTTCTGAAATACAAAGACGATTTTAAAAAATATTATTATCTTTGTTAAATCTTGTTCCTCTCCTCACTACTCCCTCCACCCACTGCCCATGGCCAGAAGGTCACTCTGCACCTTCTGAAGGCATTGCAGAGCAAGTGCTTCCACAAATCTCCATAGAACTTCCCTCCACATGGGCTGGTATCATCAGTCAGAGACCTGATCCATCTGGAGATAACAGGAGTAATTTATCCTTTGTGGCAGCTCATCTTCTTGCCCAGATATCCTCAATGCTGTAGCAAGGTAGAATCTTTCCTTGGAGGACAGGAAAGAGAAATTGCCCTTGATCAGCTCTTTTTATGTTGGCAGCAGCAACATGTGACTCTGGTGATGTCCAATGCCCCTTCCCTGGCTGAGAAAGCCACAGAACAGACACAGGAAGCATGCCTGCTGTAATTCCAGATTTTCCTCCCGTGCTGCCTCCCCTTGGAGGGGTTTTGCTCTTTATACAGAGTTGGATCTCTGGGCAAAGTCTCAGGGGGTGGAAGTTCCCTCTGCCCCATCAGTGCTGCTCACACTCCATGTGAGAGCACCAAGGCAGCTGAGCACAGTTCCTCCAGCCCCAGGGATGGACAGCAGACCTCTGCAGCTCTGAGGAAGGACCATTCCCCAGGGATATCACTGGACACACACAGAGTCCTGTTTGTGCTTTTTGGTGAGCACACTGCAGGCCCTGCCCTGTGCCCCACAGCAGAGTCAGAGCTGCTCTGCCAGCCCCCACCACTCCATGGTGCCTTCCCCCAGCACCAGCCAGTCCCCTCACAGCAACCCCTTTCTTCTCCAGTTCAAAGTGCCCTGGCACTTCATCTGGAAAATTCTTTAAATCTACATTACCTCTGCCTTATTTAATCTTTTCGGGAGCACTGACAACCAGCACATGAAAAAAAAAGAGATTTTAAGCTGAAAAGAAAGCAGCCCCTGATCACTTCTTGGGGCTAAGTTACAAACTGAATTGGAAACTGGAAGGTGAAAAGAATATGTTACCTTTTAAGTGTCACGTTTTTCTCTGCAAAAATGCCTTTTAACTGAGCTGTTGCAGGAGGAATAGAAATAGCATCAAGCCATGGCCTTAGATCTTGCTCTGTGCTTTGCTCCTAAACAGGTGCCTTTGGTGCCTGGCTTTGTTTTTGCAGAAATGGGGGCCACCAGGCATTTACTTGGAATTTGGAAATCTCTCAGACTTGGGAAGATTTCTCTCTCTGTGTTGAAGCACTGAGAGTCCCCACTGCTTACAGCACTTCATAGCACAAATCAGATCCATCCTCAGCATCAGCAGCACACAGAGAGACCTGGACACTGCAGATACCAGGAAGAAAAGCAAAGAGGAATTTGTAGGCAGTCCCAATGTAGATGAACATCATAAATCCCCATCTGTCACATCTGAAAGGTGCAAACCACAATGCCACCTGGAGATAACCTGGCTTTCAGCTGAGGGGCTGCAGTCTATGTATCTGAGGTGAAGGATGTGCAGCAACACATGGTACAAACATTGTCCCCATGCTGCAGGACACAGGGCAGGCAGCACTGCCATGATCCTGGCTGGATCCCATCAGCAGCACTATTTTGGGACACAGTCAGGGATGGACAGCCCAGAGCACATCACCTCTCCAGGAGGCACAGCTGCCTCCAGCTGATTTTGGGTCAAAACACATCCAAGGTCACCACAGCCTCAAAGAGCCACCCTGCATCAAACATCTGTTTACCTAGAGGGGAATAAACACCAGCTAGCCCATGGCACATCCCAGCAGGACTCTTCATACACTTCTGGTGGATTTGCAGGTGCCCATGACAGAGAGGAGATGGGCAAAGGTGCTGGGGCAGGACAGGGAGGTGCATGGGTTGACTGCAGAGGTCAAAGGCAGACGGAGGGAGAAGAAAGGCTGGAGCAGCACTCCAGCACTCCAGCGCTGGTTTTTCCCTGTGTAGCTCACAAATATCAGAATCTTCAACACCTTTGCTGCAGCTGCACCCCCATCTGCACCAGGCTCACATCCCTGGGGTCCAGTCCCTTCTACCTGGTGGCTGTCTCTTGGCCCCCTTGCACCAGCCACCCCTGTCTCCTCATTTCTGAATGTAGCTCTGAAATACTTTTGTGTCTGACCCCTTTTCCTTTTTGCCCCCCAGGACACTCACCTGAGCTGGGAACCATCAATTTTGATGGAACTTCAGCAGGAATTTTGCCCAACTGAGCAAAAGAAAGCCACAATTTCCCTACAGATGAGATAATCTCTGCTATTTGTGAATAAACAGGGTGTAAGACATGAATAAAAGCAGTGTAGCAGAATAAAATACTATTTAAACATCAGACAGGCTGACAAATGTTGATTAAAATGTCTCCTTTCATAATCAAATGGCAAATATAAAGACATATTTTCTTATCTGTTGAGGAGCTTTCATAGCAGCCTAGGCCAGAAATGTTTGATGCTGTACAGTGTGCAGTGATGTGAGTGCTCTTTGCAGAAACAGGCACAAGCCTTTGTTGAAGGAAATCTTGTCTCACTTTTCTCTGACAGTGACTTAAGACAGCTCAATCCAGTTGTTTATGCACAGGCCTCCAATGCCTTCAGACACGGTCTTCAGGGTCCCTCTAGCCCCCAGGTGACACAAATGTCCCCAGCCCTTCTGTTTGATCTGCAGGGCCCTTCAGGTGTTTGACAAACTCCCAGTCTTGTCCAGAGCAGCAGATAACCAGTTCAGGGTGGTCAGATTGAACTCTTAATCCTCTGTGCATCAAGCTCCAGTTTGCAAAACCTGAAATACCTTTTCCTCCTTGTTTTTTAAAACAGCCTGGGAGATCTGGGAATGAGATCTCCAGCAATGCCCTTTCTTAAGCAGGCACCATCATATCCTTCTCTCATATACATACCAAAGCAATCTAGAGGAGAGCTCTTTCCCAGAGCACTGATTAGAGGTTTATTGATCTCCCTTGGGATGCTGGAGAGCTCCCCATGTGTGTACCTCCCCTGCATGCTGTGAGACCGCTGAATATGAAAACAAAATGCAAACAATAAGGAGCAAATTGCTTTTTGTTTATACAACAAAGCTGCAGGGCAGAGGCAAAGGAGGCTCCTTCCCTGCCTGCTGGAGACCTCCCTGTGAGCATCAGGTAGAGCCCCAGCTCAGCAAGGCTCCATCAGCATCCAGCAGCTCCAGGGACAGCACTGGCTGGTGGAAGGGAAGAGGGGAAGCAGGGCTGTGTTTGCCCCACAGTGCTGTGGCTTGCACCCTACCAGCTTGAGCTTTACAAGTGATGGATGCATGTGCAAAATCTTGGGAGCAAATCCCAGTCCTGAGCAGATGCAGACAGCCAGGAGCTGGAAATGTGTCTGCTACCAAAGCTGCAGCTGGAGGGAAGGCTAGAGGGAGGGCTGGCTCCAGCAGCTCCAGCAGGGCAGCCCCAGGACAAGCTCTGGTGCAGCCAGCTCTGACTCACCAGCTCTCCCGCGTCTGTCCTGGAGCAGGAGGGAAGGGTGAGCCCGCACAACCCCACAGGGGTGATGTGTGCTCCCCCAGAGCAGCAGCTGTGCAGGGATGTGAGCCAGGGAGACGGAAATGCTGCTCACTGCTTGCTCTGCTGTCCATCCCATCTCTTGCACAGACAGGACAAACAGGAGGAGTCCTGCTTAATTCTCGACCTACAGGCCAGGGCACTGAAGGAGGCAAGAGCAGATCAAGACCAAGGGACTGATGACAGAAAAAAGAGGCAAAGCAGGGAGCTGAACACGGATCCTCTCAGGATCTTTTGCTGGTCGCTGTGACCCCGAGAGATGTTAAAAGTCTCTTTTCCCAGCCTGAGCGCTTGAAGAAGGAGTTGGAGCTCTTCAGTTCTCAGTCTCAAGGTTGTTTTTTGCATCTTATCTATAAAAATTTTTCTCCTGTCCAGCTGAGGTCTGCTCAGCAGGACAGTCAGAGGCACTCTGCCTCCCCTGGGGCAGTGTTATCTTTTTATACTAAAAACTGCGTGTACAATGTTTACAATTACTTTCCAATACCTATCACCTATGTTAGACAGTGAGCTTCTACTCTAAACCAGTCTGTAAGTGCCACCATCACAGCAGAAGATGGAGGCCAAGAAGAAGAAGGAGAAAGGCTGGACACGCCCAGATTCCTCCATCTTGCCCCCTGAACCCCCATTCTAGAAACCCCAAAATCTACTTTTCCACCCCGTGACAAATTCACTATCATTCTACTTAAACTGTCGTGGCTTGCTGATCTTCATATAAGGTTGGTAATTTGCTCCAGGGGTCAAAATCAAACCCACAGGCATCTTGGGGTCTGTGCCAGGGTCTCTGAGCCCCCTGGCAGGGGTTCTGGCCATCCTGGACAGCCAGAGGGATGTCCTGGGTTCCCACAGGATCCCTTCGGGTGATTCACCCACTGGCAGGGTCTCCTCTCTAAGGAAAAGCACTCCAGTGAAACACCCATTTCCCCAATGTTTATGCACCCCTGAGTTTGCCAATGCCTCTCATCACTGCCAGGGCCTCCCTCATCACTGCACCCCTAATGTGCAATAATTCCCAGCTGGAGCTGCCCCAGGGAGCACAGGCTTGGCTCTGATGCTGAGCAGACAGGTGAGTGCTGATGGTACTGCAGCTCCTCCAGGGGAATGATTACCTGATTTATCTCCAGCCAAATCCTCCCTGATGTAAATTGTAGAAGCTCTCTTGGCAGGAAGCCCCATCCCCTTATATAAGCTGAAATATTGCCCTTTGAGATTTATCCATTACTGCCAGGCTGCTGAGCCGTCTGTCTTCAGCAAGGGCCCCAGAAGAGGAGAGGGTGGTTGTGTTCATACTGGTTTTGTCTGTGCAAGGTAAATATTATTGCTCATTTTCCCCTGCAGCAGAGAGCCCAATGTCACCTGGACTGAGATTCCTCCTCTCTGCTGTGCCAGGACACTGCCTCAAATAGCAGGAATCCAATTTGACCCTGTAAATATCTTTCACATCTAAATGCTTGATCCTGGGGGGAGCAAAGTCTCTTTTGGAGGTCTGAAATTTATATATATGCACAGAGAAAAATGTTTCTGAATAAAAAAATCCAAGCAGCAAATCACTGTGCATATGGGAATGGTATAGAGTAAACTACAATCCCATTCCTCTTCAGTCCTTCCTCCCTTCCTTCCCACCCACAGTGGTACAACCACACATTTACATCCCAACACCACCAGAGCCAAGCACCCCCAGCCCTGCCCAGCTGCTCTCCCACACAACCAGCACATCTCCAGCCATTTGTGCCCCAGTTTCCTGGAGGGATCTGGTCCCCATCCTCCCAGCAATCACACTGCACTGTTGGACCAGTTCTGTTTGCAGAGCTACATACTGGAACACTCTGAGGGCTGACAGGCCCAGGGAATGAAGGCAGCTCTTCCCTCTGCAAAGCTCTGATAAGGCCAAGGTACTGGCTGACAGACCTGGAGGGGCTGATGGGATCTGCTGGGGTTTGAAATTCCCATTACGCAACTGCAGATTGCAGAGGAGAGCAAACCTGGTGCCCAAAGTGGAAACCTAGAGATAGGGACACAGAGCCCGGAATTACACTGCCTGAGACATGGCTTCCCTCATTTAATGTCACTTGAACTTAATGATAAACTTCATGACATGAAAGATGCCACATGAACTTAGAGCCACTTCCTTGCACTGAGGTTTAATAGTTCTCCTGTGGCTGCTCGTTCCTGAATCCACTGATGAGCTCTGACATGAGTGGAGCTCCTGCAGAGAGGTTTCTGGGCACAGCTGGGTCAGGTCTTCCCAACTTGGTGACAATTCACAGGCCTGAGCAGGAGCATCCACTGAGAGCTATTGTCCTGGAAAGAACACATCTTCCCTTTCTATCTCCATGTCCCTGTCTCATTCAGAGTGATATCTTTCCTCTCATCCTGCCCAGCCCACTACTCTGAGCTCATTCCTCTCTGCCATTCCCACATCACTGAGACAAACCTCTGCTTCTCCAAGGGGAATTCAGTTTGGATGCAATTTTCCCCAGCTTCAAGGGCAGCAGGGAAGTGAACTGCTGGCTGTCACTGCAGGAATTGCTGTGCCCCTTCCTGGTGCATCCTTTATTTGACTCCTCTCATGACAGACCCCTTTGCCACCTGGCTGCAGGGAAGATCCTCATATGAACCCCCAAAAAAGCACTTGAAGTGTGAGATCCTGGACTAGGTAAACCCCAACTTACAGTAAGACAGCTCCCCATCACTTTCAGCATGCTGTCATGTTTCTCAAGGGCTGGGGACCATTGTTAGAGAACAAAGCAGCATTTCTATAAAAGAGGAGAGCACAGTTAATAAGTTCACTAACTGAGAAAAACAGCCTTTTAATATCTCTCTTTGTGACTCATAGTGAGAGAGCCAGCTGTTACTACTGGAGAGAAATTCCTTGCTGATTAGTCTTTTAAAGGGCTTCCCAGATAATTAAATAATGATTTCTCTCCCCATTCATTCTAAGTGACAGGAGAGCCTGGCAAACCCACTAAGCATGGAAGGGCAGCATGTTTTCCCAAGCCTTAGAGGAGCTTAGCTATTCTGCAGCTAATCCGGTGCTTAAACCCAGCCGCAGATCCCTGTGTGGAGGGACAGGCTGTGCCACCTTCCTGCTGCTCCAGGGCTGACCTGGGACAGCCTGAAATCCTGAACATGGGCTTTGGGCCAGGGATAAACATGTTTTTAAAGATGAAATTACAATAGGAAGGATGGTCTCACCTGAGCAGATAAACTAACTTTTCTTCGCCTCTGCTTCCTGAGAATTCAGCTTTGCCTGGGGTTTGCAGGAGCTCAGCGTGGTGAAGGGGAATCAATCACTCTCTGTCCTTCCTGGACTGTGCTCAGAGCCACCACTAGCAAGAATGAGTGACCAATACAGAAGCCATTTGGTTTTTTTTCTGGGATGATGTGGCCTTCAGCACATCCAGTGCATTTCCAAGGCACAGCATGAATCACAGCGATTTGCTCCGGCAGGAATTTCAGCCATAAAATTCCATGGCCTCTCTGGGTACAGATCCACTGGGCTGATGGAGTTATCCTGGGTTTCACCTAAAAGGGTAAGAACAACCTGTGTGCTCTCCAGGAGAAACCAGGTGTATTCAGGTATATCCAGTCCTGGATGCAGGATTGGGAATCAGGCATGTCTACACCTGAATAACTGCATTCTCACCTATTTTCATGTATTTGGCTTTCAGAGACGGTCATTACCTCATACCTAACTAAACCAGTGGGAAATTTCAGGATTCAATAACTTCTGGGAAAAATTAGGGTATAAAATTAAGGTCACCACCAGCAGAAAAAAAGATGCAGCACATATTTTACCAAAGACCCAGATTGGTTTGTAGCTTAAGTTGTGCTGAAACATTTTTTCCAGTGAGCAGATGCTTTTATTTAATTGAAAACCAATGAGAAAATATCATCTGAGACAGAAAAACATTGACCAACCATACAAATATGTGAAAATGAGCTTGTGAGTTTTGCCCATTCCTAATTGAGAATCTGTTCTCGTGGTTAATTGAGAATCTGTTTAGGGGCAAGACAGGGGTGGGATAGATAGAAGGGAGAAATATTTGAGAAGCAAGTGTTCTATCAGTAACATATTGTAATGAGAATCTAGCAAAAAAAATTAATTTTATTTTTTTTAACTAAGATCCATCTGGACATCTTGGCAAGGGGAAAAATGCAGCATTAACAAAATAGATTTTTGAAGAAGATGTTCCAACCTCAATGCAACCCACAAGGGATGTTCAGGCACTTGGAAATGTCATGGATTTGTAATGTCCTCTCAGAACCTGTTGTTAACCATTGAATCGGCAGGTAAACTGAGGCAGAGAATGGCTAGGTAATACAACTGTGTGACAAAACCTGTCAGAGGATGAAGTGCTTCCTCCTCTCTTTGCTCCAGCCCCCAAGGAAATATCACCCAGCCATAATGAAACCCCAAGATGGAGTGAACTCTCTGATGACAGGAGATTTTGGGTGAAGTGCTCCCCAAAGTGCAGCCAGGAAGGCAATGGGCACTGCAGAACTTTCCGTGGAAGCCTGGCTGGGGGAGGATTCTCCTAGGAAAACTTGCATCTAAATGGCATTGAGCACTTAGCCTGACAAAAGGCAGGAAACTCAAAGCAAAGGGTGACACTCTGTCTTTAACTTACATTTTTATGCCTTTTATTCCTTTCTTCCCCGCAGTGCAAATGAAGGACAGGGGGTCAAGCTGAATCCCTCAGGATTCCCCGGGTTCAGAGATATTCTACCAGAGATGTCTGGTGGCCTGTATCATCAGACTAAGCAACTTTTCCTGGGAATAGGAAATTTAGGCAAGATCTTGTAACTCACAGTGCAGAAGAGCTCCATGGCCACCCCTGGTCCAGGGAACCAGAGCTCCTGGGTCCCAATCCCTTGACCCTGGAGGGAAGGTTAGTGAGACAGAGGTGCCGGGAGACAGGAAGAAACAGGGGTGCTTTGTAAACTGATAATGTTCCCTTTGATCTAAAAACAGTGAAGGAAGGCAGAACCTTTTTTAGATAAGCCATGGAAAGAAAGCAGCCCAGAGCATGAGGGCTGAGCTTCAGTAGAGGCTGGAAGAAAGATGGATCTCTGCTAAAAGATAAATGCTTCAAAACCCCAAAGCTGAGCTTTCTGAGCAAGAGACTTCCTTTTTACTATCATCTTTAATTCAACAAATTCTAGTTTGCACATCTGTTGAAACTATTTTAAAAATTCTAAAAACCCTCAGCAAAACTAGACTGAATCCAGGGAGTCCTAGGCATCGAGAAGTTCAAACTTATGGTCAAAATGCTACCACTCCCAATTCCTTTTTATTAGCTGAGTCCTTAGGAAAAAATTACTTTTAAAGCATTATTGCATAATTTGCCATGTGAAAAGTCCCTGTTGTTTTGTCTCGTTATTCTGCTCCTCTGCAAAGGCAGCCCCAGCATCTTCCCTAATGGATCAGGAGGAAACCAAGCCCTGCTGGTGGCTTTGTTGGGCAGCAGCACCAGCAGTGGGTGCAATAACCAACATCTGGGAATGAAGGCTGGCTCTCTGTTCTTTGCATTGCTTTTTTCAAGAGAGTCTCCAGGTGAATAATTATCCTGGGGTTAATCTTGGCCTTCCCATTCCCCACAGTCCCTCTTGAACTGCACCAGGAAGGGATCTGTGGTGCTGCAGTGAAGTTGTTCATGCTTTCAGAGAGAGCTGCACATCCAGATAACTCTGGATGTGTTTGTTTACCCACCAAACTCAGCCCTGGCATCGTGGCTGGCACTAGAAATCTGATTTTTAATGCCTTTGACTACTGGCAGCAAGTCCCTGGCAATCTCAGCTGGTAACATATTGATAAAGCAATAAAACCCTGGATGCAAGGAGCAGCATCTGCTTCAGCCTGGGGATCTGGGGTGGGGAGAGGTTCGATTTTGTCTTTTTTTAACTATTAGGAAAACATGATAATCAAACCTCTCTGCCACTCTTAATTAGCAAGGGGGAAAAGCAGTACAGAGAATAATTAGCAGAGGCAACTTTCCTTTAATACGAGGCCGCAGTCAGCCCCTCCAGGCGATCCAAACACATCGGATTGTGCAGGGGCATTCAAAGTCAGCTACAAAAGCAGAGGAACTCCCCTCCATGCTAACATTACTGCCTTCCTTATATTGCACTATAAAACCGGGGTGTCAAAAAGGCTAGAGATTTTACACTTAGTGTCAGTGGTTTATAGTCATTAGACTAATTATGTTGGTGTTTTCACCACCTTTATTCTACTAATTGGTCTAAAAGCCAAACAGGGACATCATTACTTTACACAAACAAGCAATTATTGGGCCATAAACACACCCTGGTTTGTGTTCCCTGGGTGAGGAGGGAGCTCCTAATGCTCTCTCTGTGGTGTCTGCCTCAATAACAGGCATTACTGATGCTCTTGACTTTAGCTCTGCTGACAAAGAGGCCTCAAAGCTGCTGATACACAAGAGAAACTGGCTATTTGTTACCTCCTTTCGAACAGATTAAGGAAAATGGCACCACTCCAGGTTCAGCCCATGCATTGCTCTTTGTGCCAGCACAGCTCGACTTCGTTTTTGGTTGGGTTTTGTTGCGTATTTGCTCTTCTAGGAAGGGACAGCTCATTGGAAGCAGCAAGAATAATTTGTTTATGATACACCCATGAGAAATGTTGTATTTCCAAGAAATTTGGTCTCCTTGCAGGTTACTGGGTGGAACATTAGCCGTGACATTCCAGGACTTGTCATTGCCTCGAGCTCTAGTAAATTCATTTGCTTTTCCCGAAAGGGCAGCATCTTCCCAGCTTACACACCCTGGCAGTCCTGTCCCATTGCTCTCCCACTTTGGCTGTGTCACTAAATGCTTCCAGAGAGCAGTGCCTGCTCCTCTGCTCCCTGCGCTCCTGGGATGGCCATTCCTGCTGGATACTGCGTTTTGCTTGAAGGCTCTGCGCACTTCACACATGCAAGCGCAGACTGCAGTTTGAAATTGCGCTTATTGGAGAGCAAACATTTATTTGCACGTGGTCAGAAGAGCTGGGTTTATGTGTCACCTGGCAGGAGCACTGCACTCACCCACAGCAAAGATTTCAATACCACAATCCCTCTCAGAAACCTTAATACACCTACTGCCAGTGACTGTGTGTGCAAGGGGTGCTCCAGCAAGGTATGGGCAAACCCCAACCTCCCCCCAAAAAAAGACAAATCCACCTTAATATTGCCACACTGGCAATATAAAAGTGATCCAATATGAACATCATGGTCTAATACTTTATTTTATTTTACCACTATACAGATAGCTCCTCTTCAGATGAGATTATAAATTGAATTTATCTTTGAGTAGAACAAATGTTGACCATTCATTGTCTTTAAGGAGTCTTAGTGATTTTCTGTAAGCACTAGGATATCAGGAAATGATTAGGGCATCTGGAAGAAGGAAGGTTTATCTCAGGCAAAGCAGGGAATGACCTTGCACCATCCAAAATTCCTTCCCCAGTGTCCCCTGGGTGTGATAGTCCTCAACACTGATTCAAATGTGTTTCAACAAATTGAAAGGCAGAGATGTCATGAACCATTAAATAATACATGTGTTTCCTACAAGGGTGATCTACCTTAAAATGTTTTTTTGAAACAGTCTGTGTGGTTAGTCTGAGTTCAGATGCTGGAAACTTCTGTGTTTCACCTTAATAAAGTGCTCTGGAGTGAGGCCTTTTTAGGTTGCTGAAGGGTTTTGAAATCCTTGTGTCCTTACCATGTCACTGTTTTTTTAAGCCCTTTCCCTAAAGACTTCATCAAGTATTCTCACTTCAAAACTGATGACACAAAATGGTCCATTAGAATTAAATACATATGAAGAAAAAGTCAAATGTTCAGTGTTTCACAAACGCTTTCTGCAGCAGGACTCCGGCTGCTGTATTTACTGAACACGTCAGATTTTTGACTCTACAGTTTCTTAAGCAAGCCAAGTTTTTGTTTTATTTTATGTTCCATAAATCCATTTAAATTCGGCTATAATGGTTAATTTTAAGCTCTCTCTCAAATGTTTCTAAGGGGCTCTGTAATATCCAACAGAGCTGGCTCCTCTCCTTTGGAAATAAGAAACTGCAGCTTCAGAAACACTATCTGAACAATGTCTTCTTTAAACAGCCCCCAGAAGCACTGCATTTCCAGCTCTAAGGGGAATTTGCATGTGTTTCAGCATCAAAGCTCGATATGACCCTATCACCCAGGGACTGTCATGTTATCTAAGCGCCCGCATATCAGGAGTGCGATAACATTGTGCGGCTCGCAGCTGCTGCAGAAACGACATATTTTCTGAATTAACCTAGGCTCGGATTTATATAAACTATCCCTGATAACATCTGCCCAGGACTCTGCTTTGAAAATGAGCAGAGATCCTGCCCGGGCGCGCTCCCTCCTGCACCGGGAGCGGACAAAACCCCGAACCAAACCCGCTCCGTCTCCCTGGAAAAGCCACGCTCGGATTCGCCACGCTCACCCCAAGAAACGGTGGGGGGAAAAGAGTGTTGAGCGGCGAAGGTAGAACAATGAAGATGTCAAGTGGCTTCTCGGGAGCGAGCCGCTGTGTCTTGTCATGCTTGGACATGAACGGGGAAAAAAATGTCTTTATTACCGGCGCGGCAACCCCGCAGCGCGCCGCCGGCTTGATCCTATAACTTTGCCATTAGAAGAGGGCGCCCGCAATCCTAATGAGGCACAATAAGTAGATTATGGGAGTCCTTTTGTTTTGCTAAACAGGCGCTTTTTCTGGCGGGGGTCTCACAAAGGTGTGCGGGGCCCCGGTGCGGGGCAGTGTCGGCTCGGGCGGAGCGGGGATGGGGCTCATCGGTGCCGGGGCTCTGCCCATTGTATCGGGGCTATAAAGCTGTCAGAGCAGCCCGATTGAATGTTCCCTCACTCCTAGCCTGGCGCTTCCTCCCCTCTCAGCAGAGAGCTAAGCCCCGGGATCTTTTGTTTTCATGAGAAACCACTGGCATCTCACATTTATAAGGAGTTTTAAAGCGCTGCTATGAAAAATAGCTCTGTCTTAAAAATACTGGGGGATTTTCTTGTTGTTGTTGTTGTTGGGTGTCTTTTAATTGCATGCAAACCAGCCAGTGAAATCGTGCAGTCCTCTGAGTTATTTTTACAGGGAGATCAGTGGTTGTTTAGCATGTAAAGGAGAGCACAGCTTTTCACCAGGCTGCAATCTTTCCACCTTGCATATTCATTTCGATGACTAGAGTAGGAGACTGCTCCAGGGGGAAAATAGCAGGGATGGATTCCTGCCTCTGTGAAGGGGCTGGATCTTCTGGAAAGATAAGAGAGAATTGCAAGTGGGCCCACCACCCCTGTAATGGGTTTCTTAGCTATGTTCCTGTAACCATTTACATGCTGGATGGATGTGGAAAAGATATTAGAAGTGTGGAAAAGGTGATAGAAATTATCAAACCCGCCTGTAGGCTGACTTGCAGTGTGCAACATTGCATTCTCATTTTCTGTTGGTTTTAATTAAACCACCCAACCTTTGAAAATTGAGGCTGAGGAGTTGCAGGTCACATGAGGACCCTGCAAGGAGAAAGGCTGCACAGCCAAGCAGGAAGTTTCATCACAGCCTGCTCAGAGGTTGCTTGTCATCACTCTGGTCAAACTGGAGATTTATGGAGAAGAGCCTCTCCTACTCTGCTTTGGTCGGTCCATGTGACTCTGACAACAGAGAGAAAAGAAGTATAAATTTTGTGAAAGCAAGTAAAAGTAACTGGGGTTTGAGACCACTGGGAAGCTCTGTTTTGTGTTATAAAGTACTCTTGTTGCACCTTCAAGGGGGCAAAGTTGCCCTGGTGTCCTGACCAACCTGTCCATAGGAATAGGCTGTGCACATCTCTGCAAATCCTCATTTCACCAGCAAAGCCCATGAGTGCCTGGATTCAAAGCCTGGGCAAAGATCTTCTCAAACCAGAAGCAAATGTTCATGCATTGAACTCTTCTGGTGGATCTGGAAATATTTGCTGAGGAGTTTCCCTGACAGTCCTTGGTCTGGAAATGTTTCTTAAATTTTTCAGTGGATACTCCTGTGGAATTTCATTGAAAATCGGATGTTTTTAATCCTCCAGAACCATTGCAAGTGTTTCTACTGAACAGAGACGGCAAGAGGGATAGGAGGTTATTCAATTTGTCACTGCATGTTCCTTCTTGAGTGTGATTAATACTATCTTAGTGATGGCATTAACCATCACGGATTGAGATCCCACTATGTGGACCAACATACCAGGGCAGGTGGATGTCAGAAACCCATTTTTTCCCCCAGAAGGGCTCTCCCAAGGCACCAATAGGCACACATGAAGCCGCGCAACCAGCAGTGCCATCCCCAAGAGTAGATACTTTTGTATCTCATAGTCTAGGAAAGAAGACTCAGTTGATTGGTCGCACCACTCAGCACTTGAATCAACTGCTAGGTTCATCTCAGTCAGCTAAAATAAAGTACAGCATAAATGTGATTAAACTGATTAAAGTTGCACCAAAAATACCACTGATTAAAGTTGTACCAAAAATAACACCAGGAAGGATTTTGGATGTCAGGTATTTTGAACTTCCTCTGTATTAGAAAAACAAAACCAACTAATCAACCAACCAAACCCCAAAGTAATCATTTCAAACCTTATCCAAGCAGCTGGCAATGTTTTTTATGGGGACTTGAGATGTGTTACAGGTGTGTTGTTGGGACCTAGCAGTCCTGGTTTGTACACAAGCACTAATCACTGCCTGAAGAAGCCCTTCTAGAGAAATCTTATATTTTATTAGTGCATTTTGAAGGATTTTCCCAAAAATATTTCTCTTTGATGTCCCTAATGCCCCATTGGTTTTATTTTTTTTCTCCCCTATCACTGCCTTCTCCTTGCTCTGCACTGCCAAAGGGCTCTGGGAACTGCCTCTTTCCAGAGTTTGGATGAGGACTCTCCTCACAGCCATGGCAAAGCCTCTGCATCCTTGAAAACACATTGCAGGGCATCACACTGCACTCTCTGTCGCATTTTTAAAACCACTCTTCTCATGGGATCCAAAAAAACCAGCACACCCTGACTTCTGAGAAAACTGGAAAGACATCTGCAGCCCGGGGCTGTGG
Organism: Ammospiza nelsoni; assembly: GCF_027579445.1. Taxonomy (NCBI): domain Eukaryota; kingdom Metazoa; phylum Chordata; class Aves; order Passeriformes; family Passerellidae; genus Ammospiza; species Ammospiza nelsoni. Next base: position 19,586,088 of record NC_080636.1, read on the forward strand.
GATAGGTTGGAATAGGGTGCCCAAAATCCCAATAATACCAAACATTACCCCCTTCTAAGGTCTGCCCATCCTTCAGAAGCCCCTCCTAAGAGTCCACCCTGGACCCCCAGGGGACTGCAGCAGTTGGTGGGAAGCAGCTGGGGATGTTGCAGCACCAGAACTTTCCAACACACAAAATACAGCCTCGGGTTACCCAGTGCTGGATTTCTCCATGGAGCATCTAGGGATGTGCTTAGATAAAAGACATTGTTGAGAAAAATCTTGCTTTCCAACCGCTTTTACTCTTGGCAATGGGTGGGCCACGGGAAAAAAGGGCTGTTAGAAAACAAAATTGAATCTGTATTGTTGGCTAGGGCAGAAAATGATTGTCCAAAATAAAGCATAAAACTTGTTAACAAGCAAAGCACACTATTGGATTCAATGGCAAGACCAGTAGGCAAAAAAATATGAAAACCTTCTCCAGGCACTCTGAATATAGCTCTTCTGAACTAAACCCTTTCAGAAATGTTATTTTATTTCTTGTAACCCACCCCCACTTTTTCTAAGGGCTTGGATTTATTTTTAGCAGCAATCCTGGTTTGGTTTTTTTTTTCTTGTTTTTCAGATATTTTCCTGTAAATAATAATTGGTCCTTTTGTGGCAGCATTTCCACATGGGCAGGGGTGTGTAGGGCTTTCTTGGAGGTGGCAAGAAAAAAGGGAGTGATTTGTTTCAATGGGTTATTGTTGAGTGAATGCAAATATCTGCAGCCACTGGAGCAAATAGGAGCAGGGGATTAGGTGCAGGAAGCTGGCTGAGTGGCATAGGCCATCTGTCCCGGGCCTGAGAAAAGAGGAATCTCGTTTGCAGTGTATGTTAATTAGTTGGATGATTGGCTCAGCTGTCACCTTTGCAGAGTGAAAGCGCACGGGCACAATTAAATTCATGTCCATGTATGTTTATCAAAGCACATGTTTTTAGACAGCTTTTGGGTTTTAGGTGTAATTTTGTCTTCTCAGGCACAGAGACGATTCTTTGCTATTGTGCCCACAAATGGAGGGGACAAAAAAGGAAGAAAGAAAAAGAAAGAAGAAGAAAGAAAATACCTTAATTAAAACATGATCTGGATTGTTTGCTGAAGCGTTTCTGGCCGCATTCTTTAATGCACTTGAAATTACCCATTTGCATCAATAGGCGTTAGCTGAATTTATTTCCATTCAAATGTATTCCCTTGATGTTTCTACAGAAGGTGGTAGGTTTGGAAATACATGTATGGCAAGTTTGGGCTCCTAGGGTGCCCCCATTCAAACACAATGTCAATATCCTACACTTAAAAGGGACCCGTTAGTTAAAGTGAAACGCTCCCAGTTTGGGGTGGGTTTTGGTTTTGTTGTCATTACATTGACATCTCCAACACAGCATCCCCAGTAACTTTCCTTGGGAAGAAGTTGTCTGCCTGCAAGCCCCAGGGAGTTATTTCCCATGGTGTCATCTCAATTATTTTTGATTTATTCGTTTACTGTCTTCCAATCCTTGTCAATGCACAATGGGCACGTCTCCCCCTCCAAGGGCACACAGGGCCCTGCCTGCAGGTTTGGGGACACTGGAGGAGCCCTGGGACATCCACCCAAGTGCCACTTGTGCACTTCAGGGGCTTGTGCAGAGAGGGCAGCCAAGGGGACAGGCAGGGCTTGGGCAAGGGACCCTCCCTGGCCAGGGACACTGACATTGACCTTCTCACACAGAGGCAGGGAAAAGCTGCAGAGGCTCTTGGTTCCAGGATGGAGGAGCAGCCACAGAGATGCTCTCCTGAGGCTGCTTTGCAGCAATGGAAGAGTTTTTTCCTCCTCGGTCTCAGAGTAGAAATCTGTCACTCATCCCACTTGGCTTAGGCAAGTCCTGGGAGAGGAGCAGCCTCAAAAGGCTCCAGCCCAGTGCCATGAGACTGTTCACAGACCCAGCTCTCTGGAGAAAAACCCTGGAGAAAGCCCTGTCCTTCCCATCCTCTGGCAGGCTCTGGTCATGGTTTCTCAGACTACAAAACCAGGCAAGGGCCATTTATTTAAGCCCTGGGGAGATGCTGCGCCCCTTGTTTGCCTGTGTCTGCCTGCAGGGATTCCCCACCAGCCAGCTCTGGATTCACAAGGCAGGGTGGGAAAATAAATTGCCAAGAACTCCCTTTATTGCAAAACCCAAGAGCAAATGCATTCAGAGCTTCAGTGGCCAGAAAGAGAGGGGAGATGTTTATATGCAAAAAAGGCAGCTCCTAGTTGTGAGCTATGTGAGAGGAATACACATCTGTATGTCAAGGACTCACATACACTTTAGGAGTGGGGAGGAGCAGGGGCATGAGGGTATCAGCATGGTGTTTGGGCTGTTTTCCAGCTGATGGACCAGTTTATAACCCACCATGTTTGAATGTTCACCTCTGCAGGGGTAAGACATCTTCTGTGTGCATATAATTTGATAAAACATGTAGCAAAATTCAGGAGAATGTAAGTAACACCTTCTTCTTCTGTTAGGTAGCACTCACACCCTTTTCCTGCTGAGTCCTTCCTTCCTTCCTTCCTTCCTTCCTTCCTTCCTTCCTTCCTTCCTTCCTTCCTTCCTTCCTTCCTTCCTTCCTTCCTTCCTTCCTTCCTTCCTTCCTTCCTTCCTTCCTTCCTTCCTTCCTTCCTTCCTTCCTTCCTTCCTTCCTTCCTTCCTTCCTTCCTTCCTTCCTTCCTTCCTTCCTTCCTTCCTTCCTTCCTTCCTTCCTTCCTTCCTTCCTTCCTTCCTTCCTTCCTTCCTTCCTTCCTTCCTTCCTTCCTTCCTTCCTTCCTTCCTTCCTTCCTTCCTTCCTTCCTTCCTTCCTTCCTTCCTTCCTTCCTTCCTTCCTTCCTTCCTTCCTTCCTTCCTTCCTTCCTTCCTGCCTTTGACATGTGGCACAATCCTCACGCCATGGCATCTTGCTGGAAAGGTGAAAGCTGGTTTGAGTGCAACCACTCACTGGGATGCTAAATCCTGTGAGAGGAGAGGCATCTAGGAGAGACAAGCAATGTCACCAACGTGGCCTTTAGTGGGTGTCAGGCTGTTTTGGAATATTGTTCAGCCCTTAGACCGAATTGATCCCACAGCACATTTAGCCATTTAATGGCTAAATCTGGCTAAACCTGGCTTAATGGCTGAATCTGTGTGATTCATGGGTCCTGGCCAGCTCTATTTCCTAATACCTTTCACAGGCACCCCCTTACAGGTTGTGTGTAAATGTGTGTCTCATTCCTTTTTAAGACAAAGCACTATATCAGCTATATTTATAGAGGATCAGCAGATGGCCAGCAAGCTGGGGAAAAAATTGTATTTGTCAGGCTTATAAATCTGAAAGGGGAGTTTCAGCGAAACCTCACAGAACTTGACGCAATTAATTTTTGGAATGGGATTTTGTCTCTGAAAAATCTTCCCAGGCATCCCTTCAGTGCATGGAGGGTGCATGGAATTATGTGGGTGCCCTAAGAGCAGCATCCAAGGGCTCCTGGTGTGTCCTTAGAGTGCCACGGAGGAAGAGTGCTGCTGTAGTAACAAAATAGAGGGAAGAAAAACTGGGCTGCTCGTGTGCTGAGAATCCCACAGCAAAAAGGGGAACTCAGTTTGGGTTCAGGGTGCAACCAGAGACATGGGATGAGCACAGCCCTTCCCATTCACCAGGTGCTCGAGGTATATCTGTGCTGACTCTAAGGCATTTCACTCACTGACTGTTCTGGACATCAGTGAACATCCCACATCTTTGCAGGGTTTTTGGGGAAGCCTGGGAGAAGCCCCAACATGATAGTAAAGAGAAACCTGGAGAAGCTCAGGGAGGCAGAGGCAACATTTGTCTTCTTGTCCATCAGAGAGGGAAAGGTAGAAGTCCTGCAGGAGTGAGTAGACGTGCTCCCAGCATGATCCCAGAAATGGCACAACTAATGGAAGGCAAGTTATCCCTTTTTTTCTTTAACCACTTTGCTAAATGTGTCCAGAGAGTCATGCCATGGCACTGCGGTGCTGCCTCTTACCTCCTAGTTAATCTGTAACCAGTTTACTTCCTCTCACTACTGGAGACATGGAGCCTTACTCAACTGGGCTTAAAAATGCATGTAATATATTAGTGAAAATTGCCAGAAGTCCTGATTGAGATGGTTTAAACTGTGCATTAACATCAGCTGATCAGAGCAATCCCTGGGAGTTCCCCTCAGTAAACACAGCAGGTGTGAAAATGTAACTGGTCCCCTCTACGGGAGGCTTTAGGATGCATTAGCTGAAATGCTCTTAAAATACACTTTACCCTCTAATTAAAACCAGCTTTCTGTGTCCTATTACTTTGGAGTCACACCTTTTAGAGGCAGAGAATTGCTTTATGGTGCGTTTTAACACATCTCAGAGCATGGGATGGTGAGTCTGCCCAGCCATCGGAGTGTGGGAGCGCCGCCGTGCCCAGAGATGCACTGAGCACCTGCTGGTCCTTCCTCACAACAACTCCCTTTCCACTGAGGAGAAACAGCAAGTGCATGTACAAAAATAGCCACCAGTGCTCCTAGGTCATTACTCTTGATTACACTGTTGCTTGGCTCAGGACTACCACAAAATTATCCTGATTTGCCACTGTCTTAAACAGATGTTTAAGCCAGCACAAATTGAGTGCTAAGTGGGTGTAAATCAATAACAACTCCTGAACAGAGATTTCTGGCCTGTCAGAGGTTTAAATTCCATTTCTGTAGCAGCAAAGGATACCATATGCAACAGTGGAAAATCAGCTCCTCCCTCCCTAATTTTACCTGCAAGATCTCTAAGTGGTGAGCAGCCCTCACTTGGACCATTCCCAGCAGTGAATCTCATATACACACACAACTTCCCTTGGAAATCCTTCCTATTTCACTTTTTTAGTCCTTGGCCCTCAAAATTCCTACAGCAAGTGATAGCTCAGCATCACTGAGGCTGTTTGTGTTCCACAGAGATTGGCAATGCTCCATGTTTCATTTAAGAGCTGTCTCGAAACAGCCAGAGAGTTTTCCTCTGAAAAAATAAAGCTCTGAACCCCATTCCTCAGAGAAAAGCCCTCCCCAAAACCCAGCAAGAATCAAAGCTGAAGTATCCAGGAAAGTTTATTCCTTAAAAAGGACAAGTGAAGCTATTTTGGAAGACAACTGCCAGAGGTACTGTGAGAACGCTGATATCCAAAGCTGTCATAATATTTGACATTCAGAAAATAGGGCTATCCGTCCCTTGGGTAAACTGGGATAATATTAAATGGTGAGAGGCCAAGAAAACACTTGTTTTCCTTTGGAAGAGGGTCGTGGAGCTGCAGCAGAGCATGTAGGCAATGGGGAGATCAAAAGCTGAGCTCCACGTCAGGAGCCTTTCATCTGCAGCTCTGCCAGCATTCAGAGATGAAAGTCCTGGAGTTTCACTGGGAGTGACGAAAAACATTCCTTAGGACCTTGCTTGAAAGCATGGCTGTCTGCAGAATGGATTTGTATTTAGGTTTTATGCTGAGTTCCTTTTTTTTTTTAATCCCGATTCCTAGGACTTAAATACCCATGTTGGGTCAAATGCAGAAGTGGAGAAACTTCAAGCGAAGGAGATGGAGTTGGGATGTAGGATCTGCTCCACTGAGTGTGGGTTTCAACCCCAGCCCCTCCAGGCTGATGTGTATGAAGGGTGGTCTTATTTCCCCCAGAAGGAGGGTGTTGTCTTTAATCTTCTCCCTCCATTCCAGCTCTCCTGGCTGTCTCCAGGAGAGCAGACGGGGAAGGAGGTGACCAGACCGTGGCTGCTGCGGAAAGCGTCGGATATGCAAGTATTCAGTGAATTCTCACAAATGATGGTTCTGTTCTCAGAAATCAGGATTACTCAGCATACGCTTCACAAACAGGAGGGGATAAATCCATGGGATAATTTATTCACAATGAATAATTCAACCAGCAGAAGTGACTACTCCAAAGATCGGGTCAAAAGTTGAGTACTTGAATAAATGAATTGCCCTTTCACAAATATAAAGAGCAGAAATCTCAATATTTATCATTTTCAGACACACAAATATTCCAGAACAACATTTTCTAATGAAGTGGGGAGGGGTGTTAATAATAAATTCTATTGATAACAGGAGTTAGAAAAGCAAATAATAACTGACTGGAATATGTTTATATATGAAAACTGACTTTTCAAACAAACTATCAACAGTGGGCTGCATTATAAGACTATTAGGAAATAGAAACTCTGCAAATAACTTGCCTACCCTGGCAACTGCTGAGCCTACTGCCAGTAAATAAGCATTACCCTGGAACACGAGCCAAGCTGTCACAAGCTCAGAGACATATGGCAAAAAGCACAAGCAGAGAGACTCAAGATCCACAGCTGAGACCAGATGTGCAGCTGACCGAGGTGAAAAATTGGAACCATCAGAGTCCTCTCCCAGTGTCACTAGAGGAGTCTTATCCCCTCCCTGGCTGGGTATGAGATGGGTTGAGCAGTCACTGCTGCTCAAGGACTCTGTGCAGCCTGGGAAGGGTGCCTGCATGGCAGGGCAGCCAGAGACACCCACCTTCAACCCAGCCAGCACAGCCAGCAGCCTGGGAAGGGTGCCTGCATGTGCCAGAGACTGCCTGCCTTCAACTCAGCCAGCATGGCCAGCACACCCTTTGCAGCACAAGCAGCCACTTTGAGGCTCTTCTGGTTGGAGCAGACCACAAGGATTCAGTTTGTGCCTCTCTTTTGTCTCTCTGGTGAGATGTCCATGGGGGCTCACTGTGCTTTCTAGGAAAGATGTTGTCCACAGTTCCTCCAGAGTTGTGGGAGAGTCTGCCCTCATTGTCCCACCTTCAGTGCCTTTGGGTGAACCTGTCCTTTTCCAGCAATCATAGGGACACATCAATCTAGAGATAGCAGCTGATGTGAGCTCATCAGCTCCTTTCAGCTGAACTACTGCTGGTCATACCTGCTCATGGCTGCCTAATCCATGGCAGGAATTCCTCAGCCCTGGGGCATCCTTGGCCACCTTGCTGGCAGCAGCAACTGAGCTTCAGACAGATTTAGGGGAATTTGACTCTGTGCAGTTTGAGCTGATGAAAATTAGGGTGCCAGTCCTGTTGGTTGGCTTACTCCAGTGTTGAGGCTATGCCTTGAGTTCACATTTGGAATCATCACAGCACCAGGTAGGGAATTAAATTGAATTTTTTCTCATACTGTTCATAGCTGTAGTGAGGAGAGATCTGTCTCTGGCACATGCAGAGTGGGAAAAATTACTTGAGACATGAACAATTCCCAAAAAAGGGGCAAGGAGGTTGGTGAGAGGTAGAGGCTCAGCTAACAGGGATTGGAGCTGGGGCACTGCTTTCCTTCTGCCATGGAGGTGCAGACAAAAAGCATCCCAAACATTGCTTTTCTATGAAGTCCTTCATCTGCCCCAAAGAATAGACACCTCCAACTGCCCTGAAGACCAGCTAGGTGTTCCTGACCTCCAAAGATCTGTGAAACACTGCCCAGATGGTTTGCAGCCGGGGTTTATGCCTGGAGCAGGACAGAGGAGCAGCTCTGCTGGGACAGGGAGCCTGGGAGGGCTGGTGTGCTGAGCTGCACTTTGCTCTGCCATGAATCCCTGCCTGCTGGGGAGAGCCATGGGCCACACAGCAGCTTGGTGGCCAAAGCAGCATTCTCAACCACTTTGGAGTCCCCATCCCCTCACTGCAGCCAGAGCACAGCCTCTCACTCAACTGCAGACCCAGATTGCAAGAAAGGTATCTTAACTGGATTTTTAAAAAATTCTTTTTATTTCTGGAGAAAAAAAGTAAAAGGCCATTTTCAGTTTGGCTACAATAATAACAAACACACAAGAGCTGAGAGCCTTGATTTGTGTTTGCACTTCTACAGTTTCATCTCAACAAGGATTCTGAACCCAGGAGAGGCAAATAGTGCTCCTACCCTATAAAAGAGGTACAGGGGGCAAGAATGCAGTCCAGTAATTATAGAAATGGTTTGGAGTCAGAAGGACTCTACTACGAGCAATTAAAAAGAAAATTAGCCATAAGAAAAGTTTTCTTTTGGTTTTATAGCTAAACTCACAAATAGAAGAAATACTGTACTGCTGAACTCAAACAAACAAGCATGCCTGATTTTAATGAGCAAAATGAAGGGCTTGTTTTATGGGATATGTAATATAATAGTCCCATAGTAAGGGAGTCTCTTTCTCCACTGCTCTACACTGCATGCAGTTATTCCAAGTGGTGTGAAGTGGATGTAAAACATTACCAAACCCAAATCTCTTCCTTTTGTCCTCCTTCAGTCCCCTCCTACACCCCCTCAATATATGTGTGCAACCCTGTGCTGCATGTGGATGAGCAGATTAAAGGGAAAGGAAAAGTACAGTGTTTGGGAAAGGAGGGGAAGGGAGGGAGGCAGGTTCTGGACTCATCCCCTTGCCACAAACTTCCTGTAGGATCCTGGCTGAGTCACCTAATTTTGGCAGGAGGTGTGATGGCAGAGCTCTGGCAGAGGTCCAGAGATGCCAGTTGCTGGTGAGGATGGGATGCAGGGGACTGGCAGATGTGAAGCACCAATGCCATGAATGAGCCATGCATCTTCCCACTTGATGCTCCTTAAATGCTTCTGTGGAGCTCTAATTCTGCTCTCAGGGACAAAATACCATTCCTCATGTGACTGTAGCCATCAAGGCACTCAAATACCCCTACAACAGAGGTGCACCAGAGTTTGGAGATGAATTTTGCTGTTACTGTGGCAAAAAAAACTGCTGTGGTCAATGAATATAGAGACAATAAGCAGAAGGCAGGCAGCAGCAAGGATGCAGTCCCAAAAATTCCCTGGGGGAGCTGCAGACAGCTGGGTTCTCCCTCCATGCCAGCAAAGACCATGGATGTGTATGAGGGGCACCATCACACACAATACAACCTCATCCCTTCCCACCACACCCCTCCTTGCATTCCCTGAGCTCTCTCACACCAGAGTTAAAAAACCCTAACTATGCTTATACCCCCCACCAGTGCAACCACCCTTTGTCCTACAAACTAATCTGTGCTTACTTGCCCAAATGTTCTAAAATATAAAGGCAACTTGTTGTTTATAAATGCAAAAGAAAATATATTACTTGTTTGCCAGGGTCTTAAGGGAAATAGTCTTAAGGCTATATAGCAAAAATTATTTCCAGTTGACTCCTTCCACCCCATCAGTTTCAAAGAACCAATTTGTTGGCTACTTTGTTTTTGCTTTATTCAAAAAGAAAAGCTTTTTTTTTTTTTTTAAATTATTCTAGCTCTCATATTTCATGCCATTCTTCTTGTGGGCAAGAGCAGAGCAGGGAAAATACCAGCACAGAGAAGAGAGAAAGGTCTGAGCAGCAGCTGGGTACAAGTGAAAGCAGTAATCTTCAAAGCTGGCTTTTGTCTCTCCTAGCCCCTATGGTAGGAGACAGTGATCTCACCCAGGGTCATGCTCCTGCTCCTTCTCTTCCTCCCGCCTCTTCTCCCTCAGTTTTGGGTGTTGCTGGTAGAGGCTGCCCTGTCAGAGACAAAAACCTGGGGCTGCCTGTCTCAGGGCACTGCACGTGGTGAAGATCTGAGCATCCCCAACTGCACTTTCCAAGGTGGTGGCAGCCCAGGGCCTTTCCCAAGGATGGCTTTGGCTGCCAGAGAGGCCAGGCAGCCAGGATCAGCTCCAGGCAGACAGCACTGCAGGCCTTGGGTGCCATGAGAGTTGTGGAAATGACTCAAACACAATGACCCGAACACAATGACCATGGGTGCTTTGGATGGCAACCTGGTCTAGTGGAAGGTGGCAGGGGTTGGAAACAAGGTGGTGTTTCAGGCCCTGACAACCCAAGCCATTCTATGATTCTGGGATTGCAAACCAGCTCAAGTTGCTGCTCCTCAGCAATTTCTCAGGGCTACCAGCAATCTCTGGAGTAACCAATCTCAAAACTGCATCACCTCCACCCCTGGGGAATGCCTTCCTTTGAGCCAGTAAGGGAGTCACCATCCCCACCAAGTTTGCTGGAGGTTGGACTGTTGAAGAGGGGGATGAGGAGGCAACACCAATTTGGCACTCACATCCCCCAAAGTGAGAAAAAAACTCTCTGTAGTGGCTGCAGCAGAGGATTTAAAGGCAGAGCTATCCACTGTCCTTGTCCTGGGCCAATGCAAAGTCCATTTCAGAGATGCCCAGCTGCTCTTCCTCCCCATCCATACAACAGCAGCATCCAGAGATGATTCTCAGAGGTACTGCAGGATATTTCGTATTTGTTTTATTCTGGGTTGGGTTTTTTCTTTTCAGTAACAGCAAGTAAATCAGAAATTAAAGATTTTGGAAGATTAATTTGCTTGCAAATTCAGGGTGATCTGGGCTAATAGTTTCAGCCAGAGGGGGGAAATAAAAAAAAGAAACTAAGAGAATAGAGTGGGAGGAGAATTCTGAAAAAAATTCAAAACACATTGTTTCAAAATCTTCTAAACAAAATGGGTTGGGTTTTTTTCTGAAGTACAAAAATGTTGCATTTCGACATTTTCCCATTCGGGTCTCAAAACAGCCTTTTTGTTTTACAAACTAATATAAATCAAAAGAAAACAAAGTTGAATGAAAAGGTTAATAAATGAAATAAAACATTTGGAGTTTGGACTAAAGAAAATACTTGGTCTTGACCCTACAGGAATGTCTTCCCTTTTTTTCCTTCAGTTTGCCAAGAAAATGCAAATAATTTGTTTTGGTTTGACCTGAAGCAATTTATTTATCATTCTTGGAACATGAAACGCCATTGTTTACCTAGATCAACTCATCAGCTCCCTGGCACCCTTTTCTTGGGGGAATTAAGGAGATCAAGGAGATTAAGAGAGACCACATTGAGCTGCTGCCAGGAGGGTTGATGTGGGGTCTGGGCTTTTTGATCCCAAGAGAAGTGCTTAGGTGCTGTATTTCCCACAGTGCCCTCAGGAGAAGAAGCAGATGTGGGGAGAAGTGAGATTTTTTTATTAGACTAAAATAAAAGATTAATTGAAGATGTTATCTACACTCACAAGGCTTACCTTGCCTGGAAGATGAGGCATGGTCACTGCTAAAGCACAGCTCTGTCCCAGAGGACACCATAACATCCTGACAGAGTAGATTTTACGGGCTTTGGAAAGAAAATCAGGATGGACAGGTTTCACAACTTGCTCTCTGAGAAAGAAGGCAGCAATTCCTGCCCCTGTCCATACACTTGAGAGCTGTCAGACAGACAGACAGACACGGGAACAAAGTGGAGGATCCTAAAACAGGGCTGGCCCTAGGTTGAGCTCCTCACCGTGCTGTGCCAGGGGCTCCTGCATAACATGTGATTTATTTTGGTTGCGTAATGCTGAGCTCTAAGACCTCATCAGCTGCTACTCATTACACAGGCACAGCCCTTCTTGAATAGAAACCATAGCAGAAAATAGATCTGGGGATGTAAAACCTGACATCTTGAATTCATAAACGGAGCGACAGCATTCTTGTTTAGAGTCTGAGGGTGGCCTGTTCTGAACTCGCCTTTTTTTATACCAGATGAGTCTAACCTCAGAGCCAGGATGACTCCAGCTCATATCATTAGCCTAAGGCAAAGAGAAGACCATGTCTCAAGTCTCAGTGCTAGTCTACAAAGTGTTTAAACAGGGACATCAAGTCCGATCCTGCCATCTCAGCAGACCCACTGACTCTTCTCAGCAGGGACAAAGGGTCCAGGCTGCAGTCAGACTGTCTCACACACAGATATCCTAATCAGGAATGAGTCCCAGTCACTAGAAAGAGGCAGAAAATAAACCAAGAAATTACTATCCTTCCTACTCCGGTACCAAATCTGTTTCTCTTCCGAAAGCAGTGACCCAGAGCTGTGTCAAAGAGAGGGACAAGATCAACTGTTTTCATTTGCCAGTGCAGGGCCTGGGGGAAGGACTCACTGACCTCTCAAGGTCTTTGACAACTTTTCAGTCTTCATAATTTTCTTTACAGTTCCACATACTTGTTTCATTTAGATGTGGGTTTGGGGAGATTGGGTCTTTATGCCAAATCTCCTGTATGAGCCCAGGGAGCACATCTGAACTCTTCCTGCCTTTCCAAACCCATGATAATATGTACTGACAGACCCACAGTGCTGGCTTGGCTGGCATAGAGTTAATCTTCACAGTGGCTACTATGGGGCTGTGTTTTGGATTTGTGCTGGAAGCAGTGCTGATAACCCAGGGGTGTTTGTGCTGCTGCTGCCCAGGGCTCACACACAGCCAAGGCCTTTCCTGCTCCTCACCCCGCCCCAGCAGTGAGGGGCTGGGGGTGCACAAGGAGCTGAGAGGGGACACAGCTGGGGCAGCTGACCCCACATAACCCAAGGATATTCCACACCACATAGATGGCATCAGGTCAGGATATAAAGCTGGGGAAGGAGGAGGAAGGGGGGTTGTTTGGAGTGGTGGCATTTGTCCTCCCAAGGCACCCTTACGTGTGATGGAGCCCTGCTGTCCTGGGCATGGCTGAACACCTGCCTGGGAAAGTGCTGAGTTTATTCCTTGCTCTGCTTTGCTTGTCTGGGGCTTTTGTTTTATCCATTAAACTGTCTTTATCTCAACCCATGACTTTTCTCCCTTCTGCTTCTCTCTCCCATCCCACCAAGAGGTGAGTGAGCAACTCTGTGGGGCTGAGTTGCTGTCTGGAGTTAAACCATGACATCCATTCATGATAGTGAGATACTTACATGGTTGTGCTGGAGACATGAAGTATCCATCTGGCGAGCAGGTATGGACAGTTGCAAGAGTAACCTGAGTAACCTACTTGTCTCAAAGTGTCTTGTATCACTGTCCCTAACCTGCCCATATCCAGTCTTCCTCAGTGCATCCATTAACAACAGTCAGCTCTTCCCCTGCATCTCCTTGTGCTCTCTCCACACTGTGGATCACCCTTTTGCAGATTCTTTCCAAGATGTCTGGCAGTGCAAGCCCCTTTCTCACCTGCACAGTGTGAGGGAAGAAATCAAACACGAGATAAAAGCACACCCTGAGCAGCAGCCTGGCTTAAGCATGCTGTCACCGGGTCCTGTCTGTTTATTCTTTGTCAGCTCTTTCTGCTTGCTCCATCTTTCCTCACATATTTCAAATCTGCATCTAATTCAAGTATTACATCCATTTATTTTCCTAATGCTCTTATTCCCCTGCACTGTGTTTTTGTGCTGGGCAGCCGTGTCTGGAAGCACAGTGCTGAAATAAGGCACTTATTGGCTGCAGCTCCAGGGATTTTAACCGGATATCTGCCTTTGTTTAAATTAAGTAAACCAGGATGTTTCCTAAACACCATAAGGACAGAAGTTTAGACTTCTACTGAATCAGCTTTTTGACCTAAAGCCAGAAATGCTTCAGTCAAGGACATCCCCCAGAGGAGTCCAAGGAGCCTGAAAATCCCCTTCCATCAGGTCCAAGGGGCTCTGTGACTCACTCTGTGGAGACACCAGTCCCAAACCTACAAAGTGCCTTCCCATAGCCACTCAAACTACATGACACACATCCCACTCTTCAAATGCATTTTTGGACACAAGGCTGTAGTTTGTATACTTAGAGCCACACTGACTCATGCTCCCCAATGAAAACAAACCTGCAGCCAGCTTTGGACACTTCTACAGAGCCATGGGCTGATACCTTCGGTTTTTAACAGGTGAAGAGTTTCCAAAGTGCTCAAAGGTGGACATTATGGTGAACTCAAAATAAAACAGAGATTTCAGCACTGTTTCTTACACTGACTATCTTTCTGGAAGCCTGGAAATTAAGTATGCAATTCTATAAGCAACAAATGGCAGATGGACATATGTTCCAAGCAGATCCACAGCCTCCAAAGACTGGAGAGTCCCAAAAGCCAAGCTTTTAAGGCATCTCTGCATCCTCAAACTTGCATTTTTATTTCCTTCTGAAGAACCAAACTGTGGTGGCCCAGATACAGCACAGAGGGATCCAAATGAATAGGAAAATATCAGTGTACCCAAAGAAAACTGCTGCAAATATTGACTGCTGGGTGAAGAGGGAGGGGGAGTAATTCCTATCAGAAATTGGTTCAATTATTGGAAATGCTGACAAAAGGAAAATGCACAATAAACTATGGCTGTTCTCAGCCAGAGGCTCAAACAGCTTTGCTGTCCTTCAGCCACAGGGCACCGACAAAACAACCCAGAAACTGCTGATGAAATTAATCATTAATTCTCTTAATTAAACAACCGAAGAAAAGCTTTGTAATCAAATATCCACCTTCCTTTTGTCAAGAACAGCTAACACTTTTGCAACACCGGGTTTGGAGAACAATCTCTCAAGGTCAGTTTTGGATTGAACTGATTCCCATTTGAGGCTCTGAGGTGCTTGGCTGGGTTGTTTCCCTGTGAGCTCCACCCATCAACCATTAACTGGGGCTTTACTCTTCCAGCCTCCTTCCCTAAAGTCAGCTGCTCTATTTAAGGAAAGAGACACTTCTCTGTAGGAATGATGTTAGTAAAATATGACCAGCAGTGCTGACTGTGGCATGTCTACAGAGGTCACTGGCTTTGGAGGACTTGTTAAATGTTTTGTCTCAGGTAATGCCATCGTGGTGATTCACCCTGGTTTTATATGCCAGCAAAATGAAGGAGCATTACTAATGTTTTATATCAAGGTGCAGAGTGCATCATTAAATGCCTTCACACAGACAACTAACGTCACACAAGGGTTTTTTTCCCTTCACTTCTCCTCCTTGGCATTGCCCAGGACTTCATCAGGAGAAAAATCACACATAGATGCAACACAGGCCTCGTGTGGCTCAGCAGCAGTGCCCTACATCACTCAGATTTTACTAGCAGCACATTTTCTACATGAGAGCTGTACTCACATATAAACAGAGCTCAAAAAGTTGTCCAGATCAGCAAAAAAGGAAGTTAAATAATTAGCTATTAAAAAAAAAAAAAAAAAGAAACTTAATGAGAAGCCAGGTAATGCCTGACTGAATGTGATATTAGAAAGCAAAGGAATCTAAGTGAGGCAATTTACATGTCTTGGCAGCAATGTGCAGCTCAGTAGGAATGTCTGGAAGGAAATCACATCCACAGTCAGCCCAGCAGTGTTAACCAAGATTTGAGCCTCAAAAATCTACAACTTAAGTTGCCATCACTCAGGCTTCATTTCATATATTATTCCCATGTTAGCAAATGGGTAGAAAACCAGAAAAAATCCTCTCAAGGTCCAGAGAGCCAGCCAAAGGACTTTGGATGCAAACTCCTTGGGAAGAATGATATATGACTAAAGGAGTTTATTTCAGACAGTGCAGAAGTTGATCAAAGGCTCTGCTGTAGAAGAGATAACCTGTAGCCATACCTTAAAGCAGCTTTAAACATATAATTAGCAGCAGTCTAAGCCAAACGCATAGTGGAGTAACTACTCACACACTCACCTCTTCTTTGGATGGGTTTTGTCACTGCTTTGGAGCTGGCTGCTGCTAAAATTATATGTCTTGGATTAATCTGCTCAATGCTTCAGCCACAACAGTGGTGGCAGAAAGGGCTCTCAGAGTTCTGAGACTCCAGCATTACCCAGTGCTGGAGAGGCACACAGCAGATAGATGCCAAAAATGAAAGCAGAACGTCTGCAGAGGTTGTCCTGCCACCAAGCACCTGGAAGGAAGCACAGATGGGGACGGCTGCAGCACTCTCCTCAAAGGAAGAGACATTCAAAGAGCAGCTCAAGACAGACAAGGCTGACTAAGAAATTGTCCCAAGTACCCGATGGTGAGGGAAGCATCGAAATTCAGTTTCTTCAGTCTTGTAAGTGGGTAGCAGAAGCAGAAACTTCAGCAGAAGCTGAAGACAAAAGGAAATAATTAATTTTAAAGCTTGTTTCTACTACTGTCCTTCAGTGCCCTCAGAGCTAAAACCAAGTGACTGAAGCGCAGCTGGGTAAACGCAAGCCAACCCCAAACCCAGCCTGCTTCTTGAAAACATCACTAGTAGCTGCTTATTTGCAACTAGTTTGAGAGTTTAAAACCTGCTGGACCCCAAGGACATGTCTGCATGGACATAATCCTGCTCCCAGCTGCTGGAGCAGCCTGGTGCTGCTCACCACATCCCTTGGGGAGGTCCCAGCTGCCCAGGCACAGAGCTGGGAGCAAAGGTCCTCCCCAGCACTGCTCTGCAGGATGGCCCTTGAGCAAAGGCGCTTTCAAGGGTAAATGCTGCTGCCCATATCTTTTCTCTCACCTCCTTAATCTTATCAGTCTGCCTAAACCTGGTCTAACAGGCCATCCAAGGGACAGTGATTGCCTCGGGGGTGGACATGCAATGGGAGAGAGCCTGCCAAGTATGCAGATGGTTGTTATCTGCAGCAGCATTGCTGTGCAACAGGCTGAGCCGGACTCTGGGCCATCTCCTGGACAAGAGCAGAGCATGTCCCAGTGTTCCCATCCTGCAGCCTTTTGAATTCAGCCCCGGCAGAGGCTGACTTTGATCAGATCATCACCAAACCCTCCCCAGATTAAATTGCCCCGAGCTGTGGTAAATCAGTGGCTCCCCCAGGGTGGATGGAGGATGGCGAAACCCCAGTGCCTGAGGAGCCATCCAGCCCTCTTTCATCCGGATCGAGCATTAGTGATAAATGCAGCTACTTCCAAATACCTTTGTCTGCCTGCTGGAAGAATGCAGATTGTGAAATGGGAATTTGCAATGCTAACAAAATCCCGAGGAAGGGCCTCAGAGAAAAATAACTGCAAACAAACATGACCAAGCCCTCTCCTGTTTAGAAGATTCACAGCATCCCAAGGAAGTCAGAGCAGGGAGTCAGAAAACAACTCCATTTTCTGAGGTAGGTCTGTGGACAAAGGACACCTGATATTGCAGAGGGACTTGCTGGCTGCTTTGCAAGACCCTGAAGATTCACCCAGCCATGATGGAGTTGTGCACCACAGAGGTTTTGGCCTGCCCTCTTTTCTCCTCACATTTGCATTTACTGTGGACACAATCCTCACATTTCTGCTAAACTCTGGTATTCCCTTGGCACGCTGCACTGCCACTTCCAGAGTGTATCATTGCACTGGTCAGTGGAAACGATCCCACTGAAGGATATGAAAGCAGAGACCCTCACTCCATCCACCCACTCACTCAGCTTCTCCCCTGGTTTTCTTGCACCTTCTCTCATTTCTGAGAAACTCACCCTCTGCTCAGTTCCTCCATCTGCAAAGTCTTTCATCTGGAATTAAAAATAGAGTTGCTGTAGGCAATTTCTGGACTCGCTGTGAATATGGAGAGGTGAGATGTGAAAACTGAGTTTGCACCAATTCTGGCCCAAATTCCCTGCACCTCACCTCTTGCATTTTCTGCCCCAGTGAAAAGGCCATACTCAGAGCTTTGAGGAAGAGAAGGGTTACCTTTCATTGCCTTTGCACAGGACTGCAGTCCTTGGGCCTTCCCTTTAGGTTTGACATCCTTGAGAAGCAAAAATTACAGTACAGACCAAGGAGGGAAACACAGAAAAGAGCAAGTACCACAGCAAGTACCACCAGGTGTACTAGAGCAAAAAAACCACATTTGACTTAAGCAAGGCATCATCTCTCCTGCTTCTTCTGGATCTGCAGAACTCAGCATGAATCGCCCACAACTCTTCCCCCAGATCCCCTCTCAGAACAGTCCTCAAGACACCCCTGAGCTTCTCACTGCCATGGGACAGGCAATGCCCTCTAACATTTCTTTCCCCATAAATAACTTCTAGCTTGAATTTGCCAGTGGTGACCTGTGGTGTCAGAGCACAGCCAGGTCCCAAAACACAGAAGCTTTGTATAAATAAGGATGTGAAAAGGTGTGAAAGGTGCACACCTGCAGGTGTGAAAGTGGCATAGCATTTTTATTCCCGTTCACATGGGTCATTGCAAACACACAGGTGAGGCTGAAGCACATCAAATGAAGGCAGAGAAAAAGACTGATTGCAACAGAATAAAAGAAGCCAGTATAAGGACAAGTGGTTATTGCATATAACAACCAAAGGAAAAATAACATTTTTCAGTCTTCCTCCCTCCAGTACTTTTGACAAAGAAGAAGCTAAAGTCCAAATATTTCTCCTTTTTTTTCCCCAAACAAGCACCACAGTCTCTTGGTAAAATGAATTTCACCCTGAAAATTTAGCTGACACCAGTTAAATTCACAGATCTATAGTTTTCCAGCATCATCCACCTAAAAACCCCCCAAACACTTGAGAAATTAAAAGTGCTGCAAGAGCTTCTTTTATTTGGAGAATTTTCCTTGTTCACTCTCAGGCCTGATCATATGGTTGGCATTCCAGCATCCTCTTCTTAAGACTAAACACCCCACCTTCCCCAGCTGCTCCTTGTAAAACCTGTGCTCCTGACCCTTCCCCAGCTCCATTGTCCTTCTCTGGGCACATCCAGCGCCTCAATGTTGTGCTCAATTCACCCCTCTTGCTGTGAGGGGCCCAGAGCTGGGCACAGGCCCCAAGGTGTGGCCTCTGCAGGGCCCAGCACACGGGACAATCCCTGCCCTGGTCCTGCTGGCCACACTCTTGTTGATACAAGCCAGGATGCCACTGGCCTTCCTGGCCACATGGGAGCAAGCATCCTCAGGAGAAACACCTTTTCCCTAAGGCACATCCTGTGTTTCCACCTGTAGGTAGGTTTTTCTTTGGCTTTCAGCTGGGACGTTAATTCTGATAAGCCACAATACCTTGTTTTAAATTGTTTTTATTACTAGTTTGACACATTACACTAATATTTATTTTTCAAATCATTCCATGAAATACCTTACTGATACAATTGAAATGGATATTAACTTAATGGATATTAACTTAATGTTTGGTCTTCTTGGGAACAATATTCACCTGGTATCTCAAATCGGCCCAAGCCTGCTTATGAAAGAAATGTTTTTGAAAGCTGAAGTGAGGTAGAAGCAAATACAGTATATTTCACACATAGTAAGAGACTAAGAGAACTCAAAGTTACCATATGAGTCCATTTCCTGCCACCAAACTCCTGAATGTTCTTTTAATTTCTCTGAACACAATATTCCTCCTACAAAATGATCCATAAGCAGCTGTTTATCAGACTTCAGACCTTCCAGTAATGCTTGCAATTTCCTGAAAAGTCAACATTTATTTTTCAAGTGGCTGAGTCAGGCCTCAAGTAATTTATTGGCTGAAACAAAAACATGAAGTGAGGCATTTTGAAAGCTAATGTATAACTCTGGATGATATCCATTGTGCCATAAAGTGTTTGAGACACCAGCAGTGATGACCATGATAGTAATCTTTTGTTGTGTTTGTGTTTCATTACTGTGTTATGTCATACACTCCTGCATAGTCAAAATCAGTGCTGTAATTTTGAATCATCTCACAGCACACTGAAAAAAATGTATGGAATAAAAGCAGCATACTTCAGTCACCTAGCATGTCTCTCCATCAACCTTATCTTTATTATCTTTAAGGAAAACTATAATTGGATAATCTTTACTTAATGTAAACTTCTAAAAGCTGGAAGCCATTTCAAGATTACACAGATTAACTGTGGCTACCTGTGAGAACATGCTTCAACATTTTGATGAGTTCAGGGTGGATAAAATCAAGCGTCTCCAGTATTTACAAAACTATTTTGGCAAAGAAGTGACTGAAAATTTTTCACACAGCCTTGAAGAAAAAAATTGATAACTTTACTCTAGTGTCCTTGTCTCTTTTATTACCCCAGGAGCCAGTCATATGGCTGGAAGCAAATAGTGGTTTTAATTTTCTTTGCAGACAGAATTCTCTCTGGCTCCTGGGTTAACTCTAGCACTGTGAGCTGCAGAAAGGAATATATTTTCAAAGTTCAGATAATTTGATTTTGGTATCCTTTTTTCATGTGCAGATATCCCTTGTTATGAGCTGCACAGCTGTCTGCAGAGAAATCAGCCCGATAATCAGTGATTATCCCCCTTCCACTCTGTAGTAAAATACAAACTATTACAAATATTTTTATATTTCTATGGTTTGAGGATCAACAGCCACAGAGAAAATATGCCCTTTTAAACCAAGTTCCTACTTGTGTTCTCAATTGAAAGAGGAGCAAATATATTCCTGGCAATATGCAACGCTTTTGTCTTACCATGGCAAATGATTAATACTACGCCTAAAATTTGGGGAAGGACACAAATTTGTTGTCACAACCAAATGCCTTGTGTGAGCCAGAGTGGATACTGCAGCCACCTCCTTGTCACTGTTCCAAAGTGCCTAGCTTTGTGCATTTTCCTCACAGAAAATGAGGATTTTTCTCCATCTAGGCTACAGAGATTCCTTGGATCTGCATTGTTTGCTGCTGTCTCCCATGAGCCCACCATAAGCAATTAAGGAATAATTTCTGGGTAAACTACATTAAGCCTTTTGGCAATTATTGCTATTATTCTGATTCATTTAAAGTCTTTTCTCCCTTCATTGCAACAAGTTCAGAAAGTGGTGATTAAGAGGAGTAACTTGATTTTGTCCATTAGTAATTGTTCCCAGTTAGAGCTGTTCTTACACTCCACATAGGGACATCACTAAATAATTGAAAATATCTAAATAATATTTGCCTTCAGCCTTGGAGGAAATGTCCCACCTACCTAGAAAGCCCACAGATCCTAGACACTATAGAGACTGAAGCAGACAGTTCACATAAATATATGGCAATATCTATTGCCCATCCTATTTAGTAACAGAAGAATAAATACATAGCAGTTTTCATCGGTTTCACTGCAGTTTGTAGGTCTTCCGAATGGTCTACAAAAATTCACAAGAAAAAGAAGCATATTGTCAGTAGTCTTCAGTTTAACTCTATGAGGGGCTGAAGCTCTGCTGGTAAAAAATGTGAATGCCTGCAAATGAAAAGATTGAAAACCACTGACTGAAAACCACTGGCTACTCTGGCTGTTTGGGTGGTTTTTTTTAAGGAGGACTGGAGTTATGCTGTAAAAATGCTTTCAGAAGGTCCTATTTATCCCTAGTACTGAAAACATATTTGAGCGAGGTTTGCAATGAAATTGTGATCTTTGGATTTAAAGATGATGCACAAATGAGAAATGGTGCTGTATGAAATGAAGCCTTAAGGGACCATGGGACTCCTGCCTTGGACCCACCTGTGGCGCTTCCAGGCAGTGTCCATGGAGTCAGTGGAGTCCTGTCTCCCTCTGCACCACAGGGAACCCTTCAAACCCCTCCATCATCAGAAAGCAGCCCTGGAGGCTGAGAGAAAGGGGTGAAAAACAACCCCTCCTCATCAGCTGAGCATCCCAGATCCCTCCACTGTCAGTAGATAGAAACAAGCACCATTAGAAGAAATGTAAGTTTAAAAAGTCAGGTTTTGGAGGCATCCCTCACGTTCATAATTCAGGTGTTTGCTAACTTCACTTGAAACCATGGGAGTTTTTCAGCCTACATGGGCAACACAGTGTCACAGAGGGATGAGATGCTCAGAGAGGGTGGGGAGTTTCTAGAGTCACACAGTTAATGGCAAATCTGGGGGTAAGCCTTGGGTCTCCTCCGTAAATAAAAACCTTTGACCTGCCGGTGAATCTTTTACAAGGTGCTCAAGATCAGTGGTACCTGGCGCCCAGGGTTTCCAAATGCTTATTAATGATTTATCTGATCCACTGACCTGAAGAAAAAAATAGCTGTGAAAAGCATGGCAAACCCATGCAGGCCTTGCAGGGCTGGTACACTTGTCCCCCAGAAATTTTCTGGTCATGTTTTGAATGAGTCAGGGCTTCCTTTCAGAACAGGTAGAGCCAATGTGTTAAAAGTATACGCAAAATAATTGGGGCAAAGTGCAACAGAGGATGGAGCCATCACCATGTTCTGGAAAAATGTATCACGAGCAATTTTTTCATATAAAAGTATAATAAGGAAGAGAATTTCTATCACAAGAAAGGCTCCTAGCGTTGAGTTCACTTCTCTTCTAAGAGGAAATTTGTCCAGTATAGGAAGAAAGTGCAGTCATTTATTAAAAACATTAATTTGCCCATCTCTCCCAGTACCACCAGCACAAACACCTGCCCCTGCCCATGACAGCTCCTCCTTTCCAGCTCCTCTGGAAAGGCTGCTTGAACATTGCAAACTGCACTATAACTCAAGCAATCAATTCCCTCCCTAGGAAAGAGGCTGCTAGAGCATCACAGTGTTCCTGGAATGTTTGGAAATACTTGTCAAAACACGACTCTGGTTTCATTGTTATTTCTATTAACATTCAAACATTTCCCTTGTTGATTAAAGGCATTGGATCCGTGAAACATCTTGAAGTCAATGCCTACCTGCCTCCCATCCAATTTCTTAGGCAACTGCTGCTTTCCACACCACAAATGTTTTCCCCTTAATGGTAAATGAAATTATTTATGCCACAATTACTACACAGAGGCCTTTTAAGGCTGATGGAGGCCAAACCTCCCTGACCACAGGTTGCATTCTTCATTGTGTTTGATCTGGACATGCAGCATGCTGCGTGAGGGGAATCACATTCCTGCAAAAGCACAAGATCCCTGAGGTAGTTATCACTTTATTGTGACAGAGTTGGACATGGTCCCACAAGCCAAGCTGCAGACCAGGAACTGATATTTGGGAAGGCATTTTGCCTTCCTGGGCTTTGGAATGACTGAGTGTACCACAGGGATAATAGCACTTAACTATTCCCTACAGGATTATCTCTGTTTGCAAAGGCCCTCAATTGCTTTTCCTCTGCAGAGCTGCTGGACATGCACACTGAATCTGGAATACATATTTCTGTTTCTTCTTATTTCAAAGGCCAGTAAAAGCTGTGGAGTCACCCAATTCTGTAATTAATCCTGTATATTTAATATGCTGATACATGTTTGATCCACCCACCCTACCTCTGCAGCAGAATACAGCCAGAGCAGAGCTTGCACCATGCCCTTTGGAAAAATAAAACTACCATGGGAATTGCAGGAAGACAGCCATACAAATCAGGCTCTAAATGTGGCTGGGCTGATGTCAGACTGTATCTGCACTGGCTTGAGGGAGCATACAGTCTGTATTAAAGCAGAATTGAGCATGACTGAATTGTCCCCGTATTGGAGCTTCCTCCCAAGTAAGTCAATCTTCCACTGAAAAAGAGCTTGCCTTAAAGTCATAGCAATAATGACTAATATTGACCACAATTCTGCTGTCCCTTACAGATGGAAGACCTGAACCTGTATTTATTTTAGAATGTAGCTGCTTGTTCTGAAAGCTCCCAGGCCACTCACTACTCATCCCTTTCCCTACCTTGGAGTGGGGCAGAACAGGGGAAAACCCCTGGAGAAAGGAGAGCCACCAGGCAGCACAGTGGGGCCAGGACCTGGGGAAGAGTCCAGTGTGTGTGTGAGCTCTAAAGGGCTGCAGAAAAGGGAAGTTCTGTAACCCCTGGTGCAGGTGAGCAGTCAGGGTGGATGGCAGAAGCAGACAGCTGGTGCCCTTTGGTGGCCACATCCAGGAGAGAAGACTTCAAGGGCAGCTGCTGGACTCCCAGAAGCTCCTCTTGGCAGTGTGTGATTTCTCCTTGCAGGCACCAGCCTGCACAGGTAAGGGATTAGACAGGCTGTGGCTTCATTTCAAATGCCCCTCAAAGTGAGGTGCCCTGCTACAGCCACAAGTGCGACCCTGCTGCGCACACATTTGCCTGAAATATCCCTGTGGCCATGGCATGAAGGGGTCTGGCAGGCAGCAGTGATCTCTGTCTCATCCCCTCCAGTCTCCAGCACACTGCCTTGGTTTACTCCAAGGACAGGCAACACCCAGCCTGTGCAGGTGGTCAGTGACACCTCTGAGAGCCACTTGTGACCCTGGTGCAGTGCCACAGCTGCTGTGCTGAGTCAGCATTATTTCAAGGTCTGATTTTAAATCCTTGCTTCTCACACCCTCCACAGGCTTGCTCCAGTTTTTTTCTCTTTTTTTTTCCTCTTTTTTTTTTTTTTTCTCCCTACTTTCTTCAATTGCCTGCTTTGCTTACCAGGCTGACAAATTATTTTACCTCTGCCAGCACCTCTCCATGTGCAGCTCTTGCAAAAGAGATCCAGCCTGCCTCTCCAGTTCACTTCTTCCTTCTTATTTCACCTCAAATAAAACAACTCACTCCTTGCAGAGCCTTCTATTCCTTGTCTGTTCCATGCTGCTCAGTGGGAAACAAATCCAGCAGGATAAGGTTTTGTTGCAACCAGCTCACAGAGGATGCAGGCACACAGAGATCCTTCACAAGGTGCTTGACTGCTCACAGTGTTTACCCTGACAATCATTTGGATCCTTAATCTTAGCAACAATGACTTTTGAGCTGGAAATTCAATAAACCAGCCTGGAACTGCAGTTCTAAGGGCTGGCTAGCTAATAAAAAGGGGTTTAGCCGTTCCAATGCACCTTATTGATATAAATGGGTAGTGACATGAGCTCTGGAAAATGTACCCCAGTGCTGGCATCCACTGATGCTATTTAACCCTTGAAGGCTAAGGGTGAACAGCTTGGGATTCTACTCATGCACACTGATACTGACCTCTGAACCAATATTTCAATTCAGTTTCATGTGAGCCCGTAGCATTCGGCTGGGCAGAAGGAACAGCCTGTTACAGCATTGTGAGGCCACAACACTCAGTCTGGCTCACAAGTCACCTAACAAGACCCAGTTTTGATAAGAAATATTTGGGAATATTTACTGTGTGTACTTAACCTGATATGATTCAGCAAATTATGTGATCGAGACTCTGATCAAACTTGCCAGCATATTAAAGTTTCCCCTACTTCATTGCTCTGCTCCAACTCAGTCTTGATTCAGGAATTGCTTTCTGCTGACTGAGGAAGCAGCTCCTGTGAGTATCAGATGTATAGGGGCAGCAGACCCCAGTGCAATTTTTGCAAGATCCTTCTTGAGGCCAAAACTTTGCTTGAGCGTTCTGGCTGTCGTGGTACATCTGACAGCTCAGATGTGCAGGGGAGAGCTTTGCACAGAGCACAAAGAGGACTGTAGGGGAAGGGAAGTGATTGCAAGCTCTCTGACAGCAATGTCATCAAGGCTGACATTGGCATGAATAAAGCCTCTCTCCCTTCATGCCTCTCCAGAGCCTCAGTCCCAAGGGCTTTGGGACAAACCTCTGACAGCCTGTCCTGTCCCCATCTCCTGGACAGAGAGGCAGAAGGGACTGCTTAAACCATTCATACCTGGAGCCAATTTTGCTCCAGCTTTTTTGACAGCATCCTTCATGTAACTTAATTTGAGACTATCAACATGTTGCACTTTCACAGAGAGAGATTAGCAGCCTCCCTCTAATGTAGGGCTTTGGAGAGAGGCATGAATGGAGGGAGGGGGTTTAGCCATACAAATGCCCCCAGGGTCTGCAAGGCTCTCCAAAAACAGTCCCAGGGCAGCCAATCTCAGTGGCTGAGCCCTCAGTGGGGTCTGGGCAGACAGAGGTGTGTGACAGTGACAGGCTTGGAGCCACTCACTCAAAAAAGGGCAACCACTCACCATCCCTGAGCTGCTGAAAGGGGGTTGATTTTCATCACAGACAGCTTTGGATATTAAGGGGACAAACAAATATAAAGTTCTGGGAAGGGAATTCTTATAAAGGGTAAAAGGAGAACAAACATGCTGGCAGAGAAAGTATCCCTACAATGGAGGGGGGTGCATGCTCCTAGCCTGAGGGGGAAGAAAAACTTTGGGGCTAATATATGGCTTATGGCATAACAGTGCTGAAATAAATGCAACTGTGTTGTGGAGGCTTTACTAGCCTATGTACATGGATTTTTTTTTTTTTTTTTATAGTAAGAAAGTGGCTGAGACACAGTCCAGAGCTACAGTTTTTGCTGCACAGCACTACATCCTGAGCTGTCTTACAGTGGCCACCACTGCGACAAAGCAGCATCAAGAAATCTGTACTTAATCGGGTCTGTGCTCCCCAACACCACATGAGTGTTCTGCATGGTTAATAAATGGGAAATCTAAAAATATCCTGCTGCAGGGAAAACTGCAAACCTTGAAGTCCTTCGTACAGGACTATCTCAATACCCATTTGATTTCCTGTTGTAAAGGGCTTCCAAATGTTATAAGCTCTTGGTTTTTTTCCAAATGAAAACCAGTTCAAAACCATTAAAGGGCTGAGCTAACTTGATCCACGGTGCAGACCTTTACATCTCCCAGCAACCTTAAAACTCTCAGGGTTCAGATCTGCCGTTTCCATCCTGTTACTCCAGGAGCAGCATGACCGTGTTTACCCTCACCTGACAGAAAGGAACAATCACTGTGGCACTTTTAAAACTTCACACTCACAGTGTGAAAAAACACACTGATTCCTCATGGACGTTTTTATTTTTTCTGAGAATTTAGGAAAGCTCCTGGTCCTCCTTTGCCGCTCTCTCCTTGGAAAATTTGGGTAGTGGTAGTAACAATACTAACACTTGGTAGCATAGGAACAACAATGTCACAACAACAATCTTACCCTGGTGGCTTTACTTGAGAGCAGAATTTGGCTCTGCTTTCGCAATTCTGTCTTCAAAGTAATGACGCCAACAACTCCTTGTGCAGTGTTATAATTATGATACTGTTGTTTTAATTTTTAGTGATTTTTCTGGCACCTCCAGCGCAGCAGTTATGAGAGCAAACATCGTACAGCTTGATGTGCTGCCAAACCTTCTCTGTGACGGTGAAACAAGCACATTTTATTTATATGTCTGCTTTTCCCTCCATTGTTTTCACTTAGAACCGACGGTGTCACCGGCGAGGGTCTCCGCTGACATGTAGGATTTCCTCGCCGCGGCCCCGTCTCAATACTTCCCCACACAATGCCACAGTATTGAGATGTCAGAGCCTCTGTGCCTGATAAAGGTGTCAAGAGAGATCCCGGCTGCAGCGACAACTGCGAACGCCGAGCCCTTCACGGCGGCCAGGAGCGATCCCGCTGTTTGCCCTCGCTGCGAGCCAAAGCTCCGCACTGCCCGCCTTTCCTCTGACCCAGAAAAACTCCCCTTGACTCTTATGCAGGTTGGGTTTTTTGGGCCCCTTCTGCAGGGCATTTTCAGTTCTGATAATATCTGCGTCTATTTTCAGCGAATGAGCTGCTGTGTCAAGTGGGATTAAAGCGGAGCTGTGACTTCTCTGTATGAGGCAGCTCAGCTCGCTGTCAGCAGGAACTGATGCATGTCACTTCAGCAACTCGGCCGTGCCGGGGGTCTCTGAGACGACCACAATACCCCGAACCGTAACTGTGGTAGTGGCTAGAACACGGTAATCGCAACTGTAAATGCGACTAGATCCATTTAGTCAGACTTTATTAAAACAGCTAGTCCAGCGGGCCGAGGAGAACACGCAGAGTGGAGTGGAGTCTGTCATTATTCCCATACACGCACCGCAGCGATTATGCGTGTGGGGGAGTGAAGTCAGGGCGCTGGAAGCGGGCGGCTTCACTTCGGGGTACAGAGTGGCAGCCATGCAGAGGGAATGGGTGCATGGGCTGACCGAACTGCTGCACGCACAGAGCTGTCCCCAACCCACGGATCCCCTTCCCGCCGCCTCTCCTCAGCAATCGCGCTGTTCCGGGCCAGCAGAAGGGGACGCGCGGGTGACGGCCGCGGGATGCAGCACGGGAGCCCCGCACCAACTCTAATCCCGGTCTGTGGGAAGCGGTGCCGCTCCCCCCGGGGACTCGGCGGGCTCAGCCCCCCCGCGCAGCCGCGGGGCCGAGCGGGAGCGGAGCGGAGCGGCGCGGGGCGGGCGCGGCCCCCCGCGGCGGCGGTGGCGGCGGCGGGGCGGGGCGGGGCGGGGCGGGCGGTCCGGCCCGGCGGGCGGGGACATCGCGGCCGCCCCGCTCCGCGCCCGCTGCGCGCCGAGCAGACGCAGGAGCGCCGCGGCGGCGGGCGGGCGGCAGCGGCGGCTCCTGCGGGCGCTCCCTCCCTCCCTCCTTCGCTCGATGCGCGGTGCGCGGCCGGCCGCGGGGCTTGCGCAGGTAGGCGCCCCGCCGCCCCTCGGCGCACGGCTTCGCCCGGCCCCCTGCACTTTTTTTACTTCTCCCGCACCACTTTTTTTCCGCCTTTTTACTATTATTTTTCCTGTTCCTCCTCCGTGCGGGCACTAGGGGCGGGGGGTTTTCTCGTCCTGTTCCCCGCGCTGAGCGCCTCTCTCCCTCTCCCGGCAGCGCGGCGGCGGAGCGGAGCGGTGAGCGGCGGCAGCATGCGGCGGCCGGGGGATGTCTGAGGCGGGCGGTGCGGCGGCGGCGGCCGCGCTGCCCCGGCGCCGCTCCGGAGGCATGCGGGCGGCCTGGGGCTCCGTCTGGTGCCTGTGCCTGGCGGCGGCCGTCGGCGGGATGCCGGCGGCACGGCGGCAAGGCGGCGGCAAGGCGGCGGCGAGGAGCGGCGGGCAGCCGGCAGGTAAGGGCTGCGCGGCCGCGCACACACACACACGTGCTCTGCGGGGACCGCTCCGGCCCGGCCGCGTTCGGAGTCCCCGTCCCTGAGCGAGCGGAGTGGGGCGGATGGATGGAGAGCGCCGGAGGCGGCTGCGGAGCGGGAGTTACGAACGCGGGGCCGGGGCGCTCGCACCTCGCCGTGGCTCGGGGTAGTCTCGGAGGCGCCCAGGAAGGACAAAGTGCTTTTAAGAGGATCCCTGTCTGCCAGGAGCCCTCTCCCAGCAAGGCGGTGCATGGGGCGCCCCGTGGGTAACAGCTGGGAAGATGCTTGCGTGCGTGTGTAGCGGCGCATCTTCGGCGCTCATCGGGAATGCTCTGACTGCGTGTGCTCGGGTGGGAAAAGTAAGGAAAGGGCATTTATATCCTCATATTGGGAGCAGAAGGGGTGCTTCCACAGCTCCGGGTAGGCACAAGCTGGGTTGCAGCTGAATAAGGGCTGTGCTGAGAAGGGAAGCGCGTTTCGGGGGAGCCGGTGACGATCTCCCCTGGAGTGGCAGCACTGCAGTTGCAAGTGAAAAAAAGTTAACACGTCGGGCAAAAGCTGGGTTTTGCTTTTTGCCTTCTTCTTTCCAAGTAATATACGGCGGGTTTGAAACATCGTGTCTCTCTGATCCGCCTCAGCTGCTACCTGAGTCCCTGTTTATTTTTTAAAGCTCTTTAATGGAAGGGAGCCCCCTCGCAGCCCCCTGTCCTCCGGTTTGCATGTACCCGGCAGAAAGTTTCCATTGTTCAGGAAAGGGTTTGAAGCCTGTTTGCCAAAAAAGTGACAGGGGAATAAATGGACTTCGTGGAGGCTGGGGGGTGGGGGGCATTACTTTCCTACCCCTTTTGGTTAAAGCTATAAATCACACAGGGGGTTGGGTTTGTTTTCAAGAAAGTCCTAATAAAACACCAGATTCTTAGTGTAACTCGTTTGGCTCATTTTTCACAGCCAAAATAATTGATTTATGGGGCAACATCGCGGGGACTTGGTCGGAGCAGATGAGGTCGGTGTGCGGAAGGCAGCGAGCAGCCTGTGCTGGCCACAGGGCTGCGAGTGACAGAAGCGAAGTGTCTCCAGCTCGCTCTGGCTTAGCCTAAAGGGCACGTTGGTGCTGTCACTTCAGGCACAGTCGATCCCATGGGGTGAGGAGCAGCCTCGGTGGCCGCCTCAGTGGTCCCTGGGATTCCACCCTCACCTTCAGCCCGTAGCTGGGGTCGGTGATGTGTTGAAGTGCTGCTAAACCCTTCCCGTGCTCTAAGATAGTTTTGCAAGTTCAAGCTGTTGGAATCGTAGCAAGTAGCACACTCGAGGTCACACGGTGGGAAACATCCTTCCAGTGATGTCTGTGAAGTGAGGGATGGGTTGGGATTTCCAGGACCTCCCGTGGAAATCCTCGGGACAGGCTCTCTCCCCTCTTGGTCAGCTTTCTCCAAAGCCAAGCTGGCACTGTCAACTCTCGCTCTGCTCCCTGGAATGGGATTCCTCCCTGAACCAGGAGGGTTCCCGCCAACCCCAACCCCTAGCAATGTCTTCAAGAGTTGCCCCATCACTGTGGGCTGTTGAAATCTCCTGTGGACAGGGACTATGAAGGGAGAGACAGCTTTTCAGTGCCAATGGCCGTCCCACCATCATTTTCCACATGGATGGGGAAGCGTGAAGCCAGCGCTGCTCCCCCAGCTCAGTGCCAAAGCCAGCGGCTCTGCGACCCAGAGGGCACCCGCTGCCTGTCCGACCTGGGGGGGAAAGGTTGTGCAAAAGAAACTGTAAAGAATATAAACCTTCAGAGCCAAGTAAAAACACATTTTACTTTTTCAGTCTTTTTGAATTGAATGGTAAAAAGCAAATTCTTTCTCCTAGTCAAATGGGCCATGGGGTATTGGCTCATTACTGAGGGTTGTTGTTCGCTGGGCTTTGCATTTACAGTCTAAGGCCTTATTTTCCATAAAGGGGCTTGGAAGGATTTTTCCCCAGTGATCTAATTCTCCACACGGGGCTGTGAAGGCTATAACAGCTACTGCTTTGTGCCTATACTCAGCTACATAAAACACACATTGAAGGGAGGCATTCTCGAGGTATGTGTATGTTTGCTAATATGAATACTGGCTATTAGCGGAGGTAGAGGGGGTGCAGGTTTTAACATCTCCGCAGGGAGGTGTTCGGCTGTTGGCAGGAAGGAGGCAGATGGCGGGGCTGTTGCTGAATAGAAGCTAAACTAAAAACACCAGGGGCCTCATCTGGGCTGAGCTGAGTTTCTCTTCTCTCCCGTTCTTGGAGCTGCTGTAGGAAGAACAATGTCAAATTTCCCCCCTCCTTTTTTTTTTTTTTTTTTTTTTTTTATGAATGAAAGTGAGAGAGGCAAGGCAGGATTGAATGTGTATGTCATTCAGGGGCTATGACAGAGATGATTAGGGAGGTCAGTGAACTCCTTTGCAGGCTTGAGCATGCGGTCACTCTATTCAGCAGCCACAGAATAGACATCAATATAAAAAAGCCCGTCCAATTTGCATTAGTATTCAGATAAAGATATTACTTCGTACGATTTGTGAATGTCAAGTAATGCTGGCTGTTTTCTTAGAGAGCAGCCCAACTGAAACAGCAGCATTTAACTTTTACGAAATTCTGATAACCAACCATCCTGTCTCCTATAACTGGCTGTGTGCGTGTCTGCACGCGGTAGATGTGAAAAAGGCAATTTCTGGGCTCTTTAGGATTTGTGTTGCAATAGTTAGCTGCTGAGGCTGTGTGAGTGCATTGAAAGAGTTGTATAGAGAGCTGCTAATGTTTGATCAGGTTTGTTCGAGGAGGGGAGGGGAAGAGCTCTCCCAGTCTGTCAGGAGCAAGAACCAAAGATTCCTTGTGGAAGGAGTGGAATTGTTACCCAGAGTTTTAATACTGCACAGGCATTTTTTTTTTTCCATAACGACAAAACAAAGATCGTTTAGGGATTTTGTTGAAGTTTAATGGGAGGGCATGTACCAATTCCTGTGACTTTTTTTGTGTGGAAAGAAGTGGTGATGTGCTGGCTGCAGTGTTTTTCATGCAGCTGATGGCAGCTGGGCTCTTGCAGCCTTCCAGCATGAGCTCAGCGAGGGCTCCAAGGTGTAAGGTACGCCGATCTGTGTCACTTTGCTTTGTGTATCTCAGTGTTTCAAAGTTCATCCTGAAGTTATAGGGGTATTGAAGCGAGTGCCAAGTGGCCCTGGCTGTTCCTGGAGCTGGCCTTGGGGTTTATGTGTTCCAACCCTCTGCAGAGAGTCTCTCTTATATTGATGGTACTGCTTACTTTGTGCCTTACACCAGAAATGTTTTAGATTCAGTGGGCAGCTGTGAGTGATAGTTTTGAGATTAAAACTTGATCCATTTGTTCTCATGAACAGTAGCAGCTAAAGCTAGTTAAGTCTTTAATATTGAGACTAGCCTATTTTGCTATATGCAATAAGAGGACACAAATAAAAGATGATGAAATACCACTTCTTTAAAAAAAAATCTATTTCTTACCTTGCAAATAGTGAGCTAGAAACCGAACTCTGTTCCAGTGCAGAGATGGACTCAATATATTCAATAGTAGCTGTATAAATGATTTCTTCTACACCTACTGACATGGGTCACTTCAATTAAATCTGAGGATTTTTTCTTTTAATAAAGACTTTATTAGCAGCTGCTGAGTAGGAAACGTGATGAAAGTAGATCTGAAAATTGTGTAGCAAACTGTTGATATGCTAATTAAATTATGCAATTAAGGTAAGCCGCTCTAACTGACATGTTAACTTTTACAACTCCCTCCAAAAAAAATCCTCAGTGCTGTTTGGGAAGGTGAACCTGTCCTGAAGCCTGACTGAACATGGTGAAAATTAGGTGAACACCAAAGAACTCTTGATTACAGCATTCCCACTCTATCCAGCCCATTTCCATGCAGTGGGACCCAGTCTGCTGGTTGCTCAAAGCTGAAAGTTTTCATAAAGCTGGAGGAAGGTTCTTCCCCCACACCTTACAAGGCTGAGAAACAAAATTTTTCCTTTTAAAATAACAGTGAACTTTGATATCCACCTGAATGCTTAGAAAGCTGTCCTTTCTGAATACTTACTGTGTACATCTGCTATTCACTGAGGGATCCTGAAGGGTAGGGAATCAGCCTGGTTTGTGAGCAATTAATACAATTTTCAGTTTATAAAAGCTTTGGATCAAGGTGTTTCTGGCCGTGATCTCTCATTGGCATGCAGAGCTGTGACTGAAGACATTTGCTGCACCTTAATTTTAGCTAAGGTTAGGGCATGGCCTGCTGGTGGCTTTTTCTGGTTGGTCATAGAAGTGTGCAGGATTCAGAGCGGGAGCCTGAGCCATTCATGGAGAAGTGGCTGTGCTGTCATCATGGTTTAGCTTTTGGCAATTTTTGCTATATATAAGGTAGACCAGACCCATCAGCTTATAACAAATTCAGATATTTATATTGAAAATAGAGTTGAAATTCCCTCTGCAGTTTTTCCAGCTCAGCTGAGCCTGATACACAGCTAAACAATGAATCTGGCTATTATTCTTATGTTTCTTATGTTTGAATAGATTTCTATCTTGTCTGTCATGGACTACATGCTCGTAAATTTTCATGTATCCTGGGAGTTTCTCTGACTCTGCATCAGAGTCAGTTTCTTCCTTTTTTTCTGACCCTTAAAAAACACTCCAGCCTTGAAATTGCCTGCTGACTCCAAGCCATTGAATAGAGTGGTTTGATGTAGCTGATTCAGTGTTTGCCATTTCATCTCTTTTAACAGCGATTAGTGATAAACTTGATTGTACATGTACAAGACTGTGAGCCAGAGAGGATGGTGCCGGCTAAAAGCTTGCCTTACACTGGGTTTTTTCAGCAAATGGGACTTTGGTTCAGCACAGCCACTCGTGGTATGTGGCAGCAGGCAGCCCAGACTGGAGGAGGAGTAAATCTGAAAGCACCTCTGCAAAGGCTTGGCTAAAACCATGTCTGAAGCTGCATACAAAGCCAAAAGCACCTTAAAATACCTTGTTACACCCTGAATTTTTTTTTCCTTGGCCTCCTACATAGCTTGTCAGTTTAGCCGTTTCCCCTCTTTTGGCTGTTTATCTGCTGGTCTTGTTAAAAAAAAAACAAACCTTTTTCACTGAGGTAAAGCTGACTCCCCCAGTGTCTCCCTTCTCATACGCTCAGAGCTCAGGTTGCCAAGTGCCACAGTGTGATTTAAAGCTCTATATGTGTGAAGAAGGGCTTTTTTTCCTGCACTGAATGCTGTGTTCCTGGTGTGCTTACCCCTGAAGTATGTGCCCCTTGGCTTGAATGACCAGGAAGTTTCTGCAGTATCAAAAGCAAACAAGAACTGTGAGATACAGGCTGAGTAAAACCTTTAGCAAACTTGGTAGTTAAAATGTGAAAGGTAATCAGATGTAAACCTGCCCTATTATTCTGATAGTCTATCAGGGCTTTTGCATTCAGGTGGATAGAAACTAGCCAGGAGGTAGATAAACCAATTTTTTTTTTTTTTTTTTTTTTTTTTTTTTTTTTTTTTTTTTTTTTTTGTGCAGTGTCACTCAGGTTACTCAATGTAGCAAAGCTATTTTTGAAGAATAGCAGCACAGTCAAGTAAGAAAACATTTCTCCTGTCACTGCTTCAGTTTCAGATGTATTAATCTAAAAATGGGGTGGTATTTATTGCAGAGGTGGAGGGTAGGTCTAGTGTGCTCTTCTTGCTTTCTCAAATCCAGAGAGCAAGGCAAGATAACGAGCTGGTTAAATAAAAAGGTTATATTGAAACTTGGAAGTAAATCTCTTTATCATGCAGAACTGTATGCAAAACAATTACCGTGTGCTTACATGTTTAGCATCTGTGAGATTTTGGGGCTGTGCCATTTCTGCAGGTTGTGAGGGGTTAAAAGCATTATTAACTCAAGTGAGAACGGTTCCAAGTTTTCGGGTGAGGAAGGGATGGAGCCCAGGGTTGCTCTCTGAGAGCAGGCTCTGCTGCACAGGCTGCTGTGTGTGCCAAATGCTCTTTCCTGGGAACATCACAGCACCAGGACCTGTTTGCTGTTTGCAGCAGCACAGCCAGGGGTGTACTCTGACCTCCTGAACCACCTGCAGGTGTCACACTGACATACAGCATGCTGGCTTGGATTTTCTCCCCTCATTTCCTTTTCACCCAAGGAGCCAAGCCATCAGTTAAGTTCCTTGAGTTATGAGGCTTTTAGGGAAAGACAGTAACAGACAATGATAGTTAGATAGGCATGCCAGAAACCTCCAGAGGTGGCTTCCCAGCTGTTGCTTTTTCACAACTGATAAAAGTGTTTGTGAGTTTATCTTAATTTATAACTGTTGCCCTGGAAATTTGAGTTTTATAGTTGATTTCACTGAGCTACCTTTTGCTGTTCACAAGGAATCTCACTAATGTATTTCAGCTGAGTAGTGAAATCAGTAAAGCTTTGGAGACCAATGCTGGGTTATAAGGATTGGACTATTATCCAAAAGCAATGGATTTTAAGCATTTTGGAGTTGACCTGGTTCGAGTTGGGTGTAGGGGAGACAGCAAATTAGCTGGGTATTGCTTAGGGGCCAGACCTTGTGGTGGGGATGTGTGTGGGTGGGTTCTCACTGATGCCAAGAGGGAGGAGTGGTGTGAAGTAACAGGCGAGAAGGGGAGGACTTCGCTGTCAGAGGGCTCCAAGGAGGGTGCTGAGGATGAGAGCATCTCTGATGCTCCTCTCACAAGAGGCAGGTGGCACCTGGCTCTGAAAATGGGGTTCAGGCATGGTCCTTGTAGCAGAGCTGTGTCCCAGGAGCCATCTGGTGCCCTGTGTGGCTGGTGGTGCCTCTGCAGAGGGGATTTTCTGGGGGTTTCACTGTGGTGAGTGTCAGGGGAGGTCATGTGAAGCCCTGGAGCTGTTTCTGTTCCACAGGGCACTGCAGGGTAACTGGCATCACCCTGAACTGACAGCTCACCCCCCCCTGCTCTCTCCCCCTGGGGAAGGTGAAATACACCTCTGTGAGTGCTTTTCTTTGGAGTAAAAAGGAGCTACAGGGGATGTTTCTGGATCCAAATGATGGGGCCAGCCTTTCTCAACCTTCCGCTTTCCCTGTCAGAAAGCTGAAAAGATCCCAAGAATTAGATTTTTAATTTTATTTTGATGCTTGACAGAGCCTGTAAAGATCCTTCACAGCAAATTTGGCTCCCAGTTTGGAGGGTCATTGCTTTCTTTAGGGGTTTTGCCATTCTCTGCTTCTTGTCCTGTAAAAATAATAATGAGGTCCTGATCTTGTGCCTTTTCAATCCTAGGCAAAAAAAGCCCCCATTGATTTCCAAGAGAGCAGGCTGAAGCTCTTCACAGTTCGTGGTGGGAGCAGCTATTTAGCATAAGCAGGGATTGTTTGGGAAGTTTTCTAATGACCCAAACATTTTAACAAGCAGAGGAAACTCTGGTGAGTAAAAGGGCTCCCAGTTTGGGGGTGGAGGTCCCTGGAACTGGCTTTCAGTGACCTCCATTCCTATCCAGGCAGCTGTAACACAGACCTTCACTTCCCATCTGCTTTCTGTAACTCCAGATTCCATGGGAGCCTGTGGCAGCATCACAGCCCAAGCTCAACACCAGAGGCAGCAGTGACAGCCACCCCAAGCTCCCTGTGCCTTTGTGTGGGGCTGTGCTGGCCACTGTCCCCTCCTGCCCCATCCTTGCTGCTGTTTTATCAGTGTTACCAGCATCAGCCTCAGTGCCATGAGCTGCAGGCAGCACAGTGCACCGGGAAAGTGTTAATAATTTCCTATTAATAATTCTGTGGGTGAGCTGAGCCCTGGGACCCTGCCCCACACAGGAGCCTGTGGAGGAGCTTTCCTGGCACTTCCTGGGCAGACAGAGCACAAGAAAAAGTTTTCCCACAGGAGTTTTTTTTTTTTAAACCCTGCTTTCATGGGCAAGACTCAAGTACAAGCAATTCCCTCCCAGCAAAATACTTCAGCAGCTTGTGTGGAGACTGTGGGGCCTGAACGAACTGGTGATTTCATTTATTTTTTAACTTCTCTCTATAGATTCCCCCAGGAAAGCATTTTGTTTCTAGGCAGTAGCAGGATCTGTGTGAGATGTGCCTTGGGAGATGGGAGTCTCACAGCTAAAAGTGAAGAGGAGAAACCAATTGCAGTGAGAAGGTTAAGGAGTTCTGAGTGTGCCCTGACAATTAGCATGTTCGAGTGAAGATAAATCCTCAATGAGCCTTTCTTTAATTAAAAGAATGATTGGAATTAAGCACAGTATCATCTCTCCTGATCAGTATCATGAGTATCTGTACGAATAAAGCATTTCTGAGGAGGGAGAGAAGCGCCAGATTTTAATCTTCCTTTGGTAGCCGATGTGTCTGCCTTTTGCAAGGGCATATTTCTCCCTGTCTTGGAGTACCCAGGCTTGTTGACAGTAAACAACTGTCACTTGGCAGTTTATGAAAGAAGAATGTTTTAACAAAACATGTCCAGTTTAAATAGTTATGTTAATAGGCTGGGGATTCATGCAGAACTGAGGGGATCTGGTAAATGGAGGTACATAAATTAGCTGGGATTTAGAACCATAGGATTGTGGATTGGTTTGTGTTGGACAGGACCTTAAATATCACCTTGTTCCAACCTCCAGTACTCACTTTGTAAGAAAAAAGCTGAATGCAGCTGGGTGAGAAAAATTAAAAAATGCTTTTCATTTTTACAGTCAGTGTGTTATGCATGAATTCACAGCTTTCTGTGAAAGCATAATTCTTTTTTCCAAAGAAAATTCCGAAAGCCTCTTTCTTCCAGCATGTGCTGGGTTGGGCCTGGGGGGCCCCTGGGTGGGATGAGCTGCGGGACCCCAGTGCTCCTACCGAGTGCCCCAAATGCTGCTCCCAGCTCCACAGGCAGCGTTTGGGCTTTGCAGCTGCCCTGCCCTGTCCTCAGCCTTTGCCTCGCGGGGTGGTCGCACGAGGAGGCTGCAAGAAAACTTTGGCTCCTGATTTGTGAATTGATTAATTACAGAAAGGAAGGGGTGGGGGAAAGTAAGGAACAGCAGATGATGTCCTCTCTGCATTCCTGCCCAAGGTTGCTGCAAATCCATCACCCATCTTCTTTTGAGTTAAACCCTGCTGGATGCAGTGAGAGATGAGTGAGCGCAAAGTGTTTGTTCCAGCTCAGCCCAAAGTCATCACTGTCAAAGTATAATGAGTGGGGGCCTGGTGTCAGGCACTTG
Source organism: Ammospiza nelsoni (assembly GCF_027579445.1). NCBI lineage: Eukaryota > Metazoa > Chordata > Aves > Passeriformes > Passerellidae > Ammospiza > Ammospiza nelsoni. The sequence goes on from NC_080636.1 coordinate 19,623,665, forward strand.
AAATCTGTAGTCAAGCATAAAAAATGTTTCAGGCTTTCCAGGCTCCTGGATGACCCAGCTTGGGAAGAAGGGTGTAAGTGGCTCATGGGGGATACTGGGTAAAACCACTCTCCTGCACTCCAGCTGCCATCATGGGATATAATAGAAATATATTAAATATATTAAATATTAATATTACATATTATAAATATATAAATACATTTATATATAAATATAAATATATTCTATTTTAAATATATCAATATATTAATATATTAATATAGTAAATATGTAATTATATATTATATAAATATATTAAATGGAGTTTAAATACAGAGTACTGTGTTACAGATATCCCAGTCTGAAAGAAAGTACCTCAGAGACAGCAGCAGCACCTTCCGCCCTTGTTGCAGTTAGGGCAGGAGAGCTGGAGAAGCAAATGGGAACCACCAGAGTTTTGACAAAGGGTCCCACTCAATTTTCTTTTGCCCGGTGGTTCAGTTAGTATTGCCATTATTTGAACTAGGAGCCAAAGGAAACCCAAACACAGAGCCTCCCACTGCAGAAATGGTTTGTGATGTGCCCAGGCAAAAAAAGGAAAATAACTCCCAGAAAGTGTTAGTGGAGTTGTGCTGGGGCTCCAGCCTGTGAATTATTTACTGAAGGAATAAGATTTCTGCCTCATTTTTAAGTGCAGGCATTCTGGCATCTTGATTTTGGGGAGGCAGTGGGCTCCTGCATTGCAAAAAATCATGAAGCAGAGGGGGCAGCAGGGGTTCTCCTTTTGCCCTGTCCCCCTCAGTGCAGGGACAGAAAGGGGCAGGTTTGTACCCATCCCCGTGGTCTCAGTGGTGGGTCACTGCCTGAGCCTGGGGCTGGTGGCCCCATGCCCTGCAAATCCTTCCTGTGAGGAGTCACTGCATGCTCTGAGCAAGATTGTCTTGTGGGTGGAAGGTTTTAGTCCTGGCAAAAAAAGGGCCTGAAGCCTCCTCAGGTGCTTTCAAAACACATGTAAATGTTTGAAGTAGAGGTTTTCCCCTCTCTGTCCCCTCCTCCCAGTGCATAGCAATGAAGTGCAGACAAGAGGTGCAGTCTTTGCAGCAATAACTTATCCCAGTGTTTGATCCCAGCTGCTTTGGGCATGAGACAGAGCACTTGGAGGGGGGACAGGGGATGTTTCAGGGCAAGCAGGAAGAAGAGATGACCCTGGATTAGCCACCCACCCCTGGAAAGGGAGTGGAGGAGGCAGAATGCTGTGTGCAGCTCTTGCTCCATGTATGGGTTATGCCTCAAGTGAGGTTGTTGAACCTCGTGTTTTCATGAGTAATGCACAGTGACGGTTCATCCCACCCAAGGGAGCATGGCAGGAGCTTTGGTGCCTGACTTGCAGACAAATCCAGCCCTTTAGTGGCTGCTGGGCTCAGTTTTTATCATCTCTATCTTCTACCTGGCAGAGAGCTGTTATCTTCCTCCTCTGCCTTGCCTGTTGCACTGACCATCTTTGGCATCACAGCAGCATCCATCTAAATCTTAGAGGCTCATTTGCACAGAGAAGAATTATTAAGTGCTTCTGGTGGGGAAAGGAAAGGGAAAGCTGGGGAAATGAGAATCAGAAGGATGGGGAATATATCCCAAAGTGCCTGTGAAAGGTCCCTGGTTCATGCTGGTAGGACCAGCCATGTCCTCGTGGAAGGTGGAAATAGCCCTCTGAAGAGAGTCTCCATTTCCATACAGCAGTGCTAAAATATACCTAATAGGGGTATCTAGCCTGCTTCTGGAAGCTCTGGATCCTAATGTAGTGCAGGTTGTAGATGATTATTTGGGAGCCCTAAAACTGCTTGGAGGCAGTGGGAGCCAAGACACGCATGACTTCCCTGAACTCTCTCTTAATTTGTAAAGTGGAGTCCCAACCCTGCTGTAATAGATAGGGTTACAGGAGACCATTAAAAGGTCCCTCCTGGTGAACCTGATGCCCTGGTGCTGCTGCTGGAAATGATAAACCTCTGCATTCAGGTCGGATGGTATGCCATGCCCTGCATGTACGCACGGATGCATGGGAGCTGGTAAGTCCTGCTAATTTAGGGGTTGTTTTCCAAGTCTGTTTTCTATAACCCTGTAGACTTAGTACAAATAAAGAACTGACTAAGTTTCCTGTGAGAAGCGCAGAACAAACGCAAAGGGTGGGATTTGAATGCAGAAAGGTGAAAACACAAATGTATACAAAAACAGCAAGTCAAACAAGCTGAAAAAATATTGTAAGGTTGATTTAACAGAGCAGTGAACTCAAAGCTGTCTAATCCCTTTAGCAGCCTTCTTTAAAGAGGAGAAATAAAATAATTTTTGACACTACTTTTCTTTGCCATCTCTCACAACTCTTTCTAATAATGCTAAAGGATAAAACTTGAGTTTAGCACAAGGACAAAGTGTTGCAGCTTTAGTTAGAGGTGTTTTCTAACAAATAACAAAATCTTTGTTTGTCATTTGCGACATTAAAGTGGATCAGACTTCCTGAAAGGAGATTACTGTTCAATTTCTCCAACTGGGGTACCTGGCACCTAAATCTTGCTTGAGACTCTGAAATAACAAGCTTAGTTTTATAAGATGCTGAGCCAGGTCAGGCTCTGCATTTAAATCATTTAAGCACTCTCAGAATCTGGCTATTCATTTTGATGCATAGATATGGATTTCAGAGCTTAATCACTGACCTTTGCATTTCAAATGTTTGACCTTTGTTTTCTTTACTAAGTATGCAGACAGAGTGGCCCCCAAATTATTATTATTTTTCCCTTTTACAGAGCTGAAAACGGCCAGCAGAGAAGACTTGAAGTTCTGTATCTTATTACTGAGAAATAGGGATCTTTGGAAATAGCATTTTATGTTACTCAAGGGAAACTTGCAAAAAGGGGAATATTTTCTTATTTTCATTCACGAGAACATGATCCTTCATATATCTAAAACCCACAATCAGTTGAAAAAAACCCCACCCAAACTACCCTAAACCTTTGCCCTCTCTTAATCCCTGTACAAGGGTTTTTTTTTTTTTAAGATGTCCTTTTCTCCCCCCTGAAATAAAGGCAATTGATAGGCTTATAAACAAATACCAAACATTAAGTCCTAATCTCCATATAGAGGAGCCTGACCCTTTTTATGGAGAGAGAGGGTAGAGAGAGGAAACGGGGCCAGGAGTTTCAGGTTTAATGCTTATTAAAGTTTTAGTGGGTGGGAAAATGCAATCAATAAATTTTGTTTAATGCCTCAAAACTGGTGTTAGTTTTCACTAGCTACACCGGAGAGTAGTTTTCATTTTGAAACTGGGACACTCGTAGTTGGAATGACAATTAATGTGGAGTGAATATGGTCCCAGTTGGAAGCTGATTTTTTTTGAATAGCATGAGAACTTCCCCCACCTCCCTGCCTTGGCTCCAAAGTGGGGTAGCTTCCGTTTTTAATTAGCAAACCCGGCAAAATTTAGCTCATTGTGAGTTTCTGATCCTTTGGCCCAGTGGATGGCTTGGATTTCTCCATCTTGCTGTCTTGAGGCTGTTATTTTTTTTTTTTTTTCCCTTCAGTTTTGGTGCGGGAAGGAAAGGGGGGCTTCAGGATACTTAGGATTAAAGTCATTGTTTGGGGGTATTTGCAGCCAGCTGCCTGCATTAAATGAAGATTAGAGGAGTGCACATTAAAAGTGCAAGGGAAATACAGAGGACCTGGGATTTGGAAGCTGCATAGCTGTGAACCGAAGGGGAAAGGTTCGGGCTTTATGGCAAATTTTTTCTGATGCCATGTGATCTTAAAGCCCACTTCAGAAAGCAGCACAAGTAGCTTCCAGGGCAAAACTGGCTTGGGAATTGGAAAGGGAGCAGGAGCATTTGCATCCCTTAGAAAGCTCTTCTGAGGTAAACCTAAACTTTTGAACCTGGGGAACTTATGTACTTCTCAAAAATTCATCTGCAAGAGCACTTGAGAGGTGGTGAAATTTTGATAGAACTGACCAAGTAGCTGAAAGCCCACCCTGGAGGTCAAAGCTCCAGCAGTAATGAATATTTGAAGGATTTTTCGGAAAGAAATGAGGGTACAGAGAAAGAGCCCAGGAAAAAAACCAGAATAATCATTCAGCAACATTGTAATAAAGTTTGAAAATATTTCCAAAGATACAGTGGCTGTCCTTTTGCTATGCTTTGTGGAGCAGTCATTTGTGAAAGCTGTGTCTTTGTAGCAAACTCTGCTAATTGCTTGGGGTGTGTCACCTACAGAACCCTCCGGGTAACCTGGAGTAGGAGGGATGCTGTGGGTGCACTGGTGCTGAAGAGCACAGGTTTGACCAGGACCTCCACAGTTTGGTCCTGCCAAACTATGGTTTGGACCAAGTTCTGCTCCAGTGGAATTTGGGGCAAGCTTTGCCCAGTCTGTTGGGATGCTGGGGAGCCTCCTTCTGTGCCTCAGTTTACACAGCTGCTGCCACTGGCTTTGAAAGGGCTCCTCGTAGTTGCTTGCTTGCTGCAGTGATGAGGGTTTTTTGGACTTCCTCAGGCATGTAGAGCAGAAATGTAAAACATCAGCTGCATTGTGGTGGCATCTGTCTGTCAGCATCAAGCTGGGATGCCCGTGCTGTGCTGAGCAAAAGCTGGGGCCAAGTTTGCCACTGCTCTTCAGAGGCAGCAAGAGGCAAGACACCAAAAGGATGTGACAACACAGTCTCTTGTGCTCCCCAAGCATCAGCCCAGGGAGTTCCATCACTGCCTGGAGCAGGGAGCAGTGTGGGATGGCCACGTTTGGCACCAGAGTTGGGTGAGGTGCTCTGTGTGACCTGTGGGGTGCAGCTGCAAGGGTGTGCTCATCGTGGGGTGCAGCTGCAAGGGTGTGCTCATTGTGGGGTGCAGCTGCAGGGTGTGCTCACTGTGGGGTGCAGCTGCAGGGTTGTGCTCACTGTGGGGTGCAGCTGCAGGGTGTGCTCATTGTGGGGTGCAGCTGCAAGGGTGTGCTCACTGTGGGGTGCAGCTGCAGGGTGTGCTCATTGTGGGGTGCAGCTGCAAGGGTGTGCTCATTGTGGGATGCTGCTCTGCAAAGGTGTGCTCATTGTGGGGTGCAGCTGCAGGGGTGTGCTCATTGTGGGGTGCAGCTGCAAAGGTGTGCTCATTGTGGGGTGCAGCTGCAAGGGTGTGCTCACCGTGCCAGGCTGGAGCTGGTGTCACCCTGCTGTGAGTGTGGGCTGCTGAGGATTGATGCAGCTCATTGCTGCCCTCCTGGAGGAAAGCACAGAGACTTTGGCACCTGGGAGAGCTGGAACTATCTGCACGGGCATCCTTGAGCAGGAGCTCTCACAGTCTGGGGACACAGCGTGCCCATGCTGCCTCCCGTCTGCTGCTCCCTGCCTTTGGGGACCATTCATGGAGCGGAGACATTTCACATCAGTTCTTTTATTTCTCTAAAACAAGTTCCATGCTGAGTTCAAAAAGTTCAATGCAGAGCTCTGAGCTAACTAGATACATACAAGGGGTGTTGGCTTCCCTGTTTTCAGTGGGGAGCTGACTGTACAATCTGGCCAGATTTTAGGGAAAACTCTCCATCACTGCTTGTCCTTTTAAGCCAGCAATCCCCAGCTGAAGGCTTGGGGTCAGTTCTGGGCTCTCAGCAGCAACCAAAGCTTTGTGCCTCTTGGAGGGGTTTGCATTCCCATCTCTTTAGGTGTAGCCAGGAGACCCCTTTGATTTGTTCTCTGGTGGGTTTTTTCCTGTCCTCCTCAAGGCTTCCAAGTGTCAGAGGGAAATTCTCCTGGCCAAAGTGTTTTGGTAACTGTTTTAGCTTTGTGACAATTTATTTCTTTAAACTCTCTGTGCCTGAATTGGGTGATCTATGAAAACAGTCCATTAAAAGGAGGATACTGTAGAGTCCTGATGAATCCTGTTTTCTACTTGGCCGATGGAACAGAAAGCTAATTGCCAGTAGTAAATCCATTCAAAGGAGAGCTGGAGGGAGGGAGAAAAGCTAATATTCCTCCTTGAATGCCATTTAATCTCTGAAACCTTTCATGCAGATGTAAATTAGGATTTACACAACAGAGTCAACAGTTGCTCCCTAGATAAGGCAGATTTGCAACATCTGCTTTTTCCATTTTGGAAGCTCTTCCAAAGTTGGGGATAGCCAAGCTAAACAGTAGAGATTTTTTTAATTCCTTTCCATAATCTCTTGTTTATAAAGAAGGCTGCATATGACAGAACTAAACCTGGTTATTGTTTTGCTAATTCTCTAGGAAAAAGGTTTGCTTTTCTCCCAAAACAGATCTAAGAAAACCCCCACAGGGTTTTAACACAGTGCAGTTACTTGTTAATGTCTTTGAAAGAAATGTCTGGTAACAATTGCATAGGCCACTGCAGTGCAAATACAGTATAAACATCATTATTACTACTATTATTATTATTATTATTATTATTATTATTATTATTATTATTATTATTATTATTATTATTATTATTATTATTATTATTATTGCAGCTGTTTTAAGCTTTTCTAGGAGAACTGCCTCCTCCCAAGCAAACACTTGCAATATAGGAAAGATGAAGTGGTACTTTTGAGTGATCTGATCTAGGGGGAAGGTGTCCTTGCCCATGGCAGGGATGTTGGAATGAGATAATGTTTAAGATCCCTTCCAACACAAACCATTCAGTGGTTCTGTGATTCTGGGAAATAATGGAGGCAAACCCTTTTTAGATGTGATTATCTAAAGACATATTTTTATATCACAGTTTAGACTTCTGCAGATACAGATATTTTGTTTTTGCAGTATTTTATTTCTGGGTGTGAGCCCCACTGAGCTGGGGAGATAACCCAGCACAAACACTTTGGGAGGTGATACTGCTTCAGCAAAGCATCCTGTGCTGCTGTGGTTGCCAGAGCAAGCCCCTTCTTCGCAGGATGGCTGCAGCCTGGCATGGGGAAGTGTGGTGCAAGAGGGCTCCTGACCCAACAAGGGGAGATGAGCTGGGGAAGAGAAAAACCAGAAGGTTTTATGTAATACTTTTTATTTTATAAATAATAGAAAATATGTACATGTACACATTTATATAATATCATGTAAATATTTGATATATTTGCTGTGCCAGGCTTTTGGGGTGACAGGGCCATAGCCAGACAGGAGTGTTCCACCTCTGGCACCATCACATCTGTGCAGAAAGGAGGGGAATCTGTGCCCTGCATAAAGCACTGCCAAATATATATAAATATATATAAATATATATCAATATAAAATATACATAAAATATTTATGCAGAATATATATATTTATACATATATAAATATATATTTATATATAAATATATATTTTAATAAATATATATTAAAAAGATATATATATATATGTGTGTGTGTGTGTCTGTATGTATGTATGGCGTGGTTCCTGTGGGGAGGTGACACTGATGCCACTTGTCACTTTTCCTGGCTGCTTTTTAGATTCAGACAGATCTTAAATGAGCAATGTTTGATAAGGTAAGTGTTTTATTTCCCTTTTGGGAAGTTTGCTTTTCCCAGTGCAGAAGCCCCAAGGTGAGGTAGGGAAATAACTCCATCCTAAGAACAGACACACAGGTATTGTGAAAAACACTGAATATTATCCAGTGGGTGAATAATACTCAGTTAACACAGGTAGGACACTTATTTAGAATAAAGCAGGGCTAAATAGACAGGACACAGTGCTGGTCTGAGTCTGGAGACAGTGTACAAGCTTTTTGCCACCATGGCTGTGTTCATCCCCCTCATGCTGGAGGTTTTCGTATACCTCCAGCAATTATCCACCAGCTTGCTGGCTGGGACCATGGTCCTCCTGGGAATGGGGTAACAAACTCAACAGGAGAAAGCTCTGGCATGGCTGTTGCTCTCTGATCCTATAATGTGTCCTGTCACGGTGGATTTGGTACCATAAAATACATAGAACAAGAAACAATTTCAGATTAACCTGACAAGAGAAATGCGTGGAGCGCTGCTGTCTCTGTGCTTGTTAACGTGCCAAATACAGCTTGTCCAGCTTGAAAAGGGAAAAATATGATCTGCTTAGAACTGAGCCTTAATCCTTTCCAGCACTGGGCTGTGGAGCAATGCTGGAGAGCCTCTGGGGGTTGCTGGGGTTCAGGGTGGGGTGAGGAATCTCCTGCGGGTGGTACACAAGGTGTTGTGTGCCTCAAGTGCTCTGTGGGGCAGTCCCAGTGTAGCCTGAGCTGTGGTGGATGCTCCCCTGCTGCAGGATGCCCACTGAGGGAAAAGGATGGTGGTGATGGGGAATGCATGTGCCCCACCAGAGCAGTTCCTCTGGACACTCCCCAACACTTTGGTGTTTGGAAAAGTAGGGCTGTGGGAAGTTGTTACAGGGAAAAAAATCAAAGGTGAAGAGAAAGAAATTTTCTGGAGCCAGAACCCAGTGCCCTTGGGACATGGGAGCATGGGGCTCCCTCACCCCTCGCTGTGAGCCTTTGCAGCCCAGCAGCAATCCTCAGCAGTATGTGGAGATAATCCCTGACACCCAGGAGGGCATCAGGCGGCCTTGAGGTTGGCTTGGATTTTTCACCCTCCACCTCTTCCTCGTCCTTTTTTGCCTGAATAAAAAATAACTTGGGAGCTGCATGCGTTAAAACCAAAATAAAACATTTCCAGGCTCAGCCAGAAACAAGTATTGATGTCTGAAAGGAGCAGACAGCTGATGGAAATACTGACACACTTAAGTACTTGGAGCTGTGAACCACACAGAAAGTGAATTATTGCTGGGATGAGCCAAACAGCCAAGGAGATGAAGTATCTTATCCTTATAAGTGAATACATAGAAAAGCATTTCAGCGTTGCTGGGCCAACTGCTCCTCATTGTGGAAGGTGTTTCCAGCCAGTTGCTGCCTTTTTGCTCCTCTGAACAGCTTAAAAATGGTCTCTTTCTCTGTAGTGTGTTTGCTACGAGCAGTGATGATGCTGTGAGTGCTGATCTCCATCAGAGGCATCTCTTGGTGGTTCTCAAGTCATTACTGCTTTGACTAAACTAATAATTAGTGGAGTTTTAGTCATACCTTGGGAGCCCGCAACCCAGTTTGCCTCTTTCTCAAAGAGCCCTTTAAAGCTGCAGATGTGTTATTCAAGTGTCAGAGCAGGCTCCTGTAGCCCCTACATGGGTTAACTCCCTGGTAATTTATACTTGTGTGTCATGGTTTAATCCTGTCTGGGAACTCAGCCCCACACTGCAGCTTGCTCACTCCAACTCTGAGGATGGAGGAGAGAATTGGAAGAGTAAAAGTGAGAAAACCACCCATAAGGGTGGTGACAAAGGCAGTCTAATAAGAGAAGCAAGGGCTGTACACAGAAGCAAAGCAGAACAAGGAGTTAGTTCTCCACTTCCCCAGGGCAGGTGTTGAGCCCTCCCCAGGACAGCCAGGCTCCCTCATAGGGTGACTGAGAAAGATAAATGCCACCACCCCAAAAAATCCCCCTTCCTCCCTCTTGCCCCAGCTTTATTGCTGAGCATGGTGTCATGTGGTCTGGAATATCCCTGGGTCAGCTGGGCTCAGCTGTCCTGGCTGCGTCCCCTCCCATTTTTTTATAGCTGGAGAGTTGGCTTCAGAGGGGGCAACTTCATGTCTCCTTCATGTCTCCTTCATGTCTTGGTGTGTCTGGTTGAAAAGGTGTTGGAAACACCAGGCACATGGAGCTGGAGGGTGGGAAGGAGGTGCTGGACTCTGGCCACCCTGTGGGAGATGTGAGTTTTGCCTCCCTGCTTTGAACTCCTGCTGTTTCAAGCATGAAAATGAGACTGTCTCTGCTTTCAGATTTATCTTGTACTTGAAAGCTATATAAGGAGTGAGAGTAAAAATTGGTTCTCCAAGGTCACAGTTGGCAAAGTGCTTAAAAGCGTTTGAGTGCCCATTTAAATACTTTGTGGAGATCTCTAGTTTGGGTCCTGTTTATTTTTTAAGCCATAAGTATATAAACAAAAGTTTGAAAAACAGTTAACAGAAGTGAGATTAAGACCATTTGTAGTGTTCTCCTTTTAATTCACTGCTACATCTACCCTGAGATTGTTCCCAGTCAGTACAAGTGAAGTCACTAGAACCAAACTTTGCATCACAACATCTGCTGGGGAGATTAAAGGTAGATATGCCAAAATCAAGTTGTCAGAAACAAGAGGTGCTGCTTCATTCCACAGAAGAAGCTTGAGACTTCAGTCCATTTTCTGAGTCTTACTTTCCCCTTCATTCCAGCATTCCCTCTATACACTTAATAAAAATTTTTTGTTGCTTTGTCATTAACCCAGGTTCATTATGGTTTTTGAAAAAGAGTTATTTCCTTTTAAACAGCTAACCAGTACAGTTTGGGCTGTGCTTAGTCTGGGCTTGTTCCTGTTCAGTGGGTTTATAATACAAAAGCCAAAATATACAAGGCTTGATCGTCTGGCAAACAGCTTTGGTAGAACTGTGTTTAGTGTGGAGGGCTTGTACAGTTGTGTGGGGTTTGTTTTCCAGTAGATGAGATTAGCAAGAGGTTCCATCAAAGTTAGACCAGTACTCAGTTTTGAAAGTGCAAAGCTGTCCTCAGGACTTTTTAATTTAAAGCCAAGGTTGGTACCAGTGAAAAAAATTCTCATAGTCTAGAAGAAGGAAGAAAAAACTTGAACATTTAAACCAGAATATTTCTTGACCATATTTTCCCCAGAGATTTATCCCAGTTGGGAAGAGACCATGGATGAACACTTAAATGTAGTAATGAGTGCTGGTCTGATAGCAAGGAGATTCTGCATGGAGCTTCTTTTTTATTTACTAAGAGTGTATGCTTTTTGGGAAAAATTTTATTAAAAGGGAAAAAGCCCCAATGCCCTAAACCTCTGGCTGTATGAACACCACAACATTCTGGCCAAACCATAAAATATTTGAGTTGGAATTGCTGCCATGGTATGAGGAAAGGTTCTTTGTAATCCCAGTGAGTGTGGGCTTTGCCTCCTGTGAGACAATACCTCCCATGAAATACCACCTTTTCAGGCTCTCAGAATCCTTTCTTTCTACCCTGCAAGGCTATTGACTGCAACAATTTTATATTTTGAATCTTTACGTTCATACAAGAATAAAAACACACATGACAAGAAGAGAAAAGCAATACATTTTTCTCTTATAGCCTGTGGTAGGCAAGGGGAAGGTCTGGGCACGTGGAAGCATCAACAACAGAGCAAATACAAGATGTGTTTCTTTTTTAAACACTCTATCCCTGACACCTGTTCTTATTTATTTATCTCCGCTTCTTTCTCCCTTTGCAGAATACTTGAGGAGCGAGACCGCCTTTCTGGAAGAGTTGGTGTTTGGAAATGGAGATACCATTGAACTTTCCTGCAACACCCAAGGCTCTTCTGTGTCTGTTTTCTGGTTTAAAGATGGTATTGGAATTGCACCTACCAACAGAACTCATATTGGACAAAAACTGTTGAAGATAATCAATGTGTCATATGATGACTCAGGGCTGTACAGTTGCAAGCCAAGGCATTCCAATGAGGTCCTGGGAAACTTTACAGTCAGAGTTACAGGTATGTGCAGAAATGCAGCTGTTTCAGTGGCTTTCTATATTTTTTTTTTTTTAATTTTTGCCCTTTCACATGTTCAGCACAACTGGTGGTTTGTGGTGTTTGTCTTTCCTTGGAAGGTCTGTACCTCCGTGGTAACTCCTGACAGTGATTAGACTGGCAAAACAAACCAATTTGTATGTCCATACCAAATGCTTGATGTTAATGCTGAGAGAGACTTAGAAAGGGTGATGGTCAGATTAAACCTCAGATCCCCCTTAACACTCAAATAGATGCAATGCTACGTGTGGCTTTGAAGTTTTTTGTGAGTGAGTGAACTGTGGCTCACAGGGGTTAAATGATGTGTTCTATGTTATGTGACAAATCAGTGGCAAAGTTGCAAAGTTGCATGCTGGAAGTTCCTGAAGGCTGTTTCTCTGTTGTAGCTGGTAAATCTCTGCCCTCCATCACAGTTATCACAAATTGCTAGCTTGTTTTAGAGGTAGCTTATCTGTAAACTGTGTATATCTGAAATACATGCTTCGTCAAAGTTACTTACTGGGATTCATACATTGCAAACAAGTGCTGTGTTAGCAAAGCACATGCTGTCATTTGCTTGGCCATATTTTTTGTGATGAGGACAATAGAACAGAACAGCTACAAGCTGTCCAAGCTGGATCATTAAACACAGAGTGCCAGAAAAATCTGTTGTTTCCAGATAGCTAACCACCAAAACAAAGGTCATTTTCATGATTTCAGGCGGGTGCATTGGTAGGTGGATCACTGTGAGCAGATAGAAACTCTCCTGATCAAAGGTTAAAAGCCTGAATTTTCAGGAGAGTTCGCCCCTTTGAGATCTCAGGTTTTGAAAACTTTGATTTGCCCTTAAACTGTTGGAGCTCTTTCAAGAATCCTTGAATAGTAGGTCCTTTCTCCAAAAGTTGAGCTCCCTCAAAAAGTGAGAGTCTCTGTCTGAAAACCAAACACAGAGATGTTTGTGATTGTGAATCACAACCACTCCATAGAGAGCTTTCTTGTGCAATAGGATTTTGTGTGAGAGAAAACCATCATGAGAATAAAAGCTCGTTTCACCAAGCCTTCAGCAACATCTGCTTTTTATTGAGCGTTACTGGAGATTGCTGTGAATGCTTCAAGGTCATATCAATTAAATGGTTAAAGAAGTATTTGGCCCTTAAAAGGCTTTCTTTAACTAGGTACGATTATTGGAGCTATCCAGCAAACTGCAGGTTGTTAGAAATGTTACTCTCTCTTTTTTTCCTAAGTGACATGAAAATGCTTTTGAGTTCAAGGGGCAGCAGAGAGGCAGGAGAGGGCAGCTGGTTACATGCTCAAATGAAACAGCTGCCAGCCCCAAAAGTTTGTAAAGTGAGAAATTGTTTTTAATAGTGGAAGGACTGATAATCCTCTGCTTTTAAAAAGTTTAAGCCCCTGTATTTTTCCTCTTCACTAATAATAGCTAATAACAGCTTAAGAACTAGCGAGTAACCTGAACCTGCTTTCTGACAACATTATGAGTCTTTGATTCTATTAGCCCACTGTCATTACCACCAAAGTGCTGGTAATGTGGGAGCCTCCTTTTTAGCTGTCAGCAGCACTTGTTTTAAACTTTGAAGCTCTGCTTTATGTGGCAATAGTGGCACCTCTCATATACTCAGATATTTCTTCATAATTAGTATTGATTGCTCAGCGTGGCACTGCAGAGGTGAGATTGGGATCAGAGATTTGTGGTTTGTGTCCCCAGTTCTTAAAGGTAATGCCAGCAATTAGCTCAGGTATCTGGTCAGGTGTTCATGTGGGTATCTGATGTTTGGGGCTGGAGTTGTTCTCTGCATTAAACTGGTTTAAAGCTGTACTAACAGACTGGAATTGCTCTGATCTCTCTTCTTAAGTGAGCAGAGCTAGACTAAGTGTGTTTGGAATAGCTGATCCACATACAAGTTCCATTTGGAGAATGCTTCCATGTCCTAGGGGCATATGAGGATTTCCTACACAGAGCCATGAGACAAACTGATTGTGCTGCAGGGGATGTTTGATGCTGGAAGCAGAGCAAGTAGATGCTGGAGCTGGCATTCAGGGGCTGAGAACCAGGCTGATTAATAATAGCAGGATTTGATCTCTTTAAAATTCCTCCCTTGACAGACAAGGGCTTGAGTGTTTTGCTTGTTTACAAAAAGAAACATACTGTCCCCTAAAAACCTGAGCACTTGGAAAGGATTGTGTAGAGGCTGCGTGCCCAAACTGATATCCAACCTTTTTGGCATGAAGCTCCATTTCTGCAGCCATTTCATGCACAGAACAGCCTTTGGATTTAGTGGCTGAGCAGCACCCCTGTGATGAGCCTGGACTGCAGGCTGGTACCAGCAAACAGAGCTTTCAGAATACCCAAGGCCAAGCATTACAAAACAGGTGACTGAACAAAGTCCCTTTTCATTCATAATTAAAGCCCTTTTGAGCAGTTCTTGCCAAAACTTCAACAACTTCTGCTAAAGATTATTCGTTTAGTAAATGATGAACAAATAGCTTATAATTTTTAGTCACCTTTTAAAAAATGTGAAATTTTAGTAACTTGAATAGGACAGTAGCTATGAATATGGGCTATTTGGTCTTAAAATCTAAGCTGCACTTCTCATCTTAAGAACAAGCAAAGTCAAAAAACTTCCTTAAACCTTGTGAAAGTGATTTGGTATTAGTTTAAAAATTGATTCTACTCCTCTGGTCATGATGGATTCATTGGAAAGCAGAAGTAAACTATAATCATGTGTTAATATGTGGGTAACCTAATCTGAGAGCAGAGCTGAGAAGGTGCTGATTTCTCCGTCAGTGCTGGTGGGGATTTGGCTCAGTTTCTGCCTGACTTGAGTAAACCTGCTGGATCAGCCAGAACATCCCCTTCACTTTCAGCAAGCCCCATGGCATTTCCCTAGTTCTGCTGCCAGCAGGACCTCAAGTGTGGGTTTGCAGTTAGAGACGTGCTTGGAGTCGTCCTTGAGGCTTTGCCAAGGAGAAGGTGCAGAGCTCCATGAGCCCCTGCAGACCAAGGCAGGGAGATGTTTCCTGTGTTGCTGCTCTGGATGGTGAAAATGCCTGGGAGGCCATTCCAGATTCTGCAGGGAAGAACTATTTGTTGTTAGCTTTCCTTCTTTTTCCCTTCTTTTATCCCCTCCCCACCTTTTTCTTTCTCCATTTTTACCTCTACTGTGCTGGTCAGAAGATAGTAGAAAACTCAAGTGCATCTTGTAATGAAGGATGTTCTGCCTGGCTTGATCTGAAACAGCTCCTTACATTTCTGGCCACATATTGAACCCTCATAATGTTTCCTGATTTCTAGTGTTTAAGGCCAAGTTCTCTTACCACTGTCTCAGAACATAAAGGCTGCTGGATTACTACCATTTTGCCTTTATTTGAAAGAAAAATTCCTGGAGATTATGTAACAACAATGATGCTAAATTTTCCAGATGCTGAACTGTACTAAGCTAAACTGTGTAAACTAAATCAAACACTAAGCTGCTGTTTGATAATGGCATTTACATTTACAGTAGTCAGTTGATGGGGGGAAGAGGAACTGAGCCTTCATTGTGGACAGCTTGGAGAAGGTGAAATGTTAGACCACATTAAAAGAAACACTTCAGAATGTTTTGGAGAGATACAGATGGAAAATTCCCACCTGTTTACCTGTATTGAGTTACAGTCTTGAGGTGCCTCTGTGGGAGGAATATAACTGAAGGGAACTGGAATAGCCATCAAAATGTTGATGGAGAGAGGTTTAATTGCAAGAAGGTCAAAAGTTTTGGTCTTAGTGTTTGAACAAGGAGTTAATGAAGGGAGGTGTGGCAGGAGGATATTGAGTTAAAAGAAAAATGCAGGGAAAGTGAATTTGAAATGCTGACCTGCCATTTTGCGACATGGTAAAATAAAAAGTCTTCAGAGTGAATGCTAGAGGGAAGGAACAAAAAAGCAGTCAGAGAGCTTGTTCTGCAAAACAAAATTTTCCAGTTTACAATTCCTTTTGTGTTTATGAGGCAGAGAACATTTCACAGGGAGAAGTATTTGACATTGGACCACGTTTTCAGAGCGCTGGCAAACTCCTGACACCTCTCTCCCAGCTGAGACAGCTCCTGTGCAGTTGTGCCTGGCCCAGCAGCACCAGAGGGCTGGGCTGGTGGGGCTGCAGGGAAGGGTGAGCCACCACTCGGATGTTCCTTGTGTGACACCAACAGCCTCATCCAGCTGTGTCCCCACGCACCATCCTCCTTCTGCTTCACTCCTTTCTTGTCTCTTTCCAGATTCCCCTTCGTCAGGTGATGATGAGGATGACGATGATGAGTCAGAAGATACAGGTAATTAATTTTTCTGGGATACAGAGGCCTTTAGTTTGCAGAAGCTGTGGCTCCCAAGCAGTGCAGCTCATCTGGGTGTTCACACACAGCAGCTTTTTGTTGAAAAATCAGTGACCTTAGGATGAAAAAACGATGAATGAAATTTATCTAAAAATTTAGAAACAGCTGACAGAATTATATTGCTGCCGTGGAATCCTACTGTATTTTGAAGATTTGATGCTGAGAATCTGAATAGATGGGTAGTTACAAATTCTCCTTGCATGTTAATCCAGACAAGCCCACTTACTATATATATATATGTATATATACACAATTGTTTTACTGCACTAATATTACACCAGTTTTATACCATTTCAAACATTGACTGCTGTACTTTTAACTATTCTGATTCTGGTCCTTACCAGCATCTTGACAGGAGTCAGAGTACAAAACAAAGACTAGCCAAGGGCCAAATTTACTGATGCCATAAGTGAGAGCAGCCTCTTTGACTTTATTGGCTTTTTCTTTCACTCCTGTGAGGAAAAGAGTCCCAGGTCAGTGCTTGGTGCTTTCACAGTGAATCTCTTTCAATCCCAGTGCTGCTTTCTTTAAGTGCAGTAGCATTAATCAGGATCATTACAGGCTTCAGAGGTGTTAGTGCTGGGTTTTATTCTGCTCTTTGTACTTCTGCAGAGTGCGCTGCCCATGTGTATGTATTTTTAATAAATAAATGTCTTTGCATTTGAACTCCCAATCAGCTATGTGCATTGGCAGAAGTTCAACATGACTGGAAAATCTCTCCTGCCCATAACATTGCACATGCAGGACTCTGTCAAACAGATCTGCCAGTGCAATGAGTTAATACTGCTGTGTGAGCAGTGTGTGGACATTAATGGTGAGTTACAGTGCCAGCAGACCCATCAGCAGCAATTAGTGGTTTTCTGATAGCTTCTAATTAGGGGCCAAATCCTGCCGGGTGACAGGCACCTTTGCAGAGGTGCTCAGGGCTCCTGGTACCTGCTGAAGAATGGTACAGACATAGGGAAGGTCTGGTTTGGTCAGGATTTTTTCCAGCTGCAGAGCAGCTTCTGATGAGGACAACTGATTGTTCTGTACAGTTTTTTATGTGGTTTGCAGAGAACTCAATCTCTTAGCAACAGGTATCACAAAACATCAGCTGGCTTATGGTACAGAAAGATGTTTTTCTTCACTGGAAAGGAAAACACACATTTCAACTCATGTATTTATAGCCTGTTTTCTGGGTCTTCTTGACTTTGAGGCTGTCTCTGGTTTTAGACCTGAAAGTAATGGCTGGCTTTGCTTAAAAGTCTCATTATAAAAAGTTGGATTCTCTTCTCCTTTAAAAATGGTTGATTAGGTTAATGCGTCCGTGTGGTTCTCGTGGTGATGTTTTGTGACACAGGTGTGCTTTGTGTTGCTTTCTTTGATGTCAGATCCTCCACTTAACTCTCAGAGATCTCCTGAGTGTGGGGAGCTGTGCTGTTAACCCTGGTACCACCACTGGCAGGACATCCCACCAGGAGCAGGGGCTGAAGGACCATCCCAGGCAGGCACATAAGGTGTAGCCAGTGCCATGTTCTGTGAACAGCCCCAAGACCCAAGTCCTCTGTCTCCTGTGGCAAAAATGTGCCCTGCTGATAGGGTGTGTGAGACACAGCTGTGGTCAGTAGTTAGAGGAGGAAAGGCAATAAATGCTTTCATGCAAAACAAAAATACCACGGACTTACAGGATGGTTAGGGTTGGAAGTGACCTTAAAGGTATCTTGTCAGTATAACTGATACTGTTTCATATTTAGGGGGAGGCAATCCAGCCTGGACTGGCTCACTGAGTGTTGCCACGCTGCATATCACTGACTAAAATCCTTTTGTCCTGGCCCCTTGTGGTGCTAAGTTACTTTTCTGGCTTGTGTTACTCAAGAGAGTTTCTCATCCTCACATAGTGGAGAGTTCAGAAAGCTGATTCCAATAGCATCATGCATTTGAAGCCAATCTGGGTAATTTTAAGGGTTGGTAATACCAAATTCTGTGTGGAGTGCCCTGCTCTGCTCACTCTCAGCTTCCTCTCTGAAGGGCAGCACAGAAACAGGGCATCCTTTAGGGATGGGCAGCAGAAAAGGAGAAACTTCTGCAGCTTCAGATCAGCTCGTTTGTTGCAGCCTTGTCTCAAGCCGTGATCCGCGTTTGCAGAAAGAGGCTTTCTAATACCTCTGTTCTCTACAGCTGTTTTTCCTGGCCCTGAAACAAAAACAAAACTCCCTTTTCACACACTGTGCTTCTGCCCCAGTGCTCCCTACCCCTCTTGTATCTGTTTGTTTGGGGCCCCCACTGCGCAGCCCCAGCACCTTCAAAGAGCCCCCATAATCTCCAATTAAATCTGGCTCTGTCCTCCGAGGCGTCAGCTGGGGAAATTACACAATTAGGGTTGATTCTGTCTGCCACAGAATTTGGTGGCAGCTCCTAATTGCTAAATGAGTGCTTGGCTGTATTAATTATTCCAAGTATTGCTCTCAGGTTTTTTTTAATTGGTCATTCCAGTTGGATGGGTGGCCGGTGTCTTTGACGAACAAAACGGACCGTCAGGCTTAGTGTTTGATGATGGGAAAGGGCTGCTGATAATGTTTGGGGGTCCCTTTCTTTTTTCCACACCTGCACATGCAAAACCATTGCTAGTAATTAATTTACAGAGAGCTAGTCTAGAAAATTTTCCTGTCTTTCATCCTTCCTCTTTTCCCGCTCCCAAAACTCTCTGGAGCTTTGCTTGAAAAGAAGAGTTAGCAACATTTTCAGGCCCTTAAAAAGTGGTAATGAAGGGACTCCGAGGGCAGAGCAAAGCAAAAGCAGGGTTGTTTTGTTCACTGCTCCTGCAAGTGAGAACAAAGGCACTGTTTTCAATGTGTAGACGCTTTCTTCCAGTTCCAGTTTGACTTGAGAGCAATGCCCTATTTGAGTCTTGGCACAATAATCCAGGGGTGCCCAGCCCTGGCAAGCCCTGAATCTTACAGAAGAGCACTGAAACAAGGGAAAGCACTCAGGGAAGAAGTCGTGTCTAATTGCAGCAGGCAGGAGTGAATCCTGCCTTTGCTCCATATGGAGAATATCCCCAGCTGGAAACTTTCCTGGGCTCCATCTTGCTCCTCTCTGATGTCTGATAGCAAAATTCCCTTTGGCTTCAGTGACTACATTTGCAGCCAGTGGGTTGATGGGTCTCCTGTGAGACTCAAACTCATCTTTTGAATGAAAAAATGTGATAAAATGTCACCCTGCAGCACATGCAGATGTTTTGTAAAAGGGAAGAACCCCAAAAAGCAAAAGGAGGAACCTGGTCCTGACCAGGTGACCATGTGATGTAATTATACCTCCATGCCTAGATGATTGTCACCAACACCATAAAATGGGATTTCTTGTGGGCAGATACATTAATCAAACAACAGGACAGGTTATTTGGCTGCCCTCTGTGGCAATGGCAAAAGGGGGCTTTTCCATCCATGCCTGGCCTTTGCCATACCTCTCCCCTGTAGCCCTGTTAACCTCTTGTAGCATCCCCAGAAAATAAAGGTGCATTGCCAAAAGGAGGCATTTGGCCAGAAAATGGCCCAGGTGTCAGAAACCAAGGACCAGCATGGGTTTCTGGAGCCCTCTCCTCTCCAGCCTTCCCAACACCACCCCAAGTGTCCTCTGCGTTCACTCCCCTGTTACTGCCTGGGGATTTGCCCAGTCTTTGCTTGGTTTCTGCCCTTTCTTCATGCTATAACAGCACCATCCTTTTACCATCAAGACCTGTTCTTTCTTTAGCAGTTGCACCCTCTCTTCTAACATTTCATGGAATATTCCCCATTTTTGTGCAGTTCTGCCATGTGGAATGGTAGATGGCTGCATGATGTCCCATTTTAGCTCACTTTATCATGCAGTACTTCAGGCCTCCTGGATGTGCTGTGTGTTCACAGCAAGGTTTGTGGCTGGGATTTTCCAGGGCCATGGGAATTGCGGGGATTCCTCCTTTTGCTGTTGTTTGTGCCAGCCATGCTTCTGCAGGATCCTGGCAAGAAAAGGGCCTTAAGCAGTTTCGTTATTTGAAACGTGAGGCGTACGCGGGATGTGCGAGTGCCGATCCCTCTGATATGTGGGGCTGACTCTGATAGCATCACACTGTTGTGCAAGGCAGGCTGGGGGCACATTCAAACCCTCAGTAGTGGATTTCCCTCCCTGAGATGGTGTTACTGAAGCACCTGTGTCCAGCCATCCCACTGCAGAGCTGGGAAAGCAGATGGGACATGAGGTGTGCCCAGCAGGGCTCTGTCTAGCACATAGAGGGGCATCCTGGATGGAGCTCCTGGCATCCAGTTCCTCATGGACTTTGCAAGGTGGAGGAAACATAGGGAGAGTGTTGGCAGGTGCTGAAAACCAATGGGTGCATGTTTTGCCTTGGCTGAGCAGTATGACCTTCCCTGCAATATCCTTGGAACTGGAATGCAGCAGGGAGCCTGCATGGGGGACAATGGGGACTTACACCAAGGTGGGGTCAATCTCTGACTTACTGGAGTTGTAATGGGGTGGGAATCATGCAGCCAAATGCATCAGAGAGTGCTGGAGAAAGGGAGCAGTTCCCATGCATCTCAAAGGGATGCAACAAGAGGGAAAACTGTACACGCTTGTCATTAAGCAGGGAATTACAGGGGCTTCAGAGTAGCACTGAGATGGGGCTGTGATGCTGGCTGGTGTTTCTGAGCATTGTCGCCACTGCAGGAGAGGCTGCAGCAAGGCTGTCCCAACAGCTTTGGTGGCTGTCATGTTCTCAAGGGCAGTTCTTGGAGGACCAATGCCTTCAGTTTGTCTTGGCCAGAGGCACATGTGCCTCTGCAGCAGGTGCTCCTTGTCGGTGAGATTTTCCTACCCAACTGGAGGAGATGCCATTTACACTCCTTGCGCCCCTTCTTGCTATTTGCAGCCCAGACCCTGCCTGCCCCATCTCCCTTTGCTGTTGGTGTGGAGCCCAGATCGGGGGGGCTGGATATGGCCCTGGTGTGGCAGGGGAAACACAGCATGTGCAGCTATGCAGTGTTGCCTTAAGCAGAATTGAAAGCTTGGAAGGCTTTTTTTAAAAAACTTTTTCTTTCTTCCCAGCATAATGAGTTTGCCGCTGCTGCTGCCTTAATTTGGAGTTAATATGTAATGTTTGTAACACAGCCAAGGAACATAGCTGTACTTGAGGCAGATTATAAAAAGTATCTCATGCTAACACTGGTGTTTTAAAATGTATCCCTGTTCAAAGGTAACATGAATCTTTAAAACTAAAATCACTTGTACTTAAAGAACATAAACACGATAAACCAGTTTGGTACTGGCGCGTTTTTTTTCTTTCCTTCCCTTAAGGAGGCTACACTACATTAGTACTCACTGAGGAGGAACATTTTCCAGTGCACTCAGCTCATACATTTTGTCTGCTCCCTTGCTGGCCCATCAACATTCTTTTACAGTTCTAACATCTTTCTGCTGTTTATGCTTCTTGGCTACCAATGTCCCAAAGGTACATCTGTATCTTTTTACACACTGAGACGAGATTCTCATCCTGATCTGGGATAACTCCACTTGTTGATTTAAAAGGAGCCACTTTAGATTTATACTGGCATTACCAAGACAAGAACCTGGTCATGAACCTTTCATCGCAAAACTGAAATGCAAACACCCTCTCTATGTCAATGAGAGTCATTTAGCTGGAAAGCATTTCTGTGTCATTTATCTTAACGGCAGCAGGTAGCAATTTAACTGTCAATCTGCACACGCCAAAGACTCCTCAAATGCATCTGCACACCAGCTGATATCCTCTGCTGCAGAAACGGGCCTGTTCAGCTTGGTTTTTCCTTTTTCAGGTGTCCCCTTCTGGACCCGGCCAGATAAGATGGAGAAGAAGCTGCTGGCAGTTCCCGCCGCCAACACCGTTCGCTTCCGATGCCCGGCGGGTGGAAATCCAACCCCTTCCATCTACTGGCTGAAAAATGGCAAGGAGTTCAAAGGGGAGCACAGGATTGGGGGCATTAAGGTAAGGTCTTGGTTTGGATCTCAATTTTTTTTGTTGTTTCTACCAACTAGAAAATTGTATTGCATATGGGTAGTTTTAAGAGCACTGTCCTGAGTGTGTAGAAATGAAGGTGGTCCTTGCACTCTTTGGAATTGCTTGGCACCAAAAGTGTTAAAAAGGGCTGCTGTCCTTTGGGATCAAAGGCTAATTCCCTCTGAGTTTGTCTATAGTGGTCATTCAGGGGAGTAGGTAAAAACGGGGCTGGGTTTATGGTTGCATTGTGAACAGGGATGAAAAAGCAGGAGCAGAAACTTCTGTCCTAATTTCTGGAGATGAGCCCAGTGCTTTGAGATGTGTTGGACCAAGCCATAGCTGCTCCCAGCCCTCAAAGAAAACCTATTCAGTGTCCTTTGAAGGTATAGGAAAGACCTCACCAAAGAGCTGGATCATCATGCTGGTAGTCATTAACATTCTTGTGGTATAAATCACTGACCCTTGGTCAAGTGTTGGATTCCCTTGTTGCCAGAGTAATAGCATCTGCTCCTTGGCTGCTTTCTTCTTCCTGCTTCCTTTCTACCATGAGGTGTTCTGGAAAATGCTCTGGCTCATGTTTACAGATAGAGCTCAGAGATGCAAAACTCCACCGCAGTCAAATTATTTAATTAACCAGAAGTCTCTGTGCTACTTTATATGACGAATTATGGCAAGATTTTGAAAGGAAAATCAGCTTTTCTCACATTTTGCTGCTGTTGTTATTATTACTTTGTCCCCTTGAGGTCACAGTCCAACTCTTTTTTTCTGGTTTTATTTGGGGACAATAAAACTGCTGTAGCTCATTATAGTAAAATCATCATAGCAGGAGGGACTCTTGAGCAGCAACTTTTGCCTGCACTCTCCCAGCCCTGACATATCCCTGGACTCTGCTACTAAGGAGAGAAGGTGCCTTGTAGGAAGGCACCTTCATCAGAACTTGGAATAGCTGTGTGCTGATGCCTGCCACATTCGTAGTGTTTTGAAAGGGGACTGGGCATGCAAAGTGTGCCATGCTCCAGAAACCAGAGAGGGGTTCAAAAAAAGTCCCCCTTCCCCACAGTTCTGGGCTGTTTCTTTCCTGTTAGCTCAGACCTGTTCCTGAAAGAGCCTTTTGTGATGGCTTCAGTGAAGCCTTTAAAGCTCTTTCCTCAGTCCGGTCCCTGCTCCAGTCTGGATGAGGCTGAGAGCACGCTCAGGTTTGGATCTTCTGAAAAGCCATGGAGGGTAAAGAAGTGGGGAGGCAGCTCCTGGGGGTAAGCTGCTCTTCAGCAGATGACATTCACAAAGCACAAGCATCTTTTACTAATTGCAGGCTGTAAGGATCATCCTGAAGTGTTTTCAGGCTTGCGTGCACCATTCCAACAGCTTTTACCAAACTGTGTCACATCAGCTGCACTAAATTATGCCTGCAGGAAAAAAATCTGAAGTTGAAAGCAATTCCCCATCCCACTTTCCAGTAGTTTTAATCTATCTTTGAGTTTAAATTGACACATTTCATCCTCCGAAACACAGTAGTGAGTTTTTGGCATCACTGTGCTTTGTTTCTCTGGGGGCACCTTCCAGCAACAAGTAAATGCTTAAAAGAGCTGTTGAAGGCAATGTCAGGACAATTACAGGAAGATTGGTTTAAGCTCCCTGTCTAGGTGTAGTTCTTTGTCCCATTCTTGATATAAAGACATCTTTCTCTGTAATTTTCCTTCCTTTATTTGCTTGCTTTTGGCCATGAGCCACAGATATACATAATCTAGTGTAAATCTCATCCAGTATAAATATACTGATAGATATCAGCTGAGATTTGAACCAGAAAAGGGGATTGAAAACTTGCTTGGTATCTCATGTATTTAAGATTTAAATTCCCTGTTACAACTTAACTTCATAACAGGATTAGGCAGCTTGAAAAGAATGGGCAAGATCCAGATCTGGCAGAGTTTGGTTGGCTTGCTTCATCTCGAGATCTGGTCTTAACTCAGAAATCCTTGAGCTGGGAATGTTCTCATTTGTTTTCAGTGTGTGAAAGACTTTTAATGTTGATTGTGAGAAGTCTGTTGTCAGCAAATAAAGCTGTCCAGTCTTCCACATCTGCCCCTTGCACATAGCATTTAGATCTGTGTGACTGGCCAGTGTAAAGCTGGCAAGAGGGAAGGGTGAGTGTTGAAAACATGATAGGCAGGCTAACCTGGTTTTGTTACAGTTCATTCTTAACTGGTAAAGGAAAGAAATTCATATGACTTATCATATGAAATTTCCCAAAGAGCATTAATGGTTAAATCCGTGTTGGAATCTCTAATATTGTAAGCCTGTGTGTGTTAAATGACCCTAGAAGGGAAGATTGAGGGGGAGGGGAGATGGAGGATTATCCCTTCCCCAGACCATTGCACTGACTTGCATACCTGGCAAACACGAGGTTCCAAGTGTGTCTGTAAATGTGTTTGTTTCACAAGGAGCCAAGAATGACGACACCAAATAAACCAGAGGGATTTCCAGTATCTCACCCACTTGATTAATGCCTGCACTAAGTCACTTCTAGTGTTTTATCGAGTGCAGTGACTATCCTAACATGAGAATTACTATCTTTTGCCAAAGGCTTTCAAAACTAAAAATGTCTTCCCAAGTTTCCAAACAAGTTCTGTGCACCCAGGTTCTTCTCTATTCAAAGTTCCATCACAAACCTGGCGAAGAGAAGTTTTTGGAAGTGTCATAAAAGTGTCTTTGAAAGTGCATCCTTTGTAAAACACCTAATTTGGACCTGGTTTTAGAATATAGGTCAGACTAGGGAGTCATCCATATGTCTGGAGCCCCATTTCCTTGGAGTAGCTCCTGGGGGTTCCAGATGCAAACATTTTGCAATGCTGAAAAGAGGATTCAAAGAAGCCTTTAGACAGAACTATGAGACATGCCAGTGTGGAAATGAGCCACTGAACAGCCACAAATTTGCATTGAAACTTCCCTGACAGTCTGGTGTGTTCAGCTGTGGGCTCGGGGTCCAGGCTCTGTTCTCAGAGCTTCTCTCACTCTGTAATTTCCACACAGTTACAGAGATGCAGCAAGGGGGATGGATGTTGCTTTACAAAAGGTGAGATGTTGGTTCTGCTCCTTCATTGAGCTCCTCCATTTGTGCCATCCTGGGTGGGCAGAGGTGCAGTCAGAGCTGACCAGACATCTGCCACAGCTGAGACGTCTATACAAAATGTTTGGCCACAGCCTCCTGATACCCATACTCTAAAATGAAAAGAAATGCCATATGCAGTGTTCTGAAAAATGGGGTGCTCAGCAATGCTTTTTTCAGGGCTGTAGAGGTCTACAAATTGTTAAAATGACATTTGCTTGCTTATCTTGCAACTAAGCTGTCTAGTCTCCTATGGTTTTAAACCTGCTCATTGCAAAGTTCTGGCTTTGATTGCAACTTGGCCCTCTTTGGAAAGCATGTGGATGCAATTTATGTGTAGCAAAAGAGGTTAAATGACTTCATATTTGAGTTCACCTGCTGCAGCAAGAAATCTCCAGAAGCAATTACACCCTTGTTTTTCTCCATCAGCTCCTGACATTCTGTAGTGCAGCATTATTGTAAATCTCCTATTTCTGTGTCCTTGGGGTCACCTTCAAAATGTTTAATAAAATTAAATGTTCTGCTTTGGGCGGCAGAAGGCATCAAATTAATATCCAGAGATTTGGAGAGCTTTCATATGCTATGCACCCTGAAGTCATCTTTGTTACTGTTGGTTGCTTTCTGTATTAATTCAAGATTTGCTTTCCATATTCATTATTTCCTCTATAATCATTAGAAACAAACGTTCTAGCTGAGATCACAGGGCAGCAGGTCAGGGTGGAGACAGGGGCTGTGCTTTCCCTTCTGCTACTGAACCACCATCAGTTCTGGACATGAGCCACATCCAGAAAACCAGCTAGTATAAAACTTGGTGCCAAAATAGAACGGTTGGCCAAGCATCCTAGGGACCAGATTAGAGGCTGGACATGTTTGTTCCTGTTTTTTAGAGGGAATTCAGGAGACTAACTCAGTTGAGAAACCTGTTTCTGTTCAGACAAATGCCATAACCTGTTGCCTCCGGAGCACACACATTTTAAAATACAGCTCAGAATAATAAAATATATAAAATACATAAAATATAGATCCTATATGATGCCTGTTGAAGTCATTATCTAGTGGGAGGTGCCACATTCAGTTGTCAGCTGGCTTTGTTATTGTGATTATTGTGGAAACATGGAACTCCCCATTGAAATCTCAATGTGTTACATTGTGTTGCATCATTTTTGCATTGGTCTTAATGCCTTTTCTCACTAAGACTTGACAGAATTCACAGAATCACTGGACTGGAAGAGACGTTAAAGATCATCGAGTCCAACCCATGCCCTAACGTCTCAATTAAACGATGGCACCCATGGCCACATCCAGTCTTTTCTGGGATGGTGACTCCACCACCTCCCCGGGCAGACCATTCCAGAACTTTATGGCTCTTTCTGTCAAAAACTTTCTCCTTTTCCTGTAATTAACCTTATACACGGGTCCTTATGATGTTCGGGCTTCCTCTGGGGCCCGAGTGTGTGGAAGCTCAGTGATTTTTCATTGGTTTGCAAGGTCTTTAAGTGTTTTGATTTCTTCTCCCAGCTGCGCCACCAGCAGTGGAGCCTGGTGATGGAGAGCGTCGTGCCGTCAGACCGAGGGAATTACACCTGCGTCGTGGAGAACAAATATGGCAACATCAGGCACACCTACCAGCTCGATGTGCTAGGTGAGACCCCTCTGCTTTCCCTCAACAGCTCATCTGTGGCTCTGTGGAATAGCTGCCTGATAGGATATGGGGAGCAGGAGCTTGGTTTCTTTCCCTAAGTGTTGGATTGTGTGTCTTCTAAAACCAGAACAAGCTTCTTTTTGGCCAACAATTTGGGCTCACATCTGTGATCAGTAAATTACTTAGTGGGTCTGCAGAGGGCCAGAGAAGGAATGGGAGGGCTGAAATGCCACCTCCCTTCCCAGGTGGTCCTTCCCCATCTGGCTTGAGAAGCCCTGGGTAGAGCAGTGATCAGGACACCCTAATTTGTGCCCTTTCCCCTGAAAAGCCAGAAGATTAACATTTCAGAGGAGAATACTTGCTGGGGGAAAAATAAGGCAAGTAAATTAGGATTTCCCCTCTTTTCTGTTTTTCAGAAAGGTCACCCCACCGACCAATCCTGCAAGCAGGGCTCCCTGCCAACCAGACTGTGGTGGTGGGGAGCAATGTGGAATTTCACTGCAAGGTCTACAGCGATGCCCAGCCTCACATCCAGTGGCTGAAACACGTGGAAGTCAATGGCAGCAAGTACGGACCCGATGGAACCCCCTATGTCACAGTGCTGAAGGTTGGTACAAGCTCCTCCTTCTCACCCTCAGGGCAGTCCTTCTGTAAGCCTGCCCAGTGGATTGCTCTTCTTTTTGGAGGGGATACAGCAAAAATGTCCTGAAATCGATATTCCAAACTCTTCTGTTTGCCAGAGATAACAATACTACTGTGGTGGCACAGATAAGCAAAGTTGTAAGAGCTGAGGCAATTGTGAGAAATGCAGCCTAATGAAAGAGCTGTCAGATTGCATTTGGCCTAAAATTGTAAAAATACCCTTTTTTTTTTTTTTCCACAGCTTCAATGGAGGTATTTTCAGGGTTTATTAAAATAAAAGTCTCCCAACTAAAACACATTCTTCCTTTTCCAAGTAAGCACATTGCAGCATGCACATACCAAATAATGCTGAACTACCAGCACCTGAGAGCCAATGTAATCTTGTTCCAGCCACTAAATTTGTGAACATTGCTGTTATCAATGCTCAGAAAAGCCTTTTTTTTTTTTTCAATTGAGCAAAAAGTACATAGCAAGACTTTACTTTGTTAAAATGCTTTCTTGAAAGGCAACAAAGCCAGGGGATTTGGTTCCCCTCAACCAATGTAAATATAAAAGCAGGGAATAGGGAGTGAGAAGCACATTGGACTTCTAAAATACTTAAAAAAAAAACAGTTAAAGGCATCATGTGGTGGTTTTTATTAAAATATATAGAGCCAAATGGAGTTTTTCTGGCTCTGCAGTTAGTGCTGAAAGCAGATTTTGTATATGCAGCTTCAAGCTGAGGCTGTCCTGTGTGTGGACATTCCCTGTGCACATCCTGCTGCACACACCCCTCTTCTCTTTGTATGAAGTTTGAAAAAAAAACAACCACCACTTATCAGACAGTATCTACAAAACTGTAACGCAGCCAGATACATTATAATAAAAGCCAGAGACCCTGGAAATAATTACACAGATTGAAATAACAGATTGGTTGGAAGGAATGGTTGGAGACAGTTCTGCAGGACTGGCAACATGTGCTTCTCGCGAGCTTAGAAAACTTTTTATTCCTCGCCACCTCTCCAAATGTGTTTGAATTATGCATATTTGAATTTCCCCCTGGTTTCACAGCCCAGCACCAAGCTCTGAATAGCTGGTTGTGTCACATGCCATCTCATATAGTCTCCGAGCTCCGTGTGTGGTCCCTGTGGGATAAAGTGCTACCTTTTGGAAGTTTGCGAAGCGGCTGTGAACAGTGCCTTGTGTCACAAGCACAAGCCCCCATTTTGCTTTACTGTGGCAGAGAACATATAAATAGTCCTTATAAACAGTGTTTTAAAATTAAGTTGGAGCAGCACCGGGGTGGGTGGGTAATTAGAATTGCCAAATACCTCCTCTTCTGTGGACGGCAAAGGCTCCGCATTCCTCGAAGGGGAGCACAGGCAGGCGTTTGAAAGCACAAGTTTTGTTTGGTTTTATGTTTTTTTGCTGAATAGGACCAGCACACGTCTATTTACTACTTCTGGTTAATCAGGAATGCTTTGAATTGTGTTAATGCCGGCATCAGCGCTGGGGCACGGAGCATTTCCATTTTGGGATGCATCTTTTGTGCGCCAGTCCTGGGCCTCCACAGAGCTGTGTCAGGCCCAGCTTTGCAGGGATTTTTTTTTTCTTTGCCTTTTTAAATGTGGTGTGCTTGTTTTCTATATGTAAAGATGTGATAAAATGATCTTGCTGTGGTCTCAGGGCTGTCCATTGGTGTTATGGAGCTGTTTCCCTCATGCCAGGCAGTGCTGCTGCCTTGCCCCAGCATCCTGGCAGGGCAAGGATGCTGTTAACAGACCCCCTGCCCACAGAACTGCTCTCTCCTGCCCTGGGAGGGAGATAAGGCTTTTTTATCAGCCTGCCCTTCCCTCCTGCTTTCAGGAGATTTTGTGGAGTGTAGGAGCTGCTTTGGGGCAGTTTAAGTGTGGGGAATATCCCATGCTCCGTCGCAGCAAGGGAGACAGAGAGGTGCCCAGCATGTGAAATTCCTCCCCTACATCTAAAGGGGAGGGTGAGGGGGTGTCAAACCCCACCCAAGTCCAGATGGATAAGTTGAATGCTGTACTTTCAAACCATTTTTCAAACAGCCTGACAAAACCAAGCCATCACCTGCATCAGTTCCTGAAAGCCTGAGCTAATTTGTGATCAAAGAAAACCCCTTTTTCTTTGCAGAAGAGCACTAAATGCATTCCAGTTACAGAGGGGGGCTGGCAACACTGTGCCCAAGCTTTGTCAAAAGCTAAATAGTACATTCTGCATTGAAACATGCCTGGTTTTATTATAAACAAGGCAGCAGCAGCAGGCAGGCACGTTTCCCCACTAGTCAGGGCAGACAGACTTGCACGTAAGCCTTGGAGATGAGCTCAGGTCAAAACTGGTGGTGTTGGTCATCAGACATGGACACTGGGGCTCCTCTCTGGTGCCTCCTCTGGGTTCAGTTCCTAATAACCTATCAGAGCTAGCTGCCCCAATGATTTTAATGAGCTGCAAGTCATATTGGAAGGATCAGGCTTGGAAACGAAAGGCATCAAGCCTGGGCTGGAGAGTGTAAGACCAAAACAGAGAAGACATTTGCTTTATTTTCATTTCCAGAACTGAAGCTTCTTCTGAAGCCACTTAAAACAGTTATGCATTTTCAGCCAAAATAAAAACAACTGTTTGGTGTTTAGGGAAAAAGCTGGTGTGCTGTTGTGGCAGCATAGAAGAAGAGAAATAAACCCATTGCTTAAAAGTCTGAAGTTTGTTTGATTTATGTACACCACTTTATTTAGTAAAGAAGAGGCTCCTATAAGCAGTGGAAAAAATTACAGCTAATTTCTGAAAGGCAAAGTCAGCAGCAAGTTTCAGACCGCCACTGCTTATATTTTGTTTCCAAATTCTATTTTGGAATCTGATAATTGAAACAGTATTTGCTGAGCCGGGTTGCAAACAAAAATCTCTGCTTTAAGCCCTCTCTCTGGTGCTCCTGTCTGCGGAGTTATTCAGAAACCATGAGCCTTTGAGTGCTGTCAGATGGAGAAGGGGCAAACTGGTCTGTTTTTACAAAAAAATGGCATGTGTGAAGGGAAGGGAGTTCACCTGCAGCTGGTTTGGGGGCCAAAGGCAGCTTCTTTTCACCAGCCAGGTGATGGGTGAGGTGTCCCAGCCCAGCGTGAGCCGGGGATGTCACCACAGCCGTGCAGTCAATCCTAGCTGATGTAGGTGCCGTGCAGCTATTGTTTGGTTTACTGAAGTTCAGGTTTCTGTCTATTCCTGCAGTCTTGGATCAGTAAAAACGCTGAAGCCGATGCTAACCTAAATCTGTTCAATGTGACAGAACAAGATGAAGGAGAATATCTGTGTAGAGCCAACAATTTCGTAGGCATAGCCGAAAAGCCATTTTGGCTCCACATTCGCAAACCAAAACCAGGTAAACCACAGACTCTGTCCCAAGGCCCTGGCAACTGCAAGAATGAGCTATAACATTTTTAAGAATCTAGTGATTAAAATTACTATTCATTTTGTATTATACCCTGTCAACTGACGCTGAATGGCTTTATCTTATTTTCTTGCTAATTTTTTTTTACAAGACTGTAACGCCTATACAGCAATTGCCATGGAAAAATTCCCACAATAAAATGACTGTCAAATTTTCCTATCAACTTTTCATACTTTTATTCCTTTCCTTTCCTTTCTTTACAATTGAGTGCTGATAACAGAATTGCATGTTAATGACCTGTGATGTTCCAAGCTCTGGAAAACCAAACTGTTTTGAGTTTTCACCTACAAAACTGAGTTAATCAGTTTTGTCCTTTGGAGAAGTAATGGAGAAATAAATATCAATATTGGCTCATGCAAGCAAACATGTTAACTAGAGAGGAGAACCAGTCTCATGGGCTCTGGGGTTTGACTCCAGCCTAGAGGGTTTGACTGCTGTATTATTCAGTACCACTGCAGGAAAGTTCCTGACAGGCACCCTTTGGTTATCAGCCAGATTTTTACTGCAGTGTCAAGGTCTGTGTAATCAATATATGGATTTGAGATGCCCACTGAAGAAATTCTAAAAAATTCTAGAGTTCTATATTTTCAATGAACTCATGAACCATAATGTTTGTATATTCCTCTGATCAGCACTTGAATCTTTCCCCACTACATCTCCCCTCCTTCCCCCTTTCTTTCTGACTGTCCTCGTTTCCCATCTCTCTTTCCCCACTCCTGTACTCACCTCACTAACCCAAAGCCAGTCAATATTGTGGGGGCAATTTTTCATTTGGATGCTTTTGCTTGCATGCTTCTTTAGTGGGACAGAGTAAGAACCTGGTGAAGGGAACTTTTTTTTTGTTTTTGCTTTTGACTACAGGTTGCAGAGGGGAATGAATAAATAAATGCGGAAGATGGGCCATTGGAAAATAATAATAAAAAAAGAAAAGAACCACCTTAATCTGCTTTTGAAATTTGCCTGTGGTGTCCTCACACTTGCTGGGAATGTGGCTTATTCTCTGTTTTCCCTCTTTCTATATGTGTGTGTTTTTTTTCCCCCTAGACGGCAGGTGTTAACACAACGGATAAGGAGCTAGAGATTCTGTACTTGCGAAATGTTACTTTTGAGGATGCTGGGGAATATACTTGTCTCGCAGGGAATTCTATTGGGTTCTCACATCACTCTGCTTGGCTGACGGTGCTACCAGGTATTTCCTTCTGTGCTGGCCTCTCCCTCCCTCTCCAGGATGTTTTGCTTTGGAAATGCCAAGTTCCCAGAGGCTGCAGCAGGGGTGTTTTCCAGAGAGGTCTCTTCTCTGGGATTTGCTGCAGACCCCTGTTGCATACTTGCAGCTGACTCTTTTTGCATTGCATCTCTAAATTTAAATTATTGCAGTAATGATACAATAAAATGCACAGAATTTTTTTTCCTGTCTAATAACAGGGAGGTATTAACAGCCTCTTTCTTAGGGCTGTTAAGTGCCAAAATAAGGAGCTTTGTCTTCTTACACTGACAGTGGGAGAAGAAAACCTCCCCATCAGATGATCCAGGGCACCTAAATTGGACATGAACTGTGGATCATCTTATGAAGGATCCTTTCTGTCTGACCTCATAACCTAAAATTAGATGCATAAGTGTCTGGTGTGAGCACACCCTTCCCTGCCTGTAGCATTATTTCCACTTCATGGATGAGCAGGCCAAGATAGTGATCTCAAACAGAAGGTCAAGGAGAGTCATCTGTAGGCAGAGCACAGGAGTCCTGGCTCCCAGGGGCATTGCATGCTGCCTGCTCCAGCTGGGATCGATGAAAGCTGCAGTGGGCTTGAAACCCGAGGCCGGAGTGACCTCAATTTTGTGGTCCTTTCATGTGCAAAGCTCTTACTGACAATGAAGCCAGCACAGAATGTGCGACAGAGAGAGCTGTTCTGCAAAAGGGGGAATGAGGTGTGCTGCCCCCTTCACCTGCTGAATCTGCCTCTGGCTGCAGGGCCGGCTTGAGCATGGTCCAGGGAAGTACCAGCAATATTCACATTGAATCTCATAGGTGCTGTGCCTTGCAGACAGTGCAGAAGCAAACCTTGGGTATGTTCAATACCCCCCTACTGAAAAGGCACCCAAAATCCTGAAGAGCCCACTTTGATTTACCCAGTCATGACCACATTTGGGTCCATCTCACAACACATCCATCTCAGGATGTGTTTAGGAACTGGGAACTTTGGCATTTCTAATCTTGACTTTATCTGTGCGGGTGATTTGGATGTAATCACTTTTACTGGGGCTTGAGAAGGTCTCCTCCTTGCCCAGCCCTGCTGCCAGTGGGATCTGCTGATCTTTTCTGTTTATTTGCCAGCTCTGTAATAGCTGATCTGATCCTGTTTCTGTTTCTGACATCCACTGGATGAGAAAACATTTCCTTTGGTTAGAAGACTAATTTCTCTGTTATTTTCAGAATATCATGATATTGTCTCATCTGACTCACACTCTGCTTTTACAGTTTATGATTTCACATCTCTTATTTAAGCAAAAAATATGCAGGAGAAAACTGACCAAAAATCAAAAAGTAGAACTTTATTTTGAAGTCAGATGCAGTGAAGGACAGCTGTCTGAGCAGCAGCAGGCCCCCACAGAGAGGGGTGCAGGATACAGCCCACCTGGGGAACTTCAGCTTGCAATGCCCTGTCCATGCTACAGGAGGAGGGACAGAGCAGAGGGCAAGGCAGCTGCAGTGCCAACCACAGTGCCTGATCCCAGGAAATCTGGTATCCTGTCATGTGGGAGGAGACAGCCATTGGCAGGATCAGGCCCTTCACAGCTGGCACACAGGCTGGAGCAGCCCCAAATGTCACCAATAGCCCTTTCTCCATGTCCTCCTGGGCTCTGCCACCAAACACTTGAAACAGAGCCTGCTGCTGCCAGGGAAAGGCTCCTGCTGCTTGCTGAAGGGACTGCTCAGCAATGGACACGACCCATTCCTGAGCAAACCACACCAGCATGACTTCATCATAAAGCTTCCCACTGCTGACTGTCCCTCTGATGCCAGCACACCTTTGGGGGACAGAAAATCAGTCCCACTGTGCCTCCTTCCTCTGGTCAACATGCCTGTCCTGAAAGGAACAAGGGGGAAAACACAGCTGACCTATGCTGGTCTCTAAGAAGCCTTGCAAGCAGGTAGCCACTGCTGATGGGCTCATGCCATCACCCTCCTGGCTATGCCACCTCTCTGGGACAGACCTTCCAGCCTCTTCCCAACAGAACTAAGTTTTCATTAAATAATTAAGCAGATTTTTCCCTTGAGACTTTCTCCCTGTGAGACTTTCATCCTCACTGCTGGGTGCTGTTCAAGCCCCTTGGTCCCTCAGGGCAGGCACTGGTCTGGTGGAAATGTTTGTTGGAGAATCTGAATCAGCAAAGTGCAGCAAACCCAGTCCTGCACATCCAAGGCATCCCAGCCACCTTGTGTGGGTTTGTGGAGAGAGCAAGATCTTGGTCAGAGGGACAGCACAGACATGTGAAGATCCTTCAGCCTAGAGCAGTGGTTTTCAATCTGTGGGCTGGGGGCTCTTAAAACCCAAAGTAAAATGACCCCAAAAAAGGCAAACTGAACTAATGTTTTAGCTACAGCTGCAGGTGGAAAACCACTGGCCTGGGAGAGTCCCTCACTAAAGTCACTGACACTGACATAGCTGAACAAGTTCTGCCCAGATTCCCTGTGCTGTATGTGTGTAGTTGTGTGTGGGCAGCTGCCCAGCCTGTCCTGACTGCCATCTCTTGTCACCCTGCAGCCGAGGAGCTCATGGAGATGGATGATTCGGGATCAGTGTACACTGGCATTCTCAGTTATGGCACTGGCTTTTTCCTCCTTCTCCTGGTGCTGGTCTTGGTGATTGTCTGGAGGATGAAAATGCCAAACAAAAAAGCCATGAATACCCCCACTGTTCAGAAAGTCTCCAAATTCCCACTCAAGAGACAGGTAACAGAAAGTAGATACAAGATTCCTATTCCCCTCTATGGTATCCCTCCTTGGTTTTTTTTTCCTCCTCCATCTCTTTGAAATTCTCTCTCTAGGTGAGAAGCTCCACCAAAAAAACATTGCCCAAGAGGGACATAATTTGGCTGCAGCCTAGAAGTGTAAAATAAATAATATTTTATTTGTTTCTATGCCCATGGAGCTTTGGCAGAGGTGGCAGCTGACTGGTTCGTGAGCAGCCCCCACTGCTGTTTGCCTTGTCCGAGAGGTTTTGGCAGTGCAGCTGTGAGTGCCACAGAAAACACATCTGGCAGGGGAAGTCCAGTCCAGGCTCCCTGGAGGAGTGGGGATTTGGGGAGAAAAAGCACTGGTTGTGCTCATTCCTGCTTTCACAGATGTCACTGATGAGCCCAGAGCTGTTCCTGTGATGGTGGCAAAGGTCCTCTGTGAAGTTAGAGATGTTCCGCTGCATGAAATTGCAGAGGGGCAGGACCAAAAGACAGCATGTGAAACCCCACAGTGAGGGGTACAGTACAGATTTCAAGCTTTGGCTGCAAGCTCCCAGTGGGCATTGACAGTGCCAGGATGGAGAAGTCACTTCATAGCCTGTATGGGCTGTGGAGATGCAACAAAACTGGATGGGTTACACCTCCTCATACTGGAGGGCACTGGCTGACCTGTCCCTCTTTTCCATCTGCTAAACACTTGACCACAAATGCCTAAAGGAGTGGATTTCTGCAAGGGTGGGGGCATTTCCCAGTTAGAAATTCCCAGAAATCTGTCCATAGGCCCAGAGAGCTCAAACCTCCTCAGTGATCCATCTCAGCCACGGCCTGGCCTGGAGATACAGTTGGCAATAACACTTCATTTGCTCTACCCAAGCAGGTGTCGCTGGAGTCCAACTCTTCCATGAATTCCAACACGCCGCTGGTCCGGATCACGCGCCTCTCCTCCAGCGACGGGCCCATGCTGGCCAACGTCTCCGAGCTGGAACTGCCTCCAGATCCCAAGTGGGAATTGACACGCTCTCGGTCAGTCAGAGCCGCGGGCTGGGGTCTCTGTGCCTGCTCGGAGTGTCCCCACACCAGGGCCCCCTAACATTCCTGTCTGTTCCTCCCTCCAGCCTGACCCTGGGGAAGCCGCTTGGCGAGGGCTGCTTTGGCCAAGTGGTGATGGCAGAAGCCATTGGGATTGATAAGGACAAGCCAAACAAGGCCATCACAGTTGCTGTCAAGATGCTGAAAGGTATGGGAAGTCCACAGAGGACCGAACAGCATATTGTACTGGGATTTCCTCTCTGCCTCTCTTTTAAGTCTTTTATTCAAACTAGATACAAACAGAAGAAAGCAGGAACAGCCTCTCCTTCCCTTTACCCACATAGCCTGGGGGTGAGGGCTGTCCCTGGAGAGCAGGCAAAAGTGCAAATCCCATCAGGAAGAGGGACTGGGAATTAACCCAGTTCTCTGCCAGGGGGTAATAGCATCCCTGACAAGAAGGGGAATCCCTCTCACTTCTAGCCAGCTCCATGAATCAGCCTACTCCTTACTCCTCCCCTAACTAGTGCTGCCTGTTCTACCAAAAGCTTGTGCAGCAATCTCAGATGGAGTTTGCGGAATTTCAGCTGACAAACTCCTTCTTGAGGAACTTTTTCATTGAGGAAGCTTTGTCCCAGACACCTGAGAAGTTAAAGGGAGACAGAAATGGGGGATTCAGTGGGCTCCTCTGGATAAGTCTCCGTTTCCCATCCTGCCCCCAGGCACAGTATCCACAGACAGCTGAGGAGTTCACCTGGAGCAAGCAGGACAGTGAGGAAGCCTGGGCTTGAGGTTACATGGGGGGACATTGGGTAAAAAAAACAATATTTCTTATGAGAAATGGGTTTGGTTAATTTACATTTCCTTCATTTCTTATCTGAAACAGGTTTGGTACATTTACACTTCCCTCGGTCTTTTCTGAAGCTGGTTTTGGAAGTTAGGAGCATTTCCATCTTTCCAAACCAAAACATTCCTTTGGGGAGGTTTTGCCAATTTTTCTACTTTTGTAGATAGATTTTTCTATTTTTGTAGAGAAATTGCAACTTTTCATCCAAAAAATACATTCCCTCCCAGCCCTGACCTTCCACCATCGTTAACTGCTGTCCCCTAGAACTGAGGGACAGACACTATCTGAAGAGCAGGTACCAGGTACCAAAATGTGAATTTTTTTTCTTTACTACTTGTGAGGATGAAACAGAAGACAAAAGGCATTATTGATTTCCATATGAACATTTACCTCCACTTATATGTTCTTTTGTCTTTTTTTGTTGCCGTGGTAGTAGGTTTTGTTTTTATTTTGATTCTTCTTTCCAAAGTAGAATAAAGCCAAATACTTCCATAATCTGAGAACTGTTTCCCCATCAAAGCCCCACATGGCTGCACAGCAGTTGTAACTATACCCCTAAACACTCATTTTCTTCCTGACATTTTTTTGTTTTCCTCCTCTACTTTGTCCAGATGATGCCACAGACAAAGACCTTTCTGACCTGGTCTCTGAGATGGAAATGATGAAAATGATTGGGAAGCACAAAAACATTATTAACCTCCTCGGTGCCTGCACACAGGATGGTACGTAGCAGGATCGTGGGAGGCTCAGATTTGGCCCTCCCTTCTTTGTAATCACTGGCTGCCCAAACTGGCCCAGATGAGATTTGGGTGGTCAGCTCTTCCCCTGCTGGATGCTGATGTGCTGTTCCTTGCAGGACCACTCTACGTGTTGGTGGAATACGCGTCAAAGGGGAACTTGCGGGAATACCTCAGGGCACGGCGCCCACCTGGCATGGACTATTCCTTTGACACCTGCAAGCTGCCTGAGGAGCAGCTGACTTTTAAGGACCTGGTTTCCTGTGCCTACCAGGTGGCACGGGGCATGGAGTACTTGGCATCTCAGAAGGTGAGTTGAGAAACCTTATTTGGTAGAAGCCTTGGTCAAAGCCACGCGTTCAAAGGCAGGGAATGCTCTGTGTGTGGGACAACCCCAGGCAAAACATTGCAAGCTTCTCCCTTTAGAGGCCAAATATTGCTGGATGAAGTATCTTGGGGTTTTGAAGCTGGAGGCTTCATCCATATGCAAAGTCCCCGTATGCAGGCTGCATTCCTGAACCATGCAGCTGCACAGCTGTCACCTGCCAGGACCATTAGCACCCACAAAATGCCTATAAAAGCACCAGCGACCCAGACCATTCTGTGAGTCTGTGCATTTTGGATGTAGTGGGGTACCTTAATTTGAAGATCCCCAAACATCACCCTGCACTTCCCTTCCTGGGGGAACCAGCACAGAAAAGCGGCTGCCCATCCCAGGGGAGGGAAGTTGGTTTTCTCATCCCTAAATCCCATCTGGAGAGGAAAAGCACGTGCGTGGCCATGCCGGCTCTGAGGCCACCAATTCAGTGTTGCTAAGAGGTGGCTCCCACTGAGCAGGCACGGTGGTGTGGTGACACACAGAGCCAGGAGCTGAGCAGTGCCCACAGCTTTATGAGCCTGGGAGTCAATGAAACAGCAGCTCAGCTCATAAACCACACGGTGCCGTTGGTTCCAGCTAACGAGCCCGAATTTATTGGCTTGCTCACCTTTCACAGTGCATTCATCGCGACTTGGCAGCCAGGAACGTGTTAGTCACTGAAGATAATGTGATGAAAATTGCTGATTTTGGCCTCGCTAGAGACGTTCACAACATTGACTATTACAAGAAAACCACCAATGTAAGTACAGAGCTGCCAAGTACACACAGTTCTCCTTCTGGCAGGGGGCTCGGTCATCCCTGCAGCAAGAGGCCCTTGTCCCACATCTCCCTTCCTAGAGGGGCTTAGGAGGAAGAAATCTGACAAGGACTTCACCTGGTGAGGGACTGTAGATAGGCTGGTCCCAGGAGTCTATCCACCATCTGTTTTTATCCTGACAGATCCTGGTCCTGCTAGCAGCTGGTTGTGAGGTCTCAGCTCTGACCAGGATGCTTTAGACTAAGAGAAACTCAGGTTTCTCCCAAACAGGAATGGAGCCCTTTCCAGTCTGCTCCACTACTGCTCATAAACGACCCAAGGAGCTAACTTCTGTCTCACCAGAGCCCTTGACAGAGGAATGTCATTTCTTGTATACCTGGATCTACCTGTCTTTCACGTATTTCTCTCTTTTTTGCATCTGAGCTTCTTGACTCCACTGCTAAGTGTGAGAAGATGGTCCCAGACAAGGGCTGAGGCCTGGAGCTGTTTATATTTTCTGTAGAGATGAATTTACAAGTGAAGGGCTGAGAGAAGAAGCCCTGTGTCTTGGTTCAGAGCCTGCAGCAGATGTTGAGCCCTGAGGGAAAACCCTGATTAGGACAGAGTGAGGAGATGGCAGGGGAAGATTAAGGGCAGTGCAGAACCTGCGGGTCCTGGGATTGCAAGGGGTTTAAATGTCCAAGCAATCGTTTGAAGTCTACCATGTCCATCCTGGTCCACTTCAATAGCATATCAGAAATCTTCCTTAATTGCCAGGATTTCTTAATCATAAATTAATAACAATTCTTGGGAACTTTAATCAGAACCTGCGGGTCCTGGGATTGCAAGGGGTTTAAATGTCCAAGCAATCGTTTGAAGTCTACCATGTCCATCCTGGTCCACTTCAATAGCATATCAGAAATCTTCCTTAATTGCCAGGATTTCTTAATCATAAATTAATAACAATTCTTGGGAACTTTAATCACAGATCGGATGGATTTTTCTCTGTTTGAGCTGTGTGGAACAACTGAGAGCATAATCCCATTTGTATACCCTGCCTGTGTCTCATCTCTAGTTGTCTCCCACAGTGGGTGAGGAGAGGACAAAATTCCTCCATATCCAAATCATGGTTCAAACAAAAAACAGTACTTTCTGTCTCCCTCCAGGGACCAAACAAAAAGCCCCAGAGAATTATGATTAATCTAGCCTTTCTCATCTTGTATTTCTCACATGGCAGTCTGTGTTTCTGACCCTGATGTAGGATGGGATCTGACCTCCTCCTTTAGCCTCCAGCAGGATCAGGATTTGTTTCTTAGAGGACCTGGCCCTTGCCTTCACTCTTTAGAAGTTTCCCTTCAAGTTGAGCCTAAACTGGGTTTGGACTTGGAGTCAACTCTACTTTCCAGACAAAGAGATGGAAAATGTTGTCCCATGCTCTGCCACAGAGTTCACTGCATCTGTGAGCCCTGGATGCTGTTCCCATGCAAAGCTTTAGATGCACTGATATGCTAAACCTGCCTTGGCAGTGAAATACAGTCCTCTACAGAGAGCATTCACTGCAGAGATTGTCAGTGAAGATCCAGGGGATCAAATGCTCTAATCTGTTTATATGGCCACTGCTGCTTTGCCCAGTGACCGGGAAGGCAGATGTGGTTGTTAATGAAAATGTTTCAAACTGGATTAGAAAAGAAGATTCAGATGGTGCCATTGTGGCTGGGGGAATATGCTGATGGGATGTTCCCATTGTCTTCCTAATTACAGGGTCGGCTGCCTGTGAAATGGATGGCTCCAGAAGCCTTGTTTGACCGGGTCTACACTCACCAGAGCGATGTGTAAGCAAACCCTCACTTTTTAAAAAAAAATACAACAGGGAAATCAACACCTATAGTATCTTACAGACAAAAGTACCGCTAAGCATGACCAGGGCACATTCTCTGCTGGAGTGCCTGGGGATGCAAAAGTGCAGGAATTTATTCCAAGCTGCATCTTCACGCACGTGGTTTTATTTTGCTGTTAGTTGGTTGCTTTCATCTGAGGGTTTCTAGGGAGCTGCTGAAAAATTACTGGAAAGTGGACAGGTATTTTGTCCACTTTATAGATGAGGTGATTCATCCAGCAGTTGAAAAATACTGTGCCAAAAAAACCTAATGAGAAAAAAAATTTGCCCCAGACTGTTACACTTCAGTCAAGTATGTGGAATGAGCTTGAAATATTCTCTCTCTTGTTAAAATTGATCAAAGAATATTCAACAAATATAGTCTCAGATTAATTTTGTCATTTCATTTATTTTATTTTTTTCTAATCCTGTCTCATCTGTTTTAGTGCCTCTGCACAGTGACCAAACAGCAGAGCACTCCTTACATGTAAATCAGTAACACATCTGAATTTTGCAAGGGCTGAAGCAGCTCCACATATACACTAGTTTTTTATTTTAATATTTGATCAATAATAGCATTTTTGTAGCTAGCCTGCCTTCTCCCCAGAGCTCACCGCTCACAATTGGACAAACAAATCCTTTCTATTTCTGTATTTTTCAGATATTTTGACTTTTATTGATCTTAAATCATTCTTTCCTTGCTTAGGTAATGCTGCAGAGGGCATGACAGATAAATCAAAGCTAGAGAATGGGAGACTGAGTGTGCATGAAAGCGAAACAGAGACAGATAATCGCTGTTTTTAGAAAGAAAATGAAGAAGGCAAAAGATAGTTTTGAAAAAAGGACTTTTAACCAGAGCACAGCTGCAGGACTGAAGTGTGTAACATTAGTGCTCTGCTGATTTTTGTTGGGGTATTTTTCCCCCGGCTTGGCCAGTGAAATGGGTGTTGTAACAAGCAAGTTTTGGTATCAGCTTGCACAATTAGTGGCCTGTGGTTCCAAGCCTGCAATTCAGTGAAGCCGTGCATGAATAATTTGATTTGTTCCATTCAGTGGAGCTGGTGGAAGACCTAACAAAGAGCTGGCGGTGATAGATGGGCTGTCACCTATCTGATTAAATGCTCATTTCAATTTCAGACTTGGTGCCTGGGATTTCTTTGCTATTGAGTTGGATCAGCAGAGATCTCCAAGTAACTAGTAAAAATGGCCTAGGCAATTAGTCATGCTATTGATGACTTTGTTAGCTATGCATGGCTGCACAGAAATAAAGCCAAGCAAGGGGGATGGGATATGGGGGGGGCTTGGAAAAAAAACCTCATTGAATTTTAAAGATCTTTCTGTGGTTTCCAGCTGGTCTTTTGGAGTGCTACTATGGGAGATCTTCACTTTGGGAGGGTCTCCATACCCAGGAATTCCTGTTGAGGAACTCTTCAAGCTCTTGAAGGAAGGCCATCGGATGGACAAACCTGCAAACTGCACCCATGATTTGTGAGTGTGTGCTGGGGGCTGACCTTGCTGCACTCCCCATTCCCTCTGAGGCCAAATACACCCCACTGGGCTCAGGGTTCTGGGCTGTTGGGACATCCCCACTGGGAAATGGTGTGGCCATCTCCAGGTAGACTTTCCTCAGCCCAAGGCTGCTGAGTGACATGCAGCACCTCCCTTCACTGGGCAGGTGGCACGTGGGGTGTAGCTCTGGTGTGTCACCTTCAGGACAGGTCCTCCGCCTGCTCTAGGGGCATGGTCATGTGTCAGATGATCACTAATGAGGATCATGGCTCCACAAAACCATCAGATGATCAGTAATGAGGACCATGGCCCCACAAAACCCTCCTCTTCCCCCCAGCTGGCCGTGGCTGAAGCTGCATTGGCCACAGCTGTTCCTTCAGTGATTTGGAGACGGGTGGGCAGGTGGGTGGGTGTCACTTGGCCACATGTGACTGTGCCATGTCCCCATGTGCAGGTACATGATCATGCGGGAGTGCTGGCATGCCGTCCCCTCGCA
The DNA here is from genome assembly GCF_027579445.1 of Ammospiza nelsoni. Lineage (NCBI taxonomy): Eukaryota > Metazoa > Chordata > Aves > Passeriformes > Passerellidae > Ammospiza > Ammospiza nelsoni. Next base: position 19,665,958 of record NC_080636.1, read on the forward strand.
GCGACCCACCTTCAAGCAGCTGGTGGAAGACCTGGACAGGGTCCTCACTGTGACATCCACCGATGTGAGTGTGGTCTGATGGGTTTGGGAGGGGGTCACTTGGTCACTGGCATGGGGGGCCCCCAGCACTGATGTCTGTCACCCTGGCAGGAGTACCTGGACCTCTCAGTGCCCTTCGAGCAGTACTCACCGGCCGGGCAGGACACCCACAGCACCTGCTCCTCAGGGGATGACTCGGTCTTTGCACATGATCTGCTGCCTGATGAGCCCTGCCTGCCCAAGCACCCGCCCTGCAATGGCGTCATCCGGACGTGAGCACCCATGGGCACGTGGACAGACAGACGGACAGACGGGCGGGTGGGCATTGTGCCCGTGGAGGCACGAGTGCGGGGCGCCGAGCGTGAAACCGTACTGAAGGATCTTCCAGTGGAACTATGTGATGGTGCCTGGAGATTTGTGTTGTTGACAAGCTGTTCAGGGTAAAAAGAAAAAAAAAAAAGAAACTTTTTTTTTTCCTCAAATTTTTTTTTTTTAAATTTTTTTTTCCCCTATTGCTGTATGAAAAGTCAAGAAGCACTGTTTGGCCTGAAGGAACTAATCTCTTGCCAAGATGATCTATCCTAGATAATTTTTTGTTTGTTTGTTTGGTTGGTTGGTTTTTTTTTGTTTACTTTCCATTTTGTTAGGGATTTTTCCTTTACTAAGGAGAATGTTGAACCTGGGGGGTGCTGACCTCCCAGCCTCCGCGTTCCGAGTGCCACAGTAACCGTTCTGTGCCTGCAATACGAAGAAAAGAGAAAAAGAAAACTTCCTTTAAAAGAAAACAAAAAAAAAGTGTCAAGAATGTGGAAATTCTTCGCTTATGCAATCTGTACATGAACCTTTTTGGTGGAGCTGAAAAGCCACGTTGCCTGCAGGGATTCATATATTTATAAAAATATCTATATTTTTGTTGTCGTCGTTTTTATAGCTTCACGATCATACTACCCAGCTACATAGAAGGAATCCTTTCTGGAAGAAGAGAGAACAAAGCTAAGTAAAATGCAAATTTGTCATGGAGAAATGAAAGTAAAAATGGTGAAAAAGAGATGGTCAAGTCATCTGAAGTGTCAGCGCCTTGGCCCTTGCACGGGGCTGGGAGCGACGGGTCGGTGCCAGGGCAGGAGCAGAGCCCAGGGATGGCAGAGACCTGTGGGGTCCCTGGGGAGCAGAGCATCACACCCTGACCTTTGAGACCAGCCAGCTGGGGGGGAAAAAAGGAATAAATCTCATTTTTGGGGTTTGCCTGTTCTTGCTTGCCAGGGGTGAGTGGAGGGAGCAGCTCCTCCATGCACCCCTCATGGCCAGAGGTTTGGCTCCATCTACATGCAGTGACTTGGAGAAAGAAGTTACGGGTACCTGTAGGCAAGAGCCTTTAACTTATATCAAAAAGGTTTATTCCAGAGAATCTGTGTATATATCTATAAATATATCGTGTATATATATATAAATAAATATATTGAAAGAAAAGAATGTATAATACTAATGCAACGTAAAGCAGTACTGAGAGAGAGTCTCAAAATACGAGCATTGCAATCTAGGATATACTGATCTGGGCAAAAGAAAAGATGTTTTTGATTGTCTGTTTTGTATCTTCACAGTTTTGTTTTAAAAATTGTACCTTAACATGTATATTTGTAAAGTTATTTATAGACATTAACATATCTGTTCATTGGTTTAAATAGCATAGCGTTACTGTAAACTTTAAATTTCACCAAACTTAAGGGTGTTTTTTTTTAACTTATTAAAATGGAGAAAAATATATTAATCAAGTTTTTCCTTTGTGTTTATGGGAAATATTGAAAGAATGTATAGATGTACAGTCCTTTAACAAATTACATTTAATGTTATAAATATATATATGTATTCATTAAAAAAATATTAGTTTATCCTGGATTGCAGTGAGCAAAGGTAAGTTTATTTTTCAATACATCAACAGTGGTTAAAACCAAACAAATAGCAGCAGAGAGATGATTTTTACGCATTTCAGAAAAACAGGGCCAAGAATTCTTCCATCAGTTTAACCACTGTGCATTAAGGGGGTGTGGGTGTTTATTTTTCTATTTTCAAATGAAGGTATTCTTTGTGGTCGATTTAATAACAAGTATGCAGCAAAGTGAAATGTTGACTTTGGATGGTGCAGGGTAGGTTTTTTTCTCTCCCCTTTGCCAGTACTGTTGTATTTTGGGCTTCAGAAATGCCATGTGAGCAAAATAGTGACACTGTTTGCAGGAGAGCTGCTACAGCTGCATATTTCTTTTGCATCTAACACATTGGAAAGTGCCAGTGATGCCTGATTTATGGTGTTTAGAATGCTATGCTGTTTTGTTCCTCAACACCAGATAGCTGTGTAAAAGCACAGGAGTGACCTAAAGAATGTTAGCATGGATCAAGCTGACTGTGGAAGATCTTTGGGCTGAGGATTTTTTGTGGGTGGGTTTTTTGTTTTTCATTTTTCTCTGGTGCATATTGCATATCAATGTTTCAGAATAACAGGATGACAACATCTCATTGAAAGATTTTTTTTCTTCTTAGAGCCACAGAATCCTTATCCTAAAATAAATAATTTATAGTTTGAGGTTACTTCAGTGGAAGTTTGAGAAGGTAGATTTCTATAGATTTTTGTTTTGTTGGAATAAAAAAAGAGAATTTTTTGGTATTTTCTTACAAATGTCTGCTAATTGTGTACATTCCAAGTACTCGAAGCAAAGAGTTTTCCTGTACTGAAAAAAGAAAATGTACAAAACTGTGCATGGTTTTAAATGTTACTAGATATTATAAATATATATATAATTTATTGAGTTTTTACAAGATGTATCTGTTGTAGACTTGTTGACTTTAACATTTCTTATTCAATGCTTATATAGTTTTATAGCCTGGACTATTATCTTTAAAAGCTTAAAAAAAATTAAAAATTCCAATTTTGTTACATTTTATACTGTTGATGTTACAATCCACAGGTTTGCATAGTGTGATTTTTTGCAATGAGCAACTCTGTTCAGTTTATTTTAATACTGTACTTCTGTGCCTGACAGCTGCAGCTGTCAAAGGTGTGAGATGAACACTAAATAAAACTATTCTGCTTTTGTTAACATGGGAAACTTACTTCTACCAAAAAAAAATAAATAAACAAGTTGATAAATTTTGGGGTTTATTCCCAGTTGTGAGGGTCCTTTGCAAAACCAAGTGTTCCAGGCACTGGGACTTGTAGTGCCAGGAAGGTTTACATTTTTTTTATAGTGCGGCTTTTATAGTGCTGCAAGTCTTGGCCAGTTCAGGTTTTGTATTCATAATAAATTGTAGCCATTTTGGTTGAAGGGCAGTCTTCTGTATTTGTTAGTGGGTGTATTTGTAGCCACACCAGCCATTGTGAGGTGTCAGCCCTGGCTTTGACTTTGGGGGGTCAAGCAAGGGAACTCAGTAAAACCCGGTTTTGCTGCTAGCAGACAATGCAGGGAAATTTTGGGCCAATCCTACCAGCACTTTCATGCAATACTGATTCCTACAAGTGATCCTGTTGGAATGCATCCCAGACACCTGGATGTAGGCATGCAATTTTGCCTACCTGTGTACAGCCTGCCCACTAACAAACCTTCGTGCTTTAAGCAGCTGGGCATGGAATGGCATGCATCCAAGGAGGTTGTATCTGTGGCACTGGGACTGGCACCAGCACTGTTCCATCTTAGATTTAAAAAATATTAAAAATTACATCAGGTTGGGGTAATTTCCTTGCCACTGTAAGAAAAGACACCCATTCTTTTAGTACCACTGTGTTGTGAGAGGAGTCTTGCTACCTGAAATGAGTTGCTTCCTTGCTTTAAGGACACAGTTTGGTGGCCAGCTCTGAGCCCACCCCCAGCAGGAGAAGCATGAGGACCAGCCCTGGCCATGCAGGGCTGCAGGCAGAGCATGGCTGAATGGCCTTTGCTGGCTCATGAGGCTAAATGGCCTTTTGCTGGCTCATGAGGAACTTGCTTCATCAGGGCAGGGTGGTGAGGATGTTGGGCTCCATTTGCCACCACCAGGACTGGAAAAGCAGAGAGGACCAGATCCTTCTGCAGCAGTGAGCTGTGGTGTACAGCACACCTGTGCTTGAAAGCTTTCCCAATAAAAGCCTGCTGGGCAAGCAGAGAACACAGAAATCAAAGTCACAAAGAGGAAAGTCTGTCCTGGTGCAGTGGCTGACCTGAACATGGTGCTGGCTTGGTGTTTGCTTTCCCTCTTGGGTTTCATGATGTCATTCTTCCTCTGCTGGCCTTTCCCCACAGCCGTGTTTGCTTGTGGCCCAGAAGGAGAGGGTAATATTTGACTTTAATTGCCCCACAATGCATCCAGTCCTAAGCCCAGGATGAACATTTGGCAGCAGTATGTGACGTGCATTGAGCAACGCACTAAACAACCTCAAGGAAAATTTGCAAATTTACTTGGTTAGGCTGTGTGACTGAGTGAACATCTCACTGCAGCTCATCTCCCCTTCAGTGGCTGCAGCCTTCCACCCAAACCCAAAATGCCCTTTACACATGAAAGAGTTATTTTTCAAAGCAAAGCAAAGCTAACGTCTTCTTTCCTCTGTGGATGACTGCACAAATAGAGCCTCTCACTGGCCGCCGTGTTTCATAGCAACATTCAAATAAATTCCTAAAATTGTGATTTATTTCCATTGGTCATGGCTCCATGGTGAGACAGGGAGGATTTGGCAAAAGGAAGAAAAGTCTGAAGCCCTGCAAGTGTCAGTAGGAGAAGGCAGCTAGAACCAGAACAGCAAAGTTTCCTGGTGGTTGGTGCAATTTCAGACTTTCAAAGGAGGTGTTTCCTGCTGGTGACTCTTCTGAGCAAACTCATCCCTCCCAGAGGCTATATAATCTCCAGAAAAGGGAATATGGAGATGTGTTGTGCTGATATTAAAAAGGAGAATAAAGGGTGAGTGACTGCTCTGCTCAACACGGCAGAGCTATAACAACAGGAGGGCACAGGGGAACAGCCAGAGGAGATGCCAGGAGCTGAAGAAATTTCGTGGGGCTTGTGGCCCAGGACCATGGGCTCACCAGAGACAGGGAAATTATTTGTCACTCTTGTTTATGCCCTCTTTTTCCTTCACTTTCTCAGGCATGTTAGCTTTCACTTAGTTCCTCTGTTTCATAACCATCGTGTTGTTTTTCACAAACAGCATCTCAGGTGTCGGTAACATGTCAAGCTGAAAAACCTTTGTGCCCTGCCCCAACAAGATTGTTATCTAAAACCAAGAAAGAAATCATTGTTGTAGTGTGCAGTGTTGCAATCAGAGCCTCATGGGGACATTTCTGGCCACACACAACTCTGGGTTATGGTGCCCATCAAAGACCAACTCTGTCTCAGACCATTTTTTTTCCTTGGGTGGTGGTGTCTGGCAGGAGTAGGGTTTGGGGAAGCATGAAAGCAGAAGAAAGATATATCTCACCAAATGTGCAAGTGGGATTGGCACAGGAATGATTTTGCTGAAGATCAAAATCTGCATCACACTCATCATCCATGGTTTGCTCCAGGTTCCTCACTGGTGCAGGAAAAACTGGCATTTCCATCAGGAAGGAAGGACCCCAGCTTGGAGAAGAGACCAGAAATAAGGGACCAAGCCAAGTGCATCTTCAGCCCAGTGCTAAATTCATATAGGCATTTGGCACAAAATTTAAGCAGTAAAAGCAAGAGGAAATGTGGCACCAGGAGACCATAAGGCACCTCCCAACCTCCAGGACACCTGGGTGCACTCCCTACACATTTGGCCAGAAAATCAGGCAGCACAAACTGATACTGGGCAGAACAAGATGGATAATCAATCAGTACATATCCTCTGCAGTGATACACACCCTGCCTAGCCCTTGTTGATGGCATTTAGCTAAATGCCATGCACACTCAGCTCTGGGGCACCCTCTGCATGCTCACTGAGAAGGGGTGGGAGGTGCTACCACTGTCTTGCATGCCAGGTAGGCACTGGGTTGAGCCAAGCCTGAGCCAAAGGCAACGTGGATGTTGGTGTAATGAGAGACTTTCAGATGCTACAGACTGTATTAAAGAGCAGGTTACAAGCAGGAGCGGTGAAACTTTTGACTCATACCAGCAAAACCTCTTAATAGGAGAGGAGCAGAACTATGGGCAGCAGAAAAATCAAGGCTGAGAAAGGCAATATAAAACATAGCACATCCCCTGAGGGCTCTGCCAGACTGGTAGAACTGGGGAAAAAACCCAAATGAATTCTTACAAGTTCTCAGTGAAGCTGCCTCAAGCAGCTTTGGAGAATAACTTGATGCTCACAGCCTGCACAGACACAGCACTGAGCTCCTTGAAGAAGTGCTGTTATGCACTCCTGACATGTTCCTGCACAGCCAGAAGAGCTGCCTGGACACCCAGGATCCAGCCAGCAGCTTGCCACTTTCCCAGGAGCCAGCATGTTACTCTATGTGGTAGCTGAGATCCTGCTGAATCTGCCCAAACCCAAAGAGAAATCATTCCTTGTCTTTCCTGGGTAGCACAGTTATCTTTTCCCCCAGCAGAGAAAATAACTTAGTCAAGAAATTATTCTTTCTGCTGACCTTCCATCAGACACTTGTCTGCTCAGCAAGGCAGAAAACACATTTATTGGTTTCAGCCAACTTTTCCACTTTCACACCAATAATACAGAGGAGGCAGAAAAAGCCTATTTTCTCCCAGACGAGAAATGAGCTTGTCTTTGCAGAAGTTTTCAAGCAAACTCTGCTAATTAAACCTGCTTTAGTAGTGCTGACAGGTAACCTCTTCATATTGCAGGAGACAGAGATCTGTTTTCATCCTCCTGTGCCTCCCAGCAGCGTTTGTCTGTCCCTCATCCATGTCTGTCCCACAGGCAATGGCAGGCCCTGAGGCGATGGTGCCTGAGGCCATTCTGGAGGAACAAACTAAAGGAGCATTGACAGGTGCTCACTGCACATTACAGAGTTCCAGAACCACCACCTCCCTGTCCTGGAGTGACAGACAACCATCTCCCACATGGGAAGAACATTACATGGATGATGCCCACTGTATTTTCATTCATTAATTTCATTCTTGCCTTCATGCACCTCCATGAGGGCTGAGCAGAGGGACAGGATCAGCTCTTGGATTTGTCTGATTGATTCAGTTTGGCTAGTGGCTTCAGAGGATGTCCAGTGCCAGTCCCAGGGTTTTGCCTAATACCATCTTCCAGGGATGTCTTCTCCCATTTGATGGCAGTTTCTTGCCTTAGCAGCAGCCTGGCCTCCACCACACACCTCCTGGCCCAGCCAAGGGACTCCAGCAGGTGATAACTGCAGGACCATGGACCTTAAACCCTCAGGAAAGTGCTGAGCAGGCACGGCTGGGCATGCCAGTGTAAAGGCACTGAGATGTTCAGATGGTAAAGGCAATATGGAAACCAAAGGAGAAGAACAGAGATGGGCACAGGGGAAGCTGAGTCATCTTTGTAAAAGGAGGGAAAGTTCCAAGCTGTCAGATGGTTTCCTATGAAACATGCAATACCTTTCCAGTTCTGAGTTCACACACTGGGAATGTGCTGCTGTCAGACAGGGCCACTCATTTACAGCCTGAATGTGAGAATTTCAAAGTTGTGGTAGTCTGAAAGCCATCTCAGAGCTCTTATTGTACACATAATGCAAATATCTGGTGATTTTCTTTCTTGGACAGAAATCATGCAGCCAGCTCTAACCTACAAGGGATGCAGGAGGTAAATTTTAGGCCTTTTTGATCTGGCATTGTAAAATGCTTTTGTGGAAATGCCCTTGTCAGCACATACATTCCTATGGAATGCCTCTGTTGGAGGTTTATGGTTTACACATGCAAAACCTCTGCGAGTACCTCCCAAAAGCATTTATGGTCAAACTCTGGGAGAACACCTGCACCATCTTGATGAGACCATGCAGAGTCTCCCTCTTCATTCCACTCAGAACAAACCTTATTGCCTCAGCCTGGGGTGTATAAACACCCAAATGATAAAAATCATCTGCCAAAAGCCCTTTACAAACTACCCAAGGAAATATTCATATGGCAAAAACATGAAAATTAGGTAATACTTTTGCAAGTTTTATCATCTTTCAAATAGCTCAAGAGAGAGGAGAGGATGTGCAATATAACCCTGATGACCAGGGCAAATCAATTACCAAGGTCTGAAACCACCATATCTGGCTCCTGGACAGCCCAGTGACTATGAGATTAAAAAAAAAAAAAAAAAAAAAAAAAAAAAAAAAAAAAAAAACCAAAAAAAAAAAACAACAACAACATAATAAAAAAAAATTTAAAAAGGCAAATAAATGCAACACACCTTTTGAGGCTGATGCTGAAACAACACTGAGATCCAGACAGAGCTGCTGGCTCCAGGCTATGAAGGAGGAAGACAAAGGAGCTTCCATCTCTCCTGGTACAGGCTGAGCAAAGAGGTTCACTATGCATGAGTGGAGCTGGACCTCCTGCAGCCTAATAATGGCAGGAAATTGGTCTTTCTGCTCAGCTCAATGTCTGTGCAGAGGGCAGGAGGGAACACCTGGAGCTCTGCCAGTTGGGCATCACTCTCCTTTTCTCCCCAAGTGGCTTTTTCCCTACTATTAACAAATACATTGTAATTAATATATAGTGATATCTATATGCTTGCTAGGTACAATTTCAGCCTAGGAACAGTTCTGTTGTTAGGTTAAAATTCTGCGAAAATGGATGCTTTTAATATTGCTTACAGTTTTATTGATCTTTACCACTAAGACCAATTCTGCCTTAAGCTGAAGAAAGTCTCAGATGGGCTGAAACATCCTGGGTGCACTTGCTTCCACCTCCACCTGTGCCCCCTAACTGTTAATTACTTGTGACGATATTTTTCATCAAAAGGGTCTCAGAGCACAGGAGATACACGCACACTCTGTTTTTATTTCAAATTATTATTTATTTGTGATGATGATTTCTTTTTCTCTTTTTAAAAAATAAACAGGATTTAAAACACCTGAACCAGTGAGAGCCTTCAAATACCAAATTCATGCAAAGTCATGCAAAACCCCACTATCAGTTTTCACTCTTTGAGAATGATTTTAATAACATTTTCAGGAATTGAGTTGGCAAAAGCAAGGCTGTTGCTGGATATTCACAAAACAGAAAGGTAAGTGCTGTATTCATTACAACATTACAGAGTGCTGTTGGCATGACTTTTCCAAGTCTTGTACTCAAAAGTAGAATTTGAGATATTTTTACAAGGTAGAGAAAGGGCAAGAAATTTCTTGCAAAAGGGGTTGCTCTGATGTTACAGAATCCAAAATAATTTTGGTTGGCTGATCAACAGCTAGTTAATTTTTCTGAGTAATTATGTCAGGGGTACAACTCATATTTGCCTTGCCCAGATCAGTGAGTCTCATGGATTTTATGAACAGAGAAGAGTGTATGAACTGTATGAGCCCAAGGAGAGTGGGCAGCTCTCCTAAAGGGAGGCACATCCTCATTATTACAGTCAGCCCTAAGGAACCCTGTAAAACACCATCCTTTCAGGTGTTAGGCAAAATTTCCAGCAAAGCCAAGAGAGGTTTGCTTGTGTGGGAGGGACTGGAGAAGCAAGGCCTCTGTGCATGTGTGAGCATGTAGGAGAGGGCAGAAAAACAGTTGTTTATGCAACATTAAAGTTGAGAAATGAGGCAGTCAAGCAATGCAGCGTTAGGGGTGAATGCTCAGGTGCAATGTTGCCTCCTGGTATTAAGTGTTGGTCATCACAGAGTCACTGAGAATGGAAAAGAACTTTAGGATCACTGGGTCCACCAGATAGCCCAGGATCACTGTACCCAACAGTAGACCATGTTCCCAAGTGCCATGTGCCTTTGAAACACCTCCAGGGAGGTTTTGCATCTCACTGTGACTCCATGCAATAGCCAAGACCTGTGAAATCTGCTATAGCTGGGGTTGTTCAGGGACAAGTCAACCTGTGATTATCCTGCAAAGGGAAAAATAAATTTTAAAAAAGACAACACTTTGAGACCTCATTCTTCACTCAGGAATTGCCTGTTTTGTGATTCTGAGATGCTTCTCACAGTTCCTCACAAGTCATATCAAGGCAACAACCCCTTTCTAAAAGCACCTGAAAATGTTCCTGCAGTTACTCCCCTGCAAAGTCCACATCTTCCCTCAGGATTCAGCTATACAGGACAGTCAGGGCCAGCAAAGCCATTCCATGGCTTATAACACAGCTTTCTTGTCCTCCTGAGAATTGAGAATCTGTGGATACAAAGGGATGAGCTTCCACATCTCCTTGCCCTTCAAAGTTTCCAGCTTATTTTACATATAATTCCAAATGATCAAATCTAATTCTGATCTGATCTGTGTTTATTTTTCTTTCCTCAGTATCTGAGTGATATGTTTGGCTCAGAAAATAGATTTAACTATCATTTCAAGCAACTGCTAATTACAGTGACTGAAACCTGACACTTAATTCCAGTCTCAAAGGTGTGAATGGTTCACATTAAACACCAGATGAGGTGCAACATCTCAATTTAGTTCAGCTAAACATTTGCCACATTTCTGTGCAGAATGCATGCATGAGCAAGATGCAAACAAGACAGAGGATCTCAGATATCACCAGACTCTCAGTTACACTCCAGATGCACAGCTCACAACATTCTTTGCACACCTTGAAATTCAGGCACCAATGCTGCAGATCTTGGGTGGGGCATCTAATGTGCAGAGAGTGGGGATTTCAGCAGAAAATAAATTATTATCAGAGAAACATTTAGGTTAATCATTAAGTTCTCTATTTTCACATCTTACAGGTGCTGAAAAAGAAAGACTTTGGCAAATTTAATAGAGCATTTAGTAGGACAATGCAAGTCAAGGAATGGAGTTAGTTGGCAACACATCTCCCAGGAACTCAGATGTAGGCAGGGTCCAGTCACAAGTGGGGGCACTGGAGCGGCTTTTCCTTTCTCTGAGTAATCTTTTAGGATGGTGCCAAAGATGTCAAACTTGAGAGATGAGTTTCTACAGCTAATTACCATAGTTTACAGACACTGAAGCTAAGGCACATATTTTCAGAAGGGCTGAGAGATTCAATATGTTGCAAATTAAAGCAATAGCTTTGTTCTCTGTCTGATCACTTTGCAGCAGTACCCCGTGGAACTGGGGCATGGAGACCACACTGGATGGATTCTGGGCTTCTCAACTTTGCTTGGGTGAAGTGAAAAAGATATTTCATAGTTTTTGACCACTCACTTACAAAAATAAAGTAACTTACAAAAATAAAGCCAAACAAATGGCATTTTACTATTTCCAAATAACATGGATTTAGATGGCCCATCTTCAAATGCTCAGGTCTGAAACTTCTTACAGGCATCCTTCTGCCAGACATGAAACATTAGTTTGCTTCAGAAAGCCAAACAGTGTCAATTGAGGGTGGCTGTGAGCTGGACACAGACGATCCCAGTAATCCCACATCCATCCATCCATCCCAATAATCCCCCTCAGCACGAAACACCCAGACACAGCATTTCAAGGGTTCAGTCACATCCCAGCAGTGATTTTTCCTGCAGTCCTGCTGCATTTGTGTCTCTTACACTGGAGCACATCTAACACATCCAGCTGCCCTGGAGCCAGGGCTTTACCTCTGCTCATTCACCATAAAACCCTGTTCTTCTGTGGGAACATCTGCTCGTTTGTGCTCCACCCAAACACCCCGCACATTCTTCAGAAATTTTTCTTTCTGCAAGTCTGGTTGCTTTTTGCCAGCAGCAATGTACACGCTTGACATGCTAAGGAAAAGTATTTAACAGGAGGGGAAACATGTTCCGCACAAATTATTCTCACTGCAGGAGGAAGAGGAGCAAACTAATGCTGCTGTACTTTGGGAAACAGCTTGCAAAAGGAAAGGAGCTTAATTCAGTCAGTTAAGGTGAAATACCTGCCATTCCCTCTCCATAATACGCTTCAAAGAGCATTTATTGTAATTAACCCAGGTCAGCACTGGCCTGAGTGTAGATGCTGAGCGCCCTGGGAACTGCACTTCCCCATGGGAATCCATGCTCAGGGAGAGCCCAGGGTCAGGGTTAGGGTTAGGGGATGGATTTCTAGCAGGACTTCCACCTTGGCTTTTGTGAAATGGGCTGTCTGGCCAACTAGGACAACCCTCCCTAAGTCCCTGGTGGTGACAGCAAACTCCATCCCTGGCACCAAAGACTGAATTTCCATGGAAGATGAGGAGTCCTGCTTCAATGGGCATGGCAGGAGACACTGCTGTGCCAGGCAAATGCAGGGTATGGGGTTTATAGCAATGTTCTATACTAATAGACCCACACAGTCACAATCCCAGCCCAAAGAAGCAGGACTTTTAATTCTGATTACTTTTTAGTCTTTAAGCCACCAGTTGGACACCTTTTTTTTTGAATTTTCATTTTTTAATTTGGAGAGTACTTTCCAAGATGTGTGGACAGCTGTTCTTCACAATACCCAAACACCATGCAGTGTCACAATCCCAGTACCTAAGGTCTCAAAGAAATGAAGCAAAGATAACAGATACCAACTCTGCTCTTCACTCACACTTAAGAATGTAATGTAAAAGTATTGTTTAAGACAATCTTCAGCCATGAAAATATCTGTTAAGTTTTGCAAAACTAGATAATGGTTCAGTTCTGAATGCACTTCTCCCTCTTTCCTTCTCTCTGACAATGATGTGGCTTTCAGTAGAATGGTGTTTTAGAATTGTGGTGTTGACTGACCACTAAAATCTCTGTAGAGGTTCTGTTTCAGTCACTTCTGTGCTTCACACTTAATCTTCAGCCATATGAAAGCAAGTAATACTTTAATACTCTATGTCTTTCATTATTAACCTTCTCTTAAATGGCCCTGTGCTGTTGCATAGGAACAGGCTGCCCAGTGAAGTGGTGCAGCCACCATTCCTGGAGGTATTTAAATACCTGGAGGCATTTAAAAGATGTGCAGATGTGGGGACATTGTTTAGTTGTGGCTTCGGCAGGGCTGCATTAATGGTTGGACTTGATGACCTTAAATGTCTTTTTCAACCTAAATGATTCTATGATTTGCTGGTTGTTCTTCAGAGCTTCATTATGAGATTGGAGATTCTGTGTGTTCTTCTCATTGGGCTGCAAAATCTCTGAGCAGACATGGGCAAAAAGCCTTTCCCGGGCTTCCTGGGCTCAGTCTCACTATTTTATTTAAGCACTATTTTGTTCAACACATGGTACCCAACCCCTAACCTCCAAATGGCTGCTGTGGCACAGCTGAGATCAAAACCCAGGCTGTAGACAGCACCAAGGAAAGGAAATGAACACAAGTTCTGCAGGACTCAGCTCTGACCTCCACACCCCTCTACTAAAATCTCTATAAACCCTTTTACTTAGTCCTTTGCAGAGTTAGCCATCTGGTCCAAGAGTAAAGCCAAAAGTGTCATTTCTTGAGCCCCCTTCAGCTGCTACTCGAGTTGTCTCTGGTGGGATGCCCAGGGTCAGGGAGTATCTGTACTACCTACTCAAACTGCAGCCACGTGCTTCTTCCCTTCACTCCTACAGCTTTGGTAAATCCAGCTTGATTTAATCTCTCATAATTGTGCAGTGTGTTTTTATTTAAATTTGCTTCCAGTCTCCTACCAATTAGTGCATCCAGGCATGAGTGATGGCGGTATCTCAGATCTTGCTGCACTGCCTCACTCACAACTTCACCGTCTTCTAAAATGCCCCAGGCCACTGCCTGCAGCTGAGTGAGTGAATTACTCCCTCAGATCCCGGACCATGCCATGAAAAGCCCTTTGTGATGACAAGGACTGGCCTGGAAGAGCTCAGTGTGCAGGGAGGCCCTGCAGCCACCCTCAGAGCCATGCATCTCATCACCCACACCCTCCTGGGACTCTCAGATGTGGCTCCCACAGGAAGAGATGAGCTGACTTTGGCTCGCAGGAGAAAAGTTAAGAGTGAGCAAAACTGTTACTGAGTTGTTTGAATCCAGTTCAAGTTCCATCTCTGTCGTGCTTAATAAAATTCTCAATATCTCTGCAAGATTAAATGGGCAGTTACACATGGACCTTCTGGCCTCCCAACTACCAGAGAGGCAATCACAGAATCCCAGAATCGTTTGGGTTGGAAGAGGCCTTAAAGACCACCTAGTTCCAAACCTCCCTGCCACCCCAGGGATGCAATTCACGAGGTTGGGATGCCCACAGCCCCATCCAACCTGACCATGAACACTTCCAGGGATGGGGCAGCCACAACTTCTCCTTCCTGGGGAATGCTAATATTTCAGCCATGAACTGGGCTGACCAAGTGACAACTGCTCCCATACTCCAGATAAATTAGTGGCCCTTGTGCATGTCTTGGTCTCAGAGTTTAGTGAAACTATTTTCAAAATCCACTTTCTTAGCTCAAGATAGAAAATTTACCAAATTCCTTAGAAGTGTGTGTGCATTGCACAGGGTCAGGCCAGCAAAAACCAACAATGGAAGGGTAAGAGCACATTCTCAGCTCCTTACTTTGTGCCTACAATGACTTTCACCATCTTCCTAATGCCTGTATCCCACCTGTCCTGAAGTTGGAAAAGAAATTGAGGGAGCAGTTAGTTTTTCTCCAAGTTCCCCCACCTCTCCCATGAACAATTCTGTTGAGGTAAATGGGCCAATGCTCTCCTCTCTAAACATCTCTGTAAAAGCAGCTGTAGCTACAACCACAATGAGCACAGCTAGAGATGAATCATTTATGTACTCTTCAACTTGTCTGGAACTACAGATTATGTCTACAGTGGAAAAGTTCATCTTGGAAAAGTTCATCATAGCAAATATATTCATTAGCATGATTAGATCAACACCACCACAATATTCAATTTTACCTTGCCTTTGGCAGCAGCAAGGACAGCTGGGCAAAGCAGCATTTAGCACGGTGCTAGCAAAGGCATGTCAGATAATATCCTCTCCATTCTCCCACAACAGACAAGCCATAGCAAAGGAACCAGTTTTGGTGGCCACTGAGTAAATGAAAATCTTTCTGAGGTTTTAAATGTGTGGGCTGGGCCAACACCCACCTCAGCAGGGGCAGCTCTATGCAATGGCACCAGCATCAACGGGAGTTCTGCACAGTCCCAGGAAAATTCCACAGAATTAGGCATTGCTGGGATCTCCAGTCTGTCCTGGGAATTTCTGGAGTCTGTTTTCCAGATAAATTAGCAATGCACTCCCTGCAAAGGGCTTATTGCACACCAGAGCAGGCTGTGCCTGTGCCACAGCCATAACTCTCCTCCCTGTGCATTCCCCAGACCTGGGAACAACTGTGTGCACCCCAGTCCCCATCAAACTGCTTTCCCAAAGCTGATCCTGCAAAGGTTTCTGTTGCAAATGCTGTATCACGTTACTCACTTGAGAAGCACAGGCTCCCTCTCCAGTGGTTGCAGGCACTCTACCTGTACAAGCAGGTGATAGATGAGGTGCAAATTGAATATACTGCACACTCAGGAATAGTTGTTTGGTCAGAGGGAGCTAACAAACCTTGCTGTGTCTGTAAGATATTTCCTCCAGCTGCTCCTTATTCCCTACACACACCCAGTGAAGAGCACCTGTTGCGGTAAAGTACACACACCCACTCTGTAACCCACCTGGGAGATGTAAAAGCTACCAGAGTGCTCTAATGCAGCAAAGAAATGATTCTTCAGCAGAGATCAGTCAGCACAGCAGCATCAGAGCAGCACTGGAGGACCAACCTGTGAGCATCAAATCCATCTGGGCTTCACTTGGTGAGCTACAGACAATGGCAAGGCCAACTCAGACCATCAAAGGCCACCATCAAAGGTCTCTGAAGGTTCCTGTCATCACCTGAGCTCCACCTACACAAGTTCACCTGTCACACACTGCGATAGGCACTACTGGCTCTTTACCCATCTCTAATCCACTCCACGTGCTGGCAGAGGGAATTGCTCTGCACTGACTCTGCCCCACCTGAGGATTCCCCAGCCCATGGAAGCTCTCTCCCTTAGCAGCTTAGCCAGTTTTTCTGGTTTGTTTTGCACTGACACAGTGGTATGGAGCAGCTGGTGTGGCTCCCCTGGCTGACTGACTCTTACTCAGCTGCCTAGGAAAACTCTACAATAAAAGCAAGCATAGGAGTCAAAAGACCAGATTCAGAAAGATTTGCCCTGGATTGAGAAAAGCCAGAGAGATGGTGTTGCAAAGAACTTGGGCCAACATCCAGAAAAGCCCATGTGGCAGAAGTTACCTTTTCATCACAGTCAGGAGAAATTTCTAACCAGCATTTTGCTTTATCTGCCAGCCCAGGTGCTTTCATTGATCCCCTAAGCAGAATACCTGTGCACTGCAAAGACATGCTTGGATCAGTGCTTTCCCTTGCCTTAGTTTCAAAGGTGGTAATTGAAACACAGGCAAGATTTAATTATGAACCAAAGACTCTAAAAGGGGCTGCAGCAGAGTGGAGATGGCAGCTCAGCTGAGCTCCATTTCAGAACCCCCACCTGAAATCCATTTGTCCTCCACAGCTGAGTGCCTGAGCACACTGCCTAAATACCTACACATGGCATCCAGTCTGTGGACCCAAAAAAGAAAGCGTTCTCTCCACTCTTTCTGCTTGTAAACATAAGCAAACCCTGCATTCCTTGTTATTAAAAGACACCAGCTGGTGAGTTACTGCATGGATACAGACCCTGCAGGCAATCATCTCCCTTTGCTCGCTAAGATTTACTCTTTTTTACACCTGCAAATCTTTTACCCCCTGACAGGTACCAAACATTACCAAGAGGTCTTCAGATTTCTCAAGAGACCAGAGCTCTCAGCCTTCAATGCCAGAGGACAAAGCCAATTTAATTCATGATCTCAGAAACCCCGGGGCTTCACAAAATCCCTTATCCCATCTCCTACCTCCAAGCCACACACAGACTATTCCATGATCCTATTCAATGACCAGAAGAAGACTAATCTATCTGTCACAAAGCCTGCTGGGCTCTGGCAAGCCCCAGGGCTCAGGAAGGGCCAGGAAACCACACAGCCTGGAGTACTCTTCTCCTTCCTCCCATCTAGGTGGGAGGAAGGAGAAGAGTAAGCTGGGAATTTGTCCTAAATGAGCTTTTGAATTGTCCTTGGGCTATTGTGTTCTCCTGTGAGGGGATCCTGGGCTGTGCTGGGAGGGGGTCTCCTCTCCCTTCAGCTGTTCTCCCTGCACATGGAGAGACAGGCCAGCTTTACCAGCCTGTGCTACCATTGCCATGCCAGGGGCAGGGATTTTCCCTCTCTAGCTGGAAACAGAATGGGAGGCAAGAAGCCACACACTTCAGGAGGAGCTTGCAGCCTGAATCTGATATGCAAAGTGACCCCAAGAGACATCAGAAAGCATCCCCCAGCACCAGAAACAGCAATCTATAAGAGAAAAGTCTTTCCAGTCATAAGTTTCAAAGTGATTTCCATCTGCATTGCAATGAGTTTGCCACTGGCAGGGGTTGGAACTGAGGAGTTAATGCAGTGCAAGTTTATGGTGAATGAAGGCTTCTGGAGCCATAACTCACAGTAATTGACAGGAGCTGTCTGCACTGCTGTGAAATATGCACATCATAGCTGCAAAACAGGAATCCCTGAGAGCATCACAAAACAAACAGTGCCTTTTGCTTCCAAGCACAGTGCTTGCTGCTCCTTCTCACATCAAATAAAACCTGGTAGTTACATCTAGACCTGAAATGACGTGTGAATAGTCAAAGATGCCTCTGCAGCAAACCAACCGAGCCCAGGGACCGCGAGAGGAATGCACGTGAGGAGCAGCAGAGATTCCCATCCACGCCTCACTTTGATCACAAAACACACGGAGCAACCAGTGGGCTCAGGGTAATGAAAATCATCAGGCAATTATCATTTCTCTCACCCATTTTCATCACTTCATTTTAAAGTGAAGAAAATGAATTGCCCTGTGGGGGCAAACTGGCTTAGCTCCATTGGCTTGAGCACAATCGTCCCCCTAAGATTAATCTGTTTAAAAAATGCATCTGTTCTGTGAATAGATCTGCTTTTAATGGCTAAAGTGGACTTACAGCCTTATATATATATTTAGGAGAAGAAACTCAGTTTTTTAGTGAGGGAATTAGTGAGGGGATGTGCCCAAGGATCTTTTCTGGGATTGGTGAGCCATGGATTAATTTGTTAGAAATAAAGGTTTGTGATGTGAGATTTCAAATGTTGTGTACAGAAGACTTCAAGACAGCAAGGCAAACACACTGAAAATCTTCAGTTTCTCAAAATGTGTCACCACATCACAGCACAGCCATCCTGCAAAGACATTTGGGTTTGACAATGCATTTGGGGAATTTGTATATTTTGGAAGCTGGAGGAATCTATATCTTAGAGGAATATAGATTTCTTTTTAAAGAACTTCATGACCCAAACCAAGTAATGTTTAAAAATTCCATTTTAGGATGCCACTCTAAAACAGCTCTATCCTGCTCCTATGCAAAATGAAAAGTATCTTTGAAGGTATGAAAGCTGAAACACACTGAGTTATCTGCTTACATCAGTAGCTGTAGGGGACAATGTTAGAAAACCAATGAACTCAGCCAGTGCCAGTCAATTCTCACTGCAGCTGTAATTAGAGAGGATTTTTTTCCCTCACTCCTTTCCCTGTTAATGCTATTGAACACTAATATCTTCAAGGAAATATATTGGGAAGAAAAGTCTTCTTTCTAGATTATACACAGTGAATGTTTTTTATTCCACCACTGACCACACAGATACAAAGTACAGCCTTTGGGAAGGAATGTTCACCAGGTTTCTTGTCTTTTGGCAGTGATAAGTGACAATTAATCCCACCTGGCCCCACCAGCCATCTATCCATCACCATCCCTGAGACCTGTGAAATCCCCATTCCTGGAACTGTTCAAGGTCAGATTGGATGGGGCTCTGAGGAACCTGGTCTGGTGAAAATGTCCCTGCCTATGCAGGAGGGTTAGAACAAGACAAGCTTTAAGTCCCTTCCAGGTCAAGCCATTCTAAAGTTCTGTGGCTCTCTGATTTCCCCTTGGCTGTGTTCCCCTCCCGGCACAGGCTCCCATCTTCAGCAGAGCTCCCGCCAAGGAAGGTGCTGTGGAGCTCCAGGCTGGCAAAGCAAGGCCTGAGGAGACGTGGGCTGGGGCATGGCATGGATGGGGACAAGGCAAGAGGTGGTGTTGCTAAATAGAGAGACTGAACAAGGTTCTACCAGATTTTCCCTGAAATAAATCTTGACATAGCCCTGCCTAAATTTTTGTACCCAGGATATTTTACATTCCTTATGCATCGTGAGGAGCAGTGGAAGACCTTGTTGTTCATTTCCTGAACTAATGGCAGGACTCTGCCAATCTCCTGCACATTGGGCAGTGCCTTATTCCCAAGAAGGGACCTGCTACATAAAATATGATCACCTGAGGTGCTGTCAGTGAGCTCAGTCAGGGGAATTCAGCCCAGACAGGACATCATTACTGAGCCTTAGCTTACACATTTTGTTAGCAGAGCCATTCAGCTGGCTGGCTCATGTGTGAGTGGTGAAGAAAAGAGTGAAGCATGATTCCTTACCCAAAATGACGCCTGAGCCCGGCCCTGCAGCCATCACTCCCACAGCTCTTCCCTTACTTACATGAGCAGTTCCATGAGTGGATGAGGTTGGAGGATTTTTGGGATGAGATCTCAGGTAATCCTGACCTGACTCACAAAGCAAGAGGAAGGAGCTCACTCCAATTATCTTGGGAGGCAGTGCACCTTGCCAGAGATACCTGATGCCAGTTTCTTTGACAGTAAAGAAATCATCAGCTTTCTGATTAAGTTTAGATACTCTGAGATGGGCAAAGAGAAATGAGTCAAAGCTGAAGACATCATCCAAAAGGAGTAGAAGAGGAAGATAGAGGTCAGGACAAATTGTTTTCATTTGGAAGTTCAGCTGAAAGAGGTGTTAAACTGCAGGAGGTCAGTGTTTGCAGCTTGTGGAGCTTTCCTCTCTCACCCAGCCTGGATGCTAAGTGAAAGCAAACAGAGCTCTTCACTCTTTTTGAACCTGATCCTGCACTACTCAAATCAGCCAGGCTTTGTTGTGAGCCTCATTCCCAGGTGGGGACAGAGCACAGCCCACAGTGCAATGCTGAGTCTGATGGCAGCAAAAAGAGCATTTCTGAAATGTGTCAGCTAAAATATTTGAACAAGCAGGTTTTCAAATCCCAGTGTGGACAGAAGGAGCTGCTTTTTAGCAGGTGTTAGCAGGAAAAGATAAAGCTGCTCAGTTGAAAATATGTCATCTTTCATTTGGAAATGTGTCAGTACAAGCGTGTTAGCACCTTTGTGCCAAGTCTGGACAAGCCCTGGAGGAGGAGAATGGCTGAACTAACAAGGAGAGGGAGGTGGAATATCTGTGGAGGCAGCTGAGTGCTGCAGTACTTTGGGTAGGAGAGGGAAAGCAGCTCTCCTCTAATGGGAGCATTTTTAAAACCAAGGGATTTAGGAGTTCACAACTGCCAAGATTTTTACACCTTCCTCAAGCAAAGTCTGAGGATGCTGTTTGAGGCAGACCACATGGAGATCTTTCTGCATTAGGATTCCTGAGGCTGATGCTACTGTGGGTCCCACTGGGCTCTGCAGCAGTGGGACCACTACAGGAGCCAGAGACAGAGAGGAAAGGGAAAGCCCCTCAGGAGCTCAAACTGATCTCTGCCAGATCCTGCTGCTATAGCTCTTTTGGCATCCAAGCTGGCATTTTGCATCCTACACAGCCACAGCAAAACCCAGCCCAGGCATCTTCATGCCCTCCATCAATATCCACAGCAGAACTTCAAGCACAGGGTTAGCCTGGCTGGATTTTCTCTGTGCACAGCCCCACTCACTTGGAACTTATCCAAGCAGCTGCTGACACAGCCCCGAGGAGACACAATAAAAAGGCAGGGGAAATGTACAAATTCTACTTAATATGGAACAAGGGATCAGTTAATCTGATCCCTGAGGAGCTCAAATGTATTTATTTTCATGACACTGTTCCAAGAAAAGAGGTCTCCTACCTTGGATCCACGCTCCCTCTGTGCAGACTTGCCCAAATACCCAAGCGAGCTCTCAACCTGCTGCTTGCATCCAGATTTTGTGTATTTTGAACTGTCTCTCTCTTTGGCACGAAAAGATGGGTATAAACCCAAGGTACTGAGACATCTAACAGCAGCAAAGACAATGTGAGTTGGGCTGCTCTGATTTCTGTTCTGTTTCCCATCGATCCACTCCCATTATAACAAATCCAGTGCAACACATCAAGCAGGGGATTATTAAACACATTCTTAAAGTCTGAATGGAGTTACAAGTAATAAATGGCTAAAGTCAATGCCCCGTATCCAGGACAGATTTCTAGAGCCATATCCCAACCCACATACACAGGAAGAAATATTTAACTAGAGTACAGACTGAGCAGAACTATGAGAATATTAGTCCTGATTGTCCTCTGATTACTAGCACAGCACTAATTGCTGTCATGGCAGCTTTCAGTTCAGCTTGCACCTCTAGGTGTGCACATTATCTCACAGTTTCCCAAGCAAAAGCACTGCAGCCTTCCCAGCTTTGCTGCACAGCACTGCCAGGTTTCCTAACTCTCCTCTCCATCCCCAGTGCCACGAGTATCCGGATCCTGCTGTGCCTACCCCACGCTGGGGCAGCTGTAATTGTGTTGCCACAATATTGGATTAACAACAGGGTGACTCTGAAGGTACAACTTGTTTTTAATTCCCTATTTGATGAAAAAAATATTTGCTGAAATCAATTATGTTTTCATCATATTTAAGAGGGTGATCAAAGTTCTGTTACTGTGCATGCCCAGAGCTACCTCCTCCTTGGATAAAACAGGAAAAAACAATTTCCTGCACAAATCCATTTGGGATACATGAGTTCCTTGAGCAGGGAATTCTAACAGCATGAAATGTCAGGGCCAATTGAATGTGGTGTGCTAACATGATGCACAGCAGCCACTGGCACCTTCACCAAAAACACACCCCAAGGGAAGCTCTCAACACCATGGCAGCCATGGCAACATGCCAAGAAATAAAAAACTGGGATTTGGCTGCTTCCTCAGGGTGAGGGAACCAAATACATTGCTTTCATGAGCCTGCCTCAACTACTATCCTGAGGAAAAGCCTAAAGGAGAAACCTCCAGCACAGGAGTCAAGATATCTTTGCAGCCAAGATGTTCCCAGTGACCACCAAATTGAAAGCAGGAAAGGAAGAGCTGCCTGCAGCCTCCTGACTGCAGCACTCAGCCCTGAAGAAAAGGAAAATCAAAATAGTTTTAAAAATCAGCCCTTTAGGAAATACAAGATATCCTCAACTCTTTACTATGGTGGTTTTAATGGAATGACTCAGACAGACACCAAAATCCCCTGAAATATTTTGTAAAGGTAATAGAGGGAACTGTTTTCAAAGAGCAGACAGTGAGTATACTGGGTGCTTAACCCTTTACAGCAGGTCTGATTTCCACTGCTTTTAGGAGTAAAAAGTAATTTTCAGAAACAGACGAAGCCACCTCCAAAGAACACCCTTTTTCCTGGGACTGTGGAGGGCCAGTTCAAAGAGCTGCAATGGTAGCAGTGCCACTGTAGAGGCACAGCAGGGGACCAGCAGAGCAGGGCCAGGCTGGACTTTCCTCTGCCCACAGCCCACAGCTGGCAATGGGATCGCTCCCCTAAGAGCTCTGGACAGGCCATTGGTGTCACTGTGAAGGAGAGGAGAAAAAAGTCTGTGGTCATCCCTGAGCCAAAATTCCTTTTTCTCCACATAGGAAAAGTTCTCAGGAGTTTTGGGGAAACGGTACAGGAGGATCATGCCATCTTTGAGCCCAGACGAAGGAACACAGCAGTGCCAGCTCAGCCGTGGATCCAGGCCAATCTGCAGGACCCTACAGAAGAGGGAGATTGAGTCTGAGCACAGGAACCAACCTGTCAATGCATTCATGCTGACAAAAGACCCACAACCACCTCCATCCCCACATGATGAGACACCCTGACCTCCTGCATTAGCTCAGTGTGTCCAGGCGGCCTCAAACACACTGAATATATTCTCAGCAGAAGAGAGCCCCTGTTTTCAAGCTTTTCACTTAAATACACCATTCAAAGGGTGAGCTTCACACCACAATCCATGGGGCGAGGTTAAGTTACTCAGCCCAAACACCATTCCCACACAGGAGGCCACATTGGTCCTCCAGAAGTGCAGTGACTCAAGCAGATAACAGGAGCTCCTTCCCTTGGGACAAGCAGTTCTTCTGAGCCATGTAGGAACAGAATTAAATATGTGGGAAGGGCAAGACAAAGCCAGGGTGTCACCTCTGTGGCTCTGTGTCAAGGCAAAGCAGCTTGCCCAGCACTCTGGGACCTGAGAAGGGGCAAACCCTGTTACCACACCAAGCCACCCCAGGTGCAGGATGAGCCTCAGAGAGCATAACTGAGCAAGTTGTATCTCCCAGAGTAAAACTGAACAAGGTCTTCAGATACTGTGGCCTTTGTGTGGCTCAGTTCTTTCCAGTGTCTACGTGGTGGAAAGAAAGCAGGAAGATTGAGGGTGTCATTGGTGACAAGGCAAAGAAAACTCACAGGGGCTGAATGAGAAAAATGATGCAGCATGAGTTGTTTAAAGCAAGGATCATCTTTATCCTTTGCTGTGCAGGGGGGCTGCAGCTCCTGTGGGAGACAATAATTCCATAATTCCTCTATGGTACAGCGGACCACTGTTCCTGACTGGCAAATATAAGAACTCATGCAATAAAATGAGAGCAAAAACACCCAGTATGGCCATTTTAAGGAAACAGAATGAAATATAACTCACTCAGTCAGCTGCTGTTTTCACAGTTTCCTTAATAATGGAATAATTTGTCAAAGGAAATTAAAGAAGTCACATTTCAGAAGGTTTTATGGACACTGGATGAAAGAAGGCAGAACATGCATTAAATAAATTGTTGTATTAATAGAGGGGAATGGAAGGGTTATTTTTTCTTTCATCCCCACTTTCTGTGCATGCTCAGCCTTTTACCCAGAGGGATTATCTCTCTCTTTCCATGTTAACACTAAAACTGCCTACTTCTCTGAAAGATACAATTCAGTGAAACACAAAGTATTGAGCTTGATACAAAAGTAAAAGGATGAAGTTCTGTGACCTCTGTATTTTATAGGGGATGAGACTGGATGATCTAATTGGCCCTCCTGGTCCCACTGACTGTAACTCCATCAATGGCTTTTTAGAAGGGATTTTTATTTTTGGATCCTCTGCAATTCTTTTTGCATCTTTCCTAGGAGATATAAGATTTAGGGAGACCAAGCTGAATTAAAGATCCATATAACAACAAATAAACAAATATGCAGTGTTTTTGCTGACAAATTGAGGGTACCATGGATCAGCAGTTTTATTATAGTCTCAGAGAGAAAAGATCAAAAGACAGATCAATTCATCAGCTTTTAGTTGGTTTTAGATGGCATGCTAAGGGATTAAGAACTCAAAGGATTTCCCTTCAGTCTCAGAGAGTCTCCAGCACATGTAACAGTTTTAGGTCAAATTATAATAATTAACTTGAGATAGTGTGTTGACTGGAGAGGAACTTTGCCAAAAACAATTTTGCACATCACTAAATACTGATGTTTGAATTCAGAAGGGAAACTTGCTTTAGCTCTCCCACAAGTTCATACAGGTTCAACCATTAAAAGCAAGTTTAGTCCTTGCAAAAAACAAGAGCTGAAATTTGTAATGCTTCCCAAGTCAGATGGGGAGCAGTCCCAAGAGGATGATGTATAATGTAGCAGAAAGGATGTTTAAAAATGCAGGGATTGTGATGCTGTATGGATATCGATGGCCTCCTAAAAGTCTGATAATTAATTAGCAGCAGGATAGTTAATCAGCGCTTCTGTGTTCTTTACAAGATCTTCAGGAAACTGGGAAATGTAAATGCCAGGGCTTATTTTTAGTAGGCAACTCATCTTTGATAATGATTAGCTGGACATCTGACAGGAAAAGAAAATACTATCTCAGCCCATAGTTGAAATTGTACATTCTTATTGAAGACTTGATGTATCTCAGCCAGGTGGAATGGCCTGGCCACAGGAGTCACTGGGTGATACCACACAACCTGCATTAGACAGAAATAGGCTTTATTAAGAGGAAAAACAATTTTAAGATCACATGCAGCAGTTTTTTGAAATAGAAAATATCCTTTTCTTGTTGCTTCATACCCTAATGAGCAAGCACAGGGGAGGTCAGATATCTGCACTGTCCAGACCTAACTCGACTCAATTTTATTTCAACCCCCATTCCTCAAACTTCCAGCTGTCAATACTTCCTATCATCCCCGCAGGCTGCTTCACCCCTTTAGAGGAGACGAGGCAGCTGGAGAAAGTCATTTCACCAAAATAAAAAAACACAATAAAACCCACCAGAAACCAAAAAACAGGCATCCAGCCTGCAGCTTGAAGAATTAGACAGTCCAACAATTGCTGGGTCAATCCACATTAAGCCGAACAAAGAGCAGACGGCCCCAAGAAGATGAGTTAAATGGCTCGGTGGCTGCTGCCTGTCCCTAATTCTCTGTTGACTTTCGGCAGCCCCTTGTCACAGGGGGGCTCCAGCGTTTGACCCCCGTTTCCAGGCGCGGGCAGCGGGCTGGGGACACACGTGGCCGCGCTCAATGGGCGCCTCCGTCCCCGCGTGCCCCAGCCCTGCCATGGGTGACTGCTCTCTGAGCAGGCCTATCAGCGATTTATTGCCCCTTCTCCATGGCCCGGCAAAGGAGCTGTCTCACAGATGTTGGCATTGTAGCCCATTCAGTGTCACCGTGGGGTTCTCGGCCATTGTGTCCCCTCACAAAGGGGCAGCATTCAGGGCAGGGCACGGAGGGAGCTGGGGCCTGGCCTGTGCGAGCGAATGCTCTTTGTTGGGGCTCCGCAGCCCTGGGTACCGCTGCAGGCAAGGCCCGCAGAGGAGCTGGCAGGAAGGAAGGATTTTCTGCCTTTTGTGGGCTCTTTCTGTGCTATTTTTGTTCTCCAGGACAGCTTTTGTTGCCCAAGGTAATGATCCTTGGCCCTTATTCATATCTCTGCTTTTGTCCAGGGCCTTTGTGGGCGATGCGCTGGGGGTGAAACCCGCCAGACACAGCGATGTATAGAGCTATAAATAACTATCTGTCAGGATATCTATCTGCTAGGAAATCATCCTTGTCAGAGCACTGGCAGCAGGTTGTGTGAAAGGTTTCACTGAGACACAGCAGATGCATCCTGGCTGAGGAAAGCATCCCCAAACACACCCCACTGACCCCAGAGGTGACCCCAGGGGAATGAGCAGCGTCCCAAAGGCTGGTCAGGACAAGGGTGTTGTACCACAGCCATGTTGTGCTGGTGTGCCCTGGGCTCCTTTGAGTGTAGGCAAAGTCCTATCTGTAGGGAATGGAAAAGCAGTTCCAGGAATGATAAAAACCAAAACAAAATGCTCCTCTCGAATTTCTGCCAAACCCCCTGGGATCATGTTCTCACCCCTCCTGGGTGCTCCTCCCCTGGTGCCTGCAAAGGGACAGGATGGCAGGAAACACGTATGCACTCGTCTTCAGGCATACTCATATGAAAATATATAAAATAAATGTAAAAAAGTAAAAAACAGCTGCAGTCCTTAAAAGAAGAGAGCTCTAAAGCCTCATCTTGTAAAATGCAGGGGACACCCGCTCCTCACTGGAGCCTCCCTGGATGCTCAGGGCCAGCATTGCTCTGAATCCCTGCACAGTTCTCAGAGCTCCCCCCAGGCTCCAGACCTTTGAACAGTTATTCAAGTTCTCACATGCATGCTGTTAAGCATATTTGTTTTTATTTTTTAGGTTCAAGGCCTCAGAGTGTAAGCTCCGGAGGGTAGGGAGGCTCTGCTGTTCAGACATCTAAGCCACCACACCCACCCATGAGGAGGAGGGATTTGTTTTCATATATATATTTCTTTTTTTTTTAATCTCCCATCCATCAGCTCAACAGCAAAAATGGTGCCAAATGAAGTCTTTCCACTCATGCAATTTTTGTGGTCTGAAATTCACCACGTGTTTAACCACGACTCCCTGGCCAGTCCCTGCAGCACCCAGGTTCCCAGGTGGTCCCTGAGCCCAGCACCAGCCAAGCCTGCAACTGTTTAGTTTCTAAGCTCAGGGCAGTCAGGCCAGAGTGGATACAGGCCAAATATAATATAGACACACACAAGCCTATATTATATAAAATACACACACACATACACATATTTTTTATGTATATGCATATATATATGTATATAAAAATATATAAACTCACACACAATGTGTGTGTTTAAAATAGAAACCCCCCCAACCAGAAAATAAAATATTTTACTGCAAAGTGAATGGATTTTTTTAATGCTTAGAAAAACATGTTAAAATATAACTAGAACGTTAATGAATCCCTGTTCAAATGCTGATGAAATACAGGACTTCTAACTGACTGCACAAAAAATTTTTTGCTGTTTATTTATATCACTTCTAATAGGAAAATAAAATTTGGAGTGAAATATTATGCTTGCTACATAATGGCTCTAAGTCTTCATGGCCCACCAAGCTGTCCTCAGCAGCAGACCTGTGGCACAGAGGGTTTGGAAAACTCAGAGTCTCAATGGATGCAAGCTTGAAAATCAAAACTGAGCTGGAGCACATGAAGTTCACCCTCCTGGTAGGATCCTTTTGTCCTCGTGAAACTGTGGACCCAGGCAGTTTCCTCTGAGCCTGGTGTGGGGAAAAGCTTTCCCTGCAGACCAGCACCTTTTTTCAAGCTTTCCCTTTAAACAGGTGCCATCCACTACGGAGAGCTGCCTGGTGTGCTGACAGGCAAGGTGACCTCCTCGAGCAAAGCACCTCTCTGCAGGTCCCAGGGTGCTGTCCATGATGCTTTGGTTGGAAGGGAGGACCACTGTGCTTAACAGCCCCTGTCTGATGGACAGAGCCTGCTGGGGGCTGGAACCCAGCCAGGAAAGGGTTCTTGGCACAGGAGGCTCTGAGACCTCAGACCTTCAAACAAAAGCCACAGGTTGTGTGGGCAGGTTTCCTGAATCACTACACCCTGTTATTAGGGCTTTCAGCTGGGAAGGGGAGAAACCTGGACTGTTCCACTGGCAATTTAATTATTTTATACAAATGGGAACATCTTTAAAAGTTTGAGTCTGGGAGAGGCTTTGAGAGCTTTGTTCAGACATTTTTTTGGGAAAAGCAAGTTCAAGCCCCATCAAGCAGCGGAAAATCACTCATGGGAGTCTCCCATGTCCCACATGGATAATTTATAGATCTGGGCATGGGGAGGAGTGAGAGAAGCACAGCATTACTGCTTTCTCCAGCTCCTCAGTGGACAGAAATTATTAACTCTTCTTGTGTATCACAGACCAATACAAAACCTCCAGACACAACAGACACCTCTAGTCCTTGCAGAAGTAACTTCCAAAGGCAATGGCAGAGGCTTCTGTGAGGTGGTGAGTGTGATAAGGGCTCCACTGAGCTTCCCCTGTGGTCAGTGGCCAGAGATGGGCTTCTCCAGAAGGCAAATATAACACTGAAGGTTCAAATGTCCCTCCAGAGGGGTGTTTCTCTTCTTACTGAAGGAAGAGGGACTCCTGGCCACCAGGGTGCAAGGAACATTTCCCTGCTGCTGAAAAAAGATTCATCAAATGGTTTTGGTTGGAAGTGAGCAACCTGGGCAGCAAATCTCAGTGTTTCCTCTACCCTTCCCCTCATGAAATTCATTAACATGACCCCGTATGATTCCCAGTGCAGTGTGTGGATGTTTGGTTTTCCTGCATAAAGATTATTCACACACTGACCTGTAACTGGTCAGAGGAGAGCATTAACATATGTAAAGGACTGAGCCAAGCTCTTGGAAGCTAATGGGAAAGAAAACAAACTAATATGCTGACACAGCACTTTAATAAGGAGTAATCAAGAAAAAGAGCAATGTTAACATGACTTGAACAATACATGAATTATGTAATGCTGACACTGAAATGTCTGGAAAATGGTGGGAAGAATCCCTTTTCCTCGGAGTTCAGAAGATGGTGTTCTGAACTAGTTGGGAGGGGCAGCCTGCCAGGACAGGACAGCAGAACCTTTCCAAGTCTAATGAGTAATTAGTTTTCACCAGTTTAACAAAGAAAACTTTCAGCATGTAGGTACAAGGATGGCACAACCTGAGGAGATAAAAGCAGAAGGCCAGCATGAACAGTAAAAACAGGCCAGTCTGAGTCAGTTTGTTATGGCTGATGTAGCTGAGATCAACCAAAGGTGATTTGGAGATTCCTTAGGTAATCTCATGCAGCAAACCTAGCTAATGGCTGTGCTCTGGATTTGTGCAAGTAGTAATTGATAATCACAGCTGCATTGTGAGGAAAAATACATTAAAAATAATTTTGCCTTGTCCAACTCAGTCTAGAACAATGTAAAGAGTGAGGTTCCTTGGGGGACAAGGTTTTAAAGCAAATTTACTGAGCACAGCTCACATCCACTGGGTTCCCCCACATCCCCAAGAGATCCAGGATCAGTAACTCAGGCTCTTCACCAGCAGATCTTGCCAGGCACCAACATGTGACCAAGGGTGCAAGGAGGGCAAAGGCATCTCAGCCATCAGTGACTGGGTGGCAGTCCCTCCATCAGGAACCAGAGCAAACCCACTGAGCTGCTGGAAAGAATCTCACTCACTTCAGTGGTGTTTGGATCCCATCCCAAAGGGAAAAGCAATTTCCATCACAAAAATATGCCTGCCACCGAGCTCATTTATTGCTCCTTTGTTAAATGTGCTGTAAAGACTCACATAATAAAGTTCCAGAAATCATCCAGTATCAACAGGTTTCAGCTGGAGTGATTAACCAAAGCACAGGGACTTGGAGAGCAAGTGTATTAATGTCTCCTGGCCACTAAATCTTTCTTGCCAAGAAATAAAACAGCCAAAAAAAGATAAATAATTAGGAAGCCAGAACAATGACTCCGAATCCCAGAAGGGGTTCACTAATTGTTTAGAGAAGATAGACTGCAATGAAGGGATGATTAGAAATATGTCAGCTGCAGGACTTCGATAGCAGCAGCAAATCTGTCTTGGCAGGGGGAGGAGTAGATTACAGAGAGGAACAACAGCAACAGTCCAACAGGCAGAGGGCAAAACCCACAGTCTCACAGAGTTTGCAGCCTTGCAAACATCTACTGCAGGGGTCTACATGTAAGATGGCATTAGACATATGCCTGAAATTTCACATAATGAGAAACAAATTAAAAAGAATTGGACACATTGTGGAGCCATGGTGTTCCTTTTTTAGCCAGCTGGGGCCATCCATGCAGCTGATGGAGCACAGACTCTCCTTGGGACCAGCACTGCACACTGCTGCTGCTGCTGGAGCAATGCTGGGCAGCAGGGACCCAGGGCAGCCTCTGCTAGTGCAGCCCTGGGAAATGAAAGCAGATTCTGGACCTTCTTAGTGTCTTTCATATTGAAGGGCAGAAGGCAAACACAGCACCTGGAGTGCTTTCATTGGTGTCACCTGTGACTACACAGTTAAGTCAATTTTTCCAATTATTTTCGCACATTTGGGCCAGTGTAATAGATCGACAGTGATGTTCCACAATCCCTTCTCCTGTCTGGCTGCAGCCCACTGGTCTATTACCATACGTTCCTATATAGAGCTTTGCAGACCTCTGCAAACTAAGCACAGGACAAGATTACAGAAGCAGGTGGAGGATGCAGGGCCACTTTACTTATTCAAAAAGTCAAGACCAACCAGCAGCAGTCTTGTCACATGGTTCCTATGCCTGATGCACCTCTCCACCCCAGCTGTGCCAGGCACCATGTTCAGAAGCTCAAGACATCTATCAGAAGCACAGCCAAGCAAACACACACAAACATCCCCGTGCCAAGAGGCTGATAATTTTTTTTCTCTCTCTTCCATGGCTTCCAGATCCAATTGGCTCCGTTTCTATGAGACTTTTTATTTTTCTAATTTTCAACACTGCAAACCGTACCTGAAGCCTCCCAAACTATTTCCCATGCCAGGACTCAGGTGTTGGTCACAGCAGCAAAGCATGGGCTCTCAGAAGAGAAAGAAGATAGGGATGAGTTGTATTAAATTCTAACAGGGTGCTTCAAGCAGTCCTCTGGGCATGGATCCATGAAGATTGTTGCACCCCAGCCTGACCTACCCAGCTGGTGTGCCCCATCTTGTCCCCCAGACCAAGCAGTCCCAGGCTCTCCAGTTAAACTGGCCAGACAAGGCATTTTGCTCTGTTGTAGCCCCTTCAGCCACACAGACCTCAGAGCTGGTGCTGGGAATTTCTGCCAGGGACTTCAAAGAGGGCAGGATTCAACACATTGTTTGAAGCCCAGCCCCATTCCCTGTCCTTAGGCAAGCGGAGGAGCCATGAGAACAGCTCAGAAACCTCAGCTGCTTCAAAGCACATCTGTCTACCTTGGGAATTAAGTGGTGCCCTAAAAACACATCTGCCCCCCGCACCTGCAAGGCAGGAGACCCTGAGAGTTCGTGCTGCCTGAGATGAGGTGAGTGCCCGTGCCCTGTTTGCCAACTGCACAGTCCTCAGATGTCTGAGTCTCTCCCATTCCACATCCCATCCCAGCTCTTCCTGCTGCATACTGCCACAAAAGCTGTGCCAGTCCAAAGGCTTTACCTGAATAAAGGCATAATCCTGCCTAGAATGCACGGCCTGATAGCTCAGCTTCCCTGAGAGCAGTGGTTGGAAAAACAGCACAGCAATATTTTAGTAGCATTATGGCAATCTCCTCTCAATTAATAGTTTATTGCAGTAATTTGGCCTGTTTTGCTACTTGCAGGTCATCAGCATGAAGTCACTCTCCCCCAAAGGGGCTCATAATTCAGATGTTTTCCCTCTCTGCCCTGTTCCTCCTCACATCCTGTCCCACCCAAGCGTGAGGTCAAGCAGCCTCCTCATTTCCCTGGGAAGACCATGGAAGTATTTTGCAAGTGAAGGGACCTGATGCTTAAAAATCCAAATAAAACAGGACAAGGGGCTGTCCCCCCAGGCCTGGGCACTCAGGAGAGGCTGGATGAATGAATGTTCTCCTCATGCCAAGAGGATGAGTTTTGGGAACAGCTCTGTGTTTGTGTGTTCCCCAGATGGTGCCAGGACACCCTCTTGGTGAGAGTGAGTTAATGCAGACCAAATCTGTGCCGAGGCATTTGCTCACACTGGAGCTGTGGAATGGTCAGGGCCAGGGCCAAGACACGGTATTGGCCATTCATGGACACCAGTGGCCATGGAGCAGTGGGACCTGCCTGTGCTGATCTCACACTGCCAGATCAGTGTGTGACCTGTTTAGAAAAGCAAAGGCACCACATTTTCTGTAAGAAAAAGGCCAAAGGGAAGATCTGAAAGAGTCTTGAGACACTTCATGACTCCTTGGAGGAGCTGGTCCAGGATACCAGTGCATGAGGCAGCATGTAGCCTTGGGGAGATCTCCCTTTTGTCTCTGGGATTCTGTTCCCCATCTGCCCAATGGAAAAACCAGCATGTTCCCTTCTCACAGAGGTGTTAGAGTTGTACATCAAAGAACACAAGGTGTCCAGGGACTGTGGGGATGGGAACCACGTGAGTACCCAACCTGAGGTGGAAACACAAAGGCATCTTCAAGCTAAAATAATCCAAGTCATTTTTGTCATCTCCAACTTCAAAGATACAAGCTCCAATATTTTGTCTGCTTGGGAAGTGGAAAAACGTTCTTCTTGTCCAATACAGACCCATGCCAACAGCAGGCAAAGTTTTGGCCTATTGAATTAATTAACATAGTTTTTAATTAAGACTCCAAATTTCACCCAGCCTGGTTTGGGGCATGTCTGCACAGATGGGAGCAGACACACACAGGCTCTTCTGTCTGCCTTCCAACCCAGCTCGACTGAGCTGGCTTCAGCATCACAGCGAGCTTGCATGAGCTCTCTGGCTATGGAAGGGAGCTGAAACTGCCTCCTAACAGGCACGGTGGAATATTTTAGCCCAGCACTGCATGAACATGGCTTCATGGCTTCTTGATGAGGCTGGCTTGTAGAGCAAGAGATTTCACATCTGTTTGTATCCATCCATACATGCCCTTGTATGCCTGTTTTCAAGTTTACTAAATATCTTTTTATTTGGCCACCCACTACTGGAAGTATTTTCATGACAGCCTTTAAGAATTGCAGTTTTCCGTTTCACTGTTTCCTTGTACTGTATGAAGCCAAATTATTGTGGTATTCTCAATAATAAGCAAAAAAATCAGCAATGGAAACATATATTATTATAACAGCATTAAATAGCAACAAATTAATTACATTTGTAAAATGTTTTTGTTTCTGGTAATCACAGGTGTTGTTTACAACACAGGTTTTATTTCATATGCAGGTGTATGAAATGATCTATTATTTCGTCAATTTTTTCTAAAAATAGTACATTCACTGATACTTACTTTAATAAAATACACAACCAGAGTCAAATCTACATGACATGGAAATATCCATGGAACGTATGCAGTCACAGGAAGACAAACCATTCCCATTTCATCTGTTTTAATGTTCAGCCAAGTTTTGGATAAACATACACATGACAAATACACACAAAACACAGCTGAAACAATCCCAGCATTTAGTATGATTAGTTTTCAGCACTATGGATCTGTTCAGAGTGAACTCTGTCACCAAGAAGGAATCCTCTGGACACAGAATAATAGGAAATACAAAAAATGTATACAGAGGAAAAACCTTTTCAGAGGAACAAAAATAATTCAAAATTTGCAGGGACATAATTTACAATGAATGAAGTAATTTACCCAGGGAAGGAGGAAGCTTGCAATAATTCATTTGAAGTGGCTTTCTTTGCAAAAACACTGTCCAAGATAAGGCTTATCAGAGGCATTCTTATAGCTTGTGTGTGCAATTGAAGTAGTCTGTGCAGTATAAGCTTGCAGTTATTCTGACAGAAAACATACAAGCAAATTAAATAGATTTAACCATTCACTGTTCACAGCAGCAGTAATGTCCAATGCTCCTTGTGACTCTCAACCAAAAGTTTTGCTAATGACATTGGTATTTTGATAATATTGCCAAGAAAAGGCAAAATTATCATTCCTACATAAATAACAGTGTCACCAAAGAAAGAAATTAGAAGGAGAGGCTGCTGGGAAAAAAGCCTAGAACAAAAAGCCATACTAAGTAGCACTATGACTTTCTTCTCAACAGCAGTATTTGCAGTCCTTTATTCAAGGCAGCCCCAAAAATCCAAGCTCACAGCTGTTCCCAGGGCACAGCAGCTTTCAGAGCTGTTGTGTAAGCAGGAGATTGGGTAGGTTCTCCAGTCAAACTGGAATGTTTTGCTGCTGGTGTCAGTGTACAGCCATCAGGAGAGACATCACCAGCAACCTTCAGCCCTCCCAGTAACACAAACAGGAGTTGCAATCGGGGATCAAAGCAACATCCAGCCTGTTACTATTGCTGAAATGATGCTTCATGGAATGATAAACAGAACAAGCCCACCAAAACCCTCCTGTTTTATTTTCCTCTTATAGCCTATTTCTCTGCTGTGTGCCTGTACTATTCAGCCTACCAAGACCCCCCAAAATCAGTTAGAACCCCGCAGAACTGATCCTGTTGGAGATCTCTGTCCATCCTCCACGTTTACAGGCTGTAGGAAAGGTTAATTGCTTGAGCATCTGTGTAGGGGCAGGAGGTGTTTCTGCACCAGCAAACCCTGACACAGTCCCGAGGCTCAGAAGGACAGGGAAAAAGAGATTTGCTCTTCTCACACGTTTGCTATGGTCCACTTCTTGGAGCTTAAACCAAGCTCTTCAGGGCTCACAAAGAAATAAATTAACAAGGCTGGACACTGCAGCTGCCAAAACAAAAGTTTAGTCCACAGTCATGAGAATTAAAATTACTTATGGGCTGAGCCAAAGTCTTCCCTAAGCAGACAAATTTTCTGATCACCTGCAGAGGAAAATACTCCAGTTATAGAGAGGACTGTAACTAAGCAGCTATTCAGGTTTGGCTGAAAGGATTTGGCCTGCAGAGAATATTGATTCTTGGTTGGAGCTGATGTGCCTTACAGAACTGAGCACTTGAAGGGCTGGGGGGAAAGGTGAGCAAGAGAACTTGAGACATTTCAACCAACAAGATGACAAGGAGAAGTGCTTTATACACTGACCAAAGCTTAAGGAAAGTAATGCCTCTTTCTAGGTACTCAATATGTTTCATGAATTTCAGCTTTTGGCCAGGGACACAGAATAGAGGATGCAAGGAATGAAGAGACACTTGCTTAAATCAACTTTTCCTTTGAGGAACCAACCCCATGGGTGTCTTCTGAGAACACTAAGTATCAGTGTATCTGTATTTTCATTAGCTTCACTGTACCTTCACTCATGTCCTACATCTATCTTTCAGCTGGGTATCCTGCAGGCTGAAGCCCGCACAAGCCCAAGCTCAGTCTTAATTGCACAGACTCCAGCTCACAATCAGGTTCAAGACAAGGTTCAAGACTTTGCTTTTTGGGGAGCAAAGATTCCAGTGTCTAACTATTGTCATCTTATTTCAAAAGATCCATACCTTCTGGGTGATTGCCCATGGGCATCTCCGCACAGCACACACTCCTTCTTCACAGCACAGCCAACAAATTCCACTCTTTTGTAGCACTTGACTTCTTATTGGACACAGCCGTGGCCTATTAAGGGCAAGCCTGTTCCTAATCTTTGGTGATTGGTACAGCTGCAGCTCCTCAGAGGTGAGATTACCTTCTGCACTATTTTCTTACATTCTATCCCTTCACATGTAACCACTCACAGCATAGGCAGCCTGTCCGCAGTGTGCCATCCAATCCACCACCTTTTATTCCTCTATCAGGGTTAATCAGTCTCAAGGACCTCAACAGCTACTCAGATGACTAGAAAATATAATTCACTCTGCTGTTGCAGAGCAGTAGGCTGCAAGTTTGCAGACATTCAGATTTGTAGCTGCTGTATCGAGGTCCAAACAATCTGGGCTTTGCTCATCATTTGTTCCCTGTGCCAAAGGATGGTCTGGCCTGGCCTGCCCTGCCTGCTCAAGGGACACAGATGCACTGGGATACCTACAGGGCTGTCAGATGCCTCCTGCTACATCACCCTTGTTCCTGTGGTTGATGTTCCTGTGTGTCTGTGTCCAGACACACTCTCAACTCCTTCGCCACATAAAGGGACATGAAAAGAGAAAACCAGGTGATGTTGTTTTACAGCACTCCCACAAGCTTTTGCAAGGACATGCTGTAAGTGACTGTTAGTTTGGATTAGTTCATCAAAAGACCTTTGTAAGGTGCCCATTCTTTGCACATCAATAAAGAGTGGCAAGAGGTGGATTATTTTGATGCTGTGTTTGTTTCTGAGTTTGATGTTTGTCCCCCATGAGCACGTAAGTATGGTAGGAGCTGCAGGTTCAGCAGGTTTTCCCACCTTAGGTAGGTGAGTAGGTTGTCAACTATCACCCAGCCCACAAATGCCTTTCCTTGCTGCCTCTCAGAAAACCACATCTGTGCCTTGTCTCCCTACAGTGTCTTGCAGTGATATCTCTGACATGGTCTGACTGCAGAAACAATTCTGTCCTTTCTGGAACTCCATATAGCTCCACATCCATTGCCAAGCTCTACACAAATCTTGCTCCAGCATTAATTCCACTAGAAAATACAATTTTCTGTCTGCTGTCAAGCTAGGAAGTTTTACCTTGGTTTTGTCAGGAAAGTATTTTCCTTCCATCCATGGACTCCATCCATTGCCAGCCTCCCTGCCCTATCCCATCCAGGGAGTCCTCTCCAGATCAGGAAAGATATACAACATTCACAACTGGAATACTTGGGGATTTTTTCATGCTCCACAGTTGCCAAAATAAACTCTCCATGAGATAGAGTCAAAAAAATTACTAACAGAGTGAGTTATGCTCTGATTGCTGCATTCCTCTCTGCTTTCCCTGGGGCTTGCCTGCTGCACAGCCCTTCGAGGAAGGGTTCTGCAGGCTGGGTTTGTTTGTGTACCCTTTTCAGGATTTAACTCTAGCAGCACCTTAAGGCAGCTCATGAATGAATGGGTGGATTAAGGAATACAAAATATGAGCAAACAGTGTTCTCAGCACAGCCCCTGATGTGCTTTATCCCACACTTGTTGGGCCAGGCTGAGGGCAGGGGGATGTATTTGTGACCCACCAGGCTCATGCTGCATGAAAGCAGCATGTGTTTTGAATTCCCCACTGTTTCATTTTACTGAGTTTTTCCTTCTCTTTCCCTGCACTGAGAGGAAAACCAAAGCTCTCTCATGGTCATGATGTTCCCTTTTCTTCATCCTCCTGAGTCCCCTCAGCCCCTCCCGAAACATGTGGCCTGCAACCTGAGCTGTGGGCTATATAAGGCCATGCTACTCATCCCACTCAATTTTCTGCCTTTAGTCTCCACCCCATTCCCTTCCCTCACCCCTATTTGTTTTCCCAACTGATGACAAAACCTTTCCTCACCTGCAACTCTTTCCTGGTCAAAGCAGTCACTGAAAACACTTTACATGACCTGCACTACCCAGAGCTTCTCACATCATCATATTCAGCTTTTTCATTCCTGTGGCTTTAGTCACTTTTTCAATAGTTGCTGCACCCCTTTACACGTGTAGAGACCTGGCTGGCTGGTTCATTCATTCCCTAACCATCTTAGTGGGTTTTTGGTGGAGTCTGGGCCACACTTTGCCTCTCTGGGGTGACATGGTGAAGGACCCACACAGTCTCACTGCTGTTGGCATCTCGCTCTCTGTTCCCCTGGGAACTTCCAGCCATACAGGGGCTTTTTGGACAGCAAATTGTATTTCAGTGGCTTGAAAGACCATCCTATGGAGAGATGTCCCAGGTGTTTCTCTCTTCCACACGCCTAATGTCCGGTGCTAGACCAATCTTATGACTCTATGTTCATTATATTTTATGGACATCTCCTACTAAAGTCATGATTTAAAGCCTAAGGATTGACATCACTCCTCTGTCCCTTCAGCAGGCTCAATAGAGGTTTCAAGTTTATAAGGGCAATGCCCTAGCATCAAGTAAATACTAAAATCTACTTTGTGCTGGGCAAGAATAGCTTGGTGCCACATGGATGTGACAGTCACTCCCCTATCATGGCAAGGTGATCTCCTTAGCACTTTAATGCACCTAAATGTGGCACCATTCCTTCTACAAACAGCTCCAGGGGCTGACTGGAAAAGCATCTGCTTCCTGCTGCCCCATCTCCATGCTGTGGCCAGGCTGGGGGCACAAAGTGCCAGCTGGGGTGAGTGGCTGAAACAGAACCTGGAAACCAGGAAACCTGGGACTCTCTGGGACAGATCCCTTGGGAATACTCGTGTCAGGCACTCCTCAGTACTGCTGCCTGCAAGGAATGGCTTTTGATGTGTTTCACAGCACAAACTCGCATCTCTCCATCAGTTGACCACATCCCCTACCTCCCATTCTTTCTTCCAGCTATTTATTTGTCCCAAATAACTTCCATGGCTGGTAGAGTAAAGGTGGGACAGCTGTGGAAAGCAAATCCCCCGTGGCACACTGAGAGGGTGCAGACCTGTTAGCACTGCCGGGAGCTCATTTCCACAGACTGTGCACACTCCCTGCCCAGAGTCTGCCAATTTATGAATTAACACCTGTGTTCTGCAGAAAACATTGGTGTTGCAGCTGGGATTGGAACCCAGGCAAGGCCCTGCTGCCCCACACAGCCCAGCTTCCCTAGCAGCGGACACTTGCTGAAGCAGAGAGGTGGATTACCCTGTCTAAGAATGAAATTGCAGCTCACCTCTTTCCAGGGCTGGTTTGCATGGAAAAGTCTTCCTTTCCCCTGAATTTGCCTTGGTTTGCCTGCTTTAATGGGAAAAGTGCTTTTTTGTTTTAATGGGTCATGAAAACAGTTCATGTCCTCTAAAGTATTAGGGCAGTTGTAACCTCAAACAATGATATTTTAGTTTTCCATTAAACACCTTTATGTGCTGTTTTTAGGAATGGACAGTACAACCTATATAAAAACTTAAACTACACAAACATCAACTTTCAGAGTGGAAAGAGGACAAGTTTCTAAGCACATCACAAGCCAGAAAAAACACTCTCAAATTAAATGGAAAGACACTGGATTGTGCAAGCCCTTGGGAATATCCTGGATATCCAGTTACCATAAGGTAAATATGAATTGGAACCAAGATCAGGTTTACCTAATCTATAAAGATTAATCAAATGAACTCCTGAAATAATTCTGGGCTTTGAACATGGGATAATTGGAACCAAAGCAAGCATTTTGTTCCTCAAAGCTCATTTCCTTCAGCCAACAGATTTTCTAAGCCCAGGAGCAGAGTTGTGCCTGTAGTGTCAGTGGCTTTGCTAACAGCATTTGGGTTAAGAATCCATTTCTTGAGAAAAGAGCAAAAAATTTTGAGCTGATAAAAAATTTCTGCTTATGAAAAAAGTATCTCTGGCAACAGCAAAAGAAGCTCTGAAGATCAAAATAGTGGTTCAGGAGCCTGATCTGTCCTGAAGCAACTCTTTGAATAGTCTGAGGATTCTAAGATTTGCAAAGCTGAACTAATTGAGGTTTGTGACAGCACAGAGAGGCCAATCAGTGTCACTCCAGTGGGCACACGAGGGTTACCTGAGGTGTTGAAATGCCTGAAACTGCCACTGGCAGAGGACAGAATACAGTTTACAACCCTGCATTTTCATCCATTAAATAGAGCAGTCATGCCACTACCCTGGCTCTCTCTGGTATGAGAGTTAGACTGTGATATTTGCTAGTGGACCTGACTTCAAGAGGGAAAATACATCCCAAGTTTCCAGTTGTAACTATTTGCAATCTGAGATCCAAGCAGGAGCCCCTCAGCAAAGCATCTTCCTACAAACCAAGCAAGAATGCTCCCACCAAGTATGTTTAACCAGTGTGAAGGGACTCTATAAAAGGAAAACTAGAAATTTAACCAAGACAAACAAAATGAATGGCAGATAGAAAATAAAAGCAAATATGAAGGTCTAATTTTATGTATCACTGGAAAATTCCACCAGCTCAAGTGTCAAGATCTGTGTATAAATTCAGTGTAAGCAACAAGAGGCTGATTTTCAAGGCTGCTCTTGCTGTTTTTACCATTGCCATTTGAGCATCTTTATTTGGTTTAAAACTATGACACTAAGAATACAATAAGCCCATGAAATTAATTTTGACTGGATTTGATAGATTAGAAAATATACCTCGTGCAGACATAAATCTGTTTATTACAGCAGAATGACATTAATTTTATTTTAATGCACAGACACACACACCAGTGCCTTGCTGAGCCCCAGAGCAGGAGGTGAGTTAATGCCAGTTCTGATGCACCCAGGGACACAGGCTATTATACAACTTTTTACACCATGTGACCCAAATTCACCAGCCACAGAATAGGTCATAGAAATTATTTGGTTTGGAAGGGGCCTTTAAAGATCATCTCCAACCCCAGCAAGCAAATTCAGTTCTGCGTCTCTTCTTCCATACTGACTGGTAGTTACAAAGGAAACTATTGGGTTCTGCTGCCAGAATTGAGCTTTACCAGTGCCACAGGGCTGCCAGCCCTCTCTGAGGCACCACAGAGCAGGTCCTGTCTGAGATGCATCCAAAGGAGGAGGAGGCACAAGGAAATTGGGTGAGAAATTCCCGGTGTTAGTCTTTCTAATATAAATTATATCAACTTGAAAAATCCTGAGCAATTGATGCAATTCTCAAATCAGAGTTTTGGCATATGGAGCTTGCTAACTTTGCAAAATAATAAGATAAAACCTTCAAAAACTCACAAAATAAACAAAATAATAAGATAAAATCTTCAAAAACTCACAAGGCCAAAAAGAACAGCAATAGCTCATGCTATGGCTATATGAAGTGGCTCACACTTCAGTGTGTAAAATCAGCTGTGTCTGCTCTATCAACATTCATTGAAGGAATCACAGGAAGTAAATAATGGGAGAAAAGTTTCCTATCTCTCATTAAATGCAAAGATTATTTAATAATATTTGTCTTAAACAAGTTTACACACATTTGTGTGGGTCTTTTTCCCAGTTTGAAAACTGCCCAGAAAATTTCATCCCAAAAGCTGAAAATTGTAACAAATTGCTACCCAAGTTAGAATGAAAACCATTATACAACTTCATCTTTGTTATATTAATTTACAGCTCCTATTCCCTTAGGCCTAGCAGAATGCCAGAGTCTGGTCTCTTATCAGTCTTTCCCCAGGACAAGAGGTTCCTGTGGTCCCTCATGTTTAGATATAAAACAAAAGTGATGTGAATTTTGGTTCAATTTTGAAATCCTGTGTGTTCAACTCCTCTTCCTGTAGCATGGTTAAGAAAAGCAAGAGCCACCAGACTGACATTGCATAAAAGTTGTCTTTGCCTGAATTCATGAGCCTTGAACAGATGTGTAGGCACATCGAGGCATGGTATGAGGAGCTGCGCACAGAGAGAAAAACTGCGCCATCAGGAACATACAACGTGCTATGGATCAGCTGTATACTTTATATTAACATTTTAACAGATAGGTCTTGTGACATGAACTGCAATGAGGGAGAATGGGAGCTGGTTAAATCTACCCAAGGTACCACGTTCATGGAGAAAAGCAAATTCTCACAAGCTTTATCAAAAGCTTTATCACAACCCTACTGGTGCACTCCCAAAGACATCCACATCACCCTTCCCTGAGGGAATTTCTCCATGCACATCTTCTGAGCTTCTCTCTCCTTGTCCACCAGAGGCCTCCTGTCCCACCCTTCACTGGCAGCAGCAGGAGCACTTCATACCTCTGAGATTGCTCCAGGTGGAGAGTGCAACAAAGATGTACAGCCCCAGGGCTCTAAGATTTGCCCCAGGTGGAGAGTGAAACAGGGATGCACAGCCCCAGGGCTCTAAGATTGCTCCAGGTGGAGAGTGAAACAGGGATGCACAGCCCCAGCCCCACCCTCAGCCCTTTGCCCATCACCTACACCTGGCAAAGGTAAAAATGCTCTGGGTTCACCATCTTTAAGGCAATTCTCCCCAGAAGCTCCCACCAGGTGTTTCTAATCTCCTCCTTTCCCCACCATGCACTTTATGTGCACACATTTGAATTAATGAAAAATGAATCAAAGCATCTGCATTGAGCAGGGCATGAGTGAGAGGACTGGGAGTGGGGAGAGAAGGGCAGGTGTGGAGCAAGACTGCAGTGCTTCCCCATCCAAGGGGGCAGAGAGTGAGTGGTGACTTGAACATCTGTTATTCAGCATTGTGGCTTCCTCCTGAATCTGCAATTCACTCAGTCTTGTGTGGGAATTCCCACAGGACACATTTTGGAAGGGTTAGTGAACAAGTGTGAGCAGCTGTACATGCTCACTTTGAAAGATTATCCTTTCCTCTCCAGGACTTTACACATATTTAGATTTAACTCTATCTCATCATCAACTTTCTGCTATACAGGCATCCCTCTCTGGCTTTAAAATAACCATTGGCTGTTACATAAACACTGGGTTGATTTTTTGCAAGCAATTTAACTTGTTTCCCCCCACTTTCCCCCTACCTTTTAGAGTTACCCCCTATGTGCATCTTCCCAGCAGGTGCCTGGCCCCATGTGTTTGCAAACCCACATTCACAAAATCCAGCCCACATGCACTCAGCATTGCTCCAGCCAACACCTCATGCAGTCTCTATGCTGAGTATTGCTTCCAGCTGCTCCCCCTTCCCTTCAGCTGAGGCACAGCCTTTTTTCTGCCCTTCACAAGGAGCTCTTGTTGCAAACTGGCTCATCAACCAAGTACTCTTGCTGCTGGTTGCCCCTGAGTAGCTATGTTGCCAAACTGACCGGCAGCTATTGCTCATCCAAAGCATGTCTCTCAGATAGCCATCAGAGACCTCCAAATGAAGTTTCTCCACCCAGTACTCAATGCCAGATGAAGGGTTGGGTGTTTTATCTTCCCATTTTTCAAGGACCTACTCAGGACCACAAGTGACCTTCAGCTGTGATAGTGCCACAATAATGGCAGCATTTGGAACTGCACACATCTTAAAAGCAAGGAAAGAAGACTTAAAATTGACTTGATTTTTTCACACTGCTGTAATCACACACATATCTCAACAACAAAATATCAAACCCTAGATGTTTTGAACAGTACAGACTATTTCTGTTGGAAGGGACCTTCAACAACTATCTAGTTCAAGTTCAATTCAGAGCAGATATCTGATTGGGTGCTTCCTTTTTTTCCTTTAAAGCCACTTGAACAAAAATTACAGCACTGTGCTCTCTACTACACTCTGATCTTTCAAATACTTCACAGCCAAGCCCAAGAACACTGCAATTCCCATCACCATGTGCTGTGCCCACAGTGGACTGAATTTCATACAATCATAGAATAGTTTGAGTTGGAAGGGACCTTAAAGATCATCTAATTCCAATCCCCAGATATGGGCAGGGACACCTTCCACAAGACCAGGTTGCTCAAGGTTCCATCCAGCCTGGCCTTGGACACTTTCAGGGATGGAAAATTCTCAAGTTTTAAACCAAATTCTAAGCAGGAGTCATCCTGTCTCCCTCACACACATCTATCATTCCATTTATTTTTACTATTTTTTCTTCTGCAAAATATACAATAAGGCAAAAAAGTTATAGAAAGAGGATTTTCTAAAGAGACCAATGCTGTGTCATTTCCTAGATTGCATTCTTTTCTTTCTCTGTCCTATTTCAGAGAAAGCCACTTTCTTATCCCTGCTGCTGCCAACCTCCTACTTACAAGAGAATGAATCCAAAATAAACTCATTAATTCCAGTGAAGATACATTGGAATTATTTCAATATAACTCCAAGAATATTTTTTTCCTGATACTCCTTAACCACTGCACGGATTCCTGTTATGCACTCAGATTTCAGTTCCAGTCTGTGTCCAGCACTCTTAGTAGCCCAATTAATATAAAAAAAACCTTAGTTATACTAGAAATTAAAGAAGAAACAAAGGCCTTTTCTCAGTTAACAGTTGGTCTTCACCTGAAAGAAAGAAAGTGTAAGGCTTTTCTTTCCTTCAATTTTTTAATTTAAAAAGAGGCATTCATTAATTCATTAAAAGCCTCCCCCAAAAAAAAACAAAAAAAAAAAAAAAAAAGAAATCCCTAACCACCAAATTAAAACAAAGAAATAAGATTCTCTATAACAGCCTTAGATTTCAGCTTTATTTCCTAGCTCATGGCAGTGTGATGTGGGGAGATGCAGGCAACCGGACCAGACTCATGTGAGGATAGGAGGATAGTGAAAGAAACATTATTTTTGGAGGGGTAAGTTCTACATTTCTGTAACCTCATTTTAAAAGCATAACTATAAAATGGAAATATTTCCATAATAATCATATTCCCAACTAGGAGGATGTTAATTAAAGGCTTTAATTTCTTGGCTTTAACCTTTACCATG
The DNA here is from genome assembly GCF_027579445.1 of Ammospiza nelsoni. Taxonomy (NCBI): domain Eukaryota; kingdom Metazoa; phylum Chordata; class Aves; order Passeriformes; family Passerellidae; genus Ammospiza; species Ammospiza nelsoni. The sequence continues at coordinate 19,710,419 of NC_080636.1, forward strand.
AAAATACATTTTTAAAAAATCAAAGGTAATAATCCACATGATCATTCAATCTAATATATTCAATTTACACCACTCTGAAATTTCCTGTAAGAATATTCAAACATGTTATTAATTCCAGTGTTGGCACAGGGCTCTGAAGTCCCCAGTTAGTTCTCTTCTGTAAAAGATTAGGTGCTGAAATTTGTCCCACTTTTTATTTATGAGCACAATGCACTGCAAAGCACACAGGATAGCAGCAACAGCTGCATTTCAGCCACATGTGATCCCTATGGAAATTGGTATTGCTCAGAAGGACATGTACCAACACACAAAGAGGATTTTTTCTTCCTAATTACCCACCCGCATGCGGGAAGGCAGGGTGTGTATATCAGTACATCTCTGAAGGTTGGAGGAGAGGTAATACCCAGGATTAAAACTGTTACAGACACGTTATTTCTTGCCATACAATGTGGAAATATCAAAGTTCACACCCTGTTTTTTTGGAAGATCAAACCGAGTGGATGGCAGAACCTGCCTGGCTGAAAAGAGCCAGTTTGGGATTCATGCTCACTCACATGCTCACTACGCTGAAGAACTTGAACTGCTTTTTGAACACCAATTTTTAATTCTTCCAAATTATCTTTAGGCTATCACCTTACAAAACCAGCAATTGCAAGGACACTGCACCACAGTGAGGATGAGGAAAGTGGAAACATCCCTCTGAACAAGTCACCACATTGAGGATGAGGAAGATGGAAACATCTCTCTGAATGAGTGGTGGGTGTTTTGGGACATGCCCTCAAAGCTCATTCCTATGCTCCATTTCCAGCCCTGCTCCTCCCAAATCCCACCCAAAGCCTGGGGACAGCTGAGCATCACACAGCATTTCTGCATTGCACATTTCCCGTCTCAGAAGTTTTATGTCCTCTTCTTCCCCCAGCTCAGGACAGAAGAGCAGGGAGCAAGAGCATGTGATCACTGGCCTCTTGCCTCAAAATCTGTAAGCTCATGTCACTGAGGCCTTGGTGCATAAAAAGGTTGTCCCCAAAAGAATGTGGAGCCTGACTGACCACCACAGTGTGTCCCCAGAGCCACTGTTAGTCCTCTTGTTTTGCTTTCATCTTGGTGGCACACATGATGAGCAGCTAAATGCTCAGCTTTGGCTGGTTCATCTGTCACCTATGTCCATTCCCCACACTTTCCCTAAGATCTTGAGGGGGAAGGTGAGCTTTAGTCCATAACACAAGGCTGTGCAGAGAAATCCACATCCATGGACGTGCTGGGTGTGGTGGTGGGAACTCTCTGCAGCTCTCCTGAAAGTACAGTCTCCCCACCTCGTTGTGACATGTCTCTCAAATATCTAAGAGCTTAGGTTGAGTGGGATGCCCACATGTGAACATTAGTGCTGATCCCTGTTTGAAACCATACTCCTGTCCCAGCCTGCTCTCACAATCTTGCCAGCTTTGCAGGAACACTGTGTCATACAGCCAGAATTCTAAGGAAGGGCCCCCAATGGTGCCTGGGGTGAAGCTGTGTGATCGAGTTGCTCTGATGTGTCCAATCCTCCCAGGAAATGAAGGGACTTCTTTATTATTGTTTTGAGTCTAGGTTATCTGTAGGGTTCTCTTTCCCTCCTCTTTCCCTTCCCACCCCACTGAACCTTCACTGGCTGGACAGGTCATGATGCCAGGTCCCTTTTGTCTTCAGAGCTGTAGCAGCCCTCTGGTGCTTCTGCATCTTGATATAGAGCTGGAAGTCTTTAAGGTCTTGGATAAACTGCTGTATCTAGGGTGGAAAAGAGAGATGGCAGAGCTCAGGGCAGGGATGGGAACAGGAGTCACAGCGGGGGTTGTTGGCTCTTTCAGATGGCAAATGCCAACTATCAAACTGAGCAGCAAAAAAAGGTATTTCCCTTGCTTGATCTGCACCACCAGAATGGACTTTTGTGGGTGAGCTTGAATTCAGGGCAAGGGTGAATAAAACCAATGCTGGCCATCGCTTGGTCTGCATCCTCTGCCTCAGCCTGCCTGGTTCCCACTCCTTCTGCCAGGCAAGGACCCTGCCCTACATCCTCAGAAGAGTCAGGTTTGCCTGGTGTGCCCTGCCCCTGCGCCATGCCTGAGAGAGAGCCCCTCTCTCAGGAAAAGGAAGGTGTTTGTAGGGTCTGGGGCTCTCCCCTCCCTTGGGGCAGTGGAGGCTCCTTACTGCTCCTCCTTCTGGCTTGGCTTTACCATGCTGAGCTGTAAGGAGCTGGTACACTCCAACGCACTCCCCTGTGCTTGCAGCCGCAGGTTGGCGGACTGGAAGAGGTTGTGGATGGCCAGCTTGATAGTCCACAACTTCCTGGTTTTCTTGGAGGTCCTGTCCTGGATGTCAGCCCAGCGAGCCTCCTGGAAGGAGAGGGCACAGGCAGCATGGGGACATGCTCTAGAAAGGTAATGCTTTCAGCACCAGAGACCCTGGCTTGGAGACACTAAGTTCTATACTCCAGACTGGTCTGCCATTTTTCCTTCTCCAACCCCATGGAGGGGGATGAAATTAGGGATCTCTTCCAATCCCAGAGTGTGGCAACGTTCCTCACTCGGCATCACTAAATGTGGTGTTCACAGGAGTCCCAGGACAAGGAGAGAGATGAGTATATTGACTACATGTTTCAGAAGGCTGATTTATTATTTTATGATATATATTATATGAAAAGGATATGTTAAAATTGCACTAAAAGAATTGAGCAAGGATTTTATCAGAATGCTAGAAAGGAATAGAAAAGAATGACAATAAAATCTTGTGACTGCTCGCAGCCTCAGCACAGGTGGCTGTCATTGGTCCTCAAGTAAAAACAATTTCACATGCTGGGTAAAACTCTCCAAATCACATTCCAAAGCAGCAAAATATGGGGAAGCTGAAGCTTCTCAGCTTCTCAGGAGAAAAGATCCTAATGAAAGGATTTGTCATTAAATATGTCCGTGATACCAGAGACTGTTACTGGACTCTGCTGTGACCCCATGGCTGCAGGGTGAGCCATCAGCCAGTCTTGACAGAGCCAGGCTTGGAGATCTCCCCCTGCTCACCCCACAATTCCTTACCCAGAGGGGGATGTCACTTTGAGCCTGATAAACACGTAGTTTGAGCTGCCCCAGCTCATTTTGGTACTGAAGCATCTCAGCTTCTTTCTGTGCTTTGTACTGCTCCAGGAACACCTTGTCTTGCTCAGTCAGCTGCTTGTGCCCCTGTTGTGACTGCAGAAGGTCCTTCCGTGTCCTCACCAGCAACACATACTCTGAAATGACTTCTGAGATGTCCTCAAACTGCAGCACAGGGTTCCTGGTGTTAGTGACGCTCTCAGCTTGCAGCTCTCATGTCATTTGGCACCCTGCCTTTACCTGGGCCAATGCCTCTCCCTCCTGAAAGATCTCCCACCTTCCCCAGCCCTAACTGTTCTGGGATTCTGTCCTTCCCAGTTGGTTTGTTGGGCATTGCTGCATTCCAGGTGTGGTGGGCTCCCACTGTGCCACACCACAGCTGTCACTGCCACAGCAAGGGGATGTGCTGCACCTTTTCCCAGGTGAGCAGTGCTCTGATAAAGCACAAAGAGCAACTGCAGTGTCCAGAGCCACATCCCCAGGACTTGGGAGGCCTCAGCTGGGGTGGTTGGCATGTGAGTGATGCCCTGACATCCTCAAGAGAGAGCACAGCTTTTTGGCAACTGCCTGGGGACACTTTCTGGGCAGCTTTTCCTTTCTCCCAAACAATTCATCTGACCTTAAACAGTGACAGAAGGGTGTCCCCATTCCCCTCAGCCTTAAGCTTTCCCCCCTTCTCATGGCTTTTCTTTGCTTTTCTCAATCTTCCACTAGCTGTTCTGACTCTCCTACTGTAACTCTGCTCCCTGTGGCTCACCTTGGTTGCAGGCTGGTTTTTCCATCCCATCTGAGGTCTCTAGTTTGAGCAAGTGTCCAATGTCCTGGACTTACCCTACCGTCTCCAGTTTTGGCATTTATCTAAGTCTCTCCCCAAGGCTGTGATCTGTCTCACTTATGTCCAAACTCACCTGTGAGACCTCCACCACATCCTCCAGATATTTCTTGAAGATGGAGTACTTCTGCACTTTTTTGCAGAGTTTACAGTGTCTTTTTCTGAGGGTTTCCAGTTCCATCTTGGCTCTCAAAAGCTCACCATCGATTTTTAGGTTCTCCTCTCTCTGTTTTCTGTCTGTCTTCAGAGCCTGGATTCGTAACTCTTCACATTTCTGGTGGTTTCCCCCAGCCCCACACATGCACATACAGAGGGAGGGAAAGGAAAGCAGGGTAAGATGGAGCTGGATTACTCACCAGCAGTGGTAGGACACATCTTCAGCGAAGAGAGGCCAACTCTGGACCACCCTGTAAACATTTCCTCTCTCTGTTTCACAGGGCCATCCCTCTTGCATTGACCCTTTGGTCCTGGAGACCAGTACCCAGGATGGCAGACTGACTTTCAGACCTGCTTGGATCTGCACCCTGGAGACATCTGGATGTCAGCAGTGGGGACAAGGCTTACACCCTTCCTGGGGAACATTTGGGGCTGGCAGAAGATCTCACTGGTACAGTACAAGCTCTTTTCCACCCAAGATTTCTCAGGCCTTCCCATATCCGTGGTACAAAACCTTGCGCCCTGACAGTCCTGTTCCTCTCAACAGGAGTGCAGCCCAAAACCCTCTTCCCCAGGGGAAGGGAGGGGTTGTGGTGCAGCTCAAGGATCTGGTGTACCTGCACAACACTTCCAGATCTCTCCACGTGGGCTTTCAGCTGGGCCCTCCTGGCATGCAGGTCCCTCCAGCGGTCAGCAATGACTTTCATCTTCTGCCTGAAGGCCTGACAGCACCACAGTGAGGGTGACATGGCTGCCTGCACCCAAAATCTGCCACCTGCCTCCCAAAAACTCCAAAAAACCACAAACCATCCCAGCCATGCACCAGTACCCACCCATCTTTCTCACCTCTTCTTTCTCTGCCATGACCTTTTCCATCTCTTGGACTTCTTTCTTTTTCCTTAAGAGCTGCATAAGTGAAGACTGGGAGTCCTCCTCTGTCACTCTGAGTTCCCTGCAGGAGGAGTTTTCCTCGAGGTTACACACTGACTCGAGTTCCTTGGCAGGGTGGATTGCTTGGATCCTTGGATTGCTCTGTGTCCCAGGTAGGGTGATGGGGCAGAGCCCCCCAGCACCACCTCAGATCCCATCTGGCAGCACAGCATCCCCTCCCCACCCCAGCAAGCATCCCAAGGCAGAGCAAGGGGGTGTTACAGGGAGGAATAGAACTGGGGAAGGGGGTACAAGAGGAGGCAGAAGTGATAGACATAAGGCATGGGAGTTTCCCATGGTGAGGGACAGAGGCATGGAGAAGGCAGCAGAAGAGGATGCAGGCTGGAGGAAGAACCCCCTCACCTGAGGAAGGATGGGAGTTTCACCTTGCACATCCTGAGGAAAAGGGCTGACATCTCCTTTTTGCTCCAGGTCTCCATTGCTCCAGCCACCAGCAGGAAACAGAGCCCAGGTGCTGCCAGCACTGCTTCTCTGCCAGCTCAGCTCAGGGGCTGCCCCTCAGTGTGGGAGGCACCAGGCAGGAATGAGCCTGGGAGCCTCTGGCCTCTGCTTTCCTGAGACCTTCCTTGGCCTGTGCAGCCCTGAGGCTACCCCAGGCCTGGAGAGAGGCCCTGTGGCTACTCCAGCCTCTGGGATGTTTACTTGGCAACTTCATAGTTGCTGGGCAACAGAATGTTCACTCAGAGTTAGGGGGACTGACCACCCTGTGCAGGACCAGGAGTTATTAAATTCCCTTCCTCACATCTCTTAGGGTTCTTCCTCTGCTATAATTTGAGCTCTGCTGCGTGTTTCAGTCCCCTGACAGCCACATTCCTCTGTCCCAGCCCTCAGGGCACAGGGCTTGCTCCTTCTCTCCCCAGCACCAGATGGAAACACCATCTACAGGCACATCCTTGGGGATGTTTGACCACTCTACTGCCATGGTGTAGTGCCCTTCCCTCATAGCTCAGCTCACTGAGATCAGCTGCACAGCATTTTCCCTCTCCTAAGCAAAAAACATCCCCTGGGCCCTTCCTCTGTTGGGCCTGGCAGCTCCTGTGCATGGCTCTATAAACAGCAGCTACTCACTTCATAAAACCAACAAATTTCTCCTGCCTGCTCCCTGTGGGAGTCTCAGCTGCTGAGGTACCAGTCATTGGTTTCTCTGTGTCTGAATTGAAGGCACTTGAGACAGTAATTCATGTTCAGACTCAGGTGTTTATTATTTCTTATCAGTAAAACAGTCTCACAACTATGAGTTCTGCAGTTTTTCATTAGAAGGCACAAAATGACCAACAATCTCTTGTTACAAGGGCTTTTAAGACTAAACTATCCAATTAAGAAAGGACACCTAGATTATTTTCCCTTTTAACCCAATAACTGATCCCACAGATCCCACAATGCAGACTTTCCTGCCCAATTACAAAATGCCACCCAAACCCAAGAAGAAGAAGAAGAAGAAGGAAGAAGCAGCATGAAGAAGAAACTCAGGACAGTACCCTGTGCCCTCCATCTTGCTTCCATCCACAACATACTAAAAATCCCAAAACCTAAATTTCTCACCAAGTGATACACCTACACACTTTTGTGGATTCTAGGCCATCTTGAAGTTTAGGAAATTTTCTCCATGAATGGGTGTCCAAGTCAGTGCTGCCCTGGGGGTCAGGGCACCCCGGAGCAGACAGAGAAATATTCCCAGTGCCCTGCATTTCCCCAGCTCCCTTATGGGCTATTTAAATCCTCCTATTCAAGCAGGTCAAACTACCACTCCCAGAGGCTGGCTTTCAGTTTCCTACTTCCCTTCTTCCCCTTCCTGAAGCCCAGGCCTTCCTGCAGAAGGGTGCCCAAGCTTTGGTGTGTTGATGCCTGCCATGCATCGGGCACACTGATACAGCCAAATTAAACAGATTTTATGAGTCCTGCAAGTCCTAAAGTCCTGCAAAAGCACCAGGCCCATGTGCACGTGCTTCACTTTCAGAATCTAACAAGAAGAATGCCTCTTCCATTCAAAAGGACTTTTTTTTCTCCTGTTAGTTAGGATAAAAGCTCAACCTAGAAATGAGTTACAGGGATTGGGCTGGATAGTTGAAGGGCTGATAGTCAGATTGGAGGAGTTGCTTCAGCTGGGAGGAACCTGGGAGGAACCAGCACAAACAGACTCTATCAGCCTGTCCTGCAAGCTCCTCTTGGAGGTTTTACTCTCACTCATCCCAGTGCAACATCTCTGCCTCCGCCAAGATTTGCTCCAGTGACAGAAAAAGATGTGTTTGAGCAGAGAAGACATAGGAACAGCTGGGGACATCATCTGGACCCCAACACTCTCTGCGAGAAGTGCAGTTTCTAACCTTTTTTTGCACTAGGGTTGTGGATACTGGAAGAGGAAAATTCAGTCTTGGAAGTCTTCAGAAATATTACAGGATAAAGATCACACACCAGCATGTTGTGAAGGACAAGCTGTAGCTCCAGCCTCAGCATGGATGACTGGTAGGAATGGTGGTGTCAAGAAACTCTGACCAGTGTCAGGTTTTGGGTTTTTTTAATTTAAAAGTCTATAAATCTTCTCTTCTGCCTCTAAAACACCACTTTTTTCTATCAAACCCTTGCAGGCAACCAGAAGAATTAAAAGGCATTGAAGAGACAGAACATGACTGAGCTGCTGATGTGGAGCCTGTGTGATGCTGTAAACATTAAGGTCACTGCAATGGGATGTCCCATGCCACCACTGACTTTGCAAACTTCGCTAAACATCAGCTTTCAGTTTGCTGATCCCATCTGTCCCACACACTTTAGATCCAGAAACTTTCCCCTGAGCTAAGGAAACTGCCCTCTGCAGCACCCCAGAGCACCTTCAAAGGACACTTTCCAATCTAAGAAAAAACTTACTCCTTGTTAAAAGCAAGCAAGCAGTATCCCACAAGCTGCCCACAGAACCTCAGCCTATTTTATTACCTTCCTAACAAGTTTGTCTGCTCTGGATAAATAGAAGCTCTCCTGACAAGTGGAAAGGTGTCTGGATGGAGAGAACAGGTTGTTCCAGGGACCAGCTGGTCCCCCAAGTCCTGGTTCTCTCTCCCATGTCCTCCAGCATCTCACTGGGAACTTCCCCAAGTGGGACACAGTCTGCTCTGCCAGGGGCTGCAGGAGAAGCTGCTCGCTTGCAGGTGGAGGCATGTCAGGAGAACTGCCAGCAAGGCATTAAGCAATGACCAAGAAACAAACAAGAGTGCAAAATGCCCACCAGCTGCAGCAGGAGCAGTGTAGAGGAGCCAGCTAATATCCTACATCTGCTGCGTGTTGCAGCTACCCCAGCTCCTCCTCTACTTTGCTCTGCCCACATCTCACACCTCCATGGGGCTGTGGCTGGGATTTGGAAATCCAAGAGGTGGGAGTTTTGCCTTGGTTTGCTCTGGTGTGTTATCACAGGCCCCTGGGAATATTTGGCCACAAACAATGACCAGCTGCCCTCGCCCAACCCAACTTGTGGCTGGCAGGCAGCATGACAACACATCACCTGCAGTAGTTCTCACCATCACAGCCTCTTCCTGTAGGGAGATACAATATAAGAAAATAAAGGCAGTATAGTAAGTAATCTTACCCCATTAAGGAGTTGCAGCTGAGCCAATTATTAGAGATTGGGAACAGGCCTGATGTTAACAGGCCACAGCTGTAGCCAGTCAGAAGAGTGTTATAAAAGAGTGGATTGGTTGGTTGGGGGAACTGGAGTCAGAGGCTGCTGTGAGGACAAGGAAGAGTCAGTGCCTGGAGGAGTTGCCTGCGAGAAACATCAAGGAGGTACAAAACTCTGGCAACGTGGAACCCTTGCCATGTAATGACAATAGAACCCTTGTGATATATATGACAACATCTTCCAGTAGCCAAAATCTCAGCACTGGCAGAGACAATGAATGGAAATCAAGCTCACACATTCCAGACACATGGTCAAGCAGCCGGGGGCACCACACCATGGAGGAACAGGTATGGGGACACACGAGTGGCCACAACCCTGCTTTGCCCACAAGCCCATCCTGATGCTGTGGCCTCCAAGGAGAACCAGTGTGAAATGGGGCAAACCAGGCTCTTCTCTACTTTGAGCTCTACTAAAGAGCAGATTGAGCCTGATTCAGTTGTTCCTGCCATCTCTTCCTCACACCTTTTTTGGACACTTCTAGGGCAGAGGAGCCCATTGAATTACAGACTTAGTGTTGATCCTGCTTGGAGCTGGAAGTCAGAGTGAAAAACTCCAGAGATCCTTTCCAGCAGGTCCCCTAAATTATCCTACAATTCTGATAACTCCCCATCAGTCTTGCACCCCACAGTGCCAGCCTTGGCAGGAAAAGCCCACCCCAGTGAGGACAGGGGCACTTGGCAGTCCTTTCCACAGTCTGGGCATGTGAGGCAGGGCTTTCTTCTCAACCCCTGGTACTTCTGGAGTCTCATGAATTTTTATGAAAGGCTAATGATTTAAATCCTTCTCACATATGTAGAAACCTTGCCATGAGTCTGAGCTTTTTGGAAGGGTTGTTTTGGGTTTTTTAACTTTATAATAATTTTCATTTTACAAGTTCATAAATAAACTCTTCTTCCTTGCTCTGCTCCACCCCTCCTGTCTGGGTGTGGCTCTAAGCAAATGAGACCCTTGAATGAAAATTCACTTTTTTTCTTTTCTTTTTTTTTTTTTTTCAAGACTTGCTCATGTCTCCTCAGCCTCAAATATTTCATGCAGGTTGTGCCATGTATTTCACAAGCTAAGCCAAGCAAAACACTGCCTTCCATATACACAGCAAAAAAAAATGTTTTTCAGGCTCAAAGCATTTCTGTCTTTGGCAGAATCTTTTCTCAAAGCATACCAAAGAAAAAATATGGAAATGAAATACAAAGAGTGGTTAAAATAATATTTTGTGTAGAGATGAGCCCAAACCAAACCCCAGATCAGAAAGCCAGATACCCCCCTAGATACCGTGCCTAAAATGAGGAGGTTTGTTGTGATACTTGGAGAACAACTGGAAAGCATTGCAGGTCTCCCAGCAAGTTTAATTTCCTAATTGAACTTATAAAAGACTTAACCCCTACCAGACCTCACAGCTAACACAGGTCCTTTTATATTTACACTGTAGATGATATTTAGGCAGGCTGGCCCTGTGTGGATGGACTGTGGGGAGGCAGATGGGGGTCTGGCATGGCAGAGAGGATCCACAAGGCAAAGGGGCTCTGCTGAACCTGGGCAGGGGACCCAACGCTTCCCTGGATTTCAGTGTGGTTATTTCTGCTATTTGGATCCAGCCCTCCGCTGACGTGGGCACTAGCTGTGGTGTAATTTGGGGTTTCAGACCCAGCATTTAGGACTGGATCCAAAACTCGAATGGAAGAAATTTGGGAAAGAGGCTTTTAAGAGTTTAATTTGAAACAGAAAACCCAAGAAACTATTTTTGCCCTGGTCTTTAATTGAACTATTTTTTTAATCCCCTAGTATGCCTGGGCTCTTCAGGCATCCAGCAGCAATGTCTCAGTATTAAATAGGACACTTTATGCTATAGGAGTGATGGATGACTGACAAACTCAGCTCCCTGTGAACCTACTGCCCTGGAGAGGTGAACAAAAAGCATGTTACAGCTCTGTGTGTGCACTCAGCAGCAGCCACAAGGAAAGCTGACTGTAAGGAAAGCCTATCTCAACAGCAGATTTCAGGAGGGTAATTGTACCTGCTAATCTATGAAGTCTCTCAGAATCTGACAATGCAATTACAGGCATCTTTACTTTCTGTATCCCAACAGAGTCCATGTATATGACTGTAAATAGGACAGTTTAATAAAGTGTGTTTTACTCTCTAGTTTAATATTTTTATAAATCTTAAAATAACCTTAAAAATATTTGTCCTAGTACTCAACAGGATTTGGGCTTGTTTTTCTATCAATTTAGTGGTTGTAACACAGGTCTTAAAATAGAGGGGGAGGGAGAGTGTTGTTTTGCTCCAGAAGCTGAGTGTGTACCCAGCACGTCAGCCCCATTGTACAGAGCTCCTGCCACCATCAGCCAAAACCATCCCAGCTCCCTCCCAGATAAGGAAGGACATGTCCTCTGCTCTGTTCCATCCTATACTGTGCCAGGGCTGCTCCTGTCTGGTACCCACAGCACAGGCATGTGTCCAAATCCTCCCCCCATCTTCAATAAGCCAGGTAGCTGCGCCTCTGTTCCTAAAACAAGGACTTGGCTGAAATGCTAAATACTCAGTGAAGCACCTGCTGCTAGGCAAAAAGAGACCTCTTGGGCATGAAGGGTCCACAGTGCAGGAGAAAGAACTTATTAATTTTTTTTTTCATGTGAAATATTGTGGTTTTAATGTTTCAGGTTGTTGAATCCTATCCCAGCTTGACACTTGTTGGCTGCAGGGCTCACATCCCACCTCTAATGCATGCAGCTCACCCAGCACAATCCCAGCTCTGCCCCTGCAGTGGTGCCAGCATCTCCCTGCTCCCCTCACCAGATTCTTGCTGCCACTGATGCACAGGGACAGATTCCTGATCCCCTCAGCCTTCCCAAGCAGTTTTGGGAGCTGCAGGCATCCAGGCTCAAAAGCAAACTCTGGAAGGTGGTTTTGTAGCAGAGCATGTTCCTGGACTCCATCAGCAACATCCTCAGACTCAGCCACCTTTCAAAAAGACAAACTCCATGAACGCTGCTCTCACATACATACATGCACACACAAAAACAGTTATTAGCTTAATAGGGTGAGTATCAAAATGCAACAATAAATTATCTGACATCTTTACTGCTTAGAATGACAGATTCAAACAAAGCTAACCCTTTAATTATGTTTATATAATGTAATTTGGCAGAAGTCATAAAGCACCCCTTTGGCAATGCCAGATTAAATATTTTACATTTGCTTGGGCAGCACATTATAAGACTGGAAGCAGTATTTCTGCCCAGTGCTCTGCAGCAGTGACTGCAGCAGGGTGGATAAGAAGGCACAGAGGTTCTGGTCCTGAGATCAAGGGACCCCAACCCCATATCCCACTTTGTAGAGCTCCCCTTCCCACCCTCGCATCCAGGAGAATGGCACCACTGACATTTGCCAAGACCAAAACAAAAGGCCCTGCTGATGCCAGGGCGCCAGTGGTGCCTCTGTTATTGCTGCTGGGGTTTCCTGGGCCCCTCACCTCTCTGCCCACTGCAGCTTCTCTGAGTCCTCCTTCTGTGTACAGCAGGAGAAGGGGTCCCACATTATGCCACAAACATTTTGGCCAATGGTCCTTCATGCCTGTGATTTCAGAGAGAGAATGAAGCACCGTGAGCTGCTCTGCAACAGGGCAGGGAACGGAGAGCAGTCTCCATGTCCAGATTCCCAGAGCCCATTTGCCCATCACTCCTAAGAATCTTCCCAAGAAAAGTGAGTTCCCACATCAGGCTTCTGTAAGAAACTCCCCAAAGATCCCACATTTCAAGCTCCATGACTCTGTTCATCACTGTGGAACTAGAAATGCTTGTTCCCTCTTTCAAAAGGATGCAAATTAACACGGCCCTCCCTCCCAGAACAGGTCCCATGGAGCTGCCCCTCCACTGCCAGCACATCAGGAACGTAGATGGAGATGAAGCCAGAACAAAGCCCCTCGAGAACCAGGACAGCCACTCTGCAGGCTCCCCTTCCCGAGGGATTTTCCACAAGTCGCCACCATCATGCTGGGAATCTCAGTTTTGACTCTCAGCCCTCTGAAATCCACATGCCTGCTCTGACCATGGCCACCTACTCCAACATTTCTAAATTCTCCACTGCTAAGGACCACCCTTCTTCTAGAGACGTTTCTCTGGCTTGGTTCTGCTGCTACAGTGGTATTCACAAAATTGATTTTCATAAGTAATTACAGCACAGCAGAATCCAGTGCAGGGAGAATGTGGTTGTGTCCTTCTGCAGCCAGTGGGATGGAAAGCTGCATTCACAGTGTGCTGAAGCAGCCAGAATAAATTTACTGTAGCCCTGCTACATTTCTTAAGTTCAAACTGTTCCACACACACACACTTTGCCCAGCATACTCTTTGTATAATGTAAAGTAGGTATCAATTTCAATTGCTCACTACGAACATCAATTTGGATGCTGTAAGAGGTACCTAAACTTCTCTTCACTGTTATAATTAAGTGATGTTTGTGAAGATATCAGTAATGAATGAGGATACAGGACAGATAGCAGGAACTTGAACTCCTTCAGTAACATGTAGAGCCAAAGAGTACAGACTAAGATTCAAAATTAAAAAAAAAAAAGCCAACCTAAAAATAATTCAAGAGGTCCACAAAACAATGTATAATATACAATTCAGAACAGAACTTTGCCTAATGTAAAGAGACCTTTGGAGCACTAAGCAGAGCAGTTTACAATTTCTGGAGTATGTCATGTTTGCATCAAAGTTTTAATTACAGAATTAATAAATCCATCCAGACAAAATTTCTTTGGTTTCTTCAAAGACAGACTTGACTGCTTTGCTAAGGCACTTTCCCCTTTTTGCCTTCATATAAATTACGGTGTGCAAAAAAATAAGTCAATTAAGAGAGAATAGGCATTATGAAATACTTCCCTTTGCACAAGCACACAGGCTTGCAAATCTCATTGAAATTCTGTTGAGTTGCATTGCCCACACAACTTGCAATCTTAGCAAAAGCCACACAAAAGACTTCCCTCTTCCCTCCCCATTGTTTACAAGAGCGTTTTGGGAACGGGGCATATATTGCTATGCAGGAAGGGAAACAGGGACAGGAGTGAAATGCAGTTTGTTGAGCTAATAAAACAGCAAGCCTTCCGTTTGTTTCCTCAGTCCTATAGAGTTGTTCCTGTTTAAGACTTACACGCTCCCCTGTTCACAGAGCTGGTGACAAACATTTTCACTGCTGACTGTTAAAGCTTGTGGGCTGGCCATGTTTTAACTATGAGAATGTTTCACAGCCGTTATTAATGGCAGTGGCTTAATTCATTATTTAAGAGGTTGATATATGACAACAAAGGGACAGAAAGCCCTAAAGAGACCTGCTGTACCTAACTTGCTAAACTCCTCAAGAGATTCCAGCAACCCCAGAAAAACATGAAATTCATCTAAATTCAGGGGACTCTGAAGTTTGCAGGGCATTTGGCCAAAAGCAACCCAAATATTTTCATATTCCTTTACATAAGGTTACCAGTACTGCCTAATTACATGAGTAATAAGAGACAACAAAGTCTCCTTCTCACACACTCAGAACACTCTTTCATGCAGCAAGGAACAGTATATATAAAATAATTAGGACGGACATCAATGAAAGCAAGAAGGGGCATGAGCTTGGAAAATCTGCCAAACCATTGGGGCTTCTGGCAGAACACCCTGAGTGTCTGGGATGTACTTATTCAAATGTGGGCATCAAAGTTTTCCAGGGAGACAGCCCATGCAGGTCAGCAGTCATGCAAGAGCACAGGACAGCAGCTGCCTCCTGCTGCCCCTGCAGGTGAGCTTCCCACTCCAGCTCCAAGGCAGCTGTGGCAGAGAAACTGAACACAGATGAGACAAATTCTGTAACAAATTGCTCAGGACAAAAGGTATCAGAGATTCCCATGCTCATGTCCCAGGAAGTGGAGTTGCTCCAGCTCCATCCTGACACTTCTAGGGGGGCCATAGACAATTTCTGAAAATGCGGGTATATACAGATGGGAAGAAAAGCCCAGGTGTGTAGGAGTTCATTGTTTCCTCCTACACCAAATATTCAGATGAAGTGAGTGAGGAAAAACCTAACTTTTCTTGGTTGTGACCTCAGACTATCAGCTGTGTAATGATGCTCCAGCAATTTCCAATGCCAATTCTCTGAAACCCATTGAAGGCTAAGGATACCTTCTGCTCAGCAGAAAGGGCCGAGTGTCACCTCCAAACTGCTTTTCTTGCCTCTTGGAAACCCTAGTTTAGTACTTCAATATTTTCAGTTTACTCCCTCACTCAGCTCCTGTTGAGGAGGAAAGAGAGAAGGGATAAAGAGTTCAATCTGGATCTTCAGCTGATTTCAATAGGACAGGGATAATTTGCAAGAGGGCATAATGCCACCAACAGGTGAACTCAGGTTTTTCCTGATTTACACCAGGGATGAGATTCACCATCAGCAGGTGCCCTCCTCAATTACCAGGTGACTTCAGGGTGGTTTATTTCTGAACCTCACATTTACACCAGAGTAACAGGAGAAGGTGTTCTCTTCTGCAAAACCTCATCTTTGTGTGGTTGTGTACCTGGGGACTTGGTGAAGCCTCTGGAAGGTTTTCAGGAGAAGAACCAAGAAAATAAATTCTCTTTTCCACAAGAAGTTCCTTTCCACAGGAGCAAGACTTTGAACACAGCCCCAGGTAAGAGGAAGGTGTGCTGAATTCTGCAGCTGAGCTGGTGGAGGTCACAGGAGGAAACTGGGGTACTTCTTTGGGCTGTGCATTCCCTTCCCTAAGCACTCACACACCACCCTGGTCTTCCAGGGCAGCCTCAACAGAAAGACCTCCCGTCCAGCAGTACTCAGAGCTCGGTGTCTGAACAAACTTATATTTCTTTGTTCAGTCCTCAGCTCAGTCAGACCTCCCTTGCCCTTTTTCCTCACTGACTGGCACCGTGTGCCCAGCTGGTCTGGCTCAGGGCAGGCTTAGGTGGGTGGTCACCCCCTGGCTGAGGCAGGGGTTTGTTCCCATGCCTGCAGCCATGCCCAGCCCCAGCAGCTCTCTGACTGTCAGGAAATTTGCAAACCAGAGAATTGTAGGACCTCTCCAGGGAAAGCACTTCTGGCACACCCACACGCTCTCTACGCAGCTGGAATTAAAATCAGATTTTATTTCCCTGTCTGGGTCAAGCAGAGTAAATCATCACTTCCCTGGTAAGCACAGAGCCTGGGCCAGCAGTGCCCAGCAATGAGCCCTAGTGACAGGGATCTGTATCCACAGCAGTGAAAGATCTCCTTTCACCCACAGTGTGTTTTAGCCTGTCTCTTCTTCCCCCACCCCTGCATGTTTTCTGCTTATAACAATTAATTGCTTCATTGCTGAAGGCAGCGTTTAATCCTGCAAGCATAAATTCTCACGTACAGTGATGTGATCAGTGAGGCTTGTGGGATTAAATCCTTGGGTCCACCAAAAATTTTCACAGGAGTGTAATTATAATCAGACATGCAGCTACATGAGTGTTTCAAGAGAAGCACATGTGCAATTGCTGGTGATTTGTTGCAGTTTTTAAAACCAGAAAAATTGTTCAGGATCAAGTTGAGTTGCCTGGGCAGAAGTGCACAGAATAAAAGTGCTTAGAGAAATCACTTTTAGGGATTCTCCTGTTGGTCCTTTACCTAGTGTGCCTTCAGACCCCAGGTCCTTTCTGAAGAAGTGCCCTTCCTCTACCAGGCTTTGCCTTGTTGCTTTCCTGACCTGAGCCCCTCCTGCCACCTCCTACATCAGTCCAAAATGTGAAAAAGACACTAAAACTTTTATCTGCACATCTCACTGTTTTTTCCTTACAGCCCAAAGGACAAATAAGCACAAACATGAAGTTAAAGCTTTACTAATGGCCTGTGTGTTCAACTGAAACAACCCATCAATGCTAAAATTGGGAGGTAAAGATCCTCATGATATCTCTGAGATCTCCTGCCTGGGACAGTGCTTCCTGTGGCTCAAGAAACAGCTTCTTGTCCTCTCCTGAGGGCACATATCTCCCACACTTTGTTCAGATCCCTTCTGATTCCTCTGAAGCTGTTTCTTCTTGGGGTGATACCCCAGCCTGAGGCAGCTCCCCGCTAACTACAGCCCAAACAAAAGGCAGTCATGGCAGGAGGGAATGCACAGGAGGAATTCCCACCAACAACCTAGTTTTTCATAGCAAGAAGAAACCACTCATGAAAGATGTGTTCCTCACAGCAGAGCCTTTTGCAGAACCTCTTCAGCCAGTCATTGTCCCTTGTTGTCCCCTGCATCCCCAGCAGCTGCTCCTCACCCACTACCCAGCTCTGCCACCAAAAACTTCCACATTAACCTTCTCCCATCACTGTCCCAACTCCTGCACTTACAAGAACCTGGCGGTGCCAGCCCATGCTGTGCCTGGCCAGGTGCCTAATGCTCAGGCAACCTCCCAGATGCTTTTGATCCACATTTGCAGCTGCTTTAGAGCATTTCTCTGTGAGGGCAGCTCTGCAGAAGCAGCCCTGACTGCACCCCTGGTGCTCTGGGGTTTGGGGCAGAGCTTTCTCCAGGTGAACCCACTGGGGATTGCTGGATGGATGAGACATTTCAGCTGGGTAGAGCCTCACTCTCTCTGCTGCTGCTGAGAGCTGCAGCTCTGGTGAACACTTCCTGAGACCTGTAGCTATTGTTCTGGGCTCTTCTTCAGCTTCACAGAAGGAGTCAGACACTGGGGGTCACTCTTCCCCCCTAACCCTGGTGTTGGACCATCAGATGTAAGCCATGGACTGGGCAGTCTGCATTTTGGCTCCCTTCATGAGGCCACAAAAATAATCAGCTGCACCAAGCTATGCAAAAATCTCACTAATTGATGAGCTACTGCAAGTGGTGACTTCCAGGTAAGACAGACCTGTAAGGGGCTGTAGTGAGATGGGTGTTGGTCTCTTCCCTCAGGTAATAAGTGACAGGATGAGAGAAAATGGCCTCAGGTTGTACCAGGGGAGATTTAGATCAGATATTAGGAAAAATTTCTTTGCTAAAAGACTTGTCAAACATTGGAACAGGCTGTCCAGGGAGTGCTGGGGTCACTGTCCCTGGAAGCATTTCAAAAAGCATTTGATGTGGTACCTGGGAGCCTGAGTGCACAGCCAGCTGCAGATGGACTGAAACTATAATGGGAATAAGGGGAAACCTCCCTCCATCACACAGATTTTGCACCCTGCTGATGGTATCACCAGCAGCCTGTTTCATGGACTATGGGTAAAATCTTCAAATCAGGCAAGGAGCCAACTAAGTTTGATTTAATAGCAAGCAATTTGCTTAATGAAACAGAGTGACAAAGCAGGAAATATTCAGTCTCCTTACTAGAAAGACAATACTAATTAAAACAAGAGTACTGAAAGAGGAAAACATATTTAATGTTTCTCCATCAGTCTGAAAATAATTTATTGTTTAGATGCTTTTAGAAATATTTGTTCCCTTCAGACCATGCTGGGTTTTGAATAAAAATGGACTGAGATAATCAGTATTTAAACCTTTACATAGAAGGTTTAATTCCAAATGCACAAAAATACGCTTAAATATCACCTCTCCAGTGATACATAAAAATTTTGCTTTCTTAAAAATGGAATTATTTCTGTACTGAGTGGCAGCTGCTTGCACAGTTGATTCTACTGAGGATTTATGCCTGGTCCAGGCAGAGGAAAGGAGCCTGGAATTAACCTCTTGCTCTCTGCTGCTGGTAATTACCTTTGCCACAGAGCAGAGAGCACCAGGAACAGAGATTCCAAGCAGGGCCCTGCCATCAGCAGCAGTGAAATAAATCAAGATGTGACAGCATGAAGGGACAAATAAATCACCAGGAGAGAGGTGACATGGGGAAGGACAAGACCTATGAGCAATACAAGCAGATGAGTCTGTGGCCAACACCATCTGTGCAGGAGCTGCTTTGGTTGGCATCAGATGAACATCTGGATTTGGGCTGGGTTTGAGGTACAACCTGTGCTTTGAGGACAGGAAAAATGAAACACAGAGAAATAAGTTTGAGTTCCCAAGACCTCTGAGGGAGCAAGACACCCTGTCCTTTGTCTAAGCAAGGTTCCCACAGAGAGTTAATACCAGAGCTAGAGACAGCTCAAAGGCATCCCAGAACTTCCTCTTCTAACAGGAATTTATTTCATCCTTTACCTTTCAAATGTATCAGAAACATTTATACAGAAAAAAACTTATTTTTGAGCTTCTGCTGTACTTTTTGAAGAGAGAAAGAAGTCTCTCTTAAGATGTGTTACAGATATTAATAAGGAAATGTCCTAAGAGAAGCTACTTGGTTGGAAAGTAACATAGAGAAGGCATATTCCACTTAAAACAATACATTGGGTGTGGGGGAAATAAAGAGAAAATCTGGTTGTTTGATGTTTTTTTTTTTTGATTGGTTGGTGGGTTGGTTTGATTTTTGTTGTTGTTGTTTTATTCTCTTTTGTTTTGAGGAAGAGAGAAGGAAAAGCAGAGAGGGATTTGGCTGTTGAGGGTATCTCATAGCAGTAGGTGGTAAAGATGCCTCAGTGCTCCTCTCTTGGTTTGGAAAGACAGGGGTGTGCTAAGGAAGGCAGGAGACTCCCCTAAAATGGAAAATGTAAACCCCCTCCCTCCAAATTGCTATAAATTTTAAATTAAGGATCTCTCAGGCAAAAATATGGGAATTAGAGTTCTTTAATAGGGAAGAAAATAAAAAGATAAAATAAACAATGCAGTAAACCAAAACAGCACTGACAGAGTCAGAATACAACCTGACACCCTGTTGGTCAGGGTTTTGGTAGCATCCAATTGGAAATGTGGCTGCAGCCCTCCTGGAGTGTCAGGGGTGGATCTGGTGGAGCAGGTATCCTGTAGAAAGGTGCAGTCTTCCTCTGAAGATCCAGTGGAAGAGGAGCTGTTCCTCTGGGAAATCCAGTGGAGAAAGCCATGCTGGTGTTCCAGAACCTCAAGATTATGTCCAGGTAGGAATGCTTGGCTCCTCCCTCTGGGCTCACATCTCCCAGTGGGATGCTGTAGTTCTTATCGGTCATGCAGTGACATTCAATAGCCTGTTATCAGCAGATGTCTCCCAGGAGGGAGGAATGGTTGTGGAAGAGATAAGGGAAACTGCCCACTGAACAGAAGACAATTGCCATACAGATGGCAAATAGAATATAAATTGTTCGGCAATCCAGGACAGCTCCCTTGTGACATTTTGGTTAGATGATGTGTTTGGAAGGAAAGTGGAATGAATGAAGCTTCTTCCCAGAACTAATCTCCCAAGGTTTTGTCTTTAATCTCTTTCTGTCCATACTGCAATACAAACTCTATGGAGAAAGTCCCAAGGTCAGCACAGCAGCTTTTGGCTGATGCCACGGTGTGTAACCACATCCCAGCCCCACTCAGCAGAAGCATCTCATTTCCTGCAGGATCTGGAGCAGGCTCTGGCTTCACTCATGTCCTCCTTGCTGCCAAGCCACGATGGAAACACTCACACTGGGCTGCAAGTTTCTCCAGCAGGAAGGACACAAGCACAAGGCTGGGATATTTTAGCAGGAAGGGGCAACTGCCAGGCATCTTGGTAGCTAGAGAAGAGAAATCTCTTCTTTGCTGGAAAAAGTGAACATGCACAAATGGGCTTGCTCAGCTCCTCTCCCCTTATCCCACCAAGGCAATAACTGGCTATTTTTTTGTACGACCAAGATGTTTGTTTCTGGTTTGGTTTCTTGTCAAGCACTTGAAGACCATGACACACAAATGTGGTGAATAGCAAATACCAATGATCATTGCAAGGATAGAAGCCACATAAAACAGGGGAAGGAGAAACATGGCAATGACTGAGTGAAGAAAAACCATTCAACACCTGGAAGACAACAGAGCCAGGATCCATTAAGAGGCCAATAGGGGGCCAATGTAACATAAAATAAAAAAACAAACAAAAAAAAAACAACCCAAAACCAAATAAAAACCAAAACAAACAAACAAAACCAAAAAATCAACAAAAAACCAACAAAACAAAACATTGAGTATTTTGGGCAAGATTCTCACTTTGGTTTTTGTGCCACAGCACTATTGAGATTAACATCTTTTAAAGTCCTAAGCAGCATCCAATGATTTTGTCAGTATTAGGTCTTGAGAAGAGGTTGTTAATGAGGAATGGGAGGATACGGTATTTTAAATTATTATTAGCTTTTTCTTGTAGCTACTTTGAAGAATCCATCTCTAAGTCACAGAAATCCCCCTGGAAACTGGTATGAGCTAAAAGCCTTAGAGCCAAAATCACAAGATGCTTCAGAAAACTGCCCATGAGGGACACACACTGGAGAATATACCAACCATTAATTATGGACAAAAGAGCATTCAGAGGTAAAGAAATCCATCTCACTGACCTGCTGCCCTGCTCCAGGAAAATATTTCTTACACTCTCTCCAGCTTGCATTTTGATTTTGTGGAATCAAAATCCTTCCTGACTCTATGCCCTTCTATGCCCTTCCTCTTGGTTTTTTTGGACAGAATTACAAAATGATGGGGTTAATAGAGCACAGAGCAGCTGCAATCTATTTGGATTTCACTGAAGGACTTGATACCGTCTCCTGAAATCTTATGCTCCAAATTAATTCAAGTTGGCTCAGGCAGGAAAACACTGTCATGCCAACCAGAAGCTGCCTGAGAGGACTGTGAACACAGGGCAGTGACAGGCAGTGATGCTCTCACTGCAGCACCAAGGGGCTAAAGGCTCCTCCTACCCTCATCAGACATCCAGCAAAAGAATGCTCCAGCAAAATCCAGGAGCACTGGCAGAAAGTCCCAGATGAAGTTAAAACAAAAGGAGGCTGCATCCAATTGAGCAGAGGTCAAGGGAGTTAAGAAATGCTGATAAAACAAGTCAGCTTTTCCATGGGAAGAGGAGGGGAGGAGGGTTGCATACCTATGCTAGGACAGAGGAGTTCATAAGTAACAGAGGGAAGAATCCAGCAGGCAGCAGTGTTAATGTCACTGCAGCCACCCAGCTGCCTGTCTGCCATAGTAACACTCATTTTAGGATGGAATAATCACTGCTCACTTCCAGAGTGAAATAATTCCTCTGGATTACACTCCCTCAGTTGGGTTCAGAGGTGCAGCAGCCCCAGAGCAGCTCTGACAAAATAGAATATTCCAGGCAATTTTGCTTGGTAGACAAGACCCAAAATTCAAATACTCTTGATCTATAAGGCAGAAAATCCATGTGGGAACAAGGAAAAGCTGATGCAATCAGTAGTCTGCTCTTCTTGTTGGTGCCAAACTCTACTGATCCATTCCACTGCTCCTAAAATTTAGGGAATATTGCTGCTTTGACAGGGGAGGATTTGTTTATGGTCAGTTGCATGGTTTTCAAGGGAAAGGAAGGTTTTTTTATATGTTCTTATATGTTTTGTATGTGTTCATCACACAGAGTTTCCAAATTCTCCAGCAGAAAATAAAACTACAAGAACTTCCCAGGCGTGTCCTGCCTGCTGTTTTCCAGGCCATGTACAACAATCTCACCTTTAGACTTGGTGGTATTTCAGTTTTACAGTATTCCATGTGAAGTTCTTCATCATCCTCCTCCCTGCCTTTCAGGAGAAAACCACTGCTGCTCTGGAGGAGCTGGAAACATTTTCCTGATTTGAATATTCACACAATGCAGTGACAGGCACTTCCCAAGGCACCCTGATGGCTGAGTCAATTGTTCAGACAGCTTTAAAAATGGTTTGGTCAATGAGCCATTGGTGTTCTTCCAATAAGTTGTTAATAAATAAATTCTCAGGTCCATCACCTCCCTGGATGTGATGGAGCATTGAGCT
Source organism: Ammospiza nelsoni (assembly GCF_027579445.1). Lineage (NCBI taxonomy): Eukaryota > Metazoa > Chordata > Aves > Passeriformes > Passerellidae > Ammospiza > Ammospiza nelsoni. The sequence goes on from NC_080636.1 coordinate 19,732,935, forward strand.
GTGTGTCCTGGAGGAGTTTTGGTCACCTGTTACAGGAGACTGCTCCCATCATTACTTTAAAGACTGAGCTTAAGCCTGTTTGAATTCACTGTAGGAGTAATTCCAGTTTCTCCTTCCAAATCCAGAAGCCTCCTAGCCATTCCCTTCAATACCAAGGTAAGAAATTTGGATGAGGCAGAGCTGGGATGCAGGGCAGGGTGGATGGCCCCTGGTGGAAAAAAAGCAACCTTAAAAAGAGCCTGATTTTGACTTAATTCCAGCTCCATAACCAGCCAGTTACTGGGAATGTGAGACTCAGCCTTCATCTCTTCCTGCCTAATATGAAGCAGATGTCTCCTGTTAATGAACCATTTGCTAATTAGTAACCACTTCATTTTCCTTCCATCAGTTTTGTTCTCTAGCTCAGACACAGAGAGGGCAGGCTGTGTAAACAAGGCAGTTCCCATACAAATGTGCTGCATGTAGAGCAAATCAAAGGCACTGAGGTAGGAAGTGAGCAGGACAGTTCCTGTTAAAAGATGGGACACTTGACAGGCATGTGGGACATGTCATTCACCCCTTTGCATGTCTTTTGACTCACCAAGTTGTGTTAGCCTCTGTATTTTGAACTCAAATCCTTGCTCATGCCTTGTCTGTTCACATCATAAATGCCACACAAGGGGCATGTCTCCAATTTCAGTATTTAGCAGGAAAAATTTGTGATATTTTCTACCACCAGTGAGACTGTAATAGGGCAAAGCTTCACAGCAGTGACTTTACACACCTGTGACTCTGGATATAGGTGGTAAAATTCAGGCTCCAGAGATGAAAAATTATTCACATTAAATGTCCATTTTTCCTGGTGAGGGTTGCAGTGGATCTGGGACAACCCTCAAAATTGACAAGCTGCAGCCCCTGATGTGTTCTGGATCCTCAGGATCCTCATCCCTTTGCTCCTGAGATGCTTGAGTGGGAATGCAGAGCACACAGCAGCTGGGACACACCAGGACCCCTGAACCTGGGACCTCTGAATTCCAGTCCAAAATGTTGCATCTCAGTTCAATCAAGAGAGATTGTTTTCCTCTGAGCTCTGCATTAAGAACACAATGATGCTTATTAATTATTTATAGGAAAAGGATGACATTTAAATTCTGTCTGGGTCCCAGCCATCACATTGCATCTTTCTAATAGTTTCCCAACAGAAACAGATTCCTGTTCTGGCTGCCTTACTCTCCTTTCCCCTTTCCCCCTGATACTAAGGGGTCTTAAAATCTTAGAAAGCTATAGCCATGATGATTTTGTAATACACTGGAACTCTCCTTTTGCATCATCCTAAGGGGGACTTACACTAATGTGATTCTTGGAAATAACTTCTCCCCTCATAAAGCACACCAAACTGTAAACCTTCCAACAAACTCCTTACATTAAGGCATTTTAAAGTTTTATTTCAGTAATCACCATATTAAACAACTCTAGTCTTTATAGAGCTTTTCATCCCCAAGGAACCCAGAGTGCTTCAAGCCACTGCACATGAGCTACAGGCGGGGATGAATCCTCTGCCCTGTGAAAAGGTGGCTGCTCCCAGGGCTCCAGCCAGCCTGCCATGCTGTGGGAGAGTTTTGATTCATCTCTGCCGCTCAGCTGGTGCAGAAGTCCTGTTTGGATGCTCAAACAAAATGTCCTCCAATTCTGCAGCATGGAATGGAACCAGAGTCCAGTAGCTGGTTACCAGGAAACAAGTTATTAATTGTGGGACGTAATAAGGAACAGCTGAGAGTATTGATAGGAGAGAGAAAATGGACACAAGTTGCAATGTGGGAAGTTACAATTAAATATAAACTTTTTTAAAGTCTCTGTAAAGGTGGTTTAATGAGTTGTCCAGAGGGCTTGTGGCATCCTTATCCTGCAGCTGAGTCCTTGAATTCAGCTGGATGAAGCCTTGAGCAGCCTGGTCTTGCTGGAACCTGCTTTGTGCAGGGCACTGGATGACAGAGGTCCCCTGGCCTCATCCCAAATTCTTCTGTAGTGCAGCTCTGGTGCAATACCTTAAAGCATGAGTGGTGTTGGTTTAAATTAACACATCAACTGCTGAGTTGCAGCAGCTGTCACAGCTGTGAGCTACAGGCCCAGCAGCCTCCAGCCAGCAACAGAAATGGCAATGCTTCAAGTTGTGCCAGTGAGAGTCTGTGGAAACCCCACTGTTCTGACAATTTCACTGAAAATTAAGATGATTGCTCCTGTCTCCTCCCAGCAGTTATTGAGGAGAATGGAGCACCAGGCCCATGCAGCAAACATTTCCAAATGTGGGTGTTCCCTGCCTCCAGTCCTGTATTTTCCAGATTAAAGCCATTCAATGCTGTTCACTCTTCCTCACAGCAACCAACTGCTCTTTAATCCAGACCCGCTCCAGTTCACTGGGTCTAGGGGTGAGGAGCAACGCCCAAATGTGGCTTCAACACACTGTCCTTCAGACCTCATCCACACCCAGTGTATCTATCCCCCTTATCTCATACCCAGCTTTCCCAGGATGTGGCCCCAAAAGCTCTTTTGGGCAGACAAATGGTGTCACACTGTCCCACTTGGATTAGAGAATCCCACAGCTTCCAGATGTTTCCCCATCACTTTGCAGCCTCACCAGCTGCTGCCTCCTCTAGGAATTTGTGTACTGGGTCATACCTTCTTGTTCACATCTTGCTGATGGCAGGTTTCTGGTTAACCCCTGACCAGCGGCGTTTCCTCCCCAGGGAAACGTGCACCCCATGCAAGGAATGACAACTGGACCTCAGGTGGGAGACAGCAAAGCAGGGAGATTCCACGACTGCCTGGGGGTTATTTCAATAGTTAACTTCCAGCTAAGCAGTTTTCAGCTCACACTGATGCCCAGGAGGTTACAGCATGATGCAAAGACTTGGTAGCTCGACAGCAGCTATAGGCAAAATCATTGCAAAAACTGAGTCTTCCGGGGCTGGGAGCCAGGGAGTGAGTGTGGAGCTCAATATGGAAGATATCAATGTATTTTTTGTTGATATCATTATGTTTTATATTCTGTTTCATTACAGTCTGAAAATACTTTTTAACCCACTGCTCTCACTGTGATCTGCAGTCACCCAATTGCCTTGTGATCCTCATCCCTAAGAAATCCTCACTAGGATCCAGGCTTGTACTGGATTTACTTCAAGGGTTTAGTAATTTTTTTATAACCTTAAGGTATCACTGGGAAGCAAACAACCCAACAGTCCCTATGGCTGTGAGCCCTTTTTAACAAACTGCTTCTCTGAACTATTGAGGCAGCATTTAAATCTCTTCTGTAGGGCAGGTAAGCCCTACAAGAGCAAACAGTGTAAATATCTATAGATCAAACAAAAACCTTGGAACTCACTGACTTTGGACAATGGTCTGGCAAGTTCCAGCTCTCCTTCACAGCATTTTCTAAACTGAAGTTACCAGCTCTGTAAAATAAACAGAAAAATCTTGTTATAGTACATATCTAGAAAACAAATAGGACAGAAGTGGAGAGTGAATTGAAGAACAAGCCTTTTTTTAAAGTTTCATTCCATGTAGTGTAAATAGGGAACAGGGCATTTTTAACTTGTAAGATCAGTATGTACAAAAATCACATAAACTTTTAAACTTAAAACATTCCATGGTGATAGGAATGTCATTGCTGTTATCATCATAGCAACTGAACACACACTACTGCTTAACAGAAATGGGGTGGGGGAGAAGTAATGAAAAGAAAGCTAATACAGGACTTCCAAAAAAAGTTTTTGGACTTCAGCCAGAAAGCTTTTTGCTTGGACCTGGTTAAGTCTTCCTAAGGGAAGCATTATTTTTTTGATGCAGAGGCTCAAGTCTCTATTTTTAGAGCACATCATAGTCGATGAGTTTAGCACTTTCACATTTGAACCAACAGTTTATTAATATTTTTTTCAGGCCTTCTGTAACACCACATGGTAGTTTATTCACTTAATAATAATTTTGTAAATTGTCATGCCTGTCATTAAACAGGGTTTACCCCAAAAAACCTCTTATATTTGGCAAGTAAGACTCACTTATTCCACATTGTGAATTAACTGTGACCTCCTTGTTTCCTTTCAACCCCTCCTGTTCCGTGGAGTGTTCAGCACTGTGATCAGAGGGTCCTTGTATGGGAGGGGAGGGAGAGCTGTGTGTAGGGGAGCTCAACAGGCTGGAGAACTGGCTAATGGGAACATCGTGAAGTGCTGGAAAGGTGAATGCAAAGCCCATCAGATGGGAGGAATAACCCCATGTACCAGCACATGATGGTCATTGAGCAGCCAGGCAGAATGTCTGCAGAAAAGGCCTGGTGGAGGTGCCATGAGCTGGCTGTGAGCTCTGGCAGCAAGGAAGGCCAAGGAAGGTCCTTTCCCTCTGCTCAGCACTGGCAAAGAACACCTTGAGTGTGGGGTCCAGTGCTGGGCTCCTCAGCAGGAGGAGATGGGAACACACCAGGGTGGACACAGCAGAGGCCACCAGAATGGCCAGGGGCTGGAGCACAGAGTACGTGGAGAGAGGCTGAGCCACATGGGCCTGCCAGCCTGGAGAGGGGAAGGATTCAGGGGACAGCCTGGAGAAGGGAAGGGGAAGGCTTCCGTGGGATCCTGCTGCAATCTGCAATGAGGAGTTGTGGAGAAGACGGAGCCAAACTCTTCCTTGGGCTGCACAGAAATAGGACAAGAGGCAGCAGATATAAGGTTATAAGGTGCAACATAGGACACACCCACCAGATTTCAGGAAAAAAGTTACCACCCTGAACATGGTCAGACACAGGGTCCAGGAATCTGTGTCATTGTCATCCCCAGAGACAAGCAAAACATGACTGGACAAGGCAGGAGAAACCTGATCTAAATTTGGTCCTGCTCTGAGCAGAAAGTTAGGTGACCCCAGGGATCTCCTCCACGCTGAATTATTCTGACTCTCTGATTCACACCTCTTTACCAAGCTATGGATTTTTATAACATACCCAAGTCACTTGAAGCACTGCATCCAAGCCCCTGAATCACATCTGTGTAACCTACTCTAACCTGACCTAACATTTGATCCTAAAAGTGCCTCAAAGCTAAGAAAAGGGTGTGGATTTTCAGTTTTTGGTAACTAAGTGTTTATAGCACTGAGTATTTTATTTGTTAAGAGTTGAATCTGCCTTTGCACAGGAGTGCTCAGCAGCACTGCTGCTTTTACAGCAATGGGAAGGTGCTGGGCTCTGTGGGGAGATGCAAATCCAGATGAACACTTGAATCCATCACAAATGGGATGGATATCTTCCTGGGGGTTTATATGTCACCTCTCAAAGTGGAGTCACGTCCACTGCTCTGCAATAAGGGCACAAAACCCCCCCAGGTACAACTGAGCCCCTTGCTCTCAGGACTGAAGAGTTAATAAGCAAATGCTACACACCACCAGCACAGAGGGAAGGGCTCTAGGGAGGGCAGGACACAGGTCACTGATGACAGAGTCAGGAAAGTTTTGGAAGAGCTGAGCAGCTCTGGTAATACAGCCCATAGCGGCCCCACAAAGAAAACATTGTCAGGGGCTTTTCCACCAACCAGCTGAGGCCAATATAGAAATATTGAATAAGAAACCAGTGTTAGACAAATTCACTGGAGACAGTTTGGCTTTTTGTTATTTGATTTTTCAAGGGTGGGGAGTTAATTTATTTTTCTATTTTTAAAGACTTTTTTCCCTCTGCAAGAAAACCTCCACAAACCACAGAGTGATAGCAATAGCAACACATGAGCACAAGAGCTCACCAAAGGTTTGTGGTGGATTTCCTTTCACTGTCAGATTTTGAACTGAGATTGGAGAACTTAGAACTGGTGCTGTGTTTTAAAGAGGGATTAATTCTGGGAAGTCCAGTGTCTGATTATACCAGCTCATTTGACCAGATAGCAAAGATTTATTCAGGTTCACAAGAAAAGGTTAGCTTGTTGACAGAGAGATGAAACATGGGAAGAAGGAGTGTGGGAGCACCAAGCACTGAGGCAGAAACAGCCACACATCCCCTTGAGAAAACAGGATCCTTAGGGGGAGGAATGAAAGATTTGAGAAACAAGACTCTGCATTTACAGCCCAGAGGGCAAACCATGTGCTGGGCTGCGTCAGAAGTGGTGCAGCCAGCAGAGCAGGAGAGGTGGTTCTGCCCCTCTGCTCCTCTCTCATGAGCCCCACCTGCAGTGCTGTGCCCAGCCCTGGGGTCCTGGCCAGGAGAGACAGGGATCTGTTGGAGTGGCAAACACAAGAGGCCACAGAGATGCTCCAAGGGCTGGAGCACCTCTGCTGTGGAGACAGACTGGAGGGCTGGGGATGTTCAGCCTGGAAAAGAGAAGGCTCCAGGGTGACCTTGGAGCACCTTTCAGTACCCAAATGAAGCTTACAAGAAAGATTGGGACAGAATTTTCAGCAGGGCCTGCAGTGATGAGAGAAGGTGTAATAATTTTCAATTGAGAGTAGATTTCAATTTGACATAAGGTTGGTTTTTAGCACTTGGTGCTGCGGTCTCGTTGAGAAGGTGATGACTGGTTAAAGATTGGACTTGATGGTCCTGTAAGTCTTTTCCTACATAAATGACTGTGATTCTGTGATACCAGGAGCGTGGTGAGGCACTGGAACGGGTTATCCAGGATGCCCCATCCCTGGAAGCGCTCAGGGCCAGGCTGGACGGGGCAGCCTGATGCAGTGACGGTGATCCCGCCCGTGCGGGGGAAAGGAACGAGGTGATCCTTCAAGGCTCCTTCCAGCCGAACCATCCCGAGAGTGTGTGAGCAGAGCCCGTGAGTGTTGCACAGGCTCCTGGGGACGAAGGAGATGCGGGATCCGGGCAGGATCCAGGCGGGATTCAAACGGGATTCAACGGACGGGATTTGAGCAGGATCAGACGCGTGGGATCAGACGGGATCAGGGCTGGGATCCAGGAGGGATCCGGGCAGGATGCGGGCAAGATCCAGGCTGCATCAGACGTGCAGGATCCGAGTGGGATCAGATGGTATACGAGCAGGGATCCGGGAAGGATCAGATGGGATCATTCGGGCGGGATCCGGGTGGGATCAGACGAGATCAGGGCAGGGGTCCGGGTGGGATCAGATGGGATGAAGGCAGGGTCCTGGGTGGGATCCAGGCGGGATGAAGGCAGGGACCCGAATGGGATCAGATAGGATGCCGACGGGATGAAGGCAGGGTCCTGGCTGGGATCAGACAGGATCCAGGCGGGGACCTGGGTGGGATCAGACGGGATGCGAGCGGGATCCGGCTGGGATCAGATGGGATCCGTGTGGGATCAGACGGGATCCGTGAGGGATCAGACGGCGGGATCCGCGCGGGGCGCTGCCGGCGGGCGGGCGGCGGGCGCCCCCCAGCGGCCCGGCCCGGCGGTGCCGGTGCGCGGCCGGGTCCCGGCGGGATGCTGCTCCCTGGTCCTGGAGCTGGGACACGCCAATTTATTCTCTCTCTGCTCTCCTGAAAATCCCATTGGTCCTGTCTGCCTCACGCGCCGCCGGGCATCGTGTATTCAAAGCGGAAATGAGGTTTCAAAGCCTTTCCCTCGCTTTCTCAAGCGTCCAAGTACCAGCACCAGCTTCAGGGAGAGTATCATGCTTGATGGTACACATATAAGTACATCAATGATTTTCTATTTCTCTATATCTTATATTTATACTATATTTCTCTTGATTGAGGATGTGTTTATATCCACAAAAGTAAGAGAAATTAATATTATAACCTCCCACTCACTCCAAGGAAAATTACACAGAAGGATGAGCAACAAAAATGCTACAATCAGCTCTCCCTGCATATTTCCTTCACTGTTACAAATCTTCCTTGAGCCTGGCTAGGTGAGCTGTTTTCCACATCAAGTTTCTCTTGAGCACAAAGCTACAAATTATGCACCAAAAGGCACAGAAAAGGTACAAATAAGGGATTTTCTGTTAGTGCTTTCTCCCCTGTCATTACTTGAAAAGGGCTTTTGGGTTGACACCAGTCAATCCTTGAATTTGAAAGTCCAAAACCTAGATAGCCAAAAGGGTCTCACTTTCAGAGTACAAAGGATATTCTGGGAAGAAGATCCTAAGTGGTTTAGGTAAAATTCAATTTAAATCACATTTAGGGATGGCAGTGTTAGTTTAATCACAGAATTTGATGGTTGCAGAAGGTAGGTCTAAAAACAGCCATGTGCATGGCTTCCTCTCAGTGTCAGTCTTGATCCTGAAGACTCATCCTAGGAACATATTTCCCACTATAGTGTTGTGGCTTATACATCTCATGATGATAAGAGCATGCAGGATTGGAAGGGAGGGATAAAAGCATCCTGCTCTTAGGAGCAGAGACTGCACAGGGCCCACAATGAGCTGGGGCAGTCATGACTGAGGAAGGTGAGAGCAGAGCTTGATGAAGGATGCTGGTTACTGGAGTTTGCACAGACCAAGCACTGAACACCCCCCAGTTCATTGGAAACATTAATATTTTAACTCCATTTCCACCAGGGCAAAGCCAGATTCTGAGGAACTGATGTGCAACAGGGACTCCATTTATCTTTTCTAATTGGTCCTGCATGTTAAAGTAAAGGATAGAGAAAAGGAAAAGTTGGGAGATGGGAAGGATGGAGGAGAAACACCTGCTGATTTGCTCACTACTTTGGGATTACATCTGTGGAAGAAAACACTTTTACAAGTCTTGAATAGGCTGCTAAGATCCCTGGTTTTCTTCACAACAGGTTGTTACTTCTCATCTTTAGTAAGATTATTAAGACTACTCTCTCTTTTTTTTTTCTTTGTTTTGTTTTTGTAATTATTTTTTGTTGCTCATCTCCCAGTTGCTCTTCAGCTCCTTGCTGAAGCTGTCCTTGCAACAGAGTCTGAAAATCTTGATTAATCAAGGACCTGAAAATGCAGTTAGAAAACACTGTGAAAAAACTTGGATGGCTTTTGGGCTGGAGCTAAGACAAAAGGAGGGATGGAGAATCCAACATGCACGGGAGAGCTGACATCTCAAATTGCTGGCTGCAGCACTCCCTGAGCCATAAATCAGGCTGTTCATGAAGGGGCTGCTCTGCCAATATACACAGAGAGAAATACTAGATGGAAAGCAGCAAATCTGTATTAGATCCATCTCTAGCATAGCAGAAATCCTTTACACCACTTAGATGAGAGAAACTGATGTTTGCAAACCACAGAAGGTTTGGCAAGGGTAAAATTGTACATGCTAATGAGCCCCCAAAGAATTTTGACCTGTGAAGGATATTTAACTACAGAGAAAGATTTATATCCAATAATACACAAAAGTGGAAGTGAACACAGGGTATGGGGAAACTAGAAACATACTACAAACATCCTCCTGCTCACATCAGCATTGAGAAATAATTCAAGAAAATACCAAATATATAAGTAGTGAGAAAAGTGAGAATCCTTAGCCAGAGAAACTCTCTGGTATGATCTGTCACTGTCTGCATTTGGTATTTAAAATCCTTATTGCAACAAAATGCTGTGCTAGGTCCTGACACAGACTCTGCTCTGGAGAACTTGTTGTCTGCCCAGTCACTGTCAAGGAGGTTTTATGTTACAGTGGCACAAGAGCCAAGTGATGGATTATTGATAGACTGGGCATTAACTGAACACAGATTTCTCAAGCCTCAGGTGGATGAAACAACCACAAGGCCATCAATCTCTCACCACCACTATGCAGATGTGTTCACCCTCTAAATGACATATCACCAAAATAGTTTGCAATAAAGCTTCCCCATTCATCCTTTTCAGACCACGATGTCCTGAATTCAGAGGTTTTCCAACCAGTTTTCTGCCTGCTTGCAAGACCAGCCTGATGCAAAAGAAGATTCCATCCAGTGAAGTCACAGCAATCTGTTCATTAGCTGCTATAGAGCAGGCAGTTGCCATTCCCCCCGTGCATGTTTGCAGACAATGCACAAATCCATGTCTGTAATTGCACTGAGCCTGGCTGAGCTGGAGTTCATTTCCCCTCAGCAGTCCTTGCCCTGGGAGCTGGAAAGGTGTTGATAACACCCCCATGTTTTGGCTGCTGCTGAGCAGGGCTGGCACAGCACCAGAGCTGTCTCAACATTCCCATCATCAGTGGGCTGGGAGTGGGCAAGGTCCTGAGAGGGAACACAATTTACCAAAGGTATATTCTAGAGCCTGTGATGTCAGCTCAGATATAATGCCAAGGAAAGGAGGAGGGAGGAAGGACATTTGTTATTTACAAAGTTTGCCTTCCAGAGCAACTTCCTCACCTGCTGAAGCCCTGCTTCCCAGGAAGTGGCTGAACATCACTTGATGGTGGGGAGAACACATTTTTTTTTCCCCTTTGCTTGCGCATGCACAAACTCTTGCTATTGCCTTAGTAAACTGCCTTATGTCAATCTACAAGCTTTCCCCCTTAGATTTTAACAGTTACACACCATTGTTATCAAAGTGTCATAAAGATTCATTAAAGAGTGTAATAACCAATACATCTCAGCAAAGAGAACAGTGAATCCAGAAGTCAACCTCTTTCTTAGGAGTTCAGTAAATATGATCAAGGACACTTGCCAATGTCCACATTTAATTCACAAACTCAAACCCCAATTCCTCTGCTAGCCAGTTTGACCATTGCACACCACACCTATTCACCCCAATTAAAGGGTCATTAAAGGAAATTCTTAAAGCAAAAGCTTAAAAGGAACAAGTTCTGCCACTTTTAAAGCTTTTTATTAGGTGTTTGGCTTTAAGCAGAAGAAGGAAAAATTTGCAACACAACCTTGCTTGTTATTATTTTAAAAGCATGTCAAGGCAGAGGGTTGTCTTCAGCCACCTGTTGAAACACTTGACACTAGAGAGCAGATTGAGCATTTGCATGTTCCCAAATCCTGTTTTAAAGCAGACAGGAGATTACTTTCATAGACACAGCTCATCAGCATCCAGCCCTGTGCCTGGCATCTCATCTGAAGAGCAATAATTCAACACTAAACAATCAAAACCAACAGAAAAATAATGGAGAGATTAGGTTTCAAAATGATACTTTTATTGTAACTAAACAAAGGACACAAGCTCCAATCAAAATAAAAAATTTGTACTGAGTTATGGCAAACACAGGACCAGTATGCTCAGAGTACAGACAAATGATTTTCAACTTAAATTTGTAACACAGGCAGAAATTCATCAACTGAAAAGCAAAATTTGGAATACATGTGAAGAACAGAAAATGGGATTATTCTTTCAATTAAGTACACCCAATTATTTGATATTAACAATTTAAAAGTATTTAAATACATGGTGAAGTAGCTAAAGTTAAAATTATTAGCAAGGTATGCAGATATAAAGTTACAAGAAGTATTTTGGAGTTGTATAAAAGATGTAACTTTTTCCCCCTGGACAAAGCCTATGTTAGTGTAAGGTACAATCCTGGCAAGAGATATTCTCTACCTGCATGCAGTCCTGCTGACAAACTGACAGAACCAACCTCCTGGCACTTAACCTGCAGGCAGATTGACTCTCACAGTAGGTAGTCAGGGATGAAAATCTCTGTGAAAACCATCTTTTGGGCTAAGATGAAAAAGAAACAAGTTTTTCAATAAAATAGCTCCTATAACTCACTTGTTTTGAAGGGGGGAAAGAAATCACATCCTACTCTACTTCTCTTTCCTGTTCCTAAATGGATTTTTAAAAAAGCTTTTTGCATGTTTTATTTTCCCCCTGAATAGTTTATAGTCAAAATTTATTTGAATCTGCAACAACCCCATCAATGGTCTTACCAATAACCTAAGTCTGAACTCAGAGGCTTTGCCTGTGTAAGTCACAAAGTCATCGAAATCTCACATATCCTTTAAATTATTTAAAGAAATATTTACATCTCCTGATTAAATATTCACTCAGGAATAAGCTCTGACCAGTTAATGTACACTTGTACACTCATCCTTTCTCTGAATGTGCTGCAGCTCCTGGTTTATGGTCAACACCAAAGGCAACCAAGCACATGAGCTGGAGCTACTCCACTCTGCTGCAGTTGCCTGTATCACCAGTACAGAGCTGCTTGGGAGGTTCAGTTGGGGTAAAGTGGATCACGAAGGGCTTCCCTAATCTTTTAGAGCTTGCAGAACACGTGTTGTTCAAGTCCAGCTGTCATGGGTTTGCCTGCTTTCAACAGAAAGAAGGAAGGTATTCCCCATGAAAAGTCCTTCCTGTGGTTGGTGCGCACGTCCTGTCATCGCTTCAGGTCACAGCACAAAGCTGCCATTTCTGGCTGGCCTTTAAAAGAATTTTATGTAATCTGTAAAGATTTCACAATATGGCAAATTTCATGCAAGTCCAAATGTATTCCAATTACTTTAATCAGAATATTCTTCATAAAATAAAAAAAGAATCAGCTATTTTTGGCTCCCTTCTTATTTAATCCACAGAAAAATTAAGTGAACAGTAAACATAGAACTGCAGCAAAGTGTTTTAAACTCCCAAATACTGCAATCAGTCAATTTACTTTCAGGACAGTTAAAACTCTGTAAAACTTTAATCAATAAATATTTAAAAACAGCTTTTTCTGCTACTTCCCCTGGTTTAAATCTGCATGCATTCAAGTGAATACAACTCTTAGGTTTTTGATATTCCATGAAAGGTAGCAGGCAATTTTAGAGTATCTTTACCACGTTTCAGGAATGTCAAGTAATATTCTTATACATTGTTTTAAAATTGAAAATATGCCACTGTAAAAATTGAGTGTACTTCAAAGCCCATAAATTCTAGCTGTAAATTATAAAATGGAAAATTAGTTTCTAGATCGCATTTTTGTGAAATCAGTTTTATTCTTGAATTTGCATCTAACACAAGCATTGGCCTAAAAAAAAAGCACATAGTGAAGTCAGATCTTCAAAAATCTACAAAGTGACTTCCTTGCTGAAATCTCCAAGGTAATCTTGATTTATGAGGAAGAGAACAGCCCCCTTGTTTTGGGATACATGAACCATAAAGATTGTACTGATTTGAAATTTCAGCTTCACCACAGCAATTTCACACTTCAAATACAATTACAGTAATTCTCAGGAGGATCTTGCTGTAAGCAGCTTTCTTTGCAAACTGTACAGAATATGAACTCAATAGTTGAACTAGACACTGACTTTTTCTAGAACTGTACATCTCACTGTACATATTGCTTTGGAAACAACTAAATACAATGGTCCATATCATGCAAACCATGAGACTGTCAAAACTTCTTTTGTTCCACTAACTTCAAATAAGTTTGTACAAATAATTTAGCCAATCTAGATAAATACTGCACATGGAATTATGCTGAAATATGCTTGGGAGTTGGCATTTTCTACAAAAATATGCTACTATGACTAAAAGCATTAAGTACTAACTGCCCACCTCAATATCATCACGTACAGTGCCATTGTCAGATGTGCTCTCAATAATGTACACAAAATCAAGAATGGTTGTACATTTTATAATACTGGGTACAAAATAAAAACAGAATAAAAACCCCAAATCACAACCCTGCTGGTTCAAGCCACACTACATGTATTTCATAACAGATTTTAAGAAAAGTGTAAAATTTAGGCTACCATGAATTATGGAGCATCCCAGAGTTAGTATTTTAGTTTTAAAACTTTAAAATTTACTGCTAAGAAGAAATATTAATGAGAAAATCTTGACCTACTGCCAGTATGTAGTCACACATTTAAAGACAATGACTATAAACCAAGGATGTAATCAAAGCACTGGCAATACCAGAAATGACTTGTTGACTGCACAGTAAGCAAAACCATGAGATGAACATATTTATGTACTCTGACTACACTTTGTTAATGACTTTATACCTGAGATGAAAATTGAGAGGTAAGAAAACTAGTTATGGTGCAAATAATTATCAGATGAAAAACAAGCACACAAAGATAGCTACCTTTTTTAAAATATATGCAAAAAGATCACAACTGACATTTTCCCCTTTTGATTATTTTCATCCTGCTATTCAAACAAACACTTTAACTGAGTTTACCATGTGACAGATTGTGTTCTGAAACTATTTTAAAGGCTCCTGTGATTCCAATGCTTTAATAATTAATGGAATTTTGAGTAGAAGCAACATACTCTACTCTCTAGTCCTATGAAATTTAAGGCACCCATAAGTAGCAAACTTCATGCCAAGTTTCCATTCCAGGGAAAAATAAATCTGATTTTTCCCCTCAACAGAAAAGAATAATAACCATGAATTCATAAAAGTGATCAGAATGCCACATTCTCTGTCAGTGAGGCAACAGCTTAGTGATATTTAGCTTAAAAACCCCTAAATCTACAAAGCTACTACTGAAGCCACAGAATCTTCACTAGCAGATTAGAAAATGTGTAATATTGTGATGGAACAGAAAGATTGTATTAAATTTTGAAAAAGCTAAAAGGTAGAAGCAGAGCAAGGTTGGGCCCCATGTAATGATGGAAGAAAATAAATGGGAAACATTTTTCATGATAGATACACTGAATTTATACAGCAAACTTCCAAGTTTAATGGATCACTGTACCACAACAATGAGTGCAAATACATGTTTTTGTGGGCAGGAGCGCTGCTACAGAAGCCTACTCTGTTTTCATCAGTATGGAATGACACTAAATCACTTCTTGACGAACGGAAATTACATTCCATATGTCAGAAAACTTATCTACGATTTATTACCAGAATCAGCTCAAAACACTTCCCATAATCACAAAGCTCAAGTAATATGTAGCCATTAGACACAGAAAGATATACAAGATTTTGGTTATAACTGCGATTAGCTTCAGACTCTGAAGCTTAATTCTTTGCTTCCGCAGCTTCCTTATCATGCTTTTCCTTTGCTTTCTCTTTCTCCTCCAGTTTTTCTTCTTTTTGAAGCAGTGACATAATCTCAGCAACTTGGCTGGTGCCAATATCAATATCTTCTTTGTCAATCAATTCTACAACCTACACAAACACAAAATGAAATTGAGAGCACATTTAGGTTTTACGTGATGGAGGCATTTTCCTACAATAAATTTTGTTAAGACAACAAAAGTATTCAATTCTCTTGTTCAAGAAAAACAGCATTTTCTTTCTTACATGGAAGACAAATTCAAACCACAACCAGTACCTCAAACACATCCAGAGTACTAAAAAAAAAGCTCAAATGTATACTAAAAGACTTAGAATTACTGACCTTTGTATGTGCAGTACACAAAGACATTTTAAAGCATTAGTAAAACACACCCATTTATTTTATCTGTTTCAGTGGAAAGCTGAGATTCAGTACGTGTTGAAAAAGTATTTAAGACAGTAATTTATAGGCTTAATTTTATTTTATTTAAGAATACCTAGTCTATCAGACAGGCACAAATTTAGAAAAACTTCAAAGTAGAGGGGGTGGGCCTTTCAAAAAGCAAACGAAAAAATAATCTAGTAAATGATTCCAAATTCCTTGAAATAGTTTTTTGTACAAATGTATTCTTGGCATATCTCCTCAAGTTCCTAGACTTATTGTGCAACATATGCAGAATTTACAAGTACACTTTATCTGTGTTGCTAAATGTGCAACAGCAGTTTAAAGCAACAGGGAAGATAATCACCACTGGGGCAGCAGAGAGGAAAAATGTGTTTCAAAAGGCTGATACTGTATTTTCTAGCTGGTCATAGTTTAAACCTCACTGGCATCAAGTAAAGACCCTTGCAAAAGACTGCACTATGAATTTATGCCCAAACAGGTGCAATGTTTGAAGGATGGTTAGCCTTATTTTCTTTAAGAAGTCCACAAACTTACCTTAACAACATTATCTATATCAATTTGGCCATCCTTATTTTCATCTAGTGCCTCTGCAATCCTTGTTAACTTCTCCTCTGGAATCTTCTGAATTTGTTTCATTGCATTAATTAGCTCAGTAATGCTGATGAGATTCTTCCTGAAGAGAAAGCACAAACTCTACATGACAAGCAGTTATTCCAAAGGGAAAAGGTTGATAAAAGGCAGTACTGGAAACTACTGCACTGCAGGATGCTTGTAAAATTATTAATTAATTATTTATAATCCTGAACAGAATGCAAAAAACCAAAAAGGAGTTACTGATCAGACAGCAGATTTTTATCTTATCATCAAATCTCATGTTTTTAGTTTCCACATGTTTTACTAAACAAATATAAGTACCCAGAAGCATTTGAAATAAAGTTTTCTGTGCTTCCCAGACTATGTATCTAATGCCCTTTGTCCCTTCACTCTCCATTTACCAAAGATATAATGCCATGTTTCTGACATCCTTTTACATATAGGGGCTGGCTGACAGAAAATCAATGAGTCACAGGAAAACAAAAGCTGAGAACTAATCACTTGAGCAGTTGAGCTGTTTTTTTAAATCAGCTTCCCTTGTTCCTGTCAAGGACCAGACTCTGGGGAAGGAAGGACTAGCAGGTTTCAGATGTTACTCTCTTCTCACTGATCTCATGATTTCTGTATGTATTTTGCTAGTTTGAAGAAACATCTTCCAGCACAGATCCAGCTGAAATGCAGGAGACAGTGAAGCCAATAAATACTAAACAGAAGGGTTTTATCAGTGTAGTCCCAGCTCTTCTGGGCACAGACAGACTTTTATGCAAGGAGCATTTCTCCTGCTGCTGCTCAATGTCCTGGACATGGCTTGATAAGGACTGCCCCATCCCAAAGGTTAAGAGACAAGCCTTTGACAACTAAGCAATATTTAAACTAGTAATTTTCAATCAGCCACAATCACCTACAAAATTATCCAGAAAACCAGCCATTACAAAGTATAATTACATTCAGTACAAGCAGATTCTGCATTGTATTGTTAGTTTACAAATTCAGATGGTTTTGATCAATGACTTCTCTGTAGCACCATTCATATGGCTGCCTTATTACACAAAATCTGCAACAAATGACGGTTTGCCCTGGGGACTGGAAAATACAGAGCTCAGAAGCAACAAAAGCAGAATCCCTATTTCAGTTTAGCTATGCTCTTTGGGAGCTGCCATACTCTCTTAATGAATCACACAGAATGGTGCAAGCATAAACCAGATTAATACAGCATTCATGATTACAAACCATGAGAGTTTGTATAACAGTTTCCAAGTATTTCAGAGTGTGTAACAAGCAGTGTATGACCATTTAACATAGGATAGCCTGATTATCTCCAATAATATTAAGACCTGGATAAGTGTTGATAAATGAATTTTGTAATGAAACTATCAGGAAAGATCTTTCATTGAAAATCTGTGTGTTAAAAAAATTTAAATGAAGTAAATCTTTTGGAAAGGGAGTGTGTAAAATGATCTCACTTCCATTAGACGCATTTCCCCACTTGTCTCAAGACACCATAGACCCTTGCAATTTTTTTTCCTCAAAAACACCTTTGTTACTAAATAACAACAAATACAGACTCTTGTGCACCTTTTCAGTCAATGGCACAGGGCAAAATTCCTGTGTGAGGAGCCTGACTAAGGGGATGATTTCACCTGTAATCTTGTCAGTGGCAGAGGCATGGGCAAGACAGTAAGATTCTAATCAACACTGACTTTCAGAACACCCTCAGGATCTGGGGAATTATACATCCTTTTTTTATCTCATCAGTTCAACCATACTTAGCCTTAGAAGAGAGAAAATCTGCAGCACAATTTTGTTAATTTTATTTTTTAAAAATCAATTATCTCAATATTCTAAACAAGTTATTCACCAATTCTTTTCTAACCATACATCAGACAAAAGCAAGAGTGAAGGTGAACAATCAGAGACACATCCAGTAATCCCAGATCACTTACCCAGCAGGAGTATCCTCACCAACCAGCTTTTCATCTGATGTCTTTTGACTTGTTTCTAATTCTACAATAATTTTGTCTATCTGACCAATCATTCGGTTCACTCTCTTTGTCAGTCTCTTGCTTGCCTTTGA
This sequence comes from Ammospiza nelsoni, assembly GCF_027579445.1. Classification (NCBI taxonomy): domain Eukaryota; kingdom Metazoa; phylum Chordata; class Aves; order Passeriformes; family Passerellidae; genus Ammospiza; species Ammospiza nelsoni. The sequence continues at coordinate 19,750,808 of NC_080636.1, forward strand.
CTCTTCCACTGCCTCTTCCTCACCAGTTTTAGAAAGCTCCTTTATCTCTTGCAAGTCCTAGAAGAAATTGTCAAGAGAGAGAAAAGGTTTTGCTGGTGTGAATTTGCAACAGCAGACACTACTGACTTCAACCAGCATTTCAAGACGGAGCCATTTGTAGATTAAATACAAGTTCTAGAGATATATAAAACCAGATGGAATTAGAACAATAAATTTTAACACTGCTGCCTTTTTTATGCACCTCTTAAATGTTATTTTCCACACCTTTCATAAGACTGGATAAGATTCATTTTACTTATCTTGGAAATTTCTGTAATACTGACATCTACACTTGCTAAGAAAGAACTGCAGCACGCAGCAGTCAGGCAGCTCCTGTTACCCCAGTCCCTGGGAGCAAGAGCAGGAGCGGGAATCTCATCTGCTGGGAACTGCTCTAGTGGTAACAATTAGGCTTTGAACATGTTACACAAATGAGGCTCTGCATTGTCACACACAAAGTTCATTCACTCAGCTTCCAACTTCAGACTAACAGACAACCAAGAAAGATAATCTTTAAATTTGTGGATCGCTTCTGCTAAAACTAAACATGAACAGAAAAAGAACTTCCATGCCCCATTCTTCACCTCATTATATTCCTGGATATCATCCTTTAGTTCCTCAAGCTCCTCCTTTTCTTTTGTTAGTGATTTTTTCTGTTCCTGTAGCTTGTTGCAAGCATCACTCAGCACATCAATCTCTTCCTTGGTGATTTCCTCACCCTACAAGAGAAAACATACACAAATTAGTGAAAGGTACATTTGTGATCTTCCTGCAAGATTTTCTAGCAGAAAAGAGAAAACACAAGATTGGTTTTTTTACATGTTTGGAATCACTACTATCACATTTTGAGGCTAATACAAAGATTTTAAATGGTAAGGCAGTTAATTTGCTATGGTACTGTTTTTTGAAGTGTACCAGTATTAAGTTCAGCTAATGTGATTGATTATGTGAGTTTCTGAAATTCCATACCTGATCTAATTTAAGAATGTTTAACTTCATTCTTGGGCTAAGCAATTAAAACAACTGAGAAACAATTTACTATGTATGGGAAAAGATAAATTACACGAAAAAAGAGAGCAAAGTTTGGAAAGCTGAGAAAGTTTTTTACAGCTGAGAAAACTTTTCTATCTTCAATAACCTTTGTGAGAATGAGGATGAACATCCATAGTAAGTACACCTGTCTCTTGAAAAGCGCATAATAAAATATGCACAGACCCATTCCATCTACAGAGAGTGCAAATGCCCCCCCAAACAGGTATATTAATTTCAGTAATGCAGAGAGATAAAGGAGATGTTTTGTGCTAACTTCAGCTTCTGCAGTGGTGAATTTTCAATCCACTAAGTAGTTGTTCATAACTGACAGAATGTGATGAGAGGGTTAAAAGTGAAGGGCAGACAAGCAATTTATCACAGTCCTCACACAAATGCTCTGAATCTTTACATTCAAAAGTATGAAAATGTGTGGTTCTCCAGATTACCTTAATGCCTTCCAGCACTGGTGCTGTATCTATCAGTGCCTCTGAGTGCACTGCTGCACCTGCCCGTGCCAGTTCTGGTTCAGTATCCATCACCACCTGGCTTTTTTTAGCTTGCAGAGCAGTTGCTTCAAGATCTGCTGCTGGTTCCGCCGCTTTCTAAATTTAAAACACCTCATTAGGTTGCATTTAAAAAACCCAAAACATTAATTGTATTAGCTTCAGTAAAGAATGACTTGTCAAAATAGAAATAGTTGCCAAAGTAGAAACACACATTTTTATGAGAAGAGGTTAAAAAACTGCAGCATATTAAGTGGTTTCACATTAACATACACACTTGTATTTCAAGAACTACTTCTGTGAGCTCCTGAGGCTTAATTCACTAATGAAGCAGGCCAGCAGCTTTTACAGTCAAATACTATACAGTAGCATTATCAGGTTAATGACAAATAGAAAGAGCCAAAGACAAGAACATTTAAAATGTGGGCTGCAGAAAATTAAAAAAAAAAAACAACAAACAAAACCACTACCTTTACTACAGAAAAAGAAGTCTTCTCTTACGGCTTTAATTAAGAAGGAAGAGAAATCAAAGATAAGTAAGACTGAGCCAATATTTTATAGTAAACTTCTGTATTGCAGTCAGTTTAAATATTCTCTCACAACTTCCACATGTGGATTTAAAGTCCAGTTTCTTGCAGACAATACCCAGAGTAGAGGCAGTAACTCATAACATGCTAGTGTTCACATCACTTGACATTTACTCCTCAGTAGTTGTGAGCAGAACTTACCATGGCTGCAGCCTCAAGGGTTTCTTTGGCTTTCTCTGCAGCTTCAGACATTTTCTTTTCTTCATTTTCTTTTCTGATGGCTTCTTCTTCCTGAAGCGTTGCTTCCAGTCGTACTTTGTTATCTATTTTTTCACCTTCAACTTCTGCCACTTTCACTTGAGCCTCTTTGGCCTAAAAATAACAAAAGTAGCTAATAGAATTGTTATACACCTACAGGTATGGCTGCATAATATAGGTTTAGATATGCTGATTGAGATGGGTAGTAAAGGTATGCTAATGAATAAAGTCAAAACCCCCACATGTTACCCTATTTCTGCATTTCTCAGAAAAAGATGACTCTCTGTCTTGAGAAACTTTTCGGTTTTGGTGGAAAAATGAACTTTTCACCCTGAAATTATACATGTTCTTCATTCTCTTTCTCTCAAGACTACCAACAATCCACTCTGATAATTTCTCTCTCTGCATAACATCATGTATTTTTAAGTATTAATGTTTTTCTATGGCCTGAAGCATTCATTGGTTTTTTTAATGTGAAAGGTGTATTCTAAATCTGCTTATGCTATTACTGTCTCCTGTCATGTAATCCAATATCGCTCTGTGTTTGCTTTATCCTCATATCTCTCCACATACAACACAATTTCTGCCTGTGAAGGTCACACAAATAAACCTAGCTATGATTTAGTTTTTCAAGGAAAAGCAAGGAACTGAGAAGAACATCTGCTTTTGGGGATGGGTTTTCAGTCATGACACTGAAAGTTAGTTACCCACTATGTCCATCAATACTTACAGCACTGTCTGGTAGTGTCTGAAGGGTTGTTTTGAGCTGATCAGCTGGAGAAAGGGTATCTGGAAGATACATGGCTCTGGATAAAATAAGCAAGGAAGTAGGAATTTCCTGGTTCAGATGCAGATCTAACCACTGTAAGTGCAATATAAAAAACAAGTCTTTAATTTCAGGATGTTTTACTCTTTTTTACAAACAAAATCAAGCTAAAGTAAATACAATTTTTTTTACCACTACTTATCAGTCAATATCCTAACACAGGAACTACAAATTATAACCAGCAAAGAATTTCAGCAATTGCAATGAAATATAGGAAGAGGTATTTTGTTTGAAGAAGTATTTCAAGAAATACTGAATGAATATTTGAACAAGTGGTTTGTTTCACATGCATTTTAAAATCACAGAACCATTTGGGTTGGCCTAAAGATCATTCATCTAGTTCCAACTCCCTGCCATGGGCTGGGACACCTTCCACTAAACTGTTCCTCAGAGCTCCATTCAACCTGGCCTTCAACACCTCCAAGGATGGGGAGTCCACATCCCTGGGCAACCTATGCCAGCGTCTCACCACCCTCACAGAAAAGAATTTCTTCCTCATATCTAATCTAAACCCGCCCTCCTTCAGCTTAAGGCCATTCCCCTCTGTCCTATCCCTACTGTCCTTGTGAAAAGTCCCTCTCCAGCTTTCCTGTAAGCCCCCTTTAGCTACTGAAGGTGCTATAAGTGTCCCTGGAGCTTTCTCTTCTCCAGGGTGAACAACCCCAACTTCCTCAGTCCATCTTCATAACAGAGATGCTCCTGGCCCCTGTAATCAACTTAGTGGCCTCCTCTAGACATGTTCCAACAGACCTTCCTCTAAACCAGGCAACATCAAGAGACAACTGATCTACTAGGTGAAAACTTCCTTTGAGCAAGATAATAACAGACAAGACAAACTTTCAAAATTGCAAACATATTTCAGATATGTTAAATTTAAAGTATCTGTCTGCATCATCAAAACATCATGGTCAAAAGGCAGCAACCCACAGCTACCAGATACTTACAAAGTACATGTGACAAAAGCTTATTAAGGAGAAAGACTGTTTTAACCAAGCCTTTAATGAGAACAGAATCAAAATGACTTCTCTGAATCAAAACAAAAACCAGAGCATCAGAGCTAACAACTGGAACTAGGTTTGTGTACTGAGTCTTGCAAAACCATACCTGTTTAAGCTGTTCCTTGAGACGCTCCTCTGTCACACCAAGAGCTCTCATCCCTCGGGCACGACAAGCTGCCTGCAGTTCTTTAACAGTCAGGGTATCAACCCCTTCTTCAGCAATCATCTGCACAATGGAAAGGAAACCTGACCGTGTTAGAGCTCAAAACAGAGGCACCACCAGCGCTGCACAGCCACGTGTTACAACAGCCACTAGAGGCTGCTGTGCTAACACAAAACAGCCTCAGCTGCTCCCACAGCTCCAGCATGCACAGCCAACCCCTAAGCTGATACTTCTACCAGCTCCCTTACAGATTATAATTTCATAGAAGTGTTTTTCTTTGTGATATAATTGTTGTAATTTCAATTAATGGTAGATTTAAAAAAGATCATTTTTTTCTTAAAAAATAAGGACGCTTCTCTTTTAAGCTCTTCAAGCCTTTTTGTTTAAAGTTCTCCAACAAGACAATTAAAACAGAAAAGGAAAATGCCTAGAAAAACAAACACACATATATCCACACACATTCCTTACTGTTATGTGTCAAAATTATTACCCAGTGCCTATTCAGAATGACTCACCTTGTCATCTGCTTTTATGCTCCTCAACCTCATTGTCAGCTGGAAGCGGAGAAAGTTATTTGTCCCAATTGACTGAAGTTCCAACAATTTACAAAGTGCCACCAGCTGAGGCCTGGTCAGATTGTCCAGTGTCAGCTCATCTTCAAAGAGTTTAGAGAACCTTAAGATCTCCTCATTACTGGGTCTTTCACCAGTTTCCCTGATCTGTGAGAAAAAACCAAACACACACAAAGCTTTTCAAAGCACATGTCATAGTTGGGCATCATTTGTCAAGCACTTTGCAACAGTTTTGGGATAAGAAATAGCATGTAAGGAAGGAATGAAAGAAGTTCTTAAAAAACAAACAACTTACTTAGGCAAAAGAATTGATAGTGCTGACAGTTTCCAACAACATTGCATAATGTACTTGAGATAAAACCAACAAAACAAAAATTAGATGCACCTGTACACTAAGGAGCAGGTCTAGCTGAATTGCGCTGCATGAGATACCTCCTCAAGAAATATATATACACCTTTGAGTTACTAAATAGTTTTTACAGGAGTTACACTGGCAGATATTTGTTCTGGTACCATATTTACTAAACACAGAAACACATAAGATAAAGACGGGAAGATAAAGTAAGAATGGCAAAACTTTTGCAACACTGGTGTCTCCATGAAACACAGATTTGGATATTAACTACCTACTTCTCTTCATTTGTTACAATACTCCGGCTTTCAATTCCTAGATGTTCTGCAGCACCTCAGTGCAAATGTTTTTGCACTTGAAGTTATTCCAAAGTTTAAAGCACTGTTTGGGAAAGGACTCTGCATCTTTGCGATGGCAGGTTCTATGTAATTGTTTGCACAAATGCAAAGTTAAGCTTTCCAGTGATGTGTTACCAATGAATTCCCAATCACTACATCCAGTTACTGGAAGCTGAAATAACAGTTCAAAGAAGGAGGAGAAAAATTCCCTGATCTCATCAGGTCACAGTAAAGCATTATCACCTGTATAGATGTTGATTTTTCTATTTCAGGTATGCTACCAAAAGCTTATTAGTGACATCACTACATCAAAATCTACAGAACTTACAATTACATACTCCCAGTCTTAACATCTTCAGTCTAATCACAGATATAAAAAAAAAAAATTCCCAATACTTCTACTTTTTTTAACTCTTGTAAAGAAAACATAAAACTAGGTGACATCAAGTACAGTTTGAAAACCTAACATTACCTGTACTGCCTGACTTATCATGCCTACTTGTTTTATCTGCAAACTCAAATATTTTAGTGAAGAGCTACTGAGTACAGAAAAAGGTAAAAATCAGGAGATGAGATGGCCTTGAGGCCATCAACCTCCAGGATACTTTTATAGCAGAGAAACCATCTTGAAGAAAGAAATGTCAAAGGACTTGTTATTCCACTTTGCCAGTGCCTTCACCACGGGAGCCAAAAATGGCTCTTCAAAAACACAGGAAGTATTTCCTCCCTTGTTTAAAGATGTTTAAAGATTTTGACAGAGCCATGCATGTGTTTCTTGAAAGTACAAACTGAAGCTTTCTAGTACATCACTAGCTACAAAGCAACAGAGACAAATTCTGGAATTATGCAGCAGATACATTAAGCCTGCAATCAGTGGCTCTTGCAGTATCAAATACTTCACCACAGAAGCCACTGTTAGAGAATAGCAAAAAGGCAGGAAAGAAACATTGAAGCTGTTTCTTGCTCTGACATTTATTATCCGGTACTACGAAATGAGATCAATGAAGTTTGTCTCTGTGGCACAAATGAGAAATATAAAGTTCTAAAAAGCACACCCACACATATGAAATGCAGGGCTTGAAACTTCTTTTTTAGTCATCAGAGGAACTTGGGACTTCCTCCAGCAAATGTGGAGTGAAACATCATTTATTTCCATGAAAATTAACGGCCAAATGTAAATTCTCAGTAGTAGTTCTTCCAGAAGAAGAAATGTTCTGAACATGAAGCATGAGTGGGCAAGTTCCCAGAGCCTGCAGGGGCAGTGCCTCAGCCACTAACTGCTGTAACTAACCACTTACAATGTTCTGCACATTCAAAAGAACAGAAACAGATGACTGCAGAGAGGCTTCAAAGTACAGGGACTTTGCAAGAAGTTACTGACTGGCAAATTTACCACTATGATTATGTGAGGTGATCTACATGGCACTATCAACATCATCTTATCACCCCACACTTCATCCTTAGTCCTATCAACATCATCTTATCATTCCACACTTTATTCTTAGCCCTGACATGCAGGAAAATCTTAAGCTATTTGGAAGAGGTTGTGAAGTTCATGTCTGAAACCCCTGGGCTTATGTGCCTTTTTCTGTGCAAATACACACTCTCTCCAAAGGAGGGGACCACTGCCTTTCTTTCAACAAACACTTGGTCATGCTGTTGGCTCCACCTCTTATTCAACAGCCCCACAATTAAGAGAAATCAGAGCTAAGGACTGTCCTGAGAAGACTAAAGAATGCATTTTTCATCTCTCCAGGGAGTACCTTATTCTCACCTACAGTTTGGTGAAAGGAAATGCTGTGAAACCTGAAGGCCATTAATGCAGGTGGCAGATGTCTGACATTTAAGTCTCTCTGTCAGCAACTGAACTTAAATAGGAAAATTTTGCACAGCAACTACATTCTAGCTAAACCTCAGATTATACCACATTCTAGTCAGCATACTGACTGTGCACTTAAAAACTTGTTTTTACAAGAAGAATTAAATTTGACCAAAAAAATTAGATTTCCCCCATTAAGTTTCAATCAGTTAATTAGGAAAGAAGTCCTCTCTCAGTTTTCATACTCTGTGCTGAAAAAAGAGGTCAAAACCTACATGAGTAAACACTGAGCACGCCATGTTTCGTGTTAGAGTTATTAACAAATAAGTGAACAAGAAAGAAATGAGCAGAAATATAGTGCTTCTAGAATTAGAGAGTAACAGCACCAGCTAGAACACCAAAGTTAATAATAGGAAAACTTCATCACACTGACAAAGAAGAAATTTATCCTAAAAAACTACTACGTGCTGTTTCTTCAAGTCCAAAAAAATAAGGTACGTGATGATTACCATAGACCAAAAAAATAACAAAGGCTTTTTTTTTGTAGGAAGAGAGAACATATTTTCCAAACTTTTTACCTTTTGAAAGAATGTTGAAAAATCTTTTGTAACATTTCCCTTGGCTGCTTTATTTTTTAAGGCCATCTCCTCAATGGTGTCTTGAAGGAATTTAGCCAATTCAAGCTTTACTCTCAATTCTTTCTTCAATCTTTCCTCCTGTTAAAAAAATATTTATTGATAAAAGTTCCTGCCAGAAACGCACGGACTAACCATCACTTCTGCCCCCAGATGAGTTATGTGGAGTAATTCTGAACTTCTGCTATAATACACACACTCCAAAGGGGCTTTCACTTTTCCCAAAGATCCCCAAATCACACTGAAGAGCTCACTGTGTGCTCTGAAAGCAAAAACTTGTGGGGCTCTTTTGGTGGTTTTTTACAAAGCTCTTAACAATTCTGAGAAAACATAACTAGTAGAAATAAAGTTTAAAAGAAGCGCAAGAAACTATTTTAAATATTAAGTATACATATGAAAAACTTTGTATCAAGGTTTAAGACTACAAATGTTACAATGTCTACTTAATACAACCAGAAAAACAAAATAGCTTTAGTTCTCCTTTGTAGGAGTCATAGAAAATGGAAATGAGGACAGCAGAAAAGACAAGAGAGGCTTTCAACCCTGATAGCTTAGCACCTGCACATATCAAAACCAGGACAGCACTGGCTCATTATTACATGTTCAAAAGCAGGATCTTCAAAATAAGGAAGATAAAAGCATTACCCCAATAATGGACAAAAACTCCAAAGTTTTTCTAATTTTTTTACCAAGAAATTTCTATTTTTTTAAAAAAATACCACTGGATTATAAATTCAGACCTGCTTACCTTTTTAGACTTTGTCTCAAATGTAGAGGGAAGCATATTAGGGAACAACTTAAGAGCTACTGGAAGTAAAAATTCCATAAATGGGACAACAAGAAAAACCAAGAAAGGGACCAGGCGAAAAAGATCAGCACATATTCGAAGAAACTGGAAGAGAAAAAAAATATTGATAAGCTAATATTTAAAAACTTATTTTAAAAATACTTGATTTAATAATCTAATTGTCATTTAGGCTCACATATATATATTCATTATGAAGAAATTTTAAAATAACACAAGAAAAGGATGTGACAAAGTCAGTTTTTAGTGTTTTTTTTCAAGTTGCTACATACTAGAGAGTGCTGGAGTTTCACCAGTTTTCAACACTATAGAAAGTATTTTAAAAGCCTCACTGTGTCTCAATAGGATTATTGAACAAGTATCTCATTTAAACCTCTTAAAAGCACCTGAAAACAGGAGGTGGTCATTTGTTGTCATTAAAGCTGCTTAACTTCTTTTATGCATCTTTATTTGTGCTCCACCACTTCTTACATGCATGAGCTACTATGGAATAAGTAATCAAGAATAAAATGAAAGATCCCTCCCCCTCTGCCTCATAACAATTGTAATGTACATTTAAATCCAGGGTAATGAGCCCAGCTTGGTAGATTTTTTTTTTTAAACCACTGCATTTCCAGAGCAGTAATCCTCTGAAGCAGGCAGCATTCATTACTGAATCTTGAACTGCATGAAATAAATACTGTCCTTGTGATTTCTGTACACTCACAAATATATATACCAGGCTGTACAGTCTATTACTAAATCTTTCAGTAATTGTTGAAAGCTTCACAACTCTGTTTATATTAGGGAGTGAATATCTTGCTTGACTCTACCTCATTTTACAAATGAAAAAACCTGGTTGTTGGGAATCCCATCAGCTCCTAAATCAGAGGTACACTCTGGTCTCCACTGCCACACGACTGTCATTCCACATCAAGACTTGATAACCACAGCTCTGAGTGGTAAAAACTGGCAGCATAAATGCAATTACAACAGTAAACCCATGCTGCCCACTCCCACAGTTCCTGGCAATCAAGGGGAACAGCAGCAACAACCAGCACAGATCCCATGTCCTCAGGACTGATTTGCTAGAATACAAAACATGTAAAACTTCATTCAGAATTTAACTGCCACAAAACCAGCCAAATTCTTAAGCACTACTGTATGTGGAAAGCACATGCTCTACAGATTCAAAGTCTGGCATTTTTCTTTGTATATAAAAAAATTCAGTTTCCCAGAAGGGATGCTTTGGTCCTTTGTTTTGAGGCTCAAGGATTTTTCCATTCATTCCAACAATGGAAGGCAAATGACTACCATGGAGTTAAAAAACAAAAAAAAAGTAAGAAAGTTTGGAAGAAAATTTTAAAACTCAGAAGAAAAGTAGATTTTTCCTTAAAAAAAACCCTCAAAAATTTCTATAGAATACAGAATTCCTATTTTCCCCCAGTCTCTATTCTTAGACAGTGCGTGCAAGTATTTCTACAAAATCCATATCCAAGGGAGCAGTTTTACCACCGGATTAAGGCAACTTAATGCTAACCTGAGACGAGGTATAAGGAGCCATGAAGGTGCACTGGCAGTCACAGCACTGATCCAGCTAAAACTGACCCATAAATACATACATAGACGGGGAAAAGGATCCGTACACACCAAGCGGGGGTGGGGCGGGAAAACCTGATTTAAGCACCGAGCTTTTCACAGCAGCACTGGCCTGGATCAGCTTTCACAAATCACGGCACTGCACCCTCGGCTAACTCAAGGACAACAGCTTTCTGCAGGAACCTAATACAATGGGGTACGATTACACACACAGTGTTTGGCAGCACAGCAGGAGAACCTTGTGACTCCCCGTATCTGCTGCTACAGCTGGGCGTTCCACTCTCCCCGCCTCTGCAGGGAAGGGTTTGTAAAGCTGGCAGACCTGCCACAAACTCCCTTGGGTTTGCCACCCCACTGCCACACCCTGAACCACCCTGCTGCAGGAGCCAGCACCAGAGCACTTAGGTTTTTCAAAGTCAGTACCATGTTTTACTTCTTCCTGCCTTCTCTCCTAAATGTAGATCTGTGACCCTGCTGAATCCAAACACTGACAGAAATTGCAGGCACAGAATTTTGGAATTGACTTGTAGTTTAGATAAGCAAGTGGTCCCTTTGCATTAGCCATGCTGCAATTGCTTGTTCATGTGGTTAGATTACTTGGATATCTTTCCATTATTGCCTCCAAAGAGGAAGGAAAGGGCAGGCAGAAATAACTCATTTGTCAGTCTGCAATAAGATAAGATTTCTCTAGGACTGTCAGCTCATGTGCAGCTTAATACTTTTAAAGCAGTATATACATCAATTTTTATTTTATATTTTTTAAAGTTCAGGAGGTAATCCAGCACCAAAATGTTAAGACTTCTTTAAATCAGTCAGTATACTACAATTTAAGGTTGAACTGATAAAAAAAATGAGCTGTGTTGAAACAAACTTGAACTAAGGTTTTAAAAAACCCTAAAAGGGTTTTTTCAGCTGCAGCCTGGATTGCTTTTCAGTGACCCTGGGTTCTGAACCTACCATGCCCTCAACTCCAGAGACACAATGTCCACTTCCTCCAAATACAGAAAACAAAAAACTTAGATTGAGAAACTAATATTACTGTAGTCATTAAAACTATGTTCTCTACATCTCCTACACTGGATTTGCATGCATATAATCACATACATACATCATTAGATCAGGGACAGGCTACACCAATGTAAACACTAATTTATATCTGCAAACAAATAAATAGCCATTTCATTTAAACAGAGAATTAATACTCAAAGTAAACATTTGCACAAAAAGCAAATGTTCTAGGAAGGCCAAAAGCCAGACCACTACTTAAACATGAGCAAGACAGTTCTATCATAACTAGATAACAAAATCAAAAGGTAATCAAATGAATAAATCCATCAATTGATGTAATATTACTGTGTTCATATAATTTCTCAGAAGTATGGCTCAGTAAACATGAAAGAGGCAGGAAAATCAATGGTTCCAATCTTCCCCCTGGAGAATTTCCCATTCTGTTTTAAACCATGAATTAATTTGTCTCGCTTGGCTTTTCAAGTTCCCCAAAGCTCTCAATAAACCAGTCCTGCAGTCCTCACCTTCCCCTATCCTCAGTTACTCTTTCTGGTACTCCATAATCCCCTCTCACGTCAGCAGACTGTTTTATTTATTGCTGAGGCCCGTCTCAGCTGGATCAGCTGCCAAGCACTCTCTTGTAGCAGCCAAGAAAGATGGCAGAAGTGAAGCAGAACTAAAGGCAGAACTGAAGATGCTGAGACCACGGAGCAGAGGAGTCTGATAGGAAACCACACCCACCCAGGGACAAAAACAGCTGCAGGTGCCTGTAACAATTTTTGCTACTTGTCTAACCTTGTGAACTTAGGAAGAATTTTCATACAGCATTTAAGATGTGATGGGTGATGGGTTTTAATTACACACCAAATTGTTCAAACGTGACCAACTTTGATCAGGAAATGATAAAAACAATGAGTAGATACTTGTATTTTTGATCATTTACTGGAAGTTTTGAGGGCAGAGATGTGAACTCAGCACATTGTGTGTGCAGGTGTACAAACTGCAGAGAGCCACACTGCCCACAGGCAGCACTGAGCACTTTGCCCCAGAGCACACACACCTTCTGCTCTCCAGCTCTTCTTCTGGAACATCTTTCCAGTAACAGCTGAAATGCTTTTTTTTATAAAGGGAGGAAGACAGACTTGAATTTTTAATCTATATAAACTGCTTAAACAGCTTGTCCTTAAAAACAGTAAAATGAGAACTGTCAAATCAGCATATTTGATATTTTGCCAATGAACTGAAGTTGAATATCAATGTATTCTTTACAAAAAAAAAAGAAATTAATGATACCAGCTTAATATTTTGCAGTCTTTTTATAAATGAACTCACATCCAATGTTTTTAAATACCCATATAATTTTCCATTCTAATTAAATACACCTATTTCATCTAAAACCTGAAATTACTATTGAAATATATATATATTATCCAAATTTGAAAGCAATCACATTTTGCACTCCAATTTCATTTCCCTTTTCTTTAAAATTATCAGTTGCATTTTTAGTTTCATAAATGTAAGCAACATGCCATAAATAAAGGAATATATCTGGGCTAAAATTATTTCAGATACATTTATAACTGAGATAGCACACCATCAATCATGCATTTCAGCCTGCAGCTTTTAGCCCATTCAAAAGAACCCCATTAAGCAATAAATGGGAACTGAACTGGCAAAGATATAACCTTTACTAGCAGTGTTTACTGGAAGTGTTTCCTAGGAGTGTTTCCAACTATTTTTCCAGCTGGAGTGAAAAAGCAGAGAAAATTACTGTATATGGCACATGGCTGGGAACTTGAGAACAAACCCCAATTGCTGCCCCTGTGAGAAAACAGAATCGTACACATCTGCTGTTCCAACAAGAAAATAACAAATTTGTCTTCAATAATGGGGAGCATAGAAAAAAAGTTTTGGGTAATACCCAAAAATTTTAGCGTCCACATAGTGAAGAGGAAGGAAACACACCGAGGAATTTTAATTCTAGGAACAGAAGACAAAAAAAAAGCAGTAACTCAGTTCTAACAAGCAGAGCAATCACCGAGGACACCCAGAGGAAGGTGGTCTGCACTCAGTACCTGTCTCCGCTCCCGACGAGACAAAGTGTTCCCGTGCAGGATTCTCCAGAGCATCCTCGCAGCTATTTTGGTGTCAATCCACAGCAAGCGAAACCCGTGGTAATAGTGCTTCAGTTCATCCACAATCCTCTGCCCAAGAGATTTCTTTACAACTTCCACTTCTGTTGGACTATATACAGGACCTCCTTCTTCCAGCTTCTTGTTTTTGTCCTTTAAGGACTTGAGTGACTTTTCAACTATGGAGTCATCTTGAAGGGGACGTGAAGAATGCCACCACCTAACTGGAAGGTACTGGGGACCTAAAACACCCAGGGTTGCTAGTGGCGTCCATGAGCCAGAGGAGCTCGTGAGAGTGAAGTGCATTTGCTCAGATCCTTTAGTCCAACAACAATAGTGAGCTTTTTTGGAGTAGGCGTAAACAGGAGGGACACTAGTGCAATATTTAAAGTGTACAGTCCTTCAAAAGAAAAAAGCATTCAAGAATTAGCAACAGATCATCAGCTATTTCTAGACATATATTTGCACAGATATAGATATTTATGTATTTATAAACCATGAAATTTGAGAAATATCTACTGCATATTTAAGGGAAAAATATTTTTTTATTATTAAAACTAATGTCTATACATGAAAAGAAAATTTGGCTTTACTTCATTACAAAAAAAAAACTAACCTGCAGGGAATTTTCCATTATACAACTTATCACATATGCTTTCCATTTAGAAAGCTACACTTGAAAATTAATTGTAATTTCATAAAACTAAATGTAAAGTCATAAGTAACATGAAGTCCCTTCTATTACTTCTCCTGTTTGTGCAAAACAGTCAAGACAAAATGTAAGTTGTATATTTGGGAGAGGTGCTGAGTCAGAGAATTAGTAGCAGAGGAATCCTATTTCATTTGAGTTCCTCTCTTACTACCTCCATGCATCCAGTTTTCCTTATTCAGCAGAACCTTTTGCAAAAACTTCCATCACAGGACTGATCTGGGACAGAAAGAACCAACACTTTTCTACCTTGTTCAGAAGTTTGTTCTTTTCTTTAATTAAATGTAAACTGAAGTTAGCAGGGAAGCACTGCTTAAACACCATTAACACTCCTTATATACACAGAAGAACCACTCATTATATGCAGGTAGGATTGTACATGCTTTTAATAAAAAGATGGGACAAAAATAAAATAGTAGATAAAATATTTCATATAAATGAGTTCCATTTAGTGTCCCTCAAACTGAAATAGCAACAGTAAGACATCTACAGGAGAGAACTGACTGAGGTGTTTTCTTCATGGAGCCAGTGAAAAACAAAATCCATTAAATGCAAAATCAGAATGTGATTTTGTCTTCAGTCAATGAACAGAAAATCGGTTCAAGTGGCTTTACAGGTCTCAGTAACATTTTAAAGAAAAAAATGTTTATCATACACTTAAAAGTGCTAGCCTCACTCAATTTTCAGACAGAAACACTTTTTTAATTTAATTATTACGCCCTCAGCAGAGTTTTAATTTACATTAATGGTTCTGTCTACCCAATGTTATTCAAATAGAGCTTTGTACAAAAAAAAATTACTAAATTATTACTTTTTAAAGACACACTATTTTCTAGTTTAAACTGAAGTTTTAGCATCTGACCATTCAGTGGTCAGACAACTGCTGGAACATATACAGCCACACAGAACAGTCTCTTGGCTAGCTGAAAACTACATCATTACATAGATATTAACTAATAAGAACTACAGTTTAATTACTTTAGGAAAATAAGCTACATATTCAAACCCAGATTAAAACACCTGCATAAATCAATCCACCCTGACTCCAAGGCATCTCCGAAAAGCAGAGCTCCAGGCCTACAAGCCAAGTTCCACCTACATACATTGACACTCTTCTGCATGGAGAGGGGAAGAAAGCTCTGACAGCAGAACTGGTTCTGAGTCTGCAGGGAATAAAAATATTGCAAGAAATGTGCCTCTCTGAGCACACTTTCATAAGAAGGATGTCAGACACACAATTCCTGTCCCACCTGTCCTCAGTACTTATCACTAGAGTCCCCTGCATTCAGATCTGTGTCATGTGGGGTGTGGGCATTAGTTTGTTATATTTTAAGTGACATCATGATATTAATAGCAGCTTTGGTTAGGGAAAAAAAACAAATAAACCAACAACAAAATAAACCAAACAAACTCAAACCAAAACAAACAAAAAACCCCACCCCAAACCTTCTCAATAGAATAAGATTTTCTGTTCCAATATTCTGCTGCTCATTTCATCACAGAATCATAGAATGGTTTGGGTTAGAAGGGACATAAAGATCACACAGTTCCAAGCCCCCTGCTAGTGGAAGGCAGAGATTACTTCCACTATACCAGGTTGCTCAGAGCCCCATCCAGCCTGGCCTTGACCACTTCCAGGGATGGAGCATCCACAAATTCTCTGGGCAACCTGTTTCAGTGCCTCACCAGCACAGAGCAAAGAATTTCTTCTTTATATCTAATCCAAACCTACTTTCTTTCATTTTAAAGCTATTCTCCCTCACCTTGTCACTCCATTCCATTGACAAAAGTCCCTCTCCAGCTCCCCTGTAACCCCTTTAGGTACTGGAAGGTGCTGTAAGCCTTCTCTGGAGCCTTCTCTTCTCCCCAAATTTCTCAGTCTTCACAGGAGAGGTGTTCCAGCCTAACAGATTTAAAACCTTAATTTTCCAGCTTCCCGAGAGAGGTCTCATACACTAACATACTAAAAATAAATATTTGAAAAGGTTTTATGTATTTAAAAAAATTAATCATCATTTTTTTAATTAATTAATTAATTCTACAGCAAGTGATGTAGAAGTAACATCACTAAAAAAGAATTGGTTTGTTTTGTATTAGAGGGTTGTGTCTAGGGACACATCCTTATGTTAAAATGAAGACTCAGGCAATCAAAGAATAGATCCTGTATCCTGAGCAGTTAGTTTATAAATAGAGAACAGAACCAGTATTTTAACATTCCAAGGAAAGGCGTTAGGAATTTCTTCTCTACAAGTATGCCTTGTGAGCCAAGTCAGGAACAGAGAATGGATTCTGCCAATATTCAACTCCTTCAGCTCCATAAGAGCACACAACAGCTGGATTTGTTTTCAGAAGAGGACACCATCACCCAAGGCTGCAACATACAATAAACTCCTTTCTTTGGTTTATCAGAGATCCCACTCAGATGTTCTGCAATCTTATCTGTCAACTGTGATTTTCAACTAGCTGCAACTGAATGTTTACTCTGTGGAACTCCATGGAGAAAGTATGCAAGAAGCTCATCAGATCCCATTATGACACCTGGAACCACCCAAGACAGACACTAATATTGTACTGCTTTCACATTAAAAGTGAAACAAAAAGGGAGAAAGTGGGCAAAAGGGAGAAGATTTCACTTTCTTTTTCCCACATACAACCAACCAGGTGAAGAGAGTAATACTCAGACTTCCTTTAATCTGTCATTAACACAAACTGGAGCTAACATTCTAGTACTTTGTCTAGATTTAAACCTACATTCCCTGACAGTATACTAACTGATAGTTCAGAAAAATGTTCATATTTACTCACATTTTGTTTGCCAGCCTCAGGGATGTGCAGCTAAGACACGCCCGATCTCCCAAGTTACCTAGAAAAATACCAATAATTAGCACCAATTCTGAAATTCAGGAAGACATTTATCCATGTAGCGAACTGCACACAAATATATGTGTGAAAAGATTAATCTTTGCATAGAAATGACTACGTTTGAAAGCACAAAAAAGATGTTTGAAAGCACAAAAAAGAATGTTGCTTAACATTCAGAGTTGAATACTGTGGATGTGTGATGTTGGTTTCCTCTTGTTCAACTGTCTCAAGACAGGTTTCCAAGTCCCTCAGGCAAGAAACTGTATTGCAGTGGAAATTCACTGAAAGCAAATGTAATTTTTTAACAGCTCTATGACAACATAGTATCAGATGATCCAAATGGAGCCCCTGCCAAGTGTTTCGGATTAAAATGGCTTTTTGGTTTTAAGCAAAACAAATAAAACACAAGCAGGAACCTAAAGAGACTTCAGTAGAGAGGTGGAAGCACAACACCATTTCAATACATTGCTGCCCATTTTGATTAGCACCTGGTAAAAATAGCTCTACCCCATGATCTGTCTGCAAAGGAATACAAATTGTCTTGAAGGGAGGGGTGAGAGCCTGACCCAAAGCATGTGAAAACACTGTATCCCTCAACATGAACTTTATTTGAAACACTACCTCAGGATGAGTTCTAATAGTAGCTAATAAAGTCCCTACATATGAGCACCCTCTATCCAGCTACACCGACAAACAGCATCCATTCTGGAAATAAATTGAGAAGATCGTCAAATCATGAATCATCTAAGTCACGTGCTGCAGTAAATGGCCATGTCTGAAAGTCTTCCAACCACAGAAGCATAAACCACATAAAATGCTAGTAGTCTACAATCACTGAAAGTCATCCCTGATTTCACTAGAAAGGAATTCATCTTCCTAAAGCAACTTAAAAAAATGAATCTTGTATTAAGACCTTGCTACAGTAACTCAATAGGTAGCTACCACCAGGACCAAAAAGACTTCTGGACAGATCATAAAAAAAAAAAAAAACCAACAACAACAACAAACAAGCAAGACTTCAAACGTATTGATGCTTTTTGGCCAATCTTTCCAGA
This sequence comes from Ammospiza nelsoni, assembly GCF_027579445.1. NCBI lineage: Eukaryota > Metazoa > Chordata > Aves > Passeriformes > Passerellidae > Ammospiza > Ammospiza nelsoni. The sequence goes on from NC_080636.1 coordinate 19,769,019, forward strand.
ATTCACTGTAACCTAAGTAAAACTGGAAGGCTGGATAGAGTAGGCATACTGTGGTTTGCTTCTCCTATCTGGAACCTACCATTTCTGGTCAATCCTAAGAGCCAGCAGGATACAAAGGTTATTTTAGAGATCCGTGGTACCCTTTCCCACCACCAAAGACAAGAAGTGGCCTATGACAGAACATAAAGTAGACACCTGTATCACCTGTTAGACACCTATGAGAAAACACAGCTCCCAGTGCTGATGGCCAAAAGCCCTCCCCAACAAAATACCCTAATTATTAGGGAAACGAGATGCTGCCAAAATCAGATGGGATAATTGGAAGGTATAGAAGATAAGTGAACTTCTCTGAAGAAAATCTTTATAATCAAGGGATGTCCCATGCTAAGTAGGCTCTGAAGAAATTACAGCAAAAGCTGTGGTATTACTAAGTCAAAGGATTTACCCACATCAAGTGAGTAAACACACACTGTCATGGCAAGTAGAGCCAGGGAAAAACTGTCTATTTCTGGCTCAAAAAGCAAGCCCTGAGAATCTGTGAGGCACTCTTCAATACTCTCCAACATTTACAGAAAGAACAGTAGGTACATAACAACCCAAGAGGCCAACCCAGAAGGACATCCCTGACCTCAAGGAGCAGCTGAGCAAAGCAGAGAAGTGCTCAGTGTCTGGAGGGATAAGTGACAGCACAGTAATCTGTGTCACCCGGGTGCCAGGAAACCCACAAAGCCTAACGTGCCTAAAGCAAGGGTCCTGCTAGGAAAGGACATTGCCTGCTATGGACAGTGCCCCTAGAACTAGGGGGGATGATCTGGAACTCAGCTGGCTTGGAGTTTCTCAGATAAAACTCCACAGCAGCAAGACACTTTCACTTCACTTACCTTCTTTCCAACCAGGCTCATTAAATGTTAAGGGAGGGGTCAAAGAACAAAATTCCAAGGTTACCATAAGAAAACATGCTGAGCTTCTTGCTGTACAGCACGTTCAGAGTGAACAGGCTAACAGAAAATGTTAATTCCAACTTTGCCAGTTCTGGCCAGAGCTCTTTAGGTTTTGCAGTGTCTCTTATAACCATACACCTATGAGTAAACCAGCCCTGAAATAAAAGATATACTTCCTTCAAAAAGGGGCAAAGTCCATAATCCTTGCTTCTGGGATAATACAGACCTCCAAAAGCATCTGAACAAGGTGAACGTTGCTCAACACTTCTTATTTAAGAAACCTGCACTGGCTTAGTAAGAAAGAAGGGCAGTAGTGATAGAGAAGCTGTATGTTAACATGTTCCTCACGGAAAAGTAGTCCGTGAGGAACACGTTAACTTCGGAAACTTCATGTGAAACTTCATACTTGAATTTAATGAAGCATGAAACCCAAGGTTTTTAATGTAGAATAGCCATACTGTTACTATGTTTAGACTTTTTAAAAATAAAATGCTATCATGAAGTAATTCCCTAGAGAAGTATAAGCTTGCAGTACTTAACAGTCTGATCTTCGCAGGAATAACGTTTAGGATTCTTAGAAGCACTTAGCTTTAACTTAATCTTAGACTACTTACACGTAAAGCAAAGAAGATGAGCTAAGTAAAGCAAAACAATACAAAAAAAATACAGCATACAAGAATGTGTTAATAGATTAACACCCCAAATAAAAGTATTAATTGTATCATAACCACAGTGCACCACAGCACATTAATTATTTGATTCTATCACAGCATTTCAGCTTAGGTTGTCTAAGATTTATAATAACCAAAATTGCAGCAATCATTAGCAGTACTTTTTATGCTATGCCACAAGAATAATCAAAGCTCCCATCTAATTTGAAGGTACATGGATGTGATTTTTCCCCATTTTAAATAAACTGGGTGGTTAGGATACCTCAGGTTTGTGTTCAGGACACTGTCCAGGCTTAACCTAAATAAATGACCCTACAACAGTAGCTCACAGAACCCACCAGTCAGAGGAAGATACCACACTTGAGTGACTATAGGTAACCAAGAGAACAGCTGTTCTTTGCAATGAACAAGCATCCCTGCAGCTCATCAGGTCTGCCTGGATGTACAGCTGCCCTGCTCTCAGTGACAGCACTCCCATGACAAGTCAGGGCTCTGTGTCAGGGACAGGCAATTCCTCACTCACCCCCTGCCATTCCAGCCCAGGGCCCTGTATCAGGGACAGGCAATTCCTCACTCACCCCCTGCCATTCCAGCCCAGGGCCCTGTGTCAGGGACAGGCAATTCCTCACTCACCCCCTGCCGTTCCAGCCCAGGGCCCTGTGTCAGGGACAGACAATTCCCTGCTCACTCCCTGCCATTCCAGCTCAGGATGCAAAGAGCAGCCACAGGCCCCGAGTACCTCACAAGTTATCAGTTGTTTAATTTTGTTGCCACAAAGCTTCACCAACCAGATATTTAAACTGCCAAATTATCTTCATTATTAATCAGTATCACACGATATGCTTCCTTTTTATTTTCCTAAGCTTCCAAAGCCATTTGGAAAGAGGCAAATTCATATTTCGTCCCTAACACAGACTAAGAAAACACCCCCTTGTGCTTTCATAGAGAGAAGAAGCACATGACCAGTGACAGCCCCACTTCACACCCAAGCCGCGTCGAGAGCAAGGCAGGCAGGACCGAGACGTAGTATGTAACGCGTTCCTGCACTTTAACAAAAAGCACGTGTGTTTCTCCCTTCCCAAACCAGCCGGCATTTCGGAGACACGCGTGTCCCACTGCCCTTAGGGTAACTCATCCCCTCCAACCACGCTGCCGCGGAAGCACATGCGAAGAGGCCGCAGCAGCCGCCAAGCGTGGGCCGGCCCGGGAGCAGCGCCAGCCCGGACGGACAGAGCGGCGGGGACTCGGCCGCGGCCCTTCCCTCCCGCAGCAGCCTCTCCGCCCACGCCCGGAGCCCCCCGACGCCTCCGGCCGCTCTCCCTCCCCGTTGCCCTCCCGGCCAGGCCCGGTGGGCCGGAGCAGGCGGGCGGCCCGCGGGGAGCCTCACCGGGCCGTGGCGGGCGGCGCAGCGCTCGGGGCAGGCGGCAGGCGCGCCGCCCGCAGCTCTGCAGCAGCATGGACGCCATAGCGGCGCTCGGAGGGCGGGCGGGCGGCTCCGGCCCCGCTCCTGTCCCGCCACCCGGGCCGCGGCGGTCCTCACACGCCCAGCAGCGCCTGGGAGCCGCGTTCCTCCGGCACCGCCCCGCGGCGCCGGGCACGTCGGGAGCCGTAGTCCGGAGCGCACGGTGAGAGCGGCGGTGGCGCCGGGCGGCGGGGATGGCGTCACCGAGGGGCGGGCGCGGCTGCGGTTCTGCCTCACGGCCGCCCGAGGAGAGCTGCGATGGGCACTGGGGACTGTCCCTGTGCCGGGGTTTCTTTCCCCGAGCGTGGTTCGCTCGCACGCCACTGTCCCGCCAGGCCGAGAAGGCCACAGGCCGTGCCCGCTGTGAAGGGCGGGCGCCGGTGCCTCACGGAGCCGCCCAGAGCGCCGTGGCCACACATAACCCCGGCGCAAAGTGCAGCGCTCCGGCAGCGCCCGGTGCTCTCCTCTTTGGCAGGGTTGGATCGGGTGATGCCCTGAGGTCCCTCCCCGCCCTCTCGGCCCGGTGATCCCGCGCTGGGAGCGGCCGTGGGCCAAGGCTGGCGGCAGCGTTCTGCTGCACACACGTGTGTTGCTTGTGGGTCTCGGGGTGTGGCAGAAAAAATGGCTTTCTGGTGGAGCTGTGATGGTTTTTAATAGGAAATAGCACATAAATCGGTCAGTTGTCACATATGCCACGCTAGTGCTGGTTAATAGTTGGACTACAAGCAGTATGATATTCTTCACGTGCTAGTCGAGTCCTGGCCAGCAGTAGGATCTCTTAAAATATTTCAGTAGTCAATTAATGCAGTATTATGTTGTACTGTCTTTATTTTTAACTGTATTGGTAGATGCAGAGAATAACAAGAATCAAACTGCAGAAATTATAATTTAATCTGAGAACAGTGACATTTTACAAACTGTACGTGAGGTTTGGGTGCTAATGCCTTCCTTGTTCCAGAAAAAATGGGGGAAAAGCTGCTGGGACTGTGTGTGGACAAGATGGCTGCCAGCCCTGCCAACAAGATGGCTGCCCCAAGGACAGGGCTCCAGGGGGACAAGGGAGCTGTGGGATCAGACCTCTCCTGCCTCACAGGTAACTCACAACACCAGGCACTAGGTCACCTCTACACCTACCTCAATCCCAAAGAAAATACATGGTACTTAACCTTACACATAAGGGGTAACAGAAGCGTTCAGGTTTGACCTAAAACGTGACTGAAAACAGTGTTTTATAGCAATAAAAAGCAAGTTAGTTTGCAGTTTATCTGTTCATGCTTACGACTAGGCAAATGCAGGAAATTAGTTAGTAATTTTATGGAGCTCTTTTATGTATTTAAAGAAGAGGCTCAGGGTTTCTCCAAAGTACAAAAAAATTTAGATGAAATTTATATTACTTTTATTTTTAAATTCAAAAGTATTCATGAAGATGGACTATGAAATTGTCTGGATATAAAAAAAAAATCACAATGCTTTTCTCACTATGGCTATAGAAATGCTAGTGTTGTTCACATTTAGTGATAATTAAAAAATTAATGGGTATTACTATTTATATACTTATTAGAGCTGCTTTTAAATTTTTAGGCTCTCAAATGCACTGCAAGATTTTTAGTCAGCTGTATTTGTTTTCCAAGTATTTAAATATGTTCTCCATTTAAATGGTTAAAATTGTTTAAAATGTGCAACTTGGCAATAGTGTTTTACGTTAATGGCATAAAAAAACCAAACAAACAACATCTTCCCAATCTTCACATCTCTCACTAGACTGCGTTTATATCTTTCTCTTGTTATTCTTTTTTTCTCTCTGGTTGGCTGATAACAAAACCAAATGAAATGGGGCAACTAATGGCAGTTCCTCTAACAAAGCTGCTTAATTATGTAGAAACATTATATGAAGCCTATACAAGAAGAATAATATGCTCTGAAGTCATTAAACTATTGACAAGAGGTTTCAGACAGCAAACAGATGATTACAGAGGTCTCAATACATTTATGCAGACAAGTAACCAGCCTTTCAATAGTTTCATTAAATTCATTAGTATTCAGAGTAGCAGACAATGTAGATGCATGGGTCTTTTCAGAGCTGAATTCGTTATGTTTTTGTACAGTCTTTTGTTCCAGATTTGTTTATACCTGGAAGTTACAGGGTTTGCTACTGTATATGAAAAGGATTGATTATACACTCTATGAAAATTTCCCAAATAGATACAGTTTAAAAATACTAATTGTTTGTGTTCATTTACCAAGCATTGTGAAGTAATGCTTAGGGAAGGACTGAGAATTTAGAATTTTCAAGTGTTTGTACAAATTGCTCCCACAGGAGAACACTGAGTGACTGTAGGTCATATGGGCCTTCCATAGGAGTCAGTTTTTGTTTTAAAGAAAAACATCTTCTACTGCAGCCAGAACAACAGCCCAGCAGCTCACAGAGAAAACACTTCTCCCCAGAATAAAACATGACACCTCATTGTTACTAGGGTTTTGGGGTTCTGTAAAAAAAAATCAACAGCTACACAGCCATTTTAGACCTGGTTCTTCAAGCAATCATGTTGTCTGGAAAAGTTGTCAGCCATCTTGCTGAAAAATATGTTTTCCAGCAGGAACAGGATGAAAGAGACTAAAAGGAAGAAATACAAAGCCTTCTTTCTTGATGGATATAATAGGGATCTCAGAATCATTAAAATAAATGTAATATTTGAACAAAACTAAGATTACGATTTCATGTTAAATATTTCTTTTTGCCTGGATATTAAATAGAAGCAAAAGCAAGGTAGGAGTTGTCTAAGCCAATTCAAAACAACTTCCAAATATAAGGACATTTTGATGGTTTTTATAGGCTGTGTGAATACTGAAATGTATTTTATTGCAGAGGCAGGACTGTTTCACTTGTCTGAGAGAGGTATGATGCATAAGACCTATAAAAGCACAGAACAACCCTAGGGCTCTGCAGAGCCTGCATAGACATGACAAAGGAGCAGATGAATCTGTAATTCTTATTGAGGCAGTTTAGAAATCTGTCTAGAAATTGGGGGGCAAGTGTTTATATGAACGAGGAGGAGAACTGTAAGTTGGTCACCCCTTCCCTGAAGACAGGGCCCAGGAAGCTCTCCTAGATCCTGTTGATGTTTTTGAGGATTGGTGGCAGCTCCCCCCACTCCCAGCTTGAGGTGCCCTGTAGCCTGTGACAGTGGCTGTGTGACAGTACCGAATCTGTGACACTGCTGCCAGGGACACAGACACGGGCTGGGTTCCCCGCTACACGCGGGGACACACGGAGCTGGCAGGAAGGGCCGGGGGGTGGGATTCAGGAGGGGGAGGGGGGCAGTGTTTGGTGCTCTGGCTGTAAGCGGGAGGAGGTGGGGGCGTACTTAACATCTGATGAGCTGGGAGGCACCTTTGCCATTTCACTGCTGCAACATCGTGTTTGTGTACGCAGCGTGACTCAATAAGCTACGTTCAGTACAGGTCCATAGACAGTCCTTCTGAGTAGAATTATGTTTTTAGGCTGTAGGATCTGTTTCCATGGCAACCCCCAGGTTGTCTCCCTGAATAGGTTTAACAATACGGGATTAACCTCATCTTTATTCACCAGTGTTCAGCGTAAATGTGAAGAAAGGGGGGGAAAAGACATTACTGTGTAGCAACTTGCATTAAGTTTCTATTCCAGGGAGAAAGGCAACAGATTATTAGTAGTTTTTTAAAGAAAATACTTCCATTCATGATCAGGGATTTTTAGGAGAGATTCATGGGATACTGAAGCCTGTTGCTCTGTCAATGTTACACCCAAAGGTAAAAGTTCAAGTGGTGGCTGGATTACAGATTTGCTGTATGTACATCCAGGTCACAAGTTCACTTCTGTCTGTAAATGTGCCAAAACCAAGCAGCACTGGCTACACATTAGCACAGAAACAGGCTGCCCTGGGTACCTTTGCAAACACTGCCCTGAAGAACCACACAGAGAGTGCCTGGATGGAAATAATATGCTTCAGTCATTCCCCTTCAAGGATAATTAACTACCTGCTCAAATTCAAGTCAAAAAGTGGTATTTTAAAAGATTGCTTAGGCATGACCTGAATTAGCAACACAAAATGTCATACAAATAATGTATTAGGTTGTCATTAGTTAAATTTGGCATGCAGGTGGGCCAAGAGCACAGCTGGGGGAGCAGAAACAGGTAATTTTGAAAATCTTTCCAAATTGAGGGAAAAGCATTTGCAGCTCAGAATGAAAACCACCGAGGTTCTCCCTTTTCCCAGCAGATGGAGCTTATGTGAAACAGGAGAAGCTGCACAGAGACTGGAGCACTGGAGGAACACATGGGGAGAAAGCCACAAGGTTCTGGCCAAGGCAGGATCAAGCAGAGGGAAGGCAGGCAGTGTTCAGGCTACATGCACAACCAAAAAAAACCCTGAATGTAGCTATAAAAAGCAAATTGATTTTGAGAAATGAGAAATACAGAGGGAGAGGAAAAAGGAGTCTGTAGTGTTACAAACATGCCTGTTGGCTCCAGCTGATATGAGAAAGACAGATTTTGCTGCAAAATCATCGGTGCTGTATTTAAGTAACCTGTTGTGCCTCCAAATGAATCAGTTTGATTTTATGAATGACAGGATTAAAAACTATGCATTTAGAGTTATTCTTGGTCTCCAGGATTTTTTAGGCTGTAGGGTTTGCAAGTTCCTGTCTGTAATCAGAAACGCAGAAAGCCAACAATTTTATGTCATTATCTGCCTCTCGGAGTTAGGTCTTTAAGAAAACACCAAATGCTGTGTTATTGTCAATAAAAGCCCTAAATCTGCCACCACTGCTTTTATGTATCCATCGAGAAACAAAACAAGAAATGCATGTGACTGGGGAGGCTCTCCTCCACACCATCCCAGACTTTGTAGACCTGGTCCTGCACTTCTTGTATATCACAAAATTCTTGGTAAAGTCAAGCAGTGTTATAGGAGTACTGGAAAGACAGGAGGTCCCTGCAAAACAGATACCTTTCAGTTGTGTCCAATAAAAAAATACCATTTTAGGAGCATTTTTACCTTTGTATTCTAAAAAGGAGAAAAAGTACTACTTCCAAGGGCCATTTTAATGGCAGCAATGTAACTTTCTTTAGCAGTTTTGCAAGGCTGCTTACAGTAAGTACTGGTTTGGTGGGGAGCAGGTTACAGCCAGCACATGCACACAGCTGTATATGACTTGATGCAGGCAAAATGCAACATTGTCCCATTGTCCCCCAGGCATATTCGTGTTTTCTCTGCCTCAGAGGAAGTGAGCAGAGCTAAGCAGTTCTGTTAAAAGAGCAAATGAAAAATTTTGGAGATGGATATGTTCATTTGCTGAAGCCTGATGCTTAAAATTCCTGTGTAGAATTTAGCCCCCTCGGGCCTCTGCTGTCGTTACCTCTTTCTTGCTGGTTTTGCTGATGATCTTATCAGTCCTGGCTCATATTTTCCCTTGCAGTCAGGCTGAATAACCCTACCAGAAAGTGTCTTTCCAACCTTTGAATTCACTCTCTCTTATTTACCTTTCACCTTTAAACCTTCTACCTTTCATAATCCAGACCAAGCCTGTAACAGAGATCTCACACTTTTCCATCCTGTTCTCCTTGACCTGACTGACATTCCTATCTTCCACGCTGCCTTACAATGACCTCCCCATTCCAGCATGCAAGCCCACAGCCCCTCCTTTATTCAAGTCAAAGAGCTGCTTTTCTCAAGAGGCCTCCCCACAGAGATAATGAAAAGCAGATTAAGAGATTTAAAAAAGGAGTTGGTTCCTTTGGAATGGTCAGTGCACTTTCCCTTTCTACAACCATGCTCTCTACTGTAAATTTTCCAAATCAGTGTTTGTCTAGATCTCTGTGCCTTGACCTCAGCAGGACCTAAGCTATTGGGCCCCAATTCTACAGATGCAAATGCATGCCATGACCCTTTGCTATCAGAGACATTCACACAGAGTGGTAAAGGATCAGTGCAGTTATGTACTTGTAACATCAAATCCTGTTTCTTGCCAGATAGCATCATAAAAGTCTTGGACAGAGATAAAAATTAACATTTTAGTCTTTGTTTTTGTGAGACAAAAAGAATGGTGACCTCCAAGTCAGGTGAAGTGGCAGCTCTGTTGACAAGACTTGATTTGTAGCTATATGAGAATCTTGAGGGGAAATACCTGTTAAAATGTGATGTGAAGCTATAGAAAAACAAAAAAGAGCCATCAGCACAAGTACATCCCAGTGGTGCTTTGCCAGTATCCTGCCTTTTTCTTGTGTGGCTGAATTTCAGGCACCAGAAACAGAAGACGCTTTGTCTGGGCTTTCCCATGTAATCAGCAATCTCTCTCCTGCCTGTCTTAGGCCTCTATTCACTTTATTATTATTATAGTATCCCCTAGAGACAGACTTGGGAGGCATTCACCCCCAAACATCCTGTTACCTTTAAGCAATTAGGTATTTTCTCAGTAACACATTATATGCTTTAATCCTGTTGCATGTGTGTACAAATCGTGGCTAGCAAGTCGTGTATGTAAGAAAATACCAAGTTGACGTAAGAGAGCTTTGCCATTGGATTTGATCAGTGTCCAGGGGAAGTAAAAACCCCCAAAGCAGGCACTCGCCTCTGAAAGCAATTTCAAGAGGGAATTTTGTGTACAAACTGAAGGCTTATCTGGGGTCTGCAGATATCTAGGAGTTCATCAGCTGGATAGAGTGACAGGAGCTCATTGGGACTAATCTGTGCAGCAGGTAAAAGTGAGCCGTCCAGCCTGCTCATCAGTCAGGGTGGCAAGCCTCACACTCATTCCTATATGACACATATCAATCATTTTCTTTTCTAATCACTAATCCAGCATCTGAAAAAGGAAATATGCCCAACAGATATCAACAAAAAGCTGGCTTAGCCAGCAGAGCTTCCCTGTTGTGCCAAGGGAACAACCTTCTCCCCTCTGCGAGGCCTCTCCTCGCAAGGAACAGACATCTAACTCTCCCTGAAGCCTCTTTCAGCGTGCCAGCTGGGAATCAGGGCCCTGGGCACAATCCCAGCACCTGTGCCTAGTTTTCTTACAGAGCACAGCCAGCTGCTCTGCTAGGTCTGCAAATGTCCTGTATACCCTGTTTCTTTTCTGTGGATTGCTTTGGATAAGCAATGTGAATGTGTTGCTTATATTTGGATTTTGCAAATTCATTGCTTTACATTTACCTTAACCTGATTTGTTTAAGGATCATATCAGGCCACTCATAAATAAAGTCATGCCATGTTTTTAATAATTATTAAACCAGAGTTATTGAACCAGTAGTCCTCAGAACCTCCTGTAGTATTTTTGAGGGAATTTGAAGGTAAGCAGGATGTAACCACAGGCCACTTTGGAAACTATGACATGGAGTTTGTGAGGAAGAAGTGTTTTTGATGGCTGGTGTTTGTCAGCAAACTTTTCTGGCATTGCACATGGTAGCAGAGACTGTATTTGACCCTGAGGGTTCACAGCATTAGATAATTGGTTTGGCTCTTGCTTAGTTCATGGCATGTTAGACTAGTCATTTCTATCTGTGACACCAAACTATCAACTGCAAACTTCCTGTGTGGAAATAATTATGCATCTTTTCCAAGTTCACAGTATGTCCTTCTGTTTCCAACAGTTCTTATGCAGAAAGGCAAGGTTAGAGTTAAGACCACTTGCATTTCTAATAGCTTTACTCTGAAAAGCCTTCATATAATTCAAAGATCCTAGTATCAGTGGAGCCAGAGTGGGGTTAGAATTCTGTTCTGCAACAGGAAGGGGACATACAGAGGTCTGGAAAATAATGAAGGTGGGAGGAAAGTGAATAAAAAATGGTTATTATTGCTGCTCATAATGCCATATTAATTAAACCAGTTTATCTGGAAGTAGGGTTTAAAAAATAACAGAAGGAAATATATTTTCATATAAACTCATTGTCTCAGGATGTTCTCAAAATATAAATAAATAGGTTCAACAAGAAAATAGATACACTCAAGGGAGCTAGGCTTAATGAAGTCCCTGACACATGCTTGTCTGGCTGCAGTGTCCTCTTTGGAAATTAGGAAATCCCTAAACTACTGATTTTTAGAAGCATGAATGACACAAATGGGTAGGAGCTACTTTTCCTATAATCTGTTTCCAATTCTAAGCATCCATTACTACTTCCTTTCTTGGTTTCCCTTGAGGAAAGGACATGCCTAAGCCTGCTTTGAATGTTAAAAGCTTCCTCTGTCCTGCACAAACAGAGGTGAGAGTAAGAGACCATAAATGATTACCCATGGGCAGCTAATAATGCTGTGAGACACAAGTCCTCACCTGGAACCACGGAGGTGTTTGAGGTGGACCAAAGGGTCCCTGTCAGGGGGTCTCCAGCCCTTGACTGAGTTGTGCATGGCTCTCCCCATGCTGGGGGCCGATGGCAGTGTAGTCCCAACAAGCACTGCACTCTTTCTGCCACCCTTAAACTCCATGTGTTCCTCTCACCAACAGAACAAACAGGTTGATAAAGGTGGGGATTTTTTGTGTAGAAATATAGTGAAAGCCAGGTCAGGAAGGGAAGAGACCTCAGTGTGCTTGGTAACTTACACAGAATGAAACTCTACCAAGGAAAGGAACATGAAGCTTCTCTTGCTTTCTTACCACAGGGTTTCCCCTTTGCACTTTACCAAGTCCAACTTCTGCCATAATCCCCCTGGCAACAAGTTACAGTCGATCTCCCTCTAGTGGGTAATTAATCACCCATAAAAGCCACAGCAAGACTGAGATGTGTTAAAAATCTGCCTTGCACTTGCCTTCCTTCATCTCCTTTCTTCAGCTGGCTTTCTTCAGCTGGCTTTCTTCTTTCATCTGTGATGTTCCTCACACATGCATTGTATGTTTTCTTCATGCCTTCCCTGTACTTTGTATCTGCTCCTTCTCCGTTCTTGTGCTCTGTGAGGAGTTGGGCTGTTTGAGGGGTTTCTGTTTGACTTTGATGTAAGTGGAAATGAAAGTAAAGAAGCGCCAAAGAATGAATTTAAATTTAAATATTCTAGAGATTAGTGGTGTTTGCACAGAGGCCTGTGTGCAACCCCCAATGTGTTGAAGGCTTCAAAATCTGGGAAAAATAAAATCATAAGACCTACCTTAAGTTTGTAATTTATTTTTTTTATCAGGAGTCAGTCAAAGGAAATTTACATTTGGGGTTTCTTATCCTTAAAGTTGATTTATTTGAGTTGAAAATCTTCTGCATTCTGCTTAGTAGTTTCTTCCCCCTGAATTTGTTGTTCCATTACCACAACTATTAACAGCAAAATACATAAGCCAGCTGTGTTCAGTCAGAAGTTAGCTCTCTAACAGCAACAGTTAACTACCAAAGAGTATTCCCAGAGCAGAGCTGACATTAATTGAGAAGGATAGTACTCTGAAATATGTGGAGACAAGATGCTATAGAAATTGATTTAACCAGACCATGCCTTTTGTGTATGGAACTGTATTTCTCTCCTTGCAGAGCATATAGGCTGGATACTATGGCTGTTACTGCATTTAGATTAATGGAAATATATTAGGGATGATTCTCAAAGGTATCTCCTTTCTCTGACTACTCTGGGGTTTCTTGTGTGTGTGTGTGGTAAAGCACATTTCAAACAAAAAGATGAAGAAGTCAATATTGTCCAAATGAAAAATGACAGATCTGGTTGAAAGAAATTTTTAGGACAGGCTTTGATAATATATTCCTCCAGTGATAGAAGGCATCATATTAATCATTATATGTTACCTTTCTGTTTAAAACTGTGAATTATCTAACTAAACCAACATGAAATACAATGTGCAACAATCCAAGTATTTTTCAGGTTCCTGGAGGCACTGACCTTTTCTCAAATCACTGTGGTAAATGGTGTTCCACTAAAATCACTAATTAGAACTCCAGGAATCTTTATTATGGCAAACTTAGGTATCACAAAGCAAATGAATAAAATGAAGATAAACTGGAATTTTACTGAAGCAAAGTAAGATCACATATTATTTATTGTGAGCAAATTCTGTGCCTAGAAACACCTATGCAATCCATATGTTTACATTATTTTGTGAAACAGCATCATACAAAAATAATTGTTCTATACAGCACATTAGGATTATCAAGTTGTTTTACTAACATGGGTATAAAAATATTGTAGCTTTTGCTCCCTTCATAACTGAGTTGTCAGTATAACTAATTTCATTTCACTGTAATAATGATGAAATTAATTCCAATCCTGCTCCTGTATCAGTTACAATATAATTTTATTCAGCTGAGACATTTCATAAACCTGCTGAAGGTAAGAACTGCAGACAGTGCTGAGGCAGGATGTGGAGGCAGGGAAGAGGTACTGCAGAAGAAATTTACAGGTTTTGTCTTCACAGCTTTCCTTGCAGTGATGTACAGGACAAAAAGAATTCAGTGACTATCAGCTTTCAAGAGCAGCTTGTAGAGCTGACAGTAAGAGAATGTTCTTTTGCATTCAAATGGAGTATATTTGTTCTAGAATTTATTAAGACACTGTAAACAAAGAAACTAACAGTGCCACATCCTGTTCTTTATTTAGGTTGGATGAGGGCTTCATTTGGCATCATGGAAACTAGAATGACTACCCTGGGCTAAACCAAAGGCCTGTGAGTCCCTTTATCCAATCTCTGCTCATAGTCAGAAATGAGTGTTTAAGGAAGGAGTATGAGGAATAGGGTGAGCATAGAGCATTGCTGCCTGCAGCAGTGACATGTATTTCATTGCTGCTGATAAACACACAGAGAACAGAGTCTGGGGGTCTGAGCACAGAGCTGGGAGCTGTGAATTCACTGTTTCAGTCCTGCCTCTGTCACCAAGGTTACTTGTGCATCGCTGTGTCCCAGCTCATGTGTGCTGGTGGCAAACCTGCCTCCAAGCCTCTGCACTGCAGAGGCACACACAGGCCATGCTCACGTAGCCACATTGACATTCAGGCTGGTTTTGATCAAGTCTGGTATTATGGAGAGATTTTTTCCTTCCTAATGAGCTGCTTAACATCTGTCATTGTTTCCTGAAGAGCTGCATAATATCCCAGAGCCCTTCTTGTTGTGCCCCTTTATCTCTTCCCTATTCCTTCTGGCTCCTCTGTTTTTCACATGGTTATCATCACTGGCCTTTGTGGTCCTTGGGCTTTGTCCTAAGCTTATCATCCTTCAGTTCCTACAATCAGGAGCAGCAGGCTCAGTGCAAGGTAAAAACTGTGCAAATATTTTCCCTGTGTAGCCCAAGTCCAGGTCAATCCATCAGGTAGCACGGAGAGGCCAACTCTTTCACATGTTCCTGCTGAAGCTGCCAATAAAAAGGTGATGCTGTTAGATTCCCAGTAAAACCAGAAATATCATGTTGAAGGCACCTCCTTAAAAACTCCTATTAAAAATTTTGGTTAAAAGCTATGTTTCACATTGCTTCAGGGCTACCTGCAATTCCCAGCATGATGGATGATCCTGAATGGATCCTCAGACATTGAAACCATCAGCTGCAGGCCCCCTTCTGGTGAGTTCACAGTTTCATCATTGCTTCTGGAAGTCTGTCACCTCCTCCACAGCCATCGTTGCCACCTCCACTGGTCTACTATCCCTTCAGAAACACCAAGTGGAGGAGGACTGCAAGCCCCACACTCAGGGCACTACACAGAAAATCACAATGCAGGCAGGTAAATAAGGAGTTGTCAGAATTCCCTTTTCCATTTTTAACCTTCCAGTGTAGAACCTTTACCAGTATGATACTATTGGGGGTTTCTACAAGCTGACTGAAGCTGCTGGATTGAAGGCCAGGTTTGAGGAACTTCTCCCCAGATCCTTGCACCTCAAGTTGAGCAGAACCCTGGAGAGCTCCTCCTCCTCCTCCCTGTGGCCTCCAGCTGCACTTCTGCACAGGGCAGGGGCACACAGGAACTGGAGGAAGCCACATGGAAATCAGGGCTGAGTGGTAACCAAATATGTCTGACCCAGGGGGAAACTGGTGGGGGTGCAGAGCTAGGGAAGGGAGTAAATAGACTGGAATGTACAGGCCCCTGGAATATTGGCATGTCAGTGGAGGGCTGTGTATAGTAAATAAATAGAGATATGCATGTTTTAGCAATTTCCCCAGGGTAAAGTGAGTGGGAGTGTGTTCAAAGAGTAGTATTTGCTTTATACTGTCCTGTTCAATATATACATTAGGAAGTACATATAGGGTGTATGTTTGATCAAGGAATTTAGACAATAACCTGAGTAATTGGCAGCATACACCAAATCCCATTAGTCTGATCCCAATACCAAGTTCCTTCTCAGTATTGCAATTCTGCAAGCAATTAAAATGGCTACTTAGCTACATGATGTTATTACAAGCAACATCACTTGTCAAGTATTTTAAGTAGGAAAAGTGATGTTAGTTATTGTGCATTACACCCAGGTAAAAATCACACCCCTGTGTTAAGCATGCACAACAATATACCATTAACCTGTTTAACATGATAGCTTGAAAGAGTGGTGTGTAAAATGTAAAATGCTTTTACATTTCTACTGCAAATCCTCTGTTATTACTTTGCACATTAAATTTTTTTTTCTGCTATAAAGAGGATTCAATGATTTTGCAAACCAGTCTCATCCCTAGTCTGCTATAATTTGACAATTTCAAGGCTTTTCAACTCAGACCCTTGCATATATGTCATGTATCGCATTGCAGATTTCATCCAATAGTCGAAAATGTACTCTCAATGCAGTATCATCTTATCAGTATTCTAGCACCATAAGCCTTCTCACTGCAAGCGGGGACTGTTCATTACAATGAAACTGAAAATGGAATAACTGAAGGATTGATTTATATGACCTTCACTCAGGAATGTTCTAATTCTGACATAATCTCTCTGACCGAAATCCTAAACACTGTATAATTTTGATTTATTACCCTTAAAAGAAGGAGCCTGGATCTATAGATAACAGAATACCTGGCATGAAAAAGAATGGTGCAAAAGCTCAGGAAGACTGCAAGAAAATGCAGATTGATCATGTGACTTTACTCCAAACATTGTCTCAGCCAGCAAATCCATGAACGGAGCTGAAAGCAAGTGGAAAAACATTATGCGGATGTTTTCACAAATCCACTCTGTCACTCGGAAATCTCTCATGATTATATACATTTTATAGCAAAGATAAGAGCATGTTAGTAAGTTCAAGCATGAAACAGTCTGTTTACTAAAGGCTGCAGGGAATGTTTATTAAACCAGCTAATTTATGGCAAAACAGGGCCAGAACTTGATATACTCCACAAAAAGCTGCTTTACCAGGCAGCTGTTTCCCTCCCACACCGAGACTGTAACCCACTCCGTGCTGTTCTGTCCTCACATCTGCTGCCATGGGAGCCAGGAGAAGGCTTGTAAGGGTGTGAGGGCATGTTGGACCTGACTGCTCACAGGTAAAAGCTAGAGCAGCCCTACAGTGTGCTGCTTAAAATTAACAGCTGATATCTTTAAAGCAAAGCAGCTGGATCTAAATCAAATAGAATCTTCTTAAATTGAAAGGTGAATCAGGCTGGTTGTCACTTGGTTTTTTTTGGTGAGGTAAAGTGAGTAGTTAGAAGAAGGAGCAGGTAGAAACTATTCACAACAAGCTGGTTGATAAATGCACATTAAAAGCCCACTGAACACAGTCTTAATGCCCTGCAGGAACTGAAATCAACAGGTCAATTTAAAGTAGACTAACAAAAGAAATCTGCCCTCTACCCGTTCCTTTTTTCTGTTCTTAATGTTTGGTGAAATGAATGCTTGCCTCCTTTCCTCCCACACACTCAGCTCACAGTTCCCACTTAGCCATTTCCCAGTCCTATTTTATACATATCTTTATCTTATCATGCTTCTCCTGCAAATCCTTCTCCTCTAGAGCACTTACATCCTCTTCTTTCATAAAATTCACCTTTTACAAGTGGTACCTAATCAGTCTTACTTTGTCCTAGCCAGGAAATGGAGCGGTTTATTTTAGAAAAAAATTATTGTTATTCAGTGAATTTTGTGGCTAGTATGAATGACTTTATTCTACCAGATGGTAGACTCCTCTATGCAGGAACATTTGTCTGCTTCACTGTACTGCACAATGCATATTATTCTCACCTATGAATGGGCCTGTTCCTTATTACTACCAAAGATCAAACATTACACAATTCCTCCAGTAAGGAGCTACAATCTGAGCTGCAGCTACTGCAGCCACTGTAAAAGCACTACAGCCTCAGAATGATTATTCCTTCCTTCCTGAATACGTTAGAGGCGCTATACCAGGAACTAAATTTGTGCTTAGGGATAGCAGGAAGTGCCTGATTCTTTTTATGTACTTGCAGAAAAGGAGGGGGAAAAAAGGAGAAAAAAAGGGAAAGGGAGGAGATGAAAAAGAGAATAGAAAATAATAAAAAGAAAAAAGAGAGGTTTGGGTGGAATAATATTTAGGACATTTATTTCCTGAACTATATATGGACAATTTTCAAAGTAAGACAATAAAGCATTTATATCAAAAACTCTGTTCTACTAGAATGACATAAAGCCTTGTAAGTGGCAGACAAAAGAG
The DNA here is from genome assembly GCF_027579445.1 of Ammospiza nelsoni. Classification (NCBI taxonomy): domain Eukaryota; kingdom Metazoa; phylum Chordata; class Aves; order Passeriformes; family Passerellidae; genus Ammospiza; species Ammospiza nelsoni. The sequence continues at coordinate 19,786,637 of NC_080636.1, forward strand.
AAAACCATGAATATTATTTCTGTAATCAATTAGCATATCAACCTGTAGTAATACAATACAGATAATATTTGATTCTTTGGACTAGAAAATTTAACATAAAGCCCAGTTCTGCAAACCAATCCTGGCATACTTGATTTTCAGCATGAGCTGTTCATTGAATTCTCAAATGAATGTATTTATCATTAGGAAAATCAAAATACCAGAGGAAGTAATATAGTCTTAGATTTCCCAATGGTGAATTAATTAGTGGAGTCAATTCTGCCCTCAGCCTGGTATCTCATCCACCAGACAACACTCAGTTCCCACTGTAACAACAGATGATTGTACAAGCTTAACAGTGTTTTGCCAGTGCTGGTAAAGCTGATAGGGATGGGAGTGAAGGTCAGCTTGGTATCTTCTTCAACCAATGGCAAACTATTCAGTATGAGAGGTTAAGGACTACTTTATTAGGATGATTATCATTACCCTCAACAACAACTATAAAAAGCTCCAAGTCAAATGGTTCTGACTCACTTGTTGAAGGGTAATGCCATCTGTGGAGGAAATTCTGGGTATGGGCTGTCACCAGTGGCTAATCCCCCTGGAACAGGTGCACAGCAGTTTGCCAGTCCCACATCACAGCAGGGCTGGGAGCCAGGGCATCCAGCTCACAAAGTAGATGCCCACTGGAAAGGAGGTGGAACAAAAGAAGAAAGGGCCTGTCTTCATGTTTCTCCCAAGCAGTTTCCACTAATTTTGGTGACTAGAAAAATTTGGAAACCATTCTCTACCCAGTGTGCATCAGCAGTAATACCCTGCTTGTCCTTCCTCTCTAGTGATCTCTCCTGGACCACTACAGCAGCTCTGGAGTGAAATATTTTTCAGGCAGTATGTTTGCAATTGTAAATTCAACAGATTCTCTATAAACCAGTAACAATATGAAGTATTTTAAAACAAAATGTGTAAGTACCAAATCAGTCCAACATGACTAAGGTCAAAAAACATTTGTCGAGGGCAATCAGGACAGAAGGCAGAAATATTCCAAAGTTGCCTTTTGAGTGAATGAAGAAGGAATACAGACTCAAAAGCTCAACTCTGGCAGACGCTGAACTCGCTGTCATTTGATCTGCAGTAGCACTTGGGTGTCTGAGTAGGCCTGCTGAAACAGAAGGAAACCTTTCCCAGAGACTATTCAGCTAGTCCAGACTGGTAGCTTTTGAGGAAAAGAAAAACATCTTCTTACATTTTAAGGAATATAAATAAAATAACATAGTCTTTTCACTGAATAAGATACATCTGTTAAAATTACATATTGCAAAGTTAGAAAGGACCTTATAATCAGACCTGCACTAGACAGACAAAAAGACTTCTTAAAGGGATTTTTTTTAATCTGTAATACAACACGCCTTTCAATATAATATTTCAGTCCAATTAAAATTATTCTATTAATGGAGAGTCTATCATAGTTTTATTATGATTACAATTCATTGTAAACTTATTGTATTAATTACTAACCTGAGCTGTAAAATATGTAAATACTAGTAATTATTAAACTTGAAAACAATGCAAAAAAAAATACAGCAAAAAAGAGGAAAATGAAGCTGGTTAAATATCTGGTTCCCATTGATTGCCAGTAGCTGCTAGTGTTAAATTAAGAGGTTATTTTATTGTCCCCTACAGCCAAGCTCAGCCATGCTCCATTCAATAACTAATAAATTATGTCTTTGAGTTAGTAATAATTACAATAAAAATATTCCCCATTTTCTGGCATGCTGTGTTTATTTTAGGATATTAACACAGCAATCCAAATACAACACGTAAAACTCCCTCAGGGTTTTCTGTCTCACATCCCAGACCTTCTGTTTCTTTATAAGCTTTAACAGCCACAGTTAGAAGAGATATAAATAGTCTGAAGCACAAGAGAATCTCTCTTCCCTGACAGAATCTTTATTTACAAGCTCTACAAACCTTAGCAGGTCAAACAGTCCCTTGCTGGCAGGTTAATAAGGCCCACCTGCCAAATAAACCCACCAGTGAACTCCACAGGGCCTACATAATCCACAGTGCTTGCAACAAGATTTTCTCCCTAGGAATCATATTGAGATGGGATGCTTAGAGTTCAAAAGGGGGTCATCTTTCAAACTCCAGAGTCCTTGGCTGCCTGGCATATACACAGGAGTGTGCAAAATGTTTGCAAAAAGCACAGCTCTTACCTTCAGAAGGTATCATTATTTAACATTTGTATTTCAGTATTGCTTACAGGATACCCACATGCTGAGGCCTCCTCTGCTGGTTCCATATGAACATGTAAGGCTTGTCAGTCTCTGCCCTTTGGACTTTTTAAAGGGCAAGTATAGTTGGGTCATTAATCTTTAAATTATTCAAGACTTAACATACAATTAATTTGCCTACAATGCCATGGAAAGAAAATTAATAAATATGATAACTGGTTATTTAAACCAACCTAGAAAGTAATTATCAGATGTCAAAGTAGGTTTTTTTTTTAATATTGACAATTATCAAAGTGGAATTCCATTCTGAGTCCTAAACTGTTTGAACATAACTCTTGGGTAAATGTTTCCCATTTAATCAATGACTTCTTTATGTTCTTTCCTGAATCAGCTAGGCCCAGCAACTATCCAAGTGTGGGCATATCCACAGACTTCTGATGAGGCCCACTCACTATGTTTATATTGCATTGTGAAAAGCATCTCCAAAGCATCCATCAGATTTCTGTTTGCTGTTCATACAGTCAGCACAGTGGTAAATTCTGAGCACACACCTCATCATTTACTAGGATGGCACCAGGCAGATGAAGGCAGACAATGGATCATAGCTGGGCACCAGAAGCTCTCTGGCTCAAAGCACTAAAGCAGAACTCCTGATGCACTCATGAAGGGAGCTGGATTTCCTTTGCACACCTGGCTGAGAACTGCAGGAATGCCTGAGCTGATTCACAAACAGATCTATGCCCCAGCCTTAGAGGTGGCAAAGGAAATCAGGAAGGGCAATGTGCAGCTGGAGAGGCAGCCTGTGTGCACTGGGCAGGGATCACAGGTTCCACTCTAATGACCACTGAACATCTGATGAAGTTCTTTAATTTACTCTGAGGGACATTTCCAGATCAGGCCTACAGGCCTGCCTGTAAAAATCCTTCAGGACAGGTTACAGGCACATCAGGGAGCACATAAAAAAGGCTTGCAGCTCTTTGTTCCTGCAGATCTACAGTGCACTGGACAAGAGTTCCCACAGGCACTGGGCATTCCAGCTGTATTAGGGCATTCATGATTGGGGCTGCAGACTACTTATGGATAAATACAGCTATTTGCCAGAGTCATTCCAATACAAGTCAAATGTAACAGTTTTACAAGTGTAGGTGCAGTAAGGAACACATGTAGAACATATTTAAGATGGTATGTTGTGGCAGAGCACTTGGTTGTCCTTTGAAGGCCTTGAATGTCTTCTGTTGAAGGCTTTGAATGTCAGATTACCAGAGAGAATGCTCAGTTTCAGGATCCTGGTACTGCAGCTCTTGGTGATGTTATCAGTGGTGTACTTTTACTAAGAGGCAAAAGTACCTCTTCTGTGGGTACTTTTGGGGTGAGACAGAAGTTGGGGCTTTGAATCACAGACCCCTTGATTCTGAATGCCATTTAAGTGCCTATCACATCTTGTGGAACCAGTGTAAACAGCTTTGAAGAACCAGCTCGGACCCAGCAGACGCACATAACATCAGCCCTTCAGCAAGCACTACATGCCCAGTTGCTGTAGCAATTGCAAAAGGGGGAGTGTTCAACTCCCAGTGGTTTGTGTCCATGGGAATGATGCTATTCTTAGCACAGTGGTACTACAGCCATGCCCAGCTTCAGTGTGAGACAACAGAGAGTGGGTGAATCTTCATGCAGACAGTGTCCTACACCCTGGCCAAGCCCAGCACCTTTCTCCTTTGCTGGGTACATTCTCCATTTGAATCACAGTTTAATTCAGCTGCTGTAAACGCAGCTGAGACAGCCTGATGTTTTTCTGCTATTTGTAAACTGGATGCAGATTTGGCACTGGAGCGAGAATTGCCTCAGTGGGATCAGTGCTGTGTGCAGGGCTGAGCTGCTGCTGTCACTGGACACAGTGTGACTCCTGCAGGCAGTGCTGTGTGCAGGGCTGAGCTGCTGTCACTGCGTGCAGTGTGACTCCTACTGTCAGTGCTGTTTGAGGGCCCAGCTGCTGTCACTGGACACAGTGTGTGTGACTCCTGCAGGCAGCCCAGCAGCCCCTGCTCCCTGCCAGGGCTGGCTCACCAGGCAGGAGCCTCTCAATGCTGGCACTGCACGCTCTGTCTCATTAACAGTAACTGAAGCGAGCAAACCCAGCTTACAGCAGTAAGCACATCCAGCTCGAATGTAAGAACATTGTAAAATGTGCAAGAAACACATCCCACTCCTTTCAGTTCTCACAACAGTGACAGCACAGGTGATAATTTAGCAAATAGCCTGCATTTGCAAACCTGCTCATCCTGGCCTCACATCCAGTTGTTTCAGCCCTCATTTGTCAAGTACATTTGCACGTGCTCAACACCAATGTAAAACAAGTGCCAAGCATCTTATAAAAAGTCTCCAAACAGTTCTTGAAATTAGTGGCAAATTTCTGAAAATGCCTGTCAGTGAGCATTTGTCTCTAGGCATATACACAGAGTAAATAGGATATGATCACAACTACAATTTCTCAGTACAGGAAATTGCCGGTCACCAACGTAATTAGAAACAGTTCATGTGATCAAATTAATCATTCAAAAAAACAGCAATCACTGTTAACAGAATAATGGCATGCCTTAAAAAAGAATGAAATTACCCTTTAGGACCGACATAGTTACCCTCACCACTCTGTACTGAGACAGCAAAGATTAATACATATGCAAAATAAAACACTGCATTAGCATCTGCTGAAAACAGTAGTAGCTTTATCTATCTGGCCTATTCAACCCTTAACAAACTTTACTCTTCAGCCCCAGGAGAGAGTGAAAATGTCAATAGTCACTTCTCTGCCAAAATGAAAAAAACCCAACTCTTCAAGGTTTCCATTGCTATATAACTTACCACATTGTGATTATTGCTAACCAATAATTACATGAAGATTAAACATAAGTCAGCAATTTGAAATGCAGAAGAATTTAACATTCAAACCTACATTACAGCTCCTCAAAAGTAAGACTTGGCTTGTTAAGGCTAAAGCTTAACTCTGTAAGATCTAGAAACACATGCCAAACATATTGCAAAAAACTATATTTTTGCTCTGTTATGCTAAACATTCTGATTATAAATGTATTTTGAAATTTATAGTTCTAAGTGAGATTAACTTTATGTTTAAAAACACAGTAATACTATGCTATCAATAGATAGCAGAGTTAATATGTTTTGAATCCTCAAGCTGTGTGTTTCTACATAGATTAGATTTATTTTATTCTGAATGTCAGCAATGTTTAAATTAAGTCATGCTGATGGGGAAGATAATTAGAGACACATAACTTCTATAGATAAATTTATTGATTCACTGAAGTTCCTTATACCAAGCTGAAGCACATTAACTGCTGAGAACTGGTATACAGCTGGTTTTTATCATCCCAACACTGGAAAACAGCAGGGACATGCTCCTCAATTTTCCTTTCTCGTGGCCTCTGTCTTGCCCTGAAGATGTGTTCAGCTTTCCTCTTCCTTTTGCTCCCTCAATTACACTTCCCTTTCTTCTACTCAACACAAATGATGCAAACACAAATAAGTGTTTGCAACAAAAGGGACACTTACTTCATCCTTCTCCTATCTGAAAGTGTACCAGGTAAACAGGCTGCTGTAACTTGTAGTACAAAGAAGATTTACATTTAACTGTGTTTTCATGAGGTAATATTTCATTCTGATCAGTATTTAAGCCATAAACTGTAGCTGCACTTAAGATGTCCCTCATTTGGACAGAGACTAATTCTACTTCAAATTCTCAAAGTAGATTATTTTCTTTTTCTCAAGGAATCAATTTTCTATTAAAAAATACAATTATTCCATTTTTATATGGGGTTACATGAAGTCTGAAAAGCCTGTACCTTCTCATTTTCAAGATAATTTAAAAGTGATTCTAATGCACATCAAATTTTTCAAGTAACCATTTTCAATGAATTTTCATTCAAATTAATTAACAAATATATATCCAAGTTCTCTAGAACACATTTACTACTATCATTTCATTATGAATGTGCTACAATTGATATAAAATATTTTGAAACACTGATTTTAAATTTCATATTTCATTGTTTCTTAATTCTAGATCAGCAGCTTGTCCATATGAAACAGCATGCAACACACTGCATGGTCAAAGACATAAACACATACATGCTGATAAAGATTTTTCTTAACAGTTGTGATGATATGGACTGACATGCTGAAGATCCGTGTCCATGTCTAGCTATACTTAAGATAGCTAAGGATAGGTTCAGACAGGTTGAAAACAACAATTACTCTCTGTTAATCCAAAGAAAAACATGGATTGCTGGTCAAAGGTGATGTGCTGCCAGTTGCCAATATGAAAGTGTCATGGTGATAGTAAGGATAACACTGAGCAGGTATCTCAGCATCAGTGCTACATCAAAACAGGACAATGGGCAGCATTAACTTCACCAGTGTATTCATGGTTTGAACTGGTAATGCCTTCAGTGTTCACCCCTAATAAATGGCAAAGTCTGTGAAACAAGAAAAAACTACATCTGTAGATTCTATATGGGCTATTACAGTACTTAACACCTTAATACAATAAACACTGTAAACATGCTGTGCTGCTCTGCTAATTTGGGAATATCTGATTAACGCATGGACTACACTCATGTAACTTCACTTTAGCACTACTTTGAGTTAACTTTGCCACCAAGATAATCTGCATGCAGGAAAATACACACTAGACACGTTATATAAAATCCCAAAACAAAAATAAAAATGGGTACAAGACAGGAATTTAGAAAGCAATCAATCCTTAGCATCCATATAGGAGAGGAACATAAACAGAGGGCTCCCGCCACAGAGATCTACGAGATTAAACATGCTCATGAGCTGCACTGTCTTTGCTGTTTGCTTTTGCCAGGGCAATGGCAAAGCTTCAGCACAGGGACTGCTGGTCTCCATGGTGTCCAATGGCAACAAGTACCCCAAAATGTGCCCAACAGCCCTGACCCAGCTCTCCAGGGGGGCAGCTCTGCACTGCTGCACTGAGTAGTGTCACACACACTGCCTGTTCCTGGCCTCTGTCTCACACAGTGCAACTCCAGCAACTGCAGCTCAAGGCCTTGGCTTGTCCAGCACTCACTGTCCCTGCTGAGGCAACAAAAGAAAACTTCCTTCACCTTCAGAACTCCAGCACATGCCTAAAGCCAGGGGCACTCAATTCAGTTACTGCCGAAAAAGTGATCTTGAAAAAGTGCTTGAATTACAAATTATCTTTTGGCCTAGTAACTAATTGATAATCTCCAAAATATTTAAATATTTCTAGGACAGTATGCTACCACTACATTTATTTAAATGCCTTTGAGTTGAAAGAGAGATATTATTTTTAATACTAATTGTGATACTATTTAACACAATATATCCATAAAAGTTGAAAGTAAGTAGCAATAAAATTTTAGACACCAAATGAAATAGGTGTCACTTATAAATTAATACTTTCATTTGCTCTAGTTGTGCATCTTTGATATTTCTTGGATAGGCCATTGAAACCAAAACTGCTAAAAGATATTTTCTAATCTAAAATGACAAGGAAATATAATGAAAGAACAAAATGTCCAAGAGGTTCAGCCTGGGAAATTGTGACTACTAGAAACTAATTAGAGGACATTTCCTTCAACTACTTCAAAGCTATAGGCCAAGTGTAATGCAGCATGCCTGTGATTTGTCAGCACAAGCTTATTCTGCACTGCATATGCATTTATACCTTGAGAAGTTAAAGCTTTCTTGAACTCAATTTTCAGAAGTGTCATATAACTATATCCCCTTGCAAAGAACCAGCCTCTTTGTGTACTGCAGTGGAAAAATTAGGTGTCTTTATTACCACAATAAGAGCTCAAGGAAACAGCCAATTGTTTTGAAAATTAAAAAACCAGCAAGCACATTTTTTATTTAAAAGGTCAAGACATCAGACAAGTTCGCACCAGTGTCTATCTACAATATAAACTGGTAGTATGCCAGTTAAAGGTGTTAACTCCCAGCATAAGCTTTCGTGGAAATCTGCAGGGTGGGTTTATCAGGAAGCAATTACATGGTTGCAAATCTTGGTCTCACAGACAAGACCAGTGATCTACAGGAACTGTAAAGACTAAGGAAGATTTGTCACCTTGACCATGATAACAAAATCCTTCCACTTACACCTTAAAGAACTGACACAGAAGGCAAACATAGGAACTGTGTTATCTGTAGGATATTATGCATTAGTGATAAGTACAAAATGAAAATTTGTTTCTCTTTTGTAAGTCATACATAAAGATGAATTTATATCATCGGGCCTGTACAAAAAGTTTATTCCCAAGAGAACATAGATAAAGTATTTGTATCACACAAATTATTGACAGTCATGTTTTTTATGGAAGTTGGGGGGTTTCTGAGGGGAGAACAGAAAACACCCCTGAATACATGGCATGCTTTGTGCTTTTAGTATGTTAGATTTACTGTTCAACTATGAAGAAAAGCAAGCCTGTATATTCCCTTACATAAACAACAGGATTCACATACTTGCACTTCTGTTTATTTGAATTGATACTGGTGTCCCTATTTTTAATTAGAAAGGATCTTTAGTTTTTCTCTGACTGCATTTAACTGAACTTTAGAAAGGAAGCTGGATAAAACCGTCACGACTCTTGATCCAAATTGGCTATTTTAAAATGTAATGGCACTTTATCTTTCTCTTTAGTGCTGTAAACACTGACATTCGGAAACTAAATCTTGTTTGTCTAACACCTTAAAGACAGTGTATTTTCGTTTTCACAGAAAGGCTGTAAAACAAGTTAAGGTACCTTTATCACTGCAGACAGATCTCCTCCAGCCATCTTCAGCTTAAAGTTTTAATCAGCTAATGATTAAGATTTTCATTACTAAGTACTTAGCACTAAATTTGCACTGTTCAACTGCTAACTGCCATGCAGCCACCATTAAAAGCTTGCCTAAAAACATCAACAAACTTTAACATATGAAAGTAAATTAAGGATCACGTAAAAAAATAAACAGTCTGAGCCTTTCTGTAACAGATGGCCTAATTTCACCATTATCCATGAAGTATGATGCTGGTGTGTTCCCCTCCCTCAATTATCATCTGTTTACCTTTGGCAGGAGTTGCGACAGGTCGTTAGCTACCAGGTTAATACAGTATCCATAGCACCGAGGAACTCCATTCTCTGCCTTGTACACAAACACAGCCTCTCAGTGCTCCATAAATCCTTTATTAAACCATTGAAAGCTTGAAAAACCTGGCCATTACCTGCTTTACATTATCTGGTGCAACGGTTCATGAGCATATTTGTTCCTATTGTAACATGACGGCTGTTTAACGATTTGACTTTAAAAAAAAAAGAAAGAAAGAAAAAAAAAAAAAAAAGCTGTGTTTTCAATTGGCAAATTACAAGCACATGTACTTATTTTGATGCAAGCTTAAAAAAAATAAAAAAAGTAACCCAGGCCATACTTCCAGAAGAGACAGCCCGGATAGTTCGCAGCCAGACACACTTCGGCTCTTACAACCATTCGACAGCCTCCAAATTGTGTGCAGTTGTACGGAAAGTCAAAACATTTGGCTTAAATCAGGATTTTCAGAAAGCGCACGTGTACGGTGGCTGAGGCCAGCGGCGAGGAGTTTTCAGCCGGCCAGGAGGAGAGAAATAATAACAATATAAAGATATTTAAAACTAAACCTTTTTCACCTTCACTTTCGGGAAGGGGGGGTGTGGATTGGTGGTGAGTTTAACGCGTTCTTGCGCACCTGGGGCGGCTCACAGCCTCATCCCCACATCCCAGAGAGGATAAATAATAATAACAAAAAGATGTTTTTAAAAAAGCGTTTCCCACCGCGGCGGGCGGGCTCTGGACGCGCTCTCGCCCACCTGAGGGCGGCGAGCCAGGCTCCCCCGAGCGGGCCTGGCCCCACCTCGCCCCGCGGCCTCTTCCCTCCCCTGGCAGCCGGTCCGGCCTCCCCTTTCTGCGGGACGGCCCCGCTCCCGGCCCCGCTCCCGGCGGCCGCGCGTGCGGGCGGCTCCGCGCGGGGGGATTTGAAACGGCCGCTCCGGGGGACGCGCGGCGGCGGCGGCCAATCAGCAGCGCCGATTTTTCGCGCTGGTTCTGGCCGGAGGAGGGGGCGGGGCCGCCGCGCAGGACCCGCCGGAGCCGCCGCCGCCGCTGTGTCGCCTCGGCTCCCGCCGCTCCCCGGCACCGAGATACCACCCCCGCCTCGCCAGGCTCCGCGGGGAGAAGGATGCGCTAGGGCACAGGTCGGTAGGCCGGCAGCGCGGCTGGCTCTCCCCCGCGGGAAGGGAGGAGGCACCCGGGGCACGTTCCCGCAGGCCCCGGGCGGGAGGCGGGAGCGGCGGGAGCGGCGGCGGCGAGGCTCGCCCGCCCGCGGGGATGCTGCCGCCCGGCCGCGCGCCTCGCCGGGGGCACCGGGAGCCCCTCTCCCGGGCCGGGACCGCGAGCCCTACCCGGCAGAAATGCAGCGGAGGCGGCCTGGGGGACAGGGGGTTCCGTGGCGGGGCATCCGCGCCTCCCTCCCGCCCCGGCGGTTCTCCCGGGGACTCCCCCTCCCGAGGCTCCGCTCCCTTCAAACTTACCGTCCTTACCGTCTCCATCTGCCCGGGCAGCCCGCAGCTCCCGTTTCCCCGTTCCCCGCAGGAGGCTTTTTTGTTCGCTCCCCCCTCCTCCCCCCGCTACCTGGCCCTCGCTGCGGGGCCGCGGGTCCCCCCGCCTGCCCCTCGTCCCCCCCCGGAGGCTGCCGCAGGATTTGTGCCGCCGGCTGGGCCTGACTCTTGGGTGGCGGAGGAGCGGAAAGCAGCGATGCCGAGCCGGAGTCCCGGCTGTTGCAGCTTCGTCCTTTCCCCCCGACCGCCTCCTCCTCCTCGGCGCTGCGGGAGGTCGGGGGCAGCATAAAGGAGAGGTGCCCACCCGTCCCACCTCCCTCCCCGGGGAACGGGGGATCAATCAGTGCAAATCAGAAAGAAAACCGGAGCGGGAGGACACGACCGATGGGAAGGGGGGAAAAACCCTCCCCATGATTTAAACGGCCCCCTTGAGGGGTAGCGAGGCTGCAAATGTCCCCCCTGTGGCGGTGAGGGTGTGGGGAGGTGGAGGCTGCTCCTGCCCCTTCCCGCCGGGTAGGACTGAGATTGAACGGCAGCAGGAGTGAATGTAACTCTGGAAATGTATGGAGGGGGAAGCCATGTTTGATTTATTCCTCCACTAAACACTGATGTGATGATCCTTTTACTTACACCCTTCTGCAGTCCATCCTGGACCGGTATGGGAGGAGAGCCTTGTTAGGAAAATGGAAAGGAAACATTCCTGCCAAGGCGTGCGGGCTCGTTGGCTCGATATTCATTAAGAGGACAGGGCTCTTGTAACTTGAATTGATATTTGTGTGGTAAAAGAGCCAGGGGAACTTGTATTCCCAAGGCCATAGTTACAGCTCATCTGCTGTGGCTTTACCGCTCTGGGGGTGGAGAAGGGAATTTGCCATACTTCTTGAACGTATTTATACTTGCTTTTTTGGTTTTGTTTTTTTGTTTTTTAAATATGTCGGCTGAAAGGAGGAGTAAACACTACTAGAAGTACAGAGACGGTAAACACCATATTTAAACACATTTCAGAGAAAATGGGCTTCTTGCTAGCAGGCATAAGGCAAGCAAGAGGCTGGCATCAGTCATTGCCCATGTATTTCGTGTGCATGAATATTTTCTTATTGGCATTTATATTAAAATTGGTTTATAATGATTGTTAAATTTAGGAGCTAGTCCACCACACACTGAGTAAGCTAAATAGGTCTGCTTTAAAAAAAAAATAAAAAGAAGAAGGAAGATGTGTTTGGCTTTTAGCCTTTGCATATATCCAAGGAAGGTAAACACTGGGGTAGAAGTGAAGTTTGTAATAGATTATGCTAAGAGCCCTTGCTAGTGAATTAAACGGACTTATATATCTATATATGTAAGGACACTAACATTCCTTACGCATGGAAAGTGTGGCTTTAGCTGCAAGAATAAATTGGTTCTTCACTGAAATGTTCATATGTTAGTAGAATATCTGCAAACTTATTGCTGAAGCTATTATTTGCTTGTTTGCTGTGGGAATTTCGCTTGGGAAATGCAGCATATCAACATTAATAAACTCCTCAGTTTCAGAGTGTGCTGAATTTTGACTGTGGATTATTTGACCGTTGGATGAAATAATGGAATTAAATCACTGTTTTGCAGGGCTACTCAGGGTTCAGTACTTAAAGTATATGCAATTTTTGGTTGCTTCAATAACTATCTATATCCCACATATTAAATCATACAGGGATTTTTGTCTAGTATGCAACCATCAGAAAATCTGACAGGTTTTTTCAGTATGTGAATATAAATGGTCTAAATATTACTGGAGATGGTGTGAAGGTTATAGGACTATCCACCCTCACACATGCTTGGAAAAATCCAGGTATTAAAAGTACAGTAAAACCTACTACTTTATCAAATATTATTTGAAAATGTCAGAAGACACTAGGTCATTATACTTAAAGGGTCTAGATTGAAAGTATTTTAGAAGATGGAAAATAAAAATAAAATATATTTCTTTTTACTTCAATTTGAATCCAACAAATGGCTGGTAAGAATAAAAAAAAATCTGTCTGTAGGGCTACGTGCCTTTTCTGAAGCCAGTGGTAATTTTGCAGGTGAAATTATTGCATGTAAATTACTGCCTGCGTGCCATAGACTGGATATAACAGCAAAACCAACCCAGCTTGGATTTAGACTGGAAGCAAAAAATGACTGTTGATGGGTGGCTTTCTAGTATTTGGGTGGGGAATGTACACATATATGTGAGTTTGTGTCCAAAACACTGCACTAATAAAGTAGCAAAGGAATGGCAAGAGGAGATTGTTTTTCAGTGTCCTGTTGTTTGTGGCCCTTTCACCTCTCGCTGTTGCACCGAGCCTGCTTTTTGTTCCACCAGTGTCAGTACATTTCCCCAGCGAGGTCTTGTTTCTGCAGCCTGATAAATGTGAGTGTTTCCTTGTGGTCCATCAAAGCCTGTTGACTGCACTGGGGCTCCATGTGCATCATTGTTCACCTGCTCTGCTCAGATTCCTGTGTCAGGGATCTGGTGTGTGATGAATAGAAGATACAAACAGAGTTCTTGCAGTGATTTGGTCACTGCTCGTCATTCCTGCTTATATAACCACCCAGCATTTCTTAGGTTTTGAGCATAGAAGATGGTTTAATGCATGAAAACAGCATGTATCTCCTGTATAGAGATAGGTGAAGGGCCAGGCCTTTTCTGGGGAAAAAAAATTAAACCTGTCATCAAGAGCAGTGTGCTGCACAGCGAGAAGCACCCATTAAGTGATATTGCTGAAAACAACAGATTCCCTTACAGTCAGCAATCAGGCATGAGTGAGAACTGCTTGGGTGGGACTAATGATCATGCCATGGGTGATGACTACATGTTTTAGTCCTGTGTTTGTAGCTATACTATTTGGGCTCTTTCATGACTACATGTTTTAGTCCTGTGTTTGTAGCTGTACTATTTGAGCTTTTTCATTACTTTCCTGCAAAGAGAATTGAAATGGCCACCTGGTTGAGTAGATGTGATGGATCTGGTGTAATTATCAAATCCGGCCTTGGGATGAAGAATGGAGATCTTAGAATCAGAGAATGGCTTGGATGGGAAAGAACCTCATAGATCATCTAGTTCCACCCCTCTGCCATGGGCAGAGACACCTTTCACGAGGGCAGGTTGCTCAGAGCCTCATCTCAAGTGGATCAGTAAGCCCCATTTTTCTAGGGAACATCACTTTCCAGTTAGGCTGCAGCTTTGAGAAATGTCTTCACCAAGGACGTCCTAGAATCTTGGTGGTAAATGAGAAGTGGAGATGGAGCATGGCACCAGGCTAAGTGCTCAGGTAGTAAGTGAAGAGAGAAAATAATTTCCCATCAGAGCTTGATATCTGAGTCCAAATTTCCTTTGGTGCATAATTGCAGAGAACTTGGGAGAAAGGGGGCTGGTAAGGACAGCCTTGTTGATGTGCCAGCAGTCACCCTGCTGGTTGTAAATTCACATAGTTGTTTGAATGGGTCAGTCAGCTTTTTTATACAGTTAATGGTCACTTGGAAGGTTTTGATTCTGAAAACATTTTTGAAGGAAAAGAGAGAAACTACCTAAATTTTCTGCCTTCATTGCACCTTCAAATTAGCTTTTGTATGACCTGGGGTCATTGGAGGTAGCTGTATAAATGTATTTGCCTTTTTCTTGTTACTGACATAAATTACTAAAATGATACATCAGGTATCTTTTTAATGCTTTTATCAAGTTTCTCAATATCTCTAATAGTTAATTTATATTTTCTAGCATCAGCAGGAAGAGAAGTTTTTGGAATCTCTAGAAGTAAAATGTAGGCCATATTCCTCTCTGGTGCCCTTTTGGTTGAATAGCTAGCTAAAAAAATACTGAAAGTTCATGGTGAACAGGAATATATACTAATATATATTTATACCTTGTGATGATAAGTAGTGCATGATGGACTGTGCATTAACCTTCCTGATGAGCAACTCTAAACTTAAGCACCAGATAATCTGTGGTACATTCAATAAGCAACCTCTGTCCAAAGCATACAGTAGATTAATATAACACAATTAACATAAACTGAATTTTTTAAACTGCATGTTGTGTGCAATGAACAAATACCTATGAATCGTGCTTGAACCAAAAGCAGGATTTGTACTATCCTTGCTAATGTTAAGGAATAATACCATTGCATGGAAGTTGTTCTTATGGTACCATGGTGTGCTGTGTGAAAAGTAGGTGTTTGAAAATGTATTTGAATGTTTCACAGCAATCAGATTGCACTTAGTGAGCATGGAAGATTGAAGTACTAACCTAATGTACTTCACAGTTTTCATGTGTTGGGCAAAATGACTTTGCCCTGGGGCACCACTGATGCAGGATCTCTATATGACTTATTGTGAAACTAGTAAAATATATAAGAGACTTAAAGCATGTTTTAAATTGCAAGGATTGCTCAACAGGTGATGGCTCTGTTTCTAGTTTGTTCCCATCCTTTTAGCTTATCCTGTTTTCATCTTGGTGCAAGATAGCAATTTGATCTTCTTTTGAACTTTGGTATTCAGCTCCCCAGCACAAATTGGAGCTATTTGGGGTGAGGATACATAGGTGGCAAATGACTGGAAAACTGCAGCATGATGTGCTATTGAACTTGATTTTCGTAGAAGCTTTACCATTTTTCCTCTGCTATGAAGGATACTGTTGGTTTTCTGTGTCTCTTTGGAGAAGCACAAGGATGTCTTGTTCTGTTGGCTGACAGAGATCACCATTTAACTGTCTTTGTGACATCTCTTTGGCTTGTGCCTTACACAAAATACTAAAATATTGGTATCTCACATCCATGCTAAAATACACATTAAAAATGTGTTTTATACAGAATCCTAGAGTATTCTGAGTTGGAAGGGACCCCCAAGGACCATTGGGTCCAATGCTGAAGTGAGTGGCCTGTACAGGGGCTGAACCCACAATGTTGGGGTTATTCACACCATGCTCCAACCAGCTGAGCCAAACTCAGGGTATACAAATCATCCTCAGGCGTATTTGGCCTTGAGGGCTAAATCAGAATTCCATGTTTTCTTTGCCAGAGTCAAAGAACATAACAGGAGTGAGTTCTGTTCCCTGAGTTCTCTGAGTTCTGCCATAGTAAACAAGAGATACAAAAGGAGCAGAAGATGAGATATTCTGTGACAAAAATATCTTTAAGAGAAAAGGCTGAGGTTAGGGAAGGTCTCGTTAGAAATGTGATTTAAATGGAATTTGAAATATTTTGAAAAGCTACTGATTAAAGAATAAAGGAAACATTAGAAAGAATATTTAGTCATGCAGCCTTCTGTCATGGTGTTTGGGAATCATTCCACATATTTATTCATTATAATAAGCAGAAGTGTAAATGTTCATGCTGTGGCATGGGTTAGTCTCTGGAGCTGAGGTTCCCAAGATCACATATCAGATAAATTAATTGTGGGACTTGCCAGCCTTGGTGGGATTCCATTGGAGCAAAGATCCTGACTGCACTGGCACTGTGAAACATATAAACTGGGGAGTTATCTCTGTAGTAAAGAATGCCTAGATTCTAGTCTGATAATAAAGCCAGAGGGATTTAAGCCAAAGTATGAACCTTGTAGCACAGTGTAGGGTGAAAGAGGTGAATATGGATCATTTCCCTATATGGAGTGCTTGCCAACAACTTTCAATCACATTCTTCAGAATGAAATTAATGTTGTGATTTTTCTGTGACTGCAAAATGCAGACTCAGAAGCTGGTTTCTAGTAGTACTCCTGAACAAACTAGAAACAAATGCTGGATTAAATGTGGAATGTGACTGAAATTCAGAGTAGTGCAAAAAACAAGTTCCAGTCATAAAATGTGTAGCTGAAAGTAGGTGTGCAATATCTATTCATCAGGTGAAAGCCTGGCTCAAAATGGTAGTGATAGCTGAGCCTTCAGAAACTCTGCAAATAAGGAGAGCAGCTACAATTGCTTAACACTACTTATTTCTACAGTCAGAGCTAGATTTTCCCATGAGAAGTATGTACAACACAATTTGTCCAAAGAACTAAATTTGATAAGACAGTGAAGTAATGCGCAAAGCTAGTACTGTGCTGAAAGGAAAGCGAAAAATTGCAGGAGATACCCACTGCAAACCTCTCTACTCAGAAGTTTTGGAAAGTGGACAGGAAGGAATTGGTTTGTTAGACAGGGAAGTGTTTTATCTTTCTGTCTTCAAGTGGAATGGATAAGGTACTCTTTATCTACAGAAACTCAAATTCCAGACCTTTTACCTCTAACAGTTACACTAATCACTTTCTGAGAGATTTTTGATGTAGATGCAGCGAAAGAAATAAAAAAGGAATTAAGAGCTCTGAGAATGATGGTAATGCATTTTGGCAGGAGCATGGTAAATCTCCAGCACAGGGAAATGCTTCAGGTAATGTCCAAACCAGAAAGGCCACTTCATAGCAAGTATTTGGGTTTGTTTGAAGAGTGTCTAATGTCTGAAGTCTCAGGCCTTGCTTGAGTGTTCCTGGCATACATCTGCCAGTTCCCTCTGTGTGTGTGTTTTGCCTCAAGGAAGTACATTGATAGAATTATTAATGTAGTTGCATGTAAATGGTTATGATCTGTGTGAAGGAGATCAGAATTAGCCCGGTATGGCCAGGATCACATTATAGTCAGTTCCATTCAGATGTGGACATGTGCAGTTTTTAGTGAATGGTGCATATCTGTGAGTTAAATTCTGTAGTGCTGTGGAGTCAGGATTAATTACCTTTACCCTCAGACCTTTACCCTCCAGATCTTTACCTAATGCCATGAGATGTGAAGCTGAATTTACTGGGTGAAAGAAATCAGCTATTTGTACACATTACCTGTCCACATCAGAGAGGTACACTATGAGTGCAGTGTATTGCTGCTTCTGTAAACAGCAGAAGATGTGGCCAAATGCTGCTCCAGGATTATTTTGCCCTCTCTGTGTACATACAGCTGGGCCTTCGTAGTGTTGGCAAAGCCTCACATGTCTCCAGTGTCACGGCCGCTTCCTAGAATGATTCCAAGGCACCAAGTGTGCTTCTGGCATTTAAATGCACCCACTTGGATGAACAGTTTTAATGCTGTGGTAGACAAAGATAGCAGACTTGTCAGGGTCTAGGCAAAATGATTGTAGCCTCTGGATTAGTTAGCTGCTGTCTGGTCAGATCTGGGAAACACTGATTTCTGTAGAGGTGTAGCAGATAACATCTTGTTAACACTGCAGTTTGATTCATTGTCTATAACATTTTGTGGTGTCATCCCAGGTTTGATCTTCCCTTCCTTGAATTCCCTCATAATTCAAACAACCAGAAATTTTCATGATTCTCTTGGAGAAGCTTCAGGCAATTGCTGTGCTGTCACAACTACATATGGGAATAAGAGCAGAATCAGTGGCCACAGTGAAGAGAAAACAGATTATAGTGTGTTTATCTGCTGCAGTGAATATTATGTAAGCCAGAGGATCCAGATCCTGAAAGCGTGGTGCAAGGAGTAGGGGTGGGATGCTGACAAAAAAAGCCAGTGGGATTAAAAAAGGTATAGGAAATTAAAGTAGTGTTAGACCAGGTGAAAAAGCAGTATAAATAAGGAGCTCTGCACTGAAGTGCTGTGCTATTTGAGATTGTGTGTGATTGTGTTTGGTTCTTTGTTCCCAAGCTATGCAGATGCCAGGTGCACATCTCTGAGCCGCCTGAAAGACAGGGAGAGACATCATTTCATTGGTGAACAAAGGCATAAACTGAGCAAGTACTGAATTTGTAAGTCCTGTTTTGCTAGAGAGGGACCATTCCCTTTGGAGCTCTCCAGGACACAGGAAGGTCTCAGGTTTGGGGGCTGCCTTTTTGTATTTATTAAATACTGGTGGTATATTCACTAGTGTCTGCCTTTTTGTATTTATTAAATACTGGTGGTATATTCACTAGTGTCTACCATTTTAGGCACTGGTGTCCTCCCTGCTTATGTGCAGAGGAGAAGTAATTCCTTTCTGTTTGATCTGTGGTCCCACCACAGTGGTATGTGTAGTCTCTCTTCAGACAAAATTACAACATCTATGAAGAATTTGATTTTACTCAAATGTATCTCATTGCTTCACTCACCTCCAGCAGTGTTGAGTGGAACTGACAACATAAAATTTCTGCAGCAGTGGAAAAAATATTTCTGTGATTTTAAGAAAAGGAACTAATGGAGAGGAATCCTCTTACAGACACTTCTAGCCTTGTCCACGTGAAAGAGTTGGTTGCAAAAGCATTTCCCAAGGAAGAACAAGAAAGCAAGTCCATCCATTTTGTAAGCTTATTTTTGCAGTAGCAAGTGGATTTAAAGGGAAGAATTGCTTTTCATTCTACAGTTGTTAAATGCCCAAGTTGGTATCACGCTATGTCATTGAAATTCAGAAATTTTATCCATTAGGGGAAAAAAAGCAAATCCAAAACAAATTTAAAAAGATAGATTTTTTTTTTCCCAAGAAAAATATTTGGTTGTAGGTAATATTGGGTAGTAAGTGCAACTGTAAATACACTAACTTTTCCCACAGAATTTGCAAAATGTCCTTTATCTTGTTATATCTTCTGCAATATTAATGAAGTCTTTACTTCAGATGCTTTTACATTAAAAATCGTCTCCTTTGGAGGGATGCTTTATAAAAAATTTTTCTAAGATTCATACATTTTTAGAAAGGTTTGGTATATTTATTTTCAATTCTATCTCAGCTACTACAGTAAAGGATTTCTTCATGAGAGATACTGGTTTTGAATTTTCTGGCTAGAACTGGTTTGTGACAACTTTTGGCCAATCTTGCAATGCAATTTTTAGTTGTGTTTTCTTCTAAAATAAAATTATATTTAGATCCTGTGTTAATTTTTCATTGTTTTAATGCAGTGAAGAACAATTAGAGTGTATTACACAAGAGTCAATACTCATCTACTCCTATTTGATATTTTAGGGGTTTTATACAAGATAATATGAGTAAGCATACTCAAGTTTTCAAATGTATTAGCAGAAAAAGTGTTGTAACCTTCTTAATCTCGTTAAGTATTTTCTCTCATTCTGATCTGAAAATAGGAATAACCTTTTGTCTTAAAATTGGTAACACAATGGAGAACACTTACCAGAAAGCAATCTTAAACAAAAAAGCAGCAGCCAACTATTAGCTTTTTAGTGCCAGCTGAAAGCCTGATTTGTAGGTAATAAAAATAGCTTTAATGGATAAAGTTCTCTTACTGTGAATTTGTATTGAAGTTTGTCATCCTCCCTTCTTTCCCCCACCTCCCTGTGCCTGCCCCAAGTAATTCACCAGAGTAAGAAAACCCTTAGATGAAACAAAAGTGATATTTAATAGAGATGCTTGTTGATGGTTACTTACTCAGGTCCCTCCCTTTGGCAGAATTGAAAGGAATGGAGTACTGCATTCTTTCTGACACACTGGAAAAGCATCTCTGAAATTACAGCAGATGTGGAAGAAATGGCTAATAAATATCTCATAAATGATAGTGGCTTGGCCAGTGAAGGAGGAATCTGACAAGCACACTAACTGCGTTTGACTTGTGACTCCTGTCAGATTATGAACTTTCAAGTAATTAATGCATGATTTAAAATGTCTGCAAGATAGTTTGCCTTATATAGAACCTGTTTTTTTAGTATGAACATGTGTATAAAGCCACTGCAAGGATTGTCCAGTTGTCATTGTCTGATTAAAAATTCTAGAGACCTTAATCTGATAAGAAATCTTCTTTTCCATAGTGAAAGCTATTGGTTCACAAGCCAAAATATCATGTTTATTCAGCAGACTCCTGGTTATAATGTTTTTTCACCTTTGTTAGTGAAAATGGTGCTTGTTGGGTCACCAGACATTCAGTATGGGACGATACTGGCTTAAGCTCATTAGCTGCTACTAGCGTGTGATGTTTTTGTCCCCTTCCTTTCCCTGCCCTCCCCCCCACTTGCCTTTTCAATGGATGCAGAGTCATCTAGAAAAAGATAAGGGATTGCTTTTGCTCCTGTGTGATACCGTGGTCCAGCATGAGTGCGCATGATTTTAGCTCCAAATCTAATTGTATGCTCAGCTGCTTCAGGACCTTACTCTTACAACTTGAATCAACTAGATCTTGTCTGTGATCTATCTTATTTCATTCCTTCATGTCTTGTCTTCTAGATCTCCTTGCATTAATTCCAGACTCACAGCAGCACTGCTTGGTTGGTGGTTATTTTCTCCTTGCCCCTTCTTTCCTGCTCTGTCCCCTCCTCTCACAAAGGGCCTGGTCCTTTTTCTTCTTCTTATAGTGTCGCTGTGAAGTTTTGGATAGCAAAATGTACCTGGCTTCAATTTTGATCTTCTTCCCTGAAACCCTTTGTTATTCCCATGTGTAGATTTTCTTTCTTTTACCCAGACCCCACAATGTAGCTTATTTTTTGCAAGGAAGACTGAGATGTGTTTCACTAATTTCAATCCCACTGGTTGTCCTAGAGATGGTGACTAACCTGCAAATTGCTGTCTAGATGTCTCATCTCCCCATGGGACTATATTTTCTGTTAGGTACCTACATCTGTTATCTTAGCCCATTATTCTGCCTCTTACTTTGAGCCTCTACTTATTTGTTCCATTAAATCTTTGTACAAACATGGTCTATTTCCCATGTTTTATAATCTGTATCTCCTGGTTCTGATATCCTACAGTTTCAAATTACTGCCTTTGTCTTCGTTTTCCCATTTACAATTGTTGTGGGTACATTAACTTCCTCCTTTTACCAGTATTACTCCTGGATTTGTTGTCTCTTGGCTTCAGTGATTTGAGAAGCCTTTTTCAGTGCTTTCAGCTGTTTTTAGTGACCTGTATTAGTGAGAGTCATTAACTGAACCTTCACTCACTGAAGTTCTTGAAATCTGTGTATCTTCAGATGGATCTAGCAAATCAAGGTAACTGCTATATAAGTTCAGGGTCTTTCACTTATTGGTATTTTTTGTTTGGTTTGGTTTGTTTTTTTTTTGTTGGTTGGTTTGTTTAGTTTTTGTGATATGGAGTGTATACGTTTAGGTTTATTAGCTAGAAAGACAATAACTTGATTTTTTTTTTAAGCCATAGTTTTTAAGTTGATTATCTACAGGTCGTTGTTCAGACAAGGCCTTGAGAAGTTTGATCAGGTTTAAGCATGGGGTGGGAATAGATGATCTGAGGAAATCCCTTCCAGCCTAAGTTGTTCTGTGACTATGGCAATTTTTATGTTTTGACATTCTTAAGATACCCGTTCTAATTCATCAATGTCCTGAGATGGAGTGCACCAGTAACAAGAGTCTCACTGGATTATTCACTGCTTTTTTGGAGGCGTGCCTCAAGCTTGATGACTTTGTAGCTTCACGACCTATGTGATGAGAGTAAGATTTATAATTCAGCAGCACAGTGTGGATTAGAAGATGCAGCTGGCCCGCTGCAGAAATCCATCCATGCCCTGATCAGTTTACGGATCCATCCTAAATCTGCTCCTGGGCCGGGAGGAGCCGCGCCGAGCCCGGCGCCCACTGGAGGGCGCAGCGGCCGCAGGGAATTCGGAGCTCGGGTGCCCAAATCCCACCTCTGCTTTGCTCCCTTAGGGATCCCTGCGAAGGAAGTACAGATTTAGCAACAGACCGCTGGTTTGGTTGTTTTGTTTGGTTGTTTTTGGTTTTGGTGGGTTTTCTAAGGACTTTTGCTCTCCGAACTGTGTGATATGCTTCCCAGCAGGTTTGCCTTTTGCCCAGAGATTTATAGAATTTGTCACTAGTTGTTTCTTAAGAGAAATGTGATTTCAGTTAAATCTGCTGAATCACACATGAAACACTGCCGTGTTATTAATTGGGCAAAGGGTTTGTCTCATGTCCATGTTTTCAGAGAATATACCGTGAAAGGACATGAGTTCCCTTTAGGTTTAGTCATTTATTCTGTTCTGATTGAGTTTTGAGTTTCCTTTTATCTCTGATTCCTTTTAAGAAGAGTTAATATAGTTGGCTGCTTTCTAGTCATTTTATCAGAGATTTTATTGATAATTCTGATTTCATCTGGCTAAAGAAAAATGAGAATTTTTTCTCTTGCAGATTCACTTGGAGTTCAGGTACACTTGCTGTCCTTGCCTTGTTTAATGCCAGATAGCTTGTGTGGAAAGACACCCTTTTATCTTGTAGATATTTTAAAGCAGCGTGTTAGGGAGATGGGACCACTTGCTAAGGAGAGATGGTGTTAATGATTTTTAATTTTTTTCTGCATCTTTGTAAATGAAAAGGTTTCATGTTCGTCAGCTGCTTTGAATTCAAGCTTGACATCCTTAAGAAGCTTTGGCAGGCTGCAGCAGTGCTCAGTTATGAACATGTTTACATTGCTACTCCTGATGTAGGAGCTATCAAAAATGCAAATTGGAGGAATATGCCAGTTGTAAGCATTATAACTGTGCATTAATAAACAAGGTGAGATTCAGAAGTGATTTCTACCATAGCAACTGACAATTCAATAGTTATTCATCATGGTTTTTGCTGCACTTTTTTGGGAGCATGTGAGACAAGATCTGATGAAATTTTGATTCGATGTGACAGTTCTTGGACTTAATCATACATGAAATTGGTTACCTTGAGCATGGATATGATTATTATTGTGCTGAGTTTTCATAATATTTCTGATGGTGTATTTTTCTATATTGTGTATATACTGGACCCAGTTATATGAAGAATCTATGCAAGTGAATTTTAAAAATTGAAACCATCATCTTTAGGAGCACAGAGGAGTCATTCTGCCGGACTGATTTGTTTGCTACAGTGGTGTAATATGAAATAGGCAGGGTTAGCTTTTAGAACCCTTGTAGAACCTGTTTAGGGCAGAAAATATTGCAGTTTTAGCTTGTTGTATGTTTGCAAATTTCTGTATGAAAAGTGGGTGTTAGATGATATTGCTGCCATGAAAAATCTGAAATTCCAGAAGTTGTTTTGATCATTTAAATTTTGTCCAGTATGGTCACTGGCCTGATGGGTTAGCTGTTTCCCAGGGGGCTGGTGTTCCTGGCCCAAAAGACTCACTCTTTATTCATTCTTACAGCCAGAATGCTTTGAGAAATGTCTGGAGACTGTCTGAGCTGTGTTGTTTCTGCAGGGGGTGTGTTTTGATGGATGGTTGAAGTTTGGAGAGGGAGGAAGGGAAGCTGTGATGCTGCTGTCCATAGTGTAGGTGCTACAGGAACACAGCCTGGGGGCTTTCTGTGCTGGCACAGCCTCTTGGAGATAAACTCATCTGGTTTATGTTTTTAATAATGATATTAACTTAGGTCTAACCTCTTGTTTTATATAGTGCAGTACCTTTGTGTAGCTATTGTAAGCAACACTCATGCTGTAGATGGTTAACAAATTGTTAAAATGAAAGCTGTGATTTTGCTTTCCACTTTCAATTTAATAAAATTGATGATTCATAGATCTGTTTTTCTTGGAATTTTTTTGTAATGCATATTAACAGATACTGAGGCACTTTGCCTTGGAAGATTGTAAACAAAGCTTTTTTTAGTAAAAGTCTAATGAAGTACATCGAGTTTTATATTAGTGCTGATGTCTATCTGAGTACTTAATAGCTTTTGACATTTATTGTTAAAAATTTTTTTTGTCTTTTTGTCTTAATATAGCAGTGTAAGACTGGAAACATCTGGGCTGAATGGACTTTAGCATCAAAAGAAGTTCTCAACTGTTAACTCAAAAAATTAACTGCATCAAAATGAAGCAGGTACCAGAAATCCTTGGAAATACCAACGGGAAACCTCAGAATTGTGAAGTGAATCGTGAATGTTCCGTCTACTTGGGCAAAGCACAACTTTCTGCCACTCTACAGGAAGGTGTCATGCAAAAATATAATGGCCATGAGACTCTTCCATTTATTCCAGCTGATAAATTGAAAGATCTGACCTCCCGGGTGTTTAATGGCGAGTCCGGGGCCCAGGATGCCAAGCTGCGCTTTGAACCTCAGGAAATAAAGGGAGTTGGAACACCCCCCAACACTACTCCTATCAAGAATGGCTCTCCAGAAATAAAGCTGAAAATCACTAAAACCTACATGAATGGGAAGCCTCTTTTTGAGTCCTCCATTTGCGGAGACAATGGTGCAGATGTGTCTCAGTCAGAGGAAAATGAACAAAAGCCAGCAAACAAGGAGAGGAGAAGCAGAAAAAGAAGCATAAAATATGACTCCTTACTTGAGCAGGGTCTTGTTGAAACAGCTTTAGTGTCAAAGACTTCAAGCACCACTGAAAAGAAGGTAGTACTTTTTTTTTAATGTTTTCTGTGTTTTGTGAGGTTTATTAATCATACAGGAGTTTCAGTGTTTGTATGCTCATCTTCAGGCATTTAGTAGGTGCCTCACAAATGGGGGGAGTCATTTTCTATGCCTCTCTTTGTCTCAAAAAAAGAACAGATGCACTCTAGTTCTGGTACCTGTTTCTTCCCCAGGATAGGAATACCCCATAAATTCAGTTTCCATATCAGTAAAGTAAGTCTCCAGAGCAAATCAGGGCATGTGGAAGTATGTGATGTATGAAACAGAAATTTCCTCTAGACTTGTAGCCAAGACTTAGTCACAATGTCCACCTGAGCAAGGAAACTGAGGTAGAGGTGATCTTTAACTTCTGGAGAATGAGGTATTATGGCTTCTTAATAAGCAGATGTTTCAGAAAAGAAACCTTCCTTTTTCTCTATTTCTGGTTCTGAATTAAAAGAAAAACGTACTCAGCAGTCAGCTGGCCGCTTTGCCATCAGATTTTGGCAATTGGAACGTAGTCCCCTTGCCTATTTGTGATCTGAAAAGAGCTGGTTTTGCTTGCTATAACCCAGTGACTTATTTTAATTGAAAATATCTAGGTCTTGTATTTGGTGTCATTAATTTTGTGGTCAAGCTCTTTGGTTTTTTACTTCTTTTAAACATTGGCAGAAATGTTTAAACTTTTTTAATTTGCCTTACCAAGTTGTAAATAAGAATTCTGCTGGGAACCCTTTTCCCCCTTTATTTAGCTTTTATTACAAGACTCCATTTAAAGGAATGTGGTTTGCAATAACTTTATCTCAGAGGAAAAACCCTACATAGCAGGGATACTTGTATGTATATTAAATTTCTCAGTGAATAATTCAGAATGGTGTTGTATAACAATGGTGAATGTTAATGAATGGTTTGCATTGTTGAAAGGTCCTGGTTTTGCACACCTTAAACACAGAACCTATGTTATGGTTTTCTGTCAGCTGCAGTTAATCATGGACTCATGGGCTGAAAAATGTCTCTAAGACCATCCAGTCCTGCCATTAACACAGCCTTGTTGATTGTTACTTTCTTCCAAGGTCACACATACAGAGAAGAAACAGAGTTGCTGTATTGCTGATTTTAATTGCAGTTCTTTTCAATAAAACTAAATAATAAATTATTTCACAGAACTGGGTAAATGTGTCTCTAGGTATCAGAAATATTTATCGTTTGTTTATGGTTTGAATGTGTGATTTATGCTAAAATTATCAATACTCATGTTTTCAGGAATGTTGTTCAAGAGTTTGTTGTCTTTAATTTGGTTAAGGAGAATGTTTTAACACTAACTGGTTCAGACTTTCCTGAATCATTCGTCAGGGGTAAAAGGTATGGGCAGAGTAGATATTTTGAGTAATTCTTTGTCCAGCTCATTGTTAATAAGGGTAAATTGGACTAAAAGGTGGCATGTTTAATAGCATCGACAACTGAAGCATATTTGTGTGGGTTTGTTATTTTGGTTTTTTTCAGAAGGAGGAGGTGATATTGAATATGTCAACAAATGCAGTTGATTCTGAAGCCCTTTACACTGGTTGTCCATTGAGTATGGCATTTCATTTTTCCTGGTGCACAGTTCATTTAAAATGAAACGAAAGATTTGTCCGGCTTTAAGTTGTCTTTTGGGCAGAAATGATCAGGAGAAAACCACATCCGCACCGTTTCCCAGAGTGGCTGGGGCTCAGTGGCTGCAGAGTGACAGGGTTATTTGCCCCTGTGCCAAACCCCTGAGCTACCAAACCACTCAATCGAGGCAACCCCCTGCTCCATCTCAGCACTTGCAATACTGCAACCCTGCTCTTTCAGAGAGTTTGAAACACAGGGTCACACTTCTGGCTTCTTTTTTTCCTAGCATAGTGCACTTTAAAGCACAAAGTCAAAAGGAGAAGCATTTAAAGGTTGCAAGATGTTATTTTATAACTCCTTGATTGTAAAAAAACCTGGGGCTTTTCTTTCACAGTGAGGATTTGCAACTGTGCAGGAAAAGCAAATATGAGGGAACATGTGAAGGAGATTTTTCAAATGTTTGTCTGTGTGTACTTGTCAGGCTTGTGACATACATGTGTTTTCTGTGATGATAACTGTAATGTCTTAGTATCAGTGTTCTTTGGTTTCAGGCTCTAGCCTGAAACTCCATGGCCAGCATCCAAAGCCTTAATGTTAGTGCATAATACTGTGGTTTTATGTGGCTGATTGTGGCTGCAAAGTGGAAATTAGGTAAATATCCTTAGAGTAAAAGCTGATTCATTTTGCACTCAAACAGGTACCTGTTTGTTGTAGGTTACATGTTAATGCAGAACCTGTTTGCCTGGTTTTATTTTTCATCTGGTTTCTCTCTCAATTTCTTGTTGTCCAGCCTCTTACTCTTTTGATTTAACAAAAATCACCATGTTTCAAATGCTGCCTTTTGTGTAGGGTAATTAGATCTCTGTCTGATGGACACAGCAGATTACTATTGCACTGAGGTGAGAGGCATATCGTGTAACAAATGTTCCAGTGCTCTGCTGTTGGCTTCTTGTTGTTTGGGCATCTTTTGTTAACAGAAATGAAAGCTATTTAAAACATTGTCTGTGAGTTAGTTTTCAGCTGGGAGTAAATGTGATCTGCCCAGCTCTCATGTTAGATTTCTGTTGATAATCACCAGCTTTTCCAGGCCTCTGAGAAACAGCTGTACTGCTTTCATTTTCCCAGGGTAAAGGAGATGAAGTGGTCCAACCTGTGCCTCTTTCCTCCTCCTCTCCCTCTTTTCACCCTTCTCTCCACCTTAGGAGTTTACTTTAAAATCCAGGCCTCTCATGATAAGGCTTGGTTTCACAACTCTAAAGCCAAGGCAGCGCACCCCTGGACATTCTGGGTTATGGGTGCTGGGTATCACATATTAGAGGTTTGAATCAATGCCAGAATCCAGAGTGGCCTCCTGGAGCTGCTCATGTGCCATCCTGGAACTGGGATTTGTCCTGACTGCTTTCACTAGATTTTCTTACTCATTGCTCGTGTTAGAAGTGAAGCAATCCTGTTTGGAGGAAAACAGCAGAGGTTTATTTCATATATTAATATGAAGTAATCCCAGAATGATCCCTAGAGCAGTGCAGGGTTTCTGTACAGGAAACAGGGAGTACATACATGTGCAGCTCCCATGCTGGGGGTCCCTGGGTAGGTCTGTGCTCTCTGACCGTGGGAGCAGCCCAGTCTGTGATCCTGGCACATCTGAGCTCATTCTGCAGAAGCTGGGATGGGCTTACAAGTGGCAGTTTGCCCTTTTGGCTGGGCTTCCTGGCCTGGCTTCCCAACACGGGTGCAGTAGCTCACAAAAGCAGCAGCACTGTGTCCAGAACAAACCTGGAAGTCCACATCTGCTCTACTTGCTAGTTTAAGGTTTCCAGCTGTGTAATACATGTACATGATCCAAAAACTTTACCTTCCACATAGCTTCCTAGCCACTTTTCATGTAGTACTCTTCTAGTATTATACCAGGAACTTGGCAGGTTTTCACTCTCTCTCTGCAGGATATGGCCTATAATGACCTTGCAGTAGCTACATGGGGGGCAATTGCAAATTGCTGGAGAAATTCCACTAGTCCTTGTCATATGTTTATGTTGCTATTTCACCTTCACAGAGAAAAACTTTCTGGCTAGCTCCCTTATATCCAATATCTACATACTAGCAAAGATTTAAAAACCCAATGGGGGTAGAACTGAAACAGTCTGAGGATGATCTTCTAATAGTGTCTGTGGTAACTAAATACAGGAAGCTGGGGACCACTGAAGGTGATGATATTTCTCTGATGTTCGTATCTAATCAGGTAGAGGCCAGCACAAAGCAACAAGTTCACTTTATAATATTGGAGAACTGAGTTCATTGAATGTTTTATTATCCCATTGCAGATGGTACAGACAGACCCCAAGATTGCTCATTTTGTCTTAATTTCAAAAATAAAAACAAGTAAAATAAGTATGCGTTTTCAGGAGAAAGACTTGATTGTTTCTTATCATCAGTTGTTAGGAATTCCTGGTAAAGTACAGTTACTGTACTTGTGACAAAATGTGCAGCTAAACTGCCACAGGGGTCAGGATCTGTAGTTGTAGGATAAAATTAACCCAGTTATGTTTTCCTTTTTAATAGACTGTCTTGAGGTATCAGATCCTGTCTTCAGGCAAGTGATGACACAGGCTGTCTGGCTGATGTCACCAGGATCCCAAAGGAGAAGGACTAATCCTAGAAATCTCTTCAGAAACAATAGAAATTACTTCTTACCCTTTTTGGAAGAGTTTCTGAAGTACTGTTTTGCATTAGCCCTTAGTAAAAGATTAAATTTAGCTAAGCCATGAGAACTTGTTAGTGCTAAGCAGCTCATGATGTGCAGCAGTAATTGTTACTTCAGTACTTAAATTGTTTTTTTTTTTAATGCCTCATTGGGAAAGTATCTTAAAGAACCACTTGTTCTTTAAGAAGCACTAAAAAGCATACGGCATTGTACTGGTTTGAGGGGAGATTAGAAGATGTAAGTATTCTCAGAGTGGCTACAAAATTAATTGCAGAAAACCTGAGTATTTGTTCAGGCTTTCCATACCAGACTTCCTGTTCTTGTATGTAAAAGTGGCTGATTTGAGTGCATTTTTTACGTAAAACTGTTGTGCCAAGAAATGTTCCCTAAATACATTTTTTGTCCTCTCTCTTCATAAACACATTGATGGGAGAATCCAAATGGAGTATGTGAAGTAATATCTTGAAGTGTTGACAAAAATACCGTCTAAGAATAGCACTACCAAGGTGGATCAAGGGGCCATTTAATTCAGCACCTCAGCTCGGGGTAGGGTTCAGTGGAGGAGGCATAATGGGGAATACAGATACTGCAAATCACAGACTGATGCTCCTTTTGGATCTACTCAGCCTCCAGCAGTTTGTGACTCGGACGTTTCTGGAGCTGGTGACTTTGTGTTTAATGGCTCTAGATGGCTGAATCCATGGAAGGAGGCCTCAGCTTCTTTTTGAGCCAGTGTGAGCTTCTTGCATCCAGTACCTGAAGTAACAGGGCAATAAAGCAGCTCTTTCACCTCTTCAATTTGCTGCCTACTTGTTTTGCTAGATTCTGCCATAATAACAGAAATACGGATCATGGACTTCTCTTACTGGTCATTGTGTAGATTGCTCAAAAACATGCTCTGTTTTGAATTTCAGCTTGTCCAGTACTGGTGTGTTGTTCCACATATTTTAGAAGCAATTCCAGAATGCTACTTTGTATTACCCTGTTTCTGCACTGTGCTGTGTGCTGCCCTTTGGGTTCTGCTGTCTTGTTTATTTTAGAATAAGGAACCAGAACAATAGAGGACATTCAAAATATAAATGTCTTGTGAATGCATACAGTGGCATGTTAATGATTTTCTATATTGTTCTCAATTTCATTATTTTTCATTATGAATAATACTTAGCATATTATTGATTCCTGACTGCTTCTGAACCCTGAGCCAGGTTTCTGTAGAAAAGAGCTGACCAGATGTAGCTAAGTCAATTCAAAGAATGTCGGCATCTCTTGCATTTTTTCATATTTATCATTGGTTTGTGCATTCCAGAGCTTTTTTATTTTGGTCTTTTGGGCATTATGGTGGACATGACAGATGAAGTAAAGTGGTGAGTAAGCCATCTTTGGAAGAACTAACATCCCTTTACATGTCAGCAGCAGATGGTGTTGAGAGATTAATGGCAGTTTCTGGTTTTATAAGCTGACCAGATTTATTGTCAGTTGTTGCACAGGTAATGTCATGATTTAAATGATTTAAAATCTCAGCTTTTCCTTTTCCTCCTCCTGTGTTGACCACTATAGGTTGGTTTGGCAAAGAATTTGCTGTTTGTTTCACTGTTTGGGGTTTTTTAGCCTTTCTCTTGCTCTGCTCAGTGTTCTGCTTAACCAAAATAATGCATGTGTAAGTCTCACATGTAGCAAGGAGTTAGATCTGCAGTTTAGGGTTGTGTTACTTGGATGGATTTACAGGCAGATATTTGGGAAACATTAGTGATCTGTACCAGATGTAATTTCTGGCCCTTATAGCCCCCTTCTGTCAAGAAAGAAAGATATTTTGTAGTAACCCTTAGGCAAAGTAGCAAAAGCAAAATATTTTGATCTGCCTTGGAGCAGTGGGTTCAACCTCCTTTACAAGTTTCCTTGTTTTAGAGTGGATTTTATGTAGGGCAGATGAACTTCAGGTTCTCCAAAAGAGGTCTTTGTCCACAGACAGTAATTTTATGTTTGTCTATTACCATCTTTCATCATCTTTCTATTATAAATAAAGAGATCCAACTGGGCTAGCTTATATTTTTGCTTTTTGTGAATATCTAATGTTATAGGTATTCACAGGAGTTGTGTTCCCATGCATCATAAAATAGTAGTAGCTAAAACTGTATATTGTCAATAATCAGAAATTAATTCCCTTCTCAGAAGAACTGCTTTTAAAAATTACTATTTTGAAAGCTCACTGGAAGAGGGAAAACTGAGTCTTGTGTATATCTTTGTTAAACAAGCCCTGCTGTGCTTGTGTGAGAAGGGAATTTGTGACCTCATAGCAGCAACTAATGCTAGAAAAGCTTGATTTTGTTTATTTTTTGCTGTTTTGTTAGTTTGGTAAATAAATGTCAACTTGAGTGTATGTTGTGGATGCTTGTGATGAAGTGAAACAATTTGGGATCTTAGTTCTGCTAGAATTGACAGCACTTTGGTTATGTTCATCATGATTTTGGACTGCAAACATTGCCCTATTTTAATATTCATATGGGGTTGGGGTTTCCCAGGCTTCCTGTAGGTTTTTGTTGCTGGAAATAAGGGATGTTTCAGAAATAAGCTTCAATATTGCCTAGTTAAGGTAATGTTCAGGATTTTCTTGGTTGTCTTCCCCTACCTGTCTCAGGCTTTTAACCACTGATTTGGCATTTCATCTGTAGAAGAGAAGGCCCTGCTAGGTGAATGTAACAGGAGAACTTGTGAAAGTTCTTGTGCCTGCTTTTAGGTATGGGAATTTATTTTAAAGATCTGATCTCTAAAGCAAAGTAATACTTAGACTATGTCAAAATATTAGTCAACTAACAGAGCCCTTTTATGCCCAATAATTATTTGTTCTGTGTAAGCTTAGTCAGCTGCCTTCAGAAGTGTTCTTGTTATTAAAAAAAGAAAGGCAGAGATAAGTCTCTGCCTTCTCCAGAAAAGTGTCCTGTAAATCCAGTGGCCTTTAGGCAGTGCTGTCCAGACTTGGGTTTTTCAGTTTTCTGGCAATATTAGGATTCAGAATGTGTACCCATGCTGTCCTGGATGTCTGTGAGCTGCCAGGAGGAGGATACCTGTTCAGAAAGTGTCCTGGGCAAACTCTGTAAGGGTGTAGAAGAGTGCTAAAGATAAGGTTCTGTTACAGATTCTGATCTTGAAGAATGTAGATAACATTCTTGCATCTTGAACATGCAGATAACAAGCTACATATGGATATGGCATTCTGAAAATCTGTAGGTATGCTGAGATGATTTAGCTTTCACTCTGTTATCCTATGTGAAGTTCATATGGAAATTGTTCAGAAATAATCATTTCTCATGCCAGAGTTCCTCATGGCTCTGCAGTTATGTTTTTACAGATTTCTGTAGCATCTTGTATCCACACTGTCTTTTATACCCAGATACCACATCAAAAGTTTAAACCTTTGAGGGTGGGTGAAGGTCAGATACACAGGATATAGGCAGAAATCTTTTTCTAATACACATTATAAAAGATGGGCGTATTCATTGTGATCAAACATTATCTAGTTTAAATTTCTGAAACATAAAACCTTTCATTAATAAGCCAGTAACTTAAAATTTAGGAGGTAATTTAAATGAAAATGCAGAAATTCAGTAACACAGCTGAAAGAAACTAATCTCCATATTTTTAAGAAAAACTGAGGATTGAGAATTGCTCCAGATCTCACATTTTACTGAATCGCTGAGTGATTGAGTCTGTTTCTCTTCAGCTCTTTACTCTGAAAGAAGAGTTGTGTCCTAGTTACTAAAATATCATTTAAAGTTTATGTCTGAAATACTTGCTTATATAGTGTTTGGGTAAAGGAAGACTGATTTCAGTAGACAGATTTGCTTTTAAATGGAATTTTCTCATCTGCTAGAGACTTGCTAATGAGGGAACCAAAGCCAGAAAAAAAAAAAGAATTGAAATGGAACCAGGAGTTTACTGCTTGATTTGAAAGACAAATTTGAACTTCTGTCTTGTTTTAAAATCCACAACCTACATTCTGAAAAAAACCATATATCCCTGTCTAAACTTCAATGAATTTTATTCTCTTTTGTTTACTTTCCCTCCTGGAGAGAAGCGTCTTGCATGGTGACACTCAGCCTGCTGTTCACTGTCTGCTTTAGATGAGTTTGTGGGAAGAAATGGAGGAAACAAACCCACTGTGATAAAACTTAATATGTGGTTCAAACAGCCTCAGCCAGCACAGAAGAGTTTTCAGATCTGCAGTGATTTTCTTCAGCATTTTTTTACATTATTTTATAGCTTTACCATCTAAGCATGTTGAAGGAAAAAAAAAATCTGGGTTGTGGCAGGAAGATAAGAATATACTGTCTTCTGCAAACATAATTTTTCACACTGTCAGATTTGACCCCCTTTTAGTGATAGAAGAAATTAAGTAAGTGGTTAGTAATAAAAGAAAGTGAAAGGTAACTTGATGAAATACATTTAATGTAATTGCTCTCAAAATTGAATTTATAAGATTTTAGTTAAATCTCTAGTTTGGTATAAAAGAATTACAAATTAAAAAACTTAACAAGCCAGTTCAGAATAGAGTTTGTTTGTTTTTCTGTTCTGATGTAGACATTTCATGTCCTCTTCCCCCTCAGCAGTCTTTACCTCGCTGTATATTTTATGAGGTTGTTGCAGATTTAATTGTGCAGATATGGATGCAATGGCCTTTTGGGAGCTGCAGTCTTTTGAATGCTCTGTTGTAGTGTCCTCTTCTTTTACTGAAGATGGAACATAAAACTTTGCCAGTTCACTGCTTCTTTCTTGGTTTCTTCATCCTTCTCCATTTTGTAGCAATAATTCCACATTTTTCCTTAATCTTGTGAAGTTCTGGTTTACTCTTTACTCCTCTGCCTGAAACATTCTCTCTGTAGGCAGTGGTTTGCAAGTATGTAATTGCACAGCATTCTTCCATTAGGTAGTGAACAGGATATAACAAGTGAAGAAGCTTTAGTTTTATTCTTAATGTGTTCAGTCACTTGTCATAGTATCTGAATATACTCCCCTGCATCCTAGAATGTGGGACATACTTGAATAAACATAGGGCCTCTCAGGCCCTTTGGGGATAAACAGATTCACTATAATGTGTGCATTATAATCTTAAAAATTTAAAACCACTTAGGCAGTTAGGGTTGGGAGGATACTGTATTTTTACAGGCAGAATCCCATAGAATGATGACATAGAATGAGACTTAAGTTGCCACATTTGTTATTTGAGACAATAGTACATACAGAGGAGTTTGCACTGCTTTTGATCAGATGTGGTTGTAGTTTTGTGGTTTGAAGTGATTTGATTTAATGAGATTTTTGTCCCCAGTCACAGAGTGAGAAACAGCCATTTCTCTGTGGGATGACAAAACATCACTCTTGGGGACGGTACCTGCATCCCTGTGTGCCTTGGGCTGAAGACTGAATGTGGATTTGTCTTTTGGCATATGAAATTCCTGAATTTTTCACTAAACGAGCACATAATTGTTATTGTGGTATTTTGAGGAAGGAAGGCACGGGATTGTTGTCCTGTTACTTTGGTTTGTTGTTTTTTTAGGTTATAATATCCTTAGTCATTGGGGAATTCAAGCAGTAAAATATTACAAAAATAATATTTTCTGTTCTGTTGCTCTCTTCTTCTCTAGAAACACCAACCACCTCTCCTGAACCTCTGAAAGGAATATTTTTTGTACTACCATTTCCTTAGTTCTCTATCTGTGCTGATAGACGGGGAAGACAAAACAAAGCATTTTCACTTTTATTTTCATTACACAGAATCATGAGAGACAGTAGGAGTTTTAGCTGGCAAAGCACAGCACAAGTAGATAGCAGGAAGAGAAAAATAATGTGTGTTTGGTCAGCAACCAGTCTTAGCTTTTTCCATAGTAAATCTTATTTTTTTTTCATAGAAAAGAAATAGCTTTGACTAAGTTTGTATGTTCTAACTTCAATTCAGAATGCATTTTAATTGTATATATTCTGTTTAGGGGCCTTGGTTATTCTGGTTTAGTTTCTTTGTAATGTGAGGAGCTTTGTTTTTCTCCTGGCCTGCAGCTGGACCTCCAGCAGTCTGTGTTTGTAGCAGAGCCCTCTGCTATAGTGAAAGTGGAAGTTCTTTGGTACAGAATGAAAATGAAAACGGAAATACCAGATATCTGCAGCTTAAGCTGTTCAATATGTACTTCCTAGTAACATTATACATAAAAGAGCATTTACTGTCTTCACTTGTCTTAATGGTTCATACTTTTTTTGTCCAGTCTTAAATTCTTACGGTGTTGTGGAGACTTGAGAACTTCACCAGTTCTCAACATTGTCTAATCCCTTTGTGACAATCAGCAGAAGACTTTTTTTTTATGATTTCTATAGCTTTTTAAGTTTATATAGTGAAGTACTAGTTCTTTGATGCTAAAGGTAATTTGCAATAATTTTGAAGGGTTATAATTCCTTGCATATGTGTGCACAAGAGCATATACACACAAAATAGCTGAAATACACCCAAAACACCACTGTGTACTTTTAAAAGGGATAAAGTAATCTCAATCTGGCACCATCTAATAAGCCTTCTAGGTGTTTTTTAAAAATCTACCTTTCTCCCTTGTTTACTAAGCACTCATCATGGTATTTTCATAGCAGAGTCGACAAACAAACCTAAAGCTCTCTATGCAGTAAAGATGGTGTCCTTTAATGAGTTTGGTTCTGGTAATTTAAAGATACTTTTAAACTTTGAAATGACCTATTATTCATGGTGTGTTCTTGTCTCATCATATTCAGGCAGATTAGAACTAAATGGAAGTTGATTGGATTTTTTTGAGCAAATGTAGCCAAAGTTAATTAAATGCTAGTGTTTTCTGTGGCCAAGCCACTTCTTTGGGCTGGTAGAATGCTGACAACAGTGTTGTGAATTCTTGTCAATCTGCCTGTCACTCATTGCCTGTGAAAGTGCTGAGGGAATGACAAACAAATCTGTCATATGTTAAGGAAAGAGGAAAAAGCATGTTAAGTTTTTGTTTTATTTTTCAGTTCTTCTCAGCCTATTGCAGCTGATGGCCCAGATGAGTTTTTGAGGATGCTGCTTCTCCTCTAGTCATAATTTCTCAAAGGGAAACTCAGTTGCTGTAAAGGACTTCCTAAATTTTCACATTCCACATCCTCCTGGACAAAATAACTTGAAGTCCATCTAGCTGCCTTTCCAAGCAATTGTTTCATTACTCCAGAAAGTAATGAAAGGAAATTCAGTGTCTGCCATCCTGAGTAGTGCAAAGCCTGTGGAATGGTTTGTGTATCCAGTGTGAGGATTAGTCTCTGTGGGAGTCATCACCTCCACCTCAGCACTGCCCATCTTTGTAAATTCTCTGCAGTCTCCTGTTTGAAAGTGGAACAAAATCCTCAAATTCCTTAAAGTAGAAAAGTACTCTGATCCCAAGCTGTCTCTTTCTGATGTTTAGTGTAGCTGGTTTAAAGTTTGCGGCTGGGGTGACTGAGGGGGGAGCTCCTCAGGCTGCAGAGCTTGCCTGTAACTAAGGATCGAAAGCTCAAGGAAGTTCTGCAATTAAATGGTTTTAATTCTGGCAAAACTGCAGTTAAAGGTAATGGGATGGGGCGTATGCAGGGCACTCTAGACTTACTTAGCCGTGGCAGAACCAGAGAGTGTTTTGTGCTCCTCTGCAGCACAGGGACGCTGCTGACATTAATGGGTAGGAGATCTAATTACAAATGAGAACAATTTCAAGAACAAAGAAGTTATGAAAAAGACATGAAGGAGCCAAAATTTGAGAGGAAGATATTTTAAAATAGTTTGATTTTGTGTGATCTTCCCTTTCTTTACAGTTGTGTTGTGAACCAGGAATTTCCCATCTTAATTTGTTTGCTTAAATGTCATCACAGGAAGAATTGGTCAGGCCTGGCAGGAGATGTTCCCTGCATTCTTCTTCTCTTCTTCCCTGCACTCACACAGCCCACAGGACTGTACTTCCATTCTAGTCCTGCCTCTCCATCTTCATGGGTGCACAGATGCCCTGTGCTGTCCGACCACATATTGTTAGGAGTTCAGACTTCCCTAAACAACAATTTCTGTTTCCTTTGGGAGGAAGAATAAACTGCAAGCTGAATTGCTTTTCTTCTATACCATTTTGTAACTTGACAGTGATCTCCTATTCTTTAAAAATGCAGAGAATACAAGTGTCTTATAAAGGAGCTTCAGTCCTCAGTGTATGAGAAGAGAGGGGATTGGGTGGCAAATTTGTTTAGAAATTATTTTTTCCCCCCTTGTATTAATAATTAAAATAACCCTACCTGGATACTGAAGTAAAATCTATACATATGACTGTGAAATCTGTACGTGTGACTGCATTTGATTTGCAAAAATGTTTCTGAGAAGGAGTATTGAATAAACTGTTGGTGTCCTACAGCTGCATGTCCAAAGTGCATGCCAGGAATTGCACCTCATTGTTTACTGTTGGGATACCTATGGAATACATCAGAGCAATTCCCAGAATGAGAAAATCAAACTAAACCAGAATGGTGTGGGAAGGTAAGATGGAAGTGAGCAAGTGGTGATGTTTTCTGTAAACTTCTTAAAAATCTCATATGAGAGCTCCATGGATATCAAATGCTGTGCTGTATTTGGCCATTCTGTTAAAGTATGAATGTTTTAGCAATAGGAAAAAACCTAAGTACATCAAACCCACCACGGATAAACCTTGCAGGTTTTATCAGAGCCTGTCATTTTTTTTTTATCGGGATCTAGTATAGTAAAAGTATTCTGGGCTTTTCTAAAATTTTGTGAAGTGCTTGTAGACACATTGGAATGTGATATTCTCCCCTGTACTGCCACCTGTTTTATGTTATGCTGCAGTTGGAAGCACTGCTAGAGCCTTTTCATTATTCCAGCCAGCTCCCTCTCAGACTAGAGTCATAAATCGTAGCTTAGTTGCACTTTCTGAAGAATACAAGGAGTCATAAATTAAAAATGAGTTTCAGACTCCTGAGTAACTTTCACATTTCTGAAAAGTTGATTCATTGAAAAAAAATTCCATCCTACCTCTTCAGCTGAAATGCTGAAGTTGGTTTGTTGTGTTAGGATTAATGTTTTTCCAGACCTGCCCCTGACATACGGGCTTCTTAAGTTTTGGCTTTTAAGCATAACTTTTCACATCATGTTTAAGTGCTAGAAAGAGCATTTGATTTTTCACATCTGCTTGGAATCTCTTAGGTCTGTTGAGAGTGCTGGACTTGAGGCAAGCTCACAGGAGGGGTTTTCTGACAGTCTTAGAGAATCGTCAGAGAGCCAAAAACCTTGAGACATGGGAATGCAGCTCCAGCTGGAGTCACATGAACCAAGTCTGAATTCACCAGAAAAGCTGAATCACTGGATGAGTAATTGTCCCTAGCAATCAGAGGACATGGCTTCATGTACGTTTACCAAGCAGAGTTTTAAAAGCTTTGAGAAATTGATTTCTAAGTACATTGAGTTTTAGGGGGTTTGACTGGATGTACCTCTCCATGTTTGAGTTGCAAATAAATCTCTATGCAGTTGCAGCACATCAGAGATTTTAGTTGTTTGTGTTTGGAATATAATGTATTATTATTTATGGGAGTATTTGCTGGATTCAAAAATAGGTACAAGGTAAAGTGACCTACTCTGATTCAGCATAATGCTCCAAGTACTGGTTTATAAATTCTAGATTTCTGCTCTCTTAAGTGTCTTCTTTCTTTCCTCTTGCCTCTTCTAATTAATTTTAACTGCCTTCTGAATGATGAGCTGGTATTATACAAGATGAATGATAAATGTTGCATATAAATTTAGTACTAGAAAATTAAAAAGGAGATTCAAAATATGTGATTTAATGAAATATGTGATAAGTTTGTAATGAGATACCTTCTGTGCTTTTTTCCAGAGTTAATGCTTACCTAGATAAAGCTGCAGTCTATTTATATCAAATATTACAAATGAATTCAAAGAGACAAAATGCAGCTAACTCTGTGAAATGGTTTTAGTTGGTGAATAATGTCTGTGTTGCTGAACTTTGTTATTATGTAGTAAAAATGTGTCTGTCATAGGGGAACATGAAACACCCTTGTAGCTAAATCTATCCCTTGAAGTGGAAATAGTTCTGTAATTGTTTTCCAATAGCTAAAATAGCTTTACAGCATCCATGGAGCACTTACAAACGTCTACTGTTAGAACTGGAACAGAAAAAAAATCTCACAAAAGTATGTGGGGAATGGTTCATGTTACAAGTTCTCAGTATGTGAAAAAAGAGCTGAAAGATGGAGGGCTTGGGGTTTTAAAACTGGTTATTTCTGTAGTTTCTATTCAGACATAAAGACAATATTTCAGTCTGTTCTAGTCTGGGGGGTTTGTTTGGTTTTGGTTTTTTGAGTTTTTTTTTTTTTTAATCTAATAGTACATTTGTGTGTATAGCACTTAACTTGATTAATAATATTCAATACAGAGGGAGGTTGACTTTTCTGCATCTTCATCCAGTGCTCAGGTAATGTATTTGAAATCAAATTAAGCCTTCCTGATGGTCTCTCAGAAGTTATTTGAAAAGACAAAGGCAAACCACAGCTTACTTGCCAATATTTCTAATTAAAAACAAAACTGTAATTGGAATGTGGATTTTTTTCACTTTTAGAGAACAAAAGCTATGACTTGAACTTTAAGGTTTTCATTACACATGAAATGCAATCATTGTTTACTAGCAAACATGACAGCACTTTTTTTGAACTATTTCTTATTTTCCTCCTTCTATTACCGCTGATGCATATCTGAAAAAAAGATGATCAGTTTGGCTTTTCTTTTTTTCTTTTTAAGGCTCCTGCTAAGAGAGATCAAACTCAGAGTACCATCAAAGAGGAAAAAGTCCATCTGTTGAAGTATAATATAGGAGATCTAGTGTGGTCCAAAGTGTCTGGCTTCCCATGGTGGCCATGTATGGTTTCTGCTGATCCTGTTCTCCATGCCTACACTAAA
Source organism: Ammospiza nelsoni (assembly GCF_027579445.1). Classification (NCBI taxonomy): domain Eukaryota; kingdom Metazoa; phylum Chordata; class Aves; order Passeriformes; family Passerellidae; genus Ammospiza; species Ammospiza nelsoni. The sequence continues at coordinate 19,826,962 of NC_080636.1, forward strand.
CTAAAAGGTATGTCATTCAGATTTCTTCAGGTAAACAAAATTATTGCTTTGGAAAAATTCTGTTCTTCGTCTATGCAGTTAATCAGCAACTTGTCAGCAGGAATGTTAAAATCATGTAAATGCTATTCTTGAGTATATAGCAGTGTGTCTTTTAACTCAAGTGTTATCTGAAAGATACCAAAATTGTGAGCTGTCAAACTGTGTGGAGTCTTCTTAAAAAAAGGAAAAAAATAAACCTAAGAGTGTTTTCATTGTTTCTGTGGAGAGGCTTGGTAAATTGATATACGCTAAAAATTTTATTACAGCTGATGGGAATTAAATATTCCTGATGATTGTGATTTACTAAAAGCAATCTATAATTCAGGCAGGTAAATTTTCTCTGATTCATGGAGTCAGTACTGATATCTACATACAATATTAGTTGATTTAAAATGCAGGAACTACCAAGTATTAATGAAATTTTTAGGAATGAATCTGTACAATTTCTTAATCTCATTTGCACCTTTGTTCTCTGTCCTGATACCTGAAACTTTTGAGGCTTTAGTAGCAATAAATATTTAGACTACACATTAAGAAAGAGTTGGAAAGGCTGAAAGCAGTGAAGCATTGGGATGGATTGCCCAGATAAATGGTCTGATCTCATTCGTAGGAGGTTTTTTAGTACAAATTGGATTAATATCTCTAGGATTATAGCTATATTCAAAATTGGTAGTAAACTAAATGGCTTCTTGAGAACTCTTTCAAGCATTCTTAATACAGTTGTTGGAATATTATAGACTCCTCAGACAAATTTTCCTTGTTGCAGTCTTTCAGAGTTTGGATCAGGCAGTCCCTGTCATTTTTAGTCTTTGGATTATTAGGTCTAATATGACATAAAGAGATGGATTTTGAGAGTAGTAGAGCTGTGTATTTGTTCCTAACAATTGCTCTGTTCCTTGAAAGGAGCAGGGTTTATGTTCATTATCCAGAATCTTCATGGTGCATCTTTATCAGAAACTATAGAAACAGATCCAGGAAAACCCAATGTCTGAATGCAGCCCGTGGAGCACGAACAGAAAGAAGGACTCACATACTTTGTAATGTTAATTTCCCTCTCTTTGAAGTAAGGGGAGTGATGATCATTTCTCATATTTGCTCTGGAGTGGGTTTGGGCCTGCCTTTTCCTTGAAGAGTTTAGTCAGTGTCTGAGCAGGCATCCTGACTAATAAACGCATTCTGATGTGTGTATTTTATCAGTAGGTATTTTCAGTCTTACCTTCCACCTACTCTTTATTATTTAGGCACTATCAAAAGTCTTCTTGCAAGAAATAAAAAGGTCTTTTGTCAGTGAATTGTAGAAATACTGAGCTATGTCTCTGTATTTTTCATTTTTAGGCTTAGGATCAAGTATTTATAAGAAGTCTGAATTTCTGGATGTTGCCCCTTGATTTGATCATTCCAGCTGATTAGGCTTAATAAAAATTAATAACTTTCAACTTGTGGGAAGTACATTTCTGTGTAAAAAAAGTCTGTGTGAGTCTGGCTAAAGCCCCATCTCACTGAATATCCTGTCTCTGGCTGTGGTCAACCACAGATGCTCAGATACAGAGAAGCACCAGGGAAGTGGTGGGTTCCCAGAATACTCTCCCAAACTCCCAACAATTAGTTGCTTCAGGATTCTGTGGGCCAAAAATTAAGTTTCCCTATGTAACAACTGTTAATGAATATCAGAAAATCAAGGCAACCCCGACGATGGGGAGAAATGATGCATCTGACTCCATTGATATCAGAAGGCTAATTAATTACTTTATTCTACTATACTATTCTGTACTATATTACAATACATCTAAATTGAAACTACACAAGCACGCAACCCAACAAAACTGCCCATAATCTTGTGACTGTCAGCCCACAGTCCTGACACACAAACATGGGTTCCATTGGTCAGTGAATCAAAACACTCACATCAGAATCCATTTACCAATGCCCTTCAGGTAAACAGTCTTCCACAATGCATTCCACTTGTTCCAAAACACAGAAGCAGTAAATGAGATAAGAATTGTTTTTTCTTTCTCTGAGGTGCCGAGAATGTGAATCCCAGAAAATCCTTGGGAAGTTGTGCCTTGCGTTTCTCTGTGAAGAGAAATGCGGCCACAAACGAATGTCATTATTTTATCCAGGAGCATTGGTACAAATTCAACTCTCAGAGGGTACCTGAACATTCACCACTAGGTTTGTGACTCTAGTGGCAGCAACTATTACTTAGTGTCCTTAATTAGGCAGTTACAGCTGTGCAGCATTATAGCGCAAAAGGAGCACAGTGCCTGCCTGCTTGGCAAGTGGGCTCTTGGCAGATCTTTACAGGAGGTTGGAATCCTAGGCTGTGGCTTCTCTGTGTGCAGCCAGGGCATCCTGGTAAAATAGACAGATTAAGTCATAAGAGCTCTGTAGTCACTGCTTAAACATTTTCTTGATGAGCACAAAGTTATTGCTGTGCAAGACAGTTTTTCCTGACTAGGCAACTCTGGAACATCTGTTAGATTACTGATTGGATGTGTGATGGTTACAATCCCAAGACTTTCCCTCTGCCCTTCCTCTAGATTCTCATATCTGATCTCAGATGAGTCATTACAGTTCTTGTAGTACTCATAGATGTTTTTATGTATAGTGTAAGTTCGTAATTGTTATAAAACATTACATGCATATATTAAAATTTTTGCCCATACCATTATTACCATTCCAGATGCCATATTTTACAAGATTAATCCCCTATTAAAATAATCACCATTATTGGCTGAATCACCATGAAAAGAAAGTTCTTTCTAACTCTAGAAACCCCAAAAATAGAGTATGAAGCAATCAATTAGATCTATTTGGTGACTAAGCCTGAAGACATGCAGTGTATGAATAATGGAATTCCAAATGGAATCTAGACATAGTTTGAAGTCACCAGTAACAGAATTGTGGCTGTTATTGGTACCTAGTGGGTGTCCATCCTTCCCTGAGTTTGTCTGTTGTCTAGTCTATGTGTAGGACAGACTGGTGTGGTGACACTGGAGGAACCACAGGTACTGCAGGGAGCATATTTGATCCAGCAGGATTGAATTTGCAAACACAGAAGTGCAGCTTAAAACCTTTTCTATTTTTAAACAAGACCATAATTTGAACACTTAGCAAACTTACAAGTTCTAATGAACAAGGTGTTAAGTGATCTTAAGTGTGATCTCTTACCTCTGCCTTTTAGAAATTCATTGTTAGCTGTGAACCCTTTTATGAGTTTTGAAAGTGGTTTCTTCCCCATTTTCTGTAGAATACCTGAGACCTTGGGAAGGCAAAGGTTGTATGCCTGTATCATACCACAGTGAGACAATGTTCCTCCTGTTTTTCTAAGGGAAAAAAGGAAATATTTTTAGTTTTAGAAGAAAAAATGCTTCTTATTTAGATGTCAAAATTGTATTTTTATCCCTCCACTCTCCCTTCCGCCAGCCAAATCCTATATTGATTTCTTTGATTCCTGAAAAATCTTGATTAATATAAAGTTTTGATTGCACGGGTTAAAAGCAGATTAAATACGTGTCTCTGTTTAAGAATACAAAAAGATAAATTTTAGGAGACTTAGGGAGGAGGCTGAGTGCACAAGCTCTCCAAGCTGCGGAACCTTCTCAGTGTTCCTTGGAAATTAAATGCTGAATTCATTTTCAGAAACACCCAAACCTACATGTAAAGTTAATATACGTGGAAAACTGACAGGTGATTGTAACCTCAAGTTAATTTAGCCAAGCATGTTCTTGCTGGGAATTAAACTATTGAGCTTTTGGGTCAGACTTCATACATTATCTTTCAGAGACTTTCAGTCTCATTTAAGTGTGTTTTTGAAAGGTTATCCAGTTTTTTTGTGCTTTTGTTATGGCAACTCTAGCAGCTTACAGACTTCAAGTCTGCAGGGGCTTACCAGAGTCTAGATCTTAAATACATGTGGTTTTTTTTAATTTTCAGGACAGAAGAAGAGTTTTCGTCAATATCACGTTCAGTTTTTTGGAGATGCCCCAGAGCGAGCCTGGATATTTGAGAAGAGCCTGGTGCCCTTCAAAGAAAAAGACCAGTTTGAACAATTATGCCAAGAGAGTGCAAGACAAGCCCTCACTAAAGCAGAGAAAATAAAGGTAAGAGGTTCCCAAATCAGGCAAGATTTGGAGCTTTTTATTTTAGCATTACAGAGATGTACGGATATAAATAGGTATTATAAAAAGCTTAAAGACAGCTTGTTTTACAGGAGTCTTACATTTCATTTATAAATGCAAAGGATGGGGTGATTTGCCACTGTTTGTTACTCAGTAAACATCAGTACTCTTCTGCTTTGTCATGTATTTATCTGTGGTGTCAGTTGTATCCAGTACAGCTTCATATGTACTCTGAATCACAGACCTGCATGACAATTATTTCCCACTGTTTGTTACTCAGTAAATATTAGGACTCTTCTGCTTTGTCGTGGATTCATCTATGGTATCAGTATTATTAAATACAGCTCCATTTGAGCTCTGAATTGCAGACCTGCATGATAATTGGTCTCTTGGGGTTGTTGGATGTCAATGTCAGCATTTTGCAGTCACAGGTGGGCAGATTGCTCACAGGGCTGTCTCGTGTTGCAGATGCTGAAGCCGGTGTCGGGGAAGCTGCGGCCGCAGTGGGAGATGGGTGTGCAGCAGGCCAGTGAAGCTGTGGCCATGACAGTGGAGGAGCGCAAGGCCAAGTACACCTTCATCTATGTCAGGGACAGACCCCACCTCAACCCTCGAGTGGCAAAGGAGGTTGGCATTGCTGTGGAACCCTTGGAGGAGATGGATGAGTCGTCCTACTCACATGAAGAAACCGCTCCAAATCTGAAATCAGTGAAGGAGTCTGGCATTCCTAGCAAGAGGAGGAGAAGGACATCAAAACTCTCTGCTGCTGATGATATGCAAGAGAGCAGTCAGTTGGAGGATAAGAATACAACTCCTCAAAAGTCATCTGAACAGGCAGAATCCAAAAGAGGGATAGGCTCCCCTCTCAATAGGAAGAAAACTCCAGTGTCTACTCCACGAAGCAGAAAGGGCGATGCAGTATCTCAGTTTTTGGTTTTTTGTCAGAAGTACAGAGATGAGGTTAGTCTCTTTCAGCTGTTATTATTGTTGATTGCCTCTTCTCATTTCTGTACTTGAAGAAACTACTTTACTTTAGTAAACAAAAATTAGTTATTACTGCACAATCTGGATTTGACAATGCCTGCATCAAATCTTATTCTAGACAGAAATAGAGAAAGAAGGGAATGTGAGCTATATAAACAAGATGGTGATAACTGCTTTTGTATTTCGAGCAAAAGTTGTGTTAGTATCTTCCCACATAAACCAGTAGTCCTTTGTATCAGCCATATTTTGTCTTTAGTGTATGTACAATACAATACATATGCATACATATATGCTCAGGCAACTGTAACAAAGATTATGCTGTTCATGGCAATCTGCTTGTAGACAACTTTTACATTCTTTCTGAGGACATGGCTCAGTTGATTCTGTGTGTTCCCTTATCTTTGAACACCTCAAAACTTAATTTACTTACCTGGAACCTTTTGCTGAGCTTCAAAAGAAGCTGCTTACCAAAGCTTGTAAAAATCACTGTCAGTGTGTGCAATCTTCTGGGACAGAAACTAGGTCCTCTTGAGGCACACTCCAATACAAGGTAGAATAAATAAAACAGTATGTTATTATCAATTTGTTTTAGGAAGACTTAAAAGTGTAAAAAGCACTACTGCTGGTGTAGCTCATTACTTTTAAAACAGGACTTACCATTACTTTAAAATTAGGATTTTTCTTCCTTTCAGTCTTTTAGTCCATTTACAGTACTGTTCCATGATCTGAAGCTAGTGTGATATCTTATGTTTTCTTGTACTTGTACTATTACATATTGTTCACAGAAGGATCAAGAAGTTAGCGCTGACTTTGTCATACTCTTTAGCTACTGAATGGTTGACTTCATTGTCAACCATACTTGTATTAGAAAAGAATTAACAGATGTAAACTTTATAAAGGAATATTGGGGAAGCAGATTCTGTTGGATGGAAGTCAGTTGTGGTTCAACTTGGGATCTTATTAGATCATTGAAATTTAAGGTAATATTGAGAATGAAAATGAGCACAGTATTACATAAACCTTTTAGTGGCTTTGGTTAAGTTGAGAAGAGTATTGGCATTGCAGTTTGCTGGCTCTGGAAAGGAAATGGTTTAGTAGCCAGACAATTAAATACAGATTTTAACATACTAATTCTGAAAAGCTGTATGGGTAAATCATCTGTCTCATGTTGGAGACACATGAGTTCTATTCCCAGTTCTTCTGTAAGTGACATTGCAAGAGGGAATCACCTTGGCCTTCAATGTACATAGCAAGAAGTCTTTTGCAGTATTGAGGGACATACAGTTGCTTCTCTGGAAGAAATGAGATTATGATGGCTGGCTTTATGGACTCTTAGCCAAACACACCTTGCAGAGGAGAGATGTGCTGAGTCTCTGGTATTTCTATTTTCTGTGCCACTTACCGCACTTTGTTCCCTGTTGTTATACTGTAATTTTCAAATTAATAGATGGAAAATATGAAGACTATTAGAATATATGAAATTGAGGAAATACATTTTCTTCAGTGTCATTTCAGGAAATTGAAAAATTTTCTTAAACTTGAAATTCTCACTGATGATAGTGGCTAATGTTGCACAAAGTTGAAGTAGAAGAAAATAAGTTTAAAAATATTACGTATTTTTAGAGAGAGGACATCCTACCATTTCTGCCTAGAATACCTTTTAATGAAATCTGTCATGAAAACCCAAATCTGCCTGAATGTGTGATCCATTCTAACAGGTACAGAAACACTTCTGTGGGTAGAACAGAACTAGGTTGTGAAAGCTGCAGATACCTCTGACTGATCATCAGAACCTGTCTTCCCTTTGTCATGATTGGAATTTGACTGGCAAAGTGAGAAAACACCAACTTAGATATTTTGCCTTTCATGTTGCTTTTAAACTGGCAGGTTCATGCCATTGGTGGAAGGTGGAGATTCTAACCTGAGATTTGGAGTGTCCCCTGCTGTTAGGCTTATCTGGTTCAACTTGCATGACTTTCACCAAGAGTTTGTTTTGCTGTGTTGTAGATGATCTGATGCTTTAGAAAGAGTGATGATGTTGGCTAAAAAACAAACCTGGTTTTGAGCTGCTTGAACTGGTGGCATTGGAGAGTTTAGTGTATGACTTTCTTAGTATTTGCATGTAGAAACTGAGAAAAAAGGAGCATTACAGACCCCGAAGAGGCTCTCTGTCCCCAGTCTTGGGAAGGGATGGAAGTGAAAGGGATGGCTAAAGACTCTTCTTGTGGGGCTTCTAATAATACCAAGCTCTCTTAACAGTGGAGCCATTTCTGCTGTGTCTTGCTTGGAGTCTGGCTTTGTGTGGTAGTGAGATTCATATATGGGTTTGATTTTATTATTATTTAACTGCTGGAGAATGTTTTTAATGATTTAAGAGACACACTTCCCACATCCCTGAGGGAAGTGCTGAAAGCTTGGAGCACTTTTGTGGTTGTAGTGGTGCATTAAGTATTTTGTGCTGTTACCAAAGGAGTGAAGATGTGTTTTGTACTATTGTATTGTGTGCTTCCCCTGTGAAAAATACAAGGCTAGTAAGCATAGTAGGGAAGTGTCTGACTGGAGATAAAGGTGTCATTCAAGTGAGAGGCAGAGCTATGCTGTTTACATCAATTGATTTGGGCCTTGAGTCTCTTGTGAGGAAAATTAAGGAATAATTTCACTAACATGGAGACTTTGGAGAAGACTATGGAGCTTTTTCTTTGCAGGCCTTATTTATAAGGGTCCCTTCACCATTAAGAATTCTCAGTGTCTTTTCCTTGTCATTTCACAGTGCTGCTAGTCAGCTGAAAGTTATTCTTATTTTGTTGAGACTGGAGGTAATGTTAATGTGTATCTCATTTCTCCAAATAAATCTAGTTATTTCTTGGAGAATTAAGATTAAGCACAATGACCTGTACATTTGTGACAGCAGTCAAAATTGATGCTAATTTTGTGTTCTGAAGAAGTGAGATTTGTGGAAGGGGTATCTTGTGGGTTTATGTTCCTCCCTTTCAGTAATGTGAATCCAGTTGCTGAATTTTAATCTAAATTGAGTAGAGGCTTTCAAAGGTAGTTGTACTCCTCAAGCCTTATGCAGATGGATTATGCCAGGTAGAAACAAGGCAATTCTACTAAGAGAAAAATTATTGCATGGATTTCCATACTAGACACTGACCAATGGAAGGAAGGTACTGCAGCTCTTTTAATACCTGGAAAAGCAAGAGTCACACTTGCATCCTGTTTGGTAACAGGAAATGTAGTTGTAAGACCATTAATTCTAAGAAATTAGGTTTACTCATTTCACCTTACCAGAAAATTTGTATTTCTGTTCTGTTGAATGGTGTTACTCTTTGAACAACTGGCTTTCTTGACTTAGTTTTTCATTTGCTCTGTGTTTTTGGGGTATCAGTTAGATCACTCATTTTGGGGAATGTTGGGTAATGAGATGAGAAGAATTGTTTTTAAACTTGCTGTTTCATTTCTGCACAAGCATAGAGTTTTTTTTACTTGGATGATTAATCAAATCTGATATTCCTTAAGTAGAAGTAGGAGTATACTGAAGGAGTTTGGGAGGATTTTTTTTTCCTTTTTTTTTTTTTAGTATTGGTTTTTTTGGGGTTTTTTGGGGTTTTTTTGGTTTTTTTTGTTTGTTTGTTTTTGTTTTTTGGTTTGTTTTTTTTGGCGTATACTTCTGGAAACTCTATTAAACTCCATGTTGATGGATATTATGTGTCCTGCTTATAGCATTAAAAAAAATGCACAGCTAGGGTTCATATGCATAATATAAAAAAGATGAATCAATACAGGGAAATTGCATCAGATGCTAACTTATGTAAATCTCTCTGCTGAGTTAGGTGTACTGAGTTCTAAGATTAATGAGTTTTGCTCTGAATTGATGGATTTCTTTCTAGGCAAACGTATATTCCAGTATTGCTTGCCTGTCATTTATGGATCTATATTTAAACTTCATTGAGAAGCAATACCCTTTTTTTTTTAATGACCACAAGACAAGATTTATACTTACTCCACTTACTCTAGTTTTTGAATGGCAAAAGGCAAATAGATACTTCCAAAATTAGTCTTAATATTTCTGAATAAGCTAGTTGATTTTTTCTTAAAAGACAGACAGAGAAGTGGTTATTTAAAGCAAAACTGGATACAGTAGGCTTTATTCTAGTTCTGTCTACAGCAGAAATATTAGCTATTGTTTGTATCCAGTTTTCCAAAGTGATGGAAGTGTGTACACCATTCTTTCCAATGGCCACTTTTTTTAATTCAACCCTATTTCTGCATGTATAGGTGGTTGCTGAACATCCAGATGCTTCAAGTGAGGAGATTGAAGAGCTGCTCGAATCGCAGTGGAACATGCTTAGTGAAAAACAGAAAGCTCGCTATAACACAAAGTTTGCCATAGTGACCTCTCCCAAATCTGAAGAAGACTCTGGTAAACGTAAAACTGTGCTAGTGTACTCTAACTAAATTTGATATACATAGTGGCATTAAACTAAGCACATATTTGAGACCCTGTAGGGAAAACAGCTTTCACTGTTTTCCAGTTTTAATTCTTGGTGTTTGTGCCAATAGCAAAGGAATGCCAATGGTTACAATAAACGCAACCCATGAAGTCTACATTTCTTGCTCATTGTTCTGAAAAGTTGTTATATGTAAACCTTCTGCTGTTTAGACATTGCTGATTTCTCATTCTTCTTCTGCCCATAAGCAGCTGCCATTGTTTCCACTGCTTGTTACAAGTGGATGGTGGGAAGGAAAGGTGAAGTGTTAACTCCTAGTAAAATTTGAGATGTTGTTTTTATAGAACAGTTAGAAATGGTTTAAAAAATTTAATCAGTGCTACACCTTTTCTTCATATATGCCTAAAGTGTATTACTTCACATCATCATCAACTCAGGAAGAACTATTCCAGACTTTACTCTGTACCCTTCAGCCATTTGGCATTTTATTGTGCTACTCAAAGTTTTTAGGACTTTGTGCAAGTTTGCAAATACTTTATTTTTTTCTCCTTGTATTTTTGTTGCTTTTTTCTGGTGTTTGTTTTTGATGAACAGTCTCGATTGTTTTCCAAAATATTTGAGGGGGTTTGGAGTTGCTTATTTGAGAAAGGAGGAGGAAGAAGATAGTTTGCCATTTGCATGAGCTTTATCAAATTTAACTAGCTATCATTTTTCAAATTTAAATAGCTTTACAGCACTGTAAGAAGACTTATATGGAAGTATTAGAAGCCAAGAGGTGCTGCTTTGGGCAATGACAAGAATGAGAGGGAGTGTTTGAAAGTTTGTGAGACTTGGAAAAATTTGTATAAAAATGGCAGTCAGTTTTGTTAACTATGTGTGTGTGTGTGAAATAACATCATTTTGTGGAAAATTGAAAAGTTTTTAACTTAAAATTTTAAGTGTTAAATATTTGGATATCAGTTTAAAAAAAAAAACACGTTCTGTATCTCTCAAGGTTCATCATTGAAGAATATTGGAGAGGCCAAACGTAAAGTGTTTCAAGACTCACCTAAAAGGAGATCAAGATCCAGAAGTAATTGAAATTTGTGTTCTGTGCAAATAGCTCATCATTATAAGTAGCTGTTGAGTGTATTTTTTATGTAATCACCCACGTATCATAATCTCTTTATTTTATCTCAGATGTTGTCTTCCTTGACGTTAGAACTTTAATGGATCCAAATTAAATATCTTAACACTATAGTGCTGAATTTTGTTCACCTTCCTCAGTGTCATATTGCAAGAAATGTAATTGAAATTGTACCTGTACCAGGTGTTTCTAGTACATATATTGTGTACATTTATAGTTACCTACAGAAAATATGTCAGTTCACTTGTTCCCCATCTCAAATCCTCTTATCTTAAACTTGGAAGAATGTTGTGGGATTTCTTTTGCTGGCTTTTTGTAAGTAGCAGGTTCTCCTGGAGCCATTTCAGTCTGCTTTGTGGATTCAGTTGGATCATAGAATATGTCCTAGATTGTTTAGATAAGAACATTAATTTGAAAATTATCCATATTTTCAAGTTGCTATATTTTTAATATTTACAGACATTTGTTCCCACTGAAATAGAATGCTTGTAGCTGTAGGGCAATTTTCAGTTTACATATTTGTGCCCCTGGAGCTTGCAGTTTTCATACTAATAATACTCTGTAGCTTCATAAACTAGAGAGTACTGGAGAGTCTAATTAAGTTGTCATTTCATCTTGATGAAACAGACCACTTTCCAAACCCTCATCTGTCTTTTTGAGGTGCAGACAATAGTGGAACCTGTGGTAGGGATATGTAGATTACTCAGTGACCTTTGGTATTTAGCAGCTGCTTGAACTTAACAGTGAACAACCATCTAAATATATAAATAACTTTGTGGTCTAAAATGGCCAATGTGGTTCTGTTCATAGGATTCAAGTTCATAAAGAAAGGGATCTTATGGTCTCATGTAAAATACAATCAGCTTGTTAGAGTCTGGAATTGCCAGGCCAGAAAGAGAATTAATCTGTACAGTTGGTGATATCTTATCTTTTTCAGAGGCCCCTTAAGAGATGTCACCAGTTAAAGTAGGCTTAAGGAGGGGACTTAGAAAGTAATTTTAGTAGTAAGACACTGTTACAAAGTGGCAGGAGAGTGAAAAGCTGTACAGCTCAATCACATGCAGTCTGATGATGTGAAATAAATGTTGGGCAGTAACATTCAGATCTTAAACTAGTGCTTGTATAGGTAGACTCATCTTTGTAAAATAACTTGAGTATGAAGCAGTTGATTTAGATTTTTTTCTAGATTTAGTCTTTAGCACCAGAAACCAGACCTTAAGCATTAAGAGGTCATCAAACTGTGTAAATGTTTATCCATGTTTTAAAAATAATGACTGAAAGAAAAGTACCTTAAATAACTAGATCAGTTCAAATAATTTCAAAGTGGGTTTTAGATTATTTTTCATGTGAGTTTCCCCCATCCCCCATCCCAAGGTAATTTACATGGAAATAAAAGAAACCAAAAAAAGAGGACAAAGGAGCCTACAGAAGATTTTGAAGTTCAGGAAGCACCTAGGAAAAGACTCAGGATGGATAAACAGAATAATCGGAAGGTAATTATGTCCTTGGTTTGTTGGGGTTGATTTATAGCAGCACCAGTCACATTGCTGTAGTTAAGTTTGTCAGCATTTCCATTTTCAGGATTGAAAAAGAAATGTCCATATATTTTACCAAACTGTTGTCAGTATTCAGAGATCCATGTGAGCTTACCACTGGGGGATTTTTCCCTTTGGTTCTGAGGATGGAGGTAGGACAAGTTGCACTTGCTACTTAAACTGTTCCCCAAAGGAATGTGCAGAGGGAGGCATGACCTCTCTGTGGTGTTATGCTCTGTAGTTCTTTTTCTTTCCTCCTGGTTTGGAGTTAGTTTTACCAGAATGTGAAAGAAATATCTTTAGCCAGTAGTTACTTTAGACAAAAGTCAGAAGAGAGGAAAGCAAGTAAAGCAAAACAGAAAAACTACTTTTCAGAAACAGGAAGGCTATAGGACACTTTAGAGTGGCATGCTGCCCCTTTTCTTGGGTTAAGAGACTGCAGTAAATTTATATTTCTGCAGTATAAGTATATTTATCACACAAATTTCAGGCTCCTTTTATGCTCAGAATTTCAGTGGTACAGCAAGCAAATGAAACAACCTGATAGAAGGCAGTAGATTTATTTTTTTACTGAGTTGTGGAGGTCTTATTTGTAGGTGTCAGTTTGTTTGGTGGGCTGGTTGTTTTGCTAATTCTGTTGATATTGTAGATATTAAGACAACTTGTTGTCTTAGAATTTAATATTAAAATAAGAGAATTTCAGATAGGCTTAATGAGCTGATTAGCAAGGGACAGAGATAATTCTTAATGTTGTTACCTCTGGAGAAAGAAGAGCCAAAACTGGTTTCTGCACTTCTTGCTGGAATGGGTTAGTCATTGCATATTCATGTGACTTTCTAGGAGCAGTTTTTCAAACCTTTTTAAACTTGTGTCATTGATTTGCATATACAGTAATACATGAGATGAATGGAATAATGAAGTTTACTTATTACAATTAATTCCTCCTATAAAGTCCTTCATTTTTCTGTTCTAAAGGTACTTTCTTGTCCCACCAGCATTTGTACCCTACAGTTAGCCTACATTCTCAGAAGCAGGATGAAAGGTGGTTGCAGTTTAGTTCATTCATGAGAGGTTCTGGTATCTTTGGTGCTGTGACACCAAATATATGTGAATATACCAGCAGGAAAATAAATAACTGAATGAGATTATTGATTCCCATAATATTCATAGCACTAATGGCTATGAATAGCACTGACTTTATGATGTGCATTTTAAAAATGTTGTTCTCTCTCTGGTCAGTTTATCAGAACTGCTTACAAGGGGGTTGATGTGTATATATATTAGGTGGTTTGGAAACTCTAAATGCATATAGCAGGGTTGTGTTCCACAGAAAGGTCAGATCTGGTTTACAGTTTGTTTCAGGAATTCTCTCTTAGTCTTTTTCCTGCCTTCACAGTTCCAGCTGTATATGCTGCTGCTTAGTAGAACATTCAGTGAATGACAGGGAAAATATGTAATGATTCAGAAAAGCAAACACTAACCATACACCTTCTGCTATTCCCAGTTTACCTGCAGGCTTTAGGTACAATCATTTTGGATAGGAGGAGCTTTGATTTCATGACATTTTACTTGCACAGAGTTGTGGGTTGTACTCTCCCTTTGTCCTTAATTCTTATTTACAAAATCAGAATATTTTCACATAAAGTAACCAACCCATTAGTGCCCATATGGAGGTTTTGAAAAACTAATTTGTTCATTGTTGCTTTGATGATGTATATGAAATGCACATTAATAAAATGGGGGTTCTGTAAAGTGTACTTTAAATTTAAGAATGAACTATCCTGTACATTTTCACAGAATCACAGAATCCTTAGGATTGGAAGGGGCCTCTGGAAATCATCCAGTCCAATCCCCCTGCCAAGACAGGGTCATCTAGAGCAGGTTACACAGGAATGTGTCCAGGTGGGTTTGGAATGTCTCCTGAGATGGAGACTCCACGACCTCTGTGGGCAACTGTTCCAATGCTCTGCCACCCCAAAGTAAAGAAATCTTCCTCATGCTGAGGTGGAACTTTGTGTGGTTTAGTTTATGGCCATTACTCTTTGTCTTGTCACTGGGCACCAGAAAAGAGTCTGGCACCCTCCTCCTGACACCCTCTTTTCTTTCATTTTTGCCCAGAAGTGTAACAGTAATCTTAGCAAACCCATACTGGGATCCTCTGGTGGCATTGGTGGTAGGCAGCTCAGAGCTCAGTAAAAGCACAACATGGCACATCTCTAGCCATTTGTGTTTATTTTTACAAAGAAATCAGTTCCCTGGCCTTTGAGGTGTTCACCGACACATCTTTGGTAAATCTGATTGTCAGATGAAGTTTGTGAAAAAGCATGTAAAGCATTGGAAATGTGTGTAAAGCTTTCTGTTCAGTAGAGTTGTGCTTATTAATCAGGTGGGCATGACAGGGTTAAGTATTCTAGGCTACAGTTTTAGTAATTTGAATTAATTTGTAACTTAAGAAATGGAAAAAAAAATAGTGCATGTGTAAGGAGCAATGTCTTCATTTTGACAAAGATTTGACAAAAACTTCCCCTGTTTTTGACCTAAACTTTTAATCATGAATTCTCAATCTGGAGCAAATTTAGATATTGTTCATTTTCCCTTGAAAATAGTGGTTTTATTTTGGAAATGCTGAAACAATCTTAACCATAGTAATTTTTAAAATGGCACTGCTATAAGTTATGGAGTTGCAAGCAAGTCTCTCTGAGACTTATGCACAGGGTTTACTCTCAAATTTCTATACTAATTCTGCAATTTAATAATTAAAGGTCTTAATTTGACCCGTTTGTACAAAGAATAGTAAGGGTAATTTACAAGTTTTGTGTTTAGCACTCCCCCTTTTGATATGCTGAATTTGGGATGGATAAGTGGGATGCTGAAGTACTGTGTTCTTTAATATTTCTCATTTGTTTATAGGTTTGTACCCTGTGCTGTAAATGAGTTTTAAAGTTCACTTAAGTGGGGCTAGTTTAACTGCAGTACCATTCAGATATTTGTAAAGACACTTCCTTTTGAATGACATAAATCCAGAACTAATTGCCAGATGTATCCAACCACTCATAAATTAGGAGTTTTTTTATTTTTTCATATTTTTTTTTGTGACAGAGGGAGACAAGCAATGACAAAACAGCAAAAACAAACTCTTCTAAGGTCACAGAAACCTCCTCTTCACAAAAGAACCAGTCAGGTAATGTGGTCAGAATAAGTTTTAATGTAACTTTTTCAATTAAATACTTTTAAAATGCCAGCGGCTAAATTCCGCTGACTCAGCGAGCAGTTGCAGTTGTGCCACAGCTGGGGGGGAGCCCTGTTCCTTCACTGCCCTCCTGCAGCTGGATCCTGGACTGAAATTGTGCATTGCTGACTGAGAGCAGCAGTTCACAAGTTCCCTGTGGGATGGCACCAGATTAAAGCTGGTGCCCCAGGTCTTGGTGAGCGGGGAACAAGCCCTGCTGCTCCCCTTTGCCCCCTGCACTGGCCCAGTAAAACAGGTGCAGTGGCCATCAGTGTCATTAGGTACTTTGGGTTTTAGTTCTTTGACATGGTGCTTGATGGGAGGCAGTGTGGAGCATTAGAGGGAATTCTGTAGAACCCTGGATGGAAACACCAAAGTGAGACTTGTTAATGATGCTCAAGTTGAAGGTAACTGCTATCAGAGCATGTCTCTGCAGGTGTTACAGTGGTTTGCCAAAGACAAGCGAGCTCCAGCAAGTCCTGCACGGTGTAGGAGTGGTGATGTGCCATGGCTAATGTGTGGTACTTGGCTCCTGTATATAAATTTTCTCTTAACAAAGTGTTAGTGGTACTCAGATTGTGATGAGCTCACGTAGGCCTTCTCATATAACTGCTATAAGAGATCTTAAGTCACAAGATACTTTGATTTTAATAGAAATGAAATTATAAAAATTTGGGAAAACATTTAGCACATATTTGATTAATGGAGACCTTTATTTTTAAAATCAAGCCAAAATACATGGCTTCAAAAGCTTCATGTTCATTCAGTCCTATGTAGGTGCCCAGAAGACTTACCTAAATAATTCCTTCTTGTATTTGAAGGAATATTTTAAATGGCTTCAGGGAGATAACATTTTAAAGTTCCAAACTTCACTTTGTAAACCAAAATTATTTTACAGCAACGAAAAATCTGTCTGATGCATGTAAACCTCTGAAGAAGCGAAATCGGGCTTCAGCAGCAGAATCTTCAACTCTTGCTTTTAGCAAGAGTTCATCTCCTTCAGCTTCCTTAACTGAGAATGAGGTAAAAAAAAAGTGGTGTTTGCACACAGCCATTTAATTACAGAAATTATCAGGTGTGAACCTTGTTTAAAAAAAAAAAAAAAAGCAAAACTCAAAGGCGAATTCTCTAACGTTGGTGCTCTAAACAAGTTCCAGTTTTGGCCTCTGTGAATCTGTTACCGTGTGCATTGCAAATCATTTATTGTAACACCAACGTCTGCTTTGGGGACGTCGAGATATTATTGTGGTTTTTAATGTATTTACCAACAACGTTTTAGAATTGTAACCTTCTATTAGAGGCAAAGTAAAATGCCAGTGTGTTCTGTATTTTCTTCTACAGATTTTTATGTAAGTGTACTACATTAGTTACATTATGTAACTCAATATTGTCATGTTGCCATAGCTTTTATATCAAAGCAGATTTCCTAATCCTCTGTTTGATCTAGAACTGGACAGTCTTCTGAGCAGAGCCCCTTTTAACTCAAATTAATTTTCAGGCTGTTTTAGTGCTATTTCTCTGTGATGCAAATAGCTCCAACCCCAGTAGAGTTAAACAGGCAGTGAAGGGTGTATCTTTTTGATACTTGCTAATCATAGTCTTAGCTCTGCATATTTGGAACTGTGATTCTTCTCAGTTGACATACAATAAATGAAATGTATGTACCAGAAGTGTATTCATACAATCCATTAAACCATTCCCCAAGTCATCTACACTGTTAAAACCAATCAGCCAAAGAGTGGCAGCATGAGGGTGAAGTATGCATGCTGTTTTGCAGGTGGGTTTGGATCTGTAGTTGGTAGGATTTAGTAAAATATCCATAGACAAACAGCTTCACCCAGTCTGTGTTACAAAAACTGTAGAAAAAATACTTGCCTGCTAACAAGGGAATAGGGCTTCCAGCTCTCCTGGAGACTTTCATCTCCCCTAACAAATGCATGAGGTGCTGTAGTGAATGCAGTTAAAATATCTAGGCAATGTTCAGTAAACAGTTTACCTTTGGGTAGGGGAAAAAGATTGCATGTTAATGGCTGTATATCTTAACTGTAACTGGAAAAACATTTTAACTAAAAAACCTCAATAAATACTCCCTCCTGTACCCCAATAAAACAAGCAAAGGGGGTCCCACAGGAAATAATGTCCATAGCAGCAGCCAGGTAAAGTAATACTTATGTTGTTTTCTCAGTTGAGAGACTCCCATCTTTTGTCTTACCAGCTTCTGCTGGATTGGCTTTGCTGGTGGGACCTGCTGTGTAATGGTCTATTTGGGGCTCTCTATTCAACCAGACTAGTTTAAGGAAAAATCAGGGGGGTTTTGGCTGAAATTATGCATCTCTAAATATTGGGGACTCAGAAGAAAGATTCTTCTCTTTCTCAAGATTATGATTATAAAATGAATTATCCAGAAGTCTTTCTTAACAAAAGACTCTTTTTTGTAGTATTTTGGGTTGTAACATAATGGTTCATATGTAAGAAAGGATGTGGTTGTATCTTACGTATGGCTGAGATGGAAATTCTAAAACTTAGCACTAATTTACTCAGCTACTGCTAAACAGTAAAAGATCTGAGAAAAATTACCTTCATACACTGCTCACAGAACACAGGTACACAAATTAGAAAGTGAATTGTTTTCAAAGGGTTAAAATATCAAAAAAAAAAAAAGTCCCAAACAGCATAACTGAAAACACACCTTGTTAAATAATTTTGGGAGACTGGGTGCAGGGGGAAGTAGATTAATGGACTAAATCCTTGGACTGGTTAAAGCTACACTGACCTGAACTTGGACCAACTAAGGATTGGGCCCAGTTTGTTTCCTATGTTAGATATATTTTTGCTGTTAAATAAAACAAAAATTTCAGGCATGTGTTTCAGAAATTAATATTGACCTGCTCTACAAAACAAGGAAAGACAAAAATTCTGGATTGTGTGGGTGGCTCTTAAAAACTTTTCCCCCTTTTGTATTTTTATTTAGCACTTGTCTAAACAGCTAAATATGTGTGTGTCCTGAGAGCATTCATGTGGAGAGAAACTTTCCCAGTATTAAGGGAAAGTTTTTTTAAAAATAAACACAGTCAGGTAATGGTGAAAGCCTTGCACAGCTAATTGAGTAGGATGTAATTCTTCTCAACTTTAAATAGATTTAATGATTAACTTTCACATTTCTGTGTTCACTATAAAACTTCTAAGTGTTCGTTGAGGTGCTCTCTTAACAAGTATAGGGAAAATTCTGTGTATTCTACAAGCACATACATCTCCACAAGGTGTATATAGGAGGAATCTGGTCTTTTTTTTCCCTTCTCCTTTCTTTTTCTCCCATACTCTTTGTGAACAGCTTGTTCCAGAATGGAACCTGGATGTGACTGTTACTTGTCAAGAACTGTTGTTAACTACAGACCCCTTAAATGTTTGTCCTTTTCAACCAGGTTCTAGGAAAGATGTGCTCAGTTCTTTCTTGTTTGAAAGATGCATCTTATTTGACATTTAAAAAAATATTTTAAATGCCTTTTGTTGTTATTAGGGGATATTTTTTAAATGGGGTTTATTTGAAATACTATAAAATCAGGCATGGCCAAATTTTCAGTTGATAAATTACTTTGAGAGGGAGATAAGAGTGGGAGTGTTGACTTGTTCAAACATATTTATAGATGTGACATATTAGAGATTAAAGGTTCACTCCCTTCAAAAAATTGGGCTTTGAAGTTGTTGTAAGAGGGGTGGACAGAAGCAGTGAAGTGTTTATACAGGAATAAATGAATTTCATACCTGCATTTAATTTTGAAACTAAACAATTTTACTTCTAGGCACTTGACTCAAGTCACTTATGTGAAATATGATTTTGTTGAAATATAATTCTTAATGAGCAACTGGTAGGGCCAGATGTGAAAAAGATACTCAACACTGGAGTCTGCAAAAGCTTGGAGTAGTTTTTTACTGGCTATGTAAGACTTGGTGTAAGCATCCAAAAGCACATATTTGTGAGAAGAGATGCAGATGGTGTATTTTAATTTCTTGTTTTACCTTGGCCCTCCACCCCCCAATAATGTAGTAGGTGCCAGTAAGAGTGTAATCAGTATTTTTTTAATAAATAAAAAAGACTTTACGTTACCATTACTGCTGGATTATTAGCACACCTGGTGTGTTTGCATGAAACATATCTGCTTTAGCTTTTCAATCAATTTTTGTGATTATTGTCTGGCTTCATTAAACTGGATGAATTTGTTGACAGCAGATAAGTGTCAAAGTATGGTGCAGACCATAGGTACTACTTACAAACTTTGTCAAAAAACTGTAATCTTTTCCTAAGAGAGGACAAAATAAAGCACATGTGATACTCTCTAAGTTAGCCAGCCTGTTCTTCATCACACCCTCAAGTCTGAGCTGGCCAGCAGATGGCAGCTTAAAGAAGCCTGGGAAAGATTTGAAGAGGTGCTTTTATTTTAATTTCATTACATCTTCCTTAGAGGAATTCTTTCTTCCCTTCTGTGGCAACCAGTGTCAAAACAAGCTCAGTTCCTGGTTATAGCTACAAATTTTTGTGTTTCCAAGGCCTAACAATGCAAATTATAATAATGCAAGCCTTAATGCTCTTTTTCTTCATATTAAACAGTGGATTTTTCCCCCCATTATTGGTTTGAGACAGATTTCATTTATCTGCATTTTTAATGGGCATTAGCATGTAAACACAAAGGAGAAAACATGTACAGCTCTTAAAAGGTAAGGTGTTTGCTTGAGGAAGCAGTCATGAGACATGCACAGCTTGCAACTCAAAAAGTACATCAGCTCCATTTATCATCCCTGGAGTCTAGTTGTCCTAGAATATGCAACTAAAAACTTTTACTGAAGGTGAAAATAACTGACTTTTTGATCCTAAGAACAGGAAGGAAGAAGGGAATTCGTGTTATTTTAAACAAACTCCTGATTTAAAGAAAAAGCAGTTGCTGTTGACCTTGCAGGTTGTTAAACAAAATCACCGTGCTTCTAGCATTTCATTCAAGCTTCCTGCAAATATAATTCTCTCTTCTAAACATTGCTTAAGGATAACTTAATATATAGTGCCACCTTACATCCTGTGTTTTAGCAGACAGTTGTTTCCTGTGTTTGTTTCTGTATGCCTATGATTTTATTTTTTTCCCCCAGTAAGCAATCAGGGGTACATTTTTATGGAACACTGCAAGTAGTTGGACTTGTTCCTTGATAAACCTCTGCTAAAGCCTCTAACATTTTACATGATCTGCATCACCCACCAGACCATACAGTTTTGTTACAATGGTTCTATTTTCACATGGAAAAAAGTTCAAAGCTTCACATTTGTTCTTTGACAGCACATTCTGTGTAGAAAATTAAGTTTCTTGTGTACTTACTCTCCTCTTGTGTGTTATTTAGGCTTCAGAGTGCAGAGTATCTGTTAACTGAATGTTTACATGATGTAGGTTTTTATTCTGCATCCCCTACCAAAGTATCATGAGTATCTGTAGGCAATTTTATGCTGTTTTAAAATGTTCTCATAGTTTTAATTAACTTTCCAGGCAAATTCAGAAATGCATAATATCCTTATCTGAAACGTCTAACTCCTGCTAATAATAAAAATGAAACTTGTCCCAGGCTGTCTTTTTTTTGCTATTACAGTACTGTGTACACTGTGGCACCGCATACTTAAAGAATTTATCTAGTCTAGCAGTATGGGCCAAAATATCACTCTTCATTCAGTTCAGGAATTCTTATATGAAATAAAGGAAATGTTAACTGTAACTCAATTGGCTCTGTCAGTTTTTCTGTCTCTGTGTGGGTGCACGATAGATTGTCTTTTCAATACAGCCTGACCTGTTTGTATGTTGCTTATTGACTTACTCTTACATCAGTTGTTCTTAGAGTAAAAAACTAAACCAAAACAAACCCAACCCCTCTAGCTGCTCAGATTTTGTTAATAAGAAAAAAATAGGCAGTTGGGTTTTATCTGTATGAAAGGTGGAAGAGTTTATCAGAACATGCATCCCCCAAGCTTTATATAGAGAGCTCTTAGCCAGCCCAGCCCACTTCCTCCTGGGGGACTGTGGTGTAGAAATCACTGACTCTAAAGTCTTGTCAGGAAGTCTGAGATTGTAGCTGTGTCCTGAGTGTTAGGGAAAGTGAAACTTAGTGGGCAGCAGCATTCAGAGCTCATGAAGATGTGCCTCTTTAATTGCCTGTGAAAAGATGCTATGTATCTTTTGTATATGATATGTTAATATCATATTATCATAATATATATCATGGCAGGTGACCTGAGAGGATGTTGTTTAAGACATCCCTGTAAAAGGTGCAGGTCACTCTTTGTGGGCCCTTTCTTTTATAAATGCTGCTGCTTCTGCCCTGCAGGAGACTTGCCTGCCAAGCAAGCAGGAGGAAATAATTTCCTGCCATGCTTTGTTTTCATTTTATGTACCCCTAGCTCTAAGATAAATGTACATAGTGGGGTGTGTTTCCTTTTGATGTCCTACAGCCTGCATTATAAAGCAAGTGATGCTCAAGTAAACCAGTGGGAAGTGGGAGGGGTTACCTTCTTTGGATCTCAGAAAATTTGTCCTTTAGTTGTTTCTGTTACTGCTTGAACAGAACGTGACAGAAGAACGTCGTTGTCTTGAATGACTAAGACCAAAGCTTGTATTCTTAAGGCTTAAGAAGGCTGTTACACAAGCAGATGTGAGTAATACAAGAAGGGCTTTTATTAGACAGAGTGAATTGATCAAGTGATTTTTTGAAGAAATTTTTTTGGACAAAAGTTGTGCTTTGGTAGCTGAAAAAGTCTAAAGGGGTGTGTGGCTGGTGGAGTAGCATCTGTTGGAGCCTGTTCCAGTGTAGGCACCATAGATGTTCAAATGTTAACAACTTCTTCAATCTGAATTTCCAAATTTGTTTAGAGCCTTCAAGCATGGCAGGAAAACCTTGTCTGAGTTGGATCTAGGAGAGGGGAGGTCCCAGGGAAGCTGATGAGCACAGAAGTGTTGATGTTCATTGTGCAATTGCCAACACACAGTGAATAGTATCTGGGACTTGATTCTGCTCCATGAGACAGAAGTTTTTGCCTTAGCAAATATTGATGCTGGTCCTTCAGGACAGCCTTTAGCCAGGAAGTGCTTCAAGGGAAGGAAAAAATACATACCATGACCCCCTCCCCACCTCCTAGGGTAACACTGAGCCAGCAAGGATGCTTTCTTAGATCAGCTGTTGAAAATGAAGACTTAATCCTAAATCTAAAACAAAAGGCACATTTAATATAAGCCAGGTCACCAGCTGATCAAGCAGAATGTTTGCAATTTTTTGTTCTTACTGTCATAACTTCCTAAATTCCCAGGCTCTGGATGGCATGAGTACAGGTACTTTATTTTCAGACCTAGAATTTCTGAACCTTTTTTTCTTTGAAATTACAGAGCAGTGATTTTGCTGGCTCTGGTATTTACTCTGATTTTGGAGCTGTCTGAAAGGAAGGAGACAATTTTAAGTGGAGGAAAAAAAAGAAAAAAATTCAAGTGGGTGGAGCAAATGTCTACATCAGTATTTGACTTCATCTGCTCCTTTGAGCCACAGCATGGTTTGAATTTTTAAATTTCAGTTTATCACAGCTTAAATCCTGTATCAATATGATTGGATGCCAGCTGAGAATATGTCACTACCTTTTTTTTTTTAATAAGTGACATTTCAGCCACCCAGATGTGAAAGGAGCAATACCATTTGCAAAGTTCACCCACGTGGTTCTAGAAATATGCAAGCCGAGTGTACATCCCAGCTAGCATTTAACTCTTCCTTGTAAAAAGCCAGAGGGAATGAAGAATTGCCTTGCATTTCTGCCAAGGTGTGTGGCTGAGCCTGGAATCAGGTACCTAGTTATAAAAAATGCTTTAAAAATTGTACTAGACCTGGCTTTAGTATTTAGATGCACTGTGAGAAATGTTTCCCTGTGTTAGTGCTTGTCCTTGCACCTTTAATTGGTGGTGCAGTGAGCTGTGCAGTTCACTCAGGCTCAGCCTTGCAGCTGCAGGACTCGTGTTACAGCTGGAGGAAGTCTTGCAGGAGGAAAACATTGAGAAGTGATTTTGTACACAAAATCTGTGTATAGAGTCTTCTGTCAAATTGACTTCCTGCCTACCACCCTTTAATCATTTTAGAGTGCTTCAGACAAAAGACAAAATTAAGAATATAAACATATAAACTCAGAAAATGCACATAGCTGACTCAGTTTAATTCCTCTCAATGCTCTAGTGTGTTTTCTTATTCTAACTATTGTGTAGGGTTGCACACATTTCCTCCTCTAAGCCTGCTTGGCAACCTCTGAAAACCAAACACTTATTTACTCAATATAATCATGCCAAGGAAACTCCATTATTCTACCCACAGTCCTTGCATCTGTATGCACATGTAGGTCCCTTTTGCACATAACAAGCAGAAGTAGTCCAGGAAGCAGGAAGAAAAAGTAAATATCACCCTTATACTGAGCAATTAAACAGTTACCAGTGTTCAGCAATGCTTGTTGATGTAATCTGGCTTTGTACATCAAATATTGCAGTGTGCAAAGCATGTTCATTCAGTTATGAATTCATGCTGAAGATGGTTTTTACAAGCATTGTTACATAGTCTTTCTAAAAATAGGTTGGCATTTGTCTGAAAGAATCCCTTAGGCACTTCTTTGGTTATTGTGAACAGGGAATTTTAGCATATAGTTCAAAAGAAAATTCAAAATACTTTGGGGGATTTGAAGGCTTTATATGCTGATCCCTGTACCGTTGTGGGCCTGAGTAACTGTTCCAAAAATACAGTAGTGGTATAAAATGTATGCTCAAAATACCTTGAGATGAGTAAACCCAGTTGTTTAATGACCCATTGCTACAATTTCTGTCTTTTGAAGGGTAAAAATACAATGCTAATCACAAAGAATTTACAGAGATGCCAAAACTTTGTCCTAGTTTGACTGAGTAGTTAATTTTTTTCAATAATAAAGCTATGGGGAACTTGGAAAAATGCAGTAATGTGTCCCTACATGTTCCCTTTTGAGTTTTATGTGTGTAAGTAGTGAATAATGACTGAGACATGTGGGAAAGGAAGGATTGCCTTGGGAGCCTGATGGGAAATTGGTCATTTCTGTGAGTACTAATGTTATTTGGAGCCTCACTAACCCCTGAAGTCAGTTCTGGCCTGCCCCACATGAAGAGCATGAATTGGTTTTTAGGCTGTTTTCCTCCCTTTTTCTCACTTGTGGATGCAGGTGCAGAGTTTCCAGTAGAAGGAGCTGCATTTGATTTCTGAAATACCAGTCATGCTCAGTGTTCAGGCAGTGAAGTGTGAAAGCCTCTACAGGCAAATTCTCAAAAATAACATTGATGTTCAGTGGTTGAAGGGAAAGGGAAGGAAAGCCTGACTGATGTGCAGTGTGTGAAGGTGATGGTGCTTGCACTGATCCTCACTTCAGCAGAGGAAGGGTGTCCTTGTCACAGCAGCAGTAACTGCTGAAGAGGAGATGATGGCAGAGTTCAGGTACAATTTCAGTGCAGAAACTTGGCACTTGCTTAAAGTCTGAAGTGAATAGCCTTGGCATTTTCCCCCCTGAATTTATGCTCTTTAAAACAGTCCTTTGCCTTTATGAGAAATAAGAAATTACTGCAAATGTAAAGCAGAATAAAATAGCTACAAATTGCCAATTAACATGTTTTGCAATTAATCTAAAGGTTGATTACTTTGAACCGCAGCCTGAATTTCAGAAGAGTTAATTATGTACCATTTTCTTTGCTAGGAGGAT
This sequence comes from Ammospiza nelsoni, assembly GCF_027579445.1. Classification (NCBI taxonomy): domain Eukaryota; kingdom Metazoa; phylum Chordata; class Aves; order Passeriformes; family Passerellidae; genus Ammospiza; species Ammospiza nelsoni. The sequence goes on from NC_080636.1 coordinate 19,852,213, forward strand.
TATATTACAAAAGCAAGGACAAGACAAGCTTTGGTATGATTACAAGGGAAAGATGTATATTTGTGACTTAACAAGTAAAGTAAGAAGCCCCCCCAAACCTGTCCAGATTGTATTGAGGGCTGTGTTTTGGGCTCTGGTGTGTGAACTGTTAAAAACTTCCCCAGAAGTGTTCTGTTTCATTGCAGAGGTGGCTGTGTCACGTCAGCATGAGCTGATTTCTAGCAATCTTCTTGTAAATCATCTTTACTTAGTGACTGTTTCAATCTATACATATTTTAATTGCAAAACTCAGTGTCCCCCAGATGAATCAGAACGTGTTAGGGCTGCTACAGCTTGCTGGGGGTACAAGTGCAGTTTTCCCAACCACCTCATGCTGTTCCTCTCTTAGGTTCTGTGTTATTTCTGAGAAACACTGGATGAAGGGTTGGCTCAGCCTCTTCTCCACAGGCCTCAGGGAACAGATGCTCTTTTACTTCCCTGACATTTCCATTGGCTATTCTGGGATAACTGCAGGAGCTGAGGTGTTGAATTCCAATTCTCTACATAGAGGGAGCTTTCCTCAAAGATGTCTGGTAGACAGTGTGTCACTTCCTGCAAGTTACAAATAAGGGTCCAATTAAATTATCTTAAAGAAATGCATCCCTTTCTTATGACAGGAAATCTGCTACACTTCCCCTTCATTAGGGCCCTGAGCTGTGAAATCTGCTAGTGAAGTGTGTGAGCTGTGTGTGGATTATGGCTCTTGGAGAGGATGTTAAAGCTCTGCTCACGGTGGCAAGGATGAAGAAATGCATCCTGCAGTGTGCACCAGGCCACAGGGTTGTATCACTGAGCTGTGCATGGATTATGGCTTTTGGAGAGGATGGTTAAAGCTCTGCTCATGGTGGCAAGGATGAACAGTCACAAAGTAAAGATGATTTACAGGGATGTATCACTGAGCTGCTTGTGCATGGAGTGACTCACAGCATTTGAGACAGCCATGAGCAGGTATCTGGTCTTGTCTGTGTAACACAAAACTGGTGCTTAATAGAGCATTTGATTTGTAAAGTGTGTGAGACTCCTGACAGCTGTAAAGGAGAGATTTTGAAAGATACCCTCAGCCTGGATGCCATTCAGTTGATGAACTGAGGGTATTTTGTTCATGCTCCATGTGTTGGTATTTGTGCTTGAAACCTGGCAATAATCTGTAGGTGGATGTAAATTGCCAAGATTTCTCTTGAAATGAGCTGATAGAATTTGGCTTTTGTGGTTGCATTTGTGATGTTGGGTTTGATTCTTGCCAGCAGTGTTCCTTTTTTTGGCTCAGTAACCATTTAATTTAAATAGAGGGCTGATGCATTCACTTTGAGGTGGCAAAATCTCTGTTCTGTAGGAAAATTGATGTCAGCCTGAGGTTCACAAGTGGCTGGGATTTTGTCACGCATATCTAGGGGGATTCTGAAAAACTGCCTTCTGCCAATAGGGCTCCCTTTCCATGTAGAGGTCTGCATCCTTTGGTTGAACAGAGTGTATAAACCAAGGAAAATCTTGGGAAACATTGCTTTGACTCATTCTCTTAACTGAATAAATTTATCACTGGGTATGTGCTGTTTTTCTGCTCTGGTTTTAAAAGCAGTGAGCTGGGGGAAGAGGAGCACCTTCCTCAAGGGCCAGGCTCTGTGGCTCATGCTGGTGGGAATACTGTGTTAACTCAAGGGGTGCTCACAAATGGGTTTTCTCTGGGTTTAGGTATTTTGTAGGGGAAAGGTGGGAAGCCCAGTGTCAGGTTACAGCAAGACTGCTTGTTTTGCTTTGCTTTGTTTTGTTCTGTTTTGTTTTTAAGTGGAAAAGAAATGCAGATCTAAGACCTTCCGTCTTATTTTTCCTTTTTTCTTTTCTAACCATGACTAATTCTGGCTAGTTCAAACAAGAACATAATGAGCTACTAAAAATGTTAGAGCAGTGTGCCACTAATTAATGTTTCTGTGGGAATAGTTTAAACAGAAATGAGCATGTGTGTAAGTTTACTTAAAGCATAAGGGAAATTGGGTTTGTGGTTTTGCCGTGCTCCCACGCTGCCTTCCTTTATCTGCCCCTTCCCAGCAAGAATTTTGCAGGTCACTATTTCACAGCTCCTTCCAGGAGACAGAGATTTCCAGGTGCCTGAACAAAGCAATAATTTTACTTGCAGTTTCTTCTAACCCCTTATGAAATTGTCTGGCAGAATCTCCAAATCACTCCATTTATAGAAATTTTCCTAGGTGAAGTGGAAGTATGAATTTGCACAGAGGAAATGAATTTATACCCTTGTAAGTAATGTGGGGGAAAAAACCCACCAACCAACCAAGAACTGTCAGTCTGATCCAATTTACAAAATATATTTAGACATGATCAAGGAAAGCAAATGTTGAATGGAGGAATGCAAGTTAGCTGGCAGTAGCAGTGAGAATTAATCACTCAGAACTAGGGTTTCTAAAGGGATTTTATAAAAACTAAATCTAGGCCTGGTTTGATCTTAGATTTTTCTTTCTGATTTCAAAACAATAATCTCTGATAAATTTGCACATTACATGGATTGGTTGATAAGGAGGTTGCATGTAGTTGCCTCCAGCATGTAGCTGGGCCATTTTTAGAAAAAGGTGGTTTACTGTAGATAGATATGAGATTCTGTGTCTGAAAACAGAGAGTAAATTCTTCATATAAAGTGGGGTGTCTGTGTCCTGGCAAATGGCTATTGGCAAAAATGATCTCTTAAATAGCACAGCAGCTTAGAGTGACTTTCAGTCCTGTATTGAAGAGACCTGGGGAGATTCTTGCACAGCAGAAGAGAAGTGGAGAAGAGTGGTATCATATTGGCTGCTTTGGACATGGTACTTGCAAGATTTATAATGGGTTATTGCCTCCAGTTCTCGTGCTTGATTTTTCAACAACCTTTTTAAAGCACAGAAAAGGTTTAGAGAAACCCCACTAAAATGCTCTCTCGATGCTGGAAAAAGTCCCCTAGGGAGAAAATTAGAGGGTGGAACAAAAAGGATTGGAACAGGCGTAATTGCAGCATTCTTCCACAGGAGGAAAATGTGTGCTTCCAAGGGACTTTAAACGTAGCTGAAATGCCTGGAGAAGGCATCATCAACTGTGAGCTGCAGTTAGCCCAGAAGGGACAGGAGGCAGTGCTGTTGATGGTATGTGTGAATAACCATTAGAATGAGCTGAAAGAGAAATTAAGGCTTCCTCTTCAATTCCAAATTGTGATCTTCTCCTGGAGAATGTACTTAGTGAGGCACAAATCACTGAGTATCATCTGGGGGCAACAGCATGAAATTCTGTGTCTTCTGGTGTAATGTGAGATGAGACAAATTACTTGGTTGATAAGGATGTCTGTTAACCTCCTTAAATTCTATTGAACTGAAAACTACCCTGTATTTTCTTTTAAATATGTTACTTAGGATGGGTTTTTTAAAGTAAATTCCAGCTATTTTAAAAAACACCCCATATTTATTACATCTATATCTGTTATATTATATTTATCCATAACAGGGCTATCTTCTATAGTATTTTGATTTTATTGTTGACTGTAATGTTCCTTAAACATATTGAGAGCTGCTTGTTCTTTTCTTCCTCTCTTCTATATGCTGTTCACACTTCCTTGGAGAATATTAGGGTCAGAGACTTTGCAGCTTGGAGTTTACCAAGTTTCTTTTTAAAAATTGACTGTTGCTCTCTCATAAATCACATGCTCAGACTTTATTCGAGGGATTTGAAGATATCCCTGTGTTATGGCTAGGCATTTCTTGCTAACTGTATTCTAGAACTGAGTGTAAATAAAATGCCATATTGCAAAGTTCTGGTGTTCTGTTTTGGCTGCTGGTGAGGGGGATTGTTGTGTAATCCTTCTGATGAGACTTCCACAAATGCATATTCTGGTTTTAATCAAGGTGGTTTTTTTGAAGGTGGGGGAAACAAAACCAGAAGAGTGTGCCTAAACCTGCTAGTCTGAGTTGCAGTGTGTGTGCTTCCATCAGTTCTGATGCTGTGCTAAGCTGCCCATGTGTGCCTGCTTTCTCTAACACCTGTGTTTAATCTTCAGATCTCTGATGGCCAAGGAGATGAGCGCTCAGAGTCCCCCTATGAGAGTGCTGATGAGACTCAGACTGAAGTGTCTATATCATCCAAAAAATCTGAGCGAGGAGTGGGAACAAAAAAAGAATATGTGTGTCAGGTGAGAGACCTTAGCTGGGCTGTGTTTCCTGAGCTTTCCTAGAAAAGGTCTTTTTAAAAACAAAAATGACAATATTAGGCCAGAAACAGGTTTATCATGTGTGTCTGAGATGTCTGTTAGTGATGAGGTTGCCATGGCAGTAAATGGGATTCTTAATACCTAATTATTTTTTTCTTGACCTCCAGTAAATGACTTGGCCTTTCTGCTTGAGTTTCCAGGTCTGTAAGATAAGCATAATTTGTAGCTCAGGATAAGCACATGAGTGTTGCCAGGTGACTGGTCAGATGATGCAGGAGAGCTGCTGGTTTCTCTGTTAGCACAGAGGAGGAAGCCCAGCCCAGTGGGGTTTGTGCTGTGCCTGCAGCAGAGGTGGCAGCACTGCCCTGCTGTGCTGTGCTGTGCAGGCAGGAAGGCACTGAAAGCAGAAGCCTTTCCTCAAACTGCTCTAGAAGGGCTCTTACACTATGAAATGATAACACAATCCAGATCAAATTTGTTTCTGGGAGGCTGGGCACACAGTTACATTTCCATTTTTTGTACATAGTGGGAATAAGGTTGTATCTGTCTATAAATGTTGGGTAGTCCTTAAATTCTGCCACTGCTGTTGTTGGGATAATTTTTAGTTATGCATGTGTCACTGCTAACCACTGAGACATAGAGGTATCATTGTGCCAACTGGACTGATTCCCTTTTGCCAAGGAAAAGGAAAGGAAGGATGCTTTTTAACCCTACTCAGATGCATCAGTGTGCTCAGAGAATAGCTCTTACAGCTTTTTTTTCTATTCCTTTCTTTCTGTCAGGTTGTATTTACTCCTGAACCATGGTCTGAGAGGGATATTTCTAGTGGTTTAATGATTCTGTTACCTGTTTCAACTTGAATTCAGGGCATATGACAATGCTTGTAAAATTATCTTTCACTTGTTAAATTTTATTTCAACAATGGGAAAAGATATTTTGAGGAGCAGTATATGAAAAGGAATAAAGAAAACAGTTTTTTTCCACATATGAACTTTTCTTTAACATTCAATGCCTTTGTGTTGTAAAAGCTGTGTGAAAAAACAGGTGATCTCCTGCTGTGTGAAGGACTTTGCTATCGAGCTTTTCATGTGAGCTGCCTTGGGCTCTCTGGAAGACCAGCAGGAAAATTCATTTGTAGTGAATGTACATCAGGCAAGTTTGTCCCTTTCTATTAATTAAAAAAAAAAAAAAAGTTATAGTTTTCCCATATATTGATCTAGGATATCCTCCTGGACAGAGTATGTATCCTCAGAGAACCCTTACTTATCCTTTGGGATGTGACAGGGTGGGAGTTCATAGAGTACCACTAAGAGTGCCACATTTTACAAAGTTCACCTTGTTTTCAGTGAGAACTCTCTTACAACGTGGCTAATTTAATCAGAATGCCATTGCCTTAATAACTGCAGATTATTTGCTTTCTGAGTACAGTTAGAGATGAGGTTTAAAGTCTGTCACAATGACTTAAGAAATTGTAGAAAAAAGAGCAGTGAACAAAACGTTTTAAGTTCTTTTTCAGTCCTTTGTGTGTCTGCATCAGTCTTGCTTTTCCTGTTAAAAGACTACCTTATTGCTATTAATTTCATTTGCTTTTAATCCTGTAATAACTGCTTGGAAGTTCTTAATCTCAAAACTTTACATAAGATTTGTGTTCTTGCTCATAAGCTCATTTCAGTACATGCAGTAAACCTTGTTGGAACTACTGCTTCAAAATAAAACTGTTCCAGCTAGTCCGGAAAAAAGATTAGAGGATGGTTGTCTTTGGTTTGTAGTCCTGCTTCAAATTTCAGAAGATCACAGACAAGACCATCATCCTATTCCATTGGTTTAAAAAAAATTGAAAACTAAAAATTCCTACTTGTCCTGGCATTCTGAGGCTTATTTATAAGAACATAAAATCAGATTGGTGAGTCTTTGGGTGTTATTGTGTATGCTTTAACTGCAAATGGGTTTGCTTTATTTTATTTGTATCTGAGCAGATCAGTATTTAATACTAAAGAGCTAGAGTAAATAGATTGCATCAAGCAATGCAATTGATTTGTTGAAAAAAACCTCCTCATACCACAAAAGCAGTTCCCTCATACATAACATGAATTTTAAACACCTCTCTCATGCATTTATGTGTTTGGATATTACATTCTGTTTATCATTTTGCCACTAGGTGTGCACACCTGTTTCGTGTGTAAGGAGAGAAAGGCAGATGTGAAACGCTGTGTTGTGTCTCACTGTGGCAAATTCTACCACGAAGCTTGTGTGAAAAAATTCCATCTCACTGTCTTCGAGAACAGGGGCTTTCGGTGTCCCCTCCACAGCTGCCTCAGTTGTCATGTTAGTAACCCCTCACATCCACGAATTTCAAAAGGTAGCTTCATTTTATGTTTATATGGCTGATGAATTCATTTATTTATGGTATGTTAAGGTAAAGAATGTGTCCATTTGAGAGCTGCTAGCTGCAGTTTTGCTAGGCATAAATGGACTATCAATTCATTCAGAATTTTTTTAAATGTTGAAATAGAGTAAGTTTTAGTCAGCTTTAGTATTTACCTTGTTTGTGCTCACTTTTTAAATAAATTTCAGTTAACCATAGTTAACCATGTTTTCTTCTCAAGAGAGAATGAAAGCTAGAATCTATAAGTGATGAGGAGAGGGGCAAAGCACTGAGGGCAGGACCTGAGAATGTACAAACACCGCAGCAAGGCTTGATGAACGTGGAGACATTTTGATTCTGTGCAGGTTTTTAGCTTTGGGCAACATTTGCAGACAAAATTACATGACTCAGAAAGACTCATGTCTACCCTGATATGCATAATGAAAGCTTTAAATTGGGAGTAAGAAAAACTTTCAGAAATTCAGTATTGTTGCAAATACGCAAGCATTGAAAACACAACAGCTGCGGTTTTGTGTGTGTCTATAGGGTGTCTCAGCACCTCTTTTTTGCCAAAATGATGAGTCAGTTTTGTCCCAGAGCGCCTCAGCAGTGCTGTGCTGTGCCACACGTGTCCAGTTGTGCCCAGGGTGACCTGTGAGTTGGTGCTTTGCAGGGAAGATGATGCGCTGCGTGCGCTGCCCGGTCGCGTACCACGCCGGGGACGTTTGCATCGCGGCGGGGTGCGCCGTCATCGCCTCCAACAGCATCATCTGCACCAACCACTTCACTGCCATGAAGGGGAAAAGCCACCATGCCCATGTCAATGTCAGCTGGTGCTTTGTGTGCTCCAAAGGTAAACAGCTGGGGAGGGAGCTCCTTCTGAAGTGTGGAGTCAAAGCGTTTTGTTCTTCGGCTCAAGTGTTGTTGTTCTGATCTGTTCGTAGCAAATAATTAGAAATGTGGCATATTAAGTTAGGCTTTGTTAGCTTGTGCTATAATGTGAAGTTTGCTTATGCTGCTTCAGTGTTTTAAATATCCTTTTTTTTTCAGAAATAATTTATTAAAGAATGTTTTTACTTGGGCTTTAGCCAACAACCAAAAGCCCGGTTAATTCTTTACAAGAGTCACCTAATGAGTATTTTTCTGTCCTTTCCTCTGTGTTCAATGTACTAAAGCTTTTTGTGTTTCTTTATTGCTAATATGTAATATTACACCATAAATATTTTACGAGTTGCTTTTAGTTTAGCAGCAGACTGCAAATTGAATGAGTATTAGTTGTTGCCACTAATTAAGGGTGTTTTGTTTTATCTTGTACAATAAATCTGTTCCTTATTGACAACCACAAAATGCATAGTGCTGATTAAACTTGTAGCAGTGAAACTTTACCTGATTTGTTAACAAATTAACATGCAGCATAGCAGTTTTTAAGCTGCAGCCAACTTTCCATTTTATAATTCATGGAACAAACTAACAACCTTGTTCCTTCTGCCCCCCAAGGGTGGAAAAAACCCCCAAAATCATAAGAGAAGTATGTTGTGGTTACAATTTTTCTTACATAGAAATGTTGATATATATTAAAATTACATTAAACATATTGTAGTCATTAAAGTACAGCAAAGTAATTATAATTTGTGCATATTTCTGGCATTTTTATCACCAGCTTGCTTGTTATTTTGTATGTGTTACTAACCTGAGTCTGCCAGGCATTCAGATTAGTCAGGACCTTTCGGCTGCTGTGCCCAGCTAAGTGATGGGTGTATTTGTTGCTGAGGGTCAGCATGTTTTAACCATTTATTTTCTACTGAACCTACCACATATGTGTCATTTCTAAGCTGTCTGGAAAGCAAAACTTACGCTTTGATCTTGATATTTTCCAACCTTTTTTCTGTGTCTGTGCAGGTGGCAGTTTGCTGTGCTGTGAGTCCTGCCCAGCAGCCTTTCACCCTGACTGCTTAAACATCGAAATGCCAGATGGGAGCTGGTACTGCAATGACTGCAGGGCGGGCAAGAAGCTCCATTTCCAGGATATTATTTGGGTTAAACTGGGAAATTACAGGTCTGATGAAGGAATTTGTGTTGTTTTACAGTACTGGCATGTTTAAGTAAGGATCATACAACTGGTTGCTCCTGTAGGCCAGCCTTGCTGCACACTGGTTTCTGACTCCTCTCTGAACTAGGGACCTCACCTTCTTGCAAGCTTCAGGTTCAAAGATTTGCAGCTTTGCTGTTGCTCCTGGCCAAGGCATTACCCATACAGGACTCCTTGAGTCTTCTGACTTCTGCCTCCAGTGTAGGAGCCTTTAACCCCTGTTTGTGTCAGAGATCTCTGCCAATAAATTGGTGTAACTGGTAATTGGCTAAATTTCTCCCTCGCAGGCTGGGACGTCAGTCACTCAGGTTGTTGATGTTGACACTTGGGTGAGATCTGAGTGAGACAGAAGTAGCTGGGGGTTATCCTTGAAACATTAATAGGCGTTATCAACCTTCTCTTGATCTTTAACAATTACAATACTTGCAGGTCTTGTAAAGATGATGGTTTTGCTCCAGGGAGTCCTGCGTGTGTGCTTACCTTGCAGGCAGGTGAAGTCCCACAGATCTGAGTGTCAGACTTTCCTTTTCTAGTCTTCTCTCACTCTCTGCTAAGAGAGGGGACAAAATAATTTTAAATCCTCTTGGATCTTGGAAATAACAATCAGTTACTGCTGTTTCAAATGATTTTGTAAACTGTCTCTTGCAGAAAGAGCTTGACTAAAATGCTGTATTTTTTTATTTGTACTTCTGTGCTAGATGGTGGCCTGCAGAAGTTTGCCATCCGAAAAACGTTCCCCCAAATATCCAGAAAATGAAGCATGAAATCGGAGAATTTCCTGTGTTTTTCTTTGGTTCTAAGGATTACTATTGGACCCACCAAGCACGGGTGTTCCCTTACATGGAGGGAGACAGAGGGAGTAGATACCAAGGGATCAAAGGAATTGGAAAAGTCTTCAAAAATGGTACACAGCTAAAAGTAAACAAATATAATCCTGGGATATGCATGCTTTGCTTTCTTCCCACATAGCCTTGGTTTTGAAATTTTGTTTTACAATATTGAATTAAAGAAATTTGTAGTGTCCTGGGCAACAGTCACTGTTACTGTCTTTGCATGAAAACATTATTTTAATGTCTTGTAAAAGACTGTCATCTAACTGAGCTTTTATCTGATGATTTTTACTTTCTGGAAAGCTTAAAGCAAATACTAAGAGAGTAGACTCTTTCAGACTCCCTCAGACTGGGAGACTAAAAGAGTAGAATTAATACATCTGTTAGGAACAGTAAGACTTCAGAAGCATTGTTTGCAAGACAATTAAATGATGGGACTAGGACAGTGCTTTGTTTTAACTCACAAGGGAATGAGCAAGTGAGTTTGGGGAGGGGAGCAATCCCCTTTCTGGCATTTCTGTTGATTCTGCAATCTTTTTCAGCTTTGCAAGAAGCTGAAACTCGATTTCGAGAAATAAAACTACAGCGAGAAGCCAAAGAAACCCAGGAGAGTGAACGTAAACCCCCACCATACAAACATATTAAGGTAAAGTTTGAGGAAATGGGTGCTCAAAGGTTTGAGCTGAGCAGTGAGACAGGGTCACGTTGTAATGATGGTAACTGTGCTTTTACAGTCATGAGATGGTGAAATTTTGCTTTTATTGGAGTGGTGCAAAACCAAATTAGCAACCACCGTGTAACTCTTTCAATAAAACTAACTGCTCTAAAGTCATATCTGATCTATTTTAATGTGTATTTCAGGTGAACAAACCTTGTGGTAAAGTGCAGATCTACACTGCTGACATATCTGAGATTCCCAAGTGCAACTGCAAACCCACGGACGAGAACCCGTGTGGCTTTGACTCGGAGTGCCTGAACCGGATGCTGATGTACGAGTGCCACCCGCAGGTGTGCCCGGCGGGGGAGCGCTGCCAGAACCAGTGCTTCACCAAGCGCCAGTACCCCGAGACAAAGATCATCAAAACTGATGGCAAGGGCTGGGGGCTGGTGGCCAAGAGGGACATCAAAAAGGTAGAAATCGTTCTTGCCCTGCAGAGTGGGTGAGCTGCCGTGCTCTTGGTGGGTTTGGGATATACTTCACTAGTGATCCTTGGTGTCTTTCAGGGGGAGTTTGTCAATGAGTATGTGGGAGAGCTGATTGATGAAGAGGAGTGTATGGCAAGAATCAAATATGCACATGAAAATGACATCACCCACTTCTATATGCTTACTATTGATAAGGTAGGGTATTTGATGGTTTTTGCCATTATTTACTTACAACCTTATTTTGATCACCTTGGCAGGGCACTCTGCTACCTTTGACATTCTACACTTTCACATACTCACAGCGTTGCATCTTCTGTGCCTGCTCTCTCCATTCTATATGTACATAATGGATCTCCTTAGTTCTGTATTATGTGATAAATTACATATTAAGGTCTATAGGTTGTGCTTTGTTGCTTGAAATGAAGAACAGTACTTACCTGCACCTGTAAGTACAAAGCACTTACCAGCCTAGTCTTAAAATGAAGTTTGGGGAAATAGTAGTGATACAGTGGAAGGAATTGCAATCCTTTTACTAAAATTTCATCAACAGACAATAAAATTCTCACTTGAGAGAATGTGGAATAAAATTGTGAGGCTGTGTCCTGTATAGGGCATTTAATCTTTTTTGTAGCCATCTGTCCCTTGCATTGTTTATGGCAAAACTAGGCTTGTGCTTTTGTAGAAATTCTTTTTCTGAAAGCACTCTCTGTTAGTAGCCAGCCAACCCTCCACAAATTGATTCACAGCAAATTATTGCAGCCGATTAATTAACACAGCAGAATAATTCAGCACCTGTGCCTCTGTGCACACCTCTGAGTATTTTCTTCCTTGGGAGAAGGAGAAAGTGAAGAACCTGGACAGCAGGAGTTGTAGATTATCTGTATTATATTGCTTCAGTCCCAAGACAACTAGTTAGGAGAAAAACAAGAGCTGGCTGCCAGTCCTGCAACTTTTTCAGTCCCAACCACCATTCTTTTTCCCAAGGCTCTTGCTCTGTATTTCCACATCTACTGTTTCCCTGAGTCCTGTAACTGAGGAGTTCTGCACAGGAGTTCCCACCACAGCATGGTGAAACCACATTGCTCTGAACACTTAAAAGTTTCTCACTCCTCTACTAGATTGACATACAACATCAGTGTGTTAAACATCTGAACTGAACATGTATTTGACTCTTAGTGTCATTAATAAATTGTCATTTTGCCTAAACTGCCAGTGCCATTATGAGGCTGAGCTGCCCGTGCAGTGAAGTGTGTGCACATATGCATGACAGTCACACATGTGCATTATAAAAATCAGCTAGAAACAAACTATAAGAATACTTCATAAATAAGCAAAGCCTTCTCAAGCAGCTCTGCAAAGAGACAGTTCTGGCAATTTCAGGCTTTGTTTTACTTTGTTAATGTCTGGTATATTTGGTAGATGTAGAAATTTAAGAGCAATTGTTTGTAGGAATGGGGTGTTTTAGCTTGCCAAGAGCTTGTTTACATTTAAACTAGGCTGATTTGGGGAAAGAAATCTGGTGAGAAACTGGTAATCTCTGGAAGTAATCATGCATTTGGTAAATGCCATAAAGTACCATACTTTTAAATGCTTCACAGCTCCATGAATGCCAGGTAAATGGTAGAGGACTGAGTCTGACTTTTAAAGCTTCCTGGGGAAGGGGGTTCCTTAAGATGCCCACCATAATGCTCACAAGCACACTTATCCTGCCCTGTGGCTCTGATGGGTGCTAGGAAATGTGAGCTAGAGCATGAGTATTGCTTTGGGAGTGTCCCATTCCAGGCCATTGGGACACTACAGTTTCCAATACAACATGTACCAGCAGCTTGCTTGTGTGCTCTGGGTGGCAACACCATGTCAGCTCTGAATGCAGCTATTGAAATCAGTTATGGATGATTTTCATGGTTTTTGTGAGGGGGGAGAGCAAAACCCTTCAGTTTGTTGCTGGTTTGTTCTCCAGGACCGAATTATAGATGCTGGCCCCAAAGGAAACTATTCCCGGTTCATGAACCACAGCTGCCAACCAAACTGTGAGACCCTCAAGTGGACAGTGAATGGAGACACTCGTGTGGGGCTCTTTGCTGTGTGTGACATTCCTGCAGGTACATCAGCTCAGCTGCCTTTGCTTTCATTCTCTCAGTTAAACTCTGTGCATTTGCTGGTGGGACAGTCATGGTTTAACTGATCCAGTGCAAATATTTTTGTAGAGGACTCAGCACGCAGAGGAGATGCTTTGTGATGCTTTGTGATCACTAAAAATCAGAAAGATTTTTAGTGTTTTTTAATTGTGAGTCCCATGGCTGCTTTTTGTTCCTTGCTTCTAGGGCAAGTATTCTTAGCAACTTTGTGGTTTTTTGGAGCTCTCAAATGCATAACAAAACCATAAAATCTTAAGGAGTGGATGTAGGAGGCTGTTTAGAAGTATCTGTTTTCTGGTTTGTGTACATACATGCTCACACACATACCTATCTATCTGCAGCTATATCTAGCTGGATAGATGGATGAATATAATATGTGTGAAGGACAAACACCAGCACAGTTTTGTGAAGTCAAATTTATTTTAAAATGTAATTGCATAAAATACCATGACATATGGGCATCTGGTTAATCATTGTCAGTGCTTATGAGCAGTAAAGAGAGGGAACATCCTATGCCAATATACCAGCAAACAAGTGCCAAACCAGCAGACAGATAGCAGCAGCTGTATTTGTTTGCAATAATTTTGATAAAATTTGTTACCTTGTCCTTTTTACACTCAGGGACGGAGCTGACTTTTAATTACAACCTTGACTGTCTGGGCAATGAAAAAACAGTCTGCAAATGTGGTGCCCCAAACTGCAGTGGATTTCTTGGGGACAGACCAAAGGCAAGTAATATATCAAGTAATACACTAAGAGATTTTGACAGTCTTGTCAGGGGAAGGGTTGTAGAAGCTTTAAATTACTAAGAATGTGCCTAACTGTGGCCAGTGGGATTATTCTGACATTCTAGTTTATATTTCCCCCATTTAAACCTTACAGTGTGATTATTTTGCTAAGATTCATTTTAAAAAATTGATTTGAACTGAACAATAAAAAATGTGAGTTTTGAATGTGGAAGAAAGTTACCAAAGTATATCAAGAAATAATCTGTATGAATCCTGTCCGGGTTAGTTTGAAATCTGTAATCCAGCAGAGATTGATGGAGCTGACTGAAGGGCTGGCGTAGGAGTGTGGGGGAAGGCACAAGTACCACCTGTGGATGTTGAAAAGCTGCACTTCCCTCTGGTCCTTCACACTGCTCAGGACCAGCCACTTCAGAGGGTGGACTGAGAGACTTCAGAACCCACACAGCTGGTTTTTGTTAAGAGGTGGACTTAAATGAGGTTTCACATAAGCCTGTGAACATTTACACAGACAACCATGAAGAAATTCAGTGTTACAGTTTAGTTTTATGGGTCTGTCTTCATTGGTAGATAGAATGGGCTAATTTAAAAGAAAGTAGGTAGTGATTACTGGGGTGAGAGGGAGGGAATGATGGTAGGGATGTTGAAAAATCATCCAACATTTTCTATGATTTGGTGAAGGAGAGTTAAAGTGCAAGCAGCACTTGAAAGCTGCTTCTGTGCATGCAGCACAGAATTGAAGTCAGATTGAAATAGGGATGAGGTTTGGTATATTCTTTCTGTCATTAGCTACATTTCCTGAAGTTCTGCTGTCTGGTACTCAAAGAAAACTGGGGACAGGTTTTAGTAATTCCAGCATGAGTATTCACAACTGGAAGAGAAGAATGGATATGGAAGTGATTGGTGGTGCAAGTACATAATGAGGGTAAATTAGCCACAAGTAGATTAGACTGGAAATTGGAAGACCTTTTGTCAGTTGCAAGAAGATGAAGGGTTTTTTGCAGTAGGAAGGTTCTGTAGGGAGAAGGTGTGGTTTCAGGATGACTTTCCTCAAGGGTCAGTGTAGGTTTTTTGTGAGCACAGATCAGTAGAGTGAGGCACTGGGCAGGTCTGCCCCAAGTCAGGTTCTTGGCTGTGTGCACGGTCTGCCAGGTGTGCCAACAGCTTGGCAGGGTTGTGTAATATTTTTCCTTTGCAAAAGGAAAATTTACAGATTTATATCTTACTCTTTTAGAATTCTTCCACTAATGCCTCAGAAGAAAAAGGCAAAAAGACCAAAAAGAGAACACGGAGACGCAGAACGAAAAATGAAGGGAAGAAAGAATCTGAAGATGATTGTTTTCGTTGTGGTGATGGAGGCCAGCTGGTGCTGTGTGACAGGAAATCTTGTACTAAAGCTTATCATCTCTCCTGCCTTGGTTTGGTGAAACGTCCTTTTGGTGAGTCTTACACTTGTTTAATTAACTTGTGCAGGTACCTCAGTTACTGCAGCCTTGTCAGGGGTGTCATCCTGAAAACATTGGGTTTGTATGGCAGGAATTTCACTTGTGCATCATGTGGAGCAGCTCCTCTTGGATTTGAAGACAAATTGGTGGCCTCCTCCAGCCTCTCTGGCAAATTGAGGCATTTCTTTTACAGATGTAGGTAATTGAGCACATCACCTGGTAGGAGCACCATGGCCCTGCCACAGGACAGTTGATTATATCTGAGAAATGCGTGAAGCCCTTTGAGTTCAAGCCAGAAGAGAAACAGCAGCTTCTGAAAGAAGGCAAGTAGGGAAATTAAGAGCAGCAGACATCAGGTTGCAGTTCCAGATATCACAGGAGTTACCTGGTTCCAGTCAGCCATGGCAGGTGAGATATGAGGAAGGGAAGCAGGCAAAGCCTGTTATCCCAGAAACAAGTAAAACAAGGACTGGTAAGGTATGCTGGGGCAAAAGAGCAGCTGTAAGGGAAAGACACCAGTCATTCCTGAGCAAGACTGGCAACAGACAGGGGACTGCAGTAAGAGGGGGCAGCAGCTGACTGGATGTTTGGATGCTCTGTCAGCCTGCAAGTTCTGTAAAATGCTACTGAGTGAAGCCCGAGTCATTTCTTCTAGCTGGAGCTGACTGCTGTGTTTGAATGAGTGTGTCAAGTCTGCTCCTTGCAGCTGCCAGCTGAGCTTTACAAGTAAGATGTGTCATTCTGGGTGTTGAGATCAGCCCTGGTAGTTGCTATCATTTGCTTTGTCAGGAAAGCTGTGCCTTGCTCAGCTGCTCCAACACAAAACCCCTTGAGGAGATGATGCCGTGTTTTACTCCCCACTAATGGGCTCTTTGGTTTTGATTGCAGGGAAGTGGGAGTGTCCTTGGCACCACTGTGATGTTTGTGGCAAACCTTCTGTTTCTTTCTGCCACTTCTGCCCAAACTCTTTCTGCAAGGAGCACCAAGACAGGACAGTGCTAAATTCTACCTTGAATGGACAGTTATGCTGCTCTGAACACGTTCTTGGGGTGGATTCTGTGGAAACTCAGAAGACTGAGAAACCCCGCAAAAAACTGAACAAGTTCAAGCCCAGGAGAAAGAGGAACAGATGGATGAGAGCTGAATGCAAATAGTCATGGACTGCAGTTGCTACTGCTAACACTATCTTGTAGATAAGTTGTGAATATGACCAGGGAAGGACACAATTTTACATATATTCTGTAAAGGTTACAATGTGGGGGGGGGGGGATTTTTTTGTTTTGTTTTTTTTATAAATCCACTGAGCCAACCACAGCAGTCTTCTGCTGCTTCTGCACTGATAACGAACTGCATAGTTCAGCAAACTTCAGGACAAACCAAACTTATTACTCAGCATTACAGTTACACTTGAATTGTTACGAATGTAAAATGTTCCCTCCAAAATACTTGGTTGGAGGTAGGTTAAAATCAAACCATGTAGGCGTAAACATAGTTTTTTGAGATAGTATTTGTCAACCAACAGATGTTTAAAATAGTATATCCTTGAAAGAAGTCGTTAGTTCTCAAGTCCTTTTGAGTAAGAAATGGCTTGGTCTGTGGTCCCAATGAGATTTGCTTGCCTTGTGTGTTTCTGAGCAGGTGCTTGAATGCCAGTCCTGACCCAGGTGTGTCCCTCACTACAGCCACACTCACAGCAAGGGGTTTGTGCTCTTCAAAAATTATTCTTAAACAATCATGACCATAAATATCCTTCCACCAAGAAATGTGGTGCATGGTGGGAAAGGCACACCCTGTACCAGAGAGGAGGAATCTGACTCTGTAAGAGATTTTTTTCTATACTGTTTTTTCCTGTAGTTCATCCCAGCAAAATATGAAGTTACTTGATCTTGCAGAGCTGTGCAAGTCTGGGCTTAAAGGGATATTTTTTTGCAGTCTAGTCCCAGGACTTAAAGGGATATTGTCTTCCAATCTAGGCCCAGTACTTTAGGATTTTTGTGTCTTAATAAAAAGAAACCTTCCAAAAGCTATTACTTGGAAAAAAGTAGTTGTTGTTGTTTTTTTTTTTCCTCAATGGGAGGTAAAATGCAGAGGCAAACTTTTCTTTGGAATGCTTGGAGTCCAAGTATTTCAACTTTGTGATAATGCAAAAAATGCCCAGCAAGGAACAAAATCACTCCCATGAATGAAACAGAAAGCGAAACTTGATTGAAGTGCAAAAACTAAATTCAAAACAAAAGGAAAATAGATTTTTGAAGCAGTGTGTAAGAATTTTGATGCTAAATTTTGAAATGTAGCCTTACTCTGTTCCTTTGCATAAAGTTTCTACAAAAATGGCTACTTGACAGACTAATTTTTTTTTGTTACATTTCTAGCAGCTCTGCTCTTGACTATCCTGTCACAGCTGTGTTGTGTCAGCAAAGCTGTTTTGAATTCCTCACCCCCGTTAGCTTGAGTGACTCACAGTGAGGTGAACATACAACACTTATTGACAGAGCTAATACTGGAACTAGGAAAAAAAAGTAAAGAGAAACATCTGTGCCAGTTTTCCTCCCAGTGCACATCCTTGGTGTGTGATCAGGCAGCATCCCAAGCACATTTTGATTTTTGCCATTGTGACCCACCCTCCATAAGCACCTCCATGTCCACTGAGCCATTTGAGTATGTTCTAGCTTAGTTTGCCCTTCATAGTGCAGGAACTCTGTGTAGCCCTTTTGAAAATGAAGCCTTGCTGTATCATGGAAGTGTATGGTTTTTTTTCCCAAGGTATTTCTTCAGGATTTGATTTAGTTTTTGGAATTGCCAAAACCCCCATTTATTCCCAACATGTAAAAGGTCTGGTTTTATTAGAAGATATTAATTGAAAGAGGTTATAAATGTTGCATTGCCCTGTGATGAACACTTTGGTTTCTGTTTGGTGACCAAAATGCTTTGTTTTTTGAATCAGTTTTTATAAACACTGTTGGAAGGTTAATTTTTTTAAAATTATTTTGAAGAAATAGCAGAGTTCAAAATCAGGGGAAGTGTTACATGTTTGCATTTTTTTAAATGATATGCCAAGCCTTGCACTCAAGTTAAAATTCAAGATTCTTTAATTGATTTTGAGGGAAACTTTTTCTCTGCCATGGGGCTGAAGAACAGTCCTGTGCATAAAATCAAAACCAAAAAAATTATATTATGGATGTTTCTTTAACAATGGGTTTCAAGGGAAGGAAAATGAGGTCAGGTAGTAAAGCAGAAATATTTTCCTCATTGCTTTAAAACAAAATGAAGGAATTGGATGTCATTGGGACCATTCTTTGAATACTATACCATGTAAGGAAGGCTTTGTAAGAATACCTTTAAATAAGTTATTATAAAATTTTTCCTTTACATTCCATTGCTTTCATAATTTGTTAACTTTTTGTTTTAGTTGTTTTGTTTCTTTTCCCTCTCCATGTGTAACAGCTCTGCCACTGTGGAACTGTGATGCCCCAGGTCCCAAGAGGCAGATCCCCACTTGCAGAAGGCACAGCCTGCAGTGCCAGCAGCCCTGGGCTCTCGGGGCTCCCCAGCACATCCAGCACAGCAGGATGCAGCAGGGACACCCCTTCTGTCTGTCTGTCTGTCTGTCTGTCTGTGGGGACAGAGGGACTGTTCACATAAACAGATCTCAGCCAGGGGCTGTTTGTCCTTCTGCTTCTTCTACCTCTCCCTGCCCTGGGCCCTGGGACTCTGCATCCCTGGGGCTGCAGGCCAGGAGGGCACTTGGGAGTTCTGGGAATTCCTTCCTGAGCAGGAACGTGGATCCAATTCTCTCTCCCTTATACCCCCTGGCTCAGCTCAGGCACTCAGGTGTGATCTGGGAGAGTTTTGGTTCCTGTCCCAGGACAGGTGGGGTTTAGGTGCATTGTAATGAAGGCTTCTGTACTGTTGCTCTGCAGCCTGGGAAAACAGGCTGAAGTTTTGTTTAAAAAAGAAGACAGAAGAAAAGTTGTGACATTGTTTTCCTTCTCCCTCTGTTCAAATCCAAGGTAAAACAATCCTTAAGACTTGAGCTTTCTCATGATGCAACTCAGTACTTTTTAGCATTCAGCAACTTGAAGGATTTTCTGCTATAAATTAATCTAAACAACATTAACTGTGGCATATTATGTGGCCTTAAATGATGTTCTTTGTGTCTTGCCCATCAAAGTAGCAAAATGTCTTTCCTTTTTTAGCAAAAGCTGATACATGACAGCCAATTTCAGAATTTGTTGTTCTTTTATCACATGAGCAAGCATGGAAACAATTTTCAGTTGAGTATGTTAGATGTATTTTCATACAGCCTAGAAAAAGTAATCAGAGTAAATGTCTGTTTTGTTCAATAGCTTTGTGTTCATGGTCAGGTTTTAGGAGGTTTTTTATTTGAATTACTTGGAAAAGCAAAATATCTTGAAATATGTATTAATGGGATTTTTCCACATTGTTGAGTCTCATTATTCCATGTCTGACTGCTTGAGAAACTTCAATGTCTTATTAAATGTTGAATTTTATTCCTAGTTATTTAAGAAGTTGCTAAGTCTCTTTTGTAAAACAGCTCTATATACTTACTTTGGCACTTTTTTTTTTTTCCTTGAAAGAAAAAAGTGGAATTGATACATCCTGAGCAAGCATGGTTTGGCAGTGAGGGCTTTGTTCTCTCATAGGGAAAACTTGCATTTCAGGCCTACATAAGAGATGCACTGGAAATGCTGTTTTTATGCTTCGACAGAGGTGATAATGATTGTGCTGTGGCTTGTTTTCACACTCTTGCTTGTCACAGAACTGCTGACATTTCTTGCAGTTCACTTTTTCCAGTGCTGCTCTCTGTTGCTCATGACTTTTGGCTTTTGTGCCACTGAGCTGGGGCTACCCAGCCCAGCCAGCTCTGCTCCCCCAGGGTCCTTTTGCTGTCACAAATGCTGCTCCTGCTTGCTCAAGTCTGAGTTTGACTCTTTGGCTTTTTCACAAAGTTTTTTTTGGGTCTGGTTTGGCTTCCCCTCTGGAGTCTCCCGTGTGTGACAGCAGCTACAATTTTTATAAAAGCATTTCAGAGATCTTTGATACTGGTGGCTGATGGTTCTGCTGAGGTCACCTGGTGCTGTGCAGCAGGATTGTGTCCCTGTGCTGCTCTGGGGAAAAGCACAGCCTTGGGCCAGGGAGAAGCTTCATGTGTCTCCTAAATCAGCAGTGGGAGAGGCTGCATGGAGCTCTGCCCCTGCTGGCTCTGGGCAGGGCTTTAGGAACCATCCCTCCTGCTGCTGATCCAGAACAGAATCACAGGATGGTTTGGGGTGAAAGGGACCTTAAAGACCTTCCACTTCCACCCCCTGCCATGGACAGGGACATCTTCCCCTGGACCAGGCTCCTCCAACCTGGCCTTGAACACTGCCAGGGATGAGCAGCCACAGCTTCTCTGGGCACCCACAATGGCTGATGTGCCACTCTTGCACACAGTTCCTCACCTGATGGAGATCAGAGAACTGATAAATTCTATAAATTCTTTTAAAAACTTCTAACACCTTCCCTGGGGAGAGGAGAATGAGCAGCTGAGGGCAGGAACCACTTAACCCCCCACAGCTAGGCTCCTTCAGCCATCTGTGCTGCTGCAAGATTCAGAGAGAAGTAACACCTGCCACCACCTCTGTGCAGAGCCATTTAAAATCGTGGCTCTTTTGACAGAGACTCTGTTTCTACTGGCCATGGAGAGCTGCTGAAGCACAGCACTGGCACACAGGGTCACAGCTGGCTGGGCTGGGCTCACACAGCACCTGTGTGGGAATGTCACTGCAGCAGGAAAAGGAAAACAAGGTGGGAAGGTCAAGAGGCCACAGGTACTGGTTTCATGGAGCAGTTGGCACTGGCTCCAGTAGAGGTGATGTTGAATTTTTTCTGGGCATTTCTGACTGCCTGGGATGCTGGCTAAGAGAAAAACATAACAGGGGACACAGAGCAAACAACAAATTAAGAGTCAACCAGCCACACACAGGAATCATCTCTGGAAAATACAAATCATATCAGTTTAACCAGATGGTTACACTGGGCTGGGTGCACAGAGGAGGGCTTGGAGTGCCACAGCAAACAGGCACAACCACTCTGCTGCTCTCCTGGGTGGGGTTGCAGCGTCCAGGACCAGGGACAGAACTTTGCCCAGGCATTTGGGCAGGGGTCTCCTACAGCCCCTCAGGATGCAGAAAGGGACAGGGCATCCTCTGTGCCTGCACCTTGCTGCTCCTTTGTAGCTCCACCCTGAGCACCGCCTGTACCTGGCAGCAGGAAACAAAAGGGACTTTGGTCCAGGAATCAACCATTTCTTTTGTTGCACGTTTGCCCACAGCTGAAAGGAAGGGGAGAGCTTTAGGATCCCTTCCCTTGACTTGTGCTTATGCTAAAACTTTGAGAATGGGTAACAAAACAAAAAATTGCATGTTATTAAAAGGAGGTATATTCATGTTAGTTTGTGTGTGGGTGGAAACGAGTGTTGTATCAAAGGGACCTCAATAATGAGCAGTCACTCCTCACTCTGTTGAGCTGACTATTAAAATGGAGAAACAGGTAGGATTGATTGCTTTTTGGGGCTTTTTTCTCCCTGATGCAAAGAGAAAAGTATTTATGAAGGAAAGTATTTGTGAAGGAAGCTGGGAATTGGAAAGGGAAGACTTTTCCCATCAGCCCAGTGCAGCAGAGCAGGGGCTGGCTTGGTTTGCACAAGTAGCCACAACTCAAAAACTGAGTTTTATTCCCCAGCACTGATTTTAGCTGTACAGAAGTAGGTTGTTCATGGTTAAACACCTTGCCCAGAGCCCCATTAGTGCTGCCCCAGGGGAAGGAGAGGCTGCTGGCCTGGCAGAGCTACCAGCCAGCATAGACGGGCTCCGTGTGCTCCGTGCCCCCGTAGGAGCCCAGCCCTGAGCCCCGGGGCAGCAGCGGCGACTTCAGGGAGCTCCTGCCGTGCTCCTGTCGGCTCCTCAGGATGATCAGAAACACAACAAGGATTCCTCCTGGAAAGGAAGGAAGGAATGGTAGTTATTCACAGATGGGAAAGTAAAGTATCAGGTGATGTTTGCTCCAAGGGTTCTCAACTCAGCTATTCTCTTCTGGTAAAATAAGGAGTTTTTTCCTCCTACATACTCTGTCCCCCTCCAAAAAGAGGGGGGAAAAGGTTCCACTAGCACTAAAAACACTCAACTTCGGCAGTTTTCAGCTTAACTCTGCAAGGAATAATGACAAGTTTTAATTAAATAATTCAGTAACTTGCTTTCCTACTCCCATTTACTCTCCAGAACTGTTTTCCACTTGGCATCTTATTCACTGCAGACCCCACCAAAACGATCTTGCTGAGAAATTAGTTTGCTCTGTGCAGCACTCACACTGAAGTAGTAACTAACCTAGATTAACTCTGAGTCTAGACTGAGATCAGGGCTGTCAGGAAAAATTACTTTTGGATTGGGCATAGACATGGAAGTAATTGCCAAATCTCAAGTGGTGCGACATTCTGCTCATTTGTTTCTGGCAGAAGCATCACCAGAGAAAACTGATCTGAACAGAAGAGCACAAATCTGTCTCTGTGATGCAATATGGCCAGACAAATACACCCAAATTTCAGTTGTGTGAGCAGACAGCCTCATGGCAAACACTTGATCTGTGAGACCAGCCGTGAAAAACTCACGGGTTCCTGCGTGGGCTCCTTCCTTCCCCCTCTCTGCTGCAAGCTCTGGGAGAGGCAGGAATGCTGTTCCCTGACCCTCAGACTTGTTTATCACAAATGCTGCTTAATGGGCCATTGTCTGTCTCTGGGCAGTCTTTTCATATCCTTCAGTTTAATCTACTTTTTCAAATTAACACTCGCTTCAGATGGCATCTGCTTTGGCAGATTTTTGGACAACAGCCTGGCACAAGGGGATAGGGGTCAGGGGAGGGCCTTTCTCATGGCTCCAAGCTGCAGCTTGTGAGAACAGCCCTCATCTGCTCCCCCAGGCATTCAGCCCCATGGGGACACCCTCCGAGGGTGCTGCTGGAGCTCCTGCAGACCCTGCTGTCCTTGTCCCCTGCTCACTGCCAGGAGACAAGGGTGATGGGAACACACATCTTGGGGGAGAAGCAGCTTTGCTGTGTGACTTGTAACACATGCATTTAACCTCTCCTCTCTCCTTTCAACAACAGCCAGCTAAGTGGAGTCTTCAGGAAGCACATAAAAGTCTTCATGGGTCTTCAGGAAGGACATAAAATACACTTGAAACACAGAAACTGTGAATGTGAGGCTTGTTGGATATTCTTTATCCTCTGATGCCTTATCTCTATGACTTGGCTCTCTTGACACAAGATTCTCATCTCTGGTAGTGTAAGGGCACTTAGGGATTTGTCTTCATCTCTCTGGGCACAGGAGACAGATTCCTCCTCCCAGCTTCCTCATCTGACCTTCTTGCAATCCACAGCACCAATAGTTGCTCATTTTCATCATAATTCTCTGATTAAACCTCCCCCCAACTTTGATTAAAAAACGAGAGAACTCTATTTTTCCCTTTCCTAAGACTCAAAATGCATATTCATTGTTTTGGAATGATTAGTCATGGTGCAGCTTCCCAGTTGAAAAGCTCACCCCCTCATTAGCTTGCCCCAGTGAGCTGATTCACAGCAGGTGCATCTGGAGGGATGCTCCCCACACTCAGCAGCTCCTGACTCTTGGGTACAAGCAACATTTGGCATCAATGCAGCAGCACTGCATGAGCCAGCAGCTCCCCATTCTGCTGGAGGCTGTGGCATGACTTAAGGCAGGAATGCTTTCAGGAAACACACCAAAAGGAAACTGTCTTTTTTCTTACTTTGGTGCAGCCAAGGAATCCCTGTTTGAGGGTCCACACACATCCCTGCCTCCCAGGGACAAACAACAACCATTCAGCACTGTGCCACCTTCCCTCAGAGCCAGGGACAGCACTGGCACTGAGAGCTGCAGAAGGACTTTGATTAGAAATCCTGCCGTCCAGAAACACAGAACACACCACCCAGAGAGTGCCTGAGGGTACCCAGACTGACCTGCTGAGAAGGTGGCCAGGACAATGACGGTGGCAGGGGTCAGCTGGCAGGAGTCCCCTGCCTTGTACAGGAACAGCTCCATGCAGTAGGTGGGCTCCGCGCTGCCCCGGGGGCAGAAGGCATCAGGGGGGCACTTCACTGGCTTCACACCCGGGCTCTGCCCAAGAGAAGTAAATCAGCACCAGCAAACTGCACAAGGTGACCAGGGCAAAGGGAGGTGACATTTTAGGATTAGAGGGGTGAAAAAAATAAATGAAGGAATGACCCTGCCATCATTAAATCCAGCCCTGTGTGCTCCTTCAGTGTTGGAGTGTGGGGAGGAGCAGAAGGGGTTGTTACACAGCAAGTCTGTACCTCAAACCCCTCATTAATGCACACACCACCCCCTCATGCCCCAGCCAGAGCAGGCAGCTCCAGCACACTCCTGCAATCATCATTTTAATTATTCCCTGCATCAGAGCCCTGTCTATGTTTAAGAGAAAGGAAGCTCAGATAACAAGAAAAAAGGAAGTGTTAATTGAGGGGTATTTAGCTTGTGTGGGACAGCTCTGGGCAGCACAGGCTGTCCCAGCTGCTCAGGGGACTCACAGGGCAGTAGTGATTTTCTGGGCACAGCTCACAGCTCTCCTTGCCCCGCTGTAGTTGGTACTCCCCTGTCCTGCAGGCCTTGCATCTGCTGTCATTGGCACCTTTGAATGTACCTGAACAGCAAATAAGCACAATATTAAGATTTGAGACTAACCCCCAGGACATCTGCAATTGCATATGAATGAATCAGCTTTCAGAGCCACGGGGAGAAAGAGCATTAAGTGCTCATGTGCATAACAAAAGCTGAGCCTGGACTTTGGTCCTGGTTCAGTGGCAAAGGGTCAGAGCAGAACAAACAGGGACAGAGGGACTAAAGAAAATTTGGGGTGAGACCTTGGCAAACAGAGCAGTGTGAGTAGGAGTAGGTGGGAGAGGGTTTAGCACTGAGTTCTGGCTTTAATGTAGGGGAAGATGGGAACTGGAGGTCAGCAGTGTTTCATCCTCTCCAATTCTGGATTCAAACACCTTTTCCAGCTGTTTGAAACTTGCTGAGCAGACTTCAAAGCACAGCTCAGTTTCCCAACCTTTGTGGGAGAGACAGGTCACAGAAGTTCCAAGTCTCACAGTGGTAAAATGCTTTCCTGCAATGTTTAAAGTGCAGTTGGGCTGTGAGACAGCCTGAGGCTGTGTCCAGGGAGGCTGGTCCCTGCCATGGGGGTGGCTGAGTCCCTGCCCAGCCCTGCTGGGGCAGCCTGGGGTGTTTCAGAGACCACAGGAGGGAGCTCGGCCATTGCCTCACATCCCCTCCCCATGTCCCTTTACCCCAGGCTGCCCCTGCAGAAAATCCATCAGTGACAGCAAGGCTGGGCTTTCCTCAGCAAAGCCACCACCACGGGCAAGGTGCTCTTTGCTGGAGCCGGTACCAGCTGTGGATTTGGGCTCCTGGGTGTGCCAAGGACCAACACAGCCCCAAGGCACTCATGAACCAGCCTGGCACAGCACAACCTCCACCAGCACCCAGACAAACCCCCCAGCACATCCCTCATGCCAGGGCCCAGCTCTGCCTGCAGGGACCCTGCAGGGCCAGCTGAGATGGGTCTGGAATGAGCCTGGAGCGGGAGCTGTGCTCCCTTTGGGCACAGGCACAGCCCCACACTGGGCGCAGCCCCACATTGGGCACAGCCTCCCCTCGGGCACAGCCCCACTTTTGGCACAGCCTCCCCACTTTTGGCACAGCCCCACTTTGGGCACAGCCTCTCCCTTACCTGCCGGGCAGGTCTCACACGTCTCCGCCGCCTCCCGAGGCGCCTCCTGTCCCCCAGGGCAGGGCCGGCAGCCGGAGCAGCCGCTGGTGCTGCAGGGAGAGGAGCAGGACACGCTGTGGGATCTGCACTGCCCAGCCCACCACAGCCTGCTCTGACAGCCTGGAGGCTCCAGGATCCACCTTTGCTGCACTGTGGGTGTCCGTCCGTCTGCAGTGCAGTTTGTCACCCAGAACCACAGAATGGTCTGATTGGAAGGGACGTCAAGTGTAGCGGGATGGAACATAGAATGTAATCTTACCCCCTAAAGAGTTGCAGCTGAACCAGTTATTAAGGATTAGGAGCAGGCCTGATGTTAACAGGCCACAGCTGTAGCCAGTCAGAAGCGTGTTATAAAAGAGTGGATTGGTTGGTTGGGGGAACTGGAGTCAGAGGCTGCTGTGAGGACAAGGAAGAGTCAGTGCCTGGAGGAGCTGCCTGCGAGAAACATCAAGGAAGTACAAAACTCTGGCAATATGGAACCCTTGCAATGTATTGACAATAGAACTCTCGTACTCTAATGACAACACTCAAGGATGATCTCGCTCCAACCCCCATGCATGGTCAGGGAGACTTGAGGAGGTTGCTGGAAGCCCCACCCTAGAGCTGAAATGGCAGGGGACTTTGGGCACTACATTCCTGGTTCCAGCTCAGTGGGGGCTAAAAGAACCCCCCTCCCTGTCCCTGTGACCCCCTGCACCCCTGGAGCTCCTTACTTGCAGAATGATCCTGGCTGGCAAGGCAGACAAAAAGCTGCATTTTGCTTGGAGCTATAATGGCCTGGAAAAGAGAAGGGCAAGGCTTCAGGATGCTACCTCCACATCTCTGTCCTACATTGTTATCACTGTGCTCATGTCCATTTTACAAACAACCAAACAACTCCCCACAAGACGCTTCAGGTGGCATTTCAGGGAATTTGGGGTTATATTTGTCCAAAGCTCTGAAAGAGCAATGCAAGCTCCCTGCTGACCCCTGCCACGTTGAGGGATGCATGGAGGGCTCTGGCAGATTCCCCTGGTGTTCCTCCCAAACACAGCAAGTGACAGCCAAGTTTTGGGCACAGCCCAGCAGCTCAGAGGGTAGATTTCCAAGGAACAGTTGTGAATGCTCAAGCAGGACCCAGCCTGGGTGCAGAGGAGCTGCTGCACTGCATGTGCTAATTGGGGTTTTGCATAAGCAGGTGCTGTTCTGCACATGCTGTTACCCCATCTGCAAACACACTGCACCAGGTTGCAGTGGCATTAGCCAGGTGCAAAGCAGCTCCTCTTGAAAACCCCAGTTTTAATGTGTGGAAAACAAGGAAAGTATTACACTTAATATTCAGAATGCAGAACATTGCCTAAATGAAAACAAAGACAGTTTATATTCATTTTTGCTATCAGAAATAGAGAATATTTTTTTTCCTAACAATGCTCCCCCATTGTGCTAAAACTGAATTTCCTAAAACTTTTTTCATTGCAGAGTTGGCATTAACTTGTTGCAAAAACAAGCATGGCTGAGATCTGCTCTTTCCATTTAAAAAAAAAAACAGAATAGGGAAGAGATCTGCTGGGCTGTTTTTAGCTTGTTTACCCTTCAGTGCTTTTAAGTTACCTGGTAATTGCATCTGCCCCTGGGAAAAAGCATCATGTGATGAAAATGCACTTGGGTTGAACACAGACCAAACCCTACCTCGCTCACAGGCCCTGCAGGCTGCAGCCCCAGACTCATTAGTAAAATGTCCTGGTGGGCAGGGAAGGCACACGGAGCTCCTTGGGAGGCTGGGAGGGAAGGGAGCAGAGAGGAACACAATTTTAGGTCACCCAAGCCTCCATCCACTTGGAGAAGACAGAGCAGAACATGACACTGACTAGTCTAGAAATAGAGCAATTGTGAAAAAGGAGTTCAGGCAGGAAAACTTTGGTTTGAACTCACCTGGATATTAAAGGTCCACTAAAAACCTGAATTTTTCTGTGTTATTAGGATTAGAGATGCCCTGTGCCTGTGGGCAATATGGAAAGGGACCATCTGAATTGAAGGTCTTGAAAAATATGCTGTGGTCAGACCTAAAGTCCTTGGCTTAAGTCAGACTCTTAAATCCACTCTTGAAAATGGAATAGGGAAGGTGTTTGCTGTTCAGCATCCCTCAGGGATTTCCAAAGGAGCTGCTCCTCCCTCATTGCTGGGAATGAGGAGCTGAAAAAAGGGACCCAAACCACAGGCAGTGACCTGAGAGAGCCCTGACTTTAAACAGCAGGGACTGTGGGAAAAGGGAGGGAACATGTCAGGAGGAGGGGAGGAAATGAGTGAGGCAAAGGCAGGCAAAGAGGAAGCTTTTACATCCATCACTAACAGAGCCAAATTCCTCTCAACAAGTATGTGGGGATAGGAATTTGATAACATACTCAGAGATGCTTTGGAGGAAAACAAGGACATGATCTTTAATTCCTTCAGAAACTGCAGGGCTGCATGAGATTTGCAGGGAAAAAATAAAATTAAAAAAAATACACCAAAAACCACCAAACCAAAACCAAAAAAACAACCAAAACCCCACAAAAGCAACTGGAAACACAGCAAATGCTTTGCTGCAAACAAACTGATGCAGGGCCTGGGCCAGCCAGAGCCTCTCAAAGCTGCAGGAAGGCCAAATTCTCCAAAGAGCACAGAAATGTTAAATGGTCCCCTTGAAGCCCTGAGGCCCAGGCAGGCACCAGGAGATGGCCATGCACCCCTGCACCCCCAGATCCCCCCTTTTGGTCCCTGCCGTGGCACACCCAGCCCAGCAGGGCTGCTGGCCCTCTCTGGTCCCTCTCCCACATCCCAAAAGCAGCAGCTCTGTGTGCCCTGACTCTGCTCCTGGCTGGTTTTTAAAGCAGTTTGGGGGCACATTTTTAAGGCAGGTCCTCACAGCACAAAAACTGTGAGGACAGAGCACAGAGGGGAGCACAGAGGGAGATCCTCTGGCACCTCAAGCTCAGGGGCTGCTGCCAACAAGGTGCACAATCAGGTCACCCTTCCCACAGCCCAGGACTGAGCCAAACAGAGCAGCTCCTCAATGGACACAGCCCTGAGAGGCTCTTCCCACCCCTGATGTCCTTGCCACCCCATAAAGGACACAGCTGACTGCTTGCAGACACGGATATAGCAAGAGAAAATCCAATAGGAGTGGAGAGAGCAGCACATGCCATGTCCCCACAGCCAGGGGACATTGTACAGCATCCCTGGATCAGGCAGCCTGATGGAATTGTAAGGCTGGGCTCCTGTCCTGCCAGCTTTTCCACGCTCTGTCAGCTGAGGGTATTGCTTTAAATGCCAGCAACTCAAATGTAATGAGATGCCTTAGGGGCAAGAAAACAGGGATTGAGGAAGGAATTGGGCAAAGCAGGGAGATGGAGCCTGCTGGTCAGACATATCCCAGAGAAAAGCTGAAGAGATAAACTCACACCTCCCCGCCACAAAACAACATGTTCCCTCAGTGCAGACAAAAGGCATGAGGGTAAAAAAGGGAAGACCACACAGGGACAGCCTCAGCACAAGCACATCCACACCAAGCTTTCCTGATGAGGAGAATTCAGCCTCTGAGAAACAGCCCTGGCAGCACATTCCCTACAGCCTGTAGGAATCCACAAAATCAGAGGGTTTTGGGAAAGCTGCAAAGGGCAGGCCTCAGAGACAGCAGAACTGGGATTAGAGCTAAGCAGCAGCCATGGGATAGGTCAGCAGAAAAATTATTTAGAAAGTAGAAAAGCAAGGACAAATAGAACAATGGTCTGTGTATTAACGCTTGTCTAGAATAACTCCCTAAGCTACAGAAAAGTTTATCTAGCAAGATATTAGGAAGTTTGAAGCTTAACAATGGAGCTCTGTGCATTGTACTTTAAGGCTTACAAGTAGGTATCATATTTGAAATAAGCAGGCAGTGTTTAACCAAAGGTATGTGCTTATAGTGGTTGGATGGAACTACTGTCAATGTGCTTTTGGTTTGTGTGATTGGTCAAAAAACTTATAAAGTGAGTTGTAACATTAAGTTCTTTGTCTGCTGCCTGAGATGTGAGTGATGGCATCTTCCTATTGTCATAACCATGTAATGAGAGTGATGCTGACAAATAAAACAGCTCAAGGCAGGTTCCACAGCAGCCCCGTCCCGTCTGAGATTTGTACACAGCCCCCAGCCGGCGATACAGCCCGAATGTCGCAGACATCTTCTGTGAAAATTCTTTTCTTTAGGATTTTTCCTGCTGAGAAGCTGAGGCCTCAGAAACAAAAATGTAAACAATGGTTATTTGCTGCTGTGGAATGCAACAGGTGGATCCGTGATTGGTCTCGTGTGG
Organism: Ammospiza nelsoni; assembly: GCF_027579445.1. Taxonomy (NCBI): domain Eukaryota; kingdom Metazoa; phylum Chordata; class Aves; order Passeriformes; family Passerellidae; genus Ammospiza; species Ammospiza nelsoni. The sequence goes on from NC_080636.1 coordinate 19,882,357, forward strand.
ATGTTTGGATTCAGTGACCACTCACGGCAGAGCTGAGTCTCTCTGTCCGAGCCAGCTGCTTTTGTTTTCATTCTTTTCTATTCTATTCTTTTTAGTATAGTTATAATGTAATAGATATCTCATGAAATAATAAATCAGGCCTTCCGAACATGGAGTCGACATTCCCATCTCTCCCCTGATCCAAGAACCCCTGTGACCACTGTCACACCCAAAGGAGGAGATTTTCCTGGCTGGGAAGAGTTTTGTGGTTATGATGCAGCTCCCACGCGCAGGGGCTCGGCACTCACCTGGTGTAGGAGCCCTGAGGGCAGGGCAGGCAGGAGGGCTGCCCACTCTGGGGCTGGTGCTGCCCTGGGGCACAGGGGCTGCAGGCACCGGGGTCACTGCACGCTCCCCCCGGGCAGCATGAGCAGCTCAGGGTGCCTAAAGTGGGGCAGAAAGTCAGGATCAGGAGGGCAGGACTTGACTGAAACCCCTGTGTCACCCAGGACAGGTCACTGCCACAAAGGCAGGAGCTCTGGCATGCAGCTGCCCTGGCAAGGCACTCACAGATGGTAGAAACTGCAATGTACATGTAATTATGCTGCTGTCCACTGTTAGCAAGCTGCAGACAGCCACAAGATGATCTAAGGAGTCAAGGCTATCAGTGTGGAACTCCAGTAATTAAGCTGACTGCTTTTTCCTTCTTTGAGGGGCCAGTCAGGAAAAATTTCCTTGTTTTCCCTCCAACACACAAAAAAGAGATACAAAAAAGAAAAAAAAATAAAACCAAAACCAAAAAACCCCAACCAAACCAGCAACAACAAAAAAAACCAACCAAACAAAAAAAACCCCAAAATTAAAAAAAAACCAAAAACCAAAACCCCAATACACTTATTCAGATCACTGGTAATTTAAGCTTATAAGAAGCTGACCTGATGAATGAAGCCCCAGAGTCAAGGATCTGCCTAAAGCAGCAGCAATTTTTCTTTGAGCACAGGTACCATGGCATTCCCAGCAGGCAAGTTCTACCCCTCTCTGCTCCACAAAACCAATCCCAGCCACTCAGAGGAACTGGGTGGATTTACTGCAGCTGCACCACCAACACAGGCAAGAGGAGAAGGCCCTGACTAAGAAGATCCTGCATAAAAGGGAGGTGAGAGATAGCTCCTGTTCTCTGCAGATTCACCCTAAAGCATTAGAGCTGCTTTTAAAAAGTTCCCTGCAGCACAGGGAATAAGCAAAAATTTAAAAAACAAAAAAAAACAAAAAAAACAAACCAAAAAAAACCATGGCTTGTATTTTGGAGAATTACTTTCTTTTTCTGAGATTTTTTTTGTGGGAGGGGGTGGTAGTGGTTGATCAAGTATTTTCTCAAGGCCATGGAAAAAGGCTGTCTCCCACAGCAGAGATTCTCTTTAAACATTCAAGACAGCTGGATATTGGCCTTGTATTTGGCCCTGGAGCCCAGAATGATGTTCTGCCAATAAATCAAACTGGACTTGTGTTACACTTTGTGCCACAGTCTGACCACTTTGTCACCCCATGGGGAAGCCTCAGAAAGACCAAAGCACAGCACAAGGCCAGGAAAGACCAAGCCTTTGATTTCAGGAGGGTGAAATTAATTAAATCCCTCTCCTGCTGCCTGTCCAAGCTTCCAAGACAAGAACAAGAGCCCTGAGAAATCCCTTTTCCTCCAACCCAGCAGCCAGGGCAGGGAGCCTTACCTTGTGTGGGGGCTGTCCCTGGGGGGCAGGGGACACAGGCTGTCACATTCTCTGTGCTGCAGTTGGAGGCCTGGGGGGTGCTGGGGGGCAGAGCTGATGATGGGAGCCCAGGGGATGGGGTCACTCCTGGAGGGGACGCTGGGACACTGCTGGATGTGGCTGCCAGTGCTGAAGTCTGAGAGGTGGGGACAGTCCCCGTGGTGGAGGGCAGAGCCTGGGCAGGGGTTTTTGTGCTTGGATCAGCAGATGGAGCTGCTGTGGATGCAGCAGGGCTTGCAGTGGTTGCTGTCAGTCCAGCTGAGAGTGTTGCAGCAGCAGCTGGGGAAGCAGAGGCTGGAGCAGGGGCTGTACTGGGAGGTGCTGGGGTGGATCCAATGGGAACCCCAGTGCTGGTTGTACTGGGAGGTGCTGGGGTGGATCCAATGGGAACCCCAGTGCTGGTTGTACTGGGAGGTGCTGGGGTGGATCCAATGGGAACCCCAGTGCTGGTTGTCTGGCCTAAAGCAATACCTAAGGGAAGAAAAAAACATAATTAATGGTTGAATTATTGTTCTCTCTTTAATCATGGCTTCTCATTTAGGTCTTTATCAACTGGTTAAACCATGGGCCTTTGATGTCCAGAAACTCGCCTCTGCTGAGCTCCACTACAGAGCAAGGATCTGAGGCAGCATCTGAGCACGTCTGGCACACGAGAGACTTACCAAGGATATAAATTAGTGGGTCCATGAGGCCACAAATAAGTAAATGCCAGTGTCTGGGAGGACTGACTCATGGGTGTGAGAATTGCCTGAAGCAGCCAGTTCTGTTAGCTCCTAGAGACTGTTTACTGAGATCTCATGACAATCTGATTTAAGAAGCTTGTCAAGTAGCTGGCTGAATCCCATCTCCCTCAAACAGATCAGCCAAGGAAAGACATGGGCTCAGGGCTCTTTTAAGCTGTTCTAGGGGTACTTCCAGTAACCAGAAGTGAGCCTGAGGGCCAAGACTTGCTTTAATTCTGAAATCCCTCATCAGAATGAGGATTGCTGAAATCTGTAGAGAAAGGAGGTGTTGCTGCAGCTCAGGTTGTTTTGCTGTGATACAGGGTGGACTGGAACATCCTCTGCTGGTGGAAGACATCCCCTGGCACAGCATGGGTAATGTCCTGCAGTTTCTAACAGAGGAAACTGAAACTGAGCATGGAAAGAAGCAGGTTATTGCTAATTTAGCAGTGTGGTACTAAGCAAAGTAAGAAAAGCAGAACCAAACCAGGCAGCTCCTCCTCTGTGCCACCAGTTGGGTTCAGGAACTCAGGGCAGGGATTCCCTCAGTATTCACTGCAACTTCTGAAAACACCCAACCTTACACAGCACCAGTAGGCAACTGGAGCTGCTGCTGTGGGGTGTAAATGCTCTCTCCAGCAGCACACACCTGCTAAACCCCCTTGCCAACCCATGCCCAGCGGCACAGAAAACACAAGGACTCCTGAGAAATTGGTTTGTGGTTTTGCAGGAGGTCAGAGGGTGCAGCTGATGCCCGACATTGGGATGTGGGTGAGGAAGGACACGGGCAGGGTGACAGGAGGGGTGACAGCACAAGCTGCCAGGTGTCAGACCCACATCCCTGCAGGCTCTTCCCCAGCCCTGATCCACCCCCAGCCTTGAACTTCTCTCTTAATTCTGTACCCACCATGCAAGGCCAGGCACTGTGGACACGACCCTGGTACAAACACCAACATGCAGACCAAGCTGAGGGCAGCTCCAGTTAAAGTTCTGCACCAGGACCAGGACAGTGGATAAAAGAGTCTTTATAGGGTTGTGATCACATGGAGACAATTTGCTGGGAGTGCTCCCTCCTGTTGTTGACCGCCTGCTTTGTGCCAAAATCCATCTTGGTGTAACTACTGAGTAAAGCAGATGAGCACCCAGCCATCTGGGCCACTGCTCAGGTTTTAAAGAATTTACAGAACAGCCTGAGTTGGAAGGCACACAGAGGATTGTGGACTCCAGCTCTTAAAGAGAATGGCCCATATGTGGATCAAGCCCACAACCTTGCATTATTAGCACTGTGCCAATAATGTTCAGCACCAACTGAACTTTATCTCATTTCCTTGCTGTGGCCCTAAAACAGAGACACCAAATCTAGCAGTGATCATTTTGTAACACCCTGGCTTGCCCCAGGCTCAAATCCAAGGGACAGAGGTGCCAGCATTGGTCCCAGGGCAGGGAGAGCAGCCCCACAGTGCCCACCCAGGACACTCCTGCTGCAGCCAAACCTCCACCCAGGACCAAGGTGCACAATTCCCCTCATCTGACTCCCCTGCCTGAGGGGTTGAAGCCAGTCTGCTTGCTTTTTCCTCACCTCTGGCAACAAACTGAGTCAGTCCTGAGATCCATTAAACCGATCCTAACATAAACACTAGCAGTAAGGCAAGGGCACTGTCAAATTCCCAGGGAAAACCTTTCAGAAGGATCTCTGGGATCAAAGTCTGACCTCCCACAGCTCCTCCTGACCCCAACAGCTCAACCCTGCCAGCCAGAGACACTGCACAGGTTTCAACAACTTGGGCTGCCCATAGCGGGATGAATTCTGTTGTTTTGGGTTTTTTTAGCTGAATGTTTCATTGGTTGGTTTGATTTAATGTGAAATGGTGGTGCTCTTCAGAGGAATTTTTAAAAATGGAAAGCAGTTTTCCACAACATGTTACCAAAAGTAGTAAAGTTGTTTGCAAAACTTCAGTAGCCATCAATAACCTTTGGTAGCCAGTATTTCTTAATAATTTAAACAACTTCTAGAGAAAAAAAGAAGTCAGAAGGCTGAAAAAAATAGTTTTGAGCACTAGTAAAGTATTTGTGTATTTTACCAGTTATAGTCAGTCACAGGTGTGAAAACCAGTACTCAAACAACCTCAGCTTCATCAGACAAAGCATTTTCTCTCCTGCACTTACACTGTCTATGTCATGGAACAGTGATTTTGCTTTCTAGAGCCTTTTTTTGTTTTGAGGAGCACTGTGAATCACCTGAAGTATCTCCAGGGGAACCTGACAGATGTGTTATTTTGCATGTGACGCCTTGGTACAAACAGGAGCCTTGAGGAAGTCAGGGAAGGACAGAGAGCTGATCTTTCCCAACCTACAATCCTGCTCTTTGGGCTTTAAGACAAAGCCTCTGCAAATCCTTACTATGCAGAGCAATACAGCTCTATTTCTTTTCTTTCCTTTTCTTCCTGTAAAAGCAAATTTTTTATTTACTGCAAGCATCCCGCTTCCACCACTGCCTGTGTCTCAACACTTCCCTCCTTCCCCCAGCCCTGCCCACAGCCTCACCCCAGGGCTCCCTCAGTCCCACTATGGCTTCACCCCCTCTGTGCCCACCCAGAGAAGATAATCCCTGTGCTGGGAGGCCTTACCTGTTAAGCACACCATGGTTAAGCTGCACAGCAGAGGACAGAGCCAGGCACTCATTTTTCCCTGAGGAGTAACACAGCCTGTCAAGAGGCGAGATCAGCAGCTCCTGCCCTCACCCAGCTGCTCATTCTGCTCTGCTTTGGTGCCCAATTTTGTCACCTGACTGATCATGTGGCTCAGCCAAGTCACCCTCTGCCCAACAAAGGGGGGTTTATATTCAGAGACTGCAGCAGGTCTGAGAGGACACGGCCTCCTCAGGGCAGAGCACCCAGAGGAGCAGCTCTGCCCTCCCAGGCTGCAGCAATCCCTGTGAGGAGCGTTCTGGAGGAGCTGCTGGGCAGGAACGGGCAGAGCAGCATGGGAACCCAGCCTGGCTGCGGGCCAGCCCCCCGTGACCTCGTCAAGTGAGAGGATTTAATTTCTTAGACCCACGGGATTTCCTGAGAGAAGAGAAACAAGAAAAACAACCCCAGAGGAGTTCCCATTTTAACTGGGGCCAACCATGCTGTAACCAGAAGTCAGAACACAGCCTCTGGAGAGCACAGAGCTGTCCCAACCATAATCTCCCTCCCCCTCCCTCCCCATTGCCCCCTCGGTGTCCGGCTTGATGTATCAAGCTGTTACCAGGATCAAGCACATAGATCCTGATGATGATGATGGTTTTGAGGTGAGAGCATTAAGTTTAATGGGGCCCCACCCCATTTTCCATGCATTCCAGTGTCTACTGCCTGCTGGGCCGCCTGAGGACACAGATGTCCCCATGATTTTCTTACCTTGTAGCCCTGCTTTGAAAGATCCCCCCTTCCCCTCTGCCCCCACTGTTCAGCAATCAGCATTGCCAAGCCCCCACTCTGAGAGGATTTCCTTTAGCTGAATGCCACATCTCACATGTCACCTCTTTGCCCACCCACTCTCGGTGGCCTGAGGCTCTGCAGTGAGAGACAATTCCTGCAGGAGCAGCATCTGGGGATGGAGCAGCTCTGGGCACTGCTAAAACACTGCCAGCAAGCACCCAGTGGGGTTTATCCTGCCAGGGAAGCTGGCAGCAGACCAGTCCCCCCATCCCACAAGCTGCACCCCCTGGTTAGTGAGTGGGGAGCTTTCCCACACTCCCCCAATAACCAAGTCACACATTTGCTGAGCAGCTACAGCACCCATGTACACTGCTCTGGAAAAGCAGTTCAGAATTGGATGTGGCAGCACTTCCACTGTCAGTTTCAGCCTAACACATGGAAGAGAAAAGGAAATTGTGCATTAAAGCCCTTCCTGTGCCCTCAGAGCCCCCTTTCTGGGTGAGCTATCAGAGCCCAGGTGAGAGATGAGACAGGCTGCTTTCCTCTCAACTGTTTTAGCAACTGGGCAAGCTGGAAATACACTTCTGATGGGGAAAATCTAATGCCACTTCAGGGCAGAAAAGTAAAAACAAATTCATAAACTCCTGACCTGCCTGGGCCTGTCTCTACTGAGATTAAATGCTTTTGCTAGTTGGTTCACAGAGAATAAAAAGCAGTGTCATGGTTTATGAAAAACAATGTCCTAGGTTGGCACAGGGCCTTGATCTTGTCAGTTATGTTGCTCTTCCATGGTTGGCAGACCTTGTGTCCCCACACAAACCAGACGGTGCCCTCCACCCTCAGAGCTTACAGGGCAGAGACAGGAGCAATGATGCTTCTCCCAAGTACACAGCATCCTGTGCAAACACCTCAGTTTGTGCCAGCTCCCAGGCCTTGCCCAGGCTGGAAAGGACAGCTCTTGTCCAAGGCTGCCCTGATCCATCCCTCTGAGCAAGCAAAGGATTTGCCATCAGAGATTTCATCTGCTGAGGGCAGATTGGATTTCTGAGCTTCCCAGGCTTTAGAAGCCCAAGGAGCACCACAGGGCTCTGCATTACTACCTGCCAGTCACCTGGGGTCAGATCTCAGTGATTGTTTACAAGCAGAGCTGCCTGCTGAATAAGAAACGCCAAGCAGGAAAACTCTCAAACACCCCTTCAGTGTCACCTGTGACCTGCCACTGCCCCAGCTTTTGTCAGTGGGAGGTCACTAAGTGCTGTGGGGGTGAAAATGCCCAGGTGAGGTCCCACTGCAGTGGGGACAGTGCAGAGGAGAGGAATGTGCGAGCTGACAGTGGGCTGTCGCATCCATCAGCCTGAAAATGGCAGGTCACCAGGTGACTCCTTAAGGTCAGGAAGGTATTAACTACAAGCAGAGGAGCAGAGTGGTTTGGCTTGAAAGGTACTGCTAAATATCATCTCCTTTCAACCCCCCTGCCATGGATAGGGACACCTTCTGCTAGACCAGGCAGCTTCAAGACTGATCCAACCTCCAGGCTTGAACACCTCCAGGGATGGTGCAGCCACAGATTCTCTGGGCAACCACTTTCAGTGCCTCACCATCCTCACAGTTATGATTTTTTTTCCCCTAATAACTAATATAATCCTGTACCTTTCCAGTTCAAAGCCATTCCTCCCTACCCTATCATCACATGTCCTTGTGTCCCTCTCCAGCTCTTTTATAGCCCCTTGAGGTAGCAGAAGGTGCTGCAAAATCTCCCTGGAGTCTTCCCTTCTCCAGGCTAAACAACCCCAATTCTCCCAGCCTGTCCTCATAGCAGAGGTGCTCCAGGCTTCTGAGGACTTTACTGGCCCTCCTCTGGACTCAGATAATTGTATCTATGTATTCTTAGACTCTTTCCATGGTTATCCCCCACTTCACTGCCCTGTTGGTGTCCTAGGCTTAGCAGACACCTGTTGGAGTGGCAAATGACTGTTGTGCTCCATGGAAGGCAAGGTGCAACAAAGCTGTCCTGTCCCCATGACTCCAGGGAAAATGGGGGTGCTTGGTGTGCTGTGAGCAGCTATTGCACAGGACTGTGGTCCTTTGGCAGGGTTGCTGAGCTAGAAACCGGGGGTGGGGTGAGCTGCTGCTGTTGCTGGGAAAGAGCAACACATTCAGGCAAACTGCAAGCTGGGACTTTTTCTTGGAAAAGACTTTTCTTCAAGCAATATAGGTTGTGATTCCTATCCAAACCTGGCTGTGTGTAGAAGAGGTACCAGGTAGCACTTGCTCCTTCACAGACAAAAAAGCAGAAGCACTCCTGACCCCCCTGGGATTCACCACCCCACGAGATGTGCTGGGAGGCAACCATGAATCCAGACCCCTCTTTTTGGTGCAAGGTTATTCCACGATATATCCACTGACTCCCATAGAACAGGTGTCCAGGCTTTAGGGATGCAGGGCTAACAAGGAATCAACAGCTTTGTGCTCAAGAGAGGCCCAAGATTCTCCTACAGAGGTTAAAAAAAAAAAAAAAAAAAAGGCAAAAAAAAAAAAAAAAATCAAAAAGCAGCACCACTGCTCCCCGAGGAACAGACAGGGTTTTTATGCTCTGGACGGCGGAACCTCTCCGTGAGCGAGCGGCCACGCGATGGCACCACAGCGCCGGGCAGGGGATACCCAAACCGCCTCCCCCAAAATCAGCCTTTGGGAGCGGCTCTTCCCAAACCGCGCCCGCAGGAACCTCCGGCAGCCGTGGCTGTTGGGGAGGTGGAATAACGGCAAAAGGGAGCTGGAGGAATTGAAGTAAAAAATAAATGGTAAAAGTTATTACAGTCACTCTGAAACAAAAACCTCTCACCTTTTTTTAAAAATGGTGTTTCTTCTGTGACTGGGTTTAGAAGGAATATTAAAAAAAGAGTAGAGCTGGCCAAAGGAAAGGTGCTGTACTGCAGCAGGGATCTGATGGTTTAACCAGCCATAATCATATACAGAGGCTAGAGGTTTATATTCTCACAAGCAGCACAGAACATTCAATTCTTATTTAGTCCCCCCATCCGTTAAAAAGGTGGTCATAAATGGACCAGTGTGTCTGGGGTGTCACTCAGTTTGAGGATGCAGGTCAAACCCAGCTGGTGCTTCAGGCAGAGCAAGTGCAGGGGGTGTTGCCTGTGCTGTTCATACCTGCAGCATCTGGGGGAGGGAAGGAGGAAACCCCTTCCATCCAGGCACAGCTTTGGTCTCCCTGGCCAACAGCTCTGGATCAATGCATATGATCACAAAATTTTAGCACAGCACAAGACCAGCTTGTCTTGCCAACTCTCCTATGTCAGGAAATAACCAATTAAAAAAAAATTAATTTTAATTGAAAGTTGAAAATTACAAAGGAGAGAGACTGTGAACTTCAGTGACACCAAATGATGGGGCAGGCACTAGAGCCAAGCTTACATGCTAGTGAGGGGTTCAATCAACCATTCAGAGAAACTAGTTGCTTTCTGTTTACATTAAATTTTTACCAGGAAAAATAAGTATATTATAAAACCAAATACACAGGAACCACATTCTGAAAGCCAAATAAAGGAATCTCCCTAAATTCCTCAGGAAAAGGTTGCAGAATCCCAGAATTTTTTCAGTTGGAAGGGACCTTAAAGATCATTCCATTCCAACTCCCCTGCCGTGGGCAGAGACACTTTCCACTAGACCAGGTTGCTCCAAGCCACATCCAACCTGGCCTTGAGCAATTCCAGGGATGGTACAATGCGAGTGTCTTGAAACACAGCAGGTTCTGGAAACAGTCACCTCATTTACTTTAGAACAGTCAGGTTTTGTTTCTTGCCTCATTCTCCCTTTCCTGCTCTCAGGGGAGCCTGTACACACACCTGTGTGGCAGGGAGAGGAGTGGGGTCCCAGATGTCCAAGCTCTGTCTAAAGGCACTCAGAACACAGGACAGCATCTGGCACAGGTTTGTCCAGCTCTGGAAGAGGTCAGTGTTTGGTCCATCATCAGTTTTAAGGGTTAGCACTAGAGCAACATCCTGAGCATTAGGCCAGGCTCAGCAGGCAGGTGAAGTGGCACATCCCTGTTCATGTGGAGTGCATCAGGTCAGGGCACCAGGAAATCTCAGGGAGCAGGTCCCCTCTGAAATAACAAATGCAGTGTGCATGTCAGCCTCTCCTAAAGCTTTTGTCCCAAGCATTCTACCAGAGCAGCTGACCTGGAACAGAATTCCCTTCCTGGCTATTTGATAAGGTCGACTTGACACAGAAAAGAAAAACTTCTGACTATGTCTGGCACTGTCCCAGCACAGGCAAGTGGAACAGAGCCATTTCATACAGCTGCACATAGGGAAATTGGGATAAGGCCAGACACACATAACACTGTAAGACAAACCTTCATGCTTATCACAGAACCAGACCCTAGGAACAGTACATGAGCATGAAAACAGTCTCTAAACACCCACAACAAACCCTACACTAAAAACCACCAATCCCAAAACACACTCACCTTCTGCAGCACTAAACTGAGAGAAGCCACCACTGCCCCAGTTGAGATAAAGGCAGTGCTGAAGAACAGGGTTTATTCCACACTTCCACACCCCATCCTCAGAACCTGGGCATGGCAGATGTTCCTCACACCATCAGATCTCAGCACAGGCACACCCACACACCACAGACACAGCACCCAGGGCTCACCAGCTTCCTGTGAACCCACACACAGAGCCAAGAGCAGGTAGTGAAGTAAATCTACTCACACATATCCTAAACCAGCAAAACCAGCACTTGCCAGCTTTGAACTGCTAACTCTGAAATGCACAAATGAAATACAGAAACAATGCCACAAATCTGAAAGATACACAATATCAGGCAATTTGGCTGTTTGGTCTCAGGCTGGTGGTACCACTGTCAGTACAATGAACAACTTGGTTATTAAGAAGAGCATCAGTCCACTTCCTTAGAAAATCTAAATTTTTTATTATACATACTGTATTACACTGAAAATACGTACCCAAAGACAGCATATTTTGAATTTACATCTGTACAAAAAAAACCAAACAAAAACCAATAGAAAACATACGGGCTATGCTATAGATGTGACATTTTACAAAATGACAGTTTTTGTTAAAGGCACCAGATTCCCAGAGGGCTCTGGCTTAACAATTTTTAGTCTTTTTTTTTTTCCAGTCGGACCTTACTATGAAAATGTGATTCACTCTTAAACTGCATGATGCCAAAGTCTCAAGACTCTTTTATCTAGACAAGTAGTCTGCACTTTGACACAACTTAGTGAGAGAAGTTATCAATTCCACATGGAGATATCAAGCAACTACCAAAGGCTCCTCTCCACGGTATCCAGGATGCCAGGGTATTGAACTGAAAGATAAATGGCAAAGCCAGCACTGAAAATCAGGTTAACCCACAAAATACCAGCCCAATACTAGAATGTTAACTGTACTAAGCCTAGACTGGTTTGTATGGAGATAACTACAAAGCATTAGAGTAGCAAAAGAATGAACAGAAAGATGGAATCTGTGATTTCAGCATCCTTCTTGGGCTCCCTTTCTTCGTTACACTCATTTCACTCTTTCTGGTCCTCACAGCACACATGAAAGAAAATGGAGCCTTCAGAAACCTAGCACTTCACCATAGGGCAATTTGTTGAAGAGCCCTGGGTACGATGAATGTGCTCTTTCTCCCCTAAGAAAAAGTCTGGACAGGACAGGGAAATCACAAGCCACTTTCATTGATTCTTTCTGCAGTATTTCATACTCAAATCAAAGAACCTAATTCATATCGTGCCTAGGCTTGCACAGATAGGAGCTTCCCTACAAGCAAGGGCCAGAGAGAATGGGACATCCCCCTTGATGAGGTGCAGTTCAAGCCCAAAGTTCTTAAGTTTGGGCTTGCTATTTCCTAAAACATCATGCTTGGATAAAGGCATGAGGAAAGGATAAAAGCAAAGCTTTAAGAAAACTCTGAATTACTTCTCTGGTCAACTCAATAAATCTGCAAGTCATTCTAGAGTAAAGAAATGCTTTTGTTTAACCTTCCAGCACACACCAAGCCTCACTGAATAGCTACACATTCAAGTGACTGAGTATTCAAGACAGAAAACATTAAGTTCCAAGGCCAGACTTTGTTCTGTATATAACAATTCCAATATATTGGAATTTCAATATTGAAGTTTCCCTTTCTGATTTGTCTGGCATTATTCCTACTTCCAAACCACAGATTTGATGATTTAGTTCGCTGAACCAAAGAACTCCATGTAGTTTTACTTCTCACTGTATCACTTTAACAATGTTGCAGAAACTTCCCCTTCTTTAGGCATTTAGACACTTAATTGATTCACAGATCAAGTTGAAGTAATCCTCTGGTATTGAGGGTCATAGAGCGACTAAAAAAATTAATTTTGCAGTGTTAAACTGTCTCATCATAATGAGTTTATGGAATTAAAAATATACTATAGTTCTACTTAAAATTTCCATTTACTGCCTATGACTGACTTTAGACAAACAGGCCTGGAGACCAACTGCATTATGCAGCAATTACAAACAGCAGCATGGTTAAGCTTCCTACATACTACTGCACTCAAATGACTCCACTGCATTCTAGAAGGGCTTCTTGAAGAGCAGAGGGACAGCTGTCTCCTCCCAAAGCACAGCTCTGAAATGCAGGCCTCTGTGGCCCCAGAAAGTGTACTGAGGGACCACCATTAATCTCAAGCAAGCCAAAAGAGCCACCACACAGCAGCTCCTAACCACAACTGAACTGCACAAGTTTTGCATCCACAGTTTACAATGACAGTACATGCCCCTCAATCCAGCCCATTTTCTAAATGCTCATTCTTAACAACTGTATGTGATACTTGCAGCTCATCCAGCAAGCAGGAACAGTTAAGACAGAAGTATCATACACATGTACAGAAAACTGGTCATCACAAGGAAACTTCAAAACCTGAATGCAGACAACAAAAGGAATGTCACTTTTCTTTAAACCTTTCTTCTAAAAGATGAATACTTTCTTATCCTATCATTAGCCCTCACTGTGTAACACTCTAAAACCAAATAAGTTATAACCATAATACATTCTACTAAACTCCTAAAAACTAAAACTCACTACTCACCCTCACTTGTCAAACTGTTTAAAAAGAGAAGTTGGAATCAAAATTGCAAATTGCAATCTACGTTGTTTCTGAAATGGGCAATTCTGGGGAGGACAGCCCCATGTGACAGTTATATGTGAGTAACTTTCACACTAAATCATGCACAACACTGTAACAGCAGCAGCTACCATCAAACATCCCCCTGCCTGTTACAGGAGCTAGAACATTCTGTGTATTTGCTGAAATAAAGTTAAGAAATCTACACTTTTGGTCACATCTTAAAACACTGTAGAATACAGGGCATTTTTAAAAAATATTATTTATACTTGCCCTGTCCTGGTGGGTAGTTTGATTGAGAAACAAAGATTAAAATGCAATAAAAATTCCCCAATTAAAAAAAATTCTAATCAAACATCTAAATGTTTTTATTAGTATACAAGTGTACTATGGGATTTGGTCTGTTTTTTTTTTTTTCAGAAAAAAGGAACAAAAAAAAAAAAGAAAAAAGCCCCATTTAGTCCTAAAGGTTCCACTTCAACATGAATCTTTAAGTCAGCCCAAGGTACCTCCTCAACACATCACCACTCTGCTACTCATCTTTGTATTTCTTCCTCCTAAGCAGCATTCCCAACCAAGCACAGCTCCACACACAAGTACTGGCAGAAACCAGACACTGAATTCAAGACTCCTTCAAATGGTGAAGCTGTGTCCCAAGAAGGAATCCTGACTAATGCACATAAATCCTCTCAGTAAATGCCAGCTTTGCTTGCAGCATTAAAGCCAGATTACACCAGTGGTATGAACACAGTTATAAAGATAAAAATGTGCTTCTACTAGCAGGGGACAAGTACAAGGCACATTTATATGCCAGTATAATTGTGGTCACATTAGCAATTATACTGATAAAACTACACTGGTAAGAACCACAGCTACAGTCATTAAAAACTTTTTGGGTCAGGGTTTGGCAATCAAGCAGCTTTTGACTACTTGAGGCATTAATAATGCCTCAAGACAACAAAACTACTTCTACTCAGATGTGTCTCCAACATTTCTAGGGCCATTTTTAAATTAAGCTCTAGTTGATTTTGAGATGTAGTTGTTTCCCTTCCTCCAGGTAAGTGATGCTGTGCTAAGGGCTTGTTATGCAAGAGCCATGATCAGCTTCTACCCCAAGACTGCTATAGCAAGAAAATATCACTTCCAGGCAGCAACAAGCCACAGTTACTTTTATCATTTTGATGGGTTTTCTCTTCAGAAAGTTATGATACTCAATTTTTGTCTATCTCAAATAAAGCCAAATAAAGATTAACTCATGTTGGGCGTGTACATTGACAAAACAGAGAGTTAACAAGATGTAGGATATGGGGTAATTAAAGTGATTAAGGCTGATGCTCCCCAGAGGCCCCATGGGAAAGGCACAGCTGCAGGCTGGAGGGGTGGGAGTCAGCTGAGGGGGGAGGAGAGAGACACTGAGTGACAGCTGGGAGTGAGATTGTGACTGGCTGAAGGAACATGCAGTGAGATTGTGATTGGCTGGAGGAACGGTTGACAGCGGAAGAGCAGGAAGCTGATTGGATGACCGGACACGCGGACAGCAGCACAGCAGCTGAGCCAGCCAATGGGTGCCTTCATTCTGTTAAGTTCTGTTAGGCCTCAGTTTGGTTTCAGTTATGTCAGGTTTCTGTTTGGTTGAGACTAAAGGTATAAAAAAGGGCTGATTTCTACAATAAAACAATCTCCTTTGGATGCATAAGGGGATCTGTGTCACTTTGTTCCCACTGCTGGCTGGCCCAAACAGGGACCTATAAACATCCCACTAGATCAAGGAACTGGCCAGGCAGGATGCAGGAAGCGTTTGGGAAGGAACTCTGGAATTTAAAGTGTGTGCACCTCACTGGGAGGGTGAGTAGACCAGCGGGAGAAAGTATGGGAGGTGGAATATCCCTGAAACAAAGCAGGAGCTTGGGCCAGGTCAGGCAGCTCCTACATCAACAATCTATTAATATGGCTGATGTGAAACTAAGCACCCTGCTTGACTGGGTGTCTAATCAAGTTACAGATTTTCCCTTTAGTGGGTGCCTTTGATCAGAAACCTGGCAAGCAATAGGGCAGAGACTTTTTGATATCACTAGGGTGGCTTGCAGGCACCTTGCTACATGGGAGGCAACCATGGCAGCCATTAAAGGAAGTCATGCAAATTTGGCCATTACGCGGCTTTGGAAGTTAATTCCCCCAAACCCATATACGACCCCAAGATGGACCCAAACCCTGCTGAATTCCCTTATCCCGAGACTAACCCAAGCCCCACAGAGCTGTCTTACCCCGATAAAACTCCCTGCGTTCTGGCCCCTTTGGCGCGCAACTCCCACATCACGAGCAGGTGGCAGACTCACTCCCAGCCCAAGATGGCAGTGCAGTAGTCCAGCGTTGGCAGCAAAGCTGGGAAGCCACCATGAAGGAGGGTGACTTGGTGGTCATTTCAGCCTGCCCAGCAATACATGCACTGAACCAACACCCAGCGTAACAAGAGCTAGACTGTAAAGTAAAGAATGCAGTTTGCAGTCAGGCTAACTGATTACTGAGCTATGTACAACCCAGGGGGAAGCGCTGCAGGATAGAAACGCACCAGTCGCCATTGGGCCGCTGACTGCAGAGGGTCACTTTGCAATTCCTGCAGTGCAGGCAGCCTACCCCTGTGATGTATGTGATATCATCACTCACCTAGCCCTGCAGGCCCTGCAGCGACTCCCAGGGACGGGTATCAACTCTAAAATGTCTTTTGCTGAGATTTTACAAGGTTCAGCGGAGTTGTTTGCACAGTTCCTGGACAGACTGCATGCCACGCTCTCCTGGCAAGTCAATGATGATGAGACCAGAACACAGAATAACTCTGGCCTTATTCTGCGGCAGCAGCTTGCATTTACAAATGCAAATGAAGACTGGAACAAAGCACTGCTCACTGCTGGTAACCTACGTACTTGTGATATAGCAGATATGGTTAGAGCATGCCAAAATGTGGGAATTACTGCTCATAATATTAACTGTCTGGCAGGGGCTTGAGCTGCGCACTTCCAGTTTTGGACACACATCCAGGGAGTGCTGGCTGGGTGGGGTCAGGGTGGGCCTGGTGGTCACACTGACATCACTCAGCTCGCTGCAGGTGGCCTATGGCCAGCCACAGGCACATCGGGGACTGCCATCTCATCAAGTATGGCAACATCATGCATGAAGCGTGGCCCAGCAAAACCAGCACAGCCAGCCCACTGGCTGTCACCAGAACACTTGTCTCGTACATCCACCAGAAGTGGCAGTCAGGACACAGGGCCACCAGCAG
This sequence comes from Ammospiza nelsoni, assembly GCF_027579445.1. Taxonomy (NCBI): domain Eukaryota; kingdom Metazoa; phylum Chordata; class Aves; order Passeriformes; family Passerellidae; genus Ammospiza; species Ammospiza nelsoni. The sequence continues at coordinate 19,898,661 of NC_080636.1, forward strand.
CAGAGGCAACCAGAGGGAGCAGACCACACTGTTCTGGGGCATGGGGCTGCCAGCAGTGAGCAGGCGGCTCCCCTGGCACAGGCACTGCCATGCCACCCTTACAGCGAGCCCCAGCGTTGTTGCTGCAAGCCACCAGGATCTTGTACCTCTGCCTTGCTTCCTCAGAGGAGCAAACCTGCCTGGAGGCTGCAGGTTTGGCTAAGGCAAAGAGATGTTTCCTTTGATAGTTTTGAATTGGTTTGTGACAAAAAGGTAAATGGTACTTTCAAAGGAGCTGTATATATATGTACATAGTTATAGTTATTTACAAGTTATTTATGACAAAGCCAGCTGTTCTGTGAGTTATTACTGAAGATTTCTTTTAAGGATATGATAGGAAAGCTTTCCCAGTCTAGGTTGCAGCTCTGGCCAAGCCATGGCCTTGACTGGCAAGGAAAAGTATGCTATCAAACCCAGATGTTTGCTATCAAACCCAGGTGATATCAAAAATAAGACTCACTAGCTTTGCAAAATCTAGACCCCTTTGAGGTAAACAGGGAAGCTTCATCCAGAAGAGACTTTCCAAGTCCTCATTGTGAAAAGAAGGCTCTTGGGAGATCCTGGGTGATAGCAAAGCATATAGGCAGATGTAAGCTTCACCTTGTTAATTTTATTCAAAACTGAATTATGTTCCTGTTAAGTGTTACTACTCACACCAGAGAAGCCTATCTTACAGTTTTTGAAAAGCTGTAATAGTTATTATTGTTGTCACTGTTACTAATGTCTTAGGAATTGCTTAGGTTTTTCCTAGTAAGTTTTCATTGCTTAATAAAAAAGAGGGGGGGGAGATGTAGGATATGGGGTAATGATTATTAAAGTGATTAAGGCTTATGCTCTCCAGAAGGCCCCATGGGAAAGGCACAGCTGCAGGCTGGAGGGATGAGAGGCAGTTAGGAGCGAGGTGAGAGTCAGCTGAGTGACAGCTGGGGTGAGATTGTGATTGGCTGGAGGAACAGTGGACAGCATAAGAGCAGGAAGTTGATTGGATGATAGGACACGGGGACTGCAGCACGGCAGCTGAGCCAGCCAATGGGTGCCTTCTTTCTGTTAAGCTCTGTTAGGTCTCAGGTTGGTTTCAGTTATGTCAGGTTGAGATTAAAGGTTTAAAATAATGTGATTTCTACAATAAAGCGATCTCCTTCAGATGCATAAGGGGGTCGAGGTCATTTTGTTCCCACTGCTAAAACAAAGCTGCTCAATCTCATCCTATGACCCAAGCATAAATAAGCTAAACATACAGTGGGTACCTTTAGACACTGACATCTACCATCTGCAATAGTTATACTGCAGCTGAAATACAAAATTATCAAGTACCGACCTGTAGTGCTTCATACATCCATTCTTATGACAGAACTCATGTTGCCAAGGAAAATGTTTTTATAATAAAGATCTGTGCCCTCAGTTAACAGTAAACCGTGAGTGACTGCGCAGTAGTCTTCTCTTCTGGTACTTAGCAGTAAGCTGCTCCCATCTGTAACCTTTCAGCTGTGATCTCCTTTTTCAGCATCCTGAACAAAAACACACCAACAATGTCCCCCCCTACCCCAAGATCATCTTTCCCTCTCCCAAGATTAATAAAAAAAGAAATTAAGTGAGTTTGACACCATCAAACACATCTGTGTTCACTGAGCTCAGTTTGGTTGAAGAGCAAAGCTTCTGCTCTGGAGGGTAAAAAGAAATGTACACATGAATGCCATTTTGTACAGTTGACATACTCTATGAGCTGGTTGACTCTAAACTTGATTTGGTCCAGTCTGCTGCTGCTGCATCTCTTAGGAAACATTAGTTATAGGTTTGTACTTCTTGAATCTGGTCCATTCACCAGTAGCATAGTTCATTTCAAAGACTGTGTCAACCAACATAGTGGTGCTGCCCGTGCCATCTGCCTTTGGTAAATCTTCTGTATGTTCACTAAGTTTAATTTGGATGATGTCACCTTGTTCTTGGCAAGGATTCTCTGCAGAAACAAGGCGAGAAACACGTTATACATTTCAACAGTACATTAGTATATACAACAGTATATTAGACAAGACAGGGGGTTCTTATGCTTAAAAAAATCCCCACAAAACACAATCAACAACTCTCAAACCCAAAGGTGAGCAAACCAGACAAAGATTTTCCTCCTCCATACTCCTGAGACCAAGTTTTAAAAATAACAAAACCAGACCCCAAAAGACAAAGCTCAAGGCTAACATAATTGCAAGAACAGTAAGAGAGGGAGTAAAGCCTGCCAGTGTCATTTCTCTCTACCTCAAGAGTCAGAAGAGAAGATTATAATTTAAATGGAATTGGTAAACGAACTACCCAGTTACTTTACTTGGGAGACATTTTGTAGTTAAATGCCTCAAGAATTTTCAGCTGTTAAGGAAGCCCAAAAAGCTTCACTGTCAGACCCAGACTCAGGTCCGTGCCAGTAGAAGTTTTAAATGTTACACTTCAAGGTACTGGAATGATGCTCAAGAATATCAGTTGGCAGTTATTTATCCAACCTTCAGAAGGTGATGGCATTATTACTAAAGGAATTCATGTTAATATTTACTATATATGTATATGTGAATCTATATCACACACACTTCCAAAATAATATTTTACCTTACATTAGAAAAGGCTGTCTGTGTAGATATTAAAGTACAGCCTCCTAGTGCAATTTGAAGTAGCATTGAAAACACCATCATTAATGTAAGATGGACCAAACTCAAAGCTCAGGGATCACCACAGTAACTCTGCTCTGGTCATTCTCACCAGCACATTGTGTTACTCCAAATGCATGAGCCACACTTAGGCTGCAGGACTCTGGTGGTAAGAGCGCACAAATACCAAATTAGAAACCAGAGCTAGTGCAGATGATGGAGTTCACTTAAGGACTCTTAAGCCCCTTCTCATCTTACATCCAGTAATCTTCTAGGTAATACAGCTTTGGTCTATCAAGGCCAATACATAACAGGATCCAGCTATGAGACAGCTTATCTCCCTGTGATTCACAGCACCAGTTGTTATCTAAAGTCTCTGAGATAACAATTACCAGTTTCTAAAGCAAGGAATTAGCAAAGAGGTTCTGTACTACCCAGCTGGTACATCAGCTGGCCACAAAAGAATTTACATTCTTGGTCCTCTAGGCAGAGCAGTTGCAACCAACCACTTTGCTCACAGCTTACCAGCTGCCTTGTTTCTCTTCAACCCTAAGCCCTGATTCTACAGTGAGTTCAGTTATATCATGGTCAGCAGCTTTTCTGACAGACCAGCTGACTTAGTGGAAATAGACCCTAAAGACCCATTTCCAGGGAGTTAAAACTATAATTCATCAAAGTACGTAGAGTCCAGTGTAAAGCAAAGAGTCCAACACATACAGACAAAGCTAAAGCAAAGCACATTCATATGCACATTTAGAAATGCTGGGCTATATTTCAGATTTGTGTATTCAGGACCAAGCCAAATTAATATCAATACATGCCTCTGGATCCTGCCATGAATCCAAGTATAAGAGCCTTTTCTGGCCTTGTAACTTTGTTTGCAGTCTTGAACATTTCCTGTGCAGCATACATTTGCTCCCTCTGTAACAGACACAATAAATGTCAATTCAGTTGAGAAAAACTCTTCCAACAGGGACCACTTTAATATCCACAGATGACCATAAAAGAACAAGGCAAAGGTTTGTAGGACCTACAAAAAGTTAACAAAAAACATATCCTAACCTCAAGGTTTCCCCTCTGCAATACTTATACCTAACATGCACAGCAGTTCCATTGAACTCTGGACATTGAAAAAAGCACCTCACTTCAAAGAGTTACAGAAACATGTGAGAGGCTTAATATTTATGTTATCCATTTTGTGTCCTTTATGACATTAGGGAAAAAAGAAAATAATCCAGTGCTTTCTCCACAATCCAACAAACCCAGGCATACGATAATTTCAGAGGATTTATTTTCCTTTAATAAATGCAGTAGAGTTACTGAAAAGAAGTCATCCAGCTTGCTAAAGGTAAGATCTTGCAAGCCAGGCTTACAGATATGGTTAGCAAAGTCTTCTGATCAGTTAAGCTTGAACTGGACTCCAAGCATGCACATAAAAGTTACCAAACCAGGTATATATGCACTAAGAATAGGAAGCTTCAAGATATATCCCCACTCTCAGGCTTTGAAAAATGTGTAATGGAGGGATGAGGTGGATCAGAAACAAAATCTTTTACCTTAAAATAATCTATTTATGTATTTTCTCCTAGTACAGCTATGTCAGGACAATTTTAAGCAATTTATATTATGTGCAATTGGCTGGGCAATTTCTGCTGGAAATATACCCTTCTCCCAAAATTCTTTATAATGAGCAATACATTATTTTACATAACAAACAGCATCCTGCAACATTAACACTGCACAACTAAAAATGTTGTGAATAACATTAAGACAGCATGCTAAACCACAAAGTATTTTTGTAATCTTTGGTTATAAAAAAAGCAGCCTCAACCACTCCATAATCCAAAGGCCAAGAAATGCCAACATCTAAACAAGATCCAATCCATATCAAAACCATCAGTCAAAAAGAATCTGTTTTTACTTACTGTGAGAGAGAGGCTTTTCTTCGGTGGTGGCTGTTGCTGAGTTTGGGGGGCCACTTGTGGTGCCTGTGCCGCCGGGGAGATGGCAGGAGGTGTGGTGGGTGTTAGGGGTGAGGTAGGTGTAGCTGCAGGGGGATTAGAGTTGCTGTTGTACATGGGGGTTCTTTGTTTGAACTGTGCAGGAAGAGTTGTAGTAGCATTTGGAGCTGCAGGCTCTTCAGTCTGTCTGTTGGTCTGCAAGGCCTCTCGTGCAGAGCCAGCTGCAAAAACCAGTCAGGATAGTTAAAACATTATTATCTACAAATAGGGATTAGCACCACCAGTGGCCTTTAAAGAAAGCTAAAATCTCTGATGATTCCATTTTAGCACCACCATTCAATATGCCAACTAATATCCATATGAAAAAGTTAAGAGCCAATGCTCTTTCCACTCAATTATCTTTAGAAAACATTAGACAACAGAGTAATTAGCTGTTCCATATGGATATGCTATATTTAGCATCAAATCTGATGTTTAATCAATATCCAATTTATTAAACTGAAACTGCAATACTTACTTTTCAGTTTATATAGCCCTAACAACTGTACTCTGATCCTACCAGGATTGTTGCTGAACTATTACATAGAGCAAGTCAAAAATTATTTCATCAGTTTTTACCTAATGTAGCAGCAGCTTTCAAAGGAAGTACCATTAAGATACTGAAAATACAAATATACTTTAACAGATGTCAGAATTAAATGCAGTTTTCACAAATCATTAATTATTTAAACACTAACTCCTAGAAGTTAAAACCCCACAAGGCTTAACTGTTCTTTCTCAAAGCTGCAGTAAGGAAGTTATACTATTGCAGACTTGGCTGCAGTTGGAGGCAGCTCATGAAATCACAGCAGCTTGACCACACAAGTCACCATCTGCCCAGCCAGTGGTGATGACCCAGTGGACACTCTATCCGTGTTCTTTTGCAGCTCTTGGACACAGGCTGGAGCACCCTTCACAAACCTCATGAGCTTCAAGCTGACCTGTTTATCCTGTGTTCACAGAAGACTACAGGCAGATACAGATCAGAGCTACATTGGTGCCCTTTAGAGCAGATTTTAGGAAAGGAGACATCTCTGGTTCTCCACTTTGGCACAGACACAGCAATGGTTTTAGCAATACTGGTATTTTTCAGTAGATGTGGAACAATTGAGAGGATAAACATTTGCAGTATGAGATATTCCTTATTCTTTTACAAGTTTCATTACTGGCTTTGTCTCTTGTCAAAATAACTGATTTTCATAAAGTAATGTCTTAATTATGCAACCTCAGATTATATGAGGCCAAATCTGGGGATCTTCTGTGTGCATCGTCAATCAACCAAACAGTTTTATGTTCCTCGTCCCCAAGAAAAGCTAAATACTCCATACTCCTAAAGGAAAGAGTACAGAATAGAGAATTTTAAACTAGACTTTTCCTGCTGCTGAACACAATGCCAACACTCTGGAAACTAGTACTACAGCTGCTGACACACTGCTGTGTTCTTGGCTGCATTCCTTCTGGAGATGCCAATTTTCTGCCAGAGAAAGATGTGCGTAGACCTTCAGAGAGTCTGAACTATTTTGAGGCCAAATGAAATGACTGGGTCTTGTATCTATGTCGTTTTCTAAAGTGCCCAAAATGCAACAACTCACAATTAAAAATAATATATTAAACTGAAATGTTGGTTCTCTGTTAATGGACAGAGCTGGTAATGAATCCCAGCCATGCACATCTTTTAGCATAAACTGATACATTCTTTTAAAGACTTCACACACAGCAGGGAAGGAAAAATAAAATCAAGCTGGTTAAAATAAAACTGTAGGAAAAAAGGATTTGTACAAACTATTTTTTGCTATTGGTAATTTTCTAGAATTGAAAATAACAGCACTTTTCAAAATATGCAGTAGGTCAGCTATCATCTTTGTTATACAAAGATAGAGGAAAAATGGATGGCTTAATCCCAAACTGTGTGAAAGGTAATATGCACTTGGCTCTAGAAATAAAACTGACTTCTGAAAGCAACTGTTTTGTATGTCTTAGCATGTGTGTGCATGGAATACATACTTCAGACTTATATTGATTACTCTTTGGGGATAGCAAAAGCTGAATTTTCTATTACTGTAAGAAAAAAAAAATCAGGAAATTGTTTCACTTACTTGGCTTAGCTAGCAGTCACGCTAAAAATTTAGAGCCAACAATTATTTTCTTTACTTAGGTTAAATTATATGTCTGGTTTCCCCAGACTCAAAGGCTGGAGTCTTGCAATGGATATTATATTGCTAAGGTGGAGTTTCATTCAAGTTGAGGGACAGTAGGTTTGTAAATAAAAGAGCAGGCAGACAGTAAAACAGTACAGAGTTGCATTCATCAGGTCCCAAGAGCAAAGAAGTGTCTGTTACCTGGCTGTGTTTCAGAGCTTGGGATATAGGAGGAAGACGGCACCACACTGGGGGTAGCAGGTAAATAACTCGTAGAAGGTAGTGCAGGCTCATTGTTCAACGAGCCAAGTTTCTACAGAACAGAAAAGAAAACATTAAAGCCACACTGAAAGTATTCATGGGCTGTTTCTGCATTTTAAATGCAACTTCAACATTTGTTTTACTAAGACGTTCCTTTTGGGAACTTAACTGCAGCCTCCTCTTTTAGGAATCCTACCTAACAACCTGTTCAACACTGACTTTCTACTTCAATCAGAAATTTGTGCAGATGGCACTCTATGAAGAATTGCACTCTAGGACTAAGTGATCTGCCAGAAGAAACATGCTCTTCACCACCAGCAAGCAGAACCATGCTCATCCATGAGCATAAGGCCTGCTAGGCTCTCACCCAGGAGAACACAAAGGCCTCTGGGACACAGACAAGCAGAAGGCAGCAGTAAAGCACAGGCAAAAACGCCATTCCCACTGAAACAGGCAGCCAGCATCAACATGACTGATGCCATCTACGATGGTGAGGCTACAGAAAAAGCCTCATTTTTTACTTAATTATACATGACACTGCATACACAGCATAAAAACAGCAGCATGGTTGATGATTTCACTGCCTGATCCAGCCTTTGAACATAAGGGGGTGAGAGAGGAAAGATGTTTTGTGGGGAGTAAGTCTAACAGACAAATCATTTAAGGTAGGCCCACTACATGAAATATGGACATTCTGTAAAATGTGGAACTTATTAAAACAAAGATTCTCTTAGCACTCTGCAGAAAGAGAGGCAATGAACTTCACTCCTGACTCTGGCCTACCACTGTCTGCCTGTATGTTGGCCTTGGCTTGTCACACATGCCCAGCAGACAGTTTCTCACTCAAAAGCAAGGGCAGGACATAACATTCTTGTAGAACCTATATCCTGAGGACACAAAGCTACACTGCAGTTTCTAATATGCTGGACCTGAAATAGGAGGAAATAGGTCTACACATGACAGGTTCCTCCTCTCCCTGACTGAACAACTTCTGGCAACAGGTTTGCTTTTTCTTTGGGGAAAATGTAATGAAATTTTGAAAAAATTACATAGAAAATTTTACATAAAGAGACATGTTTCAACAAGTGAGCATAATGCCATTACAGTGTTTAAGGGGTTTAGAACAGCATATGTCAAGAGTATTTTTCTCTTTTTTTTTTTTTTTTTTTGACTGGTTGGTTTTTGTTTGATTGATTTTACTTGTTTTTACCTGTGTAGATACAAGGCCAGCAGCATAATCTGGGGTAGCATTTTCTACTACTGTTTCTTCTTTGGCTTGCTTTTCCACAACTTCTGTATCTATTGCATAAAAATACAAGTGAGTCCAAACATTATTTCAGAAATATTGAATATACTTTTTAAACAAAGATCTAAAAATGCATTTCTCAAAGTATGCTAAAACATGCTTGAAAAGGTATATGCTGAAATAGATACAGTAATCTCCAAACACTGTTTTGTTTTATAATGAACCCAGTAATGAACTGAACAACACTGTACAGGATACAGGAACTGAGTAATCTGATACTAGAAGGCATGAAAGCCCAAGCAACATTTTAATTGCAATTATGGTTTTCTTCTGAGGTGGTATTTTTTTTTGTAACAAACACAAAAAAAATGTTTTAGGAAAAATATGCTGCATAGTGTATATTCTTGATATGGTTAAGTAGGGCACAACCCTGTCACTTGCCTTAAAAGCACTGTATCAGATATTGTTCACTCGTTAAGACCTCAGTCAAAATTTTGGAAAGTGCTATAAATTTTTTCAACATTACTTTCACCTAATTTACATGGCCATACAGCCAGTAGAACTGAGCAGATGAAAATAACTCAGAAAAGTGCCAGTACTGAAGCCACTCACACACCTACAGGCTGCCCAAAGCACAACTGATTAGCTCAATCCTTTCACATGACTGAGTTATATTACCTAGGCCAAGGCAATGTGAGTAGGAGCACTGAAACAAATGAAAATCCATCCTTAAAACCTATTTTAGTCAGGGGTTTACCTCATTCACAAGTATTAGCTGGTATCACATCCCCTAATTTTTTAAGCTTAGCTCAGGCTAAGCTTTGGCAAATTAAGAACAAAATGGTACTACAAATCTTGATCCTATTTGCAGGTGTACTGACAGCCTTTGTAAGCAGAATGCTGTACCAACCTAATGTCTTTCTTCTTCTCTTTGCTTCACGACCAGCACCTACCATATCCAGCTCAGAAATATCTAGAAGCTAAAAAGAAAGACCACAGAGAACTTAATAATCATTGTTAAATGCATATAGTTGATCTATAAATATCATCCTCAGGTTTTTTTCCTTTCATATATTGATTCAAAGCAGCAGCAGAAATTCACTTTATGTGAGAGAAGAGACCTGAGCAGACAAACAAGGAGTGCACCTACCTTCACTCCTCTTTCTTTGCGCAAAGGTGTCCTTGAAGGAGGAATAGGAGTTCTGTTTCCAGAAGGACTAAAAACACTGGGAGCTGAAGTACTCCTGAATGGAGCTTGTTTTGGTATTCCTTTGAGTGGTGCTTAGGGAAGAGCAAAGAAAGCAACAACTGAAATATGTGTTTAACTGGTTATGATAAATGCTTCAATGAGTTCTTCAGCTCTTCCCCTTTTTAATGCACACATTACCTGCCCTTTAAATTAAAATGTTTCTAATAAACATTATAATATTAATGTGGAATTAGCTATAACACTACATGTCCCTCAAAGGTCAGATTAGGTTTTACTTTTCAAAAAGGGAATAAGGGCCAATGTCTGACCAATGCTTACAAGCCCATTCTACATGAAGTAATCAAACAGGTGCACTGCTAACAAAGTCTACTTTTCTTATACACACGGATGCTTTCCTTACTTGTAAAAAATAATCTCTGAACATGTAAAACAGTATAGGACATAAATCTTTTGAATGCAATTATTGCCAAAGTTGCTCTTTGACTTTCACAATCAAATTACTTGATAAAATTGTATTTAACCAAAATCTTAGCCAAGCTCATGCAAGGCTATGGGCTTGTGATATATTGCAAAGGTAATGTACTGCCTCACACGGGTAAATCTAGAAAAAAAATGAAAATCTAGAGCTGCTGTTTGCACAAGGAGGAGGACCAATCCGGGTCTACAGTGCAAACAGACCACCTGCTATCTCAACACTCAATAGCATCAGCTACACCTGTAAGCATCTGTTTCCTCACAACTCTGTGATGCTGCCCCTCTACCTCACACTTAATGCTAGCACTAAACACAGCAATCTTTTAACTATTAAAAGATAAGGGATACATATACACATCTATCAGGTCTTTGAGCTTCCTGACAATTTCATCATGCCCCGATGATAAACAGAGAACTTCAGTTTGAGCTTAGAGACTCTGTATCCCTCTAAATGTTGTACTGAAAATGTTTCAACCACAGGACAATGCTCTGACCCATGTGAGTACCTTCCAGCAGAGCAAACCTCAGCAGGTCCCCAACTCCTGTTTCTGGAGGCCAACTATCTCTAAAGGCCAGGTTCTAAGAACTGGCTTTAATAATTCAACAGCCAAGAACTAAGAGTCCTTTTCTAATGGAAAAATTTTAGTTCGAATTACAACTAGACCTTTTGCATTTCCTGCATGAACACAAGGCCAAACATCAGCCCTCAAAGCCACATCTTAAATAGCACCAACACAAAGTACTTAGTACTTCATAGTACTTCCAGCCACAACACCAAGAAATCACTCAAAGGTTCCCATCTCAGCATCACTGGTGGCCAGGAATGTAGTGACTTAAGAGTATGTAAATAATTTTAAACCCTCTTCTCAAACCTTATTTGAAAAATTCAAGCAGTTCAGGAACTTCAGCAAACAGCTGAAATGCATTAATACAAAGCTGAAAGGATCATTCTACAGGTTTGCCACCTGGAATTCACTGCTCAGACTTGGCTTCAGAGAACACTGTCCCCTTTTCTTTCTCCAGACAGAATTATACAAATACAAAATAGTTTCAATCTACTTCACAGCATTTCAAAGAGCACAGCAGACTACTGTGATCCACTCTTCTCCCTTTTGGAGCAACATGGCTTAGTCAGGAGTTATTCCTGGAGTGATGCAAATTAAATTCCTATCAAAGTCTATAGGCATGATCTAGCTGCATACACTTTAGAAGCATGGCAGATATACTTGCCATTTGAAAAACCCCACACACTGTTGTTCTTTCTGACAAGACATGTCAGAAATATTTAAGTATAAGGAGAGAGGGAGGCAGAAAGGGAGAAATCCTTTGCCTCAAAAAAAATTTAAGCTTTTGTAAAAAACAGATGGTAATTTTATTCTTCATCAAGGCTACTTTAGCAGGTTTTCTTTCTGAGAACTGATGAAAGTGAGCCATACTTGTTGTATCTATCTTCTTGACCAGTCCCCTGCCTTTGGCATGGAAAGGCACTCCTGCAGTCTTCTTGAGCTGCTGCGCAGTTTCTGTTGCTAAAAGGAAAAATGGCTTTAGTTATTACAGAACCTGTGCTGGAAATACATAACACAATGCTTCTTACATAAAATGTTGTTAACTAACAGATAAAGAGATAGGAATACCAACAAAGAATTGTATTTTAATTAAAATCCAGGTCATTTATGTGAAGTAAACACAGTATTTGGAGAAAATGCAAAATCAGTATGACTGCAATGGACAAGGTGGCCTAAGCTAAAAGAAATTTACTTGAATTGCCAAAAAAGGCAATTTACTCAGTAGAAATTTAAATAATTTTTAAAAGTTATATGACAAATTATGAAAATTTACAGGTTTTGTATTTAACCAGACCAACTCAAATTACATGCAAGAAAGCAGCAAGCTGCTGCAACAGAACAGCAGCTGCAATAAACTATTTTAAAATCACTTAGTTCAAGCAGCTACCAATACATACATGTACACATATGCTGCCTTTTGTTAAGAGAAAACTCTCTTGGTTTTTACACCCCATACAGCCACACTGAGTGAAAGAAAGCATTAATTAGCAGCCCTTGCTCTCTGCTCCAAAAGCACATGGCAAAATAAAACTGTCCTCATTTTACTTTTGCTTCAGGAGCTTTAACCAAAGATGTCCTCAGTCAGACTGTTACTATACCAGGAGAGGACCTATCTGTGCTTTATGAAGCTACAGCTCTTTGGATGCCCTGAAATGTGAACAGCATTTAAATCCATATAAGCATTTTAATGCAGTCCTGGCTGGAATGACTCGCACCTGCTCTTCCACACATCAGTCCATCCTCATCCAGAAAAGCTCTTGTAATAGAACATTTTAATGTGCATCACAATTCTGGAGAATAAGACTGAATATACTCAATATTAATTGGCCTTTCACCATTTAATTTGTACACAATCTTAATACTACTTACACTTCTGCAAGAGTTCAGCTCTGAGAGTGGCACTTTTAGGTTTCCTTTTCAGCTGGAAATGTTTCACTGGGGGAGTAAGGGGCCCAGCCAGTGTTGTCAAGGCATTTTTGTTTAAGTATTGGCATTCCAACGGCAACATAGCTGAAGTTTCACATTCACTTACTGCATAAAGAGTTAACACAGTACACAGGGGTATTAGCACCTCTTTGACAGCTAATGACAAAACATTTTACAACTAGACTGTACAGGTGGTTTTCAATTTCAGACTACTTGTATAAACACCAAGAGTAATTTAGTTCCAATTATTACACAACATATAATCAGTTATTAGAATGTTTGCTTTTCCCATTAGCTTAATAAAAGCTTCCATTTTAATTATACCTAGCCAAATTATAGGTATCTTAAATATGCTGCTATTGTCAAAAAATAGATTAAAAAATAGATAAAAAATATTGAATTCTCAGATTCCTTAAAAATTACACATGAAAACCAAACTACTGAATAAAAATCCAAATCACAAGTGTGGATAGACAAATGATCATTTGTTTATAGAAAGAAAACAAAGTGCTTCCACCTCCAAGTCATTTAATTATTGTTTTGCTGCAATCTCCAGCCCCGAGATTGTGTCTGCCCATGGATGCTCGAGGGCTTTTTCCAGACAATGTGCTAAAATCAACGCACTGGAGTAGGAGTAGTTTTGCATCCATCAGCAGTTTTGCTGCTGTTTGAAGCAGCTGCTGGGCAATCTGCAGCTGCTTGGCCATCAGCAGCACAACTCTTCCCGAGATCAGCCTCCCTCCAGCAGCGATCCCCTGCTGTCCAGACACTTCCAGAGAGGCAGCCCCTGCCCAGGACAGTGGTGGAGCTTCCACACAAGACAGAGACTTGCTGTTGTCTTGGGGACCACACATGTGAGTCAGAGCAACACAGAAAATATCTTTACTGCTAAGCTGCAGCACAGCCTGTGGTACTAAAGAATCCACACAACTTTTGTGCTGCCCTTCACACACTGGGCAATAGCTGACATTAAATTCTGATGATATGTGAAAAGATAATTTAAGAAGCTACCATTTCTCAAATACCACAGCTCCCAGTCCAGTTACATTCCAGGTCATGAACTGTGGTAGTCCAGAGACAAGACAGTGCTTGTTCTTCTATCTCTACTTTAAGACAGCAAGGCTGCCTGTGAAATGACAGGTTATTCCTAAAAAAGTGCACCACATTCCTGCAATTTTCACCAACAGAAAAGGCTTACCTTTCTCTCTAAGTTCTCCTAAAATATCTTGAACATTGGGATTCTGTTCTTCAAGATCAAGGTTAAGGGAGCCAGTATCTGGAAAGGATTTTAAAATATCAGCTACCATTAAGACCCAGGGGTCTGAATCCAAGGTAGCGAGCTGGATAATTTCAGTCAGTGCCCCTTTCATCTAACAAAAAAAGAAAAAGAAAATCAACCAATTGGAAACAGTTTTAAACAGGTTGTAGTTGGATTTATTTAAAAAAGACACAAACATGCACAATGTTTTACTACTGGGGGAGGGAAGAGGGAGACTGTTTCCACACAGTTACACATTAACTCTAGAACCAAGCAAAGAATGAACCAAGGTGATTTTTTAAACTGCTTTCCCTCAATCTAACCCAAGTTTTGTTTTGAGCTTTTGACAGCTCAAAGCTTTGTTTAGCACTGGGCATTTTCAAAAGCAGCAGCCAAATTTTTACATTACTGTCTCTTGTGTTTTACATTCCTACTCCCTGTGGACCCACACCTTCTATTCAGTGATGGGAATATGCAAATACAACACAAGTTATTTAGAACAGGCATCTAAATGAAGATGTGCCTCTTGCCAGCCTACAGCATAATTACATAGACAGATTGCATCTGCATCATAACTGTCTTCAAAATATTACTTAAGCTGAGGCAAAAAGAACTTAATCGATACTGTAGTGTTTGACAAAAATTATATACTATGGGAAGTAAACATAGCCCTCTGAACATGCCATGAGCAACAAGATTTTCCATCTACCCAAAGTTTCATAGTCAGAAAAAAGTTATTTTTCTATTTTGTAAAATGTAAATAAATAAATGAAGTAAATTTTAAGTTTCATTGTAACGGAATTTTTTTAATTACTGACCAACATATCTGTTGGAACCATGACATGGAAATCAAGGTGACTACAGTCAGGGGTTTATTTCATCCACAAGTAAGTATAAAACTGCAAAGACCGAACTTTCTTTTTGTCTAAGTAAATTTTCATGTAAGCATGACAGCACCAGCTTTAGTGAGCTAAGGTGTTTGAGATATTCTGTGTGTCTAACAAGCCACAAAACACAACAGTAAAATCACATGAAGTAGTTTATCATACTCTATCTGCATTGTATTAACACTGAAGAATATACAAGCAAGTATAAGGAAATATATTGATTTTGATTTTTCACCACCCAAAGTGGTACATATAGCTTAGTTACAGTCATCATGTCTCTGAACACAGGAAGACAAGCAAGAGACTCATCTTCACCTTCATGCTGCTTCTTTCCCTTATTTAAAGCACTCTTATATGAAAAGATTTAATAAAATGAACTTACTCTATGCATGCAACTCTAAATAAAAGAAATAAATTTCTGCTCCCCATTCCTCTCCCATCCACTTTTAAAGCTCAGAGGCAAACAAACATTGTCATTTCTCAAGTCCTTTCATCTGCACAATGTTATCGCCCTCTCACTTTGGAAGGATTTACAAGTCCACTCCAGAGCCAGTTTGTCCTTTACCCCCTGCATGTTTTAGGTCTCACACATTGTGTGCCTGTGAAACAATCAGTCCATCTGACCCAAAATGAGCACCTCTGTAGCTTAAAGCTGGACCAGCTCCTCAGAGTGACTGACTGCAGTCACACAAACACCAAAACCACAAAGAGGGGAGCAGGAAGAACACACTACATGGGCCAGTTCCCATCTTAGCAGTGCCATGATTTGCTTTGGATCAAGCACATAACCAGGAGCACACACTGTTTAATGTACTGTCAAATTTAACCAACCTCACCCAGTGGAAAGAATCAATTTCTGAGGTTCCAGTCTTTGCTGGCTCTCTATTGCTCACTTATTCCTCAGTAAACATAACCCCACCAGAACCCCCACACACTTGTCCACCTCTCTATTCTAACCCTCAACTCCTTAACAAAAGTCACTTCTACAGTGGATGAGAATGACTGTGAACACTATCAGAGCAAAGTCTTTTGTTCTTTTATCTGTCCTAAAGGAATCAAGGTACTGATTTACAGAAAACACCTAAAACATCCCAGAAGAGCTGATGAATTCATTGCTTTCACAAGCTTTTCTGTGGACACCACTAATGCAGGTAAGAGTACAGAATGTCATTTCCTCCGTCAAAGCAAAGTCAGAGGAAAAATGTCTCTCGCACCCCACAATTTACCGTTCATATCTGCTTCACAAAACTCCTATTTGTACCAAAATTCACAGAGCTACATGCCCATACTATGAACATTCCTGTAGAACTCTGGTCTGGGCATGTTGCACCCCCTCTGCTCTCAGGGTTAAAGTTCAGGCAGCCTATTTATGCCCAAACCCACTGCTTAACAAGCTTTTGGTTCCTTCAAGAAAGGAGCCAGGAAACAATTTGCTTGCCTAGCACGGGGCAAATAACATTATCACAAGGCCTCATGACAGAAAGAACATGGTGAAATAACAGACACTATCACATACAGGGAAGCAAAGCACACTAACAAGTGCTGTGAGCTAACCAGAGACCTTGCCTGAATATGGCTTTGCATTTAACAAGCCTGGATTCGAGTTTTGACTTGCCTTCAAATGGCAATTTAAATACGTGTTCCCACCTCACTGTTCAACTGGCAGCTGAAAAGAAACATTTCATTTATGGTTTGAGAATGCATGAAATGCAACTCATCAGGGAATGCTACATGCAGTTTTCCTGTTATTTTACAGGGCAGAGCCATAATCCCTAATTCTTAATTGTCTATGATTGCAACACTGGGTCATTAAGACTCCCATCAGCATCTTGTTAAGCATGAATGTCAAGATTTGATGTAACACGTCCCAGTGTCTTTCTCATCTAAAACTTAAGGATCTTAAGTATTTTTATCAGCTTGCTGGCACACAAGAAAAGCACAGGCCACGGCTAGAAACATCTAGCAAGCAGGGATCAGGCAGGATGGGAAGTGTCTGGGAACACAGGCAGATTAATAATGGCTGTGCAGGAAGGACAAACAGGACTGTGGGAAGGTATTTAAAAGGAAGTGTTACAAGTAACACACAATGTGACAGCTCCAAGATGACTACTTGCAAATATTTCAAATATTTATTTGCTTTGTATTTTGCCTAAATTAACGTGTATAACCACACATTTAGACAAATGTATCAACAGTTGGCTAATAAACCAAATGAAGCTTTCATCTTTCTGAGGCTATAGAAAAGATGGTATTTAATAGGGAGCTTCATTATCATTATAGAATATTTTCATTAAACTAAAAGCATTGGACTGAAAACACAGTATTAATATTTACACAATACAGACCCAGGATGGGTCAATACCACTATTGGATGTGGTTTGCACTTTAATCATGAAAAAGAGCTCAAGTGGCCAAGAGAACTATTGGATTAAAATATCCCATTTTACATCACAGAATAATGATGAACTCTAAGTGCAGGCCAGAAAGGTGCACAGCAGCCTGTGTGCTCCCAATAGAGAGGGAAATGCAAGTGTCATGTCCCCTCTTACTCCTTTGCACCCACACTCCCCAATCCCCACTTCCCTACACAGATGGCTCCTGGTGCACATAAGCCAGTACAAGGAAATAGTTTTGATTTCTACTGTAATAAACTGGCAGGTCCCTGCTGGGACAGGGATCCTCCTCTCAAGACAATTCAGAGAGCACAGAAGCACAGTCCTTGTTCCAGACTTGGATCTAACATCACAGTTTAACCCTGAACAAATAAATGAAACACTGGCATAAAAAGAAAGCTTGCACTTGCCATTGTGAATCAGGTTAACAAGAATATAATATGCAAAATAAACAAATATAACAGTTCTGCCAAATTCACAACTGAAACTCTGGTCAGCACTACACTGAGCTTTAGGCATAATTTCAAACAAGTGCAATTATCTAGAAAAAAATTAGCAGCTGAAAAGCCATAAGATTCAAGAGTTTGTAAATTCTTCCCAGAGAATTACAGTGGGAAAGGAATTTTTGATAACTGCCTACAAAACACAATTTAAAATGAAAATGAAAGCCAATTATTCTTATTAGTCAACAGGAACAAACAGTTCACAGCATGATAAAAAATTAGTTTTATTACCTGTCCCACGAGTATTATGAGGACTAAGTCACTTACATTTATACAGTATCTGGAGTGTTGAATGAAAACATTATGAAAATTGAAAGATATTACATATGAGGATAAAATCACTTAAGTGAAGGACTGAGCTTTCAAGAGGGCTCACTGAAGATTCACTTGTCTAGACTGAAGCTTTCACAGAGATTTAGAAAGGACCAGGAGCAATTAAATCCCTTCTAAACTAAATACTACCAGTTTCCTTGATTCCCACATTGCTTTTTACTCACATGTCTGCTCCCAAATAGTTTCTATGTTATTCTAAGCTGTCATGAAAATGCTACTACACAGAAAACAGAAAAAATTATTTTGAAGAGAAAATAACTCCCTTGAATCTGTTATCTAGAGAGGGGAATATCTTTTAACATGTAACATATCCTGTAACTGCTATTAAGATTCCCAAAGCTGTACAAAGCTGATGCAATACATTTTCCAATACAATTAAGCTTCCAAATGCCAGCTCAGTGCTTCTCGCACAGGATTGATGCAGACTGGCACATGGCACGGGAGAGACAGATGACTTTCAGAAAGAATAATTCAGCACTCTCATGGTTCAGTTCAACCATTTTCACACATGGGGGTGATTTCCAAGTGAGAAATTCACTCCCAGGCAGCTGCAGCTACCCTGTCCTGGCAGGAAGGCCCCGCCTGCAGCACTCCCCAGCACACAAGCAAGGCTGCTGCAGAGCTGGGCACAGCACAGCCCCTCTGGACACAGACATGTTTATCTATTTTCTGGATATTGTGTGCAAGGTATGCCATGCCAATTAAAACATTGGAATTTTTGATACTAAGTTAGCTGACAAATCTGCACAAATAAAACTGTCTTAGTAAACTAACCACAAATGATGAGCATCTGATATGACAACAGTCCTTTCTGTCAGCAGTTTGGTTACATCAGCTATTTTTGCCATCTATAAAAGGAAGCCTGTAATAATAATAACATTAGGCCTACCAGCAATGTTAAGGGTTTCTGCCTCAGGGGTTTTTCTATTTTTAACCTTTTTTAAGGCCCTTCTCCCAGTTTAAGGAAAAAATCACATGTTCCTGAAACAATTAAAGATGCTAAGTGTAGATCTCAATCAAGAGATCTCAATCATCAGTTTACAATAAAAGATTAAGCTTATGATTGAGTTAATGAACTCTGCCAAACTGAAAAATCCCACAGTATTTTGTTACAGCAGGAACAAGAGCTTCACATTTGGAACACAACTGATCACTGTCAGTACACAGTAAAAGGCACACTGACTGGCTTTTCTCTACACTTTATCTCCACAGCTAACACAAGCACAGATCCAGGAAAACTGCTGGCAACTCTTCCTCAGGTGTGGTTTAAAATGTTCACCCAGTGAACACACCTGAAGCATTTCAACAAATTATTTCAGTTTGTTTGAATGCTGCTCCCTCAAAGAGCTGCCATGAGTGCCATTTATGAAGGTCCTTAAGCTCTTTGAAGCTCTTTTCATTTTAAAAACACCACTGATTTTTCTAAACACTGCAATACTAATTTCTGCCAGGCTACTTAGGTCACAGGAATTTTGCAAACTCACAAGTTCACACGAGCTCCCATCCCCCTTTCTGGCCTAGATTATTTTGTTTGTCCAGAACACGACCCCATTTATCATACACAAGGATGACAGCTTGTTCACTGGACAAGCACTAAACATGAATATCATGTTTTAAAAATCAGCATAAACATGCTGAACTAGAATTTTTTTAAAGTGACACCAGTGTAACGCAGTGATGAATCATACAGATGCATATGGCAAGACAAACATTAAATGGTATATGGCAAGACTTACACTAAATTATTTCTTAAAGGTGATGCTTGCCCATTTTCAGCCTAGAAGTGCACAAAAGCTGAGCACACAACAATCCCAGTTACATACCACACCCTGCCTCGTATATATGTATATTTAGCTTAAGAAGCAGCTGTCTTAGCCAAGAAAGACTGGTGAAAGCACAGCTACTCTACATAGGAAGGTAAAAACTAACTCCACACCACTTCCATGATCGTTACCAGGAAATACTACTTTACATGATGGAAGCAGGAGAGGAATTCCTTCAGTCTGGCTAAAGAAACCTAATATTTCCAGACATTCTCCAGCTATTGCCCCAAACATCTGTAGCTGCCTACTGGCAAAAATAAACTGGTGCAGATGAGGCATGGTCCAGGGCCAAGTGAAAAAGCCTGCAGAGCCAGCTCAGACTCGAGCCAGCCAGTTAATTAGCTGGGGTAGGACAACAGAGGAAAGCACCAGCTGCTCCCAGAGAGGTAAAGAGAGGGAAACAAAAATCATGGCAATTTTACACAGTGAAGACCTCACTGCAGGAGGGTGGGGAAAAGCACTGCTCAGTGCAGACCCCAGATCTTCCTCTGCCAAAGTTTCAGCACTTGCTGCTGTCCTCCCTAAAGCCGAGATGCTCGACTTGTGACACCTACACAGCCGCCAGTACTGTGAAGGAGCGGAGGAAGCTGAAACACACACACGGACCGCTCCTGAACGATCCTGCCTCTCTGCTAGCCATGGCACAACAACTGCCTCAGAAAAGCCCTCTTCGCTAAAAGGCACCCAAAACACAGCGCTACAATGAGTCCCTGTGGGCCACACAACGGGTTTCGTGTCCAAACTGCTTTCAAAAGCCTAGTGCCAAGCTGGGAATCCCCGAAGAGCAGGAAGAGGAGGAGCAGCAGCAAAGCTCCCACTCCACTCACTCCCTTATCGCGGGGAATCTCGGCGCTTTTCCTCACACCGAGGACCGAGCCTGGAGACCTTCTCCACTTACTGCGGCCCGTCCAAGGAAGGCTGCGAGGGAGAGGCGGGGAAGGCTGTGGGGATCAGCCCTACCACACGCCCCTGCCCTGAGGGGCTGCGGCCGCTCGGCTTCGCCCCGCGGGCAGCCCGGGGTCTGTCCCCCCTCCCCGCAGCCCCCGTGTGGAAAAAAAAGGGCGGGCGGGGGAGATGGTGCTGGCACTGCCCCCCTTTCTCCCCTCAGGCCATCTCCGACCTCTCCCCCTCACACACACACGCTCCCCGCTTGGCTGCGTCTCCCACCCGGCTCTCACCTCATCCACCGCCCGGCGGGGCAGGTGCAGCATCCCCAGGAGCAGCTTGAGCTTGACGGCCGAGGAAAGGCCGTGGAAACAGAGTCGGATGTTGTCGATGACCGAGGCCGTGAGCAGCGAGGCGATGCTCGGCGGCGCCCACAGCTCGTCCGTGGAGCCCAGTTTGTTGTGCAGCCACAGGCCGGTGTCGCTCTCCCGCATCGACGCCATCTTGGGAGCGGGGCGAAAAAAGAGGGGATTCTCGACGGGCATTTTATGAAGGCACCTAAAGGGAGGAAGGGAGGGGGTGAGGACCCCTGCGGGTCGCTGTCTTGTTCGTAAGCCAAAATGGCGGCGCCCAATGAGATTGAGCTTGGGAAGGCGGAGGCTATGCCGTAACCTAAAATGGCGGCGCCCAGAGGGGAAATGCAATAAGGCGCTTCTCATCTCTCGGCCATGTGCAAAATGGCGCCCGCCACAGCTTTTCGTCCGTACTGCAAGATGGCGCCGCTTCACTGTAGAGAAGCTCCTCTGTCAGTCCCAACTCATTGTCCCTCACAGTCCGCCCTGACTCCTCCAGGGCAGAAATGGGAGGAGAGCCGCGAACGGGCCGCCGAGGCGCGGCGGGGCTGGAGGTAGAGCTTCCTGCCCGAGGTGGGCTGGCCCCGGCGCCTCCCGGCGCGGCGCTTTCCGGAGCACCACGTCTGCTTCCCTCACAGCCCCAAGCCCCCTCAGGCAGGCGGGCCGTCCGCTCCCTCCGCGCCCGGCCCGTGTTCCCACCCAGCGCCGCTCCCTGGCGCTAATGCCCCCTTGAAACGCTTTAATCCGAGCAGCTCGGGCGAGGCGGAGAGCCCCGGCCCCGGTGCTGCCTCTGCCAGGGGGGCGGTGTCTCCTCCATGGTTGTGCCCGAGGTTGGCGCTCTGGGTGCCTCAGCCATGGCGGAGGTGACCTCGGGGTCGTGGCACAGGGGGAGGGCGCGCAGAAACCCGCAGCGCAAACATTCGTGTTCCCTAGAGATTCGGCTCGTTGTTATTTAAATGTGAAACAATGAATTAATTGCCTAAATCCCGGAAGATTCAAGGGGCTTTCAAGCGTAGCATAAACGGTTCATTTTAGCGCGTCTCTGGTGGAAATTGAAGTACAGGAGTTGTAGGAGAGCAGATTCTGCTGATCTCTTTCTCCAAGGTTTTTGAATGAAAACGGTTTTTTAACAACATTGCACCTTCCAAAGACGTTGTTTACAAGCTGATTTCTCTCGGAGAGCAGAGCAATTGTTGCCGAGGGGCTCTGTGTTTCTTCCATATAGAATCACAGAATCCTTCAGGCTGGAAAAGATCTCAAAGATCACCAAACATCAACCCAGCACTGTCCAGGCCACCACTAAACCATGTCACCAAATGCCACACCTCCAGTCTTTTGAGCACTTCCTGGAATGGTGACTTCACTGCTTCCCTGGGCAACCTATTCCAATGCTTAACTACCCTTTCAGTGAAAATGTTTTTCTTACTATTAAATCCAAATATGGCACCATGGAGTCTTTTCTTTTGTTCATGTTACTGATACCCAAAATGCTGATGTCTGCAGCTATGAGTTCTGTCAGTGTGGAAGTATTTTGAGGCAAAGAGTTTCTGTGTGAATAAATTATATATTAGCACAGTGTGAATTTTTTCCCATACCTTATCATGCTTTTTTTTGGTACCATTGCTACCAAATTGGTACCACCAATTTATACTCAAATCTGATTTAAGACAGACCTTTTGTATGCAGTGAGCTGATATTTTAGAGCAGCAAAATCAAAGTTGAGGCAGTTTGTGTAGCACATAAATATCCAGAATTTCTGTCTCGGTATGTAAGTTCGGTATGTAGCTGAGGGGGAAATACTTATCCACATTTAAGTATTTATCTGTTCGTTTGTATACAGAAAAAAAATTGTAACTAAGACACTAAAGTAAATTTTTTAATTGAGAACAGAATAGAAAATTAATTAAAGCAAAAGATTTAAAAATAGCTGTAAAGGAATTGCAGTCATATATATATTCAACATGTAATTATTACTACTAACCTTTGTCCTCCATTAATTATATCCATCTGTAAAAGGTAGGCACCAGTATTGGTAAGGTACATCCTTATCTATTGGGTAAAATCCATGAGATAGTGTAAAAAAAATCTAATTAGGCAAGGAAAAGTAGTGATGTTCTCATCTTCTAATTGTGCAGAAAAGTAACCAACTCCTTTTAAAGTTGTGTTGGGGGAGGTAAATCAGAACATGTTTGCACAGCTGGTTGTCTTCAAGCAGTGGCTGTAACCGGGTTAACCCGGTTCTGTGAGATGGCACAAACTCCACCAGTTCAGGTGGCTGGCCTGGCTGTCCTTTGAAAGGATTGCTCTGTTTCCCTAAAGTTATTGTGGGATTTGGTGCTGCCTTTCTCAGGAGAGCCAAACTGCAGGCTGGTGGAAGCTAAGGAAGGTTATTACACACACTCTGTTCCTGTGCTTTCCTTGAGGTATCTGTTTTTGAACACTGTCAGTGTTAAGGCACTGAGCTGCATGGCCATCTAGTCTGAGCTGCTGTGATCACTTCTGTGCTTTTATCTGAGGTGTGGCTTGAGAAGGGAGCCTATTCTGTCATGTGTATCTGGCATGTAAGGATTTGCATAGTCAGTTTGGCTCCAGCCCTGTCACCTGCAGATTTGTCCCTCTGGCTCTTAACTGAAAAGGCATCAGACACTCTGCAGATAAGGACAAAGTGCCAGCCTGCTGTTAGAGCTTTTGTCCTGCCAGCTACTTGTACCTTAAGTTTCTGTTGGAATAAAGTGCTTTATTATTATTATTTTTTTAAAACCTAAATTTTGTTTAGCTTGGACAGTGATTTTCAGAGTGATATAAATATAAATATAAGAAGGCAAATATAAGAAGGCTCATTCCTCAGGGATTTCTGGAGCTGGAAAGGGCATACTTGATTTCTCTGGAATGCTTTGTATCCCTCAAGATGTTGCATTTCACAGATAACTGTCTGCAGATGTTTTTTCCTGTAAGTTGCAGTCCCTATTTCAAAGGAGGTGATGTTGAATATGAAATTGTTGAGAAGAGTTGGAGCAGTGCTACAAAATTGACCAGGGGGACACCCTGGATTCACTCACCTGGTCATGACAGTATTGAAATAAGAGCCAGACATAGGCAATGGTTCATTTCCTTGAATCTGCCTTATAATTGTTTTAAGAAAGGTGCAACTTTGTCTCACACCAAAACCAGTGCTCCATGACTTTCCCAACCTGCAGTTTTACCTTGTTACCTGTTGAAATATTATCTGTCTGTCTAGTCCTGCACTACCCAGAGCAGGGTGCTGTGTTACCTGCCAGATCCAGGATAATTGTTTGTACCCAGCAGGGTGTTCAGGGGCAGAGCCTGGAGCTATCCTGGCTCAAGGGAAAGCAGCACAGCAGCTGGTACCCTCCCAGGCAGAGGTTTCAGTTGGGTGTTGGCACTGATCTCTCAGTGAACAAGAAGCTGCTCTGCTGTTTTTAAGGCAGTGCTGAGGCATGTGCAGTGGCACTAAGCTCCCACTGGCACCTTGTCCTGCAATGGCAGGAATGGCAGTGTCTGAGCCAGCAGGGCTTTGGGCTATGATTCATGCCATGCTCACAGGGGCCAGCCCAGGAAGGCAGACAGAGCAATAAATTGTGTATTATCATGTAATTTATCCTCCTGCTCCCCCAGCATTGCCATCAGGACTGAATAACAGCTTTTCTGTTTGTGTTTGTAACTTGAGTTCTAAATACCACATCTTTTCCATACGCTTTTAAAGCAGTTTCCTAGGTTTTCAAAGCAGAAAAAGAAGATAAATTTTATCCTTTGATATCAAGCTGACATGTAAGTTTACTGTGGGGTTAAGCATTTAGAGCTGTCAGGGGCACTAATGGAGTAACTGGTAGTAGTACAAGTCTAATATCCTTTATGGTAACACAGCAGAGGGTTCTCAGTGGGTCTAAGGTACACAGTTAATTGTTATTAAGCAGTAGTTGATTTTATAAAATGGTATTCAATGTCAGTTTGAAGACCTGTAAATACAGTATACATTTTTATGGTAATTCAGTTTGTGAAATGCTGCTTATTATGGGTTAATGCAATTGTGTGGGTGCATCATTTTGTGTGGGAGTTTTATTTGACCCATTTTAAGACTGTTGTAGCAATGTGATCTGAGAGGACATATGGGGTGAGAATTTACTCAAATAAAACCAGATTATCTGACTTCCTCAAGTCTAAAGCAAAACTTCCTTGTGGGAACCTCCTTTGTCAGCTGTGACACAGCCAGCTCCCTTCCCTGGCAGGCAAAGCCTCTGGCAGAAATAAAGGATAAAAGCTATGAAAAATGTCCTGATACGTCTTGTCCTGTGAATTAGCATGGCATGATGGGCAGTAATTGTTTCAATGGTGCTTCATCCAGCTGTCTGTGTCCAGGATTATGCTTACATTGCTGTCATACCCTCATGCAACTTCAGTCACATGATTTTGTGGTTATTTTCCCTCTCAAATAAACTTCAAAGTGATGGAGTGACTTAAAACCTATGATGAAAAAGGCCCATGAAGAGGAAGAGATTGAACTCAGGACAGTAATTTCCCTTCTGTCTTGCTCTAGAGCAGTTTAACTTGATTTACTCCCAGTCTGGGCTCTGATGTGTGGCTGATGGGGCCAGAGCACTGAAGGTCAGCAGTGATGAAACAATTTCATTGAGGTCTCTGTAGAACAGCACACCTACCCGAGAGCTCCCATCCTTGAGGGAACATCCCTCTGTTTGAAAACAGATCTGTTTGGTTGCCTTTGCCACCTCTTCCATTGTCTTTCTTTTACTCTTGGCTTTAATAATATTTTTAATGCATTCATGTAACAAAAGGAAGAATTAAAATTGTTATTTAAAACATGAAATTAGGAATGCAGAGCTCAATTAACTTCTCAATTACTTCTAATAAATAAGAACACCATCACTATGAGCAGTCCAAATACCATTAATCAGACCTAAAAATGTGCAAAATTAAAGACCATTAGAGGTTTTGAAAAACCTCTAGGACCTAAAACACAAAGTGTTGCACACAAATAAATTTGTTGTTTTAAAGTCATATATTTGCCCATGCACTCTTCTTCAAATTGTCTCTGCTTATGATGATATGGCCAAGTGGTAGGAAGACCTTGCACTGGATCATCTGTTACTTGACATCTCATGTCATACAGTGTATAAAGTATCTATTGTTATTTTGCTGGAGGCATAATGCTTTCAGCAGCTGTCACAATGAAATTGTGCTGTGAAATGAGGGGTATTAAAGGTTGTGACATCAGGGCATGTTGAGACAATGCTGTGATCTTCCACAAGGAAGTCATGAAGTTTTCAAGGTAGAATGCTTCCCTCTTCATAAACCCCAGGACTTTGTTTGCCAACACCTATAAGTTTCTTTCCTTTTTCCTCTCCCTCTTTGTTATGTTTCAGAAACTATTCTTCATCTTAGTTCATTTTTTATCACTCTTCATGCATGTGGGATTCAGGAATGTAGGACTGGACGAGATATCCTACATGACCACTTGCTGTCATGTGCCATGTTATTACATCAGTCTTTTTATAAGCTATTAAACTCCATGTTGCAACTGGCTTGACTGTTTTATCCTGTGCTGAAGGCAGAAGAGTAATCCAGAAACTCACTGCTCTGGCAAGGATTGCTACCTTCTAATTTCCCAGCTAGACTACACCCATTTTTATGAACAGCTTCTTCCATTATTTCTTTGCAAAGTGAATGAACTTTGAATTAAAGTAGAATTTTTCAGCCTCTGTAACAATTGTTTTGCTCCTCATTTCTCTGTTTTAATGATATTTAATACTTTCCTTGGCACACCTCTTGATGGAGTCCAGGATGCAGTTTACATTATTTGCAGCGAGAATGCACTGTTGGCCTAAATGGGCTTGTGCTCAGCCTGATATTAGCCTGATTCCTTGGTCCTTCTGCTGGGCTGATCCTCAGCCAGTTTCCCACCTATCCTCATGCCTGGGGTTTTCCATCAAGCCTGAGGTGTCTCTTGGCCTAATCCTCAAATTTATCAAGATCTCTCTGGATAAGTTCTGCCAGTCCTCATGCCAGTCCTCATGTCAGCACTCCTTAATCTGGCATCCATAAAATTGCTCAGGGTGCACTCTGTGTCATCATCTGACACACACTGTTCTTCACCCACTGCATGTCAGCCATTCCTTGAGCCTGGCCTGGCCATCCAGCCAGTTTTCAAACCGTCTCACAGACTGGCTGCCAGCCCTTGCTTTCTCAAAAGAGACCGTTTTTTGTATCATTGTATAAATTAAAGTAGAAGATAACTGGAGGTTTTTTGTTTGTTAGTTTTTGTTGTTTGGTTGGTCAATTTTTGTGTTTGATTTTGGGTTTTTTTGTTTTGTTTTGTTTGGTTTTTTGGGGTTTTTTGGTCATAGATCCCACACTGAGCACTTGAAGAGGGTTTAAAAGCCCAGGGAGCACAGAAATGACATACTAAAATATCTGGATAGGAATTACAGTACCTAAGTCTTAGCCAGACGGCATTGTGTTCCTTGTGCCCTTTTCCACTGTTTGAGATACTCCATGTGTGATACAGCTGGATGTTCCAGGTGTGATTTGGGAGATGTAGGTATCTGGGCCTGAAACTCCATGAGTCAGTGGAGAGCTTGGATTTCACAGCCCATCTCTGCCTGCTCTGAATCCTGGCCAGCAGTGGTAGCAACACAAGATAGAAGTACTCAAGTTTACAAGTTGATAACTGTCACAGACAAAATTTCGTGCTTTAAGTGGTAGCTCCTGACCCAATGAGGTTTCCAGAGCTGCTGCTGATGTATTTGTTACTCTTGTAATTAAAAGAGAGATTCCTTAAGGCAGTATTTGCTTGAGTTCCATGCATAAAGTCAAATTCTCTCTCTCTCTCTCTCTCTCTCTCTCACACACACACACTCACACACACACACACACACAATGTCATGCAAATCATTAATAAAAAAATTATAAAAATTCACCCAGCTTGTCTGAATAAACCACAAATACCAGTTAGTGCCTGACAGTTAAGATCTCTGGTGTTAGTTCATATTCTGCTAATATTCTGCTATGAGAAGTGGAGTCTTTCTTTGAAAAACACAGATTACAGTAGGGAAAAAATGCAGACATGTCCAAATACCATGACAGGATAAATATATCTGAGGAATCTGCCTGAAATCAAAACATCTGTTATCATTTAAGGGATATTATGAACTTGAACTATAGTCCCTTAAAGATAAAATGAACTGAAAGCCTTTCAAGGTTTTTTTTAAGCCAGTGAATTCTCTCCAGCTATTTTTGTTTTTGAAATAACACTTTAAAGTGTTTTATTTTTGCTCTTTTTATTGCTATGAGAAAAATCCAAATAAGCAGGGGAAGATTACTAGCTTACTCCACAACTTCAGAGCTAGGTAGAGGACAATGTAAATTATTATAAATCTTTTAATCTTTTCTCACTTGTAAGTTATCTTAAGCTTTATTTGCTTTATTGTAGAAGTGTTTCTAGCAAATGCTTTACTTTTAAAGCAATACTTCTGTAATCTGTAGGAAAGGTTAGGCTTATAGCAAAACATAATTATATTTTATCAGATATAATTGGAAAAATAAACAATCTTGCAGGCTTACACTCCTTGTATTTGGTTTGATTTCATCTAATAAAACATATTACCTCTCCTTCCAAACTCTCTTTTCCAGCACAGATTTTCTCAGCTGGATTTCCTCCAGAACTGAAATAATAAATTACAAAGTTTCAGCTTTTGCAGGCAGACTTAGAATATTTGTATGTGATTGTTCATGGATTATTGAGACATTGCTACTCTCAGAACAAACTGATATTGCATATCCATTATAGAACCAGTAAATGAACTCAGATTAGTATGATGTGCTGAGAATTTTCTTTCTTTTTAAAAAAGTTATTATTATGATTTCAGCAAGACTATTGTATTCTAGTAACTGAGGTGATATCCTGATGAACACATTTACAGGGAGCTTCAGATGCATAATTTGGTTTACATGTCCTATTGGTATCCTTTGGTGTGGTTCTGCTTGCCAGTGGATTGTATTGACTCAATCCCTGCTAAAAAGGATTCTCACCATTTTATGAGATTTGTGCATGTGTTACCCTGCTTGACAAAGAGGCAGCAAAGGGCTGGGGTAGATGAAATTCTATGCTTAGGGCCAAGTAAGACAGCTAGATGAAGCAGGTCTTTAATTCAATTCTCCAGCATCTCATTGGTGGTTTTTACTGGACATTTTTCCCCTTGAAGAATCACAGAATGATAGAATGGCTTGGGTTGGAAGGGACATTCCAGATCATCTTGTTCCAACCCACTGCCATGGGCAGCCTTCCACTAGAGCAGGGTGCTCAGAGCCCCGTCCAGCCTGGCCTTGAACACTGCCAGACATCCCCAGATTCCCTGGAAAACCTCTCCCAGTGCCTCATCACCCTCTGGAACTGAACTCTTCTGAAAGAGAGAAATCAACTGGGTAAACCAAGGAGGAGAAGGCTGGAGATAAAAATAATGTTGCGCTCTTCCCAGTTTACAGTTCTGTTAAACAGCTTAGTCTGCTAATCCATTTTTTAGTGTTGGGTGATGTGAAAGTATCTTGCAGGAAAATGTTCTGGAGTGGATTGAATTGACACTTACCCAGAAGAGTCTTTGATCTACGGCTCTTAATGCCCTTTTCAAAGGCAACATCATGGACTTAGCTTTTCCAGCTGATGGAGGAGGGAGTGAGAAGAGCAAAAGAGGAAAGAGAAAATGAGAAAAAAAATCCTTAATAATAAAAAAAAATCAGTAAATGTTTTGGGGAAAGTAACAATATAAAATTTTCATATTATTTCCTAAAGTATCTTCAGATCCTATTTAGGAGACCATCATTAGGAGGTCAGGCGTAGCAGGGAGGCACTAAGCAGGGAGCAATCTCACAAACAGACTCGCTGGCACTGAGCTGTGTCATAGGATGACAAAAATAATATAAAAGCTTTTAAGGCTGTGAAGTCAAACATTCTGCAGTTAAAAACTGCCAGGATTTGTGTTGTTTTCAGAATTTTTATTTGCCTTCTGTTGTATTTGACTGCAAGGCAGTCATTAATGACAGGAGCTCATTAGTGGCCAGAGAGGACAGTAGTCACTTAATGAGTCATTCTTCAATATTTTGTTCTCTTTTTGACGCTTGATCTGGGTCTCCATGCCTTACTACTTACTGTAAACTTCTGCTGTGAAGACAGAGTTACCAGTTTTGTTATGTATTTTTCAGTGATATACAACAGGGTAGGAGCTGAGAACTTCACAATCAGAATTCAATGTATTTTGATAATTAAGGAGAAAATAGCATTACAGCTAATTACATTACATTGCAGCTATATTTTTAGCCATAAGAGCACAAGATTAGAATTTAGGCTTTCAGCAAAACCCTGTACCCAGTTCATGGCCAGCCATGAAAAATGGGTTTTTAAGTGGCTAATTCAGTAGTCTGTGAGAAGGATAAAAATAGAACCCCGTCTTTCTGAGCTGCATACAAATGCCTTAGCCTGGAACCACTTTTTTTCCTCCTGCAATCATAGCGTTCATTTTCTGCAACAAACGAGCCAGGATTCTCTGGACAAGATCTGATTCATCACACAGTCCTGACTCATCTCCACACCATGGTCCATTCTGTTACTGAGTTGCTATATACAGCTCTATGCCAACAAGCTAGATATGCTTCCCTAAGCATGATGGAAAAGTGGTAGAGGGAGGAAAAAGAAAAAAAAGAAAAAAAGAAAAAAGAAAGATTAAAAAAAGACCATTTCTGCAAATATTTCTAGCAGGCTCAATGGTTCTGGTATTCCTCTGCCTCTACCCTGATGTGGTTTCAGTGTGTGTCTGTGCACGTGTAGGTTAAATGTATAAAAAACCCTTAATTTGAAAGATGGGTTAAAAACGGCTCATGAGGTGTGTTTAAGACAAGTGCTGAGATGGAGAGGATGAATTCTGGTTGCCAAGAGGCTTAGGGGAATTTGCTGGTAGGAAAAGGAGGCCTCATTTAGCTCTGGAAGGAAGTCTTGCTGTTTCTCACCACTGGCCCAGATGGTTAATGGGATCCTGACCTGTGAAAGATAACAGGATGCTCCTCACCCTGAGAGATTAAGCACTGTTATTCATTGCACAAAAAGAGCAAGATAAAATCAGTTCTTATCCTTTTCCTGATGGGTGATGGAGCTAAACCCTTGAAGAAGTGATAACACATAGGGAAGGGATTGTTTTGCCTTTAAATTCCTATCAACAGCCTTCTTGTGGGTCTCCTTCAGCCTCTTGGTCTCTGTATGTGAGTGTCTGGAAGCTGCTGGGTGCCTTTGCTGGGGCTGTGTGTGGGTGATGAGTGCCTAAACAAGATAATTCCTAGTGGTTTTCTCATGTCTGTAGTCCTCTGGGTTGTTGTGTTGTTTTCAGAACTTTGATTTTGCCTTCTGTTGTATTTGATTGCAAGGCAGTCATTAATGACAGGCGCTCACAAGTGGCCAGAGAGGACAGTAGTCACTTAATGAGTCTCTTCCAAATGGCAGGAGAGCCTGCAATTCCTCGAGGTGCGGCAGACAGGGTAGGGTGGCACCATTAGTGTATGGCAGCTCTGCTGGGACAGGGACATCTTGCATGAGCAGCCAGATGTGAAGTGTAACAACGGCCTGAGGTGGCAGCAGGGCCAGGTTTGGCTCTGCTGCAGAGCCCTGCTCTGCTTGAGTGGCTGCAGCTGCTCCAGTGGGCATTGCAGACCTACCAACACAGCTTTGGTAGTGGAGAGAGTATTTCTGTTCCTTCTGCAGTGCAGGCAGACAGCATCCCCCTTCACATCACCCTTATACAGGAAGAGGAGATTGAGCACTCAGTGCCAGCACTGAAAGAGAAGAAGTCAATCAAGTGTTTGATGGATTTTTGTGCATAAGGATGCAGCAGGCTCAGTGCCTCTACACGTGCAGTAAATGCAAAGAGCCTCTGGCTCTGGGAGCAGAAAGTCACAGAACATTCATGGGCCTGAACTCACAAGCTCCCATAAGTTTTTACAGAGCATTTTTGGACTGAGGCTGTCACAGGCTCATCACTTGGCCCAAATTTGTACAGTGACTCATAGGAGCAGTGAGATACAGAGTTTCCTGTACAGAGTTTTCCTGATACAGAGTTTCCCTGTTACAGTTTGGGGCTCTGCATCAAACTAGGAGGTGCACAAACATTTTAACAGAGCAGCCTTGTATTGCTTTTATTAAGATGGCAAATCTGTAAACTTTTATTCTCATAAACAGATGAACCAATCCTTTAATAAACAAGCAAGCAAAATACCCTTCAGGTCCTCAACAGTCAGCCAGCACAGAAAATGTCATTCAAAGAGTTAAGACTGAATTTGTAAAGTACTGATGACAAACCCAGTAATGAAAGTGTCAGAAGTCATGACATGCAGTCTCTTTCTTTTACAAGCTACTAATTCATGAGATCTTATACCTTCTATTTCTTGCAGCTATGTTCCTCAAATGAGCTTGGTGATGCAAAGGGTTAGTTTTAGGTGAGGGAACCCAAGCCTTTATGTTTTAAATTAGATAAATTGTTAATTAATGCTGCATAATTATTAATTAGTTCAAACAAGACTGAAAAAATGTGAAATAGGTGAGCTAAGCTTATAGCAACAGTTTAGAACATGAAGGGGTGCATCTTACAGCATCTGGCCTTCCAGGCTGTTTTATTACAGAAGATAAGTAGAGATGTCTTAATTTCCACTTGAGCTATGTGCCCAGATCATACCTGCTCTCATTTCTGTAACCAAAAGGTGGCAGCATATTGTCTCCTTTCCCTCCATCCATACCAGCTTTAAGCTCCTGAATAACCTTACTTGCTCAGTTTGTTGGAATGCCAGGAAGTCCAGAACAATCATGCTGACTCAGGAACAATGATGAGATCTTATGTAAAATCAACTCTTTATCACCTTTAAATAGAAGCAGGAATAGATCAAGGTCTGGTGATTTTATCCCGTTATTTCAATGACAGCCTGATTGACTTTTGGAAATGAGAAAAAGGGTTAAATTCCAGCTCAGTGGTGTAACTTCAGAAGGGACATCTACCTACAGAATATAACACTTTTGTTATCATTTATGATTGTTAAAAAGCCTGAGGCAGATAATGTTGGTATCTGCCAGATACTATTTCTGTGTCAGACTTTAACTCAGTTTTGTTCCTACTTAAGTACTTCCTGCTTTGGTAAATACACAGAAGGCCAGTGGGCATCCAAAGGTGAGGCAAATACTTCACATGGTGCAAATGCCAAGGTGAAAAGTACATGAATGTACCAGTTGAGTTTTGCTGCATGAAGGCATCAGTTCAGAGGCTTCTGGAAGGATGCCCAGAGACACCCATTTCCCATTTGGCTGGTAAAGTGATCTGGAGGTGGAGGAAAGCATTCTGAAATGCAGGCTGCTCTCAGATCTACAGGGGTGCTGTGTACTTGGCACAGTGCCCCAAGTCCTCAGGAAACACAGCTGCTGCAGAGCACTGCCGTGTGTGCCCTCAGCAGGTCAAACATCCACGTGCATGTCAGACTCATTCCTGCTCTCTGCGCTGGTTTCCCATGCTCAGACTCCAGGTCTCAGTGATTATTTCTCTGCTGCTCTGTGGCCTGGCCTGAGAACTGTGAGTGATCCTCTCTGGGGTGTTGGGTGGAGTTAACAGTGCCTGAGGCACTGGGGAGCTTTCTACCATGAGGGTAAACAAAGCCCTTCAGCTTGAGAGGATTTAGAACTTCTGTCAGCCTCAGCTGAAGAACAGGTGCACAGGAAGGATAAGAAAATTTCTGGTAATTACAGAAAACTTTAAGGTCACTTTCAATCTCCATCTCTCTAGATGCCTGTAAAAGAAAATCCCATGAGTACAAGCCTCAACAGCCATTCAGCCTGAGGCCAGAAGCTTTTCTGAAGTTATATGACACATTTAGCTCATCAGGTTGCTGCAGCTGGCAAGTGTGGCTTGTGGTAAGCAGCAATCCCACATGGCATTGTTCCTCTAGTCCTTGCTGTCCATGACTAGATGTTGTCATCTTATTGCAGGTGTTCTGTACTCTTGTCTGCTTAACACAAAAGTTTCATACCTTCTTGGTGTTTCTCATGGTCATCACCTCAGAGCACTGACTCTTTCTTCTTCACAAAGCAGCCAACTGACTCCAGTTCCCTTCTCAACCAGCCACCTTGCTCTTTTATAGCACTCTTCTTCTCCTTGGTTACAACTGTGGCCTGTTAAAGTCAGGCCTGCTCCTAATCTTTAATAATTGGCCCAGCTGCAACTCCTTAGGGGTAAGATTACTTTCTACACTGTCTTTATTTTCTTATATTCTGTCTCCCTACAACTGGAGATCAGAGCTGGATGGAGGTTTCAGGAGAATGATGTGGAAGTTGGTGCTGACAAGCAAGATGCAGATGCAGAGGGGGTTGTTAGGTGGCTGAAAACAAGGGCTCCTTTGTCTCAGTCAAAACTGCCAGTGTAGATGCATTTTGGGGAGTAGCTCACAGGCTGAGGACACAGCTCTTGCAGAAGTTAAGGGTCGCTCCTCCAAATGGAAGACGATTTTTGGCCTGATGTCTCTGACACAGAAACATCATGCATTTAACTAAGAAAGCTCTCCAAATGTCACATTCTCCCTCCTAAGAGTAGAAGAAGAATAACAATGCTTATATGAAAATTTGATGTGGTGTTAGCCCAGCACATGAAAGCCAAATACTAAAATAAACTTAGCAATGAGGCCATGTAAGAGCACATATGGAGGAGGATTTCCAGGCAGTAGTCTGGCTCTGTCATAAGTAGAGATACCTTTGAGGGAGGCTGGTGGATTTTGGTGTGGTTGTTGTATCCAGGTGCTCCTCAGCAGAAGAGCACTGGGTGGGTGGTTTGTTGTGCAGTAATTCTTGTTGTTGGCTGCTGTGTGACAGCTGCTCCTGGCTGGACAGTGCCTGGAACTTGCCTTCCTATTTAATTTATTCTCAGTTCAGCCACCTTTACACAATGTCAGCAATGGCTCTGGAAAGAGATGATAACCAATAAAAAATGGCACACATGGCAGGGAGGTAGGAACTAAATCCTCTCTAAGGTCCCTTTCAGCCCAGCCCATTCTGTGATTCTGTGGTGAGCCCCAGCCACTGCAAGTCTGTTACTCAGATGAAGGCTGCCTCCGACCAGTCACACTTGGGTTTATGTCTATCATCAGAAAAAGGATAGTATCATTAATATTCTTGTAAGTACTTAGAAATGCACAGGTGGGGAAATCCCCTGTGAATTGTCTTACATTTTACGTGCTGTCAACTAGGTGATATGTTAATAAAATTCATCCATGCCAATATGAGCAGATTTCAAAGCTGCTTGTCCATTGCTCCCACCTCTTGTTGAACAGTTGGTCTCTAGAAACAGAGGAATTATTTCTGTTTGGAGGTTTCAAAATCTGCTTGAAAGATAAAGAACAGAGCGCACCTCATTGTGTTCTCGCTCTCTCCCTCTTTGTTAGCACAGCTGGAAAATTGTCTGTATGACTGTAAATCTCAGTCCTTTTCAGACCTGGAATAGACATTCAGGATAGGTTCTATTTTGAATGGGAATCTATTTTCCTCTATCCTGTATTTTAAAAACATCTGTAGTTCACAGCTATGATCAAAACTGAAAAGTCTGCATGTCAAATGGAAATGTCAACATAGTATGGTGTGATGTGAACAGTGTCCAAACATTTTCTTATGGCTTTTATTTTTGCTGGTGCAATAAAGGTATTTTTTAACATTTGTCTGTCTCAGAAAATGGGGTCTTAAAATGGTATTTTCTTTATTCTGGAAAGTTACCATTTCTGCTACCTTTATACCCTTCTCTTTTTCTGCAATGACATTTGCAATTTAACACTGGTTAGAAGAGCCATAATTCATGGGTTGAGAAATATCCCCTACAACAATATCCAGCTTCTTTTCTACCTAGATAGAAAATGCTAGCAAAAAAAGTGCAGCCTGCATCAAATTTAAATAGCTGATCTCAAGGTAAAAGGTGACTCATGCCATAATCAATCTTCAAAGGCCACTCTTGTGGAAAAGGTGACAGTTTAATCCTCTGGTTATTTCAGTGTTTGGAAAGTGGCAATTTTCAACTCCATCTTGGAAGAAATTAATTGCCAATTAGGGCATTCTATAGCATGAAGATGGGATGTCTAAGTACAGTATGTCCCTCTGCTCTCCAATATACTTTTTCACTTATATCTAGACCTGGTCTATAAAAATCTGCTTGTTTTGGTAGTAACTATTAGTTAATGAGAAGCAGCAGGCTTTTCAAATAATCTAATGACTCCTGACTGTGCTTAATTACAGCCTTTAAAAAACATACATCTAACATTTTCTCTAATTACTAAAATAGTTGACTAAGTATAAACAGTCCAACTAATAAAATAATGGATAGCAAAACAGCAAATATTTTCTTCTCTCTCAGAATTTTAAAATTCCAGAATATGCACATGCATTAATTTTTTTTTCTTTTTCTTTTTTTTCTTTTTAGGAGACCTGGAGCAGCAAAGCGGCTTGGCAGGTTGTCCCAGATTGCAAGGCAAGATGTATTCTATTTGCCATCTGTATGGCAGTTGTCTTCCGTTCAGTGGGCAGTTTCCCTTATCTTTTCCACAACAAATCCTCTCTCAGGGGAGACATCTGCTGATAGCAGGTTATTGAATGTCACTGCATGACTGATAAGAACAACAGCATCCCATTGGGAGATGTGAGCCCAGAGGGAGGAGCCAAGCATTCCTACCTGGATATAATCTTGAGGTTCTGGAACACCAGCATGGCTTTCTCCACTGGATTTCCCAGAGGAACAGCTCCTCTTCCACTGGATCTTCAGAGGAAGACTGCACCTTTCTACAGGGTCCCTGCTCCACCAGATCCACCCCTGACACTCCAGGAGGGCTGCAGCCACATTGCCAATTGGATGCTGCCAACACCCTGACCCACAGGGTGTCGGGTTGTGTTCTGACTCTGCCAGTGTTGTTTTGGTTTATGCAATGTTTATTTTATCTTTTTATTTTCTTTCCTAATAAAGAACTCCCATATTTTTGCCTGAGAGATCCTTAATTTAAAATTTATAGCAATTTGGAGGGAGGGGGTTTACATTTTCCATTTCAGGGGAGTCTCCTGCCTTCCTTAGCACACCCCTGTTGTTCCAAACCAAGACCACAGGTCTGAGTGAGGGGAATGAGGATAAGGAGGGATGTACTGCTGGTCTGGAACTGAATAATTGTTCTCTCCTCAGAAAAGAAAGCTGTCTGGAACCAGGCAATCCTGCCTCCCAAGGAAGCAAGGTCCCACAGCTGGTTGGCTGATGGGAGGTTCTTTGCCTCTCTGGAAAGCAGCATCTCTTGCTGAGCTCAGAACTCAGTTTAAGCCAGGAGCTGACAGCCTCACAAATGCTTCTGTAAGGGGCTGTGGCTCCTGGCCCTGCTGCAGCCCAGCAGCTCTCTTGGCTGCCATGGGTGTCCCACACCACCAATCTGTCTTCTAAACCACGCATAAAGCCCCTCCAGTAGCATCAGTGCAACAGGGCAGTGAATAAAATTGTGCACATCAAGGGAAAAATGTTAAATACTTCTAGCTTTAAAACTGCCAAACAGATGTTCTTTGGTTTTGACTCAAAACCATTTAAGTTTAAATACAAAAGCAGCTGAGCCAAGTGGGAGCATTTCAGGCTCAAAAAACCCACTGGAACCATCAGGGAATGGTAAGCTTGTTTTGTTCTCACACCAGTACATAAATTCTCTTTCAAGAGCTTTCTCTGAATTAATTTCTGTTCCAGGACAGTGTATATATATTAAAAAAAGCAATTGGAGAGGTTAAGTGAGGATCACAATAAAAGTTGTAATTCAGCTTTAACAGCCCAGGATGCTGCAGCCACATTTTTCTGCCTAGTGCGTGCTTTTTAAAACACTCTAGAAAGCCTTGGTACCTCTTTGTCAAAAAGATACTTCATCTAACATTACCAGAAAACCTTTCTTTGCCTCGAACTATATTGTAAAGATGATACAAATCCATGAGATTTTTTTCTTTTTTTATCTTGAGAAACTATTTATTTTGAATTGCTTATTAAAAAAATCTCCTCATATGACAGCCCCATTCCCTGGATGTGAATCCATTGCCCCACAGTGATTCAGGGTCAGTAACTCTGGAGAGCAACATCAGCCTATCACAAGGGCACTGTTAGCACAGGCATTGCAGGAATTTATGCTTTGAAAGATTGAGTCTTTTAACTCTCAAATAATCTCCTTTTCTTCCTCCTGATGCAATTTCCAGAACATAGTGGGAAATAGAGATACCTATTTTCTGAGGAGAGGATGCTGCTCTCAGGGATAAAAATGCAGATGCTGCCCTAGAGAAGATTCCTTGGCAAGAGAAAAATATTTATTCAACCAAGAGCTCTCCCTTGCTCCTTCCATTTTTGGGATGTGGACATGAGAAGTAGCTTGTGCATTATCACAAACTCAAACAGCACCTAAAATAATGTGGGAGGGTACTGTGGACTGCTCACATTCCTGGGGACAGAATGGTCTTCCCTGTTTCAGACTCCTCACCCAGAAGAAATGAAGAGAAATAGCCAGGTGGTTACTGCCTTGTCTTTCCCATATCCCTAAAATCAAATGGAAAGTTCTGGAAAAGGCAAGATAGGATTCAGCGTGAAGAAGATGGAGAACCCCTAGAGAGGGCCTTTCCAGCACTTGTACAGCCTTCTGTTCACCTTGGAGCCAGCTGTTATGTTTTGGGAGATGGATTGGGCAGCTTCTTCTCTCAGCCTTCCCCTGCCTATAACATTCTTTTTAAAAATGCATGTTTGTGTCTTGCTGTACCCAAATAGCTGATAAACACTGACTCAGCAGAGGCCAGCACCCAAACTGAATTACTGACTGATCTCAGGTAACCTGTGCCACACACCAACTCAGTGTTTTGAGAGGTTCCCAGATGTGTTTGGAGTTCTCAGGGTGGTTGTGTGACTTTTAAGAACAGGAGTCTGCCTTTGTACATTCACCTCAGTCTTTGCAGCCAGTTTGGCTGTAGCTGTGTTTGAGCAGCAAGGCAGCCAAGCTGATGATGCAGGTGGGACAGGGGAGAGGTCATTCAGTGACAGATACTCCAGTGCCCTTTGCAATGCACTCTGTGGTCCCTTGTGCCAGACTTAAGGGGATAAGAAGCCAATGTTCTTCTTCCAGCCACCTTTCTACAGAACAGTAGCATTTTGGCAGAGGGAGATGTGCAGAAAGCAACTATTTCTTTGGAGGGTTGCTAAAATGCACTCAGAGAGCTGAGTGCCCAAACACGGGTCAGTGTTCAATCACTGCAGCTGAGCATTGGAGAATAACAGAGGCTGAGAGACAAAAGATGTCAAATGAGGACAAAGAACTAAAAGCTAGAGAGAATGCAGAAATTATCTAAGAGACAAGAGCAATATATAAAAGGAGACAGAGGGTAAGTGTGGTATTTTCAGTGTCCCCCAGATGGAAGAGGAATTGAGAATATGACTCCATGTTCTTAGAAGGCTAATGCTATACTATACTATACTATACTATTACTATACTATACTATAGAATAGTAAGGATACTTACAGAAAGCTTAACAAGATACCAATGAAAAACTCATGACTCTCTAGAGCCTCAACACAGCTGGACTGTGTTTGGTCATTAAGTCAAAACAATTCACATGAAACCAATAAAACAACGACCAGTTGGTCAACAATGTCCAAACCACATTCCAAAGCAGAAAAACACAGGAGAAGTGAATCAGATAATTATTGTTTTCATTTTTCTCTGAGGCTTCTCAGCTTTCCATGAGAAGAAATCCTGGCAAAGGGATTTTTCAGAAAATAAAGGTAAGAAAAGAAGACACTGCTTTCCTTTTCTCTCAACTGCCACACTGTCCTGTGCACATCTCTGAGCACCTGGTAAAATATCTTCTGGGAGTTCTCTTCCTCCTCACCTTGAAATTTGGCTGCACTGTAAATCACCTATTCCTGATTTTAAGCATAAGCACTGTTTCAAACTATTAAAATTGTATAAGCTCCTGTCCAACTCCCACGCAGGCAGTGCTGAATTTTGGAAGAGGTGTTTGGCCGCTTTGGCAGCAGACTCACCTATCAGACAGAGCTGCTTACAGTGTCCTGACAGCCCTGGGTTCCACCACAACAGTGAAAATCCCCTTTCTCTTGATTTGCCAAGGTCTAAATTTCTAAAAACCAGTAATCCACAGAAATCATGGTAATGGGACATGACAAAATGACCAAGATTTTATAGTTCATGGAATCACAGAATCAAGGGTTTGAAAGGTACTTTTAAAGGGCAAACCCCCTGCAATCAGCAGGGACATTTCCTCTAGATCAGTCTGCTCAGAGCTCTGTCCAACCTGACCTTGAATGTTTCCAAGGATGAGGTATCTAACACCTCTCTGGATAACTTTTTCCAGTGTTTCACCATCCACATAGAAATTTTTCTTCCTTATATCTAAGTGAAATCTACCCTTTTTTAGTTTCAAACCATTACCCCTTGTCCTATCACAACAGGCCCTGCTAAAAAGTTTGTCCGCCTCTTTCTTGTAAGCCCTCTTTATGTACTGAAATGCCATCTGTTTTAGAGTTTTTTAATACACCTCTCACCATAGCATATTTGTTTGTTTTCCTTCTGCATCCTCAACTCCTTAAGACACACTTTTTTTTTTCACATGGTAGGGACTTTTGTTGCTTTTTAAGTGGGCAGATGCAAAGATGAGAAATTCAAGAGAAAAAGAAACATTTCAGTGGAAAATTTCAGCATTCCAACCTCCCAGGAGGTTGCCAAGTATTGAAAGGCTTTTATTGAGAGGAAGATTTTGCAGCATTTTCTAATTCTGGTCAGACTCTGCATTCACCATATTTCTTCTGAAGCTACTTGTGCAGACAAATGTCCTGAACAAGATTGATTTGTCCTCCGCTGTCTTAAAGTACATTCTGCATAATCTCAGAGCTGCAGGATTGTGTTCTGTAAGATGAGTTTGATGCTGCTGGGGCATGAGATATTTAAGTGCCACTCTTTCTGCATACACCCATGTGGGTTACAACACCTGCAGTGAAACCCAATATTAACAAAACTGAGAGCATGAGAAGGCTGAGATGCTTCCCTGGGTGATAGGAATGAAAGGACACATTGCTTAGAAACTCAGACTGCATGTCAGAGCACAGGAGGGTGTCAGCTGCTGTGTGGGACGTGCCCTGCAGGACATTTGGACAGCTCTGGGAGTGCTTACACATGTTGGCAGTAGTTGCTACTACAAGCTGTATCTTAGTAAACAAAATTGACATAGGATTATTTATAATCTCAACATAATCTGTTGTTTTGAGGGCTATAAACCTACTTTTTTTTTTTTTTTTTTTTTTTTTGCCAACAGTTAGAATTTGTCCCAAAGTTGCCCTAAACCAGGACAGAAACTGAGTTCTCCAAGGAACAAGCAACCCATCCTGCCCTGGTGGTCACTGTGTATCCCTCCAGAATGACAGCCAGATGAGACTGAGGATTTGGGAATTGTAATCTGTTATTGGGTGTGTGTTAGAACTTGATCCCTGCTTAGATCAAGTTCTGGACCTCCTACAGATGGGGATCTCTCCCAGCCCTGATCTAAGTAACTGGTTCTTGACTCAGTTACTTAGACTCCAACTAGCCATGCTTTGAACAGTGGTGGTTCTGGTCTGTTTTCCTGGATTTCAGGCAAGATTATGGCCACTATAGTGATACTTATGAAATTTTATTGCTTATTTGCCTTTAGACTCAGTCTGAAAACATCCCAGGATTACAAATGAGGAATTAATTTACAAGGTATTTTAAAGGCAGACATGAGTAAGCTTTCAGCTGAAAACTGTGCAGTCACAGCTAGTGCAATATCAGGGTAGTACTGCACTATTCAGCTTGCAATTTCTAGCACTGTCATTCTAGAAAGGAGAAAAAAATGCATAAAGGAGAAGCTACATCCATCAGCTTGCAAATACCTTGTAAATATGAATTCAAGTTAGAGATACAGTTTTCAAACACAAATGTGTAAATGTACATTCATCTTTAAGCTATTAAATCATAGAGATTATGGTGTCAAAATTATTGATTTTCAATGAGATCCAAGTATTGATGTCATAAAAATCATGCTGAATTAGTCTCCTGGCTGCAAAGGAGCTGATTCATAAAGCAGAGAATGGATCTGGAGGCCTC
The DNA here is from genome assembly GCF_027579445.1 of Ammospiza nelsoni. Taxonomy (NCBI): domain Eukaryota; kingdom Metazoa; phylum Chordata; class Aves; order Passeriformes; family Passerellidae; genus Ammospiza; species Ammospiza nelsoni. The sequence continues at coordinate 19,940,796 of NC_080636.1, forward strand.
TGAATCTGGGTCTTCTGATTCTTGTAGTTTGAGAGCCCTGATGCAGACTTTGGATAATAAACATCTTTTGGAAGGAAAAAGAGGTAATCAATAAACTTCCAATTTTAGCAATCTCTCTTTAGTTTCCTCAATTGCTCTTTCTCCAAGCAGCCTTTGCAAGGAAACTGGCACTGTTTGTCAGCTGAGAGATCTCTCCAGTGCTAGAAGAGGCCCCTGGACTCTGAAGTCTGGTTCCAGACTGGGAAGTTTGGGAATTAAGACATTTGTTCCCCTCTAGTCCAAAGCCAATTCAAGTGCCTGCATGTTTAATTGCTGCAGAGTACTCAAGGCATCCCTGTGGAATCTGCAAACAAGTCAAAGTTGCAACTTTTATGTACCCTGAAATAGCTCCAGCACAGCTTTATTCCCCAGAGATGTGTGTGCAGAAGGGTGCACAGGGAGAGTGCAAGCCAAGGATGCCTCAGTTAATGATAACCCTTCCTGAATATTGCCATGGGAGTTTTAGATGTTTCTCAGCTCCCAGAGAGATGCAGGAGGGTAAGACCCAATTTAGCATCTCATTCAAAAAGCAGTAAGTAGTTCTAACAGTGCAGGTCTCTCTAAAATCTGTGTGGAAAAGCCAGACTTGGAAGTGAGCCCAGCCTTAGGGTTGTGCTGAAACTCAAGGTTTTTGGATCCCAGAATGACTTCAGGCAATCCATACTCTGACAGATAGAGACTGTGGGATTTGGATTTAGTGACAGGGAAATTGTTCCTAAAATTATTGGTGGGGAAAATGGAAGGAGGAACAATTGCAATTATTTGCTGCTACCAAGATAGGCAAGACCTGTTCAGGGAAAAAAGGCTGGTGTCACTTCTTAATTTGGTCACTCTGACACATCCCAAGAGCTTTACATTGGAAGGAAAAGAATCAGAGGCTTGCTCTGTGAATAGCTCACATATCAGAGTGTGGGAGAGTGAGACCAGCTTTAGGTAGTTTGACTTTATTTCATATCACGTGTGCCTGGAGCCCTCTGTCAACACTCCAGCCCTGTGGTGCTGCCCCACCAAGAGCAAACAGAGCCCCTGGCCTGGAGATATCACAGCCCAGGCTGGCAGGGGCGACAGGAGTGACAGCCAGAGGTGCGGGGCAGGGACATACTGGTGTGACAAACACTTTTGTATGGCATCCACAGCCCCAGCCAGATTCATCCCCAGGCTCTCCTTTGTGGATTCGTGGCAGAGGTAAAGCATCAAAGTGTGGTTGATAGAAGACAGGATGGTACCTTGTGGGGAGATTTTTGCCATGATTTAGAGGGCAGGCTATGAGAAAACATAAAAGCGTCTCCAGGAGAAATGACAGAAACTGTTTTCTTTAGTGAGGGAGAAAGTTTTCTGTAGTGACAGGATATTAGATTTAAGAGCCAAGGAGAACCCAAGCAGTGAAGAGGCTTAGAGGTAAAGGCTCCAGCTTTTCTTCCAATCCCATAGAAATATTTATAGTATCAAGACATGTGCTATCAAGATGAAAAAAATGAAATCTCAGTAACAGTGCTTTGATGTTTCCTAGCTGGTGGGGATTTTGAGAAAAAAAATACATTGTGTTAGACTTCATTATAGAAAAGAAGCTATAAATTCTCTGTGCTTTCCTCATAAATGCTCCCCAAGGGTAGCTGGGGAGTCAGGTTGTTCCAGCTTTCACACAAATGTCACTTTTCACCCTCAGCCCATGGTGCCTCATGAGCACCACTGCAGCTTTGGCCACAATGAAATCACCTCTGAGGGTGCAGTGCAGGTGCTGTATGGTTCCAGTCCTGCTCTGTACTTCCAATTTTCAGTGGTCCTTGGGCTAGCATCTCTGACCTGTGCTTTTTGCATCAGAAATATGAGAGAAGGAAAGGCTTTGTTATAATGTTCTGTTGTGGTTGTGCCTCATAACTTTAACATGAGAGCTGTTCCTACTCTGCAATTCCATGAACAGACTATGCAATGTATTTTTACTGTGTTAAGCTTAGTTTTAAAAAACCAATCATTCTGAATTTGAAAACCAGAAATTATCAAAATTTGAAAATTGTCAAAATAATATTTTAAAAAATATTTTCCAAATAAAAATTTCAAAACTTTCAAAAATTCAAAATTTTTCAGTGTGTCCTAGTGGCCAGGAGAGCCAACCTTGTTCTGGGGGCATCAGGCCCAGCATCTCCAGCCAGGCAAGGGAGGGATTGTCTTGCTCTGCTCTGGGGTGGCCTCACCTCGAGTGCTGGGGCAGCTTTAGGTACCACAAAATAAGAAAGACTTGAAACTATAAGAGAATGTCCAAAGAAGGCCATGAGGATGGTGAGGGTCTGGAGAGGCCATACAGGGAGCAGGTGAGGGCACTTGGTCTGTTCAGCCTGGAGAAGAGGAGAGTGAGGGGATGTTGCCATTATATCACAAGAGTTCTATATTCATTACATTGCAAGGGTTCCATATTGCCAGAGTTTTGTACCTCCTTGATGTTTCTCACAGGCAGCTCCTCCAGGCACTGACTCTTCCTTGTCCTCACAGCAGCCACTGACTCCAGTTCCCCCAACCAACCAATCCACTCTTTTATAACACGCTTCTGACTGGCTACAGCTGTGGCCTGTTAACATCAGGCCTGCTCCTAATCTTTAGTAATTGGCTCAGCTGCAACTCTTTAGGGGATAAGATTACTTTCTATACTACCTTTATTTACTTACGTTCTATCCCTCTACAAGGGGAGACCTCAGTGCAGTTACAAGTTCCTCCTGAGGGGAAGGGAGGGACAGACACTGATCCCTGCTCTGTGGTGACAGTGACAGGAATGAGGGAAGGGCCTGAAGTTGTATCAGGGGTGTTCAGGTTGGATATTAGTGAAAGGTTTTGCCCCAGAGGGCGGCTGGGCCCTGACCAGGCTCCCCAGGGCAGCGGTCACAGCACCAGCCTGGCAGAGCTCAGGGGGTGTTTGGACAATGCTCTGGGGCACAGGGGGGGACTCCTGGGGATGGGGCTGTGCAGGGCCCGGAGTTTGACTTTGATGACCATTGTGGGTCCCTTTCAACTCAGGACATTCTATGAAAAATGTGCTGAATTTGAATGTTTGCTTCCTATATGGAAGATCTCCTCCTTGGTGAACTGATATTTTCCACTTGAGAAAATTTTAGCTTCAGTGAAGAGAAAAACTGGTGCTTAACAGAGTGCAGAGTGGAGAGAAGTGAATAAAGAGGAAATGTTTTTAAAACACTGAAATGGAAGTGGTTCCTTAAAGGATAAATAGATCTAAGATAAGGCTAAATAAGAGACATTGCAATATTTGGTATGGGATGCTAAGAGCAAGTAATTTAGCATCTGAATGGCAGAAACAGATTTTTAGAAGTTTGTTTAGTGGAATTGGAAGCCCACTGCATGGGTCTAGAAGAGAGATCAGTGATAATACCCAAGGTACCAGGACTGGCTGCTTGGTTTTACTGTTGTGATAGAGAAAGCACAGGATTCAGAAGAACGGATTTACTGGGAATGATCAGGCTAAGAAAAGGCATATATAGAGAGGGGGGCAGGTAGTGGGGGTCTGTGTGTCTACAGGAATATCTATGTTATTTATCAGGAAGACAGGCCAAGGTATGAGATTAGAGGGCCAAGAGTGATCATGAATTAAGTTTTGCATTTGTAATTTATGTACAGGCAGATACTAAATCAGACCAAAAGGTTATCTCTGCAATGCTAAATCTTGCTTTCCCAAAAGAACAGTCTCTAAAAATTATTTTCCCCTGATATCTGTTTTTGTGATGTATAAGGATGGCAGTACTATAATTAATCCCCTCTTGACCCCCCTCAACATCTCATGGATGTTGTAACTTCACACAGCAGCATAGTTACACACTGAACAAGCTGAGATTTTAGCTTTTTACTTACTTACCAGAATTAATGAAAGCAAACCATTCCTCTTGGGCTATACAGGAGGGACAGGTTATATAGAGCAAGTTGAAAAGAAAAATGTTAGCTAGCAATTCAGTCATAATTCTGGGAAGGAGTTTCTGCTCGTGAAAAACAAGGTTGTGTGCCTGACCTTGCTGGGCACAGAATGCCCCCAGCTTTCACCATGAAATCATTGAAGGTTGAGTCTCCTCTGAACCAGGTAAAGCAAACACAGCGCACAGTCCCTTTGAAGGTCTGTGTGTGCTCCTCAGTGCTGTGCCTGCCCTCAGCTGGGCTCATTCTCTCTGAAACAAGCACTGCTAGTGTCTAATTTGTGATGGAAAATGTGGTTTTTGGGAGGTGATGTAACCCCTGAACTTAGCTTTGACTTGACAAAATCACTTTTATCATCTTCATTCCATTGTGTTATTGCATGCAGAACAAGTGCAGTCAGTGTTGTCCTGGAGTGCAGCTCACAGGGCCCTGAAAGGGGGATAGAAAAGAGGGGTTCTGATTTTGGACTCAAGCTCCCTCTCAGAGTTTTGGTGGCTGCAGCTGCTCCTGGCAGCTCTGGGACTGGAATCACAGAATACCTGGGAAAGCAGGCACGAGTGCTAATGCCCCCTGTAAGTCAGAACCATTCAAATGGCAGGCAGCGCACTGAGCAATTCCTCAGTGCAATCCCTGCTCTGTCCTCATCTCCCAAAAACCAGCTGTAGATTGTTGTGGTGATTTTCAAGCTCTGGGGAAGCAAGTTGCTTGAACCAGGTGCCCCATCCAGCTGCTCAGACTGCAGAAAAACCACTCAGCAGACTTCAAGAGAAATTAATCAAATGGCCTGGCTTTAAAAACCTTACCCAGGGCAGGTGAGTCCCTGCTGGACCTTGCATGTCAGAACAGAATCATCCTTCCCCAGACCTGGGCTACACAGCCTGTGCCTCTTTAAATCTGCGCTGCGTGCTGCAGTGCTCTGCATTGTTGCCATGGCAGAAATCTCCCCATAGTAATAACCTCTTTCAGAGAAGGTTAAAAAGAGACAGTGCACATGCTCAGAAATGCTGCACTTGTTCTCTTAGCAGTTTGCAGCGGCCATTTCAAAGAAACCATCACAAAGACAAGAGAAAGATCAGGTACTGATATTTTTTCCTTTGTTAAAGGGGGTGAATTTTCTCTTTCATAGAAGTCCGTGCACAGATCTGTCTCTGTTCCCAGCTGCACTGCAGGGAGAGACCACCCTTGTAAGCCTGTCACAATTACTCCTTGCAAATTCCCATGCAATAACTAAGAGGCAGGAGTCAGGTGTGATTTTAGATGATTGCTGCACTAGAGGAGCAGTTGTTCTGCAGTGGGGCTCACCTACAAAGCTAGCTGACTCTGGGGTGGGTGATGGGTAAGGTGCCCCAAAAAAGTTTAACAATGTGTCTGTTTTGTTTTGTTGAACCTTTGTAGTACTTATAGTCAACTCTGAAAATAGCCTCTGCTCCTGCTGACCAGGAGGCTGCTTCATCAGGTGCTTCCAAAAGAGGCTGGTGTTGTCCTAATTTACTATTTCTTGGAGACACTCTGCTGCATCCTATTGCAAAGACTGCTATTTTTGATTGTACTTGTTTTTATTGCAGATCACCATTAATTAAAACAGAAAACCCAAACCACTTGTAGTGATTTAATCCCTTTATTTTAGGGATTGTAGAGATTAAAAAAAAAAGGATCACATCAGATCTAAATAGGGGGTGGGACAGGAAACGCAATATGAGGGTATAGAAATTATATTACCCTATCTTTTTGTTGCCATGGGTTCAAGTACATCTGTGACTCTGCTTGTACAGGTTTGTCTCTTGCTTCTGAACCATTCCCTGCTCCTGTGTTTAGGTTGGATGCACAGGCAGGGTATGTGTACAATGCTGCTCCTGCCCTGGCTGAATTGCTGTTTGCACATGCTGCAAGTGTTCGTGCAGAGTTTGCAGCTCCGCTTTATCTGTGTCTGAAAAGGTGGATTGCACATATTGAAGAACAGTCTTGTTCTGTTCTGTGTTTGTGGCAAAATGGGGAAAACCCTTCCCTTCCCTGCCTCCCTCTACTGCCTTTCTAAATGTGAAATACAATCTGTTCTGGGGAGTGCTGTACTCTTGCATTCAGTACATGCAGATCTAATGCTCTTATGCAACATCTTGTGCTCAATAAGCACCAACAGAAAGAGGCAGAATGTTGTCCTGTTTTCCCACAGTTAGCTGAACAGATTTTTTTATGTGGGTTTTATTGTATTGCCATAACTTAGCCTTATTTAATCTGTCTTTCTTCCATGTTGATGTATAGGAATGAAAGGTAAACTTGGCTGAGCTAAGGAGCTCCCTTGGATTGGGATCTCTAACAAGCAGTTGCAACTTGAGCCAGTCCCTTTTGCTCTGAACAGTTTACCTGTTGGGTCAAGAAAATACTTAATTGAAACCTTTAAAAAAACTTGCCTCTGTGTGAAGGGAAACTGCTGCTGGACCAGGTTGTACCCAGGTCTGGGGATGGTGTGGCCTGGCAGGAGCAAATGGATGGCTGCAAATAATGGCCTGAAGCCCAGATTAGGAGGGGAAACAGAAGGTCAAAGAGTTTTGATGCATTTACCATTAGAAATTCTACCTTTGAATTTGTGGAGGTTTAAAAAAAGTATTTCCTTCAAATACTTTCATAAAGGAGTTTTTATAATTAGCGTGCTGTGTAATGCTAGTGGTTACCTTTAGTTATTTCACTTGAGAAAAGATGATGCAGTAAAGGAAGCCAGAGGCCAAAGACCTTGTTTCCAGGTTCTGTTTCAGCCAGCTCTGTAATCCCTGAAGTTTTGATCTCAAAGTATAACAGTGAACCAGCTCCCCAGATTCATGTCTGTGACTGTGTAGTTACAAAAAAGTCACAGACCAGGCAAACCATCCTGGCCTTCAAATGAAACCAAGGACACTCCAGGGACTTCTTATCTAGTGTAGGGATGTTCTCTCAGTGTTGAGTTTTATGTACAGTCTGGAAAGGTACAGAGACCTTTTCTCCCTGCTCTAGATCTTCTGGTATTTTGTCTTCTTTCAGAGGAAGACTGACAAATCTTTAGCCATCAGGGACATTAACTTTGTGACAAAACCCTTGTGTGTCTGTAGTGTTCCTCACTAACTTGTTTATGTCTCTTGACAAGCAGAGAAGCACCCATTCCCAAGATGCTGGCACCCTGCCTTCTGAGGAGAGCCATCCTTACAGTTCCTTTGGTATTTTTGGTAGCACTACTTGTCTCAGAGCCTGTCAGAGCTGACCAGGAAGCAGGAACAGCCATCCCAGCTGAAAGTAAGTACCACCCTGCAGTCCTCTCCTACAGCCCCTGCTGCAGGCCTCATGTTGCTGGCCTCTGAAGTTTGCCCAAATAATTCAAACTATTTTGGAATGTCTTGCCTACATTGTTTTAAAACCACAGCCTGATAATCTACCAGTGTTGTTTTGCTCCTGCATCCAGAGCTCTTCACTCTCTTATCTTTGTCTCTTGCTTTTTGCTGAAACCTGCCACTGTTCTGCACCTTTTCTTTTGTCCATTGTGTTAGCCCTTTCTATGCTAGAATCACCATGTTTGCTTTTCAGAGACACCACTGAGACTTGCTCTTTTTCAGCTGACATTGTCTGTTCATTAGATTTTGTTCTTGAGAATGTTTGCTGTTTTAAAGTCATGAATTTTTATTAAATGATGCCAAGAAAGCATTTTGTCAACACCTAGTCTTGGGGCCTTCGACCACCTAATTCTCCTTTGCTGATCTGTGTTGAGTTTATTTTACTTTATAAACATAATGACAGGTCCTTCCATCAAGTTGTTGATGTGAAAAACTGCTGTCCTCTCCTTTTGTCCAGTGTAAATACAGTAGCACTGAAGTTGGGTACAGCAATGATGGAGCAGGTCTTTAATACTGTTTATATATATATATATATATATGTGTGTGTGTATATACATATATATGTGTGTGTGTGTGTGTATATATATGTTGGGGGGGTTTTTTGTGGGTTTTTTTTTTTTTTTCTTAGCCAGTTAAAGACTTTGGCAGGCTCCCTTTCTCCAGCAGGCAGAATTCCTGGTTGCTGGTCAGCACTCAGATTGTGAGCTGGAAGCTCATTGTCCAGGGTGTCAGAGGCATGTACAGTCCAACATCAAGTGTTTGCAAAATGGGCTTACAGACAGGGCACAGGCAGAGCAGCATTTCCCAGCTTTAGCCTGGACTTCATCCTTTCATTCACACCAGGCCCCAGAGAGCAAGCTACAGCTGGGCTCAGGATTCCTCTCCTGTGCAGGGTTTCTGGTGAGGCTGTCAGCCACACACAGGCACAGAGAGGCCAGTGAGAGCAGCTGAGCCTGATGAGCTCAAGGTGTCTGTCTGTCTGTCTTTGCTGTCTGTTAGGGCACAGATCTGTGTTATGTGGTGAACAAGGCAAAGCAAGCCTTGTGCCCTTCAGTCTGAGTGTCTCAATCTGGGAATGTTCTCTTAAACACTCCAATAAATCCAGATTGCAGCAGTTCTGCTTACCAGCAATGCCTGCTGATAACAGGGCATTTTTTTGGGCAAAGCTGTGTCATATTCAAAGTTAGAGGCTGAAGTGGTCTGTCTTTATAATATTGTAGTCAGCTTTATTTTATTAGTCTTCAATTTAGAGCTCACATTTGTTACATTAGGAGATGAGATTTTTCTAGGGAGCAGGTTCATGTTTTCAGACATAATTTCTGAAAAATCTGAAGATGAGGTTGAAAATGTACCCAGGGTTAGTGGAGCACAATGAAAGGCTCAAGTAAAGAGTGTAATGTTTCCATACAATGAGCTGTAGAAGGAAAAGTGTAACAGCAATGTAGCAGAAAGAAAAATATTAATGTAAATTTGAAGTAATTCTTTTATTATTAAGAGACTGGGTGGACCATCACAGTAAACCAATTAAAATTACCTGGGTTGTTCAGTACTATCAACATCAGTACTCACTCTGTGGACTCTTTTTTGTAGCTCTTTCTGATACTCAGAATCACAGTTTACTCCTTCTAGTTAATTCTTCATGCCATGTAGTCATGATTCTCTCCTGAATCTCTTCCAGGCCGCCCCTGTGTTGATTGCCATGCCTTTGAGTTCATGCAGAGAGCTCTGCAGGATTTAAAGAAGACAGCATATAATCTAGACACAAGGGTAAGGACACATTAAATGTCTTCTCTTTTTTTCCCCAATATAAATGAAAATTCTGTCTACAAAAGTAGGTAAGATGCTTGGATTTTTGCAGTGAGTTGTGCTGTTCTGTGTTCTGAGGTGAGGCTGGTTAATTACATTTCACCTCTCTGTGCAATAATCTGTGGAATTCTTCTGCTTTGGGGTCTCAGGGACAATAGGACGTATAGGAAAGTGTGAATTGACTGTCCTTCTCTTGCCAAATTAGAGCCATGTGCTGCTTTTCTCACTCCAAAACTGAGCACACCCCTTTTTTATGTCAGGGGGAGTAAGGTGAGAGTATAATTTATATATATTACCCAAAAGGAAAGAGCCAGCTCAAACAAAAAGTTACTAAAATAAAATACTCCCCTGCACATGCTTTTATCCCTGGGGAGAAGCTAAGGGAGGAAGCATCATCCATAGAGAGTTTTTCCATTTTTCTGATTTCATAATGATGAAAAATGCCACAAAGTAGAACAGCACAGGGAATGAAACTTGTTTGTTTTGCAGTGAGCGGGCAGAATGTGCCAGGGCTGGCGCCTCCCTTCCGTGGGGGATGTGGATCTGTCTCTTGCTGCAATCTGTGCCTGCCTGTGCCCCAGCTGCTGCCAGATGCTGCTGTCCCAGGAGGGTGGCTCTGTCCCCACCCCCTGGGTACCCCATAGCTGGAGTGCTACAGACACACTCCTGCACAGATTGCTCAGCAGAAGGCACTGAAACTTTCCTGCTTTTCTGATTTATGGTCAAAGCCTGTGAGCTGTTGTCTTTGAGGAATGGTGTGAGGTTACTTCAAGCAGGGTCCTTGATGGTTAGGTGAAAATACAAGTGCATGAATGAAGATGCCTTGAATTGTGACATTCTACAAAAAAAAATTAAACAAACATTCCAGCAGAGCCAGATTGGTATGTAGCACATTTACAGCTAAACAAAATCTGTTCAATAATTACAGGTCAAATATATTTTGGGCTTCATGAAGAAATCTTGCTAATGAATCTGCTGAGCACTTTATGCAGCCCAAACAAGATGTTCAGATTGTGCTGTAAAGTGGTTCTAGCACACCTCATCCTACTACAAACCTTTGAACTTTCCATCAGAATTTCTACATCTTGGTCTGGCTATGGCAGTGACCTTTATGAAACCTTCAGCTTGCAGACCAAGAGAAAAAATTTATAAAACCAGATATCCAAAACAGAAGTAGCATTAAGAACCCCAGAGATAGTTACTGTGTTTTAATAGTTTTAAAAAAATAAACATTAAAGACAGCCAAAGAGATAACATGAGGATAGAAAAAAGTCAATTGAAATGAATGTCCTATTATTGGCTTTCACACTTGTAGATTTGACAGCAAGCCTGAAAATGTGATATATTCCAATGAAAACAAATCTATCACTTCCTTATCACTTTAAAATCTAAATAATTGAATTCATATTGAAATCCTTCAGCTCACCATAACTGGAACAGGCCTATTCTAGTCATTAGGCTAGGAATTCTGCCTACATCCTCAAAAGACATGGAAATATTTAACAGTTGAGGACTTCTTGGAACTGTCTTCTAGGGTATTTAATTCTTACTTTTATTATTCAGCTGTAGCACAATTTAATGCAAACTGAGGGCTTTAGGACCACTGCTTTCAGCCACATATATTTCACATTTGACTATTTTAGTCTGTTTTGCTGCTTTGTGGGGCAAATATTCCTGTCCCTGAAAATACAATTCCTTTTGTTAATATTCCCACTGGAGACATTAATTTCCTTGAAAAACTCTCCTTTGTTTGCAGGCAAGATTGTTAGATGATGACTAAGCAGCTCCTAACTGAGTTGGAGGGGGAGGGATTCCCAAAAGCTTAGAGAGGAAATTCTCATTTAATTCCTCCTGCACATCTTACCCTGCAGTTCTGTTCAGGGAAAGCCTGTATATAATTTTATGGCACAAGAATATTGCTCAAGAGCTTTCACACTTCATTTGGCCCTGGGTTGATTAACATGGTGTCTCAAAGCAAACTGACTCTGGCATAGGTCACAGACCCTTTCATGAAGGCCACAGACTGGATCTCCTTCCTTTTCCAATCCCAATAGGTTTTTGTAACCTACTCTGGTGTGATGGTCCCTCAATAATTGTCAGGCTGGCTGCATCAGAAGGGTCACAGACCCCTTCTGACAGGCTGATTTCTACACATATCAGATCTATTTACCCCCCTCTATCCTGTTTTTGGCTGCTGGTGGTCCCTCAGAGCAGGCTTGAGTAGTTGTTTTGGCAGTGAGAATAACTGTGGGAACTGTGGGCAGAATTTTCTGGGAATATCTGTTGTTCACCACTTAGCCAAAGTGCCACATGTGGTCATGGGCTGGGGAGAGGAGTCTTGTGCTGCTGGGAGGGAGCTGCTCCCACCACAAGCACTGCTCTTTATTGCTTTATAAACTGTCTGTGGTTGCTTGGAATGTTTAAAGCACAGTAAGCTAGATGTGCCCCTGAAAATAAAAAGAAAGGCTTGAAAATGTTATTAAAGATATATAAGATGGTAAGCAGCATTGGGACTCAGCTCCAGAGATGCTGGCATGCTGTCAACCTCCCTTAACCTCAAACCATGGCAAATGATGCCAGTGAGGTGGTGAGAAGGTGCTGATTGAAGGTCTTTTCAATGATTAGCAAAGTCTGATCAGATCTTTTTAGTTTTGCAGGGCAGCTGAAACAATCAAAAGTGATACCTGATTTAATATAAAACCACAGGGTTGTGGTTTCTTCCTGAGATTTATTATCTGGGGAAATACAAGCCTGAGCAGCAGATGGCTTATCCTGCACTAAGGAGGCAAGTGCAGAGCAGGAAGCTTCAGCCCAGCTCTGCTCTAAGTGCCTTTAGATAATGTGGGTCAATGGATAGCACAGCTTTTAAAACACAGCCTTTAATCACATGGCAGCTCCATCTCATCCAGGAATTGCAAGGCAGGCAGGTTAAGGATGCCTTTGATTGGCATTTAGAGCTGGTGTTCTTCATAATGCCTTTTTTTCTGTGCCTAGTTTTGGTAGCTGGTTACCCCAGTGGGGATTAATTTGGTGAGTGGACTTCCCACAGCTACTGTGTCCCATGGCCAATAAGGGGGGAGTTCTCTCTTGGACCAGGCTGATTTTCAGGTACAGCTTCAGCCCATGGTAGACAAACTGAGGTGAAGATATGATATTGATGTCAAACATTTCTGCTGCATCCTGCATCTACTGAAGCAAGAGGTGCTCCAGACAGCCAGGAAAACCCAAGTGTGTGTGTGTGTGTGTGTATGGGCTAGAGAGGAAGGATTCCCAGATTTCCTTTCCCTGCTGTCCCCTCTCTGGTCCCCAGCCCTTTCTCACTCAGGAAGGCTGAGAGGGTGCAGCCTTTCAGATCATACCCAGCTCCAGCTCTCAGAAGTTCCCAATTCACTCTCGTTGCTTCAGAACCAGGGATCTGTGGGCAACAGAGATCTCCTGATATTGATGAACCTCTGTTCCACCCAGAGACTTCCAATTTCATCAGTTTGGGACCCCTTTCCTTAAAGAAGTCAATAATCTCATTTTGTGTTTGAATTGTGATGGCTCTGTGCCAGCTCAGAACCTCTTGTCTGTTTTATTATCAGTAACTACTGAATTTCCGTATTATCAGGAGAAAGTTAAAGAGAAACAAGAGAAACTAGAGAAATTAATTTCTTCACTGAGAGTGAAGAAATTTTAAATTTTAAATTCAGTGTCTGTTTTTAAGTAAAATAAAATTTCTGACATGATGCGAGAGGGGTGGGGAGGGGGAGGGGGTTTAAGCCTCTAATGAACTTCTGAACTTACGCTCCAGTTTGTGCTGTTGAAATAAGATTGTAGGAAAGAAAAATTACTTTCTTCATGTCACAGGAAGTAATGTTATGTTGGTATGCCAATTAATCCCACAAAAGCAAAATCATTTTGTAGAGTAGTAAACAGTAAGTCTGATTTTTACCCCAAAATTCATCTCATACCACTAGTTCCAAACTGGAGAATAAAAATAAAATGGACTTTTCTTTGGGAGCTCATTCGTTTTACAGTACTGACATTTATTTTTTGTGATGTTGTTCCCCCCTCTTACAGACAGAAACTCTGCTTCTTCAGGTGGAAAAGAGAAATCTGTGTGACTGCATAGCTGCCAATCTGCTGAACTGAACCCTGGAGACCCCTGAGGAGACTCACCTGTCCAGAAGTTTTTAAAATGCAGCTGTATAAAATACAGCTTTATGGAGTTCATGTGGCAAGCATGTATGCCCCAATGCTGATGAAACTGGGGCCTGTGTCTGATGTGTTTGTCTGTTCTGTATCTTTTTTTAAAAAGTACCCTCTTTTCACATCTGCTGGATTGCCAGTAAGGGCTCAATTCAGTAAATCTGTTACTTGATTTTAGGGTGGGGAGAGGGGAAATGCACCTGCTTTGATTTTTAAATCAGAATTTGCCAAGTGTAACCCCCAAAGATAATTTTGGAGAAATTATCCCTAGAGACATGTTCAGCTGTTTTTTGTCTTCAGTATGCACACGTCTGTGGCAACTTACCCAGTTACATTGAGACTGTAGTCTCTGTAGGCTTTGCCTGTGTATTAAAGATGATGAAGTCCTTTCTGTTTGTTGTCTGTGCTGTGCCCACCTTCAGGCATGTTGTAGTTCTGTCAGCTGTAATGGGCTGTGTGTCATGAGGAGTTACACATCTGCTGTTCTTGGACCAAAGCAGTTTATATCTGTGCTGAGCCTCCTGTTATCCTGCAGAAGAGTATTATTTTCTTTAATTAAAATGTTTGGGTTCTTCCCCTCCTTCCTTGGGCACCCCATTCTAGTGAATTTCTGAGTAGCTTTATTTTAGCAGGTCAAATGGCCAGAGTGAAAAGGAGAATCAGAGTATGATTAGGCAGCCTGGCCAGTTCCAGCTGTGCCAAATGCTGCCACCAGCAACTGCTCAGCATCACACTGAAGGACAGCTCTGTGCAGTGCCAAGAAGTTTCTTCACGAGTCTGTGCCTTATTTTGCTTCAAGTGAAACACAGGAATTGGGTCACACATATTTGGTCCAGCCTGTGATGGGCTGAACTCCAAATGTTTTGGTTTTCTCTTGTAGCTGCTTTTGAAAACTGCTCCTTCTATTTCAGGCAATAAGAAAGATCTTTGTACCTGAAAACTGGGATTGTTTCATCCTCACCTCTCCCCCTTTATTCTAAGATTCTGTGTCAACTCACAAGTCTGAAATAGGCTGAGCACTGCCAGGAGGTGCTTGGAGTTCTTCTGCTGTGCTTTAGAGCTGTCTCAAATGATTCCGGCATTAAGACCTGGCTTGGGAAGGGGATGGGACATCTGAAAGTAAAAATCTCTTCAGCTGAATTTGGAAGAAAGTTCCTGCCTGTGGGTGTACTTATATAAATAAATTGCCGTGACTTTGCTGGGAGTGGATGAGAGAGGAAACCCAACTCCTGCTCTGCCTATGCAGCTGCAGGAATGGTAACAGCAGCTGGGGGAGCACGACAGGGACCTGAGCGCCTTCCCAAACCTTCCAGAGCTGGGAAAACCAAGCCCTGTGCACTGAGAAGCACAGCATGCCCTTCTGTGTGTGACCAGCACACAGGCCAGCACAGAAGCCCAGTGTGAATGGGACAGAGGATTCTGGTGTCATTTTTCCAAATCCCCTCAGGGAGCAGCTGTACTGTGTTTCTCACCCAGTCCATTCACACAGCATGGGAGCCCTGGCACTGCTCATTTTGGGCTGCTTGGCAAAGCCAGTCAGTGCAAGCCTCACCTGCAGCTCCCCTCCCAGAGGGTGGGAAGGGGCAGCAGTCCTTATCCAAGGCAGAGCACTCTCAGGATTTCTGGGAGCAAAGCCCCCTTTGGGGAGCTTCAACTGGCCCTGGCTGCAGCTCATTGACTTCTCAGAGCTCCTTGGCTTTTGCTGCACTTGGCTTGTCCTCATCTTGTTCTAGCTTGGCTTTGTTCCCCTGCTTTGCTCTGAACCTGTGTTCTCTCCTCTCCATCTCAACCTCCATTCCCTCTTCCATTCTGGCACTGCCCTCCCTCTGATCCCAGGGATTTCTCAGGGCACTCCAGGCCCCTCAGTCTGGTGAGTCTGGAGTCACTGCAGGTGTGGGTGGTGAGGCTGATACTCCCCAGGTCAGCAGCCCCTTTGTCCAGCTGGCAGAACTGCCAGAGCAATGAGTGACAACAATTCACCATGGAGCAACATCAGCATCTCATTCCCAGGGAAGAGGAACTCACCTGTTCAGGGAAGACATTGTGTGGAAAGACCCCTTTTTACATAAAAATGAACATTCCTATTGCAGAACTTGGAGGAAGTCCCAGAACAGCTCATTTTCAGATGAATTATTCTGAATTATCCTGTGGACTGTCCCCCAGCCTGGTGTAATCTCACTGGCTTGTTACAGGTGTGGACAAGAACCCAGCCATGTTTGCCAGATGGAAACACCTATAGATCTTTGTGAATTTTATCCTTGGTGATTGCACAGGCACTGGCTTGAACAAAAGAAAACCTGACCATTTGGAATTCCTTCAGTTGCTTTGCTGCTCCTCTGCTTTATGATTCACTTTGTTGGAACTGGGGAAGTGAAACATGGGACAGAATTGGGCTGTTGACCCAGCCAGGAAGGGGACAGGTGGGGAAAGGGGAATAACTTTTTAATTCTCTTTCTCAGAATCTGAAAAATTTAAGATTCCTTTCAGTCTGCAGAAGCTCAATATAAGCAGGATTTCTCTAGTGGTGATTTTTGCATGCTCTTTTTAATTACCTTACCCATTCTTTTTTCATCAATTACTGTTTTATATTAATTCTTGTTCAAAACCACCCAAATGACAGGAGAGCAGCTAATATGCCACCATTTCTGAAAAAGCATTGGCAGGAAGGTGTGGGAATTGCACCCAGCAACAGGAATATGTGTTCTGGGCAAGTGAAAAGAAACTTTTGAAGAATTTGAATATGTAAAATCAGGTTTAGTATGACAGAGTGACAAGACTCAAGACCATTTTCATAGAGAACAAGAACACAGCAGAACCATATGAAGTGCTGCCAAAGGAGCCAGGATAAACAGGAGCACTGTACAGACTGGGAACCTTCAGTCAAGTCAAGAGATGGCTGAGGAGGGTGACAGAAGTTTATGAAGCCATAAATGACCAGAGAATGGCTGTTTGCTGTCCCTTTGCAAACAAGCAATGGGATGCACTGGACAAAACCTGCTGGAGGCAGGGGCAGAGCAAACATGAGGATGGTGCTGTGTGTTCCAGTGCTGGAAATCTGCTGCTGTGCCTCCTACAAGATGTGCATTTTTTTCTCCTCAAAATCCAAAGTTCCTGTTAAATCCAAACTATTACACAGAAATATAATGGGGTCATCAGAGCACTCGTGCATCCTTCTCACTGTCTACTTTGTCCTGTTTTATTCCCTGTTGTACATTACATGGTGCCTCTTGCTTTGTGGCTGCACTGAAAGCTGTCTGGGCCAGAGAAATGATGTCAACTGCACTGCCAGGTGGCCATCACACCTTTAGGTATTGTCAACTTATTAAATAAAAATCACAATGTAAAATATTTTGGGCTGTTGCTCCAGTTTCAAGCATAGCATTCATTTATATGGGTTTGCAGTTTAATCTCCATGTAGATATTCCTCAACCTTCCAACTCCCATCTTCCTGTTCCAGCTGTGACTCTGTAGAGTTGGGAAGGGGCAGAAATTATATTTTCAACACCTCTAAACACCTAAAGTTTAAAAGGTGACTTAAAGCATAAGAAGAAGAGTTCCAGGCATGGATGCCATGAGAAAAGAAATGCAAATATCTGCAGATATTCTATTTTTACATTGATCTGCCTACACTTTTCCTTCCTCACAGTCAGGGCTGTCATCATTTGATTCCTGCTCTGAACCATGAACTTTCTGAAAACCTGCTAAGACATCAGCTTGTCTTCATTAGCCTTGAGCACCTTTTGCTGTTTAAATCAAAGTAAGTGACACTGCACTTTTCTGCAAAATTTAAGAGACAAAACTATAGATTGTTCGCTTTGTCAAGAGAGTCTGAAAATGGGGCAGGGCTGGCAACCCTCCCATTATTCTTCACATCTTCACTTTTCTTTGAGAGTCCAAATCAGCTGGAAAGACTGCTGCTGACTGGGGATGCAAGTTAGACCCTTCCACACAGTAGGCAGGATGCAAAAGTCAAGGGACAGCAATATTCAATTTCTTGTTTAGATGTGGAGGGATCTGAATATTCTCTGTGTGTGCATTAATAGCTGCACTTAATGTTCATGCTCAGGCAAACAGAATGGTAGCCTCAGCCCCAAGGCGCATCTCATTGTCAGATGTTTTCTAAGAATTGATGCTTTTCTTTTAAAACTTTATTTTTACCCAATTCTTTTATTTTATTCCTAAAGTCCATAAAATATTTGGCTACGCAAAAGCAACACAGGCAGAAAATGTGGGCAACACAGGGACACAAATGAAGGAGTCCCATCACTGGGATTTTTGTGCAGTTAGGGATCAATGTGAATTGTTAGAGAAAAACCCAGCTTCTATCTAGCTTTAAGTGCTAAAAGTGTTTATAACGTGACATTTTGATGTGTATAAGGATATTCATCTATGGGAATTTTCTACAAAATAGAAAGTGTAGGAACTTTTCTTTATAAGAGAGTTTCATCTTGTCCAAAATAATGGACAGATCTGCTAACACAAGTAGCTTTTAATACTAAATCTGCACTAACATTTGTTAAGTTAATTTAGGCAACCAAGGCTAACAAAATCTGTTGTTTTGTGTGGCTTCTGCAGTGAACAAGATGAAACTTTCCTTTGCATTAATTCCAACAGGTTTTAAACTCCATGTTTAGTGAGGTTGTACCTATTAATCTTTTGACTGCAGCCTATCAAGATGACCATGCAGTTTCACCTGGTAACTTTTCAGGTTAATATGGGGTCTGGGGAGAGACACAAACTTCAGGACAAAGCCCAGAGTTAGAAATGTTTGTGACTGCCTAAAGTGCAGGCTTTCATGGAGGCCACCTGCAGTGCTAAACCTTTTCTTCCAAAGTTCTGGGCATTGTGGGCTATTTTTTTTTCCATGGGTAAAGAGCAGAACTTCATTCATGCACTAAATTTGTTACACAAGGCTTCTTACCTAAGCAGCTCTTGCATTCACCCTGGACTATATATACCCTGTAATACAGCCTCCAGCCCCTGAACCGTGTCTGGTTTCAGCCAGCAGCACTAAATATAACTAATGCACAATTCCTCAATTTGAGCTTGCACTGAAGCAGGACCTGAGCAATGCTTAAATGCTTTTTGACAGCTGGTTTGTTGCACATTTGTTTTATGCACAATTTTATACATGGAAGGTTGAACCATATCCCAGGAAGTCAATAGCTTTCCTAAGCTATAGTGAGCTCTCCCCACCTGCCCTTTCTGTAAGCACAGGCTCTGCAGAGGACGGCCACTCTTCAGTCACTCTGGTTTTGGTAGCCATGGAATAACCTGCCCAAATCCCAGCACTTAAAATATCAACCAACAGTTTCTTCCCAAAGTGTCCTGGACTGCAAGGCAATGTATATTCTATTTGCCATCTGTTAGAGGTGGAGCAGTTATCTTCTGTTCATTGGGAACTTTTCTTTCTCTCTTTCACAAACCAATCCTCCCTCCAGGAGACATCTGCTGTTAATGGGTTTCTGAGTCTCACTGCATGACTGATAAAATTACAGCATCCCATTGGGAGATGCTTGGTCCAGGAGGAGGAGCCAAGCATTCCTAACTGGATATGACCTGAGATTTTTGGGACACCAGCACAGCCTTTCCATTGGATTCCCAGAGGAACAGCAGCTGCCTCTTCCACTGGATCTTCAGAGGAAGACTGCACCTTTAGCTACAGGATCCCTGCTCCAGCAGAACCACACCTGACACTCCAGGAGGGCTGCAGCCACATTTCCAATTGGATGCTACCAACACCCTGACCCACAGGGTGTCGGGTTGTGCTCTGACTCTGTCAGTGTTGTTTTGGTTTACTGCATTGTTTATTTTACTTTTTAAATTTTTTCTTCCCTAATAAAGAACTGTTATTCCTGCTCCCATATCTTTGCCTGAGAGCCCCTCTTAATTTCAAATTTATAACAATTCAGAGGGAAGGGGTTTACATTTTCCATTTCAGGGGAGGCTCCTGCCTTCCTTAGCACACACCTGTCTTTTCCAACCAAGACACAAACACATAAATTCAAGAAAGGATTTTTACACACAAATAAAGCAAGTAAATAATGACATGCCTATGTCTTCCTAGACAGGGATAAGATTGGCAGTAACAAGGCAAATAGCTCAGCTTCTTCCCCAGTGGCATTCAGAGCACACAAAGAGCACATAACCCTTGCCTATGCTGTAAATTGACCCCATGTCCAGCACCCTTTTGCCTGCTGGATTTCCAGCAGTCCCATGCAAACCTCATAAATAAACTAGAAAAACTGGTGTTTTACCAGTGATTCTTAGTTTTCCTTGGAATCAAAAGTCTGAACTGACCTTCATTTCAAAACAGCTTGACAGAGCCCCTCCTGCATAGCTGAAAGCATTCTAAGCTTTTGAAAGTGTTTAAAGATGCTTGTCACACTTGGCTTCAGTGGATTTTTGGAGAACTGACGAAGCCTGGGTGCTTTCCCACATCTTATACTGTGGTGAAAGAGGCCTCTTGGAGTTGGCTTCTTCCTACACTAAAGGATCTTAGTGCCAAATTTCCATCACACTCCCTTCTTTGCAGCTCCATCCCTGTTTGGCAGTGTCACGTGGACTTTGTTGGGACAGCTTCAGTGTGTAAAAGCCTCACAGTCTGACCAAGGTTCAGCTTGTGGTCAGACTCTTGAAGGGTTTTCCAGGAAACTCTAAGACAGGGAACTTGTCAAGCAATGATGCCAAGAACAAATTGGTCATTTCACAAGGGGGTTTTTTCCCCTTGCCAAACCTCTGACTTAGTGTTTAAAGAAAATCCTGAGCCACCAAGCAAAGGTGAATCATTATCTCATAGCATGAGGGACAAGGTAAGTATAAGGTGATTTTATTTTCAGTCCTTCTCAGGCCTGAGATGGTTGTCAGAAAAAAGATAATAGAATTTATTCTGTTTATGTGCAAAAATGTCAAGTAGTGCACCAGCCTCTCACCTCTCAATTCATTGGCAAGGTTGTGGTTTACTTCTTTAAAGGCAGATGGAGAAATTGTGGGCCCTGCCAGCTGCCCTGCAGCCAAATGTCTCTGAATTGGCTTATCAGTGACCCCTCCCAGAATGGGAATGTTCTGACATCATACTTGTTTAAATGAGAAAAAACATTTCCTTTGCCCTGATCACTGAGGGAGGAGAAATAATTCGTCTGAATTTCAGATACTGCACAAGGGCAATGAATTTCTCCCAGGGGTATCTGTGTTTGTGCTGGAATTACAACATAGAGAGCTGGAGTGACTGCTTGGGGAATAAAATTATTCTTAATCACAGAATAAGGAGAGAAGGAACAGAGAAAGGTATCAATAAGAAATTGCTCAGTTCTTCCCTTGTCTTTATGCAGGGCCACTATCCCAATGCCATTCCCAGATGATGTCTAATTTATACCTACAGGCCTAAATATTCCCATGTCTTCTGCAGGAAATCAATCCCAGTGCCATCCTCATTATTATGAAGTTTTCCAGGGGCTTTGGTTGAGTTTCCTGGCCACCATTTAAACCTGTGGATATTTCTGCTGCTGTTGGTGTCTCTGACAGCTCCTGGTGCTGCAGTGACCAAACCAGACACAGCACTGCAGCTCAGGCCTTGTGCTGAAGTCAGCTTAAGCTCTTGCACTTCTTTTTTGTATGTCCCAGTATAATTGTATTTTTGGGAGAATAACAGAATATTATAAACCAATTTCAGCTTGTGACTCTCTAGCTTCACTAAAGAGGTGCCACATAATGGGCTGTTCCCCATTCCAAATATGAGCTGTTGATTAATGCTGATGAAGTGTAGTACCTTGCTCTCATTTTTATAAAAGTTCATTTTATACGGTTTTTAGACCCTTTTTTCTAGTTTGTCTGCCTGGTTTAGAATTGGATTCCTCTCCCCCAGCATTGTTTAAAACCTCCAGGCTGAAGTCACATCTTAAATAACCACTTTGCTTATTCATTATCCGGTTGTCTAATGAAATGCTGAATAACCCCTGAACTCTTTGCAGTCCTGATGTGATCTTCCCATGGGGACAGTGACCCACTGCTAACTCCCAGCAGTGACCCAGCCAGTTTTGCTGGCCTCAGAGGTTTCCTTAGTTTGCTCCTGACAATGCTGTGTGACACGGCCCTGAAATTGATTAAATTTGGCTTTCCTTATCTGCAAGGCCTGTTACCCTGTCACAGAAGGATACCAAACTAGTCTGACTTGATTCTTGACAAACAGCTCTTATTTGCAATTCCAGTTCTTGTTTTTCAAACACTTACAAAATGTTGGTTGATTATTGCTTGAAAAACATTCTCAGGGGTGGATGGTAAATTGGCTTGCGTGTAGTTTTCCAGTTCTCTTCCTCATTTTAAATACAGCCACTGCACTTACCCTTTTCCAAGACTGGCATAAACCACATCTTCCCTGAGCTCTCAGCAATAATTGCCTATGATGGTTGTTCTGGGTTCTTCTTTCAGTCTCCTGTGGTGGGTCTAGTGATAGACCTGAGTAAAAAGAGAGCTCCAGGCAGATCAAAACATAGAAAAGGGACTTCACAAACCTACAAGCATCAGTAAACAAAGTAAATTTCTGCTAAATGTTTTTACCTAAAACATTCACTGGTATTAGTTGTGTGAGACTTGTTTTCATTGGTAGATAACAGAGATGCTTAGTTCTGTACCACTTTTCAAGACAGCAACTTGATAAACTTTCCCCTTCTGCTGAACAGAGAATAAACTCTTCCCTTGGGTTTTATCTTCCTCATTTTACTCCCCTTGTGTTGAAAGGATGCTTTCTTGCTGTTCTTCATGTTTCACACTGCTTGTGTCTGGTTTTTTGTATTGGCCTCTCTGGGCTTGTGCCTGGGGTTGTTCTCCTGCCCTTCTGTCCATCAGGTCATGGTGACCAGACACAGGTTCTTCTGTGCCTGTGGATTTTCCTTCTGTTTGAGTCCAACAAAGGGCTGATGGCCATGTGAGTGGGCAATGATGTAGCACTTCATATTAGGCTGGGATTAACTGCCCTGTTTGCCATGTGTGCCCATGACTGTAATAATGGAATTAGTTCTGAGACCAGAACCTTTGCCTGCATCTTCCTTTTTTGCACACATATTCAACTCAGGCCTTCAATGAATGCCATTTTAACTGCATATATAAATTTTCTTCCCCACTTCAAAGATGTAACTTTCAATACCTGTAACACTTAGGAATCAATAAGAAATTTTCCAAGGAAGCCACCAGATGTCTATCCTCACTAATCATCTTCCCCTTAAATGCCTGATCATTCTGATTGCTTTGGAGGAAATTCTTTCTGTCTTTTAGCAAAAAATTATTAGGTGTGTATTCTCTGTAGAAAAAGAAAATTAAGTAAAAATATTTCTGACAGCCCTCTGGGATAAACTATGATATTTTTCAGACACTGAATGGATTTCTGTGAATCTCTTGGAATTTTCTTGTCTTCCAAAGTTAATTTGGTACTGGTATTCCTTAGCTATGGTGATACCCAATAGTGAATGTAATAGCTAAGCAAGTCATGCAAATGTTTTCATGTGTGTCTCCTCTTCAGCTTTGTTGGAGGTGAGAAAATAGCACAGATTTCTGGAACTTTTCCGTTCAGACTGGCTCCTGTTCTCTGTGAATTGAGAACCATGTCTTGGACCACATGGTTCTGTTAGCAGGAGGAGTTGGAAACTTTTTTCATGTTTCTTAAAGACCCTGGCATTTGACACAAAAACTGGCCAGACTCTGTAAGTGTGATGTCTGGTTGTTTTATGTTGGCACTGAGAAGAGGAGGGAAAATAATTACATAATTTTAAGCTTAGTAGTATAAGTGACACTGAACTAACACCTTGTACCCCTTTAGGTGGTGGATATAGAATGCCCTACAGCAGATATCACAGTAGTCAGAATTTTAGAAAAGACTACACTGATACCTTGAAAAAATATTAGAACAAACAGTGCTTTCTACCTCATCAAAGGTTATTGCAGCTGTAGGTAATTCCTTCCTGTCCCTTTCTTGAAATCCATGTATGAAAAGTGGGTTATGGCTATGGGACCATAATGAGGGTGCAGGCAAGAAACTCATATGCCAGGGTGAATGGAAGTGTGAGGATTTTGGATTTTGTGCCAGAATTCCCATTTGATGTTATTTAAAACAGAAGATCATGGCACACAGACAGTATGACCAGCCCTAGATGATTGTACAGTCAGGCTCTATAATGTTTGTTTATATCCTGGCTCTTGTGAAGCTGCTCCTTAACAGGCCTGGGAGGCCTGGGATGAGACAAACAATGTAAAACCGGTCCATCTCACACAGCCTCAGTCCAGCTATCCAGCATCAGAACTTGGATTAGGAGTCTCAGCTTCTCATAAAGCCAGTGGGACATGTTGGCGCAGATGTGTGCCCAGACTCACCTCATGAAGATCCCAGTGGCTGAGACCTTCTGCTGGACCTTCCACAGAAGGGAATTTGAGTTTCAGTTGCACTGTGGGCTAAAATTTTGGCAGTGTGACATTCTTGTAGGAATTGCTTCCATAATTCTGGGCTGCCCCCTTGCAAGAGAGGCATGTCCACTTTGCCAGAAAGTCCTGTGAGAGGATTTTTAAACTAACCTAGTCCAAAAGCACAAGCATTGAAAGGAGGACTGTAAGATGTAGTTCTGAAGAAGCCACAGGAACAAGTGAAATAGAAGCAGAATGCAGTGCTGGTGAAAGTCTCCAAGGGCTGAAGAAAGCCAAGGATAAACTATGTCTATGTCTGGGAAGACTGATACTTCCACAGCCTGGCAGGGTGGTTATTCTGTGCAGGCCAGGAAGGCTGCAGCCTCTCCTTGGTGAGAGGAGATGTAGTGTCCTTCTGTAAAAGAACAGCAAAGCCATGAATTGAACAGTAATGTTGCAAAATGAGCCTTTAATCATGCTCTGGGGCAAGCAGGTAGGTGTTTGAGCATCTCTTTCTCTTTTCCAAAAGGTATCACCTCCCCTGTCTGAACGCTTGGTTTCAGCCAGGTGCTTACGCAGATTCCCTCTCCAGGAAGCTTCCTGCTTTAACTTTGTCAGGACACAATAAATAAATAAATGAATAAATAAATAAATAAGGGCTGATCCCAGATCAAAAGTTTAGCTTGAAGAGAGCATCCTTAAACTTTTGCAGTGCGTAGGTTTTGGCTGGGGTCTTATCATGGTTAGCCTAGGTTGATGCTGTGCAGGATCTGTTTTCG
This sequence comes from Ammospiza nelsoni, assembly GCF_027579445.1. Classification (NCBI taxonomy): domain Eukaryota; kingdom Metazoa; phylum Chordata; class Aves; order Passeriformes; family Passerellidae; genus Ammospiza; species Ammospiza nelsoni. The sequence goes on from NC_080636.1 coordinate 19,965,265, forward strand.
TGCTTGGTCCGTGTGCCAGGGGTGCTGCTGTCCACAAGGCCTCGTTTTCAGTGTAGTTAAACAAAGGCCATAATGGGTTCTTCCCCAAAGTACAGGGGGCCATCAGCAAAGTACCATCAGCAGGCCCTGCAACTTCATTTATCCAAGAAAACTTCTGAGTTTTTCTCTCATTTGATCCCTCACAGAATGAAATATCACTTTAAGTGAGTTACAGCTAAAGCAAGGGATGGGAGCTGTGTATTTCAGCACAGTCCCTTTGGGAACAACAGCAACAAACACAAAAATTGCCCAAGACTCTCTTACGTGGGTCACTGCAGCCCGTGTCTGCCAAGGAGAGGGCATGGCCTTTGGGAGCAGAGGAGGAGTGCAGCAGTGACCACCCATCACACTGTGGTCCCTTTAAATCTTCTTCTCCACTTGGCAGCTCCAATTTTTGCGTTGCTATAGCAAATCTCCATGGCAATGACCCTAATCAGGGAAGGGGGGATGCTGGAGGGGCGCATGCTCACAGTGCCTGCTGGAGCATTGCCTGCTCTCCCCAGCTGCTCCAAGGCTCTGGCACCCAGGCAAGGAGAAGGAGCAGGTACTGGGCAGGCTGGTCCTTGGGGTGCATCTGGGGCCCATGGCGTGGCCGGCACTGGCGTGTGCGAGAGGGTTCATGCGTGCACGGGGTCTGGGCTTAGCACATCTCACCCACTTCTTGGTGAGCAGCCTGCAGGGAGCAAACTGCTGCTTTTTCACTGCTTCTCCTCATTGCAGGCAGGGAAGACAGCTTGAATTGTTGCTGGGAGCGATGGCGCCCGTGCGGAGCGAGGCGCGGGTGGGAATCCTGCTGCTGCTGTCGGCGCTCAGCCTGCTCAGCGCCAGGCTCGTGGGGGCTGCCCAGGACCCCGGCACTGCCATCCCTGCAGAAAGTAGGTACCTGCTGCAATTGTACCTCCTACAATTGTACCCTGTCCTGCCTGCCTTCCTCCACTGCCCCCAGCAGCCACATGGGCTCCCTGCTCCAGGGGAACCTGGTGTTGCCTGATAATGATGAGTTTGTGCCATGACAGCAAAGCACGTGAAAATAACAGCCACAGAAACAGCATGCAAGCAAGGATTAGTAGTTATTTGGGGAAAAAATGCTAACTGCATACTCTTAATTTTCATTTGAGCTTGTGCTCAAGCTCATTGTTTGTAGGTCTTTTAGATTCTTGAGAGTTTCATTTCACTAGATAGTTTTAATTGATATACACAGATTTGCTAAAATACCTATGATGTCCTTACTAGTCTGAGTATTGTTAGAAGAAAATTTGTGTGTATTTCTGCTGGGGCTTTGCATCTTGCTTATTTTAGTATTTGGTTGGAACAATAGGTCAAGTTCAACTTTCTTGTAGCTACTACAAACCGACACAGGGGACGTTTACCCAAACAGTGCATTTGGAAAGCAAATATAAATTTCTGAAATCCTGCAAACCTAAAAAGTAAATAAATCTGGCAGACTGGCTTGAGCACACCACGGAGCTGGGAGCTCTTGAATTTGGATTACAGCTCTATATGAGCTTCCTCTGTTGTTTTGAGTAAGTCTCTAAACTTTCTCAGCTCCAAAATGAGGCAATAGTTCAAAGTTATTAGGGGATGGAGTCAATGTTCTCAGGGTGTTTTGGTGACAGCAAATGGGAAATAGCCACTCATTAGAAACATAAAATGTCCTCTGGGAAAAAGACAACAAAGAAAGATAATTGCATAAAAACAAATCTCTAGTTCTTAGTCATGTTTACTTTGTATCACAGCTACCTTTTCATATGACAATCAAAATATTTAATACAAGGTGTGATTTTTGTCACTGTGTTTTATTCACAATTAATTCCATTCGATGAAACTAATGAGACTTAGATGTTGAATTTCTTTCTTTTTCCGTTATCTTATTTTTTTTTTTTTTAATTAGGGCTAAGTTTTGGTCTGTTCTAAATCAGATCTCACTGCTATTTTGTGTGTCTGTTTCCCAAGAATTCATTAATTCTAATAGGTTTTGTGATGAGTAGTCCATTTTATCTCTCAAAGAGAAAATCGGGCTTGGAAAATAAATTGTTCATACTCTTTGTGTATCTGTGTCAGCACAGGCAAGTCAACACATTTGGGAAAATGTATGCAGGGGTTTCTTGTTCTACTTGTGTAGTGAAAACTCCCATTTGAACTGTAGAACAAAACTCTTGGACAGGGTTTCTGACCCGAGTCTCACAGAATTATAAAACCATAGAAAGGTGGGAAGGGCTCTTTAGAGCTCATCTGGTCCAACCCCCTGACATGGACTGGGACATCTTCAACTTGATCAGAGTAAAGTTCAACCTGACCTTGAACATTTCCTGGGATGGGGCATCTGCCCCCTCTCTGGGCAACCCATGCCAGTGCCTCACCACTTCCGCAGCAAAAAACTTCTTCCTTAACTAATTTAATGTGACCCTCTTTTATTTCAGAACCATTCTCCCTTGACCTATCACAACAGGCCCTGCAAAAAAAGTCTGTCCCATCCTTCTTACAGTATCAAGGAGTCTTTTTACCATCTTATTACCCTCCTCTAGCCAGGCTTTGGAGTCCCTTGAACAGCCTTTGGGGAAGATTCCTTGTGTTGTCTCACTCCTGAATGTATGATTGTGGACTGCAGGGCAGGTCAGGGTGTTTCTGTGGCAGTGTTACCTGGAGACACACTGCCCCATCCCAAGGAACAGGGCACTGCTACAAAAGCAAAATGCTATTTCTGTCTGAGACCAGGCCAGGAGCAAGACTGTCAGCTGATTGTGAATTGTAAATTGTTTTGGGCTGCTGCAGGCACAGAGTTTTAAAGCCACAAGGAACTCCTGGTGCTCCTCGTCAGCCACTTGTTGGGAGAGTGCTGCATAGCTGCTAAGTGCTCCAGACACTTTCCTTTGCCTGTCAGGGCTCCTCCTGATGGTTAACCTGTGAAACTCTGCCCTTAGGACATTGTGGGTGCTAAATATTTGTGTGAGATTGTAGAACTGGTTTAAATTCAAGGGAAAAAATCCTAGAAATGGCTGTTAGATAAAGGGGCATTTCTTCTGGATCAAGGGCTGCCTTAGCATACTCCTGAGACCTGGGAGGGTCTTTGGGAATGCATCCCTCCAGACTTGCCCTGTTCTCAGGCTCTTCCAAGGCACCCATTGCTAGCCATGGAGGTATAAGAGTGCCCAGGGATTGCACCCTGGCATAGGGACGTGCCTATACCAGTACCCTGCTAGGATGGACCCTGGCACATTTGTGCCCATGAGAGGAGGCCAGTTGTCTGTATAACAGAGCTGACTGTTCCAGAGTGGAGCTATCCCACGCTCTCATGGCTTGGGGATGCTCCCAGACTTTCAATATTCCTCAAGAGATGCAGGCTGTAGGGGACTGGGCACTGGGTTGGGCACTCACTTTGGTGTGATCTAGTACAGAGACACTCCTGGAACTTTTCTTTCTTGATGCTCCACTGGCTACATCTCACCAGGAGCTGGTCCCTGTGGGCACTGACCCCTCCAGAGGGCACTGCCTCTGCAGCAGGAGCAGCACTTCCCCATTGCTGCACTTTGGCCTCACTGTCAGCCCAGGCAAACCAGACCCAGGATGGCCCAGAGGGGAAAGGGGTCTCCGGTGCACGTTCTTAACAGGGATGTGGGACAGACTCGGGCCATATTTAGTGTCCTCCTGCAGGGCAGAGCAGTGCGGTGCTGCAGAGCTTTTCCCTGTCCCCAGGTGTGTGACACGGCACTGGCAGCAGCCCGTAGCAGGAACATTCCCACATGGACCCCACGGTCTCTCCCCCACCTGGTGGGAGGAATGTGTCCCTCCTGCAGCACCAGGAGCAGGACAGGGCCAGCAATGCTCAGCAAAAGTGTGGGAGGTGCAGGAGTCACAGGAGAGGAGCATGAGAGTGAGTCACAGATCTCTTGAGCAGTGCAGAGAGATCCTGTCCTGTGTGAGGCACTGGGATCTGGCTGGGGCACCATCCCCTGCTCCCTGCCAGTCACACAGCCAGGCACAGCTCTTTATGCATAATTCTAATTAGCAATGATTAATTGTGTCCTTACACTTTATTCACAGCACTTAGCATATGCAAAAGACTGTTCAAGTTTGAAGTGGTGCTACTAATACTCACAGATTATTTTCTTTAAAGTTCTCTGCAATCCACTTGAAAAAAATAAGTTATTTCCTCAACCTCCCTTTGCATTTTAGCCCAGATCACCCACTGTGAAAGCTAAAATATGGACTCTGAAGACCAGAAGCTGGTCAGTCTGTTTTCATTAGCCAAGGTGCATGAAATACAAAGAATAAATACCAAGTGTATGCAAGGGGAAGTAAAATTAGACTTACACAGTGCTTTCAGTCCCAGTTCTTCACCAAGAAGAAGCCAAGAAATATATTTTTTCTCTTCCCCCACTTCTCCCAAAACACACAAAGACACATAGAGTCTTTGTGCTGACAGGACCCATTTAAAGAGTTATAGCTGACTCTTGATAATTCTCATTATGTTAATCCACAGACCTGTTAAGTCTCTCTATGAATGATAGTCTGTTTCCAGCTGTCAGCAAGGAATTAATAGCACTCTGCTATACTTTGCTATGTGACTCAAGACTTGGTTTCATGGCTGCTTTAAGCTGATGTAAGCCTGTGTGCCTCTGCCCTTCTCCTCTCCATAACCTGGTATCCTGTCCTTGCACTGTTTCCTCTCCTGGCCCCAGAACTTGGGCATTCAGGATCTGCTCCGGGGGGATAAAAGTCAGTGATCCAGCTGATGGAGGAGCTTCATTGTCACTCCTGCTGTGAGCAAGTGGAAGTGTGGGATGCCTTAGCCAAGGACAGAAAGCACAGTGGGACTGCTCCCATTGGCAACAGCACATATTTAGATTTGTTTGATAAAACAGACACTTAGACATATTTCTGTTGGGGAAATCTCCATGGGCACCTTGCTGAAAATATTGTGGGCATGAAGAGAGGTCAAATCCAGAGAGATAGGTCAGCTTAGCAGCTCAGCTCTTCATTCTGGAAAGCAGACCACGGCAGAGAGTGATGGAGAACATCAAAGTCCTAAGTAGGACAAAGTTGTGATTATTTAATAACTGTCTCTTCCACTGCAAAAAATTAGAGGCAGGAAATGAAAGCAGCAGATGTCAACTTCAGAGCAGACAGGAATGGTATTTTGTTCACTCAGTGAATAGCTGAGCTGTGAAACTCATTGCCACAGGATGTTGCAGATGACAAAAGTTAGCATGGATTCAGGAAGCAACAGTGCAAATTAATGTGAGAAAAATTCATGGAGGGCTTATCAGATACAGAAACACCAGCCAGATGCAGGATATCCTCCAGCCTCCTGTTAGGCCAGGAGAACATTGCTAGACACTTACTCTTGTGTCTTCCTTGAGTATCTGCCATTGGCTACTGGCTCCCAGGGATGCTGAGCTGACCCAGGGACAGCAGTGCCTGGAGAAGGATCCCACACCACAGAGCACAGCCCCAGAAATGACATTAAAGAGTGAATATGCTGTTATGTGGTGAAACTGGCTGCATGTGCACTCTGACTTTGGAGGGCAGTGCTGTGTTAGGAGCTTTGCAGGTGCTGGTTCAGGACACCCAGAGCTGCACAGGCAGGTGTCCTCTGTGCCACCACCCTTCTACTGCAGAAGATACCAGGGCAGCTGCTTTCCCAGGGCTGGCAGAACTGAAATAACCACTTGGCAGGGCTGTGCCATTCCACTAGCTCCACCCTGTCCACACAGGAGCACTTGGCTGTCATAAATACCAGAGAATGATCCCAACCGTCCCATCACAGCTTTCACAAAGCCCTGGGAACGCTTCCTGCGTGACAAGCAGTGACAGATTACAGAATTCATGGCCCTCCTCACAAGTGCTTTCTCCCCACTGCAGAAGCAGAAGACATTCATTTATCACCTGAATTTTTTTTCCCTCCTTCAGGTTCTGATTTTGAGAACCCTTTGGTGCTTGTCAGCACTTCAGGGCAGGCAGCACCTCCCTGAGGAGGAGCCAGGGCAAGGTGTTTCTGAGCAGACCAGAGTGAGAGGGAGCAGGGCATGACACTGAGTAAATGATGGATTTGCTGACAGCAGTCTGAGCATGCAGGTTCTTTCTAAGGGCTCTGTTTCATGCTCTGAAGTGGAAACAATTAAATTACTGCAATACTGAAAGCAGGAGGAGGTTGAGTGTCTTTAAAGTGTGCTCAAAACCATCCTGCCACTACTCCTGCGCCTGGAGAGGCAGAGTCTTTGTGAACAGTTCTCTTCTGACAGAGGTGGGGACTTTGCATCTCCTCACAGAATGGGAATTAAATCCCTGGCTTGATCCCCAGGTCTCCCTGAGATGCCCCTTGCACTGAGGGGAGGTGGAGAAGGACAGGTGGGAGAGAAACTCCTCCTGAATAGATCAAAACTCCCGAGAGGCTTGCTGAGGACTGACAGGCACTCTGGCTGCTCCCTTCCTCCAGGTACAAGCCAGAAGGCAGTGCTGGCAGCAGGGTGCCAGGCACAGAGGGGTGCCAGGCACAGAGGGGTGGCAGGCACAGAGGGGTGGCAGGCACAGGTGGGTGGCAGGCACAGGTGGGTGGCAGGCACAGAGGGGTGGCAGGCACAGGTGGGTGGCAGGCACAGAGGGGTGGCAGGCACAGGTGGGTGGCAGGCACAGAGGGGTGGCAGGCACAGAGGGGTGGCAGGCACAGGTGGGTGGCAGGCACAGAGGGGTGGCAGGCACAGGTGGGTGGCAGGCACAGAGGGGTGGCAGGCACAGGTGGGTGCTGCAGGGCTGCCCAGCAGCTCCCTGGCTCCAGAGAGCTCCCCAGCCACCTCAGCAGCAGCTTTGCACCCTCTTTGCTCTGGGAGAGCAGCACAGGGGGCTGCATGAGGACAAGGATTTCAGCACTCTCCCCACCAGGGGGGCTCTGTGATCAGTATGAAATGTCATCTTTCCCCATTCCCCTTGCTCTCCTCCAGTGTCTGCAGTTTCTTCAGCTGAAAACTCACCATCATTAACTTCAAACAGGCAGAGATTGGTGCAGGTGAATCCTGGCAGAGCAGATATTTAGAGACAATTTGGTGGGGTTTTTTTTCAGGTGTGTTACTGGGAATGGAAGTCAAAAATGCTCAGTCTGTGTAATTCTATTTTCTCCTTTTCCCTGTTTTTAAGTACCTGGAGGGAGCCTACAAGAAAGATGGGGAGAGACTTTTTACAAGACCATGTGGGGGTCTTAGTTACAGTTCTTTCTGTAAACCAATTACTTAGTTTTCTTTACTTTTAGGGATGAATATATTCACACTTGTGTACAGAGGTGCCAGCTTCCTTGGACACATTTGTGACAACAGCAGAGAGGAGTCTCTACAGAAATTTAAAATTAGAAATTAAGATAAGATTGGAGATACTAATGCTCCAGAGGGAATTAGCTGGAAATCTGGTCTGGTAGCATGGAAAGAAGTGAGCCATTTTGGTTGTCAAGTCCCCTCCTCCTCCAGCGTCCGCCTTTTCCCTGCCCTGCCCCTCTGTGCACACACACTGGCAGCAGCTGCAGAGCCAGTGGGATGCTTTGCATTCCTGGCAGAGAAAAAATACAGCAGCAGGTGAAAGGAAGCAAATACAGATCTGGCATTGTCCCCTGCCAAGCTGCTCTGTAAGAGCTCCTGTAAAAACAGACCTGCCTGTCTGGTTCCTGAACCACTGCAAACTGCTATTTTCAGTGTATCTGGTGAGAATTAACCCATGTCTGAGAAGGGGTAATGTGGTATTCACATGCCCTCTGAACAGAGAGAAGCTGTGAGACAAGCAGAGAGGAAGGAAAACACAATTCTTATCTCACTTGCTGTGCCTGTGATGTGTAAAGTAGAATGCAATATGGAGATTGTTTACCCAAAGTGAGGATGTTTTGTTCCCTTGGCCTATCAGGGCCAAGAGTGTGTGTGTCAGACTGTCATGGGACAGTCACCAGAGAATGAGAGAGGAGTGCAGTGTGAGCAGTTGTGACAAAGAGTGACTGCAGGGCAGGTTCGGTTTAGACAAAATGTACATAGTATAGTATAATAAAGTAATTGATCAGCCTTCTGATGATGGACTCAGATGCACAATTCTCTCTCCCCTTCATCAGAGTCACCTTTGATTTACAATAGGGTAAGGATTTCAGTTCAAAGGGGAGAGCTGGGGCCTGAAGCAGCAGGAGAAGTCAAGTCTGGGCTGTGCTCAGAAAAGCACATCTAGCAAAGCACTCTGTGGTTTCTGCTGATCCTGTCACATTTGCACAGAGGCAGACACAGGCAGCCTTGGTCTTGCACAGAGATAGAGACGGGCAGCCCTGATTTCCACAAAGATAGACACAAGCAGCCCTGATTTTGCAGAGATAGACACAGGCAGCCCTGATTTTGCAGAGATAGACACAGGCAGCCCTGACTTTGCACAGAGATAGACACAGGCAGCCCTGATTTTACACAAAGACAGACACAGGCAGCCCTGACTTTGTGTGCACACAGGTGTGGGTGCCTGGTGAGAGTTGGAGTTTCTCCTGGCAAGCTCTGTGAGTATTCCTCCTGCTGAACTGTGCTGCCAAACTCCACTTTCCTGCTAAGCAGTGCTGCCAAGCTGCACTTTCCCGCTGCGACAGTGATGTCTATCTCTCTCCCCCAGGCCGGCCCTGCGTTGACTGCCACGCGTTCGAGTTCATGCAGAGGGCGTTGCAGGACCTCAAGAAGACGGCGTACAGCCTGGACACGCGGGTACGTGTCCTGCAGGAATTGCTCTCCCTCAGCCTTTATCTCTGCCTTCCCCTCAGCCTTTATTTATCTCCCGGCGGCCAGGGCTGCCCGGCTGGCTGCAGCAGACGTGACATCCCTGCTGACTCACTCCCGTCCCAGCAAATGGGTTTATAGCGAGCACGGATCGTTTGTCACAGTCTGCAGAGGTTCAGTAATGATCATCCCGTCTGACTTCTTGCGTAACAGCCTAAGGAGTTACCTCAGACAATCCCTGCGCCAAAGGGAGGGGGAAAGAAGATGTACAAAGGAGAGGAAAACAAGACATGATTTACTCTGTGCCTCACACCATTGCTGTGAGCTGAGCATTCGCTGGGCAGCAGCAGAAATGAGCAGGAGAGAGAGAAGGTGGCAGGCAGGGCTGCCAGAGGACAGGGAAGCAAACACACACACTCACACCCTTTGCTCAGGGATTGATGCTTTGTGGAAAAGGGAGAAGCACATTTTTTCATGCATTTATCACAGCACAGAGGGGATTCTGCCACTTCACATGCCAGTCTCCAGAGGTCTCAGTGAGCAAAATGAGGATGTGCTAAATGCCCTGATTTTAGTAATTCTTACATGTGTGGGTTTGGCTGGGGTAGGATTTCCACGGTGGTTTGCAAGAGGCAGGAGGTGTCTCTCCTCTAATAAAGCCCCTCCATGCATTCTTGTCCCATCACTCCTTCCTTTGAGCAGGGCCATCCCCCTTGGCAAGTGAGAGGGCTCCTTGTTCCTCTACAGTCATACTCAGCTCAAGTTGTCATTCCCAGCAAAGCCAACCAAAGGGACATAAATCAATTATGTGTCTCGAGCCATCAGTCAATTATGTAGCTTTGCCTTTGGTTTCTTGTGACCTTGGGCAGCCGTGTCAGGCCCTACACAATAAAGTTGGAGTGCCTTCATCTTTCCTGAGCTATCAATAGCAAACTGATTAGGACAAAGTTCTGAGTGTGGGTTACACTCCAAAAGTTTCCCATGCACCTGAGTAATAATAAATAACTCTTAAGTGGTAAAATGTCAGTAGAGGGGCTTTACCTCCAGCAGCTGTGCTGGGCACTCCTGGTGCATAGCAGAGTTCCACTCATTTGGATTAGGGTCAGCTGAGATGTTTTGCACTCACACATGACATGTCAAGACCAGGTGCAATTGCAGCTGTGCTGGTTCTTATGCTGTCAACAGGCTTTGCTGGGAAGACAAAGATTTTTTTGGAATGCAATGGAGGCAGCACAATTCCTTAATCCCAGCACAGAGGTGTTCAGATGTGTCTGTGGTGTCTGTTCTGCCTGGAGAGTGGACTGAGGGTGCAGCCCACGGAGAGCAGCGCTGCCTTGGGAGAGGTGAGGCAGAATGTAAAGGGAGGAGCTGGGGCCAGGGTGCCACAAGAGGAATTTCTGTTCCTGTGAGGACCTGGACAGGCCTGACATGCCAAGGCACTGACTGAGGCAGCTCCCAGTGTTACAGAGCAAGGGGCGCAGGAACAGTGCATCACAAAACCAAACAGAACCAGCTGTTTGTAAGATCACCCACCCTTAGCTTAACTGAGCTTAAAACTACTGGTAAATAAACACAACTGAGCTTAACACTACTGGTAAATAAAGGCTGTATTGCTGTACAACTTTCCCAGCCTTTGGATTGATACTCCAAAGGGCTTTCTATCAGAGATGCTTTGGTTAAACACAAATTATTGATGCAGAGATACTAAAGTGAAATACAGCAACCAAGGCCCTACAAATGGCACCCTGTGGCCTTCATTATTCTGACAGGAAGAGCTTCCATATCCATGCACCACTGCTGATGCTTGGCTCATGCTGACCAGCTATAATTTCTCAAGTTTGGCACACAAATAACTTCACTGAATAACTCCTGAGTCTTGGAAATTGTTGCTACAAAGGAAACCCCATGCAGGATTGCTCCTGCATATCAGAGACTTTCTAAGCCAATGCCATCAAGGCCCATAATTAATTTTTGTAATTGATACCTCTCTTTCACAGTCTTTCAGCTTGCAATTGAGCGCTCCCAGAGCTGCTCTTCCTGCCTGTAAATAGTCCTGAGTGACGCCCAGGCAGAGTTTGTGGTAGCAGTGACAGCTTGTTGGCATTGCTGTGAAATCCAATAAGCCTGTTTGATGTTAAGATGATTCTATGATTTCTCCTGGGCTCCCAACAATGGGAGCATTCACTCATCCAAGATTGCATTGTGCAAGCAGGGAGCAGTGCTGAGCAGCGCCTGCCTTTGAGCTAAGCTGATAAGCGAAAGCAGGCAAGGAATGTGAACAAACCCTCTGTAATGCAAAGGTGGGTGTCAAAAGTTTGAGTTGAGGAGGATACAGGGCTGGGGAGGGGAGGGAAAGCCATTCTGAAACAGCCTGTCCTGCACAAGTTTGCACTCTGAGAAGAAGAATTGAATAACAGAGAGTGGGCACTGCTGGGGGGACAGAGATGCCCAGGCCAGGCAGGAGGGGAGCAGGACCACACAGAAGTGCCCAGCTTCTCCTTTGGAAAGCTTCTCCTTCTCCTTCTCCTTCTCCTTCTCCTTCTCCTTCTCCTTCTCCTTCTCCTTCTCCTTCTCCTTCTCCTTCTCCTTCTCCTTCTCCTTCTCCTTCTCCTTCTCCTTCTCCTTCTCCTTCTCCTTCTCCTTCTCCTTCTCCTCCTTCTCCATGGTTAATTAGCCCTTTGCTGTGTCCAGTGTGTCAGGAGGTATCAGGACAGAGGAACACCAGCAGGCTGAAGACCTTGTTGTTTCACAGAGCTTTGAGAAAATTTTTTATCAAGTGGGTTTCAACCTCTAATGGGTTTTTGCAGTGTAGATGGGAAACTCATTCACAGTGAATTTAAACCCACTAAATTAATTTTTTCTCCCCTCAAGAAACTCTTCAAAGCCAGTCTGCAAACTGCTTGAGGGACCGCAGACCACAGGGTGAAAACCACAAGATATGCTCAGGCAGAAATTTCTCTTCAGTCACAATTGCACTTGCTGATGTGAATTCCTTGCACCAACAATCTTGAGTCTCAGGAGAAATTGGCTTCTGTAATGATGGTGCCATTTAAAAGGCTCAGCCTTTGTTTCTCCAAGAGTGTGGAAAGAATTCACAAAATATTTAAGTTATTTGATCACAATTAAATGAATGATACTTGAATATCTTTAAAGATCTAAAATTATTTTTCCCCCTGTACGCAGAGAAGAAAAGCTTGGAAATACTTTTCCACTAAGGAGCTCCAAATACAACAGCAAGTAATTTTAAGTGATGTATATTGGGAATGGTTTTTAGGCTTTTGCTCGAGTACTGATAATACAGCAACTGTCAGTAATTTAACTCAGATTGAAATAGGAACCACACGCTCAGACCTAGATCTGCCTTGAAAGATTACGAGTTTCAGACAACAGGGTTAGACTGACAGCTGGATTCAAGTCAGAGTTTTCCTAGAGAACCAGCAGTGTAACTGAGAGCACAACTGGCTCCTCAGCACTTGCTATCTGGTGCAATTAAATTATACAGGACTGAAGGCATCATCAACAGGAAGCCATCAATCACCACCAAGGAATTAAGAGCAGTGCAGTTGAAAGTGGAATTTGTCGCAGTGCTTATAAAGGACACTTTAATAATTTTGACAGCCTACTCCCTAGAAGTTAACTGTGAAAATTAAAACATTGAAACTATAAAAATACCCTGCATCTCAGCTCTGAATATACTCATTTCATCACTTTTTCTGGATGAAAACCAGCACTAAGAGCTATGATTTTTCACTCAGCAGAGCACCTTGGCTACAGCTGTGCAGAGGGATTAGATCTAATCAATTATAGACTCTTTTAAAGCAATATATTCAGTTCTTTGATTTCATGGATTTTTGTTTGGTTGGTTTTTTTTTCCAGACAGAAACCCTCCTCCTGAGAGCAGAAAAGAGAGGCCTGTGTGATTGCTTTCACGCAATACACTGAAATGAGCACTGGGATTTGGCCAATGGACATATATTCATTTTTAAAATGCTGTTCAGTAAATTACAGGAAGATACAGAGTGCAAGTTGTGCTCCACCATAAGGAAAAGCATTTTTATCAAAACAGGTATAGCTCAGATTACTTTTGCTTTGTTGTGGTTGTCATAAGTCTATGTGATATTGCATCTGCTGAAATGTCAAGAGAAGAAACAATGCCAAAGTCTTGCTTACAGGTTTTATGCAAGGATAGCATCCAGCTTTTTTTGTATTTCAAGCCAAAACTTGTCCTTGGACTCTCGGGCCAACGTCTTGGCTTTTGTGAATTGCCATAGATCTGTGAAAGTCAGTGAAGTCAAATTTTTAAATGTATTTATAGAAGAATAACATGAAAAGGAAGCTACTTTGCCATGATGCATAGGTAAACATTTACAAACAAGCAGACTTGGCATTATCTAGAAATTAATAGTTGTCACTGACTGCTTGGCAGTCCAAGGAAGGGATTTGTTCCCCAGTTGTATCAATAGTCCAGTGCACAGCAGACACAGTAATCTGTCTCACAATTTCGATTTCTTCAGCGCCACACAGTAGCTGTGATCTTTTTGGAGAGATTTATTAAGTATCTAATGTGAGCAGTAACATTTGTAATCACATGAATACTGCCTGGCAGTTGAACTGATTGCATCTGCCAAAATCTTCTGGAGAAGTGTCTGTCATTAAGCAAAACCCATGCTGGATTGAACCACTCAAAGTGGCCTCTACAGAGAGTTTTGGCACAGAGCCTACACAATGCCTGCTTGCCCAGGAGTCTCTTGCAAACTGTATTTTAGGAAATATTTAAATTCTACCACAATGGTCCTTAGCTCTTGCATGGACTCTGCACTCTGTCAGGGTGGGTTACAGTGCTGATATTATTCATATTCCTGCTGCAGTGTGAGACAAGAGAGAACAAGCCAATTTAGGCAGTGTAGTAGTAGACAATAAGATTGTGCCTTGTTACTCTTTAAAAGAGAATAACAAATCCCTTCTCATTGTTTGCATTTTTTTCCTTTATTTTGGGAAGCAGAACAGAAAATGGCCCCAGTGGAAAGTTCCTGTTGATAACAATATATTTTTCATTGGGCTTAAAACATCATCCCCAAAGTAGAGATTTGTGTATCAGCTGGAGTATCAGGCTCAAAAATTTTATGCAAACAAGAATATTGGAACAGGATCAACAAAAAAAGTAGTTTTCAAAGTCATTTTACTAATTCTTTTCAGTATGTCTGTCTTTCTATGGGTGGCTGGTGTTTTTGATATTTTGCTCTCAGCCTGCTCAGTAAGTTAGGATGGAAGCTATCCATATGTTTCCAAACTACTTCTCTCCCATTTTGTCTACAATATCAAACACAGGGAAATAGGGAACTTTGACCCACTGCCAACTTATTATTTCATGTGCAGTCCTACTCAGTAACACAAAGGAGCATGTTGCCATATATTTTGCCAAAGTTGTTTGAAAGGTGTGTGGTTCTCAGCAAGGAAAACCTTCCTTGCACCTGCATTTCAAATAAGAAATCCCCTTTGTCCTTTGTAGTATTCCAGCAAACTCTTTTAGAGGTCCTTGGGACCTGTTTTGTGTACAAGTGAAGCAGCATGACACAGCAGCAGCTCCCTTCTGGTAGCATCACACTGCACTGTGGCACAATCACAGACTAAATTTTATTGTACAAACAAAACAGTAGGATGAACACAGCTTCCTTGCAAAATACCAGCTTTTGGCTTCTTTACTCCCACTTATATTTGGACCAAAGTAATGCACAGCTTTTGAGCCAGCTTTTTGCAGGAGATGGAGTCCCAGCACTGAACCTGTGAATTTTCCAGCACAGCTCCCCTTTTCAGGGGGCAGCATGTCTGTGGTTGGCATTGATATTGTGCATGCTTATTCTGCTGGTACCCTAAAGAATCTTGCAGAGTTCTGTTACAAGAACTGGGGTTTTTTGTTCATGTTTTCATTTAGAAATATGGTTGCTCACAGTTGAGTTTTGATATATGCAGCTTGTGACAATAGAAAGGTGGAATGAATGACAAGTGGATGTTGTCTGACTCCCAAAGGGATCAGAGTGACACTGCAACTTTATGGTTGTAACAGGGTGATTATTCTGTACTTCTCTTTGTCTATAATGCAACACAATAAAAGGGCAAGATGCATTATAATATTTGGTGTGCTTTGTTTCTGATTTGACAAATTGATGGTGCTTATCCATTAATTAATGTCTGTTCTTTAATTAGGCGGAAAATACACAGAGAAAAAATGCTATTTTTAATACAAAAATAAGAAGACCTTGCATTCAAGCTAAATGTATTAATATATTCTAATCTGTCGAAGTAGAAAATCCAACTCACTCTTATTTGAAATAAAGGTACAACAATGATTTTGTGAGTTTCTTTAAGGACCCCTTACTCTATACTTGGTGGTTTTGATAAAGTTCCTTATAATTACAGGATGACATGAAGAAAAATTGGAGCTAGATAGTTTTAATTTATTTTTGCTCAGGAAGTGAATTTAAATTCAGAACCCCTTGAGTCTCCACTTACTAGAAGAAACCCTGTATTTTGCAGAAGGATTTAATTGCAGGAGTGCTTAAAGCAGAAAGTTTTTTCTCCCACCCAACACTTCCAGTACGTTTGTGTTTTTTTTTGCTGCAGAGCCAAGTAAGTTCTTGTGACCTTTTGAAGCCAAGCTGTGTTTTCTCTCCTCTTGGTGCAGTGCTGCTGCTGATAGCCCTGGGCACATGGTGTTTGTGCACAGGGTGGAATGCAGGGGGTAGCCTGTGAAATTCACAGCCAAGTCCTCCCTGGAAGAGAAATGGCATAATCATGTTGGTGTGGTGCTGTCTCTGGGCAGGCAAGGTGACAGAAATCCTGGTAATGATCCCCACGTCTCCAGAGCTTCTCATACCTGAGCCAGTGCCTTCTTTGGGTGTAATTCTGTGTGCATTCTAAGTCAGTAGTTTTGGACTGAGCGTCAGAACAACTCTAGGAAGACATCTGAAAATGGTAACACAGTTTATCTTGCTTGTAATGTAGAATCCTGTTAGGTTACAGCAAAGCTCAGTAGTATTATTGCTAGCTGAATGTAGCTGGTGAATGGACTCTCTGGAATACTCTGAAAATCCTGTGGAAAACCCTCTCCAGATGGAAACATCATATTTAGAAACCAGTTATGTCTCTGTAGACAGAACTGTCTGTCAGTAAATCCTGGGTGACCTGAGCATCCGACACATGTTCCCCATTTTCAGAGGAATAAAGGTGGAAGTATTTCCTTTAAGAGTGACCATGTGGTTTCTGCAGCTGCCCCAGGCTGGAAGCCAAAGACAAGAGCTGCTCCTGTAGCAGTGGGACTCATGGTTTGCACACAGATCTCATCCTGGTGAGACAAAGCACTTGCTGAGCTGAAGGAGGCCAACAGGAGTCCCAGCTCAGTTCAGTTTAGTTCAAATGTAATTTAAAAGCAGAAAGGCTCTGAGGCTGTTGAGCCTTTTGTGAGGCAGAGAAGCATAAAGGATGTTTTCCCTTTGGAACTGGTGTAAGGCAGGAAATTTGCCTTTGCCCCTCTTGGGCTGCAGATAGATCCCCTTACCTAGAGCAATGTTCTGCTCAGTCCTTCCCTGGCCAGGACTCAGGGCATGAGAGAAGAGGGGAGCAAGTGTGGAGAGGAAAAGAACCTGCCCTTTGCAGCCTGGCTAAGTTCCTGGCAGATCAGGGCTCCTGACAGAGAAACCAGAGCTGCAGCCTCCCAGGGATTTACGTGCTGAACGTGGTAAGCAGGGGCTGCAACCCCCTGGCTGAGGGCAGTGCTGCAGCCAAAGTGTCACAGTGGTGTCAGAGCCAGGATTTGAAAAGGGAACCCAGAGATGTTTTGTGCATTGGTGCAAAAGAAGGGATCATTCCTCACACTCTCATCAAGCACAGCAAGTGAAATTTCCAAACTTTCCAGAACCTGCTTTTGAGAGCTGTGCCATGAAATGCAGATGGAAGAGGTGGTTGCAAATAACCCTGTGCTCCTCAGCTGAAGCTGTGCAGAAGATGGGAAGTCTCAGGGAGGCTGTGTGCTCTACTTGTTCCCAAAGAAGATATGGAAGAGACGGAAGCATCTTTTGCAAACTGGTACTTGCTGATTTAAAGATTAAGGGGAAATTAAATTGCAGGTGCTTTCACCATCTAAGGAGAAAGGCAATGCTCACTTAAAGAGTGTTCTTTGCAGCAAACATTAAATAGAGGTAGAAAACTAATATCAATTGCAAATATATATGTGTGTATAATATGTATAAAATATTTAGCCTCACTTTTGCTGTATTAAACATTTTGAATAAATAATTCCTGGCTGCAGTGGATGAAGCAGATGGGTCTGCTAAACTTCTGAAAAGTCACCATGATTTTCCAATGTCTGATTGTGTTTCTGCCTTGAACTGGCCTTGGGGTTCTGTTCAGAACATGCACCTCCACACAGGCAGAGGATGGAATTCATTTTACCCCATATGCTCATGATAATTTGTTGACTGCTGAAGAAAGATCCCCCAACAGAGGGGCCTTTGGTCCAATGTGTACAAGCTTCTGTGCTCTTGCTGTGTTTTCTATGTATGTGGCTAGAAACAAGTTGAAGTTATTAACTTGCTGTATTCCAGAGGGGAGGAATGAAAAACACCAGGAGGCTCTTAAAAAAAACCACTTAATCATTCTCATGATTCTTGAGGAGACTGAAGTACATAGTAGGCTTTGCAGGAGTCCACTTGCCTCAAACCTGTGTCATTCCTTCCATCCCTGAGCTGGGTGGCAAAGGGGAGACAACTGGATCCTTGAATCATGTCATTCTATCTGGCCATTGTGGTATTTTTGGGGTCCCCTGTCATTGGGAGGAGTGATGAATCTGACTCCATGTTCTTAGAAGGCTAATTTATTATTATATTATATTATATTATATTATATTATATTATATTATATTATATTATATTAAATTATGCTATACTAAAACTATACTAAAGAATAGAGAAAGATACAGACAAAAGGCTAAAAGATAATGATGAAAAACTTGTGACACTTTCCAGAGCCTCGGCACAGCTGGACCGTGATTGGTCATTAAGTCAAAACAATTCACATGAAACCACTAAAACAATGACCAGTTGGTCAACAATGTCCAAACCACATTCCAAAGCAGCAAAACACAGAAGAAGCAAATGAGAAAATTATTGTTTCCATTTTTCTCTGAGGCTTCTCAACTTCCCAGGAGAAGAATTCTGGGCCAGGGGATTTTTCCAGAAAAAATGATGGTGACAGGCCATTGAGCTCAAAGATGTTGGAGAGAAAAAGCAAAAGGCCCAGTGGCAGCACAGAGCAGCCACCCATGATGGAGCTTTATACACTGGGGAACCCCAGGTATCTGCTTGTCCAGTCTGTGTCCCTAGCAAATAAAAAAGAATTCACATTGATGGTGTTCATAAATGTCCATTATTAAATCTCCAGGTCACTGCAGCCATCATTATGTTTCCTATGCTCCTTTCAGAGAAGTGTCCAGTTAATGATGGGCCATTTGTTCAGCCTGGCTTGTCTCAATGCATTCTTTGGACTCTATATCATGGTTCTGTTCATGCTGAAGCCATCAGAGCTTCATCAGTTTTCTCAACACTGCAGCCTGAAGTCTGCCCTTATATGCCCACATAGGAATCTCCATGATCTCACTGAAAACCACATGAGGTGACCCAGGCCAGTTTCACAGAGCACACAGTTTTGTTTCCTCTCTGTGCCTAAACCAGCTGCCTTTTGGATCCCCTACTGTTCCCTTACAGCGCTGTAAAAGGTTTTCCTGGACAGAGCCAAGCTCCTGTGCCCCATCCCAAGAAGTACAGAACAGGGGGCTGAGGGCTAAAGGAATTTGGTACTATAAATTGTGTTTCTCAAGCTGATCATGAGCTCAAGGTTAAATATTATCCATAGTTCAAGTACTGACCATGTGAAACAGCAAACAGAAGCTCAGCCTTTTTATAGTGGTGCAGAAGGTATTTCATCACTAGAAAGCATTAAGATACTAAACATAGAAGGTGCCTGCAGCGCAGATTCCTGAATATATCTGTTTTTTCTAACTGTTGGTACACCAACCTGCTTTTACCAGTTTGTACATTATAGATGGGGACATAATGACACATCTCAAGGGGACAGACTCTCTTTACATCATATTTCATTCCATATAAATAAATGAAAAAGGAGAGGTAAAACTATGGATCTGCAATTTTTTTTTCCCCACAGGAACACAATAATGATAACAAGTCCATCTTCCCTGATGTTTAATTCCTTTTCTTTTTAATTGCTTAAGAAAGTGTGCCTGTACCTCATTACTCAAGGTGTGTGTGGGAGGTGAATGTATAGCAGACTGTAAAGCATGTAAAACTCATCAGTAGCAGTTTAGTACAAGCCTGAAGAGGAATTTGGAAGCCAGGAATTTTTGAGCTGTGATATAGCTTCGCCACTGGAGTGCTTTCAGGTACTGCCCATGTTTCATTTGTCATCTCTGGCCTCCAAATTCATCAAAGGAGAAATATTCTTTCCCTAAGAAGAATGCAAGCCACTGTGCCTCCATTGTGGATGTATTAAAGACAAACATTATTGTGTATGAAAATAGCAAATTCTTCAAGTTACAATTGTTTTAAGGTGAAATCAATAAGCATCATAACTCTGTCTGATTTCTGGCATTAAAGATGCAAAAAAAATATCGTCTAACTATTGGCTGTTTAGCTAACACTTGGGTAATATATACAGGCAATGAAGAGATAAGTGTTATACATTTAAGCCATTTATCAAATCTCTGATTTTCCTACTTGGAAACTAATGAAAAACTTTTTTTCAAGCTCTGGTGTACATTTCTAATGCCTCTTCCTTTCCTCCAAACAATCACATCAGTAAGATTCAATACCAAGATGTGCAAGAGAAAGGAAATAACAAGGTTGTTTTGTGAGCATTCACGAAGGAGGACAAAGGGGAAGGTTATAAATTCCTGCTCAGAGGTAAGACATGATGTGCAAGGCCCATCATAACACGACCTCCTCTCTCTAAATAGACTGCTGTATATTGCCTGCAAAAGAAAAGTAGTACATGCCAAATAATGCACTGAATAATTGTGATTTTGAATCTGTGAAGCAATTCTGAAGAATGGATTGTAAGGACTGCAGAATACTTCATTGTTGTGCCAAAAAAACCACACAACAAAAGCCAAGGAGAAGTGGCAAAGTTTAAAACCTTCTTCATTGCAAATAATCAACTATTTCCCATACATACAGTTATATAACAGAAGCAAACGATTTTATTGTGCTGTAGTTTGAGTTGGATCTGGATGTAAAGGAATTAATTGGATTTAATAAGTTGGACCTTGTTCAGTTCTCTAATAGCTGGTGCAAAGATGCAACTCTTGAGGGAAAAAAAACCCAAAACAAAGTCATAGCAAAAGTTTGGGAAGATAAATATGATAAACTTGGGAAAATGCATTTAACCACTTTCCATTTAACATGAGGTCTGATTTACACCATGGCCATTTCAAACTTTAATTGCACATGGCATGTGAGCAAGGTTTTTTCATTGTCTCCTCAAGATCAATGCTGTGAGCAGAAAGAAGCTTTGGACTAAGTTTAGTAGAGAAGTTCTCCTGTTGAGTCACAAGGTGCAGAAAGGACTCCCTGTCCTTCTAAACTCCTTCTCAGAGAGGAGTATGGATGTGGCTGGGTCCAATCCTAGTCCCAGACTTAGTCAAAGGGTTCTATAGATGCAATTGAATCTTTGTACAGCTTTGTTCTGTGGGATTAAGGATGGCAACCTTATTAATAAAAATATTAATTAATTAATTAATATTAATAAAATATTAATAAATTGATCGTTTATTTTATTGATGATTCTAGTGATAAACATTAGATAAAATACCCTAATCAGAATTATTTACTGCATAGTATAGACAGTTATAGTTACCAGCATAGTGCACTATTTCATGAGCAATATTGAAGCAATCATATTAAAGACAGTAGAATAATTATTAAGTAGAGACTGGATGTTACACTCCCATATCAACAACTGTGCGCAAATCTCTTTCACTTGGCCTTGAGGAGCATCCCCACTCACAGGAGAATCTCACAAATACTCTTAGAAAGTTTGTTAGAAGTCCCTGCCATTAAAATGTGGATAAAATTATTGACTCTTGATCAGATGTTTGTGTGCCAGCTCGGTCAGCTTAGCAGCATTTATCTCAGCAACTTTAGATAAATTATCAGTAACTATAACTATAACTATCACTCATTGGTTCCTGTATCAGTAATTTGCCTGCTGTGTCCTCACTGATGCCAGTTTCTGTCAGGAAACCTTGTTCTCCACATCCTCAGAATGTTTAACTTTGGGACTGATGAGTCAGGCTGGTCTCAGTGTTCTTCAACACCAAAAGCAGTTCAGTGTCCCTTCATTCTCTATCCACCACTGGTAACTCCTGCAAATAGGGTAAAGTTCCAGGTTTAACTCCTTGTAGTCAAAGCAACCTGCTATAATCAGTTGCCATTTAGACCCACAGTTTACTCATTTAAGGTCACTTGAAGGCTCATGTACATCAGGACAGGAACTTTATAATCAAATTCAGTCTGCAGATAGCCAGTGTGAGGTTTTCTGTCTGAGACTGGCCCACAGCTGGTTCTTTGGATGCCCATACACTCCTGTCAGTCACTGACAGCCTGGAGAAAGCATCCAGGTCCTTCTGCCTGGGTCACTGACTGGCTCTGTGGGGAACAGTCCTCCAGGCAAAGTGTCCTCCTGGCACATGGAGCTGGGAGGCTGAGCCATTTCCCTGGACTTGTCACTTCCCTGGGGTGTTCAGCAGGCTGTGCCTGGGCACTAGGACAGCCCTTGGGCCCTTCCTTCCTAAAGAGAAGGGTACAGAAACACCTCTGCCTTTCTGCTGAGGTCTGTGAACCAAGTGTTATTGGGAAAAAAGGTTCATATTCTGTAGGAATAGAGACTCCAAATTTAATTTTGCCTGAGGCATTTGGCCCCTTAGGGTGTTCCCCTTCCCTGACCTGGCTCCCAGCAGCCTTTAATGAAATCTCAGCCTTGTACTTTCTGACATTCATTGCTCAAAGCTACCCCTTCACCTTGAGACAGCCATACTGCAGGATTTGGGATGATCCCAGCATAATCCTGGTGTATTGTTTGTTTGCAAGGAAGGAGCAGATCTAAAATGCAGTTTGCTACTGTGCTACCTCAATGCCACCACTGTGATGAAATTACATGGGAACCACTGTGTGAAAGCCTCAAGGTCAGTCACAGAATCTTCCAGGCTATTTGGGCTGACAAATTCAGCAGCCCAGAAGAAGAAATCATGGCATTTAAACAAAAAGCATAAAATGAAATTAATACATCCAAATTGGTTCTCTTAATTTTGTGCCAATTTTCATGCTTCAAGTCATACTAGCTGTAAATTACAGCAGGAAATTGTGCAGAAATTGTATTAAATCTGAAAATCTGATAACTCCAGAGAGCTGAGGTTTTTAATGAATTGCCTTTCATTGTTTCAGTAGATAAAACATGAAGAGCCCTACCACAAAGACCCCAGCAGCCTGCAGTCAAAGGACTCCACCAACTTCCTCTGAGTTCAGCTAGTGATTGATTTACTGTGGTGAACCAAAGGTTGCTTCTACATCATGCCATTCATTACATTTTGATGTAGATTTGGGTGAGTTTGATGTGCCTCATTAGGCAAATCAGATACTGGGCTCTCACACACAGATGGATTCTCAAATGCTTCCCCAGGAAGTGACTGTGGAGCTCAAGGGCCCCGGGTGTGATCTCAAAACCAAATCAATTTTGAGATGTTTTGCAAAGTTTTGCTTGGAAAGCAAGGCAGGAGAGATGTGTAAGTATACTTACAGATGTGCAGAGGGAAAGAGGCTGAGTGGATAAACTGGCTGGAGCAGTGAGCCAAGATACAATGCTCCAGATATAATGCTCTAGAGGTTCTTCCTGTAACAACTGCTTCAGCTCTGCACATCCCAGGAATCAATATGTGCCGCCAGAGAACAAACAATAAATCTTGCAAGGTGCTGCAATAGCAGCTTGCTTAAAACAACATACATCCATGCTTAACAGCTTTGGAAAATTGGACCTCAAGGGCTCAGCATGGTTTGGGATTCATGGCTTAGTGAGTTTTGCTCTCTGTTCAATGGAGCCATTATTCAAGCCATGACAGTATTTTCCATTATGTATCCATGTGTTTGGAGCTGCTGAGAAAAGATCTCCTCCAGATGGAAATGTAGTGTGCAAACTATCCAAATGATATTTTTGGAAACAGCATTTGCAGAACAATTGTTTGGGACTTTGTAACAGGCCCTGATGAAAAAGTGACACTGGCTGGGAAAGGTTGACAGAAACAGAAGGGCTCCAGCCTACTCCTTGAGGACAATTATTTCCAAAAGACATTTAGAAAAGCAAGTTGGGGGTATAACTTGAAGAACTTTGGGGGTGAAACATTTATAGCTGAATTTTAATAAATGAAGAGATAAGCAGGTGCTGCTGTACTTAGCAGCCCAGGTCTATCCATCAGGAATCTCTGAGAAATGGGAAGGGGCAAGGCTTCAGGCTGACTCCTGTCAAACCTGGCATGAAGTGCTGGAAACTGGGGCTGGAAAAGTTGTGGAGAGGGTTGAACAAGACAACAGCTTCCTCAGCCTGCAGATTTCATAGACAGAGAGAGCATTCCTTAGGGTGTCCTTAAAAGCATCTTCTTCTAGGGGCTGAAAATATTGTGGATGAGAGAAAAAGGGTCTAGGGAGATCACAGTGGGATTTAAGCTGTGTTAAGCTGATACATTTTCTTGGAAAACAAGTGCTCTTTGTATCATTGTAAGTTAAAATGTTGGCATTTGCACAGCTTAGCTGGAATAAAAATTTATTTTCTTTATTGTCTGGAAAAGCATGAGGCTATTGCCATTTTAGGCTCTCTTTTGGGATGCTGGGAGTGGTCTTCTGAAATGGATTAACCTGTATTATGAATCAATTCCCTCACCATGCTTTTAAGATAAATGTAAAGGAAGAAGCTCCTTAGTGGAACCAGATATGTGAAATATTAGGAACTTCCAGACAAAGCACAGATACCAGTGACTGCCCCACAATAAAGCACATGCAAGATCACTCAAGAATTTGAACTGTATGAGAGGGGCTTGAGGTTGTCAATGTATAAATCTGGTTGTCAGTCATAGTCTGGTTTCTTTTTGTTTTAGAGTGATTTGTTTTGTCAATGTCTTGAGTACATTTGGACCTCTGAGTCCTTCCTGTGCCTCCTGTCTTTTTGGCTGCCACATTTGAGTAGACAACCAGGCTGAAACACTTGCAGACAATTATTTTATTTCCATGCATTTGTTAGCTTGGTGCAATTTCACACTGCCCCCTGAGTTTTTACTACAATTAAGTTAGAATTTGCCTCTCTGGGAGTTTGAAAACCCCATTCTTACAAATTTCTAGTGGAAAATAGAAACCAAATTTTTCCGCTGTCTTTCCTTTTCTGATTCATCTAACTTTATACAGAGGCTCATCACTGTGTGGAATCTGTGAATCTTTCATTGATTTCAGCTTCTTGATCAGCTCTCATCATCAGATTTCAACAGAAATGTAAGTGCTGAGGCTGGAAGTCTGTCACAGTTGCTTGAGGCTGGCTCGTTTTTCCCTTTGGCTATTTTCTAGAATATCTTCTTATACATAATGTATCTCTTTCTCTGTAGGCTTCTGTTTCACAGTTCTCCAAAGCCTTGGCTCTTCCTTGTCAATAAAGGTTGGCACACTTTCAATCACAGTGCTTTGGAGCTTTATTCTTTTGTGCTGAAAGAGTCACTGCTAGAAAATGCCTGAGGAAAGCACAGCTATATGTGATAAGGAAGGTTTATGTCATTAGAAAGGGAAGTTTATCTTAAATAGTGTTCTAATAATTAGGTTTTATTGGGTTTTGTTGTTTCTGCCCAAGAAGAGTCTAACAGCAGTGGTAGGGACTGAACTGGAAAACACAAATGGAAGTGCAGAAAGAAAATGGCATAGGTTTGCTCAGCTTGCTGGCAAGGGCATCAAGAAGTTGAAAAAGCAAATTTGGTCAATGTTTTCAGCTTTAGCAACAACTTATGTTTTCATTGAGGAATATGATTTTTCAAGTTGACAATGTTCTATTGAGTTTCTGCACAAATAATAGTTAATGATCCAAGTTATAGGTCATTAATGATCCGTTGTGGTTGAGAGGGAATAGAAATGCCAGTGAAGGAATGTCCTGCAAGAAATTGCATCCAAGTAACACAGGTGCCCACCTGCTTCTGGAATAGATGGGGAGAACTCAGTGTTCAGGGAACAAAATATCAGGAGGCAGTGGAAGTGACTGAAATTCCTGTGCTGTTGCTGGGGAACAGAACAGCAGCAGTGGGACAAGTGGGGTCCAGTCCTTCAAGGCATGAAGTGGGCATGACTCATCAACCACATTGTTTGTGTGTGAATGGTGCTGTCTTAGAGGCTGCAGCTAAACTGGGACACCCACACAAGAGGGGCAGTCTGGAGCATATTAAAATCCAGGGGCATGGAGGTAGAAAAGAAAGGATAGGAGATCACCAGTGCATTGTCCCCACACGGCCAGTGGTCCCAGCACTGGGAGGTTGGGGAGGCAAGGGAACACTCCAGATTCTGTCAGGCTTCTACCAGGGTACTGCAGCCAGTCAGTACAATTCTGGGCTCTCCATCCTGTCCCCTGAACAGCCAACACTGACTGTACAAAAGCTGGAGAAAGGAAAAGTAAGAGCTCAGCAGTCCTGTGCATCTCTGTCCCTGAGCTTTGCAGTATCTTGAGAAAAAGAAGGGACCAGCTTCCATAGTTTTAGAAGAGGGAGTTGTTCCCCTTGATGGTGGGGAGGGACAGCATTTAATGTGCTTATAAGCTGGATTGTTACAGTGCTTCCCCAGTACTTCTTACCATTGCAGAAAATGTACATCTTTTAAGAGCTACTCCATCTAATGCTGCCTGAGAATTGAACTAATTTTATCACACTGGTATCCAAAACTATGAGGCCTTACAGACACCTAAGGCACAACTGCAGGGCTCAGTTCAGATCTTGGTGTGTTAGTTCCTCTAAGGAAAGTGTGGTCAACAACCAGGTTCAGCCCCTCAAAGAAGAATAAGTGGGAGGAAGAGAAAAAATGTGTATCCCTTTGGCCAGCAGGGACCTCTGTGAACATTCAGGAAGCCAAGTTTGGCCTCAATGCTCAGCCTCAGAGAGCCAGCAAGACTAAACTGAATGATAGGAGAGAATGACATAAGTATGTCTATGTGCTTTTGGATCTGCAAGCATCTTTTTATAAATATAATTCAGCTGGTGGAGGGTTGCAGGGCATTATTTTTCAAGGTATTATCTCTTTTGCTTTTAGGACCTGTTTGATTTCCTGCAGAGGACATGCTGGGCTGTGTCCTGCACTTAGTCCCTGCTTCAGAGCCATTAGCACACTTGGTAGAATTATAAATGCACTGAGCCACAGTTCAGACCTTATGACGTTTATTTCTTTCATCCTGGCAACCTTTCAGACATGGAAGTACAATATTCAGCCCCACATCTGAACTCCTGGAGTGATCACTTTTTTTTTCCTGACTGGAATGACTTTGGCAGGATCAGTCTCTCTTCAAGCAAAACAAACATTATTGGGTCAATAGCTGTTCAATTTGCAAATCTCAAACTTTTGCATCTGTTTTAAGGAAGAAAGCTGCACAAACATGTATCTCAGCCAATTGCTCACACACCACTGTACTGATATAGCATGCTATCTTGAAGTCAGCCATCAGTTGTGAGTAGATCTTGGCTTACAGGAAAATGTCTGATTTGCTCTTTGAATTTCTATTTCTGGCTCACCAGTATCTGAAACCTTTGGAGTTTTTCCCCATGAAGTGGTAAAATGGATGGTCAAGGTCAGGTTTGCCTCGGATACAGTCCTATTTGCTTTACAAAAGCTGTATTTAATGTCCTTTCTCATAATCTATATTTAATACACTGTTATAATTCAAGGCCTTTTGTCTACTTCCATCTCTGAGCACCAGCTCCACATCTTCCTGTTCCCTGGATGAGCTCTGCTCATCTGTGAAGTCAGGGAGTAGAAAGATCCATTCAATGGGTTGCTGAACCCATAGTAAAAACCACACAGCAAATCTGCTGTTCACATTTTTTTTATTCTAGGAGGGTTACAGGAAGGCTGCAGTAGAAGACAGGAATGGGAAAGAACACAGTTGATGATTCAGAAGTGAAATTCACCACTACAAAAGATCTGTATGCATTATTTATAGGGCAAGCTGGCACTGCTTCTTTGAAATCATTCTGCCCTCATGGTTTGGCTGCTCTTCTATAAGTCTGCAGAGAAGTGGGAGACAAGATGATGCAGCAGAGGAGACGTGTGAGAGTCTGGGCAGAAGGCCATTTAGATGGGTTACATGAATCAAAGGGAATAAACCCTGGATGTTTCACTGAGTGCCATTTCTCAAGGTTTACCTGAGGTTAGCTAAAAACCTGGTCCCTACACATGGAAATACAGCAGAGTTGGAGAGGTACATTTCTCTTTAAGCTGGAAGGAGCCATGCCTGGTCTCATGGGATAGGTGTGTCCATAAATTCTTTACACAAGAAGGCAAAGGCTTCTTACTTCTTAACCCAACTACATAAGGCTTGCTTTCTGTGCCATGAGTTCAACACCTGCCAAACTCCCTGCTCATCAGCATTCTCACTAAGGTCAGCCCATTTCCTGCTGGAGTTTCTGTGCATATTGATAGGAACTTGCTTTGCAGCTCACTTGCTGTGAGGTCCACAGCCTCTGGCTCTCCTGGAAGCAGGTACCTGCTATGTGCAGTCATTTCACTTGCCCCCCCTGTTTGATTCCTGTGTTGAACTCCTGGTGTTGTTGGCTTGTAGCAATTACAGAGTTTTCTGCCAATTAGGCAGTGGAGATGAGCAGCAATGGGCTCCCCAAGTGCCCCTCTGACACTCTGGCTGCTCGGTGACTGCTGGGCTGCCGCAGGCTATTGCAGAGCTCTTGGCACCAGCATTTTTCTTCTGCCTGCTGAGGGCTTCTGGGTCAGCCTGCAGCCTCACAAAATCTATTCAAGGAAAAATTAGAGTTGAAGCTAGTTCTTGCATAAAGGCAGCAGAGAGAAAAAGGCCAAAAAATACCCATTCTTCTGTAGCAAGTGTCAGGAAAGAAGAATTTTCTCTCTACATTAAAAACACCATTATAGTTGTTGCTATAAAACACCATTATATAGTTGCTGGGGAACATGATGTGTTCACTTATGTAGGGCTCACAGATACAGCTTCTGGGCTTATTAGAAGCCAACTCAGCCTCCAGAGCAGTCTTGGCAGCACCTGTAATCCACGTGTGCCCCACTTCCCAATCAGTCGACTGAAACTCAGGTTCCCTTTTTCTAATGCCTGCCTGGTTTCTCTTGGAAGCAATTTGGGTTAATAGCTGCTCTATCAATTTGCAGTGACCTGTAGGAGGAGGGCACCAGATTTCAAACTTCTGTCGCCAAACTTCTAGTTTTCAGTAATAATACTAAAATCACTCTGCTGCAAACCCCACTACAGACCAGTTTCCTCTGTTTAAATGCCAGGAGAAGTGCTCACACCTGGCAGAACAGAGTGCAAGGGCTTCCAGGAGCTCTCCCAGCTACCAGCAGAGCCCTGCACCGTCCTGCCTGTTCTAGGAAGTGGATGTTAATGTTACATATTTATGCTGTCTTCTTTTGATTTGTAGTTCTGTAGAGTCATCTCTCTGCCACCTGACTTAACTGTGCCTTTTTTTTTTTTTTTTCCTTTCTTACTTTTTCTTCATTTCACTGTTGACAGTTCTGGTAAAGCAGAAGTTTCACAATTCTTCATACTGTTTTGCCATGTCCTGCTGGAGGTATCTCTCCTAGATATTGTCTGGGTTTTGTGTAGCAAAATACTCCCTTTACCCATACTTCATTATCTACAATTAAATCTGCAGATAAGCCTTCTATTATCTACTGATAACTTCTGTCTTGAGACTTGCCTGAAGAAATCTTTGAACTATAAGCACAAATGAGGACTGGATTTACTGGGAAATGGCCCCTCTCATGTAGCTGGCCTTGTATTTTTTAGTTATGACCATGATGTCTTTCATTTAAACATGCCTAAATAAACTGATGCATCAGTCACCATATACCAAGACTGCCAGAATCCCAACAAGGTAGCTAAAACAGGTGTGATGGCCATTACACACCTTGTGATGCATAACCAAAGTTGACACACATTACAGAAGAAGCCAGCAGCTAAACTCCTTTGGAGAGGTTAGGCACAGACTAGATAGGTTTGTGGTGGTGTGGAACATCCCTGTGCACATCCTGCACTCAGAGCAGGGCCTCAGACTTCCTGCTG
The DNA here is from genome assembly GCF_027579445.1 of Ammospiza nelsoni. Taxonomy (NCBI): domain Eukaryota; kingdom Metazoa; phylum Chordata; class Aves; order Passeriformes; family Passerellidae; genus Ammospiza; species Ammospiza nelsoni. The sequence continues at coordinate 19,994,406 of NC_080636.1, forward strand.
GCACTGCCAGAGCTGTGGAACTGTGCCCTCAGGCACCAAACTCCATCAACAAAAGGCTGAGCTTAAAATCACCCCAAATGCATCTTCTGGATGCTTTTCCTAGCCAATCAGCATCACTCCAGTCTTATCAGGTGCCACCTTGCCTTCTCTGATCAGGCTGTGCTGTCCTGAGTAACCCAATGAGCCAAGCCAGAGAGGTCAGAGAAAATGGAAAAGTGAAACTGTGGCACTGTGAGAAACAGCTCCTCAAAAATACCTCAGGGGTGTGCTCAGCACAGAACCTTCTAACCCTGCTAGAACTGGTAATGCAAGGATTCAAGGAAAAAGAACATGCAACTGGCATCATCCTCCATGAGATAAGTGATGTCAAAATTAGAAGAAATAATAATGCCTCTCTAACTTTCTGTCTCCTCTAGTTTGCTTTTAGAAGGACCCTCTTTAAATTTCCTCTCATCCCATAAGTCATTTTCTGATTTATCATGAGCGAGAAGTAAATGTAAAGACCACCTTGATTTCAGTGCTCCCTTGTGGAATTTTAGCACTGACATGATTTTCATGTGGCATTGCATCTTCTGAGGACATGAGCCTTTTCCAGGCTCCACGACGCAGTTTGGATCTGCTCTGATCAAGGCTGGTCCTTCATCTCACTTATCTCCATACCAGCTCACACTAGTTAAGGCCAAAGCCAGAAAAGCTGGTCCAGACAACTGGACAACTAATAGGACAACTAATCCCCATCTAAGGACACCCCTATGATTGTTTTTCTAGTTCAGCTGGCACTTTTCTCATCTGTGCCAAAACCTGCCAAAGGGTCACCCTGCAGGCAGGCTTGTGCACACACTTCAGTCCAGCACAGTGGAAATGTTTGTTCCTCACTCCATGCTTAAATAATGTCTGAGCTCTCCTGGATCCAAACAGGGTAAATTACCAAGGATTAAGCACATTTGTTAGATGTAAACACTCCATGCAAATAGATGTTCCTGTTTACAAGGGCTCTTGGCTTTCTCCCCTACATAGGTAAATTTCACTCCTTAGAAGACAACAGTGAAACATGATACTAGATTTTTAAGCATTTATTCATTTTAATTTTCCACAAAAAGCTTTCACTGTAACAATCTCAACAGGAACCAATAACACACATAATCACAAAGCCCTTGATAAGGATGGAAGTAGATTCACTGCCAGCAGCTATTATGCTCATTTGGGAACTGTGAAAAACACCACACACGCTTTTGTTTGGGTGAGATAAAGGGCAGGTTTACCCTGAAAAGGTGTGTTAGGAAGGCATTTTCTTATTCAGGGGCTTTTCTTCTTGCTCGTGTCAGATGTGCTGATGTTAGGGGGAACAAGTAAAATTGTACCACCTCAGGGTTTTAACTGCTCTCTACACTGCAGTGTGAGATCCACTCCATGGTTCATTGTCATCCAAACTGACCCATTACCATTCTCTGCAGGGCTCCTCAGACCTGCACCTCAGCCCTCAGGAGAAGTGCAGTGGATCAGAGGAGCTGGGAAACTCAGAGCAAGTTGTCTCAAGCTACATCAGGGGAGGTATAGGTTGGATATTAGGAAAAAATTTTCACAGAAAGAATAATAAAGTACTGGAATGCTCTTCCCAGGGAGGTGGTAGAATCACCATCTCTGGATGTGTTTAAAAAAAGACAGGACATGGCACTTGGTGCTGTAGTCTAGTTGAGGTGTTAGGGCACAGGTTGGACTCGATGATCTTAGAGGTCTCTTCCAGCCTCATTATTCTGTGATTCTGTGGTTCTGTGATTCTGTGATTCTGTGTCCAGCCAGGCAGCTCCCCCCTGCAGCCAGCAGCCCACAAGGGTTAGTGGGGTTGTCCCTTCTCTGCACTGTCACCACAATGAGTGACTGTCCCCACACGTCAGGGACAGCCAGGACAAGGAAGAGCAGCAGTGCTCCCCTGAGAAGCAGAAAATGTGACCCCCTGCACCCTCATGAGTCATTTGGACAAAGTACATCCTGGGGGTGGATTAAGGGGATCAGCTGCTGTTTTTCAATATTTACCTAAGAGCAGCATGGCCCTTGTCATCCCCATCACTCAGCTCTCTGAGCCACCTGCTGATTTCCCTCCTGAAACGTGGACAGAGAGGGAAGTGATGGTACCTATGTGAGGAGATTAATCAGAAATGTTTGACAGGAGAACTGAAAAGTGATCATAGTCCCAACTTTCTCTCTTCATCGTCAAGTTCATCCTTGTAGACCTTTAAAATTAATCTGGAATGTAAATACAATTGTACAATATTTACTTGTCTGCAGTGCTCACAGGCCAAAGACATTTTAGGAATAAGATAGAAATGGAATATCAAAGCATTAGACATCATCTTTCCAAGTAAGTTTTTCATCTCTTTATTAATACATCCAAAACCCCATTAATTTTATCATCAGCCAGGAGCAAATTTATTTAATAGCCATAAACTCATCCCTAGACGTTAATGATCTGTTTTTCACATTTGCAATTTCCATTGAATTCACTGGGAATTTTAAAAACCCAGAGCTTCAGAAAGCTCAGAATATCAAATTGTAAACATCTTTACATGTAATTATTTTCTTCTGGCTTTCATTATATAAAGAATAAAGCCTATTAATTCAACATCCTTTGGGGACTGCAACATTAGATATACAGTAAGGACAAAGTTACACCTAAAGTCCTGTCACTTGAAGAAACTGCTTATCTGAAAATTAAAACCTAAGTGAATATACAGTTCTTAATATGGTGTAATTTCAATCACAAAGACAGACAAAATACCACTGTATTTTTGATGTGGAGAAATTCCATAAAACTTAAAAAGAAAATAAGAGGAACAAAGGACATTGTATAAAACCTTTCCCCCTTTCTCCAGGTATTCAATGGAATGAAAATTGATCTGCCTTAGGGACAAAGGATCGCAGTAAGATAAAATCAGCAGAGGCAGTACCTAATAATAGTGTAAAATAAAAGAGGACATTTAGAAAAAAATCAGCAGCATCCAAATGCTGTATGTGTATTTGTTTCAATAAACCTCACCCTGCTATTTCACATATGATGGCCTTGAAGCAAAGCCCACTTCCTTATGTCTGCCAAGCCTTTGTGTTCAGGGGAGCCTTAAAATTATTCTCACTCGTAATGGTGTGAGAGCTCTGAAAACATCCCAGCTCACAGCTCCTGTCCCACAGCTCTGAAACTTACCCTGCACTATGTGTGCTGTTCTGCAGCAACAGCACATCATTATTGACAGCAGTGGTAAGCAAATAAACCAGCCCTGTAGTGTCTGGGAAATCTGTCAGTACAAATCAAAAATTCTGTTTGATATTGAGGACTTGCTATGCTGCTTGAATTACAAGCTCTCTTTTGAATGTAGGGCAGGTCTTACTTTTCTGTCTCTTTACATCTCTTTATAGGACAAAATAGTGTCCAGAGGACATGACACAATGCCAGAGTCTGGCAATCACTGAATCTTGACAATCTTCTGATGATATGGCAATAACCTTCCTACAATAACAAGTGATCTCTGAGCAGCCCGAGTGTTACCTGTATTTTCATGCCATCCTCCTTGAAAATATAAAATCTCAACCAGAATGTCACCAGGATCACCAGGACCAATGCCACATTGTGATCACCAGGAGCTGCCATGCCCACACAATATTAGTGTCACTTTCTCCCGATGGCTGAAAATTGCCATGAATGCCAAGCTAGCACAGGGCTCAGCGCAGCACAGACACTCCCTCTTCTTTCTATAATTTAAAGCAAAAACAAAAACCAGCTGTTTGCTTCAGAGGTGGCTCCAAGTATCCAGATTTAGACAGTTCCAGAAATGTAAGATGATTTCGGTTAAGCTTCCTAGTGTGAACATCCCTGGCTCAGTGATGCCAAGAATCAAAAGAGCATGTCTGCAATAAAACAGATCCAACAAAGACTGCTCCTGGCGATGCTCTGCTGTCGCACCAGCACCAAATATCTTTTCCATTGTCTTTAAATCAGTCTCATTAGTTCAGTCAGACTTTATTTTTTCAATGCATGGGGTCTTCTTGAAGCAAGACACCTTAACTTCATCCTGATTTATAGCCCATGGTTTGGTTTCACTGGTTTGTAAACTGAACTCCTACACATTTTTCCTTCCTTATGGCTGTATTTTCTGTCCTCTTCCCTCCAAGAGCTGCCTGTCTTATCAGCCCATGTGCTGTGTAGGCTAGTTAAAGATTAACACAGCCAAACTGTGGCAGTGTAAATCTTGAACATGCATGGAAACATAGAAAACAGTTTTGCAAAACAAGTTACACAAGCACTGTGTGAAAAAGGTTTGCTCATAACATTTCTTTTTCTTTGTTTCTATTATCAGTCAATAAACAGAGGTGTGGGCTGTTGGCAATTTTACCTTCTTGTAATTCAGTGTTAAACCTAAAACTCACACTGAGAAACCACGATATGCTCTCTCCAGTCATGCCCTGTACAGGAAGGGGGGGATGGAGAATTGTCTGTAAGAATTTCACCAACACTAAATCCCAACTGGCCACTTAAATAGCCCCAGAACATGTTTTGTAGCCTGAAGAGGAGGGTCAGTCTTTGTTCTTTGGGTGTTAGAGAATCAATCTTAAATGCTTAGAGCAAGATCCTGTGGGAAAAGCCTATGGTAATACAAGATTCTTGACAAGGCTGCCACGTTTTACGGTGAGGTACAAGCCTGTAAGGACTGTTAACCATGGCACCTGGGCAGCACTTTTGCACAGCCTTGGAAAATCCAGTTCTTCTCTGTGTAACATCTGTGCAGAAGGAGATACTCACATCTGCCTCAACAGGAATCCCTCTACAGATGTTAGAAAACTTGGATTGAAATGAAAAAAAAATGGGTTTTTTTGAGCTATTCTGTGTTTTATCATCCAGCCACAGTAATGTGTCAGTTTTTGGCTTTGTGCTGGTAACCTCAGAGCAAACATGGCCTGATAGGGGGTCATGTTGAGTCATAGGAGCTGTTCTCAAGACAGCCTCACACATATTCGGTCTATATTTGTTTCACTTCTGTTTGCCTGTTCAACGTGTGTCAAGAATTCCCAATGATGCCAGCATCTAAATCCAGCATCTAAACTTTTTTTTCTCCACTGGTGAATTGTCTAAAGTGCACCTGCACTTCTGTGGGGCTGGGTGTTCTGCCTGTAATCACTGAGTTAAATTTTCCCCCACAGAGAGACTGGAGTAGTTGGGGTGAGTTCTATGGATTTATGTCCTACAACAGCACTGCCAAAACTGGGAGTGGCATCCATGAGAGAGGAATTGGCTGATGAAGGGACAACGCTGGGTCAGGCTGTTTGCACTGTGGTGTTGCTGAGCTCCAGCTGCTCCAACAAATGCAGGAAAATTCCATAACTGCAAATCCAACATTAGAGAAGCTGCAGTTTCTGCCTTTCACCTGGAGATGCCATGTTGAACCACAGCATCTCCAGCAGGGCTTCATCCTCCTTGGCAGAAGTTGAGGTGGGCATGGATCAAAAGAGATGGCAGGAAAATGGAGCCAACCAATTTCTGACCTCTCCTGGGTCTGGGGGCTGTTTACCCTGGAGGCACTTTGCCCTTCTGGCCATCTTTCCTCTCCACAGGATTTTCACCACAGTCTCCATGACCCCACCTGGATATCTGCTGCAGAACCAGGCAGTTTTACCAGTGTTGTAAGTTCAGCTAAGGAATCTTCTGCAAATCCCCAGCCTATTATACCAAAAGGAAGGATGCCAGAAGATCTCATTTTCACGGCAGTGGGGATGAGCTGTGCACTACAGAATACACTGCAGAAAAGCAGAGAGGGGTTGGGCAGGGATTTCAGTTCCCAAGGGCAGACTGCCATCAGGCAAGGGTAAAACAGCAGTGTGCAGAGACACTAACTCTCTTTAGCACCCAGTTGGGGACCAGGTGAATTGATTTTTCATCATTTTAGGCCCTGTCAGCTACAGACAAAACAGCACAAATGTCAAAATGTTAGTGGAAACCTGAAGCTTTCCAAAAGAAGCCCACAGCTATTTCTCTGACAGTAGCAGAACAAATACAAGTAGCTTTACTGCATGCCAATTTCTTCTTAAATCTCTTCCCTGAGGGAGCTGAGTGCTTAGAAAATATTTAGGGGGACTGGAAGCTTGCTGCGTACTCAGCTAATGTAGGTCTCAGAATCTCTGATGATGCTCCAAAGAATGTTGGGCTGCATTGATGGGCCAAGTTCCTTTAGATTAGGCAGAAAATGATGTTTTGGCAAGAAAAATAGAGCTCCAACCAGGTGCCTCTGGAGAAGGAGGATTTCATATTCATGCTGTTTGTCACACAAATCCAGATAGGGTCATTTCCAGAGCTGTGTAAATATTAAATTCAGCCTCAGAGCTGACAGAAGCAGTGAGTGCCTGCAGAGTGGGCGACTCTCCAGGAGGAGACAATGGTTGGCTTTTAGCACACCCCGCTTTTCTTATTTCCTTAAACAACTTGACTTGTGTGTGCTGCCAGTTGCTTGCACTCAAACTCCTCTTTATGTCCCTGCATCCACTGAGACTCTCCATTCTCATGGGTAGGATGTAGTAGACGTGGTTTTCTTTTCTCTCCTGCTCTCTGCATATGGGGGTAGACTGAGACAGTTAATGATACTGAACTTCTCAGTTGATGCTTAGGGCTTTCTCCTCACAAAGGTACTCAGATACTTTTCAGTGCAAAATTTAGGCAGGGTTCGTTTGATTTTTACATTACAGCTTGCTGAGACACAGGAAGGAATGAGCTGCAGCAAGCAAGTGAAGCTTTGGTGCAGGAGAAAAAAGTATTTCCAGTGTTTCCTACTGGATAAAACTTGCTGCCCCCCTCATGTGGCAGAGGTTGGCCTCCTTTGACACCACAGGATTTTTACACAAGAAATTTGCTTCTGACTTGTAAATATGAGAGATTGTTCCCAGGGTTATTGCTGACAACTCCATCCAAAATATTCTCTGGCTATTTTGTAGAAGCAATAGAAATTTGCTGGTAAGACCTGATCCAGCTGCTACTGTCCTGAGAAAAAGAGCTGTTCTGATTACAGGGAGAAAGAGATACTTGGGTCCGAGTGGATTTCTGTCCTTGTGTCAGGGTATTTGTAATTTTCACTGCTGAGAGTGTTGTGCTGGACACAGCTGGTCACAGGTGACAAGCAGCTTCTGGAGTGAAATTCATTCTTTTCAGTAAGGAAAACATGATATTTTGGTGCCATCCAGGAAAACTAAAGAGCTGTCTGTCTGTTAGCACTCACCTGCTGAACAAGATGGATTTTGTCAGACTGAGAACACTTTTACTTATCTGACTGATGACAGATAAATCAACCCCCTGGTGATAAACCTACTTTGTGGACTTCCTTTGCAGGTATGTCCCCTGCCCCTGTGTTATCTGTCAACATTTTTCTGCTTCCAGCAGGCAAATTGCATTGTTTGTCTCTTTTTGCAGTTAGAAAATCAAAGCACAAAGACCTCAGAGTTTAAATCCGCAAAGTCACTGAGAGGTCTGTTTTATTTTTTCTGTGGCTGGAGCTTTGAGTGCTTTCCCTGTAGTTATGAAAGAAATATTCTGTACATGGAGCAACAGCAAGAGCAGCACTTTCTGCTCTGAGCATCCCTCTTCCCTAGATTTAAGGGTTCCCATTCCTTTCTTATCCCTGAGAAAGTGCCATGGGGTCTCTGAAGCTCTCAGCTCAAGAACACCACCAATACAAACACAATTAAATCCAAGCATTTTCTGAGTGGGGTTTTGCCCTTTCCACTGCCTCTTATACCTCTGAGGTTCAAGGGCACCTTGTATTTATGCATCAATATCCATTTGGAACTGCCTTCACACTTTGTACTCAGTGCAGTCAGCCTGCAATCCTTGCTTGTCGCTTCCCTCTCCTCGTTGCCACCTTTGATAAGGGAAACCTTTTTCAGTGTTTCAGCTCTGCTGCTTGCCGCTAAGAGGACAGTGTTGCTCACATTAAAAAGTATTTCATAACTACAATGATTTCTACAGATAACAGTAAAGCAGGGAAATATTTGTTTTCAAATCAATGCACTGCTGCTGGGATTCAGTGTTGAGGGCCTGAAAGTGAGATGAGTGAGAATCAAAAATGGACCCGACTCATTGATTTTTATTCTTTAAAGAAAGAGAAAATGAAACTAGAATGGAAACACCTGCCTTCATTATGTGTTTGGATATTTAAATGGGGCTGTAGGAAACCTGGCTGGGAAGTGCTTTTGGTGGCCATAGGTATGGGTTAAGGGACAAACCAGGGTCCCTGCGCAGGCAAGAGTCCCTGTCACTCTCACTCCCATGGTCTAATTGAGGTGTTAGGGCTGGGTTGGACTCAATGACCTTGAAGATCTCTTCCAACCTAGTGATTCTGTGACTCTGTGATCCTGGGATTCTATGATCCTGGGATTCTGTGACTCTGTGATCCTGGGATTCTATGATCCTGGGATTCTGTGACTTTGTGACTGTGATTCTGTGATTCTGTGACTCCGGGATTCTGTGACTCTGTGATTCTGTGATTCTGTGACTTTGTGACTCTGTGATTCTATGACTCTGGGATTCTGTGACTGTGGCTCTGTGATTCTATGAATCTGTGACTCTGTGATTCTGGGATACTGTGATCCTGAGATTCTGTGATTCAGTGACTCTGTGACACCGGGATTCTGACTTTGTGACTCTGTGATTCTATGACTCTGTGATTCTGTGATTCTATTGCTCTGGGATTCTGTGACTTTGTGATTTTGTGATTTTGTGATTTTGTGATTCTGTGATTCTGTGACTCTGTGACTGTGATTCTTTGATTCTGTGACTCTGTGACTCTGTGACTGCGATTTTGGGATTCTGTGATTTTGGGATTCCGGGATTCTGTGATTTTGGGATTCTGTGACTCTGTGACACTGTGACTCTATGATTCTGTGACACTGTGATTTTGGGATTCTGTGACTCTGTGTTTCTGTGATTTTGGGATTCCAGCATTCTGTGATTTTGGGATTCTGTGATTTTGGGATTCTGTGATTTTGGGATTCTGTGATCCCGTGGGTCAGCGCCGCCCGCTGGTCTCCGGCCCGGGGCCGCCCCGCCGCCTGCTGGCAGCGCGCGGTACTGCGGGCGCCGCCTGGGCCGGGGCGTGCTGCGGGGCCGGGCCCACAGCGAGGTTCCCCGGGCTCCCCTCTCGCTCCCGAGGGCATCGCTCCCTGCTCCGGGCCCTGCTGCGGGGCCGGGCCCACAGCGAGGTTCCCCGGGCTCCCCTCTCGCTCCCGAGGGCATCGCTCCCTGCTCCGGGCCCTGCTGCGGGGCCGGGCCCACAGCGAGGTTCCCCGGGCTCCCCTCTCGCTCCCGAGGGCATCGCTCCCTGCTCCGGGCCGTGCTGCGGGGCCGGGCCCACAGCGAGGTTCCCCGGGCTCCCCTCTCGCTCCCGAGGGCATCGCTCCCTGCTCCGGGCCGTGCTGCGGGGCCGGGCCCACAGCGAGGTTACTCGGGCTCCCCTCATGCTCCTGCGGGCATCGCTTCCTGCTCTTGGGCGGCGTTCCGCTTCCAACGCGGCCTTTAACTGCCCTCTGCAAGGGCATCCCCTCCACCAAGGCTTGCCGGGCGTCAATTATCGACCTTACACGGAATTTTTGATCTCGTGGCCGTTTTGCGGCGAGTCAGCTTAATTAGTCCTAACAGCCAGCCTCATCTCTAGGCTGTGCTTGTCGTATTAGTGCGAGTCCTGGGGGCTGGATTGCTGAGTCAGCGCTTCCTGATGTCATCCGAAGGCGTCGCTTCATATATTTCAGATGAGGCTCAAAGCCTGTTGGCTTCTCTCTCTTCTGATGTATTTTTAATTAGCAGTTTGGGGCTTTTGCTGATGGAGCCACGGAGGGTGATCTCGGCGGCACGGCCTGATCTGTCTGTGCGGGGATGCTGATGGCTCACAGAGCCTGTAACACGTTGTCCAGGCAACCCTGAACTGGAGAGCCAGGAGCCCACAGACAGCCCTTGGGAAGGGACTTGCTGGATGCTCCAGCACAAGATGCCAGGATACCTAACTAAAGTGGCAGAATGCCTACAGAAAGAGGACAGGGAGCCAGTAATGGGAAACTTGTTACTTTTTGATGAATTAGCTCCAGAGCATGCCAGAAGGACAGTTGTTTTTGCTGTCTGCAAAATCTGTGCAAAGCATTCAGGGGAACTGCAAGCTGTCATAATAAGCCCTCCCAAAATGAACTGTTTCATGGTGTGGTATGTATAATTTCACATTTTTCTTACTACAGGGATGATTTAGTATCCATGACTTGGTAACAGATTTCATCCTCGATTGTGAAAGAGTTGCAATGCATCAGAGCCACATCCTGCAAGGGGCTGAGTATCTTCTGAACCATGCTGAGTGCCTTTGGCTCTACCCTTGTCACCAAGAGTAGGCAAAAAGGCTCAGCACTCCCCACCAGCATTTTAGCAAGGGCTGGGACAAAGTCACAGAGTCCTTTGGCACTGTGTAGCCCAGAAGGGCACAGAGAGGATTGTGGGGACTGTTCAACCCAGCCAAAACCTGTGCAAAGTCTGGCACTTTTGCTTGCTGTCTTTACAAGAGATATTGTCATTATTTATTGATTTTTATTTTTTTTTTTTGTGTTGCAGTAGCATCTTAGATAGGAACCCTTAGGCCAGAGCCATGCAAAACCAGAATAGAAAGACAATCCTAGCTCCAAAGGAGCTCACAAAGAGACAACAAATGACAATTAGACACAGTGGCAAGGTAAGAGAACAAGGGACTAATACTATTAAGTGGGAAAAAGGATGAATCCACAATCAGATACTATTGCAAAAAAAAATCACAAAAATAGCCAATTTTCTTGCCTGTTTTCCCTCCCTAGCTAGATTTTGTGCAAAGCCGGAAACGTGTCTGTTGCTTTCAATGTGCTGGATTTGTTACACATCTTCCTCAGAAAGTTCCTGACCTAAAACACATGGAAAAAGATGGGAGTGTTTTTGCTGGCTTCAGTGGACCTTGGATGAGCCAAAATCTTAAATGCAGAATACTTTAGTGGAAATGAGATATTATGTTTGCAGCTGAACTTTTGTCAGCCTAAAGCCCCATGCCCCAAAAGATTTATTCAGGGACTTCCTTGTTTACTAGTACTACTAGTTTAGTAGTTCCTCCCACTTTTTCCCTTTAAATGAATGTGTTCCAAAACCAACCCTTGCCACCTGATATTGGGATTATTTTCTGCTTGAATCAAAACATTTTGATCTCAGGTCCAGCTTGTGCAAATTCACATACCTTAGGTAAAATGCAAATAATTTCATCTTAATATCACCACCAGTTTCACAGATATTTCACAGGACAAGTTTTGAAAATCTGCTTCTCCAACAACTTGCAGTCTGAGCAAGTACCTGTATGCTTCCTTAGATAATGGTTTTGTGCATCAGCAGTAGCAGAGGATACAGCAGTTATCTGGGGACCTGCACCTTATTTCTGTTTACAGCCATAAGGGTAGAAATGGTAAAATTTTAGAAATGGAAAAAATGTGTGGATCTTATGTCTTTTTTTTTTTTTTTCAAAAATCTGTCCTAACATGTTTTGTTGTTGAACCACACTGTGCTCTGGGATTAAAAAAAGAGCTTCATTGCACAGGTTCTTCTCCTTCTTTGCTCTAGCCAACCCAGAAGCCTGAAGGAAAGGTGACTTTAATTGAAAGAGCAGGTGCCCCACTGGTAACTACCTCTGCTTGCCTGTCCCCTCTGTTGCATCACAGCTAGAAAAGCAGCTTTGATGGTGATAAGAAGTAGCAGTAATCCTGCTCACTGCTGCCACTGAGAATGCAGGGAGTGAGAACAGACCAGAAACCTGGGAGCAAAGCTGTCATTGTGCCATCAAAAGAAAAAAAATGTCACAAACCCCACTCCTTTAGAGGAAAAGGCCTATCTTCAAAAAATACTTAGAAGGGGAATCACCTGTGAAAGGAAGGGATAAATCTAACAGGTACTTCCAAGGAGTATCAGGCCAGTTGAGGGCAAGAAGATAAATAAGCAAAGTGAGAAAAATGAAACTCAGAGCAGTATAAACCTTTAGTAAGTGCTGCATTTCTGTGAAAGAAGAAAATATTTCTCTTCAGGTTACCACAAAGAGGCAGAAAGTCACTCTGGCAGCACTTTGGTACTGCCATGTCTAGCAGTTGATTGCAATCACTGAACATGAGACTGCAAATCACATGAGAGTTTCTGTTTTAATACTTTGCTAGCTCCAGCAAAAGGTCTGATGTACCTTGCTCACTGAGTCATTTTTAGAAAAAGAATCTTCCCAGGCACTCAGCATTCAGTAAACTCTGCAAACAGGAGTTAAAAATAATGCTAAGCCCAGGAGACTGTGACAGTTGGCAGGAGAGGCTGTTCAAGTAATTGATAGGAGTATCTGGAGAAACATAACAGGAGGAGAGATGGAAATTTGTGATCCAGCGAGAGGGACAGCCCCTTCCTGTACTGGGAGGAGTGATGCCCATTTCTTTTCAAAGTGAGGCACCAGCCGTGAGGGCAGTGGGCACAGGTCTGTCCCACCAGGATTGCTCTTGTGCTCCCCATACTGTGATCAGACCCTCAGGTGGGGGCTGTGAAGACAACTTGATTTGGCATCCAGGGTACATGAGCGGAACTCTGCTCCACTGGTGAGTGGAGTTCAAAGCACCATTCAAGCCATCTGTCAGCTGAGGGAAATTCCCTCTCCACAGGTTGAAATGGGGACTTTGATGCACACCTGTAGATGCCTAAATGTGGGTGTCATTCTGTGAGCTGAGTGCCAACAGTGGAAGCAAAGCCATCAGAGCTACACCAGCTGGCAGGAGCTATAAATCTGACCCTATTATTTTCCTGGCTTCCAGAATATCTATGTCCTTATTTACATTAACCAAAGTTAGCAGACACACTTTGCTAACAAATTCACTGCGGGCAGCAGGATAGAAATGAAGGTATTTTACAGATCCTCATAAAATAGATTGCTAACTATTCATGAAATGTTAAATTCAGGGGCTTATGCCTGGAGTATTTAATGCAGTTAATGATGCATCTTTGACCTCCTTTGTGCTTGTGTGGTTTGGCCAAAGTGTTCATACATCTGGAATTTGGCTTCTTCGTAAAATGTTAAGTAAACCTAAAGTTGTCATCACATACATGAGAAATTACAGAGCTTTGCTTTTGAAAATTCACCTTCACCATGTCTGTGCTTTTGAGTAAAATGCCACATTTTAAGCATCTCTTTGGATGTAACAGAACATTTTCTGGTCCCAAGGAATGCAGTACTATACTTGCTTCAAGTTGAGGCAAGAATTTTCCTCTGGCTCTGTAGTGCAATGTACACATCTCCTTAAATGAGCTTGGTTTGCCTGCAGAACCCTCCTGCAGAGCTGTGCAATGGCATGGCAAGTAATAGCTTAAACCTGCCTAGAGCAGCATCTTTTAACAAAAAATTTCCAGCCAATGTCACATTTAGTCAGCACAGGAGATGCTGTCAGTGCTCTAGCTGAGACTGCCAAATTTTAGCCTTGAAAATGGTAAGTCAGCCTTGCTCTTGTGTCCTGCTCTTCCCACTCCTTGGGGCAAACAGCTGGATTCACACACAACCTGCGTGTGCTGGGACATGCTGAGAAATGGTGAACTGCAGTCACTGCTTGGGCTGAGGAAGAGGAGCTCTGGCAGGAAAAAATATGCTAAAAATGTGCTAAAACCTGCCATTTGAAGAAGATACTTCAGAGTCTGAAGAAATAAGGAAAACATGCAATTATTTCTCATAACTTTTTATCTCTTTCTACAACAAAACAGACTGTTTTAAGTAATCTCCTGAGCTAATGATCTGCATTTCCAAAAGGGCTTTTATAGTCCTTTTCCTATCTTCTCTGGAGCATGGTTATATGAATTGAAAGTTTATTTGCCTGAGTTTTGACATAATTTGTTTTAGAGTTCATCTCTGTATCCTTGAATGGATTTTCCTCCTTCCCTGATTCATTATAGGGTATGGGTTTGAGTTCCTTATGCAAGATTTGCTAATGGCTATTTTCTCTTTCCATCTCTTCTTTTTATCAGAGATTTTACTCAGTGACTCAGAATTTGTATCAGCCATAAGAGTTCATTTCAGTTCTTGGAGGAATTTGGGGGTAATTGAGCTTGGCATTCTGTAGGTTAGTTGTTTAGCTACCTAGTGTGTTCCTAGACCATCTCCTTTTCCCCCCCTCTTTATTTAGCATGTCCACTGTAGTCTGAACTTTCTTCTGTGTCTCCTTTCATCATATACATTTGCAGACTTTTAAAAATTTTTGCTGGCTAGTTCTGTGAGAGACTGAGAACACATTTTGTAAGTGCTGTGCTGTTCCTGTTGCTGGTCTTCAGCAATCATCCCTTTTGAATGTACTTCTGTGATTTTGTGGTATCATGTGGTTAAATTTCTTTAAGGAGCTGTCAGAATTTCTACTTATACTGGCCAGTTAAGACTTGGTAGGTCATTTCAAATCTGGCCTGAGTACAAGCAACTCCATTGATTCCACACATAAACACAGAGCAAGTTTTAACAGTGTCTGAAAAAGCTGATCTGTATTTGTCACTTAATTCTACTTTGTTTCAGGAAGCAACTATAATCATTCAAAAGGCACAAACTTGTGAACATATTCACACATCACAGTATCCTGGGCTCACCGTGTAACCTCTCACTAAATAAGGAGCTAATCAACAGGGATGGTGCCTTTGGAAGTTACCAGATCAAAAATACCTGAGCTGCCTTCAGCCTGCACGTTCCCCAGTCCTGCTCCTAAGGCTCCTTCACACAGACAAAGATTTGGCTCCAACACAGCAGCCCCTCACTGGGGAGGACAAGCAGTGAATTGACTTTGTTGTCCCAAAAGAACTGAGGCTTTCCAGGCTTCCACCTATCCCAGGGCTAGCTGTGACACAGAGATGTCTCACCAATCCCACTGCCCTTTCCTAGAGCCATGCACTCAAGGGTCACTTCTTCCCTAGCCAAATCTGCTGGACATTTTCTTCTTGCTGCTCCCTCTGACTTTCCCTTTCCACTGCTGGTTGCTCCAACTTGTCATCAGTTATGTGTAAGCATCTGAAGGAAGGATGCCAAGAGGGTGGAGCCAGGCTCTTCTAGGAGCAATAGGACAAGAGGCAATGAGCAGAAACTGGTGCACAGGAAGTTCCACCTGAATATGAGGAAGAACTTCTTTACTGGTTTGAGCACTGGAACAGATTGCACAGAGAAGGTGTGAAGTCTCCCTCACTGGAAATATTCAAGAACCATCTGGACACAATCCTGTGCCATGTGCCCTGGGATGACCTTGCCTGAGCAGGGTGGTTGGACCAGATGATCCATCCATGCTCCCTTCCAACCTTTCCCATTCTGTCATTCTCTGATGCTGTGGTTTAGTGATTTCAACTCCACCATCCACCACACAGCACCATGTCCCCTCCTCTGCCATGTTCACCTGTGCTGGCAGCTCCAGAGGTGCTCTTTCCAACCTTCCTCGTCCAAGATGTCCCTCTGGTTTCAGGCAGCCCAGCTCTCTGAAAGGCCAGCAAAAGAAAATTCATTTTTCTTGTCCCCCAAAAAGCAGAAATGTAGTTGAAATCTAGTCAGTCAAAAAGTGTTTCTTGCCTCATTCTTTCAGCCTGATGAGGTTTCAGAGCAAAGATGTGGCAGCCAATCAAAGCTGTGTACACTGCAGATTCTCAAAAATCAAAAGGGAAGGGGAGGGCATTGATCCAAGCTGATGAGCATAAAAATTGTTAGTGACAAGAAATACCACAGCCTCACCAGCTGCAGCTGGCCAGCCTCATGCCCTCCACTAGGTCTAGCCCTCAGCTGGATTTATTCTAACCAGATTTGTGTCTGTTTTAGTTCTGGCTGCAAATCTGGATGGATGAGTGATGGCTACTGGGAAAATCAGAGTGGGTGGGAGAACACTGTCATGTGCCTTGAGGCTGTGCCCAATGTTAGATCTTGCTCAGAGGCAGTTTCTGGTATTAGCTCATGAATAAAAAAATGCCAAAATGCCATGCACAGTCAGCTGCCAGCCACTGGGAGCTGTGGGGACAAGACAAACCAGTTTTAATGAGGAGAAGATTCCTCTCAAATAATTCCTAGCTGATTCATTACATGAAATATTTCTGTTTCTCAGGTCCCCTTGCACAGAACAGTTCTATAGCAGCTGAGGTTCTTCTCTGAGATTCAGACTTTCACTAAACAAAGGAAAAAAGAAACATAAAATGTCTGGCCTTCAGAACTGTGAGTAAAACCTTCCAAGCATGGAAAGAAAGTCAAGTCTTGTCTGTGCATGGAAGTTAATTGCTTTAACCACTTTAAAAGGCAGAATGGAAGACATTAGCCTAGTATACAGCCATTTTATACCAGTGTAGCAAATCCCATATGGCAGGGAAACTTATGGGCACAGCTCTCAGACACTTCTATCCTAACAGAGGACCAAGCATACTATAGGAGGCATTTTGGCCCATGCTGGCAATCAGGAACAACCCAGTTTAGCACAAATGATGCAGGAATGCCACAGCCACTCAGCCCTTGGTTCAGACAGAGCCTCCTCCTGCACAGCAATTACACCAACCCAAAACCCAGTTGTAGCCTTGCTCTGAGCAAGGCTGCTGTGCTCAATCAGAAGGGATCAGTTCCAGGAATGTCTGACCATATCACAGCATTGGAGGGCTTTGCTCTTCCTTTTTAATAACAGAAGCCTGCACCAGGCATACCTTGGGTAGCAGACAAGTCATCTTGCTGGCAGAGCTCCCTGTGCTTGGGAACTGTTCTGACCTTTCAGCAAAAGAAGGATCATTATATCTGTAGAAACTGAGTTTCCCATATAAAGGATGGCTGTAAGAGTAGCAAGTACATCTTTGCAACAGAGCACAAGCCTAAATCTGCAGCTGCCCTGAAATGTTTGTTCTGAGACAAGTGGGTGCTGTCCTCCTCTTTCTAGAGGGCAAGGACCCTAATGAATGTATCATCCCCTTGATGAGCTGTTTCTGAGCAGTGTAACTCCAAGAGACTTCTTCCAATGCTTTTTCCTGGTTTTCCTGTGACCCTCAAAAATACTTTGTCTGCTTTTCAAACACCTGGAAAAAAAGGCTTCTAATGGTTTCTGCAGCTTAAGTGAGCTCCCTGGGGCCTGCAGAAGAAAGTCCTTCTGGTCTCTTCCTCCCTTGTCCTCCAGCTCGGCTCTGCATCTCTCTGTGGCAGATGGCAGAGGCTGATTTGTCCCAGGTAACTGCTCTGTGCCAGCACCTGGAACTGTGCCTGGAGGCTCTGGGCCCTCAGGGCTTTGCCCTTGGACCTGTGCTTCCTTTGCATAGTCATCTTCTCCAACAGTCTCAGGCTACAAGAACAGCTCCTGTCAGTGCTCCAGCAGCCTGCATGGACATGGGCTATGGTGTAGATTGTCCATACAGTTACCAGTGCAGTTCAATAAAGAGGTGTCATTACAAAACCCAGGTTTGCATCCAAATTTCTGAATTTGCCTTAGTCTGCCTCTAGTGCAACACCAGTATTTTTAAGATAGCTGGAAGGCAGAAGCACATTTGTGAGGACTATCAAAAAGTTACTTACCACTTCCAAACTGGGGATGTTAATTTTACAATGCACCTTTTCATGTGAAATATCTCCATCATACCTGGTTCCAGTAAGGAGTTTCAAAGAGAAAAAACCTCTGGGCTGCCTGATGGAAAATTCTCACTATCTTTTCATTGCCTGAGAGGGAAATCCCAAAAACCTGAGCTTTGATATTTAGTGGTGCTTCCCTTCCATCTTTATGTCTGTGGGTTGTGTCTGTGATTATTTGCACATATATAGCTCATTTTAGCATATGCCAGTCTCTGGAGATCCAATTTTTCTACATTATTGAAGCAGTATTTTCTGGATCCACACTGCCTTAGAGATGTGAAAGGGAATCCTTTAACAGTGCTGGAAGATGTCTCTGACAGGTACAAGCCTAAAGATAGTTGTGAAAAGTCACTTTTTGAGGATAAGAGTAGTTTATACCCCTGAACAACATCCAATGGGCTTCTGATTCGCCAGGACACAGGCAAAGGCAGTCAGGAGAGTGAATGAAGGAAGCAGGGAAAAATTTCTTCCCTCAGGGAAGTTTTCTTGACCATTTGCTAACTGAATGTAAACAGACCAGTGTTTCCCAGCTCTTTACAGATTCACCACAAGCTTCTGCTGTTTTTCCCTACTGTGCTGCAAAGCAGAGTCTGCAGGCTTTGCCATGAGGGCACATTGTTGGCACATAGCTCAGGAAAACCAGCTCTTCATCTCAGGTACATTTCCCAGGTGCCACACTTCACCTGCTGGGGCCTTTGCCTATTACTACCCCAACCTGGGCCAGCCAGGAGTGGCCTCTCCTCTCCCAGTCCCTCCACCTACATACATCCAGGGCTGAAACCCACCAGCTGTCCCAGCCCTGTACTTGTGGCAAACCCTAAGGAAGAGCACAGGGCTGAATGCAACAGCAACAAGGGATTTCCCTTGCCATGGCAAACCTCAACAAGCTCAGAAGCCACCTTCCTGCTTCTTTCTAGCATTCCCCATGCCTGAAAATCTTCAAGGCCATGTTGGTGAACCCTGAACAACCTGATCCGGTGGGTGTCATCCCTGTCCATGGCAGAAGGGCTGTAACTGTATGATCTGTAAGATCCTTTCCAACCCAAACCATTCTATGATTCCTGACTACCCCCTCAAACCCAGGACATTCAGCAGCACAGCTGGGGACAGGATCAGTCCTTGCTTTCTCAGGGCTTGTTAAACCTGCAGTGTGTGTCTG
This sequence comes from Ammospiza nelsoni, assembly GCF_027579445.1. Classification (NCBI taxonomy): domain Eukaryota; kingdom Metazoa; phylum Chordata; class Aves; order Passeriformes; family Passerellidae; genus Ammospiza; species Ammospiza nelsoni. The sequence goes on from NC_080636.1 coordinate 20,013,195, forward strand.
CTCAGCAGCAGATGAGAGGCACAGAGGCAAATGCTGACAAAAACAGGCCCAGAGGGACAGGGACCAATTTCTATAGGAAATGCCAGAAGACTGGAGTGTATGAAGCACAGTTCATGAACTTTGGTGGGGAGGGGCAGCAATACCTTGGGTGTAGGATTTGGAGAGGTTTCACTCTCAGAGAGGACAGTGGAAATATGCAGAGCAGCTTCCAATTGAGAATTAGAGGTAAGCTTAGTCTGTACAATATGGAAGTGAGCTTGGAGCACAGCACTAGGACAGCTGGAGGATAAGCCTGTCCAGGGAAAATTGAGCTGCTGAGACGGCTTGAGGTGTTCAAAGCCTGGCAGTGCCTTGGAGAGAGGCCTGGTAGCTTGGCAGCCACACTTTTCTGCTCTGAGTTCCAGAAGGAGAGAGAGGTTTGGTTCAGAGCTGATATTTGCTTTGTGGTGCTGCTCCTAAAAGCATTTAAAAATGCTTTCCTGTTTCATTTGGCTGATTTATTGTTTTTCCTCTCTTTTCCTTCCCAGCCCTGTAGTAGTGGCTGGGCTTTGCTCTCACATCTAGGACTGTGTGCTAGGCAGGAGACCTGTCAGGTGGGATGTGAGCCCAGAGTAGGGACAGGACCTTCCAGTTTGTTCTGGGTATAGAGACCTTTCTGCTTGGGATCCCTAGAATGTCTCTCTGTGACTGCTTTCAAATTAATCAAGGTGTTATGCTGTACCATGAAAAATATCATTCAACACAGGGAAGGAACCCCCACAGACCTACACATTTGCCTTTGAACAAACAAGGACTCCAGAGAGATGGAAATGTAAGTGATGTGCTGCATGCAGTCAGTGGGAAGCATTAGAAACACTGGGATTACTTTGCAAATCCTTTTTCAAAGCAGAAGCAGTAGGACACAGCCACATCAGACACATATCATTTTTCTGTTCACAAATGCTTTTAGACACTTAATCATAGCCTGTGGCATTTTCACAAGAGGATGTGCATTGGAGCAAATCCTTGGTCCATATGCTCTGGAGCAATCCCCAGTTCCTCCTCAGTTACAGCCAAAAGTGGCATGAGTTTTGGGAAAATCATCTGTCTTGTTATCATTAGGAGGATGGATGTATTCCCTGCCATATATTATAACCAATGCTTTTCTCATTATTACTGTTTAAATGAGACCATTACTCCCAAATGCAACATCTTCCTTTAATAATATCAGATTTTCAGAGCTTCTCATCTCTGCACCCAGACAGTATTTTGTTTCAGTCTGTCCTTATCTATAGCATGAAATTTGTCTTCTATTTCTCCTGCTTGGTAAATCACATTTTTTCATAGGCTGCCACAGATACTCTGCATGGCCAGACATCATTCTTTTAATTTTCAGCTTCAGCCAAGCACTGCTTGCATGAGAATTTTGGCTCTTATTTGGTATGGGGACTTACCAAGGAGAGGCATATGCCTGCCACTGGCTCATGCCCCTTCTTTTGAAGCCTTAATTTTTCCTCTGTGTGCTTTTTTTTTTTTCTTTTTTTTTTTTTTTTTGTAAAGCATCATTTAGTAAGAGCCTGGCAGGTCTGCAATGTGCTTGAGTACCTGGGAGCACAGACAGAATTTCTCCCAGACAAGTGATCCCACCAGAATTCAGCCCTGCTGCCCAAGACAGAGGGAAGGAAGAATCAAGGGGTCAGAGGAAAAGAGTAATTTCATAGCAAGAGATGGATAGATAGATAGATAGATAGATAGATAGATAGATAGATAGATAGATAGATAGATAGATAAACTGAACAATAAACTTTCAAATCTACCAAGCTATTGAGCAAACTTGAACTATGCCAGAGAGTGAGCTGCAAAAGGGAGGAGGGAAGCCAGTCTCTGGGGATGGGATAATGCACATCTGACATCCTTACCTGACTTTTCAACACAAGGCTACAGGAACACTGCAGCAGATTGCCTGGGGAGGCTGCATCCTCCCCAGCACAGGATATTTTGAGTAAAAGCCATCAGTTAGGAGCAGTTGAAGGTACTGCCATATACAGTACCTATGCACAGGAATGACTGCAGGATCTTTTGAGAGCTTTCTTGTATTGTCTTGTCCCCCTCCAGCTCTTTCCCACAGAGGGCACTGACAAAATATTTGCCCTTTATAAGGGCAGGTGGCCAGTATTTGAGTCTGGTACTTACTCAAAAAGTTATTGCTCTCCTCTTGGTTATCAGCCATGGCTCTTCTAACCAGAGTTTTACATTGTGTCTTGTAATGCACACACCACCTTCCCTCTGCCAATCGAGGAAAAAGCTGACTTGGAGCCAAGACAAATGAAATGTTCTCTGCTCATTGCCTAAGCTGAGTAAAGCACTGAAGATAAATGTGTGCCTAAAACTGCTTGGATTTACTGGTTTTATATCCCAGGTTAGCTTGGTTCAATGAAGGATTCTTAGGGATATTTTTAACCTTGGCAACCTTAAAGGGAGAGGGATCATGGCCTAACACCCTTCCCAGAGGAGGGGAAATCTTAAAAGCTGTCTGTGATCAACAGCCCAGCTTCTCAAAGAGCACTAGATCTGTTCAGCCAACAGTGGCCTCTGGGGAGTTCAGATCCAATCTCTGCCTGCTGGGCCCAGGTGCACATAAAGCTACCTTTACCCACCTTATATGCTGCAGCTGTTTCACAGGCAGGTAGTGGAGAGCAAAGCCTGCATTTGAGGAAAAGCTCTTGATGGCTCTATGTCATTTTGCATGTTTGGTAGTACATAAAGCTGTTTAGGTCTTTATGATGTTGCACAGCACTCAAGCAGGAAAGTGCTTAAAATTATAAAACTTCTTGTAAAGAAATTCACAACCTTCCTGTACTCATCAGAGTATGGGTCTCAACAGAAGCTTCCCCTAAACAGAAACCTGTGAGCCAGGGTGATCTTACTGCTGTCTAGAAGGAGGAGATCCTATTGACTGGGGCAAGAACTGAAAACTCAGTGTGCAGACTTGTCTGGTACATTGTGGCTTGACCCTCATTGGATGCCAAGTTCCCATCAAAGCCACTTGATCACTCCCCCTCCTCAACTGGATGGGGGAGAGAAATCTGTAAGGGGATAGAATATGAGAAAATAAAGGTGGTATAGAAAGTAATCTTACCCCTAAGGAGTTGCAGCTGGGCCAATTATTAAAGACTAGGAGCAGGCCTGAACTTTAACAGGCCACAGCTGTAGCAAATAAGAAGAAGAGTGTTATAAAATAGTTGGTTGAGAGGGATTTGGAGTTAGTTGGCTGCTGTGAGAAGAGGAAAGAGTCAGTGCTTGGAGGAGCTGCCTATGAGAAACACCAAGGAGGTATGAAACTCTTGCAATAAGGAGATAACAGTCTGGAACCCCTGCAATATAATGGTAATAGAAGTCCTAACAAAAACTTCATGGGATGAGATATGGACAGGAAGGATCACTCACCCTTTGGTGTAATGGGAAAAACAGACTCAACTTGGGATGAATTATTATATTATCAATTAGATCAGAATAGTGTAATAAGAAACAAAAACTAAATCTTAAGACACCTTCCTCCCATCCCACCCTTCTTGCTGGGTTTAACTGCACTCCTGATTTTCCCTATCTCCTCCATCCACCTTGGAGCTGGGTGGCATTGGCTCTGTCAGACATAGGAGAAGCTTCTGGCAGCTTCTCACAGAAGCCACCCCTGTAACATCCCCACTATCAACACCTTGCACATAAACCTCCTCCACTGGGAAAATGGGGGAGGCAGAGCTCTGTCCTGGCAGCACTTGTGGGCGCTGAGAGGGTTTGGTGCACTGTGATGGGCACTGCTGGGAGCCAGACTTTGATGCAGAGCAATGTGAAGCTGAAACAACCCCTGTGGGACAGAGGTACCTGGAGTGCCCCTCCAGGATCAGTCACCAGCACAGCTTCATCCAGGTAGGAGGGAGAGCCTTCTCCTGAGGCAGTGCTCTCCAGGCTGGTGAGGGAGCACAGAGCAGTGTTTAATAATGAACATATGGCTCTCAAAGCACAGCCTCAGAGGCTGATTTATCGACACCGAGACAATGGGCTATTGTGCTGTGTCACAGGGACCATTCCACTGGCTCTATTCATTCCTACAGATATATGAACTGCCCATCTCTTATAAATGATCTCCTCCTGTCTTAGGTTGTTGCCTTCTCACTTTTTTCTCTCCTGCTTTTCCTGGAGGGTACTTTTGAGCTGTAATATATAAATATTTGACACCAGTGCATTATTTTTTTCCTTGGCTGTGGTCAATGGCTGCATGTAAGAGTGTTGTCTAAGGGGGATTTTGCTACTTGTAGCAAAAGCAGATCCTCTCACTACAGTTTGTTCTGCTCTTTCATATTCTGGCAGGTAATGTGACCAGGCAATCAATGGCAATTACTACTGCCTGAGGACTAAGACATCAGGTACTCTGCTGCAAACTGCAAACCTGCTCTCCCCAGGTTCTTTATGAATGGTACCACCAAGTATTGGTGAGGCCTTGAAAATCCCTCAGGAAAACTGAATCTGCATTGTTATTGTGTAAATAGGAAAACAAAGGCACAGTCAAGTCCCAGTACAAATTATGAACTGTGATTGTGGGACACCCCAGTTCTTGGCTTCCCAGTGTTGATGCCAAGGGCCCCATTCTCTTGTGTTGTGAGATCGGTTTCCCAGCAATGTAGAGTGGAAGAGAATTGCTGTTTGAGAATAGAAGGAAGCATTTACTATCTCTGTTCTACTTCCATTTCCTTTGGCCCAAATAATGCAGTGAAATACAAGACTGGAAGAGGGAAAAGTATGTTATAAAAGCAGTCAAAACTTAGCATTCAGCTAAGGAAATGTCAGCACTAAATAGTGTTTGTGCAGTGTTAATTCAGGCCTCTGCATGCACATGCGTATGAAGACAGATTATAGTTGTACACATTGTTTCCTCTAGTCCCCCACCTCATTTAGTACCCAGAAAGGATGATGCTCAATTAGTGAACAGTTAGTCAATAATTTCTTCTATTCTTACTGTTGTGGAAGAGTCTAGTGTCTTATTTAATATCAGTCTTTCAACTCTGCTCTGAACACACTCACTTCTCCTCGGCACAACTCTGGAATTCTTTGGTGTTTGGGTACTTCAAAAACACAAGTACTTCTTGTCACAGCCTGCAAGTTAATTAGTGAGACCAAACCCCTTGTACCAGGGAGGGAACCAAGGCACAGGCTGAGGCTGGAAACCATTTTTAAATTGGGATGTTCAGTGGAAAGACACTGAGGTGTTGGAGGATAACAAGAGAGCTGGGGGAGGGTGTGGAGCACAAGTCTGATGAGGAGCACCTGAGGGAGCCTGGGGGTGTTTTATCTGGACAAAAGGAGGCTCAGGTGAGACCTTATCACTCTCTATAACTACCTGAAAGGAGGTTGTAGCCAGGTGGGGGTCAGCCTATTCCCCCCAGCAACAAGTAATAAGACAAGAGGGAAAGGCCTTAATTTGCACCAGGAGTGGTTAAGGTGGGATATCAGGAAAAAGTTCTTTGCTCAGAGTGGTCAAGCATTGGAACAGACTGCCCAGGGAGGTAGTATAATCACCATCCCTAGAAGTGTTCAAAGTAAGTGTGTATGTGGTGTTTAGGGACATGGTTTAACGGTGGGCTTGGCAATGCTGGGTTAGTGGTTGGATTTGATCGTGTTAGGGGGCTTTTCCAACCTTAATTATTCTATGATACCAATGACTGTTTCCTTTGTTTCTAACTGCTTGATCCAAGCTTATGGCAGAATGACTTCAGTTTAGGATTACCACTAATCACTAACTCGGGTCTTTCCCTACAAAACAGCCACGTTGGCCTCCCTGCAGTTTCCTGTGTACGAGCTGGGGAGGTGCTGTGCTGGAGCTCTGAGCCTTGGCACTCACAGTGACAGGCAGACCAGGCTAGTTAAACATGGAGTAAACCCAACAGATCTGCTGTGGCAGGTCCTGCCAGACAGAGCAGGAGAGTGTCTGAACCCTGCTGGCAGAGCTGCCAGGGCAGGCTGGGAGCCAGCAGCCTGGGCATGAGCACTGCGCTGGGCAGAGACCGGACACATGGAGCAGAGCCCGCTCTGGGGGCTGAGCTTTCAGAGCAGTACAGGCACAGCTAATGCAGCTTTGGCCTCGGGTTTTCAGGATTAAAGGCAGCGTTGGTGCTGCTGGAGCCAAGGGGAAGTGTCAGTCTTCAGAAAGTGTCACCCAAAAACTGCAGGCCAGTTTCAGAAGTAATCTGCAAGCAATTTGTCCATGGTCATATGGGAAATATGTGGCAGGCTGGAAATACGATGAGGACATCCATCTCCCAGTCCAGTGTTTTAATAACAAAGCTGTACTTCCCAGATACTCACCTACTTTGTTATTTTTTTCCTCTATCAGAAACATTCTTTATACGTGTCTATTTTTTTTTTTTCCACAACAGCTTTACAAGGGTGGATCTCTGTTACAGACCATTTTTTTCACACTGAATACTGAGGATATTCCAATGAATTTAGTTTGTAGAGCCCTGTGAAAATATTTTTGATGATTAACATTCAAGCACTCCAAATACATTTGCTAGCCTGGAAGAACATCAAGCACTGAGAATTTAATTCACCAGTGAGATGCAGTGTAGGGGGACCTGCAGCTAAAAGGTATTAGCATTTTAGGAACCACAATCCAAGGGGAAAAATGCTATGGTGTGTTGCATTCAAAAATATGAGTGAGCTGGGGTAAACAGAAATGCTGTTCTGTGAAGTGATACTTAGGGAATAGCTAGTCACACCTTTCTGCTTTGTGAAATTAATACTTCCAGGCACAAAACTGATCCCTTTGGGACTTTTTAGTCTTTTAAATCTTCCTGTTGGTGTTCTTCTGTGCAAGTTACACGAAACTTAAGCAACTAATTTCAACTGGTGCTTAATTTTTGCAGAAACTGGATACCTGGCGACTCAGGGGGTGAGGTCAGTGAAAGGATCAGTCCAAGCCATTGTTCAGGGGATGGTAAGGCCAGAGCACTGTGGTTGTTCTTAACCAACTTAGTCAAAGATTGAGATCTATCAAAGAAGGCCACACTTCCCTCCACACTTCAATAACCAAGAAAAGAAATGCAGTTAGCTGAAAAGCTTATTGTGAGAAGCCCTGTTTAGACACTCGTTACTGTGTTTCTTTACCTGCATGCCACGGAGACAGTTTAAGAGCAAAGTCATCCTCTCCACAGGGTGCAGAGCTCTATTGGCTATTTTAAGACACAGAGGCAGCAGGAGAGGAAGGACTACTGATGATTTGAGAAATGATAATCACTGTGCAAGGGCAAGATGCACAAGCACCAGTGACTCAGAGAATTGTGTGCCAGCCAGAGGGAGGACTGCAGGGTGAAGGGGTGGTGGAGGAACAACCTCTGCACAGCCCAGGCTCAGGAAGCTGCTGTTCCTTTCAGGCACAAGCGTGCTGTGGTGACTCAGTTCAAAGCTACATCAGCCAATTGTGAGATATTTCTGAGCAGCAAATTGTGAACAACTTATTCCTTCCAAAGCCTGCATCCACCTCTTTGAAATCACATTGCGGAGGTTTTTGGGGTGCCAGAGTTCTGATTTAAGGTCAGATTCTGTTTTTGTGGCAGGGGATAAGAAGGGTAATTTCTGGAGAGTTGTTTGTGTAAGCTGCAGCAGTGAATTAATGGTTAGATGGGGGAGAGCAAGCTGAAAAACCAAATAGTTAAACCTGTGGATATATTTTGGACCCCATATTCTTCCTGGATTAACATTGGTTACAAGCACAAGCAGCAGGAGACAAATCTGGTGAAATAACTACACATAGGGAACATAGCCAGGGTATCTAACTTGGACATCTGAGGTTTGGTATGATGCCATGAAATGGAGAATGTGAGGTCAAGAGGACCCAGGCATTATTCCCTGATGAGGTGAAGGTGGGTCTCTGTGTTGTACAGAACACGGAAGCCTTTGCAGAAAATTTCAGAGAAAATATTCAGGAATTTAGATGACCAACTGCAGAGATGTTTGGGAAGTGCAGTAATACTTTTGATAATTCATGAAAAGGCTATTGCTAAAATATAGAGGCAGAGACAAAGATGATGAGAAACAAGCCCACAGGCTGAAAAATGTTTTCCAGCACTATGAAACACATGGTGTCCTTTCAGCAGCAGAGCATGGACCACTTCAGTAGTATCCAAAAAAGTCAATTGCCTAATTGTCCTGTGCAATTCCTCATCCCAGTGGGGGCCTTGCCCTAGGTTCTTCACATCTCCCAGGTCCTGTCATTATTAGCAGTATGTGTGGCTTCTGGATCTCAGGATGAATTTGAAGGCCAGTGAGACCCCATGGCTTCTTCATCAGTCTTTCAGCCAGACAGGGACCAGCTGGCCTTGATATGAGCCTGTGTCACTGCACCCAGCAAAACACAACACTGAAACATGAAGGGCTTTCAAAAAGAATACTTGGGGGTTTTATTGACATATTGTCCACAGGGAAGTGGGAGAGAGAGATATGGAAGAAATGTTAGAGAAGTGTTAAGAAGCTGTCAGTGTAATGCTGTCATGTGTTAATTAATGCAGGGGAGAAGATGATTATACTGAAATTATACAAATAGCCTTATCTCAGGTTAGCAGCAATTGACTGGCATTTAAATCATTCACCAGAATTAATTAAACATTGCCTCCAAATGCCTCAGAAAGTATTGTGGTGCAAATCATCCCAGAACAATAGCAAGCCTCACCACTAGTTGATGTGAGTTGGTTTACTCCACTGACTTCAAAATACCTTATCATACCAGTCAAGCAATAGGAAACAATAATTGAAGGACTTATTTCAACACTGAACAATTCCAGCAGCAGCTCAGAAGAAGAGAGGATATTGTTATCAATTTTCCCAGCACAATGTCTCAGAGCTAGCTCATGTTATCAGACCAAAAGCCATTACAAAGAAAGAAAAATATCACAACCTGAGGGGCTGTCTCTCTGCTCCTGGAGAGATACTCAGAAACAGGCAAAATTTACCATTTTATTCTGAGGCAAACTTAGCCACCATGTCCCCATGCACAGTAGACCTGTGGATATTTGCCCTTGTGGTTATAGAAGCCAGGAAAAATCAACATCATCCACTCCAGGAGCAGGTGGGTGGACTTAGTTTGAGGTGAGGCTGTCAGATCACTATGAGAACATAAGTCACAAAGTTTTTTGAGACATCTGGGCTTCAGTGAGCTTTGGAGATCCCTCATCTTCTGAGGTGAGAAAAAAGGTTCTCCAAAGCTGGTGAGATTGCTCAGGATGGAGAGCTGTATATATGGGAATGTGAACAGTCCAGGAAAGGAGCACTTCTTCCACCCTGCTGCCCACTTCCCTTCTTAAACCCCAGGAGGATATGTGAGCAGAAAATTCTTAATCTTACAAGTTAATCTGAAAAGCCTTCTGTAGCTATAAAAGTAATTCCAAACTGCAGATGTTCACAGCTTGTAAATCTTATGACTGCCTGCAAACCCAAGTAAAAGCACAGGAAACCCATGCACCCATCACCAGTGAATAAATTCAATTAACATCTAGCTTGTTACTCAAGTTCTTGTGCTACAAACCTGTCAAACACTCATCCCAGCAGAGGCAGAGGTGCCTTTTGAAGTGGCCCTGTGAGCCACCAGCTGAGCTTGTCAGATCAAATAAGCAAAGTCTTCAATCCTCTGCCCACCACATCACAAGCATGACCTTCTCAGCTCATTGGATTGCTCTTGCTGGACTTTTTGACATAAGCTGCGTCTCTCCAGCTCCATTTTCTTCAGCAGTGCCTAGGGATTCTCCTGTGACAACTGATGATAAGGTGAATTTATTCTACATGAATTATAGTCGCTGTTTCTCCCTTCCCTGGGGAGAGCAGTGATTATTTCCCTCTCAGGATATGTGCTGGGTTTCTGGCATTTGCACTCTCTGGTGTGTCAGTAGGAGATGGTGCAAATCTGTGTGACTTCCAGTGCATCTCTTGGCTGCTGGACTTCCAGGTACTGGCCCCAGTCCTCTGGGTCTGGTCCTTAGGATATTGCAGGATAAGCGACAGCCATCAGTCAGCTAATGCCTCTTAAATTATTTTTTTGTTGTTACTCTGCAAACAGTGTATTAAAGACAATTTGAGCCAAGGAGGAAAGTCAGGATCACAATGACTTATTTTTTGATACAGGGCATACCCATGGCCACCATCTGGTTGGGTTCTCTCTGAGGGTGCTTTAGTTTCCCTCTCCTACTGCTCAGTGCTTGTGCTGGGCAGCATTTTAGCATCATGATTTGCTCCCTGTACCAAAGGGTACATGGATTGTTTGCAAGCTGAGAAGCTTTCCTCCACCTGCAGTGGGGTTCCCCAGACACTCTCACTGCAAGTCACCCTTTTGGGGGCTACCTGGGGAAAATCCCTTTCCAGTGCTACAGGTGTCTGCAATGCTACAGGGGACAGGGACTGTCAGCTCCTAGCACTCACATCTCTGAGGTGCCTTTACTCATGTTATGGCCACATGTACAGCTCTCCAGTGTACTCAGAGCTGCAGTCACAGCCCCAGGGTCTGCCCTACAGGCAGTCAAGCAGGGCAACAGGGCAGCTGGTGCCACACTGCTGCATTTCAGAGAGGCACAGGGAGCAGCCAGGGCTCAGTCATCCCACGTGTGCACGTCAGAGTCAACACAGGAAGGCAGCCCTAAGGGAAAACCAACCTTGCTCTTCACCATTCACTTTTGTCACCTCTTCTGCCAGTGATCAAATTCCCAGCTTTGCTTTGGAAACCTTCCAAAACTCCCCTAATCTCTGCAAGTTTTCTGTCTACCTTTTCCTATCTTTGTGGTGGTTGGCAATTTTCTCATCCAGTTATTAAAACGTGATCCTAATATGCAAGGGGCACCTACAGAAACAACAGCAATAAAAAAGATGCTTTATGCATAAAGAAATGACAGCCATAATCTGGTTGGGGGAAAATGCAAAATTTTAATTGCTATGTGAGTGGCACACAAAGAAGGACATGGTTTTCACACGTGTTCAAGGAACCAACACATTTCTGATGTAATTACAGACAGTAATTCTGTAAAAACCTGTAAATTCTGTAAAAAATCTGTAAAACTGCAGCAGTCAGCAGTGTCAGGAGGTTTAGAAAAAGGACATGTGATATCTAGATGGCTACAGTTCAGAATAATGCACCAGACAACAGATTATTTTAAAAAAACCCCATATGTACCCAAAAATGGAATAGAGAAAAGAGTAGACAAAGCCATAAGATCATCTGACATGGAACCAGGTAGGAAAACTGATGAGATCAAATCCCTCAGAAAATGTTTTTATTTTGGTGCATGCAACTTAGCAGGACAAGATTTATGCAGCAGCTACTGCCCAGCCTGATGCAGGATGCCCAGGAGCGTTTCTAACCTCCCAAAATACAGCAGAGCACAAGCCCTTATCCCTACACAATGGGTATGATGCAAGTCTGAGTGCAAGCCTTGGTCTGGCCTGTCATTTCTCTATCCATAAAGTGAGCAGTGCCTCTTGTTTTGCTTATACTGTGGACTGCTGTAATTCCTTTAATCAGATGCCCGCCCTTGGTAGATCTCATTTAGGTTTGGGGGCTTTTTTTAGTAGCTGAAAAACTGGAAGTAAATTGGATTTTGTGTTTGTTCTGAAAGCTCTCCAAATGTTTATGTAAATGAAAAATCTTTGTCCTCTAGACTCCTATGGCAAATAAAATTTGGGGTTTTTTTTAAATTTATGGTAGGACAAAGGAGTACAGCAACAATAAATCTTGTTTCCAATGATACTGGTTAGAAAGAGATGCTGTGATGCCACTTGTATTTCTTGTGCCCTGCAAGGCCTGCTGGTCTGTAGTGTGAGTGGGGCTGAATGATGTGGGGTGTCTTGGATGGAGCTTGAATACCTGAGTTTCTTTTACACCTGCCCTAAGCTACACAAAAGGCAAAAGCAAGGTCTGCTTTCAGCTTTGGTGTTTCTTTTGACCCAGGCTTGGCAGTGGGGTCAGGCATCTGTCCTTGACAAGCAAGTGCTGTGGTGAATTTTGCCAGCAGTCAGTGGTGAGCAGCAGTGCTAAAGGTTTCCACATCCATGAGGTTCTCTCAGCAGGATGGATGCAGCATCTGCCAATGAAAGAGATTACACTGAAAACATTTCTTTGCTTTTGACTCACTTTTATCTCTTTTGCAAAATACTTTACTTACTATACTGCCTCCATTAATTTATACAGAAACAATTATTTAGCAGGACTTTTCAAACTAGGAGGAGGAAAAGAGTCTCTGGGCTCAGAATTTCCAGCAATTTTTCACCAGTCTGCTCAAACACTGCAGGGAGCTGTACAAGTCCTCAGTAGCTTGGCCATGGGCAGACTCTTTGGCCTGGCTTTGTTCAAGTTTCTCGTACAAGTAACCCCAGAGGATGTTACCATGGACATGTAGAGCAAAGGTTGTTTAAGTTCCTCTCTCTGCCTCTGGATGTTCCCTGTTTCAGGAGTGAGGATGGAATAAGATTACATCAGTTTCTCTTCAGAAAACGTGGAAGCAGCCCTGTGAATATAGCATGCAAAAATCCCTCTTTACATGCCTTCTGCTACCAGGGGAAAAAAAAGCAGCACTCATGACATCTTGTCAGGTTCCATAATGTTGCTTGACCTTTCACTTCAAGTATCCTTTTCAGATTTTTAAGACCATGTGAGAAACGTTTCAGTCATTAAGGTACTTGGAAATTGTTAAGTATTGAAATCACTGGAAGTCTTTTGTTGGCTTAAGAGGAATGCTGGCAGGTCTCCTGTGATCCTGCATGTGGGACAGCTCTTCCCTCAAGCATCACAGACTTAGCTCCTATTTAAGTGATTCTAAAGTCTTCAGGAGGAACCAGCAGGTGAACAAGCAGCTTTCTGACCTTGCAGACATTGAGTGGCTCTATGTCCCTGAGAAGCTTTGGCCAACAGCTTTGTTTCAGTTCTGTGGTGTGCTACCAGGCAGGAGGAGGCACAGGATGGATGCACCCCTGATACTGTTCAGTCTGTGGGCAGGTGGAAGAGTTCTTGCTTTCCAAAATGCAGGGAAGAGCACATAAAGCCTTGGTCATATCTCCAGCTTTCTTTGATGCATCTGAAAAGAGACAGAAAGTTGCCTTTTCTGGGATTTACTTACAACCGCCATTAATGGCACTTTGGATTCAGCCTGCCTTGGTTTCCCTTCCTCAGACATTTCCAACGTGCTACCCAGCACATCTTGCCTTTTCTACAGTTTTAGGCAGAGGCATGCCTTGGAGGAAGATGTTTTGAGAGCAGCTTCCCTGTTTTTTATATCTGTAGCAATAAATCCTGTTCACAGGATAATGTGGTGCCCACTAAGTGCAGAACATTCTGGAACAGCAGTATGCTGCAGCCTACAAATAAAATGGATTACTTCAGTTATTTTAAGGTATTTCCAGTCGCAGTTATTCCTCAACAACATGGATGGATATTTTTCCAAACTAGGACACAGCTGGTTTATATTATAGCTGCACTCACAGTATCTGAGAAGCAGTCAGATGAGTCATCCCAAGAACCTTTCAGATGTGGGGTGGGAAATCTATTCATGTATTATCAGAAGCTGATCCCATATCCAACGGTCTGTTACACAGAGCAGATAAGCAATGGATCTGGTGAGAAAAGCTCTGCTTCTGATGCCCTTTCTCTCTTTCCAACAAGAGAGAAAAAAATAAGAGAGAGCCAAGCTTGACTGTTCACAGAGGACATATTTGGTGTGTCGCTGGGAGGAACACGGCACAAAGTTAAGTCAATCTTCCAGCAAAACCAGCAACAGGCTTTCAAATCATGTCTGTGGGGGTTGGATGGGTTAGTGTAGATGCTGGCAGAGCTGGGTGCTGTTAGGATATCTGTGTCACAACCTGCAGGGACCTGCTGGACCACCTGCCTGGCTTTGGGCACCAGGGGCCTGGTGTAGGTGTGAGGCCTCCCTGACCGGCACCAGACTCAGCCTCCAGGGAAGAGGGAGATGCAGTGGCACAAACGAGCTCTGGAAACCTGGCTGGTGACTTTGGCCCTCAGTTGAAGGCCACCAGAGAATGTCACTATCATGGTAATTCATGCATCTAACCTGTAAATAAGAAATTCCCTCTGGCTGCTGTATCCTTCACCCAGGGAGGGGATTTTTGCCGACCTGTCACTGACTGTCTGCAGAGCCTTGGGGAAGGAGCTGTGGAGAGCTTATTAGTGGGCAGTGCCTCCTTCAGGAGGAGGCTGAGTGGGACATAATGTAAAGGCAACTGTGCAGATGAAAGTCTGGATGCTGCTCATGTCTTACACCTACTGTCCACTGCCTGTCAAAATGTGGCTGGTAGAAAAAGGGCTTGGCAGACTAATAAGAGAAATGCCATGTTGTAAAAACACAGTCAAGACCTCAGCTTGTCTGTGTTCAAAGGAGAGCAGGTCTCTTGTAGAGAATGTAAATGGCAAGCTCCCCTCCATCAAGGGAACCTGTGTGTGCCCCTCTGTGTGGAAATCCCTTGTTCACTGCTGGCCTGTGAAAGCAGCAAAGGTTCAGCAGGGGCCAGAGCAAAGGAATGCTCCATGGTTCATGTGTGCAGCAAAGCCAGAGGATAGAAACTCTCTTGCATGGTGTTGCAGCATGACAGAAGTGGAGGTAATCTAGCACATCTTCCCTTCCAGCTCCCCTGGAGATTGATTGGGAAAAGGGACTGGAGGAATCACCTTCCTGACCTTGTATCCTTCTGCATTATAGGATCTGTATCCTCTGGTCCAATGGAAGAAGGTCTTTGTTCTTGATATATTATTTAAAAGTCCTTATTTTCCCAGATATTTTTATCACACATTACCAATTTTTTAGGCTTCAGAACTTTGCATTTTATCAGCTCTGATCTGTTTCCCCTCTCTTTCTCTGTCATATGGTGCTTTTCTATTTCTGATTGGAGCCTTCACTTTGCCACAGAAACTGGAAGGGATTTTAGCCAATGTTGTCTTCTTTATTGATTGTGGGAATGTGATTATTTTGATGTGAAAAATTGTTGCTCTCCATTAGCCTTCTGTCTTTGCCTTTACTCCTGTTTGCTTATAATTTTCTTAGTCTGGAGGAATTAGTCCTTCTGAATTATCACACTTGTGTATCATTTATTAAGTGGGATTGTCCTCTTTCCCATATTAAGCAGTGAGACTGACACTCAGTGCCTGAGGTTTTGCAGTGTATAATGTGCACAAAACCCCAGGACCTAAATCTCTCCCTGGACGTCAGCAGCACCTTTCTGCTCCCCTCTTAACTGTGGTCAGACCTTGTAACTGAAGTCCCATGGTTTTCATGTCTGAGCTAAGGTGAAGGCCTGCACTGTTCCACAAACATTTCTTAGCTTGAAATTACCTAAGATATGTTATAACCCTGGGGAAAATGTATATTTACTAATTTCAGCCCTGGGGAACTGCTCAGCCCGTGGTACCAGGTGCCAGGCAAGGATGTTCACAGGATGCTGCAGCTCCTGAGGAGCTTTTGGGCCCTGCACAGGCCCTAAATAAGCAGAGGCTGCCTAATTTCACAGCCACTGTTTTTCAACCCTCCTGTACCCTCAGGGGCAGAGTTTCTTAATTGTAATATGGTCTGTGGGCAGAGCAATTGTCCCAAGGCAGAACTGTGTGGTTGGAGCAAAGAAGCTTTATCAGGAACCTGATCTGATATCAGATCAATCCCTTGACCTCGTGCCCAGGGATGTGGTGCTATCCCCACCCTTCATCCAGGACAGCTGAGGGTCAAGCAAAGGTTCTAAATGTGTCTGCAGTTTACACATAAGAAAACCTTAAACACAGTGTCAGCCAACACTGAAGGTCAAGCACAGAACAAGGGGAGTCTTGCTCAGAGCTGGCCCTGTGGGCACTGAGGGAGGACTGGCAGTGCAAAAAGCCCTCCAAAAGACCAGTTGGACATGAAGGGGGCACAGATCCTGCAAACAAGACTGAGGCTTCTGCAGCAAGCAGCCAGGTCTGAGCTTGACCCAAGGCTGCTGGAAGTGGGAAGGGTTCCACAGCATCTGCTCATGGCAGATGGCACCACTGGCAGCACACTGGGGCCAGCAGAGGTATCACAATCCTCCCCTCGACAGGCTGGGATGCTGGGCAGAGCAGGAACAGGAACAAACAAGGTCTCACCAGCTCTTATTATTCTCACAAAACGTTGTGTGAACCCGTGGTTTTGCAGCCAGCTTTGGCTGTAGGGCCACAGTGCCAGTGGCACAGAGGTGAAGAGGGTTTGTGCATCCAGGAGTTCAGGGAAGACAGTGGCTGAAGGCCAGTCCCATCCTGGCAGCGAGTGCCTGGCTAGACTCAGACAAGCTGCAAATGCTTCAGTCAGGCTGAAGCTACAAAGAATGAACTGGGGGGCAAAATCCTGGCATATTGTGAATGTCTTGACATATAATGTCTGCAAGCTCTTGATACAATCCCTGCTAAGGAGATGATGAGGAGTGGAAACAGCATGGGCTTTGCTGTTTAGCTCATTATTTAGACATATAAATGCCTCATGGTGCCATTGACTGTGCTTACGCAGCCTAATTTTTGAGGTAATTAGTTGTTGGATTAAACACAAATCAACTGTGATCTCTCTCAATAGGAGAGGAAGGGAAGATCTTTGCATTGGCCACAGAGAAAGTAGGAGGGAACAGGAACAAAGGAGTTGTGCTGTCAGCAGAGCAGACCTGCTGGAAAAAATTAATATTTCAGAGAGGAGAAAATTTTCATATTTTTCTTCATTTTGGGAAGATATGAAGCACACCAAGGTTTGCAAGAATCTTGAACTGCTTTTGTGAATACTTTTGTCAAAAATATTATTGCAAACTCTGATTTACTAAATGCTTACTGTGTTAATAGACAAATTTGTGGCTAAATAAACGTATCTTTCAACAAAAAGGAAAAAGAAAATCTTAGTAGCTCTTCAGTTTTTTATGACTCTTTTGTTTCCCCAAGAAAAATAATTAAATTCCCCAAATGCTGGGCAGGACTGTGGGAGGCTGAGACTAGGAGCTGCAGGAATAAGTCACCTGCTAAGTCACACTGCTAGGCAAGTGTCGCTGCCAGGAGAGGGTGAGCAGGGGCATATGGATAAATACCTTTGTATACTGAATGGCAAAGCAAAGGAGGCACTGGAAGGAGAACAGGAAAATGTTTATTTAGGAAGGGATGTGAATTTTCTGGTACAGAAGCAAAGAACACAGAAAATTCAGTCAAATACCTAATATCTGCGTCACCATTGCATTTTAAGTACTTTTGTACATTGTCTCTGCAGTGAAACAAAACTGAGCTAGGTCCAAGGATGAAAAAAGTATATAAGGTCCTGTGCCATTTCCCACAGAGAATCATAGAATCTCAGAATGGTTTGGGTTGGAAGGGATCTTAAAGATCACCTTGTTCCAACCCTCCTGCTGTGGGCAGGGACACCTTCCACTAGACCAGGTTCTCAGAGCCCCACCCAACCTGGCCTTGAACACTTCCAGGGATGGGGTATCTGCAACTTCTTTGAGGAAACTGTTCTGACCACCCTCACAGTAAAGTATTTCTTCCTAATACCCAATCTAAACCTTCCTTCTTTCAGTTTAAAGCCATTCCCCCTTGTCCCATTACTACATGCCCTTTTAAAAAGTTTTTCTCCAGGTCTCTCATAATTCCCTGGTAGTGATCATAGCTTATCTCTGATGATCATTCTGACATAGCAAATTCACCATCTCTGCTGTAAACCTACTTTTATTTGTCAGGTGGAAGACACTTGTGCCCTCTCACCCCACAGATTAGGTAAAGGAGTTTGATGAGTAAAGGAATAAGTGATTTATAAATCTTTGGTTTGTGTTATTTTTCTTCAACTCAGTGTCTGGGCAAGGGAGTTTGAACTTTGTATATCTTTGAAGGTCAGTCCTGAGGATCAATCTAGTAATTAGATTAAAATACAACTTCATCATTATTGCAGCAACCAATGTAGACTGTTACATTTAGCAGAGAGGGGTTTCTGCTTTATTTTTTTCTTCACAGAGTTATATTGTAGACATAAAAGGTAATATTTTCAGCCTGGGAGTTGACTATGTGAGGGTGAAAGCTCTGTGGTTGCAACCTGGGTCTTCTAAAATGTAATTAACTCAGGGTTTTGAGCTCCACTGTATTGCACCAAAGCATGACAAGCAAAGGGAAAGTTTAACAGTCAGAGAAGATAGAGAAGTAATGAGATTTGAAAGCTAAATTTGAATAGAACAATGGATCAGAATAGAATGGATCAGAAAGGTGCCTTGAAATGTAAAGAATTACTTTGCTTTCTTGGTTCGCCTAAAGTATAAAAAATGTGGAGTTTCCCCTATAAATATTATTTAAATCCAGTATAATGCCAAATGGCATTAGCAACATGTTGTTTAATTAAACTTAATTTCATTTAATTTCATTCTAATGCCCTAAATACCTCACCCCAGTCACTGAAGATGTGATGGAATGGCTCATCCTGGAATCCTGTTCAGCCTTGAGAAGAGATGACTGAGAGAGGATCCTATCCATGTCCATAAGCATCTGAAGGGAGGGTGTCAAGATGATGGAGCCAGGTTCTTCTTGGTGGTTCCAAACAATAGGGCAAAAGGCAATGGGTAGAAACTGGAACACAGGAAGTTACTCCAGAGCATGAAGAAGAACTTTTTTACTGTGAAGGTGACTTACTGAGAGTGGAACAGCTTGCCCAGAGGTGCTGTGAAGTTTCCGTCTCTGGAGACCTTCTAAAGCTGCCTGGACACAATTGTGAGTGATATGTCCTCAGGAGCCTTGCTTGAGCAGGCAGGTTGGACTAGAGGACCTTCAGTGGTCCATTCCCAGGCCAACCATTCCCTGACTCTGTGACTCAGTGATCCTACACAGGAAGGGGCCCTCTTCCCAGCATATATCCCTACAGTGTTCCAGTCTGACACACTGGGCTCAAAACCCATCCACACTGACTGAGGAGTGCTGGTGTGCCCAGGTTATTTTCAAGGATGTGGCATGGTGGCAGCATCATGTTTCATGATGGCAGCAAAGGTTACCTACTAGTTGTTATGTTTGTCATCATCTGAAACAAGATACTGAAACACAAATAAGAATTTTGCCATGGTGCAGCATTGTCTGGACAAGCCCAAGGAGACTAATGGAAGATGTAGTTCAACTGATTTTCCAGTCCTCCAGATTTCCTCATATGCCGATACAAGCTGGAGGGATGAGATCAGTAAAGGCATTTAAGACACAAGAAGAGAAAACCTGGAAACACAGACAATCGAAAGAACTTGATTTTCAGTCAATCACATTTTGGGACAAGATATAAGCCAGGAGAATTATTACAAGACCATGACAGGGGAAGGATGGTGTCATGTATGGAGGATTTGGATGTCAGCCCTCAAATAGTCAGGGAAGCTTACAGTCTACACTGTCTACAAATGACAAGACCTGAATGTGGGATCAATACAAGGCTGACATGCTAAATCAATGTAAAAGAGTATTCCTAAACCAAGTGTCACAAATCACATCTAAGTACAGACACTGGAAAATAGAGAGGCAAGTCACAGTGGCTGCACAATTACATTTCAGTCTGATCTGTGTTTGCTTACAAAAACATTTGTGCTTGCTCCAACCTGCTGTCTCAAGTGACAAGTGTGAAGAAGATGAGGGATTTGAAGGCACAGAAAATGAAGCAGAGCTATAGAAGCGTGACACGGGCTGACACAGTAACTCTGTGACCTCTCTGTGGCTAGTATTGAAATTGCAGCAGACTCACATGCCCCATCTTCTGCAGACTGAATAGGGGCAGAAATTCACTGAGAAGAGTAAGACAAGAGCACGTTTTTTTTCTTAAAAAAAATCCAGAGGTTATGGAGAAGTGCAGGGCCCTGGACATGAAGGTCCAGGCTGAGGGATCTCAGTACTGTGTAACTAGATTGTGGGAAAAACCTTGGTGAGAAAATGCTAGAATCTGCCAATTTATCCCTCTGAGGAGGTTTTTGAAGCAAGGATATGGCAACCACAGCCTTGGTATTGGGGCAGCTGAGTGCCTGAGACAACACCCAGCATTGGCCCATCAGCCCAGCACAGTGTGTGAACACAAACAACTTCCAACATCAGCCTGAAATTATTGTTCCCTGTGATGGCTTCCTGCTCCCTCTAAGCAAGGATGCAGCTCTTCATTAGCAATTCCTGTCCAGTGGCTAGCAGCATGCTGAAGGAAGGGTTTAGCTTAATGGTATGTTGGTACAACAATATAAACACAAAAAATTATAGTAATTAGAATGGGAAAGCTGGGTCAGGAAAATACCTATGGTCTGGACTGCAGCCAAAGACATTTTCTCCACTTCTGTTATGGTCTTCTGCTTCCAATTCTGCACAGTTTTGGCCTCATAAATACCATTGTTAATTGTTATCTAATCTCTGCTGAGTGCATGGTTCATGGGCTGAGCTTGTCCTGAAGCTCCCTGACCTTGTGATAGCTCAGGGAGAGCCATGCCATGGAGAGCTACTCTCCATGAAGATATTAATAGGGCAAATAAATTCCTATCTGAGAGACAGAGTTACAAGAATAAGACACCTATTGTCTCACTCACCAGGGGAGGCCAGGCCAGCTGCTCTGCGTAAAACCTTCAGCATCCAAGGGGGAAAAACACTGTCTCCTCTGAACAAACACCCACACTTTGCATCCTCTCCATTTTGCATAACATCTGCTGAAATCAGTGTTTGTTGCTTCAGATGGGAAAATATGCACCTATAAACAAGGGAGCTAGAACAGAAAAAATTTCCAAGCTGGCAAGAATGGTTTGCATCCACTTGTCTTTAGCAAAAGTGGGCAAATGCCACTCCAGCTCTGCTCCAGAGCTTAGTGGTACCACCAAACTTGCTCGGTCTGGTGGTGCTGTTTCCTTTGGGTATGCTTCACTGTCAGCTGTAACTGACAGAAGCCTGTGAAATAATGCACCATTTATTTCAAGATCTATTTTGAAAGGAATTTTTGGCTCAGTGTAATCGGCTCAAAGGAAATATCTTCTCCAGAGAATGCACTTCCTCCATGACCACCATGAGACTGATGCTTCTTTTTGTGGTAACTGAACACTCAAAAGAAGCCATGACTGGGGATCTGAATGATTTCTTTATTCATTTTAGAGCAGAACCTGGCCATGTTCAGGCTTCTAAGGGGCTCCAGTTCTGCACATGCACTGTGCATTGTAGGAGTATCTATTTCAGCTGCATGCTGTGAGGACAGCAGTGTGCCTCAGTGCCAAAGATCAGCAAATGGAAATGCAGTCCCATGGAGGCACCTATCCAAAGGCATGTGCCTTGTGGAGCTGTGCTTTCAGAGGAGCAGATAGCCCACAATGTCAAGCTTCACTACAGCAGAAACAAGAAGCCTCTGAGAGGCTCCCCAGAGTGGCAAGGTAACAACGAAGTATTTAGGAGCATAAAGACCTTTACAGGAGAGTTAAAGGATTTATTAATATCAGTCTGCACCACAGAGAATGCTGGGAAATATTGGCCCCAGATGTATTTTTTCAGGCTCAAATTGTAGACAGTGAGATGTTAAAACATGAGGTGTTGAACAACCTTAAGAGCCACAAGCTGCTAGGAGTGAAAAGTATATACCCCAGGAGAACTGGAGGAATTTAAGGAAAGAGGAGCTGAGTTGCTAACAAAAATATGCTGCCTCTCATTTATGTCATATCTATGTTTTAGAGAGAGCTGATCCTAGGATGGGGGACCAGCAAGCCCTTCTCCAGTGCCAGCTGCATTGGCTGAAACTAATCAAAACCAGAAGTTAGTTGGATGAACATGACAGAATGGGGACGACTCAGTCTGGATTCACTGAAGGGAAATTGTTTCTAACCTACTAGTTTTTTTAATACATTGCCAGAAGAGTGGATGTGACTTTTTTAGACTTACAAGAGACATAGGACAAAGTCCTCCACAGGAGGCAATCTGGGAAAAAAATACCCTGGTATACAAGACCGAATATTGTCACGAACTAGAAACTGCCTAAGAGAAAGAAAAGATCAGTTACAACAGGCCCAAGAATGTACATGAACCTTCCCCTACAATATTCTTAATAGGACTGATGTTTAGTATTTTTAATGAGGAATTAAAATGTGAGATGTGTTGGATGTGCTGAAGGCTGTGAGGAGGGTCCCACCATTAGGTGTGCTCTGTCTCCTGCTTGGTGGGGTTTGGAAATGCTCCACACAGAACAGTGCCACTAAGCAGCTACTTGCAAGTTTATGTGACACCTGTGTTGAAGAGACAAAATGCCAGCACAGCAGTTTTTGAATCCTTGTTTTCAGTTGCTTTGTAACTGAACCTGGTTTAAATTAGTTTTTGTCATTTCTAGGAATAAATACATCTTGCAGCCCTTTCTCAAAACCACTGCCCTGTTAAAATCTCCACGCAGAATTCACCTTTCTTGCAATCTCATTGACATACATGCAATTATTCCATAAAGCCCAGTGGGATAGCAGGATTGAGCTGTGATTCAGCTCTTATCCTTCTGAGCTGCTGTGCAGCATAGTTAACGTTACAATTCCTCAAGCTCACTATGTGGTGCTGGACATTGCATGATTCCCCATCAGCAGCAAAGTGGTCCTTCATCTGAAGTTTTTTGTATTTCTTCCATCTGAAAGATCTTGAGAACCAAGCATTAACAGAGCTGTTGTTTAGGAAGAGGAGCCATAATTTAAAAGGTCAGGAAAACCTCCAAGATGTGTATCTCCTTATTCAAAATTGCTTATTTTCCCATTAAGTCATCTTTGAGTTACATATCAGGTTCAGTTTCTTGATAAGGATTCTGCAGATGTCATATCTCCTGTTCCCAGACACTTTTCTCTACACCATGTTTTGTGTCTAAAGGCCTTTTTTCAGAGAGTATCTTGCTTGTAGTAGACAAACAGCCACAATAAGGGTTTTTAAGGTACTGATTCTGTTGTCAGCTAACTTTGCCAGTTGTTACAGTCTTCGACTGTTCAGACAGACTTTATTATTCCTTTCATGGCATCTCCTTCTCATCCAGAGATACTCGCAAATTAAAAAATGGCAGAGAAGTGCCAGTAATGAAACAGATGACTACTTTTACCATGGTTATAAATACATTATTTTAGCAGCTAAACTGCTCTGGAAACTTTCCCTGTGAAGGAAATCTAAGCTTCCTGAGCCATTAAGCAAGCAGAAGAGAAAACTGTATATTTATGAAAGAGTAGCCAGATTCCACCACGTTTTTTATTTGTGAGCTTTGACAGGTCAATTTGTATTCTCACTGAAAAAAACCCCAACCCTGTAACCAGCCAAGTGCTTTAGGCCAAACAACTCATTTCATGTCTAAAATACAACTTTACTGACCAACAGGATATAAAGAGAGGTCATAGAATCATAAAATATTTTAGTTTGGAAGCGACCTTTAAGGATCATCTAATCCAACTCCCCTGCAATAAGCAGGGACATCTACTAGATCAGCTTGCTGAGAGCTCTGTCTGATTTTTCAATATAAAATGCCTCTGAAGAATGTTTTTAAATGGACTCATGGATGCATTCTCAGCACCTCCTCAGCACCAGCACTGTGACTAGACAGAAAAGGACCTTAATATTTTTAAGGTACTTTTGTTTTCCCTGGAGATCTTCAGTGAGCTCTGATACACACCACTCACCAGCTGACTTCTCAGAAATATTTAAATTAAGCGGATTAAATAAGAGATTTGGTTTTATTTTGCCTAATGCCCAATCACAAACATACACACACACACACACACACACATATCTACAAGACTTAGGCTCATATAGTTAAATTGAGTAAGGCCAGATCAATTTCTGTTGTAGTCCTCCCCCATTAATTCCCTACTCTTTATCAGTTTACAAGGTACCTTCTTTTTTTTTAAAGACTGAGTCATTGATAAAATACTAAACTTGATGAACTCAAGAGAAGTATTGTTATCAGCATTCACAGGCTTAGGGCACCTTATATTTCTGTGCCTCTTGCAGAAACCCAGGCAGTTTTGGGCAATGGAGATGATACATTACAGACACAGAACCCTACCCAGCTGGGTTTTCAGATCTCTTTTGCAATAGCAGGGCTGTACAGGAGCCTTGCACTCTGGTCCCGTAACAGGGGTGGAGATGAGTGATAGGACTGTAGTTTTTAAATATATTTATCTCATTACAAAGGGTCACTTATGGTGCAGGAGTGCAAAGGTTTTCACATCAACCATCGCTCTTGAGTTAGGCAAAAGAGAACGTTCTCTCTTATGCTGTCAAACACAAATCATCATGAGAGGGCACTAAAGAGCTGTCAATAGCAACACATTTTGAGACAAGGGTTGTGGTGAGAGGTAATTGTCAAGCGTGAAATCATCAAATATTTCCACTGAGATCTGAAACTGTGTGATTTCAAAATGTCTTCAAAATACAGGGAAGCTGAGCCTTTCAAGATCCTGTTCTCAAACTTGAGCCTATGAAATATCTGGTGTATCAAGATGAGAGGGGATTTGTGAAAAGTGGACAAGCTCTTTTAATGATGAATTTCAAATACTTCCTGTTTTGGAAAATATTCTGCTTGGGAGACTAGAGATATTATGAGGCCTTAGAACACCTGGCAGCACAAATGAAAAATGAATGAATGAAATGCAAATTGGACATCTTGACTAGGAAAGATGGACTATTTTCCTCCAAACACTGAGTTGTGAATTGAGTGCCAAAGCTGGTGCAGTTGAATTCAGCAGAGTCAACCCTGACAAATTGTAAAGAAAATCCCCTATCTCATAGACAAAGCAGAGGATTTTCAAAATTAAAATGGACTGTTTCACAAGTGACTTGTGAGCATTCCTGTGGGACAGTGCTGCTAACAGATGTCCTCAAAATTCTCACAGGCCCCCTTGAAATGGAATGCACATATGGCACAAACTGCAACCAGACACTCGGCAACACAGTGCAGCACAGGATGATCACTAATTCTGCAATTCTGGTTTAAATCTGAGCAACTGACTCAATGCAACAAGGTCACTTGACATCTCCCAAACCCCAGGAAAGCCAATAAGAATGTATTTGAGATTTAGATTAAGCATAGCAAAACCAATATCTGCTTACTTGCAAAATTAATTTTCCTTCTTAGACATTTCTATTCCTCTTTAGGGAACATTTGAGGGTAGAATATGAAGATGGTTCCAAGACAGGGGCATACAAACACATGTTTGATTAAAATCCAGGCTCTAAATTTGTTTCTCATAAGACCAGAACTTTGTGACCCTAGTCTTCTAGTCCAACTCCTTCCCTAAGGTGAGATGTGAGCCTTCTCAGAGTTCTGTTCCAGCAAGACTACCTTCTTGGGAAAAAAAAAAAAAGCAAAAAAAAACAAAAACGTTTCTCTTCTTGATTCAAAGACTTCAAAGACAAGAGAAGCAATGAAATATGGAACATATTTTTTTGTAAACTGTTCTAGTTTCCAGTTTCTATTGCTGGTAGAAATCTCTATTCTGAACTCACCTGGCCTCAGCTCCTCATAGTTGGATTTCTGCACCTTTGTCCATAAAAATTAAGTCCTTTGGTGTCAGACTTCTGCTAGACAGTGATCAGAAATCTCAGTCACCTTCCATTCTTTTCATAAGTCACAGAGATAATTTCTCTTATGATTGTTTTTCCAAGACACATGCTGAGTCAACTATTCCTGCCCAAATTTATTGACACTTTCTTGGATTCTGGACCCCAAAAAGGAGGACACCAAAGCAAGAGACATCTGGCCTGGACATTCAATCCTATTTGCCTTTCTAATCTCTGCATCAGCCCATAGGCCATGGCTAGCTAAACAGCTACTGCTGCTTTTTAATGCTTTCCCAAGGCAGTTTTCCACAGAACTGTGTCTTGGGCTGTGAAAATTTCTTAGAATCTCTCACTCTAAATACAGTATTTGCATTCAGTCATGGTAAAAGTCATCTTGTCTACCCTATTTCATGTTTGCTCAATACCTCCACTCTGTGGAAGTGCTTCTCTGGGCAACTTGTGCCAGCACCGCACCACCCAATGAGCAATAGAAACACATAATAGCATGGGGACAAGCCCTTTGCAGCCTTGGTAGAAATTTACTTCATTAATTATGATTCTTGTAATTCTGAGATTGTCTAGTTTAGCCAGTTTGCCTGCCTTTTAGTGTATGCTGAGTGGATTTTTTAAATCTTTTCCTCAAAACTTTTAAAATTATCTTTTGTTTCTATTGTCAATTGAAATTGTGTTTATTCAAAAATGAACAAATTATTTTATTTTGCATCTGAGTAAGGTTTTCAGAAGTTCTGATTCTTGACTGCAAGGTTATCAATATTTTTGACCATTTAAAGACAAATCTTTAAAAAGCTTGAGCTAACAATCATATTTTCATATGCTTCTTTCCAAGTTATTTGGATTATCACTGTTTCTATTTGTAAAACACTTCTCTAAGGAATTGAATATATGTATCAGTTCACTACAGTAATCATCTGGGCTTCATTTTGCCTGTATACAAGAAATCCAATTAAGTATAACCATTTGTATCAAAGCCATCACTAAAATTAATTCTGTGGTCAGTTCTCCTTAGACTGTCAAGATGAGGTTTAATACTCAATTTCCTGGATTAGATGTAACAGTTTGAGTAAGGAGATTAACTTCTGCAATTTTTAGAAATTCTAAGGTTGTTTAGTTTTGGCAGAAAAATGCCTCCAGCATGTATTAGAATAAGGATCCCTTCCCTTTCCCTCCAGCTACATTTGATACTTGTGAATTGTGTATCTACAAGCAGATAACTGAAGTGTAAATGGCTGGTGTGTAGAAGACACCAACTGTTCTCCTCTTTACTGGTTAGGACACAAATCACTGACTGTCAAGGACTTGTTTCTGAGCTGTCAGAAAGATCCCAGCAGTTCTGATCACATCATTGCCTCTCCTTCTTTTGCCCACTTAATCCTTTCTCAATATAATTCTTCCCTTCGTATCTCGGATAATTTGACTAATTCAATTCTCCATATTTTGATTTTCTATTAAATGATTGCTGACTGTTTCCTCACTTCACCCTCTGCTTTTGGGTATGAGTTTTACAGTTAGTGCAGTCAGACCAGTTCTTAGAAAACTGCTTGTCTTCTTCTTTCAGTCTGTTCTTTGGATGAAGGATTTGCTGCTACAGTCATGGCCCTTAGATTTCTAACACTGGCTTGGCCTCAGACTCACCTCCAGTTCTTCTCTGTCTTGCATTATTTACAGGAGAAAGAGGCTTTATGACATCTCCAGGTGTTCCTGTCCATTAAGACCCTTTCAAGTCCCCTGAAGTACTGAGAATATTTTCTCCCTGTTCCGTTCTGAGGATCTGGCAGTTTGGGGGAGTTTTGAAATCCCACTGCTGCCTCCTTTCTGCAGGCTAGAGGGAGTCCAAAACACAGGGGGGAAATGAGTGTGGTCTATCAAAAGAGGCCTGTCCTTTTAACCACATTATAGAGAAACAGAGTTCAGTTCTACATTTTCCTGCCATCAGGAGTGCCCTCACATCCATGACATTCCCTCAGCAGCATGCCCATTCGTTGATATTAGCTTAGCACCAAACCACCAAGGGCTTTGTTCTCTGTCTCTTCAGTCTTTTCATTCACAGAGCTAAAATTATAGTTTTGTAACTATGAAAAGTCCCATGAGGTAGATTTTGCATGATTTACAGGCATCAAATGAGAGAGTTCAAATGCCTTCACCAGAGTAGCCACACCAGGTATAGTTCTGAAGATATAATTCTGATTTCTCTGAATTTTCCAAGCTGCTTCCCCACAGCCATGATCCATGCCTACTTCACCTATCTAAGGCTTTGTTGGCTGCCACGTCTTTAGTATCTAGTATAACCTCACTTTTCCTTATTCAGTCTTCCTGTTATTTCATAGGGTTATAACTCAGAGCAGTCACTGCCAAGGACATTCTGATTTTTATCTATCTCATTATAAAATTATATTTGTCCTATTTCTTTTTTCTTCTTATGCACACTTAATATAGAAACTAGTAGAAGAACCTTACAATTTGCAAGGTGAGATGATTAGGTTGGTTAAGGCTACAATACCCTATTCTTTGGTGATGGTTGAATGAAGCTTTATTGTAGATGAGGAATATAGTATTTGTTCAAGCCAGGTGGAAGAAGTGGTCAAGCTTTGTTTAAAAGCAGCAAATTAATACAGCCTTTGGGCAGTCAACCCCTACAGCTAAAGTAATCTGTCATCAAGTAACATTGTGTTGTATGGTTACAAGCCTTTGACTCCAGATTGGATCTAAATGCAGGGAGTTTAGCATTTTTCAAATACTTGAGTGAATGAGGAAGAGAACTAGAGGTGTAAGTCACAGAAACTGATAGAAAAGGCAGAAAAACTAGATATTTAAAAAGAACTGTCAGAGAAGCTATAGAAGGAAATCTAAGAGATGTTAGTAGCAGACTTAAAATCGTAGCTTGGAATATTGGCAGCTGGTGTATGTCCAGGGTATTTTGTGTGTTCATGTGCATTAACAAGATTATCCCAAAGGTCTATGTTACCCCATGGAGAACAGCACGTAGATCCCATTTATAAGGTATCTGCTTGCATCAACAGAGTCATATTCAAAGAAGAACATACTTTAAAATAGTACACATAATTTTGTCTGGATAATTATTTTTTCCCCTCTAATCCTCCATAGTTTCAGTTGTGGTTAGACAGTTGCTGTTTTTCGACCCAAATTACTCCAGCATCATTGTGAATAATTCCTATGGGTGTTGGAAGTGTGTTGGAAGCTTTCCAGACAATGCTGCCCCAACTCTTCCCAGACATTCTCTGCTCCCAAGTGTCAGAGTAAGGTGCAGCAATGACTGAATGTGTGCATACTGCTCGGCAGAAAAGTAACCCAAAGTCTGCATTTGTTTGGCTCTGTAGGCAACTCACATTCCAACTTATGTTTTTACTCCACATTTCAAACTGCTTCATGAACCCTGTGCAGGTCACGGACCCTGGGTGATTCTCACCTGCTCCAGATTAAAGAAACCAACACTGTAAACCAAAGATTACTATTATTAGCAACACGACTAATTAGTAACATATGTCATTTCCTTAGTGAGCCTTTCCAAGGGGGTTATAAATGTCCATGGAAGATGGCACACTATCAACCTACAGGGCTTCACATATTTTGTCTATGCATATATGATTATCACCATGCTTTTGGCATGATGTTGATTCTAAAATTAGCCAGGCATTAAGGGGTATAAGGCATGGTAAGATGCAATCAGAGGGAGCAGAACTGTGGTAGTGGGAGAAGAAGCCAGGAAAGAGAGCAGGCAACATATTTCACATATCAGCATTCACTTGATCCAATTTAGGAACAAGCATCACCCTGCTGTGGTCATGGTCATACAGTATTTATAGAATGCCATCTCCTGCCTCACAGACATCTAATGGCAACTAAGCATTTACTCCAAGAGTAAATTTGAACCAGCTGGCCTTTGGGACCAATGGGATATTTTAGAGAAAATCAAAACAATTTGTTTACTTGTGTGATCACCTCCAAAACCAAGTGTTTAATCTTTTAGAGTCATTAATGGAAAGCTCATCAAAATCAATATTATTCCCTGGCTCAGGTCCAAAAAGGTACTTAAGTGAATACCAAACTTCATGTATGGACATAATCCCACTGATGAGTGTTCCTGATGAATTGGGACTTTCATTTTAAAATACTTACCACTTTTTCACTCTATGGTGCTCATCATAGCATTATTTAAGTCTCAATTTAAATTATCATATACATTAAAAATACTGTTCTCTATTGCATCTACTCTGTATAACCTTTAGAATAAAAGGGAATTGTGATTGCATGCAGGTTTTTTTGAAAATCAACTAGGTATGCATGTAAAAAATTAATCTTCAACAGCATCTGGAAACATATGCCCATCACATCTGCTAGGCAGGCTCACAGTCCAAGGAAGACATTTCATTTTCAAACATCACATCACATTGTTTCAGAACTGCCAAGAACTTTCAGCTTGTGAGAAGCTTCAGACAGCTATAGGTTCAGCACACTTCAAACCACAAACTAATTTCCAGTGAGAACATTGAGGCCATTTATCATAAGCTAGAAATTCTGCTTTCACATATGATCTGGTATTCCAGGAGCAGCCCAAGGTCTCTGTTAGGGTCAGAGAGACAGCCAGTGTGGACTAGGCATCTTTTACACCTTCTACAGCTAAGTTTAGCTTTTGGGATCATATTTGGGGGACACCTGAGGTGGAATGAACTGGGCAGTTTCCACTAGCATTGCTCTGCTTCCTTAGGAGGTGAGTACCCATACCCTGTGCCATGAGACAGGGTGACCCAAGGCTCTGGCAGGACAGTGGCCTTTGTCTGCCAGCCCCTCATTCTGTGCCCTGCAGAGAGAACTGAACACCACCTCATGAAGGTGCTGAGTGTGCAGCTCTTGTATTTTAGTATTACCTTTTCATACATACACATCTTGCCTAACATTTTTGTGCTATTGTTCACCTCCTCTGCTGCTGAGCCACTCTTGTTCTAGGGTTGGTAGCAACACCCCTCCTGTAAGGGATGAGGACTGGCTGAAACACAGTCCCTACCCTGGCCCTCCCTTGCACTGGCTCTTCACCTGGCTCTGAGCACACCCCAGGAGCTGCTGCACAAATTAATACCAGTGCAAACCTGAAATAAGTCTTCATTCTGCCCAAATGCTGTTTTCCAGCTGTGGCTCTTCCCTGGGAAAGCTCTGGGACTTGCAGCATGGCTCCACATAGGCAACAAAGAGCACATTTAGGCAAATGCTGTTTGAGAGACTGTGTTTTTGCTCTGCAAAGGAAAGCAGGAACTAAGGTCCATGCACTTCACAGAAGTTATCTCTGTCTTCTATTAATATCTGTTCTGTGGCTGTTGGATAAAAATATATTGCGCTCTGAATATTAAGTGTACCCTCAACCAAACCCACAAATTTACAGGATAGTCATTGTGGATACAGATATGAGATTTTGTGGAGAGGGACTCCACAGAGAGAAAATGAACAAAGCTACAAAACATAAAATACTAGAAATGTTTGTTATCCAATGCAGAATACCAAAATCGAATGCAAAGCAGGATTTTGCAAAGCAGCCATGTGATACCTTTGACTGAAAGAGGTAATCAATATGATTTTTTTTTTTTAATCTGGTGGAATTACACTATCTATGCAATATCTGTATCTACTCTTTAGGAAGCTAGCTGGGGGAAATATAAATATAAGCAGAGGCTAAAGGTTTCATACTCTCACATAAAATGTTTGGTATCTGATATGGGAGACAAGCACCAAAATATTCATGGTTACAGATTTCAAATTATGGTGCACCAAATTAAAATATTCTAAAATCATGAATCAGACTTCTCTAAAGCTTGTCTCAGTGTGACACTGAACAGTTTCTGTGAAGGAAATCACCTATAATTGCCATCTTACATGATTTACAAGAGTCTTCATTTTAAGACTGACTTCAAAATAATGAGATACAGAAAGAAGCATTCTTCCAATTTATCTTACCGTTCACAAACCATTGGGATATTTCAGATCTGAGTTTTAAATTTGCTTGTAACCTAGAGGACTAGAAACTTATTCTTTTGAATAAAATGTGACTTTCTTATGTAATCAGTTGCCCTGGAAGCAAGATCCTTAACATAAATGCTGAATTCTATGAAGCTTCTGATAAGCTTCTAAGAATTGGAGTCACTAAATCAAAGAATACAAGATGTAATCACAGGGTCATACTATAGGGCCTGTGAGAAGGAATTGAGTGATGTTAGAAAATCAAAGAAACAACTTCATCTTGCAAAATGACAATTATGGGTGCTTTCATCCATACAAATTGTTCAAATGTCACAATGTTGCAAGCTTTTGAGATGCTGAGTACCTTAAAATGTCCTTCTCTGAAAATATTCTTATGGAGCAATTCCCCCTTGAAAAGAGTCAGTTCAGGTGACCAGTGACAGACTTTTCAAGCCATTTGTGTGATTAAATTATGGATAATCATCATCCATCCATTTGTACTGAGGCTGTCCTACAGATCAAACACAGGAATCTCTCTGCTGTGTTGTGGTCTACACCTTTTCTGACAATTGAACCAGAATTGCTGGTGGCTCTTTTTGCAAGCCGGGTGACTGTGTCATTCTCTGTTATTCTGCCCAAGAATGAAAATTTGAGATGGCACAATAATTGGTGAGATTTTCAGCAATCATTCCTGAAAGCTGAGGGACTGGCATGAAGGATGAGTGGATGTTTTGGTGTTTTGGTGCCACACATAGAGGAGTGCTGACTATTTCAATTTGCACTGGACAGTCTACTTTTCCTCTCAAAGTATTTTCCAGACTTGAAGTTTAGCATGACTGGCGAGGCTAAATTCAGGCAGGCATTATTGAGTGGAAAATATATTCTGGTCATGTATCACTTTCTTTCCCAGTTAGTTCCACACATACTTAGCTGGTTTCATCATTCTAGTGTGCTGACAGCTCCTCACAGGAGTGAAATTATTTGTCTGATCTAGTGCCTGGGCTGATTAATTGGTTCACTATGCAAAATGGCCCTACTGAGACCTGGGTTTATTGAGAAAGAACAGGAGGCTCATTTTGTCCCTGTTTCTGCAGCAGCAGATTTCTACAAACACTACTTGTGGTGTTGGTAGAGAGATTCAGAATGGTTTCTTCATCATTCTTGTTGGAACCATTTCCCTGGATGTTTCCTGCACCAAAGTGAGTCTGTACAGCACCCTGATAGGTCATCAACCCTGTGTTTGTGTCCTTCACTGCTTCTCACATTATCCTCCTGCCTGGAATGGCAGCAGTCAATCACAGCCTGATGTGGGCACTGCCTCAGTGAGGTTGTACATGCAGCCTGGGAGCTCAAATCCAATACACCTAATACTGAATTTCCCTCTGCAATCACTTGAGTTTGGTGCTTCAGATAACCCATGAGGAAAGGCTGGTTTTCCCTAAAATAGTTTTTTTTACCTTTTTATATTTATTCAATAGGAAATTAGGCAGCTCCAGAACATAATTCAGTCCATGTATATTAGACATACCCATCTTCTAGATGTGTCATAAAAATCAGTAGCTTTGAAAGTGCTTCCCTGTGGATGTACCAAGGTGGATTGGAGCTGCAGATTCCTAACAAGGTGCTTTTGAAAGGTTCTGGTGCCATCTCTTCTGGCTGTCATTTCCCAAGGAGGTCTTTGGAAGTCTGGAGAAGGCCAAAAACCCTGCTGGCCTTCACAGAGTGAGCCCATCACACAGAGCTGGTGGAAGAGGGGCTGTGTCTGTGAGATGAGTTGAATGCACTCAAGACTGAAGATAATTCAGTCTGAAAGGGTCCTCAGGAGGTCTCTAGTCCAACCTTCTGCTCAAAGCAGGGCCAGCTGTGAGGTCAACCTGTTCCTCTGCTGTCCTTATGACGAAAGAATTTCTCCTTTTTCCTGGTCTGAACCTCTCTCACATCAGCTTGTACCTGCTGCATCTCATCCTCCTTGCATGCACAGCAAAAAGCATGGATGTAGTTCAGCTGAAAGCTGGCTTTGAAACATACACAGAGCATTAGGAGAACAAGTACATGTAATGCATAAGGAAGACATTCAGATATTCAGTATTTCTTTCTCTGCACATTACAATTAATTGTTTTGTTGGCTAAGGAATGATAAGGTGCTCTCTGTCAGAGACTCGTAATAGGCTGAGTTGCAAACACTGAACAAAACCAGCATTTTCAAAAAACTGGACCTATTTGTTAAATACAGAAATATGCAAAAGTCATAACTGACATTCTAGAATTAATTGACTGTAGTTTGGAAGCAAAATATGACTTCTAGAGGTTGAAATATATAAGTGCTTTTCCTCAGCACACAAATTTTTAACTATAACAGTTATTATTCCTGTGAGGACCTCAGACCTAGCTCATTACCTTGTCATGTCTGATGGTCTCTGAGCTGCTAACAGGACCTCCCTCTCTGCTTCTCTCTCTCTCTCACCAACCTTGTCCTGGTGAGTGTTTCCTCACTGCCCCTTGTGGGAGCCCCGCTCTTGCTGCTGCCTAAAACAATCTGAAATGAAAAAATCTGATTTTCATATGCAAAAATCACATTTTTTTTACAAATCAGCTGTTTGTATCTATTGAACCCAACCTGAGTGGTCCCATGCTGAGCAAATGACATGGCTTGAAGATTTTATTTCTAGCTGTTGGGCAAGAAATCTTAAATTGAACTCAAAGAGACAAACTGGATGTTTGAAAAATGCTTTGTTTTCTAAAAAAATTTAGATCTGAGGATGAAATCTCCATCACTAAAGGATTTTAGGAGTAGGCTTGACACCTATCTGTCAGGAATGCATTAAGTTGCTTTTGTCCTGGCTTTGGATGAGGGGATGAACCCTTCTGGTATATTTCCTTTTGGTTATTCAGTCACTGTGAGGCAGTGTCTACCTCTTATGTGACTATAAACAGAGACAAGGAGTGAGACTCCAAACTTGGAATCACAGTTCAGTGCCTGGAGCTAGATGGGGTGAGCTCAGATTTTAGCTGCTCATCCTGAGCTCATTAGTTAGTGAGTTACTAAATCTGCCACTTGAGTAACTTCTGGTAGGAACAAGAGAGATGGTGTCTGGTGATGGCCATTCATATTCAGCTCATGTTTGAACTTTTCTGGCTGCACCTTTTCTGGATGATCCAGTTCACCAGCCTGTTTTATGGATGTCAGTCCTGCTCATTGGGATGCCTACATGGACCCCAGGCTGTAACTTTCAGCTCTAGTATATGAATATATTGGAGAATAGGTGAAGGCAGGGGAGGAAGAGGATGTGATCATCAGCCTTAGGTTCTGTTTTAACTGAATTCTCTGCTAATTCAATAGTTTTCCAATTGATCTCAGAGAGAGCAGACAGAGATCATATTTAAGAAAAAGTCCTCTTGCTGATGTTTATGACAAAGTGGAACCTCTGGTGGTTAGCTGTACCCAACCTAAGTAGTCCATCTCTCCAAAGCAAATCTCAGCTGTTTGCAGAGGCCATTTTCATCATTCCCTTAGGACACAGAAATGACAGGAAGGTTCCTGGTGTATGTGTCACAAAGCAAACCCAGTTCCTCTGACAATACTTGGTCAATCTTCAGAACACCATATTGATGCTCCCTGAATAAGTGACATTGCCATTTGTCAGATTTCTGGAGCTTGTGTAAAACAAATTTCTGGAAGACTTTAATACGTGAGGAAACCCATCTGATCCTATGGGCAAGCAATTTGTCTGAGATTTCTAATAGCAGGGAAGTTCTCAACTTTTGCCTCTTTGCACTCACCTAATTATCTGACTTTCTGCACCTAATTAATCTTGCAATGCTGTCCTAAAGGGAATCCATGATATTTCCAAACAATTTTGTGGCAGCCACAGATAAGCCCTCTGTAGAAAAGACACAATCTGCTTTCTAATTGTTGTGTCCATTTTTCTCTATTCCCTTTCTGTATGCTATTTCAAAAGAATCAGAAGTGAGGAGAAACAAAATTGAATGAAGGGCAGAAGAAATGCCATGTACTCCTGAGACAGTATTGTGTAACGCTGAATCCTAAAGAGATCATATGTACATGAAATGTAGGTTAAATTCCCTTCACCTTTCATTGCAGCAAACAGCTTTTGATTATTTAGCTTCCCTTTACATCTGATGGATTTGACCAGGGCATATGAATTTTCACATCTTTTTTCCATCCTTCCAAGGGTGGTTCTTGAGATGATGTTTTCTTGCCTGGCCAAAACATTTCAAGAACAAACTCCACTTGACCTCTTCCAGGACACTTATGGACTCTTGTACTTGAGTGTAACATTGGGAGTCAGGAGTTTTGGGAACTATTTCTGTCTCTGGCACTAAACACTAGAGAAAGGACTCAACAAAAGTCTCTGACCTTTTAAAATAGAAAGTTAAACTCAAGTTTTCACCTACACCTCCCCTGCTGAGAGAAGGAAGAGAAACATGCTTGTAGATGTATCATTCCACACCAAATAAACATGTTTAAGTAACTCACCTTCAAGGTAAATACTGACTGGGGTACTGCCTCTGTACTGCAGTGATATTCTATATTGGAATGGAGACAATGATGTTTATTAGGTATGATATGAGGGCAACCATGACATTTTAGCTGCTAATTTATGACATATATTTTTAAAATACTGTTCAGGAAGCTGAATTGAATTTATTGCCATTTTTACCCAATAAAAAAAGCAACAACCTGTGCAAAACTTTTCTCCAATGAGAGAGATTTCCAGAGGAAAACTGCAAGTACCTCTTCTGAGTCCAGACAGTGACTATTCATTTAAGCAGGGAGCAGGAGGATGGAGAGCTCTTGTAACTTATGCACAGCTGTGTAGGCTGTTCATATTCACTCAAAGGTCTCAATATTGCCTTGCTCCCATCCATTGGTGAGCATTAGGTGGTGTGGGTGGCAGTGTAGTTAATCCAAATGCAATGTTGTGTCACGCTCTCTGTGTCACTTTCCTTTTCCTATTTTCACTTTTTCGGCATTTTAATTCTGGTGCACTAATTTTGCTACCCATGACAATGGCTTAATAAGTGTTTGTTCTGCCTTCACAGCATTAGCCTGTATTTTTCTGTCTCTGCCTCTCACACCAATCTGCCTTTTTACTCTCCTCATACCTCTTAAGACAAGCTGGATGATAATAATTCCTGGCAGAACTGGACTCTTAAGTTAATTTTCCCATGGGTTTGTATTAAATCTCCCAGTCTTGGCTATCCTGAACATTTTGAGCCAACATTTTAGCTCCTGGCTGGGCAGTGGTAAGCAAACACAGCACCAGTCTGCAATACTGTCCTTGCAGCTATCCATGATTAATCTCTTTCCATGCTAAGAATTGCCCATTTGTTCCTACTCTTT
The DNA here is from genome assembly GCF_027579445.1 of Ammospiza nelsoni. Taxonomy (NCBI): domain Eukaryota; kingdom Metazoa; phylum Chordata; class Aves; order Passeriformes; family Passerellidae; genus Ammospiza; species Ammospiza nelsoni. The sequence goes on from NC_080636.1 coordinate 20,050,067, forward strand.
GCTCCTTATCTCTTCTGCAGTTTTTAATCCATGACAAGACTTTACCTTTCACCCCTGGCCAAGTTTCTCAATAGGCTCTTGTGCAGGACTTTATCAAAAGCCTTTTGAGAGCCCTTTGAGTCCTCCCTGCTCTGCAGCTTTGTTAACCCTTTCGAGGGATTCAAGTTGTAAAACAAGAACATGAGAGAAGGAAGATAATGGCTCATAGGTATTTTGCTGGTTGGCACATCTATCATAATTTTTTTGTTTTCTTGGCCAAATGGATTCCAGTTGCAGGAGGGATATGAATCTGCTTTTATATGAACCTGCTTTTCTTGGAGGCAGTCTGGCTGTTTGCTCCTTCACCACATTTTGGGAGGGAAAGGCCACTCGAGAGTTTATTTAAAATTATGGACTTATTTTGGTCTCTAAGTGTTCATGTCAAACTCTGAATTGACTGTTCCAGATCCCCAGTGTGGCAAACAGACTTGTATGTATCCTGTCATGCCAAGTGTGTATCCAGTCTAAAGGCACAATTTGGCTGCTTGAATGTGGCCCAGCACCATTTAAGATGGCCATGGGTAAGTGCTTGTGTGCATCATGGAACAGCTTTGTAGGCAGGTACCAAATGGGCACCATGGGAGATCTGGCAGTGCTGGACAGACAGCTGGAAGTGGGCATTTCTGCAGAGCCAGAGTACAAAACTTGCAGCTTGAGGTTGGGCAAGAGGCCTCCAGAGGTCCCTTACTCTACTCCATTTTCTTGCATATGCTCCAATACAGTCTTGGCAACACTTGGCACTCCCTGGCTCCTTGCTTTCCCTGCAAACCCTTCTGCAGAGGGGGCAGCAGCTCCCAGACCTGCAGGGCCCTTCCCATTGTGCAGCCTCAGCGGGTGACTGGTGGGGCTGGCAGAATCCAGGCCCTTTTCTCTGTTCAGAAGCTTCTATTTGCAGTGACTTGCCATTTTGTATAATCTTACCAACCCCCTCCTGTACCCTATTTCACCAGTGCACTTTTACTGTCACTCACATTCCACTGATAACTTCCCATTTACTGTTGTTGTCATTTCTCTGCTTCCACTGAAGCAGGCCCCTGGTGAAATGTCCCCAGCCCCACATGAACTAATCCTGGTCACATTAGTGTCCAGTCCTCAGCCAGCCCTGACCAGGCTACCCTTCCTGCATGTTTGTACTGCCTCTGTCTGGGCCTTTGGAAGCTTCACCTGGCAAGATGTCCACTAAAAAAAAGCTGAAAACTCTCAAATCTACAGCACCACCACTTCAAAGCAAGCTGGGTGCATTCACTAACTCTCAGGGCATAACTGACTGATGTCTCTGGCTTTTGCTCTCCTTTTTACCTGCCATTTTGTCTGGATTAACATCATCACAGCTGGACTTCTGTTTTCTCTTGATATTGTTATCACCATGAAACTGGCAGACAGAAGAGAATATAGGCAGTAAGAGTCTCTACTCTTGGTAGGTCTCATTTTGCTTGTGAGGACCATGACCATTTCCTTTTTCCCCTGCAGCTGTGATTCTTCTGCACGTGCTTCCTGCATCCATGCTCCTGGGAGTTCAGTCATACATGCTACAGAAGTATTCCTTTTGTGAAAAAAAATACCAAAATTGTATTTTGTGAACAAAATACCAAAAGTGCATCTAGACCCAGCTGCTGGGTCCTTGGGGCAGACAATGGAAATGTCACCATTTGCTTCTTTAGTTTTTTACTTGATTTATTTTTTATATCTACTCCAACCTGTAATATGTATATATATAATAATAATACAAAAAGTACTTTGACTACAAATAAATATACAGTTTTGCTTTCTGTATCACTGTCACCTTACAATGAATATAGCAGGAGTTGCAGACTACATACTGAAATCTCTGGCTTTTGTGAGGCATTCCACAATTCCCAGAAGTAAAAAACTTTTTAAAAAAGGAGAAATACAATAACATTTTTCAGTCACTACCTGTAATCCTCAGAGGCATCAAAAGACTCTGGAGGGATCTGCTATATATACTGAAGACTCTGAAGAAATACTGTCATCAAGAAATCAATTCCCAGCTCGTAAACAAGCAGATAAAAGTTCACAAAGGAATATTTTCAACAGGGATATATGACAGTCCTACAAAGACAGCTACCTCTCCTGAGGCAGCTGCATTAAGAAAGCTTTAACCCTTCAGGCAGTGATCAGAAAACCCAGGCGGTCTTTGGACATGTTTTTGTTAACCATTTTGTCTGCTTAGAAAGCAAACACCACAAACCTGTTTCTTGGGAGACAGCCAAGGGCTTGCTGAGGACAATGATTTTTATCCCAAAGCTCTTGTTCAGGATTCAAAGAAACACTGATGTTGTGTAAACACCATTTAAAGTTGCCACAACAAAAACCCTAACAACAAGAGACAACATAGTATAATACTCTATTATATAATTGCAATGTAATAGCAATAATAATATAAATGCAATGTAATGCCCTCCTGTTTGAAAGGAGGCAAGATGTTCAAATCAACGATGTCACTGCTCATTCCAGGTTGATTCCCTGAGGAAGAGCAAATCCATTATCACCAGAGCACAGGGAAGTGCCCTCTACAACATGACCTCCTTGTTCCTTCACCTTTTGTCAGAATTTGACAGCTTTTTATTAAATGTTGGCACTTGGCTATATTCATGTTACAGCTGCCTTGCCTTTCTGAAACACTGCTGCTGACCAGGGGTACAGCAGGTCATCGATTTTGCAAAGTACCTGCACTTTTGGTAGGATTTTTTTACAGGAAGTTTTCTGACAGTTGTAAAAACAAATTGTTCTGATTATGTTCTGTTTTAACTTTCCTAACAGAATCAAAAGGGTTGATCTGAAGGAGAAGATTTTAAAGACTGGACATTCACTTGTATACCACAGCTTCTTGAAGCCAAGAAAGAACTAAACAACAAGGTGTGAAACCTATAATGCTGTACTTACCCTGGCCAGTGAAGGATTAGGAAAAAAGTAGGTAACATTTCCTGGAAGGGAAAAGGTTTTACACACAATGGGGAAACCAACCATCATTTCCTTAAATGTCAGCAGAGTGAATAATCACATTAAATAAAATTTAAAAAACCCCAAACTCTTCTGCACCTGAAAAAATACAATATTGCTGTGGGATTCCTGCAGGAACCATATGACTTAGGGTTAAATTTGAGTAAATCAGATTTTGCTCAGCTCAGCTTCAGAGCATCCAAAGAAAAAATGTGCTGCTTTCTTTTCCATAAAAGCACAGCTTTCCTTCTATTTAATTTTGGGACTAACAAAAGGGGAAGATTGTATGAGTCAGAAGTAAATTGCTCTCACAGGAAATAATTTTTGTTAATCTCACTCTCCTCAACTGTTTTCATTTGGCTTTCTTAAGTGTAGCACAGAGAAACCTTATCTAACCTTGATGCTCTGGTGTCTCAGGGATTATATATCATCTTAAATCACAGATTTAACACATCATGTGTTATCTTTCAGCACCTGATAAATGTTATGGGTTTCCTAATGAACTTGCAGAATTGGAACCACCAATCCATTGGGTCTCCAACTGTTGGTTGACTATGTGGCATTAAAGGCTGAATGTTTTATTAACAAAAGGAAAGCCACCCTCAAATTAAAATAAAATCCTCTACTCAAAAGCCCAGCTGCATAATGCTCAACCTCAAATCCAATTTGTGCTCCTAGCTGGCTTCAGAATACAGGAATTGGGTAGTTTTAACAACTAAAAGGGTTTTCTAGTGACATACCAAAGATGGATCAGATTCAATCACCTGCTACAATCTAAGGATATCTTTTTAAGAGGAAAATAATCATAGCAAGAGAGTTTCAGGAGCTAAAATAATTAAATGCTGAACCTGAGTGGAAATAACCCTAGAACTGTGGACACAGTGGATGGAAGGGAGCTCTGGAGGCTTCTTGCCCAACCTCCTGCTCAAAGACAGACAACTGACAGCTCTAGATTAGGTCAGATGTGGCTTGCTACCCAGATTTTGAGAACCTACAAAGACAGAGGCTGAACTCCCTCTCTTCAACCTGTTTCAGTGCTGCACTACATTTCTCATGAAATTATGTTTTTCCTGCTGTCCTTCCCAAGCTACAGACTGCCCACTCCCATCTCTCACTGCCCTGTGCTCCTGAGGTTTTGTTTCCATCATTTACCATGATCTATCAAGGAGCTGTGAACAGCTGCTGAATTTCTCCTTTCTCTCTCTTTTTCTCTAAATGAACCCACAAGGGCAGGAGGCCCCTGACCACATTACTAGAAATGTGTTTTGGCACTGGGGACCTAAAGAGGTTCCCATTTGGAATGCAGCAGGCAATACTGGTTTAAGTCATGGGCAGAAGAAAATCCCATAGTCCTTTGGAGACCTGCCCAGGATGAAGACTTCCAACAGACCAAAAAAAACTGCACAGCCTTTTCTGCAGAGCAGGAATGAGGTTGCTTAATAGAGAAGGGGAAGAGGAGGGTTTGACAAGGCCATGTCCTCAGGAGAAATTGCCTCCTGCCAAAACTTTCATTTCTCTGAAAGCATCTCAGCCCAATTAGCTTGTAATTTAATCTCCTGTGTTTCATCTCAGGGTGTTTCAGCTGCTGTGGGTTTTATTTGCACATACATGGTTTGTAGTTAGAGGGATGCCAGCTCTCTCTCTCTGAGAGGACTAAGAGAACCAGCTGAACATTAGTCTGGTGTAGGCAGGCACCTGCAGCACAATAAATGCATCCCCTGATTTTCTATAACTCCCTCTTTCATTCCCTGCTCTTTCCTCTTTCCTCACTAATTTTTCTGCATTTCTTTTTGTCTTTTTTTTTTTTTTCCCCCTGGCTCTATGCTCCTCTTTTACAAACAAACACCTCTTTTTCCATTCTTGGTTCCTTTCCCCATCCTCTCTGCTCCCTTCCTCCACGGCTGTGCATTAAACCTTGGTGCCAACATTTGAGCCAGCGTGCGAACCCGTGCAGCTTCACATCCCAACTGCACTTGTGAGCCACAGGAAAAACTCCCACTCTCTGCAGCAAGCCTGTCAAGCTGAGGTGGATTTATAAGGAAGGTCTATGAGAGCTAATGACAGAAAGCACTTGCAACATGTGCGGAAAACACCACAGCAAGGGGAGGGCAGCCAGCTCTCCATGTTCCTGGGGACGTGATCTCTGTCTCAGCCATGGTGGTATTTGTAGATTGCAGCACATTTGTCCATATTTTACACATGTCAGGCAGCCTGACTGGGGCAGGCAAGCAGATGTCCAGAAATCCTGACATACCCATGGAGCATGGGAACATCTGTGCTGTAGGGTCAGAGCACTCAGATGGAGACTCCGAGAAGTCACGTGGGATCTGGGCTGTGGCAGCAACATCAGCTACTGTGTGACCCCAGCATGGAGGGTCTGGAGGGCACATCCCAGAGCTCCTACAGCCTTTTGCAGCTATAACAAGCAGACAGTGCCAGGGCAAAAAAGGAGACTGAGGAGATTTTGTCTGTGCCAGAGGCTTGTCTTGTTACTGTAGATGTCACTGCATTTTTTGTGCCTGGATTTGCTACTTTCAGCATGGAGATTGTGTTCCCTTTCTGCTTCTCTATTCAGATGATCAGCAGTGATGCTGAGAATTTCTTAGTGTCCCTTAGCCCAGCAGAGACACAATCTTCAATTGCAATCCCCAGAGTGATGAGGGAAACCTGCAGCACAGTATGGAAGTACATGACATTCCTTATTTTTTCTGGATTGAAAATAAGCAATTTTTTTTTATAGTCCAAAAAATAATCCAAAATTATTTTCTGGATTGAAAATAATATTTATTCATATAGATCTAAGGTTTTTTAACCATTGTGGAGGAAGAAACCTGTCCTCAGTCTAAATTTCACCAAGTCCCAAGTAATTGACACTGAACAGAGGCAACATGTTGCTAAGGCCTCAGGATTGCTCTCAGAGTCAGTGGCACTCACTCTTCCTGCTCTGGTGTCCAGGCACCAGCAGCTCCTGTGCTGCAGGATCCTCACTGCCCTCTCAGTCCCTGCACAAAGCACTCTCCCATCTCTAAAATCAAAAGGTCAGAAAGGAGTTCTTATCCCCATCCTGTTCTCAGTTTTAACTGAAACTTTCAGATATGGGGATTAGGATACGAAAATCCCAGTACGGACACTGACACCACATTTAGAGGACCTAAGGCAGGGCCAGTCTGCAAGGCACTGTGACATATTTACCCAATAGGGACAGCAAAGCAGGGGAATGAATGCATTGTTACCCTGTGGCTTCCTGAGAAGAGTCATGACAATAATGGTGACGTCCTTACAACCACATATATCTGTTTCCCTGGGGAACCAGGCAGCTAGGAGTTAAACTTCACCATACAGCTGACAACACACAGGGAGCAGTGCCCATCCCAAACTTCCTAAATCAAGCAGCTTTGATCACCACAATGGCTGTCACTGGAGAAGATGGGAAAGGGCTAGGGGACACTGTTTCAGCCTTGCCAAGTGTTGTCACAGGCCATGTGTATCTCGTGCTGTCAGCACAAATCCAGTGCATTACAAGGCTCTGGGTTAGACACATGTCCAGGACAAAGAGAGACTGATCAGGTCATCTGATGCTGATGCCTCTTCTCTGATCTCATTACTGGCATCTGTCAACACCATACTCTGGAAAGTCCCTCCCTGATTAAAGGTCTCCACTCCCATCATCCTTCCCAAGCCAGATGTGGGGAATCCAGCCTCCCCAGATTGGTTTCCTTGTTTAGTCTCCTACTGCAGTAGAAAAGGCTTTGTCTCCACAAGGAAGCAGCAAAGGGATCCTGGGTGGCTTTCCTTAGGCTGAGGAGCAGCCATCAACTCCTAAACCAGAGAGAGCTAAAAAAAATGGCATCTTCACTTGGAGACAAGCACTTCTGTTTTCTTACCTGGGCCTCACAGACAGGCAGGATGCTCTGCCACTGACATGTAGGGTCCAAGTCTGATCCAGCTAAAACTCTCTTTTAACTGGCTTAAAGAAAAGGTTGTGTTTATTATAGATATAGCTACAGCTGTTTTTATTGTAGATAAAAAGTTATATGTAACTTTGACAATGTGGAAAAGTAAACATGGCTTTGCCCAATTTTTTCTCTCTGCTTTTAACATTCAGCATTTTTTATTCTCTCAGACTCTTGGAAGAAGAGGGAGTGGTTGACTCTTGAAAGAGTGCATTGTGTCTCCAGCGTTTTGTGACATCATCTTCTGTAGCATGTTTGGGCCTCCTTGGAGGAAAAGTATCACATGAAGGAAACCACCTCAGACAGGGCTTTCAGAAAGATAGATGTGCCACTCTTGACAATGTCATATTAATAAATAGTGCTTCCCTTCCTAGTCCCAGGGAAGAGCTCTTTCCTAGATGGGAAAGCAGCTTTCCGTGTCACAAGCAGAAGATCTGAAATTAGCTGAGGGGTTTGAAGTCTTTGCCAGCAGTGCTCAAGCAGCATTACCTCCTGGCAGGGTGCCTGGGCTCTCTCTGTCCCTGCTGGAGAGCCACAGCTGGCAGGGGCTGTTAACCCTTGAGGCCATCCCCCAATCCCCCCACCAGCATGGGAAGTGTTGGGGGGCTTGGCTGGAGAGGTGAGCCAGTGTAAACCTCCTCAAGTTCAGCAAAGCAAAGTGCAGGGTCTTCCATCTGGATCATGGGAATTCAAAGTTGATAAAGGACTGGAGCAGCTCCCGTGCAAAGACAGGCTGAGAAAGTTGGGGCTGTTCAGCTTGGAGAAGAGGAGGTTGCATGGAGATCTCATAGGAAACTTCCAGTACCTGAACAAGGCCTGCAGGGAAGCCAGAGATGGACTTCTCATCAGAAACTGTAGTGATAGGATAAGGAGTAATGGATAAAAATTGAAAGAGGGGAAATTTAGGTTAGATATTAGGAAGAAACCACTTAACATTCTATGATTTCGTGTCCTTAGTCAAAGCCAAACCTGCCCAAGGAGCCCTGTGGAAAAAAGTTAAACCCCAACAGCTCTCCCACACAGCAGCTGTGTGGGAGAGGAGCCCACCGAAATGCCAGGTCCCAGGAGGCCACACCAGAACTACACATTCCTGCTGCAGTCAAAGAGACCCCAGAGGAGAAGCAGGTCTGTGCTGCATTATGTGCTTTAGAGATGCAGTCCAGGGTATTTGTCATCCCAAAGACTTTAGCATTCAGGAGGAACTTACAAGTACTGCTGGGATCTCAGCTTCACTTGATTCTTTTTTTTAAGGATGAGGATTCTCCACAAGCAGCATAACTTGAGTCACTGAGTACATCCTGAACAGCAATTAGAGATTGAAGGAGCAGTGGGGATACCTTTATTTCTCCCCTTGCAGGGATGTGGCTGGGATCTCTGCTCTTCAGCTGCCTTGGCTCAGTCACTGTTCCTGTCCTCACCTGGGACTCTCTCCATGACTCTTGTGCCTGGTAGGACACAAGGCCTGACTGCCATGCACAGACTTCCTCCTTGCCTTGTCTCCTGTTCACTCTTCAATAATGCTAAATATTAACTCATCCCAGGAACTGATTTCATTCCATGCTTGACTTCACATCTCAGACCCAGGAGGAGCTCTGCAGGTCTCAAAGCTCATCAGAAATCCATGATCCTTTCAGATGCCTAATAACAAGAATGACTGCCTCTGTCTTGTTCCCTGACCAGACATTTTCCTCCTGCACCAAAGTTAAATGCTCCCTCTGAAATATATCTTTATGAAATAAACTTCCAAGTGCCACTAGCTCCTAACTCCTCTGTGCTTCTGGTTCCCCCAGCTTTTCTGTCCTCCTCTGATGTCTCCTCCTTTTGCTGTCACAGTCAGAGCAGGCTGGTGGAGGTGTTGGCCTGACACTGCTGGGCAGGCAGGTGGGCTGACACAGACACTTCTTAGCCCCACTCCTGGCTCCCTTTTCCACACTCATCACAGTGACAGGTTGATCTGGTGTGGGTGGGCTGGGAGACAGCAGCACAGATGGGAGACCCAGACAGCCCATTCAGGAGCACAGCAGTAGGGCAAGAAGCAAGAAGATTCCTGAAGAGTGTTGAAACTGCAGGGGAACTGCAACCACAACTGGGAAACACAAGTGAACTTGCATAAATCACTCCACATGCCACATTTATTCCTCTAGTGCTCATAGAAATGGCAGAGCCTAGCTACCCTTTGGTGTTTATTGGATTGCTGCTGGGCTAACAAGATTCATGGGAAAATTAAAAATTGATCAGATGAGCTAAAAACATTGTGTTCTGCTGGAAAAAAAAGTTGGCTTTGAGTAATTTTGCAAGTTGGAAAAGTATTTTTTGAACCACACTTGACATTGTTGAACACATATTGTTTTGCAGCTGGAGTGGGGTGACAGGCAATTGCTGCATTCTTGAAATGGAACATTTCAGTTGCACATACTGGAATCTTTCTTCAGGTTTACAGCTGGAAAACACTTTGGTGATGGTGGCTTTTCGTGGCAACTCATAACAGATTTATTATTCTTTTCTTTGACACCCTAACAAATTTCACAGGGAGAGAAAACCACACTCTACTGAGCTCTGGCTACACGCACTTGGGGGCCAGGCATTGTTCTGCAGGGAAGGCTGTAGTGTGTGCAGCTAAAACAAGGGCAAGTTGTGCAGCTGCCTATTTAACCCAAACAGACACAATAACAGTCAATAATCAGATCAACTGGAGCTGCTCCCGTCTCAAACAATGACATCTTGGAGTCAGGGTACAAGTGACCCCACCAGGCTCTGCCTACCTGCACCAGGGTCTGGTTTTGCAAAGCAGAACCAGCATGTGTGCCATGCAGCTGCCCATGCAGAGGTACAGAGCACCACTGAGGTGTTCTGTAGGCACTGGACCATCTGTAGGGGAGTGGTGGCTGTGACAGGGGGCCTGAAGCAGGATCCTCCCCATACAGAGCAGCTGGAAACCAGGTAGGCTGTGAAATGGCATCACCTTCCTCTGTTTAGGCAAGAACACTTTACTGTCCTCATCTGCTTAAAGAGAAAATATTCTCTTCCCAAATGTTTCTGGGAGAATGAGATCATGGCTGTGTTCATACTCCTGCTTGTAGAGCTTCTCCCCACTACTGAGGCAGTCAGGTCTGGTGGGTGGATCCCAGCCCTTTCCTGACATTAAGCACTGTCATTAAACTGGACACTTAATGGAAGACCTCTAAATGCAGACCAAAGTTCTTGCAGGGCCCCAGCACCTCAGCATTCTAGCAGCAGAATTCAGTGGCTGACAACTTGATCTCCCCCACACAATGAGCCAAGGCTGGCTCAGGAGGAGACGCAAAGATTTGCAGATTGCCTTGGAGCAAGAAGCACTAGCAGCCTTGGAACGTCCCCTGCAATGGCCGGCTGAGGAGGTGGATGTCCCTGCAGAAAGCAGTACTCAGCATGATATTTACAATGATTTACAACCAGAATTTACAACAGAAATTGCCTCTGGTAGAAAAAACTGAGCATTATTAGCAGCACAGTAAAATATTCTGGGAGTCTCTGAGGATCAGAGCAGGGCACAAGAGAGGCAGGGTGCTGGGTCCTTCAAACAGGTCCTTTTCTGTGAGGAAAATTGGTTTTTAAAATTTAGGCACTGACTTGCATTTGTCTCGGGACTTTAGCTGGTCAGAGTGACCCCAAGATATGTTAAAAACTCTCTTTTCCCAGTATGGCGGTTGAAGAAGGAGTCAGAGCTCTTCAGTTCTCGGTCTCAAGGTTGTTTATTGTTCCTTATCTATAAAATATTTGCTCCTGTCCAGCTGAGGTCTGCTCAGCAGGACAGTCAGAGGCACTCTGCCTCCCCTGGGGCAGTGTTATCTTTTTATACTAAAACTACATATACAATGTTTCCAATACCTATCACCTATGTTAGACAGTGAGCTTCTACTCTAAACCAATCTAAAAGTGCCACCATCACAGCAGAAGATGGAGGCCAAGAAGAAGGAGAAAGGCAGGACATGCCCAGATTCCTCCATCTTGCCCTCCAACCCCCATTCTAAAAACCCCAAAAAATATATTTTTTTCACCCTGTGATAAATTCACTATCATTCTACTTAAACTGTCATGGCTTGCAGATCCTCATATAAGGTTGGTAACTTGCTCCATGGGTCATAATCAAAACCACAGGCATCTTGGGCTCTGTGCCAGGGTCTCTGAGCCCCCCAGCAGGGATCTTGGCAGTCCAGGACAGCCAGAGGGATGTCCTGAATTCCAACACATTTGCTCTCATCTGAGTGACTTGCTGGGGTGGCTCAGTTTTGGTTTGATCTGCTGGAAGGGCCAGGCAGGCTGGGACAAGCTCTGTTCAGTCTTACTCATCTGGCGTCTCGCTATCACGCTTCTCTCCTGGCCGGACCAGCTGTTCCCTACAATCAGCCCCTCTGAGATAGCAGAACGAGCCAAACGTGCTGTTCCCAGTGTCCCTCCAGCCTACAAACTGCCTCATGCCTGCCACAAGTGATGGAGGGAAGTCCCTGAGCAGGATGTGGACTCCTCTTGGGGCCTCTGAGACATGCAGAGAATTATTGAAAGCAGAAATGAAGTGAAACTTCTCAAAACTTGTCCTCAGCACTCAGGACCCAGAGGGGCTTCAGTGTAGATCCAACCATAAAGAACCCAAACCTCACCATGGTATGGATGTGGTGTCTGGGGGCTGACTTGCCTTTTGTCCTTCTCCTGTCCTTCTTTTCCCAGAAGGTGTGAGACATCTGGCCCAGGTGGCCTTCTGTGACAGCACACCAGTTACATAAGCTCCCAGCTACAGAGAGGAAAGGAAATCTCTGGGAAAAGCCCAAGGAGAGCAGATTTCTACCTTCTCCCTACAGGAAGGGGAGGAAAAGTGTATCCAGGCATGTTTCCTCAGAAAGATGTACTACCAGCCCAGGCTGCCTTGCTCCAGGAATGTTGCACAGGCTTTTGCACTGAGCAAAGACAAAGCAAAAGCCTTTAAGGACAGATTCTGCTCCATTTCCTTTCCTGTCCACAGCACCAAAACAGCCAAAACCACCAGGAAGCTCAAAACCAAAGACACAGGTTGTGTCCTTTCCTGAGAAGCCTCCCAAAGAAGTTGGGCTGTGGCAATGCCACTGGGAACCAAGGCAGACACACACTGCAAAACACAATGGTTGCAACAAGGAGATGAATCTCTGGGTTTCAGATGGGTCTTGGCTTGTTTAGTCTAGAAAAGAAAGCTAAAATGCCAAAAGAGGATAATCATTCAACATGGGAAAGGTTGCTGTAGAGCTGGAGATGGTCAGACACTGTCCCTCAGATCCTGACAGGAGAACAACAGATAACTGGAGTAATATCCAGCAAAAGTGGCTCAACTTAGACAAGTAACTAAAAGGAGATATCAGACAATAAAAACAGAGATGAAAATGCTGAAGAAAGCTTCAGATTCCCATCTATAAAGGTTTGTAATGACAGATCAGACTAACTTTGCCCTAGAATAGTATGGAAACATGCTGAGTGCTTGATGAAGGAAATCTTCATAAACTCTGGCCTCATCTCAAACAGAAATGCTGTTTGAGAGGCTGAACATGGGCAAACAGATGAACAAAAATAAAAAATAAAGCTACTTGGAGAAATGACTGCCCACAAGAGCAAGTCACTCTATGAAATATGACATCCCAACATTTTTTTCTTTGCTTACTTCCCATCTCCTGTATTGCAGTTATGTGTATTTGTCAGTCACTGACCCTGTCTTTCTATCCTCCCCCCTTTCCCAAGGCCTGGCCATGCTTTCCCCCAGGGCTGCTACATATTTAATAGGTATTTTTAGTACATGCATCACTATGCATCTCCTCCCACCTAAAAAAGCTGAAGTCAGTACCTGGTCATGCTGTGATGTGAACCTGTAGTTCCCAAGAGTGGGGGCATGAGCTGCTGAGCTGCACATTCCAAATGACACAATTTACTGAAACTTCAGGGCCAGACTGATTTATGGAAGCTTCCTGAAGCCTGCAGGTATGGCAGTGACCTTGTGCTGGTAGCAAAGGCCAGCTGATGTTTCAAGATGCTCACACTCGAAACAGGTGGATGAAATCCATCCTCACCCCAGCAGAATAGCTGTAAGCACTGAGCCTGTTTCAAAGTGGCATCCAGTGACCTCCTGGTAGCCAAGTGCTGAACCAGCTGAAAAGGTCAATAGCATATCAGCCAGAACAGCTGGATTTAATAGAAAATGAGTTAAGATGATACACAGCTGGCATTGCAGAAATAACAGATGTCATCTGGGCTGGTTGTACCAGCGGTTTGATGTGCTAAAACAACTGAAAAGAGACTCACATAACCACAGCAAATCACCCTCTTCCCAGCCACTGAAACTGAGATAACCCACAGATGTTGCACACAGATTTTCTGGAGACCAGGTTTCTGCACATGGCAGATACAAGGCAGATCTCATGGCAAAGCATGCTCTTGAGAAGGGCTATTTGCAAGGAGGGATACAGAGATGGAGCAGATTGCAAGGTAATAGATATCACCCACAGTATTGACTTACATTAGGACTCTGAAGTTTTCAGTCCCAGGCAACATTGCTGCCATCCTGGATCATGCATACCCAAAACCCACATTTTCCATTTCACTTTCTCTGCTATAGTTGAAGAGATGGTGATGTTTGCAGATTTAAAAATAATAATAGTCATAAAAAGCAGCTGCTTAGCTCAGAGCATCTTTTATTGTCCAAATTACAGGGGGCTCATGGGGGCAAGGTGAGGAAAGCAGGAGGCAGAGAGTGAGGCTGAGAAGCCAGTAAGTCTTTCTGGGGGCCCTGCAATGCTGCACCTCGCTCCCAGAGCTGTAAAAAAAGGATTAACTTAACAAATTTAGAAAGAAAAAGAAGGCTAAAATAGGAGTCTAAAATAAGAATCAGAATCCCTCTGGTAAATTGCTGAGTTCGCTCCCTACTGTAGAGAGCCAGTGGTGTCAGGGGGAGTGAGCTATTTTCTGGAGATGTACTGGAAATAGCACGGGGTAGTCAGGGAGCAGCAGAGGGTTCAGAGAGCATCAGCAAGGGAACTTGTGGACCCTCAAAAGTTTTCCCACCAGGTAGGGGCACCCCAGAGTACAGTGAGAGGATACAGCAGGGACGAGGTGGATGTGGGATGGGATGGGATGGGATGGGATGGGATGGGATGGGATGGGATGGGATGGGATGGGATGGGATGGGATGGGATGGAGAAGGATGTTCACTTTGCTGCTGATTCAAGGCTCTAATCCTCAGCAACCACAAGGCACTGAGCCTTGGTGTGCCACTCATGGAGTGAGTGCAGGGCACGCTGACCCAAAAGCATGGGGCTTCTTGCAGCCCTGTGACTTATGGCACTATCCCAGCACCACATCCCAGCTGCTCTGGCCCCCCAGCATGCAGGCAGTGATGAGCAGAGAGTTGTCTGACAAAGCAATTACTGCCAGGCCCAACATGCCACTGCCAGTGCAGAAATTGAATTTTGAAGCAGTCAGCAGCACTCCCCAGGGAGCACCAGCAGGTGGATGGGGGACAGCAAGGAAGGAGATTTTTCTTACCAAGCTTCAATCCTCGCTTGGACATGCTGAAATTAGACACTAAGCCTTGAACTCAAATCCTCTGATCTTCCCTTTTGTGCTCAGCACAGCTCTTGACTTTCTCTTATAAAACCTGTTTGTTGTAGCCACTCAAGATACCTCATTTGTATCTAAATCATTTGTCCTGAATTTTGAGATGATTCTGCCTCTTGCAGACGGCATGATGGGAAGGTGATGGACATCAGGAAAATCAGAAAAAGCCATGGAGGAGACTGAGGCTAAGACATTAGGCTAAGTAAAACCAGCCATTTGGTGCAAAGGGATCACAGAAGAAAAAAGCCTCAAAGCTAATTCCTTGGTCATTGTTAAACCCAGGAAATCATCACCAAACCCTAGGGGTTTGTACTGCTACTTTTTTTTCCTCACAGGAGCAGCAGACTGGCACGTAGAGCACTACCTTGTAAATGAGTAACCACTCCTTATGGAGGTGTTTACAATAGAGGCACATGAAGAAATGGTGGTTATTAGAAGGGCCTTGATGAAATCACATGAAGCTGATGAGTTCAAACCTTGTGCCTGTCTGGATGAGAACACCAGGAGGGAGGATATCCATGGGAAAGCCCCTCTGCATCTCAAAGAAAGAGGGAGGGAGGGAGGGAGGGAGGGAGGGAGGGAGGGAGGGAGGGAGGGAGGGAGGGAGGGAGGGAGGGAGGGAGGGAGGGAGGGAGGGAGGGAGGGAGGGAGGCACTGAGTTTCTGTACTGCACCCGTTCCTGTGGGTGGGAGGTTATGTGTGATGCTTGTCCCAGTGATGCACTCTAAAGATCCTTTTTCTGGACCTTCAGGGTTTCCCACTGAGCATTCCTGAGCCCTGCTCCCTGGTTGTAAGAAGGCATATGGTCAAGTATGGGAAACAAAATCCCCAGCTGCCTCACCTGCTCTCAGGTTCTGTGTTTCCAAGGGGCAGCAGGGGCTCTAAGGAGCTGAGGCCACGCCAGGTCCCAGAGCCACATTAGGACTGGGAAGGTTTATCTGCATTTCCAGGGCCTGTCCCTGAGAACACCCTCCTAGAGAAGCTGCAGGCTCTGGGCCTCAGAAGTGAGATGGAGCCAGGGCTGCCACGGGGCACTGTCACACAGTGCTCCACTGCATGAGCACTGCCCTGTCTCTCCCTGAGACCCGAGGCACAGCCTGCAGCCTCAGCCAATGTGATTTATTTAACCCTAAGCACTGGCCACTTGCTCGGGATACAGAGTAGACGGGGTCGACTGATGAGGTGATTAAAGCTAGTTTATTGCAAAATCAGCCTCGTGGAAGGGTGAGACTGTAAGGTTGTTCCATCCATTGAAGCGGGGAGGAGAGGAGTGACTCTTCCATATCCCTTTGCTTTCCTACAGGACCCCTCACCGTGCACATGAGCTCTTGTTCGCTCACTTGCAGGGGCGGGGGAAGAAGAGGCGCCTCAGGCGAGGTCCCCGTCCCTGGGGTGGCGGTGGCAGTGCCAGCGACAGTGCCGTGTAGTACTCGGGAGGGCCACTGGAGGTCTGCGTGCATTCGCTGTCTCCTGCTGCTCCCCGCACCGCTCGGCATGAGGAGCCCCGCTCGCAGTCCCTTAGCCCGGCCCGCACAGCGCACGCAGCCCCCCGGGCCAGCCCTGTCCCCCAGGGCGGCTCCGCTCCGTCCAGGCATCCCAGGGCAGCCTTGGGCTCGCTCTGGCTCCAAGAGCGGAACTCGAACGTGGGGAGATTAGCTCGTCTGGCTGCTCTCCACGCAGGAGGCACTATGGGCAGCTGAAGCTGCACCGGCTCTCTGTTTCCCAAGGAACTTGCACCTTTCCCAAGTTCGGAGTGAATTCATCCTCGGGCCAGACCAGCATGAAGCTTTCTACCTTTAGGACATGAAAGCCTCCTTCCTTTCCCTAGCTGGCTGGCACCATTGACTGGATGATTTTGGTATTCTCACAGCAATGCTCCTTTTTTCAGGGTCACAGGTTGCTATTTTCTGAAGACAGCCGCTGTCATCCAGCCCCTGCAGCTCCAGCCCTGCACCTCTTGCCTGTATCCATCATTGCTTCCCTGGCCCCTGCTGCATCAGTTGCCCTGATTTTGTTTTTAGTCAAGTTCAAATTCATTTGTGAGCTGCAGGATAACAGCATGAGTGTGTGTTTGCACAGTGGTTTCATTCTAGGAAGGTGCTCACCCACTTTCCCAGCTGGACAAACAGACAGGCACAGCAGCTGTCTGACAGAGGGAGCAGCTCAGTGCCAGCACTGAGGATGCAGGATCACAGGTGACTCAAGGCTGGCTCACTTTGACCATGTTTCAGCCCAATTTTGTTTACCCACAATGGCAGGATGGCATCTTCCCTGCCCAGGGTGCCAGACTGTGCTCATGGCTCTAGACTGTGATGCCATGGGAAGGCACTGTGGTTTTTGAATTTGCCCACTGCATTCAATATAACAAAATCACCACTATGAAAATGCCACCAGATCTTTCAAACTTCACAAGCTTTTAGGACTTCAGTTTTAAAGGAAATAGGGCACACAAGGATCAAAACATCCCCACTGCAGCAAAATCAGAGCAGAACACACGGAAAACCAAACTGGACTTCTCAGGAGAGCCTAGGCTGAAGCTGCTCTAGCTTCATCTACACAAGGCAAATGAGCAGATCTGCATCTAACACTGGAAACCAGTGTGTGAAACAGATGCCTGGCTGTGTCCTGCTGCAGCAGGTCTATCCTCCTGCCCCAACAGTGAATTTTGAGTGGAACCTACCTTGGGCAGATGCCCAAAATGCCCTTTCCAGGGGGCACATGTGAGCCCTGCTGCCTGTGGCCAGATCAGAGTTTGCCCAGGGCTCCCCCAAAACCTCTTTGTGGACCCCAATCAATGATGCCCAACATCTATGCTCAGTTCAAACTGTCCCTGAGGAGGATGCTGGACTCCTGGATCTCTGTAGAGAAGAGCACCAAGCATCAGGCAGCTGTGGGAAGTGTGATTTTTAGAACTTGAGGTCCCCCAGAGAGAGAAGGGAGGATCAGTCAGATGCTTCTGTCTGTGATAAGTGTTGCTTCTCCAGGTCCCTGTGTCATGTGGGTGAGTGTCCCCCTGCCCCACCTACAGAGGGAAGGGGATCTGTGGTCCTTGTCTTGCAGCAGTGTGGCCTGGGGGCATCACTGAGCAGGAAAACTGGAAATACCTGAAAATTTGCCTCAGTTCCTTGGTGAAATGCATTATGAAGGGAAAGGAAAATGCCAGCCTGGATCAAGTGCTGGAAAAACCAGAGTAAAGTCAGCTCTGACATGAGCCCATGAGGGATGATCTATATTGCCTCCCCCGAGGCTACACACACACTGCTGAGGCATTTGCTGGACATTGTATGCAGTTACAGGGCAGCCTTGCAGGCCAAGCTGAAAATGTGACTTTCCTTTGCTCGGCAGCAGAACTGACTCTCAAATGTTGCCAGAAAAACTTCAAGTAATCTTGCCACATCTTTTTCTGCCTTATTGCAGAGCTCATCTTGAATCAGGGCATTTAGAAGTAGTATTTTGAGGTTTTTCTACCCGTGGTTAGTTTCAAATCTAATTTTCCTGTCCTTGCTACAGAATATCCTCATATCTTCTTTGCTCCAATTTTCTTCCTGTTTTCCTTTTAACCTCCCCATGGTCCTTTTCAAACTCCTTCCCCCCTGCCTGCTGTCAGGCTGCTGCAGTGTCTGCCATGTGGAGAGTAAATAGGATGCTCCTCATCCAAGTCCAATCATAAAGCTACAGTTATACTTTGGTGATCATTAGTTAAAACAATCATTGTTTAAAACACCAGGAAAATAGCTGCTGGTCAAAAGTACAGTCAATAACCTCATGTTCTCCCCTTCTTCCTTAGCAAAGATGGATACACATTGACAGAGTAGCTCATGATACAGCAGATTTTGTAATTGTGCTACCCTGCTGACCCAAGCAGGTAGCCAAAATTCAGGTGGCTGGAGGTTATTTACAGCAAGAGAAGGAACTGACTGTGGAGGAAAGGTGATTTTCCAAAGTGGTGCTGCTAATTTACAAAGAAGGTGCAAAGTCCTGCACTGAAAACCCCAAGAAATGAGCATTTCCTGGCTCACACCATCTGTGCTATTCCCACGTGCATAAGGGCTCTCATGCTCTCAGCTTTTCTCAGGACACACATCATCCTGTCCCCTCCTTCATGGCCTTGTGCTCCCAACACAGCCCCTGGACAGCCTCTCTCATTCATCACAGAGCTTGGTCTGCTTGCACAGCTCTGTCTCCTACACCTCATTGAAGTGAAAGTTTCTGGTAATGTTTGGGAGAAAACCAAACCTTCATTAAAAAAAAAAAAAAAAAAAAAAAAAAAAAAAAAAAAACTAAGCTTACAGCAAAAATATAATAAGGAAGAAAGATACGTTGTCTCCCCAGGACTTCATATCCAGTGTCAGAAAATACTACTCAAATTAAAATGCTTAAAATCTCTACAGAATCATGGAATGGTTTGGATTGGAAAGGACTCTAAAGACCATCCAGTTCCAATCCCTGTCCATGGACAAGGACACCTTACACTAGACCAGGCTGCTCAGAGCCCCATTTTCTCTGCCTTGAACACTTCTTTGTTGGAAAGTATTCATGATGGCTGCACCGAGATAAATGGCTGCTTTAGATAAATCTCCAAGTAATTGCTACATGGCTCAGATTTTAATGTTGCTTTGATCTAGAAGGGGTTTTCTTCACCATAGATGTTATTGTACATTAAATGTACATGCAAGTTCCAAAAATCCCCATTCGACAGAGGATAAAGCCAGCCGTGGGCGTGCACACTGTTTGGGAAACATTCATATTTAATTCACAACCCACAAAATTCTTTCAGCCCAAAAAATTTGTAGGAAGAGATTAATCTTCAGAGATACCCCAGGGAGACTTACACAGCTAAACTAGTCACCCTTAACTCCCTTTTATATATAAACTCAACTGCTTTTAGCACATGATTCATTTGATCTATTTGAGATCCACATTGGGTTGTGGGGCTCCATGACTCCAAAGGAGCCTGTTTTCCTACTTTGCTGTGCCCAAAGCAAAAGTCAGCCAGCTCCAACACCAGCAGAGATCTGTGTGTGTCAGCAGATCCCACCTCTGGCCCTGGTTACCAATTCATGGATTTTTACCAATTGGAAATAATTCAGCATGTCAGGTTTTATAGTGACATTCACAGCACCCAGACACACAGGGAAGGAGGGAGCCCTCATCATTGTTGGGATGGGTCACAGTGAATGGCAGGACTGGGGAAACCAGGCTGTGTGTGTGGTTACTGCCAGACACTCACACAGCACGGGAGCTGCTGCCAGTGTTGGCTCCTGAGCAGGAGATTTGTGAATCCTCAGCCCCGGGGGTCTGTGCAGCAGGAAAGGGGCCAGCAAAACACTCTCAGCAGGAAACCAGCGTCCCTAAGAGAAGGTGCTGCAGAGCTGCTGCAGTCAGAGGGAGTGCAAAGAGAAACCTTGGGATGCTAATTAATCCCCCTTTGGGAAGATATTTATTAGGCAAATGCCTCACATTCATATGTACATCTGCAGTCAACAAAGAGGCTTTTACTTTTCCCCCAGCCCAGCAAAGCAGGAGGGTGAGAGGTTGCTGTGACCAAACAGCCAGAGGTGCTGGGGTGCTCAGCCTGCTCCGGGCATCTTGGGTCAAGCATGGAAAAAACAGCTGAAATTACCAAGGTCCAGGTTAAAGGAGAACCTGGAGGCAGTTGAGATCTTTAAACCTGAATATCTTCTCCCCCGCTCACTGATGGAGACTTTGCAAAGGACAGGGTGGGAGCCATCCCTGATAGACAGCCTCAGCCTGCTGGGATGAGCTGTTCCAGAATCACTGCATTAATATAACCTGGGGCAGCTTTTGCTGTCAACCAGTTAATTGCTGAGGTTGATAGATACAGCCCCTAATGAGCAAAGGATTGTGGCTGCTTGCAGCTTTTGCAGAACAGGCAGCAGGGCCTCTCCTTGTCCAGCAGACACTGAGCAGCGGGTCACGGAGGTTTGCCTTGGTGTTCCCCGCGCCTTAGGTATAGGTGCTTTGGGAGAGCAACTGCTCTTCCTGAATTGTTTCCGTGATCTGCAATCACACTGATCTCACTGCTTCAGGAGTTACAGTAAAATCTGGCTGGAAGATGTTTCAAGTCATGCAAAGCCCAGGGTTGCACAGAAAACCCAAAATTTCAGACAAAGAGCAGGGCATGATCCTGTCAGCAGGGGAATTGGTAATTCTGTTCTACATTTGCTGGGTGTTTCCTAGGGCTCATGGGAGGGACTCCCCTTGACCCAAGATGAGAGCTGCTGACTTGGGAAGGATAAATAATGGCATTTCCAAGGCTTACTGGTTTGATGTGCTAATCCAAAGCAAAGTCAGCCTAAAGCAGACCTGCTGAAGGCAAAGCATGTTTCTTACTGAAATACTCAAACCTCCTCAGCCCCCAGAGTCACACAGGCTGCCCTCATTATCCCAGGTTTTTTCCCCAATGTACCAATGGATCAAACATCTATACAATCTCCTGTTTTACACTGAGCAGTGAGAGCTGCTGAGAGCACTGGCACGACACTCAAACTTTAAACTGTCCATCTTAATTAAATTAGTTCTATCTGTGAGGTTCAGCAGTCGGTCATGGCATGTGGGAGATTCACCCTCAGGTCCTGAAGGAGCAGAAGTAAACTCAAGAGTAAAATCCTCAGTGACTTGGGATGACAACTGTGTTCTTAAAGACCAAAAGCTCCTGGCAGAGCAGTTGCCTTGCCAGCAAGCTGCTGTTAACAATATCCTTTTCATTCCAGGGACCCAAATCTGCCGTCTGTGAACCTGACTGGCTTTTGCAGTGGATTTCAGAGAGGCCCTTAATTTTCACTGACATTTGCTTCAGTCAGTCACAGCTTTCAGCTCCTCATTCCCTCTTCCCCATTGTGCAGTACCCCTAGAACTTCCCCTTCACCCTCATTTTCAGAGAAAGCTGAATCCTGGCTTTGCAATAATAAAGGCAAAGTTTGGCATTCCTACAGTGAGGACTCAGGAAATTTGGTCCAGTGCTTTGTGTTTTCTTTGAGTCACTGCATGATGGTGCACAAATCTCTGCATCCTTCTGTGCCTCAGTTCCCTTGCTGTGGCCAAGGATGAAACCCCCTTATCTTGGGGGAACAGGAGATATTCATTACTGCTCATAAGATGCTCAAATGGCAGCATAAATAGTAAACAAGTATTTAGTACTTTTCTAAAGATAACTCATCTGCAAACACTCAGGTCCACAGCCCAGAACTGGGAGCTCCCTTGGCTGTTACATAACTGCAGTAGGTTGTTTTTATTTATTTTTTTTTTTTTTAGGAATGAGTTGTTTTTATTACTGTAGTAATTTCATAAATAAAGAATACATCTGACTAGAAAGGATGAAGCAAAAATAAATGCCTGCTTGACCCAGGCATATGGGAACTAAGCATTATCTTAATTATATTTCTGAAACAGCAACCTCCTATCTTTGGCCCAAAGCTTTCAGAATTCAAAGGCAAACACTGCCCTGATTTTTCAGCTTTTCTCCCCCATCCACCAACTCTTTGTGTTGGTGAATTTGGGGCTGCCAGGTATCTCCCAAGTGCATGAGTCCAACTGCTCCTTCCTTGCTGAAATGAGATGTTAGGGGGCATGCAGGGGTGCCATGTGCCTTGCCTCTCCTCCCTGGGGTGATCTCCCTCCCACAGGAGGCTCCACTTTAGAGCAGGAGATGCTCTTTTGGCCAACTCATCCACTATTGTACCTGTGCCACGATGCCTTTTATAATCCCGTGTTTTGATCTCCAGTGCAGAGGCTTTGGGAGCTGAGGGTCGCTCTGGCTGCAGTTGCAGGTGATGCTGGTTACAAAGGGGAGCTCTGCAGGTGCCCAAGCAGCCTGGCAGCTCTGCAGTGCCTGGCCACGAGCAGGGCCCACAGCCACCCGAGGAGCAACTTCTCACCAGGGTGCCCAACGCAGCGCAAGCCTGTGGGGTGCTGGCACTGCTCCTCTGGGTGGGAAGGCTTCCAAGTCCTTATCTAAACCTTCCCCCCTCCCTCCTCTCATACTCCTGAACTATTTTTAATAGAAAAAGTGAAGAAATGAAACCACTATGAAATCATCACGGTGAAATAAATCTTTAGCTTGAAGCCAAGATCCAGTCACTGCATCTTCCTGAGGACCAAAGCCTGGGAGCTCCAGGAAGGCAAATCCCGCAGAGTTCCAGCGACACAACCGCACTCCCTGAGGGCAGAGTGCATCTCCCAAGACATGCAGCGACAGAACTTGTAGGGAGGGTGCACGGGTGCATCTCACAGGGACATGTGCACATGGCAGGGGGACACAGGGGTGTTGACTGCACGGGGGGTGCACAGGAGCACCTTACCGGAGCAAGAGGCACCGATGAAACTCTGATGGGGTGTATGGGTGCACCCTGTAGGTGAAGGCACGGCTGAGGCTCGCAGGAGTTGCAAGTCCCGGGGGGATGCACAGGTGAAGTTTGAGGAGAGGCACAGCTGCTACGGCTGGGCGCTGTCACCGGGCAGGGGGAGGCGCAGACGGAGGAGC
The DNA here is from genome assembly GCF_027579445.1 of Ammospiza nelsoni. Lineage (NCBI taxonomy): Eukaryota > Metazoa > Chordata > Aves > Passeriformes > Passerellidae > Ammospiza > Ammospiza nelsoni. Next base: position 20,073,131 of record NC_080636.1, read on the forward strand.
TCTTGGGGGATGCACCTCACGGGACCGGGGGGGTCCGGGGCCTCCCGCCTCCCCGCCCAGCATCCCCCGCCCACCCCGTCCCTGCACCGGCCGCGCACGGCGCATGCCTCGGGCAGATGCCGGCCGGTTCCAACCGGGAGAGGCCGAAGCTTTTCGGGTCCTGCGAAGAGGAGGAGCCCGTCCTCCTCCCTGCGCATCCCTCCTCCCCCTCCATCTCTTCTCACCGCCCCACGGAGGGGCGCGGAGGCGGCTGGGCCGGCTGCGCTCTCCGCACCGCGCAGTGGCGTGGGCACGGCAGGAAAAGTTACTGACCGGGGGGCGCTGAGGGATGGAGAGGGGCATTTACCGGGGCTTGGGACGAGCCGGGGCCGCGCGGCTGCACCCCCAGGCCGTTCCGCTCCGCAGAGCGTTCCGCGCGGGATGGCGGAGCGGGGGCGCGCAGAGGCGCGGGGAAGGACTCACGGCGGAGCAGCCGCGCCGCAGCCCGCGGGGACGGGGTGCGGAGCCCACCCGGGACGCGGTGCGGAGCCCCACCGGCCGGCCCTCCCTCCCCGCGGCTCCGCGCTCCCGCAGCGCCCTGCGCAGTTCCGCGCACCCGCAGCAACTACTCCAGAAATCTGCTGAGCGCACAGCGCGTTCGCAGTAGATAAACAGACACATAAAAAATAAATTAATAACCCTCTTCCGCGTGCACCGATGCATGCGGGCAGGGATGCGCGGCCCCCGACTCTCCGCGCAACCCCGCGCCGTAGTAATTTGCAAGGGGCGGTGCAGGGATGGGGGGGGCAAGGGGGAGGTGTCCCGCCCCCCCGATCACATGGCGACCCCGCGCAGCCAATGCGGGGGGCTCTAGGACCCGGGGGACCCGCGGCCCCCCCGCCCTATAAATGCCTCTCCAAAATGCAGCGGGGCTCCTTCCTCTCGTCCCGCCCGGCCGCGCTGCTCTGCGCCCCGCTGCCCGCGGGTCTCCGTGCCGGCTCCGCGCCCCGCTCCTTCCCCCTCCCCTTTTTCCTTTTTTTTTTTTTTTTTTTTAATCTTATTTTTTTGTTAATTTTCTGACACCTCCCCTCCCGTTTTTCTCCTCGCCCCCTCCCCACGGCCGGTTTGCATGCATTGTCTGTCTCCCAAGATGGTTTGTGAGACCAAGATTGTGGCGGAAGATCATGAATCAATCCCGGGATCCAAAAAAGACACGATCATTGTTTCCTCCTCCCAGATGTGGCCCTCTTTGGCGGGCTCCCCTCCCTCACCCCCACCTCCCCTCACCCCACCAAAAGAAGACCCCAGGCGCGACAATGTCTATATCCGCGAATTCCACCCCTCTGAACAGGAGGTGGTGCGCCGCATCTTTTACGAGGGGATCATGGAGCGAATCCCCAACACGGCGTTCAGGGGGCTGAAGCAGCAGCCCCTCACTCAGCTGCTCTACGGGCTGCTGGCGGGTGAGTATCCGCTCCCTTTTGGGGCGGGGGGCGCCGGGCCTATTCGCCGCCGCGGGTCTTCACAAAATGGTCGGAGAGGCGGGAGGCGGCGGGACCCGCGGGCGCGGTGCGGCCGGGCAGCGCCGCAGCATCGTGCGGGGCGGCCGCGGAGCCGCAGCGCTGCGGCGGGGCCAGGCGGGCTGGGAGGGGGAGCCTGGCGCCGCCGGGGATGCGCGACCCTCGCGGGTGGAAGGGCGGGCAGCCGTGCAGGGGAGGTCGCGGCGGGGGTGAGGGCACATCGGTCATTGTGGTTATTACAGGGCTCGGGGGTGCGCGGAGGGGAGCGGAGCCGGAGCCCACCGGCCGCCCCCGCGCAGCCCGGCGAGGGGGGCACGGCGTGCCGGCGTTGCTTGGAGACAGCCGGGCCCGCCGGTGAGCGGCCCCCATTCGCCCCCGGCGTGGGGAGGGGGTACCCCTGCAGCCGCACCGAGCCGCGGGGTCACCGCACCTCCCCGAGTTAAAAATAGCGCTTGCAAGGTGTCCTCTCCCCGCGCGAATAATTAATAACGCGCGCCCCCCGCCCCGAGAGGGCTTTGGGGTGGTCTCCTGTCCCCGGTGGGTGCAGGCTGGTCGCACCCCGTGTCCCAGATACCGCGGCGGACGGGATCCCACGCTGAGGGGGCCCCCGGCAGGCGCTGGGGAGCTGGGGGACGCAGCCGGTGGCTCTGGGCCGTGCCGAGAGAGCCGCCGGCTCAGAGGCACTCGCGGAAGCGCCCCAGGATGGGGACGGGCAGGGTGGCTGCCCGGAGAGTCGGTGCTGATGGAAATAGCAGTGCCGCAGTGCCGAACACATGGCTGCGGAGCGGTGCCCGCAGCGCGGCTCCTCCACCCGGCCGCGTTCCGGCCTCGTCGGGGACAGCGGAGGGGCCGGGGGCGTGCGGGGCTCTGGGGGTGCCCACGGCCCCGCTCCGGAGGGGCTCGGTGGGCCCCGGCGTGGCGCGGCGGCATCCTCCCCACCGGCTCCTTCAGGACCTCATAAACTTCTCCGGGTTGTCTCGTCGCGATACGCCGTCCCTTAACACGATAATCTCGAGAACGTGAACTGTGTGTGTACTGCAAATGTATATTTTGACTGTGCTTGTTTTGTTGATTTATTTTTATAACGAGTTTGTATTCCGAAATCAACACTAAATTCTCTTTTCTGACAGGTGTCGTTTATTTCTCTTCCTTATCTCCATAGTAATGTGCTTTGTTGTGACCAAGTCCTTCCTGCTGACCTGCTGTTTGCCCATCTTTCTGATGGGCATGAGGTACTACTTCAGTAGAAAAGTTATCCTGCACTATCTCGATTGTGCGCTGCACACGGACATGTCCGATATTGAGCAATATTACATGAAACCGCCAGGTGAGTACGAATTCCCCGAGGGAGCCTTCCTCCCCCAGCCTGCTGGGGAACATGGCTGCTCCCTGCTGCTGGCGCCTTTTCCTCCTGTCAGCAGCACTGAGCAAGCTCAAAAGTCGCCAGAATGCAGCTCTTTAGCCACACCAGGCACAAAGCCATCTCTGGCTTTGGTTTGGGGTTTTTTTTTGCTGATTTTGGTTTCTTTAATTTTTTTTTTTTTCATTACTCCCCCTCCCCCAAGTGCCTAGTCATCCCAGGCAGGCTCTGTCCACCCCTGGAGCGCTGTGCTGCTGGGTCCCACAGCCGCCCCGAGGGCTGGACTGAGGTGCCTGGGGACACTGAGGCTGGAGGATGTTATTCTGGAGGATGTGGGTCATTCCCTGCAGCCTGGGCCCACCCTAGCCCTTACATCCTCAGCTCGGTGGTTTTTTGCTCCATGCATTTGGTATTAGCTCTGACTGCAGGAGGAGAGGGAGATGAAGAGGCCTTTTAGCCCAAATGCTCAGAGGAGCCCATTGTAGCTATTGAGCCCATTTTCCCATGTCATTCAAGAACATTCCTTAATGCTGGTGTTTTGGAGGAGGCTTGGATCAGGTATGTAAAGGGCTGCTGCCACATAAGCTTGCCCTGATCTGGGTTCATCCCTTTGTTCCATATATGCATATAATTAAAAATACAGTATCTAATGATGATGATACCTTGTTAAGCTGTAAAAGACGACTTAGGTTCTAAAGACCCTTTTTTTTTTATGACCTGTCAGGTGCTATTTCCCTTTTTGTAGGCACACAACCATACTGAGGACAAGGGCAGGGGGATGCCTGGGCAGTCAGTTGGGGTTTGAGGTTTGCTTTTGGTGGTCACAGAGTGCTAGTGGTGAGCTGGAAAAGCAAGGCAAGGATGGTATCCCACCTGAGTTCCATCTTCTTGGGGTACCTGCTCTCTTCTTGGGTACCTGCTGTGTTATTTTTCCACATGACCATGTTTTTGCTGTATCATTTGCTGTATCATTCATGTTCCCCAGGTGGGACAAACCTTTCCCTGGGCACTTCTAGAGAACTGCTAGGAAGTGTAGTAACCACAAGCCTTCCCTTCCTTCTAATATGCAGTGTTACATTTTGCTAAAGTGTTGCTCCTCTTATGAAAATCGTTAACTAGCTTAATTTAGCTGTCTCTTCCCATCATAGTGTATATCTTGTACAGATATATCTTATATCTATACATAGTGCATATCTTATATCTTGTCCCATCTTACACACAGAGTGTGTTTCATTTACAGAGAGTGTTTTTGTAAAATTAAGTGATGTGTGATGTATATTGAAAAAAGCTCAATCTTCATTAAAGGTGGTGTCACAGAAATCAAAGGGTTCATAGCAAAACATTTCTGCACCTCTGTAGTGAGGCCCAGCAAAGTATTATGCTGGAGAAAAGAGCAGAAGATTCCAGTAGAATAAGAATGTGTGACATGGAGTTAATAGGTGAGCTGCTTCGCTTGTTAATGCTCAGGGCTTGCGTGGTCACAACTGAGAGGGATCACAGTGCCTGTGTTTATAACACTTGCAGACACAGAAAATAAGGGAAAGAGACTCAAAGTAATGCCCTCAATTTGTTTAGGGTCAGTAATGTAATTTAGTTCAGCTGTGTTGCCAAAATGTCTTTGAAATGTTAGCATTGCTTTTATTTGGTACCTGAAAGAGCTAATTGCAATTTTAGAGCAAATGTGTGGGCTTTAATTTTTGACAGAATTTAATCATCTAATTAGGCTTCTGCCATGGCATAAAAAGCAGATTTATGGGATTGTTGGTGCTTGTTAAAAGTTCTTGATGATAATGGTGTTGGGAAAAGGGACCAGGGAGGCTTTGGGGTATGGAGAAGGGTGTCTGTGCATTGGAACCAGCGCTGTGTGCCATAAATCCATGTGGTGCTATTTGGTGTAGCTGGCCACAAGGCATGAATCCAGTGGTTTGCTCCTGTTTCCTCCAAAAATGCAGTTGGTGGATTTTTTTTTTCTGTAGGACTGCAGGATAAACACAGTTATCCTAGAAAATGCCAGAGTTTTGTGCACTTTGAAGGCTGGCTGGCTGAACATCCAGAGGAAGGCAGCAATGTGCCCCACTGGCATTGCCCGTCCCACCCAAAGGGCACAACAATGGCAATAAAACAAATTCAAGCCCCAAGTTTGTCTTTTATTTGCCTAGTTTACAAATTAGCACTCAGGCAGAAATTATTGCAGTGGGAATGAGAAGGGCTTGTTGTATTGTGGCAGCTGAGATATTTGTGAGAGCTTTCTCGGTGAGGTGTTAAGAGTAATGGGATGTGGGGACAGGGTCCCAGAGAGGCTGGAGGTGGCCAGAGCTTGACCAGACAAGTTAAACCCAACCTAATATATAACTGCAGCTTGGCCTGGGAATATGACCAGGCAGCTTGCTGCTCCTTCTCTAGAGAATCCATGTTTTCCTCCTTCAATATATTTTTTTCTCAGCACGGAAAAAAGAGAAAGAGAGTTTTTTTGTGGTGGGGTCATGAATTCCTGTTTCTCAGGGTGATGAATGCAAAGGTAGAAGTGGGACATGGATAAAGATGTTGGTTGAGGCTTTGCTGAGGTTTTTGCCCTTGGAATCCAAGATACCCAGGCACAAAAACCCGTTGTTTGCAGCCAGCTCTGTGTGGTGCCTAGAGCTGGGGAGTAGTGTTGTAGTGAGTATCTACAGCAAATAGCTTCTGGTGAGGCAGGCATCTACAGTGAGGGGGTATTTTAACTATTAAAATGGATTATTCTTGGTGGTATTGTGAAAGCATCCACAGAACATGTGGGTCAGTTTATAACCAAGCCAAAAGGACCAAGTTTGCTGTGGGATACTGTGAGCACCCAGGTTAATGATTAGTGTTGAACAATTCCATGAGTTGCACCATATTAGGGCTTTTCTTCAGTAGCTTTTTTGAACCTCTTCAAGTTAGTTATTGTTTGAATTTTCCTCTGCTGGATTTTGTATGAACTGAAAAATATGTGCTGACAGTGATTTTGCAGAAGTACACTAGCCAAAATTCAAATCTTTGTTTTCTATTGCCCTCCTACACTTATGCCAAGGGTCTGGCAGAACATTTGGGCCAGTGCTTAACTTGGAGCTTGTACACAGCAGTGTGACTTGAAATTGCTTTCAATATGAAAGGAATTGTTTGTGTTGTGCTTGCTGGGGTCTTAAAACAGAAGGTCGAATGGTTCAAACACCTTCCTGAGCTCTTTGTAAATTCACATTTTTCATTTTAAAATAGCACTTATTGGAATTTACCTTCTTTTTTTTTTTTTCCTTTTTCAAAGGCTATGAAAAAAGACTAGTGGAATGGCGAAAAAGAAAGAAAGGAATTGGATAATGGGCTTAATTGTCAACCAGAGTAACAAGCTCTAGTAAACAGAAAAAACCCCAACCAAAACCAACAAAAAAAAAGGAATTAATTTTAAATAGAGCCCTGCCTCTAGCATTTATCTACACAAAAAAAAAGATGAGCACAGCTGGAGCATCTTTTATGGTCTGATGATTTTGATGACTAATCAATTTTACAGTGTCTCTTTAAGCTTCTGTCCCAGTTGGTTGTGTTGTATATTTTTTTGCAGTGGTTGGTGTGTTAGAGAGATTCTTGTGAGGCTGAGGTCTCAGCTGGAGAGCTTATGGAAACCAAGACTCCTTGTGTCCCATGCAAAACTGCTGTTCCCCAAAGCGACAGGGACTGGAGCTTTGGCTGACGAATTTATGAATTTCCTTGTGTCTGTGGTTGTTCATCGAGTTGCTGTGGCTGTCCTGGCAGGGTTTGCTGAGGTGTGTGCATACCTGACCCGGTCCTGCAAAGACCCCGTGGTGGTGGCAGCTGGGCTGTGTCAGGTTTTGGAGTTGGTGACAAGCTTGGTGGCTGCATCACAGTGCCCAGTGCTGCAGGGGAGGCTGGACAGACAGACAGCACAGAGGGGACACCCTGGGGAGCTGAGGCTGCAGCACCTGGGGGGTATTGGTGCCCTGGTGATGCAGCAGCTGAAGCTGCAGTGCTGCTGCAGGTGCTGGGTCACAGAGCCACCCGTGCCGAGGGCTGTGGCAGCTGCACAGCTCCAGCCCTGCTCCGTGGGCAGCCAGACACCTCTGGGTGCTCCAGGCAGGGAGGGGATGGTGCTTTGCTCTCCTGCCTCCATCCAGGGTGAGCAGAGCCTTCCTGTGCTGCTGCCCTTTGTCCCCTGTGTGTGACAGTGCACGGGAGGAGCCTGCAGGGATATCCTGGCCTCCCTGCGGCACAGGGCCCTGGAAGAGGGACTGCAGGGGGATGGCTCTATAGGGGTCAGTTTCTGCTGCTCTTGGGTGGCACATTCCTCAGCTGAGCCCAAAGGGGGATGTCCTGCCCTTCTTGGCAGAGGTTCTGGGATCATGCCCTTCTGCCAGAAGAACACCAGTTAGGCAGGTCCAGAGCTGGGTTGTGATCAGGTGAGATCCTGTTTGCTGCCTCCACCTTTTGAGGTTTCCCTCACCTGCTGTGAGGTGTCTGTCTGGGTAACAAGTGAGTATTTGTGTCTTGCATCAGGCCATTTGGCAGTGGGTTTTTTCCCTCTGGCACGATGTTTGCACGGTGAACAGCTGTTTGTGAGTCCTGTGGCACCTGCTACCTCTGCTCCATAAGTGCTGAGCCTTGGGAGGCTCAGAGGTGAGCACCAGTGACTTTTGGGGTGCAGGGAAAATACAGGGTCTACCTTGGGAGGAGATCCTCAGCCCTGGAGCTGCGGTTGCTCTGCCATGCCTAAACTCTTCCAAAGACACACAGAGGGGGTGGGGAGGGTGTTTCTCCCCACTGAGCCCCGGGGCAGAGGGGCAGCCACAGAGCCCAGTTCTTCCACATTCTGGATAATGCTCAAGCTGCTAGATAAGCAGGAGTGAAGCTGCCGAGTGATAACATTGTTGGGGAAGAATAGAGCAGCTCTTGCTTTGCAATGAAACTGCTCAGTTACCTGAGCCAGAGAGGGCTCGGGGCTGCTGCTTCTCAGTGGAGGAATGTGTTTTTGGAGAGCCCTGCCCCACTCCTGGTGCCCAAGGGGCAGCTGGAATCTGAAGCATCCCTATCTGCAGCATTTCTTGCTGGCTTATGCCGTGCCCTGACCTCGTGTATCTGCCAAGCCCCCTGAGCTGCCTGTCCTGTGTTGGGGTTTTCATGCTTGCCTTTCCCCCAGTGGGGTAGGGTGGTGAGCAGTTCTGTGTGGGGCTGGGAAAGCCACGGGAGAGGCTGTGTCCTTATCTCCTCCTGGGTGTTCCCCAGCTCTGCTTCCTATCACTGCTGGCAACTGAGGTTAGGTCTCTTCAGCAGAGGAAAGTCTGTCCTGTGAGAATATCACTGCTGGCATCTCTCTGCAGCTCCATGAGAGTGCTTCCAGGGACGTGACCTCCATAGCAGAGAGATCCTAGAAGATTAGGATTACAGGCTTTCCATATACTTTATAGTGGGAAGTATTTTGTTGAAGTGTTTCCAAAGCTGACTTCCTGCAAAGGAGACAGTCAGAGATTTTTCTACTGTTGCTTTTGGGTTTCTACAACTTAGCAGCATGAAACTGCCTGGTTTGGCATCTCTCATCTCCAGTGCAGAGTTTTTTGGGAAGCAAGATAAAAACAACTCGTGTTTCCAGGTGTTAGGGATGGGCTTTATCCAGCATTTTTAGTGGGCTGAAATGTTTTGGTTTTATTTGAGTAATGTAAAATGTCTTAAGAGTGGGATTGCCTCCCAAAACCCACCTCCTCTCACACTGGCACTCCATCACTCATGGCTGTCTCATTTCGCTGTGCTGGGGCCTTGGCTTTTCCATCTGGATGCAGCCCTGTCCTGCAGGCATGGGCACAGTGAGCAAGGCAAAGAGCTGCTGGCACCAGCTCTGCCCCCACCTGAATTCCCAGAGCTGGCCAAGGGCTGTCCTGGCCCAGCAGCAGAGCCCCAGTGCTGCAGCCCTGCTGATAACAGCTGGGCTAGATCAGGATGTGACACAGCTTGGGTCCCTTGCAGTGCTGAGCCACGTGGGCCCACTCTGCTCAATCCACTGGAGGGTCTGCAGGGTCTTTCCACCTCACAAAATCTTTTTTTCCCCACTTCTGGGGGCTCAGGTAGTACAGAGTAGAAGTGCAATGCTCTTGGTGAAAGGCCCACATAGGAAAACTGGAGTTGCCTGATGAGGGGAGCAGTCTGTAGATTCAGGGCTGTGTCATCCACAGCCAGTGGAATAAACATGGTTATGGGCAAGCAGCTGCAGCCTCCCCCCCTCCCGATTTATTTATCACAGGAGCAGGAACATATGCAACAAACCCATTACTCAATGTGCATACCCATAACATAAAAATAGCTCTCCCTTTAGATCCACAAGTTTGGCACAGTCCCATGTCAAAATTAGATGAAAATAGATTTTATAGTAAATTTTGCAGAGTAATATGACCTTTTTTTCACCCTCCACGTGTTCAAGCATTCTCTCTAAAACAGCCAGTCCCTCGTGTACATGACCATCACTCAGTGTTTGAGCTGTAGCCATGACTGGTGGATGTGATGCTGCTGAACCTGAGCTCAGCCTGCAGGTGCTGAAGATCCTCAGCACATGCCAGTGCTGCTCATTAATCTTCAGTAGAGGAAGTAACCAGTTGTGTAAATTGAACATCAGTAGTTTTTTAGGTGCAGTTAACTTCTCAAGACCAGCAAACACACCACATTAGGATTTAGGAACGTGAAGGAGTTAAGGACATCAGGTGTTTTGTGTTTTTTTCCTAGCTTTGAGTAATTTTTTTAATGTTTTCTGCAGTGTTAAATGTTTTCTGGCATGACTGTATGCATTTTTTCAGGACTGTCTTAGTGAATAAACCAAAATGGGTTCTGACTCCAGAATTTTGTTCACAAGTTTAAATGCAAATTTATTACTCTTATAAAGGGGTTTTGGCAGCTCTTTTTTCTCTTGCTTTCTTAGGAATGACCAAAATTTAAAACAATTGCCCAAAAGTGTTTCAGTTTAAGGTTTCATAATAGCCTAAATTTAGGCTCTGTGTTGGATATCTGACTAGTGGCAGGAGTTTTACAGGTACAAAGCTTTGAGCTCCTCTTGACACTGAATTTTGAATGTAGGAACATGAACTGATAAATCTTATTCTCACGTTGTATTTATTTATTATATTCAGCCTCCTAGGATTACCCAAGTGTGGTCATGTTGCTGCCTCTCAGTGTGCACCACCAGTGGTCTTAATACTTTAGAAATTGCCATGGAGGATTGCTCTCTACTTGAAGAGACCTCTAAATATATTGAAAAAAAACCTGGTTTTATGTAAAAGTCTAAATCCATGGCCTGATTTTTCAAGAAGGTAGAGCATTCAAAATCTCCCCAAATTTCAGAGTGGATTTCTGAAATTCCCTCTGTAGGCTTAGATCTTGATTCAGGCAGGTTATATTTAACTTCTCAGGGTGGGAATGACTTTTGGGGTGGCTGTGAGCCCCTTGGGGACTCTGGGAGCTCACAGAGTTGTTTGCTGATGTATTGGCTTTATTTTGGTAATGCACTGCTGGGGATCTGTTACAAATAATCACATACTTGGTGCTGTTCCCTTCCAGGCTACAGCAAAAAGAGAGACCTGGAGTGTTTTGCTGGTATCTGGTTCTGTGATGAGCTGAGGGATGTATGAGCCTTTGTTGTCACTTTCTGCATCAGCAAAACAGGGAGCTTCAAAGTGTATTTTTAGATTTTCTCTTTTTCCATTCTGTGGAAAGCTGAGGCATCGTTTTGTTATCCTGACAGGTGGCTAATGAAAGGAGTCTTAAAGAATATCCAAAGATAGCAGCATGTCTTACCTAGTTTCTATTGACATATTTATTCCTTGTAACCAAATAATAGGGTTTAGGGGGGTTTTGTGGGGATTTTTGGGGGTTTTTTTTCCTTCTTTTTTTGTTTTTGTGTTTTAGTAAGGGGGGCACTTGCAATTGCCAAGAAGCCTCATGTCCTTTATTAAGGATGCTTCAAAAATTTGTTCATAGTGGTCTGGTCAGAGCCAGGTACAAGCTGTGGTATCTGTTACAGATGGCTTTGAGCCATTCTTTTAAGTCATCTATTGACCCATTGGACCCCAGCAATCAATTAACAATTTATGACAGCACAGTACAGTATCATTCATTGTCTTCTATAACTGTTTGAAGAGTGTTTCTTTCAAAAGGAAAAAAATTTATTTCTTACAGGATAGTTCTGAAATGTACACCTGTGATTCCCAGGGCTTAGTGCCAGGCTGGGCTTCTGCTTTAAAATGGGATTCTGGGAGTGAAAGGAGACCTTTCAAAATTGGTAATGGGAAGCATGCATTACAGTTGTATTTTTAAGTGGCTACATGAGATATTGTTATTTAAAGTGGGATTTGCAACAGTGTAAATGCTAATGGAATAATGCAAGGTATTAGTCCCACCACAGCGTGTCCTGCTTGAAATTGTAACTAGCAAGTCATATTTGTCACTTAAAATTCATGTGTTATTTCTAGGGCTCATCCAAGTGGCAAAACTGAAAAACAGGTTTTGTGAGAAAATGATTTTTCAGTTCAGGAACTGGAAAGTAAAAGGAAGGAAGGGTAGTTTTGGTCCAAAGCAAGCTGATTTACTACTCCCTCTCTGTTTTTTCATGTGATGAAGCAAGGATCTGTGTTTAGTGGGGGATGTAATGCTTTTTTCAGCCCAAAACACAATAGTTGGCTGTTAGAGCTTTCCTTAAGAAGCACAGGTCAGACCCAAGTGCATACCTAGGAAATGCTGACCATGATAGAGCCATGACATGGTAAAGTGTTGGTTCCCCTCAGGCAGGTCCTGCTTTGCATGGCACTGTTAAATCTGTACTGAGTCAGTGCTGGCATTTCAGGCCCTGTTTGAATTACATATTTAGGTATTTTATACCGGTGCAGTAGTTGAAGAAGTGGTGTTGAGGGGTCCGTCTCTGAAGTCCTGGCTGCTGGGGCATCCCTTCCATGTGATCCTTGGAGCACTGAGCTGTGTGCCTGTGTCCTGGCCAGCAGTGCTGGGGGCTGAGCTCTGTGCAGGATTTGTGCCAGCCTGGCTTTCCTCTGCCTTTCATTTTCCACCTTTGGTGATTCAGGACAAATGTGTGAATTGTTTTGCATTGACAAAAACTGCATTTTTAAGTAAGCTGCTTGCCGAGATTTACCCTCAATCACCAGTAATTGCTATACAAGCTGCTCCCACTCTCCCTTGCCAGTGTGCTGAATCCTGACTTGGAAGCCAGCATCAGCAGTGCAAGTTTGTTTGCTTTTTACCCTTGCAACTCTTGGGCTCCGTGCTGGTGCTGCTAATTGAAATGGGGGTGCTGGACCAGCTGTCTGGTCATGTGCACCTTGCACAAAGCTCACTTTAACAGGTATCAGATATCATTAGTGATTCCTTGAGGGTTTTATTTTCCCATTTTTTTTACCCCTCTTCCATCCCCTAGCACAGTAGTTCAGTATCCCACATTTCCAGTCTTGGGTCTAACTGCAATATTTGCATTCCTTTGAGTTCTGCTCACCTCTCTTGTCCATCCCTGTGTTGAATTCTCCCGCGATTTTTGGTCTGATCTACTTCTTGCTTTACTCATCACTTCTGGCATTTCCCATGGTTGGTGGTCCCCTACCCAGGATCCCTCTGTATCTTTGATTTTCCCCTTCCTTCCATCAAACTTTTCAATTTATGTGCCTTTACCTAATTTTATTGTATATGTACTTTCTTCTCTTCTTAGTTCGTCCAGATGTGTGGTGAGTGCAAGTAAATACTTGCAAGTATCTTTTGGTAGAAGTGTGAGAATAACAAAGATGAGAAAATAAATAGAGGTCAGCAGCTCGAGGATATTTTGTGTCTGCTAAGCTGCAAACAGTGCACAAACCCACATGTCACTGCTGGGGGGAGAACATTTTACCTAAAGGCAAATGAGCTGCCAGCAACAACATTTCTTACACCTTCTTCAGAGCATCTAACCCACATCACTTCTAGGTGTATCGATTGATCTTTTCCCCTATAACTTTTCTTACAAGCCTAATCCTTCCCATTTTAACAAGATATATAAAATCCTTATTGCATTCAGAGTGTGCAAGAAAAAAAAACACAAACTACTTCATTTTCTGAGACCAGGGTTTTTTGTTCTTTTTTTGGAGGTGCCAAATCTGTTCATCCTCCCTGGATCTAGAGAACAGCATCAGAAACACTGTGTAACACTTCTAGTGGGAATCCAGGGAAGACCTAAATCTGTAGTCTTCCAATTTAAAATAATGTTAAATAGTAGAACTGCAAAGAGAAGCTTTTGAAAACAGCCTGGTTTGGAGCACCTGCCATTTCCAAGTGCTAATTCAGATGATGGTTAGTGAGAGGCAGAGCAATGAAAGCACAGCAGAAACCTGGCTGCTGAACATCCTGATGAAGTCCTCCTTGGTGGAATTACATTATTATTGTGGGATTTGTTAAAAAAGAGAGAAAGCAAGCAGTGAAAAAGTTACTGTACAATAGAGATGCTAATGAGAGGGTTGTGTTGTTTTTTAAAATCCAAACTGTCTAAAATGGGTATTTGTAAAACACCTTTTCAAACTTTTGCTGCTTGTAAAGTCAATTAGAGTCACTTAATGTCTCTGAAAATTTATGTCTGGTGGGGTTTCAGAAGCTGTCAGTGTTCGGAGGATAACATCAAGCTGTGCCTCTTGGACAGTGATTCTTGTCTGGGAATAAGCCATCATCAGGTTTTATGGGGCTTTTTTTGAGCCATCAGTAGTCTGAGGAACATCAAAGCATCTGCAAGGATTCTCAAGAAGTGGGAACATTTTTCATGGATAACTCAAATAGCTAAAGAGGATTTCAGTGAAATCCTAAAAAAAAATCTTCACATAACCCCCCACATTGACTGAGACTGAACTCTTGGGACAGTTTGGCTTAAAGATTCAGTGGAGCATTTGCTTTAGCTTAATCATGGGCTTAAATCCCTTGCCTCTTGCTGGGAGTTTAGCATATACTTAGGGGCAGTATAGGTCCAAGTCCTCTTTGATAGTTACAGGTGGTAAACCTTGGGTTTGCTGTGTGTGCTGTCAGCTGCCTGCAAGATGAATTTATGATGCTTTAGGGAATACTGATGCACTGGAAAAAGGAGTTGTAGTTGTGAACCTGCCCTTGGATATATTCGTCCTGCCCTATCCTGGCATTGTGTGTGGAGGTTTAGTGTTGTCTTTGTAGATAGGACAATCCAACAGATCCTTAAAATACTGCAGTTCTACCCAGTCTTGTGTGGATTTTAATATCTTCTGGCTCAGGTTGCTGTAGTGCAGTTTGTATTCAGTTTGTATTTGTAAGTTGATCCCCTTTCCACAGGTCCTTTGTGAATGAGCCTCAGTCTGAGGGGGCAGGCATGAAGGTGTCTGCTTTCCCTAGCCCTGAGCAGCCTGCCCTTCATTTGCCACGTGTGTTCCTGATGGAGTGAGACATGGCCTGTTACCTACTCACTCCAGTAATTCACTTCACAGATGTCTTTCAAATCTCCAGCTCTTGTGGCTGGTATTGAGGCTGGGGTTCACAGAATGTGAGGTGTAACAAGCTGATAGGTGCTTATCACAGGAGGTATGGAATAGACTTCTGTAGGGACTTTTTTGGCCTGAATGTGTGGCAAAGGTTAGGGTTTTTTTCTTATTTAGTTTTAGAGATGTAGAGAGTTACACATGTAATTTTCATTTTCTGTTAATGCATCATCCACAACACATCCATTGTCTGTGCCCAGCCTGACAGATGTTTGTGTATTTATGGATGTGGAATTTTCTTGTGCTGCCAGGTTAAATAGATGTGCTGGTTTGAGTCTGGACTAGTGGACCTCAGCAGAGCTATACCCAAAGCACATTGGCTTTGATGTGCTGGGAGAGGCATGTAGAAAACTGTTGGCTTTCACAAGAGTGGCCATCCAGGTGTGTGCTTTTTCTGCACCATGGCAGAGCTCTGGCCTCATGTGGGGCATTGCCACTGGTTTGCTGAGAGTTAAGGGTTGAAGCAGTGTGTGGTGATGAAGACTCCAGCTGCCTGGGAGGTTTTTCTGGGGTCTGCTCTATTGAAAGACATTCCTTCCTATGGCAGGGGATTGGAGCCAAATGATTTTTAAGGTTCCTTCCAACCCAAATCTTGGTAGGATTCTGTGACCTGTGGCAGAAGGAGGTGAAGTCCTGAGGCAGTGTTTGCTCTGCTTGTGTGAGAGGCTCCAGCAGCAGAGTGGGAGTGGGAGCCCTTTGCCTTGGCATACACAGGTGAGTGTGTGTACACACAATACACTGGAGCAGCCTCACCCCAGGGCTTGTTTGGCTGAGTTAGGGGTAAATATTGCAGCCCCAGGGGTTACATATTCACAGTGAGGCTGGAGAAGCAAGAGGGCTGCAGGCCAGAAAGGTGTTCATTTACAGTGGGAGGTGGGGTGGGGTGCCCATGGGGAAGGGGGTACCTGAAGGATGGTGGGTTGCCTTCTCCTGCTGTGTTTATTTTCAAGGACAGCTCTCATTGCAGTAGTGCCACTGGCTGTCCCAGTTGCCTCAGAAGGGCTGAGTACCCTCTGACACCATCTCAGGGGGGCTCAGCATCTCCCCAAACCAGGCTTTGCAAACACAGTGAGAGTAGAAAGCAGTGGTACCAGCCCTGTCTGCTGGCTCTGCCTGGTCATGGAAGTCACCACCCACCTGGTGGGGGTTGGGTTGAAGATGTGGGAAGGTGCAGATACCAGGAGGTGCCTGCAGCTCTGAGTGGGTCAGATCCAGCCCCAGCAGGACTAGGGAACACCTTAGGGTGTGGTGGGGAAAGGGCCTCCTTCCCTGCTCATCCCAAATGGGATGGGCTGATTGGTGTGCCCAATTGGAGAGGGTCATTGCTCTAGGAAGTCCTCCAGTGTTAGAAGTGTGATGCTGCTAAAAGCACATCAAGAATACTCAGAATGCTTACTTCCAGAGAGGTTTGGTAGTTATTTATTCATTTATTTATATGGGCCAGGAGTTGGATTTGCTACAAACTGTAGGATTAGTCCTGTTACTGCCTCTAGCCTTGGATGTCAGAAGTACATCAGACCCCATTCCAAGGGAAAGGACATGTTTCTTGGCATGCTGCAGACAGAAATTGGTTTTTTCCCATCACTTTCCATGATAGGATGAGCACCTCTGCATGCTGCCTTGATGGGAGCATGCTGAAAGCCTGGGCTTGGGTGTCCAAGCCTGGTTCTCCTGACCAGGTTGATTCTCTTTCCCAGTTTCCCTGTTTAGTCACATACCCCTTCCCCAGAGGTTAGGGGAATAGGTTTGCCCAGGTGTTTGGGGGCTCATGCAGGTCAGAGAGGGTTGGTCCAGTGAGAAATATCCAAGTGAGAGCCCTTGGTGAGCAGCTGGGCAGGACAGAGGTGATGAGCTCACTCCTCACATCTTGATCTCTTCCCAATCCATTGTAATGGATTTTAGGGGCTCACCTGGGTGTGGCAGCTGGTGACAGGGTGGGTTTGTCCCAGCTGATGATAACTGATGTCCTTGCTGGTTTCCTGTGCCCTGGAAAGATTGTGTGTGCAGCACCATTTCAAGGTGTTACACTAGAAATAGGAAATATTTATTGCTTGCAATAGACTTAATGACATCAAACCATCTACCACCTGACTTCAGCCTGTAGTTTTTTACCAAATCTCCACCCTAAACCTCTTATTTTTTCCTGATGTCTTCCTCAATATTGAGTAATGAATTCTTCACTGTGGTTTCAGAGAGAATATAACTCCTTGTGGTTGCTGTTTCACTCCTATAGGTTATGAAAAGCTGGAGGTCAGGGAGGTTTGATTCATTGTGTCAGGGATTCTTGTGGAACCACTGCCATGGGCAGAAGGAAAGGCTCTGAGTACAGCAGAGCCATATTTATTGTGGGTGTTAGGATGTCCTGGTTGCTTCTCTTGGCTGTGCAGGGTTTGGTGAAGTGCAAGTCCCTGTCTGTCAGATCAGTTTGTCCTGGGAAGGAAAGCAGAGGGGCTACCCTGGGATCTGGGACTTTTCTGGTCAGTGTTTCTGCACCACAAATATTGCCTTGTCATTGCCACTCCTCAGCTGCTGGGGTAGGGAAGTCCTCATTTAGAGACTCTGAGGGCAGCAAGAATGTGGCAGGGGCTAACATCATGCTCAGAAGCACTGAAACATGCTGTGCAGCTTGTTTTGGTTGAATATATCCTATGTGTGTATATATATATATATATATGAATGAATATATACCCATTATTTGACTTGGTCTGTTGTGGTTTCTTTTCCTGGGTGGTTTTTTTTTTTTTTTTTTTTTTTGTTTGGTTTTTTTCTGCTACTTTTTAAGTATGGAAATATTCTTAGCTGCTCCCTTTTTTACCTTTTAGGGGAGGCACCTCTCAGCCTTGTTTTTGACTCTGATTTAAAGAATTTGCATGTACAGATGAGTTATTCTGTCCTGATGCATCATTCTGCCATATCCTAAGGTTGAACTTACATCTTGGCTGCAATTCATCTTACCTAAGTTTCTCCTGACTGAAAGCAGTTGTTTGCAGTGAGCTCTGTAGGCTTTAGCTGTGGTCTTTGGCAGAAGAGGGGCTCTCCTGAAAAGTGACTCATGTCAAAGGTTGTTGGCCTCAAAGCAGCATAAAACCCCCTGGAAGTCTTTGTACAGCTCAGAATTATGTTTATTGTTTAACCTTAAGTAAATGAACCTTCGTTTCTCCCTTTGCTGTGAAGCATTTGGTGCAGTACCTATGTAGATACAGGCACTCTGTTGAATAAAGGGAGTCTTGGCTAAATTTAGACCAGAAGAGTAGTGATGGATGGTACAAATCAGATTGATTCTGCCCATTTTCCCTGTTTGATTTATGGCTTGGCCAAGTGCTAAGCTAAAGAAAGCCATTCAATAGTTATTGCTCAGTCCCTTTTAACAGTAAAGCATATAAAGTAAAAGTCAGCCACCAAGTAATGAATTCTAGAACATCCAATAATTGTAGATTTCCCAGTTTGTTCAATGTTTGGGAGTGAAAATTGCTGCAAGGCAAATTCAGTACCTTTTGAAAGCAATAAAGCCATGTAGTGAAAGATTGATGTAGGAGATGGAGACCAAGCTTTAACAATGTCCTTTTAAGGAGCTGGCTCAAAACACAACCAGCAGCACATTTGATCTTGTAAACTAATTTCACTAACAAGGAGCTAATTGTCACATCAGTCTTTCAGAGCTGGCACAACCAAGGCTAGCAAAGCAGGCAGAAGAGCTTGGTTTCTTTTGTCCTTAAAACTTCTAACTAAAAAACAGTTTTAACTTCTGGGACATAGGTTTACTTAAGGCTTGACTCTGCAGTTAGCTTAGTGTGTATTTTTCATGCATAAGGAGCATCTACCCTGAAAAGTTTAAATACTTTTTTCTGGTTTTGTCCGTTTGTGCAGACCAGACTGTTCTGCTGAGCCAGCTCTATTGCACTGGGACTCATCACCCAGCCAGCCTGGAGGACAATGCCCAGCCAAAATCACACATCCCAGTCTCTATCTGCTCCTTTAAGCTGTTTAATTCCTTGCTGATCGATAACAATTGCTCACATGCCAGAAGCACAGATGCTGCCTCGTTCCTCAATCTGTGCTTTCCCCCTGGTGACCCAGCAGCAGGTAGACAGACCCTGGTTGCTGCATCTGTGGTTTTGTCTTTGCTTTCTCTGTGTTGTGTCATCCTTTTCAGCAGCAGAGAGATGGGCCAGGCTACGTCTGTCCAGATAACCAGGCTGCTCCTAATCCCCCACAACTGCTTCTGCAGCTTTTGCTTAAACAGTTGTTATACACTGGCTTTGTTACAGTCTTTGCTTTTCAAGGTGCAGCATGGCCAGCAAAAAGAGCCTGATAGAAGATTTTTTAAAGTCCTGCTGTTACACTTCTTAATATAGCAGCCTCTGAAATGTGCTGGAAGGGCTGTCTTTATCCCATCTGCGGCATCGCCCGGGTTTCTGGCTGTCTCATCAAAAGCTTGCTCCTGCCAGTGCCCAGCACTTCCCGGGGCTTTGCTGAGCACCCCCTCGGGTGCTGTCACACGTGGTGACACTCTGGGCCCCAGGGGACTTCAGCATGTTTGTAGACTCAACCAGTGAAGTGCTGACATGGGGCAGGGCCACTGACAGCTCGCATTGATCCGGGCTGGGTGCTCCAAAGCCTTGCCGGGAGTGAGGTGCGTGGGCAGGAGCTGTTGGAAAGGTGCTTCACAGGAACAGGGTGAGGCTTAAAGCAAAGGTTTTAAGAAGATTAGAAATGCCTGCTGGGTTATCTCCCCAGGAGTTGCTATTTAGGACCAAACCTAGCCACTTCCTGAAGTCCCTTTGCTGCAGAATATGTTTTTCTTTTTTCCTGTCAAAATGAGTGTGAAAGTAAGCTATAGCTAGCCATCAGCATCTTAGGGGTTTTCTGGGGGCTTGGCACCCCAAAATGGAATGCCTGTGTTGGAGTAGCTGGGTGCTTTTGGGGCTGCACCAGCTCCATGAAAGTTTTCATACTGTTACTCTAAATTGCAACCCCACCGCCCTTTCCTCCCCCAGGTGCATGTAGAGCTGCAGTGGGGCCATCACCTTTGCAGATGTGCTGCTGCTCCAGGCTTGTCAGCCCTGGCATGGTACAGCACATGCCACTCTGAATGCAGATATGGTTGTGGCTTGCGCTGGTGCTTAGGGCAGCAGTTCCTGCAGTCCAAACCCCATCACCCTGCCTCTCATTCCATGCTCAGGTTTATCAGCTCAGAGGCCAACTCTGCACTCCTGTCTCCCGGGGCAGTTTGAGACCCACTGCTGTGCTGGATTGGGGTCACAGTGTTTCTGGTAGCAAATGTCCATGGATCTGCCCTGTGGCTGTGTTGCAGACTGAATGCTGGATGTCACTGTCATCCCACTGTTTCCCTGCTGCTTGCAACTCCAGAGGCTTTGGCTGAGCCTTGTGCTTGTGGCAAGTACCTTCAGCCCTTGGTAACAACACAGGTGAAACCTAGCAAGGATGGAAAAGGAGGTTGATGGAGAAGTAGATGAAGTGGTTGCTCAGAACCAAACCATCCATCTCTTTTCATGCTTTGTAGGTGATCTCATTGCCTGCTGCCCAGATGCTCCATGAATTAAGGGATGTCACCCACCCTTGGCATATAGATGCACTGCCCTGTGCTCTCCAGACAGGAATTATTTATAACAGGGCAATGTGTCCTGCAGTGGTAGATTATGTGGGCTTATTTATGGGGAGGAAGGTGTCCCACAGCATTTCTTATTTCATGCATGGATAATTCCTGTGTCCCTGACATATTTTGTTCCCCCACACCTGGGCCTTGTCTGATGCTCATGGATGTCAGGAGTGTTGGAGTCAGGATCTCTTGCATCTCACTCAGTTTTCATAGCCATAAACTACACTAAAATGCCATTATTTTGTAGGACCCTTCTAGGAAAGCCTTTTAACTGAAGTCAAGTGTAGAGTTACTAGCAGAACTTGTGGGAGCTGTCATGCAGCCCTGCCTGAAGCCAAGGGAAACTAGAAAGGTGGAAAGGAGAGAAACTCAACACTTGGGAAAGATGGAGGGAACGAGGGATAATAGGATAATGGCATGCCTCATAAACACAGGGAGAAATCCCTCCCCATCCTGGCTAGCTGAGCAGTTGTAGTCAGTGACAGGGACAGCTGCTGCCTGTCCTTGGTTGGTCGCTGCACCCAGGCTGCCTGTGTCTGGCTGGGTGGCAGCTGATGTGCCCTGTCTGTGCCCTCCTGCCAGCAGCATTCACGTCCCAGCAGCCAGGCTGTCCCCAAAAGAGCCTCCTTTCTCCCCTGATGCTGATGTGACTCGGCTGCTCTGCCCTGTGTTTCACCAAGGATGAAGGGCAAGGAGGAGGGAGTGTTGCCTCGAGTGCTGGGTGATTCCTCTTCTCCTTCTTCAAGACCCAGACAGGATAAAAGGGCAGGAATTTAAGCAACATCAGCAATACACAGCCACAGCACAGCCAGCTTTGGGCTAGGGACTCTGTCCACTTGCTGCCATGTCCAGCTTGTCTGTTAGAGTGATGCATGTGAATAGTGCTGGCAGGAGGAGAGCCCAGACACTGAACTTTGGGGCTTTTCAGCAGGTTATTGGTGAATAGGTAAAAACAGCTCTGCACTGGGTCCTGATTCCCTCTGTACTGCCCTGCTTGGGCCACCCCTGCTTAGCACAAAGAGCTGCTGCTCTGGCCACAATCACACCAAAAGGTGGCACAGCAGGCTGAACAAGTGACTGCAAGGGCAAGCACTCGAAGCTCCATGATGTGACAGCATGTTGTGCCTCCTCTGTGCAGGTGTTTCTGTGTGGTAGTGTCACACCAGGCTGTGCTGCAGCCAGGGGTCACAGGGAGGAGTCAGGGAGCTTTTGGATCTCTGGGATGAGCAAGCCTGTCACTTTTGGCAAGCCTTTGTGCAGGTATATTAAGAGCATGGAACACAGGCAATTGCAGACCCTGTCCTATGGGAAGTACAGAAATTATTTTGAGCTTTTTGGTATTTGGACTTTTTTCCTTCCCTTTGCCGCTTCATAACAGCCTGGAGGAAAATGTAGGAGAGGGGTTTGCCCTGTGCAGGGTGCTTTCCTGTCTCTGCTGTAAGGATGCACAGGAGCTGGTGCTGTCCTGGTGGGCTCCCAGCAGTGGTGATGGAAACTGCCAGTCCCTTTGCTGGATGATGCTCCAGGGACATCACCTGTGACAGCTTTGAGCCAGCAGGGAAATTGCTCACATTTGTGTTGTTGTGACATGCCAAAGCAGAATTGAAAGTCACAGTCTCTGCTTGAAGGGATATTTTCTTAAGGAGTTGCATGTCTGTCTAGAAATTATGTTCCATGCATAAGCCTCTAAGAATTAATGAGAGCTTGGCTGCACAGATAGCAGTGCCACCCCTGAAGAAAAGGAGAGAAGACTGGCATGCCTCTGGGCAAGATTTCCATGCTTGCCTGTGCTGAGCTTCCAAGGAAAACTCCTTCCCACAGGGATGCATCCATGCAAAATTAGCACCAACAGCCAGTGGTGGCCCCAGGATCTGCTGTGTCCTCTCCCCAGCCCTAAGGAAAACAGGGATAGGTTTTACCTGCCTCAGCCCTCACCCCTCAGTGTGCAGGTGCTGGCACTAGGGAGCACACAAGTGTTGAGGCAGCAAAGGTTTGCTTGCTCTTGTGGGAATGCTAGAATTTTCTAGAAAGCAATGTATTTGAAAAGCATGTGGAAGACAGAGCTTTGCCTTTTCAGAGCAACACAATTCTGGGGCTGCTGAGGCTTAAGAAAGCTGTTGGATCCTGCAATAGTCAGTCATGTGGGACTCATGCTGGTGAGGAAGGCTGCTGTCCCTGTCCCCTCTCCCTTCTAGCACTACTCTGCTATTGCTTTTGGCTCCAGTCTTTCCACCCATCCACCCACCGGCCTTTTATTCATCAAAAGGTGTAGAAGAATTTGCAGCAAAAATAAATGAATTTATTTTCACCCACCATCCATCCTTGTGGGCTGCGTGGGGGAGAGCTGTGCAGCTCATGGCAGTGGGGAAGGCTGGGAGAGGAGGCTGCAGGCACAGCCAGAGGATTCCATGGCAGCCTCGGCAGGAGGGGAAGATACGTGGCCAGCATGTGCCACTACTCTGGGGACATCCTTGGTGTCACATCCTTGGGGTGGTGTGTCAGCAGGACTATGAAGGCAGCCCTGTGCTGTGGGAGTTGGGTAGATGGATTAGAAGAATACCCTCTTTGGTCTTCCTCTAAATTTAAGGGAACCATCCTTAAATTTAGAGCAGAAAGACAGTGCCATCTTGTGTGCTTTCAGGCTCTGGATGCCATCAGCTGAGCAACCATGTCTGACCTTCCTGTGAAGCATGAGCAAGCTGAAATTGTGTTCCTTGGCAGGCACATCACAGCCATTTAGTGCCTTTTTTCATAGGTGTGTGCATCACAAGGTGGTTTTTTTAATGGAATGGTTTGGGTTGGAAGGGACCTTTCAGGACCATCTTGTTTCAACCCCTCTGCCATGGGCAGGGACATCTTCCATCAGACCAGGTTGCTCAGAGCCCCATCTAACCTGGCCTTGAGCACTGCCAGGGATGGGGCAGCCACAGCTTCTGTGGGCAGCCTGTGCCAGTGCCTCACCACCCTCATGGTAAAAAAACCCAAATCTTTCTTTATTGCATCTTTAGTCTGTGATGTGAGCTCCTGATGTCAACATTGTGTGGTGAGGCAGCAAGCTGAGGAAGAGGAGAGAGCTAAGGGAGGGTGGTAGTGGGTTTTCCATGTCTGCTTCTCCTCACTTTTACTTTTGGCAGCCCAGAAGGAGTCAGGAGGGAGTGCTTGGTGTTTGGCTGGGAGCAGATGGGGCCTCTGGAAAGTGCCTCCAGTGCTTCAGAGTGGTGTTCCCAGGGCAGCTGTGGTTAAATGGAAGATGTCCATGAAGAACAGATCCTGGAGTGAGGAGGAAGGGCTTTGGGTGACCACAATGATGGGTTGGCAGAAGGTGGAGGCAAGTGAGGATGAAGGCAAAGGTAGAGATGCTGCCATGAGATGAGTATCTGGAAGGGCAGGGAGAGTTGTAGCTGTCAGGGTCTGTGTTTATCTTTGCAGCAGTGATTATTTTCAGATAGCATGTGAGAGAGTAAAACGTCAGCTCCTGCTAATAATAGCCCTGCAAACAAGGCTGTTGCTCATTACTGACAGCTGAGATGAAGTTAGTTTTGTTTCATCCTAGGTATGAAAAAGTGCAAAAACAAGCTGTGCTCTGAGTCAATATCCTCAGCCCAGAAAAGGTCAGGAGGAGACCCTCTCCCAGCCCTGGGATGTGGCAGTGCCAGGTGCTTTTTCCAGGCAGCTTCCACCATGCTCCAGGGTTAAGTGCTGCTGGAAGAGTGGGTATGGTGAGGAGCTGCAGCTGGCTGGCATTGTGGAAAACATAGAATCATAGGATAGGATAGTTTGGGCTGGAAAGGACCTTTAGAGGTCATCTAGTTGAGCCTGGGTAAAAATCAGTCTGAGGACCTTCTTCCTGTGGAACTGGAGGGATTTCCCAGAGGAGAGGAAGTCTCAGCCCAGGGTTGGCAGCCTGTGGTGATCCCAGGACAGCTTTCAGGGGCAAGTCCCCATCCCAATGGAATGCAGCTGCTTGGAGAAGGGATTTGACAGCCCCATGGGGGAAAGCTGTTCCTGACCTTGTTCCCACCTTTGGGAGCTTGAGGTGTCTTCAGTAGCCTGAAGGAACTGGCTGCTGGTGATCCTTGGAGCAGACACAGACACAAGGAGGACAGCAGGGTAGAAGTCTTGGGGACTAATGGTGCTTGTGTAAAGGAGAGCTGAATACAACTCTCATTGTTTGAGCAGATGTGTCCTGTCTGTGGCTAATTATAAGTGTTGTGTGCACAAAACACACTGGGACATTTGCCAGATACTATTTCTTTTCGTGTTGAACTCAAAATCATTATAATTAAGCTTTAGAATTGTAAGCAAAAACTAACAAGGAGTGCATATTTGCTGTCATGCTGCTTGTAACCAGGTCCAGTCCCTGCTGGGATGGACAGGGGTGGGAGTATGGACAGGGTGGTCAGAGGGCTGGGAATGTGAAAGGTTTGGCGGCTCTGTGGTAGCGGATGTGTCCAAATTTGGGTTTTAAATATTCAGAATGCCTCAAAGTACCAGAAACGTGCCATTTTACAAATGTGGGAAGTGTTGCTGAGTGAGCTTTAGCAGCCTCTCAGGTTTGGTGGGCACAGAGAAGAGGTGCTTGCTGAGAGGAGAAAATAAGGAATAAAAGTGGGAAGCAGTCGTGGAAGCAATTGTGTAATCTTGGGTTGAGAGGAACCCAGGTTGTTTCTCTGGTTTGAGGGGAAATGAGGCAGACTTGCTGAAGAAGCAGCTCCAGGAGGAGTTGCTGTGGATGGGGCTAGATGACGGAGATGTGACAACTGTACCACCAGCTGCAGCCCGGTGGACACCAGGTGATGGCTGCTTCAGGGCATTTTTGGGGGCTGCCCCAGGAATGGAGCCCCAGCTCCCCAAGTGTGGGGAAATTCCTGAACCTCCTTTTTGGAATTACACTACAGGAGTGGTAGCCATGCATGTAGGGTGAGAATCACTGTGACCCTTATGTTTGGTGTGCTCGCCGTATGGCCAGAGGTGTGATGGATGGGCTGGGGAGTGAATTGGGCTCAGCCACCACGTGATGAGCACTTTAAGACCAGCAGTGAGATCTCCACCCTGCAATTTGTATGCAGAGTGAGGGTGGCTGCTTGATTTCAGTGCTTGTAGGTGTTCGTCTGGGGTCGTGTCTGAATAAATCACGTTGTGAGATCCGAGCGAGCGCTGGGGAACAAGTCGCGCTGTCAGTGCGGCAGCGGAGCAGAGACATCTCCACTGCTCGTGATAAATGGGTCAAGATGGGCCCTGGTGTTTTAAAAATTAGCTGTTGACCTAGATAGCAGCAGCATGATGACTTGCCCACAGTGGGAACAAGAGTGAGTGTTGCTGGAGCTGCACATTCCTCTGAATGTGAGGATGAGCCCAGTGTGCTGAGGTGAACCTGGGATGGTTCCCTGCCCCTTGTTTGTAGCCAGCTTTTCCTTGGAAGCTGGACTGTGCCACAGGGAAGAGGGCAACACCTGGGGCATCTCATTTGGATGGCTTCATGGAGTCACTAGGTGCACTTTTCCTACTACAGCTGCAAATGCGCCTCCCACCACCCCATGCTTTGCTCTCCTCCAGTGAGAAAGTGTACTGAGTTGTCTTACTCATGTTTCCCCTGGTTTTTCAGGAGGGGTGGTCCCTTGCCCCCCTGGGCTGCATTACTCAGGTCTTACAGAGGTGTGCCATGCATTTGGGTTGGAGCAGTAGGAAGGGTTGGTGCAGAAGATGGAGCTGCTGCCCAAGTCAGGTTCTCTTCTGCTTAGCAGCTGGGAAGAAGCCCATTGCCTGCACCGGGGGTTTCTCCTGTCATGGGGTCTTCTTCCTCTGGATGAAAACATATTGCTCCAGAGCACTGAAAGTCAGTGCTTTTCATCTGGGCAAGAGACCTCTCAGTGCCCATGATTGGCTGCTGTATTGAAAAGTGGCTTCTTGAGTTATTAAGCAACTGGTCAGGCCACACCTGGAGTACTGTGTCCAGTTCTGGGCCCCTCAATGATGCTGAGGTGTTGGAGCACATCCAGAGAAGGGCAACAAGGCTGGTGAAGGGTCTAGAGCGCAAGTTCTGTGAGGAGCATCTGAGGGAGCTGGGGCTGTTCAGGCTGGAGAAAAGGAGGATCATGGGAGACCTTCTCATTTTCTACAACTCCCTGACAGGAGGTTGTAGCCCCTGTGCATTTTCCTTGGGAAAACAACATTTCCTTCACGTTGTCAGGGAAGAGTGTTTTTTCCTTTCTTATGGAGGTCATTAGTCCCCAGATGTGACGTGATTTTGGACCCCAGGCCCTGCTCCCAGAGGTGTCTTTGACAATGGCCACTTGTCTGTCGGGGGTGACTCCATGTGCTGCTTTATCTCCCACAGGCTCCTGCTTCTGGGTTGCCGTCCTGGACGGCAACGTGGTGGGGATCGTGGCAGCGCGGGGCAACGAGGAGGACAACACGGTGGAGCTGCGGCGCATGTCCGTGGATTCCAACTACCGCGGCAAAGGCATCGCCAAGGCCCTGGGCCGCAAGGTGCTGGAGTTCGCCATGCTCAACAACTACTCCTCTGTCGTGCTGGGAACCACGGCCGTGAAGATGGCAGCCCACAAGCTCTACGAGTCCTTGGGCTTCAAGCACGTGGGTGTCGTCGAACATTACGCCCTGCCAGGGATGACGCGCTCCTTACTGGAGAGAATGTTTTTCCAGGTCCGCTACCACCGCTACCGCCTGCAGCTGCGGGAAGAATAAAAAAAAAACCCCACCAACCAAAACAAAACAAAAAAGTATTTTTTTCCCCCCTTCCTCCCCCTTCAAAAATAATAAATTATCCTTCTATTTCTCATCACCATTGATTTGCCAATTTTGGGTTAGAGTTTTTGTACCCTCACGTCACGTTTTGGTTTGCTCCGTTCAGCTCGATGGGCCGGCCGAGCAGCGCCCCTTCCTCGCATGCTGTAGGTGGTGGTGTTGGGAGTCCTGCAACCCAGCGGGACGGAGCAGCGGCCTCTCCTTCCCAGGTACCTCTGTAAAGCACAGAAACTTACTGCAAAATAGTACAACTGCTCTGGTGTACATAGTCCTCTCCTTTTCCAGGTGTAAGATAACATAGTGATGCATTCATAATAGTGCAGAAATATTACTTGAATGCAGTTTTCAGTATTTCACGCACCAGTAAGTAGAATATGCATTCCTCTTACCGTAACCTACTGGTTAATAGAGAAAAGGTGGGGGGTGCACCTGCCCCTCCGCCCCAACCCGCTTGCTACAATGCATGAAGAGGGAAGCGCACGCACTCAAACACATCGCACTGCCACCACGGCACTGGTGTTGCACTTTTTTTGGATGTGCCTCATTCTGCCAAATGTCTGAGAGACCCCAGGTGCATCCGTAACCACGATTCCGCTCCAGCTCCCCCTCCTTCCTAAGCCAGCACAGACTCGGACCGGCTGAACTGAGCCCCATTGTACCATAGTGTGAAGTTAAGATCAAACCTGAGCATCTCCTGCGCTGTTCCGTAGCCACGCGTAACCTGCAGTCCTGGGCCAGACTCCGCATGTGCGTTGGACTTTCTCTTTGCTGCCTTTTGGGGTTTTGGTTTTGTTTGTTTTCATCTTATTTTTAAGGGTTTTTTTGTTGTTGTTGTTATTTTTAGTTTTGGCTTTTGCTGAATGGTGTCGTTGAGGTGTAATGGAGGCTGCAGTTCCTATGGCAACACATTTGCACATTAATGTGCGCACCAAATCTCACCACTTCAGAGAAGCAACGTGTGACAGATAATAGCATTTTGGGGAGCACCAGGGTGGGGGGGAGCGTACTTATTATCTTAACCAGCTGCTTGTTTGATAAATGTAGATGGCCTCACTGCAGCCTTCCATCAAAGGTAATTAACTGCTTTAATGATGTCAGATTTGTGAATTGTATAATGCAAAAAGCAATGCAAAGCAGATTTGGCATGTGTCTGTACCCGGTATGTATGTACAGTGCCTGCCAACTAAAGAATAACCAAGACTACAGCTTCTTCTAGCCTGAGATATCAACTTTTATAACTTATTTAAACAAATAGCAACTTTGCATGAATTACATCTTGGGGAAAAAGAAGACTGGTAGGTTTTAATTTTTAAAGCGTGGTATCAGAGGTATTACAGAAAACCATTTCTGGCTGCACTTAATTTCGGGTGGGTAGAGGGGTTTGGCTCTGCTAATACATTGAAAGGGAAAACCCCTTTATTTACTGGGAAAAACAATTGTAATTTTATGAAGTATTATGTGTGTGGTGAGGGGGGAACCCCCCACCTCACCGTGATGAAGTTGGTGAAGGGGGTAGAGCATGTGTTAACCACGCTTGTGAATACAATGGAAGAGTCAGCAGGAGAGCTGCAGAAGGAGGGAGCCTTGGGGTGTAGGGAGAGGACAGGAGCCCTGGGGCACATGGGGGGACAGACAGCACAGACCTTGGACATGGGGTGCTGTCTGTCCCACTCCTACCAGGAGCCGCCCTTTCCTCTCCAGCCAGAGGCTTTCCCTGCACTGAGATGTGGCTGGTGGCGCTGAAGGAGAGCAGGGGGCTCAGCCCATCCCTGCCAGGGCCATGGGCCAGGCACTGGTGCTGGGGATGGAGGAGCCATTTGGCACAACCCCAGCTGCCCTCTCATTGCTTGGCTTGGGCTGGGTCCAGCCTGTGAGGAGTGGAGGGGCAGAGTCCCAACGTGTGTTCCAGCAATAAGGGGGTCATGAGGATGGTGAAGGACACTGTAGCAAGAGACCATGAGTTTAATTAACAAAATTTCTCTATGGGGCACTATATTTTTAAAAGTCTTTCTATGCTGTACATTTCTCCTGAAGCTGAAATAATGTACTGTTGGTAGGGGTTCTTGTATAGTGTACAGAAATCGGCAGAATATTTTCTTGCTGCGTTCAGTGATTTATTAACCGAAGTAAAGCAGACAAATATGAAGTGTTAGCAAAAGTTGAAAGAAAAAACACAAAAGTTTGTGCCTTTTTTAGTTTATTTTTCTGTTGCTATATAATCACTGCACTAAAACCTTTCCAGAGGGGTAAAAAAAACAAAAAGCAAAAACTAGTCTCTTAATAAGGGAGGAATATGTAAAGTCTAAATTGAGCATTAACTTTTTTATTAGGCTATTTAATTAAACTAATGTTGCTGGTTTTATTTGATACCTGTGCCTTTGAAATAAAACTCCACATCCTGTCAGAAAATCCAAACCTGGAATAAATCCCACCAGATCCCACAGACACAGATGTACCATCAGGTTTACCAGTATTTTCTTCTAAAACGTGTAAATTTTACCTGATGATATTACAGTATCTGATTGTAATACCTGTTGAGTTTCCTGGGGAAGAGGTGCTTTGGGAAGGTGTGGCTTTGGGGGTGCTGTCTGCATTCCTCCCCAGCACACGGAAATGCACTGATAAGGATTGAGTTGTTGCCACTTGGCCGGTAGCTGCCAAGAAAATTTATTCCCTTAATGCTTCTGCCAGTTGCTTTGTGACCAGGCTTTTTGGAAGAAGTCCAGCTGGTTGCTCCCAGCTCTCCAGCCAGGACAGCTTGTTTCTGAAGGAAAGGGCTGGCTGCCAAATAGGCTGGGATTTGCTCTCCTTGGAAGATGGCGCAGGCTGCCAGAGCTGCATCCCTGGTGGAAGCAGTGGGACAGGGGTGCTGCCAAGGTTGGCCTTAAAAGCACCACATGATGCTGTTGTTCTGTCTGCATTCATGGGAAGTTTCCCTAAGTGCCGTAGCTCAGGCACAGCTCTGGGGTCAGGGGTGCTGGGTTCTGCCCAGCCAGGCTCACCTGCTGCCAGGGAAGTGTAGGGCAGACCACAGTGCAGCTCACAGGGTGGCACATGAGGTTGAGCTGCCTTTGGCAGATCCATCCCTCCGGTCTGCATCTTTCAGGTTTTAACAAAGTGCTTAGAAAAGATCAGCACAGCCCTTTCTCAGGCCCTGAGCATCTTCTCCTGACTCTCCCCATCCCAGCTCAGGGCTGGGTGGGTGAGGAGCAGCACAAGGTGGTTGTGGGATTGGTCCCAAGCAGATGAGGTGGTGATCTGGACCTCCTGCCAGTCCTTGAGTCTTGATTCCAACAGAGACCCACATCAGTGTGAGATGAGAGGGGATTTTCCTGAGTCAGTTTGGGGGCTTCTCTTTCCAAGGACAACATTGGCAGGAGTGTGTGGAAGAGTGGAGCGTGTCTTGGGTTTGAGCCCAAGGTTGGTAAATGTGGTGGTTGAGTAAGATCAGTTCAGATTTAGGTGGGGGATGTTTTAGACATGTGAAGGCATTTCCCACACTGCTCTTACTCTGCAGTGCAGGGGGGCTCTCACAGGCCTCGTGCTGCCTGCAGGGGTGCAGTTTCCTCACCTGGTTGCTCCCTCCTTAGACTGGGGCTTTTTCTGCTAATCCCTGTGCACGAGACACTGCTCAAGTGTCCTTTGCTTGGAGGGGCTTGGGGCAGAGCCTTTGTTCCCGGCGGAAAGCACTAGGTGTTATGTCCAAAAATTAAAAAAAAAAGAAAATGGGAAATAAGGGAAAATTTGCATTACTGTGGCTGAGATCCACAGCCTTGGGGTTGTCCCAGCCCTCCAGCACAGCCTGGGCCATTCCCTGTGGAGTGAGTGGGAACTCCCTCCACATCCTGAGCAAACTGGCATCTCAAGCACATGTCAGATTTGGCAATAAGCTCTCTGGGAAGCTTGGCCCCTAAACAGATCCAGGCTGATAATGCTAAGCAATCAAGCCAACAAAGAAAGTGGTTTCTAGTCTGACTTGAAACCCTTGAATTTGTATTTGTTGTAAATTCATGCTGTGTTCTCCCTCAGTGCAGCAGACAGCCCCTGCAAGATGCTTAGGAATGGCACCTGTGTCTCTGCTGGGAGATGCAGAAAAGTCCAGGGCATTACCATCAGTGGAAAGCTGCTCTTTTCCCTCCCCTCTGTCCCTAGGTGGGGTGCTATCTCTGAGAAAGCCTTCACCTTTCTCCAGAAGTGATCCTGCTTTGTGGGGATGGGTGCAGCCTGCAGGATTCATTTCAGAATTGCCTTTCAACAAATGCAGGGGGCAAATGACCCTGGGGACATCTGTCCCCGGGGCTGGGACCTGGGGTTGTTCTACCCTGTGTTCCTCCCCATGGCAAATGAGGATGATTCTTCAGGCCATGCTGTCAGAATTTGTGTCCCTGCGGAGGGCAGGCAGGACCAAGGGCCAGCAGAGGCTGCTGGGGCTGGGATGTGCCTGGTGGGGTCCTGGTGCTGCTCACCTGCAGCACGAGCACAAAGGCTTTGGTGCCAGGGCTGTCCTGGGCCCTGTCCTTGCTGTGGCCACCTGGAAGAGCAGAAAGTCCCATGGTCAGAATTCCCAAGGGAGCTGTGGCTTTGCAGAACTTTGTCCCAGTCCTTGCTGCTGCTGTTGCTCACTGATCCACACCCCTGTGTGATGCAGGTCTGCTGCCTTTTAATTTGCCAGATTTGCTGGCTGAGGTGCAAATGGATAGAAACTGCAGGGACTTCCAAATTGCCAAACACACAAAGGCATGAACCAGCTCTGGTTACCTCTGAATTAACAATCTCACTTTGGGTGTGCTGGGGCCTGTGTTTCATTAGTGCTGGTGTGATGCTCTTGGTATGCACTCTACTTAAAGCTTAATAAAGGCATTTTAATTGGACACTAACTGGAGTCTTGCAGTGGAATATACTGCACCACATAAAGAAAATGAAGTAATGCTAAGTGTTAAGTAAGCTTTAAAATGCAAAAGGAAAATATTCTTTTTTTTCTCCCTCAAAATAGATCCACATAGAATCTTGAGGAAAAATTGGTGTGCTCTTGCATCCCTCAGTCATAGAGACTATGCAACAGAGCTAATCCCACCCACCAAAACCTGCTACCTGAATGGTGCTTGGGACTATCTTTCATAGAAAGTAAATCAGAAGATTAATTTGGATAACTGAGAGTTTAGTCAAAACACAGTATTGTTTAAAATAACAAGCTCCAAGTCAGCATTTGGAGTTTGATCACAGTTAAAAGTCACTGTTCAGTGCTGTCTTTGTATTGCACGTGATCACCTGTGGGAGAGAACATGCTTTTAACATCTAAATAGTAGAAGACAGACCTAGTGAGACCAAGAGCATAACAAATACATAATGCAACTGTAAATTTATTTACAAGTAACACATTTGAATGCAGAAGCAGCTACTCCTATGTAAGTGTAATGAACTTACAGCTAATATTGTTTCCAATTTCTTTTCCTCCAAAGCTTAATCCTTTTGCCTTGTAATATGTATATTTGATTTTTTTAAATGTAATTAGGTTTAACAAAGCATCAGTTGCTTTGTGAGTTGTACTTATGATTGTGCTGGGCAGTTAGCTTTAAGCAGTTTGTGTGCTTGTGTTATTTTATTAAAGCAAAAGTCTTCTTGAGACAAATGCAGTAAAGGAAAAAAATAATATTTTTGGTAGTGTTAAGCAGATGTGTGGTATGCATTTGGAAAATGTCCAATGTCAGTTAAAAAAAACAAAAACAACAACAAACAGGCTGAATTGCTTCCCAGAACTGCTTGTGTTTAAGGCAGTGGCTTACTCACTCATGTCTAAATAAGAAACTTGGATTTCCCCAAACAGCCTCTTACTCTGCATCTCCTCCCCATTGTACAAGACCAATGTGAAATGAGTCTTGTGTTTTCTATGTTCAGCATAGTATGTACTGTATCTGTAATGGGAAGTGGCTACAAGTCCTCAAAGAAAAATGAACACACTCTAAAACAGCAATAATTACCACTGGAAAGCAAAAGAGCACGTGGGGGAGAGCCAGGGAGATGGTTCATGAAGGTGATGCTGTCAGGAGCACACTGTGTGTGTGTTCTAAGGAGTGCTCTTGCACCTGGGGAGCAGGATGAAGTACAGGGAAGGCCATCAGTCTCTGGAGCTGGGTGTCACCTTGGCAGAGAACCTGCCTGTGTGGGGTCCCTAGAGCTGGGGCATTGCCAGCCCTGATGCAGTGCAGGCTTTTCACCAGGTAAGGGTGAGTTACTGCAAATACCATTCCTGGTGGGAGAGACAGACATCAGGAAGAGCTGTCAGAGTCACACAGAGGAAGGTGAACACTTATTGCCACAGCCTTGTACCCCAGCACATTCTGCTACTGCACTTCTGGGGCTCAGCAATGGCAGAAAACAGAATCAATTGCTCCCATTTCTGTGGAGGGAAGCAGGAGCCAGCTAGGTTGGAAAACTCTTTGCATAGCTTTAAGGTAGCAATGCAAACCATTCCCCGGGTGTGGCACGTGCTAAGGTGGGTACAAGTTATCCCTTGGTGTGCTTCAGGCTTTGAGCTGCAGCCTCCCCAGCGTGGCCCCGGGAGCCAGGCAGCTCTCCAGGGCCAGCAGGGTGTCCCCAGGCAGGGACAGCTCTGCAGGGCCAGCAGGGTGTCCCCAGGCAGGGACAGCTCTGCAGGGCCAGCAGGGTGTCCCCAGGCAGGGACAGCTCTGCAGGGCCAGCAGGGTGTCCCCAGGCAGGGGCAGGCTGGGTGCTCTGCACAAGTGACTTGTAGGTACTTAAGTTCTGTTCCTGATGGCCGCTGTAACTGTGAAAATTAACCAGACCTGCTGTGATAAATTTGGTTATATAAGGTTTATTTGGTTAATTTTTTATAAGTGAAAACTGAAAAGATGAAAGAGAATTGTAATATGAAAGCAACTGCTGTAAATAATGTACGAATGAATAAAATCTAAAACTTATGTCAGTTTTTTCCTAAACTGTATTGCTGTCAAGTTACTGATGTGCAGATGGTGCCTGCATCTTTTCCAGCTCCCCAGCTCCAGATGGGCAGACACCACTCATTCCTGCTTCCATTGATAACAGGGATATCTTTTGGTGCCTCATGCTTGTCCTTAGATTGTATTTCCAGGCTATTCCAGCTCATACTGCCATGTCCAGAAGCTGCACACAGTAATGTGGAGACAGCCCTGCCTGGGACCTGACTGCTCCAGCCACCTGCCTGGTGAGCACTCACCCCAAATCCCCCCAGGGATCAGAGGTGGCCCTGAGGAATGTGCCACTGGAGCAAGGACACAGCAAAACCACACAGTGTCTGCTCTCTGCCACCAAGGCCATAAGGTGGTGGGGTGAGAGTTACTGAGGAGGAAACTTTCATGGTGGGGGTGCATCCTTGGGGTTCCCCAAGCCACACAGGCCCCTTTTTCTTGCCTACACCTGTGCATTACCTTAGGTAGAAACCCATCAGAGGGCTGTCCCCACTGTTTGTTTGTGAAACATCACAAGGCTATTCCTGACCCTCTCTGGAGCACTTCTGTGAGGCCAAGAATCACTGACCTCCCTTTGGGGTGGGAATGGGGCTCCAGCCTCCAGTCAGAATGAGATGCATTTGAAATAAACTGATTGCTGCTGAAACAGCCTCTGGGATTGTCTGTTCCTGAAAAGCAGTTTCTGGTGGCAGTTATGAATGCTGCAGGAGTGCCCTGCCAGCCAGCAGCTGAGGGACACCTCCCCAGCACCATGTATGTCCCTGTCAGCCTGGCTCTGGGTCCTGCAGGCAGCACCCCCAGGGCCATCATCCCCCAGCAGTGCAGCTGGGGCTGTGGGATGTGCAGGGTTATCTAGCTGAGCAGTCAGCAGTGATGTGGAGCACAAAGTTAATGCATTTGCTCTGTGGATCTGGCCCCTGTCACTTCCCTGCCCTACCCAGAGGTGCAGATCCTGATAGCTGTATCTCACTCTGAGGAGGTGAACACAAAACACCTCCTGGCACTGATAGCAGTGAGTTCTGGGATTCGACCTGGGGGCAGAACAGCTGTAAAATCATGTATGTGCACAAGCTTTATTTTATATCAGATCTAACAAAAAAACCAAAAAACCCTCCACCCTTAAAACTGCTTTAGTTTAGTTTTAATAACAGAGTAGTGGCAACAAGAGCTGAGTTGGTTTTAGAAGCTGCTGCAGAGTGAGTGTGCTGTGTGCCTCAATTAACTGCTAACTGGGTTCAAACTCTCCACTAGCCACACATGGCCACATCCCTGTCCCGGCTTCTTTCATCCTTTGTGGTGAATTTCTTCAGATAAAAAAACTAGAATTAGAATTAATGGAGACAAGGACTCTGCCTCCATGCCTGTGTTCCCAGCACATATCTCGTGCTCTGGACCTCCTGATCCTTGTGCTCTCAGCACAGCCACCATCTATGGACACCTTGGTGCCTCCTAAAACGCCAAAGCAAAGCAGCAGCATGGACCCACTCCAGGCTGTCCCTCTGCCATAAGCATGGCCTCCCATCAGGGGTTTGGTGCTCTCCCAAAGAGAGGAAGAAGGTTGAGGCTGGAACCAGGCAGGGAGGACCCCAGCTGAAAACATCCAACCCACAAAACTGCTTTTATCTTGGGCAAACAGCTGCAAAATATTCCATCTGTCTACTTACCTATCCAGCTATCTACATCTCTCCATCCATCCATCCATCCATCCATCCATCCATCCATCCATCCATCCATCCATCCATCCATCCATTCATCCATCCATCCATCCATCCATCCATCCCCACCTTGTGTCAAGGGACACTTCTGCTCAGCTGTTGCAGAGCCTGCTTGGAGTCAGCTTGAAGTTTCCTTCATCTCCCAAGTCTTTCATGGAGCTTTCTGTGACATTTCTCTCTTTACTCCCTTAAGCATCTCCCTGGTTCACAGCCTCTGTTCCACAAATGAAAGTACCACAGTTACCACCTCTCCCATTTTAATAGAAGAAATCCTCATGAGGGTGAAGGTGAGGGTGTCCTGTCTCAAAGATTATTTTTATTGCACTTATTTACAACACTACTGGCCAAATTTGTCAGGAAATCAGCCTATTAATTTCTCCATGGTAGGTTTTCATTCTTTTCTGAGCCTGATTGCATTTGCAAAGTCAATAAAGTAAATCTAGCACCTGATATCTGTTATAACAGAAGAGGAATGAGCATTGTAGGAAGATGAATCTTCTCATCTGGACATGAAAGCCAGGGTCAGGTGAATCATGCTCCAAAAAGCACTCATTTCTCTCCATTAATAACCAGTCCAAGGCATGTCTAGACTACCCAGCAGTAAATGTCTATTCCAGAAACACCTAAGGTGAGATAAATCCTAACATGATGCCTCTGTAGAGAAGCTTAATTGCACCTGAGAACTCAGGGAAGCTGAAGGACAAATTATCATTTCTTCAACAGATATTCATTTGGGCTTTAAAGGTAAATGGTTGCAGTCAGTAACCACAGATTAAAGACTTAGCAGGGAAATATATTCCCGGTTGTTAAAAAATCAAAGGTTTGATGCTTGGTAAAGACAAATTACTTGTGAAAACTCAGGTGATCATTAGTGTGGTCCAGCTGCACTGGTTATCTGCACTGTGGTTCCCTCTACCAGAGAGAAGTGTGAAAATCATTTGCTCACCACCAGTAATTATATTAGAGTCTAATTACTTCAGTTTTTTGACCTATACAGGAAAAAACTGATGGGATAGGAAAAGAATAAAGAGCTGCTTTGTGTTTCTCTGCAGAGAGAGAAGTGCAATAGAAGAAAGGAACACTACAGCAAACTGAATTACCTTTCACTCCTCTTTATTTGTTTTATGTTGTCACTCATATTTGCCTTGCAGCAGCCCTGAATAATAGCCAATAAAAATCAACATCAGTTTCCCAATTCTGTTGTTTAGAGGCCATTTTGGTTTAGAGCTGCTGGGCTTACTTGTAGAAACAGAAGCTCCTACATCCTTCTCAGCTGAAGAGGCCATGTTTCTCAACAGGAAAGACTGATCTGTATGATGAGATTGGCTTCCAACATTAATTTTTTGTGTTTTTTCTTTTGTGGAAGCATAAAGAAAAAACAACAAAAAAGTAAATGCTTAAGTCTTACAGGTTGTGACTTCTTTAAGAGCACTTTAAGGAAGAGAAAGAAATGCTAGAAGTCAGTGGACCATTAAAAAACCTCCGAGTAATGTGCACTAGGAAGATATTTGGGCAGAGCACCAAGGGGAAGAGGATTCAGTACCGGACCAGGAGCCACCAAGTGGGAAGGATGGATCTTTCCCACACCCTGGGAATTGTGAAAACATCAAAGAGTGAGGGAGGGAGGGATGACTAAATGGCTACAAATGCTGCTCTTGGCCTTTGCCAAGTGTGAAAGGTGGAGAACCCTCCAGTCCCATGGTGATGAACTTCTCTTGCTCTTAAAGCACGAGGAGTCTCAAACCTGCTGGAGAGTCATTACAAGGGGGAGGTCCAGCCTTGAGACCCAAGAAGATCACCCCAGGAAATGAATTTAGGATTGGATGCTCTCTTCACATACTGATTTACCTTTTTTTTCCCTCCACGGATAGATGAGCTGAGCAATCCAAGAGGTGTTTGTAGGGTTTGGATTGCTTTGGCCTGACAACAACCCCGTGCCTTGAACAATGACCTCATGCAGAATGTCAAACCTGCATGAAGAGCTGAATTTTCCCTCCATCCCAGCAGGTGGGTGAGAGGCTCCAAGCCCAGGAGAGTTTGTGCCTCTGAATGCAGGGGTGGGCAGGGCAGCAGGGCTCTGTGTGCAGCTGCCACTGTGGGCACATCCCCTCGTGGATATTCACAGACACAAGGGCACAGCAGAGGAACAGCTCTTCCTTCCATTTCAGGGCAGCACACCCAGAAAAACACCACCTAAAATAACTTCAAGTTTAACCACAGGGGAAAAACACACTGTGATTCTGCCTCACATTGCAGAGATTAGCATTCTGTTCAAAATGCTCTCTGATGCAAGAATGTCTAAAATATCATTATTAGCCTGTATGCATGTCAATTCATATAAAAACTCAAAAAAAATATATATTTCTGTAATGAAGATACCTTTTTTCCTCTTAAGAATGATTATTATACACCCAGCTCTCTCACTGAGTCCACTGTAAGAAAGAACCCAACTGGAGAACTGGAGATCCTCCTTTTGCATTGCCAGGTGTGGTGAATGGAACTCAAATGACAACCAAAATTATACTGACCTGTCCCTCTCTTCATTCCCATTAAGTTTTGCAGGGGTTAATGCAGAGAAGAAAAAAGGTAGCTCTGTTCATCAGATTCTGTTTCAGATAATGTTAGATGGGATATCAGTGTCTTGGGAAGAGTGGGGAACTGAAAAAAGGGTGAGCAAATTTAAAAAAAATTAAAAGGGAAAAAGAATGGAAAATAGAAAATAAAAAGTTAACCTGATAGCTAGTTTCTACAAATACAATAGTGTGAAAACTTTCCAGTTTGGTTCCCAGACAGGAAAAATTTGTATGGCTGGCACTTGGGTACATTAAACTGCAGAACATATCCATGATAGCTTATTAAATTTTCACAAGGCTGAGGTGTTTCTCACTGATGCTAGATCTGGACTTTTTATCATTGCAGTATTATTCTCCTAAATGTCAATTAATACACCTAGGATTATCACACACCATCTCCTTCAGCCTGGCCTTGGGGAGGAGAACTGCAGTTCCCCTTCATGCTTCAGCTCTGTTGCAGTGTTTAAAACCAGTATTTGAGATTTTGGGCAGCCTGGCAAAAATCCCTCCCTGTGACTTGCAGAAATTGTGCATTTAGAGAAGGCAGATGCTGTTTTTTTCACACTCCTTCTAACAGAAACACAATAGATTTTGGTATGGACAGCAATGCCCTCTAGAAACACAAAGGACATGATTCAGCTGGATAAACATGAGGATCTACTATCATTTGAGACAGCCTGTGTTCAGATGTTTGAAGTGAGCCCAGCCAGGCTGTGAGCAGTGCTTTGGGAGAGTTTACCAACTGGAGAGGTAAGAAATGTTGTTGTCTTCTCCTTTACTCTCGTGCTGAGTCATTAAGATTTATTGAATGCTCTGTTTGCATGGCAAACCTGAACAAGTCACACAGATACCTTGAGCACTTGCAAGTTATGAAGGCTAAAATATAAATATCCTTTCCCCCTCTGAGATTGTTTGTTTTCCTAGACTCTGAACATCTGAGACACACAGCTTAATCACATGATTATCTATTATTTCTTTAGTAGCCTTTTAATTAATACCAGTGTCATAACACCTCTGGTCCTAAGAATTTGCTATGCCTGTGCCTAATTAAAAAAAAAAAAAAGGATAGCTTTCAATAGGACAAATAATAGTGAAATGAGCAGGGTATGTGATAAAAGGGTTCCTTTGTCATTCACTTAAGCAAAAGTAATCAAAACACTTCACTATGCTAATAAACTGCAAAATTATTCATTGAGATGGCTTGTTCCTTCATCATGTCAGAGTCTCAAAGGATTTGTCACCAGAGCTTCCACACAGATTTTCAGTATTTTTTGCATATGTAAAGAAGTCTTAAGGGAAAATAGCACAGAAGCTCAGGGCCTACAAAAGGCTGTGTCAGATGGGTAAGAACTGTGAACTTCATACACTTCCAGCACACAGGTATAGAATAATTTATCTGTGTCCTGTACTCAAAAACTCATTCTCAGAAAAATATTTCAAGAGTTTTGTGTTTAAACTGAAGAGTTATTTTACCAGGGGTGTGCAACAGCATCCTACTCCCTGGATGTTAAGAGCTGCACAGAGCTGGAGGCTGAAGAGCTCATTCTGCCATCACTCAGTGGCTGCCCAGAGAGCTTTGCCCCTCTCATGGCTGGTGTTGTGGAAAATCTGTGTCAGCTGAAACACCAGGTCAAGGTAAAGAACAATGTTTAAGCTTGTTTCTTTGTTCCCTTTTCACTAAATTAAAGAATGTCACACAAATCTCTTTACATTCATTCTACAGATAATGAGTTTAATAAAGATTGTGTGATTCTCATGCTGCAGAGCTGACAGGTCCAAGGCACTTTCACAGGCAGCTCTTGCTCTGAACAAGATGCTCTAAACCAGCGTGGCTGCAGCTGCAGAGCATCCTCAGCAGGCAGCTCCCACACTTAGGATGGGGTCACCTCTGCCCATTGCAGGCCTTTTAAGAGATGGTCCATGGTATCTTTGCCCCTCTTCACCTCTTCACTTCAGGACTACCCAGGGAGTGGGACTTCAAAGGAATTCCTCTGGGTCTGTGAGTCTGTAGGATGTGTTAGGGCAGGGCAGTAACAGAGCAGAGCCCCCCACAGGACCTTGCCCAGTGCTCCTGCAGCCCACACTGTGCTCTCTGCTGCTCCACCATCACTGAGCCTCCCAAACTGCACTGACAGCAAGTTCCTGCCACGGCTATGGAGGCATTTGCTGAAATTCAATATAGCAACCCTTGGTCGGTTTATTGGGATGTGAAGTTCCTGGAAGTGAGGTACCTATCAGTGTTGTTTTGTAGGGGGTACAGTATGGGTAAATAAAGGTAGTATAGAATATAATCTTATCCCCTAAAGAGTTGCAGCTGAACCAATTACTAAGGCTTAGGAGCAGGCCTGATGTTAACAGGCCACAGCTGTAGCCAGTCAGAAGAGTGTTATAAAAGAGTGGATTGGTTGGTTGGCTGAGGGGATCTGGAGTCAGAGGCTGCTGTGAGGACAAGGAAGAGTCAGTGCCTGGAGGAGCTGCCTGTGAGAAACATCAAGGAGGTACAAAACTCTGGCAATATGGAACCCTTGTAATGACAGTAGAACTCTTGCACTATAATGATAACGTTGTTTTCCTGGCAAAATGTTTTAATAAAAGAAAGTGATTTAGTTCCTACTTAAT
Organism: Ammospiza nelsoni; assembly: GCF_027579445.1. Lineage (NCBI taxonomy): Eukaryota > Metazoa > Chordata > Aves > Passeriformes > Passerellidae > Ammospiza > Ammospiza nelsoni. The sequence continues at coordinate 20,113,775 of NC_080636.1, forward strand.
TATTATTTCTGGGAGTACTACCAAAGTTAGACATTAAAATTATAAATGCCAAGCATTTTGTCTATCTTGCTCACCTATTTATGACTTCTACACACAACCCATCCCAATTATTACAATGCTAGGTCTTCAAAGGGGCTGGTTTGATTTAGTTTACAAAGAAGTGAAAATTCTGTGTGGTTCTGAGTCTTTTGTGGGGGATTGTCAAAGGCCACATTCTGTGCAGGTGACTCAAGATCAGTCTTTACAGACAAGGCATGTCAGAGTCTAAGGAAAATAGAAATAAATAGATAAGACACTTCTAAAAAATGTTTGATACAGCCTGCCTTGGTAATGGATTTATGCTTGTGTCCTGACTGGTAGCACTGCCAGAGGCTCTGTTTTCATAGTCCTGTGCCACAGCCTTAGGGAATAAGAGCATCACTGACCATTCCAAGAGGAAGTGATCTGAAAACCTTATTTCTCTGTAAGCAAAAATTGAGATCCCTCCCAGCACACACTGTGAGGAGAATGCCTTGGCCTGTAAGCACTAAGTTGTCTGGAAGAGTAGCGGTGGACAGATGGCTCAGATGAAATTTCAAAGAACCTGAGGCAAGAAATCATGATGCACTTAAAGATACACAATGAGAGGGCGGCTCTGAGCTGTGGCTCTTCTCTAAACCTCTCACAGATGCTGAAATTACAAAGCAGGCTTGAGATCTTGGACCCCTGCAGTGGTGTCCAAGTTCAGTTATCAGTACCAAAGGGTTCAAAACTTTCCTATTCCTTAATTGTGGGAAGCAGAAAGGCAGAGACTTCTTCAGAGCATCTCCAAACATTCTGAATTGAGTCTTTTCCATGCAGGTTTCATTTAGGCTCAGTTTTATCTGCTGAGTTCTGTCATTTCACTAGTTTTTGGGGGAGAACCCACATTTTTTCAACTGTATATCAAGAAGTGTTTTCAAAATTGAATTTTAGCCCAATGGCTTTATGAACCAGACAATTTGATGGCTTACTTCCCCATTTCTCCAGGGCAGGAAAAGCAAGTATCTGAAGATTAAACACTTAGCCTACAACATGAGGTTCATGTAGGCAGTAGAGGGATTTCAATTCCACAGTTTCCTCCCTATGACTAATGTGTTTAAATGAACCACAAACAGGACAATGTTTTAAGCTGGCAGATTTGGAAATAAAAAAAAAAAAACCCAGAAGTGAAAAAAAAGAGACTTTGCTGTTGCTGAGGATGAATGTCCTTGGAGTAAGGAGTAAAAATAATGTTATTGGCAACTGTTAGGTACAGAACTATCAATGAGCAAAAAAAAGCAGGAGGTAGAGTGGGATGGGGAGCGAATAACACCTGCTGCTAAGATAATCTATTGAAATAACTGAAATATGAAGAACCTAGAAAGGAGTTTTAAGGCAAAGACATCACATAAAAATAGCTGAAATGCCCACTCTTGAGTCAGAAGATGATGGAGGGGAAGCGGGGACAAGCAAGCACATTCCTGGCTTTGTACCACCAGTGTGGAGCATGAAGAGGGACTTGGAGGATCCATAATTGAGGAGTGATAAAAAAAGTGGAAAGCCCAAGGGCAAAAGGAAGGGATTTCACTGGGGTGTACCTATGGGCAAAGACATATTTAGAAACATGAAGGATTGCCTGGATTGAAGACTGGAGACAGAGGCCAGGCTTTTCTCTATTCTGTGGGTACAGTAACTTGGAGGATGGACAGTCAAGCCTTTTTTTTTTTTCTTTCCAAATATTGATTAGCTCAAATGCAGTGGCCAGCCCCAAGAGGGAGCACAGAAAGCTCCTCAGCAGAACATCCTGTAATCTGGTGATTTGTGCATTCCTGTGGGTGGTGGATGCTGAAAGCCTTTCAGGGAGAAAGGTTTCTTACACTTTGTAGATAAAAGGACAGGAGCAGCAGCAACATCCATTGCTCTGGCTGCCTTTTGAAGGAAGGAACAGCCTGCTCAGTGCTAGAACAACAGACCATGGATATCAGTCACAAGGAAGTGAATCCCAGAAGCTGGCACTTAAACTCCAGAGGGGCAGAATCAATCACTTCCCTGGGCACAGGTTTTGGGCTGCTTGGTTATTCAGAGGGCTGGCAAACAAGGGACAGGTTAAGACCAGGCACTTTCTGGAGTGCTGAGTGAACACCTGGTCCTAGAAATGCTGTGTGACACCAACAGTCTGCCAGCTCCTGCTACTTCTGTCAGGCTGAGTAATCATCATGCTAGCAGCTGATGAAAAGAAGGGTCAGAAGTTCATTTGGCCCAAGCTTCACTTCCAGATAAGCAAAGATAAAGTGCCAGCTCAGGAGGTCCCCTCCCTGCATGGCAAGGATGGACACACCAGGAACATGAGCAGGAAACGGAGGTGGTGCTGGGGTGGGCTGGGATAGACAAACACACTTTTGGCCAACCTCAAGGGTAAGGTGCACTTATTACACAAAAGCCAACACATTCCTGATCATGTCTGTCTGGCACTGAGCCTCTCAAAGGATACATGCTCATACTTATGTTTGAATAAGTCACAGATGTGTGGGTTTGCTATTTTCAATCTCCCAAATGAACTGACAGCAATAATTCTGAAGAAAGTGTTCAGTCAGAGAAAATCAACCTGTACATGCCTGAGCTTGCAGAGGCATGTCTTCCTCAAAATTGAAGCAGAGGGGAAAATCACCTCTGAAGTCAACACTGTGTGCCTTAAACATGAAAATAACGTTTTTCATTAATTAAAAATTCAGGTGTTGCCCAGCATTGAAAGTAATTTCTCATGGAGGACTGATGAATACAAACTTTGGTCAGTCTTAAGGAGCTGTCTGCAAATCAACCTGGGAATAGCGTTTTCTGTCTTATGACTTACTGATCTTGTATGTTGTTTCCTAATTTGTATCCTAATTGCTGTTTGAACAACCATAGAGTTATGTATATGTTATATACATATGTTACATACAAAAGGCATGACCCTGGGTAAGGAAATGCGTCAAAGCCTCAACAGCTGAGCAGCAACTCACCTGCAAGGATACAGATAAAAGTTGTATCAAGTTTCAATTCACACAGCTGAAGGTGCTTCCCTAAGAATTATGGAGAGGAGGCCCATCTCCAGTCCTCAGCCAGCACCAATAAAGATTGCTCAGCAAGGTTGATGCAGAGGTTCCTGTAACATGTTATCCATCAGGAATTGATGCAGAGGTTCCTGTAACATGTTATCCATAAGGAATTGGCAATGAACACTGGCAAGCAGGGGAGAGAGCAAAACAACAGTCTTGAGAGTTGGAACACTACTATTTTTTGCTTGATCAAAAGATGAAGATCCTTTAAAGATCAAGGGCAGGTCAGAATTTAACTATTTTCTTTCAGTATGAAGAAAAATCCGTCTGCACTAGTTGAGACAGACTTCATCAGAAAATCCCAGTTTTCTCCACACCAGTAGAACTCCAGTGATTAAAAAACACCATTATGGGCTCTTTCTCTGAGGCAAGTAAGAATCTGGCACTGTCATCCAGGCAGGCTGCAGAGCTGGCCCAGGTGGGACTCTGGCTGGGAATGAGCCAGCAGAAAAGCTGAGTGCTTCACCTCTGCATTGGTGTACACCCACAGAATAACTGAGGCTGGGAAGGATCTGAGCTGGTTCCTTCTACTCCTGTCCCCAGGGGCCAGCTGCACAGAGAGGAGTGGCAGGGAGCTTTGTTTGCTCTTACACTGTACAGAGTCTGCCCAGAACCTGTAACACACATTGCACTGGAAGCCCCTCATTTTGCACTGGGATGGAAACTCGGGGTCTGGTTTGCCAATGGCATCTTTTCTGTTGCTGTGTGTGCATTCTCTGAAGGATGAAGGGTTGGAAAGGATCCCAATGTGCTGCTCAGCCTCTGCCTCTGGACTGAAGAAGGATCAAAGAAGTATAAGTATATTGTGATGTGTATTTGTAAATCCTGCTCTAGAAATGCATAGTAATAAATACCTGAAAGCTCTATTCAACTCCATCCAAATGTTCAATTATAGCTAGCACTCTTTGTAAACACTTGCTTAACATCTCCCCTAGTTACACCTTGCTGAAATTTAAGCCCCTCTCTTCTCATTCTATCCCCAGGAGACCTATGGAGCAGTTCAGTGCCACCTTTATGACAGCCTGTCTCATACTGGATGAATCCTTTTAGATTTCTCCTCAGTCTTCTCAAGGTTAACTGATTTAAATTCTTGCAGCCTTTCCTCACAGGTGATATTGTCTATAGCTCTGATCACTCCTATTGGTCTCCTATGGATTCCTGTTGCTCCATCTATTTTCTGAAATGCACTTCTGAAAATTGGGCAAAGCATTCAACTGAGACCTTGCTGGTGCTGAAGTGAGTGGAGGGATTAGTTATTCCACTCCTGATCCTTCTAGAAACACCTTCAGATCCCCAGGTCCTTTCATGAAATTGATACCTAACTAGCTGTTCCCTACAGTTTAGGAAATATGTTGCCTACATTTGGGTAGCTAACTGGTTTTGCTTTTGTGTGATGCTTTGCATTTATCCTCACTTCTTTATATTCCTCTTATACTAATATTCCATTGTGTTAAAATCCTATTGAATTATAAACCTGTTGGCCAGAAGGATTTAAAGCAAGATTTCAACTGTACAAAAGCAATATCAACAGGATTCAAGAGCTTCCCAAAGAAATATATGATTCTTTGCAGAAAAATATTTGGTTTGTTGTGCAATGATAAATGTCTACCCAGACTGGAGGTGTGGGATGAATTAAAGAGGTTTTTATTAACCTGATTTCCAAGGAATGGAAGGTGTTAAAGGATATGGATAATGCCAGGAGAAGGTTAAATTTTAGGTCAGGTATGAGAAGTGAAAGGACTAAAAACAAATAATCTCCAGAAGAAAAAATCAAATGTATCACAAGCCACAGTATCAGAAGCAGCCAGAGATTTTGACTACAGCCCAACATTTGCAACACTTTTTTAACCTCATCTGAGACCCACAGAGGCCTCAAGGGAAGATGTTGACTTCTCCCAGCTCATATGTTACAAAAGCTCATTATATTTAAAGGAAAGCCTCCCTGGGTAGCTTATTTAATTTACCATCACAGTTCAAGTGAATGGATGGGAAGATAAACAGAGATGGGGATTGCTGGCAGGAGAGTAGGGTGGCTCAGCTTTCAAACTGCTGCAGAATTTATTCATTGTGAAGAAATGAAGTTCTTATAGGTGTCTTTCACATGCAGTTTGGAGTCAATCATCAGCCTGAACAGGCTCTGGGGCATAGCTTAGAGTTAAAAAGAGAGGGAAAAAAATATCTGGCAGAAGTCCTGAGGACACTTGTCTTCTTCACCTAACCAGATACCAATAAAACATTTAGGATAAATCAGCAATTAACGAATTTCTGGACTCAGCTGGATGTGGACTAATGGATCAGTGCAGACAGGCCAAGTAACCCAAGGAGATATTTAATTTTGTCTCAGCCAATTCTGTAGAGAAAGGCAGGAGCCACTTGTGGGGAGGATGGAGGTTGATTCTCAGGAGCCTGTAACTACAGTACTCTGCTTAACACACAAATTGGAAAATGGGATTGTAATCTGATGCATGGCACTTTTGAATAATTAGATGTGAGAAATTCAGCGTGCACAGCAGATCAAGCTGCCAAAAATGTAGGGGGAGGGGAAACCAGAGAGGATTTCTACAGTCGATTTCTGATAGCCTGGAAAAATTGATCATGAAATGAATAACAGTAAAAATATAATTAGCCAGAGAACAGTCTCTAAAATGCTATAAATGCATAAATGTCATACCAAATGGCAGAGGAATCAACTGAGGGCACAATGATTAGAGATAAAAATATAAGCAATTTTTTAACTTGTGGACAACTAGTAGTGAGATTTGTACTAGAAATAACAACAGCATCGATGAGGAGTGGTTAGCAGGGAGGAAAGGTTAGCAGTGGAAAATTGTCAGTGTAAGAAGCAAAAGCTGAGGAAGAAAGGAGCTAAAAATTGTCCAACTAATTAACCTTGAATGAAGAAGGTGACATGGAAAAGTGGACAGAAAATGTACAAACATTGACTGGAAGTTGGACCTCCACAATTCAAAACATAAATAGACAGCATAAAAAATTGCCTCGACTTAGAGCAGATAATAACAACTTGCTTGATAACAAAAAGGGACTTGCAGGAACAGGTGGTAGAAGTGCCCTTCAAATAGGTCTCAAGAGAACCGGCTGACCAGTAAGAACAGCCTGGCTGCTGTCTCCAGAAGGGATGAGTTGATTATTAGGCTGGGGATGTTTCCCAGCAAGGCAAAGACAAGGCACGATTGAAACTTATTTTAAACACAGAGAACTCTATTACAACCATTGCAGAATGGCAGAAAAATCTATTCCTTTCCACTCCCTGAATGTTTCTGACAATGTGCTACTACCAAAAGGAAGTATACCAGCCAAAAGTGAGCCTGTGAGCCAGGGAATATAGTAAATGCTGGCACAGAATGAGGCAACACAGGTGGGAAGGCAAATTCCAAAACACTTCTGGGGCTTCTGCTGGAATGGCACTATATCCTTAATGTGGTGAGCAGAATGTTTAAAGGGAATTTCTGGTTTGTCTTCCACCCAGGTGATTGCTGTTGTCTAACTGAGGAATGACACAGGACCAAAACTCAGTAGGGATGGGATCTCAGGAGGTCTCCAGTCCAACCCCTTGCTCAAAGTAGGGTGAGCTATGAGGCCAAAAAGAGGCTACTCAGGGATTTGTCCAGTCTGGTCTTCTAGTGGTGAAGCAAGAAAAGAAGTTTCAACCTTGAACCTTGTTCAACAACCTTGAACCTTGTTCAACAACCTTGAACCAACCTTATTTGTCCTCCTTTTAAAATCAGATTAAACATGAAATGAGAGGAATAGGTTTTGCTGACTCCCAAAAAATGAAATTATTTTCTTTTTAAGGGCTTTTTCTTAATCATTAAGATTAATAAAACTATGTCCTGAGTGATCTAGCAGACTCAATCTCTTAATCTACTCTTACTTTGCAAAAACTCACACTTTTTTCCCCTCCTCATGTTTAAGATGTCTTGCTCACATAACATCTGAGGTCAGTGTTTGAGCTATGGTTTTTATCAAGCTGGACCAGCACTGAAGATCAGTCCTGCTGTCCCACAGTTGTATGTGGACATGACAAGATTTGCAAGCAGGGAAGTGTTGGTCATGGCATCCCATGCAAACACCAGCAAACAGCTAAGCTGTTTCATTTCCCACAGACACTGAGCTGAAGTATTTTCAAATAGTGCTCGTTCCCCACTACTTCACATGGCAAACAAAGAGATTTACAGATGAACAGAAGGAAGATTCAGGCCGTCAAAGACAGACCTGAAATAAAACCCAGACACAAATCAGTTTAAAAGGGTGTTATTACTGTGTTCAGAGAATCAATTAATGAAATTCCTGCTCACAAAGAATAACTGGAACTAAGTACAACCAGCTATTTCCCCCTGCCCATTTATTTTGTGATTTCCCATGCTCATTGATCAGTACTTTTGCAGGGTTCTGCCATTCTAACAGAAGGTTTTGTTTTTTGCTCTCCCAGTGCCTCTTTGTAGGTTGTGAGGAAAACAGAATCATTTTAGAGACCAAATTGAGAGCTTTAAGGATGTAAAAGTGCTCTTATGATTGTTCTGCTCAAGCCTAACCATGTTTTAAAGTCCCTTTCATGCAGAACCAAAATAACCTGACAAGGTGGTTATTTATTATAATAAGGGTCTTGAGTCTTGTGGTGTAAAATTATTGTGCCACCCAAAGGAATTCAAGGCAGTCATCAAATACTGAATATTTTCACCTATATTTATTTGGGAGGAAATCTGTGGTCAGGACTGGCCTTGCTTCCTATAATGGCTCTTTAGATTCAGGCCTCAACTAAGGTTTGGATAAACTGTACTGCACAGATTATTATGATTGTACATAGATCAGCACACAAGTGAGCTAAAACTGATGCCTTGTCCAGAGGATCTCATTGGGAAATGAACTGCAAACACTACTCTTTCTCAAATGGAGAAAGCTTCTCAGTTTCTTTACTAGAGAATTTGGAGCACTGATATCCCAAGTTCATGGTATGTATTCTGCAAGCTGGGGGGACACAAACTTCACCAAGTCCCAAGACTTGGTAAGCAACAATCCTCCAAAATTATGCCAGTTTGCCTTTTGGCCTCACAGCAGTGCACACAGAATGAGCCCTTGGACACTTGTGATAAATTGGTGCTTTACTGCTTGGTCTTCAATCTTCTATTAGCTGATTCTTTGGGAATTTAAAACCCTGAAGAAACTGTGATACAAGGAGAATAAAATATTAACTTTGCCTCTTGTATGACAACCTACACAAAGTGCACGTCTGGGGAAGTGTGACTGACAGTCATTTGTGAAGGGCTGTGTTTGAAAATTTGTGCGGTGACCTCTGCAGTTCTGTAGCTGCAGATTTGAACAGATGTCAATTCGCACAAGTGGATTGAGGTTCTTTTTGTTCTTAAGTGTGTTTTTGGGTTTTGTTAGGTTGAAGGGGTTTGAAAAAAATGCATCATTCATCTAATTGTAAAGTATGCATCCTAAGAAAAATGCACAAGGTGAAAATCAGCTGGGAAATTTACCAAAAATTATTATTTGCTCCATATGGTAGGAAGGTTAGCAATATAGTGTTACAGAAACAGGGCTTAATTAGTAGAGGCTTCCCAAAACCAGCAGATCTTCAAGAGGAGTGAAAGAGATGAGACAGAACATTTCACACTTATTCAATGCCACTGCAAACACAGAGGGCTCGAAAATAGCAAAAAACAGAAGGAAACTTGTGCAACCTCCTCTCTGCTGGAGAGGTGGGATCAGGGCCCCTGCTCCCAGCACCTGGCACGGAGTCACAGCCATGCAGGCTGGATCCCCCTGCCAAAATCTGGCCCCAATTAATGTGCAGCAGGTTCTGACTTTGCTTACATGATCAATGCCAGTTTTATAAGAATCAATTTTTAGAAACTACTGACTCACATCAGCTGACAGGTTATGTATGATTAATAAGCAACATAAGAAAACAATGTTTAATAGTTTAATGGCTCTAAGTGCAAAGTAAAATTAATTAATTATACAAATTAAAAATGCTACAAAGTCTTTACAATCATACAGTTCTAGAATTTAAATCGTATTACTGTGATAATTTGAAGTCTAATGCTGAAACATACTGAACAACTCTTAAAAGTTTTCTGCTTGACTTTAATTTCTGAATAATTAGTAGACTTCAAGGACAATTTTATATACCACAAGCACAGAGACAGAATTTGTAAAACAGTAATGTTATGAAACAAATCTCACTTGAAGAACAAAATCTACAGAAAAACAAATTATTAATAAAAAATTCAAACATTGAAGTAAAAGCCTGAATCCTAAAAAGGAATAAGGCTGAATCCTAAAATTTATCTAAACAATATTTGTCATTATATCAGTAATAAAAATAATTAATTAGCAAAACTGTCATACTTTGTCTAAAGTATGCTAAGGCTATAGTGAAAACTCAGTTTGAAATTAATTGAATGGACAACAATCTCCTTATTTTTAATACCTTTAAGCTTCTATTTTGTTTATCTGTTTTGCTCCAAAATTCTAGACAAAATTAAGTTCATTAACTCTTTTTCTAAGTCTGAGGAATGGGACAGTTAATATGTGACGAACACCAAGCAGTACATTCTACTCACAAAATACAAAATAAGCTGAACGCAACAGTCAAGCATCTGACACAGTCCAAATACTGCCAGTTTATAAGTATTTCTACACAAGCACTTCACAAAATATTTAACATTAAAGTCTAAACATCTGTGTAACTCAAATATATTTGTGATGCTCCCAAAGGGTTAATACTGTCTTGTTTCATTTCTTACATGTAGTAATTTAGCTGTGAACAAAAGCAGCTCCCTGCTGGATACCTTGGCTAAAGGAAACACAATGAACTGGTAAAAACCAGTTTTATCTCACTGCTGTTGCCTAGGGCTACAGACAAAATGAAGTAAAAAAATTCACATGCAGAGTATTAGGTGCTTATGAAAGATCCAGCAGCGCTGTTGCCTAGTGATTCAGCCAGGAATCAGCACAGGCCAATGAGGTGTTTGGGTACTGAATAACATCCCCAATGACTGCTTTACATCTCCTCCAATTCTGTCATACACCCCCATGATTTCCCAGTGGTGAGAATCACTTTCAAGGGAACCTGTCAGGGAAAAAAAAAAAAATTTAAACAAATAAACACATCACATATAGCACAATTACTCTTTTTGCTTTTCCCTTTGGATGTAATACTGCTCCAGATTCCATGTCTATCCAGTGTGAAATGCTCTTCATTTGTATTAATACTCAATTATTGCTACAATTCTGATAAAAATACCTTAACAATTTAAACTAACCTTTAGTTTTCAAATTGCAAATACATGTTACTGAATTGCAATGAATACACTAAAGCAAAATTCATCTCATGCTTTTAAAAGAGCTACAAATGATGATTTTGATGTTTTCATCAGCAACTTTGTCAGCAATGCATAAAGATACTAGGGTTTTTTACCCCCCACTTTTCAAGTTCTGGGGTATTTTTATTGTTGCTTTGGCTTAATTTCAGTTTGTTTTGCAGTGCCTAGTGCTGTTGTACACAGTAGATTTGTTGACATGAAAGCTGCCTCATTAGCATGGACTATATTTTGGGGAAAAAAAGCTACTTCAAAGATAAAACATCCTTTACCTCAAAGAAGAAAAAGAGATCTCTCCCCATTAAGACTATATGTGTGCTCTACTTTAGTGACATTTTGTCTCTGTATTAAGAAATAATATTCATACATAAGGGTGCACATAATACATATTTAGTTGAAGGAAGTCTGCTGAAGGGGAGCAGGAGCATTTCACAAAAATCTTTTCATCTTCAACATCTCTAATCCTGAAAGACATTTTCGTACTGTATAGAAGGGTAAACAACATGAACAAAAAACCAGACTTTTTTTTAAAGATCACTCTCAATTTTTTCTCTGAGATCAAACTTTATGTTTTCTATCTGGCCTCTGTCATTGATCTCTCTTTGAAGCTTCAGAGGAAGCTGAAGTATCTCCATGATGGATGTAGTCTAACATGCACAAGCAGAAGAATGTCAGGACTGCCACAGTAATTTGCTTAGGAAAAGGAGACCAAACAAGGGTTATGAAATGTGTATCTCCAAAAGTCCTAATCTTTGAAAGCCCCAGATAACTATTTATTGTCTAAGAATGTGTTTCTTTTCACCTATTAAAGCATAGTTGGTGTTTAAAGGAGAATTACAGTTCTCATGGGAATGACATCTTGAACCCATCTGTTTAATGCATTGAGAAGGATTTGCCAGTGTGTGACAGTAAAACACCTTAGACAGAGGTGAATAACAAGGTATGTCCCATTTGTCCATAGGACATTGAAACCTTCTGCCAGTTAATGGTTAGTCTGAAAAATGTAACACTAAAATGATATTCTACCCCTGCAACCAGGAACACTCTCAGTAACCATGTAAACATTTGTCTTTCCTAGAAACCTATTACAGTGCTTATATTTATTTCATGGCCATGACTTCCTCAGAGAAAGTATGAAAATTTTACCTCTGAAAAAGGCACCAAAAAGTCTCCTTAAACTTTTCCTATCCGGAAAGGAGACTATGATTGCTATTCACTTTATATGTCACCAGTAATACCATACTTGATCATTTTTAAGAACCTTATAGAAGCATAAATGCCAGGTATCTAATCCAGTAATTAAAAATATTTCAATGTAATGTATCTTGAAAAACACTCTAGCTTCTTTTTTTCCCAAGGAATTTGTAACAAAAGAAGAAAGGCAAACACAGGTGTACAATGTAAGCAACCTACAGAAATGCATTTTGCAAAGCTTGGGAGTATCAGTGTGAGACATTTATAATCCCAGTGTAGCCAAAAAGTCTCATTGGACTTTTAACATTTATTTAACAGGAATGTAAGATCTTACAAAGGTTAAGTGAACAGTGAGGGGGGAAATAAGTATGGGAACCAGAAAGAGTAATTTAGATCTTGGATACCCTTCATTATCCTTTCTCAATTTTTGTGGGAAGGATGGGCTCCCTAAGGACCCATAAAGGGTCTTGTAACTGCAAGCCTCAAAGAGTGGCTGGAATTCTGCAATAGATACAGAAGATCTGCAGGAGGAAATACAAGAAAAATTATCAAGTAGTTTTCTTTTTCAGCTGTTTCCATGAGTGCAAATCTGTATGTTGCAACCATCTCTGAACTAATTAGAATAAAGCTGTTTCTGTCCCTGAATCTTGTTGGGTATTACTGCTGAGTGAGTGACCTGGCAACACCAAGTACTCCATTTGTCAGCACACTGGAAACCCTTGGGCTTTGGCTCACTGAAGTTTAGGGATTCCCAGGAGCTTTAGCCTTTTACCAAGCAACAAAAGCTGAGCAGTAGGCTACAGTGACAGGTACCAGTTTTGTAGATAGAAAAACATAATTATTTTATCATGTAATTACCATTTGGTCCAATACATAGAAAGCTGTGTAGTTACCTACTCACTTTCTAGAGATGCTGGTCTGGCAGATTATGTTCTCTACCTTTAGCAATGACCAGTGATTTTGTTTGCTTTGTGTGCTAGGCATCCACACAGAAATGTTAAATAGACACATTTTCTAACTGAAAATTACTGGAGAAAGATCCTTTGCAATATTTTTTCAGCAGTAATGAATGCCTGGCACATCTAGAAAGGCAGGCACATATTAAAGGGACATATTTCTCACTCTACCACACCCAACAGAAGTTCCACGGCAATGAATGAAATAGATTTTTAAATTACCATGTGCATTGCTACAACAATCTCACTTCCCAAAAGGGAGTATCTTTTCTTTCAGTTATTTTCCTTTGGAACTTTTATAGTAATTTGAAAAAGCAATTACTGCAAATATGAAAATGAAACAATTGAAGTAAAAAGCAAAATAGTTGTTTCTAGATTCCTAATATGATGATGATGATGATGATGTACAAAGCTAAGCATGCCTGAGAAAGAAATGGAAATTCAAAACTGTCCCTACCTTCAGTGGCACTTCCAAGGCTTTGGTTTGCTGTAGGGACTCCATTATTCTTTTTACCAGTGCTGTAAGGTAAATTTGAAAACCTACAGCTTTATTTTCCATGTTAGAATTGTTATATATATGTATATTAAAAATAGTTTTTTATATTCTGTTACATAATACCTGCATTTCTACATTAAAAATTATAATTTACAACTTTTTCAGATTATTTTAAAGTGATATTTTATCTCTTGAGAACAGTTTAATTTCCTTTTTTAAATTGAATTTTTGGGTAAAATTTGCAGAATTATTTAATTTATCTAGCCCATATGTAAAGAAGTATAGCACTACTACATTTCATATAAAGGTATGTAGAGCATGTGTGAATGCTCAGTGTTCAACTTCACTTCTCATAACTATCTGTGTGATGACATTTTATATATTTTAATTCTCTAACTTTCTTGTGCAACCATAAAACTCACTTTAAAAAAGAAGCTAGGAAAAAAGCCCACAAGAATCTGAACTTTAAAAAATATTTTAATCTTCAAAGTAAAAAGATCAGAGCCAAATTTTTTAAAAAATCATCTCTGTGGGGTAGTGGAGCTATCAGGACTCTAAACAATTAACTTCAGTATAATTCATGTAACTTAACAACTCATCATGCCATAACACTATGCTCAGTATTACTGTGCAAATGCATCTATAATTATTCCAAAACAATCATCTGGGATCAGATTTACCATCACTGGTCCTGCTAATTAGTGTTTTGCTTGACAAAGATTGCTGCTTCAACACAGGCTCTTCTAATAAAAATCAAGGAGAGGATCAACAGCTTCTAAAATGGAAGGTATTTTTGGCTAGTGAAAGTGAAGCAGGAATACCAGGTAGCCCCAGAACCTGCCTTGCTCTGACAGGATGGGGGAATAAATAATGGATGTGGTCTTGTGTCTCAGAGGCCTGAGAAGAAGCAGAGGCTGTGATTTGAGCTGCCAGGGCAAACCCACATGACTACTGAGCAGCTTCCTTTGAAGTTATCCCTCACTGCACATCACAGCTCTTTGGCAGCTGAGGTTAGAGGCAAAGGAGTGACAAGAACTCTAAGAAGCTGTGGATGTTGTTGCTCTGGCTGCTGCCAAAACCTTTCTAATGATGCCAGCAATGAAGAGCAGTCTGTAATGTTTCATGTCGTGTCACTGACACTGAGGCTGGCCTGATAATAATGATGAGGATAACCAGCTTCTGCTTGAACAGTGATCAGACCGTGCTGGCTCACTCAGATTTCTATGCTAACGAGCTGTCATAAGCTTTTCATGAAGTCCAAACTATGCAGTAACTCAAAGTATCAGCAGATCAAGTGCCAGAGCTGAGGAAGCCAAGACATTTGTTGACACATCTATGTACAGCTACACCTGTACGCTTGCTTCATGTCAGATTTGGGGTACGTCGTGGTCCACTGTGGGGCAGAACAACATTTTTTCAAAAGCAGAAACAAAGACTGCAATCCACAGATTGTGAAAGGAGAAGTGCTGGCCTAAATAATTACTCATTTGTAATCCAGTCCAAGTCAACATGGCTATTAATAGAGGAGTGTTGGACTGCCTCTGTCTTGAGAAGCCCACTCTGAATTTCAACAAGCTGTCAGCTCCAGGAGGTCAGCAATGCAGCAGATGCTGGGGCACCCCAGCCAGGTGGGATGCCTTCAGAAGGCTCAGTGTGTTGCCAGTCAGTCCTGGATAAACATTTTTTCCAAGCTATGACTACACAAAACTTTTGAGAGGATAACACCTGAATTCTGCACTTCTCACACAGAATCACTCAGCTCTGTGTGTTTCACCAGACACTTAGGAAGAGCACACTCAACTCTGAGCAGCTTATAATTTCTTGTGTTTTTAGATAAATAAACAGCAGCAGAGCCTTTGGGCAAGGAGAGGAATAGGTCTTCTTGACAAAACGAGTTCCAACAGACAGTAAAAGATGGAGCATGAGTCAGCAGCATCTCTTCCTGGGCTGAAATAAGTGAGGGATATGACAAAGGCTGCTGCCTCCTGTGCACTGAGTTAGATCTGCTCCCCCCAGGTTCTCTAGACCTCTGAACTAGACTAGTTATGTCCCATTTAGCTGTTATCCCCAAAAGGGGATGCATGATGGCAGCAATAACTGCAACAGCTTTCTCTGTTGGTTCACACATCTATTGCTCTAAGGCATCTGGCACAACCAGAGTTCTGCTGCATTCTTAAATACTCTTAATTTTAAAATGCACAGATTAAAGTGGCCACATCAGTGAACAAACCCAACGGTTCTTCATTCACTTTGACAACCATTAAAAACCTCTCCATGGTTTGCTTCATTTTCTTCTTTCCTTTTTTTCTGTCAGTTCAGGTCCCTGTTCTCTTTCTCATGTCACACTGACTTTTCTCTATCCAGAGTTTAGTAAAGCCATTCATTTCAAGCAATCTGAAGTTGTTGTGTCTGCATTTCAGCCTTTTGAAATCACTCCCTTGCAAATATCAAGAAAAAGCAGCTGGATTGCCATTCCTGTTCAGTGGTCTGCTAAGACTGTAAACAGTGAAGAAGGAAGAATTTAAATACATTACAGTCTTTGCACAAAAATAAATAGGTATAGTGGCTGAATACATTTAGGCTGGAAATTTAAAGTTCTAGGTTTTGGAGAGACAAAATTCTGGAACAGTCCTTAGTGGGAGTAATTTTTCATACGAAGATGATAATTTATAAAAGAGACCATATGGCATGGGGGTATGTAATCACAGGAAAGGTTCCCTTTAGTCCTATGTACATAATATCTGATTCTTCCACTGCTTTTGCAAATCTCCTTGAAAACTTCCCTCTTTCTCAAGGCTCACAATAAATAATCAAACATGTACAACTATATCTTCTTTATCTTGTATACATTTTAGAGTGTAGTCACTAAAAAACAGAACCACAGTGTCTAAATAAATCTGTCTCTATCACTCTTGATTTTTTGTTTCTTGTCTAAGATTTAGACTGGAGACTTTGGGGATAATGATTATTTCTGTTCAGTCAAGAATCTAGTATATCTAGGGCACATAAATTATTAATTTTAAAGTGTTCCTTTACAGCCAGCCATGTACTGCAAAGGCATCTGTAAAATGCTGTTCTCCCAATCTTTGCAAGTTATCTCTCAAAACCCATAGTCAGCAATTAGGAAAGCTGTTGATTATACTCATCTTAAAATGCTTTGTAAGCTACGTATACATGTTAAAATATTGTGCATAAAAAATTGGTGACAGCAAAGTTAAAAGATTTTAGAGGAACTGAAATTTTAACACATGTTTTACCATACATTAGATTTTCTTGATACTGACCAGAATAAATATGCTTATTGAAAGTGCTGTGAATAGGAACAAAGATAAGACACGCATGCTTGCTGTGGAACAAAAGCTTATTTGTCCCTATCAAACTGAAGACATTTTTCAAGTGCACTCACCTATGAAATTATGACTCTAGAAACATGTCAAAGCTGGCCAGACATATGATCTATGGAACAGGAATTTTTGCAAATTGAAAGCTATCTAGAGGCATCTTTAGTTTACGCACCAGTGTTTTCCAAGCTAGAAAACGGCACCTCAGAGGAAAGAAAATGTCACTAACTTGTGATGACCAGTTCATTCTTTTGTTCTTCTGTTCCTGCAGTTCCCTTTTGAACATGTGCACATTTTAATGCAGTTGTCTCAGTATCAAGTAAGCATAAAATTGCAGCAGAATAAAGTGAAATTTCATGTAATCTGTATGTGAGCCAAAAATGTGCACTGGCAGATGTTAAAAAAATGTCTAAGATACTATTCTTTGGGTAGCAAGTGATCTTAATACTAACATAAATAGGTTTAATTTATATTGATTGTTGGTTTGGTTTTTCTTTTTGGTTGTGTTTTGTTATTTGGGGTTTTTTTGTTTGTTTGTTTGTTTTTGACTGGTCATTTCTATGTTCTTAAATTTAAGGTAAGGACTTCAGCTGAAATATTTTATACCTAGTAAAGTATTAGAAAAATTGTTTCAAGCTCTACATTGTGCATGTATCAAAAATACAAACAGATGCAGAAATTTTTTATTTCTATCAATACTGTATAATTATAAATGAATTCTAAAAAAAACCCCTTTAAAATTACTCTAATGCACTGTGATATTGAACACAAAGCACTGGAATACATGAATTTCCACAAAAAGATGTTATTTCAAGTACCAAGTGTCTTTCATTTAATTATCACTAATGGATGCAATCAAGCAGAGAGAAAGGCATAGAAGAGTCCACAGTAATTGCCGCTGGCAAAGTTCACCTTTCAAACTCATCAGCTATTTATGGAACACACATTAGAAGCCAGATTCTACAGTTGTAACTACAGGTATCCCTTGACCGTAAAAAAAAAATTTAAAAATTTACTTTTCTTCCCCACAAAGCATGTTTCCCCTTTTAGCTGTAATGCATTCAGCATAATCCAAAGCCAAAGAGGCAGTTCAAACACAGCATGGAGCACCAGTGTCAGAAACAGTCTCACAAAATGAAAAATTGAGTTCTGCCATTCCTAAATACTCTTCCAGAGTCTGACTTGGGGAAAGACTGACTACCCGATTACACAGACTTCAGGACTCAGAGGCACTGAGCCTTCTCAGATCCAAGAATCCAGTTTTTTGGCATTCCCATAGTATCATCTGCCTTTCTGCTTCCTGGGCTGCTGGAGAGCTCAAGATGTGAGGAAGCCAGACAGGCAAGCTGGCCAGAAACCAGGCAGATTATTGATGGTAAAGCTGAGAGTCTTCTGCCCAAGCAAAACGAATTTCTGCCAAATGTTTTGATTTGAACTTCCCAAGCACCCTCTAATAGGAAATTAGTATTTTAAAAAGCTCTTTTGCTGTCATGTTCTTGCCCTAAACAGAGAATTGAAGGAAACAATATTCCATATCATTGATGAAAATTGCAACATTCAGAGTAGTATGTGCTTCATTGTATTTCAAAGTATGTCAAAGCTTGGGCAGTCAAAACCTTATTATAAATAAATGATGTTCTGTCTTGTCCATTCAGAGTGAGCCATATGTGCACTATAAAACTGTGGGCAATGGATTCTTTTTGAAGAAGGTATTCTTCCAAAGTACAGATGAGACCTTGAGATGACCCACCTCATGCAGTACTTTGTGCAGAAGTAGATCAGAAAAAAAAGAACATTTCTTTGCTTGTTTGCTTGTCCTCTTGTTTATTAGATTCAAAATATTCCAAATAATTTGTGCATTATTAGATGCACTATAAATGGGATTTCTGTATATTGTAAAGTCCTGGAAATTCTTATGGGAACATATGAAGTCCTATGCAAGACTAAAGAAGGTGCCAATACTACAATTCCTTGGGGCAATTTTCAGCTGCCATTCAAGAGAGTCTAAGAAGCAAAAGAACATTTTAATGTTGTGAAGCAATTCAAAAGAGACTCTTCCATCAGGGAAATGCTGCTGAGAAGGCTTATCTCCTGCATTGTGATCTTATGAAATAATACTATTTACCTTTATGTTCTTAATTTATAAATCTTAAAAATATTTTAAGTTTCATGTTCATTCTACAAGCAAGAAAAAGGAGACATATATTTGTTGATGCTTTCCTGAAAAAGTAGATCAGAAGCATGACTGGAATCAGAATGCAAACATGCTGAATAGTAGGCCAGTACTTCTTGGATCACATTAAATGCAGAAGAATAACACAGCACTGAAGTGTAATCCATTTAAACCCTCCAGCACTGTTCTTTAGCTTCAAGTCCACGTCCTTCGCTTTACAGAGCTTTGTGACTGTACAACTGAGATTTCTCTCTGGATCATTAAACTGCAGGCTGGAAACTGCAAGTCAGCAGATTCTGTAATTTAAAGTTTCTGAATGGACAAAAGCTCATTAGATATGTAAAGACAAAGCTGACAGCTAAAGAATATTGGCAAATAAAAACAAAAAGAGTAAGGATTTTTAAAAAAGGGTGAGAGAACTTTAGGTAAAGAGATGAAAACTCTATTTGGACTTTCAAAGCACTTAAGTGAATTAAGAGCACATATCCTACTGACTCCTCTTTGGTTTAACTCTCAGATATCTAATCTGTTACCTTACTTAGCAGCTCCGGAAATAATTGGAAAATATGAGGAGAAAAAGCGTGTTCCTATTTAGTTTCATCTGAAAGGAATCTAGGTCAACTGTTCTCAGGCTGCTCTGTGATGTGAACTCAAACCATTCCCACCAAGGACTGGGACAATAGGGAGATGTGCTTCAGCACTGCTGCTGGCTGCAAGTGAGATGCGACTGCAGATCCACACTTTCTCTGCTATTCAGATCAAACAAAATCCTCATTAATGACTGAAGAATTGCCAGCTTTGGACCCTTTTAAGACATCTTGGATTAGTTCTTCTACCAGTAGCAGAACTACTTGCAAACCACAGTCAGAGAGGTTGAAAGGAGCCTTTGGAGTTTACCTGGTCCAGCCCTGCTGCTCAGAGGGACCACCTCGAGCTGGTTACCCAGGACCTT
The DNA here is from genome assembly GCF_027579445.1 of Ammospiza nelsoni. NCBI lineage: Eukaryota > Metazoa > Chordata > Aves > Passeriformes > Passerellidae > Ammospiza > Ammospiza nelsoni. The sequence continues at coordinate 20,133,334 of NC_080636.1, forward strand.
GTCCAGATGGCTTTTTTACATCTCCAAGGATGGAGACTCCACAACATCTCAGGGCAACTTGTGCCAGTGCTCAGTCACCCTGAGAGTAAAACAGTGTTCCCTCATCTACAGAGGGAACCTTTTGTGTTTCAGTTTGTGCCCATTGCCTGGGTGCTGTCACTGGGCACCACCACTTCCTCTATGCCCACTCCCTTAGGATATATACATTAGCAAGATCCCCTGAGCTTTCTCTTCTCCAGGCTGAACAGTCCCAGGTCTCAGCCTGCCTTCTCCCCCAAGACCCTTCATCATCTTTGTCACCCTTTGTTGCACTTTCTTCAGTCTGGGAAGCTCAGAACCAGATGCAGTACTCCAAGTAAGGCTCTCCCAGTGATGAATAAAAAGGAAGGAAATCAATATCTCAATATCTCTTTTGTGTAAAGAATAAGACAAGTTATCATTCTTCTGTTCTGACAGGAGTATATCTGAAAGTTCCTGTAATGAAGAATTTCCTTTTTTTTTCTTTGGCTCTTAGGGCAAAGTAGAGACAAATTGAAAAGTCAATCTTCAATCAGCAGAATGAAACAAACTTCCATCTTGAACACTCAAGTTTGGCAGCCCATGCTAAGTGCAATGACAATTTCCAAGGTATCTCATACCTCAAGACTGCCCAAGTCCATTTTCTAAAGGTCATCTTAGCAACTTCAATTATAGGATTATAACTTTGAGGCACAAGAAGGAATTTACAGGTATGTTTGTTCTGCACCCTGCAGCTAGACCTGGAGATCAGCAAACTAATTACTACACAGTCTAAACTTGAGTATTTGAATTGCACTCCTTCTGCATTTTCAGAAAAAAGCCTCCAGTCACCATATTTCCATATTGGGATAATGTATTACTATTATTCATATGATAGCTAGAGGTTTTTTTCTGTTATACTTGAAAAGTATTGATTTTTCTGAATTTGCTACAAATTCAGACTAGTAATGGAGATCTAAATTTGACCCAATGGGGGCAGAATCTATGATTTTCTACATGTATAATCAACCATGAATCATTTTTATATTTTGGGTATAATATTAGCTCTATACTTTATGCAAATTGATGCAAAATAAGATAATAAAAATCCTTCTATGCTGTCCTACAGATGTCTTTCAATGCACTACACTTCCTAACTCTGAAACTATGTCACTTTTAGACATTTTCTGAACAGATATTGCAATCTCCTATAAATTGCATATATTTTTTAAACTTTAAATCTGATTTTAATTCCTGTATTTAGAGGTCAAATGTTAATATATTAACTTAATTCATTACAATGCCCTGAATATATTGAGCTGAAATAACTCCCAGGTAATTTGTTTAGATTAGATAGAGTTTTAATGCTCTCATTCTGAACTAATATTCACAAGAGGGATCAGTGATGAAATGAGACTAATATAGGAAATTGCACTGTTCAAATGAATGCAGCACGGGAAGGTGAAATTAATTTTTTATTAAATGCTTGTGCTATAATGGAAGATATTTCTTGTATTGGTGAATTTAAATCATTTTTGATATTTTGACTAATGGGTTTAGCCAAACATTTTGTTGAGCTTCAAACTAGGTCAACATTTGTGAATAACCACTTGGTGCCTACAGGAATAAATCCACAATTTACTGGAGAAGAGACCCAATAGTCTGCTACATGCCCTCACTTGCTAAATTTGTACCAGATGCTGACACAAACCCTGGCTTAGGGAATAATGTCTGGAAGTAAGACAGATGAGAAGATAGAAACATAGGCACAAACTTTTACTAACCTTAATCTTGAGAGTGCCATCATAAATGTTTCTTATTACAAAAAAGCAGTAAACTAATTTAGAAATTACAGTGTGGCATAATCTTACATGAAGAATGGAATAATTCTTTATGTAACAGCCCCTAGTCTAAAGTACTTCAAACTGGTTTATTTCCCTCTAAAACCTTGGAAGAAATAGTATTTACTTTTACAGGATTCACACAATGGATGATGAAATCTTGATTAAAAAACTACATACAAATAATCATGCTAATGAATTCCAAATGAGTATATCACATTTTACATACAAGCCAGTGGTGGAAAACATTCAGAAAAATCTGCTTAGTATACATTTTCTTAATTGTGAGAACCAATGTGCTTCTTCTCACTACATTAGTTCTTTATTCTCTAAGAGGAAAAGAGCAGAAGAGATTTTATTTACCTGAGAATTCCTGGATTTGAGAATCTTCGACCTCAAACAACAATTCGTCGTGGATCTGGGCAATTAACCTGAAAAATTTCAGAGACATCAGATAATACATGCAAGAAATTTTTAACAGTGCTTTCCATTCATGAATAAGTTAAAGTGAAAATAAACATCCAAAGAAAATTTAAAAATCATTAATGAATTTAAGAATTGCCTCTCCCTATATTCTGGAAACATGAAGGCCATAGTTGTAAACCCAAATTGTGCTTGCCACCATATAAATGTCATTCAGGGATTTGATGACATAACAAGGTATCACTTAAAACCAACCTAATTTGCAGAAAAAGACAAGAAATGATGGAGACAGACTACGTTTTGTTAATATAGTTTGGTTTTTTGAATTGGATATAAAGAAGAAGTTCTTGCTCATGATGGTGGTGAGGCACTAGAACTGGTTGCTCAGAGAAGTTGTGGATGCCCCATCTCTGGAATTGCTCAAAGCCAGGTTGCAGGGGCTTGGAGCAATCTGGTCTCGTGGAAGGTGTCCCTGCCCATGGCAGGGGGTTGAACAAGGTGGTCTTTATGGTCCCTTCCAACCCAAACCATGCTGTGATTCCATGATTTAAATTAAATGTCACTTGTAGACTTTTCTTAATATCTTTTCTTAATAATAGCAGTTATTCAAGTAAATAATTCTTTACAAATGGCTGAAACATCAATATGGTTATGACTTATAACTTTTCACAGCTTCTTAAGATAGTTTCACACTGCCTTAAATTACAGTGTGACATTGACTAACAGTGTGGTGAGCTCTAATAATAGATCTTAAATTATTAGTCACTTACAACACAGTCAGAAGCAGAATGAAACAGATTAACATGTTTTTAATAGGAAATTAGGACACAGGACACAAAAAAAGAAATAGATGAAAAGACCAGGATCATCTATAGCAAGAGAACACAGTTACATGAAAAGTTGTAATTTCGAATTCAAGTAAATTAATTAAAACAAGAGTATCCTGATAACCATTGAAATGACATGCAAAAGGTACAAATCAGAACAGTGAATATTAAAGATGAATAAACAGTCAATCAATTGAATAAGTGAAAATAATTGCATTTATTAAACCAGTCTAATAAAAACACAATAGACTGATTATTGTTTGTTCCAGAGTAGTCTCATGCCTTCAGTCAGGATTAAAGCATCATATATTCTGAATATTTGGTAAGGAAAAGTCCTTTCTTAGAAGAACTTACAATATACATAAAAACTTCATCATAAATTTTTCAGGATTTAGAAATGAAAGAATAGGATTTTCAAAACCTCTCAGCATTGTAGCAACTGATCGCCTCACCTCCATGCTAAAAGTAAAACAGGAGGAGCAGGTTTGGACCAGAATTAACTGCCATCTTATGTATGTCCAAAAACCTGTGGAAGCAATGTAAATTAACTGAAATTTTCTCTCTGGACAGCAAAATAGACTTGATACAACTCTACATGCTCCTGTTCACCAAATGAATGCAGCCCAGCTCCTTTAGCTTAGGTCTCCATCATGGCTAAAGGACATTTCTGTTTCTCACCCACATCATCCTGAACATCACAGCCCATCAGCTCAGCTGCATTGCCAGTTAACTCAGGAGCTGCCTGGAGCTGCAGAGTTACACCTGCCCCGTCTTACACATTTGTGATTAATTTGAAGTTCAGGACCATGTTCTGTCTGCTAAATACAGAACTAAAGTTGGCATTGCTGGTTCTCTGTCTAGCTCTGCTCCTCTCCTAACCAATGCCTTCAGTTAGAAAATGGGAATAATATTTGTGAGATCTAAGGAATGAGTATTTCTAATACACTTCTATTTTCAAATGAAAGATATTATAGAAGATTTAATTAACACTAAACATTATTTCCTGGACTGATGCCAATAATGAAATAGTACACATTGTTTCCTCCTTAATCTTCATCAAACAAGATAGATATTTTTTGATGATGTTTTATCTCTTTTTCTTACATGTTTCACAGCAAATAATGAGTTCTGGTCTTGCAGTACAAGGCCACCTGCATTTTTTCAAGCTTGCTTAAGTAATATTGCTTTCATGCAATATGCTGTTCCACAGAAGGAAGCATTCAATTTGATATCAATAAAGATGAAAGAAAAAAATCAAAGCAATTTGTGCATTCAATATTTACAGTTTTCACCATTCCCCTGCATACACCTACCTAGCTATTGCATAGACTGAGTGAAAGAAGTTTGAAAAAGCCCCTATACTTTTGCTTAATAGCTTAATTGAATTCTCTTCACTTTGAAGGAATATTGCAATAGCAAGCTCCTCTCATTATCTTGTGCTAAAAGGTATGGCCAACTGGATTAGAAATTGCAAACCAGGCAGACACTAGTATATTTTTAATTCTACAGATGTTAAGAATGCCTTTGATTTAGAAACTAGTATTTTATTAACTATGTTCTTGCCTGACTAAAAATTAGACATCACTTTTGGTGAGTACACATAGGATTTCCTTTACTGAGAAACATGACTTGCATCTGAGCATGCCAGTAGTGTGGAAATAGAAATTTTTACAGCCTGACCTCTCAAATGCAGAAATATTTATGTGACTGCCAGTCTGAACATGGTTTTTGACACCACTTTAGTGTGCCCAGCATAAAACAGCCTTCTTAAACTATAATGCTGCACTATAGGATTTAAAAAAGAAGATATTTTTCATTTTCTTAACACTACATTGATCATTCTTCCAGTTTCCTATAAAGCAACACAGGGACTAAATTCTCAGGCCTCCAGTAGATCACAGCCCAGCTATTACTACTGAATCATAATCATATTAATGAATAATATATGCCAAAACTGATTAAAATGTTCTCAATAGATTTTTCATAGTATTCTATTTATGAAGCCATATTGTTAGAGCATAGTATCAGGCCAGTTGTCTAATAAAAGAACTAATGAAGATTTTGTTTGTTACTGGAAATCAATATATTCCAGGTCTGGACTACTCTGTTCTAAAGTACAGAATTGGAAGGTTTTCCATTACTACTACAAAGACCTAGAAATAATTACACTACTGAACTGATCTCACCAAAACAGCTGTTACCTTATTACTGAGCAACTGCATTTTTCTTTATCATTAAAGGAAACAGCTTTCTCTCTAAACTCAAAAGAAGTTTAGTGACATGACATGCTGCAGGCTCCACTGTAGGTATGTTCACTAGGAGAGGCCAGTGTAGGAGAGGGGAAAAAAGAAAGGATTATCATAGTAGTCTTCATCAGAAGGAGGATTTTAACAGCAACATGCAGTGCTTCAGGATGTTAGAATGTGCCAAGAGATGCTGAAACTAATTAAATTCATGCTTCTTCTACAGACAAGGGACTAGGGCTGGTTCTGACCTAGATGTTCTGAACTCACACTTGGAAAACCCCAGCTCTGTGTGGTGGCTTTGTGGCAGTGCCATCTCCCAAAACAGCTACCTGAAGTTAGACAGAGATTAACCCTCTGTACATTTTTTTATATAGTTTTTGCATCACTGGGGAAATTTTTACTTCTGTTAACAACACACCCAAAGCATAACATGGTTCAGCTTTCCAGATTGGTCTGTAGAAAGATAAAATAAAATATAAACCACCAACAGTTTATTGGTGGAGTTGGCAGTACCAGCTTAACAGTTGGACTCAAGGACCTTAGAGGTGTTTTCCAACCTAACTGATTCTACCATTCTCTATTATACTGTGCTGTCTGTTTTAAGAATTTGAATAGGAAATAAATTAAAATAAGGTTTAAAACTGGGCAACTGGAAAAGGGGTTAAAAAAGAGGGTTTGATCATCATGCATAACATAGCAGGACTTAATGACCTTAAAGGTCTTTTCCAGCCTAACTGATACCATAATTCTGTAAGGAATTGAGGCCACCTCATTCTGACCAAGAGCCAAGCTGAGAGCCCAGCTCAGTTTGAGATGGTTCCTGATGGACACTCCTACATCTTCAGATAAAAAGTGGTGCAGGACAAGGTCACAGGTCTGATTCTGAACTAGATCATACATACCAGCGTAAAATTTCCACAGCAAACGACATATTTTAACTTGAAGAGATACTGAAAATTAAATAATATTTTAACAAGGGATTTCCTAAAACAGAAGGATGGTCTTTGGAGAAGGAGAGAAGAGGATTGATTATTTGAAATCCATTATAATTTAATGGTTGGAGTAAAAAATTCTAGTGAAAAAAACCTATAATAAATCTTGAGAATTTAAAACAATGTTAGCAGTTAAGTATTTATGTAAGAACAATAAAAATATAAACATTGAAGAGTTACGAAAAGTACACCACTTTAAATAAGGCATTAATGATCACTTGGTAGAATAAACTTTGAAATACTTGTTTAAAATATTCTTTAAAATATTTTATAAAATATTTAAAAAATATTTCTTGTTTTCTATTCTCACAAGGTTTTCATCTTATTTAAAAAAGTACTATGTCTCTGACCAGTGAAATGAAGGCCATACAACAGTATCAGATTTTATGTCCCAAATAATAATATCCTGGTTTCTCATCCTATGTTCTTCCCCTTTTTTGATATAAGCATATCAATCAATAAAATAATAATCCAACTAGTAACATCACATTTTTTGTTTTGAATTTGAAACCTATAAATGCCTAATGGGAGACTTCAAAATTGCAGATATGGGAGTACACAGTTAAAAGCTATGTGTAAAAAGTTTAAAAATAAACCCAAAAAGCATAAAAACTGTTAAGTGGTTAGGAAAAAAAATATTAAAACAATAAGGTATTTTAAAATCAGACAAATGGGGGAATATGGAAAAAAAAAGAAAACCCAGTCCATCAAAACAAAAAAAAATGGAAATATATTTCATGTTTTTTAAATTAAAAAAAAAATTAATCATTTGAAAAATGGACACATTCACACTTAATAAATCAATATTTAATAAAATAAAATATTTAATAAAATAAAATATTGACTGAAAAGGCACGTAATGAAATACTTTGCCAGAAAAAGCCAGAATGGCTGCTCATTTAACAAACACTTGCATGGATGTCAAGAACATTTAGAACTGATGACATACAATGATTTTGTGGGAAGACTTTTAAATCTTACTTTTCAGAACTCAGACTCATCCCCACAAGCAGAGCAAGATGAAAATCTGCAGACAGACAGACATTTGTACTCTCTACAGATCTTACACCTCCCTCCTGGAGCATCTGCTACTGGCCACACTCAGTGATAATGGACCAGATGGAAGCTGGATCCAATTCCTCTCAGAAATATCCATGTTCCCTGTACTGAAACACTATTCATTTGTTTTCTGATACTACTAACACTACCTGTTGGGTAATTGTGCCATGGTTTTCCCACAGAACCCAGTGGACAGAAGGCCTATTGTCATGTAAGAAAGGAACAAGATCATTAGCATATTGCAATATTTTGTAGAATTTTCCCTTTCTAAAAATTTTTTTGAGGCTGCACCTATGTGGATTCCTAATGTTGTAATATAAAAGTTATAGCTCAGGATACATCATGCATGAATAGATGTTACTTGCATTAACTTCAAGCTACCTGTTCCAGTGTTTTCATGATAAAGACCAAATTATTTTAACATTTTTGCCATAAAAATTCAGCTAGCCTGTGAAATAGGTTTTCTCAGCAGCTACATCATGAAGAGTAGGAAACTGAACAGATGGCTAATTAAAGATAATAGAATTTCTGCATGTATCCAAAATGTTTGAAAACATACAAATCTAAAAGGTGACCTACAAAAAGGTTTTATAAAAGAAATATATTTATTTGTATTGAATGTCTTACATAAAGGAATAGTGAAAAACCTGCTAAATCATGCATGTCTCTTTTGGCTGTGATATTTCAGCATTTTAAATGTACTTGGCTCTTTCTATAAAGAACAAATTAGTCTGATTTGCTCTGGCTCACTGAGCATGAAGTGTTCAGGTAACAGCTCACCATCTTGTGGATACATGCAAAAACAATACTGCTTTAGTTGCTTGAGGAAAGTGATGATTTTTCTAAGTTACAGCTTGCATAGAAATTCAATGTTATTTGGCTACTTTGGGAGGCAAAGAGCTACATATTAGAGAACAGCTATTGAGAGTGCAATATGACCTTAGAAATTTCCTTGTGCTACAGAAACAAAAGCATTTGTCTGTGAAACAACAATCTTACTCTCCTCTCAAGCAGAATCCAAAATTTATCTTTTCCTTGTGGTTCAATTTCTCCAGTATCAGGCTAAGGATAAAAGTTAATCATCTTGCTAGAGTTAATACATTAAGGATGTTTGGGTGCATACTGAGTGGGAATTGTGGGCAGAACACCAGAGCAAAAAGCATTTATTTGAAAATCCTAGTTAACTGCTAGAGAAGAAACATGTAAAAACAGTTCTTTAACTTCTGAAGAAACACATAGATGGATGTAAGTTTTATACCCCAAATTAAAGAAAATCAACACACATAGCAGCAGTACTATAAATTTTACTTAATTTATTTGTTTGAAACTATGATGCAATCAGGGAGTTTGGTTTATTAATATGCCCTTTTGTATGAATCTGAGAGATTATAAGCAGTTTATGAAGTAATAATTATTGAATCCCTACACACCTTATAAAAATGCTGCTAGATTCTTGTGTTGTACTAAAACTGAAAGCTACTTTCAAGAAATTCATCATTTTTGACTGATCGCATGACTTCTATCTGAAAAAAATCCAGGTCACATAAAACGATACTTGTTGCTGGGACAGTAAGAGCTGTTTCTAACCAATTTAGATATCTGTAGAAGCCAGTTGTATTTACAGCTCACCAGCACAGAAAATCATTAGGTTGATTAAGGCGTTCCTTAAGGAAGACATACAAAACTCCAACATCCACTCACTGCTATTGAAAAGCAGTTGGGATCAACCAAGAAAATAAACCTTTTCCTTTAATTTGCTGGTGGTTTCTCCCTTTCAGATTACTCATTTATACTTGGCCTGTGGTTGAACCTGTCTCTTTAACTGGACTCCAGACATGCTGAGATGTAAAGCTGTGTGTTTGTGGCACAGGTCCAGTGCTGGAGGAACAATAACTTCATGCAAAAGCAGATTTGGTGGATTCACACCAAATTTCTCAATAGTTCTGCAGACTTGTTAAAATTCATGTGCATGTTGTTGAGATACTGAGAAGTCCATGTAATACCTAATAGACTTTGGGTAACATCAGTGCTTCTTCAGCTTACAAAATGATAATATGTACAAGCAATGCTATAGGCAGCAATTCTTCCACAATTTGTCAGCACCCTTCTTTCTCACCAAGTTTCCATGTGGTTCTCACTGCAGTGATGTTTTAAACACAGAAAAGAACTACAACTGTCCATCTGAGTTCACCAAGTTCACCTTTGCACTCTCATCAATTCCATGAGTCTTTCTTTCAGCTGCTACTTTATGCCTTGATTTCGTTTCAGAAGTTTCTCTGCTATCATCTGCCTGCAGGAAACATTGTGAGGAGATTCTGTGGATTGCATCAGATGGGTGAAAGCTGGCACTTCAATAATTTATGCTAGCAGCACATTTTCAGTGAGCAACTTGGTCAGCAGCAGCAGAACATCTTAAGAAAGATCTAGGTAATACAGGAGAAGTCTGAAAACTTGTCAGCACCACACAAAATGCAGAGATATTAACACTGATGCCAGTAGTCAACCCATACTATTATTAGATCTGTATCATATATATTAAATTTAATACTACTTTTCCTGATTTCTGTAAAATTGCTTCCAAGTAATTGATTGACTTGTTATTGTCAATTGCATAAGCTGCTAGGCTAGTATTTGAGTTAGAAGATAAATAAACATAAAGAAAAAATTGAGATTGTTGACAGAATTTATCAGTCACAGTGGAAAGTATTGTTTCATCAAGAACACCTCTCTGATGAAGCATCATGAAAATGTAATTAAATCACCTTTCCTGCCTTCCAAATACAGTATCATATGTGCAAACAAGAACTAAAAATCTACTGACTGCTAGACACACAAAAATGAAGCTTCACACTGTTGGGTCAGAGTTTTCTTGCTGCTGAACAGCCTCCAGCACAGGAACAATAAATGCAGTGTTGAGAGTGAAGACTGCAAACATACCTGCAAACTAACACTAAAAACTGTAAGACCTTATTTAGAATTATTTTTTTTCTCTATTTCTAAGGTAAGGAAGAAAAAATGTTGAATGTTAGCCAAAACTTAGCTATGCTTAATAGAATACTGTCTCCCAGGGTAAATGTTCATAATCACTTCTAAAGCATGTAAAAATGATATTTCCCTTTGATATGCTGTTCAAAGTGAAAACCCTGTTTCTAAAATTAGAAATTATAACAGGGAAATAAAGATACTTACAGGCGTATGAAGATAGAAGGAAAGATAGTTGTATGCTGTCTTTGGAATGAATATGATCTGATGGAGTGATAATAGGAGATTGATTATATTTCTTATTTTGGAAGAGCTACTGTACATTCCCACTGTTACAATAGCACCAATTATGTCCACACTTCCTTTCAACAATATTTTTCAAAAGGCTTTACAAAGGATGTTAGAATCATTATCCTAACCTGACTGATAAGAAAATCAAGAAACAGACTACTGAAAAATAACCAACTGAATGTCACCTGGCAGACAAGCAGAAACAAAATATTTCAAGTTTCAGTCCCATATTCTTTTGGCAAGATCCTTTTGATGTTTTCAAATGCCACTGTCCAAGCAGGGAAGTGCTTACAGAATTTACAAAGGCATTGATTGTGCTTTTCTGACAAGCCTGGTCTGTAAGTACCTACTAAATATTACAGCAAGGAGCCATTATTGACTACTAAAACACTCTCCTCTAGCAAAGGCATCCAGTTGTTAATGGCTGGCAGCAGTTCAAACCCCCTGTTTAATACCGTCTATCCTTTTTAAATGCCCTTGCAGTGTTGGTCTTTCCCAGCTGTGACATTTATGATAGGAACAAGCAGGATAGACAGTGATGTTTTTCTGTTATCTGGTGTAGCCATTCCTCTATGCTTTCACAACACCGGGAATTTCAACACGTACAGCTCCAATACTTCCCCATGGCTGTTACCTCCTTAGCCATTTGGTGACATTACTTCTTTGAAATAAATGATTTTAAGAAAGAAAACCTCAAGTAAAATTTTTTGTTGAGAGAAAAAAACATTCACAAGCTTAATCAGACATGACATTAGTAGCAAAAACACTTTGGCTTTCTCAGAATTACAACAAACAGGCAGCTGCTGAACCTAAAGATCTGTGTGCCAGGCAGGAACCACAGAATGTAGTATGTTCTTTGCCCTTGCAGCACCTCCACTTGCCTGCTCCACTAAAAGCTGTTGGCTGCTCCTCTATCACTCATCTAACTCAGTTACGCCTGCTACTGCTACAGAAATTTTCATCCATGCCACAGCTGACAGATTCTGGGCTCTTCATTCAACTCAGGTAGCAAAATGAATTATAATCAGTGCAGACAATCTGCCTGGCAGTGTACAGTGCAATATGTGAGAGTGCATCATCCAACATTTAATACATAAATGTATAATTGACTGAGTGCAGGCAGGATCTCCACCAAAGAACAATTTCCCTTTTCAGATTTGTACTACTTTATTTTTTTTTTAAATAGTTCGATGGTATTTTGCTTTAAAAGTTGCAAGAACATTTAAGAGTTATTCAGAAGTTGTTTTATTTTTAGCATAGGAATGAGTCCAACTACTTTGAATTCAACAAACTGAACTTTTATTTGTAATTAGAAATTGGATTTTCAAACACTGATCAGATAAGACAACACTGCTCTGTGTAAATGATACACACACTAACACACACAAATTACTTATAGGATTAGATAATATCCATAAAAGTACATTCAGAAGGACAAACCCTATTTCTTTGTACTGAGCTACACACCCACAGTAGTCCTCAATGCATGATTGCTACAGATAAATTATCATCCTTTCTAGATGCCAACAGAAACATTGATGTTCTGCCCTACTTGCACTAGCCTGCTTTTGTCTGAACTTCTACTGCACCAATTCATGTTCTACTGGATTGTTTGCTACAGAATCTTTGCATTACCAAAGATGAGAAACCACTTATTTGGAGTTTTTTCTACATATTTGACTTCAAAGTCTCTTTTTATTGCAGCAAATAATAATGTTCAGTGGCTGTCTGGACCAACTTCTCCACAGGAAAAGTAGACTTCATTATTTCTGCTACTGGCATAAAACTCTTTGAGGACATTCTGTGATCTCACACCCAACTCTGAGCAATCACAACAGAAGAGAATCATGATGACCAAGCTTTTCTTTAAAGAAAAGCCATCTATACAAGAATGAAAAATGTTCATTTATTTTGCTTGAGCACTGGTTTCCTGATTCCTGTTTTTTTTCCCAGTCCATTGAATGTTCAATTCCCACTGTACAGTACGCTCAAATACAGGAAGGATATGATCAGTGGGCTTGATTTCAAAGGTGCAGAACTACCACTGAATTAGATCTGACTGAGCTCAAATGACCCTGGGGCACTTGAATGCCTTGGGATGCATTTACAGATCCAACCATTTAAGCACAAAGATATAACTTTAAATGTATAAAAGCATTCTGCATGTCCTTGCTTGTTAAAAGACTCAGAGGTACACATGGTAGTTCTAGAGCTGCTTAAAATGCCAGTAACATTCATTTCAACTCATTTTGTTTTGAAACCAAGAAATTTTGCAGTTATTCATTACTAACCTGGCTGTTAAAGTTGGAGAAATGACAACAGAGGCAAAAATCTTCACCATAGCCATTTTACAAAGATCAGCTGCAGAGCCTACGAAAGAAAGGGATCTGGTTTTAATTTAAAGCATGCAAAAAGAAAATGTTCTTCTTGGAACTATGGCATAGGAACAAAAAATATCAGAAGATTCTGAATTATAAGAATTTTGTAAACTAGCAGATCCAATTAATGTAATATGTGAAACATTTTAAGATTAATAAATAACAGAGGAAGTAATTATATGTTAATTAAAACTAGAAAATAACAATATGATATCATGTGTTAATTAAAGGTGAATTTGTCATTCCCGACTATATGTTGAAAAATTGCTTTCTATAAAAAAGGTATGAAATTATCTATCTCTAAGCTTTAATTAAAATTTATCTAATAATCAATTAAAGTTTAATGTCACAAAAGGTCAGAACATTGTTTCAGTGCTGCATTTCAATTTGGAGCCTTAATTTTACACTTTTTCATATTTCCATGTATATGCAAAATATATTCATTACATTACAGTGTTAAGAGCAGTGGTGCATAAAACAGTGTCATGGCACGGAATAAATGACACATTTCTGGTCATCAAGAAGCAGAATGATTCTCCAGGCCTGTAGTCTGGTGAAGGGCTTTGTTCCAAACATTTTACACAAAAGATTTATCTGATAAAATATAAAAACAATCCTTTGAGTAAAGAGTGGAAGCCATAATCGTCCTTAAACATTAAACATCCTAAATGTCATGGTCATTTTTACCACCCTGTAACTCAATGAATTCTGAATTTTTTTCTTTCAAATGATTCAACTTTCAGAATAGGGGCAGAGAACAGCCAGGTAGCCAAGTGACAAGGGTAGTCTGCTGGAGGTAATCAGAGAATCACAGAAATCTCCAATCTGAAGGGACACATAGAGATCATCTGTGGATGCCATGGGACAGAGAGAGAGAAATGGCAAGTGTTTCTCACAGCGGCTTGTGAGAAGTTTTAGGGAGCTGGAAAGATGTGATAACTTGTTGACTATAAACAATTTGCAGGTGTCTTTCTACTTTGTTTTTCTGTTCCTCTCAAGGACAGTGCGTGAGAAAGATGTTTCTGTTAGTTGGCCAATAGAAAAGAATCCATGGTACCACTCTATAAAAACCACACAGTTCTTTTGAATAAAGCTTTCTCTGCCTTTGCTACGACCCTGCCTCTCGCCTGTTCCTGCGCCGAGCCCGGCGCAAGAGTGACAATCAGCAAGTCCAACTCCCCAACTCCTGCTCCTTGCAGGGCTCTAAATCTGAACCCTATGACTGAGAGCATTGTCCAAACACTCTTTGAACTCTGTCAGGCCTGGGGCTGTGACTGCTGCCCTGGGGAGCCTGTTCAGTGCCCAGCCACCCTCTGGGTGAAGAACCTTTTCCCAATATCCAATCTAAACCTCCCTGACACAGCTTCATGCCATTCCCTGTAGTGACAAGTCCTACAGCTGTCACTGGAAAAAGGAGCTCAGCACCTCCCCCTCCACTCCCTCTCTTGAGGAACCTGCAGACTGGGATGAGGTCACCCCACAGCCTTCTCTTCTCCAGGCTGAGCAACACAAGGGACCTCAGCTGCTCCTTCTAAGTCTTGTCCTCAACCCCTTTCACTGTCTTGGTGACTCTCCTCTGGACACAGTCTGACAGTTTGATGTCCTTCTCCTGTGGAGGCACCCAAAGTGCACACAGGACGTGAGGTGGGGCCACACCAGGGCAGAGCTTAGTGGGACAGTGACTGGCCAGGGAGGCTGGGCCTGATGTCCCCCAGGATACAGTGGGACCTTTTTGGCTAGGGAAGAATATCCAAAAGAACAAGGACAAAGGCTTAACATCTCTTCCTTCTCCACAGTCATCTATGACAAGCTGTCTCCTCTGGATCACATGCAGACTCTGTTTTGCTCATTAACTGCACCCATGCTGACCCTCAGCTGATGATTGAGATGGCAATGTCTGACTGCAGATTTAGCCTCAAATACCTGTCCTGTTTTCCTGTTTAAATGATGTGGCAAATTACTCAAATTACATTACAAAAAGGGACAACTGATATAAAAAGTAAGAAAGGCTGTTTCAGCAAAGGTAAGGTAAATATCTTCTAAGTGATTGTGAGAATAAAACTATACTTAGCATTTAGTCCATCACAAAAGATATGCTCTAGATACATTCCTTATGAAACATTGTAGAGTAATAAAATTTGAAAGGCTTCTCAAAATATCTTTTTACTGAAATATGATTTTTAGAGGTATCCTATTTTAAAAAGTAAATAATTTTCCTTTTAAAAAAGAAAATAATTACAAATAAATAATTAAAGATAAACTATTTGCTCTATGGGAATAGGTACAACTGAATAATAACTGAAGAATATTATGCTGTACATTGGTGAAAACTATTGAACTGGAAAATATTTAAAAAGAGAAAAACACTATGAAATAAATGTGAGAAACTGAATTGTAATAATTTAAAGCTGCAATTCTGCATTCCTCTCAATATTGTAATGCATCTGAAATGCATTGTACTATCATTTACTGCTACCATAATCAAAATGTAAACTACTTAAATTAATTAGACTATTAGGAAAAACTATAAAACATATTAAATGCAATTTATTACACTAAATGTGATAAAAAGTTTTATAATTTTGAAAGTTTTTATAGACTTCAAATATTACCTTATAGGTGAAATCTTAAAATTGAAACATCATGGTAGTCTAAAATGATTTTTTTAATAAAATTTGGGAATACCGAATATTTTATAGTTTTTAATCCTTGCTTCACTACACCTTCTAACATTCCATTTTGACTAACAATTACATTATTTTTCATCAGATTTGTCCTGCAGTACTGACAACAAAATCTGACAATCTCATTATTGTAGCTTCATAGAAGTGAGTGTTCCATAGACAGCCTTGCTTCAGCTCTTGGGACAGATGGACACAGCAAATGCTGCTCAGAGGGCTGTGTCTCTTTATCAGTGCTACACTGTGTGCATTGCAGGACTCACAGAATGGGAATTAGAATAAGAATTCTAGACCTGTAGGTATCTTTGCAGAGACAGTACTCAAAGACTGTCAAACATGACATAAATACTTAAGTCATTTTAAAAATTAAACATTAAAATGAATAATATTTGGAGAGAAAGTGATACTTTCAAAAGGAAAATTCAAATAGCTTTGGAAGGAACATGCCATCACCATGTCTAGAAAGCACTTTTTCCTTGCCTGTAAATTGTACACTTCCAGGGTAACTTAAAGAAAACCCTGTCAGCATCATCCAATTAAAAAAATAATTCTTCTAAGGGACATCAAGGTAGGAAGGATCTCAGTCTTGGGCTGACAGCTCAGGAATTTTTTTCTTTGGGTAGCTAAATTCTGTACACACCTGAGCTGCAAGTGACCTAACCAGAGTATGTTATTGTATCAAATTAACCAACATGTGAGCACAGAATGCTGACTTTTACATTTCCAATCTATATGCAAAATGCTTTTCTGTGGAAAAAAAATACTTTTTTTCTTGCCCTCTACAGAATGATGTTTGAAGTTTCTGCAAAGAATGGGCTGGATTTCAAAACAAATAATAACAATGCACAGTTATTGTAACATTCTGTATTTCTGAAACTAAAGCTACCTGGCAAAATAAAAGCTGGAATTTGTAAGAAATCACAGAAAGAATCACAGGAAGAATCACAGAAACCTTTCTGGAGTAACAGACTATAAAAACCAGAAAGGAAAGTGTTTAAAGAAACAATGTATCTCAAGAATTGAATTCTAGATATTCTCTCTATACATAGTGTTCATCAATACCCACATTTAACTATCACAGAGCACTTTAGTGTATTAGAATATTTATACTGTTGCTATTATTAATATTATCATTATTATTATATTATTCTGTTTACTGGCAATTTCCAAGGTAGATAGAATATATAATTTTAACTTCTTTTTCACAGGAAAACTCACGCCTAGTCTAGTAGACTACTGTAATATCCATTCTTCTGAGATTATCAGAGTTGTTGCCCACTAAAGCTAAGCAGGGATAAAGACAGCTGGGTAGAGAGGAAGGTAGGGAGGCAGATCTTTACCTTGAACAACAAAATTTACAGCCTGCCTCTCTGCTTGAGTGCGTAGCTTGTAATCCTGTGCATTGATGTTGGCCAGGGGCCTCTTGCGTCCCATTATGGAAACCACATAACCTTGCAGGATTTAAACAAAAATTACTTTTATGTGTTACAGAGTGATTAAAATTAAATTTCAAAAATCATTTTTGAAAATAATACAGATATTTGTAATTATGTGCTGCTTGAGTCAATTTAATATTTTGTCCACTGAAAACAGTCAGAGTTTATTTAAACCTTCAACGCTTATTGTATTTCTGTATTAAGAATTATTTAATTCAGAGAATTGGTACATGTTATACAAGGAAAACTTTAGTGCTTTAAGGCTGTTCAATTTTTATTAGGAATGTCTACTGATAAAGCAGCAAACTCTCTCTGTGGGGGATGAAACTATAAATACCTAGCAGAATTAGCTATCTATTAGCAGCCATAATTAGAGCTTTCCACACAATGAATAGTTTACTTGGGAATAGTAAAGAAAAATCAATTTGTAGAGTCATTAAATCAGTAATGAATATTTCCCAAAAATATAAAATAGGTTCTTTGGGGGGGAAAAAAGTTATTTTTTTCCCATTTTCTTTATGTAGTATTTCTGTGTTCCTTTCACAGCCAAACTTCCTTAACTCTAGTGTGGTGGGAATTTTTAGTTTAAAATAAACATTAAAACACAGTTAAAGCTTTATGTTAGGCCCTATGATGTATTTTCCTAAAAAAACCCTATTTGGAGGGCAAGTGAGAGGAGTTGAGATAGGAAAAGAGATGTGAGGTTCCTCTTGTCAAAATAACACACACAAACTTACCTTATCTTCAAAAATAAACTTCTATTCTTATTTTAAGAAAAATGAAAAATCATCCATGTTAAAAATACATCTTGAAAAAAATTTTCTTTCTATTTCTGATCACCTTGACTACCCATGAATTGTCATTAGATACCATGGAAATTCAGACTGACATAGTTTCATCTCCTCCTCTGTGCAAGCACAAGTGGTAAGGAGACCTCTTCAAACAAAAAGTTGTCACCTTATTATGGACAACACATACCCAGGCTTGTGTGCAGAGGATGAATTAATTTAGTTTTCTGTGAATTATTGCATTTCCAGGAGGGCTGATACCAAAAGTACCAGTTTTGAAACAACAAACTGAATTATCTGGAAGTTAGGGTATTCTTTGGCAAATCAGTCTTCCCAATTTAACTAACATTTTCATCATTTTCCATGATGAATAGTATTTAAAGATGGAATTCTTGAACATTGTATTCTTAGGTAAAATTAGATTGTATTCTTAAGTAAAATCAGATTTGCTGCAATATCCTGATTCCTGTGAGGTGTGACTCCTCATAACTGAGCAGCATCCCCAGACAAACACCATCATCTGTGTAACAGTGGCACAGAAGGTGCCTGGTGTCAATGATTAATCTGCAAATGCATGCCTGAATGAGGCCTTAATATGGTCTTTTCAATATGTCAATAATTTCATAAAAACAGCAGCAGGATATTAATATATGCACTAACAAATCTCTTCCTCATAATAGAATTATTTATATGTTTTTCATGTCTACATGGAGTATCAGACATTCATAACACTTAAAATATATTAGTCAGGGGGGTGCTGCTCACCTTTGAACTGCAGATAAGTTTAAAAAAAATACCTACTAATGAGCTCAATAAGTTGGAAGGTTTTGGTGAAAAGTTAGAATCCAAGGTGGATTAACAAGAAAAATATTAAATAATATTGATCTGCTGCAGATTTCTAAAGCTTGTACAACCTAAACAGATTGGTCTTCTACCATTAATGGTTAAAATGGTTGATAGGCAGGAGTGTAAGAAGGAGTAAGAAGTAATTAGACAAGGGTGCTGTGATGATTTTAGAGTATTAATCATGATATTCCTGTCTACTGAACTCATAAAGCAGATTCTCTTGCACAGAAGTCTGTTCATTGAAATTCATTCACTTTAAAGAAAAGAATGCTGAGTTATTTTAAATATACCAAAAATATATCATAAATGTGTAATATTTTACTAGGTATGTTATGTTTGGCTTAATTACAGCTAAAAATAGATGTTCAGTAACTTCACTTTTCTTGAGCAACATTAATAAACAAAGGAATGCAAATGTGTAACACAATGACAGTTCATACTTCCAGTAGATTTTGAGAGCCTACAAAGTACAAAAAATTAATACTACCAATTTTCATGATTAGAAGTGAATTATATGTTTCTGTCATGACACTCACCCATACAGTAATGGGTAATATTGTATTGCAAATTTACTGTTTATTTCTAAAAAATGTCTTAGTACTGCCTGCCCTTTTAAGAAACAAAAGAACTCAATTTTGACAGTTCTGCTAATTAGCTTTTAAAAGACAATATTTCAAGCAGCTATGTTTTCTCTTCTCAAATTACTGCACTCCTTGGATTCACTAAATATAAATGAATATTTAGACTAAAAACAAATTTGGTGCAAGAAGAGTTTGCAGCTGCTGGCTCCAGAAGCACTCTGTGCACATCTGTCACTACAGCTACCACCTGAACTTCAAGAACATAAATTCTGATTGCTGCAAAGAAAAAATAAGTTAAAAAAAATTGGCTGTGTAAATTGACTGAACTTCCATGGTCCAGCAGCCATGTACCAAATTTATTAGGCAGAAGATTCCTTGGGCTTTTTTTCTGTTGGAGTACATTATATGTCAAAATGATGCAGTGTAACTTGACATTAAGTGGGGTTCATTCTGAGAACAGATGTCTTATTCTGTTAGTGTCTTTCTGAGAAAAGGCAGACTTACCCAGCTCCTTTTAGGGCTAAAAAAGAAAAAAAAAAACCCCAACCCTGATTCACCAAGAAAGGATATTCCATCTTTTTCTGTTGTCCTGTAACTATCTGAATTTGAGTCAAGTTGAATCTTTGTCCTCACCACTGTCACACAGTGCAGATCAATAAACAAAATATGGTCACAGACTTTGGATTACCTTTATTCCGGCACTGCTCAATGGTTTTCTTTGTAAATTCATGCACTTTCTTGTATTTTTGCATAAAACTCTCTATAAATTGACTGGCTTGAACAGGAGTAATTCCCAGGCAGTCAGCGAGACGTTCTTTACCTGGTGGTACAGAAATTATTTCTGTATGCAAAAAAGCAGAACAGAAAACCACTACATACAATAGCACTGGTTTCATGCACAATTAGTGGAATTAATTAACTTTACTTACCTCTATGAAAGAGGATGGATCTGATACACTAAAATCATATTGCAGCAAAATAAATGTTTAACCCTGAGCTTGAATGTTTTACTGAAGTTACTGGATTAAGCATATAATTAGTAAGAAATATACAGGAAGTATGTAATTAAGAAATTACTCGTTAAAATTTATACCTATAAAGTGGGTAAAATCACTTTTGTTCACAGAGCAATGCTGTAGCTTTAAGTATCATTTTACTAGATCACTGTTGCAATCTCCAAACTTAGAAGAGCAGATAAAGATTTGAAACTAACTTTTAACAAACACAAATATAATGAAGATCTAAAATGGTTGGAGATGTTTAAATTTAGCTAGAAGCTTTAGAATTCAGTCTGAATTTAGAAAAGATGTTTGGAGGCTGGGTCCCACAGATTGCAAAGAGTCCTAGGGACCTCAATGTCAGTAGAAATTGGGGTCCAAATTTTGAGATAAAAGGGTTGGAAAAAGAAAAAAATGGGAAAAGAAAAAACAGAAAAAGTGTTCCAACAGAGGGAGAAAGGAATAATAGCTTTTGGACAGGATATAGGCGTACAATATCTGTTATGCTGGATCTAAGAGCATTTAAAATAAGATGTGGAAAAAACCTGAAGATATTCCAGAGTGTTAAAATATAAACTAAGAGCTACTGTTTAAACCCACTTATAAATCAAACAGTTCCAGTAAAAATAAAACATACATCAACATTAGTCATATGAAGTTTGAAAGACAGATATATTTGTGTCAGCTGCACAGGAACACAGAACCAGCACTGTCTGAAGCTGAGAGGAGACATCTCAAAGCACCAAAGGCATGGAATAGTCATTGTCACAGTAAGACTGTCAAGAAAAATTGTCTGGCACTTTAAAAAGAGGGAGGATTGCAGCCATCTACATGCCATCACTGTCAGGCTGATGTGCACTTCAGAACAATTCTTGTAGCATTTTGTTCTCAGTCACGCCAGGATCTGCACTGAGCTGCAAGAACACCAGTCTGGACAAGGTGCTAGAGGAAGAAATTCACACAGACATCCAGGATGACATTTGCTGAGCTATTATAGATCTGTACTCTCTTTTTTTAAACATCTAATTAATTTGGGTTTTCTTCCTGGGTCAGCAAATGACAAATCTATTTGATAAAGCACACATTGCTAGCAGCTAGAAGACTACTGTACCTTCCTTGGAGAACTGTAACATCTAAGTTTGTCCATGTTCTCCATTTAAAGAACTATTAATATACAGAACAATTGCATAAAATACTAGGAAAATTAAAGCACAATATTAGCAAGGATATCTGGAAGGTCCCAGGGAAATGCAGCTCCCAGGAAGCAAAAAGAGGGGAATGAACAGCCACGTAATTGTGTCAGATCATGCTCCACAGTGCAGGAGCACAGGCCATGCAAGGCAAAGCCCAGGATGGACTAAACCTTCTCTGAGCACTCTTCTGGAGTTATCTGTGCCAGGGTAATTAGCAGCAGCAGCCTGTGAGTTTCAATGTTCTCCATTCTGCAATATAATCTTTCAAAATTTAAAATAGCATTAGTTTTCATTTATACACTGTGGTAGCCCTCAGTGTTAGTCCAGGGCTTGAACATCCTGCCATTGAATAGAAGGAATTCCTTATTTTACAGATGTTTAAGTTGCTTGCATTTTAGTTCTACGAGATGACTAAGGCAGAAGCAGGTGAATTGAACAGCTCCAAACCAACCAAAAATACTTAAAGAATGTCCTGAGGTGGAAGGGACCCACAAGGATCAATTCCTGGGCCTGCACAGGACACCCCAAGAGTCACACCATGTGCCTGAGAGTGTTGTCCAAATGCTTCTCAAACTCTAGTTCAGACTTAGGGCTGTGACCACTGCCCTGGGGAGCCTGTCCCAGGGCCCAACCACCCCTCTAGGTGAAAGCTTTTTCCTAATTATCAATCTTCTTTTTCCTTTATTATCCTTCAGAGTTAAAGAAAAGACCTTGAAGGCATGAGCCAAGTGCAACCTAAGAAAACAGAACATGCAACCTAAGAAAAAAAAAAAGAAAATTAAAAGCTTACTATTTACTACATGAAAGGTTTTTATTAGCTCCTGTAAGCATAATACAGGCAAGCTCCTCAGGGAGTGTTTTTGTAGTTTTCAATCCTAAAAGAAATATTATTCACACTCTTCAGTTGTATTAAAAATGTCTCATTTATGAAAAGTGAGCTGTCTTTTGAAGGGAGACAAACTGTGGGTGGAATTCAGACCATCAATTTCAGGTATCTAACAATTACTTTTTGTCAGCCCAGTTTCCATCTAAGTGGTTTAATGATATCATTTCATGTCTTAATTAGGATCTGATCACACTTCTAATGAACTGGAAACTTCTTATTATCTTTGAGGTGCTTCAACTGCCCTTGTTTGAGAGAGAGGGACACAAGGCAAACAATTAAATGGAGACACATATCAAGCACTGCTGCACTGAAATCTTTAGTGCCTGGTTCAAAGCAAGTGAGGGAGTGCCAATACTGTGCTTAAATGTAAACATTAAAGTTCTCTATAGATTAGTAGACAGACACAGGCTCTACTGAGCCCTAGGAATTGAGGCATTTCTGACTATATACAGAACTACAGGGCATTCAGCTGGTGGTGATTCTTCTGATTACATCTGGTATCTGTCTGTTCCACCCACAGTGAAGGGAAGAGATAGGAAATGTGTACCATTTGCATGGACCAAGGGGCAGGGGTCATAATGCTGGCATTTTGTAAAGCAATCCAGTGATGAAACCATTCAGGTGGGAAATGGAAGATTTGATTCCAGTCTCAGCACAGAGAGGTCTAAATTTACAGTGTAGG
The DNA here is from genome assembly GCF_027579445.1 of Ammospiza nelsoni. Lineage (NCBI taxonomy): Eukaryota > Metazoa > Chordata > Aves > Passeriformes > Passerellidae > Ammospiza > Ammospiza nelsoni. The sequence goes on from NC_080636.1 coordinate 20,156,461, forward strand.
GTACGAGTGCTGGGCTTCTTTAATATAGATTTTAAACACAGAGGTTTCAAATGCAATACAGCTTAATGGAAAAATGCAGGTGTGTATGCATACACACACACACATACACACACACACCCCTAAACATAAAAAAGATATTCAGGAGAGCTGAATTTGATGCATTTATTCCCAACTGAATGCTATAAATGATAAATGGAATACCCTGACTGATTCTGCTTTTGGTTCAAGGACTCAGTGCAAAAGATGGCTTAGAAAGCATTCACAACCAGGAACTCAAGATGTAACATTAAGTGTTTCCAAGTTACACAAAGTTTGCAGCCCAAGGCTCTGATTTCCTAAATTACTTTTTCAAGAACTTACCCTCTGTAAAGAAAGTTAGTCAGGTGCTCACTGAAGCCAATTCACAAGAGCTTCTAGGCTGATGACATACCTGCATTTATCTCCCTAGAAAAGGTAACTCTAGGCATGTACAAAGGATAAGGAGTGTGGGGCATCATTTAGAAATAGCAGGTAGTTTTGGAAAGTGTGAAGAACATCTTGACTTATCTAGGACCTGGTCAAGACTTAGGCAGAATGGGTAACAGTGGATTTTTGCATGATTTCTGCAGTTGTAAAGAAATGGTAGCAAACATTAAGACTCAAAGTAAAGGGACACTTTTACACTGTGAGGGTGAGCAAGCACTGGCACAGGTTGCCCAGGGAGGCTGTGGAGCCTTGAAGAGCCCTTTCTCCAGCCCTGAAGACACTGGATACAGGCCTGGGCAACCAGCCCTGCTTGAATAGGGGGCTGGATCTGATGCCCTCCAGAGGTCCCTTCCAATCTCTGCCATTCTCTGATTCTATAAATGTGATTTCAAACAATAATGGAGTTTTTAAAATTTCATTGCAGTTATTCTCATCTCTATCTATATGCTAAGAAAATTATAGCTAATTAGTTAATTAAAAAGTCCACTCAAAATTAGATATATGCTTTAGTTATATCAGCAGTAAATAAATACAAAATCAGACAATCTTTGTATATGGCAATGTAACTACATTAAATTCTTAATTTTTATACTGAGTAGATAATTTGATAATACTGGATAAAAATATAAATGCAATACTCTGATAAACTTTTACTCACCTTTATAAATTCAGTCTACTTATATAAATTATGAATAAAGTATAAATTTACAGTGGCTGGGTTTTTTCTAAAAATGCCTACCTGCTCCATAAACTACAGAGTAAACGATTCGCTTTGCCTGCTCTCTATCAGCATGTTTCACTTGTTCAATTGGAATCCCTTTCCTAAACAAACAAACAAAAATCACACATTTTCAGTTAAAACTAAGTTGTTATCCCCACAGAAAACTTATTTAAAGTCAATAATCATTCAATAACTACAAAATTGTAAGATATGAGTAGATGTACTTGAGGGCTTTTGTTGTCAGCCAGGAATGCACAACTTCTTTACAAATTTTCATGCTGATAGTCCATAGTAAATTAAACCATTTATTTTAATTTTAATTTTCTTCTTTCCATTTCAATTAAATTCTTGGTTAGGAAAAATCCTACTACTATATTACTAGCTTTTCAGGTTGAGGAGGATTTAATAGTGGCTCATGAGAAAAATTAATTTCCAGCAGCAGCATTTCTTCAAGATGTGAGGGTCTAGAGACTCAAAGCAGAAGTCTGACCTAAAGCTTGTTTAAATAAGGCTATATTCAAGGCTTCACTAACAGAAATATCAAACCTTTTCTCAAGAAATAACTGATTGAACTGGCACTGCTTGCTCCATATGCTTTACAGAGCTCCACAATAGCAAGGCTCCATAAAACAGCAGCAGTGGCTGATTCTGAACTCAAGAGTGCATCCAGATTACTCCCAGCCAAGTGTCCTCCTTCCCAGCTCCCATTCTCTCCCAACTGATATAAAACAGTCCTACAAAAATGCTAATGGATTTAGCAATGTGAAAAATGAAAAGCTATGACTCTGCAATCATCAAGTATGTGCCATCTATAGTTTTCCTTATCAAAATGCTTCAGAAAGAATACTGAAATTATTAACAACTGAAAGCACTGAAGAATATTGACCATTTGGTTTAAATGGAATGGTGTTGGGGGAAATCATACACTCACTCTCTGAAAACAAATACTTACAAAAATTGTATTTGAAACATGGAGATTAATTGCTATCAGAGATACTTGATGACATCTGCACCATTTGAGAAAAAGTCTCCTCAGGAGACTGTCCATTTTTTTCATGAGTCTGGTCACATTTTTAAAACTTTTAAAAGTTTTCTATGGTTTGCTATGAAAGCTTTTTTGTCATGAAAGATGCTTTGCTGTGAAGGTTTTAGCAGAGGAACTTTGAGAAAATGGTGTATTTCTCTGAATCTTCTTCAAGGAAAGTCTTTCGCCACTATTAAGATATTCAAATTTCTAGAAAATCAGCAGAGCCACAAATTTTTGCTTGCATACCTCATACACTGATTTTAGCCAAGCCTATGCTCAGCGCTGGTATAATGAGGCATTCTGAATGACAAACAGGCAGACACTGGATGAAATCAGATTTAAGCAAGTCTTTACAGCAGTACAGATTTTTGAAGAGAAAAAATAAAACTGAATACAATTTCCAGCCTTCATTGGACAAAAAGTCTTTGGTTTTGCAGAAGCCCACATTGTTCTGTTGACTACTACTAATTGCTTAAAGATGAAACAAAATTTTTCACTGCTCAGTTTAGCTGAGAAACAAGAGTAATTTAATAGTGTTTCCACCTGTAATGAAGACTGTTCCCACTTAATCATTCTGCTAGTTTGAGACTCTTACACTTTACTTTCTTAGCTGTGGCAGGTCAAAAGTTCATGGATCTTGTTGAATACAATAGGTTGAGATTCTCAGTTGTACCTGAATACAAGGACAAAGTGGCAATAAGAGCTAATAAGTGCAGAATTAGGAAACTAGACATCATTAAGGATTTCCTGAAACAATCTCCAGCAGAAAGACTCCAGGAATTTCCTGAAGAACCTGGCAGAGAACTACACAGACACTTGAGAAAGCATTGATCCCAAGGGAAAATAGAATCTGGTAAGAGCAAATATCACCTGATATGCAACACTAAGACTGGGGAATGCTGAAACTGGGGAAAGCCTAAAAATGTAATACTGCTTTCCTAATACTGCATAATTTGAACTAGGTTGGATTGGACCAGGCAAGAAATGGGAGAACAGGAGCAGAATTTACTTGGAGATTTACTGAAGTCAGAGGCTAGAGAAAACTGAGAGGCAGTGGGTACATCAGCTGCTCACTTCTCTGGAAAAGAAGGGCTACAACAGAAAGGACACAGTGGGTAAGAACTGTGGACACTTGTAGGGGAATAAAGATATTCATCAGACCATGATGCTGAGGGAGACACAAGGTGAGACTTGCTGGGAGGGACTGGTGGCTCTAGAGAAGTTTTAGCAGTGAAAGACACCAGAACTGGATTTGTGCACAATTAGAACTGCTGCTAGAACTTTGATTATGATTTTGCATTATCCAAGCTTCAGCTTGGAAGGCTGACTGGAAAAACCAGAAATAGTCTCATTGCTGTGATGATGATTGGCAGTGTCAGCAATCACAGTAAAACCTTGCCTAACACAGTTATTGGTGCAGATGTACATGCATCATGTAATCATGGCAATCCAACAGTCATTTAGCAATTCCTGGTCTGTGATTAGTCATGAAACACATGGAAAAAATAAAAATTTCAGAGCCTTATCTTAAATATTTCCTTCAATATAATGTTACAACCAAAATGGTCAGTCAACACCTCCAAGCATGCCAGTGGGAAATGTGAGCATTGGACAGAGAGGCATTACATGTACCACTCTGAGTATTTGCAAATTTATGTACCACATGAAAGAATACATAATTATAAGGTATGAAATTGCCATATAAATCAAAACTGCTTGAGCAAACAGAAGTCATTAATCATAACTATTCTTCTTTTTTTTCCTAATAAATGCTTTTTTTCTCTTTGTATTGACAATTATTGGCTTCTCCTAGAGTGTTTGATTCCTTCTGTAATTCAGAGAGGCATTCCTGCAGTTTGAGGTGAAGGCTGTTTATTCCTTTGAACAATAAAATTAAAGGGGAGGTGTGCAGTTTCTCAGAACTGCAGCAGCCATGTTAGAAATCCCCAGTGGGCTTTCTGCTTTATCCTGTTTCCTTTACAAACTAATTTAGGTTTGTGATAATTGATTTGTCGTAATGGGTACTGTGAGAACCTATTTAATGATAAAATCTTTATTTTGCCTTTGGACTCATCATGGAACACCCAAAATATTGATAAAAAGACATTGTGATCTGCATACTTGCATAAGAAGTTTTTAGTAAGCCATCCAGGGCATGAAAATATTCAGTGCTGAAGTGTGGTATATGTAACATAGATCTTTAGTGGAAATGCATTTTTTTAAATAGATTTGAATCTGAAAAAGGAAGGTTAATAGGCATAAAGTAGTCTTAGCTGCTGGGCAGTGACACTGAGGCTGTGACTCCAGCCCAGCCAGCACTGTCTGTACAGCTGGAGTAATAAGAAGACTGTTAATGCAATGTTATAGAAATTGGTACAGAAAAAGCTTAGGAGGAAAAAGAATTTGCTGCAGATTTTGTTGTGGAAACAGCAAAATTCCTGAAGGCCTGCAGGAAATAAATATGCAGTTACTAGTTCTAGTATGAAACATTTTTCCATTTTTCCACATCCTTCTCTCAAGTATGCTGGGAAATGTTCAAGTTCATAATCAGTATTTTCACCATCTTCAAATCTCCAAATGTGCAGTATTTCACCTTCTGCATTCCTGTCCTTGCCTGCATACTTGCCTCAGGCTATTTCCATATCTCTGATTTGCTTGTCCTTTACTTTGTTTAGCACTGATTTCTAAGTACTTTGCCTTACAGTACTTTATTTTATAGACATCTCTTAGGCAGAAAAAAGAACAGTTCTCAGTGCTGGAAGACATATTCAGGTTGGCAAATCTCAGTATCCTAGGAAAGAGTTAGCAGAGCTAAACAATCTGGGAAGGTTTGTAAGAGCAGCAAACAACTTGCAGACAAAAATTGTAGTATATCTAACAAACACGGTGAGAGTAGAGATACAGAGTCTTTAAAAAGGTGGCTCTAGTAAGAATTGTACTGTTTGTCTAAAAGGGAATAGCTGCCTAATTCTGAGAGTAAAAAACATGGAGAAAAAAATTTCTAGCAAACAATGAAGAAGGATAACATGAAATTATGATTAAGAAATAAAGTGAAGATACAAAACAAAAGGAGGTATATACCATTTATTACTTTTTCAGAGAAAATACTTTGAATATTAACATAATTTCTCCAAAATGCACTATACATTTTCATTTATTAATGGGATCTAATGGACATCTCAAAGAGTTTCTACTGAATTCAGTCTTAAGTCACTAATACATATGAACACCAAGTTTCTTTATACCCCAAAAATATACAGCAATCATATCTGTAATTTTAACAAAGTTTAACTGTAAACTGGAATAGCACATTTAATACAGAGTAAACATCTCAATGGATTAATTTTTTACCTGTACAGAATATTAAAAAACTAACATGAATTTTAGTATACAGAAATGAGCTCACACAACATAAACACATAAAAACCCATTAAGATTAAAGAGGCCACAGGGCATAACATATGAGCAATGGCAAAATAAAACCTTGAGAACAGGTAGAAATGGGAGGAAATCACTCTTAAAAGAATGCGATAAGACATTCCAGAATTTCTGGGAAACGCTGTGTGGGGACGGAAGGCAACTGTTTATGCACAGGAAATGGCAGAACAAACACCTCAGACACAATATCTGGCAGGCATGTGCTGCCTTGATCTGCATTACACTCCAGCCAAGCTATGCTCACTCATAATAGCCACAAACCCTTGGCTGCTCTCTTGCATCTGCCAATTCATCCAAGTCAAAGCTGTGAATTGTTGGTGTGGGAAATGAGATGGAGTGGCATTAAATTCATTTTATATGTGGTCATTAATGTCCAATGAATGAGTCAATGTATGAGTGAGTACACTTTTGTTCATCTGATGGCTCTTACAGCTTTTTATGTTTTCATCAGTGAACTATATAAATCTCATTTTCCACCACCTGTCGCTGTTTAATAGCAGATGAGTGTGTTATATTCAGTAAGTTTGCCTGGAACTTTGTGTTGGGATATGAAACAGGTATGGACATTTTATGTAATCAGTAAAATTAGAAAAGCCCAGTTTTACAGCAGCATCACCATTGGGTGGATCATGTAAATTCTGAAAGTTCACTTTTTCAGTTTAGCAGACCTTATATCTGAGGCAGTCAGAATATATATACTGTTTCATATATATATATATTTATATGTATATATAACATATATATATATAACAAAGTATATGAGTATTCAAGACATACAGGAAAAAAAAGGACTACCTGTAATCCAGTTCACCTGCTGCTAATGCAATGAGCAAGAATAAACAATTTTTTTGAAAGCTGCTATTCCATGACTCATGGAAAATGCTGACAAGGCTCAGGCATACTTTTTCTCAGATATTTGCAAGGCAATATGCAGAAGCTAACTTGGAATTACTTTTGCCTGGCTAATCTCTGCTACAAAATACAGAAAAGGAAGAGGCTGGGAAACAGTTTCCCTGAAGACATTGTCGTATCAAAATGTATCACTACTTTTGTGTTGTATCAATCAAGAGCTAGACATAAGATATGTAAAATTAGCCCATCTTTTTTTTCATACAGAAATGTAAAATATATGGTTTCTATGCTTTCTATAACTATGAGGCATTTACACAACTACGTTCAAAAAAAAGTAATGAGATTATCTTTCACACAAGAGCATGGAGACAGCAGGATGAAAAATGAAATTTTTCTAGAAAGCCCAGAAGAGTGGAAATACAGCTAAAATACTTTTCTAGAAATAGGAAAGAAACCTCTCCACAGAGAAGCTGTGGACTCCCTATTTCTGCAGGTGTTCACAGCCAGGCTGGATGGGCTCTGAGCATCCTGGCGTAGTGAAGGTGTCCCCTGTCCATGGTAGGGGGCTGGAACTATATAGTCTTCCAGGTCCCTCCCAACACAAACTTTGTAGGATTCTAGGATTCTATGAAAAAAAGCATCTACAAAGACTAAAATGCAGACTAATATCTTGCCAGAAGGGAAACAGCAGGTCAAGAGTAACAGAAAGATAAACCTTTCTGCTGCAACCTAAATATATTAGTTTTTGTTGTATTTTTTTATCTATGTCACTTCAAAACACTTCTCATGTCTGATTCAAAGGTTATGTCAAATGCCTGGATTTGCAATTTTATCATTACCTGGTTTGCATAAGTGAGCTAAAAGGTCACAGAATAACATCAAGAAACTCCTCACAGCATAGGACAGCAGATCCCTCACATCTCTTCCTCCTTACCTGAAGGCAATAGTATTACATAGTATTACATTTATATCCATGTGTATTTATCCTCACCCTGGCATCAGCAGAGGCGGAGCTGTCTTGCAGTAACCACTGCACATGATGGAGGACCTCTGGCATGGATCTTCCATGTAAGTACTGGGTCATGTAGCCATGGCTCAGAGGGGAGAGAGTCACAACACACTATTCAGGAGTTAAACATTGTGTTTTACTTAGATAAGAAGGTTTTTTTAAAGTTTTTATTTGTGTTCAGCTTCTTTGAAATAAAGACTACAGCTGTCATCTTGATGTCATCCTTCCCAGACTACAGCCAACTCTAAAACATTTTTGTCATTTTGTCTCTTTTCCCTTTGGGTATGCCACCCTACAAAACTGTGGTTTAATTTCTTTTATATGTATTTAGCACAGGAAAATCTTTATAACCCAAATAAAACACTTTTGCAAGAATCCAGAAGCACTTTAGCATTTTAAAACTTCTTCCAGTACCTAATAATAAAATAATTTATTTTGTGTGAGTAGCCTCTATAATCCACTGCATGAAGATTTATTTCATTAGTTCTCAGCCTCCTTTTAAAGAGCATGGTATCTAACTTTCATGTATTTTAAAGAAGATAAAGACATGACTTTGCAGTTTGCCATGAGGGTCAGAAGTCTTCTGTTGTTACATTTTAAAGTAGCAGGGAACCAGATAAAGCAATTGCAACAAGATTATATCATAAATTATAGCTATCATCAGTAATGACTTGCTGAGAGATTAATTTGGGACTGAAGTGATCCATTATCTTTATGAAGATATTTACTGGCATGTTGCTGTTTCAGGTATCAGATACTGAAGAGATAAATTAGATAGCACTTATTTTCAGTGCTCTTCATTAGAAAAAGGCCACTTAGAAGATTTTTCTGTAAAAATGCACAATTCTGGACATATGTCAGCTGGAGCAGGAAATCCCTGACACTGACATAAGTACTTGAAAGAACACACCTTACCCTGCAACCTTCACCTTGCCTCTCCTTCACCCCATTGGAAAAAAAGAAAAAGAGCTTTCACCTCACATACCCATAGTCTTTTTTTATTTCTGAGCCATGAGGGCAGTCTTATTTTAGGGTCTCTCTGGGTCTATGAGCACAGAAGAGAAGGAAGTCAGGGTAACTAACTCCCCACATCAGGTGCTGGTGTGAGCATCAAGAGTGATGGGCACTATCACTGAAAGAACAAATAAATGTTAATGGATTAAGAGGTCTATGCAAACTGGGATGGCATAAAATTTCCCAGAGGCCATTTGTATAAAACAACAGGGATCAAAGGATCAAATGCAAATTAATGCCCTTGGAGTTCTTTCTTTACTTATCACAAATCACTTTTCAAGAAGCTTCAAATAGTTAAGACAGAGCAGCAGCCATTTTGGGAGATGACACAGGCAGCTGCAGCAGAGCATCAAATAATTACTCATCTTGGACCTGTCAAAAGTCTCATAAAGAGATGGACCTTCAGAGCAGCCTTTAGATAAATACCAGAAAAGTGAAACAGAAAGAGCAGAGTTCTTAATATATAATCAAAAGATGATGTAATGCTATCTCAGACATTACACAGAATAAAACATAGAGCTATCATATTGTTCCAACAATGTATAGTTTGCTCAGGAAAAATAGGCAGGGGAAGGAGGAGATGTCACATTACATCAAACTGCATCCTCACAAGACAGAAAAAAAATAAGAGACAGACTTTGAAATATCTTGGCCGGGCAATCAAAAAAGGAAGAAATCAGTCATGCTATATATAAGGGTCTTGAACAAATCCTGCAGAGAGGGATAAGAAACTTCCTATCCCATTTTTTCAATCTTCTCTATAAACATCTCTTTCAGCTTAAATTTCTGCTATGCCTTGGGTCAACACTGAACTAAAGGCAAAAGTAAAAGTGAAGAATGAATTGCTGTGACAGTCTTGATTTCATCAAAATTTAGCTTGGCACTAGAGTTGAAGTTGAGTTAAATGAAATAAACAGAAATATTTTACTGAGCTCTGGAGTGTGCTCATAAAACAGAGCATTTTATCAAAGTCACTCTAGAAGGACATGACTGTTTGGAGATAAGAGTTTCATACACAACAAAACCTTTCTATGAAATTAGCAAAGCCAAAAGTTATCAGACACCACAAAACAACTGAGGACTATCCAGCCTCCTCAGAGCTTGATTTCTCTCTAGTTTCTGTTTTAGTTGTGGTGGTGGCAATTGTAAAACATTATTTTTCATTTACTCTAGAAGGCTAAGAAAGCATTTAATGTGCAATAATAATAAGCTCCCAATGTGACCTAAAATTAAGCTGTCTGCTTAAACTTCTAGTTAACTGCCTCATTTATTTAAACCTTCTAAAACCAAAAGCCATTATGCTTCCTGAAGATTTTATTCCCTCTGCTTCATCTGCCAGTCTAAACTAAAGCCACAGCTGCACTTTTTACAAGGCAGTGTAAAGTACAAGGTGAAATTTCCACAGGTTGTCATACAGACTGTCAGAGTGCAAAGTAAGACAAGTGTTAAATTTCATTAATATCAACTATTGCAAATGAGCTTTCAAAACACATAGAAATCTGTTTGCTGCAAAAGTAACACTGTTAAAATATTCCACACCAACACCTATGAGGTGTTCAACTTGGAACTTAAACATTTTAAAGCTCTGATTCTGAGCAGGCAAACTGAACATCTTCCCCTTTTACCACATACAGCAGCTGCAGGAGCTGCAAGTGGTACAGCCTCACTCATAACATTTTACCAAACAAGTTATTAAATGGCAGATTCATAATGACAATACCTGTACATAGTACCTGTCCCTGAATTTGTGACTTGATTTAAAAGAGCATGCCTTCTCATTCAAACTGAAATTGTCTCTCTTAACAGCATATAAGAAACAAATTACTGATTCCACACTTTTTATCAGTATCACTCTAAATAAAGGTACAAGATGAGAGATATTTTAGTTATTGATCAGAATAGAAATTATACATATATAGCAAAAAATCCTTCTTCATAATCTGTTCCACCAAAGGAAAGTAAGTAGAAGCCTTGAAACTAACTAAAAATTGTTATAGGATTAGAAAGCCTGCCAAGTAAATGTTAATGAAAGAAATGTTATATTAAACCTTAGTGAGTGTCCCAGCAGGCAGCACTGAGCTTAGGGCCTCCTGATTTACAGTGAATCAATACAGGCTGAGTCACAGAACCAAACTTCAGAGCTGAAGGATCACAACAGTCACACACTTCTAAAGGGAGACTTCAGCAGAGATGCTCACTTACACTTATTTAAGGGGGCTGCCATGTAACACACAGGAAAACTTTTCTCCACTCTCTTCAAAGGATTCTAGAAGTAACCTTAAATACTCCCCAGTAAAGAGTAGACATTGATTGTAACTTGTCTTAATACTGCAAATGTTTCACCATTTTATATGTGCTCAGTGGCATGGAATGTCTCTTCTTCATTGCAACTCCAAAACCAAAGATTTTGCCATTTTGCAATGGATGAAGTGGAATGAATTAACTCAAATTCATTTCAGACTTGACATTAAGTTCATAAAAAAGGGGAGAAATGCATGAACCCAAGAGATCCCATGTCCTAGAAGATTAGAAGTGTATGAAATAGCAAGTGTATGAAATAGCCTGGATTATCTAAAAAATCTTTAGACAAATATGGGGCTCTAAGAACCCTAAACTGGCGTAGCTCATTATTTAGACAAAGGACAAAACTAAAAGAGCTCTGCTTGGGGTAAAGGGAGCTGTGTAACCCTGTGGCTGAATCTTGTAACTCTATGTCTGCTAGTGGGGACAGGAGAGATAAAGCTCTTCCTGTTTCCTTAGTAAAAATCCACCTGGATAAGCATGATCATTTAATTATTCCTTAATCACCTAACAAATACACAGGTGACATCTCTTGATTAATAATGACTCTGTTCAAGCTTGTTGATAATATTTTCATAAAATTAATATAGAAGGACAAATATTCATATCTGTTTAAAACCCCTTGAGCTGCAGATGTGGCATTCACTTCCCAGAAATCTATTTAACTTATCCCTGATTAACTGGCCTTTCCTCTTGCTATTTGAGAAGGCAGCCTAACTGAATTCCATATCTGCTATACCATACAGTTATATGAATTAACCTGAAAAAATACTATTTTGTGGAGGATTAATCTTTAATCTATTCAATACAAAGAAGGTATTTGAAACAAAGTCATATGAAATGGATATGGGCAGGTGTGTATATATTTAGTCAGCCCACCACCAAGCATTTGTGCATACTTGACCTTATCTTTTTCAAACAGACCCAGTTATCTTTTTGTATGATTCAGCCCATGGGGACTTATTTTGATTAATTTCAGGAATATCCAAAATACCTCTGCTTATTTCCTGTGTGCTTCAGAACTCAGCAGGGTATCAGCAGATAGAGCTATTGTCAGGAAGCATCCTGAATTGCCAAGAGGCTGGAAAAACAAGAGTTCCTATTTTGTCACAGTTCCTACCAGACCAACTGCCAGCATGCAACAGTTTGGCTCACCTGGTCACCACTGGATATAATCAGCTCTGTGAACCCCCTGCTTTGCAGGTGGTAAAGAAATAAATTTCCACACTTCCTGTAGGAAGACATTCTGTGAAGAACAAACCAAATCTTCCTGCACTGTTGTCTTTTTATACAAGTATGGCTGAACTTATTAAAAAAAAATCACCCAAAAACATAACAAAAAGCCTTTTCCCCTTTCAACATGCTAATTTCAAGTAATTTTGTGCTTTGCTTCTCTCTAGGCTTTTTCTTAAGTAATTTCCAAAACCAGCATGTCAGTCTCTAACAAAACAGTTCAGAAGAGATATCACCATGATACCACAGAAATACCAGCTGAGGAGACAGGGACTTTCATGTTCAGAACATTTTATAAACAGTTCCCAAAGTTATTTGAAATGAAGTGTTCAAGTTCCTCAGATTGTGGTATGGATAGTATAAGCTAAAGACCTTTCCATGTCTTAAAAGCATCAGCCAACCAAGCCTACACTATAAAAATGGAAATATTTTTTTTTTCAAAATAATTGGTGCTAAAGAATTTATAAATCCCTTGGAATTCCAGGAAAATTACACACTTCTTTATTTTAGATATAAACTGCTATGGCTACAAAGACATAATGAGATATATTCTCTTCTCTGGAGCCAATTTTTTAAACTCTCTGAAAGCCACACAGACTCAGGTGAACAATTATTATATCCAAGGTAAATTCAATACCTGGAAAAAGCTCACGTATTCATGCTGCTCTTCATCACCACACAAAAGAAAGCACTAATAGCATGAATATGAGGGAGCAGATGACAGATGAGAGAGAAGGGAGTATTTTGTGGTTTGGATCTTACAAAACTCAGATCTCAATGTGAAACAGGAGCAACTAGACCACTATCAATTTCTCCAGCCTTCTTTCAAACGCTGCCATGAGTGCAAGCATTGCACACAACTGCCACAAACCATCCTTTCATTGGTATCATCAGAGCAAATATCACCCTTAAAGAGTATGCACTAACTACCTTGTTACTTTAATTCACTATCAGTAGTTAATGTGTATAGGTTAAATTACAGTTCAGAGCTAGACACTGATACTTTAAAGAGGATGCCCATTTTCATACTGGAATGGCAGCAGTTATCAGATTATTATACCTTTTAATACACAACACATCTGTATACTGAACAGTATTAGATGTACTCCTCTACTATATAGTAACATGTAAGTATTACAATATAGAAATTATTTAAATCTCTCTACTCTCCTATTCTTTTACTTTTAGAATTTAAGGGAAACTCACTGCATACAGGCAGACTTTTTGTGTGTTCTCTGATTTCCATACTGAAAAAGAATTAGAGTACAACTGTTTAACAATGTTGTCTATTGAAGGCATTTTTCTGAGGCATAGAATAACTTGGGTAGCATTACACTGGATCTACAGACAATCTATAGCACAGAATATATGACATAAAATACCCAGGTAATTTATCACTGCACAGGAAAATTTGTGCACAGGGACAGTTACCTTTCTACTCTCACACAATTAAACACTCACCATTTATAGCAGTAATAAATTCATGCTTGCAAGTAGATCATACTGTAAGCAACTTACAAAATATCTTTGTTAATTTCTCCCATTCTCAAATAGCAAATATCATCCAAAGAAAAGGTATATTTACCATGAGAAGATAACAGTAAATCAATACAAACCATCTAGAAATATTAGTATTAAATCTCAGAGAAGTAATGTAGTCAAGAGAATGTTCTTTGTTTCATATGTTAGTGTTATCCCTAGAGACTATAAACCACCTGGGTATTCCCTTTCCTAAATTTCTGGATATAGGAGTATTGGACTTTCACTTCTATCCATTTGCTTACAGGGTCTTTTCCTCTGAACCTCTTGGTTTATGAGGATATAGAGACTACATGTTTCACCATCTTAGTTCATAGTTATAATTTAGAAAGGGCAAAATGGTCTCATAAATCTGCTAGGCCATTTATGACAGACATATCAGCGTTCTATTTCAGGCGTGAGAACATAAAACATAGAACATAAATACACTTTGCAGATACTAGGGATATCTGTAGCAAATAATGGATCACAGTGACAACAACTTCAAGCTTAAATTGACTAAGCTTGTTCAGAGCCATAAATAACAGAGTTGCATTTGTATGGCCAGGCTGCACTCAGGACCCCTAATAGAGGGCAGCACTGTGCTCTGTTGGATGCAGCTGAACTTGTCACTACTGGGGATCTCCATTTGTCTGAGGCAGATTCTAAAGAAACAAAGGAAAGGACTTACCCAAATATTTTAAGTATGGATGAATGCTCCAATGATAGGAACTCTGAAACAGTACTGTCCTAATTTAAAAAATCACTCAAGCAGTAAAGTAGGCAGAAGTCAGACAGGATGAAGCCCCTATATGAAGCATATCATGCTATGATGTGTTTAAGTGCTTAGCTAAATCAAGATACTTTTCCTGGTTTTTGACTCAATATTGCCAATATGGGTATTTACTTTGTTGGAGAAACAAAAACCTACTGAGAAGGGTGACAAAAGAACAGTTTGAAAGAGACAGCTAATCATTACACCCCAAATTACTAAATTTTGCAAAGTGCAGATTACCTAAAAGACCAAACTTATTTTTCAGCATCTATTTTTGAAAGTGATTTTAAGATATGCACATCAAGAGCATTTTAAATTACACAGAATTACTTATTTTTCATTTATTCTGTAAAAGCTAAAGAGGTGAGAGAAAGTTCACACTGAGGTTTGTTGTCATCAGGATGTCTAATGGCAGTTGGGTCCCTTGGCTGGTCAGACAGCTGCCAGGACAGCTCTTGTCACCTTCAGCACTGGGATGATGATTTGGATTTAAAAGGATTATGACTGTCACAGGCCATCAAGGCAACAGAACACAAGGTGAACTCGCAGGTAGCAAGAATCCATTATATCACGAATTTTTAAAAGTTTAGGCAAGCCTTGAAATTTTGCCATGTGTTCAGTGTGTCATTAACGTAATGCACTCTTGGTGTTGCTGTAATAGCAGGTGTTGACCTGTCTTTAAAGCTTTTTCTTTGTAGGACATAACAGAGGACTCACTGTAAGATAATACCTCATCATCCCAGCAAAACAGGAAGAAGAGCACTAAGCATATACAAGTGACCATCAAAATCTCTATCACCTTAGCTTTAGCTGGAGTAACTATGTTAGATGATCAGAAAATATATTGGCTGTACAAGGCAGAGATGAGCAAGCTGGTCTAGTGGAAGATGTCCCTGCCCATAGCAAGGGGATGAACTAGATAATCTTTAAAGGCCTCATCCAACACAAACCATTCTGTGGTTCTGTGGAAGTTAACTGCAGCTTCTGACAGTTTTAGCTGAATGGCCACTTCAAGACAGCTCTGCCAAAGGGAATACACAATACTTCAAAAACACTCTACAGCAAGCAGTGTCTTCAGCAAACAGCTGAGCCCAGAGCAGGGAGGCACAGAATGCTGGAGCTGAGTTACTCCTGAAATGAGCTGTCTCTGCAAGCTCACCAGAGTAGCACAAGATCCAGCTCAGCCTGGCAGGAGTCTTGCCTCTCACTGGGGTTAGTTTGGGTAGTGTGTTGCACATGAGTGAATTTTAGCTTGGCAGTTTATATTTCACTCAGCCCTTTACTACCATGTACAGACACAGCCTGGGCTGACACACACTTCTACCTGCTCTGATGACCAGGGTAAAGATTCCATATGAATGACGTTTAGCAGAAACATGGATCCAACAGGGATCCAAGAGAAATGTATCTCTAAGGCACCAGAGACAGGCTGAGTCACAGCACAGAATACCAAACCAAGTTGTGAAAGGAAAGCTTTTATACATGAGAGATCTTAATTTAATCAGGAACTCAGAGAGTTCACCTCTTTGCAGAAACTGCCCACCCATGTGTATTTCCTGCCAAATGCTATAAAAAGCCTGTGAAAGTTTTTAAAAAGGTTGGATTTCATTTGAAGGCTTTAGTCTGAAGGGCAGCTAAGGACCAGAGTCATGTTTCAGTGAAGAAGCTATGAAGTATAGAAAAAATAAATGAATAAACTGATACAAAACTTGGCTGGACTCTGGAGTGTGGCTCAGATTTCTATCCAATAATATATTCTTCTCTATTTATGATTTAATATTTATCAGACTAAGGATTTTTAGATATAGAAAACCTGCTAAAAGATACCACCTGACATGCATTCAGAAGCTGATATGCTACTAGATACTAACACTAACCTAATTTTTCGTCCTTGGAGAGGGAGCTTCAGAAACTAATCCATTCTTTATAGATCTTGTAGAGAAAAAACCTTTTTTTGTAAAGGTTTTTCCAATTGTACAAAATATGTCAGGAAAGACAAATAGTAAAACACACAATTCCTTCAAACAGAACAAAACTTTTGCTATGCCCATTGGTGTATCAGTTGCACAGATTTTAAAGGATAAAGACCCAGAGAAAAGCAGATGACCAGGAAGAGATAAAAGATTTGTTGTTTATTTTGTTCTTCTCATTACCGGTCAGTAGAATCAACTACAGACTCTGAAAGAAGAATAAATATCTGGAATGAGAAAGCATTTGTGAAGCCTGTAATTTTATATCTTCTCTTTGGTGCCAAAGAAATTAAGGACAACATTCAAAAATCCAAGCTGAGTTCAGTAGGAACTGACCCAACAGGAGGAATTCAATTTGTCAGAACAAATACAGATGTCCACATTTAAGCTGGCCACCCCAGACCTACTTTGTTCTCAATGGTAAGAACTGAGAACTCAACATTTTTATTGTGCAACTGATATTATTACACAGGGCATATCAGCAGTCTGCCAAATGAACCTCTCCAAGTATGTGACAGATGTCCAAGGTTAGATGAGATTAAACACGCCCTTCGTGTTTCTGTGATTCATAAGTCATCTAACAGATTCAATAGAAAGTTTCTTCCAAGAATTAGCTTTACTGAAGCTTGAGAGTAGAGTCAGCAGAATCATTATGTAATTATTTTGTAGACACACCATGACAATTCTGTCTGATAAAAATATTTGCCTGTAATTCTTCATTAAATTTAAAGTTACCGTGTAGCAACTGCAAGAGGTTGATGGCTGCCAAGAGCCGTGAGATTGCTGAATAGAATGGTATTCCTGGAGCAGTGCCCAGAGCTGAGACAAAATTTGACTCATCTTCATGCATACATTTCCAATAAATCATCAAACTAAAATAAGCATTTAACTCCATCATGAGGTTCCAGCGATATCGAGTTAGAGCTATGAATTGATTACAGTATCAAGAGAAGTTTCTAAGAAACTTTAGAAAAAAGGTGAACTTTCCATAGATATATTTCATGGAATGGTTGTGGTCTGGAGTTTTGTTCTCCCAGAATGCATACATCTCAAGTAGAAACAGTTGTTGGTAGCAGAATAAATATAATGTGAGCTCCCTTTCTTTGTACAGATTCAGAACATATTAACAAATATGTCCCGGCCCTGGATGTGTTCAAGGCCAGGTTGGATGGGGCTTGGAACTACCTGGGATAGAGGAAGGGGTCCCTGCCCATGGAAGGGGAACTGGAAACTGGTGGTCTTTAAGGTCCCTTCCAACCCAAAGCATTCTAGGATTCTAAGATTCTGTGAACTATGGAAGTGTGCAGGAAGTACCATGTTTGGAACACTATGCCTGCAAAAATTTAGAAACTGTAGGATGAGAACTGAGCTCAATCAATCATAGGTATTTTTGCTTTCATTTTCAGCTAACAATCTTCCAACTAAAATGGAGATGAAAAGATAAAAAAGAGGGGGAGACAAAGAAAATAAGCGAAGTGCATAATATTTACATGATCTACAGTTTGTTCAAACAGATTTATGCTACAGCATTCTATTCAATTTTTTTCTGACCTATCTGTTGAAACCACAAGTTTCTTGACATCTACCCTGGCACTTATTGAATGCTCATGCACTTTTGAGTGCAATGGAGTAGTAGTCTCAAGTGAAGTTTTTAGGCATCACCATGATATAAACAACAATATAAAATTCCTTCAACAGCTAAGTGACTACTATTTCATCTTTTTTGACAGTTAATATTTTAATTGGCATACTGAAGAGATTAGTAAATAATTATATAGATATGGAGATTAAAATATCTACCTTTTTTAAATGATTGGGGTAGCACCTTTTCCAAATAATTCCAGAATATGGAAGCACTAAACCCTATTAGTTCAAAAGAAATTCCATAAGCTCTAGTCTTTGTTTCTCAAGTATATGTAATATGATTCCAATACTTCTATTGGATATCTACGTAAATTTCAATAATGCTTGTACTGCTACTCAGAAAAACTGTTCTGCTTTTTTAGATGGATAACCTCTCTAAGTGCTGCTCTGGATTTTTTAGAAGAATTGGTTAAAAATAATAGAAGGAGGAAGCCATCAGCAACCACTGTTCACAATATATCATTGCATCAGCTTTAGCCACAAGGCTCATACTGGCCAGTTGGATTGCAGAGTTTTGATATGTGGAGAAGAGAAGGCTCAGAAAGACAGAAGGGAATTCATAGTGTTAAAATAGTATGAAGAATAGATATTGTAACAAAATACTGTCTTTTGTTATCATTATGCAGTAATAAAATAGCTTAGGTTATTCTTAATATTTTGTCTAATTACTATTAAAATATGCAACATTTAATCTTACCACTGAGAAGCCAGTGTAGTAAAGATATCGCTGATTTCAGGTTCTTGGAACAGTTTCAGAAGTTCTGGTTCAGATGATAAGTCAGCAAGGATCCTTAACTCAATATGGGAAAAGTCTAGAAAACAGTGTTAAAATGCATCTATTGCTCTAAAATAAAAACATACCTACATTTTAACCAGAGTATCACAAAGTAAAATGCAAGCCTGGAGTAGTCAATCATTTCTTCATTTTCAAAAAAGGCAGGTGCCTGTAAGAAGCTCATCCTGAAGATGCTATATTCCGGCTATGGATCACAAAGTGTCTCAGTCCTTCATTATCTTCATGTGTCAATTAATATTATTAACTATTTCTATTCACAAGGCAAAAACATCATCCACTTCCAAAACATAATAAGGAACACACATCACATAACAAAATTAATTGTTACTAAGGGATTTGACATCTTGTAAAATATGTCATCCAAAGGAGAGGGGAAAAAGACATGAGAGAACTGTGACTATTAATATGCATGAGAATAATAATTCACTCTCTCTCTTACCTGCTGCTAAAAATGTACATCCTTTTTTTGAAACAAACAGTGTTCTTGGGGAAATAGTTATTATGTCCTCTTCTTTTCCTAAAGAGGAGATCCACATTTAAATCCCAAACACCAGCTCAAAAATACTGTGCTGCAAACCATAGAAGGTTTTATACCAAATACACAGCCAACACCATAGAAATGGCAGTGTAAGCAAACTAGCAGAGCACCAACTGCCAGCATCAAAATTATTTCACTATATCAGTCATGTACAACTTTACCTTCACCACCCTTGCAGTACTGCTGACTTCCTTTCTCAAATCCAAACCCTTTCCTAAACACAAGCTATCAAATATATACAATAACTAACATTATTCACAGATCACTTAATAAAGGATGCATTCATAAAGAAGGGTCTACAAAAATAAGTAAAAATAAGTATTTTTTTATCTTTAAACATGCTGCAGCAATGTATTAATAACCAAATTCTGAGGTGGTAGGGGAATATAATGTTGAGAACATACAGCTGTCATAGGCATCCAAACTGTAATGACAGAAATCCCCAATAATATCATGAAACACTAACACAAGGTACTAGAAACTGAATGCATCCAGGGAATATCACTTGACATAGTGTAGGGAGGGATGGTGTTTGAAATGCAACAGGATCTGGTCAGCATAAAAGTGAAGAAAATAGAAAAAAATGTGTCTTGATACAGGAAAAACATAGAAATACATTTTTGAGAAGCATATAAGATGATTAACAAAGTCTCCAGAAAGTTTCATGTGCCACAGTTATGCCCAGCACCTCAGGTTTATGCTGCCCCTGCTGACACAGTTTTTAATAGCAACTTTGAAAAAATACTTATAAAAATGACTCATGTAGATAAAATAAAACTGCTGTCAAAATTTTATATTATCTTCTCTAGCCTCCTGTTTAATGACCTGTATTATTTCCAACACAGGGAGTGAAAAGCTGTGAAAAGGCAAAGCTTGACCTTAGCAGAAAAACATTGAGCAGCACTGCCCAGCTGTGGCCGCAGGCATTCAAGGAGGAGAATGTGTGTTCCAAAATCTTTCTTATATTTGAGTCTGCTCTATGGGTTTCTCTCTTTATCACTTGGCTCATGCTTTTCTAGACTCCACTTTGATTCTCTCTGAACCATCTGCCTTAAATCATCTGCCTTAACACATCTGTTATCAAAAACAACACATCTGACTAACTACTGGTGTTTAGTTGTGAGTATGATTAAAACGGCCCAGCTTAAACATTGACTCAGGCAAAGCCTTACGAGCTAAACACACAAAATCATCCCTGGATATTTAAGGTATTTAAGATGTATAATTTCATTTGGAAAAAGTGAGGAAAACAAAAAAAATCTAAAAGCTTGTAACTATTTAAATCAGTGCTGAAACATCAATTGTTTTTTTCAGGAACATTAGAAAAAGTAATTGGTTTAAATGCTAATGTATAACAAAGCATTGATCATCTGATATTTAATGCTGGACCTATCAGCTTGCTTCAAAATATAATACCACACAGTAAAATAATTAGATAAAACTGTCTTTTCATCTTAATAAAAACACAGTTTACCTTTTATGTACTGTTTCTTTGCAATTGTAACCGGATGTTTAGAGATACCTTGAATGTTCTACAAACAGGAAGAATAAAATTGCTTAGTAAGTGAAAATGTATTAAAATATGATTAGGAACAGTTTATTACCAGCATTAGTGATACTAGTGCCAACAACTTTTTCCCATATAATAAGAAAGATTAACCACTTTGCCTTCCAAAGGAATCTTCACCCTCTGCACCTGTATATACTTTTGAATATTTTTTCTTCCATAAAAATTGGAAGATTCTAAGAACAATTACTCGCTTGTGACCATTTCAAAGCCTAATCTCTGGATGCACCATAGAAGATAATTAGTAATCCAATAAAAAAGAATTTTCTTCCTGTTTTAACCTGTGTCTTTTAGTTATATTGCATTACTTTTGAGAAAAGAACACATGTGAATCTTGTCTGCAGGCTAAAGGAGCTGAATATTCTTCAGCCTCTTGGATTTTTTCTAGTATCTATTCCTACTATTTTTAAATGCAGGATAAATAAGGAACCATTTATTGTCTACAGCACATCAGTACAGGTTAAAAACTAGAGCTAATTTTATCAACCAATATGCAGGTCTAGGATCAGCAGCAAATTTTTTTTCAAGGTCTGGGTTCATACACCTCCAGTAAAGCATCAAAGATGCACAAGACAACTCCTTTCTGTTATTTTGTGTCATTATGCTTCTTTATCTAGAAAAGCTACACATGACAAGAGAATGTGTATCAAGCTCTGATTTTGCCATTCCATGTAATTAATTTGCAAGTGGTTCAGGAATTAGAGGAACATACTAATATTATGCAATACTGAAAGTTCAGAGAGTGGGAATAGTGCTATATAATTTCCAAATCAGAACAATCATTTTCTATGCAATTTTCAACTCAAAATTGTTATTTTAAACTTAAGAGGGATGTAATCAGACAGCAAATGCTATTGAAATCTAAAGCAGAAGCAAAAGAACAAAACCCCCAAACCACAACAGTGCCATTCCTAGCATGAGTACCACCCTTAAAGATGTACAATTAAATGTACTCAAGTTGAACACCTGCCACAGCATCCTACAGAGAGAGATAGGAAAATACCACACAAAATACAGAATATTTTCACAGCATGGGTAAAAATTAGCAACACTCCTCTTAGTCCATCAATACTCAGAAGAAACACTTGCCAACTGGAATATTTTATTCTTTAGCATCTAGAAACAGTTAAAAACACAGTTGTGGCAATGCTTACGGTAATGCATATTTTGAAGTCATTTTTGAAGCAAGTGGTTATTTAATCTATACACAAAACTAACACTACCACTGGCAGCTATTGATTTCCACTAACAACAAGATGGGGAGAACTAGTATTCATTCCTATGAATAATATGCAGTCCAAGTGGCCATGGAATCTAGTAGATCCTCAGAAACTCAGAAAATTTAGTCCATTATTATGTACCTGGACATGAATGAATGTGGGAGCCTAATTTTACACAAATTAAAATATATTTTAACTATGATTTATAGAACCATTCTAACATAGGATGGAGAGGGGCTTTTCATTTGACTCTACACTGGTATTGTGATATGTACTTAGGTAATTTCCAGCACAGGTTAAAATTGTTTATAGTTACTCTCACTGATATTTTTCCTTGTCTCATTAGCTTCAAAATCCTGAACAAAGTGAATTAAAAAAAAAAAAGTATTTCAAAATCTATCAACAATGTAAAAATCAATCACTATATTGCTATCTTGTTTACATTGAGGGCATATGAACAAAGTCTACCTTAAACTCAATTTTAAAAGTGTTATTAATAATTCTGGGAAACACCAGTAATTACAATTGCAAAATGTGTTTTCACTTGTAAATTAGTTAACACCTCATAATTTGACTAGCTCCTCAGAAAAGAGGTAAGTCAAGAAACATGAGAGTTGTAATGCTCATCTTTAAGCTATTGGAATAGTTCAGCACATCCCTCTCATCTAATTTTAGATTAATTAATTTTAGGCAAGTTGCTGGTTTAAACAGGCTGCATAGAATCCCTCTATAGCCACGGATTCTACCTCTACTGGCTCTACCACTACAAAATATAACCTGTAGTTTTGTTTTTATGTGTACATTTCAAGTCTTTCTGCAAAAACTTCACAGACCATCCAATCTGAGATGTGAATGTTATCCCTTACTGTTAGAAAAGGGCATCCACATCTTGTTAGAACCTACAAAGAAACAAAATTGCCCTCTCTGAAAAATCATGTTTCAACAGACAAGAAGGAAAACTTGAAAAGGTGTGGTGGAAAAGCTGGTTGTGGAAGTTTACTATTATAACACCTCTCTTCATTGTTTCTGAGTGAGGGTAAAAAAAAAAGATTAAGCTATTCTAGTAGATAATTAACAAGAAAATCCTAGAATTATTTTTTAAAATATTAAAAACAACACTGTAATCCAAAATTATCTTCCAACTGATAAAAGGATAGATGAAGCCCAAATCCCAGATTCAATAGGTCTGAAAGGCTGTGATAATCAGGGCAGATTTCTGAAGACAGCAGCTGTCACTCTTATCTTCCGCAAGGACAAGAAGGAAGATGCAGAAAACTACAGGCCAATGAGCTTTTCCTCAGTTCCCAGGAAGATGATGGCACAAATAAACCTAGAAAACATCTGCAAACATATTAAAGTCAAGTAGATGATCTAGGGTTGTCACCATGGATTTAGAATGAGGAAATCATGTTTAACCAGTGACACCTTGTGCAATGCAGTAAGCAGCTCTGTGGAGGCAGGGAGAGCAGCAGATGTTGTTTACCTTGACTCCAGCAAGGCTTTTAAAACACTCACTCATAAAAGCCTCAGAGAAGCTGCTGAAGTACAAGTTAGATAAGTGGACAGTGAGGTGGACTGAAACCCAGCTGAACTGCAGCTCCAAAGGGCTTTGGTGAGTGGCACAAAGGTGCAGTCACACAGCTGGAGGTCAGTTGTCGGTTTCTCGGCTGTTTAGGTGGCCTGGAAAGGCCCAGGGATGGCCTTGAAGAGCCGACGCTTCAAAGGACGAGAAGAGACTTCAGATCTTTTCTCGGTCTCGGTGTTTATTAATTGTTTATCTAAAAGATTTTCTCTCGGCCCAACAGAGATCTGCACAGCAAGCCAGCCATGAGCACACTGAGAGCCCCCGGGGTGGTCACCTATCTTTATACTCAAAGTTACGTATACAATATTTATCATTTTTCCCCAATACCTTTTACCCTTATTAACCAGTGCACTTTTAGTAATAACCAATCCCAAAGTGCCAACATCACCACAGAAGATGGAGGCCAAGAAGAAGAAGAAGAAGAAGAGGACACGCCCCAATTCCTCCATCTTACTTCTTTAGACCCCCCTGTACAGAAATCCTAAACCCTGTGTCTTACACTCTAATTAACCTATCCCTTCACCATTCACCCAGTGAAATCCTCCCATCCTCATACAGGTGTCATCTCCCTTGTAGGATCAAAGTCCAGCCACCAGACACTTCTGGCAACATTCCAGGACTCCCGAGCCCCCCAAGGGTGGTCTCGGCCACTCTGCACCTCCGTCCTGAGGTGCTGAGATCCCACAGTCAGTCACTGCTGGAGCAGCCCAGGGGCAAATAAGGTCCAGCAGCCCCATCTATGACCTGGATCACAGGACTGATGCAACCTCAGCAAGATGGCAGGCAATCCAAAACCCTGAGCAGTGCTTGGCAGATGAGTGATTCAGAGGGACCTCAGGCAGCTGGAGACACAGGATGGCAGGGTCTCACAGGGTTCAAAGTCTGGAAAGCAGCTCTGCAGAACACAACCTGTGGATCATGGTGAAGAGCAAGCTGAACGTGAGCCAGCAATGAGCTTTGTACTCAGGAAGGCCAACAGCACCCTGGGCTGCATCAGGAAGAGCATCACCAGCAGGACAAGAGACTGATCCTTGTCCTCTGCTCAGGGTGCCTGATGGGAGCATGTAGAGAAGATGAAGCCAGGTTCTTCTCACTGATGCCCAACGACAGGACAAGAGGTGACAATCAGAAACCATTACAGGAAATTCCATTTGAATGTAAAAAATTTTTTCTGCTGTGTCAGTGGTCAAACACTGGAACAGGCTGCCCAGAGAAGTTCCAAAACCTCTACCCTTGGAGATATTCAAATCCTCAACAGACAATCTCCAGCAGTCCTGGCAAGGAGGCTCAGAACTGATGGGGTTTGGGTGTCTCTCTTGAAGCCTCACAAACACAGCTGCAAGCCTCAATAAGCAATGCTCTAATCCATAAGGAAAGTCATTATATGTAAGGAAAGTAGAATCATCAATGAAACAATCCCTCATCAAAATCAAATAAGCAGGTCCCAGTTTTATGAGTTTCTTCTCAGTCAGTTCAACTCTGTTGAGCTTTTTATTTCTGGTATCCAAAATTCTGCATCTTCATTTGCCACTGATATTTTCATTCCCTCCTAGATTAAAACCAGTATATTATTTCAGTTCCTTCCAAGAACTACAGTATACAGACATATATTGGATAAATGACCTTTGAAGTCAGTGAAGTTAGATTTCACCTAATCACAGAGGCTGGTGGTGCATTTTAATTCTTTCTTACTCTACATCAAGTAGGGTTGTTGTTTGTATTTCCTATACTCTGATTCTTCTTTCAGTTTTTTATATGGATTCAGCTAACCCCTACATCTCTCCTCCTCCCCATTTACATTATTAATAGCATAAATTGTTATTTTGAACAAGTAACCTCAGTCAGCCCCAGTGACTCAGAATACACATCCATGTCTGTATACAAAGGCATCATCAATAGTTACAAGCTTTTTTTTTTTTCTGGAAAATGGCTCACTAATCTATAATTACCCAGATCTGCATTTCTAAAGCTTTATGGAATATGTCATTCTGAAGCCCTACAAACTGCAGGGAGGGGAACAAAGCAATGTAACAGGTAGGTAGGTACTGAAATAAATGGGAATGCACAGAGGTGGCTCCTGACTATTCTGTGGGCATTTGATTCTGACTAATTCCCTCACTGTTCTAAGAGCTTACTTAAAAATAAGAACAGAGACAAAACTTCCTACTAAGATAAGAATATCCATTCATAAATATATACAGGATGGATGTGTCACAAGGGAAATTAAAAAATAGCCAAGGAGTTAGACCAAACAGATAGAAGGAAGGAGTTAGACAGGTAAAGTCATGTACATATCCTTTGATGTGGTGACCAATCCACCTGCTGTTAGTGAGGCACAGTGCCAAGCACAAGAGCAAAATAATGGAATTAATTATTGTTTTACAGTGGCTACCAGTGCTAACAAATAGCAAAAGCTACTTGCATTTCTTGTAAACAATAACATTTACTGGGACTGTGATCTTGTTAGATTGAATAGCTCTAATAGATTTTGCTTCAGGAAACCAATTATTTCCTCATACTTGAGAAATACACATATTTTCTTTTTCATTTGAAAAAAAGTTCAGAACAGCAAAATTCTAGTTTCTCTCATGAAATGTAGCATTCCAGCAAAAACTGAAGCATTACCATTCAAAAGTTCCTGTTATTTCTCTTAGCAACTTCTTCTCCAGAAAGTTTATTAGAATAATTAGGCCACAACTATTCTCTTTGAACACCAACTCAGCTCTACACAATAAAACACAAAGTAAGCTTTTAAATCCACAGCATCTGTTTGATGACTAGCATTGTAATACTTTTAGAGCAGAAGCAAGACTTTGGTCTGTAAGACCAGACTTCATTACAATACTAATAGATAGTTGGATGACAACTCCTTTGAGCTTTACATTCCAAATTTCTAATTACATTTCAAAAAAAATCTAATTGCTATTTTTTTTTATTTCTTGCTATTCTTTACTGTTTTCTCCAGTTTATTTGCTTCTTCAAAATTTTCTCACTTCTTTGTCTTTTGTTGTTCTACATGGGACCACACCTGGTCATAAATTGTGCTTTCACATCTCATTTAATCAGTTTGAGAAGAAATTTAAGCACAGGTTCAGTGAACTGCTTTCCTTGACCATCAACACTTCACTTGCTCCATTGTTAAAGGCCAAAGGTATTGGAGAACTAGCAAGGAAAACTGCACCCTGCCTAGAAGAGCATCTTTGCAATGCAGAATGAAAAGACTGAGGGCACTCACAACATCAAACTCACTCAATTTATCTGGCACCTCCAAAGCTGGAGGCAACTCACTCATGAGAAATTACACAGCAAAAATAATTTAAAAAAACTTTTTGGAAAATTGCCACATTTAATTATTGCCTACACTAGCATTAATTAATAGTTCCAAAGGAATAAACAGCTATTTTTGTGACTTCTATATGAAACACAATTTCCAGACAGTCTGAAGATCTAATTTTTAAAATCTGGCATGGATCTCAATAAACATAGAAAATAGGAAAATGAACAAAGTCACCATAGCAATACCAGCCTGGTATGGATGGTACATGCATTCCTTAGCAAACCTTGACTTGTCTGCAATCGCCATCTAGTGGCTTGGGGAAAATTAAGGACATCTATTTTCCTTGTCAAAAACCACAGAACCATAAAGACTTCTGGAGAAGGATTTCCTCTTTTCTTGGGTCCCAGTTTGCACTTTTCAGCAGAGAACAATCAATCGAAGGTAAGGCAGTACCCTCTTGCCTTACCAGCAGCAAGGAATTATCAAGGTTTTTTAGACATCAGAAACTTAGAAGTTATTCATCCCATTCCCACAAGCTTAATCAGCTTTGAAAGATGTGAGCACAAGGAAGGAAAAAAGGGCAACCAAAATTCGTGACTTCTTCCTTCAGAGAGTAGGCTCTAAGAATAGTGTTTGATTACCTACAACTAATTATCTTTTTGCCATATTCCTTGAAATTTAGACCTGACAATGATCTCAGATAATAAAGATTTAGCAGCACATGAAAAAGGTTTTGATGAGCTATTTTTAAAATGAAAAAAAAAAATTTAATCACTGCTTTGATTAAAATCTGTGTTTTGTAACAAACTTTCACCTTTGCACAGCAAGCAAGGAAGTTTCTATATACACAGCTCTTTGTATCTTGCAAGAGAAAAAGACTGCTCTTGTTCCCCATCTACAAACTGACTACATTTTATTACTTATTTAATTTCATTTTCCTGAAAGAAAAATATATACAGAATACCAGCTCTATTACACTAATATTCATTAATATGGAAGCTCAAACTCTGGGATGAACCCCAAGGAGATGTGACTTGGTTTTGGTGAAAAAATCCAATGCTAAGGCATAGAGATAACTCCTTGAGTGGCAGCTGGAGATGGCAAATATTGTACAGTTTTAGATAAGCTGCATATTATAGCTTTGAAGCAAACAGTGTCAGGGGAATATTGTCCAAAGGTAGAAACACCAGACCTCTAACTGCACAAAAAATTGCAAGATTTCCAGGCTGGAGGAATTTACTGTTAAAAGAAAAGATGTAACAGTTGTTTTATGAAAAGGGTAAAATTTAGCATCTCAAACAAGATTGTTCCACATACTGAGGAATTTACTGAGCATATGTTTGCAGGGAATTCCTCTTAAAAGGCTGTGAACAGGAGGCTGGTTGAAGGAGTTAAGGAAACCCAAGTAAGTAACATCTCTTTGCTCCCAATGAGGAAAGGACAGTCCCTGACTTTACAGAAGTGGCCCTTAACTGTAAATTCCCAAGAGTCAGAGCCAGCACATGATCATGCTGGGACAGGAGAACTATGGACAGCAAGGCCACAGGGGTGACAGCAAGATGACCCCAGTCCTATTCTGTCCATCTTAAGCAATTGTTGTACAAACCACTGGTTTTTTTCTACTGCTGTTCCCAGCTTGAGAGAGCACATCCATATCCAAAACTCTGCACAAAGTTTCCTGAGGCTTTATGAAAGGTTGCTGAGGAAATAAAGAATTGGTAAATTTTCCACTTAATGGAAAATTATTGACACAGAAATAAAAATAATTGTCAGCAGAGAAAGATGAATATAATAGGAATGTAGAGCTACTGAGATAATTTTCCTGAATTTCTTTGGAATGCCAATGACAAAGCTTTGGAAAATCATTACTATGTGAAACCTGGTCCATCCAAGACAAGAAGTCTTTTTCAATCTACCTAACCTTTGATCTTCCCCTATAAACCATTTTTTAAATCATTCTTCACTTCTGCTCTTGTCCAACCTCTTAGATATTTTAATTTTTTCCTAGATAGAAATTGGAAGATAATTGTACAGTAGAAGAACACTACATAGCAAAATAAACTATTTAAATACTTCTGCTCTATTTAAACATGAAATCTATGTTGAGATGGAGTTAAGACTGCATTTTGTCCTTGCAAACAGGAATTCAGCCATCAGAGAAATATAGTAACACTTTCCCCTTTTGAGAGCATGTAACACAAGACATAATTTGTGTGTCTGAGATTTTTATTTCAAATGTTCTGTCTCCAAGCACTGAGTAGTTCCTACAGTGTATATCTAAAACTCTCTCTAATGGAGTGCTTCATATGAACACCAAAAAAAACATCAGGCAGAATTTCTAAAATCTTAATCAATTCACAAGAAGTTCCAACAGAAAACTTAATAACAAATAGACACAGAGATATTTAATATAAGGATCACACATGTATTTGTGCACATTGCTGAAGATTCAGCAATCTTATGTCTTGTGGATGAGGACAGTAAAAATTACCTCAGCAGGACATGGGCTCCATGAAACTCCTGAGAGCTTACAGAGGCCCAGTGGGGACATCAGGGGATGCTGCACATGCCAACCTCAGGCACAAGAGAAGTGCCCTGACAGGAGTTGAAATGTGAATGGATAAACAGCAGCAGAACAATGACTGTGACAGACATCAGTGAATGACATTAATTGTTTCTTGCAAGCTGAACTCCATGCTAATATTGCTCTTAAACTATTCTCAGATTACATGGAATCAAACTTAATAAAATTCCAAGAAACACCCCAAAGTGCATAGACTAACTCATGTAACAGAATACTTCCAGTAATAGATATTACTATAATTACTTTACATTAAAACACCTTTGAATCTGTGAGGTAGTAAAAGCTACATTAATCAAAACAAGCTTTTTAGCAAGGATGATTTTAATTTTGATTCTTGTTAGCTTTGTGCTCCAATCATATTATAGAGAAAAATAACCTGCCAGTAGTAGTAGCTGTATTCCAAGGTGAATTTCTAAAACATAATCATAGCTTTAGCTTTTACCTGGAGCATTCCCAAAAGATCACTGGCAAAGGCCATTTAAAGGGTAAAATGAATCAGCATATAATCAACAATGTTAGCAATGTCCACTCAGTAGCAGTAAATGCTCAGTACTGACAATTTAATTTATACATACTGGATTGAAATATATTATCCTCTAATTCCAAAGAAACAAGTGGAAGTATGCAGTGCTGTCATCTCTCAAGCATAGGAAGATTTTAGAGGAACTTTTTTTTCCCTATTTCTACAAATTTAAGCTTCTCTGAGAATTTCTTTTGCCAGAAACTAAAGGACAGTGAAGGAAGATTTCAGCCTCCATAGTCAATATTTCATAATATGCTAAAAATACTCTGGCTGATATTTTTCCAAGTTGTATAGAATCTTTCATTTTTGAGCAGCCAATTTTAATTCCTCTGTTTATTTCTATGCTTATGTTTAGCTTGTAGAAGAAATAATGACAGACTACCTTATCCTGCATAAACAAAATGCAAGTATCTTTTATGCTATTACTGCAAGGAAGTAGATTTATACCAGCTGCACATTACCTTTCTTTAAATAACACATGGAACAATTATACATGCGAAGATGATCCCAAACAGAAGAGGACAGGATTGAACTGCTTGTTTTAAAGAATAAGAGCCCAGATGATGCTACAAGCTTTAGTGAGTCAAATTGTGCTATAAAATGTTGTCCATGTATTGGATACACCCACTCACCATGAGGTAAATGAATCTATACAAATCAGGAGCATTACAGCAGAGAATGCCAAAGATGTGCATATATCACAGAAAAGGACACTGCAGTCCAGATGCTGAGAGAACAAAGAGCAAACCTTGTTTCTGCATTTGGGTAATAAACCAACACAGTGATGTTCTGGAGCATCAGATATGAGTGTTACAATGTGACCAACAGTGACTTTCCACACTACAGTTGTTACACTAATACTTAAGAACTTTCTATTGCAATGTTAAGGTAGTGTAAAATTTCATCCTGAAAATGTCATTGGACCAAAGGCTTGTCAACATGCCCATTCACTCAGTTTTAAGTACAATTTTCCTGTCTCAGAATTTCAGCTGTGATGAGTGAGGAAGAGGAAATAGAGAACTTCTGTCTCCAACACTGTAAATGCAGCTTCTTCAGGCCTTCATTAAGATAACTTAAAAAAATGAAGCAACAACAAATGCAGCTATAAAAACATAATTCTACTCATAAAATGAGATACTATTTTAGTGCTATTAGTGCAGTAATAACCACCATATGACTCAAGAGTATTGGAATAAGCATACTGAAAAGAAATATGGCACAAAAATATGCTCTGAATGCAAAAGATGCTCACAGAACACCAATCAACCACAACAATCAGCAAGCACACTCTGGCTTTCTCTAACAACACATCAGCTCATCTGAGTGACAGGGGTTTGTACTGACCAGAAAATACAACATTAAATTGCTTTAGTTCAAAAGCCCAAGAACGCACAGACACAGTCTCATATCTGCTAAGACAACCCACCCTTGTTATAAGCAAAGCCCACATTAGGGAATACTTAGCAAAAACTGATTTTGTTAGCCTAGATGACATTATAGAAGTTTTAGACAAGATGTTTTATATGAACCTGTAATGTGTCTGACATGTCTTTATCCCCAGTGCTTTCCAATAAACATACTTTAAAAAAAATAGAAAACACACTCCAAGATCAATGAAAAGGTAAGGCCCATATAATGTCTTCATTTTACATAAGTAATCTTCTCAGCTGGACAGTATATTTGGAAAGCAAATGTTTTGGAAAGCAAGTTTACAAAAATCTTATTCCTATCAGTGCAGTTTCAAAAGCAGCCAAGGCCTTGGCTCATTTCAGGGAGGAGGTTAAACAAAAAAAGGAAAATGCAAGCATATTCCTGCTCCCAGTCTTGGTGTCTGATTCCTCACATTGCACCAGCCTCTGCCAAACCTTCTAAAAGCTGTGAAAGAAAGGGGCAGGGATAAAACAAGACAGTGCAGAATCCCATCACTATTGAAACACCTTGCAGAATATCCTGTTTCTGCTGGAATCCAATTGTGACCACAGACTTCAAACTTCCAAAAAGAATATTTATAGTAGCACACATCAGCCTGCAGCCTTATTAAGGCCTTGAACAAAATGCCTGAAATTTGGAGCTGCCACAACAGCTTTGGGAGCACAATTCTGTCAGACCACCCTGCTAGGAGTGCACATGTGGAGATGCCAAAATGGAAAACCTATTGGGATTCTGCTACAAAAGGGAGACAAACAAGCAGCATCCCATCCACACCGTCCAGAATCCCAAAACTATGCCAAAACCACATTTCCATTGTATCTCAGAGAAAATTAGAAAAAATTTCACTCCAAAAAAAACAGCCCAGAGGGGAAATAACACAGATACAGTATGGCTAATCAGAAATACTGGTTTGCTAAGTTAATTGAGAGAACAGACTCATTTTGGATGGCAATTGCTCAGAGGGGCCTCTACTTCAAGGGAGTCTCTCCCCTTAGAATGAAAACCAGATGCTAAATTCATAATTCATATTCCAAACACTGCTTGCAACACTCATTTTCTAATAAACAAGCATGCAATTCTCTATTATGCATTCACCACCAGAAAATCTTATATCTGTGGAAGAGATTGAGATATATGCAATATTTCAGGTTCTTTATGATCCTTCCTTAAGCATGTTAACATTTAATATGCCCTAATTAGCTACCCTTTCAAATTACATTCCTGATTTCCAAATTATAGGCTAACATGTTTCTTTGACTTTGATAGGTTATATTCTTTTATTTCTTTGCCTTCTTGGACAAGCTATAAAAGCATTTTTCCTGAAGAAAAGCAAGAATACTTTTTTTTTTTTCACTTTCTTCAAGAAGGTGAAAATTTTTTATTTATCTTCAGTATAACTTTTTGTTACTAAAAGGAAGGAAATGCTCCCTGAAGCCCACCACTTTATGCTTTTCAATTTAATGATACAAACATCTTCTGAAGTAGAGAAGCATAAACTCATTAGCAGCATTTCAGTTTTCTCTGCTGCAGAAGCCTGGAGGAAAGAAACCTTAATACAGAATATCTGATTCTAGCACTGAAATTTACATCTTAAACCAAATTATAACATCTAATTTTATGCAATCTTTATATCTCAGGTTAGGATTTCTCTCTTTTCATTCTGAAAGGGGCTTGATCTTAATTGGGTTTATGCTTTTCCATTTGTGTCTTGATTTATTTCTGCTTTAAACTATGAGAGACTGAAAAGAGATATTTCCAGGTGGCTCTGGAGAAACATAAACAAGTTTTATGAATGTCATAAATATATATAATAGAAAAGTTATCTATGAGTAATATAATCAAAAAGCATCCTAATGTAGACAAGACTAATACATTTATACAAAAACAATTTGAAAATAACACATTCAAATAATAAACCTAATTCTCCAAACAGTCATAAGCAATCCATCATAGAGAAAAAAACCCAACAAACTGGCATGTGGATACATTATAAAATAATTTGTAGAGTTTACAATTACTTTTAGGTTTCAGATACTCAAGTTTTCCAAAAGTAGCAAATAGACATCTACAATGCAATAACAGGAGATTGCAAGATCAAATGCAATAATACATGTTATTGTTTAGCAAAAATACATTAACAGTTATGTGTGAAAAACACATGATTTATACAGAATACATTCTGTACAGGAAGAAACCAAATGAGAAGAAAGGAAGTGTAAAGTTAAACTAAAATAGATGAACACATGGAGAGCCACTGAAGTAAAGTGCTGCTAAGAAACCCCCTCTAAGTGGTTACAACACAAAAGTCATAAAAATTCATGTGAATAAACTTATCTATTGAGAAAAACCCACATAAAGCCAAAAATATACATCATCAAATGTGGAACTGTCTGAAAGAAAATGACAGAGTTAATCTGAAAAAGAAATTCAGCTCTGTATCCAATGTCTAGTCATTTCCCCTCAAACCTACAAGGAAATCTCTCCTGGACTCCATTAAATGCCTTACAGGACAGAGGACAGATAGATCCATCCTCTTTACAAAACAAAAGAAAAATAAAGAAATCTTTGCTTGGAATCCAATCTCTCAGAAGCACTGCAGAATATGGGATGTTTTTCCATTTGAATTGTCAAAGAATGTGATTCACACTTATCTTTTACTTTAATCACTTGTTAAAGCATTTTAAAACAGTTAAAAATAAACTGCCTCAGCAAAAAATTCAGCTAAAATTTGACATAATATCATAGTAACCGCAAAAATATCTCCAATATTTATGATTTCTGGCAAGAATCTTCCCAATCCTTTAACACTTAGCAAAGTGACTGGGCACTGCAGTATATCTTCCATATCAATAAATGATTCAGAAACAGATGGTATAAGTTCCATAAACATTTCAAACAAAAAAAGCCATGCCAATGTTTTTCCTTAGAAGGAAAAGCCAGCCTTAGGCAACCCTGGATGCTAACTTTAGCAGCATTATTTTGAACAAAAACCACTTTTAAGAAAAATAGATTTCATGTCCTTTTTACTATGATGGGCCAAAGGTCACTTTGTGTTGTATGTGGTTTTTCAAGACAGCTGTCTGTTCAGCTATGACTTGGAAATGCCTGTGCTTCACTCCAGAGAATTCAGCAAACTGTGACCTTCATGATCATCTTTTGCTCTCAGTTTTTCCCATCTGGGTGCATGAGAAATGACAGCAGCAGTAACACTTCCCCATTCTGTTGTTAATTCAGAATCCTAAACACTGATTTTTACTCAGCAAAAAGCATAAGCACTTCCTATAAATTGTTTGATGACAAATTGCATGGAAATATGTAGCATGAGGGTAGGAAGATGCAAATGAAACATGAACTGTGAAGACAGGTGAAAGAAAAGCTAAGGAAGTCACCAAGTGTGGTGAGGGTGAGAACCCCCCCGGACAGGTTTCTGTCAGAAAACCAAAGTCACCATTCCAGGCAGGACTTGCCAGGAACCACAGCAGCCCATCCATGCAAAGTGCTCACAACTGTTAAAGTTAAATCTCTGCTCCCACAAAGAGCTGTGGAACACCATGGCCTTTCTCCAAGCCTGCAGAAATCTCCTAATCCCATTTGTGCTCATGAAGCTTAAGGTTGGGTCCTGCAGAGAGATAAGCAGTACCCAAATCTGCATGGACAGGAAGTGACAACACTTTGGGGCACAAGTTAGAAGGATAACAGCCTCACAGATTCCCTCTAGCCTTTGTGGACAGTCCCATCTCTGCATCTGTCCCCAGTCACCCACAGGGCCAGAGGGCAGGTCTTTGGCAGAAAAGACAATGGTTAAACCAAACAGAAACTGTCCCCAGATGGACAGTCACTACTTTTCTTCTGCTGTTCTCTCACCTATGCCTCGAGCCCCTGGAGCTCTGCAGCCCCATCTTGTCCCACTCCAGCTCCTGCACTCTCATCCATGCAGCCACGGGCTGTGACAAGAGAGGAACACAAAGGCCTTTGAACTACAGCAAATGGTCAGTGGGTGTCATAAACACCAAGAGAAATGGGATCATAGAACACATTCAAGTAAGCCCTTGAAAGGCCTCTTTGTGGAAAGGAAAAAAAAAAAAAACAAGAAAAAAAAAAGTAACCTAAGCCTGCAGCAGTCCATAAAGTAAAAACACATTTCAGGCATGTACATTGAGATTGTCACAGACAAGAGAGGAAGCACAAAGAGCCCACGTGTCACAGCCATATAAGCAAGACTTCCAGAGCACCAGCACTGCCAGCTGAGCCCTTTGCTGCTATGAGGCCTGAAGCCAAATTCCAGAAGAAGAGAGCTTCCTTTCTTTCTCTAATACCCACTTTGCAGGGCCCACTGATACTTTACAAGGAGTGCTTCATGAACACCAGAATTCATGACAAGGAAGTGTCCAAGGTACATCCATTGCTCACAATTGTACTCCTCTCCTTCAGGTAACAATGTTAATTCTAATCACACATACCACAAAATATGCCTAAGAACAGATGTCCTACAGTAAACCACCCATTTAATAAGCTTTTTCTGTCCACCATTTAGATACAATACAGTAACAGCTAGACTTGCATGAAAACAAACATTTCTTGTGTTAAAAACATTACATATTTTGTACAAGTAATATTAATTTTTCATTTCTATTAAAATGCAAATCTTCCAATAACCTCACTTACAGGATGTTTGGCTGAAAGTCTGCCAGTCACAGTTCCTGTTTGATTCCAAGTGGAGGAAATGAATCCCTGTAATCGGGTAAAGTAAAAAATGGAAAAAAATAAAGAATGAAGACAAAGAACTATATTTTATTTGATATAAGTATCAGTAACAAAAATTCACTGCAATCAAAACAATAAAATACAAAAGAAATACTGTTAAATTTTCCATGTATAAAAGTTTTTAAACTGTAAACACTGCAATCATTTCACATATTTTAAGGATTTTACAAGCTACTTCATATATTTCTACCTTTTTCATGCACGTTCGTAGTCCATCCACATAAGTTGATTTCATCTTATGAACCTAAAATACATAAACTTTAAGATAAATGTTTACTTATAAAAAAAGGGATTTTTCAAATTAAAGATCCTAATTTCCAAATGCATCCTGCTTGTAGACTTTTCTATTTTAAAGACAGTTTTATCCAAATAAATAATGGATATACTCGCTGACAGCTTAACCAATTCCTGTGAGTTAGGTAAATGCTTGGTCATAACCTAAAGACAGAGCTTTGCAAATACTATTAAATTAATTACTGGAATTTATTATTTTATATCTTATGTCCCCAGGTCAATAGATTACATGAAAAACACACACAAAAAAACACAAACAAATTTAAAAGAAAATCAAAACCAAAAACAAACCCACAAACTTTTAAACTTTTATTTTTTTTTTAATTCTTGGAAGCTCATTCACTGGAACCATAATGATTAAGTGTGAGAGCAGACTAACTAGATAGTTTAGGATTTTCAGGAGGCTTGTCATCCCAAAATTCCCCATAAACAGTTATCTCTTTGACTTTATGCACAGCATTTCTTCAGAACTCAAAAAACAGACATTTTGCCCTAAGTATGCTTTACAGCACTACACAAATTTAACACTGAAGTTTTCCAATTGTCTTTGCAACATTGTACAAGCTGTTTGCAAGCTGAAATTGAACATAGAGCAAAACAACAATAAGCATTAAAATTAAAAAGTCTTAAGGATACTGACTTCAAATTAGTATTGGAATGAGCTTTCGCTAGTCAACTTATTTATTTATTTAACTATAAATATTTTTCTGTCTTGCTAAATTTTGCTTTAATGCAACTACATTCTGTGAAAAAGTATCAGCTCACCTGGCGGTATTCTAAAATTATCTTAGGCAAGGGATGAAGATCTTGCAATTTATTCAGCTGCAAAATCAAGAAAGAGAATTACTGGCATACTTTACTTGAAGTTTTATTATTAAACAAACTTTAACAGAATACATTTTGGAGGAAGAAATTTTCTTTACCAGCTGAATGGACAAAATACTGGCAGAAGGATGCTATCACTCAAGCAATCCCAGCCCCAAGAAAGCCTTCATTAGGAAGGATGGGAATTTTTCCTTCCCATTTTATTTTCTCCTGTCCTATACAGGAACAAAAAGACACAGACATAAAAACTTTCCCACAGCAACTTTGAAAACACTGGGGTGAGATGTGTGTGTACTATTTATGGCCCTTTGTTTGGTTTTTGTGCTATACAGCACCAGTGCAAGAAAGAACATGATGGAAACAGACAAGATAATACATATATACACATGTACATATTTATATACACACAATGCAAGAGGAGAATTTCTCCTGTTCATGCCTTAATAAAAGCTCCAGGAAAACTTCAAGAGAAATTCAAATTAAAAAAACAATAAAAGAAAGCATATTTCTGATTACTTTGATTGGAAACTGCAAAAAATTCTGTTGAGAAATACAATTAAATTATTAAAATAGAGATTGGATATTTATAAGTACAACAAAAAATTCCTGGAACTACAATAGTCCAGGATGAAAAACAGATGCAACTGTACTAAAATTTATATTTAAAATATAAGGGTTTTTTCTTGCTATGAGGGAGAAACTAACATCTTCAGATTTATTGTCTACTATTCATCTCCTGCAAGGTTTCATCCTACCTTTCTCCAAATAACCAATTCTCAGCAGTTGTTGGACTACATAAAAGCATTGCTTTGATTTTAGCTACAAATCCTATGTTCCCACAAAAAGGTGACGTGAATTCTATTTCACTGATGCCTCTCACTTCCCAAGGCTCTCTGTCACCCTCCAAGGTTACATGGCTGATCTATGAAACCTCCTTCTCCTTGAGTAATGTGTGGGTTTTATGGTTATACTGTTAAGGTTACTGGAGATCATATTTGGTAGTTCAGACACTTGACTGAATGTGGAACTGAAAGTGGAATTTCTTTAAGGAATAAATATTACCTTTCTATCTTCCCCAAATATGTTCATGTTCAACAATGAGTTGTGCACTTTACTCTAACTCCTATATAACCTAGAGCAATTCAATTGTGGCACCAAATCAGAAACAGGTGCAGCTGCACAGAGGCTTTTTCTCTTGTAAGAAGAATCTCCATTGCTATTTTTATCTTTACAAAATGATTTTTTAATGATCTGACAAGGGGATCAAGAGCATCCTCAGTCAGTTTGCATATGACACCAAATTGGATGGAAGAGCTGATCTGCTGGAGGGCAGGAAGGCTCAGCAGAGGGATCTGGACAGGCTGAATGGGCTGAAATATAACTTAAAAGTTTTGCTAAATCATGCAGCTGGTTTTAAAACCCTTCCCTGTCTCACCACAACTTCTGAGGTGGATACGAGCTGTTGTATTTCAGTTCTGTGAAGTTTCTCACACAGCGTATGCAGCTTTAACTTATCAAATAGTACCTAAGGTAAGAAAAAGACAATAAATCTTTCAGTGTTTCAAGTGTTGAAATAGAAAGGAAAATTATTGGGTGCGTAAACTTAAACAGAAACAGGTTACAAGGTAAATAGAGCATACTGTAGCAAAGAGAACCAATACAGAATTGAAAATCTTTATTTTTGAGCTATTGAAGCAGTGACATATTTACTAAAAAAAAAGAGCATAATTTATGCACACACATTCAAATACAGATTATTCAACATTGTCACAATTATGAAAAAAATTTTTATGTCCTTCATTAAAACCAGAAAATAATTAATATAGAATAAGTCAGAAGTGGTAAGGATATATCTGCTTACAGTTCACTGTATCAATAAATCTGTAGAACATACACCTTAAGCAGAAACAGTAGAACAAATGATACCTCTCGGAGCTGACAGCTGCTGGTCAGAAGGAATCGTTCTCCAGCAGCCTCATGAGCCTCCTGTTCAAGCTCTTTGAGCCGCAGCTATAAATTACATCAAAATTATTCTGCTTGCACTATTATTTTCTTCAATATCTGCTGCTTCCAAGGTTCATGAGAATATTGGACCTTTATTTAAAATGGAGTACTTGATATTGTGTAATCATGGCTGGCTAC
Source organism: Ammospiza nelsoni (assembly GCF_027579445.1). Lineage (NCBI taxonomy): Eukaryota > Metazoa > Chordata > Aves > Passeriformes > Passerellidae > Ammospiza > Ammospiza nelsoni. The sequence goes on from NC_080636.1 coordinate 20,195,974, forward strand.
CAACATTTGTTTGAGCAGATTGCTTATACACTCCTTAATTTATATTGTTTTATGATCTGGGAAGTGGATTTATTGTAGTAAGTAGTATCAACATTTCTGGTTAAAGAATTTAGTTTACTGAAGCCTACAGAGATCTGTGAGAAACACAGCTATGCAAATTATTCTGATAAATTAGTAATCTGTCAGACCAGTATGATTATCTAGTCAAATTTTATGTTACAAAATAGGATCCTCTTGCAGCTATTTTTATCAAAGAACGCTCATTTAAAGAGTGCATTGTTCACAAAAAGAGGGAGAGGAGTCTATCACTTCTCAGGAAAATGGGTACTGAAAACTCTAAGTTCAGAAAGAGTCATTACCATTTTTACTCTACAACACATAACCCAAAAGGACCCATGCATTTTGCAATGCAATTTCAGTTCTGGGACAAGGCTGATGACTCAAATGTGTCTTTTACTTGCGCAAATAAATAGGGAAGTATCCTAAAATGTAAATATAATAATTTATAATGATATACTAAAAACATCACACTATTACATAAAATGTGACAAAAGTTCCTTCTCTTTTTAATCAGTTATCCTCAGTAAAAGCACAAAGATGATGCTACATCATTTTCAAGAAAAAAAATTAATACAAAATTTACCCCCAGAATCTCTGACGTTTTTTTCAGTTCTTGTTTGTTCACATATATTTTGTGTGTTTCCATCACTGTAAATACAATTTTAGGTTGAGAACATTTATAATACACAATTTCAATCTTACATTTTTCTTAGACTATAAAATGGAAACTCAAGCTCACACAGCTGTTATGAGGCTAAGATAACATTTCATATTCAGAGGAATTACATTCCACTTGAGCATAGTCAGCAGCTGTGTGAAAACAGTGAAGATTCATATTTTGAACTGAACTTTTCATACCTGCCAGAATTTTGATAAGTGGAAGCTCTAATGTGCAAAATAAGTTCCACAAACCTTGAGCCTGTAAAGTAAGTTATAAACACATTCTTCAGTATTTCCCAGTGAGCAGTATTTCACTTTCTGTATATTCCCTTTTTACATGACAACATGTGTCTGTGGCATGAAATACTACTTAGTGTAAATTATAGTTTCTAAATGCTGTCAGTTCTCTTTGTGGGGAATAGGAATTTTGCAATAGTAACTATTTTGTACAAGAATGCTAATAAAGAAATATATATACATCTCCTTTTTTCTAAACAGTTTATTTTTAAAGCATGCCTCATTATAATAGGACACACAGTTATCCTTTTTCCTTTGTTCACTTGAATGATTAGGCAACCATTCATAATTCATAACTTTGTTTTCATTAGGGAGAAAATAAGAGTTGAAAGGGTCATGTCTCCAAACTACTTACAGAGAACAGAAAGTCTGATGTTTTTCTAATCACTGAAGCAACCTGACTTTGTCTAAAAACTCTTGTGGGCTCAGGCTCAGTGTTTCTGTGCCTTCGGTGTTTCCCTGCTGCCTCCCTTCATGGTTTGCTCACCACACTGCTGATATGCACATTAACATGGCTACATCACCTCGTGGTCCAAGCCCTATACCTGCTACCAGCAACTTCAGAAACAATCCCTGGGAAACTGTGATGCCCCTTCTAGCAGAACCTGGGTGTATCCCTAAATTCTATCCCTGGATTCTATACCTGGAAATGTACTTTTCCAGCTATATGGTCACAGGAAGAAAACACATACCCCAACAGATTTCTTGAGAAGCATTCTGAACTGCAATAAGGGGTAAAATAGAATAAAATAGTTCATTTGGAAGGGACCTGCAATGACTATCTAGTCACATTGCCTGGTCAATTCAGGGCTGACTAAAATTTAAAGAACACGATAAGGGCACTGTCCAACTGCCTCTCAAACACTGACAGGCTGGGCCATCAACCACCTCTCTGGGCAGCCTGTCCCAGCATGTGACCAGTGCTTGGTTAACACAACCTAGAACAAAAGATATGCTGAGTTTTCATAAGCAAGGAATACATATATAGAACAATATATGTTCTATCTCTTTTAACACTTTTTAAACAGTAATATATAGATTTAAAATATTCAAAGACTAGTCAATATTCTGAACCTTTCCTGTTCTCAGAATCTTCATTTAGTTAAATGTAGCAGAGGAAAATTTTCTCCTAAACATTAACCTTGACACCATCTCCTTCTAGAAAAAATAACAAATTTGATGGGCAATTTATTTTAAATGTTGACTGCCAATGTAAATCACGAAGGACTGAAGCATTGCATTATTCTAATGATGTATTTCTAATACATCATTAACTCTCTTTAATTCAATACTTACATAGTTATTACTTACAACTTACCTTTAAGCCATGAGTAAGGTCCATCATTACATTATAAAGCTTCTCCAAGTTCACACCTAAGTTTTGATACTGACATAAATAAATCAAAAATATATCAGTAACTTTGTTGCTAACAATACACTAAATATTTTAGCAATATAACTTCTTTAAAAGGCATAAATTGTAAAAACGTGATTTTCTGTCTACCTTCTGTTAACATTTCATAAACGTGATCTCTGTGAAACCCAAATCATTAACACAGCACTAGATTATGAACATTTCAGATTTTGCCTGTTCCTGTACTTACATTTTGCATCAAGTACAGAGAAATATAGTATTGATAAACTGCCTTTGACACTGAAGTCAGAGTTCTCTTACTACTTGTAAAACGAGGAAAAACTCCTTGCATCCTTTTTCTTATATAAGTACTGCCACTCTTGTGCCAGAACTGTTCATTTCCTTCCTTTCTGTTCCAGAGGTGTTCCACACAACACCAGGTCACCTCCTTCAATTGGCTAGAATACCATTTGAAATGTATACAAATACCGAGAAAGATTGTTAGCTGCAGTTACATGACCATTAAAATAAACTTAATAAAGACTGAGAAACAGCAGGCCTGGAAGATAAGATGCAGAGGACTCTCTACAGAACTGAAATATGCAGATCCACTGGTGATGATCCTTGCTCTAAAATAGTCTAGTCCATACTGCAGTGAAAAGTCACCATTTTGTCTCCAAGAAACCTTATCCATACCAACTTGTTCTGGAACAAATGAGCTGTCTGTGAAATACAAACAGCTTGCTTGATCCCTTCCTGGAGGTGGAAGAGAGCCCAGTGACAGGCCAGTGACAGGCTTCAACTGACACCAAAATTCTTCATCAGTAATTGCAGCAATGACAAGACCAGCATAATGTTTAGCACCTGCTCCAGCAAATGTTTCAGGAGTGTGGACCATGAGCACTTTGGCACAGCACCAAATACACAGACAAGCAGCAAGCAGCACATCCTTGTGCTAGAGGTGTGTGGGTGAGCTGTGGGCTACAGAACAAACCAGCAGTCATTCCAAGAACTGTGGTGGGTGGACAAGACTAGCACAAGACAGGGAGCTGCACTGAAGCAGTGAGGCACAAGATGATTTATCACTTACCACAGATCCCTCTGGCAGTATGGACAACTGTAGGGAATCTACCAGTAAAAACAGAGCAAGAAGACTGAAGAGATAAACTTGGCAAAGAACCAGGAGACACAGGAAGAACTGGAACTCCCTGAGCAAAGAGAGGGAAGCCAAAAAGGAAGTGTGAGAGTGCAGGTGACAAATTAAGGAACTAGGAATGGTGGGGGGGAATAGTCACAGGATGTCACAAGGAGACATTAACTGGGAATTGAGTGAACAAGTCACTGGAGATGGCTGTGGCAAGGAAACAAACTAGACCTGAAGCAGGACAGGAAGGAAATAAAATTTCAATATTTAACACAGAGCTGGAAATCAGGATAACAAAGTTGAAAAATAACTAAGAACAGATGTGACATCTGAAGAACAAAAGACTAAGTCAAGCTAAGGGAAGAGACAAGATTAAGGATGCTGACTCACAGCAAGGCCATCACACATAAAAGAACTATAAGTAACTTCTGTCTATTTGCTTGTCTATTTCTACACTAATAATTTAATTCACAAAGTAGCTTCTGAAGAACTGCAGTTTACAGCCAGTGCTTTCAAGTAAACTGCCACTGCTTTTCTCAGAAATGTCTACACTGATGGGTAAGTGCCAGTATAACCAACCCCTGTCTATGCTCTAAGCCCTCTTGGCATCTGTGGATTTGTATCCTACAAGTCCTACAATCATGGTACAGTACTTGGTCTGAATGAGCAAGGCCTCTGAAAAGTGAATGGCAGAAAAGACAACATTATTTAGGTTGTTATACATCATCTTATCCTTCAAACAACCTCTGACAGCTAATATGTCCACAGTAGATCCCCATTGCCCAAAAGAGATACAAATATTTTATAGCATTCAGGCAATACATCCAATAGAAATACAGGGGACATTTCCTATGATAAAGGAAGATTCAATTTCCATAGTGCAGGGGATAACATCTCAAAAATTTCATCATGAATTCTCTCACACTGAGAATTAAAATTCACAGATTTTTTCATACAAATGCTTGAAGGTTCACATTTGACTCCCTGCTGTTTGTCAGCCTATGATGTGGTACGTACCAGCTGAGAAATTTAGCAAAATTGTTAATAACAATCAACTAAATACAGGCTACAAGTGCACAGGAACTGGACAACAAACATAGCATTAGATATTTTGGAAAGGAGAGTTGGAAATTATTTCTCAGGATAGTGAGGAGAAAAAATATAAAACTCTATATTAATTAATGTTGTTACTGAACTTTACAGTTGTAAAGTAAAATTTTACAATTGTTCCTAGAAAATGAGCTCCCATCTTGTTAGATGCAGTAAAACCTCCCCTTCTCCCCTTTCTTTCAGTTTCCAACATGTCACATTAATTGTATTTTTTTCCATTATAAAATCTTCCATTAGAAAATCCATCTATTATCTATCTTCTTTTGCAATATCTTCTAAGCAAAAGTAATTCTATTATCATTTCCTTCCCTTTTTAACCCAAACAATTGAAAACAAACTACTTACAGATACATTTCTCAAAGTGCCTGTATCAGTATTCTCTGCTCCCTTTGAAAAAGGCTTTTCAAAATACTTCTGTATTAAACACTCAAAGGAAGGAACTGTGTCACTGGGGTTTATCAGCCATGCTGCAATCCTTGGATCTAACACGACACTATTGGCAACTACAAAAACAAGTTATTCAAAATATTTAAAATACCTCCCATACTGAAAAACAGCTTTAAAGTTTTGCCCATCTTTCCTGCACACACACATCATAAAAGGACAATATTTACTCTACAAAAATATCAAACATTAAATTCACAGCTGTAACACATGGTTAATAACATGACTACACAGGAGGAAGTGTAGTATTGCACATCTTTGAAGAGTGTTGTTTCATGAGGTTGGGGTGGATTTTTTGGTTGGTTGATTTTTTCAAGTTTTCAATTATAAGTAAACTTTTGGCTCCTTGGATTAACTGTAAAAACCTTCCTTTCTTAGAACTGAAAACTTCAAGCTGAAGGGTTTTTTTATGAGAGTCTCCCTCTGGTACAGTTTTCTTATTGTTGTTAACTAGACTGATATCCACAAAATTGCTATTGGGGATCACTGAGAGATTTACTTCCTAGCAATTGTTAATGTATATATGAATTCACATATGGGTGCACAATGAACTGTTGCCAAAACTCAGAAACTTTTGTCCTTTAGCATCATATGTGCTTACACTGCACCCTCATGTTCATACAGATGGATAGGATGGGCCAAGCCCAGTGCTGTTTCACTTTCCTTTGAACTACAATCTCAACATGCCTCCTGCACTTCTGCCAAGAACAGGAGAAACTAATAACTAGGCTGCTTTGTGATATATTTAAAGATAAACCTAATTATCCTCTTCAGTAACCGCTAAGTTCAAGCCATGACCTACAGGTACATTTCTAGAGAACTTCATGCTACACAACCTTATGGACAAATTCTAATGTCCATAATGCAAGTCACAGCTACAGGACTACTCTAAAGAGAATTTTAGGGATTTTGTTTGTTTTGTTGGAGCTTTGTGTGCTTGTTTTTTTCATAGCAGAAATAATGCATGAGGAAGCATGAAGTTTCCAAGTTTAAAAGCCTAAACAAGAATTGGTTTGGTTACTAGAAACTTCAGATTCAAATCCCATTAATTGCATCACAGTATCAAATACTTCCTGTGTGTACAAGTTACATACTGTCACTATTGCCACTCCCTTTACAGCATTTCTTTTCCCACCTTTCCCATTCCCAGTGCTGGATTTTGTACAGATCCTCACTGTCATTTACTGAAACTTTTCAGATGCTGAACACAAGCTGATCATGCTCCATAGAGACAGCCCTTACTGAAAGGTCACATGTACTTTTGTAATTCACTCAGCAGTAATTTCACAGAATTCACAGAATGACTAGGTTGGAAGAGACCTTAAAAACCACTGAGTCCAACCCATGCCCTAACACCTCAACAATTTGATATATGGAACCAGAAAAAACACCCAAAAAAATCCCCCCAAAAAACAAAAAAAGACATTATATTTACATCTTATGCTTGTTGCTAGCAATTGCTCTTAAATCCAAAGAGAAGAGTCTTACTTGTTTCTATCAAAGGAACATGGGCTCATTCAAGTCATTCCTAATTCTGACAACTATGAGCATCTCTGGGATTTATTTCGGCCCTTGCTTTTAGCATTTTCCTAGGAAGTTTTTTCCTAGGGAATATGAAACATGAAGTAGTTTGACTTTTTCAGCTATAGTCAGGACTGTGTTGAGAGCTTTTGTTTCCACTGGAAGCTATCCTTAAGTCAATGATTTAATTCCTACTCCGAGAAGAATACATGAGGCTTGACATGCCAAACCTCTGGTCATGACCTCCTCCAAGAAAGGTGTTCTTTTGTATGGTACTAAACTCTGTTTTTCAATATATTACTTAATTTAGTAAGTAATATATTGCTTACTAAATTTAGTTATTTCTACAGTCAGTGATTTTAACAGAAACACCAGTGGCACAGAGATTACAGGATGAGATCATAGATTCAATACTTGCCTTGTTTCCAGCTGATTTCATTACCATAAATTTGAAGTAGAGTCCTCAGGAAATCTTTTGCATTGAAGCAAATTATTGGAACTTTGCACTGCAGCATTTGGAACAACACTTGCCTGCACAGAAGTAGCTCATTAGCACACACTATACTGCTCCTAGATTTAGTCAATCTATTTACTTTGTTCTTTTAATTAGCACCTAATACTAAACAGTTAACCCAAGACATTTCCTTATTCCTATAAGAACAGAATACTGCATTTGAATATTAAATTATCAATTCAGTAATCCTCAAAGCTATGTTCTATGAGAAATTAAAACATCCTAGCAGATATGCCTTATCACATGTACATAAAGAAAACAAATCCTTGTTTAACTCTTGAAGTGCAACCTTAATCCAAAATATCAGCTGGCATCCCTGTAATACTCCAAAATACCCAAATAAGATCACAGAGGCTAAACTGATGTAGCATTATAAAACACTGATTTTAAAGTTACTAGACAATCTAAATTGCCATTACTGCCCTGTGTTAATATGCTGTTTAAATCCAAAATGCTTCATCTTTGTCATGTATTTCTATACCTCTTGAAAATGTCTAAAATTGCCTCATTCATGATATTTTAAATAGATATAACCAACTACATAAATATTAGTGTATAGATTTACCAACTATGTGGGTCATTTGTTCTAGTAAGTTATATTTTGGGCAATATAGAAAAATAATAGTTTTTATAAAGCATTTTTAATGGTATGAGACCACAAATCCAGGGTTTGGACACCTTAGAAATCACACAGATCACAAGGTATTGCTGTATGCACTATAGATCCATTTTTAAACAATCGCACCGTTCTTACAATAAGTAATTACCCATAGGTTTCATCTAAATGCTAATACTCTTAATCAGCTTATCAAATTTTTACTGTTCATATGTACATGCTTTACTGATATGTTAGTCTCAGTTCCCAACAATCTATATTCAAGCTGACAACATGTTATTAAAGTACTTGTCATGTAACTCCAATATTTCAGCTGGAGAAGCAAAGCCATGACTTGTTTCAAGCCACGATTTCAAGCAGTGGAAGAGATACAGCTAAGAACCAAGTCCTGCATCTTGAAATTAATGGTTTGTCATTTAATAATCCAAATTCAGCAGTTTATAATAAAACAGCAATTATTGAAAGTCATAAAATATTCTGATGGAGTTTTAACATGCTAGAGTATTACACCTAGGAATCAGATTAAGTTCTTATTTTTCCCTTTTTGGGTTATGATTTTCAAGGTAATAGGAATAAAAATGGACTTTGATTCTAATAACTGGAAGTTTAAAACATAGTCCAAATTTTAATTAAAATTTAGTATAAGTATTAAGCAGATACATAAAGCCTTTACTTCCAAAATTACATTGTATTATTACTGAATATTAGTAGAATTTCACCTGGAATGTCAAAAGCCATTTAAAAAAAAACTGTACTAAAAAGATTTAAAGCATTAATAAAGCTCAGAAAGGAATAATGTCCATCAAAATCGTACTAGTTAAGAAATGCAGTTCACTAAATGGAAGTTAAAATACAAGAAAGATAAACTTGGACAAAACATATTCTTTGGTGCTGTCCAGCTTTAACAGCTCATAAAGGATTTGCAGGTGAATGCAAACAGCTCCTACAAGAATCCCAACCCAATTCTGAAAGGGCTGCAGTCAGCGATATGCTGAGCCCAAAGGAATAGTCCATTGTTATTTGGTTTCTCTTAGCCCAGACTTGATACAGAACTAACACAGCCAAAATGAAATTCAATGAGCCTGACACATAAAGATCAGGCCTGTGCTAAGTAACCAACACCGTTACTGCTGAAAGCATTTGTAAAGCAAAAGAGTATTCTTTCCTTCATGCTCTCACCAAGAAAATTTCTTGTGAGCCGGTTCTCGTTCTCGTTCCCAGAGAGATGACTGTTCAGTTTTTAAATAAATTAGTTTATCATTTTCATTTGCAGCATTCCAAGTATAGCCAGTTGAAGTGTGACCTGGAGAGCAAGGCTGATCAGTCTGATTCTTCACCAGCACAACAACTCCTTTTACTGATAAGGTAGAGGCCTGTTAAGCATAATTACAATAGTGTTTCCTCTGACAGATTTTGTGCAGTCCTATAAAGAAAAATTCCCAACTATTTTACAATATGAAACCTATTTTGTACACTACAGTTACTGCATACACCATTGACACATGCAAGAGGAGCATGCAAATGTTTCAGCCTTGAAACAAAAATCCTAGTGGTTTCATTTTCTCTAAGTTGTACCTGGTAGTTGAAAATAAAATGTAATGTAAAACGTAATTTTTGGTATGTCATTCACAAAAGTGTTGCCAATGAGCATGGGTTTGTGATTATCACTCACATGCACACTCAAATGGTTCTACAGAAGTGACTAAATAAAACCCATCCTTCACTAACCTGCTCTGAGTTGAGCTGTGAAGAACCATCTTGAAATATCATAGTAGTTATAAAAGCTGCTGCCTGTTCTATAGTTGCAAGGAGTTTGCTTTTTTCTTCACATCCTAAACTGCTGATATCACAAGGATACTTTCCAGAAGACTTTATTTGTCCAGGGGTACAGCTGTATCTTCTTTCATGCAACATGGAGGTATTTACATGCAATTTTCTTGTTTTCTCTGAACAAGATGTAGATACATTTTGCTTTCTTTTAAGAGGAATAACCATTTTGTTTTTCCCATCCTTCAGGGTTTTTCCTTCTACTGAAAGATTTCTTTCTTGATATTCCCATTTTGGGAAGCCTGAATCCTGGTAACAGCTCAGTATTTGGGTATCTTGACAGCGAAGTATTTTATCCATATGCACTGTCCTGACTATCTGACCAGCAGTTATTTTTTCAGGGCTGACAGTTGTTTTTAATGTGGCAATTCTGGAATCATAATCCTCCTGGGAAAATCAGAAATTTTTAGCAAACCAACTATTTGGCTTGTAAGGAGAAAGTAAAAATTGCACTAAGTTAGTTTAGATAAGCTTTCAAGAAAGCAAAATTCTATGAAAAATTGTTGGTACTAACAAAACAGAGCCAGTTTAGGGGAGCCACATAAACAAAAATTCAAATATGTATCAGTAGAGATTTTGTTGACATACACCATTTGCATCCACAACCACTTCTTTTTTAAGCTACTATTAGTCCAACACTAAAAATGGCAAATGAGCAACCACAAGAGGCATCTAATCCAATAGCCTGTCTTCCATAGTGACAAGGTTATTATTGTCTGAAAAGGGAAGAGACCCTTCATCTTTAGCTTCAGCATTCAGAGCACTTTTCATGACAGTTTCATTTGTTATAGAACTTTTGGGAAGGGACTTTATTGACTGCTTTGGAATCTCAAGTATGTGAATCAACTGGATCCCTTCAAATAACTTACAGGATTGCAAGACATAAAAAATACATATGAAAGTTGCATTGAAGTATTATTATTACATTATTATATTACATTGAAATATTAGTATTACATTCTATTCTGTTTGATCCACTATACCCAGAACAGTTTTTCCTACTCCAGATAGTCCCTGGATTCCTCCACTGCAGCATGCTACTGAACAGCATTAAGCAAGATGCTGCATGGTAGTGCTTGACTTCTACTCCTCCATCCTTATTTCCTTCAGAAATTTCCTTGCTATGCTACTGGCCCTAGTGCTTTCTTACTATTTACTTTGCTAGTTTATTCTACAAACTCCTCAGCTGAAACAGATCCTCTGCCTTGATTTTATTTCTCTGGAATGGCAACCAGTGACCCTTCCAAGATTCGCCAAGGTGAATGTGTGTTTAACTATTTACAGATATACAGATTTGCCTCTTCCCTCAACACTTTTTATGCCTCAATCACAAATAGGCCTTAGAGGAGCTGGTAAGTTTCTACTCCTGAGGCACTTGAAAAAATTATGTATTAGTGATGCATTTGCAAGCTTTTCCTCAAAGTTATTTTGAACCATACCATTGTATATTTCATTTAACTTAGTCAGATGAGGCAAGTATAGAATAATACAAATTCTGCTTAGGTCACATTTTTGCATGATGACATTTTTTAGTAGTCTCCTTCATACTGCCTCTTAGCCATACTACTTTTTCCAGACACAATTTAGTATTCATTTCAAATCATCAATATTCTACTTCAAATAAATCCCTATACTACCTACAAATGTTCTGGATTTGGAGGGCAATTCTATATAATTTCTTTTAAAAGCTTCTATCCAAAATTCCATATAATTTCTTTTAAAAGCTTCTTCAATTTTATATAGTTTTCTTGTTGAAAATTAATCATTACTTTTACCTATCTTTCAATGCTTCCAAAAGATTATAGCCTCTGTAAGAGCACCTGTCAGCAGGGAAGGTTTTGGACCTGACCTCACACAGATCAAATAAAAACAAATTTTTCTCATGAGTTCTCTAACTGTTCCACAAAGCAGTTGTCTCCTAATTTTCAGTTGGAGCACCATGCCTAAGCTTAATATTCATTAACTCCACTGGAAAGTGACTGAAATCTCTCATAATTACTGTATTTTGGTCTCTTCTAGCCCAGTCTCATTCAGTTCATCTGCTGTCATTACCACTGCAAAAACTGAGAGCTCTTCCCTTCAAAGGAACCACCAGGTCCTGCTGGGCTCCCTCCAGTCCCCAGCAGAGTTTTCACTGATCAAAGGCTGCTGTCCACCTCCATCCCATCTGTATTGATTGAGCAAGCCACAATGACAAAGCCAGTAAGTTTGGGGCTTTTTTATGGTTTCACAATATGCCTCAAACCAGTTCCCATATTCCCAAACCTTAGAAGTATAGAGTCAAGAGGTGAAAAAGGCTTAAGAGTGCTTTAGATCATACTTCACAGGATCTACTCTACAGTAAAAGTACAATTACAAGGTAATTCTAACACTTTAAGTAAACAGGAAAAGGAAGCTAATTCAGCTTCTGCTACTACCAAAATGAAAAGTAGATGTTCCAAACGAAGACAAATTATTGAATTTTTGCAATGCTAACCAAAAGGTGGGCACTATAAAGTTACCAGAAGGGGAAAAAACCTGTCACAGAAGGGCCAAATATTTAAGAGCCATAGAAAGACAACTAATTCACTCAAGTGTATTCTCCAGACAAACTGCAAATAGTTTTATCATTTAACATAGCAGAATTTAAATTAGGACACTCTAGTAATTATAGAACCAGGAATAAGCAATTATCTTTTAAAGATTCAAAAAATATAAACAAAGGAATTTAATTATCAAGTCAGAATAATACAGCAGGAACTACAATTAACCACAGAAAGGAACAGCAGCTTCTGTGAAGAATTGACCTTCTATTAGAAATAATGGCATGGCTGGAAGTAGAGAAAATGACTCCCAGGATGTAGTTTCATAATTTATGTCAATGTAGGAAGATCTCATTAGATGCAGCAAGTCAAAATTAGAGTGTCATCTTTACAAAAAGGGGTTCCACTCCTATCCATGTGCACCCACAGCTGCATGAGTGCCTGTGAGCCAGTGTAATTTGTAGGAAACTATCTCATTCCACTCAAGGCATCAGCTTTCTGCATCTTGAGCAACCTGAATGGAATTGAAGTGTGCAACATGCACCAGAGTCAGAGTAAGGAAGGCTGTGAAATTTGCAGCTGGGATTAGTAAGCAGCATCTGCAACTCATCAATCAACTCAATGGATTTTACAAGCAAAGCCTGAGCTGGGGCTGCCACAGTTACCTGTTCCCACTCCTGCACTGGCACTCACTCCCATGCACACCAAACCAAATTCAGAGAAATTATTAAACCCAAAATTAAGGGTTCCTAATACAAAGTAATTTTTCATACAAATCAGCTTACTTTATAATTGTTAAGTAACAGGAATCTAAGAACACTTCTAAACTCTGGTGGCTGTCTGTGGCAACCTCATTTCTGATCAATCTGTCATAAAAGACCAACTTCTTGTGAAAAGGGAACAGAAGTTGGGCCCAGATTCTCAAAGGTAAATACAGACCGAGTGTAAAATAAGACAGAGGAAGTTACCTGAACTATGACTGTATAAAATCTAGCATGATAAAGCTTGTTATGAAAGAACCAATGTATAACTTCAAACCTCCTACAAAAAGACTGTTTTTATTCGTTTTCAATTTTACAAAATGCTTGCCTTTTCATTTCTCAGATGTGCATCCTTGTCATCTAGTTTATTTTCCTTTGTCTTCTCTATACCTTTAAAAAAGAAGAAACAATTTACAATACAAATGAATCTGCAAGTAGCTCATATACCTTGGGTTTCATACAGGATTATATTACTGACACTTTACCAAACCTGAAAGAATTGTAAAAAAATTTCCCTTGACAACCATTTAACAAGTTAGTATCAGGTTAGTATTCATGCTTAAAAGGGCCCTGCAGGTTCCAAAATATGCATATGCAAAAGACTCTCTGTCACCATTAAGAAAAAAATTACTTAAAATTCACTACAAAGCAGAAAAACCTCTTCCATGGTATTCACAGGAAGCATTACTATAATTCTGTAATTATGTGAATTTCCCTCTTCAAGGAAACACAACTCATTTTGTTCATAGTAAAGCTGGGGGTATGAGCACGAAGGAAAAAAAAAATCCAAACTCTAGAAACTCCACACAGCTTAACTGTTTTCTTGGAATTCAGCAGCAGTATTCCACAAAACTTTTGTTCTATAAAGCATTATGTGAGTTTAGCACATCGTGTTGAACAAACTGACCATGTTTCACCTGCAGGGGATAATTTTTTCACATTGCTCATCTTGCTACAGAACAGGCATGGCAAGTGACACCATTAGGACATGCAGTTTCTTTTCGGCCTTAATACTGGCCACAAGTCCCAAGAAGAGGAGAAGCAAGTGAAGGCTGGAAGGAAGGAGCCAGGGGTAACAGGCTAGCAGGAATTACCTCAGTGGGCACAGAAAGAGGATCAGGGAAAAAGAGGACTCCCCTCAAGTGCAGGTCTCCCCAGAGTTTGCAGTTAGGATTCCTTTATGTCTCAATTATCTTCTTGCCCAGCCAAAAGACACCTCACAGGCAGAGTATGTGTTTTGTCTGCCCATACTGGGTACAACACCAAACTGCTGCTGTCAGCTATGAATTGGCATTACCAGCAGCAAGATACTCTCTGAAACAACAATGGTGTTCACAAATATCAAAAAAAGCAGAAGGTAACCTATTTCAATTTACTAGAACTGTTCTTAAAAACACTTGTTTGGGCAAATCAAGACCTTTGTCTACTGAAGAAAATAAGCTTATTTATGCATGTTGGTGTAAGTGTATAATCAGACATTGAGCTCCAGCTCAAACTTCTAACCTAAGCTGTTAGAACAGCCAAAATGGCACAGCTGTGTTTGTAGCTTCAAACATTTTACCTTTGTTTTCTCAACACTTTCTACAATGAGATAATAAATTAAGAATTATAGTATCTGAGTTTACATTCAGTGCTTATAATTGTTTTACAGTTAGACACTTTTCCTTGACAAATCCAATCCCCAGAGAAGATGATGAAGATTACATTTCTCTCCTCCAGCACCCAACAGTTGGTATGACAGGTACTGAAGAGATCTGCAACTTCCAGTTTCTGAATTATGGCAAAGTATCACCAGATGGCAGCAGAAACCCACCCCTGCCTCCAACTCCTCAAGGCTTGATGAAAAGATTGGAGCTCCACTGCCAGGATAACCACAGAATTTCACCAACTAGGTCAACAGTGTAGATATTTTTTCTATTTGAGCCCAATATTTACCTTCTAAAGACAAACATTTTTTCATTAAGTAGAGTTAAAAATTTAAAAATCTCTCTATGAAATACAGTTCAATGCAGTCTGGTCCAGACCACTAACATCAGAGGTTTGCAGTTGTTTTTGGTTTTTTAAGAGAGGTAAACTTCTTTTTACAGACCCACACTAAAGCAATATGCATATGCATGTATGTATATATATATAATGTATGTATGTGTAGGCAATGACAAGGTTGCAAGAGACGTAAAATATCAAACTGAGGCTCAAAAGAAATCAAATTCTCTTTAAAATCATCTGGGTTTTGGTCCCAGATGTACTATATAATGTAGCATTTTAAAATTAACTCATCCCACATTTCTTTAAATGTGTATCAGTGATTTACACAGTGATGAACTATTACCTTTGTCATTGCTTCACCACCAGGCTCCACTGATCCAATACTTTACTGAAAGAGGAGCCTGAACCACAATTAATATACAACAGTGGCTGCAAAAAACATAATATACACAGGAATAAATATCAGATTTAAAGCCCATTGATCAAATATTCCAGGCTTTAACTCCCAGGAGGAAACAGGCAACTGAAATTAGGCAAAACTGTTAACTTTCTACTTTTTTCCAGAGCCACAATTTGACTGCCTGTGATTTGCACAGAACTGAGAATAAAACCTGCACCTTGCAAAACCTCCTTAGTGCCCACAATATTCTGGAACTGCTGATGTACTTGTAACATTGCCTAATTTGTTCTTTCTCACAGGGACTTTTGTTCACTCTTCCCCCTAGAATTTCACAAGGAGCACAGTGCTAATGAATATGTGTTTTAAGGACAGACATGAGTCTGGAGAGCTCACAGGTCTCCTGTTAAGTTCCTAGTACCTCCAGTGATCTTTAAATATCTAGTCCAGAGCCAAGTTAATGTATGCATCTAATTAACAACACTGTAGTACTTAAGGAACAGTGTGAAATTCCCATATAATTCTGTACCACATAGGAGGAACAGAAAGAGAAAAAATTAAATTGGTGGTACCATTCCTTGCACTCACATAACATCACTGAATTTGAAAAGTCCCAGCAAGTCTCACAGTAACAGCTTAATTCCTTTTCTAAACCTGTAAACCTAAACATTTTCTTTTTCTCTATTTAAAATCAGGGACTAAAAGTTTGATACTGTTGTGTTTCAACTTTTCAACAGAAAAAATCAGGCTAAGTTTTACTCACTCTGGTTATTTTCTCTGTTAGTCTGAGCTTCTACAGGAATAGACTGCAAAGCTGTCATAATCCTCTGAGCAATATTAGATAAAGGCACTTTAGAAATCTCACATCCTATGTACTGCTCCATTTCTAAGGTTAAACCTAAACACAGAACACACAAATTATAAATCAATCAGGGCCATGAGTAATCCTCACTTACATTCTGTTGAAATTAAAAACAAAATATAATGAACATGTTTAGCCATTCATTCTCAGTGGAAAATTACATTTGCTGCCAGACATGCCTATCAGTACTGTATAGAAAATAAAAATATAATAATGTATAAAAACAAGCTTCTTTGAAATAGTGTTTTAATACTCCAACTAAAAAATCAGCAGTCTTAAGTACAACTAACTTGTACTGAAAGAAAATAAAATCTGACAAATAAAACAAGAAGTATGTCTGAGATACTTTCCCCCTCCCAGCATCTTTAAAGTAGTCTGTATCTAGCACATGGATACATTTACTGTCACTAGTGCTTGGATTTTATCAGGAAAGACATAGTTAACTTTCAAGTAATTGCCAAAATTAAGCCAACACAAGATTAAAGAAACAAGCAATACTATCACAATATACAGCCATTAGTTATGTGCTGTTTCAGAAAATATTTATCATAAAAGACCTCTACTTTTTAAAATTTTGTATAATTGATGCATTCAAATACTTCCATATATTAGTAACATTAAAATAGCTACTATAGCTTGTTAATTTAAGGAACTGGTCAGTAACATTTATAGTCCCTACAAGCTTTGACCCCAGCTACTGTTGTTGTAACTGTTATCCTTTTCTGAAAAGGAGCTGGTTTTCTAGCTGACCTGTCCATATTCTATAAAACCTACAAAATGCTTGGGAGAATCCCTAGGTACACTACACTGGAGAATCACAAGTAACAGTGTCCCCACTGGTGACTTCTTGTTGTTTTACAGTTAGACCAGAAGAACACGTAAAACTTGTCACAAACACAAGAGAAATGTCCAACACTTTAAAAAATACTTCAAGGATCCAAGCTGTATAAATCAATCACTCTAGCAAAACCTGCTGTTGACTCAATTATTCCTGCACAAGTGGGTAGCAGGAGTGCTGTTACTCTGGTCTTCTCCCACTAGACCCAGTGCATGAGCAGACTGTCAAACTTCACCATCAGCAAACAATTCCTCTGCCTACACAGAAATATTTTTCTTGGCTCAAGACCACAGGTACCTTGCAACTTTTAATACTTAAAAGTGCAAACATTTGCATCTAATTCAGAGGAACACCCATCACTCTGCATTAGCACTGGCTATATCCATCTAGTTCTAATGAGAAGCATGTGAAGGAAAGGGTGAGAGGTGGAATGGCTTTGTTTTCCCTGACGTTCCAGGAGTCAGAAGCACAATCCTTCCCTGCACTCAACTCCTCCTAACTTCTATGCCTAAGAGCAACACTTCTTCCCCACACAGGGTTAAAGTGTTCCCTGCCTGCCCAAGCTGGGAAGCAGCAGTCCCAGCCTCAGGGGCAGATCAAAATGAGAACCCATCACACTACATACAAACAAGACACCATGCTTGAGAACAGGCCTAGAAAACTCACACAGATTCACCATAAATATTAACCACACTGAACTGAATTGATAGAGTTTGGCATTTAATAATATACACAAAGTATAGAGTTAAGCAGCATGAAATCCAGACATAAAGACACCCAACCAGTAAGTTTAAAAAAATTACACATTTAAAAATAAGTTCTAATCACATAGAAGTTAAAGGAGTGCCATCAAAAGAGTTTTAAGACTACTGTTATTGAATTTAAACAAATATACTAACCTTCATCAATATGTACAGTGCTTGAAAGCAAGCACAGCAGATCCCATCAAAATACAAAAGACTGGAAGTTATCAAACTATAAAAGCCTATTTAGTTCCATTGGTACATTAGGAAGCTATATACAAATTTTATAAATGGGCTAACAATGCACATGAAAGCACAAGTATGAAAGCATCAGCACTCTGAATTGAAATGCCTATCATTATAAATTATAAGGCAAATTCAGAAGTACAAAAGATAAATTTTAAATTCTTGTTCATTGCCAAGCCACAATAAGTATAGACTGGTTTCAATGGAGAAGATAGGCCATAAGTTAAATTAAGAGATATTGGAATGGTCTTAAAACAGATGGTCTTAGTAGTTAAAACAGATTCTGGTACATATTCCAACACATTTCTAACAAAATCAAGTCTTCTTAGAAGAACTGTAGGGGAAACAATCATGAAATATCTGTTGCCTTTGAGAACTCTCCTCTTCACTATGAGCACATTACATCCTTGCTCCAAAATCTGGAATGCCTTCTCCACATTCATTTGGCAGCTCAAAAAGTTCTTAGCAAGCAAAAAGACTCAAGGGAAAACACTCCTATTGAAGCTATGCTGTGTGCAGCAGAAATGAGCACACAGGCCAGCAGAAGAGCAGCCTGAACATACTTCTTTCAAATAACCAACAATGATTTCATGTCCAAGAATTCTGACAAAACTGAGGTTGAATTCAGGGGGCAGAAGAAGCCATAGAGTAGCACACAGTCTCAGCTGGTAACAGTGGCAGTAAGATTCACTGCAGTGACAGGTGTCAGCCATGACAAGCTAATGCTTATTATTCCATAAACTCGTAGACAGTTTACATTAACATTTTCCTTCCTTAAGAGGACATTGCTGTTTAGACATTAAGAACTGCACTGGTTGTGAAATTCTCATTTTCCAGACCACTGGCTTTAGCCTGAGACTGCTGCTCAAGTTTCTCCACCATCTCTTTCAACTGCTCTTTATCTTTGAAAAAATACACATACAAGTCTCTTTCCATCTGAAGCAGCTTATTGGACTCTAAAAAGCTTCTCTTTGACTTCAGATCAGCAAGCAGATCCTTAAGGAGATGATTTAGTTCATCTAAACTCACTTCCAGTCCGTGAAACTGCTCAGTAAGTTCCTAACAAAAAACAGAAGACAAAAATTTATTACTTTTCTATTGTTAATATACTAGCTGAACTAAAAATATGAAAGATTTTTTGCTTTGGGAAGCCGTTAATTTGTAATCAAAAAATAACAACAAAAAAACAGAAACAAAGATAATAAGGGATTCCATTCAATGTATATAATTTTTAAGCTCCATGTAACAGAACTCATATCATATTATGCCAATGTAATTCCATTTACTTGTGGACTAGATGAGTTAAGACCATAAAAATCTGAACCTGACCTAGAGACATGACTGAATGACATTTTCTATCAATTACAAGTCTTCACTGCTAGTCAAGTCTTAAAAGGGAAGAACAAAGCACAACAAAAAAGCCAAATCAATCTTACAATTAAATCATTAAATACCAGCTAAACTTTCCCAGCTGGCATTCTTGTTATAGCTCAGTATAAGCAGACTAATCATCGACTTGCACACTATTCCCTTATTAAAGGAATTACTTTCCTTGAGAAACAGTAGCAGTAGAACAAAATGCCATATTTTAAGAAGTAACTTAAATCAATAGGAAGGTATTTTATTAAATTATGTTCAATCCCTAAATACATACTGTTCCAATTACAGTCTCATTTTTAAATAAAAACTGTTCTATATGCTGTAAATTCATTTGACAGATGAATGTTAAATATATTTTTATGTAATTAACCAAGAACGTATTATGTAACAGAAGATTTCCCTTGATGCATTTTTGAGGTATCTACAACTATTTAAAAACCCTAACAAGGTGCATTTAAAAAATCCTGTTCCCATTTAAAAGATGTTCTAAGCATAATACCTGAGAGCTGTGTAGCAGGATTGTCCTACTACAGCTGTCTTTTAAAATTCTGGCATTTTTATTTTGTCCAAATGACCCACCCATGGCCAGGCTTTTAAGCGGCCAAACCATACTATTGGGGTCTTAGAGGTAACAGGGCAGAGAGCCCACATGAAATGAAAAGCTATTTAAATGAGTTTTCCAGTGACACCCTACCCAGACAAAGGATCCCCCACACCACAGACTTACAGGAATACAGGACTGCACAAGCCTCTGAAAGAAATTCAGTTAGATGCAACTGTTTGCTCAGAAACAAAAAAATTATTACCTGCCAGCATTTATAAAAATCCAGCATTAGCCAAGAACAATGTAAATGTTCAGCATCCATCATCATTATGTTAATAAATTTGTTGCTAATTAGTGGGGACAGTCTGCATGTCTAGAGCCTTCACACTATACTTTATCAGTAAAAGAACATGACAAACAATGCAGTAATTTGAAAAGAATCCTTAAGGGCTTACTGGACTCCGGAGCTGGACCTGATTTGTCCCACAATAGAGAGCAGCATGAAGGGCATCCACATCCCTCTGCAGGCTGGCCGAAAGGAGAGACCGCTCCTGAGCAGATGCTGCCAGCTGATCTTCTACTGTGGCACAGTCCTGCTTTAACTTCTGAGCCATCTGCTCCAGGCTTCTGTATGTCTTAAACAACTGCTGTTTTTTACTTCCTCCTTCCAGGAGCTGATACAGCCTGTAACAAGTGAAGTTAGACACACAAATATTTTAACTTTCCCAAGCACTCTATCATCATTAGTTAAGAGAACATGTCTGTGTTGAGAAGTCAGAGGATGAGTAAGGTAAGTTCTGCTGAGGGCACTTTTACAACACTACTTTGTCTCCCACTGATTTCAGGATTCCATCTATATATAGCAGTGATTAACAGGAATCCAAAATATTTCAATATCAAATTAGCAGCAATGAAATATTAAAGTAACAGTAAGTACATCATGAATGCAAATAGAAGTTGACAGTGTGCTTTTGCCAACTATTTCCTGACACTTCAAGAGCTGCAAAATAAGATGGATTTTTTTTAAAGTGCTGAATGAAAGCAGACTTCAACAGCCAATGAGAAATAAGAACAATCTCTGTAACATTCTCAAGCTTACTGAAGTATTTCCTGTTTTCTATCTCTCTATGAAGAGACTGCTAAGAAATTCTCCAATTAGTTACAAGTCATGCAAAAGACAGAATTGCACACTACAGCAGAGTGTACCCTTACACTGCATCAGGAAGGGCTCAGTAAGATTACAGACAAATTTACATAGTCCAAGTGTTACTACCACCTCTGCATAACAAAATCTTCAGGAGCTGATGCCCAATATAAAATCACACTGGCTTTATTAAGAGAAGGAGCTATGTTTCAGAAGTAACTGAATGTCTTTCAAGTGTCTTCTGTTTACAAAGCCTATAAGGTTTTTAAATATTTCAACTTGCCTGCCCTTCATCTAAAACAAAAAAAAATAGCCAGAAGTATTCAGTGATTTGGAGACTTTATAATAAACCTGAACAAAAGTGTAACAAGCTAACACAAACACACAATAGGAGTAAAATTAATGCTGCCTAATTCTTCCAGTTATTTACTGTGCCTAACCCCATCCAGCTATTACTTATCAAGTATTGAAAAAAAATCAAACACTTAAAGCACCATTGTAAAGAAGGAGGAAAAGTCTGACAGTAACACACCTATAATTATACAATATATCACATCAAAAGGTTTAGTCTTGATGGAAGAGCAGTACTGCACACACCCTTAACTGTATCACCTGAACTTTAAGGAGACTTTATTTTGATGGTGAAAAACCAGACTCCTACATGGGCACCAGGACACTCAAACCAGATGGCAAATCAAGCAGTAAAATCGAGCTGAACTCATGTCACAGTCCAGAGGAGTCATTCCTCTCTCCTACCACACGGGGGGTTTTTGCCGGCCATGCACACAGCCTAGGAAATCACTGCTACTAACATCTGTATCTCTAGAGTATCAGGAGGTGCTAGATAAGACAGGCCTGGGTCTAAACATTCTTCATGCTATGGATATTAATTAGGAGTGCTTCAGCAATATTAAAAAGACTGATAATTGAACAATTTTTCCTCAGGCAAACCTGCAAAGAATTTCAAAGGACATGGAAGAAACAAGTTTCACATGTTGAAAGTTTCAGTTCTTGAAAATTCAAATTTCTAATTAGCTACAGCCAGTAAGTAAGAACTTGGCAGCAGGCAAGGCTTCCCTTGCCTGAGCCTTCATCTCCTCAGTATTATTTCAAAGCAAGTCCAACAGTGACTATAACACTTACCTGCAAGCCAAACCATCCTCTGGGCCAATAGTGCTCCTTGGCTTTGCCTGCTCACTCCGTTCAGCTATCACCTGTAGTCTCTGCTCTAACTTATCATTGCTTTGTTTCAGAGATTCTACCAAGTTCTCAAGCTGGCAGCTGAACTCCTGGTGTTCCTTCATCTCCATTTCACAGGCCAGCTGAATAAGTTCAAATGATGTTTTCTGTCTTATCAAATGCCTGCCTATTTTAGCTTGAATTGCAGCATAACAGTTCTGCTGAGCAATTTGGTGATCTAAGTATTCTTTCAGCACTGGTGCAGTCAGAAGTTGTGCTTTCTTCTTAAGAATGGGAAGCAGCTCTTCATTATTTACCCGAGCTATATCTTGTTTAATTGCTGAAATTTCAGCATTTAAACTAGATGTTTTAGCATCAATGTTTTCCTGTTGTCCAGTATCCTGCATAAAACAAAATATTTGTGAATTTCTTCATGGTTCCCGCCAAGCCACATCCCAAACATTTCTTCAGTTCATATAAAATTCATGTATTTATGTTACATTTAGCTACAAAATTAAATGAAAACTCCACAAGTAGTTTTACAGAATTTTACAAAATAATGCAAATACAGATGAACAAAGTAGATAATAAATATAATTTCTTTTTATCACAGGGTCAGGAAACAGTTTATTGTGTTAAAAACAAAAGAGCTTCATTTTACCTTGCGCCTGTTTCAAGCATGCCTAACTGAAATCTCACAAGCAAACAATTTTTTATATTCAGTCAGATATCAACACTGCTGGCAAAATCAATCTTTTCCAAATTACCCTAATCAATCAAGTCCTGTATACTAGTCATCCATAAATGAAAATATACAAACTGACATGATGCCTCAAGTTATTCCACGCCTGGCATAAGCAAACACTTTTCCTTTTATTATGATTTCTTCACAAATTCCACTAACCACATCTGCCTGTCACTCACTTGTTGAAAGACTTCTGGAGCTTCAACTCTCAGATCCATTTATTTGGTACAAACACTCGAGTTGCCAGAGTGAGTGAACTTTATAAGCTTATGCTAAGCAATATAGACAGGAATACATTTATCATATTGGCTCCCTGATACCACAAAACTGCAACCAAAGCTAAGATTCTGTTTACTGTACAAAGAGCCAGTTCTAATTTGAAAATTCAAAGTTAAACTAATCTAGAAAGGTACTATAGATTCTAGGATTTTAAAGGTAGTAATGCTGAAAAGTAGAATTAAAGGTACGCTACCACACTGAAGAACTAACTATGGAAACTAAAGATATTTCACAAGAGCAGTTTTGTGAGCAAGACTAAAACTTCACAAAAGTGCAATTTCACTACATAAAAATGATTGAAATACCAGTAACTCAGCAATTCCTTTCACTAGACCCAGTGGAACTGGCCTGTCTGTTTAAAACTCCAGCACCTTCTGTCACCTTTTTACCTTACCTTGCCCAAGGACTGCAGCAGGCTCTCTGCACACTTGATAGCTGAATTCATGCCCTCCTCTTCAGCCTGCAGCTGAATGAGCTGGTTCTGAGCACAAATATATGCTGCCTGGAGCCTGCTTATCTCTTGCCTCTCTTCACACATTTCATTGGCCTCATCAAAAGGGACTTGCTTGATAAAATCTTCAAGTTGAATGATGTCTTCACGTGAATTTTCAGCACATTTAGGCATACCTTCATAAAAAATCTTTTTTAAGTGTGAAGTAAGAGCTGCAGTGCTTTGTTCTTCCACAGACAAATATCTGTCCAAAGAAATTTGGGAAAAAAACAGTGCATGTGCACCTAACCCTTGTTCTGAATCTGAAGCAGTGAAGAAAGAGGCAAATTCCTTCACTGCAGCTATAAGAGACTGCAGTTTATTGTCAAGCTTATTATTTGCTGCAGTAAACACTTCCAGTCCTTCTTTCCGTTCCCTCCGTGCTTCTTCCTGCCTGCCTCGGTAAGTCTGTAACAAGTGTCTGTTTGTAGCAATCAACTGCTGGAGCTTAGTATGCCGGTGAATTTGAAGGGTTTTTAACTTCTGAAGAGTCTGAAGTTCATCCTCTAATTTCTTCACTTCCTCCTCGTCCTCCTCTTGGCTGCTGTTCATTGAATCTGTGGGCTCCAAGGTTTTAAGGACTTCATCCAGTGCATTTCCTTCCAAAACATCCCTACCATGCTGGAGAAGATTATCAAAATCTTGCAGTTTTGCTTCAGATATCACATTCTGCACATTTATGTTTCCACAAAACCACTCCAAAATTGATTTTTCTTCTGGAGACTCAAACATCCAGTCAAAATCTTCTCCATTAAGCTCATCAGCCTTTGGATATCCAATTTTTTTAACAGTTTCCACAAAATCCTTCCCATAGCTCATGATGAAAATATTTTTGTAAGTAGAAAAGATCCAAATACATTAAAAAATCTGAGGTATTATTCCAGCTTTATTTTTTTTGCCATTTAAAATGAATATTCAGTATTTTAATAAAAAGAGTCTGTACAGGAAAAAGGAAGTGTCAGATCACAAAAAAAAACAACCAAAAACCAAACCAAAAAACCTTGAAGGCAGTTTTGGATTAAAGTGGCTATTCAGAGACTTGACATCAATTTTAATTTCAGATATCTTAATATATTTTGTTGGTCAAATCAGGACATATTTTTGTATCAATTACACCCCAGATCATTGCAAGCAGCTATGTTTTTCCTTAATTCACATAAGCTTATTATGGAAACAGTAGAGTATCATTAATTTAAAAGCAACAGGTGTTAATACTGAGCAATTCATTGGCCTGCAAAAGTGATTTTACTTACATGGTTTTCTGCATATTCATTTAAAAAAACACCCACAATTATTTTAACTATTCCAAAATGACCAGGGTTTCCAGTTTGTTCTAAAAACAAAACTACAGTGATGTCACACAGCATTTCAAGATCTTGGCTATAAGGGCTTTTTTACCTCAACAGCAAGCAGAATCTTGTCTTCTAAAACTTTGTTTTAAAGTTTCCTCTGAAAATGGAACAAGAAATGCTTTAATATATAAATACCTCAACATAAAACTGCAGATTTTTTTATCAATTATAAAAAATTTAAATTAAAATAAGTGTAAAAATACCCTTGTGAAAACGGTCACAACTTACATGAAAAGGAAGTTTGCGGCTTTTCTGTTTCCTAGCAGACAAGTAATCAGCTTTGGAATCCTAAAGTGTGTAACAGACAGCAAAGGATACAGGATAAGTTATCAACAGCCAGGAGGCCTTGCCTGCAATACTCCAGTAACAATAAGGGACTTTTTTTAGTTTGATACTACCTAATACTTTGTTTCTAAAATATACACTGCCCCTGAGAAGCCCACTCTGCCAGCCTGGAGAGCTGAACAAGTAAAGCCATTCCTCTAAAACTCCCCATGTGTCTGACTTAGCTCAGAGACCGCAGATGACACAGAATGTTGCGAGAATTCCGCGCCACAGGGCAGCGCCCCAAGCGTCCTCTGCCCTCCGTGCTTAAAAGGGCTGTCCTCAAAACTCATAAATATGGGTGCCAAGTGGATGCTGCCACAATCTTTTCAGTGGAGCCCACTGACAAGGAGTAATGGCTGTAAACTAAAACACGAGGAGTTTGACTTTAACATGAGTTCGGACTTTACGCTGAGGGTGGCAGGGCACTGGAACAGGCTGCCTGGAGAGGTCGTGAAATCTCCCTCCCTGGAGACATTCCAAAACAACGTGGACGCCTTCCTGGGTAACCTGCTCCAGGTGACCCTGCAGCAGGGCTGGACTGGGTGGTCTCCAAAGGTTCCTTTCAACCTTACCGATTCTGTGATTCTGTGAAATGGCGGACACCCACACAGTCCTGAGCGCGGCACGCTGGGCCACTGCGGCACTGCCAGTGCCATCCAACACCACAAACAAGAGCTCGGGAGCCCTGAGGGAGCCCCCGCGATGCCCGGCCCCGCGCGGGCCGCACAAGTGGAGCCCTCAGGGCCACGTCCCGCCCCGGGGCAGCCGCGGCCTCCGGCCACACAGGGACCCCGGCCGGGGGAGGAGCGGGGGCGCGTGGCGGCGGCTGATCCCGCCCCGCCGGCAGCGAGTGCCGAGCCCGCAGCACCGCTCCATACTCACCCCGGAGCTCTGCTCCGCCGCAGCGGCGGCTCGAGGGGAGTGGAGCGAAATGTCGGGAAAGCTGAAGGAAGCCTCAGGGAGGGCTGAGGGAAAGCAGCGGGAAGGCGGAGGGGTGGCTAAGGGAGGGCTGGAAGGAGGCTCAGGGAGGGTGAGGGGCGGCGGCGGGAAGGCCGAGGGAAGGCCGAGGGAGGGGTGAGAGAAGACGCGGGAAAGGCTGAGGGGAGGTTCAGGGAAGCGCCCGCAGCTCGAACCGCCCGCCGCGCGCGCGGCATTCCCGCCCCGCTGCCCCCACCGCGCTTGCGCGCGCCCCCACTCCGCCCACGGGGCCTCCCGCGCACGCGCGCAGCTTTCCGCCTCGCGCGCGACCCGCGCACGGCGACGTCATGTGGGCGGGGCTCCAACGGCCGGGCCGTGCTTCCCTTCAGGGCGCTCGGCTGGGGCGGGAGCGCTCGGTCCGGTCCCTCAGCCCCCTCGGGCCCGTCCCTTCCGCTCTCCGCGGCCCTTGCTCGCTGATTTCCCTGCCCAGCACACGGAAACGGGAGGATGGGGCAGACCTGAGTGCAACTGATGTCGTCCAGCTTTGACCGCTGTGCCATTCAGCTTCCTTAAAGCCCAGACATGGCTAGCGGCGGGCACTTCAGCATCCGTACCCAGTGTTGCTGTGTTGCTGGTTTTCACCCCTGCGTAGCTCTTTCGGTGGTAATTCATGGGCTTAGTGTCCCTGGATTTGCCTGGAGCCTTTTTGAACATGCTGACGCATAACTTCCCAAGGCAACATCCAGAACATCATTAAGTGGTGCTTGAAAAGGCATTTTCCTAATTGTTTTGTAGCTCTCTCTAAAACCCATCAAATGATTCCTGGTATTCACATTTCAGGATTTGGTCACTGCCACTTCTGCATGTACCTTACCCGTGGTATTCATGACAATTTACAAACCCCCAGAGCATTTTCTTTCAGCTTTTTTCTCTCCAATTTGGAGAGTCCCAAAATTTGGCCTCTGTAGGGGCAGTGCTCCATTCCCCGCATTGTTCCAGTGCTCCATTCCCCACATTGTTCCAGTGCTCCATTCCCCGCATTGTTCCCAACATCTTCCTCTGAACCTTCCACAGCATCTCTATGCCTTGCTCAGGGTGCAGAGACCAGACTGCACAGAGTCCTCAGGGCACGGGTGTACCAAGGTTTCCTGTGGAATCCTCATTCCCAGTGCCTTCCTTACAAAGCTCCCTGTTTTCCTGGCTTTTTGGCTGCTGCTGCCTGTGAGGTTGCCAGAATGCTCTGGCCACAGATTGTGGCACCTCTGCATTGCAAAGACTGGCTCTCCAACAAACGTCATGTAAACTTGTCACTAACACTCTGAGCATCCTTTATCAGCCACTCCTCGAGTTTAGCTGTCTTCACTTCCTCTTTACATTTCTCATGCCACGTTTTCCTGGGCTTCCCCGTGTGCCTTGCAACAGCCTCCTTAAAGTTCTCATTGAGTCATACCAGGAGGGGAGGTTTTTGCCATGTTTTTCTATTTATGTCAGACATTTTACCTTGGCTTCTAGAACTGTATTTTTAAGCCTTATGGATGTTTGCAGGCTCCTTGGTTTGGAACTAGTCATTTAGGGTTTTTTTGGCATTTTTCCCTATTTTTGCATAAGTCATTTTCTTAAAATTGAGTATCTGTTTGCTTTATTTGTCTTGCATTCATTTTAGTGTTAAGTTTAATTATATTGTGGTTGCTACTATTGAGCAGCTCACCCACTAATAGCTCTTGAATTAGATCCTCTGCACTGTTGAAGACTAAATTCAGAATGATATTTCTTTTTGTTGTGGTTCATAGGGCCAGTTATTCTAAAAAGAAATAATTTATTGTATCCAGAAATGTTATCTCTACATTTCACCCTTATGAAGCATTGACCCAGTCCATATGTGGGTGGTTGAGCCCTCCCACTACTTGTCCTAAATGTCCAGCTTCTCTAATCTCACTTAATGCAATTGTTGAAATGAACCAACACAGGGAAATGAGCAACCTTGTAGTTTAGCACAGCTAAGGCAAGCTCATGTTAGGCTTTTATGATCAAAATCGGCCCCTGTATCACTTGCAAAGTACAGAATGTTGGTTTCCAGTATACTGTGGCCTGTGCAAGACATTTTTAGACTAAACCCTGACCTGGCAGTGAGTTCTCATGGGCAAAAAGAGCTGTAGTGTTGAATTCCTCCCCATCAGATTACAGTCTGATCTGCAGCTGCAGTTTAGGCTGGCTGAACTTTCAAATCATCTTGCAGATAGAGTGCATTGTGTCTGTCCAACAGGGAAGGAACAAAAGC
Source organism: Ammospiza nelsoni (assembly GCF_027579445.1). Classification (NCBI taxonomy): domain Eukaryota; kingdom Metazoa; phylum Chordata; class Aves; order Passeriformes; family Passerellidae; genus Ammospiza; species Ammospiza nelsoni. The sequence continues at coordinate 20,224,512 of NC_080636.1, forward strand.
ATTCACCAGCTTATTTCATAATGCCCTGCTGTTTCAGTTCAGTCAGTTACTTGCACCAAAATGAACTTCTCCTACAGTGGTATTTTGCAGACTTGTGCTTCACAGTGTTGTGGTTTGGGGTTTTGGTTTGGTTTTATTTTATAAGTATCAGTGTAATTCATGTAAAAAATGCCTGTGTAAAAGCAAATTTTAAACACCTAGAAAAATTCCTAAAATTCTGCTGTCCAAAGGCAGCTCTGCCAATGAAGTCCACAAACGCATCTGATAAAAGTTTGCCTGTCTATTGTCTATCATATTGTCTGCCTGGATTGCTGCAACTGATGCCTTCAGTTCCCTGTGTGGCTGCTTCCTCTCCCTCCTTCCAGACTCACACAGCTATGATGTCCCACCTCCTTTGTGGCCTTTCCCAAACCTATGTCCCCATCTGTTCACCTGGGGAAGCAGCACTAATTTCATTCTGGAGCAGGTTTGGAGCCATGTCCGTGCTGGCCAGTGGCCACCTCTTGAAAACAGGCAAGAGCTCAATTTGGCCATGTTCAATGCAGGAAATCTTTTATTTTTCTTTCTACCCAGACACGGAATTTCCATGTAAGTTTTCATCATGGATTATTATTTGCAGGCTCCATTCTATCTCTGCTTTGTCAAATTTGGTGAAAATTAGCCAGAAGGTTCAGAAGTTATCAAGAAAAGGAGGAGGGGAACAGATGGACAAAAGAAGAGTTGACAGACAGCATGATCTCATAATCCCTGCTGGTATAGGAATTCAGGCTAGAATTGAAATATTTTAGGTCAGAACACTGTGCACTTAAAATTCTCATTTTGAAAGAACAAGCCTCTGAAGAGAAACAAATTTTCATCTGTTAGACCATCCATCAGCTCTTAGGGCAGAGATTAAACATACAAACATATCATCACATATCATCAGAATTTCTAACAGCCCCTTTCCCACCCAACCTCAGACCCGTGTACTTCAGCATTTGCTTTTGCTGCTCCTTTTGGGTCAAGATTGTTTTCCTCTGATTCATCTTTTTTTTTTTGGTTGTGTTCTGTCAAAACATAATTAAGGCTTACCTTACCCTTTTTTTCCATTCTAGGAGCAGTTGTTTTGCATCTGTTTCCTAGAACTGGAGAGGCTGCTTAGATAGCATATTGCTTTTACATGCCATTTTATGGTGAATTCCAGCAGATTAAGGCATAAACATTTCTGGAAAGATGTCTGCAAGCTCTGCAGTATTCCATCCTTACCATGTTCTGTTTGTTCCACTGCAAAATATGACATCATTGTGCCTGACACCTCAGAGAGGAGCTCTCGGTTCCCCATCGTCTGAGGCTGTCACAGCAGCCAAGGAGTGCAGTGCCACCACAGGCATTGCACTAAACCCTCCCACTGGGATACATCTGTCAGATGAAAAACTCAACCTCGTTTGCTTGCTACTGCTTTAGGGGTTTGCTTTGGTTGTGGTTTGGTTTTGAGGGGGAAAAAAAATCAACACAGAGGAGGCAAGGAAATAGGCTTTTAGCTGGTGAACTGCAACTGTACAGCTTTTTGATTTTACATCACAATGTACTCTGCTCACAGCAGCAGGATTGCAAAGGTCCCTGCTGCAGTTTGTTGGAACAACAATTATTCTTTGGAAACACCCTGTCCTAAGATGTAATTCATTGCTTTAAGCAAAATTGTATTCTTGATTAGGCACAACTTTAAAGTGCCATGTGAACTTCTATTATAACAAAGTCAGAAGACAAGAATTTGGCACCAGCTTGCTTTCTTTGCCAAGTGCATGGATCTTCTCTCCAGAGGAATGGTAGATTTCATTCTGAGACCTTGTATTCCCAGAAAAGCAGGTCAGAGTGATTAGTGTCCTTCAGCTTTGTTGGATTCAGTACTGTAAATATACAAGAAGCTCCTACACATTCAGGCTACCACTCATAATGTATTTAAACATATAATGCACAAAGGGATATGTTCTTTTTCCTAGAAAATTGTTTGTTTACTCTCCTGACCCTGTTTTGAATGAAAACCCTAATTTTGATCCTGATAGGCAAGGCAAGCCTCTGGATGTTTAGTATTAAATTTGAAACATCCATTATTAGTAAAGTGAGGAAACTTATTTTTCTTTTAAACAAATGGTATGATGTGACAAATATCATAAGCAGAGCTGTACAGATCATAAACTGTACAGGATTTACAAAAATAGTGCCACCACATTTATAATTTTTTTTTTAATTCTTGTACTGAGAAAACTGGTGCTGTCACAAAGTACAGCACTGCTAAAATCTTTTTACAGCTATTTTTTTCTGTTGGAGATTAATTTATAAAAAGTTATTAAGCGCTAGATTGTATTTTATATTTATTTTGTGATGTTAATTGCAAAGAAAACTGTGATAGAAAAATTAGTTTACTATGCTTTGCCCATGAGTATCTTACTGATTCAGCAGCTCAGCTTATTCAAATTAAATATAAATGTATCAACTAGCTACTGGCCATGATTTCAATGTAAAACTACTATTTCTGTATTTTTAAGGTACCACTGTATTTAGTACCAACATGTGTGACAAACTGAAACACAAACCAGGGGATGTCACACACTGCAGCTGAGAGAAAACAATGTAATTTACAGAAGGATTTCAGCTTTGTCCTTCCTCTCATCTCTCATCAGCTAAAATGCTTGTTTTTGTCTGGCTGCACATCACTTGTGATGTGACTTTCATATTTGACAAAATAAACATGCAGAACTTGTAGGCTGTCTTTTAATGCTTTTTTCCCTGTCTTGTACCGAGCTGAAATTATTTCAAGTATAATTACTTAGAACAGACACTAATGCATTTCAATTTGCACTTTGCAAACAGGTTAGTTTGTCTTCAGAAATGTAACAGTGGAAATTTATACAGCACCCATGGTTAGAGACAAATAAGATTAATGATTGTTGGGGTTTCAATGGGCCAGTGTGTGTAAAAGAAGTCTAAGTAGCACCCCAATCTTCATACCATGCTATTAATTTGAATTGCTAAAACTCAGTGAGCTCCTTATGAAATAGCTGACATGAAATAAGCTGACATGTAAAGATTTGCAGTATGTAAAGAACTGCAAAGAGAAGAAACACAAAGCACAAAAAACAAGTGATGAAAGTTTAAAAAAAACCTGAGTAACACAACAAAAAGGTATAAAAATTTGTATTTATATCATGACGAGATAATGATACAACACAATACTCCGTGTGCTACAGAACGTAGCGAGCGCCATGTACGTGTGTACAATGAATCTGTATAGTACAGTCAAATGCATCTCACAGACTATGAACCATTCCTTTGGCTCTGGGACCCAGAGGCTCTGGCACAGAACCCCCCACTAACACCTTTAGGTAACAATTGTACCAGTAAGCAGCAGAAGGCTCTCAGTCAGTGCTTCACCTGCACCAAAATTTCATCATAAACATCCCTCCTGCACAGACCCTTCCAATGCCATAAATCCTGTGGAACCACAGTTTATGCCTCTCGTGCAAAATGAAAGAAAGGAATTGTGAACTTGGGGCACCTTCACTCTGCTTTGCCAAGAGTCAGGCCTCTGGCTGGCCATGTCTCCCCAGGAATCCTTTCCTGGGCTTATTTACAATACTTCAGGCAGAGAGAACAGCCAAGGTGACCAAATGGTCTTTTCTGTTTCATGTACCCCCTGCATTTTAATTCTGGGTAGCTACAGAACACACTTGGATGTTTTCTTTACAGCTACCAATTAACAACAGTGCATTTAGACAGTCACTTAAACAAATTAGCTCATTTCATTGCTGGCAAAATTAATTTCTGATGTGTTTGCCCCATTAGTATTTGTAGGGAATACAGCTCTTCCTTAAAGGGTTCCTAAAGGGTCTCAATTATTCTTCCATCAATTTTGGAAAGTGTAAGTTAATGGATTAAATATCAGCACTGTTACTGGCTCATACCACACACAACTGATGGCCTCTACTCTTTAAAAAACAAATTTAACAGATTCATGAAAGAGTAATTTGTTTTGAAGACATTCCTTTATCAGCAGCATCATAAAATTAAATGTATAAAATTCATATTACTTAATTAAAAGCTGTGATGATGTGGTTCTTTTCAAAAATGTGTTTCTTTCCACATGGCTGATCCACAAGGATGAAAAATTTCACCACTAATTGCCAGTCTGCCAAAAAGTTAGTAAAATGGTGAAATAATCACTTGTTCAGGAGGAGAGACTGCTGTAAGTACCTCCAGGAAAAGCAGAAGTACCCACCCAGAGCAGGTTTGTAGGCAGACCCCACACTTGTAACTTCACCTCTTTCTGTTGCCCAGTTCTCCTCTTTTGGTATTTTAAGTTCACCCACTGAAATGGGTTATGCAAAGTGCACAGTCAGGTGCTCAGAAAATCGGTATTTGTCACTGTAACTTATTTGTAGATCAATGAGTAACTTTTTTTCTAGTCTATAATTATATGCATGTGGTATAGTTGAACCCATACTCATCCATGTCAAAAATATAACACCATTGAAGTCAGTCTTAATTCTGTAAGTTAGAACAAGTTAAATGTGTTAGATTTTATGTCATTTTTTTCAACTCCAGATCTTATACTAATAAATTAGGATTGAAACACATCTATAAACAGCACATGGAAAACTGTCATTCTCATGGATTTTTGGGAGGCTTTTTTATTTCTGTTTTAACCTGCTAAAACTCACTCTGAACCAAGTTTGTTCTTTGCAGAAGACAATAGAGGATCCAGTCTCTGGTTAATAATGTGTTGCAGAGCTTCTACTGCCAAACCTGCTCTATTCAGAAGATAAATAAATCAGCTGCAATGGGCCTGGCACGGTACAAACTGGGCAGAGAGAGGATGGATGCGAAGGAGGATTCATCCTCTAAATTGCAGCAGAGAATATGCACAGAAAGAACTAACAATTTTAGGCTGGTTTTTTTTTGTGCCTCCCCGTGGTGATGCCAGAGTGCAGGCAGGGAGCTGGGGGAAGCACTAATCCAGGAGCAGTGCAGAGGCGTGCATCCTCTGACACCTGCATGCTGCAAGGGAAAGCCCTTCCTTTCTTCTCCCCCAGGAAACAGGCCAAACCTCAGCGTCCCCAGAAAAAGAACTTTGCGATGACTTCATCTCTCCAGAGCCCCTTTCACAGAGAAGGAGACCTAGCAGCCCTGTAATCTTGTCCCTACTCCTTTTCCAGTGTGGTAACTGCAGAGGAAATGGATGAACTGAGCAGCAGCACCTCCTCGCCTGCTAAAAGCGCGGTCACAACGTGGCAGAGCTGCCAGGGTTTCAGGATTTCATCCTTCATCAGAGCTGCCAGGGGCAGGATTTCATCCTGCACAAATAGTTTGCTTTTTGCAGCCCCACTGTGGGCACAGGTACACTTGCAGACCCACAGGGCACACACACATGTCCAGCTGAGAAAAAATAGTAAAAATAACACTGCATCCCAGGTGCTGTGACCACAGGCAGTGCTGCACTGGCTGCTCAGCAGCAGAACCTAAAAGAATGTCAGAGCCCCGACTGTCCCCACTGCCTGCAGCTCTGCTATGGGGACAGGCCAGCCCCCAAACCTGACCCTATGATCAGCTGTGCCTCTAACGGGGCTGCTGCTGTCCAGGGGCTGTGCCTGAAAATTCCACCTTAAATTGGGCTGTGCTTGAGGGAGAATGACACAGGCAGTATGGTGTCATTTTTCTTTACCAGCGTTAATAGCTCCCAGCTGTAACAACTGAAAAAGTAAAAACAAATAAACCCTTTTTATTTCCACTCAAGATTATTCGAGTAATTTTTATTGAAAATATAAGATCTACAAAGCCATGGATACCCAGCGTGGAAGAACTCATTAAGTTAGCACATTCATCTTTAAAAGGAAAATTTCAGGTTGACCTAAGGTACAATAATGTTCAATTTAAAGTCTCGTTTTTCCTTCTGTAAGTTTCAAATCTCTTTTCATTAGGAGGTTCTGTGCAAGAGCTGCTTGTCATGAAAGGAAACACTTTACAATCCATGAATGTGTTCATTATATAATAAATGAACAGCAACAATATACTAGCCTCTTTTTTTTTTTCCTGTTAACAGTCGTGTGTTAAAGTAAACTCTTTATTTTTTTTCCATGATTTGGAAATTAGTTACATATGCACCAAAGGAGCTAGTAATTTCTGCTGCTTGTCAGCTACACACAATGAGTATATTGCTGTGTGCTTTCCCCAACAATGAGGATTTTAGTAATATGCAAGGTGTATAGAATGTAATACCAAAACCTGCATCACAGAAAAGGTTAATTGTTTTCTTATTCAGCTGCCAGAGTTGATAACCTTAGGCCCCTCCCCAGAGCCAAAGTAGGGGTGGCCATCCATTAGGTTATGTAAATTAAATGTATACGTTTCCTTGTTGGCAAGTTCCAAGCAGTAAGCGAGAGTGCAAACAAGGATCTGTAAGCTGCCACAAAATGTATTCATATTTCTACTCCGTGTTGTAAGAGCCAAAGGGAGGACACGTATGTCAGATGTTGAAAGAACAACTGAACCTTTGCTTTTGATCATTATGGTCAGTCTGTCATGAGGTCTTGTATCTGAATGCTAAAAATGGCACCACACTTGGACATCCCATAGCCTTACACAGTACGTTTGTGTTTCCCAAGCCACTGAGCGCTGGTCTCACAGAGACCCTGACTTTATAAGCTAACAAAAAATAGATTTGGGTGCTGAAGAATCCAAGGGAGGGCTCATACAAAGACAATTAACCCTCGCACCAAAACCTAATTTCATGATTTTACTTAAAGCCACACTGAATCAGTTGTGAGAGGGTGAAGATATAAATACACCTCTCTGCTTCATCCGTAAGAAGGTGGACAACTGACCATTTGAACAGAGGGTCTTGAAACAAAGCTTAGTTGTCCTTTAAACAATGAGAAGGAGAGGCATACATAAATGGTCACCAAGGCACAATATGACAAAGGTGAAGAGTCCCTGAGACTCTGGTCTGGGTCTGTACCATTCCCCTCCTTATACAAGTAAATGAGAACATTTAGGAAAATATAATACAAAATCTCTTACAGGAAATATAGACTACACTTGCTAAAATCACTTCCCTAAAAGTGTTTATAGCTTTTTTCTTTTTTTTTTTTTTCAATTTTTTTCTTTTTTTTTCTTCTTTTTTTTTTTCTTTTTTTAAAAGACCTTCTTTAAACAGATAATGCAAAGACTGGTCCATTTTTTTCTTACCCGGCAAGCCAAGCTCTAATGACTTCACTAAGCAGAAGTTGTATTAAAATACATCTTCATAGTATTGCTACAATTTGGGTAAATATGTTCTGAACAGCTTGATGAGTACTAAATAAACTTTGCTGTTTTACAGCATACATTTTAATTTTTTTGCACTTTTTTAAGAATAGAAAATGCAATTATAGTGTGCAAAAGAAAAAAAATTAATTATCTTCTAGCTGAATACTGTAATTTTAAGCCATGCCTTCCATAAGAATGTATTGACATGTGTAAATAGAAGAGAAGAAAAAAAAATACAAGCAAACAGAGATTTCATTTCCTTGCAAGGAAAGATTAACTATCACAAACTGGATCACTTGAGTTCTGTATTCTTCAGAGAAAGAAATGAAAACAACAACCCATAAAACCACTGAAATGCTTCAAATGTCATCCACTCCACGGTAACAGGTTAAAACTGCCATGTTGCTTTCTACTGCTCCCGTTAACATGGATAGAATGATTTGCTGCTGGTTGGATATTGAATACAAAAAGCAAAAGAAAGTTGAGATCATCCCACATGAAGTCATTATTAGAGCTGGCTTTTCCCCCATTTTGAAGTACAGTAGTGACTTGTAAATACGACCTTTTCTAAAGATCATTTGAGATTTGAACATTTATCTGCCTGCTTCACCCAAACAACAACTGCTGAAAGAATTTACTCTATGGAGCCCACTATACAGCATTCAAAATGTTTTGGGTTTGGGGTTTTTTCATGAAAAAATACCACAAAAAGTAGTTTTCGATTTTTGTATCTCTGAATCACTAACACATTGCAGATTTCATTTATTCTTCCATGTTTGAAAATGGTTTCTGCAAAATCAAAATAAACTGTCAAACTCCCTTACGCCATGCTTCCAACAGTTTGAATTTAATACTTCTTGAATGGAACGACATAATTTATTTCCTTTAATTTGCAGGATGGCTACATCAAGCTAGCTTTAAGTCACAACTGTACCTAACCACAGTTCTCTGCAGCAAACCCATGATTTACAATATCTAATATTGTGGTTACAGTGCAGGGAACCGTGGGTAAGAAACCTCCATGTCAGAGTATTGTGGTTGGGGTTTCCCGGAAGAGTGGCAGTTGACACCTCTGGAATATTCATATATAAGTGCTTCAGTCAGATGGTCCTGAGTTGAGCAGGTAACTCAGGCACTATGAGAGCCTGGCATTCAGTCTGCGGGAATGTGTGTAACCTCCGTCACTCGAACCGCTCTGCAAACTGTAGTGGTCTTCAGCATCACTGGCACTTCCAATACTGTCCATTTCACCTGGAGTAAACTCCATTCCTTCAATATCTACTTCTAAAGAAAACATAAGAAGGCACATTTTCAGAAAGTTGTAGCGACTAGTCATGGGCCAGTGTCAATCAACACCTGAATCACACTTCAGTTGCAATAATTATAAAAAAAATAAGAACTGGCACAGTAATTCCTGAGGAAAGGATCATCTTGTCCACCTGAGAATTAAAATTCCTTCTGTCCTCAGCGACATAAATATACTCCATGACATCAACACCTGTGGCATTCACATTCTCTGAACAGAGAGACATAATTCTCTCTCTCAGTTTTTTTTCTGGAGATGCGCAGTGGGAAAACAATTTTTATCTCTGCTTGCTGCTCCTAGTGTTTTGCGGATACAGAGTGTGTTAAGAAGATTGTTTACCTAAAGAAATTTAGTAATTAGATTCTGGTAGAAATTGTTTATGCCAATTAGCCTATCAGGTCCAAGCTGTGTGGACTGTCAGTCTGCAGACAGACACGAGTTTTTCAATAGTAGTAAGTATAGTATAGTATAGTATAGTATAGTATAGTATAGTATAGTATAGTATAGTATAGTATAGTATAGTATCTCTCTTTAATATAATTGTAATGTAATATAGTATAGTTTTAATAAAGCAATTGTTCAACCTCCTAAATCAATAGAATCGGATACCAATCATTCCTGTGATGGGAGCACCCTGCAACTTTGATAAATACCAAATGTTTTCCCAGAACTGTTCCAACCTGCAGATTGACACTGATTTAGAAAAAAGCCAGCCCTCAGAGTCTGTCCTACTGCAGAACTGTCCATGGTAATTCCAGCCATGCAGGTGTTGGCTGCCCATGGTGTGGCCACCTGTCCCCAGGTAACTGCCCCAAGACCATCCACTCAATCCCCCTGGGCCCTGAAACAGCCAGCCTGAGCCACTGTTCTGCCAGAAAAACTTCCAAATGGGAAAATAAGAAATGGCAACAGCCAGCTTGACAAGCTGTCTTAAATGAGAAACAAATGCACAGAACCCTTGGTGATCATTGCACAGAAAATGTTTTAAAATTTCACAATAAATGATGTGAAAATCATTTATTCACACAAATGAATTAGACTAAATAAGATATTTTTTTCCATGAGAAAATATTATGCCAGCTTTACCAATAATTACAGTAAAAATTCAAAACATTAAATGGTAACTATTAAAAAAACTGCCAAAAATACATGCAGGAAAAATAGCTTTAAAAATACACACAGTATTAACAGCTTCAAAACTGATTAGGAAAAAAAATAATTTCAAAGAATGTGAAAAAGATGCCTTAATTTTTTACTCTTCAAATCACATGATGTTATAATTTTGTCTGGGTTTTGCTGAAAGCATGATTTTAGTTCCAAATGACATTTCCTTGTTTCCCTACTTCCCTTTTCCCCCGTGCTGCTGCAGGCCCTTTGGGAAGGGCTGGCTGAGTTACCTTGTTCAGAGTCAGTGGATATTGTTGATCCCATGCTGTCAGTGCGGATTCGCTCCATGCCCTGCACGGAGAGCTGCTCCAGCCTGCGCTTGAGGTAGCGGTGCTCCCGCTGTAATTGTTCTTTAATATTCAGAGCTTTTCGGTCCTGTTCTTCCAATTTCTTAAAGGGAGAGAAACACAGTGAGCTGGCAGTCTGTACCCATGCAAAAGCGTAAGTAACTTAAGGTCTTCTCATAAATAGTAATTTCAAAGCAATTTAATTATTTTAATTAATTAATATAAAGTTAAATCTAAAATTTCGATTTTTTAGTTAGCATTCTGTAGAGGTCAGTACAATTTTAGCAGACTGAATTTGTTTCACGGTAAAGATATATGGTTACAGGGGAAAAATAATTATAATTTAAAAAACAACCCTCAGAGACTCTCTTGTCACTAGCTGGCATTCCCTGGCTAAGACCAAATTATTGTTGCCTTGGTTGTGGGGAATATTGAAATCATTTTATCAGGCGAAACCAGCATCATCTTTGATAACTCGAGCACAGCTCAGGTTTCAGTGAGAACATAATGCATCTTTAGATGAGTCTCTTACTCCACCTATCACCATAAAGAAACCATCGTGAGCCTCTGAATGTTCTCCCTCCTACCGTAGGCCATGGAAAATTTTAGCATTTAAAATGCTTCATGAACAATAAGCAGCATTAATTATATATAGAAGGAGGAATTTACTAACAACTCTCTTTATTCTTGCTCTTTTTTTTCCTTGAACTTCTCCAGAGCAAGTATGATAATTCTGTGATATCTACAAAGTCAGTGGTATTAATTCAGAATTTCTCGGCAAACAGCCTGTGAAAGGATCCTTCACATATCTACCTAAAATCTCCCCTCTGACAGAATAAAAGCAGGTATTAATTTTGCAAATAAAAAGAATGCTTCACACCCGATAAAATGTGCTGCACTGTTGGTCCAAATACAGTAACAGGAATAAAGTACCTTTTTGTACTTGAACTGAGCCCTTCTCCAAATCACTGCTAGCCATTTAAAAAAACTGACTGCGTAATTAGGGAAAAATTGTAAGAGTATGATGGGATTAAAAGCATGAAGGATACACAAATCAAAACACCTTTTATTATTAAAAAAAATTATCTATCTGATGCAGTAAATTACAGGTTGTAGCAGTAAAAGCACTCATAAGAGTGAGCAGATTTCTCTGTGAGCTGTGTTTACATGATCACTGAGATTTAGGAGATGTGCAGGGACTGAATACAGCTGCTGAAGTCTCCTCCCTGCCATCTGAATGAACCTAGCCTTGGTTTTGTGAGGCGAGCGGGCTGGGACAGTGCACAGCAAAACACAAGCAAAACCCTTTCAGAGATCTTGCTGTTCCCATGCAAGCCTGAAATAAAAGTGTTTGAAAATAATTGACACCCTTGAATAGGGCAGTTTCCTGGCTCAATGAAATCTACTTTCTTCCACCACATTTTAAGCCCCCTCCCAGGCAATACACTCTGCAGATAATCATCATAGGTGGATACACAATGTTATAATAGGAAAAGGGGTTGGTACATCCATGTACACAACAAACCAAATGTGCCCAATTGATCAGACTTCCTTTTCCTGTATTTTCCTGGCTGCAATCCTAAACTCTAACAACTATTTTAGGAAAGAACTCAGTGATTCATATCCAGGAGACTCAAAACCATCTAGTCTTTCAGAGCAGATCTCAATATATGGGGTGTGAGTGTGTGTGTGTGTGTGGGGGTGTGTGGGTGTGTGTGTGAAAAGTTGAGAACTAATAACTGTGCTGAAAATGCCAGCTGGGCACGGGCAAGCTCTGGCAGGGCAGGAGAGGGAGCTGACCTGACAAAAGGGGAGCAATTAAATGCCAACCCAGTTTGGGAAGGTTCAGTTAAAATCTTAAAAAGAAAGTTAAACTTCAGTCTGGGTTTTCAGAAGACGAGTACTTGGTGCTGTGCAAGAGAGATCTGGAAAGAATCTGTTCCCAGCTTTTTTTATCAGCAGCTGAAATGGTAACTGCAGGGCTAATCTCGCACACTCGCCACTTGTAAAAACACTTCTTCAATTTGTATGCATAAGCCCATCATAGGGGGGCAGCCCAAGACAAAAACCACATGCAGTGCCTTTCATGCATGTTAGCCTGAATTATAAACAAGAGGCCAAAATCTCAAATGGTAAAAACAGGGGTTGCCCAGCTGGAGTAAATGTGCTTAGAAGTGCTGAAAAAGTAGCTCTGTAAGCTTGTTCACAAGAATGGTTTTGTGTAGAATAATCTTTATTTCTTCATATGAATCACACCCACTTCTTTAACAGCAGTGAATCTTAAAGCTGTGCATCAGCAGGATGTTCTCCAAAATATTCCAAGATTACTGACAGTGTTCAATTTTGCCTGACACTTTTCTTGACCTGTTTCTCTGTAACACTGAAAAAATGCCAGATGAGTAATTACAGTCCTGGACACAGCAGCAGAAACCTGTTCTTTAACTTTTGCATTTGAATACCTCTTTGTCTTATTTCTGCATATAACCCTGTTCCCTGAAAACAATGACAGTGAAAATGGGAGTGAAGGTGTCTTTGGAGAGAGAAGGCCTGAGAAATAATTTCCTTTGAATTACTTGCGCAAATGTAGAACCTGCACTGCTGCTGGATCATAGGTGAGATTTAAGGCTGTTTTTTGTTTTAAACTTGTAACAAGGGGAGCAGCAACTAACAGGAGATTGCATTCAATTTTTTGTTTCATTTAAATGAGAACCTGGTCAACAAAATGTTGATGGGGTAAGGCTCACTAATAGATATGATATTTTTGATTCCATTATTTTTTTATCATTAATGGATCTGGCTTTTTACATTTTAGTAAATTCAGTACAATGCTACTTTGCTTGGTTCTTAAAAATAAATATATTAATTAAAGAACAGCTTTGATAATTTTTTTTTAATTATAGTGTAAAATAAATTAAATTATAGTGTATTAAATACACTAGTTAGCAACTAAGAAATCACAAAACCACTGTTTTATATATCTGAGATGCTAAATTGCAAACCACTAAACTTTGACACTGTGACTGAAATCCCTGCAAGTAATAAAGGCCAATAAATCCAGAAGATGGGACATATGGATATGGATTTTGTGTGAAAATTTGTTTCCTCTCTATGGATACACATTCTGGAAGATTCTCCCTTGAAAGAAATAAAAACATGGATGAATGTTTTTACCTTGATATGCATCTTAGCTCTTTTCAACAGACTTAGAGTGGTGTGTCTGGTGCTGTCCGGCCCGAGAGGCACAAGCTGTTTTAGCTGTTCCAAATATAGCCGGAGTTTAGCCCGCCTGCAATCATCAAAAACCAAGAGTTGTAGTGGAGTTGCACCCGACCAGAATCTCCTCTATGCAAACACCATCTGTTTGCAGGATCTCTGCTCAGAGCTCGAGTCAGCCGTGGCTTCCTTTCCCCTCCCTTTGGCAGAGTTTCAGACTGAAAGGTCACTTGAAATGCAGTAATGCTGCTTGGCACACTCACACAGGAGGCTCATACCTGTGTTTCAGAGCACTTTGCTCAGCCTGCTCAGTCCCATCTTAACCAAAGGGGAGTATGCTCAGAGATCTGAGACATCCAGGCAGGGCTGCACACAACCTGTGGCTGGGTAAGGCAAAAAACCTGGGATTTTGCTCCAATGCAGGGAATTCTGCAGGCACAGACAGAGCTGTGGGCAGCTGCAGACCCTGATCCCCCTCTCCCCCTTCCTATCCCTGCCTGCTGCAATAGAACACACTCCACCTATGCAAGCCAAGGGCATCCCTGCAGCTCCTCACAGCTCAGAGTTGTTTTCAGCCATGGTTTATCAATGCATTTTAACAGGGAAGTCCTGATGCCCCTTCTCCTCCCTTCTACTGACCCACAGTCCCCTCAGAAGGAGACAGTTCTTCTTCTCACTGCACTGTGTTTTTTATAAACACACAAGAAGAGATGCTTCCAGCCATATTCCTCAACAACAGGGTCCTGATTTCTCTGTTACTCCCTTGCAAGTATCACTACTGCTGCTCTCAACAATCTCTCCTGCACTACTGCCATATCTATCAGTAAAAAGAGGATGAACAAAATACTGTTTCTACAAATATTTTCCAAACTAGAAAGCAGCTGGTGATACAACAGTCCAAGGAAGAGTTGCTTGACCTATCCAAAACAAGGCAGTGGCCAAGCAAAGAACTGCATGGGAGTGTGTTTCTGCAGTTACATCCTAAAGAAAATCTCTCCTGGTTTTGATTCACACCCCTTGAACAGGAATCCACACAGTTCTGCAATGAGAAATGGCTGTGGAAGTGCTTCCATGAATAACTGCTATCCTCCTTTCTGCCAGCCTGTTACAGGCTGAGCAAAGCCATGACCTGGAGCTGGCATTGCCTTCACAGCCATAAGAGGAACTGAAGCAGATCCCAAGAGTGAGGTGAATAATCATCTTTTTCAAATTTGCTCGATGCTGCATGAAGGAAACAAACACTGCAGGGAATTCAACACTTCTGGTCAAGAATAAACTTTTTTTCAACAATGAGCTCAGAACCACAGTCCAGCATCAATGTTTGAAATGGACAAACACTCTGGGGCCCAAACACTCTTCAGCATGGTTTAATATGCACCAAATGACAAATTAAACATTTGTAATTGGAATGATTAGTGCAATGTGAAAACAACCTGAGAATTAATGTTGATAAAATGCAAAGCAAAACAGAATTAACACTGAACAGCAATGACTACATAGTTACACATGTAGTTCTCTCTGCCTATAAATCAGCAGTGTACTAGCTAAGAAACCACAAAGCATTTCCATAAAATTTTAAATTTTTTCTTCAAGCCACTTAGGGAAAAAGGATTTTTGGTAAAAATCTGATTCATCAGAGAAAACTGATGACAGACTTTAGGTCTGGGGTTTGTTTTTAAATACAAGGTTCTAAACTTAAGCATCAAAATGCTTTTATTTAAACAACACCAACAAAGATTAGCTGAAGCATTCACAAAAAGAGCCCAATCAGATCCCCTGAGGCTGCTACTTTAAACTGGAATATCAATCTTTAAAATACTGAAATACTCAAATTAGGGACTACTGATATTTATACCGAAAATCTTAACCAGGCAAATTTTTATTTCTGTGTCTGTAATCTCTAACAACTACCTGGGGTAGTTGCATTTTAATTACAAAAACTTGTGTCAGGGACTCAATTCAAATAATCTTCTTGTTTTCTAGATGGCCTCTGAACATGAGCCTATTTCACTTAGCCCAACCTGGATGCAACTGTACTTAGACTGATGCCAAGAAAGTGGGGACTGAAGATGAAGGAGCATATGGGAAGGAAGAGGAGAAGAATGGTACCAAATAGTAAATAGAGAGGTAAACACCTAGAAATAGAATGAGCAATATACTTGGAGCAATTAGAAGTCTGATAAGGAATATACAGAACTGTTGATCTGAGATTTACTTACTATTAATTCTGGAAAACATTAATGAAACAGACTACATAGTGAACTTATCTGCCTCCTGCTATTTGAGGAAAGTCTGCTTACCACAGGGAGAAGAAAGCAAGGCTTTAGTGCACTTCCTTGCCATCAACTGGGGAATTCACAGAAATATCACCAAGGTTCAGGGGCATGGCCGTGTGCCTTTGTAAAGCACAAACTCTTGAATGTTACCTGCCAGCCCAGTAGAGCAGGACTTTACAGAAGTGACAGGAAGAACATGGGACTGAATCTAAGAAGAGAATTTTTAAGTGACCAGTGAGAAGAATTAAAGGGGCTGAATATTAACAAAACTGCTTTAAGGCTTTTCCAGTACTACCAGCTGATACTGATAGCAGTAAATGTAATAAACACACTTGCTGAAAGACCTCCTCTAACTTCACCTTTTTTTTCTTAAAAGGACTTTTTCTTTCATCTAATTACTCAACACCTATGAATCCATTACAGATTTGAAAGCATAAGCTTTACATAGATCTTTACATAAGTGCAGACATGTTTATGTGACTAATTTGTATATTATAATCGATGGCATAGATTGTGAATGTACAAAAAGAAAACCAGCCCACCACAACTCCTCTGTTACTGGAGTAAATATCCCCACGTTTTTCATCTTGCACATCTTAGAAAAAACTGTAAGAATGTAAGAAAACATTTCAGGCATGTTACATTAACAGATCACACCAGCAGGAACAAGGGACTCAAACTTCACAGCAGATAAGTTGTCTCGTACAGACTCTGCCAGCACTAATTTCTCTCTTTTTCTGCAGGGACCTGACAGCTTTTGCTTTTCCTCAGCTGCCTGTGACCACAGGAGGAGGGAAAGGCACTCACAGAGGTGATCACAGCCAGAGCTGCTTTGTGTTTTGCAGCTCACGCCTTAAATTCCACCTAAAATAATAACAAAAAAAAAGGAAAAAAAAAAAAAAAAAGCAGCCTGGTGTCAGAGCAACAGGGTAACAGTCTCTGTGCATGAAACATGGCTGAAGTTGGGTCATTATGCTCTGCTCCAGCTTCCAACGCCAGTGTGGTATCTGCCTGGACAGCAGAGCTGACAGAAAAGGGCAATTTCCTCACTTCAGGTGGATGCACAGAAATATCCCCCCCCATCACTGATACTGATTTCATCTGGGAAGGCAGGGATCTAAAAAATGCCATCCAAAATCCAAATCAAGCCTGCAGCTCTCTGTTTTGGGTGTAGCCCCACATATGGAGAGGTGCATGGGTGCCCAGTCTGATTTACCACATTGTCCTTTGTGCCAGATGATAAAGGGGTTTCAGGTGTTCAACTCCAGTGTTTCCCCATAAGCAGGTTCACAGCAGGGTCCTCTGAGTGCTTTACAGCTCTTCTAGTGCTTGATAAGCCCAGGCTGGTCAGCATTCCAGGGCAGGGGCCATGTCCAGCAGCTGCCTGGTGGCCCCTCACATTCACATAAAGGACAAAGCCACCTGCTGACAACTGACCCAAAGGCTACCCTTTGGGAACTGCCCTAAACTGGTATTGAATCCACTTAAGCCATGATGGGCAGTAGAGGCAGGGCTTTCAGAGCCCATGACAGAATGAACCCTGGAGCTCCACAGCATGGAGGGACAAAGCAGCAAAAAGGGGTAGTAAGACTTTTCCTACAGAACAAGGACATCCACCAGAAGACCATCACAGGAAGACCACTCACTGACTCTATCCTTGGAGACTCCAGTTTGCTCAAGTGTTTGGCTGTGAAAAGGCAGGTTCACTACTTCTCAAAGAAAGGGCTGCCATACAAAGACATATTAAGATCTTTGACCCTAATCAATTTCATAATTGTGTTAAATGAGTCTATTAAATAATAGTCAATAAGCTTTGCTGCATATCTGAGATCCCAGATGGAAATCCAAGCAGTAAACCAAGAAATGGAATACTAAGAGGCAGAAAAAAAAAAAAAAAGAAACAAAAAAGTCCATTGTTCACCCTGGATAATCTTCATTCCAAGGAAACTGCAACAACTCCAAGAAATTCCTACAACTACTTGACAGACGGTTGCAATGGGAACAAAATACTTCTCTGTAGGGCTGAATAATACAACAAAGGCAATGGCTGTGGATTCAGAGGTTCAGGGTGGACAGTGGGAAACAAATTTTTTATTGGGGCAGTGGTGAACAACCAGAATAGGTTGCCCAGAAAGGCAGTCCTTGGAGATTCTTAAAGATTTACCCAGACAGAGCAATAAACATTCACAGACACATATCCATGTCTATGAACATGTAAATCCAAAATTGCCTGTAACCCTTGAGCATCTGACTCACAAGATTGCTCCTATTCACGTACCAGCAAAACATCCCCAGCTGTGTGGCCTGAACCTGTGCCACTCTGCCTGACAGACTGCTGGTAGGGCTGTGCAGTGACCTGATCCACTGCAGCCTTTCCACAGGGGCTCTCCAGGGCTTTGTCAGGTCCAGCACAGCAGAGACAAATGGCCTGCAGCCATCAGACAGCAGATAGCTGTTCAAGCAGCAGTTGCACAGTTTTTTGACAGCAGCAAAGGTGTGTTTCCTAAACCATTCAAGTATAAATCTACAGGCTTTATTTAGAGGCCAGTGAGCTGCACAAAGCCAGCTGCAAAGGCAAGGTGCATATCCCAAATGAGCTGCTCAGTCCCCAGCATGGCACGCCTCAGCCAAGCCCCAGTGACATTAAATGGCCACAGACACTCATGACCAAGGGTGACATTACTGAGTTCCTGTGAAATGTGTGCCTGTCCATCCTGCCATCCCAGCTGGGCACTCCCTGCAGACAAGCTTCCAACAGCCCTCCATGTGTTTGTGGTGGGTAGCACGGGGTGGGCATTTCCTGGAAGCTGCATCCAAAGATAAACAGTTCCCAGTGCTGGCATTGTGTTCCTGACTGCCAGAGGTCACTTGCTGAAAGTGTCAGATGGACCATGCTCATCTGTTTCTGAACAATTGTGAGCAAGAGCATAAAGCTCACTACAGAGAAGTCAAATTCATGACAAGTGTTCACCTTGCACATCCTCCAGGTCTCACTCCACCGCCCCCATGGAGCACAGGAATGACTCCCCCATGTACCCATTCTCTGCTGACCCAGAGCTGGCTGTAGAAAGGAAGGAGCAATTCTATCAGCAGTCTGTGGGAATCCCAGAACAGTTCTGTCTGGTCCACACCTGCTCCCTGCTACTAGCAGATTGCCCAGTCTGCCAATGGAGTTGTCCTGGCCATACTGGCATCTTAGACATGCAGCATCTCCAGCTGATGGAGGAAGGATCTGGAAGGTTAGGAAATGGCCAAAAAACCACTAAATGTCTGTAATTCCACACTGCATGCCCTGATTTTCCCTTCATGCTGGCTGCAGCAGTTGGCAGGGTTAGACATGATGTTGCTTCCACATGCATAGCCCATCATACCTCTCACCACAGTGCACCACTGAAGCAGGCATGAAACAATGCTGACCTCACAAGCAGGCCCTAGCTGTGCTTTCTGTAGGGTACCTTAGTGCTAAAAACACTTATGTGACTGAACAAACACTTGTGTGACTGAACATGTGTCTGTGTTTCAGACTTCTCAATTTTACTCCACTAAACTGGCTCTGTGTACAGGAGGTTGACATACTCTCAAAGAGATCAAACTCAAGCAATGCAATCACTACAAGCCACACCAGTGAGAATAAGCAATAGATTTGAAATAGATGTAAAAATTAAAAATCTGTCATTTCTGTACATTAACCATTTTGGTCCAAAAACCAGACAGCATCATGCCCTATCACAAAGCAAATTCAGTACAAACTTAATAAAACTAAACCCCAACTTCAAAGACTAGAAACATATTTGAAGTTAATGTAGAAGACACATTATTACAAACTGGACAGAGTTACCTAAGCATTTCAATTTCCTTCTCTAATGTTTCACTTTTTTTTCCACATTCAAACCTATCCTGGTGCTGTGCAATGAAGTTAATACACAAAGGTTTAAATATAGAGCAGTTACTAAATTTTTCATTGTTGCATAAGGACTGTGTAATCTGGCTTAAACATACGCACAGGGTAAAGTCAGAGAAGAATCTCTGCACCAAAAATTCACTTCTGGAGTCAAATGTTATCCAGATACACTATGAACCAAAATAGTCTGGCCCGAGCCCACAACTTTGGGTCAGAGACACCAGCAGTGAACTAATGGTTGTGTTCCCTCCTTAAAGCAAGGTGAATTTATCTCCCTGCCAGACATGAAATTCAGCATAAAATACAGAAGTGAGCTAACAGCAATTGTAAGGCAGTCATGTTTTTACAGGAAGACTCTTCACAGATTTATTTATGAAATGCAAATACCTGCATACAGGGAACACTCAAGTTTTAGACAGAATCAGCAAAGAGAAGCTCAGGATACTTTGTGACATGCACTGGGTCAGGATGAACACTGACAGCATCATTACTCATAAACATCATTATTTCAAAGTTTTTAAAAAATGCAGAAATGTAGCAGTAAAAACCTCCCTAGTGTGACTTCAGGGTTCACCTGCCACCAAGGTAGAACGAGGGCAAGAAACTCTGCAAGTCCTCTGATAGCAGCTTCAATCCCTTCTTAGTGGAGCTTGACACAATAAGGCAACATATTTTAAGGGCTGCAGCTCTTTTTATTCTGTGCACAGTCACATCTAAAGTGGAGACATAATTTTGCTGCAAATTGTTTTAATGGTACTGAAAATTTAATATATTCATATTATTTTGTGTAGCTCTGGATATCATGGCCACATATGCAGTGTTGGTAATCATGTAATTATATACCCAACTCTGCTTAGTGGAAGCTGGTACTTAAACATACTTGCCTCGCTCCTCTTTAAGCTAACACTTTTATTAAAGTGTCAGGAATTACAGATTTACACCTCTACAAGACTTTTTGTAAGCTACCAAAGATGACTCTGTACTAATTAAAACACATTTGTTTACAAAGGCATTTAAAGAGATTATTTATAAGCTTCCAGCTTACGAAATCACAGAAATTCAATCAGATAAATGGTTCTAAAGAAACCTATTTATTAATGATTCAGACAGTATTTAGCATATCTCCAGCAAAATATTAAACATAATAGAAGATAACGGCCGTCCACTGCAATAAAAATTCATGTTTCTTTCATATTTATTTCACTCAGAAACACTTTTAATACTTTATTCTCTACAAAGGATACCTCAAATACTTCTTTTTTTTCTTGAGGATGCTCTAGCTCACACTTGAGCTGCACAATCTATTTCAACTACACAACAAATACGCTCTAGTGAAAAGGAAAGAAAACCTCTTAGTATTAAAGCACTGTACCATAGCAAGGCACCCCGTGTGCAGATTGCTCTGAGATGTGTGAAAAGCTTGCTCACAGCCGAGTGCCTTTGAGTCAAACCCAGAAAATGCAGTCTTGCTCTTACAGCAAACCTCTTGGCTTTTTATTGTCCAAGGAAAGATAAACCAAACGCCAGGAAGCTGAGGGTCTTTTTCACGGTAAAAACAAATGCCTGAAGTTTGCCCACTGGTGAAGATTCATCCAAGTATTTTTTGTCTGTGTCTAACATCTTATAGGGTCTCTGCAACTAAATTCTGCAGTAAAGCCCACATGGAAACTAACAGGGAGGAAGAGCAGTGAGTGCCTAATTGCAGTGATTGTTAATGAATTAAATGCAACAACCCTGAAACCACCTGCCTTATTTACTGTGGTATTAACTGTATTCATCCTCAATATGCATTTCCAGCATGCTGAATATTTGTGTGCATCTGCTCTGCTGAACTGAAAGCAGCCACCTTGGAAGTGTCCAAACAGGGGATAACAACTGCTGCAAGTGCCTCTTAGCATCACAAGCTTTCAGAGAGTCAGTGCTGCTCTGGACTCATCTGCAAGTTTTCACATGAATACTGCTCAGCAATGTCTGGTGCTGTTCCCAATGCTAAGGAAATAGAGAAAACCTCTGCTGCCTGTTAACACAGCCTGTTATTTCCATGTTTTGCACATTTTATCACTCTGAAAAATATTTTGGTTCTTTTACACTATATCTAAATGCACATTTCAGCAGTTACAGTGCATTTTATTTACTTTCCCTTAGTGCCACCTCAGCCCACTAGCTGAGTCCAGATTCCACACTTGACCTTTACCTTTTCACCTTCCAAAAGATGCCACTTGTTCACATTTTAGAACATATACCTGGAACCAGAACTTACTCCTACATCTTTCAGTACACATAAGTTAATGGAAGCATCTGCAGCGCCACAAATGGATGCATTTTTGGCCAGTTAACAGAAAGCTAGCTGGAATGCAAGCTGGGAACAGGTGACTAGTAGCTGGTCTGTGAGAGGGAAGCTGCTGACTCCTAAAAGAGGGAATATCTGGCAGACCGTGCTGCCCATGTTGCCTCCTGTCTCTCCCACCATTACCTGTCGCTCCAGTAGCTCCTTGCTGAATGCAGTGACAATTGCCTGTCCTAAGTTACATGCACTGGGCTACATCAACATCTCATCTCTCAAAATTCCCACAAGGAGACTTTGATGCACTTTGTGCTCTGGTTCCCACCAAAAGGTGAGCTGCGGTCACCCATGTGCTGCCATAACCCGGGAACATCAGCTAAGAAGGGCAAATGACAGCAGCTCCCAAGGCTTGCTTTGGGCTGGAATGACCCTGCAAAGCAACATGGACAACACCAGGACCAGAGACCTGACCAGAGCCTCAGCAGCTGGTGGCTTGCCAGAGTGCCCACATGCTGTCCCTTCAGGAACCTACCCAGCAGCAGAAGCACACAGACTGATGCATGCCCCACAGTCACACCTGACTTTGGCCACCAGAAGAAACAAAAGCCCTGTGGCACAGTTAGTGCCTCTTGCTGCACTGCTCCTCAACCTTCTCCCACTGGAGCTCCTGTGCCTGCAAAGTGAGCAGGAGCTGACTGAGGCGTGCGAGGTGTGACAGGGATGTGTCACACGACGGTGCACGCTCACCCACGTCCCCGCACCGCCCCCAGGCCCAGCCAGCAGCCAGGAGGGGCTCAGAGGAGCCCTTGGGCAAGGCAAGCACAGGCAGGAGCACCTCAGCAAGGACTGCAGCACAGGGGGAACACCAGCAGCTCTCACTGGTATCGGTTTTACCCACTGGGGAACCAGAGCCTTTGCCCCTGCAGCACTAAGAGCTGCAGGACCATCATCTGACCACTCTCATCTCTTCTCCTTGTTTTTTTCCAGACTCATCCCTGCAGGCAGGTTTTTCCTCACAGCTTTCCCCATGCTTCAGCCATCCCACTGTCTTAAGCTGCTCTTATCTGAAGAGCAGCCATGAAAGGTTTAAAAGCCCTTCATTGTTTTTGTGTCTCGGCAATAACTAACAGCAACACACAGAAATCTGAGATGTACTTCATGGGAAATGTCAACAGGAATTTACAAGCTATACAGGGATTCTCAAAAGCATCACAAGCAAAAGTAATGGCAGCTGGATATAATTTGTCTTTCCTGGATGGTATCCATCATAAATTTACATGTATGAGATTCTACATCCTTTGACCATAGGCAATAAATCTCTGACCTTGCAAGAATCTGAGGCAACAGAAATCAAACATTATGCAAACAGCTGAAACCCACTGCAGTATGTTTTTGCCCTTGTATGGATTTCTTTTCTTCTGCAAAAAAAGGGGAAAAAAGGAGATTCCAACTTATATTTTAGCATATCAGCCTTTAGGTTGTGCTCATCTATAAAGAACAGTTTTCTGTATTTTAAATCTTCAAAGTCAATGTCAGACAAATAGGAACAATTCTTAGAGCTATAGAAAAGGAATTTCTTTTTCAGGTGTCTTCTATTTTTAGCCCTGTTATCTACAGATTGTTTTTAACATTTACCTCTCTAACACTTTTAAGCAATAGTGAGGGAAGTGTCACCTGGTACCATGAGCTCAGCATCACATAGTACCTACCTAATCCAGGCAGATGAACAACAGTGCCTTGTAGAGAAATACATGAATGATGGAAATACCATCATACATACTGAAAACACAGTCCACAAAAAACTAGTCAGCCATGCTTTTAATAAACTTTATTTAATACTTCTTTCAGCCAGCCACCCATTTGTTTTGCATATTAAAATGTGCTCATTACAATTTAGTAGTCCTCCTAAATTAGACCTCTTAAACCCATCTGTCTTACTGGCACTCAAGTTTCTTAGATTACACTGCAGGGAGACTCAAGTTTGTCTGCTACCTCAGAATAGTGTCAGACCCAATTAGATAAGGAAAGTGCTGCCACGAGATCATGCCATTACAGGATCAAGCAGTTGTAATTCCCACTTGACGTGACATGGAGGCACACACGTACTCACACGCTGCCCACAGAGCCCCAGCAGTGGGTCAGGACGTGCAGCAGTAAAACTCTGGCCCTCCCTGGCAGTGGAGAACCATAAAGCAAATTTGCACAGCACATCCAAAGCCATGGTGTGAGTCTGCAGACCTGCAACAGGTGTGTTGGCTTTTGCCACCTTTCACAGTACTCTTGGAAGGAATTTGTCAAGGACCGCAGAGAGTGGGTTAAAGAGAATTACATTAATTTAAACAAGGAAAAGCTGTGTAACAACAACAGGTTTGCACTGGATTTACCCACATAGGGGAACAGGATGATAGTGATGATTTTTCACAAATTAACCATTCACCACCAGGTGGCTGGAGAGGATGCAGTCTGCCTCCCCAAGAAGTGGCTCCTGGGAGCTGCATGTCCCTCTCACGTGGGGCTCCAGGACCAAGGTGCAGCTCAGCTCTGTGCACATGAGCTACACATTTATCGACTGACAACACCCCAGAGCAAGTCACTGCTCACAAATCAGCTCATGGCTTGAAACCGGCTTTAATTATCAGACTGTTTCCCCACATCAAAATGCTAAGCAAGAACATCGTGTCTCAGGACAGCTGCCAACAGGAAGGATCTTAAAAAAAAGTGTGGGGGAGACTACAATGCTTAAATAAGCCTAGAGAAGTTGAGCTGCAGCACAGCACTAAGCCAAGAGAGCACACTACTGGGCCTAGTGAGCTTTTTCTGCCTAATTTTAAACCTATTTTAAACCTAAACCCTATAGACCTAGTTATTTTGTACGTGTGTCAAATGAGGGGAGAAATGTGTTCAAGTCTGTTTTTTTTTTAATACCACAGTATGATGCCAAATTAAAGGAGAGGCAAGTCAAGTTGAATTATTTTAGCTAAATTAAAAACATGCATTGCTGCCACACACTGAGCACAAGGCCTAGGGACAGCAGACAGCCAGAATTAAGCAGCCTTTTCCTGCATCAACTTAAATGACTGTGAAGCATTAATATTTGCAATACTGGGTACCTGTGTCTGTGATTTTATTGTCTATTGAACCTCAGTATTCAAATATCAAGTATCCAGTTCAAGCAGCCTGACAAATGCTGTAGGGACTCCACGTTCCACATGCACAAGGCACCAAAAGAAACAACAGCAATTTACACCAGTTCTAAAACCTCATCAGAGCTAAGGCAACTCTGTCTCCAGTTCAGCACCTAAACAATTACTTGCTCCTTCACAGTGGTAGGAAGTTTTAAGCTCTGATCAGGAAACTATCAGAAAGAGATATTTAGTGCTATGTGTTACTTTCATTTTTGCTTCTGCTATTACTTCCTCGGCACATGCACCTACCAAAGCCTCGTGGCCATCTTAGAGGGAGCAGCTAATGATGGCAGCTTGAGCATGCACAAGTGAATTGACTTCACTGGGCAAGGAAGTGGTGGGTGTTGCTCTTACCAACAAGAGCAGATACTTGAGATGTGTTCCAGTGAGACAGCTGAGGTGCCCTGGGACAACAGCAGGGTGCCTGTTCCAGCCAGCTGAAGGCTGGTTCAGACCCCAAGTGAGAACAACAAAGGAGAGAAGAAAATAAATCACACTGAAGTAATTAAGAATACATGTCCCCAAATGTCTTGCTGTATGTCTCCAACTCCCTCATTTAAACCTTGTAATTAGAGGTGAATGGAAGACAGTGAGGTGTATGTATAAACAAATTTAGGGGAGGGATTAAATGCACTGACTATAATTAAAGATGGTCACTTCCAAGGCTGCAATGGGTACTTTTACTTTCACGTGAATTAAAAGCTGAATAAACCTATTTCTGCCACCACCCCCACAAACAAAAAAAGAAAAAATCTGGCATCAAGGGACAGTGGAGACTTGCAGATATCTGACAGTCCTGCCTCCAAGTTTAGATACAGCTTGCCACAACACCAGTAGTGCCTTGTTTATAATTTAATGTCCAACCAATTTCCCTTTCCATTGAACAGTATAAAACTAGTTGTCCTGAGCCAGATAAGGTGCAGTTGAGCAGAGTCTGAAAATTATCCATCTGGGGATGATAAGGTATGCAACACCTTTCAAAACTCTCCCTCCTTCTTTCTTCCCTGCAAAACTCAGCTCAGATTTCTTAAGTGCAGTGTCCTGAGGTTATCTGGCAATGGAAGGAAGCACCAGAAGTTTGGACTCACTTGCCATGTGAGTATGTAAAGTCAGGCAGTGGGAACCAAGACACCCAACAGTCTATTTAAAACACCTCTTAGCACCTACACCCAATAACTGCTTCTAGCAAACACACACAACAAGCTCCCAAATTTCCCTAGCAGAAATTATTTGCTCCACCCATGTTGTTCATTGCAGCAGTCAACACAACAGCACTTACCAATCGGGATTAAGTCAGCTTTCTTGGGAAATTACAGGGTTTGCTACCTTTATGTTTTGTAAATACCAGCTAATGTGCTATGTAAGACACAGAGTGTCTGTGCAGCTGGTATTTGCAAACACTGCTGGTATTCCTTACTTCAATAGGAGCTGCTGAGTCCTGGCAGCAATTACATGCCAGGCAGGCCCCTTATTTAGCACCTTGTATCTTCATTTAGTTACCCAAACTGAACCATCAAGGAAAGAAAAGCAGATAAATCTGTTAGGCATCAATCCCAAGGAGGCAGCTGGGAGAAGAGGACTCACCACTACAACTCCAGCCTTTTACAGGCGTTTTGCCACCTCCAGATGCAGTCTTTGACTGTTACACAAATCTGCTTTGTTGCAATAAGGTAGAACCTAATAAAGGCTTTCTTCATGTAGGGCATGTAGCCTGCAACCAGAGTTATTAGTTTTTCAAGTCAGAAGCATTGCAACATGACCTCATGTACATACATCCCAGCCCACACCTCTGCTGTGTCGGCTGCGCCAATCTCCATGTGCTACAAAATTAGTCACACTAATTTGTGTAGAAAAAAGCTTGTGCAACATAAACTAGCATTAAACAATAATATTAGCCAATTGACATCCTCTGACAAGTTCTGTCACTCTGCTCTAACCTAGAAAGATGTGAACATAGCTCAGCATATGTATTTCCATCTCAAAAGACAGCACTCTATCGAAGTCCCAAAACAACTCTCTCCTTCCACACGTAGGGAGGAGTGGGTAGAAGGAATATCTTATTTATTCCTGGGGATTGCACAGGGCTTTAGGACAAGAGGAGTCAGTTTTTAATTGGATCCCATGCACAAGGAAGGGGCTGGGGGGGGGGGGGGAGTTGGTTTTGGTTTTGTTCTTCCAAAAAAGGCCCAAATTAAACTTCTGTGAAGAAATTGCCTTATGCTTTTTCACATTTATGATCTGCTGTCTAAATGCTCATGCTCAATACAGTTTCTGGAACCTTTCTGCATCCTCTGCAGCTGCCTGGATGTGATGCAGGGTTCAGCCTGGAAGCAGGCACAGCTCCTACTGAAATTCCCTGGGCATGAGGCAGAGTTGGGCCCACAGTCTGCCAGTGTACCAAGGGGAAAAAACACAGATTAAAAACTACTTGACCTGCAAAGGAATTCTATGCAGTAAATCTAAGCACAAGTGTCTGCTGACAGAGACCACGAGGGAAAAGGAGCATGAGCTACAGCAGGGAAGTACACACCGTTCCATTCAGAAAGAGACATTTTGAATTTGGGACCAGGCCATGGTATATCCAATACCCAAGTGAGGTAGTCACTCCAGGGAAAGGAGTCCTAAAAATAGAGCTACAGATGCCAATAGAGCATGGAGGCAGGGAGAGGAAGGGACAGGACAAGCAACTCACAGAACACAGCCACCTCCTCCAGCTGAGGTTGATTCCTTTTTGTCTACTCCAAGCAGGGGCACTGGGACGTGAATGCTCATGACAAACTTGGGAGAAAGAAAGCCAGGCTCCTGCAGATCTGGTGTGAATCCAGAGCCAACCTTGCCTCAAAGAGCTGGAGCTGCACTGCTGACTTTCAGGCACATTTGCTGCTTCTTCAAACCACAGCAGGTACCACTTCTGTATATTGGTCTGTGGGCTTCCACAGACCTGATTGGCTGGGATTCAGCCAAGGATTCCCATTGCATTATGTAAGACTCATTTCAGAGGCCAGCTTCTTAAAGTCCATTAGCTGCCTAAATACCTTAAAAAAAAACAAAAATCAAATTCCAGCTCACTTGTCCAGATGTAGCTAAGCAAGCTTAAAAAACCCCTATTTTTCAAAATACCTAATTCAACTTTTTTTTTTTCTCCTCCAATGAAGAGAGCAGTCACCATCAGGCCTCTCCTGCCCTATATGCAGGGAATCAGCACCTAACTGTCCTGAAAGTACCAGAAAGTGTGGCCCATCCATCTCTACTTTGTACAAGTCCAGCCCACTTTCTCTACCATGCTGGATGAGAACTTGCCAGGTCAATTAGCAGATCCTGAAAACATAAACCACCTTCTACATAGTCCATTAGAGGCTGACACACAATGGACTTATGTTTGAAGAGAGGGATGAACAAATTCAAGTGGAAAAAAATGCATGCACTTGGTTTCTCACCCATCTGCTCCCTGCTGGCTGCTTGGCTGGCCAAGAAGCACAGAGCTTTCTGGAGCCCAGACCCAGGACTCCACTCATGCTCCACAGTCCAAAGCTGACTACAGCAGAAAAAAGGACATAATTGAGTCTAAACTGTATTTTAGTTCCATCTTTCATTGCAAAATAGCAACTTTGTCCAAATCATGAGTATGTGTACATTTCTGATACCTGTAATATAACTTCCTGAGCAGATTAATTTTCAAGCTTTGTCTGCTTAATACACTCCTCCTTTCCAAACCAGCAGTGTAGGTAGGAAGATTTGTTGGAAGTGCATCATCAGGTGAGCTGCTCTGTGCACTGAAAAGACAACAGTTCAGGGCATAGGTATCCACAGCAGCTACTGCAGCAGGTACTGCAGGACAAGTCACAGGTCCAGACACTTGATGGCTGCCCAGAGATGAAAGGAACAGCATTTAAGTACAAAGCTGTGAACCTTCCAATTTCTTTAATTCCACAGATCTGTCAGACTCAGAAGCATGGGTTGCTTTCATAGACTTTGCTAAACAAGCTCTGCAAAAAAATTATTACAGAGATTTTTAACACCTGGTAAGAGGGGCTTTAAGATGACATTCAGCCTTGCCCTGGCTGAGGCAATGCCAGTTACCTGCTCACTACAGCTGGAACCCTCAGAGAAGCAGTCATAGCTGGGGAGGGGGAGCAGATGCCCAAACCAGGGTGGCTTTCAGCTCACAAAAGTAAAATCACACTCCTAAGACATTATCTTGCTCAAGTAGTGCAAAGGCATATTTATTGCAATTCACTGGGATTGTAATAAACCTCTTCATACCAACCAGAAGGTGCAAAAAAAAAACCTTTTTTCTTGACAAGAAAACCAGAAGAAAGACCTAGTACAGAGGTTAGATTCTGCTAGCAAGACAATGTGGTTCCCACCACTAACACAGCAGCCACATTATCTGAATGGTTTATGCACAATCTGGACAGATCCTAGAAATGGCAGCAATTTTTATAGACCCATTATAACAATGAGATCTTTCCCAGGTCAGCAAGACCCATCCAGCACAGCACTTTCCAGGAAACAGCAGCCAAAACTGGATGCTTAGGAAAAACATTAAACTGGCAGAGAAGTGAACTGTAACTGCTCTGTACTGTAAATTAACACTGTCACTCAAAGAAGCCATCCCACCCCTCCCCGTGACACAGCAGGGTGTGCCTGTGACAGTGAGCTGGCTCAGGAAGGTGACCTGGCCAAAGGAGGAAGCTTCTCCCCTCCTGCTGTGCTGGCAGGAAGCAGGACCCAGGAGCACCAGTGTGCAGCCAGGGCTGGGTGAAATTGCTGGGGGAAGCACAGCACTGAGACACTGGGTGATCCTTCCCTGGAAGGACTTTACCCCAGCACCAGTTCAGGGGTTTCCTCAGTTAGTGGTGGCACCACAGCCACTCAGCATGAGGGATCAATGCAGTTACAGCTTTTTGCTGCATAACACTGCTAACCACAATAGTAATTTGTGATTTTGAAAAGGCAGCCCATAATAAAAATAAACATTAAGCATTGTTTTGGTATGCCATTATTTCAATGACCTTTCAGTTCTGTTTCAAAACTTCCAAGTGTATCACCAACTGGCAATTACATGCTTTTCATTAACCCTACAGTTTACTAACATGAAGAACCACAGAGAAGATTTCAGGACATCCATCTAGGCATTCTCTCAGCTTATATAAACTTCAAGCACCAAGCAGCTCTGGTGGGTGAAACTGATGTACCAATGAATGTAACTGTGCTTTTGAATGTGCAATTCCTCCATGAGAAAACCACCTGTCAGGACTTAACTTCAGAGGCACCTGCTCTGTTTTTTAATGTTGTACATAATAATGCTCCCATCAAAATATATATTGCTTATCAAAGCCTGTGTTTCTGTAGGGATACCCTACAGAAACACAGGCTATATTGCATCATCGTGTGCATCATCATTCATTCACACGATGATGCAATATAGAAACTTTGCTCTGGTAAGATTTTAGCTTTAAGGACTGCACAAAACTTGCATCAGTATTACCTTCTGTGCACAAGGGAACACTTTCAGTCTCCCCCACTCAGCACTCTACACAGCACATACATTAAGCTTCTTTGGGAAGAAAGAAAGATTTGGGGGTTTTTCCATCTTTAAGGTTTTGCACTGTCTCTCATGTATTCCCCATTCTCTTCTTGCACTTCTGAAAGTTCAGGGCTGTCTCACTCAGCTGATTCAGGCCAACTCCACAGCAGTCTCAGCTTGAACAGCAATGCCTGGTTTTTACCTCCATCTGGCTCAGCTTACCAGCTTTTGTCAAATCTAAGCCTGAGGACGTGGGACCTAGATCAGCCATACCAGGGTCACACAGCAGTTCTTCAGCTCACATGGTGCCAGTCTGGGGACAGCAGCACGTGGCTTGCTGATTCTGAGGTACACTTATTCATTTCCTCACTAGTTCTTAAAAGCTGTTCTTTAAAATCATCAAGTTTCACGAGCTGTTTCCACAGACTTTGCCAGGGGAAGGGCAAGACCTTGAACCTCTCTTGCAGCAGAGCTCCTCATGGCCAGGCAGGACTGAATGAAACCAGGGAAGTCCTGATGGGTTGATCCCAGTATCCTCTCTCAGGGCTCTGTGTCCTTTGACAGGAGGTGACAGAGGATGAGACATCATCTCTTCCTTGCACAGCCCTGCCCAGGCTGGGGAGAAGACCACAGTGAACAGCCAAGGGCAGGTTCTCCCTGCCTTCAGAGCAGTGTGGAGATCTCAGCACAGTCTTCAGGGACATACACCTTGGCTTTTACCTTCTAATGTAGAACTAGTATAAATTGATGCAAATAAATGAGATTATGCTGTGTCTTCTAAAGAAGCTTAAGTCTCTCATGAATTCTTGGGTGTTTTTTTACACTATGAAAGCTGAATTCCTCTATACAGCTGTCAGGTCGATTTAAAAATTTCCTTGCAAAAAGTCATGATTACTAATTTGCTTACTATTTATATTGCTCTGTGAAAGCCTACAGACCTAATGGTCTGGCTGGAAACAACAAAAGATACCTACATGAATATACACATTTGTCATTAGGAACTAGTTACATCCAAGTGCCACTCTGACTAACCTGTCTGTAATTATTAAAATATCCTCTAGGACCTCAGCTGTCCCTAGGATAGAAGATTTCTTGCCTTCCTGCTTTTTATTTAGGGGTTTTGCTGTTTCACGGCTCCAAGATGCATACCTTAAATGCACAGGACCAAAACAAGACTGCCATTAGAGGGATGAGTCCTTACAGAGTTTCCCTGTAAGAACCCACACCAAAGTTCTGAGCAAGGTATTCCAGAGAGACATAAAGCAGAGAAAAAGGAATTTCATATATGAATCACTGAGAAACACTTTACCATAAATGTAATCTGAATTCTATCATATAATGAAATTTTTTTCTTGCAATTACATTTCTGCTTTCGTCTTCCTCTGAGCACCCCCTCAAGAGCACACAGAAAAGAGACCCAGCAGCACAAAACACAAAATAAAGTGGTAGTGCCAAATGGCCAAGCCAGCACACACAGAGGTCAACCACTGCCATTCCCCCCAACACTGAAACCAGAGATAAAACCTCTGATGTGCAACAGCAGTGCAGAACCCAAAAGAGCAGCATGTACATGAATGGCTGCCATGGCTTTCCAGTCACCAGCATCTCTGGCCATGCTGACACAGGACACGAGGCTGTGTACAGGAGGAAGCCATTTCCCTGCCCTCCAGCACGGAGGACAGCCTCAGACACCACGTGAGGGACTGGGCATGCAGGAGGACACGCGGCCATTCCTCTCCTCCGCCTCGACAGGCTGCTGTGAGATAACCCAGTGTGCCTTGCCAGAGCAGCATCATGGCAGTGCTGAGTCAAGGCACCGGTCCTGGAAAGGAGACACCTCCAAAATCAACATCCAGGGCTTCCCAGCTGGCAGGGCAGGGCTGCACCGGAGGGGGAAGGCAGGCTCTGCCGCAGGGACACACCACAGCTGTGAATCTTCCATTAAAGCATGCAAGACACTTCATAGATCTTAATGTAATTTTAGTTAAACACAGTGAAAAACACTATGATCGGTATTATCTACTCATACACCTACAGTGGTGGAGGAGGGGGTTGTTATAAAGAAGAAAACAGAAATTGCAGGAGTCCTTCACACCAATACATCAGGCAGCTAGAACTGTACACACCTCATCTGCTTTTGCGAGCACCCATTTGCACATACAGGGATCTTGCACTAATTTGCAGGTTCTCACCAGGAAGAATAAAAATCTGGCTTCAAGTATAGTTTAACTGCAGGAGGCACAGCAAGCAGCAGTAGTTAGAAACATTAGTTATATAATCACAAGACATACTGTGCAGTTTACCTATTTTGACCTTGAGATGGCAAAGAAAGAAAAGGTAGCAAGGCAAGTACTATATGGTCCATCTACTACAAAGATACAACACAGAACTGAAAGTGAGATCAGCGATTGAACAATTAATAGATTCTCCTTCTGGCCCTGCATCTGCTGCAAATGCTGCTGTGCCTCATTTACTGTGCTGCTTAAACACGTTAAGGCAGAGAAAAAGGAAGAAGAGGAAAATAACTGAAGGAAAAAGAAAAGGAATATGCAGATTAAAGTAAATTCTTAATGATGAAGCAGGAGGAGAGGAAGAAATTGAACAGAATGAGAAAGAATCACAGTTGGGGGCAATTTTTTTTTTCTTTTAAAGAAGTGTGACCAAAGGACAGAATTTTACATCCAGTTATTTTCCTGAAGACTCTGTCAGCAGAACTTCTGCCGTTACGATGTCACTGCCTTAGCCAGTGCACTGCATTCTACTGCCCAGGCCTGTGTTTGTGAGCTTGAGCCTTTTCCAGTTCCTCTCATCTGTAGGATGACCACATGGCTATTAGGCACAGCTATAGTTTACTCATATTACAATTAAACTACAGGAAAGCATGTAAGCATGCAAGGGAAGTGATGCACAACTGCAGCCACAGAACAACACACAAAAAAACCCCACGAGTTCAAGCTTGTTGTGCCATCAACGACATTTCACCTATTTAGGACCATGCAAACAGGTTTAAATCATATCCACATATACCCCCCTCGCTTTTGCTGTATGTGTGAAACCCGAATGACCACAAGCAACACACAAAAAAAACCAACAAAAACCACCCGAACGAACGGGCGTTTATCCTGCTGCCTGAATGGTGAGTGAAAGGCAGAGGCCCCACAGTGAGGGTGCCACGGTGGGAGCGAGAGGCAGAGCCAGCACGGCCGCGGTGTCCCCTCGGACAGGCAGAGCCAGCACGGCCGCGGTGTCTCTGTGTCCCCTCGGACAGGCAGAGCCAGCACGGCCGCGGTGTCTCTGTGTCCCCTCGGACAGGCAGAGCCAGCACGGCCGCGGTGTCTCTGTGTCCCCTCGGACAGGCAGAGCCAGCACGGCCGCGGTGTCTCTGTGTCCCTCGGACAGGCATAGCCAGCACGGCTGCGGTGTCTCTGTGTCCCCTCGGACAGGCATAGCCAGCACGGCCGCACTGTCCCTCTGTGTCCCTCGGACAGGCAGAGCCAGCACGGCTGCGGTGTCTCTGTGTCCCTCGGACAGGCAGAGCCAGCACGGCCGCGCTGTCCCGCTGTGTCCCCTCAGACAGGCAGAGCCAGCACGGCCGCGCTGTCCCGCTGTGTCTCCTCAGACAGGCAGAGCCAGCACGGCCGCGCTGTCCCTCTGTGTCTCCTCAGACAGGCAGAGCCAGCACGGCCGCGCTGTCCCTCTGTGTCCCTCGGAGCGGTGCTCCCGGAGCCCGCCCGCAGCCCAGGGCCCAGCTGCACACACACCCTGGCACGGTCCAACACCCGCGGGATGAACGCTGCCTCCGGAACGGGGCAAAGCAGAGCTCCGCACCGCGCGGGGCTGCTCTAAGCTCTGTCCTGGCTAAGCCCGGCTTTCCCGGCGCTGCACTGGCCGGAGCAGGCTCGGCTCAGGCAGTGCCCGCTCCTGCCCCAGCTCAGCTGAGCTCTCCGGACAGGACACCCAGCACCAAGGAAACGGACGGAGGGGAAAAACGGATCTCTAGGTACTGATATGCAAGATGAAAATTAACTGCACTTTAGGCATACTTTAAAAGAAACATAAAATAACCCTGTGTGACACATTGTTCCCGAAAATCATTCACCTTAATCACAAAAATACTTTGCACTTACAGCATTTAACACTTCTAGCAAACAGTTGCTGCAATCAGATTCTTTGTTAGTAACAATTCGGTTAACCAGTTACAGCATTAATCAGTCCAAAGCTAACTATTAGAGATGTTTCAAAAAGAGCACACCAGACAACAGGGGGAAAAAAAAAGCCAAATAATACTACAATTATTAGATTTTAGTGGATAAAAAAACCAAAACCAACTTAATGAATTATTCACCGCAGAATCAAAACAATTTCAACAACATGTTCTTCAATAAACACAATTCAAATGTCAGCCATACATCTTTTAATTATCTTTTTTTCAAGACTTACCTATGTTTTTCTAGTTCGTTGTGTGATGACCTATTAAAAAGAGAAAAGAAATATTAGAGAAAGGATAAATAAACCAAGATTTATAATATTTTAAAGACAATACTTGCATAAATTGCAAAAGAGTTCTCTAAAATACGTATTTAACATGGATTATGAAACAGCTTTTCTTTTAAATTAGTTCACTTTTATATTCTTCAGGGTATCAACTGAATTTCCATGAGTAAACTGTAGGTTTGGGGGGAATTATAATATATTTGCATTTATTAGTGTTCTATACATTCAGAGACAAAAATGAACATTAAAAACTGAGCAGGTTAGTAATAAAAACAGCCCACGAGATTTTTATCAGTGAAGAAAAATTATGAGGGGGTAGAAAGTGTTCGAAGATCTAAATGGTAACAGGCAAGAGCAAAAAGCACCCAAAAAGCCAGCTTTCAAGCCCATGGAAAAGCAGAAAGAAAAATCAGCAGCTAATCACTGCTGTTGTTGTTGACATCTTAATGGCAACAAAAGAGGAATCCTCTTAATTCTTCTCAGTCTACAAAGAGAAAATAAAACCCCAAAAAAATCATAGCCCCTGTACCGACCGCAGCAGCATGTTATCCTTTTCCAATCTACTTGGATTAAAGATTTTTTTTTTCTTCTTCAACTCATGCCTCGGTTTCTTTGCCATTAGGAGGCAGCCCTAAATTCTTGGGGGATTTTTTTTTTAAACTGATTCAGCTAAAAATATTCATTTTATTTATTTACACAGCTCAGATTAAAAACATTCCTAAAATGAAGTTACTGTCGCCGCCTCAGAACCAGCAATTTTCTGTACTTTCAGTTTTGTCCCACTGAAAACATGCCCAGCACGTCAGGATCAAAAGATGCAGAGGCGGTGGCAGCTTTTAGGGCTGGCAGATTATGTCAGAGCAGCTCTGCTGGAGCCTGCTGCAGCCCCAGCCTGCAGCTGGGCACGGGGTGCAGAGTGAGGTGCCTTTGTGCAGGGCAAGGGGGAGCAGAGCCATCCCAGGGGGATTTGGGAGCCCTCCTGCACAATTCTGCCTGGTGCCGAGCTGTCCGGCTCTCCCTGCACACACCGAGCTGCTGGATGCTGGGCCTGGGTGTGACCGATGGCAGAACATCACTCCAGGCACAGAGAGGGAAATAGAAAGCAAAGCTCACACAAGAAACATCCAGTGAACAAACCCACGAGCAGCTGATCTCAGGCCAGTGCAGCTCCTGATTCTGCAAGGAACCAAGTGAACTACCCCTCTGCAGGTAAAACTGAAATGCATAGAAGGTTCAGCACTGATGCCAATCCACTCTCACCAGAGTGTTGGTACCAAGACATCAATGATGTCAACAATTACCTGGCATCTTTTTCTCAAAAGCCTATGAATGAATTCTTTATGTATTTTTGTTGCATCAAGTCAGCCGTGACCAAGTAATGTGTGTATTTCTACAATGCCATTTAAGTGCTCCTGACCAATGCAGCAACACTACAAGTGTTAAACACATTTTCTGTTCTACATTACTAGGGCAAGGTGGGCTTGGTCATTTGGCTATCTTAAGACGATTTCTTTTTTATATTCTACTCCTATTCTCTACACAGAGGTCAGACTTTCTCTACAATCATTTCTCCACACCATTGTTCACAAAAATTGACAAAGACCGTGCTAAATCCACCAGTGTTTATGAAAACACATGGAGAATAGAAGTTCAGTAGGGAACCAGTGTCCCCAAACACCCTCAACAGGCCTGTCAAAGGCACTGTTTGTAGGGAACTTTGGAACCAGAGAGGAAATACAGGCCAGCCTGCACTCATCCCTATGACATGAACTCCTTCTGGCAATTAGACACAAAGGTGAACACAGTCACTCCAACTGGCCCATTCTGAGCTGCCAGCTCCCAGCAGCTCTGGCGAGCACGCACAGGAACTGCACGGGAACCACTGGCCAAGGAATTCTGCCTGCATGGAGTACCGTGCTGGGCTGAGAGAAGATGCTGTGAGCAGCTGGCAGTCCTGCACACAGCACATCTACAGGGCACCTGTGGCACATGGAGGGGATCCTGGCATTCTCCTGAGGTACATCCTGCCAGGGCAGCTCTGCAGCACACAGCTGTGGGTGTGCCAGCTGCCAAAGCCAGCAGCAGTGACCATGTGCCTCTTGGCAGAGCTCCTGGGGACACAAAAGCCCCAGCGACACCTGCAGTGTGCAAACGTGGGCACCAGCCACACATTTCAGGAGGTGACAGGGGCCAGCTAACGCCCCAACTATCAGACCCCAGGCAGGAACCAAAACTAAGAGTCCTTTTATCTGAGAATTGCTCCATCTACAGAGCAAGTTAAATACCCTATTACAAAGCATGACAGGGATTTCTTTGGTTGGGTTTGTTTTCAGAAGACATGAACCTCTCTTGGTTTTATTTCCTTCACTGTCTACAGCACAGTATATTTGCAAGAATATCTGTCTCCTGCTGTTTATGCAACCTAAAGTGAGGGAAAAAACCATAAGAACTGGTCTCCACACAATCCAGTACCCTGTTTCAAAATGGAGTCTTTTACTAATTTAGTAAAGATAAGATGTAGGTCACAACTAATAAGATATATGTATATATGTACTTATAAGAGAGAGACAGATCTATGACTGTGGTTTGCAGACAAATGGTCTGTGGAGCCTTTCAAAATGGCTTCAGGAGAAGGAAGACTTCTGGTATTTAACTCAGGTTCACTCTACTGACTGCTTTTTGTATCTCCACAAAAAGCTTGGAGAAGTTGAGGGTAGCAGTGAGGGGAAAAAAAGGTAAAAAGGTTCAGTTAAAAATAAAGAGAAAAAGCCAACAACAAAAAATTCTGCAAAATCACAGATTTACAAGAAAGGGATAATGAACACTGGTGCTTAGACTACACTGTTGATCTGAGACAGCTCTAATATCCCTTTAGCAAATGCCAAGCAGTTCACAGACTATAAATTTTATTTGTGAAGAAATTGTCAAAAGAAGATTTGAAAGAATATAGAGGAACCAAGCAAATGCAGCCATTGGTCTGCAAGATGCTGTGCTACTTCTCACAGCACATCCCCAGAGCCATCCCCATCCATCACCTTCCTTTTCCCCAATTCTAGGTATTGGATTTCACCTTTTGGTTGAACATTTAGCAGACACACCTAAGAAATTTGTACAGGTGCTAACTGAGATTGCAAGACTAACACAGAAAAGGCAAGGGCCCCTCCACCTACACTGCTGCCAGTTTATGGGTGAGCCAGCAGGATCTGGTCACATGCAGGCTAGGCTGAGATTTCACTGTATGCAGGATGCACAGCCTGTTTCAGTATTCAGACAGCTTCCCTACTCCTCCCTCCATCCATCCATCCATCCATCCATCTGCTCAGCAGGAAGGCAGCAGCTCCTGACAAAAGCAGGGATGTATAGCAGTGCTGTTTATTGCCCTGTGTTAACAGCAGCAGGTCTAGACCGTGACTCACCAATACACTTCCAGTTGCCAAAGCACTTTAAAGCACTGTAGGGAGCAAAGCAGGGTACTGAATCAAGTGCTTGAAACAGTGGCAGCACCTTACCAGTGCCAGGGCTTTCTGGTGCAGGCAGGACTGCCAGGGTGTGGTACAGCCCATGTGCAGGATACAACTCCACCTCAAATCATGCAGCCATGTGAACTACACTGCAAGCACTTCACCTTTTGTCCAGGCCAAAAAAGTAAGAACAAACAGAACAGGAAGCTTTACAAGGTGCTACATCTTAAGTGTCTGCATCCAGTTCCCACTACCAAAAGTGCAGGTGTGTAAAAGCACAAAGCTTACACCTGCAGTCTTGTGTGAATGTGACTGCTGTGCAGCTTTTCATTGAAAGGATCCAGATTCACTTCCACGAAATTCTCTGTCCACATACCTAACCTGCTGTGGAATGCACCTGAAAATACTACAGTTCACTCCACAAAGCACAGACAAACCTGAACATAAGCACACATTCTGCCTATTATTCATAGCTTCTGGGTTGTTGGTTTTTTTCCATTTGTTTCAAACTGGATGCATTGCTTACAGCCTGTCAAAGAAACAGCCTGTACCAAATTAATCCACTAAAAATTAATTTTGCATTCTCCTCACAGCGAAATTTAACCAGTTTTGCAGATTCAGCTGGGATCTGGGAACCAGGCACTCTGGCACAGCCTTGATGCAGAGTTCTGGCTCTGGGATCACATTCAAGTTGGTGCTGCCACATGTTTGCAGTGGCCAGGTCTGAATGTGCTTCTAATACGGTGGCAATTTGTTTTCCTCAACTGCACAAGCAGTGCAGCTTCCAAACATTGCAGACCTACTGCAGTTCCTCAGGGGGGACAGGTCCACTGGTGAAGTCTGTTATACTGGGACTAAAATGCATTATTTTGAAACCAAATGTGGCAATATCAATTGCTGTCCTAGCTTCAGGAAGGCAAACTGAGAAAGATCTATCGAATTCAGAAATCCAGGTGAAAATTCAGCTGTGTCTGCACAGTCTGCTTTGCAGTATTTTATTCTTGGCCTCTCACAAAAAAAAAAAAAAAAAAGGAAAAATAAACCAAAAATCAGGCCCCGATCCCTAAGCTGCTTAGTGTGGGCACAGAAAAACATCTGCAGAGAGCAAGGGGCTCGCTCTGCGGGCCACAGGTTCACCCTCACCATGAGCCAACATCAACAGAGGAATTTGGACATTAGGCTCTGTTTTTATTTGAAAATCCAAATGCCGCTTTCATCTTTTTCTGCATATAACCCTTTGCCAGAACACAGCACGAAGTACATGTCTATTTATATAACATATGAGCAAAAATATTAATTAATTAATAGACACAGAAGATATATTTATAACCCGGCATTTATTTTGCTCCCTCTCCTTCAATAAACCAGCTCCTAAATTAACAGGCCAAACACACTGCATCACCGACATTCAATTCCTTTCTCTGAAAGTAAATTTAACTGTGACCTCAGTAGACTGGCATCTAACACTAAGATTTTGCTTTTCATTTTCGCTTATTTCTGACCCTTTCACAGCAAAGCAGCTGCCTGAGCTCCCTGGTGCATGGGCAGACACACACCTCAAACCCAGACAGAGCTCAGGGTACCCAACACCTGGTAAGTGTCACCGCAGCCAGGGCAGAAGAAAGCCCAGTTATCTGCAGGATTGCATGTTCCTCTGTGAGACTGCTTTGCCTTGTGAGCAAACGTCACCAAATTTCAGATTTGTGTCGCATTCCTCCTCAGCACATCGCACACGTGTCACCTATCTGTTTCTTTAGAGCAAAAACCAAGCTTGACTTTTGAATATTTGCTATTAACACTTCCAAGGTACACTAGCAATAAACCCAGTTCTTTGTTTTATGCCTTTTTTTAATTCTAAGTACACCTTAACAAGAATTATTAGACTGCATGGCGCTGCTTTAGGAACTACGTACAGCCACTGCTCTGCGGAGACATTTATTACACTATAGTCAAGTACCTGATAAGTATTATTGTAACAAGATGTGACCTAGGTTTACCTCCCAGCAAAAGATAATATTGTGGCTTTCTCTAATCTCCTGTCCTCTTCGCAAAACAAGAATCCAGTTTCATTTGCCAGAGGATTTTGGTCAAAATTACTGGGGGGAAACAAGTCTGAATCTCAGCTGAGGACATGGTACGAACAGCAAACAAGAAAGAAAACAAAGCAGTTTGGTTTGTGTGACATGGGAAAGGGCACATCACAGGAAACTGAGAAGAAAACATGTAAGATCAAGACATTTGAATGTGCAAGTGAAACAGAAATGGCTAAAAACTGTGTCTGATTGCTACCAATGACACCAAGGATATTGTTTATCAACAAACTGCTAACAACCACTTTCAATTTTGATTCAAAGCTAACAGTGAACAAAGCAAAACTGTTAAATTCCTACAGTGGACAGAAAGCCTTTAGATTTTGGCTAATTAAATGTAATTCTGCTGGTATATTTCCCTGCATGAATCAAAACCTGCCAAAATTACTTCTCACTCAATTGCAGTCAAGAGGCCAGCAAGCTTTTAGCCCAGACCTGACATCCTGTCCGAAGGGCTGGCAGCCTCCTGCCCCTTCTCCTGTGGGTCTGGGCCTCGCCAGCCACCCACAAGGGATGGGGGTCTCATCCTACAGATTCTTACATGAACATCACCAGCACCTCGGCAGGGCAGGGAGGGGTCCATCGGTGCCCTTGCTGAAGGCCAGGGCAGCTGGAATCCATCCCTGCCCATCACCCAGCCTGCAGTGCCTGGCCAGCACACCTGTGCCACACGGGGTGTGCTCTTCCCCCCACAGGCAGGCACACAGGGGGGAAAACACAGAACAAAGAAGAGTACAGCACGCCAGGCTTCCTCACATCTGACAGTTTTTCTCCTCCTCCCCTCTTTTCTGATTTTCCAAGAATAAGGAGATGTTTTTTGTGCTTTTCTGTATGTATACCTCATAAGGCATAAAAAAACCACAATGTATGTGCATATATACATCTCTCACTTTTTAATCTGATCAGATGCTGCAAGCAGCAGGATACAGAAATAGATAATGGAAACAACAATGCCCCTGCAGATCTGAAATGTGCAGTTAGCTGCTCCTTTCCTACTCCTCCAACCTTAAGTATGTATTTTTAATCCAGAAAAACAATGAAATAATAAGGCATGAATTTCAGACACGTATGCAATCTCCTGTTAGCAATCAGATGCCTCCCTGCATCTAATGCTCCAAACCCAATGAGTCTGGAAAACGGTTAAAGTGGAACAACATGGACAAACACTGCTCGGTGGTTCACATCACCCACGACCACTCCAGATCCTCTGAACTTTGGCCAGTCGTCTCCCTCTGTTAATCTTTGAGTTGCTTAGGAAGAATTAACTGTGTTTCCAAAAATCCACTCTAGTCTGGGGCTCGACCCCTAGAGCCTCTAAGCTCCAAATAATAATAAAACAGTGATGCTGGTGTATATCATGTATTTTGCCCTGCATATTTAAATGCAGGGGTAATTTCTCCCCTGCAAATCTAAGCATGCAGGAAAATGTGAGCAGCGATTGCTGGACATGGGTACAAAGCCCATAAGGACAATGCAGAGGCACCCACAGGGCCCTGCTGCTGTCCCTCAGTCCCTGATGGAGCAGGGAGCTTCATTAAAGCAATGTCCCTCTGATTCCCACATCAGCCAGCAAACCTGGTACCCGTGCTGAACCAAACCAGCCACTGTCCCGGCAGTGTCCACACTGGAAACCATTCCCTGACAAGCACTGTCCTGTCCTGTCACACACATGACCCATCCCTCATCTCTTCACTGCAGCTAGAAGAAAACCGAGTGTGAGCAGATGTACACATTGTAGGATGGCATTTTTGAAGGTTGCCACTGCTACGGAGTGAGAATCAGAACAACATGCTAAACAGGTAAACAAATACAAATCTGCAGGCAGAAAAGCAGCAAGGTAACTGCAAGTGGATCTGTGTGCCTCAACTTCAATAACACTAGCAAATTTGTAACCAGAAATCTTTTAATTCTGAGGTATTTGATAGATTACAAATCCTCTCCTAAAAACTCCTGAAAGCAGCTTACAATTCAGACAAATAACTATTTTGCAGCGGATGACAAGAGCCCTAAGAACGGAAACGATGGAATAATAGCTCTGTAAGTAACAAAGATTTCTTGAATGCAAGAGACACACAAGAAATCTGTCCGACTCAAGGAGCAATTTACAGCTGGAAAACTTATGAAATGTGTTTTGAATTTTTTTAAAGGCAGTGAACATACTTTATATGAAAATAAAAATCTTAAGGAGCAAAGTGTCTCAGGACATAAGACACTCCTCCCACTCCTGATGACTTTCTCTTTTAAAATCAACTGACTGTCTTCTCATGCTCCATGATGAGACAAAGAATTCAACTAAAACTATAAC
Source organism: Ammospiza nelsoni (assembly GCF_027579445.1). Classification (NCBI taxonomy): domain Eukaryota; kingdom Metazoa; phylum Chordata; class Aves; order Passeriformes; family Passerellidae; genus Ammospiza; species Ammospiza nelsoni. Next base: position 20,267,292 of record NC_080636.1, read on the forward strand.
CAAAGTAGGAATACTGCAATTAACAGCCCCCAAAATGGTTGCCTTGCTCGGAGCAGGGGCACGGGGGCACAGTTTGCTCCCCCTCAGTAATCTTGGAGACACACAGTCGGCCGCAGCAGGCACCACCAGGGCGCTCAGCAGCTCGTGTTTTTTGCTCAAGGAGGGAGTTCGTCAGCTTTTGATTTCGGTTTGCACCTCCGGTGCTCCACGAGCAGCTCCTGGCCGCCTGCCGGGCGCTTCCCCAGCACCATCCGAGCCGGCCGCAGGATGCCCAGCGGAGCAGCGAGAGCGGGCCCGCCGAGACTCACTGCTCCTTTGGAAAACAAGTCACGTGCAAAGCAAGTTCATTTTAGGCTATTCTACAGGAGCCACCAGCCAGCATGACCATGCAGAGCAGAGCATCGCTGCCCCGGGACGAAGCAGGCCCAGCAGGGCACGCTCCTCGGTCCTCTCCGGAGCAGCCCTGGAGGAGCAGAGCGGAGCAGAGCTGGCAGAGCCCAGGGCCGGGCTGGCTCCTGGGCAGGGGCCGGCAGCGTCCCCGTAAGACAGCCGGCCTGCCGCACGTACACAGCCCGAGCAGCAAACAAAGCTGCGGAGCCTGCGCGCAGCCGCGCTCGGCTCGGGCCATCGCAGCGCAGGTAGCGGCTGCGGGGCAGCACCAGAACCGGGCGCCAGCCGGACAAACAACCGCCGAGCCGCGCACCCGGCCCGTCTGCGGGCGCGGGCCGGGCGGAAGGGGTGGCGAGCCGGCGCTGCAGCACAGCCCGCGGGCAGCTCAAGCTCGCTCCGGCACCTTCCCAGCCCGTGCCTCCCGGAGAGGCCGGAGGGCGGGCGGAGTGTCTCCCCCGCCGCCCCGCACACGCTGCCGGCCCGGAGCCCAGCGCCGCCACAACCGGAGGCTGCATCTGCCCGGGCTGCCATGGGGGAGACGGCCGGCTCGCTGCCTGCGGTTCATAAATGAATGCCGGGGGGAAAATTAGGTGCCATGCAAAGAGAAATCCGGGTGGCGATTATGGTGCTTAGGTCTGCAGCAAAAGCCGCTGTCGGCGAGCGCGGAGCAGAAGGAGCGATGAGGGCGGATGGGTCTGAAGTGCAGTGAGTACTAAGGAGATGGTGTACGCGTGGCAGTGTTTATATGAGAGATCAAAACAGAGCCAAGCCCATCCAGGGGAAAAATGGCGACTACCGGGATGGGGAAAACTGAGATACTGGATTAGTTATTATTTTTCATAAATGTATGCACTGCACATAAGCTAGACACATTGGAAAAGCTGACGATTCATTCTGAAAAAGCGGTGCGTCTATTACCTGTTATTCTGGGATTTTCTGGCCATGGTGCCTGCCTTTGTTTTCTTTCTGGAATAGTCACTATCGAAGGGTAACACTGATGCATAGCCATGTTCTGCTTCTAGGGACAAAGTCAGCATTAGTGGCAATATATTTTTTCCATGCAATTTTTTCCTCCTTTGCAGGAACGCTAGGGTAAAGAACAGAATTTTTTCCGGTTGATTTGTTTGGATTTTATTCTGGCATCTCTTAAAGAAGAGAGACAAAAAAAAACCATAACTCGGTAAACCAAAGGGAAAAAAAAAAAAAAAAACAACAAAACGACACCGAAGTGTCGAAATTAGGAGGATTATTGGAGTGCACATTAAAAGCGAGGCGGATCATGCAAACCCTTGTCACGCTGCGCTGGGGGAGGGGAGCTGCCATACAATCACCGACTGCCACACACGGAGCGGCGAGAGGGATCCTGAGCGCTGCCACACGCACCGTCCCCATCCAGGGCGGCACAAACAACCCCCTTCTGCTTTGCTTGGGGGGTTTTATATTAAAAAAAGCCAAGATCCGAGCAGCGATGCTCCCCCAGCGCGGTGCCGCTGGCGCAGCCCGGGTCCCCCCCGGGCAGGTGCGGGCTCGGGGCCGCTGCCCCGGCCCGGCCGCCGCACAACAAAGGCCGAGAGCGGCTGGGAGCGCCTGCGGGTGCCTGACCGACTGCCCGCCTGCGCCCTGTACCTCGGTCTCTTCGCTCCAAGTACTCGGCCGCTTCCAGGAGGATTAACAGGGAGTTCAATTCCATGGCTGCCCGTCCCGAGCCCCCCGCGCCGAGTTCACGCGCGGGGACTCCCGAGCCCCCGGTTTTAAGCACCTCGCTCAACCTACATTTGACACACAGCGGACGGGCAGCCCGCGCAGCCAATGGCGAGCGGAGAATGCGCGCGGGGCGGGACATAAGGAGGTGGCCGGACCAATCGGCGGCCAGAACCCCCCCCCCCGTCGGGGCAGGGGATGTTGACAGATCCCCGCCGACCGCGCTCATTGGCTGCCCCTGTAGTAACAATTTAGAAGCCGAAGCTTAGCAACAGCACGTGGTGGCCCGGCCCCCTCGCCGGGTCATTGGCTGCTTCCTTGCAGTTAAGAAGGCCGAAGCCGCTCATTGGTGCGCGGGGCGTCATGCAAATGAGGGTGGCTAAGGGGGCCAATGGGGCCGGAGGCGCGTGCCGCGCGGCGGGAGGCGGGGAGAGAGGCGCGCGCAGCCAATGGGCGAGAGGGGGCGTGGCGTTGCCGTGAGGAAGAGGTAGGCGGAGGGCGGGGCCGCGAGAGGCTCCGCCCCCTCACACGCGCCGGGCGGGCGCGGGGCAAGCGTGAGGGGAAACGGGAAAAAGAGAAAAGGGGGTAGTGAGGCGGCGGAGCGGCCCGCCAGGGACAGGATAGCAGGAAATCAACGGGAGCGAAGGAGATCATACTAACGGGACCCCGGCGGGGCTGTGAAAATGTGTCTGGCACGCGCATCCTTAACCCTTTGCGGTGCTCAGGCGAGAGAGGAAAACGGCAGCGCTGTATAAACACGCGCAGGGACGTAGGAGAATTACTAAACTCTGCACAATGGCCGAACCTGCTGAAAAAGAGAAACAGTGGGAAGCTCTCAGAAACGCAGCCAGAGCTCCTGCCAGCCCTCCAGCCCTTGCCAGCACATTCAGCTGCCTTTCGTCATCTGGATGCACAGAAGCCGAGTACCAGAATAGCCTGGCTGCCGGCTCGGGCTGAGCAGGAAGAGCTCAGCACCTTTCCTGCCCGCACCACCCGAACTCTGCATCCTTATCTCGGATGGCTGCTGCACAGCTGTTGCCTAAAACTGGTTGGTTTTAACACGAGCGAGTGTAGTTTTAAAATAGGCATATTTTGAGCTGTGCTGTGATCACACATTGGTACATCTTCAGGCCAGAAGTGCTGGAGCCTATAATCAGTCCTCCTGCAGGATTGCACTTGGGCACACAAAAACCCAAAAATTGGTTTTAATTGAACTCTGTAGGTAAGAGCCACCCAGCATATAGGATTGCAGAGTATTGTCCTGTGTGTTTATTCCTTGGCAAAAGATGTCAGCCAGAGTTTCCTTTTAAGAGGATAATAGCAATTCAGATTAAAACAAGGATTATGGTTTACTGTTTCTACAGCATTGTGGTAAAGCCACATATACATTACACCTGATCTTGTATTAGTCTGTATCTTGTTGCCCCAGATGCACAAGAGTAATGTGGCTCTTGAACATTGCTGAAACACAGATCACATTTTACGGCCATTTGGTCCAGGCACCAGGGATAAGAGAAAATACAAGGCAGTGATAAAGCAGCATTGTGATTGTAGTTTAAGAGAATTTTGTATATGTTTAGGATAAGTCTGAGTGATTGTGAATTACAAGGCAGAAGGGAATTTGGTGCATAGATTGCAAAGGTAAAAAAAAATTGCTGTAACCTTTTCCACTTGCTTCTTGAACTGTTGAAATCCTGCTGCATGTGGGTGAGGCAGTACAGTTTTTACTGTAAAGCCATTGAACCTTGTGGCAGTTTTGCTGTTAACTGGAAGTAGGTTTAGACACAATTTGACATTGCCTTTGTTACGAAACAGCGTGAAACCATATATGCACAGGTCTGCTTTGTCCACACAGGAAAGAAAGTTCCCTTTGCCTGACACATGCATAGGGCACTTGATGAGGAAGATACAAAGATGCACAGCATCCTTGTTCTCTGCTGCATCCACAGCAGTACCCCAGATCTTCAGAACACCTGTATTTGTATGTTAGTGTACAGGTCTAAATAATCTTAAACTGCTTTGCACACATGCTGTGGAATCAGTCATACATCCAGAAAGGCAGATGAATGTGCTAGGTAGGTAGGTGCTTGTGTGAAAGCCCAGGGTTCAGATATGGATTTACTGAGGCTCTGAATGCCAAAAGCTCTGCCCCACCACACTGTAAGCGCACAATTTTACCTGGGAAAAAAACTCTGGAAATACAGAGGTATAACAAACACTGCACAAGTTTGTGCTTCAGGAGGATACACAGCCCGAGCTGAGCACACTGCCCTCACCAGACACTCCTTGGAGCTTGGGCTGATCCAACCCTGAGCTGGAGCCACCCTCAGCCTCCCCTGCACTCCCCAGTACCCAAACTCAGTACCTGAGGTAAAAACCATTGCTCTCTCTGCTTTCACATGTGCACAGAAGTATTTGGAAGACAGCTGTTTTAAGGAGATGGAGCACAATTTCACATTGATATTGGCACTTTGCAGGGCCTTGTGCCTCCACACTTCCCTGCGTGGAAGGGCTGCTTTGGTAAGTGAGGAACCACTGAAGCCAGCTGGAGTAGGTGCAGGAGAAAGTGCTGTGCAAAGCAGGGGCCAGTGCCATCACCAGAGGCACCTGATGTCTGATTGTGGTGGCTCTCGGCCTCAGGAGTCATAAACTGCATTAGTCTGGTGGAACAGCATAATAATGTAACCCCACACACTCACAGAGCCCCTGCTGGTGAAATCCAGGGTAAATCCACACACATTTGGGAAGGACAGGGCTGGCTCATGCCTGACAACCACTGACACACATTTACCCACAGTTGCATTGAAGAAGCAGCACAGCAACAACATTAGTTAATGCTGAGAAGTTTTATCAAGATTATTCCTCCTAAGGGTGAACTCAACTGAGCCCTTCTCAAGAGGCACCACAAAAGCTTTTAAAATACCTAGAAGGAATCATTCTGGATCTGGTTTTATTTGTGCCAGGGAACCAGGACTAGTTGTGGTGGTGTCAGCGTGGGTGCGGAGGTGTAAAATGGGTGTGAAAGAAGATCAACCAAATTAATTTAAGAACTGAAGGACAGGCTCTGAGATAGATGTGTGCTGGAAGGCTTTGCAGATTTGGGTCTCTAAATAGCTTTCTTCCATTTCTACCAGCAAGCAGCAGGAACAGCTGAGTGCAAAAGAAACAGCTGGCCTTCAGTGATAAGGGGTAGCTGTCACTTCATGGTGAAGTTTGAAAAACTTTGTATTTAGAAGCAGAAGGGAGAGCCATCAGCAGCCACACCCTAAAAGCTGAGCTGTTTTGCAGTTTCTTTGCCACCTGCACTTGGTGATTGGAATGGTAATATTTACAATTTTAAATGTCACAATGTCTTTCTTTTCCAAAATCCATCCTGTGGCATGTCTTGGCATGTTAGATCAGTGACATCAGAGCTGTTGACTGCCCCAAGCTGTGGTGAGGGCAGAGATCTGAAGCTGATGATCAATAATTCAAGAAACTTCATTCACTATTTCCCACCTATGTCCTTAAAGACCTACCCTGCTTTTCAGATTTGGCTCGTTGTATCTGCTGCATGTTTCTTTCTTTTATCTTTTAAAATTCCATACTACATCATATCCCTGTGTCCAGAGATAAGCCCTTCACTGTACCTTGGACTCCATCCCTCTCTTTTCTTGGGTGTTGTTTTAGTAATTAGCAAAGACTAACTCATCTGCCCACATAGGAGGGGATCTGCACTCAGGGCTGGCACTGACAAGTTTCATCTCCCTGACTCAGTATCTCAAATTCCATTTATTCCTCATCTTACCTGTGATTCAGATAATGAACTCTGTTTCCTAGATACAGAAACCAAAACACCTGAAAGTTGAAGGTGGGACTTTTGGAGGAAGTTTCAAAAGTAACAATTTTGTCAGTGCCCAAGCCCAGTTTGAGACACTGCTTCTATTTTCTCTGCCAAGTAAAGCAGTTCTCCACCCCTGATCTCAGCAGGTGTCACTGCATCTGCTTGGCCCTGTATCTAGACTGCTACTGGTGCACATGTGGCTTTTAGTCATCAATTTATTTTATGTGTGGTTTACTTTAAGTTTGGGGTGGTTTCTCTAAGTTCAAAAGTGGCTGAAGATGGGAGCAGCCCATCAGAGAGCTGCTTTCACACCTTGAAGCTGAGGTTACATGACATGAAGATATGTGGGGTGTCAGGGTTAGTGAGTTGCTGCTGCAGTGTTGAGGGACTGTGTCCTGTGGAGGAGTCATGTCTGTGCAGCCTCACCCCATGAGCTTTCTGAGCTGGTCCTGACCTGTCACACCCCTTCAGCTGCACCCAGGCGTTGGCTTGGAGAGGAGCTTGGTCCAAGGATCACAACAACAAACAGTACAGATTCTGTGGATTCCTGGGGACCTGAGTGGCTTCCATGCATTTGATGGGCTCTCTATGTGAAGCTCACTGCCTGGCCTTGACCAGTTGTTTGCTGCAGAGTTTGAATCACCAACTTTCCCAAAACAATTGAATTTTTCCTGATTTTGCTTGGGATTTAGCATAGGCTTATGCACTGCTGTGGTACACACATGCTTGAAAGGCAAATCTAAAAAGCAAAAGTACTTCAAACCGAATGCCAGTCCCTTGTAACACTCTTTTCATGTTAATTGGTGTTATTATGAAAGACAACATTTGTATCTTGGTGTCCTTGAGAGTTTGGCTGCAGGGAGCTCGTGTGCCCCTCTCTGCCAACGCTCCCCGAGCAGCGAGACGCGCCATGCCCTGACGGCAGGCCCTGCAGCCATTCCTGTGAGCAGGCATGAAATTATTCTTAACTGATTGAAGTGAAACATAGATTGAAAAGCTTGAGAGACACTGCTTTACTCCATCCTCCTGCTCTGACAATTTTAAACAGCATGATCCCAAAAATTCCCTCTGACACTGCCGCACTGAAAGTGCTTTACAGGAGGCAGTGGTATTGCTGCTTTCATTTTAAAAGACAAAAAAGAAATGAGATGGGGCAAAACAACTGGCCAGTAGCACTCAGCAAAGGCAGGGCAAGGGTTGGGAGGATGGCTGGGCATCCCAGTGCCCAGTCTGGCTTGTATGGCATTATGATATACTGCAGAGTAAGGATTTGTTATGTTATTTCAGATCTGAATCTCAGAGATGTCATGGCCTTATTACATTCCCTTGGTGTAGGAAAAAGGCTTTGTATTGCATTAATCTTCCACAAGGGGCCTTGTGTACACTTGTATTGCATTAAGCTTCCACAAAATATAGAGGCTAGTGCAGTGCAAAGAGGCTTTGAAGAAATCATGGCTCAGACCCACTTTGTTCGAGTGCTTTTGGGGGGCATGGGCATCTGCCTGGGGTCACTGCTTGAATGGGCTGGCAAATTAAACATTTCTGCTTTAGCTGATAAAATCAGGCCTTCTTGCTGGGTAACTTTGACACAAGCACATCATATAGAAGTAAAGTATTCTTCCTCACTGTGATCATCTTCTAAGCTGCCTTGATGCTTAGTACCCTGCTGCAGTCCAGGACAGGCAGAGAAACAGAGCAGGGGTGTGCATTTGTGCTACCAAGCAGAGCTGAAATCAGCCTGCCTTTAGCAAATACAATGTTCACTAAAGGAGGGAGGAAGCTGTGAGCTTTATGAATAAAATCAGGCAGTGGTAACACAGTCTCAATTACATCCTCTGAATATAAAAAAATAGGATTTTCTTACCAAGGTACCTGCCTCCTGTGTATCTGTCAGTCATGACTTCTGAGTTGTAGGAAGAAGCCCCAGTGAATTTGTATTGGTTTTTGGTGTGAAAATCCATCCAGATATGGAAGAATGAGTTCATGAATCCTATGGAGACCAACACAGTAGTTAGCAGCCTTTAATTTACAATATATTTGTTACAGAGGAGGAACCAAGAAAGAAAAAGTTATATTTACAAATTTAAACATGGTGATTTCTCACCTGGGTGCTTGGACATGCAAAATCTACTGGGTTTCAATCTGGGTGAATCAGTTAATGAAATGAGAAGGCAATTAGAGCTCTCCCTGAGTCTTTCCATAAAGCCATTCTCCAGGAACCAAGTGCATGCATACCTATATGGGAGAACAGGTTTTATCAGAGGACAGATATCTGTAACATATTAATAGGGCTGCAGCAATTATATATGGAAATTGTTGTGTTCTGTTCTCAATAGGGAAAAAAAATACCTAATGTGGCTGATGCAAATCTGCTGCCAGCCATAGGATCCTATCATTTGTATCAGCTGTGATGGACCCAAGTGAATCTGTGCTGGGAAGATTGCAGGCACATCCCATATTGTACAGTAATGGTAATACCCTGCATTTCTATAGTGTGCCCAACTCACTCATTTTAGACTGCTTAGTCAAGATTTTCCAGTTCAGGCATTTGATAGATATTAATAATTAGGCAAATAAAATGCTGTTCAGCTGATTGAGGGAGGAATCAGTATTGATCCTGGGCCTCATGCTGCTGGTATAGTTGGGTCAGTATTGCCGTGGTGGAGATAAGAGAGCTCGTCCATCAATACACACATCTGAGAGAACATCAAAACAGCCCAGGTGGTAAATAACCTGGACACTTGCCTGCAGGACCTAAAATTAGAGATCAGCACAAAGACTTGGCAGGTGAATACTCAACAGATGCTGTCTTATCTCTCTATTTGCTTTGGAAGTTTGGGGCTGACCCAAAACATGTTGAAATCAATTTGTATCTTCTCCTTTATTTCAATAGGATACGCACTAGCCTCTAATCAGTTGTGGGCCTAATCAAATGATTTTTCTCATTGCCAGCTAATTACTCCTATGGAGAAATGAAACAATGTTAGATGAGCACTCTGTAGGAACTGTATCTATACCATATGGTTTAGAACAAAAAATTATGGGCTTGATTGGATTGTCTTAAAGTCTCTCCACCTAAAACAAGGACAATTTCCCACTTTTTTCTTGATATGAATACAGAAACTGAGTGAAGAGTCAAGTGGAATGACTGTAACAAGCTCCCTTCCTTATGCAACAAAAAAAAGGTACTGCAAGCAGGAAATCATTGGCTTTCAGCATCCAAGAGAGGAAGCAGCAATGCATTTAAACTGCAACAAGGAGGTTGGATATCAGCAGAATGTTCTGTTGGTGAGGACAGTGAGAATGGGGCTGGGATACTTGGGGAGCCTTTGGCACCTCCAGCTTGGCTCCAGCCCCAGGCAGGGGATAGAGCACCCAGAGACTTCCTGGGCCACTGTTGCCAGTGCCTGCTTGGAGTTCTGCCACAATCTGGGGGAAAATGCTGGGTACAGGACAAAGACAAATTCAGTGCCATCACTTTGTGGCGACAGGCCATTTGCTCTATTTGACACATGGCAAAGCAGGAAACATGAAAATGTGAAATCTGCAATTAATTAGATAATGGGAAATCAATCATGCTAATAAGTATCTAAATGTTGTCAGACTCTAACTATAGCTTTGTGGATAGGACTGATCTAGTGATCACTTTCTTTAGGAATCACAGGTGGAAGGCTGCATAAGTCTGGCCAACTGATCCTGTGTGCAGCTTCCCTGTAGTATTTCCCAGCTAAATATTCAAACTGAGTGTTGGGTTTGAGGCATTCCATGAGGCACTGAATCTCAGCAAAGGGAAGATCTTTGCTCAACAATCCCAAAAGCTTCTTTGACATCCTGGAGGGGAAAAGAAATGGCCTCCACAAAAGCTACAACTTGCTGAAAACAATCTTGCATGCCAAAAAAGCACCACTTAAACTGCACTGTGTGTTTGTGGACCAGAATCTAAGATGCTGTAGCATGGAGTGGTTATGACCCAGCCTTACAGGACCCATACAGCACTGTGTCTGTAAAATATGATATATACAAAATGCAAACATTCAGATGAGCCAGCAGTGCCCTGGCAGCTAAGAGGGATATCCCTGTCCTGGGGGCATCAGGCCCAGCATCACCACTGGGGACAGGGAGGGATTGTCCTGATCTGCTCTAGGGTGGCCTCACCTCGAGTGCTGAGGGCAGCTTTGGGTGCCACAATATAAGCAGGACATAAAGCTGCTACAGAGCATCCAAAGGAGGGGCAACAAAGATGCTGAAGGGCCTCAAGGGGAAATGGTATGAGGAGAGGCTGAGGGCACTTGGTCTGTTCAGCCTGGGGGAGATTGAGGGGAGACCTCAGTGCAGTAACAAATTCCTTGTGAGGGCAAGAGGGGGAGCAGACACTGATCTCTGCTCTGTGGTGACAGTGACAGGACCTGAGAGAATGGCCTGAAGTTTTGTCAGGGGATATTTATGTTGGATATTAGGGAAAGGTTCTTTACCCAGAGGTGGTTGGGCACAGAACAGGCTCCCTATGGAAGTGGTCACAGCACCAAACCTGACAGAGCTCAACAAGCATTTGGACAACTCTCTCAGGCCCATGGTGTGATTCTTGGAGTGTCCTGTGCAGCTCAGGGGTTGGACTTTGATGATCCTTGTGGGCCCCTCTCAACTCAGGATATTCTATGATTCTATGACTTCATCTCAGGCAGATGTTTATCCTTCTAGTGTCATGTAGAGTGCCACGTTCTTTGTGTTGATTTTAGCATTGAGAGAAAATTTCAGTAACAAGGTGCTAGTGAGATGGAAGAAGATGGGGGCAGGATTGAGAATTTAACTTACTTGGTTTATTTGTTTTCCTTCCAGCTTTCCACAGGTCTGTTTTTTTACCTTGTTCTTGGCTCTATGTCTGATCCCTTCTGTCCTGTTTTTGTTCTACTTCCTTTGTTGCCGATGGTTTCCCGCTGTTTCCATTCCCCTCCTTTGGTGTGACACAGATTCTCTGCCTGAGCCCCGTCCAAGGTGTTGGGCTCCCTGCAGTTACAGCACAGGCTCAACACCAGGGACATGACTTCCTGCTTCTCTGACAGTGTCTGCATTGTGTAAGTGAATGTGTGTTTTATCAGCCCACAGAAAAGAAGTTTCAGGGTATTACTTAATGGATTCTCCTTTTCTACCTTCTCAGGACACTGGCAGCTCTTCACCTCTTCTTCATTGTTGCTGCTCACTTGGTATCTACAGGAGACTGCTCTAGATGATCTACATACAGCAAGAGAGCTTTGCTTAATGTGAAGACCCTACAGTCAACACAGAGAAAACACATAAAGGTATGAGAAAGTTGTTAGGAATAAACATTCCCTATGCAGAGGGAAGTAGAAACACAGAAAAATCCCTGGATCTCATTACTAGAGGAATGAGATACCTGTAATAGCTTGGATGTCTCACATCCAGCCCTGAACTGGACCACAAAATAGTCGTCCTGTTCACTGGGACCAGGGTAACACAGGGATGGATTTTTACTTTTTTCACCCTTTCAGATGTGCTGAGGATGGTGGAAGGTAAGACCTGTGCCCAACACTGTACAGCACTATTGGCATTTCACCACTCACTCCCTCATGTGGGAAAGTCTAACTTAGACCAAGTCACTCTGTCACCTCTCTGTCTTTGAATGAAATGTGAGGGTTGTTTGAAAGTAATAAAGTATATTTATTACCCAAGCAGTTACCCAAGGGGTGAGAAGATCACTAGTAGTATTTTCTTCTATTTAAAAAGAGGGGTGCAATATTCAGAGGTGCACTGATGATACTTAAAGCTTTAACTTCTAATAACCATCTGTCTGGAGTTTGCAGACACCCCTGATCTACAGCTACAAGGTATTTGAATTAGCATCCCAGCTTCTGTGAACTCAGAAAGTCCCTGAAGAGAGGTAACCTCTGACTGCTGAGCAATAGTGCTGCTCAGTTCTGAAACACTGACACAAACCACACTATAGCTGTGCATGAGCAAAGGCTGACACAACCACACAAAAGTATCTATAAATCTTTTTTGACAGCAGGTAGAAAATCTTTCTTTGGTCTCATTCTTCTGTTTGCATCCTTGCCTTTGCCTCCCAAATTCAGATACATGTTTTTCACCAGACAGGCAGTATGATTGCTTAAGAAAAAGGAGGCAGTACTATTACCTCAGTGTGACCTCTGTTTTCATTGTCTGTACCTTTGACATCTACTCAAACACACATTAAACTATCTAAAATGCACACATCTGGGCTCTTTGTGGAGTATGTTTGTTTCATTTTATAAAGCTTTGCTCACCTGTGGAGTCTACTATTTATTGTATGATGCTTTTTGCCACTTAGGCACTATGCTTAATCAGATTTGTAAATTAATTCTCTCCTGGGGTTTCTCTTTGTGTGTTCAGAAAGCATAAAATGTGTTAATGACACGCTTCAAAACACACACTGGTTACATTAGTCATCCTCTCAGCATAGTAGTTTTATGGAGAACACTTTCAGTTTAAAAAAAGGCCTTATTTCCTTTAATCCAGTTTATTTCCCCCACTTTTGATCCCTAGAGTTATGTTACATGTTAGTAAACAGCTACACAACACGCAAAGGCTGTAATTGTCTTTTTTTTTCTAGAGGAAAAGAGCTACTGTTTACATCTTGAAATATCTATTATTACTTTTTATTATATATTCAACTGAAAACATTTTTATACAGGAAATTCACCTTATTCTGGAAGATGGAAAGCTGGTTGTAAAAATGAGCCCTGCTGAATCACAACATGCCTTCCTCCTGCTCTCCCTGCCCAGCAGTCCCAGCCCATGTCAGGGCTGACACTGGATGGGAAAGGACAGCTTGGATGGGGAGCACCAAACTCTCCATCAGTGCTGCCCACACCTTCATGGACAGACCTTCCCTCACACACCATGCCCCCACCTTGTCAAGCTGTTCAAAACACCAAAACTCTTCTGTGGCAAATGTTGGGAAGTGGGAAAGAATTTACACAGCAGGAAATGTCACTGATGTTGGTGACATGTTGGAGGAGAGGGGGCTTGGACAGCACTGCAGTGCCCCTTGGCAAGAAAGGAGGACTGCCATGGCCACTGCTCTGCAGTGACAACAAACTGCAGCAGATCACCTTGAACTGAGGGGTGCTTCCCAGAAGTCATTTTCACAGACAAGTCCATTTCCACAGACAAATGTGGCTGCAGTCCTCACTTTATGCCAGTGGCCCCGACAGAAAATCTCCTCATACTGCACACTCACTCTTGTACTCTCTAGGAGTCTTATCTACACACCCCACCCCAACCCACACACTACCCCAATCTCTCAGCCCTTTGTGTTTCACAGGAAACAAGTAGATAAACCACATCTTTCAATTTCCTAATTATGCAAAAATGTAGAAACTCCTAAACTTTCAGAAGCTCAAAAATGCTGACATGGTTGGAAAAAAACAGGCAAAGAGGAGACCTGAAACCAAATGGGGACTTTACACTGGGATGTCATAAACATGATGAAGATGAGGGGTGTGCTCACAGAACACTCACATGTTTTTGCTGAAACAGAAGAGCAGTGGATGGTAAAGAGAGCCCCATCTTTGAGGAAGGACCCAGCAGGAGGAAAATCTTTTGTCTGATGGAGCAATCCATGATTCTGAGAAGAGAAAACATTGCGTTGATTGTTGCACAGAGGAACTTGCTCAGCTCAGTGGGGAGGAACCTGGCTCTAGCACTGCTCTCCAGCAGGACCCTGGGGATTTCTAGACATGTTTTTGGCCAGACCACTTCTTCTCTCCCAGCCGCCCTCTTTCCTTGGATCTGTGCCTACCTCAGAGCTGTGGGATAACCAGGACTTCATCCATTCTGCACCAACATGGGGACATGCAACTGCACTAAGGGCATGCAATGGAGCCCCAGCAAGAAGCCAGAGAGCAGCTATGCCTGTGCTGTTGCTCCCTCATTTCTGAGTTCCACATTCACTGCCTGTCCATTGGCTGGCACATGTTTGTGTTCCTGGGACACCTGGAGAGGCTGAGTTCATCCCATCAGTGCAGCTGCTTGTTCCCCTTCTCCCTGGTTTCACATGTTCACTCTCAAATCTTCTCCTTCTTGCCAGTTGCTTCAGACCACATGATTTAACCCTTTCCAAATTTTCCCACATTCAATAACAATTTTGGGAAATGGGAAGGGCATCCAAAGAACTGAACCTGCAGGGTAGGTGGGCTGGTGGTGAGTGCAGCCTGTTGGAGCCTACTGCTGCTAGCAGGGAATGCTGCAGCCCATGGTACCAGTACTTACAGAGCCCTTTTCCCCCCGTTCCCACATCATAACAGCCTGTACAGGTCTCTAGCTTGGATTTCCGTGTTCAAATGTCTGTATTCTTTTTCCTTGGGAAACAGCAGAGTGACATGGAGGAAGGAGGAATTCCTGATTCTGGTGAGTTCTGGCCATGAGTGCCACAATTGTCAGCCAGATGCCAAGAAACCCATGTCATTCACAGGCAACATTTGTTTCCTTAGCAGCTCTTCTGTTCTCTGGCACGTTGTCAAGGGCAAAGGAAGAGGGCAGGTTCATCAAGCACTGCTGGCCAGGCTTGCAGGCACCATGCAGGCTTGGAGGACTGACTGCAGCAGGGCATGGGCAGAGTTTTCTGCAGCCTGTGCTGCTGCTTTGACATCAAATTACTCAGGTCCTGTAGGTTAATATGGTTACTGGTTCATATATAGGAAAAGAAGTGTTAAAACACCAGTTTGAAAGGCAGGACTGTTGTGAGGACGTGAGCACCTTCCTCCTGAGAAGAAGCCTTGGCCTGGTAGAGCTTTGCTGTCTGCAGGGCAGCTGCACTATCTTGTCCTGGATGAGGACCTGCTGCCTGTCCTGTCCCAAATCTGTCCCAACCTCCCTTTCTGTTTCCACACTAGGAGCAGAACATGAGGGTGGTGTCTCTGTGGCTCTCCAGCTCCTGCTTTAACCAAGAGGATGTTTGTTTCCTGAAAAACAAAGCACAGTCAGCTGTCATGCTAGAGGAAAATAAAACACAGGGCCAGACTGGTATATTTTACACATCTGCATAAAGATTTCATCAGAGCTTAACTTGGCTTATCAAACCAAGCCCTAATTTTGTACATCACTAGTAGACAAGCTCAGGGGACTGATGCAGACAGGGAAATGCTCACTTTGCTCCCAGTGTGGTTGTCACATGAGACAGACCCAGCTGGAGTAAGCACTGAAAGTATTGAAAATGGACACTGACCATGTGGAGCTCGGGAAATGGAAGGATATGACATTAATGCTGCAGATATTCCACATTCCCAGTGATCTGCTGCTGAATGTGCCACATGGCTTCACTGCGTGGTGCTTGTCCAGCACATTTGTTACTCTGACGAAATTTGGTTCCTTCACAACACCCCATAGCTGAGGCATTGCCGGATGTTCTGTATGAATGTGAGAATCAGAAATTCGTGATAGCATTGGGTGGATCAGGAATAGGGACTTTTTAGGTAGGGAAGGACTTACTGTCCATGGCTAATGGTGACCTTGGGAGAATCATACAGCAAAGCATCTTGACTCCATTAGGGTCCTGAATCTTCCTGTTGTTTCTTGCAATTCCTTTATCTGTAGCCATTGTGGAATGGGTAATCATGCCCATTTCAGCCTAACATTGTCCCATTTTCCTTTCCTTTCCCCTTACACTATTATACATAGCAATCATTTTTGGCCACAAACATTTTTATTTTTGTTAACTGAGGTATTTCTCAGAACAAAAATCTTTCTAAATCTGGTTACTGTTTTCCCTTATTGTGAATATTCATTCAGCACTTACCTTTGCCAAAGATGATGTAGTGCAAGCAGGTGTCCCAGCCGTACGGAAAACACATTTCATTCCTGACAGCGATCCTGCTGATTCAGGAGAAGCCTACCCCATGCAGAGATAGGCTGGTTAGATCAAACTGTACTAATTGCAGACTGATTTGGAAATCTGTTCCACTTGCAAACAGAATGAATCCAACACTTGGTAACATTGAATTAACAAAGGTCACATTTCATAAATATTACCAAGCAATTTTCATAGATAATGCAGCAGGCTGGTTAATGATTAGAGCAGTAAACCTCTGATGTAAAGCCACGGTGAATAAGGCACATATTTTTACAGCTTCCGTTATTATTGCCTCAGGGATCTTAACTAAAAGCAGCAGAAATTATTAGGTTCCAACATATCTTTAAAATCTAACCAATCAGGCTGTATCTGCTCTTCCCAATGGCTTTTGTATTGCAAACTAGAAAATTCAGTTAAATTCTCAATGGGAAAAAAAGAACATACTGGTTTCAATCCGGTTCTACTGGACTCTGCAAAGTAAAAACCAGTTTTGGTAACTGGTGGGAATTGGCATGGCTCAGGTTAAGAAGGGATGGAATTCTCCCTCATGCCCCAACTGCTGAATCTGCTGGATCAGGGCAGCAAACTTTAGTAAAGATGTAGTTCTGCTCCAAGGATTGATCCCAGGGACTGGCTCCCCTCTGAAAACTTGGTTTCAACTGGGTCAAAACACTTTTTCTTAGATTGGAATGAATTACCTGAGCAGTAATCTTGATGAAGTCTGTGGGATTAGCTCTGTAGGGAACCAGTGTTGAACATGTTATAAGTAAGGGAAGATGATGGAATTAATTCTTATGAATCTGTGGGATTAAACAGAAATCTTGAGCCCAGGTATAAATAGAGAACTCAAAGCCAGTGAATGTAATTTTTTATTACTTAATTAGGCATGTTTTTATCTGATAGTCACATACTCATAGACAACCTGTACTTCTCAATAGAGTTTTATCTTCTGTGAGCTATTTGTGTCTGAATTTTATGGGTTAGAAAACCTTGGTATACAGCTGTGGCACAGCTGCCATCCAGCAGTGCTTAAGGATGGAGGGCTTGGGAATCAGCAAAATTCCAGCAGGAATTTTATATTTCCTTCATTCAGAAGAAACCAACAGGGATGGAAAGTTGCTAATGCCAATCTATAATGCACGTTTGAGAGAAATGATCACAAAATGAAATGAATGCATGAAATGAAACATGTAGCCCTTTGTGAAACATGCAGTGATGTCCAGGTACTTGGATGAAGAGGTGGAACTTGTTACATCTCCATTTGGGAAAGCCATTTGATGAGATAAAATGTGAATTGTCTATGCAGTGACACCATTTGGACATGACAGATTTTAATTTTCAAATTTTAGGTGCTCGTGCTCTAAGGCCATTCAGAACCTAAACCTAAAAAAGTAATTATTTGAAAACCTAAATGCAATTAAAGTGACAGAAAAAACAAAACCAAACCAAACCAAACTCCAACATCAATGAAAGTAACAGCTCAGCTAAACATAAAATAATCCTAATTGTTAAAGCCAGCCTAAAGCAGCATCAGGACCAGAGTCAGAAGAAACCTAGAAGGCTTTTCCCACAGCTGGACCCAGAGGACCCTGACAGGCTGTAGGGTCACTGCTCCCTGGAGGGCTCACCCTGCCTGCAGACAGCCCTTTCTCCAGCCCTGCCTCCATCCCAGCTGGAACGGGCTGAAAAATAACTGGAAGTTTCTTGTCAGAGCAGACGCACAGCACAGCCAGTTCTTCATTGACAAATGAGAGAAAGAAAACAAAATATCACACTGTCATTTAAAAATAGCTTCAGCAGAAATACCACAGGCAGTGCTTTCACCAAGCAGAGATCAGCGACTGATTAGGGAGGGTTATCAGTGTACCTGGTGCCGGACAAAACCCGATCCCGCTGCACGGCGCTCTCACCCAGCTGCACAGATTGTGGGGGTGATGAATGCCTGAGAAACTCTAGAAGATTTCTGATAATGCAGGAGTTTGAAACAAGGGGGGTCTGCTCCTCGCCTGCAATGCAGATTTGGGAATGCTTCTTGTGGTCTGATGGTGCCAAGTGGCATTTTCAGATTTTGGTGGGACAGGGCCATTCCCTGTTTAACACAAATGCAAGCTGGCTTGGTCTGTTGCCAAAGTGGGGAGAGCTGTGCCAAAGGGTGATGCCCCCTGCAAATGATAGTGAAAGTATTTCTAAAGGAGAGGCACCAAAGTTCAGCCCAGGTTTGGGGACTTCCATTTTTAAAGCACAGTGTGTGCTTTAGTTTTCAACATGCAATAGTTTTCAAATGGCAGAGCTCAAATTGCATGACCCAGGATTTAGGGTTATTGCAACTTTTAACATTCCTTCTGGTCTCCTGCCCCTTGATTCTGTTTATACAAAGAATTCAGGTGTTAAAATGAATGTATTTTTCTTGATCTGTTCATTGTAAAGTACTTAGGCATCATTTAATTTGTAACTGTTATTTGGGTCTATTTGCATTATTCTAATTATTTGATCCAATAGAGGAATTAATATTCACTAGCTGAAGAAAATTGTGCAATGAACAAAAACACACCAGTTTGCTTAAGAGACTCTAGGATGAATTTCAAGATAAAATAAAAAATTGATGGAAGGATATCAAGAGCAAGTCCTGAGATTTTCTGAGATATAATTTGTTAGTTTACCATAGTCCCTTCAAGATGTACCTTGACCCATCACTTGTCTAAAACTTCATATCAGGAGCTGTGGCTGAAATCCAGATGCTTGAAACACTGTCAAGTACTGAAAAAAGAAAACAAGTATATTAGAAGAAAAGCAACTGGATGAGTAGCTTTGCTAAGTCAAGTGTCATTCTCATGACCCTAAGATTAAATATCTTTCCTGTTTTTATGTATCCTGACTGTTCTTGACACGTGACTGCAAAAGCAAAGCACAGCACAATGGAAATATGTGCAAACCTATCAAAACCACAGAAAGAGACAAATCAGGTAGCATGGTGACCTACTCTAAAGCAGGGAGTCCCCCTCCTGGGGCTGCCCTCACAGCTGAATGTGTGCCCTGATGGTTGGATGCCATCCTGTGCAGCGTGCTTGGGAGGGCAGAGTCCCTGCCTCTGCACTCAGGATTGAGGACACAGCATCTGCTGCCTTCCAAAGCCACTCCATGGAGTGGGTAACACCCCAGGAGCAGAGCACAGCAGTGCCTGGAGCCAGCGTGGCACTCCCCTGCCCCTGAGGTACAGCTGCTCACAGCCTTGTTGGGCAGCAAGCAGGGGGATGCAGAAGCCTCACTCTGGGTCTCCTTGCAGGAGTCATCTTGCACCCGTCCTTTCCCCTCTTTTTGCCCCCTTCCCAGGATCTTGGCCATGCAGAGTTCCCACCATTCTTGTTCTTCCAGGCTATCTTCAAAATGCTGTCTTGGGTGATTCTCTGATCTCCCTGGGAGCTGCATTTCTGAGACTTCCCCTCCTGCACAATGTCCATTCCTGGTGGGATCCACATGGGCCAGTTCTGGAGGCAGTACCAGATCCATCACACTTCTGAGATTCCTGCTCATGAGGTCAGGGCATTATCTGGGACTGGCTCTTTATTAAAGCAATGAGTTACTGTTCTTCAAGCTGAGGGAACAGCAAGTGACACCTTAGGCCTTTCACTCCCAGGTCAGTTGCTTGTGCTCCAGGCACCACCTGAAAGGAAAACCAGTAAACCAGAGGTGGGAAAATGCAACTCCCTCAGCACAGTCTGTAGCCATATCTACTCAGCCTGGACCAGTGACTCTGACAATTTTGCTGCTGAGATCCCCTGCAGGAAGGAGAATACTGAATACAGGTTGTCAAAATGCCTTTTAGCATTAGCAGGATACTCTGCTCCAGGCAGAGTAGGATACATACAAAGCCTTAAGCTGTTCCAGGCTTCACAGAGCAGCAGACAGGAAAATACATGTGGCTGCATTGGGACACATTGTTTTAAAGCCCTGTATGATAGCACCAAGTGGCATAAATCAGAATTACCTGTCACAAACTGTATGTCACTGTGGCCATTTCCCCAGTCCTGGCTGAGCAGCAGCTCAAACTCTCTGAGACAGTGGTTATACTGGAAAGAGGGAAAAGATGTAACAATGCAGGAGATGGTAAAAAAAGCACTGATGCCTGAAAAAAATGTTGAAATGCATCCCTTTAAAAAGTAGTGCAAGGATGTGTGAGGGCAGGAACATGAAGGGCTTTCCTCCTTCCTGAGAACCCAGAACTGGCTCCAAGATTTTTTCCTTTAGCATCAATTTCACATTTTGGCTTTTCTCTATGAGGAAGTGCAGGACTCATATAAACGTGTGCTTTCTGCAGCCCCAGGGTGTCCAATGTTTCTCTAAAACAGTTTGCTAAGTTAAAGCTCAGTTCCCCAGGGAACTGTGGAGTGAGGCCAGCAGCACGTCCTGGAAGCAGCTAATGAGTGAGCTGCTAAATACTTCACATTCCTCATGGACACCAATCCAGACTGGAAACCTGAGGAGGTTACTCAGCATAAGACATTTGCCCCTGGGAACTCTTCTGAACAGCAACAAGTCAAGTCAAAACCTCAGTCCAGACCTCACCTCCAGATCCAAGCCATATCCTGACCAGACCCAACAGCCCAAATGTGGGGAGTCACAACCTGGGGCCTCTGCCTGCTCTGGAGACCAAGAGCAGGCTCTGTATTCCTGGTGCTGAGCTATTGCCCACCTGTGCTATTTAAAGGCCTTTTTCCTAATTGCCTTCCACAGCTCCATCTTCTGTTGGGGTTCCATCCTCCTCTCCAAAAGTCTCTGCCTGCCTTGGTTTAAGTAACTCATTGCAAGACCCTCTAACCAGGGCTGTCTTAAAATAAAGGTAGGTGTTGGTTTCTTTTCACCCTCCATTTGGGTGAAGTCACCATGGTGTGTGAGCAGGTTGGCAGTGAAAAGCAGCCTGGCTTGGAGTTACCACTGCCAGAGAAGTTCTGGGCATTGTGCTGTGGTAAATGAACAACATCCCATGGCTCTCAGAAGTATTTACCATAGAGAAAGTCAAGATAGTAAGAGCAGATTTTGTATAGTTTAATACCAATATGTGCTACTGAAAACCAAAGATGTTGCTGAAAATTTAAGGAAAAAGTAAATTGTCCATGAACACAAAGTTTGATGCTGGGATCAAGGTGCTAGGGCTCATAGCTGCTATCCCAGACCTCCTGCTCCAGCATTTGGGGGTCAAAGACTGAGAATAGCTGTATTTTTGGAAAGAAGTCCTATTCTTAGATGGATTCAAGCATAGAGAAATCAGGACAAGAGCTTCATAAATTCATTTCCTTCTGCCTTCCTCACTCATCATTGACTTTTTCCCCACACTTTTTGGCAGCCTCTAGCACTATTTTTCTTTTCCCCATAGACTCCTGTGCTGCTTCTGTGCAAAGGTAAGCTCATGTAAGAGAGGCTTAGACAGAAAGAAAAACAAACAGCCAAGACCCATATTTTAACTATTACTGAATACATTCTGGTATCACTTAATTCTTAGAACAAGAAATTATTTGTATATGTCAAAAACCTAAAGAAAACGCTGAAGTGCTGAATTTATTCTTTCTAACATAATAGTTATAAAAAGAAGGTACCATTTGCTATCTGCTTCCTACAACATTACACCCAGGTGGTCTTTCCATTTGTCCCAGAGTTTGTCCTGAGGTGCTGCTGTGCTTTGCTCATTACTGCTAATGCTGTTGTTCTGCAAGGTTATGAGAAGATGAGGCAACACAGAGCTTTTCAAATCCAGGTTTCAGGAAGAAGAGAGACACGTATCACTCCAGCCTGTTGGGGGAAAGAATGAAAAATAAATTGCTCTGGTGATCTGCAGTTGCTGGCTATTAATTCCTTTGAGGATTTTGTATTGCTTCCAAGGCAAATACAAGATTAGCTGATGGAGTAATGGAGTAGTATGGGATAGAGATCACACGGGGGTTCTTGTAAACAGATGTTATTTATTTAGCCTATGCAGAGCAAACCTACTTACAGATGTAATTCTGTATGTTCAACACGCTGTCTACGTGCCCAGTATAACTTGAGAAGTCAGGAATCCTGCCTTTGTGAGCCCCCAGCTCCCAGGCAGGGACAGCTGCCCTCACACCCACCCCTGCTCAAGCGAGTGCTCCATCAGGGAGTCACAGTGGAACCACCTGGCAACGTGCAGAAGTGAGCAGGTAAGAATCAACCTGGCTGCAGGAAGGCAAGTGGAGAACAGGCCTCAGTCACCTGGAAACTTCCTGCTGATTCAGCCAGCTGCAGGGGCTGCCCATCCCAGCTGCAGCCATCAGTGGTGGTGCTTGGAAGAAATGCTGCTGCTGGAAGAATGCTGCTATTTTGTAAAAGCATGTGCTGGACCTTCCAGTGCCAGATATCCAGACGTGCTAATGCAAAATGCATTAGCCCAAGCAGCAGGAGCTCCAAGGTTGCTGGCGCCATTGAGTTCTACTCATTTCATCTTTATTATAAATACTGCATTGTTGTCTCATTCTTTTCTCTCATCCTCTCTTTAGAAAAGAATTATAAGGCTCTAGTTGACTGGTCCCTTTGACTTAGTACAGTTGTTAAACCACAGGCAGTAAATACCTCTTTCAATTGTTTAAGGCGGATGTATTTATTTCATTGGAACAACTGAATGAAATCTGTAAGAGCTAAAGAATCCCCCCTTTCACGGCAGCTCTGCTTTTCTACCTCTGAGCTGAATGCAAAAGGAACTCTTCCTTAAACCTGCCGTGTGAAATCAGCCCACCTTCAGGCTCCCCACTCTCAGCTTAGTTTTTTGTGGTTCAAGAAGTATTGCAGCCTCCAAAGACTCACCGCCTACTTGTAAACAGCGATCTTTCACCAGGCAGATCTCAGCTGACAAATGTTAATTGTTATGCAAACTATCCAGAAGATGAGCTCTTCTCCCAGGACTGAAGGGCAGCCACGTCCCAGATGAAACGAGGCAGCTGTTTAAACAGCGCGGGGTGCGCTGCCCCGGCTGCCAGAGCAGCGGGAGAGCCGAGCTGGAGCCGTGCCATGCCACCATGGTTAACACCCCCGCTTGTGTGGAGAAAACCTCCGCAGCACTGCTGGAGAACTTTAACTGACCCCACGCCACCAGGAAGATGATGCTGTTGCAGCGGAAAACAGATACATAAAAATTGTGTCTTTGGGCTCCTGCGGTGGGGTGCTCCCCGCTTCAACTGGGAAAAACAAATTCTGGTTGTTGGGGCAGGATAGGGATGGGAGAGCAACATTTTTCCCAGACCAGAGGATTTGAAAGGGACCAGGGATGCTGAGAATGCCATGCAAATCTTGTTCTTACCAGGAGGCAGATCCTTGCCTGAGGTGGGTGGTGCTGTTGGGCTGTGGCTTCCAAAGGAGTCTCCTGGGAAGCTGGGAACCAGCTCCTGTTCTTCAGAAAGGCTCCATTGGTACTGCTCATAACTCCACCATCTCCTGAAAGGAATTCTGACCGTGCTGTTAGCTCGTTTTTCCTTCCGGTCGCCTTTGGTCACTGGTCCTTCCCTCCTGCACAGCTCCAGGGTGGGGTCTTTGGGATCACTATGAAGAGTAAGAGTCATCCCAGACAAACAGAGGGACTCACCACAGCTGCTCATGAAAACCATCCTGACAGGGCTGCTGGGCACTCTGTGAGCAGCAGGTCCTGCCCTTTGCCTGGGCAGCCTGCAGGGAGGAGGTGGCTCAGCAGTGCAGAACAGCTCCAGGAGTGAAAGGTGCCACTTGCTGCTCCCATGCCTTGGGTCACCTGGCTGCAGAGAAAATTTACATTTCACACCATGTATGAGACACACATAGAGACCACTAGTGTGTGTTGCCAAATTATCTGGTATCAGCCACATCTTTGCACTTCTGGGCTAAAACCCCCACTTTTCTGGCCACCAGGTAACTTGGAGAAATGTTTATTCTCTGGCAGGAACTTAGGATAATTTTCAGGGGTTGCTGTGCTCCTGATGAGTACATGGAGAAGTACTTCTGTATGTGGCTGTGCTGAATTTCTGATTCATGCCATCCTCTACTCCTTGGGGTGGTTTCAGAGGTTTTGCTTCTAGCTTGTTTTCATTTTTAAGATAGTTTTGTACTATTGCAGCAGGAAACTTCAGTTTGGTTTTGTTCAGTTAGAGTTTTTAAATAAATAAAATGCTTTATCCCACCTTACATAGTTTTCAGATGTATAGGACTTCATAAGTTTTCTTCAAACTTATTTTAAGACAAAAATACATTGAAAGGAAGAACAGAGGAAGGACTAAGATTTGAAGATTCAGACAACAAGGAAGTTTGTAATGATTCTTATTTTCTTGAAATTTAATAGCAACATTTTCATTGATTTCAGTGGCAGCAGGATGGCAGTCTACTTAAAAGGGAAAAAAATGGAATTTAACAAAAAAAATCTGTTCCAACTCCACATCTCCTTCCCTGCTTTTGCATCAGTTCCCAGGCTTTTGCATCAGTTATCAGGCTGAGCAGAACAGCCATGTGCTATTTCCATGCTCCACTTTGCCCTTCAACAGCTCTCTTTGGCAACTTATTTTAAAAAATACAGGAAAACTCCTTCCCCAAAGGGCTGTAAAGCCATGGATTCAGTTGCCAGAGCAGGCCACCCGTTCCTCTCAGCAAGGGCTCTTGGCTCAGCCCACACTATCCATAGTTGTTTTCAACTGAGACTGAGCTGATAAGGGGATTTCCTTTCAAGTGGAAAAGCATAAACTATATTTATATTCAGATAATTTCTTATTTGTTGGGTTTAGCTTAACAGGTTGAATTTCTGGCCTGTCTCTCCAGTGCTCTCCAACCACATGAAACATTCCCAGTGGTCCGGGTGGGAGTTGTTTTGCCAGAAGCTGGAGAGACGCCACAGTGCAGCTGCTGAGCAAGGCAGAGCTGGAAGGACACAGCCAGTCCTCCTTGCTCTGCTTTTTCTGCAAGGAGCTGACACAGACCACAGCACCTGCTTAGCATCTGCTACTGTGTTCATTACAGGCACTTGTGCCACTGACCCATCATTTGTCCATTCTCTGGGCAAAGAATGTGTATTTTGATCAAAAATTTTAAAATCCCTGAAGTATAACTAATGCCTGCTGAGCCACCCTGAGGACTCTGTGATTTTGCAGGCAAGTAGGACCATGCTCAGCTAAGGAGCAGAAGAGATTGAATGGCATGAGGAGTAGAGGAAGGATTTACTGAAAAAGCTGGTAGAAGACTCCCAAATTATTAATGCCCAGGAGGAAGGGAATATCAAACCAGCAGTACTTCATGTTCATCTGGGAAACCTACTCCATTTTTCTCTGCAGGGATTTCCAGAGGATGAGACCCCAGTTCACAGCAAACTGATAATTATTAGTCTTCTCTGTACCCATTTACTTGCAAAACACCTCAGGATCCCTCCCTGCAGGAATTGTTCATGTTTCTTGTATTACCTGGGAGTTTTATATTGCATTCCATTCACTGACTGCCAGAGGAGTATGCTCTCGAGGTTTAAAGATTAAGCTTTTATTTAAATATATATATCTCTAATGTTGTACATCTGGTTTTGTTTAAACTCATTTCAGAAATCCTTTGTTTTCTGGGACCTTTACTGCTGGTCCATCTAAACTCAGGCTGTGGATGTTACCAGCAGCTCTAACTGAGCCAATGTCCTTTCCAAGATCAGGATTCCTCCAGTTTCACCCTCCTGGGAACTCATGGGGTGGATCAATATACACAAAGGTTTTGCAGAGCAATGTCCTAAAGCCACCTTTGTTTTATACTCTGAAAGTCCAGAAAATATTAAAAACACCTCTGAAAGACAATAAATATCTGAATGTGTTACCCTTTCTGGGAGCCCTTGGTGCTTCTTGAGTCCTTTGATGTTTGGGTCAGTATCCTTCAAGAAACAGCACAAAGCTCTGGCCCACCCACCTCCAGACAATCTTCTGGTTCTGGAAAGAGTTTTTTTTTTCAGTTTTGGAGTGCTGTCTGTGCCTTCTTGCAGTAGGATCTTGTCTCTTTCAGTTTTGGAGTTTTCTGTTCTTTTCTTTTGAAGTAGAAATATTGTATGAAACCCCAAGAGCTCTAAGGACAGTGTTGATGGTCCTTGATGCCTTGAGTTAAAACTGAGAAAATTCCTATGCTGTGAAACAGTCATTAATCAGCTCTGAAAGTTCAAGTTAATAGAAGAAGTCTTTAGAATTCAAATAGAATTTGTACAGATATAGGCAGGTGCCCCAGGCCTTGTGTGTGTATGTACATACAAACACATATGTATGTACTCACATATGTCTACATTTATACAAGAAAAGTAAGAATCAATATAGAAAGTAGTATCTGAAAAAATCCAGTTACCATCACAAAAGAGACCATCTCCCTAGTCCTGCCCTCTAGAACTGAATAACTCTGACTCTATATAAGAATTTAAATTGTATGAAATAGCAACATTGTTTTAGCTTTTGGTTTTCTGGGAACTTTTCTCTTCTAGAGTTTCTCAGCTTGAGAAAGTGACATACTACACAGTGGATTCCTGTACCTTGTGCAGCCATGCAAATTACATCTAGTTTTCTCATGCCCATTTTGAAATACAGTTCCCATCCTACTTAACCATGTCCTGGTGTGAGACAATACAGTATTGAGAAACACTTGAAGCTACAATAGCAGCAATGCAGATCTTTTGTTTTATCATTAAGTGGAATGAATCCCTGAGGACTCAAGAGAACTCCACAGAAGCCTGATGTATGCAAAAAGAGGCTAGTTATGG
Organism: Ammospiza nelsoni; assembly: GCF_027579445.1. Taxonomy (NCBI): domain Eukaryota; kingdom Metazoa; phylum Chordata; class Aves; order Passeriformes; family Passerellidae; genus Ammospiza; species Ammospiza nelsoni. The sequence continues at coordinate 20,293,785 of NC_080636.1, forward strand.
TAAACAAGGTTAGAGATATGTGAATATTCAACATGCACATTCACATTCAATGAGTAGACAAACACCCAGTGTGATGGGAATTTTCGTGAGAGAGCCTTCCTTCTTGCCTGTAATAGAGACAAAGGGTCAATATCCATCCTCCTTTATGAGATCTCAGGTGGAGGAATGTAAAACTACCAATGCTCCATCTATTTGAGGCTGCACATGGACCCTGACTGAGCTACAGCAGAGACCAAAGTCTTTCATCCTTAGAATGTGAGATCACCAACTGGAAGTCAAGTGCACAGGGCCAGGTAGATGTTTCTTGCTGCTCCCTGCTCCTGGTGAAAAGTTCCTTTGCAGAAAGGAATAAGCATGTCCTAACAGTGAGAGGTGGCTGGCATTAGAGCTGAGGACAAGCCTGGATCCAGAGCTCTGCACAGGAAAAGCAGCAAAGGGAGGTGGCATTGCACAGAGCTCTTAGAAACAAGGCACAGAAATCCTGGTAATAGGACCAAAGTGGCCACATTCAGGCAATCAGACCAAACACAGGAGGAAAACCAGGTCTGGCCACGGCCTTTGACATGTCCTTTTTGAGGACAGCAGGCTCCAATCTCCTGCATTGACATCTGCAGTAAATTGTTTCTTCCTAAATGTCTGCAGTTGAAAAACAAAACCAGTCTACAAGATGTCAGTGTTCATCTTCTGTGAGAGGTATATCAGTCAGGTTGTCAATTAAAAGCATTCACTGAAGGTGAGCTGTGGATAAATTAATCTAATAGGAAAGCTCCATAGGTCAACAGCTTCCAGTCAGGGATGAGGGAATGTCACAGCACATTGCCTGTGATTGCACATGATGGTAATACTGTCTGCAGTCACCTGGAGGCAACATCCCTGGATATGCTAATGACACCTTTGCCTGCAGCCTGCATGGTGCTGTGGTTCAGCATGTTTGAGCTGAAGGTTTGTTTCTGTGCTGACCACAGCTCTTGTGCTACTGAATTGCCCACATGAGCATCCTGGGTGGCTCTCTGTGCTTGTGAATCATCTCCTCCTCATATACCAGAAGAGCAATTGTCACACACTCAAGAGGAGATGCAAATGGGTCACTCTGTAGACAGTACTAAATGGAACCAAGATTACAAGCAGAGGAGGTGCAGTCTGATGTGGGACATCACCAAATACAAACTGCTGGAGATCCTCACAGGGGCCAGCAGGATTTGGCAGTAGGGACTAGTAGGCCCTGCATGCTCTATGGTCTGGTCCAAAAGCACCAGCCATGGAGTGTGAGCTGCTCCAAGGACCACACAGCCTGAAGAGGTGGACTGTGAGCCTTCACAGTAAGTCCTGCCCTCTGAAGCAGAGGTGGCACAAGATGACTGAAAATCAGTTTATTGGCCAAATACCCAAATAAGAAGTAATGAAGATTTCCTGTCACCTCTGAAAAGCATTAATTTCTCCAAAGGTGAAAAAATCTCAGGTCAGAAGCACACTTGCTTGCAGAGTGACACTTGAAGGTAGAACCAATTCTTTCAGCCATGACCAAGATAAGAAGACAATCCACATCAAACTCATCTGAATTTAGGGAAATATTCATCTTTGGCCCACTGCATTCAAAGGACATAATTTGAAACTACAGGAAACACAAAAAAGACACTATCACATACATGTTGTGGGAGAAGCAAATCTTCAAAAACTACCTCAGCACTTCAGGAGAAGAGATGAAAAAATCCAGATGCTCAGAAATACTCTGCTGGACACATCCCTTAGATGATTTTTTTGTTGCTTAATATAATGTTTAAAACAGTCTATTGTTGGCTGACGTTCTTTAACCAATCAGTTCACATCTGTTTTTTTTTGTAAAACTATTTCATATTTATCCTCCCAGAGACTTTCTAAGCAGTAGTAGACATTTTTCAGAGATGCAAAAGGAATTCTGGATTAGTTTGGTTGGTTTTTGTTTTTTGTTTTTCAAGATGAAGAGGAATTTGAGAGCAAAACCAGTTTACTTGATTTACTCATCAAGGTAATTTTTTATAATACAGATGGCAGACATGAATATGGAAAAATAATCATAGATTCTCTCGTGAACCAAAGGATACCTTTTATCCATAAAATGTCTCAAAACAACTACAACCAAGTAATGAAAAAAAAATATCCTTGAATGGGACACAGCTGGTTTGTCACAATTCAGACAAACATTTGTTATGCAAAAACAACTCCTATTTTAAAAGGTGGAGCAGGATATTTGGGAATATTCTCAAGAGCTCTGTTCCCATCTCTGCAGAAACATAAAATTACATTTTTTGACCCTTTGCATCACAGCAAGGTCAAGCATTCTGAAGTCACCATGGTTGGGTGCAGGAGCTGCTTCTGCCAGAAATTGTAGACATTTTACGTCATGCACATTCTGGTGTTTCCCGTTACTGTTTTCTTTCAGTTTAGGGATAATCCAAGATGTTTGCATCTTGCCATTTAAAACTAAGAGAAAAACCACAACAGTATTTTCCATGTAAGCCAAAATCTTTCACATGTGCCAACTGCCAAAGCAGACAAAAGAGCTTTGATCATAGTCAGACACCATAACTAGCTACTTGTTTTAATTACAGAAAGTTTTAGCTATTATTACACGACAGGCTGGCACATTCAGCACATGACATAATTTTATGAAAGGTTTTCATTTCCCTCAGCACAGCTCCAGCCCTAGGCTATTCCACGCACAGCAGAAGCATCAGTTTGAATAAAGCCAGGGAGATATCCCAAACTGAGACCCACAAAACCCAACCATGCACCAATACCACTCCCAACTGGGTTGGAAGAACATCATTCTCAGTGCTCCAGCCAGGGCAGAGTGTCAGCTGCCTACAGATTGTGTTTTCTTTTGTTCTTTTAATTTTTCAGGATGAAACAATTCCAAGCCTCTGGGTTTTTGGGATATACTGCCTATTGCTTTTACTTGATGTTTATAGTACATTAGTTTTAAGTGGCAGATAAGCTAACCCCCAAAATATTGGGTGTTTTCGTGCCTGAATGACTGTCAGACCACCAAAAAAAAAAAAAAACCCAGCCATGGCACAGGTCAACCCAAACATTTTTATAGGTATTCCTGGGCTAGTACAAGTTTTCATCTCTCTTAGCAATAATTGAATTTTTTGGCAAAGCTTTCTGTGAATAAACTTGCAAGAGCTCTGATGAAGAGCAAATCAAAGGGGCTGTGATGGTCCTAAAAAAGGCTCTGTGATTTCTATTTGAACAAATGCTTATGAAGACTCATTTTCTCAGAGCTCTGGAGCTCTAATCCTCATCTATTCAGCCCATTGGAGAAAAATACCAAATCACATCCCCTATCACTGCATCTAATTTCAAATGAAATCAAATAAGCATAGTAAAGAGAATAAACACAAATAATTAGTGGCAACGATAACATAGAAACTGGTTTGAAAGAATATCTTTCCTTTGGAAAACACTGGAAAGCAGTGTCAGAGTTTAATTTCAGAGATTTCTGAAGTTAATTTCTGAAGTTTAATGTCAGAGATTAATTTAACAGCCATTAAAACATCTTATTAACTCAAGTGCTAATTGAGTGCTTGGCAGGAATAACAGAGCACTGCCAACCATACACATAAAAATGGCTAGAATTTGAGGAAATTGTGTGGTTTAACATTTATTACTTTTATAACTTGCTAATATAGGTTTAGCTGGCTCAGGTGGCCTTACCTACCTCCTTTGTACCTGTTTTGAAGATGTCATGCTCTGATGGCACAAAGTCTCAACTGTCTTTAGGAAAAATTAAGTCCTTTTGGCTGAAATGTTCCAGATTGGGCTAGATGTGTTTTGCAGTGATGCCAGAGTTTGCAGGCAGAAAGGTTCAAACTGCTGAGCTTTGGGAATTCTAAGTGCCATGACTGCTGACATGATGGGCACTGAGAGAGACAAGGTGAGCACTGGGGGAACAACTGGCTCAGCTGTTCCAGTAAAGGACCCATGACCATGCTGACCACCACACTCCCAGGACTGGTATTTGAGTTCCAGAGTAGCAAAAAATTGCTTTCTTGCACATGGATATCTGCAGTCTGTAGGGAAAAGTTAGACCAGCAATGCTCCTTCCTCTATATTTGACCCCTACAGTGATGGTTTGTGGTTAACACATGCTGCTTCCTGGGTCTTCTCATCCCTTGCACCCATGGCCTGGGAAGGCATCCTACCATGGCTCTAGACTGAGAGAAGATGGCCACAGATTGTTGTATTTTGCTTTCGCAGAAATCACCTCCACCCATTCCTTCGCCAGCACCCACAGCAGGAGGAAAGCAGTTTTTCCTGACCAAGCAAAGCCAAGGCACCATACAGCCTGAATTTCACTTGAGACCTCAAGGGAAGTGTATCCCACAACTGGAAGTGTTACAGGGACACAGCTCCAAACCTCTCCCTTGATGACTGCAAATGGAAGTGGGTGGTAAGGACCTCACTCCTTTAGGGCAAGCCTGAACTTCAAGTCACATCAGCTAAATTGAGCACAGGCAGGTGATAATTTGAGCTCAGCCCACCCTAAACACACGACAAATACTTTGAGACCAAGTGAGAGCAAATAATACAGATGAAAAGTTTAAGGTCACGAAGTTTGTCAAGTTTAAAAACACCTCAAGTTGTTTCCTAGCCCTCAGCAGGGACACACCCCTAGCAATATGTGTTTAGATACACAGAAAGCAATGGATGAAGCCCGGATTTATGGGCTGACCCAAGCTCCTGACCTGTGTGGGGCTGCAGCACGTGCTCCCCTGTTCTGGGAGTCCTTGCTGTGACTGCTGTACCTGCAGTGAGCATGGCTTCCTCCAGCTCAGCAGCTGCAGCCATGGTGGTTGGTGCTCTCACACACAGCTGCCTCAAGCCTGTAGTCAGGAGCCCCTGAGAGGTTATTTAGCTCAAGCTTCAAAGCTGCTCAACTGCTCTTGATGAAGCTCCAGTGAAGCATGAGCCAAGCAAGAGTGACCAGGGCAGGACTGGAAGGTGTACCTAGGACAAAGTTCAGGCTGCCAGGCTTGCACAGGTACCTGGCACAGGTTATAAAGTGCTTCAAGTTGTCTACTCCACTAGGAACCTTGTTCAGAGGAGGGAGGGAGGTTTTGCTGCATGTCATGTCCCCCAGCCACCTAGAAATGACCAGCCACCAAACAACTAGTGCTTATTAATAAACTTGCTTAAGGAAATTGGCTGGAGTCTTACTTTTCATTGTGCTGAATGAATGGAGCTAAATATAATCCAGAGCTCGTTTTGCTGGGTAACAATGCAAGAGAGACTTCCTGTTCTAGCAGAAATCCCTGAGTTTAAAAGTAGAAGCTTCTCTAGGGTGGGTGAAATTCTTCAAATCTAAAGAAACACTGAGGTCACTCTCTAAATTCCTCTGTCCTCCCAAATACAGATATTATTTTAATACTCTGTGTGAGGAGAAATGTAGTGTCTCTCTTAGAACCCAGCTGAAAGCACAAGTTGTTTTAATCAATGAGCCCTCACATACAAAGGTACTTCTTGGCTTAAGACCCAAATTCAATAATTATTTTTTCAGCTGAACTAGAATAAAGACATTATTTAAACATGTATCTGTCATCTCACACTGCCTGCGGCTGGCTGTTGGCTATTTCTCAGCAGCACTGTGGCAGCTCCTTATGTAAAAGGAAAAAAACATAACCATTTCCTTGCATGACTTCATTTTGGGATTATGCCTCCTTACTCCTCCTTCCGTGGAGCATCCTGTCAGGAGATGGTCTCAGGTGCTAACAGAGCCCATGGTGGGTGTGCCAGCGCACACTGGTCTTTGCAAACTGTTTGTGTCGCAAATGTGCAAAACAAAGGGCCTCAGCTTTTGATTTTTTTGCTCAGTGCAAAATGAATCAGTCTGGTTGGGCTGCAGGAGAGACGGGATCACTGGAGAACAGCAGTGGCACCACTGTCAGGGCTGGGATACTGGAGACTGAGCCATGTAAAAATATTTTAATCCTGCCAGGCTCCTCTCCTTCATTTTGCCATTGGTTACGCTACAGACCCATCAACTCTCTGAATAGTTTTCCAGGATCAGCTTTGATCCTACAGTGCTGCAGTGTGGGCAGCCTCCTTGCACAGATTGTGCTCTAGGAGAATAAGGACCTAATCCATGAGCCCTTTTCTTAATTCTGCAGGTGCAAAATCTGATTTTTTCCCTTTGGGGCAGTGTCATGCATAACAGACCTGAACTCAGAATTACCAGTAAATACTGACTGTTCTCCTGTGTGTGGAGCTGCAAGATGGTATTGGACTGGATTCAAGCTTCATGGGGCCGTGGTGATTCCCTTAGAGGACGAGATCAAGGTGGTCAGGTGAACCACAGTTGTTGTGGGTGGGGTACTGAACACCTAAAGGGTGATAGAAAGGAGGCTTTAAACCCAGAATAAGAATTGGTGAATTCTGGGCAGAGCCAGCTTGGTCCATTTACTTCACACACCTGGGGTCAAGGCACTTGGTCAAGGGGTACAAACAAGGAGGAGGCAGAAACTGGTGGGGTGAAAACAGAGATGTGTGTTGGAGGTGGAGGGTGGGCAGGAGGCCATGATCTCAGGGTAGGAGTGAAAAGAGGCAAAAAAAAAAAAAAGACACACTGGGTACCTGATAGGGAGCTACTGATGATCTCTTGGATGTTTCCTGCATAGGAATGTTCCTGGGAGGCTCCTGGGAGGCCATAGCCTTGCTGTGCTCCTGTGCCATGTCTGTAGGGCTTGCATACACAGGTAGTTGGGTCTGCAAGATTTAAGTATAACTGCAACAACCTAAGCAGTCCTCTGCTTCTGATTGGCTGCAGGTATACACAGATAATAGACAGATCTATCTAAGATCATCTTACCCTCCACCAGTGAGATCTGGGGCACTGCTGGTCTTTTCAAGGCTGGGTGGCAGCCACACTGCTGCGGAGGGCATCACTTAGGGATGAAAACACCTTGGTAAGCCTTCAACCCAAGGCAGCAGCACCCAGGTGCAAACTACTGCCTTCAGCATAATTCCCCCTGAGCTGAACCTGCAATAGAAAGTCAGCATTATCAGTTTCAGTTGCTCCTGCAACTCTGGTGAGTTTGATAGTTAGGAGCAACCTTCAAAATCTGTATGTGTGCTGTCTGTATCACCTGTTCACCAAGTGGCCTTTCAGCCTGGAGCAGCACCATGCAGCATTTTCCCTCACTGTCCCATGACTGTGGTTCACAGGGGACTTTCCCCACTGTGGGGCTACCTCTACCTGCTGGATGATGAACACATAATCTGGAGCTTGGCTGTCCCCTTGGACAGAGCCTGAAATGCTCTGGCACAGCCACAGTCCCTCAGTGTGGGGACAGCCTGAGAAACACAGGGCTTGAGAAAGACAGGGCACACTGCTGTCCATGAGTAACTGAGGTGGCTTTTGTACCTCAGTCAGGCCCTGCAGAACCCTCCAAGCTGTGGGGAGTGGCTGGAGGATGCAGGAGCAGATTTTGTGCTCTCACCCTGTGCTTTGATGCTCATGCCTAATGAGTTAATCAGCTGCTTGTTGTCGCGCCTGAAATATAAATAACAAAAAAGCAGAGGATGAACTGGTAAAATAACAACAAACAACCAGGGGATGAACTGAAATGAGCAAAACATTTTTCTGGCATGTGCTCCTTTGACTGCAACATCAAAGATCATATTAAGATTTTTGTAGAAGGTTACTTCTCTGAGTGTCTTAGCTCCAAAATTATCAGGAGTGTCAAAATCCATTTGCAGGATGACCTTCTGGGGAGGAGGACGCTGCTGAAAGGGCACAGATGTTTAATATTTCACGAAGGGCATGCACAGACTAACACACATTTCTCAAAACATCCTCATTAAAATGCTTTAATTAACATTGGTTCAAACACTAGCAGACTTGGAGATTCACATGTCTCAGATACATTGGGGGTGCTGTGCACTGCTCAGGTCCCAGTGGGAGCATCCTTTCCCTCTGCCAGGGGAAGGGATGCATCTTGACCCCCCTCACAATCGCCTTCTATCACCGTGTTGAGATTCCTCCTCTCAAAGGGACAGTAAATATTTTTTCCCTGACCACATTCCAGCCAAGTAACAATTCATGCAAGAGCAAGTGAAATCAACAGTGTAAAGGGAGCAGCAGAGATGATCCTTTCACTTTCAAAGGCCATAGTTTCAGTTCCCCAGTGTCATTAATTTAATTAACCAACTACCTGGAATCTGAACTAAGCACCCCCCTCCTCCCACACAGGCACAGGGAGCGCTTCCCAGCCCTTGGCCACCTTGTCTGTATTTTGGAGAAAGGACAGGAGAGGGCTTCAGACCAAGCTACACAGAAGAGCAGGGGCAGAACCCCATTTATAGGAGGACTTTTTTTGAAATGGAACAAAGATGCTTTTTTTTTTTTACCCAGAAGAGACAGAGTGCCTTACACTTTCTGAAAAACTGAGTTAATTCATGAAAAAAGAGATGTAGGGTAAAGCAGGTGGAAAAATATCCCCAGTGCTTATTGTTCCTTGGGCCAGTAAGGATTTTGAGGCTCTCCAGAGCACTGCCCTGCTCCAGGCATGTGTGGTTACGCAAGAGCTGAACACCTACAGTGACCTGGTGCTGCCCACCCCATCATGGGCATTCCCTTCCATCCAGGAAGTCCAGCCTTCCCTGACATGTGCAGCTCCACAAATCACAGGGAAAGGTCAGGGACTAACAGTGCCAGCAAGACCAACCAAGTTTCCTGACAGAAGCAGCCCATGAGGAAGTGCCCTTTGCCACCAGTCACTTTATCTAAGAGATAAAGAGGAAGGGGCTGCTCTCTGGGCAGACTGCTACCCTTCCCAAGCCCTGCTGCCACCTCCCAGCAAAGCCATTGGGGAGCTGGGTGGCAGCTCATTCTGCACTGCCTTTTACAGTGATTATTAACCAGGCTGGAGTCACATTCCCAGCAGCAGCTTCCTTTGGTCAGCACTGACGTAGCAGCAAGCCATGGTGAGTCAGATCTGCTGAATGAGTGCCTGAATGACTCCATCCTAGCACATGGTTGGCTGGAAGGTGCCATCCCTGCACATGGATCCCACTGGAGGATGCCATCCCAGCGTGCAGGGCAGCTTGCACTTCAACCTACAATAGATATGAATTTCTACTCCAGAGAAAATACATTTTAATTATGCAAACTCTATGCGCATTTTTAAAACATAAGGAAAGAAAAAACGGGACCCCGTTCTTATCTTTTTGTGAAATCATTATTCATTTGAAATACATGGATAATTAACCACATTATCATGCAAATTTAAGTGAATTGAGCTGGCTGAATTAAAGAGACTTCACCTACCTAACCATAAAAATTGCAACACGGAGCTGTCGCAACGAAGCTCTGAGCACTATTTTTAGTGCAGTGCTGTAAGAGGGCCTGTGGGAGGGCATCTTCCAGAGGAATGCAGACAGTATCTTTCAGGAGGAATTCATCCTGAGGAAACCATTACTAGCTCTCACGAATGGCCAAGGGATATTTTTCTGGCTGGGCTGGAGTTTATACACAGGGAGCCACATGCACTGAAAAAATAATCATGACTCATTGAATTTGAGGAACAGTTTACTGAAACCAAATTTGCAAGTGCTCCTCCCTCTGCTCCTGGTCCCTTGGCTCAGTGTCCTTGGGGCACACCAGCCCTTTATTGGTGAATAAAAGTTAAAAAATTCTTATTTACTGACTCTGAATGAAAGCTGCTTAGTTTTTTCAGAATTACAGTTCTACAAAGCACTCGTGCCATACTTTTATTCAGCTATTGAGATGAACTTCTTTCCATTTTCTGTGGTTTTACAGCTTTGCATTTTTGACTGTCAGGTCTCAGGCACCAATGCTTGAAGAGGACATGCACGAAGAATTCCCCTCATCAAAAAAGGACAATGAAAATCCAAAGCAGACCCTGAATAGTGATTTTTCTGAAGATATTTTTGTTCTTGTTTGTTTTTTTGTTCTTTGGGGTTTTTTGGGTTTTTTTTTTTTTGCCTGTCCACACATTAACTTTGATCTCTGTAAGAGAGTACAGCTCATGCTTAGGAAGTACCTTGGTTCTTGTTCAGTTGCAGCCTTGTGTGGGCTTCCCCTTCCTGGTCATCCTTCTAGGACACTGACAGGTATTTCTGGCACACCGGCACTGGAGAATCACAGGGACCTCTGTTAATGAATATTGTCCTTAGACATTCACAAACCTGGCTATCTTTCCCCCAAATACCTTTAAAGACATAAACTGAGAATACACCTGTCCAGGCTGAAATGTTAACCCATCTGAATCACCAAAATCATTAAATGAGTCACATAAACTCACATTTTACTGGTAAAAAGTACTTAGCAGCATATGTTTGAAAAAAAGTCACAATGCCAAATAAATGGACATTTTGAGATGATGTTTTGTGGGTGTTTTTGGATGCATCACACTCACTCTCTTCCTCCCTTGAATATCTTACCTCAAAAACATTTGACTCCAGATGCTGTATTGATGACTTAAGATGCTGTATCAGGAATCTCAGATGAAGGGGAATCCAGGAGTTCCCATTTCCATGAATGTCACTGGGACTTCGGTTGCCCAAGTGACTTCAGCAAACAAGGACTTCAAAGCCTTTCAAAACAGTACAGCTGAAAAACATAAATAAAGGTTGTAACTGGCCTAGGATTTTCAAATACTTAACTACTTTTTTATGAAGATGTTTGCACTTATCAGCCTTATCCAACACTTCAAAGGGTAACCAGCGGTGGTCAGCTGGGTCCCTTCCTTCTAATTTTGCTTGTTGGAACTTGGTTTTGATTGCATATCCATGGGGGAAAGATTTACATTTTCTGACACGTCTGCAAAATGCCTGCCACAATGTCTGAGCCCTCAAGCTGCAATAATAATGATAATGATAATGATAATAATAATACTAATACTAATAATAATAATAATAATAATAATAACAACAACTACTACTACTACTATTCCCAGTGTGCACGGTGTGCAGCGAGGCAGCTGAGAGCCTGACTGCCAGCAGCTTTGTAGTCTGACATCTAATTACCAGCAAAGAAGAGGGTGGAGGAAGGCCAGCTATAGCAGAGGAAGAGGGAAAAGCTCCTGGGAGAAAACCAGAGTGCTTTACAAGGTGGAGTTGCTCTGCTCACCCGTGTTTAATGAAGATGCTGTGACTAAACACTTTTAAGGTATCACTCCAGAGAAATCCCTTTGTTTCTATTGGGAAAGTTTGTCTGGGTGGATTTGAGGTTGTTTTCTGCTGCTTAGGGAATTCCACAGGCTGGCACAGACCAAAAAACACCCTTAAACACCAGCAGAAATCAAGAAGCAGCAATGAACAGGGATTGCCTTGCCATCAGGGAATGCCAGGAGGTGGACACAGGCTGCACCAAGAGCAGGAACAGGAAATCTGCTGAATCCCAAAGCCCTGTGATTTATTGCCCTGGCGCAAACCATCTGCCCAGCACATGGTCAGTCAGCCTGACGCCTCTAAGAAATCCCACCTGAGAACCCAGCAGGCTGAGACAGGGCAAAGGGACCACTTGGGTCATAAATACTGCTCTGTGTTTCTGCAGGGAACTGAGCTACATATTTCACTCAAAATGAATGAGTGAGCGAGCTGGTGAGGAATATGGGTGGGGGTTTTTGTTTTATGGGAAAAAATCTGCAATTTTGGAATTTGTGTTCTACTTCGAAGCAGGTAATAAATTTGTCGTGGACTGCAATTCCAAAATTGCTTCACATGAGGTAGATCAAAGTGTTTGGTGTCTATGAAATCTGATGTAGGTCTTTAAAAATCATAAATTATCTTTTTCTATAAAACTGAAAGACATTGAACCAAAACATTCCAAAATATAGAAAAATCTGGAGCAATTTGAGTTTATTTAAATTTTGTCCAATTCAAAGCATTTCTTCAAGAGAATTCTTTTCCTGACACATCAGCATTTCCAAGCAGAAAAAACCACTGGTCCTGTTTCCCATCCCTGGTGCTGTTCTTGCACCTCTGCTCAAAAACCTCTAAAGTGTTGAAGCTGGAGAAGGCGGCTCGTGCTGGCAGCAGCTTTGGGGAACAGTCAACATGTGCTGATGAGAGCCCTGGACATGCTGGGATCTCCTGGGATACCCAGAGCAGACACCCAGGCATTCCCCCAGAGCCTTGTCAGCCAGGCACACGTGGCCAGCTGGTTTCTGTCACCACAGGCAGAGCTGGAGGGCACTGCACACGCGGCTGCCTCTGCACACAGCAGCACCCTGACAGGCATTTTCTTGTCCCAACAAATTACCCTGAAGTGCCCTAAAATATTCAGCTTGCTGGAAGGAATTGGAGAAATGTGAAGATGTAGGATGTGTTTTGCTGAGCTGACCAGAAAACTCTTCCTGCAAACAGTCAGGGCATGATGTAGCACGGCAGCAGAAGGTGAGGAGATGAAGGCACAACAAAGCAAATGTTTTGCAATGACATTTGTCCTGGAGTGTAAATTAAGAGCTGGAAGGGCTTGGTGACAGTCCAGCACACACCAACAGCAGGGTCTGCATCAGGAGCCAGAGGCGACAGCCCAGCTTGCAGGACCAGCTGCTGAAGCAATGCTAAAGGTAGTCTAAAAATAAAGCACTTTTCAGGGTGAGAAGGGCTGAGTATTTCACCACCCTGCCTCGATCGATGACTAGCAAAGCATGAGCAAGGAGGATTTCTGTTTTGTTAGGAGCTGTTTTCTGACTCACAGTTTGCTGGGCTTGGGCAAATACCTTCCGTTGACTTAAACTTTGCAAGAATGTTGTGTGAGCACTGGGCTGCACCATCCCTCACCCGCTGGCATGTCTGTTCCTTTGGTGCAGGAGAGCAAAACACAGCATTTTTACAGAAAAAATACATAAAACACATGGCTGGCCCAAAACTTGTAAGAAGCAACAGGTTTGGTGCTCAGCTCCTCCTGTGCCCACTTGCCCCACATGGAAAGGCAAGCAAACCTTTCCCTGCCATAGGAAAAAAAGCTTCACCCCATCTGAGTGACTTGACAAACTCTGTCCTTGGAGATTTGTTACTTAAGGGACAATTTCACTGAGCACACGGGTAGGTTTGGTTCTTAAGGCCTTGCATCTCAGGGAGACAGGCAGGGAGAGGACAGGGAGAGAAGCCTGGCAGGGGGTAGCATTGGCAGGGCAGTGCTGGTGACACTGCTGGACCCACGGTGTTGGACCCATCTCTTCAGGCTGTAGGCAGGCTCTGCGATAAGGGCAGCTTCACATCCTTGCCCACACGCCGGGACATCCAGCACCAGCCTCTCCCGCAGCACGGATCCTCAGGCTGCTTTCCCAGAGCTGAGCCAAGCTCTGCACGGACGGGGGGATGGCACAGACACGATGACAAGCTCAGCGCTGCCATGCGAGGCCCGCTGCCGCCGCCCCGGGACCATGGCCGTGGGAAAGCCTTTGATGTGACCACAGCTCCGGGGCCGCCAGCCGGACTCCGCTTCCACTCGGGTACCTGCCCTTGTAAACAGCGGCGCCGGCGCACGCAGAAGCCACATCCTGTCACCCCCTTGTGCAATCCGCAGGGCCGGCTCCTCCTTGGCCACGGCGCGGAGGTTGCGACACGCGGGGAGCGACACGTCCGTGTGGGGCAATGGCAATGCGGGCCGGTCCCGGCGGGGCGCGGCCCCGGCTCCAAACAGCCGCACGCAGCCGGGGTTCACTCTTCAAGTGACCAGCGCAGCCTACGTGCATCGGGAGATGGTTCCTGCTAGTAATTCTTCTCCACAGGAACATATAGCTGACTTTATAATTCATGCATGCCTGGGAAGTTCAATCCAGTCCCACTGGAGTAGCAAGCTTGGAGGGAGTTTACTTATTTAAAAGAGTGCATGCAGTAGCTTTGAAAAAAAATCAAATCTATCAGAAACCATAAGTCTTAATCTTAACCTAGCTTTGCTTTTCTTAAAATATGGTCATGGGAAACTGCTTTTAAAATGTGGCTTCCCTAGTATTGCAATCCCCACCCAACAGGGTTATAGTATAATAATTAAAACATTTACAAAATGAAGATAATCTATGGTTTATCCAAGTTTCTATGGAAATTTGGAGGCTCTGCTGTATGCAGCTGTTCCCAACTAATGCAAAGGTTGGCTGTAACTTTACTTCTGAGCCCCTTTGTAACTTGGGGGATAATTTATCTGTTCTGTTTACACAGTTCTCAGCTTGCACAGCCCTAGAGTGCAACATTTCTATGATTCCCAAGCAAAAGGGTGCTTTATCCTCAGCCTGAGCAATTAGTGTTCTTAGGCTTAATGAGGCAGCTCTGCTGAAAGGTGTGGGTGCTTGCTCTGGTGTTGCAGACATTGAGATCTACAGCAGAACGGAGGGGTGGACTGCAAACCCTTGCTCACACAGGCCTTTGTACCCCCAGATTTGGCAGAGGCTCTGCCAGATGATGGGCTGTGGGTAGGAGCCCATCCCCACTGCTTCCAGCTAATGGGTTTTGGTGAGCCCATGAAGGGTAAACAAAGACCAAGGGAAGCAGAAAAAAAGAGTTTTCCCCCAGGATGAGGCTGGCATCTTAAGGGTAGGAAAACAGTTCTCTCTTAAGTCTTGGGCACCTTTATACATGCCACCTTATTAACACTTTCACAGACTCAGATCAGGGGAAGCTGTTGGATGACAAAGAAAAAGGGAAGAAACACCTGAAAAAGGATTTTAAATGCAATGATGAAGAACTGTTGGGGCTTACATTTTATAAATCAGGCTGATAAAAAGCTGGACAGCCTGCAACTTCTTGTGGGAAAGCAGAGAGCAGGCACTTGCTACCTGCTCATCATCATGACATGATTGTGTTTTACATTCACTAACTTATCTCCAGTTAGTCCGTGGCTGATACAAGCAGTTTTCACTTTGCAATGTTAAATTACTAATGAAGAAAGTATTAATAACCTCTAAGCAAAGAAAGTTGGTCAGAGGAGCAAAGCTCCAGCAGCTACACAATGGCCCCAGGGATGTAAAATCTTCAAGCCTTGTTGAAACAACAGCATGAAAATCTGCTTTTTACAAAGGGAGAGAAAAACTCTGCCAGTCAGGAGTGCACAGAAGAAAATCTTTCAGCTGAAGTAAGGCCAGAGGTTCCCATCCTGAACAAATATTTAGCATCATCCACCAAATGAATCCCTTAGCATTAGTTTAAACTCTAAGACAGAAAGTCATAAAGCTTCACAGTGGGAATTTTAAAAAAAGCCCAAACAACTAAAAATAAGCCAAAATAAGCCAAAATACAAAAGAAACCCCCAATTCCAGTATTTTAATTTCTGTCTGTATTTAGCCACTGCAGGACAGCTGAGTTACAATTGGGATAGAGGTGGTAATGGCTCAAAAGTGTCATTGATTTTAGAGAGTGACTGTATCCAGAGGTTCTCAGTCATTTCTCAGTGAAAATAATTTGCAAATAATGATACATATCCCAAGATATTAAAAAGTCTGTCAAAGGGGTCCTACAGGAATGCTGGAAAGGGCCTTTTGACTAGACCATGTAGTGACAAGACAAGGGGTAGAGCTTCAGAATGACACAGGGCAGGTTTAGATTAGGTATCAGGAAGAAATTCTTTACTGTGAGGGTGAGGGCAAGGGATTTGAATCCACATATGTTGTATTGCATAAGCATGTAAGCCAGGCTGAGATCAACCTGAACTCCTCTGCTTCCCCAAAGGGCAGGATCAGCTCAGCCCCAGCAGGCACAGACTCTGCTCTGATGGATAGCAATGCCCTGTTCATCCTCCTTGATCTCCCTGACTTGTGTGTGGGGAATAAGGAAGGGGGTTTGATGTAACACAAGAGTGATTTCCTAGAAGACAAGAAGATTTGCTGAGCTGCCTGTGCTAAAGTGTTGTTTGCAGAAGCACAAGTCCCTCTCTGTCCATGCCAGGGTTTGCAGCAATAAATAATGGGTTCACTTGGATGCATTCCTTATTGCCTGTGGGAACCCTGTTGCTAAGTCACACAATTATGTCACCGTGGAGCATCTATAATTTTTTTTGTAGTTGGGTTTCTTTGGTTCCCCAGAAAATCTTCTGGCCATACAGGTTTCCTTAAAGCAAAATCTTAAATTTCCAGTTACATATTATCTAGATTTTGGTTGTCATCTTACCTGCAACCTGGACAGCCCATGAAAACTTGTCTTCATATGGTTCTCTGCTGGGTTATAACAGTGGCCACCTCATCAGAGCTGCTCACTTGCCTTTTTGGGACAATACAGATAAAATATTTTAGGGTCCAGTAGTATCTGTTTGCAGAAGTCCTACATCAGCTCCTTATCATCATAATAAACCATAACAATACAAAAATCTGAACTAAGATTTATCTGAGATTAACAAACAGGTCTCCAAGACATTAAGAAGTAATTTGCAGTCTGCTTGCTTTCTAGCCTAGAGAAGCTCTGGATGCCCCATGCCTGGAAGTGTCTAAGGCCAGGTTGGATGGGGCTTTGATCAGCCCAGGCTAGCAGGTGGCATCCCTTCCCATGAGGATCTTTAAGGTCCCTTCCAACCCAAACCACTCTGTGATTCTGGTTTGCAGGAGACTACCTCTCTTACTCTGATGGCCAGTTTTGTTGTTTCTATGATTACACTGTTTTAAAGTCAGAGCCTAAAAATCTCTCCATGTACTGAAATCTCTCCTTGTACATATAAAGGCTGTGGATTTTAAAAAAAATATTTAGGTTCTGGTATTTTCTTTGTGACTCCTATGGCTACATGCATTAAGCCAGCTCTGAGGTTAGACAGCAATTAGAGCAAATGTTAAGATCATCAGCCACTCAGGTCTGTTAAAGCAGAAAACTATTTTTGAGGCAATCCAAGAAACACAGCCCAGCTGGCCAACGACAACACACCTTCCTCATAAAGACACAGGTTTTTGTGCAGCTGCATCTGACCCCTGAGCTCAGAGGAGCCCAAGTGCCAGCTAATAATGCAGCTGCAATGCAGTTGCATCCTGGGAGCACACTGCCCTTCAGTCTGCTTTCCTATAAAAGGGGGAGGTGTGTGGTGTCCAACTGTGTCCACCCGGACAGAGAGATACAAGAGAAGCCTGTTACTAAGAGCAAACTGAGCCAGACCTGAAACTGTGACAAGATGGTGCAAGCTGGGATCCAGGAGCACATGAGCTTCTCTTGCAGAACCAGTTGTCTTCATCCCATGCAACTTTGGGTCCCACTGGCAGGGAAGATCCTTTTTCCTGTCAGAAGGCAGAGCATGTCCTTCATCAGGCTGCAATTTGCATGGCAGAATGCATTCCTGATTAGAAAAAGCCACAAACTTCCAATTAACTAACAGCTAAAAATGACTTTAAAGAGGTCTTTAATATTTCTTTTTTTAAATTCCTCTGGTGTCCTTGAAATTTAATAAAAGAAAAACCCATGTTAAACTTCTAGGGTGTTTTAGTTCACTTTAATTCTCAAATACATCCCAGACTTTTAAGAATAAGGGTTGTTGCCTCATGTTCATCCCAATGGCACCTTCCAGGCCATACTGCAAACTGCAAGGATCCATTAGGAGAAGGCTGCATCAACAGCCCTTCTGTTGCCCAAGCAGTGTGGACAAAGTGTTCCTGGGATCCAGAGCAGAGGGGTGGGAAGGCAGGAGCTACCTGGGGGGAGTTTCACAGGATCTCCATCGGCATGGGGGGAGCTTGCAACCACAGTGAAACAAAGGAAGGGTTTTAGAACCAAAACTGACCTTTATGAATACTGCTGGTATCATAAATATGTTTGCAGACCCTCACAAGATGCCTGTTGGTAAGGAAGAAGGAGTATGTGCACACATGCAGGGCACACCAGGAGGCATGGAGACTTTTAAGCACCTGTTTTTAAATAATTCAAACCGTGTTCTTTTCAATCCTACCTCAGGCAGGCCTCCAGTGTACTCCTGGTACCCACAGACTGGCTTCTCAGGGTTTAGTCCTGCAATCTGCATCCATCCTTCCCTTCCTTATTTGATCAACAAGTTTGTGAAATGCTGATTCTGCAGGGATTTTTCCATTTTTCTCTGAAATGAAACTGTCACATGGAAAGGAGAACTCATCTGTTGTACCAATGTGTGAGATAGAAGGGATGCAGATTGCAGAACGAAAAAAAATAATAAGAAAAACAAAAAGACATCAAGGCCATCTTTAAAACAGAAGCAAGACATATTGAGTAGGGAAGAGCTAAGTACCTTGTTTATATACATCTCAAGTGCTTTTTGTTTGTAGAATAAAAAAGAAAAAAAGATATCTGGATGTTCATACTCACATGGGGACATTACAGGATCATTACACTTCTAGACTTCCTGTCTTCCCCAGCCCATTAAAATCCCATCCCCACACCTCAAGCAAGATTTCCCTGGAGATGTCACCTTCTTTCATCACATCTAATATCTAATAAAGACATAAGAGAATTTAATAACAGACTGCACAGGGGAGACTTCTGTTCAAATAGCTGAGGTTGCAGCTGATGAGTTCCTGCTACAGATGCTGAAGAAGTAGAAGAGTGACCAGGAAACTGCAAGGTTTCATTTTGGAGATCATGCCAGCAAAGCCACTGATATCACCCCAGTAAACCCAAAATTTGTATGAAACAAGACATAAAAAGCTTGTCCAGCCTTTCCAGCTTCACCTGATCGAGTCCAGCTCCCTGTCACATAGCTCTATAAATTTATGAAATTCTTTGGAGGGGGACTGCCTTCTCCAAAGGATCCCAAGACAACACAGTAAGTGAAAGAGACCAAAGTGGTCAAAGTGAACTTGCATCCATCTTAATCACACTTGCTGAATTTAACAGAGTATTCCTGGATTGCTTAAAATAATCTGCTGCCCTGCTTGAGAAACCAGCCCCTTATTGGTCTCCTGCTGGAATAAGTACTTGCATGAAGAGCACAGTGTTTTATGCTTTATCTGTTTTATCTCCCAGCCCTGATACAGCTTCCACAGCCAAAATTTTCAGGAAGGACCATTTGGGTTACTGAAATTGAAAAACCGTATGAAGCTAATTGTGGAGGTTTTTTATCTGGAGGTGAGCAACCATTGTCACAGCAGTGGTCTAGTATAAAACCATCTCAAAAATTCCAGAAAAACTGGGAAATGAAGGTGGCAAAAATACCACATCATTTCTAAAAATTGTGGCAAGCTAAAATAAAGCACACTGACCTGACAGCTGGGTCTTGAGGTTCTGTATGGCTTATTCATGCAGTGCCTGCCAGGTCCTCTGTCACTCATATTTTATAAATCTATGTTCACATATTCACTCTGCAGAGGTGTACTGGAATGTTTTTCTATAAATACTTTTCCTGCTGGAGATGGGCGATTGGCTTCATGATTCTTCTCAGGTGTGTGTTTAAACAGAGAAGGGAACAAGCCAAGCATAGACAGATGTCTGGTTACAAACATTATATATGTACTATGAGGTAAATATACATGAGAAATGGAAAATGTTTATTTGCTGAGAGATGAGCCAGACAACCAGGGGCAATGCCCTTAAGAGTTAAGCTCCCAGTTTTGCCACTGGTTTGCTGAGGAGGACAGACATGCAAGGTATTGGTGGTAGCTGCACCAAGGTTATTATTGAATAATAGGACCTTTTCACTCCCCCTTTCTCACCAAATCTGTAATTTCAGTTTTTACTACACTAAAAAAATCTCAACTTTTTCTTTTCAACTATTTAATGTAAATTGCCAGATTTCTTGTATGCTTCAGGAGATTCCTTCCAAAGTGGAGTAGGGTTGGTATTAATTTCTGGGCTTTCTCCCAGAAATATCTCTATTTTTCTTGTTCCTTCACAGGCTCAGTGATTCCCTCATTCTGGGCTCCCCACGCTTGGTGTCCTCATCTGGAGATCTCACAGACCTGGTACATCACACATTTGTGTGTCATCCACTTCTGCCACCCCAGGGAGTCCTCACTGCTTTGCTGCCAGAGCACTGAGCCATGGGGAAGAAGAGATTTGTAAGGCCCAGAAACAGTCTTAGGGAAAAAAAAAGGAAATGCTGAGTGTTGGCTACTTGGCAAAGGCTGCGTGTCTGCTGCTGTTGTGGAAAATGCCTGGGAGGCACCATTAACCATTGCTCTTTGCTACAGGCTGGCTTGTGTCCACACCACCAAGGACCAGCCTCTCTGAAGGGCAGTGGTTACCTTCATGCTGTGCAGCACTTGGCCTGGGTCCCCTCTGAGCTGCCTGCAGAGCCCCACAGACCCCCAGGTCAATAACTATTGCACTGGACACTTTTTTTACATTTGAAATTCTCTAAGTGGTGAAAGAACTGGGTGGCAGCCTGCCAGCATGATGGTTTTCAGCAGGATCTGAAGGCATTTTGGGTTTTACAGCATGGAGGACAGTGGGCATGAGGTATCCTGGGATGGCTGGAGGACCTCCAGGGTAGAATCTGGTCCAGCTCATGCCAGGCTTCTTTGTGCAACCCTGGAAAAAAGCTCTGTCAGTCGTGTGGAGGTTTCTCCTTGGGAGAAACCAGTTGGTTTGCTCTGGAACAGAGACAGGAGGGAGCTCATATGCATGCCACGGAGACAGCCGGTGAGCAGAGCCCGGGGGGAACAGAGGCAGCCAAATTGGCTGTGCAGACAAAAGGTGCTCCCATACCCCCACCATGGTCTCACCCAGTGAGATGTTAGACACAGAACAAGCATTGCAATTTTTCCTGACCATCACCTGCAGGACTGGCAGCGTGTCCCTCGCTGGTCACTGTCACAGCCATCAGTCTGGAGGTGACTCTGGCATGTGCTTCCTCAGCCACCATGAACTCCTTGAGCTTTGTCAGATGAGGATGATCTTCATGCCTCGGCTCTGCAATTTTTAAAGGTCAGTGTGACTAAACAGCAATTCTTCTGTATCTCTTTTAATTAGCCTTTGGTTTGGGCCTGTATAGGGGTTTAAGCTCAGTTAAGGTTAAACCCCTGTATAGGGGTTTAACCTTAAGATGTTAAGACATGTGAAACACCTAAACCCAAATTAAACAGCACACAACTGGTGGATTGCAGTATCACCCCTCATCCCATTTACAGGCCACATTTGCTGTTGTGATATTCTCTAGCATACACAGTCTATTTACAGCAATACACGAAAATGTTTACCTTAAAATATAAATGTAATTATAAAGGTATAATTACAGATATGCTTGCGCCTCTTTGAGCCACCTCAAATTACAGTTTCAAATTATAACAATAAAAAAGGATCAAATTAATGACCTTGATTAATTTCATTACAGAATGGAGTGAGCACCACTCAGCACAGGGTAAACTTACACTGCCTGACCTCATTTCATCCAACCTCTTCCCTGCAACACAAGAGCTCCCAATGGCACATCAGGTGAGTCCTTCCTCCCAAAGACAGTTGCTAAGCAATCAGCTGCAGGGTTATAAATGTTGAGTGCTTGATACACAGCACATGGAGGTAGAGATTAACTCTTTTTTTTTTTTTTGTCTTTTCAGGTATTAAGGGAACCAGGGTGGTTCACCTGAACTGCACTGAAGGAGTTTGGAATATGAAATCAACCCATATTTAAGGCAGCCTTCAGTGTTTGTGTACAGATTGAACTGATTTATCATGCGTGCTATGTGTGGAGTTGCAAAACCTTGCTATATTAGTGATTTTAAAAGAGGAACAATTTGATTTTTCATTACTAATAGGGATGTAACTAAATTAGTCTCCCACATATTTTATGCTGATGAGGTCTTGCTTAGATTTCCCTTTGTAGATTTACATCCTCACTAGCTTTAATCACAGCTAAGAAACATATCGTATGAGTAATACTATTAGTAATACTATTATGAAATCCTGAAGTACTTTTGGAGGGGTTTAGAAACCCAAAAAATCATAGAAGTCAAAATCAAAGGTAAGCTTTAACATTCAGCCCTATGTTGTACATTTGATTAAATATTAATTCACAGCAATGTGTTGGGTACTTACAACCAAGCTCTCTTGACCCATTTGAAATGCACAGTCACGTATATAAACTTGGCATTTGAAAAAGGACAGGTCAATGCTGTAGATCCCACTAAAATATTTTCTACAGTTCTTGCTTAATTAGTGGTCTAACCCCACTCATATATGTTGTCGACTTGGTTGCAGTTGTGGAATTAGGAAAATATTGCTGTAAGACAGATATTCAGGCTTCAAAAAATTATAGTCTCTCTCTTCAGTACTTTTTTTAGGGGTTTTTTTTGGTTGGATTTTTTTAGGGTGGTTTTGGGGTTTTTTTGTTGCTGTTGGTTTTTTTTTGGGGGGGGGGGTGGGGTGTTTTGTTTCTTTAGCAAAACAACAAGAGATGAAAGGAAGACAACCAAATCCTGGCTTAGTCAAAGAATTTGACTTCCCCTACCAACAACAGAAATCACATCTGGAGAGGAACATTAGGAATTGGGCTGCTTTCTGGTTAAAAAGAGGGGGAAAAAGCCACTGGGTAACTTCCTGAACTACTTAGTGGGATATAACATGAGCAAAGAGGAGGCTCATTGTGCAAGCTGGGAAGCTGAAACATCAGACTGCAGCAAGGCACCTCAGCATTTGTCTTCATCAGTGAAGTTGGGAGTAGACAGTGCAGGTTAGCAGAGTGCTGCCTCTGCCACTGCCCTGCAGCTTCTCACAGCGGCCATTACAGCCTTGACCATGGCCAAAACATCCACAACTAGCAGTGAGCAATTTGCTACTGCCAGCCCTTGCTTTGACCACCAAATAAATGCAGCACTGGGATGGAGGCACTTTTTTTCCCCATCCACAGTCATTCCTCAGTGCCAACATCTTGCACTGAAATTTCTTGAAGGTTTTTGCTTGTGTGAAACTGTTAATAGCATTTCATTTGGTTATCAAAGCTTTGATCTCCCCACTTAAACACCACATTAATGCAGAGCTCCCCTGGGTGCATGAGTTCACAGTATTAGTTAACCTCTTCTGCTGGAAGTCTCAAATATGATTTGGAAATAATTCTGTGCATTGTGACAGAAACAAAAACTCATCTTTAATTAAAAGTATAAATAAAAGGAATTTCTATCCTTAGACTAACTCAAATTCAGACAGTAGCTTTGTGCTGCTTTTTCATTGCATTAAAGGAAAATTCAAATTCTGCATGCTCAACCTACAAGCCTAACTTCTGGTCAGAAAGCAGGGCATTTTCCTGAATACCATAAGGCACCTGTGAGCAATAAGCTAGCTAAATCCTCAAAACATTTAGATTTTGATCCTTCTTTTGGGAATAGAAACTGAGCTGCAGATTTTGGGAACACCCAAGTTTCATTACCGCTGTCAACCTGTAAATGTTGTAATGCTATTTAAAACCTCTTTAAGAAGTCCTTCAAGGTGTTGTTAATTTGATCCACAAAGGGATCAAGCTCAAATTTTACAAGAAGCCTCTCAGTCACTACCCACAGATTTCTGACTTTTTACTGAGAAGGTGCTTGTGGGTGCCTGATCACGTAAATGCTGATGGAGCAGAGCTGTCTGCAGCCTGAGCTTTCCACCTCTCTCTTCCCAGTAGCTGTTGGGTGTTCTTAAGCACAAAAACAGGTTTATGGGGACTTTACCAAAGCAGTGCCAGAAGGCTGCTTTTTGTTGCCAGCAGCAGTCACTTCATTGCAGGATCAACCCTACACTTCTTGGTGGGAGGGGTTGTTTATCTAATTACATTTTTGTGTTGTATTTCCAGGCTCTGACCTGTAACCAGTCAATTGAGTGCTGCAATCACTGAGACCTGTGCTCATCCTTCTGCCCCTATATTTCTTGCCAGCCTGGTCCTGAGCAGGACCAAGGCTACTGTGGAGGCTGCAGCATCAATCCTACAATCCTTCACTCTGTCCATAGGCTGGCAGAGCCCAGAGCTCACAACTTCTTATTTGGCATGACTTCTGCAGGTGCTGGATCATTGTACAAAAGCAAGAGCATCACCACTAACACATCCAGCATTGTCCTGCTAACATGGACTGAATCTCAAGTTAATTCCACTACCGATGTTCCCTTATAATCTCAAGGGAAAAACAAACCCCTGTTTAGAGTGGACAGGGCTGCCACCTGGAGGCACCCCAGTTTTCCTACATAGTCAGAGCAGAGAGGGAAGCGTCTGTGACAGGTGACTGCAGCTCCAGAGATGTCTGATCACTCCCGCAGGACATTTATGCAGCCACATTTCACAGCTGGGAGATGTCAATTTTGGCACCACAGTAAAGCTAGAGGCTTCTCTGGGGTTAAGGATTTAATCAGGGAGCACAGTGGTTATTTGCTCCTAAACTCAGCCACAGAACTCTCAGGGGTTTTCTCTCCAAGGCCCTTATTCAGGCAGGACCCAAACTCCCACCTCCCCATTGATGTAAAACACAAATAAACAAGGACCAAAAGCACTTCCATCTTCCCCAGTTACCTCAGGCAGCTCACAACCCCCTCAGCCCTCCCTGATTCCCTCTGGTCAGTACCAGACTGGTTCCTTTTCCAACAGGAGCCTTGCAAAGGCAGTGCTGGGTTCCCAGAGGAGGGGCAGGAGCTCAGCAGGGTTGCGACAGGGCTTGTGGCACCGCAGTGCTGCGTCAGAGCCGGCACGTCAGGCGGTTTAAGCAAGGGCAAACAGCTTCAAAGAAACAAACTTCTGCAGATCTCTTGAGAAGTCAGGGGCAAGGAAGAAACAGAAATGCCACCGAGTACCCAGAAATTTGCCCTGTCAGTATATAGTGACCTTCAGCACACTCCCTCTCTCCTGCCCAGGCTGGGGGATGAGTAGTTTTGCCTTGCCCAGAGCAGTTTTGGATTTTTTTTTTTGTTAGTTTTTTTGTTAGTTTGTTTTAGTTGTTTAGTTTTTTGGGGTTTTTTCTTTTTTTGGGGTGGTGGTGGTGGTTTGTTGTTTTTTGTATGACATTCTGAGCAGCAAAGCAGCTGAGCAAGGAGGTGGAAGGGAGTTGAGGTAGTACTTGCTGCTCCTGCCATCTCACCTGGTGTGCTGGCCAGGGTGTTTTCTCCTCCTTTGTGACCACAGCTGTGTCCTGGTCCTTTGGCAACACCTGGAAGTGCAGTTCAGCAGCAGTGAAGAAGAGGGGAAGGAAAGGAAGGAGCCTCCCAGGAGAACACAGGAGGTTTGTGACAGGAATGAAAAACCTTCAAACATTCATGTCCCTTTATAAAGTCACCATCAGCCTCTGCTGTTCAGAGGCATCACTGGGAGATGCACCTGAGCAGCTGCCTCCAGCAAAGGCTGTTCTCACAGAAATGTGGCTCTGAATTTTCTTTTTCCTAAATAAGTGATGTAGGGAAAAGGCCAGTGTGACTGTGGGAGTTCCAGGGTCCATGCAAACATCACCATTTTGGCATCCATTTTTGTTTCATGTGCAATATGGGGAAGACAGAGCCTGATACCATCACACATTTTGGGCCGTGCATTACCCCACAGGTGACATTTTGGGCACTGTCTATAAGGAGATGCTTCAAAGGAGCAGAGGTGCTGCAAGCCATCACCTGGCAAGCAAATGAGTGGCCATTTCTTTGCCCAAAGAGAAGATTTATTCCCCCACCCCCAAAATACTGATGAGTACAGGGTTTTCCTCAAATCTCACAGTTAGCATGATGCCACAGGGACCCATTCCCAGAGGAAAGGCTGTTTTAACCCATCTCCTCCTAAAGCCCTCCCAGCAGGAGGCCTGGGGCAGATCCCTATTATGTTAGCAAAAACAAAGAAAAATCAAACCAACCAACCAAAACTCCACAAAAACAAAATAAAACACACAAAATAACCCAAACCCAAAACAAAAGAAAAAATACCTTTTTCCAAGCCTGTTTCATTTTCATTTTTCAATATAAATTATTAAGGACATTAATTTATAGGCAGACATCAAGTGAATTCACAAACTGGTTAGGGTCTCAAATCTCTTTTACTTGCCTTACCCAGAGAAAATCCTACCTTTCGTTGCCCCTGCCCCTTGCCTTACTCCTAATTTTCTGTTGGCTCTGGTTTCTCAAACCATGTGAAATTTTCTCTCTCTCCCAGGCTGGGTGTCCTCAGTTTGCCAAGGCTTCTGCTTGTTGTGCTCTTTGCTTTCATGCTGAAAAATTAATGTGGAGATCAAGAGCTGAACTCAAACCAATAAAAATTGTAGGGCAGTTAAGGACTCCAAACCCAAATCTTATTTGAACATTCACCCCCACATCTCCTCCCACAGAAGCAAAGACCTTCTCAGGCAAAATTGCCTCTTGACATCCCCAGTTTGTACCTCATCTGAAGAGGATCAGGGAAAGAGTCAGTCTGACACTGGGGAACTTCAGCTGAACTGGAGGACAACAAACCACAAGGTCAAACAGCCTCCCCCATCTCAGTCTCAGCTCAAGGTGACAGCATTCCCCATTCCCTGGAAAGGGAAGGTAGGATTGTACTGCACCACAGAGAATCTACACAGCCAACAGCAGAATAAACTGCTGCCAGCAGGATTTACCCCCTTATGTTCACAAACTGTTAATGTACAAAACTCATTTTCTCCAGTTTGTTTGAAAACATTCAGTGCCTTTTACTTTCTTTTTAATTATTATTTAATGTAATTTGTGGCTTGCTCCTCACAGCTCAGCTCCAGCATCTCCCTGGGTCTGGATCCTCTCCCATCACTGACAAGCACTGTCTTTGCAGTTGGGTCTTGGTGCTAAAGGAAAGGCAGTTTTAAATTCCCTTTCCACCTCTCTGAAGATGGAAGATTATGGAAGTATAGAAATACTCAGGGATTTGAAAAGCAAGTATCAAAAGAAACCTTATTCTGAAATATATGTACTGAGTCCTTCTTTTAAAAGGAATGAAGATTTTTCTGTCCCGTAAGAGCTTTCATTCAGCACAGACTGGCAGCACATTTCCAAGGGGAAATCAGAACATAAATGGCAAAATAAACAATATTTCTCCATCCAAAAAAGGCCAAAGATAAAGAAGTTATCCTTCATCTCATCCATGCAGTAAAGACGGGTGCCCAGCCAGTGCAGCCCAGTATGTTCAAGGGACAATTGTGTCATTTAACTTGGCCCATCTGGAGGTTCGATCAGCTCTCAGCAAATGCAGTCACTTCTATTAAAAAAAAAAAATGAAAATAAAATAGTCAAAGAAAAGTTGTCATTTTATTTCTGGAATGATGTAATACTGACCGAACAACTGCACAGGATTTTGTTGAGAAGCAATTCCTCATCCTTTCAATGCCCTTTGGGGTCCCTGGGGTGATAGGGCCACATCAAGACAGAGCCATGGGACAAAAACCCTACTGTTATTCAAACACACTGTCTGAATGGAGTTTTAAGAGGCAGTTTTCCACCTTTTTTAGCTTAGTCATATCCACAGGTGTTAGGAAACTCTGTGAAACTGTACTTCAGAGGTTGCTGCCAGCCTAGGCCATGCTCAGAGCCCTCACTGCAGACATCCCTCTCCTTTTCCTTGCAGAGGGTGGGCTCCCTAGTCTTGGTTTTGATAATCAGGAGGAAGAGGGGATGCTGCCCCTGACATGAGCTGGGAGATATGCCTGAGAAAGGGCAGCTGCACTGGCCTTCAAAGAACTTCTCTCTTTTTAAATAACACATCAAGATACTTTTTTTCATCTGTGTCCCCATTTTCACAAGAAATCCCAGTGTAATTTCCATGCTAATCAGATGAGAGCTTGCAAAATATATTTCCTTCAAGATGTAGGGGAATGCATGAAGTTAACTCCAGGTGACCTGTGACTCCGTCAGTGACACACACTCTTTAAATCCACGCAAACGAAAACCTTGCCCATGCCACAGGCAAATACTTGGTTTTTCCCATGCTGCTCTCATGGAGCTGGAAATGTTCGATGAGTGAAGCCTTAGTGATGCATTTCAGCAATAATTCATAGTCCATACATAATTTAGGGCCTCTCTGCAGTCCCCTGTACCACGTGCTGTACCGCGTGTACACACAGGGCCAGACGGCAGCTTTAAGGAGGCTCCAGGCATAATCCACAGAAAGAAGAAGTTTGATCCATCTCCAATTTGCACCTGCCAGATCATGAAGGGAGCTAATTGGATTAAAATATTGTAATTATAATTTCATTTACATGCAGTAAAACCTTAGGGAAACATTTTAAATGGCAGAAAATTTGAGGATGCTGTCCCTGAAGTCTGCTTCTTAAAAGCCTAATGCTCTCTTGCTCCTTCATTGCCTGAGACTAGACTTTTATTCCCAGGAAGAGGTGAGTTTGATGAGCTGCTGGTGCAGTGCACAGACCACAAAACACTACTGGGTTTGATCATGATCATATTTGCTAAGGCTACCTGGATGCTTTTGATATCACCAGTCCACTGTGACTGTGCCCAACTCAGGAAAAATCAGCTTTAAAACACCCCTAAAGACACATCCAGTTTCAGAGGTGACTGTGAGTCCAAAGGAGGAGTGGAAAGACCCTCCCTATAGCAGCAGCTCCCATTTCTTCTCCACAGGGTCCTGTGTTTTGGAGCCACAAAGCTGCCCCTGGGGGTGGTGGGGGTGAAGTGAAGCAGTTTTATCCCAGAGAGGGTTAAACTAGGAGCAGCACCTGGCCCATCAGACTGGTCTCACAAATGGGATGTGTATCCCCAGAAAGGGCTGGAAAACCACACACCTTCTGGCACATCTCCCAGGAGGGCATTGAACAGGCAGCCCAGCCCTGCTGTGCCCTTGGAAGCCGCAGGGAGCAGGGATGAAGTGCTGAACCTGTGCTGGTGCTGTCACCAAAGAGCAGGGAGAGCACACACACATGGTGCTGCACAGAGCCTAATGAAACACAGCACAAGGAAGGCCAAAAAGAACTCAAAGCCTTGTCTCCTCACACCTAGTGGGTGCTCTTCGGGGGATATAACTGTGTAGGGCAGTAGATTTGCTTGGCAGATTTACAAGCCAGAGCTGGGCTTTCCCCACTCCCACAGCTGAATACCTCAGCCTGGATCAGGTGTGCAGCCATTGCCATCTGGGTGCTCAACAGAGGGTTTGGTGTCAGAGTAAGCCTGATTAACTTCTGTGTTTTTTCTGTGAAGGGGATTCAAGAGTAAACGGTCACAGCCATGATGAGAAATAATATATCATGTTACAAAGCTTTAGTTCTCACAACTAACTCAGGGTCTGCCCTGTCTCCTGTGGAGATGACATGGAGCTCCTGGTCAAGAGTGACTTCAAGTATCACTGAGCAGCCAGGCCTGTGCATGTAGAACTTGATGCGCTCATCAAGAGCAGAAAGATGACAACACGAGAACAAATATTACCCTGATGAGGGAAAAAAATGAAGGAAACTCCCTTTTAGGTATTAACCCTTTAGGTGAGGACAAAAGGCTTTGAGGAGTCTAGTCTCTAATGGAGACCCTCATGCCAGCAGTGAAGCATGGGAGCACATGAGGGCAACTTTAATATCTGCCTTGGTGCCTTGCTGTTGGCAGCCTGGAGCCTACCATGGACACACTTACCTGGTCTCAAGGTTGTGGTTTCTTTTTTGGTACAGTCAACTCGATACACAATACATGGATCTGATTTTCAAAGGGCAAGCACCGCACCCAGTCTGGAAACTGGAGACTTTGTAAGATGTGTCCCATTAGACAGGCAAAAATCAATGCCTGCTCAGTCATTAGTCATTCTGGAAACCTCCGCCTTGGTGAGTCAGCCTGGTATACGTGTTTCCAGTATACCGGTTTCAGAAATATTTCCTTTTTGTGCCACCCCAAACTTTCCAATCTGAGCTGCATAGGCAGGAGCCAACCTCCCTGAGAAACTACCTGGCTGGGAACATGGCACGAAACTCATTTCTGCTCTCACCATGTCATATCTAATGCCTATAAAAAATATTTATCTGATGAGTATCCCTCTCTCCAGAAACAGAGCAAACAAGCAAATCTCACCAAAGTGAATTACTGGATGACTTCTGTTAAATGCACAAGCCCAGGGGAAAAAAGAAAAGTCTGAAAAGTAGAATTTGCTGCTGCCTTTTTTTGGCTGAGATACCACCAAGAAGGGCAGCACCAAAGGTAGTTGTTCAGAGACACAGCAAACACAGCTGGATCAGAAACAGCATTGCCATTCATGCAATGGTTCTTAGAAGCTTTAGGTCAACTATGACAGTTCTAGCCTGGATTTCTGGTCTCCACCTGGCCTGGAAAATTATCATGTCTGCCCATTTCTGACAGGCACAGTCCTGCTATGGACTACAACAGAGAGTTAATCAGTGTAGTTCTTGTTAGTAGAACAGCCACAACTCCTGTGGGTGCATATGATACATAAAGGCACCTTCAGCTGCTCCCTGTTGAATATCCTAACCTTAGCTGGACACCATGGGAGAGCCCTTCCAGGTTTAAGCCACCAACACACCTCTGAATGCAGTCACTGCATCCTCCCAGGGCTGGGGCATTTTACATCCCCACTAAACAGGCTTTTGCCAATCCTATATCTGACCTGTGCTAGGAATGTATATTTGGTCTTTCAGATCTCCACACTGGAACAGTGGTGATATAAAACTGACTTTGTACAAAAGACAAAGCAGGTGAATGTAAATAAAACTTTTCATCATCTAGCTACTTGGCAATGAAACTTTCCCATCTCCTCTTCTTGGAAAGTACCAAGAAGACTCCCAGCAGATTGCTCCCCCAACCAGCTACATTTATATGGTCACCTGTGCCTTCTTCTTGTGATGGGACAGGAAAAGGAGGTGGCATGAAAAGGATATTCTTCAGCACAAGAAGGAAAACATGCCAGACAGAACAAGACTTAGCTTCTGCCTAGGAGTGTCCAACTCCAAGCTGCATCAGATTCCTGCTGTTTCCAAGGAGAGATGTGCAGGAGAATGAAACAGGGACATAGATGGCCCAGTCTGGTCCTCTGTGCTTTGGAAAGGACACTCACATGACGAGAGAGCTGCTGTCTGCCACCCTGCAGAGGAATTTTGCTTGTGGTGTGAACTGTCTGCCTGGGCGCTGTGGATCGCTCAAGGTTAAATTGGATTAAACTGTTACAGCTCCACTTTCCCACGTGTGGTTTAAATTTAAACTCTATAAATTTCATGGTGAGTTATTAAAACCTTCTTGGCAAGGAGAACTCATCTCATAGAAAAAAAAATCTTCTCCAAGTTTGCAAGCCCACAGGGAGGCTTTAAGTCAAGTTAACAGTGAGATTTCCAAGTGGAGAGGAAGGAAGAGCTGAGGCATTTAATCAGTGGCGTGCAGGAGCCCTGCAGGGCAGCCTGGCCCCACTCTGCCATGTCAGCTGCTCACCAGGCTTTCATGGTCAGCGCCCTGGTCCCACGTGCCGTGCCCAGCGGCACAGATGCTTCTGGAGCAGAAGCCAAGCACTGCGCCGTATGGCACATTCAGAAACAGCAGGACCTTCTGGGCTGGATGCATGGAAATTTTTGTAAATACTTGTCAGCATAGATTAACAAACAAGCCTTGGGAGGCCTTGAAATGTCATTCTTCTGAGAAGTTTCATCGTGCCGGTTTCTCCTGGTATCACCTAGCCATGAAGTGATTTTGTCATGGAGTGGATGTAAAATGTCATGCTGAGTTTCAGTAGAAGCCACGCAAAGACGATCACAAGTATCACACACAGGGATGGCCAGCTCTGCAGGGCTACTGCTCCTCCCCAGGCTGAGGATGCAATCTCTTGCCCTATTGCTCCCTGAGCCTATGAACCAAAAACCATGGGGCAGACCCCTGACAAGTGCAGGAAGAGAAACAAGTGGAAAACTGTAAGGAAAAACAGCCCTAGACCAATGATTTGTGACAGAGCAGCAGAAAAGCAGAGCTCCTTCCTGCTTCCCACTCCAGGACAGGACATTAAACAGAGCCTTGGCAAGGACAGCACAGCAGACACACTCTTGCACTCTCCAGACTCTAAATCAGTAGACTAAACTGCAAATCATTCGGAGCTGGTTTCTGTTCTCAGCTGTAACAACACTGTTGGAGCAACACCAGCCCAGGCTGTTCTGCTCCACACACTTCCAAAACTTGCCTTGGATGTGCTGCTGTAAATGTTCACAAGCCGCTCTCGTCTTTCCAGGGGTGGACTAGAGTTTTCAGCCCGAAGTCTCCAGCAGACTCCCACACCAGCCAAGGTGGGCACGGTCGTCACCTCTGAGATGGTGAACAGCAAAGCTCCTGCCCTTGCCTTTACAGAGCCAGCAAAGGGCAGAGGCAGCCGCACACAGGGATGGCTCTGGGCATGGCCACGCCATGGAAACTGAAGAGCAGCTGCTTTGGGCAGCCAGTCCTGCCTGCACAACCGCAACTGCCCATTTCCATTTCTAGACAGCTTGAGAATAGGAAAACACTAAAACGGCCTCGCATATCCGGCTGCAATTCCAAGCAGATCTGGAGGCCTGGCTACTTAAGGTGCTTGCTGGCATTTCCATCTTAATTGGCAAACAGCACTGGAACCCAGGCCGGTGGCGAGTGTCCGAGCTGAGGGACTTTGAGGGATGAGCTCTGTCAGCACTGGCAACCCGGCGCTGAGCCAGCTGCGTTTTTGTTTGTTTCTACTGCTTTGGGGGTTTTTGGTGATTTTTTTAAAGTGGGGCTGGCGATTAATGGGGCCGCGGCTTTCCCGGCCCGCAGGCCGCGCTGCCCGGCCCGCACTGCGCCCGGCGGCCGCACGGGGTCACACCGAGACTGCGCCGCGCCCGCCGCCCCGGCCCACAGGCCGGGCGCAAACCATCCATGCACGCCGGGAACAAACCATCCGCTCCGGGAGCCGTGCCTGGGGCAGGGGACAAGCGCCGCTGCCTTGTGTCCAGAGAGCTTGGGCGTGAAAACACGAATTGCTGCTCTGCTCTTGCCCCAGCCGGGAGAGCTGCGCGCTCCCCGCCAGGCTCGGCGGCTTCACGCTGCAGATCGCGGTCTCCTGTGGGCTCACGGAGCATTGAAAATCTTATCCCTCACTTGAGGCAGGAGCGCTGGGGCCTCCCTCGGTACCATCCCGGGGATCGGAGGCTCCGAGGCGCTGGTGCCAGACCCCAACACCGGGTGCCAGCTGCCAGCACCCGCTGGGGACAGGGGCCGCGGAGGACAACGTGATCCCTGCCGCTGTGCCAGCACTTGAACCGCTTACATTTGACCCAAATATTGTGCTCTGCGTTGGCTTTAACGCTCCTGCGTGACAGCAGAGCAGAGGATGGAAGGACTCGGTACTCACCCCCCCAAACACAATCGGCTTCCACGCAGCTCAAGCACTTGACCTAAAGGTCTGCTCTGACTCGGCCCGGGCAGAGCCCGGTGCTGTGACAGCGATAGAGCAGCCTGGCTGTGAAAGCGCTGCCCGCTCCGTACCACACGGCTGGGACAGCAGAGGTGGAAAATTGTTATTGGGCAAGAAGGACTGGAAAGAACAGCTTTGCTGCATTTTAAATATGAGGTGTTTGTTTTGGTAGAAGGCGACTTTAGAATGCTAGGGTAGGCCTTAAAAATACTTAGAAGTCCCAGTGAAGAAAAATAATCCGATCGTGTAGCTGCTGGATGCAATGGATGTAATGCAGGAGCTGCAGTTCGCGCTCCCTCAGAGCAGGGGTACAGGGGACTATCGGTGAAGGCGGGAGGGAAGGGAAAAGTTTCAGCCCGTTGCAGGTTTGGAAGGGCTTGTGCAGACCAGTGCCGGCAGAGCAGAGGCTCGGCACAGCCGGGGACAGCGCGGGAATGTCCCAGCCCGGGCGGGATGCGCTGGCTGGGCAGCAGCACAAGCTCTGCTCCCGCGGGCGCCGTGCCAGAGGAGCCCACGCCGGCACCGCCGCTGCTGCCAGCCACTGCACACAACATTGAGCACAGAGGGCTGCTGAAACAAGCAGATAAAATATGTGTTTGGAAAGAGCAAAACAATCAACAAGGGAGCTGGGAAAGCTGGGTGGCCAGGGATTTGGGTGATGGCTTGGATGTGCTTACACAGCCCAGGATCCGTGGGGCAAACCTCTAAGATATTTCCCTGAGCAGCTGGGCAGAGACAGCCATTACTGAGTGCAATTAACTGCTTCATTACCACCTAAGCAAAACAAACCCATCAATCTCTGCTGCATTTAACAAAATGAGAGACTGATACCAAGATACAAACACTGTGCTGCAGACTGCAGGCATGGCCCACACCCCCCAGCCTGGCACAGTGACTCTGCTGCCCAGACAGTCCCTGGAAGCAGATTTTAGATACCCCACACTATTTCAGTGTGTGACACACACTAGTGAGCCAGCACTCAGCACCCTCATGAGCTGAGCTGCCCCATGGTGTTATAAACACCTGCTGAGATAGAGATGTAGGCCCAAGTGGGAGTAATGGATGTGAGAGCAGAGTTTAGCCTTTTAAGGTCCACCTTTTAAGGTGCCTGTGCTTGATGCATCCAGCAGGTTTTAACAAGCGAAATGAAGGCCAGAGACTGCTTCTCGACAAGAGCAGACTACCAAAGAGAAAGAGAACCTACAGGGTACTGGTCACTTTCAGAGGATTTTCAAGCTGAAGCCCAGAGCCATCCTCAGTTTACATGACACAACACCCTTCTTTACAGCAGCATAGACGTTTCCTACAAGCTCTCTTCTTCCCATCAGACACATCTCTAAATAAGGCTCCAGGTGACAGGCAGGGAGTAAAAGGTCCCCTGGCATGCAGGAGGAACAGGGATAACCGACTCTGAGATCCAAGGTTAAGCTTCAAAGGACCACTAAAACATCAGGGTCTGGAGACTTCAGCATCTCTAAAACCCTTGGTCTACTGAGAAGATTAAGCTCTGAGCACAGTAAAAAGAACTGCACTTACCTCTGTGATGAGATACAAGTGATTTATGAAAGGGATTATTCATGGATGCTTGAGATAGCAGGACAGGATCTCGTGTTCCCTAGTATTTTAATAAGCTCTTCTGTAGGATGGAGATAACATACCTACAGCAGTGTGAGGGCACAGTAACCAGTGCTGGTACTGTGGTTGGTGGGGAAAGATCAGGAGCACTGTGCATTGTACAAGGTTAAAATGAGGAAGGAGTTACTGTACAAAATCCTACAGACTCTACTGTGGCACAGTGTTGCAACATCCCTGCTGTGGGGAGGCCCAAAAAAAAAGCTCACAACAGCCCCTTCATCCTGAGCCTCTCTGAAAGGATGGACTGGGGCTCAGCAGAAGGGTTGGGGGGCAGAAGCCACTTCTCATGCTCAAGCAGAAGAAAGACATGGCTCCCCTGTCCAGTCCTTCACAGTTGGGTGAGCATATGAATAAATCCCTGTTGTGTACAAAAAAAAAAAGTTTACTTCCATCTTCTATTGTGCCTCACTGTAAGGTCTGTGCAGGGCAGACCACTGTGGTTCCATGCCTGGTTCCTCAGGCAAACCTGCTGCTCTGTGTCCAGCATTTGTGAAGGAAAACAAAGCAGAAGGATCATTTCTTCTCTGGCTGCAGGCAGGGTGTGTGGAAGCAGTGATTCTACACAGCCATGCTCAGCTCCCACATGTGGCACATTGATGGTAGCCAGAGCCCAGCCTGGCCTGTGCAGGAGAGATATGTTCAGCATGACACCGGTATTAATGAGCACTGCAGGAAATCACAGCCAGCTCACAAGGACAGGAGACTGTTCTTGGCAAACTGGGAAGTGATTCCTGTAGCTGACTGGGCATTGCACATTGGGAGATTTCTGTGCTCAGGGATTTTCCTTCCCTTTAGATACTGGGCTCCTAAACGGGAGTGGGTTCCTCCCTGCATTCCTCTTCCTTGTGTTTGCTCCATTACCTTTCTTGTCCTGCTGCTTCTAACAGCCCAATGCCAGCGTGAGTCCAGCCCCGGGGCAGGATTAGCTCTGGGGTGAAACAGGAAGATGGAGAGCACTGGGTGGCTTTGCCTGTGCTGCTGCATCCCTTCTGTACATCAGCCCATAGAGAAATCCCTCCTCTTGGTAACTTCCTGCCCCAGTTTATAATCTGAGACCACCAGGACCCTGACCTCTGTCACAGGATAGCCCCACTGGGTGCTTATTTCTGCCTTAGTCCCAACATGGGTGGCTGCAACATCGTGCCTGTAAGAAGTACCTGATGTTGTTTGTTAAAAATACTTGTGCTCATAGGTATAAGGGTTCACAGGAGATTTAAACTCTTCTTTCTCACCTCTGTTTGTTCAAGTTGACTCAACTTCTGGCCCATTCTGATTCCCATTAGACCCCTGCCAGGAGGAGCATGGCCTTCCAGACCTGTGCACCCAGTGTAGGCATTTACTGATGGTGTCTGCAACCCTATCTCTGATACATCCAATAGATTGCAACTCTGAACGTTTCCAAGCCCTTGGTCACTCCCATGGCTTTTCCCTCACAGCAAAACACACCAGGAACATTTTTAGTAGGACTCTTGCTCAACACCCTCCCCCAATGAGTTCCATCCTCCTTTGTGCCAGGTTCTTTATCCGTTTTATAAATACCACAAATAAATGCAAACCCTGCAGAGGATGATGGAGCTGAACACCAGCAGCACAAGAGCACAGAGTAGCCAAGAAGATACAATTTGGCAAGAACAGCCTTCCTCTGGCAGCCAATGCTGTGACAACATCTGAACCTTGGGAAGGCACTGGAAAGGCTCCAGGAGCAGCACATGGGGCAGAGGGTTTTATCACATGGAGCTGGTATTCTCAGCAGCTTCTGAGCTGTTTGTTCTCAGAGGAAGTGCTTTCATAATTGCTTGATTTGAGGTTAATGATTTTTCTGTTTAAAAACAACCTAATATTATTTAATGATTGGTAGTTATTTGCACTCTGCAATTAGAACACGCTATGAGAATTATTTGTTGCAGGAATGGGAATTTGAGATTTTCAAGAAGTGAACATTTTTTTTTTTTCATTTCTTACTGCAGCAATCAAGCAGAAAATACATGTAAAAATATAATCAACAAGCAAAAAGACAACAGCCTCTGTCCCCTCCACCTGCCAAGGAACAGTGTTTCTTTAACACTGGGTGGGAATAGACAAGTAGCACTCCCAATGGGTTTTTCTCTAAGCTCACTGAAAATACCCTCAATGCAGTAGGTAAGACAAAATCTTGCATTTCTCTTGGGAGTTGCTTTTAGCAAAACAGCCTGTGAAAAAAGACCTTTGGGCAGTGTCCCTTGGGCTGTCAGCTCCTTGGCTTCTTTCTCCCTCCAGCCTGGACGGGTCCCAGGTGCCCAGCTCAGGGCTGCAGCACCTGTGGCCTTGTGCCTGGCAGTGGCAGAGGCTGGCACTTGTGTTGGGTATTGTCAGTAAGGACTCAAGATAGCCTTAAGCTTTCACACTTTACATCAGCCTGACTTTTGGATTCTTTACTGCTGCTTTATTTTGGAGTCTTTACTTTGTTCTTGTTCCAGTGTAAGTCAAAAGTTGCATAGAGGCAGCATCTGGATGCAAGTCTGCATCCTCAGGTTTTCACAAAGCACCTTTTGAGACAGACACTAGACACAGCCATATTTCAAACACTCCTTACAGGAAAGAAATATGGAAACATTTTCCCTGAGACTCAGTTTAGAGTCTAACTGCAATATCATTCCTTTAAAGAGAAAAAAAGCAAGAGAAAGTGCAGAAAGCAGAATGTGAGGAACAAACATGACAGAAGAACACCTCTCAGGTGTACAGGTGGGCAAGGTTCTCCTGCTTTGTTCTCCAAGCACGGCTGATGTTCTGTTCTGTCCTGAAAGAAACTCTAAAAGACATGACAATGAGAGGGTATAAAAGAGGTCACTGAATTCATTAGTGGTAGCTTTATATTTTGTTCCTAGACACTTGGACCAAGTGGAATTTTCTTCTTTGAACAGAGGTTCTTTACATGTGAAGTATTGCAATTTCCTTCATTTTTTTTTTAATTAAGGAAGAGTTATTTCTAGACAAAGAAGTTACAATCACTGGCTCAAACCTGTAAGTTTTGGTCCTTTGTACCTTTCCAGCAGCTACAAGTCCTCCTAGACAAAAGCAGATGATTCAGAGATGGACACCCAGGACTTTTGGACTACTTGGGGTTCAGTTTTTACTGTATAATTTCCCAGTATTTGAGAGCATCATGGAGTCATTTCTTTTAAATATATTTATGAACTTGAAGTGATTATTTTTCTGTTTGTATCTTCAATTATTAATCTCCAGCTTTCTGCAGATAAGCCAAAGAAAGTGAAATCAATTTTAAAAACCAAAACAACACAAAACCAGCAGGCTTTACTGCTGCATAATAAACAGAAAAGCTGCTAGTGAAGCAGCAATCACAAATTATCTTGACCAGAAAAAATAATTATCATCAAGTGCCTCAAAATTTGATCTCAGAGGCTCCCCAAACAGAGAGGAAGATGGCATGGTACAGGTCCTTTGGTGACAAAGCCAGGATAGTCTCAGTGCTCTTTACATACCTGACAGGTGCCTTCCCATGACCAAGGATCTGACTGGGACAATCCATGCAGAGCCATTGGCCCAGCCCTGGAATGCGGAGGGACAACTTTCTTCAAATTGTCCAAAAAGGCTGAGGGACTTGCACATAATTTTCAGACACACCTCTTATGAAAGACAGGTATTTTTAACATGTTTTACAGGATATCAGCAGAGAAGTCACCAGTAGAAATACCTTTCAGGGCTAGCTCTTACCATGATCTTCAACTGTACTGATGTGCCCATTGGAACCACAGCCTAACTCCAGCTAAAAATCTGAAAGCTGGCCATTGCTGAAATCTTATGTGGAAAGCAGTCACCTCAAGCACCCTCCCTGCTGCTGTTTTATATCATTTTTATTAACTCAGTGAATTAAAAAGTCATGGCAGTAATACCAACATTTTATTGCCCTGTGAAGAACTATGTAAAAGTGCAAAAATACATAAATAAGACTTTCTAGAGTAAGACATGAGTTTAAGTGCTTGCTTAAGTGGTGTGAGTGCCTGGCCTGGGGTTATTTTCAGAAAATAAAATCTCTGTATTATGCGAGGTAGTTACAGCTCAGTAAGCTCTGCCATTCCTAGGCCCAGTGGTCCCTCACACCCTGGGCTGTGTCAGACACCTCATGCTCCTGAGGAAGAGCAGATGGGAGCAGCACTCACAGCTGGACATGAACAGCAGCCCCTCTGCTCACAGACACCCCTCACTGCTCCCCAGGGGCGGGAGGCTGACAGGGCCCCACTGTTGGATGCTTTAACACAGGATTTCCCCTTTTGCAGACAATTTCAGTCAGAGCCCTAAAAGGCTGCTGGTTCTTTGCAGAGAAAAATCGAGAAAAAAAAATCAGTTTCCTACCTTGGAGTGAAACATGAGGGAAAATCACTCTTTACACTTCAGAACCTTCATGTTTAGTGAAAACAAGAAATGAAATGAGTTCATGAAAGACTAATTTCCCAGTTTGTTTTATGCATGAGCCCCAGCATTCCTAGCACATGCAGTTACAGCTTGTTTTCAAAGAGACCAATTACTTCATTAAAACATCATCTTCACACTTCCAGAGCTGCTTTAACAAGTCTTCTCCTCTTCATCCTTGTAGCCTATTATTTTACCATTTTTTGGTTTAAGAGCAAATTAAAAAAGAGCCAAATGGCAATATCTATAATTTACTAACAGCTATTAAAACCTGAAAATTAGGATCTAGCCTTTCTCCACCACAAAGTAAAGGAATACTGCAGAACTTTAAACACCTTGGTGCAACACCCAGGGCATCTCAAGCAGGATGCTACTGCAGGTACAAGGATACCAAGAGGTTTGAAACAAGCCTGTGCCTGGGAACTTGAAGGGCAAGATCAAGAAACAATAAAGATGAAAGCTCTTTGAGTTGTCTTAATAATTCACTATGTGTAAGATATTCATAGAGGCCACAGAGTAAGTCTAGTTTATACACAGCAGAAACTGAAAGCTGAGTGATGGGTGAGGCAAAGGGTGAAAGAGAAGAAGGAAAAAGAGCTAAATCCCCCCCAAAAGAAGTCAAAAGGATGCCTACAGAGATGATTTGTTCCAGACAAGCAACATAAGGCATAATTCAGTGAAATGCTGTCATTAGAGTCCACAGAAAGCTCTTGACTGCAGCACAAACCTTGGTTCCAAATGAAGACATTTGAGGCATCACAGTCCCTGTGAGGAAGCAGAAAGCAGGAGTCTCCATCCTGCATGTGCAGAGTGCTGCAGTCCTGGCGCTGGCAGGGAGATGCTATCGGGGTTGCCACAGAAACGGCGGCGCAGCCCCAGCAGCAGCTTTGACTTTGCAGGAGCTGAGAGCTCAGCGAGGCTCTGAGAGCTGGCTCCTGAGCTCCAGGCAGGGCTGGGATGGGGCTGTGCTTGAGGCGTCCCACCTCCCCACCCGAGTACAGGCACAACCACACACAGCCTGTTCCCTCCTCCTTCCTTTCAGCTCGGACAACGCACACAGAGGTCACTCCTCACCCATCACTTCCATCCAGGTTCCCCTCTTACATACCTGACATGCTCTGTGACAGCTTTTCAGTCTGAATGTTCTGGACAGGGGTATTCCCTGGAAGCAGAGGTATTTTACTGAAGTTCCTTTCACTGCAGAGGAAGCCTTGATATCCACCTGCTTTTACAAACCCAGAGAGAGCTGGAAACGCTGTACAATTTGTACAGACCTAGAAAGGATCACTCCAGAGTTGACTGTAATTACTTTTTTCCCCCTGGAAACAGGAGTAATTCAGAAGGGAACTGTCATACAGGAGAGTCCAGCACCAGGTGAATTATTGCTGTCTTTGGCAATGCTGCTCTTACCTTATTATCTTCTTCACTCCCATTGTGATATCCCCAACAGGAAAACTGCTGTGAAACATAATGTATTCTGGAGAAATCCCCTTTTTGATTAAGAAGTCCCTTTAGGATTGATTTCTACTGTTCACTTATTCATACACCTGAAGGCAGCATTATTTGCCCATAAACATTATGCATGTTAATTCAGATACAATCTCACATTTGTGTGCAGGTTTCTCATCAAGTTTCCCCATTGCTGCACCACTGAAGCCAAGACCCCAATGTAATGGAGCTGTAACGTTTTCTGTTCAGTGAAATGGCATCCCAGAGCCATGCAGCATTAGGTCCACTGGAAAAGAAAATTAATTCCCATAAAACCTTTAACAGCTGTATCTCATACAGGGGGCAGAACAAAGCAGCACTGGGCATTTATATTTCCCAAGGATAACTGTGCACAGAGATCCAAGGAGCACTGTTTTCATTGCAGATTTGTATCCCCCACAGGAAAGATTATTCAGATGTGACACAGGCAGATCAAACATGCCTGATGACTGAAGTGGCCATTGACACAAGATATTTTGGGAAAGGAGATTTTCAGCTGGTGGCAAGAGATAGCACGAGGCAATGCTAAAGTGACAGGCTGGTATTCCAGCTTTGATTTACCACCCCTTCACTGTATGGGTGACTTCCATCTCCAAATTTAAGCTCATTTCTTTCACATTTTTTGCAAAATGAGAAAGAGTTAAGGCCAGTTTGTTTGACAGGATGGCAGCTGTCACTCTATGTAAACAGACCCCAGAATGAAAGAGCAATCCAGCACATGGAAGTAGAAAGTCCTGACACTTTAATTATCTGAAGAGATTACAAGATGAAAGTCTTTCTTGAGGCAAATGTATATTAGTATTGATATAGTCATTGTGCTTTTCAGTAAGAGAAATAGGAGTCTGTATTTACATAAGAAACTATAGTGTCTGAGATCTTTAAATATCATATTTATGGAAATGATTCTGAATTACAGCATTTACAAAATAAAAACAAGCTTAAATAAATATTCAGTGCATTAATTAAGATTTTTTCCACAGAAGCAACTTTTTGTGCATATTTATTTCACAATTGAAGTTTGTTGCAATTTTTTTATCCTATAAAAGAAGCATTAAATTTCTTGCGTGTTTTTCTGTTTTTTTCTTCCTAAAAATAAAACTGCAATAATCATTGCAATGTGAAGCCTGAGATTTAAGCCTGAATAAGTATCATTGCTTGCACCACATTACCCATCTCCCACCAATCACCCAGCCCATGCCTTTCCAAACTCTGGTGAATGCAGACACTCCAACCCAAGAGTTTCACGAGAAGGATTTCAGGGATGTAATAATAATAACAAATATAAATAAGTGAGGATAACACATCAGAGCTGACATTGTCTACAAACAGCATCATAAGGCTTGTGCATTACACATCAACTAAGTGAAGCTGTTTCATCTGAATCAAAATGACAGTAGTGCCAAACTGCAGCACCCTTATATGGCTCATTAACACTGAACAGTAAACCACTGAGCAAAGAGAATGTCCCCAAAAAATAAATAAACTTAAAAACAAATTAACACTGGCCAGTTTTGCCTTATCAGTTTGAGTGACGACCTTTCTCAGGCGTGATACCACAAACAACTTCCTCACCCATTTTGGTATTTCTCACTTTGAAACAGTGTGTAGTGCCACAAGTCAGGAAAGGGGGCACAGCAAAGAGCTCTTGATCTCGTTTCCTCTGTAACCACAGCACACACTGCCTTGCTTTTCATGTGGCCAACTCAAAGCAGGTCCAAATGCCTTTGAAACCTCAGTGCTCAGGGAGCTCTTACTGCAAATAGTTCGTGCAAGATCATAGCATGAATCTGTGTGAGTCTCATTTCTTTCCTCTCTGAGTGGAGATAACAATTATTCCCTGGTGTTTCAAATAAATATAAATGTCTTCTGAGTTGTTAGCATGAGTGAAGTACCAGTATGCACTATTTTACATGGTTACTCTGCCAAATGTGGACAACAAGTACTCTTCTCTGGCTGACCATTCTGTAAAACCTTTTGGATATCTCATTACATATTTGCCTTTTAAAAAAACCTCAGTATGTAAGAAATAATTTTTAAAATATTGTCTACTAAATTTTGCTGCCAAACTTTCAAAAATATCTATTTTAATATGAATTAATTTATTTGGTAACCACTTCCTCTGAAATTTGTTAAGTTTAAAATGCTGATATAGAAACCAAACTTCTGCGTCAGACTTTATTAACAGGATTTAGCATAAATGATTCAGATTATAAATACTTCCAAAATTCCAAACTATGGAAATGGAAGTTGAAAAAATTCTTAGAAGACAATTTGGAGTTATTGCTCTGCTTGGTAAATAAGAGGCAACAGAAATATATTGTTTTAGGGCCTTCAGGGCTTCCTATGGGACTCACTGAAAATTTTGCCTTTGTAAATATTGAATAGAGATTTGCAATAGATTTGCTTTTTTTAATCCTAGCATAGGTAGCAAAAATCTAGACATGGGGAAGTTAAATGGCAGCAGGTGGGAGTGTGCTGATGCCCACAGCCATGCTGGGATTCCAGTGGGCACAGGAGCGTCTGAGCTTTGGGACCGATCCACTGGGGATGGACTAATTAACTGTCTACTCTGTTCCTAGCATGTAAGATAAGCAGCAATGCCTGTTCAATTCTCTGAGCTCTATTTCCTTCCACACAGTGCATTTGTTCTGCATATGGCATCGTAACATTAATGTTATAAATTTATGGAAGACTGTCCTGTAGCCTCAGAGCTACAGACGCCTCGTAGTTCCCTTTAGCAGCTTAGTAAAATGCAATAAAAACTGTCTGTACAAAATTTATAATAATGGATGTCAAAGCCTACGTGCCCTCACTGGGTCCCTCTTTCAAGTTAATTCTTGGCTTAGGTCAAATATATCAGTCCATGTAAGACTCCAGAAGACACAGCAGTAGTTTAATTTGTCAGATACCAGCTCTGTCACTATAGAAAGGAGTGACATGGAACATGTAACAGTGAGTGCAAACACGGACAGGCTTCATCTGGCCATAACGAGGTAATGGAGCAGAGTGGGAGGAACAGCGGGAACAGAAGATCTGAAAAACAAGAGGGAAAATTTCTCCTCAGTTCCTCTGAAGAACAGGATGGGACAAAATTCATTTCAAGGGAGGGGAGAGAAGATTGTATGAGCTGGCACCAGCACCGTCCTCAGCACAGCAAGTGAAGGGCCCCAGCAGGCAATCCCCACCCAGCTTATCTGGCCAGGCTCAGTCCCTCTAGTGAGGGTGCCCAGCACTGACAGCAGCCAAGGCTGGCCCGTCTTCTGCAGCACCTTCAGAGGTGCAAAGAAGCATCTCTCCCTTGGTTTTAAAGAAAGGCTAGGGGAATACTTGTGAATACCTCTGAATTTCATACTCCTGCAAGTCCACTACATGGTTAAAGAAGCAGCTTCTTCCTTTCTAACTTGTACCCCCAGCCAGCAAGTGAAATGGGATTGCAGATTTCTGGCTTCCTGTGGTACATGACTGCTTTTTTCTCTCTTGCTCCCTCTTCCACCCCCACAAACTTGCAAAGCAGCAGCCCTACACACAAGAGTGATCCTCCAAAGGTTTGGAAAGACAGCAAAGGGACACCCTGTCATGCAGCTGAGCTGTGTGTGCATCACACCTGGCAGTGCAGGCTGCCCTGGCTCCTTAGAGCTTACAGCAATAGTCCAGAGTGACTCTGTTGGGGTGGGGAGTGTTCTAGGATCTCATCAGGGAATTCTGCTTTTAGCTTTATACACTTATTGCTGTATAAAAGTCGAACCCCTCCCCAGTCCTTTGTAAACATAAGCTGAGAGCTGGCAGCCCAGGCACACAGAAGCACCTGTGAATTGAGAACCCTGGCTGAGTGTGCACATTTTGCTGTGCAGCCAGGTTCTGTGGTGCACATGAATTTGCTGCTGGCTTTGGTGGGAGCTCCTCACAGCCCTGAGTGAGTCATTACCTTGCCACAGCTCCTGCAGTGGTGCTTCCTGCGAATGACTGTGAAAGGAGCCTTGCATGC
The DNA here is from genome assembly GCF_027579445.1 of Ammospiza nelsoni. Classification (NCBI taxonomy): domain Eukaryota; kingdom Metazoa; phylum Chordata; class Aves; order Passeriformes; family Passerellidae; genus Ammospiza; species Ammospiza nelsoni. The sequence continues at coordinate 20,338,463 of NC_080636.1, forward strand.
TGTGCAGTAGCTGCAGACTTCATCAGGAACCCAGTCAGGAGGATCTGGCAGAAACACAGCAACAAAAGGGAATCAATCAAAGGGGAATGAAACCAAACATGTGATTACCAGATCCACAAGGAAGTAGGGAGAGTAAAATATAACAGCAGCTGCTTTCATCTGCATTTCTCCAAGTGCTTTGCAAACAGTAGCTGAGTGAGTAGATGCCCAGGAGGGCTCAAACTCCTCTCTTCTCTGCCAGGCACTCAGCTTTGAGCAGAGCATATCAGGCATTAAAATGGCAGCTTTGAACTCGAAATAAAATCTATCTTAGTCATATGCAAGTCCAGGGAAAAGAAGAGAAGCAAAATAAAGCAAGAAGACAAGAGATTATTAAAGCAGAGCTGAATCACAAGTGTTTTTGTCAGTGCCACCACCATCAAAACAAGCTTAGAGCTGAGATCATTCCCAGCCTCTTCAGCCTTCCCTCCAGAAAGGCCAACTGCTTTTCTTCAATTAGGCAAGCAACTGTACAGGTAATAAACCCAAAGCCTGATTACCATCTGTTCAATTATTAGGACTCTTCCTGGAAGTCACCAGTAACTACAGCAAAACCACAAAATCAAGTGTACATAGCTCAGCAGAGAAAGAACTTGCCCATTACCACAGACAGCATGTTTCAGTTGTTTATGTCTCCTGTGAGCTCTCCAACCTCCCATAAAAGACAAGCAGGGAAATGATTTGGTTTTGGCAAGGCAGAAGGTATTGGGCTCCCTTCTGTCGAGCTCTTTCTGCTCATGACAGGCTGACATGACCTCAGAGTCTGGAGTTACAAGTGTAGAAATGATGAAGCTGACTGCTTAATCAAGTTGGTAAAAATCTAATGAGTGCAAAGCAAGTTCTGTCCAGAAGGAATCCATGGACAGGGTGAACATGAACTTCTGGGTGTATTTATCAAAGTTCCCTGCATGCAGCTCCTTTTTTACTATTATTTACAATTTGCAAGCCATGCAATTGCTGATTTATAAACCTGACAAGCAACATCCCTGCCTCAAGGAGCATACTATCAAACAACAAAATATATGGTGCAGTTGATGCAGAGGTTAAGAGGACTATAGCTACAGGCAGAAAGATAATTAAATGAAAAATCCACTGGTTTGTTCCAACATAACTATGACCAGTTTTCATGTGTTTGTCACATTGCAACATTTGTCAAATTAAAAGTACAAAGGATATAGCATTCAATATAAGAAACTGCTCAAAAAGCAGATTAGTAAAAACAAAGAGAACTTAAAACTTGACTCAGCTTTTGTAGGCTTCTCTAAACTACTTTAGAGGTTGAACCAGCTTAAGGAAGTTATCCTTCACTTAATGAGCACATCAGTCTGATAAAGGTTACACCTACAGGGACAGTAACCAAACCCAGAAGTTGATGTGCAGAGAAATTACTGATGTGGTGGACAAAAAGGAGATTGCACAGAGAAGCCTTCACCTCATCCCTGAGAGCAGTTCACCAGAAAATGTTCTCTGGGGACCCAAGGCTACAAATCCCTGGTTCAAAGCAGGGTTTCCTTCAGCAGCAGGGACATACAGGACTGCCAGCTTAAGCCAAGCATTAATAACAGTGCAGCCAAGACATGTTGCTTTCTACTTTTTTTTCCTTTCCTGCCATCTCCCAAGGCACTACATGTATCTTGCCCAGTGAAAATTACTCCCAATATCAGTTTATGATGTAGATTTTGAAAACTTTGTCACTTTCTCTGATCTGAAACCATGGCAAGCCTGATGGAGAATCCCCATGTTCTCCATCCAGGAGGCCCTTTGGGTTATCACATATACAAAAGGCAAAGATATGAACCAATAACAATGTTCCTGTTTAAAACTTGTCTCTACATAGATTATGTTTCCAGGGATTAAACTATCCATTGATTCTCACTCATTTTGAACACAGCAAAAATTTAGGAAATTATCCAAGCTCTGTGCCACCAGGTCTCCCTCTGCAGGTCTGGTGGAAGCAGGCTTGGTTAAGATGCTCAATTTGATACTGATGCTTTATAAACTGCATTGCAGGGTGGGCTACCAGGTTCAGAGAGTTATTGATTTTAATATTCACAGAAAAGCCACAAAGCACAGGCCCTTTCTGTACCCCCTGCAGCATCCCAATGTGATGTGCCACTTCTGCAGCAGCTGGAGCCATCATCACTCCTTCCCTCAGATCACAGCTAGGTCACACACATTATAAGCCAGCACAAGCCCACCCCAAAGACTCTGGGACTCATCAGCAGAAAGCAGCTTTCTTATCAGCTGCTTAATTTTTATTTTATTTTTTAGTTTCCTTGAGGGGCTTTTTTTGTGGAGGAAAGAGTTATTTTTTCTTCCCCCCCTATATTTTTCTGTTGTTGCCCATTGAAGTGCAATGCTGAAAAAGTTATTTTTTAATTGATCTTACATAGATTTTTCTCCATGCTAAATAGAAAGACTAACTGCAAAAAAAACCCCCAAAGACCCCAGCCGCCTCAAAAAACCAAAACCAAGCAAATAAACAAAAACCAAAAAAAACCCACCCAGCAAATTTTGATAAACAATGACCTCAAACTAACAATAATCATATAAGCTGTAATTAACAGTTACAGAATCACTTGACAGACAGATGAATTAATCTGAAAACTTTTGTTATTGTAACTTGGTTTTCATAAAAAATAATTCACAACTTCTTGGCAATGTATAGAAACAGCACAACCCTCTCCACAGAACACTCTCCCACAGCAGAGGGAATCTCTCTGCCTCCACACTGGTGTCACCTCAGCTGATTCACTGAATGTGAGTGTCACTAGGGTGGCCAAAGGGCGCATTTCCCCAGACAGCGACTCATCAGCAGGGGGGCACAGCCAGTCCCGTGCCCCTTGCCTCAGGGGTTTCATGCCCTCCCAGGTGCTCACGCCAAGATCTGCTGCACTGCAGCACACCCCCAAATAGTAACATTTGGTTATGTAACAGCTTTTAGCATTCAAACTGCTCTAACAAATGTAATTGCTTTAATCCTCATCACCCAGCTACAGTCAGTGTGTGGGGAGAAATCAGGAGAGGGATGTCTTGCACAAAATGAAAGCGGTGCAGCACTGAAGTGACATTTGAAATGGGGAACTCTGGGCCACTACCCCAAAGCCTTTCCTTCCAGCTGACTGAAAACGGCCTTACACTGACTACAAACACAGAGCTGTGAGAGTTAGAAATGCAATGCAGTGCTGGAGTGGAGCTGAAGTGCTCACCCTGGCAGGAAGGATGAAGTCCTGGTTAGGTCTCCCTGAGCCCATACAAGAAGCCCCAGTGGATGCCACCCCTTGGTTCCCTTCCCCAGGCTCATCTCACTCAACCTTGGGAGCAGCCCCTGACTTACACACATCAACAATTGAGTCACTGAGCTTTTAATAGAACAGGCTATTGAAATACTCTCTGAAGAGCCCTCTCCTGAGGGGAAAAGCTTCCATGTGAGGAGCAGAGAGTGCGTTACACGAATTAAACCCCGAGCACGAGCCTGGAGCTGTGCTGGGAGCAGGGCAGCAGCACTGCACCCACAGGCTTTTTATGTTACACTCCTTCTCCAGGCTATGCTGCTCCATTAGCTCTGCATGCTGCAGCAAATAGCAACATCCAGTCTCTAAAGCATTATCTGCCTGTGCTTCAGGGATTTGGACAAGGAAGGGAGGGCAAACCTTGTTCCTGGGCTAATTGGCCCAGTGCTTTATCATGCAATGAGAGTTTGGAGAAGTCTGCTGGGAAATGGATGAAGTCCACAGCACAAACATCAAAGAGGAGGAGGAAGGGAAGGAAGGGATTAATGAGACAGAATACAGATATAAATTTTAGAAGAAAACATTAAAAACATGCACAGGAAAAAAGGCAGAGAAATGAAGAGAAACAAGTATTTAAATGAATAAAAAACAAGTTTAGAGAAAGGAAAAAGCACAAGATAAAATTAAATAGTGTTAAGACTGAAAAAGGCTCTTAACAATTCAAACATCTTGCATAACAATTTCTCATAAATCATGAAATTTTAGTCTTTCTATTTATTCTGTAGCTTTTAGCATTCTCCTTTACATGTGTATGCTACCTCATTAGGTAAATACATTTTCTGCTACTGGAGTTAAAAGTCAGGTAAATCCAAGATGCTGGAGCTTTAAGAAAACCATAATCATGGACAAAATATCACAGACACCGTAAACTATCAAAAAGAACACATTAATTGGGCGTTAAATATGTGCATTATACCTAATGCAGTCCCATCTAATCTTAGAAAACCAAGATGATCCTCTCTCTGTCTCAGAACCCAAGAGGAAGAGAACACGGACCCAGGTCTATCTGCTGTGTGATGACTGAAACATTAGCCCAGAAAGCTGAAGATTTTCTGTGGTGCTGAGACACAAGAGACCAATGCAGAGAGAGAAACAACCCCAAAAGTTGTTGGAGCTTGCAGAAGGCCTAGGCCAGCAAATCTGTACTCTGGTAGGAAACAAAACAGAAGCAAGCACAGCACAACTCCCTGCTGAAGAGCAGCTGCTAAACCCTAAACTGTGGTGTTTGTGTTACAGCCAGACAATTCAGGGAAAATACCCCTTTCTGCACCTTTTGTTTTTATCCAATGTTCCTAACGCAGAACTCCAACTTAAAAGTTCCTCTTGCATTAGATTTCAGAGCACATAATGCAAAATAACCCTGATTACTCCAAACTGAGCTGCAGAGTGCTGCTCCCACAGCATCCTGTGGAACTGCCATGCCTGCAGCAGTCACACCATTACTTTCTCCACTGCCAAAAGGGTCAGATGGGGCTGCTGGAGCTCTCTGAGCAAAGCAGGATTGTAAATTCTCACAGCTTTAAGCACAGAAAGTTGAAAACTACGGTGGCTTGACTTTACCCCTCACTTCAACTGCCACAGTAAAATGAACCTTTTTTGTTCCTCATCACATCTGATTTTCCACGTCATTCTGGGCAATCTCTGACTTTGATGTAAGATTTCTACCAGGCAATTGTACCAAAGTAATTTTTGTCCTTGCTCAGAAGATTCAGTGCTGATTACAGCCAGCTTGACATTTTTCAAAAAATAAATTTTTATGCTGAATATAATTTGATGAAAATTTTGGGGCTAAGGGAGAAAAGAGGTACATACTTCTTAGCTTCAGCTCTGGTCAAATGGCTTTGTTAGGATGGAATTTCTGTGCCAATCTAGAAAGCTTTCACCAAGACACAGAGCTTTGCAAACTTGGGCTCAAGCCTCTGCTCTGCCTGATTCAACATCACCTTGAATGATGTCCTGTGTCCATTCTGTCCAGGTACATGATCAGCAACTAATTCTTTGGGCAAATTAATTATTTATATAAAATGGAGCAACTCTCATAGAAAACACTGGTTTCCATTGAGATATGGGTCAAATCTTTACTTTAAATCAGATGGAGCAGAGACTTGAGTCTTCCATATAACCATTAGTAGGAATATTCTCTTACCAATCTTTATAATACAGAGAAGTTGATAATGTAGATCTACATAAAAACATACCAGAACACTCAAAACACATATTTATTAGACAAAACCTAATCAAAATCTCAGTTATGATGTTACAGAATTGATTAAGTCTGTTCTTTACAGTATTTAGGGGATTCTTTACAGTATTTAGGGGATGTTTTCCCATAAGTGCTGCATGGAATTCTCCACAAGTTCCACATAGTGCCAACAAAGAGGGATAGTCTGAGAAGGGAAAAGGCTCTGAGCAAGTTCTTAAAGCCTAAGTCAGATTGAATTATTTCACTACAACCTAAAACCTGTAAGAATCCTGTAATTCTACATGCATGAATAAATATGTTCAGTTGATTATAAAACATTGCCTCCATATGGAAATTTGATTCCTCTCTCACACAGTGTAAGCAGAGCTGCTGACAAAGGAAAAAGTGAAAAGTTATGTGGACAGAACATGTTTGGCCAATGAAGTGTGCAACAGTTTAACTTCTTTCATTCACAAGGTGTTGCTGGTCATCATCATAAATAACAGAGGCACAGGCAAAAAGAGGACACAAGAAAAACCGAAGCATTCAGCTGGGTCTGACAGCTATCTCAGAGCCATGGTGATTAGATTCTGCACATACAGGAGCATGGGTGGGTTTTTCTGACCCAGGGACTTATAATGCAACAAGAACAAGGGGCTGAGCCTGTGAACTTCTGACTTTTGCTTGTGCTGCTGGATAGAGAGCAGTCAGGGCCTGTGACCAAACAGGAGAGGGTAGGATGGCAAGGGATCAGGGAGGAATAGTGTGTGCTGTGAAGCAAACAGATGCTAACACTACTTGGCACAAGCAGGTATTTGTACTGGCAGCCACAGCAAATCCATTATGTCTGCAGTTTTTAGGTGCTAGCAAGCAAGGCAGTTCTGTGCAGATGCTAGAGAGATAAGGAGTGAAGATGCAGGTATGGCTGCAGAGACAGCTGAGATGCTACAGCAAATATTTTCATGGAGCACCAACAGCTTCATAATGCTTGCTGGCTTCCTTGAGAAAAATTTTCAGATTTCTAGATATCTCACGCTAGGACAAGAATTATAACTCACTTTCTTAGCCTGCCTTTAACTTCATTAAATGGGAAATCTAAAATATTCACATTTCCCTCAGTTGTAACAGATCAGTCCTCCTGAGTAATAAGTTATCCCAAAATACATGTCCAGTAAAACTCAGATTTGCCCATCTTTAGTATTAAAATCATCAAACTCACAAGGATAAATGTAATGCTCCCAAATATGGTGAGCAGGGTCACACTTATGCTTTATCTCATTAACAAACTGATAAATGAAAACAATAAAAGGCAATAATTTTGAAGTCAAAAAATTTAAGTCACTCTGTGTGTGTGCACACCTATGTATACACATGGGAATCTGCTAAGCAAATACAAAGGTTTTCTGTTAGGACTAGAAATATGATGCCAGATGCATAAATGGCAGAAAGACACCAAACTTCTACTTCCCTGGTGTTTCTAAAGTTGTACTGGATATTAAGAATGACATAGCTCTATCCTGATGAGGGATGCATTGACACTGGGTTAAATAAGAGCAATTTTCTTACATTTTCAAGGTTTCCTTTACATTGTGTGTGACCTGTGCTGCCCACTCTCAGTCAGCTCTCATCCAGCTGTGCTTTGTCCAAGCTGGAGCCCAGGAACTTCCCAGCAAGGTTCCTCCTGTGCTGGTTTGTAGCTCACCAGGGCACAGGGAGAAAAGGCAGTCCCATGGAAGTTCCAGCACACAGGCCCTGTCTGCTGTTACTGCAATTCAGAGCCCAACCTTTTTGCCCAGTTGTAGCCTGCCACTACAATTTGCTTTGAGTTTATACACAGAATTTTGTATCCCACTTGCCATCACTTCCATCATACAACCAGGACAAGAAATTCAACTATGTTTAAAAAAAACTTATTGAATATTGCATAAATTAATATTCTACCATAGGAAAATAAAATTGTTTTACACTCTCTGCCTATAAATATATATAATTTTTTAATACTCCATGAAGTATAAATGTATATACTTTCTTGACAAAAATCTTAGAGCATTAGGACACCAAAGATTAACATATGGACCATAGGCTCATGCTTGTTTTGGAATGCCAATTAAGCTGTAGCTTATTGTATTTCAACCTTCAGAAGGTCACAGGATTTAACTCTTAAACCCTTGCCAATGTCAGTTGGCTCATAATAAATATTCATATTTGTTTTATGTCCTAGACCAGCTGGTGGGTTTTATATACAATAAGAATGAAAAGTCTGACAAAAACAAGTGATTCATCTTCATAATGTGAGTAGAGGCTAAAACCTTCAGTACAATCTTAAGGCCATTTATTTGTTCAGGTTGCTGGGCTTGCTTTCCATTTTTGAGGTTTTTTTAAAATTTGATTGAATACAATCTAAAACATTTGCTACATTCAGTTAGAGGGATTTATTTGGTAATAGGGAAGAGCTTTCCTGGCCGGTAGCTGGCTGGACCTTCTCAATTTGATACATACTCTGCCACAATGGCAGAAGGAAAGAGCTATGATGTGCTCCTTTGCTTTCAATTGTTTTCACTTTCAGTTGAACTAATTGAGTGACCTGAGGTATAGAACTGAAGTACAAAAAAGGAATCAATTAACTTTGATGCAATGCTCTCAACCTTTGCTTGATTACCCTTACAGTGATAACTGTGGTGTATTCCAGTACTCCTGTTGATGGCCCCTGACCCAGATTTGGCCTGAAGGACAAACCCACCAGGCTCACTGCAAGAAACAGGGAACAATGTTCAAGCAGCAAAAGTTGCTTTATCCACCAGACATCTTCAACCTGCACCCAAACAACACCCAGGGGCTGTTCCTTCCACAGTGGCCAGCAAAAACAAGACACGTGGGGAGGTGCTGTAAGGGGAAAAAGGCACATGGCTGCTGAGGTTAAAATCTTGGTGGGAGTTTATGCCTCATGCTGGATGCCTTAGGGATGGCAAAACCACGTATCCCATTAGCTGTCCCTGCATACCTCAGCAGAAAAAGTCTGTACAGTGTTGCCAGCAATGACAACTTGTGATCTGAAAGGACAGGTATGTGTATTGGAGGTGAGGGATATTTCCAAAGTTCCCACAAATTCAGCAAATTGACCCACATCAGATGCCCTTTTTAGTAGCCTTTCTGTGACTTCTTGTGTTATGGAAGGTGGAGCTCATCTCCATATTCCTCAGCATCCTGTGTCTCTTTGGGATACACAATAAAATTCCTGCCCATCAGGAATGGAGCCAAGTTACAGCAGACTCCACTCTTCAGTTTACACAGCCAGAAGAGCTACACTGGTTTGTAGGTATTTATAGCATAACCACTTACACATAAGCCAAGGGAGGCTCCCAGAGAAAGCCTGCAAGGAGACTGGTGCAGGCATGGCCAAGCCCCCCACAGTGAGCCTGTGTGAGCACCAAAAGCAGAGTAACTGCAGGAGCACCTGCTATTGGCTTGGTTTAGAGGATATGTTAGCATGGGACACCATTGGCCAAGGCAGCCAAGCTCATCCTGGCATCCACATCTATTTATTCCAAGGGGACTTACTTATCCCACAAAGATCTACTTTCTACCATGCAGGCACATATAAAACACGTGCTATTCTGGAATAAAGGTGCAGGCAGGGGGTTGCTTTTGTTGAAGTTATCTCATATGCTATAAATACTACATATCTGGTTTTACCACTCACTTAGGGCAGGGACATAAATGATTCACACTGCCTGGGTGCTGCAGGGCCTTTTGAACCTCCAAAGATTCCCCTTTACTGTGTTGGCCAGAACATCACCTAAGTAGCCAGACCATGGTCCTCCTATTTCAGTAAATAACATGCCAACCCACCTCTCCAAACATGAACCCTTCCCCATGACAATACCAGCTGCCATGAAAGGCTGAAGAACCTTAAAAGCTGAGCAACATGCCAGGGAAAAAAAAACTTTTACATTTTGCTGTGACAAAATGCACATCCACTGTGAGAGGGTTATGCAGCATCCTGCAGTTCAGAATAACTGGCTTTCAAATTCTGTAAGTCAAACTCACCAAGAGCATCAGCATCGATCCAAAACAAAAGAGAAAGAATTGAGAAGTGGTAGAGAAGGAATAATCTTGCACTCTTTTGCAATACAGCCCGTACATGGCAAGGATTTTGCTTAAAGATTTGTTCCTTCCTGCACCTTCTGTGACATTCTGAATTACAGCACAATAGAAAAATCAATTAAAATGACTACTGAATAGTTCTTTATCTGCCTTCAAATCATCTTCCCGCAGAAGAGATAATATTTCTACAGTGCATTATATATGAATCAGCCCTGCTGTTCTAAATAGCTTAGATTTTTTAGCCTGCAGCTTGAGAAGGGTAAGCAAGCAAACCATGGGTTTTATATAAGCACAAAATAAGTTATAAATAAGTAGCATTTCTCTAAAATCTGATCTTTAAGAGTTCTTTTTTTCCCTCTGTGATTTCTGATCTTTATTACAAATTACATGAACCAATATTTCTTTTCTGTTGGTCACCACCCTCCACATGCAAGCAGAGGCACACACTGCTTATCACCCAGCTCTGTCATCCTGCATTCCAAACCTCTCACTGGAACGACAGTAGTGTACATGGACAAATATATAGCAATAAATCAAAGTTTTAAAGCACGAGGAAATTACTGCACACTTGAGTTTCTGGGAAGCTCAGGGACAGTTTCATAGCTGATGGTTGTCTTGTACTTCTCACTTGACCACAGACATATTATGGCTCTGGTAATTGGGCTCCTGGTGCGCTGAAACCACCACTTATCCTTGAAGATCAAAGCTGATTGCTTTCTTGTTTGCTCTATCTCATATATTTCTTTTCTTATTCTTTGACTGCAAGTGCTCTGATATATTTTAATCCATTTTTTATACTGAGTTTGCTAGAATAGGACTTGAGCCCATAACTAACTCTGAAGAAGCTCAGATTAATAAAAGAGAAACAACTTGTGGGCTTTCAGAATACCCAAACCTCAACCAAAACTGAGACTTACATGCGTTTTTCGTTCTTACCATGTACTCAGTGAGATTTGAGCAACCTCAGCAGACTTATCTAAAGCTTTCATTTTCTTTGAAATAATATGGCGAAGAATGTGAAAATATTAGCCAAAATATCTTGATCAAAGACACAAGTAAAGAAAACATGAAAGGTACTTCTACCTTGGGATAAAGCAGCACATCCACATGCAGCAAACAATACAAAAACCCTCTCAAGATTTGGCTGAGAAAACCTTACTTAGGGCTTTGCATCTCACACAGCCCTGAGAAACTCATCAGATGTAACATCATACACTGTATTAAAGCCTTTACTATACAGACCCTTTCTGCATTGATACAGAGCAATTCCTACTGAATATGACCATTTGTGGATAAGAGTTTCATGAGGCTGTTAGAAAAAACCTGAAAGAAATATGCTCAGTTTACCTTCTGCCTTTGTCTCTAAACCAGCATGACAACATTTTATACTCCCTTCCCAGAGTCAAACATTAAAAGACTTTTCATTTTAATTATCACTTTTTTAATACATTAGTGTTGTCTCATTTTAATTCTTAGAAAAAAGAAAATACCTTCAAAGTCCCCATCTCTGGCTTTTGCTGCAAGTTCTGAGGATGATATACTTTCTTGACATAAAGCACAGTCTTCCAATGCTGCATTCCTTAAACCATGATTAACTGTAAAACAATTCAAAAAACATTCATATTTTTCCAATTTTCACTTTAAAGATTCATGTTAGAACTTCTGAGGTTAGACCACAGTAGCACCTTCTTAGACTTCTTGCCTTTTCTCTACCCTGACTCAAACAGTGATTTACAAGTCTCCTGCTTTGCTTTGGGATGACAACAGAAATGAAAGATGCTGTTATTACAGGACATGCAGTCTTCTTCCTTCTGCTAGTTTAGCTGCACTTACATTATATTTCCCAATTCTTAACTTGGATCCTTTAACACAAGCAGATTTTGAGAACAGTGAGAGAGTCCCAAGGTGAATCACACACATCAAATCACACATATCAAAGAGAAACTTCACCCCAAAACTCCAATTTTTTAGCTCATTTTGTTTATGCTTACTTTTGTCAATACCTTCCTTTTTAATGCAAGAGTTCATCCATTAGAAATTACATCCATCCAAGTACTATTGTTTAATATATATTTCTCAGTGATAGTTCTTTACAGCTCCAGTTTCTTTATTACTCTTATTTGAAGGTTCAGGAGCTCTTGTGTTCTCTTTCTAGCAATTCTGTCTAACCCCATTTATTTATTTTTTTTAACAATAAAAAAACACAGTCTATTTTCACATCATGACAGGCTGCCACCATAAAACTATTGTGGAAGTTTCAACCAAAAGAAGACTGTAATGCATGTTGTGCATTATCCCACTGCAGAATTGGGACTGGAGTGTAGGTTTTTTCTGCTGACTTGATCCAACTTTTTAACTAAGTGTTTCACATAAAAAACTCAATGCTTTTAAGTGAAACTAGGAGAAAGAAAAAGTTTTCAATCTGGAGGAAAGGAAGTAGGAAAATAAAAAGAGCTCTGGTCACTTTCAGATGCTGGTAGTTCTGATGATAACAAAGGACAAAGGTAATTGCAGTCTTGCTGGGATGACACTGTTACTCTTAGATAAGTTAGCAGACTTGCCACTTAGAAAAGAAATAATAAAAATGTTCACAGAGTAAAATATCTTTTGTTGATTCATGATCTAGTTCTGGTTCCATTACTTTCATTATCTACAAGTGAAATGTGGTATTTTTTTATTTTGAAGCCAAATTCATCAATTTGTTCAAGAGAGGAAAGATTTCAGCATCTTACGATATTCTAAGATGAGCATTCCCATCTTACAGTCTGTTCTTTGGTAATTTAAAATGGACCCATTGTGAAACAAATCTGGGGAGGGGAAAAAAAGAATCTACAGAATTTACTCTGCATAAATCATGGGCTATAAACTATATGGGCTACAAACACTGTGCTGCTGTTAAATACAGGAATATGGAAACAGCAGATGAACTCTGAAGACTAACTCTTTAGTATTTGCCTTAAAATGAACTCCTGTGTTCCTAAACAGGACTTCATCCAGTTTACAGTCTGTTTCCATGACTCCTTTTAAACTTAGGTGAAACCCTATACAGTGAATCCTGTCAAAAAGATAACAATATGTTAGGGGAATTTGTGTCTAATAGCTTATGGATTTCCACCGGGCTACCAGCAGAAATTCATTAGAGAAAACAAATGTTTAGATCTTTTACCTTTCTTCTGCTTTTCCTTGTCTTCTGTTTCAGGTTTGGTTGCCATAACTTCAAACAAGGTCTTCAAGATACTTCTCAGATCACTAGCATAGTTTGTCTGCAGCTGGTCAGCAACACCTTAGAGTTTGAGAAAAATGGGTAAATCAATTCTAGACTGTTACACCATCCTTTAAAAAAGTATTTAAATCTGTCTGTTAGTACCAGTAATGGCCTCACTTATTTTAAGGGGATCACTTGTTCACATTAGGAATAAAAATTGAACACCTAATTAAACTAATTAAACTAATTCCGATTAAACTAATTCTCCTTAATGGCCAAGTTACATTCTGGTTTTTATGCTACCTGCAAGCCAATACATATATTCCATATCCTTTGGCAGGAAATACTGAAAGACTAATTTTGTATGAAAACAGAACTGCTAAGTCACATTTCATTCCTTGAACACAAAAGGGCATCACTAGGGAAAAATCAAACCTGATACAAATCCAAATTCTTCAACACTACACGTCTAAGATGTCAGCATCTCTGATTCTGTATGTTCCAAACAGGTAACAGGTCCTTCTAAACCAGACTGCAACTTAGGCCCCAAAACCAGAGTTTTCCTGAAACTTCATCTCTAGCCCTTTCTACCACAACTTGATGTGCAAAAGCTCAAAAAAATAAACCAAACCCCCCCCGAACAATACTTTAATAATTCAGTGATTCTCATACCTGAGATACAGACAAAAAGGCGGTGAATAAGATCATTACTGCCATGAAATCTAGATCTGATCTTCTCTCTTGTGGCAATTTTGGCAGCCTGCAAAGCCAGCTGGATTTCTTCCTGATCAATGTCATCAGATGAACAAGAACTTGTCATTAAACTGCTGTCAGAGAAAAAAAAATAATGTAAAGGAAAGTAATGTAAATCTTCACTCAGTTGTTCAGGATGTTCAGCAAATTCTAAAGTATTTATGACTCAGGCAAGACTCTATAGTAGTAGAACTAATTGCTGTAAATTCTTGTTGAAGTTAATCAGCACACAACCAATCACCAGCACGTTTGATTTTCACTCTGTGACAGCTGCAAAAAAACTTGAAGCAGAAAATCTCTTGTCTGTATTTTACCGCACAAAGTGCTGTGCCATTTTTCACATTAAGTTCTTCTAAAAGCTCAATCCTGAGACCATAACTCCACCAAAAATCCTGAAGGGGAATATCGACCTAAAAATGTAAAGGTCAGTTCTGAAGTCAATTTAGAAATTTACGAACATGGAAATTTTCTGAAAAAAAGAAAGAAATTCTGAATTATGTTACCTTAATATAGCAAGAACAGAATCTAACTTCACAAAAAAAAAAAATGGAAAGAGCAGCAATAAAATATGATTTACACAGTAGAGGTAGGTTAATTCCCTTATAAATGTAACATTAGAAATAGATGAAATGTCAAACTATTGTGAAGAATGGCTCATCAACTCTAAAGAGATTTAAATGTGCCACCAAATCTCTACTCAAACTTTAAATTTTTTGTTAAAAACCAGATGTCGGACATTCCCACACTTTCACCACCACCACCCCTACCACTTTTCTTTTACAGAGAAGCAGCTTAAAACAACCTGAGACAGCAGGGAAGCCTTGGAGAGAATCTTCAAATATCAGCAATTATCTTAAATATTTGTAAATCAAGATGTTAAAACCAGGAAGCACTTAGGGGAAAAGCAGCACTTTGCCCCTAAAAACTCTGAAATGGGACTGGAGCACAGGATGTAACTACACTGAAGTCCCAAGGATTCACTGTGCTGACCAGAGGAGACAGGAGCCTTCTTACTTGACTATTTTCAAGTCACAGGGAACATGAAACCATTTTTCTCCACATAGTGGAAAGAAATTAATATAGCCAATTATTACCAAAAAACTAGACTATTTTACTTAAAATCATAGTTTTGATGCCCAAAACTCCAACAGTCTTTACAGACAAATACTCAGTTAAAAGAAGAGTTACTTAATGCAGGTATAAGTAGCATATGTAACAAAAAAAGTAATTTCTAACACATTTTGAGTTCAATCTGCTTTTGTCAGGTGCAGAAACATTCACCATCTTACAGATCCTGTCCTTATGGCAGTATGCATGAACAGTTATTTTGGGAGAAGACACATAGGTAACATCACTATTTATAACAAAATTTTATAGGATATAGTTTTCCAATTCTACCTGTAGGCTCCACAGGTAACCCTTTGAAATATAAAATAGAAATAATTATGCCACCCAATATTAAAAGCCCTAAGAAAAACAGACTGAAAATAAGTACTGGAGATTAGTTATTGATAGAAATATCAATGGCAGACATGTAGCATGAGTACCTTAACTGGCCCCCCATTCTTTCAAACACAGAGTAAAGACCAGGCTTGCAGGAGACACGTTTTATTCGTGTTATCTGTTGCTACTAACAAAAAAAAAAACACTATTGTAAGGAGATGTTATTTCTGTGTTTACAGTTCCAGCAGCACCATGACTGACTGGGCTTATCAAAGACACTGAGAATGAAGTGAGAATTCTCTTTCAGTTTTCCTTTGCCTTTCCGAAGGGGATTTAGTAGATATTAGAAAAGCAAGCCTGGCAGCATGGATAGGCCTGTGTTCAGGACAATGAAAAGGTCATGTACAAATGTGGTTTACAAAAGAACAAACTGAAAGGCAGCAAGAGCCAGGAGGAGATTGCTGGCTCACAAGGGTGTGCAGGCAGAGGATGCCTGTTCACACAAACCCTCTCACACACAGATAAAGGACTCTGCCTGGCAACACGGCCAAACAGGCTCTACTTTTTGTTTCACATAAGAACTTTCTTAGTGATACACACATAAGCACCATAAACTGCTCTGCAAGGCAAGTATGGACCTCCTGACAAAGCCAGGTGCAGTCTGTGTAAATATTACTTTAGAAGAATTTCATGTGAATAACCCTAGCTTTTAGAAGAAGTTAATGTGAGTAACCCTTACACAAAGGTCTCTTCAAAGCTCCCAATACACAGAAGCTTTAGTGCAGGGAGAAAACAGGGCCACTGAATCAAGGATGACTTTTCCCTCCAAATCACAGCTGAAGAACCATTTCAAAGGAAGGTGTTAAGTGGGCAGAGAGCTGTGAAGAGCGCTTTTCAAGAATATAAACTACTTGGTCCTTTGCTGTTTTGCAGAAAGGAAGAAAGGCTCATTCCACAATCCTGACCATTTTAATAATAATGTTTGCCTTTCTGAGCCTCCTCCAGCTGGGAGGAATGCAGGTTTACCTACTTCATTCAGGAATGTGGTTTGACCTACTTCCATTGCAGACTGTTCTGTCAGGTTTTGTGGTGTGTCATTAGGACTGGCCATGTCACCACAAGACTGGCTGGGACTCTTTTTTCCCCAAATCCCCAGCAGAGAGCACATGTGAATTGCTCCAGCACTGTGGGATGGAAGGTCAGCATGTCCATACACTCACATTTCTGACACATTTTCATATGCACGCTCCCATGCTAATGACAGTATCCACATACAGGAGGTTCAGAAAAGAGGATATTTCATACTTGGGATTGCTTGTGCTACTACAAAGCAAAAAAATGAATACTTCAGAAAAATTTAAAACTGGAACTAAGAATTGCTACAGAGTCAGAAACAATTACTCTGCCTTTACCAACACAACCAAGTCCAAATAAGACAAAGATGACTCTCAAAGAACATCTAACAACCATCAGTTCTTTACTTTAAAGTATATCTGTTAAAGAATATAGCCAAAAATACAATATTGTAGAGACAGTAAGAAATACTGTAAGAACAGAAACACTGCAACTGTTTCAGATAAACAGCAGAAGAGCCAGCTACTTTTTAACATTAGAGTATCCCAAACAGCAATGACTACATCCATGCAAATAGATTCTAATGATTTTATAAATTGCTATTATAGAAAACAGCCCTGAAATGTGATCTACTGGGTGCAGCTTATCTTCACCCCCCTGCCCCCAAAGAATATCTTTCCTACTTGGCTTATGTAGGGACAATTTGGATCAACATTTTCAGCCAATACCAGATGTTTAGGAAGCATTTCATTAATGTCCTACTACACTTGGATCTAGAATGTTTCACAGCCAGCATCTACAGAATCATGTCTCATTGCACAATACAAACAGCCATACTACTGCTAGCAACAGGTCCTCATTTTCTCAACTACTGGTTGAAAGGAACCCTGAATAACCCAATGGATTAAGTTACAAAGAGGTAACACCAAAATACACATGGAACCCCTCGTGAAACATTTAACATATACACAATGCTTATCATGCATTAATTTTTCAGACTGTAAAAACATTGCAAAACTACCACATCAGAAGGTGAATATAAAGAAATAAGATGTTATGCCAAAGGTTGATTCCAAACACTAAATCTGCTTTTACCTTATAAAAGGAACTGATATTCTGTGGCAGAAAAAATGAATTGTCTTTTTGTTTAACTTGGCTGCAGCCACCCATTTTAAAATTACACTTCATTTATTACACGAGAAGAGTTGTACAACTCTTCCAACACTATCAAGGTGTATCTCTACACCTTGCCTGCTCTCAAGGCTTTACTGTGAAATTTAGCCAAATACGTACAAGCAAACAAAAGCCAATAATGTAATTGTACACCATTAAATCTTTCACCAAGATGCAATCTGCTTGATAGCTTTTGTATTTCAAAGGACACTTTGAGCCAATTTACGTGGCAGTGCTCATATGTTGGTTTTTCGGCTGTTTTAAAGACCTGGAAAGGCCCGGGGTGGCCTTGGACAGCCCACGCTTCAAAGGATGAGAAGAGGCTTCAGATCTTTTCTCGATCTCGGTGTTTATTAATTGTTTATCTAAAAGATTTTCTCTCGGCCCGACAGAGATCTGCACAGCAGCCAGCCATGAGCACACTGCGAGCCCCCGGGGCAGTCACTTATCTTTATACTCAAAGTTACGTATACAATATTTATCATTTTTCCCCAATACCTTTTACCCTTATTAACCAGTGCACTTTTAGTAATAACCAATCCCAAAGTGCCAACATCACCACAGAAGATGGAGGCCAAGAAGAAGAAGAAGAACAGGACACGCCCCAATTCCTCCACCTTACATCTTTAGACCCCCCTGTACAGAAATCCTAAACCCTGTGTCTTACACTCTAATTAACCTATCCCTTCACCATTTACCCCAGTGAAATCCTCCCATCCTCATACAGGTGTCGTCTCCCTTGTAGGATCAAAGTCCAGCCACCAGACACTTCTGGCAACATTCCAGGACTCCCGAGCCCCCCAAGGGTGGTCTCGGTCACTCTGCACATCAGTCCTGAGGTGCTGAGATCCCACACTCATACATAATGGAAAACAGGACTGTGGAACAAGAGGGTTATGACAGACATTTCAGGTAAACATCTCTAATACTGTAGACTTTGGGCTGTGCTTGTTGGTCATTGACAATCATCCAAAAATGAGTGAAAGCAGCAAAGTCTAAACCCAAACAACCAAAGTCACCAATTCAACGTTGGTGCAAATTTAAATATTTTACATTTGTGCTTGAAACATAGCAACAGCTGTAGAAATCTGTGTCCACTCACAGATGTTTCCTTTCAAATTTGTCTGGAAATGTTTGGTTCTTTAAACCTGAAATCTGCTCTGCATTAATGTAGATTGTATGATATTCTCTGAAAGAATTTCTCATTATTCACACACCAACCCCCAGAGTATCTTAAAGATGCATTAAAATTACAGCAGTAACAGACAAAAATAATGTAAAAGCTCTATGCTTCAAATACAATGAATACAAAAAAATCAACTGAATCTTCATGTTTTCAAATTAATCACAAAAAACTTTTAAAAATACATGGTTTGGTTTTGTTTCTTTATATTTTGAAATCTTAAATCAAAAGCAACAATGGGTGACTTCTTGCAAAGGAGAAAGCCCAACAGACCCACTGTACTTTTTATCACAGAATCAGAGAATGGTTAGGGTTGGAAGAGAGCTTGAAGATTATCCAGCTTCAACAGAAATATAGGATGTAATGATGTCACCAAATTTAAAAGGAAATTAAGACCATCCTTTAAGTGTCTGATTTCAGGCAAGTTCTTGAATGACAACTGATTTCCAGGAAAAGATCTCAGAAGATTGTTAGTGGTGCCTGTAAACAGACAGGGCTCACGTTTCAGTCACATAAACTCATCCCAACTAAGTCTAAGAAGAAAACTCTATAACAATATTACAAATGTTTACTAGAAAAGTGTTAATACATAGTTCAGTGAGTAACCTCACCATTTATGTTGTCCAAATACCTGTGACATCAGGGATTCTCATTCACTTTCTCTGGGAATCTCCAGCAAACTACACAAGCAGGGGCAGAAGTAGAATAACTCTGCAACAAAACAGATAACACCTTCCTGCTATAGTGAGAATTTATAGCTGGTGTTTCCACTTCACAATGAATTCAAAATCCATGCAAGAATTCAATCCATTAATTGGTACCATTCTGATGCAGAGGTTCACCCAGAGATGCATTTTACGACCAAGGTACTCTCTAGGATAGTTTGGTAAGTCATGTACTGTAGCAGGTGAGACTCCTGACAGCAGAGAAAGGTGAAAACTTTCTAAGAAGTTTTCTGTGATTTCACACATTCCTAATATTCTACACAGAAGGACATTACAGTCATAAACCTTGCTGGAAGTTTTTACAAAAGGTCAGTAGCCCAATTCTTAAATACAAATTAGTGTTCATTTAAAAACTGATTTGATAATTACAAATTATCAATTATCTACAAATTATAAAACAGTGCAATTCTTTGGACTTAGATGACATCAAACTCATTTGCACTAGTTGGCCTTAACAAATCTCTCATGTCCATTATTTAACATCTCATGTATTGAATAACTAAAGATACACACGTGTCATGTAAGTGAATTTCCTCGTATACAGACGTACATTTAGAATATTCTAGTTCTTAAAATATTTCTCAAAACACATTACCATGAGCTCCCCAACTTTCATTGTTTGCTCAGAGTTTAGCACAATGGCCACTTATGCTCTGTGTACAATATCAATAACATACACTTTTTATCCAATCTACAATATTTAAGATTCTCTCCCATTTGAGTATTTTCATCCTTATGGTAAATGAAAAAAAAAAAACCAAACCAAAAGGCTTGCAGGCAAATCTGTGTTACTGACTGCATACAATTTCTGAAACAACTTCAGCAAGTTGGTACATTGCTCCCACTGATATTTGTGTAGGCTGTAACTGGAAATCTCACCACTAACCTGTCAGCCAAGCTATTACTCCTCTACTTCAGAAGGCTGCAGTCAACTCTGGGTTCCAGTTTGCTAAAAAGAACAAACAGCAACTCCAAAGGCCATGTAAAGGTTCAAACAATAGTTCAGGGAAGACAAAGGTTGCATCCATGAGAAATGACAAGGGAAAATTACAGGGGTTTAGGTAAGAGATATGTAATTCCCATATCAGTAAGATAAAACCCCAACCTACTTCCCATCCTGCTTTTTGCAGTACCTCAGGTGTTTCTTTTTGGATACTCTTAGCAGAAATACAATAAACAGTAGGCTAAAACCTGTTGTTCTAACATGTGCTAGTTTTGATATGGTTGGAAGAGAAACTGTGAGAATCACGGCTTCTTACAAATGTTTTAAGTGAAATGAGTGGCTACGCACTTAATTTTAGAGTCACTTAAACCCAAGCCAGAACATTACATGCTATTATTTATGTAATAGCATATAGGTTTTTAGCTAAGGACTATGCTTTAAGGAATGACTCCAGAAGCTACATTTAAAGGAAACTAAAAAAAGCTTTAATGCAGAATTTTATTTCTTGTCTTTTAAACCCTAGTATTTTGTAAGTCAAGAGGGTTTCAAAATGTAACCAAATATAACCCCTTAGCTATTTCCTCTCTCTTTTAAGAGAAACAGGTCAAGAGGATGAAAAACCCCCACCAATCAACCCAACCACCCTTAAAGCACACCAAGGCTTCAGAACTTTGCCTTGAGAAAAAAATAATGTAACTGCATGCAAATCACTCTGGCTAGAAATTACCAAGAGAACTGGACTTGACAACAGAATTACCCCATGTGTGAGCAATGCCCAGCTCCATGTGCTAGAAGCCCCCTCTGCTGTCAACCTTCTGAATTCCTCAGGGGGGAATTACTTTTCACACACTGCAAGATTTGCAGAAGCCTGTCCTCAGCTTCTCCTGCCCCTGCAGAAGTGGGCAGTCTGAGGTTGGCTCAGTAAAAAAAGGAATTTGTCTAACAAATTCCTAGGTGCTATCTCCAGTCAGGAAAAAGTCCTGAGCATTGAACTCTGTTGAATTTGAAATCAACAGCAAGAACTTCTGCCCCAGATCTTGGCAGCTTCTGTAGCTCCCCACTCTGCTGGAAGAACATCTTGAATCTTTCCTCAGCTGTTCAGATCTCAAACTTCAGAGCATTCTCACTTGGACTTTGCAAAATCCACAGTAAAGCAGCATCTTGCCAAACAGATCCACTGTAAGAAAGTCAGCCTAGGAGAACTTATGGCTTACTCAAACTCATCAACACTCTGGACTGGGTTTTCAGATTAATGCAAAGAGATAGTATTTCAAATGGAAATTAAAATAAACAACACAGCCAGTGCAGAATTTATCAACTTTAACAGTGCTCTCTCCCAAATAGCTTTTTTGATCGTTATAGATAAAACTTCTATAAGTGTGCATATGAAAAAATAACTGAAGAGCATTAGTAATCAACAGTGGTGCTTTCTAACCATCAAATTTAATGTCAGAGACTTGCAAGGTACCACACTTACTGCTTTTCCTAAGTGAAACCAAAAAGGGGTAAAATCTGCAAGATAAAGTTATTGTACAATTCAAGAAAAAACAGAACAGAAAAAAACAAGAAGTTAGAATATTATCTGGATTCTACTTTTTCCAACTCCACCATGACATTTTTTCCACCACTTTCTTGTAATCAAACTTGCATTTAAAGCTCTCAATCATTCATTCACACTGCAAAAGGATAAAAAAAATGAGATTAGACAGCAGGAATATTTAAATTTCAAAAATATATATTGAACTGGAAAAACTGAAAGTGAAATCCACAAATAGTACAGGACTTATAATTAAATGGTATGTAAAACCAGCTCTGTCCCTCTGATACAGGGACAGAGATGTATCAGTCCCAGTTTTTACACTTTATACAGAACTTGACAAAGGACAGGCAGAGCTTGGATACCATAAATATTTCAGGGCAAAGAGTAATTTTATACAGCTCATTAGCAATGTCCTCTGTCATAGGCAAGGCACAGTTCTGCATGGCATCACAACAAGTGAATTATTTCATTTAGCATCCAGCTCCTGCAGATCCACTTCCCAGCACAAGGAACTCTGAGGGATTTGGAAACTTGGTAGCATGACATTTTCATGTTGCTTCCATCAGTTACTTCAAAAAATACAAAAATGAGCAGCAGAAACATGAATGCATCCCAGGGTCCAGGAGAATCCCACAGAAATTCTGCATCCAGATGTGGTAGTCAAAGCTGAGAAAAGCTAATGAAAGTATAAAGTGGAACCTTAAAATTTTAATTAGAAAAGATAGCTTTCTCTTTCACCTTCAATACAGCTGTAAGTATGAGGAAATCCTCCCTCTTTTTCCTCCAATCTAATTGTGATTTTACAATGTATCTTTAGACATGGACAAAAACTCTGCAAAAACTGCAGTTACTATAGTGATTTTAATTACACATAATCTGAAAACTCCCAAACATGCTATTCTAAGGGTTTTACTGAGAGAAAAAACACTAATCTGTAAAATAAAACCTACTTTCTGAAAGCTAGTAATTTTGTTCTATTACTATCACAGAGAACACCAAGTGACATTCAACAGCAGATTTTTTACACATCACTAAAATGAAAATGATTATAATTGTGGCCAAATTACTAAAAATGAAAATTGCAACTGAGCTATGTAGAAACAAGAACACAAGCCCATTATGATCACTTTGTGTCAGTCTCCAGCCATATGGTATGTTTGATACGCCACTCGGAATACAGCCCCCAAATGGGAAATTTGGAGTGTCTACCAATTGTGCCAGGACTGTCTTATTGCCTCTGCCACTGATGCTAGTCAGCCTAAAATATTGCCCTGTTTTACTTGATTTACACAGAGAGCAATATATTCTATATTTACTTCAACCACACTGAACATTCTAACACCTCTAAAATATGAAGTTTATAATTTTAATAGGGAAAGACCAAAAAACTTCCAAAACTGAATTCTCACCTTCCCACTGTAACAAGCATTTGTTAACATTAGCTGCCTGGGTTATTCCTTGGAAGAAATAAAATCAGCATCCAGTTACTAGTTACTAAAGACAGAGATATGCATAAAATATAGAATATCCTGTAGAATATCCTAGAAAGGAACACTATAACTTAGAAAATGCTACACCATTTGACATTTAATTTTTTTTTTTGTCTTGCAGGGTGAAGAACAAGATAGGCATGAAACACATCAAGAAGAATTCTGGCGGTGAAAACCCAGAGACATCTGCTTCAGTCACACACATCTCACTGACTAAAATCAGAAGCAAAAGCTGACAGACCTCATGGAAGCTGACTTTTTGTTTTGCTGGTACTGCTCAGCTGGTTGTTGGGGCAAGGGATTTAGCAGCTGAACAAAAAGACTGTATACAGCAACCTGTTTATGAGTGTATTACTACTGCCCTCACAGTACTTGAGTGACAGAGCTGTACAAAGCAGCACAGACTCTCACTACCTAAGAGACACACAAACAGTTTGCAGTTCAAAATCATTAGGCAGGAACAGCATCTATAGTGGAAGTGATTCAGATTTGCTCAAAGTATAAAACCCCTTTCTCTCCTCACAGCTCTGCTCACTGAGCTCTTTATTTCTAGAACTCCAGTAAAAGCCATATAAAGCCATTATTAACAGCCTCTTTCTGGTTGTGAGTAATTTCTCCATAAAGAGCAGCTCTACAGAAAAAAAAGAGACGGAAAATCTACAGCAATGCACTGATCAGACCCAAAATGACAGTACCAAACATGAATGCAGAACAAATCTGTCATTTTGCATAGCTTCAATGTGAACTGAGCACGTTAACAAAGGAAAAAGCGCAGGACAGAAGAACTGGAGACAGAGCTGATCAGGTGGGCTGACCAGTCAGCTAACATGCATTGTTAATGTATTTGTTGTACTCCATGTTATGATCTACAAGTTCCCCAGAGTAGCCGTGGTCTCTGTTAAAACCTGCAGCCATGTAATTTGTAGCTTTGATAGCTTAAGCTCTGGACCATAAGATGAAAGAACTTCATTCTCCTACTATAATTCACAGTCCTGGAGAACAACCAAGTTCTTTTTCCTTCTTGAATCCTTTTCAAGGCACTGAGTTCTACTAATGAGAAAGCACTGTATAAAACCTGCTTCTGTAAGAAACTGTCCACCCACATGAATTTTGTTTGGTCTGAGAGATGGGCAAGAAACTGGCTCAGAGCTCCCACTCAGAGTGCTGATCCATGGTCTGTACCAGGGCTGGCAGCCTGCACAAGTGGGAATCCCCAGGGATGGACATTGGGCCTCACTTGTTCAGCATCACCAAAACCATCTGGATGACAAGAGTGTGAGCACTGTCCCCAGGTTTGCTGGTGACCCCACACTGGGCAGTGAGGTGCACATGCCAGCAGGGAAAGGCATCTCACAGAGCAGGACAGGCTGGAACAGGGAGCTGCCAAGAGGAATGTGGAGTTCACAGGGACAAGTGCAAGGTCCTGCAGCAGTGATGACACCAAAGAGCCTGGCACAGGCTGGGATCCTTTGCTGAGGGGGTGCTGGGGGTGCACAACAAGAGCTGAACAGGGCTCAGCAGTGACGCTCTGCAGCAGTGACAGCACATCAGATGCTGCCATGCACCCACAGGGACAGCACCAGCAGAGATGAGAGATGTCACCATCCCAAACGACCAAGAGCTTGTCAGGCCCACCTGGAGCACTCCTGTGTGCAGCTGTGGTCACACAGCTCAAAAAAAAGGAATAGATGGACTGGAGAGCATCCAAAGGAGAACCATGAAGATAATGGAAAACCAGCCCTATGAAGAGAGACTGAAGGAATTATATCAGTGTTTTACTCCCTGGAGAAGGCTCCAGGGGACCTCATCACTGTACATAAAGAGTGGCTGCAAAGAGGATGGAAGCAGACTCTCCACAAGGAGTCACATGGAGAGGACAAGTTGCACCAGGGGAGGTTTCATCTTGATATAACAAATATTTTACACTAAGAATGATCAATGCCTGCCCACATATGCACAAATACAGATATTCTAACTGAAATATCTAGATAAATATCCCACCGTAATTGCTGGCAGATTCTTGCAGTTTTGGCATAAACTTGAGTCACAATTCATTGCAGATACTGCCTTTTACAGACTGTAAACAATGTGCTAAAACTTCACCACCAATTTTTTAAAATTACAAAAATAGTAGAAAAATATACCAAAACCCACCAGTAGTTAAGCTGCAATGACACATCTAAAAAACCCCCCAACCTGTTGACTAGGGAAAGTATCTAGTGTAACACTAAGGTTAGTTTTAAGAGTTATTACTTATACTTAAAGTTCTCATTTACTGGCTCTTTATAACCTTAAAACAAAGAAGTAGAATTTACCATGTACACTTTACTCTAGGCAGACAAACCCTTGAATAGATTCGTCAGTATTTCTTTCTCCCTGGCACTCTTACAAAAACTCCAATGACACTTGAAATCCTCTAATTGTAACTACCCTGGTTCTTCTGTTGTCTCACTTATCTTTCCTTATCGTTCCCAAATCAACATTTTTCTTGCATTTTCTAGCTGCAGTCTTTCAAAAAACTTAGGTCCAAACTTTGAGCATATCATATTATTCTTTGCTGAGAAAGCTGACAACTGGTATGGGCATCTCAGGTCTGGATACTGCCTAATGAATATTTTGAAAAAAATCATCTGAACTGGACTGAAAAATTAATTTCTTGACCACCAGACCCTCTGGGACTAGAAAGAGGAACATTTTACCAAGATCAAGTACTAATGAAATCAAACTTTCCTTAGCAAAACCATTTGAGAACCCAAACCACTGGTCTGAACACTGCTTTGGCATCCAAAGAGTTGGAATTTTCTCCCTGGTTCTCCATTTGGAAAACAATAAATGTACATTTCTACAGAATTCCATACATTCAACACTCCATTGTTTCAAATCAATTCCATCTGTGCTATTTAATACACAATTAGTTCAACCTTACTGCTGCAGTTAAACTGGTTTTGCTATCACAGCTAAATTTTCTGAAGATATTCCCAAAACATGCTACAATCTGACAACATGACTGTCAGTCTCAGTACTGATTATTAAATAGCACAAAGAAATTGTTTATGTTTCACAGGAGGATGAAAGACCACATAAATGTATTTCAAGAATTCTATCTTCTGCCAATTATTTTTCAGATAAAATTGCAAATGTTACATTTAATGTCTAATTGTTGTTAAGTGTAAACAATAAGAAATTAGATACATTAGAAGTGCATATTTCAGATGAAAAAGAAACAAACTCCCAAATTAGGTATTATTTTGGATATTCATATGGCATCATGGAAAACCCAGTTATTTCAGAAAAGAACATTTTAGAGATTATCTTTGCAAGGAACATGTTTGTTGCAGTAAACAAATAATGCAACTCTAGAGAAGCTGTTTAATGGTCAAATAAAGCCCTCTAAAGAGAGAACAGAGGAACACCTAAAAATAACATTCTCAAAAATTATACAAATAGATGCACTGAATATTACATTTCTATGTACAAAGATCTAGAAACATACTACTGTGAAGTACTTAGAACTTTAGAGTTGCTTTTTTCTTTTATTTCATTAAAACAAGCTGGTTTTAAACGAAGTCTTTCAAAAGGGGAAACTCCTGTCATTGCAGTCAAGCAGGCACTTTGCTGGTTTGTTTTACTGGACCACAAACTACATCTCTGGTAATATCCATCAGATTGCAGAAAAATGGACAGCTTAGATTTCATCAAGCCACCCAGGGATGATGCAATGCTGTTTCTCAGTGGACAAGAACACAAAGGCACATGTGCAAATACTGCCTTAAAAATCAAACTTCCTTTCTCCTAACTACCAATACAGTGCCAACTGTAGCACCAATGGACAAAGGCAGTCCAGTAAGGCCTTCCAAAGAGGTGGTGCATCTAATCAAGGCTTATTCTCCCTGCTCCAGTTATTCCTGAAGAGTCACTGAGGCTACACCTACCATCCATTCAGACAGCCCTGTGTGAAACAGTCTTCAATGTACAGAGTACTTTGAACAGGGTGACTGCTGCATGCAGGTAATTTGGGTTTTGTTTGAAGAACAGTCAAAAGAAAATATATTTTAAAAATAAAACAATGAAGAAGAGTTTTTGTTGCATCTTTCTGCCCTTATTTGAAAAATACAAAACTCTAAAAAATTGAACTTGAAGGACACACCAGCCTAATAAAACCTCTCATTGTTATTTTTAGTATTGCTTCTACCAGTATTAGAAAAGCCATCTTATCTCCTCTTTTTTATCCCCAAACCTAGATGAAATCTCAAAATCCTGAAGTTCAAATGAAGTTCTGGAGAAAAAAAAACAAATGAAAAAGAGGACAAGAAGCAGTGGAGAATGAAGTAGTGGTATTTCATCAGCTGAAGTAGTGATATTTCAATCTGTCTGTACCAAGGCAAAAATGTTATTGCATACAGTGCATGCAATACATCTCATACATGTATGTTATGCAAACAGTGAAAAATACAAAGATTTCATTTTTATGTTTTAGTTACATTTTTCTGTCCTAACTTTAATTACATTATCACTCTCAATAAGTGCTTTGAGTAAAACTAAAGTTAAAACTTCCATACAGTTTCAGAAGATAAGAATATAAAATAGGATTGCTAAAAACACCAAGGTCATGGTTTCAATCCCTGTATGGGCCATTCACTTAGAAACTGAGCTCCACGACGTCTGTGGGGCCCTTCCAGCCCAGAACATTCTGTGAAGTCAGAAGCAGCTCTTCACTGTATTCTTACCAGTGTTGTCCAGCAATAAGGATGTAAGTTAAACTGTTAACTGGAACATCTTTTATTTTACAAGGCAAAACAAAATGGAAAAGACATGTTTTTTAGAAAGCTAAAGGCTGGCTCAGGAAAACATTTGTAACTCGTCAAGATACAACCTGAAGTCTCTTCTGAGAATTGCTACATGGATAAATAAAAGTGAGATCATGGACATATGTAAGTGGTTCCTGCATGCATTAAAAACTTTTCCATAAATAGTTGCCTCATTTGTCACAGCATTGAAGAAAGCTGGCAGGTTAAAAAAAAATAAATCAGAAAGCACCTGTTGTTCAAAAGGAAGAATACTCAGAAGTGTTGCTGTCACTTGATTAATTCAATGAAAATTTTTAACCAAGCACAAGTCAGTAGCATTTGTCAAATCTGACTGCAAAGTGATGTTATTACCTCAGAGCGTAAATGCTGGAGAGACTACAGGTAGTGACAGAAACACTCTCATAGTCACTGCTGGAGATGGAGCTGAGGGGGGAATCGCGTAAGCCATCCTGAGAACTGGAAAAACACACGGAGACAAAATGAACTGCTGAAGCAAGCAAAGGCAAAAACAGCATTGACATAAGTCATGGCTTGGCATGGGTCATTCAGAAATAAGAAGAAACTGGCACTTGCATTTTTTTTGCTCTCCGGATGATGATACAAACCTATTCCGTTTTCTTTCCAAAAGGACAAGCAATTCAGCAAAGTCAGTGGGCACACATCTCACAACAATTTTCGATTTAATTCATGCCATACAGTTAAAATGCTCAGGAAATAACTGTGAGTCTTACATTTTCATTGGAGATAGAGGGAGTAGCTTGCCCACGCTGCTAAGTGTGGTATAACTTTAAACTGAAGATATAACAAAGCTGAAAGGTTCATAAAGTCATCTTGGGTTTCAGGCCAAGGCACAGTAATCCATACACTTCAAAAACTTCTGAATATTGTGACAAGTCTGACCTATGTTTGCTCCCCATAGGAAGGAAATTCCGCATTGTTTTCTGTTAGAAAACACAACGTTGACACTTGGGTGATGGAGCTGAATGCACCCACCCCTAAGTTTGCTCAGTCCCTCTAAGTGCCATATATGTACGTCAAATTTTGTGCTTTGAGCCAACAGATACTGCTGCCAACAATTTACTGCTCAGCTACTGGAAATTCCACAAACTGAGAAAAAAAATAATATGAGATAAGAAAATATGTAATCTTGAGCAGAGATATCAAAGTTGTATTGGCTCTAGGCAGTGCAGAAGATTCACTCAAGCCAGCTGAACTCAAATGTTCAGTCAACAAATCTTTGGACAATACAAAGAGAAACCTAAGAAACATCTCCAGTTAAAAGAGAGATACTTAATATAGGTCAGGGTTATTTCACCTTACTTGTCCACAACTATGAGTAGATTTTTTAATGTCCTTTTGCTTTTTAGATATATGCAAGCCAGTTATGTTTCAAGCTCTTTTTTTCTGCCAAATTTACTATTACAGCTATTTTTTCAGCTAGAAGTCTGGAAGAATGCTTAAGGGGAATTCTTCAAAGCAGTGTATGGGAGGTATGTGCTCTAATCCCACTAAGAAATAATAGGATTTGTTTGCATACCTCCCACTAATCACTTGGAAAAGGTACCCCTTCATGTTTCTCATTTCTGACTGCCAATCTGAAAATAAATCCCAAGTGTACCATGCTTTAGTTGAAAGGAAAGACTTCACAACCAGAAAATAATTTTATCAGACTAGAACAAAAATCTATTTAACTTGCATTCGTTTTATGTAATTTCCCTTGCTAATTCTGCTCATTATGAAGAGATATATGCATTTAAACAAAGGCTTACTCTTTTATAGCTCATCACCTTTACCCATCCAATCTTACAATATGGTCATGCTACTAAAATGTAATTTTACTGTCTGTTTTACAGCAGCTGAGTGATATTAAAAAAACCATTAGCACACAATTTCACACCATGATTAGGCAGGTGTGGTGGTGTACTCAGCCCCCCTTTCCTTTTTAAACAAAAGCAAGAAATGGCAGTCTGAATGTCTGTACCCAAACTGGGCTCTGGGGAGACAGGTAACACCACAGGAGCCAAGGGCCATAAATCTTGCACAGCACCTGGGGGCTACCTGAGCACACACCAGCCCAAGTACAATGGGTATGCAAATATGACTGCAAGTCACTCATTTCAGCCCAAAAACAGTGGACAGGCCAGGGCCTGCTGAGCTCTCCTGTGTGGCAGCAGCCTGCATGCCAGGATCTCCCCCAAAGGGATGGATGCCTCTCACAATTAGTCTTCAAGGCTGAGTGAATCCTTATCACAGCAGATACTGAGTAAGTGAAACTGGGAATAAGCATGCTGAAATGTGGAAATATTAGCTAAGTGACAAAAAGATTGATTGAACATATATAAATAATCCTTTAGACGTAAACCATTGATCAGGTCTGAGACTAAGTCAAGATCCTGCTCCTCTTGGAGCTGGATATCTCAAGACTCAGTGAAAGAGTCTTCCTGGCAGCTTTGTTTGATCCTGTCCTCCAGGCACTAAATACTGAAGTGTACCTTGTCACTGAACCTTGTTAAACTGCTCTTCCATTTATCATGGAATTTTGTTAACTCATTGTCTCACAGCAAATACATCACTGCTTCTCCCTTGCAAGTCAAGCACGTCACTCTTTTGTTCAGAATAAACTAATCTTTGAACAGCACAATCAGGAAACAAGAACAAGTAGCAAACTCAGCATCTTCTTGTATGCTCTTCCACCTCTCCACCATTTCCAGATTTTTCCAGTGTAAAAATCCTGCCAGCTGATTTGGGTAGTAATCATTTTTCTGAAAGATGTCAGGTTTGCTGTCCTTCAGTGCTTTCTGTGAAGCTCTGCCTGCTATATTTGCAGTCCAATCAAAATATCTCAGTTACCAGTATTTAAGCACTTAAATTCCGTTTTCTTAGGTTCTTAGTTTTCTACTTTGTTTTAAAGAATTTAAGACTTAAAGTTCTTACAGAACGCCCAAAGGGCTTACATTTTTCCCAAGAACTCAAAAGTTCACACATGTTTTTTGGGAGTTGAATGTAAATGCTCTAGGCTAAAACATAAACCAAAGCAAGCACCACCCTAAAGTAAAACCTCTCTGCTAAGAGCAGATATTATTTATTACCAACATTGATCCAAGACATGAAATCCCTTTCTATCATCAGCTACCTATGTGGAATGGACATTCTGAGAGAGAAGGCAAAGCAATAGAACACATTCATGGTAAGTAAACCCAGTGAGCATGATGAACATTAATGGCCCACAGCCAGCTGGCATTATCAACCATCTCAATGCTATCTTTACTTTCATCTCTACAAATGTCTTCTGAACAGGCAGTAAGCCTCACCTCATCTCTTCTCCATACTTAGCCTCTCATTTCAATCTTCTCTCACTCCATGCCAGTTCCTGTCAGCACAACTCCTTCTCACCAGTTTCATCATCTCACCAGTTTTTAAGCCTTGTCTTAACCCAGTTTGCCCATTCTAAACTGCTTTATAAATGCCTTCATTTTCCACTTCTTCATTTTTCTCTCGGGGCACCAACCTGACCAGGCTGAACAATCTGCTGAGTTCAGGATGAGAAATCCATCCAATCAGTCATCACTTGGCAATGCAAACTGCTTGAACACACTTGACACAAACCACACTCACAGACATTTGTTTGTTGTAATAAACTATGTGTAGTTCAGGCAATTACAACACAGAAACATTTTTCTCATTCCTGTGTATCCATATAGACTGACTCATTGTACTGGAAACAGTATTTATGATTTACAGTGTTTATTACTGGTTCATATTCAGGCTGTAACTCTTCACATAAGAAGTTCTGTGTTTATTTAGTACTAAGAAATGGGAATCCAATAATGATAACTGTTTTACACTTTCTAAGTGTTATACTAACTAGCTTTTTAAAAAACTCCTTAACAACCACTGCTTTCCCTCTGAATACACACAGTCTTGGGATAACTGTAGTTTTTTTTCTTATTAGTATCTGGCTGAAGATCCTCTCTGCTTTTCTAAGGTGCTGGTAGATCCTGAGGTGAATTGACCTGTTTTTCCCATCTCAAGATTCCCATTACTAACTGATGATGGCTCAGCACACACACTCATTAGCACAACTATAAGAGATAATCTGTGCATAAAGCCACATTCTGCAGCTGGGAGCTGCTAACCCTTCCTTCCCACATCAGCCCACAGCTGACCTGAGCTTCACGACATCATGCTCATTTGCAATAACGTTGTTTTGGATTGGGACTCATAGGCCTGCTTAAAGTGGGGAATGTGGCAAAAGTTTCTTTCGTTTGTAGGTTTTAAACGCCTACAGTGCTGTTTTAAAAATTGCATTCTGGCACTGGATAAAACCACAATCCATGCTCATCAAAACATAATTCTTCAGCACTTCTGACAAAATTACAGAATAAAGATTTGAGGACATGGAGCAAAGTGCCATGGGATGATATGGCTGCCTCTTTTCATGGAATACTGGCAGACTGAACCAATGAACCCTTCACTGAAAGCTGTTGGTCACCTTTTCTAACTATTCTAAAAAGAAAAAACAAACTGAAAGCCACCTCTATTTTATCCATGCTTTTTTCTACTGGAATGTGTTTCTAGCCTCTCACATTTAATTAAACCTCTGCTTCAGGGGACAGTTCCTTCATGAATGCTACTAATTGAATACAATTACATTTCATATTACAATAGCTAATTGGCACAAGTATTGTTTGACTGGCTCACTACATGAGGGTTGACTAAAGCCTCATGTGTTGCACCAAATCCACTCAAAAATTATCTTTTAAAACTTTTTAACTTGTTATTTCAGGAATCCCTACTTCGAAAGCTAATATGGTTCCCTGCTTAATTGATATTTGGACCTAGTAAAAGGGAAGCTGGTATAAAACAGTGACACCAAAGCTTCATAACAGCAGTGGTGTTATAGGATACTGCACAAAATCAGAGTTCAACAGGCAAGGTAAAACACTGCCATTTCAAATTTGAGACCTGTGTTGTTAAAAAGAAGGGGAGGAAGGACTGAAACAATTAATTTATATTGAATCTGA
Source organism: Ammospiza nelsoni (assembly GCF_027579445.1). Classification (NCBI taxonomy): domain Eukaryota; kingdom Metazoa; phylum Chordata; class Aves; order Passeriformes; family Passerellidae; genus Ammospiza; species Ammospiza nelsoni. Next base: position 20,371,442 of record NC_080636.1, read on the forward strand.
ATTTGGCTAGTTGCACAAAGGCAATAAACAGAATACTAGAAGGGGAACAAAGAACTTCAATCAACAGCCAGATAAAGGATTGCTTAAGGGAAGTTTTGCAGTTAAAAGGCTGATGTTTGATTCCCAATCAAGTACTATTTGCTTTTTGCTAAGAAGAATATTTGATGAGACTTTTTCTTTCTCCTGAACAGCCAGTTAAAAGACTAATCAGTACAAGACAATAAACAGACATTTTTGTTTACGTGAACTTGTACAGCTGTCCCTAATTTTTCATAGAAAAGCCAACATTTTCATTTAAAAATATACACCATTTTCTTAAATCTTACTGTGAAGACAATATTCTAGAAAAGCATAAATTTTAGAAAAGCATAAATTTAAGACATTTAATCAAGTAAATTTGAATTTTAATATCAATTAATTTAGTTTTGATAAAGAAATACTTGTAGAAAAGCTAGAAACTCAGACAAGCTAGCAAGGTACTTGTTGTTAATTTGGTTTTGTTTTTTTTAGCAAATGTTAGCCATCCTCCAAATACAAATGGCTGAATGGCTGTTTTCCATGCACTTATAAAGGTGGAATGACTTATCTTCAAGTTACTGCACAGAAAATGTGCACACATCACATGTTGCTAAGGAGTGAACAAAATAAAGTACAGGCCAAAAAAATCAAAATTAGAAACCAACTGTCTGAAACAGGTGTTCATTTTTTAATGAAGTTATTCTAATATGTTGAGGAAATAAGATTTTTAATATATTGCAATAGACTATTGTAATATATAAATATTGTACAATATATACAATTTAGGATTAAAGAATTGAAAGACTAAGAAAAGAGATAACTTGAACACCAAGCTCAAGAATAAATTATTCCTCTTATTCTAGAGCTGCAATATAGATCAACAAATAGCAAAACATGCTCTTCCAAGGACATCTCATTCTTCCTCCTTACACTGCAAAAGCAAAAGGCAAAATATTCTGATTTTTAGTCCCCACAAGTAAATGCAAACAATGCCAGCATCCAACAGCTGCTGGACACAGCTGGAGCTTGCAGGAAGGGTGAAGGTAAGAAATTCTCCTCACTACCAACTGCAGCTCCTTTTGAAAACTGTCACTGCAAAAGGCTTCATCAAGAATACATTCAAACAGATCAAGGCAAATGCAAAAAAAAATTGTAAAACTCATGGTAGACATTTTAAACAGACCTGCAGTGGAAAAGAGAAACTACACTTAATAATCCCTTTTTTTATATCAGAACTGTTCTGAGGTCAGTATTGTAGATAAACAAACATGCAATGGAACCAGGTATTTAAGACTAAAACATGAAAACACCAGCATTTTATGACAACATCAAACAAGTTGCCAAACTTCATAAAACTTTAGCAGGTTTACATGGACTCCTCAGCTCCAGAAAGAACAGAAAGACAAATATTTACAAAACACACACAAAAAATATCTTCCCTCTTTGTAGTTTTCTTTCTTCTCTGAAAGAGCATGAATAATTTTACATTTAAATGAACATTTAAAAGAAAGAATTGGTATAGCTTGCTCCTGATTGAAAAACAAGGAATACTAGATAGAGATTTAAATAAAGCCTGGTTGTGGGGTTAACTTACATTGTTTTTTACTCCAAAACACCAAATGGTGGGGGGTTTTTGTAGTTTTATCTTCTTACATTCTATTCTTACATGGCTTTTCCCCCTTTAACTGTTTGTTTTGTTACATGACAGCCTTTATTTATCACCTTGTCCCTTCAGCAAGTCAGACACTGCATCTTTGCTAATGCTTTTCTCTTATTTGCATCTCATCAGCACTGCTGCCCAAGACTTGTGTGCTGTTGCTGTTCCATATCTTTGAGATACAAGCAAATAGCAAAGAAAGACATCAAATCAGCTAACACTTAAAAACCCAAGCAGCAGAGACCTGTCAATAGCCAGTGGTGGTTGTCTGTGATGGTGTGACTCCATCAGCCACAAGGGAAGGGCTGTGGGATGTCACTGAGCTGCAGTTCTCTAAAGCCTCTGACACAGTCCCTCAGAGCATCCTTGGATGCAAACCGGACAGAGATGGATGCAGTGCATGGACCATTTATGGATAAGAAATTGGCTGGTCAGATCCAGAGGGCAGTGGGCAATGGCTCAAATCCCAATGGACATCAGTGACAAGTGGTGTCCCTCCAGGGACCAGAATTACTTAATATTTCCATTAATGACACAGATGAAGGGATTGGGTGCACCCTCAGCACATGTGCAGGTGACACACCTGAGGGACAGGACTCCATCCCCAGGGACCTGGACAAGCTCCACAAGTGGCCCATGGCAATCTCATGGGCTCTAACAAGACCAAGTGCTGGTGACCCAGGGCAGCTCCCAGCGCCAGCCCAGGCTGGGGATGAACAGATCCAGAGCAGCCCTGAGAAGGACCTGGGGGTGCTGTGGTTGAGAGGCTGGACATGACCCAGCCATGGGCACTCCCAGCCCAGAAACCTCCCTGTCCTGGGCCCACCCAAAGCACCGTGGGCAGCAGGTGAGGGAGGGGATTCTGCCCCACTCAGGTGAGACCCCACCTGCAGCACTGCATTCAGCTCTGGGGCCCCACCACAGAGGACATGGACCTGTTGGAGCAAGTCCAGAGGAGGCCACCAAGAGGGATGGAGCACCTCCCCTATGAGGAAAGGCTGAGAGAATTGGGATTCTTCAGCCTGGACAAGAGAAGGATTCAGGGTGACCTAACTGGGGTCTTCCAGTACCAGAAGAGAGCCCACAGGAAGGATGGAGAGAGACTTTTTACAAGAGCAGGGAGTGACAGGATGAGGAGGGGTGGCTTCAAACTGCAGGAGGGAAGGTTTGGATTAGATAGAAAGAAATTCTTTACTGAGAGGATGGTGAGGCCCTGGCACAGGTTGCCCAGAGAATCTTCAAGGGTCCCATTCCTGGAAGTGTTCAAGGACAGTTTGGACAGGGCTTTGAGCAATCTGGTCCATGGAGGCGTCCCTGCCCATTGCAGTTGTTTGGAACAAGATCTTTAAGGTTCCTTCCAACCCCAACTATTCTGTGATTCTATGAAATCTTTAGTAGAAGAGTGTTTGATCTTTATTTTAAACTCCACTGAATTTTGAGGCTAGACAGAGAAGCCTGAAATACCAGCTATTTCAGATACAAGGATTATTATGGTAAACCTTTCTGGATCACAGAAATTACACCTATAATGTCATATTGTGTAGTAAAATAGTTTAGACTTACTAAAACAAATGGTTTTATCACAACAGTCACATTTGAGAGCTGCTTTATTCAGAAAAGGGAAAGAAAATTTTCTTCTACCTGGTGACTTACAGTAACTAGAAAGTAAATACATTTATCAACTTGATAAATGAGCCTATCCTGCAGCTATTCCATGTGTATGAGATTGCTTATTGTTCTAGCTAATGGGACCATCATTCTGAAAATAATCTACTGTCTCCAACGTTTCCCCTATGGTTAAGCTGGCATTCACAAGCATGTAATAGGGAGCAGTCACAGAAGCCTAATGTGATCTGCCAATTTAAAAATATCATCAAAAAGTAGTGATTAGTCATTGCCCAGGCAGCATGAGTAAGGAAAGGTCCACAAATTTTGGAACTGAATTATCTCTTTTCCTGATAACATGACTAGTGATTCATAGGCAAGACCCCAATCATATATATATATATATATATATATATACACACATTTAAGGCAAAAATAGGATCTATCCACATATAACTTTTTAATCTAGTTCTCAGTAGAACCCCAGCATCTCCATCTTTCACAGAATATACCTAAGGAGTTGTATTAGAATGCTTCCAAATAAAGTAGCAACAATCTAGTAATAAAATACCTCCATCCCTACTGCTCTACTGCTGCAAAGGTGGAATATTTGACAACTCATAACAGATGTACTGTAGTCTCAAAAATTAATACAGCTAATTAGAAGAAGTAATCAACAAAGTAATCAACAAAGTATCTGTCTAAAAGGCTATGGTGAAAACAGAAAATCCAACTAATGTGTTAACAAGATATTCAAAAACATTCACCCAAGAGTTTTAGAACTCAAGAATGAATAAGATGAATTATTAAGCTCTCCTTTAAAACTTCCCTGATGCCTGGAGTCTAAAGCTGGCCATCCCTAAAAAAAAGGACTCCATAGGGATTCAAACAGCTCTAGCTCTGTGAGCCTGATTATCATACCAAGCAACTTTAAATGTATCCAAAGCTAAAATAAGTAGACAACAATATGAAGGTCTGTCTGGGAAGACGTAAGTTGACTTCTGCAGAGGGAACCTCTTGGGAGCTCTGTGAAGGGGTCAAGAATCTTGTGAAGAATGGTGACTCAGCTGTCAAGCCTCTGGATTTTTAAACAGGTTCTGTCAAAATACCTCACTTAGGGCTTTTAGGAAAACTAAGGAGCTACAGCACAAGAGGGAGGGACTCAAAAAGGACAGATAATTCTTAATCACAAACTGGGAGAAGCTGGTAAACAATCACTTCTCAGAAAGGTGAGATTTCATTGTTGAGCACCCTGGGAGCTTTGGTTTTGTGCATCATGTTCAAAAACAGGAAAAGCAATGAGCTCTGACAGGTTACTACCAGTGTAAAATTATTATCAACCAAAAGAGACTGCGCAACTGCCCAGCCCCCCAGAGTGTGAGTATCAGGTACTAAAACAGCAAGACTTAACAGGTAAACACATGGAGAACAACTTTAGCATCAGATACAGAATGACAGCCTCTGAGACCACAAGCAACATCTTGGGGCTTTAGCAGACAACTTCAAAAAGAGCCTCAGCACACCACTTAGTAAGAATTCCAAGTCAAACACTGAAAATCACTGAAAAACAATTGAAAACAATTATGGCACTGCGCACATCCACAGTTTGCTCATACCTTGAGTAAGTGCAGTTCTAATTCACTTATTGCCAAGAGGAAATGGTATAATTGAAAACTGCTTAGGGCAAGAGATAAGGCATGATCAAAGCTATGGACAATTTGTGGACAACTTCTGAACAAGTAGGCTCTGACTTTGCCAATCTGAAAAAGTAACCAAATTGACAAAACGTGACTTAGGTCTACAAAATCACAACAGGCAGGCGAGGCCAGACAGGAATCAGGAGCACACAAAAGCAAACAGGAAGACAGACTTACAGAACTCCCTGTAAAAGGATAATTCTCAGATAAAGTTTTAAACAATATTAGCAGAGGCTGGATAAGACAGCGGACAAGTTACTACATTCATAAAACATGCGAAGCTGAAATAGCAGCTTACAGATATATATAATTTTATTAAATTTTACAGACCTGTTCTCAAAAATTCATTTATTATCCTACTCAAGGCAAAAACTGGTAGACAAAGAGTCTGAATTTTGTATTATTTATGAGAAAACTGATTAGACACAGTGATTACTTTTACATAGTAGTCCATTTGAAGTGCTGCAAAATCATGGAATGTCAAAGGGATTTGTGAATTACATCTTAAAATGAAGTCCACTTAGAAACCCTGTTGTAAGGCCTTTAATATGATCATACTTGCAAGCCTAAGATAGCAAATAGTCAGAATAATGAAAAAGATAAGTTGAGTTTTGGGCATGCTAAGTCATATTTAACCTATAAAAGCAATTAGGTCCAGGCCAAAGAACTCATGATTCTATTTCCACTACCAGTAAAATATTTCATAATTCAATTGGTACACTTATTTCTGTAGCTTTTATATTGCGGTTATGCTTTGTGGTTCAAGCTACCTCCACTGTGTTACCCTGAACTCTGTGAACATAAAATGGGAGAGTGTGCATCACACACACACAGAAAGCCAGCTGTCACAGAAATACAGAAAACAAAGGTAACTTAACTCTAATGTCTTCCCTCTGCTTCATGATATTAATACTTCAGGGAAACTGAGGATTCACTACAAAACAGGTTATCCTCTAACAGTAAACCAAAATGAAGTCAGGTTTTCTACTGATCTATGTAAGATCCCTTGTGTCTAATCAAAGTTGAGGTGAAGTGTGGCATTTTCTTTATTACAAGTATTATGATGTTATCTCCCTGTTATCAAGTTAAGTTCCTTACTGTCATTAAATATACAGAACCTTAATCCATGACCTCCACTCTTCTATCAACTTTGGCTGAAATGGTCCAACAGCTTTAAGAGCCACCTCTGCATTCTGTCAGGCTCCTTCAGCACACACACATCCACAGGTACACTTGTGCCCAAAGGCAACATGGTCACATCATGCCCTTTCTCTCAAATGAAGCCAAGGTAAAATGTGTTTAGATAACAATTTAATCCCATGCACTGATGCAAAAGTTAACTTTTTAGTATTTTCCAGACACACTTCTCCTACAAAACAGCAGAGGACAAGGGAAGTAATGACCCAGTACTGTTTAGCAGCAGTGCCCTCCTGGATACATTAAGCAGGTAATGTAACATTGATTTCAATGATACAGAGACACTGGATGATTAAAATTCAGATCTCCAAATCTTTTGCAGTAAAGCTGAGGTCCAATAAAAAGCTACCTGCATTAAAAAATATATATGGATAAATTCCCTAATCCTGCAACACTATTTTCCTTAAAATCAACATTAACGATACACCAATCACTGCAGTAGAAGGGTACAGGAATTTATGTACATGCAAATTACTGCCAAGACATCAAGTTGCTCTTACCTTGAACTAGATCTTGACTTTACATCTTCCTTTGCTGTCCTTTCACTACTAGCATCTTCATTGTAGTCCATTTTTTTATCACACGGTTGTTTCCTCTTCTCCCACTTCTTCTGCTGACTTGAGATGCTCTCTGCTTCTCCTTGGGAGTCACTCTCTACTTCTACCTGTGAACCTGAGGAATGTGCCAGGCACTTAGAGGAGGTTGGCAGTTTTTGCTCTTCACTGCCAAAGTCTCTTTCTGCTAACAAAGCAGAAGTTTCAGGTTGTAATGTTTCCTGCGCAGGGACTGAACTGTCCAAGTTATCTACATGGTCCATTTCCTTACACTTTACTAATGTGTATGAAGCATTTACAACACCTCCTGCAGAATGTTTAGTCTTTAAACCTTCAACACCGTCCTCCCTGATGTCTTCACAGCTGCCACAACACACACAGGAATTAATCAGACAGTTTGTGGCAGCTATACTGAGTTTATGGGACTCATCCTCCTCCTCATTTGCTAATGGATTAGCAGATCCAGGAATACAGCTAATAGCTGCTTCTGGGGTTGTTACTGGGGATTCTGAGCTAGAAGGAGATTTAGGATTGAATATTACAGTAGCAGATATTTTCATTCCCCCTGTCCTGTGCGCGATCACTTCTGCCGTTTCCGCGTCGTCGGCATACGCATCCCAGCCATTGAGGTATAACTGTGAGTCTGCCCCTTCCAGACAGCTACATGAGTTTGGAACTGAAATGCCAGGCATCTGTTTTCCATCTTCAACATTGTTATTATTGCTTAAGTCACTTTCAGCATCTTTTAAAAGCAAAGTTTCCTCGGTCTGATGGCCATTCTCATAAAGCAAAGCATCTCTATATTGCAGGTTCTGCTTTGAATCATGGCAAGGGTTATTCACCCAAGCAAAAGTATCACTTACTGAATCCAACCCTGCCAGGGCTTCTCCTGCTCCATCTAGGTCATCCATAAAAAACACTCTGTCCTCTTCATCAGTTAAGTTGTCAAGATGGTGTCTTGTTGGTGAAGCTTCAGCACTAGAACTGTTTCTTAGGCCAGCTCTGTGAGCTGGAGACTGACAGATGCTCGGGGGGGAAAGCAGAGAAGACATTTCATCGCCGACTCTGTGCACCATCCTGTTCAGCTGCTCCAGCTCCTGCTCATCATACTGCATGGAACAAGCCAGCTCAGCCTCTGTGTTCTCAGCTTTTGCTGAAAGTTCCTTAGGAGGCAAAGCTGCAGTTATGCCTGGTGCAATGACAGAGGGTACCTCAGGATCTGCTCTGACAGGAAAATCCACATCTTGGGAGATGCACAGGTTACGTTCCAGTGTGTGCAGCTCATCCTCAGTCAGCGTCTGAAGGAGATCCCTGAAAAAGGAGAAATACACACATCACTTGTCATTTACAATCATGAGGCATTGATGCCACAGATTTTAAAAAAGCTTTTACTGTTAGTGCAGAAATCCAGAACTTGAGGGCACAGAATACTTTTGACTGTGTTATTCAGTGCATTTGGCATTCATATCCAGAGCATGTGACTACTGATGCCTGAATTTGAGATTACTCATGCAAATAGAGGGCATAAAATTATATACATGCTTGCAGTGAAGCCTCAAAATAAACCAAAACACACACAAAAATGGAAATTTTCCCCTCCCCATCATTTATAGTGAAAATGTCACCCACAATTAAATTTATTTTATCATTTTACTTTTTTAATTCACAAATTTGACTTGGATTAGCAGACCAATTTTCCATCCCTCAAGTTGATTCAGAAAATTATTCTGCAAAAGTGTACTGCAGAAGTTTCACAGCATTAAACTGTCAGATAAAAGAATTCAATAAAACAGTAATATTGCTTATGCACCACTGGTATCTGGAAGCCAGATCACTGAAACTGGGATTGGAAGTTGGCGTTCTCGTGCCTCAAACATTGAACTCAATCTTCTAGCTTTGTCTGGCATAAACTTCATTTTCTTCACAGTGGCTACTATGGGGCTGTGTTTTGGATTTGTGCTGGAAGCAGTGCTGATAACCCAGGGGTGTTTGTGCTGCTGCTGCCCAGGGCTCACACACAGCCAAGGCCTTTCCTGCTCCTCACCCCGCCCCAGCAGTGAGGGGCTGGGGGTGCACAAGGAGCTGAGAGGGGACACAGCTGGGGCAGCTGACCCCACATAACCCAAGGATATTCCACACCACATAGATGGCATCAGGTCAGGATATAAAGCTGGGGAAGGAGGAGGAAGGGGGGTTGTTTGGAGTGGTGGCATTTGTCCTCCCAAGGCACCCTTACCATGTGATGGAGCCCGGCTGTCCTGGGCATGGCTGAATTCAGCCTGGGGAATTAGTGAGTTTATTCCTTGCTCTGCTTTGCTTGTCTGGGGCTTTTATTTTAGCCATTAAACTGTCTTTATCTCAACCCATGACTTTTCTCCCTTCTACTCTTCTGCTTTTCTCTCCAGACCCACTGGAGGGTGAGCAAGTTGGCTGCATGAGGCTGAGCTGTCATCCAGGGTTAAACCACAACACCAGGTCATTAAGGACTAAATAAAGCTCCTGCATGATGTTAAGGACAAGGCAGGGCTGGAAGCAAACACTGAGCAATTCAGCAAACTGTGTTTTCTATAGACATGCAGCATCTCCAGTGTTACCAAGTGTCCTCAGTACTGCAGTTTAGGACTATGGGCACCTGAAAACAAAGTGTTATTAAGTGCTTGATAACTCAAAAACAAATCTGCAGATACAGCAGCATGTAATTTTAGGCCTGAATTTGATTTACATTATCCTTCTCAATAAGAAGTCACATATACAAATATCCTGTCAAGAACTGCTGCTACTATTTCCAAAGATCAGTAAGTGTATTTTAGCATAAAAGAATGGATGGGAAAAGCAAAATCTGTTCAACAGAGGTTAGGAGTCCATTATTCCTCATGTGTTTAGGAATAATTTGTAAGCAGGTAACATACAGCTGTAGTAGTAGTAGTAATAATAATAATAAGCACATATTAAAAGAATTCCCTTAAAGGAGTAACTTTGGTATAAAAAAGAGGCCAAAAACCACCATTCAATACATCTCATACCTTGATTTCCAGTAAATGGTTTACATTCTTAACTTTCTAACTCAAAGATCAAATATTTTTGCAAGTACTACCAATTTTTCAAATAGCTCAAAATGTACATTACATCACTAGTATCTGACCTGTATACCAGCTACCTACAGTTTGAAAAAGCTAACATTTAAGACAAATATTCTCAAGTCAGAAAAAAATTATGACTATGTACATTCCACACCATTAACATTTTCTTTATATGAGTAATATGACCTTGAAAAAAGTTCTAAGCTTCCAGTAGTACCACTTGTAAGAACAACTGCAGTATTGTATCCCCCCTCTTCACACTCCGTAACTGAGAAGTCAGAATTTCCTAGAATCATTCTATCTGCATCTTCAAATCTAAGGTTTGACCATTTTTTTAGTCATAAAAAAGTAAGAAAGGAAAATGGGCAATCTTTGTTAGACCCACCTGCCTAGTAAGCTATAAAGCAGTATTCCTATTTAACATATTAGAACATTTTAAATACCTATACATTACTTTTGTCTACACAGTATGTACTGATACCACCTTATTATTACTCAGATCTTGTATTTAACCAGTGTCTGTAAGAGATTAAGCACTTGAACATCACCTCAAAAACAAACTGAGAATGGCTTAAGTTTTAAGGCCAACATAAAAAAAGTAAAATTATCATTCCAATTATTTTGGAAATAATTATACCAATAGGATGGAAAAAAACATAGAAGAACATTATTGCTGCCATGAGGCTTTGCATTATGCATTTGCATTGTGTTAGTGAAGAAACACTGATGTAGAATTTTATAAACATAAAGTAATGTGATATTTTTAAAAACAAACAAGAGTAAGCACAGAGATGTAACAGTGAAGGTTTTAAGCTTATCCCTCACATATTCAAAGGCATGAAGACATAGGAAATTTCTGGGTTGGGCCAGGGTCCATCAAGTAGAGAATCCTGGCACCTCATGGGTCCTAAGGAAGAGCAAAAGCACAGGACAGACCCACAGGGATCCCTGTGAGTGCATCCTTGTGGCTGCCAGCAGCCAGGAATCTCTGAACCAAGGCAGCATCCCTGGGCTCCACAATCCACAGGGAGCTTTTCTTGCACAAACTGAAAATTGTGTGTCAGCAACTGAGCAACAGAAAAGTGCTTAAACATCAGCTACCCTTCTCCATACACCACAGTCACACACAAGTTATCAAAACAAGGAAATGAGCAACTTCTACAAACAGAGGCTGCACCAGCAACATGCAAAGGAATTTGCTTTCCATCCAAGCCCATCAGCATAATTGAGAATGATCCACTGGGCCCAGGAAAATCTAAGATTGAATCTTTGGACATGCAGCATCTATTCTGGGGTTTTATTCAGTACAGAACACCACATGGCAGCACCCAGGATTATTGCATGTCTCAGTGTCCAGAGCTACTCTGCTTCCTTTCCAAAGGCTCAGAGAGCCTGGCTGCTCAGACCTATCCAACACAGGTTTCACACATTCACTGTAAATTCAGGGCTGGAAACACATATTTACTTTATACTAGCTAGCTCCATGGACTTGAGTAATAGATTCTATTTCTGCCAATAACAACACCCCAAAATTTAAGAGTATGCAGTTTTGAGGATAGTAAATAAAGCCTGGTTAAACAACAAAAACAACAACCACCAGTGGAATCAGCTGACAATCCTCATGTCTTTTCAGGTGAGTCAGATCCATGCAGCCTTGGAAGAATAACATAACCAGCTGAATTACACATGGTAGTCTACCAGCCCTGTAATTTCAATAGAAAAATAATCCTGCTTTAAATTCAAAGGGAATATGCTCATTTTCCTAATCCAAACACAGGAAATTTTGCTATTAACAAATACAGCTTATTCTAAAAGAGGTTCAAGTAATTACCTTCACTTCTCTGATTAAAAATTCCCCAGATTCACCAGTCATTTTTAAGGATGACAAATGTTTGAACAACAGGTACCTTTTAGATACACTGTACATTAGATTATACAGGACTCACTGCCAATCTGTCATGTTGTAAAATGACTATGAAGATACTGAAAATGAATGTTAACCAATATATGGAAAGAAATGTGACATTTCACCACTAAAAAACTGAACATCAGGCGTCATCAGTAAACTTTAAGCTTTAATTAACTGTAGCTACTTCAGTGGTTCATTTCCTTTCTGCTGAAGAAGCTTTAACTCATTGTGCTCATATGGACAAAAAGGATTTCTCCCTTTGCTTACATTATTCAGAAGGCACAGGTAAAGTCAGCTTCTGCAATCCACCCTGAGGAGCAGCAGTTGCACTTTCTTCTCAGAGGGGCTTCAGAAAATACTCAATTTTAAGAAGTGCATGTCGAGGTTTCACCTGCTTTTTTACTCTTTTTGGCATTGTATCACAGAAAGGCAATCTAGCTTTAAAAACAGGAGGAACATTCTTCTTTCAGTGGTTACAGCTACTCTCAGAAAAACAAAGCAAGTTCTTCAGATGTGCTCTGCCTGTTACAAGCAGAAGCAGAGATTTGCTCTGCCTACTGCAGAACCAATGAAAATATTTCATTTCTACTGCCAATATCCAGGGTACAGAAATGACAAAAAAAACTTCAAAGACATGAGGCCAGATGTCTTTAAAGACAAGTCCAGCTTAACAGAGGTCAGGGCCACAAACATGCACATTTCTCAAGCCTCCTCCATTAACTTTCTCCTATTCTGACCAGAATTTTAAACTGCCTTGTTGTCAGAGAACAGCTTAATTGCCATGTCCAGCCTGTGCTTCAGTTCATGCTCCAAAGAGAGCACAACCAGCTGCCCCAAAGGAGCTGCCACTGTAGGAGCCTGCTGCAGGTACACAGATCCACACACATCCCCCCACTCCTGCTGTGCCCTGCTCACCAAAGTCCACAGTAGTGTCTGACACACCCACACTGAGAAACCAACACTGAGATATGTGACAAACTGCACTGACACTCCTTTACTGCCACAGGTTTGAATCAACTCAAAGTTTTGAACACAGCCACCTCAGAAAAACTAATCCAGTTTTCTCCCAGCCACTGTGCACACTTAATGTAAAGAAAACAAATTTACACTGCCCCACCCAATTCTTTAAAACACAGAGAGTATGCATACTACATTTAATTTCTAGTCAATGATACAGAAAGGTTTCAGTGTATTTAAAATGGCATGATTCTTGGATTCTGCACCACTTGATGTGCACCTCCTTGATTCTGCACCACCAAAATCCATGGGGACCCTGCCATCACTTGGAATGGTCTAGAAACAAGCACCAGGAAAGCAAAGAGCTCTGAAACAGGGCAGGATAAAGGAGTGTTGCAAAATCCCATGTTTGCTGACTTTGGAAAATCCCTGTACAGCAGCCTCAAAGGCATATGTAGTATAGGCAGTGTTTTATCACAAGAATGTTCAGTGTGACAGGCCCTCAGTGACATATCTGTGCACAGAGCAGGTGATGTGATCTGGGTATTTGCTAAGCAGATTGCAGCAGTTTGGCAGAAATGGTTCAAACACCTTTGTTTCAAAGGCACAGGGATAGCACCACTATATAATTATGCTTTGGTAGATGTAATGCTAATATTTTACATACAAAATAATAGTCAACACAAGCACCTGGCTTATTAATTAAAACATTCAAAGCCATAATTTGATGCTCAACCTTTCAAAAAACTCAGCAAGAACCTTTATTGCTTTTTCTCAGAGTCTCAACAATCTCTATTGTTTTCAAAGTTGTCAGCCACCAGTAGGACACCAAAAATTTTCATACCTAATAGATATTTATCTTCTCTGCTAGCTCTGATTTAATTATGTGGATAAACATAATTAAATACGGTACTTATCTTTGCCTTACGGATATTTTAGGATAACACAGTTTTAAAATTAATTACCTGTAATCCTACAAAATAATCAGCTCTATGATGTTAGTCCATGAGCTAAAATACTTAGTTGGCTAAAAAGTTATAGAAATTTACAGAGAAATTCACTGGGATGTGATCACATTCTGCAGTAAGATGTTCTATATTCTTACAACAGGCACAGAACTGGAATACAAAATGCAGCTGCTTTTAACAGCAAACTTCTGAACCTGTTTTCATGCCTTAACTATTGGTGCTGGAGACAGGAGAAAGACTCCAGGGAAAAACACTCTTCCTTTGTTGGGGAGCAGAAGTATTGGTATCAAATATCATTCCATCATCTTCATAGATTTCTAAGAACCTTCTCACAGAGTATGGATTGCAGTCTGATGAGTTAAAAAAAATGATAAGGAAAAAAAAAACCTACACAGCTGAGGGACTTTTAAAATTAATTCAATTACTCTGTATGAACAGCACACTTATTTGCATCTCATTGTTATTTTCATTCAATGTATTTTCCATTCAAGATTATTACTAAAGGATCTTTCTGAGCTCAGTTCTTGCCAGTATTAGAGTTCCTTCAATGCAGAGACTGCCAGACCTGGAATTTCATATTACTTCTTGCTTGAATTTTAGCTCTGATAGATGTTATCTCAGTAAGAACACTTTGCCAACTTTGTCTCCCAGACAACTGAAGTCACATTTTTTAATGTTCCCTTTCCTTTACAGAATAAATATAAGTCTTAAAGCATATCAGAACTTTGCCAAAATTGAATATGAAAGATTTCTATTTTTTAAAGTTTGCATGGAAAACTGCAGTTATTGAACAATCAAGGATTTTACAAATTTGTTTTCAACCCCAGAGCTACATTCACAGTAAAAAATGAAAATTAAATGAAAATTAAATGGGCTGAGCAATACACTGACTTCACTGATTTTCATTTTCCACGTTGTGGAATATGAGGAAAATAAAGCAGAAAATACAGATTATGAGAAGAATATTAGCTTTTAAGTATCTTTTTGGCTTTAGACAGCAAGTGGAATGCTGGGGAAAATAACTGCAATAGCCACATATTGGGAATAAGGTAATTTAATGTAAACTTCATGGACTTTTCAAGCTTCAGTACCAATAAAGCTTTTTCCTCCTTCTAATTTCAAGTTTTGCCCCTCAGTTCATTTTGTTATTCTTAACCCAGTGTTTTAAACTACCATAATTACTCAAAAAAACCCAACAAACCAAACGTTCATTTGTCAATTTTAATTCTCAGATTTCAATATGAATATCACTAATGTACCTAAAAATAAGACTCGTAGACAAAAATACTAGGAAGTTTTCAAGGGACACACAAGGATGTGGTCTAGATATTTATAAAGGCTAACTTCAGAAATAGCTCCCCTCTGAACCACCCCTGACAGAGCTCACATTCCCTCAGGAGATGCCTCACCTCTAAGGGATGAGAGGAGATCAATCTGGATATAAACTATGTGAAAACTATTTTTGTATCAGACTGTCACTATGACATTCAGAGAAGGCAATAAACTGCTGAAAATTGGACACAGGGAAAAAACCCCAACCTTTCAAGTTATCGCTCGAGATTTCTAGGAACAAAAGTTGCAGTTGGTCTATAAATCTGAATTTTAAGAAAATAACAGGGCTTATGGATTAAGAAAAATTTTTAACACCCAGATAAAATACCTGAAGAGTGAACATAAAGATCCTTTAAAGATACAGCTCAATTTCTCCAAAGTAACAGATCAGTCTTCTAAAAACCTCAGCTAAGGAAACAAGATTTTAATGTTCTTTATACTTGAGCCAAAGCCCACATCTCCAATGGTAACCCACACTGAAGCATTATGGAAAGAAGTATAAAGTGATTCATCCTGTAAAAAACAAATCTACAATATGAAAAACTGATAGTCATTCCTATTAGGTTAAGAATTATCTGGGTATTGCATCATAGCATAACAAGAAAATGTAATAAGCCTAGTTAAGCAGAAACGTTGATGCTAATTAGAAACAGACTCTCCCAAAAATAAACTCTAACTTTAGTACTTCAGGCATCATCTAACCAGAAGGAAAATGTGAAATGCTATAAAATGATACTCAAAAAAAATAAGAAACTATCACAGAGATTAAAAGTTCAGAAAACTACCATGAAATGAAAACCTACATTTAGTTATTTCATGGGTATATCAGGCTGATGAGAGGAAAATGCTGTTTATGGTTAACACAGCAAACAGAAACACTTTTTTAAGCATTTATGAGGACTCTGATTTTCACTTCAGAAGGGAAGCAATTACAACTATCATTTATTACTTGCCTTATTTTTCTTAGCAAAGTGTGAAAAGGTCTGAAGAGCTCAGACATATCTTCTGGTTTATGGTCCAAGTTTAATGGTCCCTCGGAGTAGACAACAAGGCCACTGTAATTCAAACACATGCATGAACACACACAAATGAAAATTTTATTACACAGAGCAACCACTGAATAGTCAGAAAAGCAATTGTACATAAACATTAGAACAACATTTAACTACACCTCGTTATCTTATTTTTGTATTATTCACCCACAGCTAGAATTAGATGCTATTTAAAGTAACAGGAAAAAGATCCTCTCCACTCTGTTCCCCTTTCTTAAACATGGCAGAAAAAGCAATGGAAGCATAAAGGGAAGAACACACATTTATTTCATTGCTGCAGCTGAATTAAAAAAAAAAAAAAAAAAAACACAAAGAAAACCCCACAAAAGAAACCTATTATCAAGTACATTGGGGGAGGGCCACTGATTTGAGATACTGCAGATGGCTTTTCCTTTTCAGTCTATAATTTCAAGGTAAGGTAGCTGACTCCTGAGCTCCTAGTTTTTTTACCTCCAAGATAAATATAACATTGTATTGACATATGGTAAAAAAAGGAAACAGATTTTCTTAATCACATAAAACATATTTTGAAGAAACCATGCTTTTAAATCAATTCAGCATTTGTACAAATTTCCCTGGAAAGAGGTAAATTCACAATCCTGAGAGCCTCCAGGTACTTCACTGTAGGTATCTCAACAGCTCCTCCTGACCAAACCACCACTGCCCAAACCTGTTTGTGTACCATGGATTAAACAAAATTCACCTTCACATCTGCTGTGCCACACCATACAGGGTCAGAGAGGATTCCCAAAGGCACCACTCTGCTTAAAACTATTTCATCCTCTGCCCACTGCAAAAGCAATGTATGTTTCCCAAAGGCAACCCATTCTCACAGCTGAGATTTCATCAGTTTTCTTTCTCCAAAGCCATTTTCCCCTTCCTGTCCATGGTGTCAGTGCTCTGTTATCCAAGATATTTCAAAGGCATGTTACTTTCCTTACACTTAAACTCCATACTGCTCCAGGGAGCTATCCAGCACCCAAATCACCCAGAGTAACACAAGTCAAAGTCTTTTGGTCCCCAGCCTCTCCCTAGCAAGCACCTGTGTGACCACCAAAGACTCTCTGAAACACAGCAGCAAAGCTGATATCACCAGCTATAGGAATTCCTCTGAAGTATTTAAAAAAAAGACCAGGGGATTAGGGATTTGAGGGCAGGAGCAGGGAAGAGGACAGACAGAAAAAGTTGCTTTCTTTGCAAGTTGCTTTTTTTTTTGTGGCTTAAGACAAATTATCTTGTTGCCAGGGACACATAATTTTATCTTTTTCTCTATGCTTGCCAAGCTTCAACAAGCAGGCTGCCACGAAGTGAAGCAGTTATTGCTGACTCATGTCTTATGTTCTGCATAAGCAAATGTTACTGCTTTGCCCTGTGAAAGCTCAAGGCTACTCTCCTCAAACTTCTACCTGATGCAAGTCACTGTTCCTTTGGCTTTCAGGCAGTTTGCTTGCCACAGAATTTAACTCTTGGAAAAAATAAAAAAAAAAAAAGTGGGCTAGAGCACTACAGAAAAAAAATATTATGAAATGGCTTCTATACGTGCATAACATTTGAAAGAGCTGTGATACTTCATGACAGTCATCTAGTTTCTTATCACTGGATAATCAGGAGCACTTAAACTTCTTCTCTTCTTCTCTATCCTTCTTTGTAACTTGGGATAGACATGATGTATTTGCCAGAGAGCCCTGGTTTTCCAGTTAGTGTTGGTGTGTTCTCCTTCACCGTGTCTTCCAGCAGCTTCAACCTGAGTTCTCACATTCCTGTTGTCTTCCAACAATCAGATTATTACTGTTATTATTTTTAGAATGACAGTTAGAGACAATATGCCATTTAACAGGAACAACAGGCCACAGGGATTTCCTGAGGAGAAGTGTATTACACTCAGGATTTGAGGGTTTTTATTTCCCTCAATTATCCTACTTATATTAGCTAACTGTAAAACATTCACAATGGTAAAATATTAAAAATATGCTGGCTTTACTCCAGAGAAACTGCTGCCTTAGTAAACAATGAAGACTCATTAGGAAAAATCCATCTGATTTGTTCAATACTGCAAAAACTGCATGAAGCAAAACCACTGTCAGTTTAGTTGAGTGGTCAATACAGGGCACAAATCAACACAAAAGTTACAAATGTTAACACTTTCCTTCAAGAGAAATACACCTAACTCAACAGTTACAATGCAGTTTGCCATGATAATTCCTTCTGAACCTAGAGTCATTGAGAAAAAAACCCACAAATTTAATTGAAAATTTGTAGTTTTCAAGACTTGTATCCTTAAGTCATCCTATTTTTGAGTGTCACAAAATATGTGCTTTCAAAAAATATTTCTGACAACATGACATTACAAAGACTGATGTTCCTAATTTTTAAATTTGGCTGGTGGATGCCTGATCAATTGTTCCTGCCTGCTCTATTTAGAGATCTACCATCTTTATTTTTTGTCTTGCTATTCTACATTAAACTGGTAATGATTTAGAACAAAACAATCCTCCTCTTTAATTTTTTTTTAAAGTTAAAGCAAAATCAGGTGTGAAAGACCATCAAAATTCTAAACACAGCTCTTCAAATCTTCAATAAACCTTTAAATGAGGCAGAGCAGAGAGTAGTTAAAAATTACTTACCATACAATGGCTAATCTTGGAATTGTAAACATTAAAGCTGGTTCATAGTCATCTATCATATCTTGAGTGAGGTATCCAAGCCTTAAGGCTCTAAGCAGAAGAATAAAGTTATTTAGTAAGACATCAAAGTCATGAAGAACACATTTCACTAAGGAAAAGTTTGAAAAATTTGTTATAAGCCAAACCAAACTGATAGTATTTAACTCATGCACTGGTTTTGTACAATCTAAACCACTATATACATAACAGATTGCTTAAGTCTCTGCTTTAAAGAAAAATATAGTATAATACAAACATAAATGCAAGAAAAAAATCCCTTTAAGCATTTAAAGCTTTTATAATCATTCAAAACACAATTCGTTTTTATGATTTTTTCTCTATTTACTATTTCATGTCAAGCTTCAGCTTGATACTGAAAACCACTGGTGCTGGCAATTTTTCAAATAAAAGAAACATTTTTAAAGTAATAGCAGAAGTACTTGGTTTCATTTTTAAATACAAACTGCTCTAATTATCAAGGTCAGTCTCCCCCTTAACTAACAAAAAACCTAAAAACCACCCAAGAACAGCACAGTTCTACACTATAACTTACTGAAGTCTAAGGATTTAATATTTGGGGGAGACTTCATTGTCCTCAAATAACTTCTCAAATGTCTTAAGCGCCTTTTAAACTAAACCCCACTTTGCTTGGATTTTTTTACTTTGCTGTATTTCCCAGGTTTCTTCACAATTTTCAGATTTTACCATATGTTTCATAACATCTTCAAATTTCTTCTCTGACTTGTTCCATCAGTGTTTAAGATTGCAATGAAAACTGCACATGAATCCTGCTTTTGGTCCCCCAAAGAATGGAAATAACTTTCTTTTTCCCTGTCAGCATTGTCCAGCCAGTACTGCTGGGGGTGGATGGGACACAACCACAAAAAGCAAACCCTTGCTGGTGCCAAGAGTGGATGGACACACTGGTGTGTGGCCCATCCTCACCCCCTGTTCCTTCCTACAGCCCAGACAGATTCCCAAAAGCTATAAGTAAGAAACCATCTTTTAGGTTTTTTGCCCTCTTACTGGGCAAATGCAGAATCCCAGAATTGTCAGGGTTGGAATGGACCTCTGGAGATCAGCCAGTCCAGGTGACACAAGAACACATCCTGTGTGTTTGGAATGTCCCCAGAGAGGGAGACTCCACAACCTCCATGGGCAACTGTTCTGCCACTTCAAACTGGAGAAATTCTTCCCCATGCTGGTGTGAACTTGTCTTGTTGTAATTTATGGCTGCTACTCCTTGTGCTGTCCCCAGGCACCATGGAAGAGAGCCTGGCACCATCCTCTTACACACACCTTTGAGATATTTGTGTGCATGGATCAGATCTTCTCAGGCTTGCTGTCTAACAGGCCCAGCTCCCCCAGCCTCTCCTCCTAAGAGAGATGCTCCAGACCTCTCCTCATCTTTGTGGCCTCTGCTGACGTGTATGCCACAGGTGAGTGTGTGCATGTGTGGTACTCCCTGACTGATGGAAGGTAATTCCTCCTACTTGTGACCCTTTCTGAGTTGTAATCCTGTCCCC
This sequence comes from Ammospiza nelsoni, assembly GCF_027579445.1. Lineage (NCBI taxonomy): Eukaryota > Metazoa > Chordata > Aves > Passeriformes > Passerellidae > Ammospiza > Ammospiza nelsoni. The sequence goes on from NC_080636.1 coordinate 20,391,657, forward strand.
AAAATGCCTCAAACACCTCTGATCTTGGTGCCACATACAGACTGTGGCAGTGTGCTCTGCACTCCTCCATTCCTTGAAAGGGTTGATCACACCAGGCCAGGGTCCTGCTTCCCAAGTTCTCCTGACATGACAGTGAAACCAAGACTTATCCTAAGGGCCTCTTACAGTCAACTGGTATCTAATAATTCTACACAGAACATAATTCACTAATTTTCTTTTAAGAACAGTGCTGCACTTCTCAAAACCTCACTTAGGCTGAGTATTTCACATGCTGCTCCCCTCTACTGCCCATCTGCAGGCTAGTTAACCTGTCACAAGGGAGAAGAAAAAGAGCTGTTCAACACAGTATATTACAAATTCACACTTTTCTTGGCACTTTATACTTCTAGAAGAACTCATGGATTGCTGAATTGATTTCTTTCATCATTGTCCCTTCATATATATAGAGCCAAAGACCAGTCCTTTGAGATTTTCAAGAGCTTTTATGAGTTCTTAATGAAAATCAGAGGAGGTTCACAGATTATTTGAACCATCTTTCCATGTATTCTTGCATGAAATATCTTTAAGTCTTGATGCCTTGAACAGACTAAGCTTATTTAAATGCTGAGTCTTCATGTACACTTCTGTAACTAGGCATACCAACAACTCAGTTACTGTTGGATTAACTCTCGTGTTTTGTTTTGTATTTTTTAATGTAGAAAACAAAAAACCACAGGCTTGTGCCTGCCAAGCATGCTTAATACCTTTGAATTTGGATACTTACTATAAAAGCAAAATACCTGGTGTTTTAGGACAATTCTTCAATATTAATAGTTAATGCACTGCAATAAAAACTCAGACAAAGCAAACAAAAATTAAGATCTAATCCTTAACTTACCTCTCCACAGTTTCACAGAACAGTACAATAACCTCTTGCTGTACATAGTATTCTTTTGGAGACTTCACAGGTACCATGGCTGACACGTAACTACAAAAATTACAAAATAATGTACCACTGTTTCATGTGCTTTAACAATAAACCAAACCTAGGAGGAATCATCTTAGAAACCCAAGATGATTTCCTGCACCAATTTGTATTTATTTCAACAGCACTCACTATGAAAACTCTACTGTGTAAGAATCTATGAGAAACACAGCCAAATTACTTATTGAAGTGGAATTGAGGCAGCGGAAGTCAGCAGTAATTTAGAAATATTATAATTCTATAGCATATTTATGATACAATGATGCAATTATGATAGCATTTAGCTATCAGAACCCTCTACTGTGTGGCATAGTGCCTTGGAAGGATCTTCACTGCCCCATCTTAAAGACAGAATAGTTTACTCTGCATTTCCTCAATAAAAAAAATCTGACTTAAACCAAACGTTTTGTCTATAATAATTTTACCTGAAACGAGATGAGTAAAATTCAGTTACCCAGATGACACAGTTTATGACAGTTAAAATTTTGCCTCGTTTCTGTGTGGAATTACTAGCAAAAGTACTAATTCAACAAGGTAAGAAACACTGGTAGAAGTTCAGTGGTTTTCTGTCACTGTGTTACTTAATTGGTCATTTGTAGAATATAAATAACACATAAAGGGAAGAAGCTGTTTGCAAAACAATGGTGAAGAAAAATGCTGTGCATAGAGAGTGGTATTGACAGGCCAAAAACGGCACAGACACTGCCAAGAACCAGTTACTGATTGTTATTGGTGTCTGCACTCAAACCCACACTTAAAAACATGTTTTTAGACAACATTTTCAATTAAAGTGATTGCAATGTACCAGAATAATGATGCCTTTTCTAATCAGAAAAAACCTGCTTACCCTGAGTGAAGAACACAAGAGAATAACAACTTTGAGGAAGGGCAAGCAGTAATGTGGGACATGACAGTCTATAGGTTATTACCAAGAAATACTAAAAGACTACCCATTTCTAAGAAACATGTTCTGCTAAGGGCAGCAGTGACTGTGCCATATTAGATCCACAGATAATCCTGCCCATTATCTTGTCTGTGGCCAGCACCACAAACATCTAATACACAGGCAGGTAGCTGGCTACACTCTGAAGCACAGTGCCAGACTGGTCAATGTGACCCTTGATGCAAAAAAGCATCACTCCAAAAAGCAGTTATTTTTACTTAAGGTATAAACCTCAAAGTCATTCTTCAATCACAAGTTTTCAAATCAGTGATTTCCTGTGGTTAATTATGGTTCATGTAAAAGCCCTTCCTCCATCAAAATTCAATCTGCCTTCCTAAATTCACTGGGTACATCTTGCTTGTACCACTAAGCACAAGAGAACAAAACCTCTGTCTCTAGAATATTCATTATCATTCTTTTCTTTTTAAACATCTATTTGTTGCCTTTTCTCTGACAAAGAAAACATTAAGAGATTTATGGTTTCCTTTTGTGTCTTGGAAATTCTCCCTCAAATGCCACATGCCAGTATGCAAATGGGGGATTATAGTTTAGTTGGAGAGAACAAATGTTGATTGCTAAAAAGCTATTTAGTTTTTATTATTGCTACACTGGAAGGAGAAATCTAACAATACACAAATTACTAAAGAATTCAAATACTATGATAAAAAATTTACATCCTTTTTCCACTCAAAGAATATAAAGTGAAAGAGTCAATTTCCAAAAGCCAACAAGCCAAAAAACAGCTGCAGTGGCTAAGACATGGCTCACAACACAATTACTTCATCTCTTTTACCTTAATTCAAACTCAGCAAAAAGGACATCAAAATGCTTGAGGGAATCTTTCATTTTTTCTGTGTAGAGGTTCAAATCCCTTAAGGCCTGGTCACGGATGATATTTCTGACTTCCTCCAGGCTTCGGGTCAGGTCCTTGGCCAAGGGCCTCATGGCCATACTCTCAATTTCACGATTCATAATAATTGAACCAGCAGCCAAACACTATGAAAGACATGAAGAGAGAAAATACTAGTTTTTACAAAGTAAAAATCCTTCTATACTCAAAAACAAAGCACAAGATGTGCTATTTAATAAGATGTGCTTTTGAACAAGGGCAGTACTTAGCCCCAGTTGGCTGCAAATTATTAAACAAGGGAAAGATTTAAGGCTGGTAGGTCTAGAGTCAAAAGCTTTCACAGAAAAGGTTAGGGAGCAGCTCAGCCAGGGAGACATGAGAAGAGGAAAACGTTGAAGAATAAGAATGTCTTAGGGTGACCACAGTGCTGACAGAAGAAGTAAAGTTATTCTCCCACTTGTTAGGCAATTAGTAGGATTAGTAGGATAAACATTAGTAGGATAGGTCCTCTATGCACACACAGATTCCTTGCATAAAAGAGATGGGAATCCAGCAAAACTACAGTCTATGGACCGGTTTGATTTGAGCTTTGATTTGGATATTTTGTTGTAAAATAAATCTGTTCATTATAAAAAGAACAAATTCTGCAACTGTGATGTCTTTTACAGCAAAACTGCTCACACTGGCTAGCACACAGGGATCCAGTTAGGCCAGTATCCTGCTTCCCACAGAAATTATACAAAAATCAGGTCACTGAGTGATTCTTCCCTTCCAGTGTCTGGAAAGCACCTATTTAGGACTCCTTGCCCCAGGCATTATACATGGACTCTCTCTGACCAGCTGACAAAGACATTAACAGTAGATTTTTACTGTAACACATTAATAAAACCTTTTAAAGATCTTGCCACTAAACACAACTGCTGGCTTTATTCTTTTATGGTTACATTTGGAAGACAATGAGCCCCAATATAAATTACACCTCCTGCATTAATAGAAATACTTCTGCTAACTGAGAAAATACAAGGTTGTTCTCAAAGATCAGGGGTTTTTCCCTTTTTTAAATCTCCATTTGCAGCTGTGTCACCCCCCCTCCCAGGCATCCTGTGGATGGGAGCCACAGTATGAGGGACCTGCAGCCCCAGAAGGGATCCTTTCTCAGCAGTCTGATGCATTGATTTGAGGGCACTCAGAAAAGATCATGTTCTTCCTTCTTATCAGCCAAAGCAGTGTTTGTGGGAAGTATGGATAAAGTAAGTGTTACCTGCTGAGAGGGATTCTCAGTCTGATAATTCAGTGATTGTACTGACAAGGACAGAAGTGTGTACTCATAAAGCTCACACAACCTTTCTGCCCCATGAATTTACAGGAGGACGGTGCCTACAGCAGTAGGAGTTGGCATTACATCATCACTGCATTTGTTCCTTTCCCTGAAACCAACAGGTCTCTCCAGCCTGAGGGTTGCACAGTGAAAGTTGGATTTGGAAGCAGGTTTAGCTCATATAACGCAGCAGTGAATAAAACAAGACTCAGGACAGGATTACAAAGCACTGACATATCAAATTAATTTTGTAAATTCTGAGACTTCTCTGACTCAGAGGAGCCTACAATTAACAACTGTCAAAGCAAGTTTCAGAAACAGAACATATGGAGGCATATTGGACTGAGCAAGATGGGAAATCTTCATAGAGAACATGCACTTGAAAAAGAACGAGAAACTGGTAGAGAAAAAAAAAGATATTAACAGGAGGCCAAGGATTGCTTCAAATACAGGAGAGGCAACACTGATAAGACCACATGCTGTTGTGTGGTGGAATGTCTGGACTAACCCACTCGCAACAAATTCATGGTGTCACCTTAAGTCACCTTCAGGCCAGTAAAAGTGAAGAGCTTATCACTAAAGATGCCACAATGATTTACTTTTTTTAGCCAAAGACATCAGTACAAATAAATAAATATACAAATAAATAAATATCTTGTATATTGTTTTGAAACTTCAGGCTTCCTTTGGTTAAAATAACAGAAGTTTATTCACTACAAAAATTCCTTGTTCCCACAGGTTGCTCTAGAAGCAAGTCTTTGAGAGAAATCAGGTAAGAGAAGAAAAGTGGACTTCAGTGTTCTACAGAGGAACTACATTTGTTTCACATAACTGCCTTGTTTCATGTGTATGCCATGTATGTTTCATGGCATACACATGAAACAAGGCAGTTATGTGAAACAAATGACAGCCTGAGGTTGCATATTTAGGATGAATTATAGCATAACAGAGGCATTAAAATAAAGTGACAGCATGCACTTCTATTTGTTGGAGATGAACTTTTGTCCTGTTAAAACTCCCTAATACACTTTTATTTGTTTCTAAGGTCTTCTAAACACAAAATGGCTGATCAGAAAAAAACTCAAAAACATCACTCAGCTGTTAACCCACAAAAGAATAGCTTTTCACTATAGATTACTGACAACACACAATTATGAAGATAACCTGGTATGCTCTTAGTCCAGCCGAAACCACAGTTAAAGAACCCCATTTCTCTGAGCACCCCCAGAGCAAGTCCTCTTGTTTATTTTGCCCTGTAATTCTTTTTTGTACCTCTTTCAGAAAAGTCTGAAAAGGTTCTTATGGCTTTACACAATAAAAAAGTGTCTATTAATCCAAAAAACAGCAGTGTGACAGACCTACCTCTGCTCCAAACCAAAGCTGTCCTGCAAGGTTGTCATGCCGAATTTCCTCTGGAAACTTCACACAGAAGTCTCTGTTGGCCCGTTCATGTGGAATGCATTCATCCATGATTTGGTTTATGATGTTCAAAACATTATCCTGAAGCAAAACACAGGATACCATATATACTGTTTGCATAGAAAATAGTGAGGTACCAACCCATTAAGATAGAAAATGCAGTGTTTAACTCTCATGGTCTTCATACACACAGTGAAAACAGAGAACACTGCACAGAAACAAGAGCAGCAAAATTCACTCTTTGTAGTTTTCCTAGAAACTGTTTCTCAGATTAGCTGCACTTTAATTTGACTACTCTATGGGGACTTCTGATGAGGAGGCATGACAAAGAGCTCGTTACCTCCAGTTATCTGTATCTATCAGTAAATAAATTAGAAATACAAGTGAATTATACTTCCATTTCCTCTCACCAGCCCCAACAATACACACTCCCCTTATTCCCACAAAGACACCTGACAGGGTACCTTGCAGTTGTTAGAAATTGAGTTATGTTGGGATCATTTAAGCTCATCCTGGTAATCTAAAGCACTTTACACACTTGAATCCCCAATGGGCAAGGGCTGGCACACTCACCAACCACGTCATCCCCCAGGCAGCAGGAGGATAAGGGGCCACCACAGAAATTACAGCTTTAATAACTGCTCTGATCTACCTCTGCACCAGGACAGTGATCAAAGACCTACAAGCAGTTTCTTGATATGCAGTAAATAATCTGTATTCATTTATTTGAAAAGATAATTTTCACATTCCCCTGCTGGGAACTGTACAGAATTTAATTAACATAATAAAGGTAGATTGAGAGCATGAAAAAGGCTGAGTGCTTTCATAAAGATGTTTTGTCTTCTGCTTCTTCCGCTATTTACAGAATTTACATTTTATTTAAAGTATTTCTCAAACAAATACCACCACATCTGTCTGTACAAAATTGCTTAACAGACAGAATTGCCTTAAATGTACACTTCACTGGTTTATTTTCACCTACATTTAAAAAACAAGGAGACAGGAATTTTGAAGAAACCTGCCCCTTTAATATGTTCCCCATCAAAAAAGACAAAACCTACTATAGCTACAAAGAATGATCCACATTTTCTGCAATTTCTCCACAGACTGTTGCACCTGCTGTTGCCACAAAATAATCTTAACATTAAGGCTGTAATTACAGTTGTCTTCATCCAAAATAAGGGAATAAATTAACAGTCAGCAATATTTATTACACACTGGTATAAGGTACTTGATGTGTTAACCATTAAAACAGTTTCACAATAAAGCATTTTTTGCAAAGCTGTCATGAGATAATAAGTTTCATTTCAATAAAGTTGTAAAAAACAAACAAAAAACCTCATCTCATACAGTTAAAACACACAAAGAAATGCAACCATCAACCATCTTCTCTAGATGTAAGACTGAAAATCAAATGCCCTGTAGCCCCTCCAGGGCATCACAACACAGACCATGGCCAGCAGGTATGAGAAAAGACAAGAAAAGAAAACTAGAATCACTGACAAAATTCCTGATTTTAGAGATGAAATCTCCCCCTCACTGTGCTGGGCCCATTGTACTGCCAGGATCAGTGGGGCACTAGGATCCCTTAGAACCCAAAGGGATGCCCCTTGCAGGAACAGATGGAAAAACCAACCTTAAATACTGCCTGGGGTCATTGCAAGGAGCACTGGAAGCTCAAATGCTGGAAGAGAACAGAGCAGAGATGCCCAGACCCTGCTGCAGCAGCAGCATCTGGAACCGCTGGCTGCAGAACATGCACCACCTCCAGGACAACAGGGAGTTAGACAAACAATCACATCCAAACTGGCATGACACTTTAGGGTCAGAAAAGCCAGAATAACAGCAACTTTCCCATCCCCCTTCCATTTCTTAATTCGTGGTATTGAGTACACTTCTCTCACCATTTTTTAGCTAACTCTGCCTGGGAACCAAAGTATTTGGAAAGTAGGTCTCCTAGGAAAAACAACTCCTAACCTACCCAGCTGCCACCCAAAGTAACAGAGCAAAGACTGGAACTGAGGATAAAAACATTTACATTGTAGAAAGGCATGAGTCACTCAAATCTGTTATTACTGATCTATTTTGAGACCAGGTGCTTTGCCTGTAGCTCTTACTTTATCACTAGTGCAATACAAGTTGGTCTTTATCACCAGGATGAAAAAGCCAGATTCCTGTTTTCAGAGAATTAATCAAAGTTTGTAAAGGCCTTTTTGCATTAGAGAGATACAGTGGTAAAAAGCAATCTTACCAGTTAAAATTTTGTAAAACTTTCACAACATGCAGAGAAATATTAAGGCAGGAAATGGGAGAAGAACACTATTCAAATCTGGTTATATCAGACTGTAAGTAATCCAATGACATTTTATTTTAGAACATGATATTCCAATTTATTTTACTTGCCAACCAACTTTAATATGGGGAAATGCAATTTTTCTCTTACTTTTTTCCCCCTAAAATGCTACACAGAATAAGAGGAAAAGACATATTAAAAAAACTTTCCTCCCTAAATTTTATTTTACTTCAGTGGATTATTTTATAAATGTAATCTTATTTGACAGCAGCTACAAGATTGAATTTCCCTTACATAACCACCTATATACATATTCAAAATTCCTGAGTATCAAAGAAGATTTTACACAAATAGAATAAAGAAAGAGGACTCACAGCTGGTAAGCAACCGTTCCATGGTTTTGCTCTGTTTTTTTAATCATTATACCTGTTAAAAAGCTCTAAGATGGTCTAAATCATCTCAGGAGATAATTATTACAAGCCTAATGAAATTTTATACCTTAATGCACTTAAATATTGCAACTAAAGACAAGATGATGTAACGAAGATAATTCAACTTTATACAATATGCTAATGTTTAAGCATATAATTTATTTGCTTCCTACTTAAAAGACCCTTAATATTCTTCCTCATTTCTTCAACATTCCTATAATCTCTAGATGCGTCTGCTCCAGAGCATCCAAGATCTACCAATATATCTCCACTTATGCCAAACTTGGAGTCAGGTGTTTTTTTAATATGTGCAGTACTACTAAGTTAAACTGCAGATAATTAGAATTTTAATATGCACTTCCCAATGGAGATAAATCACAATAGCCCATCTCCAGTAGCAGTTGTCTGTATGCTTCATGTGGGCAGCTGGTTATTCTGCCAGAGAGCTGAGTGAAAAAGCCAATTGAAAAGATGGGCATCTTTTCCTGCCTGGTCTAGCAGAGATACAGGAAGATTAGGAAGGAACAGTTGATGGAACTTAGATATAAAATGTACAAATACTGAAAGATTTCTACAAGGTAAATTGCTTTTGCTGCTTCAAGATGTGCAATTTCCCAAATTCCCTGTTGTTCTACAGGGTTTATTTTATTGTCCTACAGAAGAAAAAAAACCCCAAAACAAACCAACATTTCTCCATCACTTCCCTCTACCATTTTTCTTATGACACCCAGAGCAGAATAACTTCCATAAAAAATCTGGAATATTTGCTCCCATAATAATTTCAGATCTCAGATGCTTTAAAACTGGAAGGATGCCAGCCAATTTAGACAGACTATCCAAGGCATTGTAAGCAAATTAGTCTTTTCTTTATAAGAGCTTCAAGAAACATTCAATTTATTTAATTACAGTATTCTGCTTTGTAAGCTAATAACAAATGGGTTTGGATACATGGTAGCACTGAAATTTTGCTCCAATTAAGCAACAGAAATCAATTAGTTGGAATTGAAGTAGTAAATCTTTCACTTGATCCATCTTTCCACATAAAAGCCTCTGGATTTTAATGCCTCCTTTGGTGGCTTTATCTGTTATCTTTTGCTTTATCTGCACACTGGGATGTGCACAGTTTTGTTTCAGGTGCTCTGCTGAGGCTTTTCAGTAGCACAGGCAGCCACTGCAGAGATTCTGCTTTGGGATTTACTCCAAACTCCTCATTTCCTGGAAAACACAGCTCAGAGTTTCACATAACAGACAGCACTTATATTTTATGCTGATAGGGAAGATAATGAGTGGTAGTGAGACAATGTATGTAGGTAGCCAGAGTAGAGGACAAAAAGTTGGTTTATTTTTGGCCCATCAGTAATTAGCCATATATGAAATAATTAGAGCATAACGCTAACATCAATTGCTGCCTTAGCTTCCTGAATAGGTACCAAAAAAATGCCAAGGTATCATCTTCCTTATACTATGAAACATATGTTTACAGCAACAAAAGGCAAACTAATCTACTCTTTTGTACATGTCATTGATGAAATTTATGCCGCTCTTCCACAACATTAAATTTAATATGACCTTTCTGAGGTCTTTTGCAAGACTTCTTCAAAGGAAGGTAACTTTCTGTGCTCTTCAGTACCTCTTTAACAGTCATGTTTTGAGTTATCAGTAAAATCCAGCTAAGGCAATGTGGTCTATGACAATATCACCATGAGCTGAAGAGATGATTCTTTATCCTCTTCATTTAATTAAGTCTATGACATTTTTTGTTACCTTTTCTAGCTTGGTAAGTTCCAGAACTCCTTTAACATCACATTATTGCAATCAGAAGTCACTGAAGAACAAAAATTAATGCCAAAAATAAAGGAAGATTTTATTGTAATTAAAACAATTTGTGAGTATTTAGGGTTTTATGGGCTACTTTAACAAAAGAATCCAGTACCAAGGGGTGGTGTCCTCTGTGATGTAACAAACAGGTTCTCAAGGTATACACAAAAGTCCTGGCTTCAGAACCCAGACAGTTATTTCACACTAGAGATCCCAAGCCTCTCTGAGGTCTTCCCTCCAGTCCATCTTGCACAGATCCAAAGGCTGAGCTTTCAGACTCTTTTTGCCTCATCAGCTAATTGATTATTTCCTACTGGCAATGTAGTTCAATGGAATTGTTTGGGGTGGAAAAGACTTTTCAGATCAAGTCCAACCACTAACACAGCACCACCAAGTCCCCTGCTAAATCATGTGCCCAAGTACCACATCCACAAATCTTTTCATCACCTCCAGTGATGGTGACTCAGCCACTGCCCTGGGCAGCCTGTTCCAATGCTTGCTAACCCTTTTCATGAAGGAAGCTTTCCTAATATCCCATCTAAACCTCTCCTGGCACAACCTGGGCCATTTCCTCTTGCCTTTTCTATTATTACTGAGGAGAGGAGCCTGAACGCCACCTGGCTACAACCTCAGGTAGTTGGAGAGAACAATAAGGTCTTCCCTGAGCCTCCTCTCCAGGCTAAATATGTCCAGCTGCCTCAGCCACTCAAAATACCTGTGCTTGGCCACACCACTGCTGATCCAGCCCAGCTGCCATTGGCCTTCTTGGCCACCTGGGCACCCCGGCTCGTGTTCAGCCACTCTCACCCAGCACCCCCAGGTCCTTTTCCACGGGGCCCTTTCCAGCCACTCTGGCCCAGCTGTGGCACTGCAGGGGTTGCTGTGAGCCAGGGGCAGGACCCAGCACTCGGCCTTGTTGAACCTCAGAGCCCTGGGCCCACTGATCCAGCCCGTCCAGATCCCTCTGCTGAGCTTTCCTGTTGAAAGAGATCAACTCTTGTTGAAGAGATCAACCTGTTGAAGAGATCAACTCTTCCACCCAACTTGGTATCATCTGTAAACTGAGGGTGCAACTCATGAGACTCCACTTTCTAAAAGTAACATAATTTTTCCATGTATGAACTTTGGGGAGCAGCCCCTAGTTTAACCCATCCCACTAGAGAGTAATACCAAAACTGACCATGAAAAGGCACCTTGGATATCTAGCAATTTAAATTCTGTATTGCCCCAGCCTAGCAACAACTCTCAATAAATAAAAGAGGAATCCCCATTCAGAGGGCAGAATGAAGGAGATGTCATCATGAATTACTGCCATCTTCACTTTGCCTTCCCCTGCTGCAATGAAAGCATCCTGCATCCCCAACACATTCATTACTGAGTTGGCATGGATCCAGCTTTCTTCCCTACAGTTCGCTGCTGCAAATTAATTCCCTGACCTGCAATGCACAGCATTTTCATTCCACTCTGTCCACAGTCTTAGATAACAGGAGTTTCTCACAATGACCTATCTGACCCTATGTGAGCAAGTGGAAATACATGAAAAAACTTGTTAACGTGAGAAACTACAATTTAAGACTACAGTACTAAACATTATTAGGATCCTTTTTTCAAGGAAAAAATACATTTAAATATTAATCACTCCCTATATAAGATCAAATATGAAATGTAGAAAGAAAATACAATTCCTGTTAATGGAATACATTAAATACATTCCTGTTGATGGAGTTGTACTGATGGCCCAACTTACAGTCAAGCATTTTATATTTTATAGCCATTTGCTAATTATTCTGTAGTGACCAGAAGTTTCCCCCAAAATTATGAAAAGCTGTTAAAAGCCAACATTTAAAAAGACATATTTATTTTTTTTATTGATAATGAATGTTTAACTCTGCAGGTTTGTTTTTCACCCAACTACAACATTCTGCTGATCACCTGATTTACTGGGGGAAAAAAGGCAAATTTAACATCTGTGAACCAAACCCAACAGACAAAACACACAACTCTTATGATACTTATAAGTTCCTTAGTGTATTTACAACAACCATACTCAAGTTCATTTGCAGTGAAGTATGGTGAAAACATATGAAAGGGTTGACAACTCTGCCTGCTTGCAAAATAAATGTTAAGATCTTTCACTCAATGGCAAATCCAAGTAGGAAGCAGGTACCTGACACCAACTGTTTGAAGATGTCAGGCAGCAAAGAGAAGACATCTGTTAGGGCAATGCAACTCACACAAGTCATCACTGCTAGGAGTAATGAAATGACAAATGTTGCCATCAATTATAAAACAACTGAACTGGAAATGAAAGTCTAAGGGAAAACCACCCAAATTTACAAGCTCTGTGATGACAGGAAAAAAGTAAAGTAGATATGTGTATTGTCTCAGATTTAAACTTAATCTTGACATCATCACTTTAAAATGGCTCTTGTCAGTTTTTCTTTCTTTTTCTAGACTGGCACTGTCCCCACTAAAATTAAATTGGAAGACACTGCATAAAAGAAAATAATTTTCTCCAAATAAGTCTTAGCTCACTCTCATGTCAAACAGCCTAATCCTGGCACAAATTTCTGACTTTACTGCAGAAAGTCTCTTAAATACAAGCCTTATGAGAACTTATTTCTAGAGTCCACCAGCTCTGTTCCAGTTTAAAAAAGGCCTCAAACACAGATACAATTCAGAAAACAATCATGATTCCCTCCTCACCACAAATCAATGAGGAGCACCCAACAAGTTGGACAGAGTTTGCTTCTGGTTCTTACTTCTTCCCTCTGTTGTTAAAAGGCATCTTTGTCTGCTACAGTTTCTAAACTTTGTGACCACGAATGTTTCTTTCGGTCAACTTTCTCTTTCATCTCAGGAATTACCCTGCTGTCTCCTTCACTGACATAACATAACTAATATAATGTCTCCAGGGTTACAAATTAGGCAAGAAAGACCTGGCCATTACTTCAGCTAAAAGTACTCCTAGTTCAATCCACACTGTTTAACCTTTGTATCAATTAACAAAATAGCATCAGGAATAGATTCTTGCCAACTGCTAACCAATCATTAGGTTTCAGAACCCAGCAGGGAGTTCCTTTCACTTTTGGCTAATTTGTCTCCTTTAATGAGATCTATTTCCATCTAATTCTACAAGAAAATGTTCTTCAATGGACAGATGCAATCAAACAGGAAAACATCCCACCTCTGAACTGTCTCATTGTTCACAGTGATTATGGTACATACTCCCAGTTTGCTCCTGTCAAGGATGTTAATGATACAATTAGTACTTCACAGATAACTCACTGCCAATCCATTACAGCACTGCCCTCTGAGTTCTTCAGCAGCTCCTGACAGGTACCCTCTCCATCAAGGGATGCTCCTTGATGCCGACTTCCTTTGTAAAAACTGCTTCTCTTCAGCATGGATCCAATTCCAATAAAGCACAGAATGCAAGAGCATACATTTCCCCCTAGAGATTCCTTATTCTCATACCACTTAAACTTATCAGATAGCAGGAGACACCCTCAGATAAGGTTTTTTTACCCCTGAAACACAAAGCCACTTTCCATCACAGACTGGCGTCAGGCCATTCTGCAGTGTCAGCCTTTGGCAGGAGACTCAGCCCTTATCTCCCCATCTCACCCACCCTGCAGTCCCTGTCCCCATGTCCCACCAGCACTCAGTGCTCTTGTGCTGGGGACACCAGGAAAGGGTTTCAGTGCCAGAGTGACCCACGTCATTTCACTGCTAGAGTTCACAGGCAGACTCCACAAATACGTGCATCAGTACAGCTGAACAAGTGTTTGCAATGTAAAGCTTACCACAGTTTATTTAAACTAGCCTTGGATAAGGATCTAAAACTTCAAAGCTCTCTCAAAGATGTGCTTTGAGGGGTGCCATGCATAAGTGTGGGAATAGGAACAAGAACAGTGTAAATTTTTAAACTGACGCTGCCAACAGACCACGGAATAATGCCTAAGGAATTATGTGTGATAACACAGAAATACACATTGGAACAGGGTTATTTTTATATAAAATCAAAGTTCATTTCTCTCGTTAGCCCATGCTCAACTACACAGCCAAGCAATAAAGTTAAGATATTTACTGAAACTAAAATGTTTATAACATTTCTACCAAGTGCCCAAGGCTTGCTTGAATCCAAGACTGGGCAGCCAACATGCAGAGCTGCTAAAGCTATCACAGACCTCTGACCAAAGCCACTCAAATTTACAGAAATGTTTCCTTCTGAAACCACTCTATGCCCTTCCATTAATACAGTTATAAAGCCCACTCATAACCCACAGCACTGGTAAATTTAAAAGCCTTTACCTGGTAGGAAAGAAAGAACACATTTAGTGTTAAAAATCAATGAAAAATCTGATTTCACTGAGTACAGAATTAATTGAGTTATGCTGAAGTTGCGCAGCTGCAGACAAATGACAAAAAAAGGCCAATTGTGAAATTACACCACAAATACAGAGTTATATCCAACAACACTTAAATTGAAAACCAAGGAGCCCAAATCTTTGGAGACTCATTCTAAGAGTGTTCGAGCTTCAAATAATTTCTACAGTGTGTGTATTTTAAATGAGTGGCCTAAAGTTCTCCTAAAAATTTACATCAAGATAATGCTGCTTTCCTGGTTGAGGAATCCCCTCATAATTTTCTTTTCTCAATTATACATTATGATATTTGCATTTCAGAATAAGCCAGACAACCACAAATGTTTTAATTAGATCTACTGAGAAAACTCATCACATTCCAGCTACAGGGTTAAAAGATTTTACAGTCAAATTTGCAAAATCCCTATGGAGGAATATGGTACAAATAATAAACAAGGCTGGCACTGAGGCCAGAGGTTTGTACAAATGTATGAAAATGAAAAATAATTTCTCATACCAGTTATCAGCTAAGTCAAAGGTAAACATGACTCTGAAAGCCTACTAGATTCCATCTCTGATTATTTGTGTCTGCATCAGACCCAAACAGAAAAAAGTGAACAAAAAACACCAAAAAAGACTTTTTCACAGTACCAGAACAATTCCAAAGCAAAAATAACCAGAGCTTCCATCACAAAGGCAGTTTAGCTCAGAGCCTCAGTTGCACAAATCAATTAAACAAGCTTTGCAGCCTCGAGAGGATCATCATTTACCACCTCTACATGAACTATTACTCTGTTTGGTTATAAGCCCTGTGTATGTGGAATAGCAACAACCTCAGCAGCAGTTACAGACACTGCAGGGCAAGTGAGAAACCAAAGAATACAAATATCTGCTGCTTGGTATTTGTGTAAGTCATCTTCAGGCACAGAAACCTTGAGACCTCTAGAGAACTGAAAATGTATTCTCAGGGCAAACCTAAGAATTTGCATTGTGTACATCATAAGTTAGTATCAAGAGCACTACATTTTCTGAATTAAATTCTGAGCCTTTCTCAGAACTATGGAACAAGGAGCAGTATGAACATGTAAGAAGTATCGAGCTTTATCTCTTCAGCAGGTGAAGAACCATGTACTTGGGGTAATGCTGCTGCTGCTCACCTCAACACCACTTGGACAAGTGTTGAAAAAATAGCACTACTCTAAAAAATGGAAACCCAGCAGGAGAGAGTAGGTGGAATAAGCAAAAAAGGTAAGCTTCCTTAATCAAGAGAAGATTTTCTGCATAATTAATTTTATACAAGTACAGATTTCCCAAAGCCTTTAAAATGGGAAATTTTTATGAGTGCAAGCAGTGCATAAGCATGCAAGAACAAAGCCCACTGTCTGAAGCCTGCTCTCCAACAGCAAATCCATCCTTATCACCAGCTGTTTTCATATCAATCATTTCAAACTTCTTCGAAGCAACACTAGCTTGCTAATACATGTAATGCTTTCAAAAATTTATAATTTTGTTAATTATTGTCTTAAAGTCTGCATTATTTTTCACCAAGAACACTGTGCAGCAATGAGTTAACACAAATTCTTTCAAAAGGATAAATGGGAGGCAGAAGATAAACAGTGCATCTTTTCTCCAAAGAGAACTTGGAGTTATAAGGGAACTATTTAAGTTTCTCATTCTCTCTGGCTAATTATAAAGTTGCAATGATTGAACAAACCCTAATGGCCAACAATTTATTTTCTTCCCATCACCTTGAATTCCAGCCATTCAATTAGTAGTATATTGTTAAATTATACACTAATGGTAATGAAAGGGCAGTGTGAAATTCATCTTTTCTCTCAAACTCTAAAGCATTTTGCAATCCCTCCTTGTAAAATGCAGAAGTCCTTTTTGTGTCCAATATTTAACATATATAGATATATATTTAACATATTTAACACCTAAAGGCTTTCATCCCAAGGTGCAGCAGGAGGATCCAGCAGGAGGAGCTCAAAGCCTTGGCCCAGCCCCAAGGATTTGGCATCAGTGGCATGAGCAGAACCTGTGGGATGAGTTCTGTGACTGCTGGAGGGGTGCAGCTCTCCAGGAGCAGAGGGCAGGGCAGGGAGGGGCATTGCTGGCTCTGTGTGTAATGCAGGGCTGGGATGCACAGAGCCTGGAGCTGGCAGTGGCACAGTGAGAACCTCTGGGGAAGGACTCAGGGACAAACAAATGAACTGGGGATGTCCCAGGAGGAGGAAAGTGAGAGGAGACCTCAGTGCAGTTAGAACTTCCTCAGAGGGGAGGGGCAGGCACTGATCCCTGCTCTGTGGTGACAGTGACAGGAATGAGGGAAGGGCCTGAAGTTGTATCAGGGGTGTTCAGGTTGGATATTAGTGAAAGGTTTTGCCCCAGAGGGCGGCTGGGCCCTGACCAGGCTCCCCAGGGCAGCGGTCACAGCACCAGCCTGGCAGAGCTTAGGGGGTGTTTGGACAATGCTCTGGGGCACAGGGGGGGACTCCTGGGGATGGGGCTGTGCAGGGCCAGGAATTGATGATCCTTGTGCCTTCCTTCCAACTCAGGATGTTCCATTCAAGGATTTCGCTAAATGAAAACTTACTTAAAACAACCTAACACATGAGAAAACCAGATTGCACAATATTCCACAAAATATTCTTCATAATAATCCATTATTATGAAATTAATTATTTCTTATTAAAAAACAGGCTTTAACTTTCAAGTATGTTAAGGTCACAATGAAAATTAAATTCCACTGCTAAGAACTGACTTGAAAAAAATTACTGGCTTGCCTTTTTGTCTTTCTTATCATACTTTCCCAGCATTAAAGGAAAAAATAAATAAAGAAAGGGGATTTTTCTATATGATTAAGTGAAAAGGCTTCTAGCACAGGAAAGAGACTTAATCCCCAAGTACAGAAACATTGCAAAATAAATAATTTGCACATATTGTTAATCTTGCTAACATGGAGCTACCACATCCATATGGAGAAAAGAAGGAAAATTGCAGCATATTTAAGTTATGAGACTACATAAACAATTCAGACTACATAAAAAATTCAGTGGCTGATACCAGAATCTATCTTTCTTTGCAACAGTAAAAAATATAATTAAAATTTAGCCAATCACATATAGCAGAGCTGACAGCAATCCTCTGATGGCACTGCTGAAGAGTGTGGCAGAACTGTAAAGCCCCTGACAGTCAGACACATCACATTACATTAATTCCTACA
Organism: Ammospiza nelsoni; assembly: GCF_027579445.1. Classification (NCBI taxonomy): domain Eukaryota; kingdom Metazoa; phylum Chordata; class Aves; order Passeriformes; family Passerellidae; genus Ammospiza; species Ammospiza nelsoni. Next base: position 20,409,286 of record NC_080636.1, read on the forward strand.
TAACTGGGTCTGGTACAGTATCTTACTTCACAAAGGCTCAAAAAAGTCAGCCTTAAAATGACCTGGCTCCATTGTCCTCATTTAGCCTCCAAATGTTCTGGGAATGACATCTCTGTGTCTCAGGCCCCCTGCCAATTCTCATTCAAGGTACCAAGGTGCCAATTGTTAGCAATATAAAAACTATGATCAAAGGCAAATAATCATACATTAAGAAATGAAAAATCATTTTATCTTTTGAAGCTGAGCATTGGAAGACTCCAATACCTCTGAAATTAAGAGCCTTCCATAGCTGGGTTCTCTTTCACAAAGAATAAATGTATTTTTAAATTTGAATACAGCTTGTGACCAAAAGAAGAAACTGTTCTAATTGAAGTACAGATAAAATATTAATTTTGCTCTTCTGTCAGCACCTCAAGTTTTATATGGATGACTACCTCATCCACCAAAGGCAGTGGCTTTCCACAGGAGTTTGCATGCAATGACTGTGGTCATCATGAGCAGATGGTACAGCACATCCTTGCATCACAGCTCTTTAGCAACAACCTATGGCTACCCCAGCATGCACCATTTAACATAATATAATCACATCCCTTTTTCACTGATAAAAAATTAATAGTGTTTTGTACACAAAGATAAGTTCTCTTTTCATTATTTAGCAACTTGTCAATCCAGATTGAGTTTCACCCTTGTGCATTATTGATTACCACCTGTGTTGTCATTTCATGCTACATCAACTTTTGTTTATTTTTAAATATATATAATAAGAAAACTCAAATGTCACACACTGAAGAGCCTTTCCATTTCCCACTACAGAGAAATCAATGCATGCTCTATGACAATTTACTCAGCTCAGTCATGTTTCTCTTCCACTCTGGAAATGTTACTAAGCAATTTGCAAACCCTGCAACAGCTTCACAGTTCTGTGTGATGGTGTTATGTTGGAAGTTTTGTTTGTTTGGAGTTAGATTTTTGCTGGCCTGTTGTTTTCATTTGTTTGGTTTTGTTTTGGTTGTTTGTGGTTTTTTTGGTTTGAGTTTTTTTGTGTTACTGTTGTTGGTGTCTTGCGAGGTTTTCTTAATTAAATAAAAAAACAATACAGAAATCTGCCCACATACATGAGGTAAGCTGCTTTGAAAGACAGCTGGATGCTATCCCCATCAGGCTGAAATTGGTAACCAGCCCCTAAAGTGACCCATGATCAAACACAATCACTGCTTTGGTCAGACACAACACAGTGCCAGACAAAGAGCTTCCCCACTTCTAGACTTGTTCATCCATCCATCTCCCTCTTCAGAAAGCAAATCACATTCCTAAGCTTTTAAGATATACAAAAAACATATTTCAAAGATAGACTATATATTTTCTTTTTGTGTAAAAATTTTGATTCAACGAGGCCAAGAGCAAGGTCCCTCCCCCTGCTGGGGAAGTCTAATGAGAGGTGTTCAGACCCATAGGAGGGGGCTTGGAGCTGGCTGATATTTAAGGTTTCTTCCAACCCAAACTATCCTATGAGTGCGATTTTAGCATGTGACAAAGCAGATTCCCCAAGTATGCTGCCAGCAGCACTGTTCCTTTACTCCTTGTTTGCCATATTCAATTTATATCATCTTTATATCCATTTACATCATCCACACCCCACAGTAAGCTCCCTCAGCCTGGAACCCATATTCCTTTATGGTGAGGACAAAGCTTTGTTTCCACTGACACTTGTACGTCAAACTCATTTCATAGTGATGCTTTCAGTTGTTAAATTGAGCTTGAAGAAATATGGAGATAAGTGTGGTTGAAACATAGCATTTTTGACAAAATTCACGACATATTTTGTATTGCTACAGAAACTGAGACAGACAAGTGATAAAACACAACACAGAAATATGATTAGCTTTCTCTGAGGGCTCCAACTCCGCAGCAACACTTACTTAGGCTACAGAGGGTAACAAAGTTCAGGTTCACAGGTGCCTCCTTCTCAGCACTGTATGAAGGAATGACCTACACAGGTGGCAGTCCACTAAAGACTGCATTTTACAGCCTCATGTTACAGCAAAATGGAACTGCTAAAGCTGAATTGGAAACACTGGGCTGCCAATTGCAGTAATTCAGGAGGTGTTTCCCAAGAAGGCAAACAGCAGGAAAGGAGTGAAGAACCAGTGTAATGTACTGCCAGTCAATGCAGTGTCCATCACTCCTAGCAGTGAGCCAGAAACAGTCATGTCTCACAACTATTACAAATGCCCCATTTTACTGTGCTGTGGAACAGTGCAAAAGGACAGCACAGCCAGGAGAGTCTATGGTTTGCTCTAGGTCAGTGCCCTGATGGGGCAAATTCCTCCCTTGTGCACTTCAGCAGATCAAGAGACACTGCTGAGACACAATCTGCAGGAATAACGCTGATAAAACCATGCTGGAGCTGACTCATGTGCTATTCTGAGACCTCACTACTGTACACAGAGAAGTAATTCTCAGTGCACTGAAACAGCAAGCAAGGACTATGATCCTAAAAACATTCTCACCTTCTATGCACAGGTTTGTTAGTGGTGAAGTCCTAACAAATCTCTGCTTTAGAAACAAAGGGGTTTTTTACTCTAAAACAAAACAAATGAACTTTTGTAATATTTAACAATAAACCAAACTCCATTTAAATAGCCAATAAATTGGTTTAAACCAGTTTACCAAGTCAACTAACAAAACACTAATCAATGTGAAAACAGCAACGATCAAAGCAAAATAATTTAGAGAATGATAGTGAATGCATGAGTGAGTAATTCAAAAGTGTACATGAGCTACCATCACTTCTTGTAAAATTCAATACTGTGTGATGTTGTGAAAAGCATAGCAAAGGACACCTTGTTATACCACTAATATAAAAACACTGCAATGATTTGTGTTGCAGGGAAAAAACCTCAGATGAACAAGCACTGCGTATTACTGAAGACTCACTAATGCAGAGACGTTTTTCTTAATAAAAAAAAGTTTTCCTTCTAGAACCATCAATCAAGTTCAATAAACCATAGTTTTACATTCTACCTACCTTTTGGTTCATTTAAGAAAAACTTACATGGCTTTTCATCATGCATCACAGCACACTTTAGATATTGTTCATCTTAACAGAAACCAGTAAAGAAGTGTTTTATTCTGTTGAATAGGTATTAATCACATAATAAATGCAAGATACTGTATTGATAGATATGTTATGATTTCACAATAGTTTACCACTGACATGCAAACAGCAAGGCAAAATGAGGGATGGCATTTTTATACTAAGCTACCATAACTGGAAAACAGTGTTACATCACATTATTGTGAAAATGAAAAGCTTTGAAAACCATTCTCTTACTCATCTTACCACTCTTACTCATGGATTATGCTACTCAGCATCCTGCTGTACAGTCAACCCACAGCATTTGAAAACCAAGCTGCAAGATACTGAGAAATTCTGAAGAGTTAATTTACGGTAAAAAGTGTGATTCTTATCAGCAGACAGCATTATGACAAAGCAGAAGACAACACTAAGAGCTGCAGTTCTTTACTAAGGATGCATCAACAGGCTTGAAGACTGCAGTTCTCTGCACATCCACAATGCACCATGTCTTCAACCTGCCTTGACTAATTCTGCCAGTTTTGTTAAGACAGAAAACTTGAAGTATGTCCTCTAGGAAGTGTTACATCCTTTAGGCAGAGATCTTCTGGTTTGTCTGTCTGCTCACACACTACAGCAAACTTGGAGATCTTTAACAAAACTATCAGAAGTTCAGAACAGACACAAGGATTTAAATCTTGACTCTTCAGATATGGTTAAGAGCCAACATCACACCCAACCTCTCTCCAAGAAGAATCACAGTTTGTAAGACTTGTTAGCATTAAAAAAAAAATCACATTAATTTAAAGGCATTTCCTCTCTCTGATAAAAATAAAATTGAAAAACATAATTTGTTAATCAGGCAGACACTAGCAGTCAATGATATGAAAATAAGCAACCCAGGAACAATGATTAATTTAAAAAACAGATGCCAAGATAGGACACGGAATTTTAGAAATCCTTGTCCCTAAAAAACACTAAAATCTGATAGAAATACTATGACTCTAAATTTCATGGAGATAAAAATTGGGAGTAATCTGGAGATCTTAAAACTACGGTTTCCATGGAAAAGCTAGCACAAAATAGGAAAAAAATCATGCAAAGACTGGGAGTCTGGTAAACTATGTTCTGTGGTCACAAAGTACTTTTCAAAAGCATTGCTTCAAGAGTCAGAAAGTGCACATTTCTAAAGAAAAGGTCTCAGAATTGCATGACAGTTTTTGCAGACACCAGAGGCGTTGCACAATGCAGCTGTTACCCTCCTTTTACATGCACAACCTTCCACCACAATTCTGAGCCCAGGGCTGGCTGTTGGTTCTCCATCACTCTCAAACCCCACCACACCTTAGGCTAAAACCAATTTTTCCTCCTACTGTGTGAAATTTGGTCAGGAAATATCTACATTTTGAGTCCTTACTAAAACACTGTTCCTTCTCTCATTTAGAAATTAAAGGACAAATTCTTGAAAGAAACCAAAAACCACTGCATTTACACAAAGTACTACAAAATAATGTAAAACCTACTTAAGCAAAGCCATTTTTGACATGACATTTGACCTATTCTACAGAACTTTTAAAACTACAAATTACAAAAATAGCTACATAAAAAATCGTCCATCCTTTCTTTCAGTTCTAGCAACAGATTGTTTTAGTAACAGCAATCTGTTTGGCAAATGAAATTACCAGACATCAGAAGATAATAAGAGTCACAAGGTAGTGAATCACTACAGAACAAGCCAAGCAAACTGACCAAGGAGCAGTCAGAGTCTGCATTTCCTGCACTCCTACAGGTGAAACATTCAGAGAAGATTTTTTTTTATTAGAACAGCTCTTCAGGTCTGCCTATACTACAGGAAACACATCAGAAAGCCTGTGTGCCTGCAGGGAAACAGGGAATAAATTGTCACTGCCAAGGATAAAACAACCAAGGAGATTTGTCTTGCACAATGATAGTGTTAACCCACCCTTAATATCAGGAAACCTTTCCTGCCAGTCTGGAAAGAATTTGAGTAGAAAGTTTGTGGAACATCCAGTACTGGAGGTTTTGCAGAAGTCAGATAAATATTTATGAAGTGTGGTTTGAGTACAACTGATCTGTCATACAGAAGACTGAAGTCTTCCCCTGAAGGCAACTTTCACATCTATTTTTTTTCACTCCAAGTCACAGCATTTTTAATTGTCAATAAACTTACAGCGTCCAGTTTGGTAATCCCTTAAACTCACATTTTTCTGTAGGAACAATACAGTAGGAAATTGTGAAGATATTCAAAGTAAACAGAAGTAGTAAAATTGTTTCTGACAGAACAACACAATCACTGTCTACTCTTTCTCTTTAAGCACTCCAAAAAGCTGCAATTTGTGAAATTTAGTTTTCTTGCAAGCATACACAGAGAACCTGACTGTTTTCTTTTCAACAGATTCAGCTAACCTAATGTGAACACTTCCTACAATGATCAGAGCACTTTTCTTGAAACTCATTGTAACATGATTAGTGATGAAATTTTTCCACATAATGAAGTTTAGTACATTTTATTAGGAGTAACAGGAAGAAATTTTAGCAAGGGTGAATCAAAATACATTCTTTACGCTTAACTGCATATTTTACTTGGAGATGTAAATGTATATTTATTACTATGGTCCTTCCACTTAAAATTGTCCTAAAGTGACAGCAAACATTTACTTTTCATACAGAAATCCTCATAGCACCTGAGCATCATGTATTTTGGACTTGAACCTACTCCAGTTTAAATTGTAATTCTTGGGTGTGACTGGGAGAAGAAATATCAAAGCATTCATGTAAATATGAAGGGTAGAAAAATGTAGATTCTTTCTACCTCTAAAAATCTGAATTACCTAAACACAACATAACCCTCTGAATGTTGTTCATTTACTAATGAAAAACTCTGAAATTCATGAGGCATGAAAGATGAGCAGCTACAAATGACATGCCTATTTTTTGCTACTTGAAATTTTGAAACATGCCTCATGCCCTGTAAGCTTATTTTATATAAAGGAAACAAAGTTATAATGTGCATTCTTATTCAGGGAAAGCATCAGCACTCTTAAATGAGATGTAGGAAATTTAATTTATGGGTAGTATTTTCAAGAATATACCCTTTAAAGTAATGAAAGGCATGTATCTAACAAAGGTTCATTTTAAAAAGCTCTGACAATAAAAACTAACTTATACAAAAAAAATTAATGGAATACATTAAATGTACATAAAAATCCCAGTGAAATCAGGAAGTTGCCACTTTGATTACCTGACAGGAGCGAAACTGGTTGACCAGCAGGGTACATCTCTGTGGGTCCTTTCTTCCATCCAAACTGTCCAGTTCAGCTGCCACTTGATTTAGTTCCTCATCAGCATAGTAGAACTGAGCAAGGAGCTGAGGGTCTGTTCTCTGCATTGGAGACATGGACAAAATTACCCCAAACCAATCCCAAAACCTAAAAACTTCAAAAAAACCCCAAACCAATCCCAAAACCTAAAAACTTCAGCTAGTTGTATTTAGTGTGATTTTTTTGAACATATAAGCCAGATAAGCAGTATAGCAGCATGGAAAATAATGATATTGAGATTATTTACACTCACACAGAATTTTTTTCTACTTTGAAGAAAAAAAACTTTTCAAAAAACATCTCACATAATAAATCTGAGACATTACTCAGCTACCATTATCTCCAAAACCACCCTGGCATTCTCACTTCTTGTGGCATAATTATCTGGAGGAGTCAACAAGTGAATCAGAAGGTTTGTTTATTAAACAGAAGCAGACTTCAGCTCTAGGCAGAACAAGACAAAGATGCTCTCCCAGTTAAAACAAACTATACCCCCCAAACCTGTCAAGCAATGGGATAATCCATCAAGCACCATGGTAACCTTTGCAGCATGGTCTGGTCAGAATCCTCCCTTTGAGCATCACAAGAATGAAGCCACAGAAAAGAAAGGTACTGAATCTACCAGGGTCAGACAGATGCACTTCATAACACTAATAATAATAACACTAAACAAGGCATTACAGAGAGAAAATGATGTCACAAGCCTTTCAGGTGGCAATGAACAGAATCATCACAATGGATTTCTGGCCACATTAAATCAAAGTAACTATAATAAAAAAGACCGAACAAATAAAGGAATGCCTCCTCAAAAACACTGAGAAATATTAATAGTAAAGTTTTACACCATAAAATGATTTTTTTGAACATTAACAGCTAGGAGTTCTGGTTCCAACATCCTAATTGTAAGCTGTCAAAAATCTACACTCTTGAATAGTGTCTTCACTATAGCCCTGATATAAAGGTGCCCAGGGAGAAGAATAAAGCTTGTGATATATGGTCAGGGAAACAAACAAAATCCAAAATGAAGGATAATAAGAGGGAGAGCATGCAATTACTACTAAATTTTATGTTTAGTTCTAAATCTCTGTATTTATAGTCAAGCTTAGTAAAGCATTTCTTTAAGCATTCTCTACCCAATGATTTTATTATTTCTGATTTTTATGTTTTCCTTCAGCATTTATCCACAACCATTAAAACCCTCTAGACAATAAACAAAGATGCAGGAGTCTGTGTATGGAATTGTGACAAAGCATGACTGCTGATTCTTAAGCATCTAAATTGCATTGCAGAGGCAAAATAAGGCAATTTATTACGACTGGTCTCAAGCAAAACAAGCATGCCTGAGACACAGCTCCCGCGTGGCTGATTTTTTCAACTGGAGGAACAGAAGTTTTAATTGAGTTCTCTCAACTGTGTTATGTTTGGTGTGGATTAGTAGTGTGATCTTTGATTAATTGTGTCAATCGTATGTGGTCCCTGGCAAGATGAAACTGCATGAAACTCTAAACCTCTTCACAGGGGGCCACTTAAAGCAAATAAAACAGAAGTTTACCAATTCAATTTACTGCACTAGGTAACAGAAAATTAGGGATAGTGCCATGTACAACACCAATTTTTATTTTCAGTTTATGTAAAATATGGTTCAAATAATTTAATCCAAATTCCTTACTATTCTTTGGCAGAATGAGAATTAGCAATTCCCATGGTTAGGTACTAAAATTAATAGAAAGACTTAATTTGAAAACATCTCATGGAGATCCTACCACTTACCCTGGAGTTTGTTTCAGGAAATAATCCCATTACACAACAAATTAATGCATCCAAGCTCTTGTTTTGATTTGGTGGACTTCACCAAATTTTGCGTTATTCAGCATTAATTCTATTTGCCTATTTCTGTTTTCACTGACTGCTGTAACCCCTTTAACCATGTCACCACTGTGGGACGCACTTATGGGTTTGGGATTTCTGGGGAGAATTTTTGTTTAGTTGCACAGGAAGGTTTTCTGGACATGGTGATATTGCTGTTATCATCCCAACAGCCTTTTCAGTATCAGCTCTCCAGGCAGGAATCTCATTGTGCAAGTACACCTTGCATTCCTTCTGCCTAATTTCTCTTTATATTCCACACATTCAGCCCAATAAATGGCCCAGGTTATCCTGAGGATCTTTACTGCCAGCACAATGTATCACACCACTGGAGAACATTCTTCACAGATTTGAAACCATCATTTCATATATGGGTCAAAATTTGCTATCCTCATTTGTATGCTGCACACAAATTATCATTCCAGCCAGTACCAAAACAGGGATCAAAACACCACAAATTAAACAAAAAAACCTCCAACCAAACAAAATAACACACATTTAACCATGTTATATAATAATACACCATTATTTTGTGAAAGATCACTCACTGAATATTTATTTTAATGATTTTTACTTTGTAGTAAGTTCCACTCAACAGGTCAGATAGCAAAATCAGAAGATGCCTGCCTGTCATCCACAAAGTCAGTATGAAACTGTCCATAGGAAAAAGTTGCAAGAACTACTGAACTGTTACATTCTGGCTTTACCCATCAAGTCTGACCAATGAACAGTGACCAGGATTAGGTTAGTTCAGTTTATTGCATAATGAATTCTGATCTGATTTTTCAAAAAGGATTTAAATGGACTATAAGAGAATGTTAAAAAAGTCTTAATTTAAGAGACATGTTAGCCAGTTACAGGTTATTAGATTAATAACAGGTCTGTAGAATTATTTCTTGCATGTTATCAAAGGAAAAGTTGCCATTCTCACATCTTGTAAGCAAGCTGGTAGACCAAAACCAGGAACTCTCCCTAAAAAATAGTGACAACCAACAGAGAGGAAAAATTCTAGCACAGACTTCCCAACATGGGAAAGAGACCAAAAAATAAACTACCAACAAGAGGCCAGGGTGCCAACAGAACAATCTCAAACCACACAGTAATTCTGGAATCTAAGAATCATTTTGAAAATTGCATTTACAGACACAAGGGTGGTTCTTAGAGACACATTCCTTTTTGAAAGAAAATTGCAAGTACTTTTTGCATGACTTTTAACAGCAGCTTTCAAGTATCAATACCACCTCTTTTTGAGTAACATAAAACATGTGTCATCTTAGACCTGACAGCAGCCCACAATTTGAACATTAAAGGGAAAGTTCTCCCCAGGTACCATGATCCTTTGTAGAGAAGTACAGATTTTCTTCAGGCTTTTTCTTCCACTGAGATTGCAACAGGAATGCAGCCACCACCACCACAAGACGACAAGATAATCCCAAATAAGCCAAAGAAGAAACAGAAGCAAGGGAACCATGCAAATGAGCAAGATCCCAGCTAGTGATTGCACTATCTTCTGAAGCCTGCCAGCTGTCCTCTGGAAAATTATATCCACCATTTTTGAGCTGCTGATCTAAAGTCTTCAGAACAACAGCTAAAACCCAACCTTGCTTAAAATAAATTCCATGGACTTGAAAAGCTCCAGATCTCCCATTGCTCACTGGCACTCTTCCAGCACTAAGCATTTGTTTTTCTGCCACACACTCAGGAACCCTGACTTGATCCCTATGGAACAAAACTGTAGAGAAAAGCAATAATTATATGCCTTTGCTGATGGTAAATCTAGATTGCCTTTTGACATGGGAACAAAGTAAACCTACATCCACTGGGGTAACTTTTCAAGGAGCACTTGGTAAAAGGTGCATTTCACACAAATACTTGTATTTTATGACACATTGTATGAACCCCCTCACAATCATAGCACAGTATTTGGTGACAAAACATGTGCAATACTTTTAGCTGCTGCAGGGTCCAAATGACACAACCATTCCTTAAACAGGAAGGTTAAACATGAGCTCAACCACTCCTATTCTGCTACAGCTCTAACAGCTGAAGTGAGAAGTTTTAGAGAGAGGCCATCATGTTCACATCAGTGGAACTGCCTTGCATCTATGCAGCTTCCTTTATTCCCCTGTGGTATGGGAAAGGGCTGTTTTACAAGCCTGGACAGTAAGGAGTTAATGCATGGCTATGCCTCAAACACCAATTTCTCACTCAAGTAAGAAAGTCAGAACAGGATGTGCCTGGAAATGGGGGCTGTGCAAACACAGGGCAGCACCTTTCTGGAGCTAATTTTCCCATTCAGGTCCATGATGAGCACACGAAATAAAGTGGCGAAGCATGGAAGTGGGGTCAACGAGTGGACAGGGCCAAGAGGGGGGCTCAAGACTACCCAGGACCTAGAAGTGCTCCCTCACTCTTTTTGGGAATTCTCCATCAGAGCACTGTACACAGACCATAGTGTGGCATGAGACTTGGGGAATCCCACCCAGGAAGGGATCCAGGCATTTCCATGCCAGCTTGAGTGTGTACAGAACCTGACAAACTTTTGGTTTCATGGGTCCCCACTCCCAAGGGATCACATCTGTGAACACTAGAACAGCAAAACAGTAATCAAGCCTCACCACTGGACCCACAGGTGGTGTCATCTTTCCTCTCAACTATCTGCTCTTATCCTTCTCTTTCTTTTCCTCACATATTTTGTGGTATTTTTATACTTTCATAGAAGAGAAACAAAATGCCCACATAGTTTCCACTGCAACTGAATTGTTTTAAAATAAACCTGCCTCATAAACACACTGGTCACTCAGTGTCTTCTCACTGTAATTCAGCCCAAGGATTTTATTAATAGGAATCTCAGCCTGCCTCAGAGGCAGGTCATAATAGTAGTGTGTCTCAAATAAGGAGAGTCCAGTTGTTCTCAGTCTAAATCTGTTGCCTACTACATTTTCAGTGAAAGGAAAGAGGCATAGGATCAACCTCAAAATTTCCAATCCTCAAAATAAGTACTGCCATTATCAGACAGTCCCAAACATGAAAAATTACTGCACAGCACAGAAATTTTTTTAAAGGGACTTCCCAAGAGAAAGCACATTCCCTTTGGGATGAGAATTCATGAAAGCTATAGGTTAGAAGCTTGCTTCTATCTGCAGTGTACAGAAAATAATGATTCTGTATTGGAAAACAACTCCTTGCACCAGGTGGCAATGTGGTCTGTGCAAAAGGCAGAATTAGGCCCTAGATATTTAAATAAAGGCACTGATGAGCCAATTCAGTATTTTCAAAACTTACAAATGATTCTGCATATAACTAGTTTTAAGCTAAAATTTTAACTAACTCCATAACATTATCTGGAAAAAAAATTATTCAAAAGTCACAGGAATGAGGCACAAAGTGCAAAGTTGACTTATCCCCCACTATGAAAATGTAATGTACTTACAGCAACAGAAACTTAATTTACAACTTTTTACACCAGTAACAGTTGCAGTGTTTAACTGGCAGATGACAAATTCCAAAGTCTGAAAGTACTTCTTCAAAAAGAGATATCAGCAAGTTGTTACATCTGCTTATTTCTCACCTCACATGTAAGCAAGTGTATTCACATCCTTCCTTTGGACAGGCACTTGGAATTTGTCATTAATTTCCAAATGCTGATAAATAGTAAGAAGAAACAGTAATACTCTAACAAGCAGGTGAGTCAAAAATTCTGGCATTTAACTGTCAGAAGGTTTAGCAGCAAAAATTTTTCTTCATACTAAATGAAAAAGCAACTGCTGTTCCAAGTACATAGTTGGGGGGGTTGTTTGAATCTGGCTTTTTACTTAGTTTGTGGTATTTTCCTTTTAGTCTGCTATCTGTTGAAGAAAAAAAGGGAAAACAATCCCTCAACAGTCATATTTTGTACAATGCCATGAAGTCTTACGCTAGTGTTGCACATGCATAAAAAGAAAAAGGATTCAGAGACGAAGACAACAATTGGTAATTGATCACGAGGATATGTAAAAAAAGGCTCTGTGAAAAAAGCTACAGCCTGGTTAAAGCTTTGCCAGCTGTTCTGTGTTTATCTATAGAATATCATTACACAAACAAGAAAGACAGGTGAACAGCTTGTTAACACAATAAAATGCTAGCAGCACCTTAAGCAAAAAGACAAACAAAATAAACAACCCCAGTGAGATTGTGATTCATAGGACAACAAAAATCAGGTGGATGAATTTTTCCCGTGTTCTCTACATTGGGTATAATTCAAACTCCTCAAAAGGAAAATCTTATAATGGGTATGCTTAACTAGAGTACCAAACATCTGAGACTGCCATGCTTTGGGTTCTCACTCATGATGGATCAAGTCAGTGTACATAGTTTCTATTTCTGAGGGTTCATCCTACTAATCTGGAAAAGCATGTGCTCAAATCCATATTTTCTGGGAGAAGCACACCAGCATATGCTGAATACAAATTACTGAACCTCTTGGACATCTATTCTGCAGAACAGGAGTGCTCTGCAGCTGAGCCACAGCCTTGATTTCTAGGAAGGAACACAGACCCCAGAAGAAAAACGGGTTTTGCTGTAGGGGAGTGATGGAGCAGCCACTTCTACCAAGTGAGGCGTAGAGAACCTTCAAGGTTGCCTTACCCATATTGCATCTGTTCTGCTCATGATGGCAACTGGTGAGTGATTTCCCTGTCTTTATCCCGACCCACAAGCTTTTTCATCCTATTTTCTTCCCCTGGCCTGTTGTGCACAGGAGTGAGAGAATGGCTGGGTGGGCACCCAGCAGCCAGACAAGGCCAATCCACTCCTCTGAATTTGTAAAACACTTACCCAAAGCCTCCCCCAGCAGCTAATGTCTCAGAGTCTGACCTTTAGCTCATCAGATTTCCTTCTCAGCTGTTGCAAGAACAATCAAGTTTAAAGAATAAATATTTACTTAGACACAAATTCAGCTTGTCAGGATACATATTGAAATATACAAATCACTCTTTTTTTCCTGAATGCTTTTATGCAGTTTGCTTTAGATTTGTCTAGATTTTTGTATTTAAACATTACACTAAGCATCTCTACAAACAAAATTGATCCTGCAGTGCTTTTAGTGATTTGTTACCTATCAAGGAAAAAGAGCCAATTTAGCTCCCTGGGCTTGTTGATTGATTATGTCCAATTCCAGATGTACAGCCCCAGCTGGCACAGAGGAATCCTGTGGCATTCGGAAGTGGCACCCAGCAATTTGTCCTGCAAACCATCCTGTCACACTGCATCTTAACTTACCACATTAGAGGACTTTCAACTCACTCTAGTTATGTTATACCCTGTCTAATGGATGTGTCTAAATATTTATAACAACTCCTAAATATTTGGGCCAGTAATGACCTCTTAGACTTGTCTAACATGTTAATTTCTCCTGAGTTATTATGTTGCTATAACCTTTTTTCCTTTCAGAACCAGACTTTTATTCTAAAAAAACCCAACTAAACCAAATAAATGAAAAAACCCAACAATCTCAAGCAACCTATTTATGCAGTTAAAGGACTGTTTTGAAGACTCTTTTTGGCTGTCACCTTTTAGCACACACATTCCTGAATCATTTTTTCCTTCTCAGGTCTATAGTTCCAGTATTTTGGTCATGCTTAGCAGACCTGATAAAATATGAATTTTGCTTTGCTGTTCAGAACTAACTCATTTTGAACAATATGCCATATACAGTTTTTTACTTCTAGATCATAACAAGAATATCTTACTCAGAACATAGACAAAGCTCCAACAAGAGGGGAAACTGACCCAGCAAGTTGAAGCCTGCTGACTGTAGAAGTGTTGCTCCAGTCCTTCTCAGGAGTTAACAGGCAGAGCACATTCCTCAGTTTCTTCATGTTCAAAGCACATCTTTTTTTTTTTTTTTGGCTCAGCAAACTCAGGGTAAGTCTGAGGTGTTCCATGTCATATTTTAATAAAAGCACCATCATCTGTGTAAAGCTGCTCATACATAATCTCGTTTGCCTTGTAGGAGACTTTCAATAAACTCAAGCTGAACACTTTGACAGATGTTTGGGATTTAACTACCTTGGCATCATATCAGTAGCACAATCAATCATTGCAACAAAAAGATTTCATCAAAACTTTGTTTCCAAGTGCATCTGTTCAAACCTGGTGATGAAAGAAACTGCTTGTACAGCCCTCAGCACAGGAACTTTTCCCAGCTTCTGCCTTCTGACAATAACTTCAAATGAATGTTTGCATGAGTAAATCTTTTGATTTATTTCCACTATTTCAGCTAAATCACATAAGCAAGTAGCTTTCCAAGTGCCATCATCAGCCACACTGTTTCCTACTCAGTTTTCCAGGTAACAGCAAGGTTCAGTGATTGCTTGTCCCATGTTTAGCACAGCACCCATCTGTGGATTTTCACTCATGTCTAACCAGGAAAACACTCCAGACACAGTCCTCAACCTCAAGGATTTAAAACCATCTCTCTATGCAGAAAGACCCCACTTCCTTGTTGGCAGAGCCTACCTGAAGTTTTAGGGAACTTTTAGGGATTTCATTGCTTTTAAGGACTTGATACTGTGATCAGTACCCTTTTTCCAAGCACACTTCAGCATGAATAGTGGCTTTGAAAATTACCAGAACATGAACAAAAAGAAAGGCCGAGGAAAGGCACCAGACAGACAGACCAACAGCAGGACTACACAGAACTTTAAACCATGTTTAAAAGTTCTGAGGCAGTCCAACAACAACAAAATATATTCAAGTACATAAAAAGCAGGTATTTGCTGTAGACAGGAAACTGGCTGGATGCTAGTGCATGGCAGAAGGCTCCCATGCACCCCTGCTCCCACTCCCTGCTGAACTGAATTTTTTTTTTTGCTCAATTAGGCATTCACAGGTCTTTTCAGACAATATCCTCAAGGTCTGTCCTTGGTCTCCTGGTCACGCAGAAAATCTCTCCTGGGAGACAAATGGGTTTGTACAGCTATTGCTGTTTTCTGTGCTAGCTCAGCACACAGTTTGAGTTTGACCAGTTCTCTTCATCAGCATGCATGCTGGATAAGCTCTATCAGTCTTCAGCTATTCTCCACCCCAAACTGCTCCTTTTAAATCAAGACACAGAATGCACAAAAACTAAACAGAAGTTAAAGGCAACCATGAATGTTTTTTATGCTTAATATGAACAGCTCTGTATTCATTTATTAAGAGTAACAATAAAACAAAAATCCAAACAAAACAAAAGAAAAAAATACCCCAAATCCTCTAGTCAATCATATAAGTGATTCGTACAAGTATTTAAGAATCACATATTTTTTCTTCTGGAAAGATCAAGCTCCTCTGACCTGGCTGCTGCCTCTTCAGGTACTTATAAAAACCTGCATAATTATGGCACCACCTATTTAATGAATGGACACTTTTCCCACATTCTCAGCAACAGCTTTCAGAGGAGCTATTACACATACACTCTATTGCCTATTACCCTTTATTGACCAGCAATATTGCTGGTTGTCCCCAGATGCATTCTGCAAACTTCTGATTGCCAGGTAATTCTATAGAATGCTAAATGGCAGAAGAGACAAAGGCATTAATTGCAGAACTGATGCTAAAAGGAAATTCATTACCAGTAATGCTTACTGTAATATTTACAATGCCTTGGAAGGAACATGATTCAAACTAGTTTTCCTTTACTGTATTTGACAATACTATTGAAAAACAACATTACATTGGAGACACCACAAAAAGGAGAAATGAGATGTTTGAAAAACAAAGCTAGCTTAAGTAATGCAAAAATACCAGCTCATAAGTAAAAATTGACTTCTATTTCAATGTAAACACCTGCTGCAGACCTTTATTAGCAGACAGTAGAAACCTTATTTATTAGCAGACAGTAGAAACCTTTATCTTCCAGCCCAGCTGAATATCTTCTCTACCATCCCTGCACTATGCAGGCTCTACAGTCCAGTCAGGCTCTAGAAATGAACACTAACTGGGGACCATACCAAAATCACAGAAAGGCTTAAGACACCTCACATGTAATGGAGCAAAGTACTCCAGTGCTTCCAAAGCCTTAAGGAAGGACACCTGCTGGAGTGGCTTTAGCTTTTATTTCAATACATAACAAGTTAAACTCTTCCATTGGTTTCACTGTGAATACTGAATTTGATACAAAGTTCAGCATAAATGCAGTCTTGAATCAAAGCTATTAATTTCTTTTCAGCTGCAAAACAGTGAATATTTTTCCCTAAGCAACATAAAATCCAAGTTCTTAATCATTGCCATTAATTTCAAGACTGGTCTAAAAACAATCAGTAACAGTTGCATCCAGCCTGACTTGCACAGTTTTCTAACCTACAGTTACACAATCCCATTACTTACCTAAACCATGGCAATTTGCTCTAGAGGAGACAAGAGCAACCACAGGCATTCTCCTATTCCTCATTTTTCCTGCTCTAGCCTGTTTTGTGTAACAAATGCAAAGTGAAGGTCAGAACCTGGAAGTTCTTTCCCACATAGGTCTTGCCTACACCAGACACTAATCTCTCCAGCCCAATCAGTATTTTGTTGTTCCATTCCAAGGTTCAAAGATGAGATCTCCAGATCCCTCTAGATCTGCCAGGGCATAATGGCAAAATTTCCTTCTGAAAGCAAGAGACACCAGTTAAAGCTTACTGAAATAAAAAAATCTCTTTTTTGCCCTTTCTTGCTACCTTAGAGACAAAATGCCTTGCATCTGAATTTAGCTCCAGCTTTTTCTGTTTTGCTCCCTCCAGCAGTGGTTGCACCACACCTGAGCCACAGCTCTGCTTTAATTTCCAAAATCCAGTGTGCAAGAAACGGGCAAGCCTGCAGAGCTTCAGGGACTACCAATGATGATCTAAAAAAAAATCTCAATGCATTATTAAACACAAACCTCCTGCTTTTAATACACATGACCCAAGGAACTGTGGAAAAATACTTAAAGGAGACCCATATTTTACACTTTTGTTGCATCCTGCAAACACAGTCAAAGCAATTAATTGAAAAGTCTTACAGTAAAACGTTTTTGGTTATTCCTCCAAGCAGTTACTTCATCTAGTCTAGTTTCTTCATGTACTGAATAATTTACGATTTCTAATGTTATATTGCTTTTCCTTACCAAGCTATAGGTGAAACACAGCATTTGTTTTCAAAGAAAATGGAGTGAAGACTGACAGGGAGTTCTTGTAGTACTGCATATATACATACCAATATACCATAACTCAGATTTTTTTGCTATTTGTTTTCCTTGATCTATTTTTTTACATTATTTGTAATTTATAATGATATTAATAGAAAATCATTACAAGACAGGCTAAAAAAGAGCACATCCAATTAAAGGTACTGTTCAGGAAGATAACATCATCTCTGAAATTAATGTATCACATCCCAAAATTGTGCTGTGAACACAAACACCATTCAAAACCATGACTAATATCCATAATCAAAGTATGTGCTGAGAGAAATTTTATTTACTTTTTTGTTTATTTATTTGAAAGAAAAAGGAAGTCCAGAATTTATCAACTGGAAATGACAGGCAAAGAATATAACTTGGAACTCATGAAGTCTGGGGATATGCATGTATTTTCAAGGGCCATCGAAGACTATTTATATTCAGCAAAACACAATTATGATTTTGAAATGGACTGAAAATAGAAATGTAAATCAAGTTGGCAGTGTATTTCTACTCTCCAAGCAGCTACTGCTTGACTGCTTCTGTTACTACCTACACCAGCCTAAGGACTAGTCAGGCCCCAATACAACCTGAGACAAAAAGGGCATTACCTATAGGGGGGTGGGAGGACTTAATTACAAGTAAGATGGTAAAAGTACTGACTGATTACAACACAATGACTCATTATAGGGACATGTATTTATCTATTAATTCCACATTCAGCAAAATAACCTGTCAAAAATTTATGGCACAAATTCCCAGGTGTATCAATGTAGATTGTTTCAGAAAGACCAGTTTGAGACAGGCAGCTCCACATTTAAATTACACAAAACCTACATGTGAAATATCATGGCCACTGTTTATACTGGAAGTGCTGCAACGAAGAAGGCAATGAAAATCTGAGGTACAAGATACAAAAAAAGAAAAACCAAAAGCACTAAGACAAAGTCAAACTCAGTACTAGTGTTGAGAACAGAGCAAACATAGGAAACAAAGATATGAACTGAAAAGATGGATTTATAAACTCAACACAAACTTTCCTCTTTGAAAAGCATCTTGGAGTTCCATAGTAAAACCAGCCCTTCTCACTGGTAACTTCTGAGCATCAAACCCCAAAGCTAAATCCTAAAGCTGTGATGAATGCAGGGCTCCTGGCAAGACAAATCCCAACGTGCCAGATCTTTTCAGTGGCGCCCAGGGACAGGACAAGCAGTAATGGCCATAAAATAAAACACAACCAGTTTCAACCAACATGAGTCAGAACTTTACATTGAGGGTGGCAGGGCACTGAACAGGCTGCCCAGGGAGGTCATGGAGTCTCCCCCTCTCTAGACATGAAAAATCCACCTGAACACATTCCTATGTATCCTTCTCCAGGTGCCCCTGCCTTGACAGGGATGTTGGACTGGATCATCTCCAGAGATCCCTTCCAACTCTAAACTATTCTGTCATTCTGTAAATTAAATAATTTGAATTATGAAAATTACATTAATAGCTATTGTATATATGAAATTGTATTAGTAAAGGAAAACTTTAAGAAAGCTATATAAGTTATTTTATTCCAAAAAGGACAAACTAAATTACCTGTGAAGTGAGACTTTCTAAATTACCAGAAGAGCTATTACAAACATCTTTATTTCCCATGAAATAATTTCATTATGCAAAATACGAAAAACCAGGAGACTGCTAGACTTCCTAATGATTATATATAATGTTTCTTACCACAGGGTTGTTTGTACTTGTGAAGCACAGACAGAGAACGTCCCAAACACCCCAAATTTCTGCAGAGGAGCTTAGTGAGGCTGTGGTCTGCCATCCCACAGCCCAGCATCATCAGGGTGCCACATGTCCCTCTGTGGCAGCACGTGAGTGATTCTGCTCCTGCCCAGCTGGACCTGCACTCTGCCCAGCATGCCAGCTGGCCCAACAGAGCCTTGTAATTCCCAAAAGAGAATAAAAGGGAGAAATTTCTCTTATACACTTAATTTCTCTCTGAAGAAATAGTTAAAAACATGTACAGCACTTAGAGCAAGATATACTGCAGGAAAAAAATTGAAGAACCCCAAAACTTAGAATTCAAAGAGAAAAGTTCCTTTTCTCTTCATTCTGCTCAGGCCAGCACTGATTCAAAATTCCTCTGCACACATTGTCCTCTGCAACAGATGGGAAAATTCCCCAGCAGAGCAGTGTTATACACTTCAACAATTAATTGTAGAGGACAACATGACTCCCATACATTTCATTTTACATGCTGAGGAATTTATTCTGACTTGCAATGAATGGCGGTCCAGTACAGCCTTGCCTTAGTGCCTCACCACAAGCATTGCTCAGTACAGGGGACTGCAGTTTGAAAACTGACACTGCCCTTTTAACCAACCAACCCACTCAATCATGTCAACCTCCAAAAAACCCCACTATAACAAAATATCATCACAAAAACTAACTGGTTAACAGCAACTAGAGCAAATCACTTGAAATTTCCAAAAAAAGCTTTTCACTTATTCTCTGCAACACCCCAAAGTCTCTTTCATGCTGCCACAAGACAGATTCACTGATTTATATCCAAGGGGAAAAAAATTTTGCTGGTTGCCATTGGAAAAGTTCACATAAAGCACCAAACTGACAAATTGAACTGATTTCTGATAATGAACTAATAAAACAGAATGCATGTTACAAAGTTGAAATAAAACTTCTTAACTCTTTGCTTATTCTATTTATCTAACATACACAGAACAGGTTTTCTTCAACATCTACTTTTTCAGTGGCACCTTGAAAGAGTGGCAAGAAAAACAACTCTAAACACATTTCACATGGACCTCAGTCACTAATATGCTTCTATATACCTTGAAGACATATGAAGAAACATTCTCAGTGAGAAATTAAATATGTCTGAGTTTCCTAAGGTGGTAGTTCATTGACTCACATTCCCACATGACTTACTGAGTCCTTTCAGAGGTTTCTAAACCCTTACCCAGACTAAGCATTAACTCTACCTAGACTGGAATAACAAGCTCTGAGGATTTTTTTCCCCATTCATAAAATCAGCACAGTTCCTAGCTGGAATAGAGTCAAAAGTAACAGTTTTTCAGACTATTTCTCAAGTTTGTCTGTCAGCTTGTGCCAAGAAAAATTTCACTTAGGCATAAGCAGCCACAGCACCCCAGAAATAGGGAGGGGAAAAAAAGCATAATGCCAAAGAGTCCAGAGGAAAACCAAAGTTTGGTAAAGTCAAATCACAGCCCATTCCCTGAGAACTGGGCCTTAAGAATCCTCAGTTTTAATAAGTCCACACCTGTGCAGGAGAAAGGCCCCACATGATACCATGAAGACAAAGTAAAAAGACCAAATCCTGCAAAGACAGAGCATAGCCTGGAACCAACATACTGCAGACACTTCAGAACTTTGCAGTTCTAGGCAGCAGATGGCTCAGCTATGCCAAAACACTTCTGAAGTACAAGATGTGTTCATTCATGGAAGCTCCTGTTACTTGATTTTCCCATTTGTCCTCTAGGATCAGGCTGCTGAGGCAGTCCTCTGCCAACATGTTATTTCTCCTCAGAAAAACATCAACAGACTGAAGGGGAAAAGCTGACATCATACCTGATGGCTCCAAAATTACACATGGACTAGCAGCCTTGGCTTATTAAAAAAAAAAAAACCTAAACAAACAAGAAAGAAAACAATAAACCAAAACAAAACCCACCAAACAAAAAAACTCCCCAACAAACTCACCCAGGATGATAGGTCAAATGTAAAGAACCAAAATTAATTTTAAGAAAAACCAGTAGTCATGTGCTAGGGGAGACAAGATGTACTGGTTTAGTTGGCCACTGCCATAAGCTTGCCCTGAATCTTGGCACCAAGAGAGAAGCCAATGAACTGAGATCAAACCAATGAAGAGGAAAACACTGGTGGGACACCGATACAGAGAGAAATGGCAGATATAGAGAAAAGAATCTCCTCAAAACTACATCTACTAATGGGGCAAAGTTTCTGTCAATTTTTTTCCAAATAATTGATGGAAAAGCCTTGGATTAAAGCCATGTCCTGTCTGCAATACAGCTTCACTGAATATACTAAACACATTCCAAAAAAACCTAATCCTTACTTGGATATTGGCAATACCTCATTCAAGACAACACCCATGTTCTTGCATCAAGCCAAAACCAACCAACAGTTTATGATTATTACTGTGAATTCATCAAGAAACCAGTAATCATAACATATGTTGTTTTGATTATAAGAAAAGCAGAAAAGTGAAAAGGACACTTCCCATTCTGAGGGGGAAAAAATAATCTCATCAGTGGAATTTAATTACTTGCTCTAAGTGTAAGTAGTTTTAGCAGGAACATATTGCAGGATGCATTCATTTGAGTGTATACACTGGTGGATTTATTTTTCCTAATGCCTTCAAATCACTGAGTCTACTGGACCTGATGGCAAAACTTACAGTGCAGCAAAGAAGGACTGAGAAGAAAAGAGAAACGTGAGCTCTTTAATAAGAAAGCAAGCTTTTACATAGATTCAGGTTTATTCTCTTGGTAGTTTGAAATTTTTGTCCTTAAAATCAACATCTAGTAGATTCTCATTAGGATGCACATTGCCATAAAAGCTGTATTATTTGATTATATACATTTCTGATATGATAGCTGCAAAAGAATTTTAGACCATCAGACAACCCAGTAGCCCATCTCAGTTCACATCTGCACCAGCAGAAATTCAAATACAGCACTAGGGCAGTGAGACATTTGAGAATCTTGACATCTGGTTTCTAAACCCACAAAAAGCTGTTATGGTTATTTTGGCTCAGTCTAAAAACAAACTAGTGAAGCTCTGCAGCATACTGGGGGAAAAAATGTTTAAAGCTGGTTTATGTGCAAGAGCCTATTATAATGTAGCATTATACATAAGGTTCCCCAGTGACTGCTTCACACAGAAAAGGTTAAATTGCTTAGAGAAACTGTTTTGCAAGATGCTAGAAAATGAATCCTGTTTCTTATTGTAAGCCATTGCCATTCAGACGTCGTACCACCCTACCAAGATAAATATGAATCCATTTGCATATACCCAGGTGAAATTTTGCACAGAGTAATAACAAACTACAAAGAAATTTCAAAAAAATGCTAATTAGCTTCCACATCCAGCTTTGCAGAACACAGTAATATAGTTCTGTCTAAGAAATTGCTGCATTCCTGTTCTTTCACCATTCTGCAGCATATGGATGAACAGCCAGGCTGAAGGCAGACTTTGACAGATTTTCTGATTTATATACAAGGCGAAAAAATTTTGCTGGTTGCCATTGGAAAAGTTCACATAAAGCACCAAACTGACAGATTGAACTGATTTCTGATAATGAACTAATAAAACAGAATGCATGTTACAAAGCTGAAATAAAACTTCTTAACTCTTTGCTTATTCTATGCATCTCACATACACAAAACCAGTTAATTGCAACATTTACTTTTTCAGTGGCACCTTGAAAGAGTGGATATAAAAACAATTCTGAACACATTTCAGGTGAACATGACAAAGAAGTCTTAATACCAAAAAAAGGGGGCATTCACAGGTTTTATACCACTGCTTGTAACTCTTATCTTTCGGCTATTGGCAAAACAACTAATTTCTTTCCAGCTTGGCAATAACCTAAGTAATTAGAGTTTCCAAAAAACTGCTGTGTCCTTTTCTACGGTTTAATAACCAACCTTAATGTAAAATTTATATTACTGTAGGCTTCATCATGATCTGGCTATGCTTCAGTGCTCCCAAATCATTTTGAGAAACCACCCCCAGTTTCAAGACTTCACCTTCACAGCAAGTGTTAAAGAAAAAGCCAGGAGGAAAAGCCCCAACAAAGAGAAGGCAAGAGTCAGACTGGCTCAGCAGACAGGACACCAGCTCCACACTGCTATTCCTCCCTTGCCCTTCTGCCACACTGGGTGAATTCCTTGCCTACTTGTTCAGCTGTTCAGTTGTGCTGTTTTTCTGTATGACATGCAAATGTGAAGAATAAGAACATATTATCAGACCTAGTATGACATCTTGCTTTCAGAAGCTGCCTTCTGCTTGTAGGTACAGCCTTCACAACAATTTGCTGCAGAGCAACAATTACTTAGGTTTGACTTCTCTGCCAAGTGACTACAGACACGTTACTATTTGAATATTCAACAATGAAGAAGAACAAGGCAGAAAAGACAACCTAGAGTTGTCATCTCTGCTTTTACCCAAACTTCTCCAGAAAACAAAAACAAAAAACACATCATCGTATTCCAATAGCATTTAGCACATGCTTGGTATCAGATTCATAGGTTCTAAATGAAAAGCTACTTAGAGAAGACAGGAAGACAACTCAAGCTACTCCCCATTTTCTTTAATCAGACAGCAACTCACATTTTTGCAATTCATAAAGCTGTGCTACCCTTTGACAAGGTAACCCATCTATCTGATCAGGGGAAGTGAGGTCACATAACCACTTTGGATTCCAGTAAAGCTTTCAGTGCTGTCTCCCAGTATCCCTCTGGATAAAATGTCCAACAAACAGCTGGTAAAACATCATGTGATGGACATCACTAATGACCTGGATGCAGGACTGGAAGGGCTCACTTCCTGAGTAAGTTCACAGATGACACAACACTGGGAGGAGCTGCTGACTCCCTTGAGGGCAGAAAGGTCCTGCCGAGAAACCTCCACAAATGTGAAGGCTGGGCAATCACCAAACATGTGAGATTCAACCAGGGCAAGTGCTGGATTCTGCACCTGGGATGGAGCAGCACTGGATGTACAGACAGCCTGGGGAATGAGAGGCTGGAGAGCAGTGCCAGGGAAAGGGACCTGGGGCTCCTGGGCAGTGCAGAGTGGAACATGAGCCAGCAGTGCCCTGGCAGCCAGGAGGGACATCCCTGTGCTGGGGACATCAGGCCCAGCATGGCCAGCTGGGCAAGGGAGGGACTGACCTGGGCTGGGGCAGTCTCACCTCGGGTCCTGTGTGCTTAATTAACACTTGGCTCCCTCCGGCAAATAATGAAGAAAATTAGCAAAATTACGTGTCTGTTCTAGTAAACCAATCTTTATTGGCATCCTCTGGTAAAAGGATATTGAAAGGATGCTGCTGCATATTGTTTACATCAGAGGCAATGTAAATAAAAAAAATTTTTAATACACGCTGAAACTTAAGACGGGTTTTTATCTGCAGACTACAAATTGAATAAAAAACCCAAGAAATCAAGGAATGAAGATAAATTACTGTAGCATACAAAGTAAAGAACCCATTAAGTCTTTTTTCCAAAGGATCATCACACACCAACACTGAGATAAATCAAAGGCACAAATTGTGTTTCAGCAGGGAGAAGCCTAACCTGTGACTTCACAGAGAAATGATGCCCTATTGTAAATGCTGGTTCACCAATGAGGGGAGAGAACGATGCATCTGACTCCATCTTATCAGAAGGCTAATTTAATACTTTATTATACTATATTATAATAAAGAATACTATACTATACTAAAGAATACAGAATGCTAAAAGGATAATAATGAAAACTCGTGACTCTTTCCAGAGTCCTGACACAGCTTGGCCCTGACTGGCCGAAGAGTGAAAACAACTCACAGCAGAATCCAATGAAACAATCACCTGTGGGTAAACAATCTCCAAACACATTCCACATGAGCACAACACAGGAGAAGCAAATGAGATAAGAATTGTTTTCCTTTTCTGAGTCCTCTCTCCCTGCCTTACATCTTTTCAGGAGAAAACCCTGGGCAAAGGAATTTTTTCAGAGAACGTGAATGCTACAATGCCCCTTCAGCCAACATCCCTGAGGCCTCAGAGTGGTCAGAGGTGAAGAACTGTCACCCCACAGAAAGACCCAGGCAAAGCCTGCATGAACCAGCAGAAAGCACCACTGTGAGCCTGACACCTTGGTTATTCCACCCCTGGAGCTGAGTAGCACTTGCACAATTTAGCAGCAATCATACCAAGTGTTTTGCAGTGGCATTTGTTACATGCTTGAAAGCACCAAAGAAAAACCATGACTCAGGAAAATGAGGTAAGAAGCAGGCTCTCACAGTTAATGTGGTAATTTAATGCACAATAATCTCAGTTCATAATCACATATTTGAATTAAAATGAACCTTCAAGACAACAAATATTCTAAGAAATCTGCATTTTTAGCACAGAAACTAATGGAACTCAAAATTGCCACTAAATTGCAGAACTGGAAAATCCTGTTTTCCTCACTGTAGGTGAAAACAGAAAAAATGTGAACTTATTCTGAGGAACGTGACTATACAGTAGGAATTGCAAAAGAGAAAATATTTTGGGCAAAATAATGAGAGAAGTCTTCATATACATTGGAAAATAAAGCTTCAGGACAGAAAAGGAGCCAAACTCCAAACCTGAAAACGGGAAGTCATAAACTTATTTTCAGCTTCATCTAAAGGTGTCACTATCCAGCCAAAGTGGAAGCATGGAACCAATCAATTTCACAATTCATCTCCACAATGTTACATAGAACTTTCCTCATTATTTACTCATAAAAGTAAAAAAGAAGAAAATGGTATGCCAATAATATAAGTAACTGAATTAATTCAAGCTTCACAAGTAACTTTTTCCTCTTTGCAACTTTGTAAAAAAAAACCCAAAAAAACCAACCAAACAATCCAGGCTACCTAAGAAACCATGGAGCCTCAATTTTTTTAATGTTCTGCAGCACTGCCATGTTTTTCTCTTTTCTTGAAGAGAAGAGAATTGACTAGAGTCAATTTTACAGCTGTTCACAGACACACAAGTGTTGATGCAGTGTGAGGATTAGAGAAAACACAAGCAACAGAACAAATAAGATATCCAAACAAGAAGCCTTCAGATCTGTATTGGCTTTCCCTGTTTATACAGAGGTGCTCACATGCCTCTAAGGAAAAGCAGATCCTTTCAACCAAGAATATTTCATGGGAGGCTTTCTTATTCTTTACTCCTTTCATGAAAGCTTGGTTATAAATGTCGGTGTTTCACAGTTCTCATCTTTATTACACAGACCTCCCCTTTGCTGCAACCATGTCTGCAGGAAACTTACCCTACTGATTTCTCATTGAATAAAATTGTTATTCCACCAAAGGTTACCCAGTTTGGGGGGGGGGAAAAATGCATCATTTAAACATTGCAAATGTCATGTTCTCTTCTTTCTACAAGCACATTATTAAATGGCCATGTTGGGCAGGAAGGAGTAAAAACCAGTAACCCCAGCTACAGTTTTAGGCAGATGATGTGATATGGATTGTAACCTGAAGCACTGCTAGGCTTCATTCACTGCTAGGTGACATTTTGGTATCATTTTCTTCATGATATAAAGAAACAGTAAGCTGAAAACTATATTGATTATAAATATTAATTATATTGATTAAATAAGGCAGGAGGGGAAGAAAACAGAAATGAGGAGGAGCCTAAGGAAACAGCAGAACTTGCATTTTCTCAGCTCTTGAAGCTGAGATTTGCAGTATCATTCAATTACTTGGTTTTCTCCTACTGTGTTTCTTTTAGGTTTTAATTTCTATTCAAGTGATTAAACATTGCAGTTCTTTAAAAGCCATTTTACAAACCTTTCCATTACTCAAGAGGCTGTACAAAACAGTATTAAAAAACAAGATGAAAAAGTGGGAAGAGCCAACAAATGGATTAAATAAGGAATGGATTTTAATCCTATTTTAACTTTCATGTCCGGTGAACAAAGAAAAAACTATCAGCTTTGGGCCTGGCAACTGCTGTATCAATGTCTGCTACCAGCATTAGCACTGAATCCATCTGTGACTGTGGAACAGTTCAAGGACTTGAACAATATTATAACAGCCTTTAATTTTCACCTGCAACTCTATGATTAAGTTTAATAAAACTGTGGTCTACACTGACTCACATTCTTGCATCACCAATGAACATTTGTAGCAGACACATAACATGCCCATCTTGTATGTGGAAAATTAAGGTAACATTGCACAGCACTCCCTTATTGCAAAGCACTGCAATACAGAAGAACATTCTGAGAACAAAGCTGTGTTTGTAAAGCACGTGGAGATTCTTGGATAAAAGATATTATAATTAAAAATTAAATTACTCCAAACTAGTGGGAGGCTTTTTGCACCTTTCCCTAACAGAGCTCACACCCCCACACACAGCACCACCACTATAATGCTCCTGCACAGACAGAATCTAAGCTAATTCCAAAGTTCACCCTGCCTGAAGTTACAAATCTGAAACTCCTGCAGCTAAGGAAATTCAGCTCTTTCATGTAACTAAGACTGAAACACACTAAATCTGAAGCTTTCAGCCTCAGTTAGATCAGGAATCAATGTGGTAACCCTTCAGTGAGCTTAAAATGTATTGCCACCATTACCTTTTTATAATTTCAAACAAATACCTACACAAAAAAAATAATGAATAAGCAGTAAGTTACTGAGACATTCAGATAAAAAAAAATTGTGAGCACCTGTTCACAAGATTTTTCTTATCATCTGGCACTTTTATTACTTGTGAGTCAAGTTAAAAAAGCCCAGAAAGCTTTGCTGAAATATTTTTCATGTATACAACAGTCATTTCATACAACAGAAGAGCTGTATTTCACATTTTAAAGCCCACTGCATCTGAAAACCCACACACACATTGTAATGGTCTCTACACTGAAAGTAAAAAGGTTTTAAGGTGGCACTGACATCAACAATTTATTGCACAGCTACTCAGATGTATGTTATGTTTTGTCCTAAAAAGGCACAACTCTAAAATGAGACTCCTAGCATTACTGAACATGGGGAGGACAGCAATAACCATAAAAATAAAAGTTAAACACACCAGCTGTTGCATAATTTGGAAGCATCAAAAGTTATCACTTATTTGCTTTCATCATCAAAAGAGATGTCTGGAAATAAAGCAACTTCAGAATCAGTTCACTGAAGACCTCACAGGCAAGTGCAAGGGAATGGGGAAGTTGATCTTGCACACTTTTACTGGAATCACAGAGTGGTTTGGGTTGGAAGAGACCTTTAAAGATCATCTAGCCCAATCCCTTTGCAATGAGGGGGGAGTATCTTCAACTAGATCAGATTGCTCAGACCCCATCCAACCTGGCCTAGAGTATTTCCAAACATGGGGGCATCCACAGCTTCCCTGGATAACCTGCTCACCACCCTCACAGTACCTATTCCTTATCTACAACCCAAATCAAAGCTCTTTTAGCTTAGGCCATGACCCCTTCTCCTGTTAAAAAGTCGGTCCCCATTGTTCTTCACAGCTCCCTCCTGTACTGGAGAGCTGCCATGAGGTGTCCCTGGAGCTTTCTCTTCTCCAGCCTGAGCAGCCCCAGCTCCCTCAGCCTGTCCCATCAAAGGATGCTCCAGCCCTCTGAGCACCTTTGTGGCCTCCTCTGGACTCACTCCAGGTTCCTGTCCTCTCTGTGTTGGGGCCCCAGAGCTGCCCAGAGCATTCCAGGGTGGCACCTCTCACAGGAGAGGAGCAGAAGCTCAAAGCCAGAGCAATGAGCTGCCCACATCAGGGTACCTGGGCAGTAATGGCTACAGATGGCACACATTCAGGTAACTCCACTGGATACCTGGTTATGAAGCATCCTTCCACAGTGGCAAGTGTTCATAAATCCATGATTGACAAGGGCAGTCAAGATGCCAAAAATCAGAAAATCCACCCAAACCAGAAGATGATTGACATCAGTCAGCTGGTAAGACTTCACCATGTAAAACGGTGGCAGTTCTAACCAGCCTTTTTTCCCCCCATCCTATTTAACATCCAAAATTTGCAGAACAACCTTCAGCTTTTACACAGCCAAGTTTTGGGCAGACAGTCTCCTTCCTTTCTTTTCTGGTTAGGCAAAACAGGAGATCCGCCTGTCTTTATAATCTCTATTGGCAAGAGAAACCTACCCTGAAAAAAGCTAAAGCATCCCTTCCCAACAGCCTTCTAAATGTTGCATACAACAGGAAAAATAAGCTGCTGTGCTGAATACAGAACTAAAAAAAACCCAACCAAACCCATATATGTCTTTTACAATTACATAACATTACATTCTGTCTCTAAAAAAAAAAAAAAAACAAACAAACCACAGAAAAGAAACAAATGAACAAAATAAGCACAAAAAAAACCTGGCAGATTTTACAAATATTATCTCCCTTTGCCATCTAAATAGGAAAGACAAGTAGTAAAAACCAGCAATTGTTTCAAAACATGTAGTTTTGAACATATGAACACTTGACAGAATCTCCAAACAAGCTGGGTTGGAAGGGATCTTTAAAGGACATCTGGTCCAACCCCCCTGCCGTGGGCAGGGGCATCTTTCACTGGATCTGCTTGCTCAATAGATTTCCCTATTTTAAGCATTAAATTCTCTCCTAGCCTTGACTGGGTCTCTCGTGCTTTTTTAGAGCGTATTACTGCTGCCAGTGGTTGCATAAGAGAATTACTGAGATTTTCAGAAATGCCAGCAGAAGTAAAAATCACAACCTTAGGAACAAAACAGAAATTCAATTATCTGCAACTATTCCCAGAGACATTATTTTTCACAAGCAATAACCTGGAAATATCTTTAATTTAAAGACCCACCCTCTAAAGCAAAATACATTTTTTTAAATGGAGTTATGTATTTGTACATCTTCAAGTATTTTGAAATATACAACTCACTTCCTACAACATATGGTAGATAAAAACCCAGACAAGTAATATAAGGGCCTGGTGCATCTGTAAAGTTCCTTCCAGCTGCTGCTTAAAAAAAAAGAAAGATCAGTTTAAAAAACAAAGAGAAAGATCAGTCAGGCTGCAAGCAGAGTTGTGCTGAGTGTGAGCAGGCCCTCTAGCAGGGAGATTATGTGATTATTTTGGGATGCCGCAGTCATGTGGCTGCACAGCAAAGCTTTTGTGGGAAACATGACACAATCCCAGTGCACTCCAACTGCTGCCAGCAGTGCCCGAGTGCATTTCCCTCCAACACAGCCACGGCAAAGGAATTACAGATTCCAGGGCTATGGCCTCAACTAATCAGGGATTCTTTATTCCCTCTTGCAGTAAATTTAGAGGCTCTCCTCTCATTTTTCACTGGGTATCACTTCATGATTATCTACCCCAAAAGGCATCTCCCTGGGTACTGCATTTATTCAGTGTTAGTCCTTCTGCCAGACAGGTATGTTTCTCAAACACTGTCATATAGTCTCACATTGTACTTTTCAGAAAAACATCAGACTTGCTAAAAATATTTCACTGGATTACATCTCAAAGACCAACACTGTTTAACTAATTCTGCCTCTCAAGCTGTCAAACTCAGAAGACTTCCACATTCAAGAGCAACAGTTAAATCATATACAAAATACTAGCCTCTAGGTAGGACAACCTCTATAAAAACTGAGCACAAAATTAAGTATGTTAGATGTTAAATAACAGAACACTTTTATAATAGACTGGAAATTCACATATTTACCTCCTATCACATGACTCATCACTAGTTTGCTTTTACCTATAAATATGACATACTCACTGCCAGGTACATGGAGTACTGGAAAACACAATGTAATTACCTGACTTCAGGATAATAGGCATTTGACCATAAAAAAAAAATCAAACCTTGTAATTCAATACTTGCATGGGGTATTTCTGCAGCAGGTAAGTTAAGTTCTCCTTCTAAAGGCTCATACGAGTAACACTCAGCAATCAAAACCAATTCCTGTCCAGCAAAAAACAGCAAAATGCTACTAAACATAAAACCTCATGAAAAGTAACAGAAACAAACAGCCACTCCAGAACACCTGGGAAAGAAAGTCCTATTCCCAGATTCAAATCAACCCATTTAACCACCTCAGGAGTGAGCTTTCCTGTGTCTAGGAACACATTTTACTCATTTGCTGTGGAACTTTGGCAATCCAAGGGCCCAGCCCAACCACAGCCCTGCTACAACAAAGTTCCTCAGTTCTGGCTGCACAGCCACCAGTGGGGCTCTAGGTTGGAAGTGGAATCAGGAGGGATTTACAAACTGTAATTCTAACATGATATTATTATATTCCAGCCTTTGTCAATTCCTGTAATAAAAGCTTATCATACTGGCAAGATATTTTCTTTGCCCTGTTTGTGTGAGCCAGTCTGAAGGCCAGACACTGCACCAGCTCAACTCTTTCCCTGAAAACTTCCCCAAAATTTTACAATTTTTTTTCTGATAGTTGTTAAAACCACAAGGTGTGCGATTTCCATTTCCTCCCATCACAGACACCATCCCCAGGACATCAAGGCTTTGCTGGTATACCTGGCTGAACTCAGTGCCTGTCTGAGTGCAGCAGCTCAGAATAGCACAGGGGGTGAGGCAGAGTTTAATTCATGCTCCACTACAGCTGAACACAGCAGCAGCAATTCCCTTTTTTTCCTTGGAACACACTAAATGAGCCAAGCTGTAACATGCAACTCGTTAATGACTTCAGAAGTTAAATCCTTTCAAGTTAAAAATATGCAACAAAAGGCATGTTAATATTTTGACCTGTCTACAATAAACCCCAAACTAATAAAACTATTTTTAAAACAAACTCATGCAGTTGGGTTTTTTCCCCAGTAAGCTGAAATAATTGAGAGGGGAGAAGAAAATACCAGGTAGGATGAAAACCAAGATTGCTGCATTTTGAGAGAAGAGACCACATTTATTGATGCATCATTAAATACAAAGGTTCCCTTAATGTTTTTAGGATTGACTCTTAAATCTAAAATTTTTCATACGCTTTGCAACTGATTCTCACACTATCTTAATTCTTACACTTTCTAAGATTTTTATCCCACTATAATTACATGAGCAAACTAAAGCTTCTTTATATCACCTCCTGACTTGCTGCTAGTACCTTCCTAAGGTGTCAAATAGAGTTTAGGTACTTACTGAGCATTTCAAAGGCTTTCAACTTAGAGTACAACATCCAAATCCACTGACATGACATTTTGTAAAACTCCTCCTGAACTGAAATACAAATCTGAAGACACAGCCTCTCAAAGCAGGTCACCATGGAGTCTCAGGCAGAGCTCTTGGAGAGAGGAAGAACTAATGCTGACTGATGCCATAAATACCATTTTGAAAGAGAAAGACAAAGAACAGGTGGGACAATCTGCTGGACAATCTAAGCTGTTTTTCAGGGTTGGTGATTAATATTCTTCTCAGCATCCTAAGATGCTCTCATTATACACATATTGAAAAAAATAATGACAGCAATAATAAATCTGCCAGACATTACAGACTGAGAAGTGAATTTTTTTCATCAATATGTAAAAGGTATCTATAGTAAACAGGTGAGACAGATGACAAATGTTTATGGTGTTGTTTAGCTATTATGGACTCATTTGATGAGCAGATCAGTCCTGTGTGATTCTCAGCCGTTCCCACAGCTCACTAGAGCTTTACAACTACCCTGTTTGCCAACCAGCATAAAACTAAACCAAACAAATTTATTTCAGACTTCCTTTTCTCACTTTCAGTAACTTCTCTTGACTTTGCTTCTGCCAGATTGATTCAGCTATTTAATTCCTGGACTTCATGGCTATAGAACTGCATTTACACCTTGTAAACATAGAATTTTAACATCTCTGAGTATCTTTAGTTATGCTGATATGTAGCAACATGATACAAGTCTCCCAAGCAGAAACTGATGAAGCTGCATCTGGTTAATTTTACAGGGAATTTGAACGGAACACTAAAATGCATCAAGTATTCTATTTATCCCAGGTGATAAAGTACTGAACGAACTGCATTCTGCATTAAACATTTATTTGAAGAGCTAATAATTTTATTTACTATTGCACCTGCTTACCAACTTCAACTTTTCATTTTTCCCATATTAAAGTCAAAGGTCTGATACATCTGTTTATAGCTTAATGCATTTGCTTACCCATGCATAAAAAGAGCTCTACAGTCAGATTATATTAATTTGCTCACAAGACACAGTCTGTAATTAATAATTCCCTACTCTGACAAGTCAATACAGCAATCTATTCTGTAACACTCACTCTGTAAATACACATTACAAAGACACAGCATTCTAAAGAAACAAACTCCAAATCCTCAAGCACAGTCTCTCCAATAGTTTGTTTACTCACTCAGCTGAACACAAAACAGTCTGACAGTCACCAAGTGACATCTGCTCACTACATAAAGCTTTGAAAAAGCAAGAGCAGATACCACTAGCATCAACTTCCTCACAAGAAACCAAAACAAACTGAAACCAAATGAATAAGCTTCACTTTGCTGTTTTCTTTCCACAGAACTTAGTTTAAAAACCTGTCTTACACCTTCAACACCACCACCTGATCAGGGCTAGGGCTGGGGAGCACAAAACAAGTGATTGCCCATACTGGTTTCTATCCCATGGCAGGCATCCTAACCAGCTACACCAACCCCCTTAAGCATGCTTAAACATCCTTTACCTTGCAACTCTGCAGGTAAATCCCTGCCTCTGAGCAGCAGACTGCATCATCTTACTTCACAGAACAGGCCTGGCCTCATATTCATCCTCAATTTGCTTTTTGAGCCTATTCAGTGCAAGTCATGCAGTGAGGGAGTTTGAAGTGAGTTGATTCCAGAGAGCTGCTGAACACCCACCTGGCACTAACCCACTACCCTCTCCCATGGGATGAAGTGAAAAAGAGAAGGAAGCTAAAGAGACCCATGGATCAAGATGATGACAGTTTAATACCTGCAGAAAGGAATTAATTCCCTGAAGAGATGTCCAGCAGCCTCCTGGGAAGAGGAGCCTCAGCACAGCTAACACTGGACTGTGAAGACAAGTATCATAGGCAGAAACACTCTCTCCCTTGTTCCTCTTTTCCCTGAGTTTTCACTGGTGAGCACAGCATCATATGGCATGGCATAAAACATATAACAGTACCATGGCATATAACATGTAACACCCCTTTGGGCAGCTGAGGTCAGCTGTGGGCCAGCACTGCTTTAGCCACCAGTGTGGGACACAGCCCCACAACTGCTCTGCAAACAGAAAACTTCACAATACCACCCCAGCCAGACCCAGCACAGTGTTATTTCTACATTTCTCTGAGATTCCAACTGTAAGACTTCTTTTTTCAGTCCCAGGATCCTGGCTACAAAATGACTTCCCATTACTATCCCAAAACACAAAAGAACAGGACAGGGACCTTTAAAAGGGTCTCCCCACTACATTGTCAGACACTTTTTTAAAATGCTCATTGTGCATAACTTTCTTAGTTAGAAGTCAGTGACAGATTCTTGAAGTCACTTCACATCCTGCCCACCACAGAGCAGAGGACCATGAATGGCAGAGGCAGACATGAGACAGAAAGGCTCACAGGAGTGCACTGTGACTTGCACCATGTGGGGTTTGTTTTGCTGGAGGAGTTGTTGCTTGGTTAGCTTAAAAAAACACCCACAAAACCACACAGCAAATTCATCAGAAGGCCCATAGGTATTACTACGCAGAAAGTAG
Organism: Ammospiza nelsoni; assembly: GCF_027579445.1. Lineage (NCBI taxonomy): Eukaryota > Metazoa > Chordata > Aves > Passeriformes > Passerellidae > Ammospiza > Ammospiza nelsoni. Next base: position 20,444,184 of record NC_080636.1, read on the forward strand.
AAGAGGAAAACATCTCTTTTTTCTCTTTTCTTTTTTTTTTTTTTTTAATCTTTATGCTGCTTCTTTGGGCAGCAAGGGTACCTCAAATGTGTATTAATATGGTTGCCCTGGTGCTCATTAGTGCTCCACTCAAAATGCTGCCAACAGTTCGCACAAGCATTTCTTGGCTGGAGGAGGTAAATATTTGACAGGCTGATGTACAGCCAGTCTTACTTGGTTAAGCACAGGTTACTCAAAACCACGTTGTTATTCACATTCAATTACCCCAAATGCAATTACTGTCTCTAAGGACCTGGTGAATAGCAGATATTCCAGATACTGTGTTCAGTACTGAAGCCATGTGTTAATGCTTGCTTCATGAGAGAAGGAATGCAGAGAATCAACCATCTGGAATATTCAAATTCAGAGTTCTGCATATATTTTAAAGAGTCACTTTATTGTGACTGTCTCCATAAGTCAAGGGAAAAAATTTAAAACAGAACTTGGAAGACTTTAGGCACCATCTAAGATCAGTATTGATGAACACTACTACAAATCTGGGAGACATTCAAATCTCAAATGAATCACACTATTACTAATATTCAAGCTAAACCACAATATTTACATTCAAGATTTTGCAATCAGCTGCCATATAGCTAATTCTCAGGATTTTTCATTAAAGTGGATTTGGAAGAGAACTCTTCAATCCAAACTGACAATTATCTGCTACATAAACTAACAAACTTTAGGCAGGTTTCATTATGATGGGCACTAAAGATGATGAACAGGCAGAGGCTCTTGCTTTTTTATAGTGTACCTTTGAATCTTTTGTTTTCTTCCACACAACTGTAAAACCCCAAAGAAGACAAACTATAAGATGACAGGACATCATTCTAAATCAACTTTGTCAGGATGCTTTTTCTTTGTTAAATTCTGCTTAGCTAATGACAACCTATTCCCCACCATTTCTTCCTTGAGCCATTACCATAATAAAACTTGGTGACATTTAGCACCAAGGAAACCCATCTGCTAACACATGGACAGCTAGTATCTTTGACAACCTAATTTTCATCAAGGACAGGAGAAGAAATGATCTCTTGCTAACACTACATCTATCACAAATGAGATCAGCCTGTGCTTTTCATTATTCGACATGGATTACATTTGGAAGGGAAAATATACTGCTGCATTAATGCATCTCACTGTGCAAAACATCATCTGCAGTTGTACAAGTTTCAAGGCAGAAAGAAGTACATAAGGGAAAGGGATTTCTTCAGGGAAATCAGGAAATGACTGAAGGATGACTCAAACTGACGAACTCAGATTTATAACTTTCTTATGTATAAATTAGAATAGACAATTCAAATTTCAGTTGTATGTTTAAACATCTGGAAGAAATGAAGACTACACATTGTAGCCTGTAACAATTGGTCATCATCCTAGCACTGTATGTTTACAAACTCCAAAGGTACTATAGAGGTTACAGTAGAAGAGACAAATCTTCAAGAAGTGATAGCAAAGCCCCAGAGCTGAGTCTGTATATACAAAGATAAGAGCTATCTAAATTCCATATGGTTCTATAGAGAAAACAAAAACAAACATATTAAGAAGTGAAAGAAAACGGATCTATTGCACATTCTGACATACTGCTACCATAGGAGGCCAAGCACCCCATCCTGCCTCACCCAGCTCTGGGGCAGGGGCAGTGCCAAGCTCCCCTTCACATCCACTGAGTATCCTGTGCCTCCCACAAGAACATCACATGCAGTAAGAACAAAACAAAACTACAAAGGAACAACAAAATAAAAACAACAAAAAAAAAAAAAAAAACACCAACCTTCATAAAATACCAGCAAATCTAGGAAACACAAAAGGATGAAAGATTTCACATCTCCCTCCTCAGCTCCATGCATAAATCCCTGAGTATATCTACAAGGAACATGTTAACTGAATAAATTTATTCATGTTACCATAGATTTTAGAATAGTTATGATTTAAGAAGCAAGATTTTCTTTCACCTCATGCATCAATACCATTATTAGCATACTTCAATTACAGAATTCTCTGCAGCTCATTTTCAAGGTATCAAGTATTCAGTATTTGAGAATACTGACCTAAGTCCTGGGTATACTGAAACAGAGCAAATAAAGTATGGTCATACAGAATCAGTGCAAGTGATTAACAGCTTATTTTGTTTGCAGGTTGCTGTATCCTGTGGCCTCTACATAAGCTGCTGCTGAACTTCCAGATCACCCTTTAATAAGTTTAACCTTGCATTTCAGTGCACTGTGCCAGAACTCACAATGAGGCAAGTAAAAAACTGTGCTGCTTTATAAATCAGTTCTTCATGGACAACAGTGGCAATAAAAGCCCACTAAGAAAACTGATGTGAGGAAAAATGCATTTTAAAAAGCCCAAACACCTCTAAATCCCCTTTAAAGGGACCACAGACAACACAAATTCATATTACTCAGTTTAGTTCAACTTCAGGATCATCCTTCATGCCTATTCACAAGAAAAAGCCTAAATAAAGAATGGTTGAGATCTCTTCTATCTTCTCTCATGGCCTCAGTAGACACCAAAGAACACAAAGCACATGTACACAAAATCCCTTTACCTCTTTTCACAGAAAAAAATATAAGAGAAAGGGATAGCTGAAGAAAATATGATGTATTCAAGAAGCATACAGAAGGAAAAGAAACCCTAACTAACTTCTGATGAAAAGATTTTCTGTTCTCGTGAAGCCTCTGAACTAACATTCACTTCACCACTCTGGTCTTTTTCCATCTTGACAAGAGACTTGCTTTAGTGGCTGACACTCCACAAAAACCCCCAGAATAAAGGAGATGTATCAGGATGGTAAATGTCATTAAAGTAAAATAGAAGGATGAGAGATAAAGCAGGAAAATATTTCTAGCCAATTTTAGTACTAAATTATTTTAGCAAAATTTTCCATTCTTTAAGTCACCAACTGTTTTGAATTCTTCCTTACATATCTTATCCCTTCTCTTACACAACTGTTTCTCTAGATGAGCAAAATACAAAAGGTTAAAAAGAAATTTAGTATCTTTAGTGTCCTGAAAAAGAAATTGACACATATTAAAAAAAAAAGGCACCACAAAAAAACCAAAAACAAAACCCTATGCTGTCCTACTTGGAATTTCCTTTAGTCCAGTAACCAGAGTTCTTACTCCCTATTTGAAATGATCCTTGTGCCAGCAGGGTACAGAAAAGCAGATCTGAGCAATTTTTAAACAAATATACTCTAGACTTGTACTTCCAAAGTTATAACTACATTAAACACTGGCAATTTTTATGAATGACATCACTGTCAGACTTGATTTATATTCTAGAAATCTAGTAGTTATGGACATGCAAATAATTTCACTTATTCAAGTATGTACACAAATCTGGAATTATATGTACTAGGCATACAGAATTCTATGACAATCACTTGAAGGTTCAAAACAAGAATATTCAACGTTGTTGCTCTACTTTCTGATGTCTGTAAAATACATGTTCCTCACTGAAGAATTAAATACTCTCCTGTCTCATATTCTTACATAATTACCAGACAATAATTACCAGAGTTTATTAGAATTTAGTTTTTTTCCTAAATGTACTTTTAAACTAGCAAATGCTGGCAGTGACTTTTTTGTGCATGTTCTCACTGAATAGCATGTCAAATATGCCATCTGAGCTTTTAAATTTTTAGCCTTACAGTTTAAATTATTGGCCTGCAAAAGCCTCCATGTGGATTTATAAGTGCTGTCTGAAGAATTCACTTGAGCAGCTTTAAAATACTCAGGAGACAGCACAACATCTGTCCTTGACAAGCTGCTGAAAACCAGGCAGGAAGCCAAGCACTCCCCAAAGTTCCAGCCCAGCAAAATCAGGCAGTCTTGAACAGCTGCAAAGCAAAGAACTGCTTTTAACATTAAATCAAAGAAATCAAAGCTTGTGATAAGCATGCAGCAGTTGTTCCTTGAAGTCAACCAAAGAAAGAGAGGCACAGCTTAACTTGTCCATATCAACGTATTACAGCTTATTATTATTTTACTGATGAAGTTGTTTGTGTCTCTTAAAATTACATTAGATTTGAAATACAGGGAAGGCTTCACTGCTTTGCAAAACTAAACAAATCCTCCTCTGAGGACTTTAGTATGCAAATTCACAGGAGAAAATAGAGGGAGCAGAACAGTAGAAGAAAGAACACTACAAAATAGACTTTGGATGCTTCTGATCATCTGTTTCATGTCCAGAGCCTTCTCACAGACTTCAACTGCTTTTGGTGGTTTGTTTTGCTCTTAAGGAAACAAGAATAAAAATTGTAACAATTAAAACTACAAAACAGAGTGAAAAAGGCTTGTAAGGTCAAATGGAGATAAGCAGAGGTCCAAAGAGATGAAAGAAAGGTAATTGGTAATTCTGTAAGTGGAATTCAAAAAGGAAGTTCTAAAAGATGCTTGACTCCTGGTGAATACAGAAAGCTAAAAATTAACAAACAAGAAAGCCAGTCTGTTTTATTACGTAAAAGAATGCCAGAATGTTTCAAGAATGTTGTCATTATATTACAAAGGTTCTATATTCATTACATGGCAAGGGTTCCACATTGCCAGAGTTTTGTACCTCCTTGATGTTTCTCGCAGGCAGCTCCTCCAGGCACTGACTCTTCCTTGTCCTCACAGCAGCCACTGACTCCAGATCCCCCAACCAACCAATCCACTCTTTTATAACACGCTTCTGACTGGCTACAGCTGTGGCCTGTTAACATCAGGGCTGCTCCTGATCTTCAGTAATTGGCTCAGCTGCAACTCTTTAGGGGATAAGATTACTTTCTGTACCACCTTCATTTACCCATACTGTATCCCCCTACATAAGAAGAGAATAAAATTATCAACTCTTTCAAGATCAAAAAAGAAAACTCTAAAGGCTTTTTCTAGCAATAAGCCACAAGTAACCTGCGTTTGAACATGGTGCATTAAAAAAAAAAAAAACTTAAATCATGAATTCTTGAGCTACAAAGTAAATCTTGAGAAAAACTTCACCTAAACACATGCAGTCCCATGTTTTGGGTTGCTCAAAAGTGTTCATCTATACATCTTTTCTTCTGCATAATAGATTTACCTACATTTTTCCTTTTTCTGCCTTCTTGCAGAAAGCTACCAAATAGTGAAGGTTTGAAGATAAAGAAAAAAATTCTAAGTCACACAACTTTCAACTGCCTTCTGGTTTTATGCATGGTATGCTATATTAGGCTACAGGACAGTCAAGGGATGCTGCACATGGAACATGGAGGCAGGTGAACCAGCTGGGGAGCAGCTCACCACACTGCCCAGGAGGGACAACCCTTAAGCAACAACCTCCTGGTCATGGGGAGGAAAAAAAGCTTCCCCCAGAATGCATTGTTGCCATGTGTTGATTCTTTATATCCCACTGGCCCTTCCCCTTTGTTCCACCCCTGTACCCTCATCTCATTCATTCTGATGTTCTGCCCTTCCCTCTCTAGCCCTATTTAAACCCCTGCTCTGTCTGGGAGAGTTCTTCATTCCTGGAAGCCTTGGGGTAGGACTCAATCAAGACTCTCCTTGGAGCCCCATAAGAAGACTCTGTCCCTGTCCCTTCCTTCTGCATCACTCATGGCTGAAGTCACCCCAGAGCTGGAATCCCTGAGCGAGGGCAAGTTGAGCCTGTGCACCCAGGACATATTTTAAAGACTTCTCTGGGAAGGTCACAGCACTCTGCCACCTCCTCCTGCAGGAAATTAAAGGCTCAGGGCCACTGGGATTGCTGGTGAGCCTGCCCTGTGCTGCAGGCCTTGCACAGCTGGCAGCAGCTCAGCCAGAACAGCTCCCAGAGCCCAGCAAACAGGAGTGCAAAGCAGGAGCCACGTGAGTGACCCTGCTTTCAATGGGCAGGACAGGGGGAGCCTGCAGATCTGCAAACCTGGGCTGTGAAAGAAGCTCACCCTGGGAAGAGCAGAGGGGGGAATTGAAGGAGATCCCTACGAGGTCAGGCTGTTGGCAAGTGCAGTGAACAGGTCTGACAACTTTCATTACCAGAACCATATCACAAAGCACCTTTCAGACACACATCCTGACTTCCTATTTGCTTCCTGCTGCTTTCCAAGCCCTGACAGAGCCCTGTCCCATTACCTGCCCATGCTGCAGTAATAGGGTGAAGTGAGGTTTTCATACTGGTGCTTCCAAAATGCAAATGCCTAGTGACAGGCAGCATGCTCAGAAGGAACCTGTATGCAGTAATTCCCTTCCCCATCAGTCTAAAACAAGTCAAGCATCATCCTTCAAAAATCATACAAGCCCACCAACTTTTGTTGCTTTTTTTATTCTTGTTACCTTTTTTTTTAAGATTATGTGATAATTCAAAGGCTGCTTCACTGTTGCTCTGAATATACTTCCTTGGTTTTACTATCATGAAAGTTTGTGATTGAAAATTTCATACCCACTCTTGTCTGGCTATTTGACTAAGTGAAAACTAGCTAAACTTTACTTATACCATATAAAATATAAAAGGAGAGGCTTGTCCAAACTTACTGACAGTTTGAAGAAAAGTAGAATTACTAGATAATTAGAAGGACACAGGAGTGATTTCACATTAAATGTAAGAATCATCTAATTTAACTTGTGGCTGCCATGCAATGATGTCCTGGAGACTAACTCTCTGAACATCATTCACCTTCAAGTCAAATTATTTATCTTCAAGTGCCATGGGAAAAACACAGCCTTGAAGCACCACAGTGAAGATAAAAATAGCATCCATACCTTTCTCTCTAATATAGCAGATATTGACAAACTAATTTTTTCCATTATTCTTCACAGGTTTGCACTTAATCTATTTTTTAACTTCAGTTGCTCTAGGAACCAGGCCTATACCAATGCAGAGAAAGAACTCAAGTCACAATAGGCAGCCTTCAATCCTGCTCAGAGAAAACACAAGGTAAAATGCTTTTTAAAAAACCCCAGAATTGATACCAGAATCTTCTTTGGTCAAGTAAGATTTAAATGACACATTTTTCTCCAATGGCAGCTACATACAATGTGATACTCCAACTGTCCATACAAGGTACAAGTTATGACATGTTTTTCATTTAGCTCTAACTAAAATTACAATCAACATGATTTTGGAAGTTGCAATTAGACTATTCAAACACCTTTACTAAAGCAACATAACTGAAACATTCAACTCCACAGAACTAGTAAATTTCACAAATAAAAACTCACCCAAGATTAGAAAAGGGGACTCTTTCTCCAGCCTATCGTGCTGCTGGTTTTAGAAATTCTGTATGAGATTTTCAGGGACTGGTGGAAGGAGTGAGTAAACAGAAACCACAAAGAAATATTTGGAAGATATTTCTGATGTAAAAACACAAGTGTGGCACCAGGGATAAGGGCGCTTGGGATCAATGGTCTGCCATGCACACAAAGAGCTCATGCTCAGCTGCTGTGCTTGGCCACCTTTAGGTTCAGGCTTTATGAGTAAAGTGCCGATGGGAACTTAGGACTTGTGTATTTATCCATCAGAAGACCTAAACCCTTGTCCATGCATGAAACATGATGATTAATTATCACCATCTATCATCATCTTGAGCCTCCAAACTTGGTACAAATCCACATATTGGTAGAAATGCAAAGCAGGCAATCTGGTTCTTTTGAAACAGCATTAAACAAAATTACTTGGACTTGGAAAAGTGTGTGGCTTCTACAAACTCCATTATGGTGGTATCTGAAAACCAGTATTACCAGTATGATACAAGATGCTACAGAACCTTGCTGTTCCAAAGGGAAAAAAACCCACAAACACAAAACTTCATAAATATTTGCAGCTAGACCAGGAGAGATGAAAAGGGCTAAGATAAAGTTCCTACTCAGACACCTGGGCTCCATAAGTGTTTTGTGTTTATTTGTTTAAGGAAAAGGAAATAAGCAACATAAGCAAGGCTCGTCTTTCTCCCAAGATCTGCCAGTAGCTGCAGCATTGCCTTTGCCCTGAGCTTCACCCAGGTGATGTTTCATAACTCTGGTTATGAAAACATGGAATAAATTCCCTCTCCTAGCCAACAGGATGTGTTCACATCTCTCACCTCTCCAGGATGTCCTTTTCTCTCCCACCTTACCATCCACCTCAACACTGCTGTGCATTGATCTGAACTTTCTGAATGTTTGGAGAGAGAAAGAGCTTTAGGATTTTCCCATATAAACTGGGGAACAAGATATGCCTAGCAGGCTAATTAATCCCAGAAGCAGTTTAGCTACAGCCAAGGTTTTTATGATTACATTGCAGGAGAAAAAAAACCAACAAGGAGTTCTTGTCAGGGAGCAGCAGGGAGGAAAGCAAAGAACACAAGCTGGGTATTACTGTCCAACTGCAGAGCTGACCTTTCAATATTAAACAAAACCTCCTACATATGCTGGAATTAGGTGAGGTAGGTGGCTCAGGCAGGAAAACAAAGAAAACAAAGGAAATAACTTATGCACCTGCTATATTACAGAAGAGGGAGACAGTGAAAAGCAGCTCCACTTAAGTGTATATGGTCACAGAAACCAATCCCAGTGATTGAAGTGACCACATGAATCTTAAAGGAAAAAAATATTTGAAGAAGTCAATGAAATTAGTGGTGAATGAATTAAGAGACAAAAACAGCAGCAGTCTGCTCAATGTGCACAGGAAGAGTGTATCATACTGACCCTAAGCCAAATTTGGGAAAAAGGACACACAGATTAAAGGCAAAGTCAAGGAGGGTCTGAATGGCACAGCCAAGAGAATTGGAAAATCAGGATGGATGGTGGGACTATCCAAAGAGAGAAACATGGCAGGCAACAACGAAGGTAAAAAAACACTGGGAGGTACTGGACACATGTCCAACCTGAACTGAAATGCTCACAAAGGTTTTTTAGAGTAGTGAGTTTATGCACTCATCCTCTCCCCAGGACAGAGAAAGCTACAGGGAACAAACAACCAAAGCAAGACATGATCTTCCTCCTTAGGTCACCCCCAGCACTCCCATCCAGCACGGTGTCATAGTGTGCAGCCACACTTGGGGACATCTCCCAGACCTGAGCTCCTGATCTCCCTGAAGATGGCACAGCTGTCTGTCACCTCTTTGGCAATGGGGCACAAGCCACCAGCAAATGCTGCATCCTCCCTGAGCCAGGCAGACCCTGCCATGGGAAGGGGCCTCCTCTGACGCCTCTCTCACAGCCCAGGGCTCAGGGCAGGTGTGCAGCACCACAATCCCCTGCACAACAGGCTCTCTCCAGCCTTTCACCTACATTTCAATATCAAACAACTTTTAACTGCATCCCTTCACTGACTTGAACTGTTAAACAAATAAAAGAGTAAAAGAAAAAAAGCTGTAAGACAGGCAGGGTTTTATAATACAGTAAAATTCCTCTTTATAGTTGGGTGTAGTGTGCCAAGTTCATTTTTAAAATGCCTTCAGGGCTAAACTGCAAAAAATAGAGCTTTGCAGATAAGAATACCACTAGCTCTCTTAAAGGTGAATACAAGAAGCTGTGTACTATCAGGAACCACATACAGAAAAATACAGAAGACACAAAATCATTTTATCATTAGAAAAATTGTACTGTTCAAAAAGACTGACACTGCCTTACACTACAGAGAACCTACCACACTATCTGCCAGCACTAACGGAATTTCAGGAATATTTCTATTACAATACTGATGTTTTCTACTTATCACAACTCTCCAGAGCAAGCTTACAAATCAATATTTTTCAAAGAGTATCACTCACATAAACAAAATTGCTCACCTCTCCAGAAGAAAAGGTTTAAACTAAAGTTATGTTAAAGCAAGCAAGAAAGAAAAAAATATAACCTTTTCTCACAAAGAGAAATCTTGAAATGCAAAACAATTACAAGCAGTTCTAGTCAGTCATAATTCTGAACTGTGAAAGATCAAGTTTGGCATGTTAATATCTACCTCTGGGAAAGCCAAGAGACAAGCAAATTGCTCCATAAACATCTCCATCTTATTGCTGGCTATGATGATTTTACGACAACTTACTGCAACTGTGTACTTTCAAAAAGCACAGAAGCTACTCTGAAGGTGTAATATTCACAGCAACATCTGCAATATTCTGGACTTCTCATGGTGACACTGCACCTGCAAGGAAAAGCCTGCCTGGCATGTGGGCTTTACCAAACCCACCACATTTCAAGGTTCACTTTTAGGGTATTTTTTCTGTTAAGCATTTCGGTTTTATCACAGGTGTTTCTAAGAAATTTAAACCCCTTAAACAATAACTAGCAGAAGGTTTTTGTCACAAAATTTAAAAAAAAATCAACATATATCAGAATGAGAACTAATTCCTCAATACTTTAGAGAACTATGCCTGATTGATAAAAGAAATGAAAGAAGTGGAAGCCTTAACATATCAAGCAAAGGTCCTCAGAAGAGATAACTCAGGAAACCTTTACTACCTCCAGTTAATGTCTGACATCTTTAAAAAGGCCTTATTTCATATCAAGGTTAGCACTTACATTAGAGAAGATGATTTTTAAGGGAAAGTCAGACATGCAACATTAATACACCTGGATTTTCACAATCCTTTCTCATCTTCTCACCTATTCACTGGATCAAAAGTTTTCTTTTCAAATGCTCTCACAGTTATTTATAAACAAAAGCAAAGTTAAAAGCATGCATTCAGGAATCTTCACATTTCCTCATAAAAGGGACCATTACAGTTTTCAGGAAAACAAGGCAAAAAAAAAAGTACTTTCAAGCCATTCTGTATATTGTCTCAGAATCACTCAAAATGCTGTTTTATTGAATACTTGCAATGGAACCATAGTTCTATTTGTCTTTATTCCTATTGTCATAAAAACATGTTGAGTCTGCCAACTTTTACCAACTTTCTTCCTAAAAGGAGGGTCAATGTTTGGTAGCCATCTCTTACTGAATTCTCAAAACACTGCATTAAAAAGGTAACCACAAAAATGGGCTCAGACCTAATGTAAATGATCATATGTTATAACACCATTGCAAAGTATGTTCTACAAAAAGCCTAATGTTCTTCACAGCACTCACTGTGAGATTTGAACAAGAAATTCCAAGAAAAACAGCTTTTCTTATCAAAGAGCTTTTTCTTATCAAGCAACACACAAGAATTTAGCTGAAGACATTTCTTTCATCAGTCAGCCCACAGAGGAGCTGAGATTGTAGTCAAGGCAGAAGAGTAACCCAGTCTGTGTCAGACTGAGTTAAGGGATGCAGGTTACAATCTCAGCGCAGCCTCAGCCAGCCCTACACCCTCCATTCCAGTTTTCCACTGGAGATCAGTTCATCTTCACCTATGGAAATGAAAGCCTTTCAAAGGAGATACTGTATCAGTTTGAAGCAATAAGATGCAATTTAAAACTTGATTTCTCTGAAGTACATCAAGAAAGCACAAGAAACGGGATTCAGTTCTTCAAATCTAATTGCATACATTTGTACTCCAAACTCAAGTCTCAATACATAAAATAGGATTTTCCAAGAAGACTGCAGACTTCTCTCTTACCTAACAAGCAGAGCCCACTAAATCAGAGCCCCACAGAAAGTAAAGAATAAAAAACTATTTAATTTCTTTTTGAAGCTTGCACAAAAACAATAAAAACAGCAGGCTAGCATCAATAATGAAAAAGATCATTCAGCTTCAGGTACTTTGTATTCCTCCTTATTTCTGTTGCAGACTCATCTTTTACAATGAGAGGGTTAATATATTCATTTCTCTGGAAATATAAACTTTCCTTTTAAAAAAACTACCTTTATAAGCAATTTATATGAATAATAAGTTTTTAATCCTCTGAATCCTAAGGCAGCACAAGGCTTCAAGTGGTGACATGGAAACCAAAACCAGAACAAGACACGGAAGGTGTAAAGGGCACTGAACCACACCTCATTTTCCTGAGACCTAAAAAGTTTAAAAAAGTTGAAGCACGAGCTTCTCCCAAACATCAGAGTTCAAATGCTCCTAAGAGGAAAGCTGCCAAGTCAAAAATACTTGAACAAACATATTTAAATCATAATACATCTATAATACAACCCATATTTATTTTAGAAATTTCTCCTATGAGTCCTTCTTAACAATCATGTTAACTGTAGATGAGGGCAAGTTAGGAAAAGTACAGGTATAATGTTTATACACAGTGTATAAATTGCCATTCAGGCTATAAAACTCCTGCCCTATCATCCTACATCTCCTTAAAACCAGACAAAAGTTTCTTTATGAACTTCCTGAACATGTCCAACAGACAGCTTCAGAACTATAAGAAGTGCTGGTTTTAGTTTCTCTGCTGTGTTGTACTTTTCTTACAGCATCAAAGTTTTAGACAACTTCCCAAAATGTTCCAGGGTTGGGATTGGGTTTTGGGTTTTTTCAGGCTGGATACTTTGGATTTATTTGGTCACAGTTACATTGTCTATAAATAATAATAAGAAAGTACACAAGTAGCTTCAGAGAGAATGAATGAAAAAGAACCCTTGTGATGATGCAGTATATTGATGATATACAAATCACATTTTTTCCAAAACAGCTCCAGCTGATCAAGTTTTATGCTATTCATGCTATACAGAAAGCTAAGGAAAATGTGATCACTGTACCAGTCAGGATAAAGCCAACACAGAACCCGACATAAATAATATCACAGAACATCATCTTGTACTTAAACCATTCCAAAATTATAATAATCATAGAAGCACAAATTGCTTTATAACAGCTAAAGCTGGAATAAATACATGAAATTCCCAGTCACCCTGCTGCAAAGCTGCTTATTCAAGTTACTCGTGCATCATTCAAACTTCCAGCTTGGTATTTCTTCAAGCATCACATTCACTGTTTCTAAATGTAGTCTACTTGTCTGAAACTTTTCACCAAGATACAAAAAATCAGCGTTATATAAAGCACTCTTTCCTGATACTGATGATGCACAATATGAGTCACCACTTCAAAGCCTCCAACACACCAGCACAAGACACATTCTTTTAAGTCACGAATAAACCCTAAAGTGGTTTCTTCTGTCTTCCTTCTAATGAACTATCCTTGGTTCCCAAAGCAAAGGGAAACTCTGACAGTCAAGAGAATATGAGCTCCACAAGCAGAAATTAAAACTTCTTAAGAATACATACATCTCCTTTAACTCACTATTTGCCAGATCTGCTATTTTTAAAGCTTTTCTAAAAAGGCTGGTAAAACACAATCACCAGTGAAACATTAATGTTGTATCTTTATTTATTTCTTTTCCAGGCTCTTTACAGTAGATTTGCAGTGTGGTTCCATGATCTGCAAGAGAAGGGGGTGGAAAGGAAGAGAGGGTTTGAAAGTTTAATGCACACTCTTTGCCAGTGGCAAGAGCCAGGCCATCCCAGGTGAGGATTCACTCAATATAAGACAGATAAGCTAAACAACTTCACTGCTACAAGAACTAGACTTTTTTTTTAAATGTGCAATAACCTGTAGATATGACTTCACCCTGAAAAATAAGACAGGAAAAAAGAGGAAAAAATCTGAAAATTATCCTTGCTGAGGAAATGATTATTCTGTCCTGGCTGGTGACAGCTTCATCCATAAAGGGCTTTTACTCAAACACTTGAAGCCCAGCCCACCTGCATGTGTGTGTGAGTGTGCAGGCAGACACCTCCTCCAGCCCAGACAAGCAATGCTGCAGGTGTGGGCCACAGAGAGCCCAGCAATGAGAAGCCACTGCTGCAATAGCCCAGTAGGTGTGGAAAAATCTCCCAAGTAGATAGTCCACCACAAGCATGCACTGCAACTCCTAAGTACCACTTTATTATTACAAAACTCTAATTATAAAGTCAACATATGGGTATAGCTAAATGTGCACACCCAGATAGATGCACATATAAGTATACAAGCAAATACACCCAAGGAAGTCATAAGAGAAAGGCAATAATTTGGGTTATTTCTGAACAACAAAGTGAAAGGATGCCCAGATGAACTGAAACAGCCCTGCCAGTGGGAAGAGCACAATGCCAGGGACCACCCCACATCCTCAGAATTGGGTGATGCAGCAGGACAGATACTGCTCCACTGGAACAAACACCAAAGGAATTTCCCAGGGAACTATCTTTGTTGTCTTTTGCCACGAGAGAGGCCAGTACCCACAAAGAACATCTCTACAAGCAATGACCCAGAACTAGTGAGGTGCTTAGAACTATCTGAATTTATTCACCCCCAGGAATCATTTTCACAGCAGTACAACCACCCCATCAAATAGATGTTCCACCACATTTTCATCATTTTCCTTCTTTAAGAGGAATATTTCCAGTTGATGGAAGGTCCTCTCATGATTCCCAAGATCCCAATCTCGAAAGGTCTTGCTTTTTATCACTAAAGCAAAAGCTAAAAATGTTATCAATGTACCTTAGATCATCTCAGACAAATACTGATGGTGCTTTACACTGTAAATGCAGCTTTATTCTTGTTTCTACTTAGTCTGCTTTGAAAGGAAGCAATTACATTTCTCAGCTGTTTCCACATGATTTCTGCTAAGGCCATCATGAATGCCATGTGAAATTTTTGGCTATGAAAAAGACTGCTTTTCCAAGAATGCAATGTTTTGTGATGAAACACAGCATTGTACATTATCACCAATAGTTATATTTTTAATTCACAAGTATAACGTGAAAACATGGCTTTTTGGTCAAGTAATAGTTTTTGACATCCAAGTTTCTATTGCAATTTAGCCACAACAGCAAGAACTAACAGAGATCAGAGCTGAGGTCTGACAGTATTAGCACCTTGTGAATAAAGCACACCATCAGCTCTGCAAAAGTAATTCCATTAAAAATAACAAGCTATGAATATATATAGAAAATTTGCTGTGAATGGCAGCAATGTAGTATTCAAAAACTTGTTGAATGCATGAAATTTTAAAAAGAACTCCCCACATTTCTAGCCATAGAATAGGGTTTTGGTTGGGTTTTTTGTTTCTTTTAACTAAGACTTAAGCACACAGTCTCTTATTATAACTAGAATACAGATGGAATCCAGCTGAGATACTTAACATGCTCCTTTAATGCAAATTTATAATTTCAAAATCAGTAACAGGTTAAGGAACATTCTTGCTCACTCTTTTCTTGCTTGGTTCCTTCCTCAACCCTCAGCCTCCTCTTTTTGCTCTGCCACTTCAGTTCCAGCACAGTGCAATTGCAACATCACTAGAGAGATGCAAGGTGCAGGGAAAATAAAAATACAAGAAGATTAAATAGATGTGAATAGCTTAGGACCCCAAACTGCCTTAGGAACAGAAATTCTTAATATGTCTGAAAAAATCCTCCAAGACTTTTCCACACAGCATAAAGCCCATCTCATGCCACTATCCTGAGCAATGAGCCAATAAAACATGCTAAACTGGAACTTGCTGACACAAGAGCTCAGTCCCTTCCACTGGGACATGGGTAAAGCAAGGGGCAGCTGGCTGGGATGCTGAGAGCCAGCTCTGGCTGCTCTCAGCCACACAGGCACTCCTCATGGCAGCACAGCAATGTAGCAATGTCACCTCTGCTCCCCTAAAATGACCTGTATGCACAGCCCTGAACTCAGTGCACAAGCAGAAATCTGAGAGGCTGCTAACTAACAGAGCTGTAACAGATTCTGCCAAAGAACCAGGGACAAGCTCTGCCAGGGGCAGACCTTGCTCTGTCGTCCATCAGAACCTGCTACTTCTATACATGGCTTTTTCAGTTCTGATTAAATGAACTACACATAGACAGCATATTATGGATTAAAAATTCCACATGAGAACATCTGCTACTACCACACTTCTGCAAAAGCTACACCATATCAGAAAACCCCCTGCAGAACTATGCTATGCTATTAATTTAATTAATAATTTTTAGGTATATATTTAAATTCTCACTGAATGCTAGCTGGCATTGGTTCTGCCAAGCTTCTGGCAGCTTCTCATAGAAAACAGCCCTGTAGCCCCCCTGGTACCAAAACTGTGCCACACAAACCCAAACCAAGCTCTAAAGCCACTGCTGAACAAAGCTAAAGATTCTCTTCACAAGATTCTCTTCTCTTTCACAATGAAAATGGCAGGTAACAGTTACTGCAAATGAAGGATTGTGTCTTCTTGCAAGGCTTGGGTCTAATCATTCAGTCACATTATTGCAGTGTGCCACTGATGACAGCTGAAAGTGAGCACTAGTGCTGTCCACAAATGACAGAGAACACCAAAAAGAATAAAGTCAAAAAGCATAAAGAAAAATCAAAATGCGCTCACACACCACAACAAAGCTCATACTTTTTTCTGTTGAGACCTATTCTATGAAAAATGCTGATATCAGTTTTACTCAGAGGGAGGATTTCCCTCTATTCACTAGTACCTATTTTGGAAAGGTAGATCATAACTTCTGGGGTTACATTGATCAGAGATTTTTTTAGAAGATAAATCCAAACAACTCACCCTGATTGAGGTTTTAGGAAGCTACCTTCCAAAGTGCCTGATCATCACCCCCATACACTAGCTAGTGATTTTAAGTGGCTTGCTTACACCAAGTAAAATCCATTATAAAACCAAACACCAGTGTTCAAGAACTTCTGGCTTCTGGACGTGTGTAAAAATTCAGTAGTTTTAAACCCTGCCACAACACCAGCTTTACTTCTTTATTAAGGAAAACAAAAGAGAATAGAAGATTTGATGTTGAAGAACATAATCCACCTTTAAAAAAAAGCTACAAATCCTTTCAATCCATAAATACCTGTTGTAAACCTACATGGTGACTCCAACAGTCACATTCAGTGCAGAAAAGCTGTGCTGTTTCAGTAGTTTTCAGGTAGATTGCCCACACATAGGTACCAACAGCAAGTTCAGTAAGTAGCACAAAACAGTGCATATTTCAACAGTAGATGTTCTGTCTAAACAACACAAGAGAGTGATTTTTCCAGCAAAAAGCATGGTCATTCAGTGGACAGAATCAATTATTAGGAGGTTTTGCACACTCCATGTACTTGACATGATGCACCTCACGGTGCCTGAGTCACCTCCACTAGATTATCACCTATCATCACATTTGCTCCAAGTTCCACAGTGTCTGTGTGCTTGAAAATTCCAGGCATACTGTTACTGAAACATGAGAAAAGGTGCAATTTCAGCCCCTGACATCTTGCATATCCACCTGTAGTGGCAAAATCTTTTGGGCTGGAGGCCAAGTCAGACGTATAATGAAGCTTTGAAGATCTTGGTTTGAAGACTCAGACTGCAAATTAATTTCTTCAAAGAAAAACAGCGAGAAAGAAAATGGATTGCAACTAAAGGATTAAGGGCAGTGGAGTGTTGATGTTTTGGTTTCTGTAATTTAGTTACAAAAGTTAACAGGCAAGATGAGAAAGTAGCACAGATATACATTTGCCATAGATTGACCTTATCAACAGGTGGCCTTTAACACTGCCCATGCATCAAGACCATGATCCTAGCCAGCTATAACAGTATGCGCTGCTTATTGAAACAGACAGAAAAAGAAACTGGAAAAAAGACAATTTATGAGTACTCTTTATCTCCATCTGCTGCTCAGCTAAGAATGAAGAATTCCAGGAGAGACTAGCAGAAATCAGTTTCATAGGAAGTTTATACATATACAAACCTTAAATTACCCAATTCTATTGTACACTGTTTAAGCAAGGCAGTACACAGATTAAAATTTGCTACATTATGCTGTGTATTCAGTTCTTACCCATAATAATCTGTTTACCTAGAAATGAATAGTATTAAAATGTATAACAAGAAATATAACAAACCTGTTAAAGTTTCAAAGGAAACTGAAGAAACTTGAACCCAATTCCCTGCAATCTTTGCTACATGTAGCAACCACAAGCAAAAAAAATTTCAAGCAAAGATTCACTTATCCAGTTGCTGGAAACACTTCAAATATAACAAAACAAATAAAAAAAAAAACAAACAAACAAACAACCCCCAACATGTCTGACTGATTTTCAGTGAGGTTATTATTTTAAAACACTGTGTTGCTTTATAATGCCTAATAAGACACTTGTGCTATTAAAATACAAATGAGACATTCAGGTTTCTTTCTACCTGCAGCATCATATTTGTTTTAAAACACATCCCTAAAGCCTCCTAAAATGTGCACTTAAAATGCTAAATTGTAAGACTGGAAAAAAGTGATTCAAGCTTACATTCTCAGCTGTTTGTAAAAGTTTCCTAGTTTCCTTGCATGAGTGCATGTCTGAAGATGTATAATTACTTTCAATAAAACTAACAAGTAAAAATCCACATTAAAGCTGTCATGTTGCAACTAGAAAGCACTTTTGCAATTTATATGTCAACAAAGAGAACATGCAAATTATGTAAGCAAATGGTTGTTAGACATTCAAATGTTTCAGTTTTATAAGTAATGAGAGTTTCTTTATAGTGAAATTTATTCAGACAACTGGTGATGGGCAACAGTGCTTCTCAGCTCAAACTGCATAGTACAGATAGCAAAAAAACAAGAATACTTGATTAAATGTATTGTTACTTGCTGAACTAGCTCAGACATATTTCACATTCAGTTGTCAACACACAGAGTCACCTCCACTAAAGATGTGCATTCAGTTTTTGTACTAAGTGATTTTAAGAATTTATTACTGAATCTAATTTATAATTACTAATTACCTGTGGGGATTTACACGTGCCATTATTAGAAAACACCTTTGAGAATAACTGAAGCTGTAGGACCTCACTGCCACGGTCTGAAGAATCAGTTCCTGCACACCACAGCAACTCTACCTGATGCTATGGAATTGATAAATTGCAAAATACTTCAACTGGCTGCACCAAATCATCTATGAGCTTCATCAGGGATGCCACGGGGACAGAAAAGCTACAAAAGCTCAGTTGAAGGGCAGTTAGATCACACAATTTTTAATTTTATTTTTTAGTAAGTAAAACATTAACTAGGCAGGCCTAGCAGCAAAGCCTTAGCCCAAGTACCTTCCAAAAGCTGGGTAAGAAATTTTACTTTCAAGTGAAGAGAGTGACAAGAGCTCCCTTTCACTTTCAAGAGGACTAGGATATCACTCTAAATAAATATATATTTTTTTCAATTTTTTAGCACAATTTAAGGTTAATCTAGGGCTAAATTAGGGCAAATCTAGTCTTGCTGGAAGAAAAGAAGAGGCCATGACTCCCAAGAAACTGAACTAAGAAGGGCTGATCTGATCACTTTAAAGCAGATCAGTAGAAAATTAAACTCATGAACAAGGTGGATAAAAGACATTGCAAAAGTATAAACACAACTACATTTCTACTAAATTTGTTCAAGGGAAAAGCAGAAGTAAGCAGCACCCAGAAGTATTGAAATTTAGGATGATTATTCTATAATCAGATTAATTCCTATCTAAGAGGCAAACTTCTGCATCTTTCATATGACAAACTGAGGGCTCTGTTTTACCATATTGTTACTTCAAGCTGTAACTCAATTTTAGTGTCCCATTCTCACAAGATATTTTGCTCTAATTTAACAACTCTTTAGAAAAAGCTGCTAGAAATGTCAGTTGAAACTCAAACATTGGTGATGTTCAGTAGTGAGACAGCAGGATACAAGAGGGGCTAATCCAGCCTTCTGCATAATCTGAATTATTCCCCAGGGTGGTTATTTTACCATCAAGGTTTACACATTAAATACATGAATGCAAAGAACCGTAAACAATTGAAATCAATACAATTTCAGGTCGCACTGTTTTTAGGAAAATATCTAAATTGTGCAGGAGTCTTGACCTGGACATTTCTAAAAGTGCCTTTTATGTGACATTCATCTACCTAGACAACAATCAAAAAGGTCAGTGCAGCACAACCTTGCTACCCTTAGCCATATCACCACAGGCAATGGAAATCAAGATATTGAGCACAAGAAAGCCCAGGAGATGCCCAACAAAATCCTGGTAACTCTTTTAACCCTCAGCAACTCAATATTCCAGCTATAATATAAGCCCTACCCAAGCAATCCCTTTCCTCTGCTGGGGGATGACAAACAAGAATATGATAAATGTGGCCTGACAACCCTGACTATCCTTCTCAAAAAAGCTCTTTTGGCTAGTTCTGCTAGTAAGAGGAATCTGTCACAAACATTTTTAATTCAATTTAAGATGATGAAGGGACTGGAGCACCACTCCTATGAGAAAAGTCTGAGAGAGCCGGGACTGCTCATCCTGAAGAGGAGAACAAGGTCTCATCAACATCTGTAAATATGTAAAGAGCGGGGGCACAAAGGATGGAGCCAAGCTTTTCCAGAGGCTCCCAGTGTCAGGACCAGAGGCAATGGGCACAAACTAAAACATCTGGGAACACTTTTTTACTGTGAGGGTGACTGGCACAGCTTGCCCAGAGACATGGTGCAATCTCCATCTTTGGAGACACTCAAAAGACATCTGGAGATGATTCTGGGCAGCTGGCTCTGCATGAGCCTGTTTGAGCAGCAGGGCTGGTCTCTGGTTTGACCTCAGCCATCCTGTAATTCTGTAGTTCAGGTGAGGAAAAAAATGCTTAAAGCCATAAAACAAAGATCATGATCCTTTCTCAAATTTTCTTTGCAGACATGGCAAAATTAACAAGAAAATTATACCTACTAATAGAATATAACTTGGCATTTAATTCTACAGTTAAATATTATTAAAATTATAAAATACAGTACTTTAAACATTAAAATACAATTTTGTAATCCTGGAAAATTATTTTCTTTCAGCCATCCTAACTAAACAAAAAAGTTACCTTAAAATAGATGCAATATTTTCTAGTCCCTAAACAAAAAAAAAAATCAGCCAAAGTGTGAATTTTCTGAAACAGTAACTGGATTTCACCTTGAGGCAGTTGCTGCCATTAAAAGCATTCTGGCACCAACAAGAATACCATTATTAAAAAACTGTATGAAAGCACTCAAACCAAGTTTTTGTGAATATTAGTAAAAACAAATCAAGCAAATATTTTTATTCTTGGAAGCTATTATACCTTTAAAACAACAATTCAGGATACCTGATGTTCTTCTCACAAGATAAAAGGACAAAGTCAGAAGAGAAAAACAGACTAAAACAACATGATCATTACTGTGAACATTCTCTAGTTTCAGGTTTACTTAATTTTTTTTTCAGAAGAATGGGACTTCAGGAAAGGTCAGAAACTGGAGGAATCCAAAATAGCCTATACATACTCTTAACTGATAGCTAAGACATTTCCATTCTCTGCCATCTCTACAATCTGAATTATTTTTCTGGGGGAGGGCAAAGCACAAAAGTACCTCTTCCATTGAAAACACTACTACTTCAACTGCTGAAAGCAGATTTGCCAGCTCACTTTAGGAATTCCAAGAGGAGCAAGACTTGCAGGGATGTGACTTGCCCTGCTTAGCAGTCAGCAGAAAGCAAAAGAGGCAAGCTCTTCTAGGAGAAAAGTCACACTAAAATGTAGCTACAGCTGCTCCAGACTGTCTCAGCAGAATGTCTTTCACTTCCTCCATGTGGGAAGCAGAGAAGCCTCACCAGGCTAAAGTTAGCCTTTCAATAGCTTGGCAGAACCTCTTGCCTTGGAAAACAGAGGAGTGCTCCTCCCTCCCTGCAACTCTTGGGAGCCCACATAACTGCAAGTACTCTGTCTGCAAATGGAGAAGGCAGAAAAAGCCAATGCAGCTTTATTTTAAAGCTTTATGGCTTTGGAAGATGAGGCTGCTCAAGGTGTGCTCAGTGACAGCAGCACAGACATGGAACAGGACACTGGCAGAGCAGCAGTAGCCCTGGCTCTCCTCATGTGCCACCATCTCCAATGGAACCTGCAAAATTACTCAATTACTTCTTTCTTTCATCAACTCACAGGTACCTTCTGGAAACCTCTACCACAATAATGTATAAGAATAAACAGCTCCACTCTGGATTTGGGTTAGTTTCATTATAGAGAGGAAGCTATAACTGTCTCTTCAGAGAAAACCTTCTTCAGAGACTTCTCTAAAAATAGCCTAAAGCCTATCCAACCTCTCATGAAAAGAAAACCTTCCAGGATGCTTCAAAATAGCATTTTAGAAGCCAAAGCAGAACAAAACCTAAATCAGCAAATGTAGCTATATTCCAAGTATCCAGAGTCAAAGCTTCTGTGTAAAAAAGTAATTTTCCCAGATGAATTTCCCCCACCAAAACTGAAGATTCCTTATGCTCATCATAAAAAATCCCCCCACACCATGCACCCACACATAAACCTGCCAAGAAGACTTGGAATGAAACAGAACAAACCCTTTTTCAAGGTGTATGGTCCAATAAATAAGTATCAGTCATTGAACCCACAAAGTTAACTGTCAAAATCTGTCCTTCCTGAAAAAAATATTGGAAAAAAAATCTGCCTTTTTATTTTCTGACTTTAAAAAAAAAAAAAAAAATTAACTTCACAGCCTCATTCAATACCTTCAGTCACATCATGTGTACTTAGGTTCTCTCTCAGGTCTTTGCTCATGTTCTGCTTTTGACCTAAGGCAATCTCATTCAATATGGAAGAATGTGAAGTTTTTAACTGCACTTTGTAAGAAGTTCACGAATCCAAAGGTTTGGAAACGTTCATTTCCCCAATATTACAAAAGATTCAATTTCACAGACGAACTTTATGTAATTGCTGTTGCCAAGAGTAATCCCACTTCTCTCAATCCTCCATCCCCAGCCCTGCACACCTGGCTGGCAGCTCTTGGATGAGAACAGCTCATCTGGTCCTTCACTGTCAAAGTGATTTAATCAGCAAATGTGGGAGGAGAGGCTTTCCAAGGGGCAAAAAGAGGAGTGGGAAAGTGTTCAGTTCTCCTTACACTTGTCCAAACTGCCTCCTTCCAGGCTGAGTCAGCTCACGAGGGCTCCAACAAACACCAAAGTTGGAGGAGCAGGGGGAAAGAAAGAATTGGTCACAGTGCTGCCAGGCTGCTTTAGATTGGCCCTGGGAGTTGGAAGGGAACCACTTACAAATGCAGAGCAATAGGTTGTCCAGAGAGATGGTGAAAACCATTTCTACCAATGAAGAATAGGTCAGCAACAGGCCCTTGCACCCCAGGGACAACAGTGCATCCTGAGCAGTGCTGGCAAGGAGAGGGAAGTAAATCTGCCTTCCAGTCAGGACTAGGGAGGCATCTGGAGGACTGGGTCCAGCTCTGGACCTGCTAGTAAAGGGACAGCATGGACATACCAGAGGGAGTTTATCTGAGGATGATGATTTTGGCCTAGAAACATCTGTCATGCTGGGACAGAAGTAGAACAGATCAGCCTGGAAATCAGCTCAGAGTGGATCATATCCATGTATATAAATATCAGATGGGAGGATGGAAAGAATACTCAGAGACTTGTGGTGATACCTAGTGAGAGCAAGAGGCAGTAGATACAAACTGAAATACGAGAAATTTCATCCAAGCATCAGGAAATTTATTTTTACTCAAAAGGTGACTGAGCATTGTCACAGGGCTGCTCAGAGAGGTTGTAGAGTCTCCATCTTTAGAGGCATTTGAAGTCTGACTAGAGCTGGTCCTGAAAAGCCAAGGGGCATGGACTAGTCAATTTTAACAGGTCTGTTCCAATGTCACCCTCTGCCCAGTTCTGTGATTACCATAGCTACAAATTATCTATCATGTGCAAAAAGCTATGATAGTATCACCCAAAACCAGGCAATTCTTCATAGACAAAGAATTCCTATATGCTTCATTAGTTATCATGACAATATCCTGAATGAATCCTTCAAACATATTGAAGGAACACAAAGAATATTTGACATGATTCTGGTATAAATACTATGACTGATTTAGTAAAAAATTACAAGAATTAAATTCCTGTTGTACATTGAGAAGAGCATTCACCTACAAAAACAACTCCCATGCTCATGGATCAGCTGTGTAGTCTCAAGCCTAACCACACTCTTGTGCAAATCACAGCAGTTCACACCAAGGAGGGTCAGACTGCTCAACAGCAAATTAGAGGAAACAGAAACATTTGCAAAAAGGCCACAGCATTGGAAATACATTTGGTCACTTCTTTCCCAACTGGCCTGAAGCAATACCCCAGCATGACACCAGCCTGTTGCTGAACATGGAGCTGTGACATGACTCAAAGGTCACCTAATCCTGAAACCTGAGATCACGAGCCAGCAAACTGGCAGTTCAAAAGGCAATACTTCTTCAGCTTTTCTCCTCAATTTGTTAAATAGCATTATAACTTGCCTGTCACACAGATCTAATTCTCACACCATTCCCACTGGACATTTTACTTTTCAGTCTGAACTTCAATGAACCTACAGCAACTGCTGAGAGTTTTCTTTTCAGGAGAGGTGCAGTAGGATAACAGACACAAAAGGTCTACAACATGCTAATTAATTCTTTTCCCTACAGACCTACTATCATACTTTGATGGGCCTAGAGAGCAGCATAAAGCACCCAGATACTTAATTTTTCTTTTTGAATATTCATTCCATTAATCCATCACCAGAAATATACAAAGCTCATTTAAATATTATTATGAGGCTGCAGAGGGTGCTCCAACACTGCTTAATAGACAGTTTCTATTCAATCCCATATTCCTCAGCAAATCCCTCACTGAAACAATTAGGATTTGGAAATAATTCTGAAGGCCGGTTAAGAACAGACTTCCCTTAACACCTTGCTTTATCCAGAGAGAAAAGTGACAAGAATCACAAAAGAAATTCTCCTCCCCACACCAACGTAAGGTGTTATCAGTGGAAATAGCATCAGGAATGCAGCCCTTCTCCAGCACATTGCCTTTTTCCTGCATCTAATTGCTCCACATGGATCTCATGGACTGGGGAGCAGGGAAAGCAGGCACACAGATATGGAAACACTTTATGGAATATCATTCTCCATATTGCTTTTAAGTTGCTCGAGCCAATAACGTCCCCAGAAGCAGCTGCTGCTGCTTTAAGAGTTGCTCCTCCGGAAGAGCAAAACTTTCAGCTCTTTTTGTGACCACTGAGTGCCACTATAAAGCAGTGCAGTGCCACTCAGTGCAGAATGCAGAGACTTGTGCAGGTACTCCTTGCTTTACTGGAGAGATGGGAGCAGGAATCTGCAAAGTAAGAGTACCTCTATTTGTGTATCCCAGATGTTACTTCTTTATTTAGCTGTGCAGAAGTTTTATTTGGTAGCTTGCAAAATACAAAGTACAAGGCAAAAGAGGAAAAAAACTACTTTTGGTTAAAATTAACAAGGATTTGTATTCTCCTCTTTCTTACAGTTTTCTAAATCTCATTACAGTAAGCACACAGTGAAAAATATTACAGTATCTGACAATACTGTCATTTCAATATATTAATTCTGAGCCAGCTGATGAAAATTAAATAGAGAAAATGCTTTTAAAGTATTTAACATTTTTTTAATGTTTAAATAGTGTAATTAGCCAATCTTTTACTCTACTAGTTCCAAGCCCAAAATTAACAAGTTTTAGGTTTGATAATTCACATATGGAATTTGAAACAGAACAGATATACCAAACTCACAGTAAAGCATGCACCACACACCTTCACAGCTCTTTTTGGTAAAAACAACTAGCTCAAAGCACCATGCAGTTCAATAATGGAAACCTTGCCCTTTGCATAAATATCACTGCCTTGCCCTGCTACTCCTGCAGAGGTTTGCTTCCAACACGTGCTACCTGTGCCTCTAACATCTTGCAGAAAGATTACCTGAATTAACATTTTATACAAGGTCTGCACCTTAATGTCACCTAAAAATAACTTTGGGTGAGCCTACTTTATGCTAAGGAATTGAATCAGAAGCCCAACTCTCAGTCCCACATGACTTCACCTGGGTTTCAGAGTGGCCCCTGTGTAACAGAAATTAACACCATCCATACAAAACACAGAACAATACAATTGCCACAATTTGGGTTGGGATTTCATTTTACCAGTATTTATACTATGAGTAGAACATAAAACAGAAGCCCTAAAGACACTGAAGGTGCAACTCCACAGCTGGTACAAGGGAATATAAAGACCATCCTGCCACCAAAGGAGGAGTTCATGCTGCCCCCTCTCCCCAGTTAAGCTGATAACTGAGCCTGTAAAACTATATATTATAAAAGGAAGTTTCCTGTGCTAGAAAGATGATCCAATGCAAGACACAGCTACACAATTTCCAACACCAACATCAGGGAGGTAAGACAGGAGCACATGGCTGCAAGCTGAAAAACCAGCTGAGCACCAGCAGCATTTCTGCACTTTCATTACTGTCCTGGTTGACTTAAAATTCACAAGGGGAGTGCACAAAAATTCTTGATGAGTGTCAGGTATCCTGGACACTGGAGACAGGCAAATATGTCTCTCTTTGCACTAATACATTTGATCATATCTTATTTACAGAAGATTTCAGTCACTGCAATAGAAAAGTTACCTAATAGGCAGTAAAAGGAGGGAGTAATAAACAGTGTGTAATAACAGGGTTCAAGTAACCAGACTGAGTAACTAAAATCCACATCCTATCATGAGTTTGCAAGAACAGGTTCAAAGGTTGATTAGTCATGACTTATAAAACTTTTATCCAACACTGTAAAGCCTGTTTACAGTACAGGTACCAGCACTCAGCATCTAATTCCTGTTTTACTATGCAGCATTACATCAGTAACTTGATTTCACAAAGAGCAAACAAAAAATAAAATCTGGAAGTAAAAGGCCCCACCTCATTTGAGGACCCACACCCTCCAAATTACAGAAGCATTTTAGTGGAAGGAAACCCTTTTTTTTCCCCCTCAGAAGTTTTGCAATTCCATATACACCAGAGATGCTACCACGAGGGGGAGATGAGAAAGACAGAACTAACTGGAGGGATGGCTAGTGAGGCATCACTTTAACCATGACTAATTAACAGTTGAAAATCACCATTACCTATCTCCCATATGTTCTCATTTGTAAGGAGGAGCTGGACACTGAATCTAAACATATGGCAACAGTAAGTTGCACTCCAATCTTTGAATAGCAAAGTAAAGACAATCTGCTCTATTGCTTCAGCTGTAAAATGATATTGCAGGGTAACCTAAAAGGGAAAATCATCTCATAAAAAGCACTGGAGAGAAAGAAGTGGCAAATAAGGAATAAAATGGCTGAGAAACCCCCAAATTAAGCTTTTCTGGCTAGTTTGGCTATTGACCTACATTTAGGGCACCAATAACCCCTGCTCACCTTCATGCCTCAGTCCCCATTTCAGAGACAGGAAGCATGACTATTTGTATTTGAAAGATGCACAGATGATGCCCAAGTTTTGGATCACACACAACATGCAGGCACATGTGGATACATACAGACTGAGAATTGACTGTAAAAAGAGCTGGAACCAACCTCACAACATTTCACTGCTTGACCTGACTGATAACAAATGACTCTGGGCTTAAGCAAAAATTGTGCTTATCTTTCCTACAGTAAAGCTAATGTTTCCAGGAGAAAGGTTGTCACCTCTTAACTCTTCAGGATTGCTCATGAATTATTGTCTTACACAGCATATGGTTTCTCACAAAGTACGCATTTCTACCAGACACATTTCTTTTCTAAATTAATCAAAAAGCAAATCAAGCTGATCAAATGCACTGAACAAGTCAAATATTATATAATAGACAACCTCTTTGTTTCACACAGAAATAAACACAATGAGGCACCTACAATTCACTAACACTACTTTGTTAACATCAGAACAGTAGATTATATATCCATGAAGACAGATATACATATATTACACTGAGAAATTAACACATTTCTATTGCAGAGCAAAACATGGGTTTAATGTTTTCACGCAGGAAAGGATGTAGTCTTCATAAAGATTCATTCATTTTCGGAAAAAAAATGCATCCCAGTTTCATATCCAAAAATACTTCAAAATTCAGAAGTAAGAGTTATTTTAACATTAACTTACTGGTCTATTGCATCAATTATACACAAGACTGTCTGCTATGAAACTGCCAAATAGTAGCTCTCAAATTTCAATAGAAAAAGAAATAAACTGAAAAACAGTTACAACCTAAGACTAAAGCTTCCTGAAATAAACTAATTGTCAAAGGAAGTAGTGTGGCAAATTAATTGAGAAAATACAACTTTAAAAATCACTGGACAAAAAAATTGTCAACAGAATCCAGACTCTAAAATAAAGATAAATGCCCAATAAGAAGCCTTGCTTCCTTGTCTCTTCTAGTGAGAGAAGTGAAGGGAAAAAAGCCTACTGCCTTTCTACTTCAGTCTCTGTCTTCTTACTGCCACCACTACTATCAGGTCTAGTATTTGTCAAGTATCCTGACTGAAATCAAGGAGGAAAGAAATTTACAGCAGGTTTGCAATTATGCACAAAACCCCACCAAAAAATCTAAGTGGAAGTAATGTCAAGGAAACACGAAACATTGCAAGCAGTAAACAAAACTTTTGCACACAAGGGTATGATATAGCCTAGGGGGAAAAATTAAAAAGAAACCAGCAAAAATTTAAAAACCAAAAGCAAACCAAAAACCAGCCATAAAAAACAGTCTTACTGAAAATGGAATATTTTCTGTGGATCTAATATTCTCTTCAAATATACTTAGTCAGTTGCTTCAACAAAACCATAACAAAGCAATTACTAAAATACAATAAAACTACCAAAGATACCCTTCCATAAAATAACTCCAGAAGACCACCAGAATAGCTGAAACCAGACTCTCCAACAGAAACACATCAGTTCTCAGCCACTTCAATACAAAGAAAACACTAGCCAAATTAACAGTTAACACCCATGAGCACCTGTCAGTGCACAATAAGCACTATTTAACATAAGGCCTCTTCCAATTATTTCGTGCTGATCATGACATAACTTCCTTATGCTCAACTTTCTACAAAAAAAGTAAGATAGCTGTGCAGTGCAGAGAAGATCATTCCTCAAAAGAATAGTGCTACCTATGGTCTTGAGAACGAACCTTTAGATCCAGCCAAACTCTCCAGCATGAACATTCATATCAAAGAGAAACAGACTTAAAGAAAAATCACTGCAATCAAAATTACAGCCACACAAACAAGGCCTGTGTGTACACTTGCAATCAGCAACCATGGCACCACAACGTCTTTACAGGACCTCATGTAACCACCACTCATCACCAAAGGACACAGAAAAAGCCAGCTGCCATTCCCACTTCATCTCTTACACCTTGGTGAGGACCTACAAGAATCCTTAAAATACACAGCAAAATAAATCACAGGTTCCAGATGAGATTTGAAGGCCCTGTGCATTTTTGCCTGTTCCTTACATCATACTAACTCTTCCTTATTCTGTAAGGGCTTCCATCCATCCTGTACCATAAAATTATATCAACTCCATCAAGACATTTTTGTAATGTAGTTGACTAGACCAGATGTCCTGGTCCAGCTTTACAAAAAATACTTAGAAAATAAACATTAAATATCTAGCAATGCAGACATCCACTCTCTATACAGGCATCTTGAAAATAAAGTAAAAAGCAGACAGTGCTTTGAGAGGATTTGTAAGGTTTACAGGAAGAATGCTGGTATGTTCTCATTGGTATGCTAAGAGCACACAGACTTCAACAACTGGACCAACACAGAAAGGTAAAATTTCTGCCTGCAGATTGGTGCTTATAGAAGGAGAATTAGACAAAGATATTACTATGACAGCCCTCACCATTCATAAAAAAGTTTATTAGATGACAAACATCCAAAAGCCAATTCTAGACAAACATTCAAGACCCCTTTCAAGCTCAGGTCATTTCTTGGCAGGAAACAATAACCTGAGAAAACTGTGGTTTTGAACATCTGATGAACTTCAAAATGCCAGGAAATGTTTCCTACATTAAAAGACCACAAAGGAAGGTGAGAATTGGAAGAATGCAAAGCAGAAATGCAGAACACCCTGAGCATCCAGTTAGTTCAGCCACCTATGATTCTCAGAGATCAAAGTGCCCCTTGATGACAGGAATTAACACATTCCAGCATAAACATCACCCTGATTTAAATTAACCTGTGTTCTATTTCAAAATAAAGAGCAGGCATTTTGAAAGAGCAAGAGAGTCATCCCCCCTTTTTCCTATTTCAAACTATTCTTCTTCCATTTCTATGCCAAGTCTTTTTTTAACCCCATCTTCTTCACCTGTCTCCTCCAGTTTCTTTTCCCCCAGTTGCTTCCCTTTCATTCATTCACCCAGAATGATGCACCCAGTACTGATGTGATGCCCACTCTTACATTATTCATTCTGAATGGTCATCAAGTATGAATAAAGACCCTACAAGAGAAGAAAAACAAGCTTGTGGCCTACCAAGACTAAGCAAAGTGCAGGCACAACTCCGCTCCTGTTTATCAGCTTTTCAGGGTATCATATTCCTAAACAGTATCAAAAGCAGCAACAGCAATGCAGGAGAGGGTGGTGAATGTGTAGAGGGACCAGAGGAAGAACCACCATCTATGGGATGAGGAAGGTGAAGAGGAATTGTCAGGCTAGAGGCCTAAACAGTAATGCAAAAAAGTCACTGACTACTGGAGTGACAGCAGGAAAGCCCTACAGGCTGCAGGGCAGGACAGACAAACAGGATGTTGTAAGTCTGACCCTCGTCATCAAAACAAACAAATAAGAGCAAGGCCTTACAGTCACTCCAGCAAGGCATACTGAGCCAGGAATACATTGTAGTTAAGTTGTCCAAACATTCTATCTCCCAAAAAAACCCTCATTCTTTGCTCCACCCTAAATCTAGACTTCTAGAAAATGCATTACAACTTCTGTCACTCACCTGTTCTCAAGAGGCAGGCAGCTGACACTGCCTCAAAGGAAAACCACATCCTGTGACCAGAACCAGGCTCAGGGTGTGCTTGAGCTGACTTAGGGGCAGCCCGAGTCTGCAGGATTCAAGAGCCTCAGCTAGCAGGGAATGCAGCAGCTTAGGCTGAATGCAAGCAGGGGCACGTGGCCATCACACCAGTGACCCCAGCTTGTCATCTGAGATACAATGAATGGTTGGAATATTGAGTAAGTTCAAGAGGAAAACAAAGACTCAGAGAACAGGTAAGACAGACTCAAATTTAGCATCATCCTCCAGTATAACAATCAAGCTGGAGAAACTTGCTCTTTTACACTGCACTGCGAAGGTGGGTCAGCCTTCAAATGTGAGCCAAATAAACATACACAGCCTTCAATTAATTTATTTTAAACACCATTATTTAAAAATAGTTTTACTGAATTAATTTAAGTCAATGTTGCCAGCACAACTGCCAGGAAAGTAGATCATCATAACTATTAAAGCAGTTAAATGCAGCACATTAACAGCATTTGCACTGTTTATTTTTCAGTTAGTTCAGTAACAAAATGTTCTACTGGGGTCCAGGGCTGAGATATTCTTAGTGGGAGTTTTTTTGTCATTTCTCTAAAATAACCTAGGACAAATGCATTGTGATTTCTAAGAAGTAATTTTTTTGTAAATTCTGTTAAGTACCATCACATTGTGGGAGGAGAACAACAGAATCTAAACATCCAAATCAGGTTTCCTGGAGAAACACCAGAGGATGAGTCTGCAGGACAAGGGACACATTAGGTAACACCACTATTCCTTTCTTTAGAACATTTAGAAAATGTTCTCCATTGGAATCAAACTCAGCTTTAAGCACTGAGAAGACAGCAGTCATGGAAACCAGAAGTATGAATGAATTGAAAAGTTGTTAGTCATTTAAAAGAAACAACTTAATGAGCTGTTGAATTATAAGAGCACAACCTGTAGCTCAACAAACTCCTGTGCTGCAGACTACCAAACTTTTTTAAAAGAGTCCAGAAGAAACAGCAGTTTCCATTTGTCTCTTCTTTGTCCCAGGGCATCTGCTGCAGGACAGATAAAGAGATAACCACCAGACATTACACCAGGCTAGATGGGCCCTGGATCTGATACATTTTGATTCTGCTCACAGCAATCCACATCAAAAAAATCATTTCACAAGGTACAAATACATTTCACACCAGAGTAATTAAAAACAAACAAGCAATTCTCTTAGTCAATTGCAATAGTGGCCTCCTTCCCTTTTTCAGCTACAGGTAAACCAAGGCTAAGGAACAATATGACTGCAGGTAATTGTCTTGATTTAGCTGCAGTGCTACAATACATCAGCAAAGAATTATAAGCTCCCACACTTGTGTTCAAACCACTAGATGGTGCTTCTAAAATGAAGCAATTCAATATGCAAAACTGAATAATGCATGATGATTTATAAGTTGCCTTCCTCAGGATTGTTATCAATAACACTGATTAATGTAGTTAAATAGCTGCAGACTCTGATCAGAGAGGGGCAACAAGAATAATTACACAGATAAGTGAGATCAAAGAGCTGATCATTAAAACAGTGACTTTTCAAAAACCCAGTAACAGCTGTTTTCTCAAGTAAGAAAAACTCCTCAATCTTCTGTCTTGAAAGTCATTAGTTGCTAATATATATATTACACTAAATAATAAATTTTGTTCATAGACTGCTGTGCCCAAAGATTTTGAATACCGTATGGCACCAGTCAAATGAAAGTAAGTTATAAATAGCTTTTACCTGTTCTTTCACTGCTCATTTAAAGACATTTTTCCCAAGAATAAACTTGCTCTAATTCTCTTCTGTGAACAGCAAACCTGTCACTTTCAAGATTTGGAAATCATAGCTAAAATAAGATGCTAGCTGCTTTCCATCTATCACTGGGAAATCATCCTTCCTTTTTTATTCACTCCCCCAAACTAGTATCAATAGTTGCTTGGCAATTAAAGCAGCTTTGTCCTTTTTCATTTCTGACCATTTCCATCCATTTAAATGCTGCTCAAAATAATTCTCTCTCCTGCTGCATCTCATTCTACTGACCCAATTTTAAAAATGCTTTTTGCATTTTGTTAAGCACAGTTAACTGTGTACTTTTTTACTACCTTCCATTCTTCTAATGAACTTTGATTCATATTTAAAATCCCTTTTTCTACTTACAATCTTTTCCTACAAAAAATCCTGCAAACATGTTTCTTTTCATACCATTAAAGAAAACAAATCAGCTATTTCCTATTGTACTTCCCATCTTTTACTTTTTGGAGTCAGCTCTGCCACTAAGTAACCCTCACAAGGTTGCTGAGGAAGATTATTCCTTGTGAAGTTTTTGATGTTCAACATTCACCTAGGATTTCTAGGACTTCTTTTCTTTTTTTTTTTTTTTTTGAGCATTTCTCCTCGTGCAAAGTAATACAGAATCTCCTAGAGGTTCTTTGGCTATTTTTGAGTTTTGCCACTGGCTCTCACTTCTCTACTTAAAGTGATTGCTCTAGATTCACTAGGCATACTCTCTTCATCTTGCTTGCTTATTTCAAGATACCCTTTTACTATCTATTAAGCCTTTTTTTAATTAGCATACCTTTCTGCTGTTTCAAGTCCTTTAACAACTATTAGTAGCAACAATTATTACTAGCTATGGCTCATTTTCATAGAAATATAGCTAAGAAAAAGCTTAAAAACAGTAAGAAAAAGGCACTCCATACAGGCATAAAAACAAGCCTCCTCCAAGTACCTGCCATTCCACTTATCCCTAATGCTATTTCTGCTCACAGAGCACCACTGCAGACACACATTACCAGGCAGCAAGAACCTCTTGAAGATGTAGCTGCTAATCCAGCTGCAGAAAGCAATTATCAGATTTAAGAAACCCACGAACAGTATTTCAGAACAAACACATGGGAAGAAAGCAACTCCAGTTCTCAGCATCTCAAGCACTCCAGGGGGAGAAGATGCTCAGCCTCTGAAGGGTGTGGAAGAGCTGTGCTGAGTACCCATTTGTCAGCAAGCGTTCACTCCCAGCTACAAGCTGGGGCCATTTCCTGAACCCACCTTCACATGCCCATGGGAGTTAGAGCCTCTGACTCACAGCAGGACTGAGGGCACAGCTGCACTTTGGTCAGTCTTAGAGGAGGGGGTGTTAAAAACCACACCTACAAAACCTCCAGACTTTGTGCCTATTTTGTGAGCATCCTTTAACTGGAGCCAGGCATTCTCAAAGCAGTAGCTTTACTAGCAGCAACTACAGATTTGGACTCGCTTACAGGAATGTAAGAAATTCTTTACTTAACTGCTTGAAGTTCACATTTACTATGTGAAAGAAACTAGGAGCGAAAAAAACCTCAGACATATAAACAACAAATAAGCAATATTTTTAAAATAAAAATATGAAAAATAGACACTGAAGATGCTTCCGTCTGTTATGTTAAACAGATTAGAAAACATATTCAAGTTGTGGTTAGACACAGACTTTTTTTCTCCCCATCATACACAAAACAGCTCTTTCAAAATATCAATAAACATGAGCTGAATTCAAAGCAGGTAGCCCTGTGAGCTAGTTATCCACGCATTTTTCAAGCTAGTCTCCAGATTTAAGCAGCGGCATTCACAGAAATTGTTCTGAATTCTTTGGACATCAAATGCATTTCAAAGCTCTGCAAAGCCAGCCCAGTTCTGTATTTTGGCTGGAGGCTCAGATCTGCTGGGAGCAGGTTCTGGCCAGACACCTGTGGAATGCTCCAGCAGGTACAAGATAAGAAATTCCCTGAAGTGGCAGGGAACATTTCTAATGTATCTGTGCACACAGACAAATATCTTGATTTAGACAGGATCATTCTTTTGTCTCAGAAGGTGGTGGTGCCTGGGAAGCCTGCAGTGTCCTGAGGAGGTCAAACAGAGTAACAATTGTTCCACCGATGTGCTGCAATTCAAGAACACTACTGCTTCAAATCACCCCTCAGCAAAAGCTTCAGAGGCAAACACCATCCTCCCTCCAAACACTTAAAAAGGCATTGAATCCACAGTCCCCAAAAGCAAAACACATATTACAGACAACACTTTAAAAATTAAACAACAATCAATGTGGCACAGGAGGCTGGAAACAAAATCTTGTCTCTGCTCTGTCTCCAACACATCAGTTAAAAGTCTGCCTCCCAGCAGCTCTACAGATCACGTCACTGCTATTTATTCCATTCTCTGCTCACCTCCACCACGGGCACTTGATCTGCTTTGTTAGAATGTGGCAGATCAACATAGCTGAGGAACAGAGCTGGGCAGGAAAAGCACTGACTGAACAGGGGTCCAGGGAAGTCGTGCTGCTCTCGTGACACGCTCCCAACATTAGTCAAGACTTTCCACTTCCTACACCCACATTTTCTCTGCCCTTCTTGGTATGTTCAAACAGAGGCAGCAGTTACCAAGTAAATATCCTTGCCTAGATGCAGGTCCTGCATCTTGCAGTAATGATTACCCCAAGATTTCTGTGAATCCACCTTGTTATGCACTCTGCTCTATTCCATTTCCTTGTCTTCACCATTTAAAAGGATTAAGCTGAATTAATTTACATATTTTGGGGCTGTGTTTTTTTAGGGATGAATTATGAAATAGTTCCCCTAGGATTAAGCTAAACCATATATTCAGGTTTCTGAGCAGGCTGTACTAAGAATTTGCTGCACTCTGATGCCATCCCCCCCCTCACCTTCAGAAATACCTCTGAAAAGCCATCAAAGCTCTGGGCCAAACATCCAGTGGTGCCAAAATCTGCTGCCATGGAGAAGTCCTATTATATGGCTGTAGGATCTGGAATACTTTAGAAGAAGTATTCCCCATTACTGGGAGTAGCAAAACCTACCTGATAAAATGCACCTGGAGCCCACAGTGCCTAACAGAGGGTTACAAGCGACAAAAATCCTGAGAGCCTCAACTAGAATAAATATTCAGCAAAGTCCTCTTCAAAATGCATTACATTCAAAACAGACCCTGGAACCCACTGATCTTTTGGGTAGGAATCCTTGCAAATTCCTTTAAGTAGAAAAGCAAGCAATAAACTAGGAAA
Source organism: Ammospiza nelsoni (assembly GCF_027579445.1). NCBI lineage: Eukaryota > Metazoa > Chordata > Aves > Passeriformes > Passerellidae > Ammospiza > Ammospiza nelsoni. The sequence continues at coordinate 20,479,999 of NC_080636.1, forward strand.
GGTACAGTCTCTACATGTGAAATCCTCTGTCTCACCCTCTATAAAAGAAGTGCTATTCAAACCTCTGTGTATTTAATGACATGATCCACACCCACTCAACAGCACACCAGGAAAAATGACTTTTTCTGAAGCTCTTACAATTTGCCAGCATCCTATTCTGAATGCCAGAACAAAAATGATGTTGCAAGCTACTGAAACTAAGAAAAACTGTTGGCAAAGGTACAAATACACAACAAAAAGCAGTGGTGCTGGTTCCAAACCAACAGCAATAGGTGCTCCTGGTTTATGAGGCCCAGTGTCACACAACAGGCTTGAAAAGTTCCTTCAACCCAGAGAAGTCACACAGAACTTTAAGTGTACATTGTTTGATACAGACCCTAAATGCCAAACACATACCTTACAACAAAGGGATAGTATATTAAAAAACAAGTTTTATCACAAAAAATATAAAATCTCTATTAGAAAGAAAAACAATGTGAAGTTGAATGAGTTTTGTTTAAAAAAACAGTGAAAAGGCCATATTCACAAAGATTTCCTCTGCATTTAAGATGAACAGTATTTCTTTTTGTTCATTAACTATTCTTCCCTAAGTTTTTCCCCCGTATAAAAGATATAAAAATAAGAAAATCCAACGAAAGTTATCTATAACTTATTACTGTATTTTTGGTTACCTAATTTCTATATTATTTCCCTTGCAGTTATTAGCAGTAATATCTGACAATTATATGCTCTTCAGTGGTAATCAGGAGTTAGGACTACATGTAATAACCATAATGCCAGCATAATATGAACTTTTATTTTGCAGTATCACCTCTGCTTTTTTTTTTTTTTCCCCACTGCAACACACCAGCTATAATTCAGCCAAAAGAACCGAGTACATGGAAGGTTTACAAACTGAGACCCAACATTGATAATAAAGCACAGAAAAAAACGACTGATAGTGACCAACAGGAGCCAAAATTAAATCAAACACTTCAGAAAGTGCATAACGATACTGACTGCTATAATGCCCGGACAAGAAAAAGATGTTATAGATGTTCAAAACCAGTAATGCCCTTGATTTACGAGCCGAACATCACATGCCAAACAAGATCACCCTCCAGACAGTTGTTACTTAACTCGAGCCAGAAGATGATCATTTCATCGCAAAGCAAACTGCGATTCTTGGATTGCTTCCAAGAATTTCAAAGCGAGAAGGGCACAAAACACTCACCTACAGAGCACCTTCCAATAAACCTCCTAACTTGCCAAGTTTCCAGGTGCACACACAGCGCTAATGGCACAACAGGAGCGCCCGACCATCTCCGGGCTCGGGGCTGGGCGCAGCCCGCAGCGCAGCCGGGAGCGCTGCCCGGGCACGGCCGCCAGCCCCGCAGCCCCTCGGCGGTGCCGGGCAGAGCCCCGAGCCCGCCCCGGGCGGGAGCAGCCCCGCGGCCGCCGCTCTGCTTTGTCATCCCCGCCGCAGCGGGCGCCGCGCTCCGGCCGCGGCCGCCGGGACCCGCCGAGCGCCCGCGGGCTCCGCTCGCCCCTCACGGCGCCTCCCGCCGCGGAGCGCCCCGCGGCTGCACGCCCGGCTCCGCCGCCAACCGCGTCCCGACTTCAGCCGCGGGGTGACGGTGCCCCCGGGCAGCGGCGGCTCCTCGCAACTTGCCTTGGGTTTGTACAGCCACTTTCGGAACCTGTTCATCATCACCGCGGCCGCTGACACCCCGCTGCCGCTGCCGCCGCCGCCGCCACGGGAGCTGCCGGCTCCGCAGCCGCGCCGCTCACAGGAGTGAGGCGAGCCGTGCCCCTCGCTGGGAGCCTCCGCCGGGTCGCGTTCTCCTCCTGCGCCGCCGCCTGGTCCCGCGGAGCGGCCGCCGGGCGCTCCCGTCAGCGCAGGGACCGTCCGGCGGCTCCGCGCGCTCCGCGCCGCCCCGACCGCCCCCAAAACATTGCGCGGCCGGCGGCAGCGCCGCCCCACCGCGCATGCGCGACACCGCCCCCGCGCCCTCCCTTCCCCACCCAATCGGGGGGCGGACCAGGACGGGCCAGAGCAGTCGCCCCGCCCACCCGGCTGCTCATTTGCGTAACACGCGAAGGGGGCGGGGAGACTGCGTGCGGCGTAGGCCACGCCCTGACGAACGCCTTGTTGCAGTGGCTGCCGGGAGTTGTAGTTTTCTGCGGGCCGAGCTGAGCGCGTCCGATCGGGAATCGCAGGCTCTACCTGCTGCCGCCAGCGCTGTCCGTGCCCCGGAAACCGGCGCGTCACCGACCGCTGGCTGCCCGTGAGCCGAAACACCGCGGGAGGAGAGGCACTAGCTCCTTGGCAACGGCAGCAAACAACCGCCGCCATCTTGTTTCCCCGCTCCTGAAGTTCCGGGTCCCAGATCGTGCCGTTTGGCAACACTGAGGCGGGCTCGCAGCAGGACTACAGCTCCCAGCAGCCCTCGCGCTCCTTGGCAACGGGGCGCGCGGGGTTCCTGCGCCTGGAGGGACACGGACGGCACGGGCCCGGTGGGAGCGCTGGGAACGGGATGGGGAGCGCCGGGAACAGCCGGGAGCGGCAGCGGCAGCGGCGGGGACAGCCGGGAGCGGCAGCGGCAGCGACGGTGCAAGGCAGATGTGGCCGTACGTGACACCTCCGGAAAGAGCCGGGTGCAATCCCCGTTGCGTTCAAGTGGCGGGTGCCACGGGCAGGCTCGTGGCTCCTTCGTCCCTTTATTTTCACACAATCATGGAATCACAGAAGGGTTTGGGTAGGAAGGAACCCTGAAGTTCACCCGTCCCCAACGCCCCGGCCATGGGCAGGGACACTTCCACCGTCCCAGATCGCTCCAAGCCCCGTCCGGCCTGGCCTTGAGCACTGCCAGGGATGCGGCAGCCACAGCTTCTCTGGGCAGCCTGTGCCAGGGCCTCACCACCCTCAAGGGAAGAATTCCTCCTCAATATCTAATCTAAACCTGCTCTCTTTTAGTGTTCATATTCATTAGGGGTTCATAAGTACAACAGAAAATATCAAGGGGGCTGTGTTACACTGTGGACAGGGTTGCTGGGCTTTGCTCCCTGAAATTTTGACAGCCTTGGTCTCCATTTGCTAACCCACCTCATAAACAAAACACAATTTATTTGCAGAAGGTTTTATACAATAAGTATTTAATTGTAGAGTTCTACAAGATAAGAGATAAAAAACACCATGTCATGTTAAGGAAAACACTTGCAGTAGGTATGCAAAACATTGAAATACATGAAAAATAAAATCCTCAAAGTGAACATTTTCCATCTGATCTGTCTGAATTTTGCAGGGAGGCTTAGTTCAGCTCTTTTTAAGAAGGACAGCTTCCATTAGAGGAAATGCAATCTCAGTCTTTCTAGGCTGGGAATGCGGGAGCAGATGTAAAACCTGAAAGAACCTTTCAGGTCACTGAAACCAATTCCTACAATTGTGGCCACTCTTATCCTGTGTAATTGCTTTCAAAATATCTCCAATCTCCACTGTAAAATAAGGTTAAATCAGGTTCTCACCTCCTATAATTGAAATCTACAGCTGATAATGGAAGAAAAATGCTGCCATTTTATACACAGTATAAATTTATATCATTTTTAAACATAAGAATTGGAGTAGTTTTCTAAATGATTGTGTGAAAATAAGGGTGCATATCATACCAAAAGCATTTTATTCCTGATGTGTATATTTTAAAACATTGACAATAATAATAGCAGGTTCTTTAATTAGAAGTGGGGTCCTTTCTATTAAGAACCCCTGTATGTTCAGAGATCTGAAGGCTCTACTACAGATCTTAGTTTTCACATTCCAGTTTGGGGGTTTAATGATTGTTATTTGTGGGGAGGCGTGGATATCAGAGCATGAGAACTCAGATTTCTTACTGGTATGCCAGAAGAAAAAGCATTTGTTACTGGCAGAGCTGTTGGAGCCTGAATTATGATTCAGTCTGAAGTACAGAGATATTTCTCCCTCGCTTATCCAAAATCCCTTGTGAGTGTAAGAGCCTTGGCAGGTTCTTACCTGAGAAACAAATGATTCTCAGAGGAGTGGAGTAAGTGATTCCCTTGCACAGTGGTGCCTCTTTCTGTATTTGCCATCCCTGGTCATGATCCAACCCTGTTTTGCTGGACTTTTTTTTTATTTGTATATTTTGTCTGGATCATACAGGCACCTAAATGGCTATATTGAACATAATCACAGACAAACTCTTTTTTTCAGTTCTTTGAGATTAGTAATGAAAAGTGCTATTTAGGCAATTATTGAGTAAGATGGTGCTGAAAGGCAGAGTACAATACCACTATGTCTGGAAATATTATCCTAATATTTAAAAGCAATAAATTAATTCTGTTTACCACAGTGGGAATGAATCATCTGGATCAGGCATTCTTTTCTGACATCAAAATATGACAATATATATAGAATACGGGAATTGTTTTCAAAATTACATTTTTATTTTCACTGTGGAAAGTTACTTTTGTGCTCATTTTTTCCCATTGCTAAACCAAATTAATGACTTTTAGGCCTGATAATTGCTGTCATTGTTCCTTCATACACAGCAACATGTGTGTGTAGGAACAAATGCATTATAGCTCTTGTCATCTGAACATTAAAATCGAGGTAACAAGTCCTACACATTCTCAGACATATGGGTAAGGCTTCATTTGAGTTAGACAAAATCCAGTTATTTCACAAGGAAAGCATCAAGCATAAATACTGAACTGCTGTGCCTTCAGAATGCTTGGCAGTGGCCCAGACCACTGAAATGCTGTGATCATGGCCCAGCCTGCTGACCAACAGTCATTGCTTCCTTAGAATTCCTCTCTGTTCCTGTTCTTTTGTTTCTTTTGGAAAATAGGCTGTTTACAGCAACATGTGATGAAATTTAAGACTAAAATTTTGCTTTCTGATACATCTCAGTGGGAAGAGCAGTGTGTTAAGTAGGACCTGTATGCACACAGGCAAAATCCACACTTTTTTTCTATATTATCTTCAATTCTATTTTGTCAAATAACCTGGTGCAGTAACATGTATCCTTAAGATATTTTGAGATACTTACAATATGTAATTTTGTCTTCTATTTTCTCACTGTTTGTACTGTATTTTCATTTCTCCTGTCAGCTGTTCTGAGTAACTGTGGTTTTGAAAGCTTGACCTAAATGTTCTCTTCTACATTACTGCAGTGTAACTTCTGTACGAGCCTATCACCATGCATTATGCCACAACTGATGGAGGCACAAAAAAATAATTATTTTCTGTATTTATAGGATTCTCCATGGTGAAGATGGTCAGCCATAGAGAACTTATTGCACTCATAGTGCAACAGCTTAACAAGTTTAACCCTGAAAATCAGAGCTTGGAGGATTTCCTGAATGAATCAGCTGTGATTCAGGTATATTAAGTTTTGGTTGATCTTATACAGTTTACTTTGTTACTGTGTGATTTTAAATGCAAAGGTATCTGTTTACTAACATGTTGTTGTAACTTTTATTGATTCCCCTACAGTGACATTTTTTGTTCATGAGTAAAGTCCAGATTTCTTATGGTTATCACCAGAAAACAAGGCAGTAAAGATCAGAGGGGTTGAAAAACTGCTTGGATAGCAACAAGAGGAAGGAAAAAAAAAACAACAACCTTCTAAAATTGATGAGATAGTCATAGGGAAGACTTCTGTTCCACTTCTGACAAAGCTGTTTTGAGGATTCTTGTTCTTTTCTTCCTTCAACGCAGAAGTTTCTGACAGCACCACCCATTTGTATGTACAAATGCAGTTCAGAAGCTGAGTCACAGGATCAGGTATTCTTGCTTTGAGGACATAAGTGCCCACCAGAACAGTGTGATAGAAGGACAGTGACAATAAATCAGCCAGCAGATTCTAATTTAATACTGCAAGTAACCAGAGCATGATTTTCCCATTTGTGTCTGTTCTGGCTGAAGCAGTTTCCATCCCTTCCTGACCACAGTGTGTCACCTCTTTGTCCTCAGTGTCACCCTGACTTGTGCTGAGGCAGCTGGTGGAGTCAATCAGCTTTAGCAAACCACCAAGGGAAGCCAGTAATGTTGTTTAGACTGCTATTGTGTGTGTGTGCCATTGTTATCAAGTGGCATTGTTGGAGCCCTGATTCCACACTGCCATGTGGCTCCAGTGCTCATTTCCCCTTCTGACAATAAGGGATAAACCACTGCTGTTCCAGTCTGACAGTCTTTTGCATGGATTTTGCATAAATACAATGACTAAAAGAATATAAAACCGTGGAGGTGTGATAAGAAAGCTGGGGCTGAGCAGTGGCTTCACACTCATTCCTTGGGTGCTTGCCTTCTCCAGCAGTTGCCACTCAGGCCCCTTCTTTCCTGCCCTCCTGCCTTGTAGTCCTGGCATAACTCTTTGTGATTCATATTCTGAATTACATCAGGGAACCGATCCAGTTTCAAAATAATCATTTTTCACTGGGCAGAGAGCAAGTAAATCCAGTTACCACTGCTGCCAAAATAAATGCTTATAAAAATGAATCTTAAGATCATTGTTCTTCTCAGCCCAGGAAAACTAGTAAAAAGACAAAACTCCAGTAACTCCATTAGAGAAATATGAATCTAAAGTTTCATAATAAACCCTTTCAGAAGGGGAAGGACAAGGAGGATAGCTGAGGCCAGAGGTAAGGCCAAAATCTTTCTCTGGGCTAGTTTTTGGTCACCTACTACACAGGATTTATCAAAGAAAGTAAAAAGACCTGTGTTTGTATAAAATTCAGCTTTGTTTCAGTAGCAAATGGGTGATTCAAATTCATCATTAAAAACTTACTTCTTTCTTTTCTGTTTCATAAGAGGCATATGATCCTAAAAATATTGTAGGATTTTTTGTACACATGATTTTCAGGCTTGGTAACTTACCAATTAGCCAATATTAACTAACCCATGCAGAAACTTCCTTCAGTTTGTATCCTGATTTACAGCCTGGCTCTAAACCACAGACTAGATTCATACCTGTCTGTTTCATGCCAGCAGCATAACAAATAGCAAAGCTCAAGTTGTCTACTGACCAAAAAAATCAGGAGAGTCAGATTCCAAGAGATCAAATCTAAGTAATTACAAGACACAGCTCCATATTTATTTATTTGCTGACCTAGATGTGCAGTATATCACACTCGACTCCTCTACAAGTCTTCTGTTCTTCTAAATACTTTTAGTAGTTTTCCATCCCCTCAGTGTGCATTCAGATGTTAACACTGTAGGTTTCATTCATGGTGTATATCTTTATTGTACTTGGATGGCTTAGAGTCTTTATGTCTTCTAATGTGATATCTCAGGTGTTTAGTTCTTTGATAACTTGTTGATGGTCTCTATAACATATCCTCCTTAGCCTATTGTTCACCTGTCTGGGGATGTTCCTGGTGAAACCAACAATTTTGGGCTAGATTATTTCTCTCAAAATAAAAACACAGTACACCCAAGTCATTCCAGAACAGGTTCAAGGAGTTCAGCACCCCACTGGCAGGGGCTGCAGGAGCCACTGTGATGCCAGTCTTGTCAAGTGCCAGATGCTCAAAATAAGAACCTCTGACAGCCACACATTGTCACCTGAATTGCCAGGGGCCAAGGACACTTTGCAGAGCAAAACCTCTGTCAGAATAAAGTAGATTTTAAGAGCAATATAAGTATATGTAGGAACTGATTGAAATGAAACAAAATTACTCCTTTGGAAATCTAATAAAGGAATGAAGAGATGGGCATCCTTGGCTGATCAGAAATGGGGAAGACAGCAGTAAAGAGTAAGAAATGAAATGAAATGCAGAATGGAACTGAGTTGTGAAGCATCTTGACAGGCAGCTTTAGTTTTATGTGCTAGAATCAACTGTGAGATGGTAGGTGGAGTAAGTGGGTCAAATCAATGGACTGGCAGGATGAACTTAACAGTAGCATTCCAGATGGTTGGTTTACTGAGATGGGGTTGGTTAAACCCACAACAGAGACACTTATTTCAATAAAATAGAAAATTCTGAGACACTAACTTAGATTTTTAGCTAGGAAGTGATAGGAAAATACTATTTGAAATATACTGTTCAAAAAGAGCGAAGAAGATGTGCACATGAACTGGTGATGATGTCCTGGGGAGTAATCTGCATGAAAAATGACCTCTGGAGTTATGGGTTTGACTGACAGGCGGGGTGGCAATAGCACCAATAACTGAGGAAAGAAGTAGCATAAGAGTGCTGAAGCTTTGTACTGTTGAAATTAAACTGACAACAATGAGAAGGAAATGTCACAGAGAAGAGGCAGCATCCTAGGCTGAAGTTTAGAGTTCTTATTTGTGTACAAGATAAATGGGAATATGTTGTGAAAGGAAGTTGGATGCAGTGCTACAGGAGGGAGTCTGGAAGGCACAATCTGTCTTGATCCAAATATCCCTGTCAGCCATTTACCAACAGCATGAGACCATTCTTGTGGGAATCCTTGCAAATTAAAGCCATAAAAATAGCTGGTGAACTGAGGCACAGGAAAACAAGTGAAAGTGGGCAAACAATTATATTTTAAAGTGAAGGACTTTACAATATGAATGTATAAAAAAAGAAAGAGGCAAGAAATAAATTGTGTTGAAGCCATCAGGTTGAAAATACACTTGCTTTGCAAATGATAGTAAGAAGGAATTCATAGATTTCCATATTGTATCTTTCACTAAGCATACAGTCAGTCATTGTTGAATATTCTGATCAAAATCCATTGGGTTTCTTTCAGTTTCACTCTGCTGCTCCAAAGGTGACAATAGTTCAGAGCACAGTCAATCTTCAGCAAGATTTTATTTTTAATTTCTAGATGCACCTTAGGTTATGTAAATAATTAAAACAAAAGTCAAAATACATGATTATGTGAAATAGTATATTTTGGTCTTTCATAAAAACTATGTAGAAATGTTTATATTTTCACAGTGCACAATGGCGCTTTACTGTAGAGGTTTGGAATACTCTGCTACCCAAATAGTGAGTGGATGGCAGAGAAGGATAAACTGAGTTCTGTTCTATGAACCATAATTTTTCTATCCCTGTCCTTTCTCTTGCCCTCAAGTTTACTTGCCCAGGTGTCTTTATTTAACCTGTCCCAGTTCCTTCTCTTCAAGTGGTTGGTTCCAGTGCTATTGTCCCTGTGCAGCAAGTCCTGCTCACCTCTTTGGTATTGTTCTGCTCACCTCAAATTCTTGCCCATTCAGTTCCAATCCCTACTGTACCTCAATCAAGTGAGAAATCTCTCCCTCTCTCTTTCCAAACTGAAGCCCACAAGAGGCAGATGCCACAGAAGATAGGTGAGACAGGATCTCATCTCTCAGTTTGGGCTCCCACACTGACCCAGCATGGCTTGTCCCAGGCTCACCCTGTATTGTAGTGAAAGCTCTGCTTGCCCTGGACTGGCCATGGTAAGGACACACAGAATCTTCAGGGGAGTTCACTGCTACAGTTTGAATTCACACAAAACACATGCAAATGGCTGTTTTTCACTTGGCAAAATTTTGTGCATGGATTTTCATAAGAAAACCAAAAGGCCAAAGTTTGTAAGGCACTGCTGACCTCTGTGTGCCACTTTGAAAATACATCTCCAGCTGCTTTTCTGCATTTGGTTTGAAACTACTCAATACTTCCAAATAATTAGGTAAAAACTTTAAGAAATGACAACTTCCTGTCCAAAATCAGCTATGTGTATGAGGCCATGTAAGCTGCTCTCAACTTGTTCCTCTCAAATAACATGGGAGGTTACCCATTAACTTCAGCAGAAGCAGAATCAACCTCTTGATTATTATCATTATTTTAACTTCTTAATGAATCTTTATAATTTTATTCAAATGCCTGTTCCATCTGAGCATATTCTCTCAGTGTAGGAAATGAGAAATCCCTTTGGAAAACACTTGGCTGTACACTCTGCTTCTGAGTATATCCTCAAGTTAGCAACATTACACTCTACATACCTTGGTGTACATGTGAAAAGCAGTTTTCTCAGGAAATTATATCATTAGATTCTGCTCTCCAGAGGTTTTTTCCTACCTGTATGTGGGATTTAGCTTTACCCAGCCCTTTTACAGCAGCCATGGCTGCACACCTAATCCCTGTGTGCTGCTTGAGAAAAGCACCCATCTTGCCCTGCATTTTTGTAATTGAGGTAGATCCAGAAGATACCACATCAAATAACCACTGTGATACATTTTTCACTCATTGCACTTTGCAGCCACTCAGTGTTTCAATATACAAATAGGAAATCAGAAAATTAGTGCTAAAAAAAAAGAAAGTGAGATTAAAGAAAGGTAAACTCTTACTGGGACAATAGTTCAGGTCTGTCTGAATCACTGCATGTATGAAGATAGAATGTTCTTTTGGTGTGATGGAAATGCAATAACAAATTGCTGAGTGCCAGGGAGCTGTCAGTGTTTAAAACCAAGGTGTCAGGAGAGAACATGATCTCCACAAGGCCACTTAGGAAGCAAGAAAGACACATCCAAATCTCAGTTCCTATCTTCCAACTCCCATTTCAGGCTTCGGTATAAAAGTGGAGTTAGGAAAACTCACTGATTATCATCCTTTTGTTTTAGAGAAAAAGAGAAAAAATATGGAAGGATTTTTAATTATTGAATAATGGGAGATTAATAACTAATTCCTCTAATTAGAATGTTACGATCAAAATCAGTCTAGAGGTGTTAAACTACATATATTTTATTTCTGCTACATGCAAACTTTACACCATAAAAGGATTTTCTGTTTATTGTTCTGTGAGTGATCAGACTTTATGTTCTTCCAAGAACTTTGAGTTGTAATTTAGTTATTTACAATCTTCATGTTTATTATACTGTAATTTACAATGTTTATTACATAATATTGGACTTGTTTTTCATTGCAAATATTTTCAATAAAACCACAGATTCATTAGCAATGTGATGGATGATTCCTAATTGCAGCAAACAAACCTTCGCCTTCAATCCCAAAGAATCATTCCCTCAAACCTCCTAAAAACAAATAAGACCAGTTAAATGCTTTTACTTCAATATTGTGACCTTGTTGCTATTAAAACAGAATTCAATTTGAATTATCCTGAATAACACATTAACTTAAAAAAATTCCTAAGTCTGTCTGAGATCTTTAAATTATTATATATTCACATTCAAATTTACATCTGTTCCTGTTGTTCTTCATTTGAATGGCCAGATTACTTCTCCTTGTTTATCCTTATAAATGCTTTTTAATGTTCCTTTTATCAGATTGATGCTGTCCAGATAATATTTACATTCCTGTGTACTAAACCCCCTTCTTTTTATTAAGCATTCTTCACTTAAATCTATCAAAAATGATCCATGTCCAAAGGTGATCTTTCATCCAGTGCATGTTGTACACAAGCATATAATTCCATCACACCTTTTATAGGACTGGACTGCATCTGTTCATTTTGAAAAAAGATTAAATTTTGTACCTAACTGAAGCATGCCAGGTATCGTTCTTCCTTGTGACTGTCAGAATCAAGCTTTGGCCATGATAACAAGAGACAGATTTTAACACAGGAGTTACCAGGCAATGAATGTGCCTTTCTCTATGCACATCACTTCATTTTCAGTGGGATTATCTGCTTCAATCAGAGCTGCAGGATCAGACCCATCACATTGACTTTCCTCCATACATCCCAGCTACAGAAGAGCTTATTTCTGTAAAACCAGAACCGCCACCCCAAATTCACTGTTCTGCTCCTTTTTCCCTCATGCTGATAGCAAGATATGTTTATGTGCTTCCCATTTCACAAGAACATGGTGTGATTTGGCACAACTCTCCACAGTTCTCATTTGTGCTGGTTCAGCTGTGTCTCACACATGCCCACTCAACTGATTTTGCTCAATTGGGAGTAAAATCCTCAAATATCAAAAGTCATAGATTTAAATATGACGATAATGTAATGCAAGAATGATAGATATGGTGCAATAAAAAATCCTCCTAAATTATAGAAGTCTAATTTGTATTTTTAGTTACTGACATAAATGCAGATTAGGATCTTTCTAAGGAAATGATGGAATTTGAGTTTTCTGCAGTGTTCTGGGATTTAATATTAAGTACAAGGGAAAATAAGGTTCCCTGTACCTCTTAATACAGCATTGGTCAGCATTGTCTGCTCCAGATGAAAAATACTAACTTGTGACTGCAACACAGATGGTGAATAGTAGAAGCAGGATATTTTCCTACTTAAATCCAAAGATCCCAGGAGTTTTTCCCACTGACTTCAGAGAGAAAGAATACTGGGTTCTGGTGACTGATTCAGACCCTGGTGACGTCAGTAGGAATATTTTCTTTCATTTTTACAGCTTTTTGATTAGACCCTTGGAGAGGACTAGCACTGATAACTGAAGCACTCTAAACTAATCAGGCTCTATCTGCAAAATGTGCACGTTCTTCCTAGAAGAAGACAAGTTCACTACATACTATTGCACAGTTCTCTCAGGAGGTGAAAGCTATTTTATCTTTTCATCAAATATTATCTTCTTTCTAAAATATTTGTTTCACCTAAATTATGTCCTTAGCCTGAGAAGTCTCAAACAGAGCATGGCTGATATTTTTTTCCTTTTTTCCCTCCAGAGAGAAGAGCTTTTCTTTCTCTCCTTTTCTGATCTCTCTGGCCCCTTCACACAGATTCCACTGTAACCAGCCTTATTATGATACACCCATGGTGGAAAAGCTTCCCTTTTGCAGATATTTCTTCATTTAATTCATGCTATTTTTTGTACTAACCCATGCTGGAAGTTGTTTATGTTCAAAGCCCTTCTTGCCCAGTCTCTTCTCTCCTTGAGGAAGCTTGACTGATTCCCAGCTACAGCTGTGTGCCAGAGAGCAGGAAAAACACATCTATGGAAGGTATTAGGGTCTTCCCAAAAGGGGGAAATAAAACCAATCAGCACATAATTAGACAAGAATCACATTTTCTTCCCAGCAACATTCAGGATAAATTCAGACAGAATTGGGGTTTTTTAACAACTTAAACAGTTAGTAATCAGACAGAGCTGGATTTTAATGCCATAGAGAAAATACTGTCAGATATTTGTATCTGTTCAAAATCTGTTTTGTCTTCTGATATTTTTAATATTCAATGAACAGAAAATGATCATTGCATGTGTTACTTTCAAACTTTTAAATTATCTGGCCTTCCTTATGTTGAAGGGCTCAGACATACTTGCAAATTTAGCTAACTGCTGGTTGTTTCAGAAAAATATGTGATTAAAGTGTACTTAAAAAGGTAAAAAGTTGCTCTAATGGACAGAATAAATGCTCACAAATTAGTGTTTATTAATTCTTGTTGGCACCAATGACTTAGTGTGTTGCTTGGAGCAGATCTCTTACCTGCTCCATGCCATAGTTCCTGCATGTTGAAAATTATATTAGCCAAAAGCAATCTCATTAAATACAATTAATGCTAGTGAAGTGTTTTGAAAACCTCATACAAAAGGTGCTATAAATATACAATCTGTCATACTGTACCATTTCAGGATCACTTGACCTTCTGTGAAATACATCTCACTGACATAAAGCTCAGCACAAAGCCCCACAGAAAAAATGCATTTAGGAATTAGTGCTAGAAATTACACCTACCCAACACATTACTTTCCCAAAGCCATTATTATTTCAGATATACAGATAAACTGTAAATGTCCTTGATGAAATTTGTAGAGGACACAATGCACTTTCTATTGAGTATTCTAACTGGTTAAAAGCACTGGCTCAGGTTTTCATTCACTAGATTATCTGCAGGGCTTAACCAACACCTGGCTCACCTTTGGGATTTCCTATCCAAGTCATCCTCCTGCCCAGTCTTGTTTAGTTGAGTAGTGATGAGATCACTTCCTTGAGTGACACAGCTGCAGGCTGCTCCACCAATCTCAATTTTTACATGTAGAAACAGAACATTTGGTACCTTCTGTGGCTGAAAGCAGATTCAGCTGATTATGTTTCATGCCAAGACATTTTGTCCTGTGGTCCGCAGTCAGTGCTGATGTTGTGGGGCACAGCTGTCCCCAGGTGCACTTCTGTCACCCTCTTGCTTGTCTCAAGACCATGTGGTGGTTATGTTCATTCTTGCTCAAGGTGTAAGCAGGAGTAAGAACTGTGTTCATCCTAACACTTCTGACTGAATTGTTAACTCAGAGCAGCAAAGCAGAGTAAATGCAGACAGGCAATTGCATTTTTATGCTGCACTCTCCACTGTATGGGAGATGAGTTGGGCACAAGTGGTGTCCTGTTGTTACCTGTTTGTCTACTTTTGGCCACCTCTGCAAAGTGTATTTGAAAAGCAAATACAAAGTGTATTTGAAAAGGTTTGCCATAGCACTTCATATCAAATCACACAGAACATGAATGCAGAGATTCTGATCTAATAAAGATCTTGAAAACAACTGAAATTTTAGCTTCTAGCAGAGATAGTTGAGAGACTTTCTGTTGAGCGTGTCTTCAACAGGCTTGACCAGTTTTATGATTTTCTGTTTATTAACAGAGCTACTATTTTCTGCAGTTTCTTCATAAATAACACCATTTGCTCAAGGGAGCAATTGTTTTAGATTCAAAATGTCACAATCCTGCTTTCAGTGGAACTACATCCTCTCTGACTTTGCCATTTAGTTATTTAGGTTTGCTTTTGCCTTTTTTAGTAAATTCCTAAGAGATCTTATATGAAATATTCTTAGAGATATCATATAAAATATTATATATATATATATCTATGTATGTATATATATGTATTTCATCATTTAGTAGGGGCTTAGATTTATCAGTTTTCTTTGTTACCTAAATCTTCATCCGTGAAAGGTGTATTTGGAAAAAACTGTTTGCCTCACAAGAATCCTCAGTGCTTAGCAAGATGAAGTCCATACTTTCCTTTTTTTTTCTTTTTTTTTCATATTTTAAGATTTTTTTCAGTCTCTTTCCTATTTTTTCCTGGCGATGATGCACAAATTAAAAGGAATTAAATATGAAATCTGGGTTTTGAACAGGAGTAGTGAAAAAAAATTAGGCTGTCTCTGAATGACAACCTGAGAAAACACACTTTGAATTCTTCTGTATATTTTTTTACATTTAAATACTAGAATGGTAATTTTAAAGTTTTGCTTTATATTTGCTTGATCTCAAAGCCCTGTACAGTGGAAAACTCACAGACTTCCATCCAACAGCCTCTAATAACACCCATAAAGTAGAAATTAATCACATTAGGGAAATAAAGCAATCAAGAGGTAGCAGACAGCCTACCAGGCAAGGTGAACATCACATCTGATACATTATTGCAGTTCTGTTGTTCCCATACCTCTGAGCCCTGGGAGAGATGACACATCAAACATGGACTATACATTTTCAGAAGATGCCCCTAACCTTTTTTCTTGGCTTCTTATCTAACCTCCTTCAATCAAAGGATCATTATTGTTTGTCATTTTGTCATAGCTCAGCTGGCCATTTTCAATTCATGTAATAACAAACTGCTCTGGGCCTCAGATTTTATTGCAGTGTTTAAAGGTGGCTCATCCTAGAAGTTTCTCTCATATAGTAGCACATATTGCATGGGTTATTTATTGTGATTGAAACTCTCTGTAAAGTTGAGGAGCATTCAGGCTTTTTAAAGGGTTAATGGGGTAGGATCCAGAAGGAAGAGACCATCCCACTCTCCTGTTCTCTTGGGATACTGCATGAACATTACAAGTGACAAGGAGCATTAGCTGGGTAAGAAACAGTCTGCATTAAAAAGAATCCTGACACTCACTGGTTTAGCTTAAATCAGTCATGTTCTCCAAAGTTGGGTTTCAGTAGCAGTTGAGTCTTTTCCATAATCTCTGTCCAGCTTCTCTCCTCAGTTTAGTCTCCCTAAGTAGTACAGACTTCATCCACAAAGAAGAGGTTTCCTGAGGGAAAACAAAATCTTACTGAAACTTTCTCATACTGTTGGCTAAGTTAATCAGTGCTCATACCTCAGAGACTTCAGATTTTCTTTGCATCAACTGCTGACATTCACACGTGAAGGTCATTTAACTCAATGCTTATGTCAGCAGGTAAAATGAGTACTTAACATTGAAGAAAGTTACATTTTACTTAACAAGGGCCGTTAGTTTGCTGGGACTGCCCTTATTTGATAGCATTAGAAGGGCAGTAGCCCTACCAAAGGCACTGCTGTTCATTGTTCATGTTTTGCAGTTACTTCAAAATAATTGTACTTTTTGCACACAACTATTTTCTTTCCAGAACACATTAATCATTATTAAATTTGTATCTTTATAGACTCTTAATGTGACAGAAGAAAAATTTGTATTGGATACACTAGCAGGATGCACAGAATACAAATCCATATTGGATGTGGTGGTGAATGCCTTTTATGTTCAGGATGGGAGATACTGCCCCATTTCTGAGCGTAATCTCTATATAGGTAAGTTGTCTCTACAATACGAAATGTGTTTACCACAAAATTTCAAAAAATATAATTTTACTAGTGTAGGTCTTGGTGTTACGTTACATTGGAAGCACTGTCATTGTGTTTAGTGCAGTGTGAAGTACAGGACCTTTTCTAATGCCCTAATGAATGTGAAGTCCAAAACCTGAAATTGTTATTTAGTCTGAAATCTTACAGATGTTAACTGGAATTTTACCTAAGAAGGGTAAGATGCAGTTGGAAAATAGGATCAGTGGCTGCAAGAAGCATCTTGGACATTTAGCCGTCCTTCAATGATTTCCCTTTATTCTCTTCTATGCAACCCAGTACCTCTGCCATTCAGATACAGAAATGTGTAACAAATCTCTGTGTGCTGAGGATCAAAGCACATGTCACAGTTTCAGACACAATTGTCTCTATCCATGTGTGGGTTTCTTCATTACTGACCATCACAATGACGTAAGTAACTTAAGATACTGCCATCTATCTCCAGGAGTGAGGTCAGTTATTTTCATTTAATTAGTTACTTGGGCAGAATCAGTTCTGATACAACTATATCTGATAGTATCCACCCAGTTAATTAGGGTAGTTACTACTCCCAAATTTATTTCAGGTATTGAGAATTACATGAAAAATTAATTTTAAAAATATTTTCTGCTATTTATTTGATACACACATGCTGAGGTTGATCTGTTAAGTCTCTAACTAAGTTGGAATTCCAAATACCTCTGTCACTGGTTCTCTAATTCAGATAAGTTCTGAATCTTTGTGGGTATGTTTAAAAGTCAATTTAATTCAAAGTGGTTGAAAAATACAAAGAAACTTATCTAATATAAATATATCAACATTTTATGTTTTTAAAGCTAATAAATTTTTATTACAATTCTGGTCTCTTCTGTCACAATCTGTAAAAATACAGAAATCTAAATCAAACAACAAACAAAAGGGAGCCAGAACTGTCAAGGATGAAATTATTAGTGTATGGAGTTTATTCTGAATGGTAATGCTTGATTGTCTCCATTTCTCCAGAGCCATGTTTTTCATTGTCTGGGGCACATAAATTATACCTTTAAGCTGAGTGATGGTATAATTGGATTGTCAGGACTGGTCCACTCAAAAGCTTCCATTAATCATAGGCAGAGGGTAGGAACAGAAAATTTTCCTTTATCAACAAGTTGAGAGTCTAAGGTCATTGGCTTACATTTTTTTAAGCTGCTTGTGATTCCCTTTGCCAAGCTGCATTGACACTTAAATGATCAAAGCTGCTTATAAAGGCTGTTGCTATGTGTGAGCAGATTTGAATTTAATAAAGCTTGTAGGAGATAAATGTATATTCTGCTAAGACTGATTAAATACATGGCTGAACTAAAGCACATGAGATTGAAGCCTAAAGATACACTGAGCTGGCTGCAGCACATTGGCCAGAATTTCCTGATTTTACATCACAGTTTGGTGGAAGCTAAAACACTGCACTGTAAGTGAAACCTGATTGATCAAAGTGAGTGGGGACAAATGAAAGCTGATACAGGAGCCCATGAACTTTACAGGTCTACTAAAATTTCACAGCACTGACTGTGCCTCTTCCTGTATCATAGAATAGAATCATAAATCATTTAGGCTGGAAAAGACCTCTAAGATCATTGAACTGTGTTCTTGCCATAGAGGGTGCAAGATTCAGGTTTGAAATGTCACAATTTAAAAACTTGATTTTATTCCAATTCAGAAGAAAAACAAAGGTTACGACATTTTAGGAAACATGGTCGCTTGTAAAAAAAAGCAAAGTAAATACTAGAACTATTACATTTTATGTTTGATTTTTTGTTATCTATAAAATGTTGTTATGTATAATAAAGTATGAATTTATAACAGAAGAGTAAGAGCTGTCCTCTCTGAAAACATTAAAACCAGAGTATGCTAAAAAATTCACTGTCAAAACTGTTAAAAATTAAGGTAAGGTAACATAAATCACAGAGTACGTTGAGTAAAGGGTTATTAGGTATAGTATAGGTTTATTACAATTGAGTATAGGTTTATTACAATTGAGTATAGGTTTATTTAGTATATTGAGTATAGGTTTATTAGAATTGTCTGCTGTATTTTAAATGTATGTATCTTTTGATAGTTATCTGTTATCTAGCTACTTTTCAACTAGAAGAGATTGGTCTTCAGCACTTCAGCAGAATTGTGAAATCCTTGGACACAGCAAAAATGCAACAGGTACAAAACATTTAAAAAAATAATTAGCTGTTCATTGTCTTTGACTAATCAGACCACTTTTCTCAACTTTGAGAATAAATTAAATTGAGAAATTACTGTTATTTTCTGTTAAAATTCAGAAATTAAATTAGTATTTTTTACCAAAAACCCCTTCAATTTCTTTACTTACAGGGAGATTCTTATATTCAGTCAAAGATCAATTTAAATGTATTTTATATAATCTGAGAAGGTCAAATAATCATATAATTTACAGTTTATGTAATTTACAATTGTGCTAAGTTGCACACTCACTCTTGCCTCTGCTCACATTATTTCTTTGACATTATTTCTTTGCCTCTGCTCACATTATTTCTTTGATTATTTCTTTCTTTTCTCTGCTCACATTATTTCTTTTCCTTTCTTCATTATTTCTCTTCTCACATTATTTCTTTAAAATCAAGTTTTTAAATTGTGAAACTTTAGAGAGGAGATGTTTTTCCATATGCAATGAATCTGTTGAAACTTGCAGTTCCTGATGTTTAGTGTTCTTCTTTCCCTTGAACAATCCACTACCACTTTCATTATCAAGCCTATTGTGCTTCCATCACTTTTTCTCCTTCCTAAAAAATACTGGCTGGCTTGGAGCTATGCATGTACCAACTGCCCCAGTACAACATGCAACTGACCAAACCACTGCTGCCAAATAAAAAGTGGGACAACAAAATTCTGCTTCCCTGTCCTTTTCTGAAGTAATGAATTTGGGGTTTCCTCCACTATTTTTTGCTATTTTTTATTGTAACTGTAGAAACACAATTATCTTCTGCTTCTCTTTCAAAATCAAAGTGCTAATTATCTTAAAAGCTAAGTTGTACAGAGGAGCAGAAGGATAAATTGAGCAGCAGTGCTTTCTCATAAGCCCTGTTTTCTCAGGAAAATGGGCTAAAAATTAAATCACCAGTGACACAGCATTTGTAACCTTTGATTATCTAGATGTTTCAAAGCATAGCCTAAACATGCTGTTTGAATAACAAAGATGGAATTAAAGAGATAGGCAAATATTAATTATTAATACTCAAAAGGCTAAGGTTTATCCTCATAGTGATTACTTTGAATGTTCATGTGGATGCCAGTGTCTCTTGAATGATTAGAGTTGTTTTGCAATAGGGACAGAGTAGGTTAAATTGTCTGGTTTTAGATGGATTTACTATGGAATGCTTATTATTAATTCCATTCAGAGACAAAAATTAAATATTTCATTAACAGTTAAAAAGAACAGAGGAGTGGCTGGAAGAATTATCATAATCTGGTAGACAGACAAATCACTCTGTCTAAAATGCTCTCCCAGGCCCTTCTTTGGTAAACATCTTAGCCAGGAGCTACTGGATTGGATGCATCTTGAGCTCATTCAGCTAGCACCACAATTTTCCCACATCATGCCAATCACCTCTTGTTGATTCCATTCATCTAGCTTTATGTGGCTTAAGCATCAGTGCCCTGATGTTCTGGTTTAGATAATGCCTCTTTCCTTGTCTGGAATAACTAGTTTCTGATAGGGAAGTGCTGCATATTCCAATGTTGCACACCTGCTATCACTGTAGCAGGTGTGACTTGGTTTGCTTAAGTATCTTACCAGATCCTCATCACCATGGCACCTAGATTTCCTTTTTTCTGGTATTAGAACAGTTTCTTTGTCTCCAAAGTGATGCTAGATTAAATTAATGCACCTGCAGCAGAGGGTTTAGAAGCAGCATTTTGTCCCCCCAGCAACAGAGACAAAAGAGCAGAAGGCAGATCTGCAGCCTTAGCAACAAAAGTTATCAGAAATTTGGGAGCCTCCTTCAAGATGCTGACCTCTAGATTCTGCCTGATGACTATTGTGTCTGAGTTCAGTTAGGACACTGAAAAAATATTCACATATATTTATGTAGGACAGATTTACTTCAATTAAAAGTAAATTTAGCACATCACAGGATGAGTGGAATTTTCTTCATCATGCAGATAAACCTCACTCAGATGAATAGTCTTCAGGTGCATGATGTCAACCTACGGGAGATTTAAGACCTTTCTCTTAAAGACCTCTATGATGGAATCCATTCAACTCAAAGTCAAAATAGTGTTTCCCTGTGTTTGATGAATGTTCAAATATTTTCATTTAGGCAGAATAACAATGCTACTTCACTTACACATGTTCATCTGCTTGAACAGCAAATCACAAGGTCTCGTTCTGTAATATTAAGAATATATGCAAAACTTTTTTATGGTATTACAGAACCATGGGATAAAACCCATTCTCGTAACTTTAGTGTGATTATCCTTTTAAGAAATTATCCATGCATTGCTGGTTCAAATCTATTTTTGTATTCTCTTATTCTACATGCTATTCTTCTACATTTATTTTAAAATTTAAGGGTATGTGTCTTAGAGAAAATACACTATTGAAATAAAAAGTTGAAATAAACAGCTTTGTAATTTCTGAATTGTCTTGTAAAAATTACAAAATACAGAATGTTTTCTTTCTAGTAGTTAAGAAACTTTTTTTTCTGCTTCATGTTCTCATTGCTTCCAAAAGCAGCTCTGCAGAACTTCTGAGATAATCAAAGGAATATCACTACATAAGAACTGGGCACAGTAATAGAATTTAAGATGAGGTAGGAATAGCAAGACATGATCAGCCTCATGGTGGATGGTGGGTAAAACCTGTCCAAGTTGGATCAATAATGTTTTCAGTCAGTGGTTGATCTGTGTGGAGAAACAGAACATGATGTTTCCTGCAGTTAATTCCTTAATTCAAGATTCAAAATCTTATATTGTGAATGTAAGCAGTTCAGCTTTGCAAATGCCTACATGGACGTTAAGATAATACCAGATGAGGACACTTCCCATTTTTTATTTGTTTTCTAGAAATCTGTATGATCCCACTGTGTAAAAGTGTGTTAAGAATAACAAGTTCAAATTGTCAAAAGTAAGGTATTAATTCAGCCCACCTGTAAAAGTGCATTACAAAACAGTCTTTAATTAGACACATTTGTGTTACTACAGCCAGAGTATACATTAAAATATAAACATGGGTACAATTCATTGCTGGTGTAATTCCATCACTTCCAGAAGGGAAATGGTTCTTCATTACCATGCTATCTAAGTAGTGAAAATTTTGCAATGTTCAAGACAGAGGAGTAAGCAGAATAATGCTGTTACCAAATGACTACAAGTGACTTTGCTAAGGAGACAGAGCCTGGTGACATCCAAACAGAAATCTGAGAGAAGCCCCATTCTGTTGCTTTAAAAGCAATGACTGCTGATACTGGGTTTTCCACCTGTGTCACGTATGGCCAAAGACAAAACAGAAATATTAGGGATTTTTCCTAGCAATTCAGTTCACAAAATAGAAAAGTTTCTTTTGTCTTATCACCATCAGTGATAGGGATTATCCATACTAAGATTGTGGGTTCAGGCCCACTTTGGTCAGAAATGATGTCCAGTCATCCTACATTGCCATTTGCAATCCCTGCAGTGCCTGGATGACCATTCCAGGGCTGTGTTCCAAGAATTCTCTAGTATGATGCATATTGTGGCATATCCTTACTGTAGTATTTCTCTGGGGACTGTGACTAAGACAGTACAAAAATATACATCACAGTGTTGATATCTGATTACACAGTTAGATATCAACATTCTCTCTACCTCAGGAGTACATAATAGCATTTATCAATCACATAATTACCTAATTGTTTTAATTTATGGGGAAGTGCTAGTAATCAGTACAGGACTGGAGCTGCTGTAGGAAGTCTCAAACTGTAACAGCCTGCTGTTAAATACAGCACTAGAAATCACTGGGTGCCTTTATTATAGTTTCATCTGCCTTGAAGAATTAGTTGAGTTGCTTTGTGAAAGATAGTTACAGCTATTATGACAGAGAGTCAGTGAGAGCTGAAACAGCAATTCAGAGGTGTGGTTTCACATGGCTCTGTAGTGGACAACTGACTGAAGCCTTTGAGGATGGACTGGGCTGTAGAAGAGGACACAGAGAGGGAGGAGTTCAGCTAAATGGAAGCTAGTGGAAAAAAAAAAAGGGAATATTTACAAGTGACCACCTGTAGTATTTCTATTTCTGTGAGCTCTCTGAATACCTAGATATTTGAAAGCAGGTCAAACCTCAGGGTCTGTTATATTTTAAGTGTATCAGCTTATGATCAATACTGTATTATAGTCCCTGTATACACACTTGTCTCCATGGGTTTTTATAAACTTCATGTATAGTTAGGGTTTCCCATGAGATCAGTGCTGTGGTAGGGGATATGTTCACTGTAATCACACCAGCTGCTGGGATACCTGGATGTGCAATTTTGTTACAATCACTGGTAGAAATAGTGTCTACACCGTGCATCCTTTCTGGTGGAAGTCAGTCTAGACTTTTGACATTGTATTTACACATTGCAGAAGTACAAATTACTGTTAGGTGACAAATTAAATGGAAGATCCTCTGTAAGGACAATGAATGACTTTCTAGACCAATGGGATGAATTGCATCCCTCACCATATGCTTATTAAACACCACAGAACCTGGAAGCATCAAAACCCCAACTTCTTCACAATTCAACACTTAGTTTATAATCAAGCTTTTAGGGATAAAAGAACTTCTTTTGGATGGTGTGTTGGTAAGCTGACACCTGTGAATTTAGGGAGCAGCAGTAGTTTCTAGACAAGAATGGAAACCCAAGGGGGTAATATTCATTTAGTCCTGCAGTGCTGGTCAGTCTTTTGACTACCAAAAGCACAGTAGATTAAAATATGGCTAAATTTAAAGATTAATTCCTTGGAAATGGAAAAGACTATGGATTTCAAGTAGCAGATTTTCTAAATCTGTTGGACATCTGCAGCAAACACCTTGAGTCAAATCTGAGTGGTTCTGAAGCACCTTGGGCCTGGCACCACATTTGAATTAAGAACTCCTTGGTAGTTCTGCAGAACTAAAAACTCAATACAAAAAATTCCATTGCTCTGTGTAAAACAACTTAAGGTGGGGCTCATGCCAAGTCTAATCTAATAAACTCTGCAAATCTCCATCTGAAGCTTCTCAAAGTGACAGTGCACTGCTTCCCAGTATGTCTCATAATGTCAAAATTATTTAGTGGACCTTTTTGCTTTTACTGTGATTATTTCAGCACCATACTTGTACTTTCATTTCCAATAATTTTAATGGAAGAGCTAAGGTTCAAGTTTGGAATTTATATTGCTGTAAATGGTGCAGGCTGAATCTGAGTGCCATTTTTCAAGAGTGTTTCAAAAGGCCATTTGAATACTTCAAGATTTAAAGAAAGGCTTTTGACCTTCTGGTGAACTGGAGTGGCAAACAAAAGTTCAAATGTTAGTTGTTATTTCTCCAGCATGTAGACCCCTATAATGTATAAGTGTGCCAAATTTCAGTCTTTTCTTTTAATGGGAATATGCCATCAAAAGAAAAAGCCACATTGTATAGCATTTACTATAGTTTTCCCCAATTATCTCTGCCCAGTTCCCAGGAAGCTGAAAAGAATTTAAATCATTCAGGTGCAGTGTCTGGCCAGACATATTTCTTGGCTTCATGGGTCTTCTGGTTCTAGATAATCAGAAGTCCACATGGGTATATTAGACTCTGAAACTCTACTGTAAAATTATACTGAAATCAGTGTATTCCAGTAGTAATTAATTTTGAATAAAACCTGTAGGGGGATACAGTATGGGTAAATGAAGGTGGTATAGAATGTAATCATATCCCCTAAAGAGTTGCAGCTGAACCAATTACCAAAGATTAGGAGCAGGCCTGATGTTAACAGGCCACAGCTGTAGCCAGTAAGAACAGCCTTATAAAAGAGTGGATTGATGGGAACTGGAGTGAGATGAGTGTTGCAAAGACCAGGAAGAGGCAGTGCTTAGAGGTGTGCCTATGTGAAACATCAAGGAGGTACAAAACTCTGGTGGTATGGAATCCTTGCACTATTATGATAGTAGAAATCTTGATATATAAAACAGCAAAAACCTTTTTTTTCACAATGCTTGAAGCAAATTAAAGGTGAATCAGCACATCTCTGTGTTGCAGCCTGTAGTTTATTTTTTGTTTTGCCATGAAAAAAAAATTTTTAGTATCTAGAAGTGTCTCACAAAATAGAGCTAAAAGACATGGGACTGTCCACCAGCTAATAAGAACCAAAAAATACAAAAAAGCATCTGTATTTGTAATGACAAGGTCAAATACAAGCAAGTTCTTCAGCAGTGTTTGTTTTAAAAGCAACTGTCTTTTTGGAGTCTTATATATACCATGTCTCAAATATTCATATTTAAAAGGAACCACTTATTATTAGTTTCTTAGGTTCTTCTTCAATGACTTGCACCTGAACACATGGATAAAAGATGAATGGAGTCACATCTACGATTCTGTGTATGTGAAAGAGAACTTGATTGATCCACTGCTAAGGTAAGTAGTGTTGAAGTAGCCTCTGGCCACCTTGAAGTTTAAAAGCTGGGGAAAGCTTCTCCTGAAAGCTCATATTTCTGTTCAAGTGTTTCTCCTATTGAAGTCACCTAGAACCCTCCTTGTCTTCACAAGACTTTAGCAAGCCCTTTTACTTACCCAGAGGCAAGGTTCTCTCTCAGGAAAGTCCTTTCACAGCTGTTGTACATTTGCTTCCTAATGCTCCTGAGTAGATAAAACATCATATTCTGAAAAAAGTAAAATAAAAGGTTCAAATTATCTTAGAGTCATGCCTCATCAGTCACTTCAACATCTGTTTGACATTAACTATTTTTAAAAATGTCTGACTTCCCTGATTTTGGCTTTATGCACAGATTTGTTTGTACTGATGGTCATGTTGTTTGTACTGATGTTCTGAGCAAATTAGATAAACATATAAGCAAGTATTTTAAAGTTATTATTTATTTACACAGTTGCAGCATCATTTAACAGCTTAAATGCTCTGTGGTGCAACAGCTCATTGGTTAGGTGGTGATATGGTAGCAACTGTACCCTTGCCAAACTGGAACATTTTTGTGTGGAGGAATAGTAGCTCTGCAGCCTAGTGGGTCACTTTTTATTCTCATTTTTCCGTAGAACAGGTAAATTACACCAGTGTGGCTGCAGTCACACATCCTTCTCAATGCAGTATAGATGGCAAAAAATGTTAGACAAAAACATGCCTTGAACAATATCAGCTGAAAAGGAGTTTTGTATCTGGATCTGTCATATCAAAGTCCCTAGAATAATCCTTTCACACTGTGTAGTTTATTAGCGCTTTAGCAAATATATGACATATATTTGGTTTGCACTATTCTGAGTTCCACTGAGTTCTACAGGGACCACAAGGATATATGTGAAGTCAGAATTTGACTCAAAATATTCCATTGTAGTGATTCTAGTTATAATAAGTGCTTAGAATACTCTAAAAATACAGATAGAGAGGTATGGAGACACACATGCATACCCACGGAGCTCTTGCACATGCATGCAGGCTGAGGCTTAGGCCACTGCTTGTTTCATTAGCACCAAGTTTATTGGAGCTGTCCTTCACAGTCAGTTACACTTAGAGCAATGAGCCCATGTTTTGCCTGGAAGTGGCAAATGTAAGTTATACAAGAATGTTCAAGACTAGATTTGGTTACTGGGCTTGAAACATCCTTCAGGGGTCTGAGGATGCAGTGATGAATTTAGTCAGTTCAGTGGCTGCAATTCTTTTAAATGTGTCTTTGTGTTCCTCTTTCTAATATCAGTGAGGTTAATATAAAGAGTCTTATTTATTTTAGTGGAGCTTCGTTACTTGCAAGCCTCACCCTGTAATTACAGTAACAGAATAACAGACATATAAACAATTTACTGCAAATTTTCATTGTCATCTGCTTTTTAAGTTCTGGGGAAGCTCCATTGCATGTGTAATATATAAGGATATGACATATATAGAGGAAGAATATCTGGCTTGAAGCTGTCACTGTAATTAAACTGTGATACCCTGTTTGTTTTACCTTTAATCTGTATCTTACTGTCAATCCTTAGAAGAAGTCTGAACCTTGATACAAGCCCAAAGCTACAGAAATCAAAATCTTCTTAGCTGCCCCCAGGGCTCACTGAGGGTTCATTTGATAATTCACCAAACTCCTTGTATCCTTGTATCTTTCTGTTTTTTCTGGTAGAACTGCCTGTGCTCTAAGATGGATCTGCATGTTCTCTGTTGGTACTCAGACCACTGTTCATAGTCTCTTCATCTAAGTATGTGAAGTGTGCAATTAGCCTATAGCAGCTGCTTTTCTGACCCCTAATCTGTCCCTGCCACAAAACCAACTGGCCAGATAGATAGTTGTTTATTCCATAAAAACTGTGGCTATTTCACCACTAGTCATCTGGGTGGACAGCATCTATGAAGAGGTGAAATAACACAGTGTAGCTAAATCCTGAGTACAGATTCATAGGTTAGTTTTAATAAAATTGAATGGCAGAAAGCATTACAGAATTTGCACCAATGCCAACCTCATCTACTGTTTGTAAGTTTGTATGAAAGAGAAAAATAAAATAAACTTGAAAACTCTGGATTTATTTGAAGGTGGCAGCCAAAAGTGCAGCAACTGATTGAAAAGCTCACAGATAATTTAAGTAATCGTTCCAGCACTGTCAAGACTTCAAGAGTCACTCAGCCAAAGGAATTTAATTTGACTGCGCCCAAGCCACGTGCCATTCCTCCACCTTCACCAGCACCTCTGCCAGTGCAGCCTAAAAGACAACCTGTAAGTTGGTTTATTTTTTGAAAGACACTAAATTTCTTGTATGCTTTTGCACAAAATGGTAGGGGAGTTAATAATCTAAATTTAGGGTTTTTTGCAAATGAGTTCTCATTAAAATAAATGGAGAAGCAGTTTTGCTGGGAATGAGATGGACTCTAGGTTTGCAGCTCCTTCTTGAAGGTGGAATTTTATTTGTCATAATGCTGAATCTCTAAAATTAAAGCTTTCAGTTTAAATTTATTGCTCATGTAAAAATGAGACTAGATTTGTCTTTGGAATGCTGAGTTATTTTACTTATTGTCTCAGATTGTGATTTAGTTACACTGGTACAAATCAGTACCACAGCTGATGTTATCTCATGGGGTAAAGCAAACAGGATCTGGGATTAAGCTACTATGACTAACTTAATAAACACTGCAAAATCATCTGTATTTAAATACAGTGGGAAGTGAGCTAAGAAATCATAGATTTGGGCATTATCTGCTACCTTGTATTAGCACTTCAGGTTTTAAATAATACATGTGTTGAATGCTCTTAGAGACCATTTACATCTTAGGATGGCAGAGCAATTTAATGGTAGTGTGTTATATGGTTAATGGGATTTTACATTGAAACAGCTTAATACCAGGCTCTGAAAAACTGCATTTAATAACTACTTAATCAGTATAGGAATGAGTCATGTTGCTGTCATTTTAGAACTTTGTGCTGTGCAGCCCCTCTTATAATAAATTTGCTTTAATGCAGATGCATTTAGTGAAGTTCATTTGTGTTGTTTGGATTATACTAAATTTGGTTTACTTTCTGGCCAGTTTACTTTGCAAATTTAAAGCTTGTGTGAATCTAAAACCAGTAGTGTAGTAGTGACATAACTTCTATTCATTTCTGTACCTCTCTCAGCAAACTGAGCTTCACTTTACTTTGCCACATTGTTGCCAGTGTGACCAGTTTACATCCTGAAATGAACAGAGACTGAAAACACAGCTCACATGGCAGAAGAGGGTCAGTAAGGTGAGACCCAGCCATAGTGTGGCTCTTGCATGGAGGAGGGTTCTCTGTTATTCAGAGGAGCACAAAGAAATAAAATAAAGAAATAAAACTCTTCCACATTACATCCTATGATCTGCTGCAGAAATGTTCTCATCCATTTTCTCACAAAAGTGTTCATTTTATGAAATACCAATTTTTTACTCATGAGTCTCATGCACTGGTCAAAGAATTTGTCATGTGGTTTATCAGCAGGGGACTATTGTAGCCACAACCCACAGTTACTGTTCCAATGTGGAACAACTGTACAGAACTATATGGAGGCAGCTGGAATTTGAGCAATAGGTTATTGTATCCCTGTGCTGCAATTAGTTCATTCTGATTAGCAGGATTATTTTTGGTATTGCTTTCTAGCACTACCTTATTCCAGGCATTTCTTTCCAAGTGAGAGGAGATGTGTCACATACACTGGGTCAGGAGCTGGGATGGCACTGGCATCCTGTGTGCTGGGCACACACTGCCTTCCCAGGGGAGTGCTGGGCTGTGGGTTATTGTAGAGGGCAGGCCAGTTGTCCTAGTGACCTGTAAGGAGATGGGATTCCCTGTGGCATTCACATTGTCTGAAAAAAATCCCTTTGCCCAGGATTTTTCTCCTGGGAAGCTGAGAAGCCTCAGAGAGAGGGAAAACAATTTTCATCTCATTTGCTTCTCCTGTATTTTGTTCATGTGGAATGTGTTTGGAGATTGTTTACCCACAGGTGATTGTTTCATTGGATTCTGGTGTGAGTTGTTTTGACTCTTTGGCCAGCTGGGGCCAAGCTGTGTCGGGACTCTGGAAAGAGTCATGAGTTTTCATTATTATCTTTTTAGCATTCAGTAATTCTTTTCTGTATTCTTTAGTATAGCATAGTATTCTTTATAATAGTATTCTTTAATATAATATATTATCATAAAGTAATAAATTAGCCTTCTGAGAATATGGAGTCAGATGCATCATTCCTGCCTTCATCAGGGCATTCCCTGCAAATACAGTAATTCCCTACTGGCCTTGGAAAGTAACTGGCCTTGGGGTAACATAGTCCTAGAAGTTTAGGATAATCATTTATCATCATAAATGTTCATCAAAAATGGGGATCACTTGTAGGGGAATAGAATATAGGTAAATAAAGGTAGTATAGAAAATAATCGTATCCCTAAAGAGTTGCAGCTGAGCCAATTAGTAAGGATTAGGAGCAGGCCTGATGTTAACAGGCCACAGCTGTAGCCAGTCAGAAGCGTGTTATAAAAGAGTGGATTGGTTGGTTGGGGGAACTGGAGTCAGAGGCTGCTGTGAGGACAAGGAAGAGTCAGTGCCTGGAGGAGCTGACTGCGAGAAACATCAAGGAGGTACAAAACTCTGGCAATATGGAACCCTTGCAATGTAATGAATATAGAACCTTTGTAATATAATGCCAACAGTCACTAAGTGAAAAGGAAAAACATTTTAGTTTTGAGATTTAATTATAAAACAATTCACTTCAAATATTTGGTCTAAAGGTTATAAATTCATGTCTCCAGTGGCCTTGGCACACATGCACATGGATGCAGACACAAGAGTGCCCATATGCATGCACACATTCACAAATACAGTCCTACAAGGAAAAATGAGTGCTTTACCTTGAGGTGTGCAAAGGAAACAAATGCAGACAGGTGCCTAAACCTGATAACATGCAGAATTATTTAGACACATTCAACTTTCTTGGATATCTTGGCCTAGAGTACTAAAATCCATTCTTTTAATATCAGCACTATATTAAAAAGATAAGATTATGCAATTATTTTCTTTTAAAATTTTCTATAAACCAGTTATATATTAAAAACAAAGGCTTCACTGGGATGTTATTGTAACACCATTCAGCCAAATTTAATGTATTTTTTAGATATTTTTTCCATAATTTCAGCTGGGCTTCATGAGTGAAGCCACTGATTTTTTAAAATAATTAAATGAATGAAATAATTTAGCCAGTAGAGAGGATTCTGTTTGCAAATAACAGACCCACCAATGTATTTGTGATCTTATCTATAAAAGTAACAACACATAATAAAATAGCATTGCATTAGCTTTCCCTTGTCCATCTTATGACAGTAACTTTAAAAAATAGAAGAGTAATGAGCACCAAAGTTCAAAGTGATTATTCATTTTTCTCTTTAAACATCTTGTAGTAGCTGCTCCCTAAATAATCCCCTGGTTAAGGGATTTCCCACAGGCTATGTGAGGCTGACCACTGCCTGGGGAGGAAAGGCAAAGTTGGTCTCTCTTATTCCCAATCCCCTTTTTCACATTTGGATTCATTAGGTACAGTTTGGCATTTTCTATCTCTGTTGCTGTAATTTACAATTTATTTATAGTGACTTTTTATCCTCTTCCAACAATTGGGTAATAGCTGTACTGTCTGGCTATCTGCTTGTACTCATCCCCATGGGCTAAATCACAATGCAAAGAATGTTTTTGAAAGAGCTGATGGAAAAGGCTCCTTCAATTACTTGGAATAAGCATAGCAGTTTCTGAGGAGAGATTTTTCAGCTTACTCTGGCAGATGAGTGCAGTTTGCAGGTAAAGCACATGAGTAGGAAGAAGAGTGAAATAAACTGATATTCACTGCCTGTGGAACCCTTTGCAGATCATCTGGGCTTTCATTTCTCCATCTCTCAAAGCATAATAAAAATTCTTAGGTACTTCTGGGAAATACTTTCACTACTACTTCACTTTAAAAGCTCACAAGAATACTTGAGCAGTCTCACCAGTGCATTTAATTGCTAGCTTCTTCTGTTTGTGCATTTGTTTTACCTGTAGATAAAGATGTTGCATAGCAAAGGCAGTGCAAAGTCCATCAGATTCATGATTTTTTCAAGTGTAGTTCATTATATAGTCCAACAAAGCTAGATGGGATTCCCATGTTCCTTGAACTGACCTCCAGTACAAGACAGAATATATATTTTCTGCATTAGTTTTGTAACTTTTAATTGATCTAGCACATTTTTAGCAAGACAAATATTTAGGCAGGTGCCCAGTAAACTGTCAGACTCTCTCACCCACACCTCTCAAGGAGACATCCAGTCTTTTTTCAGAGCTTACTCTGGGATAAATTTATTGCTCAAGCAAATACAGAAATCAACCTGAAGTCCCAGTGTCCTGCTGGTTCAACTGACAGCCAGTCCTGTCCTGCTCATTTTAGCTGACCTGTGATTGCTTTCCCAGCTCTTTGACTGATGCTGAAAGGACCCTCTGAGTTCTTTACCTGCCAAACATTTAATCCACACCTCCAAAGGTTTTCCCTTACAAGGACATTGGGACAGCCATGGTAAACCAAAGGCCCTTTTTGCCAAGTGTCTTTTCCCAGCAGTGCTTAAACACTGAGCTCTGGGAAGACCAGAGGGATGGAGCATCTGCTTTTCTCCAGCTTTCTTCTCAGGGTCCCACCATTTCAGCTCCAAGACCTCCTCAGTTACAATGAAGTTCCTGGGTATTTATTAAACTTCAAAGGATTTCTCTTCCCTGAACTTCTTTGGAGTCTGTAACTTGTTCCTACCACCACACACAGTGCCACTTTAAAGCTTTACTTTATTCAGCTGCCCTATCTGGCTGCTGTTGCTGTGAAAGTCAAGTTTATGAAATACCAAACAGAACTGTTCCTGTTCTGGAAATATTTTTCTCCCCTCAATAGGGCCTATAGGATTTATTATTGCTTTAGCCTTTCTTGAGCTACTTCCAATATTGTCTGTCTTTCTGGTCTTTTGAGCAGGGGTTATGTTATATTGAACAGAACTGAAAAGCTGGGTAGCTCCAACTAATTGGAATCTGTCCCTGTCTTCTAGAGTGGCACTAATAGTAAAGAATCAATATTTTAAAAAATTAACTGCTGCTGTTCTCCAGTAAAAGTGGATGAGCTTTTTTTGCCTGCAAGAATGTGTCACTTGGAATGTTTTATATCCCTTATTCTAGAGATTTTTGTCTTTTAATATAGGTTCCTCCAAGCATCTATAAGCCTCCAAAGGAAAGAAAGCAACTAGAGGAAATCAAAACAAAAAATATCCGAAAAGCAAAAGTAAGTGTATTTTGTTCTTCTTCTATCCTTTCCTTTCTTCTAAACTAGTTTTTCTTTATTGTTTTATCTTCACAAATCTTGAACTTCATCTGAAACATATCTGCTTTTGCAACTAAATAGCTCATGCTTTTTCTCTAGAGTCATGAAGTTTATATCCTCTGCTCTGTTTTAGCACTCTTTTTCCCACCTTCTTTATTATTAATAGTCCAGGACAAGGTTCACCTTTTTTTTTTTTTTGCAAGCAACTGCGTAAAGTAGCAGAAACATGATAACTTTCTTTTCTTCACAATGGTCCTTCTAGTCCCATGGACATGTGGATATATAGGGTATTCACTTATTTATTAAGGCTTCAAATTACAAAATAAATTCAGTGTTTTTGAGGGTTTTTTTCTGTAATAACTGAAAAATAACCATGTTATTCACTTTTTAAGAATACCAGCAGATTCTGACTTCTTTTTTGTGCAGACTTCATACTCTTACATATTCTTCATACACTGCCTTCAACAGACTGAGTGTGAGATTATCCTGGTTTGTAAAGAAACAGAGTACATGGTCTGTGTGTTAAGACAGCAGGGG
The DNA here is from genome assembly GCF_027579445.1 of Ammospiza nelsoni. Taxonomy (NCBI): domain Eukaryota; kingdom Metazoa; phylum Chordata; class Aves; order Passeriformes; family Passerellidae; genus Ammospiza; species Ammospiza nelsoni. The sequence continues at coordinate 20,512,972 of NC_080636.1, forward strand.
AAGGGAGGGCCTGGAAAAAACAGATCTTGCTATTTGATCCAAACTTTGACATGAATCTTGTTCAATGAGGTAGCTCATAGTTAAAGCAGATTGTTGTTGTCTTCTCCTTGGAAAGGAATTAATTAAATGCCCATTTCCACTTTCTTTCTCCATTCCCAAACTGTTGTCACCATATCCAATCAAGTAACAATATAAACTTGATAAAAGGTATGCCATGTGGCTCCTGTTTATCAGGACTCTCCCACCCCCATTCTGAAAATGCCTGACTGGTTTTTACTACCCAATACAAGTCTATTCATTACTGGCTGTCCTCATGTCCATGTGAAAGGGACACTGAATTCTGTTCCTAAACTATGGTGAAAGCTTTAATGTGTGACACATTCTGACTATGCATTCCTTTTGCTGGTCCATCACATTACCTATGCTTGATATTTCTTTATAAAACAATACAGCATGATTTTTTATCCTTTTATAGTTTCCATATAGTGGGGAAAGCACATCTATTTGTCTGTGTACTTATTTCCATGTTAAAAACTTTCTAGAAAAACTGGGAAAGAAAAGCCAAATATCACAGTGCCTATACCATTAAAAATCTATGACAACTGTAAAATCACTTAGCAACCAACCACATTCTTCAATAAAGAAAATGCATTCATACAAGAAACAAAGATAAACCACTACAGAAATTATAGCTACAGTAACAGCAGGTTTTTATCACTTCTGGAATGCTATTAAAGGCATTCAGACCATTCACAAAGGTCAATTCCCTAGACTGTTTTCTAAGCAAGCTGAAATGATGGGTGCTAGCAGAAGTTTGTATGAAAAATGCCATTTGTTTCATTACATTTCTGCAGAAGCTGTAGCTGTAACTGTGAGAACCACATCTGAGCAACTGTGAGGAATGAGAACACTGGAAGCCACACTCTAGACAGTTATAGAAACACTGATGTTATCAGCTGCTGCCCAGAAAGCCATTAGAAAATCTAGTCATTGTTCCACAGCTTTGATTAGAGATTTGGTTTACAAACTAAATATCAAAAAAACTGAAAATATGATTGCCTGTAATTCCCTGTATAATGACTTGGCTTTAATGCTAGGAGTGTGCCTATTGAATCAGCCCCTGGTGGAGTGATACCCTGAACATAATTCTCTAATGTAGCTCAAAACCAAAGCCATGGTGTTGTCAGCAGTCTGAAAACAGTTCCTGTCCATGGTACTGATGTGGCATAATTATGATATTTTTAAACTGGTATCTGGACAAGCAGCATGTTTCATTATGGGCAGGTCTATCAAAGGCCTGATGTCCTGTGCAAAGGATACATCCAGGCAGACCCGTGTAGAGAAAATCAATACTTGCTTACTTCAGGTCTTTAATCAGGAGTGAAAATGTATGTAAATACTAAGTCAAGCTTTTGGAATTCATCTTGGGACCAGTGTTGTTTCACATTTCCATTAATGACACAGATTAAGGGATTGGGTGCACCCTCAGCACACGTGCAGGTGACACACCTGAGGGACAGGACTCCATCCCCAGGGACCTGGACAAGCTCCACAAGTGGCCCATGGCAATCTCATGGGCTCTAACAAGACCAAGTGCTGGTGACCCAGGGCAGCTCCCAGCGCCAGCCCAGGCTGGGGATGAACAGATCCAGAGCAGCCCTGAGAAGGACCTGGGGGTGCTGTGGTTGAGAGGCTGGACATGACCCAGCCATGGGCACTCCCAGCCCAGAAACCTCCCTGTCCTGGGCCCACCCAAAGCACCGTGGGCAGCAGGTGAGGGAGGGGATTCTGCCCCACTCAGGTGAGACCCCACCTGCAGCACTGCATTCAGCTCTGGGGCCCCACCACAGAGGACATGGACCTGTTGGAGCAAGTCCAGAGGAGGCCACCAAGAGGGATGGAGCACCTCTCCTGTGAGGAAAGGCTGAGAGAATTGGGATTCTTCAGCCTGGACAAGAGAAGGATTCAGGGTGACCTAACTGGGGTCTTCCAGTACCAGAAGAGAGCCCACAGGAAAGATGGAGAGAGACTTTTTACAAGAGCAGGGAGTGACAGGATGAGGAGGGGTGGCTTCAAACTGCAGGAGGGAAGGTTTGTATTAGATATTAGGAAGAAATTCTTAACTGTGAGGATAGTGAGGCACTCACACAGGATGCTTAGGAAAGTTATGGATGCCCCATCCCTGAAAGTGTTTAAGGCCAGGTGGGATAGAACTCTGAGCAACCTGGTCTAGTGAGAGGTGTCCCTGCCCATGGCAGAGGCTTTGGAACAAGATGATCTTTAAGGTCCCTTCCAACCCAAGCCATTCTGTGATTCTGATGATAGTGGTTGGGGCTATAAGACTTTTTGAGACTTAAAATTACTCTTACAGAACTTTGATGTACCACACTCTTTAAGAGAATTGTTTTAATTTTAGGATCTGCTCCTAGAAGCAAATACTAACCAGTTCAGGTGTGCAACCATCAAGCCTGAAAAGAGAGAGGTATGGTGCAAAACACATGCTGAAAAATTCCCCAGTAGGGAGATGAAATATGACTGGAGTACTTAAAGATATCTTAGAGTATTTAAAAAATATGTTTATTTGGGTTTAGGAATTTTGTGCTATGATTTATTGCTATAGTGTCATTTCACATCCCTATTCCTGCATTTGCCTCTTTTTATGCATAATGTACAACCCCCTTTTCTTATACTTCTGGTGCTGCTTTATAATTTTCCTAATTTTGAGACAACCTTTCTGGGAAACTGCTCCAACAAATCTCCAAACTGGCAATATTTCTCTAAATCCACATATTATTTTTCCATTAACTTTGATGCCACAGAGCAGCCAAGCTGAGGGAATAATGGTCCCGTTCATACAGAATCCTCGCTTTGGTTGATTCCCAGTTCACAGTTAAGTCACCAATCTATGTATGTAATATATTCATTTCAGCATCAGTGCTGCATATTCTATTCACTCTTTTCATCCCATGATACCAGACAGTTTCACATCAGTATCTATAGCTAACATCATTCAATTAATAAGTATCAGTAGAATTCTACCACTAATTAATAATTCCATGAAGTGTGTTTGACATCCTATTTTGTCCTCTAAGTATCTATTTCAGTTGAAAGATGAATATATTCATATATATATTTAAGTAATATTTCATAGTCAAAGAAATAATCACTCTTACTTTAACATTATTTAGTCAATATTTGGACCTACCTTTGTATGTTCATACTCCCACTAGGTTGGGTGTACATAGTAAGTTTTTATGTATTTTACACTTCCAAAATATGTAGAATTTTTTACTCTCCAAAGAATATTTGATGAATATTCATATGTTAGTTTTGATAAATACCTAATATCTTTTGCTGAGTAATTGAAAATTTGTTTTTGAAATGAAATAATGTATTTTTGGTTTGAACTACAGAACATACATGACAGTATGGAGAGCAAACCAGTGTTCAAGGCTCAAAAGATCCAAAGCAAGGTGAGTAACCTCTAAGGAACTGTTGTCAAATGTACTTGAAAATTTGACACAAGTGCGAATCTTGTCATGATGGAAACTCGACTTGAACCTGTGTTTTTACACTAAGGTGTTTGGCCAGAAGCATGGCATGGATTGGGTCTATGGTTCATAGATTTTGTCCTGTGCACCATTAATAATCCACAAAGACGTGGTCAGGGAGTGACAAGAGCAGGGCTACTCCATGATGGAAGAGAAATAAGGAGCCAAAGGTGATGAAAGCACAGGCAGTGCCCTCACCATGCAGGACACACTGTCTGATGTGAGGAGGTTGGTGGCAGTGATGGGTTCTACTGATAGCAAGTCACCCTTGGACAAAACAAGGCAACAAGTCAGGTCTGGCTGGGGTCCACCCAGAAGTCCAGTCAGGAGACAAAGCTACAACAGCAACTGAGGTCAGGAGACAGAAATGGAGACACAACCAGGAGTAGAATTCCCAGCATAATGGAAACTGAAACCCATCTGAGTCTAACTGGGGCTCCCAGGCCAGTGAGCAGATGGTGTGAGTGGAGGTCCTAGGTGAGACTGGTCAGGGAGATCAAAATCTTTTGGTTTCCTGAGGTAAACTGTGTGTAGTTGCACAATGTAACCACATTGCCTTAAAAGTGTTTTCAGTTACAAAGGGAGAAGATTTTATGTAAAATAGTATGGAAAGAGAATTTTCCCCAGCAAAAAAAAATTGTGAAACCTTGGTTTAAGAACTCAGCATAAGGACAGAACAATCTTGCATCAGTACATCACTGTTTCAAAATGAGATCCTAAAGAATGCTGAGCAATCATTCCAGCTAATGACTGTCTGATACACAATATACAATCAGGCTGGATGCTTGCCTTGTTTCCTTCAGACACATACTGAGGTCATGAAATCCACTATCCTGATTGCTTCTCTTGTAGAATTTTCAAGGGTCAGAGAATTGTAAACATGAGAAAAGAAGTGTTCAGCCTTGACAGTGGAACACATGAAATTTCCACATTGATGTTTCTGCAATAACTGCACTACAGATTATCTTCAGTTTTGTATTGTTCAATCTGGCACCTTTCATTTATTTCAAGTTCTTATACAGAATAATTTCAGCTGTGCTTGTTCTGTGGTCTCAAATATCTTGTGAGCAGGTCTGCCTACTCTTTGAAACGATGTATTTAGGTACAGCTCATAAACACTGTGAAAAGATTGATTCTCCACTTGGGGGACTGGGCATCTGGCAAGTATTTCTAAAGCCTGTCTGACATTTATCACACACCGAAGTTATCTTTAATAACAGTATCAGCTACTCAGTCTGCTTGCTTACAGTCCAGCAGCATTTAAATTACAGTAAGGTAATAAGATCCTAGTTAATTCTGCACAAAAAAGAAAGAAAAAAACCCAAACCAGGAAACATTTACATAGTTAAAACAACATACATGACCTGTAATTAAGTGGGCTCAGTTCAAAACTCTGTGTATTCCATTGCCCTTTCTGATAATATAAAATAACAAAACTTTAGTGCAGACTAACAAGAGTCAAGCCATCTGCCTAAATTGCATTAAGAAAAATATGGATCTGGCATCCTCTGGCATTGATTAGGGCTACTTCTAAAACTTGCTGGTATCTCCTCTAGATGCACAAACAGTTTTATCTTGTCTAAACACATTTGCCTTAAGGTTGGTTAGTTGATATTCAAGATGCTGCTGTAACTTTCAAGCAGAGATAGACATATTGTTATTGACTTTTAAAATACTTTCTATTCCGGTTGCCTTCCTGTGCCACTCTCTGAGTAGACAAATACTAAGAGGATGGTTAATCCAAACTATATATATATTTTTTAAAAATTTTAATCTATCTTCAAATTAATATAATTGTATAATGTTTTAACCAACTAGTATTTTGCTTTCCTCTTTTTAGAACACCCACAGTATATGAAATATTTTTTTTTAATTTTAGAGACATATACCATGTGCAGCAGCAATTATTTCTCTTGCTGTTCCAAAGTATTTATTCATCTTTTTCACTGGGAGAATGAGAAAATACAAATGCATCATCACTCTGTCTCAGTCTGCCTCTTGTTCATATCATATTTGCTCTTTATATATTTATTGGTTTTGGTGAGTTGTTGCATGTTCATTAGGTGGCAATAGTGAACATGATATTTTCCCACAAGAATTAGTGCTCTGTAATTTTCCCCCTTACTTCCATTTTCTCATCTTGAAAAAAGGGAAGATACCTCACAACAGGAAGAGAATGAGTAAAATTCAGAACTTCCTTGATACTATATGACATAAAAGAATTTATTCAGTTATTTTACTTATACCTGCCTGCACATGTCTTGGAAGTCCCAGTTATTGTAATTATATTGCCATATTTCTGTTTCAATGTCCATCAGATTTCTGGTCAATAAACTGTGAAACTGAAGTTTAAGGTATTTCCATATTCATTCTTAGTTCAGTTCTCTATCCAAATTATAGTTAGTAAATACAGAACATGAAATCTGTGTACACAGAAAACTGTCAGAAGTATAGAAACATCTACATGTGTCAGAAAATGTCTAAGGAAACATTTTATATACAGTACAAGAATAAAATATAAACTGTTCATATAAGGCAGAAGGCTTTGAGATGTGTTGAGATGCAGATCAAAAGGTAGAACATCATTGGGCATTAAGAAGTCATAGTAAGTCAAACAAAAGAAATAAAATACATTGGTTTGGATTATTTTCCTAAATTCTTCAAGTTATCATCATTTTGTCAAGAAACTGACAGGTAATTAATTTTCTTGCATTAAAATATGCTATCTGTGTAAAACCAGTAATTTTACTTAGTGAATTCTAGGTGATGGAATGTGTTTGCTATCCTCAACCTATCTAATTAATATAAATTATAACACGTGCTTTTTCCAGTTATGTATTTCAGGGGACTTCATATTTCTGCATACAATATTTGCAGTATGTAGCTTGAGTGATTCTGTGCATGTGTTTCTCAGCTACTCATTAAGTTCTTAATTTGGAATTTAAATACATGTTTGAATTCTGAACACAGAACTTATCTGGATAGAAGTCAAACGTGTTATGATTAAGCTTTGTTTTCTGCAGGAATGATCTCAGTTCTTATTTCTGCAGCACTGCTTTGCCTTGGTTCAGATCAGGTCTCTTACATGTGTCTGCAAAGGTGACCCATTTTCTCTACCTGTGCAGGGAGCAATTTTAACTGGCAGAGAAATTGATCCTTTCCTCCCTCAGTATTTAGAAGTTGTCTGGGAATCAGTCTTAACACAATACTTTGAAGAGTTAACAAAGCAGCTATAGGATCTAGTCCAAGTTACACCTTGAGGCCTGAAAGTCACTGAGAACAGTTTTTCACTTCTACTGTCTAGAAAATGGATATGGCAATGGTTTCCAGTTGTCTTGGAAATGCTTCTACATTGTAATAGTGATTGTTTATAAAATGCTTCCAAGATCTCCCTATGAAAGGTGCCACGTTTCTTTTACTTCACTGTTCTGACTCACGGAACATCTTTCAGAGAGGCAGTTCATTGTCTTTGTCCAAAACAGATCAAATCCTTTAGCACAGCATATATGAGCACTGGAAAATATGAAAGGAAGTGAAGACATTTTATGGGATTTGACATGGTCCAAGACTGATTACAAATTTATAATCCATTTGGGGGACTTTGCTGATTTCTTAAGCAGCTTGAGTAGTTTATGAACAGCATGCAATTTCATTGTGAATGTCAGATTAATGCTAGATGAATGCTTTGACCAAAATTTATGCTGTCTTGGGTCAATTTATTTAACCCACTGAGATGTTTTTAGACTCTGTTTCATGGTTTACATTACTAACTATGGAATGTACATTCCCTTTCCTGACAGATTGACAATATACCCATTAAATTGAACACAGCAGCTATTTTGAGGGAGGGTGCCCTCTACCAGAGGAAATTGGAAGAGGAGCTCAAAAGGTAGGACCACACTCCACCTAAGATTGCTTTTCACATCCCTGCATTTAGGATATGAGCCACATCAAAGATAATTAAGAAAATTCCAGGTAAACTAAACTAATGGTTCTCTTGTAGGGCTTTCTATTCTATAAAAACAGTTGACAAAGGAAGAGAGAAGTGGATTGAAGTAGGCTGAAGAAAAGGTCTACAGCAAAGTAATTCTTTTTGTGTAGATGCTGTACAGTGTTACTGTGTTATGATTTAGCACTCTGGCTAGTGTTCACTTGCAAAGTCCAACAGGTATCACTTTTCATTTATTCCAATTCTCCAGACTAAATAATGACCTGAATACACATCTGTTTCTGTGTCTTTTGTACAAGATGCATTTATATTAAGCCAAATAATTTCATATATCTCCATTTTCTTCAATGGTTGTGGTCAACTACATGCAAAGTTTGATACTTGAACTTGTTTATATGTAGATAACAATACCTGTCCATTTCTATCACAGTAAGATATAGCACACTAAGAATGTGCTGTTTCTTAAACCAAGATAAGCCAAGAGCTGAGAGTGACAGGAGGACATGTAGGGACAGTGTCCTCACTGGCAGCAGCTCCACAGTCCCCTGGCAGGCAGCAGGACAGATTCAGGGACAGGCAGCAGGGTCAGCCAAGGGTGCTACAACAGTCTGGGCCAAGGTCCAGCCAGGAAGCCAAGTCAAGAAGGCAGGATCAGCTTGGCCCCAGGCTGGGTGCAGGCTGATCTATGGAGCAGCTTAGGCAGGGATCAAGGCTGTTAACCCAGGCTTAAATGTGTCTCCTGGGAAGAAACTGCACACACACCAACCAGGACTTTCCATGGCTCTTCCTCACACAGTTCTTTTCACTCCACTCCCATCCTGTGTTGACAGTCACACTGCAGCAGAGCTGTCTTTGAACACAAGCACTGAATCCAGGGTGTGGGGAAGGGGGGTAATAAGAGGTTGCAGGTCCGTTTGTGCATTTAGCACTCTAAGAAATCCTGACATAAGGATTCCTCCTTATTCAGCAATACAGGTTTTCAGAGGATGTTTACTGGGGAAAAGGTGACTCCTGGATGGCCACTGAAGGTTGTGTTCTACAGCTAGAATCACGTAACATTTTCACTAAAAAACTTCACAAAGATAAAACTTATATCACGTTATCCTGCTTTAGTATTACTTCTAATCCACCTGGCTTAGCAGGCTAAGCACTAAATATTGATAGCATTTTAAGTCTTGGAAAGACTGTCTAAGTTTGGATTTGATCTTTGGACCTAACAGTATTGGTTCATGCATCAGGATTTTAGCAGGTAGATATTAAACATCAGTCAGGTTCTGTTATCAGCTATTCACATATATTGAGGTTCTTCCATATTACTTATGCTACTGTTTACTCTGGCTGGAAGAATTTGTTCCACTCAGCAAAGGAACAGTTCCCTGTAACTTGACACTATTTTATCTTAATGAGTTTTAATCTTCAGCTGCATTTAAGACAAAACAGATATATATATATAGAAAGAGATAAATATATATAGATATAAATAGAAATAGATATATGACATGCATATGCATTGGGGAGGAGCAGTAAGAGGCAATTCACTCCATGTTTGTGTCTCTGCCCTAGTTATTGGCTCATTCCCTCTTCTGCTGCAGGACTTTCATGGGCCTGCTCCAGGGCTTTGCTATGTTTTTCTTTCTCAGCTGAGCACAAAAAATAGGAATGTGACTTTGTTTAAGAGATGAATACTTCTTTGCCTCATTACAGCAATATTATTTAATTGACAAAATACAATATAGAAATAGTGTTAAGCAGAAGTTTTTTGTTCTCTGTGTTAAAGTGGACAAGAAGATTGTCAAAGAGGAAAGTTACTTGTTCTTTCAACTTCTAAGCAAAGCAGTCCTCTGAGAAAATGCACATCCTTTTACCTGTTTCTCTCTGCTCCTTATAAGAATCCATACTCAGCTAAAGTTTGCCCTCTCTTGGGGCTTTGTTTTACTGAAAACTTTCAGGTGCATGCTGTCATGCACTTTCTTCCAGTCTGGCTTTCTCAGGCTTTACACATAGTAGGAATGCCTCTTAGACTGGAATTAAAATACATCTGTCAAATGACTTTGTGATTCTGCTTTTTTTCTCTGCAGAGATCAAACACTTTCTATCAAAGGCTATGTAAATACTTTACAAACCAAGGCAGGGCTACAAAGCCAGATCCCTGAAATAGTGTTCTCCTTTTTTCTCTCTTGCAGAGTTGAAAATTTGCAACAAGGGGCTGGAGACTCATCTGAATTCTTGGAATGGCAGAAACAGATGCGTGGAAAAGATTTGGAAGATCAACTGGCTGAAATAGAGTGTAGGAAGCTTCAAGGAAAACTGAGTTATGAAGAGGCAGTTCTAGCCCATCAGAATGTAACCCAAGAAAATAAGAAGAAAGCTGATCTATTGAGAGAAGAGGTAATATGTACAGGGAGGCTCAAATTTTGCTGATTTCCAATCTGTGCAAATCATAGCACAGATGAGACCTGCTATTAGAGGTGTAAAATTCTATGCAGTGTCTTTACTCACTGGAGTCTGCAAACAAGGGGAAAAGAGGGCTATAACTTCCAGATACAGCAATGCTGTACATGAAAGTACTTTTTACAAGTTTTTGGGGTTTTTTTTAATTTGATTAACATTTATGAAGTAAATTGAATAAAAGCAGAAGGTCAAAGAATGCTCCCCTATATTCTGTCATTATGCAAATCCTTTTTGAACAGATACTGAGATACTAAGCACCATTAGCATTGAAATCAACAATATATAACTGACTTTTTTATCTTGTTAAAATGAGAGCCCCAAATATGAAAGCATTTGTTTTCTGAAACAGATGTAATTCAATTTACTTCATACTATCTGAAACATCTAGATTTCTCTTAGGTGAAAATTCAGACCGACAACCCTCTTTGGATCCATCTGTATGGAAAACTGCATATTTATGCCAAGAAATATTTTCACACTGTTTTCAGTCTGGCAAATCAGTTTCTCAAAATCATTGCTAGATCTTTCTGTTATTTTCACAACTCACATTGCATTTCCCCAGTGCTTTTCTTATAACCTAAACAGGTAATCAAGAATCACCAATTAATACAGATTTTAAATTTTTCACAGCCACCATCACATTCTTTTCTATTTCTCCAGTTTGTTGCTGTGCCCTGTAGGCCAGTACCTGTCTTTTGACTATCTCACAAATGTCAGTGCAATGTCTCAGCAACATAAAATGAACTATAGCAAGAACTTAAAGTGAACCCTAGTATACAACTGAACATAGTATAATTGCTCATACTCATTCCAAAAGTATTGCAATTGTTATATTCACTTCAGAGCATATGTCTTTTATTTGTTAGCAGAAATGTCTCAAAATGAATAGATTTGGGGATGTGCAAATAAGACTTGCTCTAACCCAACCAATTCCACATAGTTCCCTTTACTTGTCAACAAGCAGAGCATGTCATCCACATGCAGATCTCCAGATATTCACCAATGTTCAGCTGCCATGTTGACCTGCTTCCTTCTTTTAAAACTCTGGTCTTCCATCAAAAACAGGAAGAGCAGCAAGGAATCTAGTCTGAGAAAATCAATTTTCCTGCTCCTTCTTCCTTTCCTCTGACAAAGAAAGGAGCATGGTACCCAAAAGTGGACTTGACATTACAGAGCTGTGGCTTGGGCCAAGAAGTTCCTGCAGGCACACAACTAGCAGTATATTAGATTAAGCACACTTCTTGCTATCTCACAACCAGATCCAGAAATTACTCCTTCTGTCTGCTCTTGGAAACATGTAGGAGGGAATTATGGAAAGCAGCAGTACAAATGTCATGCAGGGCAGTTATGTGTAAATAAAACACAGAGAGGAGAGCTTAAATCTGGGACTCTTTCTTGTCCCCAGCCATTGTCCTTTTCTGCTTTTGTGGATGATGTAATAGTTTGAATCCAATTGTCCGTACCCTGTTGAGGCACTCAGATCACCACTTATCAGGAGTTGTATTCACCTGTTTGTTTGTGATTTAGAAAGCAGAGCTGATGCACCTGTGTGCAGAGAAACGTCTACAGGAACAGAGAGAAATGAAAGAGCTGGTGGAACAGGTCATGGAAGGACACAAGAATGTAAAGCAAGTAAAAGAAAAGATCCAGGAATACAAACAACAGATAGGTATATATATTGCCAGAAAAATGAGAGGTGATGCTAAATATCCCTAGACTACTTCATCTTCCTTTTAGTAGACCAATTACAATTTTTATAGGAGGGAAAGTGAAATTGAGGGAAAGATCCAGGCTATACATTCCCATGAATGTATGAATGTGAGTTCAGGAATCAGCTGGCAATGGGCAGATCAGAAATTCTAAGCTACTGGTCATTGGAATTACTCTTAGTTTAAACAGGAGATATACATCACTAATGTTCTGCAACCAGTTTCCCTTCCATCTAAAAGTAGCACATGTAAATAATTCTACTTTTTTGTCAAATGCAGATGTCTCTGCTTGTGTATATCCACACTTGTATTCATAAGGATTGAGACAGGCGAAGAGTGTTAGATACTCCAAAATGGACTAGCCGAGCCTACCAGCCTTTGCAATTCAGTCATTTCTAGGATATACATAGCTTGGAAGACTATGAATATTTTCTATTTTTTAATATCCTTTTATTAAGTAATAAAACAGTATGTACAAATGAGAGCAGAAATTACAAAGCAGTAATTCAAAGTGTCTGTGTATGTATATAGTACATTTATGTGCTGAATAGAAGGATAGATGGTGGAGGTGGGAAGTACTCATTTGTTTCTTTAATGATTCCTGCGACCAATACCAGACTATTCCCTCAAGTACCTTTAGATCAGTATTATTATCATTATTCATTAAAGCATTTGAATTTTCCTCCAGATGGACTACTTGTTAAAATAGGCAAACAGCTAACTGAGATTAATTCTTATCTTTCAGTTCGGCAGGTTTGTGAGGAAAGTGGAGAACTCCTCCGGCAAGCTTTAGAAGAGCAGGAGGAGAAGAACAGAAAGAGATATGAACTCATTCAACAAATACGAGCTCTTGAGTCTTTACCTAGCATCAGACAAATCAAGTTTGTTGATTTAACAGAGGTAAGCTCAAAAGGAAAAACTACTGGTTTTACATAAATGTGTACTGTATATGTTTCACACATTCAGAGGGATTGTGTACTGCAGATATATCACCGTCTGGATGGATGAAGTACAAAGTGACCTCATACATGTTGTATTTTGTCATATTGCATGACAAAAGTTACATGTGAAATGGGACATTGACAAAGTCTATAAAATGAAAATTTTATCAAGAAGAATATTCTGATGGGAAGTGAAATCTTAATCCTCTTGAACCTTCTTTGAATTTTGCCAATGGGATCTGGGTTTCCCAATATCTTAGAAAAAGAGTCTGGACAATGATTACAAGATGTTCTGTGCATCTTCACAAATTCAAAGATTTGTCAGTCAGGGTAAGAACTGAATCAACACAAAGTTTGGACTCATGTATACTTAGTTATATTGCAGTGGCGATGGCCATGGTAATTAACAAGATTGATTTCATTTGCTTTCAAAACTGTCAATATTCAGGTACATGAAAGAGATTGTCAAGAGAACCTAAAATCTTCTGAGCTGTTACAATTCTGTGTAAATGACTTGTGTGTGTCTATAATTTATAATAACTGTATTAATTGTATCTCAAACTTCTTGGACTTGCTGTTGATGCACAACAACTTGTATGCCTGGGACTGGGCTCTGCAATGGCCAGACTTAGGTAGCAATCCAGGAATTTGTTATCTTATTTGTTAACTTAATCAGAAGCAGATTAGCAGATTGGACATAAGAAATACATTTTTTACAATGAGTGTGATGAACCACTGGCACAGGTTGCCCAGAGAAGTTGTGGATGCCCCTTCCCTGGAAGTGTTCAAGGCTGGGCTGGATGGGGCTTGAAGCAACCTGATCAGGAGGATGTTCCTGGCCATGGCAGGGCTTTTGGACTGGTCTTTAAGGTCCCTTCCAACTCAAATTGTTCTGTGATTCTGTATCACAGCTTCACTGTTCCATCATACTGACTATTACAGGAGCACTCTAATGAATTGGCACACTTTTGGTGATAGCTTACCCTGGTTTTCTTTCTACAAAAGGATTTTTCAGGCTTAGTGCAATTAAATATTTGTCCATAAAATTCCTGTTCATTTTCCTAATTTTTAAAGTACCAGTTCTTCCCTTTATGGGAAGGTTGAATACCAGCAGTATCTACTGCATGAGTGTACAACTTTTTTATTTTAGGAACCACTTCACTGGCTTCACTGAGCATTTTTGAAATGCAGACACTCAAAAAATTCAGCTTCTACCACTCTATGCCTCGAGCAAATTCTCTTTCCTAAACATGTTTGATGTCTGCTTGTCATGCTCAAACACTACCACTGAGATAGACAGATAGGCAGATAGATAGAGAGATATAGATAGATAGAGAGATATAGATATATATACCCTGTTGCAGAACACTTCCCTTTCACTTCCTATGAATACAACTCTATGGTCATTTCAAGTTTAATGGTGGACTTGAAAGAAAGGAAAATTATATATAAGAGCAAGGGCCTAAAACTGAAAGCCTTCACAAAGCTGTTTGGAAATGATCCATCTTTGTTTGCAAACTAAAGTGCAGAAGTCTCACTTTAGCTCTCAGCATCTCATTATCACTCACATTGCAAAGTGGCTATTAAAAAGCCATCATTAAACATTCTGGTTCAAATATTTTAAATTTGGGCATTAGGATCTGAATTTTCTGGGTATGAAGCATTGTATAGTCCTAATAATTTCAGATTAAAACAGTATATACCATTATAGATCAAATGCATACTTTGGAAATAGATAAATACAAAAAATGCATATTTTTAGTGTAAAGTCTGTTCTGGTTTCACACATTAAAAAATTACTTTTATACATTTTAAAAATTCAAAAGCCTAATTAAAACCAAAAGTCAAGTAGATTTTTTGTTTTGAGAGCAAATATATTGTATCTATTATTAATCCTCTATATATTTGTCAATGCTTTTTCTTTAAATGTTTTATGAAAGATATGCTCTAGATTTTAAAACCAGTTTTTAAATACCAGTTAGTTTAGGACCACCCCTATATTTCTGGAAATCAGAATATATTCAGTGTGAATTGGAACACAGTCAAAATATTCTGGTTTTACTAATTTACTCTACCCTTGGTATTTACAGTGTTATTTGAACCTATATTTTGTGTTCTCTAGACTGGTGGCCATGGTTTATTTGGTGAAATGTCAGTAGTGGAACTACGTGAACGCCTCGCCCTACTCAAGGAAGCACAGAAGGCAGCAGAGGAAGAGAAGAGAGATCAGATAATTCAAGAAAAACAAGCTAAGGAACAACTTATTCTAGACAAACTGGACCAGATTTCCCAATTCAGAGCAGAACTTGGACGAGCAGCTGCTTTCAAGTGAGTATAAAACAGCATGTGACATTTAAGACATTGCAACTTTGTTAATATTTTGCCAGCCCTTGAGAAGAAGAACAAATAGAGAGCAAAATACAGCCCTTCTCTACTTTTGTCAAGGATTACACTGGGGCCAGGATTTCCTTTTAATTCTTGAAAATAATTTTCATCAGATTTAACAAATCTTTTTCATCATTTATGGTTGAAGACATCCCATAGGCTGGTGTTGACAGTATTACCCCAGGATTCAGAGCCAATAATATAAATTCAGAAAGAAGTTTTGCCTTTCTTCTCTTCCTTTTCAGCTAATCAGAACTAATTGGATGTTATGAGAATAATTCTAGCTTGACACTTAAAGTTATTCCTCATTCTCATCTAAACCAATATTAGAGCTGTATTTTTCTTCCTTGAATTTGATCTGTAATGTTAAAAGGAAGGAATTATTCTAGAAGTTAAAAATATTTTCGGAAGATTTTTTTATAGCAATAATGAGTTATAAATTAAATACATTATAGCACTAGATCAAAAAGAAGTTCTTTGCTTACAGGCTGAGCATATTTTGCATTCATGACTAATATTTATTATTCATTATCAAATTTATTAATCGTTGTCATAAAGGATACATAACCATCACAGGTGCTTCACATATGCAGAAGAAAGGTCCCTTCCACAAGGGTTTTAAAATCTAAGTTAATGCTATTAACAAATAAAGCTGAGCAGGAAGAAAGCCTGTGTAAAAGTATACAACATGGCACACCTCTTGCTCTTACACCATTTTTACTGCATCTTAAATATTTGCCACTTTTTTCTTTCAAATTGTCTTTTATCTTTTCCCCTTTGTGGCTTTGAGAGGTAAGTCCTTGCCTTGCCATATTTATTTTGCAAACTGATGTTCAGGCTGACGTTCAGAAGGCATATTCTATCAGGCTACAAACACATGTTTTTAGACATGTCTTAGATTCACATTTATTGCCAAAGGTGGCTTCTCAGAGTTCAATTCATGTTAATCATTTATCATCCAATTCTACATCTCAGTTACAGAAGGCAGTATTGATGTATTCCTTTAGTTTTCACTCTTCTCAGCTGTAATTTGGTTTGTTGCTGATAGCCAGTCTCCAAAGACTGGAGTTTTACTATGTTAGTGCTTGAGAAGAGAGTTTAATATATTTAATGAATCAATAACTGCAGCTGCAGTGGATAGACTCCACAGAGCAGTGACCTTCTTTTCTATGGCATGTATCAAGAAAAGATTTTAAGACTTAAGAACCTGAAATGGGGTTGGAGCTAGAAATATACTCTCATTGCTAAACAGTCAGTATTGTGAAAGCCTGTGGGCATAACTCAAGCCACTGCTTTCCACTAGAGAGGCAAACTAAGCATTAAGAACTTGTGTACTACATAAAACCTGTTTCACTGGTACCTGCTCAAAGAATCATCTGTTCTAGATGTGCAGTCTGTGAATTTTCTATAGGGCTGGGTTTCTTTAAACTAGACTCTTTGGCTCAATTCAGAACTAAAACTGTTCTGATCCTGAAATAAGTTGTGCTTGAATGAGAAGCTTTGATTCACTTTTTGTTCTGTCATGTGAAATGCTTTTTAGAACAGACCAACATGCCAAAGATAGTAGAATCCAAATTAAATTATACACTAAATTTCAAGCCTCTGACTCAATCAGTCAATCTGGTCAGATTCTTGGTAAGTTACACAGTAATTTTAATGGAGCCCTGTCTGCTTTCTAAATTAAGAAATATAATGTTTCATTATAGATGTTAGAAGGCATTTTCCTTTCATGGTTCCTAGGCAATTTATGTATGTATACAATTTATGTATATGTTGGAAGTAATTCCTATAAGAAGGCATCATCATAGTACACCAAAAATCCTTTTCTTTGAGAGTGTATTTCATGCATTTTCATACAGAATCCAAATCTCTGGTGTTATTTTTGTTAATACAGAAATATGGCATGCTGGCCATGGCATTTACAAATGCTAGACACTTCCATGCAGTTTTTATTTCTCTCAATGGAAATTATGGGCTTTGTGCATTAAACCTTATTTGCAGATCTTGAATCCCGAAATACCTCTCAAACCAGTGTGAGTGATTGTTTGGGTTCTATTCTTCATATGCTGCACAGAAGGTGTAAAAAGCTAATTTTTGTGTTTACAGAATTGATTCATCATTATAGGGATAGCAAGCAAATCTTGCCAATGGTCCTCAGAAGTTAGCCTTATGCATCAATATAAAATTACGTGTTACATCCTAAATTGCATTGTGTTGAAGGCTTCTACTAATCAGCTAAAGTATGGCAGCCAAACTATGCTAAACACCTGCTTTAGTGACAGCTGGAGTTTAATCAAGTCCCTACCAAGTAGGTTCCTTTCAATAACATTCACAGTCATACACCAACACAAAAGAAGCACGTTGTGCAAGCATATAATGAGCTATATTAAACAAAATAGGAAATGGAACATGAAAAATTACAGAGACATTGGCCTTTAATAGACTGCAAGCTGTGGCATCTATCACAGCAATGGCTGTGTGAGTGCTTGCAGGGTGGTACATATACTGGATATCCCTTTAATTGCTAGAATTGCACACAGTTTGAAAATCAGCACTGTCATTTGAAGTGGGCAAGCAATTCTGCTCTCAGCTCAAGCACCAGCAGAGTTGTGTGTGTTTGAATAGAGGTTAATGTGCTCATATGACATCCCTGTGTACTTGAGATACAACTCCCTTTCATTCAGTAAGGGACATGTATTACTGCAATCAATCTGAGGGACATGTATTACTGCCATCAGTCTGATGCCCTAAGGGTCACACAATAGTTCAAACCATTCCTCTGAGGCTCCCTCCATCCACATTATCTGTGGTTTGGGGGGAGAGTTACTTTGTGCTGGACTCAAGGTCTGGAACTGCAAGTTCTCACCCTTCACGTGGTTTAAAGCTGTCAGAGGAGAGCAGGACTGATCCTCCCTGAGTTCCTTGTGTGTGAGGAAGATGTACAGACTGCCACCAAGGCAAGAGTTCCCTGGATGCCCATCTCACTTTGTGGTAATGCACACTGGACTCACTCCCAGCACTGGATTACAAATGATGGAGTGTTTGCCAAGATGGCAGAGCAATCCTTTCTCTGCCTGCCACTGCCAGGGCTCAAACCCCTCCCTGACAAGGGGCATCAACCACACACACTGAGAGAAACCCCTCTCTTGGCCTGAGCTGGGGAAGGCTGGGCATAGTGTGAAGGCAGCCAGAGCAGGAAAATGAGGAGAAGGAGAAAAAGGAGGAGGTAATGAGTTCTTCACTATCATTGAAACAAAAGGGGGAAATTTATCAGTAATGATGAATCAGAAATATGAAGATGTGAAGAGAAGCTGTAAAAAAAAAAGACAGGCTTTTCTCAATGGTGGCCACTGAAGGGACAAGAGGAGTATCAGGAAACACTTTTTACTGTGGAGATGACCAAGCATTGGCACGGATTGTCCAGAGAGGTGGTGGGGTCTCCATCCTTGGAGGTGTTCAAAAGCCATCTGGACACAGACCGGGGCATGGAGCTCAAGTGGCTCTGCTTAAGCAGATGGGGTGGTCAAGATGACCCCCAGAGGTCCCTTCCAGACTCAGCCATTCTGTGATTCAGTGACTGAACTTTGATTATGCAACTTCAACTTCATTTTTATTTCACATGAGGAAAACATTGCTATGAATAACAATCATTTCCCCACCTAAAATTAAGTGCTTAATAAGTTAAATTTTTTTGGAAGGGAGCCAGATTTTGAGTGCTTAAATCACTCACATTAGTACAAAACAATAATCAGTCTAATAGTGTAGTGCTCTTAAATGTCAAAATAGTGACTGCCTTAATAGTGAACTGTTAACAATTAGACACATTCACTTTGCTAACCGCAGTAACTTAGAATTACATGGTGTAGGACAGAAAAAGGCAAGGAACTGTGAAGTATAGACAGCCCTACTCACTGAGGCTATAAGAAACTTTTTTTTTAAATTGTTATTTGCACTATAAGCAATTCTCTTTTAAAAAAATATTTGTGTTTTTGCACGAGACTCCTTTTTGTAAGGTGAGCTCAACCTCCTACAAGTATTGAGTCAGTTAAGAGCTGCCTACAGCTCTTACATACATCTATCTCTTTATACTTGTGATAGAAAGCTGAAGTTTGAAAATGTAATTGAAGAGCCAAATATAGATTATAGGAGGAAACTTCTGTGCAAATCTTCAAATTTCCCATTTTTTAAATAGCTGAGAAGAATTTTCATAAATTATCACCTAATTTTCCATTGATCTGGAGAGGAAGAGGTGACAGAGATCATAAGAGGTTTTTCTATCCTGAGCCCTCAAAGTTCTCAACTGATGACAGAAAACTAGAATTTTAAAATTTCTTTTTTCATTCCTTCCTCTCTTGGAGTTTCTGTTATGATATGGTGTGGCATCTGAAAATCTATGGGATTGGCAGCATTAGTGGCAGGAATAGTGTAGATGACTGGCACAAGACTACATTTAGAAGAGGAATGAATATTCTGGAAATAAGCAACTATTTACAATATAGAAATATAGAAGCAGCTGCTGCTGCTTCCTGATGTTAAACCTCTTGCTATATTTCCTTTAACTGTATTTACAAGAATCTGCATTTGCATGTAAGGAAAGATTTTGTTGTTTATTCTCACGGACAAGATTTAATCATCAAGTATTTACTTAAAACTGTACTGTTATATTCTCCTTTATCCTTTGGAATGCAATGCCTTCATACAGTGCAAACAGAAATAAAACATGTCCTCAATTAGATTAAGTGATAGCACACAATTTTTAGATTTACAATATATGTTAAAAATTAATCTCAGTGTAGCAGAGTATATCACAGTGCTAAAGAGGATAAGGAAACATTATCCTAACCAGATAGCATGACACATGGAGCAGAGGGGTTCAGGGAGAGTCTCAGGAAAAGTAATTGGAAATGAGAAGCCAAGCCTAACTGTGTCCCTTACTTAGAGTTCACAGTCACATTTCAGAATGTCACACAGGTCATATTTCCCCTTCATCCAGTTCCTGAGGATTTGGAGACCTCTAGTCTGGAATGGCTGCACTGAAGAAAACTTGTTATCACAGAGAGTTTCCTATAAGCAGAGATAAAGCTAACAAGGCAGGCAAAAGCCACCTCTCCCAAGATAAAAGAAGTGTTTGGATCCCTGATACAGACACAAAGGCAAATTGGTGGGTTTAGCATCAGAAGGTACTTCTTCCTTCTTCTCCATCTGCCAGCTTCTTGAGAAGTGTGTCTTCTACTGAGACCACCCAAGATTTAAGGAAAGAGCTCAGTTGTAAAGCATTTCTTTTCAAAAGACAACTTGTCTGTAAAACTAGCCCTGCCACTGACAGAATGAGAGCTACAGAATCAGTGGACAGTGCCCCAGTGCACTCTGCTCTGGGTCATTTGGAGTCTTTATTTGGTTTCCAATAAAAGCAATTGCCATGTTGCACCACTGCAACATAAAAAGACATTTTATAAAACTATCCTTTGCCAGCTGCTCCTAGCAGATCTAACATGGCTGTACAATTGTGTACATTCCTTGGAAGATCTGACACTTCCTATAGCTCTGAATTTGTCCAGAGAATCATACAGCTGCTCGTGACTTAATATTAACTCTACAATTTGATCTTACTAAGCTTAATTCGGGGGCAATGTTGAATAAAAGAGAAAGCTGGATATTAAGTGAGTCACTCTGGTGTAACTTACATGGAGAAGTTATTAATAAATTGGACCAATTGGATGAAAATATGTAAAACCAGATGAAATGTAAATTCCAGGGGACAGAAAATTGGCTACAATAGAAGTGGGGGGAAAGGAAGACTATCCAATAATGTCTTTGGTATGCCTTACTTTTAGGCTGCACATGCTGCTATCAATTCATGCTCACACAGAGCAACTAACCTTAATTAATACATCACCATCCCATTGATTATGTATCTGGGCATTGGGATTACACAGAAAAAAAAATCTTTTATTTGCCAAGGAATACAGCAATCAAGATGAATACTAATGATCATATAAGGCAAACTCCATAGTTCACACAAGCAAAGACCTGCACTACTATCCCAGGTTTTGCACATTGTTTTTCTAAAGAATGTCATGTCAGGCTTGAAATACTTAAGATATTGTCATCATGGCATCCTGTGGGAAGAAATTATTTGATGTGGTTTAGTAATGCTGTTCTGTAAACAACAAGAGGCAAATTGTGAGTACCACGTGCAAGTTATATTTATATGATTTAAATCTCTTTTGAGTCTAACTGGTTCTCAGAAGCAAGAGCAAATTCTTTATTACCAAGGTAATATGTGCTCAGATGAACTTATTCTGTGGGATGATAATATTTTACCTTCTCATTGTTTCTTTTTGACTTCTCAGGCAAGAAGAAAAGAAAAAGTCCCAGCCTGGTGAAAGGCCCATGAAAGATGAACGCATTTTAAACCTGCAGAAGAAGATTGTAGAGAAAACAATGGAGCGTAAAAAGCAAGCAGGACTCTTGAAGATTAGCCCCCAGAAAACCAGAATTGTGCCAAGCAAGGTCTGGTTATTACATAAGGAGAAAAGATCTGCAATAGACCTGCTGTTCACAGACCTTTGCTCAAGTGCCAGCACTGGCAAGGGGGCAGAGGCAGATGGTGCCATACATGGCTGGCAATCACACCCTGCCCCCTGCCTAGGCACCGTTTCTCCAGCCTGGCCTTGACCTCACCTTCTTTTCCCACGTTCTGCTGTCAAGAGCAGGACTCATCCATTCAACACCTGCCTTCCCACTCTTACCACCACACACTCATCCCACCAAGGCAGCACCTGACCCCATCTCCACCTCTGGTCTTTCCCAGCTTCCTATCACACCATACTAGGATGCTCACCCCTCTCCCACCCAAGGCATGTTACAGTTTATCATTCCCATGGTTTTGTGGAGAGTTGCACCAGTGTTTAAGTCATCCTAAACTGGGCAACCCACTCTGCTTGCTTTTCTGTTCATCATGCCAAGTTTGATGCTAACAAGTTTGCCAGTCATGTGAGCAAACAAACTGTGTTGTCAGCCAGCAGGATTAATAGAAGTTTAGTGCATTTGCTAAAGAGAACCACTGTATCACCTGCAGTCTGACCATCTCTCTGTTCTTCCTGCAGGATTCTTTTCAATGGAACCATTGGAAAGAACTGGAAGAGAGTCGGGAAAGACAGTTCAGAATGCTTCAGCATGGCTTTATGGACAGAGAGGCTGTTCAGAAAAAGGAGCTCATTGCAGCAGCAAGAACTGGAGCCAAAGCCTGTATACTGCGCTCTGATCTGAAATAAAATACATTTGGAACAAATCCAGGCCTGCTGGAAATATCCCAGTGTACCTATTTACTACAAGGTTGAGTTTTATTCTTATTTCACCTTTACAGTGTGATTAGAAAAATGTGGGTCTTACAGGCACAATAGAATAAAAATGTGCGGGGAGGTTGTAATATCATTTAATTTTTTATGTTCTTTTATAATGATAAAATGATTAATTATATAAGGATTTGTTTTCTGCTAGCATCAAAAGCTTTAAGAAATTGAAATTTAATCATCAGAGCTCCTAGAGCATAATGGCAAATATCTGTGTAAGAATGTCAAGACCTGTATTTCTGGTTTGTATACTATGCAATGGTTTGCTACACTCATTTTTCCAAAAGAATAAAAATGAGGGCAAACCCCAGGGAATATTTGTTTACATTATACATCTTTTCAGAAGGCATGGTCAGCCTAAGTTCCAAACATGTCTTCTTACATGACAGTAACTATGTAAGAGGATTGCCAGTTTCAACACTGTTTTAGGGGATGAGGGAAGAACTGTTTAGAAGGTTTAGAGGATGTGAAAGCCTCCAGAAGTAGGAGTCTGGATTCATTGACCCAGGCAGGCCATTCCTCTATTTGCAGACATAAATTTCTTCAGTCTTAAAACAGTAAAAGGAGAACATAACATTGATCTCTTTAGGGAGCTGCTTCCACAAAAAGTAAAAATTCTGTTACTCACCTAGAAGATAATTTGCCTTCTGACAATTTCTATACTGTGTAAAACAGCTTTTAAATCACAAAACTTATCCAGGCGCAAAGCCAAGGAGGATATAAATCAAAATTAAAATCTGCCCAGCATTAGGACTATGCAAGATATTTCTATTTTAACTCAATGCCAGTTACTGTTTAATTATGGCTATTGCAAATATTTAAATTGAAGGAGACTTTCACTGACATTAGAGTAAGGCAGCTGCTTCAAAGGCTCTCATAACATTGCATTTCTCACTTTTTATTGAAGGAGGTCTAATGGAATTCTTTTATTGCCATCTAGCTGTGAAGATCACTTCCACAGCCCACAAGCTGATAAAATGTGCTGTATTTTTCACTCCAAGGAAATGCTCTAGTAGTCCACAAAGGCAATGCAGGTAGGGCTCATGCTCCAGAGCAAGAGTTAAGGAACACAGGACAGTGAAAGATGGAATCACAGAAGTAGAACTACATAGAAAAGGGAACTGTGATGCCATGTCTAGTACAGTATTGTATATCTTTAAATTACATACTCTCAGTGGCAGGGAGTTTGTCTTCCTTTGTTCAGCATTCTTTTGCAGTGCATTCCAGAGCAACAAAGCTAACTGGTGACTCTTAACACCTTGATTTTCCAGAAGCCAGCAATTAACAGCTGACACTCATGCTCTAGTATATTGCATGGCTGAACAGTTCTCAAACTTTTCATAAGAATTTTTAAAAGAAAAAAAAAGCATCATTAAGCAGATATTGAGATAGTGGAAATTTCAAATCCCCATCACACTGCAGGTTTCTTCCCCTGTGATTTTGGACCAAGTTTTCAAAATTCTTATTGAATTGCAATCAAGCTGGTTCAGAAATATTTCCTTCTCCATATTTTCTTTGCTCTCAAATGAAAGTACTGAGGAATAGAAGAATCTCAATAATCCAGCTGTGGAATTTTTGCCTTCAGAGATAACAAGTAGGCCTATTACTGCTTTGGGATCTGATGCATAAAGTCATCTTCAGAATCAACATTTTGAGGAATGTAAAAGAATGTGTTTTGAAGAAAATACCAATATATTCCTATATTGGTATTTTTGTATCAATATAGCCTACTGATTTTTCAGTGATGGCAGGCCTTGCAACAGAATACAGAGAATAACATAAAAAATACCACCCTGCTCCTGACAAATATGTATAACTTGATGCTGAACACAACAGATCCTCTCCAGAACCACTCTGCCCTGGCTCCTAGAGCACATTTCCTAGTATTCCTGTGTGGTACATGGAAACCTGAGGTGAGCAATGCAGAGCAATCAGAGGTCTGGTGGGACTTGTTAGCCTTGTGTTATAAAAGCAGCTGCAGTGGCCCTGGAGCCAGGTGAGCTGTGAAGGCACCCAGCTCACTGAGACTTGCTGCCTGTGGCAGGGACCGTGCACCACCTGCTGCAGCCACACACAGAGAACCGAGGGAGAAACACCTCCACACTTGCTTCACGGGAACGCAGGTGGATGAAGAATTCATGATTCACTCATTTACACATTTGTTACACCATTTGCAGCCACGAAGAGGAGCCTGAGTGAACAAGGCTGACTCTGAAATAATCCATCAAAACAGAGTAACAAAATCAGAGGTTGCACCTGTCTGATCATAGTGACAGACTCATAAGGAAACATTTCTAGTGCTGGAAGCTGCACATTCAGAGATCTCTCATTTCAGCACAAGCAGCGAGACCACATGTCCTAGGGTGACGTTATGGTGCTTGTATCCCCATGCATGTGTTCTGTTTATGCTGGATATCATGTTCTGTGCCTTCAAGGGTGGCTCTGAAGAGTGAAAGTTCTGTTTTGTTCTCAGCCGCTCCCCCATGGCTGGCAGACACAGACAGGACAGTACATGGTGCTGCTTGTGCTTTCTGCTTGGCTTTTTGCTTTGCTTTTGCTCCTGCTTCTGCTCTGCTCTTGTTTTTTGCTTCTGCTCATTAGTCAGTTTAGCTAAGCAGTCTGAATTTTTCCCTGGACTGTTTTTCCTTTCCCTTTTTTGGAACCACTCAAGCCTGCTCCGGACTGGGACCTGGGAACACTGAGAGAGAGTTTGCACCCTGTGGCTGCAGCAGCTGCCCCAGCACCGGAGGGACTGAGAGCAGAGCGACCACTCCCAGGAGAGACTTTGTGAATTTAACATCTTTTTCAGAGCAGTGAAAGAGTGGTGTCATCCAGTATTGTTCATTTTGTGTGCTGGGGAGTGCTGTGCCTGTTGAACAAACAGGTTTTTTCCACTTCTCTCTGAGGAATCTTTCCTGAACCGGTTAGGGAGACGGGCCATGTGGGTTTGCTTTCTGGAGGGTCCCCCTTTTGGAGGTTTTTTCCCAAATTTGCCCTAAACCAGGACACCACGGAAGCCTTCACATGCCACTAAGGAGGTGAAGGAGATGTAACAAAGCCCAGATTAGCTGAGGAAAACCAAGGCCTTTGCCATGTGACAGGCACTGGACACGGGTGCTCCCCACTCAGGTACCACGGTCACTGCTGATGGCATTTGGCTCCCTCCTCCACATCAGCCTCAGGAACAAGGGAAAGCTCACACTCAGTGACTGCCATGCCAGGCAATCCAAACTGCCCTAGAGAACATAGGTGTTTCATTATTTAAATGAAATTAAAGACACAGAGATGGTTATGTTGGGATGACAGGGAAAAAAATACCCACTACAAATCTCCAGCACTCCTTGCCCAGAGGAGGAGAAGGGAAGACAAGTCGCTAGGGGAAGCTACCAGTTCATCTATAAACAGCCAAATTGCCAGGAACAGGACAGTAAATCCAGAGAAGGACAGCTTCTTATTGGTAAAGGTATGGTACAACTGTTGAGAAAACCCTTTTTGATAGTGAGGTGAGGGCCTTGAAACACCTCTGCAAGTGTTTATGAGTTAGACATTGGATCTGGAGTAATTATTCCATGGGTAAGAGGTAACTGTCTCCCACACTGATGGCTCTGAAGAATTTTGCTCAGTCTTTTGGAAATACAGTGAGAAAAATAATTTCTTCGCAGAAAGTGTGATTTGATATTGGAATGGACTTTCCAGGGAGGTGGTAGAGTCACCATCCCTGGGGGTGTTTAAGGAAAGACTGGACATGGGTATGGTCTTGTCAGCGAAAATGGAGAATAAAACTCCTTAACACCAATACAGTGCTAAAAAGCAGGCATTACTTTAGTACAACACCAGATGCACAGGGGGTATCTTGGCCTAATGTGCATGCCTGGCTGAAGGTGATATATGGGTTTATTAGCCAGAGATCACAGTATCACAGAATGTGCTGAGTTGGAGGGGACCCACAAGGATCATTGAGCTCACTTCCTGGCCCTGCACAGCACCTTCCCCAGGAATCACACCATGTGATTGTCCTGAGAGCATGGTCCAGGCACTCTTTGAACTCTGTCAGGCTGGTGCTGTGACCACTTCCCTGGAAGCCTGTTCCACTGCCCAGCCATCCCCTGGGTGAAAAACCTTTTTGTAATATTCAACCTAAACCTCCCCTGACACAACTTCAGGCCATTCCCTTGGGGCTTGTCACTCACCACAAAGCAGAGATCAGTCCCCATCCCTCTTCTTCCCCTCATGAGGAATTTGTAACTGCAAGGAGGTGTCTGTCTTCTCAGGCTCCTCTTCTCCAGGCTGAACAGACCAAGTGCCCTCAGCAGCTCCTTTTCCTCAGGGCACTTCACCATCTTTGTCACCCTCCTTTTGATGCCCTCTATTAGTTTAATATCTTCCCTATATTGTGGGGTACATATTAATCTGAGAAGTGTTAGATATGAAGTTGCCTGGGTTTGCCCAGTGAGCCTCAGAGGGGCCTCTTGAGGGTCCTGAGGAACCCCTGGTGGTGTGCCCGGAGTTGGTTCTCACCCTCGGTATAAAAGCTGCACAATGTTTCTGAAGGAACTGCATTGGCTTGGCTTGGGACAAGGGGCAGTAACCACCATAGCTCCATCGAGGGCTCTTTCTGCAGGAGCAGTTTGTAACACTGGGGTTGACATGGTGGTGTTCAGTCATCAGTGGGATCTGATGATCTCAAAGGTCTTTCCCGACCTAACTGATTCCATAGTTCTGAGATTCTGGGGAACGTTTCCAGAACACGGGGGGCGGGACGGGAGATTGAAGGGGGGGGGGGGAGGGGGGTAGGGAACCCCACCCCAAAGCTCACACACACTCCACCTCCAGGTACAACAGCTCAGGAGAACACAGCAAAAGCACGGTCTGGCTTCGGCCGCCCTTTCAGGGTCTGTCAGGCCCGAACGAACCCGAGGACGGGGAGACCTTTCCCGAGGGGTGGGGAGTGAACTCAGCGGGCCTCTACAACCCCGCTTAGGCCCTACGCCCGCGCGGAACTACAGCTCCCAGCACGCCCCGCGGCAGCCGAGAGCAGAGGAGGTGGGGCCGCCCGTCTAACCGCTGTCTGATTGACGTGCGCTTCGACCACTCCGCGAGCGCAGGGCCGCAGCTCAGCCAATGGTAAGCGAGCGAGGGCGGGCGCTGCCGTGGGCCGCTGCCGGCTGCCTCTGAGGTGAGCGCGGCGGGCCGGGGGCTCGGCCGGGGGGGGGGAGCGGCGCTGCTGGGTCCGTCCCTCCCGCTTGCCCGACGGTCCGGGGCGGCAGGTGAGGAAGGGGACGGGAAGGGAGGGGGAAGCGGAAAGGGAAGCGGCCGTTCCCGGTCGCAGTGGGGGGAGCCGAGGAGATGTGGCCGTTCCTGCCGGTGCGCGGGACTGGGCCGGCGCCGCCCCCGCTCCGGCCTGAGGACGGTGCCCGAGCCCCTTCCCCGGGTGCGGCCCTGGCCGAGGGGTTCCCTCGCAGCCCCCGCCGGGAGCCGCGTGGCGGGTCCGCCCTGCCCGGCCCGGCCCGGCCCGGCCGGGTGCTCCGGGGCCGGCTCCGCCGCCGCTTCTCCCTGCCCGGAGCGGTGGGTGCGGGCACGGCCGGGCTCGCTGTCCTGCCCCGCCTCCCCGGAAGGGTCTGCTCTTGTCCGGAGGAACGGCCGGGGCTCGGTGGATGGAGCTGCATGAAGTTGTCGCTCTGCCCTCCCATTTTGTGTGACAGCAGGAGTGGGGGGAATGTTCTTCGCCTACCTCAGCCCGCACCTGCGCTTCATTACAGGATGTGGAAAGACTCAACTATTTTATTTTTAATGGTTTGTTTTTTTGTTTTTTTTTTTTTTTTTTTTTTGCTGTATTCTGTTTTTGGGATTATTGAAAGCGAGTTGTGGCGTCTCTCGGAGAAACTTGTGCGAGTAAGAGCAGTGAGCTTTACTTCTGGCCTGTATCCATTTTTCTTTGCTGTGTCTGGGATAGGACATACGGCCGATGAAAAGGTTCAGTGTGTTGTTTTGTTCTGTGGGTGGGTTTGAGGGATTTCTTGGTTGTTTTTGGAACTGGTTTGGGTTTTTTAGGTTATTCATGAACATGTCATATTTGTCTGTAGGTGTAACTGCCTGCTTAAAGCAAGCAGACTGGTGTATTTCTGTTTATACCCTATTATCTCTCATCTTTACTCTTTTTATGGTGCCTCTCACCAAGGTCTCTTAGTATGAGAACGTTTTACCTAATTTGGGTAACAGAGACTGAGTTTCTTTTTTCACTAAAGTTTAAGAAAATGAAAGCATCTTTAAAAGTACTGGAAGTACACGATAGGAAGGTGTAAAAGAGTGAAAAGTTAGCGTTCTCCATGGTAAAAAAAAACTGAGACCAGCGCTTTGCGCCTGGTGTGTGTGTCTTCTGAAGACAAAAATGCTGTTACGCAGATGCATCTTTGTTACAATGTTTCCTGTTGTTAGGGGTACAAAAAGACGTGGGGTAGAAGTGAGAAGCTTTAAAGGCGCGGTGATGCCTTGGACTGGCTGCCTAGAACAGAGGCTAGATAGAGATAAAGTGGGTAAGTGGGTATTTATTGAAGGCTTTTAACAGATACACCTTGGGCAGTGCAAGAGCCTCACAGAGGCTGCAAGCAAGATGGGCAAGAGTTTTTCGGGCAGATACATGTTTGGTCTAAATGCATATCTGGGGTTAATTGTCCGATTACAGCTTCAGGTAATGAAGTGACATTCCCCCAGTTTACTTTTGTTTATACTTTTTGGGCCTGAGGCTGTGATGATGACCTCGGTTTTCAGTCCTGGAAGGATTATTTTGTCTGACCAAACTGTGATGGGAGCTTTCTAACGTTCTATATGAAAGTTCAGAGTTAAACACTAATCCAGTACAGGATCTGAAAAATACAAAATTAAAATGTAAGGCATCATTTGGATATTCCATTTTGACAAATTCAACATGTAATGGTGGTGTCAGCTGTGGCTTGCTCATTCCCAATGTTTGGATTGACATTATTGGTTTCTTTAAGTAAGTACTTCAGTGAATTTGTCATGTTTAGGATAAATATGAATTTAAGCCTTGTCTGTGTTAGTGAGACAGGGAAAATGTCTATCTCTTGGTTCAGACATTTTGCCTTCATTCACGTGGGAGACCAAGATTTCGTTTTGAGAGTGGTGCAAGAAAAGTTTTCAGTATTTTAAAGAATCAATTGTTTTTGAGCGGTAATTCAAACGTGTTTGATTAACTCAGCTTGAGCTCGGTTAAAATGTTGACTTTTTTTAGAGGAAAAAACAAGATACTTAAATGATGAATAGCAGTAGTTACCACTCCTGGTGTGAAGATTCTTGATTTAAATAGCTTGACCTTTTCTCTCAAGTACAGAGAAAAATTGGTACTTGTAGTCTTTGAAATGTTCCTTGTTCTGAGATCGACACTGTTTAGGAACAATAACTGCATGTGCAGAACTCTGCAGATGACAGGAAGGGCAGTGGCCTTTTCTGGTGCTGTACCGTCCTGCAGTGAAGCAATAGAAAGTCTGTACAAGTTAAAAGTATTTATTGGCTTGCTAAGCTGATCTGCTAGGTTTTTACACAAAGAAAAGTCTTTTTACTTCTTAAAAAGTCATTATTCTAGAATTTCAAAATGATGTCTGCATGCATCTTGCTAGAAGTCTCACAGATAACTGCAGCTAAAGTGGGAAGTGAAGTCTGTGGATTGAGGCAGTAATTCTTTGTATTAAAAACTCCTTGGTGCTGGGTGGTTTCATAGTGACTGCTGGAAGAAGAGTGTTATAGGCTTTATCATTAACTTGGGCTGTCCAGGCCTGTGTAACAAACTATGTTATTAAGTTAAGTGGTCCTGCACTTTTGAAGATTGTTGAGGAATTCTTCCAGATGAGTGCATCTCTCAATATGCAATGTGTTACTAAACTTTATCTGTGGTATATTTAAGAAAGTGAACTCTGCTTTGTTTTCAGAATGTTTGGGCACTTGATGCTCATTGAGGTTTCCCAAGTAAGCCAATAACATGTGGAAATCTATAGCCCCCAGAAAAGGTTTGTTCTTAAAAAACAAAAAGGTTACCAGATCATAGGACTCCTTCCATAGTGTTAATAAATTCTAGCAGTTGGATTTTCTTAGTAAACAGCACTCTCCTGACATGAGCCATGTTGATATTGATGAACCTACCTGTGATGATTTAAGGTAGTTTTACAGTGATGAGCTTCCCTGTGGCTGTCTATTCTCAGCTTAATTCTTCAGAAGCAGCTTCTGAAGAGGTATTGAGCCATTGGCAGCTGGAACATCTGTGCCTTATAGGTACTCTCTGCATTAATCATAAAGAAACCCAGTGGTCAGTGTTCTAAGATTCTGAAATTAAACCATTTAAATAGCAGCAGTGTGCTCTGTCACTTTTGTCAAAAGGTGATTCTGTCCTCCACTGCAAGTGAAGGTAGACACGAGATCCTCTCAGACATTTCACAGCAATCCTATGTTCACAAACATTACAGTAATCCTGTAAATAATCTGGGGTTTTGTGTCTTGATAAAGAATGAGTGTGAGTATTTGAAGTGGATAGGATGGTCTTAACAGGTCTTCTATTGTGTGTTACTTCAGTTTTCACTATAACTTTAAAATTTCAGTTGGTTGGCTTCATTTTTTCTTCTGTTACAGTTCTTCTTTGGCATTTAAGCCACTCACAGCCAAAGAGAATCTGTGCAAGCTTCTGTTTGGAGTCATCACAGGTGTTCCCTACAATATTTTTAACCTTTCTAAATATACTTGTTTAACAAACCATTGCACTGGGCTGTACTCAGTATTGAGTCTGAAAAGCACCAGGTCTTGTGAAACCTTCTGGGTATTTTACATTCAGACCCATGCTGCCTGATGAATACAATAGGTTTATTTTTTGCTGCCTTTCAGCACTGCAGATATGTCAATGTTGTTGTTCTGAAAGAGTCTATTTAAAAGCAGTTCTGACAACTTGTAATTTAAAATAAGCTTATATAAAGTTCATTTCTTTATATTTCTCAGGTGTGTGCACCAACTAACATTTCCCAGCTTTTTAATGTCCAGGTGTTTTTTCCAATTCAAGATCTGAGGAGAAGTGAGGAAACTGTGTCTTAGCTTTCTTGGTGAAGTAAAACTTACAAATTATCTGATGGCTTAACTTGTTAATATACCTCATGTGTTGCTCACTCTTGTTCATCCTCTTGCTGTGTGCAGAAAACTGGTTTACCTAAGTAATTTTTAATTTCATTTGTAGCTGGTCAATGAAGATAGTAGCTTGTTTTGAAGCAATTATTTTGAAAGAGCAGATATGTAAGGTTTAGGGAGGGTTCTCTCCCTTGCCTCCATCCTTTATCCCTTGTGCTGTGTCTCCTCCTTCCCCTCTCTCTTCCCCTGGTCTCCTAAAACCTCCAAATCCATGAATAATGGTCGTATTGAAGTAGGAGCTTGTATAGCACCTAGCAAATGTGCTCACAGAACAGTCTCGCTGTTTTTCTGGTTTTTCTTTGGTTGGGTTTTTATATGATTGCAGCATTAGTCATGGTCTGGTTTTAAGAGTTCTTGTCTCCTATCCCAGAAACTCAGTAAAGTGAGTAAAATAGTATCTTCCCAAGAATGTTGATAAGGCTCCCAGATAAGCTTTCTTTCTGAACAAGTGAAATGAAATCTAGACCTTAAGAACAGTGGGATGAAGTGTTAAAAGAGAATTCTCATTACCTGGACACAAAATGTTATGGAAATGATTGCATGGGTGAGTCCTGCGTTGGGGCAGCAAGAGACTGAAGCCAGTCTGCCTTCTCTGGTAGCCTGAGTCTTCAACATCCCAGGTGACAGCATGAGACTAGTTCTTATCTACCAGGAAAGCTGAACATGTCAGTATGTCAGTTTAGATTTCTATTAAAAAAAATTGGAGAGGGTGTTACACATAATAGTTCAAAAAATGAGATCTATTATGCTCATGGATTCACTAAGCATTAAGTCTATTGACTTTCATTTTGCCTTTTGTGCTGGTTTTAAAATGAAAAAATGTGAGAAAATTGATGAGTGGTGTATTGTGTTGCTCACAACTATACATAAATACATCTTTGGGCTTCATAATAAGCATCAAATTGAGTGTAAGCATTTTTCTCAAGCTTTAATAATAATGTTTTTTTTAAATAATGTCACAGTTTGGTGTTAACAGGTCTCTTAAGAAAGTGATTTAAGAAATGGAGTGAGTTAAAGCAGAACAAGATCAGATTGACTAGCAGTGCTGTTCCATCCCACTCTGTGTTCATGTTTCCCTATCTGGGAGTAGGCTACAGAGTGTGTGCTGCTCTTTGTGGCAAAAATCAGTCAGCTCTGGAGACAGTTCAGCAGTTCTTGTTTAAAATAGTGTCCCAGTTCTGGACAAATTTAGGAGGAAATGTCCTGAAAGGCTGTCTGCTCTGACAGAAGGCTGTTTTGAGCAACCCCTCCCCCACAGGTTCCCGCAGGTTCAAAAGGAATTCCATTCTCCAAAGTGCAAAAACCCCTGTTTATTTAACGGTGGGATTGCTCACAGGCTTGAAAAAAGGAGTGAATAATGTTCAATAATGAAACCTGTCACTGCTCTGCAGAGATGGCAGATTCAGGGTCCTTTCTGCAGGTGTGGCTCAGCAGTGGCGGCCCCTGGGTGATGTCCTAGTGCTTCGGACTGGAGAAAAACTGAACAGTTCCAGAAGAAGAAGCCACAGTCCCAGGAAAAGGCCTACTGCCTCAGCTCATGAAAAAGAAGCTAGCTAAAAATCCCCAAGGAACAACTCTGTCTGTCTGTCTGTCTCTCTCTCTAGAGAAAGAAAACTGGGAGAGACCCCCAGACGCTTATCTCTGTTTTTGAACACAGACACCACAATAATTCCACTACTTCCCTCCCCCCTCAGCTCTAACTTGAAGCTGCAGGACTCTGCTCTATATCTGAGCACAGAGCAGACAACAGGGGTAGCAGAGTGTGCAGAGCTGAGCTGTTCTGGTCCCTCCACCACACCCAGCCCCCACTGTGTATTGGCCAGGTGGTAACTGTAGCACAGGCAGGCTCCAGGATGGGACCTTCACTACCTGTCAGTCACTCAGAGCTGCCTTTATGCTTTTGAGCTCTCTCCCTTGGCAGGTAGCTGGGTGTGCACATGTGCAGGTAACACAGCAGCTACAGGGAGCTCAGATTGTCCTGCATGTTAGCAAAGATTTTGAAACTGAAATTTGTCTGCTTCACTTGCTTTAAATTCCTCTCAAGCTGTTCGGGTCCCAGCTGTTGGAATCTGGAGATGGGTTGGAGAAGAAAGCAGTTCATCTGGATTTTAGATTCTCTGAAGATGGCTGTTTATGACAAAATTCCCACTGATTCCTGCCCACAGACATTGCCTTGAGTATCAGTCAGTTGCTTTTCAGTTCAATGTCGTTGGGATTTGTTAATATTCTTCTAGTTTGCTGTCAAACTCACTTTTCCAGGTGTGTAGTTCACGGGTGAGAATGACTGAGGCTTCAGGCCCAGCTGCAGGTGTCTGAGGCTCACATGCTGAACTTGGGGACTTCCCTCCCCTCTGGCTTTGGGCAGAAACTGGTGACTCAGCAATGGGAATCTGGGAGCAGGGGGGATTGGAGAGTACAAGCATTGCAGACAGGTAACCTTCTCTCTTCTCTTTGATAGGTTTGGAAGAGCATCATCCTCTAGTCTTCAGAAACCTGGAGTTTTTATCAGTGAGCTACCTGAAGGAATCTAAGGAAATTATAGCTATAGCTTCCTTGCCATTACTTTTTTGGTGTCTGTACCTCTTCTTCAGTGGTTTTAGATCAAGAAACACTATGAGCACAGTAAGTACTTTGCTACTCAGTCCAAACCTGATTCTTGAAACATGCTTTCCATTGTATTTCTGCAAACTATTTTAAGAGTTTCTAGCTAATACACAGGAACACAAGTATATTGAATCTTCGTGTACATTCAGATTTTTAATCACTCTAGGTGCTAGCAGTAGTACAGAAATGCTCACAATATCAGCAAAACCCAATAAATTGTGAACTAGTTTCTCATTTGCAAACCTTCATGATAGGCTTTTTCTTGGTGAAGCAGCTGGTAAGAGATCTGGATCTGGGCTATGTTTTTATCCTTGCTGGGATCGATTCAGGTAAGAATAAGCCACACCACCTATTGATGACTATTACAGCCATTCCAGGAGTGTTTTCTGTACCTTTATGTGCTTTCATTGGTGTTGCAAAATTGAGGGCTGTGTTAATACTACTTGCACAGAAAATGCCAAGTCTTTGTTCTCTCTTAGACTCAACGGAAGCGCCGTGGAGGAACAGGTAATTCTAGGCAAGCTCGAAAAAGAAGCAGGCTCATGGCTTCCACTGCTGAAATGGCTTCAGAAGCAGAGCCAATAGAACTTGAAGAAAGTGGTAAGCTTTTTTTTGAAGTGATAAGAACAGAAAGTGCTTCTGCAGGGTTTGGGTACAGCTGAACGTGTATTTTTGCCAGTTTCTAGGCTGTTTAGTGGAGAAGAAGGGAAACATGATTTTAGGAAGTGCCTAGTGGCACACATGGCTAAATAACAAGCCTACTGAAAGGCATGGCATGGCATGGCTAAATAACAAGCCTACTGAAAACTGGTTTGGTTTGTTACTGAGCTACAATGCATTTGTCACTAGTGTTAGATGAGTTGCACAGGAAAAGTCCTCAAGAGCTGCTCAAACATCTGCATGTCTATTCAGATAAGATGGGTGTTTCAGCAGCTGCTGCTACACAGCGTGGCAAGCTAAATTTTGAAACTCCCAAGTTTGAAGAAGATAAGGAAAACTTTTTATTATTAATTGTGCCCAATCCCTCAAGGGAATGTGCACAGCACAGTGCTATTATATCCTATATGATTCATGTTACATTTCTGTGTGATAAGCATTCTCCTGTCAGATGAGTTGTCTGTTGCTGTTGTCATCTGACAGAACTGTGTGAGGAGCTTAGCTGCTCTTTTGCATTTCAGCTTGCTGAAGACAGGGCTGGTAAAGCTGTCTGGGAGTTGCTGAGGGCAAAGCTTGAGTGAAATGTTGGACTCATTCCTGAAGAGAAGATGGACAGGAGATGGTTGAATCTTAGGCTGTTACATAGTGGCAGGCAATTTTCCTCCTCTGCAGTCTTTGACCTTGATTCTAACTTTGTTTTTCAGCTGGTGAAGAAGTAGTAGATCTCACATGTGAATCTTCTGATCCTGTAGTCGTTGATCTAACTCACAATGATTCCATTGTGGTAAGTAGTGAATAGCACACTTACCTAAATATTGTAGTCAAATTAGTTTTCTCATGTGTTGCCTGATAATATCTGACTTTAAAGGGTAAGTTTTAAATTCAGATTTGGCTTTTCAGGGCCTGAAGGTCCTGTGTTACAGAGAATAAAGAAGCTACTCTGGAGGTGTACTTGCAGTTAGTGATAGGGTAGTATAAACTAACTTTTTGCTCCAGAGCCTGGAGTTGATATAGATCAGTCATAAATAATGTAACATAGAGATGCAGTTGATAGTTGAATTTTTTCTAGATATATCAAAGGTAGAATCATAGAGTAGTTTGGGTTGGAAGGGACCTCTAACATCATCAATTCCAACCATTCACCCAGCACCACCAGGTCCACAACTGGGCCTTATCTGTAAGCACCACATCTGTCTGTGTTGGAAATACCTCCAGGGGTGATTTCAAGCCAATGCCACTGGGCTGCCCTGGGCAGCCCCTTGCAGTGCTTGACAGCTCTTGGTGAAGAATTTTTTATAATACCCCCCTAGGCCAATGATTTGAAGAAAAAGCCAAGGGAAAGAAGAGTAAGTAAAATAAGTTCAGGTTAATACTCCCAGAAGTCTTTAAAACACCTTAATTTTTTTTCTGCTCTTTTGAAAGCTAGAATAGTCTTTGATCCAGCTGGCAGTGTTGTTTATCTCCTCAGTTTTAGGATGCCACTGCTGCTGTGCCGAGCAGAAGTAAGCAACAGGAATAGCATAGGGAGTGTTTCTTGCTGGGGTTATTCCTGAGCCATTGCAAAGGAAGGGCCTCAAACTTAACAACAGAATTTGCACTTACCCTCCTCCAGTTCCACCAAGAGCAGGCTGGGGGATGGGTTTATTTTCTTCAGCAGCTGCCATAATATGGCATGTTTATGGACACCAGTGCTGAACTGGCCTGTTTGAGGAAAAAGAGGGAAAGAATCACCTGAAACTCTAAACCATGGAACTGAAAGGGGGGAGCAGGAAGGAGTGCATTCAGGTGGTTCCTAAGTTGCTTCTGTTGCTACCCCATTGGAGCAGCGGGAGCAGAACCATCAGCATCCACATAGTTGTTTACAGTGAGGCATTTAATATACTGCTTTTAATAGTCCTAATCAAAATAAGAGTAATAGCCTATCATTCTTGGCTTGTTTTGTTGGAACTGCTGTGCCTAGCTGGTCTTTGTATGTAAGATCAGGGGTGCACAACAAAGTCTAATTGTATTTTCTTTTCTCTCCTCTCCCATGTGTATTGATGCAAGATTGTTGAAGGTGAGTTGACATTTTAAAATTGATAATGGAATTCTCCTAAATGTAATAATTATTATTTTTTGTTTGCCTTTTTCAATTAATTTGAGCAGCATTTATTGAAACTGCAAAAGGCCAGCCAAGAACATTGCTAGAACATCTGGCCAGTGCCTTAGAGAATGAATCCAGTCTCTGCTTGGTAGTCAGTATCAGAGCTTGTAGAAAGTATCTGAAATAAAATATATCAAAAGCTGCTCTAAATACTTTTTCTTATTTTCTAAAGA
Source organism: Ammospiza nelsoni (assembly GCF_027579445.1). Classification (NCBI taxonomy): domain Eukaryota; kingdom Metazoa; phylum Chordata; class Aves; order Passeriformes; family Passerellidae; genus Ammospiza; species Ammospiza nelsoni. The sequence goes on from NC_080636.1 coordinate 20,550,070, forward strand.
CAGAATTTCTTTAAGCCCCAAGTTGACAGTAAGTTTAATTAGCACTAGCATATTGATTGTGAATGAAAAAAAAAGTCAGATTTGTTTAACCTGTATTCCAGTAAAGGAACTAGAGAAGGTGATTTGTGCTCATAGTATGCCTCAAATTTTGCAGTGAGAAATATTAACTTTTTTTTCTACTTTAGATGTTAAAATAGTTACAGGTCTAAAGAAGTTCATCTTTTACATCTTTCAGATGTAGTCTAACTACATTATTGGAGATGCATTAGTGTGTTGTCAGCTGCTTATCTAGAATGTAATCTGTCCTGTGCTCTGAATGAAGCAAGAGTAAATGAAAAACGCCTGCAGTAAAAGTTGTAACTGAGCACTTAGGCAGGAAGTGGTTTTAATTTTGTGACTTTTTGTGTTGTCTTATTGTTTAGTAGCTTGATTATTTCTACATGGATACTGGAGTTGCAGAGATAAACTTGTGTTCAGTCCTCTCTTTTCCAGATCACAGCAGTTGTTGCAGTTCCTCAACATAGGATTGTAGCAGTTTCTGTCAGTAAGAATTGGGAGAAGTGTCTTCCCTTTATAGGGGAGATTAATTCACAGGTAGTGTAATTTCCTGGAATGTGTGACACTGAGGATCTTCAAGATTAAGTTTTAGCTGTTTGTAGGGTGAAGAGATCAAATTATTTGTGTCAATATGTAGTAGAATATTCACAATGTCTCGACATGTTCAGCCTTAATATTTAGAAACTAGTTTAAGATTGCTTTTAATGCAGCTGAATATGGTCTAATCTTGCATTTCAGGGATAGTCTCAGGGAGAGAGATAATAGTATAGCTAACTTAACAAAACTAAATTACAGAGAACCAACGACAGAGGAGAAATCTGAGGCTAAGAAGCCAGAGACAGGCAGACAGCTGTGTGCTGAGCAGTGATGATGAAGATGAAACCAGAGATAACGACGTGTATGTGGCTGATAAAGCAGCTCGAGAACTGGGACCCCTGGAAGAGGAAACTGCAAGTTCAAAGTACGTACACCTCATGAGCTGCCAAACATGGAGTTGTGCCTCTTTTGAGGCAGACAGGACTGAGTTGTATTTGTCACCACCTGACTTCCTTTGAAGCCTTCGCTTTCTCAGTTCCCTCTTTTAATGAGTATGACATCCCATGTTGTATGATAGTCAAATGATACCATTTTCACTTTAGGATGAAAAGCCAGCCCAAAACAGATCTACAGCTTTGTATTCAGCCTTAAAAAGATGAATGTGGGGTATGGCAAGGTCTACTGGGGTAGATGTTAGTAGTGCTTCCTGCTTGGATTGAAGATAATGGGATAACGACCATCTCACGCTTTCTATGCCTGTTTGATTAATAAATTACAAGCTGTGATTCAGCATGGGTAGTGACATAAGAAAGCCAAATGTTTAGGTAAAGAGTTCTGAAGGTTTAAACTAGAGATTAGTTTGTAAAGAAAAGTGTCAGGAAGCTCTTTTTGTTTCTGCTAGCTGCTATTATTCAGCCCTTGGGCTGGGCCATGTTCCCTAGGCAGCCAGGCTATGTCTGTTGCTGTGCGTGCAGTACTGCTCTCCTGGAGGCTGAAGGCAGCAGAGGCTCATCGGTAACCACAGCTCAGTAACAGACACTGAGTCGGTCTTTCCACCTTGGAACTGGAAATTTGAGTATTTCCTTGTGTCACTGTGTTCCTGACCCACATTTTATAAGGAGGAGTTCTTAAAGTGCCTATGTTACTGGGCTGTTGCTAAATTAGAGCAGGGGATTTTGGAACTTCTGACAGCCTCTTCCCTTTCTAGAATGACTCATTTCCAAGGCAGAGCTCGGTGCTTTTGTTACAGAGCTGTCACTGATGGCCTGTTGGAGATTAGTGCTGAACAGAGCAAAGAGACTCCTGTGAGTTCTTGTGCTGGACCAGGGTGACTTAGTGCATCTTCCCCCTGGGGAAAACCTTTCCTTCAGGACAGAGAGACCCAGTCTTGTTATTGCATGCCACAAACTGAGGAGTTAAAGGTACACAGGAGTCTTGAAAAGAAATGGACCATGGTGCACTCAGATGGTGACGTGACATTTTGTGTGGGTAACCCTTGATGTGCAGTGAAATTAATGGCTGCATGTTTTTTCTTCTTCTGTTCTCTGTACACAAGGCCGTCTGGTACTGTTAGCTGTCCAATTTGCATGGATGTCTACTCAGAGGTAAGGACCCACATGCTGTCATCCTTTACATGCTGTGTGAGGGAGGGAGGGGCAGAGGGGGCTCTTTTGGCTGCTGTGGGATGTTACAGAGAGCTGGCTTGAAGCACAGCTTGCCTTGAAGCTCATAATAACTTATCAGTCTAAGTCGCTACTTGTTAGTGGGGGTAGAGGGAGGAGCCCTTGGCGGGATGGCACTGAAAGATCTTCAAGTTCCTTATTATTCTAAGAATAAAGGACAATTCCAGATATTTTAAGTCGTGTTTGTGTGATGGCAGTAGACCAGCAAAGTTGAATTCTTTACTTCTAATGCCTGTTGTGGTTTCTTTTTTTCCAGATTGTGCAAAGTGGACGACTGATTGTGTCAACAAAATGTGGCCATGTCTTCTGCAGTCAGTGCCTCCGTGATTCCCTTAGGAATGCCAACTCTTGCCCAACTTGCAGGAAGAAACTCACTCACAGACAGTATCATCCCATTTATATATGAGTACTTTTATTTCTCAGGACAGACTCAACTGGATTTTGGGGGAAATGTTATATTTTCAGTGCTCTGAAGATTTAAAGAGCAGCAGGTTGTGCACAAATCCAAATAAAACTGGTTTTTTTGGAGACCAACTTGAACAATATCTAGACAGCTTTTTTATGGTCCAAGTTGCTTCTTGTTATGTTCCTGGCTATCATGCTACATCAGTGACTGTCTAAACTAGATCAGCAACCTAGACCAGGAAGGAAGCAGTTAATCCATTTCCTTCTACTTTTTTTAATGCTTAAATAAGGGAGTGTGAAAATTTTGTTTTTTCTTACTCTATTAATTATTCCTACCTTCACATACAGGTATGGAATAGTTTTCTTTCAGAACACAGATGAGCAATTCACCATTGCATTATGCTTTTTTTCATCCTGTAAGAAGCTCATGACTCTTGCTTTCTTGCATATCATCTTTGCCCTAGTAGAGTGAGTACTGTCCTGAAGGGTGGTTTTTTCATAAATCAGTCTTAAATTGACAAGGGTTATGCAATAAAGTGACCTGCTGTTAATCAGCAGTCAAGTCTTTTGAGCAGCAGACATGAACATCCAAATGTTTTTATGAACTCCATGAGATCCCAGATACATAGACACATTGCAGCATGTACAATGTGAAAGTAATTCTTTCATTGTTTCAGCTGCCAAGAATTCCTGTATTTTAATCCCAACACTGAATTTATTTTCTCACACGATGAGATGGTCTCTTGGGTTTACTTGTGCTGTAACACTGTCCTAATAATTATCAATAATACAGTCTTCTCTAGGCTTCCTAGTGATGAAAGCAAAGAAGCAAATTCATCTGTATGCTGAATACCAAAATATCTACAGATCTTCTTACTGTGTCAGCTGTTCCCAGTGTAATGCTTTAAGTTCAGTGTGTTCTCTTTGCTGTTCTCACTGGTTGTTACACTGACACCTGACTGGTTGTAGCCTGGTGAATAGCATTGAAAGTTAAATTACTGTACTGCCATTTTTGAGTGGAGGCTTTAAAAAGTGTTTGGTAACAATGTTGACAGCCAGTTAGAGAAAAGTTAATTCTCCCTTTGCCCTGAGGGTTGTCCAGTTTTTTTAAAATGCAGTTTTGGAAAAGAAGTCAGATATATCTACTAGGAAAGACAATTCCTCTAGTTGAGAAGGCAGGAATACACCAGTTTATGCACTCTTATCCAGTCACTTTTTCCCCAGGACTGAGTTCTAAATGTCTATTTTAAACTTACAGCTAAAATGTCCGAGCTGATCTGGAGTCCAGGGTGAGCTGATACAAACAGATTGATGTGGACAAGATGATTAAAATCAGGGGTTTATGATCCACAGCTGTGGTAGGTGCATCCATGAGAACCTCCAGAATTAAACCTGGCCACTTCTCTGGAGTTGGTTGCTTATAGAAACCATTCTAAGAACCATTCTGTGCCCTGGTGCAGCACAACTGAAGGGTGTGTTTAGTTAATGTTGGTATCACAGGTGTCATTGCTAACCTGTCCTTATCTGTAGGAAACCTTTAATTAAAGCAGCTCTTCTAAATTAGCTGTCTCAAGCTGCCTTGCAGCTCAAAGTAAAGTTGACTTTTTCTTTTTTTAATTAGGATGTTTCTGGATATAGAAATAGAGAGTTTTGTTACATAAAGTCTGCCTGAAGAAATGCAGCACCTTCACCCCCTGGTTTGGAGTGGCTTTGATTCAGTGCTGTTAGCAGGAATATGCAGTTTCTGTGTTGTGGCAGTAGGGTGACTCCTACAAAGTTACACACAGGTGGTTGCTGTGTGCTCCCATGGGTAAGATAAACAAGCAAGGACTACAGCTGTCTCAGGATACTGCAGTGACAGTGATGGCTGCAGTTGGGTCGCAAAAAGCAGAGTTGATGCTTAAAGTATTAATTGTGTCAGGAGAAGCAGCCCAACATTAAAACTGTAGAGACCCACAAGGGTCACAGAAGCTACTTTGTCCCAGTAGCTTAACAAAGAAAGAATAAATTATGGCTGGTTTTCCTGGGGTGGCTGCTGTGTGAAAGGAAGGATCAGAAGAGGATTTAAGGGATTACTACTGAGGATGAGGGTGACTCAAGTCACTTAACCATGCATCTTTCACAGTCTACTAGCCATGGCGTAAATGATTTTGCACAACTTCCTCCATGTAAATACCACTTTAGAGTTAGTGTCTCAATAAATAGATCTAATCAAAATTTAGATATCATAAACTATAATAAAGAGTTTTTAGCTTTTGTGTACCCTGTGAAGTGCCACAAATTTTGTGCATCTCAAAAAGGATATTATGTCTCAGTACATGGGAAAACAATGGAAATTCATTACATGCTTTTTTCTTCAAAGGAAAAAAAGGTCTGATATATTTCAGTTCCAGCAATATTTCACATTGGAGAGAACTCATAGAAAATGAAAAAAATCTTTATGTTAAGTAGATGTCTGTCTTGTTGTATATAGTTCAATTTTTCCTGTATTTAATTGTATTCAAGTCTGTCTGCCCATCTATGTTGAACTCTGCTGGTAGGCAGAGGGTTCTCTTAACAGGTGAAAATAAAATGATTGGATTGATAAATCACAAGTGCTTTTTTTCATTGTGCTGGAGTCATTGATTTGGGGGGAAATAATCCTGAAGGCCAAAGCCTTTCAGATGCAGGGGCCAGTGTGGGTTGTGTGGGGCAAAGGAGAAAGGCACCAGCTGGGGCAGGGGGGATGTGGGGACAAGAGGCTGATGTCCTGCTCAGGATGGGGACAATGGGGCAATGCAGAGGTGGCTTTGTGGGTGGGGGGAGCCTGACAGCCAGGGCCAGAGAGAGCAGTGAGGAGGCTGAGAGGATGCTGGGCCACCTCCCTGGGGCTCCCATTGCTGCCTGGCTGTGAAGCAGCCACTGGAGAGAATGCTGAGGAGAGAACTGAACTACAGTTCTCTTTGAACTACAGGGTAGTTTCAAAGTCCCAATAATGCTCACTTGATTTTTTTTTTCTCCAAAGAAACTAGAGATGCTGTTTCCTAAAGGTCTTGGCTTATCCCTCTTAGTTGCCTTTATTGTATTTTGTTCTTTTTTACTATTTATATTGTACATATATGGAGTAGCTGCCTTTCCAAATGCTGATGAGTAATTTGCTATTTCATTACACTTTTGTTTTTATCCTAAAATAAGCTTATAACTTTTTTGCTTTATGCTGTACTATCTTTGCCTTATTACACCACATTCTGTAATAATGGATTTTTTTTATAAGTCAGGATTAAAGTGGCAACCTCCATCATGCAATATGTCACCTGCTGTTCAGCAGCTGTCAGATGTTTTACACAGAGGGCTGTGTGGACAGGAAGACTGTTTGTTGTTATAGGGAGTCCTTGCTGCTTCAGTTAAGCCCTTGATCTGCTTCTGGTGGAACATTGGATCCATCAGATGTGCTCTCTGATTTGCAGCCAGATTTGGCACTTTGGGTGGATGAAGCATGCAGCAACTGCAGAAAGCTGTTCTCACTCGGGGTTTGATCCTGTATCACAGTTTTGGAAAGCAGAAGGGGTGGATATGAAACAAACCAGAGAGAAAACCAGGTCCAGGGCATACCAGCCCTGGTCTAAGGAGCTGGGTATGAACCATGGTGCAGTGGCTGGGCTGAACATGGGATCTGGGTAATGTTTGCGGTGCTGCAGTGTCTGAACTGAAGGCTCAGATTGGGTGGATGGTCCTGGGGGCTGGAGAGGAGACCATGGCTATGGAATGGGGACCAGGGCAGGAACATCACTCACTAGAAATTGAACTACAGAGGGAAGTGTACAGATGTGTTTGCAGCTTTTTGTGTGTGAGCAGACAGTTGGCAAAGGGGAGTTGCCAAGGGTAAGTGTTGGTGTATGGCAGGTGAAACAGATCAGCAGGGCCAGAGCTGCATTCTGGTTGCAGAGCTCAAACCTCCATTTGCCTGGATTAGGATGGTGACACAGGTCTGGGGCTATGCTGACAGGTGATGTGATGCCATCTATGAAGTTTTGTTAACTGTAGAGATGTGTCCTTGCATTGTGTCTGCTCTACACTTGCTGGCAGTGTGTGGAGGGATGGAGTGTTAGAAAATAAAGATAGTGCAGAAGGTAATCTCACACCTGAGGAGTTGCAGCTGTACCAATCACCAAAGATTAGGAACAGGCTGCCCTTAACAGGCCACAGCTGTGTCCAATAAGGAGACGAGTGCTACAAAAGAGTGGCGTTAGCTGGGTGATGAGAGGGATGGAGTTTGTTGTCTGTGCTGTGGAGGAGTCAGTGCTGTGAGGAACTGCACATGAGAAATCACCAAGAAGGTATGGGAGCTTTGCAATAAGGTGACAACAGCAGTGAATGCTAATTTCACATGTTCTGTAAAAATCTTTTCTCTAGGTCAAGAGATGCAGTTGAGCCCCTGGGCTTCTGAGGATGGTTTTACCTCCAACTACTTTATCTTTTTTATGTCAGTGTTGCCTGATGATGTAAAATCCAGCTTGGTTGTTTGTGTTTCATCAAAAGATCAAATTCATTGTAGTTTCTAGAGTTGACTTAGGGCCTGTGAACAATGAGATGCTTTAGAGCTGCTTCATATTATTTCTGTAATCCTAAATCCTCCTACAGTTTTTCTTTGAGAGTTCTGGGAAGGTAAAAGGAACAGGAATATCTGGTCTGGGGTTTCTCTCCCACCACTGCCACCACCACCACCCAGTGAGGTTTCTATATCCAGCGCACAAAAAATTAGGTTGCTCAAGAACTGTTTTATTCCTTTTTCACCCTTTTTCTCTCAATGCCTTTGTGCTTCACGGTGGGCACCATAATCTGTCTTGGTTTGAAAGACAGGTGTCTGCTAAGGAAGGCAAGAGCCTCCCTTGGAATGGAAAATGTAAACCCCCTCCTTCTGAACTGGCCGCTTTTTGTGTTTTTCTTAAGCGCCCAGTTGTTAGTGTTTCCTAGGAAGTTATGGAGAAAAATAATTCTAGAAGTAAAAAGGAACAAAAGGAAAGAAACCTAATCCCCAGCATCAGAGGAGAGCATTGCCATCTCTGTTGAGGAGAGTTGTTGGTGCTATGTCCAAATGCAGCCCAAGACTCCATGGATCCCTTCAGAGAGGGGTCCCAGCCGTGGCAGTGGTGCAGGATGGATGCAGAGGTGATGTGAGAAGTACTGGGTTTGTTAGGAAGGAGATGGAGGTCTCAAAGACCATTTCAAAAATATTTTGATTGCTTGCCCCGTCTTTCACTCAGTAAAGCTCTTGATTACACCAGCCATGTAAACCTGAAGCCTCACTTCCCCCTAGTAACTGCTACACACAGATTGTAGATTCAGACTTTGCATATTTTTATTTTCCATAGTAGATGTTACCCTGAGGTTTTAGGTAAGCATTTAAAAGCAGATATATTAGGAATGGAGAACTGCTTCTTTCTAATCCTGTTTTCTCTCTCATATTTAATGAAGAAGATATTAGCATTAAAAGTCTTACACAGAAAAACAATGGGTTATGATATTGATTTAATGCAGAGGTTACAAAGGTCAAGGGATTAATGGTCATAGAGGTCTGTCTAAATGAGCATTTGCAGGTGTCAGTTTTAAACACTAATTCTAATTCTTTATGGGGGAACTCTTTCACAGAGAGTACACCAAATGTGTTCATACATAGTAAGGGATTCTTTCTTCCTGGGGAAAGAGAAGGGCCTCTTTCTCTAGCTGTAGTTCATCCCACTTAGTGCCTTATGGGATGAGACAGATAGAGCAGCATTATTTTTTTTATGTAAACTTCTGTGTAGCTCTTTTTGCACATCTTGACTTGCTGCATCATCACAAGTGGGCAATTCATAATTGGTGTGATTAAAAGCACACATATTGCAGTGGAAAGGAACACAAAAGTTAGTCATTAAAACTCTGCTGCAAGGAGATGGTGTCCTATCTCTTCTTTCCTTTGCCAAAAATTCCTCCACAAGTCTAATTTCAAGCCTTGCTTAGCAGAGGAAGGGTATGAAACTGTGGCTATTTCCATGACCAGTATTACAACACCATTTCCCCAAATCATTTATTAGTTGCCACAAAGATTGAAGTGTATTTCTAACTGATTCAAAAATCAAAATTTTAGACATGGATCATGCATATATGTGTGCCTTCCTTTTTGCTGGAATGCAGACAAATGAATTTTAAAAATAGCCTGGGGTGAAGGTTTAAGTAATTTGTTTTACAAGGCTCTTTAAAAGCTTCTTTCCTAACCTGCCAAATTATAGGATGGCTATAATTTAAGTCTTTCAACATTTAGGAAAGTGCCTGCTGCATATTGAAGCATTAACTTGCCTTAGCTGAGCAAATTGAGCACGGGGCTGCAGGAGCAGCCGGGGCTCCGCTGGGAAGGAGCTGCCAGCTCCACACCAGGCCTCATGAAGTGCAAAGAGCTAATTAGGAGAAATGCTCACAAAAGACTGATTTTCTGACACTTCTGCCTAAGAAATATTTGAAGTGCTTTGGGCATTCTGAGGATTGTCTGTCTGTAGAGATGTTAAACTTGCCATCGGTGTTCCTTTTATTTCTGTCTTCTCCCACCTCTCATATCTGAAGGCAGAGAGCATGGCGTGGAACAAAGTGTTGCTCAGCCACTGTCACCATCAATCAGAAAGATAGGGGGCTTCCAGCTGGAGGTGCTTGGACCCTAAAATTGATTTTTTATTATTAATGTTTTTTAATTATTTATTTCATTAAAAAGCAGCCAGTTCCATAAACTTCTACAGCCATCTGCAGGAGCTGCAAATTCTCCCCCAGAGCTGTTTTCAGAGGGGAGCAGAGACAAGCAATTCAAGCAGTGTTGGAGGCTGGGGATTTAATAAATCCCCAGGCATGAACTCAGGCAGAGCCCTCATTTTGGACCCTCCTTCCCTGAGAAATCAGGGCTGTTGATTGTCCTGTGCTCAGGGATGCCCAGGGAAAAGGCTGATGCCCAATTTGCTGATCTGCTGTGAACCTGCCACTCCCTCTGGCAGCAGTGGGGTTTCACTGAGCCACAGCAGGGCAGTACCTGTTCATCTGAAGAGATGAATGAAATAATTGTGTTGTGTGCACAGCAGCTCCTTGGAAATGCAAGGGAAGTAGAAATGGTTTACTTAAAAGATGGACAGGAAAGCTGTATATACTCTTATTTATTACATCTCAGCACATCGGTACCAAGATATTTTATAGGATTTTATTGGTTTTAGTATTGTTTTGTATCTGTTAGGATGCATGGGAAAAGCTTTTTGGACATTATTTTGAAAGCAAATGTTTATGTATTTATCTATCCTACACACTGATTTTGCAGCTGGACTTGCAATGCTTGGATATCCTGGACAAGAGTGAGACTGTCAAGTCTAACCTCCTCAGTCATCCCTCTGGGCTTCCTCATCTGAAATTGCAAATATCCACAAGACTGCACCCTTAATATCTGAAACATCCCTTGGGTAAGGAAGGTGTTGCATTTGTGGGCTGGTAAATACCTTGTGGTCCTGGGTTTGTGTCCTGTGTCCCTCATTCCCTGCCATAGTGATGCCCAGTTGGAATTATGGCAAGCCAGATCAGGCACAAGGCAGTTCACTAGGACAGAAAACACTTTGTGTCTGGTTTAGGTTGGGTCCAACACCTAGGAAGAGTTTGAGGGACACACATGGTGTTTGACAGTGCAGCTTTGGCTGGTTCCTGGCAGGCAGGAGCTCACATCCCAAACTGGGTTATGCTGCTCCTACCTCATGCTGCAGCCAAGATCCCATGGGAGAGACCATCCAGCACTGACATGCCTGGAGTGACTTGGGAACCTGCCCCCTGCTGCCAGCTTTCTTCTGGAAAAGGGTTTTGTGCCAGGTGGGAGCATGTGAGAAATGTCCTCTGGGATGCACTGACCTCAGAGACAGGAGGAGGTGACAGTGCATGGGAGACTTGGGTTTCTGCCAATGCTTTGTGTGGGCTTTTGTGCCATGTCTCCCTGATTTCTGGTTGTGGGATTAATCAAAATTTACAAATAGAGTAAAACCAAGGTGAGGAAATACAAGGTTGGCTGGTACTGCTCCATCTTGCTCTGGGCCCACACCCTGACAGAGGTCTGGGCTAAGTGTTTCCAGCCAAGTCCAAAGAATATGTGCAGTAAGTCACCATTATCTTCATTCCTCTTGTGGTGCCAGCTTGGAAGAAGCCCTGGTCTGACCTTTCTTGGCAAAAGCATAGTCTAGACAAGATGGCCTGGCTCCCTGTCTAGCTGAATCTTAAAAATGTCAGCTATTGGGGAGTCCCCCACATCTCTGGGGAGTTTATCCCCATGACTGACTGTTCTCTGTCTGAAAAAATTTTCCTCTTTTGTCCAATCTCACCAGGAGTAACTCGTACCTGTTACCTCCCCTCTTTTCCATGTGACCCTATAAAAAGGGAGTCTCATGTTCTTTGTAGCCACCCTTCTCCCCTGAGCCTTCTTTTTCCAAGGTTGTACAAACCCAGTTCTCCCAGCCTTTTCTATTATGGCTGGTTCCCAATCCTCTGATCACCTTTCTGACCCTTCTCTTGACCCTCTCCAGCCCGTCCATATCATTTTTGTGTAGTGGGGACCAAAACTGAACTTTGTATTCCAGGTGTGGTGTGACAAATGGGATAATGACATGTTTATCTTTGTTGGTGATGCCCTTGTTGATGCAACCCAGAATCCTGCTGGCTTTCTTTTTATATTGTGTTGAAATATTGTTGGAACACTGAGTTGCAGATTTTGTTCATTAAACAACACTAATGCAAATTATTAAAAATTAATGTCTTTCTAACTAGTCTGTTTTTGCTTTGTGTTCAGTAATTTGAAGAAATTAGTGGTGAATAGCAAATTTTGTCAGTGCTGTGAATAATTATACCTGCAATTATTAAACACTTGTTATTAAAGTTGATGAGGAAGCTGCCAGTTCCTGTTGAAACTGCATACTGTTAGTACTGAAGAAGCCAAGAGGAAAACAATGGAGATGATTAGGGATCTTGGTGGGACATATTGAAGAAATCTGACTGTTATTCAGCCTAACAAGGGAACTGTTAGAGAGGATTTAACTCAAGTGTTTGGTACATTGAAATTTATTGCAGTGACAGGCCGAATAAGAGGGAAGCAATTATTAAAGGTTAATGGCAAACATTAAAATGTGCAGTTGTGGTTCTCCCCTTCAGCACTAAGCTGTGAGCCAGGCATCTCAGCAATGCCTTATCTTAGGTTTTATATGTGAGACAAGAGGAGAAACCTCGTGGACAGATGGACATAAAAAGACACAGCTCACAGAAGGGCAGTTGGGATTTAGCAGTAGAGTTTCTGTCAGGAGCTTCCCAACCCGTGGGAGTGGCCCATAGTGAACCAGTGAAAAGTGAGCGGTGTTTCTCCAATGCCTCTTTGAAGATTTGAGGTTTGACAGTTAAAGCTTCGAACTGCTTCACTTTAGGAAATGAGGCATACGGTGTGAGGTCATTAAAAGGCTTTGCAGTTGATACTTCAGGCAAACAAGCAAGGAACACAGACACATCAGGTGAACTTAGCCTGGATACAAACGAGCAGCCAACGAACTTTGGGGGAGCAAAGAACTTCTCTCCTGATGTGCTGTTGCTGTGAGGGGGACCTGAGGTTTCCCCTCTCAAAACCCTCCATAACAAGGGCCCAAGCTGCCACAGAGGCTGCTGCAAAATGTCCATCTGCCAAGTGCTGGATGGAGTCTTTTCTGTCTGTGCTGCTGCTGCCCTGCCTCCCTGTGCTGTTGTGGCTGCCTGGGATCACCCAGCACAGATCTTCCCTCTGCACCCTGTGAGCCAGGCTGGACCCATGGTGCTGGTGTCCCCCATCCTGTGCTGCTCGTGGCATTTTCCCACCTCCTCTCTTTTGTTCTTCTTTTATGAAAAAATAAAGTTTAATTATTGCTTAGAATACCAACATTTAACCTTGTCTGTGTTTTAATCTCACTTTTGGGTATGTTTAGAACCTGATTCCTTTCTGCAGCTGTGGATTGAGGCAAAACTTGCCTTTCCTCATCTTCAGCAGATTGGAACAAATGCAGCCTTGTGCAAGCCCTGAAGGGATGTTTGGGGTAGGCAACCTCATAGCATGGCGTTGGTCACGTGTGCTCTTAATGCTGCCCCTCCTGGCTGGACATCCCACTCACCAATGAGGAAAAGAATTTCCTGCCTCTTGCTGAAGAAAATAATCTTGAAAATATTTCTATGGAAAGTAAACAAGGCCCCTCTCAGGGTTTTCTGGGCAGCCTAGAAATTAAGAATTACACAGAATCATCAAAAACCAGAAAATATTTCTTTTCAAGAGCTAAGTATTTTCCTGAAAAACACTTTTATTTATGACTGTGGTCTTAAATCAGTGCAGGACACTGATACACAACATGCAGCTCTTGCTGACTTCCCCACACCAAAGTACATGGGCCTTTGCGAGCTCCTGTGCTGAGCCAAGAGGGGAATCCCTGCACTCCTTGTTCAAATTTGTTTCAATTCATGCTGATTTTAATTCCTATTAATTTTTCTGTCACAGTAATTTCTCTGTCAAGCAGCTGAGCACCCTGCTAGGTGGTGACTGGTGAGGCAGCGTCTGCCTCTGGGGCTGCTCCCTCTCTTGGCCACTGGTGAGCTGACTGTGACTTTGCCAGGGAGACTTTGCACCTCAGTGTGGGCCAGCCCAGGAGCAGAGGCCAGGCAAGCCGTTTTTCCCATTTTCTGGCTGCAGAAAGGACAAGAGTCTGCCAGCAGCATAAAATATTGGCACTGCTGCTTGGAGAGGCAAAGACCAGACCCTGTTCAGAGCTGAGGACCACTCCAAAGCTGTTTTTTCCAGAAGCCTTGACAACTGCTGGCACATTTGGTTGGTACAAGGCCAGCTGGTGTTGTAAAAGGGTCAAAAGGTGGGAAGATATTGATTTGCCTGACACAGAAGGTGGTCACTGGTGCTCTGGTGCACGCCACCACATTGGTCACCTGTGGGCCAGCGAGGAGCTGAGGATCCCTGAGTTATAAATTCACATCATATTTTTGCCCTGGAGGAAAGGTGCCTGATGTGCTTAAACAAAAAACATCTCTGTGTGCTCCAGGTCTGTGAAGAAAAAGAAATTATGGCTCAGATTAGGGAGGTGAACAAAGTAAACACTTATATTTTTCAAATGACCTCAGCTCCAGAGGAGAGATTAACAGGCAGCATTGGGATGTCTCCATTAAACACCTCTCCACCTAATGGCTTCAGCTAGACAGAAATGTTTTTTTCCTACTGCTGTAGAGCAGATGAAACTACTAGAGGAAAATAATGGATATTAACTTTCAAAAGCATGGTGATTTGGACTGAAATAAAATTCCTGTGGTTGACACTATGTACTTGAGTTATAAGATCAAGTAGTGATTTACTTATGAAATTGCTACGAGGAGGTCTTTGAAGTGGTGAATTGGGGGAAAGCATGCCATAATATATTTAGCAACAGATAATGCAAATTGCAGAAGAAGAGAAGAGGAGAAGAAAATAAATTAACTCTTTAAAATGTTGTTGAGTATTTATGGGGAGGTAATAGGTTTCGTGTGAATCAGGACATTAATCCTGGGGTCCTGCAGAAATGCCAGATCCAGTAATTGCATTTTGTCAGCCCAAGTCACATCCACAGCAAAGCACTCCAGGCTTGCACCTACTCCAATCCCCTCCACCACACAGGGAAATACTTCCACCTCTCTCATGCCCTCCTCAGGGTTCCCAAGCCCCCTCTGAGGTTATCCTGATATTTCAAGACCCTTAGAAATGCAATGTGTCTGTATTCTCATAGGAAATCTGTCAGTGCTGCCTGTGCCTAGCTGGGACCTGGGGATGGCCACAGAGGAGGTGCCAGGTTCCTGATGTGGGCAGTCAAGTGATGGGCTGAGCAACCCCAGTGCCAGCAGCTGCTCCCCACAGGACTGCTGCTCCAGACCCTTCTCCAGCTTCCTTACCCTTCTCTATTGGACACAGTTCCACACCTCAGTGTCTTTCTCACAGTGACTGGGCCCCAAACTGAGCACAGGATTTGAGGTTTCATGCTCTCAAATCCCAAACAGGATTTGAGGTCTCATGCTTCCCAGGGAACAGGTGCACCCCACTCCTGAGTGAGCAGCCAGGTGCTCAAGGGAGACTGGCAGCAGCCCCCAGGAACAGGGCAGGGCATCTTCTCATCCCAGAGCTGCTGCACGAGCACAGCCCACAGAATGTATTATGTGATGTACCCCAAGCTGAGGACAGTAACTGCTTCCAGCAGGGGACTGCAGCCCTTGCTTGCAGCAGCCTCTTTCTCTTTGCCCTTGTCTGCCTCATTGGACCTTTTTGTGAGCCCTGAAGGCACCTGCAAGAACTGTAAATAAGTAACAAGGAGCATGTTGCAGAAGTTCAGTACGTCAGAGACAGATTAAAAGACCATAACTTTCATGAGCAGACATAAGGGTTGAGAGAGATTTATTTCAAAACAGCTTTTGAGCTCTTTGGTGCTCCCTGTGCCAGTAAGAAGAAATGTCTATTAAGTCTGTAATCTGCCAGTGACTATATACACAAAATGCACTGAACTGATGCTTGTAGCCTAATTGAGATGCCTATTGTGCCCTCTGGGTGTACCAGTGCTGCCTGGAGTTCAGCACAGTAAATAGATATGCATGTTCTACACAGATGGAAAGCAGAGCTGCTCTATGCCAAGGATTTGCACAGCAGAGGTGTCAGTGTGCTTTTATTTTCCATGTGAGTTTCATGGTTTTCCACAGAAAATAAACTTTCAGTATTTCCCTACCACTCCCTAGCCCAATTCCTCTGGGTAAAAATAACAAATACATGACCTAATGCAGTGCTGTGCTGCTGGATGTGGAGGCAGAGGATTTGCAGCATCCCATGCTGATGCTCAGGCACCATTCCACAGCTGACAGCAGCTCTTGGAGGGGCAGTCGAGCCCTCTGTGCTAACAGAGTTAATCCTGAACTGCTGAACTTGCCCCAGGATGTCTCTCTTGCAATAGAGGTCATGCCCTGCATCTTGCCTACAAAGCAGGAGAGTCCTCCTGGTCTTGTCTCTGCAAAGCAGATCCTGCTGTGGGAATGGTGGTGCCCCCGTGGATCGTGCCTGAGGAGGGGAATAAACCACCCATCTCACAGACACCAGTACATTTGTAGTCTATCACATTTTGACATCCAACAAAAGTGCTTCTGTGTTGGATGATTTACTTACTCCTTTTGCTTCCTGAACAACCACAGCCACCAGTCCACCCTCCATTGCATCAGAGGCCATGGTTGAAAAGACTTCCAGCTCAGTGAGTGCTTGTTTGCATGACCACAGTTGTGTTATGCTCCCGGTGAGGACTGCAGGGAGGAGGGGAGATGACCAGGCTCTCTTCATCTCCATCCATCCTCTCCTTTCCCAGTTTTCTGCACTTGGAGAGTTTCTGAATCAGGCTGGGGCAGACCTCACTCTGTTCCCACCACCAGCACCTTTCAATGTGCTGAGAACAGCGATTCGAGTGTGTGATGTATTTACTGCTCACCATCTCCCTGCCCTCATTTCATAGAAAATGAATATTTCATAGAATATATCTTGAGTGAATATTTCATGGAATATATCCTGAGTTGGAAGGGACCCACAAGGATCACCAAGTCCAGTTCCTGGCCCTGCACAAGACAGCCCCAGTAATCACCCCATGGGCCTGAGAGCTTTGCCTGTGCTCCCGGCCTGGCACTGGCTGCAGAAGCAGCAGCCTGAGGCAGCCATCCTGGCCTTAATAAGAGTCCTGTGTAGAACAGCAACCTGTCACACTTACCTTAACTTTGATAAAGACTGTCTGTTCTCTTGGGAAGGGTGCATAGCAGAGAAGTGACTGCAGCCGTAAACACCACGTGTGAATGTTTTTCCTTTCCCTCCCAGGACACTGGGAGGCAGCACATTTGAGTGAATGGCCACCAAGGACAGAAATGTCTGCTCTAACAAGTGCTTGGTGCTGTGACTGTGGCTGGTTTGTCTTTCCTTCTGTACCCCAAGACTTGTTTTAAACTTTCCCAGGTAGAAACATAAATGCTGTATTGTGTGTGATAAAGATGGATCCTGCTGGCAGAAGCAGTGGTCTCTG
The DNA here is from genome assembly GCF_027579445.1 of Ammospiza nelsoni. Taxonomy (NCBI): domain Eukaryota; kingdom Metazoa; phylum Chordata; class Aves; order Passeriformes; family Passerellidae; genus Ammospiza; species Ammospiza nelsoni. The sequence continues at coordinate 20,566,850 of NC_080636.1, forward strand.
TTGGTTTTTTTCCAAGCTGTTGCATTGGCTTTATCAATTATCCTTTCAAATGTCTGGCATTGATTTCTCAGTGGCAGACAGCAGCCTGGATGAGATGTTGCTCTGGCCTTGCTGGACACCAGCATTATCCTGCAAGAACAGACTTTCATGTTTTGAAGAAATGCCCATTTTACCCAAGTGTGTATGGTTTACACTTATGGTTCCCACATGGAGCTACTGGAAGGAAAACCAGAAAGGAAACAAGCATCTTCTGGAATCAGCTTTTTATTTTCTTAACACACTGACTGAAATGTGTCTATTAAACTACTGCTTGCAAAACCACAGGGTATTATGAAATTTTGAGCTGAAGGAGATCAGTAGAAAGACTCCAGGGAATCAGGCTTTAAAAAATGCAAGTTTTGGATTGTGGCAAAACTCTGAGAGGAAATTCCAGAAAGCTATTTTAAAGTTTAAAAAGTGTTCCTCAAGATTTCAGGAGGTCCAAGGGCAGTGAGGGGTGAAGTGCTGTATCCACAGCCAGCCCTTCCTCTAGGCAGCCATCAGGAAGGAACATCTACATTTTGATTTACAAAGTCAGCCCTCCTCAGGCAACTCAAGACTTAATACTAGGCATAAACAACATTTGTAACCATTATCTTACAGGACAAAACTAAGCCAGTATCAAATGATTGATTTTGTTGTTTACAACATAGATACAATGCTCATTCCTAGGTGCAAGAACTTGAACTGCATTAGAAAACATAAAATAAATGTCCTTATTTTCTTTTTTTTTCTTACCAGTCTTTAAAAATTGGTTACTAATAGATCTTCTGTTCTTTTCCTACCTCCTTTCAAACAATGGCCCATCCAAGGGCATCTCTGAGCTACAGCTGCTGTTACCTGCAAGAGAATACATAACAGGCTTCACCTCCAGGCATCACCTTGGAAACGGCAGAGCAGCTTTGTGCAGTGTCCAGGGGAGAGTGGGATGCTCTGCAGAGAATCAAAAGGCATTGCCCTTCTCCAAAGAGCTCTCAGTCTGTTGTTTATGGCAGCAGCAGCCCAGGTGGAGGCGACTGAGGTGGGCTGATGCTGCCCATTGTCAGCCCTGACTCCAGAGCCCTGGGCACGGCGGGGTCAGGGCAGTTTGGGCTCAGCTCGTGGCACCCAGGCCTGGGCTGCTGTGTCAGGACCTGTGTGAGTGTCAGTGGTGCAGCTCTGGTGAGCACATCTCTCAGTGTCTCTTTTGTTATGGCAAGGAGGAGTCTTTGCACTGCGTCAAAATGTTCTGCATTGTGCAGGAGCCTCTGGCCACTGCAGCAACATTACTCTGATTACAGGGAGTGCTAAAATAAATCACATCCTCCACTGGCTGATGTCACTGTGGAAAGGAATGGCCTCACTGCCTGCAAATCTGTGGCTCTTAATAGACAAAATTTATGCATACATGGAAATAGTGTATTCATAAAAGATAAAGCAGAAAACCAATAGCATGTATTAAAAAAAAAAATAGGTAAGTGACACAGACACTTACCGAGCTGTAGAATGAAGTCAGGCTGCTGTTTCTATCTTCTTTTAATCACATTTCATCCCAGCATTGTCACACATCCACACCCTGGGCACATGGACTAGCTCTGCTGGCTGCTGGAGTCAGCTGCAAAGTCTCTTGTGGCGTTTTGGCCATCCCAGAGATCCCTTCCAACACATTACCATAAATAAAACCAAGTAAAGGCCTGGAAAGGCACCTGTAGCATAGGTCAGCATTTATCCTGCTTCAAACAAAGGGAATCGTGCTTGTTTTATCTCATTACTAGGGAATTTGGCAAGAGCTAGCCTGTGCAAAAGCATGGAGTGCTGGGGGAGATGCCCTGTGCTGAGGGAGTGTTGCAGCCTGCAGTGGCATCAAAGCCACAAGTGCTCTGTGTTTATCATGAACTGAGCTGCTCTTTGTCATTTTTACACTGCAAAACACAGTATTGGGGATTCTGGTGAGACTGAAGCTGGAAAAAAGGCAGAAGGGCAGCAAAGAGTGTGTGGCCAAGGGTCAGAAGGAGCAAGCGCTAATTGTCTTCAGCTTGTCAGCTAGCTGTGATATTTGTACACACCTTTATTTCTCAAGGTGATATGGGAGTGCTATAAGAATAATGAGCTCTTCAGCTTGCAGGCAGAAGGATGCTTTTACTAAAGGTGAGACATACTGAGAATGCTCCTGACACTGAAAAGACATTTACCTTCATGCCTGGTCTCGATGAGACAGAAAAGTCACCTGGGTAAAAGGTGGAGAGCCTGCACCTGGAGGGGAAACCAAGCTTTTCCCTCCCACTGCTTTCACTGTCCACCTTGGGAGCTCACATCATGCAGCCTTCAACACTCAGCACTGCCAGCTGCCCAAAGAGGGAGGCAATGCCTCCTAGTGCCAGTGGCCACACAAAACCCAATGCACAATTTTCACCATGGATGGAGGCAAACAGGACTCAGGACTTTGGGCACAATTTCACAGAGATAAAACCAGGAGAATCTGTCACCAGCTGATGTTCCAGGGCTGTGTGTGTGTGGGTGGTCCCACTGCCTCTCCATCAGGCTCAGAGGAAAGATGTGGCCACGCTGAGCAGTTTGGCAGCCAGGCAGGATGGCTACAAACCATAAAGCAGACAGGTTAATTTGCTACCTTAACTCTTGAAGGCTGCCTCAGGCTGAGAAAATCAAAATTTCACAGAGAGTGAAGCAAGCAAAACCCCACAAACATCTGTCTTTGGTGCTGCTGAGAGTCTGGGAAAAGAAGCATCTTTTCCCTGCATACCTGCATCTCAAAATGATGGAGGCACCAACAGGGCTTTGGGCTTCGGGAAGAGATTGCTTGTCACAGTGGGAATGAAGTGAAGACCATTAATTAGCACTGTAATTGGGGAAAACCGAACTCTATCATATGAACAAGGATGAATCAGCCTTTTTATTTACAAATGTTTAGGTTTTTCGGCTGAAGGCTTGGGCTTGAAGACATGTGCAGCCATGCAAAACCTCCCCACTGCTTTGACAAAGCTAGGACTTCCTTCCCTAACAGTGACCATAAATGGGGGGAAAAAAGAGAAAATGGATGTTTAGTGTTGCCTCGACTTGCTGAGAAAGAGCAGGAGGTTACAGTGATTTGTATGTACCCTAAGCAAAAATTTTAAAGAAAATTTTTAACTTTTTTTTTTTCTCAGAAAGAGGTTTCATCCCTTGTGCTGCGGGAACACGGATGAGCTCACATGTCTTGCAGTGGGGCATTTCCAGATTGCCACAACACTTAACTCTGTGCACAGACCTGCAAAGGTGCTTTGCTCATGAGCTGGTTTTGCACATGGGCAGGACACAGTGAAACAAAGGGCGACTCAAAACCTCCACATTTTCCCTGGTCCCCTCTGTCTTATGTTCTTCTGTTTGAACTGCATTTTCTGTACCATTATTTTCTCCTGCTTTCTGCTAACACACCCTCACCCCTTCTCCTCTTGGCTGCCAAATGCTGGAGGCTTTCCAGGAGACCCTCACCCCAGCTGAAGTCCAAGAAACATCTCCAAAAATCCATGTCTTCCTGTCTTGACTGCAGTCAGTACCTCTCTTCCTGTGACACTCGTGGGACACTCACCTGCTCTCCCTGCCCAAGTCCCAGCTCTTCCTGACTTGCAGCTCTGTGAGGTGTGTGAGGTGTTCTGGCCTTTTTTTTGGGGTATGTCTTCCACGGCTGCTGTGTTTCCTTCATTTACAAGGATAACACACAGTAAAAACTCACCCATGCCAACTAGGCCAAGCAGATGAGACTTCTTGCAGTTTAACAGTACCAGGGGAAGCATTTTCCAGTTTCATGCACTACTTGACAAATGGTCAATGATTTTTTCTATGCCATTGAAATTCCACTGGCTTTTTATATTATGTTAGTGTTGTGATTTTTAAGAGAAAATGAGGGTTTAGTTTAACTGTGGCAGATTTTTTACAGAGCAATCCACTTTATAGATGGGATTTATATGGTTCTTGCAGTAAGGCATCATGACAGGCTCAGAAAGAGGATTTGCACCATGAGTTTTATTTCCATTTAATTCTTGGGAAACTGAACCCAAGGAGGTTCAATAGAGGGTGGGAATCATGGAGGGCATTGGGCAGAAAGGAAACTTCACCCATCCCTGTACTTCCTAAACCAGAGCATGAGCAGCATCAGTGGGTGACCCAGGTTAGATTGATTTCTAAAGGACATCCTCAGGAGAAAATCTCCTTCCAAGAAACACATTTCTGGCAGCCCTTCCCCTACCAGCTTTCTAAGCTTTCAAGCTGCCAAAAATGAATTGCTCTCTTTGACAAAGCTTTAGAATTAATTCAGGCTGAATCTGCTGCCCCTTCTGGATTTATTATCCATTATTTTCATCTACAATGCATTTGGCTACCACAAACTTTTAAATTAAAACATTTTTTCTACATTTTTTCTTTTGCACTTTGAAGAAAGTAAAATTGTTTGAAATGTAGAGAGGTAACCCTTCTTTGAGAAGTGCAGGACATTCAAGTAAATCTTCAGCAGAGAGTATTTCTCACAGCAGCAAGTTATTTTACTGAAGCATATGATGTAGTTGTTTTATATATCATTTATTTGCAGACATATAATGAAATATCTCTTCTTTGTTCAGTCTGTTTCCAATTTAGTCAACAAGAAATAAAATAATTAGGAAAATACACCCGTGTCTTATCTGGCACAACAGAAGTGCCATATTTTTAATTTGGAATGAAATGACTAGAAGTGCTTCATTAACTGAAGACAGGGAGCTGTTATATGGCCTGTGGAAGCTGAAATGTGATAGAAATAAATGTAAATAAAGTTATCATAACCAAACCCAACTGTAGCCTGTATCCCTTGACTTCAGTTGGCATGAATTATCGACAATAATGTAGACATTTTAAAAGGGGGAAGAGAAAATTTATCATTTCTCAGTCAGCCTTGACTCAATTAGCCAGGATGGGAAGAATTTATGCTTGAAAAATGATTTCTGATTATTTAAAGTTGCAGGGCTTCTCATTGTTGTTCTGAAAAATTTGAACAACATCAGGGAGGAAGGAAGGAAGTGTTGGAAGGAAGTGTCGGAAGGAAGTGTCGGAAGGAAGTGTCGGAAGGAAGTGTCGGAAGGAAGTGTCGGAAGGAAGTGTCGGAAGGAAGTGTCGGAAGGAAGTGTCGGAAGGAAGGAAGGAAGGAAGGAAGGAAGGAAGGAAGGAAGGAAGGAAGGAAGGAAGGAAGGAAGGAAGGAAGGAAGGAAGGAAGGAAGTGTCGGAAGGAAGTGTCGGAGGGAAGTGTCAGAAGTGTCGGAAGTGTCGGAAGTGTCGGAAGGAAGGAAGGAAGGAAGGAAGGAAGGAAGGAAGGAAGTGTCGGAAGGAAGTGTCGGAAGGAAGTGTCAGAAGGAAGTGTCGGAAGGAAGGAAGGAAGTGTCGGAAGGAAGGAAGTGTCGGAAGGAAGTGTCGGAAGGAAGTGTCGGAAGGAAGTGTCGGAAGGAAGGAAGTGTCGGAAGGAAGGAAGGAAGGAAGGAAGGAAGGAAGGAAGGAAGGAAGTGTCGGAAGGAAGTGTCGGAAGGAAGTGTCGGAAGGAAGTGTCGGAAGGAAGGAAGTGTCGGAAGGAAGTGTCGGAAGGAAGTGTCGGAAGGAAGTGTCGGAAGGAAGGAAGGAAGGAAGGAAGGAAGGAAGGAAGGAAGGAAGGAAGGAAGGAAGGAAGGAAGGAAGGAAGGAAGGAAGGAAGGAAGGAAGGAAGGAAGGACGGTGTTGCTTTTGTGCCCCAGCTGCGTTTACATGCTGTCTGTTGATGTTCACTGTGACTGGCTGGGCTGTGTGAGGTGCAATGTTTGCAATGCCCAATCTTTCCTTGTTTCACCTTTTTCACAAACAAATGGCACATGGTTGATGGTACAAGGCACTCTCTGAAAATGGATGCTTTAATAGTCCTAGTTTCTCTCTGAGATTAAAAATAATGGTATGCTCAAAGATGTGTGCTAAATGTTCCTTTTTCTTTCATGTACAAGTCTGTTCACATGAAATTTCTGCTACTTCAAAATAAATAAATAAATAGACCAATAGATAATCTAGCAAAAGCCCCAAAACCCAGCAACTGTAGCCTTCTGCTAATGGTTTGTGCCCTGGAACAGTGTACATTAAAAAGCCCATTTCTGCTGAAGCTTTTGATAGTGCACTTGACAACTCTGATACTGAAGTGGCACAGAAAATGCCTCTGCCAGCCTTGCTAATGCACAAACTGCTTCCTTGCACTTACAGAAATGCCTCTTGCAAGCACATACTGTGCAAACATGTCAGTGTTTATTAAATCTGGGGCTGAGATATGGAACGGCCTCAGTTTCCTCTGATACCAAGGCAGATGATGTTCCACTCCCTGCAGGAACAGCTCTTAGCTGCTAAATAATGCTATATTCTCATTCTTCCTCAAGTAAATTCCCTTTCTCTAGCAATCTCACAGTCTTGGAGTGATGCCAGCCTTATCCAAATGTGACAGGCCCTTTGGGGAATTTCTTTGAATAATTTCTCTTGTAGGGAGGAGAGAAGCTGAGAATTATGGCACCCTGTATTCATATAAATACCATGAAATGGTTGTTTACAGAGAACTGCTTATCAATCCAGCAAAAAGCCCCACTGTGCAAATGATGTGAATTGGTTAGAATAACAGGTAACTCTTAAAGGACCTGCAGCTGAAATCCAGACATATTTATACTTGCTGCTATGAGATTCCTGGTGCTTGGCATCTCTTTGGAACACATCATTTATTAATTGTTCATTTTCTGAGGATTAAAAGACCAGGTTAGGACTTTAGGAGACAAGATGAAAATGATTCAACAATGTGGGGGCAAAACCAGTCAGTTGCAATAATCTCATCAAATATTTAAGTTGAAGTACAGATGCTTATTGTGGAAAGAAATTTGGTCTGGACTGGAATTTCACAGCTGGTTTTGGTATCTTTGATCTTGAACCAAAATTCACCCCCAACACCCCAGGTCTGGAGACATCTCTGCAAAGCCACCTGTAAATCTCAGTCTCCATGGAAATAGGCTGCTCTATGAAGGGTGGGAATGAAGTTTCCCATGGGATTGGACTCTGTGTCTTCCCTGTCCTTCCCTGTCCTTCCCAGCTCTCTCATTTCCTCTCTGCATGGCCAGACAAGAAGCAGCATCTTTTATGCTGTGTTGACATGGGCTGATTGTCCAGTGAGTTCTTGCCTCCCTGATAAGGTACTGGAAGTGTTTTTCCCTTGATGGGACTACCCTGGCATGTGAAAGCTACTATCTGCCCAAAACTCATAGAATGGCATACCTGTGGGGTCACTGCCTCTGTCAAATGGGACTGAAAGTGATTGGTGGATTAAAAAATTCTTAATTGGGTCACTGAGACAAGGTGGTAGCATTGGTTTGGTTTCCTTTGCCCACTACAGCTGTGAACAGCTTGTAGAAATTACTTTCCTAGCTTATTTTGGGGTGTTTTGTGCTTAAACTTGTGTGCTCTTTTGCAGACAAAAACCCCACTTCAAACATGGGATCTCTCTGCTGTGTGGCACTGTGTGAACCAGGTTAAACTTGTGTCAGGGGTAAAAGCAGCAAAGTTTAGTTTTGGTGCTGTGTCCCCCACTGAGTCATGCAGCTGAAACATCATGGTTTGGGGTCAGTGTCTGCATCACAGCTTAGGGTGCAAAGAGGAGAGGCTTGTGGGGGTTTGACTCCATTCCTGTAAAACAGATAAAGGCTTTAGATGGATCTCTTCTGTCTCAGACTCTGCCCAGAAATGGGGACTGCCACACTGCAGAAGACCTGGGGAAGAGAGGCAAAGGTCAAGAACAGGAAACACAGAATTATCAGCTTCACCTGAGTTCCTGCTGCTCTGTTTGAGCAGGGCACCATAAAACCAGTGCCATAACAAACAGTGCCATGTGACCACATGTCCTTTGGTACTTGGTATTTTTAAGGTTGGGGTCAGACATCTTCTGGAAAGCATTGTCATCCAGAAACTGATTGGGGGGCATCCCAACAATAAGTGAAATTTTAAGGACTATGTTGAAGGTGGTCTGGTAAACTTGGTTTGTCCAGGCTTTAAAGCAACACTTAGAGCATCCTAAGGCCCAGTTCTCCACCTTGTTGTGTCAGGATGGACAAAAGATGCTGAGACTGCTGTTAATTCCCCAGGGGCTTGCTGGTGTGAAGATGTTCCTATCTGGGACTTTGTCTCTCCTGACATCCAAGAAAGACGATACAAACCCATAAACTTCCTCACTGTTACTCTGGCCTCAACTACTTTACAAATGTCAATTAAAATTCATGAACTGGATTGCTCAGAGATGAACAGAGGCAAACAGGAAATTTTTATCCTTTTTCTCTGTTGGGTTTCTTAGACACAGGGTGGAAACTTGGGTAATCCATGAGCTCTGTCTCTTCATGTTATGAAGAGATCTGCAAATAAAATGACAATTCAGTGACAGGGAAAAATAAATTATTGAAGAAACAGCTGACAGAAGAGCAATGGGATACTCTTTTTCTCCCCCCGTGATCATAAATTTAAAAGCCAAAGCAGAAAGATAAACAGTAAGAAAGATTCATAACTTGCATTGTTCATTTTGATAATATTAAAAAGCTCCAGATGAAAAGAGTGCAAAAGCAGAACATGTTTCTTTTGGTACAACTCACAAAGAAATTGGGCATGTGCTTGTAGATGCTAATGGCTGCCAGGAGGCAGGTTCTGATCTTTCAGCTGTCATACTCTGGATTAAAACTGATGGATGGATTTGGCATCTTTTAAAAGGTGAAATGAAAGGGTCAAAAGAGCCCCAGACCTTGTTATACAGCAGTTGCTGGAAACAGGAGGAAGACTCCTAGAATAATTTGAACCTGACATGTGGAACCAACCAAGAATGCTGGGAGACCTCTCAGTGAATGGCTGCCAATGCTTCATTTTAAGGGTTAGTGAGAGGAAAAGGCAGGGAAATGGAACATCCCTGGTGATTGTGGCCTTCAGAGGGAGTGGAAAGCCTGGGCTCCTGAAGGCAGGGAGCTGGCTGGGCAGGCAGGACTGGAAACTGTGAGCAAGGAAACTGCTGCTGTATTTTCTTGCTGCGCAGGGACTCTGTGAATAGAGAAGATCACACTATGAAAATATCTTCTTCAGTCCCCCAGCACACCATCAAAGCTCTGAATGTGTAGTTAACACCTATTCTGAAAGGTGGAAATTGGATTTTCTTCCCAAATGCTAGCTGAGAGACTAAACATCATTCCCTGTACACTTTATTTCAAGGGTTTGAAAGCATCTGAGGGCAGACTTGTCCAAGCTGCTCTGCTTCATTTTGAGCAGCTGCTGGAATTGCTGGTAGGAGGACATCCTCCAGCTGTGCCAGTAACCTGCAGCCACAGCCTTTCCCTCACACAGGGGGAACCTCATGCTCTAGTTAGGAAAAACTGGAACCAGCACAGTCTTACCTGCTGTCCTAGTACTAATGCGCAAAACATTTCTCTGTTTCACAAGGGCAACGAGGGGACAGCAAAGTTGCTTTTAAAATGCAGAAAAGGCAACAAATTTCATTATGTAAAACGCCAGCTGGCAGAGAAGCAACATTACATGACATAACCTGTATTTCAGTGGCCAGAATTAGGTAATTCTTTATACAATGCAGGTTATGTTTCAAAAGGCATTCTTCAGAGTAGGCTGAAAGAGTCTACTCTAAATGGAGAAAAAATGAGAATCAAAGTAATGTTTTGAAAAAAGTTGCTGAATTAAGATCAGTTCAGTAGAGATTCATTCCCATGGTAAGAAATTCACCTTTGTTCGGTTTTTTACTGTTATTTGGAAAGCTTTTTTGCTTCTGCACAACACAGGAGTCTTTCAGCACAGGCACTGAGAACAAGAAGCCAGGAATCACACATCTTCCCAGCTACAGCAAGCACCAAGTCGAGTTTCCCCTGGGACTCTGTTCTCATGGTGGATGCCCTGGGATAAGTCTGACTTTCTGCAAGGCCTCTGTGCTTATGGCTTTAAAAACCACATAGTTCAAGGACCAGAAGGTTGTCTAGGAAAAAATCCAAGAACCATAAAGTCAAAGGGGTCATAAGGCTCCTGAAATGAAGTTTTATTATCCAGCATGTGAGATTCCTTTTATTTTGCTCTAAACCTCTTCAGCATTAGATAAAGTCTTCTCAGCTGAGGCATCTGGCTGTGAAACAAATTCCAGAGGAGATTGGGTGAAACTAATTTTGGCCATCTAAAGGAAAAGCTGCAGTCTTTTGCTTTACAGAAAGCCTTGCTGGAAGAATGATGCTGCTTTCATTATTCTTCAGTTTAGTCCCAGCAAGCACCCAGAAACTCTCTCAACCAAAGCCAATAAATTTATAACTTCACCCAGAGAACATTTACTCCTTTTCTTTGAAAAGGAGTGAGTACCTAGACTCCTTGGCCATCCAGGAGCTTGCTGTCAATATCCATCATACCTGAAAGGAGCTCAGATACTCTGGAATTGGGTGTGAGAAGTGAGGGTAAGGTGATTAAAAGGCAGGCAGTATACATAGATGCTGTGATGCTGCACACTTATGTGTAAACACATCCTTCCCTATACCTACCCACCTGCATGCTCACTCTCCTGTAGAGGAAAATGAACTTCTAGTAAAATAGCAGCTTTTTGGACAGCAAAGACAAATTAGTGCCAGTTGCTGAAGTTGTCCAGACTGGATCCAACTCACACACAATTCTACTGTCTCCCATGGGCTTGGGCAAGGGGCATTACTGGAAAATTCTTCAGCCTAGTAAGGATCTCTGATTTCTATCTGCTATTGGTTGTTTGAGCTGACAGCAATGAAATAACAAAGAGAAGTCTGAGGGCAATCAAAAGAGACTTCAGGGCCTTGGCACCATTGGCAGAGGGATAGGGAGCACAGGTGCTGGCTCCCTTGATCCTTCCAGTTACAAGGAATAATGCTGTTAGGCAGATCCATCAGGTCAATATGTGGCTCCAAGACTGGTGCAATTGGAAAAATTTTGAGTTTGTTGGCCATGAGATGATCCACTCAACACCTGGTCTACTGAGCACTGATGTGGCACACCTGTCTCAGAGGGGGAACGGAGCTGTGGCACAGGAGCTCGTGGGGCTCCTTGAGAGAGCTTCAAACTAGCTTGGAAGGCGGAAAAGGGATGAAACCAGGGCTCACCTGTGAGGAGTGAGGGCACCGTGTGCCAAAAACTTGAGGGAATGAGCACCACTGTGATCCCTTAATCTGCTTTACAGGGTATTGGCTACAATGTACCACACCTGAAATGTTTCCACACTAGGCATAAGGAACCAAGCCAAGGTGCTTGAAGCTTTGACCCAGTCTGGGGAGATGAGTCCTGTTACTGCAGGGCCATTTTGGATGTTTCTAGGCTCTTGAGGAGGGATAGGCAGGGCAGGAGAGGCAGAGGGATGGTACTGTATGGAACAGAAAGGTTAGAATATATGGAGCTCACAGCTGATGATGGAACAGTTGAGAGCCTCTGGATTACAATCAAGTGGCAAACAAATAATGTGGATGTCATTGTGGGAGTCAGCTACAAACCTACAGCCAGGATGATGATGCAGATGGAGCTAAGGGATACACCTCCAAGCCTACTGCCCCCTGTTCTTACTGGGGACTTCAACTTGCCAGAAATTAACTGGAAGCATCACAGCTGGTACATCTGAGGCCAGAAGATTCCTAAAACATCTGCATGTGCTTTAAACTGCCCATGGCATTGCCATGGGTGAGAGTTGCTCCTTTGAGTTCAGTCTATTACCAATGTCATCAAGTAGCACCTGTAAAATTGGGAACTAAATGCATAATTAAGAACCCCTTGAAATGAAAGAAACCATGAATTTTAACCTCCCTGGCACATAAACTCTTATTTCAAAAAATGTAATGACTAACTGGTCTCTTAATTTTTACTTGAGGTTATAACAGTAGTTCAGTGTATAGACTCCTTACATCATTCTGTGTGCAACAGGAGGCCAGTACAAATATTCCAGTGAGGTGGTAAAACCATATTGAGTTTTTCCAGCCACCCTGACATCCTGAAGGCAGAACTCAAAGGTAACTGTGACCTGAGCTCTCTATTCAGCCTTTTATTGACTTAATGGCTCACAGGGAAAATTACAATGCTGCTAAAACTGGGTTGGTTCAAAGGAAGAGCATGAGAAAGCCCTGCAGTGATATGCACTGTTTATGCAGTGAGTTTTTATATATGGCATTCCTGGAAAATGAGAAAAATTTTCAGAGTATAAATAATTTTTCCCCCAAAAGGGTTTTGAAATACCATGCCTTAGATTAACAGTGAGGTAAATTAGCTTGTTCAATGACTATGTTTATTTTCTTAGGGATGAGATGGAATGTTATAAGTAATTTAATTCAAGTAAGGACATGAAACATAGTCATAGGTCTCCACAGCAGTCAAATTAATTTCCTCTGCCTTTTGTTCCGGTTCATACAAACATCCAAAGCCACCATCAAAGTAGCAAGCTCATTTCTAAAACAACCTATTGGCTCAGCAGCTAATTGTAAGTGGTAGCTAAGTTCAGTGCAAACCTGTAAGAGTACTACATTTACCTGCAAGTTTAAAAAAAGACCCTGGCCTGCAGAGTTTATAAAAACTCACTGTCCTGCACTGTGAATTTTAATATTGAAAGCTGGATTTAAAAAAATCATCAGGATGTCCCTTATTTTATGAAGGGTAAAAAGAAAGCATTTGTTTCTGCAATAAGATTATCAGAATTAAATACTGTGATGTCAGACTAAGTAGCATTACTTTAGCTCCTGTATGGTTGAGTGATTTTACTATAATAGTTTCTCATAATAATGCTTTTTATCTGTAATACATAGGGGATAGAGAGACTGACAGAGCTATAATCTTTCTTTCAAAAGCACGGTGTTAAATGAAGAGGGTTCAAGTGAAAATATAATTTGGAAAGGAAGATAAAGACAGTCCTATATAAGACTGTGTCATCACTTCAAGTGAAAGATGTTAGCTCTGAAAATAATAAAATAATGCCATATATTATGAAGATAAGTCAACTTCAAATGTGTAGTTCAGGGCCCGGAATTTATTTGTTTGTGGCAAAAGGCTGTGTATGCTTATGTGTACACAGCTACTCTTGCCACTGCTATTTGCTGTTTGTGCAGGGCTGTGTGTGCTGACCACTGAATGCATTTTTGAGGACCAGGGTCCTGCCACAAAAAACCCTTTCCACCTACTAGAATGAACAAACGCGTTCTCCTGGTTTCACTGTGTGTAAAAGCAAAGCTCCTCTATGTGTACTGAGGCAAACTAAACCTGGAACAGCTTCCGTGTGGATGGCATCTTCTACTGGCCTTCTTCCATTGCTCTCCCAAAACTCCTGAGGCTGTCTTTCCCATGATCTTTTAAGAGTATATGGTCATTGGTGAATAAAAGGCAAATATGAAGTGCTCCTGCACTATCCTCTGACCATCACAACCACTCGATGCCTTCACAATTTTAATGCTGCAAAAGAGATTTTAGACTGTCCTAAGCAATCGGGTGTGCTCACACCTAGGATTTCTGCATTACACCACCCAAAGTTAAAGCATTTCATTGCATCCAGAGAAGGGTGATGGAGCTGGTGGAGGGTCTGGAGCACAGATCTGAGGAGGAGCAGCTGAGGGAGCTGGGGATGTTCAGCCTGGGGAAAAGGAGGCTCAGGGGGGACTTTTGTTGATCCCTGACGCAGGAAGGAGGCTGTAGCCAGGTGGGGGTTGGCCTCTTCTTCAGAAAATGACAGGATAAGAGGACACAGTCTTAAGGTGTGCCAGGGGAGGTTTAGGTTGGACATGAAGATGAGTTTCTCCACAGAAAGGGTGATTAGACATTGGAATGGGCTGCACAGGGAGGTGGTGGAGTCCCATCGCTGGAGGTGTTTAAGGAAAGACTGGACATGGCACTCAGTGCCACGGTTTAATTGACATGGTGGTGTTTGGTCATAGGTTGGACTTGAATTGCAGAGGTCTTTTCCAACCTAATGGATTCCATGATCCCATGAAGTTATCACCAATTTTAACGTGCACACATCTATGATTTTTGCATCAGGCCACCCAGATGTGTCAAAGTGCAGAGCTCCAGCATTTCACCTTTCCTGGGCCTGCGTGTGACTGTGCATGTGAGGAGAACATGGAATCATGGAATCTTTCAGGTTCTTAAAGACCTCTGAGACCACCGAGTCCAACCATTAACCCAGCACTGCCAAGCCCACCACTAGACCATGTGGCAAACTACTAAACTATAGCAAAGCAGCTCAGCTACACGTTTATCGAGCACCTCCAGGGATGGTGACTCAGGCAGTGGCTCTCGGCAACTCAGGGCACAGCAGTGCCCTCAGCGTGTGGTGTAACCTCCATTTTCAGCCTGCCTTGTGTGGGATTTGGGGGCGGTGGTGTCTGTGTTGTTCTGAGGGATGGTTGCACAGAGGCAGTATGACAAAAGAGCCCTACATTTAAGGGCTGTGTTATGTCGGAACAGCAGGGGGTCTGCGCCCCTTACACCCCTTACAGGGGTTTGCGCCTAAAACATCCCCTCATGCCTCATCCCCGAGCGCTGCGGCCCCTTTAAGGAGTCACATGGCTTTTGGGCGGCGCTGTAGTCCCTTGACCGGGGTGGCAACGCTGGCCGGCGCGGCTAACGGCAGACCGGAGGACTACAATTCCCAGCAGCTATCGCGGAGACGGATGAGCTCATCCGCCGCGCCCTGGTGGGCGTCACGATGCACGCTGGGAACTGTAGTCCAATACCAGTACCGGTGGTACGTTACGGAGAGGTGCAGAACTACGCCTCCCAGCATGCCGAGCGTGGCCGGTTCCCGTCAGCGCCGAGGGGGAGCCCCCCAACGTAAAGGGGGATCACTTTCCCCTTGTGTCCGCCATATTGGACGGTAACTCTGCCCAGCGGCGCCGGGGCCGAGCGAGTCTCCGTGGCCGTGACAGCCCCGCTTCGCCCGCGCCGCCCGGGGAGCTCCGGCCCCGCCCGGCCTCGCCAGCCCCGGGCGCTTGGCGCGACCCCGCGCCCCTTCCCCCCACCTCCTCCTCCTCCTCCCCGGCGCTCCCTCCTCCCGTGCCCGGGTGTCAGCACCATGAGTCCGGCCGACGCCAAGCGCGGAGCGAAGCGCCGGAAGAACAAGCGGGGCGGCGGCCTCGGCAGCACCGGCGGGCCGGGACCCAGCGGCGGCACCGGCGGGCTGGGCAAGGCCGGGGGTGCGGCGGCAGCGGCCCCCGCCCCGCCGGGCGCGGTGGGCGCCCTGCTGACAGCTCCAGGCGGCGGCAGCGGAGCCCCGGGCGGCGGCGGGGCCGCGGCGGGACACGGCGAGGTGAGCGGGGCCGGGGCGGGCGCGGTGACATCGCACACCCGCGCTGGCAGCCGGGGCTGCACCGCCACATCCCCCCGTGCCCCCGGGCCGCTCGGGCCCCGGCGGGGTCTCGGGGCTGGGCCCGGGGCTGCGGGGAGGGGGCGGCGGGGCTGGGGCTGGGGCTGGGCAGCGGCCGCAGCTCCCCACCCTTTGTGGGGGAAGGGCCGCGCCGGCTGCGCGGGGCCGCCGCGTCCTGGGGTTTGTCCTGAAAGCAGCTTCGGCCTCCCCAGCCGCGGGGTCTCACCTTAATGGAGGAGATGGAACAAATAGGCGGGCAGGCCTTGAGAAAGCAAAAAGACACCTCCATTACGCCCTTTTTGCAGTAGCCAACTTCATTATTAAGCATAGGAGGTTCATTGTAGCTTGGACTGTGGTTGGCACTCTGGTGCCTTGGAATAATTCAGATCTGTTACATTATATCATATTATGGTGAAATTTATTCGAGCGGATTGTGTAGTTTAACTGATTTTTTTTTCCAAGAAAAAATACTCAAGGATCAAGCCCTTAAAAAGGTGTCCTCTTGGTTCAAGTAGCAAAAGAGCAAATAAGTTCATGTTCCTTTCTCTTGTGAAGGTTACCTCAAGTTTTTTGTTATCAACACAGAGCTTGTGTTCAGGTATCATATTTACAGCAGCATTTCCTGCTGACAGCATCTTCAGACTTCCATGTGCATGTCATACCACCTGCTCCGTTTCCTCTTGCTCTCATGAACTTGTTGAGCACGTGAAGGGGAAATGAAAGAATTGGCTTTTGTGATGTAGCATGTCTGAAATGCCATAATATAACAAATGGGTTTATTTTTTTCTCCATGTAGTTTTGTGCCCATCTATTTTGCTGGGTCAACCAACAATCAATCTGGTGATTGTAGGTTGACCCCCCCCCCCCCCCTTTAAAGCTTGGATTCATACACTTTCATACTTGGCTACTGTACTTTTGATTAACTGTTTCTGTATGTCTGTCCTAATCTGACACTTAACTTCATGCATAATTTCATTTTGGGACAGTAGCCCATATGTGACTTAGATACCCAGAAGAATAATGTGCCTAATGGCAAGAGGTGTGCAGGTTTTTATTTGCAGCTTTGCAAGTCATCACTCAACACTATTCTAACTAAACCTGTACGAGGAAGATGTGTCTTGTTTTGTTTTGTGTCTTAGATCACAAGCCTTTACAGGTGCAGGTTCCTAGATATTGTTAGACATCATCATGCCAAGGGGAATAAAACCAGCAGGGAAATGATGCTCAGGATGGGACATTGATGTGGCTCCATTACCCCCAATATTTTGATGTTTGTGGCTTGTGGTTATGTGTAGTCTAGAACTTTGGTTCTCATCAGACAGTATGGGATCTTTCTGAAATTGATCTTAAAAGCCAAAATCATTGCTAGTCTACTCATTTTGTGTTCCTTATTTCTTTCAGACTAGGCAGTTCCAAATAAAATCTCTCTGAAAGCATGTCATGTCTTGAAAATTAAGTACTGTGTTTCAGCACTACATTTTTGGGAGAATACATCTGTCTATTACACTTGCTTACATGTTATTCATACTTTTATAAGTGTACACAACATATGATTTAATGCATTTGTGACTTTGTCTTAATTGGTCTCTTTTTGCCTCTACTCTTAGATGTGTATGTCAAATGTTTCCATTTGTAGTGTGATACAAGGGATTCTGAAGACTGATGGGCAAGTGGGGAGTTAAGTCAGCTAAACAAACAGATTAGTTAGTTAAACTAGAATACACCTGCAGCACAGATGTTGCTCAATCAAACAGTAAGCATGTTAGAATGAGATTTTGAGGATAGGTAAATCCCTGTGCTCAGTTTCTTGGAAGGTAAATGCTTATATACCCCATAATGCTGCTTTAAAGTTGGTGTTGCTTACTCCATAGTGGTTTCAGTGACCTCTTTCTTGACACTTTCAATAGCTTTCCAATGGTTGTGACATGAAAATTGCCAGTACTTAAAAATTTGCTGATAATCTTGTTGCAAAGGTGAAATCTTAAAGTGTCATTGCATGACTCTTGCTGATGTGAGAATAGGATCACCTTAATGGTGTGTTACAATTTGGTAGTTTAAGTACATGGTCAAAACAAGACTTGGTTTTTTGAGTGAAAGACTAGCAGATGTTTTTTCTGGATGAAGTTGAGAAGGAAAGCTGTATTTTTACAGGACAGATCAGTTCTAAATTAGGTGCAATGTTTGTTTTGGCTGAATGGAGAGTAAGCAACACACTCATAGCTGCAAAGTAGTAACCAGACTTGCTTTACTTTCATCTTACCCGGAATAATGTGGAGTTCCCTTTGGTGGGTAAGAGAAATCATCAACCAGTTCTCTGCTGAACTAACTTAAATATTTAATTTTTAAAAAGGTGTGTGTTCTACTTGTTCTCATTGCTCTCATGGAGTTTCCAGCTTTTGTCACTTACCTGGTTTTAGGGCAGCCATTCTGGGTGGGGTGGGCACATTTTTCTGATTGTGTTCTGTTAGGTGATTCTTGCAAATCTTGTCTAAAAGAATGGAACAGGATGTTAAATGAATAATCCTGTGTGTGGTGCACATTCTTGTGTGTCAATAATTGTTCAGGATAATGTATACTTTGAACCTCCTTTATAAAACAGGTTGACTGTAGTTTAAAAATGAATGTATTTATGGTTCAGACTAAAAGCTCATGTGCCAGCATTGAAATTCCAGCTAACCCTGTTAGAGCTAACAAATAAATTTGAATTGATGTTTTTATACATCTTATCTGGAGGGTTTTTGAAGACTATAGGCTAAATTCTGCATTAGAGTACATGCTGAGTCTTGTTCTGGGATGCAAGTGGGCAACTCCTAACGGGATCTTCCTGGAAGGAATGTTATTCCATGCACATGCTTTGTAACATCTGAGTTCATCCTCTGAGGCACTGTTAGATGCTTTGGAGTGCTGGTGAAGTTAAGGGTGCATTGGCATTGTAGCAGTGCAAGGAGTCTCAGTTTTGAAAACCTGTAACTGTGTCAACTTTAACTGGAACTGGAAACCAAGACATTTAGTTGTCCAGTGCTGCTGCAGGACTTCTCTAGGATTTTTTCTTTTTAATATGTGTATTTATAGAAATAGATGTTGCTTTCTGTTCTGTTTTGGTTTTAATTCAGTAATGCATTGTATCAGGCTTTCTTAATTGGATCCTATGAGTTTTTGACGGACAGTTGGATTATTGATGTTGTGAGTGGCATTTGATTATCTCTAGCAACCACTGCATAATTCATACATATACTATAGCAAAATTGGCTATTCATTAGTATGTTCAGGTATTTTGGAGGGGGAAGAGTGGTGTGTCAGTAGCTGATCAGCTACAGAAATACTTTTTGTTACAGGTCTGACCAATCTTGTGTTATTAAAGGGAATAATTTAGTAGCCATTTTACAATTCTCTCACTTGCATTTTTCAAAGTATTGTATGTCAAATGTAGTAATGTATTGAATCTTCTTACATTGGAGAGCTCTTTGAGAATTTCATAAAATACTTCAGCAGACTTTTTTTTTTATTACGAGGTACTGCTTTTTAAACAGAGATTCTATACACAGCAGAATGTACATTGCCAATTTCTTCAGCAGCTTTGTAGCTCATTGTGTTTTAGTGATATGTATGTTTGATTTGTGATTTCAGGTTTTCCCTGTTCTCTCTTCCCCTTCCATGATTCAAACACTCAGAAAAGGAGCTTTGTCAGGAGCTCAGAAGTTCAGCAAATAGCTAGCTTTTGTGCTTTTATGTAGGGCTTCCTCTCCAAAAGCAAACTACTTTTGGCCAGTTTTTGTCAAGGTTCAGGTAAACTAGATAAATTCAAATTAATAAAACAGTATTCTAACCTCTGCTCCTCAAGCTGAGGCGGCCGGTACTTATAAACACTGACTTGAAGAAAAACAAGCCTTTGTGACAGCCAGGTAGTAAATTTCTTCCTCTGATTAAAGGTAGTTCACTTTTTTTTTGTAATAGACATGCAGTGCCTGCCCTGAAGAGCTTATGCTCTGCTTTTTGTAATAAAAGGAGACAGAATGGGATAAAACTATTAGGATTTGCTTTAGATGGTATGGTTGAGTTAACTTGCTAATTTAGAAACAGAATCTAAACAGAACATTTCAAACTTTAAACAAGCTTAGTGGTTGCATAACATTGGCATTATTAGCTCTTTCATAGCTTCTTCCCATGCTCAGTTAAGGCATTTCTCAGCTAATAGACCTGAGACCAGAGGCACAGAACCAGCGACTGGGTCAGATCTCGTAATGCTGCTCCTGGGAAGAGAGTGCCTGTGTGTACTCATGACCTTGATGTATATCAAGTCCCTGAGCAGTGCATTTCTCCCCCACCTCCTGCACCTGCAAAATCATGCTCACCTGATAATGACAATAATTGGTTGTGAATTGTTAAATGAAGCAACCAAAATATCAAAAGTGTGTCTGAAAATAATGGCATCTGGTTCAGCGGTGTCTAATCTGTATCAGCTAAGGATCCTCCTTTGGCTTTGTTAGGAGACATTTAATTCCAAGTGTGAAGGCAGAGAATTTTTTTTCTCCTTGCTGTATTGGATGTAAAATGTGAGAGATTGAGAGAGAGAATTTTTTTACTCTAAAAAACATAGTGACTCCCTTCTTCTCCTCCCTTTTGTTTCCTGACTGTGGAGGCAAAACCTTGGTGATTTAATTTGGAACTAGATTAGTTTGAAAAGTTAGTTCTGAAGTAGGTATATATTGATGGGAATATCCAGGGTTCTTATCCTGTAAATTTTTTGACCCCAAACAGTACGTAAAGCTTTATGTAAGTATTTAATACTGCATTATTTTCTTGGTTATGGAAGTTTTCCTGTTGTAGTGGTATCTCATCTTGGGGGGAGTCTTTGGATGCTTTCTCCTTTACAACAGGAGATCCAGTCAGCTTCTCTTCTGCCTGCCAAGGAGACCTGAGAGGATCTGGAAATTCAGTTTGGTGGTGCTTGGTGCCTATGAGAGTAATGTTCAGACCTTGCTATGTGTGTTTAACAAGGGTGGTCCTGAGCAAATACAGACCTGCTGAAGACATATTGTGGAGATGTGACTGGGAGAAATAACTGGGAAATGAACTTGATTTGCTTAGGATGTGCAGGACTTCATGGATGTGCTAGGCAGTGTTCTGGGTTTGTATGGATCTGAGTAATCAAAGAAGGTTTAATATTTATTGGAGCTCCTTCACTGATGAGAAGGGAGGTCACATATCCCCTTTTATTAAGGTAATGGAAACAGTCCCTACATTTTCCTTGTGGTATTTTTTTTTAATTTAATAGTGACTAAGGTAGCTGTGGACTGGTCTGTTTTGAGAAAGAATATTCCATATGTGGAATTTTCCTAGGATAATGAAACATAACGAAATATTTTAGTTAAATGTCTCAAAGAATACTGCACTTCAGTTCCTTCTTTGCTGCAAATGAAGAGTTCAACAGGGAAATGACATTTATGATTTTACTCTTAATGGTAATACAGGAACTGCCTAAATTGAGGCTTTTCTGAGAATGCAGTAGAATAAATAGGCCCTTTTTTTGACACAACAATTACTTAATTTTGTGTTGTGAAAATTCAAGGCAGCCTATGACATTACTGACCTTCACCTCCTCCCCTGTGAGGAAACACATGAGAAATACTATCAAAGATACATCTGAGCAGCATAGCGTTTACCTGAGGTAAATATTTTTTCCTAAATATTCTCTTGGTATTTATTTTTTAGTAGAGGATGTACAGCTGCTTTAGTGATGCAGAAGTTAGTCCAGGCACTGTTTTGCAAAGTGGATTTTAGGGGGAATATTAATGGGGCAGCCTGTGAGCCGCTTCTGAGCTGTTGAACTGAAGTTGTTCATGTTGGACTGGTGAGAAACTTCCTTGGGGTGGGAACTTTAACCATGTTCTTAAATAATCAGCTCCCCTTCTTTTGTAAAAGCCACAAAGACAGTTCTCTCCATCTCAAAATTCCTAGCAATGCTAGAACCTGCTCAGGCATCTGAGAGGCAGTTCCTGTTCTGCACCACTCTCTAGAGGGGCTGTCTCTTTCCACTCTTTATTGAAGGGAGCCTGAAGACATTTTGGTACAAGCTGAGTGCTGAAGTTGGATAAGGTGAAAAACCTGTGTAGGAGGCCATGCTTAGCCTCTACCTGCCTACTCAGTTATGGTTTCTTCCTCTTAAAAAAAACAAAAAAGTTGGAGCTCAAATAGGTTTTGATACAAGCCCCCCTTAGGTCATACCTTAAATCTTAAAGAGTAACTTTGATCATTATAAAGAGGAAATAAAAGATGACTTCATTGTACATTTTTCAGAAAATCTCTGTGTGCTTCCATGAAATATTCCTATACACAGTCTCTCCTCAGGCAGAGAGGAACAAGCCACAATAGATTGTGGGTGCCTCTGTATTGTTACTTACTGTGGAAGGTCACAAAGTCCTCATGCACAGTAGTTGTTTTTTATATTAGTCCTCCTTTCACACACTAATATGTTGAACTGGCTTGTAGTAGCTTTGACAGGCGGTTACTTGCAAAGGATGTTCAAAAACATGAGACAACAATCATCCAGGTAAATAATTAAGTTTTTACAAGGTCACAAATGTAATTATTTTGAAGTCCAGAGCTGTGGACTGCCTGGATCTTGAGCAAACTTGTCACTTATGGCATCTGGACTTGAGGGCTTCTCTTATGGACTCATCTCCTACTCCTCTTAGAATGTGCCTGTGGGAGGTGAATTTCTTGTGGTCCAGGAGGAGCCACAATGGGCAGTGAGGACTAATTTCTGGGAGGGTTCCTGAATGGCAGTTGCTCGTAGGAAAAAGCTGCTGGCTTTTTTTTTTTCTTTAACTGCTTTGGCAGCAGTTCAGTGGTCTGTGTTGAGCTGCAGACAGATGGAGGATGTGACCAGCTGTTGGGGCAGTGTTTGCTGCTCTAAATAGCTGTTTCTTCTCTTCTCCAGGGAAAGGTAGCAGGCTGCATAGAAGTGTCTGGCTGGCAGCACAGAACACATCACTGTTCTAGATCTGAATTTTCAGATGCCCTTCTTTATTCTTCCAGATATTAATTATGCCTACAGTATCAAAAGTGATTGTTTAGTCATGGCTTGCATTGCACTTTCAGCTTTGCTCACTTGGATTCCTCAGTCAGTTGTTGCTCTTTTTGGAAATAGTAGCTTCTCTACTTAAAGCAAGACCAAACTGTGTAGAGAACTGGGCAGTGTTTGGTTTATGTCACAAACCTGTACATGTGCTGTAGACATGGGCTATTAACATATGCATGCATCACTAGAATATAAAATTCTAGTGATTGATATTTGGTATTAAATGATAAATGATTGATAAGTTAACTCTAGTAGTTGTCATTTAAAAATGTCAAGGGCTCCATGGAACCATAACTATTTGTAATTTTATGAATTAGGAATAAAGACCCTGGCAACTGAACCCCACTCAAAGGGTTTTCCTACTTAAAATTCCGTTGACAGCAGTGAATTAATTGAGATATGTTTTTTGTATAGTTATCTTCTTACTTCCTCCTTAAGGTTTCACCTCCTTTAGGAATCTGCAGGCATAGCAGAAGTAACCTCTAAAGTCAGTCCTCAGAAAGGGTCCTGGAAAGTGAGGAGTTAGTAGGCATGTTTCTCTGCAGCATCAGGAGCTGAAGGAGGTTTTACAGTACTGGGAATCTCAGTTATAACACTCATAAAGCTATTGAGAAGAGGGGAAATGCATATGGCATGTTGTGTTAGGACTATCTATCTCCTGAGCCAGCTTTTATAAAAAATGGTTATCTAAGCTAATATATGATCTGGATTTAGGGTAGTCAGCTGCCTCTCAGGGGGGCTTGGCACAGCTGTGTGCTGGCAGGGCTGGCTGCTGCCAGAGCTAGTGCAGGATAACTCAGTGTTAGTGTTGAGCTCTGCCCACCAGCCCAACAGGAGCTCTAAACATGGATATTTGCCAGCTAGACTCACATCTGAACAAGACCCTGAAGCAGCACCTTTTTTGTAGAAAAACGCTGCTTTCTTGGGGACTGGTCTTTTTTGCTCTGCTTTTATTCTCCTTGTATGTGAGAAGAAGCAGGTGGCAGATACAGGGTTGGTAAGTTAACAGAAGTCTGTGGGTAGTGAATGAGGGTGGGGTCTTTAGAGGGGTAGAATAAGACTAAAATGTGAGGTTTTTTTCCTCTTGGATGAAGTAGGAGATGAGTTAATGTGAATGAGGGGAGAAGACTGTAAAAGGGCAGGCACTGTTGATGGTACATGAAATATGCTTGGCCTTTTGAAGTGGACAGTTGAGTTCAAGAAAGAAAGACAGACTGTTGAATGCACTGGCTAAAAAACATGGCATGATGTAGACTTGTGTTTTGAATTTTGTCATGTGCCTCAGGTTTGAATGTCTTTCATGATACCAGGATTGTAAAGTGAGGGAAGGAAAAGAAGGCTGTCAGTTGGATAACTTTGCTGAAAGCAGTTTGTTAATTAATACAAGCCATGACTCTAAAGTCTGTGTATTAGGGGATATTTCATCGTGTGTAGCATTGCAATAGGTTGGAAATCATATTATGCAGTGTACATGTAGTGTTGTAAAGTGCTGTAAGGCTCTACCTTGACTCCTGTTCTGCTTTCAGCTTTGTGCTGTCAAACTGCATCGATGATGGCTCTCCTTAGAGGCAAAAGATGTGGCTTTAGGCAGGGGTGCCAGACTTGAATACACTCTGCCACCCACTTCTCTCTTTGAGGCTTTTTTCAAAGAGAGAGACCTAGTACAAACAGCTGTGTGTTGATGTGGTTGAAGTCAGTGCACTAACTGTGGGCACTACAAACTTTGATTTCTTCTGTATTTTGGGGCTAAAATAATTAAGGTTGTAAAGTAGGAATTTTTTTCAATGCAAAGCTTGTTTTCTGTGGTGGTGGGGTGTTATTGAGTTTGTTGGTTTCTTTCTTTCTTTCCCTCTGTGCAGAAATAAAAGCTTGAGCTCTCAGAGCAGAAGTCTTCCTAAACTAGGGAGGTGATGATGCCATTGAATTTTACAGAGAATTGCTGCAGTTGGATGGGACCACTGGTGTGGTCATCTGGTCCCACCTGCCTGCTGGAGTAGGGTCTTCCTAGAGCACCTTGCACAGGTGGTTTCTAGACAGTTCTGGAATATCTCCCATGAGGAAGAATCCAGCATCTCTGGGCAGCATGTTCCAGGGTTCAGTCACCTGCATAGAGAGGAAGCTCTTTTCAGGTTGAACTTCTGTACATCAGTTTCCAGCTCTTGCCTCTTCTGCTATTGCCTGGCACCGCTGAGTAGAACCTGGTTCCATGTGCTTGTCATCCTCCTCTCAGATGCTTATAGGCATTGATAAGATGTATTCTTTGTCTTCTTTTCTTCTTGAGGCTGAGTAGGTAGGTCAGATATTTCTACTATTAGGTGCTTTTTTCCACTGAGATTGGTAGTTTAATTTAAAAATGCCTTGAGAAAAACATGTTGTAATAGGCAGACTTTTTTTAGTTTATAAATATTAAAGGAAGTTAAGGAAATCTCTTTCAAGTTCTGCAACTATATTAAACTTAACAGTTGACAATTTCAAATGTGTTGTAGGGAATATTTCACTGAGATAGATATGACACTCTGAATTTGGGTAACACTAGTGATGCAAGCCCAGAGACACTTCCATGGGCAGATGCATGAGTGAGAATGTGTTAAGCCTTCAAGGAAAAAGCTCATGGTGAGCTGATGTGCATGAGGCTTTTTGGAACATGGTGGTTTTGAATATGGGTTAAAGAGGTTGCTATGTAAGTGTAGAAATGAAGTAATATTTTGTATGTGTGCATGGAAATTATTTTTGAGTAGGAGAACACACATACATGTGGGCTGCCAATGGAGAAAGTACCTGGGAAAATATTTAAAGGTTCTTTGCCACACTGTGTCTCATCCTGAAACCAGTCACAGGAAACAGAAGAGTTTGCCTTAAAAAGCAGTTCTGAGTCACAGTACGGTTCTGCCAGCCTTTAGTGTTTAATTGGTGTGGAGTTAATGACCAAAAGATTTCTTAATTGCCATAATGCTTCCAGGCTGATTATCTTCACTAAGCTGCTGCCACAACAGATGGTGGTTTAGCTGAGGTTCACTAGAAGTTTTTCACAATTTTGTTTTCATGGCTTTAACTTATCTATGTGGCTGTAGCTAATGTATAATTGAAACCCAGATCTTTACTGGAATAGGCTTCAAATGAATTAAGGTTTTAGTTTGTCATCCAGCAAGAGACAGAACTCTCCTTTACCGTCAAAGAAAACTTTGCAGTTTTATCTGTGTGATCATCTTCATTTTATCTTCACCTTTTTTCCTGGCTATTCCCAAGATTTGGCTCCACTATACTGTCATTCTCCACTTCTTTTTAGGGAGTCTGCAGGGAATTGTGCTGGTGTCTGCTGTGATTGGAGACAGCTTGCAGCACAGCCTGAAGCTGACTAGGCTGGGGGTTTTTAGCATCATAGTAGTCTAAGCCACAGGAATGAAAGTGGACAAAGTTTAAGTTCCATAATTTTTAGATACAAAAAAGCTGTCAGAAAGATTCTTATGTTTTCAAAGGAAAAAAATACAGTTATTTTTCTCTCTGGACAACAGGCTACCATACTTTTACAGTATACACTAGAGATTTGAAACGTTATGTAGGAGGGTATGGAGCTTTGTACTAAGAAACATTGCATAGTAACTGAGTTAAAGATTAATTATTATTTAATGTTGCAGAAGTGCTGTCATTGGTGACCTAGCTTACTGCTTTTCAGAATTATGCAGAAATTATGACAATTACACCCTGAATATGATTTAGGCTGCTTGTTGTATGTTTTTTGTAAACTTGATGGCTGCATCTTAAAAAATGGAGAGGAACATTCTTCTGTCAATATTTAAAGTAATTCTGAGCCTATGTTTTAATTTTTAATCAGGTGAAAAAGTCTAGTGATTGTGTAAGATTTAGGGGATTGTTCTGATCCCTAGAAATTTGTTAAAACCTTGCTAGAAATCGCCTGTGGTAATTTATTCTTTAAGTAGAATGTTCAGACACACGTCTGAATGTGTGCATGCCTTTGTGGCTTTAAACTAAGGTTGCAGAAATGAGGCTTTGTTTAAATGTGAAGCCAGTTTTGAAACAAGCTCTGAAGTCAGTGGGTTGCACTTGTTGGTGTTACCTGTTGGTCAGATTGGCTCATCCTCTCAGTCCGTAAGGTGTTACTGATGATTTGACAGCTAAGCTGTAAAAGTCCATGGTAGGCTGTGTCTCCTCTGCTGAAGTCCAGAAGATCCTAACTGGTGTTAGACCTCCTTTGCACTGAAAACACTAAAAAAAAATCAAAGAAATTTATTCCTAACCCTGTTCTTATTTGTGATAATCCTGAGACAAATCAACATCCTGATCATGAGCTTTTTCCATGAGGGTTTAGCTTAGAGAAATAGCACGTAAGTAGTGTACAATGTTACAAAATGGAGGATACAGAATCCCATTGTCAATTAAGTTGGGAAAGACCTCTGAGATCATGGAGTCCAGCCTTGACTGATCACCACCATGTCAACTAAACCATAGCACTAAGTGCCATGTCCAGTCATTTCTGGAGTGCCTTCAGGGATGGTGACTCTACCGCTTCTATGGGCAGTCCATTCCAATGTTTAACAGCTGTTGCCACAAAGAAGTTCCTTCTTATGTCCAACCTAAACCTCCCCTGGCACAGCTTGAGGCCATTTCATGTTGCTGGTTGCCTGTGAGAAGAGACTGAGCCCCAGCTGGCTACAGCTTCCTGTCAGGGAGTTGTAGAAAGCAGTAACATCACCCCTGCCCCTGAGCCTCCTTTTCTGCGGGCTAAACACCCCCAACACCCTCAGCCACTCTTCATGGAGTTATCCTCCATACCCTTCTCCAGCTCCCTGTCCCTCCTCTGGACCTCAGTAACTTCCTTGTAGTGAGAGCTGAACACCAGGACTCAGTGCTGAGGGTGGCAGTCACTGCCCTGGTTCTGCTGGCCACACCACTGCTGATTTAATTTTAATTTGATTTAATTAATAATAATTAACCCAGGTGTTATTGGCCTTCTTGGCCACCTGGGCACCCCTGGCTCGTGTTCAGCCACTCTCACCCAGCACCCCCAGGTCCTTTTCCACGGGGCCCTTTCCAGCCACTCTGGCCCAGCTGTGGCACTGCCGGGGTTGCTGTGACCCAGGGACAGGACCTGGCACTTGTTGTTGAACCCCAGAGCCCTGGGCCCACTGATCCAGCCTGTCCAGATGCCTCTGCTGAGCCTTCCTACTTTCCAGCAGATCAACACTCCCACTCCAAGCCTCATTATGTCAGGTATTGTCCTAATAATAAAAAATAATTCCCAAATAATTGTACTTTTACATTTTAATTGTTTTCCCAAGTAAGGGATGAATTTGTCTGATGGAATTTTTTTTTCCTGTGGTTTCTTTGTTACTCATGTATTTCCTTCTTTTTTATAGCAGGAAATTAGTCTTCACTGTTTTATTTTGTTTGCATTGTCTTGTCTCTGACACTTCTGCCACAAATATATTCTTTGTATAGTGTGCTTGAGTAGTTTAACTTGTCAAAGTTACAGGAAAAGTTTTTTCGTGTTGGTATTAACTCATGATCAGCAAGAAATAGTTGATGCAACGGACTGCCTTTATTGATGCCTTTAAGACTTTATTTATGACTAGAAATTGTCCTTGTCTTAATTTTTTTACCAAAATGACTATTGCATAAAGTGGTTGCAAAAAGACTATTGCATGGTTTGTGACATGAGAGAGTTTGCATAGCTCTAGCAGTAATCTGTTAATGAAAGCTACTACATGATCAGAAAGGTTTTACGTTGGATGATTATTTCTTTCATAGGTGTTTCTGCTTATTGGACTTTACTGGAGTTTAGTGGAGCACAAATTCCTATTGCTAAAGCATGAGAGGATCACTGGAAGATGTCTTTCTGGCACCTGTTGTGCCTGCCCTTCCAATATGCTCTTGAGATTCTTTTCCTCTTAAGCAAAATTTGACTGACACTATTGAACAGGAAGGATCTTGGTAGCGCCTCTTTATAGAAAACCAGTCCTTGTGCTCAGACCTCTTGAGCTAGTAGGAAATTACACTGGTTAGGCTTCCAGCTCCACTATAGTGCCATGAACAGGGCTGGGAGAGGCAGAAAGGATGTCTGTGTCCCACTGTGGGGGGATTTATCCTTCTAATTAGACTTTATTTTTCCATTTTCCTAATCACTCTTTCATTTGAGCACTTGTGAGAGAGATCATATGTGTGGGTAACTGTGAGCAGGCACTGAGCAGGCAGGTAGTCTGACCACCACAGGGTATCAGGAGCTGTGTAGCTTCCAGGGGAGTTGAGCTTTTTGCCTCTGGTTTTTCCCTCTGTGAATCCTATCAGGTAGACTCCACTAATTCTTGAGTTTTTAATCTTCTTTTAAAATATTAAAGCACATTAGTATTTGTAAATATATACCTTGATACATATTAAAAGGAGATGATTTGTCGGAGGAATGCAATTGATTTTCTTTAAGATAATTTTATGGTGTGGGTTTTGGGTTTTGTTTGTTTGTTTGGGTTTTTTTTGGTCATTGTTGTTTGGGGGTTTTTAATTGCACTCTAGGAAGTAGACAAAAATCCAAGCAGCCATCTTTGTAAACCATCTCCTTAAATCTGACACCAAAGTTGATTATAATATTCCAGAATCTCTTATCAGTGCTCTAAAGTCTTAACTTCAAGGTTTTTTCCATGCTTATTTTTATCTCATTCATCTGTCTTCTGCCCAGTGGAGACAGTACTGATTCTACTTTTTGTTACTTGTTTAACTTAAAATGACCTCTTTGATAGAGACTCCACAACCTCACCAAGCAGCCTATTTTGACTCTTAACTACTTTGCTGTTAATTTTCTATTGCATAGAATTCTCCCTTGCTGCAATTCAAACATTTTGTTGCTTATTCTGTTTGCTGTGGATGGAGAGAAGTGACTCTTCTCTCTCCTCAGTGTTTTGGTGAGTAAGGTTGGTGTCCCCAGTTCTGTCAGCCTTTCCTGGCAGGAAATAATAATAATAATATTAATAATAATATTGTCTGTGTCTGGTGGTAGTTCTGTTGTGGCTTTTCTCCAGCTGTTCCTGTCTGGCTCCAAGACCTGTGCTCAGAGTGACTTGCAGTTGTCCCTCTGAGACTCTGAGGAGCAGTATTAGGTGAAAGGATTATGTCCTGTGTCACATAAGCTATGCATCCCAAGGTAGCATTCATTCTTTCCATCAGCCTGACCTTGTTGACTCCTCTTTTGCATATAGTCACTTAGGACCATTTGGAAATTTGTGGTAATTGTCAAGATCCTGCTATTTAATTTGGTCATGAGAAAGTTTCAGTACTTAAGGCTGTCAAAGACATTAATCAAGTAAATCATGACATTTATTCTTCCTCCCCTGTGTAAATCTTTCATTGAAGTAAATTTTACTGATCTGACATAACTAAGGTGGCTGTTCCTTCTCTCCATATCATCTAAGTGCTTAAAAAGACTGTTTGGGTATATTTAACTTTTCTGGGAACTGATGACAGTCTATTCCTCAGGTGTTTCTACCTTCACTATCCTTTTTTTCTCCTTCAGTTTTTGGAGGTTTTTTGGGTGGTGTTTTTTTGTATGTTTATTTCTTTTCGTGAAGGGTTGGGTTTTCTTTGAGGAATGAGGTTGTTTCTTTGTTTTAAATAAAGGGTTTAAATAGTTCACCTCTTTCTAAACTAATTATCTAAGATATCCTCCATGAGTTTTCAAATATAGGATTATTGATTTTGAGGTGGCTCAAAGGATTTCCTGAGGAAGTTTCTTGAATGCTATCAGATCTAGCCTACTTGGAAAAAAGATAAGTATGGCTCTTTCCAATAGTCAGTTGATTCTGGGTGGATGTTTTTACTCATTTACTTGTGCTAATTGTGCTGGTCACATGCTTGTAGTTGATCTCTTTGAGGATTGTTCTTCATCAATATGTTTTCTCTCTTCATTCAGTAATGGAGAAATTCTAGTAGTAGTAGAATACTGATAGAATGATTTCTTAGTAGCCTCAAGCTGTTAAGTAAGAATTCTTTCGTTTTGTGCCTTTAGCCTTTCATATTTGTCCCTCTTATTCTCTTGCCATTGTTATGCTTGCTGCTGCATTCATATGTGCTTTTTCTGAGTCATTATTCTCTTGCTGTGCTTGGTTTTCTTGAATTTGTTTGTTTCTATTGTGTCATTTGAGAATTAACTCTTCCTTCCCATAGACTTGTCATCTGTGAGCTCTTAGTGATGTGAAATCTGTCTCTTGCGATTCTTCCTTCCTTTCCATCTTCAGTAACCATTGAATTGATGGTTCACTTCCAGTGAAACTCTTATTGTTTACTGTCAAATACTTTTTTCTTGCTGCTACAGCTAAAGGAAGTCTCTTGAGTTGCTTTCTGTGTTTTAAAAATGAACGTTCCTTGATCCATTCCCAGTATATGCCTAGATTCTTATCTCTTTGTAACAAAACGTATTACAGGGGTTTTTTTCCCCTTTCAGAAAGGATATTTGTCTGTTAGCTTTTTTTTGATGGTCTGTGGTAAGCTTGTAGCTTGATAGCACTCATGTGCTTTCCTTTTTATTATTTGCAGACTGGCAGGATACCTCTCTCTGCATTTGTGATGCTTGTATCCTTTGGGTATAGGGCATAACAGTCCTCAGCATTTGTTTGGTTTGGGTTTTTGTTTGCATGTTTAGGTGTTAGTTGTGTTTTTTGGTGAACTGACTGGATCCTTTTTCTGTTAGTGTTCCAGTGGGAAAAGGATTCTTATGGAGTAGATCATTGTGTTATTCCCATTCAGAGAATTCTAACTCCTTTTCTTGTGCTTTGTACATTAGTGTGCATTTGTCTAAGACTGATGGATTGGTTACTTGGATTTATGAAATTTACTTTTGTGAATAATTACTTGTGCTTACTTTGAGGCTCTTGCTCTAGTGCATCATCTTTTGTTTTGCTCATCATCCTGGTGAAAAACAGTCTTCCCTCAAGCTGACAACCAGGGAAGGCTTTTTTTGTGTGTGAATTCCTTGTAATGTACATTGTCACCTACCAGCAGACCCTCATCACATGGTCAGAGAAGCCAAAGCTGTCCTTTGATAGCATTTTCAAATTTGTGGGGTTGTCTGCAAGGAGAGTTTGTTCCTGACAGTGTTGGGGTGTGGAGAGCTGATTGGGAGCTTCCTGTTTGTTCTCAGTTGTTGTTAGTAGTTTCCATAAAGGGTGGCCAATATGGTGAATGACATTTGAGCAGCTTTTATTTTCTTGGGTGTGAAAGAGGCAAAGAACATCTGGAGCCATATGCACCCAAGTAGGGCCAGGATACAGCTAGTTCTTTATGGTGTTTTGTCTGGTACAGCTGTTTACTTGGCTTTGTCTTTTGCAGTCTCCCACTGAATTGCCTTAAAGACTTAACAGTCACAGATGTCTTGGTTCAGCTGCCTCCGCTTCTCCTTAATGCCTCACCCCCCCAAAACAAACCCCACAATCCAAATCTCAAAACCTGTTTCTAAGAATCTGTAATGTAGAACTATGGGCCCTGTATGTTTTCCTTGTAATCTCCCTCAGTATAGGAAATACAGGCAAATGTTCCTACAAATCCAGTCCAAGACATAAATTTGTCTTACTGTATCATTGTAACCTTTTCGTCCTTGGGTCAGGGAACCTTCCAGATGAAAGTTTTGGAGGTGCCACTTTCTTTTTTTAGTTCCTTCTATGTGTGTTGAAATCATTATCTTCCTGCCATTTACACGTTTGCATTTTGGTGAGGGGTAGCTGAACAGACTCCTTGGACACTCTGATCTCTGATTCTTGATTTGCAGCAGTAAATTTAGGTCAGAAAGATCTCAAGCTTTACACGTTTCCTCATTTAATTCAGTAAATGTCTGCTTCCTCCCATGGTGGTGCTTGAAGCAAACCAGGTGTTGTGTTTCAGCAGTGTATTTCATGTGGCCAGGAGAAACTACTAAGTGATGTGATATATGAGGGTATGGTGAGCATTGAGAGCTTGGCAGTTTGAGGATAATGAAGTAGAAGGACTAATCTTGTGTGGCTATTAGCTTAACTTGGAGTTTTATTAACTTTGTAATGATTTATTAGAAACACAGCCTTTCAATGCAGTTCTGATGTTAAGGCTAACTGGCTGCATCTTCGGTCATTTTGCTGATTGCTCTTAACTATTAAAACTTGGACTCTGCTTCTTACTGATGCTGATTTTTGCAGAATTGAAATGGCTTAGAAATAGAGAATTTCTCTGGCTTGTACTGTCAGTATCATATCCTAGTACAGCATATGTAATTTGCCCGACATTTCTTTTTTTCTGTTGAGGGAAAAACATGGCTAGTTTTAGAAATTGCACTGGTGAATCAGTTGGAAAATGGCCTCTCCCATGTCCAGAATGTGCCTTTACTTAATGCTTTATGAGATTTTTCTGTCAGAAGGATGTATGTTTAACAGTTAACAAGTGAGGCCATTTTCTTGTAACATAATTCCTGGAGTAGGGCATCTGCAGTTGTAGCATGGAAATTACACAGTCAGGTAGATAATTCCTAGATGTTGTCTTTCTTACACATCTTAAACTTGCCTTTGGATGAATGCTTTCTACTGTTCATAAGGCACATCTTGGAGTTGGGTTGGTTTTGTGTAATCCTATTAATTTTACATGTTTCTATTTCTATTTCTATCCTATTAATTTTACATGTTCAGTATTGAAGTTGAAACAACAGATTAAAGCTCTAACTGACTTGGAAAAGAATTTATATGCATGGTTGTTACCTGTCAGGGCTAGTTGAGAGAATTTTGGGGTGTTTTAACTACCTGCTCAGAGCACTTTGCTCATTGTACTTGGGAAATGAATGCTTAAATCGTGTTCATTATTAGCTTTTGGTGCCTTTTTTTAGCACGTGGCTGCAAAATCACTGGGAAAATGTTGAATGTATTCCTAGAACAGAAAAGACAGAATCCTGGTAGGAGGTGGATTGGCTGTGTTCTGCTGTGTCATATTTAGCTACAAAGAAGGGAAGTATTGCATGTGGGAAGGGGTATGTGCTTCTAAAGAATTTGTAATGTGTGTAATTAGAACACAATTTCCTTCCCTCCCTTTTTTTACTGGAAAGCCTGGATTCTTGGTAGCTGCACATGCAAGTATTACAGATACAAGTGTGTTTTCACTCAAGTCCAAGCTTGTCTGC
Organism: Ammospiza nelsoni; assembly: GCF_027579445.1. Classification (NCBI taxonomy): domain Eukaryota; kingdom Metazoa; phylum Chordata; class Aves; order Passeriformes; family Passerellidae; genus Ammospiza; species Ammospiza nelsoni. The sequence goes on from NC_080636.1 coordinate 20,600,462, forward strand.
ACTTAAGTTAGTTCTGTTATTTTGTATACTTGCTGCCATTTTGCTTTCAGCTTGGGGATAGCCTTTAATGCTGTGCTGAAAGCATGAAATACAATGAATTCCTGCACATCCACCAGTGAAAGACCTGATTTCCTTCCCCTATGATTTTATTTTGATTTCAGGTTTTCAAGTTTGCTTTACCTTGCAAATTGTTCATACCTTTACACAAAATACTATTCTTTTTTTTTTTAATTTTAAATTCAGTTTTAAAGGATATGTAAGAGCTTTGTAAAACTCTTGTAGACAAATTTCCCTTCCTCTCCCCTGCTGCTGAAAAAAAGCACCCAGAAGACAAAGGCAGCTCTGATACTACAATTGAGTTGCAGATATATTTGAAAGGCTGCAAAGCTTTATCATGTGAATGGTGATAAAAATGTGAAGGGATTGGGGCAGCTGTTTTGATTCTGTTTATCTGTAGAAATATGTAAAATGCCTTTCACTAGCCGATTCAACTTCATTTGAAATAGATGTTCACTGTCCATATATCTTCAGTTCTGCTTCATGCTGTGGCTGATAGTCTTGTCCTTCAGTTTGAGTGTATTCCAGGACACTTGACTCTGCTTCCCTGTCCTTGGTTTAATTGTTGTTTTCTGCCCATCCCCAGTACCCTTGCAGAGACCTGAATTGCTTTGCTAAGCTAAACAAGGCAGGGCTCTTGCTGACAGCCCAGTTTGGCTGTCACCATGTCTGTTCCACTTAGGCATTTCTGGAGGGTGGCTGACCAAATGAGGTCTCCTCCAGAGGGCTGTGAAGCAGCGCTAATGCCTCCTTCCTCTTGAAAACAGTGAGATGCATCTTGCAATCATGTTTCCTTTTCACAGTTGTAGTGATGAGCATCAGCCATTGGTATAACAAAATCCCCTTTTACTTCCCAGTCCTGATAGAGGATAAATCTGAGAAAGCCTCTTTGGCTGCAAATGCAGAACGAGACACTTGTCGGTGTCAATGCACCTTTAGGACGTGCAATTTTTGGATTTGGTGATAGGAATTGAAAAATTCTGACAGTTGGAAATGTAAACTATGAATAATGAACTGAATATAGTGAAAGACAAGAAATTACAGAATCATCAATACAAATAATTAAATATACATGTGCATGATTATACTTCTTTAAAAATAACCAATTTCTAGTAACGTAGTCTTAATTTACATGCAGTACCTCAGATCAGTGCAAAGCAAAATACAAAGAAGAAAAGGATATTAATTCTACTGGCTTTAATCTGAATAATGGTCTTATTTAGCCAAGTAATTGGTTGCACAAGTATAGGCATTGTCTTGGTTTCACACAGTTTATGAGCTGATAGCCTCATGTGTATTGTAGCTGGTTTAATTTTGTTCTGTTTAAAAACATTTTCTTTAAGAAAAATGGAGACATAAGATGAACACAAGCTTATGTTACGGTTTGCAGCTTTCTGACTGGTATTTAATTTTTACTTCAAAATGTGGGCCTTTGTGATTCTTACCATCTTCACCACTTCTTTGCTGAAGTGTCATTATTTATTACCCTGAGTAGGCTATATTTCTATGCTAAGTTAGGTTTTAACTTGCTCTCTTAAACTTAAATGTGTATTTTTAAAAATTATTTTTAATGACCAAAATTATTTTATTTTACTGTGGAACTGAATTTTTCCTCTATGATGCTATGAGGAATGGCTCATCAGCTGCAGCTGCCATTTGTACAAACAGTGGTGCTGCAGTTTGCAAAGTAAAGCTTCACAGTTGGGCAAAAGTACAAGTTTAGGTTTCTCTTCCTCCCCCTGCTCCCCAAGGACAAAATCTTTCATTTCTTGCAGTACAATATATATTTCTGTATGGTAGATGTTAGGTATTTTTTCTAGTATATGTTTATAAATGTAAGTATGATAGAAATTGTGATTCTAATTCTTCTCAAATTTTTCTAAGATAAGACAGATGGTTTTAGGTTCAAAGGAAGATCAAATGACAAGTTGGGATTTGCAAGCATAGGTACTTTTCATGGCATCAAGGATCTGTTGCTTTCTGCTGTAGTAATCTCTGCTGGAAGGAATTAAAAAACCACCAGGGACTGCAGTAGGATTCACTATGGTGTTATTAACCCTTGCTTGGACATGTACATCTTCTTGAGAAGGGATGTGGGCAGGGCCATGGAGAGAGCTGGGCACTTCTTCCTCAGGGTGGGACAGCACTGCACCTACTGTTCACTGCTTTTGGAAAGGGGAGACTTCAGCTTGTTAGATTTCAAATGCAGTAGGAGTATTTTTGTTCCCAGGTGACATGCATCTTACAGCTTTTTGTCATGGAAAACCTTCAGTAATGGGTTTGCTAGTGGGTTATAGGGAATTGTGGTAGTGCTGTTTTTCTTTTTATGTTGCGTTGGAAGAAAACATGAAATTATATTGATAAAACTTCTAGGGGATATAGCGATGTAGAGAGGGATAATCAGAGCTCTGAGCCTGACAAAACCCAGTACTTGTTCATATGCTGCAAACAGTATTCATGGAAACCTTGCCAAATTTCATGTGACTTAGGTAGAGTTACCTCTAGGATGGCTGTGCTGATGGCCTCTGTCTGGGTGCACAATGTTCTGTGAATTAAAAAGAAAAGAAAAAAAGACTATCTTGGTCCTTTACAATCTCTTCACAGTGGTGTCAAGCGGGAGGTTATTGGTTATCTGGTCGGGATATCTTCCAGAATTACCAGTTCTTGTGAGTATTTTGTAGGAAGGATGATGTAATTGTTTTCCAAGGACCTGTTCTCTAACCCTTTCCAATTTCTTGGAATATAAGGAGAAAATGGCTCATCAGCTAAATACATAACAAAAGAAGAGTGATGATGAAGAGCACTACTTGATGTTTGATTCTGAACCTAGATTAATTCTCTTAGAGATGATTTGCTACTTGCAGTTTTTAAATAGGGGCTATGTCAGATCATGTCTTATGGAAAAAGCACCCAACAGTGGTTAGTTCAGGAAGGTCTTTGGGCTTTGTCAAGACAAATTTCATGAGATCATGTGCTAGGCAGCACTTAGATACATTTCTTAATTACAGCTTATGTAGGTTTGGTATTAATGGTGGAATTCAACTCAGGAGTATCTACAGAACACAGCAGGGACTTCTGGTAGGGTCTGTACACTGCATTCTACAAAACAACTTTTTATTTCTTAATTTTTTTTCCTTAGGGTATTTTTTGATAGTGACCAGTTGTCACATTAGACTTTTTAAAATAAAGAAGCAGGGGAGGTGAATTCTGTGGCAGTGGTTGAGGCAGGGATGAATATATCCATCTGTGAGTTTCTTGGAATAAGTAGTTAAAGTTGGCATCGTTCAGATTAACGGCCAAGGAAGTCGTTTGACTTTGTTCAATAAAGTGGAGTAGATAAGAGAAACTTATTGAATACAACCTTGCTTTAACTTCCATTTAAAAATTTAGTGAATGTAGGTTGTTCTGTCTTATAACAGGATATAACAGGATACTCATCAGAGTTTCATCTTTTTAATTTTGGATTGTGAATTCTTCCCAATTCCTGTAGAGATCGTGTTTTTTTGTGTGTGCTAACATTTTCATGTTGGGGCACTATAACCTGTGAACTCCTTATTTCCTAAGAGGTTCTCATTTCCTGAAGGATGTAGTTTAGGTTGATTCTGCTAAAAGAAAACCAAGTGTGCTATTGACGAATGCGTGGGAGGAATGGCACAGAATATAGATGTTGCTTCCTTAAAACTCATTACAGAGTAACAGTATCTGTGTTCTTTTCAAAGTACAACTTCAAAGTTGTCTTTTTAAGGTACTCCTGAGGAAAAAACTTTCACTGGGGAGTTTTGTGTAGTTTTCTTTGCAGTGTAGACAATGTCGTTTTAGATGGCTGTGTTTCTGAGTCTAGATTTTTGTCAGTCCAGGTTTGATGGGTTTGTGAATTTTAAATAGCTATTTAGACTTCAGTCTGTTCTGATTACTGTGCTACAGTAGAATTGTTTTATTTTGGCACTGGGGATCCAAAGGAAAAGTAAATGCAGTGGGTAAATAATCAGTTCTGTGTAAATCTACCAGAGGTGGTGATTTTACTTAATTTTCAGAGGACTTCAGTCTTACAGAACTAAAGTAGAGGGAGAACTGATTTTCTTTCAATTCTCCATTGTCCAATGCTGTCTGATTTCCTTCCTCCCTGCTCTGTTTTTGAAGGTTTTGTGTATGTCTGGGAAACAAAAACAAAACAAACACTTAATTATGTACCTTTTTTTCACAGACTTTTACAAGTCATCCATGCAATTGCTCTTCCAGAAGCTGGCAATGCATGATGAACACTTTTTCAAACTGTGGAGGAAAAGATGCCTTAAACTTTCTCAGACTACTAATATGCCTCATTTTGAAATACAGCTCTGTGTACAAGTGATTGATTATCCTTCTTCCCCCACCCCTGTGATAAGTCTGTAAATACTTAATCTTACAAAAATCTTACACATCTTACAAAAATCCTTTGGGGAAAAATTTTGTTTGCTAAATATCTTAGACTTGAGTTTTAGCAGGAAGGTAGTAGGCACTTGTCATCTTTGATATCTTGATATCTTGTCATTTAGGATATCTCCCAAATGGGTGAGATAGGGACAGCCTCCCCATGTACCCTGACCTCACTCTTAACTCATAATTATTGCTAAAAGAAAGTATTGGTACATTTGAACAAGTCCTGTGTATGCCTGCAACTTATCCTTCTGTAATTCCTCTCCATAGACTGAACTTCTATGAAAACAAAGACTTCAACTGGAAAAAGTGTAATTTGAAATAATTTCAGTTCCTGTTGAAACCTCCATTGGCATTTTGACTTAATATCAGAGGTCTTAAAGGATATCACTCAATTCAGATTTGAGCTCTTGGGGGTGTGGGGAGAGGAATAATTTTGGGGATTTGAGCCTTTCATGGTTCACTTGCTTCATAACCTACAGGCAAGCTAGTGGAGCTTTCTAGATTAAGCCTCCCCACCCTCAGATTGTCAGCTTGCTTGACATCAACAATTTACTTTAAGACTAGTTTTTACTGAACTATGAAAATAGTGTTATGTTTACTTAAAGCCCAGTGATAAGTTTTAATAACATGACTTGCTGAAGAAGAAAAGCCTTCAGAGAACCTGTATTGCAGGTTACTCAGATTCTGTAATGGTGTGATTTTACTTAATAAGGAAAACACTGGAAGTCAGTGTTATTACATAAAACAGATTAAAATTACAGTAGAAGTGTCACTAAAATTATTGAAACTTCATGTTGATTTTATTTGTATTTTCCTCATTATTCATATAAGAAGACTGTTAATTATATTGGCTAATGAGGATTTAACCTGGGGTCTTACAAAGTTTATTTTGGCAGTAGTACAGTTCAGAAGAGAAACAGTTTTGTTCATAATCACTTTCTGTGAAAATGCTTGGATAGGGAGTACCTGATTTTGGTTTAATAGGATGAGTGTCTATTGCCAAATATATCTTTATCTTAATATCTTGTCCCTAATATGAAGTTATATCACACTTCACCTTTTGAGGGCTAAACTGAGTGACTTCAACCACAGCCTTGTTATCTTCTTGCAGGTGTTTGGGTTAGGAGTAGAGTGTAACTGCTCTGCATGTTTCTGTCTCTTGCTTGTCTTTACAAACAAAGCAAGTGTGAATTCTCAAGTTACATGAATAATCTTTTCTTAGACTCAGCATTGTCTCTCTTCTTCCTTCCATCTCCAAAGGTCATTTCCTGCGTTTAGCCCTTGACTGTGTAATTCCCTCTGGCTGAGCATGGTGGAAAGGGCTGGTGTGTTCTACAGTCACAGGATTTCCAAGCTGCCCCATCCAAATGTGTGTGCACAAGATGGTGCATGAACCACTCACCTGCTGGTTTCACAGCTGGTTGATGTTTCTCATGTGGTGTTCTGCAGCAAATCTGCTTTTTAATGATTTCTGTTACGTAGTATAGCTATGGAACATAGATGTGCTGTGCACTAGATACCAATATAAATAAGGGTTCAGTCAGCATGCTGGCTGTGTTCATGTGCAGAGCTTTTGCTCTTGGAGCTCTTACAGGCTTCTCATGAACCCTTTACTCTTGACTATTGTTCACCTTCTGCAACTTCTGTTTCTCTGGCTTCTAAATTATTTCATATCTAAAAGCCGGTTTATCTGTATTTGAGAGTAATATCACAATTTTTAAAAAGTCTAAATATCAGGATAGTCACAATAGTCATGTAACTCTTCTTGGAATCCTTGTTCTTTCTCAGCTTTCACTTTTTAATATCCTGATAATTGACATGAAGATTTAAAGGTTCTCTGAAATTATGTCCAGTCCAGTAGCTTTTCAAAGGAGCACCAAGGGCTGACTTGTGATATTGCTGACTTGTTTATGTGTATTTTTTTCTTCATTAAAGCATTTCCAATCTCAAGAGTGTGGAGTGTACTAGAATAATATAGATGAGGCTGGGAAAAGATAATTTAGGTGTTTGTGAATATTAATGCCAAGGACAGAATGCTTGGTAAAATGAATTGATAGTCTGCAAAGTTACTCAATTGGCCAGATCAAGTGTTGGCTGCCTTAATAGGGATATTTGAACTTAAATTATTTTCCCCTTGTCTTTGCTCGTGTTGATTTTTATTTGGTACTTTGTTCCACTTAGTAAAATTAAGGGTCTTTCTGCATAGGAAGTCTTTACAACTTTCCCTGTTGGTGACTGTTGCAGATAATCAGTAACCACTTTATCTGTCAGTGTCTCTCATATAATCCTGAGAATTCCCTGGCAGGCAAGTCTGTGTTAGGATGTACAACTGCATTCTGTTCAGTGTTACTAGAGATGTGTGATTATGGCATGAAAAATCCAGATATTTGTCCATTTCTTAAGCAAAACACTCCAGCTTCTAGATCAGGAAGTGATACTATTTAGTTTGTTCATCCTTTAACTTTATAGTTAATAAAACTAACTGGTGGCCTTTATTCATTCCTCCCCCATTAAGACATGTTTCACTGCTGCTTCACACTAAACCATAGCTATATTTGGAGTAGGAACCTCCCAGACTTTTCCCTTTTGCCCATCTAACATTACCTCTTTTCAAGCTACTGAATCAGAAGTCTTTGAAATGAAATTTTATATAACTGATGGCAAAAGACTTTTTTTTTCTCCTCAAAACCAATAATAATAGACTCTGATATCTGCTTGAATGTTGCTGTGCTAATGAACACATGGAAATGTGTTGTATATTACTGATTGTTTTCTGGCCCATTCTTGGGCATGCTAATTTTGCATTCTCCTTGCTCCAGTGCTAGGAAGAAAACTCTTGCCTTTAATCTATTAAAAAATACCATTTTAGTATACTTTTCTTTGAGGTCATGCTCTCCTGCTACAAAAACCCTTGTAGTTTGGGGCTTATTTAAAAATGAAAATAAGAACTTCCTTTCTATAAGAGTTTCCTGTTCACCTCCACTCGGGTGTCAGACTTTGGTGACCATGGACAGGGACCATCAATGAGCTTGGGCCAGCCCAGCTGGATCACAGCAGGCCCAGCCATGCTGTGATAGGGGACATTTCTGCGTTTCTTGGCTGTATTGGTATTGACCATAAGTATTTGGATGTGCTCATCCTCTCCAAGAGGATTCTTGGGTGTAGTTCTGGGTAATCATTCATCTGATTGCAAGATCTTCCTGGACTGTTTCTTTCAGTATTAGAGCATCCTTAACAACAAATACTTTGATGAAAAAAAGATGAATACACAATTTTTTACCTAGAGTATGTTCTGCTTTATTGGACTATGCTTTGGTTTGCTTCAGTTTTGCAGTAATTGATGTCTTACAGTGCTTATGGCATTTTGGTGCATTTTGGGTCAGTACACTCCATTGTACAAAACAGCAGTTTATTTCCTTATTTCTGGACACTGCTGTGTCCATAGTATGAAACAGCCTTTTCTGTGAGAAACCAGGCAGTACTTTGCTTAGTCTCTTGGTAGTGTCCTTTCTATGCCTTTAAAATGCTCATGGTTTTCTTAAGCAGATGAAGAATAATCAGTATGTTGAAATAAATGAAATCTCATTGGCAAGAGTGATGACGCTGCCAAGTAGAACTGATCCGGTTTGCTGTTCCTCTAAAAAACTGAGTTGTACCAGATGTTAACTGGGTATAATGTGGACTTAAAAGAGGATTAAGGAAGGGATAAGTGTTGATAGTTCACTTGCTGTGTTTTACATCATAATATCTCTTCAGTGCTGTAATACATGTTTTGCAGAGGCTGCAGTCACTCCTACCTGTGTTCAGGAGAGGTGTTGGAAGCAAATCCCAAAACCTTGCTGTGCTACAGGTCTGGCCAGCATGGTGTCTTGTGTGACAGTGCTTGCTGCCAGAGAATGAAGAGAATTACAGTGCATGTGCAGAATAATCCTCCTGTGCACCTTCACAGGTCTTACCATTCCTGGGGTGTCCTGAATCAGATTTTGTTTGTTATCTGCTGTTGAATGTCTCTTTGATACATTTGTCATCATTCTTTCCCCTCATCCACCAGGCATTTGACTTTTACAATGGCTTATCATTAAGTCAGTTTCTGTTAGGGGAGAAGGATCCTGAATTTTCACTTACTGAAATCAGATTGTTTGCTATCTGTTGAACTAAAGGCATAAATAAATCATTCTTCATATCTGCAGTCACTTAGGATTTTGTAAGCATCACTCAGCTGCCAGCAGCAGTTCTGTCACCAATTTAGCTGTGGCTGGAAGAGGAGAGAAAGCTCAGGCTGTGACTGGAGCCTGCCCAAGTCAGAGCTTCACTGGGGTGGCAGGTCTGGAGCAGAGAGTGGGACTTGAGAGTGCTGCCACCAAAGGGTGGTGGGTGATGGCAGTGGGAGGTGAGCAGAGCTGCTCCAGGTGCCTGAGGCAAGGCTGAGCACAGCAAAGCCATGGCAAATGGGATTTGGCTTTAAAACGCAGGCAGGAGAACAAGTGGCATGGACAAGACATCTGGATGGATTTGGGGAGGGGTAGCAGGCTGGTTTCTTTAGCGTTAGTCAGATACTGACTGACTGATTTCAGCCAACTTGATTCTTCACCTCCCTATATAAAAATAAGGTAATTGATTCAAGTGGTATGGAATACAATCATTATATTAGGACCTTGTACAAGTAAGTGTAGCTGTAATTGTCTCTTGGTAACATTGTTTTTTTTCTGATCTTTCTGTCTTTTCTGTCTTTCCTAATGCACCTGAGAAAATCAGTACAATTTATCCTTGCTGTTTCTCTTTGGAAGAAATTTGATTCAATCTTGCCTTTTTTTTTTTTTTTTTTGAGCCTCACATTTCTTTTGGACAGTTTAGGGTTCAGTGATGGTGAATTGAATCTAAATTTCCTTCCTGTGCCTTTCTTTTCCTGAGCTCTCCTGAGATCTTGCATCACTCTCGCTTTCATGATGTTTGTGTGTCTTCAGCAGGCTTCAGTTGTGAGACAGATGGGGCTGTGTTGTCTAGTAAGGTGTCACTCAGCCTCCTGGAGGTCTGATTGCAGTAGTGACAGGCAATTAGAGCAAATTGTGGCAATCTCAGTGCTTATTTTCTAATTGCTCAACTGCTTCTTCAAGGTCATTCTGGTGTAATCAGGCTGTATTGTTTAAACTGGGATTCCCTCTCTCTTCATGCTTTCTGCCATGAACTATACTGTGCCAAGGTGTTGCATGTCTTATTCTCCAGGAAAATCAAGGTGAGTTAGTGTGACAGTAACTTCCAAGAAATACAAGATATATTTCCTTATATATTTTCAATTGTAAATAAAATTCATAGTAAGAACAGAAATACTTCACACACACACACTTTTCATTATGGTGAAGAGTGCTTGTGGAGATTCAGATGTTCCTCATCATCCATGTCACCCTTCCTTATGGCATTTACCTTCACAAAATAGCTTTATAAAACACAAAACATTAAAATCATTAAAAACTCAGGAATGAAAAAATAAGGCTTTTTAAAATAAATAAAAAAGTTAGGGTAATCCAGGAGTGACAGCATCTAGCTTGTCACTTCCACTTGAATTCTCTGCACACAGAGTTATATCTGTCAACATATGGCACAGTAACTCAATCTTGGATGGTCCTTCTGCCATTCTCCAGTCTCTTTAGTTACACGAAGAATTTAGTGCTATTAGCTGACTTTGTCATCTCAGGCACTTTCTTATTAGAGGCTTTGGGTAAGTGCAGTTTGTCTTTTGAAAGCTTAATAAATAAATAAATTATAAATAAAAGCAGTTGTTTGCTCCTCTCGTACCAGTGAAGCACAAAGCAAGCATTAACATGCTGAAATTATTAGTGCAATTCTGAGGTCCTTGAATTTCCTTAGGATTCTTGGCTGAATGTCATCCACTCTTGGTGGTTTGCTAATTTTTCACTTGTCCATTTTCTCTGTACTGTTTTTGTCTTTTTTTTTCTAGCAGTGTTTGCTTTGAAACAGATCCTCTAATGCATATTCCATGAAGGCCTTTCACTGGGAGAATCTCTTTAAGTTCCTCCCTAATGAACATGCAAAAAATAATTCTGGGTTTGCCCTCACTTTTGGTTATTTAAGTTTTTTTTCTTAATGCTTCTATTTGTTTACTTGCTGTACCCTTACCAATCCTGACAGGCTCCTTGCTTCTTATGTGTCTCAAGAAAGGATTTAGTTGTAGTTTTAATGCCTTTTTTTTACTTCCCTAATTTATTTTTGAGACTGTCTTGTATTTTTTTTTTCTGGTTTTAGCTTGCTATTGTTTGAGCCTCATTTGGACAACTTTTACAAGATTCTTCTAATATTTTCTCTAATATGTTATTTAGCCATCTTCTTCCTTGCCTGTCACATCATTATTCATCCCCACTTAAGCCTTTTCTTTTTTTGTGATTTTTATGTTTCCTCTGGGCCTCACATACAATGTCTTATATCTCGTGGTCTACACACAAGTTTTTGATGATTCTCTTTGTTGCCTCCTATTTGTCTAATTCCTCTCTTTAAATTCCTTGGTGTTTTTTCCTCCTGCAGATATTTAGGTCACTTTAAATTCTGGGGGAGGGTTGCACTAATATTTTTAAGCAAATTCTGCACAGTGCTTAGGATCAAGAGATGTCTTTTCTGATAGCTCTTTCCATGAAGCAGTCATTCCTGATATTCAGTATTTTGTCTTGGCTTCCTGTGACATTTAGTGGATAACAAAAACCTCCCATTGTTTTTTGTCTTTACTTTTGTAACATTCTGAGTACCTCAGCTTGGTCACTCAATGCCTGCATGTTTCAGTGTGAAGGCTCATGTATTTCTCATTATCACTGTCTTGAATGTAAAGAAGGTAAATGTACTCTTTTAATGAATAAGTAATGTCTTTGGATGAATTTCTCTTTTTATTCATTTTCTTCAAAAACTGGTTTTAGCTGCAGAAACTGTTTCATTCTAAACTTTCATAGTGGTTTCTTTATTTCTCAATGTATATGAATGCCAATAACCAGTGGACCTCCAGACTGGAGGATGCCTTTTCTTGATGAAGAGGACTTCTTTTTATCAAACAGCCTTTATTTTTTCCACTTTTTGGGAAGTGTCTGAATAAAAATAGGGAACTTATTCCACATCAGCATTTTTGTTCCCATAATTTTAGACCTGAGATGCTTGGCTTGCATAAGTTTTTTTTTCTTAAATATCTACTCTGGAAAGATAGCATAGTGTATGGAAGTGAAGTTGTGTGATTTCTTATAGGCATTTTCTCTAGCAGATTTGACAATCCCCACTTTGCCTTTGGAAAAATTCAGCTGAAGGCAGTGGCTTTGCAATAATGTCCCTGTCTCTGAACTGAGCTGTTGGGAGTGCTGTGAGTGTATAAAACTGAAGGATGCTCCTTTGCACTGAGGACAGCTCCAGCTAGAGTTTATGGCTTGGGCACAGGGCAGAAATGTTTTCTGAATCCTGTCAGTACAGCATGCAAGACCTGGGGGGGTCTTGGTCAGACATACTGGTTTTATTGTGGTCTTCAGAGTAGTCTTAGAAACACTAATATCCAACAGCAATAGGTGGGAAACTGGAGGGCAAAAAAGAGTTTAGAAAAGGCATGTGAAAGGTGGAACAGAAGCATGAGAACTGATGTCTGAAATTCAAAAGCTCAACCAGTGCTCAAGAAGAAGGAGAGACTAGAATAATTATCTGACTTTATTTCTCCTTTCCCATTTTTTAAAAAATGAAATGCCTTTTCTTCAAGTTGGTGTGATCTAGAGCTCTTCATTGTCACTGACTTGAATTCATACATTGTCTTGACTTTACTCTTGATTTAGTGTCCTCAAGTAGTGCTGTGAGAGAGCACTTGGGGCTTGTAAAAGGCATTTCATTGCTGTCTGGTGTAGTCTCTGTAGCACTTGTGTAGAGGAGATCTCAGAGGTTTCTGTATGAGTTATAACCTGGGGCAGGAGGAGGCTGCTGCACTGGAGTAGCTGAATGCCACTGGGAGCCTTGCTGTGGAAAACTCTTCTGGTTAACACTGCATATTTTTCTAAGCAGTGTGGTAGTCAACTTTCAAAACGCAAGAATCTTTGTTAATTGTTTTGATTTACAGTGGAAGTTCAAAAGCTAAATGCAAGCGATCAAATACTGAAGGAAAAATGTAGTTTTGCTTATGACTTTTCTGTTTTCCTGTATCAGTTCTTTCAGCTCAGAGTTGTTACTGAAACAGCTATAGTGCAAAAGTCGAAAATGCAAACTTTTGCATCTGTAGGACGTTTTTACAAAAGAAAAGCAGATTTCTGTCTCTGCAGTTGATGATTCAAATTTCAAAAGCTGTTGTATCAGTCTTCAGATACTGAGGAAGACTTTGTTTAATTTTTATAAAGCTCTTTTAGCAATAAACTCAACTGTTGTAACCAATCTCTTGTTATTTTTCCAGGTTTCACTAAATGGTACACAATTTACAGACAGTTCTGTTGGATCAGAATTCACAGGAGTTTCTCAGGTATGTACAGCCAAATTTTGTGGGTATATATAAAAGCAGAATTATTTACTAATAGGAGAAGATACTAAGCAGTATTAAAGGTACTAAATCAAACTCTTCAAAAAGAATGCTGTGTGAGATTGGGATGTTGGTAATTGAAGTCAATTTCTGATTATCTCCTATTTAAGCTTTAAAAAACAATGGAATTTTTTTTTTAGTAAAATTTTATTGTTACAGTATGCTTGAAATTGGACTTGGATGTTAAAAATATCTATGCAGTTTTATGGTAATAAAGTTATTCTTGGAAATAAATCTAAATACATCGCAGAGATGCAGTTATTTCTGTTCCAACTTGTCCTACTTCCAGCTTTCATTTATGAATGTTATATCTGAACATGTTTCAGAGATAAAGTGAGCCTGGGTGTTTTCTTGCAGAGATGCATCCCACATTTTTTGAAGCTTGACTAGTGGAAAAATATCTTGCTTTTCACAAAATGTGCACTTTGCTCTGATGGCACTGAAGAGACATACAAATGTGACCTAATTGCAGGCTCTCTTAATCCAGCAAGAGTTTGCTGCTCATGTTGAAATGGTCACATGAACACTCACTGCATTCATCATGCTTTAAATAAATAAGAAACTGCAATTTATTGCTACATTTTAGTAGGATGGAGTCATAACAGGTATCAGAGATGCTTGTGGTCTAGATTTTGTTGAAGCTTCAGTTTTGATTCTTGATTTGCATTGTGCTCTAGGAACCAAGGGCTTTAATTTGAGATTCACACCTGTTGCAAATGTAAATGTTCACTGAGTGTGGCCATAACAAAGATTGTTGTTCCTGCTGTGTTTGCCGTGGCTTTTTAGTGATTGTGGTGCAGCTTTAAGGAAGTTGCACACATCTTAACTTCTAGAAGTCCCTGCAGAGTGGCTAAGGTGTGTTTGCCATGACCTTTACATTTGCAAAAGAGTAAGTGTCAGGTTGTCTTAGCTTCTGAACTTTTACATTTTTGTCCTCTTCTTTTCCTGCTGGTTGGAAGATGTCCTACATAAGATGTTCATAAGGATTTGCCTGCAAAATAGCTATGAAGATGTCATCATTCTGACAGGGGCTCACCTAATCTGGCTTCAAAAACACTTGCTTTAAGAAGGAAACATTCAGGGCTAAGGGATAAGCAGCCATGGCCTCCTGCAGGGGTTTTAGGCATGAATGAGATCTTCAGTTGGGTGCAGGTCAGCCAAGAGCAATGTCTAACTTGGGAAATCTCTTGGTGCTTGTAGAGCCTATAAAGGAATTGGTCAGTCCTGGCCTTTCAGCTGGCAGAGGGAGTCTTCCTGCATGAGAAGCTTTTCTAAAAACCTGTAGTAGACTCCTGGAGAGTTTGTGTTCTTTTTCCTGCCTTAGTGCTTAGGTGCAAATTCCACAAGTGGCAGCAGTGAGCAAAGGTTAGCTGTTCTTAATAAATCTGTTAAATTTCTCATGAATTTTTGAAAGATAGGAAGATATTTATGGAGATGAAATCAGTCTGTCTTTTGGGTTTTTATGTTCTAGAATTCTTAATTTTCCTTTCCATATTGCTGAGTCTGTCAGTTTTACAAATGTGAAGAACATAAAAATCAGTGTCTGTAATGCTCTGCTGTTTTTCTTTAGATGTCAGCACTAGAGAATTGATTTGTTGTTGCTGTGAAGACAAGAAGAGAGTGAATTATGGTTTAGCTTGAACTGGTCCTTTGCCCTAAAGAATTGTTCACCTGTGCTTGTGCAGTTGAGCCTTACAAGATCTTTAAAGCTATATTGTTGTTAGTATTGAGATTAGAGCAGTATCAAGAGCAGTGCTTGAATTACTTAAAATTTGCCTTTTCTTTGAGAAAGAATTAAACTATTTTCATGCTTACATAGAAGGTGTTGTTAATTAAGGCAGAGTTAGCAGTTGTAATAAAATTGGGCAAATCGGTGATTCTGCCGTTACATGGTATTTTGTTCCAGTCATCTCTTATGTCTGATAAAATTGGGTTCTCTTTGTCTTGTGCTGCCTGAGTTGTTTTTAACTATCAGCCTTGGTGAAGAATCAGCATTTCATGGCTGAACCATAGTTTCATGCACAGTAGCATCTTGGAAAATAATTCAGGTTTTGAAGTACTTCTGTCCTTGTAAGCTGCCAAGTCTGCTTGATTCAATAGCTGATAGTGGATTTGAGGACCCTTTTGACTTGTGTTGTTGAAACTGACTTAAACTTTTATTTTGTAATAGGCTTAGCTGAAAGTGACTTTGTTTCAGGTAGTATTATAAAAGGAAGTGTCACAGAGCTTCAAAGTGGAGATATTTTTCTTTTTTATCTGTAAATGGTGACAGTAAAAGTAAATATCCCTTTTTAATTTTATTTGCTGGATTATTACATCTAGGCCAAAATATTTTAGAGGGAAAGACTGTAGACCATGCCCTTAAATGGGAGTGTATTAATAGTCTGAGTTGTTTGCCTCATGGATATTGAGATTGCTGTGTTTGTTGGGACACTCCAAGTATTCTGACTAGTAAAATATGTGTGTTGGTTTTGGGGGGTTTTGTTGTTAGTTTCAAATATCAGAATATGTACTCATATGTACTCTGTGAATAACCAGTTATCTATCAAAACATTTGTTTGTAGACACCATTTACCTTTGGCTTGGGCCAGAGGGCACCATATACAACTGGCGAGCATTGTCTTCTTTGTAGAAGTGAGCGCAAAGATACTTCGATTTCAGAGAGCGGAATCAAGAATTCCAGCAAAACAGCACTTTCCACATCTCCAAAAGCAAACAACATGCTGCACCTCCCACTGTGGGTGTGTCCAGACTGTAGAAGAACAGTGGAAAAGGAGGAGAGGCACGCTACAATAGAGCAGTCTCTTGTGGTAAGGTCAAGTAACTCGGTAAACTGAGAAGATCCTTAATTATGGGCTGCATGACACTTTGTGCTGTGGCACCACTGGAGCTGTAAATGCTTGAAAAGCTTTTTAGGTGATTTTGAGTTGGCTTTATATAAAATGAACAGGGAAGTTTTTCCAAAAGTGAGGAGTTCTGGTTCTGAGTTGAGGAGTTTTAAGTAGAGCAAGGTTTGGATCTGTTTTTTACTGAGCTTTTTGCTTTTAGTTCATTGGATCTCAAGCTTTGTCCTTATCCCCGTACTTAAATACAATTTCTTCTACTTTTACCAACATGACTTTACTCATTGCACTTTTTTCTATTCTGTCTGCTCATAGTGTGTTTTCCTCTCTTTGTGAAGTAAACTGTCAGAATTTTCCTTGTTCTTTCAGTGGACTTCTTGAGTCACTGCACTTGCACTGACACCTTCCTGCAGATTTCTGAGTTTTGCTGTCTTTTCTTTCCTACATTTTTTAATAAAGAAGCACTTTATTAAAACTTTGCATAGCATGAATGTAACAGTTTGCTAGTCTTGGTAGCACAGCGAGTACTAATTTAATATGTGGTGCTAATATTTCAAGTTGTGAATTCAACCTCGTGTAAGAGCTGTGCTTATTGTTGCAGGAAGATGCCAAGAGTTCATTGACAGGTCCAGCAAAACCTCATTAGAAGCAAACTATGTTATACTGCAGAACCAAGTCTTCATGACTGACCTGGAAGTCACACACTTGGGATAATTGGAAGTACTGTAGATTGCAGCTGACACCTCCTTGCAGAGAGCTAACAGGCTTGTGCACACACCCATAGGCACATACAGGTTTTTATTTCAGAAAATCACTGTGAAGGAAGATTGTATAGAGGATGTTGTTTAGCTTGTGTTGAAAGTATAGATAAGAACCTTTTTTGTGAGGAAAATCTAAGAGTATATCACTCGTATACAACTTGTGTTTACAGATAATGTTGCTATTAACAAGGGTGGTAAACTAATCAAAAGAGGTTACATCTAAGGGAATTATAGTGGTGGTATGGTGGTAAACACATCCTAGGGAGTTCAAAGCACAGCAAGACCGAGGCATATTATTGTTCAGTTGAGTCAAATCTTTTAACACATTTAAGCTCTGTTTAAGGAACTAGCAAAGAAAATGAGTGTTCTAGATTTGCAAGGAAGGCAGGTTTTGCTTCCTACATGTTTTGTTAACTTACAGATACTCCAGGTGTAAATAAAAATTCAGATATTTTTTTTTAATTTGGCAACTGTTTTCTTTTTAAAGAGGAATTTTTAAAAGCAGACAGCAAATAGATTTTCCAAGGTTGGAAGCTTGACTTAAAAAGGCGACTATATGAATTAGTCAAATTAGAGAAGCCAGCTGGGAAAAAAAGCCAAAATTAGCTAAAAAATAAAATGTTACCAATGACTGCAAGTCAGAATACAGGTGGTTTGCTGTAGGTGTTCCTGTTTTCAGGTTGCTGCTGCTCTCATTAGCTTGCTTGGTAGCAGCTGCATGCAGGTTTGTTCTTACCTGTGTCTGCATCTTGATCCAGGATTTGGGGCACAGAAAAACCCACCTTCAGTCACAGTACTGATGTGAGAGGTTTCTGCCTGGTGCCAGGGAAATCTGGTGGCAGACTTGGGAGGGTGCAGGAGAGAAGTGTGGCGTGTGCTGGGGCTGGAGCACAGAGAAGGGAGAGAAACTGCAGACAAAAATAGCAGCGGTTTGGGTGAATGGTCTGTGTCATCTGCTGGAATTGAACAGCACTGTGCACAGGAGATTGCATCCATCTCCAATGGCAGCAGCTTTCTGACATCCATTGCTCTGAAATACTATGTCTGGCTGTTACAAACAAGGAGATTTTATCATTTTTACTGGAAAGGATTGTTAAACTCCGGAAGCCAAACACACTGTTACATGGAGACTGAAGAGATAGTGCTGGTTTATGATTAAGTGTGGGTGATGCAAGCCTTCCTTTAGCTTAGTTCATTGTTTATGCTGAAGTACATAAAGGTGATAATTATAGCCAGTGTACTTTGGTCATTAGAAATGAAGCTTTGTTTGTATCTTTGGTCGTCTCTGTTCATCTCTTGCATTTATTAGTCTTCTGAAAGACTAATTCTTTGTGCCTGATTGAGTGTGCTTCCAAAATACATGCAGCACTAACAATTGCCACTTAAATATTTGTCTACCTAATATCATTTCAGACCTTACAAACTGTTTGGGTTATTCTTTTTGTTTTTCAGAGCCAAGATTTCCTTTTGCACATGCCTCTTGGAAACAGTGGATCACAGCAGGAGTCTGTAGGAGGAGGAAGAATAACTGTTGGTGCACAGACAGTGCCTGCTGCAGATCTTAGCAATTCCTCTCCTTCAGACATAGCATGCAACTGTGAGGCCTGTAATGAACGCAGGTAAGAGCTGAACTCATCCTCAGCAGCACAGAGGTTGTAGTCAGACTCTAGCAGTGTTGTACCTTGTTTGTAGGTGTGTGCTTCAACTCTTGAAACAGTAATTTCTGGATGTCAGTATTCACCCAGTTTCATACTTTATTCTAGGCATTTTCAGATGTACTTTTTGTTTTTTGGAATAGTAGGAATCAAAACACTTATGTGATGCATACAAACAGAGGGTAATTATTTTTGTCTTCAAATGCAGAGAAAATTCAGCAGAGCCTGAACGTGAACCTCAGCAGCTACAGAATTACTGGTCTGAAGTCAGATACATGGTCCGGTGTATTTATCGTCAAGCTGGGACCCCTCTGGCAGATGACCAGGACCAATCGTTGGTACCAGATAAAGAAGGAATGAAAGAGCTGGTGGATAGGTATAATACTTCAAAGAGGATTCATTCTATTTTATTCAGGATTTTTCAATACTAGTTTGAATGCATGGGAAGCTATTAAATTCATATACTGTCTGCAATAAGAATATAAATGCATAATTATGAAATGGTCCCAGAATGTTGTTCTTCAAAAGGCCTTAATCATAAGACACTGTTAAGTTTGAATTGCCCCATGTGAAAATCTTACCTTGTGGAACTAGCCTGAATTAGTAGTAGTTAGTGTTGTACCATACTGTGATTGTAATACCTGGAAGAAATTTTATAAGAATAAAGAAAAGTTAGATTGGACACTGATCACTAGATGAGGCAGATTCCAATTTCATTCTTACTTTAGAAATCATAATTGTAGCTTTTTAAGGTGTTGAAGTGAAAATGGGCTTAATGAGATCCTCAGTGGAGAGCTTTCTGCTTTTTAGAATAGTGGGGCAAACCCTGAAGGGCTCCAGTAGGATCATCTCAGTTTCTCTCTAACTCCATGTGTGGTCAAGGAGTTTTTGTTCTCCTTGGTTCCATATATGTTTAATATACTGAGATCTGAGCAGTCTCACCTGAGCTGTAGTTCTCAATTTCTAGTTGAACCTAAATTCTGATGAGGTAAAGACACATTTGAAAGAGAAATTCATCTAGCACTGCTCTTAATATGACTGTACACCTGAACTGGCTTTAGTAGATAATTAAATAAGCATATTGCACTTTGTTTATATAAAATCTGTTTGGTTTCATACATGAGTTGTGTACAAGCAGAGCAATATAATGTCCCTCCCTATTTAGTCACACTTCGTTTATTCAAGTGTTTAAAACATGCAATATAGGCTTGGAAATCAAAGTTGTTTAAATGTTGCATAGTGTGTTGGTAATTAAAACTGAATCACAGCTGAAGTGGTTATTGATGTTATGCATCTCCTTAATGGAAAAATTTTGGAAATCAGAACATAATACTGTGTAACTTGCTTACGTACTCAGTAGCTTTCATTACTCAGAACTGTTTTTCACTTTTGAGAGAGATTATTAACAATACAAAGACAGAAACAGGATTTCAAAGAAGCGATCCTTAAGTGCCAGTTGGATTATTTTTCACTTGAGTTTCTTATGGTCTATAAAGTGAAAAATAAAAAAGGATACAGTTTGGGCAGGCACCAGTGTGTCCAGTCTCTAGTGCTAGTATCGTGCAGAATTTTTTTACAAAGCTGGTCAATGTAGGTACTGAATGCATTTTTAAAATATCTTCCATTTAGGTAGGATGCAGAAGACCATGCTGTGGTTGAGTAACTCTGTTTAAAAGGCAGAAATTCCCACTTCCGTGCTTGGCTCCTGTTAGACACAGCTGGCAAAAAATGGAGTGTCTGGTTGTTTTTGTTGGAATAAGTAGTGGTGTCATCTAATGTTCCTATTGTATGTTGGAATACTTGATGGCAGTATGATAGAACTGTTTTGTGAGTGCTGAGGGAAAAGCATGGATTAGATAGCTGCAGACTTCTATTCATCTAACTCTTAAGTACTTACCCCATTCATTTCTCCCTGTGCTGTAAAAAACCCAAAGCATTCTGTGCATGCTTAAACTCCATGCACAGAAATTTAGAGTGAAATTGGATTATTTAAAGTGGTTCAAAGCAGCCATCATGTTCAGTTTTCTTCTGTAGGCACTAATTTGTCACATGTTAAGAACATCATGGAGAAATGGTGAAGAAGCTTATCTGAATAGTCTGGGTGCCTGCAGGGTTGGATGCAAATGGAGTTAAGATTTTGAGTTCACAAGTTGAAGTGAAATTTTAAATCCTAAATAATTGTACTCCTCAGGTGTGCAGACATGCTATTCCTTAAGGTACACAGGAGCTCAGTCCCATATGTGTACAAGTAGGGGACTGGACTGTGTTCTCTGAGATTTAAGGTAGTTCTCTAAACCTGAGCCACCGAGGTTATTTTTTATGATGATAATAGTAACTGGTAAATACTGCTAGGAAAATGAAAGCTGTTGATTACATGCTCTCTTTTTTTTTCTTTTCTGTCACAAATATTGTAAAACTAAAGGCTTTGTGAAAGAGATCCATACCAGCTTTACCAACGGTTGGAGCAGCAGGCTCGGGAATACGTGCTGGAGATGAAGGTTCGCCTGCTCAGACACCTGTCCCTGGGATCCAAGGTTGCATCGACCTTAGCCACAGAGGGGCCCCCCCAGGCCCAGCAGTTCATCTCCCTCCTGCTTGAGGAGTACAGTGCACTCTGCCAGGCAGCCTGTACAATCAGCGCCTTCCTGGTTACTCTGGTAAGGCTGAAAAAACAGCTTTGTGCTCCTGCTTGCCAGGGCTGATGCTAGCAGAGTTATTTCTGGGCTCTTTCAGGTGTCTTCTGGTGGTTGTGTTCATCATTAGAGACAGGGAGATTCTGAAAATGCAGTTAAATATTCAGAAGTGTGAAGTAGGCATCTCTGATATCTTTTATATATACAGACTTGATGTAATTTTTTTTTGTTCATAAAGAAAAAAGTGGGATGTTGTTTGTGGCACTTACTCTGAAACAGATCTTTAAGCGGATGTACAAAATATTAGATATCCTAATGTGGAAAACTCTTCTCTGGTAATCTTTAATGGTAGCTTCACAACCATGATTAAGTGACACCAACTTCTGTGTGTAGCACTAACTTAAATTGTTTCCATATATTCTGAGGCAACACAATCTCTTCAAGTAGCCAGCCTGGATTTTGAGTGAAAACTTTTCATTCACAGTCTAGGATGGCTACTTGAAGACATTGTGTTGCCTCAGCCTTAATCTGCTATGTAATTTATTATTTCTAAGGTTCTACCTTTAATGCTTTTTTTGCCAACTGATTGTGATGTTGGACTTAGGATTACATTTTTGGCTATAAAATAGGCAGTAGCCTTAAAAATGTCTTCTTGAGTAACTGTCCATTGGGTGAGTAATACTATAAGCATGTTCTGTAATTCTATTTGTTTAAGGTCTTAGAAGGTTATTAATCCTGTTTTGTTAATAATCCTTTCTTGTGCATCCTATGTTAATGTCATCATCCTGCCCATCCCTTTTCTTGTGTAAGCTTTGTGCAAGGATTAAAAAAAAGGGGAATTTGGATTTTATTGCCAGTTAGGTGAAATTGACTGTCTGGATGGGTAAAGAGAGGAAAAAACAGATGGGACATACACTATGGTGGCCTCAAGTGAGGATATAAAGTGGAGAGGAAGCAGAGTTTCATTACTGAAGTAGGGCTGTCAATAAAATTAAATTGGCAAAGCAGGAAGATGTTTCCTCTAAGAAACTTGATCATATCTGATAGGGTTTTTTGTTGTCTATGCTCTGTATTTGCTGTTGTCTCTATTATCTTTCTCAGCTTTATCACTTAGATACAGACATGAGGTCACTGCTATCTCCTGTTCATTGGCTGCTTTTAACAGTCAATAATTTTCTAACAAAGTGCTTGAGAGAAGGTTGCTCTTGAGGTTGGTTTGCATTGCAGCTGGTTCAGCTGTAAAGCAAATGGTTTGCAGTGCACCTCAGCTTTCTCAAAGTGGCTCTGCCAATAATGAACCCTTTAATGCCAGAATTACACAGCTGATCAGAAAATAACCACTGTATACCTTTTTCCTGGCAATTACTGTGAACTAGTAGTTATGAAAGCCAGTAGGTATGGGAGATGGAAATCATAGCCATGAGAAAACGGAAGATGCTTGAACTCCCTAGTCAACCCCTTTCCTGACAAAATTTAAAGTAAAATAAAATTCTTCTCTTTTAAAGAATGAAGCATAAGAAAAGAGAAAATATGCCAGATTTTCTTGTCTTTTTCCTTCTGTAGCCCAGTCAGTACTGCAAACAACTTTTTACTAAGCTATGGCCTTGAGAAACTGAAATGTGAGAGTGTAGGATACTGTCTCTTGTCATACATTTCTTAGCTTTATTAAATAACCTATTTGTTAAATTGAGTAGTATGTCACAGCTTGCAGTACAGGTTGTAGGGTCACTAGTTTTTTCAGTGTACATGGATATTTCTTCTGAAGATACAAGTACACTATGGAAAAAGGAACCTTTTCAGCTAAAATACATAACAGGCAGCCAAGATCTCTAAACTTGGTGCTGCCTTCCTTTTAAGGATGAAAGCTTTGCATGTAGTGTACTGTATAAAGGCATCTAATGCCTTGAACCTCCACCTGTGAGAAACTGATTTCTCGATGAAATTGTGAATAGTTGTCCTGCCTCTCAAAGGAATTCATCTGACTTCAATAGCAGGACCTAAAGCTTTGTGCCCCAACAATGCAGGGAATGTCAGATTATACTGACAACAATTTGCAAGGACTCTGGTCAGTACAGAAGGGCCCTCAAGTACACAGCATACAGACTAGAGAAGAAAACTTTGCTGATGTTTCTTTTTGAGAAATACTACAATCTGCACAAACTGGTACACAGGAGTTTGTAGGTAAGTGTTTATTGCTTAGTTCACAGCATATATGGAAATTCCTTTATAAGTCAGCCTCAGTGAACCTTGAGAAATTATTAGCATTTTATAAAAATTTAAAATATTTTGAAGACATAATACTCAAAATGAAAAAGTACATGTGTCTTGTGCAACTCATAAAACCTCACCACTCACCCTTCTTAATAATAATACTTTGAACTTAATTGTTTTTTTTAATGCTAGTAGTCTTGTCTTCAGGTCTGATACAAATATGTTTGGTTGGTTTATTTTTTGACCCACTGCTATTAAAAAAACTTTAAAATTCAAGAGTATAATGGTGCTTCTGGGTGCTTGGGGTTGTAGTACTTAAGGCCTACTTGCTGACCTGAGAACCAAAATGCTTGCATTTAATTCTGCTGTGTGGTTGAGTCCTGTATAGAAAACCTGCATAATGCTGGCTATATGTAGGAAAACTTGATGCCTTGAAATGTATATTATACATGTTTTGAATTCTTGTGTTTTAATGATAATAATTTTAAGGTTTACCTCTTGAAATTGCATACAATTGTATGTTAATAACTTCAAATACAAGAATATTCTGCTTACTGGAGAAGTAAGCTGTTGGTCTCTTCTGTTTAGAGAACTTCATTCTTTAACCTGTAGGTGAGGAGAACTGTTTATTTGATTTTATGTCAGTTTTGAATAAAGATTATAAGTTCACATTGTATATGTCTTTTACTAGATAAGTTCAAAAAACTGAAAAATAATCATAACTGAACAATTGTTTGACAAGAAAACCTGAGAATTATGGGTTCAGATCATAAAATGCATCTTTTGGTGCAGAGAGGAAAGAGAACTTTGAGTAATGTAGACTGATTTTTTTAAAATTTTTTTTCCTTAAATTCATGACAATTTAGAAAGAATGATGCTATGGTTATTTAAGTAATTAAAAATTGCTTCAGTTTTGAGGGTTTGGGTTTTAAAACTGCATAAGATCTGAGCTGGTTCATACAGCCTGTAGGTTGGAAATAAGACTTTTTAAAAAAATCTTGCCTTGTACTGAATTTTGGTTTTTTTCCGTAAACCTGGTTTATTTCTGATTGTTTTATCATTTTAGGAAAATGAACATTTGAAGAAATTTCAGGTGACATGGGAATTGCACAACAAGCACCTGTTTGAAAATTTGGTATTTTCTGAGCCACTCCTGCAGAATAGCTTGCCAACGCTGGTGTCACAGCTAAGGTAGAGTTTAACTTCTGTTTTGTGGTTTCAAGAAGAGATGAAAACACATGTTTGCAACCACAGCATTAAAAAAAATATGCTGCTGCAATTGAATTGGTAAAAATCTTTGTGGATCTCTCTTGAAAAGAGTGTTGATTGATCAGGCTGCTGTCATAACTTGCTTGTCAGAAGAATTACAACCCTAATTTGCTTAGTTGTAGGTTACCCAGTAAAATGACAGCATCCTGTGTAAATACTGATGGTATGACTGAGTAGTACTGTTTTCAGTTATCAGGCATTGCTGCTGTTTCTACAGCTCTACAAGCAAATTAAAGCCTCATTACCTTCTGCTTCCCATAGTGCACAGAACTGAATTTGGAATTTTAAGCATCTTCTCACTGGAGAAATCCCCTTGCTGTGTGCTTGTAGGTCTCATGCTTTAAAGCTCCTGAGGCATTAAATTGTATATTTTCTTAGTAGGGTTGCTCTGATTGTAATTTGTGTACTGCCAAAGTGTTTGGGTTTTCTAGGAAAGAGGTATTAATAGAAATTTTCTTTACCCTAAGTCTGAACATTTTTAACATACAGTCATGGGTGGTTCGTGTTGACCTCTCAGTCTTGTCTGTGATGAGGACACATATTTGATCTGTGTACATCATGTCTTGTCTTGGGTAATTTTCCATGGTGCAAGAGTAGTTTGACTAATTCTGCTACAAGAGATGTACACAGTGAATCAAAAAATTTCTTTTGAGTCCTTCTTTTGCTAGTAGATACCAGAAAGGAAAAAAGAAGAGACAAAAAAACTGAATTGTTGCCAGGCTCAGCAAGAAGTCTTAGGTCCCTCATAAGTTACCTGATTTGTTTAGATGGAACTGGGTGGATATTGAAAGTCTTTATCTCCCTGCCCCAACAGCTGATTTTGTTGCTGTGTTCCAGCAGCATTTTAATTGTGTATTTTTCCAGTGATCTGTGCCTTCTTTTTCTGTGACTATCCTTCATCATGTCCATGCTTTTTGACAAGGTCTCTCTGTACCTCTTTACTCCAGTAGTCCTGACTATATAAAAGTATTTGTGTTGCCTTTATCTGCAGAGCTGAGAATGCTCTTAGTGAGCTTTATGGTTATTTCTTAACAGAAGCATTTTCGTTTCCTGTACTTGTTCTGTGCTACTGCAGTTAAAGTCAGAGCAACTGACTTTAAGTCAGAAGTTGTGTTTCTGCTGTCACTGTGGTGACAGCCATCTTCAAAGCTTACAAATATGATGGAATCAGAATCTCTTCCTGCAGGACTTTGTTTTCCAGTGCATTTGTGTTTTCTAGGTAGTTTATGTGAAACATCCTTGAACTTATGGTTTTGCCTAGTTTGGTTGACATGAATAATTTTTTGACAGGAAAGGTTCAGCACAAGCTTCCCATTTCTAGGTTATTTAGTGTCTGTCTTGTTTTTCTTTAATAAGCATAGATTCTGTTTGTGTTCATGGTCTCTCAGGATTTTATTGTTGAGTTCTCTGTATCTTGAAGTGACAGAATTAGATTTCTCTGGGAAGGATATGTTTCTTCCTTCCATTGGAAATGAGTGGAGAAATGTTCCATCACAGAAGCCTCACATGGAAAAGGAGGGATCAGCCTAGTCCTCTGGACATTTGGTGAACAGAGAATCACTTATGTGCAGTGGAGAAAGTATTGCCAGAGTTCCTTTACAAAGAGCATTGGCCTCATTATTTTCTCTTTCTGAAGAGAAATGTGAAATGGCATTTTGACATCTCAGCTTCGCTTAGATTTTGGGTGTTCGTCCTTTCTTTCATCCTTTGCTTAAATCACTAAATTTTTTGTATAACTGACTTTTTCAAAATATGTAGTTGGTGTTCTGTGGTTAGTTCCAAGGATGCTTATCAGATGTCAGACTAGAAAAGGTGTTCACATAGTGAGGTTTGAACAGCAGCTCTGTGGGGATGGAGTTTGCTTAGCTGATACAAGATCAGCTGTGTCAGTATTGCACAGCTGACAGGGGACATCTGCTGGGGTAAACTACCTGGGTCTTCATGTGTTGTGTCTTGTTTGGCTACATCTGTGGCTTGTTAGGAGGCAGCTCAGCTGCACAGTCTGCAGACCAGCTGTAAGGGCTGGCCATGGCTTGGCAAGAGTTAATTATTCAGCAGGGCTTCTGGGTCAGACACAGCGGCTCATAAGGATGTATTTTCATAATGAGTGTTTGAGGAAATCCAGTTCTTCCAAAGGTGAGTGATAAAGGTGTCAATATGAAGAGTTTCTTAGAGGTTAAATAATACTGATTGGGTTAAGGTGCCTCTGATTACATGCAGCCTCTGATGTGCCCTCTGAATTCACCACACTGCTTTATTGGGATGTGGTGACCAGTGTCTGGGGCTTCTCTGTCCCCTTTGCTTTTACAGCATGAGATGGGACAGTGGCGAGGATATTTGCAGAGCTTTGGTTAAATGACATTGTCCAAAAAAATTGTGTTCCTGATCAAAATATGTAGGCATACAGTTTGTCAACAGGTATGGCTTGAAAGTCTCAGTTACTTTGAAGTGAGCAATTCTTGTTAAATTTTATTTATGTGTTATCCTTTTTATTACCTTTGTTTTTACTGCAGTTGAGGAACTTACTGCACCTCTGTTAAGAGGACTGAAATGTTAACTAAATTGTTACTTTAACCTTGCCTCGGGGGTGAAAGAGTGTGTTTACTAGGATCATGTTACCTTTACTCAGAGTCACAATAAAAAATTAAAGTGTAAATGCTATTGCATTGCTACTACAAATTTTTTTAATTGAGTTATTTTTCTTCTAACTTGAGCATATTTTAAAAATTATTTCATGTACAGCTGCTGTGTGAAAGAGTAGTACTAGTCAGGAGCAGTAATGATAACAAATTACTGAATTTTATATAGTAGGGATCTGATTTTCACATAATTACATAATACTAGAAACAAAGGTTCCAAAAAAAAGTAGTAAATTGTGGTCTCGTAACAGGAGTTGACAGTGTTTGTACTAATAGTAAGGAAGTGTTATAGCATGAAGACACTGTATCCACTGAAACTTCTTTGTGCACTCTTCAACCCACGGACAGCCCAGGTTTTAATGTGCAGAGTTGCTTGTGCACCCTTCTTAAGTGGTTGTGTTGCAGGTTCTGGGCAAAAACAACAAAACAAATTTGAATTTATTAGCAAATTCACACTGTCAGCTGTAACTTGGTGCTTACTGAGTTGTCTGTTTGCTCAGCTCTCCGTTATGCTTAATTGCCAAGTTAAGGGATTAGTTCTTTGCCAGGTGACAGCAGGACTGTGTGGTTCTGAGGTTGGGTTGACATCCTATTGCAATGAAAATCTACAACCTCCCTGAAATGCTGGAACTGGGCTTAAATATCACATTTTGTGTTGCTTCAATTTTGGTTTTTTTGCTACTGGCTTTGATTGCTACACAACCTCTGTGACTAATTATCACACAGCTTCTCTTTAATTACTGAGTAAAAAAAATGTTGTAAAGCTTCAGTTTATTTATGTCACTTGACATTACAATTCAGTGTGGTTTAAACACATGTTATTGAGTAGAATTTTGTCTTTTATTATTTGTCAAGTCAGTGTATTGGGAGTTGGCATATTTGCGTAAGAAACATTATGCTGTGCAAAATGCAGCAGCAGGAAGGGAGGTAAGTGTGTCTCCTATTTCTGGGGCTCCTCACAGACACAGTCAGCAGTGAGTGGCATCCCCATGTTGTGTATCCCATGCTGCTCAAGTGGTAGTAGATAACTGCTTGTATCTCACTTGCCTCATTCTACAGCACATTTCCCACCTGGAACTCCAACTCATCTGGTATTCTTCTTAGCATTGGTCATGAGAGTTCTGCCTAACAAGCTTCTGGCTTTATTTTTATTATGTAGTTCTGCAGTGGATAGTCAACATGTATATTTAGCCCATAGAATTTGGAAGGATAAATATATCAAGCAACCAAATTTGAACAAATAGGTTTGTCATCTGGTTGCTCATGGGAAAGAGGCTCTAGCAATGTGGCACTTCCCACATTCTTGCTATTGTTGGTTACAGAAGATTGGAATAAGCAGGGTTTGGATATTTTTTGAAAAACTACTAAAAATACTCAATTTTTGGGATGCAAGCAACTCTGTGGGCCTAGGTGTGTCAACAATCACATTTTCACAACATTGTTTTTGGCTGGCAGATCTTAAAAGTGTGATTCTTCAGTGAAATGTCTCTTGTGTAACAAGTGCTGTTTGAACTTTCAGGCTTGGAACAACCCACGATTCCTGTAGTGAAGATATGTACAGTACCTTGCTACAAAGGTATCATCAACTGGAACAGGAAATGGGCCAAGTTGCTGAAGCATGGCTTGAATGCCAGAAAAGAATAGACGATTATGTTGATGAACAGGTAAGAGTCATACAAAAAGTCTCAAGATTATGTAGGGAGCAGTCCATGCAGGACTGTGCCTTCAGTGAAGAATAATTGCTTGGGTATTTTTATCTAGGACTTTGAAGCAACAAAATGTAACTTTTTTCATTCATGTAAGTCATTCACAATAGAAAAGCATGAACTTAAAATACTTAGTGGTGATTGTAAAATGACATATTCAAATTGTTGAAGCAGACTGTTGTGTTCTTGTTTAGAGATGGTCTTTGAGCATTTTATAAATATGTTAGCCAGTAAATGAGCCATAGGAAATAAAATAACCTGTTCCACAAAACCCCCTAAGCTTTCAAAATAATAAGTGCATTAAATGAAATCCAGAGGAAGAGGTAGATTTTAAAAATTACTCTATGTTTCATAGTGTCATGGTGATCATTGTACAGTTGTCAAAATGGAAACTCCAGTTTGTCTCAAGGCATAAATATTTGAGACTTCTGAAGCAGTCCTTTAATCAAGTATGTGGTCTGATAGCTTATTCTTCTGAATTTGTGCTACATTTCAGAGAATAATCATGTCATTGTGCTGACTCCTAGGTTGCTAAGAGCTTAATTTTCAGAAAAATAGCTGTTTACTTTGCAAGTGGTTGTTTATACTCTTCAAAAATTTCTCCTGTGGCTTTTGCCTCGTGCTCAAAATAATTAATTTTTTTTAAACACCTCAGAAAAAGTGAATATCTGCTTAGTTCAATCCTGAGTGTTCTAGAAGAAAAAATGTCTTGGAAATATAACTGAAGATAGTGAATTCTGTGAATTCTAGAATCTTTTTTCTATTTTGAGGTTTTATGAACAGTGGGAATGTGGAGAACTAATTTGAGATTCAGTAATACTGTGTTGCTTCTATAGATGACAACCATAGTTAAGTCTTATGATGCACTGTAAATGTGCTTCAGAAGTTGTTCCCTGTGTTGAAGATTTAAGTGAACTTCTGCCATTAATTTCAGTGCCTTATCGATGGAGACAGGATATAACTAATTTTATTATTAGAGTTCACTCTGTATTTGGGGACTGCATCTGTGAGCTTTGAGTTAAAAAGTTTTCTCTTGGTCTGGCTGCTTTTGTGCATCTAAACATTTGACTGCAGCCCAATAAAATGTCATCACCTCACATTTTATGCTATTAGAAGTCATCTTTCCCATGGTGTCAGGGTGTCATGGCTGTCTGATATTGCCTCTTTAGTAAGAAAGGACCCCACTTAACTGCCATCATTCAGCTATTTTTTTAAATGGCATTTCTGTAGAGTTACATTAATATTTGGTTTCTGATGGTTGTCCTGTACCACTTGGTCAGCTCTTAACTGACTTTTCTGTGTTTCTTTTTATCAAGTGACCATGCTGCTGCCACAAGTCCTGTCTTGTAGCATTTTTTAAGTTTGCTCAGTGATGCCTGTATCCTATGCAGACAGACACTCTTCTCCCAGCTGGGGAATTTAATGTGATGACTTATTTCCTAATGACCAAAAGTACCTGCAACGATGTGTGGGGGGTGTGTAGGAGAAGCGACAGTAAAACTTAAACCCTCAAATTTTAAAGAAGATAATCATATTTATATTGCTATTTAGTCATATTTATGTTGCTATTTATTTGTAGGAAAAAGCATTTTCACAGTCATACCTTAAGCCCTGTGCTGGTGATAACCTGTGGTTATACTCTTGATCAAAAATACATTATTCAGTATAACCCTCATACCTGAATTTGCAGTGATATTTTTGTCCACAAGGTAGAAATCAGAAAGCCCAGCTGCTACAGAAACTGTGAATCATTCACTTAATAGTGAATGCATGTTCATTAGTTGCTTGCTTATTGGCTCAACAAACTTGTGAGGTTTTCTTGGTAGTGTTTGAAAAGTTAAAAAGGAAAGGAGATTTAAGAATGGTTCTCACTTATGCATTGTGGAACTGTACCCAGAGGAGTCCATCAGCAAAGATAATTGATGGACCCTCCACTATAGTATGTTATGTTACTTGTTGGTGAAAAAAAGAGATTAGCTCTTGCAAGCAGTACAAATATTAATTGTTTAAGACTCTGTAAGATAGTTGTGCCATGCACAGATATAACTGAATACACTGGGCCATGTGTGTATGCTGTGATGAAGTTTAGAATAAGCAATCATCAGTGCCTGTAATAATCATATGCTACATCTTTGGAAAAACTTTGGCCTATCTTGAATACAGGAGAGTTTTAAGTATATGCAACCTGTACATCCAGTTTCTGATTTCCTTACCAAACTTAGATTACGTTTACCTAGGAGGTCCTGGGTTATTTCAGCAAGTAATGGCTAGACAGTCATATGTGCTTCATGCTGAAAGATTTCCTTTTTTTATTTCCTTTCTTACTTGTTTTTTAACTGAAATGCTTTTGCCCAGGCAGAGCTTCTTATTTGTCTCTCCATATTAATGTATGATTTTTTTTTTTTTAAGTCCTAGTCAACTTAATAGACAAAATAATATGGACATAAATTAGTTTTTGTCTTTATGGTGGCTGTATAGATAATTGAAGCAATCATTATTTTTGTGTGCTGAGAGTTTGTGATGGAGGAATTATTTTTGTTATTTTTTATGAAATAGTCTAGGAAAAGAGGTTCACACATGAAATTTGGGAAGATCAAATGTGCGATTTCCATTTGGTGCAGACTTCAAGATTTGGGAGAAACAAGCATCCTGTGATATATGTATGGACATCAGAGTTTTCACAGATGATTTAATGTTATGTTTCTGTTCTGACCAGGCTGCTGGTTTCATTTCTTGATTAAATCCATTTCAGAATGGAAGAATACTTATTCACATGTCTGTCTTGCTTGTCTGATGGAGCTCAAATACTTTTTAGCCTCAAATAAGTAGGGAGGAAGCAAGAGGGTGGTAGTGACCCTCTCTTCTCCATTGGGCAGTGTTATTCATATTCAGTCCAGATGTACAAGACTGAAGTGTAAATTTTTTCTTCTGATGGCATTTGAGTTTATCTCTCACTCCCTAGCAGAGTTCTTGGGCATGAGTCATGTGGTTTGTATTGCATCTGCTTTGCTCTGGTGAAATAAATATTCACTGGGGAAAAGAAAGGAGGAAGAGAAGTGGGTTTCTATTATTTATGGAATCAATAACTTAAGATACTTGTAGACATGGAGTATTGGCAAGGCTGCAAAGGTGGAAGTAGGAACACTTGAGTGTCAGCTCCTGTTCCCATTAATGCTCAGGTACCAGGCCTTGCCCTGTGCTGTTTGCTGTGACAGTTTCTGGGCAGGCTTGAGTGGCAGCTCCCAGTTAATGCACTGGCTGTTTTAAATGTCATTCTGTGGCATTAAAAGTCTTCTCTTACAAAGTGTAGTGAATGCAGGCTGACTTTGATGGTGGGGGCACCCAAACCAGTGAGAGCTGCTGGCCTTAAATATAGCTCAAGGGTTCTCAGGGGCTGATAGTTCATCCAGGATGAAGTTCCTGATGTTGCTTGCCATAGGCTCTGCAGTACCTTTTAGAGTGTCTGAGAAATGGTATGAGTGATTTAAGAATATTTCATAGGTGTCTTTTTTTTTTTTCTAATTTTTATAAATGGTAAACTCATTTTTTGGTGTTAATGTTATCCCACTGGAGTAAAGGAAATCCAAATCCACAGTAGTAATTAAAATATGATGCTGATAGTTTCAGAAATTAATTAGGCAGATTTTTTCTACTTAATACTGCTTCAGATCCCCAGCTTAAAATTTTATTTTCCTAAGTAAATAATGATAATAGCAATAATGTACTTAGCTTAATGTAGTGGGACTTTAAACTTTTTATCAAGTATTAATTTCTGGAGGCATGCTTTTGAAGATAAAAAGAATGTTGGTAGTGGTGTAACCCAGTGGTCTTTGGCTCACTAACCTATTTTATGAAGCAATCTCTTATATTCTATAAGGTGATAGACTATGATGATGATTATTAGGTAAATTTTTAAAAATATCTGTTAAAAGATAACCCAGGTAGTTGTTTTTCCTCACTGATGAAGTAATGATATTAGAATTTTGTAAGGTACAACAGGAGGAGTTTTGTTCTTGCATTTTGTTGTGTTAGAGTTCATGAAAGCTTTTGTGTTCCCTCAGAATCAATTTATTTACTAAATCAGTAAAATAGCATTTGTGTACAAAAAGTTACAGACTCTTGTGTTCATTTAGGTTGATATGATTTGAGAGACAAGCAATTATCGAGTGTTTTTCCAGCCTTAGATAAATCAAGGGGCATGAAAAACTTTCATGATTAAATAGTGTTAGTCTAGGTCACTACTTTTGATTCTTTGACTCCTTGGCTGATTAGTTCCACATGTGGTACTTCAGGGTTTACACTTGAGCCTGCACTGGGCCTTGCTGTAAATCCATTATCTCTAGATTTTAACAGATTGCAATGAATCTGAAATGTTGAGTATTTAATAGCAATCACTGTTTATCAAAAATATTATGAAACTATTTAATGAAAAGGAATATTAACATAAGGAGTAAGAGTGGATAAGTCCGAGTGGAAAATACAAGTGAAAAATCATATAAATAAATAGAAAGTCTTTTGTTTAAGTGACTCAAATTATTAGCAAATAAAACACATTTCATATTGACTAAGTGTAAGTACTTGCAGAGTAATATAGGTAAGCTAGGTTTAATGAAACAGGCCAATGACATCAAAGTAGGTTTTCTATTGTTAGATCAATGAGTTTTTCTTAAATTCTGTTTTAGATGGCAATGAAAACAAAACAACGCATGCTAAAGGAAGACTGGGAATTTTTTAAACAGAGGCGTTTTATTGAAGAGCAGGTAGGATTTTTTTTCCATACCCTTCTAAGTTATACTTATGCTGCACATATATTTGCAAGATGCAAACATGAGTGTAGTATGTTGTACTAGTTCTGTGCAATCTAATTCTGCAACTATGCCAGGCATGAAATTTGCTCAGTTAAAATGCAGAGAAGTGAGATCCAAGAAGAGCATGTAAAGGTCTGTAATCTCAGTTACTGCAAGGTAAAACATAAACACTGTAGTCTTAGGACTGAATGCCAGGTGTTTAAAATTTTTGTACAAAAAAAAAATGGAATTTTTGTTGCCTTAGAGTGGGATCCAAAAGCAGCCAATACATTGAGTGTCTTGATGTACATGGTAGGGAATATTGTGCTCAAGAGTTTAACAAATGCCTGTGTGTGTGCAGGAGTGTGAGCCTCAGTGTCGGGGCAGGTAATTCCACCTGTTGAGACTCCAGAGATAGCTCCTGCAGTTGTTTCTTGGGGAAAGGGCTGAGCAGAACTGTCTTCCTTTTTTCAAGCTGTAACCAGAGAGGGGCCAGTAGAAGTTTCTACCTTATTGTAAAACTGCTGTTTAAGACTCAGTACTCTCTTCTGCAGCCTAGAAGTGTTCAAGTGTGCATCATGCTTTCCATAAGAGTACAGTGGGCTTCGGCTAGAGTCAACTCTGGATGGAGAACCTCTCCGTTCCTGTGCCAGTATGCAGAAAGAAACGCTAGTCATGAGCCAGAGAGAGTATGATAGTACATTTTAATAAACTTAAACTTAAGCTTAAATTGGCAATGTCTCAAAGCAGTCATCAGTAAGTACTTTTTCCTATAAGGAACCTAAGCCTATGTTAACCATGTATTCAGAACATCTGGTATGCAGGTCTCCTCAGAGGACTTGAGGAAGAATCCTCTTTTTCCTTGATCTTAATTGGCCTTAAGTGAGCTGTAAGACCATGGCTGCTTAGGTAAGGATCAGGTCTGGGCATCTATAGAAGTGGGAGCTTAGGCACATCCTTGTTTAACCTAAGGCTTGTAGGTATCTAATGAAATTAGGTGTTTTCAGGATTAGGCCTCTGCCAGGTGGAGATTATTTGGATTGTATTTTTTTACTAATGCAGTCAAGTCCTGTTTTGGGCAGCTACTCTTGACTCCATACCATTGTAGCTAACAAATTAGTCCTAAATTTTTTTTATTTGCAAGTTAAGGGTCAGTTTGCTTTCTCCATTTGTCAGCAGTGTCCTTTTGTGCATATCATGAAACAAGACAAAAACTGCTCAAGTTCAGAATGCATCAGCAGAAATACAGTGCAAGATGTACCTATGAATCCGTCAGGGAGACAGACTTGTCCACTTTCCTATTTCATACTAGAGACAGACTTTATTTGAAGAGTATTGATGCCAAATGTTTGTCATTTGTAACTTTGAACTTCCTTTTTGTGATCAAAACGCCACCTTCATGGAATTATTCTGAATTATTCTGCTTTTCAATTATTTTGCCCAAAGAACCCTTTTTGGTTATGTGACTTGTCATTATGTGCCATTGAGTTTTTAACGGGAAGACTTGCACTACTAAAACATTACTTTTACCATTTACTTCAGCTTAATAACAAGAAAGCACTATCTGGGGAGAACAACTTCACAGACACAATGAGACACATGCTGTCATCACGTTTGAGCATGCCTGACTGTCCCAACTGTAATTATAGAAGAAGGTGAGCTGATGTTTTTGCTATGAAATCATAAAAAATCATTACTTTCCTGTTCAAGGTAAAAAGAAATACATTATTGGAACAAAGAATATAGTTACTTTGAATAAATGCTAGTTAAACAAGATCATAAAAATCTGTAATTTAATTTTTGAGCAGATGTACTTGCGATGACTGCAGCCTTTCACACATTTTAACGTGTGGCATCATGGATTCTCCCATAACGGATGACATCCACATTAACCAGTTACCACTACAAATCGATTCTGCTCCGGATTATTTATCTGAGATCCGCCCACCCAGTATGTCTTCAGCAAGTTCAGGATCTGGTTCCAGCTCACCTATCACAATTCAGCAGCATCCCAGACTCATCCTCGCAGATAATGGTTCTGCACCGACTTTGTAAGTTCCTTTTCCTGTTTTAAAGTTTTATAGTGAATTGAACTTAAGCAGACAAATGACATTGGCTGGCTATCATTATGTAATGCTAGTTTAGCCCCAGAAAATTATTTAATAATGGTACTGTGTTCAGCTGGCCACAACTCCAGCTGTTTGCTGTGCAAACATCTATATATTAAAATAGATGCTGTCAGGTTTCTGAAAATTTCTGAGGATACTGTATTACCACTATTGCTAGAAGTTTCTGTGGTACGCTTTCCTGCTTTGCAATTACAGGGACGTCAGATTCTGACTGCTTTAGAACATTGTCTTTAAATGTCAGATTTTCCTAAACTGAGCAAGGGAACTGGCATTCCTTTTTTTGAAGGATCATCAATTCACATGAATCGCTTTGGTTCCAAAAAAACCCTTTATTATATGGCTTTTTGGATTGTTGAACCTGTGTTAGTATGGCTTCCATCAAAAATTGTTGTCCCTATCAGAAGTATCTGCCACTCAATTTCTTACACTCCACTCCAAGTCTTCAGGAGATTTGAGACATTAGCCTAATGGTAACTTCCACCTCTTCGTGATTCCAAACAGTAAAAGCTGCCTGGTGGGCTGGCTTTTGTACTCAGTATGGCTACAGCTAACCAGGAGTCTCCTCTGTTACGTGCTGTTCTAAAGAAATACTTAAAAACCCCAACTTGAGTTACTTAAATGGTGGGAACACTGAAATAATGAAATACCTGCTGTAGGTACAGTCAGGGGAATTTCCCATTGTATTCCATGCTCACAGGGTGTGATGAACAAGGACAGTGCAGGTGTGTGGGGTGTTTGTGGTCACTGTCAGTCACTAAGTTCCGTTTTCTCTAAGCATTTATCTACTGCCACCAATGGTTTAGTATTCCATTACAGAGCTGTAGTTTCTGTACCTATTCAGGGAGCCCTTGAAAACTGCTGTGTTCTTAAGTATGTACTTTGCCATTTCTATAAACTCTCACTAATTTTGGTGCTGAAATGTCAAAAATTGTTCACTTTGTCTCTTCAGAAGCTAGTTCAGTTGAATCCAAGTAAGATTCAACTGTAAGAAGCCTATTTTTAGGGAAATACCACTGCTCCTTGGGGAAGTGCCATTTTATGTCTTATACTATCTGCTGTGTTTTGTTTCTTCATTGCACATTTGAAATATGCCTAATGGTGTCATCATGTAATTAAATTTTGGCTGAGTATTTTATGGTATGCAAAAGATAAAAGTGCACAGTTTAAGAGCTCTTTTAAGAGCTTTGGATTATTGTAGCAACATGAACTAACTGATCTTTGCAACACTTCCCTGGAGTGAGTAATTAAATGTGCACGTCCTATTACTATCTATCTGTTAGGCAAAAAATTCCACTAAGTATTTTAGAACTAATTTTGAAAAGCATGCAGATGTGAGGTTGTCTACAAACTATTGAGAAATTTAAGAGCTGCTGCGATGTGTTCAGTGTTCCCTTTTTACTGGTGTGACATTTAACGTGTGGAAAAACTCAAATTTTATATTCTGGGTTTTTCCACTTAGCAATTTGAATGAAGGAAGACATTGGCATAAAGCTTTTTTCATCAAATTTAAGGTCATCAGTATCCTGGAATTATTAATTCCCTAGGTTCTTGGTCAGAAAAGAGTGCTTGAAAAATATTTTGCCCAAAAGCAGTAGAGAATCCTGTTTTCAATTAAGTCTGTCATTTAGGCATGTGACTGCTACATTGAGTAGGATTATGTAGCAAATCGTTTGATTTTACTTGCTTGAAAAAGTAAATTCAGTTGAACAACTTGGAAGACCATCCATTGCTCCTAATTGGAACATTTATACAAGGGATGCCCTCAACTTTATTTCATCTTGGTATTCTAGCTGCTTTCACTATAACTGAGCACTGGGATTTATCTAAGCCTCTTTTCCCCTCAGTGGTAGTGATGATGATGATGTTGCACCATTATCAGCAAAATTTGCTGATATCTACCCACTGAATAATTACGACGATGCAGAGGTTGTAGCCAACATGAACGGAATCCACAGCGAGCTGAACGGCGGCGGTGAGAACATGGCCCTGAAAGATGAGGTACAGCATTTGCAGTGCCCTAGCTTGTTCTGCTTTTTGGATGTGCTCACTGGAGAAAGGCTTGTCCTTGTTAATGTCCCCATGTTAATGAGTTAATGTTGTCCAGTCTCCTCAGGTGAGCAGTACTAGCAGCAGTTCCTCAGAAGCAGATGATGAAGAAGCAGATGGGGAGAGCAGTGGTGAACCACCAGGGACTCAAAAGGAGGAAATGTCTCTAGGAAAAAGGGCATTAAGGAAAGAGGAAACAAAAATGGATAGTCCACCACCTTCTTACCCCAGTCAGCAGGTACAGACATCTAAAAGCATCTTGTAGTAGATTAATTTCTGAAATGTGGCTGTTGAATGAGAAGACATTTACATTGTCAATTACTTTTTTAACTTAAAATATTAAGTTGTCAGTAGGTAAGTATGACACCTAAAATAACTAATTGTTACATTGTCATGTCAAATAATCTTTTAGTCAAAACCTGAAATATGTTAGTTATATTAAAAGTTGCTTCAGGAAAAGGGGAAAAGGCCTATTCCTACCTGTATGAATGAGAAACAAACTAACAAGCATTTCTGTTTGGAACATCAGCCTGGTCTTTGCTAAATATTGGTGTTATGTTATTTGAAATGAATTAGGGTGGGGGTGGATGTTATGAGTACTTAGTTAACACAGATTTCTTTCATATTTGAGGATAGTCATATCCTCTATTTGAGGATTGCCTTTCCCTGTGTATATACATTCGTTGCATGACTTCAACAGCATGGGTCTTGGGATGTTTGGTTTATTTGTTTTTAATGGCTTGAGATTATGAAGCTCTTGACTGTGAGGTCATCAGACCACCTAGAGAACCATGCCTGGACTACCTGCTCTGCAAGTAGCAGTGTTTGGTTTAACAACTGAGCACCAAAGCAAAGGATCCAATGGATTTGTCTCTGTAACCACAAGGATTTCAATCTAAGTTACCCTGCAGCTACAACACAGGCTCCCTGCTTTGAGAGAGACTGTCACTTTCATTTCTTCTTATTGCATGAGAGAGTGCATAGTGGTGCACCTTTGAGACCTTAGACAATAATCATCTCCCAGCAAGTGTTATCCTCTGGTTAGGATGTTTTAAGACCTTCCACTGAAGGTATTAAGAGTATTAAACCAATTTTCTTTCAGCAAGTACATCGAGGGTTTATTCTATGTATTGCTGACCTATGCCATAAAAATTACATGGGGTGAGACCTCTGTCAGACTAGTTTGAAACTGGTGAAAGAGATTCAGTATTTGTTGTGGAAAATCAAATTAGATTATATAAGTCTGCTTGCCTTAGGGAAGCAAACTAAAATGCAAGATAAAAAGATGGATTTGGCCTTTTTCTTTTCTTTGAGGAGTAAGAGTATTTTCAGAATGATTCTGAGGAACTCTTAATGACATTCTTATTTAGTCTGATCTAATCAGAGCTGAGTAGTGTAGTGTTGTATTTAAGTGATGAATTTCACTTATACATGTCATGTGAATTTGAGATTTTTTGGCATTACCTCTTGGTTTTGCTAATTTACTCAGTACCTCTATTTCTCTTGGATTCCTTTTCAGTACCCAATTCATCAGAATTGGGGTTTGAGTCTCTTCAGTTTGTTTGAAATATTTTTTCCATTTTCATTTGTTAGTAGATTAGTGTTGATTTCTGGATAGTACTGATTTTTTTATTATAAAGGTGGGGGGGTTTGCTTTCTTTATACATGAAATTAATTCAGCTGTATTTAGTTGATGACATCTGTTATTTGTTAAAATATACCTTATGTTAAAGGCTGTAATGCCTTTAAATGCTAATGATGAGTTACTTGTTTCTGAGAGGAAGGGATATGTAAGAAGAGCATCACCTGGCAGTTCTTCTCTAGAAAGCTAATTTTAATGTTACATTTTTGGAAAAATGTGAACTGCCACATTGGTGGGAAAATGAGAAATTGGGAAGTATTCTTGGTATTGCTTCTGATAAAATTATATACCAGTGAAATATCAGGTGACAGTGCTGGAAAAAGTAATGAGCTGAAAGGGAAATGAAGCTGCTCTTTCCTGGGCTGCTTTTCTTCTAAAGTCTGGAGTTCTTTTGAGACAATAGAGGCTGATGATACCTTGAGATCTGTCCAAGTTTCTGAAGTGTGGATTTTTCATGGTTGGTGCAATTGTGACATTTTTAGGAGAAATGTCAGCCTCACACATTTACAGGGTAATTGAGTTTAGAAGGGGCTTGTGCAGATAATCCAGACCAACCTTCCTGGTCAAAGCAAGATCATCTAAAGAGAGTTGGTCAACACAGTGTCCAGTTGGGTTTTGAGTACCACCATGAATGGAGGCTCTAGAACTGCTGTAGGTGTTATGTTCCAGTGTTCAGCCACTCTCACAAATGAGTGGTTTGAGTGGAATTTCCTGTATTTTAGTGTGTCCATTTCCTCTGATCCTTTCATGGGATGCCACTGAGAGGAGCCTGGTACTGTCCTCTCTGTTCATCCCTTCTCCACCCAGTCAGGGTGAATCTCCTCTTTGAGGCTGAACAGTCCTAGAGCTCTCCTTCACTCCTTGACAGATGCTCCCATCTTTGTGGTCCTTCCCTGGTCTGACAGCAGGGTGTCCCTGTCTCATACTGGGGAGCCTGGCACTGAGCCTGGCACTGGAGTCACCAGTGCTGAGCGAAGTGGAGAGATTGCCTCCCTTGACATGCTGTTTGTGCTCTGCCTATTATACTGAGGACTACTTCCAATTTGATCAGCTAATCAACTCTTACCACTGCTTCCT
Organism: Ammospiza nelsoni; assembly: GCF_027579445.1. Classification (NCBI taxonomy): domain Eukaryota; kingdom Metazoa; phylum Chordata; class Aves; order Passeriformes; family Passerellidae; genus Ammospiza; species Ammospiza nelsoni. Next base: position 20,640,872 of record NC_080636.1, read on the forward strand.
ACACCCATTTTTTACATATGCTTGGAAAGTTGTGAAAAATATTAATCCAGTTAGGCCTTTTCTTTTTATACTGGGGTGTTTGCCTGGTAATGATTGAATGCTGTCAAGGTTTGTATCAGTATTTTGCTTGTTGTCACTCATAGTGGACATTAAATCTCTGTATGGTATGAAATCTCTCAGTTTTTAGGGTATTCTTTTAAGTAAGACAGAGATTCTTCACTAGTGCTTTTGCTTCACTATGAGACTTTTCTATTGGTACTAGAAAAAAATTATATGGATGCTCTGAAAATATTAATTGATGTATGCAAAATGAAATAATACTACTGATTAGTAGGAATTTTTTGTCTGTTGAGTAGATTGAGTTTTTAATAGGTTTTGTTGGGTTTTTTTGTAGGCTGACCAAGGTCCAAATGCTTGTGAATGTCATGTTTGCAAACAAGAAGCCTCAGGACTTACAGTCTCTGCACTTGCTACTGGACGCCTGCCTGCTGGGCACCAGTTTATGAATACTGAAAAACCTGCACATCCTGCACTTCATCTTTACCCTCACATCCATGGGCATATACCATTGCATACAATTCCTCATCTGCCTCGTCCACTTATCCATCCCACCTTGTACACTGCTTCTCCCTTCACACACAATAAGGTAAGCCTGACCAAGGAGATGGATGCATCCCCATCCCAGGGGAAATTCTGTACAGCTGCATAAACCAGCATGACTGAGTATCAGTGAAATAATGAAAAGTTGTTCCAAATTGTGGTTTGGTTATAATATTTCTTTTGCAAGGAATGCTGAGGGGCAGGGAGTGAGATTGAGAACTGCTGGAAGGTTTGTACAGAATGGCTGAGGGTATTTTTTCGTCAGGAAGACTGATAATGTCTTCATTGTGATTAGGAAGCATGTTGAGTCAAATGAGGCTTGCAAGGTGGAAGCAGTGATGGATCTTCAGTCAGTGTAAGAAAACTAATTGTCTTCATTTTATATGTATCAGAAAAATTTAGTATTCCATTTTGGCAATAATATTCTGAGATTTGTAATTAAAAATTTTTGTGAATTCCTCTTTTTTTTTTTTTTGGTTGGGATTTGTTGGTTTTTTTTGAGCAAAGACATACATCATATTTGTAAGGGGTTTTTTGTCCTTCAAGAGTACTCGTGTTTCTGCAGGTTCTGCAAAGTTCTTTTGACCTTAAACTCGTAAATAATAAACAAGAGAGAAAGGTGTGGAACAAGAATTGGGACCAAGTGACAGCTTTTCAGAAGTATGAGTTGAACCCAAGCCTCCCTGTTCTTGGGGATGCTGTTTCACATATGTTTAAAGCAGCTGAACTGTGGGTGATGCTGAGAGGGGTAAAAAAAGCCTCTGTCATTAGGTACATCCTTGTCTTCTCGTGGTCTGATCAACTGGTCAAGGTTGCAAGGAGAGTAGAATAATCCATCAAGATGACTCTTACTTGCTCTTTTTATCCTTCTTAGCATCCACTTTGGGTTTCCTGTCTTGGGTGTCCCTTACTTCTGTTCCGTAGCTGCAATGTGCCAGCAACAGCCCATTGCTGTTCTTTTGAGACCATGTTAAGTATTTCTTTGCACCCATGTAGTCAAATTTTCTTCAATGCAGGTTATTCCAGCCCCTCCCACCTTCACCATTAGGCAGATAATGAAAATCCTTCTTTATAAAAAAGGGAGACTATGTATTTAAGTAGTTTGTTTGGCCATGAGTCTAATGTCTGAAAGGTCTTTGGACTCAACTGATATTTTTAATATCTTTATCTATAATATCTCTATCTACTTCTGCATAGCTTTTAATTTGCATCAAATCTAGTATAAAAAGAGAAAAAAAGCTGCTTTTCCTTTTTAAAGGTAGCAGTATTTGAATATAATGTTTATGTTGCATGAGGTCTCTGGGAGACAGGTAATTTTAGAATGTGTAAACAATTTCAGCCAGAAGAAATCGAGTGAGCCCAAACAACTTGTCTCTATAAAATGAGAAAAAATGTGTGCTTCCTTTTCTTTTTCCCCCACTTGGTTCTTAAAAGGAAGGGGTGTATTCCTTGCTTGTTAATTTTAAGTTAGGAACCACTTAATACTTGAAAATTAAAGGAAGAAAATAATTAGCGTTTTTTTTATGTGTTTTGTTTCTTTTTCTTTTGTCCTTATTTTCAGTGCTGAACTGTTTGTAATCCCTTTTTCACAATTGTGTTCTGTGGTAATGATTGTCATGTCAGAGAAGATTAATTTGTTTAGGCAGCTCATGCTTTGAAAGGTAGTAATTCCTAGCAAGTTCTAAATTCATACAAATACTGGTTTTAATTATATATTGACACAACTAGTTTTTGAGACTTGGGTATTTTATGTTCATCTGTTATTTGATTCTAAAAGCAATGCTTTGTGAGTGTAAAATATACAGATCTACACACAATCTGTCTAATATGTTATATGCATTATAATTATCAACAAATCAGCCTTTCTATCTTTCTGGGAAATAGTGTCTATTATACTTTTGATAATGCTTTTTCCAGTTAAAACACTATGATTTGAATATTGCTATTGGAGTGACTGTGCAAGCAAACAGAATATTAATGGGGAAGATATTCTTTCTTTTTGTTGTAGGCATTACCACCAGCTCCAGTTCAGAATCATACAAACAAGCATCAAGTATTCAATGCATCTCTCCAAGATCATATTTATCCAAGCTGTTTTGGGAGCACTCCAGATTGGAATAGCTCTAAATTTATAAGTCTTTGGGGTTCAGAGGTGATGAATGACAAGAACTGGAATCCTGCTACATTTTTGCCTGACACAGTTCCTGGTGAGGGTTTGTTGCTACTTTATACTGACTAGTTAAAAGCCTTATGTTTTATGTTTCTTTTCAGGACTGGTGGATTTTATCACCATGGTTTTATAAAATGGGATTCTGGCAGATTTGCTGCCACTTCTACTCCAGTTGGGCAGAAAATTGGAAAATAAATTCTTATGTACTAGGGAGAAGATGCTAAAGGCAAACAAATAGCATGCTGGTTTTCACCTGTGGTCATTGTAGAGTTGTTTGTCTTCAGAAGTTTAGTATTGTAAAGGAAAACTTAAATAACTTCTAGACTTCTCCACAAAAGCCTGCCTTGTTCCTACAGGGTAGTAAGAGCACTGGTAATAACGCACTGTGTCCTACTTCTTACAATGCACACAGATAACCACATTGTCACTGAGAAAAAGGCTCAAATCAAGAAAAAGATTAACTTAAGCCAAGAAGCATTTGGAAATCCTAATGGTTAAAGTGAAAGAGAATAAAAGGAAAATTAGAGAAATCTTTCCATTCGCATCCGAGCAAATACTAAAAAGCCGTTTTTATTTTTTGTCTTGTATACAAAAGGAGGCTTGGGGATTTTGCGTGTTGGCTTTCTTTTTCAGACTCATGTGCTGCTAAGTTGTTGAAGCTACTACAGTGATATTTAAAAAGAAAGGCATTAAAAACATCCAGAAAATTTCCCCAGTGGGACAGCTCATCCATTTACAAGTGTAGTTGTGGGTAGCTATTCCAACAGATGGTTGGTGGCAGACTCATCTGGAAGGTCTATCACAAAGGTGTTTCTGTTAACTGCAATTCAAATTAATAAATGGTTTATAATTTTGTATTGATAAATGGATATGTTGTTTCATCTTACAATTTTGTCATGGCCTACTTGGATTTCAGATAGTGGATATTATATCTTTAGCATGTTAAAATGTTGTCAAGTTGAAATTTTTCAATTATAAATGGATGAAGATACCTGTAGCACATTTACTGCTTGTTAACACATTTAGTGACATTCTTAGAATTCTGTCTTCAGGGTTTGTGATTCTGCTCTGATACTTCCCAGCACATTTTGTTACACCTACATTATCTGGGAGGATGGAGAGGGAAAGGAGAATTCCCTTCACTAATCCTACTAATCCAACATTAACAATATATCCTGTGTCTGCATCTGAATTATTGAATGTGTAATTTAAATCCTGTAAAGACACTTCAGTAATTATGTGATTCTTAATTACTCTGTGTTTCAATTGAAGGGAGTGATATATTAGCACCAGCACTCTCAGAAATAAGACCCGAAGCACTTCCTACTACATCTAGCAATGAAACAACAGCAGTTACTGACAGCAAAGAGAAAAAAAATGGTGCAAAGAAGAAATGTCTGTACAATTTCCAGGATGCCTTTATGGAAGCTAATAAAGTTGTCATGGCAACCTCTTCTGCCACTTCTTCTGTCTCCTGCACAGCAACTACAGTGCAGTCAAGCAGCAACCAGTTCAAAGTATCATCCAAGAGACCTTCATCGATAGGTAAGGATTTGTAACTCACATACAGCTTCAGTAACTGGCTCAAGTACATATAGCTAACTATAAGGATTTATATAAGTGTTTAATTTAGTAAAATCATGCATCTTGATGATTTTTGTTAATTGCTGTTATTATTCTTGAGATAGTCTCTGTCTGGATTGAAGTCTTCTGGATTGAAGAACTTTGTGTGACCTTGATGTTAGGGTTGGAAACTGGTAATGGAAATTAGTTGAAATACTGCTGGTTTTTATAGAAGCTGAGAATATACAGTACTCTGTATGATTTTATGGATAGTTTATGGGGACTTAGTAATTATTTTTAACTGTAGGTGGTTTCTTTTTTCCCACCAATTTAGGTGAAGTGTTCCACAATATTAATAAAGAGGATCATAGACATTCTGCACCAGTTGCACCACGAAATAGTCCTACCAGTTTAGCATCCCTTCCTTCACTGTCTCCTGCTGCACTGTCTCCAGCCTCCACACCACATCTTCCAAACCTTGCTGCTCCTTCTTTCCCCAAAACTGCTGCAACAGCCCCTGGATTTGTGGATCCTCATTCAGGTCTTTGTCCTACTACAGTTGCACCTCCTACTTCAACCACAGACAGCTCTGTAAGTGCCCCACCAAGTGTCTGCAGGTAAGTTTGTTGTTATTCTTGCCATTCTTTTTTATTCAGTAGATAGGAAATGAAAATACTGATACCTCTTCTCCTTTGCCACTGGTTGTAGTGTGAAAGCTGTGTTTGTGTTCAGCAAATGAAACCAAGTGCAGATACTTAGTATTTAGCTTGGTGTGAGACTTCACAAATATGATTTCCATTGTGCAGTCCAGTTACTGAATTCAGAGGCTTGAAAAGAAATGTTTGCACACTTCTAGAAATATTGTCTGGGATATACAAATCAAACTGTTCTTCCTTACTCTAATTACTGGTTAATGATGCTGCTGAGACGCAGACCTCTTGTTTTCTGCATTTTGGCATTACATGGCAAGCAGGAGTGGAAAGCTGTGAAGACCTTACTCTGTAATTTAGCTCAGAATATAAAGAGGTCATACATGGTCTTGAAACCTGCCATGTAGTGACATGTTTTCCTGACTGCACTTTAGGCTTCTCAGATATAACTCCTACCATTTATACAGTGGTTTTAGCGTGGAAGGGATGTTGTGATTTCTGAAGATTTTCAAAGGTCTTGGAGGTGGGAAGCATTTTGGTGGAGCTGTCTTCTGGTAATGTTATGTACTGTGGCAGGCTGACAATGGTGGCAGCCCTTTGATGTGTCTGAAGGGTGGAGGCATAACAGAAAAGGAGTTGAGTCATTGCTCTGAGCTCTATGACCTGTGGGGCTGTGATCATGGATGGTATCAATGTAGTCTCCTGGCTGCTGTAAGTTTTTGGAAGATGGTGTGAGATTTAGTTAGGGTTTGGTAAATACTTCTAAAAATGTCCTTGTTTCTGTTACCAACTGGTTTTATTGATGATGTCTCCAGATAAGTAACTATTCTTTCATACTTGAGAAATTATCACAATTTTGTAAAGAATTTTTCTTATGTAGTGCAGGGACATAATTGAATATGGACACAGTAGAAATCCAACTTTTTATCATTGTTTCCAGGTGCTAATGTGATATTTTTTGTTTGGGAAAAAAAAAATGAACTGAGAGAGACCCAGAAGCAGTGATTGCAATCTGGGAAGGGGGAGTGAGGTTAGAAAGCAGATTTATACATATTCTGTAGATAAGGCAGAATATGGCCTGTTTTCACCTTTCTAACATAAGAACAAAGAAATACTAATGATAGACAAGAAAGGGGATTTTTTTAGTGCTACTTTCTTTTGGAGCAAAATCATGTCTGTTTTAGAAGACCTGGGCAGTAGAAATGTTGTGTGCAGTTACACAGAGCTCTGGGGGAATCAAATGCTTATTGAAGAGATGTGCCAGTATTCCCCCTTCAAAATCAAGTTGCAGACAGGGTAATGGAAACTTCTAGGTTTTAGCTGACACTGGATTTTTTATTTAAGTCAAGAGCTTGAAAATATATCTAAAACCAGGAGATTTGCAACTGCATTTGAAACCTTCTTGATGTCACAAATGGTGAGAAGGGCAGCAGTTTCAAAACTATTCCATTTAAAAAAGCTAGTCAGTACTTCTGAAATACTTTACCTGTTTAAAGCCAGGAAGAGCTGTTCCAAAACTCACTCTCTAGGCATGCTTGTTCAGGGCATCACTAAATTTGGTTCTTATAGATGGCTTTCCTGTGTATCATTTTATCCTGCTGCTTGGTTTCAAATGTCTCCATTTGTAAGTTAGTGGATGAAAGCTTTAGGATGACTGATATCCCAGTTCGAGAACCATTGTTCCTGTTAGAGACAGGAACATGTATACATTTCTCTTTTTTTAAATAATCATAATAATATTGTTGTTGTTATTGGTTATTATTATTATTATGCCTTATTTATTATCATTAGGGTTTTATAAGCTTTTTTTTCTAATTGGACACAGTGACCCTGATTGTGAGGGCCATCGCTGTGAGAACAGTAACACGTACGATCATCAGCAGTATGATGGGGAGGAGAGCCAGGATGAAGATAGCTGCTCAGAGCATAGCTCCAGTACCTCAACTTCCACAAATCAGAAGGAAGGAAAATACTGTGACTGCTGTTACTGTGAGTTCTTCGGCCATGGAGGAGTAAGTTTTTGTATTTTAAATTGCTTTTGTTTGCTTTTTGTCACTTACTCATCATAAGGTTGCGTGTGATTTATCAGACTGCATCTTAGGGGATGGCATTGGAACTCACTCAAGAGGTTGTAAAAGGAGTTGAAAAGTAATTTTCTTCTTTGAAATGAAGGATTGAAATAAACCTTTCCAGTTCAAAGCATTTAAGAGCAATAAAAATGACTAAAAGATTTAGGAAGCAACCAACTTGGATAATAGATGCCATGTTTGACTGAAACTGCAAACAGGGGCATTGAGCCATTTAAATAACTGTGCAAAATTCATTTGCTCCTCTGTAGTACTGTAGTTACAATGAATGTGATGAGGTTGGGTAAAAGTACCCTTTATATAGGATATTAGTTTAAATCTTTACAGCAATTTATGAGGTAGTCTGCTAGCTGTAAAAATAACAATCCTCAAAGTATTCACTTTATTCCAATTCTTTAAAAAGGAGAAAAAATAAAAAGAGAAACTCTAGATTCTTAGCTGAAATATAACAGATTATTTTTTTCTTAACTTGAAAATCTGTGTGGCCTGTTTTAATAATCAGTTTACTGGTAAAATTTGAGTCACTGGCATTTTTCCTATTTGAAGTAAAAGCTCAGCTTATTTGCCATGTATTCGATCAGGTCAGTTTCATCTTAGTGTTTCAAGTGAATTAAATCCCCTGCCCTGTGGCTTAAAGGGGCCAGTGAAGGCATCCCATTTCTCCTTGAATGCTCCCACCATATCCATGCTTGATTTGTGTTTGATGGTTACCTGACTGCACAGTAAGTTATTCATTTTGCTGAAGTGGCAGAATGTGACAGGATTTTTAAGTTAATAGGCTTTGTTTTGCTGGTTTAGTGAGTTGAACTAGTGTAGCTGTGAACAGATGGGCACCAGGGCTGGTACAGGAGCAGAGAGGGTAAGGCATCAGGAGGGGAGAGATTGGAAATACAGATATGGAACATGATGCAAGGATTCCACTTGCAGCAGTGTTGAGTTATTCACGGGACTCTGCTGGAGAGTGGGCTGGCAGGCTTCAGTGCAGGATATCCAGCCCTTCACTGGTACAGCCCAGAGGCCTGGGTAGCTCAACCTCTGAAACAGATTTCATGGGAAATAAAAACAGAGCCAGCGTCTGCTCCTTTGAAATTTTCAAATACAGCTTACCAATCACAAGAGAATATGGAAATAAAAGTCACTGTATTTTTTCTTGCTTTTAAAGGTTATTTCTTTGTCTTCTTACTCATGCCATCCTCCTCAAGATCTGCTGTTCTTTCAGTTGGAAAATGTAGTTCAGAAGCCAGCACCAAGTGTGGCAGATCTGTTGCCTGTTAAATAGACTTTAGGTTCACATAGAAACAATGAGCTTGATAGAGGTTTGGACCTCCTGTGTTATTTGAAGGCAGAGTATTTTGGTATTTCAAAAGCATTAAGTCAGTGAAATTTTTCCATTTAGTCACTAAATTTTTGTCGTGTGTCCTTCAGCCTCCAGCTGCACCAACCAGTAGGAATTATGCAGAGATGCGAGAAAAGCTTCGTTTACGTTTAACAAAAAGGAAAGAGGAGCAGCCGAAGAAACCAGATCAGATCTCTGAAAGGGAAACTGTTGTTGACCATCGAAAGGTGGAGGACTTGCTACAGTTTATAAACAGCTCTGAAACCAAACCTGTGAGCAGTTCTCGTGCAGCCAAGCGAGCCAGGCATAAGCAGAGAAAGGTAAGACATGAAAGTATCTTTGTCCTAGACCTCACACTTTTGAATCTGTGCACTCCCCTCAAGAAGCCACTGTGTACTGATTTATCCTAATGCTGTAATTGTGGTGTGTGGCACACTGCCGGTTTGTTTTTACACAACTGGCTCACCTGTTCAGGAGTTATATACTCAACTGGGAGGATTCCTTAAAATGCCATTGTCATGTGTTTTGGTGCAAATCAGCTTTATATTGGAATTCCCCACACTTCCAAAGGTTATTTCTGAGTATCAGAAGTGTTACCAATTTTATTGTTTTGTGGCATTGACATTTAAAAGTGAGGGAAATTAGAAAGTCAGTGTTTCTGTACTGGGATAATGTTTTGATAAAGTGTCTCTGTAGAAAGCCAGGAAACATAGGTCAGTGCTTTTATGAGAGAGGAAGAGTTGCATTTGGTATTTTTAAAATAATTGCACTGAGCACCTTGCTGTCCTGAGTGACAGAGGTTAAGTGCTGTGCCACGTGATGACACAAAGGGTTATCCTGAGCTGGAGTGGCAAGCAGCAGAGAGGGGGCAGGGAAGAAAAAATTACAGGTTGCTTTCAAATGAAAATTGGCACAAAAGATTTCTGAAAAGTTCCACTGTGTAATAGTGAAATTAATTTTTTTGAAACAGTATTTGCTGAGGATAATACAGAGGAAATATGAAAGAGGAATAACAGAAGAAATACCTTTTTTTAAAGTTGGAACAGTCAGGAAATCTTTTCTTAGAGCAGTTCAAGTATCAGCCATAAGTATAAAGTTCAAGGCTCAGTGTAATTGGTTGCTGAAGGTTTTTGATTTCTGGTAAGCGTGTTATGTGATCACACTGTAAATATTTTCTTGTTTGTGGATTTTCTTCTGGCACTGCTTCTGCATTCTTTAAAGGCTTCCATGGGTTTGGAAGACCCATGGGTCTTCCATGGGTTTGGAAGATTAATATTCACAAGTTAAATTCTCTATGTTCATCTTGTAGCACTATTCAGCATCTTGAGGGTTTAGTGGATTACTTATAAATAAAATAAACTTTGTAAAACTTGCAATGCAAAATTCACTTTGCTCATACAGTGCAGTTGGAGTGTAAGTGGAAAATTCCCATAGGGTCATTCTCATGAGTAATTCCCATTTTTGAATGACTTCCATAACTGAAAAAGTAATGCCATACAGGCACCTCTAAATGTGCAAGAAAATAAATGTTCATGGTTGTTCTCATTGTATGACTTTGTTTCATTTTGTTAATGATGCAAGATCAGTGCTGCCCAGCAAAGTTTTAGGCATTGGCAGTAATGGCCGGCAAAATCCCTCATGTCTTTGTTTTTATTAATGAACTAATGGCTGACAATGGAAATCTGCCATCCTTAGGATTTTTGACAACTTCTAATGTAACTATTATTTGCTTAGTGTTTTGGTGCAGAATGTTTTTAATGATTTTTCCTTCTAATGTTCCTGATCTCTGAAAGAGGGCAATTCTGCTACCATAGCAAGAGAACAGGTAAATTGTACAACCTGATACAAGCTTGAGTTACCTGAGAAACACACACGGTCTTTGAGAAGGAAGCTGAATATTTTGTGGCTATAGAAAACTTTGATGTGAAGTTAGGCGTAGCAGCAGGGAAGAAAGGATCAACAGTTGGTATTAACATTAGTCAAATGAGTTAGAGAAACATAGAAAATGTGAACAGAGAAAGGATTGTAATATATTTAAAAGGACAGCTTTTGTATACTTATTTGCTTGCTCTGCAAAGTTACAGATCTAAGTACCTTCATATGTTCACATCCAAGGATTTATAACATTCATAAAGCAAAGTAGTAATAATCCCTAAAACTCTTCATTTCCAAAATATTTGTCACTTTCAATAAACCATTGTTACTTTGCAGCTTGAAGAAAAAGCTCGACTTGAAGCTGAAGCCAGGGAGCGGGAGCATCACCAGCTGCTCGAGGAGCAGAGGCGGCGTGAGGAAGAGGAGGAGGAGAGACTGAAACAGGAGTTACAGCGGCTCCAGGAGCTTCAGCAGTTGCGGGCTGTGAAGAAAAAGAAGAAAGAGAGAACAAGTAAGGACTGTGCAAAGGCAGAGCTGCTCACTAGGAACTGCCAGGCAGTGAAGGAAGCTGTGCCAAACAGCCCAGAAGACATTCAGAATGGTACTCTTGAGCAATCAGAAAAGATAGAAACCTCAGCTGGTTCACTGTCCCGACATGTGAATCACACAGAACAGAGGCCAGTTCTAGAGACAGGCTGTGAACTGTCCAACCCTGTCAACACTAGAGACTCAAAGCTGCTTTATCAGAAGGAGGGCACTGTAAAGCAGCATGAGCCCCTCTCTTTTCTGCTTGATATTATGCATCAACATAAAGAAGGAAACAGCAAACAGAAACTAAAACAGATGAGCAAACAGTGTGTTGAACAAGTGAAAAAGCCTGTTGAATCCTCCAAAGCAGCTGAGATCCAGACTAAAGCCAGAAACCAAATAGAATCCAAAGCAAAAGTAGCAGAGCTCCCAACACTTGCGGAACCTAAAAAGGATGAGAAGAAATTAAACAATAACAACAAAAAGCAGTTGAACCATGTAAAGGAAGAGAAAGCACCTGTAACAAGTGAATCCCCATCACCAAGTGAGCAGCAGCAAAATAATAAGCTAATACTTGCAGATTCTCCTCAACCAAAAGGCAAGAACAAGAAAAACAAGAAGAAGAAAGGGGACAAAGTCAACAATTCCATTGGTAAGTGTGTAAGAGAGTTGAAAAACTTGGCTTATGTTCTGTTCTTACCATTTAATTCCAGACATATTTATCTTCAGGCATTCCTGCCAATGTCAATCAGAGAAACTGGAAAACTGGTATCAGGAAAAGTCAAGTCATCAGAATTGTAACAATTAAGAGATGGATAGTGTTTTAGTAAAAAATTGTAGGATGCTTTTACAAACAAATGAATAAGGATGTGTTCTAGGTTTTCTAGGGGGTTTTGTCAGTTAGGCTTTCCAGGAGACTGGCTTTCTTTTCTTGCTTAAATATATTGTTTAATTCAATAGTATGTTGAAATCCATTTTGAATTTTCTTTAAAAGCAAGATTGTTTCTCATACAGCACGAAGAGTATATTATGAAGTTGGTCTTACTCTTTAGGCAAGGGAAATAAGGGGATTCTTCAGTCAAAGAATGGTCTTTCATGTGTGGTCATTCAAGTATGCATTTTTTTCAGTGACAATAATTCCTTTCTTATATTAATTACATCAACAGGTAAATTAATGCGGAAACTAATTTACTTTTTTTTATTTGCCATAGTGAAAAGTTGTAGTGGAATGTTAATTAGTTGATAAAATTGAGTGTGTTCTCCACATTAACTCATTCTAGTCAGTTATTTTTTATTTCTCAGAAATAATAAAACTGTAGAAGATTGAGTTACGTCAAGCAAGTTGCACTTGAATAATTTTATTTACAACTTATTTTTTGTTTGCCTGAACTCATCCAACAGCTAATACCAGGGCTGAGAAACACACACAGTTCTGGCCCATTGGCTTTGTCAGCCCCATAGTCAAACTGCTTTCTCAGGCACTTCTTTATTCCTGCACATCCTGGGTCCCTACTGGGACTACCAGCTGGGATGGCAGCTTTGTGCTTTGTGGTGTGAACATCTGTCTGCTTGGAGCACTCAGTCATTCCCCTGGAATCACCTGGTAGCTGAGTGCTAACATTACATAAATTCAATGTACACAAGTTCTTGCTGCTGTTCTGGTAAGCACAGCAAGACAGGAGACCTTCATGCCTTGGCAGTTTCTGCCAGTGTTCAGAATACTTACTTTTGTTAAGCTTTGTTACAAAAATATAAAGCTAATTCCTGGTTGCAGGAAGTGCTAGGGATTTTTTTAGTGATTTCATGTTTGGATTGGGTCAGCCCACTATCTTTGTTTTTAAATCTGGTGCCTAATGTTTCCATTCTATGTCAGCCAAGCAGCAGTACAGTATGGAACCATTTTCTCTGACACCTCAGTTCTTGTGCATACTCTGTTGTGGGGTGTTTGGGTTTTGGCTCTTTTAATTTAACAAGAATGTACTCCAATGATTGGAGCAAGACAGAGCTCCAGAACTGGGATCAGAAAGAAGAGACTGGAGACATTTGAAAGAGAAAATATGGGAGGGGGTGTTTACTGTAGGAGAATGCAGGTACCTTCTGCATCTTATCCTCCTCCCCGCCCCCACCATTTTTTTTCTCCTGCTTAAGTCAAAGTATACATAAAATTTCTGAAAGTTAATGTTTACATCTGAAAAAATACAGGGATGTGTTTCTGAATTTGTCAAGAAAAAATTGTGCTGTTCTCTGTAGACTTGGGACTGAGTTTTTACTTTAAGTCGTTCTGACCTGAGAGCTACAAGAAAGATACTGTAATACATGGTTTTTCTTGTAGTTATAATTTTTTTAAGATATAGGGTTGATGTACCAAATTAGCAAAGATACAAAAAACTAGGGTAATTGGGAGAACATGAAAAAAGGGAAACAAAGCTAGCGGGTTTTAATTGAGTTTTCAAATGAAGTGTTAAAGCAGTAAATATGCTTTTGGTGAGATCTCTGTTTCTTAAAGAAATTTCTTCTGGCAGAGTATTTTTACTCCTTATTACTAAAGGGCTGAAGAAAGCTAGAAGTGTTAGGGATGCCCTGTGTTTGTAGGGCTTTCTGCTTCCTCAGAAGTAAGTTGAATAGCAAACACATGAAATTTTTAAAACTGCCACGAGTGTCTTTAGCATGAGTTGTCTATTCTCATCATCTCTAGGATTCTCTAGTCAGGTGTGTACTTGGTGGGTTTGGTTACTTGCTTTGTCACACCTGGTTTTTGAAATGTATTGTAAAGCTGCTTCAGAAATGAGACTGGAATGCATATGAGACTGGAATGCATGAAATGAGACTGCATGTATATGCAGTGAGAAAAAAAAACTTCAAGAGGAAAATGTTCAAATTGGTTTCTACAAAAATGTGTGGCTTGCAATGCATTTCTTTTTAAAGTCTAAAGGAGAACCATATGCTGGGATAGCACAATGTACCAACGGGCTCTGTGGTGACTTCTCTGCTAGAGTTGAGGCCATACAATTCAAGTCATACATTAATGTGTTAAATATTTGGGTTTGGTTAATTTTTTTTTGAAATCTATTCGGTGCTAGCATGAGTTAAACTCTAGCAGACGCAGCCTGATCCTCATGTCCCAGAGGGAGTACAGCAACTCTATAACCCAGAAGTTTCCAAGTATTTTTCTTCAGAAATACAGCTTTAAAAATATTTCTAGAACTACATTTTTAGTAGTCAGACCAAAAATTTCAGGCATTAAACAGCTATCTGATTCATCAAGCCCTCTATATGATTTGGTTACTCTAATGTGCATTCCAGGTTTATGGTACCTTTTGCAGCCCATGCAATTAGTGAATTTACTGTTAAATCATCTTTTTTACCAGTGTAACTCCTTCAAGTCTGGGCAGAGATGCTAGTATAGGGGTTTTAAGAAGTGTCTATTTAATTATGTGTGTATTAATTCAGTGTAAATATGAATAATGAATAGTCTGTGAGGTTCAGTCAGTTCTCCAAAGACATCTTTAATGCAGCTTCTTCCTCTTTCCTTCCCCCTTCCCCATGGAATCTAACATTGTGCCATCATTTTTTCTTTGTAGATGATGTGTTTCTTCCCAAAGACATTGATCTAGACAGTGTGGAAATGGATGAAACAGAACGAGAAGTGGAGTATTTTAAAAGGTAAAGTGCTGTAATCCCTGTGCATAATGCTGATGTTGCTTCTTTCCATGTGTCATGGTTGTAAAGCAAGCAAAAACAACCCCACAGCAGCCCCCAAGTTAATAACTAACTCCTGGCAGAAAAGCCTGTGTTGTAACACATCAAATCCTGTTACAGCTGACATTCCGAAAACTAACAATCACCAAAGCTGTGATCTGTGGGCACAGCTTATGGCTGAATAGCACAGATTCAGAAGCCAGTGCCAGAACGATCTGTGTGACCCCTAGGTACTCATCAAGGCCTTCAGAATATTCTCAATTACATAATTTATAAGCAAAGTTTGTGTGGATATTTCTTAGCCACACAGGTCAGATACTTATTAATATTTTTATTTTTTTAAAAAAGTTATTAGGTTTAAGTTTCCAAACAGATAGTTCAGAAAGGCTTGATTGTTTTGTTTTCTTCCTTGTTTACAGAAGCTGTTAGTTGGGAATTGTTCACTGTACATTAAGCAGAGGTGTAGAACTGTGGGGTAGTGTCTTACACCAGACTTTAAGGGGAGATGCTTATCCTGGAATCATAGAATGGTTTGCATTTGAAGGAACATTAAAGACCATCTTGTCCCACCCCCCCTGGCATGGGCAGGGACCCCTTCCAGTAGAACAAGTTGCCCAAAGCCTTATTCATCTCACCTAGTACAGTGACAGTAAAAGAATAATATAAATCTGTGCTTGTGAAAGTTTTTTCTTCTGGACTTTTTGGTTGATTTTGGGATTTGTGCATCATAATGAGAGTTGGACTCAAAGATCGTAGCCCTTCCTACTCAGACTATTCTGTGATATTAGTTACCTCTGAATTCCTCAAATATGAGGAGACATCTCATGTTTAAACAGTGTAGCACATGTTCTTCCATAATACTGAAATCTATTTGAATTTGTTCTCCAGTAGTTTGGTTGTGCTGGTTCCCCATGAATGCATCTAGTGAGCTATTCACTATGGTAGCCAAATCTGTAATGGGCACAAATAACTTGGTTTCCTGCAATTGAATAATTTAGGACTCAACAGTAGTATTTCCCAAAGCAACACAAGCCATTTGTTACAAGAAGGGGCTTTCAGTATGGATTTCTTTTCTAAATTCATGTAGTTTTCATAGCCTACATGCCTGGGATGTAATGTGTGTCTGGGTCTTGGAAGGAACTGAGTACAACTCCTGCTTATTATTGCTACAAAACGCCTATATCTAATTACTTACGTGCAAGACAATGAAATTGTTGTAGGTACATGGTCTGTAGTCTTAAAAATTATTTTTCTGAATGGTGCCAATTAAAGGATTGTTTTAAAAATCAAAATGCGGGTTTTACGGGTGAAATATGGCATGTGTTAGATCCTGCTAATGTTGATACAGTATAAGCCTTTGTTATGGAATATTCTTACCTCCTTCAAGTTTGCATAATCTTCAGTAAATGGAGAATTTCTCTTCATCAGTTATTTACTCTCAATTGAATGAATGAAACAGTGTCTTACATTTGCAGAGGTGCAGTTGAATTTTGGGAACAAATTTGTCAAATGTTATCCAACTGAAGCGTTAGCACTTTAAAGCCTGCTGTTTGTAATCTCTTCACTAATTGGTGGAGTCTACTCCTTTACTGTCATCTGTAGGAAGTGTGAGTAACTGTCTAGGTTTTTACGAATACCTGTTTAGGAAAGGTGTCTGAAAAGCCTGATAGGTGCTCTTTTAGGGGACAAAACCAACTACTTAATGCCATTAAGGCTCCTTTAATACCTAGGTAGGTTCTCTACCATTTGGTAATGCCCAGCATAATACTTGGAAGGCAAGTAGCATGGCTTGTTCTAGTAACCCTACATGGCAATGAGCTACAGGCTGACTGAATTAATATTTTTCACTTGGAGTTCATTCATCATCTTCTCTTCATGTTTTGTAGTGGTATAATAGATGAATATCTTAATTACACCCTGACATCATGATTAATATTGCATGCTGCTTCTAACCAGCACAGAAAGAAAAAAATAAGTCTGACTATAGTCTTCCACTGTACCTGTTTAATTGTGCTCCTTCTGACTGCCCTCCTTTTTGGCTTTCAGTTGTTACAGAAGCAGTGTAACCTTCTGTACAGAGAGAGGTTTGCACTGTTTTGATGCAGTCATGCAGCCTTTAGCCTCACCAAGCTGCACCTTGCCTCAATAAAGTTCTTCAGATCAGATTAACAGTCCCTGAAAGGCCTGCATGTGGCAACTTTTTCCAGAGTTATTCCATAAACTGTGGTCAGTGCAAACAAATAAGAGGATTTTTGTTCTAGGAGTGTTTTTTCCAGGCATGTGGGCTACTTATCTGCTGTACTATAGAGACCTCCTTTCCCTAGGTCTTTTGTCTCCAGTGTCCTTTTTTTAAGAAGAGAAGCAGCAGTGTCCCATGCCATTGGTGATGCTGCTTTACACACCATCTGCCACTCATTCTTACCCTTTCAAAATTTTTCATGGGTACAGCAATACCATTTCTGTTTCTAGTTGACATTGAACTTGCTTCTGTGCTGCTGAATGTGCAGCATTCTTTGCTACCTCCTTTGCTTTATTCTTATAATGCAGTGGTGTTGAAAGTAACTGTTTTGTTATGTATGTGAGTGATGGACAAGTGATTTTTTTTAATGTATAGTTTTGTCTTTCTGAATGAGAGCTTATCTCCAAAAGAGGGATATGTGTGGATTGATTTTAATTATACTGGTTTCACTTTATCACTTTTCTTTGTTTTCAGATTCTGCTTGGATTCTGCCAGACAGACAAGGCAGAGACTTTCCATCAACTGGTCCAATTTTAGCTTAAAAAAAACCACCTTTGCTGCACATTGAAATGACACAATACAGGGAGGGAACCCTGCAGGAATCAATGAACGACAACTCCACTTACCTGTCCTGCTGTGCTGAGAGCTTATCTGGTCTTGAGCCAGTGCTGCCTTGCCTTGTCCCCAGTGCTGTGTGGATCTGCACTGAACCCTTTGGCCTGATAATTCTTGCGGACTGAAAAATTGCCACTTTCTACCTGAATTTGTTAGCTTGTGTGCTTGTAGTCTGTGAGTGAGACTTACTTGATTGTAGCTGTATGCTGTTGGAGTTGGAACAATAGCTCTTTTCCAGCTCCTTCTGAATGCCTTGGCCTCAGAGACTTTAAATTGCTTAGGCTTGGGTGGAGGCCAAAATACTAGATTGCATCATCTGCGGTGGCTCCTGTCACTTCTGCATCTAGCTATGTTTTGTCATTCTGACTCCTGACAAAGGAATGGACCTAGTCAGTTGTGCTTTCATCTGCTCCAGAACTCTCCTGACATGACTTCATGAAAGAGGCTCTTATGGGACAAGTATTCCCTCAGTTCTTTCACAATCTACTGTTTAAGAGTGTACAAGTTACGCTATTTGTGTTTTGATTTTTTTCTTCCTGACTTGTAGCCAGCTTGTGTAAGAATACTTGCAGAATGAGAAAATTTAAAAAAGAACAGTACTCACACTATCAAATCTGTTATAGAGTGTATAATTGTATTAACACTGAAGCCTAACTGGCTACTTTTTTAACATATTGTTAAGTAATATTAAAATCATGTCTTTCTTTTTGAAAGATGGAATACATTAGTATGGCAGATGACTTGTGTCTTGCTTTTTTCTGCATGGGTGGGGAAAGGGAAGAAAGAAACATACCAAAAAGTTTTGTCAAATGAATTTCAGCTTGTGTCAAAATTGGTCAATGAAGACTTATCAACTTTAATATATTCTCTGTTTGCCAACTCACTTGATAGGAAAAACTACCTGCTAGAGCAAGAAAGATGCCTCCTGATTATTTGAACTAAGTTTTTGTGAATTACCGTTATGTTCCTATTTCAGTGGATGATTTGTGAGCAACAAGGTAATACAGAAATTTCCAGTTTAATAGCAGTGCAATAGTGAAGTGGGTAGGTTCATTGCTGCTGTCAGGTAAATGGTTGACAATATAGTAGTGGTTTGCAGTTCCATAGTATGCCCAGTGAGAAAGAAGATGGGTGATTTAGGAGTTTGAACTGTGTAAAGATAGCACACTTGTAGAAGTTCTCTGATACTCTGTTCAGAATAGAGACAGCAGAAGCTTTTTTACTTCTAGATGACCATACCCAAATTGTAAGGCAGTCTTCTTCTTTTTTTCTTTTTTTTGTTTTGGTTAAGAAAATGCATCTTCCACTCAGCATATATTTAATGTCCTTTTCCAGAACTGTTGCACAGTTGTCTTTCTTCTACTTGTTAACACATATTTTTCTGTGATCCACCCCCTTGGCTTGGGACTGAATTGCAAGACAATGTCATTACACTGAGCTTGGGACTTGGGAAGGTTTGACAGATGATTGCTTTCATGTCCCCTGTGAGGCATGGATGTAGCAGGATTGGGTTGGCTGCACGCCACTGAAATATCCACAGCTTCACATCCCTCTTTTTTGTTCTGGAGCTCCTATCCCAGTGTGTGCTCCTGGTACAGAATATAGTTGCTCAGCTTATACCCAGCCATTGTAGGTAAAGGAACCCTTAGTCTCCTCTTGCAGAAGAGATTTTGAGAACAATACCTGTCTTCCAAATATAGTTCAGGGACATAAAGGGGACATCTTCTATTATTCTTCTTCAGAAAAAAAGTTGAGGAAGGGGTTAATATCTTAGACTCACATTTTTTGGCACTGCAGTGTTTGTCAATGGATTTGTTTGCTTGTGCTAGAGGAATGGCAGCTCAAACCTAAAAAGTAATATCCATGCCACTCAGCACCAGTTGTCCCAGCAAAACTAAAAAACTGTGTGCTCTTGAAAACACCTGCATCAGTGGAAAAGGATGAGCTTTGTTTCTTGGGAGTGTGGAGGCTTGCAACTGTTGCAGCCTGAGTTAGATCTTAGTTTTATATCTATAAATAAAATGTTACTGGAGAGTCTCCTCATGTGGAGCAGTGGCTGGGGAAGAAATTGCTGTTAAAACAGCAGAAGCTGGAAGCGTATGTGACACCCAGCTTCTGAGACTTTTTCAGTTCTAAACCATAACACAAGATGGCAGTGCATGTCATCACTTTGGCAAGGATCTCAACAAATTGAGACCTGGGCTGGGAAATCTGTTTGATGTCACATGGGTGAATATTGCTGGAGATCACACCTTCTCTAGAGTTGGAATACTTTGAAAGTACTGAGATTTTTAATGGTGCTAGAAAACTCATAGCATTTGTTTTCACTAGGAATTAGATAAGAAAGTTGGTTTTATTCTCTACTAACAAAGCAGTTTAAATATTGACATGATTATGACTGCTTTCCTTTTTTTTTGAGATCTTGGGTGCAGACAGCAGAAGTTGTACTTTTTGCATTTGAGGAATATATGTATGTATTTGTAATATCCTTCAAAGATATTTGCCATGTGCTCCATCATGGTGTATTGGTACATGAGATGTGCTCCCGCACTCTAAACAGAAAGCACCAAGAATGAGTCTCCTTGGATTTGAATGAGTCTCCTTGGATCTGATGTTGTGCCCCTTGAGGAGAAGTTAAAGGCAAATCATACTTTTTTATAATAATTGCATAATTAGGTGAAGATAAGCATGGTTTAGTCTGGGAGATTTGAGGGGAAGTTGTAGCCAGGTGGGGTTGGTCTGTTCTCCCAGGTAACCAGTGACATGGTAAGAGGTGATGGCCTCAAGTTGCACCAGGGAAGGTTTAGGTTCAATGCTAGGAAATATTTATTCACCGAAAGGGTGGTCAGGCATTGGACAGGCTGTGAAAGAGATGGCATGACCACCCCGGAAATATTCAAAAAATGTGTGGATGTGGCACTTGGGAGCATGGTTTAGTGGTAACGTGGCAGTGATTGGATCAAGGTTGGACTTGATGATCTCTGAGGTTTTTTCCAACCAAAATGATTCCATGAGTCTATGAAAAGCACTGGCTTCTGTTCTACCACTTTGTGGCCTTGGGCAAATGCATTCGTTACTGTTACTCCATTCATAAAATGGTTTTATTGAGGATTTGCTGAATTATAAGTTTGTTTCTTAATGCCTAAATTAAGTAGCTATGTGAAGTCTGTTGAGGTACAACTTATTGGAAGCATAAATCATCCTCATTGGTATTTGTGTAGTTCAGATAAAATACATTTCAAGCTAACTTTGAGTAGAGGAGACCTCTGTAAATGATACATCATGACTGAGTAAGTTAAGGGTTCTCATGAGAGTTGAAGGGGGAAATAATTCCAAGTTTGAGAGTGGCCTGCTTTGATAGCTGTAGTGTAGCTTATGCCCCTATTCCTTACTGGCTTCAACCTGTATGAAAGATGGAATCCAAGTTCTGGAGGAGGCTGGTGACACATGTATTTTGTGCCTGTCTGCTGATACCAGTGCTGCTGCTGAATCTGAGGATGTGATGCTGTCAGGCATTTCCTTAATGGAAGAGGGCATAACTGCACAAAATGTGTCTATCTTGAACTGTGTTGATTTTGGAGGCTCTAAGACAACTCTTAAACAGGGATGTCTTATTTCTGTTTGGCATTCACTACTGCTGCTTCCTGAGGTAATGTAACTTAGAGTTCAAAAATCTTCAGCATGTCTTTTTGGTGTGGTATCAGTGTTACCTAAAACTGTGCAGCTGAGGTTCTGCTTGCTGGCAGCACAGATCTCACCATAGACTGAAAAGAAGATTCATGTGTTAAAAATTAATTCATGTAAGTGGCTGTTGCGTGTGTAGGCGTTTGTTGTGCTCAGTGCTGTTCAAAAAGGCTTTGCAAGTTGCCTTCAGTTTCAGAGAAAGATTAGCTTACAACATGCTAAAGTGAAGGTATCATAATGGAGAAATATAATGGTTACTGGAGTAAATGTTTACATTAATATTTACATTGACACACATCTCCAGTACAAATGAAGGTGTGTGATATGCAATTGCAGAAGCTATTCTAAAAAAAAAAACTCTGCTTGCTTTGTTGTAACATACATCTGAGCTAGATGAGGTGTGTGGTATCTTTGTTGTCTTTGGCTCTTTCTGTTTAAATCTCCAGGAAATCTGAAGACTCAAACCTTTAATAGGGGAATTCTCTGAAGTGAAGTCACAGAAGTGTTGATTTGAGATTCTCCTTTCTTCTTCCTGCCACCAGAAAAGACTTCTAAGAAGAATTCCAATTTTCCAGATTTTCAATGCCTTCCTCATGGACAACAATGTCTGTCAGCTGTTAACCCTGTTTGTCACTTTGTTAATCATAAAAATATTGTATTTTGTACTGTTGCTACAAGTACCTGATGTAAGGGAACTGACATTGGAAAGAAGATGTTTTTCTCTTCTGGTCTCTCCACTGAACAAAGAAGTAGCAATGCCAACCCTTTTTTGGGGGCGTGGGGGTGGGTAGGGGGCTCATTTCTCTTCTTCACAGGTCTGTGCTTTTAGTTTCAGCTTTGCTGCTGCCTTTAGGAGAGTTGGGCCCTTCCTAGCTCACTGGTTAGAGATTTGAAAGAAATTCATTGATGTGCTCTGGATCTACATTTCAACATTCCCATGTTGAAAAACATGCCAGGTAAACCTGTGTTTTCCTGTAACTACTTTTGAGTTTTTACTGGTTTGCTTATAGAGATCATAAGTATAAATGGGATTTTAAAATGGATAGTGTCAATTTCTATCTCTCTAAAAAACCAAAAGAGTTATATTGATTGTGTCCTCTCTGATGGGTTCTTCTCAATTTAGAATGGCTTGATTCAAGGGTTTTCACACTTGATTCAAGGTCCATAGCCTTTAACATTGCTCTTTTATGAGAAATATGCAGTCTTTTTTTGTGTTGTTAATGGCTCCTTGGGCAGAGTTTCCAGGAGAGCAGAGGGTGTGTGCTCTGGGTGTTTAACCTACCTTTTCCTTCCAGTATGTCCGTGTTGCAGAAGTTCAGCAGTCCACAAATCTGCATAGAGGGAGCTACTGGGCACTTCTGGAAATTGCCCAAATACAAACCCTCTGCCAGTGAGGAGTGTTTGGGAATCTCATATCAGCTCTTAACCTCCCTTTCCTTGACTGTTTTCTTCTGGAAGCTGAACAGAAAATTAAAATGAAGATCTCAGATACCCATTGGCTGACAATTCCAGACTCATTAACTGGCAAGGAGATTGTGACAGTGTAATTTAAGTAAATAATTCTTACATCCAGTTTGCTGTCCGTGAAGAGAGGAGGCAGTGGGCAGGTGCAATATCTGTGAAAAAAGAGACATGTAGTATTAAATGGAAAAATAAATAAAAATCTATACTGATGTACTCACAAATAATTATCACTGATAGTGCATGAACTAGCATGCATTCCACACAAAGTATGTCACTCAACCAGCTTACACAAGTTTGATTTTTCTGAGGCAAAGATGTCTGGGCTTATTTTCCCATTCTGATTTCCCTTAAACAGCCTATTCACTCAAATCAAGTTGCTACAATGGCTTGTGCTGGTTTAGGAGGAGCCAGAGGAGTTGTATGCAGGCAACATGATGTTGGCCAAGATTGTTTTGCTTGAGGCTGTAATACAAGATTTGAATCCAGGGGTTTGGAGTAGAAAAGCTGCAATGCCAAACTCATTAGACCAGATGAGTGTATTGCTGCCTGCTGTTGCTTCAACAGACTTCATGCTTCAATCCACTCATCTGTGTCAGCTCTTGGGAGACTGGTTCAGCTGGAAACCTATAAACAGCAAAGCCCTCTTCTTCCTAGAGGAAAAAACATAGGAATCAAGTCACTTGAAGTCAAATATTTGACCATACATACCTTGTCTCATACAGTCTGTCTTCAAGATCTGATACAAGTTTTTGTCCAGCTATTGCTTGATCACTAAATAAATTCCACAGTATTGCTAAAGGCAGTTAAATTGAGGTTTTTATGGTTTTTTGGATGGTTTGTTTTCTATTAAGTTGAGGGCAAATTAGATATAACCAACTTGCAAGAGAGGTCTTCTCAGGACAGTCTTAACAGAATAACAGGGAGAGTGAAGTTTTAACATTACATCAGCCTCTTCACTTACATATATTGTTTGTATCAGGCTGTGAGCTCTTTGGTCTTGTAAGTGAAATTTCAAGGCTGGAAGCAGAGCCAGAGTTTTGTAGAATTGCTGACTGAAAGGTGTGATGGGTAGAAGTATTGAAAATGGGAGGAGCAGTGTGCCCTGGTAGCCCAATACCTAAGATAGCAACAGTACTGTCACCTGTATCCTTTAATGCAAGTCACCTCTGAGATTTCTTAATTTTGTGTACTCTTACTTTTTGTAACAGTTGCAGATAAAGTCCTTGAGTTCTAGTTAGTAAGTAAAAAAACTTTTGAATAGAGCAAGAAAATTTGCTGGCATTTATCTTATATGTGCATCTACCTTTTCCTT
Source organism: Ammospiza nelsoni (assembly GCF_027579445.1). NCBI lineage: Eukaryota > Metazoa > Chordata > Aves > Passeriformes > Passerellidae > Ammospiza > Ammospiza nelsoni. Next base: position 20,664,694 of record NC_080636.1, read on the forward strand.
TTTCTGCCATCAGTCTCTCCTAAAAGCCTTAAAGGGTGATGTCTCTTTCCTTCTTAGACTGAATTCTTGTTTGAAAAGTCCATTTGAAGAATTAATGAACCTTTTCAGTAATGTAATTGTGGTGCATGTCACTTGCCCAAGCCATTTTGTGGTCTAAAGTGACATTCTTTCTTTTATTCATTCTCCCCAGCTGCCTGTGACCCTTTTTGTCATTTATATTGGTCATACTTGCATACTTCCCCAGGTGGGGAAGCTTTCTGAAGGCAGTCTTGCAGAAAATCTTACCCTTTCTGAATCATGAGTTATGCTCCTGAGTCAAAAGTCATAAAATTGTGTATTGACTGGGGGAGAGGATGGGTTATTAAAATAATAATAGTAATAAAAAATTTGGGACTGCCTGCAGTATTGGAGTGTAATTCTGGGAGGAGATAGCTTAATAAACTGAACAGGTAAGAGTAGAATTGTGAGGTAAAGGGCTTAAATCTGTTACCTGATGCTCCTTATTCTAACTGAGAGCTTCTGTTTAACGTGAAGCAAAGTAATTCATTGTACAGCCTGTCAGAGAAAGCTCTGAGTACATCACTGAGCTTCTCCATACTGTCTTTTAGTGTTTTTGAAGTGGTACAAAAGCATAACAGGTAGTTGAGAACTGGTGGAAGAGTTATGTAAATGCATGTATAAAGTCATAAGAGGTTTCAGATGTTCATTAAATTTGCTGCAGAGCCACAGCTGGGAATGTAATGCTAAGTAAGGAGGTAAGTGGAAATGCAAGAGTTAAGCACGTCAGTGTACTGACTGTGCAGTGTAAGAGTCAGTCATCTTGCCACATCAGGACTGTTAATCTCTTCCAAGATATTTCTTCATTTCAGTTCACATAGAGACCACCAACTGTGATCATTACTGTAATCACTCTTCTGAAATCCATTTTTAGCCCGTCTTACCAATTGGCCAGTCCAGACTGGTCACAGCTGAGTTACTGCTGAGAGTTGCTGTGTTCTCATGTGGTCTGAACTTTGTGTCTTTTTTTGGTCACTGTTAACCAGTATACCAGTTAACCTGATTTATTTTTTTTTTCTTTCTTCATGCAGATGCCTTTTTGAGCACTAATCTACACTTGTGCAACAGGAGTGTCATTGCTGTGTGCCTTGGAATGTTTCAGGCATAAGAGTCAAGGGCTTGAAAGGAAGAGACACTGGCAATCAATTTTGGCAGTGCCTTGGACTAGGACATGCTAATCTGTATGATGCCTGCAGATAGAATAAACATGGAAAAGAAGGTTTAAAAAGTTGAAGTCATTTCCATGCAAAGGTATGTTTGTCCTTGAGTTGGAATCCTTTAAATGATGTGGTATGGGGAGAGAGGAGGTCTGGCATGACCTGCTGCCAGTTCCCTTTTCTCAGCAATATATGAGCATGATATGGTCTGATGATGTGGGTGAAGCATTTACTAAAACCAGTTGGATCTCAAATACAGTTGCAGATTGCAGTCTCCAGACTGGCTGGCTGACTTTGTTTATTGCACAGTTTCTTTTAAAAAAAGAACCCAGCACCCTGTATGTATTTAGATGGGGAGATTATCATCTCTACTTTGGATTTGGTTTTGATGTCAATTGACACTTCATAATGTTTGGCTGTTGGTGACTTAAGCAATCTTGAATGTTGCTGTAATACAGAATCACCCAAACAAAAGTCGCCCAGTAAGGAAACAGTGCAGCTGGTTGAGAAATTGTGGAAGTGATAGTGTTTTGAAATGACTGTGAGGGGAAAAAAACACCGCCACAAAACCTAATTTTCTAGGGGTATAGCCTGGAATGCATTCTGTGTGTTAGATTGCAAGAGATAGTGCAGCATAAGTATGAAAACCAAGCATGTTACTTGAGTTACATGTGTAAATATTGATGCTCTGTTTTAATGTGATGATCTAAAATGGTTTTGGTCATGAAGGTACCCTTGTTCTAACTGCGTAAGGCTTACACATTGCACAGAGATGACCCACTTCCTCTTCAATATTTTTTTCTGTTGTGGTAGGGTTTCATAAGCTAAACTTCAGAAGACATGCCATTTCTTGGCTGTGCTGAGCAAGTATTGTGCTCTGCACAACTTCAGATGCTGTATCTTGTGTGATAACTCAACTTAGGTAGTGAGAGTAAATGAAAAAGTAAAAAAAATGCTATTTTGAAGTAGCTTTAAAAACAAGATTTTGTTTTCTTCATTATAAGGTTTTTAGCAATTATTTTCTTCATTTTAACTTGATTTGTAAAGCATATAGAAAAGATTGCTGTAAATTTTTATACCAGGTTTTGTGTCTTTGACTCTTTGGGAATGTGTTTCTTACTTTTGGTGAAGGACTTTGATCACTTTCTGAAATGTTTTTTCCCCTGACCAGCTGCCAGTATTTTTGGTTTATTGTGGTCTGTGGCATTCACATTCTCTGAAAAAATTCTTTTGCCCAGGCTTTTTCTCCTGAGAAGCTGAGAAGCCTCAGAGTTAAGGAAAACAATTCTTATTTTATTTGCTTCTCCTGTGTTTTGCTCCTTTGGAATGTGTTTGGAGATTGTTTACCCACAGGTGATTGTTTCATTGGATTCTGGTGTGAGTTGTTTTGACTCATTGGCCAGTTGGGGCCAAGCTGTGTCGGGACTCTGGAAAGAGTCACAAGTTTTCATTATCTTTTTAGCATTCAGTAAGTATCCTTTCTGTATTCTGTAGTACAGTGTTCTTTAATATAATGGAGTATCATAAAGTAATAAATTAGCCTTCTAAGAACATGGAGTCATTCATCATACCTGCCTTCGTCGGGGCATTCCCTGCAAATACAGTAGTGGTCTGTGCAATCCAGTAGCTCCATCACTGCACTGACAGTTGGTCTTTCCTAGGAAGATTAGTGATGAGGATTTGAACTGTGGTAAAGATGTCTCCAGGCTGACACTGGTGTCCCACATTGATGTACAACTGGAACAGGTGAGGCAGGAGAGACATGGTGCAACTACAGCTTGACTCCATTTTACAGAAGAAGCATCAGCACAGAGATGAAACAGCTTTGCCTCAGAGCTACCTCAGCTCAATCCATCTCTGAAATTGTGTTGGAAACTGAACACTGGCATTCAGAGACCAAAGTCAGCTGAATTACTAGCCTGTCTTATGAGGGTTTAGACAAGAGTTGTCACTGGATAAAGGAGAGGAGGAGCACTGTGAAGCATTATATTCTTGCTCTGTGGTGATTTTTGCACTATGTGTTCTCTTCTCATCCATTTACTCTCACCACCTCCCAGATCATCACATCGATCCTTCTTGCTCCTACAGACCTTGTGGCTGAGGTTCCCTGGAAATATCTGAAGAGCAATTGATTTCTATAAACAGTAATGTTCTCCTCTGGCTTTTTGACTGCAGAACTTCAGAGTTAATCCTATGGGGCTTAATTTATTCAGTTGAAGCATGTGTGAAATAACATTTTAAGTACCAGCATCATGCTGTAGTGTTTCTTCCCATGTGTGAGCAGTGACATCACTGAAAAGGGATGAGTGCCCTGTGCTGCAGTCAGACCATGTTGTCAGTAACCCTGGTGGGGTCAGAGTAAAAGTAAAACAAAGTAAAACTCCTCATTGTTCTCTAAACAGCATTTGGTGAGAGGAAAGAGGAGAGGTCTGGTGTTTCTCTCTTACCTCATTCATTCCTGCCACAGTTAACAGTGTGTCCTCTGCTGGAGGAGGCAGTCACTGGGATGGATGGGTGGATGGGAGCTGTGGATTTCCTGGTCTGTACTACTCTCTTGGTAGAGTCACATAAATCAAGAAGCTTGTATCTCACAGCTGTGGCCAGATTGCAATCCAAACCCTCAGTGCTCAGTTTTCTATGGATTGGTCTCACCTCTTGCTCCTGGCTTAAGTAAATCAGTTTTTTTGTTTCACCATATCAGCGTATGGGATTGATCTGGTTGCTGTTCTCCATCATACATGACCACATTTCTTTCTGGGAATAGGAACTGTGACCCTAAAACTGAGTATCACTTTTGTACTTTTGAAATAAGGGCAGTTGTTATTAAATACTTCTTTTGTACCTCTGAAAGGTGTTTGGTCTTTAGATCATGGAACAGGCCAGTGGGGGGAATTTTTGTCTGAAAGGTGTCATGAAGAAGTTTAGCAGAAACATTTAGTAAGTGAAGTGATGGGAACATTAAATGCTAATTAAGGATGTAGGTTGCATTTTGTAGGTTGCATGGGCTGGCCACCTGGTGCAGTATCCCCATCTGATGGATGAGGAAGTGAATCATCTGACTTACACGTTTTATGCTTAAAAAACTATAGATGTGAAAGACCTCAGGTGTTCAGCTGTGGTATAAATGATCTGAAGCAGTGATTGTGGACTGTGTAGAATTGGAAGAATTCTACCTGCTAGAAACGAATTTCCAGGAAAGCACATGACTTACTTGGTTCACTTTACTTTTGCTAATAGAAAGAAACTGAGAGTTTTCATCAGCAACAGCAAGTTTTGCATTGAATGAGGATCCTTGTCTCATAGCAGATGTACTTATTTGCATGGGAGTGAGCTAACTTCCCATTATCAGCTCAGAATGGGCACTACCTGCCCCTGCCATTTCCTGCTGAGAAGTGTTGAGGGAGCTGAAATAATCTATGCAAACACAGAGAAAAGATAACAGGTATATGTGAAGAGCTTGGCCAAGTGTGTTTAAGCATCTTGGTCTGGTGGGATAACTTCTGATAGAATGAGAAGTTGCCTCTTAAAGATGTTTAATGAGAATTCACTATGAAATTTGATATTGTCTAAAAAAAGAAATTACCAATTTTCTCATGTCTTGGTCTTCAGGTGAGAAAATAATTCTCCTTATAACCAACAAGAAAGAATATTGGATGCTGGATTTTTGTAAGGAGTGTGTGGTACTTTGGATCACTGAAGAGTTGGCATTATCTATGCAGAAGATTATCAGTCTTATCACTTGCTCTGTTTTCAGCTAAAAGTGGACTTTGCCAGGATTGTAAAAGATGTAACTATTTTTAATAGTGATGAGACCCAAAGTTTAACTTGAAAGGTTAAATTGCCTTTTCAGGGTAATGTTCACCTAGGTGCAATTTGGTTTGCCCTTTTCTGTGTAACCAGTGCAGAAGCTTGGTTACATTGCATACTGAGCTTTCAAACCATACTACATCTGAATTTCACTGCTTGGAAACAAAAAGCATTTGTGTGGTTCTTGTTCTTTTGGAGTGTGGAAGTTATGGCCTGCTTTTCCTCTAGGATGAGTCACTGAAACAGCCCTGCTCCCTTTTATGGTGACATTCTGGTGGTCCCTTGTTGGAAAAGCCACCCAAGAAAGGAAATACTCTGCCTGTGAGAGTGATGTGGCCAGTACAGAGGCTGGTGCTTTGTGGCTAAGTGGGCTTCCTGTTTTATGTTCACTGTAGTCTTCCACTGCTGTTTTCCATTGCCAGCACTAGATCTTTTGGGATCAGCATCAGAAATATCTTAAATATTGTCCAAAATTTAAATAATTTCCAGGTTTTTGTCCGTGGCATGTCATGAGTGGTGTTTCAGTGGACATACCTCAAAGCACAGATGAGGTTTTTGAGCAGAACTTCGCTGTGCTCTACAGGAAGGGAAAAAAAAAAGGTGAATTTTCATGTATCAATAAAAGTGCAAATGTATTTCAACACTATTCTTGTCAAAGTAAATGTGACAATCAATGGATTGTCAGAGTTCTGACTCATTAAGGCAATTAGCCTGGGGTGCTGCTAGCCAGGAACTGATTAAACAAAAAACCATATGACAGATTGGTGTTACAAGTCTGCCTTAAATTTTGATTGCACTGCTCCCTGTGTTGGTTAAGAAAATGAATGTTTAGCAGGGTAAAGACTGATAGCTCTAGGGAAAGGTCCTGGTGCACATCCTGCTCCTGCTGGCAGTGCTTTCACAAGACACGAGGTGGCAGTCAGGGAGGGTGGCACCTAGTGGAGGGCTGGCCACCAGCAATCAGGAAACAGGCATTTTTGCAGAGGGCCTTTTAGATTTTGATTCTGTATGACTCTGTCTAGTTTGACACTCCAGGAGACAGACTGAGGCCACACCAGTTGCAAAATGCCACCCACTGCCACCCTGCTTGCTGTGCTGGTGCATCAGCCTGACAGATGTGAAGTGTGGGCTGCCAGCTTCACAGGGATTGTGGTTTCTAGTGAGCCCTGAAAATCTGGCAGGGTAGTGAAGTCTAGCACTCATGTTACAGCCTGTCCATCCTTCTAGATACTCTCTAGCACCTTTGCAATGCTGTTTCAAGGGCCCAGCTTGCTGGTGCTCTTTCAAAGCTGCTGCACCATCTGGCAATAGGAGTTGATGGTTCAGTTTTACTGGGCTAGAGGGTTGATGACTTTCTCACTTGAATGCTTAAAGGCTGGAGAACCTGCAAGGGGAGTTTTGGTTCTGAAGACTGCATGTGAGCATGTCTGTGTTGCCAGACTTGAGGAGATTCAATCTCTTTAGTCAGAGGCTGAACCCAGGAAAGCTGTGTAGCAGGAGTAAAAACCAATAATAATTCAGGGCAAAAGGTACTTGGGAAGTTCACCAGTCCAGCCTCCTGCTCTAAGCAGGATCGGATTTGAGGTGGGATCAGGTTACTCTGGTCTTTACCTGGTTTGACTTTGGAAACTTTTTAGAACAGAGAATGAAACATGCCTGGACAGTCTGTTCTTTGATTTATTGGTCTTAGTAAATTGGCATTCTATTTGTTATTATTGTTCATTTACTTTCTAGCCTTTAAACTCATCTTTCATGTCTCTGTTTTACCAATGGAGACGCAAAGCTTATTTATGGCTTCTAAGCAAGTTCTGGAGAGAGAATGGGAATTAACCCATGCATTTCAAAAGTTTCAAAGTGAAACAAAACAGCATTGCCATTGTGAAGCACCTGGTTTACATCAGCCTAGAGAAAATGTTCCTGTGGCAGATTTTTCCACTATGTGACAATAATGGCGTAGGCATTGTAGCTATTGTGTTTGTATGTGGTGGAATATTGTATTTACCTGGCATGTGAGGTGATGTTTGTTAATACTATTTCAGGCTGATTTGTTGATGGGGAGCCTTGTTTCATTTTGGCTGCATCACAGTTGTGTCAGGTCTTTCCCTTTATAACCTACTCACTCTGTAGTTACATTAAGGAAATAATAAATAAATGGCAGTGGGCTTTCCCTAGCTGAAATTAGCTGTTGACCTTAGAGTACCATAAACTACATCTGCAAAAAGCCCCTGCCGGTTTTCCAGGTGGGCTTGAGGAAGCCTCTGAGTGGCTTTTTGTGAGTTAATATCCGGAGGAGGAGTGGTGGAGATGGTGTGAATGTTGTGTGTTTTGCTGCAGGAGCCGGGTGATTGCTTGAATGAGTGGACTTCCTGATTCAAAGGTAAAGAATGAATAGTCTCTTCTCACAGTTTCAAATTTATCATAAAAGGTACTTTAGCGGCTCGTTGGTGTCTGCAGCCCTACACAAGGGCTGCCTAGACAATTGTTTCCACTGCTTGAGAAAAAGTCCATCTGACGCACCAATGGGAAGTTGACACTTTCAGTTCATTAACGTGAACATCTCTGAGTGCTTGCACTCAGCTGAGAATGTTTCAGCTTCTAAGAAGGGTCTGAAAAAGGCTTGAGCTTCAAAAGCTTTATTGTCCAAAGGCACAGACTTACTGCTCAGCTTCCTCCTGCTGGAGCACTGGGACTAATTGTGTAGCTGGTATTTGATTGTTGCAGGAGTCTTGCCTTAGTGCTTGGTCTTGCTTTATTTTAAAATCATAATTTAAACGGTGGCTTTCTGTGTTTGCAAAGGTAACAATGAATTTGGAACATGTAAAAGAACAGGTCTGGCTGATAGCTGAGTGAAGGGACCTTTACAGAGACCTGATACTATACTGATGCTTTACTTAAATTCATAATAGTTTCCTGGTTTGTTCTTTTCACAGAGCTAATATACCTGTCTGTATTTTTCCTTCAAATTGGTTATTACTGTGCTCCACTGGAAGGTGCCCCTGTAGGGGCTTTTCCCTCTATTTTGTTCTAATGGTTGCTCTGATGTACCCTAAGCACTTGGGGACCTTTTAATAGTAGAGTATAATACGATTAAATTTCAGCCACCAAATCTCTGATGTCAACCCTTTGGTAATGCGGGAAGCAATGATGTTATCAGCTTTTCTGATACGGTTTAGAGGGCAGCAGTGTGTTTGGCCCCATCTTGTTCTCACCCAAGATATTGCTGTTTGAAAACATCCCTCTAGAGCTGTCAGCATCTGACAGAGTAGTGTATAAGAACTGGTAGTGAAATAAAATCAACATTTTGGGTATGCATTGTTATGTCTCCTGTCTTGAAATAGAGCAGCTTTTTAGCTTTGGCATAGTTGTGGTTAAGATGATAGACTGAAATGATGCTTCTACCTTGTTTCTTCTTTGGATAGTAAAAGGGTTAATGGTGATCCCTGGGAATTTGAATCACAGCTGATTCAGGTTAGAAGGGACATCCCCAGGTCATCCAATCCAGTCTCCTGCTACCTTTTATGATGCCTCATTTGCTGAAGTGGCCCCTAATGCACTTGCATAGACTCTGCCCCTACCTTCAGGGAGGTCTGAGAGCAGACTTTGCCAGCCAAGTAGATGTTTTATGCCATGGTGGGGGATTTTGTGTTCTTTTCCCTTGGATCAGTGTTTTCCTTACTGCTGAAATACTTCTTGTTGCATTCTGCACACCTTCCATGTTTCAACTCCAGATAAACTTTTATTTTCCTGCCTTCCTATGTGCTCAGTATTGGCTCAATACTGCAAGTAGCCTGTCCCCAGTTCCACCTCCTGTCCTCTTCCTAGTCGAGTTTGAGCTCAGGCAGGAATTCCCCCTTGGGTGGAGCTGGCTGCCTGCCACTTTTGCTTGACTTCCTGCCCATCAGAACGCTCTGTTCTGCTTGAAGTGCTGCTGCTTGGAGATCAGCTGGCCTCCCAGTCCCTTTGCCTTAGCTCCACTGGGATCCTGCCTGCCAGTTCCCTGCACACACACAGATCTACTGTTCTGAAGTGCAAGATTTCTATTCTGCTACCCACCTACCTGGCTACTTTCAGGATCTTTAAATCACCCTCAGGACTGCTGCAGCCAAGGCTGTAATCAACTTTCACAGCTTCAGCTAGTTTGTCTACATTAATGAGTAGCAGATTGAGCAGGGGGTGCCTCTCCTAATTGACTTGTCTGACTTGTCTTCTTTTGTGAAGAAGGTGCCCTTCTGGATAGCTCTCTGGGATTGTTTTCACCCTTCCTTGTTGTCCTGCCGGGCAGATACTGGCATGGTGAAACCCCCCAGAGAGAATCACAGAATCATTTAAAGGAGGAAAAGACTGCCAAGATCAGAGTCCAACCTCTGACTGAGCACCACCATCAACTAAGCCCCAGCACTGCCACATCCAGTCATTTCTTGAACCCTTTCACAAATTGTGATGCCATCACCTCCCTGGGCAGCCTGTTCCAATGCTGAACCACCCTTCCAGTGAAGAAATTCTTCCTGATCCCCAGCCTGAGCCTCCCTGGCACCCCTTGAGGTTCTGTCCACTTATCCTGTCTCTGAGAGAAACAGGGCCTGCAGACAAAAAGGCTTTTCCTCCCAGCTGATGACAGCTGATTTCATCAACTTTCTCCTGGTTTTGGTGGCCTGTAGCAGACTGACTGTGCTATTCTGCTTGTTGGTTCCTCTCTCGTCCTGACCCTTAAGCTTTTGATCAAACTGTGACCTATTGCTTGGCAGAGCTCTGAACATTAACATCACTTCTTTGCAAAAAAACATGGCCCCGAGGTCTCTCTTCTCTTTTTACCTTCCTGGACATCCATCCATCCATCCATGCAATGAAATCATGCAAACTGTCCCACCATATATCAGCTCCTAAAAATATCACTGCTTTGTGCCCTGCACACAGACTTTCCCTTTCTTCTGTTTCACAGAATTTTTTATGTACAGGCCCTTCAGAGGTAGCCCACACCTGGAGGGTGGGAAGTCTTGGGAAGAGAGTAGGCTGCTGGCTACTATTTGTTCTTTAACTTTCATTTTCTGTGGAACACGTTCTGGTGTCACAATGTTAATCTTTTTGTGAAGCAAAGAAGCTGCTCCACTTGTGTGGGAAATGTCAGGAATGTAATTCCTGGTACTGTGAATCCTGAGAAAAAACCTTTCATGACCTCCTTCTGGGGCGAGTGAGTGAGGCACTCAGTAGGAGATACAGGCATTCCTAATCTGGCTCTTTCATACTGGTCTATCTCTTAGAGGTTGGTCACTCTTTATGGTTGTTTTCAAACATTCTGAATTACAGATTATTTACTTTAATACCTTCTTTCACCTACTTCACGCACTTGCACAAACACATGTTCTGTCTCTGTAATAACTTCTGCTCAACCTTCTTCAAGCAGAGTTTGCTTTTCTTCATCATTTTTCCACATAGTGGAGTATGAATGTCCCACAGTGGATTTGAGATTTAGTCCCCAATGAAGAAGAATGGAAGGAAGCTCTTTCTTCCTCTCTCCAATGTAAGGGAGCAGAATCAGCTGGCATTGGCCCTGTACTTCCTCCTTCTCTTCTCAGAAGCTGGAAGATTGTAGTTCCCTCCTCCCACATCCTCTTCTCTACTGAGATGTGTGCTGCTATTGATGATTAGAAGTAATTTTTTTTCATGTCCAGGGTTCTTCAGGTGAATTCCACCCAGGCTGTGATAGCTCCAAAAGTGACTATCTGAAGAGGAACTATCCTAGAACAATTGCTTGGAGCTCATTGCACACTTCCCCTGAGCACTTCTCCATAGCTGTGGAAGTCATGATGTGCTCATTGGCTGAGGTGTCTCAGTGACTTCTCTTTGAGGGGATTTTACTGTACACAGTTTGAGAGACTCTTTCTTAGGGCTGTGCTGTGTCCCTGGGCTATGCAGCTGCTGTGAGCAGACTGCTCAGCTTTATTCTCTCCTTTACTGTACCTTCCTATATCCAACAGACTGTCTTGCAAGGCTTGATGGTGGTGAAAACATTGCAGTAAAAGGGATCAGAGTCTGGTGGCAGCTATAAAAGCTTGGGAAGCAGTGCCTTGCTGTGTCATATTATTGCATGCAGCCTGTCACTAGGCACACACGAAGATGGAAACAGCCTTTTAGTGGAATCCTTTTCAAAAAGGACTAGAGCTTTTCACATGCTTGATATCTTACTGTAATATCCTCCATTTACCACTTATCTAAGAGCCTGTATGTTGTGATGAAATCATAATTATGGGGGTTTTTTTCTTGTTTCTGTTGTTAAAGATTTCCAGAGAAGTGGTTTTGGGTCATTTTCTGATCTCTGGTGTAAAGAATGCTCTGTCCTTATCTATTTGTCCCATGTTCGATACAGGCACTGAGGCTTTACGTGCAAACCATTGTTTCCTTGCCTCTTCTTTGAGTAATGCTTTTCATCCATTTTATTAAACTTCTGACTCCTTAAAACATGACCTGAGAAGTCACAGTGTACATTAATGGTGACAGTATTGTGGTAACAGGGTATTCAGTCCAAAGTAGCTTTAAAATACCCAGGTTTAATAAAGCAAGCTGTGGCTCCATTCATTCTTGTGCACACTTACCCTTCCACACCCACTGCTAAGTTAAGTTTTATCCCCTCCACTGCCAAGCCAGCTTCACCCTCTGAGCTACACTGCCAGTGTATGGCAAGGGGACCTGAGCCACGGTGAGAGGCCACAGGAATAAAGAGGCAGCCCAAACCCAGATGGCTTCTCTGCTGCTGGCACAGTATATCTGTGCTTCAGCCTTGGTTCAGCTCTTCCTCAGCTGAGGCAAAAACACAGCTTCTGTATTTCAGGAGATGAAAGATAGGATGTACCAGCAAAGAGGAAGGATTTTTCCTAGGATTTGATGCCTCCATGTGGAGAGTGTCTGGTGTACAATGTCTCCTTCACTGCAGCAGTCTTGCTCCCAGCAAAGTCCACTCACGCTTCCAGAGAAGCAAGAATCTCCTGCTTTGGACATGCTTATAAGAATGCACCCATAGCCAGGGTGTGAAAGAGATGAACTGATGCTTTGCTGAAGAGTCATTTCTTAACTTGGAAAGTGCTTGTACTTGGAACCCTAATAACCTTTCATGCTAGTAAACAAGCACCAAAAAAGAAGTGGTCTGATAAGATTGCTTTGTTCTTAGATTGCACTTTTCATATACGCATTGATGCTAAGGGCATGCATGACACTTGTAAGGTCAACAGGAGAGTAAATGACTGGCTGAAAGGAGTAGTCAGTCAGTATCAGAGCATGGAGCATCTATCTTATCAATGGATTCCTCTTTGTGTTCCAAGCAGAGACCCATTTGAACACAGACTAAATAATTTTGTAGCAATAGTGAAACACAGAGGTTGCTCATGTATCAAGTTAGTGGTGTCTGTGTTAATATAGGCTAATCATTATTCCTAAAGAGGATTTTCCTGTTATGAGAAGAAAAGGTTCTTTTCCTCCTCTCCCCCCTATAGCTTTATTGTTTCACTTGGAGCAAAAGATTTTTTTAAAAGCAGAGGTTAGCTTGCTACCATTAATACAGTTGTGAATATAAGTTTAAAACAAAACTTCATGTGATTCAAATGCAAAACATGAATTTATTTGGAGCTGCAGTCACTCAACTTAAGGACTATAATGTTCAAAATAGATGTTTTAGAAATGTATTAGTTATGCTGAAAAATGCTCTGTGCTTCATTTCTTACAGCATACATCTGTCACCTGCTGCAGAGGACTTTCTGACTTAATATTTTGACTTCATTATTTAGGTGAGCTTTTCTTGTTTAATATTTTCAAAATTATGGGGGAAAAGCTTTCTCATCATTTCCAGCAAGGCACTTGGAAATGATGAGAAAGCTTTTTGCCTTGGTCAGATGGTCTTTAAACCAATATCTCTCAATTTTTGAAGGTTGGATTTTGCTCTGATGCTTAGTAAAACAAATGTAATTTGAAGATTGTTAGGTACCTGTGATTTCCAGAAACTCAGGTATCATTTAAAGCTGGAGTTGAGCCTAATGAATGCAGTATTCTGTGGTTTTTTATCCACTGCTGGATAATGAATTTGAGCTATGAGGCACAGCAGAGGCAAAAGTCAGGTCATTTTCATTTAAGAGCCATTAGTCTCATATAAATGGTTTCCCTCTTCTAGCTGATTTTTTTTGAAATGTTGCCCGGTTTTGATTGTTAAGACCAAATGAAGCAGATGAGCCATACTCCCATGTTACATTTTCAAGGTATGTGTCTCTCAGTGGCAGCTTTTGAGCTGGAGCAGAGACAGAACATCTCTGCTGCATCCAGGGCTGAGGCCAATCTCTGCTCTTGACCATTTGGTTTCCAAACCCTTGTGGGGATGGCTCATATACCTAATGCACAGGTGGTATCCCACTGATAATTTCTACACTCAATTTGTCTTCCCTGCTGTGCAGAAGACCTGCTTAAAATAACAGCACCCCTCAACCACAGTCTGGTTGCGGTGGCCTAACCCTGCAGTCACTCAAACCACCTTGGTAATTCCAGCACACCGTTCATGCACTGCTTGCTCATCTCAACAGGGGCATTCCCATGCATGGCTCTGAAGCTGACAGCCAGTGTCTGTCTTTGTTCCTGTCTAGAAGGATTTTCATCCTTGTTTGTGGCCCCAGCTCCATGAAGCTGCTGCTGAAGCTCCCATTGGCTTCAGTAGGGTTTGGCATTCCCTGCTCGTTCTTTTCTTTGTGCCTGTGTTCACACAGCATGTGTTCAGCTTTGGTTTCATGCTCAGCTCTCTAGCTGTTCCTCCTCCATTCTTGTCTCCTTAAAAGATGATAAAGGCACAGAAATAGCACTTCATGCAGTCTTCAGAGGGGTTATTTTGTGGTTTCCTGGAGAGTCCAAACTTGCGTCTTGCTTGCTCGTCAGTTTTTTGGGGTTTTTTTTGTTTTCTTTTTCTTCTCCTCTCTTTTGAAACTTATATGCTGAAGGCTCAGCCTCACAGGAAACCATCTTTAATCAAACGACAGCAGCAGAATTATCACACACCCCCTCCCCAAAACCATCTCATAGATCACATAGGTGGCACAGTTTGACAGCCCTAAGAATTTCAGTGCTTTGCAGTGGGAATGCACACACTGGGTAGGAAATCCCAAAATGTTCCACTGTCTCTGCCTCAAAAAGGGCCAGTGCTCTTTAGGCTCATATCAATTCCTCTTAGAGTGTTGAGGTAGGTGTTTTTTCTGGGGTGAGGAGAGAAGAGGTATTGCTTCTACCTTCATCAGAGTGAACTCCAAAAGGGCAGGAGTTCTTGTTCAGGGTGTGTGTGTGCTGAAGAGGTCATGGGCCCATCATGCTGGGATTTGATTAGAGTGAAAAAAATTCCTCTGCCATCTGGAGCCTTTTTGAACTTGCCATTTGTTGTACACTGTCATCATCTTTTTGTTTTCCATGCCTGGTGGCTCTTTATTTTTGTTAGGATGTCAGCTCATCTAACATCAGTGCAGAACTGGGGATTCCTTCCACTTACACTAGTGGTGCCCAGCTTTGGGAGTGTGCCAGGTATCCATAGTTATGTTCTTTGTTCGTCTTTGTCCTCCACAAGCCTTTATGGTTGGATGGGGTTTTTTTCCTGCTGAAAGCTAGTGCTACCTGTCAGGCATCCTTTTATCATGCTGCTTCTGATTTTAGCTAATGCTGCTATATTGCCTTGTAATGTACAAACAAAAGATCACTGAAAATATCCTTCTCAGTAATCGTGATTTTCATATTGGATCAAACGATTTCATTTGAATTTTCATTTTTTAGCAAAAAGACATGCATCATCTATGTTAATTGTAACTCTTCATAGGACCAGGATTAACAAAATTTTATCTCTTCCCTGTCCCACAAGACAAGTTGTGTTGTATTCACTCTTCAGGCTGCTAAAGGATGATAACCACTTATGAATTCCCTTTCATGGTATAAGGAACCATTTGAGCAAAACCCAAAAGTTAGCACCAAGTCAGAACTGGATCTAAGAGTTAGGTAAACCATGTCTTCCCTGACTTGTCCAGAAGTGAACAAGCATCTTTGGTTTTTTTACCCCCCCTCTCTTGCATTCAGGAATATTTGCACAGAAATGACAACATCCTCATGGAACAGAAAGATAATTTTTTATGATATAAAACAATGAGGTTTTAAGAAGCTGGCTTTGCATGACACTCCAGCTTATCCGTTGAAAGTCTTTCTTCCTGTGCTGTCACGTTTGAATAATTTGGTTTTCTCAGAATTTTCAACTTTATCTGAATTTTCTAGCTTTCCTCTGATTTATGCAACATTCATAGTTCATTTTCTGAACTGATGACATTCTCTCCTTTATTCTCAAGATCTGTAGAGAGTTAGTGGAAGGCCAAATTCTGCTCCTTATGTTGCCCACATAACAAATCACTTTTTCTGCCTGTTTTTCGTTAGTATTTATTTCCTATCATAAATTATACCTTTTCTGTAATCTCTGAAGGCCTGATCACTATGACACTGCAATTTTTCTTGTATGCTGAATAAATTGTTTCCATGAAGGGATTTATTTCCTCGTCTCTAGTGTCTATTCTGTTGTTTCTCTGTACCTTCTTGGAAGCATGACTTTTCACCTCTTATTCCAGGAGATGGGAAAGAAGCTGTGTGGGTGTTGCAGAGCTGCCTTTCCTGCTGGTGCTTGTTACAGGCAGAATCTCAGCTGGACAGGTGGTTTGCTTTGCCTTCCCAGGGCAGTAATGAGCAGGGATAAGCTGTGAGCACATTGACAAGCCTCACTGACCTGGAGGACACCTTTCAGCCCTCCCTGTTTCAGGGCTGGAGCACGTTTGGGGATCAGTGTTCTCTACACACAGTGACTGCAACCTCCCCTCTCTCTTGTGCCACCATGGCAGCAGGTGGGAGCTCATGTCTGTGTCATGTTTGCTCTGGGGTCTCTACCAGAATTATCAGTGTCTTCCATAAGCTCCAAAATCTCATTTTTTCTTCTGCTGGTAAGGAAAAGGACCAAAACAATTGGATTTAACACTCATGGAGCAAAGAAGCTTCAGAGCTGTGATGCATGCAAGGAGAGGAAACACATTCTTTTTATTTTTCTCATTCATTCATTCATTCATTCATTCATTCTGTTTTTTCTCATTCACTCATTCATTCTATTTTTTTCTCCCTAATCCTTCCCCTCGACTTTTTGCAGAGTTAAGGGTTGTTACCATGTACATTTCTGTCTTGGACTAGTGGCTCATGCCAGAGTGAAAAAGGAAACCATGTGAAAGTGTGAGAATCCCAAGGCAGGAGAAAGAAGAGATTTGTGTGGGAGAAGTGTGATTTGATGTAGTTAATGTAGCAGCCATGGTCTGTCATTTGTTCATGCTTCAGGACTGTCCTACAACTCTAAAGCCTCTGTCTCTGGGGGTCAGAAAGAAGGTCTGATCTCAGAGAGATGATCTGAAGCCCATTCATGGTTTGTACTTCTGCTGTATGTTGTCCTGCACTTCACCAAGCAGTCCCTGGTCACAGAGAGTGGACAAGCAGCACCAGAAATCTGTTCAGGAGAGGTGACAAAACCCACATGGCCATGTGATGGGACAGACTGGCCACATGACTGCAAGTTAATGTCTGGCACATGGCAGCTCTGACTGCAGGTACATAATTCAATTTCTGAATGGGGAGACCGGGGGGAAAAACCCAAAAGAATTTTACAATCTGCTTAAAGGGAAAAAGAACCTCTTGGCTCTCTAGCTGCACACTGAACCAGAAAAAGAACTGTACGTGTAAGAATTCAAGTAACAAGCCATAAAAGAGGCTCTGAGATGAAAGATGTTTGGTTTTCTGACGTGAGGTTCCAGTGATGAAAACTGCCAGAGGATGTCGCAGTCAATGACCTAAGGATGGAATTTCCACATTGCTTGTGAGTCCCCTTGGTTATACGGAGTGACGCCAGCCCTGTGGGCTTACACCAGTGTTGATGGTTTTGTAACAGCCTTTAGCACACAGGGATTTTATTTTGGACACCAGGACTCCTACCTTGGGAACAGATTTGAGTGATGTTCCTTTGCAGGAAATGTGGGAAATCCTCTCCTGTTCCTGTATAACCAGAGGAGGCTGGTGAGAGCAGGAGGCTTGGTTAATTCTCTGGATGAATGAAGCTGCCCCTGAAATGTTATGTTGCCTTGGTGTGTGTAGAGATTCTCCTTGGAACACTTCCAGAGGTGCACTTTCTCTTCCAGGAATGAAGAGCTGTATATGGCCCTGTGTGTTCCCAATAATGCTGCTGAGATTTTGTTCCTGGTTTCTGTAGCAGACAATGAGCAGAGCTGCTCAGCAGTAGATAGCAGAGTAATAACACAAGCAGATGATATTTCTGCATGAGGTTCCTGTGCTGGTAGTTTGCTTTTTAAAGGTGAACACCTCAATACTCCCTCCTGCTCTTCTGATTCACTGTGCAGATGTGTTAAAGTTGTTTAAATGGGACCCCCTCTCCAAACAATAAAATAACAAAAAAAAACACCCCAACCCTTAGGTTTCCTTGGCCCCAATTTCAGTATTTCAGTTCCTGGTGTTATTGGTGGTTTCTCCAGGTCAGTACTGAAATACATCACTTGAGGTGATTGTTCTAATCTCTAGAAGGATTTTTAAACCTATTTATTAGAGATATAATATATATCAATTTAACTAACATGGAGCCATTACAGTATTGAAGAGACTACTGGGATTCTAGTGCTGAACTTTCATGCCTGGGATGGTTTGGAAACCCATGGTCAAATAAAACTTAATCTGGATGGGGCGAAAGCTCCCCATTTCAGCAAGTGTTTGTGACATGGAAAGTTTAAAAACACAATGTTCTAGGACAAGCTTGTAGCTGTGGCTACAAGTAAACACTTCTCCTATCAGTGCCCCCAGGTTTCATGATAAATCCGTGTGTTCTATGTGCATGCATGTGCACAGCTGTTGCAAATCTTGTTTGAATAAATTAGTGTTTGTTGTGATTTCCCAGGCAGCTGGTTGTCCTCAGGCTGTCGTTTGCAAGGGAGCTTCTTGGCTTCCTGTGCAGTGTCCTGGCTGTCACAGCAGGCTGTGATGAAATCAGGGAATTTCAGCGAGCCAGAGAAGGAAGTGAACGTTCTGTGCGCCTGCGTGTTGTGGTCAAAAGCACCCGGGTAAAACTGCTGGGGTGAAATGAGGGCATGTTTAAAGAACTGCAGGAGGCAGTTC
Organism: Ammospiza nelsoni; assembly: GCF_027579445.1. NCBI lineage: Eukaryota > Metazoa > Chordata > Aves > Passeriformes > Passerellidae > Ammospiza > Ammospiza nelsoni. Next base: position 20,682,915 of record NC_080636.1, read on the forward strand.
CTTTTCTCAAGCAAATAGATGCAAAATCCCTGGATTTTCAACAGTAAAAATCTCCAGTGGTGGAGTTTTGTGAACCCAGCACAGCTGTGGTGTCTGTGTGCCTTTTGGTTAAGATTCACTGTGAAGCAAATGCTGTGTTATACAGCCTAGCAGGTGGTTAACCAAAGGGAATTTCACTTTGCTGCAGAGATGGGAAACCACAATACGTGTGTCTTCCTCCAGGTTATTCAGTGGGCATTCACAGAAAAAATCCTGGGGCTGGAGGATGTGAGGAGCATACTAAAAATTTAAGGTTTAGGTTTTTCTAGTCCATTCAGACACTCTGTACAGCTCTGTAAAATGGGTGGAGAGGGATGTGTTGTGCCACAGATGTCTTTGAACTCTTCTGTCTTTTTAGAGATATCAAGATACGTAATTGACCAGAGAAGTTATGAGTGGCTCCTCCCTGAGAGTGTTCAAGGCTGGATGGGGCTCTGAGCAGCCTGATCCAGTAGAAGGTGTGTCTGCCTGTGGCAGGGGATTGGAACTGTATGGTCTTTAATTGCTCTTGCAATGCAAACCACTCCATGATACCCAGACTGTAGTCAAAATATACTTGTTGTAAAGGGCACTACTTCCAAGCACCTTCACCAAAGCATGTGTTTATAATAAAGCTCTTGCAATTACAATTAATTCCTCACAAAAGTCCCTTTTAAAAGCAGTGGTACAAAACTCGAGGTTTTTGGACTCCTTGCTTTGTGCTAATATTGCCTGGAACCACTCTGTTGACTAGCAGACACTAACCAAAATGTTTCTTCTGCTGGACAAACTATCTAAAGGTGGCTTGCAATAAAGAAAATCTAACTGGTAATTTTTCAGGTCTTGGGTTGTTTCTAATAAATGTTAGAATTTTTGAGGGATTTTAAAGGAAGGAGGAAAGGTAGATGAAAGGCCTGAAACCAACCATTTCTGCTTGCTTTATGCCATAAGGATGGCACCCAGTCCTTTCAGTTGGATTGGACCTTTTGGTGTGTTTTACAGAAATAACTTGGGTAAAGTAACCTCTGGATCCAGAAGAGCATTACACAATGTTGGACACCTTGTAATTTCAGTGTTCTTCAGTAGATGGGCTTGTAGTGGTGTTACATGAGTACCAGCAGATGATTTACAGTCATCAAAATGAATTGCATTATCTACAAATCTGGTTTCTTATCTCTCATGTCTCAGTTTCCCAGATACAACTGGAGTGAACAGGACGAAAATAAATTATACAAACCCCCAGGCCAAGATGGAATTTCTGTAGGAATCTCCCAGAACAAGAAGAGGTACAGAGCTTTGTTCCCTTTCTTTGTGCACCAGAATAGGAAAACTGATAAAGAATTTAGGAGCATCCTCTGACAGAGGGCAGTAATGAATAATATAGTGATGAGCATGTATTTGTTCTTTTTCTCATTTTATTTCCCTGAAGATTCCCTGTTGGCTTTTGTCAGTTAGTGATTTAAGGACTTCCTGAGCCAGATCCTGTCATCCACACTTGTGCTTAAAAGCAAATAGACCTTTCTTCCTTCAATTAATCATTTTTTAATCCATTTATCCTTTTGCCATCCAAAACATCCCATGGCAGTGAGTTCCTAAGTCTGATTATACCTTTTGTTATGAAATGACCTTTTGGGTTGTGTTTGTTTAGGGATTTATTTTCACTTGATACTGAATCCCTGCATTATGAAAAGCAGTATGTACTAATCTTCCATTCACCACATCGCTCACTCCTGATTTGGTAAACTTCACCCATCAGTCATTTTTCTTCCTATTTAAGAATTTTGAGCTTATTTAATCTTTCCTTAGGTTAAAGCCTTTCTGTGTCTATTTGGTTCCCTTCTGATGTATTTTGTATGTTGTCTTTATGTAATTTATTAGAAGGCAACCCAAGCTGTTCAGTGGTGATGAGATGTGGATTTATAAGTTAGCACAATGTCTTTGATTTCTCTCTCCAATTCCCAGCTGCTTTTTGTCTTTGTCGGCGCCTGATCCCCGCCCTGGTTTGTTCAGGGAGCTTAAAACTAATCTGGATACAGCCAAGGACCTCATGTTTTCTGAATGACTCACAGGAGATACTCTGCCTATAAGCACCAGCTCAGTCTGTGTTTGGGTGGTGTGCCAATCCTTATCAGTTCAGGTAGGACCTGTGATTTTCACAGAAGCTGACTTGCCAGAGAGGGAGAGGATGGGTTTATATTGTTGCTGTTATGCAACAAGTTCCATGCCTGTTTTCCCCCTCTCCCCTCCCAAATGACACAACTCTTAAGAAATGGAAAGGAAAATCTTCCCTAAAATTGTTCTTGTTTCTTTTCTGATTCCAAAGGAAAACACCCGAGCTCTGCTTCAGAATATCAATAATTCTCAGTACTAGAAAAACAAATCACTTTCTCCTTCTGATTATAAGAAGAGGAGCTGAAACAAAACAGGAAACTGATCCTGACAGTCCAATCTGTTTTGCATGCATGGAATTTGATTTCAAAAGCCTTCCCAAAATTACACTTAAGGGATGGAAAGTGCTGTGACTTTTGCAGCAAGTGAGGAATTTTATCATTGGCTTTACTAGTTTGAACTACTTTTGAGTTTGGGGGAATGTAGAAAGAAAAAGAAGCTTTAAAGGTCAATGATATGTGCTGGTATCATTGAAACTATGAAACTTTTGGGCGCTAGGTCACTTTTCAAGTGTACTGGAAATTCCACATATATGCTTTGAATTGTAGCTGTTTGGGAAAACTCTGGAAGGTGATATGAGAAAATGACTGCAGTACTATTGTTGAAGCTTTTAATGAACTTTTTAAAATAAACTTAAGATGTTCTGAAGCACTAGTCTTATTCTGAAATAGTTGTTCTTTTTCGTTTTGGAAAAATTTAAAGGAAAATTTAAGTAATTTTTCAGCCTTACCACAAGTAAAGCAAATTCTGCTGTCTCAGAGGGATGGCACAGGCTGCAGTTATTATGTGGAAAAGAATAAAATACTATTTCAGACCAAACTGAAGTGGAGGGATAGCTGCTTTCACAGAATCACAGAGTCAAGTAGGTAGGAAAAGTCCTCTAACATAGAGTCCAACCTGTGACCTAACACCACCTGGTCACCCAGACCATGGCACTGAGTGCTGTGTCTAGTCTTTCCTTGAACACCTCCAGGAATGTGACTCCATCACCTCCTTGGGCAGCCCATTCCAATGTCTAATCACCCTTTCTGTGAAGAAATTCCTCCTAATGTCCAACCTAAAGCTCCCCTGGTGCAGCTTTAAGGCTGTGTCCTCATGTCCTGTTGTTATTTACCTGGGAGAAGAGGCCATCACCCTGTCACCCCCACCTGGCTGCAGCCTCCTTTCAGGCAGTTGTAAGAGACTGATAATGCCCCCCTGAGCCTCCTTTTCTCCAGGCTGAAAGCCCCCAGCTCCCTCAGCTGCTCCTCATCAGACCTGTGCTCCAGACCCTCCACCAGCTCCATTGCCCATTTCTGGACTCAAGTCTGGACTTCTATCCAGGGTTGGTCTAGTGAAAGATATCATCTTTTTGTAATCCTGAAATAATATCAAAGATGACATCAGAATTTAGTTGGGTGTTTAACTTCATTTCTGCTGGACTTTCTTACTTTCCAGCCCCTCTGCTGTCTCTCTGTGTGAAGTCACATTGTATTTAGGCTGCAATACAAAGCCAGCATTACATATTCATTATGTTTTCTCTGTTTCACTTGATTTTTATTCTTTTCCTGAAGATTTTGCCTGGCATTGATCTCATTGCTATCAGACAAAATCCCCTTGGTTTTCTGCCTTTTATTTTGACTCCCAGCCCTTTTTATTCACTTTTCTCAGCCCTTACAATTGTTCTCTTTTCTATCAGAAGACAGAGCCCTGTGGCAGATGTCTCCTGGTTTGGGGTATGTGATACCCCTGCTTTTGAAGCTGGAGCACCTGGCTGCAGGCAGAGGCACCTCCCCTGAGCTGGGATGTGGCTGTAGCAGTGTCTGCAGCACCTTGGCTGTTCCTGCTCCCACTGCCACCTGCACTTGCAGGGAAGCAGGAGGGAAAGCCAGACCTGCTGTTCTCACCAGCCCTGCCAAAGACAGGATTGCTTTCTCAGCCTTTCTTCCACGTCAGCCCTTCCACTCATCTTTCTGCCCATAAATTCACTGCCTTTCTCTGCTGTCTTTTGTTTGTAGCAATGCTGGGCACAGGGAGTGTACTTTTTTTTTTCTTTTTCTTTCTAGTTTTCAATTGTTGTGCATTAGTCACTGGTGCTGATTAAAGCCCAGCCCAGATTAAATATATTGAGGTGACTTCATTACCACTGTGTCAAGGAGCAAGAAGGTATAAACTGATCAAATGACACAATTACTGAGTCCAACAATGGGGGCCCATATTTCAGTCATCTCTAAGGTGGTGATGCTTAGTGGAAAGGCTTGTGCAGGAGCCAAGAAAAAAAGGAGCAAAAGGTTAAGCCTGGAAGGGTGGAGAAGGGAGGAGGTGGGCACAAAGAGGAACTGAGGAGCTGGCAAAGGCATTGCAGCTTCTTCTAAACCTGCTGTTTCATGAGACCACAACTTGGATATGTGTTGCTGAAGGCTTTAGGAAGCTGGAAGAATCATGGCTTTTGTAATATCTCTGGTCCAGACTAGTGCAACAGGGATGCAAAATTTTTTGTCTCTCTTTTGTGTCCTTGGATTAGAGGATGCATTGCATGCAAGTGATGCAGCTCCCAGACATGCACTTCACAGAACATGGAACCAAGTGATTTCCAAATAAAAATATTTGAGGAATCAATGAAATCAGGATGAGATGTTTGAAAGAAGTGAAAGTACCTGGCCTGGAGATAGCTGGGAGTTTTGAAAAGCTGGTGGTTTTGGAGCAAACTAACTTAGCAGCACCAAAAAGCTTTTATTGAAACTCAACCTCAGTTGAACTGTTGATTCTACCAGGAGAGATAAGAGAGAGAAAGAAAGGCTGTGTGAACCAGAAGGTCAAAGTTGAGAGTGGGCCCATGTGTGGTCAGGTGAGTCAGTTTCAGGGCTCCTTCCAGACAATCTGTCTGAGCCCCTGCCAGGATTTCTGCATGTAGTGGAAAATCTTCATCAGGACAGAATGGAAGAGGCATCCCTGAACAGTCTGTCTTAGAGCATTGCCCTGCAGTGGGAAGGGTTCCTCCCCTACCACCAGATGTAGATGCACACATGTTTATGATTTAATCAAATATGCACTCTCCTGCTGCATATCTGTACATGGATTTTGGAGATTCCTTGCAGACAGTGTAGTGAGCAGCCGTGGCAGGGGGTGAACAGTGCAATTTCTCTTTGGTTTGTTGCAAAAGTTATGATGCACATTGTGTCTGAGGAGGGGAGGATGGCAGGAGGCAGCTGTCTGTGTGTGTGTGTTCCTCATGTTGTGCTCCCAAAGGAGGGAGGGATTGCTCCATGCCTGGGAATGCCTGTGCTTGGCCTGGAGATGCTCCCACAGAGCAGGGCAGGGCTGCCAGGGCTCTGTGTGGGAGGGAGCTAACACAGCACAGTACAGCAAAATGGGCTAGAGTGTTTTTCAGGGACCAACTGGACACTGCATGGGGTTTTCTAATCAGGGTAGTCAGAGAAACAATTCCTTGCCTCCTACAATGATGTAGCCAGACTCCCCTCACTCTTCTGCTCTGCTGTCTTATTTTATACTATTTTGTTGAAGTCTTGTGGCTCTTAGTCCAATATTATTGTTACTATTATTATATTTTGTACTTTTGTCCCCAGATTTTTCTTGATGTACAATTTTCAAAGCACAGAGTGGTACTTCATCTGTGCTTTGTTAACCCCAAGCAGAGCAGAGGGATTTCTTCATATCCAGCTGACAGCTTTTCTCTTTATTCTTTGCATTTTCATGTCTAGTTTATTCACAGCAGCCTATGGCTCAATCCAGCTTCTGATCCTTTTTGAGGAATTAGCCCATTAGTGATTCCTTGTTACATATTTGTGCAGTTTGTTGTCCTCAAGCAATGTAAGTTTGTGTCTACTGAATTGCCAGCTTTTTCCAAACCATCTATTTGCCAAAGTCATTCTGATTCCTTTCACCTATGCACTGGCACTTTATTTGCATTTGGGATCTGCGTGTGTGTTTAATACATCTTCTCTGTCCCATCCCCAAGCAGTAATGGAAATATCTCATTGTTATGTTCAGGACCAGTGTTTCAGGAGCATTGCTGGTATATTCTCCCACATCAGTTTTTGCACCCCTGAAGACAATGTTTTTCAGAGTTTATTTACTGAAATGTCATGTGAAAAAGGCATTGAAGCTCTCATTATATTTCGTGATATCTACTGTTTCTCTTCTGCTCACTGGGCTGTTGTTACACTGAAAAAGGAGGAAACAAACAGTCAGCAGTTCAACCATGAGTAGCAGCCAACATGAATTTGTCAAGAATAAATCACCTCCTTATTGTCAGGCACCTAAAAATCATCTGCTTGTTCCTTTAAGGGGAGATTGAAGTTAGTTTGTTGTCATTTTTAAGATGTTTGTCTTTTCTGGGCTTGTGGAGTTTCATCTGTTACTTCTCAAACAAGATTGAGTCTCTCTGGGAATTTAAAAAATTCAACCAGTTTTTTTAATATAAACTTTTTGATGATTAGCAGCAGCCTAGTTACTTTGAAAAACCTGATGTATCCAATGATTCCCTAGTTCAAATTCATGGTCCCTTGTTATCACTTGTGCTTGTTGTGTTTTCTGCTCTGTTGCAGCTGACTTTGGTAAGAACAGCAGGAACTCTGCATTTCTGTCAGGTTTCAGTCCTTTTCCCTCAGTCAGAGTCCATGTCCTTGCTTTTGCTTTCATCTTTCAGTTTAAAATCAGGGTCCTAAATGTGGTGTGGACACATGTGAGTTTCAGACACACAGTCTAATGCAGTGAAGTTATTCTATCAGGATTTTAACTTGCTGTGGTGTAGGAGACCTTGGCTATAAAATGGGGCCCTGCATTAGACCTCCCAGGTTTTCAAGGTTCTCTCATTTTCTATCAGTCTGTTAGCTGAGTTTTCAAAATAAGCCTGTGCATTTGAATTGAGGAATTTCTGTAGTCTGCCAAAATTAAGTGGAAGATTTGTTTCCTTCCTCTTCACCATCCATCCCTGCCAGCAATGGACTGTGTCATCTTTCTTATAAACACTTCCAGAAGTGCTTGTTTTAAAAGCCATGCTGTGTGCTGTTTTTCTGATTATTCAGCACTGATTCCTGAGATAAGGGTCTTTGTCTAGTGTTTTAGCTGAAGTTTTAGTGTCTCCTCTGTACCTCCAAGGGTTATTTATTTATGTAGATCTTGAATACTTTGAATGTGATAGTTAATAAATAAATACATTAAATCTGTCTCAAGATTTGGGTCAGAGAGGAGGGGCAGAATAAAAAAAGAGACTTATTTCTCCCTTTCTTGAACAGTGCCAAACAGCTGAAGCTCAGGTTAACCCAGGAGTCTTGGCCGGCAAGTTGAACCTGAGCCAGTGGTGCGTCCCTTGTGCTGAAGGTGGCAGGTGCTGGGCAGGGCACTGCCACCATGTCGAGGGAGGTGATCCTTCCCCTCTGCTCAGGCCCATCTGGTTCTGGACTCCCCAGTGTGAGACAGACATGGACAGAGTCCAGCCAAGGACCACCAGGGTACTTCAGGCCTTGGAGCATCCGTCAAACAAGGAGAGGTGAGAGCTGGGACTGCCCAACCTGTAGAAGAGAAGACTCAGGGGGATCTTCCAAATGCATATAAGTACCTGGTGTGGGGACAGTATGGAAAATGGATCCAGACTTTTCTCAGTGGTATCCAGTGACAAAACAAGAGAGCAAGGGGGCACAAGTTGAAATGCCAAATTCCATTTAAACATAAGGGAAACCTTTTTTACTGTGAGGGTGATTGAACTAGGAGTAGATTGCATAGAGACATTGTGGATTCTTCATCCTTGAGATGGTCAAAACCTGAACTGGCCACAGCCCCAGGCAACCTGCTCTAGCTGACCCTGCTTTGAGTAGGGGATGTAGAACTACGTGATCCTCAAACCTTTCTCTTCCCAAGCTCAGCTATTCTGTGGATTTTGAAAACTTTCCATTGACTCTGACAGTCATAAATTTGGCTTAGGCAAGTAATTCATGCCTAGACCTGTTGTCTTTGTTCAGAACTTCCAGTAAGTTTCTTTCTGTGTTTCCTTTAGGTGCTGGCTCCATGCCCTTGTCTTTTTCTCTGAAGTACTCTTGCATACAGGCAGAATTTTCCATTATTGATTTAATGGATGCTTAAAAGATATTCTGTGGTTGATTTCCTAAAAGTCCCTTCCTTTATGGTCAGTATTGGCTTCCAAATCCATAAGCTTTTATAGCCTTTTATTGTGTTTATATTATCCTTTTCCATCTTTGACCTCTCACTTGCAGAGCTGGAGTGGAAATCCCAAAGTCCAGGACACACAAAGTGGTATTTTCCAAACCTATGGTCCACACATGTTACTTGGAAGAGATTCTGGCTTTTGAATGTGAAGGATCTGCTTACCCTGGAGTCTGAATTTGTGGCTTGCTTTGACTGCCAGCCTCTTGTGTAGATGAGACTCATCTTGACTCATGAGCCATTGCATCAGGAACTGGAGGGATTGCACCAGGGTGAACAGCTGTGTAGCTACAGTTTGTACTGGTTGGGTGCATTGGAGCCCTCAACAGCTTGTGGGTGGTGTTGCCACTACAAGTGCTCCCTAAACTCCTTTGCAGCTGAACTTTCACTATTCAAACCATGCCTGCTTGGAAATAGGTGTTAATGATGTGTTGAAATACATTGAGTAAGACATGTTTTGAACCACATCATGTTAGTGGACAGCAAGCGATAGGATGGGGCTGGGTGTGCTGGAGGCTTGCTCTCTTCTATAGCTGGGATTTTTAGGCAAAATAGCTTTCAAAAGTGGTGGGGCGTTGTGTTTGTTATTTATATAGTGCACTTAAAAAGTTGCATGATCACTGTTATTATTTAAGTATGCTATCTCTGAATGTGGGCACAGCCTTAAACTGCAGCAGTGCATCAAGCCCCAGAGAAGCCTCTTCAGCCTGGGTACTTCAAATCTGTGGCTTCCAAAAAAATGCAAGTGGAGGGAACTTGCTGGTTCTGGCAAAAGCTGGCTTAGAGAACTTGAGTATAGAAGCAGGGGAAGATAAACAGTTCAGTAATGTGGTAAACTATGGAAAAAGAGTCTCAGTGGAGTTTGTAGCTTGTGACAATATAAAGTGTTTGTACAGGTGACCTGAGGCTGAGATTTTTAGTGTATTCAGCTCAGGGCTTCTTCCAATAAATTACAGGGTTGTCTCATTGGAATGATGTCAAAACAGTTGCAGTCTTTGGACAAAGCTTGTTCTGGTTTGTGTTAGCACCATCTCTATAAACACTTCGAGGTTGTCCCTGTGTTGTCACTTAAGAAGCAACAAAGAGAACTTAAGTGACAGCTCTCTGCCTTCCTTAAGTAGAGAGTTGCATAGAGGAGACTGGAACTTTAAAAGTCAGTCAAACATGAGCCATTTTAATATTAACACTTTTCAGAACATGAACCCCAGCTTGTAGAGGGCGGCTCAAAGATTCTGAAGAGCTGCTGAAGAGTTACACAAGCCCAACTTCTCATTATAGACATTGGGATCCTTTTCTGTGGATGCTGGGAACATTTATGTGCCCCTGTGGTTACAGAAGCAACCTAAGAGATCAGTTTTGTGAACGCCTGTTACAAGTTGTTGTCTGTTCTTCCTACTTGTTTTTGCATTATTGCAGCAAAACAGAAATATTTGAAGGTACCTATAGTGCAGGCATTCTTTTGGGACTTGGCTCAAAATTGTTTAGTTGCCCAGGCTGTGGAAGAGGTTCAGGTATAGATTATGGTGACTGCCTGGTGAAGGTTGTTGGCAGCTGCTGGGGGTGCAAAGGCACAAGCTGACTGCAGGGAAGAGTAAGAGGTAGCACTGGCTGCCTTTCCAGGCTGTCAGAGTGGCTTTCACTGCTCAAGTGTTTCCCAACCTTGTCACTGCCCAGTGTGTGTAACAAGTGACACTGGTGCATGCAGGAGAGTACAGCAAAGGCAGAAGGGACAGTGTTCTCACACCCTTTTGCAACAACTGCACGTTTCAAGTTCCCCAGCTGCGCTGAGAGGAAGTGGTTATTCAGTCTTGCTGCCATTTCAGGAAGATTAAAGCTCCAGTAAACTTTCCCTGAGAGAGTCACCTGGAAACCACAGAGGTAAAATTTAGTATTTGCCCACTGTCTACCAAAGGATATACCACCAGGAGGAAACTGAGAACAAGGTGGGTGCAAGCTGAGCTGAGGAGAAAGGCCACAGCAGTGCAGTCCCCAGTGCACAGGAGTTACCCTGGCCAGCACACACTATTTCCCCCCTCAGTGGTTATTGTTGGGAGTTGAAGACTGACATTTTGAAGGAGGGGGCGTGGTGCCATGCAACTGATGTGTGTAGGTGCAACAAAACAAAGCCTAAAAACAGTTCACAAAATAAGCTGTCACTCATTCTTTGGGTGGTGAGGTAGTTGTGCTCATCAATTTTTTCCACTGTCCCCAGGAGCTGTCACCATGCCGAGGGTTTAGGGGATTCCGTACCTGGTTATCAAAGGATAGATCTTGTGTGGGAGGGGAAAGCCTGCCTGCACCCCACATTGGTTCCTGGTCTCAGCCACAGACTTTATTCTCTAGAACACCCTGGTCTAGTCCATATCTTTGCCTTGGTGTTTCTTTTAAACAAATTATACCTTATTCCCCTTTCCAGATCCTCTCTGCTCAGTGGCAAGTGCTCCAGAGCCACCCTCTCCATTCCTGGCTTGCACATGGCAGAAACCTCCTGGGCCATCAGAGACCTCTCCCCCTTGGGCCAAGAGACCACCAGGCTACACCTGTGCCCTGGTATTTTGCAAGATATTTTCTTTTCTGTTTATTTTCTCTTTTGCAAGAGGACTGGCCCTGAGAAAGTGCCACAGGGGAAAGTGATGATGTTACTGCTGGAGCTGAAATGCCTTTCAGTGACCACTCATCACTTTAATAGAAGAGGTACTTGAAGAAGCCTGAAGGGCAATTGCTTGGTGCTTTTGGGACCAAGCTTGGTGCTTAGAGGCACTTAGCTGGGCTGGCCAATGTCACAGGCTCTGGGTGACATTGAACTCATGGTGACTCCCCAAGAGCCATTTTTGTGTTTGACTGGGATTGGAATAGGGCAAAAGGAGGTTCTGATAATGGGGAAGTGGACTGCTCAATAAGGAGAGACTGGAGGATAGAAACACCTCTTGTGACAGCAGCCAGGACCAAAAGAAGGGCCTTTTTTCTCCAGAGGTGTCTGCTTCCCATCTTCCTGCTGTCCCTGGGAGTGACACAAACTCTGTCCTTCCACCTGGGGAGGTAAGAACAGGCCTTGCAGAAGGTGGAGCAGGTGCTCAGTGCTGACGTCAGAAGAGGAGCTGAGAATCACTAAATTAGATCTGCATCACTGAGGGCAAGCCCAGGTGGTGGGAAAGAGGAGTAGGATGCTCTGTTGGACTGTGCTCAGCTCTGTGTGTGAGCTGCTTCACATCCCACCAGGCCCCACTTTCTCTTGGTAGGTGATGTTTTTTCCTGCAGTGTCTGTGGACCTTTACAGTCCTCCCTGTAGGTCTGAATTTCCCTGAGATGTGGTAGTGATAGAATGAGGGCTGACTCTTCTGTGGGTGTCTGAGCTCCTTTCTTTGCTCATTTTCTGTTTTATGAGCTGGGCTCAATTGGTCCAAGACCTGAGCATCTCTCATCTCCCCACCTGTGAGTCCTACAAGAGATGGAGCCCCTGCCCTGTTGTAGCAAGGTGTGAGACCTCCTTCCTGCACTGGGCAGGAAACAAACAGGGTTTTGTGAGCAGGACCAGCCACAGTGGGGCTGTTCCCAGAGCTGGTCTGTGTGCCTGTGGCTCTCCTCCCAGCCCAGGCCCAGCTGGTGGCTACAGGTGGCTGGCTGGTTGAAATTGCAGCTGGCACAGACCAGGGAGGGCTGTGGGGGCACAGCTGGAAGGAGATGACAGCTCACCTTGCCCTTGGTGCCATCAAAGCCCTGTTCCCATAGTGTAGGATCTTGTCTCAGCGGAGGAGGTAACTGGGTATGACCCAAGTCCAGGCTGCTGTGGAACTGAGGAACTCACTGTTCCCTTCAGATGTGCCCTTCTGGGCTGTGCAGGGGAATTTTGGGACGTGGCTGAAGGAAGCCTGGCCTGCAGCAGGAACCAAGAAGCTGAGCAAGGCATGGGGTGTTCTAGTGCTGGCCAAATAGCTGGTGGGGCACACTCCAGGCTGCCTTTGCCCCTCCTGTATAAAGGGCCTGTGATACTTGTGTGTAGCCAAGGTATCTGCCTATGAGTTAAAAAAAAACAAAAAAACAAAAAAAAAAACAAATTAAAATCCTTTTTATATGAAGACAGATTTGATGAGTGCAGGATGGGGGAGGAGGGTCCCACTACTCTTTCTTCCCTCCCACTCCTTCAGAAGTGAGAGGGTGAAAGCCTCAGGCAAGGAGAGTTCCTGTGACCCTGAGGAGGTGGGGGTCAGCATGAGCAGCCAGGTGCCCTGCTCAGCCCAGCCATCAGCCAGCTCTCCAGAAGATGTGCTGGAGGGTTGGGCTGGGGAAGGCTGGTAAGGCAATCAGTGTGGTGAAGTACACACTTCTAGAAGGCACCAAAAACACCCATTCAAAATCAGCTGTCTCTTAACGCCCCATCTGATTCAGTGTTCTCCGTACCAGAGCCCCATGTGCCATGGAAAGATCTCAGGTTCCTGAGGGAGGCTGTTGGCCCCTGTCGACCCCATACACCCTTCACATGTTGTGGGTTGTTCCTGCACCAGCAGCCTCTTACCAGCAAGTGTAAAAGGAGGGGTGAAAAGTGGACTAATGAAAAAGGGGAATAACAACCACACTGAGCAGCAGTGGAGTGGAGACACAAGTGCTGTGCCTCTTGGGATGGTTGGTGCCTCCAGGAGCTCGTGTGTAAGCAGTTCCTGCAGCACACTGTAAATCCCCAGCTGACCTTGCTGGAGCCCTGACCCCTAGGACAGGCTGCTTCAGGGAGGTGCTGGGCTGTGTTCTGCCCTCAGAGAAGAATTTAAGGCATCAGGTAAGAAGGCAGGAGTGCTTAGCCTTATATCCCATTGCTCTGCTGAGGTCCTGCTGGGCTGACCTAGTGCCTCATAAGCCTTTCTTACACTTTAGATTTTTAGCTGACACCATCTGTGTCCCAGCTGATAGCTAATGGGGCATGGTACTCTGAAATATTACTACAGCATAATTTGAATTCACATAGATTTTGTAGAAAAAGCATTTGAGACTTCCCTTTTTTAGAATGAGAAGCACTGCTGTTCTGAGTATAATGGTGTGGCATCTTGTTTGGAATTTCCCTTGCTTTCTATATATACACATGCAGCAAAGCCACAGGAAATGGAAGTTTAAAAAAAAGAGCATAGAGCATAGGTATCTGCTTCTTGAACAAATTTTATTCTTGTAGTTGGTTTTACTATTAGTGAGCACTTACCTTGAGGCATCATTTAAGGTTTATTTTAAAAGATGTGACATCCTAAATCACTGAAGCCTGAAGCAGACATGGACTTAGAAATTGCACATTATTTGAGAAACCTTTTAGCTCTGTCCCGCCCATGCTACAAGAAAGAGCATTATTGTTATCTTTTCTCCCTTGGGGCTTTTGGGGTAGGGACCAACTTCTAAGGCTTCTTGCATTTGTATTTTCTAAGATGCAGTGAGTCAGTGTTGCCTACAGCTGCTGTCGTGATTGTGTGCTAAGGGCCCACTTCTGCATGGCAACCAGCAGGGTTATTAGAAAACAGCTTTACTCCAAAATCCCGAGCAAAGTGCATTGTAATCAGGTCCAGGAGAAATGAGAACAAGCTTGCCAGCAGCTGGAGATTGTACAGTCTGGGAATCTCATTGCTGGTGAGGTGAGACAGATCCTCAGGAGCTGAGTTACCCTGGCTCTGGACTCAGGTTGGTTTGGAGAGCAAAACTGAGGAACGGTCATTTGATGGAGGAGAAATTTTAAGAGAAGAGACTAATCATGAAGGTAATTGGACAAATCCCTCTTGGCAGCTTTTAGTGTGTTAAGACACATTCCTCCAAGTCCCAGAATAGGCAGTTATCCTGCCTGCTCTCAGCCTCTGTGGAACGGCAGTGTCTCTGTCTGCCTTCTGTCTGGTATTGGCATGCTGCTGCACTACAGGCAGGGCTCTGAATGAGAGATCTACAGAAGCCTAAACAGGCATTAACTTTGCCTGAAAACAGGGTTCACTTCTCTTGGGTGCCTTTATTACCAATACAGCTAATGAGGAACTGAGCCCCATCCATACAGTCAGATAGTTTTTCTGTATGATTTCAAGAGTCTCTTGTGTGAGGATGTCTTTCTGCAGTTTTACAGATGATGTGTTTCAGTGAACAAGTGTAGTACAAATGGATAATGAAAGTTCACAAAGTTTATGCTACTGAAGCTCCTTTCACTGCATGCAGTTACTTTCTTACTCATTATGCCTTTATTGCTTTCTTTTAGGAAAGGGACTGGGTTCTTGTTGCTATTCAACCAAGCAAGACACTGTTTGGACAACCATCCAACAAGAAAAGAGCACCAGTGCGATGTGAGGCCAGAAGGAGCTTTTCTTAATTTAAAGAGTTCAAAAGTGCTGGAAATTCACAGCCACTTTCACTTGAGTGTTGGGAGAGTGGAGCTGACTGGTTTTATGCATTCTTGTCTGCAAGCTGAGAAACGTGGCTGGTGAAGGTAGGGGTTGGTGGCAGTTGCTGGGGATGCCTTGGTGTGTATGCTTTGCTTGGCGAGGAGGGGGCAGGTAAAGACTTTGCAGTGTTTTATCAAGAGACCTACCAGTGAATTTGGTGTAAAAGTCAAAGCACTGCGTAACAGACAACTTTTCTTAGGAGCAATAGTTTATGGCCCACAATCTGAAGCAAATATTTGCATGTAAGACAGTGGCAGTTCTTTATAATGTAACATTTCTTGGTTAAGCCAGAACAAGAAACAGTCATGCTTTTTACCAGCTTGGGGGGGGGGGGGGGGGGGAACCAAAAACCTCAGTAGAGGTCAAGTCAAACAGCTCTGAGGAGAAACATTTTTATACAGAAAACCAGCAGATCTGTCCTAGATTTATGTCACAGGTAGTCAAATGCCAGTCCTCATTTATTGCTCTTATTATTGTATGTGGTAGCTGTAATCTGGGCTTGATATGTAACTTTACCTGGTTTGGTTTGTTGTTGGTCCAGTGTTGTCTTTGCTGGAGGTATATCCAAGTTTCCCAGCTCTGAAGTACTCTCCTTTCCCAGGATTAGTGTGAAACTAACCTCTGCTTTGACTAGGGAGTAATTCACAGAATTTAAATCCACAAGAGTAGGCACTATTAATTTTTTGTGTAGTGCACATTCTCCTATCTAATTCCTGCATCTATTTCTTATTAGAAATTATTATTTCTTATTGTAGGTCAGTCTATCCAAGTATTCCCACAGGGATTAACATAAATGGAAACCTATAGCAGATTTCTCCCTCGGATACATATTAAAGCAGTCATCATCTCAAGGCAATTAAAAAAAGGTTCTGCCAAGACCAAACTTACTTTTCTGTCTGTTTGTTTTCTTAAGTATGTTCTAGTGTGAATCAGTACAAAACTCAAGTCCCTCTTTTGCTGTATCAATCACGGGCATTATCATACTGATAAACACTGAAGCTGTAAACCAGGCTTGTTTAATGAGAACTGTCAAAAAAGTAAGATTAGCTTATGCCACAGGAAGTTTAATCATGTTTCTCAGCTTATATTCTCTGGGCTGCATCTGATCTCTAAGACCTTAAAAGGCAATGTAAAAAATGGTCACTAAAAAAAAATCCCAAAACTTTCTGCATGTTTGTGCGTGTTGTGTTGGGAAGAACAAGCTGGAAGTGAATGACAGGATTGCAGGATTGCAGTCAGCTGTAGATTAGATTAAAAGTAACCATTGCTGCATGCAAGGGCCCAGGCATTGCTTTTGGTAATATCCTACCTACGATAAGAGTGGCATAAACCATCATCTTCCTTTGGGGCTGCAACAGGATCCCAAAAAGGAAATAGCCAGAAAAAAATCCACATTCCTTTTCAAGTGTGGAATGTGGACCGAAGCAAAGCAGAAGACAAAAGTTGTTACACAAAGTGAGTTTTCTTTAATTATGAAGTGCCATGGTTGCACTAGGCCTTTACTTTCTGTCCCATCCTTAACTCTTGCTCTGACACAGTGAGAAAACAATTTCAGCTTCACCTGGAGCTAAGCTGCAAAAACCTGTGGCACTCTTATATTTGTACATTTTAATTAATTGCTGATACTCCTTCTCAAAACAGTCCCCTGCTATTTGTTGAAGCTCTCTCAAGTGCAGACAGGATAAGAAGAAATTTTAAGTTAGCATTGACATAGTCACATGTGTGTGGCAGGGTAGGGGGTTAAATGTGTTCCTGTGCCTCTGAAATGTCAATCTTTCACTCAGAGATGAGGGGTGATTTTTTTTTTCAACACATTTCAAAATAGTCTGAGAAGCTGGTTATCACTAAAGTAATGAAATAACTCATACCTGAAACCATGACATTTAATTAGCCCTTAGTATAGTTCACTATTTCACATTTAAATACTTACACCAAAAGAGATTTTTTGGACCCCTTTTGTAGTAAAGCAAATGCAGAATCACTTTTATTATAAAAATAATCCTTAGGTCAAATAGGAATACAGACAATAATTACACAAATATCCATTCACAAATCTGTAAGACAGATATTTATGGCACAGACAATATAAATATCCCTGTACCTTGTTTCTGTGCAAAAAAGACAGGCTAGTTTTAGTCAATAACCAGCCCTTTTATGTTTTCTTCACTTCTTCTGATTTCAGTTAAACAGAAGGATTTTCAGATGAGATGTTTGAAAGTTCAGCCTCAAGAGTCAAGGAAATACTTTCACTTTTAATCCAGATAAAACACAATAAGATTTTTCCTATCTTCTGCCAAAATATTCCTTCCTGTTCTTCAGCCTACATTTTTTGGAAGAGGAGGAAAATTTCAAGTTCAGTAATTTTTCTCACAAGCCATCAGACTGTGGTAGAGAATTAGACCCAAATAAAGTCAAGCTGCACTCTGAAGCTAAACTACCACTGTAGGTTTCAGTTTAGTTTGTAGTAGAATCTCCATTACACTTGCTTTCCTTGTAGCTGTCAAAAATAGTTCTTCAGAAAAACACTTTGCTTTCTCTTGAAGCCTTTCACACAGTCCAAGAGAAGGCAAAATCAAGTAAGAGGTAGATATTGTTCATCCTCCTAATTCCCCAGAGCTCTCCATTTGAATTACTCTGTTTTAGGACTGTAGGAGATACATGTATAGAGCAAGTTTTACATCTATAAAAGTAGTGATTGATTGACTTACACCCCTCACATCCTGTGGTCACTGACAACATTCAGCAACGTGCTTGAGGAATTCATCACCAAGTTCATCACTGAAAAACCTCATGCAGTGAGGGCATCTGAGTTCACCCTGTGCCCTGCCTTCAGATCCCAAGTTTCCATTGTCCCCAGGAGGAGAAGCTTGGTCAGACTGTGAGTTTGTTCTTCTCTTCCCTGTCTGGCCTGGGCTGTTGCCTCGTAGGTGTTCCACATTTGTCTGAACAAACAAATGATTTTGGTTACCAGCGTGAACTCTGAAATGACTGCTCGTGTCTCTGGAGTCCTAGAAAGACAAAAAAAGAGCTCTTGAAAAAGATGCAAGAAAAATACTTTTAACGGGTGATATTTTATCACCTTGATCTGAAACACCACTCAAATATTTATCTGAGGACTTGTAAATAAATTATTAATCAGTTTTTGCAGTGGTATTAATATTGTTGTAAAGAAGGTTTGTAGAAAACACAGAATACAACCAGTGTGCTAATTTAAAGATGCCAAGAGTCATGGCTGTCCTGTACCTTCTAAGAATTCACCTTTCCAATGTTGATCCAAAAGCAGAAGAAAAAAGAGACTGGAAAGGGGTATTACATCTGAACTGGGAAGCATCTCCACCAGAACTGACTATGAAACAATCAAAGTTTTTGATAGCTACTGAAACTGTTTTAGAAATACTAAGATATTTTTAAAATATATTTAGAAGTATATTTTAGTCCCAAATTCTGTTGGCATGCTTGAACTAAAGAAGCAGCATGCTGCTTTACTTACCTGTCTTCTTGCTAGCTGGTGTTGCAGACATGCAACTTCTGCCTGAAGTTCTTGTATTTTACTCTGTGCTCGTTCTCTGTCTGATCTCTCAGATGTGAAATCGTCTTTATAAACCAGGACCTGAAATAGAATTTTTATTTTAATATTTTATACATTAGAGCATTGGCAGGTTAGATTGGAAAGCTGAGACTGATTCCTTTATTACTTATTCCCAGAATATCAGTATTCTCTATTGTATGTGCATTTCAAAGGTATTTGTATTTCTTTTACAGATCTTTCTTATTCTGTGTTAAGGCCAGCAGAACTGCATGGAGTTCTTTAAGTAGTGAGTTTCCTTTAAATCTGTGGTGTTAAGTATCTGTATAGCCAAATGTGCACAGACACGCAAATGTCCAAAAAAGAAAATCCCTTTTCCCCCTTGGACTTTAGTGGTCTGGGAAGAAACTAAGAATTCCCATGTGTAGGAAAAAGAAACACAATGACCTGTTGCTCCAGCATTTGTATTCGCTCATGATCTCCTTCACAAGCCTTCTTCATGTCTTCCAGCTCTCTCTTGGTTTTTATGCACTCATTCATTTTCTCTTCCAGTAGTTTGTTTAACCGGAAGATCTCCTTGTGCATCAGGTCAGAATTCCTTTGTGCTGGAGCTCCTCCGTGGTGCTGCTCCAGCTGGGACTTCATCTCCTTCAGCTGCAGGTGCAGTCGCTTCACGTACTCGTCCCTGCTCGCGTCGTACTTCTGCCATTTTGCATTTAAATCTTCCACCTGAAAGTTCATCCAGGACATGAAGAATAGGGAGACACAAACTTCCAGGCTTTCATAGGCTGTCTAGAATTGCAGGACCAAAATCTTCTAGGGGATAATGCAACATGCTGACTCCACCCCTGAGGGTAAGTCACTGTACAGGAGAGCAGGAGATGATTGTGCAGACTCTTCACAATCTCCCAGCCTTCCCATCTCCCAGTCCAAAGGGACAATATTATATAATGTGGAAAGGGAGGGGTCTAGTGGGCCTAGTGCTGTTCTTCTGGGGTGGAATACTGATCCACGGAAGGAACATGAACATTTTCTTCTGCTCTGCACTGTATTTTTTAACAATAAAAATCCAGTGTGTTAGAAATTATGTAATAAGTTATTCTTAACTAAGGGAACCAAAACTATATGCCATGTTGAAAGGACTAAGAAAAACTGTCTTGCTTTGTTATTGCCATGTAATTATATTAACCAGATTTATCTATTCCAAATTTACTCTAATACAAAATACTTAGCAAATATTAATCTAATAGTAACAAAATGAAAGTACTCACGTGAGCTACTTTTTGTTTTAACATCCTGTTTTCCTCTTGTAAGTTGCAGATAAGAGACTGAAGTGAAGTTTCATTGTCTAAAAGCTGTAATTTTCAGATAAAGTTAGGTGTTACTTTAACATAAAAATCTCAGATGCTGTTTGGCTGTGCTGTTAACTGGAAGTAATCTTTTTTTTTTTTTATGGGATATGTAATGACATACATCTAGGTTTTTATGACCTTGGTACTGCTATTAAATAGACCTCATGACAACAGTGTTTAAGAGTTTACACAAAACTACTTGTCTGGAGTGGGAGAACACATGACAAAGGCACAGATATGCCTTCATCTTGCTTTGTTATTACTGTCAATTTTGGGCAGTACTAGGAAGAAATTACTGAGGGGAAAAAACCCTGCTTGCTAAATAATTGACTAAAATGATACCTCTTTTTTACAGTTGTGACATCTGCTTAAAAAAACCCCGGTGTACGTGAGTAATATAGAACACTTTTGTGTAAAATTCCCTAGAATCAGCTAGTAATGGCATCTGAAATTTCTCCTCTTCAACAGGGAAGTCCCCACTGTACAAGGTTAGCTTCTTATTGCATATATCAAAGTCAATCAAGTTTCCTGTCTATCAATTACATGTTAAATATGATGATGCCAAATACTTCAAGTCCCTTAAAAAGTAATTTTTTCTTCTATCTACTCAACCCCTATTTCTTACAGGTAACTTTAATGTAAGTTTTCTTTGGAAGCACTTCTGGGATGTTTGACAAAGCAGACATGAGTATGTATAGAGTTCATCACAACAGCACAGATGAGTGCTCATGTGGAAAACAGCATTACCACAGTGTAGCACTAACAGCCTAAGTCAGAATTATTCATTTTTGTGAGAACTGTCTGTAGCACCCTACTCACTGCTCTGATCTGTTACTAGAGGCAGCACTGCTGTTATTTCCTTATGGTGTTTTAATGAATTACCTCATTTTAATGAATGTTTAATGAATGACTCTCAGCCGTCAGGACTTCTGCAACAACAGAACAATGATCTACCCTTACCCCACACTGAGAACTTTTACTGAAGCCTCAACAGCCATTAGCAAAGTATACCAAAATCCAGGTGTTTCTTTGTGCCCTGCAGTAGCACTTCTGACACTGTCCTGTTATGAAGCTTTTTTTTAAAACATTCCATTATTTTTTTAAACATGAAGAGAAGCATTGCCCTGCACTCAGAGGCCAGGGGGAATCCCAGAGCAAAAAAAAAAGGTAGGACACCTTGACTCATATTCCACTAACCAACTTTCTTTAGGGCTATGCTACGTGTGCAAAGCCAAATCCCGATCCGAGAAGACCACATGTTACAGAGTTCTTAATATAAAAACTACTTTGAAATATCTACTTTTTTCTGTGATTTTGATACTTAAACAAGCAATCAGGAGAGATAGGCTTCAAAATCACAGCACCATCTAGTGCTGCACAGAAGAGGAGTGGTATAAGGTAGGTACTGTCTCCTGTGTATTGAGGGAAGAACTGTGATCATGGAATTGCTGAGGTTGGACAAAACCTCTCAAGTTCTTCTCCTCTCCAAAAAAAGCCTCTGATGATGAGATGGACAAAAATGAAGTGGTAGACAACTGCTTCTATCCTGAATTTCAGATACACAGAATTTTTTACCATTGCCATGGCAGTCTTAACACCCTACATGAAATTATTTAAAGGGCCGTTCTCACCATTCCCCAGTTACAGCTATCATACTGTAATTAACATCTCGGAAGCTAATAAGACTTCAAAGACCCACACAGTAGCTGTTAAGAATACCTGATTAGATCTTTCTGTAGGTATCTGGTCATCTGAATTCCCCTTCTCTTTTCTTTGCTTCTCTTCTAGACATTTTGCCAGATGTTGGCACATTTCTGCTGTGGACGCTAATTTGCGTTGAAGCTGGTGAGTTTCATCAGTGAGTGAACGGCACAAAACATCACTGGTGGCCTGAGCCTTCTCCCTCTCTGCCAGAGTCTTCTGCAGTCGTAAGATTTCTCTCTCCTTTTCATATGGAGGCTGATTTATCATCTGCTGTATCTCTCCATTTTTCTCCTCTAGCTGCTGATTCAACTTCTGCACTTCCTAAACAGAGGGGGGAGGGGAAGTTAATTAAAAGCAAAATAAAGTCAAAAGCCAAAATACATCTTAGACTTCAATATTGCAGTAATTCCTTATTGCTCCTGCAGTCATTGCAAAGTACTTAAAAAGTAGATCAAATCCATTTCATTTCTGTATGTTCACAAGACCTTGGAACTCTTGGATCAATCAATCAAGAACTGCTCAGGCAGCCATGCAAACACTTTCTAATCAGTAGAATGGAGGAACAAGCAGGAAAAATTCAGGAAGATTTTATGACTATGCAGCAGCAACAAAAACAAGAAACAAACTAATTTAAGATTAATAACTGTGGAGACTGAAAAATACTTACAGGTCCTATACACTAAACTACCATATAATAGAGATTTTCCTCAAAAGAAAAAAGGAACTGTTAAGTCATCAAATCCAGTGAGGTGTATTCACTGCCTGGCACTGTCACAAGGACAAAATAGAGCAACTTACCCACCTAGGAAAGGATGGGAATGGTAAGGTAAGGACAAACAAGCAGAAAATAAAATCCATGTGGCAGCAGTGGCTCTAGTTTGGGCACAGCTGACTCCCAGATACACAAGGGGGTCTGACACAGCCCTAGAAAACAACTGTGTACTTGTTTCTGCATCTCCTTGTCCTGTTGGGAGCTCTGCGGGATCATCCACACTGCACTAAGATCTCTGCAGGTGTTTTGGGAAGGAAGAGGTTTGCAAACCACCTGTAGTTCCATGCACTGAAAGGCACTGGTTCTGGCTTTGTAAACAAACAGGGTGGTTTTTACACACCCTCAAGATGCAGGCACTAGAAACGTCTGCAGCACTGCTCCTCCAGAATCAAGGATCTCTGGATGCCAGTGCAGACCAATAGACAGCTCCTATCCCAGCTCTACCACTCCCGTTCTCAGGAGTGCTAATAGAGCTGTAAATCACTGGGAACACTCTTTGCCAGAACACTGGCCTCTGGCTTCACAAAAATGTATTTTTTATTTGGTTATTATTTAGTGCCAATTATTTCAGTGATCTGACTGGGCATAGCATTGTATTCTTTCAAGAAATAAACATTAACATCTGACATAGATAAACAGCACTTGTTCTTATTACTGACATTTACATTCTTTAGCTTCATGATGAATGCTAAACTTCCCCTTTAAAGATATTCAGCACCAGCCTTTCAAATATGTTCAGATACCATAGGTTTGTCATCTGTCTGCAAAGTGTCAGTGAGATCATCTCTTATAACAAATTTCCAAACATTAACTTTTTAATATGTATTTTAGGTGAGTGTCATATATGGAAAATGTTTTGTATAAGCATTAGGTCAAGAGATTACTTATGACAAAAACAGTTGTTTCAGTTTTAACTACTGCTGCTCAGTTTGGAAATTACTTCATGCAGCTTCATCTAGAAATAAATGCTGTAAAAATCTTTGAGAATTTCAGACTGAACCTGGGAAACTCTTAATGACAATAACCAAAACAGCACTTGTGCTGGATGGGGAGGGATGCAGTTTTCAGGTTTTTTTCTTTCAAGAAAGATACTGATTTCCCTCATCTATCTCTCCCGACTTCTCAGTTACTTCAAATATGAACGTCCTACGTCACTGTCAATACAAAAATCCATTTTTAAGAGCACTTCAAACAAAACACTGTAATAGAAAAATTCGTAGCATCAGCTGATTATCTAATAAATTCAGGGAGGTTTTTACTAATTTTCTTTCTCCTTATGGAAACAGTTGCATGAAGATCTATAGTGCCCCGCTAAGTTTTTGGTTTAGGATTTTATCGTTTGCCTTTTTGAAGTGAACGCAGGGGGCGCCACCTTTGGACACAAACGAGCGAGTTGCTTCGGGCACCCGGTGATGGAGCGGGCATCGCTCGAAGGGGCTCCAGCCCTCGCTGCCAGCGCCGCCCGCAGCCGCTCGCCGCACCAGGAGCGCTGCGGGGGCAGAACTGGGGCAGAACGCCCGCACCCTCCGCCTGCACCGCGCTCCCGAGGGAAGGCAAGGCGCTGCTGATGCTGCACCGCTCCCGAGGGAAGGCAAGGCGCTGCTGATGCTGCACCGCTCCCGAGGGAAGGCAAGGCGCTGCTGATGCTGCGCTCCCTGCGCGCCCGCGGCTGTACCTGGCTCAGCGTCTCCGCTCTCCGCGCCGAGAGCCGCTCGCTGTCGCGGGCCTGCTCCAGCTGCTCCAGCAGGCTCTCCACCAGCGAGCGGGCCGGCTCCGCGCCCGCCGCCGCATCCCCGCCCGCCGCCGGGCCAGGCTGCCGCTGCCGGGCCAGGCTGCCCCGCAGCTCCCGGATCGTCGCCTCCTTGGACGCCAGCTGCAGCTGGAGGTGCTTCAGCTGCTGCGCGGACTCGTGGTACAAGGTACAGAGCGCGTTGTACCGAGGCACTTTATTCTTCAAGCTCCTGTTCTCCCGGTGCAGCTTCTCCAGCGTCTCCTCCACCTGCCTGAAACGGGTCACCAGGGGGTCTGTGCTACCGGCCTCGCTTACCGAGCACATGGCCGGGGTAGCTCCCTTCTGTTCCTTCTCCAGGGCGAGCAGGAGCCCAGACAGGTGCATAAAACCCGGCAGCGCAGCAGAACCAAAGCAGCAGCTTCGCTCTTCCGTCTTCCCCGTCAGGGAGGAGGCAGCAGCTCCCTTTAAGGGCTCGCAGGACCCGCCTGTGCCGCCGCTTTTTTCTGTGGGTGGGGCCGGGCCGGGCCGAGCTCCGCCCTTGGGGGAGAACCCCGGTAGGGCCGAGCGCTCTTTCCCCCGAGGCCCGCGCGGGATGCGGCCCCGGGGGCAGCGCTGCCCGGGGAACCCCGGCAGGGCCGAGCGGGAGAACCGGGGGCGGGGGGAGAAACCCGGGGGCGAGCGGGAGGTTCGGAGGCACGGGGGAAGTCCCGGCGGGGCGGGGGAACGCGGGCAGGAGTCTGCGGGAGGGGCGCTGGGGGGAGCGGGACTCCCGGCGCACCGAGGGTCTCTCGGGGCTGGCGGGCGGCGCGGGCTCCGCGTTGCGAAAGGCCCGGAGCGCCGCGTCCTCCCGGCGCCGCTGCGGGAATTCCGGCTCCGAGCGGGACTTTCCCCGCTGGCGGCGACCCCCGGGCTCTCGGCTCTCCCGGCTCCGCCGGCCCCGAGGCAGCAGCAGGAGAAGAAAGGCCCAGGAATCCTCTCTGTGGTGGTTGTGTCTGCAGCGGTGTGTGAGGGGATGGCTCCGCACCCGGGCAGAGCAGCCCGTCCCCCTCGCAAGCCCCGGACCTGGGCAGGTGTGGAAGAGGAACTTCCTTAGCAAAGACCTCGAACACACCAAAATCTTCGGTCATCTAAATCTGTATCACCAGCCAGTGTTTATACTCTCAGGGTGAGTTAACGAGAGCAAAAGCAGCTGCTTGACACTGAATAAACTGCTGCCCACTGGCTGCCGTATGGCGGAGAACTTTTTTATTGGCAGCATAGAGACAGAACTTGTTAATCAATATCACTGTCAGGGAGTAACACTGGTGTAGTATTTCTCATAGGGTATGGTAAAGCTGGACGGAAAGAAGGCATATTTTGGATTGGTTTAGTTATGTCCATATTACTATTCTGATGGAACTAAGTGGGAGGAAAGAGCCTTAAACCAGTACAAAAATGAGTCCCAGGTTACATTTGGTTATTATTTGCAATAGTATTTATTGTGTGTATGAGTATGCATGTGCATCATAACGTGTACAACACAAAGCTCCATGTGTGCATAAGCCACGGGAGATGTGTCTGACCTAAGTGCCTAAAATACAGCAAGTGAAAATCACCACATGCTGCTGGTGGAGACAGCAAAAAGAGGAGACTTTAGACAATGTGATAGAGAGCAGCCTCCTGTGTTAGCAGGTCTCAGGATAAAAAGACACCAGTGAATAATTTACAGGAATGGGAACATGATGAAAGGAAAAGATGGCGAACTTCAAAGTTGAGACTGTCAGTCACCCTGGTGATGGCTAAAGACCTACTGAGGTTCCTCTTAACATGAATTATCCTGTGATTCAGTCAAGCTCTTTGAGGTGGAAAGTCATTACTTTGTCACCTTAATTATTCTAGTAAGAATTAGGAGTAATAAATTCAAAACAGTCTGTTAGCTAAGCTGCTTCTAAAAATATAACTGAATTTTATAGAAGTTTATTTCACAGAAGACCTTGTGTGACAGAAAAGGGTAAAGCACTTGTTTGTGTGACAGGTCCCTGGCATATTTGCTATTTCATCTAATACTGTAAATATCAAATTATTTAGGACAATGAAAAATGTGTGGAAGTTGAGGGAATATAATTTTTTATATTTTACTTGTATAAAGTTATATTCTACACCCTTAAGACACTGATTTTGATGTGAAGAAAGTAAAGTTCCTGCTTTAAAATACCTATGATTTGTCATTTTCATATACATGATAAAGAAAAGTGAAAAAAACACATAAAACTTCATGTTACATTTTCATTATTGTGTTACAGTCAGAGCTAACTGAA
This sequence comes from Ammospiza nelsoni, assembly GCF_027579445.1. Taxonomy (NCBI): domain Eukaryota; kingdom Metazoa; phylum Chordata; class Aves; order Passeriformes; family Passerellidae; genus Ammospiza; species Ammospiza nelsoni. The sequence continues at coordinate 20,709,039 of NC_080636.1, forward strand.
GAATTTGGAGCAAAATTGCTTTTGCTGACTGTCAAAATATTTTTGTATAAGATTTGTAGAAATGTTTGATGAAGCCCTGGTACTGGAGAAATGTTTGGTTTCCTGCCAATTAATTAGCAAACTACAAGGAAACTCAGCCATGCCATGTTTGCAGATGAAGCAAAGCATCAGAGAATTCAGTTAGCTGCAAAATAGAATCCTTTATAATACAGTTACATTTGTGGTATTGTGTTAATATGTTAAAATAGAGCATTACTGAAAATTTGGAATTACTGGTGCCTTGGATGAAGGCAGCATATTCCCCCAGGAAAACACCAGTGACTCCAGGGAAATTTGACCTGCGTAAGTGCTGAGTAAGAAACTGATCCCTCGTGTCCTTGGGAATGCCCTGAGATGACTGTTTCCTTTTGTCACTTCTGAAATACAGAGGAATTCCTGGGAATTCAGTCAAAGGAGCTGCTGCCAAAGAATGAGTCACATCTTGCTGTGCTTCTAGCACCTGGCTTTTCCTGGATTGCCTCTCCTGCACTCTTACCCAGTTTGTTGATAAGCAGCTGCTTTGTGCTGTGGCACACTTGTTCTTTTTGGGGTTGCACAATCCTGAGGGCTTATTAAGTACTGTGTGAACAATAGGTATGCTCTGCACGACTTAATATAAAGAAAAGAAGGTTTATTTTCCATACTGTTCTGGTTTCAACATGATATATAAGGTGAAGTTCACTTTAACTCTTTCTCAGTAGGGTGTAGCAGGATAGATGTGGGAAACCCATGTGGGAAAAATTTAACCTCGGATTTTGTTAAAGAACTCTTAACAAAGCTGTTTTGAATAAGTAATTCTGTGCACATCACAACTTACCATCATGTATGAGATTCATCATAGAGTGCATGGAAAAAAGGGATTAGATACTGCCTAGAAACAAAAAGAAAGTGAAGCTGCTTCTAGGAAAGCAGAAAGAAAGGAAAGTGAACAGTATGGTTAGATTAATGAAGGGTTCATAAATGTACATATATTTAAATTTTCATTTTTAAGCATGAATTATTTGTCGAGGGGGTAAGAATAATTCCTCTAAATGTTCTGTTTCTGTAACATTAGAGAAAATCTTGTAAATCTTTGTATTTAAAAGAGTAATTCTCTGTTGACAAGACTCTACAACATATTGGGAGGTTCTGTCATTTTCTAAAGTACCTCTTCTCAATTTGTAAGAAATTGTATTTTTCGCTTGTGAGCTCCAGATGTCATTCAGCCAATCAAACTGTGGTTTACCCCATGGTCTTGAGTCACCACTAATTGTACTGGAGGGTAAGTTGTGACATAATGATACTTAAAAACTGTTGGAATTGCCTTGAGGTGATTTACTTAAACAGAACTAATTAGAAATTAGTAGGTGATCCTCTGACTGCTGTAGGCTGAAAAAAAAGCAATGAGTTCACGTTTCCTTTTGCTCATGCAGTGCAAAAGGGGGGGAAATAACCTGTAAAATTATCTGACATACTCCCTGCTACATAAGGTGCTGCCAGAAATCTCTGTGTGTGTCCAAAAATCTGATTTTCATGCTGAACAACTGAAGTGTTGGGGCTTTTGTGACTCATAGATCAAGAGTAATTGTGAGCTGCAGGCATGTTTACTCTCCTTCCAGGACTAAACATCCTTTCTATACATCACTGTATTGGATGTTCTGATGAGATAATGTTCAACATGTTTTACTGCTGCAATGACACAGTCCCTGAGAGGTTGGCCTGAGGGCTGCCAGGATTCCCAAAACTGGATGAACTCATGTCTGTGACGTACATATGTGGCCATCTGTCTGCACTGGAGCTCTGACTTGGAGCACAGCATTCCTTTTCCAGTCTTGTTTTCTGTTTACACACATGAAAATATTTAGTTTATCTTGGGGAAATAGAATGGGGTCTCTTTATTTCTAATGTAAGGTTTTCCCCTGCTTTGGTGGTGATGGTGGCTTTGGGTTGGGTTTGTTTTTTTTTTGGGGGGGGGCCGGGGGGGGGGGTTGTTTGGTTTTTGTATGTGGGGGGGGGGTTTGTTTTTTTGTTTTGTTGGGGGTTTCTTATTGTTGTTCTTGTTTTGGTTTTGTTTTTACATGGTTTGCCCTTTGGAGGATGTAAAAACCAAAAGTGTTTTGATGCAGGGGGGCAGAGTCCTAGGGCCCCATGTTCTTAGTCACAGTAGAGCTGAAATAACCAGGATGAGCTGTACAAAGCCATGACATTGGTCAGATCCAGCAGTCCCAACACTTTTCCCTAAGAGGTATTTCTTTCACATTCATATGGACAGAAATGGTTCAGGCTCATCCTGATGGGTGTTGATAGATAAGGTGGATACACTCTGGTATGGGTCTCTCACCAGGCCCTTGATCTGTTTGTGTCCATGCCAAGGCAAGAGCTTTCTGTTGTGCTTTGTTATTCCTCAGTGCTTTGGTCTTTGCTCCGTTCACCCTCCTGTGCTCACTGTCTGTGTGCTCAGCTGTTTCAGGCCCTGCTTTATTTTCCCCTGCACAGTCTCACTTTTGCATTTCTCTTCTGTCTGCCCATGGCACAATAGCACCAGTTGCCTCAGTCTGACCTGCAGACTGGAATTTATTGCAGTGCTGCTGCTGCCCCTGGATCTGAGAAGTTCAGGCAGTTTTCTTGGTTCTTTGGAAACCCTTATCATGATGTCACTGATTTTTGAGCTGTGATTCTATTTACAAGAATGTAAAAAGCTCTCTGGTACATTAAGTGTGCAACAAGTGGAGGCTGTTTCCTTACCCACAGGCTTAAGTCACTCCTACTTAAAAGCAAATTACTTCTTTGAGCTTGTTCTGGACAAAACCTTGGGGTTTGCCCACATCTATTTATTCCTGTTGAGCAGTGCAGGATATGCTGGCTTGTAGCTGGCTCGTAGTTGTCATAGGAAACCTTTCCCTAAATCTGATAATTTGAAATACTGCAGACAAATTTTTTTTGTGTGCCGCAGGAAACACTTTCCTAACTCTCAGTATATGATCCAAAACCAGACTTTTTGTGGATTATATATATATATATATATATATATAAATAAAATGGATTTTCTGCTTTGGTTAATATAGAGTGATGTGAGTTTTCTGGTTTCTGTTATTCACCTTTCCTCAAAGGCCAGCCAATTTTAAGGGGAAAAAAAAGAAAATTATTAATTTTGAATAACTTGGCATTCACTTGCAAGACTGGAAATAAAAGGTTTGCAGGTAAAAACTTAGTCGTTTGCAGATTTGTTTGATGTGTTAATGTTTTGTAATGAAACTTTCTGAAGTGGTGTCCATGATGTTTCTGATCAAAACCACTCATTCTAACTAGAACAAAACCAGTTTCGGCATTTTTGATCTTTAACTCTTTCTTTTTAGCAAACAGACCTCTAGAGTTTGGTTAGATAAATTTGTGATTTGAATGTCTTTTTTTATGCATTTGTTTTAAAGGATGATGGGGGAAAAGGATTTCCTAAGACTGTCAGGAACCACAAAATAAATCATGGTTACAGAGGAATTCAATTCTACTAGAATTCTAAATCAGGAAAAGGAAACATTGGATGCTTCTTAGAACAGCCTTGGTGTTCTAAGAAGCATCCAATGTTGGTGAAATAGTTTCAGAACTATAATATAGAAGAAGTGTTGGGAAGAATTAAGCAACTAGCACTTGAAAGTGGAAGTGTCCTTACCACACCACTCATTCTTCTTCCACAGAAATGGCAACATTTCCTAAAATTCTGATTAGTGTCCAGTTCAGAGGCAAGAAACAGCACAGTTGTGTAAAGCAGAAAATCCTTCAATCATCCTGGCAGGAGAGGGGAAAGCAGTTTTCAGCAGAGTTTTAAATTCAAGCCATCAATGTAGTGTTTTTCAGACAGAAGTGAAGAATTAATGCCATGCAGATACCAGCTACTGAAAACTTCAGCTCTTGTCTAAGCCTGTTTTTGTTATGAGCCAGAGTAAGCATATTCTCAGTCATTGGTCATGCTTGAAGCAGACAAGCATTTTGACAATTTCTGCTCTCAAACAGAATTAATGGAATGGGGAAAAATAGTATTTTTGAGGAGCCTGCATGCCAGTACCTTCTCTGCCTTAGCACAATAATTAGTTTAATGTGGACACACAAGTAGGTATGGATTGTAGAAGATAAAATCAGGAAAACATAAGAAAAAATAATTTCTTCAAAGTGATAACTCCTGGAAAAAAAGCCACTGTAGCTGTTTCCGTGGCTGAATGTGTCTGAGCTCCACAGGAATTTACACTCATGGTACAGTGAAATATGCCTGTGTCTACAGGAATAAATCTTTCTAGCTCTAAATTAAATGTGTTTCTTTCCAATTAATTATATTAAATTTATGCAATATATTATGATTATTATTGAGTTAATGTACATTTTAGGGTAGGTGGCTGTTTGGCAAAGTCTTTACTCTCTTCTTGCCCTAAGCTATGGAGGAAATACTACAGGGGATTCTAGATGTATGGTTTTCATTTAAGTTTCTGATGAGAGCTACTGATATATTTAACTGAGCAAACAGAGATGCCACCATCTAAAGGGGTAAGTTTAAGAATTGATTGACACTGATTGCTGCTGTCTCTTCCCTTGAGTTTGCTGCTTGACTTGACTAAGTTTTGTGAGAACTTAATTTGCTTTGCCATGTGAATCTTCCGGTACTGACAATAATGACATTGATGTAGATGGCTTAAAGGCAAAAAGGCTGCAGAATATTAAGTATTTGGTCTATGGAATGAAGATCACATCAGTCTGTGCTTATCCTTAATTTTTAGAGAAAACCTGAAAGTTTTGACTTCGAACTGGTTCAACAAAATGAGCCATTATGGCCATTTAATTGACCCACTTATCTGTTTATGACTGAAATGCTTGGAAGTCAGCTGTGAAAAAGTTAATTCTGTTAGGCCTTGCATAAACAAAATAAGAAATGTTCTCTGCACTGGAATACTCTACATAGTGGCTCATTTGAGGGTTAGTAAGTCGGACTTAGTGTAATTGTGATGCTCCAGTTTCAGGGTGTGCAGACACATAGACACCTTTAAAAGGACTGGTTTCAGAAACAGTGGGTTTGAACTTCAAGGATTTCCACCAAAGTCACAATATTCATGTAACCAGCTTTGGAAATACTCCCTTTTCTCTGAGAGCAGAATATAATATTGTCATAACCTTGTATTTACTGAAATTACACCTTAAAAAAAAATCAGAGGTGTTGTTCAAAGAGATTATTTGGAGGATGGGTGTTTTTGTTGGGTCCTTTGTTGTATCTGGAAAAAGAACAAAGACCTCTTGAGATCATCTCTACTTCTTCAGATTAGTTGTCTGTCTCTCCCTACAAACTTTGCTTCTGCTATATCTGTATATGACATTTGCACCATCACTACTGGGACTTAGAGATAAAACCAATCCTTGTAGTGGTTTGTTTTTTTTTTTTAAATCAGATTTCTGACATGATGGTGTGGCCATTAGCTGACCCAATGGCTGTAAAAAAAATGAAACACAATCTCCCCATCTCTTATTTCCTGTGAGCTATGCAGGAAGTGTCTCAGAATGAAAGAAAAGCTATGAATTTGCCAGATAATGAGTCCGAATCTTCGTTCATGGTTCTTTCCTGTAGGCAAAATTAAGGGTTTCTTGTAAACTTAAAGGAAGTGGAGTAAAGGAGTTCATTTGTGTGATAGTGAGAGTAGCCAAATGATTGATTAGCTGTTGAGAGGAAAGCTGTGCTTAGGGCATTATTTCTTTCCAGAGGTACTGGAGGAGTGTGATGGGTGAGCTGGCAGATGAGACCCCCCAGCATAGGGGAGAGAGAATCAGGGGCAAATGCAAGCAAAACATGTGTGCTGAGGTTTTCTCTGTTACTAAACAGAGAAAAGAAAAAGAAACCAAAGAACTGATGTGAAGGCATCACTCACCACCTCCCACCCCCAGCCAATGGCCAGACAGCCTCTGAGTAATGGCTTGTTCTGACACCACCACCACCCCCAGTTTTACTGCTCAATAACATGGAAAATCTCTTGGGTCACTGGGGGCAGCTGTCCTGCCTGTGGCCCGTCCCTCCTGCCCTCCCCAGCCTTCTCCTGGGGCAGAGAGGGAAGCAGGGAAGGCCTTGAGGCTGTGCAAGCCCTGTCCAGCAATAGCCAAAGCACTGCCCTGTTATCAGCACTGCTTTGGCCTCAGATCTAAAACACAGCTTTGGTCAGGCTGCTGTTATAAAATTATCTCCATCCCAACCACACCTGGTACAGCAAATGTTACCCCAAACAGGGGGGGAAGATACCAATATTTTGTAGAATTTACATGGCTCTTGTAGTTTTCATTTAATAGAATGAAATCAGGCAAGACATTTTTTTCTCTATTTTGGAAGGAGGAGACCTGAAGTGATGCCTTAAATTTTAGCTTTCATATTTTCTAGATACTGTACTGCATTAGTGTGTGACTCTGAACTTCATATAAAGTGTAAGCAAGTTCTCCTCACAGTAGGGTGGGACTTCATAATCTGAAATTGGAAAATTAACCCCAGTATGTAAAAGGCCCAACATTTATAAAAGTGTGAAATTTCATGACTCAGAGTCCATATTGGGTGTAGCCTGAGCCAGGCTCTTGTACTGCCCAAGGTGTATCCTGTGAAGGCCTTTTAATAAATACCTATTTTATCCTTTAACACCATCTAGCCTCAGTTCTTGTTAGCCTCTGAAGGCATCAAAAGCAATGAGATACCAAGAGATTTGCTCAAAGCTGCATATAATATCAAAAGATTGTGAGCTGAAGAAGCCCAGAATCCTTGAGCTAAAAACACTGAAAACACTTTGGAAAAGAATAAGCAGTTTTCAAGATGTAATGTCTGATAATAACAGTATCAGAATTTGTTCATGACTCCTGCTAATAGACAAAATGATGTTTAGAATACTCAGAAAACAAAGTTTATCTCTTTCCCAGGTTTACCCATGGATTAACGTCAATCTATACTAGAAGGTGAAAGGTATTTTCAGCCTCTCCTTTTCTCATCTTTATTATTAACATCTCCAACCTCAGCAATACTCTCAGACATACCTCTCCTGCAGAGCAATCCAGGCCAAATGGAACAAGTCTCTGCCAGAGCAGCACCTTGAGAATTTCCCAGCATATCTGCATAACAGCTCCAGGATGGCTTTGCCACAAGGGAGCTGTGCTACCTGTCATGTCAGGTTTTCTGTACCTCTGACAGAGCGCGTGGCATTCAAAGTGCTGCTATCCCCAGGGTGATCCCTGTGTATTTATTCCTGCAGCAGCCCACACAGGGGACTGCTGCCCAAGAGGGCTCTAATTCCCTGGGGCAGAGGCAAATGGAATTGGGAATCTGACCTTCCTGTGAGAGAACTATGGTGATGAAAGAGCTTTCCTGGCTGCTCTGTGTGGGAAGCATTTGAGTCTTGTGCCTTGTTGGAAAGAAGAGATGCTTTTGCATGGAGCAGAGGAGTGCTGTTCCTGCTTGTGCTGCTGTTTCAGTCTGGAGCTGCTCTGTGCTCCAAGGAATTTCATGAGCTGTTCCTCACTAATCCACAGATGCTCCAAATCAGCCTGGTGCTGATTTGGTTCATACCTGTTATGCTGTGGCTTTAGTCTTACCAAGAAACTTGGAGTCTTTGGGGTCCATGAGGGCAGGTAATGGAGAAGGGCCCTCCTCTCTGCTCCTACCTTGTGTACACAGGTTTTTCCATGTAGAGAAATGGGTGATGTCCTTAATTCTGCTCAGTCTCTGACAGTGCCAGCCTTGCAGTGACGCTGCCCCTATGGCTTGACCAGAGATTGGATAGGTTTAGCTAAAAGCAACATGAGATGTGATAGAATGGGGAAGTGATACCTTTGTTCAAAGTGTAGCATGCTCAATGTGATGGTGAGTGCCAAAGTGAATTATTACTGTTACTTCTGCAGGGTGATGCTGAATAATTTGAGTGTCTGCCATTTATGGTTCTTGATTTCAAATTTGTGTGAGACATATCCTTCATTTCCCTGGCATGTGCCTCACTGCTTTTAAAGCAGTGTGATGTTATTTGATTTTGGCAGAAGATGGGAAGATGTGTGTGTGTGTAACAACTAGTATGGAGGCAAACAGGGAAATACCTGCAGCATGTGTATTTGGTGTAAGATGTGCCAGGGAAAGCTTAGGCTGGATACTAGGAAATAATTCTTCACTAGAAGGTTTATCAAGCACTGCAACAGGCTGTCCAGGGCAGTGGTGAAATCAGCATCTCCGGAGCTGTTTAAAAGAGGTGTGGCTGGGGCACTTGGGGATGGGATTTAGTGATGGACTTGGCAATGTTGGGTTAACAGTTGGACTCAATGATCTTAAAGGTCTTTTCCAACCTAAAGAATTCCACGGTTCTATGAAATATGTGCGCTTGGCTGGTGGTGATCCAAAGTGGGATGTAGTTGGTTAACATAGAGAAATCATCCTGCCACTTACATGACACAAACGGTTCAAAAACACTCTTTTTCTGTTTTTCATGGGTAAGGATGCTGCCTCTGCTGCCTTGCTGTCCCCCTTGTTTTGTTATGGTATTCAAAATAACAGAACTACTACTGTATCCTCCAGATTTTTGTGTTAATAGCCTGAAGCGCAGAACACATGCCTTGGCACATGGGTTTGGGCATACATCTCCTCTTTTCATCACTCTCCTCCTTCATAGGAGGCGCTAGTGAGGCTGGCTAGAAGAGCAAAAGCCTTAGCTGAGTCTTGTGCGTGTTGTCTGACCCCTGAGCAGGGGATCCCCTTACTGTGCCCTTGGAGATGCAGCTGTTTGACCCTGAAAAGACACCCAGGAGCGCATTTCCACACTGGATAGCAGAGATCAGAGTGCTCAAATCTCCATGAGCAGCCTGCTTATCACAGTGTCTGAGCTGCTGCTAAATGTACAGAATAACAAAAAGGACATTAGCTCTATTAGGGCATTAGCTCTATTTTATTTCCTCCAAGAAAAGCTAGGGTTATTTTACTTGCCATGTGCCTGCTGGTTTTCTGTTTTCTTTTTCTTTTTTTTTTTTTTTTTTGTTTGTTTGTTTTGTTTTGTTTATAGTCTGCCTGCTGCACTGTACTTAGAAGAAGTGAAAATTTAAATTTTGCCATAGGCTTGAAAATGGTTATCCTGTACATACTGAAAGGTTCAGCAACATTTATCATTGTGACTCTTCAGATTTTTCCATTTAAAATTCTAAAAGGTGGTGTCAAACATCAACAAGCTTTTGTCAGGAGCTCAGAATATTTGCAGTGACATCCTGCTGTGTGCAGATCCTGGCATAAATGATGCCAGGCCCCCTTAGCAGACCTCTGTGAAGAGCATCACTGTACACACTTGACTTAAATATTCATCTCTGGGCCATGTTAATGTTTAGTTGAGTATCTCTTCTTGTTTGATGTTGATTTACATACAGCAGTCTGACCATTTAATGGCACAACACTTCCTAGACACCTCCTGGGAAAATTAGGCATTTTAGAACTGTAGAATGTGGCATTGATTTCTTTCAGTTTGCATAATTCTGAACTTTGTTTTTGGTTGTATTATTTAACAAGGCACAGCAAGTACTCGAGTCTGTGTGCCAAACAAGAAAAAGCAGAAGTTGTAGCACTGCAGGGCTCAGGACGGTCGCGTTTCTTGCTCTGGAGGTCCCCAGTGCATTCCTCCATGTATCAGCCAGGAAAGTGGTTGTCATGGCTGAATTTGGGACTTTCTGAAATTTTCTTGCTACCAAAATAAATCTGACTGAATCTAGACTTAATCATGTTAAATTTCTGAGAAAATTTTGTTATGGATAAGGGCAGAGTCTGAAACTGAGACTTTGTCACGAGCTTCTGAAAATCTCTAGGATGCAGTTTGTGTGTCCTTCCCCTGTGTGTGACTCTGCAAACCAAGAGGAGTGGCTCCCCTGGGTGCTGTGCATGACTCGGCACTTATGTGATTGCTGTACTGGGTGAGATGGCTGGGCATGTAAAAATAGCTCTGCTTACTCAGACGCACCTGATGCCGGCAGAAAAATACCACTGGATGGTAAAGCTGGAACACCTTGTGCTTCTTTCCCATAACCAGCAGCAAACAGAAAGCAAGATTTAAAAGAAAGGGGAGATAATTTACAGCTCATTTTCAGCATTCTGGAGGGTTTTTTCAGCATTTTCTTTTTTCTTGTTTCTTTTCATGGGTTCAGTTATTTTTTAGGGCATGGAGAAACCATCCATTTCCTATTCCTTTGCCAGGGTGATGCCAGCCCTATGTTTCTGTAACTTAGGATCTTTGGGAAAACAAGTTCTAAATTTGTATTCCCCTTTATCTTCCCATCTGAGACATCTTTTATTGGCACTAACATGCCCACTGGGGTCTTTGCAAGGCCAGAAGATCCTGATGCTCCAGTGTGTTATTTCCATGTAAATACAGATTTTCCCTGAAGGCTAATAACAAGGCTTTTAAAAGACAAAAAACTTTTCATATAAGAATTCTGGAGTAAAAACTTTTCTTGCCTGGTATTATAAAATGCTATATAGAAATAGAAATGACATTGCATATCATAGGAGCTGTTTATACGTTATTAATTTACATTTGTGTGCATGTGTAACCACACACAGAGCCAATGCTGTACAGTCTTGGCAAATAGAGTGCATATCTGATAAAACATACTGGAGAAACCTAGATTGTAAAGTGACAAATTATATTCAATTGAGTCCCTCACTCTGTTTAGAGCAGTAATGAGGTTTTTTGGTTACTCTGGATCCTTGATTATTGAGCTGGGGCTGTGGGGTTTATTTTGTGTGTCTCACAATTCGACCTAAGGCAGTGTGTTTCAGTGTATTGATAATTATCTAATCTTTTTTCAAAGAGTCTTCTTACCAGAAGATTATGGATTGCACCCATTTACTTCAGAAATCCTGTGAGTCCCAGCATCAGAGAGAAACTGAAACTGAAATCGCTCCTCTAGCTAATGTATTTTTTATCAGTTTTAATGCTAGCGGTACCCAGATAGTTGGCTCACAGGTCAGAGCTCCAGATGCTCTTGGAATATTACTCAGGCACCATAGCTCAAAGTTCTAACACCACATGGACAAGATAAAAAGGTAACACTATGATCAGTTCCATTTTCTGGTTGTGTTTCTTCATTGAAAAAACCCAAACAAAAACTCCACCCATTAAAACCAAACAGAGAAGCACAAGAAGGTTACTACAGGGGTCAGCAGGAAAATGACTAGAGAAAAATCTTCAAAGTAAATTAGTCACAAGTAAGCAACCCTGTGGGGTCTATTTAGTTTCAGTCAACAGGATTTTAATATTTACAAGAGCATTTCTGTAGTGGTTCTTAGTGGAGAAAAGTTCTCAGTCTGCTTCAAGAAATGAAACCATCAGATTCTGGTAATGTAAAGATTTGTGTTGAACCAATATCCTTCTCAAAACATAAGTTATTTCCATCTTTATTGCATCATAATAAACTGTATGAATGCTGTAATACAAAGAGGTCCAAATCACACTTTACAGTAAGATTTGTTAACATTTTCCCATTACCAATTGTTCCTTTTCTCTGTTCTACCATGATCTAAATGGGGGACTGTGACATGTTTGGTTTTCAGTAAAGTAAAAGGAAGTGCACACAGTAAGTTTACCAAATTCATCAGCCCAGGCTAATAAATTGATTTGCTGCTTCTTCACAGAAGCCACAGTCTCACAAGAGTTTTCTAATTCAGTACAAAAAGAGAAGAAAAATCCCTGTAGCCCAATTAACAAATGTATTCAGTAGAGCCCTTTCTAAAATGTTGAATTAAGTGAAATATTTATCAGAATGGGCCCAATTATCAGGAAACTGTTGCAGATTTCATTTAACATTTATTAAATATTAATAATTTTTCAAATTATTGATTTACATCTAATAAAAAATATAGAATGTTTATCTGGCTCAGATGAAGTACATTGTAATTTTCTATTCCTTAGCAGCAATGTTACCCAGAGTCTTCATCTGCTTTTTTAACAGTTTACAGAGATAAGTCAGTGTTCTTATTCCTTTTTTAGTGATAGAAAACTTTGGATGAAGATGAACTAAGGGACAATTAAAAAATATAAGCAGAGAAAAAACAAGTGTATTTATTATTAAATAATGGAGTGCAAATAGAGAAATCTAATGGTGAGGGGGAGGTATCTGGAAGAACATGAGACAAAATGAAATCTGTTCTAATACCTGTACACTGTAAAGACACACAGCTCTGTTTCATAGGCCAGTTCTGACATCATCACTCATTTTTCCACACTACTGCCATGTGTTTTTCTCTAGAAAGAAGATAAAAGTGAATCAAAAATGCAAAGCCAAAAAGCTCTTTCAGACCAACAAGAGAATGTGCTCTTTCATAAGTTTCATCTGTGTCATCGTTTTCCCATAATGTGCAGTGCAGTTTGCACGCTGCCTCTCAGTTTCCTTCTGTGCTACCAGTAAAGCTGCTGTGGTTTTACTAATGCTGTTTGCTGTGGCCAGTGGAGGGAAAAAACTGCAGCTTTTGTTCTAGAGAAGGAGGCAAATTCAATACTAGAGATTCAGTTCTTCCTCTCACAGATTTTTTCTCATGTCACTTCAAATAAGTCTGACCCCTGGTTCAGAGTCAGCTCACTTAAACATGGCAAGGCCACTGGAACCAAGTTTATCATTCTTCTGAATTTACTGACAGCAGGGATGTGATGTCCTTTCCCACAAATGTTCATATTTTCTGCTTCTGCCCTGAAGTCTTCCATTTTTATCTGTCAGCCAATTCCCTTCTATTGTTATGGTAGTACCAAATGTGTTGGTGTGTGTTCAGATTTGGGATTGATTTATTTTTAAAAAGAATGGAAAAAAAATGTCTGTCTGACTGCTGTGGTCAAACAGATTATGAAGGTCAAACAGACTATGAAAGAAGCTGAGAATTGATGCTGTTAAAAAAGAACTCAGCTGCTGTTCCTCACTTCCAGTACAATACTGGACACTTCAGTGAAGCAGTGCCTTGAAATTGGCAGACACTGGAAATCTTCATTTCTAAGCAGCATCTATGATGTCTTTGATAAAATGTCCTGTATAATAGGTTGACACTGAAGAGATATATCAGATCTTTTCCATATTTTTAGGAGGTTTGTTGCTTTTCTTGTTTGGTGTCATGGAAATGGATGGTAGCATAGGAAAACAGTGGAAAATTTGACTGTTCTTCTCCCTTTTCACAGCATTTCCCTATTCTTTGGTGTTGGAAACCTGGATATATTATATCACTCATTTCCTTCCTGATCTTAGAGACATTTTAGGCTTTGTCCAGGTTGTCAGGTATCTGTATTCAGTGGACTCAGTTTTTTGACTCCTGTTTTTGGGGAGAACTGCCATTCCCAACAAGAGCATAGCTATTTTGGGTCTTCTGCTCAACAATACCTTGATCTCATCACCTTTACATGTGTAGTGGTTCCTCTGTGGTTCAGAGTGATCCTGGGCACCATCCTCATATACCAACATCACCTCATCAATATAACTCAGGAAGTGAAAGGCAGAAATTCCTTCCAAAATAAGTTGACAAAACGTGGAGAATGAAAACATAAAATCAATATCACTCCTTCTTTAGATGAATCTTTTCCTTGTGCATGGCTGAATGCTGCTTAGGCTTTTCATGTATTACACTCTCACAGTTTAATTCCACCAGGAGAACCACATCATCGATATGGTTCTCCTGGTGGAATTAAATTGTCAGATCATCAATACCAGCCCACCAACACTCTGGACTGGTATTGATGATCTAGCCAGTCCAGAGCTACAAAGGGCTGTGCTTTGCTCTGCTGAAGGACATGTGGATCCCTCACCCCTGCAAACAGACCCTGCTCCTGTATAATTCTGCTTCCTCCCCCATGCTGGCAGTGCTGGTGGCTCCTGGTGGCACCTCTGTAATCCATGTGCCACCCTCAGCCATTCCCCAGGACAGCCTGCTGGCACAGGCAGGGCTCCTGCATGGATCCAAATCACTCTGTGCTGTTCATAACATAAAATAGTATTTCCTGTAGCTAAAGTTACAGGATTATCAGGCCATGGTATTTGTGCTGGTACTGTTTGGACAGATGAAATTATAGTTCTGTTACCTTGAATAGAGAAAAGGGGAAGTAAAAGCAGAGGAGGATTAGGTGTATATTTGCAGATTGTTTCTTCTACACTTTCTTTTCTACTTAAATTGCCCATATATTAAATTTATCTCTGCAGACTGCTCTAGAATAACTCTATTTTGGACAACAAGTCCCCTGTTCTTTTCCAACACTTGTGCAGAAGAATACTGGGGAAAAATGCCAAGTTTGTGAATGGGAAGCTCATGTAAACACATGTTTACATGTGAACACAAGTTCATCATGTATGCATGCATATGTATGTATAGACAATGGATATGTGTATATATTTATATACATATATTTGTGTATACACATCTGTGTACACAATGTGTGTATATGTTTATATACATACACAACACAGTAGTGATTGGACCACATATTTTCCCATTTTTACTTTCCAGTATGAGACTTTGGGAAAAGTAACAAATATAGCATTTGGAAAAATAGAAAGCATGTGAAAATCAACATTGAAAAACTGACAAGACCAGTATTTCCCTATGCTTCTAATCTAATCTGCTCTAGTTGTTATTGAAAGACTTATTTCACAGCCAACCAATGATATTTTCTTTCCATTTTACCAGTCCCACACACTCCTGTAGCCTGACTGCAGTATAAAAAAAATTATAATGACTCAGTAATAAATAAATACCACTTGCTTATCTGTCTTGGAAAGAGCAGTGACTGCAGCTGGAGGGAAAGGGAGGGAGGTCACACAGCAGGTTCTGTGCTGAGAGGTGAGGTTGGCAGCAGCTCCACCAAACCTCCCCCTTATTATGAGCTTGCCTAAATCCATAATTGACCTTTCAGTCTTCTGGTTTGGGATCCTTTGCTGGGGCTTATAATTGCTAGAGTTTTGCTATTTCCATGGTTCTTTTGACTGGCAAAATGCAAAGGTGAGACCTACAGGCCAAGAGATGGAAGGGAAGGGAAGGGAAGGGAAGGGAAGGGAAGGGAAGGGAAGGGAAGGGAAGGGAAGGGAAGGGAAGGGAAGGGAAGGGAAGGGAAGGGAAGGGAAGGGAAGGGAAGGGAAGGGAAGGGAAGGGAAGGGAAGGGAAGGGAAGGGAAGGGAAGGGAAGGGAAGGGAAGGGAAGGGAAGGGAAGGGAAGGGAAGGGAAGGGTGCACCTGCAGCCTTGTGTTTGATGCATTGCAGGCTGAGCTGCCATGCTGGGCTGCACCTGATCTGCCAGGGTGTTTTGATTCAGGGTGAGAGCGCATCCCCACCTCCCCCTGCCACTCCATGTCCTCCGCAACAGCCCCAGGCTGGCAGCTGCAGTGTCTGTGCACAGCGGGTGTGTAAAGGAAGGATCACATTTGTGCCATTTTCCCGGCTGTCCCAGAGCACAGCTGCCCCTTCCCAGCTGTGCGTGTCACATCCAGCAGCAGAGCCTTCACCGCTGGGATGTCCCTTCCCTGCTCCCTTCCAGCAGAGCGCAGCCTTGTCCCAGCCAGCACTGTCACACTGCTCTGCCCAGGCATTCAAGAATTGCTGGGGAGGGCTAAGGCTGAGCACCTGAGGGCTGAAGCCAAAACGAGCAGGGTTCGGGCACTGTCTGTGCCCAGGGTTCGGGCACTGTCTGTACACAGGGTTCGGGCACTGTCTGTGCCCAGGGTTCGGGCACTGTCTGTGCCCAGGGTTTGGGCACTGTCTGTACACAGGGTTCGGGCACTGTCTGTGCCCAGGGTTCGGGCACTGTCTGTACACAGAGGCTGCAGGTGCTGCAGTGCAGGGGATGCTGCGCTCCCGCCGCGGGCTCTGCCTGACCCCTTCGGCAGCCCCGGGGTTTGAGGGTGAAACCCTTCCCTGCCGACCGGGCTGACTGAGCTACAGAGAGCAGAAATCCTCCTGGGGAAGCCGAGGCTGTGCAGGAACCTCTGCTCCGGGAGCCTTCGTTGCCCTCTAGTGACAGCGGGAGCAGTGACAGCGATGCTCCTCTGGCGGCAGCGCAGCGAGGAACAGAAAAGTTGCAATCTGTCGAATTTTCTGTGGTTGAAATGGCTCCCGAGGTATTAAAAAGTCTTTTTTTCCTGGCCCCGCCACCGAGGAAGAAGTCGCGATTCCTCGGACCTGGTTTTCAAGGTTGTTTATTTTCTCTTATCTATTACATTCCTTCTCTGACCTGCTGAGATCTGTCTGGCAGGTCAGTTTGCGGCACACTGCCCGCCCCTGGGGTGGTGGTAGCTATTAATGCGAAAAACGACGTGTACTTTTTTTGCAATAATTTTCCAGTACCTGTGGATGCCATGGGACAGAGAGAGAGAAACAGCAAGC
The DNA here is from genome assembly GCF_027579445.1 of Ammospiza nelsoni. Lineage (NCBI taxonomy): Eukaryota > Metazoa > Chordata > Aves > Passeriformes > Passerellidae > Ammospiza > Ammospiza nelsoni. The sequence goes on from NC_080636.1 coordinate 20,725,423, forward strand.
GTTTCTCACAGCGGCTTGTGAGAAGTTTTAGGGAGCTGGAAAGATGTGATAACTTGTTGACTACAAACAATTTGCAAGTAGTATTTTTCTACTTTGTTTTTCTGTTCCTCTCAAGGACAGTGCATGAGAAAGATGTTTCTGTTAGTTGGCCAATAGAACAGAATCCATGGTACCACTCTATAAAAACCACACAGTTCTTTTGAATAAAGCTTTCTCTGCCTTTGCTACGACCCTGCCTCTCGCCTGCTCCTGCGCCGAGCCCGGCGCAAGAGTGACAAATGCCCATCGCCTATGTTAGACAGTCTGTCTCTAAACCAATCCAGAAGTGTCACCATCACAGCAGAAGTTGGGGACAAGAGGAAGAAGAAGGACAGGACATGCCCAGATTCCTCCATTTTGCCTCTTGAACCCGCATTCTAAATCCACAAAAATCTGCTTTTTCACCCTGTGATAAATTAACTATCATTCTACTCAAACTCCTGTGGCTTGTAAATCCTCACACAAAGTTGGTAATTTTTATCATGGGCTAAAATGGAAGGCACAGGTGTTTTTGACTCCGTGCCAAGGTCTCTGAGCCCCCTGCCAGGGACTTGAGCCATCCAGGGCAGCCTGAAGAATGTCCTGGGTTCTGACAGAAATCATTAAACAAGCGTGTGCTGTTAACCCTCTGGGCTTCTCTAGTGTTCATCAATGATATTTTGTAATAAGCTTTTTTGTTAGTGTCTTTAATTTATTAGCTCTCTAGGAGGGATACCTTTTTTGCTTGGATGGTAGCCTGTTTTGTTGTGTCTAAATATTTACAATATTCTTGCTGAAATAATAAATAATGGAACAGTAATGACTTCACTTTAAGAATTCCGTTGTGCTGGCTGATACAGGTGAGCTGCTGAGATCAGCTGTGATTGAAATTCCTATATCCTCTTACCTCCCTTAGAAATGCTTCACAAATACAGTTTTCCCAGACACTGATAAGAGCCTGGGTGTAAGCAAATTATAATCACAGAAGGAGTAAAAAATGTGGTTGATGATGCAGTGTTGTCTGAATTTCTGAAATATTGCCACTTTTACCCCTGGTTTAGGTAATAGTTTTACACCACTATACCTACACCAGCCCCAGGGCTGATTTCTGTATCTTAAATATCACAGCCCCCAATTTAAGACAAACCTTTTTTATTGCTTATTTGCAGGTTTTATTTTGTATGATGAAGCAATAGGCTCATATTCACTGGATTTTCTGTGTCATCCATAGCTTCTGCTTTTAAGTGGCATGTAGCCCTGGTACTCAGCTGTGCCATCTTCTGTCAGAGACAGGAGCTCAGTCCCTGGTTGTGCTTCTTGGCTCTGAATCTCTCTGGATAAGACACTCATAACTCTGTGTTGGTGCTGAGGAGTGGTGACCTGCTGTACTCTGCTGGTGTCCTTGGTCCTTACATTGTAATTGTAGATTATGTACAGGGCAGGAAAAACACTTATAAGAAGATATTTCATGCTTTATTCTGCTAAGAATAATTCTTTGTCTGAAACACCTTGAATTCCTTCTTAAACTGCTGGTCTCAGTCAGAGTTTCACACAAAAAAATCTTTTTGTTGCCTTTCTCAGTCTTCAGAATATTTACTTTTACATTATCATCAAGCCAACTCATACGAAAAATTTTTCAGTTCCTGGTGAGTCACAATCAGTACAGTGCTTCCCACCCTGACTGTGGCCACAGGAGTCATTACCACAAACCCTGCAGTTATTTGTGGTGTCCACTTCTTAGAACAGTGTCCCTTCACCCTTGAGGTGGTGTTTGACTGGTGAGAAGCAATCACCAGAGTACAGAGCTCCTTAGAGATCATTCTGTGTGTCTGTGGAGATGCTGAAATGCCACTTCAAAGGGTTATGGGCACACAGCCCTGTGTTAGCCAATATTTACTGGTACAGGAATATGTCTACATGCCAATGCTGTAAAGTCCTGGGGCTCAGCATCTGCTAATGGGATCCTGCCTGTGGGATTTGCAGCAAGCCCACATTCTGTGCTTGTCCCAGTCACAGTGACTGCAAGCTCCACCTTATCCCTGGTGAAGCACAGCCCTTCCTAGGGCTGCCTGAGGGATGCTCTTCCTTGACCCACCTCCCCCAGGCTGACAGGGACGTGAGTGCACACCCCTGGAGCTCCTGCAGAACTCTCAGTCTCAGGATGCAGGAACCTGCTTGAGCTCTAGACCATGAAATTATGGACTGTACATTATTCACTGCATCAATAGACAACATGTGCAGGTGTTGATAGATTCATCAACCTGATTAATTGCATGGTGGATTTTAAAAATGGGCTGCTACAGAATTCCTGTCTGTGAAGGGGCTGTTGATCTCTGGATCGTGCATTCAGAATTAAAACCATATGACAGCAATTTATCTCACAGCTGTCCTGAATATGTTGGCTCCAAATTAGTTTTGTTCTTCTAAGAAAGATGGAAAAAACGAAATTACAAAAGGGCAGATATTTTTCATGGTCTTAGAGGAGACAGCAATACTAAACTTTATACAGAACAAAAGAGAACAGAAATTCCACATTATCATGTGAGGGTAATGGGGTTCAGAGCAGTACAAATCTTTTCCCCTGCATGTAGCAAGTAAAACTCTTGCTGTTCATAGAACAGAATGTTCAGCATGCTTCAAAACGAGTAGTGCAAGACGTGCAAGGAGTAGGATGTTCTTTGTTTCCAGGCAAAATCAAAATGCATCTCCCACATTCACCATATCTCAATAGAGTGAGAAATTCTGTAAAGTCCCTTGTCCATTTCCTTCTGCTTTGTCACTCCTGAGTAAACTTCCCAATTCTTGATGTATTTATACTTCTGTACAAATACAAGAGTATATACAATGGCAGTGATATTTGCTGTCAAACATTTTCATTGCAGGCATCAGAAAGCTTCCCAGTCATCAGCAGATTAAAGGCTGCAAGTGTGAAACAGGTGTGGCTTGGTTTACATATGCCTTTTGCATTTTCTTAAATAGACAAGTGACAGAACCAGAAGGGAAATTTAGAAGTCAAGACTCATAAGCCTTCTTTTAGAGTAATCCAATTTACATAATATATAAACATAAAGTAACTCAGCAGCTTGACCCCAAAGGTAGGAGCTCTGATCTCTTAATTATAACCTGGAGCACTTTGCAAATGTCAGGTAAAGTTTTCAGGTCTCATTTTCCTGGTTTGTCAAGTAGGGAAAATAGTAATTACCCTCCTCATAGGGTTCTTAATCCCTTTTAAGGATTTTTAAGCACTATAAAAAAGAAAAAATCCCCTGTGATGGCATTCCTAGTAGCTGTGTGGTTGGACTGTCTGCAGCCTGGAGGGCTTGACTGGTTACCAGGGGCTGTAATAATGAGGGTTTCAGCCACATCTTGATGAGCTGTTATTACTCAGGACACATCTTTAGCCTGCTGCTGTGTTATGAGAACTGCTGCCTTCACCACTGAGAGTTGTGCAACTTCCTTCTGGCTTCTAAAGTTGTTGTTTCCAAGGAATTCCTTTCTTCTGGTAACTGGTAATGGTTTCTCAGGCAACAAGTCCAAATCCTGGTGACTATTTCACCTCATCCTGTTTTATTTTAATGTTAATGACACAATAGAAACAGACCACATCTTCTTCTTTCCTTCCAGGACTTTTGTATATAAAGCTCTTCTCTCAGTTTAAAGCGTGGGTGCTTGCTGGAATCAAATGAAAACCAAGAAGTGTCATCCATGGCTCAGCTCTTCCTAAAGGAAAGATGGAAGAAATATCTGTGGGCTGGAGGAAGAAGAGGGGAGCTAAGGCCAGCCCTGCTCTGGCCAGGATGAGAGAGCAAATAGGACAGCAACTGGGCTGTGTAGGAAAGGTACCACATCAATTTTTTGGTAACAGTTTTACTCCTTACATCAAAGACCTCAAAGACTGATGTTCTCAAAAAATAGGAGAAAAATTTCACTCATGTTCATATGTTCCTCTTAGCTCACCCCCCTCAGATACTCAAATAGAATGTATAATCCTGCTCACAGCAAACCTCATAGTAGACACCTTTTCAAAAGGAAAGAAAGAGTAGCATTTGCATTCCTTAAAAGAAGTAATGGCAAATAAATACTGTAGGCAAAGGTGTCTTGAGAACATGGGAACCAGTTGGGTAAAGCAAGGCTTGATCTTCTCCTCTTGCTGTGTCCTAGAGTGGAAAATTGATTTTTCATGCTATACACAGAAAGGTTTACCCTGAGTGAGGGCATGCCCAGCTGATGGCTTGAGAGTATTCAATGTAATTATTTAATTTAAAAATCTAATTACCAGTCACCAGTTTACAGCTGTCAATCAATCATCAATTTGCTATGCATTGGTTCAGCAAACAATACTAATTTTTTAATTAACTAAACTGCTGAGTGGTGTTTCTCTGAAAGGGATGTTTTAACCCTTTGTACTCGAGAAGTACGAAGCGCAGGAAGGCTCAGGGGGAACGATGAGCTCGTAGCCTGTGGTTTCCCCCACCTGGGAGCGGTGCAGGGGGCGGCCGGACAGGAGGAAGGAAATGCAGGAATCCCAGAGCGGATGAACGGGATGGAGAGGGGCGGGCACCAGCTGGGAAGGGTTGAGTGAGAAGAGCAAAAGCATGGGGGAAGATTATCCAGGAAGGAGTAGAAAAGGGGGGATTTGTGTCGGGCATGGCTAAAGGGACACAGGAGGGCAGGCACAGGCCGAGGCTCCGGGGCTGGTCCGGGCTGCGCGCCCCGAGCGCGGTCTGCAGGGGGTGCGATTGCCCCGAGAAAGGCCTTTCCCTCTGCCGAGCCTTTTCCGGCCTGGCTTGGGCACAGGCGCGGAAACCTCCCCCGAGCGCTGGTGTGATGGCAGAACAGGTAAGAAGGTTACCCTAATCTTGGTTTCATCCTGCGTGCTTCCCAACCCTTTGGTAAACCCCCAGGTCGCAGCACTGCGAGCTGAGCCATCGTTCCCAGAGACAGTGATGTCATTGCCGGTGTTTTCCTTTATCTCATCTATATTTTATTAACAATTTCAGACCCTGCAGTCAGACTTAATAATCTGCACAGACGTCTCCTCTTGTAGATAATGATCAAGTCAATTCAGCCTGAGGGTGCAAGCAGAATCTGCACACAGATTCTTGTAATATGTTACACAAGCAGCAGAAAGAGACAAAAATAGCTCAAGACATTAAAAATTCATGCTACACAGTGTTCTTTCTAAACCCTTTAGTCCTATATTTTGGGGGTTTTTTGGTTGTTTTCTTTTTCTTTTTTTTTTAATGCGGTACTATGAAATAAAGTGAGTAGATACAATTATTTCATTGCTTTGGCATTTTGTTGTTCCCTCTGCAGAATTCCAGGGCCTTTTGGATCTCCTGTTATGTTCCACACATACAGCTCCATGGCCAAAATATCAACTGCTATAGCTTGCAATAAAATTACATTATAAACAGTTTATATTATTAACAATATGGCAGAGCTGTCTTTCAGTGGCTGAGCTGTTGTCTGTATTTCTCATTAGACATTGCTAAACATCCTGGAGTAAGAGGCTCCTCCCTGGCACTTTGAAGTTCATGGGCCTTTTGATGTTGACTCCATTAAGAGTAGGATGAAGCCTTTATGTTGCCTGTGTATGGTATAAAGCTGACCTTTTACTGAATCACTGTTGCTATGTGAGCCAACCATCTATTTGATGCATCATCTCTTTAAGACAATTCAAGTAAATGTCACCTGAGGTGCAAGCTGAGGAAATTCCTGAGACAGAAAAGCAACAAGTTTGTGGAGCACAGTTCACTCTCTTTTTGATTCTTCTTTCCCCTTTGTACAAATATTTTCCTAAAAACATTGCTCATTGTGAAAACGCATTCACCAATGCATTTGGTGAATTTGGTAAAAAGGCTAGAATCTATGCCAGCAAAGAAGTGCAAGTGTTTACTGAAATGAAAGTGCATGTTTTAGAAATCTTGTCAAATTTTATAGGAAAATGCCATGTGAAGCTCAACAAGGGGGAACAATTCTTCCAGTCCCAAAAGTTGCTTGATCTTGTATAGCAAGGTGCTGAGTTATGTCAAAGTTTACACATGGGGGGTAGCAATAACCTCTTTTATGTAAGGAGATCATAGAATACTGCAATGGTTTGAGTTGGAAGGGATTTTAAGGGTCATTTAGTTCCAAACCCCTGACATGGGCAAAGACAATTTCCCCTAGACCAGGTTCCTCCAAGTCCCATCCAGCCTGGCCTTGAACACTTCCAGGGAAGGATCAGCCACAGCTTCTCTGAGCAACCTGTTCCAGTGCTTCACCATCCTCACAGTGAAGAATTTCTTCCCTAAATTTATATTTAATCTAAACTGACCCCCTTGTCCTATTACTGTGCCCTTTTGATGTCCTTGTCAGAAATCCCTCTCCAGCTCTCCTCTAGGTCCCCTTCAGGTACTGGAAGATGATGCAAGGTTTCCCCAGAGCCTTCTCCAGGCTGAACAACCCCAACCCTCTCAGCCTCTCTCCACAGGAGAGGTGCTCCAGCCCTCAGAGCATCTTCATAGCCTCCTCTGGATGTGCTCCACCACACAGAGCTCCATGGCCAAGATCCCAGCAGCTGTAGGCTCCGTGTCCTTATTTGGAGGCCCCAGAGCTGGACACATTCCTCCAGGTGGGGTGGCATGAGATCAGAGTATAGTATTTGTTGGACTTGGTAAGCAGAAGAGATTGTTGAATTGTTCTGAGTCATAGTAGTTAATAAAATAGACTTTCCCTATAATTTAGCTTCAATTGCTTTGGTAATGTTGTAAATGTGTGTGATTAGTTCTTTATTACTCATATGGGAAACATAAATAATGTGCAGAAATCTTGTCTAGTGCTTAGTTTAAAATCAGGATGGAGAAATAGCATAGAAGGAAATTTCTTTGATATTCACATGGCACTGACTCCCTAGAATGGAGCAATCTATAAAACATAAATCTTCTCTCGCCTGTAATGGTATCCTAATGTGACTGCAAAATTGCTGTTCTAGTCTTCTCAATTCCCTGAGAAGTAATATGTTTTACTTTATGGAATAAACAGATTCAAAGTCTCAGATATAGCTGGAAAGTTTAATACATGTAATCTTTGGGCTCACTTTCATTTGTCCTTAATATTCTGGCTGGAATTGGCCTTCTTTACCTCCATATCTGTATGTGTTGTGCAGCCACCTTTTGCAGTGCAACTCTTCAGAGGTGTACTCCAGCCTTTTGCAGTCAGTGGTTAATACAAGTCTGTAATTGTTCATTTTTTGTTTTCCTTTCCTCCATCACTCATGCATTCAGTAGCCAGTGAGACAATCAGCTCAGGTAAGCATTTTTGTTTCCTTTGAGGGGATAAGAATATTGGAGGTGTTATATAAGCCAAGACTATCAGAAGTGACTTGAGTTTTGGGGGTGAATAGCTGGGTCTGCTGGTGTCCAACAAAAGCCACAGAGCTGACTTTGCAAAGCAGGTGAGATACCTGCTCCTTGAAAATCAGGTGCTTCTGAAGAATCTCAGACTAGACATCCAAAGAATGAGTGGCTGAAGCTGCTTCTGGAATTCCTGACCACTGTGCTTGGTCTGAAGTACCACAAGTTCAAGGCAGGGAAATATTAGTAACTGACTCTTGCTTTCAAGTGACCTGTGATGCTTCCTTTGCCTACTCATTAGATTTCTGAGTGGCTTTTGTCTGGTCTACCCTTTTTCCATCTTGTAATTACTTACCAATATTCATCATCATCTTGCTGCTGCTTTGTCATTAACATTCCATTCCTGTGCTGGCTCCCCCCAGAAGCTGACCCGTCCCTGTGCTGGCCTGCTGATGCTGCCACACCAATTACCTACTTATTTTCTCATATTTTCTTTCTTTATCCTTCTGTGTTCCATGCTGCACTTGCACATGAAACTCTTGGATGCAGGAACCAATATTTTTCAATGTACAGTATCTGGAATAATTATGTCTGAGTTTAAAAATTAAATTCTTCAGGATCCACTACACTACTACTATTACTAAAGAATTACAGGTTTTGCTGGTCATCCATGTTGGGTTTTCAGTTAAAAGTCAACCAAGTGCATTGAGTTCAAGAACCTGATGCTTGAACATATTACTGTGGGATGGCTGCTGAAAGTTATTTCCAGTTTTTGGCATCATAGCTACCAAAACTGTGTATTAGGGTGACAGCCCACCCTAAAGGAGAAGGAAGCACCCAAGATTCTGAGCATTTCTCAGAGCATAGACCAGCCTGGAGGCAGGAGGGAGACACCACCACCATCCATGTCATGGCTAAAATCAGCTTCTCTGGACCTTTATGCTTAAGTAGGACTCAAGAAACTCCAGTTACTCTAGAGGACAAAATTAACCAAATTTTTCTCTATGCTAAACTCCTACTGCTTTTTGCCTAAGAACACTCTCACACATCAGAATTGCCAGAGCATTTTGTGTGTGAGGTCCTGGAGCTACCTCTGTGAAGTTTATAGTAAAGAATTTCCCATGGACTGTGCACAACCCTCATCCTTACAGTCAGCTGGAGGATGAAGAAGCTGCCTAGGTCTTGAACATTTTTTATCACAGTAAGAAAACATATAATTTTTTTTCTCATTGATATATTTAATATTTATGGACATATCAGTTGTTTTTCTTTGTAATAGAAAGTAAAAATTCCTGATACACTCTCAACTGCTCCAGTTTCTGGGTCCAGCTGGAAAGCTGTGCCTCTGTACATTTTTCACAAATGCTGTCCATGCTCAATGCTCTACTTTGTAGACCCTGTCCTAGCTTAAAACCTGGTTTAATATCCAACAAATTCTGTAGTTTTAGTTATTATTTAATGGAAGTCCTGAGTAAATCATAGTCATAAGCCACTCAGGAATTCAGTTTCATTATGCAATTTTCTCAGTCTTAGCAGAATGATATAGCACACATTAATTAGTTCTTACAACAACCACTTTCAGGAGCCGGGGCTGTGAATGCCTCATTGTCCTCACAATGAGGCAGAGAAGTTAAATCTTATCTAGATCAGACATAGTTGCTTCTCATGGGTATTCCTGATGCAGCATGGCCATAGGAATGACTGCAGTGCCTGTTTGATCTTTTGGCAAAGCAAATGACTTTGGAAAGGACTGTGAGCAAGAGTTCTCATGGTTTCGTGAGTGTGTTGGCCTGGACCCACGGGTTAAGTGAAGCACATCAAGCTACAAGTGCTGGGCACTGAAGCATCTCATCCACGAAGGTGCTGATGTCACTGTGGTGTAAAAATGTGCCACAGATTCTGTTATTTCCTCTGAGTCCTTATTCAGCTCCAAATTCAGCACAGAAAATGAGCCTGTCTTTTTTTAAGCACGCAGATAGTCTCAATGCTTTATTTTTAGTTTTGATTTGTTTTTTTCCTGGTTGAGCTTGAGTGACTTGTTGCTAACTTTGACATCTAAATTTCTTTTAATATTCTTTACACATTTCCTGGAATGGTCTTATGTCTTCTTTTTTTAAAAAATAAGGTATCAGAATACCTGCACAAGGGCACGTAGGTGGGGGTTTTCAATTCTTTTCTTATGTGCTATTTCCCCCCATCAGATGAGAGAGTGTACTTTGTCACTATTTCTTTAATATTCCTCTTGAAAACCTATTTTTATATATCCAGCTCAGTATTGATGTGTTTCTTTGCAGGCATTCTTGTGTCTTTATGATATCTGAAGTAATATGCATTCACAATTCACATTGAAATTAATTATCTTCACAGATAATCTTGTGATTTCAGGTGGTGCTGCTATCTCTGACTTAGAGCTAGTGTCTCTGATCTGGACATGTTAAGTGTCAGATGACAATAATTTTAACAATTTGAAGCCTTTAGTGAACACAGTCTTTTGCATGCTCAGGTTGTCTATTTTCTTTAATTGTGATGGGGTTTTTTCTCCTTTTTGGAATAATTTTCCCCATTTACTAGATATTTCACAATTTTTTTAGCTTGGAAGGTAAGAACTCGAGTAAGCATAGCATTATTAGCTACCCATCCCTGATACACTTCTCCTAATGCTAGGAAGGAATATTCACCAAATGCATTTAATAACACAAGCAAAACCATTATGCTGTCATGCAATTAAAGGCTGAATTATAATGCACTTGCATGTGTGCACTTAATGAATTTAATTAATTACATTTATTTATGTTCCCCAAATTTTGAGGTGTAGACTTCACCAATTTTGTAATTTTCTAAATGATTTTAAAAATAATATTGTAATTATTAAAAAGAACAGATGTATTTTGTCACTTAGATTTTATTCCTAGGTTGTCCCATGGTGAAGTTTATTTACAGAGTTGTGCATACCAGACACCACAAAAGAGGTTTTTAGTGATCATGGCCAGAAACACTTAGACTCATGATTTCTGGGCTTGTTGCCTGATTTTGGGAGAGGAGATGCTCCGGCAGTTGCAGACTCTCCAACTTATTGGAATCTCTTGACCTTTTCTAGCACTGGATCTGGAATTATTGATGTGGCCTGGGTTGAAGCCAGGCAGATTTCTGCTGGAGACAGCCACAGACTGCAGTCCCTGGTCCTTGCTGCCTAAAACTGTGATCAGAACACCAGCCCTAAACTTCCCTATCAGCTGCTTTCAGCCACCATGCAAAGTCTGCCACATCAACCCCACCCAGCTCTGGTGTCTGGGGTGGGCAGGAACCAGTATGATTAAATTCAGTATTCACTTAAATTGTTTTTGGATCACAAGAGTGACTGTGATTCAGGATGGGATAAAAACATGTCCTGGAGTTAAATTTGCCACCCAGACTGAATTAGGTTTGGGTTTGGGAATAACTGAATGTGTCTGGGTCTGCTGGGAGACAGTTGACCTCAAGGTTTAGGTGATGGAAGAGGACACAGGCAAGCAAAGTCAGAGTCTGAGTTCTTTTTGGATCTGGCAAGGGTTGCAAGGTTTGACCAGAGGTGTTGCCTCTTTGCTTTTCATAAGGCTGGAAGGCCTCACTGTGTCAAACTAAGCAAGGATTTGCACTGGTGTTGGATTCCTGCTTCTCTTGGCACCAGCCCTAAATTTGGTAAGGGCTTCTTCTCAGTCCTGCACTGCTCTTTTTCAGCCTGTTGGCCTAAGATTCTTCCCAACAAAAATCCTGATTCATCTTGATATCGAAGCTTCTATAAGGTGAAGTCCTAAAATTAGACAGGGATTTCATACTGGCACAAGCCCCACCTTAGCAAAGCCTTTCACATCCGCCCTTAACCCTCTACCACAGCCCTTGTCACCCTGGGCCTTAAACCCCTGTAATTCCCTAGCTGTGACTCTTGCTAACCCAACTCTTGAAACTCCAGCTGAGAGCCTTCACATCTCAAAAATTCAAAACAAACTACTTTAGACATAAAGTGGGTCTTATTTCCAGTGCCAGAAAAGTGCTGTTTAATGTGCAAGTGCAGTGTTTGTGTATGACAGCCGTGGGCGTTTCGATACACAGCTCCCATGCTCTTTTACAAAACACAACTTATTTTGAGCTGACAATGGAAGCTTTCATTAGAAAATTAGTAAAGTTGCATCATTTTTCTCAAAAGTGAAGTGTGTGAGTTCTGTTCCTTCTGATAATCCATATCCTTCATCAACAAGAGATGTGGCTAAAAATTTAAAACATGTATTAGAAAAATGAGCTGTTCCTGAAATATCTCCTTACCTCCTCTCTGCTGGACCAGAAGGGCTGTCCTGGGATTCCCCTTTTGTGGAGAAACTTTCTGAGGTGCTTAGCTAATATCTCTTGTCACTGAGGAGATGTTTCCCCTATGGATACCACAGGACACTCCTACATTTCAGGTGTGCTGGGAGATCATTAAGGAGAGTAGGCAAGGTCCTCTTGGTGCCTTCTGGTGCAACATTGCACTAAGCAAAGCTCTGATGGGGATCTTTAAACTTCTTTTTTCTAAAGCTTAAGAAAAGAAGCATTAAATAAAATGGCAAAAATACATAATTCACATTTAACAGGGTTTTGAGTGTTGGGAAGAACTGTGGAGGAATCCAGCTCTTTGGGGTGAATGAGCTATGCAATAGGCAAAGAAATACTCAGGTTATAAAAGGGAAAGAAATAATTTAAACTATTAATTTATCTCATTAGTTCCTGTACTCCTTGTCATCGCTTACTACTTAACTCTGAATGTTTCCCTATGTTGACTGTGGAAAATGCTGTCCCAGTGTGGAGCACCAGCCAGAAGCACTCCCTAAATCCTTGGCTGGATAAAGGAAGATGCAGTGCCACAGACAAAGGAATGGCATGTTCTCTGCAGCTCTACTCATGTCTAAGGAATCCAAGCTGCAAAGAGAGCTCTAAAGCAGGCAGTGGAAGGGATTACTCATGGGGTGATGTGCACGGTGACACGGTGTGGAGCAGGTGTGTGCTCAGATTCCTGCGCTCACTGTGCCTTGGGACTCCACTGGGGCCAAAAGTGCAGCAGGAGGCAGTGCTCAGAGTCCACAATACTGAAAACAAATCCCAGGCTATTAGATAAGGGTTTTTTTCAGAGATACACTAATATATCAGGGTGTGAAAGAAGTATGTAGCAAAGGAAGCCTCACTTATGGTAAAGTTATTTTCTAATTTTCCATCTGATGTTTTGTTGTGCCTTCCTCACTATTCTTTTAACATTGAACACTGCCAGGGAGCTCAGTGGAAAATCCATATGCTCTAGTCAGGATGTTCCCATATAACCATGATTTAGATAATTTGATTAAAATTAACAAACTGTTCCCTTGCACACCAATTTCTAGGACAGGAGCTGGATGCTGTGAAGCCCCATCCTGTTGTTTGCAGTGAATGAGGAGTCACAAGCTGACATGCCTGACTGAACTTCCTCCTGTGAGCCCTGCTCACCCAGAGCCGGGCTTTGCTCTGTGTGTGCCTCACTGAGCTTCACAGAAAACTGCCTGGGAGGGTGAGAGGTGTAGGTGGGGTGAGTGATAGGAGGAAGGGTCATAGACAGCTTTGTGTACTAAACATTCCCCCCACGCAAACGCTACTCTGGGGGTGGCTGCCTTTCTTAGTTTCGAATTTAAAAGCCACAGTCCAAAAATAAAAAGACTGTCACTACAAATAGTAGAAGTGAGGCCAACAAGTCAAACTTGGGCTGGTGCTTTGTTATTTTTTGAAGGGTGGATGTGTGTGGGCTGTGAAGATTATTTGAGCAAGTCACTTTTCAGAAGGAAGAGCAATATGGGAAACAAGAGAAAAGTGTGTTAGCTGTTGATAGTTTCCTTTTTCATAATAACAATTGAATGGAACATATTAGTAAAACTCACTTACTGTACACCTACACTGTATAACTTTTAGAGAGTATGTTGGGTGCTTAATCCAAGATGCCAGAGAAGAATCTGGTCCTTTTGACTTAATCACTTGTTTAGCATGGCATGTATTTTAGACAGCAAGAAGGACTATTTATGGTGGTCAGTTAGTACATGGTATATGAAGGGGTGAAAATAGAGTCTGCTCTTTACCTGCATTCATTCCCCATGAGGGCACTTCCACCCTTACATGGAGAGTGCCAGTGCTGCCTCCCAGGTCCAGCAGAGCTGCTGTGTCCCTGCATCTTCCTCCCTTCTCTCCCATCCTTCTCTCCCTGTATGATTTGTCCCATTTGCAGCAGTTCCTGTCCCTGCACCCTGGTGTCACACTGCTCCACCGTCCCTTGGCAGGGATCTTTCTGGCACAGTTTTGTTTTGCACTTGCATGAGGTGAGCTCTGGCTATTTCTGGCGGGAGGAGGCTCAGGCTCCTGTTGTGGGGCTGAGTGCTGACAGCCACTACCAGCCCTGCCCCTAAAGCCTGTCAGACTCCTCAGCCTCAGTTTCCCAACGGCCCATCCCATTGCATATCCATGAGAAGGGCTGTGGGAATATTTCTGTGGTCTTTCACCTACGCCCATGTGTGCTCTCTTCTGTTGGTGTTTGTCTGTCTGCAGACACACAGAAATGCTGCAGCCTTACCTGGAATATTGGGGGCAGTTTTGGGCACCACAATGTAAGGAAGACATGGAACTCTTAGAGAGTGTCCAAAGGAGGTCAATAAAGATGGTGAAGGGCCTTGAGGGGAAGCTGTGAAGAGAGGCTGAGGGCACTTGGTCTGCTCAGCCTGGAGGAGACTGAGGGGAGACCTCAGTGCAGTAACAAATTCCTCATAAGGGGAAGAGGAGGGACAGACGCTGATCTCTCCTCTCTGGTGACAGTGACAGGACCTGAAAGGCCATTCCTGAAGCTGTGTCAGGGGAGGTTTAGGTTGGATATTAAAGAAAGGTTTTTCAGCCAGGACTTTCCATTTTTAAGGCTAGTGTGTTTTTTCTGGGAAGAAGTTCAAGACCACCAAATTATTATGGATTATTACTGGCCTTAATTGGAACTGAAACAGAAATAAAAATAAAAGGTGGTCTGAGTCTCTGGTTATAAGCCTTTTTGTCTAGGAAAAAGTCAGGAGGAAAGACAGTTAAAATAAACATGAATTAATAAGGGAAGGATATCATGCAGTTTCTGCTGACTCTCAGGATCTTTTCTGATGTTTGTTTTGCTTGGCCTTTCTATCTGCACCAAGATGTGAAACTCTACAGCTTGAGTTTCAGTGATTTCCCTTTGAAACAAGGTGGTGTTTCAACTCTCCAAAGACTGAAGGCTGAACTATCACAGCTGTGATGGTAGAAGTGTGGAATAACTCCCCTGGCCTCAGTCTCAGTTACTGTAAATAATTTTATGAGGTGTGGTTTTAGCCAGGCTTTCCTGTTGTTCTTGTGCGTGAGGGGGTTTCATGAAGGTGGTTTTTTTTTTCTTTAACATATTTTTTGTAATGATAGCAGTGCCTCCTGAAAAGCCCTGGATTGACACTCTGGACATCAAAGTCTCTGCTCACAGAGCACATACTGAAATACTGCCTAGATGATGTTGTTGAAGCTTAACTTGAAGGGATCATTTGTTAAGAGCTGAGGATAATTCACTCTCTAAAGCAACTCAGGCTCTGGCCCTAAGCAGCTACAACAAAGATCAATTTGTCCCCAGACTTCTTCACCTTATTTTTTCTCCCTTCTAAATCTGTTTAAAGCCTTTCCCAATGTCTTATTCTTTCAGATAATTTAACAGTAGACTGAGTAATTTTCCCCTATCTCATGGTCATAATGCTGGTCATTTCAGGTAAAGTTGATTTGCATGCAGTCTGGCTAATTTGGACACCCAACTTGTGTGGTCAATATATGGCTCTTAACATCCTGTAAGTCTATCCCATACTTGATCACCAGGTGGGTTAGTCCTGCCTGGTCACCAACATTTAGTTCTGAATTCTCTCCTACAGCTTTTCTTCATAGTTTAACCCGGATTTTCCATGTTTTGATTTCCAAGGGGGTGCAGCTCTGCAGGGTGTGGGCTGGCAGTGGCACATCTCAGCACAGCCCTGGTGTCCCTGGATGGCACACGTGGCTCAGGGGGATGGCTGCAGCAGACAGGAAAGGCAGTGCTGGGAGAAAGATTTAATGGCTTCTGTCAAGGCAGGATCTTCCATGCAGGGCACGTGCATTTTTCTTGGTATAGCAGCTGTGTTATCTCCTGTCCTATAAAAACCACAGATTTACAATTGCTTATCTCAGATGTGAGGGTAGGTCCTGACCTCGATGTTCTGCATCTTGTTTTGTGGCATTTTCAACAGACAGAAAACAATCAAAATCTTCAAAGGCTGACTTCTTCCTGATAGAAATACCTCTTTGTGCTTTATTTGTGATGCTCTCTTCTGGATGAAATCAAAGATGCCTGCATATGGTGAGTTCTTCCAAAGCCCCTCAAAGGCAAATCTGGGGAATTGGTTTCCTCTACTCATTATTGTTGCAGAACATCAGACTATATTTGGATTGGTCTCAAGGAAGAAAAAAGCCAATAATTAGCAGGTACTTCAATCCCATTTATATGTTTGTATTGTTTCTTAAGTTATACACAGATACAAAATCTAATTTTCAGTGGATTGAGATAATTCATAAACCTGAGGCAATTTTTATGATTTTATTATTTGTCAGCATTTTTGAATTTTGTTGCCTGGATTGAATGTTCTAAGTATATATTTTTACTTGGGCTCTCTGGGGACAGGGATGGTTTCAAAGTAGCTTCCTAATCTTAAAGAAGTGGTTATCCTTAACACCAGAACACCCCAAGCAAGGTTTCAAATGCCCAGAGGGTAAGAGAATGTTGTCCACAGGAACTGCACAGGCCAGTTTGAAACTGGTGCTGTGGAAGTTGGCAGAAGCAGCAGCGTGTCCCAGTGGCTAATGACAATGAGGAGACTGTCTGGCATGTGGCAAGGTGAGCACAAACCTCACCTGAGCCTCAGGTGTCCCTGTGAAGCAGTTCTCAGCTTTCAAGGACAGTCTAGGTGATATTGCAAGATTGGAAATGTCAGCCTGAGGCAAAGCATTGCCCAACACCATACTGTAGGGAAATACTTTCACTGGCAGACTCAGCACTGCCGATTCCAAGGAATAAGTTCACAGCTCTGGGAGTGCATGGATTGCTCATGGTAGCCAATAGGCACATGTCCTGAAACACACCTGTCCTTGGGCACCAGGCAGTATTAGTGGGACACAGCTCCTTCCTGTTGGATGTGAATCTGACAGATTTTTTTCCCCCAGTATTTTCTGTTCCATTAGTGGAGGTGGCAGTGTGTGCAGTGACACTGTAGGAAATCCAGGTTCAAGTCTTTCTTTGTGTGTCTGGGGTGGTATAAACCCCTGCAGTCCAGATGTTCTTGAGAGGAGATGCTGGGAAGAAGAACTGGACACTCAGATTGCAGGTTCTGTCCGTGGGATTCTGCACACCCTTCATTGTATGACACTGCATATAAAACACCCCATGCTCCTGCAGCCTCCAGGCTGCAATAAAAGGGTTTACAGCCACTCTGTAAACCTCACAGAGACCTGCTGTGCAGCAGCAAGTGCAGGCTTTTGTGGTACAATGATTTTCAAGCAGCACAGTCAGAGCTGGCTCCCAGGGATCAGCTGAGGAAGAACGCTGTGTGAGGAGTCAGAGAGCTGTGCCAGCTGATTTGGCCTCAGTGTTATCAGCTCTGATTAGCCCAAGTGAAGAGCAATACTGCTGCAGTTACTCTGCATCTGCTTTCTGAGCCAGCTTGTCCAGAGCCAGCTCTGGTATTTCCACACAGTGGCACATTGTCTGTGTGAATACATTCTCCATGCTGCCCATAAAATCACTGTAGCACTCTCACTGCTTGCATGTGCCATTGCTAACCCATATGATTATGTGTCCTGGAGGCCCCTAGTATAGGATATACAAGTGAAAAGGGCCAAATTTTGCCCACATTATTTACTGGTAGAGTACATGCTTTCTACCCTAGACAATCTAGATCACAAGTATTTAATGGCTTCCAATACTAAAGATACTTAATGCTGCTCAGAGATGGCTTTTACTTCGCAATACCAGCATTAAAAAGTATTTTGTGTATTGCTTCTAATGTAGCTGCCAGTGTTGGCAAATATATATTCCAGTGGAAAAATTAAGCAGTGTAGACAGCAATGTAAAAAGCAGACTATAAAGCAGGCTTAAGAAAGACATCTCTAAGTGGGTTATCATCACATGGATATAAAACTTAGAGAAGAAAAAATGCAATGCTGTTCATCAAAGCTATGATCACTTATGTAAGGGTTGAACAAGGATAAGTACTTATGAATAATTCTTCTTTTGACTTCTAGTTGTCCTTTAAAAACATAAAATATATTTTAGAAACAGATGGTGGATCACTGGAATGAAGATGCATAGACTTGGGGAAAATAATAAAGGATATCAAATTGAGCTGAAATCTTTATGAAAAAGCATAATGAATGTTGGTAAACTTAATGCCTAAAGGAGCAGTGGTGGAGAAACTCTGTACAACAATCTTCAAAGAACAGGGTGTCCATGTGGGAGAAGGGAAGCCTTTGCAGGAAACAGGGGATGTGTCCTTTTGGGTGTTTATTTGCCCCTGGTGCTGTACCCTCAGCAGAGCCAGGATGCTGCATGGCTGTGCTGAGAGCAGGCTGCTCAGCAGATGGAAGCATCACACTCAGATCAGGAGGGGAACAGGATCTGCTGGTGCCAAAGCCTTGTTACCATGACACCTAATCTGGTTTAGAGAAATCTCAAGCAATTTGTAGCAAACTGTCTGAGAGGTGATAACAGGTTTAGATTTATGCAAGGAAATTCTCAGAGAAATTCTGGAGTCCTCAAGTGCCTCACAAAGGATAAAAATATTGGAGGGCAGAAAAGAAAACACGTTCTAGGGGAGTTGCTTTTCAATCATAGCTGCAATGCTGTGCAAATGTTCATGCAGATGTCAGCACTCAGTCAGAAAGGTGTGTAAGCAAAACTTGTGTTTGTTTAAAAGATAATTGATGCTAGTGAAGTGTAGCATATTTTGTGCTTACCTGAGGCATGATTACCAGAATGGCAACTGGTCCTAATCTCCCAATATCAACAGAAGGAGCATTTTTTTTCCTTAGCTAGCCTGTTCCACTTTGTATATTTTAGTGGTCCATACCACTAATAAAAAAATGTTGGGCTCATCTTTATTTAGGACTCCATCTTTGTGACATCTGCAAATTTTTCCACGGTTATTTTCTTTTTACTTCCATACCATTCCATGACGAGCCTCACTGAGGACTTGTTGAAATCTTTCAGCTAGCTCTGAATCCGTGCACTGTTCGGGTTATTTGTATTTTCTATCACCTCATCTCTATCACTTGTTGAAATGTTCAGCTAGCTCGGAATCTGTGCACTGTTTGGGTTATTTGTATCACCCCATCTCTATCAGGATGTCAAGGCTGGAACACTGAATACACACTTGTTCTTTTATCAGATTCTTTATCTATTTTGCCACTCTTTTACCTGAAGAGGACAAACATTTTGTTTGTTTGTTTGCACAGATCTCTCCCTATATATGTGGATATTTTTAGTGTCAGCACAACAGTTGCGCTCCTCCAGTCTTATGGAACTTCACACTACCTGCATTTGACATTTTTAATGCCAAAATCTATCAAGAAGTAACAGTAGGCCAGAGCTACTCCACAGTCTGCTTTTTCACAATTCTTGGGTGCAAATAAAACAGGTTGGCTTAGTAACAGTGTCCCAAGAGATGCCTTTTATCATCATCTGACTTATTTACTAACTTGACCACAGTTCATCATCTTCATGTGATGTGGGGATATCATATTCCTTCCTCCAAATATAAACTGAAACCCTTTAGTACTTCTGCATTTTCTGCATTGTTGTTGACAGGTTTATAATTTCCTTTGACTAATGGGCCTTCTATGATAGCTAGGGTTTATTTTGTTCTTAATGCATGTCTAAAATTTCTACTTGCTATCTTAACTTCACTCCCAGCTTCCTCTTTTAACAGATTTCTGCCATACGCTGGCAGTCGCCTGGCCTGTGGCAGCTTGCCATGAAAACCTGCCTTTCAAGAGGTTTTTTCAAAAATAATCCTCTCAGGAAGGGGCTTCCTGGTAAAAAGGCCGCTCACACACAGCAGGACCGGGGCTGCCTGCAACCCAGGAGGCAGCAGGGCTCAGTAATTGTTTACTGAGGCCATCCGTACCTGTTTGGAGGGTTTTAGCTATGGTGGAAACATTCCTGTCACAATATTCATGTGGATATTCAGGATATTCATGTGAGTGAGCTGTCTGTGGGTGCTGCTGATGCACTGACTGATCCCCTGATGGGCTGAGCATGTCTTCAGTGAGGAGGTACCAAGGCTGTGATGTCCAGAGAGCCTTGAGGTCAGGCTGTGGGTTTGCCTGAGCTTGCCGGCTCTGAGAACGTGACATTCACCAGTCTCTGTGACCACTGTGCAGAGCAGAGGCCTTGTGCACAGGCCACAGAGGTACAAAGAAGGGAGGAAATGGCCTGCCAGGAAATACACCCTGCCTTCAGCACAGTGGCAGAACCTGGGCTTGGTGTGGCTTGTATAAATCAATAATACTGATTTGCAGTAGAGGATAAAGCTGGAGAGCACATGGACACATGGAATTTCTGGCTGCCTGAGTATGAGTGCCAAGCGCCATTTGAGGTGCTCTGAGCAGTGGGGCTGTGTCTGCAGCTGCAGCTCTAAGGACAGGCATGCTCATGCAGCTCCTATTTCATAGCTGTCAGCTCCTTGGGAAAGCTCAGGATACCTTAAGGCATCTCAAATGACAAAAAATTGCAAATTGTTGGGCATTTGAATTAAGTCTATTGAGCAAGAGTCAGATTAATACACCATAATTGAGGAAGCTAAGTGGAGATACTTTATTTGCAAATGAAGCTTCCTTCATAACCAATCTAGGGAATGCACCCTAGTAATTTGATAAAGAATAGGGAGGTGCATTTGGGGAAGCTGAGTAGCTAATTTGAAATATTGTCCATTGGAATATGGGACACTTTTGCCTCAACAGAGGCCCATTGTGTCTGCTCAGGTACCTCACCTGGCCCCTGGCTGCTGCTCCTGGGGTGCAGGATGTGTGTTACAGCTGCCCTCCCTGTGTAGATGTCACTGATGCAGCATCTTAAATAATATTAGCCATTTATGTGTGCAACAGGAAAGCCAAAACCAAGCCCTAGAACTCCACTCCAAAGGAATATTACCCAGCCAGCTCACACAGAGATATTTCCGTTTTGGTGTATTAATCTGGAGCTGAAACTCACTTGCTGTGTTTGATGCAGGACTCTCAGATTTGTTGAAATAATCGTTATTTCCCAGCCTAAGGTTGTGCTTAGTTTGTTTGGGAAGGTAACATTTCTACTCTGCATGTCAAAGTGTAGCAGCTGTGGCCACAACTGTACGTGGTTTATTTTTAACCCGTGCCGGATATCTCCTGGGCTCAGATGCCCCATTTGAAAAAGCAGAATGTACCAGCAGCTTTCTGTCCTTTGCACCACTGAGCCCTACAGAGCCTTCACACGATTTATGCCCATTAGTGACCACAGGGAGAGGAGAGCATTGGCACACCCAGCAATGTGCACCATGGCCTGAAGTGAGGGAGGCTCACTGATATCATGTGGGCCAGGAGCTGCAGCACTGTGTGATTGTCCCTTATAAATTACAGCTTCTGGCACCTCGGGTTTGCTGTGCTTTATTCCTGATGTGAAGAGATGTTTTGCAAGAGGAGAAAGAGGAAATTGCAAAGACTTTCTCAGGCACCAGTCTGTTCCCATCAGAAACAGAATCGTTCTACTTCTGCAAACACATCAGCTCTCATCAAGGCAAAATTCTCTCCACTTTCCTGGAGGAGAAAATCACTGGAAATGCTTTGTGGCATCAGTGACTTTTGTGTGAGAAGAAACAGAGAAGAAATCCCTTCTTTTTCTCAGCCATTCAACATGTCACCAGATGATTCTGCCCTGATGCACTGGAGAAGATTCACCTGTGAATGGGGCTGAATAATTTGGACATGTTATTGTAGGGTTTTCTGTGAGCTGTTTAGGTGGCCTGGAAAGGCCCAGGGATGGCCTTGAAGAGCCGATGCTTCAAAGGACGAGGAGAGACTTCTGATCTTGTCTCGGTCTTGGTGTTTATTAATTGTTTATCTAAAAGATTTTCTTTCAGCCCGACAGAGGTCTGCACAGCAAGCCAGCCATGAGCACACTGCGAGCCCCCGGGGCGGTCACTTATCTTTATACCCGAAGTTACGTGTACAATATTTATCATTTCTCCCCAATACCTTCTACCCTTATTAACCGGTGCACTTTTAGTAATAACCAATCCCAAAGTGCCACCACCACCACAGAAGATGGAGGCCAAGAAGAAGAAGAAGAAGGACAGGACACGCCCCAATTCCTCCATCTTACTTCTTTAGACCCCCCTGTACCAAGATCCTAAACCCTGTGTTTTACACCTTAACTAACTTATCCCTTCACCATTCACCCAGTGAATTCCTCCCAGTCCTCATACAGGTGTCATCTCCTGTGTAGGATCAAAATCCTGCCACCAGACACTTCTGGCAACATTCCAGGATTCCCGAGCCCCCCAAGGGTGGTCTCGGCCACTCTGCACCTCCATCCTGAGGTGCTGAGATCCCACATGTTATATCTATCAGGAGAAGATTTCAAATTGCTTTACAAACAGCAAGAAAGTAAGTTTCATAACGCTTGGTGATGTAAAGCAAGGTGAAGGAAAATTCATATAATGCTGAAAATATGTGGTTGGCTCAATTTTGAAAAATATAGGGCTTGGAAAAATAAATGAGCTGCCTTATCATTATACTAAGAGCAGAAATAACTATAGTATTAAAAAACAGAGAAAGGAACAAAATATACACTGACTATTTACAAATTAGAGGTTAGAACAGCTTGAGCTCTTCAGATTTTTGGCAGCAGGAATGAGAGCTTGCAGGGAAAGACAATTTTGTGCTGCACTGAAACTTTTGGTACCTTGTTTCACTGGTGGTTGGGTAGCCCACATATTTTCTAAAAGTCTTCCTATAGACTTCCAGTTTTTCAGTTAACTGTATGCTTAGTGACTACCATTTTTTCTTACCATTATTATCTCTTCTTGATATGCAGATAAATATTATAATAAAGCTGATTGAGAGGCTTCAAAATCGGATTGCCATAATCCCTCCTGTATTCCTACTGCACCCTGCAATGTTTCACACTGTCCTGGCCTCAGCTCTGGTCTGTAACTCCATGGCATCTCTTGTTCTTGCTTATACTGATCCATCCTATACCATATCTATTTCTGCCTTAAGATTATGTGGGTATAACTCATTGTTTAAATAACTTTGTTTCTAGCAAACCATCATGTTCATTTATGGATAGTAAAATTTTCAAGGGGTGAATCACAGACTGTGCCACCCGTGTCTCTCCTGTTTCCTCGTTCTCAGTTCAAGATTCAGATGTTTTCATTAGGAATGATACAGTTTGATGTTGAAACTTCTCTTGAAAATGCTGCTTCCGGGATATGTTCTTCAATCTAAAGTGGGGAGTTGGGCTCTGGAGTCATCGGTACTGTGTCTGTGACAGAGTGTGTGCTCTCCAGAGCTGGACTGCAGGGTACCAGACAGCTTCCCCAAGGAGACAGCACTCCTTTGTTCAGTTCTGTCTGTGTCCTTGGCTTATTAATTGAGTTCTTGGCACAGTTGTTGGACAGATGTCCACAGCAGTTGCAATCACAAGACTGTTGTGGGTCTTCTGGTTGTTAGGTTTGGTTTCTATGGAGCTTTCAGCTCCCTTTTCATTGTCTGTGCCCTTTTGAGAAATAGCTGTCCTCTCCACCACCTTTCTGAAGGGTGAGGCAATTTTCTACATAACTCTCTCTCAGACTGATAGCATTGCTATGTCATCATAATTCAGCTATATCAAATCCACAAATATTTTTTATTTAACCATTGGAAAGATGGTAAAAAAAATTGGAGGCGCTGCCTCTGCTGGGTTTTTACTGTTTATACTAGCTTCACCTGAGTCTTGCGGGAAGTCCCAGCAAAATTCATGCTGAATGTGCCATGCCAGACTGACCCTGCTGAAATATGACACAATATGACTCAGGTGCTGAGCCAAACTACAGTTCAACAAGTGACTGCAGAGAAATCAGCTGAGGCATTCCCACAATGACAAGGAAACAATCTGTATAATGTATTTTAAGAGCAGTGATGATAATGTAAGAATGTTTTTATTGTTCCTGTGGAACAATAGCCCATCTAGCCCAGCACTTGTTTTCTTCAAAACTTTCGAAGTGGTGAATACTCTGGAGGGAGAAGTGTTATATTTTTTCAATTGATGATGGGTTTTTCTTTTTCAGATTTTCCTAGGCTCACTTGAAACCTGACTGAACTCCTAACATCCGCAGCATCCTGAAGCACGGAGATCTACAGCTTAATCACACAATCTGCACATTTTGTGGCATTTTCCTATGCCTCTTTTTGCAGTGGAGTATCTTTCAGTAAAAGGTCTCCAGGCTGTGAAGTCTGATGGATTTGTACTATGGTATAAGGCTGTTCTCAGATTTGTTCTTGTTTCCCTTGCTGAAAGTCACTAAATGTTCTGTTTGCAGTTTTACTATTGCTGAGTATTGAACTGCCAGCTTTTTGGAACTCTTACAACCCAAGCTCTCATTCCTCAGTGGTAACAACCAGTTCAAGGCCCCTTTTATTTGCTGTTAGGAAGATTTTTGCAATTATGTGCTTTGCATTTCAGCTTGCTCTGTTGCTCAGTATGATTAAGTTTCTCCCCACACCCAGCATTTATCTTTACTACCCCAAGTAACTCAGTATCAGCACATTTTTTTCATCGCCCTTCTCACAGCAAATCTTGCATTATAGTACAGTTTTTTATGACTATGTTGAACAGCTTTAATGCCATGCCAGTCCCCAAGGAAGGAAAATGCCTTTCTTCACAGTGAAAACTCTGTTTAAATCCTGCATTCTTTTTTCCCAGCTTTTTGCCATTTTTTTGAATATTGGTGGTCAGTTTCTTGAAAAGTCTTGAAAAATAACAGCACTGAAGGTGTTTTAGAAATCTGAATAGGCTGGATGTGCTGGATGTCCCTTTTCACATGCCCAGTGACTCCTTCAGGGAACTCCAGCAGATTTGCTTGTGAGGCATAAGTCTTCTTTCTAAGAACTATGCAGACTCCTTCATAATACATTATTGCCTCTCCTAATTGTTTTACTATGCTCTTTATTAATTCACTCTGATCCAGATGCCCTGCCTGTAGAACCCTAACTTTTGGAACAATTAAAGAAAAATCACAGTCACCTTTATTGTCATTCTCTTCTCAGAAAAAAACACTGCTTTTAAGCCAAAGGTTGTACACCACAGTTTGGCTATGTTACCTTAGAACTCCTGGGAAAAGAGGTGAAAGGGTCTTGCATGGGAACTTCCCTAACTCTCTTAGAGAAGTAAGATATTTATTCAGCTTTTCTGTAATGCTGTGGTATGATTTTATCTTCTCTGAGGTTAACTTTGAACTTCAATCATATATTGACTCTACTGATTCCCTGGTTTGTTTCCTGCACTTGATGCATTTGGAAAAGGATTTACTATCAATTTCTATACTTCCTGCAAGTTGCTTTTAAACAACAGTTCTGGCCTATCTTACTTTGCTTTTAAGCTTTTAAAATTCATTATTATGTATGTATTTGCATATGCATTGAGTTTTAAAGGACACAGTGATACATTCCACATCCTTTCAGGATGTAAAATATCTGCTCAGGTTTGCTCAGTTCAAAAGGAGGATTGCGGTTCAAAAGGAGGATGCCTGCCAGGAAGATGCTAAAAGCAATGTTAAAGAGAGTTAAAGTCGTCATGTCAACAACTGTTTAAAGGTAATTGTGGGAGCAACAGGGCAAACACAGCCCACATACAAGAAGGATTTGAGAAATGGCATGAGGATATCATTAAGCTCAAAGGGCAGGATTAGGTGTCCTGTTGTTAGGGAGCAAAGCTGAAAACTGCCTGCTTTCCCTGGCAGTATTTGCCAGCCACACCAGCAACTTCAGCTCCCCCCACCAGGCAGAAGTCTGCAGGAGCTCCAGACTTCCTCACACAAGAGAGGTTTTGGTGCTGCTGCAGCCTTCAGCCCTGGGATGCTGCTCCTTTTGTTGTGCCCAAAATAAAGCCTGCTCCTGAGACATGTCTGCTTTCACATTCTCCTAACGATGATTTCATACCTCAGTCCTCCTAGGTGGTACTGAAACCTGTGGCCACCAAGCTTGCTGGTGTTCCTGCCTCCATAGACACGTCTGCAGCTGGAGAGCTCTGCAAGGCTCCATTGCTGTGCTGGGTTTGATGTCTTGCCCTTCACCATTCTTGGTGTGAGCCATCTTAAAAAGGCTGTAGTTCTGTGAGTAGTAATTTCCTTCTGGAAACTTCTCAGCCATGTAAGTTATATCTCTTTGACTAACAACATCTCTGAACGTTGTTAGTCACTAGAGCAGACTGGAATTGTTGCGATGATTTCCGTTACCGAGCACTTTGCTGCAGCAGCCTGGAAGGAGTAGGAGGAGATCACAGCACAGAGCACTCAAATCATGAATTGCATGTTGCAGGTTTAGCTGTGGGTTGTTTGGGATTCTCTACCCCTGCAGCTGAGCCTATCTTCCATTTGCTCAGTTTCAAAAGTGAAAAAAACAGCACGTTACCTTGAGACTTGTTTCACTGCCACTAAAAATTTGGTGTTTACTGTCATTCCAATTATATGCTTAGTGTGAAACTGGTTACATTTTGGATTTTAAGGAAATACTCCTTTGGAACTCGTGATGGAAACTGATGTTTCTCACTGGGCTTGCCAGAACACAGGTTAGCAGATGAGGTCATGTGGGAAAAGTTGATACTTTGTGCTAACAAGGGCAGGCAAGTTAAGGAAAATACATTTTTCTAATCTCAATAATGGCCTTCTCCTCACTTGATAAGTATAATCACAAGGATTGAAAATCCCAGCTATCCACAGTGTGGTTATTTCCTCTGAAAAGAAGGTAGGTGACAGATTACTTCCTTGGAATTTTTACAAAACCCTGTTTTTCAAACATTGTTCATGCTCTTTCTAGATATTTCATGGAACTGCAAAACACATTAGTCAAATGGGCATCCCTGGGTTTCCCATTACAGATCTCAGTCGTGTAGATGCCAAACCCAAATTGTAGCTGCTTCCACACAAGCACACCGAGAGGCAGGCAGGACAGAGTGTTGTTTGCTGCAGAGAGGAGTGACACAATCTACTTGCAAATGCAGTACAGCAAAAAAGAATTGGGATAATCTGTGATGCCAGGGACAGCCGTGACCGCAGACAGATCACTTTACCCTTGTCCAGCACATCAGCAGCTCTGCAATACTGAAGACAAGGAGGGATGTACAAGCTGTCAGCCAAATATGTTGGAGAAGTATTAGTGAGTTTATTTCCTTAAAGCTTCAGCCAGAAAGCGTGACAGAAGTAGGCAAAATGCCTTCACGAAGCCTTGCTTTTTCTGGCATGCTTCCCCCATCCATAATGGATTGTTCTGTCTCTACAGGGATACAGTTGGGTCCTGGAATTGGTTATGTAACAAATTAATTGCAGTATTTGTCAGCATAGAAAACAACAACAAAAAAAGCCAAGAAGGAAGTTGTATTTCGACCAAAGTTTTGGTAAAAGTCCTATAAACACAACAGCATATTGCTAATGAAAACATTTGCTCTTTTTCACATCTCTTTGTCTTTGGAATTTAAATGTTTTTCAAGTTTCTCTGGCAATTCTAGTGAACAAACAAAGAAAAGTACCCTTTGTACCTAAATATGTTGTCATTTTAATGCATGCCTGTTGAGGAGAGGATCAGAATCCTTTTACCTCTTGGAGCAAGGGAGAAGCATGCCATTATTGATGTGTACTGCTCTGTTACTGAGAGGCCCCATTAGGGCCCCTTGATCGTGTCTCTGGAGCCAGACTTGTCTGCATTCCCATGGGGGAGCAGCTAAAAGAAAGAGCAGCAAGCAAAATCCAAAATGAGCACAATTCCAGGGTAAACAACAGAATGACAAATGCCTGAGCATATTTAAAGGCTTAGGTGTGTTGAATATTTAAACAGGTAACCCAGTCCTGAATCCCCCAGTCAGGACTCCAGCTTTTAATCTGTAATTCTGTATTTCTGTCATTCTCTGATGCTTTTCAAGCACAGTGCAGGTATCTGAAATTTGACACAAACACTTTCATTCCTTGAGACTGAGCATGTTTTTGTGCTTTTTTGGTAGGGTAATTGGCAGAATACAAATAACCAAAACAAAAATCCCCAAGCACCGTGTTCTTATTCCCACCCCAGGAATTTGTGCAAAGTTTGCACTTTGGATGGTGCCTGATTTGGTGCAGACAGCTTACACTGGGCTCCTCATGACTCCGTGTGCCACATGACTGAACAAAAAGCAAGGAAAGAAACTCTCCTGGTGCAGCTGGAGCTCAAAGTGTGTAGTGAACCATCACAAGGGGGAAATCAGGTATAAGCAGAGATTGTGCAAGAAACAAAAAGACTGATGGCCACAGGCAAAATGTGTCTCAAGGCCAGGAAGTGAGACTTGCCAAGTGTCAGCTAAATTAGACATGGGAAGGCAATTATAACAAATAAACCAAGGCTTTGCAAGCTTGTTTAAAAAAAAAAAAAAGAGAACCAGGAAGGAGGAAGTATAGCCACAAAGCATTGAGGGACAGTGTCTTTCTCAGAATTCTAGGTGAGCTCGTTAATGAACTCACGAATAAGTATTTTCATAAGTATGTTAGATTTGGAGTCTAGTTCAGCTAAAAATTACATTTTATTTTTCATAATGAGGGTTATGCAAATTCTGTGTTCTGGAAGAATGGAGGGGAAAGCAGTATCAGAACTACAGTCCCTTCAATCTGATTTGCCATATGCAAATGTGAAGAAAAAAAAGACTATGAAGATGTAGAGATAAATGAGATAAACCAGATTTTTTCCTCAGTAGTAGACCATGTCAGGCTAACCTGACCATTATCTTTTATAAGAACATTATGGGTTATATTTACTTGAAAAATTGGGTTGGAATGTTTCCCCACAACAGCAGATTATTGTAATTCAAAATAATTGGATAGCTTCAATGACCACCAAACCTACCAGAGTTCAAGAAGCATTCAAACAATGCTTTCAAGCACATGGTGTGATTTTGGGGGTATTCCTGTGCAGAGCCACGAGTTTGACTCCATCATTCTTGTCTGGGTCCCTTCCAACTCAGGATATTCTATGATTCCACAATTTCAAGAGTACGTATTATGTGGACTGCTAAAAGCTTCATATTCAAGTAATGAGTTTATTAGTTTGAGACAATTGAGAAAGAGCAAGCTCATAAAATAACTATGATTTCCTGATGTTACACAAGTGTGATCCTAAAAAGTACTGGGCGCAGCATTTCCAGGAGCAAGCCTCCAAGTCCTCCCAGCTGGATCCCTGCATGCAAATTGGGTGACACAGAAAGCTTGGCGTTTTCAGGAGCAAAATGCAGCTCAGAAGAGAGATGGAGAAGGGCCTGTTACCCTGTAACACAGTTTGTATCAGGGTTAGCTTGGTTTGTGGGTGGGGAATGTTTTCCTTGCGGAGGGCCAAGTGTGCCTTTCCAAGACGTTTGGCAGCCCCCTTGTTAGCATGCTCTGCTATCCAGCAATAACACACACAGTCATTTAATCACGGGCTGTACCCTGTAAAATGAAATCACAGGACAAATTCAGCCAGCAAAATGAAGGTTCCCCACACCTGCTTCAGCTTAATGCGCTAATCTGCCTTCTCTGGAGACTGAAAGTTCTGGGTTTAGTCAGGCAGGAAAATAAATGCTGTAGTTTCCACCAGCAGTCAGGATGTTCTGACACAGAACTCACACCAAAATCGGTGGAAGAGCTGCATTCAGACAGCTTTCCTGGTTGTGGTCTTCCTATGGGACTTGTGTTACCCAGCCTGCCCACGGCTGTGCACAGCTCTCAGTCTCTGTGCAACAGAAACCTGAGGCTGCTGTTGGCTGCAGCTTAGAGAAAGCTTAAGAAACTTCATTTTCCTTAGGCCGTGCCAGTGCAACGCCTTCTTCATACTCAGAAATGATCTTTCTGTTTATACTGAGGCTCCTTCGCATCCAATAGCAGATGTTAACAGCGCCATGTTTATGTTACAAATCAATCAAAGGTCATCACCAAACCCCATTTCCAGCTTTGGTCAGTCCCTGTTGTACTTTGAACACAGGGATTTCATTTCACAGACCAAGACCCCTCTCTATTGTATTCAGAAGAGGGATTCTCTTTGCTGCTTCGTACTACAGTTCTGTGAATGACAAAGAGAAATACTAATAAATAGCATTGACAGGAAGTATTGCACCACCACTTTATTTTCTGACCACAGAAACTAGTCTGGTACCACCATAAAGGTCAAAAGCTTTAAAACCAGGTTGAAGTATAAGCTGTGTAATCACTAAAGAAATCTGCTACTTTTTACTCAAACAAGCCTCAGAATGATACATAGATCAATGTAATACTGCCTTATTGAGCGCTCTCTGTTATATTTTTGTTACAAAAGTAAATGGAGTTAAAACTGATCACTTTGTCCTTCTCAGAATAGTAATTATTTAATATTAATCATTTAAATTTAATAGTAATCATTTTTATGAGACAAAAACCACATTTTAAATTACTGAACTTTTAAAAATATGTTTTTCATATTTTTTCTTATTTTGCTTCTGCATACTTTTAAATGTAATTTTGATTTTTCACACCTCTGCTCATATCACAGAATAAGCTGAGTTGGAAGAATCATCAAGTCCAGCTCCTGGCCCTGCACAGGACCATCCCCACAGATCACACCATGGATCCAAGAGCCTTGTCCAAATGCTTCCTGAACTCTGTCAGGCTTGGGGCTGTGACCACTTCCCTGGGGAGCCTGTCCCATTGCCCAACCACCCCCAGGGTGAGGAACCTTTTTCTAATATCTATCATAAACTTCCCCTGACACTAAATGGTTTTCAATTTTGTGACTGAAAACCACATAAAATTTTAAAAACCAACCCCCAAACCCTTCTTTTTTTACCTACAACTCCTTCCGTCCCCCTCCTCAAACATCTGGGAAGTAATAAACAGCAAGTGGAAAAACAAACAAAAGCCCATTAAAATTTAAAATTTTGAATTATATACTATACTATAATTTAATATATACTTCTATATCTTAATTAACATTTAACATGTTAATTTAACGGGAGCCAGTGCCTGCATGGGCGTCCCCATGGACACAGGGCACCTGGAGCAGTGCTTTCACGGGCTTCCCAATGGACACAGGGCACACGGGGCAGTCAGTGCCTACACGGGCTTCCTGATGGACACAGGACACACGGGACAGTGCCTGTATGGGCTTCCTGATGGACACAGGACACTCGCAAAGGAATGTCACCGTTTGTAGCTATGCTATGCCCTCCTTTCTCCCTGCCCCTGGTGACTCCCAGGCAGGCACCCGCTGCCAGTCAGATAAAAGCCGCTGCCCAGCTCACGTCCTGTGGGGCTGCAGCTTCTGGAGGTGGTGGAGTCACGGTCCCGGAGGTGTTTAGGGGAAGACTACGCGGCCCTCAGAGCCCTGGTCTGGTTGACACGGTGGTGTTCGGTCACAGGTGTGACTGGACGGTCTGGATTCGGTGATGCTGTGCCAGCTGCAGAGACCCGAGCAGTGACGGCGGGCAGCGTTCAGCGTTCAGCACAGCCCCGCAGAGCCCCTCAGAGCCCGGCAGAGCCCCGGGAGGGGCGGCGCTCCCACGGGCGGTGCCGGCGGGGCGGGAGCGGGGGCGGGAGCGGAGGCCGGCCCGGCCCCGGCAGGTGAAGGAAGGGGCGGGCGCGGGGCGCGCTGCCCGTAGCGGGAATGAGCGGCCGGCGCGGCTGCCCGCGGAGCTGAGCGCCCTGTGCCGGCGGGAGCGGGGGCGCGAGGGATCCCCGGTGCCCGCGGCTCCCCCGTGCCCGCGGCTCCCGGCCCTCTTCCCGCCGCGGCGCTGCTGGAGGGCGCCGGGAAACTCCTCGGGTGAGTCACGGGAGCCTCGGGAAGCGCCGGGCCGGCCCCCGCCGAGCCCCGGAGCCGGGCGGGGAAAGGCGGCCCCCGGAGCCGCCGCCCGGGCTCCCCGGGGAGGTTCCCGCGGCTCTGGGGAACAGCGGGACGACACGAGGTGTGTTCAGCTCCACGGGTTGATGCCTTCGGTTCGGTGCCGCATTGCTGACTGCAGGTGGGAGGTGGGATGGAGGAAAGTCGTCGGTGTGAGTTCGCCCGTGGGGAGAGGAAAGGCTCTTCTGGACGCAGAAAAAAGGTGTAGTCGCTTTCCTTTGGGAAGGGATGAGTGAAAGAGCTGTATTGCCCACTTGTGTTGAGCTGTGGCTTTGGTGTTGAGTTGGGAGCACCAAGATTCATTTCCTAGCATGTTTCCAATGATAATGTATATATGTTAAAGGATGAGGCAAGACTTCTTAGCGTCCCTCTGCAGGTGTAGGTGCTGTGCCGCTGGGAGCAGTAGAGAGTGAGGACACATGGCCTGTGCTTATTTAATTTGTCAGCTTTTATCCCCAAGTGACCAGTGCAAATTGGATCTGCTAGCCCAAATGAGTTGAGATAGCGGATAAATGTTTCCCCTCCTACAGGGAAAGCCTGTCTGCTAAGACCATTTTCTGGTCCTGATGCTGACAAAGTACAGGTCAGTAGTGGGACTGAACCAGCCTTGTGCTGTGTCTAAATCCATCATTACAGGTGCAGTAGTTCCTGAGTGCATGCCACAGTCTCCTGCTGATGTGTACTTGGTCTGGCTGTGCATTGAAGCTTCCTCTTGGAAATTAGTTGCATTAAGCTGCTGTGTTTCTTACTACAAGAAGCAATTGTCCACTTCTTCTCTGCTCTAAGGGTTAGTATGTCACAGTTTATTATGAAATTTAGATCTGAATAATTTTACACCTCCTCTGTTTATTTTTGGTTGTATTTGTACAGGAAATATAGAGCCAAATCCTCTGTTGTTTATTTCCTTTATGTGCCTCTTTCACGCTTTAGACAAAAGCAGAATTAACTTGCTATTTTTCTTGTAGGCATAACACATTTCTTTCCCTTCCTGTTGCAGTATTTTATAGCCATCTTGGTGTTGCAGGAGAGCTGATTAATGGATACCACTTGCCAATATTCCATTATTGAGGAGTCAGTACTGGGTCAGCTTAGTGGTGGGTCAAATACTGCTTCCTATTTGTCATTTTCTTGTTTTAAAATCTCTCAGCTTTCCATGAACTTTTCCACAAAGCATGACAACTTCATGCTAAAAGGTTCAGAAAATAAAGAGCTTTTTAGAAAAAAGTGGTAAAGGAGGGAGATGCAGAGATGACAGTTCTGGAAAGGGTTAAAGGGTTTGAAGTTATCAAAGCAGTAAGAATGAACACACCAAGATAAGTTCTTGCAGAAACCTGGGCAGGGCTGTCTGAGCCAGAATTCCTGTGTTTGAGGCCAGTCTGATTCAGCTGACTGAATCTGTAAGCTCCTACAGACAGATGAACCCCTTGTACTTTGAAGGCCAGATTGCCAATCTAATATTGTTACTAAAAATTTTAGCTTGCCTACAAAAAATGCAAAATAGAGGCCGTGAAAAGTCTCCTTGTGTAATTTCTTAAATGCATGTGAAGCAGACTCCTTTGACAGAGAACCAAACATGGCAGCCACTCTGGTAATGATGCTTAGTGGAAATGCAAATGCCTTAAGAAGTGTTAACTTCTTTACAGCACCAAAACACATGCATGGGTGACCAAAAGGCACATACATATTTGTCATTTTACCTGCAGGAAAAGTGCCCCTGACACTCAAACCTGGTGGTTGCAGTGTTGCTCTTTGCCCCACAGCCCTTAGGTTGCTGGTGCATTTATTGCTCTGCATTACAAGGTTGCAGGAATAGAGAGGTGTGTGTGTTTTAACCTGACAACTCCGACCTTGTGTGGGTGCATCTCCCAGCCTGTTTGGCATGGGATGTCAGACCATGGGTAGATTTTACTTTTATCAGACTATTCAACAGCTTCCTAAGTTTGGAATGTGCAGCATTGTGCAAGCATTGTGTCCATTAATTGTTTCTGGCTTAAGCCCTGATCTTAAAAGTACTTGCAGATGTAAGTAACTCTGCGATTTGTAGACTTTTAGTTTGTGTTACTGAAGGATCAGGATCTTGGCTTGTTTGCTGCTTCTACTGGACCTTGCAGGAATGTTCATAGAAGCTCAGACTCTCAGTAGCTTTGATGAATAGTTCTGTCAGGAATGGTGAGGACTCCTGACAGCTACCAGGCAGCAGCCAGGATGAATTTGTTTTGTTTAGATTTAAAAATATTAGTTGATTCAATGATTCAGTGATTCTTCCATTATGTGTTTTGTCTTCTAATAGGTTTTTTTGTTTTGTTTTTTTAAATGGAAGGGAGAAAAGAACCTCTTTGATGTTTATTCCTCTCTCGTGTAGCTAAGCATTCTTCTGGCCTTTTTTTCTTTTTTTTAAGGTAATCTTACTCCATGAAGGATTTCCTCATAACATTTTTTCACTATTGCCTTGGAACCTGTACTGTAGTGGAGCAGTGCTGGGAAGGGAGTTTGGGAGTGTAGAAATCAGGGGGATTTAAGGCAGCCTCAAAGGTAATCTGAGGCTGACTCATTTCTGTAAATATAGTACTAAAAGGAAATTTGTATTTCTTACACTTATCACATGTACATATGTCACTGTCTGTTCCTCCAAAATTTATGAACCATTGCTAACTCTTGTTAATCAACACCCCTCTCCTCCTATCGACACTGCTTGCTTCATGCTGGAATGACTGAGTTATGCCTCTTGTGATATGTGGAAGGGAGAATTGAAGGCCCTGAAGTTTTGATCAGCATAACTACCCTGGGTATGGTAGCTAACTCTAGGAATTATTTATCATGGTTTATATTACATATTTTATATGTATCTCTGTTTTGCTTGTTTCCGATGACTAGACTAGAGCACGTGGCAGAGTTTCTCTACACTGTGCTTTTTAAGAGCAATATAGTGGCTACAGTATTTCTCCAAGATCTGTCTGAAGTTTTTTTTTTTATCTTGTCTCTTCTCCGTATGCTTCTATGTTGAAATTCTTATTTTTTCCTTACAAAGAAAGGGAATCCAAGAGTCTACATTTCATCTTACACATGCAGGAATTTGAAAACATTTTTTCTCGAGATAAGGGATTAATTTTAAGCAAGGCAATAGTTACAGGAGAATGCAGGGACATGAATTCCTATGGAAACAAACCTAAATGTTGTTCTCCCTCTCTTGCAGCATACCAGCATAACTGAAATAATCTATTTATTTTATTTTTGTGCCAGCTCATTTCCTATAATGACTGAGTCCTTATCTCTTCCAAGGTGGTTTTGTTGCAGTAGTTATGCATATCTGAATATCTTTGGCAGAAAGATACTTCAGGGTGATTTACAGTGCAGAGAAAGAATTACAATCACTCAGAAATCAATACTTGGCAATACTTTTGGCTTCAGCTCCTGCAGACTGGGATTTTAGGAGCAGAGAAGGGAACAGCTTGAGTGCCTATTGGGAGGATTCCTCTTGTGGCTTTTTGCTGTAGTCATGGGCTGGTTTAACCAGGCTAATTCAGGGACACCTAATGTGTAGCTAGGGCTCTTTCTGAAGTGCTTCTGACAAATCTTAATTTCATGGAAAGTGGACATTCTGGATCTGTCTCCTAAAACAGCTGTAAACAACTGAGCTAGATAGATGGTGTGAAATAAATAAGTGTAAAATTGAGCAAAATTTAGGAATAGCTGCTTGCTGAATTTTGTTGCTGGATTAACTTTCATGTCTGTAGTTGCCCTGAGGTAGGGGAAGTACACTTTTGCTTCCTTACTATCTTTTCTTTCTAGAAAAGCCACAGGTAAAACTTCCAGTAGTCCAGGGAACACTTGTTTTCATCTTCTTGATGTTTGCAAATTCTCACTGTTCAGCTGGTTATGGTTAAAGCTTTCTGGATTTTTATTTTCTTTATGCAAAGTAATAACAGCAACTGACAACCTGTACATCATTAATCATGTATGGTCAGAATCACTTCCATCCTAATGGAACAGTAGGTACATTTGAATCCTTAGATCTCTTCTGTCTTCTAGAAAACGTATGTGTCTCTAATTCCAATGTTGCTCTTCAAGTGTTCATTTGGCAAAGAAGGAACTTCCCAATTCAAACTGGTTTTATATCCTTATGCTTTTTAAAGGTAAACACTTTGCTCCTAGTTAAACTTTGCTCTATGACTCTGCTGTAACTTAGAAAAACACAAAATTTGGTTTGGTCATGGTTCACCATTTCCTTTTATCTCTTAGGGCAGGAATACAGGAGTTTTGGGGTTCTTTTCTTTATATTTTGACTGACTGATTTATGTAGGGGATGCTCCTATATATGGTAGTGTGTGAGCACTTAAGGTTGCCTTTGTTAATTCCTGACTATTCCTCATTACTCAAAGTGGATTTAGTTGCCTACAGAGACTTTCACTCTCTTATTAAGCATTTAGAAAAATTAGTAACTACACATACATTCAAGGTCACTTCATGAAAACTTTGGAGTGCTCCATGTAAACAGATTAGGGTTTCTGTTGCTTGATGTAGTAGACATTGCAACTAAATTTTGTTAATTTGTACAATATCTTGACATGTGCATGCACAAAGGACTTGTGTAAAACTCTTCTTTGAAATTCTTGATTCTTTCAGTGCAGGGACTGTATTGCAATCCCCAAACAGGAAAATTCTTGAGCATGTTTAACCAAGACTCTTATTTTGTTATCCCTTCAGCTTCGCTAAATAAATGAGTGCTAGGAGAAAGTCAGATTTCTGCCTTTAATCATGAACTCTCTTGTAAGGACTCTTCAAACAGGAAATCTTTCATGCCAGATGTTTTCCTCTGAATATGAAAATGGAATTTCTATTGGAGCTCATATGGGAGCAACAATTGAGTGAAGTATCAATCTTCATTTAAAAAAAAATCTGGTCGCTATGCTGAGTACTATTTAACCTCTTTTGGGGAGTACAAAATCCCTGAAATTTTAAAATTTCTGTTGTTGCTGGCAGAAGCACTGCACAAATATGCAAAGGTCATGAATGAGGTACCTAGGGAGAAGACAATATCTGTGTTTTAAGCAAGCATTTATTATTCTTTTTCCTCTTATGTGCCTGTACCGTATGTTTAAGCCTTTCCTCTAATGGGATGGATAGCATGCAACAGAAAAGAACCAGAAACTAAAATCCCTCATCCTTGTAGCTAGGGCCTGAAAAGAAGCAGAGGAGAAGCAGTAATATGTACACCAAAAATTTACTTAAATATGCAGTTCTGAGAGGTGGCTGTTAGTGTTTTGTGTTCTTATTAATCTCCTGTCTTAACTGATTTGTCATTTTTCATCACCTGGCTTAAGCCTGGTTACCAAGTTCCATTTAAGTGGTTAGTCCCAACTTGCTGTAGGAAAACAACCTGCATTTGGAGTTGGAATGATTCCTCATTCTTGCTTCTGGCAGGACTTGGAAAGAAAGGGCTGGGAGGCAGTGGCACCAGTGTGCATGTCTGGAACTGCTGCTGCCTCAGAGATCTTTTTGTCCAAGTGTTGACAAAAGAGAGAGGATGGGAGGTGTGCTGCAAGACTCATCATGAAAGGTGATTTGTGCATAATAGACATGACTAAAGGCAAAAGATTTCTCATTTTGAGGTGTAGCCAAGTAAATGAGAGAAGAGCAAATTGTAGAAGGAATTAGGAGAATTTAGTATCCCTAAGCTTTGTACTTGTATGGTCAAGGAAATGAAACAAAACTGTACTGGGTGGTGGAAATAGAGCTGCATGAATGGGTTCTCTCTCTTAAAGGACAAGAAAATTAGTTTAGATTGGACTTCAGTGCACTCAGCTCCATTGTTGTTCAGTGTAAATATACTTTCTCATTGTTCAGGTTAACTGCATCTTTTGGTGTAATTCTGCTGTAAAAGATGGAAATAAGGTCAGATCTAGTTTAGCTGGCAGTATTCCTATTTAGGTGAACCATGAACCTGTGCTGTGCAACTTAATAATTAATTATCAAAAAAAAGCAAAGCTTTTCAATGCTCTTCATATGAAATGACTGCTTCATCTTTTATTATCATTGAGTTTTTTATTTAAAGATATGTAAAGTGAAAAACAGGAACCCTTGGAGAAGGGAAATCTGAGTTAACATGTCAGTTCCCACTTCCATCTTCAGTTCTTCCCCAGACAAATAAGCTCCCTACTCTCCGGCAGAGCTTTACTCTGCTGAAATCAGTCACTGAGATGACTTTATCTTTACTAATGCAGCACTTCAGGGCAACATCTCAGATCCTGAAATATATTTTAATAAGTGTAAAAGCATGTTTTACTAATTTTCATTTTTAATGTGATAACAGCTTAGTAATGAAAAAGGAAGAAGAGAAGTGGAAGTAGAGTGTCGTGAATACCTGGGTCTTGTCTGGTGAAACATATTTTGTAAGACAAAAAAATAGTGGTTTTGTAGGAAGCTTTGTTTCCTTGTTCTAATTTTAGCTTAAGCTACTGTAGTGGTAGACATTAATCATCATTCTGGAAACAGTAGTTTTTGCAAATGAAGATTTTAAAAAATATTCATAGAATTAGCAGTTAGATTTTTTTTTTTATTGGTGGTTTCTTTCAATATCTTCATGTTAATCTTATTGCAAGTCAAAATATCTTCGAAATGGTCCTTCATCTCATGTTTTATTAGCTCTTACATGATTCTACAAGACTTAAAATACTTCTAAACCTCAGCTTGGGTGACTGACAATTTCTCTATTGGTGTATTTGTTAAACTTGTTAAAATTCTACTATGAAGTAAAAAGTTTTGGTTTAAATTCCACCTCAAACTCTACCCAGTTCCCCTTAACTTCATCAGAAGTTGCATGTGTCCAAGTGCTGAGATTGGTGTTGAAACCAGACCATGGTTACCCTTCAGAGCTCGTTCCTGCACCAAGCAGCAGAGGCTTATATTATTAGTCTCTAATCTTGTGGCTGCCCTAAACTAAACTACTGAAAACTAAAAAGAGTACTACTACTACTAAACTAAAAAGAGTAAATCATTACCTTGATGTTGCTTAAGAGTAATTCTATTACAACACATCACATAATTGTTTGTTTCTCCTAGACCAAGCTGGAGCTCTGAAGAGACTTTGGTTCAATGCGTGAGGACTGCAGGACAGTTATTTCCTCAAGTGGAGCATCTCTTATCTCAGACTGCTGTGGTATGGCTGACTACTGGCTTTGCTTTTCATGAAGTGTAATGTCTCCTAAACCTTTTACACAGACCTGTGGTCACACTGTTTTCACCAAGCACGTGTGCTGAAGCCAGCTTCTGGTATTTCCTTATACTAATAAAACTGTACACCTTAGACCCCTAAACTCATGTAAGAACTCCCCATCTTTTCTTCTATTCTGATTTGTACCTATTCCTGGAAGGATTAGCTTTTTTTTTCCTATTTTTTTTCCTGACAATGATGTAAAGAGAAATTTAGCAGAAAGAAACCTGGACTATGAGCCTACAGGTCCTACTGGCAGATGAAAAGCTTATAATTAGCTAATTCAAAACTGATTTGTACGTTTAACTAATCAAAATAAGGTACTTTGAACTATGTTTGGGTGAAAAAGTGACCTGACTGGAACAACTGCTGAGCATCTGCAGCTGTTAATTTCCATTAATCAGCCAGGCTTAAACATTCAAGCTTTCCACTGTAATTTTTCAGTCAGTTAATCAGACTCCACTGTGGTGCCAGGTAGGCATGTTTCCAAAGCACTGTGCATTTTAAGTGAGTAAAGTGGGATTTGTTTATACAGGCTTTGTACGTGTTGTGCGGGGAAAACCAATTTCTGCCGTCCAAGTGGGTGTACCACATACAGGAGCATGGGACAATTATTCCTCTGCAATCTCTGCTTGGTGTCTAGGAAAGAATCCTTACCTTCAGTATGTAACTGGAGACTTGGACTAGGTGAATATACTTATCAGAATGCTGACCAGAAAGGCTTTTCTGAGAAGAAAAAACACCCATTGCAGGAGGGGCACACAAGTCTTGCTACAGGATTTGTAGTTTTCTTCCTCCTAAAGACCTGGAAATAGAAAACCACCTTGAAAAAATAAAATGAGGTTATATACAACAGAGTTGTCATCCTGGGTTTAGGAGAGCCCAAACAAATAATATGATGATGCATAGTCTGGCACAAATGTATTCCACTCCCACCATCCATAAGCTTGTGTGGTATTCTTACTCAGGAGTAAATTAAGCATGGCAGACTGCTGGGATTATGCTGGATAAATACTTGCTGTGTGACTGCACTGGGGAAGCATGGGAAATCTGGAAGGGAAAGAGGAATATTTTAAATGTACTCTTCATGTTTAAACTAGGAGAACAGAGTTGGATAGCCAAACTATTCTCTAGCCACATAGAGGAAATTGCTGTATTTGTGGGAAGCTGTTATGGGAAGAACTCACAGTGAAATTCTTTTTTCCTTCGATACTCAAAGCCTTAGTGAGTCATCTGTCTCCTGTCTTCTTCCCCCCCCCCCCCCCCCCCCAAAAAAGAAAAAAGGAAAGGAAAAAGCCCTTATTTCTGTCCCTTGGCAAGTGGCACAGCTGTTGTGAAGAAGGTTTTAGTTCAGAATGCCACTGACTCAAGTGCCTGAAGAGGCCAAATGAAGCCTCGTCAAAGGGATGTGTGGATGTGTTGAATCTCACATCTTTTGCTTTGAGGTGCAGATAAGCTTTCTCACAATGATGGAAACAACACTGATAAGGTGGCATACCATGTTTGCAAATGTACACATTGCTAGATGATCCCAAAGTGATTAAATCTGGAAGCTGTCTCTCATATTGGCATGGTGCCTGCTGTGCCTGTGCTGCCAGGCTGTTTCTCCATGGCTGCATGATATCCCCATTCCTTCAATGGTCCTAGTTGTGTTTGGTGGCTCCTCTGCTTCCTTCACTGGTTCCTAGAGGAATGAGAGGACTGCCAGGAGCAGAAGGATGTGGCGGTGGGAGAGAAAGGTGTCAGTGCTGCTGCACTTGCACTCGCGGATTTGGCTCCCCAGCAGAATTGGGTTGGCAGGTGGCAAGGGCTTAGTGACAAGTCTGTTAATTACTAAAGATGTACTAATTGCTGTTCTAATGGGCTACAAGAGTGTCATGGTATTTAATAATTACTGGGTAGTAGGAAGCTCTCTGCTGGGCAATTGAGCTGAGAGATGAGTCTCCTCCTCTCCTGGGTTGGAGGTGTTGTTCCAAGGAATGTGTCAATCAGTTGATTGACAGGTTTTGCTTATTGGGAGGAAGACAAGCAGAAGGGATTTGCAGCAGTGTCTTTGCTGTGAAATCTAGCAAACACAAGTCTTTTTGGTTGAAACTCTTAGTTTGGCAACTTTACACAACTCCCTTCCTTCCTGGAGCGTTCTCTTCCATTTTAGATAGCAGGAAATGTATTAATTAGATGCTTCTAATTAATCCTTGTTTCTGTGCCTGCACCATTTCTATCTTTCTAGTGAACATACTGAGTAATTTGCCTGCCACGTGTTATTCATACTCTGTAATTTTTACAGCCCTTAGGAGATGAAGCCTTAGCAGAATTTTGCTCTAAATGTGCTTGCTGGTCTGTGCTAATTGAGGTGGTGTGTGGAAGAAACACACCTGGCACATGAATCAGGAGTTTGAAGTGTCATTCTTAGAGAAACAGAAGTTGTCAGGAACCTGTCTCCCCACAGTCCTTAGTAGCATTGGGCAGACTTCCTTTTCCTTAGTTTCTTATTGCTGGAATTTTAGGGTTTTGAGCAACTTGGAGGCAAAGACCAAATATAAACTTGGCCTGATAGTCAGGCTTTAGTCCACATGAAAAGCTACTATAAACCTGATGTGATCCTAATATTCCTGTGTTAGGAGGATAAACTGTATCACTATTTGCTATTTAGCCCTAGTGCCCTATGGTCTGATGAGTTTATGTTGCACATTTCAGCAAAATGGTCTAGAAAAAGAGGGAGGTTGTATTAGAATGAAAGGCTTGATGATAGTGTTCTGTAGAACAGTCAAAATGTCAAATGAATGGGGAGTCTTGGGGAATAGATTCCTTGTGATCTCTAATGGAACAATTTAATCTCCAGCAAAGTGGAATGAAAAATAATGAAGAAAAACAATACAGCATTCCAAAGAGGCAAAGAAAGTGAGGTTTAAAATTCCAAGGTATACAATAGGTAGGAAGAATCTTCAACAATTCTCTTGTCCTTGCTGATTAAAGGATTGATTTTCCACATTCAGTTAAACTATAACTAGTGCAGGCTTTGCACTTGATTTTACCCTGCCAGCTGCTGGTTCTTGGGTAGACTGCTCAGGAGAGGAAGTGGCACTGGAGCAATGGCTCTGACCCACAATGATTTTGTCATTATATCAATCTTTGTTAATCTGTGATGATGCCAAATTTAGAAAATTTTCATAAAATTCTGTAGACAAATTTTTTTCAAGTATGTAATGGAATAATTGTAGTTTGAAGTGTTGGGGTTGTTAGATTTTGATCTGTTGGAGATGTCAGAAATTCGAAATTAGCTCTGTTGTGTCTTGGAAATGTATTTCATTGATATAGTGTCTTCCTAATTAAAAATAAGTGACTGGAATGCATGAAAGATTGTCACATGAGTTCTGGAAGAAGAGGAGGCTTTTTGAGCAGAGAGTCCAAAAACACTCTGTCCAGAAAGTTTGGACACTTTTAATGCTTTTTGGTACACCTCCAAAGCTGAGAGCTCTTTTTATGGCTGTAGAGATAAACAATTAACAAAGTGCAGCTGCACTTTGATAGAGTTATTATGTGCAGGTTTTTAGAGGATGTTAAGTGGATCAATCTGTATGATTTTATACACTAAATAAAATACCATAAATAGCATTAAATATTTTTAAATGTGCAGAAAGGGTGTTTTCCTCCTGTAAAGTTCAGCTTTTGTAGATCTTTTATTTTGCAGTAACAGTAATGCCCACAGCTGAATCAATCATCTGTGATGTTGTTTGGCTTGGGTCTAGATGAACTCTTCTGTTTACTATACAAAGATGTCAGGTTTGATTACTTAGGTTGGCACAGGACCAATCCCACTGACCTAAATTTCTGAATTTCCTTTGTGCAAGGGAAATCCACTCTTCATTGTGGACAAGAAGTGATTTGTATTTAGAATGCCTTAAGAATATCTGGGATGTGTATAGCAGGAAGAGATTCTGTAAACTGCAAAAGCTTTTGCTGGAAATGTTATATGCTCCATATAAATTCTGTGTAGGACCAAAACCTGGAAATGAAAGAATGCTATACAGACCCCCTGGACATGATGACCTGAGAGCTCCAGGCAGTGCATAAATGTAAGATTTTGGGGGTTGTGAAGGAGCCCTTCTGTCATAACCAGGTCATCTCTGTAAAGAGTCTGGCTGCACTGTTTTGAGAGAGCTTTTCCAGGAAACTATAAAAGAGAATGGTGCACAAAAGCAATGTATTCTTTGTAGCTCATCCTGCCAAGAATAGGACTGCTGACATTCATAACACATGCCATTCCTTTAAGAACTGTAGATATATTTATTTCTATATATGTGTGTGTGTGTCTTTTCAGTCTGTAATAAAGAAAAGTTAGTTTCAGTGGTGAAAAGTCAGTGAGGCCAGGGATCAGACAAATGACCTTTGGACCATCTTTGTGACCATGAGAATGGAAAGAATGGGCAGTGCTGTAAGATGCTTGAGAAAGAGAAATTACTTATTTCTAAATTCTGTGATAGGATAGGTTAATGTGATGCCCAGAAGCATCTTCAAATTAAAAAAGTAGAGGCAATATTCTAATTAGACTGTAGAGTGGATGTCAAAGATTCCAGGCTCCTGCTAGATTCAAACTTTGTCTGTAATAATTTTTAAAAGTGTTGATGGAAAGGAAATTGAACTGTCTTTTAAAATGTGATCCCATTTACAAACTCTTTTTTTAGCTCCCTTAATGGGTCAATAGGAATGGCTGTATGGAGTCAGATCCAAGGAGAGCTTGCAGATGAGTGTAAGAACTTGGCACAGATAGAGAATATTCTTCTAGCCTAAGAATTTGCACCTCAGGGGCTTATTGGAGTAATTTTGAAGTGCCAGAGACTGAGGTCTTGGAATCTGAGATGGATTTCTGTATTTCCAGTTTTTCAATCACTGTGTGAGATTGTGAGATGTGTTACAGTGCTTTATTTTTCTTTTCCTTTGTTTTCCTTCTTTGAAATATTAACAATTTCCAATCTAGGAAAGGTTGTGATTCACATGTGCAGTACCATTGCATCCATTCCCATTATATGCAGTGTTCTCAAGTCCTCTCTCCAGAATGAAGAAATTGTACTCTTACAAACACCTTTATAAGGTTTGTGTCTTGACATACAGAACAGGTTTGAAAAGGAGCTGATTTGAGAAGAGCTACATGA
Source organism: Ammospiza nelsoni (assembly GCF_027579445.1). Lineage (NCBI taxonomy): Eukaryota > Metazoa > Chordata > Aves > Passeriformes > Passerellidae > Ammospiza > Ammospiza nelsoni. The sequence goes on from NC_080636.1 coordinate 20,769,327, forward strand.
CATCAAGATCAGATGCAAGTAAGAATCTAGAATTTGGGTTTTAGATCCTTGCCTTTGGGCTATCTTACTGTCAGGGTTTCATTATTTTCATAATATTATGCTGGGGGTTTGTACCTATTTAGAAGCCTTGCTGCAAACTTGTGGCACCATGGCAGTAATATGTCTGATTAGGCAAACTAGTTTGTGGTGTAAAATATCACTGTTGTTCTTCATGTCTTATGAAATACTGCATATCAATGTCTTCTGTGCTTGAAAATAGCCCTGAGTGAGCTCACATTTGAGTGCAGTTCTACAACTCTGGAGATTTGAGTCAATCTCAGGCTAATCCTTGCTGTTGGAGTTCATTTAAACAAGCTTTAGGGGGAATGAATTTCTTTCTTTTTAGTCATCCTTCTGAAGGAAGTAGTGATTTCCATAAAGAAATTATAATAGAAAAGGTCGTTGTCCAAATTGTCTTGTAAAAGTAGCTCATTGGATGAGATTATACATTTTTATGGTTATTTTATGTGATATGAATTGACTGTTCCCTCTCATGTCCTCCAGGTTAAAATTGGTTTTGTACTGTTGTCTTTCTGGAGTAGCTTTACAGTGTACCTTTGTTTCAATTTTAAAATCTTCACTTAAAATCCCAACTAGACATGATGTTTATAATTTAATTAATCTGTTGTAGAAAGTAAGCATGAGCTTACAGAGTTTCTTCTTTCTGGTGCTTGTAAAAAAAAAAAACCAAAGGTAATAAGTGACGAAATACACGGTAGCCTTAAACTCTGGTTATTGTAAACCGTGTCCTTACCAGTTTCAGTCCTTTGATCCAGTGTTTTGTGTCAGTGGTAAGATACTTATGCTTTACCACATCCTCTGAAGAAGTTCATATTGGCATTTAAAACAAAGAATCCATGTTTCTGGTGCACCTACTTACCTGCATGAGGCTTGGAGCACAAGGAGCTTCAAAGCTGCTGGAGGTGGGGACAGTCCATTAGTAACACAACCCAGCTGGACCTTCTCATTCTATAAATCACACTTGCATGGTTATTAGCTTATTTGGATATTCTGGTTCGTAGTCAGAGTTTCCAACTCTGAGAACAGCAGACTGTGAGATGCTTCACTGCATAATTATTTAAAACCTGGCACCACCTACTCTGTTGTACAGCAGTATGGTACAGAGAGTCTTTGCAGTTACTGTGTCTTTAAGTTGGATCCAAAGTCTCTATACAGCAAAACAAAAATAGAAAAATCTTTGTTTTGGTTTGTTTTGTTTTTTCAGGGTCTAGCAGAAGTTGAGCTTCCTCTTTGGTGCTGGCTGCAGCCATTTGCTTGAAGAGGTATATTTGCTTAACTATAAGGTTCCTGCAGCCACCAGGAGAGGGAAACACAGGCTTGAAGGACTCACAGATGACATGAACAAATGCTTCCTCTAAACCAGGCCTTGCTGCATTTGTTTAGGATTCAGTTAGTAGCTTGTTATTGGGGTCAGTGTTTTTATGAATTTACTCACTGCATTTTTTGTTGATAGACACTCAAAAGGGCGTTATAAGCTCTATGTAGTTTTGTTGGTTTTAATATCCAAGTGCAGGAATGTTTTAAAATTGCTTATGTTCAGTAATTTTATTGTTGATTTGCATCAACAATACTCTTATTAGCTGTAGTAGTCTTGGGTCTCAGTTACATTAGTCTTGTATAAGCGCAGTATACAATGAACTCATGGATGTTGTATATCTTGCCAAAATGCCTTAGTATCAGAAAAAATTAAATCTCTTTTCTTCTTTTTTTTTCCTTTTGGACACTTGATGTACTTTAAATCAATATAAGTAAGATTCTAGGAAAGCAGAAAAAATATTTCCTAACAACAGACTTAACTTAATATGGCAAGATATCTGCTGGTTAATTGTACCTGTCGGAAGTGCTTTAAAATCACTACTAAATATTTGACCCCTTCCTATGCATTTCTAAAAGCCTTTAGTTAGATGTTGCTTTTACTAAAGTTCAGTGGTTCACCAGCTAAAATGCTTAAAACTGTTTTGACATCTAGACAGAAATTATTTTAGCATCCAACAGTTCTTCCTAATTTATCAGTTTTGAGTATCTTAGTGATAGAATTGTGTGCAGTTAATCACAAACCAGCCTAGCAGTAAAATTGTTGGAACTGAAAATTTCTGCCAAGGAAATGTCTTGTGGAAATTCCCACTTTCAGTATCTATGTGTCTTTGGGGAAACTCCCTTTGCAGCTGTCTTCAGGAATAGGATCTTAACAATCACATTTGTTCTTCTGTTAGTTAGATAATTTTTTTAACCTATGCTCTATTTTAAATTGTTCTACAAGCACTGCTGAAAGAGCAGTTAATCACAGCCACAGTGGCATTTACAGTCTTTTGTCTGAGGACCTTGTATATAAATAGCAGTTAAAAGGAACAAAGAATGTGTTCATCTATTTTCAATAGTAAGTGGAAATGGAGTGTTGGTAATGTATTGAAATTTATATAAAAAATAAGCAAAAGGCAGCAAATTATCTTTGGGAGTGCCTTCCACTGTAAGTGTTGTTTATACCAAATGTTATCAGTGTGATCTGACTGGCACAGACTTGACCCAGTTAACTCCCTGGGGTTTTGAGGGGCCTTTGGATTCAGTAGAAATCTGTGAAACTTGAAAAGCTACGCATAACAAAATTGCCAACATCTAAAATTATGCTGGAACAGCTGCACTGATCTTAATTCAATCCTTATTTCATAGAACCATTTAGGGTGGAGAAGACCTCTAAGATCATTGAGTCTTAACTTTCAGTCTAGCACCAACATCTGTTCACCACTAAACCATGTCCCAGGTGCCACATCCACATTCCTTAAACACCTCCAGGTATGGTGACTCCACCACTTCCCTGGGTATCCCATTCCAATGCTTGACAACCCTTTCTGTGAAGAATATTTTCCAGATATCCAACCTAACTCTCCCCTGGCCCAACTTGGGGCTGTTTCCTCCCATCCTGTTCCTTGGTACCTGGGAGAGGAGACCAACCCTCACCTGGCTGTGACCTCCTGGAAGGGAATGGAGCCAGTGAGGTCTCCTGAGCCTCCTTTTCTGCAGGCTGAGCAACCCCAGCTCCCTCAGCTGCTCCCCACAGGACTGGTGCTCCAGACCCTTCCCCAGCTCCATTGCCCTTCTCTGGACACACTCCAGCCCCCCACTGTCTTTCTGGAAGTGAGGAGCCCATTCATATAAAGTCTTGCATTATTTTTCAAGGCTGGCTGGTGTAAGCGAATCTGTTAAATAATGATGTTCTTATATTGAGAGATTGCAGATGGTTCTTGTCTTCCAGCTGCTGAATCTAACTTGCTTTTTTGGAAGGTATCCATAAGCAGCAAGTACTTTGTGGCTGTACTTTGATTTGTGGACATTTGAGCAATATATGACATTAACTGTATCCCAAAATCAAAATGATGCTATCATCTTCTAGGATGTGTGCCAAACTGTTTGATGAAACAATCATGAAAAGTTACAACTTTGTTTTAAAATTGATATGCTCATTCTCTGAGATATGGCTTTTCATTGCAGACTGGTGCTGGCTGGCATTTTTTTAACGTTCCAAGCCAACAATATGTGTGTAGATGTTCACAACCTAAGAGCTGCTGGGGTGGGTATAAGTAGAAACTTGGAAGCTTTTAAGTGTTCACTGGATATATATTCTATTGAATATATATTATCAATACTTCAGTTACCTATTTTAAGTATATGTAACAAATAAGTAAAAATATTATTAGGACTTCATGTCCTCTGAAGTAAGCTGAAGGAAGGGATGATGGTGGAAATTTAAAGTATAGGAGTTCTTTTGACAGTGAAAGAGGATTTTTGGAAGTTGTGGCCTCATGCCTTCTCCTTGTTGCTGACTTATCTTTATTAAAAAAAGATAATAATGCAGTTCACCCAGCAGAAGCAATTCTGATGGATGGTTGTTTGTATTTTCACAAGATTGCCTTACTTAATCAATGAAGGATTCAGTAATTTACACTTGCTCTTCTATAATCTGCAGTTGTGAAGCTATTTCCACTGCCATCTAGAAACTTGAGACTAAACTAGTTTGGTAGAATTAATAAAATAATAAAACTTCTAATAATCTACTCCTGACTCAAACTTAGGGCACATTCTGTTCATCCCTTACTTTCTTAATGCCTTATTATACTGTGGACCTCTGTAGAAATAATGTATGAAACCTTACATTATTCTGAGTGGAACTTAACCACTGAGCTGACTTGCTGCAGTTGACAGAAAGTGTTTTTCATGCTATTTTAATATTTTTAGTACTTTGTTGATTTTTTGTGCCTTGCCTGTTGCTGTGCTTTTCTTGTGCTGCTTTTATTTGCAGTCCATTCTTGCAGTTTCCTGTAAATTTGTCAGCAAGAGGAAGTGCTCCTGCTGCAGACAGAGCTCAGCCCTGTGGTGAGACCCTGTGGTGAGTTTACCACAGTGAGGACAGCGTTCTGCCAGCTGTGTGTGCCCCCACATCCCATTAACTAATGACTGCTAGGATTGCTTTGGGCTGCCAGCAAGAGCTACTCCTGACAATGCCAGGGAAGACTGGCTGATTTCCTCAGCAGCCCTGCTGGAGTGAAATCCAAGTGTTGGTTTCAGATGCTTTGGTTCTTCCTTTAAGGCTGAGTGATAACTTATAAAAAAAACGGAATATCTCTTTTGGAGTGAAATTCTTCCCTAGGATAGCTTGGTGCAAGGCTGCTTCTCATCACTGATTTCATGGGGACAAATGAAGATTAATCTGAAAACCTTATACCAAAGGTCCATGCATAATAGAATTTTGCTTTGTGAAGGAGGATATATTTAAAACTCTTTCACTTCCCTGGCAGAATGGCAATCAAATCCATAAAGTTTTCATGTCTTTTCAGATTCCTTATTTGCAATTTTGAAGTACAGGCCTTCTGGTGAATGTTTGGTCCAGAAAGCTAAACTGAATCTAAACCTTGTTGTTGTTCCTTGGTGGAACACCTGCTCTTGTGTGTGTGAAGTGTCTTCTGTTCTGATTCTGGGAACATCTTGATAGTGTTGGAAATCACCAGAGAAGTCGAAATGGGATCTTGGAACTTGAAATGAAGAATTCTGCTGCATTTCTGAGTACTGAAATGAAGACAGAGAGAGCACAGCATGAGAAAGGTTAGAGGGGAGAAGCAGTACCTCAGGAACACTTGTTGGATGAAGGAGGCATGGTTTAATGAGACTGCTGGAGCCAAAGAACATGGTACTAGTAGTTGTGGAGCTTGGAGGGGAAAACCAGGAGTGAGGTGTGTCACATCAGAAAGGGGAAAGAGGAACTGAAGGGTTTTTTCCAGTGTTGCATATGCTCAACTGCTGTCATTCTAAATCTATTTTTTTACTAAGTTAGAGAAACAGCTTGCAAAGATGCTAATGCAGATTTAGCAGAGTATGCTTAGATAACAGAACTGAGGGAGGAAAGACAGATTTAGGGCAGTGTGCCTTAAATGGGTAACTGATACTGTAACAAATAAAGTAAGTGAATTTAATTCACAAACCACTGAGCTTAGTCCTCTGTAATTACTTTGTGTGACAAATCTGTCAAGCCACTGAGACAACTGGGTATTGATCCTTATTGAAGAGGGATCTTGTGTTCTGATATGTGAATCCTTTTGGCTCACAACAGGTGTGTGGATTTAAGATTCAGTTTTCCTTCCCATAGAGCCTGGCAATGGAAGGGGTGCAAATGGGTGCCCTGTGGTGAGAGCTGTTTTTCTAACCCGTACAGCTGTGAGCAGTATCTAAAATATTACTTTCTTTTGTGCTTTGACTGTTGGGTCATTTACAAAAAGAGATGTTGTATGGAGCTTCTTCCTTCTATTTTGGGATACCGATTCATGTCCGCTTCCCCAAAAATATGTGAAGTAATCCTTGCCTGACATAATTATATATGTTTCATCCATCACTCTGAAATTTGCTAGTTGATTTTGTCTTGTTCAAACTTTTGAACCTGGAGTGTTTTTAAATTTGGACAAATCAGTGAAACACTTGAACCCTTTTAAGAACTCCAGATGAAAATAAGTGTAAAACAATGACATTTATTCATTATCAGTTGGTAATACTTGTGAGCAATTGTTCACTCTTGAATTTGGATTTTATTGTCTCTTGTGGTTTGTGTAGCATTAACTGTACAGGCAAGACTTGCTCTAAAGCATGTCTATGCTGCAGAATTTTTCAGGATGGCTATTTTGATTGTCTAGGGTTGAAGAAGAAAAGACAAGCTCCAGCTGTGGGGGAGAAAACAGATTAAATACTTACAGTTCTGTGGGGCAGTGCAAGTACCTGAGGCACAGGCTCTTCAGGAGCACAGGCAGCGTTTCTGAGCCGTCCCTGCCAGTGTGGGAGCTGGAGCACACTGAGAGAAAAAAGGACAACTTTCTTTTTCTCCCCTAGGAAAGTGGTTGATTGAAAGGTGAGTGGGAAGAAAGCGAGTGCTGGAAAATCCCCTCTGCCCTGTATCTCGATGCCTGCCAGGCGTTTGAGCTGTGTGGGAATTGATTTATAACCTCTCTGGGAAGCTGGGAAATCTGACAAAGAGCGCTGCCACTGACAGCGGGGGAACAGGAAGTGACAAAGGAAACAAGTCATTGCCTCGGCGTCACTTTTGGCCACAGAGCGCTGCAGATGCACCCGCGCTTGGGCCAGGGCTGCTTTTCCTTCTGTGCTTTGGGCAGACGGCAGCTACAGCTGTGGCTTCCAACCTGGGATCCCCCAGAGGTGGGAGCAGCGCAGGGATGTTCCTGCCATGCCTGAGAGGGGTCAGAAGTTGTTGATGGCTTTGTCATCCCAAAGGAAACAATCGCTCGGTGGAACCGGCTGCAGAAAAACCATGTGTCGGCCGGACAAGGGCTCCAGGTTAGTGCTTTTGTGGCTTGTGTTCCTGTCATCTTGTCTCCTTCAGGTCGAGAGCAGACTGAAACTAAGAGTAGAATATGGTATCTGAGCTAAAATACCTTTAGCTGAACTAAAACACTTTAACTCATGCAGAAGATTAAATGATAAAGAATTGGAGTGGGAAGAGATTAGTTGGGTATTGGTTGAAAACTTGTCAGAAAAGAAAAGCAAGTTGAAGCAAGTTAAAGAGAGTAAATTTAGCTACACAGTGTATCTCAGGCTTATTTCTCCATTCCCTTTGTCTTGAAAGATTTTTTTTTACTTCAGTGTTTGTACTGTGCTATTAATCTTTCTGAGAGAGTATTGTGAAAGGGGCTGTTAGAAGTATTAAGAAATGGAATGTGTAACCAAAAAAAGTAGGAGAGATATGGAAAAGTATTTCAGAAGTATTGGAGAATGGTTAATAAATAGACAAGAGACCTGATAATTCTGCAGAAAGCAGTTTTAAGAACAGATGGTAAATGTTTAAATGCTTGAATCAGAGAAATCATTCTAACTCAGAATTGCTGAGAGCATATAGGGGAAACTTTTCATGTTCTGCAGTGTGTATTGCTGCCTCATTTTTGGTAAAGCCTGGATACTTCAGTCACCCTCTGCATGATTTGAAGAATATATTCATTTCTGTAAGTTATCTATTATGTATGTCATGTTATTTGGAAGTTATTTATTCAGAAGTAAACTAGCATCTGGCTTAGCTGGGCTTTACTTCCACATAAAACTTAAGGACTAGAGGTTATGAGATTACAGTTGTAAAAGTTTTCAGATGTAGATGGCATAGAGAGCATTGTTACAAATTCAGATCGGGTTTACTTTCTGTACTGCAACTTTGGAGGCTATTTTTTTGGTTTTTTCCAGCATGACCACCAGGGCCAGATCATAAATATTATTATAACAAGTGAGAACTTTTAAAACAACTATTGGCAGCTGTAGTCTCAGAGAAGAGAGTAATATTTTTTTGCCTATATTCTGCAAGATGTGGAGATAATCACATCTGCCATATATTCTGCTGAAGTTAAGCAAGAACTGAGGGCTCTTCCAGGATGCAATCCTTAATTGAATCAACTTGTATTTGCTTTAATTGGGATGAATGCCAATAGCTCTTAGGGCCAAGAGGGGTAAGTGTTCTTCTACAATGTAATCCAGATTTTTAACCTGGCAGAATTTTACTTTTACTCATGGAGGGACTTTCAGCCTATAAAGTTATGCCCTAGCCTTCACTCTGGCTGTTCTCTATCCACTGAGTGAGGGATAGATTACAATTGCTTCACAGATGTATACATTTATCTAAAACACGATAACAGAAGTCTGCTATCCATTCAGAGTTTCAGCTTGGTAGCAGTACTATGATTCAGAAAACACTTCTGCATCTGAGTGGCCCTGTCTTGGTTATGAGAAGAAGAAGTGCGTGAATTCACTTTTATTCATGCTGTTTAACTTTCAGGGTACTTTGAAATAAAAACTGGCTCATTGTGATAGTGTTTGAGAAAAGTATACTGATGCGATAGACTTGGGCTGACTTTACTGACACATGAGCAATACACTGCAATTTGGTTTGGTTTTCAGTCTGGTGGACCAGTTTGTATATAAGAAGCAGTTACAATAGTGATTATATAAGCTCTGTATCATGCTCCAGAGTGTTGATTGCACCATTCTGTCTTACCAAAAGCACCCTTGAACGATGAAGCACATCCTAGAAACTGCTGTTCTACTCTCTCCTGCTTCACTGCAGAGCCTTTCATCTCCCTCCCAGGCATAGAATTGTCACAGGGATCACCTGAGAAACAAAGTGATGCAAGACCTTTCCCTGACTGCTGCCATCCTCTTCTTGTTCAGAGGGTTCCATTCAATGGGGGAGAAGATTAATTCAATAGCCACGTGCAGTGGGTTTGGGACTTGGTGGAAAAACTGATTAAAAAATTTAAAAATATGCCTCTAGTTCCTTGGTGAGTGAGAAGAGAAATAAAGTGTGTAGCTATTACTAGAATCTTTTACCAGACAATGCATGTGGGATGTTGCCTTCTGTTTGTGACAGAGGATCAGTGTCAGAAGGAGCTTTGGCTGCACTGAGTGAGGCCTTTCTGTTAATTTGGTTGTCAGCCCTGTGGAAGAGGCTCTCCAATGCACCAGAGGTGAAAATCTGTAACTGGGGCTTTGGCTTGTAGTGTAAGAATGTGACTGCATAAGAAACAAGTGGGAAATGTCCCTCTGTTCTCAGTAATGCCAAAGTTAACAGTGACTTCAGTGACTGCTGTGGCACCTACCTGGTAATGCAGCATCCATCTGTTCTTGATGTAATCTGTTAAATAAGTTACAACAGGAATATCAAGAGTTGAAGGAACCGTTCAGTGAGCTAAAGGCCACCATACTATAGATGCTAAAACCACAAAAATCTTTGAGCTTCCATTTTTTCCTTCTCTTCCACCCCTACAATGAAGATTCTGAAGTTAGATTTGTGTTGACAGCTTTCTCCCAGCAGTGGGATGCAAAATAGCAACATCTGTCCTTACAGAACTGTTTTCTACAGTCAAGAAAAGAAGAAAAATCAGATTAGGTCTAGAGTCAAAGTAGTTAAATGCATTTTAGCAGCATAAGTGAAAGATTTCATCTCAGAATATTGAAGTCTTCCCTAAGTGTCTGCCATGTTCCTGCAAATGAAAGTGCTTGAGGAGTGTACAGATATGATGAGGAGTGTTATAAGCCACACTGAAATCCAGATAATAGGTTTAGCTGCCTCTAAATCTGTTGAAAAGCCTGGTGCATTAGATGGGCTCTTTAGTTCATGTAATCTGTACTTGATGTCATGGATTTCAGCTGTGTCTCTTTTTACTCACTTCTTTTATTCACTTAGCTGGGCTGGGGAAGTTCCACGTTTTGGTCTCTGTTTTCAGGACTGTTTTATAGTAAGTAGCCAAAAATAAGAAATTTTTGTGAAAAGGGGAAGCAGAACCTGATACTCGGCTGTCCTTTCCTGTCAGGTAAATCCCATAGTCTGCACACTGTAAAAATGGATTAATTTTTTTTTCTCTGTTTCCATAGTTTTCTTTCCTGTCTGCCTTAAGATCTGTTTTTTAAGGTAGAGGAGATAATGCCCATCCAGACATGCTTTAGTGAGTAGTCTGACTGGTGCACTCCCCTATAGAAGGCAAACATGACCAGTACAAATATTTCTGCTTTCTGTATTTACCTAGGGTGCCATATACTTATTGCCAGTGTTTGACTTTGGCTTCCTAGAAATTTCAACTCACTGGTTGTTTTGGATAACTTCTCTGAGACATTGAACTCTGCCTCTTCTGATAGGTTTTCAGCCTACATACAGAACACTGAAAGAGTTTCATACCATGCACTGGGTGCTTCAGTCCTTTCTTTTGTTCTTTGTAGTAAAGATACAGAGGATTGGAGGACCTAAGATGAACATGAAACTCTTGGATGGCATTGAGACTAATGTTGGAAAAGTAGCATCAGAATATAATCATCTGAATGAAAAGGTTTCATTTTTACTTAGTCTATTTTCTGAATGTAACTAGAAACAGACTGAAGTAACTTAAATTAAGTTCTAATGGTTAAACACTGTTGTGTGTATTCTTAAAAGAATAAGCCCAGTTGCCTTTGCAATCCTCATTTCAAGGAAATCACTCTTAGCAGTGCTCATGTGGTTTGGTGTCAGCAGCCAGCTGGGTAACACTCTCCTTTTCCCTCACTTCAACTGTTCTGCAAGATGTGGAGAAATAATTTGAAGGATTTAGGGGGGCAGGGGGAATGTTAGCTTCTGCTACTATTTTTTTATTTTTATTCTTAAAAGCTTAAAATACATGAGTAGCTCCTTTTTGGACACATTGCTGTTGCTAGAAATTTTGTTGTGGAGGAGGAGGAGGAAATAACTCAGCTTGGAAAGATCTCAGTCATTTAATAAGAGCAGGGAGGAAACAGCAGAAGGAAGGACACAGCTGAGTAGAACAAAAGCAACTTACTTTTTGGTGAGCAGGAAGGTCCAGGGGGAAAATTGGGATACCATGGTGTCTTGACACGTCTGCTATGGGAGCCTTTTAGGGCCTTGGATCCCATCTTCTCTGACTGTATCTGCTTCATAATACTGGAGACCAAAACCTAATTAATGTGGTTAAATCTTCTCGACTGCCTAGAGAATTTAATTTAGTTTAAACTCTCCTGGTAGAAATTGCTAGGAATTTCTCCCCTTTTCCACACATGCATCATCCCCAAACAGCAAACAGATCTAAATCCTAAACTGATCCTAAATGCAAGATCCATTCACTTGCATTTCTGTTTTCCCTAACCCATACAATGGATACACACTTTGCTGTTGCACCTCAACAAATCTGAAACACTTCCTTATTCTTTTCAGAATGGAAAAAGCAGTTTTAGGTTGGAGGGGCAAGTGCTTGGGTAGGGTGTTGTGCTGAGGCTCTTGGGTTCTATGCTGAGCCTCACAATTTACATCCCTTACTATCCCTTTTGGGAAAAGGAGAAATGAAGAAGATCCATTTAATTTCAGTCATGCTCTGAAAGTTTTTCAGTTCTAAACCATCATTCATTTATCAGAAACTAATTAACTGGAACTTCATTAGTTTGCCTTTCACCTTTACCTACACCTGATGGTAACAGATCCTTTTATGTCTAGGTCAAAATTCCATTCTATCCACATGTGATTTCTTTTCCCCATGACACAGTAGGATTTTTAGCCTGGTTCTGTTAGTAGTTGAAGAAAGAAAGGGCTCATCATGATATATCAGAATAAGTTTCTACCTCAGAAACGAATCTATTTGGTTTAAGATGACAGCAGAAAGAGTGCTAACTGCAGAGATGCTTGGTGGAGGATTACATAAATAATTGATATATAAATCAAATGGAAGCCTGCAGGAATCTGAGAGTACCTTCATTTGCACAGTATGCTGTCACATGTAACAAACAGTATGAGATTATATACTAATCCTTTTAGTTAAAGAATTAAGAGTTAAAGAATAAAACATGTAAATATCTGGAGTAAGTAGTATTGGATGCTGCAGTTACTAAACCTTGACTTGATTCCCTTGTTGCACAGACAATGACATTTTCTGTATATACGTGTGTCATGTGGCACTTGGGAGAAGAAACCAATTTTATTTCCAGTCACCTGCCTGATTAAGCCTTGCAGTGTTATCTGGAGAATTTTTAAAACATAACCACTTAAGCAACATTTACTAAGCACTTTTCCTTTGTTTCAACAACTGTCAATCACTTTTGAGAGCTGTATAAAAATAAATCGGGGCTTTTTGCACCACGTTTTTTTATACATTACAAAGTTCCTGGAATCTTTGAACACCCTGTCTGTGTTACATTCTTGAGTGCTGAACCACATTAGTTGTTTGGAAAGCTTGTTTAAGGAAACAAGCTTTGCTTCTCAGTACTCATTCCTTAAAGTAAATCTGAGTTTTAAACTGTTTTTAATTATTCTAAATTGCAGAATGATGGCCTCGCAGGAGCAGGTCTGGCCAGTTCCAATGAAGGCAATTGGAGCACAAAACCTTCTGACAATGCCTGGAGGAGTCACCAAGTCAGGGTATCTTCATAAAAAAGGAGGCACCCAGCTGCAGATCCTCAAGTGTAAGTTGAATGAGGTATTAACTAAATTAAATGTTTTAAATGCTTGCCTCTGGGCCCAGTAACAGATTTTGTGTTAGCAGACTGTTGAAGCTGTTTTTCCACTTTGTATTGGAATACAATTTTACTGGAATATATATATGAAAGACTCCTATTGAAAGATTTTCCTTTAATTGCTTTGCAACTTTAAATCATAGATAATATATGTTGTGGTTGATTTTATTTTGCTTGTTTAGTTCTCTTGTCAAGTCCTTCACAAGTAAGATTTTCAAGACAAACAGATTCCCAGGATATGTATGTTTTCTGAAAGAAACTCGTACTCAGCTTTTTTTTTTTCCAGTTGGTTATTCTGTACTGGAAAAAATATTCCCATCTCCCACTGCTGTTGTGAAATGGAAATTTTCTCACTGCCAACATTGGGCTGTACTTAATAACAGTAATTTCTTCTGAAATCAGTGTTTATTTACATGGGGAAAAGTTCATATTTTGGGTTTATATATATGCTATTCATTTGGTATCCCTGTTTATACTGAAATGATGCTTATATAGTTAAGGACAAAGATTACTGCCTTTGATAAAGGAAGCAGTATTGGCCTCTTTCAAAAGAAGAAAACAGGATACCATTTTATTGGCAGGATTATGCACTTGAGGTGAAAGAAGAGAGGGAGATAATGGTTTGGGGATGGATGTAAACATGTGTTTGTACCCTGTGGCTGCCTTGCTGCTATTGCTTATTCCACTAATAAAGGAGCAGAGGTGCAGGTCAGGCCTGCAGTCTCTGAGGCTTCTTTTGAAGCTTTCAGATCAGCTGCCTCTCATGTGAGGGAATCAAATATTACCCTTAGTGCTGAAACTGCAAATGGACAGCTTCACTGTGTGGCTGATCATCAGTGAGCTGTCACTTAACTTGTTTGTGCTCATTTACAGTGATTCATATGACTACTAAGGTCTTAAACAATAGTTCTACACATGCTAAGAGGTTCTGGTTGTTCTGCTGCCCTTGCATTTATATTTTCATCACTTTTTATCTTTTTAGGGCCACTGAGATTTGTGATTATCCACGAGGGATGTATTTACTATTTTAAGAGCAGCACATCTGCATCTCCCCAGGGTGCATTTTCTTTGAAAGGTTACAACAGGTAAGTGCCAAGGAAGTTGTTAAACACCCAAGCTCCTTTTACTTAATGCTAGGGGCTATGGGTTTCATTTCTAATGAAGTTAAACACAGCTACATCTGTTGTTTGGGTTAAGCATTGATCTCAGATTTCAAGAAATTTATTCCTTTCAAATTGTATATATGACATTTCCTGTGCTTGGTGAGTGGATAGCCTTCTTTTTCTGTCATTTAACCAGTAAAGCTGTTTGAATTGCAATGGCCTTGCTCCTGTTACTGATTAATGCAGACTGCACATGCAGATAGATTCTTTCAGACAGACCTTCTTTGTTCTGTAGAGACCAGAAAGGAATCAGAAGAGAAAATTTATGGAGTTACTAATTCAGCAACTGTAGTTAGTGTTGAAACTGTATCAGCTACAGAGTGCTAAATAAGAGAATGCATGTGCAAAGTATCTGACTCATTTCACTACACATTTTTAATCTTTATATTTACTTTGCAAGTTGAAGACAGGACTATGTGGCTTTCAAGTTAGCCAATACTGTCAGAATCTGAATGCAGCAGAAGTACAAGGCCTACTAATAAAAGTCCAGCCTAACTTTAGGGAATTGCTGTTGAAATTGGTGCTAAGAAAGGTTTAGAGAGAAAGAGGGAGTGTAGAGAAATATCATTGTGTTGATCCTAACCACTGCAATTTTATGGTAATTGTATATGTGTACCTTTCGCTGTATAATATTCTCAGAGTTCTGGAACAAGGAATTGCCTTTTCTTAGATTGAGAGCTTTTCTAACAGAGCATGACAATGGCACATTTTTAAGGGAATGCACTTGTTAACATTGTAGCTAGTTAAAAATTCAAGGGTAATTTGTAGGAGAAATCCACACTGTAATTTTGTCATGATACCAATTTCTGCTATTAGCACAAATGTGAACAATACCATGGAATCTGTAAATGCTAGAGATTGTTCATTCCTTTTTATGTATCTTCATTCTAGCAGCCTTGGTTGGAATAGGGACCAGGTCTTGATTAATATAAGGCACAGAGAAACATTATTGAAAAAGAATTTGAACAGAAAGCATTGTTAGATTGAGTAGTTGCATAAGGGGTTTTTAGGTTTTTCTTCCCCCTAGGATCCCCAAATGAAGAAATTCGTTACACACATGAAAAAGAAAGTGGTTAAGTTATGCTTACTTTAAACTAATAAAAAATGTGCAAGAAAGTGTTTATAAGGGAAACATGTAAAAATGAAGTTTGCTTCTATTATTAGTTTTTCCTTATTTTCATGGGAAATGTTTTGATTTCCCTTCTGAAATAGTGACTTCTTGAAATAAGGGCCACAAGCACCCTGAGTACCTCTTGCAGTGTGTGGTGCTTATGAATGAGTGTGATTAATTAACTCTTGAACAGGCCAAAGCAGCTGTTTATAAAGGTCTGGCTGGGGGATTAACCAGTGCTCTTCCTTTTGTATTGTCCCTTCTACCACAATAATGGAGAAGTACTGCAAATGCACAAATGGGGATTTCTGTGGTGATTTTCTGGGCTTGGGGATATTTTCCACAAGGCAAAACTGGTCAATGAAACTGCTTTCTGTCAGTGTTTATGCCCTGCATAGCAGCATTAAGTCTAAATGAAGATGTTTCTGTATTGGTTGCTCTGTTTCTCAGGGTGATGCGGGCAGCTGAGGAGACAACATCAAGCAACGTGTTTCCTTTCAAGTTGGTTCACATAAGCAAGAAGCACAGGACGTGGTTTTTTTCAGCTTCTTCTGAAGATGAAAGAAAGGTAACTTTCTTCTTTTGCAACAGCATTTTCTTTGAAGCAAAAAGAGAATCCTGTACTTCCCTAAAATCTAAATGAACTGGAAATGCAGCTGAAATTTGCATACCTGGTTCTTGAGCTCCTCTGAAAATCATGTCTGAAGTTTTAACCATTAACTTAATGTTAATTTAACTTGTAATTTAGGGAATGGCTGTGACATACTAGATAGTATGGGTTTCTCCATATTTCATAAATATTCCATATTTATTTTTCATCAAGTAAAAAGTAATAATGCGTAAGACTTTGATAAATTCTGAAAACTGTTCAGTGAAATCTCTCACTCATAAACATACTCTGAATATATATCTGGCTTTAGGAATAACAGTCTGAAATTTGCAAACTGAAAATTTAGTACTTCAGTAGGTTCCTACGGCATTTTAGATAGTCAAAACATTTGACTGCTGAGGCTTTTCAATAAAAAAGCAATGGATAAATATTATTTCAATGTATGTTCCCTGCACAATTATTCTGATCTTACAGAGGACAAGATACATCTGCATTTAATGATTTAAAAATTGATGTGTTGAATGTTGTATTTTCATTTTTGTTTAGAATTGGATGCTATCCTTGAGAAGGGAAATTGGTCACTACCATGAGAAGAAAGAAATAATAACAGAATTTAGGTATAAACCTTTATTCTTTATTGGCTTTTTTATCCCTTTTGCATTAGCTCTTTACAGTGGTGTTTTAGGCTTTTTGCACCTACAAGTAATTTTCTGTTAAATAAGAGCAGGCACAGTAAGACCCAAGAGGAAAATCCCATCCCAATTTATACTTTAAAGAACATGAAGAAAACCCCAAATCTTTAAACAAAGAGCACTTTCAATGTCAGCTTTGTGTAATAGAAATGAAATCTTTCAAAAGACAGCAACAACATATCTGACTGTTAATTGGGAAATAGGAACAGATTGCTTCTGCTTTTCCAGCATTCCTTTCCAGTGCTGCAGTCCTGCTAAACAGAAGTAACTCTGTCCTTTCTCTTGCAGTGACTCTGGTTCTGATGCTGACAGTTTCTATGGCTCAGTAGAACGTCCCATTGACATCAAGTATTCCCATCATTCAGCAGATAATGAAGGTGACAAATTCAGACACTGATAAATAAGGCTTCTTTGTTGCTGATTTATTTCTTCTGAATTCTGCAGGAATTATTCCCATAGTTTAAGTAAACTGATCCAATTTGTAACTGGTGTTTTTTTACAAGGTGTATCTCTGTAGTTTTAAATCAGCAACAGATATTCTCGCCATTAACTGTTGACACAAATAAAGAATTTCAGATCCTTTAAGGAGGCTGATTAAAAGTGAGACAGCCTGTCAGGCAGGCATTCACAGCATATTTCAACAGCTCATTTCCTAGTCAAGAAAAATGTTTGTGAAAACCAACATGAGAAACCTTGCCTTGAGGTTCAGCAGGGATCCTTTCCTTTGCCTTTCCCCCTCTGTCCTTTCAGATTTCCAAGGGCAATGTTGATGGGAGCAAGTCCTCTCATTTCCTGAAAGGAAATTCCTGATTATTCTGCAGGAATGGGTCTTGTAGGAAATCCTGTTCCATTGCTGCAAGCAGAGCAGACTTATCAGCATTTCATGTGGGGTTGCAGTTTAGTCCTTCTGATTTTATGGGAGAGGAGGCTTGTATACAAGATAAATGATGATAAGAGGCCTGGTAGGAGTTTAAATTAGGAAAATTAGAATAACTGATTTTTATCAGATAGTATTACCTATTTTTAGGGCATTCCTCTGCATGTTGTCCTTCAGGCTCCTCTTATAATCAATGATCAGAGATTACTGCCTAGAAGTAACATGTTTTTTGTGGCTTGGTTATTCTGATTTACAGTTAAAGGCAACATGGAAACCACTTAAGCAGTTTGTTGTGGTGCCTATTGTTTGTTGTTGTTGTTGCCAGAGCAAGGCAAAATAATTAAATTTGTTTTGTGGATCACTAAGCTTGTTTAATCTTCCAAATTGCAAAATCCTAAGTTTTTCTGTGGTATGGTTAAATTCTGTGAGTTTTGTTTTTTTTTTTTTTTTCCAAGTACTTTTGTCAATGCATCCATGTGGTTGTGTCTCTGCAACTTATTTGAACTTCTCTCAGGAAGGCTGGAACACTAGAAAGGGTCACCAAAAAATAATTTTTTCAACTTGTAAGTTGAAAAAAAAATTTAACGTGCAGTGTACTTGATTTGCCTCTGTTATAAGAGATGGCTTTTTTAATTGACATGAAAAATTAAGGAAACACCTAGAGAGCAGAGAGATGGATCCAAACTATTAATTTTTTTCACCTCTTCAGAAAAAAATACCTGAAAAATATCTGTTTTAAGGAGCCCTAAGTACTTGATATACTCTTTCTTAGCTTTCCTAGCTCCCAAGAGTATTTTTCAGAGTCTGACACACTGATTTTTATCTGCAGATTATGACCAGGAGGAAGAGGATGAGTCTTATTTGCAGCCAGATACTTCTGACATAGTGAAAGATGGTAAGTGATTTCTTTGATTCCCCATGAAAGGCCCCCAGTGAAGGCAATATTCATGTGGAATGCCAGGTTATTGTCTTGTATTAGTCATTACTATTCCAGCTGGTAGAATAACTGAAGTAATGAGGTATCTAATCCTGAGAGGTATTTAGGGTCAGGAGTTTGTAATAACAGCAGTAACCATTTACAGAAAGCATGTAATTTCTTTAGGGGTGTTTTCTTGGAGCCTCCTGCCTGGAGTGACCTGTATGTGGTCATCAGTCTGGAGCAGCAATAATGTTTTTAAGGAAAAAACAATACAAAGTGAAGTCTTTGCTAAGCCATAGTAGGCCATCATGCCTGAAGAAAAATAGCAGGAGTTTATTACCTAGAACTTTCAGAATTCTGCTGAAAGTTAAATGCTTATCCAGCCTGTTGAGTACTGTCAGACCCTATGCCAGTGAAATACCTTAGATCACATAGAAAATTGATTTGAGCAGTCTCCTTTGATGACATACTGTATTCCCCCTCAGTGTGTCACATTTTTTATTTTTCTTTCTGCAGACATGGTGCTGCCCCCTGCGTACCCACCTCCGCCCGTTCCTCACGTCAGGAAATCTCCCTACTCTGAAGCAAGGGCACATTCCTACTCTGGCAAACCAAGTGCACCAGTACCACCACCCCCTCCTAAGAGGAGCTTACCTGAAATCAAACTAGAGCCACCCCCTGTGCCCCCTTTACCTGTGTTCAAAAAGCCTGCAAGTGGCAAAGAGTCTCACCCGCTGCCCCCAGAGCCTGCGCCTCCAGCCCCAGCCCTTGCTCCTCCAGAAGCATGTGAGAAGCTGAAAACCTTAAACCTTTCCCCACGGACTCCTCCTCCTCTGCCAGCCAACAAACCCAAGTTGTCACAGCTTAATGAAAAGCTAGCAGAGCCCAAAGTGCCAAGGGAACATGGTAAACCTGGACTGTTTGTGCCACCCGTGCTCCCAAAGCCACATGTGCCAAGCCACCAGCCCCCTGCAGTCAAGCCCAGAACAGAGAAATCTTTAGGTCCCCAGTTACAGTAAGTATGAAAACACAATGCACTATTTTTTTCAGTCACTTATTAGTTAACAAGTTTAGGCATACTCAGATTCATACCAACATCTGTGTCTCTTCCCTGCACCATCCCTCTCTCTGTTGTGCTTTTTTTGCCTGTTATTTGAAAATCTGCAGTGAATCAGCTGATCTGGTTGGACCTGTTCTGTGCAGGAGCTTGGACTAAATGATCTCTAGAGGTCTCTCCTTACCCAAATTAATTTGTGATTATCTAAATTAATCTGCAAGTACTGCCTCCAGCTCTGGGGCCCCCAAAACAAGAAAGAAACTGTTGAAACTGGTCCAGAGGAGGCCACTGAGCTGATGTGAGGGCTGGAGCACCTCTCCTAAGAGGACAGGCTGGCAGAGTTGGGATAGTTCAGCCTGGAGAAGAGAAGGCTCTGGGGAGACTCTTAGAATGCCTTCCAGTACCTAGAAGAGCTACAAAAGAGCTGGAGAGGGACTTTTGACATGGGCATGGAGTGCTAGGACAAGGGGGAATGTCTTTAAACCGAAAGAGGGGAGGTGTAGGTTCAGATTAGATATTGGGAATAAATTATTCACTGGGAGGGTGGTGAGGCATTGGCACAGATTGACACAACCTGTGGCTGCCCCATCCCTGGAAGGGCCACATTGGATGGAGCTCCAATCAACCTAGTCTAGTGAAAGGTGTCCCTGTCCATGGCATGAGGGCTAGAATAAGATGGTCTTTAAGGTCCTTTCCATCCTAAACCATTCTAGGATTATATTATTTGGAGGTTAAACTGAAGCTTCAGTTCTAGTTTTGCTATTCCTTCAGTGTTTAGTGTAAATTTGTTTTGCTTTCCTGATGAGATATCCTTCAGTTTTCATTCTGTTTCTGCCAGGAGATCACCACCAGATGGACAGAGTTTTAGAAGTTTTTCATTTGAAAAACCAGCACTACCCTCCAAGCCAAGCCAACCTGATGATCACTCTGATGATGATTATGAAAAAGTAAGAGGAAGCAGATGATCCATTCTAAAAGAATATTTTTTTCCTTGGTTATGTATATCTTTGGGAACATTTAAAGTGCATTATTTCAGGACAAGAGTTGTTTTCTGAAAACATAGTGTTGTGCATTTTTTTTCATTTCTTTTTGAGCTTTAGTGAATGCCTTGATAAGTTACAGAGTTTAACATTGGAGAAAGAAGTGAAAAGTAAAGATTAAATCACTGTTAATAATTTTAGATTATGGCTGTAGCTTATTTGCATAACAAGTTGCTAGGGATTTGAGTTGTCATTGACTTAATGGTGATTTATTTTCTTTGCATTTTTTTACAGGTTGGGCTGCCTGTTTCAATATTTCTTAATACCTCTGAATCCTTTGAAGTTGAAAGGTAAAATGTGATTTTAAAATAGTTCCTTAGAAGTCCTACAAAAACCTGTACTGAACTGTAATCCAAAGATAATTCTGATAACTTGTGTTTAAAGCACGCACTGAAGTGTTTAATATGCAAATCACTTTCTAGATAAATTAGTTCAGTGCTGATATATCAATTGACAGATGAGAATGCAATGTGATTTGGCTCCATCTGGAGGAGGCTGTTTTGCCAGGATGCTGGATGGACCAGAGAGCCAGATGATCTGTGCTGCACTGCTGGTTCAGGTGCTAGAACAGTGACTTTGTTTCACCTATGATCTACTATGAATTATTACACCCAGACCAGATATTTGTATTGAGAATTTTAAGACTGTAGGTATTTGATTTTCTGAGTGCTAATAATGTCATGTACATGAATGATTGTAATATATGTCATTGTTTATTCTTTTTAGGATATTTAAAGCTAGTAGCCCACAAGGACAACCACAAAATGGATTGTACTGTATTAGGAACTCATCTACTAAGCCTGGAAAGGTAAATTGCAATTTTTGAGTCTAACCCCCAAAAAACTTCTTGATTGAGATATACTGCATTTTATATATGTTAAAAGTACTTAACAATTTAGATGTGGTCTTTTCTTAAAGCAAGCAAATATGAGAGACTCCCTATCATAGTGTCAGTGATTGTAAAAAAACTTTTTGGCCTTAATTTTAATTAATTCCTTAATAATACCTTGACTTAGAAGAGCTTGGTGGCATAGACTGAATACATTGCATTTTTCTTCTTCAAGGTATTGGTTGTATGGGATGAACCTGCAGGAAAAGTGAGAAACTACAGAATCTTTGAAAAGGTCAGTAGCTGCACTACACTTGCATCTTTAGATTATATATGTCAGTGTGTATTAAAAGGGGGGGATGCATATAGGTAAATACCAGAATTAACAAGTCAAGTCTAAATTTGTTCCCACCTCTGACAGTAAAAATCAGCTGATTTACAAATATCTGATCTAGGATAAAAGTTCAAGTACTCAGATCTGGGCTTTTTAATTGCTGTATTATATATCATCACAAATTTCAGCCCCAGTCAAATCCTAGTAAATTCCTGAGTTTAATTTGGACTTATTTGTGTGACTGACTAGTTTGCAAAGGAATAGTGTATTTGAAGGAACTTAGTTCTGATGATGATGATGTTCTGGCCCTTTTCCTTTAGACATTGAGCTAGAAACACTACTGTCAATGGTTACATTTGTTTTTTCTACAACAGGATGGCAAGTTTTACCTGGATTCAGACATCCTGTTTTTGAACATGGGAAGTTTGGTAGAATACTACAGCACTCATGTCTTACCCAGTCATGACAGCCTGATTCTCAGGTGTCCTTATGGTTACTCCAAGCCAAGGTGACAGGACAGCCATGGCTCAGTGCCACCCTGCTGCCCCTGAGGACAAGACTCTCCCTGCTGGACATCCCGCTGTTTGCACACACAAACTGGGTCTGTGTCCACCTTTTATTATGCTCTCATAAATTGGTATATAAATTCCATTTAATGAACTTCTGGTAAAACCTTAGAGTCCAGATCAGTGGATTTTATGGTCTTTTTCTTTACAAAGATCTGAACTGATTGTGCTGTGAAAGCTGTCCAAGATACCCACACCTTTTATAAAACTGCTGCTATTACTAATCTCCTTGGAATGTCGAAGATGAACATGAACAGAGAAGTGATCTGAACACAGCTGATCTAGAAAATGGACACTTCTGAAATTATGTCAGAATTTATTTGTGACAGGGAATACTAATACTCTGACTTGGAGGTACTACTCCTAAAGTCAGCATTGGTGCTCAACTGAGATATTTTGTATTACTTGTATAGCTGATGTGTACATAATGAAGATTCCTGTGCAAATTATTTTATTTACTATAGGTAAAGATGATCAGGAAATCAGGCTTTTTTTTAAGCCACCTCTTATACCCTTGTACCTTCTGAGTACAGTAATCACTATCAGGTACTGTCTGGCTGATATGGGTGTGGCATACACATACTGCTTCATGCCATGCACTTCAGAGAAGTGTGGGACAATATTGATTTGGCTTTCATGGGAGCTCCATTGTCTGGTTCTGAACTGGAAGGGTTCCTGCCACTGGTATTTTTAAAGGGAAAAGAGAAAGGGCTACTTCAGATTTTGGGGGAAGGGAAGGGAGCCATTTGAATGCTCCAAATTCCAATTAACAGTTTGATCTCATGTTGCCATAGTCAAAGTTTCTTTAAAAGAAAGCACAAAAAAACACCTGAAACCATGATTGTGATGCTACTATCAATCCAAAAATCTTTGTGGTCACACTTTGCTGTCAGCCAGCTGCATTCTTTTCTATATAGGGCAAGACACACTACCCTAGTCTGCTACCAAGACTTCTTTTTTTATTAAAATTTCTACTCTGTTTGTAGTTGCATGCAAAACAAAATCTGTCTTTAATCTATTGTCAGTGATAGACATTACCAGGGTGCTTTTAACATTTATTCCCTAATATTTTTGGGACAGGTATCTTAAATCAAAGGGCTTGATATTTATGCCAAAATTACTCAATTTCTCCTCCATATTAAAATTCAGGAATAAATTTAGTAACGTCTTAAGTAATTCTGTTGATTCAAAAATAATGTCATAATGGTATCATACTCTAATACTTGTAATAATAGTAAAAAAAAATCTGTCACTCCTGAAACAGGAGAAGGCATCTAGTTTTTATCAGTCTGAATTTGTATTCATAAACTTCTTTTTCTGTTACCCTTTAAAAGTTTATTCATGCCCATTTTAATCTTGTTACCATTAGATGGCCACAACTTTAAAATCATTTAAAAAAATAATCAGAATTTGCTTTTTATGAAAACAATAAACCAGGATTTAGTCCCTAGGGAATTTTTCTTACTAATCAGATGGAATATGAGGATCATATACAGGAACTGAGGCAGGAAATTCTGCTTCCATCTTTTTCAAGAGACACAGACATAACACAGTATCAGTCTTTTGATCCCTGTTCCCACCGTAATAGGGCTTATGTGTGTAAAGAATGTGAAGTACTTAAAATTTAGATTCTCTTGAATGCTGGAAATTTTTAATTTTATTCCTTTTATTTTAAATTAGTATCCCTGTGATGCACTATCCTGACATTGATCTCTCTAAAGAAGGCTCAGCCAAGACAGAATGTAAAAACACTTCTTTGGCAAATATTTTTATGTATATCAGAGTACGTTCAAGTTTCTTGCAATATTCACACCTGTCTACAGAGTAAGATTTTCTCTGTCTGAGAACAATTGACTGCATTGTGTCATTACAATGTTATTTATAGTATGCTCTCTTTGGGGCCCTATTCAGATATTTGATTGTTTGCTCAACTTATACTCAGAAGATTTTTAAATTGTAAACATCCATTTAAACCCTAACACACTCTTTACCTGTGTAATACAAGAGTTGCAGATATGTAAATTTTTGTGTAATTTCCTTTTTGTATCTAAATGTGTAGATTTCTGAAATGGATAAACTTTCAATGCCAGTCCACCTCATTTTGTGCAGTTGTCTTTAATTTCATGGGGGTGGGTTCTGATGCTTTTGTTCATACCCGTGTTCTTCTAATAGTGGAGTTAGAGGAATTAATTTTCAGTATTCCTAAGAAGCAAATCTTCATGTTCTAAACAAATCTGCAATCATTTATATTCTTTCTTGCTCTTGCCCCTACATACTAGTCTAGTCTGTTTTATAACAAATCAGGTGAGTTTCTGGTGTTTGTAGAGAGGAAAGACACAGCCACAATGCATGGCTCAGTATGTCTCCTGTATTTCTCAATAATCTGCCTCTCCTTGTTCCTTCACCACAAAGCAGCCTTTGTGTCTACAACCTCCTACAAACTCCTTAGCTTTCAAATAGTTTGTGGGGAATTGTAAAAACAGCATTTGATGTGCAAAAATAATGTAGTTCATGAATTTTGGAATATCCAAGTAAAAGTCATTGATACTAATTTGGAAAAAGTCTTGCCTCCTGTGACTCCAGGTAAAAGTGTTACAGGTCATATTTGGATGGGGATTGCTGTTCTAGGAAAAAAAAATAGAGTGCTTTTGAAAATAAAACAAGGGACAATCAATGGCAGCATGTCATAAAAAGTGAACCAATATCCAAACAATTTTTCTATGACAATAGAGGTGCTTTGTGTCAGCAGTCAAGCTTTCCCCACCTCAGAACTTCAGTTTTCACAAGAAGGTGAGTAAGTAGCAAGAGTATTTGTGGCCTCAAGTGGCTTCATCCTTTGGAACATGTAAAAGGGCACTGAAGATTTCAGGAGCTGAAAGTGTGATTATGTAGAATTTGGGGACATCTGCTGGTCAGCCTGTTCCACACAGGGATCCACACAACAGGAATCCAGCAGCTGAGCATGTGTGTGCAAGTCATTTGGGACAAATCAATCTTAAGTGACTTCAGATAGAAGCTAGAGATCAAAGCTAACTTCAAGTGGAAACTTAACAGGCTGGGTCTTTGAAACTTAAGACTCTTTTGGCATATTTGCCTCAAATAAGTAACAATATTGTTTAGCAGAATTACTCATCTGAATGTCTTCTAACCTAAAGAACAAAGAGATAAATTAATCTTTGTGTTTAAATTATTCTTGAAATATACTTTGAGGTAGAATTTACATAGTGGACCTCTGAGCACCACCTAAATTTATGCACATCGTGGAACATTAGGCAGCTGTTCTGAACATGAAATACTTGACCTGGCAGCAAGCAAATGTTGCAACAGTTTCCATCTTATGAAATACCTCCTTGAAGTCAAAGAGGGTTTTTTTCCCTAACAGTGGGAGTGCTTGGGATGGCCACAATTACAGACCCCTAAGTGGGAGAGCTTATAGTCCTTTTACTCTATTTAAGTACTAAAATATCAAGTACCAAACACTACTAGAACTTCTAGATGGGGAGCATTTGAGCTCACTTTAAAATTGCATGGGCTGAAGTGATTATGTTGAGCAGGCTTCAGGCATAAGCCTTGGAGCACAGCCACCTCCAAATCTATTCCTCAGGGTTCCCATTCCTGTGTTGTAATTCCAGGATGGTCATTACTATCCCTCACTTGTACCTTCCTCCCTACAGTGTCCAGTTCCCAGGAAGGGGGTAATTCAACATGTCAGGCTGATGACATGGGCATGTAATCTTGGAGATATCAAAGAATCACTTCTAATGTGGTTTTACTCACACATATCTCTCCTGGAGAGATATGCACAGAAATGACAGTGATAAAAACCATTTGAAGGATTAGATCACTGGATATCTAAAACAAGGGAAAAAGGCATTTAACCCTTGAGTTACCACCTTCCCTGCCTTTGAACAACCACTTCATACAAGCTCCTGCTGGGCACTATCCCAGCAGAGCTGGTTCTTGGACTGGCTGCACTGAAATTCTGGCCTGGACAGCCTTTTGCATGGAGTTTTGCACCTCTGCTGAAGGCCAGTCATGTGAAAGGGCCACCAGAGCAGCACAGAAAACAGGAGAGTCTGTCCCATGGAAAGTTATTAAAGAGTTTTATTACAGGGCTAATATGGAAAGGTGCTCCAGCTGTGGCTTCACAGCTGTCTGTTTTAGGCTTCACTGATTATGTTGTGCTTTAATTTACATTAATTTGCACTGTGCTAACATTCATGCTGATTTATTTTTCCAAGAAAATGACAGCCACACCCTAACCATGGGAGTACTGCTGAAAATGTGCCATTCAAAAATTAAATGTGAGTTTAGGGAATTAAAAATTTGATATTCTAATATTACAAAGCTTCTCTCAAGATTAATTAACTTTCTACTGTATATAATAATTAAAATAGTAACTACCTTAAAATATTTTTCTTATGCTTCTCAGCCCTCCTCATTAGATTGAACTTACCCTGATATGATTTTCCTTTCTCTGCTTTACCCTCTTGAGTCTGCTTGTAGTTCTAAAGTTAGTTCAAAAGTTCTAACTTCTTTTAATGACATTTTTACTTCTCCTCCTAATTAAGGATGAAGATGTCATTACAGAGCAGCTAAAAACAATTTCAGCAGCTCTAGTCACACTGGAATTCATGTAGAAGCAGCTAGAAGAAAACATACAACTAGAAGGCAGATGATATTCAGGAAGTCATAGATGTTGCAATTAAATTAATTGGCTTTACTTGGAAAAGCATTTTGGAAAAACAAGCCCTAACCTTCACAAAGGCTATTGCAACATTAAAAGAGAATTCTGGTTGCTGGAGTTCCTTTGTGTAAAGCAATCATTGCACTTTTGCTTCTGTGTAACTGCAACTGCTGTTAACCAGCCTGAACCATGCAGCTCCATTTGCATTTTATCTCAATCATCTATAAAAATTTCCCATATCCCCTTAGCATAAAGTCAATATTTTTCAAACTTAAAACCCAAAGTGGCCTCTCAGATTAAGATTGAATAAAATTTGGCAACACTTAGTATCAGCCTATTCCAGCTGCTCCGCCCTTTTGCCCACCTGCTGTTTAGGTTCCCTAATTTTTATTTTTTTCCAGCTCAAACAAACCTCAGATGTGTCTTTGTTTGGCTGTGTAGAGAGATGAAAGTAGACCAGTCCACATAATCTTTCTATTGAACCTACATTAAAATTGTTTCTACATGCTATTTTCAGTCCATTAGAAAGTTTTCCTTCCTTGCACAAATGAGTAAAATTCAAAAAAGAGCTCCCTCTGAAGAAAAAGAATTCATGTGCTTCAGACATAACCTTACATACAATGACCAACTTTAGTAATACTACAAATAAGCCATGAGATATTACTGGTGTTGTGCACAGCTGAAATGAAGAGAACCCCTTACATAACTTTGAAAAAGGCATTTAAATGCAGTCATTTCAAAGACAAATCCCTCATGAGCTTTTCACTAGTAATGCTGTATGTGTGTAAGCTCCCTTGTCCCATTTCCAGCAGTCCTGGGTGCCAGTGAGAGAGGCAGCACTCATGGGCCTGTTCTTGGGGTATTTTGTACAGGTAACTTGTTTGTCCTCACACACCCTCCCAACACTCCAACTGTGGTAGGACTGGCCAGGGCCTGGCTTTTACTTTGCTGGCACAAGGAAATTTTGCTGTTAAGACTCTCCTTTTGAAGACCCATGGAAAAAGCAACAGAGAATTCACATACAGGCATTGCTTTATTTGGAGAATCCAGAACTTTCTCTGGGAAATGGAGTCTGTGTGAGATGAAGTACAGATGATGACAGTAGGCAAACAAGTCCTGCCCAGTCAAAAGATTGTCAGGACAGAACAGTTCTGGCAGGTCAGGAGAGAAAGATCTACCTTATTGCTACCTTACTGTCCACTTTATAGGTGAGAAAACTGACCTGGAACTGCTTATGTGGAGTAAGTGCACACCATATAAAGGAAAAGATAAATGTCCTAATGCCATCAGCCTAGTGCTGTGCTTCTCTCGGGTAGCTAGGAGCTACCTGAGCATCCAGAAGTGTTAATGCCAGGTAAAGAGGGCAGGTACATAAAAATAACTGTACAGTACTGTTTTAATGATATCTAATAAAGCCTCATGAAAATAATTTGTAAATGAATACATTCACATTGACTCTTTGATTGAGACTCTGGGATGTTGGTTGAGTCCAGTGCTGCTGCTGGAGCCTGCTGAGGAGAACAGCTATTATTTGAAAGCTAATAATTATTCTCCAGAACATGTGCAGGTGTGCAAATGGCAAGTGTAAGCCTGGCAACAAGCTTGCCTTGGTCTTTTTCTCAGAATCCTCACCAGCAACCCAAAATCCTGAAGGAATCAAAGTGCTGCAGGCTGAAAACCACAGTGTAGTTCATGTTTTACCTTTTGTTGTAGCTGTAATGCTGCAAACCCAGCTGGTTAAGTGTTAACAAAGACAAGTTCTTCATGTCTTAAATAATGCAGAAGTGCTTTCTGAGATTGTCTTGTCTATTTTTCTGCAGCAGAGCACACAGCTTTAGTCTGTGCCAGTATTTGTGAGCCCTCCCTTGACTTTCTGCCCATGTAACCTTGCCTTTGCCATTGCACCAGCACTGCCCTTCCTGCAGCTGGGCAGAGGCAGGTCAGGAACCGGGGCAGGCCAGAAACTGAACAGGGAAGATAAACACAGTCATGCATCAGCTGTCACAGTCTCAGCCTGTGGAGGGAGTTGCTTGATTCAGTAGAAAGCTGCACACACACCCCCCTCCCCAATTTTTCTTTCAGTTTAGCCAGGTGAAACAATGGCCTCATGATTATGAGGGATAATGCAAGGGGCAGGGGGAGAGCTGGAAGGGGACAGCAGGAAGCTGTGCCCTTGGGCAGGTCACAAAGTAGGACAGCAGAAGAGAAAGGTAAAGGAACAGCAGCAGAAGAGCCAACAGGAGCTGACAAAAGGCATCCTTTGATCAGCTCAAGCTGCTCTTGTCACTGCACCCTGCAGTTACACAAGCACTTTGAGCCAGCTCTGCCAGAGAAAGAAATTACCCTGCCCTCCCCCAGCCCTGGGCACTGCTGCTGCCCTCAACATCCCCATCCTTCCTGCCACTGCTGGTCTTAGAGCCACACACTGAGCTGGAGAAGAAACCCATTAAGTTGGAAACAAAGCAGTATTTTTTTGCTGAGTTAGTTCTAACATGGATTCATTCTCCCGTTTACTTTCCGAGACAAGAGAGAGCTCTGTGAGTTAAATGCCGTGGTGAGAAAGGGAAAGAAAGGAAGAGAGATGCCAAGATGGAGTATTTTGACAAGCAATCAAAGAGAAGACACTGCATGGGGCAGGTGGCTGGAGCCTGCAGGCGCAGAGCAGGGGCAAGGGCACACTGCCATGTGTGTACACACATCCACTGAGTTCACAGGGATCAGCACCAGGCAGGTGAAATGATGTTAAACTGTCAAACAGTTCTTAGAAAAAAATATACAGATACAATTTGCTAATCATTAATAATTACACTAACACATGTCCAGCTCTGGGATGGTTTTGATTAGGCAGATCCAAGTCCAGGAGGACCTTCTTGTCAGATGTACTGTAATCATCCTGTGTCATCACTTGACACGTGAACCACCACTTTTGGTGGCTGAATTCACAGACATGTTTATGCATATCTCTATGGCCTGTTTTTAGGTAAGTGGTGCGTGTTTCCTTGGTGGAGGTGATTGGAGCAAGCTAAATTCCTCCCACATTCCACAGGAGGCGTTTATGGATCCTGAAATCCATCAGATTCTACTTGCTGGAGTCTTCCCTACATATGGGTAACTTGGGGATGAGGGTTATAGACAGCAGAGGAGAAGGGTTTACTGTTGTGAGAGCTTGTTCCCAGACCACCAAGTTTTCATCTGCCCCGTGGCAGGCAGCATTCTGTACAACACGCAGACGTGTAGACCAGCAGAATTAAAATTATACAGAAACGATAGTACAAATGGACAGAAAATAGAGAACAGAAGAAGTTAGCTTTACAGTTGGTGCCGTGACTGTGACAAACCAGGGTTATACCAGCACACAGCTCTCCAAGGATGCAGAAGCCCTAAGGAGGCGATTTAGAAAGCTCTGCTCAGGCTGCCCTGTGCCAGCCGTGCGATGGATCCGCACTCTCCCTGCACCGCGCGGCTTCTCGCCGGCCTGGCACTTCCCGTCCCCAGGATATTCCACTGCTTAAACCCCTTCGGCAGTGACAGGTGTCTCCAGCCCTCGCCACGGCAGGTCTCAAGCTGAGTCCTGCCCTCCTGGCCCTGCTCTGAGCTGACAGCGATCGGACACCGCCGCCGCAGCGCGATAACGAGCCCTTATCGCGGCGCGTCCTCGGCGATGGCCGATGTCCGCCTGCGCCTATCTCCGGGCCCGCTCTAAGATAAGCTCCCCAGGCGCCGCGCCGCTGCGTTCCGCTGGGACCCAGCGCCACAAGAAGCCTTTCCCTGTGTCCGAAGGCTCTCCCCAGCCCATTCCCGGCCGCCCGGGCCCCCCCGGCGCTCCCGGAGCCGCGGGACCCGCCAGGGGAGGCCCGGCCGCACCGCCCCTCGCCCCCCGCTCCCCTCCGCCAATGGGAGAGCCGCTTACTCGTCGGGCGCGCGCCCTCCCGCCAATGGGCGGCGCCGTTGTTGGGTTTGCGGGCTGTGGAAGCCGCACCCTGTCGGGCGGGGGCCGCTCGGTGCCTGAGGGGGCGGCGGGAGCGGCGGGAGGCGGGGACCGAGACAGCGACAGCCTCGTCAGGGGACCGGCCGCCGCGGCCCCTTCGCTCCTGCCCGTTCTCGTCTATCCTCGGGTGAGCGACGCGGCGGTGACGGTGCGGAGGAGGCTGAGGGGCGCAGGCAGCGGCGGGCGGGCTGTGAGGGGGAGACGGGAGGAGGGGGCGGCAGGAGAGGCTGGGGCGCAGACACTGGAACCGGCTCGGTACGCCCGGAGCGGAGCGCAGGGGGCCGCGTCTCTCTGGAAAACGTGGCGGGCTGTGCGGAAAAACCACTGCGCGCAGCGTGCCTGCGGTGAGGGGCTGCGGCGGGCTCGGGGTCACCGCGGAGGCGGGGGCGGGCCGGGGCTGCGGTGCCGCCCGGGATGGCTGAGCTGCGGGGGCCGGTGCTGCCAGCCCTGCCGCCTCGGGAGGCGCCGTGCCCATGCCGTGCCCATGCCGTGCCCGCCGGGATGCTCCAGCCACCGCCGCAGGAAGCGCCGCTCGGCGCTGGAATCTCCATTGCAGCCGAGCGCTGCGTCTGCCCGCGCTGCCCCCGCCGCCCTTCGGCTCCAGCTGCCCCTGCTGCCAGCCCCAGAGGAGACCTGCGGAGCGTGCGGGGCCAAACGCGGGCTCTGGAGAGCCCAAGGCATCGTCCGCAGAGCACGTAGGAGCGAGGGAGGGTTTGGGATGTGTGCGAGCGGTGTTGGGGATTGGCGGGGCACCAGCAGCAGACGGGCAGTTGTTGTTTTGTTTCCTCTGCTTGAAGGGGTATCTAGATTTTAGCGTTTCTAGGGTCTGCTTTTGATACAAAATGTCACATGCCTTTCTGCACGTAATTGCTGCACACTCGCTGTGCTGCTTTTAGGGTTGATTCCTAATCTGTGTTGGCTTTAGTTAAAACTAGCAATTAGGGAGGGGGAAAATCCAGTCAAGCTGGAAAAATACCCATGGCTGTGTTGAGGTGGGGGCTAGGAATAGCACTGAATTTACATCTTTCGTGAGATGCTGCTGTAGCTCTGTGCTGTAAGCTCATTGCTGCTTTGGTTTTATTCTTTGCTTTTTAGAAAGTTGCTGTAGATCATAACATTATCATAAACCAGAGGTATTCAGTTTTTTTGCTCTGTGACTTACGTTTTTATACGGTGCTTTACAAAACCTTACCTTGAGTTTATGAATTCTCAAACTGCAACTGCTGCTGGATAATTCTTCTGTGCTCTGCTGGAAGCTACAGGTCTCTCCCTGCAGACAGGCTGTTTACAGCTCTGCTTCTTGTAACATGACTATATGTGCCAGTAGAATTCTTGACAGTCCTTAACTGTCACAAATTCGGGTTTTTTGTTTTTTTTTTTTTTTCTATAGAGCAAAAGAATTTATTTTCAAGGCATACAAACTATTTCTAAGATTGGCTTCCATTTTTTGTTAAATTAAATATAATGGTATAAAAATTCTGTTTCTCAGTAAGGAAATATTCTTTTAAGAGCACTTGTGTAATAAGTCAGGAAAAAATGCAACTATGGGCTAGACTTCTGAAACAGGTGGCTTTGGTATTTCTTTCTAGTCAGTAAACAGATTTGATGCCAGCAAATTTGATATAATCTTGAGTGAATGTAATGGTCTGTACGATTTCCCTCACAGAATTCAAACTTGGTGGTTTTCTGAGGAGAGTTTTGAGGAAGAGGCATTTGCAAGTTTTTACATCTTTACTGTAGCAAGATAAAAATATGTGCATTATTGTGTTTGCATGTTTAAGTGTCCTGTAGTTTTACTGCTATGAAGTTCTGTGCTGAGAACAGTGCTTATAAACCAAAAACTGTTGTGTTAACTGAATGTTTTCTTTCTGTAGTTGATGATTATAAGTGTGAAAAATGTGAATGTGCTTCAGCTGAAGCAAGTATTTTGGCTGGCATGTTGTGCCAGTGCGTTCATTGGAGCACGGTTCACTAATGCTGCAGAGGGAAGGAGGTCATTCACTGAAGCAGTATTTTTCTGTGACAGTTTTTATAGAAGTATCCAACAGAAAATGACTCACCTCTTCTCTTTCTTTGAGATTCACCATCAATATTAAATGTTAATTTGCACATATGGGATAGGCCTCTGAGCAGCCTGGGCTGGTGGAAGATGCCCCCGGCAGGGGGCTCAGAGCTAGGTGATCTTTAAGGCCCCTTCCAACCCAAACCAGTTTGTGATTCTGTGTATGGACTTGCATCATCTGCTGAAATTAGGTAGAGAAAACCCCTTTGAGCACTGAGAGACTTTGACAGAAGTAGGGCTAAAACTACTTCTGCCCCAAGTCTTGCTTTTTGAAGTGTAATTTCACAGCATGAACTGCCTTTGGCAAATCTCATCCAACATTCCATGACTTGGCATAGGAGGAAAGAAAAAGAATTTTGGAGTAGCTGATTTTGTTAATAAATAGAATTAAATAATCGAACAGAAAGTTTCAAACTAGGAGAGGCTGCTTAGCATGTTGATTGCTACTAGCATGTTTCTATGTGACAAGTGCTTCCTGAGGAGCCCAGGCAGTAAATCTTGCACCCACTGCTTTTCTGACTGGTAGAAATAGCTGTCTTCATTACTAAAGACTTGTAGCAGTGGTGAATAGTGAGTAATTTGTAAACCCCAAACTTTTGCTGTGCAAATGAGCCAGTCCTGCTTTGAGGGGAAAATGCATATAAATAAAACTTGCCCACTACTTCAGTGAATCAGTGTGGCTTTTGCTGTGCAGCAGAGACACCTGAGGCAGGAGGGCATGAAGAAAACACCATGCTGATTTTCTGACTTTGATGGCTCCTAAATTAGAACTTACTCTTGGACCATGCTGCACCACAAAGTGATTTGTGAAATAGTACTGTAGCGGTAACTCAGGCTGCAACTAAATATTTCTTTGTCAGTTTTAGGGTGGTATGTGCTTTATATTTGAAAAGTGATTGTGAGCAGATGTGAATGTAAGTTTCCTCTGCTGATTCCATTGTGCAGGACATTTGACATCTGCTGAGGATCCTGTCCAAGGCTCTTCTGTGAAGTTATGCATCTTCTATAACAACAGATTCAAAAGAAGATATATTTTTAAAATTAGAAGTCCCTAGATCACATAAGTTAGGCAATTTTCATTCATGTAATTTAATCAGCCTCCTCAGGGGAATAGGAGAATATTACCTAGTCTTGCTACTTATTCAGCATTTCTCTTCAAAAATACTCTGGTTTTGCTAGGGCTGAGAGCAGGAGCTGTACAAACCTGTCAGTGGAGAAAGGTGTAAAATGTAAAGCATGTGAACCAGTTCCTTTCCTGAGAAAAGCTTTTCATTAGCGGTAGTAATGCTTAAAAAGTACTGCTTAAACAGATTTTGATCTCTAGTAATTTTTGCTTCAAATTTACCCTTTTCTCTGGCTACTTTTTCTCTCACTTTAAGGTATCGTGTACAGTAACAGGGTTCTGTAGGAATGGATGGTAACATCTGTTACCGTCTCAGTAAGCATCTGTTGTTTATTGAGAATTACCTTGCTAGCCTTTAGTCAGATTGAAGCAAGTCATTGGTTTCTTTGCTCAGCACCCCGTGGATGTTGTTTGCTGTGGTCTCCTCAGTTGAGAAGGTTTGGTGCTTGGGAGTTGCAGATGTTGTAGGGGAAGAGGCTCCAGGAATGCCCTTTTCAGAAGTGCTGCTGTTCCAATCAGGGTGAGCTGAGATGGGCTCATTTGCCATCAGGACTCGGGTACAACAGCTCAGTAAACGCTCCTGGTCTTGAATGAGTTTAAGCATTGCTGCTGCTCTGGGGAATTTCAGTGTGGCTGTTCTTCACTTGAGGGCAAGGAAAGGCTCAGGGCAGAGGTGGCAGTGAGTGACTGCTGCCCATGGGGCTGGCTGACCACTGGGTGCCTGCTGCTGTGGCTGGGCTGCCTGGGACCTTTCGGAGGGGCTGGAAACCTTGTCCTTGAACGTGTGGCCAAGCAGGAGCAGCAACTTCTTCAGTCCCTTCCTAGCTTCCTCCCTTTGACCTTGCTGATTGGATTGCATGCTGAGGAGTGATCTCTGCCTGCTCTGCTGGATTCAGTTGGTATGCAGTGGAGGATCAGCCTTTCAGACTCACATCAGTTGCACTAACGAGTGGAACAACAAACGAATTTTTCACTATCACTTATTTGTATGGTTTTCCCTGCAGATTAATTAAAAATGAGCATAAATAAAAGCAAATCTCAATTCAGTTTTAGAACTGTGATATTATGGACTACTCTTTTAAACTGGGATTTGGCATATGTGTGCTCTTCAGACTAATCAAACATTCCTTTGCATTTTTAATTGACAAATGTCTTTTAAATCACTGATTTTTGTACCATATGTTACGTATGATTTTCAGATCTAGACTCAGGAAGTCTCAAAAAATAAGAAGTAAAATATTTCAGAATTTTGAGATTTTGTTTTTCTTTCATACACCTAACCGAAGTGCTGTAAAGAAGTCATGGAAACAGTAGTAAATGCAGTTAATCAGTAACAGTTTATGGGATTTTTGTTACTTTCAAATCAAATGACCGGATGATTGTTGTGGTAGTTATGCTCCAAAAACCAGGGGGTAAAAAAAACAAATCTAGGTTTTTGGTTGGAATCAGTAAACATCTAAAAGCAAATTTGGATTAAAAGCTGTAATTTGACTTGGAGCCGTAAAAACTTAGGTTTTTGGATGTTGTTTTTGATTTGTTTATACAAATTTCAAATGTGTTGTATTTCTCTTTATGCTTTTTATTTCTGTCTTGTTTTACATCTTGAGAGGTCTGGTGCACTATTTCAGTTCTATTATAGCTTGTGCCAGATTAAACCAGAAAGTGTTGGGGAAAACCTTGACCCATGAAAACTGTCTTCTCTATTTTTTCTATTGGCTGTTTTGTGTTGTTGTTGTTGTTTGGGTTTTTTTCTTTTGCTGCTGTTCTGTGTGTGTGTTACAAATGACTGAACATAAAGTCACTGTTGGTGCATTGTGACTGTGAAGATGAAGAATAAAGCATAGCCCGAGTTTGGTGTTTTAACAAATGAAGCGATTTCTTTAGGTATTGTCACTCCAAAATAGTGATAAAAATCTATCAAGTGTGTACACTCGTGAAGCATCCATTCCACATAAAATCCATTGAAAGAACACATTGCTGCTCTTGTGCATTAACTGAGAGCTACCATGTACTTGGCTTTTTTTTAATCCAAAAGATCTTGTCAAGCAAAGCCTTGTGTGGTGACCTTGAATCAGCACAGCTTAAAGTGTTCCAGAGCTAGAGGGACTTGATTTTTCT